>NC_090338.1:19518721-24318721 GCF_035084215.1 Heptranchias perlo
CTGGAGGAAACATTCCTGCTCCTCCTGGGTTACAAGCAGTGCAACAATAAAGGCACTTACCTGATGATTGGCCCGACTCTCCTCCTCTTACCTGGTGAGAATCACATGCCCCGGGAATCCCGGCCGCCAGCGATTAAAAATAAAGGCATGCAGCCGCCTCAAAAGATTTCAATTACTGATCTACCTCCCAAGAGTGGATTGGTCGCCTGGCCCCCGACCTGCCTCCATTAAAACCAGAAGTGGGCAGGTTGGAGGCGAGTTGGGGTCGGGTTTTACATTTTTTTTAAAACTTCCCACCCACCCATCCTTGGTGATTAAAATTACCTCCATGATCTCAGTTTAAATCCAGTACAATTTTCATTGCAAATTCACAATAATGCATATATATATATATATATATATATATATTAAAGCTGACAATTAAAAAATCCCTTGTGAACAAGTGTTCTGTGCCAGGGCACTGTGCCACGCAGTGTTAAGGTGCTGACTTGCACCCACAATTTTCTAATGTGGTGCGTTCCTGATCTCATTGAGAGGGAGGAAAACTCAATAAAACAAGTTAGCTCCCAGGAACCCTCTTGTGCAACTCATTTCAGCTGTCTCAACAGCAGCTTTGGCAGATACCAGTTCTTAGCAGAGGAACTGATTTGTGGCTAGGGAAACAAAAGAATATTTGAAATTTGATGGGGAAGGGGGGAAATAAATGAATTTCCTAGATGAACCATATTTCGACCTTGACATGTAATCAAACACTGGCTGTGACCATGGAGCTGAGAACCTGCCACAGATTAGTTGAAAACCTGGATTCCAGGTGATGATCTTCTACATGAAGCATTTTCATCCCACTTCCATCAGAAGTAATGTGAATCAGCCAGAGCTGAATTCTAGAGGTGAGGTGAGAGTGACTGCCCTTGACATCAAGGCAGCATTTGACCGAGTATGGCACCAAGGAACCCTAGTAAAATTGAAGTCAATGGGAATCGGGGGAAATCTCTCCAGTGGCTGGAGTCATACCTAGCACAAGATGGTAGTGGTTGTTGGAGGCCAATCATCTCAGCCCCAGGACACTGCTGTAGGAGATCCTCAGGGCAGTGTCCTAGGCCCAACCATCTTCAGCTGCTTCATCAATGACCTTCCCTCCATCATAAGGTCAGAAATGGGGATGTTCGCTGATGATTGCACAGTGTTCAGTTCCATTCGCAACCCCTCAAATAATGAAGCAGTCCGAGCCCGCATGCAGCAAGACCTGGACAACATCCAGGCTTGGGCTCATAAGTGGCAAGTAACATTCGTGTCAGGCAAGTGCCAGGCAATGACCATCTCCAACAAGAGAGAGTCTAACCACCTCCCCTTGACATTCAACGGCATTACCATTGCTGAATCCCCCACCATCAACATCCTGGGGGTCACCATTGACCAGAAACTTAACTGGACCAGCCATATAAATACTGTGGCTACAAGAGCAGGTCAGAGGCTGGGTATTCTGCGGCGAGTGACTCACCTCCCGACTCCCCAAAGCCTTTCCACCATCTACAAGGCACAAGTCAGGAGTGTGATAGAATACTCTCCATTTGCCTGGATGAGTGCAGCTCCAACAACACTCAAGAAGCTCGACACCATCCAGGACAAAGCAGCCTGCTTGATTGGGACCCCATCCACCACCCTAAACCTTCACTCCCGTGGCTGCAGTGTGTACCATTCACAGGATGCACTGCAGCAACTCGCCAAAGCTTCTTCGACAGCACCTCCCAAACCCGTGACCTCTACCACCTAGAAGGACAAGAGCAGCAGGCACATGGGAACACCTGCACGTTCTCCTCCAAGTCACACACCATCCCGACTTGGAAATATATCGCCGTTCCTTCATCGTCGCTGGGTCATAATCCTGGAACTCCCTTCCTAACAGCACTGTGGGAGAACCTTCACCACACGGACTGCAGCGGTTCAAGGCGGCAGCTCACCACCACCTTCTCAAGGGCAATTAGGTATGGGCAATAAATGCTGGCCTCGCCAGAGACGCCCACATCCCATGAACGAATAAAAAAAAATCTGCCAGGCACTTCCACGGACTGAGGGAGGGAAAACTATTCTCAAGCACGCTGTAGCAGTGATTACATAGCTACATTGGTAGAGGCTGCTAATTGCTGTTATCCAAAGTACAATGCAGGGCCAGGAGAGGCCTTAAAAGGGAGGGGGAAAGGCGTTGTGAATGGAAAACAAAAGTTAATTGAATGGCACGTACGTTTCTAGTGTTGACAGGCACCCTACAGCCTGTTTCTTCCAAGTTTCTTCACCATAATCCAGGTACCTACATACATTGAAAAAGAAAGTGATAAATTAAATAAAATTAAAGCAATTCTTTACACAAAGTGATTAATATCTGGAGTAGTCTTCAGAGTAGAGTAGTGGAGACAAACATATCTGGGAAGCAGTTAGATGATGTGATGGGAAGAAAGAAATTGTAGCTGTCTATAGAAGGTTTGGCTTTTCTTCTATTGCTGGGTGCTTCACATTGTTTCCTTCTTTGGCCCCTGCCCCAAAGGATTTTGAAAGTTATTTTACTCTGCGTTGAAGACCCCTCTCCCTTAACCGGCAGTATTCCACAGCTGAGGGAATATGCCTTCAGACCACTGTGTAACTGGCTTCTTGAAGGCTCGCCTGGGTGATTCAGGTTAACTCGCTTTCCATACATGGTAGGAAATGAATGGGCTGTGGGTTTACAGCTGGGATTCCCCCACACGGAGAGATCCTGAAATCGACGGTGATGTGGTAGGGAAATAGTGATCGGAGGTCAGGCACTTCCCAATAGGCAGGGAGGGGAAATTAGACACAGCTCTGAACTACCTCCTATTTGTTGGTTATGGAGGAGAACTGGTGGAGGGATGGTATGCGAGTCTTGCTGAACCTGGGTGTTCCTGGTTGGTTCGAGCATCCAGGACAAACATACTTGTTTCCCGCTGCATTCACTCAAGCTCAATGTCACTGAGTTTGAGGAACATTAGGAGACGTTCCATCACTCATGGGGGTTGGAGGGGTTTCTGGAACACAAGATTCAAGAGGTAGTCACCCCACAGACAGACAGAGTAATTGAGGATAAGGATTACAAGTGAGTGACTATCCATTGAGGTGGGAAGGAAAGTAGGGATGAAGTGCAGGGGTCCCCGAGCACTTTGCTCTTTGGCAAACAAGTTTTCAACATTGAATACTTGTTCCAAAGATGGCATCTCAGCAGAGGGAAGCCATGACCAATATCATGGAAAAAGTGGTTGCCCAAGGAGGCCCCCCTCCCCTCCCCTCCTCGGACTGCAGTGGCGGTGGGAGATTCAATAGTGAGAGGAGCAACTGTAGCCATAACTCCCAAATTGTGTTTCCCCTCTAGGAACCAGGGTAAGGGGGGCACAAACTGTTGGGAGGAGGAAGGGAGGCAGACAAAAGTTGTGGTTCATGTCAGAACCAATGACAAGAAGGAAAAAAAGATCTACAAAATAAGTTGAGAAATTGATTTAAGGAACAGGGCCTCAAAAGGTAATAATCTCAGGATTACTATCAGTGCCACATCCTAGCCAGTACACAGAAACAGGTAGGGGTGTAAACGTACGGCTAGAGACCTGGGTTCAGTTACTTCAAATAGGGGGCATCTCCGACAGGCCAGGACTTCACAGAGATGCTTCTCTGGGCCCGGTCGACTTTCCAGCCCCAAGGCTAATTGCTTGTCGGAGGAGGGCTCCCCGACTTTTGCAAAGCAGTCGAGCAGAACCGGCGCCAGAAACCCGCCATGTCAGGCCTCAGAAAGTGACCTTTGAGCTGCTCTGGAAAATGTACGGTTGGTGCTGCTCCAGGAGCCTCTGTAAGGCCTATGAGGCTGTAAGAGTGATCGCACAGCCCCCTCTGTAAGGCCTATGAGGCTGTAAGAGCAATTGGGCAGGCCCCTCTGTGTGCCCTATGAGGCTGTAAGGGCGATCAGACAGGCTCCTCTGTGTGGCCTATGAGGCTGTAAGGGCGATCAGACAGGCTCCTCTGTGTGGCCTATGAGGCTGTAAGAGCAATTGGACAGGCCCCTCTGTGTGCCCTATGAGGCTGTAAGGGCGATTGGTCAGACCCCACTGTGTGGCCTATGAAGCTGTAAGAGCGATCGGTCAGGCCCCTCTGTGTGGCCTATGAGGCTGTAAGAGCTATGGGGAAAAAAGGAGGGGAGTGGGACTAATTCAATAGCTCTTTCAAAGAACCAGCACAGGCACAATGGGCCAAACGGCCTCCTTCTGTGCTGTAATATACTATTAAAGTGTGAGATGGACTGAATGGTCTCCCTCATCTGTACTTATTTTTGTGAGCCCAAATGCCCAATACTTAATTTATCAGTTGTGAAGTGCACAATGTTCAATAGAGAACATAAAAGTCAATTTGTTATTTGGAAGCAGAGATGAGAAAATGATTCCTGATCACTACCCAATGACTCCTACTGAAAAGTGCTCAAGCAAATGCTGGGTTACGGAGAGAAATATGGAGGAATTTTAGCCCCGGGAAGGGCGGGAGAGGGACAGGGTGGGTGATTAAATTCTGAAATATCTGAATGCTGACTCCAACCAGCTGCGAACGCGCTTACTTCCGGTTTAATCGGGGTGGGCGAGTAATCTGCTCTCGAGAAACGGGTCAGTAATTTAAATATGTTAATGAGGCTGCGTACCTCAGATTTTAACAGACTTTTCTATTTAAAGGTGGCGGGCCGGGTTTCCCAGAGCTCGGGAAACCCAGCAGCTAAAGGGAGGCGAGAGCGGCTGGATCCAGCAGCTAAGTTCTTTCCCAGCAATGCCTGTGGGCCAGGAGGAGCAGGAGTGCTTCCCCCCGGCCCCCCAAGCTAACCTGCTGCGATCGGCCTCCCTCCCGTGATCTGCCGACCCCCCCTGCAATCCGAAACCCAGCCCTGCAATCCAAACCCCCCCAAACCCCGATCTTCAGGCCGCCACGCGATCCGAAGCCTCCCCGCAATCTCCCCCTCCATTCTCTCCGCACCCCGGCCACAGGCCTTTCCGTCAATCTGGCTGCCAGCCGGGAAACGAAGAAAAAAAAATTACAACGCGGTCAAATTTGGTAGTAATTCCACGTTACCCACATTTCCTGCCCACTACAACCCCCCCCTCCCCATCCTGCCGCCTCCCTGTAAATATATCTGTGAACGGCCCCTAAGGTTGAATACTCCCCGGACCCTCCATCATTAAACAGCACACAAGAATGGCTACTTAATGACGTATCGAAGGGCTGCAGTCATATGTGGACTCACCCAACTTTGTCTGGGGTGGTGGGGCGGAAAGAGTTAGAAAATTGAAAATAAAACTCACCACTGGTCACACAGCGCTACAACACATTCATCAGCAGACCTGGATATAACTTGCTTCTCAGGTTCCATGTAGATCATAGCTTCTCCCTAGGACGCAGTTATTAGAACTTTGTTTTTAGTTGAGATACTCTGGTGTAATATGTCTCTGTTAATTTTAGTCCACTTTTCTTCCCTTGTACCTCCTTGACCCTTGACCCCGGCAGCTATGAAAATGGTGGACATCTCCATGGCTTCCATCAATGCCACTATGCAGTCAGCAAGTGAAGAATGTAAATAGTGACCAAGGTATAGGCCATTACCAATTGGCATGCTTTATTCCATTCATACCTAATCAAAGAGGAAGCTCAAGCATGAAAGCCAAACACAGCTAGTAGTTTAACCCGATATCTCAGCATGTGGTACAGCATAGCAATACAATGCAACAAGTTGTCCACAAGTCATAACATTTTAATGTTTTAATCAGAATTTCTAACTTGCACTGTGTTGTTTTAAAACATGATGTGGAGATGCCGGTGATGGACTGGGGTTGACAATTGTAAACAATTTTACAACACCAAGTTATAGTCCAACAATTTTATTTGAAATTCACAAGCTTTCGGAGGCTTCCTCCTTCCTCAGGTGAATGTTGTGGAAATGTTGTGTGAATGTTCCACAACATTCACCTGAGGAAGGAGGAAGCCTCCGAAAGCTTGTGAATTTCAAATAAAATTGTTGGACTATAACTTGGTGTTGTAAAATTGTTTACAATTGTTTTAAGACGTCAGTGAATAAATCAGAAGTAACACTTACATTGTCTACCATTTTCTGTTGAATTGGTTTCTTGACGTCTTGCACCTTCTTCCCTTTGTACCCATCCACAAGCATTATCTACACAAGAAAGATATGTGAATATTCAGCCAAATGTCAGCTTGGCCCAATTGGCAACAGGCTTGCCTTGAAGTCAGATAATTGTGAGTTCAAGTTCCACTTTAGGGCTTAAGCACTAAATCTAGGCAGACACTTCACTGCAGGGTGTGATTACAGTGTGACAAGTTTACATGGGTAGTTTCCATTATAAATGTGGACGTAGTAATTTATAATAGAAATACAAAAATAAGTACAGAATGTTTTACTTTAAAATACAGGTTGAATTACAATGGTCCGATTATCCGTGCCCTGTAACCTCACTTCACCTCATGATTATTCTTGATCTTAACCCTCCATGTGCAATGCCGAGGGAAATCAACTAGTACATTTATAAAATGAAATAATTTACATTTTTCTTTTTGATCATCTTTTTCTGTACAAGAGCTTAAAGTACATTACTCACTCCCTCATAAAAGCCTTTCAGGTAAACTCGCTCTTTGGCCTCCGCAAGCTTTTCCCGGTCGTTCTGGCTTTGAATCTTCAGTTCGTCGCACACAGTTGGTGCGGAGAGGTTTCCATACCCAGGAATTTCAATGATAGGAATCTACCAAACAAGCAGCACAGAAAGCATGCAATTAAAAGTTACCAGTGAAGCTTTAATACTTTCGAAGCCAACTCATCAACACAATAACGAAGAGAATCGCATTTCTCTTTTCTGCCATAGACCCTCGATTTTCAAAGTAAAAAAGCGTGGGTTGGGTGTGGGGGGCATTGAAAATTGCCACCATTTCAGACCCACCCCCAACCCGCCCATTTCCAGTTTTCACGGGGGCAGGCGGCCCAACCCGCTCTCAGGAGGCGGGTCGAGCCTTAAAATCCAACAAGGCGGCTTCAGGCCTTCATTTTTAACTAATTCCCTATTTCAACTCCAGGATTCCCAAGCTATCTGTTTTACGCCTCGTGAAAGGAGGTGAGAAGGCCCGAGAATAACAGGTAAGTGCCTAGAAAGGCATGGCTTGTGGGCCCAGAAGAGCAGAAGTGCTTCCCCCAGGCCCAACAAGCCTACTTGCAGCGACCCCGCCCCGATCGTGGACCCCCCCAACACTGATCGTGGACCCCCGACCCCGATCCTCCCCCTCTGACCCCCGACCTCGATCAAGCGACCCCCAACCCTCAACAATAGTGGACCCCCGCGATGACCCCGATCCCATCCCCCATGACTCGTGACCCCCGTGCCCACCCATGCTCCCCCCCCCCCCCACTCCATGCATGCAAACAAAGACTTAATGACTTACCTGAAGATATCCTCTCCTTGGCTGGTCTCCCATCCGACTGAGACCAGCCTGTCAATCAACCGGTCAGTCGGACGGGAAACCGACAAAAAAAAATAAAAGACGTCCTTATGTCAAAATCGTAAGGACGTCCAGGAAACCCGTACTAATGGGTTTCCCGTCCTCAAATTGACGCCCCCCACCGCGGCTCCGTTTGAAAATTGAGCCCCTGCTGTTTCAAAGCTCATGAGGACCTCTAGTGACAGGCTTAGTCACTTCAACATCACAATGCTGGGTGAAGCCCTGTTAAATACCCAAGGAGCTGAATGTTTTGATTTCATAGAATCATAGAAAGCTACGGCACAGTAGTCGGTCATTCGGCCCATCGTGTCCGTGCCGGCCGAAAGATTTGCTCAAATCCTGGACTGTCTACCATGAAAAAAAGTTTCTCACCTCTGAGGAAGCAGAAGTATTAAACCTTACTGTTATGACCACCTGAAACAATGTCAGCATAACCAATCTTTTCAAAATTATGTTTGAAAAAAATTGGACCGGGCGTAAGATGAGAAGTGAAGGAAAATAGGATGTATTTATTGCTCAGTTTCATCGGTTTTCACAAAAGAGAAATTCCCCGTTACAGCAGAACCTTGATTATCTACGCTCTCATCATCCATGCTCACGATTATCTCAGAACTTTGTGGAAACAATTCCCAGTTTTACATAAATTAGTTATAGTGAAACTGAGGAGGGAATTTTAACCCCCCCAGGACATGGTGGGGAGAGGGAAAAAAAGGGCAGGTTAAATAGTTAAAAATCTGAAACCCGACCCGAACCCGCCGCGGCCGCATCTACTTCCGGTTTAACTGGGGTGGATTGGGGTCGGTTGAGTAACCTGCTCTCGAGTGTCGGGTTGGTAATTATAACATGTTAACGAGGCTGCGTGCATCAGATTTTAGCAGCCATTTTTTTTATTCGTTCCTGGGATTTGGGCGTTGCTGGCAAGGCCAGCACTTATTGTCCATCCCTAATTGCCCTTGAGAAGGTGGTGGTGAGCTGCCTCCTTGAACCGCTGCAGTCCGTGTGGTGAAGGTTCTCCCACAGTGCTGTTAAGTTAGGGAGTTCCAGGATTTTGACCCAGCGACGATGAAGGAACGGTGATATATTTCCAAGTCAGGATGGTGTGTGACTTGGAGGGGAACGTGCAGGTGGTGTTGTTCCCATGTGCCTACTGCCCTTGTCCTTCTAGGTGGTAGAGGTCGCGGGTTTGGGAGGTGCTGTCGAAGAAGCCTTGGCGAGTTGCTACAGTGCATCCTGTGGATGGTACACACTGCAGCCACTGTGCGCTGGTGGTGGAGGGAGTGAATGTTTAGGGTGATGGATGGGGTGCCAATCGAGTGGACTGTTTTGTCCTGGATGGTGTTGAGCTGAACACTGTGCAATCATCAGCGAACATCCCCATTTCTGACCTTATGATGGAGGGAAGTTCATTGATGAAGCAGCTGAAGATGGTTGGGCCTAGGACACTGCCCTGAGGAACTCCCGCAGCAATGTCCCGGGGCTGAGATGATTGGCCTCCAACAACCACTACCATCTTCCCTTGTGCTAGGTAGCAGCTATTTGGATTTAACGGCTGCAGGCCAGGTTTCCTGAGCCTCGGAAAATCCGCCAGCTAAAGGGGTGGGGGGGGGGGAAAGAGAACTGCCGAATTCAGCAGGTAACTGCTTTTCCAGCACTGCTTGTGGGCCAGGATGAGCAGGAGTGCTTTCCCCTGGGTCCCCCAAACAAATCTGTTGCGAACTCCAGGTCCCTTCACCACTCCCACCCCCTCCATGATCTGCTGACTCCCCGCGATCACCCCCCACCCCCACCGGGATCTCTCTTCTCCCACCCAATCTCTCCCTCTCCACACCCCCCCCCCCACACGATCCCACCCTCCTAGTTCGCCTCCTTCCCCTGGAGATCTCTCCCTCCTCGTTCCTCATCCTCTATCTCTCCCTCTCCCTCTCCCCCAGCCCCGTGCAATCGCTCGCTCTCTTCCCCCCCCCCCACTCCGATCTCGCTCGATCTCTTCCCCCCGCCCCCCCCGATCTCGCTCGATCTCTTCCCTCCGATCTCGCTCGATCTCTTCCCCCCCCCTCCGATCTCGCTCGATCTCTTCGCCCCACGTCCGATCTCGCTCTCTTCCCCCCCCCTCCGATCTCGCTCTCTTCCCCCCCCCTCCGATCTCGCTCTCTTCCCCCCACCCTCCGATCTCGCTCTCTTCCCCCCACCCTCCGATCTCGCTCTCTTCCCCCCCCCCTCCGATCTCGCTCTCTTCCCCCCACCCTCCGATCTCGCTCTCTTCCCCCCACCCTCCGATCTCGCTCTCTTCCCCCCACCCTCCGATCTCGCTCTCTTCACCCCCCCTTCCGATCTCGCTCTCTTCCCCCCCCTCCGATCTCGCTCTCTTCCCCCCCCTCCGATCTCGCTCTCTTCCCCCCACCCTCCGATCTCGCTCTCTTCCCCCCCCCCTCCGATCTCGCTCTCTTCCCCCCACCCTCCGATCTCGCTCTCTTCCCCCCACCCTCCGATCTCGCTCTCTTCCCCCCACCCTCCGATCTCGCTCTCTTCCCCCCCCTCCGATCTCGTTCTCTTCCCCCCCCTCCGATCTCGCTCTCTTCCCCCCCCTCCGATCTCGCTCTCTTCCCCCCCACCTCCGATCTCGCTCTCTTCCCCCCCTCTCCGATCTCGCTCGATCTCTTCCCCCCCGCCTCCGATCTCGCTCGATCTCTTCCCCCCCGCCTCCGATCTCGCTCGATCTCTTCCCCCCCCCGCCTCCGATCTCGCTCGATCTCTTCCCCCCCCCGCCTCCGATCTCGCTCGATCTCTTCCCCCCCCCGCCTCCGATCTCGCTCGATCTCTTCCCCCCCCGCCTCCGATCTCGCTCGATCTCTTCCCCCCCCGCCTCCGATCTCGCTCGATCTCTTCCCCCCCGCCTCCGATCTCGCTCGATCTCTTCCCCCCCCTCCGATCTCGCTCGATCTCTTCCCCCCCCTCCGATCTCGCTCGATCTCTTCCCCCTGCCCCCTCCGATCTCGCTCGATCTCTTCCCCCCCCACTCCGATCTCGCTCGATCTCTTCCCCCCTCCTCCGACCTCGCTCGATCTCTTCCCCCCTCCTCCGACCTCGCTCGATCTCTTCCCCCCCCCACCTCCGACCTCGCTCGATCTGTTCCCCCCACCTCCGACCTCGCTCGCTCTCTTCCCCCTTCTCCGACCTCGCTCGCTCTCTTCCCCCTTCTCCGACCTCGCTCGCTCTCTTCCCCCTTCTCCGACCTCGCTCGCTCTCTTCCCCCTTCTCCGACCTCGCTCGCTCTCTTCCCCCTTCTCCGACCTCGCTCGCTCGCTCTCTCTCTCTCTCTCTCTTTCACCCCTGTTCCCCGGCTGTGGCCTTGTACAGCAGGCTTTCTTGCAAGGCAGCCAGCTTGCCTCTCAATCTGGCCGGCTGCAGGAAACTGAATACAAAAATTCTAATGAGGCCCTGCCTTTAAATTCAGCAGGACCTTCGTTTTTCCTGTATTTCCCGATAGCTAACAGTTGCCCCCGCTCCCTCCCCACCTCCCTGTAAATATTGGGGCACGAGTGTTTTAATTGATTTTCAGACTGTGTTTTTGATCCAGCAGGACAAGTAGTTATCTGGATGCCCAATTTATGGTATAATTTAGTTTTGGGTGAGACGACCAGTGGAAGTCATGGCTTCAGGTCTCGGAGAGGTTAGGTCTGGGAGAGGAGCACGAGTCAAGCTTATTTTTAACTTTTCCAAGAATGGATCTTATTTTTAAAATAGAAAAACATGAATTATACCTGCACACGATGGGAACTTGTTTAGGTAATCAAACTAGACTAATCAGAAGTTAAAACTTTGGTAAGTCAGACTAAGTATGGGGTTTGCTCAACTATCTGCTGGGGTTTGGGGATATTTCCTATCATTACGGTGGGTAATGTAAATACCACTGTCGTAATAACTAAAAACCAGTGTGAAGAAAGACAGTTTTCATTCATGCCTGAAATGTTTTGTGCATCCAGTTCAGTCTAAGCATACTCACTGGTTCAAAGGGTAGGACCATTTCATCAGTAATTCCATACTTCTCCCTCAGTGCCTAAAGAAACGACAAAAGTGTTTTTATTCTTTCAAAAATCAGGATACTAAGGTGCCACCATTTTGGATGCCATGTGTACAGTACTTGTCAGACAGGCCAAGGCATCCACACAAAACAGTGGTCCTACACTTCAAACAACATAAAGCATGCCAACTACCTGATCAAAAATCTCAATGTTGGAGTCACATATAGGCCAGACTGTGTAAGGACAGCAGGTTTCCTTTCCCAAAAGACATTAGTGAACCAGTTGGGTTTCTACAACAATCCCACAGCATTACGGTCACTTTTACTGGTACCAGCCTTTTATTTCCTTTTATTTTTAAAAATAAAAACTGAATTCAAATTCTCAAACTGCCATGGTGGAATTTAAATTTACATTCTCTGGATTATTAGTCCTGGCCTCTGGATTACTAACCCAGCAACATAACCACTATGCTACCGTACCGTTACGGAAGGGAAAATATCAGTCAGGATTCCCAGTCCTGATCAGTATTTAGTTACTCCTGCGAAAAGTTCATGAGTGTCAGTGAGGATGGGATCAGCTTCAGCTCTCAAATCTGATCTCTTCCCCCTCTGAAAAACTGCAGTGCAATAATTTGCCAACAACTCACTTAAGGCCAACCAAATGAACAGGACCATTAGAATGCCGAATGCACAAATATTTCTCTGAAAGTGCAGATTCCCTCTCGAGATTCACTCCCAGCATTCCAAGTACAGCACACAAATCGAATCGCAGACCATGGTTATCTTTACTCAGGCCACAATAACAACGTTCAAGTACTCCTTACTGCATTACCCCAAACTCTCACCATCTAGATGAACGTAGACTGCATTTAGTTGCAGAGATTCAAAGGACTGTCACAAAATAGTCACTTGAATTTCCATGGATTTTTGAAAGCTCTGCATATAAATAATGGCACAGGCTGAGGTTATACAGTGCCCATGGAACTGCGACCTAGCAAGCAGTAAATGCCTTCAGCATAGGAGGAAAGAAAATTGACCAAAAAGAAAGAAATATTGAACCTGTACCTTCTTTTTCTTGAGGTCCCGGAGAGCTGCAATATCATCTGGAGCATCAGAAGGAACACTGGTGACTATGCCAGTGCCTGTTGAATAGGTTAAAAAATTGCATTTGAACAAAAAGGCAAACCTTTTCAATTACTCCTCTTGCTTAAACCTACACTTAAGAACTGAACTGCTTTTGCAGACCAACTACAGGCACAAGACATGGAATACCTTTGTCTTCTTTGATGGTGAGCATAGGGAGGGCATAGATAATCTTGTAGGATGTCATGGGAGCACTCAGTGGTGCACCAAGGATGTCCTAGAGAGAAATTTAAAAATAATTCATAAATTGAAAAAACACAGAATATGAAATAAACACATCCCTTCTTCCCTTACTGTTTTTGCCAAGATCACATGGTGCTCATCTAGAAGGTGACATATAGTCCAGAGGCCCATACAGCCACTGATACTTAAGAAGCATTTACCTCTCCGATAAGCTTCATCACCAGAGGCACTTCTCCATTCTCTCTGGTAAATCCCTGGAAGGACATGTTCCTTGCTGCTCGTTGAGTACAGATGAAAAAGTCTCCGTTCATTGATTCAAAGGCAATATACTTCATGTCAGGACGAATCCAGCAGTTAGTTTGTCCAAACATGGTCTCTGGCCTCAGAGTAGCAGCCACCAGAAAGAGGTTTCGTCCTTTAAGGACACTGTAAGAAAAAAAAACAAGACTAATTACGGTGGATCCTAACTAAAGCTAACTCTTTGTCCATGTATAAAGCTGCACTCCGCCCATTCTTTATCCTACAACTCTAGATTTCAGATGAATTTCATACAGTGCTCTTTAACTACCACGATCTTGAAAATGTACACACAAACACACAACTACATTCCGGTGGGATTCACAAATACTTAAGTCAATATTTGTCCCATGCTGTAATAATATTATGCCTGTAACAGCAACACTCAGTCAAACAAAGAAACATTTTCAGGAATAATTCTCAATTTTTCCTAGTGCCCAGAGTATACAAAGGCAAAATGGCGTAATCCCATAAAAGTTTGCATATGTGAGACTCCACTGAATTCGCTTGGGAACTCTGTAAATGAAGACCTGTAGGCCATTATGGACCACAATTTATGTAATCCATTTATATTACCTTGCTGCAAAGATGGTGTTAATAAATAAATTAATCCCATCTATTGGCAGATATTCAGCACTGCATAAACCTACTGCTTTTGTAATAAGCAACACCGACTGTTCTCCAATATCTACTACAGGTCCTGTACTTAAGGACAGTGACTAATGTCTTGATAGCTTATCATCATTAAAAAAAAATTAAACCCCTCCCAACTCTTCCTATGACATGCACCTTCTTTGGTTGAAAAGGCAATGAGCTGGAGACTTGCTCTCCTGTATTTGTCAGTGGCATTCTATAGCTGCCCACGTGCTTCATCCTGATTTTATCCTCCCTTGCCAATTTGCTTCAAACAAATTCATATGTATTGTGTGAACGGTACATTATTTATTGCTATTACAATCAAGTCCAATAGCAGCAGCTTGGTTCCTGAGACATGGACTTGAGTTCCCAGAGTCTGATGAGGCACATTGTTATTGGTTAATTCACAAGTGAAGACTCTACCTTAGTTTTTCTGGATAAGGCTCAAGGATCTTCATTTTGATTAATGTATATTCCTGAGGACCCACACCCTGTAACAAAACCACACAAAAGATGAGGCAAAAAAAATACAGTTCAAGGGATGCATAGATTGTTGGGTTTATTTCAAACGTTGACCAAGTCTCACTGCGGCAGTTACGCTTGGGAAGGAAGAGGTACACCAGTTACACCATTTCACACTTGTATGAATTCTAATGGCATCTACTAATCCAAACTTAGCAAAGTTTCTTAAGGAGATGGTAGGCAGGCTCATAATAGGATAACAAGATATTTGAAGCAATTGCTTTTGGTGAAGAATAGAGATTCAGTCACATTTTTAATAAGCTAGTCAATATATTTTTATATCTTGTTGTAGAAGACTGGCGATCACTTTAAATACAAGTTACTTCTAGCTGCAGAGAATACACATTACGGTTATGTATGCAAAAGGCAATTTTAAAGGAACTGTTCTCAAGAAGCATTTCCTGACCCTTCATTTCAGTAGAAGACAGACAGGCTGGGAGATGTCTTTGAATCATAATGTAAGTGACAGCTGTATACATGTGAATAAACACCGTTTTGAATTCTTTTTGTCCTAGGGAACTGGACCATGATTCATTGTAGTTGATTAGATGGACAGCTTTGTAGGCAACATCTGCCTGATGTGCAGCCTTTGCCAACTTAGGAGTCATTCTGAAACCATCATACAAGGGGAAGGAATTCCATAGTGGGTGAACAGCCAACTACCACGTAAAAGAACCTTGTTTCATGGTTCAATTTTGTATTTAGCGTTAGTGCGGAAGAGACCTTGTTGTTTTCTATATTCCTAGGACCTAAAGTATATAATTACTGAATAGATTTACAGTTTTACTACTGGTCATTTATCTGTTTACTGTTCAATAAGTCACTCTAGTAGTTTATAGCCTAAGCCATAGTTTGATAACATTTACTCTTACACTTACACATAAGTTGAGTGGTACACAATATATCCAGTAACTTTATTCGTTCATAGGATGTGGGTGTCGCTGGCAAGGCCAGCATTTATTGCCCATCCCTAATTGCCCTTGAGAAGGTGGTGGTGAGCCGCCTTTTTGAACCGCTGCAGTCAGTGTGGTGAAGGTTCTTCCACTGTGCTGTTAGGAAGGGAGTTCCAGGATTTGACCCAGTGACGATGAAGGAACGGCGATATATTTCCAAGTCGGGATGGTGTGTGACTTGGAGGGGAACGTGCAGGTGGTGTTGTTCCCATGTGCCTGCTGCCCTTGTCCTTCTAGATAGTAGAGGTTACAGGTTTGGGAGGTGCTGTCGAAGAAGTTGGCGAGTTGCTGGAGTGCATCCTGTGGATGGTGCACACTGCAGCCACAGTGCGCCGGTGGTGAAGGGAGTGAATGTTTAGGGTGGTGGATGGGGTGCCAATCAAACGGGCTGCTTTGTCCTGGATGATGTCAAGCTACTTGAGTGTTGTTGGAGCTGCACTCATCCAGGCAAGTGGAGAGTATTCCATCACACTCATGACTTGTGCCTTGTAGATGGTGGAGAGGCTTTGGGGAGTCAGGAGGTGAGTCACTCACCACAGAATACCCAGCCTCTGACCTGCTCTTGTAGCCACAGTATTTATGTCGCTGGTCCAGTTAAGTTTCTGGTCAATTGTGACCCCCAGGATGTTAATGGTGGGGGATTCTTGCGATATGAATGCCATTGAATGTCAAGGGGAGGTGGTTAGACTCTCTCTTGTTGGAGATGGTCATTGCCTGGCACTTGTCTGGCACGAATGTTACTTGTCACTTATCAGCCCAAGCGTGGATGTTGCCCAGGTCTTGCTGCATGTGGGCATGGACTGCTTCATTATCTGAGGGGTTGCGAATGGAACTGAACACTGTGCAATCATCAGCGAATATCCCCATTTCTGACCTTATGATGGAGGGAAGGTCATTGATGAAGCAGCTGAAGATGGTTGAGCCTAGGACACTGCCCTGAGGAACTCCTGCAGCAATGTCCTGGGGCTGAGATGATTGGCCTCCAACAACCATTACCATCTTCCTTTGTGCTAGGTATGACTCCAGCCACTGGAGAGTTTTCCCCGATTCCCATTGACCTCAATTTTACTAGGGCTCCTTGGTGCCACACTCGGTCAAATGTTGCCTTGATGTCAAGGGCAGTCACTCTCACCTCACCTCTGGAATTCAGCTTTTGTCCATGTTTGGACCAAGGCTGTAATGAGGTCTGGAGCCAAGTGGTCCTGGCGGAACACAAACTGAGCATCAGTGAGCAGGTTATCGGTGAGCAAGTGCCGCTTGATAGCACTGTTGACGACACCTTCCATCACTTTGCTGATGATTGAGAGTAGACTGATGGGGCAGTAATTGGGCGGATTGGATTTGTCCTGCTTTTTGTGGACAGGACATACCCGGGCAATTTTCCACATTGTCGGGTAGATGCCAGTATTGTAGCTGTACTGGAACAGTTTGGCTAGAGGCGCAGCTAGTTCTGGAGCACAAGTCTTCAGCACTACAGCCGGGATGTTGTCAGGGCCCATAGCCTTTGCTGTATTCAGTGCACTCAGCTGTTTCTTGATATCACATGGAGTGAATCGAATTGGCTGAAGACTGGCTTATGTGATGGTGGGGATATCGGGAGGAGGCCGAGATGGATCATTCACTCAGCACTTCTGGCTGAAGATGGTTGCAAATGCAAACTGAAATAGTGATAAGGACCGTCTTTTGTTATCCGGCACTCAATAGAGTTACCTAGATATTGTGCAAGTAAAGGCACTGTCTGGTCACATAAATTGAGGGCTCGCTTACAGGAGTAGTCTGTGACACTGAACCCAAGGAAAACATCTAGACGCAAAAAATCTGAAGCTATCTGTTCCAAGATAAAATAGGAACTTCCAGCTGTCTGAGCCAGCAACTGCTCTCACATGTTCACGGATTCTTCCTTTTCTCCATTTATATCAATAGCAGCACAGTAATGTTTTAGTTTTCCAGCAGTCAGGTTCACCACAACTCAGGTGCCATTTAATAACTGTGATCAGAATGGTCTCAGATCCTAATCAGATTTCCCCCAACTGTCAACATCATGTGAAAACATTTAATGTAGAGAGAGAGAGAAGAAAATGTGCGAACAATGTACATTCCTGTACATCAGACAAACATTTTATTCAGCTCTACTCGAGTAAACCTTCACTAGAAAATATTTATTAGCAGCAGCCTGAGACTCCTTAACGTAAATAAAAGTTCAAATAAATACATGATTGAACTTTAATGTTGTGTCCTGTAAAATCTAAAGGGCAAGTAGAAACTAGTTTTGGTTCCCTAGAGACTTGCACATTTTTAATGAAATCAGCAACTATTTTTTTTTAAATACGATTGTGACTAAAGACTGAAATGATTACATTTTTAAAAAATTATTTACTAATGGACTTTCCACAGTATTGCTTAGTGAGCCATAGGTTATGGTAGAAATTTGAAAGGCAATGAAATAGGTGGATAGTGATAAACTATTTTTTGAATCAGAATAAGTGGATAGTGAAGTATTTTCTGATTGGATAGCTATCGCCTGCTAACATTCTTACCTCTCCAGTCTGTCGGTCATGATCCATGCAGGGTTGCCCATCTTTTGGAGAATAAATAGTGTACCTGAAAAAGAGCGAGCTCATATGTAAAACTCACTCTCTCCATTCACAACGTCACTACTATGGATGGGAGAATTCTACAAATATCTGCTTCCAGAATGCTTCTCACCAACAGTTTTAAAGCACAATACAAAAGGAAGGAAAATAGAAACAGTGTTGGGCGTACTGAAATCTCTCACTTTTTAGGATTATATGACAATTCTAATGAGTACAGATCTTTTACAAGAAATTCAAGAGATATAGCAGGGGTATTCAATACACCCAGATGGTTGATTGAAGCCTGCCGCCTCCTCTTTACTTGACAGACCTACTGCCTCATGTTCTTCTGCCTTGTTAATAAAACCGAAACCATCCCTTTTAGCTCCTGCCAGAACCTGCATGCCTCTGGCTTTGACTCCTTCAGCCTCCTATCCGCTACCACATGCTGAGTCAGGAGATGCAGAACCTTTGTCTGTTGCTCAATCCACAAGCTTAGCTTCTCCCCCTACATTTGCTCCATTACCAAGAGTGTTTTCTTCTGTATTTCCAGCATTGCCCATCTCCATCCCATCTTAATCCTAGTCCATTCCTTCGATACCTCAAGGCTCAACTTCTCTAACGTTCCCTTAGACAGCCTCCTTGCCTCAACCTTCAACTCATTCAAAATGCTGCAGCCCACATCTTCAATGCACACTAAGTCCTACAATTGCATCATCCCTGTCCTCTCCAAGTTCCATCGACTTCTCATATCTAAGCAAACTGACTTGACAATTCTTATCCTCACTTTCCTGCCTTACCATAGCGATTCAGACCTCCACATAGACACTGCACTAATACTTGTTCCCCACCCCTCACTCCACCACAGGCTGCCGCTCCTGCTCTCTGGAACTCTGACAAGTTCCTTCTGCCCTGTCAACTCAAAACTTCCTGAAAATCTTTCTATTCAATTATGCCTTTGGCCCAAGCCATTATTCCCTTTTTCTGTCCTGTTCGGCATCCACTATTTGTTTTCCTTAATGTAAAGCACATTAAGACATCTTTCTGCACGTGAGGAGCACTACAGAAATCCAAGTTGTTGCTGCCTTGATGCGTATTGTTTAAAAGTGGAATTTAGTGCAGTTCCATCTCATTTTTTTTGCTCGCCAACTATTAGAAGATGGGAGTATTCCAACATCCAAAGGATGTGAAAGAGCTCAAAGCACAGGGC
This sequence comes from Heptranchias perlo, assembly GCF_035084215.1. Taxonomy (NCBI): domain Eukaryota; kingdom Metazoa; phylum Chordata; class Chondrichthyes; order Hexanchiformes; family Hexanchidae; genus Heptranchias; species Heptranchias perlo. The sequence continues at coordinate 19,537,793 of NC_090338.1, forward strand.
AGGAAATTCTATGAAAACTATCTCTATGAAAAATAGTTCTCCCCTTCTGGGGAGGAAGTGTCTGGTTTCTACATAGTAACTGCCTAGAGGTATAACCGAGATCAGGAATGCACCATATGCCATATGGGGAATCGCTACAACAGACTCAGGTCTATCATTTAATGTTACAGCATATTGATACAGTACTGAGACTAGTCCCCGAGCAAGATGCTGCTTGGGATTGGGGCCCTTGACTAAAGATTTAGTGAATAACATTGTTATACAGTGTAGAAGTAACATCATGACTAGAAAATTATAATCAGGGTACAGTCACAAGCTTAAAGACCCTACCCTTTAGAGTTTTAAGAAATCAATGAAGAACAAGTTAATTAAAATTAGTTCAAAAAGGCACATTCCATTTAGGTTAGCAGCAACCCCAGAAACCCATACCTTTTTCCAAACTTGACCTTCTTCCTTTCTTTTAAAACCAGATATTGCCATTTGACAAACGAATCATAAAAAGGATTCACGTCTGTGGTGATGAAGGAGCGTCGCCAATCAATCTGTTACAGTTCACATAATCTAGAATTAAATTCCACAATGCTGAACTTAAATCAACCAGAACTAAAACTATCAAACCCAAGTGAATATATCATATCATATCTTGTTTTAATATTCAGTGAATATACTGAATCATTTCGTATCTAAACTCCAGCTGGAAGCTCCTCCTCCTCCCCCCCCAGCAAGAATCTTAGTCAAAGTTCTAGATGGCACGTTTATTGACCTCGTCAGTCCTTGAGAATCAAGTTCTTGCTCTCACTGCCATCAGTATATCCCATCAGACCAGGTTCATCAGAGTCAGTGGCAAAGGAAAGCTCCTTCTACACTTTGAAACTGCATGGCTCAATTTCAATCTGAGAACAAAATCCCATCTGTTTCAGTGAGAATTTTTCTATTTCTCACACAAGCCATTCCTTTGAGAGTGAGAATATCAATTTAATCATTGAATCATAGAATGGTTACAGCACGTAAGGCGGCCATTCGGCCCATCGAGTGCGTGCCGGCTCTCTGTAAGAGCAATCAAGCTAGTCCCACTCCTCCGTCCTTTCCCCATAGCCCTGCAAATTTTTTCCCTTCAAGAAGTTACCCAATTCCTTTCTGAAAGCCACGATTGAATCTGACTCCACCACCCCCTCAGGCAATGCATTCCAGATCATAACCACTCGCTGTGTAAAAAAGTTTTTCCTCATGTCGCTTTTGGTTCTTTTGCCAATCACCTTAAATCTATGTCCTCTGGTTCTTAATGCTGAACTATGGACATTTTTGTGTCGTGAAGTTATGCCCAACTAGAAAATGGGTTGAGACTATTCATACCGATTTGACATACAATCCTTACAACAGGCAGTAGAGTTCCATCCTATTATTTAGAGCTGGTTTGGAACCCAGACCAAAATGAAATGGCAGTGTACGAATCCAATGCACCACACAATCCCCAGACATATATTACCTTAATCTACAGAACGTTGTGACGATAAAACTAGCAAGCAGCAGACTGGAATGCCTTGCAAAAATAGAAACTTAAGTCCCGTTCAAGAATACCTGGGCCAAGCACCATGCCCAGGTTGAGAGGGAGCAGGTAGGTAATTTCCCAGGACTCTGCCAATCTATAGCAGATGGGAGTTTATCACAAGATCTGAAACACGTTAATCATGTTAATTAGTCTGTTGTTTGTCCAGTCTGATTTTTGCATTTAGGTTATGGAGTATCCGGGTTCTATGGGCTTAAAAAGGGCTGACATTTATGTCATGATATGGGAGGTAAATGAAAATTATCGGGTAGTTTTATTTTTGCCTTATAAAGAGACTTGAGACAGACCTTTAATCCCATTCTCTTCAGATCCTGGACAGCCATCACTGGAAAGTAATTAAGCCAGTGTTCAGCCTCTGCAAACTTCACAATCTCTTCTTCAGACAGGCCAAGAGATCTCATGATGTTCCACTGGAACTTGGCTTGGCCAGTCTTGGCAGCAGCTTTACTCTGGAGATTGGGTGTAGGAAGAATAAAATAACTGATGAAATCAACCAAAAGAAAACTGTTCATAAGTCTCCAAACATAATTACTAATGTTAAATATTGAAAATTATGACAAGTATTTCTCTTCTCCGTTCTCAGTGGAGTTGCTAACGCTCTTTATTCATTGAAATCAATAGATGACGCTGTAATGGTAACGCCTACTATTCTTAGGTCTTCCACAAGTTGTCGCTAAAAGAATGGGGGTGAAATTAACTGCGGCAGGGGCACAAGGTAGGAAATGGCAAACCGGCTGCCTATTACATACCTCATCTGATTTTCCTTTTCATTGTAAAATGGGCGGTCTATCCACTACCGTCCGTTTTGCGCTTCTGCAAAGTTAAATTTCACCCTCAATATGACAGAAGCTCCTGTTTTCTTGCTTGCTTGCTCCAGAGATGCTGCCATAATCTTTACCCTCCAAAGTCCTTGAACGTGTTGTCGCCTCCCAAATCTGTGCTCCTCTTTCCCACAACTCCATGACTGAACCTCACCAATCAGGTTTCCGCCCTTGCCCCAGCACTGAAACGGCCCTAATCAAAGTCACAAATGATATCCTATGTGACTGTGACCATGGTTCACTATCCCTCCTCATCCTTCTTGACCTGTCTGCAGTCTTTGACACAGTCGACCACACCATCCTCCTCCAACGCCTCTCCTCCGTTATCCAGCTGAGCGGGGCTATCCTTGTCTGGTTCCACTCTTAGCCAGTCGTAGCCAGAGAATCTCTTGCAATGGCTTCTCTTCCCAAAGATCTATCCTTGGCTCCAGCCTATTTCACATCTACATGCTGCCCCTTGGCGACATCATTCGAGAGCACAGCGTCAGATTTCATATGTACGCTGACGACACCCAGCTCCACCTCACTACCAATTCTCTCAACCACTCCACTGCTTCTTCAATTTCCTCTAATTAAATATTGCGAAAACTGAAGCCATTGTCTTCAGTCCCCGCTACAAACTCTGTTCCTTAGCCACCCATTCCATCCTTCTCTCTGGCCACTGTCTCAGGCTGAACCAGACTGTTCGCAACCTCAGCATTCTATTTGACCCTGAGCTGAGCCTCCGACCCCATATTCCCTCCATTACCAACATCTCCTATTTTCATCTCCGTAATATCACCTGTCTGCGCCCATGCCTCAGCTCATCTGCTGCTGAAACCCTCATCCATGCATTTGTTACCTCCACACTTGACTATTCCAATGCTCTCCGGGCTGGCCTCTCATCTTCCACCCTCCACAAACTAAAGCTCATCCAAACTCTGCTGCCTGTATCCTAACTCACAAGTCTCAATCACCCATCACTCCTGTGCTCGCTGACCTACATTGGCTCCCAGTCCAGCAACGCCTCGATTTTAAGATTCTCATCCTCCTGTTTAAATCTGTGTGTATACCTGCGCATGCGTGCGAGTGTGTGTGCTTTCCAAAAGATCCGAGAATGCATGTGGTGACGTGTGCAAGATCATCTTAATCAGTACTCTCAAAGAGGGGTCTTAATGTTAAGGTTCCTGGGTCACACTATCATTTACCTAGGTACTGAACAGTAAAGGTACTCTCCAGATCATAGGAGACACCAGGTCCATTAAGCGGGAGTGTCCGATGAAATTAAACCTGAAAGAATTATCTAGTGCAGACCCAAAATATGTAACAGGACAAATCCCAAGTCCATCATGCACCATATTTAAATGTGATTTACAGTCTCTAAATTACCACATTTTGTGTCCTCCACATGATCCAGACCCAAAATCTATTCACAGAAACTCAAAATAAAGCCATCATTAAATAAATGTAAAATCCCTCAAGATATTAAATGTTCTTAAATTACCAGTACTACTACTTGCCCACCCATTTTTTAAAAATAAATTTCTGCTCAGTTCTGGGGTCCTCCCATACAATTGCCTGATTAGTGATGAGTAGACAGTCTGCTTCCAGACTATTGCTATTCTAAAACCAGATTTTTGGAGATGGTCAACAACCTGAGAGATAGCCTTTGCTTTAGAGAAGAATTATAGAAAGTTACAGCACAGAAAGAGGCCACTTGGCCCATCATGTCCGTCTCGGCCGAAAAAGTGCTATCTAGCTTAATCCCACTTTCCAGCACTTGGTCCATGGCCCTGTGGGTTACGGCACTTCAAGTGCACATTCAAGTACTTTTTAAATGAGTTGAGGGTTTCTGCCTATACCACCCTTTCAGGCAGTGAGAACTCAAAAAACCATGGCTGAAATCAGGAACTCAACATACTATTGCACACTGTGCTACCAGCTGCTTAATACAAAGAATAAAAGGAGACTTACATGTCTGAACAAATTGAACATTTTTATATTGAACACAAATAAAATTTTATCATTAAACATGTGATGGTAAAGGCTAAACACTGATAATATTGCTTACTTTTTTGCCCTTCGCCTTGTCCTTAATAATAGTTTCTTCTTCCTGATTTTTTGCAGGCTTCTCTTCTTCCTCCTCCTCCTCCTCCGGGAATTGAGGTGGGTTGCCATATAATTCCAGCTCCCGCTTCAGCTTATCGGCACAGGCCTAAAGTTTATCCAGAAAGAGAGAGAAAGCGGCTCGTGAAATGAATTGGTTATCTAAGTGATAACAAAGGCTTGAATGCTGATAATGGCAAATAAAATCAGAAAGTGTTGGAAATGCACAGGTAAATCAGATTCTGATGAAGGGTTGTAAATGAAATACTATCATCCTGCTGTGCATTTCAGCAATTATTGCTTTTCTTTTTAATCTTGGGTATTCAAGGCATTGTTTCCTATTCATTTTTGCTTCTAATTGAAAAGCTGCAATATTTTTTTTTATTAAAAGGGACATCTAGTTCCTGCCTTTGTGGTGCAGCACCCAAAAGCTCCAAATGCAAGGTATCATAATATCATAGGATGTGGAATCGCATGCATTTCCCACATAGTTACTCCTAACTCAAATAATACATCTGGTCAGAGGAAAAACTGAGCAGAGGTCAACTCTTACTAATTAACTCAGTACAGATCACTGGGACCTTCCTGACCTGTATGGTTCAGTACCCCTACACATGATGCATTTACACACTGAGCCTTTAGAGCAGCTCAAAATAAAGATTTGTTTCCAGTTTTAAATGATATTTTTTGGTGGCACAGTATGGTATTAAGCTATACAATTTGATGGATCCCAGGTTCACTCCATGGTCTGTGCTGGAATAGCTGAAGTCAACACGAGCTAAAGAATTGGCCTCAGTACTCCAAGCTAGTGACTGGGAGAAAGAAAAAACAGCAAGGGTCACCATTCCTGATAACTATCCAGTGACCTCTGCAGGAAGATGTGCGTGTTTGGACACTGAGTGATGAGCACAGGGCTGGGCCCTGCTGTGTTAAATCCCACGATCAAATAGCCCGACTCTGGGTTTCGACACACTCATTTGAAGAATGGCCAATTGGGCTGGAGAGCTGCCAGCAACTGTGGACCTGTACCAGAGCCTGCATGAGTAAATTTTTTAGAAGAGGATTGGGGAAAGAAAATTGGGAAAATGCACAGTTTAAAAATAAATTGAAGCTGGTTAGCCAAGTCTTGCTAGCAAAAGCACGTCCAACTCAAAATCCACCATCTTCTTCCCCTTGGCTGAACGGAATATTTGGGTTTAATGTGATCTGCCGTAGCTTCATTCATTTCATCTTTAGTCTGTATTTTTAAACTTAGGCTCATGGCGTTTATCATTACAAACTCACGATCAAAGTTTAATATTTTTGGTGTATCATATGAAAAACCGAAAGCCATATTATAACAACTAACACTAACCAATACTAAATAACCTCATCAAAATGGAATGATTAAAACCTATGGCTATATTTTAAAAAAAACTAACCTTGATGGGCATGCCGGTACAATGTAGTCCAAAAGGAAACAGACATCTTTTTCCCTTTAAACGTTGAAATCCTACAGAGAACTGGAAACAGGGAGTTGGGGGGGGGGGGGGGGGGAGGGTGGAAGAAAGAGAGTACAATGGATATCTGGATGTGCTCCAATCTAGTTAACAGATATAAATGGCTTATCTATTATGTGTTAAAAATGGTGAGTGATCACAACATTCTAATGCAACTGTGCCTGTAGGTGGCGCTGTGAGCATAATGTTATATGATCCATTTAATAAAAGCGTGACCTCCCCCTAACATTACATGACTGGCTGCTGTAGCACCAACCCCCACTCCTCTATACATCAGGACTGGCATTTACCCTGTTAATTCGCAAGAACGCTCTCTTAATGGCCTCACAAACTCTCCTATTGGTTATCGATCAAGTAAAAAATGAAACCCCGATATCCTCAAAGACAACTTTACCTCAAAAGTGACTCAAAAGGACCTGCTTTGAAAAGGTCCAGGTACTCCCCGCACTGAACTGCAAGTGCATTGTTGTAATTGTGCAGCGGCAGCTAAAAACTCCTGTTCACCTCTCCATTATCCCAACCAGTATCTTCCAACACTTCTCCCTTCCTCCATTTTTAAAAAGTTCACTTGTTGTAACCATCCAACCCTCAAATTGTACCTCAGAAGCAGCAAGAGGGAACACAAAAAGCTTCCAACAGCAGACCCAATTTGAAATGGACCCACAGAAGCTAAACTAGACTGCAAGTGGATCTTTATGTACCTGAAATATTAGTTAAATAACTCCCATCAATTTCTCATTTCAATTACTTCTACCTCCCTAACCTGACACCCACTTCTTGAAGAAAGTCTCTCACCCCCTCACTGTCAGGAAAATTGAGCCATCTTTACTGCCACAGAGAAGGAACTGTGAGTCTCCCAAATTCAAGGAGAAACTTCTTGACCTCCCCTCACTGGAGTACCAATCTGATCTCCACTCACCCCTACTGTCAAGCAATGCGAAGCCCCACCCCAACTGAGAAGCAATCTGGGCTCCCCCCTACTGAGTAGCAATTCCCCCCTGCAACTGAGAAACAACTCTGTACTCCTTCCCAACCACCCCCAATAAAAGGAGCGAGGTGAGCGGACCTGAGCAGCCAATAACAAAGGACCAAGTCTTGTTCTCCCATCACCCTTGTGCTCGCTGACCTACATTGGCTCCCGGTCCCGGAATGCCTCGATTTTAAAATTCTCATCCTTGTTTTCAAAATATCTCCATGGCCTTGCCTCTCCCTATCTCTGTAACCTCCTCCAGACCTACAACCCTTGGAGATATCTGTGTTCCTCCAATTCTTGCTTCTTGCGTATCCCCGATTTTAATTGCTCCACCATTGGCGACGGTGCCTTCAGCTGCCTAGGCCCTAAGCTCTGGAATTCCCTTCCTAAACCTCTCTCTCCTCCTTTAAAACGCTCCTTAAAAACCTACCTCGATGACCAAGCTTTTGGGCACCTGTCCTAATACCTCCTTATGTGGTTTGGTGTGAAATTTTGTTTGATAACGATCCTGTGAAGCGCCTTAGGACATTTTACTACGTTAAAGGCTCTATATAAATGCAAGCTGCTGTTGTTGTAAATTAATTAGTTTTAAAAAAATAAAATCAAATGAATTAATTACATAAAATCTTTGATTAATTAAATAAATAGAACAAGGTTAGATAGAGATGGCAGTGCAGGTGATTTGCCGTAACTTCAGCATGTGGGAGTTTATGGAGAGCAATGTGATCCCAGGCAACCACATCTGCAGTAAGTGTCGGCAACTCAAGGAACTTCGGCTCAGAGTTGTTGAGCTGGAGTTCGAGGTGCAGACGTTGCGATGCATCAGGGAGGGGGAGAGTTGCCTGGTCACATTGACCCAGGAGGCAGTCACACCCCTTAGGTTAGGTTGTGGTCAGGGACAGGAGGATGTGACTACAAGTCAGGAAGGTAAGGGGACCCCAGATGCAGTGGTGGAGGAGCCTCAGCCTTTGCCCTTGTCAAACAGATGCAAGGTTCTTGTTACCTGTGTAGATAAGAACAAAGACTGCAGGGAGGATGGGCAAATTGACCACAGCATCGTGGTACAAGAGGCCATTCAAGTGGGATGAGCGAAAAGGAATTTGGCAGTGGTACATAAGAAGATATGTACATAAGAAATAGGAGCAGGAGTAGGCCATACGGCCCCTCGAACCTGCTCCACCATTCAATAACATCATGGCTGATCTTCTACCTCAAATCCACTTTCCAGCCCTATCCCCAGTGTCCTGGTAGTGGATAGTATAGTCAGGGGATTTAGATACTGTTCTCTACAGCCACGACCGGGAGTCCTGAAGGCTGTGTTGCCTGCCCTGTGCAAGGGTTAAGGACATTTTCTCGCGGGTGGAGAAGAAGTTGGAGCAGGAGGGGGAGGATCCAGTTGTCGTGGTCCACGTAGGAACCAACGACATAGGTAGAACTAGGAATGAGGTTCTGCTGAGGGACTTTGAGGAGCAAGGGTCCAAATTAAAAAGCAGAACTTCAAAAGGTAATAATCTCTGGATTACTACCTGAGCCACGTGCAAATTGGCATGGGGACAAACAGATTAGAGGGTTAAATGCTGAAAGAGTGTTGTGGCAGGCAGACGTTCCAATTCATGGGGCACTGGCACCAGTACTGGGGAAAGAGGGAGCTGTTCCGTTGGGTTGGGCTCCACTTAAACCGGGCTGGGACCAGTGTTCTGGCGAATCGAATAACTAGGGCGTTAGATAGGGCTTTAAACTAACGGGGGGGTTGCGAGGGTTCAGGTAAGGGTAAATTTATAAGTCTAACGAGGAAAGTCAAGGTTGTAAAGCAGAGTTGCAATTTGGGTAACAACAAGCAAAGTGTGACAGGAGGGGACAGAGAGTTTAACAAAGGTAATAGGGCATTAGTGACTAAGGTCACATCAGAGAAAAACAGGAAGAAGTTAAAATTAAAGATGCTATATCTGAATGCATGAAGCATTCGTAACAAGACACATGAATTAATGGCACAAATAGAGATAAATGAGTTTGGTCCAGTAACCATTACTGATTCAAGGTTGCAGGGTGACTAAGGTTAAGAACTAAATATTTCAGGATACTTGACTTTTAGAAAAAATAAGCAAAATGGAAAAGGGGGAGGGGGTTAGCCCTGATAATAAGGCATGAGATAAAAACAGTAATGAGAAAAGATCTTAGCTCAGAAAATCAGGATGTAGAATCAGTGTGGATAGAGCTAAGAAATAACAAAGGGGCAGAAAACGCTGGTGGGGGTAGTTTATAGACCCCCTAACAGTAGTTATAGTGTTGCACAGAGTATAGATCAGGAAATTAGAGCAGCATGTAACAAGGGTAATGCAATAATCGTGGGGGACTTTACTCTTCATACAGACTGGGCAAACGAAGCGGGCAAAAGTAGTTTGGAGGATGAATTCATAGAATGCATTCGAGACAATATGTCAAGGAACCAACCAGGGAACAGGCTATTTTAGATCTAGTATTGTGTAATGAGACAGGGTTAATTAGTAATCTTACAGCAAAGGATCCTTTGGGAAGGAGTGATCATAATATGATAGAATTTCATATTGAGTTTGAGAGCGATGTAGTTAAGTCCGAAACTAGGGTCTTAAGTTTAAACAAAGCCAATCACGTAGGTATGAGGGGTGAGCTGGCAAAGGGCGACAAAACAGAGAGTAAGATCTACAAAAAAGGAGAATGAAAAGAAACTTGCAAGGGATATCAAAATCAACACAAAAAAAAATTACAATTATATTAGGAGAAAGAGGGTGGTCAAGAGCAATGAGAGCCCCTTAAAAACTGATAATTGTGATATTGTAAATGAAAATAAGGAAATGGCAGACAGGTTGAATAATTACTTTGTGTCAGTACTTACAATAGAGGAAGAGGATAGCATTCCGGACACCCCAAGGAAACTCATTTTGAATCAGGGACAGAGACTCACCATAATTAACATATGTAAACAATTTTACAACACCAAGTTATAGTCCAACAATTTTATTTTTAATCCCACAAGCTTTCGGGGGCTTCCCCCTTCCTCAGGCGGTGATTTCCACACCGCCTGAGGAAGGGGGAAGCCCCCGAAAGCTTGTGGGATTAAAAATAAAATTGTTGGACTATAACTTGGTGTTGTAAAATTGTTTACAATTGTCAACCCCAGTCCATCACCGGCATCTCCACATCATAATTAACATAAGCAAATTAACAGTTATGAAGAAGCTAATGGCACTAAAGAGTGACAAATCCACAGGACCAGATGGTTTCCATCCCAGAGTTTTAAAGGAAGTAGGTGAGAACATTGCAGCTGCCCTAACTATAATCTTCCAAAGATCTCTCGATTCAGGAACCTTTCCTTTAGATTGGAAAATTGCACATGTCATTCCGATATTTAAGAAAGGTGAGCGAGGGAAACCAGGGAATTATACACCAGTTAGCCTAACATCTGTTGTCGGGAAATTACTACAGTCTATAATTAAGGATAGTGTGACTGAACACCTTGAAAATTTTCATCTGATCAGAGTGCCAGCATGGATTTGTAAAGGATAGGTCATGCCTGATGAACCTGATTGAATTTTTTGAAGATGTGACTAAAGTAGTGAACAGGGGAATGTCTATGGATGTTGTTTATATGGACTTCCAGAAGGCATTCGATAAAGTCCCTCATAAGAGACTGTTGGCTAAAGTTGAAGCTCATGGAATTGAGGGCAAATTATTGAATGGTTAGAAAATTTGCTGAGCGGCAGGAGACTGAGAGTAGGGATAACAGGCAGGTACTCAAATTGGCAGGATGTGACTAGTGGGACCTCAACTATTCATTGCATTTATTAATGACTTAGATGATGGGATAGAGAACTACATATCCAAGTTTGCCAATGACACAAAGATGGGTAGCATTGTAAGTAGTGTAGATGGAAGCATAAAATTACAGAGAGATATTAATAGATCAAGTGAATGGGCAAAACTGTGGCAAATGGATTTCAATGTAGTCAAGTGTGAGGTCATCCACTTTGGACCTAAAAAGGATAGATCATAGTACTTTCTAAATGGCAACAAGCTCGAAAAAGTGGAGGCCCAAAGAGATTTAGGAGTCCATGTGCACTGATCATTAAAATGTCATGGACAGGTACAGAAAATAATCAAAAGGACTAATGGAATGCTGGCCTTTATATCTACCAGACTAGAGTACAAGGGGGTAGAAGTTATGCTACAGCTATATAAAGCCCTGGTTAGACCACAGCTGGAGTACCTTGTTCAGTTCTGGCTCCCGCACCATAGGAAGGATATATTGGCCTTGGAGGAAGTGCAGCGTAGATTTACTAGAATGATACCTGGACTCCAAGGGTTAAATTACGAGGCGAGATTACACAAACTAGGATTGTATTCCCTGGAATTTAGAAGATTAAGGGGTGATTCGATCAAAGTTTGCAAGATACTAAGGGGAACTGAGAGGGTAGATAGAGAGAAACTATTTCTGCTGGTTGGGGAGTCTAGGACTAGGGGACAAAGCCTAAAAATTAGAGCCAGGACTTTCAGGAGGGAAGTTAAGAAACATTTCTTCAAGTAAAGGATGGTAGAAGTTTGGAACTCTCTTCCGCATACGGCAGTTGACGCTAGCTCAATTGTTAATTTTAAATCTGAGATTGATAGATTTTTGTTAACCAAAGGTATTATGGAATATGGAGCTATGGCAGGTATATGGAGCTATAGAGTTAGGTCACAGATCAGCCATGATCTCAATGAATGGTGGAACAGGCTCGAGGGGCTAAATGGCCTATTCCTGTTCCTATGTCCCTACATTAGATTTGGAAATTAGATTAAAAGATATGATGGCAGCTAAGCAATGGTGAACATTCAAAGAAATAATTCATAATTCTCAAAAAAATATACATTCCCTTGAGGAATAAAATCTCCACGGGAAAAGTGGTCCAACCGTGGCTAACTAGAGAAATTAAGGATAGTATTAGATTAAAAGAAGAGACTTACAATGTTGCCAAAAAGAGCAGTAAGCCTGAGGAGTGGGAGGGTTTTAGAAATTAACAAAGGATGAATGACCAAGAAATTGAAAAAGAGGGAGAAAATAGAATACGAGAGTAAACTAGTCAGAAGTATAAAAACAGATTGTAAGAGCGTCTACAAGCATGTAAAAAGGAAGAGATTAGCGAAAGTAAATGTGGATCCATTACAGGCACAGACAGGAGAAATTATAATGGAGAATAAGGAAATGGCATAGAAGTTAAACAAATATTTTGTATCTGTCGTCACAGTAGAAGACACAAAAAACATACCGGAAATAGTGGGGAACCAAGGGTCTAATAAGAGGAAGGAACTTAAAGTAATTAAGATTAGTAAAGAAAAAGTATTAGAAAAATTAATGGGACTAAAAACCTACAAATCCCCTGGGCCTGATGGCCTACATCCTAGGGTTTTAAAAGAGGTGGTTGCAGAGATAGTAGACGCATTGGCTTTGTTCTTCTTCTAGGATTCCCTAGGTTCTAGAATGGTCCTCGTGGATTGGAAGGCAGCAAATGTAACCCTGCTAGTCAAGAAAGGAGGGAAAGAGAAAACAGGGAACTATAGGCCAGTTAGCAAGATGTCAGTAGTAGGGAAAATGCTAGAATCTATTATCGAGGACATGGTAACAGGGCACTTAGAAAATCATAATATGATTAGGCAGAGTCTACAAGGTTTTATGAAAGTGAAATAGTGTTTGACAAATCTACTAGAATTTTTTGAGGGTGTAACCAGCAGGGTAGATAAGGGGGAAATCACTGGATGTAGTATATATGGATTTTCAAAAGGCACTCCGTAAGGTACCACACAAGAGGTTGTTACACAAGATTAGGGCTCATGGGATTGGGGGTAGTATATTAGCATGAATTAAGGATTAGTTGATGGATAGAAAACAGAGAGTAGGAATAAATGGGTCATTGTAGGGTTGGCAGGTGGTAACTAGTGGGATGCTGCAAGGATCAGTGCTTGGACCTCAGCTATTTACAATCTATATCAATGACATGGATGAGGGGACCAAATGTAATGTATCCAAGTTTGCTGGGAAAATAAGTTGTGAGGAGGATGCAAAGAGGCTACAAAGGGATATGGACAGATTAAGTGATTGGGCAAGAAGGTGGCAGATGGAGTATAATGTGGGGAAATGTGAAATTATCCACTTTGGTAGGAAGAATAGAAAAGCAGAATATTTTTTAAAAGGTGCGAGACCAGTAAATTTTGGTATTCAGAGGGATTTGTACACAAATTACAGAAAGTTCAACATGCAGGTACAGCATGCAGTTAGGAAAGCAAATGGTATGTTAGCCAATATTGCAAGGGGGTTGGAGTATAACGGTGAGGAAGTCTTGCTGCAATTATATAGGGCTTTGGTGAGACCACACCTGGAGTACTGTGTACAGCTTTGGTCTCCTTACCTAAGGAAGGTTACACTTGCCTTAGAAGGGGTGCAACAAAGGTTCACTAGATTGATTCCTGGGATGAGGTTTGTCCTGTGAGGAGAGATTGAGTTGAATGGGCCTATATTTTCTGGAATTTAGAAGATGAGAGGTGGTCTCATTAAAACGCATAAAATTCTTAGAGGGCTTGACAGGGTAGATGCTGACAGGCTGTTTCCCTGGTGGGAGTGTCTAGAACTAGGGGTCATAGTCTCAGTAATTTAGGACTGAGATGAGGAAAAATTTCTTCACTCAAAGAGTTATGAATCTTTGGGATTCTCTACCCCAGAGGGCTGTGGATGCTCCGTCGTTGAGTATATTCAAAGCTGAGATCGATAGATTTTTGGAGAATAAGAGAATCAAGGGATATGGGGATAGGGTGGGTAAGTGGAGTTACATAAGAACATAAGAAATAGGAGCAGGAGAAGGCCAATCGGCCCCTCGAGCCTGCTCCGCCATTCAATAAGATCATGGCTGATCTGATCCTAATCTCAAATCTAAATTCATGTCCAATTTCCTGCCCGCTCCCCGTAACCCCTAATTCCCTTTACTTCTAGGAAACTGTCGATTTCTGTTTTAAATTTATTTAATGATGTAGCTTCCACAGCTTCCTGGGGCAGCAAATTCCACAGACCTACTACCCTCTGAGTGAAGAAGTTTCTCCTCATCTCAGTTTTGAAAGAGCAGCCCCTTATTCTAAGATTATGCCCCCTAGTTCTAGTTGAGGTGGAAGATCAACCATGATCCTACTGAATAGTGGAGCAGGCCTACTCCTGCTCCTATTTCTTAAGTTCTCACGTCTGACAACCAATTTCATTCTTTCATCCTCCTGAAAAATAAAGCATATACCATGAAAGTGTCCCTTCCATAGGTTTATTTAATTACACTTGTGGATAGTGGGAGTCAAGCAGTCACACTGCAATGCCTTGGTTCCTCTCAGCATTAAGTGGTAACAAATCGATTCATTGCGTCAGCAAGTACTACAAACATAAGCATTTCCTTAATTCCATTTTCATATATGTATATGAAAGTGCTTAGACATGCCTGTGTTCACAATCACTTCTGTGTTATTGAAGGGGAACAGTCTTCATGAAGAAATATTTGGCAAACCTTTCCTTGTTTGGAGAGGAACAGAAGTTATGCATTATTTCTGTATCAATGACATCACCCTTAAGTGATACAGTGGAACACTTTCAAACCATCTACATCAATGCACCATTGGTTTGGAAACAAAGAAAAAGGCTTGCCAAACATCTTGATATCCAAGGTAGATGCTGAAAGGCTGTTTCTCCTGGCTGGAGAGTCTAGAACTAGAGGTCACCGTCTCAAGATAAGGGGATGGCCATTTAGGACCGAGATGAGGAAAATTTCTTCACTGAGAGTTGTGAATTTTTGGAATTCTCTACCCCAGAGGGCTGTAGATGCTCAGTCGTCGTCGAGCATATTCAAGACTGAGATCGATGACTATTTGGACACTAAGAGAATCAAGGGATTGGGGTAGGGCGGAAAAGTGGAGTTGAGGTAGAAGATCAGCCATGATCTTATTGAATGGCGGAGCAGGCTATATGGCCTACTCCTGCTCCTATTTCTTATGACAATATGCAATCTCTGAGTAACAATTAGAGAAAAATAAACCTTACCTCACATTTAGACAAGGAGAAGGTGTGCCCGAGATGAAGACGCCCATTCATGTATGGATAGGGAAAGGTTACAAAGTACTTTGGCTTACTGTAAAATAAAAATTAAAAAAGCAAGAAATTAGGAACATGAATCACCAAGACTGTACAATGATGCTCCACCAGGAACATGATGGACAGCATAAGATGCAATATCTGGAAAACCACATGCCAGATGACAACATCAGTGCTCTAAATGGTCCCCAAACCTTTTTATGCGAGTCCTGTGTAAGTTTACTTCCACAAAGTAATGCTTTTTTACATCATTATTATTTTGCAGTCCTCCCTTAGAACTATCGTCTTAGAATTTGAACCAAACTCCTGGCATTAAGCTTGAACCCACGGTCTTCTAACTGAGAGGCAAGAGTGATCCAATTGAGCCTACCCGAGACACCTCTAGTCGCATTGTGTGGGAAATAGTCCTCTGTAGCTATATTGATACGATTGCCTACGTACAGGACAGGGGGGTGAACACCTGCCTGATCAGCCTGGACCAGGAGAAGGCCTTTGACAGAATATCCCACACGTACATGATGGACGTGCTCTCCAAAATGGGGTTTGGGGAGGGAATCCGCAATTGGATCCAACTGCTCTACACAAACATCAGTAGCGCAGTTTCAATCAACGGGTGGGAATCAGAAAGCTTTCCGATCAAATCTGGAGTCAGGCAGGGCTGTCCTCTCTCCTCCGTCTTGTTCGTGTGTTGCATCGAACCCTTTGCCGAGTCCATCAGGAGGGATGTGGGCATAAGAGGGGTGACGATCCCAGGCAGCGGAGGCACTCAGGTCAAGGCCTCCCTGTACATGGATGACGTCGCCGTCTTTTGCTCGGATCAGCTGTCGGTCCGCAGATTGATGAGCATCTGCGACCAGTTCGAACTGGCCTCGGGGGCCAGGGTAAATCGTAGCAAGAGCGAGGCCATGTTCTTTGGGAACTGGACCGACCGATCCTTTGTCCCCTTCACCGTCAGGTCGGATTACCTGAAGGTGCTGGGGATCTGGTTCGGGGGGGCCGGGGCGTGCACCAAAAACTGGGAGGAGCGTATCTCCAAGGTTAAGCAGAAACTGGGACTGTGGCATCAACGATCCCTCTCGATCGTGGGCAAGAACCTGGTCATCAGGTGCGAGGTGCTCTCGGTGTTGCTGTACGTGGCGCAGGTCTGGCCCATACCTCGCTCCTGCGCCGCGACAGTCACCCGAGCCATCTTCCACTTTGTCGGGAGATCAAAAATGGACCGTGTCCGCAGGGTCACGATGTACAAATCTCCAGAGAAAGGGGGAAAGGCGTGCCCAACGTGGCCCTCATCCTGATGGCCACCTTTGTGTGCGGCTGCATCAAGCTGTGCATAGACCCTCAGTACGCAAACACAAAGTGTCACTACGTGCTGAGGTTCTACCTGTCCCCGGTGTTGAGAAGGATGGGCCTGGCCACGCTGCCACGGAACGCTCCGTCCAGTTGGACCGTTCCGCCCCACCTGTCCTGCGTGGAAAGGTTTGTGCAGGAAAACACCTTTGACCACAAGGCGATCAGCAAGTGGTCCGCACGTAACGTCCTCGAGACCCTGCGGGAAAAGGAGATGGTGGATCCTGTCATTTGGCAGAACGCCTCATCGCCAGAGCTCTCAAACAAGCACCAAGACCTAGCTTGGCTGGTGGTGAGAAGGGCCCTTCCCGTCAGATCCTTCATGCACTCCCGGACTCTCCGCGCCACCGCGCACTGTCCCAGAGGAGGCTGCGGTGGAGACGAGATCGTCACCCATCTCCTTATGGAATGTGCCTTTGCAAAGAAGGTCTGGAGAGAGATGCAGTGGTATCTGTCCAGGTTCGTCCCGAGCAGTTCCGTAACACAGGTTTCTGTGCTCTACGGGCTGTTCCCGGGGACGCACACTGAGACGGACATCGGCTGCTGCTGGAAGACCATCAACTCGGTGAAAGACGCCCTTTGGTCTGCCCGAAACTTGCTGGTCTTCCAGCACAAGGAGCTGTCCTCGACCGAGTGTTGCAGACTGGCACATTCCAAGGTCCAGGACTACGTGCTGAGGGACGCACTGAGGATGGGTGCGGCCGCTGCAAAGGCTCTGTGGGGAAAGGCAACCGTTTAGAGCCTTTCCGCCATTGTAAACCGAGGGGCTGCAATCAGGGAAAAACCCCCTCGGGCAGAAAGTAAAATTCAAATTGCTGTAATGTACCTGTAATGAATCTGAAATGAATCTGTAAGCAATAATCTGTGTTGAGTCTGATGCAATGAGACACCATAGAGTGTCATGAACTGTAATTATGTCCAATGTGTTCATTGTACTGTACTTGACGTAACCTGCAAATTGTATAATCTGTATTGTGTACGTTTGGAAAGTGATATGACAACTGTATTGTATGTACTGCTGCAAATTTTATGAATAAAGTATATTTTTTGAAAAAAAAATCAGTGAATCCTAACTGGTGCATTTCCCTTTAATTGGCACAAGAAGAATATTTTTAATACATCACACTACATTCCTCTGTGAGCTATTTTTAGTTGGTTGGGCAGGTTAGTCTAAAAATAAGGCAGAGGGGAGTAGTAAAAGTGCGTTAGCTTGAACATGAACTGTGCTGAACGGAAAATATACACATGGTTGCAATATCTAGTGACTCAAAATGTTCTGTACAGATATATTTGTATTTTTGGATATAAATTTAAAGATTCGTTAAGGTCATGCTTAAGCGCAATCTCTTTAACAAAATAGAGGCAATGGATTACAATAATTTATTTCTTTATTTTTCATTCCTGCTCTCCTAAGGATACTGACTCTTGTTGGTGTACAGTTCCACAGATACAAGCACCTCCAGCACCTTACCCAATTCATTCTTCTTAGTGAGCTTAAACAAACAATGACCATTGAAGACATCAGAGCCAAGCCCAGTTCTGTCTTCACCTAATGTCTGCACATGTGCACTTCTAGCAGGGATCATTGGATAGCGATCAAGAGCAGGAAACTTGCATGGCTTTTCCTCCTTGGTCCAGCGTCACTGAGGCCAATTAAAGCGCCCCTACTGTCACCTTGGCTGGGATCAGCTAACTCAGCACAATTGAACCTGGGAACTTCTGGTTAGTACGATTCAGTCGCATGCTACTGGTGGGTATGGTTCAACTGCATGTTGCTTTTACCAACACTATTTTCATAAAGTGGAGCGCCAGGGGTCAACAGGCAAGCAGGCAACATATTCCCAGATTGTGCCATTGCCAACCTTTCAGTGACCTTGAAGAAGGGTTGGCATACAACTTGCTTGCTGATTCTTTTCTAGTTTTTCCTGGGAAAATATCTCACGTCTATCTGGCATCATTAGGCTAGGTTAAGATTTAAATGTCAGTACTTTTCTCAAACAAAATCCTCAGAGCCAAGCATTCCAAAGCATCTGATGCTCTATGCTGGAGAAATCATGCTTTTACACCATGTGTGGCAGGGATACCATTATTTCCAACTCACTGCAGCATGGGAAGAATGTACTTTGTTATGCAGCACAGCTAATAAACTTACTTTCCAGAGTTTAATTTGTGAACACAAAAAAAATATATATTCTGGTACAGTTCTTCTGCATCGCATAAAAGAGAAGCGCCTCCACCACCTCCTTAGGCGGTAACGCAATGTCACACAATCTGGATGTTTCTACAGAGCAGTTTGTAAGTGTTTTTTAAAGCTAGAGTATATGTCCTCACACCTCTGACGGGTACTGTTGTCAATGTTTTCTGAACAAATCAGTTAGTACAATCCTAATTCAGCTGGACTCACTTCCCTCCTGATCAGAAGGAATCTTAAGGAACGATGTCAGCCTTGCACATTTTTGACATATCGCATCATACCTGGAAAATGAGGGTAGGCGGCAGTTGCAACTTGTTCAGCCTGTCCCCATTTAAAACTCCAGCTTTGAAAAAAATCACAGAGAAAGAGCCTAACCCCCTCCCCATGACAATCAATGAATTTGTATCCCCCACCATCAGCACCCTGGGAGTCCCATTGATAAGAAACTCAACTAGGCCAGCTACATGAATGCCTTGGCTGTTAGGAGTAGGTCAGAGGCTGGATATTCTGTGGTGAGTAGCTCACCTCCTGACTCCCGAAAGCCTCACAAGGCACAAGTCAGGAGTGTGATGGAATACTCTCCACTTGCCTGGATGGGTGCAGTTGCAACAACATTCAAGAAGTTCAACACCACCCAGGAAAAAGCAGTCTGCTTGATTGGCACTTCATCCACTAGTCTAAACATCCATACGCTCCACCACTATGTGCTGTGGCTGCAGCGTGTACTATCAACAGGATGCACTACAACAACTTGCCAAGGCTTCTTTGGCAGCACCTCCCAAACCCACGACCGTCACCACTGAGAAAGACAAGGGCAGCAGGCACCTACAGGTTCCCCCCTGAAGTCACACGCCATCCTGACTTGGATATACATCACCGTTCTTTCATTGTCGCTGGGTCAAAATCCTTGAACTCCCCACACAAAAGCATCGTGGAAGCAACTTCTTCACACGGACTACAACGGTTCAAGAAGGCGGCTCACCACTACTATCTTCTAATGTAAGGAATCTTACAACACCAGGTTATAGTCCAACAGTTTTATTTGAAAATCACAAGCTTTCGGAGGTTTTCTCCTTTGTCAGGTGAGTGTCGAGATTCATTGAAAATTACCGCATATATAATCATAGAACAATGCCTGGTGATTACAGATAATCTTTCCAACTGCCCGTTATCAAGGCCATCAAATTAATTGAATAGTGTTCAGACAGAGAAACCTTAGATACCCCAGGCAACTGCATGGTCTCGCATGCAGACACTGCGACAACGGATGAACGGACACCGCGCAACAATCGCCAGACAGGAGGGTTTCCTCCCAGTCGGGGAACACTTCAGCAGTCAAGGACATTCAGCCACCGATCTTCGGGTAAGCGTTCTCCAAGGCGGCCTTCGAGACACAAGACAACGCAAAATCGTCGAGCAGAAATTGATAGCCAAGTTCCGCACCCATGAGGACGGCCTCAACCGGGATCTTGGGTTCATGTTGCGCTACACGTAACCCCACCAGGGGAAAAAAAAGTTATCTGTTTTTAATACAACTGGTCATTCTCTCTCTTTCGGATGTTTCTCTCTCTCTCCCTTTCGGATGTTTCTCTCTCTCTCTCCCTCCCTCTCTTTCTTTGGTTCTGGCCGTTTGTATATTCAGTTGTCTGGGGTAGCTAAGGTTTCTCTGTCTGAACACTATTTAATTAATTTGATGGCCTTGATAACGGGCAGTTGGAAAGATTATCTGTAATCACCAGGCATTGTTCTATGACTATATATGCGGTAATTTTCAATGAATCTCGACACTCACCTGACGAAGGAGAAAGCCTCCGAAAGCTTGTGATTTTCAAATAAAACTGTTGGACTATAACCTGATGTTGTAAAATTCCTTACATTTGTACACCCCAGTCCATCACCGGCATCTCCACGTCATGACTATCTTCTAAGGGCAATTAGGGATGAGCAATAAATGCCAGCCTTGCCAGCAATACCCATATCCCAAGACTGAATTAAAAAAAAACACACACATCTGAATTAATAAATCATCTGTATTGTTAAATCCTTTAGAAATGATAATTGAAGTATACTGCTCCTCTAAAGTTCACGGGTTTTACTGAGGCATTGATCTTGTGATCTATACTGAATATACCTGTCAGCACCTTTTCAAAAATGTGTCAAAATCAAAGATACCAAACCTAGCTGAATGGCTTATGCAGACATGACTAGTACATCGACCTACCGAAATCAGTACAAGCTTACCTACTCTCTGCACTCCCTGGCTCGACAGCATCAATCTCAAACAACTTCTTTTCATCCCATTTTTTCTGGATGTCCTCTTCAATTCTCTTCAGAAAATCAACCTTAGCTGTTCCCTTCCGTTCCTACAGAGATGGAAATGTAAAAAGATGTTTAATGTTATTAACTTTCCACGTTGGCAATATACAACAAATTTCCCATTGCCTAGTCCATGGTCTGACAGCCCTGGCTCAACGAATGACTGTTAGTTAATGTCATCCTTGGTTCAGTAGTAGTGCTGTCACCTCTAAGTTAGAAGTTATGGGTTCAAGCCCCACTCCAGAGACTTCAGCACATAATCCAGGCTGACACTTCAGTGCAGTACTTTTTTTTAAACCCAGTGACAGCATTATTTTATCACAAAATCAAACGAAACCAGAATCAAATCATGACTTTATTGTTGGTGTCGAGGATGCACTTCAGTCCTTGCAGCGCCCACCGAATGCGGAAAGCCTCAAGCATACAGTCAGACACCGCGCGCTCCCTCTCCAGGGCCACCCGGGCGCAGAGAATGCCGCAGAAGAGAGGTAGACAGTTGCAGCGACCGCTCCACGGGCCGTGTCCAGCCTTGACCTGTAGATAGCCATTGATAGCCATGAATAAAGTATATTTTTGAAACAAAAATTTCTGATAGAAGAGCGTGCTTACGTCTTTGACTATACTCTATCCATGTAACCAACACTCTCTACACAGAAGCGAATAAAGGCGAAACCATCAATTTGTGGTATCGGACTCACAATTCTTTAAGTATGACGAAAACATCCAACATTTTGGCGAGCTAGGTTGGCATCTTTTTGTTTCTATACCGGGAAGGTTGAGACCTTACGACACTCTTCGCATCGAAACGCCAACTCCAGAATGGTGATCGAACAACATGGTCATTCATTCCGGGGAAAACAGACTTGATGATCGAACACGTACATTTGTGAGTATTACACGAGTATTAAAAGTATATAAGTGTGTTAAAGGACGATTGTCAGGGACATCGTTCATAGCTATACAGACCCTGTCTTTATAAGCACCACGCCGGGGATTTAGGTTATGGGGGAGAAACAGAGGGACTTGATCACCCTGCTGAGTAATGTATCAAATCTAAAGTAGAATAGGTACACAAAATTCGTGATGGTGCAACAGACACCAACAATACCCTCTGAGAATGATCCTGATGGGTGGTTGTGGTGGGCCACCAAATATATGCAGAAAAACTGTAAGGCAGGACCTTACACGGATAACAAACCAAGTAATCCTTATGATGAATTTACCATCTATTGTCAGGCAAAAAATGAGAAAGAAAAAAAAGAGTAACTGAGTAAAGGCTGTTACAAATTTCAGTCAGCCTGAATGAACAATATAGTAAATGTAGACAGCACTGCACAACTTTTGAAGGACAAAATAAAGAATTAGTAAAGAAAAATGAGGAACAAAATAAGTTGCATTTGGCAGAAATAGAGCGATTGGGAAGATTGTTTTCAATGCTCCAAGTGGAAAGACAATTGGCATCGAGCCAACACTTAGATACTAAACATAATCAGGCCCAAACCCAGACCCAGTTAAACCATGTAGCCCGCATCCTGGCAAAAACTCAGAAGGAACTAACCAAGGTTAAAGGTGCCTACTGATATTTGTGTCAGGAGCAGGCCCAGGTTCAGAATCATGTCGATAAGGGCCTAACCAAGGAACAACAGTTACAGATGCAGGCCACAACATGGGATAATCAACAACTTAGGGGAAAAGTAGCCACACTGTTGTTCAGTTTATCCCAGCCAGACGAATCATCCTCTTGACTCAGATGACGATGAGCCACTTAAACGTAGACCGCCTCCGGTGGTACAACAACTTGCCTCTCCGTTAGTGACAGAAGTGAGAGCAGTGGATCGGATAGCAGTCATTCCATGCAGTTACCGTTTGTGTACAATGGGTCTGCCTCAGACAACAGTACAGATATCAGTGCCCTCAAAGTGGCCCTGTTCGTCTCTCGACGAGTAAAAACAGGGGCTTCAACCGATGCACAAGGACGAACTGTCTACATTTATGCCACTCAACAGGTCAATAAAGACCTGGCATTATATGAATTGTCTGCATTAGCGGTGATGGTAGGACCCTATGATGGAGTCAGTGACCCTATGCCAATGTGCTGGAAGGTTAAGAGCCTGCAAACTTCACACTCCCTGATGGAGAAAGATTCATGTCGGCTTATACAACATGTTCCACCCCCTGGAATAAATATTCCAGATGGGCTTACTCAAGGCATAATAACAGCCACCGGACAAAGGGAATTCCCGGATCACGAAGTAGAATTAGTATGTGAGGCGGTGGGGTATCGGATCGTGACCGACATGGTTAAGATTACTGAACATATGCCAAAGTGGGGAACACCCAAAGCAATACCTCCAGGTGTTTGTGGAGGTCTGCAATCAAAATGGGGGGGGGGGGGAAAAGAGTGGGAACGAAAGGGCAGCTGTCACAGGACGGAAAGGAGCTGCTAACAATTCAGCGTTCTGGAATCTGGGTTATCAGCAAATACCAGAAACTGGTCAGCTCCACTCGCGGTCAGTTATTACGGCAATACTCGATCGAGTTAAGGCAAAGGGCCCCTGAGATGGAATAGGTTGTGATATTCTCGCCTGTTTGGTAGCGTGGTACGAGGAAAAAGGGGATCAAGGGAAAGGAGACATCCAAAAAGACAGCCCTCCCTTGGTTACAAATGAGGGAACCTGACAGAAGACATGTTTTAATTGTGATAAACCAGGACACTTCAGTAAGGATGGTAAACAGAAAAAGAGGTGTGATAACTGTGGCAGAGCGGGTCATATTAAGGCGCAATGCTATAAGGGGGAAGAGAGGGAGGACAAGGTCCACGCCAAACCAAACCTCAGGAACAGATATCTCTGACCTAAATGTCCCCCCTCCGAGTTGAGGAAATAATGTGGATCCTCTATGAAACCATAGTGGCCCAGTCAAAGAAAGGGGGAAGAGGTGGGTCCGACAGCAGAGGGGCTCAACAATTGGCCTCAAACACATTTTGGAAACAGAACCAGAACAAGTGACTGGATCGGGTCCCGGTAGCTGCAGTGAGGCCACCGAGATAGTTTTCTAGTGGACACTGGTTGCTCTGTAACTCACTGGGATATTTTTCCATCCAGTGGCAATAGTATGAAAATAACTGGTGTGGGCAAGACCTGTCTGTCAGCGGACATTACACTACCGCCCCCTCTTACTATTGGCCCAATGACTTTTTATCTCCCTCTATGTGTCATGCAGACTCATGAGGGGTCTATCTTAGGCGCCGACGGAATAGCCAAGGAGCGCCTAATCATAGACGTGGCTAATTTGATGATATGTAAGGAATCTTACAACACCAGGTTATAGTCCAACAGTTTTGTATAGTTTTATAAAACTGTTGGACTATAGCCTGGTGTTGTAAGATTCCTTACATTTGTCCACCCCAGTCCATCACCTGCATCTCCACATCATAATTTGATGATATGGCAGGGACTGGAGGCCCCCCATGAACAGCATGTGCCGACATGTGTATCAGATGTGCATTCAGTATTTACGGTTAAAGGCCTGGGATCATATGATGTCCCGCAATTATTGTGAACATCTGACATAGTGCTGGCCGATATAATACTGAAGTATAAAGAGGTGTGGGCATCACACAGACTGATTGTGGTCGGGTGACTAATATGGAGGTGGCAGTTCAAAGAAATAATCCGCCACCCCAGAAACAATACCCATATCCCAGGGAGGCTGAGCAAGTGTCATTGAGTCCCTAATGACACAATGTCCTGCGGACATGCATCTCCAACAATAACTTACTTAGTTGGCCAGTAAAGAAGCCCGGTCGGTTATGGCGGCCAGCTGAACCAGTACACACCTAGTGTTACAGCATTGGTTGCTAGTTACCTGGATATGATGTCGAAATTAAAAAACTCGGCAGCTGTGTGCTCAACTCTGAATATCTCCAACTGTTTCTGAAGCATACCAGTCAGTGCACACAGAGAACGAATACAAATTTGCTTTTACCTTCCAGCAGCAACAATGGGACTGCCACAAGGCTTTCATAACTCACCAAAATTGTTTTGCCAGTGTATGGCAGATGTGTTAAAAGCTTGTTCCCAGCTGGAAAATATCATCCAATGTGTAGACGATATTTTGCTACAAACAAAGACAAAGATGGATCATTACGTCCTCTTGGACGAGGTGCCAGGACTAATAATGAGGTTGGGATTTAAAATTAATCCGCCTAAGTGTTAGCCAAAGACACTGTCCCATTTCTGGGAGTCAAAATAGAACCTGGAGAAAATCTCCCGATCCGGCCAAAGTAAAATTGGACAGGGAATTACCTAGGCTACTCACGGTCACGGCATTAAGGTAATTTTTGGGAATTGTGGGATTCTGTAGGGAGTTCATCGAGGGTTTTTCAGCCAAAGCCGCTCCCTTGTACGATCACCTGCAAGGGAACCCTGGAGAAATGGATGAGCTTGGCCATTGGGATATGGAGTCACAGAAAGCTTGAGGATTTAAAGCAAGCACTTGTTCAGGTGCCTGTTTTACAGAATCCGGACCCTAACCAGCCCTTTATCATTGAAGTGGCTGTATCGGATGTGGCCATTTCTGCTGTGGTAATGCAGGAGGAGCATGACAGATGTATACCAGTGGGCTATTTCTCTCGATTGCTAACGAATGTCGAGAAAGCATACGAGCAGTGCACCAAGCATCATCAATGGATCATTACACACACACACGGAGTACCTCATCGGTTTTGGTAAAATCTTACGCATGCCTCGTACACCAGTGGCTCTATTAATCCGTGGGCAGGTGACAGGAGTGTCTCTTTTACGATGGGGAAGATGGGTTACTGAACTCAACGGGAAGGACACTGAGGTCCGTCATTCCCAGAGTTATCAACTGGCGTATATGTTACAGTATGAGGGGGAGCCCCATACGTATACCGCACCGGCATCCATTCCCTCTGGATCCATAGGAATGACACCACTGGCGCGGTCAGTGGACATATC
Organism: Heptranchias perlo; assembly: GCF_035084215.1. Taxonomy (NCBI): domain Eukaryota; kingdom Metazoa; phylum Chordata; class Chondrichthyes; order Hexanchiformes; family Hexanchidae; genus Heptranchias; species Heptranchias perlo. The sequence goes on from NC_090338.1 coordinate 19,563,708, forward strand.
AATGGATGGTTCTTGTTTTTACCAGGATGGACAATACCATACAGGGGCGGCCTGTTGGTTTCCGTCCCAAGCTCCGACCCAAGCACAAGAGCCGTTAATTAAGTGTCTGCCTTACCATTCTGCCCAGAAGGCTGAAATTGTGGCTGTGTTGGCAGCTGTTCAGGCATCCCCTGCCAGTTGACCATCTACTCAGATAGCTCTTTCGTTTGTAACTCCCTCACTGAATACCTACCAGTATGGCGTGGTTTCTGCACAGCAGACGGCAGGCCATTGATCCATTAGACCCAGTTGAACCTTATTTGGGACGCTGTGAATCAACGACTGGGTAAAATGCCTTTTGCCAGGTTAAAGCACATCAACGGCCCGGGGTATCACTGCAAGCCGACAACAATAACCGGGCTGTGCATGAGCAAAACGAGCGACATGTGAAGGAGTGCCAGGGCAGGAATCGACTGACAGTCCGGTGGCTGCGCTTCTTAAAAAACCCGTGGTCCTGGACCTATTTGACTGAAGTGGAGCCTGTTAAAGCCCTGCAGGGTGATAACCGCAGTCGGAAGCGGCATATTACACATAAGGACTCTGTATTCCTGCTGGATGACGTTATCTTTCGCAGTACCTCTCGTGGTGTTGTGTGGGTAACCCCGGAGTGCCTCAGGAAGGAACCGATTGTGTTCTTCCACCAAATGGGAGGGCACACTTCTGTCAACCGGGTGGAGGAGATACTGCAGGGACGTTATTGGTGGCCTGGAATGCAGGGCTCAAATGCAAGCAGTATTGGGCCTGTTCCTCATTTGCGCTCAAATGAACCCATCACCCCTTTCTAAGTTAGTTCCTGTGGGCACATCACACTTGAACAATGGACCATGGGAATCATTGCAAATCGATCACACGGATCCATTGCCCACTGCAAAAGGATGATAGATACCTTCTAGTGGTCGTCTATATGTTTACCTGGTGGATTGAAGCCTTCCTCACTCAAAAGAACGAGGCCTTTGGCACAGCAAAGATTCTGTGGGAGCAAAACTTCTGTCACTGGGGATTCCCCGGGGCGAATAGAACCTGATAATGGCTCACACATTACGGTGGCTGTCGTACAAGTTGTTTGTCAGTTGCTTGGGGTGCGGTCCTTCCAACACACATGGAATCTCAGCACCACCGCGAGCTGCAGCGGAGAGGAGACTATCGTCCACCTCTTGATGGGCTGCCCCTTCGCGCAGAGGGTGTGGAGAGAGATTGTTGGTATCTGTCCCGGTTCATCCCAAACAGTTCGGTAACACAGGACGCTGTGCTCTACAGGATGTTCCCCGGCACGCACACCAAGACAGATATCACCTGTGGCTGGAAGACCATCAACTCGGCGAAGGAGGCCCTTTGGTCCGCCTGAAACCTGCTGGTCTTCCAGCTGAAGGAGCTGTCCACGACCGATTGGCACTTTCCAAGGTCCAGGGGTACATGCTACGGGTTGCACTGAAGCAAGATGTGACCTACGCAAAGGCTCTGTGGGAAAAGGCTCTATGGATGACCTACGTGCGGAGGCGGAAGATGTAGGTATCGTTCTTAATGAATACTTTGCGTCTGTCTTCACAAAAGAGAGGGACGATGCAGACATTGTAGTTAAGGAGGAGGAGTGAGAAATATTGGATAGGATAAACTTAGTGAGAGAGGAAGTATTAAGGGGGTTAGCATCTTTGAAAGTAGATAAATCACCAGAGCCAGATGAAATGTATCCCAAGCTTTTAAAAGAAGCAAGGGAGGAAATAGCAGAGGCTCTAACCATCATTTTCCAATCCTCCCTGGCTCCAGGCGTGGTGCCGGAGGATTGGAGGACTGCTAACGTTGTACCGTTGTTTAAAAAGGGAGCGAGGGATAGACCTAGTAATTACAGGCCAGTCAGTCTAACCTCGGTGGTGGGCAAATTATTGGAATCAATTCTGAGGGACAGGATAAACCGTCACTTAGAAATGGCAAGGAGTAAGGGAAGGTCGTGTCTGACTAACTTGATTGAATTTTTTGAGGAGGTAAGAAGGAGGGTCGATGAGGGTAGTGCATTTGATGTAGTCTACATGGATTTTAGCAAGGCTTTTGACAAGGTCACACATGGCAAACTGGTCAAAAAGGTAAAAGCCCATGGGATCCAAGGGCGAGTGGCAAGTTGGATCCAAAATTGGCTCAGTGGCAGGAAGCAAAGGGTAACGGTCGATGGATGTTTTTGTGACTGGAAGGCTGTTTCCAGTGGAGTTCCGCAGGGCTCAGTACTAGGTCCCTTGCTTTTGTGATATACGTTGATGATTTGTTACGTTAAATGATACGTTAAATGTAGGGGGCATGATTAAGAAGTTTGCAGATGATATAAAAATTGTCTGTGTGGTTGATAGTGAGGAGGAAAGCTATAGCCTGTAGGAAGATATCAATGGACTGGTCAGATGGGCAGAAAAGTCGCAAATGGAATTCAATCCGGAGAGGTGTGAGGTAATGCATTTGGGGAGGGCAAACAAGGCAAGGGAGTACGCAATAAATGGGAGGATACTGAAAGGTGTGAGGAAGTGAGAGACCTTGGAGTGCATGTCTACAGATCCCGGAAGGTAGCAGGACAGGTAGATAAGGTGGTTAAGGCGGCATATGGGATACTTTCCTTTATTAGCCGAGGCACAGACTATAACAGCAGGGAGGTTATGCTGGAACTGCATAAAACACTGGTTAGGCCACAGCTTGAGTACTGTGTACAGTTCTGGTCGCACATTACAGGAAGGATGTAATTGCACTTGACAGGGTACAGAGGAGATTTATGAGGATGTTGACAGGACTGGAGAATTTTAGCTATGAGGAAGATTGAATAGGCTGAGGTTATTCTCTTTGGAACAGAGAAGGCTGAGGGGTGATTTAATTGAGGTGTACAAAATTATGAGGGGCCTAGATAGAGTGGATAGGAAGGACCTATTTCCATCAGCAGAGAGGTCAATAACCAAGGGATATTGGTTTAAAGTGATTGGTAGAAGGATTAGAGGGGAGCTGAGGAAAAATGTTTTCACCCAGAGGGTGGTAGGAGTCTGTAACTCACTGCCTGAAAGGGTGGTAGAGGCAGAAACCCTCAACTCATTTAAAAAGTACTTCGATGTGCACCTGAAGTGCCGTGACCTACAAGGCCAAGGACCAAGTGGTGGAAAGTGGGATTAGGCTGGGTGGCTCATTTTCGGCCGGCGCGGACACGATGGGCCAAATGGCCTCCTTCTGTGCTGTAAATTTTCTATGATTCTATGAAAGACCACCATGTAAGGCCAGCCCAACTTGTATTGTAAACAATGTATTAGAAAATATGTACGGTGCTTCAAAATTGTAATAATGAGATCATTGTGTATACAATCTGCACTGTATTGCTTTGAACTGCTTTGCTGCATTTTGTGTCCTTTATTTAAACTGTGTGTATCCTTAAATTTTATGGAATAAAGTATATTTTGAAATTTAAAAAAGGCATCTGATAGAAGAGTGTGCTTACATCTTTGTCTATACTCTATCCATGTAACCAACACTCTCTACACGGAAGCAAATAAAGGTGAAACCATCAACTTGTGGTATTGGACACACAATTCTTTAAGTACGATGAAAATATCCAACAGAAAGAGAAAGAATTTGCATTGCACACCTCTCAAATGTCACAAGATGCTTCACATTCAATAGATTAGTTTAAAGTGCAGTCATTGCTATCCAGACAAACACCAAAGCCATTGGGACACAGTAAGGTCCCACAAATGAAAATGAGCTAAATGACCTATTAATCTACTTTGGGTGGTAGTGTGAAGAAGAATGTTGGCCAGGATGCCAAGAAAGCTCCCTGCTATTCTGAAAATAGTGTCATTGGATCTTTACTGACCAACTGCATAGCATCTCATTCAAATAACAGCACCTCTGACAAATGCAACACTCCCACAGTACTACACTGAAGTGTCAGCCTAAAGTTTGTGCTCAAGTCCTAGGCTAGTGCTTGAACCTACAATTTTGTACCTCAAGGTGATAGTGTTACCAACCAAGCCAATATGACAAAAGATCCAGAAAACAATAAAGAAAACATTTTCTTTCTTTTACGTAGAAAAGGGAATAAAGGCATCAAGCCTCTGTTCATAACACTCGGGGAACTAAACAGGGAACAGGCCATTTTGGATCTGGTAATGGGTAACGAAACAGGATTAATTAATGATCTCAAAGTAAAGGATCCCTTGGGAAGGAGTGATCATAACATGATAGAATTTCACATCCAGTTTGAGAGCAAGGATCTTGGGTCTGAAACTACTGTATTAAATTTAAATAAGGGCAATTATAAAAGAATGAGGGCGGAATTGGCTAAAGTGGACTGGATAAACAGATTAGATGGTATGATGGATAAGCAGTGGCAAACATTTAAAAATATATTTTATGACTCAAAACAAAAATATATCCCTGTGAGGAAAGATTCCACAAAAAGGGTGAACCAACCATGGCTAACTAAGGACGTCAAGGATGGTATTAGGTTAAAAGAAAAAGCACGCAACATGGCAAAGATTACTGGTAAGCCCGAAGATTGGGAAAACTTTAAAAACCAGCAAAGGATGACTAATAGAATAATAAAGAGGGAGAAAATAAATTATGAGAGTAAACTAGCAAGAAATATAAAAACTGACAGTAAAAGCTTCTACAAGTAAATAAAAAGAGGTTAGCCAAAGTAAACATTGGTCCCTTAGAGGATGAGACTGGGGAAATAATAATGGAAAACAAGGAAATGGCAGAGGAATTGAACAGATATTTTGGATCTGTCTTCACAGTAGAAGACACTAATAATACACCAATAATAGTAGAAAATCAAGGGGCAAAGGGGAGGGAGGAACTAAAAACAATCACTATCACTAGAGAAAAGTACTTGGTAAACTAATGGGTCTAAAGGCTGACAAGTCCCCTGGACCTGATGGCTTGCATCCGAGGGTCTTAAAGGAAGTGGCTACAGAGATAGTGGATGCATTGGTAGTAATCTTCCAGAATACACTAGATTCTGGAAAGGTCCCAGCGGATTGGGAAAACCGCAAACATAACACCCCTGTTCAAGAAGGGAGTGAGACAGAAAGCAGGTAAGTATAGACCAGTTGGCCTAACATCTGTCATTTGGAAAATGCTAGAATCCATTATTAAGGAAGTAGTAGCAGGACATTTGGAGACTCATAATACAATCAAGGAGAGTCAACGTGGTTATATGAAAGGGAAATCATATCTGACAAATTTATTAGAGTTCTTCAAGGAAGTAACTGGCAGGGTGGATAAAGGGGAACTAATGGATGCAGTATATTTCGATTTCCAAAAGGCATTCGATAAGGTGCCACATAAAAGATTACTGCACAAGATAAGAGCTCATGGTGTTGGGGGTAATATACTGGCATGGATATGGGGATTGGCTAACTAACAGAAAACAAAGTGTCGGGATAAAAGGGTCATTTTCAAAATGGCAATCTGTAACCAGTGGGGTGCCGCAGGGCTCAGTGCTAGGGCCTCAGCTATTTACAATATATATCAATGACTTGGGCAAAGGAACAGAGTGTTTTGTGGCCAAATTTGCTGATGATACAAAGATAGGTGGAAAAGCAAGTTGCGATGAGGACACTAAGTGTCTGCAAAGGGATATTGACAGGTTAAGCGAATGGGCAAAAATTTGGCAGATGGAATACAATGTGGGAAAATGTGAAGTCATCCACTTTGGGAGGAAAAATAAAAAAGCAAAATATTATTTGAATGGAGAAATATTACAAAATGCTGTAGAGGGATCTGGGTGTCCTCATACATGAAACACAAAAAGTCAACATATAGGTGCAGCAGGTAATCCAGAAGGCAAACGGAATATTGGCCTTTATTTCTAGGATGTGGAGATGCCGGTGATGGACTGGGGTTGACAATTGTAAACAATTTTACAACACCAAGTTATAGTCCAACAATTTTATTTGAAATTTACAAGCTTTCGGAGGCTTCCTCCTTCCTCAGGTAAATGTCAGGAACTCCTCGAAGCCTACGCATTTATAAATCACAGAAATATAAATTTATAAATCACCATGTATTGTTCTGTGATTTATAAATGCGTAGGCTTCGAGGAGTTCCTGACATTTACCTGAGGAAGGAGGAAGCCTCCGAAAGCTTGTAAATTTCAAATAAAATCGTTGGACTATAACTTGGTGTTGTAAAATTGTTTACAATTTATTTCTAGGGGGATGGAGTATAAAAGCAGGGAAGTCATGCTACAACTGTGTTGGAGAGACCACACCTGGAGTACTGCGTACAGTTCTGGTGCCCTTATTTAAGGAAGGACATATTTGCATTGGAGGCAGTTCAGAGAAGGTTCACGAGGTTGATTCCAGCTATGAAGGGGTTGTCTTATGAGGAAAGACTGAACAGGTTGGATCTATACTCATTGGAGTTTAGAAGAATGAGAGGAGACCTTATTGAAACATACAAGATTCTGAGGGGACTCCATAGGGTAGATGATGAGAGGATGTTACCCCTCATGGGGGAAATCTGAAACTAGAGGGCATAGTCTCAGAATAAGGGGTCGCCCGTTTAAGACGGAAATGAGGAGGAATTTCTTCTCCCAGAGGGTCGTGAATCTTTGGAATTCTTTATCCCAAAAAGCTGTGGAGGCTGAGTCATTGAATACATTCAAGGCTGAGTTAGACAAATTTTTGATCAGCAAGGGAGTCAAAGGATATGGGGAAAGGGCGGGAAAGTGGAGTTGAGGTAAAAATCAGATCAGCCATGATTTCTTTAAATGGCGGAGCAGGCTCGAGGGGCCGAATGGCCTACTCCTGCTCCTATCTCTCATGGTCTCTCGAGTCGGCTACTAGGAGTTGGTAATTCGTACTCAAATTTCTCCAACTGTGTTGAGAATCGCTTTGCTCAACAAGTCTTGACGACGGCACGGCACGGCCCAGCTTCGACCCCCCCCCCCAGGATAATTCACCCCTGTACCACTGCCGATATTTGTTGTGAACGGGCACCCTCATGCACTGCAGTGAACGGGGCCTTTCACTGTAACATCTGTCACTCGCCTGCAAGCTCACTCATGCTCAGGCCTCGATACAGCATCACATACTAACTCACGGCGGTGGTGGTGGTAGAAGTATGAACTGTGAGGTGAAACGATTTAAACTCACCGTCATGTTACCGTGCGGGGACTGTCTGTTTGACAGCTCCGATGACCAAGCCACTGAAAGTTTCTTTTTGACCGAGACGTCGGCTCGGAACAAAAAGGGGTCTTCAAATGCGCCTGCGTGACGCCGCAGAACTGCATTCTGGGAGATGGAGTTTATTCTCGCCTCCGTCATCACCCGGTCATGTGGCGCGCATACAAATCCCAGAATACACCGCGAAACCCCTTCAAACCCCCCCCTCTATTCCCAGCGCTGCCGCCACCTGGCCGGTAAGGAGTTCTCATTTCGTAACTCTAGCTAGTGTATATCTCTGTTTACACAAATACAGTTAAATAATTGAAGTCGTTAGTGTGACTAGATATTATCACTATTGTCGAGAGCTTTCACGGAAGGTTCTCGGACGGGGAGTGATGTTTCACGACAGTGTCGTAACACGACTCCCACTTTCCTCTTTCGAGTCGAGACTCGGCTGTTGTGGAGGTTGGAGACAGTTTATTATTAAAGTTAATTAACTAGCGTCAGTTATTTTCCATTTATTATTATAGTGACCAACCATTAGCAGTTCTGACGAAAGGTCTTCGACCTGAAACGTTAACTCTGTTTCTTTTTCCTCAAATGCTGCCTCACTTGCTGAGTATTTCCAGCATTTTCTGTCTTTTAAACTATTAGCATTTGCTGTAATTCGTAGTAATTATATCTTTGTTTCTATATCTTTGTTTGCAATATTAGAGAAGATTTTTAATGCGTTTGCACTTTTTAAGTCATGTCAGTTAATTTTGATGAAAGAAGTGGGACCGTGCCCTGTAAGACACCTTGGGGCGAATGGTATCAAACTATGGAAGAAGTTCACATTGATGTCCGTGTCCCACCTGGAACAAGTGCAAAAGAAATCAAATGTACCCTGAGCAGTAAATATCTAGCATTATCTGTCAAGGGGACAGAAATACTGAAGGTAAACAGATCCCTTACCTCTCATGTTTCATTCATCTCAAATGAGTCTCATTCATTACTGTTTGTGGGAGCTTGCTGTGTGCAAATTGACTGCCGCATTTCCTACTTTACAGCAGTGACTACAGTTCAAAAATACTTTATTGGCTGAAAAGTGCTTTGGGACGTCCTGACCTTAATTTGGAGATCCTAAAGGTTGTCCTCTGCATGGTTTTAGATTGCGACCTGAAATTTTGAACTGGACAACAAGACTTTTGAAATACTAAAAAAGAAACGTTGACCTATGTTTTCTGTACAGATTCTGACATGCATTCTATAGGAATAGGATAGTCCATTTAACCCCTCGAGCCTGTTCCGCCATTCATTGAGATCATGGCTGTTCTGTGACCTAACACCATGTACCTGCCATAGCTCCATATCCCTTACTACCTTTGGTTAACAAAATTCTATCAATCTCCGATTTAACATTAACAATTGAGTTAGCATCAACTGCCGTTTGCGGGAGAGAGTTCCAAACTCCTACCACCCTTCTGCATGTAGAAGTGTTTCCTAACTTCATTCCTGAAAGTCCTGGCTCTAATTTTTAGGCTATGTCCCCTCGTCCTAGACTCCCCAACCAGCGGAAATAGGGTAGATAGAGAGAAACTATCAGTTCCCCTTAATATCTTGAAAACTTTGATCCAATCATCCCTTAATCTTCTAAATTCCAGGGAATATGGTCCTAGTTTGTGTAATCTCTCCTTGTAATTTAACCCTACGAATCCAGGTATTATTTTAGTAAATCTATGCTGCACTCCCTCCAAGGTCAGTATACCCTTCCAAAGGTGCGGTACCCAGAACTGAACACCACACTCCAGGTGTGGTCTAACCAAGGCTTTGTATAGCTGTAGCATAACTTCCACCCTCTTGTATTCTAGTCCTCTGGATATAAAGGCCAGTATTCCATCAGACTTTTTGATTATTTTCTTGTCCATGATATTTTAATGATCTGTGTACATGGACCCCTAAGTCTCGTTGGACCTCCACTGTTTCAAGCTTTTAACAATTTAGAAAGTACTCTGATCTATCCTTTTTAGGCCCAAAGTGGATGACCTCACACTTGCCTACATTGAAATCCATTTGCCACAGTTTTGCCCATTCAATTAATCTATTAACTTCTCTCTAATTTTATGCTTCCATAAACAGTTTACAATGCTGCCTATCTTTGTGTCAGCAGCAAACTTGGATATGTAGCGCTCTATCCCGTCATCTAAGTCGTGAATAAATACAGTGAATAGTTGAGGCCCCAACACTAATGGGACACCACTATAGTCACATCCTGCCCATTATCCCGACTCTCTGTCCCCTGTTGCTCAGCCAATTTCCAAACTAGGTCAGTAATTTGCCCTCAATTCTATGAGCTTCAACTTTAGCTAATAGTCTCTTATGAGGGACTTTATCAAATACCTCCTGGAAGTCCAGAAACAACATCCATCAACATTCCCCTGTCCGCTACTTTAGTCACCTCTTCAAAATATTCAATCAGGTTCATCAGACATGACCTACCCTTTACAAATCCATGCTGGCGCTCTCATCAGCTGAAAATTTTCAAGGTGTTCAACCATCTTCAGCTGCTTCATCAACGACCTGCCCTCCACCATAAGGTCAGAAATGGGGATGTTCGCTGATGATTGCACAGTGTTCAGTTCCATTCCCAACCCCATAGATAATGAAGCAGTCCGCGCCCACATGCAGCAAGACCTGGACAACATCCAGGCTTGGGTTGATAAGTGGCAAGTAAAATTCGTGCCAGGCAATGAGCATCTCCAACAAGAGAGAGTCTAACCACCTCCCCTTGACATTCAATGGCATTACCATTGCCGAATCCCCCACTATCAACATCCGGCAGGGGCGGGGGGGGTCACCATTGACCAGAAGCTTAACTGGACCAGCCACATAGATACTGTGGCTAAAAAAGCAGGTTAGAGACTGGGTGTTCTGAGCGAATGACTCACCTCTTGACTCCCCAAAGCCTTTCCACCATCTACAAGGCACAAGTGAGGAGTGTGATAGAATACTCTCCACTTGCCTGGATGAGTGCAGCTCCAACAACACTCAAGAAGCTCGACGCCATCCAGGACAAAGCAGCCTGCTTGATTGGCACCCCATCCACCACCCTAAACAGTCACTCTCTTTGCCACCAGCGCACCGTGGCTGCAGTGTGTACCATCCACAGGATGTGCTATAGCACCTCCCAATCCTGTGACCTCTACCACCTAGAAGGACAAGGGCATCAGGCACATGGGAACAAGACCGCCTGCACGTTCCCCTCCAATACACATACCATCCTGACTTAGAAATATATTGATGTGGAGATGCCGGTGATGGACTGGGGTTGACAATTGTAAACAATTTTACAACACCAAGTTATAGTCCAGCAATTTTATTTTAAATTCACAAGCTTTCGGAGGCTTCCTCCTTCCTCAGGTGAATGATGTGGAAATGAAATCCTTGAAATGAAATTGCATTTATAATTCACAGAACAATGCTTGGTGATTACAGACAGTTTTTTCAACTGCCCGTTGCCAAGGCAATCAGTGTGCAGACAGACAGGTGTTACCTGCAAGGTCTCAGAATATACAAATCACCAAAAAAAAACAACAAACAAAAAAAACAGAGATAGAGGTAGAAACATAGAAAAGACAGCAACTGACCCGTTATATTAAAAACAGATAACATTTGTTCGCTGGTGGGGTAACGTGTAGCGTGACATGAACCCAAGATCCCGGTTGAGGCCGTCCTCATGGGTGCGGAACTTGGCTATCAATTTCTGCTCGACGATTTTGCCTTGTCGTGTGTCTCGAAGGCCGCCTTGGAGTACGCTTACCCGAAGGTCGGTGGATGAATGTCCATGACTGCTGAAGTGTTCCCCGACTGGGAGGGAACCCTCCTGTTTGGCGATTGTTGCGCGGTGTCCGTTCATCCGTTGCCGCAGCGTCTGCATGGTCTCGCCAATGTACCATGCTCTGGGGCATCCTTTCCTGCAACGTATGAGGTAGACAACGTTGGCCGAGTCACAGGAGTATGAACCATGCACCTGGTGGGTGGTGTCCTCTCGTGTGATGGTGGTATCTGTGTCGATGATCTGGCATGTCTTGAAGGGCACCTCAGCACCTCACTCTACCGCAAGCCCACGGACAACCTCACGATGCTCCACTTTTCCAGCTTCCACCCTAACCACGTCAAAGAGGCCATCCCCTATGGACAGGCCCTGCGAATACACAGGGTCTGCTCAGACGAGGAGGAACGCGATGGACACCTACAGACTCTGAAAGACGCCCTGGTAAGAACGGGATATGACACTCGACTCATCGATCGACAGTTCCGACGGGCCACAGCAAAAAATCGCATAGACCTCCTCAGGAGACTAACACGGGACGCAACCAACAGAGTACCCTTTGTCGTCCAGTACTTCCCCGGAGCGGAGAAACTACGCCATGTTCTCCGCAGCCTTCAACATGTCATCAATGACGACGAACACCTCGCTATGGCCATCCCCACACCTCCACTACTCGCCTTTAAACAGCCACCCAACCTCAAACAGACCATCGTTCGCAGCAAATTACCTAGCTTTCAAGAGAACAGCGTCCATGACACCACACAACCCTGCCACGGTAACCTCTGCAAGACATGCCAGATCATCGACACAGATACCACCATCACACGAGAGGACACCACCCACCAGGTGCATGGTTCATACTCCTGTGACTCGGCCAACGTTGTCTATCTCATACGTTGCAGGAAAGGATGCCCCAGAGAATGGTACATTGGCGAGACCATGCAGACGCTGCGACAACGGATGAACGGACACCGCGCAACAATCGCCAAACAGGAGGGTTCCCTCCCAGTCGGGGAACACTTCAGCAGTCATGGACATTCATCCACCGACCTTCGGGTAAGCGTACTCCAAGGCGGCCTTCGAGACACATGACAAGGCAAAATCGTCGAGCAGAAATTGATAGCCAAGTTCCGCACCCATGAGGACGGCCTCAACCGGGATCTTGGGTTCATGTCACGCTACACGTTACCCCACCAGCGAACAAATGTTATCTGTTTTTAATATAACGGGTCAGTTGCTGTCTTTTCTATGTTTCTACCTCTATCTGTTTTTTTTTTGTTTGTTGTTTTTTTTTGGTGATTTATATATTCTGAGACCTTGCAGGTAACACCTGTCTGTCTGCACACTGATTGCCTTGGCAACGGGCAGTTGAAAAAACTGTCTGTAATCACCAAGCATTGTTCTGTGAATTATACATGCGATTTCATTTCAAGGATTTCATTTCCACATCGTTCACCTGAGGAAGGAGGAAGCCTCCGAAAGCTTGTGAATTTAAAATAAAATTGCTGGACTATAACTTGGTGTTGTAAAATTGTTTACAATTAGAAATATATTGCCGTTCCTTCATCGTCGCTAGATCAAAATCCTGGAACTCCCTACTAAGAGCGCTGTGGGAGAACCTTCACCACACAGACTGCAGCAGTTCAAGAAGGCAGCTCACCACCACCTTCTCAAGGGCAATTAGGGATGGGCAATAAATGCTGGCCTTGCCAGCAAGGCCCACATCCCATGAACGAATAAAAAAAAGTTATTTTATCCTTAATTATAGACTCTAGTAATTTCCCGACAACAGCTGTTGGGCTGACTGGTCTATAATTACCTGGTTTCCTTCTCTCACCTTTCTTAAATAGCGGAGTGACATTTATTTCCAGATGTTCTGTTCTTATTTTAAAATATTAGACTTTTCCCATCTTCAAGGTGGAGATGGTTCGGGTACACAGTAGACACATTCTCACGAGGGGAAAAGGAAGGGCATCCAAAGCTGGAGCTCCCTGGATGTTAAAGATATAGAGATTAAAATGAAACAGAAAAAGGAGGCTTGTGACAAATGTAGGGTACATAATTCAGTAGGGAACCAGGCTGAATACAGAAGGTACAGAGGAGATCTTAAAAAGGGAATAAGAGGGGCAAATAGAGAGTATGCGAATAGATTAGTGGCTAACATAGAAGGGAACCTAAAAGTCTTTTATAAACATATAAATAGTAAAAGGGTAGTCAACGGAGCGGTGGGATCTTTTGGGGACAAAAAAAGATCATCTTAGAATCATAGAAGTTACAACATGGAAACAGGCCCTTCGGCCCAACATGTCCATGTCGCCCAGTTTATACCACTAAGCTAGTCCCAATTGCCTGCACTTGGCCCATATCCCTCTATACCCATCTTACCCATGTAACTGTCCAAATGCTTTTTAAAAGACAAAATTGTACCCGCCTCTACTACTGCCTCTGGCAGCTCGTTCCAGACACTCACCACCTTTTGAGTGAAAAAATTGCCCCTCTGGGCCCTTTTGTATCTCTCCCCTCTCACCTTAAATCTATGTCCCCTCGTTATAGACTCCCCTACCTTTGGTAAAAGATTTTGACTATCGACCTTATCTATGCCCCTCATTATTTTATAGACTTCTATAAGATCACCCCTTAACCTCCTACTCTCCAGGGGAAAAAGTCCTAGTCTATCTAACCTCTCCCTATAAGTCAAACCATCAAGTCCCGGTAGCATCCTAGTAAATCTTTTCTGCACTCTTTCTAGTTTAATAATATCCTTTCTATAATAGGGTGACCAGAACTGTACACAGTATTCCAAGTGTGGCCTTACTAATGTCTTATACAACTTCAACAAGACATCCCAACTCCTGTATTCAATGTTCTGACCAATGAAACCAAGCATGCCGAATGCCTTCTTCATCACCCTATCCACCCTATCCATCAAGGAGCTATGAACCTGTACTCCTAGATCTCTTTGTTCTATAACTCTCCGCAACGCCCTACTATTAACGGAGTAGGTCCTGGCCCAATTCGATCTACCAAAATGCATCACCTCACATTTATCTAAATTGAACTCCATCTGCCATTCATCGGCCCACTGGCCCAATTTATCAAGATCCCGTTTCAATCCTAGATAACCTTCTTCACTGTCCACAATGCCACCAATCTTGGTGTCATCTGCAAACTTACTAACCATGCCTCCTAAATTCTCATCCAAATCATTAATATAAATAACAAATAACAGCGGACCCAGCACCGATCCCTGAGGCACACCGCTGGTCACAGGCCTCCAGTTTGAAAAACAACCCTCTACAACCACCCTCTGTCTTCTGTCGTCAATCCAATTTTGTATCCAATTGGCTACCTTACCTTGGATCCCGTGAGATTTAACCTTATGTAACAACCTACCATGCGGTACCTTGTCAAAGGCTTTGCTGAAGTCCATGTAGACCATGTCTACTGCACAGCCCTCATCTATCTTCTTGGTTACCCCTTCAAAAAACTCAATCAAATTTGTGTGACATGATTTTCCTCTCACAAAACCATGCTGACTGTTCCTAATCAGTCCCTGCCTCTCCAAATGCCCGTAGATCCTGTCTCTCAGAATACCCTCCAACAACTTACCCACTACAGATGTCAGGCTCACCGGTCTGTAGTTCCCAGGCTTTTCCCTGCCACCCTTATTAAACAAAGGCACAACATTTGCTACCCTCCAATCTTCAGGCACCTCACCTGTAGCTGTCGATGATTCAAATATCTCTGCTAGGGGACCCGCAATTTCCTCCCTAACCTCCCATAACGTCCTGGGATACATTTCATCAGGTCCCGGAGATTTATCTACCTTGATGCGTGTTAAGACTTCCAGCACCTCCCTCTCTGTAATATGTACACTCCTCAAGACATCACTATTTATTTCCCCAAGTTCCCTAACATCCATGCCTTTCTCAACCGTAAATACCGATGTGAAATCATCTTGTGGAGGTTGAAGTACTAAATGAATACTTCGCATCGGTGTTCACTAAAGAGGATGCTGCCAATGTAGCAGTAAAGGAGGAGATAGTAGTGATATTGGATCGAATAAAAATAAAGAGGAGGTACTTAAAAGATTGGCAGTACTCCAAGGTAGTAAAGTCACTCGGTCCAGATAGAATGCATCCTAGGTTACTGAGGTAAGTAAGGGTGGAAATTGCAGAGGATCTGGCCACAATCTGCCAATCCTCCTTAGATAGGGGATGGTGCCAGAGCACTGGAGGATTACAAATGTTACACCCCTGTTTTTTTTAAAAAAAGGGCAGAGGGATAAACCCAGCTGTTACAGGCCAGTCAGCCTAACACCGGTGGTGGGGGAACTTTTGGAGACAATAATCCAGGATGAAATTAATAGGCACTTGGAAAAGTATGGGCTAATAAATGAAAGTCATCATGGATTTGTTAAAGCAAAATTGTGTTTAACTAACTTAGATTGATGACGTGACGGAGAAGGTTGATGAGGGTAGTGCGGTTGATGTGTATATGGACTTTCAAAAGATATTTGATAAAGTACCACGTAATAGACTTGTTATTAAAATTAAAGCCCATGGGATTAAAGGGACAGTGGCAGCATGGATACAAAATTGGCCAAGGGACAGAAAGCAGAGAGTAGTGGTGAACGGTTGTTTTTAAGAATGGAGGAAAGTATCCAGTGGTGTTCCCCAGGGGTTAGTATTAGGGCCACTGTCCTTTTTGATATGTATTAATCTGGTTTTGAGAATAGAGGGTATAATTTCAAAGTTTGCAGATGAGACAAAAATAGGAAATGTAGTCAACAGTATGGAGGATAGTAACAGACTTCAGGAGGACATAGACAGACTGGTGAAATGGGCAGACACATGGCAGATGACATTGAATGCATGGAAGTGTGAAGTGATACATTTTGGTGGGAAGAATGAGGAGAGGCAATATAAACTAAATGGTACAATTTTAAAGGGAGTGCAGAAACAGAGACCTGGGGGTGTATGTACACAAATCTTTGAAGGTGGCAGGACAAGTTGAAAAGGCTGATCAAAAAAAGTATATGGGATCCTGGGCTTTATTAATAGAGATATACAGTACAAAAGTAAGGAAGTAATGCTAAACCTTTATAAAATACTTGTTAGGCCTCAGCTGAAGTATTGTTTTCAATTCTGGGCACCACACTTTAGGAAGGATGTGAAGACCTGGGAGAGGGTGCAGAAGAGATTTACTAGAATGGTACCAATGATGAGGGACTTCAGTTATGTGGAGAGACTGGAGAAGCTGGTATTGTTCTCCTTAGAACAGAGAAGGTTAAGGGGTGATTTAATAGAGGTGTTCAAGATCATGACCAGTTTTGACGGAGTAAATAAGGAGAAACTGTTTCCAGTGGCCGAAGGGTTGGTAACCAGAGGACACAGATTTAAGGTGATTGGCAAAAGAACCAGAGGCATTGTAAGCAAGGTATTTTACTGTTCAAGTCCTTAATCCAATGGGCGCAAGGCGGTTTGTTCCAAAGTATAATGGCTTTATTAAGAAGTTATAACAAGTGACGAAAAGGTTAAAATACAAGAGTACAATCAAACATGCTAGTAAGATGAATACAACCTGACAAAGTTGATCACTGTCCCAGGACTTCAAAGTGCTCTTTCGAAGGTCTTGATTAATTGAACAGTCCAGACCTGCTCCAAGAACGTTCTAAAGAATGTATTGAAAAGCAGCCAACTTTATACATGCTTTGAAACAATTAGCTCTGTGTGGGCCTCATCAATCATCCCCTCTGTCCCATGGGGCTGCTATCAGTCCTACTCCCTTATACACGCACATCATTTGGTTTTACCACCTCCCTCATGATTAGTGGTTTCTGGGATGACACTAACTCTCAACTTCAAACAATGCATAATAAAGCTAGAGACTACTCCCCTTTCCTAACTTATAAACAATCCCATGAAGATGGTGCCAGGCCTTCTCGTTCACAAGTCATAAAAAGCTTGTTTTGGATAGACAGAAAGCCTTTGTTCACAGGGAAAAGCATGGTCAGTTTTGCTAACAAGGTTTACAATATTATACAGAAAGCTTGTATAGTGTTTTTCTTACAGGCGACGTGAGGAAACATTTTTTTAATGCAGTGGGTTGTAATGATCTGGAATGCACTGCCTGAAAGAGTAGTGGAAGCAGATTCAATAGTAACTTTTAAAAGGGAATTGGATAAATACTAGAAGGGAAAAAAGCTACAGGGCTATGGGGAAAGAGCAGGGGAATGGGACTAATTGGATAGCTCTTTCAAAGAGCTGCCAAAGGCACGATGGGCCAAATGGCTTCCTCCTGTGCTGTACCTTACTGTGATCTTTCATCGTATGTTGGGAAGCATTAATTATGAGAATTTCATCGGAACTCGAGCCTCAATCCTGAGCTCTATTCTGATTTGGAGTTGGCGAAAGGTGGCAACCATAAGGGCTAATGATTGAACCTGATCAGTTGTATAAGTTAGACATATGCAGAGGAATCAAGTAATCCTTTAAAGAAACAGTCCAGACCTGCTCCAAGAACGTTCTAAAGAATGTATTGAAAAGCAGCCATCTTTATGCACACTTTGAGACAATTAGCTCTGTGTTTGAATAAACATACTGCATAGATTATTACTGTACTCACATTAAACTGTATACATTGCTACTATACCCACATGTAAAGAAAGGAAAAGAACTTGCATTTATATAGTGTATTTCATGACATCCCAAAGTGCTTCAAACCTGGTTAATTCTTTGTGAAGTGTTAGCACTGAATGATGGTACCTCTGACAATGCAGCAGTCCTGTAATACTGCACTGAAGTGGTAGATTGTGTTCAAGTCCCAGAGTGGAGCTTGAACCCACAACTTTCTGACTTCAAGCAAGACTGCCGTCATTGAGTTAATATGACACTACATATGGAATTAAAGACTAAAAAATTGTTATTTTTAGTAAATCAAATCCTGACTTTGTGCAACACGATAGATTGTTATAAGTGAATCTCACTTAATTTTCAGGGTAAACTCTATGATTCAACTGTCTCTGATGAAGGAACCTGGACACTAGGTAGGCAGCAACCTCAACTGAAATGTTACCTTCGTGGGCAATAAGCTTTTCTTTATGCCTTTTTTTTTGTCTTTAGTGTTTCAGTATGTGCTATTCCACCACTCCTGTCTTTAGACAAAATATTTTTAAAGGACAAAAGAAATATGGGAAAAAGTTGTTGGCACAGAATTTGCTGTCAAAGTAACAGTGAGGCTAATGGCGCTCACCGCTATTTACGCACATATCACACAGCAACTTTAGGCGAGGGCAGGTGCACGCTTAAATGTGAAAATTTGGAAGTTCCTCTCTGAGATGTGCTGTTCCACCGTTAGCTTTGCGAAAATGGCATCTCGCAGTCTGACTCGCCACTGAAATGCATTGAATGGTGTGAAGTTCCTGTATTTGCGCGGTAGATATGAACTGAACTCTCCACAGAAAGTAATTTCAAGTCTAGGTACCCTTTTAACAACATATGTTAATTACTGCCAGACAACCTCTGGCACTGAAAATTAACTATGTGGCGTCTCATTCCTTCAGGTTTTAAATTGTTTTTGAAGATTTAAAAAAAAATTAACTATGTGGCGTCTCATTCCTTCAGGTTTTAAATTGTTTTTGAAGATTTAAAAAAAAATTAAATTAAACTTTTTTACTTTTCCTTTGTCTTTTTTTTCTCTTAATCCAATCTTTCTTTCTTTCCTCTCTTTCTTTATTTCTCTTTCTGTACCGGATTTGAAATTGAATTCACCCACTCTAATTTATACTTCCTTCTCCGTCCTTGCGCTGTTAATTTCACAATTCTTCAATCTGATTGGTTAAGGACATACACAATTGCCTGCCCTGACCACTCAGATCCCAGGTGCCTTGTAGAGGGCACCGTGCCGTTTCCATCTCCTGCTTCCAGCACCTTTCGGCGCAAAATATCATGGAGACTAAACGGGCAAGTCTAACGGCGGGCACTGTTCGTTGTCCTGCTACAGCATATTCTGGGCTGTTATTCTTTTCAACTATTGTTCTTTTCTATCTCCTACAAAAAATCATACGCAAAGATATCCAATGCATGTAGTTCTGATAACATTGCGCTGTTTTCTGGCAGAGGATAAGAAACTAGTGTGTATTGTGCTGATGAAAAGTAACCGAGAAGCTGGGAACTGCTGGTCCTCATTACTGGATGGACAGTATAACGCTGACCCGTTGGTGCACGATGAAATGCAGAAGAAACTCACACTGGAGAGGTTTCAAAGGGAGGTGAGTAATGGCAGATTAAATCCACCATATAAAATAAATCTCCCTGATTAGTTATTGAGAAAACAAGGGATATATCAGCAGATTAGGATCATAAGAAAGAAATATGACAAGAAGATGATGTAAAAGCAGACAAATTAGCATCCCAATACAGTAACTGCAAAAGTTTCTGATGGCCAAAAAACTAGATTTGCCCCAGAGAACATGGTATGAATGTCTGCAGCTTAACTGGCTGTGACATCAGACAAACTGTTCTGTGATTTCTTAATTTCACAGATCACACCCATTGTTCTGGCAACATGTCCTGGTGATTTGTGCAGCATGATTTTTAATTCTGCAATTGATCTGGAATTGCACCAACTAGTGGGAATCCTTTCTTTTTGGGAGTAAGATGCAGCACTAAGAGAAGAGAATACTGTAACTTGAAATTGCTGGGGTGGCTGGAGGTGTGACCCTGCTGAAAATGCACTCCACTCAGCCTTGTTGGAACTACTGCCCCCGTTTTCCTTCGCAAGCCCCCAGGATTTTTTTTAAAATTCAGAGTTCTTGACAAATAACTTGTAATATATACAGGACAGCTGTGGTCCTAGGCAGAATTGTGATTGTGGCCACAGTTCCCCATATGGTGAGTTCCTGATCTCCACCATGTGGATTTATAAGCACTTCTCCACCGGGAAGGAGTCATTTCCGCACTATCTTCTCTTCTTCCCTCCAACC
This sequence comes from Heptranchias perlo, assembly GCF_035084215.1. Classification (NCBI taxonomy): domain Eukaryota; kingdom Metazoa; phylum Chordata; class Chondrichthyes; order Hexanchiformes; family Hexanchidae; genus Heptranchias; species Heptranchias perlo. The sequence continues at coordinate 19,583,674 of NC_090338.1, forward strand.
CTCCCTCCCCCCCCCAACTCAGCATCTTTCATATGTTCTACCTTGTGGTGAGAGGTGATATTGTGGCAATGGTAGAGGCCTGGTAGCAACATGCCTAGATGTCATCCTCAGCAGAGATGTTGAATAGCACAGGGAGAACTTTGAATAATATGGAAAAATAAATACCTTATGTGATATACTGAAAACACAGATGATAGTGTGTTGGAGCTCCAGTTGCTGTTATATGGGTTTGCACCCATGATTCCCAACATGCTAAATTCTGTACAAGACCTGGCATAGGCTCCCTCAACAGCTCAACAAGTTTACCCAGTGAGTAACTGAACTATACAGAGCAGGAAGTTCCACAGTTCAGTCATCTTAACCAGGCTGGAAGGTCCTCACCCTGGGCATTGCAATTAGACTTAATGCACCTGGGTCAGGGAGATGCAAGTCAACCTGGTGTTGCTGTTCCTGATCATCAACCAGCAACTTCTACTGGCAGAGCACGTGTGCACATTGGGTGAGGACAGAGTCGGGCTCGACTGTAATGCTCTCTGCGGTCAACAGCCTGCTAATAGAGACAACACTCACTAGTGAAGGATGGCCACTTGGGTGAGATACCAGAGAAAGACTGGTGCATGTGGTATTTTCCCTTTATCCTCTTCTCTGTATCACCCCATTCTGTGTACAATTCTCTAAGAAAACTGAGAGTGTCATGGAGAGGGGAAAAAAATTGGCAGGGGTGGAACTTGTTCTCGTTGGGTTGCAGGATTACTTCTAGAGACTAAGACGTCAAAGTGGATCACTTGACTGTCCCAGTCAGAGTGTAGAGAAGGTGGAAAAGTGGAGAAGTTACAGTTGCCTTAACGAAACAGGCAATATTTGAGGTATGCAGAACGAGGGCTAGGGAGGTCAAGTTGACAGAGTGGAGGAGTTGGAGGCAGAGACATGCGGGTGGCTGCAGATGTGGAGTTTCAGAGGCATGTAGAGGGTATCTTTGAGATACAAAACAAGATACCTTGGAGACGAGGTGTGGAATTGGAATCTCTGAGGCATGCATACAAAGAACAAGTAGTAGGAGTTCTTGGGGAACGTAGAACAAGCAAAAATTAATTGCCTGAGCTTGAGCTTGAGCTGAAAATATTTAATTCTAATAAAGGTATGAAGTGCATCTTTGATATTGATGAGGAGAAATGAGGTTTGAGGCAAGTGTAGCAAAGCAAACGATGAAAGTGGTCAGAAAGCTGAGATGTTGCTTTACTTTCCGGCTCTTCTCCTCCCCCCCCCCCCCCCCCCCCCCAAAGCTAAGAAATTCTTTATCAAAAGCAAAATACTGCGGATGCTGGAAATCTGAAATAAAAACGGAAAATGCTGGAAATTCTCAGCAAGTCAGGAAGCATCTGTGCAGAAGGAAACAGAGTTAATGTTTCAGGTCGAAGACCTAACTCTGTTTCCTTCTCCACAGATGCTGCCTGACTTGCTGTGTTTCCAGCATTTTCTGTTCTTTATTTAAGAAATTCTTTATCCATGTTGGAGACTGAAATTCAGCTGATGTAGGATGTTTCTAGAGATCACACTGGAAACTATGAAGACTATTCTTGTTAGAAAAACAAACATTTATAAAATTGTAAAATTAATCATAATGGACAACTCACTTTCTTCTTACACAGAACCCTGGCTTTGACTTCAGTGGGGCTGACATATCTGGAAACTATGGTGGTGGAGGTCCAGATTTCTCAAATTTGGGAAAGTGAAGAAGACTGAAAGGCATAAAAAGTGGTGACAGAGTTTTTCCTACAGGGTACCCCATGGACTTTGAGAAGGCCAGTGCAGAAGACAGGCTGTTGTAGCGCTAGAAGGACTTAATGGCCCAGAATTTGCTGGGACAATAACAGCGAATTCACGGCGCACGCCTTTGTAAGCACGTAAATAACCCAGCAGTTTGTGGCGAGGAAGGTATACGCCATGAGTTGCGAATTGCTGGACGATTTGCACTGCACCGCTGTTAGCCTCGCAAAAACGGGATCTTGCCGTCAACCTCCTCATGCGTGTCAAGAAATTACAGGATTTGCACCATAATTACAAATTAAACTCACTGCAGAAAGTTAGGGCTGCTATTTCACATCGTAAGGACCCTGTTAATGGGGTGATTAATGGTCCTGACATGCCACTCAACCTCGGAGGCCCAGAAAGAGAACAATTGAAACTGAAGTCTCATTCCTGCAGGTAGTAAATTGTCCCTAGAGGTTTTTTAAATTTAAAATTTTAAAATTTTTCTCTTGCTTTTCCTTTCTATCTTTTTCTCTCTCTCAATCTAATCTTTATTTCTCTATCTTAATTCATCCTATTTCCTTTTCTGTCGTTTGCTTTGTTTCTCTATCCTAAAATTTCATTGGTTAAGGACATAGACTGTTAGTCCCATAGTTCACCAAGGTTGACCTTGGTTATCAATTCGTACTTCCGGCAATTTGCGGTACAAGAATAATTGGAGCCGAACGGTGAGGAAAAGAATCCGGCGCATGGCGCGAGATGCCCCACTTCAGCAAATTCTGGGCCACTGATACAGGAACTTTAAAATGCATTTTACTGCTTAAAAAATAAACTTCTGCACTAGAATTCATACATTAAAGTTGGCTTCTTGGTTATGATATTTGTAATGTGGAAGCACATACAAATATCATTAATGGTGAGATGTTTTTGGAGCAATATTTTCATTCATTTTGGATTAGATTTATCGGAACAATTGTCTGACAACTCTGATCTTCACAATAGCATGACAGGAATTCACCAAAATATATTTTTTAATTTGTTAAATTCTCAGCTGAAGGAAGTGAAAAAGAACACAAGTTTAAAAAAAATTAAGGAGTAGTGTTATATTATTGTCTTCGTATTTTTAAAAAAATATATTTAAATAGTTCACTTGTGCACAGTGCCATACCATGTGTTGACATGTTGGTGTGAGGTGTAGAATGACAGTTGGTAACATTGCAGGTTTCCATCCAAACAGGATTAATGGTCCTGCTGAAATATGGGCTAGGTTTCCCTTTTTAAACAGAATAAAAGCTTCAACTGCCCATTTGAAACTCTAGTCCTGATCCAGTAAGAGGATGAATATCTAATAATTTAGTGCTGGGCCCCACCTTGAGATCATTTATACTGGAAAGTTGGCCACAATAGACACTGTAGGCAAGAGGACAGCTACAAATATTTCAAACTGAATTACTTTGAGGCAACACATTCATTGTAATGTTCTGAAATAGCATGGAGCTCCCTTTACATCCGTATACAATTTAATTCAAGCCTTTAATGCCTACAAGCCCTCAACCCTGTTCACACAGAGGGTTGTGAATCTTTGGCATTCTTTACCCCAGAGTGCTGTGGATGCTAAGTTGTTGAATAAATTTACGGCTGAGATAGATAGATTTTTGGACTCATAAGGGAATCGAGGGATATGGGGATCAGGCAGGAAAGTGGAGTTGAGATCAAAGATCAGCTGTGATCTTATTGAATGGTGAGGCAGGCTCAAGGGGCCGTATGGTCTACACCTGCTCCTATTTCTTATGTTCTCAATCCAGTATACCACGATCCTTTAGTATTTAGTGCAGCTTTCTGTAGAGGATTAACATTGTTCAATGCAGCAAAAGAATTGGAGCAAATATCTTATAATATTGTATCTAAGGTTGCTATAATAATCAACCTGAAAGTGGGTTTAATACTTATTTCAAAGAGCTGTGCAGTTTCACTTGGCTTCAATGCCTTATACTGTTCTGTTATATCTAATGAAGTGAAGTTTGAGTGTGAAGATTTTTGTTTTATAAATGATTATGAAATAAACCAGTCATATATAATAAAATTGAATAAATGGTCCTTGTGTACTTTTCATGGAGTGCACCTTATTGAAAACTGAGTGATATACTGATTTAATACTGGGCTTTCACCTCTTGGACCTGGGTTCAAGTCCAACCCAGACTAATGGAATGAAATTTCAAGGTCATTGACAGTTGCCTTTGATTTTTGCCCCATTATTTTAACCATAAAATAACACTGAAATTAAGCCAGGTTGGTGATAGTAGTTTCACACATTCAAAAGGGCAGCTTTCTTAGATCTGTATGAAAATAAATATCTTGGCTGTTTTTCAGGGGAACCAAAGGAAAAACATTATATAAAATTATGATGGGACTTGATAGAATGGATAGGGAGGACCTATTTCCCATAGCAGATGGGACAGTGACCAGGGGCCATAGATTTAAGGTAATTGGTAGAAGGATTAGACAGGTGCTGAGGAGAATTTTGTTTCATCCAGAGGGTGATGGGGATCTGGAACTCATTGCCTGAAAGGGTGGTAGAGGCAGAAACCCTCAACTCGTTTAAAAAGTACTAGGATATGCACTTGAAGTGCCATAACCTACGGCCCAATTGCTGGAAAGTGGGATTAAGCTCGCTAGCTCCCCTTATGGCTGGCATAGACGTGATGGGCCGCCTTCTATACTGTAACTTTCTATAGAATCACAGAAAGATTACAACAGGGAAGGAGTCTATTCGGCCCATCGAGTCTGTGCCAGCTCTATGCAAGAGCATTCCAGCTAGTCCCACTCCCCTGCCCTTTCCCTATAGCCCTGCAAATGTTTTCCTTTCAAGTACTTATCCAGTTCCTTTTTGAAGGCCGTGATTGAATCTCCCTCCACCACCCCCTCGCAATGTGTCAGCTTTGGTTCTTTTGCCAATCACCTTAAATCTATGTCCTCTGGGCCTTGACCCTTCTGCCAATGGGAACAGTTTCTCTCTATCTACTCTGTCTAGACCCTTCATGATTATATTAAACGTAACCCCACCAGCGAACAAATGTTATCTGTTTTTAATATAACCGGTCATTGACTGTCTTCCTTATCTCTTTTTTTTGATGTGGAGATGCCGGTGATGGACTGGGGTTGACAATTGTAAACAATTTTACAACACCAAGTTATAGTCCAGCAATTTTATTTTAAATTCACAAGCTTTCGGAGGCTACCTCCTTCATCAGGTGAACGATGTGAAAATGGGGGGTTTGTATATTCAGTGGCCTTTTAGGTGACACCTTTCTGTCTGCTCACTGTGATTGCCTTGGCAACGGGCAGTAATCACCAGACATTGTTCTGTGATTTTAAAATGCGAAGGATTCGAAAATGTCATTTCCACACCACCTGAGGAAGGAGGAAGCCTCCGAAAGCTTGTGGGATTAAAAATAAAATTGTTGGACTATAACTTGGTGTTGTAAAATTGTTTACAATTGTCAACCCCAGTCCATCACCGGCATCTCCACGTCATATTAAAACTCGTGAGAGGGTGCAGAGCAGGTTCCTCAAGATGATAATCTATATTTAGATTGAATTTGCAGAGGTGGTAATCCATTTTGTTCAGTCATTTGATTGAAATTCGCTTGCACTCTTAAGATTTGTGCATTGCAGTTGCCGGGGTCGTGGCAGTCAGGCATTGAACTGAAGCAGTAGCTCACACCACTGATAACTGTACGGCACTGACAGTTCCGGTTGCCGTTTGACGTACAATGTTATGACCGAGCTGATTCACGGAAGTGACGCCAACACGTCGGAAAGGCGCAGCCGGCGAGGAGTGGTGTCGAGATGTCGGATCTGTTCGTGAAACCAGGTGAAGTGTGAAAAAAAAGTGAACTGTTTCGTGTAGGAAACGACAACTAAAGTTAAAAGAAAGCATAGGTGTATGAGGGGAGATTAGTAACAGACCTGCTTAGGGATCCAGGGTCCAGGTCCCTGACAGTTACCCTGGTTACGTGGCACTAGGTAGGACCCAGCGCCGGGTGGTGACGTAATGCTGTCCAGGAGCCTGGTGGTGTGTTTGCACCATGGATTGCTGCTGATAAAAAAAATTAATTGAAAACTTCGATAATCTCTGCACATTATAAGATGCAGAGGCAAATGGAAACAATAAATCTATATATAATTTTTTTTAAAGTTTATACTTAACAAACTTCTAGGCAGACCATTTAAAAGCAGTAGCTCTATTGTCAATAGCTGCAGCCCTAAGACAGGAAGTGTGGAAGACAAAGGAAAGGAGAGGGTCAGAAGTAAAGTGCAGCATTTAATGGTCTCAGAGGAGAAAAAGTGTCATGAGAAATTTTTAAAAAACTCATCTTCCTGCATCAGATCATCCTTTTAAAGAGCCTCTCACTGCAAATCTCTCTGGGAAAGGTTCTGAATAAGAATCCTCCACTTGCGTCCCTGTCTTGTGTAAAGCAATGTCCTTCAGGGGACAAAGGTTACTTCTGAGATTATTAGCCACCATCTAGGATTGTAGCTAAAAGTCCTGGACTGGAAAAGGAAGCCATTGAGTCGAATTTTGACTTAACAAATATGGCCCAACTCCGTTCACCTTATCTGGAATGACCATACGTAGAGCTGAGAAAGCTGAATAATGTAATTGATACCAGCAACTCATTTCTGAACCGTTTACATTTCAATGAAACTATGCATACCTAAAGTTTGTGTTTTAACCCTGTTCACAGCCTAAAAACATTTTAAAGGAGAATAATACATTTGATGGAGAGAAAAGTACATTCAATCTAACTTATCCCTCCTCCTGAAAATGAATTAGTGTTTATAATGACGAATGCTGGAGAAGAAATAGTCTTGGTTTTCCTAGAAAACCTGCCATATTACATTACCTCGCCAGGAAAGATTTTGATGATTGACTTTTCCATCAAGTCCATCCTGATTGTCACTGTTAAACAGGATCAATATTTATCCACAGCACAAAATTGCCACTTATCTGGTACATGTTGACACAACAGTTAGAAAGCTCACTCAAAGAGGATTTAAAAAGTTTAGAGTGAAAGGCTTACACTGATACATTGGCGAGTGCTCTTGTGATTTTTGGGCAGTGCAAGGAGAGCTCTACTTGGTACTGACATGGTAACAAAATGGAAAAATGTATTTCACTGTGCATCACTGATATCCTTCACCTTGATGAGTGCAAAAATGACTTTCCCAGGCAACAGCCTGTCATTTATCCTCCTTATCCCCTCTTCGTACATTTTAAAAGAAATATGCCGCCATTGGGTCAGTGGTTGTGTGTTCCTTTAGGTGAGAGTCATGCTGTAGGGTGAGTCTTTCCTATTTGGAGACTTGACATCAACACCTTTGCAGCAACATTTTTTTTTCAGCATTCGTCATTATAAACACTAATTCATTTTCAGGAGGAGGGATAAGTTAGATTGAATGTACTTTTCTCTCCATCAAATGTATTATTCTCCTTTAAAATGTTTTTAGGCTGTGAACAGGGTTAAAACACAAACTTTAGGTATGCATAGTTTTATTGAAATGTAAACTGTTCAGAAATGAGTTGCTGGTATCAATTACATTAATTTCACATCTTGCGAGTGAGATAATGGAAGGGAGTTTGGTGGAATGCTTGTGAGCACTGACGTGGTTGTGGAGGAAATAGGTTTAAGTTCTTTACCTTACAAGTAGTAGAGTAAATGCAAGTTGTCGGTGTCTTCTGTTTGCTGATTGGGAGCAACTCTGGATGTGTGCCTGTGTGTCTTATTCACAATTGGTTATTTGCTTAGGGAGACATAAATTCCTGATTTAACAAAACAGGAGAATGCCTGTTTTCCTCTGTAGTTAATGAACTGCTAACAAAATCACATTAACATGTAGCTTTGAAACATGCGGTTTCTGAGAATGCGGTTTTCATTCATCATTAATTATGGAGAAAAACAGGATCTTGTGAAGAGGAATTTCATGTTTTAAGTAAATTGGAGAGAAAAGAAAGGATTTGATATTGCCACACAAAGGTCTGTCCATTTGTGAAAATATTCATAACACTTACAATTTATTCTGTACATTTCAGTTTTCGAATAGTTCACTGTATTTAGTTGTTTACTGTTTTTTTGTATCATATATCAATTATACTGGCTTGCATGATTATAATTTCTTTTAAATCAGGAAACCAGGAGCGAGGCTGGAATGATCCTCCACAATTTTCGTATGGTTTGCAGACACAAGCACAGATAGGTCCAAGGAAACATTTTCTCACTAAGAGGGTACCAGCATCTCAGCCGGATAAACCGAAAGGTGAGTATTAGTTACTACATTACACATGCAGCCAAAGGCAGGTTATCTGCTTGGATTCAGTGGGCTCAAGTATTTAAATTACAGTTACATCAAAATTGTGGCCATCACCTGTTTTTTTCATACAATCAGACTTCCTCTTTTGTGTCTGTAAATCCACCAACTGTTTGCAAAATATAAGCTGCAAGTCTGGGTTATTTTTTACTCAAATCAGCACTTCCTCCACAACTATTACTGGGCAGCCCCAGTGTAAACATGGTTTTAATTTTCTCCAGCTTATGTGTGTTTTTTTTTAAATCTAACTATCTCCTCTTATATGTAGTTTCCTCACATGTTGCACTATTCCAGCTAAGGGGGGTGGGCAAGCGACCTCTGCACATGCTGATCTCTAATCTGCCATTAGGAGATTCACAGCGGTAAGCTGGATAACTGCCTCAATTTCCCTTTCTCCCTCTCCTGAGAGCAATCACCTGTCTTCCGCTCTGCACTTCCTCCTATCCACAATTGGGAATTCACCACATGGGAAAATGAGGCTGGGAAACTACCTTCTACCACTCTACACATCATGCAGCTCTCTGGCAACACGTGGTTTAATTTAAAATAGAAGCATAGAATGATACTGCATAGAAGGAGGCCATTCGGCCCATCATGCTTGTGACGGCTCTTTGAAAGAGATATCTAATTAGTTCTGTTCTCCTTCCCTTTCCCATACCCCTGCTTAATTCAGCGATTACTCCATTCCCCCTATAAAGTCTGGTACAGGCCACTTTTATCTTTTATGAAATAATGTATTGTATTTACTGCCAGTGGCACCATGATATAAATATTGTTTTTTCAACGACAAGATTCTAACGATATACTGTGTATTTTTCCTGTAGTTTGTGAACCAGCTGGAATTCCTCCTGCGAAGATACCGCCTGGCCCTTCCATAGCCTGCGAGAAGATGCCACCACCACCTCCAAAACTCTCTAGTCTGCCCAACATTTGTAAACCAGTACAAAGTACTACAGTTGTGTCTGAATGTGAAGTAAATATGGAAGATGTTTTAGCTCCATTGAATAAGACACTGGAGGCTTGTAGGACAACTGTTAAGGTAAGCAGCGTGTGAATGATATTCCTGCAGCAGGGCTCTGGAAATCTCATGCCACTAGGTTCTAAAAACAATAATAATGTTTCAGAGCCTCACCTAATTAAGGAATTAACCAGCTATTTTGATATTCTCCTGGTCAAATCAATCATGGTATACTATCTTAAACTCTTACCATGATTAACCAACAACGCACTATATAGAGGTAGGATGTGGATTCATGTATCTGATTATTTACACATTGAGTTCTGTGTCTCTGAAATGCTGAACACCAACCAAGTGCTTCCCCACAAAGTGGAAGGTAGGGAAGATTACCACAGAATTCCCATACTCTTAGCACCTGATTGTGGAGTTATTTTAGCAGATGTGTAGCAGCTTGTTGGTTGGAATTGGATGATGGAAGGCTAACAGGGGAGGAGGAATGATGCCATATACATTATAGTAAGTATTGAAACAAAAGCAATTGACCAAGGTAACAGAATAAGCACAAATTGATTTCTATTTTTATAGAAAGGAGAAAGATCTTGCATTTATATAGAACCTTATCACCTCTCTTAGACTCATCCCAAAGTGCTTCACATACAGTAAATTACTTTTAATTACCATTTTTATGTTCGCAAGCATGGCAGCCCTTATATGCACAGCAAGGTCCTGCAAACTGCGGTGAGATGAATGACAAGTTCATTTAGTTTTGGTCATTTTGGTTAAGGGAAGAATATCGACCAGAGCCCCAGGAGGACTTGCTGCCCCTTGAATAATGATCTAGACTCTCTAAACCACCTGAACCATTGGAACAAGCAAGTGGGGTATTGGTTTAGTGCCATATTTGAAGGAAGGCACCTCTAACAATACAGTGCAACCTCAGTACTGCACTGAAGTGTAAGCCTTGATTGTGTATTCAAGTCCTGGAGTGGAGCTTGAATCTACAACCTTCTGATTCAGTGGCAACAACCAAGCTGACATGCAGGAAAGCAACAACAGGAGCAGCAGTCTTTCAAGTAATAGTTCTATTCTCTCTTTGTGTTTCTATTGAAAGTGAGTATCAACTGTGTATAGAAATTTGGTATTTATAAAGCAACTTGGCAAAAAGTTGATATCAGTACAATGTATTATGGAATAGTGGGAAATTGGATTATGGCCTTGATTGCCCATATGCAGAGTTCCCAATTTCAGGTTATAAATTGAGTTACAGAGTAAAAGTAAAGCATTTCCCCAGAAAGAGGGAAAATCATATGACTGATTCAGTGGCCTTCCACATCTTCAAGGTGTGAATTTATTCTGTAGCAAAAGCCTAAGAATAGGTTGACTGCCCCCATTTGGGGATTGATGGGAGGTGCAGACGGATTTTAACAAAGAAAATTTATATTAGAACAGTGGAAAAAATAGTCTAAAACAAACATTTTTAAATTTTATTTTAAAAAAGCAATATTTTGATGGCGGCTGATAAGTGTTGTTTCATTTTGGATACTTACAGCCACTTATCATTAACATTTTTGTAACAGCTAATGACTGATGACTTTATTTTCAAACTTCCTGTCTAGAAACAAGTTTGTGATGATATTGGAAGACGGCTAATAATTTTCCAGGACATGTGGCAATCTGGAAAGCTGTCAGAATCAGTGCGAAAGAGGATGCACATGCTCGTCCAAGGTAACCAATTCATTGAGTCTTAAATGGAAACAACTTGGACAAGACTTAAATTAAACATAATAATTGTAGTATCCCATGGTTTAGATTTGTATGGAATATGCATTTTGGGATGTCTTGAGAGATGTGATAAGATACTATGTAAATACAAGTTCTGCTTCTCTAAGTGTAAAAGACCTATAACTCACAGGTTCCAAAATGTGAATGAGCAATGCTGCACATTTTTCTGTGAAGGCTATAAGTGAAAGGATAGACTTGTGAAATCCCTAATGCCAGCCAAGCCATTGCAAAAGGCACTAACTGGAGAACATGTGCTTCATCCCCTGCTACAAGAAGGTAAAATCAGAAAGTAATTCATTCAGTGCTAGTTCTATGCATCACTCACCAGCTGATCATAGTGCCATTGAAAAAGAGCATGACTTGTTGTATTTCTCAGCCAGAAAAAGATATATTTTATGGAGAAGCCAAAAAGATGAGAAAAATAAGTTTACAAATGGGAAATAGGGAATTAAGAAAGATGGTACAGTGCCTTGGAGTTTCTATGAGATGTGTTGAATAGGACACAAATTCATGCTGATTTCCCCACACTTCGAACACTGTCTAGGCATGCATTCAAGCAGTGGTGCCAAGCAGAATGTAGATGCTATGTATATTTGCCCAGAGACCAAAATGTGGAGTGAGAGTCACTTTCTAGCAGCTGAATGTAGAAACAATTCTGAGAACAGTCTGCCAGCCCCCTCTTGCATGAGGTGTGAATATTAGAATCATAGAATCTTACAGCACAGAAGGAGGCCATTTGGCCCGTTGTGCCTGTGCCGGCTCTTTGAAAGAGCGGTCCTTAGTTTAGTCCTACACCCCAGCTTTTTCCCCATAATCCTGCAAATTAGTCCTCTTCAAGTACATGGCCAATTGCCTTTTGAAAGTTCCTATGGAATCTGCTTCCACCGCCCTTTCAGGTAGTGCGTACCAGATCTTAACAACCCACTGTGTGAAAAAATTTCTCCTCATTTCCCCTCTAGTTCTTTTGCCAATGATTTTAAATCTATGACCTCTGGTTACTGAGCCACTTGCCAGAGGAATCAGTTTCTCCCTATTTGTTCCATCAAAACCCCATATGATTTTGAATTCCTCTATTAGGTCTCCCCTTAACCTTCTCTGTTCTAAGGAGAACAATCCCAGCTTCTCCAATCTCTCCACATAACTGAAGTCCCTGGCACCATTCTGGTAAACCTCCTCTGTACCCTCTCCAAGGCCTTGACATACTTCCTAAAGTGTGGTGCCCAGAATTCCACACAATACTCCAGCTGAGGCTTAGCCAGTGATTTGTAAAGGTTTATCATAGTAGGTACAGCACAGGAGGAGGCCTATCGTGCCTGTGCCGGCATTTTGAAAGAGCTATCCAATTAGTCCCATCCCCCTGCTCTTTCCCCATAGCCCTGTAATTTTTTTCCCTTCAAATATTTATCCAATTCCCTTTTGAAAGTTTCTGTTGTATCTGCTTCCACCACCCTTTCGGGCAGTGCATTCAGACTATTACAACTCGCTGAGAAAAAAATGTTTCCTCATGTTGCCTCTGACTCTTTTGTTGATCACCATAAATCTGTGTCCTCTAGTTACCAACCCTTCTGCCATTGGAAGGAGTTTCTCCTTATTTACTCTTTCAAAACCGTTCATGATTTTCAACTCCTCTATCAAATCTCCCCTTAACCTTCTCTGTTCTAAGGAGAACAATCCCACTTTCTCCAAACTCTCCACATAACTGAAGTCCCTCATCCCTGGTACCATTTGAGTTAATCTCTTCTGCACCTCCTCTAAGGATGGTGTGGTGCCGAGAATTGAACACAATACACCAGCTGAGACCTAACCAGTGTTTTATAAAGGTTTAGCATAACTTCCTTGTTTTTGTACTCAATGCCTCTATTAATAAAGCCCAGGATCCCATATGCTTTTTGAACAGCCTTCTCAACTTGTCCTGCCACCTTCAAAGATTTGTGTACATTCACCCTCAGGACTCTGTTCCTGCACTCCCTTTAAAATAGTTTATATTGCCTCTCCTCATTCTTCCTACTAAAATGTATCACTTCACACTTCTCTGCGTTAAATGTCATCCGCCACGTGTCTGCCCATTTCACCAGTCTGTCTACGCCCTCCTGAAGTCTGCTACTAACCTCACTATTTATTACGTTGCCAAGTTTTGTATCATCCGCAAACTTCGAAATTGTAGTCCCTATACCCACGTCCAGGTAATTTATTTATAACAAGAAAAGCAATGGTCCTAATACTGATCCCGAGGGACCCCACTTCTCTCCAGTCAGAAAAACATCCATTCACCACTACTCTCTACCTCCTATCCCTTAGCCAATCACATACCCAAGTTACCACCGTCCCTCTAATCCCATGTGCTTCTATTTTCCGAATAAGTCTGTTATATGGTACTTTATCAAATTCCTTTTGAAAGTCCATATATACATCCACTGCACTACTTTCATCAACCCTCCCTGATCCTTCATCAAAGAACTCATTCAAGTTAGTCAGACATGATTTACCTTTAACAAATCCGTACTGGCTGTTCCTTATTAGCCCATGGTTCTCCAGGTGAGAATTAAGTTTGTCCTTACCAATGCTCTCTAGTAGTTTTCGCATCACTGCGTTAGACGGATTGGCCTTTAGTTACCAGGTTTATCCTTCTCCCCTTTTTTGAACAGGGGTGTAACGTTTGCAAGCCTCCAGTCCTCTGGTACCACTCTCATATCCAAGGAGGATTGAAAGATTGTGGTCAGAACTTCTCCTATCTCCACCCTTGCTTCCCTCAGCAGCCTAGGATGCATCCCATTTGGACCGGGTGACTTGTTAACTTTGAGTGATGCCAATCTATTTAGCACCTCTTTTCTATCTGTTTTTATCCTATCCAATACCTCTACAGCCTCCTCCTCTACTGTGACATTAACTTCATCCTCTTCTTTTGTGAAGACAGATGCAAAGTACTCATTCAGTAGCGTAGTCATGCCCTCTGCCTCCACAAGAAGATTTCCCTCTTTGTCCCTAATTGGCCCCACCATTCCTTTGACTATCCTTTTACTTTTTACATGTTTACAAAAGATTTTTGGGTTCCCTTTCATGTTACCTGCAAATCTTTTCTGATGTTCTCTCTTTGCCCTTCTTGTATCCTTTTTCAATTTCCCCCTGCATTCTCTGTATTCTGTACCTGACATTTGTCATAAACCTTTTTCTGTTTTATTTTAACCTCTATTTCCTTTGTCATCCAGGGAGCTCTAGCTTTAGATGCTCTATCTTTTCTCCTTATGGGAATATGCTTGGTTTGTACCTGAACTATCTCTGCCTTGAAGGCCTGCCATTGCTCATTTACTGTTTTCTTGGCCAGTCTTTGTTTCCAGTCCACCTATGCTAGATCCCTTCTCAAATCACTGAAATTGGCTCTCTTCCAGTTGGGTATTTTCACCTTTGATTTTTCTTTATCCCTTTCTGTAACTACTTTAAACCTAATTATATTATGATCACTATTACCCAGATGTTTGAAACACACTCCACTTGCCCTACTTCATTCCCCAGAACTAGATCCAGCACTGCTTCCTTCCTCATTGAACTAGAAACACAAGTTTTTTTTTTACTTACAATGTGATTCTTTTAGCAGACCCCAGCCCCTCACCCAGTTCTATTAGCTTGTCTACACATCGAAATCCTAATTTGAAGCAAAAAACAATTAAATTTCCCTGTTATTTCAACAATTTCACAGCTGGAGATATGATTCAATTGAAAAGTCATTGAAATCTTTAATCACACCACAGATCTGAAAGTTGTGTAATAAGATAAAAATTTGATTCATCGTTTTATAAATCTCAAGGCACTATGAAACTTATTTCTAGGTAGTAACTGTTCAAGCTTCAATGTCTGAAGCTCCTAAGTTGTGAATTGATTATCATGTGTATAATAAATCATTCCAACTAGTAACTATATCAATGTATTTTTAATTCTGAATAAATTATTGATGACATTAAGCTTTCAGGGCACTATAGCCCCAATTTAAAACTGTGCAGTACATGAGCCACTCATTTTTTGCAATTTAATTGAGGGGGAGATGAACTATTCCTGGTTACACCCCATACAGCTGGCAAATAGTTGTGTTTAGTATTGGACCCAGCCACGAATGTTTGACTTGTACAGTAGTGTGCTGATCGAGCTTTAAGCACAAAATTATCCAATAAATAGACAGAACACAATGCACCAAAACACACTCTACAGCCAAAAAACACACTTAAATGTTTTCCTAAGCCCAATAAGTGATAGGTTTATTTCGAAGCTTAAATAAATAAATTTGTCAAGCAAAGCCATAGTAAAATGAGAGCTCTTTTAATAAGGGCAACCCCATAATGAGAAAAATGATTCTTCTCGTCAGCTTTTCATATTAATTAACGGGTTTATAATGTGAGACAGGAGTGTCTAACCTACAACCCATGGAGCATTTATAGCCCTTGAACCTGGGCAATTTGGACCATGGGAATGCAAGCAACTCAGTGTCTATGTATCCACTTTTAATTGCTGGCTTGTCCTGTTTGGAAAGGGTTGTTCTTAATGCTGTTACCTAATTGGTGGATAAGTCCTAAATCAGAATACCAAGATCTGTTAGCACTAGCAGATAGTGAAATGAAAACTAATGGGAACATTGATTTAAAATTTTATATCTGTCCTGTGAGGCTCTTTGTATGAAGCACAAAGACAAAAAGCTTGGGTACTCCTGATATATGGGAACTAAATCAGAATTGTGTCTCAGAACACAGCATAGGAAAATATTTATGCAGTGCTAGTTGACTGTTATGTGGATTAAGGAAGTTCAAAGTTTCCTTCTCTTACCTCTTATCTCCATCCCCCTGCCCTTCCAGCACATCTCTGAGTTTTTGTACATAGTATTTGGTTAATGACATCTTTTAAGTTCTAAGAATGTGTAGCATATGTTTGTCTGTTAACAGAAATGGAGCACTGCAATTGGGATTCTGCTGATGAAATCCACAGATCTTTGATGGTTGACCATGTGAATGAAGTGGGACAGTGGATGGTCGGAGTGAAACGTCTCATTGCTGAAACCAAAAATCTACCATCTGACCTAGCTGCCTGTGCAAATGAAGGTTGCGAATCAGAGAACTGAGATGCTGAGTTGAAACCGCTCGTGATGACCCAACTGATAAAACTGTTCTGCAGTGAGAATGCAGTCAAGAACCAAAATTATAAAACCGTAACATTAGGAATAAAGAAAATGCTTGTTTATGATACCTGCATTGAGCAGGAGAGAAAGCATGTATTCAGGCTGTACTGTATCTCAAGACTGTTCAAGAGTTTACAAAAGCACTTTAGTTTTAAAATAATGGACTGAGCTTCTCCAGTCTTAAAATGCCAAGAAGCTGCTGCAATTGTCAAATCCTTTCTATATATCCTGTTTGGAACACTAGTGTGTGATGTTGACTATATCAGTTTCCTCTGTCACAGAAAATACAGTCAAGCCTCATTACGACAAGCACGTAGGGTACTTCCAGAGAGGATTTTTGTCTTTTACGTGGCCGTCTTACTCACGTTTGAGCTCCTTAGCATTTGCTCAAGCAAAGGTCTATCAAAATGAGATTTCCTTGCAACTTTACTGCAAGCAATTCAGAAACTGTGGCCCTCCTGCTGCCTTTTTATTTTTAAAACCATTATTAAAGATTCAAGCTGGAGAGTCAACTTGAAATAACTTTGGGTTGCAGTGTGTATAAAGTCTTTCATTTTATAGAAAAATATTTTCCTTTCGTTCATACACACATACATATACCATGTCCTTATTTGGAATGTGCTGGATGATTGGATGTGATGAGGATAGCTGCTTGCTTGGCCTGTTCGGAACTGCACTATGGTGAAGGTTGTTTGCCTTTCCTCGCCCAGACAAAGCTGAGACTGGGAAATGCTCTCTGGGAAAGTAAACACTTTAGATATGTGCAATTATTGCCCTCTCTAAGTTCCATTTCTTGCAAAAAGACTGCCCAGAGACTTATCCCCTTAATAGTACACTGCATTTTTTGTCTTTTTATTTTCTTTTTCCTCAAAAAGGTTTCCTAATTGTTCAGTCTATAAAGTGACTTCTAATGCACAATACTGATACTTTTGCACACATTCTAGCAGCCAGTTTTCATCATTCTTGGCCATGTATGGAGATAGAGAATCTGTTCCCTGGCCTCTGGTCTGGGAGCAAGTTCTCAATCACCATCCATGGCCAAGCATGATGTCCATACCTTTCAAGTGTCCTGAATTGTCTGTTCTATTAGTTTGAAAAAAATTGTTTGTCCTGCTTGTTGGTATTTCACTATGAAGACTTTTTAAAAAAAAATTCTTTTGTTTTCCATGGAGGGGAGGTATCAGCATCCACATCACAAATTAAGTGTTCTTCGAACTATAAGCTATAACATTGTAATGGTACTCTCACTTTTGCTAGAAAGCAAAACAACAAAATGGGAATGGGGAAAAAATATTAAATAGACTAGGTACATGGCCAGGAAGAAGAAAAAGAGAGCTAGAAAGATAAAGGGAAAGTACACTTTCATTTTTATACTGCAATTATAGATGTAAAATTATAGAGGTAAAAAGTTAAAAACAGTGGATGTCCAAAGGGACTTAGGGGTTCAGGTACATAGATCATTGAAGTGTCATGAACAGGTGCAGAAAATAATCAATAAGGCTAATGGAATGCTGGCCTTTATATCTAGAGGACTAGAGTACAAGGGGGCAGAAGTTATGCTGCAGCTTTACAAAACCCTGGTTCAACCGCACCTGGAGTACTGTGAGCAGTTCTGGGCACTGCACCTTCGGAAGGACATATTGGCCTTGGAGGGAGTGCAGCGTAGGTTTACTAGAATGATACCCGGACTTCAAGGGTTAAGTTACGAGGAGAGATTACACAAATTGCGGTTGTATTCTCTGGAGTTTCGAAGGTTAAGGGGTGATCTGATCGAAGTTTATAAGATATTAAGGATAACTGATAGGGTGGATAGAGAGAAACTATTTCTGCTGGTTGGGGATTCTAGGAGTAGGGGGCACAGTCCAAAAATTAGAGCCAGACCTTTCAGGAGCGAGATTAGAAAACATTTCTACACACAAAGGGTAGTAGAAGTTTGGAACTCTCTGCTGCAAACGGCAATTGATACTAGCTCAATTGCTAAATTTAAATCTGAGATAGATAGCTTTTTGACAACCAAAGGTACTAAGGGATATGGGCCAAAGGCAGGTATATGGAGTTAGATCACAGATCAGCCATGATCTTATCAAATGGCGGAGCAGGCACGAGGGGCTGAATGGCCTACTCCTGTTCCTATGTAATATTGGCTGTATTTTTACAAGACAAAGAAAGAATCATGTTTCACTGCTTGCTTGCATGAAGTTGAGGTAGATAAATCTCTGTGCAGGTACACTCAAACTGGGCGGAGATTTGGCAGATGCAATACAATATTGGAAAATGTGAGGTTATGCACTATGGCAGGAAAAATCGGAGAGCAAGTTATTATCTTAAAGGCGAGAAACTGGAAAGTACTGCAGTACAAAGGGATCTGGGGGTCCTCGTGCAAGAAAATCAAAAAGTTAGTTTGCAGGTGCAGCAGGTGATCAAGAAGGCCAACGGAATGTTGGCTTTTATTGCTAGGGGGATAGAATATAAAAACAGGGAGGTATTGCTGCAGTTATATAGGGTATTGGTGAGACCGCACCTGGAATACTGCATACAGTTTTGGTCTCCATACTTAAGAAAAGACATACTTGCTCTCGAGGCAGTACAAAGAAGGTTCACTCGGTTAATCCCGGGGATGAGGGGGTGGACATATGAGGAGAGGTTGAGTAGATTGGGACTCTACTCATTGGAGTTCAGAAGAATGAGAGGCGATCGTATTGAAACATATAAGATTGTGAAGGGGCTTGATCGGGTGGATGCGGTAAGGATGTTCCCAAGGATGGGTGAAACTAGAACTAGGGGGCATAATCTTAGAATAAGGGGCTGCTCTTTCAAAACTGAGATGAGGAGAAACTTCTTCACTCAGAGGGTAGTAGGTCTGTGGAATTTGCTGCCCCAGGAAGCTGTGGAAGCTACATCATTAAATAAATTTAAAACAGAAATAGACAGTTTCCTAGAAGTAAAGGGAATTAGGGGTTACGGGGAGCGGGCAGGAAATTGGACATGAATTTAGATTTGAGGTTAGGATCAGATCAGCCATGACCTTATTGAATGGCGGAGCAGGCTCGAGGGGCCGATTGGCCTACTCCTGCTCCTATTTCTTATGTTCTTATGTTCTTATTTATGGTACACTGCTGCCCAGAAACTCCACCAGCAGTCTGAATTTTTTTTTATTATTAGCTAAGCCTGATCTTGTTACAGCCATTACCCACATATTTGTACTTTTTGCTGGGATTACTGAATAGTGATCAGTTCTAAAGAAATTAGATGGGATGCCATCTTTGCAATTCTCTAAAACCTATTTTTGAACTATGTGAAATCAGCTTAACTCTCTACTCGTGCACCTCTTATTAAACAATGGACGACCCTACTTCGTTCAAACTGATGAACTTTTTTGGGGTCGATGGCACAACCCCTTCAATTTTAAAATCTTCAATATGCAGCTTTGTCTGCTGTGGAGTCAGGGTTCAAATTTCAACTGCTTATCTCTTGTCTCAAACCTCTCGTTGATGCAGGCTGATGCATACTTTTTGACAGACCAAATATCTCACATTTATTCATTAATTCTGTTCATTGTATAGCCTGAAACATTTTAAAATCTCAGGAATTATACTTAGAATGTATTTCAATCACTGGTACTGTTGCATTGACTAATATCTTGCAGCAATAATATTGTGACTCTGACCTGTTAAGCCTCACTTATTTACAGTGACATTCATTTTAGTTTATACTTATTGTGTTTTGCTTATGCATGTCCTCTGAAAAATAACAGCTACAAATATTTAAATGGGTTTGTAATTTATCACTTTTGCTGATCGCAAAACTCAATCCTTTTAATTGCTGGATGTTGACAATTTGACTTTGAATGCACCCCACTAACAATGAATTTACTACTGGCTTTCTAGTACTTTAATAAGGATTAGGATTTTATTATAACGAGTTTCATAAGCAAAAGTTCTTAACGCATTTGGAATTTGTTTGAGGATATGAATCTTCAGGGAAAGGAAGAGGTGGATATACGGTTGAGAAGTCTGAGCTTGGGCAGGTGCAAGACAAAGGTGTGGGATAAACGGGCTGGGAACCTTTTTTCCGAGTTGCAGTGGTTGTGCGGGAGTGTTTGTGTGCTGGGGCCGGATGCACAACACTTCCTCTTGTTGGTGCAGAGAAGATGAACAGTGTGGTGTCGCGGCTCAACTCGCT
The DNA here is from genome assembly GCF_035084215.1 of Heptranchias perlo. Lineage (NCBI taxonomy): Eukaryota > Metazoa > Chordata > Chondrichthyes > Hexanchiformes > Hexanchidae > Heptranchias > Heptranchias perlo. The sequence goes on from NC_090338.1 coordinate 19,603,872, forward strand.
GTTCGCCTTCACTCTGATGGTGATGGCGGCGCTCACCTTCCTCGTGTTCCTGAGCACAACGTTCCAGCAGCCCCGGGTACCAGTCAGCATTCGTGTGAGCGATGTCTCCCTGTGAGTGTGGCTCCGGTCGACAGCTGCAACAGGGGAGGGGCCGAAGGGTCGCTCGTTATAAGTCATTACCTTGAATATTTACTTATTTCCTATGTATTCACACATTATCATGTATCAATGGCCGAGGGTGGAAACTGGGTCATAGCTCTTAATTATAAATTGTATTCTATCTCTAATGTATCTTTGACTAATAGTTCAACACTGTACAACTGACATTACTTTCTCTTCGATTTCGTCTTCAATTTGTCTCCTCTGATAACTCATAATATTCTCCTACTGACGGGATGGAGGGTGGAGACTGGGCCATCGCTTTTAAATATTAATGCTAGTCTATCTTTAATTTGCCAGCCTTATAACTTAAACATTGTTATTGGTTTGTTACTTTCATTTCTTGTCCTAATTATTAAATTCTGCCTTTCACTTGTCTTATAATTCATAATACTATTCTGACTGAGGACAAATGGTGGAAACTGTGACCTAGCTCTTTATTAATTATATTGTATTTGATACAACTTATAGCAACAAGTTACATTTATTTAGTGCCTTTAGTGCGACCAAATGTACCGAGATAGTTTACAAGGAGAGCAGTGGGCATCGAGCAGGAGGTAAGGCTGAAATGAAAAGAAGTGATCAGAAGCACAGAAAAAATACATTTTGAGGATAGGGAGAGTTCAGGCAAGGCAAATAGGTTTGAGACGTAATGTAAAGTGTGCGGGGGCATGGTGGCTAAAGGTTCTGGCACTCATAGTGGAGCAGCAGAAAGGGAGGAGGAACCAAATGGCTCAGTTTGGAAGAGCAGAGGGAGTGTGATAGAACATGGAGCTGGAGAGGATTGCAGAGGTAGTAGGATGGAGTGAGGCCATGAAAGAATTTGAAGATTTTGAAATTGCTGCGCTTGGAACCAGTGGCGATGATGGATGTGCGATTGGTATTAACTGAACATCTCCCTATTGGGTCTGTTGCTGTTGCAGAAGAATAGTACAAAGTAGGAGGTTTAAAAGATGAGTTTTGTTCCCCAAATACAACGGGGAATACTTGAAAGTATTTTTCCCTGCATCTACCTTCTTTAATATATTTCAGTCTTGGTGTTCTTATGTTGTATCCATGCACATAAAGTTGCCAGAAAAAGTAGTAAGCCTGAGGATTGGGAGCATTTCAGAATTCAGCAAAGGAGGTCCAAGAAGTTGATTAACAAAAAAAGGGAAAATAGAATATGAGAGTAAACTAGCGAGAAACATAAAAACGGACTGTAAAAGCTTTTATAGGTATGTAAAAAGGAAAAGACTGGCGAAGGCAAATGTGGGTCCCTTACAGATAGAGATGGGAGAATTTATAATGGGGAATAAGGAAATGGCAGAGAAACTAAACAAATACTTTGTGTCTGTCTTCACGAAAGAAGACACAAAAAACCTCCCAGAAATACTAGAGAACCAAGGGTCTGGCGAGAATGAGGAACTGAAAGAAATTAGTATTAGTAAAAAAAATAGTACCAGAGAAATTAATGGGACTGAAAGTCGATAAATCCCAAGAACTTGATGATCTACATCCCAGGGTTTTGAAAGAGGTTACTATAGAGATAGTGGATGCATTGGTTGTCATCTTCCAAAATTCTATAGATTCTGGAATGGTTCCTGCAGAATGGAGGGTAGCAAATGTAACCCCACTATTTAAGAAAGGAGGGAGAGAGAAAACAGGGAACTACAGACCTGTTAGCCTGACATCAGTAGTAGGGAAAATGCTAGAATCTATTGTAAAGGATGTGATAACAGGACATTTAGAAAATATTAGGATTCGGCAGAGTCAACATGGATTTATGAAAGGGAAATAATGTTGACAAAGCTATTGGAGTTCTTTGAGGATGTAACTAGTAGAATAGATAAGGGGGAACCAGTGGATGTGTTGTATTTGGATTTTCAGAAGGCTTTTGATAAGGTCCCACACAGGAGGTTGGTGAACAAAGTTGGAGCACGTGGAATTGGGGGTAATATACTGGCATGGATTGAGAATTAGTTAACAGACAGAAAACAGAGAGTAGGAATAAATGGGTCTTTTTCAGGTTGGTAGACTGTGACTAGTGGGGTACCGCAGGGATCGGTGCTTGGGCCCCAGCTATTCACAATCTATATCAATGATTTGGATGAGGGAACCAAATGTAATATTTCCAAGTTTGCTGATGATACAAAACTAGGTGGGAATGTGAGTTGTGAGGAGGATAAAAAGAGGCTTCAAGGCGATATAGACAGGCTGAGTGAGTGGGCAAGAACATGGCAGATGGAATATAATGTGGAAAAATGTGAAGTTATCCACTTTGGTAGGAAAAACAGAAATGCAGAGTATTTTTGAAATATTGATGTTCAAAGGGACCTGGGTGTTCTTGTACATGAGTCACTGAAAGCTAACATGCAGGTGCAGCAAACAATTAGGAAGGCAAATGGTATGTTGGCCTTTATTACAAGAGGATTTGAGTACAGGAGTAAAGATGTCTTACTGCAATTATATAGGGCCTTAGTGAGACTGCACCTGGAGTATTGTGTACAATTTTGGTCTCCTTATCTAAGAAAGGATATACTTGCCATAGTAGGAGTGCAACGAAGGTTCACCAGACTGATTCCTGGGATGCCGGGATAGTATGAGGAGAGATTGAGTAGACGATCTTGTTGAATGGCGGAGCAGGCTCGAGGGGCCGGATGGCCTACTCCTGCTCCTATTTCTTATGTTATTCTTGACTTTTATTTATATTCACTGGCTATGCTTCTGGTTGTAACCTGATCCTTTAATCCTCTATATTTTACAGGCTAAGTATATTCTATTGAATTAGTCCATAATCTTAAATATCATGAAAAAGATACTTTAGAGAATGACTCATTTCTCAGTTGCACATTTTGACCATGTCTTGTGCTTCAGAACTGGTTACCATGAGACAGTTTGTGTGTAATTTTTGATGAATATGATGACTTGTTCCATTAACAACTAGAATGGGAATAGTAAAGGGAATTTATGGTAGTTTAGGTTTACTAAATATTTTACTCCATGATGTGTTTTTTCATATATACTGTTTGAATGTGGGCAGGAATAGTGGGAATAATAAAATCTATAAAGCTGTTGTATTCTACACCCATTACTTTTACATAATGTGTGGCAGAAAATTCCCTGGTAATTGGCTACCAATTTATTTCTCAACAAACCTGCAGTAATGACGTCACAATTGTTACTCTTTCAGTGTGAACGTCATCATGCATGAACGACGCCGCCGCACGGATTTGAATGCTGAATCTGGATTACAACACCAGGTGTCAGTTTAAGCAAGGTATTGCATGAGCTTTGCCCTCGCAATTTGTAATAACAGAACCGATTGATTGAATTACTGCCTAGTAATTACCTGCCAGCCATCCACTATTTTATATTCACATTGTCTGTACCAGCGATATTTTACAGCGGTGAAATTATTCCTGTTGTTGTATGAAAGTATCGATGGCAGTCGCCAATACGTGGTGTGCGCTTCTCAAGGCTGTTTATCTTTTTTTTCGATGCCACAGGAGCAAAGAAGTCCAATACCAGCAGCGCAAATCTAAATGCCTTTTCACCGTGGAAAATTCTTCCAAATGGCTGAATAATTTCTCGCTTTTAAAAAATTTCCTGCTGCTTTTTCCACATTTAAACTGTAATGGGTGTATAATAGAATATTGAATAGGTAGTGATAGGCTAATGGGTTTTTCACCCATAAAATAAGATTTTGTGAATTGTGTATCTTTCACAATATAAATAAAATACTCCAACTATGTGAAGTGAACAAGTGAAGCCTCACATGCTGTAAATGTAGAGAATATAAGAGCATAGTGCTGGGGGAGGAGGAAGAGTGTTGCATGTGTTTTGTAGTACTTATTTTTTTCTCTGCTTCTATTTCAGAAAAAAGTATGAAGACTACACAGGAAAAAGTGATTTAGGATCGATAAGTTTTAGCGTCTATGTTGATATCCTTTTTGTACTTAATTTTCTGTTATGGTTGTCAAGATGAGGGGTGTTGGGGCTGAATAACGGGGACATTTTCCATTTCAGGGGCTCCCAGGTTAGGTATAGGAACATAGGAATTGCTAGATGAAAAAAGACCAAGGTCCATCTAGTTCGCCTTCTACCACCCTGGTAGTTGCATGATACAATGATAATGGAGTTGTTGTCTAATCATGACATTCAATCTCTAACAATTATTGTACAACAGACCCATACATGCAAACATACAAAATTGACAAGCAGCAAAAGACCAGTTGGTCCATTAAGCCTGCTTCACACAACCTGCGACATGTGGAGCATCATGATTAAGCCTTCGCACCCACCTGCCCACCATCAGTCATGTAATCTCCTGGGAGAGGCAAAAAAAACTTCAGGCCAATCAGGGGGAAAAAAAATAAAAACATGAAACTGTTCCACTGGCAGGAGGGTCGGTAACCAGAGGACACAGATTTACGATAATTGGCAAAAGAATCCAGGGGGGAAATTAGGAAAAGTTTTTTTACACTGTGCATTGTTACGATCTGGAATGTACTACCTGAAAAGATGGTGGAAGCATATTCAATAGTAACTTTTGGAAGCGAATTGGATATATACTTGAAAAAGAAATTTGCAGGCCTATGAGGAAAGAGCAGGGGAGTGGGACTAATGGGATAGCTCTTTCATGGAGCCGGCACAGGCATGATGGGCCGAATGGCCTCCTTCTGTATGATTCTGTGTGGTGAGGAAACCTCCAGTGGTGGAGAGCTTTGGGAACCATAGGTCCAAAGTCATCTGTTCCTCCCAAGTATGCTACACTCGGCATATGTCATGTCTCAAATTACTCATATACTGTATCCCAAAATATTATTTGAAAGAAATGTACCTCATTTGCATTCATTTTCCACCGTCTCCCTAGGGAGCTTGTTCCATAGATTTACCACGCCCTCCCTGAAATAATGTTTCCGCATTATAACATAGTTAGATGCATAGTGAAGCTGCCTATACTCTGTCCAAACAGTGTACCTCAAGATCAATCCCTTACTGCATCAGTGTTTTTCATTTCATGCACCAGCCACTCCATATCAATTTGGATTGATATTGTAAATTTATTGCCAATTAATGCTGAATTATGGACACTTTCGTGCTGCAAAACCCATCAGGAACTGGGTTGAGAATGTCCAAACTGGCTTCACGTAGGACCCTTACAGCCAGCAGACAGAAGGGAGGTTCATCTCATCACACTGGGCTGGATTTGAACCAAGATACCAGAAGTGGAAAGAGCAGTGTCTAGCCCTCCCTACCACCAAATTCTGATATCCTTTTCAATTTCTCTAATGTCTTTTCAGTTATCCCATTTTTCTAATTATTCTCTCTCTTCCTTGAGAGAAGATTGCAGGAATAGTTATGCTTGGCTGCTCTTGTGCACCTAAGCAACTGTTTTGGCAGAAGCATGGATAGGCCCAAGAAAAGGAAAGACAGAACACACCTTAGAAAGGATGCTATTATGAGGTCGTTTTATCTGATTCTCACTTGGTGAATGGCCATTCTATCAAAGGTTTTGTTATAGTATGGGGCTGCTATTGTATGAATTTATCCAGAGCCCATTGGCTCGATTTTCCCGGGAAATTGGGGGTGGGGGGTGCTCTGAAAATCGGGGAAATCCCGTTCAGGTTCGGAGCCCATCTTCAACCAGCCAATGTCTGAGTTCCCCACGGACGCACCTGTGTGCGCGCGAGCGTCCCGAATCCGGAAGTCCCGCAGGCAATTAAAGCCGGCGGGATGATGGAGCCAAATGTACCTCATTGAGGTACTTAAGGCACTTGTGACATATTACGTAGTTGGAACGATTTTTAACTTACCTGGATGGCTTTCTCACGGCTTCTGATTCACGCCTGGTGAAACCAGGTGTGAAGGGTCAGATCAGGCAAAAAGAAACAAAATAAATTAAATAAAAAACCATTGCACAAAGTTAAAACACAAAATCAACCTACCTTTCCATCCTGCTCCAAAGTCTGATGTCTCCCTCTCCGATCTCCCCTTCTTTACCGCCCCCCCCCCTGATGTCTCCCCAATCTTCCACTCCACCCCCCACCCGCCCCCCCAACCCCGATCTTCATTTCCAGCGCCGGATGACGTCTGGCTCTCTTTCCCCCCCCACCCCCCCACCCCCCCTCGCGTTGCAGCTCCTGACAGCAGCCAGCCTGTCAATCATGAAACCCGGAGAGCATGTTAATCACCATCAGTCACGATGCGATTGCGTTGGAAACGGTAAGGTTTGTTTATTCGAGTTTGCCATGCGCACTTTCACTCCCCGCCCGCAACCTGCTGACAACCTAGCACTATTTCAAAATTTAGTCCATGTTTTCTTTAACTATATATCTACATCTGGGGCCAATATTTAACTGGAATGTTAAGCTGCTTTTCCTGTATCTAGCAGCAGAATATGCTACAGAGAACAATGTAAGTTGAGTTTGTGCAGGTGTGATATGTTGATGCTATACAAACTGAGTCTAGGTATACATCTATTTTGATGTGTTGTTTACATATTCTGGCCATTATGCATTATTTGTTCCAGTTGTATGTTCCATCTTTTCAGTAACCTGGTTCTTACATATAGTATTGTGCAGCAGTACATTACTGCTTTATTCTGTGCCTTTTAGTAACATTTACCTTTGGTGCAGTGTCATCTTGAAATTCCTTCCTGCACCTATTTTTATTAATTTCTTAAAATTTTATCATTCTGTTTATGTTTTTGTTCTGTGTTAACTTACAACATAGGCATTGAATCAAGTGGTTCTTTGGGATAAAATCCTTAAGCGAGGAGAGAATCCTAGACTTGATTTTCATGATATAAGTCCCAAATATTTATTCTTGGATGATGGAAATGGTCTGAAGTAAGTGAAAAATATTTCCACAATTTTTATAAGAAAATGGGAAGAGAATGAGAAAATGAAAAAGTTGTTGCTGAACTATACAACTTTTCTTGCTTGTTAATTGCATTTTACTGCTGTAGGACACAATGCTATAAGCTCCAGTGTTTTGAGGTTGTTCTAAAATTGTTGTTCAAGAAGTATAAACTGGTAACTATAGATAAGTTCGTTGAATGACGGTCGTGGGCAAACTCTTAAAATTCATAAGTTAAGGTCAAATTAATGAGCATTTATAAATGCGTGGAATAGTCAAGGATAGCCAGCATGCATTTGTTAAAGTTAGAATCAGCGAATGATACAGCACAGAAAGAGACCAATCGGCCCGTTGTGCCTGTGCCGGCCCTTTGAAAGAGCTACCCAATTAGAATCATAGAACGTTACAACACGGAAGGAGGCCATTCGGCCCATCGAGTCTGCGCTGGCTCTATGCATGAGCAATCCACCTAGTTTCACTGCCCAAACCTATCCCCGTAGCCCTGCGCATTTTTTCGTTTCAAGTACTTATCCAGTTCCCTTTGGAAGACCATGATTGAATCTGCCTCCACCATTCCTTCAGGCAGTGCATTCCAGATCCTAACCACTCGCTGTGTAAAAAGGTTTTTCCTCATGGAATTAGTCCCATTCTCCTGCCCTTTCCCCATTGACCTGGAAATTTTTCTCCTTCAAGTATTTATCCAATTCCCTTTTGAAAGTTATTATTGAATCTGCTTCCACCACCCTTTCAGGCAGTGCATTCCAGATGATAACAACTCGCTGTGTGTAAAAAAAAAAAAAAAAAAATTCTCCTTATCTTGCCTCTGGTTCTTTTGCCAGTTAATTGAGCAGCATTTGAGAAGTGTAATAGAGTTTTTGAAGTTAGGTAGATAAAGGAGATGTAATGTATATGGATTTTCAGAAGCCACTAGGTAAGGTGTCTCACAGGAGGCTTGTTTTAAAAAAAATTCAGGCTTTTTGTCTCGGAAAAATGTTAGCAGCATGGATAGAAAATTGGTTGATGGACAGGAAACAAAGGGTTAGATTTAAACTGTGTTGCTTGGATTAGAGGAGGGAAGTGATGTAATCCCAAGGGTCAGGCTGGATCCACTTTTGTATTCAGTAGATGATTTGGACTTGGGAATAGAGACATATCAAAATTTGCTGATAATACAAAAGTAGGAGGACGGTAAAATACTTCAGGAGGTTGTAAACAGGTCAGAGAAATGGGCAGTCAGGTGGAAGTAGCAGCATTTTACACTAATTTCTCCCTATCTCCCCCATGCCCTCTCTGAGCTCATCTTGTCCATGAGACACACCTGCTGCTCTCTTGACCCCATTTCCACTAAACTGCTGACCACCCAACTTCCCTTCCTGGCCCCCATTGTTAGCTGACATGGTAAATGGTTTCCTCTCCTCAGGCACATCCTTTAAAACTGCTGTCATGGTACCCTCCTCCAAAAACCTACCCTTGACCTCTCTGTCCTTGCAAATTACCACCTCATATCCAACCTCCCTTTCCTCTCCAAAGTTCTTGAACATATTGTCACCTACCAAATCCATGCCTATCTTTCCTTCAACTCCAGATTTGAATCCCCTGCTACAGCACTGAATCAGCTCTAATCAAAGTCACAAATGGCATCCTCTGTGACTGTGACCGTGATGCACTATCCCTTGACCTCTCAGAAGCCTTTGACAACACAGGTGACTACATCATCTCCTCCAACGCCTCTCTGTCCCCACCTTGGTTCCAATCTTATCTATCTAACTGCAGCCAGAACATCTCCATCAATAGCTTGTCTTCCCGCATTGTTACCTCTGAAGTCCCCCTGCTTGGGCCCCTCGGTGACATCATCCAATAACATGGAATCCCCTTCCATATGTACGCTGACGACACCCAGCGCTGCTTCTCCACCACTTCTCTCAACTGCTCCACTGTCTGTGTTGTCGGATCGCTTGTTTGACATCCAGTCCTGGATGAGCCGTAATTTCCTCCAGTTAAACATTGGGAAGACCGAAGCCCATCATCTTTCGGCCCCCGCCACAAATTTTATATCCTTGCCACTGATTTCATCTCCCTCCCTGGCCATTGTCTCGGGTTGAACCAGACTGTTAAGGAGGGTCTTAAAGGAGGAGAGGGAGATGGAGAGGTTTACGAAGGCAATTCCAGAGTTTAGGCCTCGATGGCTGAAGGAATGGCTCAGAAATGAACTGCTGACCCCATATCCTCTCCATCACAAAGACCACCTACTTTTACCTCCACAACTGCCTTTTTCCACCCCTGTTTCAATACATCTGCTGCTAAACCCTTTCATCCATGCCTTTGTCACCTCCAGACTCGACTATTCCAGTGCTCTCCTGGCCGGCCTCCCATCCTCCACCCTCCATAAACTTCAGTTCATCCAAAACACTGCTGCTTGTATCCTAACCTGCACCAAGTCCCACTCACATATCTCCCCTGTGCTCATTGAACTACATTAGCTCCCAGTCTCCCAATGCCTCAAGTTTAAAATTCTCATCCTTGTGTTCAAATCCCTTCGTGGTCTCACCCCTTTCTACCTCTGTAACCTTCTCCAACCCTACAACCCTCTGAGAACTCTGCATTCTTCCAGCTCTGGCCTCTTGTGTGTCCCAAAATCCCTTTCCCTCCATCATCGGCAGCCATTCCTTCGGCCGTCTAGGCCCTAAACTCTGAAATTGCCTCCGTAAATCTATCCATCTCCCTCTCCTCCTTTAAGACCCTCCTTAAAACCCACCCACGAGACTAAGCTTTTCGTCACCTCTCCTTCCCCCTCCCCATCCACTATCTCCTTCTTTAGCTCAGTGTCAATTTTTGTCTTATTACACTTTTGTGAAGCACATAGGGACATTTTTCCACGTTAAAAGAGCTATATAAATGCAAGTTGTTGGTTTTGTTTGGGGGGAAAATAAAGAATGGAAGTACACAATCAATGGTGTGAATGACCAGGGACTTATGGCTTCAAATACAGTTTAAAGTTATATGCTATGTTGCTGTTTATCTGCTAGCTTATCTTGCTTCTGTGTTGTAGTTATTTCAAGTAAGAGAGACGATATTATTCAGGCTATCAGTGTGATTTTTGTATATTGGAGTGATCAGGAATGTATAGTGGGCATCCTATACATCTTCTAGTGCAGAATATCTCACTCAAGGGTAGTTGTTAATCCTGTGGCACACTGACACATTCAGTTCGTAGGAGGCGTGTGCCTGCCTGTGGAAGCTACCTTGTTGCAGTGAGCACAGATATAGTGTTGGGGAAGGGTGGGGGGACTAAATTGTAACAGCTCCCAATCTAAACCTCACTCGAGATTGAGAAATTACTACGTGGGAATTGTGAACCTTTGGAGTAGAAATACATTGTGGTCCTACACCCTAACATTTTCAGGATTTATATTTGCTATTCCCCTATCCCTTCTCGATCAGTGCCATCTCTCATTTGTTAAAAAGGATTTTTTTTTAAACTGCTATTGACAAGCATCACTTTATGGTGCAAGAACAATAAATCCCTTCTCCAGATGATCCAATTAAGAGGAAACAAGAGTGGGAATGTCAGTTAAGAACAAGATTGGTATTCCACATTTCCTAATGTGAATCTAACACTCCCGTGTTGTCAAGACCAGGCTTCTGAAATTGTCAGATGATTGTGATTTGAACTATGTGCAGTTGCCTTTAACAATTTATTTTTAAACTTTCTTTTCTCCCCCTCCCCCCCCCCCCCCCCCCCACAGAGGAAATAAGAATGTCACCTTGTCCCTGTCGTGGAATATTGTTCCAAATGCTGGAATCTTGTATCTGATGCCTGCCTCTGGTCAGACAGTAATTCCATTACCTGAAAAATATGAAGAATTCAGAAGTTATTGATACAAAAGAAAGGGGTGTGTACAAGGCTGAGCCATGAGACTATGTTTGGAAAGCTATTTTCATTGGCATGTCTAAACCTTTTGTAATTTAGCTAAACAGTGCACAATGTTTTTAATAAAAGACTTCTAAAGAGAATGCACCACTTTTTATTTTATTTATTAGATTATTTTTAATCAATGTTTAGTTGTGGTTTAGTTCTCTTCATCCACAATGGGTATTATTCTGCCCCAAGAGTGAAATTAATATATGCCTGGTGCAGTGTGCGAGCCAAACTGATCATGTGATTAGGAGCATTCAAGTCTAATTATTATCTTTGGCCTAAATGTTATTTTGAGCAAATGAGGAGGTTAAACTACCTTGGCATCAATTTTTTTTTCCAGACGATCAAAGCTTCCTGGATGGTTTAGTGGGTGAATGCACTGGCTTGTGTGATACAGAGGCAAGTGCACTAGAAAGTCCCAGATTCAATCTCCGTTCTGGACTATATTTTCTAATCTTAGCAAGGGCAGGAATTGGGCAGTTACACTTGACTTCACTGATCATGGACTGGGAGAGGGAAAAAAATCAGGCAGAGTTCCTTCTTCTGATTCTGCAAAGTGAATGGGCAAGAAGGTGGCAGATGGAGTATAATGTGGGGAAATGTGAAGTTATTCACTTTGGTACGAAGAATAGAAAAACAGAATATTTTTTAAATGGTGAGAAACTAATAAATGTTGGTGTTCAGAGAGATTTGGGTGTCCTTGTACATGAAACACAGAAAGTTAACATGCAGGTACAGCAAGCAATTAGGAAGGCAAATGGTATGTTAGCCTTTATTGCAAGGGGATTGGAGTATAAGAGTAAGAAAGTCTTGCTACAATTGTACAGGGCTTTGGGTGAGACCACACCTGGAGTACTGTGTACAGTTTTGGCCTTCTTACCTAAGGAAGGATATACTTGCCTTAGATTCGGTGCAACGAAGGTTCACTAAATTGATTCCTGGGATGAGAGGGTTGTCCTATGAGGAGAGATTGAGAAGAATGGGCCTATATTCTCTGGAGTTTAGAAGAATGAGAGGTGACCTCATTGAAACTTAGAAAATTCTCATAGGGATTGACAGAGTAGATGCGGAGAGGCTGTTTCCCCTGGCTGGAGAGTCTAGAACTAGGGGTCATAGTCTCAGGATAAGGGGTCAGACATTTAGGACTGAGATGAGGAATTTCTTCACTCAGAGGGTCCATGAATATTTGGATTTCTCTATCCCAGAGGGCTGTGGATGCTTAGTCTTTGAGTATATTCAAGACTGAGATCGATAGATAAAACCATAAGACCAGAAGAGATAGGAGCAGGAGTAGGCCATTCGGCCCCTCGAGCCTGCTCTGCCATTTAATGAGATTATGGCTGATCTGATTTTTACCTCAACTCCACTTTCCCGCCCTTTCCCCATATTTTGGACTCTAAGGGAATCAAGGGATATCAGGATCGGGCAGGAAAGTGGAGTTGAGGTCAAGATCAGTCATGATCTTATTGAATGGTGAAGCAGGCTCGAGGGACCCTATGGCCTACTCCTGCTCCTATTTCTTATGTTCTTATGATATGATACTGCAAAGTGTATGTTTTTGGACATCGATTGAGGACAGGATCAGGTTGCACTGCAATTCCCTCCACCTAACTCATGGTTGCAAAACCTGCCAACATTTGCTCAAGTCATGAAGCCTGCTCGTACCTGTGGAACTGTGGCCTGGAGGGAATTTTATATACTTATCATGGAAGGAATACACACGTGTGTAAACAATCCTAGAAATGTAGAGCCTGCTGACCACAGTATATAAATGGGTATGCATTGCTTAGGAAGACACAATGGGATGCCCGAGGTGTGAATTGTTTGAGCCATCATATTCAGTCACAGATGTCCTTACCATTGCCAAGGATTGGTGCTTCGGCCTCAGCTATTTACAATCTATATTAATGACTTAGATGAAGGGACCGAGTGTAATGTATCCAGGTTTGCTGACAATACAAAGCTAGGTGGGAAAATAAGCTGTGAGGAGGACACAAAAGTCTGCAAAGGGATATAGACAGGTTAAGTGAGTGAGCAAGAAGGTGGCGGATGGAGTATAATGTGGGGAAATGTGAGGTTATTCATTTTGGTAGGAAGAATAGAAAAACAATATTTTGTAAATGGTGACAAATTATTAAATGTTGGTGTCCTTGTACAAGAAACACAAAAAGTTAGTATGCAGGTACAGCAGGCAATTAGGAAAGCAAATGGCATGTTGGACTTTATTGCCAGGGGGTTGGAGTACAAGAGTAAGGAAGTGTTGCTACAGTTATACAGGGAATTGGTAAGACCTAACCTGGAGTACTGGTCTCCTTATCTAAGGAAGGAAATACTTACCTTGAACGCGGTGCAACAAAGATTCACTAGATTAATTCCTGGGATGAGAGGGTTGTCCAATGAGGAGAGATTGAGAAGAACGGCCTATATTCTCTGGAGTTTAGAAGAATGAGAGGTGATCTCATTGCAGTTCTCCAGTGGCTTTTTTTCAATATAACTTCAAAGAGATTTTGATCTTCTATCATTAAATAACCTGTTTTTAAGTTTGTGCTGGTCAGCAAGAAAACTAGGCCAGGTGGAAGCTACAGCAAATGAACTTCTGTTTAAAGTCTATGTTTATATAGAAGTTGAATGGCATATTTATTATTTCATGTAATGAAAAGGGTAGTGAATGTATGATTCACTATTTTATATCATGATGGCATGTGTTGACAGGGTTGTGATCCCTGGGTCTCACTATCATACTATCATTTACCTCAAAACTGGGCAGAAAAAGGTATATGCCAGATTATAGGGAATGCAAGGCTCACTTAACGAATTGGCCAGTAACGCTGAACCGACAAAATATCTAGCATTTAAGGTATTGGCAGCACATTGAAGCACCAATACATGTTACTGTGGAGTAAGAACATAAGAAATAGGAGCAGGAGTAAGCCATATGGCCCTTCGAGACTGCTCCACCATTCAATAAGATCGTGGCTGATCTTTGACCTCAACTCCACTTTCCTGCCCGATCCCCATATCCCTTGATTGCCCTTAGAGTTCAAAAATCTATCGATCTCAGTCTTGAATGTACTCAACGACGGCATCCACAGCCCTCCGGGGTAGAGAATTCCAAATATTCACGACCCTCTGAGTGAAGAAATTCCTCCTCATCTCAGTCCTAAATGTCCGACCACTTAGCCTGAGACGATGACCCCTAGTTCTAGACTCTCCAGCCAAGGGAAACATCCTCTCAGCATCTACCCTGTCAAACCCTCTTAGAATCTTTTATGTTTCACTTCTCATTCACTTCTCATTCTTCTAAATCAGAGAGTATAGGCCCATTCTACTCAATCTTTCCTCGTAGGACAACCCTCTAATCCCAGGATGGGACGCAGGTTGCATGGGTCACTTACAGGTAACTGTGTATACCAATAATGTGGAGATCTGATAATCAGTCCATGATTGCTCCACGTCGTGCTGCAGAAAATGGGTATGTACAGGGCTCTAGCAAGGAATACAACAAGGACAGATGTTTAGTTTTTTAAAAGTTCAACAGAATTAAAACTGGGGTACATTCGGTGGGTATTTATCAGTAATGCTATTTATCTGTGTGTTTCCCTTTTAATACCAACTCATTACAGCCTTAGTCCAAACATTGACAAAAGAGCTGAATTCCAGAGGTGAGCTGAGAGTGACTGCCCTTGACATCAAGGCAGCATTTGACTGAGTGTGGCACCAAGAAGCCCTAGTAAAATTGAAGTCAATGGGAATCAGGGGGAAAACTTTCCAGTGGCTGGAGTCATACCTAGCACAAAGGAAGATGGTAGTGGTTGTTGGAGGCCAATCATCTCAGCCCCAGGGCATTGCTGCAGGAGTTCCTCAGGGCAGTGTCCTCGGCCCAACCATCTTCAGCTGCTTCATCAATGACCTTCCCTCCATCATAAGGTCAGAAATGGGGATGTTTGCTGATGATTGCACAATGTTCAGTTCCATTCACAACCCCTCAAATAATGAAGCAGTCTGAGCCCGCATGCAGTAAGACCTGGACAACATCCAGGCTTGGGCTGATAAGTGGCAAGTAACATTCATGCCAGACAAGTGCCAGGCAATGACCGTCTCCAACAAGAGAGAGTCTAACCACCTCCCCTGACATTCAATGGCATTACCATTGCCAAATCTCCCATCATCAACATCCTGGGGGTCACCATTGACCAGAAACTTAACTGGACCAGCCACATAAATACTGTGGCTACAAGAGCAGGTCAGAGGCTGGGTATTCTGCAGCGAGTGACTCACCTCCTGACTCCCCAAAGCCTTTCCACCATCTACAAGGCACAAGTCAGGAGTGTGATGGAATACTCTCCACTTGCCTGGATGAGTGCAGTTCCAACAACACTCAAGAAGCTCGACAACATCCAGGACAAAGCAGCCCGCTTGATTGGCACCCCATCCACCACCCTAAACATTCACACCCTTCAACACCGACGCACAGTGGCTGCAGTGTGTACCATCCACAAGATGCACTGCAGTAACTCGCCAAGGCTTCTTCGACAGCACCTCCCAAACCCACGACCTCTACCACCTAGAAGGACAAGAGCAGCAGACACATGGGAACAACACCACCTGCACGTTCCCCTCCAAGTCACACACCATCCCGACTTGGAAATATATCGCCGTTCCTTCATCGTCACTGGGTCAAAATCCCGGAACTCCCTTCCTAACAGCACTGTGGGAGAACCTTCACCATACGGACTGCAGCGGTTCAAGGAGGCGGCTCACCACCACCTTCTCAAGGGCAATTAGGGATGGGCAATAAATGCTGGCCTCGCCATCAAAGCCCACATCCCATGAACGAATAAAAAAAAACAGTTTTTCTTTTATTATTCGTTCATGGGATGTGGGCATCGCTGGCGTGGTGTTGTTTCCACGTGCCTGCTGCCCTTGTCCTTCTAGGTGGTAGAGGTCACGGGCTTGGGAGATGCTGTCAAAGAAGCTTTGGCAAGTTACTGCAGCGCATCCTGTAGATGGTGCACACTGAAGCCACGATGCGCCGGTGTTGAAGGGAGTGAATGTTTAGGGTGGTGGATGGGGTGCCAACCAAGCGGGCTGCTTTGCCCTGGATGGTTTCGAGCTTGTGTGTTGTTGGAGCTGCACTCATCCAGGCTAGTGGAGAGTATTCCATCACAATCCTGGCTTGTGCCTTGTAGATGGTGGAAAAGCTTTGGGGAGTCAGGAGGTGAGTCACTTGCCGCAGAATACCCAGCCTCTGACTTGCTCTTATAGCTACAGTATTTATGTGGCTGGTCCAGTTAAGTTTCTGGTCAATGGTGACTCCCAGGATGTTGATGGTGGGGGATTCGGCAATGGTAATGCCGTTGACTATCAAGGGGAGGTAGTTAGATTCTCACTTGTTGGAGATTCTCAATTGCCTGGCACTTGTTTGGCGCGAATGTTACTTGCCACTTATCAGCTCAAGCCTGGTCTTGCTGCATGTGGGCATGGACTGCTTCATTATTTGAGGGGTTGCGAATGGAACTGAACACTGTGCAATCATCAGCAAACATCCCCATTTCTGACCTTATGACGAAGAGAAGGTCATTGATGTTTTCATGTCACTGGTCCTAGCAGTAGCCACTTCTGCAGTATAGACAAGATAAAAATGCAAATCATTTTGGCAAGTGAGCGATATATCTAGAATCTGTAGCCTCAGAAATGCAAGTAGTTCTCTGTACAAGTGAAGCCTGAGAAACATGCAGGAGCTACAAATTGCTGGACTTCCTTGCTGTTTTCTGTTAGCTAACACTATTTCCTGGCTGCAGTTTCTGTGATGAAGCTACAATCTGCTTAAGCTTTTCCCTATTTTCCTGCTGCAAACTTGCTCTGGTACTCAGCCAATCACATGGAATCCAGATGTTCAGCTCTCAGCCAGGAGGTTGGTCATGGTCCATCATTTCAATAGCCTGATTATAAAGTGCTGTGGTAAGACGGTACCTTGATATTGTATTCAGTTGTCATCAAGGCACAAGTGAAACTTCTAACTAGAGTTGGTACTGAGAAGGGTCGGAAAAATGATCCTAGAACTTGGTTCAAGTTATGAAGAAAAGTTTAAAAAGATGTGTACTCTTCAGCTTTAAAATGAGAATGAGTGGGACCCTGACAAAAGTGAAATTATTAAAGTTAATCCAGAGCACTATTTCAAGTAAGCTACAGCTGCAGGAGAATAGATCATTGGTCGAAAAGGAGTAAAAGGTAAGTTCAGGACCGATGTCAGAAAGCAGTTCTTCACCCAAAGGGTGACGAATACTTGGAATGGTCTTTCAGGTAGGGTAGAAGAGGAAAATCTCTGGAATCATTCGATAGAAGTTATTGTGATGGGAGTAATGCATGCTTTGCCAGAATGGCAAGCTGAAGGAGCCAAATGCATTCGTATGCAGGTGGTGACCTGTGTTTTAAGATCCTATGGTATTGTTTGAAAAATATCATGGGAATGATAATTGTGAGCAGAGGCCACGTGCAAAGTCATTTAAACATATGAAGCTGTGTTTACTTTTAGCAGTGCAAAAAATAAAGTCAGAACTTTTGCAGGTTAGCATACACTCAGTGATAAGGTAGTTGCTGCTGCACTTCCCATCACCAAAATGGCCATGGGGTGGCTTCAGCCCAGCCGCAGATAGTTCTGCGCAGGCGTCACCCACCCTGCGCCCAGAGTTTGGTCTCCAGCAATCTTCACGTCGTGCCTAATACGGCTGCTCTGATAGGCTGGCTCCGGCCCATGGCAAATTGACGACGTGAGCGGATTGGAGAACCTCAACGTAGCAACGGCGCCATTTTGTTCCTGGACCAGAAAGGTGCGGAACTGGAATGAAAAACCGTGAACGGCAGGCACGGTAAGGGCCCAGTAAATAGCGGCGGAGGCTCGCGCGCGGCACCCGTTGCTTTGGAGTGTTAATGCGCCACTCGAATTTTATGCGGCCCGGGGGGCGGGAAGATTTGCGGTGGGTCCCCGCTCCTCTTCCGCCGCCGCCCCCCACACAGTGTGGGCAGTGTTGGCGGAGACACGGGACAATAAGGCTGCAGCTCATTGGCCGCCCGGCTGTGTGAGTGTGAGTATGTGAGCAGCAGAGAACCCGAACCTTGCGGGACCCAGGGGAGAGGGACAGGCCGAGGCCCCAGTGCGAGGCATCGAGGGGTGGGAAATGAGAAGGTGCAGACCCCCGGGCGGCGG
Organism: Heptranchias perlo; assembly: GCF_035084215.1. Lineage (NCBI taxonomy): Eukaryota > Metazoa > Chordata > Chondrichthyes > Hexanchiformes > Hexanchidae > Heptranchias > Heptranchias perlo. Next base: position 19,622,000 of record NC_090338.1, read on the forward strand.
CGGCGGCGGCGGGGGGGGTGGTGGAAAGGGAGCGACTATACGGCGTGACACCCAACCGGAGGGGAGTGGGAGCGGACCCAGTGGGAGACAAGAGAAGGAAGTGGCCTGAGTGCGTGGGACAAAGAGGGAGAAGCTCCACAAGTTACAACATGGAAATGGGCCACTTGGCCCAGACTGTATCAGTATTTACCCTCCTCGTGAGGTGTTTAGTTCTAATTACATTAACCCACCCTATTGCTCTATCTCTTCAACCCCTTGTCCTTCATCCACCGAGCAAAATAAATCTTGAATATTGATAGATTCTGCCTCAATCACTGACCCTGGAAGTGAATTCCATAGCCTCACAACTCTGTAAAGTTTCTTCTGCCCCTCTGTTTGAAATCTGTGATTTAATCTTGTATCTATGGTCTCTCGTTCCAGACCCACCAACAACCAAGAACATAAGAAATAGGAGTGGCCCCTCAAGCCGACTCCGCCATCCAGTAAGATCATGGCTGATCTTTGACCTCAACTCTACTTTCCCGCCCAACTGGAAACCGTGTGCTTCCATTTTTTTTATTCGTTCACAGGAGTGGGTGTTGCTGGTAAGGCCGGCACTTATTGCCCATCCCTAATTGCCCTTGAGAAGGTGGTGGTGAGCCGCCTTCTTGAACCGCTGCAGTCTGTGTGGTGAAGGTTCTCCCACAGTGCTGTTAGGAAGGGAGTTCCAGGATTTTGACCCAGCGATGATGAAGGAACGGCGATATATTTCCAAGTCGGGATGTTGTGTGACTTGGAGGGGAACGTGCAGATGGTGTTGTTCCCATGTACCTGCTGCTCTTGTCTTTCTAGGTGGTAGAGGTCGTGGGTTTGGGAGGTGCTGTCGAAGAAGTCTTGGCGAGTTGCTGCAGTGCATCCTGTGGATGGTACACACTGCAGCCACAGTGCGCCGGTGGTGAAGGGAGTGAATGTTTAGGGTGGTGGATGGGGTGACAATCAAGCGGGCTGCTTTGCCCTGGATGTTGTTGGAGCTGCACTCATCCAGGCAAGTGGAGTGTATTCCATCACCCTCCTGACTTGTGCCTTGTAGATGGTGGAAAGGCTTTGGGGGAGTCAGGAGGTGAGTCACTCGCTGCAGAATACCCAGCCTGTGACCTGCTCTTTTAGCCACAGTATTTATGTAACTGGTCCAGTTAAGTTTCTGGTCAATGGTGACCCCCAGGATGTTGATGGTGGGGGATTCGGCGATGGTAATGCCGTTGAATGTCAAGGGGAGGTGGTTCGACTCTTTCTTGTTGGAGATAGTCATTGCCTGGCACTTGTCTGGCACGAATGTTACTTGCCACTTATCAGCCCAAGCCTGGATGTTGTCCAGGTCTTACTGCATGCGGGCTCGCACTGCTTCATTATTTGAGGGGTTGCGAATGGAACTGAACATTGTGCAATCATCAGCAAACATCCCCATTTCTGACCTTATGATGGAGGGAAGGTCATTGCTGAAGCAGCTGAAGATGGTTGGGCCGAGGACACTGCCCTGAGGAACTCCTGCAGCAATGCCCTGGGGCTGAGATGATTGGCCTTCAACAACCACTACCACCTTCCTTTGTGCTAGGTATGACTCCAGCCACTGGAGAGTTTTCCCCTGATTCCCATTAGCTTCAATTTTACTAGGGCTCCTTGGTGCCACGCTTAGTCAAATGCTGCCTTGATGTCAAGGGCAGTCACTCTCAGCTCACCTCCTGGAATTCAGCTCTTTTGTCCATGTTTGGACCAAGGCTGTAATGAGGTCTGGAGCTGAGTGGAGTGAATCGAATTGGCTGAAGACTGGCTGCTGTGATGGTGGGGATATCGAGAGGAAGCCGAGATGGATCATCCACTCGGCACTTCTGGCTGAAGATGGTTGCAAACGCTTCAGCCCTGTCTTTTGCACTCACGTGCTGGACTCCGCAGCAACAGCTTGCATTTATATAGCACCTTTAACGCAGTAAAACTTCCCAAGGCGCTTCACAGGAGTGGTTTCAAACAAAATTTGACACTGAGCCATATAAAGATGTGTTACAACAGGTGACCAAAAGCTTGGTCAAAGATAGTACCCTGTACCCTCAATTTTAAACACTGTCATATCATACTGTAATCTGTGCTTTTCTATTGAAAAAACATTCTAGTTTAAGTCTTGGTATTTCCTCAAACCAGGTAGCATCCTAGTGAATCTGTAATGCACCCTTTCTAAAGCCTCAATATCCTACCTATCGTGTGGAGTTCAATACTGCACATAATGCTCCAAATGAGGTCTTAGCATGGTTTTATATAAGGTCATCATTACCTCTTGACTTTTATATTCTGTATTGTGATAAAACCTAGAATTTCATTAGCTTTTGTATGCCCTTAACCTAAGGTGCTACCTTTAATGTCCTGTGAAGTTGAACCTCCAAATCCCTCTTCTTCCACTGCAGTGAGCCTACATCCATTCAGAATATAATTACTGCTGTTCATTTTTTAACCAAAATGTGACACCTCATACTGAATTCCAACTGCAACTGTTTTAGTCCATCTCTGCACCCCCCCACCCCCCCCCCCAATCTGATCAATATCCCTTTGCAGCTTCCTTTGGTCTTCTAAAGATTAACTATACCTCCTATTTTATCAGATTTCAACAGGAGGAGATTTGTGCCTGTCTCAGTGAAAGAGAACTGCCCCAGTCAGCTTGGCTCAGTTGGTAGTATTCTCGTCCTGAGTCAGAAGGTTGTGGGATCAGACCAGACTGGCACTTATATGTAATCTAGGCTGACACTTTAGTGCAGTACTGAGGCAGTGTTGCGTTTTCAGAGGTACCTCTTTTTTGGATGAGACGTAGTGAATGTAAAGATCCCGTGGTATTATTTGAAGAGGAGCAGGGAGTTCTCTTGAAAGTCTTGAAGCCGTAGTCTGCAGGAAGATATCAGTGGACTGGTCAGGTGGGCAGAAAAGTGGCAAATGAAATTCAATCCGGAGAAGTGTGAGGTAATGCATTTGGGGAGGGCCATCAAGGCAAGGGAATACACAATAAATGGGAGGATACTGAGAAGTGTAGAGGAAGTGAGGGACCTTGGAGTGCATGTCCACAGATAACAGGACAGGTAGATAAGGTGGTTAACAAGGCATATGGGATACTTTCCTTTATTAGCCGAGGTATAGAATATAAGTGCAGGGAAGTTATGCTAGAACTGTGTAAAACACTAGCTAGGCCACAGCTGGAGTACTGCGTACAGTTCTGGTTACCACTTTACAGGAAAAATGTGATTGCACTAGAGGTTGCAGAGGAGATTTACGAGGATGTTGCCAGGACTAGAGAATTTTAGCTACGAGGAAAGATTGGATAGGCTGGGGTTGTTTCCTTTGGAAAAGCGGAAGCTGAGGGGAGATTTAATTGAGGTGTATAAAATTGAGGATCCGAGATAGGTCCTCCTTATCCACTCTATTTCCTTTAGCAAAGAGGTCAGTAACCAGGGGGCATAAATTTAAAGTGATTGGTAGAAGGATTAGAGGGGAGTTGAGGAGAAATTTTTTCACCCAGAGGATGGTGGGGGTCTGGAACTCACTGCCTGAAAGGGTGGTAGAGGCAAAAACCCTCACCCCCTCAACCAAGGGTACTTGGATGTGCACCTGAGGTGCCGCAACCTACAAGGATATGGACCAAGAGCTAGAAAGTGGGATTAGGCTGGATAGTTTTTCGTCCTGCACAGACAGGATGGGCCATAAATTGCTATGATTTGACCAACATTATACTCAACCAAACTGACAGTAATTAAATAGTAGTGAAACACTTTGGCATGACCTGAGGATGAGGGACATGCTATACAAATGCAGTTTCTTCGCTTGCATGCTGGGATTCAAAGTTTATTTTTTGGGCAGTGACGAGGGCTCATTTATTGAAAGTCCTCACAGCTTGAGGGGAGAGGTTGGGGGAGCAGTTTCTTTATACAGAATTACTGGAGCATGGAATACTTTGCCAGTGAATGGGTGAGGCAGTGATCATTGCATCTTTTTAGGGAATGGTATTTGAAGCAGAGGATGATGCAGCAATGAGAGAAGAAAGCAGGACATCAGGATTGGTTTTGGTTTGAACGAGCAATGGGCCAAATGGTGTTTTGTGCTGCAAACATCTACGCTTCTGTGGAAACAATAGAGGCATAAAACACATACTATGTCCTTAGTAATCTTATATAAAATTCATCATGGCAATAAATTAGATCTTTGTTTTATACTGCACCACTATAAACAGAACACTCAGTGATAATCCGATGAATGCCTGTTGTGATTTGGGTTTTGAAATGGTTTCACAGCATTTCCTATGAGGAGAACTTACACCACCACCCCCCCCCCACCGCCTGCTGCTCCTCCTCCCCGCCCCCCACCACCGCCTGCTGCTCCTCCTCCCCGCCCCCCACCACCGCCTGCTGCTCCTCCTCCCCCCCCCTCCCCCACCGCCTGCTGCTCCTCCTCCCCCCCCTCCCCCACCGCCTGCTGCTCCTCCCCCCCCCCCGCCTGCTGCTCCTCCTCCCCACCCCCCCCCCCGCCTGCTGCTCCTCCTCCCCCCCCCCCCCGCCTGCTGCTCCTCCCCCCCCCCCCCCCCCCCCGCCTGCTGCTCCTCCTCCTCCCCCTCCCCCCCCCCCCCCCCCCCCCCCGCCTGCTGCTCCTCCCCCCCCCCCCCCGCCTGCTGCTCCTCCTCCCCCCCCCCCGCCTGCTGCTCCTCCCCCCCCCCCCCCGCCTGCTGCTCCTCCTCCCCCCCCCCCCCCGCCTGCTGCTCCTCCTCCCCCCCCCCCCGCCTGCTGCTCCTCCTCCTCCCCCCCCCCCCCCGCCTGCTGCTCCTCCCCCCCCCCCCCCCCCCCCGCCTGCTGCTCCTCCTCCCCCCCCCCCCCCCGCCTGCTGCTCCTCCTCCCCCCCCCCCGCCTGCTGCTCCTCCTCCCCCCCCCCCCCCCCCCCGCCTGCTGCTCCTCCTCCTCCCCCCCCCCCCCCGCCTGCTGCTCCTCCTCCCCCCCCCCCCCCCCGCCTGCTGCTCCTCCTCCCCCCCCCCCCCCCCCGCCTGCTGCTCCTCCTCCCCCCCCCCCCGCCTGCTGCTCCTCCTCCTCCCCCCCCCCCGCCTGCTCCTCCCCCCCCCCCCCCCCCCGCCTGCTCCTCCCCCCCCCCCCCGCCTGCTCCTCCTCCCCCCCCCCCCGCCTGCTCCTCCTCCCCCCCCCCCCCCCGCCTGCTCCTCCTCCCCCCCCCCCCCGCCTGCTCCTCCTCCCCCCCCCCCCCGCCTGCTCCTCCTCCCCCCCCCCCCCCGCCTGCTCCTCCTCCCCCCCCCCCCCGCCTGCTCCTCCTCCCCCCCCCCCCCCCGCCTGCTCCTCCTCCCCCCCCCCCCCCCCCCCCCGCCTGCTCCTCCTCCCCCCCTCCCCCCCCCCGCCTGCTGCTCCTCCTCCCCCCCCCGCGCCTGCTGCTCCTCCTCCCCCCCCCCCCCCCCCCCCCCCCCCCCCGCCTGCTGCTCCTCCTTCCCCCCCCCCCCCCGCCTGCTGCTCCTCCTTCCCCCCCCCCCCCCCCCCCCCCCCCCCCCCCCCGCCTGCTGCTCCTCCTTCCCCCCCCCCCCCCCCCGCCTGCTGCTCCTCCTCCCCCCCCCCCCGCCTGCTGCTCCTCCTTCCCCCCCCCCCCGCCTGCTGCTCCTCCTCCCCCCCCCCCCGCCTGCTGCTCCTCCTCCCCCCCCCCCGCCTGCTGCTCCTCCTCCCCCCCCCCCCCCGCCTGCTGCTCCTCCTTCCTCCCCCCCCCCCCCCCCGCCTGCTGCTCCTCCTCCCCCCCCCCGCCTGCTGCTCCTCCTCCCCCCCCCCCCCCCCGCCTGCTGCTCCTCCTCCCCCCCCCCCCCCCTGCCTGCTGCTCCTCCTCCCCCCCCCCCCCCCCCTGCTGCTCCTCCTCCCCCCCCCCCCCCCGCCTGCTGCTCCTCCTCCCCCCCCCCCCCCCCCCCCCCGCCTGCTGCTCCTCCCCCCCCCCCCCGCCTGCTGCTCCTCCCCCCCCCCCCCGCCTGCTGCTCCTCCCCCCCCCCCCCCGCCTGCTGCTCCCCCCCCCCGCCTGCTGCTCCTCCTCCCCCCCCCCCCCCCCCCCCCCCGCCTGCTGCTCCTCCTCCCCCCCCCCCCCCGGCCTGCTGCTCCTCCTCCCCCCCCCCCCCCCCCCGCCTGCTGCTCCTCCTCCCCCCCCCCCCCCCGCCTACTGCTCCTCCCCCCCCCCCCCCCCCCCCGCCTGCTGCTCCTCCTCCCCCCCCCCCCCCCGCCTGCTGCTCTTCCTCCCCCCCCCCACCGCCTGCTGCTCCTCCTCCCCCCCCCCCACCGCCTGCTGCTCCTCCTCCCCCCCCCACCGCCTGCTGCTCCTCCTCTCCCCCCTCCCCCCCCCGCCCCTCCTCTCCCCCTCCCCCCCTCCCCTCCCCTCTCCCCCTCCTCCCCCCTCCCCCCTCCCCCCCCTCCCCTCCCCCCCTCCCCTCCTCCCGCGAATAAACTTGGAAGCTCTACTGTTTACATATTCTGCTATTGCAAATTAGCCCAATTGCAATAATCTGTGTGCTGGACTTTGTATATAGAATGATACTACATGAACAAAACACAATTTCAAAGCTTTTACTGGTTATAATTAACCAAAGTACATATTTGCAGATTAAACAACAACTTGCATTTATGTAGGTTGTTTCAAACATATGTCATAGGTCATTTGACACGTCATGTTTAAGTACAAGTGTTATTGATTGAGCAAAGGTATGGTGAGTCCGTAACACAGAGAACTTCTCAATGTAGCCACCGGTTCTTCATTTAAGTTCTAAAACTACCGCGTGTTGGACGGTTGCAGCAGTTTGTATTTGGATATTATGTATTTGTGTGTATTTTTCCGCTTTCTCGTCGGGTAGTGTCATTCCTTAATGCACAAAATTAATAAAAACCAGGGTAGCACTTGAATTATTTCGGTCGCTTTTGGATCAAAGATAATACCGAGACACCATCTGTCATAATGCAGCAGTATCGAGTTTGGTACCTTTTGAGATGAGAGCCCGTGTCCTTTCCACCACTGACATCTCACTTTCAGGTCAAACTCACCAATTCAGAGTCAACCCGCCGATGATCACTATACACACAGCGATTCAAGAAGGCGGCTCACCGTCACCTTCTCAAGGGCAATTAGAGATGGGCAATAAATGCTGGCCTTGCCATCAATGCCCACATCCCATGAACGAATAAAATAAAACACAGACTGTCCGGAGAATGGGGACTGCTGACAAAGAGTTTTACTGCAATAAAGTTTAAACCCGAAGCACTTGATAGTAGATTGCAGTCGTTAGAAATATATTTTTAAACATAAAAATACAATGATGCAGCGTGTGTCAAATACATTACCAAGTGGCATATTTTAATAGAAAGATACCAGGGGCCGAGTCTCAGGCAGTGTGAGCTCTCGTCTTGTTGCAGATTTCAAACCAGGCCTTTTAAAAAAAAAAACAAAGACAGCGGTGCTTGGACATCTGGTTTGTGCTGAATTATAATAATGAAAATTTTCCCTATTGCTTTGAACTAAATCAAATGTTAGTTTGTGAAACTTTAATCAAAAAAACTGGAAATTAGATTTTTCTGAAGGTGATATTGTTCTGTGATTCGGCATAGCGACATGAGTTATGGACTGAAGAAAAACCAAGTGACCAAAAGTTTTATACAAGACTCACGTTGAACATAAGGAGATTTTTTTTAAAATTTAAATGCAGCCCTAACTCTTTCGCTGGTTAAAATTGTGGATATTAACTTGTTAGGGTGAAAACCAATTTCACCCATATTGGAAACTGTTCGGTTGAAGGTGAGAAGCTTTGATCATTGGTAATAAATGGGAATAAAGTCAGCAAGAATACTGTAAACAAACTGAGATCAGGGAGGTGTGAGGGGTAATCGAAAGTCCAGCACCAGGCAGTCTCGGCTCAACCTCAAAACACATTTACTGTTCACAAAATAATTCAGAATTTACCACAAACCCATCACCAATAAGTAAAAATGTGTGTGTCTTAGTGACGGGAGGGGGATTACGACAGGGGAGTTCTGAAAGTTTAGCCAGCAAACGTTCCTTAAAAAAAAGGACAAGATTCAGAGTTGCATCTGCTCGCACAGTGCCTGAGACTTCAAACTGCACCAGCAGCATTCAATCAGCTAAAAAGACATGAATAAATGCCATTTTGAAACAATAACCTGTCATTGTTAGTGCAACTTAACATAAAGCAAGGGAAATGCATTTAACGCTTGTAATCCAACATGGCCACTGGAAGTTATCGACTAACATCATTAGGTACACCCGATAGTGCTTTTAACGTAGTGAAATGTCCCAAGGTGCTTCACAGGAGCGTTAACAAACAAAATTTGACACAGTCACGTAAGGAGACATTAGGACAGTGACCAAAAGCTTGGTCAAAGAAGTAGGTTTTAAGGAGCGTCTTAAAGGAGGGGGGGGAAGGGAGGGAGGTTTAGGGAAATGCATAAAAGAAGCACTATGCATCTAAAGCAGCACAATACAATAGTCGATCGTAAAGGTCTTTTGTAAGAGAATCTGCTAATGAAGTGAGGGTAACGTTTCTGGATAAAATACTGTAGATGAAGTTGTCTTTTTCTTGCCTCCTGCAGAATGCTTTGTTGATTGTCTCTGAATCTTGATAGAGGAGGAGATAATCGCTTCTTCGTACCAAATTTGTCCTACCATTAAGCATTTATCGCTTAAATCTCTCCAGTTCCATTTTGTAGGAATGCAGAGACCTAAGTGAGGTAAATACCCTACCCAATTCTCTGTTGTGATGCCATATAGTATATTCCAGAAGAATCCTGGCAAGTGATGTGCTCCTGGGACTCCAGGGGATGAGAAAAAGGGTGCTGATGCCTTTCCCTTAGATTTTTTTTCCCTAAATCAAAAGATTAGAAAAAAGAACTTGCTTTGATATAGCACCTTTTATGACCTCAGGACATCCCAAAGCACTTCACAGCCAGTGAAGTACTTTAGAAGTGCAGTCACTGTTGTAATGTAGAAAGCACAGCAGCCAATTTGCATGCATCAAGGCCTCACCAACAGCAATGAAATAAATGACCAGATAATCTGTTTTACTGATGTTGGTTGAGGGATAAATATTGACCAGGACACCGGGGGAATTCCTCTGCTCTTCTTTGAATGGTACCATGGGAACTTTTACGTTCTGTTGTGAAGGGGCTTCGGTTTAACGTTCATCTGAAAAAGGCACCTCCAACAGCATTCTCTCAGTACTGCACTAAAGTGTCAGCCCAGACTATGTGCACAAGTCTTTGGAGTGGGGCTTGAACCCACGGCCTTCTGACTCCGAGGCAAGAGTGCTAATAAAAATGCAAGGCTATTTCTTCTATTTACCTCAGTGGTAACACTCTTAGCTCTGAATCAGAAGGTTGTGGGTTCAAGTCCTAGTCCAGAGACTTGAGCATATAGTCTAGACTGACACTTCAGTGCAGTACTGAGGGAGTGTTGTACTGTCACAGGTTCCACTTTTCTGATGAGACATTAAACCAAGGCCCCATCTCCCCGTTCAGGTGTGAACGTAAAAGATCCCATGACACTATTCGAAGAAGAGCAGAGGAGTTCTCCACAGTGACCTGGCCAATATTTATCCCTCAACCAACAACAAAAGCAGATTATCTGGTGATTATATTCGTCATCTGAAATGCTAGACCGTCTTACACTCATTAGACACCAGGGCCTCTTTAAGCAGCAGGCAGGAGATGTTTATTACCTTGTACCTTTTGAACTCCTGGCATATTGTGTTTCAATAATATATACATTGTGTTACTCTGCTTAAAAAAAATGTGTACTACTATTCTTGGCTCAACTAGTTTTCCTGTTACCTCAAATCCCTCTGCCTCTGTGTCTTTCTTCCCATGACCAATCCAAATGCCTGCAGATTCAAAGTTGTGTGCCTCAAGAAAAATTCATTCATTTTGCCAATAATCGATGGGACCGTTGCATCTTCTATGATAGTCCTGAAAAGGAAAATGACAAACAAATGGTGACAAGGGGGAAAAGAAGAGAAAGAAAAATGACATTTTAACTTTTCCCCTGCATATTTAGTAGGATAATATGAAATGAATGGGCTTGGGTGTTGGAGGAGGCAGGGAACAATGAGGATGGGTGGTCAAATACCATGGAATTGTTGTCTTCATTTATTCAGCAGGTGATATTTACACAACATGGCACTAGGCACAATCCATATCAAACGTGTGTCGAAAGCATCAGTTGTATCAGAAATATTGGATCTTTAGTTGCCACGATGGTACGCGCCGTGGAGCCTGTATCTTAGCATATTGTGATCTACTGCACTTTTACACATGAAATAATTCTCAATTTAAGGGTTATTTGGAAAAGGTGAAGGGTGCTTCACACAACACTGATTTTACTTCTGTGTACCTGATCCATGCACTAATGTACCTTATTCAATCTATTTTACCCCCAGTTTGTCAAGGGACATCCTGATAGAAAGATATTGGGCACCACTGTGTAGTTTGCACTGAAACATTCATACTCTGATGCCCCCGATTGGCACATTTTTGATCACACATGCCTATCATACAAGACACTCAAGTTCCTTATTGATGAGTCCCAGAGCTGATATCAGTTAAGGAACTTTACGATGAGTTTGGAGACCAGAACTGGTAGGCAGAACTGGACAAACCACGTTAAATGCAAATGTTTCCCATCTGAAATTCTTGAAGTTCTTTTATTAAAAAAAACATCTGAATGAAAATACATCCTGTCACTTGTTTCCATTAAGTCGATAAAGATAATAACCTATGTGTGTTATATAAAATAGTTTTTGTTTGAGTAGGAGCCTATAACACATTGAAGTTCAGATCCTAATTGTTCAACATTGCTGTTGCTGTTTGCCACTTTTAATTTAACTCCTTGATTTATGTCAAACTTTGTAAAGTGTGTACTATTACTCAATAGATTATTTATGGTTGTATTTTAATGTAGAGCAGAAGGTTTGTAATATTTTTTGTTCCTCCTTTATCTCAAGGAATGGATGCCGCGTATGATGGAGCAGAGATAACACTGGTAACAGAAGAAATCGAAGGCTGTTACAGCTGCACAAAAAACTTTCCACCCAAAAAGAAAAAGAAATGGAAAGATCAAAGTGAGGATGGAGCTAAAAAAGGCAAAAAGCCCAGGTAAATAAGAATTCATCATTATCCAAAAGGTACTATTCATCTGAAATCTCGCATATCCTAAACATTCTAGATCTGTCTACTGGTGGTGTGTCTCCGTTGACCAGTTTCTGTGTTTAATGAGTTAAATTTGTTGATTGGAGGCAGTCTAGGATCAGATATTCTGTGCAGCGCTCCCTGCACTTTGACGTAGAATTCTATTGCAGTGATGACCTGGATGGGTAGGATTCTTTTAAAGACATGGGCAGTATGCTTCATAGATTAACTTCATCATGTGAAGCTTTCTCTTTTCAATGTCATTATTGCCGTTTAACAGTACCTACTGCTTTGGTTTAGTGCCAGCCTGATTTCAAAAATAGTTAATTTCAGTTTGATCTATTTAAACATTAACATCACAGTAAGGCTTCTGTTGGAGTTGCGCCTTTCAAAGCTCTATAGGGATATTGTAGTACCTCCACCCATTTTAATGTTGCACCCCACTAGAACAGAGTGAGGTGAGTGAGTTTTTCAAAATTATGAGGAATTTTGATGAGGTAAATAGGGTAAGTAAAGGACATAAATGTAAGGATTGCCAAGAAGAAAATGAGAGATTAGGAGAATTTTGTTTTTACACAGAGCGTTGTTACTGCCAGAAACAAGTGGGAGTAGAGTCCATAATAGCTTCTAAAAGAGAAGTGGATAAATATTAGAAAAACAAAAATTTAATGGGAAAAGGCAGAGGAATTGAACTAGGTGGATATCTCTTTCAGACAGCTGGCAAAGGTGTGATGGGCTGAATGGCAGCAGCCTCGCTCAAAAACTGTTATTGTGTGACCTCTGGGGAAACTTAGAAACGATAATCAAGGACAGAATTAACAGACACTTCGACAAGTGTGGATTGATTTGGGAAAGCTGGCATGGATTTGTTAAAGGCAAATCATGTTTAACTAACTTAGAATCATAGAGGTTTACAACATGGAAACAGGCCCTTCGGCCCAACATGTCCATGTCGCCCAGTTTATACCACTAAGCTAGTCCCAATTGCCTGCACTTGGCCCATATCCCTCTATACCCATCTTACCCATGTAACTGTCCAAATGCTTTTTAAAAGACAAAATTGTACCCGCCTCTACTACTGCCTCTGGCAGCTCGTTCCAGACACTCACCACCCTTTGAGTGAAAAAATTGCCCCTCTGGACCCTTTTGTATCTCTCCCCTCTCACCTTAAATCTATGCACCCTCGTTATAGACTCCCCTACCTTTGGGAAAAGATTTTGACTATCTACCTTATCTATGCCCCTCATTATTTTATAGACTTCTATAAGATCACCCCTAAACGTCCTACTCTCCAGGGAAAAAAGTCCCAGTCTGTCTAACCTCTCCCTATAAGTCAAACCATCAAGTCCCGGTAGCATCCTAGTAAATCTTTTCTGCACTCTTTCTAGTTTAATAATATCCTTTCTATAATAGGGTGACCAGAACTGTACACAGTATTCCAAGTGTGGCCTTACTAATGTCTTGTACAACTTCAACAAGACATCCCAACTCCTGTATTCAATGTTCTGACCAATGAAACCAAGCATGCTGAATGCCTTCTTCACCACTCTATCCACCTGTGACTCCACTTTCAAGGAGCTATGAACCTGTACTCCTAGATCTCTTTGTTCTATAACTCTCCCCAACGCCCTACCATTAACGGAGTAGGTCCTGGCCCGATTCGATCAACCAAAATGCATCACCTCACATTTATCTAAATTAAACTCCATCTGCCATTCATCGGCCCACTGACCCAATTTATCAAGATCCCGTTGCTATCCTAGATAACCTTCTTCACTGTCCACAATGCCACCAATCTTGGTGTCATCTGCAAACTTACTAACCATGCCTCCTAAATTCTCATCCAAATCATTAATATAAATAATAAATAACAGCGGACTCAGCACCGATCCCTGAGGCACACCGCTGGTCACAGGCCTCCAGTTTGAAAAACAACCCTCTACAACCACCCTCTGTCTTCTGTCGTCAATCCAATTTTGTATCCAATTGGCTACCTCACCTTGGATCCCATGAGATTTAACCTTATGTAACAACCTACCATGCGGTACCTTGTCAAAGGCTTTGCTAAAGTCCATGTAGACCATGTCTACTGCACAGCCCTCATCTATCTTCTTGGTTACCCCTTCAAAAAACTCAACCAAATTTGTGAGACATGATTTTCCTCTCACAAAACCATGCTGACTGTTCCTAATCAGTCCCTGCCTCTCCAAATGCTCGTAGATCCTGTCTCTCAGAATACCCTCTAATAACTTACCCACTACAGATGTCAGGCTCACTGGTCTGTAGTTCCCAGGCTTTTCCCTGCCACCCTTCTTAAACAAAGGCACAACATTTGCTACCCTCCAATCTTCAGGCACCTCACCTGTAGCTGTCGATGATTCAAATATCTCTGCTAGGGGACCCGCAATTTCCTCCCTAACCTCCCATAACGTCCTGGGATACATTTCATCAGGTCCCGGAGATTTATCTACCTTGATGCGCGTTAAGACTTCCAGCACCTCCCTCTCTGTAATATGTACACTCCTCAAGACATCACTATTTATTTCCCCAAGTTCCCTAACATCTATGCCTTTCTCAACCGTAAATACCGAACTTGATAGAGTTTTTTGATGAGGTGACAGAGAGGGTCGAAGAGGGCAGTGTGGTTGATGTGGTGTATCTGGACTTTCAAAAGGTGTTTGATAAAGTGTCGGATAATAGGCTTGTCATCAAGATTGAAGCCCATGGAATAAAAGGGGCAGTAGCAGCATAGATACAGAATTGGCTAAGTAACAGGAAACAGAGAGTAGTGGTGGATGGTTGTTTTTCAGACTGGAGGAAGGTGTACAGTGGTGTTCCCCAGGGGTCGGTACTAGGGCCACTGCTTTTCTTGATATGTATTAATGACTTGGACATGGGTGTTCAGGGCACAATTTCCAAATTTGCAGATGACATAAAACTTGGAAGTGTCGTGAACAGTGAGGAGGATAGTGATAGACTTCAAGAGGGTATAGACAGGCTGGTGAAATGGGTGGACACATGGCAGATGAAATTTGACGCAGAAAATGCAAAGAGATACATTTCGGTAAGAAGAATGAGGAGAGGCAATATAACTAAAGGGCACAATTCTAAACAGGGCGTAGGAACAGAGAGATCTGGGGGTATATGTGCACAAATTGTTGGAAGTGACAGGGCAGGTTGAGAAAGCAGTTGAAAAAGCATATGGGTTCCTGGGCTTTATAAATAAGAGGCATAGAGTACAAAAGCAAGGAACTCATGATGAACCTTTATAAAACACTGGTTTGACCACAACTGGAGTATTGTGTCCAGTTCTGGGAATTGCACTTTAGGAAAGATGTGAAGGCCTTCGGGTGCAGGAAAGATTTACTAGAATGATTCCAGGTATGAGGGACTTGAGTTACGTTGATAAACTGGAGAAGCTGGGATTGTTCTCCTTGGAACAGAGGAGGTTGAGAGGAGATTTGATAGAGGTATTTAAAATCATGATGGGTCTAGACAGAGTAGAGAGAGAGAAATTGTTCCCCTTGACGGAAGGGTCAAGACCCAAAGGACGTAGATTTAAGGTGACTGGCAAAAGAACTAAAGGTGACATGAGGAAAAACTTTTTTACACAGCGAGTGGTTAGGATCTGGAATGCACTGCCTGAGGGGGTGATGGAGGCAGATTCAATCGTGGCTTTCAAAAGGGAACTGGATAAGTACTTGAAAGGAAAACATTTGCGGGGATAGGGCGGGGAAGTGGGACTAATTGGATTGCTCTTTCATAGAGCCCACATGGACCGAATGGCCTCCTTCCGTGCTGTAACCTTTCTATGATTCAGATATGCAAATCTTTAAAAGTGGAAGGACAGTTTGATGCGCTGTAAACAAAAAAGCATATGGGATCCTGGTGATATAAAGTCTAACAGCAAAGAGGTAATGCTAAACCTATACAAATCATTTAGGCTACGTTTGAACTATGTCTCATTTTAGGAAGGATGTCCAGGCCTTGGAGAGGGTGC
Source organism: Heptranchias perlo (assembly GCF_035084215.1). Classification (NCBI taxonomy): domain Eukaryota; kingdom Metazoa; phylum Chordata; class Chondrichthyes; order Hexanchiformes; family Hexanchidae; genus Heptranchias; species Heptranchias perlo. The sequence continues at coordinate 19,637,213 of NC_090338.1, forward strand.
AAAGGAGATTCATTAAGATGATACCAAGGATGAGAAGCCTTAGTTATGGGGATAGATAATGGAAACAACGGCTCTTTCCATTAGAACAGAGAAGTTTAAGGAGAACTGATCAAAGTGTTCTTAAGTATGCAGGGTTTGATGAGTCGGTAACGAGAAGGCATAAGTTTAAGATCATCAAATGGAGAGGTTAGGAAAATTCTTTTCTGTAAAGGGTTGTTAGGATGTGGAATGCCCTACCAGAAATATTGGTGGAAATGGAATCCATAACAGCTTTTAAAGGGAAATGGATAAATATTTGCAAAATAAAAGGATATGGGGAAAGGCAGGGGAATGGGACTGAGTAGATAGCTCTTTCAGAGAGCCAGCACAGGCATAATTCTAGGCTGTAAAATTCTATGATTCATAAACTTGAGGTGTAAGATATACTATAATTCTGTTTGAAGAAATAATAATGCATGTAGAATTTTAAAGTACTTTTTGAATTAACCTTGATTTTATAGTCCTGTAGCTTGTTTTTGAAGCTGACCTTTTGGAACATGCATTTAGTTAAAACCCTAATCATATTTTAATATGAAAACTTTTGTTGCCTTGGCACCAAAACTGCGTCTTTATTTAAAAGTCTTGTGGCTCTTATGATCGCTTGGCAAATTTATCCAGTAAGAAGCTGAGCCAAAGAAACCAGAAAAGTCCTAAGTTTTACTCCCAGTCTGCTCATTTAGTGAATTTTAACTGGGAGTTGATGTTTGCTACAATTAGGGAAGAAACAAAGCAGCCAAGATTCACAAGAAAAGTTAAGACAAGAAAAAGGCATTTGACCCATGAAAGAAAACCTCTTTAAAAATACATCTGTATTTTTGAGCGTGGTTTTGGTTTAAATTTAGAATTTTTTAAAAATTTGATTTTGTCTCAAAATTCTTTCACTTGTGTGATAACTTGATTGTGGATGTATCTGACATTCTCCCCCTGAAATGACAGAACAATTTTTCCAAATTTCTCATATTCTTGTTCATACTGAGATATGTTTGTGTGGGAGCTGCATGCAGTATTGTGCTTTAATATGATGTTTGTATGTTTCAGGCCAGCATATCTACTGTACTATTATGATACTCACTTAAAAGTGCAACAAGACTTTCCTAATTTGCCCCGGTCCGAGATAAACAAGAAAATTAGTGAAAGCTGGAGGCGGCTTAGCGTTGCTGAAAAGAGTGTTTACCTTGAAAAGGCAAAACTGGAAAAAGAAGGAATAGATCCGGTAAAAGCTTTTTCTTACCTACAATACATAGATGTGCAGGTAAAAATATTTTTCAGCCTTTAGTTTCTTTTATAAGGTTCCGCCTTAAACCTCTGCTGTCCTCTCCCAATGGCACTTAGCTCCCAGTGGTATTACGAAGTGTGTAAGAGTAATCTGCAATAATTAGCCTTTTTATTTTTCCTTCTCTTTCATGGGCAGATGAAGCCGGTTATGTGACGGTGGGGAATGTGGGAGGAGAAGACGACAAGTGAATGACCAGAGACAGCCTGGTCGGTGATTGAGGCCTCTAGAGTGGAGATTCCGAAATGATAACGAGATTGAGGGGGTGGCTGTGGTTACGGGAGTTTTTGTGGAGGATGAGATATAAGTGAGATGGGAGGGTAGAGAAATCAGAGGAGGGGGACTAAGGGTATTTAATTGTACGCTGAAGTCATCAAGGAGGAGAGGCTAAGGGAGGCGATCTCGATGAGGAGCTTTGTATTGAGCTTGAAAGGGCAGTAAATGACAGCGATCTTTAAATGAGAGGCAAGTAGAATGGAAGACTTCTCCTGTTCTGTACAGCTCAGCATCACATAGATGCACTTGCATGCTGTGTATTGGAAAGCTCTGAAATTGCAATTTTGTTAGTTTCCATCTCTCTGTGGCAACAAAATGGTTGGCATAAAATCAACATGATACAAAGAGTTGTGATGTTAGGCTTTAACTCAAGATACCCATCTTCAATCGTATGATCTTAGAATAAATTGAAACAATTAAATATTATTTGGCTCAAAACCACTAATTTAGAGAGTAGCATGTACTGGATCGTATTATTTATCTATAACTGCATATTATTTCTAGATTAAATTTGCAGTGATTTATTTCAGTCATTTATATTTTTGCTGATGTCATGCATCAGCAACACAAAGCATTGGATGTTGCCATCTGTACTAAAAAAAATCGCTGCCAACAAAAAGATAAATCTGAATAGGGCTACCCTTATTAAAATAAGCTTTATATTAAAGAAAAAATAACATTCTGGAGTTCTTTCAGGGCTGTGGTTTTGGGTTGAGATGACTATAATACATTATTTAGCCTTTGCTCTGTGTGATATCATCTGGGCCTCTCAATCTGATGACTGCCTTGCAAGCGTTTGCTCTCATATTATTGATGTATTGCATTCTCAAACATGCTATTGACATTAGTATACTCCATAATTTCCATCAAAAATGGAGACTTTGCCTCTTTATATTGGATTTTGGTTTTAACCAAACTAGTGTATAAATGAGTTGTGCTCACATTGTGTTTTTTCTCCTCCCTACAGAATGATAAGCTAATCAGTGCATCGACTGGTGTCCCTCCTGCCGATATTCCAGGATTCCGCAAAATTCTTCCTCGTTCCAGTTATATTATAATTCCCACTTCTAATTTATCTGGAGATGGGAATGGTCAGCAGCTGGCGCAGTCTCCCATACAGAGGGGAGGTGAAGGCAATCCCACCTGGCAGACTCTTACCCACGACACTATACAAAGCCTCTTTACAGTTAGTAGCACACTTACGGACTCTGGCCATATTGACAATACCGAGGAGAGCATTGCTATTGATGGAATTACAGATGAAACCACTGCTTTCATTCACACAGAAACAATGCAGGAGATTGTTACATCGGAGATGCTGTCTCAATTTTCCAATGCTGGAGATAAAGTGACAGGAGAACTTGCCACCAATGAGACGTCTTTGGAATTAACTCATCCCTATGACTCCCCTTGTGTTATCATTGAAGGAACATTGATAAGTACAAGCGGCGATATTTCAGAAAGTGTAGCCAGCTGTACCAGCCAGCAGACTGTGGAGGCAAATCCTGTTATAGCAGTATTATCAAATCAGAGCAAGGCAACTGGAAGCCTCACGTCTCCTCATAAAACTGTAGGACAGGCTATTAGTATTAATACCAAACAGGTAGGTGACTATGAATGTGCTTTTTCACCCCTCACCTCAAAATGGTATAATGAGGTTACTAACTGAGATGTTTTTGGATTTATGCTGAGCCATAGGTATAAAGACCAAGCCCAAGTAATCCCTTTCACAGTCTACCTAAGGCTATAAAATCGCAACATAGTCAGTAACCTGTTTATAACTAATTTTGAGAGATCTTTCCTAAGGGTAAAAGCTATTCTATAGCAGTTTATGTTCAAGTGTCTTTTCCTTATCTTTGTCCCAAAGTTAGGTTGTCCATATTAAAAAGGAAACTGGATCACTTTTTACACAAGCTTTTCTTCAACCCCCATGTGCACACTGCGGTGGCTCTTCCTGTCTCTGAGGCGTTTATCTGCTTTACTTTCTTTTAATTTTCAATTGCTGCTATCTGGGTTCTTTTGTAGAACCCTTCAGATAAAGGTTCCTGTGAAATTTGAAAAAACATTTAAAATATGACATTGCTAATGTCCCACACTAAGCACATCCCGAGTCTATTGGCCAGATAGGTGACTTGTACCAGGATCTCTGCCCATGTTGCTGTGTTTCCAGTTGTTAGGAGTTGTGCAACAAAGCTGCAGGGTGTAGATTTCATTAACTAATCTCAGCTGACACTTCAGTGAAGTGCTGTGGGAGCGTTGCACTGTCTGAGGTGCCATCTTTCGATTAAGACGTTAAACCGAGGCCCCGCCTGCCCTCAGCTGGACCCAAAAGATCCACTGGCACTATTCAAAGACGAGCAGGGGAGTTCTCCACGGTGTCCTGGTCAATATTTATCCCTCAACCAATACCTAAAAACAGATCATCTGATTGTTATCACATTGCTGTTTGAGGGACCTTGCTGTGTGCAAATTGTCTGCCGCGTTTCCCTACATTACAGCAGTGACTACACTTCAAAAGTACTTAACTGGCTGTAAAGTGCTTTGGGACATCCTGAGGTTGTGAAAGGCATTATATAAATGCAAGTTTGTTTGTTCTTAATGATATGCACCTTACCTTTATTCTAACTCCCTACTACACCCATGGTTGAGATTGGAAATTGCAGGTGGAATTATCTGACCTCGTTCCAGGTCTCTGGTCCTAGTAACATTAATCTTAACTGACGATTCAGCAATCAGAATTTCTGTCAACGGTAAAGGTCCTGTCCAGGATATTGGCCAATCTTTTGGTCTGAACCAAAAGTGATTATTAAAAATTATTTTTACCTACCTTCCTTCCACCTGCTGCACTGGAACATATTATTTGTGCAGAAAATTGAGCCTCAGTTTTTTTGATGCAGAAAATTGAGTCGAGAGATGTGTGCAACGTATGTTATGCATGTCTATTGCCGGATTCGATTTTAGATAGGGAAACAATGGGGAATTTAAGGTTTTTGAAGCAAATTCAGGAGGAAATCATTTTTTTAATCAATTTGCCACCAGAAAAAGCATGAATTTATAATGGAAATTGGTAAAATCTAATTTTAGTGATCCTTATTTATATGCCATTACAATTAAGTGATAGCCTGAATGGATTTTCTCCTTTAGGAGTCGGGAGAAAATGTTGCAGCATCGGCCACCCAGTTCTTAATGTTACCATTGACGAGCAAGCAGTCGCCAGCCGCTCCAGCAAAAAAGGTGAGACGGACCTTGAATAATACCACAGCTTGGTTAGACTATATTTTAATATAAGTTTGGAACAGGCCTTGCCAGGTCATCCTATTACAATTTCAGGGTTTTAAAGAACCATTTCTCTCCAGGCAGCAGTCTCAGTAAATGCACCTTGTCCCTTTGTGACTGGGAAGCTGTAATATTTGAATAATCTTCCCTTGCAGATTGCATGACCTGGAAGGTTAGCAGTGACTCTATTTGTAGTCATGTGTTTACTGGATGAAACATCACCTTGTGACACACTATCACACTCACTTAATTGATATTACCCTCAGACTAGGATATTAGTTTGTTGTATATTCATAGGGAATGTATAAATACAAAATGTAAATATAACTTGAAAAGTCTATAATGAGCGAATTATCCTTGGTAAGTGCCTCAATGCTGAATTTCACTTTTGTCTGCTTCTAGCACCTTTAGTATCCGTTATCAGTTATCTAAATTCTAACATGAAGTATATAAAGTAAACCTCATATTTAAAGCCCTCTGTCTAAACCTATACCAGAACCGGAAAAAAACTTGAACTGAAACAACTCCATTTTTTAACCTGCTGGGCATTAGAGCCAAGCATTCTGGGAAATCTCAATCATTTACTTTTCACAGGCAGAAGTTAATAATAACCTATGGTATCAGACTAGCATAGGAGATGCTTGTAGCTGGTTTCAACTTTATCCTGCTCAAACCCTTGTACCTCAATTTCTGCTGATTATAGATTGATTCTGATTATAGATTTGTGAGATTAAGGAAAAGTATATATTTAGACATAATGATTTTCAGGGTTATTACTTCATTTAAATGGGGAGCATTTTTCCTATTTTTTAAAAGGTCAATTTCAGTACACTTGGACTGTACTTCTTGTTGTAAAAAGCTTCATTTTGGTCGTGAGAATCAGCTTGTGATCTTCTTTATTATAGTTCTGACAAAGGTTCCACACCTGAAATATTAATTTGTCTGTTTTCTCCACAAATACTGACTGAACTGCTGACTGTTTCCAGCATTTTTTGGGTTTTTTCAAATTCCCAGTATCTGCCATTTTTTGCTTTTTGTGACTTATTTTTCTTCTCTGCATCTAGTTTGAATGGTTCAGCACAGTGGGAAACATAGTTATTGAGTTGTAAACACTGCAGGAAGAAGAAATCCTTGTGATAGAAAAAGTGCTTTTGAAACCTGAATATCCCCAGGACAAAATGCTGTCTTGAAAGTTGCCATTTGACCTTTTTAAGAATTTCACCATCCAAGTTTCTTTTTCCATTTACCTTTCTCAGTAATTGTTATCAAAATCAGTATTTTCACTAGTTATGTTTAACTCGTTGGTTCAATAAGCTGTAGGGAGAAAAAACGCATTTAAGCAAATGTATATTACTGTGCCAATCCTAAGCATCAACTTTAAAAACTTTGAGGGAGCAGAACTGAGGCATCCAGTCATACTGTGGCATAGCACATTTGTGTTAACCCATTATTTCTGAATTTGGAAATATATTTTTCATCTTGTTCGAAGAAGGTTGCTGTCAATGTTGCCAAACTGATGGTGTTTGAAATCCTTTTTTGTGCAGTCCATCTTTGCCCAGAAGACAACCTATACACGAAGAGGCCGTGGCAGTTGTCCAAATCCAAACTGTTTGTTTACCTATGTCACAAGACACAAGCCCCCACAATGTCCAAATTGTGGGAAGTGGTTGGGAGGGAAGTGGATTCCAAAGGTAGGTTAATAACATGTTTGACAATGGTTAAATATAGTTTTGCTCCCAACACACAGCAGCAGGAATATCTGAGAGAAAAAAAAACTGACTTCAATTAAAATAGCCCTCAGGTGATCTTTTTGTGAAGAAGTAACTTCACTGTATAGGTTCAAGTTGGATTAATTTATTGTTTGGACTAAGATGAGGTGGTTTTCTAACAGGTTTGTTACATGTATCACTTTTATTAGGTAGATCGATCAGGAATTTCTCTATAGTTCAGAGCATTCACTTTGGATGGTTACAAGGTTTGCTTGAACTGATTTTCTTTAAGGAAAAGTTGCCACTCCTTGTGGTTCCTCTGTGTGATTGCTAATTGAGCTTGAGAGCTCACCAGTGGGCAAAACACCTCTTATAGAGCATTTATACACTTGCCATACCACCCTTATAAAAAGAGCTTTGAGATGAAGCCTATACATAGTTTAAGTAAAATGCATTTTTAAGAGATCCTTTTTTTTGCATGTGAACTAAGAGTTTTGATTTGTTTGTAACAGGGTAAGGAATTGCAGATATTAAATGTTCATCTGGAATGTAAGCAAGAGAAGCAAAGCAAGGTACATTGTAACGCTGGGTTCTCTGGCATACTTATCATCCTGTTTCTTTTCAAATGCTTATTTTTGCCACCAAAACTGGCACTGAAATACTAAAGGATTTTCAGATTGGTCATGATCTTTCAGATTCAGGAATTTGTAATTGTAGCAACTGAAACTTAGTTTTCAAAATCCACACTGTAACACATTAGTGAATGTGTTTTTATGTAGATCACTTATGGCAATGGGAGGTTAGAAGATTAAACTAAATAAATGTACTGGACCGAAAAATTTTCCTTTATTTAAAGTATTTGAGAATTGAACTAAGAATTACTTCACCCAACCTCCAAATGGAGAGACCCCTTTTAATTTTAAGCTCCTATTAAAGGGGCAGTCTTGCTCTCAGAACTCTTCCCCCTAAAATTTAGAAGTTGCCAAAGATCATGACCAATTTGAAAATCCTTCAGTTTTTCAGCATTTCAGTGCCAGAGAGAGGGACTGTCTGAAAATGAGATTTCTCTGGTTTTGCATAAAACAAGCCAAGTAGCTTTGTGTTCCAAGAAGTTCTGTAGTCTTAAAATTCCCAATGTAGCTAAATTCTAGGTTAAAACTAATAAATATGATTAAAATGACTGGACTGTTCCATAAAATTGTAACAGCATGCATGGCTAGCACATTTTTTCCATTCTGTAATTTGTTAGTATTCTTAGGTGATCATAACTATCCAGGTAGAATGATTTACCTGAAGTTCATCTGGGAATTATAGCCTGGACTAGTATTTTGGTTTACCACATATTCCATTCTAAATAAATTGAACAAAATTCTTTACTTCTATACTCTATTATTGGAAAATTTCCTAGCATGTTGTGTGGTCTAGAAGCAACCAAATGTGTATAGTGCTGAATAGATTTTTCTTAGAAAGCTCTCATAGCTGATTTCCTCTGTAAATGGACAGGAAGCAGCAGATGTGTCTGTGGGCACAAAGGACACGACCCAGTCCAGTTTGGAAAGTTCACAAGCGGTAACTCAGCTTCTAAGTGCAGCTTCAGAAGATCATGGGGAGGAGCAGCAACCGATGCAGACTAACTGGCAGCAAACTGTACACGTTGAGTCCAGTGAGCCAACTGTAGCAGTGCCCGCAGTAAAGACGGAGGAACAGGCCCTTCCAATACAGCTTTGCAATACAATATTGATTGGTGAGCATACAGTGGAGGCACAGTCTGAAGGTGTCGTAAAGGAGCCGGAGGTTCTAAACCACCAAACATCAGAAGCAAGTAACAGCACTGTCAGTAGCTCCCATGGAGTTAAGATTACAAGACCGGGATCAAGGTCAGTCTTTTGCCAAATAAATTTAATACTTTTCTGAACTTGGACATAACCAACAGTGGTGGAAAATTATATCTGAATAAGGTCAAGGCCTAATAGTTTTGAGAGACTGCAATAATTTGCCAAAAATAACAAATAAAGCCAGTTTAAATGTTAGTCTTGTTTCTGTTGTTAAAGGAAGCTGTACTACTACCATCTCAAGGGAGGCTTCCAGCAGAAGAAACAGAAAGCAAGTACCAAAGCCGGTCATGCACTGTGTGTTGATGGTTTCCCACAAAAAAGCATTGAGTAATGTGGCTTTACAACTTGGCATTTGCAGAATGAATTGAATTACAACTAGCGAGTAATGTCAGTACTGATACAGGTGGCTTATATTTTCATAAACCATGGTCCCTGATTTGTGCATTATACATATATAAATGTTAAAACTTTTATGAATGGTATAAATATTTTTCCTTGCTTTCCACTGATTTGGGGATTTGTATTTGTGAAAATGTAACCAGATAATGTAATAACAGATTTGGAAAGGTAAGTAGTTAAAAGGTCACTTTAAACTCTGTCTTTCTCCTCACTGCTGTCAAGGTGTAAATTCAAGCTGGAATACGAATCCACAATCAGCCCTCTGGTAATTCACTTCAGTGGCTGTCCTTCACATATGAACCCATTCTTCACGTGAACCTAGACAATAAATATTGGCTAGTTATTCAACTGGAGAAAGCACCACAATCCTGTCTTTACTTGATAGACACGTGCATACTTGCCAACAGGAGTACCTGGATGAAGATTAGGAATGAGAATATTTTCATGGTCCCAACAACACAGAAACCATCTTGTTCCATAAATTGTTTGATCATCTCATTCTATTTTTATCCTCAAGTTTGATTGACATTAAAAACCAGGCATTTATGCAGTCCCTTTTTAAATGAATTAATCAATACAGCACTAAATGCTTTTGGTGGGAGTCAGTTCATCAGACAATTAGTTGTGCCAGTCTTAAGACCATTCTAAACCAAGATTGTTCAGCAATCTCTCATTCTTCAAAAGAATTTTAAATTTCTCTTATAGAATGGCGGAAATAGTGATTGTTGTGACTACTTAGAATAAATGGAAAACTTATTACTGCTAATTATCTTCCAAAGAGGAAATTTTGCATCAAAGAAGCAACGCTTGTACCTGAAACCTCTACTCTGAGATAGCAGGAGTGGCTTAGAACACATCTCGGTTGTTATGTGAACAGAGCAATTCTTCTTTCTTCTCCCCTTGCCCCAGACCTGCAGATTTGAACTTGTAATCTACCATCCAGTGTATCACAGACGCACCACTGCACCTATTTGAGTTTTCTTCACCACCCCACCCCCCCCAATAAAATTTTTGATGAGAGCCTAATTCATAGAGAGAAAATTTCAAGGATAATGGTCACCCTCCCCTGTCCATGTGCAGTGGAACCAGTGGAGCTGTTGGGCTAATAGGGATTTAATTTATTCTTTTTTTTAATGCAGTCGTGTAAATTCCTTTCTGCATTATTTTTACACAGTTGTTAACCCTTTTCAAAAACAGGTGTAACAATAACACATTCAGGAATTCATGCAAATATGTTAATTCAATGCACTAAAACTAGCACACAGAAGAAATTAAACCTATTAGTGAGTTAGTCCTAATGCCTGGTGAGCAGCATGTTGTGCAGCCATGTTGAGTTCCAAAGGGAATGAATTTTATCAGGCAAATACTTTCTTTCTCTCCTGCAGTATTTCTAGACAAGGCTTACAAGTACGAAGAAGAAATAAAGTCAGGGGACGTGCAAAAGCCGGCTTATTGACTGGTGCTGCTCGGTCACGACCACCGCGAGTTATCCTGCCAGCAGCTCCATCTAATGCAGGTATGTATCAGTGTGGTGATACAAAAATGTTAGCCACATAACACTTTTTAATTTTACTCACTTATTAATTAACTATTGAGATAATAAAGTGAGACCCATACCAGCGTAGAGTCTTATTGATGCTCAGTGAGCTTTTATGAGTCAGATTTTAAATCAGCAACCAAAACAATGCCTTTTAGTGGTAATATAACCAAATTGTCCCTTGGGGCAAGGACCATCCTATGATGTGTACAGGGTGTCAAACATAATTTTATCTCAAATATCCATGTGTCCCGCTCCACAAAGAGGATAATTATTACTGGGGAAGGGAAAGAAGAGTAAACCATCCAAATGAAATAGGTGAGAAGATTCATCAGCAAGAACTTGCAATTTAGGAAGTCATGGTAGTATAGGAAATTATACAGCTCAGAAGGGGACCATCGTGCCTGTGCTAGCTCTTTGGAAGCGCTATCTAATTAGTCCCACTCCCCTGTTCTTTCCCCAAAGCCCTGCAAATTTTTCCTTTCAACTATATATCCAATTCCCTTTTTAAAGTTGAATGTGCTGCCACCACCTTTTAGGTAATGCATTCTAGATCATATCGCGCTGCGTAAAAATAACTTTTCTCATCTCTCCCTAGTTCTTTTGCCAATTATCTTAAATCTGGTCCTCTGGTTACCGATCCTTCTGCCACTGGAAACAGTTTACTCTATCAAAACCCTTCATAATTTTAAACACCTCTGTTAAATCCCCCATAACCTTCTCTGCTCTAACGAGAACAATAACCGCTTCTCTAGTCTCTCCATGTAACTGAAGTCCCTCATCCCTGGTATTGTTCTGGTAAATCTCTGCACCCTCTCCAAGGTCTTGAATTCTCCCTAAAGTGTAGCACTCAGAATTGGACACAATACTCCAGCAGAGGCCTAACCTATGATATCCTAATATATTGTGCCTTTTATAGCTGCACAGTCTGGGGTCACCTATATTCGAGTGGTCACAATGCCCGTCAATCAAGCAGATACAACAGAATCCTCTATGACTTCAGCAAGCAACGGAGCCACAGGTATAGAAATATTTATACAGTTGATGTGAAATAATCAACATTTTATTTTCCAGTAACCCGCTGGCAAAAAAAATCTCTGCCAATTATCTATTCCATGATGCCATGTGCCTAGAGATTGAATGTTACAATCTGCTTTATCTTTTCTCGTTACATTGCCTGTATTGTTCTACTTGCATTCATTGCACAGTCTTATTTTTTAAAATCATTAATGTATTACCTGGAACCAATTGCTGCCCAATAATTTTGAGACTGCAGTTCAAACTCAGGATACTGTTCATATTACTGGAGCCCATTCAGTGGATTGCAGTCTAAAAACTCATGTATTGCCATGTAGAAATATTTGAGATATTTTCTTAGCTAATTGGCGTCTGCAATGGTAAGGATGTAAATCTGTATCTGTTTTATGCTGGCATTTACTATAACCTTTGTAAATAGAATGTAAAATATTGAACAGCAAGACAAAAATAATATCTGTTAACAATTTGGGGGAAATCTTGAATCTTTCCCAAGATACTGAATCTTTTGAAGATCATTACATTGCTGGGGTAGAAAAATGGTGAAAGTTAAGAGCTCCAGCACATTTTGTCATAGAGTATTAACATATGCCACAAGACTAGGATGAGAAAATAAATTTAAGCCAACTATCAAGCATCTCCTACATGCCAGTTGTAGAGAGATCTGGGAGCATATCTACTGTTCTGTCATCAGAAATTGTTGTAGGGTTGGGAAATCATGAAAAGATAACATTACAAAAAAAAATCTTAATGTGTCTGATAGAGTATGCTAAAAATTGTAATTCTTTTTTAGCTAGAAGTTCCTCTGCAAAGAGCTTGATGAGTTCCCCTCCCCCATCAGGTTTGAAACCCAGCACCTTAAAGCAACTGGGGCATTCTGTTTTACATCCGAACTATGCTGATGGAGAAGAACAGGCAAGTGTTCAGCATTTGACAAAATTAATGATTTTAATCTTTGTGATATCGAAGTGACTTGGGTAAACATGCCAGTTCAAGGAAATGGACTCATTTTAATTAAATGTTCCTAGTTAGTCCTGATTTTAATTCACTCCACCTGAATTGGGATGGGGGGCTGGGAGCGGTTTGAGTCGTATTCCTGATGCCTTTCCGCCCACCGCCATTTTTACTTACCAGAAAACTCGTTTGATATGGCAGCCCGCCCCATGGAGGCAGAGCCTACTTTCGATTCAAAAGTCACAACGTGATGATGTCATTGGCGCCACAACAAGTTTTTAACTGCAGAAATCGCGATGTCCACACGTCTCCAAAAACGGCAGTGAAATCAGGTGGGAGACAGTTGAGAGGCCAGGATAAGCACTATTTTCCCAGTTTTTGTGAGGGTTCCTTGTGGGGCAGGAGGAGTAGGAGTGCTTTTCTAGGCCTCGCAAAGAATCGTTGGGCCTCTCCAGCCCCGGCCTTCCCTCAGTATTAACCTGATGCCAGGGACTGTTCTCTTGGGTCCCTGGCGACATCGGCCTCCCACCCAATTTCCTGCTCCCATCCCCAGCTGTGACATAATTCCCACTGGCTTCAGACAGGAGACGGTACTGCACTATTCAAATGAGGCCCGAGTTAAAATGACTCTGGTTTCATGCCGAACTCCTTGTGGAGCTTTCCCTCCTGTCTCACACACTCAATCCCTCCCCCTCCGTGAACACAACCTGCATTAAAATCTGGGATAGTACCTCAACTATACACTCTGCATATGATTGAAAGTGTTACTTCAAATTAGAACTGAATACTCATTACTAAAAGTAATGTCCAAGCTAATAATCACCTACATTCTTTAATACTACACTTATTTAAAGCCATTTTTGTGCTACCTACACTTTATAGGCCCTTGCTTATTCCTACCTACCAGTTCATTGCTGACTTCAACATAGAGTTTCAACTCTTGGCTTCTCCATCCTTTGCTAATACTGGTAGACTGCGGCTTCATGCCCTGCACTCTTACTTCACTGAGGGTCTAGGCCATGAACTTCTCTATACTCTATATTCTTGAGTTTAGAAAGTTGAGGGGTGATCTAATCAAAGCCCTTCAAATGTTAAAGGGATTCAATAGGGTTGATACAGAGAAAATATTTTCTGCTCAAGGAATCCAGAACAAGGGAGCATAATAAAATTAGAGCTAGGCCATTTAGGAGTGAAATCAGAGGGCACTTTTTCACAGAAAGGGTAGTGGAAGTCTGGAACTCTCTTTCCCCCCACAGGTTGAGGATGCTGGGTCAATTGAAATTTTTAAGATTAAGATCGATAGAGTTTTGTCAGGTAAGTATGTTGGAGGAGGGGTTTCTCATTTATAATTTACTCCTCAAATCAATGAGGTTTTAAAATATTGAATATCAGGTATCTCAGATTTATTAAGCATAAAGATTATGTAATAGTGCTTAAACATACTCTTAAAAGACAATACTTACATCTGAACCTTGCTGGTTTAGTTGAGGAACTCAAACACGTCACAGTTCTGAGCTCAGTATCTTAGGCCTTTACGAATCCAAATACTCATTACAAATAGCCAGTTTTATACATTTCTCTTACTCCATCCACGTGACAATCCACACAATTCTGCATTACTTAATTATATAATTGTTAAAATACAACTCCATATAAGGAGAATTTAATTGAATTATCCCTTATCAATAACTTCAGTTTTCCTGACTTAACAAGCTTTTTTGTTATCTTATCGATAGTTTCATTCTTGTTACATATAATTGCTATTCAACCAAATGAAACTTTAATTATAAGTCTGTCTTTGGGTATCATTCCGTATCAGTCAATGTCCTACTTTTAAAGAAAACTTAATTAAAAAGGTTGATGTATACCCAGAAGTTTTCCTTTTTAGAACTAACTGTTTTTTCGCACTGTTATCAAATGATTCAATGCCAGTCTTTAATTAAGCCTCTTATTACTTCATCCTGAAACTGATCATTGCTGGAGGGTCAACCCTGGCTGAATAGCCCAGTGGTGCTTTAAATTGACAAACTTCCCTGCTTAAAGGTTAACATTACTACTATAAAGATAAATTAATCATATAACATTAGTAGATTTCAGAACAGTCTAATTAACCCTCTCCTTACAAGGTATCAAGCGATATGGTGCAAAGGTAGGTAATTGGAGTTGAGGACAATGGAGATCAGTCATGATCTGATAGAATGGCGGAAAATGCTCAAGGGGCTAAATTGCCTACTCCTGTACCTATGTTCAGTGTTAACTTCTTGTCCTGATCATTGGACAAGTGGTGCAGCCCCGTTGAGAATTAACTGTTTCTTTTGCGCCCCACCAAAGAATTGGAGTGTTCCATTGCCACAGCACCAACACTGACAGGTTGCCTGAGAAATAATGAAAGGCAAGAACAATTGACTTCAAATGTAAGACCAGACGGGATTTAAATTTATGGGGGTCCAGCATTCTGCTACAAGAGCTGAAAGCTCTTTGTAACTATGCTGTTATAAAGAATAGTTGTTTTTTGCTTATAGACAGAATTAAAAGTTGCCACAGAGAATGGGTCACCTCAAGCCAGTGCAGTTTCTGTCAGAACTGTGTGCCTGACTCTTCCGAAAACCAACAAAGCGAGCGCTTTTGTAAGTAACATATGGACAATGAAAGAAGATTAGAATTTTGTTTTAAACATTCTGTAAAGAAAATCTAGCAGTTTTGTATGTATTTTCTCCTCTATTAACAACCTTCACTGTTTCCACATATATTGAGAGCATCGGTCACGCTCCAAACTTCGGTTCAGTCATCATTTGTTATTTTACACAATATTTTAAAAGAATACACACAAGTAAAAGGAACCCAGTTATTTCCCACTGTACTTTTGGCCTTAAGGTCCTGGAGAGGTTGCCAAGATAGCAGAGAGGAAACCAGCAGCTGCAAATTTAGAGAAATTTCAGTAGCAACAAAATTAGCCTCTAACTAACTTCGGGACTATTTAGACCACTTTCCCACAGGAAGTACCTGAGCTACAGCCTGAAAGCCAAAAACCAGGTTAGCAGATAACCACCACAGCTATGCTCCAGACTACCCATGAGTAATGTCGTGGGACATCAGCTGATGTGCAAGTAATCTTTGAAATGCAGCATTCGTGCATGATCCAAAACAATATAATGTGGAAAATCCTGTGGATTATTTTTAGATGAGAGATTTTTGTCCCTTCACCTTTTCTTTGACCTTGACACTATGTCAGAGAGTAACAGTAAGAATTTTTTTCAGTACGACAATAGTAAGAAGGAAGTCGGGAAAGAGGTGAGTACACCAAAGGGTGTTTTTTGTTCCTCTCTGGGAAAGTGCTTGTCTATTCAGTAACTCCACTTGATGGCACAGCTGGCATCAGTAGCACAACATGTGGAAGAAACCAAGTATGGACCTGCATCCTACCACTACACACTGCAGAGTACCTAGGGTGCCAGTGGTACTGTGCTCCCTTTTACGTGGGTGATCTTATAATACACTTGCCACTTTATGACACGAGTTTTTGGATTATCCTCCCTCTTGGGAATTCTAATTGTATTCCATGACTCCTTATCGTAAAATCATACAGCACAGAAGGAGGCCATTCGGCCCATCATACCTGTGCCGGCTCTCTGATAGAGCTACTAATTAGCCCCACTCCCCCGCTGTTTCCCAAAGCCCTGCAAATTTTTCCTTTTCAAGTATATATCCAATTCCCTTTTGAAATTTACTATTGAATCTGCTTCCACCACCCTTTTAGACAATGCATTCCAGATCATAACAACTAGCTGAGTTAAAAAAAATTTTCCTCATCTCCCTCCCTGGTTTTTTTTTGCCAGTTATCTTAAATCTGTATTCTCTGGTTACCGATCCTCTTGACAGTAGAAACAGTTTCTCCCTATCTACTCTATCAAAACCCCTAATAATTTTGAACACCTCTATTAAATCTCCCCTTAACCTTCATTGCTTTAAGGAGAACAATCCCAGCTTTCTTAGTCTCTCCATGTAACTGAATTCCCTCATCCCTGGCACTGTTCTGGTAAATCTCTTCTGCACCCTCTCGAAGGCCTTGACATCCTTCCTAAAGTGTGATACCCAATAGTCTAGCTGAGGTCTAACCAGTGATTTATAAAGGTTTACCATAACTTCCTTGCTATTGTACTTCATGCCTCTTTTTTGAAAGCCAAGGATCCCGTATGCTTTTTTAACAGATTTATCAACTTGTTCTGCCACCTTCAAAGAGTTGTGTTCCTACACTCCCTTTAAAATGTTAACATTTAGTTTATACTTCTTCTCATTTTTCTTTCCAAAATGCATTACTTCACACTTCTCTGCATTAAATTTCATCTGCCATATTTCTGCCCATTTCACCAGTCTGTCTATGTCCTCCTGAAGTCTGCTACTATCCTCCTCACTATTTACTACATTTCCAAGCTCTATGAAGTCTTCTGTTTTTAAATTTGTAGTTATGGTATGCTGTGTCAATAATCTGCTGCTGATTGTACTC
Source organism: Heptranchias perlo (assembly GCF_035084215.1). Taxonomy (NCBI): domain Eukaryota; kingdom Metazoa; phylum Chordata; class Chondrichthyes; order Hexanchiformes; family Hexanchidae; genus Heptranchias; species Heptranchias perlo. Next base: position 19,654,050 of record NC_090338.1, read on the forward strand.
TTCATTGTATTTTCAAGGACCTGGGTTTGGCAACTTGTAGAGGTAAAGGAAGATGTAAAAATCCGAAATGTACATATGTCTACATGAACCGGTACAAACCAGGAATTTGTCCAAAGTGTGGCTATGACTTCACAAGAGACAAACAGGATATAAAGCCATCGAAACCTGTTGTGAGTAATGTTTCTAAGGTATATAGTGTACAGTAACAAAGGTTCTCTTATAGAATGTATATTTAGACATTTTTAGAGGATTTGTTTTTACTCATTTCACGATATTGAGATTTCTTCACACCATACAACATTTTCCAGTTGTGGGGGCAGGCTCGCAACTTACGCCCAAGCCTTTCTTGACCATTAAGAGTATTCTGGGTGACTGACTTTCTGATCATTTGTGTTTTCCTCTCTTTTACTGTGGTGAAATACTTGTCTTCTGCTGTGCACCTGTCCTGACTGTGTGGTTGAGATCAACAACTACCACTTACAGAATTGTTGATTGCCTACTGGTGAGCTGGTGTTAATAATGAACACAGTGAAGCATTTGTTTCATGTGGTATTGTGGCAATCACACTCTCATGCACAGAATACTGTGTAGCCACAAAACTCATATTCTTCCCTAATATGTATGGCACATCCCTGGTTTGCGGTTCTGTAATGAGTGGCTCATGCATCTGATTTTACAGAAATACTTATGTGGTACTGTGTGCGCAAAACCTTTGAGATAGTATTGTTCCTATGCTTCAACTTTAATTTGTGTTGCACTGTAAATTGTTTATTTGCATAATGTGAAGTATTTATTTTTGCTTCCATTGTCTTAATTAGCACAAAGTTGCAAAACTTTGATGGAATGTAAAACTTCTTGCTGGGTGTGATTTTTTTTTTGAAGAGATCAGTGTTGTAGGGGTGAAAGAACATTCAGTTGTTTTATTTATAGACTTCCCCCAACCAAAACACAGTTTCCTACAGTGACAAGCTCATTGTGCTAAACTGAATCCATCAAATACCCTCTTCTGGTTCAATCCATTTTTGCCCTCTGCTTTTATCTAGCGCATATGGTTTGTCACCAGTTGTGAAGGCAACCTCTTTGTAATTACAGTCACGCTGCTTTGAGATTGATTTCGACAGGGAATGTGATTTTGAGGAGTCCAAGTTCTGTCAGCTCTTCTGCTATGAGGCCCTTAATGGAGTCCTAGTTGAATATGGACAGAATGTTCCCAACCAAGGTAGTCGTAGGTTTTAAACTTGCAATGATGTCTTTTGGCAAATAGAAGTCAATATTTCAAAGCTTTCTAAATGTGTATTTTAAATCCTCCTTATTCATCATGGAAACATAGAAAGTAGGAGCAGGAGTAGGTCATTCAGCCTTTCGAGCCTGCTCCGCCATTCAATATGATCATGGCTGATCCCCTATCTCAATACCATATTCCCGCTCTTTCCCCATACCCCTTGATGCCTTTTGTGTCTAGAAATCTATCTAGCTTCTTCTTAAATATATTCAGTGACTTGGCCTCCACAGCCTTCTGTGGTAGAGAATTCCACAGGTAATCATGTGGTCCTAGTGACTGGTTTAATAACTGAAGTTTACTTTTGCAGCACAAAGCTTATGGCTTTAAAAGCATGAAATAAAACTTGTGACCTTTAAGGATCTGCAGCACTGATTATTATAGTGTAGTTCCTGTTTCTGACCACATTGGGGACGATTTTAACCCTACCCACCTGGCGAAAACCAGGAGTGTGGCCAATTGAAATTGCCCAGGTTACTTACCCGCCAGTAAGCCACCTGGATCCCGCTGTCCATGATTTTAACCTGCTCTCTTGAGAAGCGGCAAGGACACCCATCCAAAGCCAGTGGGGTCCTTTGCATGTTGGGTCCCAGTGACATAATTATCTCAGCCAGGAGCGGGAAGCCCCCGCTGCTTTCCCTCCGAACCAACCTGGGACAGAAGAGGATCACCCCAGAAGAGGACAAAAAAGGTAAGTTTTTTTTTTCCTTTTGTGAGGTCAGGAGGAGCATGAGGAAGAGTGTGTAGTCACTGTTAATTGGAAAGTATCAAACTTCTGCAGCTGGAAATGGCGATGATTTGTGGGATGATGTGTCCATAGAGATGAGGGCAGAGCCAGAAAATAAAATTGAAAGGTGAAAGATGTCCAAGATGTTGTGCACAGCTTCTGGCTGCTTGTTGTTTGATTTATATATTTTATAAATATATAGTTTTAAATTTTAATTTCAGTTAAACAGTGCACTTTCCTTGGGTCTGCTGAATCCAGAGGAAGGGCTAACTCAGGCCCAGAAGGACTTGCAGCGCCAGACTACGTTACTGCTGCTCAGGAGGACCGTTCAGATCCCTGAGAACGAGGCTGAACTTCATGAAATTTTTAGTCTAATTCAGGAACTCAACAGCTCACGGTTGATCTTGTTGACAGTAAACGAGACCATAACACTTGAACAAAATTCGTGGCCTAATTACTTTGAATCTTCAGCCACCATTTGTGGCCTGTGTGACAGCCAGTTGTTCAAGGGTGGACACAAGTAAGGACATGTTTACTACTTCAATGTTGTTATTTATTAATGCTGTGTATTATTAAACAAAGCGCTCAATTGACATGCCTTGGAATTGTAAGACAAAGATTTGTATCTGCTAATTCTCTATCTAGCCATACTGCTGCAGGGAATTGGAAGGTTCTGAGCAGAGACCAGCTGCTTCCCCACAGGGATCAAGGGCTCGATTTTACCAGGCCTGCGGGTTTCCGGCGGGTTGGGTTTCGGGAGCGTGGTCAACTTGCTCAGTGAAATTAGTGGGTTGCCCGCGCGATCGTAGCAGGCAAACCACTAATTGGAGCCACTTACCTGCTCTTCCGGGCTCCGCGCTGCTGGTCTGCGCGTCGGGTGGGCTGCGCATGCGCAGTACGATCTGTCAGCTGGAGGCTCTCTAGTTAAAGGGGCAGTCCTCCACTGACAGATGCTGCAACCAATAGAACAAATTACAGCATGGAGCAGCCCAGGGGGAAGGCTGCTCCCAGTTTAATGATGCCTCACCCCAGGTATCATCAGATGGGGTGAGGAGGAGGGGGAGGACAGAGCTCTTCCACCCAGCGGGCGGGAGGAAGCGGCCTGCCTCTGCCACCAAGAAGGCCTGGCTCGAGGTGACAGAGGAGGTCACCTGCACCACCAACATATCGCCCACCTGCATACAGTGCAGGAGGCGCTCCAATGACCGCAGTAGGTCAGCCACAGTGAGAACACGAAGTCTTTCCCCTACACTCCGTCTGCCACAACACTGCCCCCACCCCACATCTCCTTCGGCACCGCCAACACTACTCTGTCACATCACCCCTCATACCCACTCAAACCCCATCCTCATCTTACCTGCACCTACTCACCTCGCGAGTACTCACCCCGCCACTAACACGCAACCCAATCCTCATCTAATCTCATGGCTCTATCCCATACTCACCCTCTCGTGCATCTCCCTCACGGCCAGCCTCACTCAACCTGCCACCACCTGTGCTGCAGCCACAGGGCATGCATCACATATGTGCAGTAGGCAGCGAAAGGCAAACGTGTCGTGAGCATGAAGGGGATGCACAAGGGTGTTTGAGGGTTTGTCATGGGTGTTACCTATATTGAATTTCAGAACAACTCACATCACACATTATATTGTCACCACCACTGCCATGTCTCCGCGAATCCTGTCTGTTTTGTGCAATAATGCCCGCTCCTGGGTATCACTATGAGGACCCACCACTGATGCCACCCATTGTGTTACTGCAGAGTAGGTGCAGGTGTATTTGCAGGGCTCTTCCGCGCAGACGACTGAGAGACATTGGCGGTGTACCCGGCTGCACCCTGGAAGGATGCGGTGGAGAAGTTGTGGAGGGCAGTGGTGACTTTGGCAGCGACAGGTAAGCAGATGGTGCTGGGGCCAGCCAGGAGCAGCTCGGCATGAAAGAGGCTGCAGATGTCCACGACTACATGTTGAGTGAATCTGCGCCTCCGTGTGCACTGCTGCTCGGAGAGGTCCGGGTAGCTGCGCCTCGGTCTGTGGACCCTGTGGCGAGGGTAGTGCCCTCTGCGACGCGTCTCTCTCTGCGGTAGCCCTCCCTCCTGCTGTACAGGTGGATGTGTCACAGCACTCTGTTGTGGAGCTCCACGTGTCAGAGGTGGACGGCGTGGATGGCGAGGCTGGCGATGTTGTGCGCCCTCCGAGGGGGTCATGACTGCAGCTACGGCGGCCCCCATCCGCAATATGTACATCTGAGGGGGTCTGCAAGGTAGGCACATGTCTCCGGACCCCGGGGTAAGTGTGCAGGTTGGTGACTTTGACCGTCAGGAGGGGGGTGGTGGAGGCCACACTTTGACCCAAGTGACAGAGCGGCCTCCTGCAATGGGTGAGGGTCTCCCCCCCCCCCCCCCCCCCCCCACCTGTCAAATGGACCTTTGCAGCTGCCACAGGCTGACGGCTGCAACACGTCCAGTTCAACTATGACTGTTTCCCCCAGTGTGTGAAACAGTCCCATGTTTCTCCAAAATCACACACAGTCCCTTAATCAGGTCAGTTAATGACCTGAACAAGCAAAATAAATACACTCAAGTGGCATCCCGCTGGCTTTAATTGCCTGCGGGATTCCCACCAGCGGGGGCTACGCACGCACCCCCGCACGTCATCGGGGAACCCGGAAGTGGGCGGGATCGTGGCGCGATCCGGTCACGTGCCTGGATATCGGGATTTTCGGGGCCCCCCCGCTGGAAACGCACAGGAAACCCGCCGGTAAAATCGAGCCCCAAAAGTCACTCTTGTGAAATTGTGTAAAATGCTTTTGATTTTATTTAAGTTTTAAAAATAACCAGCATGCTAGATTGCGATGTATTTGAAGAAAATTACAAATTGAATAGGTTTAGAAGGTTAAAGGGTGATCTAATCGAAGTTTATAAGATATTAAGGGGAACAGATAGTTTCTCTCTATCCACCCTATTTCCGCTGGTTGGGGATTCCAGGAGTAGGGGGCACAGTCCAAAAATTAGAGCCAGACCTTTCAGGAGTGAGATTAGAAAACATTTCTACACACAAAGGGTGGTAGAAGTTTGGAACGCTCTTCCGCAAACGGCAATTGATACTAGCTCAATTGCTAAATTTAAATGTGAGATAGATAGCTTTTTGGCAACCAGAGGTATTAAGGGATATGGGCCAAAGGCAGGTATATGGAGCTAGATCACAGATCAGCCATGATCTTATCAAATGACGGAGCAGGCACGAGGGGCTGAATGGCCTACTCCTGTTCCTATGTTTCTAATACCTTCCGTATGTCATCTGCCTCGCGTATATCTACAATACATTAAAAGCCATGCATACACCATGCACTTCATGTAAGTGTCACACTTATTTCATGTCAAGCTTTAGGCACCATACTTTGATGTCACTTTTTAGTGTTTCTTGTGATTCACCTTAAGCAATATCAAAGAGATATGCTAATATTTACTAAATGAAAATGTAGTTTTAAAATGTACATAGTAAAAACGAGCTGAGAGAAGACGGAGTTCAGGTAACCACATTTGAACATCAAAGGGAGGGATTTTAAATTCGCCCACCACGTAGAAATCGGTCAGAATGGGAGTTAAAATCATGCGGTACTTTTTGCCACTCGGATACCGCTCCACAGCTGTTGTAACACCAGTTGGTTGAAGTGTCCGCTTGACTCGGGCGCACGCCTCATTGATAAGTGCTAGCCGGGGTCCTATCACCCATATAGGACCCCTAAAAAAAAATTAACAACTGAAGTTTCCTTTGCTTATGGGTAGCAGATGGATTTGCATTAATGCCTTTCTGTGACTGACCACTGGATTGGAGAAGGGAGGTATCACACTTAAATTTTTATTTTTCTTCTGCTGGCTAAACACCTCTTCAGATCTGCTCAGTTTCTCCTGCAGGCAGACCTGATAATTTTGAGAGCTCAGCGCATAGTGTGTCTCGGGCACAAATCCATATTTTACCAGTCCACAGCACATTAAGAACATAAGAAATAGGAGCAGGAGTGGGCCATATGGCCCCTCATGCCTGCTCTACCATTCAATAAGATAATGGCTGATCTTCAACCTCAACTCCACTTTCCAGCCCGATCCCCATATCCCTTGATTCCCCTAGAATCCAAAAATCGATCCAAATCAGCCTTGAATATACTCAACGATTCAGCATCCACAGCCCTCTGGGGTAGATAATTCCAAAGGTTCACAACTCTCTGAGTGAAGAAATTCCTCTTCATCTCAGTCTTAAATGGCTGACCCTTTATTCTGAGACTATGCCCTCTAGTTCTAGACTCTCCAGCCAGGGGAAACAACCTCTCAGCATCTACCCTGTCAAGGCCCCTCAGAATTTTGTATGTTTCAATGGGATCACTTCTCATTCTTCTAAGTTCCAGAGAGTATGGGCCCATTCTACTCGATCTCTCCTCATAGGGCAACCCTCTCATCCCAGGAATTCATCTACTGGATGCACCGCCTCTAAGGCAAGTATATCCTTCGTTAGATAAGGAGACCAAAACTGTACGCAGTACTTGAGGTGAGGTCTCACCAATGCCCTGTACAACTGTAGTAAGACTTCCTTACTTTTGTACTCCAACTCCCTTGCAATAAAGGCCAACATTCCATTTGCGTTGCATGCTAACTTTTTGTGTTTCTTGTAAGAGGACACCCAAATCTCTCTGAACACTAACATTTAATAGTTTCTCACCATTTAAAAAATAATTCTGTTATCCTACTCTTCCTACCAAAGTGATTAACCTCACATTTCCCCACATTATACTCCATCTGCCACCTTCTTGCCCACTCATTTAACCTGTCTATATCCCTTTGCAGACTCTTTGTACCCTCCTCATAGCTTACTTTTCCACCTAACTTTGTATCGTTAGCAAACTTGGATACATTACACTTGGTCCCTTCATCTAAGTCATGAATATAGATTGTAAATAGCTGAGGCCCCAGCACTGATCCTTGCGGCACCCCACTGGTTACCATCTGCCAACCTGACAATGACCCGTTTATCCCTACTCTCTGTTTTCTGTCCGTTAACCAATCCTCTATCCATGCTAATATATTACCCCCAGCCCCATGAGCCCTTATCTTGCGTAACAGCCTTTTACGTGACACCTTATCAAATGCCTTTTGAAAATCCAAATATACAACACCTACTGGTTCCTCTTTATCTACCCTGCTAGTTACATCCTCAAAAAACTCTAATAAATTTGTTAAACACAATTTCCCTTTCATAAAACCATGTTGACTGCCGAATCATATTATGTTGTTCTAATAATGGATTCCAGCATTTTCCCAGCGACCGATGTCAGGCTAACTGGCCTCTGTGGTTCCCTGTTTTCTCTCTTCCTCCTTTCTTGAATAGCGGGGTTACATTTGCTACCTTCCAATCCGCTGGGACCATTCTAGAATTTAGGGAATTTTGGAAGATCATAACCAATGCATCCACTATCTCTGCAGCCACCTATTTTAGAACCCTAGGATGCAGGCCATCAGGTCCAGGGGATTTATGGGCTTTTAGTCCCATTTAGTTTCTCCAGTACTTTTTCTCTACTGTTATTAATTACTTTAAGTTCCTGACTCTCATTAGCCCCATGGTTCCCCACTATTTCTGGTATGCTTTTTATGTCTTCTAATGTGAAGACAGATGCAAAATATCTGTTTAACATCTCTGCCATTTCCTTATTCCCCATTATAATTTCTCCTGTCTCAGCCTCTAAGGGACCAACATTTACTTTTGCTGCTCTCTTCCTTTTTACATACTTGTAGAAGCTCTTACAACCTGTTTTTATATTTCTTGCTAGATTACTTTCATATTGTATTTTCTCCCTTTTTATCAATTTTTTGGTCATCCAAAAAAGTGCTACATATTGCACCGCCACATTGCTCAAAGTCTAAAGGGGGGAAAAATATCAAAACCAGCTTGTGTATAGCTTATGACCAACAACATTGGCTCTTTTACAGTTGAGGACAATGGTGATCAAAATACAGCATATAATCCTGTTAGAACAGCATGTACTTGGAACACTTGTGAACCTTTAAGATGTTGGCTAGTGAACCTGCACTGTGCGAGTACGCACAAGTGGACTGTTATTAATCATTAACCAACTGAACTGTATAGTGGGTCTGGGACCAAGAAGTCAAGTCCATCTGTGATTTCACCAAATTCAAGAAAACTAGGCAGTGCCGTAATTATAAACAAAGTGCTTCCCCATTTGTTTGAGGAGAGCTGTATTTTTTTTAATAAAATGAACATTTCACATACAAAATTAGTTCTATTTATTTGTATCTGAGGTGAAGCAGAAGCTTCTGGTCTGGTGGTACTTTCAGGAAAAGGTCAGCCTGACCTGCAAGATAATTTTTTTATTCTGGTCCTCACACTCGCCTGCCATGTGTGTGCAGGGATGTTTTTCGTTGCTTTCTTGGACAATTTTCTTCCCTTCTCTTTGCTGGGGTGCAGTTGTGGTTTCCCTTTGGTACCTCGCCAAGTAGTCATTAATCATGACCAAGTCTGGGCGATGCTATTTGATAGTGAGAGGCATCTCAATCAAAGAGTGACCAACAGTGATTGTTCATAGGCATCAGAAGCATTAATCTTTGGAATACTGAAAAAGCTTAGCTTTCAATGTAGGCACCTTTCTGTTGCTTCGCAATCTATAAGGATTGTTATTAGTAAATTTGTAATGGTGAGCATTTTGTAAATGCACAAAATCAGCCTGTTTTCCCAACATGGGGAGACCAGATGCTTCCGCACGGGGAAGGGATAACTTGCAAAGCAGTCACTATCACAGTCTGTGTCAGAGTGACCTTGGTAGATGCCTGTGATCAAATCAACCATTATACCCTCTTGGCTAGGCACAGGAAGAATAAATAGAGAAAAGGAAGAACTTCTGAATAAATAAAGGTTCTAATTTGGTTATATCTGATTTCGTGGACTAAAACACATCTCAAGTTCTGGGGAAGAAAGTCGGAAATATTTTTATTCAAAGTACCACTCTGATGTTCACTGATAGGGGAGTGTCCCTCTGCATGCCAGAATCATTCCGTTGAAAGTTCAGACCAGCCTGGATGCCGATTTGGATAGGTGGGCCCCATTAACAGTCACTAAAGTATCCTTAGGTAGAGATGCACTTTAACCTACAAGCATTTCAGTGATTGCATAATTAAATGATTTGAGGTCCTCACAATGTCAGAATTGAATTATCTCCAACCAGTGATGCAAATATTCACTGCTTTAGACAACATGGGCAAAGAGCAGGAATAGAAACAAATGGACTTAAATCATGATACTTACAATGGATACATTTTTATATAGGGTATTTAGCTGTGCGAACTCTTCTTTGAAGTAGCATTGTGTGCTCAGAACTGTACTACTTACTGTGTTCTAAAGACTGTATAGCCCATTTATGTATATTTATCTGTTGGTGTAATCTGCTAGAATCGTAAATAACTCAAAAATGGATTCAATTTTTAAATTTATGTTATAAGCTGTGGAAATTACTAGATATTTCTTTTAGTCCATTTAACAGAAAAAAGATACCAGAAATGTATGGCATTCAGAGATTATTCCATATTGTTCTGAGATATTTTAAGTATACACCAGTAGGTGGCAGTATGCTTTTTATTCAGAATAACATGAAACAGTGTGAGGCTATTAAAGTTCATTTCTCCACTTCAGTTTCAGCTATGTGATCTATCTGGATGTCTACCATATTGTATAAATATATGCACTTTTGCTGAACTCGGTCCAGTGAGAGTGTATTACTTTTGCTGAGTGTTTTTGGATGCAGTCCTCAGCACTCTTTTTGGAAATGCAGCTGCTAGTTTGTACTGCATTTTTCATTTCGGACTCTGAAACGATTCAAGAAGAATGCAGGAAGTTGATTTGGAGCTCATCAAGAAAGTAAATGTGTGTGACACATGTACCAAACACTTACAGTAATGCTTCCCCGCCACTTCTCGTAAAATGTGCATTGATTTCTCTGTTTCAACCCATTGCTTTTTATTTAAAAAATAGGTTCTTCAGGTTTCCTTGGTTTACACACTGAGTGAGCAAGTGGCTGGAGGAGATGGGGAAGAATGTCCCTGGGTGGCTTGCTATTCGAAAATTTTCCCTTGATGATGGCGGTGGGGAACGAGGAGAAGGGTCCTGTCCTCTTTACAGTCAGTGCCCCAATAGTGTGTATGTGGGGAGGGGGAATGGCTATGGATGTGGAGCCCATGTACATTACTGAGCAGCTGAGATCCAAGCTGGAGAAGCAAGGATTACAAGTTAGATCACAATTTTCAACATAATTGGCACAAATTTTCGGGGTGGCAAATTGTCAATCTTAAAATTTAAGCTAGCTCTGTGGCAACTAAGCTTAAATCATAAATTTTGCCGGTGCAGTGCATTAGAGTGTCGGTTGTGCTTTGTTAGTGCCAAGGCAGCTTTGTGTCGGTGATTCTTCACCACAACCTCAGCCATGTTGCGGAAGCGATGAGCAGTGGCCAGATCCTCCCAATAGGGAGAGGGATAAAGTCAACGGGATAGTTGCCCAGATTTAGCAATTAGTTATGGAATGTGATACTGTGCCACTCAAATTAAATTTTTGGTTGATAGAGTTTATATAGGGGCACGTACCATGGAGCCTTGCTGTGTCTAAGCCAGTAGTATGTGGTCTAAGGGGTCGGGAACACCGGGAAAAGAAACTGGAAATTCCCAACACTCCACGCCCCCAAAAAAATATACAATCCTGATCGTTTCTGTGCTGTAAGTCTGAACTTTATTGCTTAATCTTGTAAATGCTGACAGAATGGAGTACCAAATTGCTGATGAAGCTTGATTTTTTTTTTCTAGTTCAGTAGCTGGTCCTGAGGAATGCTGGCTGTTGACAGAAAGTCAATTCCAGGTGGTTATAGTTCAGACGAAAATCTGCTTGAACCCCCACTGTCTTGCACTTCATAATTTCACTGACATCAGCTCAGGTAAGAGATGTACCTTTTGCTGTGCCAATTTACCTCCTCCCACATCATTGTCCCAGGCTCCAAACAATCCTGTGTGAGCCAGCAATCTGTAGTTTCTCCAGTCAAGTATTTACTGCTTTACATTGGGGAGCCCGTGGGTGAGCAATTCCTGAACACCTCCAGTCCATATGCAAGTGTGACCCTTGACCTCCCTTGCTTTGGGATTTGAACTCAATCTCTGAGTTGCTAGTGCAGTTCAATAACTGCACACTACCATATCCATTTGCAGGTCATTCAGCCTATTAAGTCCCTCTCTGAGTAGAGTGTGTGTTTTTTCTCTCCATTTCTTTCCAAATTTCCAAAAATGCTTGCTTATTTTATAGGTTTCAGTTCTAGTGAAGGGTATACACCTAATATGTCAACTTCTCCTTTTTCTTCACAGATGCTGACTGACATGCTGTATATTTCTGGCAATTTCTGTTTTTAATTTCACATTTTCTGTGCCGGCTGTTTTTACATTTTATTTGTACCTTTTGTTACTGCGCTACACTATCTTATTAACAGTTTGTTGCGGTTCTGGAATGGGCTGAGATAACAAGCTCTACTTGTCAGATTTTAAATGTAATTTTTATATTGTAGAACACTAACAAATAATTGTAATTTTAATTATGATCACTACACTCGACCAATTATAGCATCACTCATGACTCAACTCTGCTTACAAATAGCAAGTTCTTGAGTTGAGCAAACTATCGACATAGGCTGTGCACCCTTGTTGCATAGCACTCCATGGATCCTGCTTTATTTTGTATGCTGTTATTAAATTTGGAGTTGAGGTGATTTTTTCCGCTCTGTTTTTGCTTTAAAGTGTTTCAATTGACTGTACCTTAATCATGCAGAATTTATGGTTGGAGTTAATCCTGACGTGGATCTTGAATCCAGCACACACAATAATTACCAGTGGTAATGACTAGCAGTTTTTATTTTGTATTTACTTCTGCAATATATGATATGGTAGCCATGAAATAAAAGGATCCCTTTCTGTATGTTTTTGGTGTACAGGAGAGGTTTATTACTTTGTACCCTTCGGGATTCATGCACTTAGAGTTTAGTTTGATTATGGGCACCATATTTAGGAACTTGTTATAAGCCCACTAATGCTTGCAAAATTTCACACTGGAATCATTCGTTGTTCTGTCTCATAGCTGGTTGTGTGAAGTTAAGAGAATTGCAACAGAAAAAATTAACAGATAAAAAGCAATCTCTCCATTAACTCCTGAGAGTTAGTAACTTAAAAAATTAATTCATGTTAGGATCATGTTAGGATTTTATTTTATTGCTTAAAATTGATCTTGGGTTTGTTCCTAATATCTATGAGTTAGTGTTCTGTAATCCTATTCTTGTTCCAATGGTGCTTGGCTACAAATGTTTAACTTTAATTCAAATATAAGTAAAGCAGCTGAAGGAATAATTGGCATGCATTCCAATATAGTAAATAACTGCATGATTTACCTCCCTGCTCAGAGTCACAATCTCCTCTTTGCACACTGTTTTGCTTTACATTCTACATTTTTTTCCCTATTTTTCCAGTATATACACAGTTTTCATGCATATGTATACTAGAAAAATACTTGTTTGAGGCACAGCTCTAAAGAAACAACATGCACTTATATAACATCTCTCACGAGCTCAGGACATCCTAACGCACTTTACAGGCGATGGATTACTTTTGAAATATAGTCACTGAGGTTTTCCAGGGCCTTGGTTTAACTTCTCATCTGACAGTGCAGAACTCCCTCAGTATTGCACTAAAGAATCAGCCCAAATTATGTGCTTAATTCCTGGAGCAGGGCTTGAACTCACAACTTGCTGACTCTGAGGTGAGAGTGCTACTACTGAACCAAGCTGACACTATACCTCATTTTACTTATAGTTTGTCTTTCTTTTTCAGTTCCATTTCTTGCCTCAATATCATCTTATTTTTTTTTGTCTGCTGCTTTTTCATTGCTTTCATTTTCTCTCCACACCCTTATCTCCTCATGGATTAGATTACACAGAACACAGAAATAGGTCATTTAGCCCAACCAGTCCGTATTGGTGTTTATCCTCCACACATTACACTTAATCCATATCCCTTATCTTTCCTTCATTTAACCTATCGTTAAATGTTGACATGATCTCTGCTTCAATCACTAACTCTCCAAGTCTCTCTTTGCTTTTATCTGAGTTTTTCTGAGATTGCTCTAGTTGCCTCTTACTGACACTCTTGCTCAAAGTGCATAAGGCTGCTCTGATCTATTTGTTTCACATTCTGCAGCCAATTGCTCAATCCTGCCACTAAGTTGGTTTGCGCAGTATGTAAGCTAACTAGTCAGCTTCCAGTTGCACTGTATACAAGGAATCAAGAGCAAGCATAGTCTTAGGGTGAAGCAGGGTTAGAGGGCAGGAGAATAAATAAACCAAGGTGAGAAGGCATAATTCTCTCTCCACTTTAAAGGCAAACATTTTGTGCTTATTTTTATATTTCCGTTATAAATGTCTCTGTCCATATTTATAATGAAACTGCCTATTTAAACTTGTCACGCTTTAATTACTTGCTCCTGCCATTTGTAATGCTGCAGCACCTCCATGGAGGGTATAATTGCAACGTAACAATTGCATAGGTATTTTAAATTTAATAGGTATGTTATAACTTCAGTTGTTAGAAACACCATTTTCTGTTCTTTTCCTCGTGCTGGGGAAGGGTTGGAATACTGTCATTATGATTTTAAAAAAACAGATTTCAGGGATTCCTTCTTGAATTCATCTTTTGTACCTGTACTTTCACATACAGATGAAAGCTCTGGTATAGTCAGTCTGCTTCTGATAAAATGCTTCGGTACAAGCAGAATAAAATGTGTGAAATGCTTACTTTGGCAAGGAATGAAGGATTTGTGTAAGCTCATTTTTGGCAACATAAGACTTAAATGAAGAAAATGGCTGCCAAGGGACCGTGTCGTAACTCCATAATTTCTTTATGGAACAGTAACTTTCTATGTTTTCAGCAGTGTAAACTCCTGATAATTTAATGGATTAAATATCTTACCTCTGCACGCACTTCCTGCCCACTTTTTCCATCATGAACTCTTGTCAACATTTATAATGGAAACTGCCTGTGTAAAGTGGTCACCCAGTAATTATGCCCTGCTGCAGCGCCACCATTGGCAGGAGGGTTAAATTACAGCATGACAAATTTACATACAGTTTCCATTTTAAATAATATGGGAATTTTTACTGGAAACTTAAAAATAAGCACAGAATATATGGCTTTAAAATAGGGACTGAATTATGCCTGTGCCCCTGGTCCCTTTATCCTCCACCCTGTGACCCTACTACACTTGAAAATTACACTTGATCTTGACTCCACATGTGCAACTCCACAGGAGATCGACCAGTGCTATATTACAATCACTCAAAATTGTAGTGACGAGGGAAAAAGCCTAACAAAGTTAAATTTGTTAAATTTCCACTTTCCAATCTGCCAAGTCTCCCAGATTAACACTGTTTTCCTGACGGAAGGACCTGTCTCGAGGACTCTGACAATCCCACCATTGAGGCCACATGCAGCCGCCTTCCCTATTGGTGGAAGAGGGCCTGAAACACACTGAGCACCTCCACTTATTGCACAGTTGGATTTGTTAAGTCCATCTTGTGAAGAATAGCATAGATAGATCAGTGTAATCATCACCCAATCCATATTTACTTCTGATGCACTCCGAGACCAGTCAGTTGCTTATCATTCTCAAAACTCAGCATTTTTCAAAGATAAATATTTGTGATGTTTTGTGACAAATTTTAGAGAATTCAAGAATTTTAGTAATTAACATTTGCCATTCCAGGTTTATTTAATATTGGAAACAAGCTTTTGGTCAGCTTGGACTTGCTGTTCAAAATAAGAAACCATATCAAGCTTGGAGAAGATCCTAGGGATGTGACCACTCCCATTTTGGACTCTGTTCAAAAATTCACAGGTAGGTTCAATATTTTTTGTGTGAATTGCTTCAAGTAGTCTGGGTTCCATTGTTGAAAGGTAAATAGAAGACCGTGGATAACCAAGTTCATGACCTGATTGTAATTTGATGTTCCAGCATTGCAATCTTGTGGTACTCTTTTCTTGCTACGGGTGACCTTTTGTGAGCAATGGAATTATAGTAGCACTCCTTTTATTTTGTATAGTTACTTACTGTGGAATTTCATTTTATTCTCAGGTCCTTTGGGATTTTTCTTTGTAGCTCCTGGACGCTTGTTGTGAAATCTTTTTGGGCACTTAAGCTTGAAAGCTTGTTGGTGGTTTTGAAACTTTTTTTTTATTCATTCATGGGATATGAGTGTTGCTGGCAAGGCCAGCATTTATTGCCCATCCCTTATTGCCCTTGAGAAGGTGGTGGTGAACAGCTGCCTTGAACCGCTGCAGTCCATGTGGTGAAGGTACTCCCACAGTGCTGCTTTCTGCAGCGGGATTATACAACTGAGTGGCTTGCTAGGCCATTTCAGAGGGCAGTTAAGCATCAACCACATTGCTGTGCGTCTGGAGTCACATATAGGCCAGACCAGATAAGGATGGCAGATTTCCTTCCCTAAAGGGCATTAGTGAACCAGATGGGTTTTTACGACAATCTGATAGTTTCATGGTCATCATCACTGATACTAATTTTTTATTCCAGATTTTATTTAATTAACTGAATTTAAATTCCCCAGTTGCCATGGTGGGATTTGAACTCCTGTCTCCAGATTATTAGTCCAGGCCATTAGTTCTGTGTACTTAAGAAAAGTATTCAGTTGGTAAACTGATGTAGAAGCACAAATAGTTTGGGTACTGAAGTGTTAGAGTAATGCTGACGAGCAATGAAAATAAAGTTTATTTTTTGTTACAAACAAATGATGGTTCTTTGGCAGCTTCTCTATACAGAACTTAATCGTAACACTGTGAGGTTATATAAAGCTGAAGATTAATAGACTTGGGTTGGAAGACGGGAGTTACAACTGCCACAAGTATAGTTGCACTTTGGACCTAGCCTGAATAAATATTTCTCATGTGACAAAAAGACAAGGAGAAATCTGTAGAAGCACTCCAACAGCTGAGCTATTTTTCCCTAGCCTGAATAACTATTTGATTTTATCGCTGATCAAATCTTTGGCATTGTCTGCTGCAAATATTACAAACTGTGCTTTTATTGCATTGATTTTTTTCTTTTTCGCCCTCTTCCTTTCCCCCTCTCTGCTGAAAAATTAATCCACTTCAAAATGGGTGAAGGGATACAATGATAGACTGTCCTTAATTTAGCACTAAATTGGAAATCTCTTACAGATAGATCACAAGGATGGCTGATGTCAAAATGGAAATACCAAGCTGCGTTTAGGTGGCATTAGTCTGAGATTGAGGCAAATTGTTAGGCAGAATTGAGGGAGTTTTGTTCTGGATCTAGCTCTTGTGAGTTAGGCATATTGACACTGACATTAAGTATAATAAAGCGTTCTATCCTTCAGTGATGACATCCCTCAAGCACCGTACAGCATTTTTTTTAAAACCATGAAAATTCACTGTTTCAAGCCATTTCTTTTTAAAACCATATATACTTAAAAGAGGGGTGCTGAATTTTTAATCCCATATTTAAAAATCTAATACATTTGACCAAGACAGATATCAGTTGATCCATAAATTTAAACAGAATTATGTTCATTTTAAAATCTGATGTCTGCAAAATGAAAACTATTTCAAAAAGTCTTCTAGTGGAGGAGAATCATTTGATTCCTGGCTTTTAACGGAACCTTGTGGGAATTTGAGGATAAAAGTTTCAAGCTTGTATGTTTTTGGCCAACCAGATGCTGCAATCTGGACTTCTGATTTTACTATTTCCCACAAGACCAATTTGTGAACAATGTTTCCAGATAACAGCTGAACATAAAACTTGTCAAGCTACATTTAACACATAACTTGCATGTAGTTAAAGTTGAAGTCAATTCAACAGAATTGTCACATAATCCTTACTAATTTATGTGGCAATTTGGGAGCTAACCCATTTCAAGCCTATGTAGCTGTAAAGAAACATGTGGCAGTTCTGGTTGATTGTAATCTTATTACTTGAGCATTTTGGTGGATTTTAACATTGTATGTCAGTACTGCGCTGTGCATCAGACCACCAGTTCCAGGATTTATTTTTGCACGTGCAATTTATATGGGGTATGTAAGATTAATTTTCATGTTCAGTGCCCCTTTATTGTAGAAATGATGTGTGCATTTCTGTAGTTTTTTTTAAAAGTAATTCTGATATCCTCAATTATGTTTTGATTTAATCTCTCAATCATATTTGGGTTAACTCTAGGATAAAATTACAGAACAGGAATTCAGAGTGTTTAAGTGCTATGTGCATAACCTAACAGCAGCAAGACATGAGCTTACATGCCTAGTGTGAAGACTCTGGTATTTCCCCCCAACCTTAATTTAACACGTGGTGTTGATAGCTTTGCTGCTTTAACCAAGACACAGCTGATTAAACTTGAGGTAAATGTAGCTTCTTACACTGAAAGGGAAACTTGCAAAAATTTGCTTAGTTATAGAGGCTCATTTAGTAGTTTAAGACTTCAATTTTAAAAAAGGAAGAGAATTCCAATTAGCATTTGTAAAGAATTAAGCAGTTGATAGTCTTCATTTAGTCAAATCCCAAATCAGAGTGGTTTTAAATATTTTTTATTTTAAAAAATAAAAACTTCTCAAGCTTTACTATGAGATCCCTTCCTATAAGTTATAGACAATACTTAGAGGAGATGGAAGAATCTAGGAGAGAATCATTGTTTTGCTGCTTTCTAGTCATCACTCTGTTCTGTTGAGGAGCTTCCCGATCACTGAGGATATTTTAGCCATGGCTCTTATGTTAATGAAGGAAACTTGGGCCACTCCTGCCCCAGGCTTCTCTCCCTCAACACACTTACCTGACTTTCAGGAAACAGTCCACATATCCCTGATGGCGGCCTCCTGCCACGCGTGCCCCATTTCCGCCCACTGGCCTCCAGATCATTCCTGCCCAGTTTGGGTGGAAGTCGAGCCTGGAGTATGGTAATGAGGCTTGGGGGTTAGAATGGCCTGGGCCTCACATCGGCGAGTTGGGAGCGAGCAGCAGGTTTGGCCTGCCGGCCCCATGCTGACCTCTCAATTCAACTTAAAATCGGAGCTATAGCCTCACGTAGACTGATTTATTTTCCAGAGAAAACCTTGTCTGAAGAGCAGCTGAATCACCTTCAAGAGCTTCTATGGAATGGGTATTGGGCATTTGAGTCCCTCACCATCCGTGATTACAATGACATGATTTGTGGGATCTGTGGAGTAGCACCCAAGCTAGAGGTAGCACAGAGAAGCCCTGAGAATGTTCTTGCACTGAAAAATGTTGAGGTATGTTTGAACATTAGTGACTTGATCATTGAGATTTTACGAGTTTTCTGCTTAATTGGATGGGACCAACTTGTTTTTGTATTCCATTTATGATGGTTAACTGCCTCTGCTTGGTCTTGCATGTCATCTGAAGCCCATATTCAGATTATTGCTTTGCAATCACTCCCGGATATCCATTATTATATATAAACCACTCATTTGCATGAAATTTTGCTGAGGGATTGATTAACTGAATGATTTGCTTTTGATTTGACGTCCCTCACTAAAACACTTATTTTGTCAAAGCAGTATGAACCTGCCATGTCAGAAATGCAGTAACCTCCTGAATTTTAAATTCCAGTCTTTCAATATGTTTTGTTTCTCTTTTATTGTCATAACCCAAATCCACAAGTTCTAGTGGTTAGAGGAAGGCATATCAGCTGTGGTGACTAAATCAATGCAGGAGGGAGAGACTATTGATTTCAGCAGAGGCCATTTAATTGTAACATAAGCATTGATCCTGACATTGCCATTTTCATTGACCATTTTTAGCCTTAATTGTTTCTTTCCATTCCATATGCATTGTACAATTCCCAGGCTAACAGTGCAGGCAGGTATAACCTACTATCTTAACATGGATCACATCACAGCTGAGACAAATCATGTCTTTATCCAATGTCCACAGATAGACACTTTCCAGCAGAGGTTACTGGGTGGTGATCTGCTATTTTTTTTTCTCTTCATAGCTCAGGGACTGGAACCAATTGTCTTGCTCCAGCCTGACATCAACCAAGACAACACAGATAGGGGATTGAACCTAAGATTTGTCCTGATTTGTACACCTCAGCACCAGCAGAAGTACATTTATGCACTGAGCTATGGAGGAACCCCTCCCCTGACTCTCAACTTTTATGTACATTTTTTCTTCGATCCCTCTTCACTTTTCCCTGATGGCTCAGATTAAATCACCATGTTGGGAATGCATAGCACAGTAGGTAGCATTAACCAGGTACTCTGCGTTAGGGTTAGGGTTATTGCCTTTTCATGTGTATCTCTTTTTTTTCTGACCAGTTTACATGGCCCGATTTCCTTACCTCAGATGAAGTAAACGTGGAGGATTTTTGGTCTACAATGGAGAATGAAGCCATAGAGCAAGCAGTATTTCCATCCAGTATCCCGATCACAAAATTTGATGCCTCCATAATTGCTCCATTCATTCCGCCACTCCTGAGGGGGCCTGTGGTGGTTAATAGTGAGAAAGATAAAAACCCTCAGCCACAGCCAGTTGCTGGTAAGACACTATTTCTGTATGGGTTTGAGCCTGCTGTTTCTACACAAGTTCCTGATCTTGGCTAAGGGCAACAAGGAGGCACTGACCAGGATTCCCTCACAGGGAGGAGCAAAAATCAGAGGGAGAGTCATAATATTATTTCTTACTAGCCATCAATATTTGATTTTAGTTAATAGTTAGTATCTAGTTTCTAATTCCCAGTTACTAACTGAATTATTGGATAATCTGGTTTTGATTATGATGTAATCATTAATCTGTCATTCTGAACATCATGCATCAGCTATGTGAATGCACAGGTCCTCAAGGTCCATCATGATCTGCCCCACTGGCCAAAAAGATCATCACTTCTACAATATCCATGGCACTAATGTGGTTTAAACAAAATATTCAAGCAAAGATTTTAATTATCCTTTTTTAAAAAATGACTAACGGTAGAAAGAATTCTTTAAGTATAGATATTTCACTTCATCAAGATCACATGGAGACTTATTTGGTGTGCTTGAGCCCGGAATGGATTACATGCCATTACTACTTTCAACAGGAAATCCAAGAGAACTGGTGAGACTGTTGCACGATGAGGTTTTCAAACTAGAGGAGCTCAACTCTTATACTGAAGCTGAACTAACAAACTTGCTAGTGTCATGTGACATTCCAATTCATCCTGGTGACTCCAAGGTAGGTCATCTGTGTACAAAAGAAAAAACATGAAACTAGAAATTCAGCCTATCCAGCTCACCTCACTACCCCTCCTCCCCATCCCTATTCTGCACTCCAGCCATTTAAGAATGTTTTTTTAACCTCAAACTAATACTTTGCTGCTCCATACAGAATGGGGAATTTGTGCAATTTCATTTTGAATACTCCAAACTGATGCATTATTTATTGCACTGAAGTTGAACCTTGGGGTAGAATCAATCCCTGTGAGAGGGAACATTCACATTACAGTGACAAGGATATTGAAGCAAATCATCTTCATTGGCTTTGTGCTGTATTGGAAGAATAATTATTGAGAACATGGCATATTTCATCTTTGCACTGGTCCTCTCTGACTGCAATCCTTTAAAATTTGAGGTTGGAGCAGCATATCTTGCCATATTTAGTAATTTTGGTAGGCTGTGGGAGGAACATTTCTGTTTTGGAATAATCAGTGCTGCAAGTCTAGATGCAGTCACAGTTTGGAGATTTATTTAAAATATTTATTTAAAAATGGTTTAAAAAACCCAAGTTTTTTTTGTTTTTTTTTCAGTTCTTACTTTTAGCATCAAAACTTGGGTGAAAATCAAAGGAGGGAATTACAGCCTGAAAAATCAGGGTAAATTTAGAGAAAATCAGATTTTATTTTAAACATAACTAAACCTCAAGAAATCGTGCAAGAAACTAACTAGGCGCAATCCACAATTATTTACACGCCTCACAGACACCACTTTTGCAGGCCTAAATGGTGTTCCAAAAGTAATGTAAATTTCCATAATCACAGAATATTATCAAGCTATTTTAACAGCAAAATATATTGATAGTATTTGTGGATGGATACTGTCAAAATGTTGACAGCTAAAATTAACATTTAAAGTAGCACATCACCACCATTGTATTGTGAAGCACAAATATTGTAAAAGTCTGAGTGAAATCTGAAATGGTTGATGCTAAAATTTAATCTTGCAGAATGTGCTATGGACATTATATTGCATGCAGTCTATCCGTTTTGTTAATAAGATGGCCATAATTATTATCAAGGCCCTTCAACATGCGCTCTTGACATTATGGATATGATGCACACAAATCTCTGGACTTGGTTATGGCATGAAAATTATGGGAAATTTCAGTTTTTCTTAAATTTGGCAGGAAATTAGATTTTACTGATTCACCATCTAAAAATGGTAATTTATTAGTGAAATTCACT
The DNA here is from genome assembly GCF_035084215.1 of Heptranchias perlo. Lineage (NCBI taxonomy): Eukaryota > Metazoa > Chordata > Chondrichthyes > Hexanchiformes > Hexanchidae > Heptranchias > Heptranchias perlo. Next base: position 19,675,614 of record NC_090338.1, read on the forward strand.
TAAAACTTATTTTAAAGGGCCCTAAATATATCTGAGACTTTGTTCACTCTACAAAATAACCTACCACTCATCTTTTTGTGTCCTCCATAAAATCTGTAAATGGCGTCAAAAACAATGCCCTGCTCCAAGTGCTTGTTTTTAGCGGTAAAGTCCCCCTAATGTGTTTGTTTGAGATTCTAAACGTCCTGGTATGTGAAGCAGAATCACAGTTTACTGTGGTGCTAATAAAAGACCATGGTAAAAATACAATCAAAACTTACCTATGAGTTTGCTGAATCAGATAACTTGATTCCTTCTGTTCAATATTTGGTTTGGAGTGGGACTGAAAGTTATACGGGTAAGTACAGACAGAGATGGTCAAGTACTTCACAGTGTTATGGGAGATGAGGGGAGCAAGAGTGGTAGCATCTGGAATATAGTCAGCAACGTTAAATAGTGATAATATGGGAACAGGTAAGTATTCTGCAGGTTCACTTGATTACCCTTGGAGAACTTTTCCTCAGATTAAATAGGTGGAGTGCCACCCACAATAGGGTAGATAGTATGTGCATTGTGGAGGGAGAAGCTCAATAAGCCAGTCCTTGTTCTATGTTTTCTTCTTCTGAAGCATTCCATGCCTGCCTGACCACCAAATAAAATTAATCGTGTCACTTTCACGCCTGAGACAGACCTACATAACTCTTGGTACTTCAGTATTCATAAATTTAAAAAACAGCCCTTTTTTGATAAATGCAGTCTCGCCCTAGTTTCTCCACAGAACATGCTTTATAGGCTGCCCTGTTCTGACAATCCTTTTAAGAATTAATGATTTTGTAAATCTTCATATGTGAAATAAAAATTGGGCAAGATCTTGTTCCTCTTTAGAAAGAGAAGTTTTATATAGCATGACATCAACAATTGCTCTCACACAATTTCATCATAACATGCCAAGTTTTAACTTTTTCATTTCAATACCACAATCTGTGAGGTTTAATGTTGCCTGATACTCAATTAGATAAGATAGTTTGATAAAATTGCTGAGGTTTCTCTTTTAAAGATCGAAGCAACAGATTTGATAGCATAATATTCCGGTGTCCAAAAATATTGATTGTGTTGTACACTGTGATAACGTTCGAAAGAGTTGATCACGCCAACTTTCTGACTGACCCAAATACTGTATGTATGGTCCTAGGTTGGATGCAGTGATTGCTGTGTCTTTGACATTGAAAGGCTAATTAACTTTCAGACTGTGGAGACTTTCTTGTTCGTGTCCTTATCTGACTTTTGCCATCTGGCTTCCAAACAGTTCAAGTGAGTTTTTACATGGTTTTGCCAGTTATGAAGGGAAGATTTACGCTGGGCTGTTGCATCCCAGGTTCTGTTCCAGTGCATTGAACCTCAACTCTGACCGTCGTAATCCAGCCAGCACTTCACAGCTGTGTGACGAAGGCTGCCAAAAACCTCAGAAGTTGTTAACCAATGTTAATTTTCACATTAAGCTGTCTATAATGTGATCTCCTTATTGCGGTCTCCTTATAATGTGGTCTCCTTATTTAAGAAAGGACATAATTGTTTTAGAGGCGGTTCAGAGAAGGTTCACTCGACTGATTCCTGGGATGAGGAGGTTATCTTATGAGGAAAGGTTGGACAAGTTGGGCCTGTATACACTGGAGTTTAGAAGAATGAGAGGTGATCTTATTGAAACATATAAGATCCTGAGGGGACTTGAAGGGGCAGATGCTGAGAGGATGTTTCCTTTTGTGGGAGAGACGAGAACTAGGAGCCACAGTTTAAAAATGAGGGGTCTCCCATTTAAGATGGAGATGAGCAGAAATTTTTTCTCTAAGGGTCGTGAGTCTGTGGAACCTCCTTCCCCAGAGAGCAGTGGGGCAGGGTCATTTGAATATTTTTAAGGCTGAGTTAGATAGATTCCTGATTAACAAGGAAGTCAAAGGTTATAGTAGGTACACAGGAAAGTAGGGTTGAGGTCACAGTCAGATCAGTCATGATCTTATCAAATGGCAGAGCAGGCTCGAGGGGCTTAATGGCGTACTCCTGCTCTTAATTCGTATGTTCATATGTATGTTCGATCTGCTGGAAACATGTCATTTTCAAAAAAGCAGTGATATTCGCTGAACTCCTGTCTGCCTGTCAAACAGCTGTCTGCCAAAAGGACCAGAATAGCTTCAGTTGTAGAGTTAAGAGTTATCTTGTGCTCCATAGTAATAGGACAGTAGGGTTTTGAAGACAGAATGTGTTATATAGAGGATATTGTTTAAGTCCTAGTTTGATATTACATGTATCAGGATAGTGGAACCATCCATAAAGCATGACTACAAATGTATTATATCGACCTGGATACTATATTTGTATAATTGGTGTATTGCACTGAGACTTTACCGGTCACTCGAATTTTCTGTTTTTGACAGCAGTATTTTTTTAGAATTTTGGGGGAGTGTTTTACCATTAACAGCAGTCGCAGTTCTGTAGCTTCATTCACAGCTCTCCCATGATCTTATGGGTAAGAAAGCTGCACAGACCTGAAGGTGCTGCAAGGCTAATTGCAGGTTTGTGCTAAGTAAACTTGTCATAGCTAGTTTGGGCACTACAATTGACCATTGTGCTTCTTGGCTAAGGAAGGAATAATCAATCAAGGTCCTTGCTATCCATTAACATCTGCTGGACAGTGCATATGTGTGGACTTAGAGAGCACCGGTTTGGGCTTGATTCTGATGCTTTCCATGCCTGAAAGCTCTATCTAGTGCCTAAGGAACCAAATCCCAGCAAGAGTCAATCTCTTCAGGAAAGGATGGGGAAAATTGGGTGAGGGGAAAGAATAACCTTATTCACTATGTCCCTTACTGACAAAACATGTGTCTCTCTTTTTTTCTCGCTTCCTATTTCTCTCATGTTCACATTTAGCAAACAGCCTTGATATGAATGTATATCAGACTTGAGCCTAAAAGACAGATGTTCTTTCGCTGCTTGCTAAAGTGTTTTTAGAATATAGCTGTCGCATTGCCAAAATAAACAGTTGATGATATGCTTTGACTTCTCTTCGTCATGTTTGCCTGGTACATATTTTACAGGAGCATCTGTGTTCTTCATTAATCGCTCTGTATGCCAATGTGCTAGATGGATCAGCTGCACAGATCCAGCCTCCGTGTGACGTGACAGGAGGAAAAGTCTATAAATTGTGCCTGCATCAGGTAAGATGTGGTAGAAAGCAAACACTCCCGTGTTTATCATGGAAATATAGTTATTAAAATAGCTTTTAATATTGATTTTTACTTATCTCCCACTTTTCCATCTTACACCAAAGTTAGCTTTACACATTCCAATTAGTATCCTCTCAATTGGGAGTGTTTCAGCTGGCAGTGGTGCTCGCCTGAGCCCCAACCCCTGCCCCCCTCCAACCACTGATCCACTTTTATGTAGAATGGAAGATGATCAAGATGATCCCCTTTCTTGTGGAGCAAAGACCTGAGTGCAATTTTGTCCTGTGATAGGAAGTTAAATCTGTTGGTGGAGTGCTATGTGCTTTAGATTCATTACAAAGGCTAGGTGTTGTGGAAGAGCAGAGGGATTTGTGGGTACGGTTTCACAGAAAGGCAGCAACTCAAGTTGGTATGGTTATTCATAAAATAAAAGCTAATGGCATTCTCTGCTTTATCACAAAGTATAGAATATAAAAGCCGAAAAGTAATGGTAACCCTCTATAAGACCTTAATAGCCCTTAGTTGAACTACTGTGTGCAGTATTGGGCTCCACACGATAAGAAGAATATTGAGCTTTAAAGAGGGTACAACACAGATTCACTAAGATGCTGCCTGATATGAGGAAATACAAATACAAAGAAAGGCTTGAAAAATTGGGTCTTTTTTCATTCGAACAACACAGTTCAGAATGTGTTTAAAATTATTGAAGGGTGGGGCAACGTAGATTGAAGCAGACTGCCTCCAGTAGTTCAGAGGTCGAGCATGGGAGAAAATAGATGCGAGATTACATGCAGGAGATTTAGAACAGAGGGCAGGAGAAACCTCTATGCACAAGTGTTGTGTGGCTGTGGAAATCATTTCCAGAGTTAGTGGTTGAGAAACTATGTCAGCTTTCAAGATTAGATTGGCTAAGTGAATGGAGGAAAAAGGGTTGAAGGGATATGGGAACAAGGGTGGGTAAGTGTGCTCGAGTGGCGTGTAAACGCCAACATGCACTGATCGAGCCGAATGGCCTGTTTCCGTGTTGTAACTTCTGTGTATTTCTGTGTAATGTGGGCTGCCTCTAATCAGTTAAATACAGATTACATCGCTCAGTAGGAAAGCAAATAGATGCCTCAAAGAGAAGCATTGGAAAAGGTGCCCCTCACTCAGTTTATTTGCTTGCTGAGAAGCTATAGTAAATACCTGCAGTACCAAACAACAAAAATGAGGAAACCTTTAGTGTGTGCAAACCAGCCTGTGTTGTAGGTACCTGTGTGATACAATTTTCCATTTCAGGAATTTGTGGCTCCATGCAAGAATCGTTAGTTGGCCCAGTAGTATGTTGAACTGTGGTAATGGGTTTCGTAGAACACTGAGACAGCCATCCACGTTATAGGTCATAATAATGCAAATATTTTAACAGGATCATATTCTAGGTATGATGTGAGACTAGTCATTTAGTTTTATTCCTTATAAGCTAGCAGTGGCCAGAAATAAGCATGGTTATAGATGGGGGTCAGTTTGTCTCTAATAGAAACAGTGCTATAATCAAAATGGATTATTAAAGAAAGCCATTTACATCTACTTACAGGGGAGCTGCAGCATAGAAGTAAGAGCACTTATATGTGCTGTTGGGGGAGAGTTTGGTCGTTGGGCAGCCAACTGGCGGAGCGCACCAGCTGCCTGCCCGCTCAGCCAGTTTTCTTGTGGAGCCTGGAGCAGTACTCCTACTCCTCCTGACCGAATTTGCATATTAAAAGGGCTTACTGCTACAAACAGGCGGGCACTCCGACCACTCATTGGAAGGCCCCCTCCAAGATGGTGACAGCCGGAGCGCCAGCGTAAATGGGGCAGTAAGTGACCTCACACTACTTTTGGGCCACTACTGCCCCGTTTACGTCGGGCGAGCTGGCCAAAAATCGGACCCAATCAGTCTTTTGAGTGTGCAATGATGTGGAAGTATGCACCGACTGGGGGGAAGAAAGTGTTATTCGTTCTCTTCTGCCTGATGCTGGAATTCTGAAATTAAAAAAGAAACAACTGGGAATACACAGCAGGTCAGCCAGCGTCTGTAAAGGGAAAAGACAGGTTAATGTTTTGGGTGTATACCCTTTGCTGGAATTCTGTCCTGGTACAGTGCTGTACAGGTTTAAATAACTTTTGAAAGAAATTAATTTTTAATTACTCTCCCATTAGTAGATGGGAGTGGTCTGCCACAGGTTTGTATGCACAATGTCCTACACATCCAGTGTCTATTTTTGGTTGTACCATCAGACTGGCCAGCTGCTTATTCACAAGGAATTAGAAAAGTTACTGGACCAGTCACTAGTAGCGGCTCTCACACTTCCTGATGCTTGATTCAAGTGTTAGGTTGTCAGAAGTCAAGAGGATGTTGCATGCCTGCCTTCTTGCTGGAAAATATTATGTAGCATTGGGGGAAAACCCGCAGCTCTGAATCACAAGAATATATAGCAGTATTTGCAGAATGCTATGCTCTTTAAATCAATAATGGACTAATCATACTTTATGGGTGATGCAGGATTTTGCATGCATCTCTTATCTTTGTGCTCCGTTTTAAAGTTTTACTTCCCTTCTTCAGTTCTCCTTTGCTGCAGCACACACCATTCCAAGTAATCTGCTTTCAGGCCTCTACCAGTGCTGCTCTTGTACTTATTCTTGAAGGTGTGGAGTGAGCAGATCAGATTGACTATCCATCTCCCCAGCTGGAGAAGTGAATAATCTACGTGGTAGCACCAAAATTGGGAATTCACCTTATGGGGAAACTACAAAAATGAACCCATACTCATGCCAAGGGTGTGGCATGCTGGCTGAATTCTCCATTTTTTTTTGTTTAGCCCAAATACTTAAGCGAGGTCTCTTGCCTTGAGACCTCGCTTAAGTTGCTTTGGTTAGGTAAGTGAGAGTGGCACTGGGTGACTATCACTCTGTTTCCTCTCCTTGTGCACTTTCCTGTGAGAAGCATCTAGCTTCCAGTTGACTTCTCCGATGGCACAGCCGAGATTTGGAAAGTCATTTCACATTAGTGTTCCCAAAACTGTTACATTGCTCTCTGTCTTGATCTATCAACATCATTTAAGTGCATACACTGCAGTAGGGAAACAGTGGTTGAGTTGTAATCTAATTTTCAGGCCAGCTTCAGCTGAGGAACCCAACATTCCCACATTCCAGGTCTGCTCCGTTTAAAATGAATGTTGTTGGTAATTAGCAGAAAGCCATGTGACCTTATGAGTTCTGTGGGCATTTGCTTTTGAGATAAGACCTTCACTTGTTTCCTTCTAGGATTATAATTCCAGCATTTAAAATACAAAAAGCAAAAAATGTGCAGGGTAGTATTGTTGAGGTGAAATCACAATGGCTTCTTTGACAGTACGTACACACCATTTAGGTCAAAGAAATGCATGTTTAATGAAATTTAATGTCACCCTGTTTCACAGCAATAATCACTGAGGACATCCGGCCTTGGCTACTTGTGCAGAAACATGTTTAGAAATTATAAATGGGGTACAAGAGGATTATTGTAGGCTTTTTTTTGCCTTTTAGAATTCGTTAAATACATGACAAAGCCCTGGTAGAGTTCTTTGGGGAATGGGGCAGAAGACAGGTTCTCAGTCTTTAAACAGACCAATCCCATTGATAGCAGTGTTAAGGAGGAGGTGCCCTGTAAGGGGATCTCCTTGCTGTATGTCACTTTGGTGCTTTCATAATCTTTAGACAAATCAGAATATTTCCTTAATGGTGAGAGACAAGGAGCTGTGGAGGAACAAAGGGATTTAGGTGTCCACGTACACAATTCTCTATAAGCTACTGCAGATGTACAAAAAGTTAATCAAAAAGGCAAATGAAATGTTGGCCTTTATTGTAAGGAAGTTGGAATTCAAAACTGAGGAACGAATGCTTCAGTTGTATAGAGTCTTGGTTAGACCCCATCTGGAGTACTGAATTCAGTTTTGGGCACGAACTGCAGGAAAGATATATTGGCCCTGGACAGGGTACAGCGCAGATTCACCAGAATGGTACCGGGAATTAAAGGGTTATATTATGAGGACAGATTGCATAAACTTGGCTTGTATTCCCTTTTATTTAGAAGGTTGAGGAGTGATCAGATTGAGGTGTTTTAAATTATAACTGGATTAGATAGGGTAGATACAGAGAAACTATTTCCTCTCTGGTGGGGGAATCCAGAACAAGAGGGTGTAATCTTAAAATTAGAGTTAGGCCACTTGGGAGTAAAATCAGGAAGCACCTTTTCACAGATGGAAATCTGGAACTCCTCGTTTCCATTCACCCCCACTCCCCCCCCCCCCCCCCCCCCCCCCACCCCTCCACAGAGGCTGTGTCCATTGAAATTTTCAAGACTGAGATGGATAGATTTTTGTTCAGTAAGGATATCAATAGATATGGAGCAAAGGCGGGTAAACAGAGTTAAGGTAAAGATCAGCCATGATCTAACTGAATTACAGAACAGGCTTGAGGGACTGTATGGCCTACTCCTGTTCCTATCAGATCACACAGCAGAGGCTGCATCACTATAAACCAGCAGTGAGGAAGACCCATTTTTCACTGGGCCTGCCTGACTGCTCCTGTCTTACTGGAGTTAGTAAAAGTGCGTCGAAAAGTGTGCGGTTAGCCTTCAGAAACCAAATTTATAAGCATAAACATCAGGAGTCAGCTCGTGGATGCTGAGCTCCCAGAATCTGACTTAAAAGAAGACCGATATAAAAAGTCCTTACAAGTGGTAGAATAGCTAAGTAAGCTTACTCACTTGAGACTTGGGCTGCATTATTAAAAACATCTTTCAGCATATTAGCTTCTTTGGGATAAGTACTTAGGGGATCCACAGATCAGCTCAGTAAGCAGGGTTAGTTGGTGCACAAAGTGATTAATTAAAAGTTCTCTTGTTTTTGGCAAGTTCTTAGCTTGTAGTGAAACTTGTGCTAAAGTTCCCCATTAAAACACAGCGGAAATCCTATCCTATTTAAACTATAGGAATGGAATTGAGTTCAGGCACCTACAATAAGGCAGCATGGAGGCCCCTTTGTTGAAATGCAAAGCTAATTGGCAAAGCACTTGTATGGAATTCCTTTTCTTCTATAGGATCCCTGTAACATTTAATCTAAATTGTTTGGTCTTATATTTTGAAAAAAAGGAAAGAAAGAACAAACTTCCATTTATATAGTGCATTTCACATTCACGGAACGTCTTAAAGCCCTTCACAGCCATCACACTTTGAAATGTAATCACTTGTTACGTAGGCAAACACGTAGGCACACAGCAAACAGTGACATAATGGTCAGTATTTTGATGGTGTGGGTTGAGGGATAAATGTTGACCAGGTCACTGGGACAATTCCCTGTAGTTCTTCAAATAGAGCCACAGTGATTTGTTGAGATCAATCTGATTAGGCAGATTGGTTTAACATTTCACCCAAAAGAAGGTACCTCCAACAATGCAGCACACTCCATGCTGCCTTGAAGTGTCAGTTTAGATTATATGCTCAACTCCTGCAGTGGAGTTTGAACATAATGGATACGGTAGCATAGTGGTTATGTTACTGGACTAGTAATCCAGAGGCCTGGACTAATAATCTGGAGTCATGAGTTTAAATCCTGCCACGGCAGCTGGGGAATTTAAATTCAATTAATTAAATTCAATTAATGAAATAAAAATCTGGAATTAAAATACTAGTATCAGTAATGGTGGCCATGAAACAACTGGATTGTGGTAAAAACCCATCTGGTTCACTAATGTCCTTAGGGGAGGAAACCTGCCGTCCTTACCCGGTCTGGCCTATATGTGACTCCAGACCCACAGCAATGTGGTTGATTCTTAATTGCCCTCTGAAATGGCCTAGCAAGCCACTCAGTTGTAAAATCTCGCTAAAAAAAGTCATAATAAGAATAAAACCGGACGGACCACCCGGCATTGGACCACTCGGCACTGGACTGGACAACGGCGAACCAAGCCCAGTCGACCCTGCAATGTCCTCCTCACTAACATCTGGGGACTTGTGCCAAAATTGAGAGAGCTGTCCCACAGACTAGTCAAGCAACAGCCTGACATAGCCATACTCAGAATTATACCTTTCAGCCAACGTCGCAGACTCTTCCATCACCATCTCTGGGTATGTCCTGTCCCACCGGCAGGACAGACCCACCAGAGGTGGCGGTACAGTGATATACAGTCAGGAGGAAGTGGCCCTGGGAGTCCTCAACATTGACTGTGGACCCCATGAAATCTCATGGTATCAGGTCAAACGTGGGCAAGGAAACCTCTTGCTGATTACCATCTATGTCCTCCCTCAGCTGATGAATCAGTCCTCCTCCATGTTGAGCACTACTTGGAGGAAGCACTGAGTGTAGCAAGGGCACAAAATGTACTTTGGGTGGGGGACTTCAATGTCCATCACCAAGAGTGGCTCGGTAGCACCACTACTGACCGAGCCGGCCGAGTCCTGAAGGACATAGCTGCCAGACTAGGCCTGCGACAGGTGGTGAGCGAACCAACACGAGGGCAAAACATACTTGACCTTGTCCTCACCAATCTACCTGTCGCAAATGCATCTGTCCATGACAGTATTGGTAGGAGTGAAGCCCCATGTTCGCACTGAGGGCACCATCCAACGTGTTGTGTGGCACTACCACCGTGCTAAATAGGATAGATTCAGAACAGATCCAGCTGCTCAAAACTGGGCATCCATGAGGTGCTGTGGGCCATCAGCAGCAGCAGAATTGTATTCCAGCACAATCTGTAACCTCATGGCCCGGCATATTCCTCACTCTACCATCACCAACAAGCCAGGGGATCGACCCTGGTTCAATGAGGAGTATAGATCAGCATGCCTGGAGCAGCACCAGGCGTACCTAAAAATGAGGTGCCAACCTAGTGAAGCTACAACTCAGGTCTACATGCATGCTAAACAGCGGAAGCAACATGCCATAGACAGAGCTAAGCGATTCCACAACCAACGGATCAGATCAAAGCTCTGCAGTCCTGCCACATCCAGTCGTGAATGGTGGTGGACAATTAAACAACTAACGGGAGGAGGAGGCTCTGCAAACATCCCCATCCTCAATGATGGCGGAGTCCAGCACGTGAGTGCAGAAGACACGGCTGAAGCGTTTGCAACCATCTTCAGCCAGAAGTGTCGAGTGGTTGATCTATCTTGGCCTCCTCCCGATATCCCCACCATTACAGAAGCCAGTCTTCAGCCAATTTGATTCACTCCACGTGATATCAAGAAACGGCTGAGTGCACTGGGCACAGCAAAGGCTATGGGCCCCGACAACATCCCAGCTGTAGTGCTGAAGACTTGTGCTCCAGAACCAGCTGCTCCTCTAGCCAAACTGTTCCAGTACAGCTACAACACTGGCATCTACCCGACAATGTGGAAAATTGCCCAGGTATGTCCTGTCCACAAAAAGCAGGACAAATCCAATCCGGCCAATTACAGTCCCATCAGTCTCCTCTCAATCATCAGCAAAGTGATGGAAGGTGTCGTCGACAGTGCTATCAAACGGCACATACTCACCAATAATCTGCTCACCGATGCTCAGTTTGGATTCCGCCAGGACCACTTGGCTCCAGACCTCATTACAGCCTTGGTCCAAACATGGACAAAAGAGCTGAATTCCAGAGGTGAGGTGAAAGTGACTGCCCTTGACATCAAGGCAGCATTTGACCGAGTGTGGCACCAAAGAGCCCAAGTAAAATTGAAGTCAATGGGAATCAGGGGGAAAACTCTCCAGTGGCTGGAGTCATACCTAGCACAAAGGAAGATGATAGTGGTTGTTGGAGGCCAATCATCTCAGCCCCAGGGCATTGCTGCAGGAGTTCCTCAGGGCAGTGTCCTAGGCCCAACCATCTTCAGCTGCTTCATCAATGACCTTCCCTCCATCATGAGGTCAGAAATGGGGATGTTCGCTGATGATTGCACAGTGTTCAGTTCTATTTGCAACCCCTCAAATAATGAAGCAGTGCGAGCCCGCATGCAGCAAGACCTGGACAACATCCAGGCTTGGGCTGATAAGTGGCAAGTAACATTCGTGCCAGACAAGTACCAGGCAATGACCACATCCAACAAGAGAGAGTCTAATCACCTCCCCTTGACATTCAATGGCATTACCATCGCCGAATCCCCCACCATCAACATCCTGGGGGTCACCATTGACCAGAAACTTAACTGGACCAGCCATATAAATACTGTGGCTACAAAAGCAGGTCAGAGGCTGGGCATTCTGCGGCGAGTGACTCACCTCCTGACTCCCCAAAGCCTTTCCACCATCTACAAGGCGCAAGTCAGGAGTGTGATGGAATACTCTCCACTTGCTTGGATGAGTGCAGCTCCAACAACATTCAAGAAGCTCGACACCATCCAGGACAAAGCAGCTCGCAGTATTGGCACCCCATCCAGCACCCTAAACATTCACTCCCTTCACTACCGGCGCACAGTGGCTGCAGTGTGTACCATCCACAGGATGCACTGCAGCAACTCGCCAGGGCTTCTTCGACAGCACCTCCGAAACCCGCAACCTGTACCACCTAAAAGGACAAGAGCAGCAGGCACATGGGAACAACACCACCTGCACGTTCCCCTCCAAGTCACACACCATCCCGACTTGGAAATATATTGCTGTTCCTTCATCGTCGCTGGGTCAAAATCCTGGAACTCCCTTCCTAACAGCACTGTGGGAGAACCGTCACCACACGGACTGCAGCGGTTCAAGAAGGTGGCTCACTACCACCTTCTCAAGGGCAATTAGGGATGGGCAATAAATGCCGGCCTCGCTAGCGACGCACACATCCCATCAACGAATAAAAAAAAATAATGACCTTCTGATTTAGAGGGGAGAGTGTAACCACTGAATTCAAGGTGTTACTTTGAATGCTATTACTGTCCCCACCGCCTCTAGCGGCGCGATCATTGCTAACGCGATTTACCTGCACCATGCAGTGGGTGGTAAAACCATAATATGTATTAAAAAATGCAAACAGCTGAATGAAGCTGCCTGAAGTCTCCACCTTCTGACTGCTTCCCATAGTTGTTAACAGTACGAACAGCTGATTGAAGCCACTTGAAGACCTGATTTTGCTTGAAGTCAGCGAAGCTTTTAAATCGGTAATTACTGCACTGCACAAAATAGCATATGTTTTAAACTGTGCGTTTGTAATTGTCATATGTGATGATGACAAATGGTTAGCGGCATTTGCCCAACATGTGGCTGTCCGTGATAATCGCCGACGGTGTAAGTGATGGGGACTGTATATTGAACTTGTGCCACTGTGCCAATGCATTTATCTGTGTATCGGTTTCACAAAAGTGATGACTGACTCTGGAAATAAATGAATCTTAACAAGCCTACAACCTTGTTTTTGGTACGTACGCTAAACAACTAAAATGATTTTGTGCCACGGGCTGTTTTCCTTTTTAATTAACTGAAGATTTAAAAAAATTGTTCCAAAGCAAGACAGCCAATTAATTACTTCTGACATCACTTGATGTAGGCAAATATGGCAATCAGTTTGTACAGAGCAAGGTCCCATAAACTTCAATGAGATGATGAGCAGTTTTAGCTGTTAGTTAAGGGATAAATGTTGGCCAGGAGAACTCCCTTGTTCTTCAAATAGTGCCACACAATGCTTTACATCCACCTGAACAGGCATATGGGACATCAGTTAAACATCTCATCCGATTGACAGCACCTCCAACAATACAGTACTCTCTCAGTAATGCACTGAACAGACTAGAACTATGTCTTCATGTGTGCAAAGAAAAAATAATCATCTACTGATATTTGACTGTTCAAACTTCACTTTTATAATTCCTGAGAAGACTGATGATAGGAATACATAAATCTTTTATCTGTATTGCCTTGGTTCAGTGGTAGCACTTTCGCCTCTAAGTCAGAAGATCGTGGGTTCAAGTGCAACTCCAGAGACTTGAGCATGTAACCTAGGCTGTCTCTCCAGTACAGTACAGTCAGAGGTGCCGTCTTTCAGATGAGCTGTTAAACCGAAGCCCCATCTGCCTTTTCAGGGGTATGTAAAAGATACCGTGGCACTATTCAAAGAAGAGATGGGGAGTTCTCCTGGTGTCCTGGCCAACATTTATTCCTCAACCAACATCACTAAAACAGATTATCTGGTCATTTAACTTATTGCTGTTTGCAAATTGGCTGCTGCATATCCCTTCATTATAACAGTGACTGCAATTCATCAGTACTTCATTGGCTGTATAGCGCTTTGGGATATTTTGAGGTTGTGAAAGGTACTGTCATTGCAAGTTCTTTTCATTCCTTCTTTCAAATTGCTGAATTTAGCATTGCTGGCTATAATTTGCAGCAAAATAAAGTTTCTAAATTTTGTGACCAGGTTGTTTGTGGATCAAAGTACCTCGTGAGAAAAGAATCTGCGCGTGACCATGTTGACCTGCTGGTATCTTCGCGCTACTGGCCCCCAGTGTATGTGGTTGACATGGCTCCACATGTTGCATTAAATGCAGATGTGCGGTATCCAGAAGTTGCTGGACAAATGTGGGAACATAAACAAGGCTGCTTTTCAGATCCGCTGGAGCCACCAAAGGTTTGTACTACACCTTCCTGTTACTACTGTAACCTGAAAGCTAATGCACTTTATACCACACACATGATCTGAGAATCAGTGGGTTATTTTTGTTTAAATATTTTCTAACCCATGATTAAGCAATTTCTAACCCAGAAGTACTACTGATGGCCCATGGCTTTTGGGTCACATTCATTGGCCAGATGCTATTTGTGTGAACTGACTTTTCAATTTTAAGTGTATATTGTCACTTCTTTAAATGTCTCCATGGCTTTCCTTTCCCTATCTCTGTAACCTCATCCAGCCCTATAATCTTTCTTCACCTGGCCCCATATAATGACTCCTTCCTTCACTCCACCAGTAGCAGCCGTGCCTTCAGCCACCTAGACCCCAGGCTCTGGAATTCTCTCGCCAAATCCCTCCAGCTCTCCTCCTTTAAAACCCATCCCTTTGATCACCCGTCCTAATCGCTCCTTGGGCTCCATGGGATCTTTTATGTCCATCTGTGGGTGCAGGCGGGGCTTTGGATTCACATCTCATCTGAAAGATGGCACCTTTGACAGTGCAGCACTCCCTCAGTACTGCACTGAGGTGTCAGCCTGGATATTGTGCTCAAGTCTCTGGAGTGGGACTTGAACCCACAATCTTCTAACTCAGAGGCAAGAGTGCTACCATTGAGCCACAGCTGGCACCTTAATTGGTTGGCACATTTGCCTGGCGCTGTGCTTTGGAATGTCCTGAGGATGCTATATAAATGTAAATTTGTTTTCTTTCTTTCTTCCTTTCTTTGTTGTCCCTGATTGCCTCAGAGATTGCAGTACCAATGCTTTTCCCTCTCTTCCTACACTTTGCCAGGGTACAACACAGAACACCAAAGCAGTATTGAAAATGATAAGCTACTACTCTTAGAAATGTGCAGAGGCGAACTGGGCATGTGGGAAATCGGGAGATTTCCCGAGTGCCCCTGTGAATGGTTCCATAGTGCTGCATTATCAGCGCCCCCCTTTTTTCTGTGAGAATCCTGCGCCCTTTCAGGGAGCCAAGTACGCCGCTGGTATGTGACAATAACAAATCACATATCTTGAGTCTCTATTTTTGGAAAATAATAGTTAATAAAGTTGTCATGTTAGAGTCCAGGTGTGGGTATTTTGATACTGGATCTAAAACTGAATTCTTCTTCCAGCATGTGTCTTGTCCAGAGCTACTTGATCAGCATTACACTATGGATGTGACTCTAATGGACAGCAACATTCAACATCCTATAACCAAGTCCAATGCCCGCAGAATTGTGTACCATGATACAGACCAGAGCACAGAGAAGGACACAATGGCAAGACACCATTCTATCAGCCTTTGTAGTGAGCTGGAGCCTTACAGCGACGTCCTCAAAGCTATTCCAGACAGCAAGGTGGATAATGTGCGGCAAAAGTCCATCACCTTTGAAAATGCTACTTACTATTATTTATACAATCGCTTGGTCGACTTCCTCACCAGCAGAGACATTGTAAACCAACAAATCAGTGAAGTTTTGCAGAGCTGTCAGCCTGGAGAGGTGGTGATACGGGATAGTTTGTACAGACTGGGGATAGCACACCTTAACACAGAGAGTGAGACTGAGGAGCTGGCATAACAACTGGTCCTTAAAGTAGTTAAGGAAAATGATTTGTCAAGTAATGTATTTATTCACTACTATTTAATTAAAAATATTATGTGTTTGTGATTTCTTATACTCTTTTTTTAGAAACCTTTTAGTGGTCATGGGCAGGGGAAGGATGGTACGGTTGGATTTGATTTGGGTTGTGCCTGAGATTGTACTACCATAGAGAACACTTTGTAGTCTACATTTGTTACTGTTTTTGTACTCATCAAGGTGAGGGATGATAATGCTGGTGAATGGGACTGTTCCCTTTTTGGGTATCCAGTGTCAGCATCAAGCACTCTCAGGTAAGGCATAGAACAGCTTGATGCAGAGTGAAGCTCCCTATACTCTGCCCCAGCAACATGCCTCAGCCTCAACCTCAGAAGAGCACTCCATACTACATCAATGTGACATTTTCTTGTATTCCCTACTTAACAACTGTGACAACACTTCAAAGGTAGTTCATTGGCTGTGAAGCGCTTTGGGACGTCCTGAGTTCATGAAAAGTGCTATATAAATGCAAGTTTGTTCTTTATTCCTGTAAATTACACTCTTAAATTATTTTTTTAAAGTCACTTTGAGTCTGAATAACTTGCTCCTAGGAGCAGCCCTTGTACTTTTAGCAAATACTGGTTCAATGTCGCAGCTATAGTTGATTTACACTTTGTCAGATTATTTCTCTCCACAGATATTTTGCCTAGTGCAAAAGTCTTGAATGACTTTGAGCTTCTCTGTATTAGTAGGTCAGACTCCTGTGCTAAAGGCAGGATGCCGATTGAGTAAGAAAATAAGATGACTTGCCTCTTCACTCTTGGAGTATGGCATCTTTCATGTATTAAGGTGCAGCTCCATTGCCTCGCTAGAGATTCACTGTGAATTGGATACATCTGTGTGTTTTGTTATGTTTAACTGCACAGGTCCAGGTGAGATGACTTTGTGACAAGAATGGGAGAGCCACATGGGTGCTGCCCCAATGTCCTGATAATGTCTAAGTCTTAAATTGACTATTCAGTGATTCACCATATTGGTAAAATGGACTAACTTCTGTGATCTGTGAAGGGTGATTCATTCAAAGAGCATGGAGGTCCCTACAAGACCGGTAATTTCAATGTATCAGTAGTTTTGCTCTTGGGAGTTTTGTTGATTAAGCATTACTGATTGTTTGAATTGCAGAAAGCAGCGAGTTCAGCTCTATTTGGAATTTCTACATTCTTGATGATTCAACAATTCTGTAATCCAGATAAGATGCTACATTCTTTCCTTCAGTAAGTTTAAAACCTGCCCTGAAACTAAATACACACATTGGAAAAACAAAATTGATCCTTACATTAAGTATTTTCTATATCTAGGTTTATGAAGCCATCTGACCAAAAGAGTATTTAATAGCACTACCTATTCACAGCCATGCTTATGCTTTGTTTGATCGTAGTGTGAGATTATATAGCATTATAGTTATCTCTACGTGGTATGTTAAAACTCAATTTAGGTCATTGGAGTCTCATGGATGGTGTCTGCATCAGATGTTCCAATGCATAATGAGATGTTAACCAGTCTTTATCTTGAACATGTCAGTTGTACTTTTTTTCTCCAAAAATTGTAACTGTCAAAAAAGATAGGATAATGGCACAATCAGATGCTGAAATGTGCAACAATAATGTGTTATACCATGAATCCGAGGGTTCGCCCACTGAGTCCATATGGGTAGAACTGAAAAATAAGAAGGGAGAGATCACTTTGATAGGATTGTACTACAGACCCCCAAATAGTCAACGGGAAATTGAGGAGCAAATATGTAAGGAGATTACAGACAGCTGCAAGAAAAATAGGGTGGTAATAGTAGGGGACTTTAACTTTCCCAACATTGACTGGGACAGCCATAGCATTAGGGGCTTGGATGGAGAGAAATTTGTTGAGTGTATTCAGGAGGAATTTCTCATTCAGTATGTGGATGGCCCGACTAGAGAGGGGGCAAAACTTGACCTCCTCTTGGGAAATAAGGAAGGGCAGGTGACAGAAGTGTTAGTGAGGGATCACTTTGGGACCAGTGATCATAATTCCATTAGTTTTAAGATAGCTATGGAGAAGGATAGGTCTGGCCCAAAAGTTAAAATTCTAAATTGGGGAAAGGCCAATTTTGATGGTATTAGACAGGAACTATCAGAAGTTGATTGGGAGAGTCTGTTGGCAGGCAAAGGGACGTCTGGTAAGTGGGAGGCTTTCAAAAGTGTGTTAACCAGGGTTCAGGGTAAGCACATTCCTTATAAAGTGAAGGGCAAGGCTGGTAGAAGTAGGGAACCTTGGATGACTCGGGAGATTGAGGCACTAGTCAAAAATAAGAAGGAGGCATATGACATTCATAGGCAGCTGGGATCAAGTGGATCCCTTGAAGAGTATAGAGATTGCCGGAGTAGAGTTAAGAGAGAAATCAGGAGGGCAAAAAGGGGATATGAGATTGCTTTGGCAGATCAGGCAAAGGTGAATCCAAAGAGCTTCTACAAATACATAAAGGGCAAAAGGGTAACTAGGGAGAGAGTAGGGCCTCTTAAGGATCAACAAGGTCATCTATGTGCGGAACCACAAGAGATGGGTGAGATCCTGAATGAATATTTCACATCGGTATTTACGGTTGAGAAAGGCATGGATGTTAGGGAACTTGGGGAAATAAATAGTGATGTCTTGAGGAGTGTACATATTACAGAGAGGGAGGTGCTGGAAGTCTTAACGCGCATCAAGGTAGATAAATCTCCGGGACCTGATGAAATGTATCCCAGGACGTTATGGGAGGTTAGGGAGGAAATTGCGGGTCCCCTAGCAGAGATATTTGAATCATCCACCGCTACAGGTGAGGTGCCTGAAGATTGGAGGGTAGCAAATGTTGTGCCTTTGTTTAAGAAGGGCGGCAGGGAAAAGCCTGGGAACTACAGACCAGTGAGCCTGACATCTGTAGTGGGTAAGTTGTTAGAGGGTATTCTGAGGGACAGGATCTACAGGCATTTGGAGAGGCAGGGACTAATTAGGAACAGTCAGCATGGTTTTGTGAGACGAAAATCATGTCTCACGAATTTGATTGAGTTTTTTGAAGGGGTAACCAAGAAGATAGATGAGGGCTGTGCAGTAGACGTGGTCTACATGGACTTCAGCAAAGCATTTGACAAGGTACCGCATGGTAGGTTGTTACATAAGGTTAAATCTCATGGGATCCAAGGTGAGGTAGCCAATTGGATACAAAATTGGCTTGATGACAGAAGACAGAGGGTGGTTGTCGAGGGTTGTTTTTCAAACTGGATGCCTGTGTCCAGCGGTGTGCCTCAGGGATCGGTGCTGGGTCCGCTGTTATTTGTTATTTATATTAATGATTTGGATGAGAATTTAGGAGGCATGGTTAGTAAGTTTGCAGATGACACCAAGATTGGTGGCATTGTGGACAGTGAAGAAGGTTACCTAGGATTGCAACGGGATCTTGATAAATTGGGCCAGTGGGCCGATGAATGGCAGATGGAGTTTAATTTAGATAAATGTGAGGTGATGCATTTTGGTAGATCAAATCGGGCCAGGACCTACTCCGTTAATGGTAGGGCATTGGGGAGAGTTATAGAACAAAGAGATCTAGGAGTACAGATTCATAGCTCCTTGAAAGTGGAGTCACAGGTGGATAGGGTGGTGAAGAAGGCATTCAGCATGCTTGGTTTCATTGGTCAGAACATTGAATGCAGGAGTTGGGATGTCTTGTTGAAGTTGTACAGGGCATTGGTGAGGCCACACTTGGAGTACTGTGTACAGTTCTGGTCACCCTATTATAGAAAGGATATTATTAAACTAGAAAGAGTGCAGAAAAGATTTACTAGGATGCTACCGGGACTTGATGGTTTGACTTACAGGGAGAGGTTAGACAGACTGGGACTTTATTCCCTGGAGAGTAGGAGGTTAAGGGGTGATCTTATAGAAGTCTATAAAATAATGAGGGGCATAGATAAGGTCGATAGTCAAAATCTTTTCCCAAAGGTAGGGGAGTCTATAACGAGGGGGCACAGATTTAAGGTGAGAGGGGAGAGATACAAAAGGATCCAGAGGGGCAATTTTTTCACTCAAAGGGTGGTGAGAGTCTGGAACGAGCTGCCAGAGGCAGTAGTAGAGGCGGGTACAATTTTGTCTTTCAAAAAGCATTTGGACAGTTACATGGGGAAGATGGGTATCGAGGGATATGGGCCAAGTGCAGGCAATTGGGACTAGCTTAGTGGTATAAACTGGGCGACATGGACATGTTGGGCCGAAGGGCCTGTTTCCATGTTGTAACTTCTATGATTCTAATTGATGCGCTCAGCATGTTCATTGCAAGACTATGGGTTTTATTATTGGCAGTTTATTGTGTTGCATCATCAATTGGTGCTCTAAATATTAATGGTACATTGTGGAATCATTTTTCTTTAAGAACATAGGAGCAGGAATAGGCCATACGGCCCCTCGAGCCTGCTCCGCCATTCAATAAGATCATGGCTGATCTTTGACCTCATCTCCACTTTCCCGCCCGATCCCCATATCCCTTGGTTCCCCTAGAGTCCAAAAATCTTTCGCTCTCAGTCTTGAATATATTCAATGACTGAGCATCCAAGGCACTTTGGAGTACAGAATTCCAAATATTCATGACCCTCTGAATGAAGAACATCCTCCTCATCTCAGTCCTAAATGAACAACCCCTTATCCTGAGACTGTCTCCTAGTTCTAGACTCTCCAGCCATGGGAAACATCCGATCAGCATCTACCCTGTCAAGCCCTCTTAGAATATTATATGTTACAATGCAATCACTTCTCATTCTACTAAACTCCAGAGAGTATAGGCCCATTCTACTCAATCTTTCCTCATAGGAAAGTCCTTTCATCCCAGGAATCAATCTAGTGAACCTTTGTTGCACTGCCTCTAAGGTGGGTAAGGAGACCAAAATTGTACACCGTGCTCCAGGTGTGGTCCCACCAAAGCCCTGTACAATTTCAGCAAGATATCCATACTCTTGAATTCCAACCCCCTTGCAAAAAAGGCCACATACCATTTGCCTTCCTAATTGCTTGCTGTACCTGCATTTAACTTTGTTTTGTGTACAAGGACACCCAAATCCCTCTGAACACCAACATTTAATAGTTTCTCACCATTTAAAAAATATTCTGTTTTTCTATTTTTCCTACCAAAGTAAATAACCTCACATTTCCCCACATTAAACTCCATCTGCCACCTTCTCACCCACTCACTTAGCCTGTCTATATCCTTTTACAGCCTCTTTGCATCCTTCTCACAGCTTACTTTCCCACCTAGCTTTGTATCGTCAGCAGACTTGGATACATTACACTCCATCCCTTCATCTGCGTCATTAATATAGATTGTAAATAGCTGAGGCCCAAGCACCGATCCCTGCGGCACCCCACTACTTACATCCTGCCAAGACGAAAATGACCCGTTTATTTCTACTCTCTTCTGTCCATTAACCAATTCTCAATCCACACTAATATATTAGCCCCAATCCCATGAGCTCTAATCTTGTGTAACAACCTCTTGTGTGGAATTTTATCGAATGCCTTTTGAAAATCCAAATATACTGCATCCACTTGTTCCCCTTATCTGCCCTGCTAATTACACCATCAAAATACTCTTAATAGATTTGTTAAACACTATTTCCCTTTCATAAAACTATGTTGACTCTGCCTAATCATATTATGATTTTCTAAGTGCCCTGTTACTACGTCCTTGATAATAGATTGTAGCATTTTCCCTCCTACTAATATCAGGCTAACTGGCCTATAGTTCTGTGTTTTCTCTCTCCATACTTTCTTGAATAGTGGGGTTATATTTGCTACTTTCCAATCCATGGGGACCATTCTAGAATCTAATGAATTCTGGAAGATCAAAACCACCTCTTTTAAAACACTAGGATGTAGGCCATCAGGTCCCGGGGATTTGTTGGCTTTTAGTCCCATTAATTTTTCTAATCCTTTTGCTTTACCAATCTTAATCACTTTAAGTTCCTCCCTCTCATTACACCCTTGGTTCCCCACTATTTCCAGTATGTTTTTTGTGTCTCTCACTGTGAATACAGATATAAAATATTTGTTTAACGTCTCTGCCATTTCCCTATTCCCCATTATTCCCCATTATAGGCACATAGCAACAGGAGTAGGCCATTCAGCCCCTCGTGCCTGCTCCGCCATTTGATAAGATCATGGCTGATCTGTGATCTAACTCCATATACCTGCCTTTGGCCCATATCCCTTAATACCTTTGGTTGCCAAAAAGCTATCTATCTCAGATTTAAATTTAGTAATTGAACTAGTATCAATTGCCGTTTGTGGAAGAGAGTTCCAAACTTCTACCACCCTTTGTGTGTAGAAATGTTTTCTAATCTCACTCCTGAAAGGTCTGGCTCTAATTTTTAGACTGTGCCCCCTACTCCTAGAATCCCCAACCAGCGGAAATAGTTTCTCTCTATCCACCCTATCTGTTCCCCTTAATATCTCATAAACTTCGATCAGATCACCCCTTAACCTTCGAAACTCTCGAATACAACCCCAATTTGTGCAATCTCTCCTCGAAGTCCGGGTGTCATTCTAGTAAACCTACGCTGCACTCTCTCCAAGGCCGATGTGCCCTTCCGAAGGTGCGGTGCCCAGAACTGCTCACAGTACTCCAGGTGCGGTCTAACCAGGGTTTTGTATAGCTGCAGCATATCTTCTGCCCCCTTGTACTCTAGTCCTCTAGATACAAAGGCCAGAATTCCATTAGCCTTATTGATTATTTTCTGCACCTGTTCACGACACTTCAATGATCTATGTACCTGAACCCCTAAGTCCCTTTGGACATCCACTGTTTTTAACTTTTTACCATTTAGAAAGTACCCTGTTCTATCCTTTTTTTGATCCGAAGTGGATGACCTCATATTTGTCTACATTGAATTCCATTTGCCACAGTTTTGCCCATTCACCTAATCTATCAATATCGCTTTGTAATTTTTTGTTTTCATCTACACTGCTTACAATGCCACCAATCTTTGTGTCATCGGCAAACTTAGATATGAGACTTTCTATGCCTTCGTCTAAGTCGTTAATAAATATTGTGAATAATTGAGGCCCCAAGACAGATCCCTGCGGGCCTCCACTAGTCACATCCTGCCAATATGAGTACCTACCCATTATCCTTACTCTCTGTCGCCTTTCGCTCAGCCAACTTCCTAACCAAGTCTGTACTTTTCCCTTGATTCCATGGGCTTCTATCTTAGCTAACGGTCTCTTATGTGGGACCTCATCAAATGCCTTCTGGAAGTCCATATAAATAACATCCATTGACATTCCCCTGTCCACTACTTTAGTCACCTCTTAAAAAAATTCAATCAGGTTTGTCAGGCACGACCTACCTTTCACAAATCCATGCTGGCTCTCTCTGATTAACTGAAAATTCTCGGTGTTCAGTCACCCTATCCTTAATTATAGACTCCAGCATTTTCCCCACAACCGATGTTAGGCTAACTGGTCTATAATTTCCTGGTTTCCCTCTCCTTTCTTAAAAATCGGGGTGATGTGCAATTTTCCAATCTAGAGGATCAGTTCCTGAATCTAGAGAACTTTGAAAGATTATAGTTAGGGCATCTGCAATGTGCTCACCTACTTCCTTTAAAACCCTGGGATGGAAACCATCTGGTCCTGGGGATTTGTCACTCTTTAGTGCTATTATTTTCTTCATTACTGTTGCTTTACTTATGTTAATATTAATCGAGTCTCTGTCCCCGATTCAATATTAGTTTTCTTGGGATTTCCGGCATGCTATCCTCTTTTTCTACTGTAAATACTGACATGAAGTAATTGTTCAACATGTCCGCCATTTCCCCATTGTCAATGACAATATCCCCACTTTCAGTTTTTAAGGGGCCAACACTGCTCCTGACCACCCTCTTTTTCCTAATATAACTATAAAAGTTCTTCGTATTGGTTTTGATATCCCTTGCAAGTTTCTTTTCATACTCTCTTTGTAGCTCTTACTATCTGTTTTGTGACCCTTTGTTGATCTTTGTATCTTTCCCATTCGTCAGGATCTGTACCATTTTTTGCCTTTCCTTATGTCTTATACTGTCCCTTACCTCTTTAGTTATCCATGGCTGTTTTTTTGGCAAGTAGAGTTCTTGCCCCTCAGGGGTATAAACCGGTTCTGTATTACGTTAAGTGTTTCTTTAAACATTTCCCACTGATCATCAGTCGATTTACCCATTAACAGATTTGCCCAGTTTACTGTGGACAGTCTCTGTCTCATCCCATCGAAGTCAGCCTTACCCAAGTCTAGAATCTTAGCAGCTGCTTCACTTTTTTCCCTTTCAAACACTACATTGATCGCTATTGGATAGATGTTCACGCACAGTTAAGATGTTAATTAAATATGGTTCATTACTCATTACTAAATCTAGTATGGCTTGCCCCCTTGTTGCCTCTAGGACATACTGCTGTAGAAAACTATCCCGGACACACTCAAGAAATTCACTACCTTTCTGACAGTTGCTAGTCTGCTTTTCCCAATCTATGTGAAGGTTAAAGTCCCCCATTAAGACCACTATGCCTTTGTTACAAGCTTGTCTAATCTCTGCATTTATGCAATCTAGCACTTCAGAGCTGCTGCCAAGGGTCCTATATACAACTCCCTCTATAGTCTTAGATCCTTTCCTATTTCTCAATTCAACCTATACGGTCTCTGTTGGCTGCTTACCTCTCGTTATATCCTCCTTTATCATTTCTCCTGCCTCTGCCCTAAGGGACCCACATTTACTTTTGCTAATCTCTTTCTTTTTGTATACTTGTAGAAGCTCTTACAATCTTTTTATATTTCTTGCTAGTTTACTCTCATTCAATTTTCTCCCTCTTTATCAATTACTTGGTTATCCTTTGCTAATTTCTAAAACCCTCCCAATCCTCAGGCTTACTACTCTTTTTGGCAACATTGCAAGCCTCTTCTTTTAACTTAATTGATATCTTTTTGCACGCATGTGTACCCCAGATACTACAAAATGTTCTTAATTGCTTTGAATCAGCATTGAGAATTAGAATCTGCTTAACATAATGCCTAATGCAGGGCAACGGGGAAAGGGCGGGGGAGTGGGGCTAGCTGGATTGCTCTTGCATAAAGCCGCGCGGACTTGATGGGCCAAATGGCCTTTTTCTGTGCTGTAACCTTTCTATGATTCTGTAATGCCCTTTAATGGATCCCCCACATTTGCCTGTGAAGTAGCTGTCATCTGGCAGGCCGACATAAAGCTTAGAAGAAAAGGCTATTTGGCCCATCAAGTTAGCAGCTTTCACAGTTCATTCATGCCAATCTCAATCATGGATTACCCTTCTCCTTCCTACTGTTCTTTTTCTCCCCCCCCCCCCCCCCCCACCACCCAAAAAAAACCCACCAGTGAGCGAAAATAGAAATTTTACCTTGCTGGTAGGAGATGCAAAATACTTTTATATTTTACAAGTCGTAAGTGAGATGTACTTTAAATTTGAGGTGCTCCTCCCCTTCTCCTACAATGTCAGGTGCTGAACACGTACAAATATAATTTACAAATATAATTTTTTTATTTAAAAAAAAGTATTCTGTGGTTAAAAAATCTAGTACACATCTTAAAATACAGTATTACATTGAGCCAGCAATAAATATACAATTAATTTGTCTTTTATAAAGTAAATTTGTGTTTAATACATATGTTCACAGCTTTTGTATAGAAAATTACCCATAGTGTGACCAAAAACATTTCATGGAATTATTTATCCTGTGTGACTATGTATGGAGTGATACAGCTAGTAATTTGTGCTTGCTTTTAATGTGGAATCAATAACACCAACCTAACTACAGACAATGTTATTAATTATTGCATACTCTTGGATTGAGATAGCAAATGGGATTGGCTGAATAGTTGCATTAGAAAATAATTTTCACTCTTGCTCACTAGCTTGAAGTTAGCAGGTGAGAATCTTCCTCAGATGATGTCAGTGGACAACAGAATGGAGAGTATTAGCCACAGACATCATGAAGCACTGGTTGTAACTTGTATAAAGTAGGTAAAAAGATCTCCTTTCTCTCCTTGCTAATGTTCTCCCCTTCTCTCCTAAAGGATTCGACTCCTTGTTGAGTTATGATTCCACAGGCACTGGTTGCCCTTCTGTACCTTGCCCAAGAAACCATTATTCGTGCGTGAGCCTTGATGGTGAGTGTTGGCAAGTGATTGACCATCTAAGGCGATCTGGCAACAGCCAAGACTGATGTTATCCTCACCCAACATCCACATTTGTGTCCTTAAAACAAGGGCGGCTGAATCAGGAACAGCAACCCTAGCCAAATCCCTCCTCCATAACCCAGGAGTGCTGAGCCCTATTGTAGCAGTCCCATCACTGCCCTAGCTAAGATCAGCTGACTCAGCACAGATCGGAGATTGAACCTAGGACCATCTTGATCTGTAGGGTGCAGCCACGCGATGTGTGAACTGAACCATTAAAGGAGGCAAAACTTTCTATTTAAAAAGTGAATAAAATTTTAGTCCAAGGATATAATCCAACAGTATAAAATAAACCATTGCCTCCCAAGTTGAATATTTAGTTATATCCCCTTCTTCCACCCCACAGCATCAGAAGACGCAACATTAAAATGTTATCCAGCCAACTCTAAGTAGACTTACTACCTACCTACCTACCCACCCACCAGCCTGCCTCAGCCCTGATGCTACAAGGAGCTTGCAAAAGAGCTGAATGAACACTTGCCTGGTAAAATATATATATACACACAAACATTGCCAGTAGTAAAATCAAATTACTGCTTAGTAGCAAACACTGTTGAAAGAATTATGGCCAATATAATTCTTACAAGCAGTCTCATACAGACCCAGGCACACACTATTGCTTTTAACACACTGCCCCACACAGCACATCGATCCAGAGCAGCAATCCTCACTTGGATTCAGCCCAGGATGGGAGGAGAAAAACAAGGTGACTAGTCTTCCACTGCTGGATGTCACTTGTACTTTTCTTGGGGAGCTAACTGAAGAAGTTGACTGACAAAGGAAAAACTGCAAATGCTGGAAATCTGAAATAAAACAGAAAATGCAGATGGGTTGGTAAC
Source organism: Heptranchias perlo (assembly GCF_035084215.1). Lineage (NCBI taxonomy): Eukaryota > Metazoa > Chordata > Chondrichthyes > Hexanchiformes > Hexanchidae > Heptranchias > Heptranchias perlo. The sequence goes on from NC_090338.1 coordinate 19,702,132, forward strand.
CAGATGACACAGATTTAAGATAATTGGCAAAAGAAACAGGAGAGAGATGGGAAGAATTTTTTTTCTGCAGTGTTATGATCTGGAATACACTACCTAAAAGGGTGGTGGAAGCAGATTCAATAGTAACTTTCAAAGGGGAATTGGACATATACTTGGAAAAGGAAAAATTTGCAGGGCTATGGAGGAAAGAGCAGGGGAGTGGGACTAATTGGTTAGCTCTTTCAAAGAACCGGCACAGGCACGATGGGCCGAATGGTCTGCTGTGCTGTGTGATTCTATACAGCTGGTCAGTAAGCATCAGAAAGGAAAGACAGGTTATGGTGTTTCAAGTGCATATCCTTTATCTGCATTTTATGTTTTTATGGCAAAGGGAAGGCAATGGGGAAAGTGGGCAACTAAAAAGGATGGAGAGATAATGAAAAAAAACATTTAAGATTCTAACAAAAAAAATCTATTCAAACCCCAGTTTTATAGTGGCTGGAAGGATTGACTAATGCATAAGTAGGTAAGCACATTATTTAGAACTCATTGAAATGATGAATTTCCAATTCAGAAGTGTGTGAAACAATAAATGACTGTGCTGACTATATACTGTTTAATGTAAGTTCAAGGCTACCCTGACAAAAAAAGGTTTATTGGCATTTTAAAGTTTTATGGAGTAACATTGTGACTCATTGCTCCAGGCATTATGTTCCAGAATCGCCTGACTTGAATTTGCATCCATGATCCTTCATGCCTGGAGTTATGGATCTCAGCCATATCATAGCAGGGAGTTGCTGACCAAAGTCCAAATACTCTTTGAGGGGGAGGGGATGATCAAGAAGAGTCAACTGTATGCCTGTTGTACATCTCCTCGTCGCTGGTTTTACTGATATTAGAAGAGATCTTAATGCAGGTCAGAGATAGTATGTGCTTTGGATTGACCCAAAAATGGGAAGGAGGCAAATACACCTCAAACAGTAGCAGTCTCGCCCTTCAAGAAATTTTTTAAAATATCACCCTTCAAGAATTTTTTTAAAATAATTTTGACAGTTGCAGAACTATGTAAGTTTAAATGTGAAATTTGTAATCATGGAACAACCAGTCAATGACTTTACTTCCTAAAGAGTGACTACCTTTACACCATATAGTATAATATTAGATAACGTGACAATCCCCTTCAAGCTGAGAAAGTGATTGATCCATGAGTTCGTGAAGGAGACATGGAAATAATTTTATGATTGAAGACTTACAACTCCAAGTGATGGAGTCACCAATTCATAAATAATTTTTCCTAATTGATGCCAATACTTGATGCTATGTATATCTCAAAACATTTTGTCACTTTCAGCAAAGTTTTCAATGTGAACTATGGAAATTTCACTTTTTTACAACGGGGAAAGGAACTCTTATGATGCCAAATTGCATGGTCAGGTTTCATGCTGGTGGTAGTTCAACATGATGTAGAGATGCTGGTGATGGACTGGGGTTGACAATTGTAAACAATTTTACAACACCAAGTTATAGTCCAACAATTTTATTTTAAAATCCACAAGCTTTCGGAGGCTTCCTCCTTCCTCAGGTGAATGTGGAAATGAAATCCACAATTTCATTTCCACATTCACCTGAGGAAGGAGGAAGCCTCCGAAAGCTTGTGGATTTTAAAATAAAATTGTTGGACTATAACTTGGTGTTGTAAAATTGTTTACAGTAGTTCAACATGGCACAGATCTCTGATCGAGGTGGGACTGGTTCTCATTTGTAATAATAGAAAATTCATTTTTTTTAATTGCAGAGCAGTATTTTTCCTGTGTTCTGCACTGAGGTCAGATGTAGCTTCTAACTTTTATAATGGGAAATGTTATGTGGCTGAGACTGGATGTAATGGTGGCTCAGGCCATGGGTTAATTAAGCTTCCCGTCTAGAGTGGATGAATTGAGCTCACAGTAGTGGGATTGTTTCAATTGTTAAGAGAAATTGTAGCAGTTTGATAGGTTCTGTTGTTCCTGACATTTAAATGTACCTCTCTCCGTTGCCATGGTGTAAATACTTATACCTAATGTTCCAAATGCACCTGATGTATCATATGGTGAGAAGAACAAGGGGAAATTGTCCAACTCATTTTGCTTTTGCTCCCTCGCCCCTTGATGTACATTTTGTGCCTTAGTCATCATTTCTCCTTCACTCATTTCATCTTCCACATACATTCAAGCTAGAAGTCCCTTGCTTTTCCTAACATAACAATGTTCATATTCTTTGTTGCCATCTATACAATTCATATAAATGTATTTTGTGAAAAGACAAGTAACTAACTTTTTTTTTGACATTCAAATGGTAAACTCTCATGATGTTGCTCAACCAATCCACTTTGCACAATCAGAGTATTACATTATTGGCATAAAATCTGTACAAGATCTACAAAATAAACGTATTCATTCTGAAGCATAGGACTCATTTCCAGTCGCATAATCTCCCTGCATCAATAAAATCATTGCTTTGTGCAAAACAATACCCTAAAATCTGGTCAATACTATTACATTTTTTTTTCACAACTGAGTCATTCTGATTGTACCATGAAGTAATATTAACTTAATAAAAACACGCACAAAAACCTATCTGGGCAGTTGTTTATAATATTTATCCTGCTGTGATCATGACATTGGTAATCACACCAATGGCTTCATTTCTTGTGTGTTATGAAGATGGGCTAAACTTGTAAGAAACGAATCATAACCCACTCTCTCCGGGACGGCTCATTCGTATATCCTGTATGTTTTCAGTGCCCAGCGTACCTACTAGATTGTAGAGAAGCCTGATAGAAAAGTACTTTTGTAAGTGCTGCAGGCTGAAAAGTTAAATTCTTCATTGATGAAGTAAGGCAAAGTAGAGAGCAGTTTGTGTATCAGTCTTCAGTTTGATATTCCTTCATGTACAATGGAAGGCAGCTGCAAACATAATGACTGAAGTAAAAGCCTGACGGGCACTGCTTCACTTGGGTTCTGCAAGGCAACCTGTAGCACCTATTTTTTTTTTGCAGAAGAAAGAGAAAAAGAAAAGATAAATCATTACGTTGAAGATTTATACAATGTTTACCTTCATGCAAGCCCTTGACAGGAGGACGTCATGTTTTTCAGGCCAATGCCTGGATAAATATTAGGATCAAATATTTTTAGTCTCATTAAATTTGATACAGATAGATTAATTTTAAAATATATGACTACATGTGCTATCTATTCCAGTCTTGCTGCTGTTCTGGATTATTCTCTTTTGCCAAGTCTATCATCACTCTTGTGGGCTATATCAATTATCCCTCATATTTGGAAAGTTAAGTTTCATTAGAATTAGTGTCAATAATTCTCTTTTGTAATGTATAAAGGATCTTGCATAAGAGTGCAGCCCTACTTCGTGTAGCCGATGAACTGACACCACTAGTATGCATGTCTATTGTCTATCTGACAGTACAGGCTGAGCATGGGATCGGTCAAACAGTGCAGGACCTCACTTAGTGACCTCCTAAGAATACAGCTGTGTGACTGATTGGATTCCATGACAGAGCAGCCTTATATCTGTGTGGCTAAATGATCTGGAGTACCTGGATCTGGCTGGATGTGTGCACTTAAGACCCTGCACATACATCCACTTACACAGATTGCATTTACAAATCAGCTGTCGTTATAGTGTTCTGTTTTTAAATCTGTTTGACCATATGCATCGTACAGAAGAATTGAGTGCTGCTAGGACATGTTTTCAAGATCATGGCTGTGCTGGGACAGAGGTACAAAACAGAGGTGAGATGTTTCTCCTACATAGAGGAGGCAAAGACCAGATGGCAATTACCCCGGGACTACTCATGAGAAACTGCAAGTGGCATATTGCGTAACACAACTGTCTTTGGTACAGATGTCAACATTGAGAAAAGTTTAGGAGACAATGCAATTAAATAGTGACATACACCAAAATTATCTCTCAATGAGTGATGGTCATATTTTGAGCTTATTGACTGCTGCAGTGGGGAAGACCTTGGTATCATTTATGTTTAAAAATGCTACTATTGAGTTAAAACTAGCTCTTCAGGGGTTAAATTCACAGGACAGTAAGGCCAGGAGATATAGATTAAGATTCAGATGATGTATCTGAACCAGGTTAATTAAATTAGTTTGGACATTTCAGTGACCGTTTGCACTTATTCTGGTTGAGCTGACTTGATCCATTTGAGCACAGCTAGGGCTACCTTCAATGTTCCATAATTTTTTTCAGAATTTCAAGAAAGTTGTACAGAGTAGAACCAATGTGATAATGAAGAAATGGTTTGTTAAACTTTGGTCACCTGCATGTTTGTGTATCAAACTTCTTCCCTTTGCGAAAGCATGAAGATACAGACTCTGTGCATTCACAGGTGCATTTATTGCTGTTCAAGGGTTGATTCTTTGGGCAGTTCTTCCTGCACACACACTCACAAGCATCCTCATCCCATTCCTTCTGTGGTTCACACAAACCGTGATGTTGTGTGTTGCTACAAACACATTTGCAGGTACTCTCATCAAATTCTTTGTTGGGGCCACAGCTTGATGTGGAAAGCCTGTTCATGCACATGCAACTGCACGTGTCTTCATCGAATACCATATAGGGCCCACAAAAGTCATCCATCTCGCCTTCACTATCATCTGACAAGTATACAGAAGAAATGTCAGCAACATCCAATATTTTGACAGCCACCATTTTAAATAATATTTTTTTTTGCTCTTATTTCAATTTTATTTTTCTTCCTTCTTTTGCTCGTCCCCTTCCAACCAATCCAGTCAAGGGCAGAGGATAAGCTGCTCTGAGCTTTCTGCTGGCAGATAGGTCTGTGTGCAGAAAGAGCCCAGAGGGTGACTAATCCTCTAGTTCTTTTCTCTTTCGTCTCTTTGTCTTCCAATGAGAAACGTCTGACTTCTGTTCAGTGATTCTGGTGGAATGAGTAAGTTTGGGAACTCACAAGAGAAATACAGTCATGAACCCGTATCATATCGTTCCATTAGACAGCACCTCTCACGTGGTTTTACGTAGTAAGCTGAGTAAACAGATTCAAGTGGAAAGGCATTTTACGAGTTAGATTTTTTTACTAGTCTTTTCATGTCGCTATAATTCTGCACCAGGCCTACAAAATATCTTCCTTAATCATATGAATTGTGACAGATTCGGCATACAGTGCTGACATTACAATAGTTCTTCCCACTCATTCAGTTTAATTTTAGTGTGACTGTAATGTTATCATTGCAGCCATTTGTTTTGAGGCTGCAATATAAATTACAAGGATACTATAGAGGAAGCTATTGAATACTTATTCTATGAGTTAGGAAATGTTTTATACCTCTACTTCCTAAAGCATCATAAATATTATAATTAAGAACTCCATATATAATATTCTGCTGATGTGAAGTTTCTTTCTAATTAGTGCTGCGATTTTATAAGTCTACTGGAATGGTAACCGGGTAATACTGCACTGATCCACTTCTTATATTGATGTATAACTTAAGAACGTGAGAAATAGGAGTAGAAGTAGGCCGTTTGGCCCCCTCGAGCCAGCTCCACCATTCAATAAGATCATGGCTGATCTTCTACCTCAACTCCACTTTCCTGCCCTAATCCCATATCGCTTGATTCCCTTTAGTGTCCAAATATCCATCGATCTCAGTCTTGAATATACTCAATGACTGAGCATCCACAGCCCTTTGGGGTAGAGAATTCCAAAGAATCTCAACCCTCAGTGAAGAAATTTTTCCTCATCTCTGTCTTAAATGGCTGACCCCTTATTTTGAGACTATGACCTCTAGTTCTAGACTCTCCAGCCTGGGGAAACATCCTCTCAGCATCTACCCTGTCAAGCCCTCAATGAATTTTATATGTTTCAATGAGATCACCTCTCATTCTTCTAAACTCCAGAGAATATAGGTCAAACTTCATCCAGTTTTGGGAGAGTGATGTCAATGTGCTGCTCTCCCATTTTTTTAAACTGAAACTGGGGAGGCCATCTCCATATGTACAATAGGTTCCACTTTTATACAAAGGCTACGAGACAGCTAACAACGCAGGACAGACTCCCTAGGGAGAGAAATTCAACTTTGGGGGGGGGGGCGGGGGGGGCGCAAAACCGGTGTTTGTATATTGTCCGCCCGTTATACACCCTTTTCCAGTGAAGTAACGAATGCCCGATCCGCTAACCCCCATTTTGCACTCCCACCGAAGTTGAATTTTACCTCCCCCACCCAGCCCCCAATGTGTTTACATGAATTACACCAGCTCTCTTATCATGAAGGCAAAATCGTAATCCCCCATTTTAGTGGTTCAGCAATACAGCTGGGATAAGGAAGCTGGGCTTATTTACACTATGGAATGCAGCTGACAGATTGAGCCTGAGTCTTCCTTCCTTGGCTTGCTCTCCAACAGTGTAAGAACATCCTAAGCAAATTTTTACCAAAAATTGAGGGGAGAAAAAAGCAAATTGGTAACCTGGTTCTGAATTGCTAGCAACTGAGCTGAAGAGCTCGTGTTTGGTGACACATCTGCAGTAATGGGGATCCCAGGTGAGACCATGCGGACATGTTTTGTTTTCCATTGCGCACCTATGGGGAGAAACATTTGAAAATTAGTTGCAAGGTCCATCAAGAGTCTCATCTAATTTTTGTCAACTGCAAGAAATATTATTACAGTCAGGTACTGTAAAAGGGGAGGTTGCTTTCTGTCATCCTGCAGGAGTACAGTTCCCCAGGCACTGGCAGACTCCTGCACCTTACTCAAGTGGCCATTCTTCATGTGAAAGTAGGCCAGGAATACTGGTTGGATACCTGATCCTGTCCTTGCCCAAAATCCACACATGCTTTTTGCAGCAAGTGTCACTGCTAAATGGATCAAGGGATATGGGGAAAAAGCGGGAACAGGGTACTGAGACAGCAGGCAGGTGCAGGAATCCTGGTGAATTTTCTTTTCCCTCTACTTAGCCCTGGGATGCTTAAACAAAAATTGTACAACCCCACCACCACGCTGAATAAGATCAGCTAACTCAATAAAGTTTAGTACCACACTAACCAGTGTGCTTACTCTAAGCCTTTTGGATAACCCACCACCAGGTGACACTTAAAAATTTTTCATAGAACCTATGCTAGGGTACGGTAGCATAGCGGTTATGTTACTGGACTAGTAATCCAGAGGCCTGGACCAATAATCAGGAGTCATGAGTTCAAATCCTGCCATGGCAGCTGGGGAATTTAAATTCCAGTTTTTATTTAATTAATTGAATTAAAAAAACTAGTATCAGTAACGGTGGCCATGAAACTACCGGATTGTCGTAAAAACCCATTTGGTTCACTAATGTCCTTTAGGGAAGGAAACCTGCCGTCTTTACCCGGTGTGGCCTATATGTGACTCCAGACCCACAGCAATGTGGTTGATTCGTAATTGCCCTCTGAAATGGCCCAGCAAGCCACTCAGTTGTACAATCTCGCTTTAAAAAAAGTCATAATAAGAATAAAATCGGACGGACCACTAGGCACCGGACACGACAAAGGCAAACCAAGCCCACTTGACCCTGCAAAGTCCTCCTCACTAATATCTGGGGACTTGTGCCAAAATTAGGAGAGCTGTCCCACAGACTAGTCAAGCAACAGCCTGACATAGCCATACTCACAGAATCATACCTTTCAGCCAACGTCCCAGACTCTTCCATCACCAAGTCTGGATATGTCCTGTCCCACCAGCAGGACAGACTGACTAGAGGTGGTAGTACAGTGATATACAGTCAGGAGGGAGTGGCCCTGGGAGTCCTCAACATTGACTGTGGACCCCATAAAATCTCATGGCATCAGGTCAAACATGGGCAAGGAAACCTCCTGCTGATTACCACCTACTGCCCTCCCTCAGCTGACAAATCAGTCCTCCTCCATGTTAAGCAGCACTGAGGGTAGCAAGGGCACAGAACGTACTCTGGTTGGGGGACTTCAATGTCTAGTACCAACTGTGGCTCGGTAGCACCACTACTGACCGAGCTGGCAGAGTCCTGAAGGACATAGCTACCAGACTGGGCCTGCGGCAGGTGGTGAGCGAACCAACACGAGGAAAAAACCTACTTGACCTCGTCCTCACCAATCTACCTGTCACAGACGCATCTGTCCACGACAGTATTGGTAGGAGTGACCACCACACAGTCCTCGTGGAGACGAAGTCCCGTCTTCACACTGAAGACACTATCCGACGTGTTATGTGGCACTACCACCGTGCTAAATGGGATAGATTCAGAACAGATCTAGTAGCTCAAAACTGGGCATCCTTGAGGCGCTGTGGGTCATCAGCAGCAGCAGAAATGTATTCCAGCACAATCTGTAACCTCATGGCACGGCATATTCCTCACTCTACCATTATCAATAAGCCAAGGGATCAACCATGGTTCAATGAGGAGTGTAGAAGAGCATGCCAGGAGCAGCACCAGGCGTACCTAAAAATGAGGTGCCAACCTGGTGAAGCTACAACTCAGGACTACATGCATGCTAAACAGCGGAAGCAACATGCTATAGACAGAGCTAAGCGATTCCACAACCAATGGATCAGATCAAAGCACTGCAGTCGTGCCACATCCAGTCGTGAATGGTGGTGGACAATTAATCAACTAACGGGAGGAGGAGGCTCTGCAAACATCTCCATCCTCAATGATGGCAGAGTCCAGCACGTGAGTGCAAAAGACAAGGCTGAAGCATTTGCAACCATCGTCAGCCAGAAGTACCGAGTGGATGATCCATCTCGGCCTCCTCCCGATATCCCCACCATCACAGAAGCCAGTCTTCAGCCAATTCGATTCACTCCACATGACATCAAGAAACGGCTGAGTACACTGGATACAGCAAAGGCTATGGGGCCCGACAACATCCCGGCTGTAGTGCTGAAGATTTGTGCTTCAGAACTAGCCGCGCCTCTAGCCAAACTGTTCCAGTACAGCTACAACACTGGCATCTACCCGACAATATGGAAAACTGCCCAGGTAAGTCCTTTCCTCAAAAAGCAGGACAAATTAAATCCGGCCAATTACTGCCCCATCAGTCCACTCTCAATCATCAGCAAAGTGATGGAAGGTGTCGTCGACAGTGCTGTCAAGCAGCACTTACTCACCAATAACCTGCTCACCGATGCTCAGTTTGGGTTCCGCCAGGACCACTCGGCTCCAGTCCTCATTACAGCCTTGGTCCAAACATGGACAAAAGAGCTGAATTCCAGAGGTGAGAGTGACTGCACTGGACATCAAGGCAACATTTGACCGTGTGGCACCAAGGAGCCCTAGTAAAATTGAAATCAATGGGAATCAGGGGGAAAACTCTCCAGTGGCTGGAGTCAAACCTAGCACAAAGGAAGATGGTAGTGGTTGTTGGAGGCCAAACATCTCAGCCCCAGGACATTGCTGCAGGATTCCTCAGGGCAGTGTCCTAGGCCCAACCATCTTCAGCTGCTTCATCAATGACCTTCCCACCATCATAAGGTCAGAAATGGGGATGTTCGCTGATGATTGCACAGTGTTCAGTTCCATTCGCAACCCCTCCCGCATGCAGCAAGACCTGGACAACATCCAGGCTTGGGCTGATAAGTGCCAAGTAACATTCACGCCAGACAAGTGCCAGGCAATGACCATCTCCAACAAGAGACAGTCTACCTCCCCTTGACATTCAATGTCATTACCATCGCCGAATCCCCCACCATCAACATCCTGGGGGTCACCATTGACCAGAAACTGAACTGGACCAGCCATATAAATACTGTGGATACAAGAGTAGGTCAGAGGCTGGGTATTCTGCGGCGAGTGTCTCACTTCCTGACTCCCCAAAGCCTTTCCACCATCTACAAGGCACAAGTTAGGAGTGTGATGGTATTCTCTCCACTTGCCTGGATGAGTGTAGCTCCAACAACACAAGAAGCTCGATACCATCCAGGACAAAGCAGCCCGCTTGATTGGCACCCCATCCACCACCCTAAACATTCACTCCCTTCACCACTGGCACACTGTGGCTGCAGTGTGTACCATCTACCGGATGCACTGCAGCAACTCGCCAAGGCTTCTTCGACAGCACCTCCCAAACTCGCGACCTCTACCACCTAGAAGGACAAGGGCTGCAGGCACGTGGGAACAACACCACCTGCACGTTCCCCTCCAAGTCACACACCATCCTGACTTGGAAATATATTGCCGTTCCTTCATTGTCGCTGGGTCATTATCCTGGAACTCCCTACCTAACAGCACTGTGGGAGAACCTTCACCACATGGACTGCAGCGGTTCAAGAAGGCGGCTCGCCACCACCTTCTTAAGGGCAATTAGGGATGGGCAATAAATGCCGGCCTCACCAGCAATGCCCACATCCCATGAAAGAATGTAATTAAAAAAAAATTTAACCTGACATAGCTGGCAGGAAACTGGCAGGTTCGGGCGAGCTGTAAAATGGGCCGATCCGATCTCATCTGTTTCCCGTTGGGTTAAAATGACCCTCTGTTTTTTCGTGGAAACTCAATGGGTACTGAGTGAAACAGAAACGTGGTTTGCTGGCACATTTCATTTGAAGAGAAAGTCCTCAGCCAGCTCACGTCACTAACGTATCTGACTTTTTATTACAGCAAATGGGATCTAAGGAACTGTTAAGATGTGGTTCTGTTCATTAGTTGCATGGAACACATCTAATGTTCAGAACTTAAGGATAACTAAGGAAAGAGTAGGGCCTATTAGAGACCAAAAAGGTAACCAATATGTGGAGGCAGAAGATGTTGGTATGGTTCTTAATGAATACTTTGCCTCTGTCTTCACAAAAGAGGGGAATGATGTAGAGATTGTAGTTAAGGAAGAGGAGTGTGAAATATTGGATGGGATAAACAGTGAGAGAGGAAGTATTAGGGGGATTAGCATCTTTGAAAGTAGATTAATAGCCAGGTCCAGATGAAATGTATCCTAGACTGTTAAGAGAAGTAAGGGAGGAAATAGCAGAGGCTCTGGCCATCATTTTCCAATCCTCCCCGGCTCTAGGCATGGTGCCGGAGAATTGGAGGACTGCTAACGTACCATTGTTTAAAAAGGGAGAAAGAAATAGACCGAGTAATTATAGGCCAGTCACTCTAATCTCGATGGTGGGCAAATTATTGTAATCGATTCTGAGGGACAACATAAATCATCATTTAGAAACGCACGGGTTGATCAAGGACAGTCAGCATGGATTTGTTAAGGGAAGGTCGGGACTAACCAACTTGATTGAATGAATTTTTTGAGCAGGTATCAAGGAGGGTTGATGAGGGTAACGCATTTGATGTAGTGTACATAGATTTTAGCAAGGCTTTTGACAAGATCCCACAATGCAGACTGGTCAAAAAAGTAAAAACCCATGGGATCCAAGGGAAACAGGCTAGTTGAATCCAAAATTGGCTCAGTGGTAGGAAGCAAAGGGTAGTGATAGTCAGGTGTTTTTGCGACTGGAAGGCTGTTTCCAGTGGGGTCCCTTGCTGTTTGTAGTATATATTAATGATTTGGATTTGAATGTAGGGGGTTTGATCAAGAAGTTTGCAGATGATATAAAAATTGGCCATGCGGTTGATAGTGAGGAGGAAAGCTGCAGACTGCAGAAAGATATCAATGGACTGGTCAGGCGGGCAGAAAAATGGCAAATGGAATTCAATCCAGAGAAGTGTGAGATAATGCATTTGGAGAGGGCAAACAAGGCAAGAGAGTACACAATAAATGGGAGATACTGAGAGGTGTAGAGGAACGAAGGGACCTTGGAGTGCATGTCCACAGATCCCTGAAGGTAGCAGAAAGGGTAAATTAAGTGGTTGAAAAGGCATAAGGGATACTTTCCTTTATTAGCCGAGGCACAGAATATAAGAGCAGGGAGGTTATGCTAGAACTGTATAAAACATTGGTTAGGCCACAGCTTGAGTACTGTGTACAGTTCTGGTCACCATATTACAGGAAAGATGTGATTGCACTAGAGAGGGTACAGAGGAGATTTACTAGGATGTTGCCAGGGCTGGAAAATTTTAGCTATGAGAAAAGATTGGATAGACTGGAGTTGTTTTCTTTGGAAAAAAGGAGGCTGAGCAGAGATTTAATTGAGGTATGTAAAATTATGACGGGACTAGATAGAGTGGATAGGAAGGACCTATTTCCCTTAGCAGAGGGGTCTATGACCAAGGGGCATAGATTTAAAGTAATTGGTAGAAGGATTAGAGGGGAGCTGAGGAGAATTTTTTTCTCCCAGAGGACGGTGGGGTCTGGAACTCACTGCCTGAAAGGGTGGTAGAGGCAGAAACCCTCAACTCATTTAAAAAGTACTTGGATGTGCACTTGAAGTGCTGTAACCTACAGGGCTATAGACCGAGTGCTGGAAAGTGAGATTAAGCTGTATAGCTCTTTTTCGGCCGGCACGGACATGATGGGCCGAATGGCCTCCTTCTGTGCCATAACTTTCAATGATTCTATGATTAACATTTACACTACTAGCTCATCCCAATGAAAAAAGTGTAAGTTCAGTTTATCAGGACAGAACATTTCTTTTTTTCTCTTCATTCATGGGACGTAGGCGTCGCTGGCAAGGCCAGCATTTATTGCCCATCCCTAATTGCCCTTGAGAAGGTGGTGGTGAGCCGCCTTCTTGAACCGCTGCAGTCCGTGTGGTGAAGCTACTCTCAGTGCTATTAGCTAGGGAGTTCCAGAATTTTGACCCAGCGACGATGAAGGAATGGCGATATATTTCCAAGTCAGGATGGTGTGTGACTTGGAAGGGAACGTGCAGGTGTTGTTCCCATGCACCTGCTGTCCTTGTCCTTCTAGGTGGTAGAGGTCATGGGTTTGGGGGGTGCTGTCGAAGAAGCCTTGGCAAGTAGCTGCAGTGCATCTTGTAGATAGTACACACCGTAGCCACGATGCGCCAGTGGTGGAGGGAGTGAATGTTTAGGGTGGTGGATGGGGTGCCTATCAAGCGGCCTGTTTTGTCCTGGATGGTGTCGAGCTTCTTGAGTGTTGTTGGAGCTGCACTCATCCAGGCAAGTGGAGAGTATTCCATCACACTCCTGACTTGTGCCTTGATCAGGAATGGATTAAATCAGACATTCAACCGTCCACTGTTACAAATTGATCTTGTTCATGATACGTAAATTGCTTCCAACCCACATCCTTCAAATGAAGAAACCTATAAAGCTCAGCGTGGCCATCCTGTAGAAACTACAGCAAAATCTGTTAGGCAGGGAGCACACAGACATCACTATCTGTCCATTGGGAGTTACTAAAAGAGTTCACCATTACTTGCCCTCTGCTAATTGATGAACAATACTGTTCTTCGAGGAAAAGAAACTGTAGTGACAATAAGGGTAATTTTCGAAGCTTGTGCTCCCAGCAGAGAGCTTCACCTGCTGAGAATACATATTCGAAAATGGCGTGCTGTGTACACCATATTTGTCAATATGCGCACTTGGGAACGCAAAGTCAGAAAATTACTCAAATATACCTTTTCAGCAACAACTTGCAATTGAATAGCACTTTTAACATAGAAAAAAACATCACAAGAGGATTCACAGAGGAGAAATGGAGCAGACACCAAGCCTTTGCTGGAGGGCTAAGAGACTTGACTAAAAGCTTAGTCGAAGTGATATACTTTAAGAAGGTTTTTAAAGGTAGGACATAGAGAGTTGGAGCTTTTTGGGCAGCGAGTTCCTAATGAAAAGGGCCGAGGTTGCTAAAGGCTCAGACAGTGAAGGTAGAGCAGAGGGATGTGCAGGAGGCCACAATTTGACTGGAGGATGGGGAAAGTATGTAAGACTGGAGAAGGTTGCAGAGGATGAGGCTGTGCAGGGATTTGTAGACAAGGATAATTGGGGCATAAAGAACCAATGTAGGTCATCATCCCCAGCCCTACTGACGAGTGGGGCTTAATGAGGGGCAGGATATGAGTGGTGGAGTTTTTGATGATTTGCAATACCATTGGTGACTTTGACCAGTGTGGTTTCAGTGCTGTAGATAAGGCAGACTGAAGGGATCTGAAGATTAGAGATTGGAAGGCCATCGAGAAAGGCATTTGAGAAATCGAGCCTAGAGATGGTGAAGGTGTGGATAATAGTTTTGGCAGCAGTGAGGTAAGGTATAGGCGGAGGTGGGAGTAAGCTGTTTAGGGAGTGGATAGAATAGGGGGTTTGGAACTCAGCTCCAGATTTAGCAGAACTCTGAGGGTATGTGCAGTCACATTCAATCTGAGTGTGCGGTAAGAGAGGGGATGGAGCCAATGGCAAAGGTGGAGAGTTTTTTGGCAGGAGCTGAAAACATTGGATTAGATCTTCTCAATGTTCAATTGCAGGAAATTCTGTCATAAAGTTAGACAACCTTCCTTTAGGAAGTATGTTAAGGCCACAGAGAAGGTGTAGAATAGATTCACTAAGATCATACCGGGTACGGTAGCCTAGTGGTTGTGTTACTGGACTAGTAATTCACGAGTTCAAATCCTGCCATGGCAGCTGAGGAATTTAAATTTAGTTAATTAAATAAAATCTGGAATAAAAAGCTAGTATCAGTAACGTGTGACCATGAAACTACCGGATTCTTGTATAAACCCATCTAATGTCCTTTAGGGAAGGAAACCTACCATCCTTACCTGATTTGGCCTATATGTGACTCCAGACCCACAGCAATGTGATTGATTCTTAACTGCCCTCCGAAATGGCCTACACGGTTGTACAATCCTGCTACAAAAAGACCTTCACTGCACGGACTGCAGCAGTTCAAGGCAGGAGCTCACCACCACCTTCTCAATGCAATTAGGGATGGGCAATAAATGTTGGCCTTGCCAGCGATGCCCACATCCCATGAATGAATAAAAAAAAACAAGGATGAGAAGCTTTTGTTCTGAGAGACTAGAGAAACTGGGGCTCTTTTCACTAGAATAAAGAAGTTTTGCAGGCGATCTAATTCAAAATTACGAGAGGTTTTGATGAAGTAAATTGGGAAAAATTGACTCCCGGTTGGTGAGTCAGTAACTTGATAACTTTTAAGACCATGACCAAAAGAACAAAGGGAGATTTTGAAGAATTTTTTTTTGTACCGAGGATTATTATTAGGGCACGGAATGCCCTAGCAGAAGTACTGGTGAAAACAAAATTCATAACAGCTTTTAAAAGGGAAGTCAACAAATATTTGAAAAAAGAAAAACAATTAAGAGTATGGGAAAAAGCAAGGGAATGGGACTAAATGGATAGTCCTTTCAGAAAGCAGACACAGGCTGAGTGGCCATCTTCCGTGCTGTAAAATTCTACAGCCTAGAAATTTGGGTGAGCCCCGTTAAATGAGTGCAATTCCCAAAGTCCATTCAGATTATTGGGTCTTCAGAGCAGAATTATACTGTTTTATATTGTTTACTTTTACTTCACTACCATTCCTTTCATGGATTCAGTCCAATTAAAATAACTTGGAGAATCTGTATATGGAGCAAACAGACCCATTTGTAACAGGTTGGCTCTTAGCCAGAGTAGTCAGTGGTTCCTAAACATTCCAGTGTATTTACCACTAATATAATATTCTCAAAGGGAAGTGAGCTGCAGGTCTCTTTCCATCAAGGAAAATCAAGTAATATAATTAACATGGAAGTACAGAATCCCGTGACAGTGAGCAAGTAACAAAGTCAGTGCTTTAACCAACAGTCGTATTGAAGTTGGAGTTGTAATAGCGGATTGGGTTTAAGAGAAGGGGCGATTATAACCCTGCCCACCCGGTGGAAATTGGGCAGTCATTTATAACTGCATGCGAGATTTAACAGAGAGGGAAACCTGCCGGTAACCAGCTCGATATATCTTTAAATATGCAGATAGGGCTCTGATGACATCATCGGGGCTCCACTACAATTTTAACTAGAGGCCTACACGGGAAAACTGTTGTGGCTGTCCCGCCAGGCCAACCTAGCAGGAAGAGCAGTCAGAGCAGTCAGAGCTGGAAAATGCCCAAAAAGGGAAAGGGGCTTCCTTCTTCTGAGTTTAGGCCACCCCTCACCACCCCCTTCCCTAACCTTAAGGCCCTCCTGAAACCCCTACCAGCAACTTCCCCCTAGTTTCGGGCAGGAGACTGATGCGGTCTATTCTGATGTGGCCCTGGAGCTAAAATCTCATGATGCTGAGGTCGGGACAGATTGTCCTCTGCCTCGGCCCTAGGCTGCACAATCACTGCCCTGAGTTAAAGTTGTGGCTAGAGAATATTGTGACTGACAGTCTCATAGTGAGTGTGTGGTATAGCAGGGACTGTGTTATACAGTGGATGCTATTCCCCATAATCATTGTAGTTCAGTGGAACTTTAGGGGGAATTTTATCTCTTGAGTGAGCGATTTATCTCCTGGCCCTACAAAGGAAAGAAATAAAACTTATCTGGAGGGGCCCCTTCTCCTTCTTAGCCTCCTCCCGCTAGCTTCAGCCTGTCAAGAAAGCCACTCAGACCAACGTTAAAATAGCAGTCGGGTACCCGATGACATCATTGGCTTAGATCTGCATATTTAAAGAAGAACCCCGCTGGCTTCAGGCGGGTGCCCTTGGCGCTGGTAGTTTAAAATTGCAGTCGGTAGGATCGTGGCATAAGGCCAGCGGGTAAGTCTCCCGCTCCATTTTAACTGCTCCCCCTCCCTTAGTCTTGATCACGTGATTCAGGTACAGGAGTCTGCTGTTTGTTGCTCTGTCTGATGTCATGTGGCACCAGAAACAACAAGTGGCTGATGACGAGGTTGAACACTCCCCTTTCTCCACCTCGCCCCCCCCACCCATTAACTTCATTCATGTACACAAGTTGATGCCTTTCAAGGGCATGGTTTGACTTGAGCCTCACTCTCACCATTTAAACCACCTGAGCTGTTACTGCCTGTAGCACACTCCAGCCCAAGTGTTACCCTCCTTAACAGAGAATCTGAATTACTTGTGCTTGGCCCTGACAGGGTGTGATCGCATGAATCCTTACCCGGTTTGTGCAGCGTGAAAAGAACGTCTGATAATCGAGTGGGAACGTGCGAAGGTGTCACGCTTGGGCTGACAGCTGCAGGCGGTGTGATTGATAAAGCTGATCATTACTGGCTTGGAGAGTCCGACTTGTGGTAGTGTGATCTCCATCAACTAGAGAAATAAAACACAAACTCCTTCTATAGCGATGGAACTAAAACGAACCCAGAAAATATCTGGCGAAGTAACACTGAACACTTAGCACGACAACAGTGATTGCCTTGGTACAAAGTGAAGCACAGAGGTAAAAAAAACACTTGCTTGATCAAGAATTTTAAGTAAATGCGAGTCGATTTCCTGTGGCATTGCTCATGGTGAGTTCTGTATACCCCGGATCTTTGAGTTTGTCTTTGCTTTTCTCTCTGTCCCCCTGTACTTGTGTCTATCTCACTCCACTGAGATGTCTTTCTTTGCCCACAAATTTCTTTTCTGCCCCTTGATTTGCCTGTGTGATTTTTCCTTATCTCAGATATTGGTCTTTGTCTCTCTCTTAGCTCTAATCTGCATGTCCCATGTCTTTCTATATCTCTATCTCTTCATGCGATCACTTCTGCACATGTGCCTCTACCTTGAATTGTTAGCCTTTCAATTTCCCCCACTGTCCTGTATCTCTGATGTTGATCTTTGCCTGTGTGTGAGATATTTGTATTTGTTTTTGTTTTCAGTAATATTTCTGTGTAGCATCTGTCTCACAGTCTCTGTGCTATATTTTATGTGTATTTGACTGTTTCCTGTCTTTTTTTTAAACCTCATCTCTTGCCTGCCCTCTGTCTCAGTGTTTATGTTCCTGAATGTTTCCCCTGGCTGTTGTTTGAACTAGTCTGTCTCTCTCTCACAGGCCGATCTCTCTCCTCCCCCATCCGCCTTCCAATCTCATCCCCCCACAAGTGCAATCTTCCTGTTGGTGCGGGTCGAACATACTGGAAAAGTTGAAAAACAAATGCAAATCGCCAGGATGCCAGCATTGGGTAGGTGGGAAGGCCCAGGGAGCCCAGGGAGGGGCGTAGGATGGGAGAGGACAACACAGAAATGCAGGGAGGCCACAAAAGGCAGAGGCCTACGAGTGGCTGCAGGGCAGAAAAAAAAACAGGGGCAAAAGCCCCAAAAACTAGATAAAATTTGGGACAAGAGGCTCACGAAAATCAACACAATCATCAGAATATCTGCATAGGCAGGTGGGGAAGGTTCAGGAGCCCCAGGAAAGGGCAGCAAAAAAGTGATATCAGGAGGCCCAAAAATTAAATGAAATCAGCAGGATGGCGGCATCGACTACAGGGCAAGTGGCCATAAGAGGAGAAACAGAGGTTAGTGGGGAGAAGCACAGAGCCTTGGAGAGGGGAAGAAATTGGGGGCGGGAGCTCAGCTGAGGAGAGAGGGCTGATGACCTGTGAGAAGTTCACAGCTCTTACATTATTGGTCTGTATCATTTCTTTGAAGTTTTGGGAGGTCAATTTGACTTTGGGCGATAATATAAAACGGTCGATGTCGATTCAGCCGCCCGTTATACGTCTCGCCCCAATGAACTCAATGGAAATGAATATCGGGGGAGATGTATGATGGGCGGCTGAATCGACAGCGACCATTTTAACACTGTCGCCCAAAGTCAATATTACCCGTTTTATGTTTTGTTTTCACATTTCAGCAATTTTCTTTTGGCGGGGGGCGGGGGTGGGGAAAAAAAAAGTAGAACTCCCCCCTCTTTTTAAGAGATTTTGCTTCTCCATTCCTCCTTGACCCCTCATACCATGCAACATCCACAGTGAAAAAAGTGGACCAGCAACTTGCTCTCAGGCCTCTAATGATGGCTCGTGAAACCGGAACACTAGAGGGGTGCCACTCCCTCCTTGCGAGGTTGCGCTTGGTGCCTCCTCACATGTTGCTTGACTGAGAACGGAAACACAGCATGTGCGCGACTGAGGGGGCCGTGCACTGCTGATTTGGCACAAAGCCCCTTGCACGGCGACAATGAACAAATATTTCAGACAGGCACGCTGAGCTAAACAAGATTAAAAGTCTAATGACAGGAAGAGGTACTTACCGTCTTACTGACATACGAAGTGCTGACGTTTACACACTGTAGTCCCTCGCTATTGCAGCAGCCTCCACATCTGTGGACAGACACACAGGGAGGTTTGTAGAACTTGTTTGTTGCAGTCCCAAGCTCTTTCCCCACATCCAAGCACACTTCTCTAGGCTTACACTGAGTCTTTTCCCATTCAAGTTCAATATCTGTCAAACGATTTGGTTTAGTTATTAGTTGCTTATTATGAAACATGCATTTAAATAAAGGATACTTACAACAGCAGATAGTGAGTACTGAGTTAGATCTATTGCGCACTTGGAGATTAATGGGGAAGGGAACTGGCTATTTAAAAACAAAATGGCCTGCCAAGTTATACTTCAATAGAATTTTATAATATCTTTAAAAATTCCTGCTCTTGTATCTTAGTCTCACAGCAAGGTCAATTTGACTTTGGGCGATAATGTAAAACGGTCGGTGTCAATTCAGCCGCCCGTTATACGTCTCGCCCCAATGAACTCAATGGAAATGAAAATCGGGGGAGTCTATAACGAGGGGGCATAGATTTAAGGTGAGAGGGGAGAGATACAAAAGGGTCCAGAGGGGCAATTTTTTCACTCAAAGGGTGGTGAGTGTCTGGAACGAGCTGCCAGAGGCAGTCGTAGAGGCGGGTACAATTTTGTCTTTTAAAAAGCATTTGGACAGTTACATGGGTAAGAAGGGTATAGAGGGATATGGGCCAAGTGCAGGCAATTGGGACTAGCTTAGTGGTATAAACTGGGCGACATGGACATGTTGGGCCGAAGGGCCTGTTTCCATGTTGTAAACTTCTATGATTCTAAGTTTGACATACACTTTAATGACATAGTTTGTCTAATTAGGCCTCTGCAAAGCACCTTGGAGCATTTTTCTACATTGAAGCTGCTATATAAATGCAAGTTGTTGCTGTTGAAACAATTCCAGTGTGCAATTATCTGCTCTATAATTTAACATATTCAATACCACCAGTCAATTCTTTAAAAAAAATTCCACCTTCCCATTATTTAAAGGTATTTCTATTTTTTACGTCAGTCCTGACACCTGGCACCATTCCCCGTCTGAAAGGATGGGCAGGTACTCTGGTCGCAGGTGTTAGCAGGGCCTCATCTTTATCCACTGAGGAAAACTGTCCTAGAAAATCATACCGTGACTTAGCTGATGTTTGCAGAGAATGCACTGTGTGTTTTTACAGCTTCTTCCTTTGCCAGCATAGCCTATAATGCGAATCTTCTGTGTGGGGAGGTGAGGGGGGAGGGAAGGACATGAGCCTGTGTAATAGCATTCATTTCCACAGTCGACAGAAGCTCCAACACAGTGCAGCATGGCCTGTCTTTTCTGCTTCCTGACAAAAAAAAGTACTTGTTTTTTGATGAAACACCACTGTCGGAGGTGCCATCTTTCAGATGAGACGTTAAAACGAGAACCCGTCTGCCCTCTCAGGTGGACGTAAAAGATCCCACGGCACTATTTCGAAGAAGAGCAGGGCAGTTCTCCCCGGTGTCCTGGCCAATATCAATCCCTCAACCAACATCTAAAAACAAATTATCTGGTCATTATCGCATTGCTGTTTGTGGGACCTTGCTGTGCACAAATTGGCTGTCACGTTTCCTACATTACAATAGTGACTGCACTTCAAAAGTACTTCATTGGCTGTAAAGCGCTTTGGGGCATCCTGAGGTCGTGAATAGTGCTATATAAACTTTCTTTTAGTTTGTGAAAAGTTTGCTCAGGCTTCTTGTTGACTTCTTAACTTAACAAATGAAGCATTAGTGTTCCTCACTTTTTAAATCTTCCTCTTTCCATAATATTGTATACGCTGCTGCCTCCTTCCACTCCTCTTCTTCAGTCTCTGACAGCCTATGCTCCACAATGTGGGCTTTCTTCTGCAGACACTCGTGGATCTTCCTGTACTCTGGGTAGAAGATATCCATCAATTCTGTGATGCTTGACGCAGACCTCAGCTGGTCCTCCAATTCGCTGCTGGCCTGGCTCTGGAACAAAGAGCATACAATGAATCTAACGCAGCAAATAATGCTGAGCATCCTGCCGCAATCATGGACCGGCTGAGAACTCTGGGATAAAACTGAAGTTGGCAGCTTATCCATTCCAGCTCAGCTGGTGCTTTTCATTCTCCCATTGATGATAAGCCAAACAAATTCATAACCCAGGATACACAAGAAGCATTTTACTTTGGGCAACTCGATGAAGGCCCATAATGCAGGACGCCAAAGTTGGGAGGAGTTGGGCAATGATGAGGTAAATCTAGAAACATTTGTTAGGTGAGACCAAGCTTGTGTAAAAGCATGTTGATTGCAGAAGGTTGCTGAGGGCAGAGTTCTGCAGTTTTGAGGTTCCAGGAAAGAGTGAGTTAGAGTAGGACATGGCGCATTGAGCTCTACAAAAAGCAAAATACTGCAAACGCTGGAAAGGTGAAACAAATACAAAAAACGTTGGAAACACTGACCAGAGTCAGGCAGCATTGATGGAAAGAGACAAGAAGTTTCGGGTATGGACCCTTCCTCATTACTAGAAGATATTACTGAGGAACAGCATTTAAAAAAGGAACGGAACAAAGGGCAGAAAGTGGGGGGGGGGGGGGGGGAAACAACCACACACAAAAGAAAAGAAATAGAATAACCTATAAAGTGATTAAGCGGAGAGCAAGAGATGGTTAAACATCAGAAGGATATTAGCATGAGACAATAGGAGGCATAATGAGAGAAATAAAAAAATAATAAGACACCTACGAAACATAGACAGTCTGTGAATAGCTAACAGTGGGGGGGGGGGGGCGGGGGGGGGGGAACAGTTAAGTAGGGGATATGCAGGGAGAAAGGGAAGCATGAAAAACTGGCCAAGCGGAGTGGGCTCCAGTGGTCCAGGAGCCATAGAAGACAAGAAGCAGGCCAAGGTACAGATTATCTCACCAGTACCATGTCTCACTGGAGATGCCCAACCCCAGCACCAACCTGTTCTTTCCCCTCATTCCTGGAACACCCACCCCATATTGCACCTCCTGCCAAAGGGAATATGGTGGCTGTGGTTAAGATCTGAAGTTATTTAAAGTCAGTATTAAAGTCAGAGGGCTCCACATAACGAGGTCGCAGAGACATGGGACTGAAATATAATGGGAATTTTGTTCTCTTGCATTTTAGAATGTTTTCCAATTAGTTTCTATGGTAGCCTTTTAGGTAATGGCTATTGTGTGTTATAACAAGACATGACCGATTTTACTGTAATCCACCAAAGTATTGTGGTGCTGTCTAAACACCCACTGTAAAAGGTGACGTTAATTCTCCATCTCACCATTAATGCCTAGCCAGTATAAATATTTTGCTCTACATTCTATAATCAGTCCTAGACTTGGGAATACGTAACAGCAGGTTTCCAAATAATTTAGTATTTTACTGCAGTGACTATACTATGCTCCTGGATATTTATAAATTGCATATATATATGTAAAATACCAATTTGTAACCTAACCAAACACAATGTTAGGTGGTTTACCCACTACCAACCCACTCATGGTTGAATCCATTAGGGGTCAGTCAATCGACATAAGGCATAACTGTGTGCACCTCCTGGCAGCCAATTAAGAGCAGCAATGACAGAGAGTCCGAGAAACAGATCATTCTGCCAGTCAATGATGGCAAAGAACCTGTAATGAACAGGGAAGGGGATACGGAGGGGAGGGGGAGGGGGAGGGGGAGGGGGAGGGCAGGAAACACATTTAAAAAATGGTACTTTCTAAAAATGTATTGAGATCATACTGTTTTCGATGGTGCAACCAATTAATGTGTGATTGACTAACCCCACGATGGTGCGACCCTGTAATGTGTGATTGACTAACCCCACGATGGTGCGACCCTGTAATGTGTGACTGACTGACCCCATGATGTGCAACCCTATTACTGTTTGACTAATTGACTCCATGATGGTTTTATTGTGTTTGGGTTTTATTGTGTTTGGGTTGCTTTTGGAAATTGTAACTGGCAAAAAAAAGCGGGTACTGTCATTACAGGATCACTCTGTAGTAGATTTTGGATCTCAGCTGTGGCTCAGTGGTAGCACGCTCATCTGAGTCACAAAGTTGTGGGTTCAAGTCCCACTCCAGAGACTTGAGCACAAAATCTAGGCTGACACATCAATGCAGTACTGAGAGAGTGCTGCACTGTTGGAGATGCTGTCTTTCAAATAAAACAACCTAAACCCTCAACCAACATCACTAATAAAACAGATGATCTGGTCATTTTATGTTTGTGGGTCCTTGCTGTGCACAAATTAGCTGTCGCATATTCTACATTACAATATTGACTGCACTTCAAAACTACTTCATTAGATGTGAAGCATTTTGAGATGTCCTGAGGTTGTGAAGGGTGCGATATAAATGCAACTTCTTTCTTTCTCTACCAAGCCCATATTTGTTGCTTAAGTAAACCTGGCCTTGTTAAGATCGGAAAACTGCGGTAGACGCAATTTTGGCTTCAACTGAAATATTTAGTTGGCTGCAGGAGAAATGCTGAACTAGCCCTGTCAACATAATCATTAGATCCAATTTTTTTCTTTTATTTTCTGTGCTTGTTGGTTGCTGTGACACCTTTCCTTTTTCGCTGACTGTCCCTCAAACTTAGACAGGGAGCATGGTGACCGACAATGTGAATAACAAAGAGTTCACAGTGGCAAAATATCAGTCAGTTTCTTGGCTCTGACCACCAGACCTGCCCCAGGAAAAACATATCAGTGCCAAACTGTAAATGGGTTTAACTCCAAAACTCCCTGCAGACTCCATTTTAGAGCCAACGTTGGTACAGTACCTTCTATTTAATTACATAACATCAATCTTGACGTAAACTCAATCAGCAAATACATTTAGTTTGGTAAGTAATGGCTCCTTAGTGAAATTACAGTGTTCGAGAGTTCAAATTCATAAGTTTTCCCTTTCAGTTTTTTCTTGTTAAATTTATGTTGCTTCCCCCTGCTGTGAATGGACTGTCCCATGGGTTGAAACTCAGCCATGTTCTTCACAGTGACTGTTCAACATATGTCTTCTTCATTCGCAGTTTCTATTTTCTGTTTTGGACAAGAAGATAGCATACTAGAGATTGTCAGAATGTGTTTTCCCTTCTCCTTCACCCCCCTCCCATTCAGCATCTGTGGGGTTCAAAATCCCTTTAACAAAAGACATTTGATGGAAAGGTTTAACTGTCCCCCTTTTAAACAAAGACATTTGAAAACCTACAAATACAGTAATGTAGTAAACTGTGTTTTCGCAAATCTTGTTTTCCCTCAATGACACTGATGACATTGGACAGCAGTATGAGTTTCGGGATCGAAGACATTGTACTGCGGATGGATATCTAGATTATTAAATAAATAAGATAGATAGATAATATTGAGCTTAAAGTGTTGTCAGGATTTCAAAACACATAGGCTTTTGGAAACACAAACTTTTCACACAGCAGGGGGTAATGTAAGAGAAGGCAACAAGGGCATACGTCAAAGGCTTCGGATCGGGAAAGCAATGATAGGTGTGAAAAAGCATGGGCCTCTCTTTCCTATCTGATAGAACCGGGATTTATAAAACATCAAATAATGTTGCATCCAGCATATGGTCAAATGGTATAAGGAATGGATTTGAAACCACTGAAGCAATCAAAATTGGATATGTCAGGGCCATTAAGAATGTATGGGCATAGAAATGAAAGGGGCTCTCTCTACATGATAGGCCATAAACAAAGATAGTAAAGAGGCCTTTTACATTCCATGGTTTGAGCACACAGTCTTTTCTACATCAAAGGGTCTCCATGATCAAAGCCTAAACTGTCAATCATTGGTGTATGTTAATGATTGAGGCATAGCAACAGGGAGCGATTGGACAAAACGAATGGCACACCCCAATCCTACATCCTATTGGTAAAAACAATGTTAGGGTAAAATTTGGGCTGTTGGGTTAAAGGCAAAGATGAAGTGACTATTGTGTGCATGGCTGCGGTCATTGCCCCAAGACCACACTGAAATGCGCTTTGTGTAGATCAGACTAACCATAATTAAAAGCTTAAACATAACACTTGACTACTAACAAAATGGACTCTACTAAACAAAATGGATTCTGTGACTGTGGGAAAGACAGTTAAAGTGCTGAGTTTGTATATTCCAAAACTGACTTACAGTCTGGGAATACAAAAGACATTTCACAACGAGCTGATAAAAACTACAGAACCAGGCTGAATAGACAAAGCCCATACTGTCTTAAGGTGATAACAGTTGTTTTAATATGATTGGAGGTCCGCGGTTGCTGTGCGGGCTTAATTGGCTAATGCATACACTAATAAAGACTAATGATGTAATAGCTACTGAAAATCTGTATTTCAAAGGTATAAAAAAGCATGACAACCATTTTGAAGTTGAGGAGGTAGTTGCGAACGCTGCAGAGCGTCCAGTTCTTCTCCCAAAGTACTTTGTCCAATAAACTGCATGTTGAATCTTTAAGTCTGACTCCGAGTGGTGATTTTCCCGCAACAAATATATAAAAAGACTTTGAGAAAGAACAGTCTCTTCATCACACGGCAGTCATAAGGAACGCACACTGTAGGTAAACATCACGCAAGAAGAGGACCTCATGGACTGAAGAGCTGATCACTTTCAGGCCCGTGAGCAAAATCCTTGGTTTAAAGGTTGTATATGTATTAATGATTTGCCTGATGTGTGTATGAATTGTTAAGTCATTACATAATAACATTGTGAATTATTAAGTGTATAACGGGATTTTATTAGAGGAAAGTCCAACATATGGTTTGATTTTGTTTCATGAATGCTCATATGAATTATATTAAATAATTACTTTTGATTAGCGAAACTACGTGAGTGAGGATGACTTTCTTTGTTTGACTATTTGTCCAGTTCTGAAAATCACAGGAAATAAGGAATACCCTATACATCTGCTCAGTGTCATGATGAGCAGCAGACCTGGTCTAATGGGCTCCTGACAATGCAGCTTTACCTGACCTCTCAATGGTGGGGCAAAGTGTCCGGGTTGTCTTGAGCAACTTGACTTCAGTTCAGCAAAGTCTTGCAAGACCAGAGCCCACATCAGAAGCTTAGCTTATGACAAAATCATGGATTTAGTACATGTGACTTACCATTCAATGGCACAGTGCACCAGACTGCAGCAAGTTATCTTGCTGAATCTCCAACTGATTCCAACAAAAAAAATTGCAAGTAACCGCGGCCGAAACCAAATAAAGTGTGTTCCACAATTTATTACACAGATTGTGAGCGGACTTTCAGTGACTAATGAGAATGGGTTTTCTTGCAGTAAAAATTACCTTTGGAAACATATCATAGCGACCAACATCTGGTCTCTCTTTGTGCAGGAACCGTATAAAGAATGCAAGAGAATGTGCACGCGTCACTTAGTCCTCAGTTTAATTCAAAGCAGGAGGCCTGTCTGTGTCATTATTGGAACAAATCACTGCTGAACAGCACCACTTCCAGTACTAATTGCCGACAGACCCAGCAACACTAACTAGATGCAGACTTTTGATTCATCATGCAGCTCATTTTGTTAATAATGCAGAAACAAAACTCATGCCCACACTGACCATCCACATGTGCAGCACAACTATCAGTGATGCAATAGGGATTGCTGGGATCAAGGTATATTTTTGGACAGACTAAAGGGAGCTTTACTCTGCACTTAATCCATGGTGTATCCGACCTGGGAGTGTTAGATACAAAAACATATTGAAGAAAAAATATTTTCGAGCACCGACATTTTTAGTCTTGCTGAACACAGAAAAAGACAAAGAGGAGAATGCAAAGGAAGGAACTCTTGTTATCACCCTGAGTCTCAGTGTGACAGGCTGTCCCACAACAGCTCCAGAGTCACTGACTGTCCCACAACAGCTCCAGAGTTACTGACTGTCCCACAACAGCTCCACAGAGTCACTGACTGTCCCACAACAGCTCCAGAGTCACTGACTGTCCCACAACAGCTCCACAGAGTCACTGACTGTCCCACAACAGCTCCAGAGTCACTGACTGTCCCACAACAGCTCCACAGAGTCACTGACTGTCCCACAACAGCTCCAGAGTCACTGACTGTCCCACAACAGCTCCAGAGTCACTGACTGTCCTACAACAGCTCCACAGAGTCACTGACTGTCCTACAACAGCTCCAGAGTCACTGACTGTCCTACAACAGCTCCACAGAGTCACTGACTGTCCTACAACAGCTCCACAGAGTCACTGACTGTCCTACAACAGCTCCACAGAGTCACTGACTGTCCTACAACAGCTCCACAGAGTCACTGACTGTCCTACAACAGCTCCACAGAGTCACTGACTGTCCTACAACAGCTCCACAGAGTCACTGACTGTCCCACAACAGCTCCAGAGTCACTGACTGTCCCACAACAGCTCCACAGAGTCACTGACTGTCCCACAACAGCTCCACAGAGTCACTGACTGTCCTACAACAGCTCCACAGAGTCACTGACTGTCCCACAACAGCTCCACAGAGTCACTGACTGTCCTACAACAGCTCCACAGAGTCACTGACTGTCCCACAACAGCTCCACAGAGTCACTGACTGTCCCACAACAGCTCCACAGAGTCACTGACTGTCCCACAACAGCTCCAGAGTCACTGACTGTCCTACAACAGCTCCACAGAGTCACTGACTGTCCCACAACAGCTCCACAGAGTCACTGACTGTCCCACAACAGCTCCACAGAGTCACTGACTGTCCTACAACAGCTCCACAGAGTCACTGACTGTCCCACAACAGCTCCACAGAGTCACTGACTGTCCCACAACAGCTCCAGAGTCACTGACTGTCCTACAACAGCTCCACAGAGTCACTGACTGTCCCACAACAGCTCCACAGAGTCACTGACTGTCCTACAACAGCTCCACAGAGTCACTGACTGTCCCACAACAGCTCCACAGAGTCACTGACTGTCCTACAACAGCTCCACAGAGTCACTGACTGTCCCACAACAGCTCCACAGAGTCACTGACTGTCCCACAACAGCTCCACAGAGTAGGGCTGGAGGGTTGGTGGATCTCCAAAGCAGACTGTTGACTTTTGAGCTGAGGCAAGTAGACCAGAGTTTCAATTTTCTGCATTGAAGATGCAGTGTTGCATCATGTTAAAATGTCTGCATGTGCTTCAGGCCATTCTCAGTTTTTCGAAACATGTAAAATCAACGTAAAACAGTCGCCCTGGAGTGTTTAAATTGATTTATAGCACAGGAAACACCTCAAACCTGAAGCAAATAGTTGTAGCTGCCCCAACCACAGGATATAAAAATCTGAGAATGATTGATTACCAAATTGACGTTTTAAAGCACTTCTCCATAAAAAGCAGGATAGGCAATGGAAGCAGTATCATAGTAGCACAGGAGGAGGCCATTCGGCCCATTGTGCCTGTACCAGCTCTTTGAAAGAGTTATCCAATTAGTCCCATTCCCCTGCTCTTTCCCCATAGCCCTGTACTTTTATTCCCTACAAGCCTTTATCTAATTCCCTTTTGAAAGTTACTATTGAATCTGCTTCCACCACCCTTTCAGGCAGTGCATTCCAGATCATTACAAGTCAAAAATGTTTCTTCATGTCGCCTCTAGCTCTTTTGCCAATCACCTTAAATCTGTGTCCTCTGGTTACTGGCCCTTCTGCCACTGGAAACAGTTTCTCCTTATTTACTCTATCAAAACAGTTCATGATCTTGAACACCTCTATCAAATCTCCTCTTAACCTTCTCTGTTCTAAGGAGAACAACCCCAGCTTTTCCAATCTCTCCACATAACTGAAGTCCCTCTTCCCTGGTACCATTGTAGTAAATTTCCTCTGCACTCTCTCTAAGGCCTTGACATCCTTCCTAAAGTGTGGTGCCCAGAATTGAACACAATACTCCAGCTGAGGCCTAACCAATGTTTTATAAAGGTTTAGCATAACTTCCTTGCTTTTGTCCTCTGTGCCTCTATTAATAAAGCCCAGGATCCCACATGATTTTTTAAACAGCCTTCTCAACTTGTCCTGCCACCTTCAAAGATTTGTGTATGTGCATCCCCAGGACTCCCATGCACCCCCTTTAAAATTGTACCATTTAGTTTATATTGCCTCTCCTCATTCTTCCTACCAAAATGCATCACTTCATACTTCTCTGCATTAAAATTCATCTGCCATATGTCTGCCCATTTCACTAGTATCCCTATATCCTCCCGAAGTCTGTTTCTATCCTCCACATTTTTTATTAAATTTCTGAGTTTCATGTCATCTGCAAACTTTGAAATTATACCCTCTATACCCAAGTCCAGGTCATTAATATACATTAAAGACAGCAGTGGTCCTAATACTGACCCCTTGGGGAACACTACTGTACACTTCCCTCCAGTCTGAAAAACAACCGTTCATCACTACTCTTTGCTTTCTGTCCCCTAGCCAATTTTGTACCCACACTGCCATTGTCCCTTTAATCCCATGGGCTTTAATTTTGCTAACATCTATTATGTGGTACTTTATCAAATACCTTTTCAAAGTCCATATGCACAACATCAACCACACTACCCTCAACAACCTTCAGTCATCAAAGAACTCAATCAAGTTAGTCAAACATGATTTTCCTTTCACAAATCCATGATGATTTTCATTTATTAGCCCATACTTTTCCAAGTGCCAATTTATTTTGTCCCACACAATACCAGTGTGTTCAATCATACAATTAAAAAACACACTTTTGAGTATCACATATATACCTGATTTAGGGGAAGCACTGAGTCTATCTTTAAACCATATGTATTAGCTTCTCACAGCAGCATGAAGCGTCAGCCACACTCAGGTGGCTGAACAACAACAAAGGTAAACAATTTCACGCCTTTAAAACTGGAACCGTGCAATCCAATTTCTACGCCAAACAGCCCACTTATTCCTCTTAGTACCACAGACCATTTGATCCAGCCAGCCAGCAATCCAATCCAAAGGAAAGCTCAGACGTTATAATAAAGGATCAAATGTGCAGTTACCCCTCGAGAAACATGGCAATGTATTGATCGTATTGAGTGCAAAAAAAGACTAATACGCTGGAGAATATTTCAAAAATAAATCGGAACTTTACAAAGGTGTTATTCTTGGAGTCTTCTTCTTTGGCATTCCCTCAGGGTCGAGGATGACTTGCTTCCACTCCAGGAGGGTGGGTTCTGCGGTGGTTGAATAGTCCAATCCTGGAGCTGCAGACTCTGCCACAGGCGGGGCAGGAAGTGCTTTATAAGGCGGGTAGATGAGACGCTCTGGATTCTGCATGCTCTTTCCGCTGATTGGGATTGTCCATAAGGGTCCTGATGTTCCAGGTCCCGAAATTCATTTGGATGGGTAGGGTGGGGTTGGGGTGAAAGATGCCTGTGCGTGGATTCTTTTAACGTGGGATGGTCGTTGCACACCAACCACCACACAGTCCCAGTGGAGCGAGGTCTTGGCCCAATGGCAGGGAAATCCAAGACGATTGGAGACCAGGCTCTGCTGTAGGACGGAGAATTCTTGGAGTAGGCTTTCCACGTTGTGAGAAAGAATGAGGTTTGGTGTATTTGAATTCTGTGCAGTGAAAGTGAATGAGGAGTGCTTGATGCATTAAAATTCAATGCATTGCTCAGCATTTTATTTAGGTCTGGCATATGTTTAATCTTTTTAATGAAAAATAATCTCTCTTTTGCTTTTTACATTGGCTCATGTCACATAATAGGGAAGAATTTCTAATCAGCAAAATTCAATTTGTGCACATTTAACATATTGTGCTAGATTCCTGTGTGCACCAACATTACATGGGGTTAACCCGTTAACGCCTGCATAAAAATAGCACACATAGAAGTGCAGTATAAGCCTGTTAAACATTTGTACGTGAACTTCGCTGATCAGATATTCTATCCTCGGTCAGGAGAGCATGCAAACTGTCTGCATCCTGGCCTTTCTAGTCTTGACAGAATGGTAACTGCCACTTTTTTGTGCTTTCAGGGGTTGTTATTTCCCTTTTTCTCTCCCTCCCTTTGGGGAAGTGCCTAACCTCTCTCTGCCTGGCATCTGGTCTCCCTTTTTACATTGCCAAGACTGGGAATTCATAGCATTGGGAATCGCCTGTTTTTATATAGTGTAACAGGACCTTGTTATAAATAAGTGGCTGCCCAGGTAGAGTTTTTGTGCCTGAGGAACATTTTTTTTTTAAAGTGAGTCTGTGTGTCTGTGTATTTAATGAATTCTCTGTGTGGCTGCCAGCTCTGATTCTATTTTTGGTAAAGTCCATGATATCATTGGCAAAAGAGCAAGAGGGGAGATGAGGAGACAGTTTTCTTTAATGCAGCGAGTTGTTATGATCTGGAATGCCCAGCCTGAAAGGGTGGTGGAAGCAGAATCAATAGTAACTTTCACAAGGGAATTGGAATGTGCAATGGGGAAAGAGCAGGGGAGTGGGATCAATTGGATAGCTCTTCCAAAAGGCACAATGGGCCGAATGGCCTCCTTCTGTGCTATGATTCGATGTTGCAACCTTGTGTAGAGATGCTCCTTTGTTTTGTTATAAATTCTACAAGGTCCAACAATGTACACTGTTGTCATCAGTATTTAAAACAGCTATGGAGGTGAGAATTACACAACAGATTTTAAAATATATTCATACATACAAGTGTAACATGCGTATGTCTAATGTGCGTCACTTGTTTCAATTCTACTTTGTATGTTATGTGTTGTATTATTCATTATGTGGACTGCTTCTGATTTATTTCCATTAGATTTTTTTTTTACAATTTTTCAAGAGAAAAAGAAAATAAAGGAAGTATGTAATGTGAAGCTTGGGTGCCTCCCTTTCTGATACTCCCTCCTTCTCCCCAGAGAGTCTCCAGGCCCTTGCTCTGTGTTTCCTCACAACGACACAGCTGAAATCTGGAAATCAGTAGTGTGGAGAGTTGTGGGCACAACACCCAGCCCCCAAACTCCCACTCCTCCACGGTGCCACAAGTTAGTGCTCCTACAAGCTATGCCACTGTGGCACCATATTCTAAAGCGGCAATAACCTGGACATTCCCTTCATTCGTGGTAACGGGCCTCAATGGTGATGGACCTATCTGGCTGTCCATTGGTTCATTTTGCACTCTTTGCTGATGGCTACCAGATTCTGGAGGAGGACCTTGCATTTAAAGAACACCTTTTGCCTTCTCAGGACATCCTAAATCACTTCACAACCAATGAAATATAATCACTATTGTAATGTAAGGAAAGTGACAGCCAATTTGCACACAGCAAGATCCCACAAACAGCAATGAGATCAATGGCCAGATAATCAATTTTTGGTGATGTGTTTTGAAGGATAAATATTGGCCAAGAAACTAGAAGTACTCCCCTTCTGTCCTCTGAATAATGCCATAGGATCTTTTACATCCACCTGAGATGGATATAGAGCCTCAGTTTAACATCTCATATGACAGTGCAGCATTCTCTCAGTACTGCATTGAAGTGCCAGCCTAGATTATGTGTTCAAGTCTGGAGTGGGGCTTGAACCCACCACCTTCTGATTCAGAAATGCATATGCTATCACTGACACTTTGAATATTATAATCTAACATAATCTTATAAGGATCAATCAGCAGTGTTCAAGCCAGAAATGAGGTTGTGCCTATGGTAAGTAGAGGGTAAAAGTCTAGCTCAACGGGAGCCAGGTTGCCACAAGATTTGTTACAACTCCCTCCCCCAAACTGTGTTTGAAACACAGTTCATGTTGTACCCTGCCGATTGGTACAGAGCTGGCATTATTACCACTGACATTTCAAAACTGGAAAACCAGGAATCGGATAGTTCTGCTCTCATGCTATTTTCCCCCCAGGGTCATATCAATAAAATAATTTCATCTGCTGGTCGTAGTTACTACCAGGTAAAAATTGAAATCATTGACTAGACTTATCACCAGTGGAGGGTGTCCAGGCACCTGTTGTGCCTTCAAAATCACTTCATCAGGCTTGTAAATACAATGACTAGTAATATCACTGTCAAATATTGCTTGTGCTATTAAAAATGTTACTTTTTGCATGAACTTAAATAAAAACGCAGGCTGAAAACTTTCAGGCCGCAAGCAAACTTGTAGCTATAGCCAACATGGTGACACATGAGTAGGCCCCTGGACTGTGGAGGGGAGGGGTACATCAGCCAGGGTTCCTTCACCTGATCGCTATACAGGGTGTATGTGAGGACACCAGGTGAGGACTGGATTGGAGTCAGAGGTGATGACCTCCATGGTTGGATAGTCTGCTGACAATCACTTTTAAGGCAGACACATGGGGTGAGGCACTGTGGGCCACTGATGCCCATTGAATTGTACTGTATTAAGGTTTCATTGCCTTCAGGAGGGAAAATAATTGGAGAGACAAAAATTGTAATCTATTTTGATGTATCTCACTCCTAAAACAGCTCTGTGTTTTTAAGTGGGTTTATGATCTGTCTCACTCTTTCTGATGAGGTGTCGACATTATTCAGATATAAAAAACAGAATATTGTTGACACCTCTACATTTGAACCGTGCTTTTCATTGTAATATTCCACAAACTGAGGCAACCGAAAGACAGACTCTCCCCCCATGCTCTGGCACTGCTCCTTTAATCAAGGGTCGCTATCGTTAGTCTAATACTGACCAATAAGAATATCACTACACTTGGCTGCAATCCAATAGTAAAATCCTCTTCTCATACTTCTGCAACTTCAAACTATGCTACTATTGCAGACCAATACTTCAGTGTGGTGAAATGTAATTGGAGGCATTGAGAGTGAAACGTAACTGTGCGTACATTAACCAGCAAAACACACCATGTGGTGTTAAAACAGAGGAAAGGACCACAGTTCTACACACTCACAGCAACTTATTGTTGGAAGGATAAGAGGGACAAGGATCCAGAGAGAGGAATGCATGGATAAACAGCCCATTTAATCTTACTAGTCTGACTGCCTCTTGGAATTCAACTTGCTGAATCTAATCCAAGCCACCTTTCACTCTGTAGTGAGGTTAAACTGCTACAGCAATGTAACTGTACATCCAGACATAAAGACTTTTCTGATCATGCATTGCAACATGACTTCTAAAATATAAGGGAACAAATCAGTTCTAAAAACCACACACCAAGTACCAGCACCTACATTAGAAAATACATCCGAATTTCCCAGTCACCAGCTGCACGTTATGTCAGTAAATCTGTACCAGTGACATTATAATCACTAATCCTCTTGTGTGATCATCACTCATCAAGGACAGAGAGTGCACTGACACTCAATATCTGTACTGACAACTGGCATCTGAACAGATGCTTGGGGCTCGATTTTGGGATCGTGTTTCCGGCGGGTTCCCAGCAGGGCGGCCCCGAAAATCCCGATATCCGGTCACGTGACCGGATCGCGACGAAATCCCGGCCACTGTCCGGGTACCGCGCTGACGTGCGGGGCTGCGCGCGCAAGCCCCGCTGGTGGGAATCCCGCAGGCAATTAAAGCCAGCGGGGTTCCACTTGAGTGTACTTAACTTGCTCGTTGTGGTCAGTTAATGAGCTGAAGCAGCTGTCAAAAGAGGAAGTGTGGGATTTTAGGTTCAAGGCAGTGAGTTTCACACACTGGGGGAAACAGTCCCTTTCCAACCAGGCGTGTTGCAGCCAGCAGCCTGTGGCAGGTGCCAAGGTGCGCTCCACAGGGGAGAGCCCTCACCCACGCAGGAGGCCACCGCGTCACATAGGGCAACCCCTGCCCTCCACCACCCCCCGCCAAGCCAGAGGACAGACCGACACGAAACCGCAGCCCCAGTCCGAGGACCCACCCACCTACCCTGCACAACCCCTCAGACCAACACCTGCCAGATGGGTGGTGCGTTGACATCGTCGGAGGACGAACAGGATGACCAGCCCCAGCAGCCTCGCAGTCCACGCCGTCCGCCTCAGAGACGTGGGGCCCCCCAACACGGTGCTGCGGCACACCCGCGTGCACAGCAGGAGGGAGGGCAACCGCAGAGAGAGATGCGTCGCAGGAGGCACTACCCTCCGCACAGGGTGTACAGAGCGAGGCTCAGCTTCATGGACCTCTCCGAGGAGCAGTGCATACGTCGGCTCAGAGTCAATCGCCAGGTAGTCGCCGACATCTGCAGCCTCCTCAACGACGAGCTGCTCCCTGATGGACCAAGCAGCATCTTCCTACCTGTCGCCGTCAAAGTCACCACTGCCCTCAACTTCTTCGCATCCGGTTCCTTCCAGGGTGCCACCGGGGACATCACCGGGGTCTGTCAGTCCTCTGCACACAAGTGCATAAGGCAGGTCACCGATGGGTTGTTCCGCAGGGCCTCGCACTACATCAACTTCGCCATGTACGAGCGCAGCCAGATGGAGAGGGCGGTTGGATTCCATGCCATGGCCGGCTTCCCACGGGTGCAGGGTGTAATCGACTGCACCCACATCGCAATACGGGCACCTCCGCATGAGCCAGGGCTGTTCATCAACAGGAAGGGGTATCACTCCATGAACGCCCAGCTCATCTGTGACCACCGCCAGAGATTCCTACACGTGTGCGCCAGATACCCCGGCAGCTGCCACGATGCCTTCGTCCTCAGGGAGTCCGCCGTCCCGCCCATCCTGCAGGCACCCAACGCCGGCAACGGCTGGCTCCTCGGCGACAAGGGGTATCCCCTACACACGTGGCTCATGACACCTCTGAGGAACCCCATCACCGAGCCGGAGCGTCGGTACAATGACAGCCACACGGCTACCGGGTCTACAATTGAGCAGACCATAGGGCTTCTCAAGATGCGCTTCAGGTGCCTTGATCGTTCTGGGGGAGCGCTGCAATACACACCATTCAGAGTGGGACGAATCATAGTTGTCTGCTGTGCCCTGCACAACATGGCCCAACAGAGGGGGGTGCCGCTGGAGGAGGCCCCATCCACACCCGCCACCCACATTGAGGAAGGCGAGGGCGAGTAGGAGGAGGAGGAGGAGGCGGAGGAGGCGGACGCGCCAGAGGATGTTGGACGACACATTGGCGAGCCGCGACTCACCGGGATGGTCGCCGGGCCAGGGAGGCACTCATACGTCAACGGTTCTCCTACAGTCAGACACTGCGAGGCGCTCACATCTCCTCACCTGCACATGCGAGCGGCCATACCAGCCCCCTCCACTGAAGAGTGCTGCCAGTAATCCTGCACCCACAGCAGTGTGCCCAATGGGTGGCAGCAGGTGTTCGCCGTCATGATGGCCTCCACGGAACGCACCTATTGCACAAGCCGCGGAAGAATGGACGAGAGGTGGCAGGAGTGGCGAGAATAGAGTATTTAATATCTCGAATGTGACATTATATAAAAAAGAAAAGTACAAATTAATAAACACCCTGGTGTATTCCCTTGGTGATTATAAGGCCTTTGCAATTCTTTTCCGGGAACCCCTACGTGGTGCTACCCCTGTGGCTCCAGCAGAGGTAGTGGCAGGTTGCTCGTGTTCTTGCCTTGACCGGGTAGATGCTTTTGGCGGACGGCCCCTGGGTTTCGGTGCCCGTGACGGCACCTCCACAGACTGCTCCTCCTGCACCGGGGCAGGGGCAGACTCGGCCACCTGGAGAGGAGGCACCATTGCGGGTACTGGTTGAGAGGTGGGCGACGGGTGGGACGTGGGGGCGCCTTGAGAAGCGTCCCCGCTTCCATGTCCCCGGTCACCATCATCCCTCTCTTGGCCTCGGCCCACATCACCCCTTCCACCCTGCTGGACGGCAGTTTGGATGGCATGTGTGAGGCCTTGCAAGGCCACCCCTAGTGTATCCCTCAGCCTGTTGATGGCGTCGGAATGTTGCTCACCCTGAATCCGTACAGACGTGGTCAGGGCCTGCATGGACTCGATCTGGAGCTGTGCGTGACGCTCGAGGGAGGCCAGCCTGTCCTCCACCGCAGACAGTCCCGCACCTACCCGCGACACTGTGTCGCCGGTAGCCTCCTGTGCCTGCGCCACCAATGCCCACATGCAGGAGTTGGACTCCTCCATCGCCTGCGCTATTGTGGACAATGCGCGCGGCACCTCTCCCAGTACCTCAGCAATTAGCTGGTGCCCCTCGACGACTCTCCTTTTCACTGGTGGCCCCCTGGGTACAGCATCTGGGTCCGGCTGAGCAGAGCCTGGAGATGAGTGCTCCCTCCGTCGCGGACCCTTCGCGGCTGCCCCTGCCACCAGGGTCTGCTCATGCTCACTCGTGCGCGGTGACTCACCAAGTGCTACCCCAACTAGTTGGCGAGGGGGACCCACCGAGGTGCGTGTCTCTGCGCTGGTGGATGGTTGGCTCTGATGTGACGATGCACCCTCAGAGACCGCCATGTCCTCTGAGGAATCGCCCTCCACGATCGCTTCACACAAAGACGGACCTGCAAGAGAACAGAGGGCACTTTGAGGCATGTGGACCAACTTGACAGTGCGCCTGATGGCAGGTGATGATACGGTAACTCGCGATCATGGGTGTTGAATGTCAGCTTTCCCTTACCGGCCGTTTCGGCAGCGACACACTCGCCATCGGCCACCGACAGGCAATGTCGCGTGCGGGCGAGGTCGAGCGCCTCCACCTCGGCGTCGGTGAGCTCCACCACTTGCGGCGGCCCACCTCCGGTGCGTTCCCTTTCCCTATTGTTCTTGCTTCTCTTCTCCTCTGAAGGCAAAACACAGATGTGTGAGTGGGTGCGTATTGCATCGTGAGACGCATCGAGCATCGGTGTGGTTGGATTGAGCGTGGCGCGGATGGATGGGAGGATGCGTGGGCCACGTGCCCATCCCATTGCATGGGGATTGGGGTGTGTGGTAGTGTTCGGGTGGGGTCAGGGACGGTGGGTACTTGCGTGCACGGCGAGGATGGTGAATGAGTGGCTGTGAGGATTGCTGATGGAGCGCAGTGGTGGCTGTGCAGGAGGGGTTGTGATCTGTTTGGCGTGATGGTGGGGACGGGATGTGGGAGGGTGCGTTGGTGTACTCACCTTGCCAGACCTAGTCAGGTCATTGAAGCGCTTGCGGCACTGCTCCCAAGTCCTTGGGGTGTTGCCCCTGCTGCTCACCTCCGCCGCCACCTCTGCCCATGCCTTCCTGGTGGCGGCGGCAGGGAACTTGCGTCCATCTTCTGGGAAGAGCGTTTCCCTCCTCCTCCTCACGCCCTCCAGCATCAGCTGCAGTGCCAGGTCTGAAAAACGGGGCGCAGCCTTTCCCCTTTGCTGAGCCATCATCTCAAACCGCTTGCTTGCAGCAGGAGGGGCTTTGGGAGACTGCCCCTTTAAGTGGAGCTCCTACATCGCGTCGCCGGTACTGCGCATGCGCAGCCGGCCGGCACGCAGCTGGGGAGCGGAGAACCCGGAAGCAGGGCTTAATCAGGTCAATTATCCCACGATCGCGTGGGGGACGCACACGATTAGCCGTCCGCGTTTTCCACGCTCCCGGAGGACCACCCGCTGGGAACCCGCAGGCCTGCTAAATTCGAGCCCTTGGTGTCTGTACTGAGCAATTTCCAGCATAAAAGGCCAAACTCAATTTTTAAAGCATATTATATTGAAACTATATATGAATGAGAGGATAGGATATGACTGTGAGGCTTTTGAGTGAAGGCATGAACATATAATTGGCAAAGCTGAAGCAAGATGACTGTCCCAAATAAACACCCCCAGTAGACTAGTAGTTATAAACATACAATAAACACCCATCAAAAGTGATTAGTTAATTAAATCCTTTGAAAGTAACCGATTAAATATATCTGGCTTCGGATGGAATTAAAGGTCATATGGATAAGTACTGGTTTAAATGGCCAAATACTCCCAGGCAATATTATGGTCTCCATCAGTGGAATGTAATTAGCTGGGGCTGAATAAAGTAGACTGTAATGTTAGACTGATACCCTGCAGCTTTCACGGGAATCAAGAAGTTCTGAGTTTCAACTTCTTAAGAGCTTTTTCCTGTGGTTATTCACCTCCCCCAGGAGATTAAAGAGCCAATTCATGATTGGAGGACGAGCATCAGCCCATGATTTAATTTTAGTTTTAATGGAGTGCCCAATTGAAGAATCAGCCCTTAAATACTTTAAGAAGAGTCTGTAATAGTGCCAGCTGTATGCAGTCTGTTGAAAAGACAGGATTTAATTCCACAAACAGCTTTTATCTCATTTCTTATATTCTTAAAGCTATAAACAAGTTTCAATTAGATTACACCTTGTAATGTCCACCAAGTATCCATTCTCCGAGATTTAAACCATCTGAGTCCCTCAATCAGATTGTAGTCTGCAATTCGTTCTCAAGTATCCACTATTCTATATGTAAACCATCTGAATGCCTCAATTAGATTACACTCTTGTAATCATTCCTAGGTATCCATTATTATGTAAACCATCTGAACATTACTGGAGGCAACTGGACGGAGGAGTCAGTAAACCAGATGGTGTGAGAGCTGATTGTAGTGCAGCTGATGCTATAACAATCTGGATTAATTACTGTTGGTCTCCAGTGTTTCCTCATACTGTCAGCCTCAAATGTCTCCAAGTAAATTTTTCCCAATTATATCATCAGCAGTTACTGTTTAAACAAACATATATAAAAATGATTTAAGGACCATTCTTTTTAAATTTCTATTTCTTCCTTCTCTCTATCTTCGGAGGTTGGTCAGGTTGCTTTGTGACTTCTGCCTGTGATGATCTATAATCAGACAGTGGGAAAGGCACAAGAGCAAGCAGGTGTGACTCTTCCTTTGACTTCTTCCCTCGCGACGCAGAACTGTCTGACCACCGTTCAATGGGGTCAATTTTCATGTGGAACATGTATCAGAAGGGCAGCGGGCAGAGTGTCTGCTCCAACTGCCTGACGATGTTGGCAGGAGGCCCAATGAATTTTTGTGTTTGGGCCTCATTTAAAAGCAATAGGTGCACTAATCATGCACATTATAGGCAGCTCACTGATTGGGAGGGCAGGAAATCCAGCAGGGTGGCTGCCACTTGATTGCAGAGTACAGGCCCTTAAAGGGGAGGTGTGATTTTCAAAAGGTGGTCAGTGGAGAATGAGTTATTGAAGCAGCAGACACCATGATGTCATCCAGGGCCCCCTGATTCTCCAATGCAAAACCATTGAGCAATGTGAGGGTACAGGAAGGAAGACCTCTTTTCCTCTGATAGGTGATGGGTGCACCTTCAAATTAGGTTCAGGGCTCCACCATCGCCTAGAACAGGCTGGTAGAGTGAATGGATAGGGGGTTCAGTGGTATCACTGATGTCCCACAGTCTGCTCTTCCACAGATCAGTAGGAGTGCTGAGCCGCAGCCCCATGGCAGGGGCAGTCGCACAATGGGAATGGAACGTCGGCATGTCTAGACACTTGCCATCCCCTCAACCAATGCCCACCCTGGTACCAGAAAGTTAGCTGAGCCAGACTGCCATGGCAGCCACTGAGTTGCTGCAGTCTACACCTCAAGAGCCCTTGACTGAGCCACAGCAACCTTCCACCTACCATGCTAAAGTAGGTAAAAGAGCATTTAAGACAGACACTATGGGCTCCATATGAGCACCAGGGTGATGATAGTGCGTAGGCATTTGTGTAAGTAAAATGAGAAACTTTTTTGAAATCTTTGTGCAGACAATGTTCCTGTAGTTGCTGGTGACATTGCAATGTCAGTTAACATGAATATCAATATCGGTCTTTGGGCCCTTGTAGTTTATTCAAGGGTGGAAGAACTGGAACAGATCGTGGACATGATTGTTAACGCAGTGGAGTGGGGATAGTTCAGCTGAAGTGCTGTTCAGTGAGCTGTTGCCGAAGAGCTCAGGAAGCTCTACAGAGGTGTTGGAGCCCTCCTGCTTCTTCAACATCTTCTGTGTCATTTCCCTTTATCATGTTGAAGGTTCTCATCCAATGGTGGCTTCACATGTTGTCCCCGTTGCAAAGCACAGTTATGCAACACAAAGCAAACCACTATCATACGGGGCACTCTTCGTGGGCAGTATTGCAGGAAGCCACCTGTTCTATTCAGGCAGTAGAGTCGTTTCTTCAGAACCCAATGAACTGCTTGATGAAGGCTATAATTGAGCCATGGATCTGATTGTTGCACAGTTCAGCTGAACGTGGGTTCCTGAGAGGAGTCATGAACCAAGCATGCAGGGGGCAGCCCTTGACCGAAACAGCTATCCTCTAGCCAAGAGGACGGGCAAGCCTCTCCTGATGCTGCTGCATATCTGGCATCTGAGAGGTGAATCAAAGAATCATAGAAAGTTCGGCACAAAAGGCAACTATTGTCCCACCGTTACTGTGGCAATGTTAGTTCCACATTGCAGGGGTCTACTGTAATTCCATTTCCTTCCTCTTTCCCTGTATCCTTTAATATTCTAGATCTTCATGTACTCACTTACTTGCCTCATTAATGTTGACAAATGTAAGGAATCTTACAACACCAGGTTATAGTCCAACTGTTTTATTTTCAAATAAAACATTTGGACTATAACCTGGTGTTGTAAGATTCCTTACATTTGTCAACCCCAGTCCATCACCGGCATCTCCACATCCTCATTAATGTTATGATTGATTGAGCTTCAACAGCCTCTTGCAATAATATATTCTAATAACTCCTTTATGAAAAATATTCTTCTAATCTTCCCCCTTTTTGCTTCTAGTACTAACCCTAAATTTATGCCCTCTTATTAACTGGGAAATATTTGTTCACCGTTTGCCCTCTCAAAACCTTTCAACATTTTGAACATTTTTTTAAAAATTCCCCCTTAACCTTCTATGGTCCAATGAATACAGTCCTGGTTTTCCAAGTTCTACTATAATCAGAAATAACCGAATCCCTGTCCTGAGCACAGCAATAACAGAAGGATCAGTAACTATTCCAGTTGCTGCATCAAAAGCATTTTTAAGGGAAGTCACGGATTTAAATTTCATTTTTGTGATTATCTTTTCAGCATGACCATGATTTATTCATTCAATCTCCTGGCGAGGTGGTAAGGAATGAAGTCAAAGAGAACTAGGCAGATTAAACTGATCTAAAAATCACAAAAGTTAATTTACAAGAGTAAAGACATTTAATTCCATAATTCGGAGGTCAGCTGTCCAGGCAGAAACCTGAAACGTCTGCCTTTGTTATAGTTCAGAGCAGCAGACAAGACTGACAACAGTTGAACTGTTTTCTGTCTCCCTGGCAACAGTTTATTCTTCAATGAGCATGGATTGCTAAGTCCTATTTGCAGAACTAATTAGAATACAGAGATTGAACCACAGCACACGTCCACCCAATGAGTACTGTCAGTTTCAGCAAACTGAGAGAAGGTCTGACAATGAACGAGTCAAAGGAGATGCTCACCAGTGATGATTCAGTTAATCCTCAGTTCTGGTGAACATGAAAGCCAGGTGCTCCTCCCACGGGATGGAAGGGAGCAAAGAGCAAAGGGAGAGTGAGTCACCTTAAACTGCATCTCTGAGATAAATTTTGTGCAGAGAGAGCAGCTCATCTATCTGCCCTGTTGGGAAGGGAGTGATACGTGGCACACGGAACGAAAGGGTACACCAAAATCTAAAATAATGTGAAACACAGCCAAAGTAAGAACTGGAAGTATCAATTACAATATCACAAAAATATTCAAGAAACGTTGAAGACACAAATTTCTAGGTCTTTATGGGAGGCAGAATTTTTCAGATTGCTTCTAAATCTGTTTAAATACAAAACAAATCTCTTGATTGGCCACAGTTACAGTAACAAATATCTGATGATTATTTCATTTAAATAGGAAATTCTTTTGACAGTGTTCTCCATCAGTCACGGGACTACTTGTGTGTTAGATTTTTCTTCAATTTTAATTTGATTTAATCTGAGATGCTGGGCATAGGATCATAGATTGTGATCTTTTTTACTCATTTCATGATTTAAAAAAACACTTTTTAAACTTGGGGTGAATTTTATACTCTACCTGGGGAGGAATTTCAGTGCTTGGGAATTGAATATTTTTGCATATTTTGCACCCACTATTAGTAGCAAGTACGTCTAGGTCAGGTGTAGCACAAATTAGATACAGGATGAAGTTAGCTCCACTCCAACTTTAGAATAGGACCCTCTACAGCGCGTGTGACATTTCCATTTCCAAAACAGCCATTGCTTTTGCCCTTCTGTTGAATGAAGCGACCAATTTAGAGGTCAAAGGTTTGATGCATTGCCTCTTCACCTGTGTATGTTGCAAAATTGCATATTTCAAACTCACAATTTCTGTCCATTAAAGTTAATGGATGGAAAATCATGGGCTGGGAGCACCCAATTTTGAAATTATGCGCTCCTAGCACAGGCCGAGGAGCTACTATACACTGGATTTTTAACCCTTTGGAGCTGAATTTTGGGTCGCTTTGTGCTGTGAACTTGCACCCAATAGATTGATTGGGATTGTTAAAATACATTTGACATAGGATCCTTATGGCCAGCAGTTAGAGGGGATTCCCATGCTGTCAACTTGCTACTATTCCAGCAGAGGAGACAGAGGGGTATTCTGGGAGAAGTCAGCTCAGTCACCTCCACTGAACAGTGGGTAGCAGAAGAAGCCCTTCAGTGACTACCAGGAGGAAAAGCGTCCAGCAGAGGAGACAGAGGGGTATTCTGGGAGAAGTCGGCTCAGTCACCTCCACTGAACAGTGGGTAGCAGAAGAACTGGTGTCGAGGAGCAGTGAAGGGCAAGGCTGGTAGAAGTAGGGAACCTTGGATGACTCGGGAGATTGAGGCCCGAGTCAAAAAGAAGAAGGAGGCATGTGACATGCATAGGCAGCTGGGATCAAGTGGATCCCTTGAAGAGTATAGAGATTGCCGGAGTAGAGTTAAGAGAGAAATCAGGAGGGCAAAAAGGGGACATGAGATTGCTTTGGCAGATAAGGCAAAGGAGAATCCAAAGAGCTTCTACAAATACATAAAGGGCAAAAGAGTAACTAGGGAGAGAGTAGGGCCTCTTAAGGATCAACAAGGTCATCTATGTGCGGAACCGCAAGAGATGGGTGAGATCCTGAATGAATATTTCACATCGGTATTTACGGTTGAGAAAGGCATGGATGTTAGGGAACTTGGGGAAATAAATAGTGATGTCTTGAGGAGTGTACATATTACAGAGAGGGAGGTGCTGGAAGTCTTAACATGCATCAAGGTAGATAAATCTCCGGGACCTGATGAAATGTATCCCAGGACGTTATGGGAGGTTAGGGAGGAAATCGCGGGTCCCCTAGCAGAGATATTTGAATCATCGACAGTTACAGGTGAGGTGCCTGAAGATTGGAGGGTAGCAAATGTTGTGCCTTTGTTTAATAAGGGCGGCAGGGAAAAGCCTGGGAACTACAGACCGGTGAGCCTGACATCTGTCGTGGGTAAGTTGTTAGAGGGTATTCTGAGGGACAGGATCTACAGGCATTTGGAGAGGCAGGGACTGATTAGGAACAGTCAGCATGGTTTTGTGAGAGGAGAATCATGTCTCACGAATTTGATTGAGTTTTTTGAAGGGTTAACCAAGAAGATAGATGAGGGCTGTGCAGTAGACGTGGTCTACATGGACTTCAGCAAAGCCTTTGACAAGGTACCGCATGGTAGGTTGTTACATAAGGTTAAATCTCACGGGATCCAAGGTGAGGTAGCCAATTGGATACAAAATTGGCTTGACGACAGAAGACAGAGGGTGGTTGTAGAGGATTGTTTTTCAAACTGGAGGCCTGTGTCCAGCGGTGTGCCTCAGGGATCGGTGCTGGGTCCGCTGTTATTTATATTAATGATTTGGATGAGAATTTAGGAGGCATGG
Source organism: Heptranchias perlo (assembly GCF_035084215.1). NCBI lineage: Eukaryota > Metazoa > Chordata > Chondrichthyes > Hexanchiformes > Hexanchidae > Heptranchias > Heptranchias perlo. The sequence goes on from NC_090338.1 coordinate 19,746,986, forward strand.
TTAGTAAGTTTGCAGAGGACACCAAGATTGGTGGCATTGTGGACAGTGAAGAAGGTTATCTAGGATTGCAACGGGATCTTGATAAATTGGGCCAGTGGGCCGATGAATGGCAGATGGAGTTTAATTTAGATAAATGTGAGGTGATGCATTTTGGTTGATCGAATCGGGCCAGGACCTACTCCGTTAATGGTAGGGCGTTGGGGAGAGTTATAGAACAAAGAGATCTAGGAGTACAGGTTCACAGCTCCTTGAAAGTGGAGTCACAGGTGGATAGGGTGGTGAAGAAGGCATTCAGCATGCTTGGTTTCATTGGTCAGAACATTGAATATAGGAGTTGGGATGTCTTGATGAAGTTGTACAAGACATTAGTAAGGCCACACTTGGAATACTGTGTACAGTTCTGGTCACCCTATTATAGAAAGGATATTATTAAACTAGAAAGAGTGCAGAAAAGATTTACTAGGATGCTACCGGGACTTGATGGTTTGACTTATAGGGAGAGGTTAGATAGACTGGGACTTTTTTCCCTGGAGAGTAGGAGGTTAAGGGGTGATCTTATAGAAGTCTATTAAATAATGAGGGGCATAGATAAGGTAGATAGTCAAAATCTTTTCCCAAAGGTAGGGGAGTCTATAACAAGGGGACATAGATTTAAGGTGAGAGGGGAGAGATACAAAAGGGTCCAGAGGAGCAATTTTTTCACTCAAAGGGTGGTGAGTGTCTGGAACGAGCTGCCAGAGGCAGTAGTAGAGGCGGGTACAATTATGTCTTTTAAAAAGCATTTGGACAGTTACATGGGTAAGATGGGTATAGAGGGATATGGGCCAAGTGCAGGCAATTGGGACTAGCTTGGTGGTATAAACTGGGCGACATGGACACGTTGGGCCGAAGGGCCTGTTTCCATGTTGTAAACTTCTATGATTCTATGATTCTATGATTCTATCTAAACCCAGATGTGAAATAGCAGCATTCAGGTTCTCTATGTCATCTGGTCCCTCTTACTTAATTTTTTAATCGTCTGGTAGTTCAAGTGATTGACTGTTTGAACCCAACCAGAAGATTATTACTTCAAACTCTGAGGTTGTCTCTCACTCCAACCAACTTAAGCACAGTTGAGTAAGTTTAATTGTTGGGCTGATGGGTGAGTTTTGTCAGTATCAGGGCTGTCATGACAACCAGCACCAGCCCCCCAAAGCTCTCGGTGAGTTAGGCTTGATCTTGGAGCACTCACTAGATACAGCTGGTGTTACATCGTGGCAAGGCAGTAGCTGAAACAAATGTCAAATATCATTTTTGAATTGCATCTCCTACTGGCCAATAGCAGAGCAACACTAACCACAGCCATTAAGAAGTCCTGCACTGTGATTTATAGTCATTGTTCAAAGAATTTTGCTGTACATCTCACTTAAAATCTAAAGCTCTCCTAGGCCTGTTTCTACTGATGACAGTCAATTAAGTAGTTTTGAAGTGTAGTCACGGTTATAGGGAAATGCAGCAGCTAATTTGCTCATTGCAGGGTCTCACAAACAGCAACGAGATAAATTACCAGAAAATCCATTTTTGGTGGTGTTGGTTGAGGGATGAATGTTGGCCAGGACACCAGAAGATCTCCCCTGCTCTAACTTCAAATAGTGCCATGGGATCTTTTACACCCATCTAAAGGGGCAGACGAGGTTTTGGTTTAACATCTTGCATAAAAGACAGTACCTCCAAAAATGCAGCACTCCTTCAGTACTGCACTGATTTGTCAGCCCAGATTATGTGCTCAAATCTCTGGAGTGGGGCTTGAGCCCACGACCTTCTGACTCAGGCGAGAGTGCTGCCACTGAGCCAAGACTGTCAAAATAAGCTCTTTTAAACTTGTGTAGATCATTACTGAGACAATATTTGGTTTACTTTGTGGAATTTGATTCAATAAAAAGGATTCTGAGAAGAGCAACAAGTACGATTTTGAAAACTAGGGCTCTGTGTTATGAAGAAAACCTCACAGATCTTAATTTGTTTTCACTGGAGAAAAGAAGATACAGCACAGAAGGAGGCCATTCGGCCCATCGTGCCTATGCCGGCTCTTTGAAAGCGTTATAGTTCCACTGCCCTGCTCTTTCCCCATAGCCATGCAAATTTTCCTCCTTCAAGTATTTATCAAATTTCCTTTTGAAAGTTATTATTGAATCTGCTTCCACCACCCTTTCAGGCAGTGCATTCCAGATCACAACAACAGACGCTGCGTAAAAATATATTCTTCATGTCACCTCTGGTTCTTTTGCCAATTACCTTAAATCTGAGTCCTCTGGTTACTGCCACTGGAAACGCTTTCTCCTTATTTACTCTAACAAAATCCTTCAAGATTTTGTACACCTCTATCAAATCTCCCTTGACCTTCTCTGCTCTACATAAGAACATAAGAAATAGGAGCAGGAGTAGGCCATACTGCCCTTCGGGCCTGCTCCGCCATTCAATAAGATCATGGCTGATCTTCAACCTCAACTCCACTTTCCTACCCGATCCCCATATCCCTTGATTCCCCTAGAGTATAAAAATCTATCTATCTCAACCTTGAACATACAACCCTCTTGGGTAGACAATTCCAAAGATTCACAACCCTCGGAGTGAAGAAATTCATAAGAAATAGGAGCAGGAGTAGGCAATACGGCCCCTCGAGCCTGCTCCTTCTACTCAACCTCTCCTCATAGGACAACCCTCCCATCCCAGGAATTAATCTAGTGAATCTTCATTGTACCGCCTCCAAGGCAAGTATATCCTTCTTTAGATAAAGGAGAACAAAACTGAGTGCAGTACTCCAGGTGAGGTCTCACTAAAGCCCTCTGCAACTGTAGTAAGACTACCTTCCTCTTATACGCCAATCCCCTTGCAATAAAGGCCAACATGCCATATGCTTTCCTAATTGCCTGCTATACCTGCATACTAACTTTTTGTGTTTCTTATATGAGGACACCCAAGTATCTCTGAACACCAACATTTAATAGTTTCTCACCATTTAAAAAATATTCTGTGTTTCTATTCTTCCTACCAAAGTGAATAACCTCACATTTCCCCACATTACACTCCATCTGCCACTTTCTTGCCCACTCACTTAACCTGTCTATGTCCCTTTGCAGACTCTTTGTGGCCTCCTCACAGCTTACTTTCCCACCTAACTTTGTATAGTCAACAAACTTGGATACATTACACTCGGTCCCTTCATCTAAGTCATTAATATGGATTGTAAATAGCTGAGGCCCAAGCACCGATCCTTGCGGCACCTCACTAGTTACAGCCTGCCAACCTGAAAATGACCCGTTTATCCCTATTTCTGTTTTCTGTCCGTTAACCAATCCTCTAAACATGCCAATATATTACTCCCAACCCCACGAGCCCTTATCTTGCATAACAACCTTTTATGTGGCACCATATCAAATGCCTTTTGAAAATCCAAATATACTACATTCACTGGTTCCTTTATCTACCCTGCTAGTTACATCCTCAAAAAACTCTAATAAATGTCAAACACAATTTCCCTTTCATAAAACCATGTTGACTGCCTAATCCTATTATGATTTTCTAAGTGCCCTGTTACCACTTCCTTAATAATGGATTCCAGCATTTTCCCGACGACTGATGTCAGGCTAACTGGCCTGTAGTTCCCTGTTTTCTCTCTCCCTCCTTTCTTGAAAAACGGGGTTACATTTGCTACCTTCCAATCCGCTAGGACCATATTAGAATCAAGGGCATTTTGGAAGATCATAACCAATGCATCCACTATCTCTGCAGCCATCTTTTTTAGAACCCTGGGACTAACCTAACTCTAGTACCCATCAGATCCAGGGGAGAACAACCCCAGTTCCTCCAGTCTTTCATCCCTGGTACTATTCCAGTAAATCTCCTCTGCACCCTCTCTAAGGCCTTGACATCCTTCCTAAAGTGTGGTGGCCAGAATTGAACACAATACTCCAGCTGGGGCCTAACCATTGCTTTATAAAAGTCTAGCATAACTTCCTTGCTTTTGTACTCTATGCCTCTATTATAAAGCCAAGGAACCCATATGCCTTTTCAACAGCCTTCTCAACTTGTCCTGCCACCTTCAAAGACTTGTGTGCGTACACTCATAGGTCTCTCTGTTCTTGCACCCCCTTTAGAATTGTACCATTTAGTTTATATTGCTTCTCCTCATTTTTCCTACCAAAATGTATCGCTTCAGACTTCTCTTCATTAAATTTCATCTGCCATGTGTCTGCTCATTTCACCAGTCTGTCTACGTACCCCTGAAGTCTGTTACAATCCTTCTCATTGTTTACTACATTTCCGAGTTTCGTGTCATCTGCAAACTTTGAAATTATGCCCTGTATACCAAAGTCCAGGTCATTAATATATATCAAAATTAACAGTGGTCCCAACACCAACTCCTGGGGAACACCACTGTATACTTCCCTCCAGTCTGAAAAACAACCACTCACCACCATTCTCTGCTTTCTGTCCTTAGTCAATTCCATACATAGAAACATAGAAAATAGGAGCAAGAGTAGGTCATTTGGCCCTTCGGGCCTGCTCCGCCATTCAAAATGATCATGGCTGATCGTCTAACTCAGTACCCTGTTCCCGCTTTTTCCCCATATCCCTTGATCCCGTTAGCATTAAGAAATATATCTATCTCCTTCTTGAATACATCTAATGACTTGGCCTCCACTGCCTTCTGTGGTAAAGAATTCCACAGGTTCACCACCCTCTGAGTGAAGAAATTTCTCCTCATCTTGGTTCTAAATGGCATACCCCGTATCCTGAGACTGTGACCCCCGGTTCTGGACTCCCCAGCCATCGGGAACATCCTCCCTGCATCAAGTCTATCTAGTCCTGTTAGAATTTTATATGTTTCGATGAGATCACCTCTCATTCTTCTAAACTCCAGTGAATATAGTCGACCCAATCTCTCCTCATATGTCAGTCCTGCCATCCCAGGAATCAGTCTGGTAAACCTTCACTGCACTCCCTCCATGGCAAGGACATCCTTCCTCAGATAAGGAGACCAAAACTGCACACTATACTCCAGATGTGGTCTCACCAAGGCCCCGTATAACTGCAGTAAGACATCCCTGCTCCTGTACTCAAATCCTCTTGCAATGAAGGCAACGGCAACATACCATTCGCCTTCCTAACTGCTTGCTGCACCTGAATGCTCACTTTCAGCGACTGGTGTACAAGGACACCCAGGTCTCTTTGCACCTCCCATTTTCCCAATAGATCACCATTCAGGTAATAATCTGCCTTTCTGTTTTTGCAACCAAAGTGGATAACCTCACATTTATCCACGTTATACTGCATCTGCCATGTTCTTGCCCACTCACCCAACTTGTTGAAATCATGTTGGAACCTCTTTGCATCCTCCTCACAGCTCACATTCCACCCCAGCTTTGTGTCGTCTGCAAACTTGAAAATGTTACATTTAGTTCCCTCATTCAAATCATTGATCTATATCGTGAATAGCTGGGACCCAAGCACTGATCCCTGCGGTACTCCACTAGTCACTGCCTGCCACCCTACTCTCTGTTTCCTGTCTGTCAACCAATTCTCAATCCATGCCAGTATATTCCTCCCAATCCCATGTGCTTTAATTTTGCACACCAACCTCTTCTGTGGGACCTTATCAAAAGCCTTCTGAAAATCCAAATGCACCACATCCACTGGTTCTCCCCTATCTATTCTCCAGTAGATTTCTTAAGCATGATTTCCCTTTCATAAACCCATGCTGACTTTGTCCAATCCCGTTAACGCCTTCCAATTCTGTATCCACGCAGCCACTGCCCCTTTAATCCCATGGGCTTCAATTTTGCCAACAAGTCTATTATGTGGTACTTTATCAAATGCCTTTTGAAAGTCCAGATACACAACATCAACCACACTACTCTCATCAACCTTTTCCGTTACTTCATCAAAGAACTCAAATTCGGAAGGATGTCAAGGCTCTGGACAGGGTTCAAAGGAGGTTTACCAAGATGATTCCAGGGATGAGGGACTTCAGTTATGTGGAGAGATTAGAGAAGATGGGATTGTTCTCCTTAGTGCAGAGACCTAACAGAAGTATTCAATATTATGAGGGGTTTTGATAGAGCAAGTAGAGAGAAATTGTTTTCTCTGGCAAGTGGGTCGGTAACCAAAGGTCATAGATTTAAAATAATTGGCAAAAGAACCAGAGAGGAAATTAGGAGAGATTTTTAAGATCTGGAACGCACTACCTGAAAGGGTGGTGGAATCAGATTCCATAGGAGCTTTCAAAAGATAAGTGGACATGTACTTGAAGATAGCTAATTTGCAGGGTTATGGGGAAAAAGCTGAGGCGTAGGACTAAATTGGACAGCTCTTTCAAAGAGCCAGCACAGGCACGATGGGCTGAATGGCCTCCTTCTGTGCTTTAAGTTTCTATGATTCTATGACATGCAGAAAGACATAGAAATACTGATGTAAGCAGGCTATTTTACTTGTGCTGAAAAGTGCAGAACTAATAGAGATACATACAGCATTCGCAACATAAAGCAAGGTTGGAGACTAGAAGATTCTAGTCCCCCCTCCCCCCACCACCTCCAATAATGTAGTGGATATTTGGAACAAACATTCAGCAAAAGTAATTGATGTGTAGATTAGGTCCATTATAAAATAATAGGATAAATATTTGGTTACAAATGGGATTCAAAGTTATAGGGTTGAGTGCAGAGAGGATGATCAGGGAACACTATGGCCCAGAATTTGCTGGAGCGAGGCATCACACAGCATGCCCCGTTAGTTAGACTTTTCCCTCACCCTTCAGCTCGAAAATTGCTAGAAGTGTGTCAGCTAATAATGGGGCAACTGGGACCTTGGTAAACGACAGGACCAACAGTCTATCTCCTTAACCAATGAGATTTAAGGCATCTGAAGGAATGAGACTCCACAGTTTCAAATGTTCCCTTTCTGGGCCGGAGTGGTTAAGTGGCATTGCAGGAACATAAATCTCCTCATTAAAAGGGGCCTTACGCTGTTAAGTAGCAGCCCTAACTTTCTGCAGCAAGTTTAATTCATAATGAATGTGCCAATGCAGCAATTTTTTGAAATTCACTGGGAGGTTGAGGGTGAGATGCCCTTTTTGCGAGGCTAATGGCGGAGCAGCACAAATCATCCAGCAATTTCCTCGCCACAAATTGTTGGACAATTTACACACTAATAACAGTGTGCGTATTAAACTCTGCGTTATTTTGCCAGCAAATTCTGGCCCTATAGTTCCTGTACTGCTGTTATCATGGAAATGCCATCTGCAGAAAGCAACTTAGCAGGTGGCTTCTTGCTTTACTCTCTTTGGGGTCAAGAAGAAATTCTAAGACCTTTTTCTTAGTTGACTACATAAATGATTAGAGTTCACGATAGGTCAGAGTGGAAGGAGTGGACTTGATGGGATGAACAGCCTTTTCTTGTTCTACGCATTCTTATGTTCTTAATTTTAAATGGTACTTGACAAGCAGCAGACTGAAGCCAGGAAGTTAATGGCTGTTTGCCACCACCCATCATTTAAAAAAAACATAGTTATGATTTATGTGGGACAAAAACCCTACCTTAACCACAAAAGAGAAAATGCTGGGTAGGTCAAGAAAATCAGCTTAACCTTAGTTGAAAGGGTAATTTACAACAGGAGACCAGTTTTCAATCATTAAATAAAAAAGACAAAATTATTTGAAGTACTTAAAGCAAACAACTAACATTGATATATTAAAAGACAGTAACAGACTGATAGAAAAAAATGATTAGAATGTGAACCAAACTAAATAAGAAACTGAAATGATAATCTGAGATGAGAAAAAGAAAAACTGGAAGAAGAAATTTCAAGGAATATTAGGAACAAGAGAGTAGATTTTACTTTAGCCAAAATATTAACAGAGTGAGAGAACGAAATGACATGATAAAAATGTTAGAATTTTCTCCTATGCAGTTTTCACTGTATTAAACAACCAGTGTCCTTTCTGGTAACTGGAGAGGAACCAGATGCTTCGATTTCATGCAGGAAATGGAAGACAGTAATGAATTGGTCACTCAAAAACTTAAGTTTGGAATATCAATAAGGCAAAAGAATACTTTAGAAAATGAGGGAAAAAGTACCAGGATCTTGGCTAAAATCTTTTACAGCTTATTAAACACAGGGATAGTACTGCAAAATTGGAAAGTAGCTAATATTTTTCCAATTTGTATTAAAGAGAAAGGTCATGAGTTTGTTTCTAGGAATGATGGGCTGGTTAACTTGACATTGGAGTTATAAAGGAAGTAATTCAAGTTCAATTCAAGAAAGTACAGGCAATAATTCCCAGCCAACATGGGTTCATGAAAAACAAGTCATGCCTAGCAAAGTTATCAAAATATTTTGAGAATGCAATACAATTGGGGTGTGGGGGGCAGGGTGGTGGTGTTATATATCTTGACTTTGAGAAGGCAACCAATAAGGCAATTCACAACAGGCTTGAGGCTAATGTAAAAGCCCGTGGGATAAAGAATGAAGTTGTAAGTTGAATAGTGAATTGATAACATAACAGGAAACAAAGGATAATGATCAGTAATAATTAGTTCTAATTGGGCAGGCATAACCAACAAAGTACCTCACAGACCAGTCAACACAGAATGCAATTACTTCTTCCCACTGCATCACTTATTTATCACTGTGAAATAATTATTGCAAAATCTGCATGTAACATTATGACAAAGATGTTGCTGAACTCTCGCAGGCTCTTTCCCTCCCCCGAATGGTGATGATGCTCCCTTTAAAAGTAAAACGACTAGATAAATTGTTTTCTGGTGGTATTGGTTGAGGGAGTAATTTTAGCCCGAACACCGAGAAAGCATTCTGCTTCACTTTGATTAGTGCTACGGGATTTTTAACGTTCACCAGGACAAGGAGACATAGCTTTGATCCAATATTTCATCCGAAAAACAGCCACTCTAACAATGCAACTCTCCCCCAGTATTGCACAGGAGGGTCAACCTAGATTACAATCGTAAACCACTGTAAGGGGTTCAAACCCACAAGCTTCTGATCCAGAGGTGAGAGTGCTACCAGCCGAGACAAACAACTACAAAGGAACGTATGAAGCATCAGTAATAGAACCATAGAAAAGATACAGCACAGACGGGGGTCATTCGGCCAATCGTGTCCGCGCCAGCTTAATATTCATATATGTTCCGTAGAGGTCCATGTAAATGAAGTATTCCTTCAAAAATGCATTCCCAGGTATTCGGTATCTCTAACAGTTGTTAGGAAGCTAACCTCAAGTGTAATTCTGCACAGTTTCTCCCACTAAAATAACAGATACATATAAACCTTGAAGTTGCAGTGTAATGTTATCTTATGAACATTTAACACACTTGAATCTAATGCTTCTCTCCACAATTTTTTAAAGAAAATGTTAATCCATTGGGTTAATCGCTCTGTTAAAATAGCAAAGAAAGGAATTAAATGTGAGCACATTAAGCATTTGTAAGGTAACACAGTAATTTCCAGGTTATGGAAACTTAAAAATCACCAAGATTAGCATCTTCTACCACTTGGTGACACAACACACTGAAGCACCCAGGGAAGTCAATGGTTGGTTTGGGAAATGGAAATGCCACATTAGTTAGCAGGATTGTAGTAATCAGGAAGAAAAAAAAAGAGGACGATGTGACGAAAAATGTTTTAAAATTCTAAGATTCTGTCACAGTACATAAGGGATTAAAATACAGATTCATTCACGGAATTATTAATTTGACTTGTTTAAACGAATAGGTCTGCAGCCTTTGTAGAGAGATAGTCAGGACATGCAGCTTCCACAGACAGTGAGAAAAGAAAAAGAGCCATTATGTGATATTACTTATAGTTTAGCACAGCAGTTGTGAACTACATATCATTTTCTACTACACGAGGAGCTAGCATATGTTCTTAGCTTAACAACCACTGTAAAAATAGATTGTGTTACTGCTACTTTTCATTGTTAAAATCAAAGTCCAGTGTAGCGTTATTCTGCTGCCTTCCAAAGCGAACGACATGATAAAACCAATAGCTGAATTAAACTGAAGAGGGTTCTCTGATTAATTCCTGGGCATGCTATAAAATCTACTTAGCTCTCTATAACACAAGGTTTACCCACGAGAATAGTATGTGACATGCAAACAAAAAAAAGTTAAAGAATAAAGAAGCTCCAAGAAGAGCTTTACTCTATTAAAACCATGCTTGATGCCAACAGCAGATGCAAGAATTAGAGAATGTCCAGTTTTCCAACAGTGACAGCCCTCATCTAGATAAGCATAAAGTATTGAAAATGTTAAAAAAAAAGAGACCTAAGGCAGTAGATGATGTATCTGTTTGGCGCATCATCACTGCCGATGAGGATACTGACAGATTGAAATGAAAATAATTGTTAGTGCACATTCTAATTGTATTTCTTGATAATGGCCCTTCTTTCCAGTCAGGCATTTGAAAGTATGATTCGATGTACTTTGTTTCCACGCTTGTTTTTTTTTATTGATTAGATTAGATGTTAAAAAAAGAGACCAACTAAGATTACTTGTATGTGCAACAAAGAGCCATTCTACTTACAATAGTTGTACGCAGGACAAGTTTAGAATTTAACTTTTAGTAATGACTTTTCTTGACTTACAAAATACCCACCTGCCTCTGCTTTTATTCAAGATTCCTACACGGTGAGTTTGTGTTCTTTGACTTGCTGTCTGTGAGAGACATAGAGCGTGGCCAGGAAAATAATAGTATAAAATGTGATTAAATCATAAGATATCAGACTTTCTGCTAAGAAAATGCAGCTATATTTAATACCTTACTAAATTGTGTTACCACATTATTTTCCATTGCTTATGCTGTGCAGAAATCTTTCTATGTCATTTGCCTTGCTATATTGAATCTTCTTCATTTTTCTGCTGGGTTTCATTGATACTGATGGATGGACTTGTTCAGTTAGCAGTCTTTTCCTTTGTATTAGCATTCCTGGGTAATGACCTCAGTGTGCACAAATTGGCTGCCGCATTTCCTATATTACATTACAACAGTGACTACACTTCAAAAGTACTTCATTGGCTGTAAAGTGCTTTTAGACGTCTATATAAATGCGTCTTTCTTTCTATGTAGGAAACAAACCAACCTCTCTAGTTTTGTTAAATGTATCAAAGAAATAGTCTCTTCCAGATTTTTTTGCTTACTTGATCGACTGTAGCACCTTGTAAATAGGAGAAACACAAACAAATTCATATAAGAATAAACCAGCACCAGGATGGAACTGAAGGATATGCTACAAGCCACCAGTTAGGAAGACACACCATTGTACTAAAACTACATGTATGAACAAGAAACATCTTCTAGTCTATCACACTCCACAGACAGAATAATTCAGACCCCTAACGTTTTAGAATGTGTACAAAAAGGAGTAACAGCCCACACAACACAGCCCAAACTGAAGATGCAAATAGGTCAGTGGTTAGTATCCCTTTTCAATAAGAAAGAAAACATGTACATACATAGATCCTGAATTGGAAAATAAAGCCTCTAAATCTAAGATAAGATGCCCCAAACAAGGTTAAAATATGTCACAAAAGATAGAATGAAAATATATCCAAATGGAATTAGAATGGGGGAGGGGGAGCAAAGGGAACAGCCAGGAAGAGATTCAAATTTGGAACAGTCACAGCAGCCGATGATGAATAGATATTACACAGCAGAGGTTCTGTATCAACTGCTCATGCCCTGATTCAGGCTCCACAGTTCTGCTCTGTACATTAAGTTCACAGTCAGGCGACTCATACATAATCTCTCAAACTCCAGCACATGTACTAATGCTAAGGCTGCTGGTTGAAGTTTTCATGGAGAAATGGTCAGAATTGCGGAATGTAGTAAGAACATGCGAACGTCCGAAAATAATGGACAGCAAAAGACCAGCTGGTCCATTGAGCCTGTACCTTACTGTCGTGGTGCATCCTAACACCTATCAGGACCCACGTAATCTCCTGGGAGAGTCAAAAAAAAAATATTGAGAAAAAAACCCTGGGCTAAGTTAGGGGGAAACAATCTGGGAAATTCCCCTTTGACTCCACAGTGAACAGAAGACACATTACCCAATACCCCACCTACCTTTTGTACATTTGATATCAGCCACTGTTGGAACTCATCCAGCTCCCTTTTGATTGCTTGCAGCAAATCTACACTCACTGCATGAGCCTGCAACTTGTTACGACCGGTCAACAACCCTCTGTAAAATGAAAAACCTCCAGACACCTAACCTAGTTCTATGCTTAGATAACTTTTATGCATGTCCCCTGGTCCTCCCCAATCTACCTTTTTTTTTTATTTGTTCATGGGATGTAGGCGTCACTGGCAAGGCCAGCATTTATTGCCCATCCCTAATTGCCCTCGAGAAGGTGCCGCCTTGAACCGCTGCAGTCCGTGTGGTGAAGGTTCTCCCACAGTGCAATTAGGTAGGGAGTTCCAAGTTTTTGACCCAGCGCCGATGAAGGAACAGCAGTATATTTCCAAGTTGGGATGGTGTGTGACTTGGAGGGGAACGTGCAGGTGGTGTTGTTCCCATGTGTCTGCTGCCCTTGTGCTTCTAGGTGGTAGAGGTCATGGGTTTGGGAGGGGCTGTCGAAAAAGCCTTGGCAAGTTGCTGCAGTGCATCCCATGGATGGTACATACTGCAGCCACGGTGCGCCAGTGGTGAAGGGAATGAATGTTTAGGATGGTGGATGGGGTGCCAATCAAACGGGCTGCTTTGTCCTTGATGGTGTCGAGCTTCTTGAGTGTTGTTGGAGCTGCACTCATCCAGGCAAGCGGAGAGTATTCCATCACACTCCTGACTTGTGCCTTGTAGATGGTGGAAAGGCTTTGGGAAGTCAGGAGGTGAGTCACCCACCGCAGAATACCCAGCCTCTGACCTGCTTTTGAAGCCACAGTATTTATGTGGCTGGTCCAGTTAAGTTTCTGGTCAATGGTGACCCCCAGGATGTTGATGGTGGGGGATTCGGCGATGGTAATGCCGTTGAATGTCAAGGGGAGGTGGTTAGACTCTCTCTTTTTGGAGATGGTCATAGCCTGGCACTTGTCTGGCACGAATGTTACTTGCCACTTATCAGCCCAACCCTGGATGTTGTCCAGATCTTGCTGCATGCGAGCACAGACTGCTTAATTATCTCAGGGGTTGCGAATGGAACTGAACACTGCAATCATCAGCGAACATCCCCATTTCTGATCTAATTCAAATAGTCTATCCACATAGATTGAATCTAATCTGTTCATTATTTTAACAACTTCAATACAATCTCCTTCAAGTAAATGCTTTTCGAGAGTAAAAAGACCCAGCTCTCTAAGCTCATCCTGGACCTAAGGGCCTCTAAATTAGGTATCAGTCTAGTGGTTCTCCTCTGTACCTTTATCAGGGCCTCCATATCACCCAACATGTGAGGGGGCCAAAACTTGACACAGTATTCTAGATGAGGCCTAACCAAGGTCTTATACAAGGACAATATAGTGCTTTTTTTTGTATTGGATTGTTCTAACAATGCATCCTAACACTCTATTAGCTTTTGCTATAACCTCGAGGCACTGGTCATAAACCTTAACCGATTCAAGTACAATAACACCTAGATCTTTCTCCCGTTCATCAGCCTTAAGTTCACAACCCTGCATGGTGTACACATTCTTGGCATTAGCCCTACCCGCATGCATAACACTACATTTATCTGTATTAAATTACATCTGTTAGACACGGACCCATTTCCCCATCTAGATCTGCTTGTAATTTATTTTTCTCATCTAAGGTCCCGGCACCCACACAAATCTTTGTATCGTTCACAAACTTTCAGACAGTTCCTCTAACGCCCCCAATCATTAATACAGGTTGTGAAGAGCTACAGCCCTAACACTGATCCCAGCGGGACTCCACTAGTAACTGGTTTCCCCTCTCCCCTGCAAAGCCACTGCCATTAATAACAACTTTCTGCCTGTAAGAATTTCTTATCCAACCCAATATCAGGCTCTAATCCCACAGGACTTTAATTTTATTAAGTAGCCTATTGCATGGCACCTTGTCAAAATGCCCCAAATAATGGTAAGAATCCCAGAAAAAGGTATTTGATGTACTCACTCACCATAAGGGAATGGCAGCTCCTTTGATTTTTTTTACAGAAAAATCGACAGAATGTAAACTGAAAAACACTAGCAAAAATCCTGGAATCTCATGTAATTAATGCAAGATTTGACTTAATCATCCTAAACCAGAGGCCCCGACCATCAAACGACAAAGAAAAAATAAGAATGCAATGTAAGGAGTCTCTCTAATGTTTTAATTAGACATAGAAATTCCAACATATTGAAATAAGTGTCTCCGTTAATGGTTATCAGATCTCCTATGTTCTATAACGGTATCAGAACCAAAGGAAAGTTGCTGACAAGTTTATGGATTTTAGTCAACAGTTTCTGTCATGAAGTATCTATAATTACAACAGTGTTAGAAATGAGCCAGCCAGGAATCTGTACACAATCTAGTGATACAATAGTTGTTGGAAGACAACTGCAGTCTGGCCTCAATATCATTCTGACTTTTAAGTGTGCAGGATCCACACAATCTGGTATCTGCCAGCTGGGGCCAGTTTTACTCTCAGCTACTTGTGAAGAGGATAGTCAGGGAAAGGAAAGTGATTCCTGACTTACAATCCAACCTTCTGAAGGTCTATTGAGGATGATGGGCTATGTCAAGGGAATTGGATATATAGTTGAAAAGGAGACATTTGCAGGGCTATGGGGAAAGAGCAGCGGAGTGGGACTAATTGGATAGCTCTTTCAAAAAGCCCGCACAGGTACGATGGGCTGAATGGCCTCCTTCTGTGCTGTATGATTCTATTTCTGGGGGCGGGTGATAGAGGCCTTTACTGCGCCAATGGTGTGAGCAGTCAGTCTTCCAATACAAGCACGCAGGTAGCTGGTGACAGCACCCACATCCTCTGTAATCCAGGCGTACCTTTTAACAAAATTGATTCTCTAACAGCAATTACTTAGTGTACATAAAACCCCGCCTTATTGCAAGAAATCTTTTGGTGCCATGAACAATACTTAAAAGTTGACTCAAGGACTTAGAAGACTGTCTTGCATGGACACCGTCCTCTCAACATAAAAAAATATGAGCACATCAATAATTTTAAGGACAAAACGAGCAGATACAAAAGCTTCTAACAAGTCTAAATTACAATTCCAGCCAGCTGGAAACAAGAGCAATGTTAAAGTATTGTATGCTTCCTCTTTACCTCGCCTTCCTCTTCCTCCTGATACTGGTCATAGTAATCCTGGCTGGACTCGTAGGCAGAGCTGGGTCCCAGCAGCAGGACCTGCAGGAAGCACAGAGACACCAGCAGCCCTGACACGCTCCAAACTCGTCTAAACTTCTGACAGCCCACTCCTTCTTTGCTTCGGGGAAGTAACTCGCTTAAGCAAACGCACATTTTTTTTTTCCTTTTTCTACTTCAAAAAAAAAAGCTAAATGAATATCTAAAATCAAAAAGTCGATGCTTTTTCGAAATTTAAAAGAAAAATAACTTTTTCCCCCCCCCAAAATCCTGCAATTTTTTTTTTGGAATATAAAGAGAGAAAAGTAGTTGAAAATCGCCAAAATGTCCTTGTTGATGATGTTGTTTAAAAAAAAAATCAACAAGCCCCCAGTGTGCTTTCTGCTCATCAGCTTTTTTTAAAAAAGCCCTGCGCCTTTTTAATGTGGAGCTGCTTATCTTGGGATGAAAGTGGTCGCGACGTCAGAGGCTGGAAGTGCAATAAAACGCTGAATAAAAAAAGGTGGGTGATGTCTGGGGGCGGGCTGCCTGCGCTCTTTCCTCATTGCCTGTCAACATACTTCTCTCCCCGATCAAAAAATATGCCAAAAGCGTGTTAGTGCAAAATAATAGAAATATGATCCCGTGCGCTCGCCCGCTTAACCGTTTCAAAGCTCAGCAATTCCCCCCCGGCGTTGATAAATTGTCTCCTAACGCGTTTGTTGTGTTGAGATTGCCCATTTAAACCCGGTGTGTGAGGAACATGCACCTGAAAAACAAAGGGACGAGAGAAGGGCACCGTTTCCGGCCGAGACAACCCCCCCTCCCCCCCCCCCCTTTTCATCACAACTTTCCGGGGTTCATTTTCCAACTTGTCGCCCCCCTCCCCAAGGGCGTAAAACTGGCGCTGCTGCGGGAGCGCCCGATTTTTATTTCCACGACGGGCCGATTCCGGTAAGCACCCGGTTTTACGCCCAGGGCATCAAGTTGAAAATCTCCGCCTGAAACTCAAACCTCTTGTCTTTTTTTTGTTGTTGCAGATGTTTTGACAGACCTGCATTTTCTGCTGTTTCAGATCGGCGACCATCAGAGTCTTCCTTTTTATTTCTTTTGTGTTATAATGTAAAGAGTTCCCAGAGGGAAAATGTCACTTTGAATTACAAAACTCTGATACAACAATCGTTAGTGTTGATGTAGAATTGCAGAAACATTACAGCACCGAAGGAGGTCTTTTGGCCCATCGAGTCCGTGCCGGCTCTATGCACAAGCGATTCAGCTAATCCCATTCCCCCGCCTTATCCTCGTAGCCCTGCAAATTTTTTCCTTTCAAGTACTTATCCAGTTCCCTTTTGAAAGCCATGATTGAATCTGCCTCCACTATCCTCTCAGGCAGTGCATTCCAGATCCTAACCACTCACTGTGTAAAAAAGTTTTTCCTCATGTCATCTTTTGGTTCTTTTGCCAATCACCTTAAATCTATGTCCTCTGGTCCTTGACCCTTCTGCCAATGGGAACAGTTTCTCACTATCTACTCTGTCTAGACCCTTCATGATTTTGAATACCTCTATCAAATCTCCTCGCAACCGTCTCTGTTCCAAGGAGAACAACCCCAGCTTCTCCAGTCTATCACGTAACTAAAGTCCCTCGTCCCTGGAATCATTCCAGTAAATCTCTTCTGCACGCTCTCTAAGGCCTTCTCTTCTTTCCCAAAGTGCGGTGCCCAGAACTGGATACAATACTCCAGTTGTGGCCAAGCCAGTGTTTTATAAAGGTTCATCATGACTTCCATACTTTTGTACTCTATGCCTCTATTTATAAAGCCCACGATCCTGTATGCTTTTTTAACCACTTTCTCAATCTGCCCTGCCACCTTCAACGATTTGTGCACATATACCCCCCGACCTCTCTGTTCCTGTATCCCTTTTAGAGTTGTGCCCTCTAGTTTATATTGTCTCTCCTCATTCTTCCTACCGAAATGTATAACTTCGCATTTTTCTGGGTTAAATTTCATCTACCACGTGTCCACCCATGCCACCAGCCTGTCTATATTCTCTTGAAGTCTATCACTACCCTCCTCACTGTTTACTACCCTTCCAAGTTTTGTGTCATCTGCAAATTTTAAAATTGTGCCCTGTACACCCAAGTCCAAGACATTAATATATATCAAGAAAAGCAGTGGTCCCATCACTGACCCCTGAGGAACACCACTGTACACCTCCCTCCAGTCCGAAAAACAACCGTTCACCACTACTCTGTTTCCTGTCCCTTAGCCAATTCTGTATCCATGTTGCTACTGTCCCCTTTATTTCATGGGCTGCAATCTTGATGATAAGCCTTTATCAAACGCCTTTTTAAAGTCCATATACACCACATCAACTGCATTGCCCTCATCCACCCTCTCTGTTACCTCATCAAAAAACTCTTATCAGGTTGGTTAAACACAATTTGCCTTTAACAAATCCGTGCTGGCTTTCTCTAATCAATCCACACTTGTCCAAGTGCCTGTTAATTCTGTCCCAGATTATCATTTCTAAAAGTTTCCCCACCACTGAGGTTAAAACTGACTGGTCTGTAGTTGCTAGGTTTATCCTTACACCCTTTTTTGATCAAGGGTGTAACATTTGCAATTCTCCAGTCCTCTGGCACCACCCACGTATCTACGGATGTTTGGAAGATTATGGCCAGTACCTCTGCAATTTCCGCCCTTACTTCTTTCAGCAACCTAGGATGCATCCCATCCGGACCGAGTGACTTATCTACTTTAAGCCTTTCAGGTACCTCTTCTTTATCAATTTTTAGCCCATCCATTATCTCAACTTTACTGAGACTCTGGCAGCATCTTCTTCCTTGGTAAAGAGAGGTAGACTTTTCTTGATAGATATCATGTAGTCAGGTCTCAAAGACATAGGGGCTGTGTGATATTAGTATTAAGTACATTAAATTTTCATATCAAATTATTTTCCCCATTATATTAACTCTTTGTTAAAATAGTGGGTATAGGAATTTCATAGGAACACGTTAATGCATTCATTACTAATGTGATAAAATTTCACCCCGAAAGTATCTTGTTTATAAACAGAGCAATGGTGTCAGGAGATAATGATCATTGGAGGCGATTTTCTGTCTCCATAACATATCGGACAGATGGTAGGCAAGGCAACACAAAGGTGATGTTGGCAGGAGGCCCAGTCGATTTTAGTGGTCGGGCATCATTTAAATACAATAGGCAAGCTGCCAGTGCTAATTGTGCCACTTATAGCCACCTCACCGCTTGGATGGGCAGGAATCCCGGCGAATGTCACAGGCCTGCAGCAGAACCTTAAAGAAGGGGGGGATGAAGTGTTGAGAGCGAAACATGGCAGCGGTTTTCAGAAGCAGGGAAATTTCTGCAGCAGCCACAGC
Source organism: Heptranchias perlo (assembly GCF_035084215.1). Lineage (NCBI taxonomy): Eukaryota > Metazoa > Chordata > Chondrichthyes > Hexanchiformes > Hexanchidae > Heptranchias > Heptranchias perlo. The sequence continues at coordinate 19,765,688 of NC_090338.1, forward strand.
AGCAAGGAGATTAAATAACAGAAGTCTTTAAGGCTCCAAATACACAAGAGACTGAAGAAAAAAATGAACTATTTCCAGCCTTCCGCTGACTGCAGCTAAAGGAATACCGTTGGAAATGGCCGTCTCCTGACCTGTACAGCCCATGGTTTGTGGGCAGGTTGAGGAAGTACAGGTAGCAGCACTGGTTGAGCTAGAAGCGGAGTTGGGGGTTCAGACAATCAATTGACTTCTATTTCCATATATGTATTGGGCCCCTACCTATTTCTGGTGTGAGTACTAGCTGCCTAAATCAAGGTCCACCGAAGATCAGAACAGGTGGACCCCCAGCAGCACGTCAATGTTTTTTTTAAGAAAAATTGTCCCAACAGTGCCCTATTATAACAAATTTTTCCCTGATTTTCTCTTTTTTTCTATCTCTAAGGTGCACCATTCTTCATGTTTTAGCCTAGGCAATGGGTGTTTGCTGTACCTTATTCCTTATGAGGAAAGCAGTACTTTTTTTATCTAACAACACGGAAACTGCGACAGCGCATGAGAAGAATGGCTGCCAGCTCCTCCTGTGAAATTTCACTGCAACTTCCAAAAATCAAATGCCACAGCCAAAGCAGTAAGTGTGACAAACCAAATGGTTTAACTGAAAACAGCCAGTAAAACAATAAATAATAAGAGCTAGAAGAGAGGGATTTCAAGATTGTAATCTAATCTGAGGGCTCGGATTGTAAGTTTAACCACATAAGCTTCACTCTTGTTACATCATCTGAACCCCTCTCATAAATGGTAGTTTTCTTTATCACTCCTAACCGTTCAGTATTCTGTACTAATTACATAGATGTTACCACTAGATGGCCAACAAGTTAAAGTTTGCTTCTCTCCAGTGGAATCCCAAGACTTAAAAATACATAAATGTACAAATGAAACATGGCTGTAGTACACAAACCTGTACAACACAAAGTGTTGGTATCACAAATCCAAGGCCCTTTGGTTCTTTCTCTGCCAAGGTGACCAATTTCTGTGCCGTCCACTTATAACCTGCTTCAGATGTTATCACAGCTGGGGTTTGTTATTTTCTCCTCCTTCCCCTCCTGTCACACGATCCTCGGCTGAGTGGGTGGGCAGGTGATTTTCTTTCAAGCCTCTGGCAACATCACCTTTTGACCTGCTGCTCGGAGAACGATGGCTGGCCCAGGGTGATCTTACCTCGAATTCTCCCTCCCTTGCTTTCTGTGGAGAACTCTTGGCCTCCGCTTGGTGCTTTGACCATCCACTATAGTTTGGCTCGGATCAGGGATTTACTGTTGGACACAAACCACATGCACAGTGCGTTGGAACTCCAGTGAGCTGTGCCACTAAAGTTTCTCTAAGGAAAGGAGATGGTAACGATGCAGGTCAGTACTCTAAATGTGAAGTACTCTCTCTCAACATATTCTAGTATTTGGTACGATAGTTGTTCCTGTTTTGTTACTAACCCTCCTCAATCTTCTCTCTCCTCTCTTCTGGAAACACTGATTCTGACACACCAGCAGCCCTTCAGTACCAAGTGCTCGTTCTTCACGTGTAAGCCTAGATGATGAGCGTCAATTGATTAAAATACAAAATCCTGATACAATAGTAGTAACTGAAATGTGACTGCCTCTGAGCCATAATTGGCTATTGTAAAACTCTGGGTTATAAAACTATCAGGAAGGATAAGGAATGAGCAAAGGGTGGAGTGGTATTAATTAGAGGAAATACCATAGCATTAAACATAAGGATTTACATAAAGAAGTGGTTCAAGCAGAACCCTTTGGAATTGAGTTGTTTTTACAATTTATTTAGGTTCAGTGTAAAAATTGAACAGGAGAAAGAAAATTTGAAGACTTGACTGGGAAAAAAAAGAAAGTTGTTGCATAAAAAAAGAAACTTTCCCCAGATTAAATGGAAGGTAAAATTGGCAAATAGATCCATAGATCAGGAAATATTTGGATAGGAAATAGAAAGGGTACAAAACAAATATATTCCAGTGAACAAATAAAGGGAGTGCATTGAAGGCTGAAGTGGGGAGATTAGATCAAATTTGAAACTTAAAAAAAGCATTTAGCACTTAGTGTAGATAATAAAATGAAAGCCAGGAGAGATATGAAGAGTAAAGGAAAGCTACAAAAAAGCACATTATAAAAGCTAAGAGGGAGTATGAGAGAAATTATTAAAAAGGGATAAAGGGCAATAAAAAAGCTTTCAAAAGGCACAGTAGTAACATGAGGATAGTCAATGTAGGAGTAGGGCACACTAAGAGATGAAGCAGGCAAGCTTGGAGTGCCAACTGAGAGAATGCTGTAGATACTAAATAAGTACTTTGCCTCAGTTTTCACAGAGAGGGTAGGTATTTAAATTATAGAACCACCAGCAGCGAATGTAGAACAGATATTGGAGATTATTATTCAAAGAGTGATGGTACCAAAGAATTTACTCAAATTTAAAGTAGACAAATCACCAGGATCTGATGATTTACTTTCAAGCATCCTGCTGGAAGCTGGGGAAGAAATAGCATGGGCTCTGACTGTAATTTTCCAAAATTCTGTGAAAAGGAAAATTGTGTTGGGGATTGGAGGATGGCAAATGTGGCATCTTTTTTCAAAAAGTAAGCAAGGACAAGCCAAAAAATTATAGGTTAGTTAGCCTTTCTTCAGTTGTTGGTAAACTACTTGAGTTTATAATATGAAATTACATTACTGAGCAAGTGAAGAAACATGAGGTAATCAGACACAAATTTCTAAAGGCAGGTTATAATTGATCTGCCTCATCAAAATCTTTGAAGAAATGACAGAAAGGATAGATACAGGAAATGCACTGGATGTGGGTTATATGGAGTTTCAAAAATCATTCCATAATGTACTACGTAAGTGTCATATATATATATATATATATATATATATATAGAACTGTGGTGTATGGCCATGGTACTGGACTAGTTACCCAGATGTCATTAGCACAAATCCATCACAGCAAGTTGCTAAATCAAATTCAAGAAATCTGGTCATTTATGGGCTAGCATCAGGAAACGTGACCATCAAAGCTGCCACATTGTTATGACAATCAAACTGGCTCACTAATGCCCTTCAGAGAAAGAACCTGCCACTCTTCTATTTACAGAAAGTACTGCAGCAACTCACCAAGCTTGCTTCCACAGTACTTTCCAGGCCCACAACCTCAATCAATGAGAGAGCAAGAGCAGCAAGATCTTGGGAACACTAACATCTCCAAATTTTCCTCCAAGTTGCACATCATCCTGGAATGGTCCTTCATCAATGCTGAATCCTGGAATTCCCTACCCCACACTATTGTGGGAGCACCATCATCACAAGGATTGCAATGGTTCAAGGAGAAAGCCCACCACCACCTTCTTAGCAGCAGACAATATATTCTTTAATGGTAAGATTTTAAATGGAGTAGAGGAGCAGGGAGACCTTGGTGTGCAGATTCATGGGTGGCTGCAGAAGTAAATAAGGTCATATAAAAATCAAAAGTGGGATGTTTGATTTCGTACCTTGAAGCATTGAATACAAAAGCAAGAAGGTTATGTTACTTATACAATACCTTAGTTAGACGTCGGTTGCAGTATTGTGTGCAGTTTTGGTCACTCCATTATAGAATGGGTATAAAAGCAATGGAAAAGGTGCAGTGTTGATTCCCTAGGGTATTAGCTGTGATGAGAGGTTACAGCTATGAAGAAAGATGAGAAGATAGAGCTTATTTCACTAAAACTGGGAAGGTTAATGGGTGATCTGCTAGGCATCTTCCAAGATTATGAAGAATTATGATAAGGTAAATTGTGATAGATTGTTCTCCTGGGACAATACTGAGAGGTCAAAAGGTTCAGATAATTACAAAAAGAACTAAAAGAGAGGTGTGGGCAGTATTGGTGATGACACACTTATTCCCCGTCCCTAGTTGCCCTGAGAAGGTAGTCCTGGGCCTTCTTGTATAGCAATTGTACAACTGAGTGGCTTCTAGGTCATTTCAGGGGGCATTAAGAGTCAACCAGTAGAACCACATACAGGCCAGACTGGGTTGGGGTAACAGGTTCCATTCCCTGAAGGACATTAGTGAAACATTTGGGTTTTTATGACAATTTAGCAGCTTTCATGCCAATCTTCATATTGCTAGGCCACAAATGACGAGATTATTGAATTCATTTTTACGTTACCATGGCAGGATTGTGAACTCACAAGCTCTGGGTTACATAATTCTATATAATGGGAGTGCATAGTAAAGAGTTGGCTCCATTGGCGTACAATGTAATGGATCAGGTCTGCATTTGGATGGCACGGACTCGACACTTTAGAATCTGCAGGACCAACAGCTGGTAGTGTAGAGGGGTTTGCTGGTTCAGACCAGCTCATTTCAGATTTATCTCTGATGAAATAGGAATTCTTTATCCAATTAGTGGTACATTTTTTTCATAACTATGTAACCAGCTCAGCTCTGAATATCCGGCTCAAAAATTCTTCTGCAAGGTGGAATGGAAATCATCCCCTCCCAAAAAAATTATTAAAGTAAACAGTCGGAAGGACTCCTGTGTTATGCATTTTTATTAAACTACGTGGCTCGCCTGTCACCATTTCCTCTCCTCCCTCAGTTGATGCGAGGCATCTGTTCAAGGCACAGCAATAGCGAGGAGGCAAATTTGAACTGTTTCATTCTGTATATCATGAGTTCAAAGGGGAGTCCCTTCCTCTAGAAAGATACTGTACAGTGTTATCTGAATGTTTCATAATATAATCTGGCAATCCAATACAAATGATCACACAATAAACATACAGTGACTCTTACAGTTGTGAAACTATCAGCATGGATGTCAACACTGCTTCTGTCTCATGAAAGGTGTTCTTGGTAAATAAAAGGAACCAAAATGGAATAAGACCAAGTTCATTAACTTAACTTTGTTTATTTTTTTAAAAATAAACAATCATGTTACACTTTGTAACTCAGAAACATCCATTGTTCTATATATTATTAAAAATATTATTTTATTAAAAATCTTGCGTAGACCCTTCATGGATGCAGTGGCTCCTTAATGCAGTCTGAGCCTCTTTCTTTTTGTGGGAGTTGACTCACATTGCCCTGTATCAACTTGTATGATAGTAGGACCCTAGGGTATAACCATGGAACTGAAGCACGTTGTGACCTGAACCGGATCTCCGGAACTTTTGCGTGCATTTCTTCAATCGTTCCAAAGTTAGACTGAGTTAACACTAGATGAGGCAAGGCTTAGTTCAAATTGTTAAGCTGTTTTATTTCATAGTAAGGTGAACAGACAGAAAAAATTCAGATTCACTTAATTCAATTAGTAAAACTTATCTTTGTGTAATGATACAAAATAATGAACACACTATGCTATCCTACTTCACCTTATTTAACTTAAACAGAATAACTCCTCTGCTTGTTGTACTGCAGCTCAGGGCAGAAACTCCTCTCCCATCAGTCTCCTGTCTCTTTCTGAGCCTTCTTTTTTGCTATCTAACTGCCTGTGAAACATCCTATGCTCTCGCAAAAGCCTGTTTCTCTCCAGTGTCAGCTTTTACTTAAAACTGACTCCCCCGCCGCCCCCCCCACCAACAGTGGAATCAACTAGCCTAATTTGTCAATGATACCTGCTGTGTTCAAATGAGTCCCTGCAGTAGCCGTGTAAATGTTGGCTGGAATGTCAAACTATCTTTAATTGTCCCACAATGGTGGGTCAGATGCCCCATCAGAAGCCTCATATACACTTGCCAGCCCAACTGTTCCATAAATTTAAACCCTTGAGTGCTAAATTTAGCTCAATAGTACCATTTTAAATGTATATCACATCAAGGTTTACTGTGGCAACATATCCTGAAACATGAGAATATGTAAACATTTATAATGGGAATACAACAAAAACTTGCATTTATATAGCACCTTTAATGCAGTGAAACATCCCAAGGCGCTTCACAGAGCGTTATCAAACAAAATTTGGCACCGAGCCACATAAGGAGATATTAGGACAGGTGAAAAAGGTAGGTTTTAAGGAGCATCGTAATGGAGTATAGAGAGGCGGAGAGGTTTAGGGAGGGAATTCCAGAGCTTAGGGCCTATGCAGCTGAAGGCACCTTCGCCAATGGTGGAGCGATTAAAATCGGGGCTGCGCAAGAGGCACGAATTGGAGGAGTGCAGAGACCTTGGAGGGTTGTAGGGCTGGAGCAGGCAATAGAGATAGGATGGGGTGAGGTCATGGAAGGATTTGAAAACAACGATGAGAATATTAAATAGAACACCAAGGTTGCTAACAGTCTGGTTCAGCCTCAGACAGTGGCCAGGGAGAGGGATGGAGTCAATGGCTAGGGATTGGAGTTTGTGGTGGGTCTTCCCAATGTTTAATTGGAGAAAAATTTTGCTCATCCAGTTGTTGGACAAACAGTGCGACAAATCAGAGACAGTAGAGGCGTCGAGAGAGGTGGTGGTGAGGTAGAGCTGGGTGGAGTCAACATACATGTGGAACCTGACGTGTTTTTGGATGATGTCGCCGAGGGGCAGCATGCAGATGAGAAATAGGAGAGGGCCAAGAATAGACCTTGGGGTCTCCAGAGGTAACGGTGTGGGAGCAATAAGAGAAGCCATTGCAGGTGATTCCCTGCTACGACTGAATAGATACGAATGGAACCAGACGAGCACAGTCCCAACCAGCTGGGACGATGGAGGAGAGGCGTTGGAGGAGGATGGTGTGGTCAACAGTGTCAAAGGCTGCAGACAGGTCAAGAAGGATGAGGAGGGATAGTTTATCACGGTCACAGTAACACAGGACTTTGTGACTTTGATAGGGGCCGTTTCAGTACAGTGGCAGGGGTGGAAACCTGATTGGAGGGATTCAAACATGGTGTTGTGGGAAAGATGGGCATGAATTGGGAGCTGACAACACGTTCAAGGACTTTGGAGAGGAAAAAGAGGTTGGAGATGGGGTGGTAGTTTGCAAGGACAGAGGTGGGCTTTTTAAGGAGGGGGTGATGATGGCAGATTTGAAAGGGAGGGGGACAGTACCCGAAGAGAGGGAACCATTAACAGTATCGGCTAACATTGGGGCCAGGAAAGAAAGTTGGGTGGTCAGCAGTTTGGTGGGAATAGGGTCAAGGAAGCAGGAGGTGGCTCTCATGGTCAAGATGAGTTCAGAGAGGGCATATGGGGAGGTAGGACAGAAACTAGAGAAAGATGTGAGTTCAGGGCCAGGGCAGTGGGGAACTGGAGGGGAAGTTTGGATTGGTGGGCTAAGGGAAAGGAGGGAAGCAGTAGAGGCAGCTGAACAGATGGTCTCAATCTTAGTGACAAAGTAGTTCATGAGCTCCTTGCACACTTGTTGTTGGAGGTGAGGGTGGAGGAGGCAGGGGAGAGGGGTTTAAGAAGATGGTTTGTATTGGAGAAGAGAAGCCAGGGGTTATCTTTGCATTCTAGGATGATCCTGGAATAGTGAGCAGTTTTGGCAGAGGAGAGCAGGACCCAATAGTGCTTTATGTGGTCCAGCCAGATCTGGCGAAGAATGGCTAAACCAGTTGTCCACCATAATACCCATGTGAACACCTGCTCTAAGTGCCTATTCCTTCTTTCTCTTTGTCCTTTTCCTCTCCCTTCTACCACCACACCCAAGTACCCCAAGCACACATATCTTACCACCCTTTGGCCTTTCCTTCTTCCTTCTACTGTTTCCCCACCCCACTTAGCCACCAGAAAATACACTCGTGACCTACAACCGAAAAGGTACCAGTGATCTGCTGGGCTGCAGCACCTAATGATGTATATACAGACACAGACAGGACTCACAGTAGAACCCAACAGTCAGACCCACCTCCTGATATGTATGACACTTTGCAGCAGGAAAGAAGAAGGACACTTTGGGGTAGACTTCAACTACCGGGCGGCCGACCGGCAGAGTACGCCAGCCTGATGTCCGACAGGAGGCCTGATCTATTTTGAGAGCCTGTCTCCATTATCATATGGTCGGCAGGCTCCAGGTGCCAAATAGGTGCCCAGGCTGCAGTTCACCTGCTCCAGGTTGGTGCAATATCAGGTGGCCCAGAGGCTAACTTGGCCAGCATCAAGGTACATCCGGGGGCTTTGGAGGCGTTCATGGAAGGGACTCTAAATTGTTGTGCTCTAAATTGGTAATAGGGGTTGTATGTACTTCATAGGACCCCAATTGCCATAATAAAAGAGCCTACCGATTGAATCAGATCGGCTTTTCAGCCACCTTGAGGTAGGCCCTTCCAAAGATGGCATTGGCTGGATCGGGAGCAGGAAAGAGGCAGTAAACTTTTCCTCACCATTTAAAGGATGCTCCCATCCTGTTTCCGACCAGTGAAAATCTCCCCCCTTATCTCTCATGCATGAATCCTGCCAGTCCACTCAGAGAATAATTGACACTGAAAGACCTGGAAAAGGCATGTTTCCCTTTCCTCCTCTCTTAAGAGAAACAGAATGGCATGGATTCAAATAATTTTAAGAGGGGTAATGACATTAAAAAAAAGCGAAATAATTTTTTCAGCATCCATGCAATTGCATTAAGCTAAGGGGTGACTGTGCTGGAGAAGCAATGGCCTGTTTTTCCTGCTTTGTATCCACTCACACCATCAATCAATTCAATGTCAGATATAGAGTGTGTCAGATAAATATACAGTACCTTGACCTTAAGCTCAAAACATGCAGCAGAGCACGAGAATGTCGTTTCCACCAGCACCGCAGCCTCCTTTTCTTGTGGACTCTCAGCATGAGCTTGCTCCATAAATTCAACATTAATGGCAGCTTTGAGCTGTGGAGCTGCATCTGGTCTGCAGGGAACTAGTTAGAGAGTAACACTGCCCAAACTCATTTAGCTTGTGACCTGGAACAGCTGTCAAAAAGAGGAAACCTTCATCCCATCTGGCTGGCTTGATTCCAGTCCAGGTTCCACAGATGAATGGAGATTATTATAAAGCACAAAGACGCTCTCAGACAAGTTCCGTACATGGGCAATCCTGAAGACTAGCCTGTTTATTTATTTCTTTTACTTCTCTATTTTTGAGGTCATTTTCTCTCGACTCCTGAAATTCTCCAGTTCCATTGCCATGCGTTAAGTTGATTTTCTCCAGGTTGACTTAGTGATCAAATGTTGGTCCTCCACTTGATGCCTCTATTGACAGCTCAGTTGAGACTGGAAAGTCACTGTGTGGGCAATTAGAGGAAGCAGACTTGAGGCCTAGCACTAGGTAACACAGCATGTCATTGCACAGTCCCACTATCAGATTACCACATATAGAAAGGTTTCACTCTCTATGCATAATATGTAATCTCTTCCATGAAATGAGTTTTCTTTGATATTTTTTTCCCTTCCTAACCTGAAGGTGCTGAATTCTGTAGGGGTTTGTCTTCCTGGGCTCTAGCAACCTCACCCAAATCACCATCCTTCACCTGAGGCATTGAGACCTGGATTTTCCTCAACCTGCCTCACCCATTACCCTGACCTCTATGTGAGCCAGACCCGTGGGTTGGAGGTAATTAGTTTTGTAGTGCAGGCTTCCAGTGAGATCCCCACCACCAAAAGGGACCCCGTCACTCCCAGAGGAGGAAAATGCCAGCAGTGCTGGAACAGAACCACCGTTACTGCAATTGAAGTGGAGGGGATCATTAAAGGGGGCAGAGGAGCCTCAAAGCCCAGTCTAGAATTTCTTGTTTAGATCTTGGACTAGGCCAAGGCCTTCATCTAGTGAGTGACTGTAGCTTGAGGAAGGGACCACTACTGAGCCCTTTCCGTCAAATGGGGATCAGTGAATCTTCTGCAACTGCTCCAGCCCTCTCCTGGCAGGCCCGGGGGTCAACAGGATCAGTGGCAGAGGGCAAGGAAAGGAGTCATTTGCCAGGCTCGCCTCCCCATTACCATTTACATGCAACAGGGCAGTGAAGGGATGGTTAACATGGGGCAAGGGGTAAAAACATGCGTTGGAACAAGGAGGTGATGGTAGGCCTCCCTGGCCAATTTTCCCGATGTTTCTACCACTATGCTGTCTAATTTGGAGTAGGATAATGGAAGATATCAGGCCTCTGAGTATCAACGGGCTATTCAACATCGTATTCTCAGTCTGATCCTGTCCTTGTGCTACATAGATGCAGATTAAAAGTGAGTAAATTGGGAATGTTTTCTACTTAGTAAAAGAGTTTTTGTGTAACTGTTATGCTTGGATTAGGGGCTGCATGCAGTGGGAGTGAATGGGAAGTGGTTTGTTCCGTTGGAATTCCCTCTTTGGGAAGTTATGCTTGGAAAAGGAAAAGTATTTAGCTTGTGTAAGTGATAAATTATCGGGAGTACATTGGTAGGAATCTTGGGCTCCATAGCCTTTCCTCAGGGATCTTGCACACGTATCAAAGTGAACATGTTTACTCAGCTAAAATGAGGGAACATTCTAGATCATTTATCTGGTAACAGTGCCCATAAAAGGTCTGTGTCCAATGCAGAAAAACTAATCAGACATTTCTCAGCCCCATATGGTTTCATGCCCACCTGATTTGAATTACCGTAACAATAACAAAGTCGAGTATGATATATTCATGATTTCAACCAATAACACATGCACTCCAAGTCACGAGCAAACTATGTTTATTTGCCTCCATGGCTTTATGTAAATGTATTGGAACAGATCAAATAGCTTTTTTTAACATCACTGAGATCTATCCAACCGTTTACTATTTAGAACAGAGGGAAAACATGTGGGGATGTGGCAGAGAGTGGGGGCAGTACAGCCCGACATGGGTTTTAATACAGCAAGAAGGAGGCATTAACATTTCTTATGAACAAACATGGCACATGAAGTAAATTAAGCATGACAGGAGCTAGAAACTGTTTGCTAACTTACTGAGGTGAGGGACTTGCTGAGGTGTAACAAGGAAAAGGAGAGAAACATGAGGATAAACTCACCTTTCCCGTGTTGCCAGGAGGGACTCATACTAAAAGGGAGTACAGGTCGAAGTACTAGCATTACAGTGTAGTGGTCCCATTCCCATCCATGATCCCTTTTGGTGCAGTTCCCTTGCCGGGAGTGAATTTTCTGTACTCAATGTTAATGGGAACATCACTTGGTAGAGATACTGGGACACATGGCAGAATCTTGCAAACTGTAAAACAGCAGTGCTGTTGGCCCAGTGCTTGTAATAATGTGACTTCATGAATTCCTGTACATTCTACTTTTTCAATAACACAAATAGTGTTTTATATTAATGACAGGTTTTATTTCAACTCTGCATTGAAGATGAGAAGGAGGAAGTTTTGCTTTTTCTGGCTTTTTCTTTTAAAACACTTGGGATCATCTTGTTGATACTTCTGGAATAGAATTCAACTACTTTTACCCAAAAATGTAATAAACCATTTAAAGGAACATTCCATCTTGTTGCCATGAATATGCATCAAAAATGAATGCAGATGTTTTACAAATCTCCCCTTGCCTAATTCCCTAGAATCATTTCGATTGAAAACAGAAGTTGTTTATTTTTTTTTGTTACAAAAAAAATCTTATTTTCCAAGCAGTTTAAAATTTACTTTGACTCAAGTTTATTTTTGTCTCCCCATTCCTTCTAGTCCTGTCGGTTGGTGCTGCACTTCATCCCTATTAGAGAAATACAGGCAAGTAAACCAGCTCCAAATCATTGGCAATGTTAATCTTGAACAGATTGGTAGGGAGTGGGTGAGAGTGTTGCAGATTGCTTTCTCCTTTCCCCCCTTTCTTCACTCTCTGACACAGCACATTAAAACCAGTGCACTAACAGCTCCTTTAAAAGTAAATTCAGAAGGATTTTTTTACTGCCCCGCACCCCTAAATACTCAATATCCATGTGTTGGACACAGTGGGGTAGAAATCGGTTATGGCCCATTTCCATTCAGCCAAATGGAAAGTAAAATCGGGCGGGGTGTAAAAGTTTCAGATTCCTGCCGGGTGGGTTAGATTAAAATGACCCTTTTGGTCAATGAGGTGTGTTTTCATGAGACATTTAAAGGAGAGAAAGGGAGGTGGAGAGGCACAGGTTAGGCAATAGGACCCAGGTGGCTGAAGTCTATGCTGCCAATGATGGGCGAAGGGAGGGAAGGAATGCACAAAGGCTGGAGTCAGAGGAATGGAGAGTTCAGAAGCAGCTACTTTCCGATGTTTTCTAATCGTTTAGATTGTGATGAGAATGGAATGCACCTTTAAAAATAGAATGTCAGTAATATTGGAATCTCGCACTCTTCAAATGACACAAGCGGGAGGAAACAAGTCAATAAACCAAAACAGGATATTGCTTTATCCAAAGGATTATGGGATGGCGAATCCCCTCTGAGGCATTTTGTCTGATGTAGTGAAGGGGTCTGAAAGGGCATGCTTGTTAGTGACAAGACAAATATACAGACACATTGAAGTAGTAGGTGGCTTAACTTTTAACCCATTATGGTCCACATTCCAGAATAATGCTAAAATAGAGAATGTTTCCATTTTCTTCTCAATCGATGTTCAGTGTTCTTTACTCTAAATAAGCAAATAATTACAGGACACCATTTTATAATGCAATGAAAGAGGCAGTGAGTAATTCCACTGTGAGGGGGGTAAGACTTGTGTTTGCAATGATTTCAGTCACTGCATTAATGGTGAGTAGAGGTCAGATGTTTCCAGGTTGGGGTTGAGGCAAGTGTGTAGTCAGTAGTATAGTTAGGGGGTGAGTTACCCCACCCCAACCATCACCAACTGAGGGCCAATTACACTTCCTGCCAATGTGGCGCTGGCAGAAGGATGTAATTATGGTGTAACATGTATATATGTGCAAAGTGACAAACAAAAATGAAATTGGTTAAAGTTCAGAGAGATTGCAGCTCCGACGTAATGGTATTTCTAACATGTTTAAGTTAATTCAGCTCTCACACACTGTCGGGCTCAGTGATTCCTCTAAGCAGGTTTCTTCCAATGATTTAATTAAAACTTTTTTTAAACACATACACACACATATATGGCTACATATAGTGACATTACTATTCCTGGCCAGAATGGAGATGATTGAGTAATTCCCCCGTCAATCACGTCTGGAGACCGCACAGCTGCAATTAACTGGGATTGATTTTATGCACAATGTAACTATCCTCCACTCACTGCATTTTGCTGGAGAAGTAATCAGTTTGTATTATGTAACTGTGCTCCACTCACTGCATTTTGCTGGAAAAATAACCCTGCTTTTATCAGGAGACGTTACTGTAGTTTCGGGCATGAGTTCTGTTTGCTGTAATTCATAGAGACTCTTTTTAAATAGACTCATTTTGCTGAGTAAATAGATGGTTTGCTGCAGTGCGCTTTTTAAATAGACTCTGTTTGCTGAGTAAATAGACTTTGTTTGCTGTTAAATAGACAGTTTGCTGTAAGTCCTGCCATAAGGTCCCACCCCACCTCCAACTCATTGGCTGACATAGTGCAATTTATTGGCTGACACAGTGGTGTCAATAGACACTTTGCACATATATACATGTTACACTGTAATTACATCCTTCTGCCAGCACCACCATTGGTAGGAAGTGTAATTACAGTGTGATAAGTTTACATGGGCAGTTTCCATTATAAATGTGAATATGGCAATCTATAATGGAAAAGTAAAACTAAAGACATGAGGTTTAACTTTAAAATGGGGCACTAAATTTTATCTGTGCACCCTAGTCCAATTATCCCTCAGCCTCCAACTCCACTTCACCTGAAGACTACACTTGGTCTTGATACCCTGTGTGCAATGCCATGGGCGATCAATCAATATATATATTTTTTTAAACAAAGAAATAAGAAAACAAAAGCATATTAAGGTTAATGGTACCTACTTGTAACGATGATGTCTAAAAGGAGTCTTAATGATGTGACTCCCTCTTCAAAAAAGGTTCAAAGATAAATTAGCTGGATTTGGAGCTAGGCTAGAGCAACACTTTAAAAAATGTAAAACACTCTCCTCTTTAAATACACATTCCCTGATTAAGATTTCTATGGGAAGAGTTTCAAAATTGCCAGGCTTGCTAATAAACAAGATATGTAACAGTGATAGTAAAGAATGTTATGTCTGCCAGCTTGTGAAAAATCCTATCAATGTCTTTGTTTTGAAAGCACATTTGAAATTCAAAGGCTAATTTTTACAAACATTTTTTTTAATGTGAAGTTTTTGCTGCAGGGACGTGAAACATATCCAGTCCATATTTTGTGAAAGGTCTATTCCATATTTCCTGATAGATGCCATCCGGGAGGTGATTGGCATGGAGGTCCTAAAATTCCACTGGCCTTCTCCAGGCCTGTCATAGTAACTCCAATGAGGGACAGGTGGAACCCCCTAAGTAAATGATCTAAACGACTGAAAACAGCCATCTTCCTGGGGCTCTGACAGTCTCCCTCTGGAGTTATGTTGAGAGACCAGAAGAACCCTGCTCGTCTCTGAAAAAAGCTGTTTTTGGACAGAAGTGTGTGGTGTGTCCTTTCTTCACCACACTTGTGACTTTGGTAGACTGAGCAGTCACAGTCCACTGAACTGTCAGACGCAAACTGTAATTAGATTTGCAAACGGCCTCACAAGACATTGAATTACATTTTCATGGTACAATTCAAAAACTTGATAAGATTGTATCAATTAAAATTGCAAAACCATTAGATCATACTCATGAAAAGCTGGATTTTCTCCATCCTACTTGGCTAATAAGAGCACAGCATTGATATTCTCACATAATATATTACATCAAGTTCATCCTGTCCAGAATATATGATTTTATCAAGATTTTCACTGTGTAATGTTAATTTGGAACTAAAGTTGCAGCATGTCTTGATTGATGATGCTTGTTATAGAATCGCAATATGGCACTGTTACGAATTCCAGTCTGTCATAGGACTCTTCTTGGGTTCAGTGGTTTCAGTCATTCCTGCAAATGGTCTGAGTGTTTTACTTTTATGGGAATTGACTCACACTGTCCTATATCTACTTGTATGCTAGCAAGGCCTGGGATGTAACAATGAAACCCCCCTTGTGTCCTGAACCAGATATCCGTACATGTCTTTCTTCAATCTCTGTGAAGGGGGGCCAAGTTAATACTAGATGAGATGAGGTTTGGTTCCAATCATGAAGCTGCTTTATTCCACAGTGATCTGAATGTACTCAACAATAGTTACGATCATTCTTAACAGAGTAGCATTACTGCAATCCTGCTAAGGTTGCCAGTCTAAATATAGACAAGCTAACCGGACTACAATTAAATGTTCCTCTTCACCTATCACCTGATGCCATTTCCAGCATCCAACTTTATTTTTCATCATGACCCTTTCTTTTCTTTATTTTATCAATATTACAATCCTTATTCCTATGAATTCTCCTCTCTTGTTCCTCTTCAACTCCAAATGTGTTATTCTACTTTTTGTTCACCTTGCATTCCCACTATGTTGAAATCAAAGCTCTTCACATAGACTTCTACTCTAATTCTTTTCCAGGAGCTCAAAACAGTGGAGCTCCTCACTTCCTGCGTCTTTACTTTCTGCTGCAACTTCCAAGCTTTTGAAACCCCAAACTTGGCATCATCAAATCATTACTTCCTGTTCTTCCATTTTGATGTTTTCAACCTAGTGGTGCCCTGCACAGTGGGCCTTAGATTTCACCAAGGGTTATCAATAGGAAAAAACAATCGAGGACACGCTATGCATTACAAGTTTAGGGTACTGTCTCGGATATTCTGTTGGGTATAATGGTGCTTGTCGCTCCCATATATAGTTAGAGCATCTTACGTTTAGCAGTATGCCAAATATCTAATTATATAATAGCATAATCCAGGAATGTAACAACAGTATCCCACTACAATCTGAATTGGATATTTGAATCTTTCATACGTTTGCTTCTTCAGTTCCTTCGAAGGCAGACCAGGAAAACTAAGACAAGGTCATTAAGCTGCTTTATCTCACAGTGAAAGAACATACAGAGCAACAGTTATGGTCAGACTCAATTAGTTCAATCAGTAAAACTTGTCTTTGCGTAATAATGCAAAATAATGAACACACAATGTTTCCCCACACTGCTGGGTTGTCTTACTTGGGTTAAACAAAATAACTGCTAACTACGGGGCAAGATAAAGCAGAAAAAGAAAGCTGATGACTGTCACAGAAAACTAAATACTGCAGAAAGCCTAGAGGAGTATAGAAAGGACAGGGATGATGTAAAAAAGGAAATAAGGAAAGCAAAGAGAGGGTATGAAAAAATATTAGCTAGTAAGATTAAAGAAAACCCAAAGATGTTTTATCAGTACATTAAGAACAAGAGGATAGCTAAGGAAAAGGTGGGCCCTATCAGGGATGATAAGGGTAACTTATATGTAGAAGTAGAGGATGTACGAAGGGTTTTAAATGAATATTTTGTCTCCGTATTCACAAAGGAAAGGGATGATCTGGACGTAGTAGCTAAAGAGGAGAGGTGTGAAATGTTGTGTAAGGTAAACATAACGGGCTCGATGTTAGCAGGGCTGCGGGTTCGCGGCGGGGGGGCTATTGGGCGCGTGGGTAACACACCCGGTGAAATCAGTCTGCCCCCCGCGCGATCGCAGCCTAATTGGATCCACTTACCTGGTATTCCGGGTTCCCCACTGCTGATCTGCGTGTCGGGTGGACTGCGCATGCGCAGTAAGGTCTATCAGCTGGAGGAGCTCTATTTAAAGGGGCAGTCCTCCACTGACAGATGCTGCAACAAAAAGAAAAAATTACAGCATGGAGCAGCCCAGGGGGAATGCTGCTCCCAGTTTAACAATGCCTCACTCCAGGTATCATTAGATGGGGTGAGGAGGAGGGGGAGGACAGAGATCTTCCCCCCGGCGGGCGGGAGGAAGCGGTCTGCCTCTGCCACCAGGAAGGCCTGGCTCGAGGTGACAGAGGAGGTCACCTGCACCACCAACATATCGCCCACCTGCATACAGTGCAGGAGGCGCTGCAATGACCTAAGTAGGTCAGCCAAAGTGAGTACACTTATTCCCCTACAGTCCATCTGCCACATCACCGCCCCCACCCCACATCTCCTTCTGCACTGCCAACACTACTCTGTCACATCACCCCTCATACCCACTCAAAGCTCATCCTCATCTTACCTGCACTTACTCACCTCGCCAGTACTCATCCCGCCACGACCACTCAACCCAATCCTCATACAATCTCATGGCTCTATCTCATACTTACTCTCTCACGCATCTCTTTCACGGCCAGCCTCACTCAACCTGCCACTACCTGTGCTGCAGCCACAGGGCATGCATCACATATGTGCAGTAGGCAGCGTAAGGCAAACGTGTCGTGAGCATGGAGGGGATGCACAAGGGTGTTTGAGGGTTTGTCACGGTTTTTACTTATATTTAATTTCTGATAAACTCACATTACATATTATATTGGCACCACTACTGCCACGTCTTTGCGAATCTTGTCTGGTTTGTGCAATAATGCCCTTTCCTGAGGATCACTATGAAGGCCCACAACTGATGACACCCATTGTGTCACTGCAGAGTGGTGTAGGTGTATTTGCAGGGCTCTTTTGTGCAGACGAGTGAGAGACATCGGCGATGTCCCCGGTGGCACCCAGGAAGGATGCGGAGGAGAAGTTGTTGAGGGCAGTGGTGACTTTGACAGCGACAGGTAAGAAGATGGTGCTCAGGCCAATCGGGAGCAGCTCAGCATGAAGGAGGCTGCAGATGTCCACGACTACATGTCGAGTGACTCTGAGCCTCCGTGTGCACTGCTGCTCAGAGAGGTCCAGGAAGCTGAGCCTCGGTCTGCTGTGGCGAGGGTAGTGCCCTCTGTGACGCATCTCTCTCTGCGGTAGCCCTCCCTCCTGCTGTACAGGTGGATGTGTCACAGCACTCTGTTGTGGAGCTCCACGTGTCAGAGGTGGACGGTGTGGATGGCGAGGCTGGTGAGGCTGTTCGCCCTCCGAGGAGGTCATGACTGCAGCTACGGCGGCCCCTATCTGGAAGATATACATCTGAGGGGGTCCGCAAGGTAGGTACATGTCTCCGGACCCCGGGGTAAGTGTGCAAGTTGGTGAATTTTCTTGTCAGGAGGAGGGTGGTGGAGGCCAAACTTTGTCCCAGGTGACAGAGTGGCCTCCTGCAATGAGTGAGGGTCTCCCCCCCCACCCCCACCTGTCAAATGGACCTTTGCAGCTGCCACAGGCTGACAGCTGCAACACGTCCATTTCAACTGAGACTGTTTCCCCCAGTATGGGAAACAGTCCCAGGTGTCAATACAATCCCACCCCTCCTCACATAACCCCTTAATCAGGTCTGTTAATGACCTGAAATACCAAGATAAATATTGTCAAGTGGCACCCCGCTGGCTTTAATTGCCTGCGGGATTTCCACCTGCGGGGGCTGCGCGCGCACGTTGGCGCGTCTGTTGGAGCCGGGCTCCGGACCCGCTCCGGGATTCCCCGATTTTCGGAGCCCCCCCGCCAGGAACGCACCCGATAGCGGGTGCTAAAATGAAGCCCAACGAGAGAGGAAGTACTGGAGGGACTGGAATCCTTGAAAGTTGATAAGTCACCAGGGCTGGATGGATTGTTTCCTAGACTATTGAAGGAAGCCAGGGAGGAAATAACAGATGCTCTGAGGATCATTTTCCAATCCTCCCTAGATACAGGGGAGGTACCGGAGGACTGGAAGACTGCAAACGTAGTACCATTGTTTAAAAAGGGTACGAGGAAAAGGCTGAACAATTCTCGGCCGGTCAGTCTTACCTCGGTGGTGAGCAAACTATTAGAATCAATACTGAGAGATAGGATAAATTATAACATGGAAAGACATGGTTTAATCAGGGATAGTCAGCATGGATTTGTTCAGGGAAGGTTATGCCTTACAAATCTGATTGAATTCTTTGAGGAAGTGACAAGGAGGATTGATGAGGGTAGTGCAGTGGATGTTGTCAACATGGATTTTAGTAAGGCATTTGACAAGGTCCCACATGGCAGACTGGTCAGAAAGGTAAAAGCCCATGGGATACAGGGAAATGTGGCGAATTGGATCCAAAATTGGCTCAGTAACAGGGAACAAAGGGTAAAAGTCGATGGATATCTTTGCAAATGGAAATCCGTTTCCAGTGGTGTGCCACAGGGCTCGTTGTTGGGTCCCTTGCTGTTTGTGGTATATATTAATGATTTGGACTTGAATGTAGGGGGCATGATTTGCAAATTTGCAGACGTCACAAAAATTGGCCATGTGGTTGACAGTGAAGAGGATAGCTGTAGACTCCAAGAAGATATCAATGGGTTGGTGGAGTGGGCGGAAAAGCGGCAAATGGAGTTCAACCTGGAGAAGTGTGAGGTAATGCACTTAGGGAGGGCAAACAGTGAAAGGGAATACGCAGTAAATGGGAATATATTGAGAGGGGTAGAGAAAGTGAGAGACCTTGGAGTGCGTGTGCATAGGTTCCTGAAGGTGGAAGTACAGGAAGACAAGGTTGTGAAGAAGGCATACGGAATGCTCTCCGTTATTAGCTGAGGTATAGAATACAAAAGCAGGGATGTAATGATGGAACTGTATAAAATGCTGGTAAGGCCACAGCTGGAGTATTGTGCGCAGTTCTGGTCACCATATTACAGGAAGGACGTAATTGCTCCGGAGAGAGTGCAGAGAAGATTTACAAGAATGTTGCCAGGGCTTGAAAATTGCAGCTACGAGGAGAGATTGGATAGGCTGGGGTTGTTTTCCTTGGAGCAGAGTATGCTGAGAGGAGACTTGATTGAGGTGTACAAAATTATGAGGGGCCTAAATAGAGTAGACAGGAAGTACCTGTTTTCCCGAGCGGAGAGTTCAAGAACAAGAGGACATAGATTTAAGCTGATTGGCGGAAGGATTAGAGGGGACATGAGGAAAAACTTTTTTACCCAGAGGGTGGTGGGTGTATGGAATTTGCTGCCCGAATTGTTGGTAGAGGCAGGGACCCTCAAGCTTTAAAAAGTACCTGGACCTGCACCTAAAGTGCTGTAAACTGCAGGCCACGGACCGCGTGCTGGAAGGTGGGATTAGAATGGGCACCTGGTTGTTCTTCGAGCCGGCGCGGGCACGATGGGACGAATGGCCCCCTTCTGTTCTGTGTCTTTTCTATGGTTCTATGGTTCTCTCCGACACTCTATTCTTCTCACAGCCTTTACTGGGCTTAGACTCTCTCCCTGTTTCTCTGGGGTTAATTTTAATCCAACCTACTGCCAAAAAACTGATGGATCGGATCAGCAGCCTACTTTAAGTCCCATCCAATTTTATTTTCTATGACAACAAGTTGACTGATCTATAGCTTATATAAATGCTGATCCAAATTTAATATTTTCAGGGTGCACACTATTTATCAGGATTCATTAGTAATGTAATCTCTGGATTCCAGTAACAAATTTTACTCAATCGTCTGGGAAAATTCATGTGGGTTAATTATCTATTCAATAAAGAGATACAATTCAAAACTAATTGATTCACATTTATTCCAGTCCTAGGCATTAGAGATTAATTGTATCTCATGGAAGCCAATTTTATATAGTCCTGTAAAATCAATATAGCTGGCTCATAAAGGCATATTTTTTTTTATTCGTTCATGGGATGTGGGTGGCGCTGGCAAGGCCAGCATTTATTGCCCATCCCAAATTGCCCTTGAGAAGGTGGTGGTGAGCCGCCGCCTTGAAACGCTGCAGTCCGTGTGGTGAAGGTTCTCCCACAGTGCTATTAGGGAGGGAGTTCCAGGATTTTGACCCAGCGACGATAAAGGAACGGCGATATATTTCCAAGTCGGGATGGTGTGTGACTTGGAGGGGAACGTGCAGGTGGTGTTGTTCCCATGTGCCTGCTGCTCTTATCCTTCTAGGTGGTAGAGGTCGCGGGTTTGGGAGGTGCTGTCAAAGAAGCCTTGGCGAGTTGCTGCAGTGCATCCTGTGGATGGTACACACTGCAGCCATGGTGCGCCGGTGGTGAAGGGAGTGAATGTTTAGGGTGGTGGATTGGGTGCCAATCAAGCAGGCTGCTTTGTCCTGGATGGTGTTGAGCTTCTTGAGTGTTGTTGGAGCTGCACTCATCCAGGCAAGTGGAGAGTATTCCATCACACTCCTGACTTGTGCCTTGTAGATGGTGGAAAGGCTTTGGGGAGTCAGGAGGTGAGTCACTTGCTGCAGAATACCCAGCCTGTGACCTGCTCTTGTAGCCACAGTATTTATATGGCTGGTCCAGTTAAGTTTCTGGTCAATGGTGACCCCAGGATGTTGATGGTGGGGGATTCGGCGATGGTAATGCTGTTGAATGTCAAGGGGAGATGGTTAGACCCTCTCTTGTTGCAGATAGTCATTGCCTGGCACTTGTCTGGCGCGAATGTTACTTGCCACTAATCAGCTCAACCCTCGATGTTGTCCAGGTCTTGCTGCATGCGAACTCGGACTGCTTCATTATCTGAGGGGTTGCGAATGGAACTGAACACTGTGCAATCATCAGCAAACATCCCCATTTCTGACCTTATGATGGAGGGAAGGTCATTGATGAAGCAGCTGAAGATGGTTGGGCCTAGGACACTGCCCTGCGGAACTCCTGCAGCAATGCCCTGGGGCTGAGATGATTGGCCTTCAACAACCACTACCATTTTTCCTTTGTGCTAGGTATGACTCCAGCCACTGGAGAGTTTTCCCCCTGATTCCCATTGACTTCAATTTTACTGGAGTTCCTTGGTGCCACACTCGGTCGAATGCTGCCTTGATGTCAAGAGCAGTCACTCTCACCTCACCTCTGGAATTCAGCTCTTTTGTCCATGTTTGGACCAAGGTTGTCATGAGGTCTGGAGCCGTGTGTTCCTGGCGGAACCCAAACTGAGCATCGGTGAGCAGGTTATTGGTGATTAAGTGCCGCTTGATAGCACTGTCAACGACACCTTCCATCACTTTGCTGATGATTGAGAGTAGACTGATGGGGCGGTAATTGGCCGGATTGGATTTGTCCTGCTTTTTGTGGACAGGACATACCTGGGCAAT
Organism: Heptranchias perlo; assembly: GCF_035084215.1. Taxonomy (NCBI): domain Eukaryota; kingdom Metazoa; phylum Chordata; class Chondrichthyes; order Hexanchiformes; family Hexanchidae; genus Heptranchias; species Heptranchias perlo. The sequence goes on from NC_090338.1 coordinate 19,787,690, forward strand.
TTTCCACATTGTCGGGTAGATGCCAGTGTTGTAGCTGTACTGGAATAGCTTGGCTAGAGGCGCAGCTAGTTCTGGAGCACAAGTCTTCAGCACTACAGCCGGGATGTTGTCGGGGCCCATAGCCTTTGCTGTATCCAGTGCACTCAGCCGTTTCTTGATATCACGTGGAGTGAATCGAATTGGCTGAAGACTGGCTTCTGTGATGGCGGGGATATCGGGAGGAGGCCGAGATGGATCATCTAATTGGCACTTCTGGCTGACGATGGTTGCAAACACTTCAGCCTTGTCTTTAACACTCACGTGCTGGACTCCGCCATCATTGAGGATGGGGATGTTTGCAGAGCCTCCTCCTCCCGTTATTTGTTTAATTGTCCACCACCATTCACGACTGGATGTGGCAGGACTGCAGAGCTTTGATCTGATCCGTTGGTTGTGGAATCGCTTAGCTCTGTCTATAGCATGTTGCTTCCACTGTTTAGTATGCATGTAGTCCTGAGTTGTAGCTTCACCAGGTTGGCATCTCATTTTTAGGTACGCCTGGTGCTGCTCCTGGCATGCTCTTCTACACTCCTCATTGAACCAGGGTTGATCCCCTGGCTTGTTGGTAATGGTAGAGTGAGGAATATGCCGGGCCATGAGGTTACAGATTGTGCTGGAATACAATTCTGCTGCTGCTGATGGCCCACAGTGCCTCATGGATGCCCAGTTTTGAGCTGCTAGATCAGTTCTGAATCTATCCCATTTAGCACGGTGGTAGTGCCACACAACACGTTGGATGGTGTCCTCAGTGCGAAGACGGGACTTCGTCTCCACGAGGATTGTGCGGTGTTCACTCCTACCAATACTGTCATGGACAGATGCATTTGCGACAGGTAGGTTGGTGAGGACGAGGTCAAGTAAGTTTTTCCCTCGTGTTGGTTCGCTCACCACCTGCCGCAGGCCCAGTCTGGCAGCTATGTCCTTCAGGACTCGGCCAGCTCAGTCAGTTGTGGTGCTACCGAGCTACTCTTGGTGATGGACATTGAAGTCCCCCACCCAGAGTACATTCTGTGCCCTTGCTACCCTCAGTGCTTCCTCCAAATGGTGTTTAACATGGAGGAGGAACAATTCATCAGCTGAGGGAGGACGGTAGGTGGTAATCAGCAGGAGGTTTCCTTGCCCATGTTTGACTTGATGCCATGAGATTTCATGGGGTCCAGAGTCAATGTTGAGGACTCCCAGGGCCAACAAGGCTGGTGAATGAGCCAAGCCCTCCCAAATATGCTACTTATTTCAGCTGACCTGTACCACACTTTCATTGTAGATTGAATAAACCTTCTAATTAGCAAAGGGGTTAGTGGGGCCGATTTTCGGATGGCCGAGCGAGTGCGTTGGGGGCGGGGGGGCTCTCAAAATGCGGGAATCCCGGAGCGGGTGCAGAGCCCGGCTCCAACCCGCCCACTTCCCGGTTCCCCAATGATGCGTGCGGGTCCGCGCGCAGCTCCCGAATGCGTGTCTCCCACCGGCAATTAAAGCTGGCGGGATGACAATTCGTCTACTTATTTAGATAGTTGAGGTACTTGACAGACCTCATTGACAGGAGATTTTGGCAAGGGTATCCTCAGCGTGTTTCCCGTGCTGTGGGAAACCCTTCTTGTTGAAGCAGACGTGTTTCAGCCAGCAACCATTGGGAGATGCAAAGGATTATTTGACAGGTGGGGGGAAAACCTCATTTATTGCAGCAGGGCACTCTGTCACTTCAGACAAAGTTTTGGCTGCAACACCTTTGTCTTTCCACTCAAAATTATTGATTTATACCCTAAACTCTGCTGTGCAAACACATTAACCTACTTTGCGGACCCCCTCAAACTCACACCATCAGGATGGTGGGCGCCATAGCTGCATTCATCGCTTCATCCGAGGACGAGCAACATCACCAGCCTCGCCAGGCACGCGTCCACCTCCGACACGTGGAGCTCAACAACACCGTGCTGCACCACACGCACTTGCACAACAGCATGGAGGGCAACAACAGAGAGAGCGGCGTCGCAGGAGGCACTACCCTCGCCACAGGGTCTACAGACCGAGGCTCAGCATCCTGGACCTCTCTGAGGAGCAGTGCATACGGAGGCTCAGTCTCAGTCACCAGGTAGTCGTGGACATCTGCAGCCTCCTTCATGCCGAGGTGCTCCCGGCTGGCCCGAGCAGCATCTTCTTACCTGTCGCTGTCAAAGTCACCACTGCCCTCAACTTCTTCGCCTCCGGATCCTTCCAGGGTACATGCGGGGACATTGTCGGGGTCTCTCAGTCGTCTGCACACAAGCGCATAAGGCAGGTCACCGACGGCTTGTTTTGCAAGGCCTCGCACTATATCAACTTCCCCATGGATGACCTCAGCCAGACGGAGAGGGCAGTCGAATTCCACACTGTGGCTGGCTTCTCCTGGGTGCAGGGTGTAATCGATTGCACCCATATATCAATGTGAGCACCTCCACACGAGCCAGGACTGTTCATCAACAGGAAGGGCTATCACTCCATCAACACTCAGCTCATCTGTGACCACCACAAGAGATTCCTTCACGTGTGCACCAGATACTCTGGCAGCTGCCACGATTCTTTCATCCTCCGGGAGTCCAACATCCCGCCCCTCTTCCACGCACCCAACACCCGCAAGGGCTGGCTCCTCGGGGACAAGGGATACCCCCTGCACACGTGGCTCATGACACCTTTGAGGAACCCCACCACCGAGCAACAGCGTCGATATAACGACAGCCACATCGCTACCAGGTCTACAACTGAGCAGGCTATAGGGCTGCTCAAGATGCGCTTCAGGTGCCTTGATCATTCTGGGGGAGCGATTCAATACGCGCCAGACAGAGTGAAATGCATTATAGTCGTCTGTTGTGCACTGCACAACATGGCACAACAGAGAGGGGTGCTGCTAGAGGAGGCCCCATCCACATCCTCCACCCATATTGAGGAGGAGGAGGCAGAGGAGGAGGAGGCCGAGGAGGAAGAGCAACCCATGGGCTGCTCGTGAGGCCAGGGAGTCACTGATATGTGAACGGTTCTCCTAACATCAGACAGTGTGAAGAGTCCAGTCCTCACCACCTGGACAGAGGAGCGGCCGCACCAGCCCCCTCCCCCACCCCCTGCACAAAATAGTCGTACAACTGCACCTACACCCACTGTAGAGTGACCCGATGGGTGGCATCAAGTGTGAGTGTTCATGGTGAACCTCATGAAAGGGACTTATTGCACAAGCCAGTCAAGAATGGGCAAGACGTGGCAGGAGTGGCGATAATAATAAGATTTATTGTGAGTGGAAAAAAAATCAAATCTAAATAAAAAACATGACAAAGCGTCAAACACCCTTGTGCATCCCCTTTGTGCTCACAAAACCTTTGCCTTACACTTCCGGCTACTCCTATGTGGTGCTTCCCCTGTGGCTGCAGCAAAGGTAGTGGCAGGTTGCTCTTGTTCATGCCCTGACTGATTAGATGCTTTGGGCCTATGCCCTCTGGGTTTCGGTGACCGTGAGGGCCCCTCCAAAGACTGCTCCACCTGCACCTGTGCAGGGGCAGACTCGGCCACCTGGAGAGGAGGCAGCATTGTGGGTACTGGTTGAGAGGGGGGCAACGGGTGAGACGTGGAAGCGCTTTGAGTGGCGTCCCCACTTCCATGTCCCCTTTCGCCATCATCCCTCTCCTGGGCCAGACCCACATCACTCCTACCACCCTGCTGGATGACAGTTTGGAGGACATGTGTGAAGCCTTGTGAGGCCAGTGCTGGTGTATCTGCCTGCCTGTTTAAGGCGGCAGAAAGTTTCTCACCCTGAGTCCGAACGGCCGTTGTCAGGGCCTCAATGGCCTCATTGTTGAGCCGTGCTTGAAGCTCGTTGGAGATTAGCCTTCCCTCCATCAAAGACATTCCTGCACTTACCCACGACACTATCTCAGAGATGCCCTCACGTCCCTGTGACAATATCTCAGAGATTCCCTCCTGTACCTGTGCCACCATTCCACTCATGCAGGAGTTGGACTCCTCCATCCTCTGCACGATTGTGGAGAGTGCGCGTGGCACCTGTTCCAACACCTCTCAAATGTGCTGCTGCCCCTCGATCATTCTCCTTTTAAAGGATGGCCCCCAGGGTTCAGCATCTGTGTCCAGCTGAGCAGAGCCTGGAGAAGAGTGCTCTCACCTACGGGGACTTTCCACAGCTGCCCCTGCCACTAGTGTCTGCTCGTGCTTACGTGTGTGGTGACTCACCATGTGCGACCCCAACTAACAGGGGACGGGGACCCACCGAAGTGTGTGTATCTGCGCTGGTGGATGGCTCGGTCAGATGTGACGGTGCCCCCTCAGAGGCCGGCAGGTCCACTGAGAAATCGCCCTCCGCCGTCACGGCAGTCGCTGAAGGCCCTGTAAGAGAACAGAAGGCAATATTAAGCATGGTGGCAGATGTTGAGGTGCTGAAGATGCAAGGCATGTTAACATCATTTGCTCTTGTGAATGCTGAATGTTAAAGTTCTGTCACCAGCCGGCGTCCCCGACGGACAGGCACTTGAGGGAGCGGCTCAATTCGAGAGCCTCCTGCTCTGTGTCCGTGAGGGCGACCTGATGTTGTGGCCCCCCTCCGGTCTTCGCCCTCTCCCGTGCATTCTGGGCTCTCTTCTCCTATAAGGGGAGAGAGTAGAGAGGCGTGAGTGAGGGATGGTGACGTGGCCAATCGCTGAATGCATTGATTTGGATGAGGCTGACCGTGAAAGAGATGCATCAGAGGGTGAGTATGAGACAGAGCCATGACATTGTATGAGGATTGGTTTGAGTGGTAGTGGTAGGATGCGTACTGGGGAGGTGAGTAAGTGCAGGTAAGTTGAGGATGAGTTTTGAGTGGGTGTGAGGAGTGATGTGATAGAGTAGTGTTGGCTGTGCAGAAGGAGTTGTGTGGTGGGGGCGGTGATGTGGAAGATGGAGTGCAGGAGAATGAGTAAATGTGCTCACTTTGGCTGACCTAGTTAGGTCATTGAAGCGCTTCCTGCAATGTATCCAGGTGCAGGAGACGTTGCTGCTGCTACTGACCTCCTCCGCTACCTCGAGCCAGGCCTTCTTGGTGGCAGAGGCAGGCCACTTCCTCCCATCTGCCAGGTAGAATATCTCTCTCCTCCTCCTCACCCCATCCAGTAACACCTGAAGTGAGGCATCATTAATCCTGGGAGCAGCCTTTCCCCGGGCTGTTCCATGCTGCTCTTTTGGTTGTTTGCTGCAGGAGCAGCATTGGAGGACTGCCCCTTTAAATAGGGCTCCTCCAGCTGACAGCCTGTTACGCGGGTGCGCAGTCCGCCTGCTGCGCAGGTTTCCAACCCAGAAGCCAAGGTAAGTGGCTTCAATTTACCCGCGATTGTGTGAGGAATGCATCGATTTTACTGGGCGGATTACCCACGTGCCCAGTCGCCCCACCCCCCCCGCTGCCAACCCGCCTCCCTGGTAATATCGGGGCCAGTAATTGCAGATACAAACATCTTAACCTTTCCCAATTTTTATTTTATTTCACCCCGAATAAAAAGTCAACACTTTTTATCTTGTATATGCCCTAGCTGTATTCTTGCAACAATTCTAAACGGTCAACTTGGTGATTATCGTGGTTAAAGAATCTGCAGGATGGGAAGGTTTGCAGTGATTGGCTGAGGGACCAATTTCTACCCTCAAACAAGGTGTACCAGGGATATCAGAAATCTCTGACCCTGCATTCTTTTTCCATCCGTTGCTTTGGTCCCTTCATCTACCTCTCAATGTAACAAACCTGGTTCTGGGCTTATCCAGTTCTTCTTTTATATCACACTACCACTCCAGGATACATTATGTAAAGAAAAAAAGGAAATAAAGACTGACATTTATATTATTGCAGCTCTTATAAATATCTCAAAGCACTTCACATACAATAAATTATTTTGAAATGCAGTGACTGCTATTATGTAACACAGCAGCCATTTTGTGCACAGAAAGATCCCACAGGCAGCAGTCAGATAAATGACCAGTTATCTGTTTTTTGCTGAGCTGGTTGAGGGCAGAATGTTAGCCAGGATACCTTCCTTGCTCTTCCTTAAATAGCATCATGGGACTTTAAAGCATTCATTTGAACCAGCAGGCACTCAGATTAAAGTTTAATTCAAATAACATCAGTGCATCAATCCTTCAGTCATGTATGGGAATATCAACACTGGTTATGGGATCAAGACCTTGAGTCGGGCTTGAAACCACACTCTTTTGATTTAGTGGCAAGAGTATTACCAGCTGAGACATGTGATTTGTAATGAGTTGTCCCGTATATCCCATTGGAGGCTATGGCGTAGATATGTGACTTTTATACGTATATTTTTTTGTTTAAACATGAGTTCAGATGACATAATTAAGAAACTTTCTGGGAGGAGTTACCAAATTCAAGTGTAAAGTTGCTTCAATAAATATGCCACTTATAATATGTGTGTCTTTGTCAGTTAACTCACTTACATCACATCAGACCTTCTGATGATGTCATTAGTAATTCACTGTTCAAACCAAAATATTGAATAAATTACAGAAATAGAGAGAAAAAAAGCTGAACTTGTAAGTATTATTCTTCCTTTTTTTAAAGATGTCTTAATAGTGATGGCATTCTTATGGTAGAACAAGTCAATGTAATTTCTGCACAATTACCATCTAAATAACTTTAACTCCTGCTATCAGGACAATATTACTATCTTCTGAAAACTGTAGTTACCAAAGTCTTTCCTTTAAACACACCATAATCATGTGACTTGAAGCTGAAGTGCAAAATGCAGCATAAGGCACATACCTCAGGATAGAAAGAGGGCCTGGGTGATGCAGTGGGTCAGCACATTGTCCTTTCACCTCTAAACTGATAAGTTAGTAGTCTTTACTGGATTTAAGGCAATTGAAATGCGTTTGGTTAGTTTCAACCCAACTACAAGTGGCTGCAAGCCCACAGCACAAAGCTGCCGCCCATAATTTGATCAAATTGACACCCTTACTGACATAGCAGCTAGTTTGGTCAAGTTACACTTGCACAATGAAGTGTGCTCTTCTGAAAGTGGGTTTAAGGTATCTTATTGAAGCTAGGGGGAATAGAAGAGGGAGCGGTACTCTGCATCTGGACTTGCTGTACCTGACCTGGGAGTGCATGACGCCAACAGTGGTAGAAAAAATGCTTTGTTCCTCACCACTGATAAGCCTAATATAGATGGGATCATAACTTCTCCCTCCTCCCCAAGGAGGAACTAAATTTAACAAGAGTGGAAGATACATACTGGTAAACCAGCAATGGTTAATTCTTAAAATTCTTCTAAATCCATGGGCTGTAACACAGTCTAAGGATTTTAATGTCTGCGAAAGCTGATCCATAATTGCGTTGTAGCTTCTTAACAAATTCCTAGCTTCAGTTGTTATTCTATGTGTTCATGTGCCAGGAGATCGAACTGAACAACATCATTTCAAAATACACTAGGGTCTAGGTAAACACAGACCTAATCTAAGCATAGAATTTCAATTCCCCTTTTCTCATTCACTCCCATTAAGGATAACTCCTGATCTAAGCACAATCCTGATCCAGGCGCCTGATATCTTGGCAAATTCGTTACGCATTTATCAGGATTCCACTGAACTAGAATATACTGTTAGAATTATGATATTATGATCCCACAGTGTAATATAAGATTGCATTTTGACTGTAAATCAATTTGAACAAAAATACAATATGCTACAGTGAAGTCAAGCGAATAATCCAATAAATTACAGGTATGCTTCACCCCATCATGTGCCTCTGGCTTATAACCATTTTCTGTACTATCGCTGCCAAATTTCTCTAGTCATATTTATGCTGTTTAGTGAGGTATTAGTAATGCCATAGAGTCTATAGGTAATCTGATTATATGTAACACAGAAAAGTTTCTTTAGCAGGTATCAGGACCAATGGTAAATTCACACGTTCAAGCAGTATCTTGTTGCTTCCCCTATTTGTCGATTTGTGTCCCAGCCTACCCAATGCAGGTGAGGGTGCTTGCCTTCATAGCAGGGCACGTGCCCTGAAACTACGAATAAAAAGTTGCAGTGGTCAATAGTTTTTGAAAATGAATTGATGAATAGGTAGAAACTAAAAAAGCCAACCTGTTATGTAAATACTTTGATGACATTGTGGGAATAAGTTTCCCAGTATGCGTTGCCAGTGAGGCAACTCACCTGGTGCCAGTGCGGATCAGAACGTCGTAAATAGTTGGAAAATGCCGGACAATCCACCTACGATTTTCTGATATGTGTTGGGCGAGGTTCCCCAGCTGGGGAATATGAGGGGTATTGCAAATATAGCAGGGGTATTGGGAAAATGATCTCTTGTACGCTACACTTATTTGAGTAGTACGACCAATGTTATCATACTTAGACATAGCATACAATATAGTAGTTTTTTTCAACTGGCGCCAGACAAGCCATCTCCTACAATGCATAAAAAGTCAGGACTCAACGGATCAAAGAGGCATCAGAGTCCATGCCGGAGGACTCCAGGCGCTTCGCAGGTCGGGCACCTAAAAGTTAAAATTCTGGAAGGATTGCTCTAGTTCTTAACAATTAAGAACTTTAAAAAAAAATCATTCTTGGGATGTGGGCATTGCTGGCAAGGCTAGCATGTATCCCTAGTTGCTCTGAGAAGGTGATGGTGGACCGCCTTCTTGAACTGCTGGAATCAGTTTTGATGCAACTGAGTGTTTGATAGGCCACTTCAGAGGGCAGTTGAGTTAACCACGTTGGTATGGGACTGGAGTCACATATAGACCAGACCTGGTAAAGACAGCAGGTCTCCTTCGCTAAAGGACATTAGTGAACCAGTTGGGTTTTTACGACAATCTGACAGCTTCATGGTCACTTTTATTGATACCAGCTTTTTTATTTCCAGATTTTTAATTCTCAAATTGAATTTGAACTCACGCTGTCTGGATTATTAGCCTAGGCCTTTAGATTACTAGTCCAGTAACATAACCACTACGGTACCCATAACTGATTTACACCAGAGCATGAAAATCAGCCACCATGGATCAAACTGGGAAATTAATATGCTCTGAGACAGCTTGTCTGAAACTGGAGAGAGGTAAATTGAAACTGATGTCTGGTCAATCGTACAGCCACTGTTTGGTAAACAGCCACATAACCATCTCCAGTGGGCCCAATTATATTCCGATCGTATCCAATGTGTGCTTGGGTATCATTTCTAATGCTATTGCTAGAAAGAGACTGGTGTATTACTCTAATGTGGTCTGAAATTTGGTAAATATTTCCTCATAAAAATACCCATGATTAAGTCAAAACCGAGTCATAGTTATTTTTCTCCTCTTTGATGTGTTTCCTGGCACATCATTCTGCAAACTGATAAACCTCAAGGAAACCTCACAGACTCATTTGGAATTTTCACACTTCCTCAGAGGAAACATGCAGAGTAGCACACACGCAGTTTCATCATCTTCAATCGTTTTTCATTAGTAATCTGAGATGTGTACATGACAATGGATGGGTTACAGAGTTTCACCATTGAGCTGTCCTATTTGAACCAGCTGGTTTATTGTCAGGTGTCAGTGGTAAGACTTCTTCATTAGGATGTTCAATCATGTTTCTGTAAGTAGATGTGGATCAGAAACATGAAAGATGAGTGGACTGGTTGGTACATTGTGTTAGAACGCCATTTTGTAAAATCTAGCCCACATGATAGGATGGAAGTCTTATTTCTTTGAATGTTTGAAGTGAATTTAGTTTGGGGTGGTCTCAATCCAATTCTCTGGGCATGAGTCCAAAGCATATCAGTGCCCATAATGTACAGTAGCTGGGCAGAAATGGGCTGTTTAATTTACAAAGGATACAAGGATGGCTGGTGTGGGAAGTAGGAAATGCCACATTGCTGCAGTAAGAGATGCTCTTCTGCGATTTGAGAGGTGGACATTTGGCATAAATTTACTTATGCTGCTCTGGGTTAACACAGGCATATGTCTCCCCCACAGCCCTCCCCCCTATCTCTCGATTGCTTTACTTGCAGAAATTCTTTACAGTGGATGGAAATAATAGCAAGACAGGCCAGTGGTCAAAGGTCATTTGTCAGGTTGTTTTAAAAAACAAACTGATTTTTAAAAATAAATTTCTTTGCAACATGAGGAATAAACCTTTATTTTGTTGTAAATATACTTTGTACAGATGGCCACAGTGGCATCCAGTGCAATCAATGTTCCAGGTCTCCCCTGAGGTCCTATTCATGGGAAAATATTGGAGAGAAAAATGAATAAAGAAAAATAAATAAACTTTTTTAAAAATGCTATTGGCCCATGGCCTCTCAGAAAATGATTTATACTGTGCAGTCAATTGTATTTTTGGCTGATTAAAGGTCAGTAACTATAACAGTTAGTTGCCTGCAGTAGGTCATGTGATGGAGGTAGGAAAGTTTCCTGGGAACTTTAATGCAAAAGGGGAGATTCCAGGCAGCAATTAATTTGAGATGCTGACAGGAAAGAAGCACGTCTCTGTAAAGACAAGGACAGGTTTGTGACCAGTTCCAACATGTTTACAAATACAAGATTATAACAAATATTCCCACTTTCTGTTGATCTCTAGGCATGAAGCCTTGAAAGAAACTACTACAGGGCAAAAAATAGGGATTACTAAAATAAATCTGCGAGAATTCCATAGAGGATGGATTTTAGGGTGTGTTTACACTTCGTCTTTAGTACTGACATTAAAATTACGCTGTTAATCTGGAGTCAGGGCCCAATCTGACTGAAGAGAATTGGAGGGAGACTCTCTGGAGGTTGTAGTCTCTCACTGCTCCAGTTTGATGCCATATGGAGACTGTGTGTAGAATAAATGGCACCAATGGCAGAAAATCACAAGGGCTTCCAAAGTTGCCTTTGATATAGAGGCAATCTTGACTTTGTACAATAGTGTAAAATGGGTGATAGAGAATCGGCAGTCTGTATTACATCTCTCCCGATTTTTATTTCCATTAAAGTCAATGGAAATAAAAATCAGGAGATGTAAAACGGGCTGCCAATTGGCTATCATCCATTTTATATTATCGCACAAAGTCAAAATTACCCTTTATATGTGCTATATATAATTTATCCTGGTCTTTTTCTCTGGTAATAAATGAGAACCATTGGCTTTGGACTTTCCTCCCAAACAGGATTCACCACTCGCTGTATAAAATTATTCATAAGGATCAACAGAAACACAAGTAGTGTCTACACTATCTGTGTACCACAATAGTGTACAAAGTAGTGAAACCACAAGTGTGTAACAAACTAGTACACAAAGTAGTGGTACCACACTGTACCGCCATATCTAATGGTTTAATAGGGATAATTTTGCAAAGTTCGGTATCAATGACCTGCATTCGCGTCCAGCGTCTCAGGTCCTGCGTCTGCATCAGCAGCAGAGCCTTCGAAATTATTCCTAATAACTCAATTTCTGGGATCAGAAGGTGGCAAGAATTTATTGAATTATGACCAGTTGTTCTACATGTTTATCATTAGGGTGGTATAAAAGTAAAACACAAGAACACTGTGGAGTCAGTGCTGCAGTCCAACTATGGGGCTCATTCTATGGTTCCACGCTCAGACCGGGGAGCTGTGCTGCAGACAAGTGAAACCAATGGGATGAAAATCAAGTGGGTTCTAGAACGGGCAGTCTGCTCTGCCAGGTTACCGCCCAGGCGGCAAAGTTGAAAATTACCCCCAATGTTTCTGGAGTATTGTGGCAAACCTCTGGATCTGCATTTCCTTCCTGTCTGCCTGTAAAAAAATAGTTGTCTTCATCAAATCAATAACATAGCTGTCAATTTCCATTATAGCATTCTTTGTGATATCAACACATTTATAACAGGTAGTTTATAAAGATCATGGGGGTGAATTTCTGCAATGGTTCAACCACCACCCCCCCACCACAATTTGTTGATTACAAATCCTAAAAATCATCTGTGGTTACATCTTAGTTTAATGATAATGCTGTTCCTATTAATTGCTGCTTCATAAATATAATGTGGAAAATATCCAAAAGGAATTCACATAAAGAGGGGCAGGACTAGCCAGCTAGCTCCCGCATGGTACACCATGGCCCTTCTGCAGGTGAAACAACAATGAAGGAAAAAAGTGAGAGCTGCGAGTCTCAAAGACATTGAAAAGCCACAAAAACATTGGCTTCTTCCTTCCCATCCGTTCTGTGTTATGATCTCCTACTCATTCCTGGCCTCAATGATCCCCACTTAACTACCTCCAAAATGCCCTGCTCCTTTTGCCCTGCCTCATCTCTGCCACAAGCCCCATCCCCTACTCCCAAACGGGTTCCACCTTTCCCTCCATCAGCTCTGCTGTTGTGTTTCATGGTGTTGTTGCAGTGACAGTGAACACTATAGTGCCGTGCTGTCTGTGAAAACAATCTATTCCCACCTTTGCACTCTCTCTGAGGGTGAGAGTGGTTGATGACGATTGGTGTGAGAGAGAATTTTTTAAAAAATCACAAAAGTGTAAGAAAAAAATTGTAAACTACAGGCTACTTCTACATGGAAATCAGGAAATCCTGTTCTCCATCTAGAGTAATTAGATTAGAATTGCCAGTTTCTATGAGAAACTGAAACCATGTGGATCTCAAATATGTGGTAACCACAGCATGTTAAATGGCTCAATGTTTAGTCAGTGCTTAGGGAGTTAGGGAAATAAATTTATTCAAACCATTGGATGGTTTCACTGACTCTAAATGGTTGCAAAACTTTTCAGAAATCGATATATTAGCTAATTAAAACCATATCCTGACAAATAGAAAAATCTTTCTGCAATTATATGATGCCTTATCATGCGATGAGAAGCAACCCAATGCATTTCACACAAATTACATTTGAAGTGCAGTTTCTGTTATTATATAGACAAATGCAGGAGACAATTTTCACACTGCAAGGTCCCACAAATAGAAATGAGATGAATGACACGTTAATATTTTGCTAACGTTCGGTTGAGGGACAAATGTTAGCCAAGACACCGAGAAGGCTCCCTGCTCTTGTATGGTGTGGTCAGTCAGGAACCAATTTCGCAAAGGAGCCTGAGATAAGTGCTAGGCCCCCGATTTGCACAGGCAATGGGCAAACGGCAATACCATCGCCGAATCCCCCACCATCAACATCCTGGGGGTCACCATTGACCAGAAACTTAACTGGACCAGCCATATAAATACTGTGGCTACAAGAGCAGGTCACAGGCTGGGTATTCTGTGGCAAGTGACTCACCTGCTGACTCCCAAATGCCTTTCCACCATCTACAAGGCACAAGTCAGGAGTGTGATGGAATACTCTCCACTTGCCTGGATGAGTGCAGCTCCAACAACACTCAAGAAGCTCGACACCATCAAGGACAAAGCAGCCCGCTTGATTTGCACCCCATCCACCACCCTAAACATTCACTCCCTTCACCACCGGTGCACAGTGGCTGCAGTGTGTACCATCCACAGGATGCACTGCAGCAACTCGCCAGGGCTTCTTCGACAGCACCTCCCAAACCCGCGACCTCTACCACCTAGAAGGACAAGAGCAGCAGGTACATGGGTACAACACCACCTGCACGTTCCCCTCCAAGTCACACACCATCCCGACTTGGAAATATATCGCCGTTCCTTCATCGTCGCTGGGTCAAAATCCTGGGACTCCCTTCCTCACAGCACTGTGGGAGAACCTTCACCACACGGACTGCAGCAGTTCAAGAAGGCGGCTCACCACCACCTTCTCAAGGGCAATTAGGGATGGGCAATAAATGCTGGCCTCGCCCACATCCCATGAACGAATTTTTAAAAATGCAAGTTTCAGACAGGAACCCTAACTAATATGGTGTGTGGACATGCCTGGCACAGAATGAGCATGTGCACGTCACACACCATATTGGACCCTTCAGAGCCTGTTGTTTGCCTGAAAATTAGGTGCTGCACAATCCAATTTCAAGGCCAATAAATTTTCTTGGTGTTCATTTAACAAGGCACATCATAAAACCCTTTGTGGCTAAAAGAAACAGGACATGGTCTCTTCCTCACTACAGTAACTCCTTTCAATTTCCATCTGTGCTTACACTACACCCAGCATCTCAATTGCCAATACATTAGCAACTTATATGAGCATTGTTACTTTATGTTGAATCTGCAGTGTCCTTTTCCCCAGTGATCTATTCACAGATTTTACATCAACATCCCACATTGAGTCAATTCAAATTCAGTCAGGAGTTAGGTGGTAACTAGGTTGCAGCTATACAAAACCCTGGTTAGACCGCACCTGGAGTACTGTGAGCAGTTCTGGGCACCGCACCTTCGGAAGGACATATTGGCCTTGGAAGGAGTGCAGCGTAGGTTTACTAGAATGATACCCGGACTTCAAGGGTTAAGTTACGAGGAGAGATTACACAAATTGGGGTTGTATTCTCTAGAGTTTCGAAGGTTAAGGGGTGATCTGATCGAAGTTTATAAGATATTAAGGGGAACAGATAGGGTGGATAGAGAGAAACTATTTCCGCTGGTTGGGGATTTTAGGAGTAGGGGGCACAGTCTAAAAATTAGAGCCAGACCTTTCAGGAGCGAGATTAGAAAACATTTCTACACACAAAGGGTTGTAGAAGTTTGGAACTCTCTTCCGCAAACGGCAATTGATACTAGCTCAATTGCTAAATTTAAATCTGAGATAGATAGCTTTTTGGCAACCAAAGGTATTAAGGGATATGGGCCAAAGGCAGGTATATGGAGTTAGATCACAGATCAGCCATGATCTTATCAAATGGCGGAGCAGGCACGAGGGGCTGAATGGCCTACTCCTGTTCCTATGTTCCTAGAAAGATTGGAGGAATGTGGAAACGTTCTATTCTATTCAGAAGCTATGTAAACATTAGACTAAATTGGCTCAGTAGATGAAGGAAAAGGAGTTGAAGGGATATGGGAACAGGGTGGGTAAATGTGATTAGGGCTATTTGCTCATGTGGAGGGTAAACACTGACATGGACTGGTTGTGCCTAATGGCCCGTTTCCATGTTGTAACTTCTATTGATTCTATGACAACAGTGAAGCACTCCTGCCATTACCTGCACTTACTAAAAGACCAAAAAAAATTAACATAACTTTTATTTTCACTGAAATGTTACCACAGAATTGTTATAAAATGTCTTCATTAATCTTGTGAATCACCTGACCATTGTTTCTGTTAATGGGTCACATCATCTTCAATCCATGTCATTCTGCTCTGTCATTGGCATCGTTTTCATTTTATTGAGACCACTTTAAATATTTTTTTAAATAACAAACGTCAAAGAGGACGTGAGTCTGTAATTTTTTTTTTGGTTTCCCACATTACAACAATGACTACACTTCAAAAAGTACTAAATTGGCTGTCCTGAGGTCAAGTAAACAACTATATAAATGCGTATTCTTTCTTTAAATGATGCCCATAAGTGACTGGAACTCTGCTTTTGTGGTCTATGACTCCCTTGATTAAATTACAGCCCAAGACTCATCCCCTGCCACCCATTATCTCTTACTTCTCAATACAGCAATAGCATTTTCACTTTCCGGAGTAACAGAAATTGAAGCAAGTCACAGTCTGGAAACTTTCAACTGTTAACACTTCACTGCAAGAACTACAGCGAAGAATTTTTGGAAATAATAGAGCATGTGCAGAAGACTGATAGGGCCAGTTAGACCAAATCTTAGACCTTATTGTGCACTGAACAAGATAAGCAGGTTGTGCCACAGACTGAATAGATGGCAAAGTCTGCCTTTAACCTAATACGTCAGTACTAGGTGGTTGAACAAGTGGCTAAAGTGTGAACTACAGATAAAAGATGAATAATGTGTTCTTCCCTTGGACAGTTTGTTGAAGGAATTGTGGCATTTGTGGTTTGGACATTTTGAAAAAGAAAAACACTACTCATTAAAGTTCTGAGGTGGATGAAGTTTAGAAATGTGGGTTGAGGTATCTTCTGTTGAGTTAGAGAAAATGTACAATTCAGAGATCCTTTAGGTGAGTGAAGTTCATACTATAAAATTCTGACAGGGCTAGACAGACCGGATGCAGGGAGGATGTTTCCTCTGGCTGGGGGGGGGGGGGTCCATAATGAGGGGTCATAGTCTCAGGATACAGGGTAGAACATTTAGGACTGAGATGAGGAGAAATTTCTTCACTCAGAGGGTGGTGAACCTGTGGAATTCTCTAGCACAGAAGGCTGTGGAGGCCAAGTCACTGAATATATTTAAGAAGGAGGTAGATAGATTTCTAGACACAGAAGGCATCAAGGGGTATGGGGAAAGAGCAGGAATATGGTATTTTTTTTTATTCGTTCATGGGATGTGGGCGTCACTGGCAAGGCCAGCATTTATTGCCCTTCCCTAATTGCCCTTGAGAAGGTGGTGGTGAGCCGCCTTCTTGAACCGCTGCAGTCTGTGTGGTGAAGGTTCTCCCACAGTGCTGTAAGGAAGGGAGTTCCAGGATTTTGACCCAGCGACGATGAAGGAACGGGCGATATATTTCCAAGTCAGGATGATGTGTGACTTGGAGGGGAACGTGCAGGTGGTGTTGTTCCCATGTGCCTGCTGCCCTTGTCCTTCTCGGCGTTAGAGGTCGCGGGTTTGGGAGGTACTGTCGAAGAAGTCTTGGCGAGTTACTGCAGTGCATCCTGTGGATGGTACACACTGCAGCCACTGTGCGCTGGTGGTGAAGGGAGTGCATGTTTAGGGTGGTGGGTGGGGTGCCAATCAAGCGGGCTGCTTTGTCCTGGATGGTGTCGAGTTTCTTGAGTGTTGTTGGAGCTGCACTCATCCAGGCAAGTGGAGAGTATTCCATCACATTCCTGACTTGTGCCTTGTAGATGGCAGAAAGACTTTGGGGAGTCAGGAGGTGAGTCACTCGCTGCAGAATACCTAGCCTCTGACTTGCTCTTGTAGCCACAGTATTTATGTGGCTGGTCCAGTTAAGTTTCTGGTCAACGGTGACCCCCCAGGATGTTGAGGATTAGGCGATGGTAATTCCGTTTAATGTCAAGGGGAGGTGGTTAGACTCTCTCTTGTTGGAGATGGTCATTGCCTGGCACTTGTCTGGCGCAAATGTTACCTCCCACTTATCAGCCCGAGCCTGGATGTTGTCCAGGTCTTGCTGCATGCGGGCACAGACTGCTTCATTATCTGAGGATCAGCCATGATCATATTGAATGGCAGAGCAGGCTCAAAGGGCCTACTCCTGCTCCTATTTTCTATGTTTCTATACCAAACACCAGACACTTGGCAGTACAGAGTGTCCCACTTGACGGATCTTCTAATTAATGAGTAGAAATTGAAAATTGTGAATTACTTTCCATCTGCAAACAATGGGCAGAATTCTACTCTTCTTTAGTAAGTTAACACCTGGGTTGAGTACTGAGTAGCTCTGGAATGTTTCATATAGTTTCTCGTTTCCTTTACACTATGCAATGCACTGTCTTCGCCTCACCTCAGCTTCTTTGTCACTGAAACCCTCACACATACGTCGTCACCTCCAGACTCCACTACCCCAATGCTCTCCCCCTGGTGGCTTCCAAGCCTTTACTCTCCATAAACTCCAACTTGCTGCACACATCCTGTCCTGCACTAGGTCCCTTTCGCCCATCACTCCAGTCCTCGCTGACCTACTTTGGCTTCTCATCCCTCACTGCATTAAATTTAAAATCCTCTATTTCATCTTTTGATCCCTCCATGGCCTCACCTAAAACAGCTCTGCAATTTCCTCAGTGCGACATTCCTCCCCAGGAACACTCCAATCCACTGACTCCAGTCTTCTGTGCATTACCCTCGCTTTTCCTCACCTTTGGTGGCAGATCCTTTAGTTATCTGAGTCCTACTCTCTAACTTTACTGTCTAAACTCTTCCAACTGTATCTATCTCTCACCCTTTAAAAATCTCTTTAAAACTTTCAGTATCCCTGCCTAATCGCTCCTTTCCCTGCGTGGTGTCTGTTTCCCTTACGTCTAACTGTGAAGGATTTTTTATACCTTAAAGGTGCTATATAAATGCAAGTTGTTGTTATTCACATTATAATCTATCTTAATATTACCTACTTTTAGCCATTTTCCTTTTGGGTGCTTATCTTCTCTCATTATTTGAAGTCTTTCACTTTTTTTCATCTACGGATACCCGTGGATGTTCGAAAATTTAAGAGGGAACTAGATGGATATTTGGAAAGTGGTTTGATTGAGAGATAGATACTTTCTGGGCTGTGGGACCAGCCTGTTTGAATATGATTGTCTTTTCCTGTCATGGACATTCTTATGTCGTATTCCATATACCCGATCCCAGAGACATTGATGGAGATTTTCAACTTGCTGCCCCAGCATAAAACTACCATCACAGATCGGCCATCTGTTAAAGGAACCGCCTGATTTTCACTTC
This sequence comes from Heptranchias perlo, assembly GCF_035084215.1. Lineage (NCBI taxonomy): Eukaryota > Metazoa > Chordata > Chondrichthyes > Hexanchiformes > Hexanchidae > Heptranchias > Heptranchias perlo. The sequence continues at coordinate 19,806,125 of NC_090338.1, forward strand.
CATTGATTTCTGGGCGGCAAATTGAAAATCTACCCCACTGTAATCTTGATCTCGGTGTCTCTGTCACTTGTTCCCAGAGGCACCTGAATCTGAAGTTGTAGTTATTTGATCCAAAGATCAAGAGGACAGGTTTAAACCCTTTCTCTCTAGAGCCAACCCAAGGTCATGAAGACTTATAGTCACTGTCCCATTCCCCTGTATCATGCAGTCCCTAACAGATGTAAACTTCACTTTAAAAAAACATCTTTCACAAAAGCTTTGTGGCTATTACTGAACTTGTAATAACCCAAATCAAGACATCAAGTCAATCCTGTTGGAGACAAGAGCGCAAAAAAAAATTAATTCATAATAAATCACAGGGTCAGTGACACAGCAGTAATTTGTGTGGGCTAAGGTATTCAATGCCTTTAAATGTCACTGTGTCCTTTGTTAGTACAGAATGGATCTGCACTCTTATTTTCCAAAAGAAGGGTTTTGTAATGATTAGTGGCAAACTCTCAAGTTTTTGTGACCTAAATTCAAGCATAAAAGAATCACTGTAGTACTTTTTCTGCTCGATGCAGCCTAATTTTCGTAAGTGTAATCTTGTAGCCACTCAGAAATGATGTCAAGGGTCCAGCTCTTGCCTACATAATTATATATTCTAAAGAATGGCACCTCTAGGGTGATGGGTGGTGGTGATGGTGGCGATGAAGATGCTGGTGGTGGTGGTGGGGGTGGGGGGAATGCCATTTCTTGCTCCATCGCTTTGGGAGATATTAAACTGCCTTGGGGGTTACATACTGGAATTGCTGACCATACCTTGTTTTGAGATTTTAACTTTATGTGATTGGAAGGTGAAGAATACAGGTTGTTTTTGGACTTTCTTTTGACTCACTATTTTACCACTCAGTTTTCAATCCCGTTTCTAACTTCACATCTCCTGCACATTCATAGGAACATTGGAATTGCTAGACAAAAGAAGACCAAGGTCCATCTAATTCGCCTTCTACCATCCTGGTAGTGGCAGAATACAATGATAATGGAGTTGTTGACTAGTCATAGCAATCAATCTCTATCAATTAGTCTACAACAGACCCAGACATGACACAAGAACAACCCCAGTGATGGAGAGCTTTGAGAACCAGCAGTCCAAAGTCATCTGTGCCTCCCAAGCATGCTACACTCACCACATGTCATGTCTCAAATACTGTATCCCAAAATGTTATTTTCTGAAAGAAATCTGTGTAATTCTGAAGAGACCGTTATAAAGAAACACTGCAAATTCTGGAAATCTGAATTAAAAAACAGAAAATACACAGATCAGTCAATACCTGAATGAGAAAGATAGTAAGCTTTGAGTGGGACCCTTTACCAGAACTCAACAGAGAGAGTGGCTTGTGTCAGCACAGCTCACAATGCCAATCCCATCCAACGCTTAATTGACTTGAAGTGTACATATGGCCTTGTTTTGGGAAACATCAGCATTTATTATTGACTAAAGTGCTGGGACATTGTCTGGCTTCCTTCCAACGAGCCTGGCTCTGCCCTGTACACATCCCACACGAATGTCTTACAACACTGATCGTAGGATGAAACATTTTCAGTATCACAACAATACCTTTTTTTCCCCTAAAGTACTGACCCTTCTGGTCACATGATCTGATATAGCCGAAGACTTTCGTCACAAATACTATTAAGGGGAAGCTAAAAAAGTACATGAGGGAGAAAGGAATTGAACGGTACCCTGATAGGGTTAGCTAAAGTAGGGTGGGAGGAGGCTTCTGTGGAGCATGAACACCAAAATAGACCAGTTGGACCGAATGGCCTGTTTCTGTGCTGTAAATTCTAATACTTCCTCTTCCTTTCAAAATCTGCCTCTGTTTTGAAATGACCATTTATAGCCTGGATGAAAATGAATGAACGCAACAGTTTTGGCTGGTAATATTGTACTAGTTACAGTAAACTGCTTGTGCTTTGCCCTCATAGTTTAGGACATATCGCGATTCTTCAGTTGTGTAGAAGCCTTGTAATACACTCTGACGCATCTATTCTCCTGAGATCTTGTGCATGGTATAGAACAGACTTTGGGATAGGTATATTTACAACACTAATTTACACGATTCAAATCTGATTCTTTTGGTTCTGTAGGGTTCATTACTTATTTTGCTCTTATAACTGACAAGGATTATTACTTACTGATATATAACTGAAGTTTCGAAGTCTTGCAAATCAGACTAAACAGCAGACCCTGGGGCTTCGTTCTTCCTGTTCAACAGGACTTAATTTGACAAATATATTTTAATTTTTTTAATTCTTTCTAAAGGTCAAGTCCAACTCAGTGAAAATGCATGGGCATAAAATGCATTTCAAGTCTTACTATTTTGGTTTTGTAGTCCCTTGATTCTTTCCCTGCAAAACAGGCGTTAGCGAATCGGCCACCGATTTTCCTTTGTATTGACTTCAATGGAAAGGAAAAGCTGGCGGAAGTGTATAATGGCTGGCCGATCCGCTACAGCCAATTTTGCGCCACAGCCAAAGTTGATTCCTTTGTTGCAATAAGGAACAGGTGCCCTGACAAACTTGTCCTTCCTGGTACAGGTGCCCTGAAACCAATTATGTGCCTTTCCAATGCCTTGGCTGAGACTAGCTAACTCAACAGAGAAGAGATATTGAACCACAGACCTTCCTGTTTGGTTTACCTCAGCCATTCACTGGATAGAGGCAGGTAAGCACAACAGTCACACCTCTGTATTGTATTAAACATGGTATATTTCTCTGTGTATCCAGTTAGAAAAATAATTCATATTACTTTATCTTATTTATGTTACTTTTATCTAATTCGATTTTGGATTGTTTATCTTTGTCCAATTTTCATTCAATTTATGATTGCCTTTTTTCATAAAACATAAATTGTGAACAGTAAGGTGCAAAAGAGTTTAATTGAATAAATTGTAAATAAATATAGTAACATTAAATGTTTTTCTGTCTGTAGTTTCAAGCTATGATACTGACAGTTAATATTAATTTCAATACATTTCCCATTATGGTTTTTAATATAACTGTTGCAAATATAATTTTAGAGCAGTGTTGGGTTTCTTTCACCTATTTGTATTTTATTTGCAACATGTTTCCATTTGAATGAGGCTTTTAAACCTATGAAGCTTGATTTGAATTATTGGGTGCTCATCCAGGAATTCTCATTCACTTAATAAAATGAAACCCTGGAATCTATGCTGTGTGATAGTAATGGTTTTACTCTTAACATGTTCATATAAGATTATTTTGTTTGTTATTTTAATGAAGGTGTTAACTTGACTAAAGTAAACGGGGTAGATCTTGACTTTGCGTGATTGTGTAAAATGGGTAAAAGCGAGTCGGCAGCCCGTTTTACATCTCTCCCGATCTTTATTTCCATATACTTGAATGGAAATAAAAATCGGGAGAGATGTAAATGGGCTGCCGACTCTTTCATCACCCATTTTACACTATCGCACAAAGTCAAGATCTTCCTAAATGGTTTAAATTCTCAGTTAAAATAGCAAAGTAATTTCATACAAAAACATTAAAAGTTTGTCTACCAATGTTGCACAATGCAATTTCTAGGCTTAAAAATTTAAACTAAATGGATGGATGGTTGATTTTTCATTGTTGAGTTGTTTGTTTGACATGCCCTCATGATTATAGTGCAGTACTTGTTATTTACTCGGTGACATCAACTTTGTCCCCCTATTCTATGCAACTGAGATACAAATTAATGTTATAACGGGTGTCAGCTTGGCTTAGTTGGTGGCAGAGAAATATGGGTTCAAGGCCCCTAAGGAATTTTTTTTATTCGTTCATGGGATGTGGGCGTCGCTGGCAAGGCCAGCATTTATTGCCCATCCCTAATTGCCCTTGAGAAGGTGGTGGTGAGCTGCCATCTTGAACCGCTGCAGTCCGTGTGGTGAAGGTTCTCCCACAATGCTGTTAGGTAGGGAGTTGCAGGATTTTGACCCAGCGACGATGAAGGAACAGTGATATATTTCCAAGTTGGGATGGTGTGTGACTTGGAGGGGAACGTGCAGGTGGTGTTGTTCCCATGTGCCTGCTGCCCTTGTCCTTCTAGGTGGTAGAGGTCACGGGTTTTGGAGGTGCTGTCGAAGAAGCCTTGGTGAGTTGCTGCAGTGCATCCTGTGGATGGTACACACTGCAGCCACAGTGCGCCGGTGGTGAAGGGAGTGAATGTTTAGGGTGTGGATGGGGTGCCAATCAAGCGGGCTGCTTTGTTCTGGATGATGTTGAGCTTGAGCACATAACCCCGGCTGTCACTTCAGTGCAGTACTAAAGTAGTGCTGCATCTTTGGTTGTGCTGCCTTTCAGACAAGACATTAAACGGAGTCTGCCTGTGCAGGGGAATGTTAAAGATCCCACAACACTTTTTGGTGACTGGCAGGGAATTTTCCTTTTGTCCTCGCTAACATTCTTTCCTTAACCAACACAGTCAAAAAAATTAAAAAATGATCATTCATTTCGTTGCTGATTGTGGGACCATGCTGTGTGCAAATTAACTGCTGTATTTGTCTTTATAATAATAGTCACTGCACTCCAGAAAGTAATTCATGTGAGGGACTTTCTGACATTTCTCAGAGACAGGATAATGTGTTATATAAATGCAAAGTCTCTTTTTGATGGCACAATTTCAGCACCTAATCTGGGCTGACACCAAATTGGACTACTGAGGGAGTGCTACATTAAACTAAGGCCCTGTCTGCCTGTTCAGGTAGACATTAAAGAGCGTTTGTTACTATTTGACGAAGAGCAGTGAGGCCTCAATTCCACCCTCAATTAACACCACCCAAAAAAAACATGATTAACTGATCATTCATCTCATTTGCTTTTTGGTGGATCTTGCTGTGCATGATTGGTTGCTGTGTTTGCCTACATGGCAACAGTGACTGCACTTCAAAAGGAATTCATTAGCTGTGACGTTCTTTGAGATATTCTGACAATGGGATGAGGTGCAATATAAATGGCAAGTTCTTTCTTTCGAACGTGTTTAAACTTGTCTGCGAGTGTTTCTCTGTGTAATAGAATGCAATGTAGCCTCTGTTGCCTCTGAAATGAATCCTACAGTGGCCCCTTTATATCACCTGGAATGCTATCCTCAGTCTCTGTTTCATTGCCAATGTATTAAAGCCACTTGACGGCTATTTGCCAGTTCCCAAATCTCATTCCTGAGTGTTCTGGGTGATGATAACAATCAGTCTGGAAGGTTCTATATCAAGTAAAATCTGGTATGTGCATAAACAGATATTTCCAGCTCACAGAGAAAACAGGCGACCAGTGAACAGAGGATACTTGATAGCTGTGAAGGTGTTAAGATGAAGTAATGAACTGCAAGAATAAAATCTGAACAGTTTGTTCAGTAGCTGAACCCTGAGATTTGATTGCTGCCCATGATCCACAGTATTTGTCCAGAGATTCCGATCTTTCCACTCTCAACTGTATCTGATGCCTCCTTTCACGAGTTTTCTCCTGAGTAGTCTGGTTGGGCTTTTTGGCTCGACTATGCATTTGTCAGTTTAATGTTCTGCTCCTTCAGTGGTACTGGATCATCATCAGGTTTTCCTCTATGCTACACTACTTTGTTTTCCTTGTATTTCTCCTGTGAGTTTTTGTTAAGTTTCCTTTTTTTTTGGTACTATCCCGATATGAAAACACACTTAGTGAATTGCACTTGGTGATATTTCACTAAACAGTGACAATGTAGAATCCGTTAATTGCATTGCAATCCCTTAAACAGTCTATGGTGTCACTTGAGCCGGATTCGGTCTGCAACAACTCTTTGGATTCTGGAAGCGTGAGGCAGCCATCTGAAAATACGGCAGGGAACAAACAAGAGGCCAAATCACTTGTGATTGAGCAGTTTCCCATTTTCTTTCCCATATCCAAACTTAAAGTGCTTTTGCTGAAAAATACTGTCGATGTGGGAACAATGTTTTAAATTGCAGCAAATGGCTGGCAAGCACAGATTGCAGACATTTGCATGCCATCACAGGTGGAAACTTTAGGCTGCAGTTCTCACACAATCATAGAATCGTAGAATCGAATAACAACAACAACAATAACTTGTATTTATGTATCACCTTTAACGCAGTAAAGCATCCCAAGGTCCACGTGAGCGTTATCAAACAAAATTTGACACTGAGCAACATAAGGAGATATTAGGATAGGTGACTAATAGCTTGGTCAAAGAGATAGGTTTCAAGGAGTGTCTTAAAGAAGGAGAGAGAGGCGGAGAGGTTTAGGGAGGGAATTCCAAAACAGCACAGAAGGATGCCATTGGGCCCATCATGTCTGTACCGGCTCTTTGAAAGAGCTGTCCAATTATTCCTACTACCCTGCCCTTTCCCCATAGTCCTGCAATAATGCTATACAGTAACGTCATTGAATAATGCAGATTCACATTGTATCATAGTATCATAGTATGTTACAGCACAGAAGGAGGCCATTCGGCCCATCGTGCCTGTGCCGGCTCTTTGAAAGAGCTATCCAATTAGTCCCATTTCCTTGCTCTTTTCCATATCCCTGTAAATTTTTTCCCTTCAAGTATTTATCCAATTCCCTTTTGAAAGTTATTATTGAATCTGCTTCTTTTTTAATATTCGTTCATGGGATGTGGGCGTCGCTGGCAGGGCCAGCATTTATTGCCTATCCCTAATTGCCCTCGAGAAGGTGGTGGTGAGCCGCCTTCTGAACCACTGCAGTCCGTGTGGTGAAGGTTCTCCCACAGTGCTGTTAGGTAGGGAGTTCCAGGATTTTGACCCAGTGACGATGAAGGAACGGCGATATATTTCCAAGTCGGGATGGTGTGTGACTTGGAGGGGAACGTGCAGGTGGTGTTGTTCCCATGTGCCTGCTGCCCTTGTCCTTCTAGGTGGTAGAGGTTTCGGGTTTGGAAGATGCTATCGAAGGAGTCTTGGCGAGTTGCTGCAGTGCAACCTGTGGATGGTACACACTGCAGCTACTGTGCGCCGGTGGTGAAGGGAGTGAATGTTTAGGGTGTAGATGGGGTGCCAATCAAGCGGGCTGCTTTGTCCTGGATGGTGTCGAGCTTCTTGAGTGTTGTTGGAGCTGCACTCATCCAGGCAAGTGGAGAGTATTCCATCACACTCCTGACTTGTGCCTTATAGATGGTGTAAAGGCTTTGGGGAGTTAGGAGGTGAGTCACTGATCACAGAATAACCAGCTTCTGAACTGCAGTTGTAGCAGTAGTATTTATGTGGCTGGTCCAGTTAAGTTTTTGGTCAATGGTGATCCCCAGGATGTTGATGGTGGGGGATTTGGCGATGGTAATGCCGTTGGGAGGTGTTTAGACTCTCTCTTGTTGGAGATGGTCATTGCCTGGCACTTATCTGGCGCATATGTTACTTGCCACTTATCAGCCCAAGCCTGGATGTTGTCCAGGTCTTGCTGCATGCAGGCACGGAACTGAACACTGTGCAATCATCAGCAAACATCCCCATTTCTGACCTTATGAGGGAAGGTCATTGACGAAGCAGCTGAAGGTTCACTAATGTCCTTTAGGGAAGGAAACCTGCCGTCCTTACCCGGTCTGGCCTATATGTGACTCCAGACCCACAGCAATGTGGTTGATTCTTAATTGCCCTCTGAAATGGCCTAGCAAGCCACTCAGTTGTAAAATCTCGCTACGAAAAGTCATAATAAGAATAAAACCGGACGGACCACCCGGCATCGGACCACTAGGCACCGGACACGACAGCGGCAAAACACCAAGCCCAGTCGACCCTTCAAGGTCCTCCTTACTAACATCTGGGGACTTGTGCCAAAATTGGGAGAGCTGTCCCACAGACTAGTCAAGCAACAGCCTGACATAGCCATACTTACAGAATCATATCATTCAGCCAACGTCCCAGACTCTTCCATCACCATCCCTGGGTATGTCCTGTCCCACCGGCAGGACAGACCCACCAGAGGTGGCGGTACAGTGATATACAGTCAGGAGGGAGTGGCCCTGGGAGTCCTCAACATTGACTCTGGACCCCATGAAATCTCATGGCATCAGGTCAAACATGGGCAAGGAAACCTCCTGCTGATTACCACCTACCGTCCTCCCTCAGCTGATGAATCAGTCCTCCTCCATGTTGAGCACCACTTGGAGGAAGCACTGAGGGTAGCAAGGGCACAAAATGTACTCTGGGTGGGGGACTTCAATGTCCATCACCAAGAGTGGCTCGGTAGCACCACTACTGACCAAGCTGGCCGAGTCCTGAAGGACATAGCTGCCAGACTGGGCCTGTGGCAGGTGGTGAGCGAACCAACATGAGGGAAAAACTTACTTGACCTCGTCCTCACCAATCTACCTGTCGCAAATGAATCTGTCCATGACAGTATTGGTAGGAGTGACCACCGCACAGTCCTCGTGGAGATGAAGTCCCCTCTTCGCACTGAGGACACCATCCAACGTGTTGTGTGGCACTACCACCGTGCTAAATGGGATAGATTCAGAACAGATCGAGCAGCTCAAAACTGGGCATCCATGAGGCGCTGTGGGCCATCAGCAGCAGCAGAATTGTATTCCAGCACAATCTGTAACCTCATGGCCCGGCATATTCCTCACTCTACCATTACCAACAAGCCAGGGGATCAACCCTGGTTCAATGAGGAGTGTAGAAGAGCATGCCAGGAGCAGCACCAGGCATACCTAAAAATGAGGTGCCAACCTGGTGAAGCTACAACTCAGGACTACATGCATGCTAAACAGCGGAAGCAACATGCTATAGACAGAGCTAAGCGATTCCACAACCAACGGATCAGATCAAAGCTCTGCAGTCCTGCCACATCCAGTCGTGAATGGTGGTGGACAATTAAACAACTAACGGAAGGAGGGGGCTCTGCAAACATCCCCATTCTCAATGATGGCGGAGTCCAGCACGTGAGTGCAAAAGACAAGGCTGAAGCGTTTGCAACCATCTTCAGCCAGAAGTGCCGAGTGGATGATCCATCTCAGCCTCCTCCCGATATCCCCACCATCACGGAAGCCAGTCTTCGGCCAATTCGATTCACTCCACGTGATATCAAGAAACGGCTGAGTGCACTGGATACAGCAAAGGCTACGGGCCCCGACAACCTCCCAGCTGTAGTGCTGAAGACTTGTGCTCCAGAACTAGCTGCGCCTCGAGCCAAGCTGTTCCAGTACAGCTACAACACTGGCATCTACCCGAAAATGTGAAAAATTGCCCAGGTATGTCCTGTCCACAAAAAGCAGGACAAATCCAATCCGGCCAATTACCGCCCCATCAGTCTACTCTCAATTTTACTAGGGCTCCTTGGTGCCACACTCGGTCAAATGCTGCCTTGATGTCAAGGGCAGTCACTCTCACCTCACCTCTGGAATTCAGCTCTTTTGTCCATGTTTGGACCAAGGCTGTAATGAGGTCTGGAGCTGAGTGGTCCTGGCGGAACCCAAACTGAGCATCGGTGAGCATGTTACTGGTGAGTAAGTGTCGCTTGATAGCACTGTCGACGACACTTTCCATCACTTTGCTGATGATTGAGAGTAGAGTGATGGGGCTTAATTGGGCAGATTGGATTTGTGCTGCTTTTTGTGGACAGGACATACCTGGGCAATTTTCCACGTTGTCGTGGCTTTAAAGGGTGTTGGCTTCCAACACCCTTTGAAGCGTGCATGCCAGATCAATTGGAAGTGCAATTTTTTGCTCAGAGTGTATTGCAGTCATGCCAAAGATAGAATCATCACCGGAGAAAGCTCAATGTATAACAATATCATTGAAGTAGCATAGCAAAGTGTGGCAGTACTTGATACATAATGATGGGACATTATGTTGGGAGCACCAACATCTGTGCTGTGGAATGGCAGGACATGAAATCAAGCTTGCCATTCCACACAACCAGTTTGTAATCTCATTCAAGGCATTCAGTAATGTGCAGAGCAAATGGCAGACACTTCCTCCAAGAGGGAGAATGATCCCTCCAGAGCGTTATTACATGCTTCCTAGGGAACCAGTTACAGAGCACCACTGGCCGATGCTTTCACCAGGCTATCTGCCCACCCCGATAGATGGGCAAGGTTAAATGCGGAGAAACTTAGAGAAAGGAAATTATGGAATAATAAAGTAAATACCTTACTAACAAACCAAAGAAAATAACTTAGATATACCATTCCATAAACAGGTGAAATTGTATTTCACAGTAACAAAAATGTATCTCTTGCATTTTACTTAATTACAAAACTGGAGGATAAGAGAAAAGAAGAAAGTTCAAGAAGGCCAGAACTCTCCTTCACACATGGATATGGTGAAAGGTCATTTGCCGGTTTGGTGATTATTCTATCTGGTTTTATAACTTCACTGATGTTGGAGTCTGGCGCACATGTTTTCTTAGATGGTAGGGTAGTGAGAAATCATATGATGTGATGATATCACATGATTACTCCAGACAGATGATCTATTGTTGCAATTATTCCTTGTACACATGACAACAAACTCTTTGGCTTGACATTCTAATAGTTTGTAACAAACTGGGCTGTTTCTGGGACAGGAATTTGAGATCAGTGCAAAGCTCAGTGAAACCCAACGTAATGTGTTGCCATTGAGCTCTGGAAGATTCCGGAAAGCACTACGGAAGGTAATGTCGGGGTAGCTGTGAGCCTTGCTCCTTCTGGCGGTAACTTAAGCTGCTTTTATATTGCTGGCCAGGTCTCAGATGAATGACCTAAGTGTGCCCATGCTCTGCTGAAGTGATTAAGTGCTTTAAAAGTAAATGACCTAAGTGTGCCCATGCACTTAAGCCTGAATAATGCAGCTGAATCTTGGCATGTCGCCCATACACAGACTGGCTTATGACTGTTTGCCCAGTGTGCATGTGAAAAGTACTAATGTCAGCTGTGGCTCAGTGGTAGCACTCTCGCCTCTGAGTCAGAAGGTTGTGGGGTCAACTCCCATCCAGATACTTCCTGAATGTTTAGAGGTACAATATGAATACAAATTATAATACTTTTTGTAGAGCAGAATAACCTGGGTCTTAACAGTAATCATCCAATAAGCAGATTGTTCCATTGAGTAAGAGGATGGGTTTCTATTCTGTTTTTGTCCATCTTTGAGATGTTTCTCTATACATGAGGAGCACCTTAGAAATGCAAGTTATTTTCTTCTGTACTGTGATGAGGACAGTGCCCCTTTAAGAGCTGCATGCATGACATTTGCCTGAACAGTTTTATTGCATAATCAGCATTAGCAGACAAGATATAGTAGGATGTCAAACCAAACATTTGGCCATTGTAAGTCATTGTGTAGCAGTTCCCCTGAGAGGCAGACTTCCTTCCTGTTCTCCAGTTATAGCCTCCCTATTAGGCCGTGATCACAAAACACTTCATCTTATCTCTAGATAGAAGAAGTCACACAATGACATCACACACACTGCAATAAATGAGTAACTTTTAATCTTCAAAACATTGTAGAACGTCATGCCCTATCAGTGCGGTTGCTGCAGCATGAATGTACTAATGCCTGCAATGTGACGGGAGCTCTGACGTTTGTTCCAGGAATTAAGTGTGCCCAAAACAATCTCCTAAAGGAGGCCGTGATGTCATTATCATTTTGTCATGAAACATTTTCAGCTCCACTTCCAGTGAACTCTAATCTTCCTCATTGGAAGTGTGCAAAATGTCAAAAGATAATCACTTTTAAAAGTGTATATGGTTCAATCCTGATAAATGCAGGACTGGTTTACCAAGAAATATTATGCTGAGATTAGAATTCCTGAACATAGATGACCAATTGACAAATTTCTGGCACTCAACCCTTTGAACTATTCATTTAGCAAATCAATCTAAACAAAAATAGCAGCTAAACAGAGATTAAAAAGGGAAAGAAGTGATTGCTGGAATTCTTTGCTTTGCTCCGTTTTATTATGACACCTCTGATGAAGGATCGTACCCGAGACGTTAACCTATCTTTTCTCCTTCAGAACCTGACTGATTTGTTGTGTTTTCCAGTATTTTCAGGTTTTATTTTAGCAGCTGAGTAGAGAGAGCATTCTGTCTACTTGAACTGGCCAGATTCTTGTTTTCTGGTCCTGTACATTCCTATTTTCCGAAGCAGCTTGTATTGAATGGTGATAGTTACTGCAGAATTTAACCTAAGATATTTAGAAAGAATGACCCGCTCCTTGAATAGCCTCACATTTGCAATGGTCACTGGCACATTTGTGACTTGAAACATTTCTTAAAGAAGGTGACTCAGTTTTGGAACTAAAAGTTGTGGTAGGCCTGTTTTTAGAGTTAGCTCCTTCAAATACATGGATTGAGAATAGATTGGCCTGTTAGAATTGCACGCTAGAATTTTGATTAGCTGTCAAAAAAGGTTTCTTCCTGTGCAGGAGAATGATTGACAGCTTCAGTCCACCAGTTCCAGTTCCCCTGCTGGCACTAATTCCTGGAATTCCAGCAATAGCTTCAGGGAAAAAAGCTGTGAGCAAACAGTTTATGAAGTAGGTGAGAAAATAATTAGGTAGATATGTTAAGGGTGTACGTTGACTTTCTGAGAGGCATTGCTGATCTCTATTGAATGCGCAGAATGGAGGTGTGTGCTCCTCCTGAACGATACTGGATTCAAATGTTATATTTTTAAATAATTCAGAGAATCAGCAAGGTGGATGTAGAGAGATATTTTATCCGAAATTAGAATAGGAGGACCAGATCATATATTTCCATGCTAGAAGGATTACAAGATAAACTTAAGAAATAATGTCTTCATGTTTGGAGATATCAACTGCCATTGAGTGCAGCGAATACTTTGGAGAAACTTTGAAGATTCTCGATTCCGCGATGTGTGGGATATGGGATTCAACTGGAAAATGATAAAAAGTAGTCAGATTGGGTGTTGATGTAACAGCTAGATGGCTGGGCTGAGCTGAATGGGTTGAATGACCTGTTCTCATTTGTATAATCTTAAGAGCAAAGGAGGACTGGAAAAAGACAACGGAGCAGAAAGAAGAAAAGGAAGGAACAAGAAAACTTTCAATCTAGCAGAGAGGGAGAGAGAGAAATGATAATAAAAGTGAAGTTTAAAAACATTTTACATTCTATTCATCTTTGTAATGAACCAGAGGCAACACGAGGAAAAAAAAATTACACAGTGAGTTGTTATGATCTGGAGTGCACTGCCTGAAAGGGTGGTGGAAGCAGATTCAATAGTAACTTTCAAAAGGGAATTGGATGAATACTTGAAGGATGAGAATTTGCAGGGCTATGGGGAAAGAGCAGGGGAGTGGGACTAATTGGATAGCTCTTTCAAAGAGCCGGTACAGGCACGATGGGCCGAATGGCCTCCTCCTGTGCTGTATCATTCTATGTGTATAACTTGTCTCCTTGAGCGCCGTTTCCAAGGACACAGCTGGGCTCTTTTGCTCAATTCTTGGGTTCATAATGGGCACTAGACAGGGAGAAAAACTCACCAAAGAATAACTCCAGTCTGCCTGCTTAGGCAGAGCAGAGCTCACTCAGTGCAATTGAGATCTTACTGACATACCACATACAGATAAGGACAATTTGCAATCATATCTTCTTACACTGTGTGCATCTAACCACACCAAAATATTGCTAGCTGTGCAAAGGACACAGTTTTGCATGCAGTAGGAATTCATCAGGCTATTGAAGTAAAGTTCAGACCTTTCATACAAATTAACTGGCAACACAAGAGAATTTAGTGGGGAAAGCTGGTTGCTCGGAACAAAGACCTGTCACGTTCTTTAAGTAGGAAACATGGTATTTTTATGCCTTCTCAGCTCATAACTTTCAAAATCTGTAACCTCATGGCCCGGCATATTCCTCACTCTACCATTACCAACAAGTCGGGGATCAACCCTGGTTCAATGAGGAGTGTAGAAGAGCATGCCAGGAGCAGCACCAGGTGTACCTAAAAATGAGGTGCCAACCTGGTGAAGCTACAACTCAGGACTACATGCATGCTAAATAGCGGAAGCAACACGCTATAGACAGAGCTAAGCGATTCCACAACCAACGGATCAGATCAAAGCTCTGCAGTCCTGCCACATCCAGTCGTGAATGGTGGTGGACAATTAAACAACTAACGGGAGGAGGAGGCTCTGCAAACATTCCCATCCTCAATGATGGCGGAGTCCAGCTCGTGAGTGCAAAAGACAAGTCTGAAGCGTTTGCAACCATCTTCAGCCAGAAGTGCTGAGTGGATGATCCATCTCAGCCTCCTCCCGATATCCCCACCATCACAGAAGCCAGTCTTCAGCCAATTCGATTCACTCCACGTGATATCAAGAAACGGCTGAGTGCACTGGACACAACAAAGGCGATGGGCCCCAACAACATCCCTGCTGTAGTGCTGAAGACTTGTGCTCCAGAACCAGCTGCGCCTCTAGCCAAGCTGTTCCAGTACAGCGACAACACTGGCATCTACCTGACAATGTGGAAAATTGCCCAGGCATGTCCTGTCCACAAAAAGCAGGACAAATCCCATCCGCCCAATTACCGCCCCATCAGTCTACTCTCAATCATCAGCAAAGTGATGGAAGGTGTCGTCGACAGTGCTATCAAGTGGCACTTACTCACCAATAACGTGCTCACCGATGCTCAGTTTGGGTTCCGCCAGGGCCACTCGGCTCCAGACCTCATTACAGCCTTGGTCCAAACATGGACAAAAGAGCTGAATTCCAGAGGTGAGGTGAGAGTGACTGCTCTTGACATCAAGGCAGCATTTGACCGAGTGTGGCACCAAGGAGCCCCAGTAAAATTGAAGTCAATGGGAATCAGGGGGAAAACTCCAGTGGCTGGAGTCATACCTAGCACAAAGGAAGATGGTAGTGGTTGTTGGAGGCCAATCATCTCAGCCCCAGGACATTGCTGCAGGAGTTCCTCAGGGCAGTGTCCTAGGCCCAACCATCTTCAGCTGCTTCATCAATAACCTTCCCTCCATGATAAGGTCAGAAATGGGGATGTTCGCTGATGATTGCAGTGTTCAGTTCCATTCACAACCCCCCAAATAATGAAGCAGTGCGAGCCCGCATGCAGCAAGACCTGGACAACATCCAGGCTTGGGCTGATAAGTGGCAAGTAACATTCACGCCAGACAAGTGCCAGGCAATGACCATCTCCAACAAGAGAGAGTCTAACCACGTCCCCATGACATTCAACGGCATTACCATCGCCGAATCCCCCACCATCAATATCCTGGGGGTCACCATTGACCAGAAACTTAACTGGACCAGCCATATAAATACTGTGGCTATGAGAGCAGGTCAGAGGCTGGGTATTCTGCGGCGAGTGACTCACCTCCTGACTCCCCAAAGCCTTTCCACCATCTACAAGGCACAAGTCAGGAGTGTGATGGAATATTCTCCACTTGCTTGGATGAGTGCAGCTCCAACAACACTCAAGAAACTCGACACCATCCAAGATAAAGCAGCCAGCTTGATTGGCACCCCATCCACCACCCTAAACATTCACTCCCTTCACCACCGGCGCACAGTGGCTGCAGTGTGTACCATCCACAGGATGCACTGCAGCAATTTGCCAAGGCTTCTTCAACAGCACCTCCCAAACCCGCGACCTCTACCACCTAGAAGGACAAGAGCAGCAGGCACATGGGAACAACACCACCTGCACGTTCCCCTCCAAGTCACATACCATCCCGACTTGGAAATATATCGCCGTTCCTTCATCGTCGCTGGGTCAAAATCCTGGAACTCCCTTCCTAACAGCACTGTGGGAGAACCTTCACCACACGGACTGCAGCGGTTCAAGAAGGCGGCTCACCACCACCTTCTCAAGGGTAATTATGGATGGGCAATAAATGCCGGCCTCGCCAGCGACACCCACTTCCCATGAACGAATAAAAAAAAAGGGAATTAGATATATACATTATAAGGAAAAAATTGCAGGGCTATGGGGAAGGAGCAGGGTAGCGGAACTAATTGGATAGCACTTTCAAAGATCCGGCAGAGGCACGATGGGCCGAATGGCCTCTTTCTGTGCTTTATGATCTATGATAAGATTGGTTTAAACACCTTGTTTACAGTGAGAAATGCTGCTGTGTATGCCTTTACAGTCTCTTAGAGTTAATTAGAATTAGGCTCCTGGAGTATTGATTTGGTCCAATAAAGCTGGCTTCAGAATGGACAACAACCTAGCTTACACATCACTGAATTAGAGAGGCTCAAACAGGCCTGAAGTAATACACTGGTATCAGAATGGACATTGAGCTTACACAGCAACAAATTTGCAAAATTCATATGGACCTGATCCAAAAAAGCTTGTTTAAGATTGAACAACATCCTTACTCGCACAACAGTGACTTAACTTGGATTGATTCACATGGCGTGGACTGGAGAATCAGAATAGACACCAGCTTCACTTGCTGTAGGTAGTTCTTGTGAACACGCTGTTGGGAATGTGTTTCTGGTAAAACTGTCCAGGCTTAGTTAGTGGCTGTTCCTGTTAAAGCAGTTTAAAAAAAACAACTGCAGTTCAGACTCATGTAGCAAGTTTATTTTGAAACAATGTTGTAAGTTTTATCAACTGCAGGCTGGAGAGAGAAATAATTAAATGATGCTGTGTGATTGGTTCAGTTTGTACATGACCTTTTAAAATCTGAGTGGTGCGATATTCAAACTACAGGAAGTTTTAGTAACTATGTTCTGGGATATAAAAAAAGACCTGTTCTGTTTAAATCAAAGAAACTGTTTGAAAATCTCAGAGGAGTCAGTTTGAAAAGAAACAATCAGTTTGAAATGGGCATTGGTTGCTCAAAATGTTAATTAGAAAAATAGTTTTGATTCAGACAATATTGTGGTATTGGAGGAAGGCTGCTGAAGAATGTTGTGGTGAGCTCTGCCCCACTGTGTGTATCCTGAAAACACTTATATTTTCGATAATCCAGCCTGAGCTTATTTGTCCTGCTTGAAAAGGCAGTCATTTCTGAAGTGTGTTTGGCGAAGATTTTTTGTTTGCCAAATGTTGTGATGAGACGATGAAAGCCGCGTCAAGACGCGTCACTATGATGTGAGACTGTTACTCTTCGATTGTTATAGTCTGACAGTATGACGGTTCTAGCACCTCCACTACGTACAGTTTCTGACGAATTCAGCTAAGAATTCTAGAACATGTAGCGGGTGTTGGATTACAGTCTAAAAAAATTTGTTTAGAAATAGCCGAAATTAATCTTTTCATTAGAAGACTTCTGTGCTGTTTTGATGTAACAGTCTATATTGAGAATCAAACTACTGTACACTTTAAAATGAAAAGGAAAGAAGTGAGGGGGCATTATGGTTAAAATGGATTAACTTGCAGAAAGTTCTCTGCAACATTACAAAAAACATATGAAATATTTGTATAGGCAAATAGGCGTTCCCCATAAACATTGTCAGCTGGGTACAGCACCCTAGCCAAGAGACAGAAAATTGTTGGCACCAAGAAACTCTACCCTCACCCTCAAGTCATTGCTCGTCTGAAACAACTCTGGCTGCAATGCTCAGTTGTACTTATATCTTGTTTGCTTTTATTTTTGTTTTCAAATTCCTTTCAGGTCATATTTTTCTATCTCTGTGGGGTGAATCAACCGTAAAACTACAGAAGTTTACCACACAGAAGGAGGCTATTTAGTCCATCATGTCTGCGCTGGCTTTTTGCTGGCGAAATCCAGAAATAATCCCAGTTCTCTGTTTCTCATCGCCCTGCATCTTTCTGTGCTTCAAATGTTTGTCGACTCTTCCATTAAAAGAGGCAATGGTCTCTCCCTCAACTACTCCATGTGACAAAGCATTCCATGTTCCAATCAGAATAAATCGTCTTTCCCTATTCACCCTATCAAAAGTCTTCATAATTTTTTTTAAAACCTTTATTAAATCTCCTTTAAGTCTCCTCTGTTCCAGTGGAAACAGTCCCAGTATATTAAGTATCTCCTCATAACTATTGTTTCTCATCCCTGGTATCATCCTGGTGAATTTAAGCTGTGCACTCTGTGACTTTAATGGGGAGGACTATCAACTTGGGACTGCCCGTTTTACCTAAAAAAAATGAGCGCCAAGGCACTGAAATTTGGGTTGTGATCTATTCGCAGGGGTTCCCCAGTGACATCATCTGAGCTGACCGATTTTAACAGCCTGGCAGCCGCTTCCAGCCTGTTTTGGTCAGAAAGTTGGCAAAGGGCATGCTAATAAGGCCTGGCCGTTAAAATCAGCTGAGTCTCCCTGCTACTCACTAGGCCTCATTCCTGCTGGGAGTAAAAAATTGGCCCCAATATCTCCCTAAACCTCTCCACATTGCTCCTCTCTCCCACCTTCAAATGCCTCTTCAAAACTGACCTCTTTGACCATACATTTCGTTACCTCTCCTAATTCTTCTTCTGTTTGATGCACATTGAAGTGCCATGGGACATTTACTATGTTAAAGGCACTATATAAAGAAAAGCTGTTGATTTCTACATTTCTACTAGATGGATGTAAAATTCCTATCCATATGTTAAATTTGTCAGAAGGAGCAAGTAGATTTTTCTGTAAGTGATCCAAGGCAGCTGAGACGTGATATTTTGATGTAGAGATCAGATTTTATCAGTGGAAACATACATATGAAGGTATAAAGTGAACTGCTATGACAGCAGTTTCCATGGACAGGCTGCATGTGTCTCCTGATGTTCTTTTTAAAAAGTGTTCCACGTCTCCCAATTTTATAGTATTTTGCAGGTTACAAATCTGCTTATTGGACCGAATCTTCATCAATGAAGGTTCATTTACCCAATCTTTCACATATGATTCCAGTCGACATTCATCAACTCCTTTCAGCTTGCACTTCCTCAATGCTCTCAACCTCCAGTCCTGTTTAAGTGCAGTTAAAGAATCACTCCATTTCCTTCAGATTTTGTTCTTTCAACTGTTCAAAGATACAGATTCTTCCTATCGCTTGCACATCTAACCAACAGCTACCACCTCTTACTTTTGATGGCTTCACCCTTAATCCGTCTTCATCTGTTGACATTCAATATCTCCTCTGGTCTCAAATAGAACTCCTGCATCCCTAAATCAGGCTCCAAGAAGATTGCTTTCTTCTTTCATAGAATCATAGCATGATACAGCACAAAAGGAGGCCATTCGGCCCATCTTGCCCGTGTCAGCTCTTTGAAAGAGCTATCCAATTAGTTCCACTCCCCTGCTCTTTCCCCATAGCCCTGAAAATTTTCCTACTTCAAGTATTTATCCAATTCCCTTTTGCAAGTTATTATTGAATCTGGTTCTACCACCCTTTCAGGCAGTGCATTCCAGGCCATAAGAACTCGCTCAGTAAATGTTTTTTTTTCTCATGTCGCCTCTGGTTCTTTTACCAATTACCTTAAATCTGAGTCCTCTGGTTACCGATTCTCCTGCCACTGGAACAATTTTTCCTTATTTACTCTATCAAAACCCTTCACGATTTTGAACACCTCTATCTAATCTCCCCTTAACCTTCTCTGATCTAAGGAGAACAACCACAGTTTCTCTAGTCTCTCCACGTAACTGATGTCTCTCATCCCTGGTACCATTCTAGTAAATCTCTTCTGTACCATCTCTAAGGCTTTGACATCCTTCCTAAAATGTGGTGCCCAGAATTGGCCACAATACTCCAGCAGGGGCCTAACCAGTGTTTTATAAAGATTTAGCATAACCTCCTTGATTTTGTACTCTGTACCTCTGTTTAAAAAGCCAAGGATCCTGTATGCCTTTTTAACAGCCTTCTCAACTTGTCCTGATACCTTCAAAGACTTGTGTACGTGCACCCCCAGATCTCTCTGTTGCTGTACCCCCTTTAAAATTGTACCATTTAGTTTACATTGTCTCCCCTCTTTCTTACTACCAAAATGTATCACTTCGCACTTCTCTGTGTTAAATGTCATCCGCCACATGTCTGCCCATTTTACCAGTCTGTCTATGTCCTCCTGAAGTCTGTTACTATCCTCCTCAATGGCCCAGAAATTGCTCACTAAACAACGGGGTACCTCAAAGGCGTCCTCCGTCTCTGATGGCGAATTGAAGGAGCAAGTTCACGCATTTGCACCTGCTCACTAAAACCCTGAAATGGTGAACTTGCTCCTATTGGTTCACCGGCAATTTGACAGCTGCAAGTTAAAGGGGAATCGCACGCTACAATCATTGACATCGATGAAAAATCGTAAACTTGGCAATCTGCCCAACTGAAACGTAATTACTTATGCCACCAAAAGGTACGTTGAAAAATACCAGGTCTACACTACTTTTTAAAAGCGCAATGACTCTTAATGACTGCCAAACAACTAAAAATTAAATTTTAAAAATGTGGAATATCATAATACTCCTTATTGTAATATTTTTTGATCACTAAAATTTTTTTAAAGAAGTAAAATGTTAAAAAAAATTTTACTTTTAACTTCTGTCTCTTTAATTTAATTCAATAATTTGCTTGGCTTTTTATTAAAAAAAAGGTTAAATTTTTATTTACAATGTCTTCCAGAATACTAACTTTAAATGAATGAAGTCTGCTTGCCTGCTTGTGGGTGTGACTTCTCTTCCTGGCAGATTCTGTGGGCGTGGGTTCCATTCTCACAGACTGTCCCATACGAATCAGCTGCTGAGAGGATGAATTGATAGCGCACAACCTCATGAAACTTCAAAATCGAGCAAGTGGACGCTGCGGAGCCCGCAGTAAGTGCTTTCGTTCTTTTAATTTGTAGGAGCTGCGGAGAGCCATGCCACGCCGCTCTGCACAATTTCCGGCCCACTGTTCACTGCATTTCCGAGTTTTGTATCATCTGCAAACTTTGAAATTATGCCCTTTATATCCAAGTCCAGGTCATTAATATATATCAAAAAGAGCAGTGGTCCCAACACCGACCCGTGGGGAACACCACTGCACACTTCCCTCCAGTCTGAAAAACAAACGTTCACCACTATTCTCTGCTTTCAGTCTCTTAGCCAATTTCATATCCACACAGCCACTGCCCCTTTAATCCCATGGGCTTCAATTTTGCCAACAAGTCAATTATGTGGTACTTTATCAAATGCCTTTTGAAAGTTCATATACACAATAACCGCACTACCCGTATCAACCCTCTCCGTTACTTCATCAAAGAACTCAATTATGTTAGTCAAACACAATTTGCCTTTAACAAATCCATGCTAGCTTTCATTTATTAACCCATATTTTTCCAAGTGCCAATTAATTTCGTCCTGGATCTTATTGAATGGTGGAGCAGGCTCGAGGGGCCATAAGGCCTACTCCTGCTCCTATTTCTTATATTCTTACATGTTCTTAACTCTCTATATGTCTAATTCTGTCCAAAGCTTGAATACTGCTCCCATATTTGGGAAGGCTCTCCTAACATCTCTCTCACACTGCTGGACAGAATTCAAGAATAAATAGCTGCCCGATATGTAATCCCTCTTGCACCTCTACCGCCCAGCCTCTCTCGAGAACCTCTCTTGACTTTACCCTTTTGCTACCACTATGGCCAATGCTCCTCTGAGCTCTCCTTTCTTGTTCCTTATAAGATCCAGATATACCCTGAAACCTCTTCCTCCTCCCTGCATCCCATGATGTTGAAATCAAGACTCATCATACAATTCCTTACTTTAACTCATTCTTTCCAAAGACCTCAAAACTGGGCCCCACAGGGAAAAGTCAGGCATCCTTTGCCCCGTACTCCCCGCTCTCCCCTCCCCTCCCGACTTCCCTACCACAAATCCCCTCCCCGGAACCTGGTCCCCACAATTAGCTCCATGGGTCAATAACTCACTCCACGGCTTTGAGCATAAGTACACAAATGGTCCCAAGTGAGCAATTTTAAGTGATGTAAAAATAGACCTCCGCATACATACCTGAGAATTAATCTCCCTGCATTATATGGACATGCTAATGCGCCACAAGGATAGCTAAACTTCAGAAAGCTACTTGAGTACTCCGGATGAGTCACAGAGAAGAACACAGATTTATATTTCCATACTTGTAGTAACCACTCGTAACCCAGGTATTGCACAATACAACCAAACAATTAATCAGGCTGGAATTATTCAGGATGCCCAGACATGTTTGTAGATGGTTAATCTGCTTTAAGGTATTGCTTAAGCATAGCTATTTTGATTTGAATGAGTCCTTTTGCATAAAAGCAAGAGACTGCAAAGAAAGGAACTCGTGATGGCAGCTGGCTGTTTCGTAAGAGTGATGTACCATGTGCTCTACACTTGTTGACCGTCACGCGACTGCCACATGTCAGATAGGAGGCTTCCTGTTTAAAACATGACCTGTGGCTGATCGGTTTATATAATGATTAATGAATGATTGTGGTAAGAGGGAAGACAAGCACACTGTTGAAACACTTACCAAGCTGAATAACATGATCTATCTGCTCGTGGCAATTCAACAGCAAAAGTGGGTCGGGGAAAAGTGGAATGGCATATTACAATATATATACGTCCTCCATACTCGGTAGTTCAATTACTTCAAGCTTCAAAATATTTAATTATCTTTGCAGCTGCAATTAATGAAAGAGGATTATAGTCATCTATATCAATAATAGTTTATGAAATTACAGCAATGATATGGCCACAAGCCCCTATCGCTTATAGGGGTCATGTTGGTGTTAACGTGATTAGCCCGCTATAAGCATTGGTCGGTGTATCATCATGAATGTACAGGAACTTGGACCTTTTTCGCTAACAGAGGACTGAGAGCAGTAAGCAGGGCGTACACACTCACACGCGCAGCCAGGCACCACTCCACTCAAATATCCAAAGGTTGCTGTCCGAGTTGCCATTAGCTTCACGAAAACTGCAGCTCGTTGGCTGCCTCACCATTGAAATGCATTGAATGGAGTGAAGTTAGAGCGGTAGAGAAGGCTTTAAACTAAATAGAGGGGGGGGAGGGCTCAGGTGGGGCGAAGTTTAGATTGATAAAGAGAAAAGACAAGGAAGTAGTACAGGAAAGTGATGGGGGTAATGATAAACAGAGTGTGTCAGGAAGGGACAGAGCGTACAAACATAAGAGTACACTAACAAATGGGGCTGGGGTAGGAAAGAATGGTAAAAAGACAAAATTAAAGGTTCTTTATCTGAATGTGCGCAGCATTCGTAATAAGATAGATGAATTGACGGCACAAATAGAAACAAATGGATATGATCTTGTGGCCATTACAGAGACGTGGTTGCAAGGTGACCAAGGTTGGGAACTAAATATTCAGGGTTATTTAACATTTCAGAAAGATAGGAAAAAAGTTAAAGGTGGTGGGGTAGCTCCATTAATAAAGGATGAAATTGGCATAATAGTGAGAAATGATCTTGGCTCAGAAGATCAAGATGTCGAATCAATTTGGGTGGAGGTAAGAAATATCAAGGGAAAGAAATCACTGGTGGGAGTAGTATATAGGCCCCCTAACAGTAGCTACACTCTAGGGCAAAATATTAATCAGGAAATAAGGGGGGCTTGTAAAAAAGGTAATGCAATAATCATTGGCGATTTTAACTTTTACATAGATTGGACAAATCAAATTGGCAAAAATAGCCCTGAGGAGGAGTTCATGGAGTGTATTAGGGACTGTTTCTTAGACTAATACGTCGGGGAACCAACCAGGGAACAGGCCATTTTGGATCTGGTATTGGGTAACGAAACAGGATTAATTAATGATCTCAAAGTAAAGGATCCCTTGGGAGGCAGTGATCATAACATGATAGAATTTCACATCCAGTTTGAGAGTGAGGATCTTGGGTCTGAAACAACTGTATTAAACTTAAATAAGGGCAATTAGAAAGGAATGAGGGCAGAATTGGCTAAAGTGGACTGGGTAAACAGATTAGATGGTATGATGCTGGATAAGCAGTGGCAAACATTTAAAAAGATATTTTATGACTCGCAACAAAAATATATCCGTGTGAGGAGGAAAGACTCCACAAAAAGGGTGAACCAACCATGGCTAACTAAGGAAGTCAAGGATGGTATCAGGTTAAAAGAAAAAGCATACAACATGGCAAAGATTACTGGTAAGCCCGAAGATTGGGAAAACGTTAAAAACCAGCAAAGGATGACTAAAAGAATAATAAAGAGGGAGAAAATAAATTATGAGAGTAAACTAGCAAGAAGTATAAAAACTGACAGTAAAAGGAAGAGGGTAGCTAAAGTAAACATTGGTCCCTTAGAGGATGAGACTGGGGAAATAATAATGGAAAACAAGGAAATGGCAGAGGAATTGAACAGATATTTTGTATCTGTCTTCACAGTAGAAGACACTAATAACATACCAATAATAGTAGAAAATCAAGGGGCAAAGGGAAGGGAGGAACTAAAAACAATCACTATCACTTGAGAAAAAGTACTAGGTAAACTAATGGATCTAAAGGTTGACAAGTCCCCTGGACCTGATGGCTTGCATCCGGGGGTCTTAAAGGAAGTGGCTACAGAGATAGGGGATGCATGGTTGTAATCTTCCAGAATTCACGAGATTCTGGAAAGGTCCCAGCGGATTGGAAAACCGCAAACTTAACACCCCTGTTCAAGAAGGGAGTGAGACAGAAAGCAGGTAACTATAGACCAGTTAGCCTAACACCTGTCATTGAGAAAATGCTAAAATCCATTATGAAGGAAGTAGTAGCAGGACATTTGGAGACTCATGTCAAGGAGAGTCAACATGGTTTTATGAAGGGGAAATCGTGTCTGACAAATTTATTAGAGTTCTTTGAAGAAATAACGGGCAGGGTGGATAAAGGGGAACCAATGGATGCAGTATATTTGGATTTCCAAAAGGCATTCAATAAGGTGCCACATAAAAGATTACTGCACAAGATAAGAGCTCATGGTGTTTTTTTTGGGAGGTAATATACTGGCATGGATAGTGGATTGGGTAACTAACAGAAAACAAAGAGTCGGGATAAAAGGATCATTTTCAAAATGGCAATCTGTAACTCGTGGGGTGTTGCAGGGCTCAGTGCTGGGGCCTCAACTATTTACAATATATATTAATGACTTGGATGAAGGAACAGAGTGTCTTGTGGCCAAATTTGCTGATGATACAAAGATAAGTGGAAAAGCACGTTGCGATGAGGACACAAAGGGCTCGATTCTCGCACCCCCGAGCGGGTGCGTTTGTGGCGGGGGGGCTGCGAAAATTGGGGATTCCCGGGGCGGGTCTGGAGCCTGGCTCCAACCCGCCCACTTCCGGGTTCCCCAGTTACCCGCTGACATGCACGTGCAGCCCCCGCATGTGGGACTCCCGACGGCAATTAAAGCCGGTGGGGTGCCACCTAAAGTACTTAAACAGGTACTTCAAGTCGTTAACAGAACTGATTGACCTGATATTTTAGGAGGGGTGGGATTTTGAAATGAACTGAGACTTTTTCCCGTTCTGGGGGAAACACTCCCAGTTCAAATGGACGTGTTGTAGCCATCAGCCTGTGGCAGCTGCAAAGGTCCATTTGACAGGTGTGGGGAGAGACCCTCACTCATTGCAGGAGGCCACGCTTGTCACTTTGGACAAAGTTTGGCCTCCACCACCCTCCTCCTAACAATCAAATTCACAAACTTGCAAACTTACCCAGTGTCCAGACACATGTACCTACCTTGCGGACCCCCTCAAATGTAAATCTTCCGGATGGGGGCCGCCATAGCTGCAGTCATGACCTCCTCGGAGGACGAACAGCATCACCAGCCTCTCCGGCCACGCCGTCCACCTCTGACACGTGGAGCTCCACAACACAGTGCTGTGACACATCCACCTGCACAGCAGGAGGGAGAGCAACCGCAGAGAGAGATGCGTCGCAGAAGGCACTACCCTCGTCACAGGGTCTACAGACTGAGGCTCAGATCCCTGGACCTCTCTGAGCAGCAGTGCACATGGAGGCTCGGAGTCACTCGACATGTAGTCGTGGACATCTGCAGCCTCCTTCATGCCGAGCTGCTCCCGGCTGGCCCGAGCACCATCTACTTACCTGTCGCTGTCAAAGTCACCACTGCCCTCAACAACTTCTCCTCCACATCCTTCCAGGGTGCCACCGGGGACATTGCCGACGTCGCTCAGTCGTCTGCACAAAAGAGCCCTGCAAATACACCTACACCCACTCTGCAGTGACCCAATGGGTGACATCAAGTTTGCGTGTTCCCATGAAAGGGACCTATTCCACAAGCCAGTCAAGAATAGACAAGACATGGCAGTAGTGGTGATAATAATAGGATTTATTGTGCGTGTGGCAGAAAACAAATATAAATAAAAAACATGACAAATCGTCAAACACCCTTGTGCATTCCCTTTGTGCTCACAAAACCTTCGCCTTGCGTTTACGGGAACCCCTACATGGAGCTACCCCTGTGGCTTCAGCAGAGGCAGTGGCAGGTTGCTCTTGCCCATGCCCTGACCGATTAGATGCTTTGGGCCGACGCCCTCTGGGTTTCGGTGCCCATGAGGGCCCCTCGAAAGACTGTTACACCTGCACCTGTGCAGGGGCAGACTCGGTCACCTGGAGAGGGGGCAGCATTGCGGGTACTGGTTGAGAGGGGGGCAACGGGTGAAACGTGGGAGTGCTTTGAGTGGCGTCCCCACTTCCATGCCCCCTTTCACCATCATCCCTCTCCTGGCCCAGGCCCACATCACTCCTTCCACTCTGCTGGACGACAGTTTGGAGGGCTTGTGAGAGGCCTTAGAACGCCACTTGCAAAGTATCTGTCAGCCTGTTCAAGGCGGCAGAATGTTGCTCACCCTGAATCCGAACGGCCGTTGTCAGGGCCTGAATGGACTCATTGTTGAGCCGTGCTTGACGTTCAATGGAAGCTAGCCTTGCCTCCATCGCAGACATTCCCGCACCTACCTGCGCCACTATCTCAGAGATGCCTTCACGTCCCTGCGACACTATCTTGGAGATACCCTCCTGTACCTGTGCCACCATTCCCCTCATGCAGGAGTTGGACTCCTCCATCTTCTGCACGATTGTGGAGAGTGCGCGTGGCACCTGTTCCAGCACCTCAGCAATGTGCTGCACCTCGATGACTCTCCTTTTCACAGCTGGCCCCCAGGATTCAGCATCTGGGTCCAGCTTAGCAGAGCATGGAGATGAGTGCTCCTACCGACGTGGACTCTCCACGGCTGCCCCTGCCACCAGGGTCTGCTTGTGCTCACATGTGCGTGGTGACTCACCATGTGCAAGCCCAACTAAGTGAGGAGGGGAACCACCGAGGTGTGTGTATCTGCGCTGGTGGATGCATGGCTCAGATGTGACGATGGACCCTCAGAGGCCGGCAGGTCCTCTGAGGAATCGCCCTCCACGGTCACGGCGCTCACAGATGGGCCTGCAAGAGAACAGAAAGCAATATTAGGCATGTGGACAGATGTTGAGGTGCTGCAGATGCCAAGTGATGCTAAGATCATTCGCTATCAAGAGTGCTGAGTGTTAGCTTTCTGTCACCAGCCGCTTGTGCAATCCCAGCCTCGGCATCCGCCACGGACAGGCACTCCAGCATGCGGCTGATCTCCAATGCCTGCTGCTCTGCGTCTGTTAGTGCCACCTGGTGTGGCGGGCCCCCTCCGGTCCTTGCCCTCTCCCGGGCGTTCTGGCATCTCTTCTCCTATCAAGGCAAAACACAGAGGCATGATTGAGTGATGGTTGCATGGTGACCCGCTGCATGCATTGGTGTGGGTGGGGTTGAGCGTGAGGGAGATGCATGGGAGGGTGCGTGTGCAACATAGCCATGAGATTGTATGAGGATTGGGTTGCGTGGTAGTGTTCGAATGGCGACAGGGGCAGTGAGTACGTGCAGGCAAGGTGAGGATGATGGTTGAGTGGATGTGAGGAGTGATGCGAGAGCGTTGTGGTGGCAGTGCAGAAGGGGTTGTGTGGTGGTGGAGGTGATGTGGAAGACGGAGTGCGGGAGAATGCGTAAGTATACCCGCTTTGGCTGACCTGGTTAGGTCATTAAATCTCTTCCTGCACTGGACCCAGGTTCGTGGCACATTGCTGCTGCTGGTGACCTCCTCGGCCACCTCCAGCCAGGCCTTCTTCATGGTGGAGGGAGGGCACTTCCTCCCATCGGAAGGGAAAAGGATTTCCCTCCTCCTCCTCACCCCATCGAGCAGAACCTGGAGTGAGGAGTCCGAAAACCTTGGGGCAGCATTTCCTCTGGCCTGCTCCATGGTTCAGAATTGGTTGTTTGCTGCAGGAGGAGCATTGGTGGACTGCCCCTTTAAATAGGGCTCCTCCAGCTGACAGACTTTGCTGCGCATGCGCAGTCCGCCCGCTATGCAGCTTTCCAGCGCGAAACCCGGAAGCACAGGTAAGTGGCTGCAATTAGCCTGCGATTCCGTGTGGAGCACACTAATTTCACCGGGCGCGTTACCCACGCGCCCAGTCGACCCCCCATTGAGAACCCGCCTCCCTCCTAATATCGGGCCCAAAGTGTCACCAAAGGGATATTGACAGGTTAAGTGAAAGGACAAAAATTTGGCAGATGGAATATAATGTGGAAAAATGTGAAGTCATCCACTTTGGGAGGAAAAATAAAAAAGCAAAATATTATTTGAATGGAGAAATACTACAAAATGCTGCAGCACAGAGGGATCTGGGTGTCCTTGTACATGAAACACAAAAAGTCAACATACAGGTGCAGCAGGTAATCCGGAAGGCAAACGGAATATTGGCCTTTATTTCTAGGGGGATGGAGTATAAAAGCAGGGAAGTCATGCTACAACTTTACAGGGTGCTGGTGAGACCACACCTGGAGTACTGCATACAGTTCTGGTGCCCTTATTTAAGGAAGGACATACTTGCATTGGAGGCAGTTCAGAGAAGGTTCACGAGGTTGATTCCGGGTGTGGAAGGGTTGTTTTATGAGGAAAGATTGAACAGGTTGGGTCTGTACTCATTGGAGTTTAGAGGAATGAGAGGAGATCTTATTGAAACATACAAAATCCTGAGAGGACTCCATTGGGTCGATGCTGAGAGGATGTTACCCCTCATGGGGGAATCTAAAACCAGGGGGCATAGTCTCAGAATAAGGGGTCGCCCATTTAAGACGGAAATGAGGAGGAATTTCTTCTCCCAGAGGGTCGTGAATCATTGGAATTCTTTACCCCAAAAAGCAGTGGAGGCTGAGTCATTGAATACATTCAAGGCTGAGTTAGACAAATTTTTGATCAGCAAGGGAGTTAAAGGATATGGGGAAAAGGCGGGAAAGTGGAGTTGAGGTAAAAATCAGATTAGCCATGATCTCATTGACTGGTGGAGCAGCCTCGAGGTGCCAAATGGCCTACTCCTGCTCCTATCTCTTATGGCCTTATAAGTTGCCTCATCTGCATGGCATATATGTACTAAACTCGCCACAGAAAGCTAAGTCTTGTCCATTTCAGTCTAAGTACCCTTTTAACGATGTGATAAGAGTTAATTAGTGCCAGTCAACCGCTCAGGCACTGAAAATTAACTATTACAAGTGTGGAGTCTCATTCCTTCAGGTTTTAATTGCTGTCGCTTCCCTCCCTTCCTCTAGCCCACCAAGCCAAGCTTCCCCTATGGTTCCCCCCTGTCCTGAACTCACATCTTTCTCTAGTTTCTCTCCTATCTCCCCTCCTGTTCTCTCCGAGCTCATCTTGACCATGAGATCCACCTCCTGTTCCCTCGACCCTATTCCCACTAAACTGCTGGCCACCCGACTTCATTTCCTGGCCCCCATGTTAGCTGAAATTGTTAACGGTTCCCTCTCCTCAGGTATTGTCCCCCTCCCCTTCAAATCTGCCATCATCACCCCCTCCTCAAAAAACCCACCTTTGACCCCTCTGTCCTTGAAAACTACCTCCCAATCTCCAACCTCCCTTTTCTCTCTAAAGTGTATATGTTGTCACCTCCTGAATCCGTGCCCATCTTTCTTGCAACTTCATGTTTGAATCCCTCCAATCTGGTTTCCGCCCCTGCCACAGTACTGAAATGGCCCCTATCAAACTCACAACTGACATCCTATGTGACTGTGATGATGGTAAACTATCCCTCCTCATCCTCTCGACCTGTCTGCAGCCTTTGACACCACACCATCCTCCTCCAATTTCTCTCCTCTATTGTCCAGCTGGGCGGGACTGCGCTTGCCTGGTTCCATTCATATCTATCCAGTCGTAGCCAGCAAATCACATGTAATGGCTTCTTTTCCCGCTCCCGCATCGTTACCTCTGGAGTCCCCCAAGAATCTATCCTTGGTCCCCTCCTATTTCTTATCTCCATGCTGCTCCTCGGCGACATCATCTGATAACACAATGTCAGATTCCACATGTACGCTGATGACACCCAGCTCCGCCTCACAACCACCTCCCTCGACCCCTCCACTGTCTCCCATTTGTCACATTGCTTGTCCAGTACCTGGATGAGCAAAAATTTCCTCCAACTAAATATTGGGAAGACTGAAGCCATTATCTTTGATCCCCGCTGCAAACTCCGTTCCCAAGCCACCGACTTCATTCCTCTCCCCGGCCACAGTCTGAGGCTGAACTAGACCGTTCACAAACTTGGCATCCTATTTGACCCTGAGATAAGCTTCTGATCACATATCCGCTTCATCACCAGGACCGCCTACTTCCACCTCTGTAATATCACCCGTCTCCACCCCTGCCTTAGCTCATCTGCTGCTGAAACCCTCATCCATGCCTTTGTTACTTCCAGACTAGACTATTCCAATGGTCACTTGGCTGGCCTCCCATCTTCCATCCTCCATAAACTTGAGCTCATCCAAAACTCTGCTGCCCATATCCTAACTCGCACCAAGTCCTGTTCACCTATCACCCCTTTGCTCGCTGATCTATGTTAGCTCCCGGTCCAGGAACGTCTCGATTTTAAAATTCTCATCCTTGTTTGCAAATCCCTCCATGGCCTCGCCCCACCCTATCTCTGTAACCGCCTTAGAACCTACCTCTTTGACCAAGCATTTGTCCTTATAGCTCTTTATGTGGCTCGATGTGAAATTTTGTTTGATAACGCTCCTGTGAAGCATCTTGGGACGTTTTACTACATTAAAGGCGCTATATAAATACAAGTTGTTGTTGGAGAATTAAAAAATGTAAAATTTAAAATTTTTATTTTACTTTTCCTTTCTGTCTCTTTTTTCTCTCTCTTAATTCAATCTTTCTTTCCCTTCCTGTATTTCTCTTTCTGTACCTGATTTGACATTGAATTCACCCATTCTAATTTACACTTCCTTCTCAGTCCTTGTGCTGTTAATGTCACAATCCTCCAATCTGATTGTTTAAAGAGATGCTTGCCCTGTTTTCCTTGCTGCGCTCGCACTTTCAGCAACTTGCCACGCAAAAAATTTTAAAACCTAAATGTGCAGGAGCAAGTCTAACTAACGACAGTACCGTTAGATGCCCTGTTACAGCAAATTCTGGCCCAGACTCTCTAAAGTCAGTGCGGTGCCCTGTGTTTGACCACGTCCCTCCGGAACCGATCACTCTGTTCATCTCCAGCCTCGGGAGAACGACCCCTCCTGCATCCACTGGCTGACGAGTGAACTCTACAACCCTGACAACCACCAAATCTAACCTAAAACCCATTGAGACACAAAAGAAAAGCCCAGACACAGACACAGAGTGATCCACGGAGGGATTTAAGTACAAATACAGTATGATTACGAGGTGGGAAAAACTTATTGAATTGCGCAAAATAGCCAGCACACTTGATGTCTTATAAGTGGTGCCTTTGTAATTGACCTCAATGGAAATGGCAAATGGTGCTAACCCGATATTAGATTCTGACCGCGATATGGGTGGATGGTGTGAGTGGTGGGGACTGTAAAAGGTTGACCATCAAAAGACCGCTCCATAATTAAACTACCTGACCACGTGCTTTGCTCCCATTATGGTTCAACTGGTAAAGGCAATGAATAGCAAGATATGCAGGCCACAGGTTACATGTACGATCTTCATTCTGAGCTAGTCTGTGCCAGAGGCGGGGCTGCAATCATTGGCCCTGGGGTCAGGAAGGTGAAAATCAGCTACGGTCTATACTTGTGATTGTTATCAAAGTGGGTATACGTGGATTGTCTGTGAGAAGAGGATTGGGCTTGGCTATGCTGCACTGAATATCCTTTAAAATGTTTAATTCCCTTTGTACCTTGAACAATCTCGGCTCATATATAATGAATGGCCACTTGGGTGAGGTGCCACATGGTGACCATACCCCAGTGAGGAGCTAACATCTTCAGAAAAGGATGAGGGCAGCAAAGGAGAAAGGGAAAGAAACAAATTATTTTTATTTAATTCTGTCTTTCCGTTAAAAAAGAAAGACTTGCATTTATATAGCACCTTTCACAATCTCAGGATGTGCCAAAGCGCTTTACAACCAATGAAGCACTTTTGAAGTGTAGTCACTGTTGGAAACAAAGCAGCCAATTTGCGCACAGCAAGATCCCACAAACAGCAATGAAATAAATGACCAAATAATGGACCAGATTTTGCTGTGAAAATGGTGAGGCTAACAGCAGTCACCATTATTTATGCGCAAATCAGACAGCAACTTCCGGTGAGTGGAGATGCGCAGTTAAACTCGAAAATCCGGAAGTTGCTGCCTGGGATACAATGCTCCTCCGTAAACTGCGCGAAAACAGCATCTCACCGTCTGGCTCCCCATTGGAGTTCCTGTACTGACGTCATAGATATGGACTAAACTTGCCACAAAATGTTTGGGCTTGACCATTTTAGCTAAGCACCCTTTTAGTGGCATGGTAAATCTGAATTACTGCCAAACAACCTCTCTAGCACTGAAAATTAACCTTTACAAATGTGGAATCATAGAAAGTTACGGTACAGAAGGAGGCCATTTGACCCATCGTGTCCGTGCTGGAGTCTTATTCCTTCAGCTTTTAATTGTTGGAGATTTAAAAAAAAAATTTAAATGACATTTTTTTCTACTTTTTCTTTCTGTCTCTTTTATCTCTCTCTCTTAATCCAACCTTTCTTTCTCTTTCTGAAACTGATTTGACATTGAATTCACTATTCTAACTGACACTTCCTGGTTCAGACTCTGCGCAGCTCATTGATGATTCTTCAATCTGATTGGCTAAGGAGACACACAGTTGCTTTCCCTGTTCACACAGGTCCCAGATGCCCTGTAGGGGGCGCCGTGCCCTTTGGCTCTCCCGCTGACAGCAACTTGCTATGCAAAACCCCCGGAGAAAGTCTATGGGCAAATGCAAGTCTAATGAACGGTGGGCACCATTCGTTCGCCACTCACAGCAAAATCTGTTTTAGTGATGTTGGTTGAGGGATAAATATTGGCCAGGACACCAGAGAGAACTCCCCTGCTCTTCTTCACAATAGTGACATGGGATCCACCTGAGAGGGCTCACCTGAAAGACAGCACCTCCAACAGTGCAGTACTGAAGTGTTAGCCTAGATTCTGTGCTCAAGTCCCTGGAGGGGGATTTAAACCTGCAACTTTCTGACTCAGAGGCGAAAGTGCTACCACTGAGTTACACTAACACCTTTTTAATTACATTGAGTCCTGATGACATCATTAGAACTGGTCTGACGGGGTTATGAGTTAAGGAAATGACTTATGCCATGAACAAGAAATATAAATGATGCAT
This sequence comes from Heptranchias perlo, assembly GCF_035084215.1. Classification (NCBI taxonomy): domain Eukaryota; kingdom Metazoa; phylum Chordata; class Chondrichthyes; order Hexanchiformes; family Hexanchidae; genus Heptranchias; species Heptranchias perlo. Next base: position 19,839,693 of record NC_090338.1, read on the forward strand.
TTTTTTTATTCGTTCATAGGATGTGGGCATCGCTGGCAAGGTCAGCATTTATTGCCCATCCCTATTCCCCTTGAGAAGGTGGTGGTGAGCCGCCTTCTTGAACTGCTGCAGTCCATGTGGTGAAGGTTCTTCCACAGTGCTGTCTGGTAGGGAGTTCCAGGATTTTGACCCAGCGACGATGAAGGAATATATTTCCAAGTCGCGATGGTGTGTGACTTGGAGGGGAATGTGCAGGTGGTGGTGTTCCCATGTGCCTGCTGCCCTTGTCCTTCTAGGTGGTAGAGGTCGTGGGTTTAGGAGGTGCTGTCGAAGAAGCCTTGGCGAGTTGCTGCAGTGCACCCTGTGGATGGTACACACTGCAGCCACTGTGCGCCGATGTTGGAGGGAGTGAATGTTTAGGGTGGTGGATGGGGTGCCAATCAAGTGGGCTGCTTTCTCCTGGATGGTATCGAGCTTCTTGAGTGTTGTTGGAGCTGCACTCATCCAGGCAAGTGGAGAGTATTCCATCACACTCCTGACTTGTGCCTTGTAGATGGTGGAAAGGCTTTGGGGAGTCAGGAGGTGAGTCACTTGCTGCAGAATACCCAGCCTCTGACCTGCTCTTGTAGCCACAGTATTTATGTGGATGGTCATACTACAAGATAAGAGGAAGGCTGCACTTTTTATCTATAACTAAACACCAAATTAACAACAAAATAAAAACTCACAGATCACTCATCTATTATTAAAAGCAGCACTGACCCAAAGTGTAATTTTAGCATCTCGGTGCCAAAATTAAATTTAGATCAGTGTTATTATATTTCAGCACTTTGTCACATTCTTTCTGTCACATCCACTCATACATGCTGCTTTAGACCCACTGCAGCTTCCAAAAGGCCCTGAACAACACATGCCACACTCATTTAAACCGTCTGTTGTGGTGCAAAACATGTTGGACAGTGAATTTTTCTGTAGTTTAGTGATTAAAGCAACCTGTTATTACTGCGTAAAAGTTATAGGCCTAGAAACTGGCTGATGATGCCTCCGTTTTATAGGCGTAAAACAGGCGTCAAAGCGCCCAATATGGAGGGTGGCGTGCACATGTACATTCTGAGCTCGAAGTGCGCAGCCTGCCATATTGGTATAGGCATCAAAACAGACGTTATGTCCTTTGAATATGCAAATAAGGGGCCTACGCTCGTTGGCGGTCTCCTTTACTAAATTGGTTTGCCCTGACTGCAGCCAGCACCGGGCCAACTGCATTCAGAAAAGCCAGGTCCACATGCAGCCTATCCAGTGGTCCTTAAAGGGAGTGCTCCATGCCACCACCAGAAAACTTACTTGAGTGTGGAGCCGGGAGGAACAGGAGTTCTCTTCCTGGCTCCACTTTAAAACTACAAGTCGCTGCTGGCCACCACTCATCCCTCCTCCAGATCGCAACCTCGGCCCCGCCCCTCCCAGTCACCCCCTTCCCCCAATTGCTCCCCTCTCCCGGTTGTGCCCTGCCCCTCTCCGGGTAACTTCCCCTCTCCCAGTCACTTCTGGCCTCTTCCAAGACCTACTTGAGGGCTGCTGCCAGTGACACAGTGGCCCAAAATTCGAATGATCTTCGCTGGCGAGCTGCTTGGGGACGTCGGTCTGACGAGGCCCGAGGCCTAATATCGGGTGGCCTCATGCCTACCCATTCCGGTACAGGGAGAGATCCCTGCACTCAGTTGATATCGGCAGGCTGACGCAAACCAATTTCTATGCCATAATGGTTGAGTCACTCCATCACAAAGTCCCGTAGGATATATGAATACATCCAGCAATATATCTGCACTGTCCAAAATGACCAGATATTTCTGCCAGTTTTCAAATGCCTGAGATTTATTAAGAACCAAATGCACTGAGAGAAGTAAGTGGACCTTTCTCAATTCAGGCTTCTGGCAACCCAATCGCTGCTATTGAGGCAGGGTGATTTCTGCCATGTGCACCTTAGGCTGGGAGGGCTAGGGTGGTATTATAATTGGGGTCTCCTCATTTTAAAAGCTAAGAATGTGAAAGGAAATGAAAAGTGTAGCCATTTATCAGTGTCATAGCAAACCATGAAACAATGTGGGTTAGAAATCTGGAATTCCCTCCCTAAACCTCTCCGTCTCTCTACCTCTCTCTCCTCCTTTAAGACGCTCCTTAAAACTTACCTCTTTGACCAAGCTTTTGATCACCTGTCCTAATACCTCTTTATGTGGCTCGGTGTCAAATTTTGTTTGGTAATCGCTCCTGTGAAGTGCCTTGGGACATTTTACTATGTTAAAGGTGCTATATAAATGCAAGTTGTTGTTGTTGTTGTGGAAATGGCCAGTGACAGCTCCAGTAACAAAATTTTGAAAAAAGGAGGATGTACACAACATGCATCACACAGAACTCTTTCAGCTCACTGCATAAACACTGGTCATGCACTGCACTCTGTCTGTTATCAAAGACAGTACTGTGGTGGAAAGCAAGATCTGTCCTTGAAGATTTCTTTAGCAACTTCAAGAGAAAGCGTCAACCTTTGAAGATGATTGGTGATGTTGACATTCACTCTCTTTCATCTTGTGGTATCTTGGCTCCAATCCTTTTATCCTCGAATTTGAAAGAGCAGTCAAATTTTCATTCAGAGGATAATAAGAGCAAAAACACACCACAAGACTAAATAAACAAATAGCTTCTGTCTGTGCAGACTTATACTTTTTTTATATTAATTATTAGTGGCCTACATTTTCCTGCAACGACTGTAAATTTCGCTGTTAACTTACTCCATATTTTCATGCATTTCTAATTTGAATACGCCGCAGCGAACATAGCAGCAAATCAGAAACGGCCATTGTACTTACCGTCACTTCACAGGCCATTCCTGATAACTGTCCTGTCGTGCTTGGATTAAACATTTGTACACATATCGATATGCAATTGTTGAATTGTCATTTTTAGGCCTTTATTTATTCTGGAGGGACCTTTTAGCTAAGCAAATGTGTGAAGTAGCAGACCAATGATAATAAATGACAATGTAATCTGTCTTTCAACAAGTCAGCAAACACAATCGATCAGCACATTAGCACGTCATATCCCAATCAGCAAACGCAGCAATGGCCCACTTAGCACGTAATTTAAATGCAATCAGAAAACGCATTCAGTCGATTAATCAGATCACTGCCAGGTCTCCAGCACCATTATTTCTAAGTCTAATTGGCAGCGTCCTGAAAACTAGCTTAAATCATAGAATTATACAGCACAGAAGGAGGCCTTTTGGCCCATCATGCCTGTGCCGGCTCTTTGAAAGAGCTATCCATTAAGTCCCGTTCCCCTGCTCTTTCCCCATAGCCCTGCAAATTTTTCCCTTTCAAGTATTTATCCAATTCTCTTTTGAAAGTTATTATTGAATTTGCTTCCACCACCCTTTCAGGCAGTGCATTCCAGATAATTACAACTTGTTTCATATTTTTTTTTCCCCTCATGTCGCCTCTGGTTCTTTTGCCAATTACCTTAAACCTTTATCTTCTGGTTACCGACCCTTCTGCCACTAGAAACAGTTTCTCATTATTTACTCTATCAAAACCCTTCATGATTTTGAACACTTCTATCAAATCTCCTCTTAACCTTCTCTGCTCTAAGAAGAACAACCCCAGCTTCTCCAGTCTCTTCACGTAACTGAAGTCTTTCATCCCTGGTACCATTCTAGTAAATCTCCTCTGCACCCTCTCTAAGGCCTTGACATCCTTCCTAAAATGTAGTGCCCAAAATTGGCCACAATACTCCAGCTGGGACCTAACCAGTCTTTCATAAAGCTTTAGCATAACCTCCATGCTTTTGTACCCTTTGCCTCTGTTTATAAAGCAAAGGATCCCGTATGCCTTTTTAACAGCCTTCCCAACTTGTCCTGCCACTTTCAAAGACTTAAGTACATGCATCCCTAGATCTCTCTGTTCCTGCACCCCCTTTAAAATTGTACCATTTAGTTTATAATGCCTTTCCTCATTCTTCCTACCAAAATGAATCACTTCACACCTCTCTGCGTTAAATTTAATCTGCCATGTGCCTGCGCATTTCATCCGTCTGTCTATGTCCTCCTGAAGTCTGTTACTATCCTCCTCATTGTTTACTACATTTCCAAGTTTCATGTCATCTTCAAACTTTGAAATTATGCCCTGTATACCCAAGTCCAGGTCATTAATGTATATCAAAAAGAGCAGTGATCCTAATACTGACCCCTTGGGGACACCACTGCACTGTTCCCTCCAGTTTGAAAAACAACCGTTCACCATTACTCTCTGCTTTCTGCTCCGTTAGAAAATCACAATTGCCATTGATTTTAATGGAGGGGGAGCTATGATAATTACCTTCTAACTGTTTTCGGCGAGTGGAGTGGTGCTAAAGTCCCAGGAGAGTAAGAAGTGGCATAATTAATGACGTAAATCACTTATTCCATAATTTCCTCTTTCTTTTGCGCCATTCAAGGATCCCCACATCATAAGTACCCAGGAAAATCTGGGCCAGTGGGCCTGAATTTGCTGAAAACAAGTGGCATACTAATGGTGCATCTGTGGTGTTCGGCATTATTACAGTGCAGAAATTCCAAGAAATGATGGTGTGAGTGACTTTTGCCATTACTTAGTTCATGCCATAATTTACTGGGACTTCTGCACTGCTCCACAGATGCTCACCGAAAAGATTGAACAGTTAATTATCATAGCTCTGCCCTTCATTAAAATCAGTGGCAGCATGGAGTTTGCTGAGTTAATGCCACTGTGATCACGATGGCCACTTAGACCACGACAGAATAGCACTGGAAGGCTTATAATCAGTAAAGTATTCAATCGCTCTGCATGTTTTGACACAGTTTGCATGAAGTTCCCACTAAATAAAATTCCCTGCAGCTAAAAAGTTGTTGGGGAGTTATACTCAAATGCACTTATTTTGGAACAACTTGATTACTTTGAATGCTGAGGGATTCTACTGATTTATTTGAAAACATATGTCTAGTAACGGGAGATGCAAGGACTTCCTGCCGTTGTTCAGTGTGGGTTCGAGGAATCTCCTTTCATATTAGTCCATTTGATTATCAGGAAAGGAAATATAAACAATTTTACCAAATACATTCGATCTTTGTTAGAAGTGCAGTTTGTAGTAGTTGAACCCTCAGCATTCGGCCAATAAAGTGTCTGGCACACTGTAACCCCGAGTTAGATCAATGGGGTAGAATGGGAGTGAGATAAACCGGTATTGTATGGAGGTGTGGGTTGTGTGTGCAAAGACATGACAATTTAACACTTTATCAAACCAGTCTTACTTTAATGTCATAACTTTGTTTAAGATAAAACAACCAGCCATTTACTAACAAGACAGATGGTCAGAAGTAAAATTAACCAGACACCGGGATATGCAACAACGATGAGCAACTCTGGTTTGGACAGACTGCTTCCCTTTTGCACCATCCTGAGTATGAACAACGAGAATTAATTACAAATTAAGAAAAAAAAAACTCCATTTATACTAATCAATGATAAAAATACGACAATGGGAAATCTGCACAAATTGTTTGGCCCTTTTATTGTTATGGAAACATTAAGTAACCTGTTGTTCCGTTTGGTACCCTGGATGTTTATCAGACATTGGCTGCGCCATTCCCAATTTATGGCCATGCTCGCTGTGGCATATTCTAATTATTATTCAAGTGAACTGTGGCATGAATTTGCCACTGGAGGATTGGGGAGCTCAACGGGCTAACTTATGGGGCTTGATTTTCGGATATTCGTGACGGCGGGTTTGTGGCGGGGGGGGGGCTCCGAAAATCGGGGATTCCTGGGGCGGGTCCGAAGCCTGGCTCCAACCCGCCCATTTCCGGGTTCCCCAGTGACGCGTTTAGATGCGCGCGCAGCCCCCGCATGTGGGACTCCCAACGGCAATTAAAGCCGGCGGGATCCCACTTAAACCAATTAATTAGATAGTTCAGGTCGTTTGCAGACCTGATTTGTAGGATATTTTAGGAGGGGTGGGATTTTCAACTCAACTGAGCGTGTTTCCTGTACTGGGGAAACACTCCCAGTTGAAATGGACGTGTTGCAGCCACCAGCCTGTGGCAGCTGCAAAGGTCCATTTGACAGGTTGGGGAGGGGATCCTCACTCATAGCAGGAGGCCACTCTGTCACTTTGGACAAAGTTTGGCCTCCACCACCCTCCTCCTAACAATCAAATTCACAAACTTGCAACCTCAACCCCGGTGTGCAGACACATTTACTTACCTTGCGGACCCCCTCAAATGTACACCTTCCGGATGGGGGCCGCCGTAGCTGCAGTCATGACCTCCTCGGAGGACGAACAGCATCACCAGCCTCTCCAGCCACGCTGTCCACCTCTGACACGTGGAGCTCCACAACACAGTGCTGTGACACATCCACCTGCACAACAGGAGGGAGGGCAACGGCAGAGAGAGATGCGTTGCAGAAGGCACTACCCTCGCCACAGGGTCCACAGACCGAGGCTCAGCTTCCTGGACCTCTCTGAGCAGCAGTGCACATGGAGGCTCAGAGTCACTCGACATGTAGTCGTGGACATCTGCAGCCTCCTTCATGCCGAGCTGCTCCCGGCTGGCCCGAACACCATCTTCTTTCCTGTTGCTGTCAAAGTCACCAGTGCCCTCAACATCTCCTCTGCAACCTTCCAGGGTGCCACCGGGGACATCGCCGACATCTCTCAGTCGTCTGCACAAAAGAGCCCTGCAAATACACCTACACCCACTCAGCAGTGACACAATGGGTGGCATCAGTTGTGGGTCTTCATGGTGATCCTCAGGAAAGGGCATTATTGCACAAACCAGACAAGATTTGCAAAGATGTGTCAGTAGTGGTGACAATACAATATGTAATGTGAGTTGATCAGAAATCAAATATAAGTAAAAACCATGACAAACCCTCAAACACCCTTGTGCATCCCCTTCATGCTCATGACACGTTTGCCTTACGCTTCCTACTATACATATGTGATGCATACCCTGTGGCTGCAGCACAGGTAGTGGCAGGTGGGGTGAGGCTGACTGTGAAAGAGATGCATGAGAGAGTGAGTATGAGACGGAGCCATGAGATTGTATGAGGATTGGGTTGAGTGGTAGTGGTGGGATGAGTACTGGCGAGGTGAGTAAGTGCAGGTAAGATGAGGATGAGGTTTGAGTGGGTGTGAGGAGTGATGTGATAGAGTAGTGTTGGCAGTGAAGAAGGAGATGTGGGGTGGGGGCGGTGATGTGGCAGACGGAGTGTAGGGGAATGAGTAAGTGTACTCACTTCGGCTGACCTACTTAGGTCATTGAAGCGCCTCCTGCACTGTATGCAGGTGTGCGATATGTTAGTGGTGCTGGTGACCTCCTCTGCCACCTCGAGCCAAGCCTTCATGGTGGCAGAGGCAGGCCAATTCATCCCGTCCACCAGGGAGAAGATCTCTGTCCTCCCCCTCCTCAACCCATCCAGTAGGACCTGGAGTGAGGCATCATTAAACCTGGGAGCAGCCTTCCCCCTGGGCTGCTCCATGCTGTAATTTTGGCTCCTTTCTGCAGCAAGAGTCAATGGAGGACTGCCCCTTTAAATAGGGCTCCTCCAGCTGACAACCTATGATGCGGCTGCGCAGTCCGCCCGCTGCGCAACTTTCCAGCGTGAAACCCGGAAGTCAAGGTAAGTGCCTTCAATTAGGCTGTGATCGCGTGCGGAGCACCCCAAATTCACTGGGCACGTTACCCATGTGCCCAGTCGACCCCCGCTGCCAACCCGCCTCCCTCCTAAAATCGAGCCAATGGTGTTCGTCACCAATAGCACCACTACAGCGAATTCCAGGTTATTATATCCTTTTTTAGAGAAAGAAAGGAGGGAGGGTAGGTGGGAGACAGTCTATGTTTAAAAAACATTCTAATCAAGTACTCACTGTCAGGATAGTGTTACCTACACAAAGTAACTCTATTGATAAATCTGCATTCTGACCCTGATGTTATCCTTGCCTTCTCTACTAGAGTACCAACCTGTACTTAATTGCAAACATTCAGCACCTTGGCATACCCAAGTTACACTGAGATAATCAGATGCCAAAGATATCTTGAAAAGCTGCCAGAAGAAAGTTTGGCTCTGCTTGCCGCAGTTGGTAACATCAGTGTTATAAAGAATCTATATCTGTTCAGTCAGTGCGGTCTAAAGCCAATAAGACCATGGGGTGAACTAATTTGGCTGACTCCACGTCAGTATCTGCCTCATACGATATTGGGAAAAGTGTCTGGGTTGTAATATTGTGCCTGCAGTACGCAGTTTCAAGTACTGAGGCCAGACCTTCATGGTTATGTCATGAGCACAAGAGTTGCTGCAGCTGCATATGAACACTGTATCAATCCAAAAGAGTTTGCACAGCGGCAAAGTTTCATACTTCTACATCTGAAACACTTCCCTCAGATATTGTTGTACCTGGAACTCCATTTGTAGAAACTAATATTTGACAAAGGGGAATCAATTGCCTTTTCTCACATTGGGAATAAATAAATCCAATAAAAAATTAACTTGAAGTTACCACCAAAGGTCACTGAAGTAGACAATGTACATGAATTCAGAAGGTAATTGGATGTTGTTGCAGTTTGGGTTTTCTCATTTGTTTTGTGTTCACAACAAAAAGGCAGTTTCTATAAGCAGATCTGCATCATTATATTTGCTGTAAGTGGGATAGCAGACCATCAGAATGACAAATACCCCTCTAGTTATAGTATACATGAGAAACCCACCATGAACTCCAGACCTCTCCAAAAGGTGGCAAACACAACACTGTCAGACAAAGATCTGTTCAGGATACAATTAATAGATTGGTTTAGAAATAAAATAAGACACAGAAAATTACTGGAACAATAAAGATAATATCAGTCTTCAAAGAGTTAAAGTAGTCTTTTTAGAATGTATTTCTTACACAGCTTGGAAAGCAGCAGGTCTATTGGATGAAATAATCTTTTGTAGACCTTCATTATGCGAAGTTGTACACTGAGTTCAAATCTCTAGATAGAACTAAAACTGAGTAATTAGAGCTGTATTTTTATGCCATGGGAAACTTTTTAAGTTATGGAAATGCCTTTGAAGTCCACAGGCAGCCTGCGAGCTCAAAAAGAATTTACCCTTTGTGGAGAAGCGTGTTAATGTCAGATATTATAGTCGCTCTGCAAACATCCTGCTTTAATCATAGAACCAGGGAATATTACAGCATAGAAACAGGCCACTTAGCCACTCAGCCCATCAACAGTTCAGCATTTGGAATAATTGAACGTAATTATTCTCAGGCCTGTTAACCTATGTTAGCATATCAAACTGCCAGAGATGTTTGTAAACAATTTTACAACACCAAGTTATAGTCCAGCAATTTTATTTTAAATTCACAAGCTTTCGGAGGCTACCTCCTTCCTCAGGTGAACGATGTGCACATCGTTCACCTGAGGAAGGAGGTAGCCTCCGAAAACTTGTGAATTTAAAATAAAATTGCTGGACTATAACTTGGTGTTGTAAAATTGTTTACAATTGTCAACCCCAGTCCATCACCGGCATCTCCACATCATGACTGCCAGAGATGTTGACACAGACAACGAGAATCTATCCAGGACAGACCTGTCCATTGGCCACAGTCTGCACTCAGTTACATGTATTGGTCACCAATGCTAAAGAAACAATGAGCTGCTCTTATCTACCTGAACTATCTGACCTGCTGTCCCATGGAGAGCCTGGGGGTGATTTTAACCCTCAAGAACGGGTGGGTTGGGGGCGGTTAGGAGTTGAAAATAGTTGTTTTTTAGGTTGCTACCACAAAATTTTCGGACTTGCATTCCCAGTGGGAAGCCTGTACTTTTACACGCCGACGTTAAACCCGGAAATAAAGCCGGGTTGCGGTTGCGACCCAAAAAACAACTATTTTCAACTCCCACCCGCCCCCCAACCCACCCGTTTTTGGGGTTTAAAATCACCACCCGACTGTTTCTGTTCTCCATTTTGAAATTTAGTAAGGGAAACCAGTTTCCAGCTTTAAAACACCAAATATTCCTTATTTGACACAGGACAAAAACTCACAGATGCAAGTGTGGTGAAAGAAGGAATGAGGAATACTGTGAAAAAGTGAGTAGGTTGGGACTAGCCTAATGGTCTTTTACTCTTCTTAAAATTCTTTTATTCTTAACTGCTTCTAAAACTGTTCCATAGAGTGCTATTTCAGTGAAAATAGTAACAGGATAAAAGCACGGTTGAACGTTTTAAATGTATTTTCTAATGCAAAAGTACAACTACTATCCCTTAAAAGAGTTAAATTAGAGAAGGCAGATGTGAGTAGCTTCTAGGTGAAGGATGTTTCCGTTGCTGGTAGTAAGTTTTTGTCATGGTGGTTTTGCTTTAAACAAAGGGTCAAATTGCCTGGACGTGCAGTTCATGCTGCTCACAGTACCAGTGCGGCTGACAGTCTATTTGTTTTGACATTTGAAGCTCAATAACCACATATGGGATGTATATAAACCTGAGTCAGTGACCCCCAAAACCTGACTAGATTGCCGCATTCAGATAAAACCTCTCAGACACCAGTACTGGTGGAGTGCAATCTTATTAAGTGAACAACTGATTTGTACATTTATCAGGAATCTTTGTTTGAGAGAAGAATATACAAATTTATGTTGCAGAGCATAACCTAATTTATTTGAAACAGTATTTGGGAGTTTTCTCTTTTCCATTTTAGGCCCGCGCCCCATTCCCTGCTTCAGAAAGCAAACAGTTGTACTATTGTGAAAACTAAAAAGTACAGATGAGAGAGGCCATTTGTCCCACCTATCTCATCCTTCCATGGTAACCTTAGCTCCCCATCATAACATTTAAATACCTCTTAGGCAATTCCAAAGTTTTTGCCTCCGCTACCTTATTAATTACGATTTGCATTAAGTCAGCCTTGATTCAGTGGTAGCACTCTCACCTGTAAGTCAGAAGGTCATGGATTCAAGGCCCACACCAGACTTGAGCACATAATCTAGGTTGACACTTCAGTGTAGTGCTGAGAGAATAGTGCACTGTCGGAGATAGTGGCCCCAATATTTCCGGGGAGGTGGGAAGGATGTGAGGAGTGTGAAAATGGCCAGGGAACACATCGGGGCTGGAGACATGGAGGAATTTATTATAATTTTTTTCTTCCGTTTCCCACCTAGCAGCCAGCCAAATTGACAGGCTAGCTGACGGAAAAGCCAGCAGCAGGAGGCCGCAGCCGGGGACCCTTGGGGACGGTCCCTGGCAGTTGGGAGGAAGGAAAGCCGGAGATCGGGCCTTGGAGCGGACATCGGTGCTTAGAGACGAGGTCTGCAATTGTGGCAGGCTGGAGAGAGAGGCCGCGAAGGGCAGAGGGGAGGTTGAAGGCTTCTTTAAGCTGCCTTGGCAACTGTTAAATTTAAATCAGCCCCCCAATTGCACTGTGGAAGTCTGATTTAAATATGTTAATGAGATGTCCTGTCTCTCCATAGTGGGACGCTGACACAACACGAAACCCGTGGCAGGTTTGGGACACACTCCCCATTTTTAAATTTTTAACCCCCGGATCCTCTCCCGCCCATCGTTGGGGGGGGCTAATATCAGGGCCAGTGTCTTTTGGATGAGATGTTAAACCAAGACTCCATTTGCCCTCTTTGGAAGCAAAAGATCCTATGGCACGATTTGAAGAAGAGCAACAGAGTTCTCTCTGGTGCCTTGGCCAACATTTGCCCCTCAATCAACAGTATTAAAGCGGATTGGAGCGCAAAACAACCATAGCGAATCGGCCGCCTGTTATACACTCCGCCCAATGTTCCTTGACTTTAAAGGAAATTTGGGTTGGCTGCATAATGGGCAGCCAATCTGCTGCCTCCTGTTTTATGCCCCCGCCAAAGTTGAATGTGTGCCAAAATGTAGGATTATTATTATTAATTTTGTTTGTCCCTCTGTTCAGGGAAATAACCCTATTTCTAGCTCTAACCTTGTGGGGAGACAACAACCACAGAAACTGGTACTAAGCACATTATTGGAATGCCAAACGACAATAAGCAACAGATGTAGACAATACTCACAAATGAAATACAGTTCAGAACATGCATTGACCAAGCCATTTTGTTCTGGAGAAGAGAGCCCTGGAGTGTCTACTAAGAGATTACATAAACTAGGCTTGTATTCCCTGGACTATGGAAGGTTAAAGGATGATTTGATTGAGGATTTTGAAAGGAATTGATAGGTTAGATAGAGAGAAACTTTTTCTTCTGGTGGGGGAGTCTAGGACAAGGGGACATAACATTAAAATCAGAGCCAGGCCATTCAGGAGAGAACTTAAGAAACACTTCATGCAAAGGGTGGTAGAAGTGTGGAACTCTCTACCACAAAAAGCAGTAGATGCTAGCTCAATTAATAATTTAAATTCTGAGGTCGACAGATTTTTGCTGGCCATGGAGCCATGGGATTGGGGGTAATATATTAGCATGGATTGAGGATTGGTTAACGGACAGAAAACACTAGGAATAAACGGGTCACTTTTGAGTTGGCAGGTTGTAACTAGTGGGATGCCGCTCGGATTGGTGCTTGGACCTCAGCTATTTACAATCTATATTAATGACGCTGATGAAGGAACCGAGTGTAATGCATCCGGGTTTGCTGATGATACAAAGCTAGGTGGGAAAGTAAGCTGTGAGGAGGATGCAAAGAGTCTGCAAAGGGATTTTGACAGGTTAAGTGAATGGGCAAGAAGATGACAGATGGAGTAAAATGTGGGGAAATGCGGAGTTGAGGCCGAAGATCAGCCCTGATCTTATTGAATCTTATTATCCTGCTCCTATTTCTTATGTTCTTAAATCATTACCCTCTCTATTGTTGTCCCAGAGCATTTCTCCCCACCCAGTCGAAAGATGAACCACATTGATTATACTGATGATCAGTTCCACTATTTGCGCTGAGCTATAAACTAGCTAACACTGCTTGGCCTCCATTATAATCTACAGGTATGCACACATTACACTATTATATAGTGATAGGATACATCAGTTTCAGTGCAGACTGGTTCTGCCGTCTGCACTGAGCTATAACACTAGAATGGTATTTTTATTTCGTGTTTCATTTTTTTTATTAACTGCCCTGTTCAATTTATGGATTGAGAACACGAACAATGCTGAACAAAATAAGAATGGACATGAGAGTGTATGTTCCAGACATGGCGATTTATTAAACTATCTGTTCTACGCCAGACGCTTTCAGTGTCTACATTTCATTGGGCCTGTCAACGGCCTACACTGATCAAGAAACTGACATGTACATGAAGATTCAATACCTCCGTTCCATGGAACAAGCTCTCACTTGCTTGCTGCTTTTGCTCAAATAAAGTAATCACCCTGTTCACATTGTTTTCTTTTGACGTTTGATTGAATGCTCTGCACCGCGCTCTTGGTATTTGAGAGGATTGTTTATTGTGTAAAATCCTTTCTGCTAATTAAGATAAATCATTAATCATCAAAGAGCAGAGGCTTAAAGCCCACATGGTACACTTTGCTTCAAATGTGCATTCATTTTTTATTTTATCTTTTTTTTAAAAAAAACTTTCCAATCACTTTTCAGTCTTCAATCTTCTGCACCATACATTATTCTCCAATTGAGATAGGCTCTTCCAAGACTTCTGCTCATGTTGCTCTTAAGATGACCGCTAAAATGTGTGCGTACATGTACTTGGTTATGGGGCAGGAGAGGAGAGACTCCTCTTTGATTTACTCCCCTTCTTACGGTGAATGAATGCCAGCTGTCTGTTCAGTACCACCAGTATGGCACAGCCAAGATCAGGATCTTAATGTGTGTGGAATCGGTGCTCTTTATACATACTGTCTTTTTCACCAAAATTATTGATGGGAGAAATTTCACTCCTTTGTATATTTTATTATGTTAATTCTGCTCTCTTGCACTGTTGGGCTTAGTGCGTCTTCCTAATCAGTCCCACTGATAGGACACTAGCAACAAGAATTGATATTTTTCTTTATTGATATTCTTCCTCCTTGACTCACTCCCTCTTCCCCATCATACATAAACGTCCACGCTATCCTCTTTGGTCAAGAGGATATGACAATCCAGCTTGACAACATATTGTCTACTATAGTTTAAGCTGACAGGAGCTGGCTTTTTGAGTAGCATGATGGAGGATGGGAAGGAAGTCACTTTCCCTCATCCCTTTCCAGATAGTTTTCCTCCTTCTCACAGCCAACTGGACTGCACTCTCTACCACCCTCTAAGGTAAAAGCACAAAGCTGCTTGCCAGTGGAGCTTGGCATTTGAACTCAGGTTTCCTCCCCTTAGAGAAGATACATATGGCATATTATGCATGGCTTGCTAGTCACCAGATGTGTCTGCATGCCGTTTAGAAGCTGTTACAACATGCTTTGGAACTGTGCAACTAAAATTGGAACAATATAAATCATGTTCAAATACTGTCAAAATATAGCCACGATGGTCTGCTCAGCCTTCTGTTTCTTGGCACTGAGATTTTCGCTTCAAAATAGAGGTTTCAAATTAACCAGTTATAATTAATACACGGAATTCTCCTTCCAATATCTAGTTCATAGTGCAAATGTATTTTAATCATGTCATCGACATCGCAAAAATTAAAATTCCCCAAAACTGACATTTTAATGCGAACAATGAGTTTTGGCTTTGGAGTGATTGGTTGCAGCCATTAGTCACCTGTCAATGAGGTCACAATACAGCTGTTCAGCTGATGAAAAATTCCTTGCTTTCCAGAAATCTGTTGAATACGGAAACTCAAAAAGCATTAACAGCATGTGTGATGGAAGTTGGAGGGATACTCTGTTTTACTGTGTTTTTGGCAGACTTGCTTCTACCTTGGAACGTTTTACTACATTAAAGGTGGCTATATGAATGCAAGTTATTGCAACAAACGTCTTACCCCTAGTCCCATCAAGTATCCTCTTTATCTGCTGCAGTGCGATATCATTTTTTGACAATAAAGGGTAAATTTATGATTTAGTGCTGGTGGCAGAGAGCTTTGCATGAAGTGAGCATATATTAGGAATATCAGAGGTCAAAATTTTGACGAAGAATTTTTTCTTAGGGTTTTTTTCTATCTTCAGCTTGCTAATTGCTTCCACATCGCTGCTGGGCGCTATAGAAATGTTCTTGGATTTTCAACTATAAAGCTCAGGACACAACGGTCTTTCCATTAAGGGTTCCCCTATAGCTGTGTTATGAACAGATGGGAAAGGAAAGTGAAGAAGGGCAGCAGGCTAAGCAGGCAGCCGAGGCTCCGACTCGGGAACAGATCGCCCAGGAGACCCCCTGTTGCCAGCTGCCAAGCATCTGCAGAGGCAGTTCATAGGGGAACACCGTCAGCTGAATAAGATCCTTGCCAACTGGGAAAATCAGTCCAGCCATTATGGTCTCCCTTTGGCATATGCATCGACTCATTAAACAAAAAGCAAAACACTGCAGATGCTGGAAATCTGAAGCAAAAACAGAAAATGCTAAAAACGCTCAGCAGGTCAGTCAGCATCTGTGGAAAAGACAAGTTAATGTTTCAGCTGTAAAATCCATCTTCAGAACTGAAAAGAATTACAGACAAACAAAATCTACGAAAGAACAAAACAAAGGGAAGGGGGAGGGAAAAAGAAATATGCACATACGAGAGAGGCAGTAGAATGACCTGTAATGTGCTTAAATGGAACACAGGAGATGGTTAAATGGCTGAAGTGATATTAACAGGAAACAACAGGAAGAAGCATAATGAAATAAATTAAAGACATTTAAGACATACAGAAAATGTGTGACTAGCTGAGGTGGTGAGGAGTACGACTGGTCTGAAATGGAAATAGGAAAAGCTGGCAAAGTAGAACAGAATCCAGCAGCCCAATGAGAAGAAAAAAGCAGGCCCACACCAAGGGTGCAGACTGCCTCGTCAGCACAAAGTAGAAGGCCATAGATGGAGAGGTCTGAGTGGGAGTGGGACAGGGAATCAAAGTGGCAAGCACACAGCGCTCGGGGTCGCACTTGCAGACAGAACAGAGGTGCTCAGCAAAGTAGTCAACTTATCTGCATTTGATCTCTCCATTGTAAAAGAGACTGCAGTGCAAGCAGTGAATTCAGTATACTAGGGTGGAGGAAGCGCATGACAATTGATGTCTCACATGGAAGGCATGCTAGGAGTCATTGACAATGGCGTGGGAAGAGGTGAATGGACACACGTTGCACCTCCTGTGCTTACACAGGAAGATGCTAGTGCAAGGACACCAGCTGGTTGGGGTGGTGGTGGAGTGAACCAGCATGGAGGGAGGTTCCTTCAGAACGCAGAGAGGTAATGGAAGGCATGGGATTGTGTTGGAGGTGGCAAAAATGCCGGAAGATAATCTGATGAATGTGGAGGCTGGTGGGGTAGAAGGTGAGGGCCAGGGGGGCCCTTTCATGATTGTGAGGGGGGAACGGGGAAGGGGTGAGAGCAGAAGCATGCATAATGGGACGGACCCAGTAGAGAGTCCTGACTACCTTGGGAGAAAAAAGAGGACATTTCAGAACTTCTGGTGTGGAAGGTGGCATCATCAGGGCAGGTGTGACGGAGATGGAGAAACTGGGGAAAAACGAATAAAGTCCTTCCAGGAAGTGGAGTGGGATGAAGTATAATCCAGGTAGTTGCGGCAGTCAGTGAACTTGCAATATAAACTCATTAATTTAGGTTTCCAACTCAAATACCAACAAATCAGCTTTTGAAAAATATTATGCTTCTCTTCCTCACAGGCATTGCCCACCTTGCCCTAAATAATTCCACGCATATCCCATCAGTGATAAAAACAGAATTTTTAAAAATCTCTGTGCCTTCTTACTGTTCTGACGAAAAGTCATCGACCTGAAACATTAACTGTTTCTTTCTCCACAGATGCTGCCTGACTTGCTGAGTATTTCCAGCATTTTCTGTTTTTATCTTAGATTTCCAGCATCTGCAGTAGTTTGCTTTTGCCTTTTTACTGTGTTTTTTTTAACCATTTTGCTCCCCATTCTACCTACAATTGTGTGCCTTTTAAATCCTAACCTCATGCTTCTCTTCAATGCTTCCTCAGTGACAGGTAATTCTGAGGTAGCTCGCTATTGCTTTCCAGCTGGATCACTGGAGGACTGAGGTGGCACTTCCTTGTCTTTGGCTGTGGCCTGTTTTCCCCTTTAAGAAGAAAATAGGAAGTGTGAAGGCACGATGCTTGCCAGGTGCCAGAGAGCATTGCCAAATGAGGGTGACAGCAGGAGCAGGAAATGAGCAAATACATATAAGAGACTCTCACTGCTCGTCTTCATATTTGGCCATGAGTGAAGGAAAACTTGCAAGGGGAGAAAGGGAGTGTGAAGGATGTTGTGGTACCTCCCGTGTATTTGCTTGCAACTTGCAGATGATTTCCAAGACAGCAAGCAAGGTGGTTGAAAATGGCAAACATACGTATTACAGTGAATTGCTAGAAGATGTGACTGCCTCGTCTACGTTGACTGCCTTAGTGAGGTCAGTTATTCTGGCATGAGTAGTTGTGCTGTGGTTGATGGAGGTCACGCTCACTGGATCATGGTCTTCGTTGGGCCTCCTTCCTTTGGGGCCAAAAGCTGGCTCCTTCTTTACTGGATTTCACCCAAAAGCACCTCAACTGAAGTGTCTATAAATCTGGGTACTCAGTACCCTGAAGAACCTCAGCCTCAGACATTGCAGTGATCGCAATTGTTTCAGACACTAAATGGTTGCCATGCCCCATTAAGCTGCTGCAGCCAGTTTCATGTCACAGCGCAACCAAATTTCCCTCACCCTGCCCCCACCCCTTCCAGAGGTGAGCTCTCAATAGAGGAGGCAAATAAGATTGACAGTATTAAAATGACGTTGATGGAGGAAAATAGGACAGTCACGGTTGGGTCACACTGGCAGGCGGAAGTGCAGCCCTGGCACATTTCAATTAGTATAGCCACCATGGATGAAAATCTAGCCCACTGTCTTATTAACACCCAAACATTACAGAAAGAAGCTAACAATCAATAGGCTTTTCTAAACTATAGCAGCCAGAAGCTCAGAGCTTGTGGGAACCCCATCGTAGTCTTTGAATTTTATTTTTTAAAATTACAATCGTGTTATGTTTTTGATTTTAGAAGAGGAAGAACTTCAATGGTCCTCAAAGGGTTAACTCAAAGCCCTGATTAATATTGTGTTAATAGAGGGAAATTTGATGTGTGTCACAGATGGTTGTATAATTAGTTCTCTAATGAATTTCCAACACCTGGTTTCAGTGTAACCCCAGCAATGACACCGCATAGATTACTATGTTCGCTGGGTACGGAAGCCTGTGCTTTTCATGCAAGATTATAAAGAAGGAACAGTGAGTTTCTGAAGGCATATGGGAGGTGTGAACCTGTCAAGACCTTGCAGATTTGAAGGTAATTAAATGGTATTCATCCCAGCTTGGTCTTCCTATCGTGAAATTGTTAGAGATTCTTCGCTGAGTGGTGGTTCTGTAGAAGTTGACATATGTCACCCAGAAATTGTTCACCTCCTGTACAGGAAGTTCCATAATTTATACAGCTGTTATAACTGCCCTAGATACGAGAAAACATTATTGGTTCCTCCATCACTGACACAATTTGTCCTTTGTCGGCTCCTTTGCAATGCTGGTTATACTTCTTCCAGCATAAATATATAAGAATTAGCACAGATGTTCACAATCCATACATATCATTTGTGAGTGAATCAGTGTCTTTTACTCAATGCATGTTCTAACAGGATGGGAAGGAGCTCTCTGTGTTCCAGGCCTCGTAACAGGGGAAGGAAGGGAGTTTTATCTGTGCTTCAGGACAGGATTCAATTCCATGCCTCACCTTTGTGCTTGTCATAAACTCTCGTCCTCTTTCCAAATCGCATCGGGTCTTGGATAGTGTGAGGATGGAGGGGCGAAGGGTCCCAGCCAACAGCCCTAATGAAGGAAAGTCAATGAGTCCCAATGGGTTACATAGAAACAGGAGTAGGCCATTCAGCCACTCGAGCCTGTTCCGCCATTCAATTAGATCATGGCTAATCTGTATCTTAACTCCATCTACTCGCCATGGTTCCGTAACCCTTAATACCCTTGCCTAACAAAAATCTATCAATCTCAGTTTTGAAATTTTCAATTGATCTAGCCTCAGCAGCTTTTTGGGGGAAGAGAGTTCCAGAATTGTACTACCCTTTGTGTGAAGAAATCTACCCTATCAAATCCTTCAATCATCTTAAACACCTCAATTAGATTGCCCCTTAATCTTCTTTACACAAGGGAATACAAGCCTAGTCCATGCAACCTGGCCTCATAATTTAACCCTTTTAGCCCTGGTATCATTTTGGTGACTTCGTTGCCACCCCTCCAAGGCCAATATATCCTTCCTGAGGGGTGGTGCCCAGAACTGAATGCAGTACTCCAGATGAAGCAAAGTTTACAGGAAGTGAAGAACACAATTGTAATAGAAACAAGCTTTTTATGTAGAAAACACAGGGAAGCAGGTTACTCACCCATTGCATGCTGCGCTTTTACCCATTCACGTACAACATGCTGTAACATTCTTAGGCCTGTCTCAGTCATGTTGAATACACATCCTAACTATGTCAGACCATTTATACATGGCAACCTTTGGCCTGACTTGATACTTACATTCTCAATACAGGTTCAGAGAAAAGAGGACTAACTTTTACTTTAGAAGATCCAGCATTGAGCATCACAAGCAGGGATACCATTACCTTTCTAATGCAACACATACAACTTAAATGTCCTATGCACACTTGTATACTTGCCTTGATATAGCATCACAATAAATTGCAGGCAGGCACCCAGTATTACCTTAACATAGCATGCTAAATTACAAGTCCTATTCATACAGGTTTATATGTAACTCAAGAACTGAAGATAACAGTTACCCTCCTTCTTTAATTCGAGACCCTAAAATATCGGTCTCAAACAGCTAACGGAAGGCTTTTCACCAGCGACTGGATTGAATGAGAAGCAGTTTTAGATTTCGCACAACCCCGTGTCATTGTAATTTTGTCCCAGAAAGATCATCGTGAAGATAAATGATTCCTCTTTCTGTTGTACCTGCCAATCCCAGTTTCCAGCAAAACCATTTTCAAAGGCCCAATCACCATTGTAATAGGAATCATTTCTGACAATGGCTACAGTAGCTCAGAGTTTCAACCCATAAAGGCTCATTAACCTACCCTTATCAACCAATATTGTTTGACAACCTTTACTCCTCTGTCTTTACACTACCATTAGGAGCCATTTTGAACACTTCAAAATCTTAAGGTTTTGAAATGTTACAGTTCTTAAAATTCACATTTTATATGCATTGAGATTGTACAGTACCAGACATAAATAGGTCCCTTGTATCTGGTATGTGCTGTACATACTACAGCAACCCCTCAAATAATGAAGCAGTCCAAGTCCGCATGCAGCAAGACCTGGACAATGTCCAGGCTTGGGCTCATAAGTGGCAAGTAACATTCGCGCCAGACAAGTGCCAGGCAATGACCATCTCCAACAAGAAAGAGTCTAACCACCTCCCCATGACATTCAACGGCATTACCATCACCGTATCCCCCACCATCAACATCCTGGGGGTCACCATTGACCAGAAGCTTAACTGGACCAGCCATATAAATACTGTGGCTACAAGAGCAGGTCAGCGGCTGGGTATTCTGCGGCAAGTGACTCACCTGCTGACTCTCCAAAGCCTTTCCACCATCTACAAGGCACAAGTCAGGAGTGTGATGGAATACTCTCCACTTGCCTGGATGAGTGCAGCTCCAACAACACTCAAGAAGCTCGACACCATCCAGGACAAAGCAGCCCGCTTGATTGGCACCCCATCCACCACCCTAAACATTCACTCCCTTCACCACCGGCGCACTGTGGCTGCAGTGTGTACCATCCACAGGATACACTGCAGCAACTCGCCAAGGCTTCTTCGACAGCACCTCCAAAACCCGCGACCTCTACCACCTAGAAGGACAAGAACAGCAGGTACATGGGAACAACATCACCTGCACGTTCCCCTCCAAGTCACACACCATCCCGACTTGGAAATAAATCGCTGTTCCTTCATCGTCGCTGGATCAAAATCCTGGAACTCCCTTCCTAACTGCACTGTGGGAGAACCTTCACCACGCAGACTGCAGCAGTTCAAGAAGGCGGCTCACCACCACCTTCTCAAGGGCAATTATGGATGGGCAATAAATGCCGGCCTCGCCAGCGACACCCACATCCCATGAACGAATAAAAAAAAAGTTGACATTGAGATACACTTAAGCCACAGTGTACCTAATGGATCCAGATGTCATTTGTTCCTCTTTTAAAACAAAAAAAGATACTGTGCACTGTATAGGAAGTACACATTGAAGTACACATGAGCCAAAAGCTGAGTGGTTTGAGTTATTCCCATTTACGTAATGTGCATTAATTAAATAACATGCTGGAAATTGATTATTTCCATTCCTTTACATTATAAAGTTGCATTCTACTTAGGATGTATTTACACTGCAATGGGCAAGCTTCCAATCACAGGCGTAACAATGTTAATGAGGCTGAGCCCAGAATGAGCCCTCACATCCTGACTTCTGGTCAACATTAGTCCTGATCGCAAATGCTAGGGTCATATTTCAAAAGTGGGTCAAACTCCTAAAAGAATGAGAAAATGTATTGGTGAACATGTCTAACAAGGAGCAAGTAGTATTTAGGAATAATGGAGGATGATCGTTATATTGAGAGTCATGGGAAACGATTTAGAAAGCACCATCATTTATTTGAAAAAAAGAGTGCATCTGATCATATTGCAGAAAGCAAAACTGTTCAGCTGTGGGGGAGGGCATGTGTTTAGTGCAAATGTAGGCTAAAACTCTTGTGTGTATAACACGTGTGGATGTATAGAGGGAGTACTTGCTCGATGGTGAAACTTATATGTTTTAATTTGAGATCTCTGAACTCGTTTATAATGAAAGCATTTTATATTTGAGACCATGTAATGCTTGTGACATTGAGAAAAAATAAAGTTAATCATAATTCCAAACAACAGTCTTATTTTTTTAAAGTTCTTCCCACCAAATTCCAATAATATTTCCAATTACTACTCCACCTATCCACATGGCCTGTCTGAATGAGAGAGACAATTTTGTGCTAATTGGTCCTGAATAATGCCCTGTTTAATGTTATGGTCTTGTAACCACTATGAACTAGGTTGAAACTATCAACATCACATTGCACTTTGCATCCATACAGCCAAACAGAGAGAGGAGCCTTTCATTCCATCAGACTGTTAGTTGAAATGTTGTATAATGGAAAAGAAATGGCTGTATCTAATAATTAATCAAAGTAGTAGAGAGTTGGTGACACGGTAAGATTGAAAGAAATAAATTTGCATTTTCACTGCATCATGTCATGTCTCAGAAACAACTCACAGTACTTCACATAAAATTAAATCAATTTTGTAGTTGCTGTTATAGATGTATATGATGTTCAACTGAGGCTACAACTTGGCCTCATTTCCACTGCCTCTTGACCTAGTCCCTGCCCTCACACACTCAGCAGCTTATCCCCACCCCCAGCCAAGGCCCCATGAAACTCCACAAAAACCACCACTTGCTCTCTTGATTCACTTTCAACCCTCCTCCTGACCACTCAACAGGTCCATCTCATTCCCAAGCTCATTGATACTGCCAACCACTTTCTTTCTTTGGGCATGGTTTTCATCCCTTTATTTAAAAAAAACTTTCATCACGCTCTCCTTAGAAATCCCCCTCGTGCCCTCCCTCCACCCCTGCCCCATTCTCATGTACTACAGCTCTAACTCTCACCTGTCCTTTCATTCCAAGGTCCTTGAACAAGCAGATGCAATCCACCTGGGTGTTCACCTCTCTCGCCATTTCTCGTTTGAGTGTCTCCAATATAATTTCTGACCAGCCTATAGCATTGAGGTCAGAGTTACCAAGGGCATCCTGTGTAACCTTTTATTTACAAGTAAGTGGTAGGAAAGATAATGGAATCCTTACTCAAAAGTGTAATAGAAAAAACATCTAGAAACCAAAAATAGTCATCATGGATTTCAAAAGGGAAGGTCATGTTTGACCAGCCTCATTGAAACCTTTGAAGAAGTAACAGAAAGAGTAGACAAGGGTAATCTAGAAGATGTGATATATTTGGATTTTCAAAAGGCCTTTGATAAGGTACCGCATAGTAGACTCATGACTAATGTCAAAGCATGTGGAGTCAGGGGCCAAGTAGCAGAATGGATAGCAAGCTGGCTACAAAACAGAAAAGAGAGTAGGGTTAAATGTAGTTATTCAGACTGGCAAAAGGTGGGAAGTGGTGTTTTACAAGCATCGGTACTGGGACCAATGCTGTTCACCATTTACATAAACGATTTGAACTCAGGAATTGGAAGTTCAATTTGAAAATTTGCGGACGACACCAAATTAGGGAGTATGGTTAATACCCAGGAGGACTGCGACAAAATACATTAATAAACTTGCAGAATGGGCATGTAATTGGAAAATGAATTTCAATATAGACAAGTGTGAGGTGGTACATTTTGGTAGGAATGAATAAGGAGGCCACAAACTGCTTGGATGATAAGAGCCTAAATGGGGTCGAGGAGCAGAGGGATCCAGGGGTACAGATACACAAATCACTAAAAGTAGCATCGCAGGTAGGGCCATAAAAAAAGGCAAACCAAGCACGGGGGTTCATCTCTAGAGGGACAGAATTGAAAAGCAAAGAGGTTATGTTAAACTTGTTTTGAACCTTGGTTAGATCACACCTGGAATACTGTGAACAGATATGGCCTTCATATTATAGAGGCACTGGAGAAGGTGCAAAAAAGATTTACTAGGATGATACCAGAATTGGGAACTTATACCTATCAGGAAAGATTTAGCAGGCTGGAGTTCTTTTCTCTAGAAAAGAGAAGACTGAGGGGTGACCTGATAGAGGTCTTTAAGATTATGAAAGGGTTTGATAGGGTAGATGTAGAGAAGATTTTTCCACTTGCGGGGAAGATCAGAACTAGAGGCCATAAATATAAGATAGTCACTAATAAATCCAATAGGGAATTCAGGAGAAACTTCTTTACCCAGAGAGTGGTAAGAATGTTTAACTCGCTATCACAAGGAATAGTTGAGGAGACTAGCATAGATGCATTTAAGGGGAAGCTAGATAAACACATGAGGGAGAAAGGAATAGAAAGATATGCTGATAGGGTTGGATGGAAGCTTGTGTGGAGTGTAAACACTGGCATGGACTAGTTGGGCTGAATGGCCTGTTTCTGTGATGTACATTCAATGTAATTCTATGTGATTCTAAGAAGGGAAATCAAATGGAACATTTTTCACACAAAGGGTAATAGAGTTATGAAGTAAGTTAGTAGAAAAGGCTATTGAAGCAGACAGTATAAATGGATTCAAGAGTAAGAGGCAAATCAGTGTCTTTCTGGAGAGAAAAGGAATTTGGGGATATGGTGAGAAGGTGGGTAAAGGCAGGGTTGAGATTTATTTTGTTCCCAAAATTGTTACACTGTTGCTTGGAATGACTAATCCACATGATGGCGCTACAGGCACACTAACCTGCATCAAGGCTCAATGTAGTTGCTATGGGGTTCGGACGATGGCGACATTACTTCAGCAACAGCACTCTGCGGGGAAACCATCCTCAAGGAAAGTCAGACCTAAAAAAAATAAACAAGCTTTCTCCTTTTCATTTTCTCTCATGATTCTCTGCCACAGGAGAGCCTGAATGTGAGGGTTGAATTATTGAAATTGAATGACTGAGAGGTCATTACATTGATGTATTATAAACAACAGATTTATTATTTTTTAAACAGGGAATGTTGATGCACTGTAATGCTTTTCTCGTGACTACAACAGTTCAATTTAGTACGATTATTAATGATTGAATGGGAAATCACGATCAAAATTAAAACAGGAAATGCTAAAAATGCACAGCATATCAGTTAATATCTGAAAAGAGAAAAAGCACAATGTTTTGAGGGCAGGTCCTTCTTTACTTGATTTCTAACAGTCTGTTAGAAAACAAGTGAAAAGTGCACACCTGACAAGGTGAGCATTCTGATCAATCATTGTGGAGAACCAGAGAGCTCTCATTGAATGCGACCAGTGTGAGATGTCATTACATGATCAGGTTTGTCAAATACTGCAATCAGATGGAATACAGATTCTTCAAGTGGAATAGTAGATCTTTCTCTGTCCTGTAGGGGGAGATAAGAGACTAATGAAAACATTTACTGTACAAGATGAACGTAAGTTTACAACAACATCAACCCCCCCCCACCACCTTATTCTCATGAGAAGGCAACGATACAGTTATAACTTTGTAATGGTTTTGGGGGGTGAAATTCATCTTTCTACAATGGGAAAGCAAATCGGGTGGAGTATAAAACCGTCTGCCAATTCGCTATTGCCCATTTTGTGCGACTGCCCAAAGATGAATTCCACCCTCTTTACCTGCACACTGAGCCTTAGAATCTTCCCATGTATTCAGACTCTTAAGACATCAGCTTAGGTTGTCTTTGTAGCTGGCCACTCTGTGTCATGTCAAAGGTTTAACGCCTGGTCCAGGCAGGTTACTTTAGGCTCTCTTCAGGCATTTATTGCTGGCTGCAGTGGTTTCTTAGCTTGATCTGAGGCACACATTCCGTTGCTGAACAGTATTTTTTTGATTCCATGATGCCCACGATTCTCCATGCTCAGTTGATTTATTTATGTTTTGTGAATGATTTTCCTTTTTGTTTTGTATTGCTGCAATTCTCATTTCCTTACTGGTTTGATTGAGTTTAGGATTTATAGCCTTTATGTAATATTTTTCTCTTTCTCTATTGCAGGAGTGTTCATTGACGACACTGGGTGCCTGAAATGAGAGAACATTCCATTTTACAGTGCAAATATCCCTCACCTTGTTCAACATATAATTCACTTAAAATGTTTTTTTAATATAATAATAAGTAATTTTAATGGAACCATGCCAAACTGTCATGGTGATGCCAATTAGTCACTAGCACCTGATACTAACACAACCAGCACAAAATGATAAGTTAAAAGAACAATTTAAACATAGGCAATGTCAATTTACAACCATTCCTCTAGTTAATCATGATATTCTTAAACATTGACGAGATATTAGATAAAAAGATAGAAATATAAAACCAAAGAATAACCTGGAGGATGTTGTCAGTCAGACTATTATCCTTTCATCTGAGTTTGTATCCAGCTCGCACTAATGGGAGAGTCCTCCCTGATATTTGTCAGAATCCTATATTAAATGAAACTGGGCCAGCTCCCAATGAGTGAGCACTATTGCAAGTCTATATCAACATCAAGAACCATTAGGCCTGGTATAATACGAGTTAGACGTAGGTTAAAGCTTCCTCTACCCTGCACCAACCTCAGAAGTTCCCTGTCTACTGCACTAGAGTAAGTTTCTTCATTTCACACACCAGACATCCTGTGGCCTCTGTCAGTGAGATTGCTGATTAGAACTGAATTCTGGGCAGTTTTGTGCTGTGAACCCTCACTCTCTGGGAACTGGGTTGCGATAGTGACCAAACTCATTTCGCTTCGGGCTCTTCCCACTAACAAGCATACAACACTTTCATCCCATCAATTGCGCTGGATTCAAACCCCAGCATCAACAGTGAAAACAGTTTTCTAACCCATTGCATTGCCATGTCCCCTTGGGTAGATATTCCTCTTTGTTGTGCCTGGGAAACAAAGTTTCCTGGCACAGTGAGGAGCTGAATGGGGTGGAGGCCTGTTATGCCACAACACTGCCTGGGATTTCCTGGGGTTCCCCAAATTTAGGTCACAGGGCCTACACCTTGAGTCAGCACAGGCACAGTGTAAATGTTATTTTCCTCATCGTTAGCCAACTGGGTGGCCCAGCAGAGAGGAAGATTGAACAGGCTCGGGCTCTTTTCTTTAGAAAAGAAAAGGCTGAGGGGTGACCTGACAGAGGTCTTTAAGGTTATGGAAGGGTTTGATGGGGTACATGCAGAGAAGATGTTTCCACTCATAGGGGAGACCAAAACCAGGGGCCATAAATATAAAATATTAATGAATAAATCCAAAGGGAATTCAGGAGAATCTTCTTTAGTCAGAGAGTGGTTAGAATGTGAAACTCGTTCCAACAAGGAGTAGTTGAAACTCTAGCATAGATGTATTTAAGAAGAAGCTAGATAAACACATGAGGGAGAAAGAAATTGAAGGTTATGCTGATAGGGTTAGATGAAGAAGGTTGGGAGGAGGCTCATATGGAGCATAAACACTGGCATAGACCAGATGGGCCAAATGGCCTGTTTCTGTTGCAAATTTATGTAAAGGGTTCCTGAAGAAATCTGGTGGCAGGGTTTGCACTGAGATCCTCCTGGACCAGAGGTGTCTGTTGGGGGTCCCGGGGACAATCTGAGAGGAAAGAGGAGATAATGGTGTTGAGGTAGTTACCCCTTCATCCTGGATGATCTTAAGGACTCTCCAGCAGTGGCCAGAAGGCCCCGATGCTGCTGGCCAGGAGGCCTGCAGCAACATGGTTTCCGTCCTCCAATCCCAGTGCAAGGCCCTGCCAGGGGGTGGTCCTGTGATGGATGGGAAATACAAATAGCCCAGGTGAGGGAAGTCAGGAGTACCTCTTCCTGTAGGTGGGCATGGAGCAGCTCAGGTACCCAAGGTATGTTGCACCCATCGAGTGCTCAGTGGGGGTGGGGCAGAGGAAAATCTAACAAGCCATGTAATCCTGTCAACTTGTTCCCCGGTGTCTGTTATTTTACAGATTGTATGATGTAAAGTTGAAAACTGACGACTGATTGTCCTAGTGACTGCGGTGCAGAATGCTGCGAGGAGCACATTGCGATAATGGGAATGTGTTGTTGTAGTGGTAGTGACGGAAAAATATACCGGCTAATGGCAAATCCTTGAGGCACGATAAAAACATTATAAACAAGTGAAATACAGATAGATTTAGAACATATCTCAATTTATTTTATTTTAAATTAGTATTGAGTGTGCGCCAACAAATCTGGGATGTTGAGTGCGTTGAAGTGTTCCAACATGCTCTTGAGATATCTGCATCGAGTTCAATATCTGACGGTAGAGGAATCTCAATGTGGAAAAGAAGGAAAGTGCCTGATATTGAAAAGATCTCAAAACTGCTCTGCTGATTACCATTGATATTCAGTTGATGTCTGAATGCAGAGTAACACGAGCAGGGCTCTGACTGGGTAAAAGACATCATAAAATTGCTCCTAAACTTCACACATTGTTTGCCAGTTTCAGTTAATTTATTTAAATTGATTTTAGTGAACTACCCCGTGCTAAAACTCTCTTTTCAGGAAAAATGTATTTACTAGGTTCCAGAAACTGTTCCTCCTCCCCATAATCTCCTTCTTCCCCAGACTGGGTTTAATGTGCTCTCTCTTGAGGTTGCCACCTGTTTGGTTTATCCCAGTACGATTCCTTGGTATTTACCGTGTGTAGTGCATTAAAGCCAAAACAGACCACAGTGAATTGCTGCATATCTGTAAAACTGCCCTTTTCTATATTCTTGCATGGTAATTTAACAATGATGGTAAGTCAAGTTACCAATTCGGAAAATGTTTTCAGTAACCAGATAATGTAGTTTGGTTAACCAGACATTAGAGGTCTGATTTTAAACCTACCTGCCCGCCTGCTGAGAACGGGGTGGGTGGATGATTAAGTGCTTAACGCTGTGTTTCCAACGTGTTTGTGCCAACCGCCATTGTAATTGCTGGGTTTCCAGCAGCAACAGGGCCGCCCGCCTCAGGCAGACAGGGGCCTCGTGGATATTTAAATAACGGAATCCGATGACGTCATTCGGACCTCCACGCGATCTTGACTGCCGATTGTGGCAGTGATGCTCAATGCCCCGCCCACCAGTGAAACCCAGCGGCAGGCAGTACTGTGGCCAGAAGAGGCCCAGGTAAGTCTTTTTTAAGTTGTTTGAAGGTTTCCTTGTGAGTCAGAAGGAGCACAAGAGCTCCACTGAGCCCCGCAAGGAAACCTCGGGCCAACCCTTCCAAGGGCTTCTCTCCTCCTCCTCCCCGGACCTCATTTGTCTCAGGATCCCCCACTTACCTTATGCCAGGTACCGTTCCCTCAGGTCCCTCTAGGTCGTCTCAAACCATCCAAAATCACGCTCCCACCTGCCAGCCAGGTAGCAATTCACATCGAGTTCGGGTGGGTGTCCGATTTACATGAGGCCCGGGAGTTGAAATCTCCCAGGCCTCACACTTCGTGGGGGGCGGTGGGGATGCGTAGTTTGCTGCCCGCCTTGCCTCCCGCACGCCACACGTGTGCCCCGAGATGAAACGGAGTCTTAGGTCTTAGGTCTCTATAAGTTACCCATTAACCTTCAGCTTCTCTTGCTTGTATTTGATGCAAAGAAAACAAAAAGCTAATAACTAAATATGACCCCTCAGCATTAAAAAAAACTATTCCAGCGAAATTTTTTGTAAGGGTTTTTTTCCCCTCACACTCTCAAAGTCACTCCTCTCATACACCATTTCTACCCGTGAGGGAATTTGGTCTCGTTTTATTGATCGGTTTGATCATGGAGGACAGCCTCCATCCATGGGAGCAGGAGTGCCAAATTCCGTTGAAGATAATGGAAGGAGATGGCTCAGTGGTTGAATCCAGTTGTTGACAACAAGAGAAATCAACTGCTTGCTAGAAAATGGTTTGAAACTGAGAAGACTGCAAAAGATTCCATTCAACTGCTGAGGTCACAGGGACACAAGGGGCCATCAAAATCTGCAAAATAGAGTGGATTTTTTTAATGTAAGGATTTGGTTGTTACGAAAATAGTGAAAGCAACACTGGTTCTGTTAAGTCATTTTAATACCAACATTGGCCCTTAAATTCTGCATAGGCTCTCCCTGCTGCCCGAGTTAAGCCAGGTCTCCTCTTTTTTTTGGGGGGGCGGGGGGTGGTTCTGCCGGTCTATCACTGGATCTACAGCAGAAGACTGAGCGAGTCCTTGTGGAGTTTCAGGGTCACTTTGTTTAATGGCTGGTTCACGATTTACAAAGGTTTGAGATGACCTTGAGAGGCTTGGAGTCAATCTAAATGGTACTGAACGTTGAAATAACTTAAGGTGAGGAAGGAATACTAGAATAGCGATAACTAGGAACTAGAGGAGCGAAAAACCAGAGCTGCCAAGAAGAAAGTGAATGCTTAAAAATAAGAAGTGTCTGCAAAGAAATATCACAAAGCATCTGACTAGAGTGGTGACGGCTGCTTTGGATGAGGTGATTGTAGTGTAATAAAGTGTAAAGGCACCTGACATTGGGATGTATTGTAATGATAGATAGGTGACTATGCAGCTTGCTTATAAAGTGGGAGACTATTTCTCTTCGCAGAGGTTGGCTCAGTTATTTGGCTACCACACAGCATTCAGTGATAGCAGAGGACCTTAGTCCACTCTCATAGGGACTCAGAGGCTGACGAAGGTTGGGGAGGAGTTGGCCAGAACCCGGAAGGAGATTTTGATCCCGTGCATTACTGTGAACTTAAAATTCCTGGTCTAGGGGCGGGGAGTGATGGTGTGGCATGTTGAAGTTGCAATGTGACACTCCAGGAAATGGAACTGTCCTTGATTCACCGTGTAGTGCAGTCTCAATCTTGGCCACGCTATTAGAGGGAGGCAGCAAATGGAGGCCGAGCACTTTCTCTAATGGGATAGACGGAGAGTAAATCAGAGCAGGATTCACTCAAACTGGCAGCTGATGCCAGTCATGGAGCAGTATTGCCAGAGACATGGGACTGAGTTCTATGGTGTACAAGAGGAGAGACTTTGAGAGCATGAGAGAAAAAATCTGTACAAAAAATTTTGCTGAAATAGTTATAAAAAATGTTTTTAATGCTGACAGGTCATATTTAGTTCTTAGCTTTTTGTTTTCTTTGTAACAAATACAGGGAAAATTAATAGAGAAGCTGAAGGAAAAGCCATTGAAAGAAAGATTTTAAACTAATTTTGACTCTGTAAACTAAAATAATCACAAATAAGTAATGATATTTTTAGTTTTTCTGTGCGTGTTTGTAGATGTTATTCAGATTTAATAATTCTGACAAGAAATTTAAAAAGTACAAATTTGGTTTCTGACAGCAAAAAGAGAACTGGAAAATAAATTCTTTTTAATTAAGCCCTTAAGATTCGTCCTTCTTAACAGCAAAGCTCAAATTGAAAGAGGAGCGTTTTATAATAACAGATTCGTGACTGGGATGCCATTCTGAGTCTTAAGCCACATCAAAACCAATAATACTAAAAGTGTAGCACAGTCCTTCTGTGACTCACCTGACATCACAGAAATGATGCCCTGAATGTGTAATCCATTCTATCTGATTTGTGACAGTGGTTGATATTTTGAGTGGTTTTTTTTGTATTTTATGGGGGCGGGTGGGGTGGAGGGAATATTTATTGGGAAGATAATTTTGACATAGAGGTGTCATTATGTTTTTATCTTAATCCATTGATGAAAGAATTATTACATTTGCTCAAAATTAATGGTTAATACCTCTGTTAAAATAGTGGACAGAATTATGTCACGTAAACATGTTAAGCATCCCGATTTTTTTTTTATTCGTTCATGGGATGTGGGCGTCACTGGCAACGCCAGCATTTATTGCCCATCCCTAATTGCCCTTAAGAAGGTGGTGGTGAGCTGCCTTCTTGAACTGCTGCAGTCCGTGTACTGAAGGTTCTCCCACAGTGCTGTTAGGTAGGGAGTTCCAGGATTTTGACCCAGTCCCGGAGTGGGTCGGGACTTCCGGGTTCCTCACTGAAGCGCCGGCGTGCGCGAGCAGCCCCCGATGGTGGGAATCCCGCAGGCAATTAAAGCCAGCTGGATGCCACTTGAAGCTATTTACTTTGCTTGTTCAGGTCATTAACTGACCTGATTAAGGGATTATGTGAGGAGGGGTGGGATTTTATAGCAAACTGGGACTGTTTCCCACACTGGGGGAAACACTCCCAGTTCAAATGGACCTGTTGCAGCTGTCAGCCTGTGACAGCTGCAAAGGTCCATTTGACAGGTGGGGGGGGGAGACCCTCACTCATTGCAGGAGGCCACTCTGTCACTTGGGACAAAGTTTGGCCTCCACCACCCTCCTCCTGACAGTCAAAGTCACCAACTTGCACACGTACCCCGGGGTCCGGAGACATGTACCTACCTTGTGGACACCCTCAGATGTACATCTTCCGGATGGGGGCCATCGTAGCTGCAGTCATGACCTCCTCGGAGGGCGAACAGCATCACCAGCCTCACCAGCCTCTCCATCCACGCCGTCCACCTCTGACACGTGGAGCACCACAACAGAGTGCTGTGACACATCCACCTGTACAGCAGGAGGGAGGGCTACCGCAGAGAGAGATGCGTCGCAGAGGGCACTACCCTCGCCACAGGGTCCACAGACCGAGGCTCAGCTTCCTGGACCTCTCTGAGCAGCAGTGCACACGGAGGCTCAGAGTCACTCGACATGTAGTCGTGGACATCTGCAGCCTCCTTCATGCCAAGCTTCTCCTGGCTGGCCCGAGCACCATCTTCTTACTTGTCGCTGTCAAAGTCACCACTGCCCTCAACAACTTCTCCTCCGCATCCTTCCAGGGTGCAACCGGGGTCATCGCCGACATCTCTTAGCCGTCTGCACAAAAGAGCCCTGCAAATACACCTACACCCACTCTGCAGTGACACAATGGGTGGCATCAGTTGTGGGTCTTCATAGTGATCCTCAGGAAAGGGCATTATTGCACAAACCAGACAAGATTCGCAAAGACATGGCAGTAGTGGTGCCAATATAATATGTAATGTGAGTTGGTCAGAAATTCAATATAAGTAACAACCATGACAAACCCTCAAACACCCTTGTGCATCCCCTTCATGCTCATGACACGTTTGCCTTACGCTGCCTACTGCACATATGTGATGCATGCCCTGTGGCTGCAGCACAGGTAGTGGCAGGTTGAGTGAGGCTGACCGTGAAAGAGATGCATGAGAGGGTGAGTATGAGATAGAGCCATGAGATTGTATGAGGATTGGGTTGAGTGGTAGTGGTGGGATGTGTACTGGCGAGGTGAGTAAGTGCAGGTAAGATGAGGATGAGGTTTCAGTGGGTATGAGGGGTGGTGTGACAGAGTAGTGTTGGCAGTGCAGAAGGAGATGTGGGGTGGGGGTGGTGATGTGGCAGACAGAGTTTAGGGGAAAGAGTAGGTGTACTCACTTCGGCTGACCTACTGAGGTCATTGGAGCGCCTCCTGCATTGTATGCAGGTGGGCAATATTTTGGTGGTGCAGGTGACCTCCTCTGCCACCTCGAGCCAGGCCTTCCTGGTGGCAGAGGCAGGCCGCTTCCTCCCGCCCGCTGGGGGGAAGATCTCTGTCCTCCCCATCCTCCTCACCCCATGTATTGATACCTGGAGTGAGGCATCATTAAACTGGGAGCAGCCTTCCGCCTGGGCTGCTCCATGCTGTAATTTTTGCTATTTGTTGCAGCATCTGTCAGTGGAGGACTGCCCCTTTAAATAGAGCTCCTCCAGCTGACAGACCTTACTGCGCATGCGCAGCCCGCCCGACGCGCAGATCAGCAGTGGGGAACCCGGAGGAGCAGGTAAGTGGATCCAATTGGGCTACGATCGCACAGGTGGCTGACTGATTTCGCTGGGCGCGTTACCCACGCGCCCGATAGCCCCCCCGCCGGGAACCCGCAGCCCTGGTAACATCGGGCCCATAGTGTTTTGTTACATGTCGCAATCTCTTTTTTTCCTTGCGGTTCTGTGTCCAGTATTCCAGCTGAACCTGAGTAAATAAGCAAGGTAGTTGGGGGAGAGTGGGTGTGGCAGGGGGCATGGGAGGTGTCCAGATGTATCCCTGTTAGGGTACAGCTTTTTTTTTTATTCGTTCACGGGATGTGGGCGTCGCTGGCAAGGCCGGCATTTATTGTCCATCCCTAATTGCCCTCGAGAAGGTGGTGGTGAGCCGCCTTCTTGAACCGCTGCAGTCCGTGTGGTGACGGTTCTCCCACAGTGCTGTTAGGAAGGGAGTTCCAGGATTTTGACCCAGCGACAATGAAGGAACGGCGATATATTTCCAAGTCGGGATGGTGTGTGACTTGGAGGGGAACGTGCAGGTGGTGTTGTTCCCATGCGCCTGCTGCCCTTGTCCTTCTAGGTGGTAGAGGTCGCGGGTTTGGGAGGTGCTGTCGAAGAAGCCTTGGCGAGTTGCTGCAGTGCATCCTGTGGATGGTGCACACTGCAGCCACAGTGCGCCGGTGGTGAAGGGAGTGAATGTTTAGGGTGGTGGATGGGGTGCCAATCAAGCGGGCTGCTTTATCTTGGATGGTGTCGAGCTTCTTGAGTGTTGTTGGAGCTGCACTCATCCAGGCAAGTGGAGAGTATTCCATCACACTCCTGACTTGTGCCTTGTAGATGGTGGAAAGGCTTTGGGGAGTCAGGAGGTGAGTCACTCGCCGCAGAATACCCAGCCTCTGACCTGCTCTCGTAGCCACAGTATTTATATGGCTGGTCCAGTTAAGTTTCTGGTCAATGGTGACCCCCAGGATATTGATGGTGGGGGATTCGGCGATGGTAATGCCGTTGAATGTCAAGGGGAGGTGGTTAGACTCTCTCTTGTTGGAGATGGTCATTGCCTGGCACTTATCTGAGGGAATGTAAGCCCCACACCGCCCATTACATTTTTTTCCCAGTGCACTACATGAAGGAGAAGCAATATCCTCCCTGGGTGGCCAAAAAAAACAAACATCTACACTCTGTTGTATTTCTTTTTAGTGGATTGACACAGAGCTCAGAGCAATTAGCAGGCAGTTGTTTGAGAGTCAACTGTCGGAATGACCGATTTAAAAGAAAAATCAGGCAGAGTTCTTTAAAAAAGAAATCCTCAAGGAGTGAGAAAGTGGTGGGCTAGCAGAAGGCGGTGAAGGGATTTGATGCCTGCCTTTTGAGATTCAAAGACTCAGTGGTGTTCGGCCAAATATTTAGTTTCAAACTATAGCACTGACTACAGCACTGACTAGATAAACAGAAACTTAACCCAAGCATAACACTGAGCAGAGCAGAGGCTTCTAACATGTTAAACCTCTGCTGGCTCACTCTCATTATATAGGATTTCTTATTCAGACATAACACTTTAATGTATAATACCAAACAAAGCATGACATCTTTCCCCAGTCACTCATGTTTCCTGCTGTT
Source organism: Heptranchias perlo (assembly GCF_035084215.1). Classification (NCBI taxonomy): domain Eukaryota; kingdom Metazoa; phylum Chordata; class Chondrichthyes; order Hexanchiformes; family Hexanchidae; genus Heptranchias; species Heptranchias perlo. Next base: position 19,874,976 of record NC_090338.1, read on the forward strand.
GTCAGTCTGCTGTCTAATTTCACTTATCGACAGTAATGATGAAAGAAATTGTATTTTAATATTTTGTTCTGAAAGGGAGACTATGTTCTGTTTTTTCAGTAACACTTAAAAGGTACAGTCCCTTGCAGCTGTCTCAAAATAATTATTTCTCTATGTCCAGAGTTGGAACTGAACAAGCTGACCTCTTAAAGGGGTGTTGTCTTTATGACAAAGTGTTTGGGAATTTTTATTTTGTGATGTGTTGGTGATAATGGTGCTGAAATGCATCAGTGCCTCACAAAGAAGTACCATCATTTATCAAGATCCTAAAGTTTCCATAACAGAGATAAATTTCATGTATAATCCGGTCACAAACCTCTGCCAAGGTCTATGTCAATCATGGAATCAAAACCTCGAGATAAAAAGCAGCAGCACAACCTCACAAAATGGTACGGCTGGGTCATTTATTTTTTCAAGGATGGCTTCTATTCATTTTAGCAAACTAACACAGTGCTTCTACCATGGTGGCATTGGGGTAGAGCTACATTGGCTTCCGGTTCAGCAACGCTTCGATTTTAAAATTCTATTCCTCGTGTTCAAACCCCTCCATGGTTTCGCCCCCTCCTTGGGCTCGATTTTCGCACCCCCGAGCGGGTGCGTTCGTGGCAGGGGGGCTGCAAAAATCGGGGATTCCCGGGGCGGGTCCAGAGCCCGGCTCCAACCCGCCCACTTCCGGGTTCCCCAGTGACGCGCTGATATGCACGTGCAGCCCCCGCATGTGGGACTCCGGCCGGCAATTAAAGCCGGCGGGGTGCCACTTGAAGTAATTAACCAGGTACTTCAGGTCGTTTACAGACCTGATTGACCTGATATTTTTGGAGGGGTGAGATTTTCAGATCAACTGGGACTGTTTCCCGTACTGGGGGAAACACTCCCAGTTGAAATGGACGTGTTGCAGCCATCAGCCTGTGGCAGCTGCAAAGGTCCATTTGACAGGTGGAGGGCGGGAGACCTTCACTCATTGCAGGAGGCCACTCTGTCACTTTGGACAAAGTTTGGACTCCACCACCCTCCTCCTAACAATAAAATTCACAAACTTGCACACTTACCCCGGTGTCCAGACACATGTACCTGCCCTGCGGACCCCATCAAATGTACATCTTCCGGATGGGGGCCGCCATAGCTGCAGTCATGACCTCCTCGGAGGACGAACAGCATCACCAGCCTCGCTGGCTACGCCGTCCACCTCTGACACGTGGAGCTCCACAACACAGTGCTGTGACACATCCACCTGCACAGCAGGAGGGAGGGCAACGGCAGAGAGAGATGCGTCGCAGAGGGCACTACCCTCGCCACAGGGTCCACAGACCGAGGCTCAGCTTCCTGGACCTCTCTGAGCAGCAGTGCACACGGAGGCTCAGAGTCACTCGACATGTCGTCGTGGACATCTGCAGCCTCCTTCATGCCAAGCTTCTCCTGGTTGGCCCAAGCACCATCTTCTTACTTGTCGCTGTCAAAGTCACCACTGCCCTCAACAACTTCTCCTCCGCATCCTTCCAGGGTGCCACCGGGGACATCGCCGATGTCTCCACAAAAGAGCCCTGCAAATACACCTACACCCACTCTGCAGTGACACAATGGGTGTCATCAGTTGTGGGTCTTCATTGTGATCCTCAGGAAAGGGCATTATTGCACAAACCAGACAAGATTCGCAAAGACGTGGCAGTAGTGGTGACAGTATAATATGTAATGTGAGTTGATCAGAAATTAAATATAAGTAAAAACGATGACAAACCCTCAAACACCCTTGTGCATCCCCTTCATGCTCACAACACGTTTTCCTTACGCTTCCTACTGCACATATGTGATGCATGCCCTGTGGCTGCAGCACAGGTAGTGGCAGGTTGAGTGAGGCTGACTGTGAAAGAGGTGCATGAGAGAGTGAGTATGAGATAGAGCCATGAGATTGTATGAGGATTGGGTTGAGTGGTAGTGGCGGGATGAGTACTGGCGAGGTGAGTAAGTGCAGGTAAGATGAGGATGAGGTTTGAGTGGGTGTGAGGGGTGATGTGACAGAGTAGTGTTGGCAGTGCAGAAGGAGATGTGGGGTGGGGGCGGTGATGTGGCAGACGGAGTGTAGGGGAAAGAGTAAGTGTACTCACTTCGGCTGACCTACTTAGGTCATTGAAGCGCCTCCTGCACTGTATGCAGGTGCGCGATATGTTGGTGGTGCAGGTGACCTCCTCTGCCACCTCGGGCCAGGCCTTCTTGGTGGCAGAGGCAGCTTCCACCTGCCCGCCGGGGGGAAGATCTCTGTCCTCCCCCTCCTCCTCACCCCATCCAATAAGACCTGGAGTGAGGCATCATTATACCTGGGAGCAGCCTTTCCCCTAGGCTGCTCCATGCTGTAATTTTTACCATTTTCTGCAGCATCAGTCAATGAAGGACTGCCCCTTTAAATAGGGCTCCTCTAGCTGACAGCCTATGCTGCGCATGCGCAGTCCGCCCGCTGCGCAGCTTTCCAGCGTGAAACCCGGAAGCAAAGTTAAGTGGCTTCAATTAGCCTGCGATTTGCTTGCGGAGCACCCCGATTTCACTGGGCGCGTTACCCACGCGCCCAGTCGACTCCCCGCTGCGAACCTGCCTCCCTCCTAATATCGGGCCCCTTATCTCTGTAATCCAACTCTGACCTCTTGTGCATCCTCCACTTCATTCACCCCACCATTGGCAGCTGTGCCTTCAGCTGTCTAGGCTCTAACTTCTGGAATTCCCTCCCTAAGCCTCTTTGCCTCTCCTCCTCGCTCTCCTCCTATAAGATGCTCCTTAAAAACTTAGCTCTTTGACCAAGTGTTTGGTTACCTGTCTTTATGTCTCCTTCTTTGGCTTTGTGTTAATTTTTGTCTGATTACGCTCCTGTGAAGCGCCTTATGATGTTTTACTACATTAAAGGCACTACATAAATGCAAGTTGTTGTTTCTGTTGTCTTCACTGGCTGGGATGTAACTTACCGGAGCGGATCAGCTGCCCGATATAGAACCTTCCATCCCATTGAATCCAGCCAATGAAGATGAGAATCTGCACCATTAGTCCTTGTAGTTATTCCTTTGACAATTTCCCTATGCGAGGAGCATTTACTAAAAAATTGGGTAAGAAACTCAAAGCGGGTGGGAAAGTACAGAGAGAAAGAAACCAGAGATGAGGAAAGGCATGGGGAAAAAAGATGACAAAGAAATTAAACATTGGCTTAAAATAAGATGGAGATCAAAGACAGTGAAAGGGGACACAATAGGAGAAAGATCAAAACTGTCTTTGTTCTGTCAGTGGTTTCCTATCATTTGAGGAGTGGGGTGGGGGGAGCAATGCTTAGAAATTTGGGTAATTTTAACTCTTGGCGATGGTGTAAAACGAGTGATATCAGATTGGCCACCCTGCCCGATCTTACTTTCCATTGAAGTCAATTTTACACCCCACCGACTTCAATGGAAAAGAAAATCGGGCGCGGTGTAAAACGGGCTGCCGATTTGCTACGACCCATTTTGCGCTACCGCACCCTAGTGGCTCTGTATGGGATCACGGGGGTCCCCAGAGTCATCAGATTTTTGAATTGTTCTGTATTTGTTGACTGACTACCATATTATTTCTGTTGCTATATAGGAATGAAAATGTTGTTTTACAATCATAACACTTTTCCTTTGGTTTTGCAGAAGATAGTACAGGGTATGGGGGAAGGTCGGTTGATGTGTTTTTGTGGGTGTCTAGCGGTGTGTTACTATATGTAAGAAACCCCATAGAGAAAAGTTTGAAAACCACTGTTGATGACTCAGCAGCCAGTCTGACTCTTTAATGGGACCTGGAAAGGTAGACCTGTCTTCACATTCAACTCAAAATAACTCTGCAGACCAATGCCCCAACAGATAGGATGCTCCTAGCTGGACAAACAGCAGACAGTTTATGAATGCTTTGTGCTGGTAAGCTGCATGGTTTCAGCTGTTTAACGTCAAGCAGCATCCTTGTACACACTTGGCGTTCCTAAACCTTGGCTGTTGCCAATCTGAACCTAAGCTCATTGGACTTAGATAAGTGGGGAGTGTCTCCATAGGGACAGAATATGCGCTGCATGTCAGGCAAATGGATTTCTCAATAGCTGGGTTTGAAGATTCTTAAATATCGTGATGAGATCCTGTGTGTGTAAGACATTGAACTGATTTTTAAAAATATATATATTTGCAAATTAAACCCCACTGTTAAAGAAAATAATTTCAGTAGGTATCTGTGGCAAGTCACCCCATGATGCCATTCTCACACATCTCCTAAGCAATAAACCCCACAATTTTGACAACTCCTTGGTCAAGGAATTGATTGATGCAGCAGATTGCCGATAGGAAAGTGCGTGTGGGAAGGGAGAGGCGGGGGGGAAGAAATTATTATTAACAAATAAAACAAGGAAATATATAAATAGACCTTCCAGTGACCTTCAAACACTGTGCCTGTGTTTTGTCTCCTTGTTTTTAGGCCATGCCAAGATCACAGGATGCCGCACTCTCCCTTGCATTTCAACGACCTGTTTATTCCGTGGCTGTCCTTCAATAATTACTTGTAATTCCCATCATAGTGTTGTGAAGCCTTGGAGTCTGAAGTAAATGCTGCCGTTGCAGGCTTTTTTGTGCTATGCTTGAGTTGCTGCGTTACTAAATAAGTGGAATTGCTTCTATTGTTGTCTGAATATCTTATTAATGTTGAGTTCAAGGACGGGAAGGCCTCCTGCTGTACTTTCTTATTATTCCTCCTCTCCAACAAGTACTTGCTGTCAATGTTTGTTTAATATACTTTGATTTTTATTTCAAAATACCTTAAAAAATGACATTGAATTTGAAATCTTTAATAGAATCTTTACTACAAGTATCTCTTTATAACAAATTTCCCCTCCCTCTGGTCCTGGCAGAGGCTGCATTACCATGATTACAGGTCAAACCTCAATACAATGAGCTCCCAAGAAGAAGAGCAGGATTTTGTCACAGTGAGGTTCCACTGTGCATCATGGAAGGCGAAGAAACAAAGACACGACCCTCCATAGTATCAGATGCTGTGTCCCTCCATATCTTTAATTTCTAGCTATTGTACCATGCACTCCTCTTATAACAATTTCCTCTGAACCTATTCTAAGATGTTATCAGGGATGAGGGGTCATAGTTATGAAGAAAGACTTCAGAAGTCAGAGCTTCTTTCACCACAGCCAATAAGATTACAGGATAGCCTGTTAGAGACCAACAAGACTATGAAAGGATATGATAAGTTAAATAGTGATTGGGGTCTAAATTCCACATTGTTGCGCCTGTTTTTCAGGCGTGAAATGGACGCAACAATGACGAATTTAGCAGTGCGACGGCCTGCGTCCATTTTGTGAGTGCTCCAGGGCCACTGCTAAATCGGTCCTGAGATTTTGTCCTGCATACAGTGAGAATCACGCCAGAACTAGGGCTCTCATAGAACATACCATTAGGTTCCTAAAACAAAGGTTCCAATGGACTCGACAGATCTGGAGGCATGCTTCAATATAGCCCCAAAGCAAGTGTCAAGATTTGTCATCGTGTGCTGCACGCAGCACACCTTTGCCTTGGTGCCAATGCCTGGTGCCAATGCACCAACAGTCCCTCCATCCACCTAATTCAGTCCTCACAACTACCATCTGAATCCACTTCTTGGGTGTTGCCCTTACATGACTAAGAATATCAAGACCAAAAGCAATCCAAGAAAAATAATGTTTACTTTACAAAGATACTTGTAAACAATTTTACAACACCAAGTTATAGTCCAGCAATTTTATTTTAAATTCACAAGCTTTCGGAGATTTTCTCCTTCCTCAGGCAAATGTTTCTCTTGAAACATTTGCCTGAGGAAGGAGAAAATCTCCGAAAGCTTGTGAATTTAAAATAAAATTGCTGGACTATAACTTGGTGTTGTAAAATTGTTTACAATTGTCAACCCCAGTCCATCACCGGCATCTCCACATCATTACAAAGATACATCACTCTTCATTTGACAATTGCTTATACAGAACATGGAGAACTAAAAATCACCCTTGTGCAAAGCCCTAGTGCCTGCCTTGTGTGCTTGCTTACCTATTCTAGTGCTCCTACAAGGTGCATCCCCAATGGCTACAGTAAGGGAGGTGGATAGTGTCGTGCATAGTGTGTGAGGGTGAAATTTCGGTGAGAAGGGAAAGAGGGTGAGATGGATAAAACCCCTGCAGGACCTCTCCAGCCTTTCCAGAAGACAACCTCCTGATGCGCCCCCTGCTCGCCATGTCCAATACGCTGTCTTTCAGAGGGGACAAGATGTGTATAGATGATTGGCCTCCTGTGGCTATCTGCTCACTGTTATTCTTAACCAACTTCTCTTGCAAAAAAGAAGTGAGTGTGTTAGTGTTAACCCAGTGAGATGATTTGAGGATGCGCATGTCAGGGTAGAATAGTGTTGCTGGAGTGTGAAAGATGGCAGAGGTGTGAGGAGGTGAGGGAAGTGATAATGAGGAGAGTAGCAGGTGCAGAGTGCTGCAGTAGCAGCAGAAGGAGGTGGAGTGAAGTGTGCTGCAGTGATTGGAGGAGAGTGATAGGAAGCAGGGGAGGGAAGGGTTGTGAATGCTGAGGCTACAGGTAATGCAGGGCTAAGCAGAGAGTAATGAGAGCTATGAGTTAAGAGACTTACCTTAGTAGCCTTTGTCAGATCATTGACCTTTTTTCTGCGTTGCAGCCAGGTCCTTGGAGCAATGCTTCTGGCAGTTCTACCCACTGTTGCCACCAAGCTGACTGGGTTACCTTCTTGCCACTGGGTGGAAAGATGAGGTCCCTCCTCCTGTCGACCTCCTCCAGCAGCGCCTCCAAAGCTGCATCTGAAAAACAAAGAGCCCTTCCAGCATCTCTTCTGCCTGCCATTTCATTGGTGTTCAGAATCAAGCTAATTGCAGCCACAGTGCACCTCCCCTTTAAGAGGTGCTGGCTGCCTTTAACTGAGGCCGGTGATGTCCGATTTGCCGTCCCCGTTAGGCGAGCTGCCAATGAAGAACACGAGTAGCTCGCTTATTTCATGATAAGCAGGCGTGGGAACCAATGTAACGCTGGCTCCATGCTCATGTAAGGAAGCACACTATTGGAGTGTGCCGACCATTTCACCTCTGTTTTCAGCCGATAACAAAATTAGGCCCCATTGTTTGTTTCTGTTGGTCAGCGAGATGGTAACAAGAGGTTACAAGTTTAAGATAATCGTAAATAGTATCAAAGGGAGGCTAGAAAACATTTCTTTACACAAAGGATGTGGAGGAATTAGAATGTGCAATTTTCTGCCAGACTCCATTGTAGAAGCAAAATCTAGAAATTGTTTTAAAAGGGAATAATATTGTTGCTTTAAAAAGGAAAATATTAAAAAGTTTGTAGAACATGCACAGGAATGAGAGTAGACAAGCAAACTCTTGTGGAGAAATACACTGGCATAGACTTGTGAGCTGAATGGCTTGATTCTGTGCTGTAGATTTATACATAGCTGTCCAAATGCATCCCTTGGAAACATTGCTCTCTATAGCACACCCTTTCAATATCCATCTTTCTCTAACATCTCTCTCTATGATACATAACATTTATAATACACCTTTCTCTCAACACATCCTTTTATAATGAATCCTCTTGTAACAGAACAATCCACTTTGGTACACCAGTTTCGATAACTTGATTCCATAACATACTCTGTAACCTGGTATGTGTATTTATTTTTACAACCATAATACTTTTTCCAGTTCATTCCCTTTGTAAACATTGCATTACTTACAGTACGAGCATGAAAATGCAATCAGACTGCATGAAAAGATGAAAAGAATTGGGTTCACATCCCTGAATGAGTTCCCAATCTACGCCATCACTGGCAAAGAACCCGAAGCAGGATCAGTTGGCTAGTGAATTGAATGGGGGTGAATGTACACAAATCTTTGAATGTGGCAGGACATGATGAGAAGGCTGTTAATTAAGCCAAGGTTCCCGTATGCTTTTTTAACAGAGGTATAAAGTACAAAAGCAAGAAAGTTATGCAAAATCTTTAAAGAACACTGGTTAGGCCCCAGCTGGAGTATTGTGTTCAATTCTGGGCACCACACTTTAGGAAGGATGACAAGGCCTTAGAGAGGTTGCAGAAGAAATTTACTAGAATGGTACTAGGGATGAGGGACTTCAGTTATGTGAGAGACTGGAGAAGCTGGGATTGTTCTCCTTAGAGCAGAGAAGGCTAAGGGGAAATTTAATAGAGGTGTACAAAATCATGAAAGCCTTTGATAGAGTAAATAAGGAGAAACTGTTTCTAATGGCAGAAGGATCGGTGACCACAGGACACAGATTTAAGGTAATTGGCAAAGGAACCAGAGGCGACATGAGGAAAACATTTTTTATGCAGTTGTTATGACCTGGAATGCACTGTCTGGAAGGGTGGTGAAAGCAGATTCAATAGCAACTTTCAAAAGGGAACTGGATAAATGATTGAAGGGGAAAAATTTGCAGGGCAATGGGGAAAGAGCAGGGGGGTGGGACTAATTGGACAGCCCTTCCAAAGAACCGGCACAGGCACGGTGGCCTCTTTCTGTGCTGTATCATTCTGTGATTCTATGTAGCGTAGAGGCGAAAAGGGAAAAATTTGACAACGTTTCATAATAAGACAATTTAGTATTGATGACAAACATTATTGAAGAAGCCAAAGAGAAAGAAAGGAAAAGAGGAGAGTTGTCAGATCATGGTTGACAGGTAGTTCTGTTGAAACAATTACTGAAAGCACATCATCTTTGACATTCATCTGAGGTGGAGAGGAACAGACTGATGGTCAATAATATCTAGGCAATTAATGTCTATTGCTGATATGATTCATAAGTCTTTATATCCATAATTGTTCAGAAAGCTTGCCTTGTCAGTCATCTTTTAATTACATTTTCACTTCATTTAATTGAAGTAATGCAAATTAATAATGTCTTACATTATTAAGGAGGTCTTGTGCAATTTGTATTAACTACCACATTGAATATTCCAAAGTTACCAAATCCTGCTTAATGTTAAAAGTCAGGGGTTGAGTAAATACTTTCTGGATGGCATTTAGCCTGTGAAGCTGAGATTTAGTAAAAGTTGAGGTGAAAACATAAAAAAACAGTGAACGCTGGAAATCTCAAACCCATACCTATAACATAATACCTCAATTATTCTCCTCTTCATGCTCCAACAACCCATTGCATAAAGAAAATTCTCCTAACTTCTCACCTCACTCACTTAGTGACGATTTTACCTTGGGGAGTCGGTGACAACGGATCATCAATCAGAGGAAATAGTCTTTCTCTGTCCACTCTATGAAAATCCTTCATAATTTTACAAAACTCTATCACATCTTCTCTTAGCCTTCTCTTAGCCTCCAAGGCAAATCGTGTTTAACTAACCTGATAGAGTTTTTTGATAAGGTAACAGAGAGGACCGATGAGGGCAATGCAGTTGATGTGGTGTACATAGACTTTCAAAAGGCAATTGATAAAGTGTCGCATAATAGACTTGTCATCAAGATTGAAGCCCATGGAATAAAAGGGGCAGGAGCAGCATGGATACAGAATTGGCTAAGTAACAGGAAACAGAGAGTAGTGGTGAGCGACTGTTTTTCGGACTGGAGGGAGGTGTACAGGGTGTTCCCGAGGTGTCGGTACTAGGACCACTGCTTTTCTTTATATATTTCTTGGACTAGGCTGTTAGAGGGCACAATTTCCAAATTTGCAGATGACACAAAACTTGGAAGTGTAGTGAACAGTGAGGAGGATAGTGATAGACTTCAAGAGGATATAGACAGGCTGGTGGCATGGACGGACACGTGACAGATGAAATTTAACGCAGAAAAATGTCCATTTCGGTAGGAAGAATGAGGAGAGGCAATATAAACTAAAGGGCACAATTCTAAAAGGGGTACAGGAACAGAGAGATCTGGGGCTATATGTGCACAAATCGTTGAAGGTGGCAGGACAGGTTGAGAAAGCAGTTAAAAAAGCATACGGGATCCTGGGCTTTATAAATAGAGGCATAGAGTACAAAAGCAAGGAAGTCATGATGAATCTTTATAAAACACTGGTTTGGTCACAACTGGAGTATTGTGTCCAGTTCTGGGCACTGCACTTTAGGAAAGATGTGAAGGCCTTAGAGAGGGTGCAGAAGAGATTTACTGGAATGATTCCAGGGACGAGGGACTTTAGTTACATGGATAGATTGGAGAAGCTGGGGTTGTTCTCCTTGGAACAGGGAAGGTTGAGAGGAGATTTGATAGAAGTATTCAAAATCATGAAGGGTCTAGACAGAGTAGATAGAGAGAAACTGTTCCCATTGGCAGAAGGGTCAAGAACAAGAGGACATAGATTTAAGTTGATTGGCAAAAGAACCAATGGTAGCATGAGGAAAAATATTTTCACACAGCGAGTGGTTAGGATCTGGAATGCACTGCCCGAGGGGGTGGTGGAGGCAGATTCAATCATGGCCTTGAAAAGGGAACTGGATAAATACTTGAAAGGAAAAAAATTGCAGGGCTATGAGGATAGGGCTGAGGAGTGGGACTAGCTGGATTGCTCTTGCATAGAGCAGGCACGGACTTGATGGGCCGAATGGCCTCCTTCCATGCTGTAACCTTTCTATGATTCTATGATTTCTGCACTGCAAATTGTCCCAATCTCTCAGGTCATTCCTCATAACTATAGTTTCTTATTCTTCATATCATTCTAATAATTCTACATTGTATGCTTTATATGGCTTTAATGTCCTTTCTATAATGGGACGCCCAAAACTGCACACTCTTTTCTAACTATGCTTTATACAAATTTATCATTACTTCTTGTCATGTTTTGGGAATTTTCGTCCATTTTTCCACAGAAAAGATTTGGAATAAGAAGGGCTACTTTTAGATGTTGGATTTTTAAAACAAAGTGTATTCATACAAGTTTTTAAAAAGGCACTGAGAAGATAGGTGGTTAAAATACTAATGAGCTAATCTTTGATGTTATTTCCCCATAGACTGTAAATAACATGCAATTTATTAGCCTGTTTCAGCAAACAGTAAACACCTCACACTCATTGTGTTGGGATGTCTCTGGTCCTTCTGGCTATGAACACAGGGTGGTGAAAAACAGAGACACAGGCAGTCAGTCAGGTTCAACAAAGGCAGTGGGGTCACTCAGATTTTTAAAACAGAAAGCTGTGAGGGTAAATTTTGGCCAAATGCAGAAGGAGAATGCAAGACATTATTTTGAGGTTATTTTACTTAAGTTAAGTTGAGTGTGGTGAATCATGGCATGTTCATTAATTTGTATTATTATGCAAAGGCAAGTTATAATGATTTAACTAAATGAATCTGATCAAAACTGTTGCTATGTACGTTTACGTGTTGTGAAATAAAACAACTTAATGATTCATATCTGACTTTGACTCACCAAATGCTTTATGAGAATAAATGAATAACATTAAATTCATTAGCAGCCCCAGACAAATATATTATAAATTATACTTTGCATATTTCAGTCCTTTTTTTTGCCAATTTCCTTCAGGTTTTTGCCCCTTCATTCCTGAAGGTGTTGACTCTGTTGGGAGACTGTCCTACTGGCACATCACTGAAATGGCCATTATTCATGCATTAGCTTTGATGGTGAGTGTCAGAGGTTATTTGACCGTGGGTGGCATCACAGCTGACAACAACCTTGGCTTCACCCAACTTCCTCAAATATGCATTTTCAGCAGGAGTCCCTGGATGATGAGCAAGGGCTGGAGCTTTGTCTGATTTTCATTCCCTAATCCAAGGGTAATGAAATCAATTTTAGTGCCCATCTGCTGCCATAGTGAGATCAATTATCTTTGAACAGACGAGGGATAGAATCTGGGGCCTCCTTGGTCTATATGGCTCACTTTCTCACTGGCCAAACTCACTGAACCACCAGGGTTGTTGGAAAAGAATTCACTCCTGTTTGAATTCATGTGAATTTATCAGAATTTGAATCTGAGGAATGGGAAAGAAGTCATCAGTACATTTTGGTAGAAGTTTAGACAGCTTGATTACAAGTTGATTCAGAATTGTTTGAACACCACCAAAAACAGATTTGATGACTAATTCATCTCATTGCTGTTTGTGGAATCTTCCTGTGTGCAGGGTAACTCATTGTATGATGAATTTCTGAGAGACATGATAAGACGTTAGATGAATTCAACACTTTTTTTCATCTAATAAGCGATCCTGTTCTCCAACCTTTCTTTCTGTTGTTACCTTTGTTGTCTCTATTTGCTTTATCAATTCTATTAAAGCTTGAACTTTCTGCTCTTGCTCCTCCTAAGTCTCCATCCTGCCTGTTCTTCCACCTCTCTGCATCCTCACTGTGTTGCATTGTCACCTACTCTAACTCATTGGCCTCGATTTTAAAGTGGGGGGGAAGGTGCGGTGCGTAGGAGCTCTAAAGCGGGTGGCACATCTGGGGAGGATGCTGATCTTAGCAGCCAGGCCTCAATTTTCTCCATTAATTTTCTCCAACTCCCACTTGGACCCGGTCAGATCCACTACTGGCTGGCGGGCAGGAGCGAGAAATTTGGGCGGCAGGAGGCCGTAGCTGGGGATCCGCAGGATGAGTCTCCGGCAGTCAAATAAGTAGTGGTGGTAAGGGGTGGGGGGCTGTGGCCACGGTCGGGTGGGGTGGGGAGTGGGCCTTTGGCAAAGGAGACCCAAGGCTTCTTTGTGGTGCCTGGATATCTGGCCTGACCGGGAAGCCGTCACTGCTCCCCTGCTCAGGCCTCCAACTAAAATTGTAAATGACGTTCTCTCTCTGCATATTTAAAGAGGGCTCTGCTTCCTTCCTTTGGGTGTTAAGCTCAAAAGAACAGGTTGAGATCGGGACATGGTGAGAAGGCAGCGGGATGGGAGGGGGTAAGTAGCTGCCCTCATTTTAACTCCCTGCCCGCCCGATTCCCGCCAGATGGAGGAAGTTAAAATTGAGGCCATTATTTCACACAAAACTGTGGAATTTCTTATTTCACTCAGTCTTCCCTTCTTGCTACAAGCTACAGGTTTTTTTTAAATGAATCTCGGCATCTCTTCTGCACTCCCACTTGATCTATCTCAATTTACTCTCTCATTCTTTTCAGCGATATTGGTGTTCTGAGCTATGTCTTTCACTTCACTTTAAAAAAAATCTCCTCTCTTGTCACATTTTGTTGCTTTCTTTTTTATCGTTATCTTCATAATTATTCATTCAGAGAACTCCCAGAAATGTGCAATCACCTGATGAACTAAACAGCTTTAAATCTGCTTTGGGCAAAGTCTGTAGATTTAATGCAGATGATCCTGTTTCTGTAGAATGTGAGATAGCTCCATTCCCAATGAACAGTACAAATCATGTTGTCTGATGGTTGACGTCCAATAATTCCACTTGATGGCACTGCTGCTTCACATGTTCATTCACTCCAAGGACACCCTCAGGGTAGGGAGCCTTTTATCTGGGCCTTGCTTAACCAGAAGGATCAATTTCAATGTAATTAACTTGATCCTTTTGGGCGTAAAATGGAAGGTGCTTCGTTTTGTTTTGCAATGCAAAGCATTGAAAAGAGTCTGTCTTTTCTCTAAGTTAGGATCGCCACTTGTCTCATTAAAGCAGTGCTGATTTCAGATAGGTGATTTGAACAGATTTAAGAGCTCGAACGTTGTTTTATTACAGGGAGCATCATCCAAGTTGTGGGATGTTATTAGCAAGAGAGAGTGAAAATAAGCAAATTAACAACCAAATGCAGGACAAACATGAACAGCAAAAGTCATCCAACGTAACTATTGTTGTGAGATTGGGATGACTTTTACTTTTCCTGTTTGTCCAGCATTTGGTTTGGACCTGGGTTTGAATTCACACTGATGGGATAAATGTGTCTTCTCTGACTGTCAAAAAGTAGTACCTACTATCAGTAAGCATTTTATTATAAAAGCAGTTACAAAGAAGACACAGAAATACAAGGTGGAAAGTATTGCTGGTGATGTCATCGTATGAACATTTAATGTGCTTGCATCAAATTCCTCTCTGTTATTCAATTACATAGAATTACATAGAATGTACAGCACAGAAACAGGCCATTCGGCCCAACAGGCCTATGCTGGTGTTTATGCTCTACACGAGCCTCCTCCCTCCTGACTTCATCTAACCCTATCAACATATCCTTCTATTCCTTTCTCCCTCATGTGTTTATCTAGCTTCCCCTTAAATGCTAGTTGCCTCAACTATTCCTTGTGGTAGCAAGTTCCACATTCTAACCACTCTCTGGGTAAAGAAGTTTCTCCTGAATTCCCTATTGGATTTATTAGTGACTATCTTATATTTATGGCCCCTGGTTCTTGTCTCCCCCGCAAGTGGAAACATCTTCACTTAGTCTACCCTATCAAACCCTTTCATAATCTTAAAGACCTTGATCCGGTCACCCCTCAGTCTTCTCTTTTATAGAGAAAAAAGCTCCAGCCTGCTCAATCTTTCCTGATAGGTATAACCTCTCAGTTCTGGTATCATCCTGATAAATCTTTTTTGCGCCCTCTCCAGTGCCTGTATATCCCTTTTTATAATATGGAGACCAGAACTGTTCACAGTACTCCAAGTGTGGTCTAACCAAGGTTCTATAGAAGTTTAACATAACTTTTCTGCTTTTCAATTCTATCCCTCTAGAGATGAACCCCAGCGCTTGGTTTGCTTTTTTTATGGCTCATTAACCTGCGTTGCTACTTTTAGTGATTTGTATCTGTACCCCCAGATCCCTCTGCTCCTCTACCCCATTTAGACTCTTATTATCTAAGCAGTATGTGGCCTCCTTATTCTTCCTACCAAAATGTACCGCCTCACACTTATCCGCATTGAAATTCATTTGCTAATTACACGCCCATTCTGCAAGTTTATTAATGTCTTCCTGTATTTTGTCGCAGGCCCTCCTCGGTATTAACTCTACCCCCCAAATTGGTGTCTTCCGCAAATTTTGATATTGTACTTCCGATTCCCGAGTCCAAATCATTTATGTAAATGGTGAACAGTGGTCCCGGCACTGATCCTTGTGGAACACCACTTCCCACCTTTTGCCAGTCTCAGTAACTACCTTTAATCCCTACTCTCTGTTTTCTGTTTTGTAGCCATCTTGCTATCCATTCTGCTGCCCCTGATTCCACATGCAGAGGTCTTAGACAGTTTAATATAAGCGTTAATGCTTCTATTAAAATAGCAGAGAGAGGACATTGGCACAAGTAATTTAAGGGCTTGCTCAATACTACCACCAACAGCAATCTCTACCCTATTATTAAAAATAGCAAAAATACACATAATGGGGTTGAAACCATCCTGTGGCATATTAAAGAACAAAGCTGCATTTATATAGCACCTTTTATGTCCTCAGAAAACCTCCAAAGTGCTTCACAGCCAGTGAATTATTTTTAGAGTGTAGCCACTGTTGTTTTATAGGCAGATGTAGCAGGCGATATTGCACACAGCAAGGTCCCACAAAAAATGATGAGATGAACAATTGGTTAATTTGTTTTGGTGGGTTAGATGAGGGATCAGTGTTCGCCAGGAGACCAGGAAAAGTCCCTGGTCTTTTGTAGAGCTATGGAATCTTTAACATCCAGATAGGCAGATAGGGTCTGTCTGGAAAGAATAAACTATGCATTAATGGTGTGCATATTATAGATGTGATATTTTTTATGATTTATCATTAGTAGACTTTTGTAATAACTAGCATATGTTAGTTACCAGCATCTGAATTGTTAGAGGAGATGTTAGCTCTCTCACCCAGCAAGTGGAAGAAAGTTGACTGATGTTAGGTCAGGAATGATGGTTGGAGCAAGACTTTGGTCCCGATGATAACTGGAAAATGCTGGAAATACTCAGAGGGTCCATTAACATCTGTAAAGAGCAAAGGCAGGTTCATGTTTCAGGTGTAGACCTTTTGTTGGAACTAAAAGCTGAACGATAAGCCAGCTCCTTTGATAGGACTGATCAAAACAGGGGTGGGGGTGATAGAGAACAACAGGTGAAATTCAAGAATCAGGAATGCTGATTATTGTTACAGAAGGGAGTTAATAGACTGAATGACCAGCTAACAAAAATGAACTGGGATTGCAGCTGTTCTGAGAGAAAACATTTATTTCCTGTGGATTTAGTTTTGAATCAAAAGGCTTTACGTCAGAGAAAAAAAAATCTTTGTCCAACCAGAAAACTAAAGTGAATTTAAGGCGCCAGAATGTTTTAAAATAGTGTGACAGCAGGACTGGCCATTCAGAGTATTTCACGAGTTCCTGTTTGCAGGTAGCCCCCTCTTCTCCCCCTCATCCCCACCCCTAGTTTGAGCAGAAGTTGGTAGCCTGAAACTTCATTCTGGCAATTGTTGTGCACTATTGTGACATTGTGCATTTAGAGTTGTAGTCACCAGAACATTAGAGAAGATGATATAACCTCTGGAAATAAAGAAAATCTGAAGCTCCAGGCCCTGGAGAAAGAGAGAGACAAAGAAAGAGAGAGAAGCCTATGGAGGGAAACATTATTATTTTTAATACTATATCTTCATATTACTGAAAAAGCACAATGGAGTTTAAAAGCAGTTTCAAAAAATATTTTGAACAATTTCATTGGTCCCCCTTCTAGTTTATTCATAGCTTTCTTTGCTGTTTTCTCATTCTCCGTTGGTAACCTTCCTAACTGTTCAGTAATATCTGAGGCAATTGGCACTGTTCAGTTAATGGTGGTTTGTTGTTTTTTCTGAATATGATATTTAAGTCAATTAAACAAGTATAATGGACATTTTGCATGTGTGGCACTTTGAACTGTGAGTAACAATTTTCCCTTGCACTATGCATGGCACACTTGCCGTAAGGCATTTCATGAGAGGGGCATGTGTACTTAACGTAATCTCAAATGGGGCATTTTTTCTAACACTGTGTAACATTGTGCTCTTGCCATAGAGGCTCGCTACACTGTGCACCTTGTCATAATACACACTTGGCTTGGACCCAGACAGTAGCATTATAATGAGGTTAGGTCATATGAAGCTGTCATTTATAACAATGTCTCACCACACCCTCATTACAAGGCTGTCAGTTGTAACACTAACGCTATTACATCTTACAATCTTTACAAGGCTCTCACTTACAGTAGTATCTCTGTAATAAACTGCCCTTGTTGATAAAGTTATCAGTTATTAAACTATGTCCCTTATGCCCCACTCTCATAAAAGGACACCTATTTGCAATATTTCCTTTGCCCAGCCACTAGGTGAGGGAAGGAAAATCAGAAGGCGAATCATCGTTGGCCACTTGTGTGCACCTCCTAGTGGATGAATCAAGAACTGTATTAGTAGAGGCCTGGGTCCAGGCCCTCACAGCCACCTGAAAAAGGGAAAAAATGTCAATTCTGTGAATGGAATAACTAGCAATTTTGTACTGGAGTATTCAAAAGGTTTCCTGAAAAAAAAGATTTCTGTCACTCACTGCAGCAATCTTTTAACATATGGCTCATCTTCATGTAATTAGTAAAATCTCATTTAAAAAAAAATCTTGGGATGTGTGCATCGCTGGCAAGGCCAGCATTTATTGCCCATCTAGTTTCTCTGAGAAGGTGGTGGTGGGCTTTCTTTTGGCCATTATCTTATTATACTTTGTAGTGGTTCGATACAACCGAGTGGCTTACTTACTTCAGAGGGTAGTTAAGAGTCAACCACGTTGGTGTGGGACTAGAGTCACATATAGGTTAGACCAGGTAAGGGTGGCAGGTTTCTTTCCCTGAAGGACATTAATGAACCAGTTGAGTTTTTAACGACAATCCGACAGCTTCATGGTCACTTTTACTGATACCAAGGGGGTTATATTGGATAACCCCAAAAACCGGACACGGGACGTGCGATCCGCTATTAACCCACACCCGGTGCTTCCTGCGCAGGCAGGACAAGACTTCCGTCAGGCCTGTGGACTTACCATAAGGCTGCATTGGAAATCAGCACTGACATGAGGATTCAATGCAATTCCCACTTTCCACCAACAGGTGGAGCCCCACTCTTAAAGGCAGGATGTCTCTTAAAATCTCTTAAAGGTAGCTGGTACCTGTTATTTGCTGAAAATAACAGTCTACTGTCTGCACGGAGCCTGAACAGAGATCAGACATCAAACACGTAAAACACAGATGCAGGTCCTGTCCCTATGTTTACAAACTGATGAGTTATGTTAAAACATTGAATAAAGGTTGCACGCTACTAAATCCCACACCTTCCAATCTGCACGCCAGACCTCACCAATCTGCCGATCTGAGTTGGTACCAGGCCTGCGAGAGTGCATGCAGCAAGGTTCTCTGCTGATGCACTAGAGGCCTTGGTGCAAGAGGTGGACAGAAGGAGGGACATCCTATATCCACGGAGGGGGGAATGTGGCAAGAGGCCCTCCAGACATATGCCCAAAGACTATGGGAGGCAGTGGGGGACGAAGTCAATGCCAGGCACACAGCACCATGAACTTGCAACGCAGGACAAAGTTCAATGCTTTGACACGAGTGGTCAAGGTGGGTGAGGTCAACTGTCAAGTGGCATCTTCGACCAACTGCACCATTAGCTGCATCCACTGCTCCATGCACCACACCCCCCATCACCCACCTACCAACAAACTCTTTCCAATCAGATGCTTCCTCTCACCCTTACATGTTACCATTGTTGCAAGCCGCCCACCCACAACTCACAGGTCACAAACACTGGCAGCTATTCAACCATGACAGGCACATCACCCAGACATACATCCTGTTTGCTAGCAGGAGAAGGTGGCGCATAACAGGAGGCAGCAAATGGCAGCGGCATTTAGCCCCTCGAGCCTGTTCCACCATTCAGTGAGATCATGGTGAACCTGTGACCTCACTCCTTATACCTGCCTTCGCCCCATATCCCTTAATACCTTTGGTTTACAGAAATCTATCAATCTCAGATTTAGAGTTCACAATTGAGCGAGCATCAGCTGCCATTTGCAGAAGAGCGTTCTAAACTTCTCCCACCCTATGCGTGTAGCAGAGTTTCCGAACTCCACTCCTGCACGTCCTGGCTCCAAATGATAGGCTATGTTCCCGCGTCCTAGTATTCAAGTATAGGAGACCTCCAAAAACAGTTACAAATGTATTGGCAGCCAGAAGCAATAATCCAGCAACTAACCTGTAAATCCTGCATGGTCCCTTTAAATAGCGCTGGTGGGGGTCCTCCAGACACTCTAAGACATGTTTAGATGGTTGTGATTGAGACTGTGCGTTGAGTTGAGCGTTAAGTTCCAAAACGGTGTCTATCACCGCACACTGATTGCATCCATTTTCTCCTTACTTTACATGCTTCCGGCGTTCGTTATTTGCGCTTGCGCTAACTCCTATACCAAGATGGCGTCTGGCGCACGTCATGCTGGAAGCGTGCATGCGCAGCCAAGACGCCATCTTGGCACTTCGAAACAACAAGCGCCAACTTTTTATTTCAAGATTTTTTTAAACTGAATTCAAATTTTAATACTGCCATGTTGGGATTTAAACTCACGTTCTCTGGATTATGAGTCCAGGTTTCTGGGATACTAGTCCAGTAACTAGCCACTACACTACCATACCCATTGCAGTATCTTTGAAAGAAGTAATGTACACATATGACTAATTGTTTTGAGCTGGTTTATTGTCCTAACAGTTTGAAAAAAATCAGTAACATTCTGTTGTTCACTTTTAAAATAGTCCACTGCTTGCTGATTTATTTCCTCTAAGCTCCTGAGTGACTACTAATGATTCCCAACAGATGTCACAATTATATTCTGAAAGTAGAGTTATGATGAATAGCTGAGTGTGAAGTTTCAGAATCTTTATATTTTCATAAATTGGATGCCTGTTGTGTTGAAAGCAGCAAATAAATAAATTACAACCATGCACACCAGAGGGAGTGGGGAGGGAGAGCGCCAGTATGAACTTGGTGGGGAGGTGCTGTGGGGGTGGGGAGGTGCTGTGGGGGTGGGGGAGGTGCTGTGGGGGTGGGGGAGGTGCTGTGGGGGTGGGGGAGGGCTGTGGGGAGGGAAAAGCACCTGAACAAAGGAGAGCAGGAAAAAAGTACCAACTTACCTGTGTTGGAGAGGGAGAAGAGTGCCAGGTTGAACTGATAACGGGGAGGGACAATGATGCCAGTATTAACTGGGAGGATTGGAGGAGAACATGGTGTCTCCATGAAAGAATGGGCAGTGGATGGAGTACAATGTCTCATCATACTGGGTCTGGAGGGGGTAAAGTGTTTCTATGAGCTGGGGTGATGAAGGGGGGCTGAATGTTGGAGAATGACCTAAATACCTTTTGGGTAAATGATGTTCTGTTGAAAATCCAAATATCACTTTGTTTTTCCCCTTTTAGTTTAAAAATCTAATGATTGTAAAGTAAAATGAAATGTTTTAAGGTAAAAATTCAATATTATCTTGGTTGCATGGTCCTAAACCTCCCGCCCCTGCACATCCCCGCCTCCTTCCCTGCAAGATGTATCTCCAATTTTGTGCCTTCAACATTTCCGCTTCAAGCTTTCATGTACTTACATTTTTTTCTCCAAAACAAGTGAAAGAATGTTGTGTGTACCTAAAATGTAAGCTACAAAACCTGTGTAATGACCTGTTTTCACATGTTAGTGCTGTTCTGGAGTCGTCAGTTCATTTCGGGGACTATTGCTAGTTTTCTAGGTTGGCATGTCGGTAGACTGAACAGGCAGAGTGAAGAAGAGAAAGAAAAAGTGAAGTAAAAGGAGAAAGAAAAAGAGAGAGGAAGGGTGAGAGAGAGTATAGCTCTGATGTCTATCAAATTAAAATAACTTACCGACACTCACTGCCTGAGTTTAAATATGAAGAATGGGAATTTGGATGTCAACTACAGTGGAACCTTACCACAGCAAGGATTAGCAACTGTAGAAGAGGAAAGAAGAAAAGACAATATGATTGTCTAAGGCCTGAGATGTATTTTCAGGTTACAGGATTGGGATCAGCACATGCAGCTTGGAATGTGCTGTGATGAAATGGAACAATTTACTTGATTAAACTCAGCTACATATCCATTGAAAAAATATAACCCGCTGAAACAAGTTGGATTATATGTATTGTTAAGGTACAGTCCAGCGTACAGTGATCTTTGCATGACATGTTGGATGGGTTGTAACCAAATGGTAATGTGCTTGGCTTGTGGCAGCAAACTGCTTTTGTTTATGTCATCGCTGAGCCCAGCATTCCCTTTTGAATGAGGTATTAAAAAGAAAGAGGGGTTGTGGTCCGCATGAGGCAAAGTATGTGGCAGAAGCTTACTCTGGACTTAGGAGACAGCAATGGGTCTGCTCTTATTTGTCTTTAAGGAACAATTTAGCAGGCCATAGGTGTGCCTCAGTTTTGCAGATTAAAAACTCGGTCAATGTTAATGTTTGGAATGTACCTCATGCAAGTCAGGAATCTGGAAATAAGCATCTGTCAAACATGTGACAACTTATCACATTGCACAATATGATGAAATCATCTGAACCATGTGAGAAGTTATTTTTTCCATCAGCAAGTTGGTTTAATTCAAGATATCGTCGAACATGTTCATCTGCGAATGCAATTGACCTTAGGACTTGTGCAGAAAACTGTTATTTGGAGAAAGAAAAAAAAAATCTAAATCTAACTTTATTTAGATGCCAGATGCCATGTTAAGCCAGATAGATTTGGTAAGTAATCCCTCAGCTTTTTCATCATTCATCATCTTCAAAGCATTAGTCAGAGGCAGGCACTTTCTTACTGAAAGACAGCCAGCTTAATCTTGTTGCAGCATTTATTCGGAGAGCTCAGGCAGCTACTGTCTGTTTCCACTTCTACTGACTGAATGAAATTGGTTTCGACCTAAATTAATCAGTTTTTTTTAAACTTCATTTTCTTTTTCATTTTTTTTGTACCAAATCAGTTTCACTCGGATTCATTACTTTCTTTGATGACCGTCAGGGAGAAACAGTGAATTAATTTTTTTTATTTCTTTCTTTTTACCCAAGGGACAAAACCATGTCTTGTTTTATATGCAGAAGCTCACAATGGTTCTAAAGGAATTAAAAACAGGGTGATACTAAATATTCTGGAGTGAAGTGCCAGCTCGACCTCCAAGGAAGCCCTGATACGAGTTACTGTGTGTACAGTGCAGTCTAGGAAGCAGAGATAGGCATTGATATAGATAGATTCATTGAACGACGAGAGGGCATTTTAAAAAATTGATTTAATGTCCCATTTCTCCCCATTATTAATTTGGATAATCCCAGTGATTAGAGCAATCTACCTTTCACTACTGTATATAAATTGACTGTGTCACTCATATAACAGTGAATGCAGTAAAACTGATTGCTCCATCTCCTACCGACAATAAATGGTCAACATATGATTGAAACCAGTGAGTGTCTCCAAAAGCAACTCTATAGATAACTACTTCTAATATTGCAGGTTCTGTAACATGATCTAATACAATGCTGGGGTCTATATCAAATTGCTACTACCCTTTCATAAGGAAATACTTTCAAATGAATAGTGATACCTCCTCCACTTCACACACACCTCCATTAGGGTCGAGTGGCATATAAGACACAGTACCACTGGATGATGCCCAGTATTAACATGACATCTGAGATAAATGTAATTTTTTCAACCTTGAGTAACACCCATCCTAAGGTCCATTACATTCACAGATGACACATTCGATGACATAGCCATATTCACAGAATCATACCTTTCAGCCAATGTCCCAGACTCTTCCATCGCCATCCCTGGGTATGTCCTGTCCCACTGGCAGGACAGACCCACCAGAGGTGGCGGTACAGTCAGGAGGGAGTGGCCCTGGGAGTCCTCAACATTGACTCCGGACCCAATGAAATCTCTTGGCATCAGGTCAAACATGGGCAAGGAAACCTTCTGCTGATTACCACCTACCACCCTCCCTTAGCTAATGAATCAGTCCTCCTCCGTGTTGAGCATCACTTGGAGGAAGCACTGAGGGTAGCAAGGGCACAGAATGTACTCTGGGTGGGGGACTTCAATGTCCATCACCAAGAGTGGCTCGGTAGCACCACTACTGACCGAGCTGGCCGAGTCCTGAAGGACATAGCTGCCAGACCAGGCCTGCTGCAGGTGGTGAGCGAATCAACACAAGGGAAAAACCTACGTGACCTCGTCCTCACCAATCTACCTGTCGCAGATGCATCCATCCATGACAGTATTGGTAGGAGTGACCACCGCACAGTCCTTGTGGAGACGAAGTCCCGTCTTCACACTGAGGACACCGTCCAACTGTTGTGTGGCACTACCACCGTGCTAAATGGGATAGATTCAGAACAGATATAGCAGCTCAAAACTGGACATCCTAGAGGCGCTGTGGGCCATCAGCAGCAGCAGAATTGTATTCCAGCACAATCTATAGCCTCATGGCCTGGCATATTCCTCACTCTACCATTACCAACAAGCCAGAGGATCAACCCTAGTTCAATGAGGAGTGTAGAAGCCAGGAGTAGCACCAGGCGTTTCTAAAAATGAGGTGCTAATCTGGTGAAGCTGCAACACAGAACTACATGCATGCTAAACAGCAGAAGCAAATGCTATACACAGAGCTAAGCGATTCCACAACCAACGTATCAGATCAAAACTCTGCAGTCCTGCCACATCCAGTCGTGACTGGTGGAGGACAATTAAACAACTAACGGGAGGAGGAGGCTCCGTGAACATCCCTATCCTCAATGATGGCAGAGTTCAGCTTGTGAGTGCAAAAGACAAGGCTGAAGTGTTTGCAACCATCTTCAGCCAGAAGTGCCGAGTGGATGATCCATCTCGGCCTCCTCCCGATATCCCCTCCATCACAGAAGTCAGTTTTCAGCCAATCCACGTGATATTAAGAAACGGCTGAGTGCACTGGATACAGCAAACGCTATGGCCCGACAACATCCCAGCTGTAGTGCTGAAGACTTGTGCTCCAGAACTAGCCATGCCTCTAGTCAAGCTGTTCCAGTACAGCTACAACACTGGCATCTACCTGACAATGTGGAAAATTGCCCTGGTATTTCCTGCCCACAAAAAGCAGGACAAATCCAATGCGGCTCTCAACCATCAGCAAAGTGATGGAAGGTGTCGTCGACAGTGCTATCAAGCACTATTTACTCACTAATAACCTGCTCACCGATGCTCAGTTTGGGTTCCACCAGGACCACTCGGCTCCAGACCACATTACAGCCTTGGTCCAAACATGGACAAAAGAGCTGAATTCCAGAGGTGAGGTGAGAGTGACTGCCCTTGACATCAAGGCAGCATTTGACTGAGTGTGGCACCAAGCAGCCCCATTAAAATTGAAGTCAATGGGAATCGGGGGGAAAACTCTCCAGTAGCTGGAGTCATACCTAGCACAAAGGAAGATGGTAGTGGTTGTTGGAGGCCAATCATCTCAGCCCCAGGACATTGCTGCAGGAGTTCCTCAGGGCAGTGTCCTAGGCCCAACCATCTTCAACTGCTTCATCAATGACCTTCCCTCCATCATAAGGTCAGAAATGGGAATGTTCGCTGATGATTGCACAGTGTTCAGTTTCATTTGCAACCCCTCAGATAATGAAGCAGTCCGTGCCCGCATGCAGCAAGACCTGGACAACATCCAGGCTTGGGCTGATAAGTGGCAAGTAACATTCTCGACAGACAAGTGCCAGGCAATGACCATCTCCAACAAGAGAGAGTCTAACCACCTCCCCTTGACATTCAACGGCTTTACCATCACCGAATCCCTCACCATCAACATCCTGGTGGTCACCATTGCCAGAAACTTAACTGGACCAACCACATAAATACAGTGGCTACAAGAGCAGGTCAGAGGCTGGGTATTCTGCGGCGAGTGACTCACCTCCTGACTCCCCAAAGCCTTTCCGCCATCCAAAAGGCACAAGGCAGGAGTGTAATGGAATACTCTCCAATTGCCTGGATGAGTGCAGCTCGAACAACACTCAAGAAGCTCGACACCATCCAGGACAAAGCAGCCCGCCTTGATTGGCACCCCATCCTCCACCCTAAACATTCACTCCCTTCACCACCGGCGCACCATGGCTGCAGTGTGTACCATCCACAGGATGCACTGCAGCAACTCGCCAAGGCTTCTTCAACAGCACCTCCCAAACCTGTGACCTCTACCACCTAGAAGGACAAGGGCAGCAGGCACGTGGGAGCAACACCACCTGCACGTTCCCCTGCAAGTCACACACCATCCCGACTTGGAAATATATCACCGTCCCTTTATCGTCGCTGGGTCAAAATCCTGGAACTCCCTACCTAACAGCACTGTGGGAGAACCTTCACCACACGGACTGCAGCTATTCAAGAATGCGGCTCACCACCACCTTCTCAAGGGCAATTAGGGATGAGCAATAAATGCTGACCATGCCAGTGACGCCCATGAACGAATAAAAAAAAATAATATCTTGTATAAAATATGATTTCCTGATGGAAAGCTGAAGATGGCCTTCAGCTGACTCTTTGAAGCTCTACATGATAACATCCTGATTGGAGGAATCTCAGGGGCTGCGTGCATCACATTAGCCAGAGAGGTGACATTCTGCAGCATCAGAGCCCCAGAATCTTGCAAAGTATCTTATCTTCCTCATTTAGAAGTATCTATAAGTAAATGTAGTCTCTGATATATCAGTGCTCCCTCCCATGACCTCTGGTACTGTGCTGCAGGAGATAAAGGGCACTTTGATTGATATGCCACCTTTTTCTTTGTTGGTTTTGTGGAGGATCCCTTTATTCAGAAGATTCCTACTTACCATCCTAATGTACTCTCAATAATCTGCTCCCTATCTGGACTTGGTTGCTCATCTTTTGTTTCCAGCACTTCATTTCTGTTTGTTAACGAGATTATTTTGAATTCTGACTGATATTTCCTTTTGCAGTCTTTTAATACCACATTATTGGATGATACACTGAAAAGTGGCATTTGATGATTTTCCCTCAACATTTTTTCCTCTCTCTCTTCTTTTCTCTCTTACACTATTTTATTACTGGTCAATATTTATCCCTCAAGCAACATCACCAAAAACAGATTATCTGGTCATTGATCTCATCGCTGTCTGTGGGACCTTGCAGTGTGCAAATTGGTTGCCGCGTTTCCTACATTACAACAGTGACCACACTTCAAAAGTACTTCATTCGCTGTAAAGCACTTTGGGACATCCTGACGTCATGAAAGGCGTTATATAAATGCAAGTCTTTCTTTCTTTACACATGATGTGGAGATGCCGGTGATGGACTGGGGTTGACAATTGTAAACAATTTACAACACCAAGTTATAGTCCAGCAATTTTATTTTAAATTCACAAGCTTTCGGAGGCTACCTCCTTCCTCAGGTGAACGATGTGGAAATGACATCCTCGAAATGAAGTCGCATTCTTTACACACACATACATATATGCTCATGTAAACTTGTCACACTGTAATGATGGTATTGCAGCATCTCTATAAAAAGAAGAGTGCAATTGCAATGTAACAATTTACATAGGCAGTTGCCATTATAAATGTATTCATAGGAATTTACAATGGAAAAAGTTGACAGAAAAGACTTGCCGACATTAGGATTTTTAATATGTAACATTATATATGAAATATTTTCAGGGTATGTATCGTCGTATGAGGGTATGTTACCCTTTTCCCCAGGTTTTCTCAGCATGTCCTTCTGACCTTGCATCCCTGTGACTGACAAGTCATGACAGACATCCTGCACCCAGGGTACCATCAATGCTGCTCTTTTTGGACCGTCAAGAGACATGCAACAACAGCCCAGTGAAGACCTCTTATCTAATTTTTCTTCCTCCTTCTTTCTTCCTCTTGTCTCTTCCTCATGCCTCCCCCTATCATGGTGATTGACAGCCTGGCCTATATTTAAATTATACCACATGCCCGTAAGTGAATTATCAAATACAGCTGTGGAGAGATGATAGTGAAGATAAAAAAAGCAACAAAATACCTTAATCCCAACCTCAGAAAGAAACTTCTGTGTGGCACTTCTGCTTCGTAAACCAGACATTAGTATGGACTCTCTCACTGCCCAATTAGTGTCAATTAGTATTGAATTATGGGAATTTTAATGCTGTGTCCAATCTGCAACCTAATGGACAGATCCACAGCACAAAATTTATAATTTGGCACAAATTAACATTAAATTGGCAGCATCTATTAAAGAGGCTGGAAGGATAGCTGGAGCAGGGAACAGAAATCATACGTGAGAGGTGCAAATGTTGGATACCCTGGATGCAATAGTTTATTTTTCAATAAATCACTAAGTCCTATTATGTAGCATTTTTAGCATATGTTTAATAATTTTTCATGTTATGTGTTTTGATCATTTAAAAAGTAATGCAGTTTTCCTGTTGATTTTAGTTATTGTGCAGATTTTAAAGCTGGACGCTCAGTAGTTCAAAGACTGACATTCTGAGTTGACTGCTGCAGATGGAGGACATATCAATTCTCTCAGGTTTCCTTTTTGGAGGAAGGAAACTATCACTCTGGCGAGAGGCCAAAACTGGGAATTCTCACCAGCTCTATGCATCTATATCCTTACACCACATGTTTCTCACATAGCAAGATACTTCCGTAATAATTAAAGAATTAATTATATGTAGCTGAGAGTTTCATCAATCTTCTCCAAGTTAGTAAATTCTGATATATCAGCAGCAGCAATGGAAATGGAAGTGTAAATAGACATGATTGTGTAATGCATTGTGAGTGTATCGACTGTAAGTGACTGATATGAACCTCCTGGCTTTTTCATATGGGAAAGAAAACCCAAGAGGTTGGGATGAATGTTTGGATTGTTTACAGTGCTTGTGTTCGAAGTCCAGATGTCAAACAGTGAACGTGAACTCTAAAATATTAAAACTGACAACATATGAGGGGGTGGGGGGAACTGGGACCACCAGGGAAATAGATGCCTTATACGTTCACCTCTCCCAAACACACATGATTGTTAGAGGACACAGAAAGTTCAAAGACCACCCTCACCCTTGTTCTCCCTGCAAAGGAAGATGGAAATTGGCACCTTGGGCTCACAGCCAAAAGACCACTGAGAAAGCAGGACAGCCTGGTTGCTTAAGAGCCATTGGCTATTTACTAATTGGCATAGATTGGTCGGGGGAGGGCAGTGACACCATTGGGCCAAGTCAGACTGTTCTATCCTTCTGACTGCAAGTGAGAAAATTTCCTCTGATTACGTTGTGTTAGCAACATGGTTAACAAGGTGTGAAGACTTCTTTTATTTTTAATGAAATCAGAAGCCTGTTCTTGTAGAAAGTTTCTACAATTGCATTAGAAATAATGAACATAGGAGATTTCCCCACCGTGTTTACAATGTTGCTAATACATAGCAACCAGAGGAAATCTTCCCCCAGATATATACAAGGTTCAAGTTTGATTGAAAAAGAAGGAAATTAATAGTTTCTTGCGCAAAAAAGAAATACTCAGGTATTTCCTTCAGGATATGAGGCTCAAGATAAAATTATTCCTGATAAAGACGGTACTTGCCACTGTACTGGTCCTGAAGGGGTTCTTTGTAGGTGAATACCACCACCGCTGAATTCCCATCCGTCAGCTCAGTAGAGACGAAGGGGTCGAATTGTAAGCCAATACTGGAATACATATCTATTAAAAAAAAGTTAAAGTATGCTTATCCCTGTTAAATTTCTATGATGACTTATTCCGCTTTCTTTGTTTGAAAGCATTTTAAATCTTATCACATTAATCTGTTGGTAATTCTAATGAGTTTGAAACAGCACTAGCACAGAAGGATTATTGATGGATTTAGGACACTTGAAACCAACTGAAATTGCCAGGTTAAGAAGGATATTGTTGCTTTAACAATGACTGGGTAGTATTATAATAGGGAGTTGCAAGATATAAAATAAGTGGCAGGGGTTATGCAGCATGGTAGGGATCACTCCATTGTCATTTTCTGTTGAATAGTTTTTACATATTAGGCCGGAACTTGCTGAAGAAAATAACGGTGCGTGAACGATGCACGTCGATATTAATGTGTAAATCGGCCAGCAACTTCAGGGGATTAAGAGATATGCCTTGAGTTGTGAATCTTCATAACTTGCTGGTTGATTCGCACAGTCAGCAGCTCGCCCTTAGCCTTAAGAACTTGCTGGATTAGAACATTAATTGCCCATTAAACTTGCCACATAGAAACATAGAATAGGAGCAGGTGTAGGCCATTCGGCCCTTCGAGCCTGCTCCGCCATTCAATATGATCGTCGCTGATCCTCTATCTCAATACCATATTCCTGCTCTCTCCCCAGACCCCTTGATGCCTTTTGTGTCTAGAAATCTACCTAGCTCCTTCTTAAATATATTTCGTGACTTGGCCGCCACAGCCTTCTGTGATAGAGAATTCTATAGGTTCACCACCCTCTGAATGAGGAAATTTCTCCTCATCTCAGTCCTAAATGTCCTACCCCATATCCTGAGACTGTGACCCCTCGTTCTGGACCCCTCAGCCAGGGGAAACATCCTCCCTGCATCCAGTCTGTCTAGCCTGTCAGAATTTTATATGTTTCAATGAGATCCCTTCTCATTCTTCTAAACTCGAGTGAATACAGGTCGAGTCGACCCAATCTCTCCCCATACGACAGTCCTGCCATCCCAGGAATCAGTCTGGTGAACTTTCGCTGCACTCCCTCTATGGCAAGTATATCCTTTCTTAGGTAAGGAGACCAAAACTGCACACAATACTCCTGGTGTGGTCTCACCAAGACCCTGTATAACTACAGTAAGACATCCTTGCTCCTGTACTCAAATCCTCTTCCAATGAAGGCCAACATACCATTTGCCTTCCTAACTGCTTGCTTACCTGCATGTTTGCTTTCAGTGACTGGTGTACAAGGACACCCAGGTCCCTTTGTACATCAACATTTCCCAATCTATCACTATTTAAATAATACTCTGCCTTTCTGTTTTTCCTTCTGAAGTGGATAACTTCACATTCACATTCACATGGCATCTGCCATGTATTTGCCCACTCACTCAACTTGTCTAAATCGCCTTGAAGCCTCTTTGCATCCTCCTCACAATTCACGATCCTACCTAGTTTTGTGTCGTCAGCAAACTTGGAAATATTACATTTGGTTCTCTCATCCAAATCATTGATATATATTGTGAATAGCTGGGGCCCAAGCACTGATCCCTGCGGTACCCCACAGAAAGTTAAGTCTGGTAATTAACTGCATAAGCACCCCTTTAATGACATGATAATTGTTAATGACTGCCAAGCAACCTCTCTGGCCCAGAAAATGAACAATTTAAACTGTGGAGTCTCATTCCTTCAGGTAGTAATTGTTGGAGAATTTTAAAATGTCAAATTTTAAATTTTTACATTCTTTTTCTTACTTTTCCTTTTTGTCTCTTTTTTTCCTCTTTCTCTTAATCTAATCTTTCTTTCCCCTTCTTTATTTCTCTTTCTGTATCTGATTTAACTCAAATTCACCCACTCTAATTCTCCTTCTTTCTCAGGCGTTCCTTTGTTTATTTTTCAATCCTTCAATCTCATTGATTAAGGAGATAGACTTTTGGTCCCGCCGTTCACTAAGGTTCCATATGCCCCGTTGCCCTCGCCACACTGTTATCAGCTCGCACTTCCAGCAAGTTAGGGCGCAAAATATTTTTGAGCTGAAGGAAAAAGTCTAATTAATAGCATGTGCCATGAGATGCCCTGCTCCAGCGCATTCCGGCCCATTGTCTACACAAGTTGGTTCAAAAATATTATTGTCATAAAAATTACACTGGATTACACTGCTGCAATGAGGACTGCCCTCCATTTTGACCCCATGGAGCAAGGACCTTTGAATTACTTTTTGACTGAACAGTCCTCTAATTTTGCTTCCAGTCCATTCAAGTGTCCCCTCTCCTACGCAGTCTTCTCACATGAAGAGGGCAGCACAATATTGCTGTGGGCTTCCAGCTTAACAATCTTCTCTGCTAAACTGTCAATGCCATCGCATTATTACATGGAAAAGCTTAACAAGTAGTCATGGGAAAATGAGTATGAACACCACCTATGTTGGTACATTAGCAGTTCGTGTTGACATGTAGGGTGTGTTGCTTGCATAATTTATCTTTGTTACAATGGATAGAACTGGTCCAATGCACCTCCAAATATAGCTACCAACTTTGATACAAATGTCTACCTGGAAAGAAACAATAAAATGACTTAATAAAGTTGATTTTCAAGCAGCAGGGAGCTCTGCAACTCAAACTCCAGTTGGAAGACATGTAGCCTGCTGCAACAGCCAGGATGTTACCCTAGAACAATGAAAGGAAAGAAAGACTTGCATTTATATAGCACCTTTCATGACCTCAGGATGTCCTAAAGCACTTTACAGTGCTTTTTTGAAGTGTGGTCACTGTTGTAGGAAATACGACAGCTAAGATCCTACAAACAGCAACGTGTTAATGACCAGATAATCTGTATTTAGTTGTTGGTTGAGGGATAAATACTGGCCAGGACATCGGGGAGAACTCCCCTGCTTTTCTTTGAAATAGTGCCATGGGATCTTTTACGTCCACCTGAGAGGGCAGATGGGGCCTCATGTAACGTCTCACCCAAACAACGGCACCTCCAACAGTGCAGCGCTCCCTCAGTACTGCACTGGAGTGTCAGCCTAGATTTGTGCTCAAGTCTCTGGAGCGGAGCTTGAACCCACAACCGTCTGCCTTAGAGGCGAGATTGCTACCACTGAGCCACAGGTTATACCTGTACAGTGTTACACTTGAATTTGAGGCAGCAGCTTTCGGTAGTAGAGCTGGATGCCCAGTTGGATGCTTATAATGCTAGGATGGATACAAGTTAAGTGACCTTGAAATTGACTCATCAGCAGTTGACTATTTTTCCCTTGTGGGAGGGACACGAACAATGTAGTCTAGTAACTCCATGGAATAGGTTTTTAAATCTATGTAACTTTTTAAGTCAAATTCCTGTTTTGTACTGAATGTTTTCATTTTGGGATACGTTTTACGAGTATTACTACACCATTTTATTCATTACAAGTTTTCACATCAGCTCTCTGGCTCTGCAGCAGGCTTTCTTCCTGCTGCCTATTGACATAAAGTGGCGTGAGTCAGCAGGAGATGCTAATGATATCTGGAAGATTAATGGCTGAAAGGAAAAGTCCCCCAGCCTACTGCCTCTAGCCCCATTGTCAAAACCTGATGTACCTGGCAAATCTGATTAAGATGCTCCAAGGTTTGAAGTAGTCCATCGTAATGTCTACAAAGATTTAGTTTAACTTCTGCAGGGGAATTTTATAATCTTGCCTGCAACTGACTAATTGCAGAAATAAACCAGGATGTTCAGGAAGTGTGAGGCATGTCCTGGCATCTGTTATAAAGATTTTTGCAAACATTCCAAATGTTATTGATCTAGAGCAATACATCATGCCATGTGGCAGCACAAAGAACCTATTCAAAACACAAATGCCAAGAATGAAAATCTTTCAAAGAGTGCAAAGATGTTAATTAATTTTCCGTAGCCGAGTGTATGAAATGTTTATTTGGATGCACAAAACCTGACAAATCGTACAAATCTTTCTTTGTCAAAATGTAATTCCAGAACAAAGAATGAAGCTTAAGAAGATATTGTGGTGAGAAAATCAAATCTCTCTGTTCTTCAAGCAGATGGAAGATGTGTGCTGATGAGAGGCCCAGAATATCCTGTTCTATCCTCCAAACACAGAAGTGGACATGTGGAGTTAAGAGGCGTAGATTGCTCTGTGCTCCAAACTGACCAAAGGCAATGTGTGGTAATGAGAAGCCCAGAATGCACTGTTCTCCAAACAGAGACACGGGGGTCAATTTTCGGATGGCCAAGCAGGTGCGCTCGTGGCAGGGGGGGGCTGCTAAAATTGGGGATTCCCGGGGCGAGTCCGGAGCCCGGCTCCAACCCGCCCACTTCCGGGCTCCCCAATGACGCGCTTAGATGCGCGTGCAGCCCCCGCATGCGGGACTCCCACCGGCAATTAAAGTCGGCGGGATCCCACTTAAACCAATTAATTACATAGTTCAGGTCATTTGCAGACCTAATTGGGAGGACATTTTAGGAGGGGTGGGATTTTCATCTCAACAGAGCGTGTTTCCCGTGCTGGGGGAAACACTCCCAGTTGAAACAGACGTGTTGCAGCCACCAGCCAGTGGGAGCTGAAAAGGTCCATTTGACAGGTTTGGTGTGGGGGGGAGACCCTCACTCATTGCAGGATGCCACTCTGTCACTTTGGACAAAGTTTGGCCTGCACCACCCTCCGCCTAACGCCAAAATTTCACCAACTTGGAACCTCAACCCCAGTGTGCAGACACATTTACCTACCTTGCAGACACCCTCAAAAGTACATCTTCCGGATGAGGGCCGCCGTAGCTACAGTCATGACCTCATCGGAGGACGATCAGCATCACCAGCCTCTCCGGCCACGCCGTCCACCTCAGACACGTGGAGCTCCACAACACAGTGCTGTGACACATCCACCTGCACAGCAGGAGGGAGGGCAACCACAGAGAGAGAGATGTGTCGCAGAAGGCACTACCCTCGCCTCAGGGTCCACAGACTGAAGCTCAGCTTCCTGGACCTCTCTGAGGAGCAGTGCACATGGAGACTCAGAGTCACTCGACATGTAGTCGTGGACATCTGCAGCCTCCTTCATGCTGAGCTGCTCCCGGCTGGCCCGAGGACCATCTTCTTACCTGTCGCTGTCAAAGTCACCACTGACCTTCAACTTCTTCTCCTCCGGATCCTTCCAGGGTGCCACCGGGGACATCGCTGGCATCTCTCAGTCGTCTGCACAAAAGAGCCCTGCAAACACACCTACACCCACTCTTCAGTGACCCAATTGGTGGCATCAGGTGTGGGTCTTCATGGTGATCCTCAGGAAAGGGAATTATTGCACAAACCAGACAAGATTTGCAAAGACGTGGCAGTAGTGGTGATAACAAAATTTAATGCGGTTGGCAAAAGAAACAAATCTAAATGAAAAACATGACATTCTATCATATACCCTTGTGCATCACCTTTGTGCTCACAAAATCTTCGCCTTATGTTTACGGGAACCCCTACGTGGTGCTACCCCTGTGGCTTCAGCAGAGGTAGTGGCAGGTTGCTCTTGACCATGCCCTGACCGATGAGAGGCTTTGCGCGGATGCCCTCTGGGTTTCGGTGCCATGAGGGCCCCTCCAAAGACTGCTCCACCTGCACCTGTGCAGGGGCAGACTCGACCACCTGGAGAGGGGGCAGCATTGCAGGTACTGGTTGAGAGGGGGGCAACGGGTGAGACGTGGGAGCGCTATGAGTGGAGTCCCCACTTCCACGTCCCCTTTCGCCATCATCCCTCTCCTGGGCCAGGCCCACATCACTCCTTCCACCCTGCTGGACGACAATTTGGAGGACTTGTGTGAAGCCTTGGAAGGCCAGTTGTAACGTATCTGTCAGCCTGTCAGCGACGCTATCTCAGAGGTGCCTTCACGTCCCTGTGACAGTATTTCGGAGATCCCCTCCTGTACCTGTGCCACCATTCCACTCATGCAGGAGTTGGACTCCTCCATCCCCTGCGTGATTGTGGAGAGTGCACGTGGCAACTGTTCCAGTACCTCGGCAATGTGCTGCTGGCCCTCGATGACTCTCCTTTTCATGGCTGGCCCCCAGGGTTCAGCATCTGGGTCCAGCTGAGCAGAGCCTGGAGACGAGTGCTCCCACCGACGCAAACTCTCCACAGCTGCCCCTGCCACCAGGGTCTGCTCGTGCTCACATGTGCATGGTGACTCACCATGTGCAACCCCAACTAAGTGAGGACGGGGACCCACCCAGGTGTGTGTATCCGCGCTGGTTGATGCATGGCTCAGATGTGACGAAGGACCCTCAGAGGCCGGCAGGTCCTCTGAGGAATCGCCCTCCGCAGTCACGGCAGTCGCAGATGGCCCTGCAAGAGAACAGAAAGCAATATAAAGCATGTGGACAGATGTTGAGATGCTGCAGATGCCAAGTGATGTTAACATCATTCGCTATCATCAGTGCTGAGTGTTAGATTTCTGTCACCAGCCGCTTGTGCGCTCCCAGTCTCGGCGTCCGCCACAGACAGGCACTCCAGCGTCCGGCTTATTTCTAGTGCCTGCTGCTCCGCGTCCGTTAGGACCACCGGGTGGGGCGGGCCCCCGCCGGTCCTTGCCCTCTCCCGGGCATTCTGGCATCTCTTCTCCTATCAAGGCAAAACACAGAGAGGCGTGATTGAGTGATGGTTGCATAGTGACCCGCTGCAGGCATTGGTGTGGGTAGGGGTGACCGTGAGGGAGATGCATGGGAGGGTGCGTGTGAGACATAGCTATGAGATTGTATGAGGATTGGGTTGCGTGGTAGTGTTCGAATGGGAACTGGGGCGGTGAGTAAGTGCAGGCAAGGTGAGGATGATGGTTGAGTGGATGTGAGGAGTGATGCACGAGCATTGTGATGGCAGTGCAGAAGGAGTTGTGTGGTGGTGGAGGTGATGTGGAAGACGGAGTGTGGGAGAATGCGTAAGTATACTCACTTTGGCTGACCTGGTTAGATCATTAAATCGCTTCCTCCACTGGACCCAGGTTCGGGCGACATTGCTGCTCTGGTGACCTCCTCTGCCACCTCGAGCCAGGCCTTCTTGGTGGCAGAGGCAGGCCACTTCCTCCCGTCCGATGGGAAAAATGTTTCCCTCCTCCTCCTGACCCCTTTGAGCAGCAACCGGAGTGAGGAGTCAGAGAACCTTGGAGCAGCCTTGCCTCTGGCCGGCTCCATGCTGACAATATGGTTCTTTGCTGCAGGAGGAGCATTGGAGGACTGTCCCTTTAAATAGGGCTCCTCCTGCTGACAGCCTGTGATGCGGGTGCGCAGTGCGCCCGCTGCGCAGGTCTGCAACGGGAAACCTGGAAGCACGCGTAAGTGCCTTCAATTAGGCTGCGATCGCGTGCGGAGCACACAGATTTCACTGGGCGCGTTACCCACGCGCCCAGTCGACCCCCCCCCCCCCCCTCCCCCCGCTGCCAACCCACCTCCCTCCTAATATCAGGCTCACGGTGTGTGGGGGTAAGTGGTTTAGATTTGTCCTTCAAATAAATGGAGAAGAAAATTGGTGAGAGGCCTGTCTTAAGTTTTTGGTGGTTAAAGGGGAAATTAACTGTATGGGTAAGTAACATAAAAAATAGACGCTTACTCTTCAGTTTCTCTCTTGTCTCTGTGTTTTCTTTTCTAGTTTTAGAACCAAAGCATTTTGCGTGCAAGGGTAAAAAGCTCTTTTTGCAGTACATGCGCAAGTCATGCGTTGTTATTCTTGAATCCTAAGCTTCATATTCTTGTGTGGTAATTTTCTTCAACAATATGTTAAGCCATTTTGTGGAACACAACAGGTACTAATACAAATTAAGCAGCTTAAGAACCAGAAATGGGCTGTTCACCTTTGATAGCAAATATGTGTGGCAGTATATGTGGAGAAGAAACAACCAAGGCCATACCAACATGTAAGCTATGTTTCAGGGAAGAAGAGCTTCAGATTTTTTTGAAACAATTTATTGGTAGAAAATAAGTAATTAAAGATCTAAAAGAAATGAGCTAAAATTACCAGTTGTCATAATGCCTGGATTAAAGCAGCCACCAAGAATTAAACCATTTTAAAAAAGAGGGATGTTAAGAAGTGCTCTTCATGATCTTAAAAGTTGCATTGGTGAAGGTGATTTACAATGAAGATATACAAAGGATAGACAAGGATGGAAATATGGCACCAAATAGACTGACTGGAGTTTAGAAGAATGAGAGGTGATCTCATTGAAACATATGAGATTCTGAGGGAGCTTGACAGGGTAAATGCTAAGAGGTTGTTTCCCCTGGCTGGAGAATCTAGAACTTGGGGGCATAGTCTCAGGATAAGGGGTTGGCCATTTAAGACGGCGATGAGGAGGAATTTCTTCACTCAGAGGGTTGTGAATCTTTGGAATTCTTTAGCCCAGAGGGCTGTGGATGCTGAGTCGTTGAGTATATTCAAGGCTGAGATAGATAGATTTTTGGACTCTAGGGGAATCAAGTGATATGGGGATCAGGCAGGAAAGTGGAGATTAGGTTGAAGATCAGCCATGATCTTATTGAATGACGGAGCAGGCTCGAGGGGCTATATGGCCTACTCCTGCTCCTATTTCTTATGTTCTTATGACTGCATTAAAAGGAAAATGCCCCTACATTTCAACACTGTCAGTGAGGAGAAGACACATCCATCAAGTCATCAGACTCTTAAGTTATTTTTTTGGACATTTTATCTTACACTCCATCATTCACTGCATAAAAATGTCGACTGCATGTGATGTAGGCTAATGTGAGATGGATGTCAAAAAAAAATTACATGAGCTAGTACAAATTCTTTAGTGTTCACTTTTGTCTGCAATCCAGCAAGCTTTATATGCAGAGATGTAGTTCAGTGACTTACACCATGGTCTTTTAAAAATACAGCTCCTTAGGTGACGACATGGCGCAGCAGGTTAGCACATTATCTTTTTACCTCTGGGATATCGGTTAATATCCAGCCCAGGCTGATGGAGTGAAACCTTCATCTCTCTTCTGGGTTTCGAGATCCTAGTGAAATTAACTTTGTCCTAAGTAAAATCAACCCAGTTCCTAGAAGACACAGGCACATAATAGTAAATTACCCATAAATTGGAAATAAATGAACAACCTCACTTAGACGTGCCATAAGAATGTCTGATGGAAAATATAGTAGGGGCATTCTTCAGAAGTTGGGATAATGGCACACCATTGGGACATAATAGAGGAACCTGCAACATCTAAAGGAACTAGAATAATTTTGGATTCTATGTAGTTTGCTTTATACCATTTTACAAGCAAGATTACATTCTTACTTCAGATACCTGTAAATGAGGTTGCAATCATTGCTAGTCACTCCCAATGTTTTCCATGTGTTGACAGTTCAGAGTTAATGTGAGAAGAATGATACTTTCCATTTGTCCAGGTTATCTTTTATGTTTGCAAATACCCAGTTATATTAATTAATCTCGAACATTAATCTCAGTCTTGACTAAAAAAGGAATGAAAAAGCACCATAATGTAGGAGCTATAGACATCTCCTTGCTCTTAAATGTACTTTCAATTTCGGCCCCCGCCAGAAACTCAGTCCCCTCGGCATTGACTCCATCCCTTTCCCCGGCAATTGTCTCAAAACTGAACCAGATAGTTTAAAGCTCCTGCAATTCCACCTCCACATTCTCTCCATCATAAATAATGCCTACTTCCACCTCCGTAACACTTCTACCTCAGCCCATCTGCAGCTGATACCTTCATTAAAGCCTTGTCAGCTTTAGATTTGATTACTCCAATTGTGTCTTGGCCATCCTCCCTCCTCCACAAACTTAAATTCATCCAAAACTCTGCTGCCCATATCCTGTCCCACACCAAGGGGTAAATTTTGCTGAGAGCTGGGAAGGGACTGGTGGGGTAGGGGGAAGATTTCCGGGTGCGAAGGTGGGGTGATGGAGATTGGGAGGCTGATGAAGAGACCGGAGATTGCTGGATGTTGGGTGAATAGCCGGCGGTAGGTGGGGTCCACCATGGGGGAGGGGGGGCACATCGAGGGGCGCGGGGGGGTGGGTCGGCCAATCAAGGGGGTTCTGTCAGCCAGGCGAGCTTGTTGGGCCTGGATGAAGCACTCCCGCTCTTCCAGGCCCACAAGCAGTGCAATAAAGGCACTGACCTCATGGATCCGGCCCTTCCTGCCTGCTTTTATCTGATGTGAATGGAAAATGATGGGAAACCCAAACAGGTAAGGTTAAATTTATTTTATCATTCCAATACACAAAATATTAAGTACCTCGAGTACCTCAATGAAATCCATTGCCCTTTTAAGTATTGGCCCGCCGGCTTTAAGTGGGAGTAGGACCTCCTAGTGTCTGCTCTCCACACGCAGACAGACCTGCCTGGGTTAAACTCAGAAGTAGGCGCGTTGGATCTGGAATGCCGTCGTGCTCTGAAAACGGATGATTTTTAATCCCCACCTGCCCCAACCTACACGTTTTTGGGAGTTAAAATTTACCCCTAAGTCACTTGCACATCACACCTGTTCTCGCTGACTTACATTGGTTCTAGTTCCCTAAAGCCCCAAATTTAAAATTCTCATCCTTGTATAAATGTTTCAAGGCCTTGCCCTTCCCTATCTCTGTAACTTCTACAGCCCTAAATCCTGCTCCACCCCAAACTCCATTCCACTGTATCAGGCCTCTTCTGCATCCCTCCTTCCTTCACTCCAACCTTGACAGCTGTGCCTTCAGCTGGCTAGGTCCCACTCTTTGGAATTCCCTTCCTAAATCATTTTGCCTCTTTACTTCCCTCTCCTTTAAGATCCTCTTTGAAACCCATATCTTTGACCAAGCTTTTGGCCACTCCTCCTTAGCTCTCGTTCCTTGACTTGGAGTCCATTTTCCTTATGTCAAAGGGGCTATGTAAATGCAAGTTATTATTGTTGTTGTTGATTGCAGATTGAAAATGTTGGCAAATATTTTGATGATCACCCTAGGTTGTTTTTGCGAGCAGACAGTTCTCCTTAAATTCCGTAAGAAAGCTCCTACATCTTCTGACCAACTCGTCGCACATTTGAGTGGAAGTAGCTGCTGTATCCATTGGATATGTTATCATCTTGTTCTGGATTGTATGTTACTACTTCTTTTGATCGTGTCCCTTTTAAGACCTACTAACTGCCAAGACCCCATGTTTCCTTGTTATAAATCGAGTTGACCCATTTAAGCCTTTACTATAAAACAAAAAAACAAAAACTCGTGTAGTGCAAGGAGTGAGTTGACTCCCTGAAGAAAGTCAATATCGTATCTTGAAAGCACACAGGGATTTTTTTTTAAATCAACCTAAAGAATTTATGTTTATTTTGTCAGAAGAATGATGCTGTGTTGAAATATTAGAGCATGCAGAAAAGTTCTCCAGGTAGTACATCGATTTGCCAAATCGGCCACTTTCCCATTATCCCAGTCGTTGTTTTATAATTGTTATCACAGACTATGCATCTCCTTCATATACTATTGATTGGAAATAAAGAATAAGACAGTGTTTCAGAAACTTAAGCCCTCAGTGTATTACGTTGCAGATGAAGCATTCCACAGCATGTCATTTGGTTTACTTAACCAACCATGTTAGAAAGATATTGTACAATTTTCCTCTTACATTTTACATAAATCTCTTGCTGTTTTCTTCGTCTGATTAAAATTAGACACATAGTATATAACTGATCTTATAACATAAATCCTATCAGAGTAAGCCATGAATATGTAAGCGTAGGTATGGCTGGGGCTCAAGTCTCTACTGCCCCTCAATGCACGATTACTCCTTGAAGAAATTATTGTACGAAATTGAACTTTAATATGAACATAAAGCAGTAGATAACAGGCAATTTATTGTGCTTTCACCTTGAAGTGACCTTCTTGTTCTTTTCTCTTAGGTTCAGTGTTATCCTGTTGCTGCTGAACAACAAGCCATTTTCAAACCCATCAACTTAGATGCAAACTGATCTAGCATTTCCCAGGGTCATTCTTCACCAAACTGAAGTGTGATAGCCTGTGTCTCTTCCACTGCTCTTTGTTCTTTGTGAAATGTGAATTCAAAACAGCCATAAAGAATAGATTTGTTCTGTTATGTTTGTCCTGCACATGGGTTAAAAAAAACCTCTTAGAATATTGAAAAAGATTAAAGGCCAAAAACCTGTTATATGCTAATTCAAGTTAAATTGGCATTCCAAAACCAAATGGGGTTTATTTTTTCCACCGCCATTTAAAGGCATCAATGATGAAGGAGGCCTTTAACCTGGTAGAATGCAATGATAAGCTCAAATCGCCAGTGTTTTTCTGCTCAATTTCTGCTCCTCCAAAAAGAGAACATTTGCGATAAAATTTTTCTGAGAAATATTCTGTTGCTTGTTAAGGCCTTGTTAATGAGCTGTCAGGGAAAGCCTTGGCAGTTTTCTGCAAGAGGGAATTAAATGAACAAGCAGGAATTAGCTTTCCCATTGTGCTCAAGTTAATTCAATGATGGAGCAGCTAAATTCCTTGGCACGGTGTCCATTGAACATGAATTTTGCTGCACTTGTTACATTAAGTGGTTCAATATCAGCATTGTTTGAAGAGGGCACCTTGGGTTACAGACTCTACAGAGATAAAATATCTACCCCACCAAGTACCATTGGAGCTTTTAAACAGTTTGCTATGCTATGTTCACCACCACCCTAATTAGCTGAGCAGCACTCTGCCTACAAACACTTTAAGCAGATGAAGCAGAAAGCTGGTCAAAGCTTCTATTGTATTTATATCTTTGTTCCTGATTTCAAAATTCAGAGGCTTATTGCACACATAAGAGAAATAGTTTGGTTGTAGTACATTGATTTATAGACCAATTTGCAAAATCCAGAAATGGCTGCAATGGTAAACTGGGCTATATAAAATGCTACTTTGATCTGTATCTATGGTGCAATATTCCTCCTCATCTTCTTGACCTCTCTGCAGTTTTCGACAAGGCCAATCACACCATCCTTCTCCAACTCCTCTCCGTTGTCCAGTTCAGTGGAACTGCCCTCACTTGGTTCCACTCTTAACTTATCCAATCATAGCCAGAGCATCTCTAACATTGGTTTCTCTTTCTATTCCTGAACCATCACCTCTGAAGTTCCCCAAGGGTCCATCCTCTCCTCTTTCTTGTCCACATGCTGTCCCTTAGCAACATCATCTGAAGACATGGAGTTAGCTTCCACAAGTATGTCGATACCATCCAGCACTACTTCTCCACCAGCTTTCTCGATTCCGTCTCTGCCACTGTCACGTGGATGAACCATCACTCACTCTAGCTAAACATTAGGAAAGCTGAAGCTATCGTCTTCGGCTCGCACCAAAAACTCCGTACCCTTGCCACCAACTCCATATCCCTCCCTGTTCACTGTCTCAGTGAACCTGATTGTTCACAACCTTAGCATCCTGTTTGACTCTGAGCTGAGCTGCCAACCCCATATTCTCTTCATCTGCCTATTTTCACCTCTGCAACATCACCTGCCATTGCAATCAACCACTGAAACTCTCATCCATGCCTTTGTCACCTTCAGACTTGATTATTCCAATGCTCTCTTAGTTAGCCTCCCATCCTGCACTCTCAATAAACTTCAACTCATCCAAAAATCTGCTGCCCATATTCTACCCTATTTCAATTCTTGCTCGGCTATCACCTGATCCTCGCTGATTTAGATTGGCTGCTGGTCCCTCAAAGCCTCAGTTATAAAGTTATTATCCTTCTGTTTAAATACCTCCATGGCCTTGCTCTTCCCTACCTCTGTAACTTTCTCCAGCTCAACCCCCTCCCCCTCCTCGAACTCTCTGCTCCTTTGACTCACACCCATTATGCATCCCTCTTCCTTTACCTCATCATTGATGGTCGTACTTTGAGTTGTCTCGGTCCCATTCTCTGCAACACCCTTCCTAATCCCATCCATCTTTCCACTACCCTCTCCTCTGTTAAGACCCTCCTTAAAACCCATTTCTTTAACCAAGCTTTTGGTCACCCCTCCCAATGTCTGGTTCTTATACTTGGCATCTGTTTTTCTTCATGTCTCTGTGAAGATCCTTGGACCATTTTAAATACATTAAAAGGCATATCGTTTCAAGCTGTTGCTAATTTCATACAGCCTTCGACTTTCTGGAGCTGGATTAACATCTTTAGCCGTCACTTAATTAGTTAAATTGCTGTTAAGCCAATTCAGAGATATGAAATGAGCATCAATGCAGGCGGGTCCTGTTTGGCCAGGTTTCTGTCAGTTAGACAAACAAAATACTATTGAACAAACTCATCCAGTGGAAACCTGAAGTAATTAGCATTTCTATTCACTGCCATAAAATATTTTAAAAATTGGAAAGATTAGCACCCTGGTATCTAAAAGTGGAAAACATCCTCCTACGTTTTGTCTTGAGTGGCATTCTCTTAAAGCCGGTGATTCATACTAGGGGGTTCTGCTTCACAGGTGCTGGCAGTTTTTAAGTGCCTCACCCTAGTGACCGTTTCTTACATGTGAGCTTAGACATTGAACAAAAACAGGCTATTTAACAATGGAAGGGACATCACAGCCGAGCCTGGTCCTGATCTGACTTAATGAATGACATTCTTGTCTTCAGAGAAAAAAAAATAATGTAAGTAAATATAATGCTGTTAATATTGAAAGAAACGCTGGATAACAGTGAGAATTAGTATAAATTAGTGCAATAGTGGTAGAAATTGTAAATAAAAGAAGTAAATTATTACAATAGTGAGGATTTTAGGATAGAGATATTCTTAATTCACTGAGCTGTGCACCTTAGGAATATAGGAATTGCTAGACAAAAAAAAAGCAAGGTCCATCTAATTCACATTGTACAACGATAATGGAGTTGTTGAGTAAGCATAGCAATCATTCTTTATCAATTAGTCTACAACAGACCCAGACATGACTTGAGAACAATCCAGTGGTGGAGAGCTTTGTGAACCATAGATCCAAAGTCATCTGTTCCTCCCAAGCATGCTACACTCACCACATGTCATGTCTCAAATTACTTTATCCCAAAATGTTATTTTCTGAAAGAAATCTATCTACCAGGAACGTCAGCTGCAGGTGTAGCTTTTCAATATCATCCTGCTATGCTGTAGCTGATTCTACAATTGATCCTGGCACACAAACAGAGTTCAAAATTAAATTGTAAATCTCAAACCAAAACAAGTAGTGTTCCATAGCAAATTAATTCCTTATAACAGCTGTTAATTAAAACAGTGCTAGTGTCATTTTTAAGTGAT
Organism: Heptranchias perlo; assembly: GCF_035084215.1. Lineage (NCBI taxonomy): Eukaryota > Metazoa > Chordata > Chondrichthyes > Hexanchiformes > Hexanchidae > Heptranchias > Heptranchias perlo. Next base: position 19,918,888 of record NC_090338.1, read on the forward strand.
TGATTTACTATTGGACTGTATTGCTTTTGGTTTGGGATTCATAATTTTGTTCGAAGTAGTTGATTGTCCTCTATACTTGCATCTGATATAAGTGGATTCAGATATCTTCTTCAGTTACAGCTTTCCCTCATCTCGATATTCTGTACTTCTACTTTACAGTAATATTCATGCTTTACCTTGGTGCTTTCCTTTAAACCATTCACCTTCTTCTGGGACTCCTGCCAGGTCTTCCAAGCAGCACAGACAGCATTGGCATTATCTCATATCTGGCTGTGTTTCATACCTTCATTGCACGCCATGGGGATGTCCTCCTCCGCCTCCCCTCTCGAAATTTGCACTCATTCTGATCATAACTGTGTTTATCAGTACTTGTAGGGACTCTTTTTCTAAAATTGGCTTTCTGCCATTCTAATTGAGCTATTTCTGACTAGAAGTCTACACTCCACAGATTCAACCTCATACTTTCTAGGGGTTCATGTGAGCTGCTTCAAATGTGTAAAAAGATCATTATTGCAACTGAATCATGACTGGCTGCTATTGTTTTGTTGCTGCCAAAGAAATGCAATTCTCCCAGTTAGCAATTAACAATGGCATGCAATTTTGTTAAAATATTCAAACAAAAGAATATTGTCCCTTCAGATACCTCGACGCAAGAAGGGAGAGAAGAACGAAGGGAAACTTCTTCAGGTTGTTTCTGCACAGCTTGAAAACAAATGGGTAAGTATAGAGGCATTGGAGAACACTGCCGTCTGCTTCTTAACCTTTATGTGGCGAGTGGAGGCTTGGGGAGACAGGAAAGCAGAAAATTGGGAGCCAGATACTTTCTAAAAGAAAAGAGAATTTTCCTCCCATTTGTGGCTGAATCAGAGTGGGCAGAGAAGGAAAATTAGGAGAGAGGAAGTGGGGGAGAGAAGGCCTCGTGTCACTTCCCCACATATAAAAAATAACTGCGCGGCAAGTATCAAGTGATGCTGTGGATGGCCAGAGTGCCTGCTGAGACCCCGGGTGCAAATGTGACTTAAATTATCCTGAGAGGCTTGCTGCTCCATTTCCCTCTCCTATCGCTAAAGGCATCCTTCTCAGTTTACTTCAGTAGTTGAAATGTAGCTGCATTATATTTTCCTTTTTTAATTTTGTGGAAGGTTTATTCCTGGTGCAGTGTTTCCTTTTTTTTCACAAATCCATTCACCACGGGGGAGAAGAATGGCATTTCCATTTGGGAGGCCTTTCCAGCTGGCTTGTGGCAAAGAAGCAAAGGAGCATAAGAAGGAGCTCTGCAGGGACTCCAGGCTTGCGAGACACCGTTGGAGATGTCTTGCAGCCATCTAGAGGTGCCCACGAACTCTCATCTACTGCCCAAAGCCTTCCTATCTGGACTTCACCAATGACCAATACATGAGAAAATTGCACTTCACTCAAAAAGCCATTTCTGAGTTGTACCATCTGCTCGCCACAAATCAGGAGCCTATTTTCACCTGAGGCATCGGACTAAGCATCACAATGAAAGTCATTATAGTCCTCAACTTTCATGTCTCAGGATCCTTTCGGCTTACAGTACGACATATTAGTCATATTACCCAATCAGCTGTACACCATTGTATTAAGCAAATGACACAAATGCATTATTTTCAAGCTGGGCACTTCATCACCTTTTCTATAGACATTGGTCATCAGCAAGAGAGGGTGTCCAATTTTAGCGAGTGGCAGAATTTCTACAGATGGAAGGGGTCATCGATTGTATACACATCAGCATCCATGCCCCTTTCCAAAATGCCTTCATGTTTCTGAACAGGAAAGGATTTCACTCACTGAATGTCAACTGTTTAATGACTCCCAACCTTTCATACTGCATATGCATGCTCAGTTGCCAGGAAGCCACCATTATCCTTTTTTCTTGAAGTAGACCAATATTTCACCACTTTTTGCTGCTGAGAGGTAAATCTTTGGATTGGTCCTGGGAGATAGGGGCTTCCCTCTGCATCAATAGCTCTTGGTCCAAGTCCACTTCTCCTGTACCCCAGGTGAGCACTGATACAAAGGTGTTCATTAAGCCACGTGAAATGTCAATGAACAAAATCATTGACATTCTGAAAACTAATTTCAGGTGCCTGGACAAAGCGAAGGAAATCTTCAGTATGGTCCTGCCAGAGTGTCACTCATTATGCTGCATCTTTCATCATTTTGCCCATTCAAGAAGACTCCAGGTGCCTGACCAAGAGGAAGAAGAAGAAGAAGGTACATCAACCCAGCATGGAAAGCAAGCAGCCAAGGGTGAACAACAGGGAGCCATAGATTAAGACAACCCTTTGCCATTGTTAAACATATGGAGCAGATCATTCAAGTTGCCACTGCAGAAAGTCAGATCATCCTGGCTCCCCTTTTTACACAACCAACAATTCATACTCCTCCATGCTTCTCCACCACGACCATTTTCGAGATAGTATGCAAAACATTCTCCCAGGTTTTCTCCCAACTTGCCAAGAAGCGCACAGCACCTGTACATCTGGGAACATAAGAACATAAGAAATAGGAGCAGGAGTAGGCCAATCGGCCCCTCGAGCCTGCTCCGCCATTCAATAAGATCAGGGCTGATCTGATCCTAACCTCAAATCTAAATTCATGTCCAATTTCCTGCCCGCTCCCCACAACCTCTAATTCCCTTTACTTCTAGGAAACTGTCTATTTCTGTTTTAAATTTATTTAATGATGTAGCTTCCACAGCTTCCTGGGGCAGCAAATTCCACAGACCTACTACCCTCTGAGTGAAGAAGTTTCTCCTCATCTCAGTTTTGAAAGAGCAGCCCCTTATTCTAAGATTATGCCCCCTAGTTCTAGTTTCACCCATCCTTACCGCATCCACCCGATCAAGCCCCTTCACAATCTTATATGTTTCAATAAGATCGCCTCTCATTCTTCTGAACTCCAATGAGTAGAGTCCCAATCTACTCAACCTCTCCTCATATGTCCGCCCCCTCATCCCCGGGATTAACCGAGTGAACCTTCTTTGTACTGCCTCGAGAGCAAGTATGTCTTTTCTTAAGTATGGAAATATAATAATAGCTGATTAATTGACAGTTTATTTTCCCTTCCAATTGTTTCCTAGCTTTAGTTGTGAGTCTTTAAGATGGAAGTAGAGTGTGAAGGCACTCTGCTTGCCATCACATGGAATGTTACTCAGGTGTGAAAAAATGCTTAATGGAAGTGAGAGCAGGTGCAGATAAACAGATCTTATTAGTCTTTCACTGCTTGACTTCATGAGGCTATGAGTGAAGGAACATATGCAGGAGCAGGAAGGTGGTGTATAGAGACTCATAGATATTGCAGGGAAGTAGTACATGGAACTCAAAGTAGGTAAAAATGTGAAACATGCTTTTTACATTGCATTGGTTTAAGTTGTGACTGCCTCCTCTTACCTTAACTAACCTGGTTATGTCAGTGAATTTCTTCTGGTATTAAGTAGCTGTGTGAAGGCTGCTGGAGGTAGCACTTACCGTCAATGCTGCTTCCCTCCACAATGTGTGCATTGTGTCCTTTTTTGGGCCTCCTTCCCTTGCTGTCAAAAAAAAATAGATTTTACTTGTCTGTATATCTGATAATAATGCCTTGAAAGAAAAGTCTAAAAATTTGGGGCCTCAGTGTTTTGAAAAAACCCACCTGCCTCACACACTGCAGTGACTGAAATTACTGCTGGCAGCATATGGGTGCCCTAGTCCTTTAAAGTGTTGCAGCCATTTTAATGTTGTTCCATGTAGAGGTAGGTAAACAATAGAGGGCATTAATAGTGCTGAGAGGCTACCCTGAACATTTAATTAGGGTTCAGTGAGGAAAATCAATTGGGGGTCACACCAGCAGGTAGAGGTGCAGGCAAAGCCCACCTCCAGCATATAGCCTGCTGTAGAGGTAAATCTAGGCCAGAAAGTCATGCATTCCAATGGTTAGGGTCCTTCTACAAGATCTGCTCAGGCCATTTTTATCTCCTTCCTGCCTTGGTGCAAAATCCCTATTTTCTATCGAATCTGGAACTTGCCTGATTCTCTCTTTGAATGTTTCCACTCAATACATATTCAAGGTTTATTCCATAAATTAACATTGTATGAAGAAATTAATACTAAGTCATAAGATTGCCTTAGATCATAATATAGGGGCATCTGCAAATTTAAACAAAATCATTATTAACACTGGGTACCAGGACTAATCCCTGGGGATATTTACTGGTCACAGCTGCTCAATTAGAATGATTGCCATTGACAACTACCCTGTGTTTACTGTTATCTAACCAATTAACAGGACAATTTACAACTTTATCATGGATCTCATGGGCTTTCACTTAGCCATAAGTTTTCTTGAAGGATCACATCAAATGCTATTTGAAAATTAAATCTGGGAGACCAATCCCTTCTGTGTGCTATTTGTGAATGTGTTATATCTTCCCCTCATCCACAAATTCTGCTGTTTTCTTAAAAGAATTCCAGCAAATTAATCCTTGAAGTTTATAACACAGCAAGAGGTTACTCAGCCTATTGCACTTGCACTTATGCTGGTATTAGCTCTTCACTGGCGTTATCTACTCATCCCATTTCATTGCCCTTTTCCCTTATTTTATATTTTTAAATAATTACCCATTTCAATTTTATAGTCTCTATACCATTTCAAATTGAATTAAGAATAGTAATGCAGGGCCTGTGTAATGTGCATGGTGGAGTGCAGATCATGTTTGCTCTGTTCTATTGAAGTCCTTTGGTCTCTGTTGCCTCCTACCCCATTCTGGTGATACATCAGAATTGTTTTCTTAAAGGTAGGAGCAAGGTGTTCTTTTGTCATCCAGGCTGTCATTAAGTTCAATGTCTAAAGGCTGATCCTGCATCTCCTTTCACGATTTGGCATACCAGAGCCATTGGAAAGTGTTCTTGTGGTGGAGCTAGTTTGTTTCACGTTGTCCTGTGCAATGCTAATGGTGATTGTTGTTTACTTTAAGAAGGTATGCATCCCTTGTGAAGTGTTATTGCTCATTCTTCAGATCACGGTTTGCTTTCCATCTCGTGGCTGGAATTTGCACTGCAAACAAAGCCTAAATTTGAACAGGATGTAAACAAGCTGAGGGGGTTTATCAGGATTTTTTTCTCTTCAGACATTACTGCAGTGAATAGACTTGGCCCAGTTCATAAGGCAATTAGTCAGTTATTATGCAGTGTTCATTGCGTAAAAGATTTATGTTATTAAAATTTATGTTATGGTTTAATGTGCCCACTCACTGATTATCTGAATCTTCAAATATGGTATGTTTCAATTTTAGTGAATGCGGTGCATGTGGAGTTATTGATGGTGTCTCACTGGGATGCATCAGCTGTAGCTGCTGTGCTTAGAATCCCTGATGGCCCAGGCTGATCTGCAGAGGAAGAAAATGAAGTTCTTGGGAATTATGTAATGAACTAACCATTGGTCTCTGTAACAGAACAATTTAACAGTAATGGCAGTTGGGATGGTGTCTACTGAATGAATAATTTTTCTTACATGTCCCTTCTGGATGTTCGCAGAGCAACTCTCTCCCCATACTCTGTGGCTTAGCAATCATTTTTTGGAAGAAAGACATTAAAAAAAAGTGTGAGCTACAGCAGGAAAGCAGAGAGAGTCCGCCTGATGAATAGATAGAAGACAGTGAGAAAAATAACGTGGAATGCAAAGGAGAAATGGTGCCAGGGGAAAGTGTGATGGCATGAAGTGATATTTTAGGCACTGAAAATAGCAAAATAAAGCAAAGGGCTAATGAGAGAGAGAGAGAGAGAGAGAGAGAGATGTGGGACAGGTAGGAGGGGAAGAGGAAAATGCTGCTGAAAGAAACATGACTAGTCTTTGCAACCTCATAATAAGGGGAACAATACCTCCATGGGTATTGATGTTATTTCTAGAACAATGGGGGAAGGATTGCTCTGGTCACTATATGTAGCATCATCATAAATGTATTCATGAATAATGTGTGTGATTTTTCTTGAAGATCTGACCAGATGAAATCTTCATGAGCACATTTATGATACTGCTACATATAGCAACCACAGCAACCTACCCTTCTCCACCCCCCCACCCCCCAATCAAATACTGGATATAATTTCATGTAATGTTTAGAAATATCAATCACATGTAATGTCAATGATGGGGATTGTCTGCTACCTGGTAGGGTGCCTGATATAGACAGTGGGAAATATGAGGTTGATTGTCGGGTGTGTGATGGACTGATAGGAGAGATAGTTAAGGTACAAGAAGTGTGATGGATAAAGAGGAGGACCCCAACTTTTTATCTAACTTATTTTGGGGACTTGGATAGAAGACAACTAATTTTGGAAAAATGATCTGCCAATTTTGAAATATTCTCAGATTGGCTTTGCGAATGAAAACTGAATATCGTATCCTTGAAACGAATCAAAACCATTTCATTCATCCACACCCACACATATGTGTGTATTTGGTTTCTGAATAAATTAATTTAATTGGCTTTTTCCCATTTCAGCCACTGAATAATGACTGAAATACTAAAGAGATGATTCGAAACATTTGATGCTGAGAAGCAATGTACTCTGGGAATGCAGGCAAGTGATCTCAACACACCTTACACTGCCTTGAGAGACTTCAATAAGCCACTAAATATTTAACCTCAATCAGTGTTTCAGCTTAAATAGCCTCAGATATTTCTATTAAGCCAGCATTACTAGACATGTCTTTATGTCCCACTCACTAGTAGCCACTGAATAATTTAAGACAGTAGTCCTGTGGCAGCTGAAACTAGATATTCAAACCCAAAGGGTCAGGAGGCTATTCAAACAATGGAAGCAATCATTTTACACCACAATCTATTTGGCAAATAAGCTGTCAGTTGTTGTCTAACGCAAAGATGTCTGCCACACACTCAGTGTGCTTTCAGTTCACTGATTAAGTAGAAAGGAGCCATAAAAAAAGTCCCCAGTTACTTAATAATTCCAAGTCCTGAATTTCGGTTTTTGTTTTGAAGATATCATAGTTCAATAAGATGACACCTTGCATTTGCAGGGAGGCCTGAGAGACTGCAATAGAAGTAGGAAGATTTCCCTTGGCACCAGGTTTGTCCCTGCCAGTTTGTAAATATTGCTATGGGATCTTTATCATCCACAGATACAGGCAGGCAGGGCCTTGATTTAATAGCTTGTGAAATAAAAGACGCCTCTGAAGTACAATTCCAACACAATGCCACGCTGAACTGGTATCCAGCCCTACCCCCTTCCTGGAATACAGCAGATGTACAGCTTAGGTTTTCCTATCATAATGCTGTAGTAACCCCTTCATTTAAAATTTTTATGTTCTGTGTTATGACAGGAAAACCTAAGCAACAGTGTTTGAGCTGAGATGTTGCAAATTGAATTGGCTCTTAGCTTGGTAAGGGTATCGCAAATACACAGGAAGAAATCATAAGTAATAAAGTACTTGTCTGCTTTTAGTTGCCTTTCCCTACTTTTATTCACTTCCCTATCCTGACGATGCACTATTCCCTAGAATCATAGAATTTTACAGCACAGAAGGAGACTGTTCAGCCATCCAAGGTAGTGAGATGTCAGAACGGGATTCCTCTTGAGGTTGATTTTCATCTCTGGCGTTGACAGGAGGACTGATTTGATTTTAGTGGTCAGACCTCATTTAAATACAAGGGGTGGGCTGCCAGTGCTAGTTGAGCTAAGGAATTAAGGCTCAAAACACAAGAAACTGCAGAACAAATGAGTGCCAGAATTCCTTCCAGCTTTCCCTGACTGCAGCTAAGGACCCTTTTAAATGGCTGCCTCCTGATCTGTACTGACCCTTGGTTTGTGGACAGGTTGAGGAAGTAGTGGTGCAGTGCTGGATGAGGCAAAATGGCACTGCAGATCCTATTTTCAGTTATGTATTGGACCTTCTCCTGTTTCTGGCCGGAATGTTGGCTGCCTAAATTGATATCTGCCTGAAAATTGGAACAGCTGGACTTCCAACCGTGAGTTGGTGTGTTCTTTTCTATTTTTTTGCATTACTCCCTTATTTACAGGTGTAAACAGGGAAGTATCAAGATGAAATCTGCACTCCTTATCTGAGAGTTAAGATTAATTTACCAGTAACTATGTAATGATTATGCAACGCTTCCACCAAACCTTTAGAATATATGTTGTGCTTTTTCACATGGTAATGTATTGCTGACAGTAAATTAAACTATCCAGTAGAATGTAGTGTAATAATGCAAATTAAAGTCCTTAATAACCAGAATGACCCACTTGACATTTGTTAATGGCTCATGGTAAGTGTAGAGAATAGTGCGCAAAATTATATTAACGTGTGTGCCATGTTTCAACTTCATAATTTAGTGGAAGCATTGATTAAAAGGTGAAACTACAGATTCAAGAACCATAGAAATTACAACACAGAAGGAAACTCGTTGGTCCACTGTGTCTGTGCTGTTGCTTGCTCTTCAACTGAACCCATCTCCTCTAATCTAACTTTGCTGCCCTTTGTCCTTACTTTAAAAAAAAATACTTACAAAACCACTTTTAAATGACCTTATAGTTTCTGCCTCAATAGCAGCTTGTGGCAAAATGTTCTATTTTCTAAAGACCATTCCTGTGGAAAAATTTATTTGAGTTCTCCCTTCCTTCTGGTTTTGATCGTGAGACTATACCCATTTGTTACAAAATTGCCTACCAGTGGAAAGAATCTTTCACCATTTAACTTTTTCAAAACCTTTCACAACAAAGGCAATGATGAGGATTTCAGTAGCAATAGGCTGAGGCAGGGGTGGAGGCGGTCGATGTTACGGAGGTGGAAGTAGGCAGTCTTTGTGATAGAGAGGATATGTGTTTGAAAGCCCAGCCGGGGGCCAAATAGGATGCCGAGATTGCTGACAGTCTGGTTCAACCTGAGGCAGTGGCTGGGAAGGGGACTGGAATCAGTGGCAAGGGCATGGAGTTTGTGGCAGGGGCCGAAGACAATGGCTTCAGCCTTCCCAATGTTTAACTGGAGGAATCTGCAGCTCGACCAGGACTGGATGTCAGCCAAGCTGTGCAGGAGTTGAGAGAGTTGGCGTAGGGGTATGGCTGGATGTCCTCAGCATACATGCAGAACCTGACCCGATGTCTTCGGATGATGCTGTCAAGGGGCAACATGTAGATGAGAAAGAAGAGGGGGCCAAGAATAGCCTCTTGGGGACTTCAGAGGTAATAGTATGCGGCAAGTTGAGGGTAAGTCTTTTTGAATTGTTTGAGCAGGGATAAAAGCACAACTATGAACTCCACAGTTGATGGTAAATTATCTTTGAACAATAAACATTATAATTTTGCCCTTAAAGTAATGGTGAGCTTAACAGCGCTCACTGTTATTTCAGTTCAACTTCCGGCGACCGCACATGTGCAGTTAAGCACGGAAATCGGGACGTTCCTCTAGCAGATGCCCTGCTCCTCCAGAAGCTTTGCGGGAAGGAGATCTCGCTGGCTGCCTCACCATTGAAATGATTGCAACAGTGCGAAGTTCCTCTTCTGCCCAGCTGGAAATGAATTATTTTCACCAGAAAAAGTTTTGCCAAGTTTTTTTTAGTCGAACCAAAATTTTAATGGCATGGTAAGTCTTAATAACGGCCGAACAACCTCTCTGGCACTAAAAATTTACTTTTACGAGTGTGGAGTCTCATTCCTTCATATTTTAATTGTTGGCCTTTTTAAAAAAAAAAATTTTACTTTTTCTTTGTCTCTTTTATCCCCATCTTCTAATTCAATATTTTTTACCCTCTGTGTTTATTTCACTTTCCATAACTGATTTTACATTGAATTTACTGTTCTAACTTATACTTCCTGGTTTTGTTGTCTGTGCTGCTTAGTAACGATGCTTCAATCTGATTGGTTAAGAGGATAGACAGTTCCTTGCCCCGTTCACACAACTCACAGATGCCTGGGAGATGTCGCCACATTGGACTGAGGAACCGATAAGAGGAACTTGCAGTGCAAAAGCCCATGAAAATTCTATGGGCAAGTCCAAGTCTAATGAGCACCGGCACCATTCGTTCACCGCTCAGAGCAAAATCTGGCCCAATAGTTTATTCACTGTGTAGAAATGTAAAGCAACATGATGGGGACATCAGTAATAGCACAGGGAAGAGGATGAGGTCATCTCTCATTGCATCCAATGAAATCAGGAGAGTCTCTCCCCAATCTAACTGCATGACACAATGAAAAGCTCAAGGGCTCAGAACCCTGAAGATATATTTGATGCTGTGCAGGCTGCCTTAATCAGATATGTGGCATTATTACATCCTCTTATCACAATATGGAAGCCTATTGGAAATAAGTCAGCTGAACAGATTAGTTCTACTATCAACCAGGTGACTTAGATTGTTATGGGATCAGACACCTGAGGTACTGTGTTCAGTTCTGCGTACCACATCGTAGGAAGGATATATTGGCTTTGGAGGGAGTGCAGTATAGGTTTACTGGAATGATACCTGAACTCCAAGGGTTAAATTACAAGGAGAGATTACACAAACTAGGATTGTATTCCTTGGAATTTAGAAGATTAAGGGATGATTGGATCAAAGTTTTCAAGATATTAAGGGGGACTGATAGGGTGGATAGGGAGAAACCATTTCCACTGGTTGGGGAGTCTAGGACTAGGGACATAGCCTAAAAATTAGAGCCAGGACTTTCAGGTGTGAAGTTAGGAAACACTTCTACATGCAAAGGGTCGTCAAAGTTGGAATTCTCTTCCACAAATGACAGTTGATGCTAGCTCAATTGTTAATTTTAAACCTGAGATTGATAGATTTTTGTTAGCCCCATATCCCTTAATAAGTTTGGTTAAGGCTGGTATATGGAATTAAGTCACAGATCAGCCCTGATCTCATTGAATGGCGCAACAGGCTCGAGGGGCAAAATGGCCTACTACTGTTCCTATGTTCCAATCAGTCTCTTCCATGCAGTGACTGAAATATAGTGGTAATGCACTACTGGACGATGACTAAAATACCAAGTAAACAGTTATTAGAAGGTGAACCTGACTAGGCTAACTTTCACTTTGTGTGCCATTTTTTTTGTGCGCACTCATGCATACTATAAGGCACATTTTAAAGTAGGGTTTCATTCTAAGCTTTCAAACAGTTCTTTTGCCTTGAATCTGTAGCCCTGGGATGCCAGTCAGACCTCGAGTCCTATGACAACCAGCCTGATGAGAATGTGGAGCAGCCTCAGAGGCCAAACTGCCAGTCCATGAATCTGAAGCTATGAAGGACTCTTTTATAACAATGCCTCACCTTAGTGTTGTAGATTTGATGAGTTGTGCAGCTATTTGCTCATATTTTCCTTTTTATGTATAAAAATAAGTTTCTTATTGAAGACTTGTATAAAGAAATTGTTTAATCACTTCTGTATCCAGACCCCATTTCTTTGGATCTGAGAAACTTGTTACATTTCAAATTATTATTTTCAAATTGAAGAGTCTCTAACATAAGGATGTCATTTCAATGATGCAATTGATGTGTCTTTATCCTGTGAATATATGCATGTGCCTTATGCTGGCTAATTCACTAAAATTATTGTATAAGGTACAATTTTAATTTAGATCATATTTGTCTCTGTCCCTTTAAATTAACTATGTAATATATCTAAACATTAGGTAATTTACGAAAGTCACAAATTGCTTTGAGATTTTAAGATTCCTCTATGATTGCACCCTAAGTCATTCTGATGAATCTCAACAGTTGCATAAATTACATTATTTTTGTATGTAGCAGAATATGTATGACAGATTTGTGACCAAACATTTATCTAAAAGCTTAGATGGTATTAGGCTCTACTTAAAATATGCTTTAAAGTGCACAAATAAATTATGATGAAAGATTGGCTTGGTTTAGTAAGATCCACAACTTAATTATTTTAATTAATGCTTTAGTCGCTGTGCACTAATATATTAGGACTATGTTTTTAAAGCATTTTTCTCCCCTCAGTAACTAATGCTGGAACACAGCTCTATGTCACCAACTCCAGTATCTCATCCATGTGGCCATTCTTCATGTCTAAGCCTAGGTTAAATGTCAGTAGACTACGTGACCATTGAAGGCATTAGAGACCAGCTTTGTCCTGTCCTCATCCAGTACAAACACACACATTTATACAAGGGTTCACTGGAGACTGATCAAGAGCAGGCATCCTGCATGTCCATGACTTTCCCTGTCCTTATCTCGGGTGTGACAATTGGCCATAAAACTGTGTTTAATTCATTATAGAAAGTGCAAGCTTATGAAAAGAAAGAACTCATTTATATAGCATCTTTCACACCCTCAGGACGTCACACAGTGCTTTACAACCAATGAAGTACCTTTTGAAGTGTAGTCACTGTGGTAATCAAGGAAACACAGTAGCCAATTTGCGCACAGCAAGGTCCCACAAATAGCAATGAGCTAATGATCACTTAATTTTTTTAAGTGATGTTTGGTTGAGGGATAAGTATTAGCTAGGACACCAGGGAGAACATCACTGCTCTTCTTTAAATAGTTCCATGGGATCTTTCACATTCACCTGAGTTGGTAGACTGGGCCTCGGTTTAACGTCGCATCTGAAAGACTGCACCTCTGACAGTGCAGCACTCCATCAGTACTGCACTGAAGTGTCAGACCATAAGAGATAGGAGCAGGAGTAGGCCATTCGGGCCCTCGAGCCTGCTCCGCCATTTAATGAGATCATGGCTGATCTGATTTTTATCTCAACTCCACCTTCCTGCCCTTTCCCCATATCCTTTGACTCCCTTGCTGATCTAAAATTTGTCCAACTCAGCCTTGAATGTATTCAATGACTCAGCCTCCACAGCTGGGAGAAGAAATTCCTCCTCATTTCCGTCTTAAACGGGCGACCCCTTATTCTGAGGCATACATTATGTGCTCAAGTCTCCAGAGTGGGGCTTGAACCCACAACCTTCTGACTCTGAGGCGAGAGTGCTACCACTGAGCCAAGGCTGATACATTTTTTTTCCAGAATATTGTGGCAAGGACAATTCTGTCACATTAATTATTTCAATATCTCTTATCTGATAGTCACTCACCGTTCAACATTTTCCTGTTATATTGCCGTTGAATGGGATTCCTGAATGGGAAAAAAAAAAGTTAAAAAGCCTCGATGTGGTGGTGGCACTAAGGTTTTTCTTTGAACGCTATTGCTCAGCACGGTTAGCAAGCTGAAGGAAAGAAAAACACCAATGTTGGTAATCTGAAATAACCAGAAAATGCTGGAGAGATACAGCAGGTGAGTTGGTATCTGAAAGTCCAAAATCTGCAATGTTTCAGGTGGAACCTCTCCAATTAAAACCGCCACCTGAAATGTTAACCTTTCTATTTCAGATGCTGACTGCCTTGCTGTGTGTTTCTACCATTTTCTGCTTTTGTTTGCTATTTTACTGATTATATTTTGTCCCTCTCGCTCATACTCTCGTGAGAAACCACTGATTGCATTCAGTAATAATGCAAATCAGAATTTTTATATGTGCCTTAACCTAAGATTGAGAACTTGGTGTAAGGATTGGAACGGAGAAACCAATATCCTATCTCTTTGTGGAGCAATTCATTAATGCGTTGATCCAGGGTTCATCTAAAATTTACAATGTTACCTGAGCCCCTCCATTGTGTCCCAGCCACATAGCGTTCTCTCTCTCTCTCTGATCTAAAATAATGGAAAGTGCAGAAGCAGAAATACAGCAATGTTCTACTATTCCGGTAGATGAGTTCTTATCAGCAGTAATTTTAGTGCTTAGCAAGCAGGGAGATCCTCTTGGAGAAAATCATTAGGAGGCTGAGAAAACAAGAAATTTATTGGTCATGAATTTATCTTAAAGGCTGAAACATAAAACTTAATGGCCTCAAATAAAATGTGCCTACATTAGTTGTTATCTTATGCGCTGCAGATTCTTCACGTTCTCAGCAGTCCGTGTTCTCCTCCTTTTGCTTGTAACCTTTTTCTTAACTCTTCCCCTTGTGCCAGCATTGGCAGAATTCCCACCCTTATGGACCAATTTTCTGATGGGGAGTTTGTGAATCACAGCCTTTTCACTGCTCTCACAGCCATTCAAACATCTCCATTCTATCTAAACATGCGGAAACAATAATCTGATTCTGTGGCTTTCTGAAGTCAAAAGTATCAGATGATTGGGAGTAATTGAAGAAGTAATTTAAAAAATTCAGGTGACCTATGTTTTTATGGAATGAGGGATGCCAGGCTATGGTCTACATTTTTTGTCTTTAGCTTCTCACTTTACATCAAGAACAACTTGCATTTATCTAGCGCCTTTAACATAGTAAAACATCGCAAGGCGCTTCACAGGAGCATATTCAGACAAAAATTGACACTGAGCCAAAGTGGACATTAGGACAGGCGACCAAATGCTTGGTCAAAGGGGTAGATTTTAAGCAGTCTCTTAAGAGGCGAAGAGGTTTGGGGAGGGAATTCCAGAGCTTAGGGCCTGGATGGCTGAAGGCACAGCTGTCCTGAGATGGGTCAAAGGAAGTAGGGGATGCACAAGAGGCCAGAGTTGGAGGAGCACGGAGTTCTTGGAGGGTTGTAGGGCTGGAGGAGGTTACAGAGATAGGAAGGGGCGAGGCCATGGAAGGATTTGAACATGAAGATGAGAATTTTAAAATTGAGGTGTTGATGGACCATGAGCCCTTAAGAATGTAAGAAATAGGAGCAGGAGTAGGCCATACAGCCCCTCGAGCCTGCGCCGCCATTCAATAAGAACGTGGCTGATCTTCGACCTTAACTCCATTTTCCCACCCCATCCCCATATCCCTTGATTCCCTTAGAGTCCAAAAATCTGTCGCTCTCAGTCTTGAATATACCCAACGAATGAGCATCCACAGCCCTCCAGGATAGAGAATTCCAAATATTCATGACCCTCTGAGTGAAGAAATTCCTCCCCATCTCAGTCCTAAATGTCCAATCCCTTATCCTGAGACTATGTCCCTGAGTTCTAGACTCTCCAGCCAGGAGAAACATTCTCTCAGCATCTACCCAGTCACGCTATCTTAGAACCTTATAAGTTTCAATGAGAACACCTCTCATTCCTCTAAACTCCAGCGAGTATAGGCCCATTATGCTCAATCTCTCCTCATAGAACAATCCTCTCATCCCAGAAATCAATCTAGTGAACCTTCATTGCACCGCCTCGAAGGCAAGTATATCCTTCCTTAGGTAAGGAGATCAAAACTGCACACACTACTCCAGGTACGGTCTCACCAAAGCCCTGTACAATTGCAGCAAGACTTCTTTACTCATGTACTCCAACCCCCTTGCATAAAGGCCAAAATACCATTTGCCTTCCATATTGCTTGCTTTACCTGCATGTTAACTTTCCGTGTTCTGTGTACAGGGACACCTAAATCTCTCTGAACACCAACATTTAATAATTTCTTGCCATTTAAAAAATATTCTGTTTTTTTATTCTTCCTACCAAAGTGAATAACCTCACATTTCCCCACATTATACTCCATCTGCCACCTGCTTGCCCACTCACTTAACCTGTGTCTTCCTCATATCTTACTTCCCCACCTAGCTTTTTTTTGTCAGCAGATTTGGATATGTTACACTCAATCTCTTCGTCTAAGTTATTAATATGGATTGTAAATAGCTGAGGCCCAAGCACCTATCCTTGCGGTACCCCATAAGCAATAGCTGAGGGATGGGCAATAAATGCCGGCCTCGCCAACGATGCCCACATCCCATGAACGAATAAAAAAAATTACAGCCTGCCTGCCAACCTGAAAATTCTTTCTCTGTTTTCTGTCCATTAACCAATCCTCTATCCATGCTAATATATTACCCCCAACCCCATGAGCACTTGTGTAACAACCTTTTATGTGGCACCTTATCGAATGCCTTTTGAAAATCCAAATATACTACATCCGTTGGTTCCCCTTTATCTACCCTGCTAGTTACATCCTCAAAAAAGTCTAATAGATTTGTCAAACATGATTTCCCTTTCATAAAGCTATGCTGACTCTGCCTAATCACGTTATGATTTTCTAAGTGTCCTGTTACTACTTCCTTAATAATGGTTTCCAGCATTTTCCCGACGACTGATGTCAGGTTAACTGTCCTGTAGTTCCCTATTTTCTCACTCCCTCCTTTCTTCAATTGTGGATTTACATTTGCTACCTTCCAACCCATTGGGACCGCTCTAGAATCTAGGGAATTTTGGAAGATTATAACCAATGCAACCACTATCTCTGCAGCCACCTCTTTTAGAACCCTCGGATATAGGCCATCAGGTCCAGAGGATTTGTCGGCTTTTAATCGGCTTTCAGTGTAGGTCAGTGAACAAATGGGGGATGTCTCTTTCTCTCTCATTCACAAGCACAGAGGGGTCGTTTTTAACTCGATGGGGGCAGAAGGGAAACCCCTGCAGGAACTCGCAGTGAGACCTGGGCCATTTTAACTCTTGGGCCTCATTTAAATATTCCTGCACTGTGTCCCAGCCAAAACCGGGGGAGCAAAACTCAGACCTCCCGGAGCCCAAGGACACGAGGGTAAGGTCCCCAAAATTAAGTTAGTGTTGGGGATAGGGTTTGGATAAAGATCCAGGCACTGGGAGGGAAAGGCAAAACCAGGGCCGGGGTGGCCTAATGACTTCCTTTAGGGTAATGGGGAGCACTCCTGCACAAGGAGTCCACAAAAAAGTAATTTCTTTTTTTATTTGGTAGAGCTGTCGGCATTGGCCCCGTGCGGACCTCCCGAATCTATTTGTAAAATTGCCACCTTGGCGCCAATTATGTCATTAGGCCCTGGCTTTTCCTTGTAAAGCAGGCCACTGCCTGCCTGGGGATGGCAGTCCTCCCCCATGCCTGTTCTGAGGTATGTTACGATGGCAAGGAATGTTGGGTGAACACGCTAAGCATTCACCTGAGAACCTTGCCAATCAGAAGTTCTAGAGATATAACGATCACCTGAATCCTGAAATTTTTTAAAATCAGCTAGGATTGTATTATCTTTTGTCATATACCTGGTGCATTTAATGGGGTGGTTTTGTTCAGTTCTCGGTTAGTTTGTATGGGAGCAGTGAGTGTTATGTCACTGGGCTGTGATGATACTCTGGTGCAATAACAATTGCGACTTCATCACTGCACGTTCATCAAGAAGTAATTTACAGTTCATTACCAGAAAAATAATACCATCTAAGTATACATTATAATTGGATAAAACTTAACAATGCAAAGCCTTGTTCTAACCCTCAAAATCTCCAGGCAATGTCTTGGTTCATGCATCGAGCTCCTAACCTGCTTTCCATATGGACTGGGTTAGGAAAAAAAAAATCACTTATGAATTGAATGCATTCTGTTTAGAGTTCAGCCTCAAAGTACATATCTTTATGGAAATTATTCTCATAAGCAATAGCTGAGCTACAAGTAATTACAAGCAAATGGATGCTATTAAGATACTACATTGTCTCCTGGGATGCTTCATGCAATTTACAGCCCTAGAGTATTATTTAGTAAGGATTTGATTGAACAAGTAAGTATATTATGATCCTGCCTTTTGAAACAGAAGAAAAATATGCAGTGTTTTTGAATGGTTTCATGTTTACATAAACAGATGCTAAAGAAGGGGCTTAACCTTACACAATAAACTGACTTCTTTTCAGATGCTGTATATTCCCAGCATGTTCTATTTTTGTAAATTCGTTCTATATTAATGTATCCATAATCATCAGTTGTTGGGGACCTGGAGTGGTAGCACCTGCTAACAGAAAGTGAGAGTTACTGCATGGATCGAGGGGTGAAGCAGAGTGAACTGACCTGCTACAAGATTCACCAAATGATTGAGCTTCTGATCTTTAAGGAGGTAATAAACAAATATGAGGCACTTCCCAAAGGGAAAATGAGGAAAGGTGAGCCAACCTTTGGAAGTTTCTCATATGTAGTGGTTGGTCTCCAAATTGTAATGGCACAGACCTTACGATAATGTTGATAGAGCGCCTTTACAGTGGATGTTTAGTGTCAGTGCTAAGCGATTTTTCACTTTGCACCAACACTAAACTAGCACTGTGAATCCAGAGTTAGGATCCAACTTGATTCTGGAGTGAAACGGAACGAGACTCACTGGAGGCAGTTACACCGCTTCAGTTTGAAACCCCATGCAGTGTAAATTCAGTGTCCTGTCAAACCTAGTTTATAAAGTACTTGGGGAAATGGCCTGTTTGATCCTGTGGCCACCTTTCAAACCTACCTGATCTCAAATTAAATACCTAGGGGAAAGGAGAATCTCTGGCTGCTTTCTCCAAACATTTGAATTTCTAACTGTTGAAAGAGAACTGGGGATGTGCTTGCATTCAAGCATAAACAGGATAGTTAAAAATCTATTCAGACAGGAGCACAGCAATGTGTGCGGGGAACCCCACCTGTACCTATTGGCCTCAGCCTGGTAGCTGCAATTTAAATGCACCCTAAATGGCACTTGGTTGGGATAATTGATATCTTCACAATGACCAAGTTATTGTCACAATCACTAACTGATTTCCTTGGGCTACAAAATACTCATTAGAAGTTGTGTCTTTGTTAGTGAAGAACCTATTAAAAAAATGTTGAAACTTTTACAACAGCCAGCCAATTGGTGCTTTAAATACTTGCACCTGAGGCTCAATAATCCAGTCCTTTGCATTTACAAATAGGGGGCAGAGGAAGAAAATGTAACTGTGGTGGTGAAATAATAGGGTTGATGTCAGCTTCCTCGAACTTTGCCACTTTCTCTCATAGTACTTTTCATTGTACTCACCTACACTAATATTTCTCTTGTTTATGCAATGAAAAAACATTTTAAACAGTGTTTTTATTTACTGCATGTGTTCAACATGTTGCATGTATGTACATTGTGTATGTTCTCAGCAGCTTACTACGTGAATGAAGGTTCGTGCAATAAAACCATTGGAATTGAGAGTTGCAATGGACTGGTGATATGTATGTTCTTGTGGGACCCAAACTTTACTATGGAGTTTGCCAATGGTTATAGTGTTGGGAGATTCACATTTAGTCAAGTCAGAATAAATAAAATGTAGAAAATAGGAAAAGGAAGGAATATTTTTTACTGAAAGGGTTGTATGTACGTGAAACAGATTATTGGCATGTGAACAAGAAACCTTAATCATAGAATCGTAGGTTACAGCACGGAAGGAGGCCATTCAGCCATCGAATCCTTGCTGGTTCAATGCAAGAGCAATCTGGCTAGTCCTACTTCCCCGCCCTATCCCCGTAGCCCTCCAAATTTTTTCCTTTCAACTACTTATTCTGTTCCCTTTTGAAAGCCATGATTGAATCTGCCTCCACCACCCCACCTGGCAGTGCATTCCAGATCCTAACCTAATTAATGCGTTTCAAGAAGGGACTCGACAGGTTCTTGTCAACAAATAGGAAAGTGAGTCAGCATGGATTTGTGAAGGGTAGGTCAAATCTGACGAATCATAGCATAATACAGCAAAGAAAGAGGCCATTCGGCCCATCATGCCTGTGCCAGCTCTTAGAAAGAGCTATCCAATTAGTTCCATTCTCTGCTCTTTCCCCATAGCCCTGCAATTTTTCCCCTTCAAGTATTTATTTAATTCTCTTTTGAAAGTTACTATTGAATCAGCTTCCACCACCCTTCTGGGCAGTGTATTCCAGATCATAATAAGTCCCTGTGCAAATAAATTTCTCCTCATCTTGCATCTTTTTTTTTGCCATTTACCTTAAATCTGCATTAAAAAGTTTTTCCTCATGTCGCCTTTGGTTCTTTTGCCAATCACCTTAAATCTGTGTTCTCTGGTTCTCGATCCTTCTGTCAATGGGAAAGATTTCTCTTTATTTGCTTTATCTAAACCCTTCATGAATTTGAACACGTCTATCAAATTTCCTCTTAATCTTCTCTGCTCTAAGGAGAACAACCCCAGCTTCTCCAGTCTATCCACATAACTAAAGTGCCTCATTCCTGGAACCATTTCTGCAACCTCTCTAAGGCTTTCACATCCTTCCAAAAGTGCGGTGTCCAGAATTGGACACAATATTCCAGTTGTGGCCGAACCAGTGTTTTATAAAGGTTCAACATAACTTTCTTGCTTTTATACTCTATGCTTCTATTTATAAAGCCCAGGATCCCATATGCTTTTTTAACCGCTCTCTCAACCTGTCCTGCCACCTTCAAAGATTTGTGCACATATACCCCCAGGTCTCTCTGTTCCTGCACCCCCTTTAGAATTGTGCCCTTTAGTTTATATTGCCTCTCCTCATTCTTCTTGCCAAAATGTATCACTTTGCACTTCTCTGTGTAAAATTTCATCTGTCATGTGTCTGCCCATTCCACCAGCCTGCCTATGTCCTCTTGAAGCCTATTACTATCCTTCTCGTTGTTTACTACATTTCCAAGTTTTGTGCATCTACAGATTTTGAAATTGTGCCCTGTATGTCCAAACCATTGATACATATCAAAAATAGCAGTGGTCCTAGTACTGACCCCTGGGGAACATCTTCCTCCAGCCCGACAAACAACCGTTCATCACTATTCTCTGTTTCCTGTCACTTAGTCAATTTTGTATAAGGAGAATGATTCCAGCTTCTCCAATCTCTCCACATAACTCAAGTCCCACATCCTTGTATTTATTAGAATACCATTCGAATAAATCTCCTCTGCACCCTCTCTGAGGCCTTGACATTCTTCCTAAAGTGTGGTGCCCAAAATTGGACACAAATTCCAGCTGTGATTTGTAAAGGTTTAGCATAACTTCCTTGCTTTTGTACTCTATGCCCTTATTTATAAAGCCAAGGACTCCATTTGCTTTTTTAACAGCCTTCTCAACTTGTCTTACTATCTTCAAAGATTTGTTCACATACGCCCCCAGGTCTCTCTGTTCCTGCACCCTCTTTAAAATTATACCATTTAGTTTACATTACCTCTCCTCACTCTTCCTACCAAAATGCATCACTTCATACTTCTCTACATTAAATTGTAACTGCCATGTGTCTGCCCATTTCACCAGTCTGTCTAATGTCCTCCTGAAGTCTGTTACTGTCCTCCTCACTGTATACTATATTTCTGAATTTTGTATCATCTGCAAACTTTGAAATTCTGCCCTGTATACCCAAGTCCTAACATACCCCTGGGGAACACCACTGTATACTTCCATCCTGTCTGAAAAACAACCGATCGCCAATACTTTCTGCTTTCAGCCTCTTAGCCAATTTCCTATCCATGCTGCCACTGCTCCTTTAATCCCATGGGCTTCAATTTTGCTAACAAGTCTATTATGTGGTATTTTATCAAATGCCTTTTGAAAGTCCATATGCACAACATCAACCACACTACCCTCGTCAACCATCTCCGTTACTTCATCAAAGAACTCAATCAAGTTAGTCAATCACAATTTGCCTTTAACAAATCCATTCTGGTTGTCATTTACTAACTCATTTTTCCAAGCAACAATTAATTTTGTCTCGGATCACTGTCTCTAAAAAATTTCCTCACCACCGACGTTAGGCTGACTGGCCTGTAGTTGCTGGGTTTATCCTTCTCCCCTTTTTAAAACAGGGGTGCAACACTTGAAATCCTCTGGTGCTCTGGCACTGCTCCCATATCTAAGGAGGATTGGAAGATTGTGGCCAGTGCCTCTTCTGTCTCCACCTTTACTTCCCTCAGCAACCTAGGATGCATCCCATCTGGGCCAGGTGACATTTCTACTTTGAGCAATGCCAACCTTTAAA
This sequence comes from Heptranchias perlo, assembly GCF_035084215.1. NCBI lineage: Eukaryota > Metazoa > Chordata > Chondrichthyes > Hexanchiformes > Hexanchidae > Heptranchias > Heptranchias perlo. The sequence goes on from NC_090338.1 coordinate 19,940,615, forward strand.
GTACCTCCTCTTTATCTATTGTTATCCAATCCAACTTCTTTACTATCTCCTCCATAACTGTGACATTGGCAGCACCCTCTTCTTTAGTGAATACAGATGCAAAGTACTCATTTACTACCTTAGCCATGCCCTCTGCCTCCACAAGAAGATCTCTTTTTTGGTCCCTAATCGGCCCCACCCTTCTTTTGACTTATATGTTTATGAAAGATTTTTGGGTTCCCTTTTATGTTACCTGCTAATCTATTCTCATACACTCACTTTGCCCCTCTTATTTCCTTTTTTAGTTCCCCTCTGTACTTTCTATATTCAGCTTGGTTCTCCACAGTATTATGAGCCTGATATTTATCATAAGCCTCCTTTTTCTGTTCCTTTTTAATCTCTATAATCTTCAGGCATCCAGGGAGCTCTAGCTTTGGATGCCCTTTCATTCCCCCTCGTAGGAATGTGTCAATCTGTGCCCGAACTATCTCCTCTTTGAAAGCCTCCTATTGTTCAGTTACTGTTTTACCTGCCAATCTTTGATTCCAATCCACCTGGGCCAGATTCCCTTTCAACTCTCTCTGAAATTATTCCTCCTCCGGTTGACTACTTTCACGTTTGATTGTTCCTTGTCCTTTTCCATAGTTACTCAAAACCTAATGAAATTGTGATCACTGTTTCCCAAATGCTTCCCCGCTGAAACTTGCTCCACTTGTCCCACTTCATTCCCCAGAACTAGATCCAGCACTGCTTCCTTCCTTGTTGGACTGGAAACATACGAATCAAGAAATTTCTCTTTTACACATTTTGTGAATTCCTCCCCCTCTTTGCCCTTAACACTGTTATTTTCCCAAGCTATAATTAGGATAATTGAAGTCCCCCATTATCACTACTCTATAATTCTTGCATCTTTCTGAAATTTGCCTCAAAATTTGGTCTTCCATTTCTTTCCCACTATTTCGTGGCCTATAGTATACGCCCAGCAGTGTAATAGCTCCTCCATTGTTCCTTAATTCTAACCAAATAGATTCTGTCTTTGAATCCTCAAGTACACCATCTCTTTCTAGTACTGTAACATTATCTTTGACAATACTGCCACCCTCTCCTTTCTTTCCTTTCCTATCTTTCCTGAATGCCTTGTAGTCAGGGATATTAAGTGCCCATTTTTCCATTTGTTTGAGCCAGGTCTCCATTATTGCCACTATATCATAAGTCCATGTGGCAATTTGTGCCTGTAGCTCACTAACCGTATTTACCGTGCTCTGTGCATTTACGCACATGCACTCCAAATCCATCCTAGTCTGCCTCGCATTTCCCTCCTGTCTGATATCTCCTATTTCTGAACTACACTTTATTCTAATGCTGCTTATCTCACCCAGTCCTCTGTGCACCTTGTTTCTCCTCTCTAATGCTTCGTCCTGGTGCCCCTCCCCCTGCCAAATTAGTTTAATCCCTCCCTCACAGCACTGGTTAACCTCGCATGCAAGGACATTGGTCCCAGCCATGTTGAGGTGCATACTGTCTATCTTGTACAGGTCCCTCCTGCCCCAGAACTGGTCCCAATGCCCCAGAAATCTGTAGCCCTCTCTCCTCCACCATTTCTTCAGCCACGCATTAACCTGCCTTATTATACTGCTCCTATACTCACTAGCATGTGGCACTTGGAGTATCCCAGAGATTACCACCTTTGAGGTGTGGTTCTTTAGCTTCCTCCCCAGCTCCTGAATCTAGCAAGACCTCAACCCTTTTACTTCCTATGTCATTGGTTCCCACGTGGACCATGACTTCTAGATGTTCTCCTCCCCACCCCTGCAGAATGTTTTTCACCCGTTCAGTGATATCCTTTACCCTGGCATTAGGGAGGCTCACGTCGGCAGTTGCAGAAAGGCCTGTCTATCCCACTAACTATTAGATTCCCTATGACCACTGCAGTTCTATGCTTTGCTGTGTACCCCCCCCCCCACCCCGTGCAGACCTATGCCCCATGGTGCCGCGGATTTGCTCTGGACTGCACTCCTTCGAGGTGTCGTCACCTTCACCAATATTCAGCACTGAAAACCGGTTTGCGAGTGTCACACTCGCGGTGGATTCCTGCACTGCCTCCCTCTTCCTACCCTACCGAATGGCCTCCCACTTATTATCCTCCTGAGCTCTCTGTGGCTGTGGGGTGACCACCTCCTGGAATGTGTGCTCCTGGAAATTCTCAGCCTCCCGTATGCCCTACAATGACATCAGCTGCTCCTCAAGCGCAGAAACCCTGAGATCGAGCAGCCGGAGCCACTTTTTGCACACATGGTTATACAGGAAACATGAAGCGTCCTGGAGTTCCCACATGGCACAGGAATTACAGGCGATGGGTTTCAGCTGTCCCATCATTTACTTAAAAGTCTATCCATATATATAAAATATATAAATACACACATACTTTAGTACTCCCTTAACTCCTATTTATGATTTATGGATACCAGATTATTATTTAATACAATTCGGATCCCTTTAATGTTAGTATCCTCTACTTAGTTAATTTTATCCCCTTAGATTTAATTAATTACTGATTATTTATTTATTTATTTATATATATATTTACTGTTATCCCTTTAAATTACCTAGCACCTCCTTCCCCCTTTGCACCTAGTTCCCACTCTCATCAGAAACCCGTTTTTAATTTCCTCACTCTGTTTTGCAATTCACTCTGTTTCTGGCAGTTTGCTCTCTCTGTATTTTGAGCTCTTTAGTTAGTTATTTTGAGGAGGTCACTAGCATGGTGGAGAGTGGAGTTGTCTGTATGGATGTTGTCTATATGGACTTCCAGAAGGCATTTGGTAAAGTTCTGCACAAGAGATTATTCTTAAAAATGAAAGCACATAGAATTGGAGGTAACCTTGTGAAATGGATTGGTAATTGGTTGGGAAGTAAGAGACAAAGAGTAGGGAAAAAGGGAATGTTCTCTGTTTGGTGGGATATGACAAGTGGTGTTCCCCAAAGATCCGTACTGAGGCCTTAGCTTTTCACTATATATATTAATCACTTGAGAGAAGGAATAAAGAGTTGTTTATCTAAGTTTGCAGATGACACTAAGTTAGGAGAAACAGCTAGTTGTGGAATGGGAGCAGAAAGGAACATAGACATAAGTGAGTGGGCAAAACTATAGTAGATGGAGTTCAATGTGGGGAAGTGTGAGGCCAGCTACTTTGGATCCGAGAGAGACAAATCAGAATATTTTCTTACTGGCGAGAGACTAGGAACTGTGGAGGACAAAGAGATTTGGATGTCCATGTACAAAAATCACGAAAAGCCGGTGCACAGGTACAAAAAGTAATCAAAAAGGGTACTTGAATGTTGACCTTTATCACAAAAGTGAGGAAACAATGCTTCATTTTGTCAGGATGTGGAGATGCCGGTGATGGACTGGGGTTGACAATTGTAAACAATTTTACAACACCAAGTTATAGTCCAACAATTTTATTTGAAATTCACAAGCTTTCGGAGGCTTCCTCCTTCCTCAGGTGAATGTGGAAATGAAATCCTCGAACCCTTCGCATTTATAAATCACAGAACAATACCTGGTGATTATAGATAGTCTTTCCAACTGCCCGTTGCCAAGGCAATCACAGTGTGCAGACAGAGAGGTGTTACCTACAAGGCCACTGAATATACAAACAACCAAAAAAAACAGAGAGGCAGAAACATAGAAACATCCGGAAGGAAGAGAAAGACAGAAAATGACCTGTTATATTAAAAACAGATAACATTTGTTCGCTGGTGGGGTTACGTGTAGCGTGACATGAACCCAAGATCCAGTTGAGGCTGTCCTCATGGGTGCGGAACTTGGCTATCAATTTCTGCTCGACGATTTTGCGTTGTCGTGTGTCTCGAAGGCCGCCTTGGAGTACGCTTACCCGAAGGTCGGTGGCTGAATGTCCTTGACTGCTGAAGTGTTCCCCGACTGGGAGGGAACCCTCCTGTCTGGCGATTGTTGCGCGGTGTCCGTTCATCCGTTGTCACAGCGTTTGCATGGTCTCGCTAATGTACCATGCTCTGGGGCATCCTTTCCTGCAATGTATGAGGTAGACAACGTTGGCCGAGTCACAGGAGTATGAACCATGCCTTGGTCAGAGCCATCTGGAGTACTGCATTCAGTTTGTTACATTAAGTCTCAGGAATAATATATAGGCCTTGGAGGAGGTACAATGCAGATACACCAGAATGATATCAGGGCTTAAAGGGTTACATTATGAGGACAGATTGGATAAGCTTGGGTTGTATTCTCTTGAGTTTAGAAGGTTGAGGGGTGAACTAATTGAGGTAATTAAAATGATAAAGACATTCGATAAGGTAGGTACAGAGAAACTATTTGCTCTGGTGGGGGATTTCAGAACAAGGGGGCACAATCTTAAAATTAGGTCTAAGCCATTTAAGAGTGAAATCAGTAAGCATTTTTTCACACAAAAGGTTGTGGCTATCTGGAACTCTCTCCCTAAAAAGTTGTGGATGCTGGATCAATTGAAATTTTCCAGACACATCAATAGATCTTTGTTAGGTAAGGGTATCAAGGAATATGGAGCATGGGTGGGAAAATGAGTTGAGTTCAGCCATGATCTAACTGAATGGTGGAACAGGCATGAGGGGCTGAGTGATGTACTCCTGCTCTTATGTTCCTATTAGAAATGCATCAAAAGAATATTGTGATAGATGGGCCAAATAGACTGAAGGTCTTCTCCTGCCTGAAACTTGTACTATGAAATTGGAGTTTGAGTTTTATTATTGCACTATAAAGTTACATATGTGAGCTAAATTATCCAATTTTTCTATGTACTCAGCTGATATCTATGACTATAAACAAGATGTTAATCTTCAAGAATGGTTTTTTCAATTTCAGTGCCCTCCCAAAGGTAAATCGCGCAGGCTACAGATTACCTATCCGTCTTCCATTTTGCACTCATAATCCTTTGTTTTTCACCTGGCTTGACAATTCCATAATCCTAGCAGTTTAGGAACAATTGGATTTGATACAGCATTCACACAACATTCAATCGTCTCTCTCTGAATTTATTCTTATAATCCTCAGTCCTATTCTTCATTACATCAGATACAGCAATTGTATAACTGATGTGCATCTCTTTTGTACACCATACTTGCCTCTTGTTTGATTGAAAAATCAGATGACATGTATATCAGTGCTAATTTCTATGTGGTAAGAACTACATGGTATTAAGTAAAATACATAGAATTTACGGTACAGAAACAGGCCAGTCGGCCCAACTGGTCCATGCTGGTGTTTATGTTCCACGCGAGCCTCCTCTCATCCCTCTTCATCTAACCCTATCAGCATAACCTTCTATTCCTTTCTCCCTCATGTGTTTATCTAGCTTCCCCTTAAATGCATCAACTACTCCTTGTGGTAGCGAGTTACACATTCGAGTGTTTAGCAAATAAACAATCTCAAAAGATGAAAAGGACTAAGCAAATGAGCTGGTTTTATGATTAGGTCCTGTTTACATACAAATGACCTGGGTTCAAGAGCAGAGCTTGGTAACACAAACAGGACGATAGATAAATCAATGTGGCCTGTGTTTTTAAACAGAGCCTGACTTATGTGAATAGTACTTGGGTAAATTAACACAGCCTGGGTAAATTAACATTAGCAAGTCCACTCTCCATCACTTTTCAAAATTAAACCAATTTAGAATAAACCATCCTGAAGCAATTTAGGTATGTATAGAGCCCAAGGGAATTCAACAGAGCACTTTGCAGTAGTTTAGTCTCTGAGATGCAAGTTTGCATAGAGTCAATGTAGCATGGAATTGAATTTCGTACAGTAATACACTTTACATTGATTCTTACTTGCCAATACATTATGCAATTGGCCATTGATATTCTTTGAGAAGTCTAGTCATTTTCAGTGGTAATTAAAATGAGAAAATAAGATTTGTTAGTGCATTTACCTTAACTACACAAGGAATCAGTGTTAAGATGTGTTCTAATTCTTCTTGTGCAGTATGCTGAAACCTAAAGAAAAGTGTATGAATAATAAAGACATTTAATTTCTACTTTTGGCTTTCCAGCACCTGCAGTTATTTTTTTTCTCAACAGCATTGCCAGAAATATGTTCATGTGCTTCATCCTTAAGTGTTTAATCACTCAATAATCTGGATGAAGGGTGTGTTTTTCTCAACTAAGCCAAACGTACTATTTTAAATTTAGTTTCCACCAGGTGCATGTTCTACGATGCATTGGGTTACTTACGGTTATATCCCATGTTTAATCTGAGATGAAGGGGGTAATTTTGATTTTGAGCGATGGCGTAAAACGGGTGATAGCAAATCGGCAGCCTGTTTTCCATCACTCACTTTTTATTTCTATTGACTTCAATGGAAATAAAAATTGAGAGGGAGGTAAAATGGGCTGCCGATTTGCTATCACCCGTTTTACACCATCGTTCAAAATCAAAATTGTCCCCAATGTGTATTATTTGCAATTATACCTTTCGTACGCTCTAGAATAAAATGGATTATTTGAAGTTATCTAACAAGTTTGGTCTGAGATGCCATAGGGTTATTTACCATTATATACCTATTCTCTAACATACATTTGGGTTATACCATACAAGTTCTTTAACTTGTAGTTATGTCATACTTTGTCCACAGTTGTAATTATGCATTGATGTTATTTGCAGTAATATCAAAATAATATTGGGTTACAATTACTAATGTTTATTATATACCAGTAGTAACAAATGACAGACTTCAGAGTTAAATAAATGTACTCTTTTAATTCTATGCTGAAGCTGTCAATCACACAAACAATCCCCAAACCAAAGGAAACAGTCGGGGAATATCCTGTCCTTCACTATTGATGCAAAGTTTCAGTTCAGTAATGGCCTTCTCAAAATAAAATGAAACTTTTGGATAAGTACATTTAATCAAAAAGGACTCATTAACAGACTAATAGCTCAAACAATCACCAGTGTGTAAGATCCTTATTATGTGCTTTTCACGTAGCTCTGCCACCCCTTGGGCTTATTCTTTGAGGTGTTGGGAGGAGCGTTTTCCTCCTGGTTTTAGTTCTGGCTCCCTATTTTGCTGATGACCAGCCATCGTCTTTTCTCCTCCTGTTCTCTGATGTTGTGGCTGTGATATCTTGACTGTAGGCAGTTTGGGCACCTCCCAGGACTCTTCACAAGTTAGTTCTACTATTTTCCACGAGTATGTCCAATTCTTCCTAAAGACCGTGCTATCACCTATTTCCCAATTGGCTGAGTTGTGACAACTTCTCCTTCACTAAGCTTATCAAGATCGTTGCTACTGTTTTATAGCCAAACCGGTTTGGCTTATCTCATGTATAGCTTCACTTTTACATCATATACAATCTTTAGTTTCAGAAGTTGCCTTATTGTATGGAGGAATGCTGTAGTTCATCTTGATAAAGTCATCTTGATTGGCACCCCATCCACCACCCTAAACATTCACTCCCTTCACCATTGGCGCACGGTGGCTGCAGTGTGTACCATCCACAGGATGCACTGCAGCAACTCGCCAAGGCTTTTTCAACAGCACCTCCCAAACCCACGACCTCTACCACCTAGTAGGACAAGAGCAGCAGGCACATGGGAACAATACCACCTGCACGTTCCCCTCCAAGTCACATAAAATCCCGACTTGTAAGTATATCGCTGTTCCTTCATCGTTGCTGGGTCAAAATCCTGGAACTCCCTTCCTAACAGCACTGTGGGAGAACCTTCACCACACGGACTGCAGCGGTTCAAGAAGGCGGCTCACCACCACTTTCTCAAGGGCAATTAGTGATGGGCAATAAATGTCAGCCTCGCCAGCGACGCCCACATCCCATGAACAAAAAAAAAGTTCAAATCTCATCACGGTAAATTGTAAATGTGATAATTTTTTCACCTGGCACCAAGAAAGAAATTGATCAACAAAAACTGCTGGGTCATTAATGTCTTTCAGGGATGTGAACTTGTCACACCTTTCTATTCAAGAAAGGAGGGAGACAGAAAGCAGGAAACTAAAGGCCAATTAGCTTAACATCTGTCATAGGGAAAATGCTAGAATCTATTATTAAGGAGATTATAGCAGGGCACTTAGAAAATCTTAATGCAATCAGGCAGAGTCAACATGGCTTTGTGAAAGGGGATTCGTGTTTGAATAATTTATTATAGTTTTTTGAGGAAGCATAAAGCAACATGGATAAAGGGGATCCTGTGGATGTGGTGTACTTTGATTTCCAGAAGGCATTTGACAAGGTGCCGCATCAAAGGCTGCTAAACAAAATAAGATCTCATGGTGTAGGGGTTAACAAACTAGCATGGATAAAGGATTGGTTAGCTTACAGGAAACAGAGAGTAGGCATAACTGGGTCATTTTCAGGTTGGCAAGATGTAACGAGTGGAGTGCCACAGGGATTGGTGCTGGGGCCTCAACTATTTTTAAAATCTATATCAATGACTTGGATGAAGGGACCAAATGTATGGTTGCTAAATTTGCTGATGACATAAAGGTAGGTAGGAAAGTAAGTTGTGAAGAGGACATAAGGAGTCTGCAAAGGGATATAGACAGATTAAGTGAGTGGGCAAAAAATTGACAGATGGAGTATGATGTGGGAAAATGTGAACTTGTCCACTTTGGCAGGAGGAATAGAAAAGCGGTATATTTAAATGGAGAGAGTTTGCAGAACTCTGAGATACAGAGGGATCTGGGTGTCCTAGTACATGAATCACAAAAAGTTAGTATGCAGGTACAGCAAGTGATTAGGAAGGCAAATGAAATGTTGTCATTTATTGCAAGGGGAATGGAATATAAAAGTAGACATGTTTTGCTACAGTTGTACAGGTCATTGGTGAGACCACATCTAGAATACTGTGTGCAGTTTTGGCCTCCTTATTTAAGAAAGGACATAATTGTTTTAGAGGCGATTCAGAGAAGGTTCACTTGATTGATTCCTGGGATGAGGGGGTTATCTTATGAGGAAAGGTTGGACAAGTTGGGCCTGTCTATATTGGAGTTTAGAAGAATGAGAGATGATCTTATTGAAACATATAAGATCCTGAGGGGACTTGAAGGGGTAGATACTGAGAGGATATTTCCCCTTGTGGGAGAGACTAGAACTCGGGGACACAGTTTAAAAAGTAAAGGGTCTCCCATTTAAGACGGAGATGAAGAGAAATTTTTTCTCTGAGGGTCGTGAATCTGTGGAACTCCCTTCCCCAGAGATCGGTGGAGGCAGGGTCATTGAATATTTTTAAGGCTGAGTTAGATAGATTCCTGATTAACAAGGGAGTCAAAGGTTATAGTAGGTAGACGGGAAAGTAGGGTTGAAGTCACAATCAGATCAGCCATGATCTTATCAAATGGCAGAGCAGGCTTGAGGGGCCTAATGGCCTACTCCTGCTCTTAAATCGTATGTTCATACCTACATGTGACACCAATCCTACACTTTGTGGTTGACTTGTACTGCTTTCTGAAGTGGCCTCACAAGCCACTCAGTTGTACTAACGATTGATATAAGAAGATTGAGGTAAGGATCCGTGCTGGCCTCGTGTGCTTTTTCCAGGAGTACTTTTCAATTTTAACAGCATTCTCTGCCTTGCTAATTGACTGTAGATACCATGGCAGGCTGTTGATGTAACTGAACTTGTATTGTACAAAAATTTTGAAATTTCCATGAGATAAATGGTGCTTCATTGTCTGTGAAATTCATATGAAATTCCTTGGTGTGCAAAATGAGTTCTCATCTTGGCTGTGCTTCTTTCCCTTTTTATCAGTCAGCCTGCCAACTTCAAAGAAATCAGATTAATAGAACATATGAGATAGTTTCTTCCATCTGCTACAAATCACCACCTATTTTCCCCCAGGGTTTTACGGTATTTAGTGGCTAATAAGGAATGAATTTTGTTGTTTAGCCTGAAACTGCTTGAATATCTCACAACGAGCTGTGTGTATCTCACAGTCCTTGTTCATCATAGGCCAGCAAATCACTGGTGGCTTTCCAAAGATAACGTTAAATTCTGAAGTGGCTTGAGCGAACTCTGTACTTCATCTCCCTTCATCTGCTGCGGTATATCTGCTTAATCTCCTTTGAATATCATACAGTGAAACATGACGCTGTGGCCTATTTCCAATATTTCACTGACTGAAGGGCAACAGGGGTCTGGGGCAGGCCAAAGAGACATTTGCGCGCTCTCTCTCTCTCTCTCACTTTCGCTCTCTCTCGTTTTCTCGCTCTTGCTCTTGCTTTCTCTCTTTGTTCTGTACATACAATGCATTTGCAACCCAAGCAGGACTGGCTGTTTCCTTTGACCTGACCATCTATTTCAGGAGCTTTCAAAGACTTTTTGCATTTCATATCTCAATTCTTGTTCTTGTTAAATATTTCTTCCTGGGTACTTATTTCTCTCAGCTGCTTTACTATAAATTCACTAATTTTGCATATGTTGTTGCTAGTTTTCAATGTCAGTTTTGGTTCCTATATGTCTCTTTCTTGTACCTCTGTTCTGTGTCCCAATAACTATTCTGTCTCTGATTAACATTCTTCTCAAGCCTCAGAACTACACGTTCCAGTTAAGGTGCGGAGGCTGACTTCATACAAATCCATTGTTTCATCAGGGCCTTGGTCCCAATTGTTGTAAATTTAGTGTTCAAAGATGTCATTACTTTCCCCACCACAGAATTGTTTCATCTTTGTAAGAACCTCATCAGTGTCAGCCTTGTCTTCATTTATCTCAAACTAAAAGCCATCAAGTATTCTCAGCACCTTTCTGCCAATATGTATTGCAGTTTTGATATCTCTTGGCTGCTTAATGAGACATAATTCATTCTCATAGAAGCCTATATACTCTTAAGCTTTTCCATTTGTTTGCCAGATTAATTTTCTATTTCTAGTGTTGCCGAAAGTGGCATATTTTGAATGTTGGGCTCGGAGACATGTACTAAGCTTAACTATTAAATTTCCCATTTTAAGTGACTCTACACTAACACAGTAAAACAAAGCTGGTTAGAGTGGGGAAAAAATTCAGAATCAGCACTAAATCGATCACCTATAAAGTGCAGTATCTGTCAATTTAACTGCAAAGCGCATGGGCTGTAGGCAGCTGGTTACAAATGTTAAACAAAAGGAAAAAACTGCGGATGCGGGAAATCTGAAATAAGAACGGAAAATTCAGGAAACGCTCAGCAGGTCAGGCAGCGTCTGTGGAGGCAGAAACAGAGTTGACATTTCAGGTCAATGATCTTTCATCAGAACTGGAAGATGTTCGAGATGAATAGCTTTTAAGCAAGTGCAGAGCCAGGAAAAAGGGGGGCAGGAAAAGGTCTGTGACAGGGTGGAGAGCAGAAGCAATTAAATGACAAAAGTGATGATGCAAGGCAGAAGGAGTGATAATGGGACAAGTGTAGAAACAAATGAATGGTTCAGGGGAGGTGTAAATGGTTACAGCAGAGGTGGAGGGAAGCATGGAAAATCTGGCAAAGGGGAGATTCTGCAATGCAGCTGCCAGTCGTACAAGTAACTTACAGGACAGATAGGGAACTTATTGTACTTCACTATTATAAGGTTTAACTTCAATACTAATATAGTTACCATCACTTTTTCAACACATGGCAGCTAACAAAAAAGGGAATCCAAACGTCTTCTATAGGCATATAAATAGTAAATGGGTAATAAGAGGAGGGATGAGGCCGATGAGGGACCAAAAATGAGAATTTTTTTTATTCGTTCACGGGATGTGGGCGTCGCTGGCGAGGCCAACATTTATTGCCCATCCCTAATTGCCCTCTACGCCTGGAGGGAAAGGGCATGGCTGAGGCACTAAATGAGCACTTTGCATCTGTCTTTACCAAGGAAGAAGATGCTGCCAAAATCACAGAGGAGGTTGTTGAGATTAAATCGTGTTCAGCACAGGAATTTGACAGGGTTAAAGGGTATATACTTCAATGCAAGGAGTATTACAAACAAAGCAGATGAGCTAAGGGCACAGATAGACACATGGCAGCATGATATCATTGCTATTACAGAAACATGGCTTAAAGAGGGGGATAATTGGCAGCTCAATATCCCTGGATATAGAATTTTCAGGCAGGATGGAGTGGTTGATAAAAAAAGGAAGGGGGTGGGGGGTAACATTATTGGTTAAAGAATCAATTACAGTTATGAGAAGGGATCATATGCTAAATGGATCATCAATTGAGTCCATATGGGTTGAACTAAGAAATAAAAAAGGGGCAGTCACACTACTAGAAGTGTACTATAGACCCCTGAATAGCAAAAGGGAGATAGAAAAACAAATATGTAGGCAAATTTCTGAGTGCAAAAATAAGAGGGCAATAATCGTAGGGGACTTCAACTACCATAACATCAACTGGGATTCAAACAGTGTGAGGGGCACAGAGGGCGCAAAATTCTTGATCGGTGTCCAGGAGAACTTTTTTAGCCAGTACATGAGAAGCCCAACAAGAGGGGATGCAATTCTAGATTTAGTCCTGGGAAATGAAGATGGGCAAGTGGGTGAAGTGACAGTGGGTGACCATATTGGGGATAGTGACCACAATTCAGTTAGTTTTAGCATTATTATGGAAAAGGACAGAGTTAAATCAGGAGTAAACGTTTTAAATTGGGGGAAGGCAAATTTTACAGAACTAAGAGGTGATTTGGCAGAAGTGGACTGGACACAACTACTTGAGGAGAAATCAGTGGCAAGCCAGTGGGAGGCACTAAAAAGTGAAATTCTACGGGTACAATGCAGTCACATCCCCTCAAAGAAAAAGGGTGGCACTGCCAAATTTAGAGCCCCTAGAAGTATACGGGTCAAGATAAAGCAGAAAAAGAAAGCTTACAACTGTGACAGAAAACTAAATACTGCAGAAAGCCTAGAGGGATATAGAAAGTACAGGGATGACGTAAAAAAGGAAATAAGGAAAGCAAAGAGAGGGCATGAAAAAATATTAGCTAGTAAGAGTTAAGAAAACCCAAAGATGTTTTATCAACACATTAAGAACAAGAGGATAGCTAAGGAAAAGGTGGGACCTATCAGGGATGATAGGGGTAACTTGTGTGTAGAAGCAGAGGATGTGGGTAGGGTTTTAAATGAATATTTTGTCTCCGTATTCACAAAGGAAAGGGATGATCCGGATGTAGCAGTTGAAGAGGAGAGGTGTGAAATATTGGATAAGGTAAACATAATAAGAGAGAAAGTACCAGAGGGACTGGAATCCTTGAAAGTTGATAAGTCACGAGGGCCGGATGGATTGTTTCCTAGGCTATTGAAGGAAGCCAGGGAGGAAATAGCAGATGCTCTGAGGATCATTTTCCAATCCTCCCTAGATACAGGGGAGGTACCGGAGGACTGGAAGACTGCAAACGTAGTACCATTGTTTAAAAAGGGTACGAAGGAAAGGCTGAACAATTATAGGCCGGTCAGCCTTACCTCGGTGGTGGGCAAACTATTAGAATCAATTCTGAGAGAAAGGATAAACTGTCACTTGGAAAGGCATGGTTTAATCAGGGATAGTCAGCATGGATTTGTTCAGGGAAGGTCATGCCTTACAAATCTGATTGAATTCTTTGAGGAAGTGACAAGGAGGATTGATGAGGGTAGTGCAGTGGATGTTGTCAACATGGATTTTAGTAAGGCATTTGACAAGGTCCCACATGGCAGACTGGTCAGAAAGGTTAAAGCCCATGGGATACAGGGAAATGTGGTGAAATGGATCCAAAATTGGCTCAGTAACAGGAAACAAAGGGTAAAAGTCGATGGATGTCTTTGCGAATGGAAATCCATTTCCACTGGTGTGCCACAAGGCTCATTGTTGGGTCCCTTTCTGTTTGTGGTATATATTAATGATTTGGACTTGAATGTAGGGGCATGATTGGCAAATTTGCAGACGACACAAAAATTGGCCATGTAGTTGATACTGTAGACTCCAAGAAGATATCAATGGGTTGGTGGAGTGGGCGGAAAAGTGGCAAATGGAGTTTAACCCGGAGAAGTGTGAGGTAATGCACTTAGGGAGGGCAAACAGTAAAAGGGAATACGCAGTAAACGGGAATATATTGAGAGGGGTAGAGGAAGTGAGAGACCTTGGAATGTATGTGCACAGGTTCCTGAAGGTGGCAGTACAGGTAGATAAGGTTGTGAAGAAGGCATACGGAATGCTCTCCATTATTAGCCGAGGTATAGAATACAAAAGCAGGGATGTAATGATGGAACCTTATAAAAAGCTGGTAAGGCCACAGCTGGAGTATTGTGCGCAGTTCTGGTCACCACATTACAGGAAGGATGTAATTGCTGTGGAGAAAGTGCAGAGAAGATTTACAAGAACGTTGCCAAGGCTTGAAAATTGCAGCTACGAGGAGAGATTGGATAGACTGGGGTGGTTTTCCTTGGAGTAGAGGAGGCTGAGGGGAGACTTGATTGAGGTGTACAAAATTATGAGGGGCCTAGATAGAGTAGACAGGAAGTACCTGTAACCTCTCGTGGAGAGTTCAAGAACTAGAAGACATAGATTTAAGCTGATTGGTGGAAGGATTAGAGGGGACATGAGGAAAAACTTTTTTACCCAGAGGGTGGTGGGTGTATGGAATTTGCTGCCCAAATTGGTGGTAGAGGCAAGGACCCTCAACTCTTTTAAAAAGTACCTGGACCTGCACCTAAAGTGCTGTAAGCTGCAGGGCTACGGACCGGGTGCTGGAAGGTGGGATTAGAATGGGGACCTGGTTGTTCTTCGAGCTGGCGCGGACACGATGGGCCGAATGGCCCCTTTCCGTGCTGTATGTTTTCTATGGTTCTATGGATCCAAGGGAGAGTGGCAAGTTGGATCAAAAATTAGCTCAGTGGCAGGAAGCAAAGGGTTATGATCGATGGGTGTTTTTGTGATTTTGATTTTGTGAAGGCTGTTTCCAGTGGGGTTCCACAGTGCTCAGTTAAAGGCCCCTTGCTTTTTGTGATATATATTAATGATTTGGACTTACATGTAGGGGGCATGATTAAGAAGTTTGCAGATGATACAAAAATTGGCCGTGTGGTTGATCGTGAGGAGGAAAGCTGTGGACTGCAGGAAGATATCAACGGACTGGTCACGTGGGCAGAAAAGTGGCAAATGGAATTCAATCTGGAGAAGTGTGAGGTCATGCAATTGGGGAGGGCAAACAAGGCAATGGAGTACACAATAAATGGGAGAATACTGAAAGGTGTAGAGGAAGTGAGGGACTTGGAGTGCATGTCCACAGATCCCTGAACGTAGCAGGGCAGGAAGATAAGGTGGTTAAGAAGGCATTTGGAATACTTTCCTTTATTAGCCGAGGCATAGAATATAAGAGCAGGGAGGTTATGCTGGAACTGTATAAAACACTGGTTAGACCATAGCTTGAGTATTGTGTACAGCTCTGCTCACCACATTACAGGAAGGATGTAATTGCACTAGAGAGGGTACAGAGGAGATTTACAAGGATATTGCCAGGACTGGAGAATTTTAGCTATGAGGAAAGATTGGATAGGCTGGGGTTGTTCTCTTTGGAACAGAGGAGGCTGAGGGGTGATTTAATTGATGGGTATAAAATTATGAGGGGCCTAGATAGAGTGGGTAAAAAGGATCTACTTCCCTTTGCAGAGAGGTCAATAACCAGGGGGCATAGATTGGTAGGAGGATTAAAGGGGAGCTGAGGAGAATATTTTTCACTCAGAGGGTGGTGGGGGTCTGGAACTCACAACCTGAAAGGGTGGTAGGGGCCTAAATTCTCAACTCATTTAAAAAGTATCTGGATGTGCTCCTGAAGTGCCGTGACCTACAGGGCTACGGACCAAGTGCTGGAAATTGGGATTACGCTGGGTGGCTCATTTTCGGCCAGTGCGGACATGTTGGGACAAATGGCCTCCTTCTGTGCCGTAAATTTTCTGTAATTCTGTGAAGTGGACTGGAGTGGCCCACAAGTTACTCAGGTTTCTACTCCTTGGTGAAACTGTCTGGCACTTTCCCTTGAAGAAAGGTCTTGTACATTATGCTTGGGTTTAGTGAGGCTTTATCCTGAAATTATTGATTGATCTTTTCATTGATCCACGCTGCATGCAGCTTGTTGCCTGCTGGGCAATTGCCTGCCGGGCAGTTGAGAATGGGAATTGATTGTGTGATTAGCAGTTCATAGATGGTAGCATTTGTCCTACCACTTTGTGAAATGGCACTTAGAAGTACTAATACAACTACGTGAAACAGCATACCAATACCACTTGAGATGGCACATTGCCACTCTGAAATGGTACATTGGTTACCAATTCTACTAAGTTGCATATTGACCAATAGTAGATCACCTGCTGGTGAAAGAGTTAATGTTTGTTCATTCTTTTTAACCACAGTTAACAAGCTGGTATGCAACAGAGTCCTGCATGTTTTTTATCCAAGTGTCTGCTTAGTTGAGTGTGCAGTATGTTGATCACATCTGGATTCACTCTAATTGTCTCTGACTGACAGGGCACTGTTGCACTGAATAAATTAATCACTTAATTAGCCATTATCAGAATGAACAGATGGTCATTTGAACAGATGAAGAGTATGCTTATGCTTTGAGTGTAAGGTGAGCCTACAGCACTGTGAAAAGGAACGCCTTGTACATTATATTGGGGCTCTGGTGGGACTTTTTCATGCAATTCTGGTTAGTTTTTTTATTGATCCACAGTGCATGCAGAATGTTTGTGAGCTGGGCAACCCCTGGGAGTCATGGAGTTATGTTCTAATTGAAGTAATTGCCTACTGAGAATTATCATTTGAGTTAGAGAGTTAATGCACAAGTGAACGTCTCAACAGACTGTTGTATCTGGAGGTTATTTTGATGCCATTATTCCTGTCATACTTTGAACAGAATGCTTTGTTTTTAAATATCTCCATTTTGGTAACTTAGTCCTCGTGGGCTAATCTCAGCATTCCTGTCAATACAAGGCTTCCTAAGCAACATTCATTGAAAACTTTAAAAAAAACAGCTTCTCCCAGTCAGACTAACCCCTGATATTTTCAGCAAATCCCTTCTTTCTATCCCTCATGCCTCATCTCACGCTGTTCTTCCCCAACTGACAGCTCATGTCCCATCGGGTGCTGTGTGTCCTCAGTGATTGTTTGTTTGCTTTTTGTCTAGCCATCTGAGTCCAGGACTTGTGGAAAAATTATACCAATAGTGGCTGTCAGAGAAAAATGTGAAATAAAAAGGATTTCACTGACTGATTTTTGTATACATAGATGCAAAGTACTATATTGAAATGCTAAGTCTTTGTCACGCACAATTCAGTTCCTCTTCTTCTGAATTCCAATCTTCCATATGTGAGCACTAATGAGACCAAGTTCTGAAAAATCTTAAAAGGAATTCCTAAAATTGTTAAGTAATAGGATCATTAAATCAATGGGATTAAACAAAGAAATGAATGAATGACAGTGGGCCAGGAATTGCTCGTAAAATAATGGTGAGCCTAACAGTGCTCACCGTTATTAACGGGCAAATCGAAGAGCAAGTTCCGGCAACCACATGTGCACAGTCAAACGCAGAAAACTGGAACTTGCTCTTCCCGATTCCCTGCTGATCTGACAACTTTACGTTAAAGAGATATCTTAGGCTGGAATCAATGGACCAGCGCAAACTTGGTCTCCTGCCCAGCTGGAAACTAACTAAGAAAAGGTACGCTTAGTTATATCAGGTCTAAACTAACTTTTAACAGCGTGGTAATTATTAATGACTGCCAAACAACCTCTCTGGCACTGAAAGTTAACTTTTAAAAATGTGAAGTCTCATTACTCCTGATTTTAATAGTTTTTGGACATTTAAAATTTTATTTAAAAAAAATTAAATATAACATTTTTATTTTTTTTACTTTTTTCTTTCCGTCTCATTTATCTCAGTCTTTTAATCTTACCCTCTCTTTATTTCACGTTCTCTATCTGATTTTATACTAATCTTATCTGACACTTCCTGATTCTTAGTCTGTGTGGTTTGTGAATGAGCTTCACTTTCTGCTTCTCACAGCGTGACTTGCT
The DNA here is from genome assembly GCF_035084215.1 of Heptranchias perlo. NCBI lineage: Eukaryota > Metazoa > Chordata > Chondrichthyes > Hexanchiformes > Hexanchidae > Heptranchias > Heptranchias perlo. The sequence goes on from NC_090338.1 coordinate 19,958,614, forward strand.
TCAAGCTGCTTGGTAGAGGGGATGATGTGGAGATGCCGGTGATGGACTGGGGTTGACAATTGTAAACAATTTTACAACACCAAGTTATAGTCCAGCAATTTTATTTTAAATTCACAAGCTTTCGGAGGCTTCCTCCTTCCTCAGGTGAACGAAATGAAATCATTTCGTTCACCTGAGGAAGGAGGAAGCCTCCGAAAGCTTGTGAATTTAAAATAAAATTGCTGGACTATAACTTGGTGTTGTAAAATTGTTTACAATTGGTAGAGGGGACAGAGAGATCCTTTCTCTGCTCTCAGAGGTCAGAGAAGCCCAGGAACGACTGCTGCATTTCTTGCGGTTCTCAACTAAAGCACATTGGTGCCCAGAAGCCTGCGAAAAGTTTGTGGGTGAGTTAGTTACTTACAAGCGGCGGGCGACGTCCATATCCCGAGAATGAATTTGAAAAAGGTGCCAGTTTGATTTCGGCCCACAAAATAGATGTGTGTGACATTCGAAGCACTGTTGAGTGCCAGCCACAAAGTTTACAGCAACGTGGACATAAAAGTGTAGATGTGGAAGGTTGCTACTCTCTGGAAATCCCTGCTTATTATATTCAACTTGTCTGGTTGAATCAAGCTAGGCTATGCTGGCTTCTCCTGTTGCACAATGAGAGCGTAGTGATTTCAGTTCAGCTGGGATCACTGATTCCGCCCTGAGCTTTAATAATACTTTATAATAAAAGGCTAAACCTGTAGTAATTTGAATGAATCTGAAATTATAGCATCACTGCAGGTTGAAGATTTGTTTTAGCACCTTGATGGTCTCTGCATTATAGTATTTGAAATATGTAAATAAACAAACTGCATGGGAAGTGAGCAAACTAGCATGATGCAATGATGTCCTTGATCATCAAGCTTAGTGTAATGAATAATAAGGTTAAGGGGGGACCTCATTGAGCTGTATAAATTCTTAAATGGTGTTTGTAACCATGGAGTATCATTTTAAATTAAACCAACAAAACAGAACTGGAGGTCATAAATTTAAATTAGTGACAAATAGTTGTAAAACTGATATTAGGATGAATTTATTCACTCAGAGTGATAAATGTTTGGAAAAATCTGCCAGATAAGGGAATAGAAACAAAAGATTAAGAACGTGAGACTGGATGTTATAGGAGAGGTAGGGTACTAAAACAGTGAGCTTCGATGGGTCAAATGGCCTTGTCTCCTCCTTGATTTTTCATATGTTGTGTTTATTGCACATCCTCACTCAGATGTCTTTAGCTCACACCTTCTTTGAAACATAGAAACATATAAAATAGGAGCAGGAGTAGGCCATTCGGCCCTTCGAGCCTGCTCCGCCATTCAATATGATCATGGCTGATCCTCTGTCTCAATACCATATTCACACTCTCTCCCCATACCCCTTGATGCCTTTTGTGTCTAGAATACTTGAATATCTTGAATACTTACAGTGTCTGACTATATGTCTAACAAAACATGGAATGACTCCATGCTGAAGCATCCAGGTTTTATGTATAACTACACTACAGTCAGTGAGCCTAAAACACATAAATGTATAAATAGCATGTCTTCGAACATTCCAATTTGCTCAGAAGTTTAAAAGTGATTTTTAACACTCAATGAAGAATGAGATTTAGTTAATACAGATTTTTACTCCGCAAATGCTTATGTGTCAGATTGTAATGATGTTTGCAGTTTTTGTTCAAGAAATAATAGCCTTCAATTTCACACTTTCCTGTTTGCTTCATACAACCCGGAATGCTAGGAGATATCATAAATTGTTCCCCATAATGCATTTCCCTCGGTGAGCTGAGCATTGTGCTACATTTAAAGAACTCATTAATAGATACTCTGTGGAACACCATGCTTCCAGTTCTGTTGGGACCGTGGAAATGTCATCTGTGGAAAGCAACTGGTCAGGGTTGAGTAATGTAAATTGTAATGTTAGATTGATATCTTAGAGCTTTGCTTGATTACCTTTGAGGGTCAGGGAGAAATTTTACCTGTGGTTATTCTACTCCTTCAGGAGATTAAGTAAGTTGGGGAGAATCCATGATCGTGCAAATTGTTCACAGTCTGTCATAAGGATCAGGCTCGATAAGCTGAATTCGTTTCTCTTGTTCCATATTTTCTTGTGTTTTCTAGGCAGCCGCAGATTTGCAGTGTAAAATGGTTGTGGACTTCAGACAGACTCTTTTACAGCCACTTTCTTAGTCTAGTGAACCCCACTGAATTTAATTATGTTCTTCTTTGCTTTAAGCTAAACTCACAGCATGTGATGTTAACTAGAATCACTGTTTTAACATAGTTTGAATAGACTTAATGGATTTTTTACACAACGTTTGTTTTAATGAATCTCATTAAAAAAATTTTTAAATGTATCACATACCAGTGGGATGGGAAATTTACTGCACAATGTGATAATATGGCCATTGTCCATGACAACTGCTGCCAATCTGCTGTATTCTTGTTCTTTTTGACAGCGCTATTGCCTGCTGTATGGAACTGAGGAAGAAAGGACTGTATTTCTTCTGTGACATTGAATTTAAAGATATTTAAATGTTTAGTTTTCCACAGAGTCATGGAACTAAGTATTCATACCACTCCTTGACTAATTAGCATACATTAAAAGATCTTTCATTTTATGCAGCAACTTAACACGCCTTCAGGGTTTTGATAGAGTAAATAAGGAGAAACTAGCGGGAGGGTCAGTAACCAGGGGACATAGATTTAAGATAATTGGTGAAAGAACCAGAGGGGAGATGAGGAGAAATTGATTTGCGCAGCAAGTTGTTATGATCTGGAATGCACTGTCTGAAAAGGTGGTGGAAGCAGATTCAGTGTGAACTTTCAAAATGGAATTGGATATTTACTTGGAAAGGACAGATTTGCAGGACTGTGGGGAAAGAGCAGGGGGAGTGGAAGTTAGATAGCTTTTGCAAAGAGCCGGCACATGCACAATGGGCTGAATGGCCTCCTTCTGTGCTGTGTGATTCTATGAAGGGGAATTGATAAATTAATTTAAATTGTAAATTGATTTAAATATACAAAGTCAACAATATCTTTAAGAAGGAGATGAGTAGAAATAGATTACCCTTTTCAATTAAAAAAGAGTTGTTCTCCAAAAGACAGAGGGGGAGGGGGAGAATTGACAGGCTCACTGTTAACCAGATGACTAAGCGAAGAACAGAAAGTGTTAAAAAAAAGTTGTTATTTACATCTAAGTGCATGATCTGTTGCTAATTTTAAAAGCAATTTTCGTTTCACTCCTATTATCAGTGCATTATAGATATTTTACACTCTGTGAATTGCGGTCTTTGCCTTTGAAAAATCAAAAGGAAATGGAACGGGTACAGATTAAAATTCTAGGCTTCTGCTGAACCAGGGCAGCGCAGCAGTGGGATTTGTGATATAGATACAGACTATACAGCCTGCATACTAACAGCAATTTAAGTTGCTACTAAACGGGAGTGAGTTCAAAATCACTGAAAGAGGCAGTATCCATGTGTATCTGACTAATTATTGCACGGCGTTTTTGGAAAGATAATATTTACTGCCCTCATAGTAAATAGTAACTCAACAATTATATTCTCCTTCTGATCTCTTCCTGGCTGAAATATGCAGGCTAATTTTATGGTGTTTTTTTCTGTATCTAATTTAGATTCACTTCCCTCCCAACCCCCCTCCTCCCCACCCCCCCCAGCCCTCGCGTCTTTGCTCTTCAAAGAGTACCTTGAATGTGTACTGCTTTAATCTTGCTCATCTCAAAGAACAAAGCTCTTACATGTAAACTTTACAGCTCTGCTCTTAATTTGAAACTTTTGGAATCTTCATTTTTTAACGTCTGTCATAACTGGTGTATGATTTTTGTCCTTTTTTAAATTGAGTGGGAGGATTGTACCAAAGACAACCAGCACTGCATGCCTTTGTACTTGGATTTGCAATGTGGAAAATCAGGATCTCAAAGGCTAAGATGCTAGTTAAGCATTGGTGTTTTCTGATTCATGCCATATTTGTGTCACAAGGTTTGCATAGATTAGTTGCTAGCTTTGTATTGTCTAGATTCTTGGATGGCTCTGTGCTCTATCGGGTCCAAGCAAGCTCTATATCCTACAGATTCATTGACTGGCTCTGTATTCAAGAGAGTATGACTTGCTCAATATTATATTGATTCCAGTTAGTTCTAGGCTGGCTCTATTTGTGATAGATTATTTGCTTGATATGTCCTCCAAAGTCTGACCATATGTTCTGTTGAATTTAGGTTATCTCCGTATTTGGTAGTTTCCAGGGTAGCTTTACATTCTATAGATTCCTGACTGGCTCTGTTCTATAGTTTCTCTGATAGGTCATCAATCCGTATATTTGCAGCTGCACATGTATTCTATGGATTCATGAACAGATTCACATGATCTGAGGTAAAATTTGCAAGGTGTGGCTTCTAACACAGAGCTTCGGTCAACGGGAGCTCAGAGGACAGTGTGCTTGCTTCGCAGTGCTCCCAATTTTCCAGTCTTTCATTTTAATGACCTGAAAAGCAGGAACTCCATGAATTGGGCATGGCTGACCTCCACACCCAATTTCTAATCCATGCTCCCATCAAGTGGGGCTCCATTCCAGGAATCCTGCCTCTCAGAACTTCTCATAAAAATTCTTGTTTGCCATTGTAATTTTGCAGGTTTGGGGTTGGGTCTGTATTCTTTAGATTCTTGGACCACTCTTTATTCAACAGATTCTTGGTAAGCTCTGTACTGAATTGCTTTATAGTCACCCTGTCCCCGTTCTATAGATTCGTAATTGCTCCTGTATTTTTTATAACGTTGTTACATGTTTATTCTGCAAATTCCTATTCCTGTCCTTCAGAAATCTGTATATTCTAATTTCTTGCTTAGTTTGTGTTCCGTATATAATTGACCAGTACTCGATTCTATTAATTTTTGACGTGAACTGTAAACCTTAGTTTATTTACTTGTTCTGTGTCCTACAGATTTTTGGCCATCTCCATAACCTACACTTTTTTTGGCTCTGTACATAGTAGATTCCAACTGGTTTTGCGTTCTGTAGCATTTTGGTTAGTTCTGTATCAAATAAATTTTTGATTTGCTCTATGGTCGATAGATTCCACTAGCTTTACATATATGATTAATTGTGCCAGTCTTTGTATTGTTAATTGTATGATTTATATCAATTAGTGTTAAATTGCATTCAGGTGGTGTGTATCAATTGGGGACTCTGGTATCCTTATATATGAAAGCTTATCTAGGGTGTGGAGCTGGTAATATGGATCTCTGTGAATAAAGGCTTAGAAGCAACTGAAGACCAGGCTCCAATATCCTATCCTTCACCACCTGGCTATCCAGTTTATAACATGTGAGCTCTATATTTTTGGATCACACTATTTTATATAGGATTGTTGCCTTTGGTCAAGTCCAAGAGTGTCCAAGGGGTGAAAAGAGTCAAGGCAGGGATGGGATCAATCTGGTGTTCTGATGTAAGTTTTGCTTCTGGAAATTTCATTTAAAAACCTTGATAACCTTTAAAACGATTCTCTCCACATGCTATGACACAGATGGATGTAAATGGAAATCATACTTGATACATCTGATTCACAGCTTTGAAATTTCCAGATGTCTCATTCAAAAGCTGAACTGTCTGTTCCAGAATTGGGCAGTTGGCAAAGCAACTCTTACAAATTCTCTGCTAACTTTTTTATATATGGATATAGATTTATAGATTTATGGCTAGTTTTGTATTCTCTGCAATCAGCCAGCTTTGTTTCAGTCATAATATTATTTCTGCTAATTGGCCTGTCAGTCAAATTTGATAGAGTAGGTAGGGAGAAACTGTTTCCACTGGCAGGAGGGTCGGCAACCAGAGGACACAAAGTTAAAATACTCGGCAAAAAAGCCATGGGGGAGATGAGAATCTTTTTTAAGTCAGCGAGTTGTTATGATCTGGAATGCAGTGCCTGAAAGAATGGTGAAAGCAGATTCAATAGTAACTTTCCAAGGGGAATTGGACATATTCTTAAAAAGGAAATATTTGCAGGGCTATGGGAAAAGAGCAGGGGAGTAGGACTAATTGGTAGCTCTTCCAGAGAGCCGGCAGAGGCACGATGGGCCGAAATTACCTCCTTCTGTGCTGTACGATTCTATGATAAACTTTTGAGATTAATTTTACCAATTCACATTAACAAACAAGGATGGTGTCCTGGTCACAGTATTAACATCCATTTGGCTGGAGTGTCCTTTGCAATAAAATGCTCCCAGTCTTTTGTAAATCGCCTGGACGTTTTGCAAAGCCTGCTGATTGCCTTGCTGACTCTTGACAAATGGAAGTTATTGCTTAATTATAGATCTCAGTCCAATTTACAGCCAGAATGTAAAATGTCGAACTATTTGCTGGAATTTCATGATTGATCTAAGAGTTTCGATAAGAAAGGTACATATACTTTAACAACGACAGCAACCCCTATGTTAAGGTAGTAACCTTGTTTCACCAACGTTAGTCGCTTATTTCACTCTTCAGCTGTTACTTGAACAGAATAAAGTATAATCTGTAAAATAAATAGGGTGGTTCCCTCCCTTTCTCCAGTGTTTAGTTATATTGTCCCTCTCTTTTTATCTTCTCCTTCCAGATCCCACTCATTCTATGGAGGAGAGGGTGGGCAGATGATGAGGCACCAGGCTTCTGCTATCTTGCAACTAGTCGGTAGTTGGTATATGAGACAGCAGTCCACAGTGACTCTCCCTGACTCAGAATTGCTGTTACTTTCACTCAGCACCTTCCATTGGCTGTGTATTCATGATTAACAGCTTGCTGTGGCATAATCCTGAGTATATAAGCTTGCTCTATCATTCTGTGGCATAGCATATAAGGAGATCAATATGCTGCTCCACCACACAGCACCTTAACAACAACAACAACAACAACAACAACAACAACTTGTATTAATATAGCACCTTTGACATAGTAAAATGTCCCAAGGCGCTTCACAGGAGTGATTATCAAACAAAATTTCACAACCAAGCCACATAAGGAGATATTAGGACAGGTGCCCAAAAGCTTGGGCAAAGAGGTAGGTTTTAAGAAGCGTCTTAAAGGAGCAGAGAGAGGTTAAGAGGTGGAGAGGTATAGAGAGGGAATTCCAGAGCTTAGGGCCTAGGCAGGTGAAGGCACGGCCGCCAATGGTGGAGCAATTAAAATCAGGGATGCGCAAGAGGCACGAATTGGAGAAGCGCAGAGATCTCGGAGGGTTGTAGGGCTGGAGGAGGTTACAGAGATAGAGAGGGGTGAGGTCATGGAGGGATTTGAAAACAAGGATGAGAATTTTAAAATCAAGGCTTTCCTGGACCGAGAGCCAATGTAGGTCAGCAAAAACAGGGGTGATGGGAGAACAGGACTTGGTGCGAGGTAGGATGCGGGCAGCAGAGTTTTAAATGAGCTCAAGTTTATGGAGGGTGGAAGATGGGAGGCCAGCCAGGAGACCATTTGAATAGTCCAGTTTGGAGGTAACATAGGTATCTATGAGGGTTTCAGCAGCAGATGAGCTGAGGCAGGGGCAGAGATGGGCGATGTTACGGAGGTGGAAGTAGACGGTCTTGGGGATGGAGCGGCTATGTGGTTGGAAGATCATCTCAGAGTCAAATAGGACACCAAGGTTGTGAGTGGTCTGGTTCAGCCTCAGACAGTGGCTAGGGAGGGGATGGAGGCGGTGGTTAGGGAACGGAGTTTGCAGCGGGGACCAAAGACAATGGCTTCGGTCTTCCCAATATTTAGTTGGAGGAAATTTTTGCTCATGCAGTCGGACAAGCAGAGTGACAAATGAGAGACAGTGGAGGGGGTCAAGGGAACTGGTTGTAAGGTAGAGCTGGGTGTCGTCAGCGTACATGTGGAATCTGACGTCGTGTTTTCAGATGATGTCGCCGAGGGGCCGCATGTAGATGAGAAATAGGAGGGGGCCAAGGATAGATCCTTGGGGGACTCCAGAGGTAACGATGCGGGAGCAGGAAGAGAAGCCATTGCAGGTGATTCTCTGGCTACGACTGGAACCAGGTGAGCACAGTCCCACCCAGCTGGACAACGGAGGAGAGGCTTTGGGAAGGATGGTGCGGTCAACCGTATCAAAGGCTGCAGACAGGTCGAGAAGGATGAGGAGGGATAGTTTTCTATGGCCGCAGTCACATAAGATGTCATTTGTGACTTTGATAAGGGCTGTTTCAGCATTATGGCAGGGGCCACATTGTTTATTTTGCGCTTATTTTGATTGAAGTATAATGGCCTGAAAAAAAGCTGCTGGATGAATATAATTTACAGGGAAGGTGACCTAACTGCTTTGCACTGTCTCATGCTGAGCACCAATATCCACAAGCTAACAAAAGTAACCTTTTGTAATTTTTTTTAACCATGTGACTTATCACAGCCTTCTTCCTTTTGGAATTGAAGGGTAGTTCAAACTGTGAAGTTCCTTGGGAAAACAACTAATGCAGTTGTTGTTACTGAAACCAGTGGACAGACCATCTCCGCTCCATTGTGAGCTATTCCTTGGACCAACCTTGCTGAGAACTCACAGATGTTCATACTTCTCCCATGCCGTCACATTGGGAGCCAAGGTCGCTTCTAGGGATGACTATAATTGGACCATTTTGGACCGGTTTGAAAAGTTTAAATTTGTCCCACCTCTGAGCACTTCCGAGGTACTTCTCCTTTTAAAATATCAGTATGCAATTACTGAGGAGCAAAGTCCACCATGTTTGTACATTGCCACCCTTTTTATTTATTCATGTAATCCATATTAGTTTCCTGTCATTTCGGCTGGTGACAGGCAAGCAGTCATTGTCAGTGCCAACTGCTTGGAAGTTGACCTGTTTTGAAAACATTTTTATGTATTTAATTTTAATTTTTTTTTAGATGATAATCTAGCGAGCACCAGGTTGATATGGGGGAAGGAGAGTCAGTCCTTGGCTCAATCCTGTTTCCCTGGGTGTGTTGGCAGACTGATCACAAAGGGGGAATGTTATCTGCACCCAATGCTACTGGTGTCAAGGTGAGAATGTGTCCATATTCATAACAGTAGTCCAGGGAGGTTCACCCCCTCCACCATGGTTTCAGGTTTGCAAATATTTATTTGGTACAGAGACCACGTCCCTTCCTTCTTACTTCATGGTCACCACCCAGCTGCTCTGGACATAACAGTCTGGTTTTTTAGTGGGCTGTATAGAATTTTCTAAAATGTAAACCATACTCTGAAAGACAGTTTTTTTTAAATATAGAAGGCTATTGTTTAAAAAGCTGTAAGGTCCTGAGCAATTGGTGGGTCTTCACATGCAGCCTGTACATAACTACAAATCATGGATGCATTGCCCACGATATTCCATCCATTGATGTTCCATCCATTATATTTCCATTTACTTGTGGACTCTTCATATGAAGACATTACTTATAAAAACTTTCAATGAATTTTCATCATCAAAAAAAAATCATGAAGGATATATTGACCTTGGAAGGGGTTCAGCACAGATTCACCAGAATGATACCAGGGCTTACAGGGTTAATTTTTAAAAATTCATTCATGGGATGTGGGCGTTGCTGGCGAGGCCAGCATTTATTGCCCATCCCAAATTGCCCTTGAGAAGGTGGTGGTGAGCTGCCTTCTTGAACCGCTGCAGTCTGTGTGGTGACGGTTCTCCCACAGTGCTGTTAGGAAGGGAGTTCTAGGATTTTGACCCAGCGACGATGAAGGAACGGCGATATATTTCCAAGTCGGGATGGTGTGTGACTTGGAGGGGAACGTGCAGGTGGTGTTGTTCCCAGGTGCCTGCTGCTCTTGTCCTTCTAGGTGGTAGAGGTCGTGGGTTTGGGAGGCGCTGTCGAAGAAGCCTTGGCGAGTTGCTGCAGTGCATCCTGTGGATGGTACACACTGCAGTCGCTGTGCGCCGGTGGTGAAGGGAGTGAATGTTTTTGGGTGGTGGATGGGGTGCCAATCAAGTGGGCTGCTTTGTCCTGGATGGTGTCGAGCTTCTTGAGTGTTGTTGGAGCTGCACTCATCCAGTCAAGCGGAGAGTATTCCATCACACTCCTGACTTGTGCCTTGTAGATGGTGGAAAGGCTTTGGGGAGTCAGGAGGTGAGTCACTCACTGCAGAATACCCAGCTTCTGACCTGCTCTTGTAGCCACAGTATTTATGTGGCCGGTCCAGTTATGTTTCTGGTCAATGGTGACCCCCAGGATGTTGACGGTGGGGGATTCGGCGATGGTAATGCCGTTGAATGTCAAGGGGAGGTGGTTAGACTCTCTCTTGTTGGAGATGGTCATTGCCTGGCACTTGTCTGTCGCGAATATTACTTGCCACTTATCAGCCCAAGCCTGGATGTTATCCAGGTCTTGCTGCATGCAGGCTCGGACTGCTTCATTATTTGAAGGGTTGCGAATGGAACCGAACACTGTGCAATTGCTAAATTATGAGGACCCATCATTTGCAGTTATGTACTGGAAGCTGTGATCCCACTCCTGCCCTGTCTTCTATTCAGTTTTTGACTTTGAAAAAGGTGGCAATCTTACTAGCCCTCTCACTTACATATCCAAAAGAATTAGCTTTGAATGCAGATCCCTTCTCTGAAAAGGGCAGACTATAACCAGCAGAAAGGAATTAAAGTCAGCTTCAGTGCTTGTCACTCTGATCAAGCTGGTGCAGTAAATTTTTATTACATTTATATAACATCAGACAAGGATTCAATTTTGGTAAACGTACACTTGGTTATTTCAGTCCCAGCTCATTTTGAGTTTTATTTATTATCCAATATTATCCATATTTCATCCAAAGAAATAATTAATTCTCATAAAAAGGAAGCCTTAGCTATCCCTAAGGCTGTGCACTGTTCTACAATGTAGATGTAAAGAGCTGAAACAAAGTCAATATTTTCTGACTTGGGAAGACTGAATACCACGCAAGATAATATATGGGAGCAACCAGCACATGTTATCAAAAGACAGCCTGTTAAACAAATTTATGTTTCAATTTATTTTTCAGTAGTCAAGAAAATGTACATTCAGTACTACCTACATAAATATTCTTATTATGATGTTTTTTTAATCCATGGGGAACCAGGTATTCCCATGTAAACAGTAGCTGCAATAATTTAAGTCACTGTGTAAAAGTTGACATGGGTACACTTACAATGCAAAGCTCGATGCTGCTAAGTGCAGTGTTTATCGAATTTTTTCCCTCTATATTTTCATGGATGTTCAGGTAAGTTCCCCCTTTTTACTTTTTTTATATACTTTCATCTCCTATTCGCTGTTTGTTTGATGCCTCGAGGATTTCACACCGTTGACCTGTTGTCTCACAGCCAGAAAGTTGAAATTGCAATTGCAACTTGAAGCCAACTGTGTGTGTGCAGACACAACTGTTTTTTACATGCCGCCATTGCTCTGAAATCTACACTCAATGCATGTTCCAGAGCATCTGGAGATGACATGTATATTTCCATTTGAAGCAGTTTGATATATTATAAACTCGCCCTCCATTTCAAGTGGTGGTGCTGTCTCCTCAACCCAGGATGTATGTCTGTATGTGTGTGCATATATATACAAACATAGAGGTCCAGGCAATTTGTCTGCTTTGTATGTATATGTGCAATATATATAATGACTTCGAAATACTGCAAATGTCAGGAGTACAAGAAAAGGGAATGATGCAAAAACCCATGAAAAGTAAATTCTAAATCATAAGAAAGGGGACATTTCAAAATGGATGAGATGAATTTCAAATTAAATGTTTGGAAAAGAAAAAAAATCGAATTCCCAACAAGCTAGCAAATGGCCTTTATAGCTCATTCATAGATTAGGAAGTATCAGAACCAAGTGTTCATTACTGAACCTTTCTGTTTCTTGCATGAGCTGTACAGTATCACATGTAAGTGAGTTGTTCCCTTTAATGTAGCACATGTGAACTGTCACTGCGGCACCCATTTACTAGACAGAAGTGAATGACAGCTGTGTATACAATACAGACGAGGGTTAACAGTTAGTCATAAATAGGCCATACAGTGCCAGACATGAATGAATGGTCCCTTTTATCTAATATGTAACACCCTCACAGGTTGACTCTTGTCTTATTACCTAAAGTACAAAGTGGGCATTTAATAGTGCAGAGGGTTGTTGTGTGGTTCATTTTAAGGTCCTGGGTGAAACAGGCATGAGCAAGGCCAGTACGTGGATTAAAATAACAAGGATGCGTTGGATGAGCTGAGATTCCTGCCTTATCCTCTGTATCACATTGCGAAGGAGAAAAACTCTTCTGATAATCACTTGATCAAGATCTTTCACTTGCTGAACCCTTTAAAGTTTGTATTACAAACTCACTGATATCATGTCTAGTCCATTCCACTCAACGTTTCAGCCATCAGGAAATCTGTTAGCAGGCATTTGAATGCTTGAGTGATTAAACAATGCGATGTATGTATAATGAAATAAATAAATACATTTTAAAAGAAATTGCCATGAGTTACGTGATGCTTACTCAATCGTGACCCCATCTAAATATACTGTGTAAACTGTTCTACAACTCAACTTCCATCAATCTACTCCTGTGCACATCAATTGGCAGTCAAGAGTGTGAATCCTGCTGAGGTCCACTTACCCTCCTATCCTCTGGCGATGCCTGAAATTAACAACTGTCAGCATAAAAGGTAAGCAGGAGGTTTGTTCCCTTAAGGTCTGAAAAATGAATAGCACTAAATATGTGTGATTAACAGGGAGCCCGACCGTTTAAAGTCAGCAAAACGATTTGCACTAATGTCGGAGTTAAGCATGGGGTCCATCCTCCAGAGGTCGATAAAATGGATAATATCAATGTCGGAGGGCAAGTGAGTGGGTCTATATACAGGGCACTTGGACACAATACCAGAGAAATTTGCCAAATGGCATTTCTGGCTTAAGGCCAAAGGATTGGGAACAGAGTGCTGCACTTAACAACCAGTTAATGTGCTGAGGAGTCTAACTTAACTGGAATACTTATCTTATCCATTCACTGCCTTAGTAACAACCAGAAAATGACAATAAAATTCAATTGAATGTGCCTGAAAAGACGACGTTATCATTACTCACAAAAGCAGTCCATTCGTTTTGTCTCAATTTTTCCTTCCAAGCTTTCTCTCCACGCAATATGTTATATTTTTGAATCATCAAACAATTATGCAAGGTAGATACTGGAATATTCAAGAATGTTGCTAAAAATGCTGCAGATTTTTACGTTTTGTATCTTGTTGTCTGACCTATTGCTGTGAGTGTCTGACCCATGATAGTCTCAATTATCTCATTTTCTTCTGAACTGTCTTTTTATGCCAATATGTCACATTTTTGCTTATTAAAGGGTTCTGTAATGTAAATGCTCCTATATCCTCGTTCCCACCACCACCTAACCCCTGACCTTTCAGTTACCTTTCCTGCCTCATAATTTACCAGAATTGTTAATGGTTCCCCTGTTCCTTTCAAAACTGTCATAATCACCCCTTCATCAAAAAAGCCCAACTAGCTCTCTATATCTCCCCTTCTTGTTGAAAGTTTGAATGTGCCATTGCCTCCCAGCTGCATGCTTACCCATTCCACAGCTCCCTGCTCGAACAACTTCAATCTGGTTTTCCGTCCGTTCTCAGTACCGAGAGTACCCTGGTTAAAGTCACTAACAATATTCTTTTTTAGTGCAACTGTAGCACTTTATCCTTCCTTGCCTTCTTTGACGTCTCTGCAGTGTTTAACAGAACTGACCATGCCATCCTCTTCCATCACTTCTCCCATGATCTACATTGCGAGATTTTGCTTTCTCTCCCCCAATGCAGCAAGTGCACCTCTAACAATGTCTCCTACTTCAGCTAGCCCATGATCACCTCTGGAGTTCCCCAAGAATCCATTCTTGGCCCCTTCTCTTTCTCACCTACATGCTGCCTTCCAGTGACATCACTCATAGTCATGGGATCAACAACCAGCTCTACCTCTCCACCGCTTCCCTCAACATCACGACCATCTCCAATATATGTCAGCGAGCACAGGGTTGATGGGTGAGTGGGACTTGGTGCGGGATAGGATACGGCAGCAGAGATTTGAATGAGCTGAAGTTTACAGAGAGCAGAGCATTGGAGTCGATCCAGGAGGGCATTGGAATAGTTGAGTTTGGAGGTGACAAAAGACATGGATGAGGGTTTCGGCAGTAGGTGGGCTGAGGCAACAACAGAGACGGGCGATGTTATGGAGGTGGAAGTAGGCAGTCTTTGTGATGGAGAGAATATGGGGTTGGAAACTCTGCTCCAGATCAAATAGGAGCTTGCAAACTGGGTTAAGTTCAACCCGAGACTGTGGCTGGAGAAGGGAATGGAATCCGTGGTGAAGGTACAGAGTTTATGGCAGCAAAATGATGGCTTCAGTCTTTCCAATCTTTAATTGGAGGAAATTGGGGTTCATCCAGGGCTAAATGTCGGACAAGCAGTCAGACAACACATAGGCAGTGGAGGAGTCGAGAGTTAGTGAAGAAGTAGAGCTGAGTGTTGTCAGCTTACACATGGAAGTTGACCCAATGTCATCAGATGATGTTGCCCAGGAGCAGCATCTAGAAGAGGAAGAGGCTAAGGATGGATCCTTAGGGGAGTCCAGAGATAACCGTGCTGTGGTGGGAAGGGAAGTTGTTGCTGAAGATGCTCTGGCTATGAAAGAATAGGTAGGTGGAACCAAATGAATAAGTACCACTGAGCTGAACAATGGAGGAGAGGCATTGGAGGTTGATTGTATCAAAGGCTGCAGAGAGGAGGATGAGGTGGGATCATGCACCATGATCACAGTCACAGATGATATTTGTGATTTTCAATAGGGCTATTTCAATGCTGTGCCAGTGGCGGAAACCTGATTGGAGAGATTCAAACATCCAGTACATTATATAACTCTTGTGTGATGCCAGCAGTTTTTTTTTGCATGGTTGGGTCCCTGCACTCTACGTCTTTGTCCTTCTCAGCAGAACGGAGATGAGGCTTTGCCTTCTAGTGAGCTCTCTCGTTGACCGTCCCTTCCACTGGTACTTGCTGCTGCCCCCTCATGCTAGCTGACAGATTATTCAACAGTGGGCAGCACTACAGCTAAACCCAAACCTGCCTTCACTCAGTATCCACATATCAGCACTTTTCTGGCAAGAATCCTTGCAAGAGTGAGACCCCTGACTGATTTTTTTCTTCATTAATCCAGTAGTTCTGTAACATTTGGGTATTACTAGCGTTAGCTGGATTTTATCAATTTATAATATTTCCTAAATACTAAAATGCAACATTTTTTGACTTAACATTAACCAAGACAATGTGAAGGATCCTGCAGTCAATTAGCTAAGATGTCGTATCGTCTACAAAACATCTTTGGTCATCAACATACGAACATATAGAGTAACATCGAAACTGCAGCACAGAAACAGGCCATCCGGCCCAACTGGTCGATACCACACACGAGCCTCCCCACTCCCTCCTTCATCTAACTCTATCAGCATACCTTTCTATTCCTTTCTTCCCCATGTGCTTATCAAGCTTCCCCTTAAATGCATCTATGCTACTTGCCTCAATTACTCCTTGTGGTAGCACGTTCCACATTCTTACCACTCTTTGAGAAAAGAGCCCCAGCCTGTTCAACCTTTCCTGATAAGGATATCCTCTCAGTTCCGATATCATCCTTGTAAATCTTCTTTGCACCCTCTTCAAACAGGGGGCTCTAGGGGGGGAGGAGCTAAATACGATTAAAATCACTAAGGAATTGGTCCTCAGTAAATTAATGGGACTCAAGGCGGATAAATCCCCTGGACCTGATGGCTTACATCCTAGGGTCTTGAGAGAAGTGACAGTAGGGATTGTGGATGCTTTGGTAATAATTTTCCAAAATTCTCTGGACTCTGCAAAGGTCCCAGCAGATTGGAAAACTGCTAATGTAACACCTTTATTTAAAAAGGGTAGTAGGCAGAAGGCTGGAAATTATGCACAGTTAGCCTAACATCTGTGGTGGGTAAAATTTTGGAGTCTATTATTAAGGAGACAGTAGCGGAACATTTGGATAAACATAATTTAACAGGACAAAGTCAGCATAGCTTTACGAAGGGGAAGTCATGTCTGACAAATTTGCTTGAGTTCTTTGAGGACATAACGTACAGGGTGGATAAAGGGGAACCAGTGGACATAGTGTATTTAGACTTCCAGAAGGCATTCGACAAGGTGCCACATAAAAGATTATTGCTCAAGATAAAGAATCACTGGATTGGGGGTAATATTCTGGCATGGGTGGAGGATTGGTTATCTAACAGGAAGCAGAGAGTTGGGATAAATGGTTCATTCTCGGACTGGCAACCAATAGCCAGTGGTGTTCCGCAGGGGTCGGTGCTGGGTCCCCAACTCTTTACAATCTATATTAACGATTTGGAGGAGGGGACCGAGTGTAACATATCAAAGTTTGCAGATGATACAAAGATGGGAGGGAAAGTAGAGAGTGAGGAGGACATAAAAAACCTACAAGGGGATATAGACAGGCTGGATGAGTGGGCGGAGATTTGGCAGATGCAATATAATATTGGAAAATGTGAGGTTATGAACTTTGGCAGGAAAAATCAGAGAGCAAGTTATTATCTTAATGGCGAGAAACTGGAAAGTACTGCAGTACAAAGGGATCTGGGGGTCCTAGTGCAAGAAAATCAAAAGGTTAGTATGCAGGTGCAGCAGGTGATCACGAAGGCCAACGGAATGTTGGCTTTTATTGCTAGGGGGATAGAATATAAAAACAGGGAGGTATTGCTGCAGTTATATAAGGTATTGGTGAGACCGCACCTGGAATACTGCATACAGTTTTGGTCTCCATACTTAAGAAAAGACATACTTGCTCTCGAGGCAGTACAAAGAAGGTTCACTCGGTTAATCCCGGGGATGAGGGGGCGGACATATGAGGAGAGGTTGAGTAGATTGGGACTCTACTCATTGGAGTTCAGAAGAATGAGAGGCGATCTTATTGAAACATCTAAGATTGTGAAGGGGCTTGATCGTGTGGATGCGGTAAGGATGTTCCCAAGGATGGGTGAAACTAGAACTAGGGGGCATAATCTTAGAATAAGGGGCTGCTCTTTCAAAACTGAGATGAGGAGAAACTTCTTCACTCAGAGGGTAGTAGGTCTGTGGAATTTGCTGCCCCAGGAAGCTGTGGAAGCTACATCATTAAATAAATTTAAAACAGAAATAGACAGTTTCCTAGAAGTAAAGGGAATTAGGGGTTACGGGGAGCGGGCAGGAAATTGGACATGAATTTAGATTTGAGGTTAGGATCAGATCAGCTATGATCTTATTGAATGGCGGAGCAGGCTCGAGGGGCCGATTGGCCTACTCCTGCTCCTATTTCTTATGTTCTTATGTTCTTATGTTCAATGCGTCTACATTCTTTGTGAAAGGGAAATCGTGTTTGACTAATTTATTAGAGTTGTTTGAGGAAGTAACAAGCAACGTGGATAAAGGGGACCCTGTGGACATGGTGTGCTTGGATTTCCAGAAGGCTTTTGACAAGGTGCCACTGTTGTACAGGGCATTGGTGAGACCACATCTAGAATACTGTGTGCAGTTTTAGTCCCCTTATTTAAGAAAGGACATAATTGCTTTGGAGGCGGTTTAGAGAAGGTTCACTCGACTGATTCCTGGGATGAGGGGGTTATCTTATGAGGAAAGGTTGGACAAGTTGGGCCTGTATACACTAGAAGAATGTGAGGTGATCTTATTGAAACATTTAAGATCCTGAGGGGACTAGAAGGGGTAGATACTGAGGGGCTGTTTCCCCTCATGGGAGAGACTAGAACTAGGGGCCACAGTTTAAAAATAAGCGGTTTCCCATGAGGAGAAATTTTTTCTCTCAGAGGGTCGTGAGTCTGTGGAACTCCCTTCCCCAGAGATCGGTGGAGGCAGGGTCATTGAATATTTTTAAGGCTGAGTTAGATAGATTTGAGGTTAGGATCAGATCAGCTATGATCTTATTGAATGGCAGAGCAGGCTCGAGGGGCTGAATGGCCTACGCCTGCTCTTAATTCGTATGTTCGTACGTATAATGGAGGTCAGAACTGTGCACAATACTCCAAGTGTGGCCTAATCAAGTTTCTATACAAGTTTAACATGACTTCTTTGCTATTCAATTCTATCCCTTTAGAAATGAACCCTAGTGCTTGATTTGCCTTTTTATGGCCTTATTAATCTGTGTCGCTACTTTTAGTGATTTGTGTATCTGTACCCCTAGATCCCGTTGTTCCTCGATCCCATTTAGACTCTTATTATCCAATCTGTATGTGACCGCCTCATTCTTCCTACCAAAATGCATCACCTCACACTTACCTATATTGAAATTCATTTGGCAATTACACATCCATTCTGCAAGTTTATTAATGTCCTCTTGCATTTTGACGCAATCTTCCTTTGTATAAACTACACCCCAATTTGGTGTCATCCGCAAATTTTGAGATTGTACTTCCGATTCCCGAATCCAAATCATTAGTGTAAATTGTGAACAACAATGGTCCCAGCACCAATCCCTGTGGTACCTCACTTTCCACCTTTTGCCAGCCTGAGTAGCTACCCTTAATCCCTACTCTCTGTTTTCTGTTTTGAAGCCAGCTTACAATCAATTCTGCGACCTGTCTCCTGCCTCCACATGCTCTGACCTTAGCCATGAGTCTACAATGCGGCACTTTATCGAATGCCTTTTGGAAATCCAAATATATTACATCTTCTACATTACCCTTGTCCACTCTTTCTGATACTTCTTCAAAGAATTCAATAAGGTTGGTCAAGCTTGACTTATCCTTCTGAAATCCATGCTGACTATTCTTTATTTTATTTCCATTCTCTGTATGTCTTTCTGTTACATCTTTGAGTGAAGATTCCATTATCTTTCCTACCACCGACATTAAACTATTTGGTCTATAGTTCCCTGGACTTGTTCTATTTCCCTTTTTAAATATAGGAATAACATTAGCTGTCTGTCAGTCCTCTGGCACTTTTCCCCTTTCTCGTGAATTATTTTATATACGTAACAGTGCCTCTGCTCTCTCCTCCCTAACTTTTAAGATGACATTGATGGGCAGGAAAAGACCAGCTGGTCCATCAAGCCTGCCCCACACCCTGATGGCTGGAGCATCATGGCCAAACACCTCCTCCCCCTCCCCCCCGCCCGCCCCCCCCCCCCCCCCCATTTCGCAGCCATGTAATTTCCTGGGAGAGCCAAAAAAACAGAGGAAAACCCAAGGACCAACAAGGGAAAAAGTACTCTGGAAAATTCCTCTCCAACTCCCTCAGGTGATCGAAACCAGTCCAGAAGATCACAAACCAGTTCAATCAGCACAGACCAGTTTAGATCACCACAAACCAGTCCAGATCAAAAAACAAGGTCGTCTTTTTTGTTTCCAGTCAGTGTGGATGGAACACCCATTGTGTGTTAATTAAATCAAGAAAGGCATTTGTCCAGACACCAGATGGCAAGTGCAAGCACACGCTGATTGTAACCACAGAATGCAGAACCATTTAACTTGTGTTTACGTAGCATGAAAGTGAATCTTTCCCTTGAAAGACAGCAGGGTTGTATTTTTATTATTTTCCATGGAATGAGGAGTGATTTGAAATTGTTAGATTCCACAGTGAAAGCTGTATTTTATGAAAATCAAACCAGTTTGTTGGTTTATAATTGTGTCTCATCACACTTGGAGTGTTTTTCAGTCTACCTTCCATAAAGTCTGGAGAATGCATATGGTGGCATGCGAGAGATTACTGTCACTGGAATACACAACAGTGGTTCTATGTTATGATCCCTGGATCATGCTATCATTAAACTAAATATTAGGCAATAAAGGTGCTCTCTAAATTGAGGGGGACATAAGGTCCATGTATATGAATGACTGGTGACACTGAACCTGAGAAAATATCTCACGCCAAACCCACAAAACTGTAACAGCTGAGGTCAACTGTTTTTGCTGAGAACAACTAATTTAGCACAGTTGAGGGACCATACTGAAAATTTCTTTTCTCTTGTTAGATGCCGACAAATCAACGGTATATTTCCAACATTTTTTGATCTCGCATAAGATTTCCAGGGTTTCAATTTTTTTTCTTTTTACCTTCCTTATCTGTATGGCTCATGACCACACTGGCTATTATATTTACCCACTAAGCTATTTTTTGAGTCTGTATTATTTCTCTCAGATTGATATTCCAATATATCCATTATTCGGACCACACTCCATGAATGTATGCATCCAAAATCCACTGTCAAGGATGATGAGAGTTGATGACGCTAACTAAGATGCCAAAGCTGTCAACAGTGGGGAAACGTCAGGACTGACAATTATTAGAAATGAGAATGACACAGCTTGCAAACCTTTTTTCAACATATGAAGCTGTTTTTCAGAGTGACATACCTTAAAATAGGTTCCATTTTTAATCCAAAATGAGAATGATTATCATAATGAGTTTGTCATGGTTTAGCTGGACACTTCTTCTGCATTCTTACTGTGTTAAAATCAAAATTCATTGCACAATCGCCTATTCTAACTCATTCTTTTAGGGGAACTCTTTACTTTTACAGTCTTTTCTCCATCCTACAATTTTTAGGATTTTAAAAGCCATTACCTAAGGGTCGATTTTAGCCCTGTTTACCTGGCAAAAAATGGGCGGGTGAGCCGGTAAAATCACCTGGAGCCGCCAGGAGTTGACAGGTTTGTATTTTAACCTGCTCTCCTCAACAGGCGACAAGGACATCCACCCCAAAGCTGGCGGGTTTGCTTTTAAAATATGCATGTCAGGCCCCCATGACCTCATCAGAACCTGACTACAATTGTTACTAGGAGGCCCGAGCAGGAAACAACAGTGAGTTTCCTGCCAGGCCAATCAAATGCGATCGTGGATCGGAGGCAGGAGGTCCCGAAAAGTTAAGTTGAAAATTTTTAAAATCTGCTCCTCCAGGCCCCACGAGGAAATCTTGGGCTTTCCCTGCCGCAATCTCGCCCGCCCACCTCTGTTTCACCCCCCCGATCGCAGGAACCCATGCGGACAGCACTTACCTCCTGTCGTCGAGTGGCCTCTTTGCCATGCGAATTTGCTCGGAATGGGTGGGAAGTCCTCCAGCGGCACTTAAATGAGACCTGGATGTTAAAATGCCCTGGGCCCCTTTTTTTGCTGCTGCGTGTGATTTATGTACTGACACCAAAACTCATCCGCCGAAAACTGGCCACCAATTAAAATTGGGGCCTGAATCTGAACTGCCCTGGTGTTCTGCATTACGGTCCTTGTCCCATAATCTTGGATTCTAAAAAAAATAGCAAAGAAACCCAGTGAGGAAAATTAAACTTTATATTGGGTTAAAATGTGAAATGATAATGGACAAGAGAACTTATGGACTCAAGTATCAATGGGGCATTGTCAGGCACTTCAGTGCTCAGAGAGTGGAAAGTTCTAATACATGCAGAATAAATTATTACATTGCAATTGATTACTTTATTACGATCATTACATTATAACTTATTACACTAATAATTTATTGCATTATAATAATTTATTGCTTTAAATTAATTCATTTCATCATGATTTATTTGCTACTTAGCCAGACTGTTTAAACAGTCACGCTGCCTATTCAACTACTATTGCAATTAATGGGTACCTTGCCTTTTATTCAATGGCTGACTGACCATGGTGACTTCAGTGATGCCTTGGGTGTATTGGATCCTATGCAATGTTTGCTTGTAGTTCTCTGTGAAGAGTGTTAGGAGACTGTGACCTTTCAAATCACTGCATTATGAACTCCATTTTTAAAATTCTAAAATGCATATTTTAACCTTTGTTTTAAACCTTCCAGACCAAGACAACCTCAGAAGAAGCATTTTATTATTAGCAATACTACTTGTATTGGCATGGTGCCATATCACATTGAAATATCTTAAAAGCTTAAAACAACAGCTTGCAATTATATAGCACCTTTAACCAAAGCTTGGTCAAAGAGGTAGGTTTCAATAAGTATCTTAAAGGATTGTAAACAATTTTACAACACCAAGTTACAGTCCAGCAATTTTATTTTAAATTCACAAGCTTTCGAATTTAAAATAAAAGCTTGTGAATTTAAAATAAAATTACTGGACTATAACTTGGTGTTGTAAAATTGTTTACAATTGTCAACCCCAGTCCATCACCGGCATCTCCACATCATGCCTATCTTAAAGGAGGAGAGAGAGGTGGCAAGGTTTAGGGAGGGTATTCCAGAGCTTAGGGCCTAGACAACCGAAGGCACAGTTGCCAATAGTGGGACGAAGGAAATCGGGGATGCACGAGAGGCCAGAATTGTAGGAATGCTGAGTACTCGGAGGGTTGTAGGGCTGGAGGAAGTTACAGAAATAGGGAGGGGTGAGGCCATGGAGGGATTTGAACACAAGGAAGAGAATTTTAAATTTGAAGTGTTGCTGGATCAGGGGCCAATATAGATCAACGAGCACAGGGGTGATGGGTGAACGGGACTTGGTGCGATTTAGGATGAACTGAAGTTTACAGAGTGTAGAAGATAAGAGGCCGGTCAGGAGAGCATTGTAATTGTGGAGTCTGGAGGTAATAAAAGCATGGATAAGAGCTTCAGTGGCAAATGGGCTGAGGCAGGCGCAGGGACGAGTGATATTACAGTTGGAAATAGGTGGTCTTGGTGATGGAGAGGATGCTCAGCTCAAGGTCAAATAGGACACCGAGGTTCTGAACCGTCTGGTTCAACCTTAGAGACTTATCAGAGAGAGATGGAATCGGTGGCTAGGGAACGGAGTTTGTGGCGGCGGCCAAAGACAATGGCTTCGGTCTTCCCAATATTAAATTGGAGGAAATTTCTGCTCATCCAATACCAGCAGCGTGACAAATGGGATGCAGTGGAGAGGTTGAGAGGTGGTGCGGAGGTAGAGCTGGGTGCCATTGGTGTACATGTGGAATCTGACGTGTTTTTGGATGATGTCGCAATGAATTACTTTTGAAGTGCGGTGGAAGCTCTTCATATAAAGAATAATCAACACATGGGGCATGATTTTAGCCCTCAAAATTGGGTGGATTGGGGGCAGGGGGGCAATGAAAATCGCTGATTTTAGGAGCTAGAGCAAATCCTGTCTCCAAGCCGCCGACTTCTGTGTTTGACCCAGACGCATCTGGGTGTGCGCTTCAGGAAGCTAGAAGTCCCGTCGGCAATTAAAGCCAGAGGACCGATATTTAAACCAGTAATTAGGAGACTTAAAGTAAATAAAGTGTTTAATATTTTGTGTATTGAGGCAGGGAAAGGATTTTAACTCTGCTTCAACAGATTTCCCATGGCCTCTGAAAGACGCAATGGAAACAGAGGCGAGTTGCAGCCAGCAACCATTTGGACCTTTAAACCAGTGATGATATCTTTTATCCATGAGGATAAAAGGTGAGTTTTTGCAGTAGGGCAAGCAGTTCTCTCAGACAAACCTTTAGCTGGGAGTTCTTTGTGTTTAGACTGAGAATTCTTTGTTCACACTCAGAATCCTTTTGTTCACATATATTTTGGACCCCCTCAAACTGACAACATCAGGAATGGGGGGGGCACAATGGGTGTATTCAGCAATACATCTGAGGAGGAGGCACATCAGCATCCATGGCAGGCACGGCGTGCAGTTCAGGGACTTGCACAAGACATAGGTGCACCACAAGGACCTGCAGAAGAGCAGAGAGGGGAACAATGGAGGACCCGATGCCGCAGGAGGCACTACCCGCATGAGAGGGTCTCCAGGCAGAGACTCAGCTTCCTGGACCTCTCTGAGGAGCAGTACTTACAAAGGCTGAGTGTGAGTCGCCAGGTGGTCACAGACATCTGCAAGCTCCTTCATGCAGAGCTGCTCCCAGCTGGGCCTGGTGGCATCGCATTGCCCGCGGCATTTAAAGTCACCAGTCGCCCTCAATTTCTTCGCCTCTGGATCCTTCCAGGGCGCCACTGGCGACATCGCCGGGGTCTCTCAGTCGTCTGCACGTAAGGAGATCTGCAGAGTGAAGATAGTCAAGTTCTCAGACCACCTGGGACAAGCAGCACCGACACCAGCACACCCCATACCCACCCGCCCTCCCACTACTTGAACAAAACATTCCTACAACCACAGATACACCCACTGTAAATGTACCCAAAGGGTGGCATCAAGACCTGCAGTTCATGATAAAGCACATGAAAGGGCGCTTTCACTAAAGTGACTGAATAATGGGCAAGACATGGCAGAGATGGTGAGAATTATAAGATTTAATGTGCATTTAACAAAAAACAAATATAAATGAAAAACATGACAATCTGTCAGACACCCTTGTGAATACCCTTCGTGATCACTAAACCTTAGCCTTTCTCTTCCTACCGCTTCTACGTGGTGCATCCCTTGTGGTTGCAGCAGAGGTAGTGGCAGATTGCTCAGGTTCATGCCATGACTGGTTAGATGCTTTTGGCCTATACCCTCTGGGTTTTGGAGCCCGTGAGGGCCCCACCAAAGACTGCTTCACCTGCATCTGTGTTGGGGCAGACTCGGCTACCTGGAGAGGAGGTAGGATTGCGGGTACTGGTTGAGAGGGGGGCAACGGGTGAGATGTGGGAGCACTTTGAGTGGCGTCCCCACTTCCGTGTCTCCTTT
The DNA here is from genome assembly GCF_035084215.1 of Heptranchias perlo. Taxonomy (NCBI): domain Eukaryota; kingdom Metazoa; phylum Chordata; class Chondrichthyes; order Hexanchiformes; family Hexanchidae; genus Heptranchias; species Heptranchias perlo. Next base: position 19,983,289 of record NC_090338.1, read on the forward strand.
CGCTATCACCCCTCTCCTGTACCAGGCCTACATCACTCCTACCACTTTGCTGGACAACAGCTTGGAGGACATGTGTGATGCCTTGGAAGGCCACTTCTAATGTATCTGTCAGCCTGTTAAAGGCGGCAGAATGTTATTCACTCAGAGTCCACACGGCCGTTGACAGGGCCTGAATGGACTCATTTGTAACCTGTGCATGAAGTGCAATGGAGGCTGCCATTCCCTCCATCTCAAGGGCAATTAGGGATTGGCAATAAATGCCGTCCTCGCCAGCGATGCCCACATCCCATGAACGAATAAAAAAAAAATCTCAGACAGTCCCGTACGAACCTCTGCCACCAGTCCACTAATGCTGGAGGTGGACTCCTCCATCCTCTGCACTAATGTCGAGACAGAGCATGGCACCTCTTCCAGTACGTCGCAAAGGTGCTGCTGTAAATGCTGCTGTACGTCGATCATTCTCCTTTTCAAGGATGGTTTTCAGGGTTCAGCATCTGTGCCCAGCTGAGCAGAGCTTGGAGAGGAGTGTGCCCACTGATGCAGACTCTCCACATCTGCCCCTACCACCAGTATCTGCTCATGCTAACTTGTGTGTGGTGACTCACCAGGTGACAACCCAACTAACTCTCTACTAGGACCCACTGAGGTGTGAGTATCTGCACCGGTGGATGGCTCACTATTCGTTATTGCTTATTTTACGCTACAGCCCAAGACCATTCACCATCCCCCCCCACCCCACCTCCCAAAACCCAGGAACAAAGAACAATTGAAAGTAAATGTACAACTGTACCCTTTTATCAAATTTCAACCCTGATTTTGGTTTGGAGCATATATTGGGTAGACAGTGGATATGGTCATCACACTGCCCACCCAATGACATTGTCGGATGGCTCTGGTAATTCCAGTTCTTTTTCCCTACAAAGCATGCAGTTGGTGAGACAATAGTTGGAATGGTGTATGTTCCTTATTTACATTTGAACAGAATTTATTCAGGCAGTTGGTACACTTTGTGAAGTAACAAGGTTTTTCTTCTCTGGAATCTGCTCAATATTTGCATGCTTCCAAAGCAACACACCCACCTTCAAATTACATAACCTACTAATTATAATCTTGACAGCATTCTACCATAATAAGCTATTAAACACTTCATATACAAAGATGTGATTAAAACCTTTAATGACTATACTTGGGTATTACACTCTCTGCAGCTGCTTGCTGGTTTTAATCATTCATGAAAGCACGCTGATTAGTCATTTGCTATGACTATTCAGTAACTCTCACTTTTACACTACAATTGGACATTTTGGTGAACAATAATCCACATTAACGCAAGAAATCTTTATTTATTTAGATATTCTTTCTCCTATCTCACTTCCTGTGTCTTTCACAGTGGCTCTCTCTCTAGTATTCTCCCTATGCATCTAAGTATGGGTCGATGGGGGTTAAATTGGTCGTTGAGATGCAGGCAGCACGTAACATTCGTGCTGCCTGCTGATTTACTTGATTGTTTCATGCAGCCAGCACTGTCTGCGCTGTTGAGTGGCTGCTCACCAGCAGGGGGGCCCAGATATCGCGAGTGGCAAGCACCACTCAAAGGCAGCCTGTACCTCTTAAAGGGGAGGTGCACTGTGGCTACAGGATGTGGTGGGAGTCAGTGGTGAAGTGAATCTGTGCTGCAATATAGCGAAGCTTGGTGTTGATGGGAACTCTGGAATTTTGAATGAGCAACAACTTGGCTGCTCAAAGTTTGCGAGACTCTTATATTTTCAAAATATAAGATAAGGGTCTGAGTGGAGATCAGAAATCGCACACATAAAACACAGATGCAGGTTCTGTCCTTATGTTTACAAACTGTTGAATTCTTTCAAACATTGAATAAAGGTTGCTCACAACTACATCCACATCCTCCAATCTGCACGCCAGACTCTGCCAATCTGCCGATCTGAGTTTGTACCAGGCCTGTGAAATAGCGAGCACCAAGGTTCTCTGATGCATTAGAGGCCTTGGTGCAAGAAGTGGACAGAATGAGGGGCATCTCAGATCCGCAGGGGGACAAGAGGCCCTCCAAGCATATGCTCCCGAGCCAGTAGGAGGCAGTAGGGGACAAAGTCAATGCCAGGAGCATAGCACGATGAAAATGGGTGCAGTCCAGGAAGAAGTGCAATGATTTGACACGAGTGGTCAAGGTGCGTGAGTTTAACTGACAATTGGCATCTCCTACCAACTGCACCAGTAGCCGCATCCACTGATCCATGCACTACACCCCCAATCACCCACATACCAACAAACTCTTTCAATCAGTACTCAACTCTTCCAATCAGGTGCTTCAACTCACCCCCACACATTACCATTGTTGCAAGCCGCACACCCACAACTCACAGGTCACAAACACTGGCAGCTATTCAACCATGACAGCCACATCCCCCAAACATCTTGCAGGACACTCACCGACACACGTCCCGCTTTCTTGCAGGAGAAGGTGGCGCATAACAGGAGGCAGCAATTGGCAGTGACTCCATGGAAAATGAACTTGCTGTCTTCGCTCAGGAGGACAGCACTCCTGCCCACCCCTGCCACCTCCGCCCTTGCTGTCAGCTATCCAGTCGACTCCCTGTAGAGTATTGAAACTTTATTATAGGAAGATAGGAACAGGATAGGCCATTTAGTGCCTTGAGCCTGTTCCATCATTCAATGAGATCCTGGCTGACCTGTGACCTAACTCCATATACCCACCTTAGCACCATACCCCTTAATACTTTTGGTTAACAAAAATCTATCAATCTCAGATTTAAAATTAAGCATCGACTGCTGTTTGCGGAAGAGACTTCCAAACTTCTTCCACCCTTTGCGTGTAGAAGTGTTTCCTAACTTCATTCCTGCAAGTCCTGGCTCTAATTTTTAGGCTATGTCTCCTTGCCCTAGTATTGAAGTATAGGAGACCTCCAAAAACAGGTACAAATGCACCAGCAGCCAGAAGCAATGATCCAGCAACTAACCTGTAACTCCTGCATGATCCCTTTAAATAGCGCTGATCGGTGGTCCTCCATGCCGTTTAAGACCTGTTCAGCTGTTAAGACAGTGCGTTGGCTGGAGCGGGAGTTCCAAAATCGCATCTGTCACTTTAAATCAGTGTTGCACACTGATCTACCGCATAATTTCCCTACTCTACACGCTGCCGGCATTCGTTAAGTGCATGTGCGCAAATGCCTCTACCAATATGGCATCCTGCGCACGTCACGCCGGAAGTGTGTGCCCACATCTCGGATGCCACTTTCTGTGCTTAGGAGTTCGCAAAACGCCCGATACAACGGGTGCTACACTGACCAATTTAGCCCCATATGTCTATCTCATATTCTCTGTTTCTTAATTGCCATGTGTAGCTGCGTCTCTTTCACTCCGTCCCTGTCTTTACATCTGTCTTTTCACATATTTGTGTACATCCCCTACTATCTATCTGTGTCAAATGTCTCTTTCCTGTGTCACAGTGCATTTCTCTTTTTCTCCTACTGCTTTACTCTATCTCTCTTTGTCTCCATTCTTTCTGACCTCTCTGTTTCACTCTGTCTGTTACCTGAGTATCTTTTTCTCTGTCATTTTGCTGTACTTTTTATTAAGAGACATAACGGTCCTCCAATCATTTCATTTCCAATGGCTTAATAACTGAAGTCAATGAACAGAGAAATTCTTTATTGGCACATCTTTGCAGCACTGATTGATTCCCAATATATTAAAATCACCTTTGATTAGTTTTGCTTAATGGGGATAGTCTGATAAATAGATCAGTTACATTTCTACCAGTTGTGTCCCAATTAATAAGCTTCAAGTGTACTTATCTACCATTTTGTGAAGAATTGATTATTTTTAACCTGCTTCCTTTATCCATTTCTTTCTGCCATATACCTCTTGCTAGTTCTGTTAGTTTAACAATTTAGTTTAGTACAGCGCATCCTGAACACTGAAAAAATGGCCATACCGTTAGGGAATGAGAACAAACCATAAGCTCTTACTTTTTCACAAGACACTATGGGATAGATTTTCAACTTGCCATCTGGCGTAAATATAAAAAAACTGGATGATTTTAATTTCTGCTGAATTCAACGTAAATGAATATCGGGCAGTTTCAGTAATGGGCGGCTGATCCACTATGACAGTTTTATGCCTAAGTGGCAAGTGCAAAATCTACCCCTTTGTGAAGCATCAATACCATGAAACTGTAGTCACAGAGAAAGATTCACCTAGTAGTGTGTGACTGTCGCACCGGCGCAAACTGGTTGGCTTGGCCATGCGATGAGTGGCTTACTTTCCCTAATCCTCCGCTATTTCAATGTGTACTTTCATTTGGCACTAGGCAATATCAGCAGTTTATTTGTGGATCTGAAACTTTAGGTGGTGATAACCCTACCCGGCACACAGAAACTGGGCAGGTCGGCAGTTAAAATTGCCCTGGTCACTTGTCTGTCCTGGCGCCACCGGGAGCTGACCTTCCGCGATTTTAACCTGCTCAACTGAGCAGGCGACAAGGACGCCCGCCCAAAGTCACTGGGGTCCTTTTTTAACAGATGCATGTCAGATCCCTGATGATGTCATCAGGACCCCACTGCAATTTTTACTAGGCCTGAACATAAAGTAGCAGTGAGTTTCCCACCAGGCCAATCCAGCGGGGAAGTGGATCAAGGACAGAAGATGCCCAAAAGGGTATGTTTTTCATTTTTACTTTCCTTGTGGGGTCAGGAGGAGCAGGATTGACACTCCGGGCCATACAATGAAAGCTTAGGGCTCGCCTGTCGCGATCCCACCCCCACCCCGATCATGGAACCCTCGTGGGACGGCCCGTCAACCAATTCTGCTGTCAGCAGGAGGTCTCCAGACTGCGCAATTTTGCTGCTTCCCTTCGACTTCCTGTTCCGGGTGGGATTTAACTGAAGCCTGTGAGTTAAAATACCCCAAGCTTTATTTTTGAAGCAGTGGGTGAGTTTCTATCTCAAACTGCTGTTCACCCTTTGAAAGCTGGCCCGCAGTTAAAATTGGGACCTTTATTTCTTTGTTGTGGCCTCTTGTGCGCCCCTGATTTCATTCACCCCACCATTGGTGGCTGTCTCTTCAGCTGTTTAGGCCCTCAGCTCTAGAATTCACTCCCTAAACCTCTCCATCTCGCCACCTCCTTATGTGACTCAGTGTCAAATTTTGTTTGATAATGCACCTGTTAAGTGCCTTGGGACATTTTACTACATTAAACATAAGAACATAAGAACTAGGAGCAGGAGTAGGCCAATCGGCCCCTTGAGCCTGCTCCGCCATTCAATAAGATCATGGCTGATCTGGTCCTAACCTCAAATCTAAATTCATGTCCAATTTCCTGCCCGCTCCCCGTAACCCCTAATTCCCTTTATATAAAGAAACTCACTGCCACTTTATATAAATGCAAGTCATTGTTGTTGTGAACTCATACTTTAGGGAACCATTGGCCCCGATTTTAGAATGAAGTAGCGGGTGCGTGGGGGCGGACTGCTCCGAAAATCAGGGAACTCATGAGCGGGTTCGGAACCCGGCTCCAACCCACAGACTTCTGAGTTCCCCTCTGACGCATCTGGGCGCTCGCACCTCATGAATGCGGAAGTCGCACCGGCAATTAAAGCCGGCGGGATGATAGTTAAGAGAGTTATTTAGATACATGAAGTACTTCATTTTGTGCACATTGAGGCAGGGGTCTGATTTTTCAAACATCCTCAGAGTGTTTTCCGTGATGTGGTTAACCCTCCATGTTCTGCCAGATGTGTTTCAGGCAGCAGCCAGTTGGACATTCAAATGCTTGTTTGACAGATGGGGATAAAAGGTGAGTTATTGCAGCAGGGCACTCCGTTCTCTCAGACAAACTTTTGACTGGGAGATCTTTGTGTTTTCACTGAAAATTCTTAGTTTCCACTCAGAATTCTTCTGTTTACACATATTTACCAACTTTTTCGACCCCCCTCAAACTGACACCATCAGGATGGGGGAGCGCCATGGCTGCATTCACCAGTACATCCGACGACAAGAAACATCGCCAGGCACAGCATCCAACTCCGCCACTTGGAGCTCCACAACACTGAGCTGCGCCACAGGCACCTGCACAAGAGCACAGAGGGCAACAACAGAGAGAGCAATGTCGCAGGAGGCACTATCCTCGCCACAAGGTCTACAGACCAAGGCTCAGCTTCCTGGATCTCTCTGAGGACCAGTGCGTACGGAGGCTCAGAGTGGGTTGCCAGATGGTCGCAGACATCTGCAGCCTCCTTCATGCTGAGCTGCTCCCGGCTGGGCTGAGCGGCATCTCATTACCCTTCACAGTTAAAATCACCACTGCCTTCAACTTCTTTGCCTCCGGATCGTTCTAGGGTGCCATCGGGACATCGCCGGGGTCTCTCAGTCGTCTGCACACAAGTGCATAAGACAGGTCACCGACGGCTTGTTTCGCAGGACCTCGCAGTATGTCAACTTCCCCATGGACGACCTCAGCCAGACGGAGAGGGCAGTGGGATGCCACTCTGTGGCTGGCTTCCCACATGTACAGGGTGCAATCGATTGCACCCATATAGCAATTTGAGCACCTCCACATGAGCCAGGACTGTTCATCAACAGAAAGGGGTATCACTCCATCAATGCTCAGCTTGTTTGTGACCACTGCAAAAGATTCCTTCACGTGTGCGCCAGATTCCCTGGCAACTGCCACGATTCCTTCATTCTGAGGGAATCCAACATCCCGCCCCTCCTCCATGCACCGAACACCCTTACGGGCTGGCTCCTCGGGGACAAGGGATACCCTCTGAACTCATGGCTCATGATGCCTCTGAGGAACCCCATCACCGAGCAATAGCGTCGACATAACAACATCCACATCGCCACCAGGTCCACAATTGAGCATGCTATAGGGCTGCTCAAGATGTGATTTGGGTGCCTTGATTATTCTGGGGGAGCTCTTCAATACGCACCAGACAGAGTGGGACACATTGTAGTAGTGTGTTGTGTCCTGCACAACATGGCACAACAGAGAGGGGTGCCGCTTGAGGAGGCCCCATCCACATCTGCCATCCACATTGAGGAGGTGGAGGAGGAGGGGAAACCCATGGGCAGAGTAGTGGCTCATCTGGCTGCTTGTGAGGCCAGGGAGTCACTGATATGTGAACGGTTCTCCTAACAACAGAACGTGTGAAGAGTCTAGTCCTCAGACCACCTGGAAAGAGCAGCATCAAGTGTTGCCGTTCATGGTGAAGCTCATGAAAGGGCGCTGTCACAAAAGCCAGTCAAGAATGGGCAAGGCATGGCAGTAGTGGTGAGAATTATATAATTTAATGTGACTTTAACCAAAACCAAATATAAATGAAAAACACGACCATCTGTCAGACACTCTTGTGCATAACCTTTGTGATCACAAATCCTTATGCTTCCTCTTCCTTCTGCTTCTACATGGTGCATCCCCTGTGGCTGCAGAAGAAGTAGTGGTAGGTTGCTCGTGCTCATGCCCTGACTGCTTAGATGCTTTCGGCCTATGTCCTCTAGGTTTTGGTGCCCGTGAGGGCCCCTCCAAAGACTGCTGCACCTGCACCTGTGCAGGGGCAGACTCAGCCACCTGGAGAGAAGGCTGCATTGCGGGTAATGGTTGAGAGGGGGGCAATGGGTGGATGGCTCGCTATGATGTGACGGTGCGCCCTCAGAGGCCAGCAAGTCCTCTGAGGAATCGCCCTCTGCCGTCACTGCGGCCGTTGAAGGGTCTGTAAGAGAACAGAAGGCAATATTAAGCATCGTCACAGATGTGTCATGTTGCGATGAACGTACTGAGGTGTTCAATATGCCAAGCGTTGTTAACATCAATTCATGTTGTGTGTGATGAATGTTAAAGTTGTGTCACCAGACGTTTGTGGAGTGCCAGTCTCGCCATTCCCGACGGACAGGCACTCGAGGGTGCGGCTGATCTCCAGTGCCTTCTGCTCCGTGTCTGTGAGGACCACTACTTGTTGTGGCCCCCCTCCAGTCCTCGCCCTCTCGCGTACATTTTGCGCTCTCTTCTCCTAGAAGGGGAAAAAGTACAGACGTGTGAGTGAGTGATGGTGAAGTGGCCAACCAATGAATGCATTGCTTTGGGTGAGGCTGACCGTGAAAGAGGTGCATCAGAGGGTGAGTATAAGACAGAACCATCACATTGGATGAGGATTGGGGTGAGTGGTGGGGTGATTCATGGGGAGGTGAGGAAGTGCTGAGGAAGTACTGGTAAGTTGAGGATGAGTCTTAAGTGGGTGTGAGGAGTGATGTGATAGAGTAGTCTTGGCAGTGCAGAATGAGTTGGGGTGGGAGGGGGCGGTGATGTGGAACGCAGAATGTAGGAGAATCAACAAGTGTACTCACTTTTGCTGACCTAGTGAGGTCGTTGAAGCGCTTTCTGCACTGGATCCAGGTGTGGGAGATGCTGCTGCTGCTGGTGACCTTGTCTGCCATCTCGAACCAGGCCGCCTTGGTGGCAGGAACAGGCACTTCCTCCCGTCCACGGGGTAAAAGACTTCCTTCCTCCTCCTCACCCCGTCTAGTAGCTGTTGTAGTGAGGCATCACTGGACCTTGGAGCAGCCTTGCCCCTGTGCTGCTCCATTGTGATTTCTGGGTCTTTGCTCCAGTAAAAGCCTTTGGAGCAATGGCCCTTTTAATAGAGCTCCTCCAACTGACAGCCAGTGATGCGGGTGCGCAGTCCGTCCACCGTGCAGCTTTCGAACGGCAAACCCGGAAGCCACGTTAAGTGGCACCAATTCACTTGCGATCGCGTGCGAAACGGACATACTTTATTAGTCGGGTTACCCACGCGCCCATTCACCCCCCCCGCCCCCACTGCCATCCCGCCTCCATTCTCAAATCGGGGCCATTATCTCTTACAATCCCTCTTTCCTCTCACAATGTTTCTCATCATCCATCTGACTGTTTTCACCCCTGATGGTATCTGCACGGATGAGCCTGGAATTTTAACCAAGGTCCCTCAATAAGTAATAATAGTGATAAAAGTAAAATTGTTCCTTGCACCAATGTCTTCTATCAGTTACATTGATTTAAGGTCTTATTTTAACCTGACCCACCAGGTGGGAACATGCTGGATTCGCGTTGGACCCCTTTTTTACGCCCCGCCCAATTTTAATTGATCTCAATGGAGATTAAAATCGGACGGGGTGTAAAACAGGCATCCGAGCCAAACCCACCCCTTTCTCGCCTGGCAGATTAGGGTAAAATTGGGGATAAAAGTCTTTGCTATAATTAAAACAAAAGAAGGGAAACGTATACTACTGTTCGTGGTATTAGTGGATGAATGCTTTGAATTTTCTTTTGGTATTCCTTCTGCGTTGCTGGCTGGCATGGTGGGTGCAGACTCTCTGCTTGGGGAGAGCGGAGAGGGGACAGGGGGTGTGGGAACTGTCCAGTCATGATGCTCCAGCCATCATGGTGTGTGGGGCAGGCTTGATGGTCCGGCTGGCCTTTTCCTGCCTGTAAATTTTACACGTTCGTATTTTGTACCTTCGTATGTTCTATCAGTTCTTTTAACGCTGATCTTAAATGATCTAATACCTCTATTAAAAAATAATAGACAGAGAATTGTCATGTTAACACATGAAGCTTCATCCATTAATGTCACCAAGTCTTAATTTCTACCATATTGTCTATGCATTTGCCACCTCTCTGCTGTGTGTTTATGTGGGTCCCCTTCACCACACTCAACCCATGTCACAAGACTAGCCTTTCAGTGTCATGGGACCTGTAGCAGATTTAGCGAGGGAAATCCCCATAAAACAAAAGTGTGGCACAAACAAAATATAGTGCGGGATTTTGCTGCTCAGGGAAAAAGTTAACTACTGATTGAGTCAGGCCTACACTGCATTTTTTTGCCCTTGAGCTTGTGTCTAACTCCAATCTGGGGGTTTATTGTTCAGTATGTTACCAAGTCATGTCATGTACCCTCCATATATCATCCTGTGCTTTTGTTTCAACAAAATCGTTAGTTGCTTTCGTTGTCACTTTTAAGTTTGTTGCAGTGTTTTATGTTGGTTTGGAAGTGGGGTGGTTGGCAAGGTAATTCGGTTTGTGCTGCAGTTTGTTTCAGAGGAATGCCAGTTGGCATTCAGAATGTGGCACCGGCTCCCACTGTTCACGATGTGGAGCTCCAGATAAAAGAGGTCAGACCTAAGAGCGACCGAGTAGAAGGGATGTGCCAGGAAAGATGAAACGGCAGTTTTGCAATCTGAACTGCACGATAAAGAAACAGCAGGACTGTTTTGGTGTGGGGAGGACAAGCAGATACAGAGGGAAAGAGGCATGGAGATGTCTAATAAATAATATCCACCACTCGAGGGACCTAATGGGATGTCTAGATGAAGTTGCTTGGCTGATAAAAAGATGAGAAAAGGCCATTTGGCCCATTAAAGCTCGACCCAACTTCATCTGTGTTTTGAATGCCTGTAATGTCTACTACTGAACAGAATATTCCAGATATGATACTCTTTGCATGAACAAATTCCTTCTGATATCTACTCCAAATTTATTTTTCACTAGTTTATATTTATGACCTCTGGTCCTACTATTCTGTCTATTGAAAGTACTTTATCCAAGATTTATTTTATTTAAGCAATTTTAATATTTTCTATACTTTAACAAGTGGAAACCGAGTGCATCTTCAGCCAGCAGCATATGTTCGAAGCAGCATATCTACAATACGTCTCAACTTCGATCTCCGAAGAAAACTCTATCAAATGCAACCTGTGTGACACTTCCATTCCCTACACCACCTGTCCTTGCTGGCTCTGTGATTGAGACTGACAATTTAATGTCAACTAGTGCTGAATTATGGGCAGTTCTCTGCTGTGATCTCATACCCACCAGGAACTAATTGAGATTGTTATCACCTCATTTTGCATAGGAGCCTTCCAGAGATATCTTCATTAAAATAAAAAGTAAAATGCTGCAGTTGCTGGAAATCTGAAATAAAAACAGAAAATTTCTGGCGACGCTCAGCCACATCCGCGGAAAACAGAAGGTAGAGTTGACGATGACCTGAAATGTTCATCCTACCTTCCTCTCTGAGGAGATATTTACATCTTGTCAATCTGGGTTGGATTCGAACACAAGTCCCTTAGATGAAAGGACAACATTTTAGCTGACTGTGCCACTCAGTTCCTCACAAGTTTATTTTTTCTCCTTCATGTATAATGCTTCAGGTATTTGGGCAACCTTTTGCCCTGCTAATGTTTAATGTTTACTTCACTAGGCTGCGATGAACAGGTTACCCTTCTTCAATAGGGAGAGGTTGGATAGACTGAGACTTTTTTCCCTGGAGAGTAGGAGGTTAAGGGGTGATCTTAAAGAAGTTTATAAAATAATGAGGGGCATAGATAAGGTAGATAGTCAAAATCTTTTCCCAAAGGTAGGGGAGTCTATAACGAGGGGGCATAGATTTAAGGTGAGAGGGGAGAGATACAAAAGGGTCCAGAGGGGCAATTTTTTCACTCAAAGGGTGGTGAGTGTCTGGAACGAGCTGCCAGAGGCAGTAGTAGAGGCGGGTACAATTTTATCTTTTAAAAAGCATTTGGACAGTTACATGGGTAAGATGGGTATAGAGGGATATGGGCCAAGTGCAGGCAACTGGGACTAGCTTAGTGGTATAAACTGGGCGACATGGACATGTTGGGCCGAAGGGCCTGTTTCCATGTTGTAAACTTCTATGATTCTATGATTCTAATACGATTATGTCTAAGAGCAATTGTTGCCATTCAAGTATTGGATCAATGCTTAAGGTGGAAATGTTAAGGACACGTTTTTTGGGAGGAAAGGAGGAATTGACTTTTTATGCTACAATTGCAAAATTATACAGCTTTGAATTCACCACCCAGTCATATTTTTCTGTTGTCCTTTAAAGACAAAATAGCTAGTCTTATTCCTCCCTTTAATTTTCTTCCTTTGTCTCCTGAAAGCATTGACTCATGTGGTTCTAGGCATGGACGCTTTCCAGTACCTCACCCTAATGGCTACTCTTCATGTGGGAGCCGACCAGGCTATTCGACCGTGGAGAATATTCTTAACCCAGATGAATAAACAGGAATTATATGAAATTACATAACAAATATCCCATATCCTGCTAAATAAAACGCCATACTTTGCTGAACAAGCATGAACTCTGTTCAGTTACACAGTGAGTGGTCCTTACCCTGCTGAATAAACTGGAACGTCAAATGGTTGTGCAATGAATATTCTGATACTGGCTTTGAATGGTTAATAATGATGCTGATAAAACAGGAAAAAAAATCTGCATGTGCTGGAAATCTGAAATAGAAAAAGAAATGCTGGAAATAAACAGCAGGCCTGTCAAGCATCTGAAAAGTGCAAAGACAGGTTAATAATGGTTCTTTTGCTTTGTTTGGAGCTTTATGTTAATGCAGCACAATCGCGGCCACAGATGAATACTGGGGTTACTCCCTCAAGATGTTACCAAGTGGCTATGAGTTAATGCAGGTACCTCTGTGGTTACACTTATAGCAGCTCCAGCACCATTTAGATGATTAACCTGGAAAGAACTCAGAAATAATTTACTGATGACAAATGATTTATATTCTGAGACATAATTTATAAACTGCCTGGATATCACTTTTTACATATAAATCTAATTAAAACACCTACAAACATATTTGTGAAGCAATTATGAACTTAACCAAATATTAATATTTACTCAAACACCTGCACTAATGGCTGCTGCATAACCTCTTACTTTAGAAAATGAATTAATTGTGACTCTTGATCGATTAATAATTGATGTTTGTGGTTTGAGATGTAAATTACATTGACATATCTCCACAGTGTTACCATAGAAACCATATAACTTTAAATCTCCCATCTTTGAAACCGCCCAAAACATCATTGCTGTAAAATTATGCTGGATTCGATTCCTGTTGGTGTTTTGATATCCTTAAACCCCCACCCTCACCAAATCAGCCCTATTTTACATATTTCAGGACACAGGTCTGTGGTGCTCCAGACAACTGAAGCAAGAGAGTGCAGGGAAATACGTCTTGCCTTGGAACAGGAGATCTTTCATGTGATTACTCAATTATGCAAGAGGAAAGGGAGAAGGAAGCATTGACGTGAACCTGTCCTCCCTCCCCATTCACACAATAGCAGGTTAGGCCCTGAAATTCCAAATTGGCCAAGACAGAGATCCAGGAGAACCCCTGGACGGGGGCAGGAAAATCGAGCGGAATCCGATTCTGCCCCATATTCTAAAATCAGCCATTTTCTTGGGGAGGGAGGGGGTAGGGTTGGGCCACGATGAATGGGCCTACCTGCCCAACCCCATGTCAAGGAGGTGAGTCTTGGGGAATTCCCAGGCTACCTGAGGAGCCCCAGGAAAAACCCCAGAGGGGATCGATTACCTTACATTTCTTATCCTAAAGCTCCACTTGGAATTGAAGATTTTTTTGACCTAATTAATCCTCCGAACTGAGGGAAGGCACCCGAGTAGAACAGCTCCGAGCCACTCCGCTCTCTGCCGATGGTGCCACTGATGCGTTTTTACGGGTGTCGGCCACTCCGTCTCGCAGAATTGGGACAGGGACTGGGGCTTCATCCATGACTGCACTTAGGTCCCACTCTGCCCCATGTTTACTGGTGGGGTGGAACTATTGGAGTTTTGAATCCTTCGTACTTTTCACTATTCATCCACAGGATGTGGGCGTCAGTGACCAGGCTGGCATTTATTGCCCATCCCTGACTGGTGGCCTGACTGCATGGCTTGTTAGGCCACTTCGGGGACAATTAAGAGTCAACCACGTTGGTGTGGGACTGAGGTCACATAAGGGAAACTGGGTAAGGATGGTAGGTTTCCTTCTCTAAAGGGCATTAGTAAACCAGTTGGGTTTGTACGACAATCCGATAGTTTCGTGTTCACTTTTACTAAATCCAGCTATTTATTTCCTGATTTTGTTTTTTGAAACTGAATTCAAATTCCCAAACTGCTATGGTGGGATTTGAACTCACGTTCTCCTGGATTATTAGTTCAGGCCTCTGGATTACTAGGCCAGTAACATAACCTCTAATAATTGGTGAGCCACAATCTGCCTGAGTCATTTACATAGTATCGTTCTTGATGAGCTCTGACTTAGTGTTCAAACGGAGACCCACAACCTGCCTCAGTCACGAACACCACACAGTATTTCAGGACCTCTGACAAACTGGCGAAGGGCCTTCGTAGTCAGCTGAAAACTGCAAGCTGCTCGAATCATTAATACTGCGCAGTGATTCAGGACCTGATAGTGGGGCAGAACTCAACTGGAGATCCCCCAATCTGCCTCAATCATTCTGCAATATTTTGGGTTCTCAGGTGGAGCACAGAATATCTTACTGAGGTTGACAGGAGACCCCAATGTACCCCAGTTACCGACACTGCAGTGTTTTGAGATCTTGAATAGAGCAGGCAATTTATATCACTGAGGTGGAGTAAAGCCTCACAATCTGCTTTAGTCACTGACACTGCAGTGTGTACGAACCTCAGACAAAGCAGCAAATGATCTCACAGCAAAGGAAATCCACAATCTGTCTCAGTCACTAACACAACACAATACAAGGTTCCTCATGACACCTCTTTTAAAAATAGTTTGCCATCGATTACAAAAAAAGATAATGGATCACAAAACATTTCACCTAACCTCGTGTCATTAATCATCAAATATCAAATCCTCGTTACACCGCAACACTAATTGTCTCATATATTAAAGACCTGTCTACTTTTGAGCATTAATTACAAATGAGGTGTTCATTATCTGTAAGTAACACAAGTCAAAGGGCTTGATTCTAACGGTGACATATGGGAATAAGCTGGACACATCTCATTAAATAGGTACACCACTTAATTTTGTTTTGCTCCTGTGGATTTTGTCCAAATAAAATAGTGTTTTGCAAAACTTTTGAAATAAGTTTGTATTGTGAAAGTCCTGATTTTTGAAGGTATAATGTTTTATAATTTAAAGGTCTCCACCAGCACAAACTATGTCCTGTTGAGAACAAGGGGTGTCCTCTGTTGGTCAGGATGCGTACGAGAGCAGCCCTGGATGTCTTAGCGACATCATTAAATAAATTTAAAACAGAAATAGACAGTTTCCTAGAAGTAAAGGGAATTAGGGGTTATGGGGAGCGGGCAGGAAATTGGACATGAAGCTGAGTTCGGATCGGTCAATGCACTGTGGGTGGCGGAGAGGGCCCAGGGGCTATGTGGCCGGGTCCTGCTCCGACTTCTTGTGTTCTTTAGATTTGTGGTTGGGATCAGATCAGCCATGATCTTATTGAATGGCGGAGCAGGCTCGAGGGGCCGATTGGCCTACTCCTGCTCCAATTTCTTATCTTCTTATGTTCTTTCCCGGCTAAAATGCCAAGTATGAGTGGGAAATACAAGCCTACATCCAAGGCATGGGACGATGAACTAAGAGTTGGGATTATACAGGAGGATAACCCTTTGGCCTAACCTTTCTGACTCTTCCCCTGCCAATTTTTGAGTGGATCATGATGGACAGAGGCAGAAAGAAACTTGCTATGCCCCTGCTCCCCCATTTTCCAGGGTCCAATCCCATCGGGACACAATAGACCCACGAGTGTATGATAAGTACATGCAAGTTGCCTTCGTTGTGTTTCTTGCTATTTTCATCCTTTAAACACTGGATACTGGGGCATCTGTTAGGCCCCAACATTCAGTGTTCAGAAGTCGGTGGAGGAGGCCTCGAGCCAAAAAGGGAAGAGTTGCCTGTGGAAGCGTTCTCAGACATACACAGGGACCAGCGTTCTTTGTTTTTTTAACAGGCAACAAGCTGGCATCCTTTTTCTTCCACTGTAGCAACTCACTGCGCGCCCCCACTTCCCCCACCGCCCGACACCCAAGGCCTACTGCAGCAGGTCCCTGTTTCAGACTGGCCGGCATCCTGTATGACAATAATCCTGTGGCCAGAAATGCAGCCAGGGTCAGGCAGGAGCATCACCAAGGCAGGTGGAAGTCCCAAGATGCCAGACATGTGCCCCAATCCGGGGGTTGAGGCTGGTGGAAATCCTAGGCCTTTGTGTCAATAGCTAACCATTGTTCTGTTTCTGGACATAACTTAGAAACATAGAAAATAGGAGCAAGAGTAGGCCATTCTGCCCTTTGGGCCTGCTCCGCCATTCAAAATGATCATGGCTGATCGTCCAACTCAGTACCCTGTTCCCGCTTTTTCCCCATATCTCTTGATCCCTGTAGCATTACGAAATATATTTATCTCCTTCTTGAATACATCGAATGACTTGGCTTCCACTGCCTTCTGTGGTAGAGAATTCCAAACAGTTAGTTTGCAGGTGCAGCAGGTGATCAAGAAGGCCAACGGAATGTTGGCTTTTATTGCTAGGGGGATAGAATATAAAAACAGGGAGGTATTGCTGCAGTTATATAAGGTATTGGTGAGACCGCACCTGGAATACTGCTTACAGTTTTGGTGTCCATACTTAAGAAAAGACATACTTGCTCTCGAGGCAGTACAAAGAAGGTTCACTCGGTTAATCCCGGGGATGAGGGGTGGACATATGAGGAGAGGTTGAGTAGACTGGGACTCTACTCATTGGAGTTCAGAAGAATGAGAGGCGATCTTATTGAAACATATAAGATTGTGAAGGGGCTTGATCGGGTGGATGCGGTAAGGATGTTCCCAAGGATGGGTGAAACTAGAACTAGGGGGCATAATCTTAGAATAAGGGGCTGCTCTTTCAAAACTGAGATGAGGAGAAACTTCTTCACTCAGAGGGTGGTGGGTCTGTGGAATTTGCTGCCCCAGGAAGCTGTGGAAGCTACATCATTAAATAAATTTAAAACAGAAATAGACAGTTTTCTAGAAGTAAAGGGAATTAGGGGTTACGGGGAGCGGGCAGGAAATTGGACATGAATTTAGATTTGAGGTTAGGATCAGATCAGCCATGATCTTATTGAATGGCGGAGCAGGCTCGAGGGGCCGATTGGCCTACTCCTGCTCCTATTTCTTATGTTCTTATGTTATAGGTTCACCACCCTCTGAGTGAAGAAATTTCTCCTCATCTCGGTTCTAAATGGCATACCCCGTATCCTGAGACTGTGACTCCTGGTTCTGGACTCCCCAGCCATCGGGAACATCCTCCCTGCATCAAGTTTGTCTAGTCCTGTTAGAATTTTATATGTTTCGATGAGATCACCTCTCATTCTTCTAAACTCTAGTGAATATAGGCCTAGACGACCCAATATCTCCTCATACGTCAGTTCTGCCATCCCCGGAATCAGTCTGGTAAACCTTCGTTGCACTCCCTCCATGCCATGGATATCCTTCCTCAGATAAGGAGACTAAAACTGCACATAATACTCCAGATGTGGTCTCACCAAGGCCCCGTATAACTGCAGTAAGACATCCCTGCTCCTGTACTCAAATCCTCTTGCAATGAAGTCCAACATACCATTCACCTTCCTAACTGCTTGCTGCACCTGAATACTCGCTTCCAGCAACTGGTGTACAAGGACACCCAGGTCTCGTTGCACCTCCCCTTTTCCCAATTTATCACCATTCAGATAATAATCAGTCTTTCTGTTTTTACAACCAAAGTGGATAACCTCACATTTATCCACGTTATACTGCATCTGCCATGTTCTTGCCCACTCACCCAACTTGTCTAAATTACATTGGCACCTCTTTGCATCCTCCTCACAGCTCACATTCCACCCCAGCTTTGTGTCATCTGCAAACTTGGAAATGTTACATTAAGTTCCCTCATCCAAATCATTGATAAATATTGTGAATAGCTGGGGCCCAAGCACTGATCCCTGCGGTACCCCACTAGTCACTGCCTGCCACCTGGAAAAAGACCCGTTTATTCCTACTCTCTGTTTCCTGTCTGTTAACCAATTCTCAATCCATGCCAGTATATTCCACCCAGTCCCATGTGCATAATTTTGCACACTAACCTCTTGTGTGGGACCTTATCAAAAGACTTCTGAAAATCCAAATACACCACTTCCACTGGTTCTCCCCTATCTATTCCACCAGTTACATCCTCAAAAAACTCCAGTAGATTTGTGAAGCATGATTTCCCTTTCATAAACCCATGCTGACTTTGTCCAATCCTGTTAATGCACTCCAAGTGTTCTGTTATCACGGGCTTCATTTTAGCACCTGCTATCGGGTCCGTTCCTGGTGGGGGGGCTCCGAAAATCGGGGAATCCCGGAGCGGGTCAGGAGCCCGGCTCCAGCCCACCCACTTCCGAGTTCCCCACATACGCGCCGACATGCGCGCGCAGCCCCCGCATGTGGGACTCCTGCAGGCAATTAAAGCCAGTGAGGTGCCACTTGACAGTATTTACTTTGGTATTTCAGGTCATTAGCTGACCTGATTAAGGGAATATGGGAGGAGGGGTGGGATTTTAGAGACAACTGGGACTGTTTCCCATACTGGGGGAAACACTCCCAGTTCAAATGGACGTGTTGCAGCCATCAGCCTGTGGCAGCTGCAAAGGTCCATTTGACAGGTGGTGGGGGGAGACCCTCACTCATTGCAGGAGACCACTCTGTCACTTGGGACAAAGTTTGGCCTCCACCACCCTCCTCCTGACAAGAAAATTCACCAACTTGCACACTTACCCCGGGGTCCAGACACATGTACCTACCTTGCGGACCCCCTCAGATGTACATCTTCCGGATGGGGGCCGCCCTGGCTGCAGTCATGACCTCCTCGGAGGGCGAACAGCATCACCAGCCTCGCCGGCCACGCCGTCCACCTCTGACACGTGGAGCTCCACAACAGAGTGCTGTGACACATCCACCTGCACAGCAGGAGGGAGGGCAACCACAGAGAGAGATGCGTCGCAGGGGGCACTACCCTCGCCACAGGGTCCACAGACCGAGGCTCAGCTTCCTGGACCTCTCTGAGCAGCAGTGCACACGGAGGCTCAGAGTCACTCGACATGTAGCTGTGGACTTCTGTAGCCTCCTTCATGCCAAGCTGCTCCCGGTTGGCCCGAGCACCATCTTCTTACCTGTCGCTGTCAAAGTCACCACTGCCCTCAACAACTTCTCCTTTGCATCCTTCCAGGGTGCCACCAGGGACATCGCCGATGTCTCTCACTCGTCTGCACAAAAGAGCCCTGCAAATACACCTATACCCACTCTGCAGTGACACAATGGGTGGCATCAGTTGTGGGTCTTCATTGTGATCCTCAGGAAAGGGCATTATTGCACAAACCAGACAAGATTCGCAAAGACGTGGCAGTGGTGGTGCCAATATAATATGTAATGTGAGTTGGACAGAAATTGAATATAAGTAAAAACCATGACAAACCCTCAAACACCCTTGTGCATCCCCTTCATGCTCACGACACGTTTGCCTTATGCTTCCTACTGCACATATGTGATGCATGCCCTGTGGCTGCAGCACAGGTAGTGGCAGGTTGAGTGAGGCTGACCGTGAAAGAGATGAACGAGAGGGTGAGTATGAGATAGAGCCATGAGATTGTATGAGGATTGGGTTGAGTGGTAGTGGCGGGATGAGTACTGGCGAGGTGAGTAAGTGCAGGTAAGATGAGGATGAGGTTTGAGTGGGTATGAGGGGTGATGTGACAGAGTAGTGTTGGCAGTGTAGAAGGAGATGTGGGGTGGGGGCGGTGATGTGGCAGATAGAGTGTAGGGGAATGAGTAAGTGTACTCACTTTGGCTGACCTACTAAGGTCATTGCAGCGCCTCCTGCATTGTATGCAGGTGGGCGATATGTTGGTGGTGCTGGTGACCTCCTCTGCCACCTCGAGCCAGGCCTTCGTGGTGGCAGAGGCAGGCCGCTTCCTCGGCCCGGCGGGGGGGAAGATCTCTGTCCTCCCCCTCCTCATCGCCCCATCTAATGATACCTGGAGTGAGGCATCATTAAACTGGGAGCAGCCTTCCCCCTGGGCTGCTCCATGCTTTAATTTTTGCTATTTGTTGCAGCATCTGTCAGTGGAGGACTGCCCCTTTAAATAGAGCTCCTCCAGCTGACAGAGCTTACTGCGCATGCGCAGTCCGCCTGACGCGCAGATCAGCAGTGGGGAACCCAGAAGACCAGGTAAGTGGATCCAATTAGGCTGCGATCGCGCGGGGGGCAGACTGATTTTGCCGGGCGCGTCACCCATGCGCCCAATCGACCTCCCGCCACGAACCCGCAGCCCTGGTAACATCGAGCCCCACATCTTTTATCATCGACTCTAGCATTTTCCCCACTACTGATGTTAGGCTAACTGGTCTGTAATTCCCTGTTTTTTTTATCTCCCTCCTTTTTTAAATAGCGGGGTTACATTTGCCTCCCTCCAATCTGTAGGAACTGTTCCAGAGTCCATAGCATTTTGGAAGATGATCACCAATGCATCCACTATTTCCAGGGGCCACTTCCTTTCGTACTCTGGGATGTAGATTATCAGGCCCTGGAGATTTGGCAGCCTTCAGCCCCATTAATTTCCCAAGCACTATTTTTTTACTAATACTGGTTTCCTTCAGTTTCTCCCTCTCACTAGACCCTTGGTTCCATAACATTTCTGGCAGGTTATTTGTGTCCTTCTTTGTGAAGACAGAACCAAAGTATGTGTTTAATTGTTCTGCCGTTTCTTTGTTCCCCATTATAATTTCCCCCATTTCTGACTGTAAGGGACCTACATTTGTCTTCACTAATCTTTTTCTCTTGACATATTTATAGAAGCTTTTACAGTCAGTTTTTATGTTCCCTGCTGGTTTACTCTCATGCCCTATTTTCCCCTCTTAATCAATCTCTTTGTCCTCCTTTGCTGAATTTTGAACTGCTTCCAATCCTCAGGCTTGCTGCTTTTTCTGGCAATTTTATATGTCTCCTCTTTGGATCTAATCCTATCACTAATTTCTTTTGTAAGCCACGGTTGAGCCACCTTTCCTGTTTTATTTTTGCGCCAGACAGGAATGAATAATTGTCGTAATTCCTGCTCACGTTCTTTAAATATTAGCCATTGCCTATCCACCGTCATCCCTTTGAGTAAATTTCCCCAATCTATCATAGCCAACTCGCACCTCATACTTCCGTAATTTCCTTTATTTAGATTCAGGACCCTAGTTTTGGATTCAACTACTTCGCTCTCCATCTTAATGAGGAATTCTATCATGTTATGGTCGCTCTTCCCGAAGGGACCCCGCACAACAAGATTGTTAATTAATCCTTTCTCATTGCACAATACCCAGTCTAGGATTGCCTGTTCTCTAGTTGGTTCCTCAAAATATTGTCCAGAAAACCATCACGTACACAATCCAAGAATTCCTCCCCCACAGTATTATTGCTAATTTGGTTTGACCAATCTATATGTATATTAAAGTCACCCATGATTATAGTTGTACCCTTCTTGCATGCGTCTCTGATTTCCTGTTTAATGCCCTCCCCTACATCTCCACTACTGTTTGGGGGCCTATAGACAACCCCCACCAATGTTTTCTGCCCCTTGGTGTTTCTTAGCTCCACCCATACAGATTCCACATCGTGATTTTCCGAGCCAATATCCTTCCTCACTATTGCATTGATTTCCTCCTTTATTAACAACGCTACCCCACCTCCTTTCCCTTTTTGCCTGTCCTTCCTAAATATTGAATACCCCTGGATGTTCAGTTCCCATCCTTGGTCACCCTGTAGCCATGTCTCCATAATCGCAACTATATCATAACGGTTAATATCTATCTGCGTTGTTAATTCATCTACCTTATTGCGAATGCTCCGCGCATTAAGACACAATGCCTTTAGACTTGTCTTTTTAAGATTGCTAGTCATCTGAGTTTTATTTTGCACTATGGCCCTATTTGTTTTTTGCCCTTGTTTTCTCTGCCTTCCACTATTGCTTCTTCCCCTTCTGTCTTTTGTTTCTATCCTTGTTTCCCCCTCCTCTGTCTCCCTGCTCAGGTTCCCATCCCCCTGCCATTCTAGTTTAAACCTTCCCCAACAGCACTAGCAAACACCCCCGCGAGGACATCGGTCTCTGTCCTGCTTGGATGTTACCTGTCCCGCTTGTACAGGTCCCACCTTCCCCAGAACCGGTCCCAATGTCCCAGGAATCTAAATCCCTCCCTCCTACACCATCCCTGCAGCCATGCACTCATCTGGCCTATTCTCCTGTTCCTATACTCAATGGCACGTGGCACTGGTAGTAATCCTGGGATCACTACCTTTGAGGTCTTGCTTTTTAATTTATCTCCTAACTCCTTAAATTCACCTTGCAGGACCTCATCCCTTTTTCTAACCTATGTCGTTGGTACCGATATGGACCACGACTACTGGCTGTTCACCCTCCCCCTCCAGAATGCCCTGCAGCCGCTCCATGACACCAGGGAGGCAACATACCATCCTGGAGTCATGTTTGTGACCGCAGAAATGCCTATCTGTTCCCCTTACAATTGAATCCCCTATCAATAAAGCCCTGCCACTCTTACTCCTCTCCTCCTCTGCAGCAGAGCCACCTGTGGTGCCACGAACTTGGCTCTTGCTGCTTTCCCCTGATAAGCCATCTCCCCCGACAGTATCCAAAGCGGCATATCTGTTTGAGAGGGAGATGGCCCCAGGGGACTCCTGCTCTACCTGCCTAGTCCTTTTACTCTGAAAGGTCACCCATTTCCTTTCTGCCCACGTAATCTTTACCTGCGGTGTGACCACCTCACTGAACGTGCTATCCACAATAATCTCAGCATCGCGGATGCTCCACAGTGAATCCACCCGCAGCTCCCGGTCCGAAATGAGGTTAGCCAGTAGCTGCAGCTGGACACACTTCCTGCACACATGGTTGCCAGGGACACTTGTAGTGTCCATGACTTCCCACATAGTGCAGGAGGAGCATATCATGGGTGTGAGCTCTGCTGCCATGACTTGCCTCAGATTCACACTGCGCTCACCTCTCGGACTCTCCTCTCGCTCTCGGACTCTTCTTTGACACGGCGCTCACCTCTCGGGCTCTCCTCTTACTTTTGGACTCTCCTTTTACACTGTGCTCACCTCCTGGACTCTCCTCCCGCTCTCGGAATCTCCTTTTACACTGTGCTCACCTCTCGGGCTCTCCTCTCGCTCTCGGACTCACCTTTTAAACTGTGCTCACCTCTCGGACTCTCCTTTTACACTGTGCTCACCTCCTGGACTCTCCTCTCGCTTTCGGACTCTCCTTTTACACTGCGCTCACGTCTCGGGCTCTCCTCTCGCTTTCGGACTCTCCTTTTACACTGTGCTCAACTCCTGGACTCTCCTTTTACACTGTGCTCACCTCCTGGACTCTCCTCCCGCTCTCGGACTCTCCTTTTACACTGTGCTCACCTCTCGGACTCTCCTCCCGCTCTTGGACTCTCCTTTTACACTGTGCTCACCTCTCGGACTCTCCTTTTACACTGTGCTCACCTTTCGGACTCTCCTTTTACACTGTGCTCACCTTTCGGACTCTCCTTTTACACTGTGCTCACCTTTCGGACTCTCCTTTTACACTGTGCTCAACTCCTGGACTCTCCTTTTACACTGTGCTCAACTCCTGGACTCTCCTTTTACAATGTGCTCAACTCCTGGACTCTCCTCCCGCTCTCGGACTCACCTTTTACACTGCGCTCACCTCTCGGACTCTCCTTTTACACTGCGCTCACCTCTCGGACCCTCCTTTTACACTGCGCTCACCTCCCGGACTCTCCTCCCGCTCTCGGACTCACCTTTTACACTATGCTCACCTTTCAGACTCTCCTTTTACACTGCGCTCACCTCTCGGACTCTCCTCTCGCTCTCGGACTCACCTTTTAAACTGTGCTCACCTCTCGGACTCTCCTTTTACACTGTGCTCACCTCCTGGACTCTCCTCCCACTCTCGGACTCTCCTTTTACACTGCGCTAACCTCTTGGGCTCTCCTCTCACTCTCAGACACTCCTTTTACACTATGCTCACCTCTCGGACTCTCCTTTTACACTGCGCTCACCTCTCGGACTCTCCTTTTACACTGTGCTCAACTCCTGGACTCTCCTTTTACACTGCGCTCAACTCCTGGACTCTCCTTTTACACTGCGCTCACCTCTCGGACTCTCCTCCCGCTCTCGGGCTCTCCTCTTGCTTTTGGACTCTCCTTTTACACTGTGCTCAACTCCTGGACTCTCCTTTTACACTGTGCTCACCTCCTGGACTCTCCTCCCGCTCTCGGACTCTCCTTTTACACTGTGCTCACCTCTCGGACTCTCCTCCCGCTCTGGGACTCTCCTTTTACACTGTGCTCAACTCCTGGACTCTCCTTTTACACTGCGCTCACCTCTCGGACTCTCCTCCCGCTCTCGGACTTTCCTTTTACACTGCACTCACCTCTCGGACTCTCCTCCCGCTCTGGGACTCTCCTCCCGCTCTCGGACTCTCCTTTTACACTGTGCTCAACTCCTGGACTCTCCTTTTACACTGAGCTCACCTCTCAGACTCTCCTCCCGCTCTCGGACTCTCCTTTTACACTGTGCTCAACTCCTGGACTCTCCTTTTACACTGAGCTCACCTCTCGGACTCTCCTCCCGCTCTCAGACTCTCCTTTTACACTGCGCTCACCTCTCGGACTCTCCTTTTACACTGCACTCACCTCTCGGACTCTCCTCTCGCTCTCGGACTCTCCTCTCGCTCTCGGACTTTCCTTTTACACTGCACTCACCTCTCGGACTCTCCTTTTACACTGTGCTCACCTCCTGGACTCTCCTCCCACTCTCGGACTCTCCTTTTACACTGCGCTCACCTCTCGGACTCTCCTTTTACACTGCACTCACCTCTCGGACTCTCCTTTTACACTGTGCTCACCTCTCGGACTCTCCTTTTACACTGCGCTCACCTCTCGGACTCTCCTTTTACACTGCGCTCACCTCTCGGACTCTCCTTTTACACTGCGCTCACCTCTCGGACTCTCCTTTTACACTGTGCTCACCTCTCGGACTCTCCTTTTACACTGCGCTCACCTCTCGGACTCTCCTTTTTCACTGCGCTAACCTCTCGGACTCTCCTTTTACACTGTGCTCACCTCTCGGACTCTCCTCTCGCTCTCGGACTCTCCTCTCGATCTCGGACTCTCCTTTTACACTGCACTCACCTCTCGGACTCTCCTTTTACACTGTGCTCACCTCCTGGACTCTCCTCCCACTCTCGGACTCTCCTTTTTCACTGCGCTCACCTCTCGGACTCTCCTTTTACACTATGCTCACCTCTCGGACTCTCCATTTACACTGCGCTCACCTCTCGGACTCTCCTTTTACACTGTGCTCACCTCTCGGACTCTCCTTTTACACTGTGCTCACCTCTCGGACTCTCCTTTTACACTGTGCTCACCTCTCGGACTCTCCTCTCGCTCTCGGACTCTCCTCTCGATCTCGGACTCTCCTTTTACACTGCACTCACCTCTCGGACTCTCCTTTTACACTGTGCTCACCTCCTGGACTCTCCTTTTACACTGCGCTCACATCTCGGACTCTCCTTTTACACTGCGCTCACCTCTCGGACTCTCCTTTTACACTGTGCTCACCTCTCGGACTCTCCTTTTACACTATGCTCACCTCTCGGACTCTCCTTTTACACTGTGCTCACCTCTCAGACTCTCCTTTTACACTGTGCTCACCTCTCGGGCTCTCCTCTCACTCTCGGACTCTCCTTTTTCACTGCGCTCACCTCTCGGACTCTCCTTTTACACTATGCTCACCACTCGGACTCTCCTTTTACACTGCGCTCACCTCTCGGACTCTCCTTTTACACTGTGCTCACCTCTCAGACTCTCCTTTTACACTGTGCTCACCTCTCGGGCTCTCCTCTCACTCTCGGACTCTCCTTTTTCACTGCGCTCACCTCTCGGACTCTCCTTTTACACTATGCTCACCTCTCGGACTCTCCTTTTACACTGCGCTCACCTCTCGGACTCTCCTTTTACACTGCACTCACCTCTCGGACTCTCCTTTTACACTGTGCTCACCTCTCAGACTCTCCTTTTACACTGTGCTCACCTCTCGGACTCTCCTCTCACTCTCGGACTCTCCTCCCGCTCCTGGACTCTCCTTTTACACTGCGCTCACCTCTCGGGCTCTCCTCTCGCTTTCGGACTCTCCTTTTACACTGTGCTCAACTCCTGGACTCTCCTTTTACACTGTGCTCACCTCTCAGACTCTCCTTTTACACTGCGCTCACCTCCTGGACTCTCCTCCCGCTCTCGGACTCTCCTTTTACACTGTGCTCACCTCTCGGACTCTTCTCCCGCTCTCGGACTCTCCTTTTACACTGTGCTCACCTCTCGGACTCTTCTCCCGCTCTCGGACTCTCCTTTTACACTGTGCTCACCTCTCGGACTCTCCTCTCGCTCTCGGACTCTCCTCTCGCTCTCGGACTCTCCTCTCGCTCTCGGACTCTCCTCTCGCTCTCGGACTCTCCTTTTACACTGTGCTCACCTCTCGGACTCTCCTCTTTCTCTCGGACTCTCCTCCCGCTCTCGGACTCTCCTTATACACTGTGCTCACCTCTCGGACTCTCCTCCCGCTCTCGGACTCTCCTTTTACACTGCGCTCACCTCTCGGACTCTCCTCCCGCTCTCGGACTCTCCTTATACACTGTGCTCACCTCTCGGACTCTCCTCTCG
The DNA here is from genome assembly GCF_035084215.1 of Heptranchias perlo. Classification (NCBI taxonomy): domain Eukaryota; kingdom Metazoa; phylum Chordata; class Chondrichthyes; order Hexanchiformes; family Hexanchidae; genus Heptranchias; species Heptranchias perlo. The sequence goes on from NC_090338.1 coordinate 20,009,941, forward strand.
CTCTCCGACTCTCCTTTTACACTGCGCTCACCTCTCGGACTCTCCTTTTTCACTGTGCTCACCTCTCGGACTCTCCTTTTACACTGTGCTCAACTCTCGGACTCTCCTCTCGCTCTCGGACTCTCCTCTCGCTCTCGGACTTTGCTTTTACACTGCACTCACCTCTCGGACTCTCCTTTTACACTGTGCTCACCTCCTGGACTCTCCTCCCACTCTCGGACTCTCCTTTTTCACTGCGCTCACCTCTCGGACTCTCCTTTTTCACTGCACTCACCTCTCGGACTCTCCTTTTACACTGTGCTCACCTCTCGGACTCTCCTTTTACACTGCGCTCACCTCTCGGACTCTCCTTTTACACTGCGCTCACCTCTCGGACTCTCCTTTTACACTGTGCTCACCTCTCGGACTCTCCTTTTACACTGTGCTCACCTCTCGGACTCTCCTTTTACACTGCGCTCACCTCTCGGACTCTCCTTTTACACTGCACTCACCTCTCGGACTCTCCTTTTACACTGTGCTCACCTCTCGGACTCTCCTTTTACACTGCGCTCACCTCTCGGACTCTCCTTTTACACTGTGCTCACCTCTCGGACTCTCCTTTTACACTGCGCTCACCTCTCGGACTCTCCTTTTACACTGCACTCACCTCTCGGACTCTCCTTTTACACCGCGCTCACCTCTCGGACTCTCCTTTTTCACTGCACTCACCACTCGGACTCTCCTTTTTCACTGCACTCACCTCTCGGACTCTCCTTTTACACTGTGCTCACCTCTCGGACTCTCCTTTTACACTGCGCTCACCTCTCGGACTCTCCTTTTTCACTGCACTCACCTCTCGGACTCTCCTTTTTCACTGCACTCACCTCTCGGACTCTCCTTTTACACTGTGCTCACCTCTCGGACTCTCCTCTCGCTCTCGGACTCTCCTCCCACTCTCGGACTCTCCTTTTACACTGCACTGACCTCTCGGACTCTCCTTTTTCACTGCGCTCACCTCTCGGACTCTCCTTTTACACTGCACTCACCTCTCGGACTCTCCTTTTACACTGCGCTCACCTCTCGGACTCTCCTTTTACACTGTGCTCACCTCTCGGACTCTCCTTTTACACTGCGCTCACCTCTCGGACTCTCCTCTTGCTCTCGGACTCTCCTTTTACACTGTGCTCACCTCCTGGACTCTCCTCCCACTCTCGGACTCTCCTTTTACACTGCGCTCACCTCTCGGACTCTCCTTTTACACTGCGCTCACCTCTCGGACTCTCCTCCCGCTCTCGGACTCTCCTTTTACACTGTGCTCACCTCTCGGACTCTCCTCTCGCTCTCGGACTCTCCTTTTACACTGCGCTCACCTCTCGGACTCTCCTTTTACACTGTGCTCACCTCTCGGACTGTCCTCCCGCTCTCGGACTCTCCTTTTACACTGCACTCACCTCTCGGACTCTCCTCCCGCTCTCAGACTCTCCTTTTACACTGAGCTCACCTCTCAGACTCTCCTCCCGCTCTCGGACTTTCCTTTTACACTGTGCTCAACTCCTGGACTCTCCTTTTACACTGTGCTCACCTCTCGGACTCTCCTCCCTCTCTCGGACTCTCCTTTTACACTGCGCTCACCTCTCGGACTCTCCTCCCGCTCTCGGACTCTCCTCCCGCTCTCGGACTCTCCTCCTGCTCTCGGACTCTCCTTTTACACTGTGCTCAACTCCTGGACTCTCCTTTTACACTGTGCTCAACTCCTGGACTCTCCTTTTACACTGCGCTCACCTCTCGGACTCTCCTTTTACACTGCGCTCACCTCTCGGACTCTCCTTTTACACTGTGCTCACCTCTCGGACTCTCCTTTTACACTGGACTCACCTCTCGGACTCTCCTTTTACACCGCGCTCACCTCTCGGACTCTCCTTTTACACTGCGCTAACCTCTCGGACTATCCTTTTACACTGCGCTCACCTCTCGGACTCTCCTTTTACACTGTGCTCACTTCTCAGACTCTCCTCTCACTCTCGGACTCTCCTTTTACACTGTGCTCACCTCTTGGACTCTCCTCCCTCTCTCGGACTCTCCTTTTACACTGCGCTCACCTCTTGGACTCTCCTCCCGCTCTCGGACTCTCCTCCCACTCTCGGACTCTCCTTTTACACTGCACTCACCTCTCGGACTCTCCTTCCGCTCTCGGACTTTCCTTTTACACTACACTCACCTCTCGGACTCTCCTCCCGCTCTCGGACTTTCCTTTTACACTGCACTCACCTCGCGGACTCTCCTCCTGCTGTCAGACTCTCCTTTTACACTGCACTCACCTCTCGGACTCTCCTCCCGCTCTCGGACTCTCCTCCTGCTCTCGGACTCTCCTCCTGCTCTCGGACTCTCCTTTTACACTGCGCTCACCTCTCGGACTCTCCTCCCGCTCTCGGACTCTCCTTTTACACTGCGCTCACCTCTCGGGTTCTCCTTTTACACTGTGCTCAACTCCTGGACTCTCCTTTTACACTGTGCTCACCTGCTGGACTCTCCTCCCGCTCTCGGACTCTCCTTTTACACTGCGCTCACCTCTCGGACTCTCCTTTTACACTGCACTCACCTCTCGGACTCTCCTTTTACACTGCACTCACCTCTCGGACTCTCCTTTTACACTGCACTCACCTCTCGGACTCTCGTCCCACTCTCGGACTTTCCTTTTACACTATGCTCACCTCTCGGACTCTCCTTTTACACAGCACTCACCTCTCGGACTCTCCTCCCGCTCTCGGACTCTCCTTTTACACTGCACTCACCTCGTGGACTCTCCTCCTGCTGTCAGACTCTCCTTTTACTCTGCACTCACCTCTCGGACTCTCCTCCCGCTCTCGGACTCTCCTCCCGCTCTCGGACTCTCCTCCCGCTCTCGGACTCTCCTCTCGCTCTCGGACTCTCCTCTCGCTCTCGGACTCTCCTCCTGCTCTCGGACTCTCCTTTTACACTGCGCTCACCTCTTGGGTTCTCCTTTTACACTGTGCTCAACTCCTGGACTCTCCTTTTACACTGCGCTCACCTCTCGGACTCTCCTTTTACACTGTGCTCACCTCTCGGACTCTCCTTTTACACTGTGCTCAACTCCTGGACTCTCCTTTTACACTGCGCTCACCTCTCGGACTCTCCTTTTACACTGCACTCACCTCTCGGACTCTCCTTTTACACTGTGCTCACCTCTCGGACTCTCCTTTTACACTGTGCTCAACTCCTGGACTCTCCTTTTACACTGTGCTCAACTCCTGGACTCTCCTTTTACACTGCGCTCACCTCTCGGACTCTCCTTTTACACTGCGCTCACCTCTCGGACTCTCCTTTTACACTGTGCTCACCTCTCGGACTCTCCTTTTACACTGCGCTCACCTCTCGGACTCTCCTTTTACACTGTGTTCACTTCTCAGACTCTCCTCTCACTCTCGGACTCTCCTTTTACACTGTGCTCACCTCTTGGACTCTCCTCCCTCTCTCGGACTCTCCTTTTACACTGCGCTCACCTCTTGGACTCTCCTCCCGCTCTCGGACTCTCATCCCACTCTCGGACTCTCCTTTTACACTGTGCTCACCTCTTGGACTCTCCTCTCACTCTCGGACTCTCCTTTTACACTGCGCTCACCTCTTGGACTCTCCTCCCGCTCTCGGACTCTCCTCCCACTCTCGGACTCTCCTTTTACACTGCGCTCACCTCTCGTGCTCTCCTCTTGCTTTTGGACTCTCCTTTTACACTGTGCTCAACTCCTGGACTCTCCTTTTACACTGTGCTCACCTCCTGGACTCTCCTCCCGCTCTCGGACTCTCCTTTTACACTGTGCTCACCTCTCGGACTCTCCTCCCGCTCTCGGACTCTCCTTTTACACTGTGCTCACCTCTCGGACTCTCCTCCCGCTCTCGGACTCTCCTTTTACACTGTGCTCAACTCCTGGACTCTCCTTTTACACTGTGCTCACCTCTCGGACTCTCCTCCCGCTCTCGGACTCTCCTTTTACACTGTGCTCAATTCCTGGACTCTCCTTTTACACTGCGCTCACCTCTCGGACTCTCCTTTTACACTGTGCTCACCTCTCGGACTCTCCTTTTACACTGCGCTCACCTCTCGGACTCTCCTTTTACACTGTGCTCAACTCCTGGACTCTCCTTTTACACTGTGCTCAACTCCTGGACTCTCCTTTTACACTGTGCTCAACTCCTGGACTCTCCTTTTACACTGCGCTCACCTCTCGGACTCTTCTTTTACACTGCGCTCACCTCTCGGACTGTCCTTTTACACTGCGCTCACCTCTCGGACTCTTCTTTTACACTGTGCTCACCTCTCGGACTCTCCTTTTACACTGTGCTCACCTCTCGGACTCTCCTTTTACACTGCGCTCACCTCTCGGACTCTCCTTTTACACTGTGCTCAACTCCTGGACTCTCCTTTTACACTGTGCTCAACTCCTGGACTCTCCTTTTACACTGCGCTCACCTCTCGGACTGTCCTTTTACACTGCGCTCACCTCTCGGACTCTTCTTTTACACTGTGCTCACTTCTCGGACTCTCCTCCCGCTCTCGGACTCTCCTTTTACACTGCGCTCATCTCTCGGAATCTCCTTTTACACTGTGCTCACTTCTCAGACTCTCTTCTCACTCTCGGACCCTCCTTTTACACTGTGCTCACCTCTTGGACTCTCCTCCCGCTCTCGGACTCTCCTTTTACACTGCGCTCACCTCTCGTGCTCTCCTCTTGCTTTTGGACTCTCCTTTTACACTGTGCTCAACTCCTGGACTCTCCTTTTACACTGTGCTCAACTCCTGGACTCTCCTTTTACACTGTGCTCACCTGCTGGACTCTCCTCCCGCTCTCGGACTCTCCTTTTACACTGCGCTCACCTCTCGGGCTCTCCTTTCACTCTCGGACTCTCCTCCCGCTCTCGGACTCTCCTTTTACACTGTGCTCACCTCTCGGGCTCTCCTTTCACTCTCGGACTCTCCTCTCACTCTCGGACTCTCCTTTTACACTGCGCTCACCTCTCGGACTCTCCTTTTACACTGCGCTCACCTCTCGGACTCTCCTCCCTCTCTCGGACTCTCCTTTTACACTGCGCTCACCTCTCGGGCTCTCCTCTCACTCTCGGACTCTCCTCCCACTCTCGGACTCTCCTTTTACACTGTGCTCACCTCTCGGACTCTCCTCTCGCTCTCAGACACTCCTTTTACATTGCGCTCACCTCTCGGACTCTCCTACCTCTCTCGGACTCTCCTTTTACACTGCGCTCACCTCTCGGGCTCTCCTCTCACTCTCGGACTCTCCTCCCACTCTCGGACTCTCCTTTTACACTGTGCTCACCTCTCGGACTCTCCTCTCGCTCTCAGACACTCCTTTTACATTGCGCTCACCTCTCGGACTCTCCTCTCACTCTCGGACTCTCCTCTCGCTTTCGGACTCTCCTCTCGCTCTCGGACTCTCCTCTCACTCTCGGACTCTCCTCTCACTCTTGGACTCTCCTCTCGCTTTCGGACTCTCCTCTCGCTCTCGGACTCTCCTCTCACTCTCGGACTCTCCTCCCTCTCTCGGACTCTCCTTTTACACTGTGCTCACCTCTCGGACTCTCCTCTCGCTCTCAGACACTCCTTTTACATTGCGCTCACCTCTCGGACTCTCCTCTCACTCTCGGACTCTCCTCTCGCTTTCGGACTCTCCTCTCGCTCTCGGACTCTCCTCTCACTCTCGGACTCTCCTCTCACTCTCGGACTCTCCTCTCGCTTTCGGACTCTCCTCTCGCTCTCGGACTCTCCTCTCGCTCTCGGACTCTCCTCTCGCTCTCGGACTCTCCTCTCGCTCTCGGACTCTCCTTTCGCTCTCGGACTCTCCTTTTACACTCTGTTCACCTCTCGCACTCTCCTCCCGCTCTTGGACTCTCCTTTTACACTGCACTCACCTCTCGGACTCTCCTCTCGCTCTCGGACTCTCCTTTTACACTCCGTTCACCTCTCGCACTCTCCTCCCACTCTTGGACTCTCCTTTTACACTGCGCTCACCTCTCGGACTCTCCTTTTACACTGCACTCACCTCTCGGACTCTCCTTTTACACTGTGCTCACCTCTCGGACTCTCCTTTTACACTGCGCTCACCTCTCGGACTCTCCTTTTACACTGCGCTCAACTCCTGGACTCTCCTTTTACACTGCGCTCACCTCTCGGACTCTCCTCCCGCTCTCGGGCTCTCCTCTTGCTTTTGGACTCTCCTTTTACACTGTGCTCAACTCCTGGACTCTCCTTTTACACTGTGCTCACCTCCTGGACTCTCCTCCCGCTCTCGGACTCTCCTTTTACACTGTGCTCACCTCTCGGACTCTCCTCCCGCTCTGGGACTCTCCTTTTACACTGTGCTCAACTCCTGGACTCTCCTTTTACACTGCGCTCACCTCTCGGACTCTCCTCCCGCTCTTGGACTTTCCTTTTACACTGCACTCACCTCTCGGACTCTCCTCCCGCTCTGGGACTCTCCTCCCGCTCTCGGACTCTCCTTTTACACTGTGCTCAACTCCTGGACTCTCCTTTTACACTGAGCTCACCTCTCAGACTCTCCTCCCGCTCTCGGACTCTCCTTTTACACTGTGCTCAACTCCTGGACTCTCCTTTTACACTGAGCTCACCTCTCGGACTCTCCTCCCGCTCTCAGACTCTCCTTTTACACTGCGCTCACCTCTCGGACTCTCCTTTTACACTGCACTCACCTCTCGGACTCTCCTTTTACACTGTGCTCACCTCTCGGAAACTCCTTTTACACTGTGCTCACCTCTCGGACTCTCCTCTCGCTCTCGGACTCTCCTCTCGCTCTCGGACTCTCCTCTCGCTCTCGGACTTTCCTTTTACACTGCACTCACCTCTCGGACTCTCCTTTTACACTGTGCTCACCTCCTGGACTCTCCTCCCACTCTCGGACTCTCCTTTTTCACTGCGCTCACCTCACGGACTCTCCTTTTACACTGCACTCACCTCTCGGACTCTCCTTTTACACTGTGCTCACCTCTCGGACTCTCCTTTTACACTGCGCTCACCTCTCGGACTCTCCTTTTACACTGCGCTCACCTCTCGGACTCTCCTTTTACACTGCGCTCACCTCTCGGACTCTCCTTTTACACTGTGCTCACCTCTCGGACTCTCCTTTTACACTGCGCTCACCTCTCGGACTCTCCTTTTTCACTGCGCTAACCTCTCGGACTCTCCTTTTACACTGTGCTCACCTCTCGGACTCTCCTCTCGCTCTCGGACTCTCCTCTCGATCTCGGACTCTCCTTTTACACTGCACTCACCTCTCGGACTCTCCTTTTACACTGTGCTCACCTCCTGGACTCTCCTCCCACTCTCGGACTCTCCTTTTTCACTGCGCTCACCTCTCGGACTCTCCTTTTACACTATGCTCACCTCTCGGACTCTCCTTTTACACTGCGCTCACCTCTCGGACTCTCCTTTTACACTGTGCTCACCTCTCGGACTCTCCTTTTACACTGTGCTCACCTCTCGGACTCTCATTTTACACTGCGCTCACCTCTCGGACTCTCCTTTTACACTGTGCTCACCTGTCAGACTCTCCTTTTACACTGTGCTCACCTCTCGGACTCTCCTTTTACACTGTGCTCACCTCTCGGGCTCTCCTTTTACACTGTGCTCACCTCTCAGACTCTCCTTTTACACTGTGCTGACCTCTCGGACTCCCCTTTTACACTGCGCTCACCTCTCGGACTCTCCTTTTACACTGCGCTCACCTCTCGGGCTCTCCTCTCGCTTTCGGACTCTCCTTTTACACTGTGCTCACCTCCTGGACTCTCCTTTTACACTGTGCTCAACTCCTGGACTCTCCTTTTACACTGTGCTCACCTCTCAGACTCTCCTTTTACACTGCGCTCACCTCCTGGACTCTCCTCCCGCTCTCGGACTCTCCTTTTACACTGTGCTCACCTCTCGGACTCTCCTCCCGCTCTCGGACTCTCCTTTTACACTGTGCTCACCTCTCGGACTCTCCTCCCGCTCTCGGACTCTCCTTTTACACTGTGCTCACCTCTCGGACTCTCCTCTCGCTCTCGGACTCTCCTCTCGCTCTCGGACTCTCCTTTTACACTGTGCTCACCTCTCGGACTCTTCTCCCGCTCTCGGACTCTCCTTTTACACTGTGCTCACCTCTCGGACTCTCCTCTCGCTCTTGGACTTTCCTCTCGCTCTCGGACTCTCCTCTCGCTCTCGGACTCTCCTTTTACACTGTGCTCACCTCTCGGACTCTCCTCTTGCTCTCGGACTCTCCTCCCGCTCTCGGACTCTCCTTATACACTGTGCTCACCTCTCGGACTCTCCTCCCGCTCTCGGACTCTCCTTTTACACTGCGCTCACCTCTCGGACTCTCCTCCCGCTCTCGGACTCTCCTTATACACTGTGCTCACCTCTCGGACTCTCCTCTCGCTCTCCGACTCTCCTTTTACACTGCGCTCACCTCTTGGACTCTCCTTTTTCACTGTGCTCACCTCTCGGACTCTCCTTTTACACTGTGCTCAACTCTCGGACTCTCCTCTCGCTCTCGGACTCTCCTCTCGCTCTCGGACTTTGCTTTTACACTGCACTCACCTCTCGGACTCTCCTTTTACACTGTGCTCACCTCCTGGACTCTCCTCCCACTCTCGGACTCTCCTTTTTCACTGCGCTCACCTCTCGGACTCTCCTTTTACACTGTGCTCACCTCTCGGACTCTCCTTTTACACTGCGCTCACTTCTCGGACTCTCCTTTTACACTGCGCTCACCTCTCGGACTCTCCTTTTACACTGTGCTCACCTCTCGGACTCTCCTTTTACACTGCGCTCACCTCTCGGACTCTCCTTTTTCACTGCACTCACCTCTCGGACTCTCCTTTTTCACTGCACTCACCTCTCGGACTCTCCTTTTACACTGTGCTCACCTCTCGGACTCTCCTCTCGCTCTCGGACTCTCCTCACACTCTCGGACTCTCCTTTTACACTGCACTGACCTCTCGGACTCTCCTTTTTCACTGCGCTCACCTCTCGGACTCTCCTTTTACACTGCACTCACCTCTCGGACTCTCCTTTTACACTGCGCTCACCTCTCGGACTCTCCTTTTACACTGTGCTCACCTCTCGGACTCTCCTTTTACACTGCGCTCACCTCTCGGACTCTCCTCTTGCTCTCGGACTCTCCTTTTACACTGTGCTCACCTCCTGGACTCTCCTCCCACTCTCGGACTCTCCTTTTACACTGCGCTCACCTCTCGGACTCTCCTTTTACACTGTGCTCACCTCTCGGACTCTCCTCCCGCTCTCGGACTCTCCTTTTACACTGCACTCACCTCTCGGACTCTCCTCCCGCTCTCAGACTCTCCTTTTACACTGAGCTCACCTCTCAGACTCTCCTCCCGCTCTCGGACTTTCCTTTTACACTGTGCTCAACTCCTGGACTCTCCTTTTACACTGTGCTCACCTCTCGGACTCTCCTCCCTCTCTCGGACTCTCCTTTTACACTGCGCTCACCTCTCGGACTCTCCTCCCGCTCTCGGACTCTCCTCCCGCTCTCGGACTCTCCTCCTGCTCTCGGACTCTCCTTTTACACTGTGCTCAACTCCTGGACTCTCCTTTTACACTGTGCTCAACTCCTGGACTCTCCTTTTACACTGCGCTCACCTCTCGGACTCTCCTTTTACACTGCGCTCACCTCTCGGACTCTCCTTTTACACTGTGCTCACCTCTCGGACTCTCCTTTTACACTGGACTCACCTCTCGGACTCTCCTTTTACACCGCGCTCACCTCTCGGACTCTCCTTTTACACTGCGCTAACCTCTCGGACTATCCTTTTACACTGCGCTCACCTCTCGGACTCTCCTTTTACACTGTGCTCACTTCTCAGACTCTCCTCTCACTCTCGGACTCTCCTTTTACACTGTGCTCACCTCTTGGACTCTCCTCCCTCTCTCGGACTCTCCTTTTACACTGCGCTCACCTCTTGGACTCTCCTCCCGCTCTCGGACTCTCCTCCCACTCTCGGACTCTCCTTTTACACTGCACTCACCTCTCGGACTCTCCTCCCGCTCTCGGACTCTCCTCCTGCTCTCGGACTCTCCTTTTACACTGTGCTCAACTCCTGGACTCTCCTTTTACACTGTGCTCAACTCCTGGACTCTCCTTTTACACTGCGCTCACCTCTCGGACTCTCCTTTTACACTGCGCTCACCTCTCGGACTCTCCTTTTACACTGTGCTCACCTCTCGGACTCTCCTTTTACACTGGACTCACCTCTCGGACTCTCCTTTTACACCGCGCTCACCTCTCGGACTCTCCTTTTACACTGCGCTAACCTCTCGGACTATCCTTTTACACTGCGCTCACCTCTCGGACTCTCCTTTTACACTGTGCTCACTTCTCAGACTCTCCTCTCACTCTCGGACTCTCCTTTTACACTGTGCTCACCTCTTGGACTCTCCTCCCTCTCTCGGACTCTCCTTTTACACTGCGCTCACCTCTTGGACTCTCCTCCCGCTCTCGGACTCTCCTCCCACTCTCGGACTCTCCTTTTACACTGCACTCACCTCTCGGACTCTCGTCCCACTCTCGGACTTTCCTTTTACACTATGCTCACCTCTCGGACTCTCCTTTTACACAGCACTCACCTCTCGGACTCTCCTTCCGCTCTCGGACTTTCCTTTTACACTGCACTCACCTCTCGGACTCTCCTCCCGCTCTCGGACTTTCCTTTTACACTGCACTCACCTCGCGGACTCTCCTCCTGCTGTCAGACTCTCCTTTTACACTGCACTCACCTCTCGGACTCTCCTCCCGCTCTCGGACTCTCCTCCTGCTCTCGGACTCTCCTTTTACACTGCGCTCACCTCTCGGACTCTCCTCCCGCTCTCGGACTCTCCTTTTACACTGCGCTCACCTCTCGGGTTCTCCTTTTACACTGTGCTCAACTCCTGGACTCTCCTTTTACACTGTGCTCACCTGCTGGACTCTCCTCCCGCTCTCGGACTCTCCTTTTACACTGCGCTCACCTCTCGGACTCTCCTTTTACACTGCGCTCACCTCTCGGACTCTCCTTTTACACTGCGCTCACCTCTCGGACTCTCCTTTTACACTGCGCTCACCTCTCGGACTCTCCTTTTACACTGCGCTCACCTCTCGGACTCTCCTTTTACACTGCACTCACCTCTCGGACTCTCCTTTTACACTGTGTTCACTTCTCAGACTCTCCTCTCACTCTCGGACTCTCCTTTTACACTGTGCTCACCTCTTGGACTCTCCTCCCTCTCTCGGACTCTCCTTTTACACTGCGCTCACCTCTTGGACTCTCCTCCCGCTCTCGGACTCTCATCCCACTCTCGGACTCTCCTTTTACACTGTGCTCACCTCTTGGACTCTCCTCTCACTCTCGGACTCTCCTTTTACACTGCGCTCACCTCTTGGACTCTCCTCCCGCTCTCGGACTCTCCTCCCACTCTCGGACTCTCCTTTTACACTGCGCTCACCTCTCGTGCTCTCCTCTTGCTTTTGGACTCTCCTTTTACACTGTGCTCAACTCCTGGACTCTCCTTTTACACTGTGCTCACCTCCTGGACTCTCCTCCCGCTCTCGGACTCACCTTTTACACTGTGCTCACCTCTCGGACTCTCCTCCCGCTCTCGGACTCTCCTTTTACACTGTGCTCACCTCTCGGACTCTCCTCCCGCTCTCGGACTCTCCTTTTACACTGTGCTCAACTCCTGGACTCTCCTTTTACACTGTGCTCACCTCTCATACTCTCCTTTTACACTGCGCTCACCTCTCGGACTCTCCTTTTACACTGTGCTCAATTCCTGGACTCTCCTTTTACACTGCGCTCACCTCTCGGACTCTCCTTTTACACTGTGCTCACCTCTCGGACTCTCCTTTTACACTGCGCTCACCTCTCGGACTCTCCTTTTACACTGTGCTCAACTCCTGGACTCTCCTTTTACACTGTGCTCAACTCCTGGACTCTCCTTTTACACTGCGCTCACCTCTCGGACTGTCCTTTTACACTGCGCTCACCTCTCGGACTCTTCTTTTACACTGCGCTCACCTCTCGGACTGTCCTTTTACACTGCGCTCACCTCTCGGACTCTTCTTTTACACTGTGCTCACCTCTCGGACTCTCCTTTTACACTGTGCTCACCTCTCGGACTCTCCTTTTACACTGCGCTCACCTCTCGGACTCTCCTTTTACACTGTGCTCAACTCCTGGACTCTCCTTTTACACTGTGCTCAACTCCTGGACTCTCCTTTTACACTGCGCTCACCTCTCGGACTGTCCTTTTACACTGCGCTCACCTCTCGGACTCTTCTTTTACACTGTGCTCACTTCTCGGACTCTCCTCCCGCTCTCGGACTCTCCTTTTACACTGCGCTCACCTCTCGGACTCTCCTTTTACACTGCGCTCACCTCTCGGACTCTCCTTTTACACTGTGCTCACTTCTCAGACTCTCCTCTCACTCTCGGACCCTCCTTTTACACTGTGCTCACCTCTTGGACTCTCCTCCCGCTCTCGGACTCTCCTTTTACACTGCGCTCACCTCTCGTGCTCTCCTCTTGCTTTTGGACTCTCCTTTTACACTGTGCTCAACTCCTGGACTCTCCTTTTACACTGTGCTCAACTCCTGGACTCTCCTTTTACACTGTGCTCACCTGCTGGACTCTCCTCCCGCTCTCGGACTCTCCTTTTACACTGCGCTCACCTCTCGGGCTCTCCTTTCACTCTCGGACTCTCCTCCCGCTCTCGGACTCTCCTTTTACACTGTGCTCACCTTTCGGGCTCTCCTCTCACTCTCGGACTCTCCTCTCACTCTCGGACTCTCCTTTTACACTGCGCTCACCTCTCGGACTCTCCTTTTACACTGCGCTCACCTCTCGGACTCTCCTCCCTCTCTCGGACTCTCCTTTTACACTGCGCTCACCTCTCGGGCTCTCCTCTCACTCTCGGACTCTCCTCCCACTCTCGGACTCTCCTTTTACACTGTGCTCACCTCTCGGACTCTCCTCTCGCTCTCAGACACTCCTTTTACATTGCGCTCACCTCTCGGACTCTCCTCTCACTCTCGGACTCTCCTCTCGCTTTCGGACTCTCCTCTCGCTCTCGGACTCTCCTCTCACTCTCGGACTCTCCTCTCGCTTTCGGACTCTCCTCTCGCTCTCGGACTCTCCTCTCACTCTCGGACTCTCCTCCCTCTCTCGGACTCTCCTTTTACACTGTGCTCACCTCTCGGACTCTCCTCTCGCTCTCAGACACTCCTTTTACATTGCGCTCACCTCTCGGACTCTCCTCTCACTCTCGGACTCTCCTCTCGCTTTCGGACTCTCCTCTCGCTCTCGGACTCTCCTCTCACTCTCGGACTCTCCTCTCACTCTCGGACTCTCCTCTCGCTTTCGGACTCTCCTCTCGCTCTCGGACTCTCCTCTCGCTCTCGGACTCTCCTCTCGCTCTCGGACTCTCCTCTCGCTCTCGGACTCTCCTTTCGCTCTCGGACTCTCCTTTTACACTCTGTTCACCTCTCGCACTCTCCTCCCGCTCTTGGACTCTCCTTTTACACTGCACTCACCTCTCGGACTCTCCTCTCGCTCTCGGACTCTCCTTTTACACTCCGTTCACCTCTCGCACTCTCCTCCCACTCTTGGACTCTCCTTTTACACTGCGCTCACCTCTCGGACTCTCCTTTTACACTGCGCTCACCTCTCGGACTCTCCTATTAAACTGCGCTCACCTCTCGGACTCTCCTATTACACTGCGCTCACCTCTCGGACTCTCCTCCCGCTCTCGGACTCTCCTCCCACACTCGGACAAAGATGTCAGCCATGACTTAGTAGGTAGCACTTTTGTCTTGCAGTCAGAAAGTTATGGGTTCAAGTCCCACTCACAGACTTGAGCACAAAATCTAGGCTGACACTTCAGTGTAGTATTGAGGGAATGCACTGTCGGAGGTGTTGTCTTATGAACGAGACGTTAAACCGAGGCCCTGTCTGCTCTCTCAGGTGGATGTAAAAGGTTCCATGGCACTATTTTGAAAAAAAGCAAGAGAGTTCTCCTTAGTATCCTGGCCAATATTTATCCCTCAGCCAACATGACTAAACAGATTATCTGGTCATTATCACATTGCTGTTTGCGGGACCTTGCTGTGTGAAAATTGGCTGTTGCGTTTCCTACATTACAACAGTAACTACGCTTCAAAAGTACTTCATTGGCTGTAAAGCGCTTTGGGACATCCTGAGATCATGAAAGGCGCTATATAAATGCAAGTTTTATTTTTCTTTTGAAAGCATTGAAGCCAGAGCCTTGAGTGGAGGGGTGAGATAGGGATCGGTAATGTAAGGCTAAATATGCTGAGTTAGTGGGGTGCGATTAAGTGCGTGAGTTGATGCGTATTATGCGTGGGATAGGATATTCAGAGGGGATGGATTCATTCTTTGAAAATAAATAAACTGCTGTAAACCTGACTGTTATTTGAACCTCCCCACAGCTTAATGTAGACCAGCTGTTTTATATACTCTCAGAGGCTCACTATGTTGTTCCAGACACATGGAAAATGTAATTAGTCTGAAAAGAACAAATAATTTATTGCAGGGGTCTTGCTGTCTTACTCAAAAAGTCAATATAGTCAGGCATCTGTGGCAATGTGAACACCAGCTAAAATGGAGGATAGAATCTGAGTAGGAAAACAGATGCATTCGAGTCTCTCAAACAACTGCAAAACTGATCATTACAAGGAGGAAAGAGCAATTGTAAACTTGCATAGACCCTTCAGGAAAATAGATATGAAATGATTCCAGTGAATTGCTTTAGTATCCAGTCAATAATGTATTCAAGTAACACCATTTAAATATCACATTCACAGCTTTTATTATTCCGATCACAAGCCAATATGTTATTCAAAACCTGCTATCTTACTCTTATCTCCTTTTAGTATTCTTGTTCCATCTCCACTATTTGATTGCATTAAATCAGTGCGCTGTCCAGATACAGGCTAACCCTTTCAGTGCAGAATGCCCTTCAGGGATTAAAACTGTCCATGGTGAAGTGGTTAACTGTAGTAGGCCTGCTAGAGGCTTACCTGTGGACAGAGGCCTGATGGTATGATGTAATTGCGTGCCGCACCATGACACACGTAGAATGAGTGAGCCTGGATCTTCCGTCTGACTGGGTCATGATGGAGATGGAAGGCACTCGTTTTTCACATTTGGTGGCCCAGAAATAGAAGTGCCCAATACAACTGCAGATCACAAGACCCACAGAAATTTGTAATATTTGTTAGTGCTGTCGATGGCAGGAGAGTCGTACTTTCCGCTGTCATTGATGTTCAAATGAGTCAGAGGTATTTTAAGCCATGCATCACTGGTCTGTGTTGAGTTACCTCATCTCAGCCAGTGACCTGGGTTAGGGAGGTAAAAAATCAGCTTGGGCTCCAGCTCTTGATTGCTCTCCAGTGACTTCTGCCAGAAATGTGTGTGCACAGTCAACATGTGAATACGGGATCATTCTTTGCTGTGATGCCTTCCATTGTTGAATAGTCTGCCAACACTCTCTGTGCTTAGATTAATGCATGAAGAATGACCACTTGAACAATGCGCTGGAGGGCAGGTGAACCCTGTGGCAAGAGTCGGTGCTTTCTGAGAGGAAAAGGAGATAAAATTGGAAAAATAATGTTTTTAAAAAATGTTTTTATTTTACTGTATTTTTTCAAGTTTTTTTTTGAAGATTATTTTTCAAGCAGTGAATCTGATGATACTGTTAGGGTTGCTGATTTAGAGGGTTTACTGATTCCATAGCATAACACCCCATTTCTATTAGAGCCCTGCTTATGATGGCATCCCTGCCTATGGAGGCAGTGCTACCACAACAACAACTCTCATTTATATAACATCTTTAATGTAGTAAAATAAAGTGTAGGCGCTTCACAGAAGCGTTATCAAATAAATTTTGACACCGAGCCACATATTAGGACAGGTGACCAAAAGCTTGGAAAAAGAGGTAGGTTTTAAGGAGCATCTTAAAGAAGGAGAGAGAGGTAGTGAGGTGGAGAGCTTTAGGGAGGGAATTCCAGAGCTTAGGGCCCAGGCAGCTGAAGGCACGGCTGCCAATGGTGGAGCACTGAAAAGCGGGGATGCGCAAGAGGACAGAATATAAATGAAGTGGCTTGCGTGCCCATGGAGGCAGGGAACAGGAACTCATGAGAGGCAAAACAAAGCCGATGGCAAAGGTAAATGGTTGGTTGCCATCAGTTACGTTCACCATCGGAGTTACCAAATTGTTCTGGCTGCAGACCCACAGCCTAATATTAACATGATGTGCAGATGCCGGTGATGGACTGGGGTTGACAAATGTAAACAACCTTACAACACCAAGTTATAGTCCAACAATTTTATTTGAAAATCACAAGCTTTCGGAGGCTTCCTCCTTCGTCAGGTGAATGTCAGGAAATCCTTGAACCTTTCGCATTTATATTCAGAGAACAATACCTGGTGATTACAGATAATCATTCCAACTGCCCGTTGTCAAGGCAATCAAAGTGTTCAGACAGAGAGGTGTTACCTACAGGACCACCGAATATACAAACGGCCAGAACACAAAACAGAGAGAGAGAGGGAGAAACATCCGAAAGGAAGAGAAAGACAGAAAATGACCCGTTGAATTAAAAACAGATAACTTTAATTCGCTGGTGGGGTTACGTGTAGCATGACATGAACCCAAGATCCCGGTTGAGGCCGTCCTCATGGGTGCGGAACTTGGCTATCAATTTCTGCTCGACGATTTTGCGTTGTCGTGTGTCTCGAAGGTCGCCTTGGAGTACGCTTACCCGAAGGTCAGTGGCTGAATGTCCTTGACTGCTGAAGTGTTCCCCGACTGGGAGGGAACCCTCCTGTCTGGCGATTGTTGCGCGGTGTCCGTTCATCCGTTGTCGCAGTGTCTGCATGGTCTCGCCAATGTACCATGCTCCGGGGCATCCTTTCCTGCAACGTATGAGGTAGACAACTTTGGCTGAGTCACAGGAGTATGAACCATGTGCCTGGTGGGTGGTGTCCTCTCGTGTGATGGTGGTATCTGTGTCGATGATCTGGCATGTCTTGCAGAGGTTGCCGTGGCAGGGTTGTGTGCTGTCGTGGACGCTGTTCTCCTGAAAGCTGGGTAATTTGCTGCGAACGATGGTCTGTTTGAGGTTGGGTGGCTGTTTGAAGGCGAGTAGTGGAGGTGTGGGGATGGCCTTAGCGAGGTGTTCGTCGTCATCGATGACATGTTGAAGGCTGCGGAGAACATGGCGTAGTTTCTCCGCTCCGGGGAAGTACTGGACGACGAAGGGTACTCTCATGGTTGCGTCCCGTGTTAGTCTTCTGAGGAGGTCTATGCGATTTTTCGCTGTGGCCCGTCGGAACTGTTGATCGACGAGTCGAGCGCCATATCCCGTTCTTACGAGGGCGTCTTTCAGCGTCTGTAGGTGTCCATCGCGTTCCTCCTCGTCTGAGCAGATCCTGTGTATTCGCAGGGCCTGTCCATAGGGGACGGCCTCTTTGACGTGGTTAGGGTGGAAGCTGGAAAAGTGGAGCATCGTGAGGTTGTCCGTGGGCTTGCGGTAGAGTGAGGTGCTGAGGTGCCCGTATTTGATGGAGATTCGTGTGTCCAAGAAAGAAACCGATTCTGAGGAGTAGTCCATGGTGAGCTTGACGGTGGGATGGAACTTGTTGATGTTATCGTGTAGTCTCTTTCGTGATTCTTCGCCGTGGGTCCATAGAAAGAAAATGTCGTCGATGTATCTGGTGTATAGCGTTGGTTAGAGGCCATCCCCTATGGACAGGCCCTGTGAATACACAGGATCTGCTCAGACGAGGAGGAACGCGATGGACACCTACAGACGCTGAAAGACGCCCTCGTAAGAACGGGATATGACGCTCGACTCGTCGATCGACAGTTCCGACAGGCCACAGCGAAAAATCGCATAGACCTCCTCAGAAAACTAACACGGGACGCAACCATGAGAGTACCCTTCGTCGTCCAGTACTTCTCCGGAGCGGAGAAACTACGCCATGTTCTCCGCAGCCTTCAACATGTCATCGATGACGACGAACACCTCGCTATGGACATCCCCACACCTCCACTACTCGCCTTCAAACAGCCACCCAACCTCAAACAGACCATCGTTCGCAGCAAATTACCCAGCTTTCAGGAGAACAGCGTCCACGACACCACACAACCCTGCCATGGCAACCTCTGCAAGACATGCCAGATCATCGACACAGATACCACCATCACACGAGAGGACACCACCCACCAGGTACATGGTTCATACTCCTGTGACTCGCCCAACGTTGTCTACCTCATACGTTGCAGGAAAGGATGCCCCGGAGCATGGTACATTGGCGAGACCATGCAGACACTGCGACAACGGATGAACGGACACCGCGCAACAATCGCCAGACAGGAGGGTTCCCTCCCAGTCGGGGAACACTTCAGCAGTCAAGGACATTCAGCCACCGATCTTCGGGTAAGCGTACTCCAAGGCGGCCTTCGAGACACACGACAACGCAAAATCGTCGAGCAGAAATTGATAGCCAAGTTCCGCACCCATGAGGACGGCCTCAACCGGGATCTTGGGTTCATGTCGCGCTACACGTAACTTCACCAGCGAATTAAAGTTATCTGTTTTTAATTCAATGGGTCATTTTCTGTCTTTCTCTTCCTTTCGGATGTTTCTCCCTCTCTCTCTCTGTTTTGTGTTCTGGCCGTTTGTATATTCGGTGGTCCTGTCGGTAACACCTCTCTGTCTGAACACTTTGATTGCCTTGACAACAGGCAGTTGGAATGATTATCTATAATCACCAGGTATTGTTCTCTGAATATAAATGCGAAAGGTTCAAGGATTTCCTGACATTCACCTGACGAAGGAGGAAGCCTCCGAAAGCTTGTGATTTTCAAATAAAATTGTTGGACTATAACTTGGTGTTGTAAGATTCTTTACATAATATTAACATGGCCAGCTTTAACGAATCACCGGTCTGCATTGAATTACCTGATCTCAGCTATTGAGAAACCGCAATGAACGCAGTAGCATGGGCTAGGGAGCGGGAAAAAAAATCAGCTAGGACTTGTACCAATCCCTTCCCTAGCCCAGGTCACCGAGTCCATTGTGGTATCTCAATAGCTGAGATCAGGTAACTCAGCACAGATCAATGATTGGTACGAGCCAGCAATGTTAACATCAGACTGTGGGCCTGCAGCCAGAATAGCAAAGCAGCAAACACAACATTTTAACAATGGCTCCTGCTCAAGGTTGCACGCACAGCGTTGTCTTGGTGTTGCTGCTGGTCTCCAGATCTATCCCATAATTTAAGTGCTGAATATTCAGAACAATGGGAACCGGATCATTTTGTGGAACGAGCTCCATTCAATATAAATGGAGTATGAAATGTGAATTATTAATCGGAGTGCTTCACATATGTGCAGTTTCATTGTACCACTGTGTTCAGTACCTCTCTATGCCATTCCCCCGACAATGTCATCAACACTTTATTTCTTAACAAAAAAAATTAAAAATTCAAAGGGATGATATCAAGTTGACCTCAACCCCTTTTGAACTGGATAATTTTTAAGAGTGCCTCTGGTGAAAAACTTTCTTCAAAAGAGCAGCAACCACTTCCTCTTCTGATGTCACAGCTGAGATCGGAAAATTGAGGTGTGGGGGATTTGCGAAGGTGATCCCCAGTTCTACTGTTCTGTAGCAAAGCACATTAGTAGATCAACAGTACAGGGCTGTCTTTATACGGATGGCTTGTATTCCCTTGAGAATAGAAGATTAAGGGGTGATCTAATTGAGGTGTTTAAGGTGATTAAAGGAGTTGATAGGGTAGATGGAGAAACTATTTCCTCTGGTGGGGGGTCCAAAACAAGAGGGCATAACCTTAAAATTAGAGCTAGGCCATTCAGGGGTGATGTCAGTATTTCTTCACATAGTAGAAATCTGGAACTCTCTTCCTCTCAAAAGCTGTTGAGACTAAGTCAATTGAAAATTTCAATCGTGTGATTGATAGATTTTTGTTAGGTAAGGGTTATGGAACCAAGGTCGATAAATGGAGTTGAGATACAGATCAGCCATGATCTAACTGAACGGCGAAACAGGCTCGAGGGGCTGAACGGTCTACTCCTGTTCCTATGTTGCAACCAAACTTACAATTGTAAATTGCTGCACTGACCACGCTTATAAATTCGTACTTTCTACATCTGTTTTGTTACTTGCTGCAGTATTATGAAATGAACTGATTCGAACTTTTTGTTAAACAAATGCATTTTATGAGGTCACCTCTGGGACCTGGATTGGAACAGAATCCAATTCAATCCAGACAGAAAGTACCTGCTCCCTGACAGCCATTAATGTCGCTAAGTGAAGTGTGTTTAGACGTTCTCAATTTAAATCTTTAGACCTTTTGACAAGACATCTCTGCCAGTGGTAATATATTGGGTCTATTTGTCAGTGAAGTAAATCCCAAACACCCAAAAGCTATAAGAAGTGAAAGCGTGTAATCCAGATTCCTTAACCAACACATCTACAGAATCTCAGAGGTTTAAAAGCTTGCTTCTGCTCTACCGTAAGAAGCTTTCTAATATTAAAAAAAAAATTCCCTGCTGTGGGGCTTGCTGCATTTGCTTCATTTGTTTGGCTTCTGTATCGATGCTGCAATAAAACAGTCATTTTCACTTGCAGTGCTAGCCCCCACCCGTGTCAATAAGTTTATAGGCTATTTGCCCCCACCCAATGCCTTATCCTCCACTGCCGGTTGTTCCATTATGTTTTATTACATGTTTTTTGCTCTCAATATTTCTTTTACATACATCAAAAAAGATGTCAGTGGGTAGCACTTTCGCCTCTGAGTCCAAAAGTTGTAGGTTCAAGTCTCACTCTAGAGACTTGAGCAAATAATACAAGCTGACGCTTCAGTGCAATACTGAGGGAGTGCTGCTGTGTCGGAGGTGCCATCTTTCGGATGAGACGTTAAATCATCTGCCCTCTCAGGTGGACTTAGAAAATCCATGGCACTATTTCGTCCAAGAGCAGCGTAGTTCTCCCTGGCCAATATTTATCCCATAACCAGCACCTAAAAACAGATTATCTGGTCATTATCACATTGCCGTTTGTGGGACCTTGCTGTGTGCAAATTAGCTGCTGCATTTCCTACATTACAACAGTGACTACACTTCAAAATAAAAGTACTTCATTGGCTAAAAAGCACTTTGGGACATCCTGTGCTTGTGAAAGGTACTATATAAATGCAAGTCTTTTTTTTCCTTTCAAAACCATCATGACAAATTTTCAGTGCAAGATACCTATTAGCTCTTCCTGCCATTGCATCTTCCTTTTAATTAAATCAAGACTTATTATATTGTCTAATACCTCACCTCATTCATTATTAGACCATCAAAACTATGGGGGTAATTTTAATCTAACCCAGTCAACGTGAAACTGACATCGTCAGATCGGCTGCCCGTTTTACACCAGCCCAATTTGAAGTCAATAGAAAGTAAAACCGGGTAGCATGTGAAATAAGTGGCCGATCTGATCTCAACAGTTTCCCGCCGGGCAGGCAAGGTTAAATTTATCCCCCATATTTTCTGGTCCTGGCACTTTAGGTGTGGGACTGGTTTGCTGTGGGCACGCCTGCTTTCGCGATGGCCAATCCCATTGAAACTTCGAG
The DNA here is from genome assembly GCF_035084215.1 of Heptranchias perlo. Classification (NCBI taxonomy): domain Eukaryota; kingdom Metazoa; phylum Chordata; class Chondrichthyes; order Hexanchiformes; family Hexanchidae; genus Heptranchias; species Heptranchias perlo. Next base: position 20,031,661 of record NC_090338.1, read on the forward strand.
GGCCAGACTAATTATTGATACAGTGTCATCTCCTGCTATGGAATATGCTCAATGCTGGGAGCTTGGTCACTGGGATGGCGGAGGGCCGAAATTCCCACGATGTTGCAGCCACATGGTGGGCTGCAGCAGCCATTTAAAATAAATATGGCCACTTAGGTTGCACTCTTATCTATCCGATCATAGCCAGAGCTTCTCCAGCAATAGCTTCCCTTCCCAGCCTCGCACCATTACCTGTGGAATCCCGCAAGGATTTGTCCTTGGCCTTGTCCTCTTCCTCATTTACATGCTGGACCCTGGTGACATCATCTGCAGACATGGAGTCAGCTTCCATATGTACGCTGATAACACCCAATTGTAACTCTCCACATCTTTCTCAACCCATCCACTGTGTTATCAGATTGCTTGTCTGACATCCAATCTTGGATGAGCCGCAATTTCTTCCAGCATAACATTGGAAAAACTGAAGCCATAGTTTTCTTCCCTGCACCCCCACCCACCCCCCACAAATTTTGTACCCTCGCCACTGATTCTATCCCTCTTCCTGGCCACTGTGTCAGGCTGAATCAGACTTTTCGCAACCTATTCGGCCCTGAGCTGAGCTCCTGACCTCACATAGTCCCCATCACAAAGACTGTTGCTTCCACCTCCATAACATCGCCCACTTCCACCCTGTCTCAGCCCATCTGCCGCTTAAACTCTCATCCATGCCTTAGTCACTTCCAGAGTCAACTATTCCAATGATCTCCTGACTGGCCCCTCATACTCCTCCCTCGTAAACTTTAGCTCATCCAAAACTCTGTTGCCCGCCTCCTCACCTACACCAAGGGGGCGATTTTAAACCCCAGGAACGGGTGGGAGTTGAAAATAGTTGTTTTTTGGGTCGCGACCGCAACCCAGCTTAATTTCCGAGTTTAACATCGGTGCGTAAAAGTACAAGATTCCCACTGGGAATGAAAAGACCGAAAATTTTGCGGTTGCGACCCAAAAGAAACCTATTTTCAACTCCCACCTGCCCCCAACCCACCTGTTCTTGGGGTTTAAAATCACCCCCCAAGTCCCGTTCACCATCACCTCTGTCCTTGCAGGCCTACATTGGTTCATGGTCCCCCAACGCCTTAAATTTAAAAGTCTCATGAAGGGAAATAAAAATCAGGCCGATTCTATTATAGGTGGCCAATCCAAAACATCCGTTTTATGCCCAGGCGGCAAGTTGAGAATCTACCACATGATGTCTAACATATTGGTAGCGTTAAGGATCTGGGAACGTTGTAACCTTTTTACCTGTTACAGCTGTAATCTACATGCTTCGCTTAAAACATACAACTAGTGAGAACAGGTTAAATCCAGTTGTGCAATGACTGCGGAAAGTACAAGTTCCACCCTCACAGCTTGTAAAACCTTTAAATTATTTCTCTGCGAACATGTCTCTATAATTGTCACACACACAACCATTATAGGTTAGATAGAGGAGCAGTGAATAAGCTTATGGTTAAAGTTTTTATTTTTGCTTTGCTGGTTGATGAAAATTAATTGAAATCGCTAATAACTAATGCTTCCACATTATAAGACACAGAAATGGAAAAAATGGTCTTCTAAAATCAGACTTTTGGTATTTAATTTACATTTCAGAAATCTCCAGATGCTCCTCTCAAAAGCTGGAGTATCTGCTGTAACATCAGCCAGGTGTCTGCCCAAGGGATAGAAGTATCACATGAAGCAAATTCCTGCTGGAAAACATGTCCAGTCACTTGAAGAAAGATAAGACAATCATTGACGTGAGAGATGTAAAGATCAAAGTGAAAACACGATGAGCGAGGACTGGTGGACTAAAGAGGTGGTAAGTGGAAGGCTTTGGAAACCGTAGAAATAGACTGGCACCAGTGGAAAAACAGATGGGAGGGATGGGAGCCAAAGGGAAGGTTCAGCAGTCATGGGGGATGCCTTGCTGCTGATGAAAATTTATTGAAAACTTTAACCAATGCCGCCACATTGATTGATCACAAACCACAGGATGAGCAGTGAGCTGTAGTGCAATGCAGGTAAGTGGAAAATGAATTCAGATTAAGGGGTTTGCATGTGATTTTGATGCAATTATGGAGAAGAGTTGTTCAAGAATTCAATGGACTGAGGAATGGCATGAGCCATAGATCCAAAAGTTATTTGGCAGTGCTACATCTGTATGGAAAGAAAGTAGCCCAGTAATGAATGCTTATCACACTGCTCTGGAGGCTAAAGCTATGGTATAGGCCAGCTTTTTGTTTGTGTGCAAGAGCCCTAAACAGCATTTGCACTATTTTATACGATTAGAATGTTGTTAATCACAAATTATTGGATCCTGTGTGCAGTTTATTTACTGAAACTGGACGACTCCTTTCAATCCAATGGTTGTTAGGGATCCCAAGTAAAACTAATCTCAGATGGTCCCAGTCCAGTGGATGCAAGTCCATAGCATAAGCCGATAAATCAGAATAAATTGGTACTAAACTGACAGTCACGTTCAGAGAGGCCAAAAGGGAGAGCTGCTGTGGGTAATGGAGAAAATAAAAGGTTGTAATAAAAGGCGCTCTTTGGAGTTCAGGGCTTTAAGGCTTATTACTGGGGCAATGTACAGCGAACTTGAGTCTGAATTTTGCCTTTACTATATCTGACCAGGGAAATCTTCAAGCAAAAAGGAGGGGAAAGAAGTATGGGGGGGAGGATGGGGGGGCGGAGGGAGGAGTAGGAATGTTTTACCTTCACTGATACTATTCACCTTGATTAGAAAATGAATAGATAACCTAAATGAAGTTTAGAAATATATGTATATTTAACTGAAAGTAAAACATTTTATTTTCCAATGCAAATTCAGATAAAATCCTAAAATGGTGCCCTTAAAAAATAGTTTTGTCTTGAATTACCGGAATTGTTCAGTGGGTTCTAAAATAAAATGATGGTCCTTTTTCCTCCTGCAATTCCATGGCAAGAAAATGATTTTATAAAAATATCTAATGGGTTTCTTACCATTCATGGGTCCCTCAGAGCCATGAATTGAACTGTCAAATCGACCCAGCAGCTTTTAATCACATCATCTGATGGTACATAACTTTGAAGTGACAGACTGTGAATGCTTTTTAATAGTGAGGAATTGATGGACCGTGTCAGAAAATGAGTTTTTAATTCGGATTCAGTTTCAATTAAGTTTTTTTTTTCTCTTCCTGAGTTCCCGTTGTATGTTTCACTCCTGCCATTAACCCTTGACATCTTCGGCAAAGCATGGCCTGCTGCTCCCTGTAGAGGGAATGAAGCAATTGCTTCTGATCGATTGGTAAAGTGTAAAGGAGAAAAGATGGTTAGGGTAACATGATTTGTTTGAGTGAACGATTTGAATTTTTTTTTCCCTGTGAGGAAATCTTTTTTTCCCCAATGAGAAATGATTTGTGGAAAAGTGTAATATTTATGCAACGTTAGTCTACCTTAAATTGACTTGAACCCTGCTGACCTACTCATCAATTGTTGGCAGGGAGTGGGGGAAGGACAGATACATATGCAGCAGCAAGAAGAATGAATATATCGTGATTTCTATATGTGATTAATGTTTATATTATACAATGATCGTAGCTTGCAGAGCAGTGTCATATCATTTTTCCCCCCCCACAGGACAACTTTCAATTAATTTGAGCTACACTCTGTATATCACATTGCTGTTATGACTCTCAGAGAGTCAGATGTTAGGTTAAGAAAGGAGGGACAAATTACTAAACATAACCATCGTGGCACACATACTAACATTAAATTTCTGAAAACATGTGTAAAAAAACCCATCAAATATAATGAAAACTGGTGGAATACTTTTATCAGTCACATCCAAGTCCATTATTTGAAAGAGTTACATGTCTTATTCTTGAATGTACTCATGCTAAATAATGCTAAAACTCTCAGAAGTCAAACGACCCAAAGAGCCAAACTATAACTGTAGATTTTGGTCTGCACTAGTCCATCAACCCTGCAATGTCCACAAACCACATGGAGCTGACTCCCGATTGGCAGTAAGAAAATAAGAAAGTATGAAGAAAGAAAAAGCCATTTTATATAGCAGTTTTGGCAAAGACCTGTGACCAAGTCACTGACTGCCTTAATGGCACTGTAGTATCTAACACAATATCATCTTATTGCATATGTATACAGCAGATGAGGACCAGTCATGGAGGCTTTCATTTACAATCATTTACCATAAGAGGCTCATCCTTCAGTCACAGCACCATTGCTCTTCTGCACTCTCTTCCCAAACCACTTTGTCTCACCCCTTCTCTCTTCTTTCAAAAGCCTAATAAAAACCTATCTCACTAACCATGCTTTCAGTAACCCTTTCCCCGCAGCACCCCCATCCTCAATTTCCTATCTCCCGCTCAATGTTCTTCCCATACATTATGAAATGCTCTTTTTTGTGAGGGGTGCTAAATAAATCTAGGTTGTTGGTAATCTCTTGGTTGTGATTCAGAACCTCAACATGTAGGAACATGTGTTACTGAAGGAATAAAGACATTGGGCTATAAATTGCCCGTAGCGCCCGTTAGGTAGGCGCTACGCAGCCTCCTAAGGACCCAAAATGATGTCTTCTAATCTTAACCACGCACAGCTAAACAGGTCGTAGACGGCCTGGAGGACCCCCCCACCAGCGCTATTTAAAGGGATCATGCAGGTATTGCAGGTTAGTTGTTAGATTATTGCTTCTAGTTGCTGGTACAATTGTACGTGTATGTTGAAGCTTCCTATACTTGGAGAAAGTTGCAATTTTATATAGAGAGCGGTCTGGCGTGACCTGCATTACCGTTGGTGTCATTTACAACAGTGTGCTGAACAAGATTTCTGCCAACTAAGGGTGGCCTGCTAGGACTCCTGCTGGGCATTGAACACGACTGGGAGCATGCAGAGAGGCCATGCATAGCAGGTCAAGCTGTGAGGAGAGGGAGGGCACTAAGCAGGAGGCCATATCCAATGAGGGCCTTCATGGACCAATTCTGTCACCTCAACCTGAGCGAAGATCAGTGCATCCGACAGCTGCGGTTCACGAAAGAGGTCGTGACAGAGATATGTCAACTGCTGCAGCCACAACTGCAGCCTCAGAGCGGGCAAGGACAGCATTTCCTGTGGCTGTGAAGGTAACTGTGGCGCTGAACTTTTACGGTTCTGGATCCTTTCAATCTGCTGCTCGCGATATGTGCAACATCTCGCTGTTTGCAGTGCACTGCAGTATAAGGAACGTCACTGACTCTCCGTACAAGATGAGGAACGGGTTCATCACGTTCCATCTTGACAGAGAAGCAGAATGAGCGACCATGAGGGTTTGCTCACATTGCAGGTTTCCCCATGGGTGCCATTGACTGCATGCATGTTGACATGCTTGCTCCACATCTCAATTCGGCCATCTTCATGAACAGAAAGGGGTTCCACTCCTTCACTGTGCAGCTGGTGTGTGACAACATGCAGGCCAATGCCCGTTACCCTGGCAGCAATCGTGATTCTTTCATTCTGCGGCAGTCCAATGTCCCACCTATCTTCCAGCCTGCACAGCAAATCAAAGGCTGGCTACTGGGCGACAAGGGCTACCCCCTCATGAGGTGGCTCATAACTCCGCTCAGGAATGCACACGTGTGTGCAGAGCAGGCCTACAATGAAAGCCATGCGGCTACACGAAACGTCATAACGCATGCCAAAGGCGTCCTATGAACGAGCGAAATCAGTAACTTCAACGACACCTCCCAAGTCATCAACAGTCCCACACCCCTCACCTTTCCTCTCCCACACGACCATCCAATCATCCTTATGGTTACACATTGCTTCCTCCTGCAGCTCATCACATAAATAATAACCACCACCAAATGAGAATTCAAATACAAATTTATAAACTAACACATGAAATCATGTATACAACATTGCAATATTCACCCTTGTGCATTCTCTTAGTGCCAGTTGTTCATGTGCCTTTACCTATCCTAGTGCTCCTATAAGGTGCATCCCCAGTGGCTGGCGCATGGGTGGTGGAAGGCTGCTGACCATCAATTGAGGAGCGTGCAGCTGGCCATGCAGGACGACCTCATGCAGCTCTGGAACAGGAGGGTGCGGCTTCAGACTGCACCATCTCAGCCTGGGCTGCAGCAGTCTGGCCTGGCTGGCTGACAGGCAACAGCAAGGGCACTGGCGGAGTGGTAGAGGTGGGAGCAGGAATGCTGTCATCCTGAGAGAGGACAGCAGGTTCATGTTCCATGGAGCCACTGCCACTTGCTGCTTCCTGTTAAGCGCCACCTTCTCCTGCAAGAAAGCGGGAAGCGTGTCTGCAAGATGTTTGGGTGATGTGCCTGTCATGGTTCAATAATTGCCAGTGTGTGTGGCCTGTGAGTTGTGAGTGTACGGTTTGCAACAGTGGTAATGTGTGAGGGTGAGTTGAAGCATCTGATTAGAAGAGTTGAGTACTGATTGAAAGAGTTTGTTGGTATGTGGGTGATTGGGGGTGTCGTACATGGAGCAGTGGATGCGGCTAGTGGTGTAGTTGGTAGGAGATGCCACTTGACAGTTGACCTCACTTACCTTGACCACTCGTGTCAAAGCATTGAACTTCTTCCTGCACTGCATCCATGTTCATGTGCTATGTGCCTGGCATTGACTTCATCCCCTTCTGCCTCCCACTGCCTCGGGAGCATATATCTGGAACGCCTCTTGCCCCCTTGTGGATATAGGTCCCTCCTTCTGTCCACCTCTTGCACCAAGGCCTCCAGTGCATCATCAGAAAACCTTGATGCACGCTCTCTCGCAGGCCTGGTACAAACTCAGATCGGCAGATTGGTGAGGTCTGACGTGCAGATTGGAGGATATGGAATTTAGTAGTGCGCAACCTTTATTCAATGTTTTAACATAACTCAACAGTTTGTAAACATAGGGACAGGACCTGCATCTGTGGTTTATGTGTCCGATGTCTGATCTCCGTTCAGACTCCGTGTGGACCTGTATCTTATTTTTTGCAAATAAGAGGTGCAGGCTGCCTTTAAGAGGTGCAGGCTGCCTTTAAGAGGTGAAGGATGACTTTAAGTGGTGCTAGCCACTCAAGATATCTGGGCCCCCTGTTGGTGACCAGCGCCACTAGGCCTGGGTGCTCGCAGCTATCAGGTAAATCACCAGGCAGCACGAATGTTAACGTGCTGCCTGCACCTCAACAACCGGGTGCAGGTTAATCATGTTATCTGATATAACCCCTAATTTGTCTTCAATTTTCTTTGAACTCAGTTTGACACACAAACCAGGTACATTGTGCAAAAGGCAAAAAAATACAATGTGCAAACTTGGAGTGAGAAAAGCAGTGTCATCATAAAACGATTCAATACGTTTAACAAAGAAATGATAGACTAAATGTTTTTAATAGTGAGGAATTGAAAGACCATGTTAGAAAATGACTAAGTTCTGAAACTAGTAATTCTGTAACAAATTCAGTTTTTCCCATCATCCCTTATTTTAAATGCATTTGATTTTCTCTGGTTTCCTCATTCAGATCCACACATCATTGCAAAAAATTACAAATGTACTTTAAACAAAGTAAAAGTTTACAAACTATAAGTTGGATGCCTCAGGGAAAATGACGGAGTGATACAACAACAACTTGCATTTATATAGCACTTTTAACATAGTAAAACTCCCCAAGGTGCTTCATAAAAGCATTATCAAACAAAATTTGACACCCAGCCACATAAGGAAATATTAGTACAGGTGACCAAAACCTTGGTTGAAGAGGTAGGTTTCAATGAGTGTCTTAAAGGAGGAGAGAGAGGTAGAGAGGCGGAGAGGTTTAGGGAGGGAATTCCAGAGCTAAGGGCCTAGGCAGTTGACGGCATGGCTGCCAATGGTGGAGCAATTAAAATTGGGGATGTGCAAGAGGCAAGATTTGGAGGAGCGCAGAGATCCCGGAGAGTTAGGACTGGAGGAGATTACATTGATTGGGAGGGGCGAGGCCATGGAGGGATTTGAAAACAAGGATGAGAATTTTAAAATCGGTGAGTTGCCGGATCGGGAGCCAATGTAGGTCAGCGAGTACAGGGGTGATGGGTGAATGGGACTTGGTGTGAGTTAGGATACAGCAGAGTTTTGGATGAGCTCAAGTTTATGGAGGATGGAGGATGAAAGGTGGGAGGCCAACCAGGAGAGCATTGGAATAGTCCAGTCTAGAGGAAAGAAAGGGATGGATGAGGGTATCAGCAGCAGATGAGCTGAGACAGGAATGGAGACGGGCGATGTTACGGAAGTGGAAGTAGGCGGTCTTAGTGATGGAGCGGATATGGGGTTGAAAGCTCATGTCAGGGTCAAATAGGACGCCAAAATTGCGAAAGGTTTGGTTCACCCTCTGGCTGTGGCCAGGAGAGGGATGGAGTCGGTAGCTAGGGACGGAGTTTGTGGCGGTCGATAGGGGATGGTTGTGGAGGTGGGGACATTAGCCGTAGAATAGATCAGGGGCCGTTACAGGATGGTACATGCAGCAGAATAGATCAGGAATGATTATTAGTTGCGAATAGATCAGGATGGTTTGTCAGTGGAATAGATCTTCAGGTTTACAAGTGATCATTTCCAACTGAGCTGTTGTATAAAATCCACCTCCATTACCATCCCCTACCTACTCTACAGCCCGTACCACATGGTGGATTCAATTGGCATCATCTGTTATTGGGTACTTAATACTGGATACATGGAATTGTTGGATGATGAAAAGTTTAAATCTATAGTCATATGTTATATTTAGTAGTAAAATAAGATACAATATAAGCTATTATTAAAAGAGCAATTTACAAAATAAGATAAAGCAATCTGCTACTTTAAATACTGCAAGTTAAATGTAATGAGTAATTAAACAGTTTGGTTTAGTTACATTTATCGAACTGGTAAATTAAAAAGTAATGGTATCTTTAAAATAAACTGGTCAGCATTGTGAAAGGTAATGACTAAATTGTGAAAGGTAATGACTAAATTCAAATTTCACAAACTTTTCTCTTATTGGTACAATAGAAGGTGCTTAGTGGGATCGTCCCCAAAAATTCAACTAGATTGGCCAAATTCATCCACTAGCCAAAGCTGCCATTGTGTAGTCATGGCTGCATCTCTACACTAAAAAGTAATGGTATCTTTAAAATAAACTGGTCAGTCTGGGACATCCTGAGTTCCATCCAAAAGATAGCTGAGAGCTCTCTTGATATCCTGGCTAGCATTTCTCCTTCAACTGATACCACCAAATATTGTATTAAATGATTATTAATTTCTTTGTTGTGAGATGTTGCTAGTGTGTTTGCCTCCGTAAAACAGTCACTGCACTTCAAAGGTAATTCATTGTATGAATTGCTTTGCGATGTTTTTATTTAATAAAGGGCTACATAAACACAAGTACTTATTAATATCTTATTATTCCCTGTCATATGTTACCCCAGTAAGTGATGGACACGGTGAGAGGTACCTTGCATTAATTGTAAAAAACATAATTAATAATATTCTAGTACCCTCTGGAGAGAGGCAGATACAATATAACTTTTTTTTATTAAAAGAGCAATTTATAAAATAAGATAAAGAACTTTAAACACACTTTAAACTTTAGCTTTAAAGCTACTTTATACACTGTGTGTTAAATGTAATGACAAATGGCACACCAATACATAGTAATTGGGACATTAATGGATGGGGTGGGGAGGAAGAGAAAGTCAGAGAATTGTCCATGAGCTACTCTTGTGCTCCACCGAGGAGCCAGTTTCTCAGTAGTTTTGGTGCATACCTACTGACAGATTATCTGTGTACAGGCCAGCTTATGGCCTACACCAGAAAATATAGTCATTTATACATTTAAAAAAAAATAAATGCAATAACATCACAGTGCGATTGAGAATTTCCTGTCCTAAGATTTGCATATTGGCAATGCAGAGTTGACAGTAAGTGAAAGGCAGCATAATCTAACTGAGCAGATTCATTTGTAAGCTTTTTTTGTGAGCGTGAAAAACTCAGTCAGGTTGCTTGACAGCAGGGCACTGAAGGCAGCTCACCTGGCGAGCACTTGGTTTCCAATTTTTTGAGATGTTCTCAAAGTTTTCTCCAATCAAATTCAAACATTACGTATGAGTTATCAGAGAGTGACATCTCATTCCACTCATTCATACTTAGAGAGAGAGAGAGGGAGGCAGAGTTATCGAGATCATCAGTGAAATAGATTCTCTGTTATATAGCCCACCCTCAGGTTTGGTGGTATATTAAACACATTTAAGAGTCTTACTCAAAGGTCATCAGTAAATTTCCCCATTGACTTATTTGGTAAGAGCAATGTCCAGTGTGAAACTTAGCCATATAGAACATGAGGACTCCCATTTTCAATCCCTGCGTCAGCTGATCTCAGCAGGTGTTGTTACAGGCGTGACAATTTGGCCTCAGCATCCCTGAGCTAGACAGCAGGAAAAATTGCCCATTATTTTCGTTCCTAATTGCTATCCAGTGGCACCTGCTGGAAAGAGTGGGCTCAATTTTAACTCTAGGGTGGGAACGCGGAAGAGCAGCGGCGTGCCCTTCCAGGATCGGTAACAAGGAATCCTCATGTTCTATATGGCTAAGTTTCACACTGGACATTGCTCTTACCAAATAAGTCCATGGGGAAATTTACTTATGACCTTTGAGTAAGACTCTTAAATGTGTTTAATATACCACCAAGACTGATCTGTACCTCAACTCCATTTCCCCGCCTTTGATCCATATCCCTTGATACCTTTACCCAACAAAAATCTATTGATCTCAGTCTTGAAAGTTTCAATTGCCTTTTGAGGGAGAGATTTCCACTACCCTTTGTGTGAATAAGTGCTTCTTGATTTCACCCCTGACTTGCCAAGCTTTAATTTTAAGATTGTTCCGGATTCCCCCACCAGAGGAAATATTTTCATGTATCCACCCTATGGAATCTCTTTATCATTTTAAAGACCTCAATAAGACCACCACATCTCCCTTCTAAACTCAAGGGAATACATGCCAAATTTATGTAACCTGGCCTCATAATTTAACCCTTTAATCTCCGGTATCATTCTAGTGAATCAGCGCTTTCCCCCTTCCAAGGCCAATATATCCTTCCTAAGGCACGTGCCCAAAATTGAATGCTGTACTCCAGATGGGATCTGACCAATGCTTTGTACCTCTGAAACATAACTTCCTCCCCTTTACATTCCAGCCGCCTTGAGATAAAGGCCGACATTCCATTAGTCTTTTTGATTACTTTTTGTACCTGTGCACTAGCTTTTAGTGATTTGTGTACATGGGCACCCAAATCCTTTTGCTTCTCCACAGTTCCTAGTCTCTCACCATTGTCTTTCATGGATCCAAAATGGATGACCTCACACTTCCCCACTTTGAACTCCATCTGTTACAATTTTGCTTACTCATTTAATATGTCAATGTCCCTTTGTAACTACCTGTGCCTCCTAACTTTGTGCCATCTGCAAATTTGGATAAGCAACTCTCTATTGCTTCATCCAAGCCATTGATATATATGGTGAAAAGCTGAGGCTCCAGTACAGATCCCATGGGAACACCACTTGCCACATCCTGCCAATCAGATGTGCATTCCCTTTATCCTTACCCTCTGTCTGCTACCTCTCAACCAATTACCAACCCATGTCACAAAGTTACCTCTAATTCTGTGCGTTTTTATTTTTGCTAATAATCTCTTGTGTGGAACCTTCTCAAATGCCTTTTGGAAGTTCATATAGATAATTATATTATATTAGGAAAAAGGGGGTAGACAGGAGCAGTGTTGGCCCCTTAAAAACTGAAAGTGGGGATATTGTCATTGACAATGGGGAAATGGCAGACATGTTGAACAATTACTTTGCATCAGTATTTACAGTAGAAAAAGAGGATAGCATGCCGGAAATCCCAAGAAAACTAATATTGAACCGGGGACAGGGACTCAATAAAATTAACATAAGTAAAGCAACAGTAATGAAGAAAATAATAGCACTAAAGAGTGACAAATCCCCAGGACCAGATGGTTTCCATCCCAGGATTTTAAAGGAAGTAGGTGAGCACATTGTGGATGCCCTAACTATAATCTTTCAAAGTTCTCTAGATTCAGGAACTGTCCCTCTAGATTGGAAAATTGCACATGTCACTCCGCTTTTTAAGAAAGGAGAGAGAGGGAAACCAAGGAATTATAGACCAGTTAGCCTAACATCTGTTGTGGGGGAAATGCTGGAGTCTATAATTAAGGATAGGATGACCGAACACCTTGAGAATTTTCAGTTAATCAGAGAGAGCCAGCATGGATTTGTGAAAGGTAGGTCGTGCCTGACAAACCTGATTGAATTTTTTGAAGAGGTGACTAAAGTAGTGGACAGGGGAATGTCAATGGATGTTATTTATATGGACTTCCACAAGGCATTTGATAAGGTCCCACATAAGAGACCGTTAGCTAAGATAGAAGCCCATGGAATCAAGGGAAAATTACGGACTTGGTTAGGAAGTTGGCTGAGCGAAAGGCGACAGAGAGTAGGGATAATGGGTAGGTACTCACATTGGCAGGATGTGACTAGTGGAGTCCCGCAGGGATCTGTCTTGGGGCCTCAATTATTCACAATATTTATTAATGACTTAGATGAAGGCATAGAAAGTCTCATACCTAAGTTTGCCAATGACACAAAGATTGGTGGCATTGTAGGCAGTGTAGATGAAAACATAAAATTACAAAGCGATATTGATAGATTAGGTGAATGGGCAAAACTGTGGCAAATGGTATTCAATGTAGACAAATGTGAGGTCATCCACTTTGGATCAAAAAAGGATAGAACAGGGTACTTTCTAAATGGTAAAAAGTTAAAAAACAGTGGATGTCCAAAGGGACTTAGGGGTTCAGGTACATAGATCATTGAAGTGTCATGAACAGGTGCAGAAAATAATCAATAAGGCTAATGGAATTCTGGCCTTTGTATCTAGAGGACTAGAGTACAAGGGGGCAGAAGTTATGCTGCAGCTATACAAAACCCTGGTGAGACCGCACCTGGAGAACTGTGAGCAGTTCTAGGCACCACACCTTCGGAAGGACATATTGGCCTTGGAGGGTATGCAGCGTAGGTTTACTAGAATGATACCTGGACTTCAAGGATTAAGTTACGAGGAGAGATTACACAAATTGGGGTTGTATTCTCTGGAGTTTCAAAGGTTAAGGGGTGATCTGATCGAAGATTATAAGATATTAAGGGGAACAGATAGGGTGGATAGAGAGAAACTATTTCCGCTGGTTGGGAATTTTTGGAGAAGGGGGCACAGTCTAAAAATTAGAGCCAGACCTTTCAGGAGCGAGATTAGAAAACATTTCTACACACAAAGGGTGGTAGAAGTTTGGAACTCTCTTCCGCAAACGGCAATTGATACTAGCTCAATTGCTAAATTTAAATCTGAGATAGATAGCTTTTTGGCAACCAAAGGTATTAAGGGATATGGGCCAAAGGCAGGTATATGGAGTTAGATCACAGATCAGCCATGATCTTATCAAATGGCGGAGCAGGAACGAGGGGCTGAATGGTCTACTCCTGTTCCTATGTTCCTATATCCACAGACACTCACCTATCTGCCATGTCAGTGACCTCCTCAATGATTCAACTAGTTTAGTCAGACATAACCTACCCTTCACAACTCTTTGATCAGCTCATACTATTCCAAGTGTTCAGTCACTCTATCCCTGATGATAGATTCTAGTAACTTCCCCACAATTGATGTTAAAAGCAAAAAAACAGAAAATGCTGGAAATGCACAATAGGTACGTCAGCATCTGTAAAGAGTAAAGATTAATGATTAATGTTTGGGTGTAAAGCCCTCCCTCAGAATTGGAAACTAAAAGATAATCAGACCTTTTATAGGTGGAAGACAGAAAAAGAAGAGAAAGGGGAAGTGAGATTGGAGCATTTGTTATCTTTCTTCCCCCTTCCCTTCTCTCTCTTCCTCAGACTGGAAAGGTGGAACCAATAAAATGGCTGGAGTGTTAATTGACTGGATTAAAGGGTCCCTGATGGTTAGTGTGGTGGATCTGAAGATTCATTCACTCTCAATTCATAAGGAATTATATACCTTTTATATGAAGTTGTTGCTTGGCCTCGCTACAAAATGTTAAAGTGGAAGCCACAGCCGCTGTGATTGGTAAAGTTCTTTTGTCTTTGCTTGAGCGCCATCAGACAAAAGCAAAATATACACCTCTGTTGAGGGATATTGTATATATTAGTAAATTTAAATTGGCGCTATCAGCATTGTTACAAAAATATGATTGGTTTAATGAGTCATAAGTGGCAAATACACAAACTATTTAAGACCCAAATCTATTTAAGTCAAATCTTTTTTGGATAGGCTCAGTACTGCTTGAACTTGTTTATACTTGTGGTTTCCTTTTTGTCTCTGGACTGCCACTGTGATGGGCCTTTTGATTGATTGGGAAGAATACCCTTTTTAGAAAGCTCTGATGTTATCTTGTACTTCAAAAGTTATCGAAGGGAACTACTAAGCATCAAAATTTTTATTATTATAGAAGAGTACTGTGTGCTATGCTTGTTTGCTGATTTATTTTTGCTGCTGTATAATTTTACTTTTGATAAATTTGAATTAGTAGCTTGGCCTGGGTGCTCTGATCTGTTAAGGTGGCATTCTTCACCAACTTGGAGTGATCTCAAGGACATAGTGGGTAGGCCATACAATCTCTGGTGCAACCTCCAACAGTAGAAACATTGATTGATTGAGCAGTGACATGCTATTTCATATGCTTCAAGCATAATGTCAGGATTTGGATCAAAGGAAACATAGGCTTACCTATGGAAGTGGAATTTTTGCATTGAGCATGAGAAAAAAAGTATTGGGAAGAGACCCAAATTACAACAGTTAGTTGTGATGGTGACACTCCTGCTCTAAGGAAATCTCACCTCGCCCTTTAGATTAGATTATGTTAAAACCTCAGCACATGGAAGAATTAGAAAGATATATATATATACTTGGACTTCTGACATGTCTTACAAATACATACTTATCATTCAATTTAACTGCTTAAGTATTTATATAAACCTTGTGCCACTTCTACTTAAAATCCACAATTGTAATTGGATTGAAATACAAAATCACTTCCAGTTTTTGAGACAGCTCCACGAAACCACCCTCACATTTACAATTTTTGCCCCATTTAGTCCTCTCTACTAGTTGGATTTACTGTGTGGACAGGTTGATTTATTATATAGACAAGTTAGCTTTATTACGTAAAAAGCTTTGATTGCACGAGTTACAATGCTAGACACTGATATTCATCTTCCTTCTCCAGATACTGACAGTTTTCAGAGTATTTCGCCAAGTGATCCTCCAAATGCACTGTTATACATTACTGCCAGCTCAGATCTCCTCACTCTGCATTTCCTTCTGTAATGGCACATCAACATTTCAACACTCGTGAGCTTCAGCTTATGTCAGATCTTGCGTTTAAATAGATTAAACCATTGAAATCATTCTTCCTCAAAAGGATAATCCAACAGGCAGTTTAAATTGTTTTACTTTCTCCTCTCAGTTTATAGAAAAGACATATTTGTGCACAGAAATCCGCTTAGAAGCTTGGTATGAGAAGAGCTCAGTCATGCAAGACTATGATGAACTGAGATTAGTTGGGAGTTTGCAGGATTTGAAGGCTCAAGTATTAAAGGGGTCCAGCTCTGTGAGAAAAGTTTTGATAAACCTTTTTTTGGGGAGGAGGAAAAGCCAAAATTTCATTATGATTGTCACCTTTAAAAATTGGGATGATGTGTTTTATTGCTATTTACTTCATAAAGTCACTGTGCATTGTGTTTGTAAACACAATCATCACTTTTTCATGAAGGTGGTGGCCCTGTAACATAACCCACTAGGCACGGCAAAGCTTATTGAAGGTGTCCAAAAATTGAGACGGTCTTAAATAACGAATCTGACAGTTAGGACCTTTTATAAAAGAACGATCAGGAGACTCTTTAATCCTGTCAATTAACACTGCAATCATCTTGCCAGTCACATGTTTCCCAACGTGGACAGACCAAGGGAACCTTGGCTGCTTGTTCCAGCACACATGCAATCTGCGTTCCTTTCCAAGCAGCATATTGTGTAGTCACACAGATCTGACATAGACTGTCACTGTCTGCGTCTGCCACTCCAAGTGATCTGGAGAGCAAGGAAAGAAGTGGCGTACTAGAATAGCTCTAATATTTTTTTGAATGATGTACGCTGCTTCTTTAATGTGACCAGAGCTCTGACCAAGAGTCACATAAATATAATCTCTCACACCTGCATTAACAGCAGGGTTTTTTCTCGTGTCTCCCACAGGCAGTTTGACCACTAAGCATATTTCATTCTTGTCACAGTGAACAAAGACCATAAGCCACTCTCCAGAGTCCCCTTTGGAACATCTTTCCCAGCAGTGAGGGTCACTGATGTGGTGACACAATGCCGCAGTTAATGCAGTAATAATTGATTCATTTAAAGGGGAACTCTGGTATACTGAAAGAGGTTTCAATGTCAAATTTTTATTTCTGCTTATATGTCCCAGTGTGGTGGGGTTAAAATATGATGGCTTCTAGCTGAATAATAATTGAAGGGTTCACCTGTGGAGCAGTGGGACCTGAGCTTTCTGAATGTCATCTGCATTATTTAACGGTGATTTTTTTTAACGGTTCAGTCAGTAACATAACAACAGGTACAGCCAGAGGGTAGACATTTCATCAAGATTAATCTGCTGGATGCTGGAGATCAGAGAATTTAGAGGAATTAGTCTGTGCAACAATGGACAACATATTCCCTATAGCCTAAGGCACGCTCTAAATGATGGTTAATTCTGTCGAACTTCTGCATACAAGGCACAGCATTTCAGACACAGTTCTGTAGGCAGAAGCGATAAGTGAAGCTTCATCACTGACATCTGCTCAATTTTTTGAATTGATTTAGAATGATGAGGGGTAATTGTAGCAGTTCTTTCGTTCCTAGTATGGATTAAGGTCTGCCTTAAAGTCCAGCAATTCTTTAACTGAATTTTCAAAGGAACATATGAACAGGAGTAAGCCATTCAGTCCCCAAGCCTGCTCTGCCATTCAATTAGCTCATCATCTGTACCTCAACTCAACTTACATAAGAAATAAGAGCAGGAGTGGGCCACACGGCCCCTCAAGCCTGCACCGTCATCAAATAAGATCATGGCTGATCTTCTACCTCAACTCCACTTTCCTGCCCTATCCCCACATCCCTTGATTCCCTTAGTGTCCAAAAATCTATCGATCTCAATCTTGAATATACTCAACGACTGAATATCCACAGCCCTCTGGAATACAGAATTCCAAAGATTCACAACTCCCTGAGTGAAGAATTTTTTCCTCATCTCAGTCCTAACATGTGCCATCAAGAAGCTCCATGTTAAAAGATTTGGGTTGAATTGATGGTGAACCTTTTTTCACTTGGGTGGGAGAGAGAGACTGAATTAGACCTCATTGTAGATATCATTAATGGGTTGAATTAGTAATGAACACAGGCCTTCCATCCACTGCTTTAATCATTAGACATTAACCCTTTTTTTAGAGCCATCGTCTTCATTAAAGCAGCGGACAATTACATTTCATATGAATGGTTTAACACGTTTGTTATTAATATAACGGCCGTGCTCTTGTTTTCACAAGTGTCTGGTCCCCTAGGAATGCAAGGTCTACTAATTTGTTACCGACCAGTTCCCCCTGTGATGCCAATTAATTAAACAATTTAACAGGATCGACACTGTGAAATCCAGGATGAGAATTATGTAAATCCGCAATCCTTTTTGATGGTTCCATTTCCTTTTTTGTTTAATATTAAGTGTTGGTGGTTAGAGACTCTCATTAACTAAAGCTCTCCCCAGTAAGAGATTTTGGACAACCGAGTAATTACCCGCTTAAGCTCCATATCCCTTGATACCCTTACCTAACAAAAATCTATCCATCACAGCTTTGAAGGCTCCAATTGTCCCAATATCCACAGCCTTTTGGGGAAGAGAATTCCATATTTCGACTACCCTTTGTGTGAAAAAGTGCTTCCTGATTTCCCTCCTGAATGGCCTAACTCTAATTTTAAGATTATGTCTCCTCAAGCTTGATTTCCCCATCAGAGGAAATAGTTCCTCCGTATCTACTCTATCTGATCCTTTTAAACACCTCTATCAGATCTTCTATATTCAAGGGAATACAAGCCAAGTTTATGCAAGCTTTCCTCATAATGTAACCATCTAAGCCGTAGTTGAATCTGCGTTATACCTCTCCAAGGCCAATATATCCTTCCTGAGGAGCAGTGCCCAGAAAGAATAATAGTTGCAGTAATAGTGATGCTATATCATATCTGTATGGATTATGGAAAATATTTAATGGATATTATATCATTGGATATGGAATGATATACCTGCTATCGTTCAAGGTTTTTACTCTATACTTTTCATGGGTTCAGCATTTCAGACCAGCCCTCAATCCCTATCACCTGGAGTATGCCATTACCTGCCCAATTTCTAAATAATTTTTGGGAAGCTCAGAGGTCAGACAAAAACCCCTTATTTTCATCACTTGTCCTTGCCGAAAAGCATAGATGCATTTAAGGGGAAGGGAAGGGGAAGCTAGATAGCTAAATGAGGAAGAAAGGAATAGAAGGATATGTTGATAGGGTGAAATGAAGTAAGGTGGGAGGAGGCTTGTGTGGAGCATAAACACCAGCGTAGACCTGTTGGGCCGAATGGCCTGTTTCTGTGCTGGAAATTCTATGTAACTATCTCTCCACGAAATCAGAAAATAATAGTTGTGTCTGCTGCGCTAATAGACATATCTGCTGTGCTGCCATAAAGTGGACCACACACACTGGGGGAGGCGATTTTCAGTTGGAGAGCTATTGGGCGGGTGGTGGACGGGTGTATGCGGCAGTGCCATCGGGGGACCTGACCCATTTTGGTTTGGGGTCCTCATTATAATGTGGCTGGAGAGCTGCCAGTGCAAAATGCATTCCCCAATAAGCCGCTCACTAATCTGGAGCTGATAAATCAAGCGGGGCAGTTGAAATGTGAAGGACAACCTTAAAGGGATGGTTTGGAAGGGTCAGATGTGAAAACAAGCATCACTTCAGAGCAGCAGGCAACATTTTTGCAGAACCTACTGCAGCAAGTATATTAAATTTGGAAGCCATTAAGGCTCAAAACCTACAAATGAATGAGATTAAAAATATGTCCAAAACCTCCATCTGACTGCAGTGGAGGGTTCCTTTAAATTACACTGACAATGGTCGCTTTACCAACTTGTGTCACCCACGTTTGGTGGGCCAGAGCATCAGGTGGTGGTAGCAACCCGGGCAGAGACAAAAAAATGGCATGGTCGGGGGTGGTGGGGGGGGGTTCTAACAGAGTCAACTGACCTTAATTAGCATATACGAATGAGGCTACCACCTGTTTCAGGCCGGAGCTCTGGCCACCGTGGTCAAGGTCCCCCCGAAAATTGGGGTGGACAGGAACTGAGTGGTAAGTCGGCGATTCCGTTCCACGTGCTATTTTGGTCCCATTACCACCCTATTCTTAAGCACAAACGGGGCAGTAGCGACATGAAAATCACTTCCAAAAGGTCTCCTTGGTATTAACCATTGGATGTCGGTTTGTTGCTGATTGCCCATCGAATCTCTCTCTGGTCTATCTATCTCTCATCGCTGATAGGCTTCAGATGGACTGCAGGATTGGAACAAGACAAACGGTGAAATACTTTTTTTTTAAAAACACAAAACAAGGAGAAAAGAAATTTAAACATGTGTCTCATAAGCTCAGAAATAGCTGCCAATCAACATATATGCAAATAAAAACTACAGGGTGCTTGGATTTGAATTTAGTGGCTTCACATCTCCCTTCGGTTCCTGGCCAGTTGCAATGTTTACATTCAAAGCAAGCTCGGCCATTTTCGATGATTTAACCAGGTGTTTATTCTCGTATGTACTGTGACAGAAAGAAAGAAACCAATGCTTTATTTTTGTTGTAATATATTATCATATTTACAAGGTATGACAAAGAGGCCAAGGTATGACAAAGAGGCCTATCGAAAATTGAACATGGTACTTTTAAAATCTTTGATTGAAGCATGATGAGAAAAAACACTCTTATGATTCTCCCCACTTTCCTTGTCTTTATAAGCCTGATGATTAGCAATAATAATTCTGTTTTTTCTTAAAGATGTACTGCTGTGCAAAATATTATTTGTATTGGTGCCAGATATTTAATCATCTTTGTTTACAAGGGTTAAACTTTGCACATTGCAGCTAACTTACAACCTTTTTACCAGGGATTGGATTGTAACCATTGTCGTTTGTGCATTCCTAAGCAGCTGTTCTCTTAATGCCCTCCTGAAGGCTGTCCTTTAATCTTGTCGCTCTTTGCTGCCGGGTTCATCCTGTACAGCATCTTCTTTTTCCCTGTTGACTTGTTTTCTGTTGAAAGAGAATAAATTGAGGGCATTTGAGTTCAGCTGAAAGCCAAGGTGGGATTCAGACTTTGGATCTTGGATTGAGATTCAGGCATCTGCTCCATGAATGTTCCTTTGTTTCCGATAATGTAAACTGTAGACTTTCCTCAAACCAATGTGCAAATATTTTTCCGATTTATCTGCAATTCTAGAAATGAAACACTGTACTTGCTGGAGGATACAGGATGCACGTCTGTTTGTGAATTTGTAAAATCTAAATCAACGGGAGAAAACCCAGTAGAATTAAGGATAATAAAAGGTTTAAAATAATAAATAAATTACAGTTCCTAGTGATTGGATTTACACCATAAACGACAAAAGGAACATACTTCCCGTACTCGTAAGTAAATGATACAAATAAGAACAGCTCCAGTGTATTAGAGAAATAGAGCGTTGTTGTGGTTTAATGAGGTTTCCATTCATTCTTAATATTCCACCAAGATTTTAATTTTCATCAATCGAGTTGTGCGTCTGTGATTTTTAAAGTTGTTAGTCTGGGGATTATTGGACAAAAACGTACCTCGTACATGTGACATGCCATTATTTTGATGGAGGCGTTAACCTGTTTATTTTAATTGGCATAACCTCCACTATAATTACATTCAAGGCAATGTCACATGAACATGCCGTCAAATATCAGCAACAGCAATTTCCAAAGGTCAATGGATTAGTATTTTTATCTTTAAATTTTCTCAAAATCGTTTTGAATTGAATAGCTTTTTGCCCCTTGTCAGAAAGTCTCCCTTTATGGAGTTCACGTTATAGCAGGTTTGTGATGGAGTCTTCCGGCATATCGACGGATGAGTCACAATTGTTATGGTTGCGTTGATGGGAGAAGAGCCCGATGCTGGACACACACATATGGCCGCATTGAAAACCAGTTGAGGCGGGTAGATGAGTTGCCTTCCATGCCAGGAGTTTGGCAACGAGGGGCTCAAATTTAGGAGGCAATTGCGGGTGCCTTGGGGGTGAGGGGACTCTGAAAATCGCGGAAATCCTGTTTGGGTTTGGAAGCCAGCTCCAACCCACCGACTTCTGAGTTTCGGGCGACCTGAAAACGGAAGTCCCACCGGCTTTAATTGCCGGAGGGATGACACTTAAAGAACCAAATGTACCTCACTGAGGTACTTAAGGCACTTTACCTGTGACAGATAAAGTAATTGTAACGATTTTTAACTTACCTGGGCGGCTTGCCCACCGCTTCTGATTCAAAGGGCCGGATCAGGGAAAAAGAAACTAAATAAATTACATAAAAACCATAGAAGGATGTTAAAACACAAAATGAACCTACCTTTGCAATCTGCTCCAATGTCCGATGTCTCCCTCTCCAATGTCCCCCTCTTCACCCCCTCGATGTCCTCCCGATCTCCCCCTCTTCACTCCCCCAATGTCCTCCTGATGACCCCCTCTTCCCCCCTCCAATGTCCTCCCGATGTTCCCCTCTCCCCCCCCCGCCCTTGATCTTCCCTTCTTCCCCCCCAATGTTCCCCTCTCCCCCCCGCCCCCGATCTTCCATTTTCCCCCCGTATCTTCCACTCTCCCCCACCAGTCTTCCATTCCAGCGCCAATCAGGCTGGCTGCCAGGCGTGAAACCCGGAGAGGACCTTAATCATCAGCAGTCGGAAACGGTAAGTTTTGTCCTTGCGGGTTTGCCATGCGCACCTTCACCCCCCCTCTGTCAACCTGCCACCATTGCAAAATCGACTCCCAGATCTCACAACTTTGCAGCCTCAAGTTCACTCAAGCTAACCCGGCAGACTTACTGTCATCATGGTATGTCCGTGGCCGTGTCACCACAGGTGATGGGATTAATATTGCAAGAGCACATTTAGTTTACTTCCTAAAGCAGACTTCCAGTACTGACTACTGCTGCATTTTATATTATTACAGACCCTTAAAAGGAAACTATGTAAAGGGCTTTCAATGAAATGGAAATGAACAATGGAAAACTATGCTTTGAGCGACTAAACTGATAGAAAAGGAGAAATTGGAAGAGTTTTTCTTGCAGGCTAATTGCATTGCATTTATAAAGATACCTCCTAGAAGCCATGCATTTAAATGTGAAAGTGCTGAATTCCAAACTTACTGATATTAAAATCTTCTAAAATTTAAATAGGTGGATGTGCAATAAATAAATGAAATGCAGCCACTCTGTGTACGTACTCGCTGATTCAAAGGGATTCACATGCCTAATAATAAAAAACAACCACAGTGAACTAATAATTCCTTTCCTTCTCACATTTTCCATGTAACTGAAGTGTACAAATGATGTAAGCCCAAGAGTCCTTAGATGGACACAAATTATTAGATCAATTTTGAAATGTTACTGAAGGCATATTAATTTAAACTGCAAATTTAACCGAGGAACTGAGAATGCAGGAGAACATCAGTCTTCCGGATCTGCCAAGTGGTTTAATGTTTAATCGCTAGGCGAAACCTGAACTCGAGCTAATTAAAGCTTGTAAAATCCCACAAAAACAGACTGTAAACTTTACAGTAAATCTTTTATGGATTCAGCAAATTAATTCAGCTGGCAGAATACATGGCGAGGTTTCAAACTTGATTGAATCATCAAATGTATTTTGAATCTAAATCAATCTTCAAATGCTAATTCGGGGTTCAGATGTTGTTATTTATTAATTCTAATTTCTGGGGAACTGCATCATCAGTCGTCAGTTTTAACATTTTCTATTTCAATTTGTTTCTCACCCCCCCATTTCCTTTGCTCTTCTGAAGGCACCTGGGGTACGATACCCTGGCACCAGCAGCCTTGCCAAATGTTATCTTCATTTGCGAGCCAAGATGGTGATTGCGGGCACAGTTGTTTGATCATGGAGGCATTCACAGCAGAGCCCAATTTTTTCTTTACTTCCGTTATGTGGAGAGACTAGAGAAGCTGGGATTGTTTTCCTTAGAGCACAGAAGGCTAAGGGGAGACTTAATAGAGGTGTTCAAAATCATGAAGGGTTTTTGATAAGAGTAAATAAGGAGAAACTGTTTCCACTGGCAGGAGGGTCGGTAATCAGAATTACACAGATTTACGATAATTGGCAAAAGAACCAGAGGGGAGAACAGGAGAATATACTTGAAAAGGAAAAATTTGCAGGGCAATGGGGAAGGAACAGGGAGGCACGATGGGCCAAATGGCCTCCTTCAGTGCTGTATGATTCTGTGATTCTACCCAGTGTTCACACCCAAAAATTCTAGCAGTGGTCACTGGATGGTAATGAGGCAAGTTTCAGTTCCAAAACTACTGTCCTGGCTGAGCTCAGCTAATTCCCCATAGACTGGGGAATGAACTTGGAAGCTTCTGGTCAGTGTGGTGAGTACCACACCAAGCAATACCTTTACCCACTAACGTATTGGGAAGATTATTTATTTAAATGTTGGTAGCAGTTCTAAATTCCCATTGTTCCATTATGTTAATGACGTTAGGAGCTAATTTCTGGCAGGCAGAGATTGAGGTGCTTCAGATAAATATGTCATAGTAAATTCATGCATTGACAGCTGAGCAGTTCATTTGGACTCTTGCATGGTTTGCTGGTCAATTATTTGCAGTAGCAATGAGTGCCACTTGGTCGCTCAGCAATGCTGCTCGCCAGTACTCTGGAACTATTATCAGAAAGAGGAAAACAATGAGTCACGGTCCAGCATAAAACTGGTCCATGCAACTGATGGAAACGGGCTTTGGTAAATGTGATTTGATCATTATATCTGCATGAGCATGACAAGTGGTGATCAACGAGTGCATTCGACTGTTTCATCAAGCTGTGCATGCTGTACATTCTGATACACAAATGTTTTACTTTCTGGCTGGTGGGAAGTTAATAACACCATTTATATGTTTCTTTAGGCAGGACTGAACTATAGACATGCTAGTGGGTGTGTCTCAGGAGTCAAGGAGATCCATCTCATGAGATCGCTTTCTTCCATGGTTCTGAAAATAAATCGGTGATCTTGAAAAGTGTGAACAGTTACCACCACCTGAAGACTTTGTCATTAGCTATGGAATAGAGGGAGAGATTGATGCACGGGGGAAGGGGGTATGAACAGAATGGCAGAATTAAAAAAACAAACAGCATGGGTGAAGATGTAAGGCTCAAGAAGGTTGTGTGGTCAGATGGGGGCAAGGCCATGAAGGGATTTCTAGAGAAGGATGAGGATATAAATTTGATGCAATGGAGGACAGGGAACCAATGTATCATCAGCGAGAATCGGGGTGTTAGGCTAGTGTGACTTAGTGCAGCATGCAATTTGCTGAATTTCGGATGAGTTGGAGTTTATGGAGGTTAGAAGTCAGGAGGCCAGCAAAGTGAGTGTTGAAAAAAATTGTATCTGGAAATGACAAAGGCCTAGATAAGGATTGTAATGGTGATGGGGTGAATAGGAGTGTAGGTGAATGATGTTGTGAAGGCGAAAGTAGGCAGTCTTGTTAATGGATAGAAGTTCAGCTCTCACGTTGAACAGAACCCCAGGCTTTCATTCAGTCTGATCAAGCAGCCAGGGAGAGATGGAGTCAGTGTTGAGAGTGGAATTTATGTTAGGGCCAAAAAAGATGGTTTTGGTTTTCCTGATGTTGCTGTGTGGGACAAGTAGGAGTGGAACCAAGCAAGGGCAGTCCCATGGAGCTGAACCACACAGGAGAGGTAGTGGAGGAGGATGGCATGGTCAGCCTTGTCAAATGACATGAAGAGATAAGGTGGACAAGGAGAGGTAATTGACCTCGATGGAAACGAACGGCTGATTGTTATTAACCATTTAGCGCTATCGCCCAAGACAAATTTCACCTGCAATATGTTGTGGTGTCTTTGACCAAGGCAGACTCACTCTATGAGCAGGGTGTAAACCAGACTGAAGAGACTGGAAAAGGGAGTTGTGGGATAGGTGCGCTCAGAGCAAGGAGGTAATGACACTATGAAGGATCGTGGAGAAGAAAGGTTAGAGATTATTTATTCATTCTCGGGACATGGGCGTCACTGGCAGGGCCGGTATTTTATTGCCCATCCCTAGTTGCCCATGAGAAGATAGTAGCAGCTTGATACAACTGAGTGTCTTGCTAGGCTACTTGAGAGGGTAGTTAAGAGTCAACCACGTTGGTGTGGGACTGGAGTCACATATAGGCCAGACCGGGTAAGGAAGACAGATTTCCTTCCCTGAAGGACATCAGTGAGATGAGGCAGTAACCAGATAGGACAAATAGATTAAGGGTGGAACTTTTCAGGAGGGGAGGGTGATGATGGGTTTTGAAACGGGCAGGGACAGTGCTTGAGGAGTCAATTACGATTTTGGCAAGCAGATAGTGGGCAGAAAAGATAGTTGAGTGATCAGGAGCTGGGTGGGGAGGGGATTGAATGAGTGGGACTTGGGTATTATGGAAGAGATGAGATGGGTGAGGGCAAAGAAGAGATGAGGCAGAAGCTGCAGAATGAATCAGGCTAGGGTGGGTAAGGAGTTGGGAGTGGTCAGCGCAGGGTAGTAGAGAAAGCGGAGATGGTGGTGGAGGCAGCTGCATGAATCGCCTCTGCCTTGGAAAGGCAGAAATCCATTAGCTCCACACACGGAGTTCGATTTGAGCTGATCAACAATGGCAGTGGTGCTGCGATGAGTGGTGGGTCCAAGGCTGGGAAGTTGGCAGCGGTGGGGAAGGTATGGGTGCTTAGGGTAGGGGGCAGTAAGAATAGCTGTATTTCCGGTTGTGACTGACAACCATCTTTACATTGGCTAAGTGCTTCCAAAAGAGGGACTAAATACCTTTCAAAGCTCTCGATGTGCTTAACCAACTTAAAAACCTCATTCCCAAATCCAGGATTTTAACGTCTTCCAGCATGGGGCACAGAAACTGGGAATCTGGCCATGACTAGGGGAATGGTCCAATGTGGCTCAGGATTACAGTGGGTGGGAGGGATTGGGAGCAGTGGCAATGGCAATGTAGCAAAGGAGACAGGTGTCAGAAGGAGCAGGGAGATGCAAGAGGCTGAATTTGATTAGGTTGCAGGCAGGGGGCACTGATACTGGGAGGATCCATTTAAAGGTAAGTGCATGGTAAGAATAGATTGGTATCATTCATACATGACAGATAGGTGTGACAAAATAGCAGGACAGGAAGAAACTGATGGTTACATCAACAGGAAGTGCGTGCACATGGGCAAGTCTTTATTTGGTTGTGTATATAAAATATATACACAAATATATATATAAGATAGTGTCAATAATGAAAAACACCTGTGGCAAGAATCTGGCAGTAACCTCATATCACCTGCTGACAATAATATCCAGGTCTAAATGTCATATTTCACAATTAAGACAATTTGATGAGGTCACTTGAGACCTCCCATCTTTGATTATATAAATGAAGGAGCTTAGAGTTGGTGTAAATATAATTTGGAGCAGTGAAGTAGAAGTGTTAATTAGGTCATAAAAGATAGTTATTTCAGAGCGCAGTAAGCATCCAAGATTAACGTGCTCTCAAATAATTTTGAGCGTTATAAAATTCATAGTCTGATTAATTGTACAGGAGAAAAGGCTTCATTTGTAGTGAAATAATTGGACGAAGCATTGGTGCCAGGTTCTTTATACATCACCCGGGACGCAGCTGTGGGAAGTTTGACACTCTGCCCAGAACTTGGTAATGTTGAGCTGTTCCCTTTAGTTCACTCCTGGTGAAATTTCCTCTCCCGTACAAGTGATCAGAACATGAATTTTGCTTTGTGTGCAAGACAAATAGGTTGTTAATAACTTCTGACAGGACTTCATGAGGCACTGCTGCCGACTTGTGCACAAGGGCATGAGATTAACGAACTATAGGGTATATTTTCTGGATTTCAGGAGTAAAACGGGCAATTCGGGAGCAGAAGCTCAGGTGCAGATTCATATAACTGGATTTGTGCCACTTTTGTGCTGAGCATGATTTTTCAACCAACCTTAAAATTGAACTGTGTTTAATTTAAGTGCACTATATGGGCTGACCTCCCCCCTACTCCCTGCAACTGGGTGCCAGTCAGATGTAGTGCATCTGAAAAGCGCATGCTTGACATAACCTGAACCCATCTGGCTTCTGGTCACTTGAACAGGCCAAACATTTCCCAGCACCAGTCTTCCTCCTGGCAGGTAATGACTACCAGCTGCAGGGCATTTTGGCATCTGTCCAAAAACAGCAGTCAGAAAGCCTTCAATCCTGAAGATGGCGTCCCGTACCTGGAGGAAAAAAAAGGTGCTTAATTTTTTCCATGTCTCCATCTTCTTGCTGCATGCCTCTTTTCAGATCCTCCAATCTGAGCTGGGCTAGTCTTAGGGCTTAAGGCCCAGTTGTTCTTGGGGATGCACTGAATGAACACCTGTAAAGAGCAAAACAAAGCAGGGATGCGGTGAGGTTTCTTCTCTGTCGTTTGCATTGAATGGCCTTACTTGCATCTTCTTCAGGTGCAAGCATTCCTCCCCTCCTCAGGCAAAATCCTGGAAATCTCTGGGCAGTGCAAAGGGGGTGGATGCCTGGCGTCACTGCTCTCTGCCTCATTTTCCTGTGCTTTGCGAAAGGGGATGAACTATTCTCCAAGCAAAAGGACAGGAAAATTGGACCTATAAAATTTCTAAGGGACGTGCTATGGCTTTACGCGTGGGTAACTGCATCCTTTGGGATATGTGAGGCTGTGCTGGTATTTGCAAACATTGTTGAGAGAATCATTTGGTCCTGTAAGGTGCTGTTTTGTTTTTGGTTAGTGCAAGATTGTCAGGCTGGGCTTCTAGGCCTAGCGTGATAGAGTAAGGAGAAATGTTATAATGCTATCTCTAAGGCATTGCTTCAAATAGAGCTTGCATTAAAAGATACAGGGCAGGACTTCCCTCCAGAGTCCTTTTGCTACTGGAGGTGAGTTAAGACATGACTGTTGCTCACCCCCTGACCCTGCCATTACTTAGATCCATTTTCCTGGGTCGCAGGTCATTTAAACATATAGGACAGGCTCCCACCGAGATCCACACTCTACAGATGGATCCCACGGTTGCAAGGCAGGGAATCTTGATGACGGTGCAGGGAGGCATCTGCTGCAGTGCCAGTAAGAGGAGGAACCAGAATTAAAGGGGAAGAAGTTCCTCGAAGAATTTTTGGAAAAAAGCAGTAAATGTGGAAGAGGTCAACAGGCAATACTTTGTGACAATGCATAATTGGAGCAACTACCCTGGTAAATGGTATTGTTGTGTAGTCTTACCTTGGCAGCTTCTTTGAGGTGTGCCATCTTCTTCCACATCTGTTCCCAGGTTGTGTGGGTAGTGTATGCATCACGCAGCCCACAGCCACCTCCTGCCAGGGCTGCTGCAATGCTGCCCTCTGGGGAGCAGGCCCTGGGGAGTGGGGAGATTTTCATCATACCCACCTCAGGCAGCAACACTTCCACTTCATCAGCTGGAAAACAGGGTTTGAGTGCTGTGCTGCTTCATTACTTGCATGCAGATTTTGTTTCCCAATGACAAGCCTAATATGAGTCAGGAGCTCTCTCTGCCTTTGTAAATAGAGTTGACCTTGGGAATTCTCATGGGGTCGACCCGTCAGAATGTCTGCGAACACTGAGCATGCTCAGATCCCAGTGCTTCAGTGGAATTAATGGAAGGAAAGTCCAGCAATTTCTGCAATGGGAATGCAATCCTCCCCCTCAGACTTTCTGCACTCCTTCTAGCTGATGCTTAATGCCCAAATGCTAAAGACAAAAATCAACCCCTAGGGAGACGACAGGCACAGACGTACAGTTCGACAGACAGAAGAGTCACAGAAAGAGCATCATACAGATACACAGAGATAGGCAGGTAATCACAGATACAGAAACACAGAGAAGCAGAAAGTCAAAGAGGCAAAGAGAAACAAATCCTCACAAATAGCCAACGGTGAAGTTTTCACATCATTGGCAGATAGAGACCTTTCCCAGACATCAGGGAAAATCTCAGAACAGAAAGAAAAGGCAAAATTCCTGACTTTTAAACAACTGTGCATGCACAGTTGTTTGTTTTTAATGGTGCTGTAAAATCTATGTAAACAGGAACAATTCCACGCCCACAGGTGCCAAGGCTATCATAGAAAACACTTCAAGAAATAGTGATTCTGTCATATAAGTGCTTTATTAGTGGCCAAGAGTGATGCCAAGGCAGATGAATCAAAATTGGGACCAAATTAGCCAAATATTTTGGGAGGAAGTTCTGCAGACTGAGGAAGCATTGTATTAAGTTTAATAAAATAATGTAGGTTTCGATATTGTCTGAACCATATATTTCAAAATGTTAGAGCTTTTGAAGTATTTCAATGAGGGCTCTGTTTGATGTAATTCTTCTCAACCTTTTTCTTTACTGTGATTTATAGCAGGTAATTCAAAGAAAGTAATATTTTGGGATGACATGACATGACATGTGGTAAGTGTAGCATGCTTGGGCGGAACAGGTGACTTTGGACCTATGTTTTCTAAAGTTTTCTCCCACTGGGGGTTTTCCTCGCCTCAAGTCTTGGTCTGTTGTCGACTTGTTGACATAGATTGATTGCTATGATGAGTCAACAACTTCATTGTCATTGGATCATGCGACTACCAGGATGGTAGAAGGCAAACTGGATGGACCATGGCCTTTCTTCGTCAAGCAATTCCTACATTCCGAACAGTTAATAGGGGAAGGTGCTGGGCTCTAGTTGCTATTTGTATTGAAGAGATTGCAATCATCCCTACCCTCTTTGGATTTTCTGGTAGCTGGCAGTGTGCAATATCATTTTTCAAAGTCATAAATTGAAGGTAGAATGAATCAGAGATACAATGAAAAGCAAAAGAAGAAGAAGAAATATCATCGGAGGAAAGAGAAGAAAACAACAGAATATGGCTAAACACAATCAGGAATTGATGCTGCTTTCCGCAATGTGCAGTTATTGGAGATTGGGAAAGATGGATAGAACCAGTACATCTGAATAAGCTGCATTTTCTTTTTGTTGTTCAATTAGGAGTTTACTGGTCCAGTTTTAATTTACTTAATGATGTGTGAAAAATGAAATTACCTAGTCAGCTAATGAAACAAGCTAGACACGATTGGTTTGTGCAAAGCATTACAGAATGTGAACGTTCGATGAAATGGGTATCCTTAACACTCGGTAGGTACAAGGGTATCATATTCTTATTAAAGAAAAAGCTTGAAGACACGAGTGTAGTGCCAGGTCAGATCAGTTGATTTAGAATAGTGTGCTGCAAAACCCCTGGGAGTTTTAAAGTGAGAACGTAAAGAATGTAACAAGAAAAAGCCATTCAGCCCCGAAAGCCCTCACATGTGCAATTTACTTTATAATTGACAATAACCAGCTTATTGAATCGCCTTAGAAAAGGTTCTGGAATGTTCTCCTAATCATCTCCTGCCAGGATAAATTCAATGAAATGTTAGAATATTTAACTAACCATACATCTGACCTTACATCCCATATTATTTGTCCTGATCAGTTGCCTTGCTTGACGTAACATTTTTTTTGGTACAGAAACAATGGTAACCATCATATTCCATGCAATGGGTAGCTGTACATATATTAGATATTAGATTAACACCAGCTATTAATTTAAGCACTTACAGAAAGGTAGCCCAATGAAGGTACTAATGTGCAGTTAGGTGTAAGGTGACTGGAAAGAGTCTTTTGATGGGAAGCTGCAGAATTAGCATTTGATTGAGACAAGTACAAGAACAGGTTATGTTTCCAGTAGTAGTAAAGTGATAGGTGGGAAGACATTAATCAGATGTGAGAATCCATATTAACAGAGACAGGCGGATAGCCTGCGGATGGGTCTAGATAATGTAGGCAAATCCTCAGAGCTTAAAAAGAATAGTCAGGTATTGCAAGATTTAACTGCTAGGTTAAGGGAAGGAAAAGTATGGTTAGATGAAAACAGGCCTTCAGGTACAGTATTTAATCAGAGGAAAAAGGACCTGTATTGAATGAAGTGATGTGATTTTGACAGGCAATCTATTGCTGTGCAGTCTGATCTTGCACCATCTGGACAATTTTTTTTTCGTTCCCAAGGACACACAAGTTTTAAAAGAGGGAGTGATGTTAATGGCCTGAATAAAATGCTATAAATATTGATGCTGTATTGGGTATAATGCTTCACAATTTTAGTGTTGCAATGTGTTTGAATTAACTTCTGGTAAAATGTCAACTCAACCATTACACATGGACCTTTGCTTGGTTATCTTTAGAAGGGCAAGTATTGTGTCCACAGCACCAAATCACTGGTAATTTGAATCAACTTCCAGTTAGCAAGAGTTAACAGGGGAAGGTAAAGGCATCAAGTGCTGCTGGTACCAGCTTGCCATTGAAAGAAATGTGGAATATGAATTCCTTCCCTCTCTGGACCAACAAAATGAAAAGCTGCCTCACACAAATCCTTCCTTGATGGCACACACTGAACGAGCAACTCTGCGTCCTCAATGCTTTAGTGGATAACATGGTACTGAGCCACACTGATCACAAAGGCTTTTAGTCTATAACAAAAGCAAAATACTGCGGATGCTGGAAATCTGAAATAACAGAAATGCTAGAAACACTCTGCAGGTTAGGCAGCATCTGTGGAGAGAGAAACAGAGGCAACGTTTCAGAGCGATGACCTGTCGTCAGAACAATTAGCCTCTAATGTTAGCTGATTCCATCCATGGCACTAGTGGAGGCTGCCAATACTGATTCAGCCTCTGCTTGTATTTTAGATGAGGAGATGGTCAAACTGTATAGATGGTGGTGTCAGCAAAAAGAACACTATTTTTGATGATACCACAGATCATTGAAGACAACAAACCAATTTGGACCGAGGATTACTGTATTAACGTGAAACAAAAATGACCATTTCTCATGAGAGCTCATTGTTTGCATCTTCTGAGAAAGCATAAGACTGCCTATCCCAGTGCCTAATTCGCAACAAATATTTTGTCTTTCTTGTATACACGTAGGAACAACAGTCCTATAACTTAATTGTTTTTCTTTAATTTGTGTTTAAGTCCAAATCCTACTTTCCAGGTGAAAGTAGTGGGGTAATGTACTTGGCACCATTTTTATTTTTTCTTTGTCATTATTTCTTGACTCTTTTCCTTTTGTGTGTCCTCCTTATGCCACAGACCTTCCCTGGCTGAGAGAACTAGTTGGAGGCTTGTTCCTAAGACTACACCACTGCTGTTCTATAGCTAATCACTAGGATGTGTTCAGTGGGGATCTCAGGTGACAGGGCCTTCAACTCTCCTCCCTACCCTTCAGTTGGAACCTTCCCACAATGACATAGTTCAGATTTGATAGTCACGGTATAGGAAATGATGGGCATGAACAGCATCCTATCGTTATGTGAAGCAGGAGTGCTATATTACATTGCTCCCCTTTCAGCGCTCACTTTTAAGGTATTAACTAATGTGGCATTGAAGCACTTTTTATTCAGGTGCCCTTCGAAATAGAGAGGGGCAATTTTAACCTAACCCGCCCGCTGGGAAACTGATGGGATCGGGTGCAATACTGATTTTACACCCCGCCCGATTTTATTCTCCATTGAAGTCAGTGGAGAGTAATATTGGGTGGGATATAAAACTAGAGTTCCACCCAATCCCGTGGGTTTCCCACCCGGCGAATTAGGTGAAAATTACTCCCAATGACTCCACAGCTAGATGTGTGGGCCTTGTGAGGTACTGCACAAGTGTGTCAATCCATATTATTGTAAACCTGTTACAGTTCGAATAAATAGAGGAACCTCAGCGTGCACTTGGCAAAAAACACCTGGTAGGCCATTGGCTGTGCTGCTTATTAGTGTGCATGAGACATTTCCATTTTTGCTAATCAAACATGATTAAGACATCGGGGACTGGTTTCTCTTCATCATATCACTGTTAATTGTTATACAACAGATCTCTGAAATGATAATGTACATGCAGTTTGCAATACTTCGTAAAATGCGATATCTAAAACCTTTTCTGCAAAAGAACTCCCTACTTTAATCTCCTATGAGCCAAGGAGTGCTGTGTTTCTGCAGTGATATCACAAGAGCCTGTCACATGTTTCAAAATATTTAACTTTCAGGCTACTTTTAAAGATCAGCCATATTGGGCCCTATATTAGGAGGGAGGCGGGTTCGCAGCGGGGGGTCGACTGGGCGCGTGGGTAATGCGCCCGGTGAAATCGGTGTGCTCCGCACGCAATCGCAGGCTAATTGAAGCCACTTACCTTTGCTTCCAGGTTTCGCGCTGGAAAGCTGCGCAGCGGGCGGACTGCGCATGTGCAGCATAGGCTGTCAGCTTGAGGAGCCCTATTTAAAGGGGCAGTCCTCCACTGACTGATGCTGCAGAAAATAGGAAAAATTACAGCATGGAGCAGCCCGGGGGGAAGGCTGCTCCCAGGTATAATGATGCCTCACTCCAGGTATCATTGGATGGGGTGAGGAGGAGGGGGAGGACAGAGATCTTCCCCCCGGCGGGCGGGAGGAAGTGGCCTGCCTCTGCCACCAAGAAGGTCCGGCTTGAGGTGGCAGAGGAGGTCACCTGCACCACCAACATATCGCCCACCTGCATACAGTGCAGGAGGCGCTTCAATGACCTAAGTAGGTCAGCCAAAGTGAGTACACTTACTCATTCCCCTACACTCCGTCTGCCACATCACCGCCCCCACCCCACGTCTCCTTCTGCACTGCCAACACTATATCACATCGCTCCTCACACCCACTCAAAGCTCATCCTCATCGTACCTGCACTTACTCACCTCGCCAGTACTCATCCTGCCACTACCACTCAACCCAATCCTCATACAATCTCATGGCTCTATCTCATACTCACCCTCTCATGCATCTCTTTCACAGTCAGCCTCACTCAACCTGCCACTACCTGTGCTGCAGCCACAGGGCATGCATCACATATGTGCAGTAGGAAGCGTAAGGTAAACGTGTCATGAGCATGAAGGGGATGCACAAGGGTGTTTGAGAGTTTGTCATGGTTTTTGCTTATATTTAATTTCTGATCAACTCACATTACATATTATATTGTCACCACTACTGCCACGTCTTTGCGAATCTTGTCTGGTTTGTGCAATAATGCCCTTTCCTGAGGATCACAATGAAGACCCACAACTGATGCCACCCATTGTGTCACTGCAGAGTGGGTGTAGGTGTATTTGCAGGGCTCTTTTGTGCAGACGACTGAGAGACGTCGGCGATGTCCCCGGTGGCACCCTGGAAGGATGCGGAGGAGAAGTTGTTGAGGGCAGTGGTGACTTTGACAGCGACAGGTAAGAAGATGGTGCTCGGGCCAGCCGGGAGCAGCTCGGCATGAAGGAGGCTGCAGATGTCCACGACTACATGTCGAGTGACTCTGAGCCTCCGTGTACACTGCTGCTCAGAGAGATCCAGGAAGCCGAACCTCGGTCTGTAGACCCTGTGGCGAGGGTAGTGCCTTCTGGGACGCAACTCTCTCTGCGGTTACCCTCCCTCCTGCTGTGCAGGTGGATGTGTCACAGCACTGTGTTGTGGAGCTCCACGTGTCAGAGGTGGACGGCGTGGCCGGCGAGGCTGGTGATGCTGTTCACCCTCCGAGGAGGTCATGACTGCAGCTACGGCGGCCCCCATCCGGAAGATGTACATTTGAGGAGGTCCGCAAGATAGGTTAATGTGTCTGGACTAAGCACTGGATAAGTTTGCAAGTTGGTGAATTTGATTGTTAGGAGGAGGGTGGTGGAGGCCAAACTTTGTCCAAAGTGACAGAGTGGCCTCCTGCAATGAGTGAGGGTTTCTCCCCCCACCTGTCAAATGGACCTTTGCAGCTGCCACAGGCTGATGGCTGCAACATGTCCGTTTGAACTTGGAGTTTTTCCCCCAGTACGGGAAACAGTCCCAGTTGTTTGCAAAATCCCACCCCTCCTAAAATGTTATGTTAATCAGGGCTCTAAATGACCTGAAATACCTTAATGAGTACTTTAAGTGGCACACCGCTGGCTTTAATTGCCGGCGGGAGTCCCACATGCGGGGGCTGCGCGCACATGTCAGCGCGTCACTGGGGAACCCGGAAGTGGGCGGGGGTGCGAAAATCGAGCCCAATATCTCTGAATGATTTCAAATTTTCCTTATGGTTTATGATGTCATCTGAACCCATGATTAAATTGCAGCTATAACTCTCCTTCCATACCTCTATACATTATTTTAGCCGATTTTGATCTCAAATTTTTGTTAATGATTTTCTATGCAATTTTCTCCCATCTACTTCCACTCATGCTGGTGTAGGGTTCCATGGGTGCTGAATGTCCTTTGCTATCTTGCCCAAATGGTCATTCTTCATGTTTCATTCATCACAATGCGTGTTGGCAGGCTATGGAGGTGTGGCATGTGTTGGAGGGAGGGAAGGAAGGGAATCACAGCCAAGCCTGGTTGTGTCTTCATCCTATGTCCACGTGCACGCGACTCGCAGCAGACTCATTGGCTTGTGATGGATGGGAACTCTGGTTTAACTATTTCCTTCCCCCCTTTTCACTAGTGCAGGATACTGAGGGAAACCGTGGCCTTTATAGCTGAAATCAGGTAACTCTGCACTGGGGATCAAACCTGGCACCTTCCGGCTTCATATGGCTGAGTTTCAGTCAGAAATTGACTCTTTTCCTTTTCCGTGATAGTTTTCTCTTGTCAATCTTCTCCCCATTTCCTCTGAAGCCCTTGACATAAACTGGATTCCTGTTTTACAGGCACAAGTGTGCCTTCTGACACTTTGCCCAAATGGCCATGTTTCAGGCTGTGGATGTCAAGTATTTTTAGAAGAAGTCACTTGATAGCAATTTGGAACAGGCAGATTTTTTTTCCCCTACTCTCTGACCATTGGGCACTGAGGTAGTGTTCCTAATGCTACCTCTGCTGGGATCAGACTGGGACCGGGATGGCTCAGCTACTCACTGAACAAACTTGCTGAGACATTAATAATTATTGGTATAGCCAATATTGTTGTTTCAGTATTCAATGGAAGAATAAGAAGCCAATTTTTTCCCTAGGTACAAGAAATCATAATTCCCGTCCTGTTGGATGTCATGAGCCCTGTTCTGCTTTAATTAATTGCTTTAAAATAACAAGAAAACCTCTCCTTCAATACATTGCTTCACTACATTATTGCATTACAACCCAAAGCTGTTTTGCTGTTTGAACTACGTTAATAAAATTAGTTAAGAGAATATTTATTTTTCTGGAAAGGCATAGGCTTAAAAGATTAAATTTTATAAAGACACAAGAGTTTTGAGCATCTTAAAAATTAAATGAAACAGCTGGGGTTCATTGTGGGAAGGAAGTAAAGTCATTTGCAGAAAAAAAATAATCCTATTTAGTTTTTGTTTTAATTTTTTTTTGTTATACCAAATAATGAAATGTAATTAAAAAATGTTTAATGCGATACTGCATCCTTTGTAAACATTGCTCAGTACACAATAGTTGGTGGTAGCAATTTGGATAGGTGCTCCGTTTGTCAAATATGCATCACATTCACATACACTTACTGTCACTTATGATGCTTGAAGACAAGATGTGATTATAAACTAACACGCAGTGTCACCGGGCAAAGGGCACAACATTTTGACCAAGGAGAACGACAGGAAGCTAAAGTAATTAGATATCTAGTGATTATAATTAGCACTGGTTTCAGTATTCAGCTCTGAAAAGAACTGCTATTTGATAGTCACAGTATAGGAAATGATGGACATGAACAGTATCCTATTGCTATGTGATGCCGGAGTGCTGTCTTACATTGCTGCCCCTTCAGCACCAACCTTTAAGGTATTAACTAATGTGACATAGTAGGCCCTTTTTTTCAGGTGCCCTTAAAAATAGAGGGGGGCAATTTTAACCTAAGCACCCATCGGGAAACTGAAGGGATTGGTT
Organism: Heptranchias perlo; assembly: GCF_035084215.1. NCBI lineage: Eukaryota > Metazoa > Chordata > Chondrichthyes > Hexanchiformes > Hexanchidae > Heptranchias > Heptranchias perlo. The sequence continues at coordinate 20,069,042 of NC_090338.1, forward strand.
CCACACTGGTTTTACCCCCAGGCCTGTTTTTATTCTCCATTTACAGCTGAAACCAGGTAACTAAGCACTGGGGATCAAACCTGGCACCTTTCTGCTTTTTATGGCTGAGTTTCAGTCAGAAATTTACCCTTTTTCTTTTCCTTGATAATTTTCTCTTGTCAATTTTCTCCCCATCTCCTCTGAAGCCCTTGACATGAACTGGATTCCTGTTCTACAGGCACCAGTGTACCTTCTGACACTTTGCCCAAATGGCCATAATTCAGGCTATTCAAATACAACCAAGTCTGATCCTGCCCTCACCTGTGGATGTCAAATATTTTCAGAAGAAGTCACTTGATAGCAATTAAGCTGATTTTATTTCCCCTGCTCTCTGACCTGTGAGCACTGAGGTTGTATCCCTAATGCTACCCCTGCTGGGGTCAGACTGGGACCTGTACAGCTCAGCTACTCACTGAACAGACTTGCTGAGACATTAATAATTATTGGTGCAGCCAATATTGTTGTTTCAGTATTCAATGGAAGAATAAGAAGCCAATTTTTTCCCTAGGTACAAGAAATCATAATTCCCATCCTGTTGGATGTCATGAGCCCTGTTCTGCTTTAATTAATTGCTTTAAAATATCAAGAAAACTTCTCCTTCAATACATTGCTTCACTACATTATTGCATTACAACCCAAAGCTGTTTTGCTGTCTGCACTGCATTAATAAAATTATTTAAGAGAATATTTATTTTTCTGGGAAGGCATAGGTTTAAAGGATTAAATTTAATAAAGACACAAGAGTTTTGAGCGTCCTAAAAATTAAATGAAACAGCCGGTGTTAATTGTGGGAAGGAAGTAAAGTCATTTGCAAAAAAAAAAATTAATCCTATTTAGTTTTTGTTTTAATTTTTTTTTGTTAAACCAATTAATGAAATGTAATTAAAAAATGTTTACAACAACAATTTGCATTTATATTGTATTTAATGCTATACTGCATCCTACGTAAACATTGCTAAGTACACAATAGTTGGTGGTAGCAATTTAGATAGGGTCTCCGTTTGTCAAATATGCACCACATCCATGCACACTTATTTTCATTTATGATGGTTGAAGACAAGATGTGATTATAAACTAACACGCAGTGTCACTGAACAGGGGGCACAACATTTTGACCCAGGAAAACGACAGGAAGCTGAAGTAATTACATACCTAGTGCTTATAATTAGCTCTGGTTTAAGTATTCAGCTCTGAAAAGAAATGCTATTGTGCCCTGAACAGTTCTAAAGAATTGGGGCTGAAATTACTCGGCTTCCGCTGGTCTTGTGTCATCTGGAGGGAGACCAATGGAACCCCCTAGAAAACAGGGGAGAACTGATTGTCTCCCATTTCTTGGAGCTTCCTGTTTGCATTGTTTTGAAATCCCTCCATGGCCTCGTCCCTCCCTATCTCTGTGACCTCCTTCACCCGTACAACCCTCCGAGATCTCTGCGCTCCTCCAATTCTGGCCTCTTGCGCATCCCCGATTTTCATCAGACCACCGTTGGCGGCCATGCCTTCAGCTGCCTAGGCCCAATGTTCTGGAATTCCCTCCCTAAACGTCTCTGCCTCTCTACCTCTCTCTCCTCCTTTAAGATGCTCCTTAAAACCTACCTCTTTGACCAAGCTTTTGGTCACCTGTCCTAATATCTCCTTACGTGGTTCGGTATCGCTGCGAGCAACCTGGACTCTAGGGGAATGAAGGGATATGGGGATCGGGCAGGAAAGTGAAGTTGAGGTTGAAGATCAGCCATGACCTTATTGAATGGCCGAGCAGGCTCGAGGGGCCGCATGGCCTACTCCTGCTCCTATTTCTTATGTAACCCAGGGAGAAAATCATAGCGGCATTAAACAAAACTATGGGCCAGATTTTGCTGTGAGCAGCCGTTCGTTGGATTTGCACTTGCCCATAGACTTTCTCTGGGGTTTTGCACGGCAAGTTGCTGTCAGCGGGAGAGTCAAACAGCATGGTGCCCCCTACAGGGCATCTGGGGCCTGTGCGAACAGGGCAAGTAACTGTGTGTCTCCTTAACCAATCAGGTTGAAGAATCGTTGATGAGACAGCGCAGAACCAGGAAGTGGAAGTGAGAATAGTGAATTCAATATCAAATCAGGTGCAGAAAGCAAAATAAAGAAAGGGAAAGAAAAATTGGATTAAGAGACAGAGATAAAAGAAACAGAAAGAAAAGTAGAAAAAAAATGTTATTTACATTTAAAAAAAAATCTCCAACAACAATTAAAAGCTGAAGTAATGAGACTCCACACTTAGAAAAGTTAATTTTCAGTGCCAGAGAGGTTGTTTGGCAATAATTAAGACTTGCCATGCCATTAAAAGGGTATTAAGACTGGAATGGACAAGCCCTAACCTTTTGTGGCGAGTTTAGACCGTATCGGTGAGGTCAGTGCAGGAACATCACCCTGTTCAATACATTTGAATGGGGAGCCAGAGGGCGAGATGCTGTTTTTGCTCAGCTTACAGAGGGCGGTGCATCTCAGACAGTAACTTCCTGATATTCGCGTTTAACTGTGCATCTCTTCTCCAATTTGCACATAAATAACAATGAGCACTGTTAGCATCACTGTTATTTTCACAGCAAAATCTGGCCTTATGTGTTTTTTAAAATTTCTTTGAACCCTTTTATTTGTTAGTTATAAAAATATTGGAGATAGGGGAAAAAGACTTTTGTACTGGGTGGGGCAGTTAGAGACGGGATGTCACGTGATGAAACCTCCAGGAATACATCCAACCAGAGTTGGCAACCCCAGCATGGTGGCTTCAGGAATGGCGTTGTTCTGGATTGATCATATTCAAATACTGCAGTACTGGATTTCCATCACAAGAGTCTCTCAGCGAGCTACATAAAGTGCAGGTCTTCCAGTGGCAGAAAGTAAGTACTGCGCCATTTCAAGAAATTACATAGGTTCCACGGCTTTAAATTAGCTTTTGTTGTATGGCTTCAACCAAAGTTTTCTATTCGTACGAGAAAGTTCCTGACTTCCTTTGACATTTTGTGTCAGTGGTGGCATTATCAGGTCTTTATAGGGAAACACAGAATCGTACAATGTTACAGCACAGAAAAGTGCCTATGTCTTCCCAGAAAATAAATATTCTCTTTACTAATTTTATTAATAGAGGCATAGAGTACAAAAACAAGGAAGTTATGCTAGACTTTTATTAAACACTGGTTAGGCCTCAATTGTGTTCAATTCTGGGTACCATACTTTAAGAAAGATGTCAAAGCCTTAGAGAAGTTTACTAGAATGGTACCAGGGAAGAGGGACTTCAGTTATATGGAGAGACTTGAGAAGCTGGGGTTGTTCTCCTTAGAACAGAGAAGGTTAAGGGGAGATTTGATAGAGGTGTATGATTTTGATAGAGTAAATAAGGAGAAACTGCTCCCGGTGGCAGAAGGGTCGGTAACCAGAGGACACAGATTTAAGGTAGTTGGCAAAAGAACCAGAGGCAACATGAGGGAAAAAAATTTAAGCAGCGATTTGTTGTGATCTGGAATGCACTGCCTGAAAGGGTGTTGGAAGCAGATTCACTGGTAATTTTCAAAAGGGAATTGGATAAATTCTTGAAGGGGAAACATTTACAGGGCTATGGGGAAAGAGCATAATTGGATAACTCTACCAAAGAGCCGGCACAGGAGAATGGCCTCCTTCTGTGCTGTATCATTCTATGATTCTATGAAATTGTTTCAGCAGAAGGGGCTGAGGTCAGGGAATACAGACTTGTAAAATTCAGCATGTTAGCCATTGGGTCCTGGGGCTTGCCCATATTGGAGTCTTTTTGCTGTCTGCTGAATCCATCTAGCTGAGATTGAGGCTTCAAGCCCCTGTGAGCTTTTTTTGAGAAAGTTGAGAGGGGGATGGCTCGCAGGATATTGTGCAGTTTCTTATTACATCTACAGGGTGCTGGTGAGACCACACCTGCGTACAGTTCTAGTGCCCTTATTTAAGGAAGGACATACTTGCATTGGAGGCAGTTCAGAGAAGGTTCACGAGGTTGATTCTGGGTACAGAAGGGTTGTCTTATGAGGAAAGATTGAACAGGTTGGGTCTATACTCATTGGAGTTTAGAAGAATGAGAGGAGACCTTATTGAAACATACAAGATTCTGAGGGGACTCGATAGGGTAGATGCTGAGAGGATGTTACCCCTCATGGGGGAATCTAAAATAGGGGGCATAGTTTCAGAATAAGGGGTCGCCCGTTTAAGATGGAAATGAGGAGGAATTTCTTCTCCCAGAGAGTCGTGAATCTTTGGAATTCTTTACCCCAAAAAGCTGTGGAGGCTGAGTCACCGAATACATTCAAGGCTGAGTTAGACAAATTTTTGATCAGCAAGGGAGTCAAAGGATATGGGGAAAGGGTGGGAAAGTGGAGTTGAGGTAAAAATCAGATCAGCCATGATCTCATTAAATGGCAGAGCAGGCTCGAGGGGCCGAATGGCCTACTCCTGCTCCTATCTCTTATGCTCTTATGAGGGGCTCAGAGATATGCAGCAAGGTATAGTAGTTGTAAATGCTCTGTTTATCTCAGTGACATTACTGAGATTACCAATGATGAAATAGTTCCATTTTGCATTTGCTGCTGTAGGGTTGTATGTGAGGAACTTCCCTGACTTGACCCGTTGACAGCATTTGTCTTTGAAATACTGGAGGAGCTTTTCAGCATTCACTGATAACAGGGTACTTAGTTCCCCTGAGGGATATATCAGACCCCTTTCAGTGCTCTATGCTCAGCACCTCCTGTGGTGGGTTTTTAACTTTTTTTTGTTCTAAGTCTCTCTGATTATGTTTTTTGTAGCTCTCCAAAGATGCATTATTTACAATATAGCAATGAATTGCCCCTTGCTGTTTTTTGAATTCAGTGGAGCAGTAAACTTGGGATCTAGAACTCCCGGATTAGGCTGCTGACAGGTTATGGCATCACCAGGAGTCTGAAGATAATTTTAATAATGGATTCAAGAACTGTTCCTTTCAAATTAAAACAACATGAATTAGCTTTTACTCATTTGTTATTATTTGTTTTATTTTCCATTTGAATTTTTTCCCTTTAAAATAAATTCCTTCCACCCAGTCCAGCTTGAGTTTGTCCAAAATTTCAGGCCTCTGTTGATTCTGCTTTGGAACTAACCCATAGATGGTGCTTGCGATCATCGTAGAGTGACCGTCCCTCTGATAGATTGCTCATACAATGGGACAGCACTCGGCCTCAGGTTGGTGGCTTCTTCCCAATTGAATATTGGAGATTGTAATCTCATTGGGTGGGGAATTGTGAACATGAATTTATATATTACCATTGTAAAAAAAAAATCAGCACAGTATACCAAACTGTAAAGATGTTGCCTTGTTGTACTATATCCCAGCACACAAAAAAATCATTTGAACACAGTAGCTAATTTATGCACAGCAAGTTCCCGCAAACAGCAATGAGATGAAAGATGTGTTTTAGTGATATTGACTGAGGGATGAATATTGGCCATTTAATCTTTTTATGTGCATCTGAACAGGCAAAAGGGGCCTCAACAACAACAACAACAACAACAACTTGTATTTATATGGCGCCATCAATGTAGTAAAACATCCCAAGGTGCTTCACATGAGGATCATCAAACAAAATTAGACACCAAGCCGCATAAGGAGATATTAGGACAGGTGACCAAAAGCTTAGTCAAAGAGGTAGATTTTAGGGAGCATCTTAAAGGAAGAGAGAGAGGTGGAGAGGCAGGATGGTTTAGGGAGGGAATTCCAGAGCTTAGGGCCTAGGCAGCTGAAGGCACGGCCGCCAATGGTGGAGTGATTAAAATTGGGGTTGCGCAAGAGGCCAGGATTGGAGGAGCACAGAGATCTCGGAAGGTTGTGGGGCTGGAGGAGGTTACAGAGATAGGGTGGGGCGAGGCTATGGAGGGATTTGAAAACAATCGATGCGTTCCCGGACCAGGAGCCAATGTAGGTCAGCGAGCACAGGGGTGATGCAAAAGGATACACCTACAACAATGCAGCACTCCTTCAGTGCTACACTGCAGTGTCAGCCTTCATTATGTCCTCAAGCTGTGCTTTCATTTCATTGGGACTAACATTTATCATCTACAAAGATTTTCTTTTGTCCCTTTGCAAAAAACTGCTCCTTCACTGCATCATTGCCCTTGCCAATGTATTATTTTATCCTTCCCCTCACCATTACTCACTCTATTAACGTGCAGACTGCAGTTTGTGATAGTCCCTGATTGCTTTGGGGCTTTAACAAACATTTGCATGAGTTTCTGCTTATAGTTCAGAATCATTTTTGCATTCTGATGAGTTTTTTGTTGATTACTGGTGTTCAGCTGAACAATGACACTGATTAACATGTGCTCTTGCTGGCTAGTTTAGTGACCATAAGTAATTTGGTTTGTTCTTTCAGCTTCAGCTGTTCTAACATTGTGCCTAGGGTTTATTCTAACTTTGTAAAAACAGGATTGATCAACTGCTGGTAAGAACATAAGAAATAGGAGCAGGAATAGGCCATACGGTGCCTGGAGCGTGCTCCGCCATTCAATAAGATCATGGCTGATCTTTGACCTCAACTCCATTTTCCCACCCAATCCCCTTATCCCTTGATTCCCCTAGAGTCCAAATATCTATCTACCTCAGCCTTGAACATACTCAACGACTCAGAATCCACAGCCCTTTGGGGTAGAGAATTCCAAAGATTCACAACCCTCTGTGTGAAGAAATTTCTCCTCATCTCAGTTTTAAATGGCCGACCCCTTATCCTGAGACTATGCCCCCTAGTTCTAGACTCTCCAGCCAGGGGAAACAATCTCTCAGCATCTGCCCTGTTACAACCCCTCAGAATCTTGTATGTTTAATGAGATCACCCCTCATTCTTCTAAACTACAGAGAGTATAGGCCCATTCTACTCAATCTCTCCTCTTAGAACCCTCTCATTCCAGGAATCAATCTAGTGAACCTTCATTGCACCACCTCTAAGGCAAGTATATCCTTCCTTAGATATAAGGAAGCAGTAACAGGGCACTTAGAAAATCATAATATGATTCGGCAGAGTCAACATGGTTTTATGGTTTGATGAAAGGGAAATCATGTTTGACAAATTTATTCAAGTTTTTTGTGGATGTAACCAACAGGGTAAGAACATAAGAACATAAGAAATTGGAGCAGGAGTAGGCCAATCGGCCCCTCGAGCCTGCTCCGCCATTCAATAAGATCATGGCTGATCTGATCCCAACCACAAATCTAAAGAACACAAGAAGTCGGAGCAGGACCCGGGTAGATAAAGGGGAACCAGTGGATATAGGATATTTGGATTTTCAAAAGGCATTCGATAAGGTGTCACATAAAATGTCGTTAGACAAGGTAAGGGCTCATGGGGTTGGGGGTAATATATTAGCATGAATAGAGGATTGGTTGAAGGACAGAAAACAGAGAGTAGAGATAAATGGGTCATTTTCAGGTTGGCAGTCTGTAACTAGTGGGGTTCCACAAGGATCGGTGTTTGGGCCTCAGCTATTTACAATCTATATTAATGACTTTGATGAAGGGACCGAGAGTAATGTATCCAAATTTGCTGACGATACAAAGCTCGGTGGTGCAAAGCAAGCTGTGAGGAGGACACAAAGAGTCTGCAAAAGGATATAGACAGATTAAGTGAGTGGGCAAGAAGATGGCAGATGGAGTATAATGTGGGGAAATGTGAAGTTATTCACTTTGGGAGGAAGAATAGAAAAATAGAATATTGTTTAAATGGTGAGAAATTATTAAATGTTGATGTTCAGAGAGACTTGGGTGTCTGCATACAAGAAACACAAAAAGTTAGTATGCAGGTACAGCAGGCAATTAGGAAAGCAAATGACACGTTGGCCTTTATTGCAAGGGGGTTGGAGTACAAGAGTAAGGAAGTCTTACTACAGTTGTACAAGGCTTTAATGAGACCTCACCTGGAGTATTGCGTACAGTTTTGGTCTACTTATCTAAGGAAGGATATAATTGCCTTGGAGGCAGTGCAATGAAGGTTCACTAGAATAATTCCTGGGATGAGACGGTTGTCCTGTGTAGAGAGGTTGAGTAGAATGGGCCTATATTCTCTGGAGTTTAGAAGAATGAGAGGTGATCTCATTGAAACATATAAGATTATTAGGGGACTTGACAGGGTAGATGCTAAGAGATTGATTCCCCTGGCTACAGAGTCTAGAACTAAGGGGCATAGATACAAGATAAGGGGTCGGCCATTCAAGACTGAGATAAGGAGGAATTTCTTCACGCAGGGGGTTATGAATCTTTGGAATTCTCCACCCCAGAGGGCTGTGGATACTGAGTCATTAAATATAAAGGCTGAGATGGATAGATTTTTGGACTCTAGGAGAATCAAGGGATATGGGGATTGGGCGGGAAAATGAAGCTGAGGTTGAAGATCAGCCATGATCTTATTGAATGGCAGAGCAGGCTCGAGGGGCGATGTGACCTCTCCTGCTCCTATTTCTTATGTTCTAATAAGGAGACCAAAAGTGTACACAGTACTCCAGGTGAGGTGTCACCAAAGCCCCGTACAATTGTGGTAAGAATTCCTTACTATTGTACTTCAACCCCCTTGCAATAAAGGCCAACATGCCATTTGCCTTCCTAATTGCTTGCTGTACCTGCATGCTAACTTTTTGTGTTTCTTGTATGAGGACACCCAAATCATTCTGTAAAACAATATTTAATAGTTTCTCACCATTTAAAAAATATTCTGTTTTTCGATCCTTCCTACCAAAGTAAATAACCTCACATTTCCCCAAATTATACTCTATCTGCCACCTTCTTGCCCACTCACCTAACCGATATTCCTTTGCAGACTCCTTGGGCTCGAATTTAGCAGGCCTGCGGGTTCCCAGCGGGTGGTCCTCCGGGAGCGTGGAAAACGCGGACGGGTAATTGTGTGCGTCCCCCACGCGATCGCGGGATAATTGGACCCATTAAGGCCTGCTTCCGGGTTCTGCGCTCCCCAGCTGCGTGCCGGCCGGCTGCGCATGCGCAGTACCGTCAACGCGATGTAGGAGCTCCAGTTAAAGGGGCAGTCTCCCAAAGCCCCTCCTGCTGCAAGCAAGAGGTCTGGGAGAATGGCTCAACCAAGGGGAAAGGCTGCGCCCCGTTTTTCAGATCTGGCACTGCAGCTGATGCTGGAGGGCGTGAGGAGGAGGAGGGAAACACTCTTCCCTGAGGATGGGCGCAAGTTCCCTGCCGCCGCAACCAGGAAGGCATGGGCAGAGGTGGCGGCGGAGGTGAGCAGCAGGGGCAACACCCCAAGGACTTGGGAGCAGTGCCGCAAGCGCTTCAATGACCTGACTAGGTCTGGCAAGGTGAGTACACCAACGCACCCTCCCACATCCCGTCCCCACCATCACGCCAAGCAGATCACAACCCCCTCCTGCACAGCCACCACTGCGCTCCATCAGCAATCCTCACAGCCACTCATTCACCATCCTCGCCGTGCACGCAAGTACCCACCGTCCCTGACCCCACCCGAGCACTACCACACACCCCAATCCCCATGCAATGGGATGGGCACGTGGCCCACACTTCCTCCCATCCGTTCCGCGCCACGCTCAACCCAACCACACCGATGCTCGATGCGTCTCACGATGCAAGACGCACCCACTCACACATCTGTGTTTTGCCTTCACAGGAGAAGAGGAGCAAGAACAACCGCGAAAGGGCACACACCGGAGGTGGGCCGCCGCAAGTGGTGGAGCTCACCGACGCAGAGGTGGAGGCGCTCGACCTCGCCCGCACGCGACATTGCCTGTCGGTGGCCGATGGCGATTGTGTCGCTGCCGAAACGGCCGGTAAGGGAAAGCTGACACTCAACACCCATGATCGCGAGTGACCGTATCATCACCTGCCATCAGGCGCACTGTCAAGTTGGTCCACATGCCTCAAAGTGCCCTCTGTTCTCTTGCAGGTCCGTCTTTGGGTCAAGCGAGCGTGGAGGGCGATTCCTCAGAGGACATGGCGGTCTCTGAGGGTGCATCGTCACATCAGAGCCAACCATCCACCAGCGCAGAGACACGCACCTCGGTGGGTCCCCCTCGCCAACTAGTTGGGGTAGCACTTGGTGAGTCACTGCGCACGAGTGAGCATGAGCAGACCCTGGGGGCAGGGGCAGCCGTGGAGGGTCCGCGACGGAGGGAGCACTCATCTCCAGGCTCTGCTCAGCCGGACCCAGATGCTGAACCCAGGGGGCCACCAGAGAAAAGGAGAGTCGTCGAGGGCCACCAGCTAATTGCTGAGGTGCTGGCAGAGGTGCCGCGCGCATTGTCCACAATAGCGCAGGCGATGGAGGAGTCCACCTCCTGCATGTGGGCATTGGTGGCGCAGGCACAGGAGGGTACCGGCGACACAGTGTCGCGGGTAGGTGCGGGACTGTCTGCGGTGGAGGACAGGCTGGCCTCCCTCGAGCGTCACGCACAGCTCCACTTCGAGTCCTTGCAGGCCCTGACAACGTCTGTACGGATTCAGGGTGAGCAACATTCCGACGCCACCAACAGGCTGAGGGATACACTAGGGGTGGCCTTGCAAGGCCTCACACATGCCATCCAAACTGCCGTCCAGCAGGGTGGAAGGGGTGATGTGGGCCGAGGCCAAGAGAGGGATGATGGTGACCAGGGACATGGAAGCGGGGACGCCTCTCAAGGCGTCCCCACGTCCCACCCGTCGCCCACCTCTCAACCAGCACCCGCAATGGAGCCTCCTCTCCAGGTGGCCGAGTCTGCCCCTGCCCTGGTGCAGGAGGAGCAGTCTGTGGAGGTGCCGTCACGGGCACCGAAACCCAGGGGCCGTCCGCCAAAAGCATCTACCCGGTCAAGGCAAGAACACGAGCAACCTGCCACTACCTCTGCTGGAGCCACAGGGGTAGCAACACGTAGGGGTTCCCGGAGAAGAATTCCAAAGGCCTTGTAATCACAAAGGGAATACACCAGGGTGTTTATTATTTTGTACTTTGTTTCTTATATAATGTCACATTCCAGATATTAAATAGTCTCTTCTCACCACTCCTGCCACCTCTCATCCATTCTTCCGCGGCTTGTGCAATAGTTGCGTTCCGTGGAGGCCATCATGACGGCGAACACCTGCTGCCACCCATTGGGCACACTGCTGTGGGTGCAGGATTACTGGCAACACTCTTCAGTGGAGGGGGCTGGTATGGCCGCTCGCCTGTGCAGGTGAGGAGATGCGAGCGCATCGCAGTGTCTGACTCTAGGAGAACCGTTGACGTATGAGTGCCTCCCTGGCCCGGCGACCATCCCGGTGAGTCGCGGCTCGGCGCATGGGTCGTCCAACATCCTCGGGCGCGTCCTCCTCCTCCGCCTCCTCCTCCTCCGCCTCCGCCTCCTCCTCCTCCTCCTCCTCCTCGCCCTCGCCTTCCTCAATGTGGGTGGTGGGTGTGGATGGGGCCTCCTCCAGCGGCACCCTTCTCTGTTGGGCCATGTTGTGCAGGGCACAGCAGACAACTATGATTCGTCCCACTCTGAATGGTGTGTATTGGAGCGCTCCCCCAGAACGATCAAGGCACCTGAAGCGCATCTTGAGAAGCCCTATGGTCTGCTCAATTGTAGACCTGGTAGCAGTGTGGCTGTCATTGTACCGACGCTCCGGCTCGGTGATGGGGTTCCTCAGAGGTGTCATGAGCCACGTGTGGAGGGGATACCCCTTGTCGCCGAGGAGCCAGCCGTTGCCGGCGTTGGGTGCCTGCAGGATGGGCGGGACGGCGGACTCCCTGAGGACGAAGGCATCGTGGCAGCTGCCGGGGTATCTGGCGCACACGTGTAGGAATCTCTGGCGGTGGTCACAGATGAGCTGGGCGTTCATGGAGTGATACCCCTTCCTGTTGATGAACAGCCCTGGCTCATGCGGAGGTGCCCGTATTGCGATGTGGGTGCAGTCGATTACACCCTGCACCCGTGGGAAGCCGGCCATGGCATGGAATCCAACCACCCTCTCCATCTGGCTGCGCTCGTCCATGGCGAAGTTGATGTAGTGGGAGGCCCTGCGGAACAACCCATCGGTGACCTGCCTTATGCACTTGTGTGCAGAGGACTGACAGACCCCGGTGATGTCCCCGGTGGCACCCTGGAAGGAACCGGATGCGAAGAAGTTGAGGGCAGTGGTGACTTTGACGGCGACAGGTAGGAAGATGCTGCTTGGTCCATCAGGGAGCAGCTCGTCGTTAAGGAGGCTGCAGATGTCGGCGACTACCTGGCGATTGACTCTGAGCCTCCGTATGCACTGCTCCTCGGAGAGGTCCATGAAGCTGAGCCTCGCTCTGTACACCCTTTGCGGAGGGTAGTGCCTCCTGCGACGCATCTCTCTCTGCGGTTGCCCTCCCTCCTGCTGTGCAGGTGGGTGTGCCGCAGCACCGTGTTGGGGGGCCCCACCTCTCCGAGGCGGACGGCGTGGACTGCGAGGCTGCTGGGGCTGGTCAGCCTGTTCGTCCTCCGACGATGTCAACGCACCACCCATCTGGCAGGTGTTGGTGTGAGGGGTTGTGCAGGGTGGGTGGGTGGGTCCTCGGACTGGGGCTGCGGTTTCGTGTCGGTCTGTCCTCTGGCTTGGCGGGGGGTGGTGGAGGGCAGGGGTTGCCCTATGTGACGCGGTGGCCTCCTGCGTGGGTGCGGGCGCTCCCCCGTGGAGCGCACCTTGGCACCTGCCACAGGCTGCTGGCTGCAACACGCCTGGTTTGAAGGGTCCTGTTTCCCCCAGTGTGTGAAACTGACTGCTTTGAACGTAAAATCCCACACTTCCTCTTTTGACAGCTGCTTCAGCTCATTAACTGACCACAACGAGCAAGTTAAGTGCTCTCAAGTGGAACCCCGCTGGCTTTAATTGCCTGCGGGATTCCCACCAGCGGGGCTTGCGCGCGCAGCCCCGCACGTCAGCGCGGTACCCGGAAGTGGCCGGGATTTCGTCCGAATCCGGTCACGTGATCGGAGATCGGGATTTTCGGGGCCCCCCCGCTGGAAACCCGCAGGTAACCCGCCCCTAAAATCGAGCCCCTTGTGTCCTCCTCACAGCTACCTTTCCCACCTAGCTTTGCATCGTCAGCAAACTTGGATACATTACACTCGGCCCCTTCATCTAAGTCATTAATATGTGGTAGAAGAGATTCAACGCTGAAAAGTGTGAAGTGATACATTTCGGTAGGAAGAACGAGGAGAGTCAATATAAATTAAAGGGTACAAATTTAAAAGGGGTGCAGGAACAGAGAGATCTGGGTTTTTACGTGCACAAATTGTTGATGGTGGCAGGGCAGGTTGAGAAAGCGGTTCAGAAAGCATACGGGTTCCTGGGCTTTATAAATAGAGGCATAGAGTACAAAAGCAAGGAGGTTATAATGAACCTTTATAAAAGACTGGTTCAGCCACAACTGGAGTATTGTGTCCAGTTCTGGGTACCGCACTTTGGGAAGAATGTGAAGGCCTTAGACAGGGTGCAGAAGAGATTGATTAGAATGATTCCAGGGGTGAGGGACTTCAGTTACATGCATAGACTGGAGAAGCTGGGGTTGTTCTCCTTAGAGCAGAGAAGGTTGAGAGGGGATTTGATAGAGGTATTCAAAATCATGAAGGGTCTGGACAGAGTGGTTAGAGAGAAACTGTTCCCATTGGCGGAAGGGTCAAGAACCAGAGGATATAGATTTAAGGTAATTGGCAAAAAAAAACAAAGGCGACATGAGAAAAAACTTTTTTTACACAGCGAGTGGTTGTAATCTGGAATGCACTGCATATGAATAGGTGGTGGAGGCAGACTCAATTGTGGTTTTCAAAAGGGAATTCGATAAATACTTGAAGGGAAAAAATTTGCAGGGCCATATGGATAGGGCAGAGGAGTGGTACTAGCTGGATTGTTCTTGCAGAGAGCCGGCACAGACTCGATGGGCTGAACGGCCTCCTTTTGTGCTGTAACCATGCTAGGATTCTATATAGATTGTACATAGCTGAGGCCCAAGCACTGATCCTTGCGGCACTTCACTAGTTACAGCCTTCCACCCTGAAAATGACCCGTTTATCCCTACTCTCTTTTCTGTCCATTAACCAATCCTCTATCCATACTAATATATTACCCCCAACCCCATTATCTTGCATAATAAACTTTTATGTTGCACCTTATCGAATGCCTTTTGAAAATCCAAATATACTACATCCACTGGTTCCCCATCATCTACCCTGCTAGCTACATCCTCAAAAAACTCTAATAAATTTGTCAAACACAATTTCCCTTTCATAAAACTGTGTTGGCTCTGCCTAATCATATGATGATTTTCTAAGTGCCCTGTTATTGCTTCCTTAATGATGGATTCCAGCATTTTTGTGACGACTAATGTCAGGCTAACTGGTCTGTAGTTGGCTTTTTTTCTCTCTCCCTCCTTTCTTGAATAGCAGGATTACATTTGCTACCTTCCAATCCGCTGGGACCGTTCCAGAATCTAGGGAATTTTGGAAGATCATTATCAGTGCATCTATTATCTCTGCAGCCACCTCTTTTAGAACCCTAGGATGTAGGCGATCAGGTCCGGGGGTTTATCGGCTTTTAGTCCCATTTGTTTCTCAAGTACTTTTTCTCTACTGATATTAATTACCTTAAGTCCCTCACTCTCATCAGACCCTTGGTTCCCCATTATTTCTGGTACGCTTTTTGTGTCTCCTACTGTGAAGACAGATACAAAATATTTGTCTAACATCTCTGCCATTTCTTTATTCCCCATTATAATTTTTCCTTTCTCTGCCTCTAAGGGACTAATGTTTATTTTTGCTACTCTTTTCCTTTTTACATACTTATAGAAGCTCTTACAACCCGTTTTTATATTTTTTGCTAGTTTACTTTAATATTCTATTTTTTCCCTTTTTATCAATTTTTTGGTCATCCTTTGCTGGTTTCTAAAACTTTCCCAGTCCTCAGGCTTACTACTCTTCTTCGCAACATTATAGGCCTCTTCTTTTAACCTAATACTATCCTTAACGTCTTTCGTTAGCCACGGATGAATCACTTTTCCCATGGAGTTTTTGTTCCTCATGGGAATGTATATTTGTTAAGAATTTTGAAATATTTCTTTAAAGTTTGCCATTGCTTATCTACTGTCATATCTTTTAATCTAATTTCCCAATCTACCTTAACCAACTCGTCCCTCATATATATGTAATTAGCTTTATTTAAGTTTAAGACTCTAGTTTTGGTCTTAAGTGCGTCACTCTCAAACTCAATCTGAAATTCTATCATATGCCTTTGCCAATTTGATTTGTCCAGTCTATATGGTGATTAACTACGTCCTGGATTGACGTGGCAACACTACCATCTACCACCACCAACAACAACAACCAACAACTTGCAATTATATAGTGCCTTTAATGTAGTAAAGCGTCCCATGACTCTTCACAGGAGCGATTATCAAACAACATTTGACACTGAGCCACATAAGGAGACATTAGGACAGGTGTCCAAAAGCTTGGTCAATCAGTAGGTTTTAAGGAGCATTTTAAAGGAGGAGAGAGAGGCAGAGAGGTTTAGGAAGGAAATTCCAGATCTTAGGGCCGAGGCAGCTGAAGGCACGGCTGCCAATGGTGGAGCGATTAAAATCGAGGATACGCAAGAGGCAAGATTTGGAGGAGTGCAGAGATCTCAAAGGGTTGTAAGAGATTACAGAGAGGGAGGGGCAAGGCCATGGAGGGATTTGAAAACAATGTAGGTTAGCGAGCACAGGGGTGATGGGTGAATGGGAGTTAATGCGAGTTAGGATATGGACAGCAGAGTCTTGGATGAGCTCAAGTTTATGGAGGGTGGAAGATGGGAAGCCTAGAGGTAACAAAGGCAGTGGAGCAGTCAAGAGAGGTGGTGGTGAAGTAGAGCTGGTTGTCGTCAGCGGACATGTGGATCCCGACGTTGTGTTTTCGGACGATGTCACCGAGGGCTGCATGTAAATGAGAATTAGGAGGCAGCCAAGGATAGATCCTCGGGGGTCTCCAGATGTAACGGTGTGGGAGATGGAAGAGAAGACATTGCAGGTGATTTTTTGGCCATGATTGGATAGATATGAATGGAACCGACTCAGCAAACTTAACCCTACCACCTACTGTAAAGGTGGTTCTCCCACTGCTGGTGCACTTATAAATGTAAAGGATTGACCTTTGTTCCCCTGGTGTCAATGGAGACTCACTTATTTTGGTATTTTTATGTGCTGTCACTTGATCCACTGGCAAAACTTCTGGCCCACTAAATACAAAGTGTTGGTTTAGTGTATCTGATATCAGTAGGATCAAGCTGCCCAATTAAAAAGATAAGGTTGACCTCTGTGATGCCTTTGCTCTGTGCGAATGCGCAGGAAATGTATTTACAATTTACAATCAGTGTCCGATGGGTTTGTGGAGACCAGTGGCAAGTGAGATAAAATAAACAGGTGAGAGTGGTGCTGAGAGGTTGGTATAATACCGCTCCAGTGAAACTGGATTTTTTATTAGCAGCCATATAAAAGCACCTTTATTGACCAACTCACTCCTACTTAATTAACAGCCCATCCGCTCTAATTAGTAATCTCAGTCCTCCCTTATCTACGTGAGGGTTAGTGTTCGCGTTGGGAAGACAGCTTAGCATTGAACCATCAAATTAGATGATATTTGCCGGCTTGGGAGTTTTGCCGGTTGCTTCTGCCTTTCTCAGAAGTATGTTAACATTCACATGTCTAATTAAAATGGAATAGTTGAGGAAGAGGAATTGATGAAGAAGAGGATAAGCAAGGTTGGAAAGATCTGAATTAAGAAGAAAAAGTCATGGGATAAGTATTAGGAATCAACATTATGATTCATAGTACTCATCCCTTGAGTTTTTTCTTAAGATCTTTCTAACCTACCTTGTCGTCATCTTCTTCCTCATCTTGTTGTCTTGTGCTTCCTTGTTATCCTATCGTTATTTGTCATCCTCTTCTTCCTCATTGTCCTCCTCATGTAAGCATGAGGCAACTCTCCACTTACTGCCTTATAGTAACTTGCTAACTGACAATGCTGCTCTTGAGCTGGAATGTTATGAGGCCCAAAGAAGGCCAATGTTGGTTGACTCACCTTAGGAATAATTACTTTCTTCCTCCCCCACATCCTTCTCCTGATGGGCTACCAGAGACCTCATTATATGGAACACAATTGTGGGCAAGAACCTGCAACAGACCATGCCACAGTCCTGTATGTTGTTATGCCAATGAGCTGTACTATTGAGCCCACCAGCTTAATTTCTTTTTCGATTTCAACATTCGACAATAGGTTGTGTCAAATTTCTATCTGCATTGTTTTTTTCGCCCCATAAATCCTCCTGAGGGTTAATACATCAAAATCCAAATGCATTTTATTTTATAGTGGTTGCTACTGGCTTGATTTCAAACATAATTGCTCAATTTCATTTTTGGTCAGTGGGGAACTAAGGCTGGCATGTTGCTGCATGCTGGCCGTAAAATGACATTCACAGCATACGACAGTCTTACTCTTGAATGAAAATTGCTCCTTGACAACCTCATTTATTGGCAAAGTGTCACTAGCCATACTTTCAGTCCCAGATGTCAGAATTGCTACTGGGATCGAAACACTGGGCCATCATATGCCTTAAACAGTTACTCTAATCAGTTTGAAAAGGAAACACTTGATGCAGACTGTTGTATTTGCAGTTTGCATCAGCCAGTAGTGAGTTTAATGTAACTCCTTCCTTCACTTGCACAAACATTACTATGACAAAAATGAAAGCACATTTTGTGTAATATTTAGTTTGGCATTAGCTTCTTCAATTCTGTCGCAGTGCGTTATAAATTTTTTTTAAAGTAGCTTCACCTCAAAAGTCATATCCCAGCTTAACTCATCACATTGTTGCAACAATTAGTCAATTTGGCTGAGTGAGGGACTAAGCCATTCAATGCAAATAAGAACATATTTTGGCATTTGTTCAAAAATGTTTGATGAACAGTATTTTTTGAATTGAACAGTTATTTAAATTGGCTCCGTCCCAGTCCTTTTTTGAAAGTATTTCTCAGCCTGTTTTTTTCAAGTTGGAGAGTCTGCCAAGAGAAATAGTGAGGTTAGGCAACATTTGTAGATGATGAGAAAAAGAAAAGAATCCTTAGACAGAAATATTATTGTCATATTTGAGGATTTTTGACTATTTGGTGGAGGAGGGAGTTTGGATTAATTTATAATAAAATGTTGCAATTCAGCTCAGAAGAGGTTACATCTACAGAACACACAAGCTTCAGTGATGTAGATTAGATCCAAATCAGCTTGAGGGGTTTGTTAAGAACATCTAGTAATACTTGCACATAATATGTTGGAACAGCTTCATTCATTTGAGCCCGGTGAAGGGGAAAAGAGTAGCTGCCAGAAGCTCAGGAGACCTATAGCAGGCTTGATTGGCAGCTTGACTGTCCAATCCTTGGCACTGAACTTGAGAGAATGTCTAGTGCAGACCCCAGATTTGTAACAACATAGTGGGTGGAAACTATTTTCTACCATATAAGGAGCTAGCTAAGCTTAACAACTACTGTAATATATCACTGATACTGTTCACCTTGTTCACTTATGTTTAATAAATTAGTTTGGCAATTAAAGCTGATGTCAAAGTCAGGTGTAGTATTCTCGTGCTGCCTTCTGAGGACTTGAAGAATCATTTGAAAGCGCAGGATGAAACCAAAAGTTGAAATAAACTCAAGAGGGTTCTCTATTTGTTCCGTGAGTTTGCCAAAAACTTATCCAGCTATCTGGGCAAGTGAAAAGATTTTTACTGGGACAAACTGAGCTGGGATTTACCTGCAACGATAGGCCAAAACATGGAAGCCAAAAATATCTATAGAGTTGGAAAAGAGTAAAGAAACTCTTAAAGAAATAACAGTTCCATGCCATCTGCTTGAAGTCCAGTACCTTGGTTTGGTGCCCTGAGCTGTAACATGCCACCTGTCAGCGAGCAGGCACAAACTCCAATGTTTTCCAGTACTGTGGCCAAATATTTACATAGAATGACATAGAATTTACAGTACAGAAACAGGCCATTCGGCCCAACTGGTCCATGCTCCACACGAGCCCGTTCCCACCCCTCGTCATCTAACCCTTTCAGCATAACTTTCTATTCCTTTCTCCCTCGTATGTTTATCTAGCTTCCCCTTAAATGCATCATTGTTAGTGATTAGATTGAGAAGTGCAGCATTCCTATCCGACTGCTGCCAACAAATATTAAGTTGTGCTTGATGAAGCAATGAATAAAAAAATCAGGATTTAGGAGAAAAAATGGCCCAGATTTTCCTCTCAGCGTTGAACGAATGGACTTTCCCTTACCCATAAACTTTTCTTGATTTTTTTTTCAAGGCAAGTTCCTCTCAAGAGGTGTTTGTTGGAAATATGTTATTATTAATGCTACCGGGGTTGTTAATCATTCTTAAAAATAACTCCCACAATGATTTGGGCCCAAGTGTGACCGAACATGCAAGCTTTATTAAAGGCACAAGAGCAATGTTCTAACAACAAGTGTTTATATAACAACATTCTAATACAGTTATAACAAATAAACAAAGATGGTATAACCTGTCCCTAGAAAGTTTCAAGCTGATCAGGCCTGGTATCGTCGGGTGTGTGGGACTCCATCGCCCCAGAAGCTGCTTCTAACTTTTGTGGGACAGTGCCTCAGTTTATATATCTTTCTGAAGCATATTTGCTTCTGCTAGCTTCTGGTAGCTTAAAGACATTAGTTCCTTGTTGTCGTCTGTCCCGGACATCTCACCCCTGAGGGTGCCCATTGTTCCAGACATCTTTATGCATTCTATGGTGTAAACTGTTGTCAGTTCTATCTATCTTAGGGGGAGGGCATGCTCTTATCTTTCTGTGTGTTTTGATTGTTCGAATGCAGGCATTTAAGATGTCTTCATCCTGTATACACCAATCACGAAAGTTATCTAATTATCTGAACAAAGCTCCTACAATTAACATAACAGGATTAGTCTGTGTCCAGGTCCTGAGTTTTTGATTATGCCTTGGGATGTTTTTTACTATCTGTTTCTGACAATTGGTCTTCAATGTGTCTGTTTCACATTTTTATTGTCTCTGCAATATTCTCAATCACTTTACCTTATGTCAGGCACATCATTTCTTGTGGGATGCTGGCTGCTTTTGCATTCTCACAGTCACAAGGCCTGCGCTTCGCTTTTTAGCCGAGCATCTGAAGCTTTACAGGACGGGATACGCGACTATGGTTTGGTCTAGAAATCATATTTCTTACATCTTGAACCCAACACTGCGTCCTGTACAGAGCATCTGGGAACCGTGTGAACGGGACAAGCAACTGGCTGTCCCCATAACCAATCAGATTGAAGCATGTTAATAAGCAGCGCAGAGTCCGAACCAGGAAATGTGAGTTAGAATAGTGAATTCAATGTCAGATCAGGTTCAGAAAGCGAAATAAAGAGAGGGAAAGAAATATTGAATTAAAATACAGAGATAAAAGAGACAGAAAGAAAAAGTAAAAAAATTAAAATTACTTTTTGTTTTAATCTCCAACAACAATTGAAATCTGAAGGAATGAGACTCCACACTTGTAAAAGTGAATTTTCAATGCCAGAAAGGTTGTTTGGCAGTCATTAAGACATACCACGCCGTTAAAAGTGTGCTTAGATTTTAAAAACTTGACGTACTTTTTTTTGGTGAGATTAGTTCATCTCATCAGGTCAGTGCAGGAACTTCACACCGTTCCATTCATTTGAACAGTGAGTCAAATGGCGAGATGCAGTTTTTGTGAAGTTTATGGAGGAGCAGAACATCTGATAAAGCAACTTCTGGATTTCCGTGTTTGACTGCGCATGCACCGGAAATCGCTGTACCAAATGCACAGAAATAACGGTGAGCCCTGTTATGCTCGCCATTAGTTTCAGAGCAAATTCCGGACCAGATATATATAAATTATTTTGTATGTGTATGTGTGTGTTATTTATTATCTATTAATTAGCTGAGTGAATGCAGCTACACTTCCACATTCTATGCAGGTTGCAGGTATCCCAAGTATATGGCCTTCTGTCTTTGAACAAGTTTCAACAAGTTTTCTGCTTCGATTATATTGCTCTTAACAAAGTAAAGAAAATCAGCAGTCAAACTGAAATCAAATATTTAAGGCACACGGGCACATCTTGTGCTGACTTTGCTAAAATTGGCACATATGCTGCTGCAAGAAGCTCAGATTCAACAGCATTATTTTTTATTTGATTGACTATTTTAGACAGTGTAACCTCTCCTATCTCATATCACATAAAACAAATTTCCAATTGGCATATCATAAAGCAAATATCAAGAGAAATTTATGACAAATATATTACAAAGTGTTATTCATGACTACTCTGAATGTAGCTATGTGAGAATGCCACCTATGGATGCCCAATAAGGCAGTAAATCCTCTGCAAAGCCATCATGAATACTCAAGGAAAGAAGCTCAACAGAGATAGATCCAAAATGTGGGAGGACCTGAAGCAAGTGCGCTCGTGAGGTGGTGACACAACGGGGCCGATTTTAATGAAGAGCTGGTTCAGAGCCGCCGAGGGCTGAGTTGGAAAGGAAACCATCCAGCCCATCGTAGCATGAGGCTCGAGAGATTTTAGGGGTAATTTTAACCCCCTCGGGCGGGTGGGAGAGGGGGGGTTAAATATTCAAAAATGGGAAACCCGACCCCAACCCGTCTCCAACGCGCTCAGTTCTGGTTTTAACAGAAACAGTTTGGGGAGCGGGCACTAACCTGCTCTCCTGAGGCGGGTCCGCAATTTAAATATTTTAATGAGGCTGCGTGCCTCAAATTTTAGCTGTGTTTTAAATTTATCACCTGCGTGCCGGGTTTCCCAGGGCTCGAGGGACCCGGCAGCTGGAGGGAGGCGAAAACAGCCAGATCCAGCTGCTAAGTTCTTTTCCAGCACTGCTTGTGGGCCCCCCAACCAAACCTGTTTCCCACTCCACGCGATCAGACTCCGACGATTGGACCCCCAACTCCCCGTGATCGCCCCCCGCCCCGCGATCGGACCCCTGGCCCACGATTGGACCCCCTACTCCACGCGATTGGATCCCCACAATTGGACCCCCCCCCCACTCCTCATGATCAGCCCCCTCCACCCTGTGATCAGACCCACGCGATCGGACTCCCCACTCCACGCAATTGGATCCCCGCAATCGGACCCCCAACACCTTGCGATCGGACCCCCTCTCCCCGTGATTGGACCACCCCTCCCCTCCCAGCGATCGGACCCCTCACTCCCTGCGATCGGACTGCTCATTCCCTGCGATCAGACCTCTCACTCCCCGCGAATGGACCCGCCCCCTTCCCACTCCCTGCAATCACACCCCGATCTCTCCAGCCCGCAATCTCAGCGCCCCTCCCCCACCCTCCGATCTGTCCCCACCGACCGACGATCTCTTCCTGCCTTCCTCGCTCCACTCCGCTCCCCGGCTGTGGCCTGGTACCGCTGGCCTTCCTGCCCGACGCCCAGCCAGCCTCTCAATTTGGCCAGCTGCCAGCCGGGAAATGGAGTCCAAAAATTTAAATCAGGTCCTGCCGTTAAATTCGGCAAGACCTCCGGGAAACCCCGCTCCCTCACTGCCACCCCCCCCCCCCACCTAAATATCGGGGTCATTAAGTTCTGGGCCTCAACTGCATGCTTGTGTTCCTGCCCAAATCCAGTGGGAATCACTAACTGGCCGTCAGGTGGGAGTGGGATTTCAGTCAGCGGGAGGCACTCTGGCTCCTCCTTGCCTACGAAAAAATAACTTTTAAAAAAAAACCTTACCTTTCTGGGCTCCTTTTGGCCCCAGCTCCTCTTCCAGCGAAGGCCAAGGTTAATATTGCAGTTGGGCCCTGATGACATCATTAGAGCACGATCTACATCTTTAAAGCAGGACCCTGCTGCCTTCTGGTGGTCCTCCTCACCGACTGAAAAGAGCAGGTTAATATCGGGACCCGTGGGAAGGCAGCAGGATCGGAGGGGGTAAATTGCATGGAGCATTTTAACTGCCCAACCGCCTCCAGGCAGGGGGGTTAAAATTCCCCCCACCATGTCGGAATAGTAGAGTGATCAGAGATGATAAGGGTTTATGACTGATAGGTAAGGGCAAGAAACCTTCGAGCATTCATAATTTTTTAGTTGTCATTTGGATGTGGGCAATGCCGGAAAGGGAGTGTTTATTTCCATCCCTGGAATCGAAGGGGTCATTTTGCTCACTTGTCCAGAATAGACAAAAATAATGTTGGGACAGGTACAGATTTACTTTTGCTTAGTCATGGGACATGTGATCAAGGTCTTACTCAACACTATTCTAACAGAAAAAAAGAACATTTAATCAAAATTGCTGTTTCAGAGAGAAGCTTCAGAGTGACTTCAGCTGGGTAATTTGCTGAGAAATGTATCCATTTGTTCATGCACCTCACATTTTACTTGTATCTGGGACAAGTAGAATTTGAGTGTTACCGTTTCAGTATTTGTCTCGAGATGGCCATGATTTGCTCAATTATAGCTGTACCTGACTCAACAGTTTCCTCTGAGGTAGAGTGGCCAAGGTGGGCCTTCCGCTGAGAATTAATTGAATCCATCAAGTGGATGATGAGCGAGTTGAATCTGTTCTTTCAAGTCTTCAAAAGCAAAAAGGTCATCTGTGATTTTCAGCATTATCACAAGCATACATGTGATTGTCACCTAATGATGTGGAGATGCCGGTGATGGACTGGGGTTGACAATTGTAAACAATTTTACAACACCAAGTTATAGTCCAGCAATTTTATTTGAAATTCACAAGCTTTCGGAGGCTTCCTCAGGTGAATGTCCACATTCACCTGAGGAAGGAGTTGTAAAATTGTTTACAATTGTCACCTAAGGCAAGTTCCTGTAAGCACTTCACAAAGATTGCAGATAAGTACAGACAAAGGAGGCCATTTAGCCCATCTAACTCATTTTTAAGTAGAAACCTATGCAATCTGCACCTAACTGCCTCTATAATTATTCCTTTTTTTTTGCTTCCACTACCCAGAAGACCATTCCAGATACTAAGGCCCCAATATCTACTGGGAGATAGCAGGGTGGGGGGTGCGGGGGTCGTAGTGGCCACGAGAGAGGGGGTGATCAGAAAGGCCAGTGACGGGGGCGGGAGGGTGTTGTGATGATATATCAGTAAGCCTAGGGGAGCTGGGGGGTGGAGAGGGAGATCAGAAAAGGCCTTGGGGAGATCGGAGGTCAGGGGAGATCGGAGGTCGGGGTCGGGGGGAGAATGGAGGCAGGGGAGATCGGAGGTCAGGGGAGATCGGAGGTCGGGGTCGGGGGGAGAATGGAGGCAGGGGAGATCGGAGGTCAGGGGGGTAGAATAGAGGTACAGGAGGGATTGTGAGTCGGGGAGAGATCATGGGTGTGAGGGGAGATCGGGGGGGGGGGAGGGGGTTGGAGGGAGGGGGGAAGGTGATGGCTGGGAGGGAAGCAGGTGTGCTTGGTGGGCTGGGGGGAAACACTCCTGCTCCTCCTGGCCCACAAGCAGTGCTGGAAAGGCACTTGCCTGCTGGATCCAGCAGTTCTTGTCTCCCTTCAGCTGCCGGGTTTCCCGAGCCCGAAGAAACCCAGCCCGCAGGCGTGAAATCTGAAACACAGGTAAAATCTGAGGCACACAGCCTCATTAAAATATTTAAATTAGGGGCTCACCTCCGTAGAGCGTATTAGTCGCCTGCTCCCAAATGCAAAGTGAGTGCATTGGAGTTGGATGTCCCATTTTTACATTGTGTTCAAAACTTGGATGTTTCTCATAAGTTTCGGTGATCAAAATTGAATGCTGGTTTCTCTGATTTTCTTCACTACTTCTTAAATTTGCAGAGGTGGTTCTAATTGCCACCACTCTCTATATATAAAAAAAGTGTTTTGTTGTCTGTTAACAGACTTGTGAAGTCTATCTTGGCAACCATTGTTAAAATAATGATATGAAATGGGATGTAATGGAACAGGTGATGAGTCCTCTCCTTTATTGCATTATGTGACAGAAAAAAGCAGTGACCATAGTACAAGATGTTGTGTTCAAAATCATGCAAATCCAGTAAGTTACATTTTCTGTGTATATATTTAAATAAAATTTGTGAAAATTGGAAAGATTGCACTTATAGTTTTGTAATGTAGGAAAGATTAAAATCATTTACATGTAGTCTGAAAAATCAATCTGATGGATTTTGATCTATATTAATGACTTGGACTTAGGTATCCAGAGTGTGATTTCAAAGTTTGCGGATGACATGAAACTCGGAAATGTAGCAAACAATGTGGAGGATAGTTGCAGACTTCAAGAGGACATAGACAGACTGGAGAAATAGGCAGATACAGGGCAAATGAAATTTAAGACAGAGAAATGTAAAGTGATACATTTTGGTAGGAAGAATGAGGAGAAGCAATTTTTTTTATTTGTTCATGGGATGTGGCCGTCGCTGGCAAGGCCGGCGTTTATTGCCCATCCCTAATTGCCCTTGAGAAGGTGGTGGTGAGCCGCCTTCTTGAACCGCTTCAGTCCATGTGGTGAAGCTTCTCCCTCAGTGCTGTTAGGTAGGAAGTTCCAGCATTTTGACCCAGTGACGATGAAGGAACGGTGATAAATTTCCAAGTCGGGATGATGCGTGACTTGGAGGGGAACGTGCAGGTGGTGTTGTTCCGATGTGCCTGCTGCCCTTGTCTATAAACTAAATGATACAATTTTAAAGGGAGTGCAGGAACAGAGAGACCTGGGGTAAATGTAGACAAAACTTTGAAGGTGGCAGGACAAGTTGAGAAGGCTGTTAAAAAAGCATATGGGATCGTTGGCAGTGTCCTAGGCCCAACCATCTTCAGCTGCTTCATCAATGACCTTCCCTCCATCATAAGGTCAGAAATGGGAATGTTCGCTGATGATTGCACAGTGTTCAGTTCCATTTGCAACCCCTCAGATAATGAAGTAGTCCGAGCCCGCATGCAGCAAGACCTGGACAACATTCAGGCTTGGGCTGATAAGTGGCAAGTAACATTCGCGCCAGACAAGTGCCAGGCAATGACTGTCTCCAACAATGTGGAGATGCCGGTGATGGACTGGGGTCTCCACAACATTCACCTGAGGAAGG
This sequence comes from Heptranchias perlo, assembly GCF_035084215.1. Classification (NCBI taxonomy): domain Eukaryota; kingdom Metazoa; phylum Chordata; class Chondrichthyes; order Hexanchiformes; family Hexanchidae; genus Heptranchias; species Heptranchias perlo. The sequence goes on from NC_090338.1 coordinate 20,095,194, forward strand.
AGGAAGCCTCCGAAAGCTTGTGAATTTCAAATAAAATTGTTGGACTATAACTTGGTGTTGTAAAATTGTTTACAATTGTCTCCAACAAGAGAGAGTCTAATCACTACCCCTTGACATTCAACGGCATTACGATCACCAAATCCCCCACCATCAACATCCTGGGAGTCACCAATAGGGAGTCACCAATGACCAGAAACTTAACTGGACCAGCCACATAAATACTGTGGCTACAAGAGCAGGTCAGAGGCTGGGTATTCTGTGGCGAGTGACTCACCTCCTGACTCCCCAAAGCCTTTCCACCATCCACAAGGCACAAGTCAGGTGTGTGATGGAAAACTCTCCACTTGCCTGGATGAGTGCAGCTCCAACAACACTCAAGAAGCTCAACACCATCCAGGACAAAGCAACCCGTTTGATTGGCACCCCATCCATACCCTAAACATTCATTCCCTTCACCACCGACGCACCATGGCTGCAGTATGTACCACCCGTCGTTCCTTCATCGTTGCTGGGTCAAAATCCTGGAACTCCCTCCCTAACAGCACTGTGGGAGAACCTTCACCGCACGGACTGCAGCGGTTTAAGAAGGCGGCTCACCACCACCTTCTCAAGGGCAATTTGGGATGGGCAATAAATGCCGGCCTCGCCAGCGATGCCCACATCCCATGAACGAATAAAAAAAAATAGAGGCATAGAGTACAAAAGCAACAAAGTTATGCTAAACTTTTATAAAACACTGGTTAGGCCTCAACTGGAGTATTTTGTACAATTCTGGACACGACATTTCAGGAAGGATGTCAAGGCCTTAGAGAGGGTGCAGAAGAGATTTACTACAATGGTACCAGTGATGAGGGACTTCAGTTATGTGGACATCCTGGAGAAGCCAGAGTTGTTCTCCTTAGAGCAGAAAAGGTTAAGAGGAGATTTGATTGAGGTGTTCAAAATCATGAATGGTTTTGATAGAGTAAATACGGAGAAACTGTTTCCAGTGGCAGAAATGTCGGTAGCCAGAGGACACAGATTTAAGGTGATCGGCAAAAGAGCCAGATTTGTTTACGCAGCGAGTTGTAATGATCTGGAATGCACTGCCTGAAAGGGTGGTGGAAGCAGATTCAATAGTAACTTTCAAAAGGGAATTGGACAAATACTTGAAGGGAATAAAAATTAGAGTTATGGGGAAAGAGCAAGGGAGTGGGACTAATTGGATAACGATTTCAAAGAGCCAGCACAATCACGACAGGCCAAATGGCCTCCTTCTGTGCTGTACTATACTATGATACTACTATGATATATGCAAGAGATTGGTAAGGAGCACTTTCCTCTCTAATCAATGAACAAATGCATGTGACCACTTTTCCTGAACGCCTTCATTCTCTCCACAAGTACGATTCCAAGATTCCTGTTACTTGCAACTTCAATTCCCCATCCCACTCCCACTTTGACCCATTTGTCTTTGACCTTCCACACTGTTCCAGTGAAGCTCGACGCAAGCTCGAGGAATAGCACCGTATGTTTTATTGGGCACTTTGCAACCTTCTGGCCTGAATATTGACTTCAATGATTTCAGACCTTAACTATAACTCCTACTTTCTCTTCGACAGGAAGAACTGGCGATGTGTGATGGGTGTGCTGGCATTTCCGGGGGATGGATGGATTGGTGGTTGTGTTGGGGTCCCTCCATTGGAACGCTGTGCTGCGCACAAGCTACTTTTTTCTTCTCCTAGGATCCTGGGTTGCTGGAGCCTGCACTGCTTTGTCAGTTTCTCGTGATTCCTTTTATACTTGCTTTATCTCCCACCTCCTAAGCAATTCACCCATTGTCTGGTCTAGAAATTCGATCACGCCACATCTGTTTTTTGGATGCTAAACCAGCACATTAGCTCCAATATGGGGAGCAGGAAGCGGGCTCATTTCGAGCTGGAAGTGTGCCGCACATCATATTGGATCAGGCTTCCATCCGTCAACACCTCCATTCAGTCCACGAGCCTGACCCTGAGCTTACGGTCACTTGCTACTTTAATTCTCTATCCCACTCCCACTCTGATCTCTCTGTCCTTGGCCTCCTACACTGTTCCAATGAAACTCAACGCAAGCTCGAGGAACAGTACCTCATCTTTCTACTAGGCACTTTACAGACTCCGGCCTTAACATTGAATTTAACAAATTTAGATCTTAAGCATTTCTCCCATTTTCTCTAGGACAACAGGTGCTGGTATTGAAGGATGGTTGCATCCTGCTATTTGACCCTGTGAGGAATGTGACAGAATGGCTGCTGGGGGACAAGGGATATCCCCTGCAGACTTGGGTCATGATACCCCTGCACAACCTCATCATGCTCGAGCATCACAGATACATTCAAAGCCCGGGCATAACCAGGACCCTTATAGAGCATACATTAGGAATGCTCAAGCAGAGAATTTGGTGTCTGGACCATTCAGGAGGCTCCCGTCAATATGCTTCAGATAGAGTGTCACACATCGTCATGGTCTGTTCCATGTTGCACAACATTGCATATGCAGAGAGGCCTGCATTTGGAGGAGGCAGAGCAGCAGCAGAAGTTATCATCGGATGAGGAAGACCTGGGGGATGGAGAGGAAGCAGCAGAGGAAGGAGGGCCACTTCAGCACCCTACAGCCAGAGATCTCAGAGATCAGCTCATAGCTCAGCTTTCCGCTGTGCTTCTCACACCCTTGCCCTGAAAACTTAAACAGAGCCCCTCTGCATAACAATCCTTGTGAATAGTAAGAGAGTAAAAATGAAAAGGTCTGGTGAGACTTAGAGTGTTCTTGGGCTTATTACCTCACAGTGCACTTTGACATTATTATGAAAATAGCCCAGTAAAGTCAAACGTTAAGAATAAACATTTATGAGTGTCTTTATGACAAAGGACATTAATGTAATATAGGTAGAACTCAGTTTTATGCTCATCATTTCCCTCATGGTGAATTCTCCATTTCACCTGAGCCATTAAGGCATAATACCAAACAGAAATCAGATACTTTCTCACTGAAAGAGGGAAATTCAGAGAACGAATCAGTCTTGGCCATGCTCACACTCCTCCCAGCAGCCTGTTAAAGGGTGGCAGTGGCAGAGTCTTATCAGCTCAAACACGTAACCTGTGGGCAAAGAATAAAGTGTAAAATGGAAATGAGGGGAGCAAGAAACAAGTGGAAAGCAACAAAATCAACAGGGAAAAATAAATGAGGATCATGTTAAGCCTTGGGTCAATCCTGCTATCTACAAATTTAAAATAAAAACAGAAAATGCTGGAGAAGCTCAGCAAGTCAGGCAGCATCTGTGGAGAAAGAAACAGAGTTAACGTTTCAGGTCAAAGACCTTTCGTCAGAACTGGAAGATGTTAAAAGAGTTAAAGTTTTTAAGCAAGTACAGAGCCAGGGAAAGGTGAGGGGGGGGGAGGAAAGAACAAAAGGGAAGGTATGTGATAGGGTAGAGGGCACGAGTGATTAAATGACAAAAGGGATGATGGTGCAAGGCAAGAAAGGTGGTAATGGGATAGGTTAAGAAACAAAAGATTGATCAGGAGTAGCTGTCAATGGCAGCAGCAGAACCATTACCAGCACTCGCTGACTGAAAAAAAATGGGAACAGTGGTTATGATCTGAATTGAAATCAATGTTGAGTCCGCAAGGTTGTAAAGTGCCTAAACAAAAGATGAGGTGCTGTTCCTCAAGCTTACATTGTGCTTCATTGGAACAGTGTAAGAGGCCGAGGACAGAGAGGTCAGAGTAGGAGTGGGAAGGGGAATTAAAATGGCAAGCAACGGCAGGTTAGGGTCACGCTTGCAGACAGAGCAGAGGTGTTCAGCAAAGCGGTCACCCAGTCTGCGTTTGGTCTCCCCAATGTAGAGGAGACTGCATTGTGTGCACCAGATACAGTATACTAAATTGAAAGAAATACAAGAAACCGCTGTTTTACCAGGAAGGAGTGTTGGGGCTCTGGACAGTGGGAAGGGAAGAGGTGTTACATCTCCTGTGCTCGCACGGGAAGGTGCCGTGAGGAGGATAGCAGGGGTTGGGGGTGATAGAAGAGTGGACCAGGATGTCGAGAAGGGAGCGGTCCCTTTGGAATGCTGAAAGGGGAGGGGAAGGGACGATGTGTTCGGTGGTGGGATCACGCTGGAGGTGGGGAAATTGCGGAGGATGATACGTTGAATGTGGAGGCTGGTGGGGTGGAAAGTTAGGATAAGGGGGACCCTATCATGGTTCTGCGAGGGAAGGGACGAAGCGAGGGCAGAAATGCGGGAAATAGGATGGACACGGTCAAGGGCCCTGTCAACTGCAGTCGAGGGGAATCCTCGGTTGATGAAAAAGGAAGATATATCAGAAGCACCGGTGTGGAAGGTGGTATCGTCAGAACAGATGCGACAGATTGCTTAATTGAGCAATTCAAGCATAATTTACCAAATTTCCAGTCGTGAACTGCAGACCCTGGATTAAAATTCATGTGCAAAGATTATATGAATGCAGAACATTCCATAGGTGAGACAAGAGCCTGGACTTGAACTCCAGGCGTGAGTGCGGTATGTAAGGGCTGGAGTGGGTGGTAGGAGGCCCGGGCCATTTGAACTACCGGGCCTCATTACCACCTTCCAGGACAGACTCCCGCCTGAACCTGGCGGGCATGACGAGGAGGCTGGCGGGCGGAAGTGGGATTTTCTGTCATAGGAGGCCTCCGACACAGGCCCGTTAGAAAGGGTCCCAGCAGAAAGGTAAGTGGTGAGGGGATGAGGAAGCCCCGGATTGGAGAGGCTCCTCCTGGCCCACAAGGAAACCTTCAAAAAATGGAAAATTTAAACTTACCTGGGTTTTATCTGGCCGCCATCCTGCTTGTCGCCAGGTTTCACACATGGCTCCGGCATTTGGTGTCACTGCCACAATCAGCAGTTAAGATTGCACTGTGGTCCGAACTGTGTTATCGTACACCGACATTTAAATATTAATGAGGCCTCGCTGTGTTCTCGCCGGGCGGGCAGGGTTAACATCGGCCCTAAGAAGTCCATGATCCACTTGATGCTATAGTATACAACAAATGCAATGTTCATTCAGTCATGTGATGGAGTTGACTGGAGAGGTGTTGGAGGAACGTGTTAATGGGAAGGGGGCAGAGTTGGGATATAGATAATGATAAAACAGCTATAGCATGTAGACAAAATAATGAAGAATAAAGTTTATGAAGCATTAAATGTCTCCTGTGTGTTGAATAAATTGTCTTGCTGTTTATTAACTCCTGGTAACCCATTTAATGCTGAGACACGGGGATTCCAAAGTTGCATGTTCTTTTTGCTGTGTTTGAAATTTACGGCCGAAACTTCATCTGTGTTTTCTGAGGTGAGTAAACTTGCTGTGTTGAAGTTTTGTTTTTGAAGTGACAACTAAATGTCACTAGTGGGAGAAGAAACTGAGTGGATTATTAACACTTTGGGCATCTGACCTTTTTCTCAGCACTGGCAGTGGCAGAGTCCAACATAAGCTACGGGCAAAGAATAGAATTTAAGATGGGAAAGATTGCGTTAGAAGGAGGTGAAAAGAAACAAAATCAGTGGGGGGAAATAAATGAGGATCATGTCAAGCCTTGGGTTGGTTCTGCTGTCACCAAATTTGATCTTAAACAATCAAGTAAAGTTTAAGATGGTAAGTGTCCTATATTTTTATATTCAATAGACAATGTGTTACCAAGCTTGTTGAATTTATTCCTGTGGGAGCACAAAGGTAGAAATATATGGAGCATGGACACACAGAACAATCAACAAAGAATAAGAGCTTCATTACTCACTCACCATCTGGTTCATGATCTGGATAGTATTATATCCCTTGTGTTTAAGTCCTGCTTCACTTCATTAGGTATTGTCATGATTTTGTTAAGTCCATTCTTTGCTCATTTCAATTACCTCCAGTGTGTCTGCATTCTTGAACCCTAAGCACTTAGATCTTGTATATATCACAAAGGCTAATTGATAACTGGGAGCTTGTTTCAAGATAATAGCACATCTAGGGAGAGGGATGGGGATTCAAGTTTTACATAGAATTTACAGCACAGAGACAGGCCTTTTGGCCCAACTGGTCTTTGCCAGTGTTTTTATGCTCCACACGAGCCTCCTCCCCCCTACTTCATCTAACCCTATCAGCATATCCTTCTATTCCTTTGTCCCTCATATACTTATCTAGCTTCTCCTTAAATGCATCTATGCTATTCACCTCAACTACTCACTGTGGTAGTGAGTTCCACATTCTAATCGCTCTCTGGGTAAAGAGGTTTCTCCTGAATTCCCTAATGGATTTATTGGTGACTATCTTATATTTATGGCCACTAGGTTTGGACTCTCCCGCATGTTTTATTTCTTTTCCCCCATTTATGACTTTGTCTCAAATCCCTGGATGTGTCGCAGGCTTGTTGCAAACTTCCAGCTATCGGTGCCTGTGCTTTTGGTAATATTACTGGACAGCGCTCGTTCCAATGTCCATAGGAAAGAAATAGTTCTGCAGCCCAATATTAGAGAAAGCAGTGTGACAAAAATGGCATTTACATTTTCTTCACATTCAGTCATTCGCTTCAGGGCTACAGTTGTTCAGTTAATGCTTTTGTGGATTTATGCCACCAAAGGGATGGCACTGTTGCTGCCCAAACTCAATTTACTTGTCACTCTTACCAGCTAACATGTAGGAAGCAGGAAGTGGAAATTGGGATTGAACCTAATGTCACCTAATCGAAGGCTCAAGCACTAACTTTATCAGGTACTACCAAAGCAAGTGATAGAAATTCAGCTGAACATTGTTTGTTTTAGATTTGATAGTAATGTACAATCATGACACTTATGTTCTAGAGATTGAGTTGGGCGCTTAACCTGGCCGTGTTGCCACAAGCCACTGACCCTAAAATCCTTAGGCAGAATAATTAAAATTTACTGTTGAATCCTGTAAACGTCCCCATAAATATATTTTAAGATTTTATTATTTATAAAATCATCAAATTAATGGTATTATAAAAACATGTTGAAGTAAATATGCATGTACAACATGGTAAAGAAAAAGAAGGTATTTTTGATCGGCCAGCATCAATCATACTTCTCAAGAGAAAACCTTATAAAGGACACAGAGGGTGGAATCATTCGATCCAGGGTGTTAAGCCCCTTTTGGGGCTGTAAGTTTACTTTCACAGCACTTCCCTCCCCTGTGACCCATATCATAGAGAAACACAGAAACGTAGAAAATAGGAGCAAGAGTAGGCCATTCGGCCCTTTAGGCCTGCTCCACCATTCAAAATGATCATGGCTGATCGTCTAACTCAGTACCCTGTTCCCGCTTTTTCCCCATATCCCTTGATCCCTTTAGCATTAAGAAATATATCTATCTCCTCCTTGAATACATCTAATGACTTGGCCTCCATTGCCTTCTGTGGTAGAGAATTCCACAGGTTCACCACCTTCTGAGTGAAGAAATTTCTCCTCATCTTGGTTCTAACTGGCATACCCCATATCCTGAGACTGTGACCCCCAGTTCTGGACTCCACAGCCATCGGGAACATCCTCCCTGCATCTAGTCTGTCAGAACAGATAAGCAATGTCATGGGAGCACCATCTTACCTCCAAGTTCCCCTCCAAGTCACACTGAATTGAATTTCTATTACACATGAAGCCTTGCTTCACACCAATGCTGCAGTTATAGTGTAAATGCAGCCTGAATCCAGAATCTGGGCCCAACTTGATGCCATTCTGATGAGGCAGTCTCAGTTAGTTTCACGTTTGAATCATTTCAAAATGGCTTCACACCGATGCTAAGCTTGTAATGTAAATACACCATTTAGTTTGCAAACAACTCTAAACAATGAATATCTAGCATGCTTTTTGAGGTCATAATACAACCAGTTTCGTATGAGTTTTTCCATCTAAGCTTGCCAATATAAAATGTTCATCTGTTGGTTTCCCTTGAGTTCTTAAGAGTTTAATTTTCACACTGACAAACTTTAAAGATTTTTTAAATGTAGCAGCCCATAGTTTAATACTACATCCTTAGTTACCCAGAAACCAACCGTATAGGTTGTCACCTCTCTCACAATGTTTAGGTAGAATTAATTAGCTCAGGTTGAAAGACTTATGTATTGACCTTAAACAATTTACGGAAGTGTAGTTGATGAAATTTTGGGCATTAGCCTGAATGTTCATGGAATGATACTCTTTGGGACCCATTTGAGCTAAAGCATGTGGCTCGGAGCATAAACCTCAACATATGTGGTGTCTATTATGTGTAGAACCTGAGGAAGTTGTGCAATTATACAAAATCTTTGTTGAGTAGCTACATACTGCTTCCCAGCTTTAAGGAAATAGATGAATCTCATTAGTAGTGCATCTGTGACCTCTCAGTTGCAGTTGGATGTGGTAGAGTGAGAGATGCCTGTGCAATTACCCTCTTGGAGCCAGAAGTTTGTGACATAGGAATTCACGGCAGTTGCTGTGTTCTCTGTAAGAGGTAATCAGTGGCAATCTAGGTCTGCATGTAACTGATGGCATATGGCAGTGAGCATATCTCTGCTGGGGTGAAAATGACACAAGATCTGCTATCTTGTCAATGCCAAATAGTTGCTGTTTTGCTTGCACATTCTCTAAAAAGGATAATCATCTGTCAGAATCTAATTCCTTTGTTTGCTTTCTCTGTAATTTTAAAGGTACCAAAATGAGCATTCTACTTTCACAAGGCACTAGCTATTAGTAGTAATGTTTTATAATAATACAACAAATATAAATTATATAATATCGCAGCTTATACATCAACAGTTTGTGTATATTATTATATTCCAGTGTACGTTACTTCCAGAATATATAATTCACGGTATATATTAAGTCAGTATACATTATATATTTCTAATAAAAGTCTGTGTATATTCTAAACTGGTAAACTGATGCTAATAGCATTTTCCAGTACCACAGTTCCTATTACTAAATGCTGTTATTTTTCAGGCTGATACATTGCCGCCTGTGTTATACTTATTGTCCTCCATCACACTGTCATAGCGTAGCCACTTTGTTCATTGTGCCTCTTGCAAAGAATAAGCAAAAGACTACAAATAGAAAGCATATATTATTATATGAAATAAAAATAAATACCGTGACACTGAGTTTAGTGGCTTACAGTTCAATCTCAAATGCCAACATTTATAAATTGCCTCTACTGTGCTTAAAACATTCTTAGAACGCAGTGACTGAATTGTAGCCTTTAAATCACTTGGCTGCATTTGGTATTCTATCAGTTCCCAGTGACACAAGGACGTAATATTGCCTTGTGACACAAATGCTGTGGAATCTATAGCAATGAAAGATGAGGATTTCAAAATGTGGAAATAGAAAAGAAACAAAGATTAGAAAAGAATGCATCGCTATTGTGTTGTATCAAATTGACCAAATCATTTTGAACTGTTTCTTTAAAAATGTCTATAGTTGAAACATCACAAAACGGTGTAGCCAGAGGCAATTGTGATAAGGACAGATGTTCCATGAATTTAATCTCGGCGGTAACTGGAAGTACAGAATGACCAGTGGGCAATTCATAGAGTTCCCATTGCCTACTGCATCCTCCAACAACCCTTGGTTTAGTAAGTAACAGCTCACTTTATGTTTTAACATTTTCATAGAATCATAGAAAGTTATGGCACAGAAGGAGGCCATTCGGCCCATTGTGTCTGTGCCGGCCGAAAAAGAGCTATCCAGCTTAATCCCACTTTCCAGCACTTGGTCTGTAGCCCTGTATATTACGGCACTTCAAGTGCATATCCAAGTACTTTTTAAATGAGTTGAGGGTTTCTGCCTCAACCACCCTTTCAGGCATTGAGTTCCAGACCCCCACCACCCTCTGAGTGAAAAAAATTCTCCTCATCTCCCGTCTAATCCTTCTACCAATCACTTTAAATCTATGCCCCCTGGTCACTGACCCCTCTGCTAAGGGAAATGGGTCCTCCATATCCACTCTATCTAGTCCTGTCATAATTTTATATACCTCAATTAAATCTCCCCTCAGCCTCCTTTGTTCCAAAGAAAACAACCCCAGCCTATCCAGTCTTTTCTCATAGCTAAAATTCTCCAGCCCTGGCAACATCCTTGTAAATCTTCTCAGTACCCTCTCCAGTGCAATCACATCTTTCCTGTAATGTGGTGACCAGAACTGTACGCAGTACTCAAGCTATGGCCTAACCAATGTTTTATACAGTTCTGGCATAACCTCCCTGCTCTTGTATTCTATGTCTCGGCTAATAAAGGAAAGTATCCCATATGCCTTTTTAACCACCTTATCTACCTGTCCTGCTATCTTTAGGGATCTGAGGACATGCATTCCAAGGCCCCTTTGTTCCTCTACACCTCTTAGTATCCTCCCATTTATTGTGTACTCCCTTGCCTTGTTTGCCCTCCCCAAATGCATTACTTCACACTTCTCCGGATTGAATGCCATTTGCCACTTTTCTGCCCACCTGACCAGACCTTTGATATCTTTCTGCAGTCTACAGCTTTCCTCCTCACTATCAACCGCATGGCCAATTTTTGTATCATCTGCAAACTTCTTGATCAAGCCCCCCTCATTGAAGTCCAAATCATTAATATATACCACAAAAAGCAAGGGACCTAGTACTGAGCCTTGCGGGACCCCACTGGAAACAGCCTTCCAGTTGCAAAAACGCCTGTCGACCATTACCCTCTGCTTCCTGCCACTGAGCCAATTTTGGATCCAACTAGCCATTTTCCCTTGGATACCATAGGCTTTTACTTTTTTGACCAGTCTGCCATGTGGGACCTTGTCAAAAGCCTTGCTAAAATCCATGTAGACAACATCAAACGCATCACCCTCATCGACCCTCCTTGTTACCTGCTCAAAAAATTCAATCAAATTAGTGAGACATGCCCTTCCCTTAATAATTCCATGCTGACTGTCCTTGATTAATCTGTGCCTTTCTAAATGATGATTTATGCTGTCCCTCAGAATCGATCCCAATAATTTGCCCACCACCGAGGTTAGACTGACTGGCCTATAATTACTCGGTCTATCTCTTTTTCTCCCTTTTTGTATACAAAGGTACATGTCTGGATGATGGCACTTTTTAGGAAAGAGTTGCACAGAGAGAAGTGTTTTTATAAAGCTTCCTCATTGGAGTACCACAAGGTATTTAATGGATTGAGGTAGAATGGTGATGCGCAGTTGCAGCAGCTGTTGATGGACTCAATAAGAACATAAGAACATAAGAAATAGAAGCAGGAGTAGGCCAATCGGCCCCTCGAGCCTGCTCCGCCATTCAATAAGATCATGGCTGATCTGATCCTAACCTCAAATCTAAATTCATGTCCAATTTCCTGCCCGCTCCCCGTAACCCCTAATTCCCTTTACTTCTAGGAAACTGTCTATTTCTGTTTTAAATTTATTTAATGATGTAGCTTCCACAGCTTCCTGGGGCAGCAAATTCCACAGACTTACTACCCTCTGAGTGAAGAAGTTTCTCCTCATCTCAGTTTTGAAAGAGCAGCCCCTTATTCTAAGATTATGCCCCCTAGTTCTAGTTTCACCCATCCTTGGGAACATCCTTACCGCATCCACACGATCAAGCCCCTTCACAATCTTATATGTTTCAATAAGATCGCCTCTCATTCTTCTGAACTCCAATGAGTAGAGTCCCAATCTACTCAACCTCTCCTCATATGTCCGCCCCCTCATCCCCGGGATTAACCGAGTGAACCTTCTTTGTACTGCCTCGAGAGCAAGTATGTCTTTTCTTAATTATGGAGACCAAAACTGTATGCAGTATTCCAGGTGCGGTCTCACCAATACCTTATATAACTGCAGCAATACCACCCTGTTTTTATATTCTATCCCCCTAGCAATAAAAGCCAACATTCCGTTGGCCTTCTTGATCACCGGCTGCACCTGCATACTAACCTTTTGATTTTCTTGCACTAGGACCCCCAGATCCCTTTGTACTGCAGTACTTTCCAGTTTCTCGCCATTAAGATAATAACTTGCTCTCTGATTTTTCCTGCCAAAGTGCATAACCTCACATTTTCCAATATTGTATTGCATCTGCCAAATCTCCGCCCACTCACCCAGCCTGTCTATATCCCCTTGTAGGTTTTTTATGTCCTCCTCACTCTCTACTTTCCCTCCCATCTTTGTATCATCTGCAAACTTTGATATGTTACACTCGGTCCCCTCCTCCAAATCGTTAATATAGATTGTAAAGAGTTGGGGACCCAGCACCGACCCCTGCGGAACACCACTGGCTACTGGTTGCCAGTCCGAGAATGAACCATTTATCCCATCTCTCTGCTTCCTGTTAGATAACCAATCCTCCACCCATGCCAGAATATTACCCCCAATCCAGTGATTCTTTATCTTGAGCAATAATCTTTTATGTGGCACCTTGTCGAATGCCTTCTGGAAGTCTAAATACACTACGTCCACTACGTCAAGTATTAGTGATTCTTGTAACATTGCTGTATTTATATTCATGTAGAGGAATGATATGTCTCTGACATTGTACAGGATAGAGTTTGGTGTGGAATAGGCCATCCTCCTCATGTCCACTGGTTTGCATGATTTTGTGTACATTGCCAAAACAGTCCAACACACCGTGCCAAACAGATTACAATATCCCATTGTCTTGATAGCAAAAACGATGATCTGCCTCCAACTGATCTGTAAGCATAGTGAGAAAGAGATAGGAATACATTACAGTGGTAGAGAGATGGGGACACATTCTTGAAAATCTGCTCGGCTTATTGGAATTAGTTTTTATGAATACCTGAAATTCCACTAAACCTCCACAAAGGCTCCCAAAAGGTTGATCGCTGTGAATGTGCATTAGCAAGTTTGAGAAGCTTCAGCACTGTCACTGAGAAAGAATCTCCTCTTATGTAGGACATTGCTGATGATGGACATTATGCCAGTGTTTTGTCTTGGTGCTTTTAAACACATTTACATGAACTTGGAAATCAGATTTTATTACACAGATATAAATCCTTAAATCAGTGTTGGTCTTTTGTAGTTGAATACATACAAGTTTTTATTAGACATTGCCTGGAGCCATGTACTTGATCAAAATCTGTGCAGAGTTGTTTTAAATCAATTTGAGTACCTGCTGTAACCCAACATTGGTCATAGTCACACTTTTCATCTATATCATCTGGTCGCCTGAAGTGACAAAATATATTGGTAGGCAGCTAGGATTGTTCAGAACTGTTGAGACAGGAAGAATGCTTTAAGGCTTCATTGCTTGTGTACACAGAGGATATCAAATATTTCTCAATGTGCTACAAGATAGTGATCCAGATAAGGGATTCAGATGATCCTTTAAATGTCAGAATGTGCCATTTATGGTCATCACCTGAACTCTTCAATCTGATTTCTGTCTTCAATTTACTGCAAAGTATCGCATATTATTTATAACAAAGTTTTTAGATTTAGAATTAAAGTGGATTAAATCTGATCATTATCTCCCCCTCCTCCCAAAAGATGAATTCCAAAATGAGGACTAAACCCAATAAAACATAGAAATGTTGTTGTGCTTTTGTGCTGCATTTCCTTATTTAAATCATAGAATTATTGAATCTTACAGCACAGAAGGAGGCCACTCGGCCCATCGTGCATGGCTGTTAGAAAGAGCTATCCAATGAGTCCCACTCCCTGCTCCATCCCCATAAGCCTGCTAATTTTTCCTTTATAACGCAACACTGAATGCTCCTGCTCACATGGTCACAGGGGTCACATTAAATTGATTCTGCCATAGCAACTCAGGTGAACGTTGTTGGAAAACGTTCACCTGAGGAAGGAGGAAGCCTCCGAAAGCTTGTGAATTTAAAATAAAATTGCTGGACTATAACTTGGTGTTGTAAAATTGTTTACAATTGTCAACCCCAGTCCATCACCGGCATCTCCACATCATAGCAACTCAAGCGTACATTCAGTGCTACCTGCGCTATTCATTGGTCGTACACCAGTTTGGGAGAGCAGGAAATCAGGCTTCACTGTTGCCACTTAAAGGCAGCCCTTTTGAATAGGGTTGCCCAATCGAACCAATTCAAACCCTCTGCCATTTTTGCAGATTTAGCCCTCTTGAAATCTGGAACTAGCATTAAGTACTCGGCAACTTTGGCTTGACTGATCAAGTTGCATCTAATTATATTGTGACTGGGGGCTGAATTGTGTCACTTGACCCCATTACATTTTTTTAATTCATTAATGGAATGTGGGTGTCGCTGGCAAGGCCAGGATTCATTGCCCATCCCTGATTGTCCTTGAGAAGGTGGTGGTGAGCCACCTGGTGGTGAGACTGAAGGAGCTGCAGTCCATGTGGTGAAGGTACTGCCACAGTGCTGTTTGGTAGGGAGTTCCAGGATTTTGACTGCACACCAATCATCACTGAGCTGTTGATGCCTGCAGATTATATCTTTGTCCATATTGTTAGGCAATGGCAAGGATGGAAGGCTGTTCCATTATCTGTTGTGTCTTTGATTTTGTCTGAGAAGGTCTTGGAGCTGGTTAAATGCCTTTAGAAAGCAGTTAAAAGGTCGTTGTCTGGGTTCTTGGTTTCATGTATGGAGGCACATTGGCCTCAATACTGCTTGCTTAATCAGCAGGAAAATGCCTTTAAAAAGCCAGTAGCATGAATGTTATTGACAGCTGTCATGGTGGAGCCCTCCATAAATATAGTGGAAATGACAGTGGGATTGTAGATCGCGCTGCATAGCCTAACATTAGCAATTCAGGCCGTGTAACTTAAGATTGTCTATTACTAGACAATTCTTCTAGATACCTCATTGTCTTCTTGATGTACAGCTCCTGCTGCATGAGTGATTTTGAGCAGAATATCTTTCTGGAAGAATTATTCCAATGCATTACAGTTGCATAATTTCAGTTTCCATTAAAACGCATCACCACTGAATGCTGGAATGCACCATTGAAAATTGTGGAGAACTATATTTTTACTGTATTATCCCCAGTTATGATCTCCTTGCAAATCAGTACTGGATTATAGTGTTATGAGACAACCCAGAAATAACCATTAAGTTGTACCATTGGTGTTATATCTGCCCATTTGCTAACAGCAATAGGAAAATCTATCCCAGTGCCTTGCATAGTTATTAAAATGGTTAATAATGACTCATGGCTTGGTAGCAATGTGTGCATTATGGCAAGGACTGAGATACAAACCTTTCACTTTCCGCACCTTGAGGTGTCTTGTTAATGGTAGGTATGGAGGGATGAAAATGGACGTGGGTGGGATGTTTAGCTCATTTCACACCACAGCCCTCCTCTGATCTCTGAGTTCTGATGAAAGATCATTGACCTGAAACGTTAGCTGTTTCTCTCTCCACAGATGCTGCCTGACCTGCTAATTGTTTTCCAGCATTTTCTGTTTGTATTTCAGATTTCCAGCATCCGCAGTATTTTGCTTTTGTCTCTTCTGATCATCATCAGTTTAACTGATAATATTTAAATTCCATCTTTAGAATCAGCTCCTCACTGGTTCATGTTTGTGAAAGTGTGCTGAAGCAGCTTAAAACAAATGATTAGTTTTCATTTCTCTCTCTGCTTCATTGTGTACAAATTATTCTTATCGATACAATAGCAATATACTTACTACTCCAGCAAATCCATAATGTGCAATTTTAAGTAGGTGGGGAATGGGCTGGGCTTGCTAATTAGAGGAAGTGTGGGACTGAACCTGTCTAGGAGTAGTTATGGGACTGGGGGTGCTAAATGGAATAGGTGGGGCTTAGGGCCTTATTGGAATTCATATTGGGTTTGGGATTTGCGAATTGAAGTAGGTAGGCTTTGACGTTATGAGAGGGTGAAATTATTGAATGGAATAGTCTGAGTTTTTTTCAAGGCAGGAGGCGAGTATCTTGAGCTTGTGAGTGGAGTAAGGGTTTTGGGGTTTCTGAGTTAAGTAGAACTCTGGGGTGGCTATACTTAGTCCAGTTTGAAAAATGGAACACCCTGAATGCCTATCCTATCACTCTGCTATTAACCACGCTGAGTGTGCACGCAAGCTTGCTTCACACGTCTATGCAAATGACTTCTGGTGCCTGGAAGCAAAAGAATTAGTAAGGTCTTAAAGATGGATTAGTAGAAAGTTCAGCTCAATGCAACGCATACATCTACTGTTTATCCAAAGGGTGTTTTATTTATTCTGTACTCCTAATGTAACAAACACACTCAACATTTTTACCAGAAACATAATTTACTTTCTAGAATTCTTACAATGACCTTTCTGTAAATCACGCTTCAGCACAGCAGATTACCGAAGGTTAGATTTGTTTTGCTGTAAATTGGTGATTTAAGTTATGATCATTATTGCTGTTCAGCTAACTCAATTTTTTCCCCGTCAGGACATTTGTTTAAAGATGTGGTGTGAACGTGGTACAGTGTCTTGAGATAACTTACCATTCTTGTTTGCAGAGAAGGGCATTAGGATGAAATTAATGACACAATAATCCTCTAAATTGTTAATTGGAAAGGACTTTAAGGGGATTTTATATTAGTTTTGAGGAAGAAATTGGATCTGTCATTCTCTGCTGTGACATTTACTGCAACAATACGAAATTTTCCTCCAATTGTAAAGCTTGTTAAAGAAATTTGTATGTGTGTCTTTATAGGAAACAAGGGCCTAATTTCCAATATATTGTGCTGCTTAAAGACGATTGTCAGTGCTGTTTTATGGCTGGATGTCTTAATTGTCTATTGGTGGAAAATCTTTGCCACCGGAAGAAGATGAACCATTCAAGAGCCGTGGACATGATTACTTGTCAGTGCGAAACACTTTGTGGTTTTCAGGGAATTTTTGTATCAAAGGTTGATCTGGTCGAGTCTTGAATGCTTTTACTTCTCTCTACAACCATGTTATAGTCACCACTGATTTCACTGTCTTCTGTTCCGACTCACTTTTCCCCAGGATTTCAAAACAATGGAATGCATTACTTCCCTCAATCTTCACTTCCACCTACAGTTTAAAACCCATGCTTGGTGTCACCAAATATCACTTCCTGATTGACGACCTCGTCTGTCCTACCTTTGTCATCCTTGGTAATGTCCTGCATTTTGTAGCTTGGCCCTTCATTTGTGTTTGTCAATAATAAACAAAAAAAATGTCTGTCATTTGTAAATTCTCTAGTCTCACGCCCCCTCCCCCCACTGGAAATATGTGCATAAAATGAAGTGTATGGTATTATTCACAGGTTATTACGACCCTTATGTCCTCTTTATCTGATTGTAATACGAAGTAGCTATTCCATAAGCTCAAGATTACAAATGACATTTGATGAGCAACATTATGAATAATTTCATTTCAATCAACGCCACTGGAAAGGACAATTCATCACTTCAACAACATTCAGTTTCTTCAGTGAAGTAATTTTCAACTTGTACAAATCTTCAGCCTGACCACTGACCTATTGGCAGGATATTGAAATTTCACATGCTCTATTCTGTTTACTTCTCTTGAGTTTGAAGCTGAATGAGCCAGTATATTATGTCTCATGCCGTACACAACAAAGATTTTGCTTACCTTCACTGGCTAGTATAATAAAGCATCAATAGATCTATCTGGAAATCTCTGTTTCAGCATTTCAAAGATATGGTCATTACTGATCTGGTTGTCTTGTGTGGGCTTTGCAACATCACCATCACCAGAAAAGGTTTCAGTCCATTCTCGCTGTTTGTCAGGGGCCATTCCTGTAACTGTTAATCTCAAACAGTGTCAGCACACACTAATCATGTAGAATAAGTGAATCATGATTGATCCAGGAAATTTGGAGTAATGAACATAACAACAACTTCCATTTATATAGTGCCTTCAACATAGTAAAACATCTCAAGGTTCTTCACAGGAGCATTATCAAACAAAATTTGACACCCAGCCACATAAGGAGGTATTAGGACAGTTGAAGAGGTAGGTTTTAAGAAGTGTCTTAAAGGAGGAGAGAGAGGTAGAGAGGCAGAGAGGTTTAGGGAGGGAATTCCAGAGCTTAGAGCCTAAGCAGTTGAAGGCATGGCTGCCAATGGTGCAGCGATTAAAATCGGGAATGCGCAAGAGGCAAGAATTGGAGAAGCGCAGAGTCCTCGGAGGATTGTCGGGCTGGAAGACAATTTGAGCATCAAAGCCTACTAGCATGTTCGTAGGGTGGAATCTCTTGTGGTTTATGTGGAATAGGGATCTTTCAAACAGTGTGCCTATCTGGATTTGTGTGCAATCAACCACATACTGCACTTTTGGAAATTGTAGAAGCTCTGCTGGAGCATGTAGAATGCACAATGACATCACCCCCTGAATATATTTGGACATTTGGCCCTGAGTGATATCAGCTTTGTCTCCACCAAGAGCTTGAAAGGGCTCTGTGACTTTTGTGGCAACAGGTAGAGTGTTGCAATGGACTGAAACAATGTCAATTCATCGATCTTTGTGTTGACCTCCTTGCTCAGTCTGAATTTCCTACAAACACAACTGGCTCACTGCTATTTTGAGAGAACAAGATGATTCATCCACGACCTATACATGCTTCTACTATTATATCTGTCTTGTCTGACTTGCCTCCTCCTCTCTTGGTGTATTGTTGAACCCTTTGTGTTTCATGTTCATCCTCATAGAGAATCATTGTGCAGCCTATGCTGATCGAAGATATGTTGCCAAATGCCCAGAACACAAAGGTGGAGATCTGTGGTTTTGAAATCTGCTCCGACTCAATCTAATTTCTGCTTGTTGGGGTGGATAGTGTGGCTGATTCCTAGTCGTGATCTACAGCCTTAGAATTAGTTCAATTGGTGGATTTTGATAGTGTGCAGAAAGCATTCGCTGCTCAACAGAGAATGGGATGGGCAATTTACACTGGTGGAAATTCAATCAAAACCTGTCTGGGATCCTGCACAAATAAATAACACTTCTCCCTTCGCCAGCACAGATTCTTGTGCTCACACCTTCATCAGTTTACAGTACGTGTAACAGACAGTGGCATTGAGCCATTTGCAGGCCCTATAACAGCAGATGTCAGTGAATTGCTCCCATTTGCCAGGTGTCATTGAACATGTAACAGAGCTCCCACTGAGATGTGCCCAAGCTGCATAGCAAGGGAGGTAAGTGAATTATCAGCTATTGCCTGTTGTGCAGTCAATCCTTTAAAATCACACGCAGATAAAATGGCAAATGGTTTTGATTCATTTTGTGTAAGCCACTCAAATAAACAAACAAGGGGATGATGTGCAATATAATATTATGGGAGGGTGACTTTACTAAACTGCTAATACACAATCCTTGGTTTGCCTGACAGGTGTTGTTGATGTTGATGTTCTAAACACATTATAGGGATTGGAGAAGCACTGCTGCAGCATCTTGTACATTTGGCTGCAAAGATACAAATCTATTTGTCACCGTAGGTTTGTTCTACTTTGAACGTGCAAAAGTTTTCTTCAGAAATCACTCAGGGCTAGGTAACAAATCAATAACCTCTGTAACTTTCTTAAATCAATTTTTGTAGCCTAAATAGATCCAACACAGACTTTTTATCCAACATATCTTTTTGCCAGGGGTAACACAATGTGGTGATGAAGTCTAATCAGCACTTGTATTAGGCTGGTAAGATTACTTATTTGTTGTACTGGTACTTGATAATTTTCTTTTTTGTATTCAAGGTGAGGGATGTCAGAGTTGGGGAATTGAACATTTTTCCACTTTTGTCACCTAGTGTCACCATCAAATTCTCCCAGGAAACACACTGCACTGCTTAGGTGCAGAGTAAAAGAGGCCGATTTTCACCTACTTCTCCTGGCACCCAAAAAGGGCGCTTAGAGGCTAAAAATGGTGGCGCCGTATTTACTGCCCTAATTACACCTCCTTTGGCTCCACCGCCAATTTGATTGCTGGAAGGACCCAAGAAGTCCAGTCGTCTGCCTATATCAAGCGGCAACAGTATTTAAATAGGGGTCCTATTGTGCAGATGGGATGCCGCTGCAATTTTGAGAGGAAAAATGGGGGCAGCCACTCAGTGAAGGACCCGCTCAGAAAAAGTGGGCTGTAGAGGAAGTAAACTGGGGATATTTAAAGGGACATTTTGAAGTTTGCTGCATCATTCGAAACACGTGTAAGTAAGCACTGGTTATGGCAGAACTGTAAATTTCGAAGAACAGAATTTTTTCTTTGTGTTTGTGAGTCTTTTCAGACTCAAACAACTGAGTTGTTTTGAGATGTGTGTACTTGAACTTAGCACCCCCTCCCCCGCCCCCGCCCCCAACCCCCAAAACCCACCAACACCTTCTTCCCTTACATCTAGCGCGGTCCTCCCACTCTACCTAAACAAATTAAATTACTGCATGAGATATACAAATGCCACTATACAGTGAAGGCCCCGCAGCGTTTAATGAACCAATCTGCACAAATTGATAGTGAAAAAAGTCTGATTTTCTTTATTATTAAGTTAAAAAATTACACTTAACTTAATATTCTCCCAGATCCTATCCAATAGTCATGATGTGGAGATGCCGGTGATGGACTGGGGTTGACAATGTTTTACCTGAGGAAGGAGGAAGCCTCCGAAAGCTTGTGAATTTAAAATAAAATTGCTGGACTATAACTTGGTGTTGTAAAATTGTTTACAACTATCCAATAGTGTCTCGCTTGAGTGCGCATTTCCTAACTCTAGTGCTCTTAGATTGTGTTGCTCCTGTGGCTTCAGCATAGCTGGTAAAAGTTTGCTGTTTTTGTGATGAGGGCACCGGGGATATTCCTGGTGGGTGAGAGGGTCCGACTGCAAACTGGTGCATCCTGGCTGCTGTTGGAGCAGCCTGGCCCAGCTGGCCTGGTGGCAACTGTGTGGGCATTGGACGAGGGTCTGATGGGGGTGCAGACACACTGCCCTCCTGCAATGAATACAGATTTGGAAGATTCCTGATTGTTCCAGCTGTGAAGGGTTACAGGATGGGCATAAGGGTAGGGGGGAAACAAAAGCAGTGTAAATGGACCATCAACATTTATCTACTTGATAACAAAAGCTGGTTGGGTTTAAAGGTATTTTCTTTTTCCCACCTCTTGCATTTATGTAAGAAATACATAAGGCTATTGTTTCAGATGTGAATTATTTATTACTCAGCATGTGCCATACATGTCCAAGAGTTGACACTGAGATATATATGCCATACAGCAGTGTTGTACAATAGAAATTGCTGACTAGCCACAGGTGTGGCTGCGGCGACACCGTTTTAGCCACATGCACTCATTTTAGAAGGAAATACCTTTATATACTCACAAGGCAGATAAGTGTACTTCAAATGTGTCTATTTACTTAATAAGCATCAACCATTCAGTAACCAAGGCAGTAAAGCGCTTACAACAATCAAAATACACTCGCACACTTTGCTTTTTGTCTCACCGTTTTACCAACAGACACACAAAAATGCTAAAGTATACATGCGTACACTGAGTGAATGAGTATTGAGATCATATGCCCAAGAACGATGTCTGTTACTCATTTTTATTTGCTAATCAGAAATACAATTAGCCACATCTGGATTCCCAATTAGCCACATGTGGCTAGTGGCTAATGTTTTGGACAACACTACCATACAGTACCTCCGAGAATGATTGTTCTCTTTATCTGTTGTATGCTGTATGTGTACAGGAGTTAACATTGGCATTTACAGGAGCTATATATTTCAGTTTGACTCAGTGATGAGACCCTCACCCCTAAGTCAGAAGATATTGGGTTCAAGACCCACTCCAGAACTTGAGCACATAGTCCAGGCTGACAGTTCAATGCAATACTAAGTGAGTGCTGCATTGTTTGGGGTGCTGTCTTTCAGATGAGACATTAAACCGAGGCCTCTTCTGCCTGTTCAGATGGATGTAAAAGTTCCTATTCACTTTTTCAAAGAAGAACAGGGAGTCATCGACCTGAATAGTTAACTCTGTTTCTTTCTCCACAGATGCTGCCTGCCCTCACTGTCCTTACTAACATTCATCCCTCAACCAACACCACCAAAACTGATTAACTCTCATTCACCTCATTGCTGTTTGGGGGACCTGGCGGTGCACAAATTGACTGCCACACTTGTCTGCAACACAATGACTAAACTTCAAAAGTTATCCATTAACTCTGAAAGGTTTTGGGATGTCCTGAAGATGTGAAAGTTGCTATATAAATACAAATTCTTTCTTTCTGTGTTGCCTCCAGTTTCTAAATTATAATATTTCAGTTGTTTTCCCTTCCTCTGTGCAAACTTTAAGACAGTGTGCTGGACCTAATGAGATTACATACATTACTGCCATATGCTGCTGTGCTCCATATGACATGCCTTCTGCTACAAGGGTGTGGAGTTTCCTTGCATGTTTGGTTCATTTAAATTCTCTTCCAGATAATAATTAGCACTTGCCACAGTGGGGGTGACACTGATGAATTATGCTTGAGAATTGCTATCAAATTTTCAAAATAATTTTCTCTCGAGTACTCCATAACACAATTCTTATTTACAGTGTTTAACAAGTATGTATCATTTTAATTTTTTTAAATCATTAGAAGAATCCCAGCATACAAATATTTAAAATAATGAATCTCTGCTTATATTACAATGTATTGTTCTCAGTTTAATAGCACTTTAAAGCATCATTCCTTCATGAATGGACTCCCAGATGTTAAAATCGCATCTGTTTTTTTTCCAATTTATCAACTTTCTTTACACATTTTGAACAGGAACATTAAGCGTGATCAATTGCAAAAAGCAGTTCATTTGCTGCCACTCTCATTAAAATTGTGAGATTGCACAGCACTTGATATCGGTGCAAGTAATGTTTTGTGATACCATACCATGGGTTCTGAATATATGTCTTGTGCTATTGACACACAAATCCTGCAATATTACATTGTCTTATATCAGCGTGTGATAGAGATTGTGCACGCAGGGGCTTAATGCAGGGAATGGAGGTGAAATGTATACAACAGTGGAGGCAGGGACATAGGGCAGAGGTGTAATGAATGAAGATAACACCATTGGGGACAGAGGAGCAATAAATGTAAGGTGAATAGGAACCATAGAGATGTAGAGAAGAAGTAACTACGAGGGATAGGGTGAAAGGTAATGCGGAGCGGAGATGGTGTAAATATGCAAGTGAAGATCATTAAGCATGGCGGTAGAGTACAGTAAATTTAGGGAACAAAGGCACAGTTTTTTGATCAAACAGCCCCATCCACTATGACATAGCTGCGATCTTCCAGAGGCCCTCCTCGTAAGCGGCTTCAAGATGTGGCCTGAGACAGGCATCACTCAAATGGACAAGCTGTGCTCTATTAATACAAGACACCTACAGTGTTTTCTGGAGAAGTTTCATAAAACTGAGATATGTTGGATCAATAAATATTGATGCGGTTATCACTAGCGCAGCTTGCCCTGCTCTCAAGAGTCAGTTCTTTAGCTGTGGTGGATGTACAAGAGCTGAAACTACAACATATGCAAGACTTACAGTGCCAACCATGAGCAAACTGATCCTTTCTATATTGTGCATAGTATATGGACTAGGCCCCTATTAATAACTGGTATATATTGTCATTAAAATATATTACAATTCATTGTTATTGTCAATATTCAGTACCATCCATTGTAATCCCTACAGTAGTTGTTTAATGTTAGGAATCTTACAACACCAGGTTATAGTCCAACAGTTTTATTTGAAAATCACAAGCTTTCGGAGCTTACCTCCTTCGTCAGGTAAGGAAGGAGATAAGCTCCGAAAACTTGTGATTTTCAAATAAAACTGTTGGACTATAACCTGGTGTTATAAGATTCCTTACATTTGTCCACCCCAGTCCATCACCGGCATCTCCACATCGTAGTTGTTTAAGACATGGGACCACCTGTCCATATTGATTATTAAATTAAGTGTGTGAGCTCATACACTACCTCGGTGGTGTAGGGTTGGCCTATCATCCACAGCTGTATCTATGATTATGAGGGTAATATGCTTTTGGGGTATGTGCTGCATGGAGTGGTCATTAGTCCTGTGAGAACCATTGCAAAATTTTGGCAGGAAAATTGAAACTGTAATTTGCTTTGAGAATACAGTAAATACAGAAATCTTCATTGCTTATCTAATTTTGCCTTATAACATTCATCATTGAACACTAATAGGAAGTAATTCTTGCAGTTATCGTATTAGTGACGAGCTATGGATATTATGAAAGTTGAAAAGTCTTGAAGTATTGAAAAGGTTAACAGCAGGCAAAATCTATTTGATCCTCACGTTGACAGAAGCAGCACTTAACCTCAGGTAAAGAACAAGTGGCAACTCTTAGTAGCAAGTAGCAGCCTGCGCTTATTCAGTATTTCTCTATTTGGCTAGAGTAATCACAGTGCCTCGCACTCACTTATATTCTCTCCTTAACCCATTGTCAATGAATATGCGTGGGATGATGGCACAGTATGTTGACGTACCATGTGTTAACCTGTGATAAGAATGTCGGCCTACGCCCCAATTTTCCACATGGTTGACTTGGCAAAATTGTTGAGGGCAGGATGGGGCTGGCTAAGGTGTCTCCCCACAAGGATAGAGAGAAAGTGTTGGGTCTGTCATCCACTGCTAAATTTGCACACCTCATATGAATCAGTTACAGAAAGGCATTAGCAGAGTTGCATGGGCAGAAGCAGGGGTAACCTTAAAGCAATTACAACAACTTGCATTTGGGTGGGTAAAAGTTTGGTCAAAGAGATGCTTTTACAGAGGGCCTTAAATGAAGAGAGGGAGGTGGAGAAGAAGAGAGGTTTAGGGAAGTTATTACAGAGCATAGGGCCTAGACGGCCGAAAGCGTGTCCACATTTGATGGGGTGAAGAGAGTCGAGGATGCACAAAAGTTGGAGAAATGCAGAGATCTCAGAAGGTTATAGGGCTGGAGATAACCACGATAGGGAGGGGCTAGACCACGAAGGCACTTAAACACAAGGATGAGAATTTTAAATTGGAGGTGTTGGAGGAACTGGGAGCCAATGTAAGTCAGCGAGTACTGGGGTGATAGGTGAGTAGGACTTGGTGTGGAATAGGATACAAGCAGAAGACTTTTGCTGAGCTGCATTTTATGGAGAGTACAGGATGGGAGGTCGGCCAGGAAAGCTTTGAACTGGTCAAGTCTGGAGGTGGCAAAACTGCAGATGAGGATTTCAGAAGCAGCTGAGAGCAGGCGGGTGATATTATGGAGGTGGAAGTAGGCGGTCTGTGTGATGGAGAGGATATGAGGTTGGAAGCTCAGCTCAGAGTCAAATAAAATACTGAGGTTGTGGACAGTCTGTTTCAACCTGAGACTGTACCTGGGGTAGGGATGGAATTTGTGGTGAGGGCAAAAGACAATGACTTTGGTTTTCCCAATATTTAAATGGAGGAAATTGCGACTTATCCAGGACTGGATGTCAGACAGCCTCCAAACCAGACTCCCGCTGGTTAGGCCATATTAGACCCGTAAAAACTGAGCAGAACATGTATTGCACATACTCAGCCCAGTTTCTGCCGAATTTGGGAGCAGAGTCCGAAAAGAGGCCCCTAATTAACATAATCAAGGAGCCTCAGGCGGGTGTCCTAGACATGCAGAAGTTGCTGACTTCCAACTTGGCAGTCAGTGCACTTCCAGGGGATCAGTGAGGGACACTGCAGTCCAAAATTCCTCCCTGAGCACTCATTTAGCGCCCAGAAATCACATGGGACAAAAGCCAATTTCCAGCCCCGCCTCCCCCATTTCTTTGGGTAATATAGCCATGGGATAGAGTAGATGAGGAAGAGGAAGGAGTCATGGTCAGATTCTTGAGGGACTCCAGAGGTAACAGTGTGAGGGTAGGAAGAGAAGCCATTGCTTCGACTACGATTGGATAAGTAAGAATGGAACCAGGTGAGGCAATCCCACTGAACTGGACAACGGAGGAGAAGCCTTGGAGGAGAAAGGTCTGGCCGACTGTGTCAAAGTCTGCAGAGAGTTCGAGAAGGACAAGAAAAGACAGTATCCATAGTCAAAGTGGATATCATTTGTGACTTTGATTAGGGTCATTTCAGAGCTGTGGCAGGAGCAGAAAGCTAATTGGAGAGATTCAAACGTGGAGTAGTTCAAAGATGGGCACATATTTGGAAAGTGACAGCACATTCAAGGACTTTGCAGGTGAAAGGGGTGGTAGTTTGCAGGGCCAGAGGGATCGAGGATGGTTTTTTGAGGAGCGGGTGATAACCGTGGTTTTAAAAGAGAGGGGGACCGTACTTGAGGAATGGGAGGCATTTACAATATCAAGCAACATGGGTGCCAGGAAGGAACGTTTGGTGGTCAGCAGTTTAGTAGGAATGGGGACAAGAGAGCAGGAAGTGGGTCTCATGGATAAGACAATCTCGGAGAGGGCATGAGGGAAGATAGGGGAGAAACTAGAGAAAGACCAGGGCTAGGGCAGCGGGGAACTTTCAGGAAGGTTTGGCTTGGTGAGCAAGGGGAAGGGAGGATACCGCAAAAGCAGCTGAATGGATAGTCTCAATCCCAGTGACAAAAAGGTCCAGGAGCTGTTTGTATTTGTTGGAGTGAGAGTTGTGGGAGGGGGGAGGGGGAGGGGGGAGGGGAGGCGGCGGCAGGGGTTTAAGGAGATGGTTTGTAGTGGAGAAAAGAAGCAGAGGGTTATCTTTGCTCTCCAAGATGACCCTGGGGTTGTGAACGGTTTTGACAGAGGAGAGGAAGGGCCTCTGAATGATTTTTTAAAAATAGTTTTGTGAAATCTTGTCATCTTTGGTGGAATAAAGTCAGATCCAGCACTGGTTCATTTTTCTGAATCCTGTTTATTATTGTGAGGAATCTTGGGATAAATTTTAATGTCAAACCGGAAAGAGAGCGGTGCTGGGGCAGGGGGGGTGGTTTTCCAGATGGGAAACCTGGAATTATGAGTTTCCCGGACATCATCGGCAGGGAGGGTCAGTCATCGGGGTGGGGGGGGGGGGGGTGGGTCACCGGTTGGGGAGGGGTTGGACATAGGGGTCAATGATCATTGGGGTCAGACTTCGGGATCGGCGATCATCGTGGGGGTCGGTCATCAGGGGTACAATCAATGGGGGGGTCAGAGCTCGTGGGGGGGGGGTCAGAGCTCGTGGGGGTTTTGAAGATCATGAGTGGGTCAAAGATCATGGGGAGGGGGTCGGAGATCGTGGGTGGGTGGTCGGACATGGGGAGGCGGTCGGCCGATCACGTGTGTGGGATCGAGGCAGGTAGGCTTGTTGGGCCTGGAGGAAACACACCTGCTCCTCCTGGCCCACAAACAATGCAATAAGGGCAATGTTGATCCAGATCTTCTCGCCACCTCTTACGTGGCATGAAGCAGAAGGCCCAGGAATCCCAGCCCCCAGGAGTTAAAAATAAAAATGCTGTTAAAATAGAGGCCTGCAGCCTCATTAAAAGATTTTATTGACCGACCTACTTCCTGAAAGCGGATTGGTCGCCCCCCCCCCCTTAAACAGCCACCATTAAAACCAGAAGTAGGCGGAATGGAGGCGAGTTGGGGTCGGGTTTTACTTTATTACAATTTTTACCTTCCCACCTGCCCCCAACCCACCCATTCTTGGGGTTAAAATTTACCTCCTTATCTTTCAGTATTTTAAAGCCAAAGGATTCAAAGTTATAAGATCTCAGAAGAATGTTCTAGACTGGGAAAAGAATTCTAAGCACTCTTACAGCCAACAGTGAGAAACAACTGTGATCCCATTAGCATGGGCTTGATTTAAATCCAGGTCCCATAGATGAATCGATAATAATCTAACCGACTTCAAGACTTTCGTTTTCACAAGTTACCTCATGTATTCATCTGTTTTATGTGGTGTTCTCAGTTAATGCTGGCTGCAAACACGAACTTTAAATTTCACAATGTACTCAGTTTTGTTCAGTCTAGCCACTTGTGCATGGCAAGGTAGAGATTTGTTTTCAGTTAGAGAGAGATTAGATCAAAAGGTGAATTTCATAAAAGTATACAGTATCATGTAAGAACTTATGGACTGGACCAGCACCAAATTTTGTATTACTTCAGTGATTTTTAAACTGTTACCCAAACATCCATCTAACTAAACTGACCCACAAGATGGGGCTCACTGAGTTAACTCAGTAGTTTTTGCGGAACACCTCGGGGTCTAATAGACATCTCCATTGGATTCTACCAGTATCATTCTCAGAGATACTGTCTTGATTCTGGAAGCTCTCTGGTCTTATTCTCATTGACCATGAACTTCATCAAAAATCCACTGACAGAGATCCCCTGATTTTGGAAAGGATGCACAAACAACCACTCAAGTACCTATCACAGCAGAGAACAATCCTTCCATTCGGGTACGAAGTCGTACAGTTCACTGTAATTAATATTTCCATTATAGAGTCACCTTTGTGCTTAATAGAACTTACCACTTACTTATATTACTATGAGCGATTTTCAATTAAGATATTCTCTTGCTGCATATTAATGTTTCTATAAAGATGGGTCTGATGTATTCAGTTCATTATGTTTGTCGTAAGAGCTGTCACAATATTGATTTTAAAGAAGGTTGTGGGTTCAAGTCTCATTCCAGAGACTTGAGCACATAATCTAAGCTGACACTCCAGTACAGTACTGAGGGAGTGCTGCACTGTCAGAGATGCCACCTTTCAGATGAGACGTTAAACTGAGGCCCTGTCAGCCCTCTCAGGTGGAGGTAATAGATCACATGGCACTATTTCAAAGAACAGCAGGGGAGTTCTGACCAAAATTTATCCCTCAGCCAATACCACTGAAACAGATTATCTGGTCATTATCACATTGCTGTTTGTGGGAGCTGGCTGTGTGCAATTTGACTGCCGCGTTTCCTACATTACAACAGTGACTATACTTCAAAAGTACTTCATTGGCTGTAAAGCGATTTGGAACATCGTGAGGTCGTGAAAGGCACTGTATTGGCAGGTTGTAACTGGTGGGGTGTTGCAAAGATCAGTGCTGGAGCCCCAGCTATTTACAATCTATATTAATGACTGAGATGAAGGGACTGAGTGTAATTTCAGCATAAGGAGCCAACCATTTAGGACTGAGATGAGGAGAAATTTCTTCATCCAGAGGGTTGTAAATCTTTGGGATTCTTTACCCCAGAGGGCTGTGGATGCTCATTAAGTATATTCAAGGCTGAGATCGATAGATTATTGGACTCTAAGGGAATCAAGGGATATGGGGATCGGGCGGGAAAGTGGAGTTGAGGTCGAAGATCAGCCATGATCTTAATGAATGGCAGAGCAGGCTTGGGGGGCCATATGGCCTACTCCAACCCCTATGTCTTATGTTCTTATGTTCTTATCAATGCAAGTTATTTTTTCTTTCTTTAAAGGGCCTAAAATAGTTTTTGCAGGAAAGTATTCATAGAGAGAAACTTAATATGGGCAATACATAGTACCCATCATGACAATGGCCACAAAGTATGCCATAACCTTTGTAATAATTATATTTTAAACATCAAGGGTGAAAACTTCAGAACTTCTTTGAAACTATTCAAAAGCATAATTGTACCAAAAATTGTACTGGGCTTTGTTTGAAGGGGTACAACCCTGCACTAACTCAATTGAGTTTATCTCTTGCAAAGACAAACCGACCCCTTTAAACGTTTCCTATTTCCACTTTACTGTTCAATTTACATAACCTTGGTTCTAAATCTCAGTAGTTTTAATTTTGTGGCAAAAGAAGATCCTTATTCTAAATGTATTTTAAATGAAGCGTCTTATGTGGTTTTAAACCACAATTAAGAATGTAGATCAAAATGGTTGTGTGGAGATGAGTGTCAGGAAATGAGTTTGGAAGGTTATGATTAAAAAATAGCTTTAGTGACTTAATCACCAATAATACAGTCTGGAGTAATCTTCAGTGAATCAGCATGGGGGTATTCTTTTGGTTGCTGGAGACTGTGAAGTTGGATGAGCTGAAAGCTACCATGAAATTAAAGATGGTGAAATAAAGAATACATTGGGCAAATATGACTTTCATATTTGCACCGCTTCAACTGCTGTACAGCTCATGAAAACTTACACAAAAATTGAATTTAGGTTGAGGATTCACCCCTCACTGTTATACTCACCCCTCACTGATATGGACACCCCTCACTGTTATACTCACCCCTCACTGATATGGACACCCCACACTGTTATATTCACCCCTCACTTTTATACTCACCCCTCACTGTTATACTCACCCCTCACTGATATGGACACCCCTCACTGATATGGACACCCCTCACTGATATGGACACCCCTCACTGTTATAGAAAGCCCTCACAGTTATTCACACCCCTCACTGTATACTCACCCCTCACTGTTATAAACACCCTTAATTTTGGTTATTACAACAGTTACCCATCAGATTTATGCTTACTATCTCAGGTACTCCTTACATCTTGGTCATTATAAAACTGACCCATCAATACAATACTCCCTCTTTACGATAACAATCATAACTTGGTTTGACAGCCCCACCTCAGAAAAACTCTCCAACTTTACTTCTGAAATACAAATTACTCACAGGAGTAGGTGAATGTGGTATACAAAAATAAAAACAATGTAAGAAAGCATATTGTTTAAGTGATCACAGTGTATAAGGGAGTATAACGTGTAGATCATCAGGATGTATTAAAAAGTACGAGGCAAAGTGGCGTGTGCAGGAGAGCATTGTGTGTGAAACAGCAGTATGTAATAGAACATTATATATGGAACAAATTATGTATATGAGCCCGTTGTACACAAGATATTGCTGCTTATGGACCAGCATTTTGTATATGAGATTAGGATCTGTAAGAAAGGACAATTATGGGACAAGGTAGCATATAGGAAATGAAAGGAAATGCTGTGTAAAAATGAACTTGGTGAATGAGACAACAGCCCAGGTTTGCCAATCTGGATTGCCCAATTTATTGGATGATCCCAATTAGAAGCATGGGCAGATATCCTGGATGTTATGAACTCATGTCAGTTGTCGATGCTTTCTCGGGCATAGTGGCATCAGTTGCTCCCAGAAGTGGTCGGAGTACCTCACTTTTCTGGAAATTGACTCATTCTGCCCTATATCTATTTCTACAATCGTGGGAACCAGGAGTGTGGCAATGAAACTCATTTGTGATCTGGACCGGATCTCTGCCTCTTTCATACATGTACTTCTTTGCTCTCACTGAAGACAGACGAGATGAGGCAAAGATTGGTTCGAACTGCAAATTATTTTATTCAACAGTAAGGTGAAATAAGTAGCAATAATTAGGACCAGAGTCACTTAGTTCAATCAATACAACTTATATTCACGTAATGGTACAAAATAAAGAACACACAACGCTATCCCACTTTGGTGGGTTATCTTACTTCAGTTAAATAGAATTATCCCTCTGCATTCTGTGTTACAGCCCTGGCAGAACCATTCTCACTGTAGTGCTCCTGTCCTTTTCTTTACCATCTCACAGCACTTTGCTGACTGTGCCGTTATGGGCTCAATGTTACCAGGGCTGCTGGTTCGCGGCAGGGGGGCTATTGGGCGCGTGGGAAATGCGCCCGGTGAAATTAGTCTGCCCCCCGCGTGATCGCAGCCTAATTGCATCTACTTACCTGGTCTTCAGGGTTCCCCGCTGCTGATCTGCGTGTCGGGCGGGCTACGCATGCGCAGTAAGGTCTGTCAGCTGGAGGAGCTCTATTTAAAGGGGCAGTCCTCCACTGACAGATGCTGCAACAAATAGGTCCTGTAGGTAACATCTCTCTGTCTGAACACTTTGATTGCCTTGACAACGGGCAGTTGGAAAGATTATCTGTAATCACCAGGTATTGTTCTCTGACTATAAATGCGAAACGTTCAAGGAATCCCACTCACTCACCTGACGAAGGAGATAATCTCCGAAAGCTTGTGATTTTCAAATAAAACTGTTGGACTATAACCTGGTGTTGTAAGATTCTTTACATACCTCATTTTGGCAGACAATTAGTGTACGTAAAAGGCTCCTGTTTGTCGGGTGTTTCCGATCATGTGAGGGTCGTTCAGCCTTGCTGGTCACAACCGAACTCACTTATTTACGCTCGAATGTCTGGACATACCCTTATAAATCACACAGGTTTCAGATTTTGAATAGTAAAAGTATGTTTAATATGTACAGCAAATCTCTATATGGCAAAACCGATGCTAACTTTCCTAAATGACTACGAACAAATCGATTACTTCCCCTTGGACTTCTTAAACTAAGCCCCTCCGTGTTCCCTTATTCACGGCTGTTAACTCCCAACACTACGTTGCTAAGGTTTGGTCGGGACATGCAGAGGTATCTCTCCACACGGCTGTGAGTTGAGTATTCTGCAGGCTGTGGTTGAAATGCTCACCCTGCTGACTTTGGCTGCTGGGTCATGTCTTCTACGAGAGATGTTACCTACAGGACCACCGAATATACAAACGGCCAGAACAAAAGACAGAGAGAGAGAGGGAGAAACATCCGAAAGGAAGAGAAAGACAGAGAATGACCCGTTCTATTAAAAACAGATTAAAAACAGTGAAAAATCGCATAGACCTCCTTAGAAGACTAACACGGGACGCAACCAACGGAGTACCCTTCGTCGTCCAGTGCTTCCCTGGAGCGGAGAAACTACGCCATGTTCTCCGCAGCCTTCAACATGTCATCGATGACGACGAACACCTCGCTAAGGCCATCCCCACACCTCCACTACTCGCCTTCAAACAGCCACCCAACCTCAAACAGACCATCGTTCACAGCAAATTACCCAGCTTTCAGGAGAACAGCATCCACGACACCTCACAACCCTGCCACGGCAACGTCTGCATGACATGCCAGATCGTCGTCCTTGGGGCCGTACCCGTTCCCTGGGGCATGCGACTTCCTTCGGTCCTGGTTGTGGAGAGAGCGGCCTGCTCTGATCTTCTGATGTTGTAGAGCTGTGTGGCTGGTGTCCGTTTGACATCCACTGTTCAACCCTCTCCTGAGGCTGCAACAGTTATACTGTTTTCTGGCTGATCTAGTCAGACGGTGCAAAATCTACGATTGGTCCCTTTGAATGTGTATTATTTTCCCGCCTCTCATCTAGCTGGTTTTGGGGGACGATGGGAACTGCTGATCTTGTGTACTATATGAGGTGTGAGCTGATTTCAGATGGGTTCTGTTGTCCCGACCGACTGACTCAATTATATCAACCAGTGGATTCCATTGCTTCCTTAGCCAACTTGGAGCCGGTGATGATGTAAGGCAATGTCTCTGTTGGATGGGGTGGGTTTTAGTTCAACAGCTTGTCCTTTCTGGTCTGGGAACTGCGTTTTAAACAGGGTCCTTTTCGCAGCCATTTTCCCAAAACTGGGGTATTCCCCTGGCGAATAAAATCTTGGATTAAAAATGATAATTCTACATGTTCCCAAAGTTAGCTGGGGCAGCAAAGCCTATGGCACCACTAAGGTATGTGATTGCTGCACACCCAATCACAGTATGTCAATTTCAATAACACCATATGATAGAAGGTATGCAAAGGTGGTCAACAGTCAATGTACCCCAACTGACCACGTCCATCAAGATACCATTATCCATATCTGCAGGCACAGAGGCACCTAACTGAAAACAACCATGAGGAATTGTCTTCACAGGGTCTGGGTCATCGTAGAGCTAGCTGCAGATACGGTGCCTTCTGCTGCAGCTACCATGTGGTGCAACAGGTGGTTGCAGTATGTGGACGGTTCTGGTATGTAGATAGTTATGGTATTGAGGGGGTGTGGTGTGTGGATGGCTATGGTGTGCAGATGGTTGTGGTATGTGAACGATTGTGGTGTACACATGGTTAAGGTATAGGTGGGGGGTGTATGGATAGTCATAGTGTGCAGACGGTTGTGGTATATGGACGATTGTGGTATGCACAGGGTTACGGTATGGGGTGGGATGTGGTGTGTGGATGGTTATAGTGTGCAGATGGCTGTGGTGTGTCAGGGATTGCAATGTGTGGATGGGTTCAAGTGTATGACAAAGCTCAGTGTGTAGGGTGATTGAAGTGAGTAAGAGGGCCTGGAGGAGAGGAGTGTAACATGTTATAGATTGCAATCTGTCAGCAATGATATTGGAAACTATGGAATGCAGTATGTAAGAGCACAGTATGCAGGGGTACCTGGCGAATTTTGGAAGATATTGTAATTTTAGCCCTTAACCAGATTGCTTTTCCTGCTTATTATTAGAAATGATGTGGAGATGCCGGTGATGGACTGGGGTTGACAATTGTAAACAATTTTACAACACCAAGTTATAGTCCAGCAATTTTATTTTAAATTCACAAGCTTTCGGAGATTTTCTCCTTCCTCAGGCAAATGTTTCAAGATCTCCTTGAAGCCTACGCATTTATACATATTGAACAATAATACATGGTGTTTACAGACTGCCCCTGCAACTGCCCGTTGCCAAGGCAATCACCGTGTTCAGACAGAGAGGTGTTACCTGCAGAACCTCCGAATACACATTCAACAAAAAAACAAACAGGGAAAAAAAAACAGAGAAAAAAAAACACAGAGAGAGGCAGAAACATCCGGAAGGCAGAGAGAGCCAGCAAATGACCCATTATATTAAAAACAGATAACATTTGTTCGCTGGTGGGGTAACGTGTAGCGTGACATGAACCCAAGATCCCGGTTGAGGCCGTCCTCATGGGTGCGGAACTTGGCTATCAATTTCTGCTCGACGATTTTGCGTTGTCGTGTGTCTCGAAGGCCGCCTTGGAGTACGCTTACCCGAAGGTCGGTGGATGAATGTCCATGACTGCTGAAGTGTTCCCCGACTGGGAGGGAACCCTCCTGTTTGGCGATTGTTGCGCGGTGTCCGTTCATCCGTTGTCGCAGCGTCTGCATGGTCTCGCCAATGTACCATGCTCTGGGGCATCCTTTCCTGCAACGTATGAGGTAGACAACGTTGGCTGAGTCACAGGAGTATGAACCATGCACCTGGTGGGTGGTGTCATCTCGTGTGATGGTGGTATCTGTGTCGATGATCTGGCATGTCTTGCAGAGGTTACCGTGGCAGGGTTGTGTGGCGTCGTGGACGCTGTTCTCTTGAAAGCTAGGTAGTTTGCTGCGAACGATGGTCTGTTTGAGGTTGGGTGGCTGTTTAAAGGCGAGTAGTGGAGGTGTGGGGATGGCCATAGCGAGGTGTTTGTCCTCATTGATGACATGTTGAAGGCTGCGGAGAACATGGCGTAGTTTCTCCGCTCCGGGGAAGTACTGGACGACAAAGGGTACTCTGTTGGTTGCGTCCCGTGTTAGTCTCCTGAGGAGGTCTATGCGATTTTTTGCTGTGGCCCGTCGGAACTGTCGATCGATGAGTCGAGCGTCATATCCCGTTCTTACTAGGGCGTCTTTCAGCGTCTGTAGGTGTCCATCGCGTTCCTCCTCGTCTGAGCAGACCCTGTGTATTCGCAGGGCCTGTCCATAGGGGATGGCCTCTTTGACGTGGTTAGGGTGGAAGCTGGAAAAGTGGAGCATCGTGAGGTTGTCCGTGGGCTTGCGGTAGAGTGAGGTGCTGAGGTGCCCGTCTTTGATGGAGATTCGTGTGTCCAAGAAAGAAACTGATTCTGAGGAGTAGTCCATGGTGAGCTTGATGGTGGGATGGAACTTGTTGATGTTATCGTGTAGTCTCTTTAGTGATTCCTTGCCGTGGGTCCATAGAAAGAAAATGTCGTCGATGTATCTGGTGTATAGTGTTGGTTGGAGGTCTTGTGCAGTGAAGAAGTCCTGCTCGAACTTGTGCATGAAAATGTTGGCGTATTGGGGTGCGAATTTGGTCCCCATGGCTGTTCCGTGTGTTTGGGTAAAGAACTGGTTATTGAAGGTGAAGACATTGTGATCCAGGATGAAGCGGATGAGTTGTAGGATGGCTTCCGGAGATTGGCTGTTGTTGGTGTTGAGTATTGATGCTGTCGCAGCGATGCCGTCATCGTGGGGGATACTGGTGTATAGTGCCGAGACGTCCATCGTGGTGAGAAGTGTTCCTGGTTCAACTGGTCCGTGGGTACTGAGTTTTTGTAGGAAGTCTGTAGTGTCACGACAGAAGCTGGGGGTTCCCTGTACGATGGGTTTCAGGATGCCCTCGATGTATCCAGAGAGGTTCTCACACAGGGTTCCGTTGCCTGATACGATGGGACGTCCGGGTGTGTTGGCTTTGTGTATCTTTGGGAGGCAGTAGAAGTC
The DNA here is from genome assembly GCF_035084215.1 of Heptranchias perlo. NCBI lineage: Eukaryota > Metazoa > Chordata > Chondrichthyes > Hexanchiformes > Hexanchidae > Heptranchias > Heptranchias perlo. Next base: position 20,131,405 of record NC_090338.1, read on the forward strand.
TCCCACGCGGGGATTACGTGGGATGAGAATGCGTAGGATGCTTTGAAGGTCTGGATCGAAGGTCTTGATCAGTTTGTTGAGCTGGTGGGTGTGTTCTTTGGTCGGATCTGCGGGTAACCGTCTGTAGTGTTCCTGGTTGTCCAGTTGTCGGTATGCTTCTTTGCAATAGTCTGTTCTGTTCTGTATGACTATGGCTCCTCCTTTGTCCGCTGGTTTGATGACGATGTTGCGGTTGGTCTTGAGAGCGTTGATGGCGTTGCGTTGTGCTCGGGTGACATTCTGGACTGTCTTCTGAGTGCGGCTGATGAATCTGGCATTGACGCATTTCCTGACAGCTTGAGCATACATGTCCAGCTGAGGGCAGCGACCCTCCGGAGGAGTCCAGTTTGACTCTTTCCTCTTCGGTTGCTGTACCGCGGATCCCTCTGTCTGCTGTTCCGGATCGTCGATTGTCTCATTGGGTTCGCTGCTGAAATCTTGGGGTTTGTGGTAGAATTCCCGGAGCCTCATTCTCCTGATGAATTCCTCTGTGTCCGCCGCGAGACTAGTGGGGTCCATTTTGGTAGTGGGGCAGAAATTGAGCCCTCGGCTGAGAACTTCGATTTCGTCTGGTTGAAGGGTGTGGTCGGATAAATTGACAATAGACTTCCCTGTGGTTGCAACCGTGGTACCAGGGGAAGCTTGGTCGTTGCTGGTGGTGATGCCGAGTTTCTCAAGCTTCCTGCTCTTGGTTTTCATGTAGGCAGCGTAGTTCCGTTGCCTCGTCTGTTTGGCGGTATAACGTAGCTGGTCTGCTGTGTCCTGAGTACAGGTTGAGAGTATGGACTCTATCTTGGTTTCGAGGTTGTGGCGTCTGCTGTAGAGTTGGTGTATGAGATGGTTGCGGAGTGTGCGAGAGGTACGGCGGCAGAGTCTCTCAGCGTAATCCGAGTTGTATGTGGACTTGAGTGGGTTCGTGATCTGGAGTCCTTTCGGGATCTTGTCTGCTTTCTTGCAGCTCTGTAAAAACTTGATGTCTGTGTCTAAATGCGCGATCTTCTTGGATATCCTTTCCACTGTGAGCCGGCAGTTTGTGGTGTCGATGGTAGTCATGATGTGGAGATGCCGGTGATGGACTGGGGTTGACAATTGTAAACAATTTTACAACACCAAGTTATAGTCCAGCAATTTTATTTTAAATTCACAAGCTTTCGGAGATTTTCTCCTTCCTCAGGCAAATGTTTCAAGATCTCCTTGACGTGGTTCCACCCTAACCACGTCAAAGAGGCCATCCCCTATGGACAGGCCCTGCGAATACACAGGGTCTGCTCAGACGAGGAGGAACGCGATGGACACCTACAGACGCTGAAAGACGCCCTAGTAAGAACGGGATATGACGCTCGACTCATCGATCGACAGTTCCGACGGGCCACAGCAAAAAATCGCATAGACCTCCTCAGGAGACTAACACGGGACGCAACCAACAGAGTACCCTTTGTCGTCCAGTACTTCCCCGGAGCGGAGAAACTACGCCATGTTCTCCGCAGCCTTCAACATGTCATCAATGAGGACAAACACCTCGCTATGGCCATCCCCACACCTCCACTACTCGCCTTTAAACAGCCACCCAACCTCAAACAGACCATCGTTCGCAGCAAACTACCTAGCTTTCAAGAGAACAGCGTCCACGACGCCACACAACCCTGCCACGGTAACCTCTGCAAGACATGCCAGATCATCGACACAGATACCACCATCACACGAGATGACACCACCCACCAGGTGCATGGTTCATACTCCTGTGACTCAGCCAACGTTGTCTACCTCATACGTTGCAGGAAAGGATGCCCCAGAGCATGGTACATTGGCGAGACCATGCAGACGCTGCGACAACGGATGAACGGACACCGCGCAACAATCGCCAAACAGGAGGGTTCCCTCCCAGTCGGGGAACACTTCAGCAGTCATGGACATTCATCCACCGACCTTCGGGTAAGCGTACTCCAAGGCGGCCTTCGAGACACACGACAACGCAAAATCGTCGAGCAGAAATTGATAGCCAAGTTCCGCACCCATGAGGACGGCCTCAACCGGGATCTTGGGTTCATGTCACGCTACACGTTACCCCACCAGCGAACAAATGTTATCTGTTTTTAATATAATGGGTCATTTGCTGGCTCTCTCTGCCTTCCGGATGTTTCTGCCTCTCTCTGTGTTTTTTTTTCTCTGTTTTTTTTTCCCTGTTTGTTTTTTTGTTGAATGTGTATTCGGAGGTTCTGCAGGTAACACCTCTCTGTCTGAACACGGTGATTGCCTTGGCAACGGGCAGTTGCAGGGGCAGTCTGTAAACACCATGTATTATTGTTCAATATGTATAAATGCGTAGGCTTCAAGGAGATCTTGAAACATTTGCCTGAGGAAGGAGAAAATCTCCGAAAGCTTGTGAATTTAAAATAAAATTGCTGGACTATAACTTGGTGTTGTAAAATTGTTTACAATTATTAGAAATGGCAGGGGTGAAGGTAAAAGGTGAAACGCTTTCACATAAATTATTCATTCCTTGTCTGCCCTTCATTACAAGTAATTATCATAATTTAATTAATTGAGATATTTGTCATGTTCTCAAATTAAGTGTTCAATTGTCTTTGCATTATCCACGGCAGAATTTCAATAGCTGTGACGATGTCAGCAAGATTTCCTGTGTGTGTTTTTATACGGCGATGGATTACATTTTCATTTCAAAGACTTTAATTATTCTTCAGCTGCACAGGGTAAATGACCTTACAGCTATGACTGAACCTAGATTGGAGAGAGATGCTCATTACAGCATCTCATCCCTGAACTCAAGTTAAAGCTCGGCATTACTTCCCCCCCTCATAGATTCGAAAATCACCCTCAAATATTACCACCATGGCTGTTGTGTGAAGTGACAATGGTTTGCTTATGCTCCACAGAAGTTTATTTTTGTCCCACTACCAGGTATCTGAAATACCTGAGTCTCTGCAGAATATCCAACAGCTCCAGAAATCCCAGGCATAACAAATTACTTCAAAGGTCCTGGGGCAGATCAGGAAAAGTGATAGGGTGAAATCACAGTATCATATTATTGTCGGTACAGCACAGGAGGAGGCCATTTGGCCCATCGTGCATGTGCCAGTTCTTTGAAAGAGCTATCCAATTAGTCCCATTCCCCTGCTCTTTCCCCACAGGCCTAAATTTTTTTTCCCTTCAAGTATTTATCCAATTCCCTTTTGAAAGTTACTATTGAATCTGCTTCCACCACCCTTTCAGGCAGTGCATTCCAGGTCATAACTACTCGCTCCTTAAAAGGTTTTTCCTCATGTCACCTCTGCCTCTTTTGCTGATCATCTTAAATAAGCATCCTCTGATTACTGACCCTTCTGCCACTGGAAACAGTTTCTCCTTATTTACTCTATCAAAACCATTCATGCTTTTGAACACATCTGTCAAATCTCCCCTTAATCTTCTCTGTTCTAAGGAGAACATTCCCAGCTTCTCCAATCTCTGTACATAACTGAAGTCCCTCATCTCTGGTACCATTCTAGTAAATCTCTTCTGCACCCTCTCGAAGGCCTTGACATCCTTCCTAAAGTGTGGTGCCCAGAATTGAATACAATGCTCCAGCTGAGGCCTAACCAGTGTTTCATCAAGGTTATGCATAACTTCCTTGCTTTTGTACTCTATGGGGCGATTTTCGGATGGCTGAGCGGGTGCGTTGGGGGCGGTGGGGCTCTAAAAATGGCGGGATCCCAGAGCAGGTTCGGAGCCCGGCTCCAACCCGCTCATTTCCGGGTTCCCCCAATGAAGTGTTCGGGTGCGAGCGCAGCTTCCGCATGCGGGACTCCCAACGGCAATTAAAGCCGGTGGGATGATAATTTAGATAGTTATTTAGCTAGTTGAGGTACTTGACAGACCTCACTGACTGGAGATTTTAGCAGGGGTGCAATTTTGAAGGATCCTCAGCGTGTTTCCCGTGCTGTGGGAAACACTCCCTGTTGGAGCAGACATGTTTCAGACAGCAGCCATTGGGAGATGCAAAGGTTTATTTGACAGTTGGGGGGAGTACCTCACTTATTGTAACAGGGCACTCTTGTCACTTCAGACAAAGCTTTGGCTGCAACACCTTTGTCTTTCCACTCAAAATTATTAATTTATACCCTAAACTCTGCTGTGTAAACACATTTACCTACTTTGCGGACCCCCTCAAACTCATACCATCAGGCTGGGGGGTGCCATACTACATTCATCACTTCATCCGAGGACGAGCAACATCACCAGCCTCACCTGCACAAAATAGTTGTGCAACTACACATACACCCACTGTAGAGTGACCCAATGGGTGGCTTTTAGTGTGGGTGTTCATGGAGAATCTCATGAAAGGGACTTATTACACAAGCCAGTCAAGAATGGCCAAGACGTGGCAGTAGTGGTGACAATAATAATATTTAATGTGCCATTAACAAAAATCAAATACAAATAAAAAACATGACAAACCGTCAAACACTCTTCTGCATCCCCTTTGTGCTCACAAAACCTTTGCCTTACGCTTCCGGCTACTTCTATGTGGTGCTTCCCCTGTGGCTGCAGCAGAGGTAGTGGCAGGTTGCTCTTGTTCATGCATTGACTGATTAGATGCTTTGGGCCGACGCCCTCTGGGTTTCGATGTCCGTGAGGGCCCCTCCAAAGACTGCTCCACCTGCACCTGTGCAGGGGCAGACTCGTCCACCTGGAGAGGAGGCAGCATTGCGAGTACTGGTTGAGAGGGGGGCAACGGGTGAGACGTGGAAGCGCTTTGAGTGGCGTCCCCACTTCCATGTCCCCTTTCGCCATCATCCCTCTCCTGGGCCAGGCCCACATCACTCCTACCACCCTACTGGATGACAGTTTGGAGGACATATTTGAAACCTTGTAAGGCCAGTGCTAGTGTATCTGCCTGCCTGTTTAAGGCGACAGAAAGTTGCTCACCCTGAGTCCGCATTTACCTGCGACACTATCTCAGAGATGCCCTCACGTCCCTGTGACAGTATCTTGGAGATCCCCTCCTGTACCTGTGCCACCATTCCACTCATGCAGGAGTTGGACTCCTCCATCCTCTGCACGATTGTGGAGAGTGCGCGTGGCACCTGTTCCAGCACCTCGCAAATGTGTTGCTGCCCCTCGATCATTCTCCTTATAAAGGATGGCCCGCAGGGTTCAGCATCTTTGTCCAGCTGAGCAGAGCCTGGAGAAGAGTGGTGACTCTCCATGTGCGACCCCAACTAAGTGAGGACGAGGACCCACCGAGGTGTGTGTATCTGCGCTGGTGGATGGCTTGCTCAGAAGTGACGGTGCCCCCTCAGAGGCCGGCAGGTCCTCTGAGGAATCGCCCTCCGCCGTCACGGCAGTCGCTGAAGGCCCTGTAGGAGAACGGAAGGCAATATTAAGCATGATGACAGATGTTGAGGTGCTGAAGATGGCAAGGCATGTTGACATCATTTGCTATTGTGAGTGCTGAATGTTAAAGTTCTGTCACCAGCCGTTTGTCGGGTGGCAGTCTCGGCATCCCCAACGGACAGGCACTCGAGGGTGCGGCTCACTTCAAGAGCCTCCTGCTCTGCGTCCGTGAGGACGACCTGATGTTGCGGCCCCCCTCCGGTCTTTGCCCTGTTCCATGCATTCTGGGCTCTCTTCTCCTATAAGGGGAGAAAGTAGAGAGGCATGAGTGAGGGATGGTGACGTGGCCAACCGCTGAATGCATTGATTTGGGTGAGGCTGACCGCGAAAGAGATGCATCAGAGGGTGAATATGAGACAGAGCCATGACATTGTATGAAGATTGGGTTGAGTGATAGTGGTGGGATGCGTACTGGGGAGGTGAGTAAGTGCAGGTAAGTTGAGGATGAGCTTTGAGTAGGTGTGAGGAGTGACGTGATAGAGTAGTGTTGGCTATGCAGAATGAGTTGGGGGGTGGGGGCGGTGATGTGAAAGACAGAGTGTAGGAGAATGAGCAAGTGTACTGACTTTGGCTTACCTAGTTAGGTCATTGAAGCGCTTCCTGCACTGGATCCATGTGCGGGAGACGTTGCTGCTGCTGGTGACCTCTTCTGCCACCCCGAGCCAGGCCTTCTTGGTGGCAGAGACAGGCCACTTCCTCCCGTCCGCCGGATAGAAAACATCCCTCCTCCTCCTCACCCCATCCAGTAAGACCTGGAGTGAGGCATCAGTAAGCCTTTCCCCTGGGCTGCTCCATTCTATAATTTTGGTTCTTTGCTGCAGGAGCAGCATTGGAGGACTGCCCCTTTAAGTAGAGCTCCTCCAGCTGACAGCGTGTGATGCGGGTGCGCAGTCCGCCCGCTGCGCAGGTTTCCGACGGGAAACCCGGATGCCATGTTTAGTGGCTTCAATTTACCCGCGATCGCGCGGGGAACGGACGGATTTCACTGGGCATGTTACCCACATGCCCAGTCGCCCCCCCCCCCCCGCTGCCCTGGTAATATCGGGGCCCACGTCTCTATTAATAAAGCACAGGATCCTATATGCTTTTTTAACAGCCTTCTCAACTTGTCCTGCCACCTTCAAAGATTTGTCTGTTGAAGATTGAAGGTTTAAAGTGTGTCAGAAAGAACTGCAGAATTTCTACTGGGCAGAGTGAGCTAGGTTGATTATTATTGGCTGTCCCACTCTCACAGGTGAAGAAGGTGCTGTTTTTGAGGTACTTACAAGAGGAATGTGACATACAGGGGAAAATGACCAATTTTTATTACTGCAGCTCTTTGAGGCTAAGTGAAAGAATGCTTTTTGTATTCTTGATGAAAATTCATGATGGCCCCCGAGCTATTATTAACCACAGTTCCTGTACGAATATTTCAAATCGGTGCTCCAGCGTTTTAAAAAGATTCTTTGTGGCAGCATGTTTTTTTTTCCCATTTAACCCTCCAGAAAGAGACCTCAGAACAAATCCAGAAGCCGTGACTGTCCTCACCTTAGGTTAACTTATTATTCTAAATAACTGTGAACATTGGTTGTCAGGGTGAACATCACCCCAGCAAAGAGATATTAGTTTCTATGTAGTTATCTCAACAAATAAAATTCCTCACACTCCTTTTCTCTTTCTTTGTCTCTTCTCTTTATCTTTTCTCCTGGTCTTTCTCTTGTTCTGTTTCTTCCTTTCTCTCTTCGTCTCCTTCCTTATCACTTCTTTTCAAACATTCGTTCGTTGCTACCTTGTCTATATATCTTTTCTGTTATCATAGAGTCATAGAATCATAGAATGGTTACAGCATGGAAGGAGGCCATTCGGCCCATCAAGTCCATGCCTACTCTCTGCAAGAGCAATCCAGCTAGTCCTACCCCCCCCCACCTTTTCCCCATAGCCCTGCAAACTTTTTCCTTCAAGTACTTATCCAATTCCCTTTTGAAAACCATGATTGAATCTGCTTCCACTACCCCCTCAGGCCGTGCATTCTAGATCTTAACCGGTCGCTGTGTAAAAAAGTTTTTCCTCATGTCGCCTTTGGTTCTTTTGCCAATCACTTTAAATCTATGTCCGGTGGTTCTTGACCCTTCAGCCAATGGGAATAGTTTCTCTCTATCTACTCTGTCTGGACCCTTCTTAATTTTGAATACACCTATCAAATCTCCTCACAACCGTCTCTGTTCCAGGGAGAACAGCCCCAGCTTCTGCAGTCGATCCACTTAACTGAAGTCCTTCATCCCTTTTGTCCATTCATTGCTCTCATGTAACCTTCCATAGATTTTCTAGCCAGGTTTCACCTATACTAATGCTTCCTTTGTACTAGATTTTTTTGTGTTAGTGCCAAACCATAATTTTCATCACCTGGTTGCCAAAACTGCAGCTTGCGGCCTGGAATTGGTGCAACCAGTCATTTTTCATTCTTTTAGCTTTGTACCACCTCTAATTAATTAAAGCAAAACTAAGGTGATCCCTTGTCCCCACCATTCTATTTTGCTGATAAAAAGAGCTGACTGTTATCAAATGTTCTGAACTGGTAAAAATCAAACCGGGAAGCCATTGAGCAGAGTTCCATGCATCGATCTGAGTGTGACTGTGTGGAGCTCTGGCAACCCCTGCTCCCACTCCACAGTGACGTGAGTGGGTAGTTCAGGGGCTTTCAACTGTGGCTCAGTGGGTAGCACTCTCGCTTCTGAGTCAGAAGGTTGTGAGTTTAAGTCCAGAGACTTGAGCACAAAAACCCTCAGGGCAGTCCTCCCGGAGTCCTGGCCAACATTTATCCCTCAACCAACAGTACAAACCAAATTATCTGATCATTATCACATTGCTGTTTGTGGGAGCTTGTTATACATAAATTGGCTGCCGCGTTTCCTACATTACAACAGTGACTACACTTCAAAAGTGTAATTGGCTGTAAAACGCTTTGGGACATCCTGACAAATTAATTTTTTCTTTCTTTCTTTCTCTTGTATAGATGCAATGTAACAACACCATGGGTGCACAAGAGCAATTACCATTTTAATTTAATGCGACCTAATCTTTAGTCCAAAAGATCATAACCAATACCAGAAGTCATCAGCTGCATAAAGAAAGAACTTGCATTTATATAGTGCTTTTCATGTCCTCTGGATATCTCAAATGCCTTGGAACCAATTAATTACTTCTGAAGTGTAGCCACTGTTGTTTTGAGCAAAGGTAGCAGCTAATTTTCACAAGCAAGATCCTACAAATGGCAATGAGATGAATGACCAGATAAATCTACTTTGTTGAAATTGGTTGAGGGATGAATGTTTGTCAACGCACTGGGAGAACTACCTGCTCGTCTTTAAAAAGTGTCATGGGATCTTTTACGTCCACCTGTAGCGGCAAACGGGGACTCAGTTTACCATCTCGTCTGAAATGTAGCACGCTCTCTACACTACACTGAAGTGTCAGCCTAGATTACGCACTCAGGTCCTACAATGGGATTGGAACCCTCGCCCTCTGAATCAGAAAAGAGAGCTGAGCCATGCTGATACTATCAAACTTATTATCTAATTAATTGAGTGCAAATAAACAGTTGTGCTCAAATAATAACGTGAGAAAACTGTACACAATATAAACACATAAAACAATATCAGTGCTTATGCACATAGCAAAATGCAGAAGTGTAAAGGATGAAAGAATTTTCCTCATTTTGCCTTTAGACAATACTATTGGAAACCTTAAAGCAAAACTGAAAGATTCCAGATTGCTTCTTTCTGATATGTTTTGCCTTACTTACCGTAAGTTTTATCTGCTAATTATGGATGATGGATGCTATTATTGCTAGTTTCATTTAGATGGAGGAACAGGTGGAGGAAGAAGAGCAACAGCAGCAGCAGCTTCAGCAACCAGCTGGGCCTATTCTTTCATTTTTTGCAATTTGAGCCAAGGAAAAGGAGAAGTAGCACTCAATTCCTTTCCTCTCCCCTCCCAGGCATTTTGTCTTGCACTGAATTTAATATCATCCTCCTCGCTTCACATAAACACATCCAACACAAGCTCCAGCAGGAACATTGTAGGGAGAATTACTCTGTAATGACCTCTTACCACTGCAAAGACTATTATTATCCAAAATCTGAAATACTATCAACAACATCTGCCAAATTGTTCCTCATTATCAACATAACCACCCACTATTTTTGTACATGCAATAAAATATTTAGGATAAACATGATGAATTTCTGTCACAGACACAGCAGTTAACATCGCTGTAAATGTTTTCTTTTTGATAATTAGTTCAATTATGTTTTTCCATTGCTGAAGTACCCTCATGCCCTGCCTCTTCCCCAATAGAAAAGGAAGGCTGAAGACTTGATCTCAAGACTGTGACAATGCCGCTCTACAACTGACCATTAGGGAAAGGTACAAGAATGGCCAATTGGCAGCTTTCCTTTAGATTTTGTCCCTTTCTTTTGGTGGGGCTTGGCTTTGCCTTTGTTCCGTATCACCCCGAAGCAGAATGTTTGAAATTGGAACTCATCAGTTGAGGTATAAACAAGCATCTTGTAATGGAGATTCAACATGCTGAATCTCTAAGGGGCTCCCCTTTCTATAAACTCTTATAATTGCTCCATATGTGTGTGTGAGAGAGAGATGCTGCTACACTAAGCACCAGAATAACTGGGACAGTTTAGGAACATTTTATGCTAGGATCAAATAATTTATAAATGAAAAATGTTGCAAATTGTCACCCTTAAATTGAACCTGGGTTAGTATGCATGTCTGTGAAGCAGAAATCCAGAGAAGGCAACCAATTACAGCAATTGCTATGTCAGTGTAGACTGGAACTGATGCATTTGAACTGAAAGTCCGATGCTATTGTACACTCTGCGCTACACCGTCTTCTGTAGAAGTGAATTAGGGCGAATGTGCTGATATCAGCGGATGAATGCTTAATGCCAAAAGAGCCTTTATGCCCACAGAACCAGAACTGAGCCCGAGGTTACTTGAGGCTACAAATTACTGTTGTGATATTAGCAGAGGAACGCTTAGCGCATTCATATGACATTCTTCAGTCTGCTATTTTAATGGAAGCATTGACCCATTTCAAGTACGCAGGTTTCAGATGGAAGCAGAATTCTGCCTTGCTCGTATGAGATTCCATTGACCACTATCTAAACAGAGGCATTAAGCCTGTTACATTTTCTATTTGTATTCAGAAAAAAAAAGTTTCCATAAGCAGGCAGATGTTTCTTGTGATCTGAAACTCATAAATGGGAATGAGGTACCACAGGATTAACAATGCTAGGGGAGCACCATGGAAGGACCTTCTGCTCAAGAGACTGTGTCTGGGGAAGTTCCTGGGCTTCCCCAGGAAATTCTGCTCAGCCTGCCACCTAATAGGCACAATGGAATCTTCGCCTGTCGAGAGTTTTTGTTATGGGTCTAGTGAAGACCTCAAAATGTCTGAGGGAAAAGGTAATAAATCCCAAATGGGATCAATTATCTTGCAGGAGTGACCCAGTAGCTGCTTGGGAACTGAAGAGCGTGTAGCTGCTTTACTCTGAGGCCCTTCTCAGGCCTCCTCTGCTGTGATGGAACAATACGTAACCACTCCAAAATTCCATCCGACCGTTGGAGTGGTTGTTGCTGATACAGGCACAATGCATCTGCTCCAAACAAGCTCTTGACCTCATCCCTGCAATTGGGACAGGATTGTGGTCCATAGCTGCAGGTGGCCAGGAATCCTGTCCACTGCTTTTCCAATGGCGGAATAAGAACCCCAGACTTTTGTCTCCTTCGTGTCCTTTTCACTGAGAATCTTTTAACTGAGTTTTGATGAATATAATGTGAGTGCTTTTGCTTCACTGAGTCCCTCAGTAGATAAAGGCAAGTTAGCTGGAAACTGAACACCTAAGACTGCTGTCCAGATATATCGCCAACAGGCTCAAGTCTGTTCTCGAGTGGGTGATTCACCCGGATCAGACCTGTACTGTATCATTCAGGTAGAACTCTGATAGCCTTGCGCTGCTCAGGGATACGATCACCTACGTGTAGGACAGGGGGGTGAACACCTGCCTCATCAGCCTGGACCAGGAGAAGGCCTTCGACAGTATATGCCACAAGTACATGATGGACGTGCACTCCAAAATGGGGTTTGGGGAGGGAATTCGCAATTGGATCCAACTGCTCTACGCGGACATCCGTACTGCAGTCCTAATCAACAGGTGGGAGTTGGAGAGCTTTCCAATCAGATCTGGAGTCAGGCAGGGCTGTCCTCTCTCCGCGGTCTTGTTCGTACGTTGTATCGAGCCATTGGCCGCGTCCATCAGGAAGGACGCGGGTTTCGGGGGGGGTGGCGGGAGTGACAATCCCAGGCAGCGGAGGCTCTCAGGTTAAGGCTTCCCTGTACATGGACAACGTCTCCATCTATTGCTCCAGTCAGCAGCCGGTCCACAGACTGATGGGCATCTGCAACCATTTTGAGCTGGCCTCAAGGGCCAGAGTGAACCGAAGTAAGAGTGAGGCCATATTCTTTGGCAGGTGGGAGACCCGCTCCTTTGTCCCCTTCACCATCAGGTCCGACTACCTGAAGATGCTAGGGATCTGGTTCGGGGGCCCCAGGACTGCACCAAAAACTGGGAGGAGCGGGCCGCCAAGGCCAAACAAAAGCTTAGTATGTGGGTAGGGCGGTCCCTCCCAAAACCCGGCAGGAACCTGCCGATAAGGCGTGAGGTACTCGCGGTGTTGCTCTACGTGGCCAGGGTCAGGCCTATTCCCCACAGCTCCGCCGTTACAGTCACCCGAGCTATCTTCCACTTTGTCTGGAGGTCCAAGGTAGAACGCATCCGCAGGGTGACTATGAAAAAGACCCCAGACAAAGGAGGGGAAGGGCGTTCCCAATGCCGCTCGATCCTGATGGCCACCTTTGTGTGTGGCTGCCTCAGAATGTGTGAAGACCCCCAAGTGTCACTACGTGCTGAGTTTCTGCCTGTCCAACACACTGAGAAGGCTGGGTCTGGCCACGTTGGCCGAGCAGATGCAGGACATCCCATCCAGCTGGATCACACCCCACCATCTGTCCCAGGTGGAGAAGTTCCTGAGGAGGAACACCTTCGACCGCAAGGCCATCAGAAAGAAGTCAACAAGGAACGTTCTGAGAGTCCTGCAAGGAAAGGAGAGGATGGATCCGATCGGGCATTTCTCCGACCAGACAGTCGATGCCATTTAGCATAATGTCTCATCGCCAGAACTGACTAACAGATGCCAGGATGTAACTTGGGTGGTGGTGAGAAAGGCCCTCCCAATGTGATCCTTCCAACACACACGGAATCTCAGCGCCACTGCGAGCTGCCCTTGAAGCTGCGGCAGGGAGGAGACCGTTGTCCACCTCCTGATGGGCTGCCCTTCACGCAGAGAGTGTGAAGAGAGATGCATTGGTATCTGTCCCAGTCAATCCCCAACGGCTGTTCCCCGGCTTACACACAGAGACAGATATCGACTGCGGCTGGAAGACCATCAACTCAGTGAAGGAGGCCCTTTGGTCTGTCTGAAACCTGTTGGTCTTCCAGCTGAAGGAGTTGTCCACGACTGGCACACTCCAAAGTCCAGGAGGACGTGCTACGGGACGCATTGAAGCGAGGTACGCCCTATGCAAAGGCTCTATGGGGAAATACCACCGTTTAAGGCCACCCCTCCTTCTATTGTACAGTATGTGGTATAAGATATCTGCTGTGTTTAAATTGTAATATTGGAATCGTATTGCGTACGATGTGTTGCATTGTTCTGAATTGTATCGCCTTGGAATTATGGTTTCTTTAAATTTGATGAAATAAAGTATATTTTGAAATATAAAAAAGATACACTCATTGCTTTCTTTGATGTAGAGGCTGACTTCTTTGAACAGCTTTGTTGTTCATTTTCCATTAAACATGCAAACATGTTATTAAGTATTTTTACCATCTAGGTAGATGGGGTATGAACAGCAGCTGCTTGGCCATTTGTTGGTTCAATTTTCTTTTGATGCATGACTCACCTATCAAGTAGTTTGGTTACAAGAACAACCCTAGAGTATCCAACAGGCATCAGCAGTCTTGTATGCATTTAATCTTTCAAAGACACTGGGAATTTCTGATGCAATTATCTTGAGTGTATGTAATGACTTCCTCAGGCAAACTGGCTGGCTGTCTTTCCTTGACAATAATAGTTATCTCCAGACAGATGTGTATTGTCTTACTTCTCTCACACAAAGAAAGGAACTCTTCTAAAATGATCTAAACAGAAGTTTTATATTCACAATATTTTAGTCTAACTAAAGTTTCATATGAAATGGATATAATGCAGAGATGACTCAGTTTGAAGCAAGACAGAATTCTGCTTCCATCACAAACCTGTGCATTTTAAATGGGTCAATGCCTTCATTAAAATAGCAGACATGGGAATGTCATATGAATGCGCTAATCATTCCTCTGCTAATATAACCCAACAGTAATTTGTAGCCTCAAGTAATCTAGGGCTCAGTTATGGTTCTGTGGGCATAAATACTCTTTCAGCTTTATTTTTATGTACATCACCTGGATGACCTGTCTTACAGATGGCAACAAACTTTCTTTGCCAAGTCAAGACAATCATGCAATTTAAAAGGCTCAACAAGTAAAATAAACTGCTAGACTTTTATTAATGTGTGTGACATATTTATTTGCAGTTTGCCATCAGCAGTGCCTCTGAAATTGGTGGAAAACTGCATGTGTGCAGAAAGAGCCCATTGGAGACGGTGTACCTCACCAAAAGAGGTGGCTTCGGCCTGCTGCTCCAATGGCAACATACGCATCAATTGGCTCGCTGCCAGAGGCAGAGATAACCAAAAATATACTTAGCAGCTGAAGTGTCCCTCTTTTCCCACTCACTGTAAAGGCATTGGCACCAAAATTTTATAATAGCCACATTCGGCAAATTTAAAACAAACGTGTGAGCGGCTGCTGTAGATATAGTTCCTGTAATGTGAACAAGGCAGTTTCTACAGCAGCCAATTGGGAAGTAGCCGTGAAGGACCACTTCAGGAATGCAGAAGCAGTTTGTTTGTGCTGGCAGTAAATCAAGGAAAATATCATCCAAAAGTAAATGCACGAAAGCCGAATTTCAGACAGAAAGGACTTCATATATCAGCAGAACAACTTATTAAAAGAAAGACTACTTTATAGGCTCCCAAAAAAAAAATTACCAAGCGCTAATGGGCATTAAAATGACTGGGCTAAATGGCCTATAAATTTAATAAAGTTTCAAACAATTCCAGGAATGCAGAAAGTGCTTCATTGACCTTAAAAGAATGGCACCTTTTAAAGGCGGCCTATTGATTGGTGGCTCATAACAAAGATCTAAGACGATAGGCGAAAGATAAAGATGTCACCCCTAGGCCACCTATTAGGGATCAATTGTAAAACAACATCAGCAGAGGTAGGCATACCCTTTTGCCTAGGGAATGGTATCTGGAATAGAACGATGCAGAGAAGAGGGCAAACATCCTCAATATCTGATTTTTAGCAAAATAACATAATGGTCTTCCTTATTTTCAATGACTCTTAAGCGACACCAAATAAATAACGGACCAGTGCAGAAGATGAAGCGTCCAACTTTTCGCTCTCATGAAGGACAATACCAGATTCTAGGAATGCTTTCTTCCCCTCCCACCCCCCACATTTTAAAATGTTCTATGTCATTTACAGTTTCAAATATTAGGCTAGATTCTGCAGTGCTGTTGGTCAGGAGAGTGAATGCATAACAGATGCAATGGGAATTGCAGAACTAAGGAGAGCAAGCCCTGTGTCCATATCCTACTGGGTTGCAATTCTGCAGTCAGCTGCATCTTGTGTGCTGGAGTGCTTGCAGCCGTTTCATTGCCTCACTTAAGGCCCCAGGTTTAATGCATAATTATTTAAATGAACACTTAGCCCAATCTGCAGGATTTGCCCCAGGTTTATCCTATTTTGTTTGTGCTCCTATGGGATGCGAACAAAGGAAGCTCCATAGTTGAGGCAATTCTTAAAATGCTTTTCATGTTTTATTTTGCAATGTTTCCCACAGGTTTTTAGTGCATTGTTGCTTTTATTAAATACTTTTTCCTTATTTCTGAAATGTTTATTAATCAATCGTTACTTTTTGAGATTTTTTTCGATGGGGCCATTATTTTTTATTTCTTAAGGTAAGCTTATTTTTAAAGTGCCTCAAATACACTATTTCACGGTTGAGATGCTATAAAATGAAAGAACCAGACCATATTTTCCGAGCTTAGTATCTGTACCAGCCAGTGACTGAGGACAACTGCCTCAGCTTGCTTTAGGTCACCCCATTGTAGCGCTTTGCCATCTGCAACAAGGACATCCTCAGCCAATGTGCAACATAGAAGCTGCACTGCCTGTGTTTAGCAAGCTCACCACAGCCCTCTAATGTTATGCTTATGGCTCATTGCCAGCTAACAATGCAACATGAATGAATATGTATCAGAAAGGCAACTGATGAGTCAATTAGTGTTGCCAGCATTTTTAACTCCTTTGCCACTGAATAGCATGATATGGATGCCCAATATAACCTAATTACTGCATTTTCCTAAAGTATAAAGTATACTCCACCTGAAGCTCATCCTATTTATCAGTATGTGGAGATGCCGGTGATGGACTGGGGTTGACAATTGTAAACAATTTTACAACACCAAGTTATAGTCCAGCAATTTTATTTTAAATTCACAAGCTTTCGGAGGCTTCCTCCTTCCTCAGGTAAATGTTCAGGAGCTCAGGAGCTCCTGAACATTTACCTGAGGAAGGAGGAAGCCTCCGAAAGCTTGTGAATTTAAAATAAAATTGCTGGACTATAACTTGGTGTTGTAAAATTGTTTACAATATATTTATCAGTAAGTGGCCATGTTTGTGTCCCTGGGTCTAGAAGGGACTGTACACAATGTTAATCCTGTCAGGCATAGTGCAATATCATCTAATGGCATGGGTGAACTGGACTGTCAAACAGGACAAAGCCTCCTCACAATACTGCATCTGCAGAATTGTATTCCACCACAATCTGGAACCTCATGGCCCAGCATATCTCTCACTCCTGCAACAGCATCAAGCCAGATGACCAACTTTGGTTGACTGAGGAGTGCAGCAGAGCTCTGACCTGATCCGTTGGTTAGCTCTGTCTTTGGCCTGCTGCTTCAGCTGTTTAGCATGCATGTAGCCCTGTGTTGTAGCTTCAGCATGTTGGCACCTCATTTTCAGGAGCAACACCAGGCGTTCCTCTGCCTGTGATCTGTACCTCAAGCCAAGCTGTTCTAGTACAGCTACAACACTGGCATCTACCTGACAATATGTAAAATTCTTCACAAAAAGCCGGTCAAATCCAAACTGGCCAATTATCGCCCTATCAGCCAATCATCAGTCATCTCAATCATCAGTAAAGTGATGGAAGGAGTCGTCAACTGTGCTATCAAGTGGCACTTACTCACTAATCACCTGCTCACTGATCCTTAGTTTGGATTCTGTCACAACTACTCGGTTCCAGACCTCATTACAGCCTTGTTCCAAACATGGACACAAGCTGAATTCCAGAGGTGAGATGAGAGTGACTGCTCTTGACATCAAGGCAGCATTTGAGCGAGTGTGGCACAAGCATTCTTAGTATAACTGAAGTCAATAGGGATCAGGGGGAAAACTCTCCAGTAACCCTGATTCAAAGGAAGATGGTTGGAGCACTTTCACCACAAGGTCTGCAGCAGTTCAAGAAGCAGGCTCACCAACACCTTCTCGAGGGCAACTAGGGATGAGCAATAAATGCCCTTGCCAATGATGTCCACAGACCGAGAATGAATATTAAAATATAGAATATAAAAAAGATGGAGGGATTTTTAGTTGGGCCAAGATGGGCATGATATTGGTGGCACTGGGCCAGAGTCAGGAGGCTCGAACTATTTTCAGGATGGGACCTCATTTAAATTTTTCTGGTGAACCGCAGGCGCCAAAACAAGTGCTCTGCAGCATCTTGCCAGTTTCAGGCCTCGGTAAATCGGCTAGCTACTGCACAGAGCCGGCCGATGACGGTGCCTTTAAAGATCATTGGCTAGGCCTCTCTATGCCTAGATAAAGTGGGACCAGCAAGCATTCCGCATGCACCACCCATTTCTCCTTGAAAATTGCAATTAGGGGCCTACAATCGATGTAGGACTCTGATTTGCATATTTAAACCGCTTTCCCGCCTGTTTTAGGCTGGACTGCAGGGTGCCCATTTAAAGCCTGCTTGAAGATTGAATCAGGTGGGGAAATGAATGTACAAAGTGCCCACCAGATTTCCTGCTGCCGGTTGCCCATTTTTAGCTGAGATATAGGGGGTCTGCAGCTGGAGATCCTCCCTCATGCATTATAACACCTAGGTCTCCTTCCAGTTCAACAGACTTTAGTTTGGAAATCTAAGCCTGGTATATACATGCTTGGTGTTATCCCTACCACATGAATAACACTACATTTATCTACATTAAATGACATTTGCCAGATGCGGGCCCGTTCCTCTATTGCATCTAGATCTGATTTTTCTGATCCAAGGTTCTAATACTTGCACAAATCTTTGTGTCATCTGCAAATTTGCAGACAGTTTCCCCAATGTCTTCATCCAGATCATTAATATAGATTGTGAAGAGCAATGGTTCTCACACTGATCCCTGCAGGAGTTTACTAGTAACCTGGCTCCACATAGAACCATTACCATTAATAACAATTCTCTGTCTTCGAGACTGCAACCAATTCTTTAGCCAACCCAAAGTGTGCCCTCCAATCCCTCAGGACTCTATCTTATAAAGCATCCTATAGTGTGGCATCTTGTCATCATCATGTTATAAAAGATTAACATCCTCATTGCATATTTGGGATACTATTTCAAGAGATTGGTCTCTGGAATGGAACCAGTAACCTCATCCATTCCAGTGGCTTTGTCCTATAATGAATCCAGCTGCAACTAATGGTTTTCTCCGTAGTCAGCTCGGCTTTGTGGAGCACTGATACTTTATGCTGTGACAAATAGGGCTAAGCCTTCCTGGAAGTTCCCAGTCTCATTCCAGCTGTTCAGCCATTTTCACCATCTGTTCGCTTAAGTGATCACCAAGCCAAGAGGCTGAACGTTTGTATCTAAAGAGAGCTTGTTACTCTTCTCAAAAAGAGATGGGTGTGCAACATCACAATTAAGCTTTCTCAACAGAATCATTAAGTTGTTCTTCAAGTGTAGAGGATTGCACACCATTTGTCAGTCCACTGGTCAATTTTGTCTATAATGTGCCTCCAGTGATTCAGTCACTGTTTGTCTGGTTTTAATTAGTTTTAACATGCATCTGTGTTTTCTGTCCGTTTTTTGGTGTTTTGAGTCTTTTTTTATTTAAATAGTAAGAGCTGAGGACATCATCTGGCAGTTAGTTTGGGCGAGGAATTACCAAAAAGAACTGTGTAATATCACACAGTTAAAACGTGGTGCAGGAAGATTTCCAATGTACGTTATCTGTAACCAAATTATAAACCCAATTTAATTCCCTGATTTTTAAGTCACACAATATAATTAAAAACTCCCTTGCATTATTATACTGAGTTAGTTTTTGCAATGTTACTGGTATTCACTATTAAAAAAGTGACTTGATGGAATTGTCTAATCTGTTCTAGTGAGGTTATTCGAGCAGTAAATCTGCTTGAGTTTCTGATCTCAGCTAGACTGTCAGAGGGAGGTGCCAGGTACTTCTCCAGAGAGAGAGAGAGAGGGATAACTGGAGCTGCACCAACATACCTCCTGATGGCCAGATGAACATCTGTAAACAATTTTACAACACCAAGTTATAGTCCAGCAATTTTATTTTAAATTCACAAGCTTTCGGAGGCTTCCTCCTTCGTCAGGTGAACGATCTGACGAAGGAGGAAGCCTCCGAAAGCTTGTGAATTTAAAATAAAATTGCTGGACTATAACTTGGTGTTGTAAAATTGTTTACAATTGTCAACCCCAGTCCATCACCGGCATCTCCACAGATGAACATCAATATTGGTCGAAGTATAGAGCTCATCTCTTGCCTGCTACTTCAGCTGCGGTATGATGTGTACACAACCCAGGTAGATCAAGCACAAACATGGAGGCAAAGAGTAAATATTTAAAAATTAAGTTACTAAAAATTGTATTCTAACTTTAACCCCCTACACTTTATTAAGGCACCTGATTGGCATTCAGGGATGAACATCTACTTATGTTAATCCAGCTCCTCTCCATTATTAGGCTCAGTAACTCCTCCCACAGTCAATACATTATGTTATCAATTGTATCTCTACTGGCGTTAATCCAGTTCCCTCACATTACCAGGCTCAGTAACTCCTCCCACCCATCATTCTGTGTTGTTGATTGCAGTTCTACTGGTGTTAATCCAGCTCGTTTATGCTGTCAGTCTTAGTAGTTCTCCATTGTGCCATAAGTGGAGTGCATTTAGTCTCCTCAAATGTCCCTATGCCAAGGGGAAAGGGTGTGGAGTAATCATTCAGTAAAAAATTATTCTTCAACTGTTAATGTGAGTTAAAATCTATAACCCATAGGAGATCTGAAAGAAACAATTACCTTATGATGTAAAGTACTTCCCCCTCCCACAGGCATATTGCTCTTCAATATAGACAAATTTTATGGCTTTATACAAGAAATTTGTTTTTTACCTAGGTAATGTGTCATACACATTTTTTTTTGCTTAAAATTCGCATACAATATTGAGAAGAAGTAACACGCTCTCTGCATCTGGGGCAGAGTGACTTGGATACTAACCCGCACCTGTACAAATTAGACGAGCACAGAGTGAAACACTATTTAAAATAAATCCCAGCTTAACTATACACATTCTGGTAGCTAACAGGCCCTATTAAAATGCCATGGATGGAATTGCCACATTTGTGTTGCTGTTTTAGCACTCAGTGCAATATATTTTGGGTTTCGATATACTTGCTGGAAAGTTGAAGTTGTAACTATGAATTAATTACATTTGTTGAGCATTACTACCCAAACAAAACATCACTTATATAGAACCTTGGTTAGACCACACTTGGAGTACTATGAGCAGTTTTGGTCGCCATATTATAAAAAGAATATCGAGGCACTGGAGAATGTGCAAAAAAGATTTACCAGGATGATACCAGAACTGAGAAGTTATACCTATCAGGAAAGATTGAACAGGCTGGGACTCTTTTCTCTAGAAAAGACTAAGTGGTGACCTGATCGAGGTCTTTAAGATTATGAAAGGGTTTGATTGGGTAGACATAGAGAAGATGTTTCCATCTGTGGGGGAGACCAGAACTAGGGGCCATAACTATAAGATAGTCACTAATAAATCCAATAGGGAGTTCAGGAGAAACTTCTTTACCCAGAGAGTGGTTAGAATGTGGAACTCGCTACCACAAGGAGTAATTGAGGCGACTAGCAAAGATGCATTGAAGGGAAAGCTAGATAAACACATGAGGGAGAAAGGAATAGAAGGATATGTTGATGGGATTAGATGAAGAAGGATGGTAGGAGGCTGGTGTGGAGCACAAACCAGCATGAACCTGTTGGGCTGAATGGCCTGTTTCTGTGCTATACATTCTGTGTAATCACCAATTAACCAATAATCAGACTGGAGTGGATTAAATAAACTCAGTAGTGATTTTGTACGACTCGTTCGTTGTAAATAAAATATGCTATTAAGTCACATTAAAAATAAGGTATAATAACATCTCCCTCCCCCAGGAAAAACGCTTAGTTACAAATCGACTGTATATACCCATAAAATTCTAGAAGTATTGGAATTCATCATCATTAACTGGGATACGGTTGCAGAGAAGTTTTACAATGAGTGAAGCATACTATTTGCTATATTCAAAACGACAGCAACAATAATAGAAGGGCTCAGCCATTGAAAGGACTGGCACATCCACCACAGTGTCTGACACATAGATGGGGACTAATCTTTAAGGGCCTCGGGATGTTTTACTATGTTAAAAGGCACTATATAAATACAAGTTGTTGTTGTTATCTGCCCAACTATTATCTGGCACAAGGCATGTCACCTTCGACGTGGATAGTCAAAAAAATGAGGATTAAGAGGATCAAGGATGACGCAGTTTCAGAATGCTCCAAAAAGTAAAAATGTAGGACATACAATCATTCTTTCAAATTATTGTTCTTTTTTGGATTGAGCAAAAATGACTTGGGAACAGAAGTAATGAAAATTAACTCTAAGAGAGGCTCAATAAAAAGATAAATAAACCAAATTTATATTTTTTCCTGGTTAATTTAAAGGGCATCAAGGATCTGATTGAAGTAGGGACTGAAGGGAAATGAGACCCTCTGTTTCTGTGTGTATGTTTATATTTCATTTACTTATGTTTAATCACAGCTAATCTCGTTTATACTGCATTCAATATGCAGCCACAAACATTTAACTGAATCATTTATTTTGTATGTGAACCAAACAATTGTATAGGTAGTTTGGTGAAACAAACAATATGTGATTTAAACTCAAATCATGATAGCTTTCAGTAGCTTGAACCATATAATCATTAACGTAGTTGCACATGCTTGCGGATACCTCTGTGGGGTGATTTTAGGAGGCAAATGCAGGTGCGTTGGGGGTGGGGGGGCTCTGAAAATCGCGCAAATCCCATTCGGGTTCGGAAGCCAGCTCCAACCCGCCGACTTCCGAGTTTCCCAGAGACCCACCCGTGTGTGCACGGGCGACCCGAAAACGTAAGTCCCGCCAGCAATCATCGTGCGATTGCGTCGAAAACAGTAAGTTTGGTTCATGCGGTTTGGCACGCGCCCAATCCCCCTCCCACCCCGCTGCCATCCTACCTCCCCGCTAATATCTGGGCCCTGTAATGCATTCATAAGCATAATGTTTCTTTGTAAGTTTCTTGAACGTAAAAGAGTCTTGTAGGTCTGGGGAAAGACAGGCTGTCCTCTCCAAAAGAGATAGGGCAAGCAGGTGCCAAGCACGGCCTTGATAGTAACTCAAAGAGGCCCACGTCTGGAAACAGACATGGCTACGTGCTTAGCAGTTGTTTGAAAACTGCAGGGTCTTCAAGAAAGTTGAACAAAGAAGGGTTAGAGGTCTTCAACTTAGAAGAAGGTAATCCTTGGGAATATGAACATCACCAGCCCAGGGCCCACTGTTGGCAGCCCTCCATTGGCTCATTCTAATTAGAGATAGGGGAATGCAACCTGAATGGGTTAATGCCTGTCAATCATTGGGCATCATTTCTACTATAAAGAGGAGCCCAAAACCCACGCTTTTTATAGATAAATAGCGCAACTAAGGTGCAACTGCGCTGGCACAAGAATACAACTCTGCCCTGAACACCACCCGTTGAACTTTGCCTTTGCTGTTCAGTATAAATCGCTGTTTACTATATTGTGTGAACTTGACTCTGTTCTTATTCCAAATAAAGTACTCAACTGTTACCAATTGGTTCGTGACAGACTTTCCTAGATGGTAGAGATTCCCATAGGCTCACTGTGGTGAGATCTAGGCTGCGCCATTTTCGTGGCCTCCGAGGGGATTCTTACAGATGCCCTCAGAGAATTGCATGCAGGACATTGACCTCTCCAGGGCTGGGTTTCTGAATGCATATCTAGATGCAAAGCTTCACCAAAAGGGAGAATATATCTGGAAAATTGTGGAGATCAGCCCCGCGATTTTCTGATATGAGTTTCCAATGGGCAAGGCTCCGTGCCAGGGACACCCACACAAGTAACTGACCCTTTGTGTCACAAACTGTGGGAGGGTATTTTGTGACATCAGTTGTTGATGTCTTCCTCTTGAGGATTCTTCAACTGACCTGTTGTACTTTAGGCCTGGTCTTCTGTTGGCTGTGTCATACCCTTCAGATGCTCCATGAGATTCCATACTATCAGCAGTGTTCATTGCTTTCTGTTTCATCACTTCTTGCTCCTATTCAGACCAGGAGGAATCAACAATGATTTGGGATGTGAAAATAGAAGTGGTTGACTATTATCTTGAGGTTTATTTTAATAAGTGTCTGCTGTGGGATGATAAATATTATGCTTGCTTGCCAAACATTATGACGTAAAGATAAACATGGGCACTTTGCTGGTAAAGGCTGCATTATTGGCCTATAATTAGCTTAAATTACATGTGATTAATGTTTTAAATCTATGAATGACATGATAAATATGCATCAAAAAATAACTTACCAGAATCTGTACTATTATACCAAATCAAATTCAATCCAAAGATTCCATGAAAGAAACGTTATGCCACTTTCATCTATTAACTGCTACTCTTTTCTTTTAACCGTGTAAAAATCTCAATTTTGTTTTTTTCTATCTTTTTATTGAACGGTTGCTAAAGTCATTTCTCATTACTTCTGTTCTTAAGTCATTTCTACTTAATGCTAGAAAGCACGATCATTTGAGAAATGGTTATACATCCTACATCTTTTCTACATTTTGGGGCTTTCTGGAGTTGGGGTTTCTGGGCTGTGGAGTCCTCAGTCCATTGTCACTGGAAGAGCATTATTTTCTATGCGACAAACTTCTTAGCCCGGTTAAACTTTCCTCTGAAATCCTACCAGATTCGTTTATTCAGAGAGATTCTAGCCTCTGACTTACACCCAGTAATACATTATATTTTGTGCAATTCGTCAGAGCCCTTTGATTAGGCTGTAGCTTGTAAATCACCCCCAGGTGCCCTATTTTATATATTATCTATCCTGAACCCTTCCATTTGATTGCAACTTGTAACTCTCTCCCAGGTATCCATTATTTTGTATAAATATATATATAAACGATTTCAAATCCTCAATTAGATTGCAACCTATAACTCACTCCTCAGTTCCATTATTTCATACATAAATCAAATGAATTCCTTAGTTAGATTGCACCATGTGACTTTTCATAGGTATCCATTATTTGATACATAAATCAGCTGATTCACTCATTCAGATTACAGCCTTTAATTCATTGTTAGGGATTTCTTACCCACCTACAAGTGTTTCTGAAATTTTCTAACCTGGTCAATTTATTTTTTGAGTTTGGTTTTAAGTACTGTAATGCTATTTTTATGAAGATGCACAATGCTTAAATCTGATCTGTGCCGTGTTGACTTTTCTTTTCCAGCTCCACCATTACTATTAAATGTTCCTAACACACCTTCCCCATTATTGCAATACTGGGAGTTACAAAGTGAGGAGGAGGAGGATTGATGTTTGATAGATGTTTTAAATCCAGCCTATCCCAGGCATCAGAAAGGATTTTCTGTCTTTAATAGTTATGTTCCTAAGGTCTAATAGAAGTAAAGCACAACACCCCCAGGGTGCACTTAAATATTGGAGCCATTTTGTGGGGGGTGAATTTATCTACTTGATCAGGAGATGTTATATTTTTCCAACTGTCATCATTTGCAACATGTTGGGGAGTTTAAGGCCGTGACTTAATAAGGAGCAGAAGCTGTGAGGCTATGGCAGCTATTGAGGACTTTAAAACACTGTACACTGAAACAGTTATTAAACAGCAAGAGCAATAAAGAGAGGTGGGCACGATATTTTTCTTTAATGAACTTTTCCATCAGGTTTCAGTGAAGATCTCACCGTTTTGAAAAAGAGTCATTACCGATTCTTTCCTTTCCCGTTACAGGTGTGGAAAGGATGTTCTGTAAATAACTGTTAGTGAGGTTTTAATGTTAGACCAATAACTTTCAAATTTCTAACGAGCAATCAAAATTCACATGAGGATCAGACTGTCATTTACTGACAACTTGTGTCAGCGCTGAATGCGTCAGTAATCATCAGCTGCAACACTGATTAAATGCCAAGGATGAAGGGTGAGAGGTTTAATCAAATCACACAAACCCTTTTTACTTAGTGCCCTCAGGAGCCACAGAGGTTCTTGCTATTATCCTATAGGATCTTAAAATTAACAAGTCTTTGCGATAATAGTGGTTTTGTCTATCTGCTGGTGTCCATCTGGCGGAAGGGACATGCTGGAATCTATTTAACCACCTCACTACTGAACATTCACTCTTTCCTTGACGAATGCAGACGAATTCCTGTGAGATTATTGCTTCTAGAGTTGCTAATGTCTCAATTCCCGCACCAGTGGTCTGCCAAATAAAATTATTGAAAAGCAGTAAAATTTAAGTGGTATTCCTGCTGCCTTCAAAAGGCTGCCATTTTGCTTGTTGTGATACGTTTTGATGCAAATTCATAATCAGGTCACATGATATCCAAAAAGATTTTTGCAAACCAAATTTTATTGCCCTGCCCTTTTAATTTTCTGAACAAGATGAATAACCACAGGTAAAAATTCCAAGCAGACAAAAACTTAGACATCCATCTGGCCACCAGTGGGAGTTACGCAAGTGCTAATCAATCAGTCTCCAGGATATCATTCTAACATTACAGTCACATTATTCAGCCTTGAAAGGTTGTGTTTCACAAATGGCATTTCCACATTCCCAGCAGCACATGGACCTTCTTGTTTCATAGGTTATTTGATCATTTGGGCCTATACTTATCCTTATAACCACCTATCCCATTCTTAGCCAAGTGATAAGTGATAGAGCATTAACTGTTTTGAAGGGGAGTCTATTCTACATATTTACCTCTATGTAAGGAAAAAGAAAGGTTCCCATCTCCTTTTGGTAAGATTCACTGATGTTATAACTATTTTTCAAATCCATTGATTATAGTTTACGTTGAATAGTTTGTTTTCATCTACATTATCTGAGCCTTTCAGCAGTTTAAAGATCTTGATTATGTCTACTCTCAATCTTTATGCCAATGAGAAAAGACCCAATTCTATTAGGCCTGTCCTAACAACTTAGCATTTAAAGTTCGTAAATTATCTATACCACTCTCCTTTGAAACCTCCCTAATCCAGTATAATGTTTTAAAGGTAAGTTGCCAGAAATTGCTCACATTATTCTCCTTACCAGCGAACTATGAAGGATCATTTTCCCAGTTTTTTGCCCACTTCTCCCCTCTTCCCTGAGGAGTACAGCTCGATGGGTGCTGGCAACTCTAGTATTCTTGCAATAATGACTATTCTTCATGTGTAAGCCCAACAATGAGTGTCAACAAGCTATTAACATGTGGGGCATCACAGCTGAGCCTTGAATATATCCTCACTATATCCTTCTCGCAAGCACTTTCTGGCAGTGTCACTAGAAAGTCTCAGGTGTGAGACTTTTTCCCTTCCTATGACATTGAAGGCAATTATAGCAGCCCACTGCCATCTTGGCTGAGAGTAGCATGCTCAGCACAAACAACATTCAACCTGGGATGTTTCTGGTCTGTGTGGCTTGGAGCTACACCACATGGTATGTTTAACTAATAAGCCATTGGAGCAGTGAGATATAAAGAATTAAATTCGCCTTCTTTCACCTACAATTATATTTCCTCAAAATCATCCTGGTACTTGGTTAGCTTTGTTGATAACAGCCTCAGTGAATTGTTGCTAGTCACACCTGATCTTTTATTCTTTTCCACTTTTGCCAGTGGATGCTCATCCATTATGTAGTGATGGTGTGTCAGGTTAGCTAAATTAGTAGCACTCTCACCTCTGAGTCAGAAGGTTATGGGGTCAACCTCAAATCTAGAACCTGAACAGATAGACTTATTGACTCTTCAATGGTATAATGAGGGAGTGCTGCTTTTTAGGAGGTGGCATCCCTGAGATGAAATGTTAGACTGAGGTCCAAGCTGGCTGCTCTCAATGGTTCAGATAGATTCTTCTGAGAAAAGTACGGAGCTCTCCTGGTTTTCTAGCTAACATTTGATTTTGTAACTACCACCCACCAAAAAATATTAACCGATCATTTGTCTCATTGCTGTTTATGGGATCTAGATGTGTAAAGAAATCTTGTGTAAAGAAAGTTTGCCTACATAACAACAGTATCCACACTTCAAAGTAGTTCACTGCGTGAATTGATTTAGGACATTTCTGAGAGATGTGATAGGGAGCTTTATAAATTTTCCTTCTGTTTGTTTCCTACGCTGATGTGCATTTCCTTATATTTTAAAAAATCAGATTCCATCAGCCACTGCTTAACTCATGTCTTTCATTTGTTCAGATCCTTGAAAAAAACAAAACCCTTCACACTAGACACCTTTTAAAAAATTCATTATCGGGATGCGGGGGGTCCCTGGCAAGGCTGGCATTTATTGCCTCTTTTGCCCTGAGAAGGTGGTGGTGAGCCTTCTTCTTGAGTGTCTTGCTAGACACTTCAGAGGGCAGTTAACAATCAACCATGTTGGAGTGGGTCTGGAGTTGCATATAGAGCAGACCGGGTAAGGACAGCAGGTTTCCTCCATTAAAGGACACGAGTGAACCAGTTGAGATTTTTACGACAATCTGACAACTTCATGGGCACTTTTACAGGTACCAGTTTTTTTTATTTACAGATTTATTTTAAACTGAATTCAAATTCACAAACTGCCATGGTGGGATTTGAACTCACATTCTCTGTGATTATTAGTCTAGTAGCATAACCATTACGCTACTGTACCTGACCGCATAGCTTGATGTCGTCAGATAATGTGACTGGAAGTATCCTGCTTGATGTTGTTTGTGAATAGTGTAGACAATAGAGCAGCCAGACAGATTTCTGCTGTACAATGCTAGCCACTACCACTCTCTGGGTTTTATTGCCAAGCCAATATCCAATCTAGCCAGCTAATTTGGCATTATTTCATGCTGATTTGTCTTCTTTAAAACTTTAAGTGTAAAACTTTATCAAGTGCCATTTGAAAATCTAAGTATCTTACATCCTTATGATCCCAACTAAATGCTGCTGTTGACCCTGATTGCTGTAAAACATGAAGCAATTTAATACACGTATTATATTAAACGATAATTAAAAATCATTGGCTTACGCAGTCGGGAGATGTAAGCCTCCAGGAACTCATTTGCCAAAAATGCTAAACAGAAGAAGTCCACCGTGCTATGTTTGCAATCTCCCCAATATATATCAACCAGATGAAGTATTCCTCCGACATGCCTTGACTCAAACGTCAACAGAACACCTACCACTGCACCAGGGTGACATTTTCAATTTCCACAACGGCCATACGTGTGCCCTGTCGGAGTGAGACTGCCAACTTGGTGCCTGTTAATGATAAATTACAAAGTTTTGTCTGTGCAATTACATCATCTTAAATTGTATCTGACAACAAAGCCAATGACCAGACACGCAGCGTAATGCATGCAAGTAGAAACTGCTTTCTGCTGTCCAGCACTATACAATTCACTGTGTAAAAGCTCAGCTATTGAATTTTGCTCTTCAAGTTAACAGAGTCACTGTATTGTGGCATTTTTGGGCAGTGTCAGCTGCTGACATAGACTGCTCTGAGAATTGTGTTGTGTTGGTCTCCTGGGAACATTCATGCTACAATGAAGATTTGGGCAAAGCAGCATGTCAGATTGTAAAGCAAAATCTTAATTTTGATTAAAACTATGACTCTTTTAAAAAAAAAAGCAATGAATTTGTGTTGCCAGGCTCATTCGACAATACAATGGTCTCTTTATGTCTTAGATCATGTCATCTTCTGTATACAAACGTGTTTTGCGTGACACATTGCCATGGCAACACTGCTGCTTTAACGTTCACCACCCCCCACCACCTCACGTCTATATTAAACTGACTCCAAGAGGGGAATTTTAACCCCTCCCCCCCCCACCACCCCGACGATGGGCAGGATAGGGTTGAGTGGGAGTTAGATTGCCAAAAAATGGTAAACCCAACTCCACCCGCTGCAAGTGCTCCTACTTCCAATTTTAGCGCGGCGGTTTGAGGGGCGTCCAATAATCTGCTCTGGAGAGGCGGGTCAGTGATATGAATATTTCAATGAGGCTGCGTTCCTCAGATTTTGGCAGCCATTTGAATTTAATGGGTGTGGGCTGGGTTTCCCAAGGCTCGGGAAACCCAGCAGCTGAACAGAGGCGGAAGCTACCAGATGCAGCAGGTAAATGCTTTTACAACACTGCTTGTGGGTCAGGAGGAGCAGGCATGCTTCCCCCCAGCCCCTCAAGCACATCTTTTGCTGCGATCTCTTCCCCCCCACCCCCGCAATTTCTTCCCTCTGCGATCTCTCCCCCCTTGCAATCTTTTCCCTCCTCGCGATCTCTCTCTCTCATCCTCCCTCCTCGCTGTCCTTGTTAACGTCCATTAGTACCCTATGTCCGAGAGAATCGACTTTAAGATTTTTATCCTCACCTTTAAATCCCTGCATTGCTCCACCTCCACGTATTGTTCTACTCGCTTACCAGTCTCTTATTTTGTTCCTGTTTCTTGTTTGTTCTTTTGCTTCTGTTCTCTTTTATTATTTCTCTTTACTTCTCTCCCATTCTTTGAATCTCTCTCCAGCTTCTCAACTGCAATAGGCTGCCACTCAACCATTCCGTTAAAAAAAATCTGCTCATTTTCTTGGCCATTATTTTAGAACCTCAGTGGCTGAGATTAAAGCTACTCAAATAGTCAGAGTTTAAAATCATTTATAATAACTGTACTTGGAAGGATTTCTCCAAATTACAGGAATTCCCAGGGAGATGGGGGTTGCATAAAACCCAGGAATCTCCAGAGATATAAGTGCACTGCAGTTTTGACAAGTAAAAATAACTCCGAAAACATTCTGTATCTTCTATCTATTCAATTCAATCAAATTAAATTGAGAAAAACAAGTTAAGCCTTCATGGTGTGATTGTTTACATATTCAAAGGTTAAATACTTCTGAAATTTATTTTGTTGAAAAAAAACAGCAGAGTAGATTGGTGCGCCATATATTTTGTCTTGAATGGGTTACCAGAAGTGGTGTTTGGGGTCAGAGCGCTGGGCTCATATTTAGGTGTTGCAATGAGAAGATAGCAGGGTTGGTTTTCCTGAAGGATAATAACTAATGATCTGACTTCCCTTCTTCATCTGCACCTTTCTTGTTACCATGTGCTGATATTTCTCATGACAAGTTCCAAGTTGCAGCTAGGCCTTTGTGGAATGACACCAACAGAAAGTCAGATGCTGTCTAAGAGGAAATGAAAATCCGAGAGACTATAGCCAGTCTAGAGTGTGAGGAGAGCTCTTGCATATCTCCTAGTTTTTTTTTAAATTAGGAAACCTGAGTGAAGAGCCAAGTCCATAGTGCAGGGCCATCGAGCTTGAAAAGGGTATGAGGGAAGTTAAGATTAATCAAAAAGTAATAGGTTGATCCAAGTCAGGATTTTAAAAGTTTGTAGATTGTAGGAGAAAGGGGGATCTGAGAGGGTGGGGGAAAGAAGATGCACAGTTTTTAGGTCCTGGGAAACAGTAAGTTAGACTAGTAGATGGCACCATGAGTCTTAATTTTAGCATGGCACTGTGTTGTTGACGTTTGGGAGAAAATCACTTGGACAGTTTTGATTGGGCAACAGCCTGTAATGAAAAGAAAGAAAGAAAGAATTTGCATTTATATAGAGCCCTTCACGACCTCGGGATGTCCCAAAGCGCTTTACAGGCAATGAAGTACTTTTGAAGTGTAGTCACTGTTGCAATGTGGGAAACATGGCAGCCAATTTGTGCCTAGCAAGGTTCCACAAACAAAATTGACCGGACAATTTGTTTTCAGTAATGTTAATAATGCAGCAGGATCCAAAGGGAGAAAAGAAAAACATTTGGAGAGATAGGGAGGAAAACTAATTTAGAATTAAAGATAAAATAAATACAAACCTTTATTTGTGAACAGCTGGTACTGGACTTTGTTTTGTTTGTCCATACTTGATGACCATAAACATATATGGACTGTACATTGAAATATTATTGCAACACAGCTTATAAATTAACTGGGATCTTTACTTTTTGGTTTGCTTATCATGGTGGAATTGATGCACTGAGGCATTTGCTACCAGCAATCCTCCAAATGGTGAGTACTTGATCTCTGCCATGTCAAGGTGGGAAGAGGTCACCAAGTTCCCAGCAACAGGGCAGGCAGAATAGAAAGAGAGTCACCCTAGTGGATGAGTGTAGTCAGTGTCATTGGCAGAGGTATGAGAAACAGGTTAGCTGCATGTCTACGTTTCTCAGGATACGCTGCACAGCATGGGGAGACCACAAAAAGGTGAGGGGAGAAAATACATAAAAATAGATTATGTGGAGCAGGCAGAGCTACAAAAAGTAAAGCTTGGAATGGAAAACCAAATCTGTTGTGCATAATTAATTCATAAACCTCCTTAATCCACTATTTACAGTGGTAACAATTCAACAAATTAACAATTAATAACCAGAATACTGGCTTTCAGAAATACGCAGAGATCATTTTTTTAAACCATTGTTTCTGTAAAA
The DNA here is from genome assembly GCF_035084215.1 of Heptranchias perlo. Lineage (NCBI taxonomy): Eukaryota > Metazoa > Chordata > Chondrichthyes > Hexanchiformes > Hexanchidae > Heptranchias > Heptranchias perlo. The sequence goes on from NC_090338.1 coordinate 20,163,164, forward strand.
TAAATCATTTGGAAATGTTGAAACCTGGAAAATAAAGTATTTCAACACTTTTAACAGTTAACTGCAATCAATACTTTTGAAAGTTTTTGTGTTTTTTTAGCATTCACACCGCTGTGAGGGGTGGGAGCATTGGCTGCAATGTTAGGAATGAGAATGGGCCAGTGGATTCATTTGTTAATGAAACATGGGCTTGGATATTAACTTGAAGTTGGTAAGAAAACGAGGGGTGGGGGCGGGGGGTGCGGGGGAAGGAAGTTTATCCGCCGCGAAACCCGTAAGTGAAGTTGACAGGTCGGAATCTGCGATCGCAACTTAATTGAAGGATAGAAATGTTACTTCCGGGTTTTCCGCTGGGCAGCCAGTCAGATTGACAGCCTGTCGGTCGGGAAATCAGCCGGGGAGAGATCGGGATCTTTGGGGGTTGGATGGGGGTGTCGGGGAGAGATTGGGATCGTCGGGCGTTGGGTGGGGGGGTCAGGGAAAGATTGGGATCTTTGGGGGTTGGATGGGGGGGCCAATCGTGGTGGGGGAGATGAGAAGTAGGCCATCGTTGGGGAGGTGGGTCTTGGACATCGGGGAATCTCGGACATCAGGGGGTGTCAGCCGGTCGCGGGGTTCCGATCGCGGCAGGTAAGCTTGTTGGGCCTGGAGGAAACACTCCTGCTCCTCCTGGCCCAAAAGCAGTGCAATAAAGGCACTTACTTCATGATCCGGCCCTTCTCGCTTTCTGTTCGCTGGCGAGATTCACCAGCCCCGAGATACCCGGGCTGGATATGTTTAATTCAAAGTTAAATCAAATTCAATTTGAAAAGACCTACTTAATACCTCAAAAGGATGTTAATTGATGCTATAAATACCCTCCCGCCTGAAGTAATTAAGGTCCTGACTGCGGTCAGTAGGTTACAACCAAACGCTCCTGGGTTAAACCCGGAAGTGGGCGCATTGGAGCCGGCTTACGGTCGTGCTCCAAAAATCAAATATTTTAACTACCCACACACACCCAACCCAACCGTTCTTTGAAGTTAAAAATTTCCCCCATGGTTTCAATTTGAGACACAAATGATGTGCCTGTACTCTGAGGCTGGATCAGTCATTGGCTCGATAGAAAGAGGTGGCCTTGTTCAAGTAAAAATAGACATCTAATACCCATTTGTTAGCTAGTCAGTCTTGTGGAAGGAAGGAACTTTAGGAAGGACGTGGAGGCCCTGGAAAGGGTGCAGAAAAGATTTAAAAGAATGGTTCCAGGAATGAGGGACTTCAGTTCCGTGGATAGACTGGAGAAGCTGAGGTTGTTCTCCTTAGAACAGAGAAGGTTGAGAGGAGATTTGATAGAGGTGTACAAAATCATAAAGATCAAGACAGAGTAGATAGAGAGAAACTTTTCCCATTGGCAGAGGGTCGAGAACCAGAGGACACAGATTTAAGGTGATTGGCAAAAGAACCAAAGGCAACATGGGGAAAAACTTTTTTACGCAGCGAGTGGTTGTGATCTGGAATGCACTGCCTGAAAGGATGGTGGAGGCAGATTCAATTGTGGCTTTCAAAAGGGAATTGGGTAAGTACTTGAAGGGAAAATATTTGCTGAGGTACGGAGAAAGGGCAGGGCAGTGGGACTAACTGGATTGCTCTTGCAGGGAGCTGGCATGGGCTCGAAGGGCCAAATGGCCTCCTTTTGTGCTGTAACCATTCTATGATTCTACAGTGAATAACAAAGAATTGGTGTTTATTAGAGTACGGGATAATGGTATGACAATGCAACACTGTCCATGGTGCAATTGGAAAGGAAACTGCCAAGAAAGAACAATAAAGGTCTGCCAACACATTGTGCTTCAGGGAAGAGCTCAATGTTAGTTTTACATCTTGAACAAGTTTTGATATTAATATTAATAATACTAATAATCATCATTGACGAATATCAATTTATTCTCAATTAATTAAATCCCAAGGTTCAAATGCAGACGCAACTAAAGCATCATCTCATAGGAGTGGTGCAGGTGACACAGTAGTAGAAGTCAACATTTGAACTCTGGAATTCATTAAACCACTGTCCCACTGGTGCTTCATAGAGGTGCTAGAGGGTCCCCACGTGCTGTAACTGAATCCTCATTGATCAATGTACCTTCAAATACCTCTCCAGTTAACTGATGTGTCTCTGTTACAAATTTGTGTCTGCTGTAGATATCTTCTCAGGTTCAGTGGCATCTGTTGCTCCCATAAGTGGTTTGAGCATCTCACTTTTATAAGAGCTCACACATTCTACCCTTGTATGATCATAACCCAAAAACACAATAATAGTGTCCCCTCGTGATCTGAATTGGATATCCATATATTTTGCATGTGTGCTTCTTCCAAAATTGGACCAAGTCAATATTTAGTGAGACAAGGCTTGATAAGAATTGATAAACTGCTTCATTTCACAGTACACTGAACATAAACAGTAGTTATACTTCAATCAGTAGAACTTATCTTCATGTAAAAATACAAAATAATAAACACACTATGCTTCGCCACATCAGTGGGACATTTGGCTTGATTGACATAAAATAATGTTTAACTACTTTCACCTTCTCACAGCCTTTGCTACCTTTCTGCCTCATTGCTTTCTGTTTCAAAAACCTGACTGACTGCCAGTGTCAATGGGGGTGATTTTAAACCCCAAGAACGGGTGGGTAGGGGGTGGCAGGGAGTTGAAAATAGTTGTTTTTTGGGCCGCAATCGCAACCCGGCTTTATTTCCGGGTTTAACATCAGCGTGTAAAAGTACAGGCTTCCCACTGGGAATGCAAAGTCCGAAGATTTTGTGGTTGTGACCCAAAAAAACAACTATTTTCAACTCCCTCCCGCCTCCAACCCACCCGTTCTTGGGGTTTAAAATCACCCCCAAAGTCTCTGTCCATGCTTTTCCCTCATCTCCCTCCATTCATAGCCAATTGGATGAAAGACCTTCCAAAATAATCACTGTGAGGTGTTTTTGATTGCCAAAGCAGTATAATGAATTCCTTATTATTTACAGTCTTCTGGGAAATGAGATCAATGCTAGTTCATTAGCGTCTTAACTACCTTCAGTCTCAGAGCTTCTTTTTCCAAACTCTTTTTCCAAATCCTTTCTGTGGAAAAATAGTCAAAAAAAACCTGAAAGGTGAGTATAGCCCTTCAATTTGTCTTTTGCTTGAAGTGACTCTGGGACTTGCACCCCTGACCAACCATACCAATTTTCTATGTTAGGGCTCCCAATTTAATTGATTTTGAAAAGAATCCAGCACAGAAGGAAGGGAAAAATGGAAGGAGAGTACTTCCTGGATCACACTCATGAATCACCTAGCAGAAAATCTATTGGCTCTAAGTGATCATAGAATCATAGAAAGTTACGGCACAGAAGGCGGCCATTCGGACCATCGTGTCAGTGCCGGCCGAAAGAGAGCTATGCAGCTTTATCCCACTTTCCAGCACTTGGTCCGTAGCCCTGTAGGTTACGGCACTTTAAGTGCACATCCAAGTACTTTTTAAATGAGTTGAGGGTTTCTGCCTCTACCAACCTTTCAGGCAGTGACTTCCAGACCCCCACCACCCTCTGCGTGAAAAAAATTCTCCTCATCTCCCTTCTAATCCTTCTACCAATTACTCTAAATCTATGCCCCCTGGTCACTGACCCCTCTGCTAAGGGAAATAGGTCCTCCCTATCCACTCTATCTAGTCCTGTCATAATTTTATATACCTCGATTAAAATCTCCCCTCAGCCTCCTTTGTTCCAAAGAAAACAACCCCAGCCTATCCAATCTTTTCTCATAGCTAAAATTCTCCAGCTCTGGCAACATCCTCGTAAATCTCCTCTGTAGCTTCTCTAGTGCAATCATGCATGATTTGGGGAGAATAGGGGAACTGAAGATAAACCAAAGTATAAAAAGGATATGTTATATCAGAGTTATGATAAAGTCAATGGGGCAGAATTTACTGTAACCAGCGAACAAACGGCGACTGCCATTCATTAGACTTGCCCTTGCCTGTTTAATTTCCATGAGATTTTCCCCAACAATTTGCTGCAAGTGGGAGATGGAAACAGCGTGGTGCCCTCTACAGGGCATCTGTAATCTGAGTGAACAGAGCAACCAATTGTGCATCTCCTTAACCAATCAGATTGAAGGAATGTGAAATGAACAGCACAGAGTATGAACCAGGAAGTGTAAGTTAAAATAATGAAAGGAATCTTACAACACCAGGTTATAGTCCAACTGTTTTATTTGAAAATCACAAGCTTTCGGAGGCTTTCTCCTTCGATGAAGTTGGACTATAACCTGGTGTTGTAAGATTCCTTACATTTGTCAACCCCAGTCCATCACCGGCATCTCCACATCATTAAAATAATGAATTCAATGTCAAGTGAGGTACAGAAAGGGAAATGAAGAGAGGGAAAGAAAGATTGGATGAAAAGAGAGAGAGAAAAGAGACAAAGAAAAATGTTTTAAAAAAAACTTGTAGTAGTTAATTTTCAGTGCCAGAGAGGTTGTTTGGCAGTAATTAAGACTTATCACACCATTAAAAAGGATACTTAGGCTGAAATAGACAAACCCGAACTTTCTGTGGTGAGTTTAGTTCGCACCTACTGTGCAAATAGAGGAACTTCACACCATTCAATGCATTTGAATGGTTGCCAAAACCATGCTAAACCATTCTTGTCAGTTAGAACAAGGAAAGACTGTACCACAGAAAAGAATAATGAGAAATATATTGGAGGGTGTGAGAATAATCTGTGCAAGAGGAGGACTCACTGACCTTCTGTTTCAGTGATTGACTCTGCAGCCTGATTGTCCTCTGCTCCTGAAGTATAGGACAATAGAGATCTCCATTAGAATCCAGCATTAATGCCAAGATGGTGCACAGCAGTATAGCCCTTCAATTTGTCTCTTGTGTGTTTGCAATTTATACTCAAAGTTCTATTGCAGATACCATTAAGATGCCTGTGGAAAGTAAATGAATTCCCCTTACCCTCAGCTACGTTCTCCTTTCTAGACAGGCTGATATCTCTTAATGTCACTAATGATGAGAAGATTACTACTACGGCACCAATGATGAGGATGAAGAAACAGACAAAGGTGGAGCATATGAGCAGAGGGGCTCATGTGACCACAATCTGTGGAGTTGAATTCCGCTGGTCAGGTTGCTGGTCACTGAGCTGTGCAGACTAAGGGGGGATGGTATTTGGCTGCACAATATTTTTTTACTGTTGTTGCTGTTTTTGTAGAAAATGCTGTTACCTCTATGAAAGATGGCCTAGTTAGGATTTGATAATTCAGGATGATTCTCTGACCTAAATCCTCTTTGCTAAATTGGTGTATGCCTTATTGTGCTCGTTCCCTGATCCATGTCATCTGCACTGAGCAAGAGGGTGGCAGCTTGCACAAAAATTGATTTTTAACGTGCTGGAATATTTATTTTTTAATCAACAACAGCATTGTGAGCTCTGCTATCTTTTTTGTGCCTGTGCATCTGAATGGTTTTTGCTACCTGTTAAAAGTATCAGGAATTGAGCACCACAGCAATACCTGAGGGAGTTTGATATGTATTTGAGTGAAGTGAATTTTTGCAACATGGAATGAATTTATCTCAAACCTGCGAATATGTCTCAGACTTACATTAAATGAATATGTGTACAGACAACGTCATGTATTTGAATGAAGTATCTGTTTCTATTTTTGGAGTGTCTTCTATCTATTGCCTGTCTGTTTTTTTTCATTCTGTTCTATCCAATAAAATCATGGACTCACTGAGGCTGAATCAGGAGGAATATTTGGTTTAAGATCTTAAGCAACTACTGCCGCACCAGAGGCTCTTTTTAAATAATTAAACAGTTATAAAGAATTATCATTAATTTAGTAACAGCTCTTACTTCAGCCAATTTCTGTTGATTATTTTGTGATTACTTTGACCAATTACAAATGATCAAAATCTTTTAACCTTTATTTATTTGATGCCTGACCTGCCTGAACAATCTGTGCTTTTTCTTCTTGTACGAGTTCTTTTAGAAATCGATGTTATTGACCTGAGCTCTTCTTAACATGCTGTTCTGGGAACCAAGGGGGCCAAGCCATCCCAGCAGGCATTTAGACAAATCCCACTCGAACTTGAATTTTTATTTAAAAGTGTGATTTTTTTTCTATTCGTTCATGGGATGTGGGCGTCGCTGGCAAGGCCAGCATTTATTGCCCATCCCTAATTGCCCTTGAGAAGGTGGTGGTGAGCCGTCTTCTTGAACTGCTGCAGTTCGTGTGGTGAAGGTTCTCCCACAGTGTAAGGACAGATGTCTTACAAAATTGACCCAGCAGGTGAGGGGGAGCACAGCAAGAGTTGGAGGAATTGTATCTTATTTTCCATGAACTGAAACCCATTAATTTTCCATGAAGTAGTAGGAATCCTGGCCTACTATACATTTTAACTTCTGCACACATAGGGCAACGTTGCTGGCAAAGTAGCGAACAACACCTTTTCACTGGTATTCCATGCAACATTTTTGCTGAAAACAGAATGAAGCAGCTCTTGTGGTATTACGACAAACATGGATATCTGGCTTAAACACTAACACGTTTTAGTGATACTGCTCCTGCAAGGGTTTAGATAAAAACAGTGTAATGTTAACAGGCTGAGAAATGCAATGTTTCAAAATGGGGGCTGAAAATTTCAAGCTAATCTCCATTAAAAGTCGAGTGATTCCAGTAACTCAGAGCAAACAGAAGTTCTACAACCAGTAGTGGGGATAAGAAGCCAACTGGAGAGATGTCTGAGCTGTTAGATGTTCCAATCCTGATTCCCTTGATTATGACAGCAATGGATTTTGAAAATAAGAGCCACAGAAAAAACATTTTCTTTGCAGGGGTTGTCCCAATTGTCAAGTTGCAGCTCAACCTATCTAGTACAACCAGACTAGAGTTTAAAAAAGCTCCTTTTCCATTAAGAACATAAGATATAGAAGCAGGAGTAGGCCATACGGCCCCTCGAGCCTGCTCCGCCATTCAATCAGATCATGGTTGATTTTCAACCTCAAATCCACTTTCCCGCCCGATCCCCATATCCCTTGATTCCCCTAGAGTCCAAAAATCTATCGATCTCAGCCTTGAATATACTCAATGACTGAGCGTCCACAGCCCTCTGGGGTCGAGAATTCCAAAGATTCACAACCCTCTGCATGAAGAAATTCCTCCTCATCTCAGTCTTGAACGGCCGACCCCTTATCCTGCGACTATGCCCCCCAGTTCTAGAGGAATCAATCTCTTAGCACCTACCCTGTCAAGCCCCCTAATAATCTTATATGTTTCAATGAGATCACCTCTCATTCTTCTAAACTCCAGAGAGAATAGGCCCATTCTACTCAACCTCTCCTCATAGGACAACCCTCTCATCCCAGGAATTAATCTAGTGAACATTCGTTGTACCGCCTCCAAGGCAAGTATATCCTTCCTTAGATAAGGAGACCAAAACTGTACGCAGTACTCCAGGTGAGGTCTCACTGAAGCCCTGTACAACTGTAGTAAAACTTCCTTACTCTTGGGGCCCGATATTAGGAGGGAGGCAGGTTGCCAGCGGGGGGGGGGGGGGGTCGACTGGGTGCGTGGTAACCCGCCCAGTAAAATCGGTGGGTTCCCCACGCGATCGTAAGTAAATTGAAGCCACTTACCTTGGCTTCCGGGTTTTGTGCTGGAAAGCTGCGCAGCGGGCGGACTGTGCACCCGCATCATAGGCTTTCAGCTGGAGGAGCCCTATTTAAAAGGGCAGCCCTCCACTGACTGATGCTGCAGAAAGGAGCCAAAATTACAGCATGGAGCAGCCCAGGGGGAAGGCTGCTCCCAGGTTTAATGATGCCTCATTCCAGGTCCTACTGGATGGGGTGAGGAGGAGGGGGAGGACAGAAATCTTCTTCCCGGTGGATGGGAGGAAGTGGCCTACCTCTGCCACCATGAAGGCCTGGCTCGAGGTGGCAGAGGAGGTCACCAGCACCACCAACATATCACGCACCTGCATACAGTGCAGGAGGCGCTTCAATGACCTAAGTAGGTCAGCCAAAGTGAGTACACTTACTCATTCCCCTACACTCCGTCTGCCACATCACCGCCCCCACCCCACATTTCCTTCTGCACTGCCAACACTGCTCTATCACATAACTCCTCACACCCACTCAAAGCTCATCCTCATCTTACCTGCACTTACTCACCTCGCCAGTACTCATCCCACCACTACCACTCAACCCACTCCTCATACAATCTCATGGCTCCATCTCATATTCACCCTTTGATGCATTTCTTTCACGGTCAGCCTCACCCAACCTGCCACTACTGTGCTTTTTTAAAATTCGTTCATGGGATGTGGGCATCGCTGGCGAGGCCGGTATTTATTGCACATACCTAATTGCCCTTGAGAAGGTGGTGGTGAGCCGCCTTCTTGAACCACTGCAGTCCGTGTGGTGAAGGTTCTCCCACTGTGCTGTTAGGAAGGGAGTTCCAGGATTTTGACTCAGGGCATGCATCACATTTGTGTAGTAGAAAGCCTAAGGCAAACGTGTCGTGAGCATGAAGGGAATGCACAAGGGTGTTTGAGGATTTGTCATGGTTTTTACTTATATTTGATTTCTGATCAACTCACATTACATATTGGGCCCGATGTTAGCAGGGCTGCGGGTTCTCAGCGGGGGGGCTATCGGGCGCGTGAGTAACGCGCCCGGCGAAATGAGTCAGCTACCCGCGCGATCGTAGCATCCAATCCACTAATTAGATCCACTTACCTGCTCCTCCGGGTTCCCCACTGCTGATCTGCGCGTCGGGCGGGCTGCGTATGTGCAGTAAGGTCTGTCAGCTGGAGGAGCTCTATTTAAAGGGGCAGTCCTCCACTGACAGATGCTGCAACAGACAGAAAAAATTACAGCATGGAGCAGCCCAGGGGGAAGGCTGCTCCGAGTCTAATGATGCCTCACTCCAGGTATCAATACATGGGGTGAGGAGGAGGGGGAGGACAGAGATCTTCCCCCCGGCGGGCGGGAGGAAGCGGCCTGCCTCTGCCACCAGGAAGGCCTGGCTCGTGGTGGCAGAGGAGGTCACCAGCACCACCAACATATCGCCCACCTGCATACAGTGCAGAAGGCACTCCAATGACCTCAGTAGGTCAGCCAAAGTGAATACACTTACTCATTCCCCTACACTCCTTCTGCCACATCACCGCCCCCAACCCACATCTCCTTCTGCACTGCCAACACTACTCTGTCACATCACCCCTCATACCCACTCAAACCTCATCCTCATCTTACCTGCACCTACTCACCTCGCCAGTACTCATCCCGCCACTACCACTCAACCCAATCCTCATACAATCTCATGGCTCTATCTCATACTCACCCTCTCGTGCATCTCTTTCACGGCCAGCCTCACTCAACCTGCCACTACCTGTGCTGCAGCCACAGGGCATGCATCACATATGTGCAGTAGGCAGCGTAAGGCAAACGTGTCGTGAGCATGAAGGGGATGCACAAGGGTGTTTGAGGGTTTGTCATGGTTGTTACTTATATTGAATTTCTGACCAACTCACATCACATATTATATTGGTACCACTACTGCCATGTCTTTGCGAATCTTGTCTGGTTTGTGCAATAATGCCCTCTCCTGAGAATCACTATGAAGACCCACAACTGATGCCACCCATTGTGTCACTGCAGAGTGGGTGTAGGTGTATTTGCAGGGCTCTTTTGTGCAGACGAGTGAGAGACATCGGCGATGTCCCCGGTGGCACCCTGGAAGGATGCGGAGGAGAGGTTGTTGAGGGCAGTGGTGACTTTGACAGCGACAGGTAAGAAGATGGTGCTCGGGCCAGCCGGGAGCAGCTCGGCATGAAGGAGGCTGCAGATGTCCACGACTACATGTCGAGTGACTCTGAGCCTCCGTGTGCACTGCTGCTCAGAGAGGTCCAGGAAGCTGAGCCTCGGTCTGTAGACCCTGTGGCGAGGGTAGTGCCCTCTGCGACGCATCTCTCTCTGCGGTAGCCCTCCCTCCTGCTGTACAGATGGATGTGTCACAGCATTCTGTTGTGGAGCTCCACGTGTCAGAGGTGGACGGCGAGGATGGCGAGGCTGGTGAGGCTGGAGATGCTGTTTGCCCTCCGAGGAGGTCATGACTGCAGCTACGGCGGCCCCCATCCGCAAGATGTACATCTGAGAGGGTCCGCAAGGTAGGTACATGTCTCTGAACCCCGGGGTAAGTGTGCAAGTTGGTCACTTTGATTGTCAGGAGGAGGGTGGTGGAGGCCAAACTTTGTCCCAAGTGACAGAGTGGCCTCCTGCAATGGGTGAGGGTCTCCCCCCCCCAAAACCTGTCAAATGGACCTTTGCAGCTGCCACAGGCTGACAGCTGCAACAGGTCCATTTGAACTGGGAGTGTTTCCCCCAGTGTGGGAAACAGTCCCAGTTTGCTCTAAAATCTCACCCCTCCTGACATAATCCCTTAATCAGGTCTGTTAATGACCTGAACAAGCAAAATAAATAGTGTCAAGTAGAACCCCGCTGGCTTTAATTGCCAGCGGGATTCCCACCAGCGGGGGCTGCGCGCACGCCGGCGCGTCAGCGGGGAACCCGGAAGTGGGCGGGTTCGAGGCAGGCTCCGGTCCCGCTCCGGGATTTCCCGATTTTCGGGGCCCCTCCGCCAGGAACGCACCCGCTGGCGGGTGCTAAAATGCTGCCCATTATATTGTCACCACTACTGCCACGTCTTGGCCATTCTTGACTGGCTTGTGCAAGAATGCCCTTTCATGAGGTTCTCCATGAACACTCCTTGATGCCACCCATTGGGTCACCCGACAGTGGGTGTATGTTTGTAGATGCTTGTTGCGCAGCACTGTGTTGTGTCACTCCACGTGATGGAGGTGGACGGCATGCCTGGTGTGGCTGGTGATGTTGCTCGTCCTCCAATGGAGTGACGAATGCAGCAGTGGAATCCCCCCCCCCCCCACCCCATCCTCACGGTGTGAGTGTGAGGGAGTCCAGAAAGTAGGTAAATGTGTTTGGACAGCAGAGTTTAGGGTATGATTCAATAATTTGGAGTGTGGAGACAACGGTGTGGCAGGCAAAACTTTGTCTGAGGTGACAGAGTGCCCTGCTGCAATGAATGAGGGTTTACCCTGCACCTGTTAAATGGACCTTTGCAGCTGACACTGGCTGCTGGCTGCGACACATCTGTTTAAACAGGGAGTGTTTCCCCCAGAATGGGAAACATGCACTGGGTAGTTCAAAATCTGAATTGTCCTAAAATCTCCAACTAATGAGGTCTGTAAACGACCTCCAGTACCCAGACAATGATCTTAAGTGGGCTCCAGCTGGCTTTGATTGCCGGTGGGAGTCCCGCATGTGGGGGCTGCGCACGCACAGATTCGCGTCTTTGGGGAACCCGGAAGTGGGCGGGTTGGAGCCGGGCTCTGGACCCGCTCTGGGAATCCCCAATTTTAGGAGTCGCCCTGCCATGAATGCACCCGCTTGGCCATCTGAAAATTGACCCCTTGTACTCAAACCCACTTGCAATAAAGGCCAACATGCCATTTGCTTTCCTAATTGCCTGCTATACCTGCCTACTAACTTTTTGTATTTTTTATGTGAGGACACCCAAGTATCTCTGAACACCAACATTTAATAGTTTCTCACCATTTAAAAAATATTCTGTGTTTCTATTCTTCCCACCATTTCCCCATATTATACTCCATCTGTCACCTTCTTGCCCACTCACTTAATCTGTCTAAATCCTTTTGCAGGCTCTTTGTGTCCTCCTCATAGCTTACTTTCCTACCGAACTTTGTATCATCAGCAAACTTGGGTACATTACACTCGGTCTCTTCATCTAAGTCATTAATATAGATTGTAAATAGCTGAGGCCCAAGCACCGATCCTTGCGGCACCCCACGAGTTACAGCCTGCCAACCTGAGAATGACCTCTTTATCCCTACTCTCTGTTTTCTGTCCTTTAACCAATCCTCTATCCATGCTAATATACTACCCCCAACCTCATGAACCCTTACCTTGTGCAACAAGCTTTTATGTGGCACCTTATCGAATGGCTTTTGAAAATCCAAATATACTACATCCACTGGTTTCCCTTTATCCATCCTGCTAATTACATCCTCAAAAAACTCTATAATAAATTTGTCAAACATGATTTACCTTTCATAAAACCATGTTGACTCTGCCTAATCATTTTATGATTTTCTAAACGCCCTTTTACCACTTCCTTAATAATGAATTCCAGCATTTTCCCATCAGCCGATGTCAGGCTAACTGGCCTGTAGTTCCCTATTTTCTCTTTCTCTCCCATCTTGAATTGCGTTCCTGCAACAGTTTTTCTCTCTCTCACTCCCATACGCCTACCAGCAACTTAAGATGTCAGTGGGCAACAATTCTCTGGTTGCTGTGACGTAGCAACATCAAACACACAGTGAGAAGATATTCTTTGTTTGCTATCTCTAAAGCAATTGTAAAAGTGCTAGAAAAGAGGAAATTGACCCACACCGATATGGCGTTGCTAACACATAGCGACCAAAGTAAATCTTCACCCACCCCACCACCCTCAATATGAATTGAACACGAGTTTTTTAAATGTCATTCAGGTTGTCTTCCTCAGTTTTCTGCAGAGGGGAGGCTGATCAAACAGGCCTAATTATCACTTTTGTGTAGTCTTGTTCCAGCATGCTATGTACCCCAGTTGTAATTACTTCTATTCCCTGGTGAATTGTTTTTACTTTATCCAGCTGCATCTAGCATCCTGCCTAAACTTGGTAACAAAAAAAGGGGGTCAGAGTCTTCCCTGAGGGAGTTGGGTAGGAGACTACAAGATCTCAGTTATATTCTAGTCAGTAGTTTGTCAATAGCTCAACTGTGTCTTTTCAACGTTACTTTCAACTTTTTCTTGAGGGCCATTTCGGGAATGTTGCGACAGGCTGCCCCAAGCAGCAATGGGAATTGGATCTGAGCCTGCAAGTTCCAACACAGTGTGTTCCTGATTTCAGTCATGTATATTGTGTGGAAGCCAAACACTTGCCTGCAGGAAGAGAAAAGGAAATTTGGGACCAGAAGCTCTATTAAATAGTTCAATTTTAATAGGATGCTTTTATTCATTTAATGGAACCTGATGTAACACTGCCTCCAGTCGTAGTTGGCTTCTTTGCTGAAGAGCAAAAATAGAAGTGAAATAGCAAAGAATACATCAACATCCTATAACTATGATGTGGAGATGCCGGTGATGGACTGGGGTTGACAATTGTAAACAATTTTACAACACCAAGTTATAGTCCAGCAATTTTATTTTAAATTCACAAGCTTTCGGAGACTTCCTCCTTCCTCAGGCAAATGTTTGCCTGAGGAAGGAGGAAGTCTCCGAAAGCTTGTGAATTTAAAATAAAATTGCTGGACTATAACTTGGTGTTGTAAAATTGTTTACAATCCTATAACTAGGCAGCCTATGAATAGAGATACAAAAGCACATGGAGGAAGAAGCGTTAAGTGCTACAGCTGAAGGATATATACATAAAATTATATAAAATCCAACACCTTAAAAAGAAGGGTTCCCCAATTGTTCAATTCTTTTAAGGTCAGTTCAGTAATCCATTGCCAAGTGAAAAAGCAGGCACCAACATATATTTTCATATGGTTTATTCTGTTGTTTTGGTTCAGATTAAATTGTGACATAAATAATTCATTGGGGCACAGAGATTTGTAAATAGGCTTTTTTTTTTGCCTGTGAATTACAGAAATCCTGATCCAATCATAAAACATCTCAGCAAAGGAGTCGTGCATTTTTCAGGATTCAGCAGTATTACGCGATGACAAAGATGCAAAAAAATGCAAGAAATTGCAAAAGGCAACAGGGCTTCAGATTTTTCAAAATACGAGCTCTATCCAGTGTTTGTTTAGTATTATACTGTGCAAGACACGTATATCGACATGGACTGCTTCCAAAGAAAATTATCTATATGGCATTCGCATGATGCACCTGTGTAACTCTTTTGGCGGAAAAAAGATCGGTGCGACAAGGTCCACCCGTCAGGAAAATAGGAAGCAGTGAACAGACCTCGTGCTGAATAAGTGTGAGACTGCCAGCTCAAGAGTTTATTCAAAGTAATGGAGTCATATTGTAAAGAGACCATTTTATGAAAATAATGGTGTTAAAGAATTTAGCAGAAAAGTTTTTCTTACAAACACGCTGTGGTTGTGTATTCCATATAGGACATACTAAAGGAAGTTACAGTTAGGCCTTGGCTGGAGTATTGTGTCCAATTCTGGGCGCCACACTTTAGGAAGGATGTCAAGGCCTTGAAAAGGGTGCAGAGGAGATTTACTAGAATGGTACCAGGGATGAGGGCTTTCAGTTATGTAGAGAGACTTGGGACACTGGGATTGTTCTCCTTACAGCAGAGAAGGTTAAGGGGAGATTTAATAGAGGTGTTCAAAATCATGAAGGGTTTTGATAGAATTAATAAGGAGAAACTGTTTTCACTGGCAGAAGGGTCGGTAACCATAGGACACACATTTAAAGTAATTGGCAAAAGAGCTAGAGGTGAGATGAGGAGAAAATTTTTTACACAGTGAGTTATTATGATCTGGAATGCACTGCCTGTAAGGATGGTGGAAGCAGATTCAATTGTAACTTTCAAAAGGGAATTGGATAAATGCTTGAAGGGGAGAAAATTGCAAAACTATGGGGAAAGAGCAGGGGAGTAGGAATAATTGGATAGCTCTTTCAAAGAGCCGGTACTGGTACAATGGGACGAATGGCCTCCTTCTGAGCTGTAAGAGTCCATGAACTATGAAATAAGCTATTGAGCACATCCTCACTCGTGGATTAAAGCCAATTGATAAGAAATGCCTGAGTGCGACATTAACATTTTACAGATTCATATCCAATTTCTCCCTCCACTTTTTTTTAATAGAGATGTTAACCGGCTTAAAATTGTCAGGTTAGCACCTCTGTTCTTGTTAGAATAATGTGACAGTTTTCTTTCTTTGGAGGTGCAAATTGTGTCATTCAACATTATATCACATAGCATTTATCTGGGCCATGCACGGTCTTTAAAAAGGGAATTAAAAGGAGGTCACCTGGAGTCATCTTGACCAGTGGGTGGGAGAGGGGAAGCACAAACTCATGAATCTAAGATGTCCAAATAAGGTAGCAAACACAATTAATGATGTGTCTGCCCATTTGCTGATATGGGACTATCCAGTGAGTGTTAAGTGGAGGAACAACTTACCCAATCTAAAAAGCAACTTCTTTATTAGGACTAATAGAGTAAAAGTAGATTCCATGACAGCAGAGCAAGGATCATCCTTTCTTCTGGGAACAGCATGCCGAAATAGAATCATAGAATCATAGAATGGTTATAGCACAGAAGGAGGCCATTCGGCCCATCGAGCCCTTGCCAGCGCTTTGTAAGAGCAATCCAATTAGTCCTATTGCCCTGCTCTTTCCCCGTAGCCCTCCAAATATTTTCCCTTCAAGCATTTATCGAATTCCTTTTTGAAAGCCATGATTGAATCTGCTTCCACCACCCTTTCAGGCAGCACATTCCAGTTCATAACTATTTGCTGCGTAAAAAAGTTTTTCCTCATGTCGCCTTTGGTTCTTTTGCCAATCACCCTAAATCTATGTCCTCTGGTTCTTGATCCTTCTGCCAATGGAAACAGTTTCTCTTTATTTACTTTATCTCAACCCTTCATGATTTTGAACACTTCTATCAAATCTCCTCTCAACCTTCTCTGCTCGAAGAAGAACAATCCCAACTTCTCCAGTCTATCCACGTAACTGAAGTCCCTCATCCCTGGAACCATTCTAGTAAATCTTTTCTGCACCCTCTCTAAGGCCTTCACATCCTTCCTAAAGTGCGATGCCCAGAATTGGACACAATACTCCAGTTGTGGCCGAACCAGTGTTTTAGAACATTTCAACATAACTGCCTTGCTTTTGTATTCTATGCCTGTATTTATAAAGCCCATGATCCCATATGCTTTTTTAACCGCTTTCGCAACCTGTTCTGGCACCTTCAAGTATTTGTACACATATATCCCCAGGTCTCTGTGTTCCTGCATCCCTTTTAGAATTGTACCATTTAGTTTATATTGCCTCTCTTCATTCTTCCCACCAAAATGTATCACTTTGTACTTCTCTGCGTTAAATTTCATCTGCCACGTGTCCACCCATTCCACCAGCCTGTCGATGTCTTCCTGAAGTCTATCACTATCCTGTTCATGCAGGTCTGCCATGCGCACCTTCACCCTCTCGCTGCCAAACCGCCACCATTGCAAAATCGACCCCTAAATGTCAGCATTTGTCATCTGCAAATTTTGAATTTGTGCCCTCTACACCCAAGTCCGATTCATTAATATATATCAAAAAAAGCAGTGGTCCCAGTACCGACCCCTGGGAACAACACTGTATACCTTCCTCCAGTCTGAAAAAACAAGCGTTCACAACTATTCTCTGTTTCCTGTCACTTAGCCAATTTCGTATCCATGCTGCCACTGCCCCTTTTATTCCATACGCTAGATCTAGGACTATCCAACACACCAAATAGAGGTGAGGCACACTGAATATTTTTTCCCCACATTTTACACTAAGGGCTCAATTTTAGGGGAAAATTGCGAGTGTCTTGGGGGCGGGGGGCTCCGAAAATCGTGGAAATCCCGTTTGGCAATTAAAGCCGGCGGGATGACTGTTAAAGAGCCAAATATACCTCATTGAGGTACTTAAGGCACTTTACCTGTGACAGATTAAGTGATTGTAATGATTTTTAACTTACCTGGGCGGCTTGCCCACTGCTTCTGATTCACGCCTGTTGAAGGGCCGGATCAGGGAACAAAAAACCAGAGAAGGAAGTTAAAACACAAAATCAACCTACCTTTCCACCCTGCTCCGATGTCCGATGTCTCCCTCTCTGATCTTAACCTTTTCACCCCCCACCCCCGATGTCCCCATCTTCACCCCCCGTGTCCTCCCAATCTTCCCCTCTCCCCCTCCGACCTTCCACTCTCCTCACCCCGATCTTCCATTCTAGCACCGGATGACATCTCACTCTGTCTCTTTCTCTCCCCCACCTCGTATTGCAGCTCCTGACGGCAGCCAGCCTGTCAATCAGGCTGGCTGCCGGGCGCGAAACCTGGAGAGGACGTTAATCATCAACAATCACCATGCAATCGCGTCCGAAAAGGTAAGTTTTGTTCATGCAGGTCTGCCATGCGCACCTTCACCCTCTCGCTGCCAAACCGCCACCATTGCAAAATCGACCCCTAAATGTCAGCATTTGTCAAGGCAAAACCATCCATTTCTGGAGAAATGTGGGATTATGATAACATTGAGAAAAGCTTGCTTGTAAATAAAGGGATTCCCAGCCAAGGGCAACTAACACAGTAATAACACAACAGGAGAGATAAAAGAAGATGTAATCTTTGCTATTTCTGACTGCTTATTTCAGTGAATGTTTAACTTTTAATTGTTTTATATTTATAAATCTGTTGGCCAAATACCAGCTGGGAGAAAATGCATAATATTGTCCCCTCCAGATGAATAATGATTCTCAAATTTATTACTTTAGGATCATGCAGATAATCTTTTCCTTGATGCAGGGAGGATGTTTCCCCTGGCTGGGGGGTCTAGAACGAGGGGTCACAGTCTCAGCATACAGGGTAGGACATTTAGGACTGAGATAAGGAGAAATTCCTTCACTCAGAGGGTGGTGAACCTGTGGAATTCTCTACCACAGAAGGCTGTGGAGGCCAAGTCACTGAATATATTTACGAATTGTAAACAATTTTACAACACCAAGTTATAGTCCAATGATTTTTATTTGAAATCTACAAGCTTTCGGAGGCTTCCTCCTTCCTCAGGTAAATGTCAGGAGCTCCATGAAGCCTACGCATTTATACATCACAGAACAATACATGGTGTTTACAGACTGCCCCTGCAACTGCCCGTTGCCAAGGCAATCACCGTGTTCAGACAGAGAGGTGTCGCCTACAGAACCACAGCAAATTACCCAGCTTTCAGGAGAACAGCGTCCACGACACCACACAACCCTGCCACGGTAACCTCTGCAAGACATGCCAGATCATCGACACAGATACCACCATCACACGAGAGGACACCACCCACCAGGTACATGGTTCATACTCCTGTGACTCGGCCAACGTTTTCTACCTCATACGCTGCAGGAAAGGATGCCCCGGAGCATGGTACATTGGCGAGACCATGCAGACACTGCGACAACGGATGAACGGACACCGCGCAACAATCGCCAGACAGGAGGGTTCCCTCCCAGTCGGGGAACACTTCAGCAGTCAGGGACATTCAGCCACCGATCTTCGGGTAAGCGTTCTCCAAGGCGGCCTTCGAGACACACGACAACGCAAAATCGTCGAGCAGAAATTGATAGCCAAGTTCCGCACCCATGAGGACGGCCTCAACCGGGATCTTGGGTTCATGTCACGCTACACGTTACCCCACCAGCAAACAAAAGCTATCTGTTTTTAATATAATGGGTCATTTGCTGGCTTTCTCTGCCTTCCGGATGTTTCTGCCTCTCTCTCTGTTTTTTTTTTCCTGTTTGTTTTTTTGTTGAATGTGTATTCGGGGGTTCTGCAGGTGACACCTCTCTGTCTGAACACGGTGATTGCCTTGGCAATGGGCAGTTGCAGGGGCAGTCTATAAACACCATGTATTGTTCTGTGATGTATAAATGCGTAGGCTTCAAGGAGCTCCTGACATTTACCTGAGGAAGGAGGAAGCCTCCGAAAGCTTGTAGATTTCAAATAAAAATCGTTGGACTATAACTTGGTGTTGTAAAATTGTTTACAATTGTCAACCCCAGTCCATCACCGGCATCTCCACATTATACTTACGAAGGGGACAGATAGATTTCTAGACACAAAAGTCATCAAGGGATATGGGGAGAGCGTGGGAATATGGTATTGAGATAAAGGATCAGCCATGATCTTATTGAATGGCGGTGCAGGCTCGAAGGGCTGAATGGCCAACTCCTGCTCCTATTTTCTATGTTTCTATGTTTGACCATTAGGGAGTATGTGCGTGGACTGATCTCACTGGCCATCATTTTGCTGTTTGGTGAGCAGGAGCAAAGCAACCTGCTACTGTAATGTACCGATCCTCCATTCCACTCTGACTCTGTGACACTGCATATTTGAGCTTCAAAGCATTATTTTAACAGTTGCACAGAGTGGTAGAAAGTATGGTCCAAGATCTCCATTCTGGCATTGGAAGATGCAGGTACTGAATGGAAGTTAGGTGTTTCCTCTGAAGGGAGGGTGGGAGATGAGAGGGTAACTCTGACGCTAGGAGCAGTGTTGGCAGAGAGCCTGGGCACTGAATGTCTGCCTGTCTTCTTGGTTGGGGAGTAGTATGGGGAGAGCTAATGGTGATCGAGAATTAAAACATATTAAAGATGAAGGGAAAATGGATTTGAATTTAAACAGTGTCAAGGTATACTACTTTTCTAATGATCAATGGAAGCCACTTCAGCTTTTGATGGCTATTCAGCCCAACATGCCTACGGCAGCTCTTTGAAAGAGCTGTCCAATTTAATCCCACACCCCAGCTTTTTCCCCATGTAAATTAGTCCTCTTCAAGTACATGTCCAATTGCCTTTTGAAAGTTTCTATGGAATCTGCTTCCACCACCCTTTCAGGTAGTGCGTTCAAGATCTTAACAACCCTCTGTGTGAAAAAAATTCTCCTAATTTCCCCTCTAGTTCTTTTAAATCTACAACCTTTGGTTATTGACCCACTTGCCAGAGGCAATTATTTCTCCTACTTGCTCTATCAAAATCCCTCATAATTTTGAATACCTCTGTTAGGTCTCCCCTTAACTTTCTCTGCTTTAAGGAAAACAAACCCAAAATTCTCCAATCTCTCCACATAACTGAAGACCATCATCCCTGGTATCATCCTGGTAAACCTCCACTGTATCCCTCTGTACCCTTTCCAAGGCCTTGACATCCTTCTTAAAGTGTGGTGCCCAGAATTGTGCACAATACTCCAGCTGAGGCCTAACCAGTGATTTGTAAAGGTTTAGCATGATTTCCTTGTTTTTGTATTCAATGCCCCTATTTACAAAGCCAAGTATCCCAGACGCTTTCTTAACTACTTTATCAACTTGCACTGCCACCTTCAAAGATTTGTGAATATGCACCCGCAGGTCCCTCTGCTCTTGCACCCCCCTCAAAATAGTACCATTTAGATTATACTGCCTCTCCATGTTGTTCCTCCCAAAGTGCATCACTTTACACTTAGCTGCATTAAATTGCATCTGCCATGTGTCTGCCCATTTCACCAGTCTGCCTATGTCCTCCTGAAGTCTGCTGCTATCCTGGTCACTGTTTACTATGTTGCAAAGTTTTGTATCATCCACAAATTTTGAAGTTGTACTCCCTATACCCAAGTCCAGGTCATTTATGTATAACAAGAAAAGCAATTAATGTGAAGGAAGATTGTATTTTAGCTAATCACTCACCAATCACTTATGCAATATGATCCTTGAAGCATAATATTATGATCTTACTACATGCGGAGTTAATAATCTCAAGGTTAGTGCTATTTATAGTAGTTGATGAGGAACCTTCTTTGCAGGACATTGGGATGAACCAAACAGAACAGATCTAGTTTATCTTAAGGTGAGTTGGTTCTGATCAAGCCATAGAAAAAGTTTGGAACAAATATTTGTCAACAGTATTAGCATGTTTTTGAAGGTCTGTTAGGAGTATGTCATTGGCACATAAAAAAGATTCTATTGTATAAACAATTTAGGAAGCAGTTGTTGTAAAAAAGAATAGAAATGATCCACACAATGACCACCTGATGGTTTCCAATTTCAATGAGGCTTAAATCGGACTGTGTATTTTCAAATGTTGGCCTTTGATATCCGAACAACGGGTACGGTAGAATAGTGGTTATGTTACTGGATTAGTAATCCAGAGGACTGGACTAATAATCTAGAGTCATGAGTTCAAATCCTGCTACGGCAGCTGGGGAATTTAAATTCAATTAATTAAATAAAAATCTGGAATAAAAAAAAACTAGTATCAGGGATGGTGGCCATGAAACTACCGGATTGTCGTAACAACCTGTCTAGTTCATGAATGTCCCTTTAGGAAAGGAAACCTGCTGTCCTTACCCGGTCTGGCCTATATGTGACTTCAGACCCACAGCAATGTGGTTGATTCTTAATCGCCCTCTGAAATGGCCTAGCAAGCCACTCAGTCATAAAATCTCGCTACAAAAAGTCATAATAAGAATAAAACCAGACAGACCACTAGGCACCGGACACGACAAAGGCAAATCAAGGCCAGTCGACCCTGCAAAGCCTTCCTCACTAACATCTGGGCACTTGTGCCAAAATTGGGAGAGCTGTCCCACAGACTAGTCAAACAACAGCCTGACATAGCCATACTCACAGAATCATATCTTTCAGCCAACGTCCCAGACTCTTCCATCACCATCCCTTGGTATGTCCTGTCCCACCAGCAGAACAGACCCACCAGAGGTGGCGGTACAGTGATATACAGTCAGGAGGGAGTGGCCCTGGGAGTCCTCAACATTGACTCTGGGCCCCATGAAATCTCATGGCATCAGGTCAAACATGGGCAAGGAAACCTCCTGCTGATTACCACCTACAACTGATGAATCAGTCCTCTATGTTGAGCACAACTTGGAGGAATCACTGAGGGTAGCAAGGGCACAGAATGTACTCTGGGTGGGGGCTTCAATGTCCATCACCAAGAGTGGCTCGGTAGCACCACGACTGACCGAGTTGCCCAAGTCCTGAAGGTCATAGCTGCGGCAGGTGGTCAGTGAATCAACACGAGGGAAAAACCAACTTGACCTCGTCCTCACCATTCTACCTGTCGCAGATGCATCTGTCCATGACAGTATTGGCAGGAGTGACCACCACACAGTCCTCATGGAGATGAAGTCCCATCTTCGCACTGAGGACACCATCCAATGTGTTGTGTGGCACTACCACCGTGCTAAATGGGATAGATTCAGAACAGATCTCGCAGATCAAAACTGGGCATCCATGAGGCGCTGTGGGCCATCAGCAGCAGCAGATTTGAATTCCAGCACAATTTGTAACCTCATGGCCCGGCATATTCCTCACTCTACCATTACCAACAAGTCATGGGATCAACCCGGGTTTAATGAGTGTAGAAGATCATGCCAGGAGCAGCACCAGGCGTACCTAAAAATGAGGTGCCAACCTGGTGAAGCTACAACACAGGACTACATGCATGCTAAACAGCAGAAGAAACATGCTATAGACAGAGCTAAGCAATTCCACAACCAACGGATCTGGTCTAAACTCTGCAGTCCTGCCACATCCAGTCGTGAATGGTGGTGGACAGTTAAACAACTAACAGGAGGAGGAGGCTCTATAAACATCCCCATCCTCAATGATGGCAAGTCCAGCACGTGAGTGCAAAAGACAAGACTGAAGCGTTTGCAACCATTTTCAGCCAGAAGTGCCGAGTGGATGATCCATCTCGGCCTCTCCCGATATCCCCACCATCACAGAAGCCAGTCTTCATCCAATTCGATTCACTCCACGTGATAACAAGAAACAGCTGAGCGCACTGGATACAGCAAAGGCCAAGGGCCCCGACAACATCCCGGTTGTAGTGCTGAAGACTTGTGCTCCAGAACTAGCCGTGCCTCTAGACAAAGTGTTCCAGTACAGCCACAACACTGGCATCTACCCGAAAATATGGAAAATTGCCCAGTTATGTCCTGTCCACAAAAATCAGGACAAATCCAATCCGGCCAATTACCGCCCCATCAGTCTATTCTTAATCATCAGCAAAGTGATGGAAAGTGTCGTCGACAGTGCTATCAAGCGGCACTTACTCACCAATAACCTGCTCACCAATCTCAGTTTGGGTTCCGCCAGGACCACTCGGCTCCAGACCTCATTACAGCCTTGGTCCAAACATGGACAAAAGAGCTGAATTCCAGAGGTGAGGTGAGGTGAGAGTGGCTGCTCTTGGCAGCATTTGACCGAGTGTGGCACCAAGGAGCCCAATAAAATTGAAGTCAATGGGAATCAGGGGGAAAACTCTCCAGTGGCTGGATTCATACCTACCATAAAGGAAGATGGTAGTGGTTGTTGGAGGCCAATCATCTCAGCCCCAGGGCATTGCTGCAGGAGTTCCTCAGGGCAGTGTTCTAGGCCCAACCATCTTCAGCTGCTTCATCAATGACCTTCCCTCCATCATAAGGTCAGAAATGGGGATGTTCGCTGATGATTGCACAGTGTTCAGTTCCATTCACAACCTCTCAAATAATGAAGCAGTACATTCCTGCATGTAGCAAGACTTGGACAACATCCAGGCTTGATAAGTGGCAAGTAACATTCGCGCCGGACAAGTGCCAGACAATGACCATCTCCAACAAGAGAGAATCTAACCACCTCCCCATGACATTCAACGGCATTACCATCACCGAAACCCCCACCATCAACATCCTGGGGGTCACCATTGACCAGAAACTTAACTGGACCAGCCACATAAATACTGTGACCACAAGAGCAGGTCAGAGGCTGGGTATTCTGCGGTGAGTGACACACCTCCTGACTCCCCAAAGCCTTTCCACGAACTACAAGGCACAAGTCAGGAGTGTGATGGAATACTCTCCACTTGCCTGGATGAGTGCAGCTCCAACAACACTCAAGAAGCTCGACACCTCCAGCACAAAACAGCCCGCTTGATTGGCACCCCATCCACCACCCCAAACAGTCACTCCCTCCACCACCGGTGCACAGTGGCTGCAGTGTGTACCATCCACAGGATGCACTGCAGCAACTCGCCAAGGCTTCTTCGACAGCACCTCCCAAACCCACGACCTCTACCACCTAGAAGGACAAGGGCAGCAGGCACATGGGAACAACACCACCTGCACATTCCCCTCCAAGTCACACACCATCCCGACTTGGAAATATATCGCCGTTCCTTCATCGTCGCTGGGTCAAAATCTTGGAACTCCCTCCCTAACAGCACTGTGGGAGAACCGTCACCACACGGACTGCAGCGGTTCAACAAGGCGGCTGATCACCACCTTCTCAAGAGCAATTAGGAATGGGCAATAAATGCTGGCTTTGCCAGCGCCGCCCACATCCCATGGACGAATAAAAAGAAAACGGTGCCTAAACTCGGATTTTTTTTCTGAAGTACTATTTCAGTGTAATTGTGCAATTTTATTGTATAATAAAATAGTTTCAAGTTGACAGCTTGGGCACAGAGGTTGCACCTGGTGCCGTGACTCAGATCAATCAGGGCTGTACCAATTTCAAACATTCATACAAGGATTTATTTTCCAATTGGCTTTCCTAGTTTCAATTATACACAGAGACCAGTGATTGGGATTTATGCCCCTCGCTGCATAAAACAGTCTCTTGGTATTGAATTAAAGGGTAGCTGAAGATGTCCAAACAGGACTGACCTTGACTAAATGAGACTCATGAAGAAGGCCTTTATGTCGGACTGATATCAGATACACATGCCACAGTTTGAGGAGAAGCATTGACATATGTTTGTGATGAAGTGCTCCTTCTGAGTCGGGTTATTCTTGAAATTACAGGGGCTAGAAATTTGGCCGTCTAGTGTCCGTTGTTTCAGGACTACGCGCCCTCTTGAAGTACCAAGATGGCGTCTTGGCTGTGCATGCACTTTTCTGGTGTGATGTGCGCCGGACGCCATCTTGGTATAGTTATTGGCGTACGTGCAAGTAACGAACGCCACCTGCGAGTAAAGTAAGAGAAAATGGACACAATCAGTGTGCAACGGTGTTTTAAAGTGATAGGCACCATTTTGGAACTTAACACTCAACTCAATGCACAGTCTTAACCTCTACCATCTGAACATGTCTTTGAGTACCTGGAGGATCCCCCACCAGCACTATTTAAAGGGACCATGCAGGATTTACAAGTTAGTTGCTGGATTATTGCTTTTGGCTGCTGATGCATTTGTAACTGTTTTTGGAGGTCTCCTATACTTGAATACTTGGATGCGGGGACATAACCTAACATTTAGAGCCAGGACATCCAGGAGCAAAGTTAGGAAAACGCTTCCACACACAAAAGGTGGTAGAAGTTTGGAATGCTCTTTTGCAAATGGCAGCTGATGCTAGCTCAGTTGTGAATTCAAAATCTGAGATTGATAGATTTCTGTGAACCAAAGGTATTAAGGGATATGGGGCTATGGAGGTGGGTATATGGAGTTGGGTCACAGGTCCACCATGATCTCATTGAATGGCGGAACAGGCTCGAGGGGCTGAATACCACTGCCACTTGCTGCCTCCTGTTATGCGCCACCTTCTCCTGCAAGCAAGCGGGATGTGTGTCTGGGTGATGTGCCTGTCATAGTTGGATAGCTGCTAGTGTGTGTGGCCTGTGAGTTGTGGGTGGGCAGCTTACAACAGTGGTATTATGTAAGGGTGAGAGGAAGGATCTGATTGGCAGAGTTGTGTACTGATAGAAAGAGTTTGTTGGTATGTGGGTGATGGGAAGTGTGGTGCATGGAGCAGTGGATGCGGCTAGTGGTTCAGTTGGTAGGAGACGTCACTTGACAGTTGACCTTACTCACCTTGACCACTCGTGTCAGAGCATTGAACTTCTTCCTGCACTGCATCCATGTTCGTAGTGCTGTGCGCCTGACATTGACTTCGTCCCCTGCTGCCTTTTGGACATATGTCTGGAGGGCCTCTTGCCCCCCCCGCACCCCCCCTTGCAGATATAGGATGTCCCTCCTTCTGTCCACCTCTTGCGCCAAGGCCTCTAGTGCATTAGCAGTACTGCACGCACTCTTGCAGGCATGGTACAAACTCAGATCGGCAGTTTGGTGAGGTCTGGCATGCAGATGGGAGAATGTGGGATTTAGTAGTGCGAAACCTTTATTCAATGTTTTAACATAACTCATCAGTTTGTAAACACAGGGACAGGACCTGCATCTGTGTTTTACATGTGCGATGTCTGATCTCCATTCAGACTTCGTGCAGACAGCAGACTGTTATTTTCAGCAAATAACGGGTACCAGCTACCTTTAAGAGATTTTAAGAGACATCCTCCCTTTAAGAGATTGGGGCTCCCCTGCTGTTGGAAAGTGCACATTTCCTTGAATCCTCATGTCAGGCCTGGTTTTTAACACTGCTGTCAAGTCATACTCAGGCCGGACAAATGTCCCGTCCTGCCTGCGCAGGAAGCACCGGGCGTGGGTTAATCGCGGATTGCGAGACCCGCGCCCAGTTTTGGGGATTAATCAATTTAACCCCCAAGGTGTTTTGTGACAAGGAGATCACAGCATAAGCCATTTGACTTTACAGAGTATTGTTTAGCAGAGCAAAAATCATTGAATATGATATGCTAGCAGCTGAAATTCATTCTGTTGCACTGAATAAAGATTTTATTCCCACATGAGGAAGAAACCACAACAATTGACTGAAAAATTGGAAAAAACTTATCTGGCAGTTGCTGTGGATTCTGATAAAGCATCTAAGAAGTCTCAAAGGGCAGAAAAAGGACAGTGTAAAATGGGTCATTTACCTTACAAATGCCACGACAGAAAAATTTATCTGGCCTCAGCAGCGAAGCTTGTAGTAACTAGCTTTGGTGGCCAGAGCATGTTCTAGCTTAAAGATAATTTGTTTCAATGGTGTTTTAGTGGTACTAACCGTGATTCAGTCGATAGCATTCTTGCCTCTGTGTCAGTCGGTCGTGGATTCGAGGGCTGCACTGTCGGAGGGGCCGTCTTTCGGATGAGACATTAAACCGAGGTTCCGTCTACTCTCTTAGGTGGACGTAAAAGATCCCACAGTCTCCATTGGAAGAAGAGCAGGGGAGTTCTGCCTGATGCCCTGGCCAATATTTATCCCTCAACCACGCCACTAAAACAGATTATCTGGTTATTATCACATTGCTGTTTGTGGGACCTTGCTGTGTGCAAATTGGCTGCCGTGTTTCCTACATTACAACAGTGACTACACTTCAAAAAGTACTAAATTGGCTGTAAAGTGCCTTGGGATGTCCTGAGGTCATGAAAGGCTCTGTATAAATGCATGTCTTTCTTTCATTGCCTACTGGTACCTTCCTGAAAAACAACATCAATATTTTTGACTGGATAATGGATACGGAAATAGCTATTTCTCTGATTTCAGTGGACTTTGTTATCTTGTTGACCAGATACTTGGCACAAAGACCACTTTGGCTCAAGATGATGAAGGGCTGAAACTCAATAAAAGTTGCTGTGGAGTTACCAATTAGTCCATTAACAAATATTCATTTGACTATGACCATTGAAATATCACTGGAATTGTGAGCGAAGATTTATTGGAAAGAACTGCATGATGGACCTAAATATAGTTGTGTTTAGGTAAAAACAAAACAATCTTTGTGGTAAAAGTAATAAGCTTTCGAGTGCAACTAATTATTCAAACCTATGAAGTAAAGATGTCAACCTTTGCTCCACTTTGTACCCAATTTCACAAACCTACCGTATCCCATACCACCCAAGGCTTTACATTGGATGATGATGTAATATCAGCAAAACTGGATCTTGTCCTGCATTAAAATAACATTTATATTTTTTATAACAAAAAACACCAACACAAGCAGCCTCTATAACCTAATCTCCATATAAATAAATGAGTTCTTGCCAAATAGTTATTGAAAAAAGACTGAAAATTAACATTTGAAAGATTTGTAAAATCATTTATTCTCTTTGAAACATTTGAAAGTCTAGTCAAATGCTTTTTCACGAGGTGAAGAGGTGAATATCATCGCCAACATTCTTCGCTCAGTGTTAGCACCGTTGATTCTGAGTCTGAAGGTGATGGGTTCAAGCTCCATTCCAGAGACTTGAGCACATAATCTAGGCTGACACTTCAGTGCAGCACTCAGGGAGTCTTTTGGATGAGACATTAAAGCAATGCCTGCCCTCTCAATTGGACATAAAAAGTCTCATGGCACTATTCGAAGAAGAGAATGGGAGTTTTCCCTGTATCCTGGACAACAGTTATCCCTCATTTAACACCACTAAAACAGACTATTTTGGCTGTTTATCTCGTTGTTATTTGTGCACTTTACTGTGTGCAAATTGGCTGCTATGTTTCCCTAAAATTACTCCTAAATCTTTTTCTTGGGCCTCTCAAGAATTTGGTTAAAGCATTGTGAGCACAACTGCAATTTTTGACTTTTATCGGAACTGTTTCTGACTGTTTATGAACTAAGGCATCATTTTTCTTCAAGGCTTTTTTTCTTCTGAATTGTGATTTCTGCTAAAACTCACTTTAGAAAAGAAAATAAGTTTTATTATTTAAATTACCAAAGCTGTAGCGGCGAAGGAAGCATTTCTCTCTGTTGATACTCATTACATCTAGCAATCTTCAATTTGCTGGTCTGGATCTGTTAATGATGGAACAACTTTCTAAGCAGTGGTTTGATAGCTTACTGGCATGGAAAAGATGCCCATTTTAGTTCCCCAAGCTCAATTCTCTCTGATACGTTTCAGTTTGATAATCCTGTTTCCTAGTAGAGCTTTGATGTTTCTATGCATATAATTAGTGTGAAGGATGGCATAATGCTGTATATTATTTCTCTGCAGCATTGGTTCATAAGGTACAATAGGCCTTTTTGAAAGTTAGTAAATTATTCACATTCTATTTTCAATTTCATTGGAAATGAACAACTTTGATTTCACTACAGTGAAAGTGATATTTTTTGTTGGGAGTGGGAATAGGTTTCATTAAGACCAGCAAAAATAATTTCAAACTTAAAAGAGTGAGTTCTCTTTTTTTTCTTTAGAGTTTATCAGCTAAGCTTTGGTTCCCGATTGGAAAGCTTTCATGTTCCATGTTCCAGATCTGAAATGATGGCATGTTAAGTGTGCAAGATTATGGGTCATAGTTAATACTGTAAATTCTGCCTCTCCCAACCGCCCCTTCCACAAGCCAGCAACCAATATTAATACTGAGGCCTGCTAAGTGAAGCAATCTAAATATTCAGTTGTAACATATCTGTTCTCATCAGACTTATGATAAAGATTCAGTTGTAGCATGAGGTAAAGAAAACAGGAAGGGAAGAAACTTCAAAATTATATAAAAGCAAAATACTGTAAAAGATACCAAAGCGATAGTCAGTGTGACAAAAGAAAATTAGAAGAGGAAATCTTAAATGATGTTAGGAGAAACTGAAGTAGATTCTTTAAGTACATTTCTAGCAGGTCAAGTATTAAAGAACAGGTTGAGCCCTTTAAGAATGGTAGAGATAAGAATATGGGGAGGCTAATGGTGGCAATGTGACTGAGTCAGTTACCAATGAGGTAATAACTGCAAATATCACTTAATATTGAGAAATGTATGTAATGCATAATCTGTGTCCAAAGTATCAAATACGGTTACAGAAGAAAAGGTAAGAAAGAAAAACAGAATCTTTTTATATGGTGCCTTTCGCATCCTCAGGACATCCAAAAACGTTTTTCAACCAATACTATTGCAGTTACTGTTGTTCCAACGGCAAACATTGAATAAAGCAAGAAAAAAGATTTGGAATTGCTGGTTTACCAAACATTTAAAGTTCCAACACATTGCGTAGTAGTAAATTGTATGTTACGGCCTGTAAATAAAGTCAGAGGTAGTATTGACCCTTTAACAAAAAGACATAGGGGCATTGGGCTGACAGCTTCAACATGATGTTCGGTTGCAAAGGAATGTTCTGTGAAGCTAAAGGAGCTAAAGTTATTTTGAATAGAAATATTAATAGAAGATTGAAGAATATCACCCAAACTTTTATCTCATGAAGAGAATTGGTGGGGTGGATGTGACAAAGTTCTTTATACTGAACTAAGAGAACAACAAGGGGATGTGGTTATAACCTCCAAAAAAACCTGTGAAGTAAGCAGTGCTCATGGAATGAACTATTTTTTGTACAATCCATTTCGAGTTAATTAAAGTGCAAATTTCTGATTTAACAGGTGGTAGAATGAGTGGAGTTTGACAGCAAATTAGGAGGGAGTCAAAAATGGGTTCTATAAATGGATGATGAGGGATGAAGGGACTTAATGGGGTTCTTTTGTGTTAGCGTCTGCGATCTTAAGTTTTGTACTTACAAAGTTAATTAAGCTAGCAGTTTGATTGTAGCATGAAGCTTGTTGAGTGTGCTGAGTTAGTCATCTCAGTTGTAGTTTCGAGCTCACCAGGGGGCTTAATTTCCCCTGGCAGTGCACTGGTAAAATTCTTAAATTTTCTTAGTGTCTTATTTTAGCTTATTTTAAATGGGTTAATAACTGCATTACATTAGTGCACAAGGAAATTTTATGCACAAGTGCTCACAAGTGTACGACCAGAGGCAATTAAACCTGTGAGCATACTGAGCTAGTTATTCAGTGGTAGTACATAGCTAACTGAGCGTACTGTTTGATTGTAACACAAAGCTTTCTGAGCCTGTTGACAACGACAATCAAATTTTTTCCTCAATTTTTGAGACTGAAATCTAAATTGCTCTTATTGATGAAAGAAGCAGATTTCTGTATATCTGATACTCAGACAGTGGAGAAATGGTTCTACTGGTTGTGTTGCTAATCCTTCTGATATGACTGGTCCATTCACTTCTAGTTTAACACATGGTTTGCTGATCACTAAGTACCCATCGAAAATATGAAATGGTAAAACTTTTGCCCCATCCTCCTATCTTGCTGGCATTCCCACCCAGCGTGTCCACTGGGAGCTAATCTCATCGACTTTCTTCCTATCCTGCTCACCCCATCCATAACTACCACCTCCGAC
Source organism: Heptranchias perlo (assembly GCF_035084215.1). Lineage (NCBI taxonomy): Eukaryota > Metazoa > Chordata > Chondrichthyes > Hexanchiformes > Hexanchidae > Heptranchias > Heptranchias perlo. The sequence goes on from NC_090338.1 coordinate 20,193,995, forward strand.
TCTGCCAGTAGATCAACAATCACTGCCCGTTTCTGCATTTACCTCCAGACTGACAATTCACTCATGAAAAATGCCCCTGCCATCCACAACCTTAACATCATGGCTTTGACTGGAATTTGGCTCAAGGGTAGCAAAAACTTGCCCCACAACGAAGCCTCCAGCCCCAGCTATACTTTCATCACCTGCCTCAGCAAATTTACCGTGATGGTGGTGTGGCCCTTATCACCAAGTTATACCTTGGGCTCTCCCCCTACTCCTCTAGCACCTTCTCCCCTTTTGAGCACTCTCTGCACTATTTTAAAATACTCGTTGTCTACTGTTCCCCCAAGCTTCACCCCTCAATCCTTTTCTTCCTTAGCTTCTGGATCGAGCAATTCCTCATCATTAGTGATTTCAATCTCCTACTCAGCTTACCTTTCCCTCTCTTCTCTGAATTCATTACCCTCCTGTCCTCCTTAAACCTCTCCCTCCATAGAAACTCTCCTACCCATATTCATGGCCATCACCTTGACCTTTCCATCTACCGTGGCCTCTCTACTCCGATGGTCTTGATCACTGACAAGTTCATCTCTGACCACTTCCTTGTATCCCTCAACACCCACATTCCAAATTCACCTACCCTCTTCCAACTCCACCTCCTTTTGCCCCATACCTTGAAAAATGCTCTCCCCAAAGTCATTTACAAGTGCAGTTTCATCTTCCTTTGGCCTTCCAACACCACAATACTTCTGCAGCATTCAATTTGCTCAACTACTCCCTCACCTCTACTTTTGGTGTCCTCGTGCCAAGCAAAACCATTGCTCTTTCTCATTCCAGTTGTTCCCCTGGTATAGAAAGAGAAATAAATTCAATCGAAGGATCTTGAGTTCTGAAACATCTTACTGAAATGCCAAAATAGGTAAGTCAAACGTAGAACTGCCTTCGTCAAGATGGGCAGTCTGGCCACCTCATCATCTTTTGCTCTTTTTGTGTTCTCTCTGTCTTCCTTTCCTCCTTTTCCTGCTCTCTATCTCTTCTGTTGCACTCTTTGTTATCCTGTCCTCTTTCTCCCCCTCTCTTTTCCTGCCCTCTTTCCCTGCACTCTTTTCCTGCCACTTTACATTTTTCCATTCCATGTTTATCTACCTCCATCTATCTTCTATTTTTCTCTCTTTTTCTCACCTGCATAGCATCATTTCGAGGCAGTAATTTGTTTTTCTTCAGTTGTTGTAATTGATGCAGCGTGCATCATTTTTGCAATTAACAAGCAAACCGCAGTAGTGTATTTCCCTGTTGTTGGATTATTCTTGTATTTATGAAAGGCCTTTTGGAGGGGCAAAAAATGCACCCCAAACTTGTGCAATCTATCAAACCGAGCAGCACAATGCAGTTTATACTAGCCAGGATGGCACATTTGCTTGAAAGATAGTGATAGTGGCAAGGTGTTCAATTATTGAAGCTAATCAATCGTTTCTACATTGGATACTGATGCAGCCTTTCAGAGGATGCACCGATAAATCAAGTCTTGGGAAAATACAAATGAATTTGTTTTTGATGAATGTGCTGTCTCTTGCCTCTTCGGGGAATTCAAAAGGGCAATCTACATTCCTTGATTTCAGTATGTTGAGGTTTAATTACGCCACCGCTCCCTTTACATCTGGTGTTATAATATCCAGAGGCGGACAGTTCTGAAGGATGTATGTGGTAGCTGGACACTGCGCTCAATATTATGATATACTAAACAACAGTAAGTAAAGCAAACACGTTTTCAGTGATATGGTATTGCCTTTTAAAAAGAGCGAGGGCAGCAAGCCATATGTTGAGAATGTAATTCAACAAAAGAACAAATGATGATTAGATGTCATTTATAGTAGAATAGGGACCTAATGACTATTAGATCGATTCAAAGCGCCCTGCTTAACCACAAATACAGCATGAAAGTGCATTTCAAACTGCACCAGCCTTTGCCCTTTTACATTAATTCAGACATACAGCAGAGATTTGTTAGGGTCTGTTTCAGCTGAGGCATGACACAGTGCTAAGTTTCAGATTTCTAGCAGTTAGGAACATCTCCTGTGAAAAATCTGTTGAAAGAAATCAATTTTGTATCCCTGCTACGAAACTAGTTTTTACGGCAGTCTGATTTACTTTTGCTCTTGCATTCTAGTTTTGAAGTAATTAGATGTGTTATGCTTTCAGTTCTGATAAATGGAAAATTATTGCAATAATTCACTGATTGGATCATACTGTGTGAAGTTGGGTTCTTCAACTTACTGTTTGCGACAATTATTTGGGCAAAGTTTCGTTGCATTTTCAACATGATAAAAAAAGTTACTTTTTACTGACAAGGTTAAGACTCTGGGTTCGGATTTTAACGCCAAGCGGGGCAGTAGCGGAGTTAAAATGGCGATGGTGGACTTCCCGCACTGTTCTGCTCCGCTGCCAATTTTTCCCAGGAGTTTGCCGCTGGGCAGCCGTGGCACGCGAGGGTCCTGTGACGTACATAGGACCCCGATGTCATTTTAACTGCCTATTGGGCGGTACAGCAGAAAAGACCTGAAAAGGTAAGTTCGAAAGTTATTATTGTGGGGCCACTGGGCTCCACAAGAATAATATGGGCCGCTGTGGCCCCGGATTCCCCCACCCCTCTCCTCCATGCTCACAATCCCCCGCATGTAACAGTTTCCCACCAAGGGTTGGCTTCTGTGCCACCCGATTTTGGGCCAGCCCAGAGCTGGCAAGCTGCTCATTCGGGGTGTGCAGCTCACCGCGTATATGATATGTACCGGAGTTTGATAAAGTGCAGCATGGTCGGATAATCACGACCCATGGAATAAAGGGGGTAGTAGCAACATTGGTACAGAATTGGCTAAGTGACAAGAAACAGAGTGCAGTGGTGAATGGTTGTTTTTTGGAATGGAGGGATGTGTACAGTGGTGTTCCCCAGGGGTCAGTGCCTTAGACTTAGACTTGGGTGTACAGGGCGCAATTTCAAAATTTGCAGATGACACAAAACTTGGAAGGTTAGTAAACAGTGAGGAGGATAGTGAAAGACTTCAAGAGGCTATAGACAGGCTGGTGCCATGGGCGGACACCTGGCAGATGAAAGTCAATGCAGAAAAATGCGAAGTGATACATTTTGGTAGGAAGAACGAGGAGAGGCAATATAAACTAGAGGGCACAACTCTAAAAGGGGTGCAAGAACAGAGAGATCCGGAGGTATATGTGCACAAATCATTGGAGGTGGCAGGGCAGGTTGAGAAAGCAGTTAAAAAAGCATACAGGATCCTCAGCTTTATAAATAGAGGCCTAGAGTACAAAAGTATGGAAGTCATGATGAACCTTTATAAAACACTGGTTCAGCCACAACTGGAGTATTGTGTCCAGTTCTGGGCACTACACTTTAGGAAAGATGTGAAGGCCTTAGAGCGGTTGCAGAAGAGATTTACTAGAATGACTCCAGAGATGAGGGACTTTACTTATGTGGATAGACTGGAGAAGCTGGGGTTGTTCACCTTGGAACAGAGACGGGTGAGAGGAGATTTGATAGAGGTATTCAAAATCATGAAGGGTCTAGACAGAGTAGGTAGAGAGAAACTGTTCCCATTGGCGGAAGGGTCAAGAACCAGTGTACATAGATTTAAGGTGATTGGCAAAAGAACCAAAGGTGACTTGAGGAAAAACATTTTCACACAGCGAGTGGTTAGGATCTGGAATCTGCCTTCACTGCCCAAGGGGACCATGAAGGCAGATTCAATCATGGCCTTCTAAAGAGAACTGGATAAGTACTTGAAAGGAAAAAATTTGCAAGGCTATGGAAATAGGGCGGGGGAGTGGGACTAGCTGGATTGCTCTTGCATCGAGCCGGCACGGACTTGATGGGCTGAATGGCTTCCTTCCGTGCTGCAACCTTTCTATGATTCTATGTTAACGAGGCCCAGCCGTCAAAATAGACCAGGGCCTCCCACCGGCAGTATCGGCCATACGGTAGTTAATATCGATCCCTCAGTGTGCAATTAAACATCACCAGCAGAGTCATTCTGTCTGTGAGCATGGAGATAACTTGTGTTTTATCTTATATACAAGCATATAAAGCAATTCACCTGTAAGGCAACCTCCCCAATCCCCCTCAAAAAAATTCATGTCATTCATATAACAGACAGTCAATATTACAAATTCAAACGACTAAAATTCTCATCTTCCTGCCAGCTGGCATCTACAAATACATTTTCCCTGATCTTTCTCATTTCAACTGGTGTGTTTCCTACCAGCTGTTGTTTTGTTCCTCCAGGACTGGTTTATTTAAATTATATAATCTCCCTCCTGAACTCTCAGCCCTGGCTCCCATTGCTTATTTTAAATCTCCTCTCCCTATATCCCACCGGGCTGTCTCAGACTTTAAATCAGCAGTGGGATCTGGACTGAATTCGGGAGATGTGAGTGAAAGTTATCACATCGCTGGAGGAGCAGAGCAACAGCTGAACGGACTGCGCTAGGACGGTCTCACATACAAATTACAACATGGAAACAGGCTGTTCAGCCCAATCAGTCCTTGTTAGTGTTTGTCCTCCACACAAGCAGACATGCTAATCCCATGTGCCCAACCTGTTCCTACATCCCTTATTCCCCCTTTCCTTCAACCACGTATCTAACCACCGATCTAACATTTAAATGTTGACATGATCTCTGCTTCAGTCAATAACTCTGGTAATGCATTCCACAGCCTCTCAACCCTCTGTATAAAAATATTTCTCGTGCTCTCAGTCATAAATCTCCCACATTTAATCTTATATCTATGTTCCCTTGTTCTAGGCCCCTCAAGTACTTGAAACAGTTAGATTGCATCCCTTTATAATTTTAAACAATTCTATCAAATCACCCGGTAGTCTCTTCTGTTCTAATAAAAACAGCCCCAATTTTTCAAATTTTCTCAGACCAGGCAGCATCCTAGTGAATCTGTGCTGCCCCCTCTCTATTGCCTCAACATCCTTTCTATAGTGTGGAGCCCGAAACTGCACACAGTATTCTAACAATGGTCTTATTAAGGTTTTATATGGATTCATCATTGCATCTTGACTTTTATATTCTGTACCTCTTGCCATAAAGCCCAGTATTCCATTTTTTTTTTTTTATGGCCTTATCTACGTGAAGTGCTGCTTTTAATGTCTTTTGAACCTGAACCTCTAAATCCTTTTTCTCTCCCATTTTCACCAAACCTTCCCCCATTCAAAGTATAATTATTACTTTATTTTATCAAAATATATCTCCCCACACTTACTGGCATTCAATTCCATCTGCCACTTTATTGCCCATTTGCCATATTATCAATGTCTCCTTCCAGCTTCCTTTGTATCTCAAAATTATTTACTATGCCTCCTATTTTAATATTGTCTGCAAACTTGGACACCAATCCCTCGATCGCTATAAGCAATTCATTGATGTATACAGTGGATGGCAATAACTTGAACTTATGTGGTAGCTTTAGTGTAGAAAAATGTCCCAAGACACTTCACAGAGGAGTAATCAGAAAAAAAGGACACCGAGATATTGGGGGATTGGGAGCCAATGTGGACGAGTGAGGACACCGATGATAGGTGAGTGGGACTTGGTGCGGCAGCAGAATTTTGGATGAGCTAAAGTTTACAGGAGATGGAGTGTGGGAGGTTGCCAGAAGTCCATTAGAATAGCGGTGTCTATAGGTGATAAAGGCATAAATGAGGATTTCAGCAGCAGATGGGCTGAGGCAGGTGCGGAGACGAGCAATGTTACAGTGGCAGATGTAGGTGGCCTTTGTGACGGAGAGGATATGGGTCGGAAACTCAGTTTGGGGATGAATAGGCAAGGTTGTGAACAGTCTGGTTCAGCCTGAGAGAATGGCCTTGAGGGATGGAATCCATGGCAAGAGCATGGAGTTTGTGGCAGGGGTCAAAGACAATGGCTTCAGTCTTCCCAATGTTTAGCTGGAGGAAATTGTGGCTCATCCAAGACTGAATGCTGAGTGTTAAACAGGCACCGATATCTAGTTCAGATCACAGAGGGAGTTTCATTGTCATTCCCCTGGGTCCTGCTTTCTGATAAGTAGATATAGAGTATTGTGCATCCCATAAAAGTAAGATGCTCAGACCGCTTATGGGAGTGAATAATGTCAATGAACCCGAGAAAGGATCTACGGCAGACTTGAATTCGTAACAATGGTTTCAAAAAATTGACCACTTATAACTTATGAGAATATGATACGGATTGCAAAATATATTCCAGTCTCTTAAAACATGATGGTGGTTAAATTGGGCCATGTAGTGCCCATTTTATAGGCGCTATGCAGCCAACTAAGGCTTGAAAATGGCATCTGAGACGCTTGCGCACACTTCCGGCGGGAGGTGCGCAGGACGCCATCTTGGTAAAGGGGTTTGCATCACGCACCGGCAGCATGTAGAGTAGGGAGATCATGATGCGAATCAGTGTGCAATTCTGATTTGAAGCCAGTGCTGCCATTTGGCAACGCCACACTCCGGCCAATGCACAGCTGAACTTGACATTAAACGGCATGAAGGACCCCGCCCGCCCGCCCCAAGCAGTGCTAATTAAAGGGATCATGAAATAATTGCAGGTTAGTTGCTGGATTATTTCTCTGGTTGCTGGTGCAATTGTATGTGCTTTTGAAGGTTTTCTACACTTGGATAAAGTTTCAGTACTCTACAGGGAGTGGTTTGGCTGATCTTGAAATACTTTTGTTTCATTTAAAATAGTGTGCTGAAAAAAGCTACTTCAGACATGGGTGGCCTGGTAAGGCTCCCTCTGGGAATTGAACATGACTGGGAGAATGAAGAGAGACCGCTCAGAGCAGGACAAGCTGCTAGAAGAGGGAGGAGGAGGAGCAAGGCACTCAGCAGGAGGCCATATCTGCAGACGATCTTCAGGGTGCAATTCGCTTACCTCAACTTCAGCGACGACCAGTGCATCAGATATCTGCGGTTCACTAAAGAGGTCGTGACTGAAATTTGTCAACTGCTGCAGCCACAACTGCAGCCTCAAAGCATGGTAAGGACAGCATTGCCTGTGGCTGTCAAGGTGACCGTGGCTCTTAATTTTTATGCCTCTGGCTCCTTTCAGGCTGCTGGAGATATAAGCAACATCTCGCAGTTTGCAGTGCACTGCAGTATAAGGGAGGTCACTGAGGCTCTCTATGCAATGAGAACAAATTCATTTCATTCCCTCTTGCCCGAGACCAGCAGGAGGAGCGAGTGCGAGGTCTTGCTTGGCTGCAGGGTTCTCCATGGTCCAGGGTGCCATTGACTGCACGCTCATTGCCTTACGTGTTCTTCATCTGAACTTGGCCATATTCATCAACAGAAAGGGATTCCACTCCCTCAATGTGCAGCTGACATGCGACCACAGGCAGCGCATCATGCAGGTGAATGCCCGTTATCCTGGCAACGGTCATGTTTCTTTCATTCTGCGGCAGTCCTCTGTTCCACCTGTTTTTGAACCAGCACGGCAAGACAAAGGCTGGCTACTGGGTGACAAGGGTTATCCCCTCATGACATGGCTCATGACTCCAGTCAAGAACCCACCCACATGTGCACAGCAGGTCTACCATGAGAACCATGCTGCCACAAGGAACATTATAGAGCAGATCATTGGTGACCTCAAACAATGCTACCGCTGCCTGGACCAAACACTCTGGAGGAACCCTACAGTACTCAGCTGAGTGGGTGTCGAGATTTGTGGTAGTATGCTGCATGCTGCTTAACCTGGCCATTATGAGGGAACAGCCCTTGCCATCGCCTATTGGGAAAGAAGCTGAGGAGCATGAGGAAGAGGAGGGGGAGGAGGAAATGGAGGAGGAGGAAGTGCAAGAGGAAGAGAGGAAGAGAAAGGGAGACTACAGTGTCGACAGGCCCTTTCTGCCAGTTGTATAGAATCTTACAACACCAGGTTATAGTCCAACAATTTGGTTATAGTCCAAAATTGTTGGACTATAACCTGGTGTTGTAAGATTCTTTACAATTGTCAACCCCAGTCCATCACCGGCATCTCCACATCATGGCCTTTCTGCCAGGGCACTGCATGATCAGATTATTCATGAGCGATACCAGTAACCTCAACTACACCTCCCCATTCACCAACAATCCCACACTCCTTACCTTTCCTCTCTCACTGTCCATCACATCGTCCTCTTTCTGACAACATATATCAGTTCCTCCATCAATTCACCACAGAAATAAAAACACCACCAAAACCAAATGCAAATTCAAATCCAAATTCATCAATTCACTCATTAAATAATGCATACAAAATGAAACTTTCACCCTTGTCCATTCCCTAATCGCCTGTCTTTTGTGTGCCTTTACCTTTCCTGGTGCTACTACGAGGTGCTTCCCCAGTGGCTGGAGCATGGGAGGTGGAAGGCTGCTGACTTTCAATTGAGGAGAGTGCTGATGGCCTTGAAGGATGACCACGAGCAGCTCTGGGCCTAGAGGGCCCGGCTTCAGACTGCACCATCTCAGTCTTGCCTGGCTGGCTGACAGGGAACAGCAAGGGCACTGGCGGAGTGGCAGGGGAGGGAGCAGGAATGCTGTCATCCTAAGAGAGGATAACAGGTTCCTGTTCCATGGAACCACTGCCACTCTCCCGGGGCGGCATTTCAGCAAACCTGGTGATCTGTTGGAAAACAGATTGTTGGACTGCTGTGACACCCTGGAAGCCCCTTTCAACATTGGTACCTAGAGCCACAATGGTAGCAGTATGAGCTTGCAAGGCAGCAGTTTGAGCTTCCAAGGCAGCAGTCAGACCTTTGCTGGAAGTTGTGACATTATTCATCAGTTGCTGCATCATGGTGGGTTCCACAGGTGTGCTGATGGAGGTGACCACCCATTCCATGCTGGAAAGTATAGGCTCCAAGCTCTGTGCAAAACTATGTGCCAAGTTGGAGCTGGACTCCTCCATGCTCCTTGACATTGTGCCCAGGTTTTCCAGTGCACCAAGCATTTGGTAGTGTACGCCCATCAACCTTCTTCTGTAGCTTGGCCCATCGAGGTCCTCATCTGAATCCTCTGCAGCAGAATTAGTGAGCGACCTCGCCCTCCGGCGAGCTGGTATCTGTCGTATCCTGTCCACCCGTCCTGGCTACTGTGCACTTGTGCCCGGTGATTCACCACGTGCAGATCCCTCTTCTATCCTATCCTCTAAAGTACACGCAATGCCAGTCTCTGAGCTGGTGGCTGCGAGTGTAAGGTCAAGTGACGGTGTCTCTTCATCATCACTGTTTTCTTCCTCTGATTGGAAAGGTTGCAGTTCTTAGGTTTCTGAAATGAAAAATGGACAAGGATTGGGTTGTGGCGAGGGGAGAGGAGAAAGTAAAAATCATAGAATCATAGGAAATAGGAGCAAGAGGAGGCCATTCGGCCCTTCGGGCCTGCTCTGCCATTCAAAATGATCATGGCCGATCGTCCAACTCAGTACCCTGCTCCCGCTTTTTCCCCATATCCCTTGATCCCTTTAGCATTAAGAAATGTAATAGAATCATAGAAGTGTGTGCTTACACCATCTGCAGCTTGTGAGTCAGAAGAGATTGTGAGATGAGGGAGAAGTGGGAAGAGAGAAGGAGGATTAGGTATGCAGAGACCCTCATCACCGATCCCTCCAGCACCGCCAGTGGCTACAGCCTCAGCGATGCCCCTTCCCATAATGGCCAGCACTGTCTCCTCCATGGGGGTTAAAATGTGCAGCTGCGCTTATCCTCCTCTCAGTTTTTTGTTGCGGCCTCCTATTATGTGCCACCTTCTCCTGCAAGAAAGACAGAAGTGTGTCAGTGGATGTCCTGCAAGATGTTTGGGTGATGTGGCTGTTGTGGTTGAATAGCCGCCAGTGTGAGCTGTGGGTGTGAGGCTTGCAACAGTGCTAAGTGTGTGAGGGTGAGGTAAACCATATGAATTGAAGGGTTGAGCTCTGATTGATAGAGATTGTTGGTAGGTGGGTGTGGGGGTGTAGTGAATTGATCGGTGGATGAGGCTAGTGGTGCAGTTAGTAGGATATGCCATTTGAAGATTGAACTCACTCAAGCAGACAGGCACTGAAAGGTGGGGAAACACTAGGGCAGTTAACAAGGGAGTGCACAAGCCACAGCTGAGGGCCAGAGAGTAAAAGTGAGGTTTGAGAGCGAGAGAAAAACTCGGCTAAGCTCGAATAGGGAAGTATGAGATAGCATAGAACACCTATTTAGAGTCATGGTGAGGGGGCAGAAACTGAGAAAAGGGAAGGTGAGTGAGCCCAATTTTATTTTATTTTTGATTGACGATAGCCTGTTACGCGTTACCGCACAATACCAATTTCATCCCCAAAGAGTCCAGAGATCAGTGAAGATGGAGAGAGGAGAGAGAAAGAGAGAGCGACCTACAGTGAAACTGAGGAAGCTAGCCTGCAATTAGGTCTTAGGCATCAAATCATTACATTCTCTTAGTGTGTAGAACCACCTATAGAATGTGGGAAATACTGAGAGACAGAGAGAGAGAGAGAAAAAGAAAGAGAAGAGGGCCCGGAAACTCAGCATCTGGATTAGAAACAGAGAGCATTTTTTAAAATTTTATCTTCTCGTATCATTTCTTCCCTTCAAAGCTGACAGTTAAACTCTTCAGGGCAGTCTTTAGAATGGCATAAATCCTTCTATTCTCCACAACTACTCCTCAAAAGTCCATTACAATAATGGGATAGAGTGGGGGAAAAGCAGGGGTCCTTCTGAGACACCAGAACTAAGAAAAATCAGGGGCTGATTTTGCAAAGCTTCACTCCCAGCATAGCGTCTTGCTTAAGGTCGGCCTTAAGAGATGGTATATCTATGTGGTAGCTTCTTTATGAAGCAAAAAGGCTGAAGAGATGCCCTGGAAAGACTGACTTGATTTATGTAGTTTCTGCCTGAACCAGTAACGCTGAAAGTGAATTCCGCAACCTCGCAACTCTCTGTGTAATGAAGTTTCTCTTGCCCTTTGTTCTAAATTCTTCTCAAGTCAACTTGCAAATTTCCTGCAATAGCAGCAACAGACAATCAAACAGATACTCTTTATAAATGTCCTGGTCTTGATTGGTCATAACCACATGTCTATTCGTGCACTTGTTAAAAATGTGCAGATGTGCTATTATAAGAAGGCTTCCAATTTACTAACGTACCAGTGGTGTGTAATGTCAAGATTGTCATCATGGAGGCGTGGGGTAATTTCCTGGTAGTGTCCAAGACTCACTCATCTTCGTCAATTCAGGCTAGGCAGGAGAATTACTGATGAATGTTGATTAGGTGAAGTATTAACCTACAGGTCTCAGTGTCTATTTCTCTGCCTGGGTTCTTTTTCACGAATAGCTGTTTCTCTTTCACATGACACAGAGTTTGATTTTTTGATGAAATGCACAAATTAAACAAGAAGAAAGGCTAACCACAAGAAGAAAGTGGACTGGGTAAACAGATTAGATGGTATGATGGTGGATAAGCAGTCCGTGCCTGCATGCAGCAAGACCTGGACAACATCTAGGCTTGGGCTGATAAGTGGCAAGTAACATTCGCGCCAGACAAGTGCCAGGCAATGACCATCTCCAACAAGAGAGAGTCGAACCACCTCCCCTTACCATTGCCGAATTCCCCCACCATCAACATCCTGGGGGTCACCATTGATCAGAAACTTAACTGGACCAGCCATATAAATACTGTGACTACAAGAGCAGGTCAGAGGCTGGGTATTCTGCAGCGAGTGACTCACCTCCTGACTCCCCAAAGCCTTTCCACCATCTACAAGGCACAAGTCAGGAGTGTGGTGGAATACTCTCCACTTGCCTGGATAAGTGCAGCTCCAACAACACTCAAGAAGCTCGACACTATCCAGGACAAAGCAGCCCGCTTGATTGGCACCTCATCCACCACCCTAAACATTCACTCCCTTCACCACCAGCGCACTGTGGCTGCAGTGTGTACCATCCACAGGATGCACTGCAGCAACTCACCAAGGCTTCTTCGACAGCACCTCCCTAACCCACGACCTCTACCAACTAGAAGGACAAGGGAAGCAGGCACATAGGAACAACACCACCTGCACGTTTCCCTCCAAGTCACACACCATCCCAAATCGGAAATATTTCGCCGTTCCTTCATCGTCGCTGGGTCAAAATCCTGGAACTCCCTTCCTAACAGCACTGTGGGAGAACCTTTACCACACGGACTGCAGTGGTTCAAGAAGGCGGCTCACCACCACCTTCTCAAGGGGAATTAGGGATGGGCAATAAATGCTGGCCTCGCCAGCGAAGCCCACGTCCCATGAACGAATAATAAAAAAGCAGTGGCAAACATTTAAAAAGATAATTTACGACTCCCAACAAAAATATATCTCTTTGAGGAGGAAAGACTCCACAAAAAGGGTGAACCAACCATGGCTAACTAAGGAAGTCAGGGATGGTATCAGGTTAAAAGAAAAAGCATACAACATGGCAAAGATTACTGGTAAGCCCGAAGATTGGGAAAACTTTAAAAACCAGCAGAGGAGGAACGCGATGGACACCTACAGACGCTGAAAGACGCCCTCGTAAGAACGGGATATGACGCTCGACTCGTCGATCGACCGTTCCGACGGGCCATAGTGAAAAATCGCATAGACCTCCTCAGAAGACTAACATGGGACGCAACCAACAGAGTACCCTTCGTCGTCCAGTACTTCCCCGGAGCGGAGAAACTACGCCATGTTCTCCGCAGCCTTCAACATGTCATCGATGACGACGAACACCTCACTAAGGCAATCCCCACGCCTCCACTACTCGCCTTCAAACAGCCACCCAACCTCAAACAGACCATCGTTCACAGCAAATTACCTTGCTTTCAGGAGAACAACGTCCACGACACCACACAACCCTGCCACGGCAACCTCTGCAAGACATGCCAGATCATCGACACGGATACCACCATCACACGAGAGGACACCACCCACCAGGTACATGGTTTATACTCCTGTGACTCGGCCAACGTTGTCTACCTCATACGTTGCAGGAAAGGATGCCCCGGAGCATGGTACATTGGCGAGACCATGCAGACACTGCGACAACGGATGAACGGACACTGCGCAACAATCGCCAGACAGGAGGGTTCCCTCCCAGTCGGGGAACACTTTAGCAGTCAAGGACATTCAGCCACCGATCTTCGGGTAAGCGTTCTCCAAGGCGGCCTTTGAGACACGCGACAACGCAAAATTGTCGAGCAGAAATTGATAGCCAAGTTCCGCACCCATGAGGACGGCCTCAACTGGGATCTTGGGTTCATGTCGCGCTGCACGTAACCCCACCAGCGAAAAAAGAGTTATCTGTTTTTAGTACAACTGGTCATTCTCTCTCTTTCTCTTCCTTTCGGATGTTTCTCTCTCTCTCTCTCTGTCTTTGGGTCCTGACCATTTGTATATTCAGTAGTCCTGTATGTAATGTCTTTCTGTCTGAACACTTTGATTGCCTTGACAACGGGCAGTTGGAAAGATTATCTGTAATCACCAGGCATTGTTCTCTGACTATATATGCGGTAACCTGCATGGAATCCCACACTCACCTGACGAAGGAGAAAGCCTCCGAAAGCTTGTGATTTTCAAATGAAACTGTTGGACTATAACCTGGTGTTGTAAGATTCCTTACACTTGTCCACCCCAGTCCATCACTGGCATCTCCACATAAAAGAATAATAAAGAGGGAGAAAATAAATTTTGAGAGTAAACTAGCAAGAAATATAAAAATTGACAGTAAAAGCTTCGACAAGTATATGAAAAGGAAAAGGGTAGCTAAAGTAAACATTGATCCCTCAGAAGATGAGACTGGGGAAATAATAATGGAAAACAAGGAAATGGCAGAGTTGAACAGATATTTTGTATCTATCTTCACAGTAGAAGACACTAATAAGATACCAATAACAGTAGATAATCAAGGGGCAAAGGGGAGGGAGGAACTAAAAACAATCACTATCACTGGAGAAAAACTACTAGGTAAACTAATGGGTCTAAAGGCTGACAAGTCCCCTGGACCTGATGGCTTGCATCCGGGTGTCTTAAAGGAAGTGGCTACAGAGATAGTGGATGCATTGGTTGTAATCTTCCAGAATTCACTAGATTCTGGAAAGGTCCCAGCAGATTGGAAAACCACAAACGTAATACAAGAAGGGAGTGAGGTCAAAAGCAGGTATCTATAGACCAGTTAGCCTAACATCTGTCATTGGGAAAATGCTAGAATCCATTATTAAGGAAGTAGTAGCAGGACATTTGGAGACTCATAATACAATCAAGGAGAGTCAAAATGGTTTTATGAAGGGGAAAATCATGTCTGACAAATTTATTAGAGTTCTTTGAGGAAGTAACGGGCAGGGTGGATAAAGGGGAACCAATGGATGCAGTATATTTGGATTTCCAAAAGGCATTCGATAACGTGTCACATAAAAGGTTACTGCACAAGATAAGAGCTCATGGTGTTGGGGGTTACCGGCATGGATAGAGGATTGGCTAACTAACAGAAAACAAAGAGTTGGGATAAAAGGGTCATTTTCAAAATGGCAATCTGTAACTTGTGGGGTGCCGCAGGGATCAGTGCTGGGACCTCAACTATTGACAATATATATTAATGACTTGGATGAAGGAACAGAGTGTAAATTTTCTGATGTTACAAAGATAGGTGGAAAAGCAAGTTGCGAGGAGGACACAAAGAGGGTGATTTTAAAACCCAAGAACTGGTGGGTTGGGGGCGGGTGGGAGTTGAAAATAGTTGTTTTTTTGGGTCGCTACCGCAAAATTTTCAGACTTTGCATTCCCAGTGGGAAGCCTGTACTTTTATGCGCCGACGTTAAACCCGGAAATAAAGCTGGGTTACGGTCGCAACCCAAAAAACAACTATTTTCAACTCCCACCCGCCCCCAACCCACCCGTTCTTGGGGTTTAAAATCACTCCCAAAGTGTCTGCAAAGGGACATTGACAGGATAAGCGAATGGGCAAAAATTTGGCAGATGGAATATAATGTGAGAAAATGTGAAGTCATCCACTTTGGGAGGAAAAATAAAAAAACAAAATACTATTTGAATGGAGAAATACTACAAAATGCTGTGGTACGGAGGGATGTGGGTGTCCTCGTACATGAAACACAAAAAGTCAACATACAGGTGCAGCAGGTAATCCGGAAGGCAAACGGAATATTGGCCTTTGCTTCTAGGGAGGTGGAGTATAAAAGCAGGGAAGTCATGCTACAACTGTACAGGGTGCTGGTGAGACCACCCCTGGAGTGCTGTGTACAGTTCTGGTTCCCTTATTTAAGGAGGGATATACAAGCATTGGAGGCAGTTCAGAGAAGGTTCACTAGGTTGATTCCGGGTATGGAAGGGTTGTCTTATGAGGAAAGATTGAACAGGTTGGGTCTATCCTCATTGGAGTTTAGAAGAATGAGAGGAGATCTTATTGAAACATGTAAGATTCTGAGAGGACTCGATAGGGTAGATGCTGAGAGGATGTTACCCCTCATGGTGGAATCTAAAACTAGGGGGCATAGTCTCAGAATAAGGGGTGGTCCGTTCAAGATGGAAATGAGGAGGAATTTCTTCTCCCAGAGGGTCGTGAATCTTTGGAATTCTTTACCCCAAAAAGCTGTGGAGGCTGAGTCACTGAATTCATTCAAGGCTGAATTAGACAAATTTTTGATCAGCAAGGGAATCAAAGGATATGGGGAAAAGGCCGGAAAGTGGAGTTGAGGTAAAAATCAGATCAGCCATGATCTCATTAAGTAGTGGAGCAGCTCGAGGGGCCGAATGGGCTACTCCTGCTCTTATCTCTTATGCTTTTATGGTCTTCGGGCACAATGGGGCTCACACTACAATGCAAGCACGCGCACACACAAGGGCTGATTTTCTGGCACGGAACCTTGCTCACTGGGAATCCATGAATGGAAAATCATGGGCATGCACCTGTGATTTCCTGATGTAAGAACATAAGAAATACGAGCAGGAGTAGGCCATGAAAGGTAGGTTGTGCCTGACAAACCTGATTGAATTTTTTGAAGAGGTGACTAAAGTAGTGGACAGGGGAATGTCAATGGATGTTATTTATATGGACTTCCAGAAGGCATTTGATAAAGTCTCACATAAGAGACTGTTAGCTGAGATAGAAGCCCATGTAATCGAGGAAAATGTACGGACTTGGTTAGGAGGTTGGCTGAGCGAAAGGTGACAGAGAGTACGGATAATGGGTAAGTACTCACATTGGCAAGATGTGACTAGTGGAGTCCCGCAGGGATCTGTCTTGGGGCCTCAATTATTCACAATATTTATTAATGACTTGGATGAAGGCATAGAAAGTCTTATATCTAAGTTTGCCGATGACACAAAGATTGGTGGCATTGTAAGCAGTGTAGATGAAAACATAAAATTACAAAGGGATATTGATAGATTAGGTGAATGGGCAAAACTGTGGCAAATGGAAGTCAATGTAGGCAAATGTGAGGTCATCCATTTTGGATCAAAAAAGGATAGGACAGGGTACTTTCTAAATGGTAAAAAGTTAAAAACAGTGGATGTCCAAAGGGACTTAGGGGTTCAGGTCCATCGATCATTGAAATGTCATGAACAGGTACAGAAAATAATCATTAAGGCTAATGGAATGCTGGCCTTTATATCGAGGGACTAGAGTACAAGAGGGCAGAAGTTATGCTGCAGCTATACAAAACCCTGTTTGACCGCACCTGGAGTACTGTGAGCAGTTCTGGGCACCACACCTTTGGAAGGACATTTGGCCTTGGAGGGAGTGCAACTTAGGTTTACTAGAATGATACCCGGACTTCAAGGGTTAAGTTACGAGGAGAGATTACACAAATTGGGGTTGTATTCTCTCGAGTTTCGAAGGTTAAGGGGTGATCTGATCGAAGTTTATGATATTAAGGGGAACAGATAGGGTGGATAGAGAGAAACCATTTCCACTGGTTGGGGATTCTAGGAGTAGGGGGCACAGTCTAAAAATTAGAGCCAGACCTTTCTGGAGTGAGATTAGAAAACATTTCTACACAGAAAGGGTGGTAGAAGTTTGGAACTCTCTTCCGCAAACGGCAATTGATACTAGCTCAATTGCTAAATTTAAATCTGAGATAGATAGCTTTTTGGCAACCAGAGGTATTAAGGGATATGGGCCAAAGGCAGGTATATGGAGCTGGATCACAGATCAGCCATGAACTTCTCAAATGGCGGAGCAGGCTCGAGGGGCTGAATGGCCTACTCCTGTTCCTATATTCCTATGTTCCATACGACCCCTCGAGCCTGCTGCGCCATTCAATAAGATTGTGGCTGATCTTTGGCCTCAACTCCACTTTCCTGCCCGATCCCCATATCCCTTGATTCCCCTTGAGCCCCACTGAGTGAGGTTCTATACAGGAAGTGCGTAAATGAAAATTCATCTCTCTGAAGCATATATTAGCTCCATCCTAAACTACCTTGCTTCAGTTCTCAGGACTACGTGATTGACAACATCAGTCAAAAAGGCCACAGGGTGGCAGGTGTGAGAAATGGAAAATGCCACATTGGTGTTGGAGACAGCACACTTTCGAAGTTAGGGCTGAGGTAAATTGGAGAGGCAGAGTAGAGGAAGTTTTACCCTTTATCTGATTGTGCTGTACATGACCCAGGCGAGCTTGGTGTAAGGGAAATCTTCCGAATCTGCTCCGTATTGTGAATTGGGAAACTTCTCCTTAGGTAACACAAGGTGGGAATATTTTCTGTTTCCCAATGTTGATATCACAAATCTTGATGAACACAAAATTCATCAAAGAAGGAAGAGCAACCAGAAAAAAAGGTGTAGAACAATTATTTAAAATCAGATATAAATATGTGTAACAAAAGTAATTCTTGTGTTACTTAAAATTGGAAAAATGAAATTTCAATTCATACAAAACCTTTATTACAAAGATAAGTGTTGCATTCAAAGGTACAATAAATGCTGATAATCTGAAATAAAAATAGAAAGTGCTGGAAATACAGAGCAAGTTGATCATCACCTGAAAGAGGGAAAAAACAGAACTCAAAAAACCTTGTGAAACTTCTATGCCAATATTAGTTTTCACAGCTTTAACATCTGCCTTATGGAGGGTGGATTTCATTAGCAGCAGTGCTCAGATGACCCCCTCTCACCATTGTCTGGTTTGTTTGGACACAGCCAGACCAGGTAGGTTCTGCCATTAAGGTAGGAATATTTATACTATCAAAAGCTGCACTGAGTTTGGCTACAGTCTAATAGCCTCCACTGGTGCTGTTACTTTAATACTAACCATCCTCCATTTTCTAATCTCCCGAACACAATTTGGATAAAATATTGCAAATATTAATATTGTGTGAAATGTCATCTTTCAAATTGTTAAAGTTTGTAAAGTTGTGGAACAATAGTTCTGGTAACAGTATGTTTAATGACATGGACATTGTGGCTGTTCACCAGGAGCCTGCATTTGCGACCAGGAACAGGAGCTGGCAGGTAATCTTGAAAAAAAAATTGCAGGGCTATTGGGGAAAGAGCCGGGGAGTGGGACTAATTGGAAAGCTTTTTCAAAGAGCTGGCACAGGCATGATGGGCCGAATGGCCTCCTTCTGTACGATTTTATGATGATTCTAATTTAAAGAGAAAGGGGAGAAACTTCCAAATTAGCAGTGGTAATTGGGAATCAATTGATCCTGCTTGCAACTGGCACTAACAGTAGTCCATGAAAAAGTGGTGGCCTTAAAGGTCTTTCTGCCTCCTGGTTTGGAGGGCAGCAAGCTATCCTCATACAACTCAACCATTGATGCCCATGATTTAGACACAGACCTCATCATACAGAGCGACATGTGGGCAGCTCATATGTGCTAAATGTCCCTGTTCTCCACCAGGCAGTTAAACTTATTCCAGATTGTTTCCATCAACTCTATATTTTTTCTTATTGTCGTCCTCTCCACCTATAACCCTTTGGCTTTCAGTTCAGTTCTTGCCTTGATCCATAGAAACATAGAAAATAGGACCAGGAGTAGGCCATTCGGCCCTTCGAGCCTGGTCCGCCATTCAATATGATCATGGCTGAGCCTTTATCTCAGTACCATATTCCTGGTCTCTCCTCATACCCCTTGAAGCATTTTGTGTCTAGAAATCTATCTATCCCATTCTTAAATATATTCAGTGACTTGGCCTCCACAGCCTTCTGTGGTAGAGAATTCCACAGGTTCACCACCCTCTGAGTGAAGACATTTCTCCTCATCTCAGTTCTAAATGTCCTACCCCGTATCCCGAGACTGTGATCCCTTGTTCTAGACTCCTCCCTGCATCCAGTCTGTCTCGCCCTGTCAGAATTTTATACATTTCAATGAGATTTATACGTTTCAATGAGATCACAACACAATGGGGCACATCGTGATGTGCCCCAGCTATCTATGTTACTTTTCTCTGCTGATGTTGTTGACTCCCTTCTCCTAATCATTTTCCTTTCTCTCGTTCAGTCCATACCTATCTCTGTAGCTGTGCCAGTTGCAAATGAATGAGAAAGCAGCAGGCATGAGGTTTCTCACATTGTCACTGAATAAACAGAGTGGCTGATGGGTGGCGCGCTGACATTTCTCACACCATCACTGTATAAATAAGATATCTGACGGATACATTGGTAACTGATGGGTACACAAAATGCTAACATTCCTTGCACTGTCAGTGTCTAAATAGGATAGTTGAAGGGAACCAGCGTGACAAGTTAAGTTTTCTGAACACTGCCATTGTGCAAATTCTATCATCTGCTGCTGGATGGATGTTTTTAAAGATACCTGTCCCCGGTAAATTGAGATTCTTGTGGGCTCTTTTTTTTCTCTCTTTTCCTCCCCTCCTGAAGGCATTCAGTGGTGTTGTGGTATTGATGCCAGTTGGAAGGCTTTTCAATCATAGGGGGGCAGCACCGCAGCTCAGCACAATCCTATGCTCATCTGATATCTACACCTGTGCACTTTCCAGGACTGGTTCACAGTCAGGAGTGGAAACCATGGCTGATTTTCTCCATCCTAGAGGGTGCTGAGACCAATTATAGCACAGCTCCCCCGCCCCTCTCTCCGCCTGCCATCCTGGCTGAGGTCAGCTCACTCAGCGTTGATCAAAAATTGAACGTACATAGTGGCCTGGTCCGTGAGTTCAGGGGTTAAAAGAGTTAAATTATGAGGACAGGTTGCATAGACTAGGCTTGTATTCCCTTGAGTATCGAAGATTAAGGGGTGATCTAATTCAAGTGTTTAAGATGATTAAAGGAATTGATAGGGTAGATAGAGAGAAACTATTTCCTCTGATGGTGGGGAGTCCAGAACAAAAGGAGATAACCTTAAAATTAGAGCTAAGCCATTCATGGGTGATGTCAGGAAGCACTTCTTCACACAAAGAGTGGTGGAAATCTGGAACTTTCTCCCCAAAAAGCTGTGGAGACTAGATCAAATAAAAATTTCAAAACTAAGATCGACAGATTTTTGTTAGGCAAGGGTATCCAAGGCGGATAAATGGAGTTAAGATACAGATCAGCCATGATCTAATTGAATGGAGGAATAGGCTTGAGGGGCTGAATTGCCTACTCCTGTTCCTATGTTCCTATGAGACATGCTTACTTTACCCACGTAGCCTGCAGGGGAGTGTGGTGGGCTCTATGGGCTCACTGAGTAGAATAATATGCTCCATTCTTATTATGTTGCTGTTACATTTTTATTGTGGAGCAGCACAGTAATGTTGTCTTTGCCCTCAAAGACCTAATTAACCAATAACTTTAGTTGATATCAAGTGAATGAAGCAGTAAGTGGTTCACAAACTGATTAAGTGCTGAGGGTCAGAGGATAAAGTGTTTTATTGTTGCACAGGAGATGTTTCTTGCAGACATTCTTGGGTCACTGCGGAGAGCTGGCAAATACTATGAGTGTAGTAGGAGAATTATATTCTTCCAGAGCTCGCCGCGGGTAGCAAATGCTATAGAACATCTGCCTCACTGCCAACTATTGATTAGAAGCCTGAGTCCTAGATCACCTTGTCATGCGCTTGACAGAGGCTGTGTCACATTGAGCTGCTCCTGCAGGGAAACACTACAGCCAGTTTAAGCACCAGCGGTAATCATTTGCTGTTACCAGCTGCCTGGGATATGTGGTGATGTCCAGTCTAGAGGATGAACAATTGTAATGCTGTCCATGGGTGTTTATTAAGAAATAATCCGCAGTTAGTGCGGGGAACCAATGGCTTGGATTGTCCGCTATAGCAGAATCCTGACACATCCTTGGCAAGGCAGGAATTTCACCTGCCACAAGGGTGCAGCCTGTCCTCGGCTGCTTTTCCATGGTGAGACCATGTAATTTTAAGGGGGGAGGGCGGAGCGGAGTGGGCTCCCTGCTCTCCACTAGGGAGTCTGCTAGAAGGGAGGGTAAAGATTAGCTGGGATGAATAGGCTTCTCCAGCACCCAGCACAGCGATGGTGCAATTGACGGAAATAGGTTGCATGATATTACTCCATCACTTGCACAATATTGCAAATACCTTTGCCCATATATGGTTGGATGTATTGTCTGTCCCCTGCCACTTCTGGTAGGAAACCCAAAAAGTGGCAGGGAAGACCGGGCAGCTTGTGGGATGAATCCAGAAGTTTCCACCTCCATTCGTTTGAGTTAGCTGGTGGTGGGGGGAGCGGGGGAGGTGGCAAGGGACATAACTCAAGCATAAAACCTAGGCCAATGTGTTCTATGTCATTGTAGGTGAAGAAATAAAAGCTCCTTCAAAAAGGGTTATAGTATGGGAGGCTCTCTGAGGATTTCACTACAAGAACTACTTTCCCCAGTGGTGTGTTCAGATTCCACGAGCGTGCCTTACTGATATGGGCAAGCAAGCTCAAATGTTGGATTTTGTGAGGAATCTATTTTCTCCCTCTGTGGTTGTGGACAAAACAGACCAAACATATCCTTTCAGCAATTGGATCTAACATGAGCTGCACTCCAGTACCCAGCCTACATTTCATCTGGTATGAATCAAGGACTGCGAAGCATGCAAGTAGCTTGAGGTTTCATTTTGTTTGCTGTCACAACTTGCAACAGTTATATGTGACATCAGAAGCCTTTGTCTGTGCCAGTCACAAAATTCAGGTTGAAGCATTGCACACATGGAAGTTTGGTGTGCAAGATGTAAAGGGTTTTGCCAGGTCTTTCCATGCTCCATTGCTTATGCTGCATCATGTCGGGAGCACAGTGCTAGTAGCATGCCTACTTTGGGCATAGATTTAATTTACTTTGTCAAACGATAGGCAACCATAGCTTGGCACTTTTGCTGCACTTAAAATTTCTTCCTCGTCTGCTCCCATGGCCTATGGAGCTATGAGTGAATGTAACCTGCATTCACACTCTCAGCTTTCTTCTGTTTCACCCCTTCCACAAGAACATCTAAAGTCTCCTCTTCAAGGAGAGGTTTTTCCCCTTCCTTGCGGAGATTCCATGATTGCCACAAGAGCACTTAGCCACAACAAAATTTGAAGGGCTCTGCTACTCTCCTCGGTCCACATCTTCTTTGAGTCAGAGCACTCCTTGTGCTGATGAATCTGACAAGGTCAAGTCCCTATTTCCCCATGTGAGATACTTCTTGTGCATGCAGTGATCCCAGGGCCATTTCTCCTTGGATCATAGAAGCAGCCTCATAATTTAAAGTGGTGAGTTCTGTTTGTGATAAAGCACAAATTATTGATGTCATTAGGAATCTCAGTTTTATTTTGCTCGAACAAAGCAAAACATACAAGGAGAGAAGTGGAATCTATAGATGTGTCAACATTTTCATGAATAATTCATATTGTGAAACTGAGAGAACATGCCCTATGCATAGTGATAACATTAAATAAATTACTCTTGGTTAAACCTAATTAGCAAATGCAAATGAAGTTCATTAGAAAATTGGTGTTTCCCCATCAATTCTAAAAATGTAATTAAAATCTTTTACCATATGGCTTCTGTAGGTCTCAGTATCAACTCTGTTATGTACAGTGTAAACTATCATAAGAGGAAGTGATTCTTGCATGTACTGCAAAATAGCTCATATTAACTGGCGTATTCTGCAAGTTAGATATGGTATAGGGTAACGACTGTGAATGATTGAAATACCAAGGGACACATGTTCAAATTAGGAAGCCAGGCAGCATGTTTTTACCCAAAGAGGATTAAGAATTGTAGAATAAGTTACAGTGGAGTCCACTGAAGCAGATGGGTATGGATGGCTTAAAGAGACAACTGTGTTTCTGGAGAACAAAGGTATTGAGGGATATGGTCAGCAGACAGGGCTGATCAGTGAGAAAAGTACAGTCTTGAAGTACCCGTGACTAATTTTTTTTATGTTCTTGTGTAGCAATTCACTATTGTGTTGTACTCATGTGGCTTGTGTACCTTTGGATAAAAGATGAGAATTCAGCCATGACAGGTACAGTGACTCAGTGTCAACCACTGTCTGTTGTGAGGTGGGTGAGCTGCAGAATCTTCATCGGCTGAGATGAGTCTGAGCGCAGGATGAATTATGTTGGTGACTGAGCAGCTGGTGCTCAGCTGTCCAGTATCTTAGGTGCAGCAGCTGTATAAGTGGTGGACATCTGCTGTAGCGAGGATGTGTATCTCCTGAACAGGTGGGATAAAGATTCTGCACAATACCACATTGTCAATTCCAGTCCCCTCACTCTGACATTATTTGGAATGACATACCATCCCCCAGCACTGCATAGGTGAAAGATTGCTTTTGTCCAGTAATATACAATATTGGTCTCTTGTATCACAAAGTGGACTGATCAAGTCCAAGGGACATCTTCATGGGCATGGTGAATATAGGGCCTATGGTGGAAGAAAGAGTAAGAGATTCTCAGTGCTGTTGGTATCCTGGATATAATGGATGAAGTGAAGTGCCAACCCCCACCCCCCCCAAGATTCACACACAGGAACACTGTAGCACACATAGTCACAGAAAGGGAACAGTGAACCCCCCCCCACCCCCACCCCCACCCCACACACACACACACACCAGTATATAGTAGGTACAGCACAAGAGGAAACCATACGGCCCATCGTGCCTGTGCCGGCTCTTTAAAAGAGCTATCCAATTTGTCTCATTCCCCCGCTCTTTCCCCGTAGCCCTGTAAATTTTTTCCCTTCAAGTATTTATCCAACTCCCTTTTGAAAGTTACAATTGAATCTGCTTCCCCTTCCTTTTCAGGCAGGACATTCCAGACCATTACAACTCGCTTGCGTAAAAAAATGTTTCCTCATGTCGCCTCTGGCTCTTTAGCCGATCACCTAAAATCTGTGTCCTCTGGTTACCTTCCCGTCTGCCACTGGAAACAGTTTCTCCTTATTTACTCTATCAAAACCGTTCATGATTTTGAACACCTCTATCAAATCTCCTCTTAACCTTCTCTGTACTAAGGAGGACAACTCCAGCTTCTCCAGTCTCTCCACGTAACTGAAGTCCGTCACCCCTGGCACCATTCCAGTAAATCTCTTCTGCACCCTCTTTAAGGCCTTGACATCCTTCCTAAAGTATGGTGCCCAGTATTGAACACAATATTCCAGCTACAGCCTAACCAATGTTTTATAAAGGATAAGCATAACGTCCTTGCTTTTATATACTATGCCTCTATTAATAAAGCCCAGGATCCCATATGCTTTTTTAACAGCCTTCTCAACTTGCCCTGCACCTTCAAAGATTTTGTATGTGCACCCCAAAGGTCTCTCTGTTCCTGCACCCCCTTTAAAATTGTATCATTTAGTTTATGGCCTGTCAGAAAGTCATGGGCCCAGAATTTGTTGTAGCCAGTCAACAAACGGTGCCCACCGTTAGTTAGACTTCCCCATGCCCGTTTAATTTCCATGATATTTTGCGCTGCAAGTTGCTGGAAGTGGGAGATGGAAATGATGTGGTGCCCTCTACAGGGCATCTGGAATCTGAGTGAACAGGGCAAGCAATTGGCTAACCGCATTTCGGAGCTGTGGGTGGATTCACTGTGGAGCATCCGCGATGCTGAGATTATCGTGGAAAGCACGTTCAGTGAGGTGGTCACACCGCAGGTAAAGATTACGCAGGCAGAAAGGAAATGGGTGACCGCCAGGCAGAGTAAAAGAACTAGGCAGGTAGAGCAGGAGTCCCCTGGGGCCATCTCCCTCTCAAACAGATATACCGCTTTGGATACTGTTGGGGGAGATGGCTTATCAGGGGAAAACAGCAAGAGCCAAGTTCGTGGCACCACGGGTGGCTCTGCTGCACAGGAGGAGAGTAATAAGAGTAGCAGGGCTATATTGATAGGGGATTCAACTGTAAGGGGAACAGACAAGCGTTTCTGCAGCTGCAAACATGATTCCAGGATGGTATGTTGCTTCCCTGGTGCTAGGGTCAAGGATGTCACAGAGCGGCTGCAGGGCATTCTGGAGGGGGAGGGTGAACAGCCAGTAGTCGTGGTCCATATCGGTACCAACGACATAGGTAAGAAAAGGGATGAGGCCTTGCAAGGTGAATTTAAGGAGTTAGGAGATAAATTAAAAAGCAGGACCTCAAAGGTAGTGATCTCAGGATTACTACCAGTGTCACGTACTAGTGAGTATAGGAACAGGCGAATAGACCAGATGAATGTGCGTTGCAAGGATGGTGTAGGAGGGAGAGATTTAGATTCCTGGGACATTGGGACCGGTTCTGGGGAAGGTGGGACCTGTACAAGCGGGACGGGTTACACCCGAGCAGGACCGGGATCGATGTCCTCGCGGGGGTGTTTGCTAGTGCTGTTGGGGAAGCTTTAAACTAGAATGGCAGGGGGATGGGAACCTGAGCAGGGAGACAGAGAAGGGGGAAACAAGGATAGAAACAAAAGACAGAAAGGGAAGAAGCAATAGTGGAAGCCAGAGAAAATAAGGGCGATAAACAAATAGGGCCATAGTGCAAAATAAAACTAAGATGACTAGCAATCTTAAAAAGACAAGTCTAAAGGCATTGTGTCTTAATGCGCAGAGCATTCGCAATAAGGTAGATGAATTAACAACGCAGATAGATATTAACGGTTATGATATAGTTGCGATTACGGAGACATGGCTGCAGGGTGACCAAGGATGGGAACTGAGCATCCAGGGGTATTCAATATTTAGGAAGGACAGGCAAAAAGGAAAAGCAGATGGGGTCGCGTTGTTGGTAAAGGAGGAAATCAATGCAATAGTGAGAAAGAATATTGGCTCCGAAAATCACAATGTGGAATCTGTATGGGTGGAGCTAAGAAACACCAAGGGGCAGAAAACATTGGTGGGGGTTGTCTTTCGGCCCCCAAGCAGTAGTGGAGATGTAGGGGAGGGCATTAAACAGGAAATTTACGACGCATGCAAGAAGGGTACAACTATAATCATGGGTGACTTTAATATACATATAGATTGGTCAAAACAAATTAGCAATATTACTGTAGGGGAGGAATTCCTGAATGTGTACGTGATGGTTTTCTAGACCAATACGTTGAGGAACTAACTAGAGAACAGGCGATCCTAGACTGGGTATTGTGCAAAGAGAAAGGACTAATTAACAATCTTGTTCTGCGGGGTCCCTTAGGGAAGAGCAACCACAACATGATAGAATTCCTCGTTAAGATGGAGAGTGAAGTAGTTGAATCCGAAAGTAGGGTCCTGAATCTAAATAAAGGAAATTACAGAAGTATGAGGTGCGAGTTGGCTATGACAGATTGGGGAACTTTACTAAAAGGGATGACGGTGGATAGGCAATGGCTAATATTTAAAGAACGTGTGCAGGAATTACAACAATTATTCATTCCTGTCTGGTGCAAAATTAAAGCAGGAAAGGTGGCTCAACCGTGGCTTACAAAAGAAATTAGGGATAGCATTAGATCCAAAGAGGAGACATATAAAATTGCCAGAAAAAGCGGCAAGCCTGAGGATTGGGAGCAGTTCAGAATTCAGCAAAGGAGGACAGAGAGATTGATTAAGGGGGGAAAAATAGAGTATGAGAGAAAACTAGCAGGGAACATAAAAACTGACTGTAAAAGCTTCTATAAATATGTCAAGAGAAAAAGATTAGTGAAGACAAATGTAGGTCCCTTACAGTCAGAAATGGGGGAAATTATAATGGGGAACAAAGAAATGGCAGAACAATTAAACACATACTTTGGTTCTGTCTTCACAAAGGAGGACACAAATAACCTGCCAGAAATGTTAGGGAACCAAGGGTCTAGTGAGAGGGAGGAACTGAAGGAAATCAGTATTAGTAAAAAAATAGTGCTAGGGAAATTAATGGGGCTAAAGGCTGACAAATTCCCAGGACCTGATAATCTACATCCCAGTGTACTAAAGGAAGTGGCCCTGGAAATAATGGATGCATTGGTGATCATCTTCCAAAATTCTATAGACTCTGGAACAGTTCCTACAGATTGGAGGGTGGCAAATGTAACCCCGCTATTTAAAAAAGGAGGGAGAGAAAAAACAGGGAATAACAGACCAGTTAACCTAACATCAGTAGTGGGGAAAATGCTAGAGTCTATTATAAAAGATGTGGTAACAGAACACTTGGAAGGCATTAACGGGATTGGACAAAGTCAGCTTGGGTTTGTGAAAGGGAAATCATGCTTAACAAATCTACTGGAGTTTTTTGAGGATGTAACTAGTCGAATTGATAGGGGAGAACCAGTGGATGTGGTGTACTTGGATTTTCAGAAGGCTTTTGATAAGGTCCCACACAAGAGGTTAATGTGCAAAATTAAAGCACATGGGATTGGGTGGATTATACTGGCATGGATTGAGAATTGGTTGACAGACAGGAAACAGAGAGTAGGAATAAACGGGTCTCTTTCCGGGTGGCAGGCAGTGACTAGTGGGGCACCGCAGGGATCAGTGCTTGGACCCCAGCTATTCACAATATATATCAATGATTTGGAGATGAGGGAACTAAATGTAACATTTCCAAGTTTGCAGACGACACAAAACTGGGGTGGAATGTGAGCTGTGAGGAGGATGCAAAGAGGCTCCAATGTGATTTAGACAAGTTGGGTGAGTGGGTAAAAACATGGCAGATTCAGTATAACGTGGATACATGTGAGGTTATCCACTTTGGTTGTAAAAACAGAAAGGCAGATTATTATCTGAATGGTGATAGATTGGGAAAAGGGGAGGTGCAACGAGACCTGGGTGTCCTTGTACGCCAGTCGCTGAAAGCAAGCATTCAGGTGCAGCAAGCAGTTAGGAAGGCGAATGGTATGTTGGCCTTCATTGCAAGAGGATTTGAGTACAGGATCAGGGATGTCTTACTGCAATTATACAGGGCCTTGGTGAGACCACATCTGGAGTATTGTGTGCAGTTTTGGTCTCCTTATCTGAGGAAGGATGTCCTTGCCATGGAGGGAGTGCAACGAAGGTTTACCAGACTGATTCCTGGGCTGGCAGGACTGATGTATGAGGAGAGATTGGGTCGACTAGGCCTATATTCACTAGAGTTTAGAAGAATGAGAGGTGATCTCATCGAAACATATTAAATTCTAACAGGACTAGACAGACTGGATGCAGGGAGGATGTCCCCGATGGCTGGGGAGTCCAGAACCAGAAGTCACAGTCTCAGGATACGGGGTATGCCATTTAGAACCGAGATGAGGAGAAATTTCTTCACTCAGAGGGTGATGAACTGTGGAAATCTTTACTACAGAAGGCAGTGGAGGACAAGTCATTGGATGTATTGAAGAAGGAGATAGATATATAACTTAATGCTAAAGGGATCAAGGGATATGGGGAAAAAGCGGGAACAGGGTACTGAGTTAGACGATTAGCCATGATCATTTTGAATGTTGGAGCAGGCCCGAAGGGCCGAATGGCCTACTCTTGCTCCTATTTTCTATCTTTCTATGTTTCTATGTAACTGTGCACCTCCTTAACCAATCAGATTGAAGGATTGTTAAATGAACAGCGCAAAGTCTGAACAAGGAAGTGTAAGTTAGAATAGTGAATTCGATGTCAAATCAAGTACGAAAAGAGAAATAACGAGAGGGAAAGAAAGACTGGCTTAAGAGAGAGAGAAAAAAGAGACAAAGAAAAAGTAAAAAGTACTTTTTAATTTAATTTTAAAAAAAATCTCCAACGACAATTAAAACCTGATGGAATGAGACTCCACACATGTAATAGTTAATTTTGAGTGCCAGAGGGGTTGCTTGGCAGTAATTAACACTTACCATGCCATTAAAAAGGTGGCAAGTTTAATTTGTATCTATTCGGCAAATTCAAGAAATTCACGCCGTTCAGTGCATTTCAATGGTGAATCAGACAGCGACATGTTGTTTTCACAAAGCAAATTTTGGGCCATGATTTATATGAAAGGTAGGCACATTTTCAGTAACCTTGTTGAACAACTTATGCCAACTTCAATGGCTCTCTATATATTGAAACCGATCAATGTACTTCCTCTATTAGGGTTTGGGCTCTGTACAACAGTGTATTTTTACTGTACTGTTGCTCTCTTTTCACAGCTATCCTGAACCCAACCAATCACTGCCCCCACTGAAAACCTATTGGCAGTGTGAGGTCCTTGTATTTCATATGCATAGTGCCCTTCCATATCGATGCACAATTTTCATAGTGCCAATTGCAGTAGGACAGCAAATCAACCTCTCACGGACCAAGGAACTAATGTTCATCAACTCTCTAGAACAGAGGAAATGAGACAAAATCAGAGATGACGGTGCTGATATTCACAGTACTGTGCAAATATAATCGTGATCTTTCATTTTATTGAGGCTTTCATGGTCAGTCCAAGGACTACCAGTTCCTCCTTTTATTGTATTGGGTTTTTAAATTTGAATTTTTCCCACAGACCATTATTATTTATGTTGACTGTTCTTTTCATTAGGTTTATAATCTATAAACTAGACTGATGTAGGGAGTTGGGATAATAAAATACTTTTCTGAAGGTAATAAGTCATTTATTTTCAATTAATGTTGTCAGTTCCTGTCCTGATGACATTATTTACATCAAAGCTAAGGGTACATACATATTTAATTGGTGCTATTTGCTGTCGCAGTTAGTACTGATGAACAAGATTCCTAGATTTGCAGATCATACATATATTAAGATTAAAAATTTGAGGAATGACAACTTGACACTAGACTTGCTCCTTGCAATAATCCAGCCAGAGTAAAGTGTGTATCTTAACTAAACAGCAATGTATGACAAAACTGATCAGAATGCATGGTGAACCTTACCAAATGACTCTTGATTGTGGAATTACTGTTAAATTAAATCCACTCCCTCCACCACCGGTGTACTATGGCTACAGTATGTACTATCCACAAGATGCACTGCAGCAACTTGCCAAGGCTTCTTTGACAGCACCTCCCAAACCCATGACTTCCACCACCTGGAAGGACAAGGGCAGCAGGTGCATGGGAACACCATCACCTCCAAGTTCCCCTCCAAGTCACACACCTTCCTGATAAGGATATATATCGCTGTTCCTTCATCGTCACTGGGTCAAAATCCTGGAACTCCCTACCCAACTGTACTGTAGGAATCCCTTCACCACACGACTGCAGCAGTTCAAGAAGGCTCAGCACCACCTTCTCAAGGCCAACTAGGGATGGGCAATAAATGCTGGCCTTGCTAGCGACTTCCATATCCTGAGAATTAATCTTTTTTAAATGCTGCAAAAGCAGAGGCTAATATAACTGACTACAGCCTATCAAAATGTATGTACATTTAAAGGTTCACCCATAAATATTTTTAAATGTGTGTAATTTGAATTAAATATACAGACCCGGCACTTCCTCAAACAGCGTAATTGGCACGTTATGCAAAACTTACGCCCGTTCTTACGCCGATATTGCTGGCAAGTATTTACACTGAAATTTCCTGCCAATCTCATTAGCATACATTGGATCGTAAAAGCAGCGAAAACAGCAGAAATCAACATAAACTATCGGGGCCTGAGGAAAGGGTGCATATTTCTTTTAACTTAAAGCTCCCCCATCAGCTAAGAAAATTAAAATTTTAAACCATTTTCAACAACAACGATAACTTGCGTTTATATAGCGCCTTTAAAGTAGTAAAATATCCATAGGCGCTTCACAGGAGTGTTATTTTCAAGCACAAAATCATCATTTGTACACGTTAAGCAGAGCATGTTGAAGAAAATGCAATCATGAAACCTTTTCAATTTTTAATGTAACTAATGCTGATGCTACAAAAATGCATTCAAAGATACAGAAAATACAGTGCAGGTCTCAGTGAGGAGAATTTTTTTAAAAAATTGTTTAAAACATCACAATAAAACACCAGAAATATGATTTTGGGTCCTGTTGCACTTAAAATTCGGGGTGTATATTTAAGTCTGTTCGAGACGGGCGTAAATGCAGGAAACTTGCATTCTCTGACCATCTGACTGGGGGCAGGACTATGTTAATGAGCAACATGATTTCGGCAATGGTTGCTTTGAATCAGCGAAAACATTGAGGCAATCGGGCGTAGCATAAAAATGGGCGTAAATCATTTACACCCGAATTTCCTCGATCTTTTACACTGAGAATTGGCGTAACTTCATACGTAAGTTGTGAGGAAATTCTGGGTCACTATGAATGCATAGGTCATGCTTATCTCAGAGACAATTCTTTAAGACAGGAAGTAACTAGAGGTAAGCATTATGAATTACTTAATATGTAATGTGTATATAATTAATATGTCATGCCCATAATTTTTTTTTCTCAGAAACACAAGCTTGCAGCTGTATATTTTGGTGATTATGCCATTTCTAGAATTATTGACAGTCTATATTTTCTGCATTGGATTAAACCTAGACATGAGGCATTAGTGCACAATGACTAACACACCAATTAAGCCAATTATTCAGAGGGGGAACTAAGCCATGTCATTTTCTACAGTTTTTAGTCAGATTGAAGTAGAGCTTAATATTTCTTCTAATGATATTTAATCTTACATTGTTAATCTTATGTTAACAACGACGATGCAATTTCAAAGACAATTTAGAATTTAAAATTAATTTTTGATTCTTCCAAATAGCCAATGATTAAATTATATTGTGCGATTTACACAAAAGCGCAAAACCAAATAGGACATCAATGGAAAATATTTTCTATACAATTGTTTTATGTATTCAGTCGCGTCATAGAGATAATGAAGAAGAATAATGAGGAAGGAAGACATATCTAGTTCTCATCACTGACATAGACTCATTTTTCACATTCCTCTTCTCTCACTCACGGTACAACCTGCAGGATGCTCAAACAGATTTGCTCATGAAATTGTGTACCAAATCTCCTTACATTTCAGTAATTTTGGCACTTACAAAAAAAATGTCTTTGAAATGATAGTAAGTAAAACCACCAGTCCTATGAATTTAATCAGAGTGCAGCCGGCCCACTAAACTGTGAAAGGTCAGGATAAAGGTGGAAAAGCAAATGAGGGATGGCAGCATTTGGAGTGGATAGAAGTATCGGATAAAAGTGCCTGCAGTTTCCTCAAAAACAAGCTGTGATTTTCTTTCCCTTTGTCATCATTTTTTTTCTCCCCTTCCCTTCTCTTTTGAAGGTGTTAGGAACATAGGAACAGGAGTAGGCCATTTAGCCCCTTGGGCCTGTTCCGCCATTCAATGAGATCTGTGACCTAACTCTAAATACCCGCCTTACCCCAAATCCCTTAATACATCTGGTTAACAAAAATCTATCAATCTCAGATTTAAAATTAACAATTGAGCTCGCATCAACTGCCATTTGCGGAAGAGAGTTCCAATCTTCTACCACCCTTCGCGTGTAGAAGTGTTTCCTAACTTCACTCCTGAAAGTTTTGGCTCTAATTTTTAGTTATGTCCCATAGTCCTAGACTCCCCAACCAGCGGAAATAGTTTCTCTCTATCTACTCAATCAATTCCCATTAATATCTTGAAAACTTCAATCAAATCACTCCTCAATCTTCTAAATTCCAGGGAATACAACCCTAGTTTGTGTAATCTCTCCTCGTAATTTGATCCTCAGATTCTAGGTATCATTTTAGTAAATCTACGCTGCACTCCTTCCAAGGCCAGTACATCCTTCCTAAGGTGCGGTGCCCAGAACTGAACACAGTACTCCAGGTGTGGTCTAACCAGGACTTTGTATAGCTGTTGCATAACTTCTACCCCCTTGTATTCTAGTCCTCTAGATTTAAAGGCCAATATTCCATTAGCCTTTTTTGATTATTTTCTATACCTGTCCATGACATTTTGACGATTTATGTATATGGACTCCTCAGTCTCTTTGGCCCCCCACTGTTTTGAGCTTTTCATCATTTAGAAAATACTCTGATCTACTCTTTATAGGTCCAAATATGACCTCACATTTGCCTAAATTGAAATCCATTTACCACACTTTAATCTATTAATATCTCTCTGTAATTTTATGCTTCCATCTACACTGCGTACAATGCTGCCTATCTTTGTGTCATCAGAAAACTTGGATATGTGGTTCTCTATCCCATCATCTAAGTCGTTAATAAATACAATGAATAGTTGAGGCCCCAACACAGATCGCTGTGGGACACCACTAGTCACATCCTGCCAATTTGAGTACCTATCCATTATCCCTACTCTGTCTCCTGCCACTCAGCCAGTTTCCTAACCAGGTCAATAATTTGCCCTCAATTCCATGAGCTTCAACTTTAGCTAACAATCTCTAATGAGGGACTTCTGGAAGACCATATAAATAACATCCATAGACACTCCCCTGTCAACTACTTTAGTCACCTCTTCAAAAAATTCAATCAGGTTCATCAGGAATGACCTACCCATGCTGGCTCTCTCTGATCAGCTGAAATTTTTCACGGTGTTCAGTCACTTTATCCTTAATTATAGACACTACAAATTTCCCAACAACAGATGTTAGGCTAATTGGTCTATAACTCCCTGGTTACCCTTTCTCACCTTTCTTA
Source organism: Heptranchias perlo (assembly GCF_035084215.1). Lineage (NCBI taxonomy): Eukaryota > Metazoa > Chordata > Chondrichthyes > Hexanchiformes > Hexanchidae > Heptranchias > Heptranchias perlo. Next base: position 20,227,916 of record NC_090338.1, read on the forward strand.
AATATCGGAGTGACATGTGCAGTTTCCCATTCTAAAGTAACGGTTCCAGAATCGAAAGAACTTTGGAAGATTATAGTTAAGGCATCTGCAATGTTCTCACCTACTTCCTTTAAAACCCTGGGATGTAAACCATCTGATCCTGGAGATTTGTCACTCTTTAGTGCCATTATTTTCTCTATTACTGTTAATTTGCTTACATTAAAGTGAGTCCCCATTCCTGATTCAAAATTAGTTTCCTTGGGGTGTCCGGAATGCTATCCTCTTCCTCTACTGTAAATACTGATGCAAAGTAATTATTTATTATGTCTGTCATTTCCTTATTTTCATTTACAATATCACCATCATCAGTTTTTAAGGAGCCCACATTGCTCTTGACCACCCTCTTTTTCCTATAGGCACCAGTTGCCCCCCTCTACTTTATCCAAGAAATCATTATTCATGGGTGAGCCATGCCAGTGAGCATTAACAGACAATTCATCCATGGGTGCCATCAGAGCAAGGTCAATCCTGTCCTCAAGCAGCATCCACACACATGCAGTTCAATAGCAGTTGTCGGTGTTGAATTTTTATCCTCTTCAGTCCAGGCCACTAAGGCCAATTGTGGAGAGTCTACTGCCATGCCGGTTGAGGTCAGTACAGCCCAGGGATCAAATCTAAGATCTTTTTGGTTGACAAGGCTCAGTTACACACTGGAGAAATTCGCTGAGCGACTGGATAAACTATATCTGATCTTCAAATTCTATACTGCTGGCAGATATGCAAAGAGAATAATGGTAAGGGAAATCAAAGAGAGCCACAGAGGCCCTGCTTCTACCTTTGCTAACATTACAATGTTGTAAAAAATATATTATTAAGTCGAGAGAATTAATGACATCAACATACTCCAAGGTTTTCAACTGTGTCAGTGATGATTTTAACACTCAGCTTTCTCTTATGACAAACAGTCTTAGGTATTGTAACCAAATATAGACTACAAGATGTTATTATTTACCATTCACAGGGATAAAATTACAGATATACAACAGCAATGTTTAGCCAGTTAGCTTTTACCCAATAGCAATGCAAGAATTGAGTCATGTGATGATACTATGTGATGATTTCGCAATTTCCACTAAGAACTTTTAAATCTGACTGCTCGATCTTTTGGACAATGAAAAGTTCAACATAATTCACAAATATCCTATACAGCAAAATTCACATCGATTGTTTTTTTTCCTTTTTTGGTTTGACAGCATTCACAATTCCCACCTGAAATCTTCCTGCACTGGATACATAAACATTAAAATGAAAGAGAGGAACTTCATCCTTGCAGTGTTTATCGATCACGAAATGAATAAGAAAGTTGATCAAAGAAGTATTAGCAAAAATGGGACAGTTGAGAGGTGTGATGATGCAGCACATTTGTGTGCCAGAATTATTTGATACGAAGGGTCAGGATGTGGATTCGTGTCCATAATTCCCCAAAGTGAGCTGTTGATTTTGGCTGTGCAGTTGATCTTGGCTGTGCAGTTGATCTGATGTGGTTAATGTGCACCAGACACCACTCTGTGTGGAAGAGAATAAAATTGGAGGGGATGGTTTCTTGGACCTTCCAATGTCTGATTATACACTCTGCCCTGCCAATCCCATCAATGGTGAACGGGAGGACACAGGGGGAGCCTGAGTGATGGTGAAAATAACTTTAACATGAGGGAAAAAAATAAAACAAGATAAATGTAAATTGACTGGAATTAGACCAAAGGAGAAGATGAAGGCACAATATAACATGGCATTTCTGAGGGCCATTGCTTCTTTCCAGTTACAATTAATCTTTTAATCCAAAACTGTACTGGGAGATAGGCTGTGGAAAGAAATGATAGAGGGCCAGAGACTTGGTTCCTTTATTCACAAAGAAGAGTGAGATACTATCTGTACAGAATGTGCCAATTTATACTCGTGTACCAGAGGCCAGGTTTGGGGCCGTGGGAAGGCTTAGTATGAAAATAGCTAGGGGCATGGTAGGCCAATTAGCTCTAAAAAGAGCTGCATTCAGCTTCTTTAGTCCATAATGGCTGTTAATCTGGCACAGGATGCAGACTAACCTGATAATTGTGAACACCATGCACTGCAGTGTGTTACCTAAATGCTAAAAGGTGACTGAGGTAGTCCCTATTTGTACCTGTTATAAAAGGATGTGACTTGTACAATAATGCTATCTGATTCCCATCAGATTCTTTCCTCTCCTGAACAGATTTAACTAAGATCATGAACTCACTGTGTAGAAAAATAAAATATTTATGAGGAGAGTAGAGGCAGTTAGTTAACTAGGTCAGACAATAATACTAACTAATGATCCAGTGGCCTAATCCAGAAGGTGTCCACCTCTTCTACTGCTTCAACCTTTGCTGGAGAAAAACATTAAGTTATGAACCTCCTTGGGGGAATAATTTATAATGATGTTATCATCTTGTACCTTGTAAAACGTAACCTTTCAGTTTATGTCTGAAACTAAATATATCTTATTAGGCTTTGCACATTTTAAAACAATCCAAATAATCAGAACCAATGTAACAAAATGTCTGACTGGATATTTTAGTGATCATCTTCCAGCTAGTGGTAAATTGTCTGTCTGATTTTCACCAGGCAGAAAGTTCTATGTTGGGAGGAAATTTTGGACACTTTCCATTGGTCTCAATTGTCAGTCCTATTTAGATAGAAACTGTTTTTTTTTGTAGTGCCTTAAACCTTCCATGTTTCAACTTATTCATTGCATATGCAAATTAATTTACACTCAAATTCTATTCCTTTGATCTACTTTAAGCTTTCGAACACCATTGGTTTTAATTCTGTACAGCTCATGAAAATGGAAATTTTTGTGTTACTTTAGTAAACTGTAAGAGATTGTAAATTAAACCATAATGCACCACCTTTTAACATTAGACAAAATTATTTGAATCTATTATAAGTTTCTAAGGACAAGTATATGATTGTGAAACCACATAAATAGTTTGATCATTCCTTTCCTATGATTGTACACATTTCAAAAATTCAGTCTTTATGATTATGGAGAAGTTATAATTCATTAATATTTTTGAAATAGTACAATGAACTTCAACTGTTATGTTATCATGTTAATTCAAGCAGGACCATAGTGTAAAATAACAGAAAGAATTGCACCTTCTGGAAGGATTGCACCATTATTCAAGTTTGAGGGAAGTTATGAAGTAAAGTCTTAAAGCTAAACATATTTATTTAATTGGAACCTTTTAATAAGACTAAGTACTATGCCAGTGACGTGTGGTAAAGAAAAGATGCAAATTACTTGAAATTAGTCTTCAGTTTTATATTTCTTGATCCTGACTACAGAAACTTACAGTCGAAACATTGGGGACAGCCTACCAAATACTGTAGGTAAGGGCTTTTTTTTAAAATGAAGTTATTATTTGTATCATGTCTACTCAGAAATTGTATTTTATACCTCTAACTATCAAGAAAATTTAGAAGGAACCATAAGGTAAAATATTAATGCTTGAAGCTGTGTTTAGAAAAATCTCTTAATTAAAGTAGGAAGCCATAACTGAATTCATGTTCTTTTGTCTTTGTAATACAGATTTTTATATTATAGCTGTGACTTTTTATGATTTGATATTGTAGCTGGTAGTAATGGGCTAGCCTTGATAAAACTACCTCTGTGGCTGAATAAAATTATTTGATCTACTCACAGTTGTCTGACTTTCATGCCGAACTGTGAAATATGTGAAATAGTGATGCATTTACAACAGTGTAACATCTGACTCACTGTGAGCATTGCAAATTTTTCCCCTTTGAATGTGATCAAATCAAAAATGCACATTTTCCCCAAGTTTATCTAGCCACTTTCATGTGGGACTATATACTCTATTGTATGCTCCGCAATTGTGGTGGAAGGAGAAAAAAGTCCACTTTGGCTGATTATTTCTTCTATCTGGTGATGGCCACATGAAGGATACTTCCATAAAAGAGGTGGGTATCTCCTGGCCCAACAATGTAGTGAAAGCTCTGTTCCCTGCATGCACATGGTTCCTGGTTTTGCTTCTTATTGTCTTTGTCAACAGTAGTTGTTTTGTTCTTCTTGTCTGACACATCCTCTCTCTCATTCCAAAATAGTACAATGAACTTCAACTGTTATGTTATCATGTTAATTCAAGCAGGACCATAGTCCACCATAAACCATAGCTTCTTACTGCAGTGACCACGAGAACTTAGATATGGAAGAAACTGCAGAGGTATGAAGAAGATTGTACTTAATTCAATTAGAACTGAGTATGAACTGAAGTCCAAGATTCATTTCACATTGCATAATTAGTGCCTCAAAAAGTTAGCCTCATGTCAGGTTCATCTATGCAGATGTATTTAGTCTTTAGATCAAGAAGACTGGTGTTTAACAAATCTGTTACAGTATTTATTAAAATATTAATGATATGGTGCACAGAGATTAACTTGAATGGTTATCAACATAGAAAATAGGAGCAGAGTAGCAGGAGTAAGCCATTCGGCCCTTCAAGCCTGCTCCGCCACTCAATATGATCATGGCTGATCCTCTATCTCAATACCATATTCCCGCTCTTTCCCCATATCCCTTGATGCCTTTGTGTCTAGAAATCTATCTATCCCATTCTTAAATATATTCAGTGACTTGGCCTCCACAGTGGTAGAGAATTCCACAGGTTCACCACCCTCTGAGTGAAGAAATTTCTCCTCATCTCAGTCCTAAATCTCCTACCCCGTATCCTGAGACTGTGACCCCTCGTTCTGGACCCCCCAGCCAGGGGAAACAGCCTCCCTGCATCCAGTCTGTCTAGCCCTGTCAGAATTATATATGTTTCAATGAGATCACCTCTCATTCTTCTAAACTCTAGTGAATATAGGCCTAGTCGACCCAATCTCTCCTCATACGTCAGTCCTGCCATCCCAGGAATCAGTCTGGTAAACCTTTGTTGCACTCCCGCCATGGCAAGGACATCCTTCCTCAAATAAGGAGACCAAAACTGCACACAATACTCCAGGTGTGGTCTCACCAAGGCCCTGTATAAGTGCAGTAAGACATCCTTGCTCCTGTACTCAAATCCTCTTGCAATGATGGCCAACATACCATTTGCCTTCCTAACTGCTTGCTGCACCTGCATGTTTGCTTTCAGTGACTGGTGTACAAGGACACCCAGGTCCCTTTGTACATCAACATTTCCCAATCTATCACCATTTAAACAATACTCTGCCTTTCTGTTTTTCCTTCCAAAGTGAATAACTTCACATTTATCCACATTATACTGCATCTACCATGTATTTGCCCACTCTCTCAACTTGTCTAAATCTCCTTGAAGCCTCTTTGCATCCTCCTCACAACTCATGATCCCACCTAGTTTTGTGTCATCAGCAAAATTGGAAATATTACATTTGGTTCCCTCATCCAAATCATTGATATACATTGTGAATAGCTGGGGCCCAAGCACTGATCCCTGCGGTACCCCACTAGTCATTGCCTGCCACCCTGAAAAAGATCCATTCATTCCTACTCTCTGTTTCCTGCTTGTTAACCAATTTTCAATCTATGCCAGTATATTACTCCCAATCCCATGTGCTTTAATTTTGCACACTAACCTCTTATGTGGGACTTTATCAAAGGCCTTCTGAAAATCCAAATAAACCACATCCACTGTCTCTCCCTTATCCATTCGACCAGTTACATCCTCAAAAAACTCCAGTAGGTTTGTCAAACATGATTTCCTTTTCATAAATCCATGTTGATTTTGTCTAATCCCGTTGATATTTTCTAAATGTCCTGTTATCACATCCTTTATAATAGACTTTAGCATTTTCCCTACTACTGATGTTAGGCTAACTGGTCTGTAGTTCCCGCTTTTCTCTCTCACTCCTTTTTTAAATAATGGGGTTACATTTGCCAACCTCCAATCTGCAGGAACTGTTCCATAAGCAATAGAATTTTGGAAGATGACCACTAATGCATCCACTATACCCATGGTTACCTCTTTTAGTACTCTGGGATGCAGATTATCAGGCCCTCGGGATTTATCGGCTTTCATTTCATTTCTCCAGCAATATTTTTTTACTAATACTAATTTCCTTTAATTCCTCCTTCTCACTAGTCCCTTGGTTCCCTAACATTTCTGGGAAGTTATTTGTGTCCTCTTCCATGAAGACAGAACCAAAGTATTTATTTAATTGCTCCGCCATTTCCCTGTTCCCCATTATAAATTCTCCCATTTCTGACTGTAAGGGACCTACATTTGTCTTCACTAATCTTTTTCTTTTTACATACATGTAGAAGCTTTTACAATTCACTTTTATGTTCCTTGCAAGTTTACTCTCATACTCTATTTTTCCCCTCTTAATCAATCTCTTGGTCCTTTTTTGCTGAATTCTAAACTGCTCCCAATCCTCAGTATTGCTACTTTTTTCTGGCAACTTAATATGACTCCTCTTTGGATCTAATACGACCCCTAATTTATTTTGTTAGCCATGGTTGGGCCGCATTGCCTTTTGTGTTTTTGCGCCAGAAAGAAATGTATAATTGTTGCAATTCATGCATTTGTTCCTTAAATGTTAGCCATTGCCTATCCACCATCATGCCTTTTAATGAAGCTTCCCAATCTATCATAGCCAACTCACTCCTCATACCTTCGTAGTTTCCTTTGTTTAGATTTAGGGCCCTAGTTTCGGATTGGACTATTTCAATTTCCATCTTAATGAAGAATTCTATCGTGTTATGGTCACTCTTCCCGAAAGGACCCAGCACAACAAAATTATTAATTAACCCCTTATCATTGCACATCACCCAATCTAGGATAGCCTGTTCCCTGGTTGGCTCCTCAACATACTGGTCTAAAAAAACATCTCGTACACACTCCAGGAATTCATCCTCCACAGTATTATTGCTAATTTGGTTTGGCCAGTCTATATGCAGATTAAAGTCATCCATGATTACTGTAGTACCCTTGTTACATGCATCTCTAATTTCCTGTTCGATCCCATCCCCTACATTACCGCTACTGTTTGGAAGCCTATAGACAACTCCCACCAGTGTTTTCTGCCCCTTGGTGCTAACTGGAACATATTTACTGTCCTACTGTGTTGACTTGATGGTCCCTTAAGTTTAAAGGGACACATATTCAGTATGTTTTGTGGTTGGTGTTTGTCTGTCAGGCCTAGCCCCTGCATTCCATGCTGCAAAAGTGCTGAATAAACATATTTCAATTCCTCACGTCGTTTTCAATTTGGGTCATACTAGTGAGTCTCTCCCAGGTCACTCTCGTGTTCCTCTTATAGGTCATTGACAGAGGCCAAGGAACAGATGTCTTGCTTGGCCTTACAGCAGGGAATACTCATTTCACTAAGGGAGTGAGAATATCATATCATCAGCCAGGGTTGGATTAAACCCAGATCCTAAAGGTGACAATGCAATAAACATAATACTTGTAGGTTTCTTGTTCAAATTGAATCTTAATGGTGATCTTCCATGGTCAGCCAGCACTGTAATAGGCACAATGAGCTGAGTGGTCTTCTATGCTCGAATTTCTATTATTCCATTTTTGAATTATATGTTGATAGTGAGACATCTCTTGATTCTATCACTTTTCAGGAAAACTACTTTTCAATTTTTGTTTACATACATGTATTATTATTTGCAGGTCCTTTTATCAGCTATTCACTGGCTCCAGTTCTAACGAAAGGTCTTCAACCTGAAACGTTAACTGTTTCTTTCTCCACAGACGCTGTCTCACTTGCTGAGCTTTTCCAGCATTTTCTGTTTTTATTTCAGATTTTCAGCATCTGCAGTATTTTGCTTTTGATTTACTGGCTGCTTTGTGTAATAGCTCTTCAGAATCAGTTTTGTCTGTGTATGAATTTTCCACCATTCCTTTCAATGGAATGAAACCTCTGATCAGGGTGAGCTGCTCTTCTTTTGTTTCAGTTCAAATGTACAGACTGCGGTGGTGAGACAGCTGAGAGATTTGAATGAGTTGTCCAACAGCTCACGATCTGATAGATTCTGCTTCTTCTTTTAGAAGGTGAGTGTGCTGAGCTTACAAAGCTTCTGCTTTTAAAAGCAGTGTATGTTACATTGAAAGAAACATCCCAGTGGTGCAGCTCCGGGATCACGAAGTAACAGTGGAAAAGCAGGATTCCTAACATAACAACTCTGGCCCTGGTTTTCTGATCAGCCATTGTGCCAGTGTAAGTGAAAGTGAGCAGGCACTCCTGCCTACTCCAGAGATGCCCCCCTGACCCTGGCCACTGAGGATACCATTCAACGTGTTGTGTGGCACTACCACTGTGCTAAATGGGATAGATTCAGAACAGATCTAGCAGCTCAAAACTGGGCATCCATGAGGCACTGTGGGCCATCAGCAGCAGCAGAATTGTATTCCAGCACAATCTATAACCTCATGGCCCAGCATATTCCTCACTCTACCATTACCAACAAACCAGGGGATCAACCCTGGTTCAAAGAGGAGTGTAGAAGAGCATGCCAGGAGCAGTACCAGGCGTACCTAAAAATGAGGTGCCAAACTGGTGGAGCTACAACTCAGGACTACATGCATGATAAACAGCGGAAGCAACATGCTATAGACAGAGCTAAGCGATTTAACAACCAACGGGTCAGATCAAAGCTCTGCAGTCCTGCCACATCCAGTCGTGAATGGTGGTGGACAATTAAACAACTAATGGGAGGAGGAGGCTCTGTAAACATCCCCATCCTCAATGATGGCGGAGTCCAGCACATGTGTGCAAAAGACAAGGCTGAAGCGTTTGCAACCATCTTCAGCCAGAAGTGCCGAGTGGATGATTCATCTCGGCCTCCTCCCGATATCCCCACCATCACAGAAGCCAGTCTTCAGCCAATTACATTCACTCCACATGATATCAAGAAACGGCTGAGTGCACTGGATACAGCAAAGGCTATGGGCCCCGACAACATCCCGGCTGTAGTGCTGAAGACTTGTGCTCCAGAACTAGCCGCGCCTCTAGCCAAACTGTTCCAGTACAGCTACAACACTGGCATCTACCCGACAATGTGGAAAATTGCCCAGGTATGTCTTATCCACGAAAAGCAGGACAAATCCAATCTGGCCAATTAACGCCTCATCAGTCTACTCTCAATCATCAGCAAAGTGATGGAAGGTGTCGTCGACAGTGCTATCAAGCGGCACTTACTCACCAATAACCTGCTCACCGATGCTCAGTTTGGGTTCTGCCAGGACCACTCGGCTCCAGACCTCATTACAGCCTTGGTCCAAACATGGACAAAAGAGCTGAATTACAGAGGTGAGGTGAGAGTGACTGCCCTTGACATCAAGGCAGCATTTGACTGAGTGTGGCTCCAAGAAACCCTAGTAAAATTGAAGTCAATGGGAATCAGGGGGAAATCTCTCCAGTGGCTGGAGTCATACCTAGCACAAAGAAGATGGTAGTGGTTGTTGGAGGCCAATCATCTCAGCCCCAGGATATTGCTGCATGAGTTCCCCAGGGCAGTGTCCTAGGCTCAACCATCTTCAGCTGCTTCATCAATGACCTTCCCTCCATCATAAGGTCAGAAATGGGGATGTTCACTGATGATTGCAAAGTGTTCAGTTCCATTTGCAACCGCTCAGACAATGAAGCAGTCCGAGCCCGCATGCAGCAAGACCTGAACAATATCCAGGCTTGGGTTGATAAGTGGCAAGTAACATTCACACCAGACAGGTGCCAGGCAATGACCATCTCCAACAGGAGAGAATCTAACCACCTCCCCTTGACATTCAATGACTTCACCATCGCTGAATCCCCCACCATCAACATCCTGGGGGTCACCATTGACCAGAAACTTAAGTGGACCAGCCACATAAATACTGTGGCTACAAGAGCAGGTCAGAGGCTGGGTATTCTGCAGCGAGTGACTCACCTCTTGACTCCCCAAAGCCTTTCCACCATCTACAAGGCACAAGTCAGGAGTGTGATGGAATACTCACCACATGCCTGGATGAGTGCAGCTCCAACAACACTCAAGAAGCTCGACACCATCCAGGACAAAGCAGCCCACTTGATTGGCACCCCATCCACCACCCTAAACATTCACTCCCTTCACCACCGGTGCACTGTGGCTGCAGTGTGTACCATCCACCGGTTGCACTGCAGCAACTCGTCAAGGCTTCTTCGACAGCGCCTCCCAAACCCGCGACCTCTACCACCTAGAAGGACAAGGGCAGCATGTGCATGGCAACAACACCACCTGCACATTCCCCTCCAAGTCACACACTATCCTGGCTTGGAAATATATCGAATCTTACAACACCAGGTTATAGTCCAACAAATTTATTTTAAAATCACAAGCTTTCGGAGATTATCTCCTTCGTCAGATGAATGAATGAAAAGGTTCTCAAATCGCATATCTTATACTATGTTGGGACAGCATCACACCAATCAAAAGGTGTCGTTGTTATTCAAACAGGCCAGTCACGGAGAACAGCACGTCCCAGTACACAAGATATACATTGTGTCTATTACACAGGCAGGCAGAAAGAAACTCAAAATGGCAGAGAGAGAGAGAGAGAGAGAGAATTTTACGCTACACGTAACCCCACCAGCAAAAAGGGGGGAAAAAAATTATATGTTTTTTAAAATTCTCTCTCTCTCTCTCTGCCATTTTGAGTTTCTTTCTGCCTGCCTGTGTAATAGACACAATGTATATCTAGTGTACTGGGACGTGCTGTTCTCCGTGACTGGCCTGTTTGAATAACAACGACACCTTTTGATTGGTGTGATGCTGTCCCAACATAGTATAAGATATGCGATTTGAGAACCTTTTCATTCATTCATCTGACGAAGGAGATAATCTCCGAAAGCTTGTGATTTTAAAATAAATTTGTTGGACTATAGCCTGGTGTTGTAAGATTCCTTACATTTGTCCACCCCAGTCCATCACCGGCATCTCCACATCATGGAAATATATCGCCATTCCTTCATCGTTGCTGGGTCAAAATTCTGGAACTCCCCACCGAACAGCACTGTGGGAGAACCTTCACCACACAGACTGCAGCGGTTCAAGAAGGCGGCTCATCACCACCTTCTCAAGAGCAATTAGGGATGGGCAATAAATGCTGGCCTTGCCAGCGACGCTCACATCCCATGAACAAATAAAAAATAAATAAAAATATTCCTGGCCTCTGCTGGGGAGTTGTGCCAGTTTTGGTGGTTGAGAGAGAGAGAGAGGCAACTGGCACGCTGCTTGTACAAACGTTTTCATTTTTAAACTGTGCCTTTTCCCGGTGCGGCCTGTGCACAGCCAAGCTCTAAGAGTGTTTGCACAAGCTCCTCTATTTTTTGGCTCAAGGCTCCCTCTGCCGATGTCTGAAGGCTGGACACCAGGGCCTAGCAGGCAACCTCTGCATCCAACATTGGTACAGTGCAAGTGGCGGGGAACACGGCAGAGGCTGTGTTTCTCTCATCTTCATATATTTACCATGTGACTGCCGACACATGGGCGAGTGTAGTTTCCCCCCAACGGACTGGCCAGTGGAAAACAGTGGGAAGGTCAGGGATGCACTGGAGCCCGTCACATAGTTGCTTTCCACTTCTACCTGCCCCAGATCTGCTGAAAAATTAGAGTGGGGGAGGAGGGCAAAGCCTCGACCATTTTCCCTTAGCACATCAAAGGTAACAAAAGTTGACTATGATTGCAACAACAACAGAAACAACTTGCATTGAAAGAGCACCTTTAATGTAGTAAAATGTCCCAAGGTGCTTTACAAGAGCGTCATCAAACAAAATTTGACACCAAGCCACATAAGGAGGCATTAGGACAGGTGACCAAAAGCTTGGTTAAAGAGGTTTTAAGGAGCGTCTTAAAGGAGGAGAGAGAGGTAGAGAGGCAGAGAGAATTCCAGATAGAGAGGATACTGTTTAGTTTCGGTGAGTGCGCAAGATTCCAGACAACATCATAAATGGAGAGTGAACCTTGAGTAGCTTCTGTTTCTCATCTGTATTCCTTAACGCATTCTGACGAAAGGTCATCGACAGATTTCCAGCATCGACAGTATTTTGCTTTTGAGCTCTCAGAAATAGTCGTACTTATAATATATAATTGCAAAACAATTTTACAACACCAAGTTATAGTCCAACAAATATATTTTAAATTCCACAAGCTTTCAGAGGCTTCCTCCTTCCTCAGGTGAACGGTGTGGAAATGAAATTTTCGAATCCTTCGCATTTGAAAATCACAGAACAATGCCTGGTGATTACTGCCCGTTGCCAAGGCAATCACAGTGAGCAGACAGAAAGGTGTCACCTAAAAGGCCACCGAATATACAAACCCCCCAAAAAAAAGAGAGAAGGAAGACAGTCAATGACCCGTTATATTAAAAACAGATAACATTTGTTCGCTGGTGGGGTTACGTGTAGCGTGACATGAACCCAAGATCCCGGTTGAGGCCGTCCTCATGGGTGCGGAACTTGGCTATCAATTTCTGCTCGACGATTTTGCGTTGTCGTGTGTCTCGAAGGCCGCCTTGGAGTATGCTTACCCGAAGGTCGGTGGCTGAATGTCCATGACTGCTGAAGTGTTCCCCGACAGGGAGAGAACCCTCCTGTTTGGCGATTGTTGCGCGGTGTCCGTTCATCCGTTGTCGCAGCGTCTGCATGGTCTCGCCAATGTACCATGCTCTGGGGCATCCTTTCCTGCAACGTATGAGGTAGACAACGTTGGCCGAGTCACAGGAGTATGAACCGTGCACCTGGTGGGTGGTGTCCTCTCGTGTGATGGTGGTATCTGTGTCGATGATCTGGCATGTCTTGCAGAGGTTACCGTGGCAGGGTTGTGTGGTGTCGTGGACGCTGTTCTCCTGAAAGCTGAGTAATTTGCTGCGAACGATGGTTTGTTTGAGGTTGGGTGGCTGTTTAAAGGCGAGTAGTGGAGGTGTGGGGATGGCCATAGCGAGGTGTTCGTCATCATTGATGACATGTTGAAGGCTGCGGAGAACATGGCGTAGTTTCTCCGCTCCGGGGAAGTACTGGACGATGAAGGGTACTCTGTTGGTTGCGTCCCGTGTTAGTCTTCTGAGGTCTACGTGATTTTTCGCTGTGGCCCGTCGGAACTGTCGATCGATGAGTCGAGCATCATATCCCGTTCTTACTAGGGTGTCTTTCAGCGTCTGTAGGTGTCCATTGCGTTCCTCCTCGTCTGAGCAGACCCTATGTATTCGCAGGGCCTGTCCATAGGGGATGGCCTCTTTGACGTGGTTAGGGTGGAAGCTGGAAAAGTGGAGCATCGTGAGGTTGTCCGTGGGCTTGCGGTAGAGTGAGGTGCTGAGGTGTCCGTCTTTGATGGAAATTCGTGTGTCCAAGAAAGAAACTGATTCTGAGGAGTAGTCCATGGTGAGCTTGATGGTGGGATGGAACTTGTTGATGTTATCGTGCAGTCTCGTTAGTGATTCCTCACCGTGGGTCCATAGAAAGAAAATGTCGTCGATGTATCTGGTGTATAGTGTTGGTTGGAGGTCCTGTGCAGTGAGGAAGTCCTGCTCGAACTTGTGCATGAAAATGTTGGCGTATTGGGATGCGAATTTGGTCCCCATGGCTGTTCCGTGTGTTTGGGTAAAGAACTGGTTATCGAAGGTGAAGACATTGTGATCCAGGATGAAGCGGATGAGTTGTAGGATGGCGTCTGGAGATTGGCTGTTGTTGGTGTTGAGTATTGATGCTGTCGCAGCGATGCCGTCATCGTGGGGGATACTGGTGTAGAGTGCCGAGACGTCCATCGTGGTGAGAAGTGTTCCTGGTTCAACAGGTCTGTGGGTACTGAGTTTTTGTAGAAAGTCTGTAGTGTCGCGACAGAAGCTGGGGGTTCCCTGCACGATGGGTTTCAGGATGCCCTCGATGTATCCAGAGAGGTTCTCACACAGGGTTCCGTTGCCTGATACGATAGGACGTCCGGGTGTGTTGGCTTTGTGTATCTTTGGGAGGCAGTAGAAGTCTCCCACGCGGGGAGTAGGTGGGATGAGAGTGCGTAGGATGTTTTGAAGGTCTGGATCAAAGGTCTTGATCAGTTTGTTGAGCTGATGGGTGTGTTCTTTGGTCGGGTCTGTGGGTAACCGTCTGTAGTGTTCCTGGTTGTCCAGTTGTCGGTATGCTTCTTTGCAATAGTCCGTTCTGTTCTGTATGATGATGGACCCTCCTTTGTCCGCTGGTTTGATGACGATGTTGCGGTTGGTCTTGAGAGCTTTGATGGGTAATTTGCTGCAAACGATGGTTTGTTTGAGGTTGGGTAGCTGTTTAAAGGCGAGTAGTGGAGGTGTGGGGATGGCCATAGCGAGGTGTTCGTCATCATTGATGACATGTTGAAGGCTGCGGAGAACATGGTGTCAATACTCAACACCAACAACAGCCAATCTCCAGACGCCATCCAACAACTCATCCGCTTCATCCTGGATCACAATGTCTTCACCTTCAATAACCAGTTCTTTACCCAAACACACGGAACAGCCATGGGGACCAAATTCGCACCCCAATACGCCAACGTTTTCATGCACAAGTTCGAGCAGGACTTCCTCACTGCACAGGACCTCCAACCAACACTATACACCAGATACATCGACGACATTTTCTTTCTATGGACCCACGGTGAGGAATCACTCAAGAGACTACACGATAACATCAACAAGTTCCATCCCACCATCAAGCTCACCATGGACTACTCCTCAGAATCAGTTTCTTTCTTGGATACACGAATCTCCATCAAAGACGGACACCTCAGCACCTCACTCTACCGCAAGCCCACGGACAACCTCACGATGCTCCACTTTTCCAGCTTCCACCCTAACCACGTCAAAGAGGCCATTCCCTATGGACAGGCCCTGCGAATACACAGGGTCTGCTCAGATGAGGAGGAACGCGATGGACACCTACAGACGCTGAAAGACACCCTAGTAATAACGGGATATGATGCTCGACTCATCGATCGACAGTTCCGACGGGCCACAGCGAAAAATCACGTAGACCTCCTCAGAAGACTAACACGGGACGCAACCAACAGAGTACCCTTCGTCGTCTAGTACTTCCCCGGAGCGGAGAAACTACGCCATGTTCTCTGCAGCCTTCAACATGTCATCAATGATGACGAACACCTCGCTATGGCCATCCCCACACCTCCACTACTCGCCTTTAAACAGCCACCCAACCTCAAACAAACCATCGTTCGCAGCAAATTACCCAGCTTTCAGGAGAACAGCGTCCACGACACCACACAACCCTGCCATGGTAACCTCTGCAAGACATGCCAGATCATCGACACAGATACCACCATCACACGAGAGGACACCACCCACCAGGTGCACGGTTCATACTCATGTGACTCGGCCAACGTTGTCTACCTCATACGTTGCAGGAAAGGATGCCCCAGAGCATGGTACATTGGCGAGACCATGCAGACGCTGTGACAATGGATGAACGGACACCGCGCAACAATCGCCAAACAGGAGGGTTCTCTCCCTGTCGGGGAACACTTCAGCAGTCATGGACATTCAGCCACCGACCTTCGGGTAAGCATACTCCAAGGCGGCCTTCGAGACACACGACAACGCAAAATCGTCGAGCAGAAATTGATAGCCAAGTTCCGCACCCATGAGGACGGCCTCAACCGGGATCTTGGGTTCATGTCACACTACACGTAACCCCACCAGCGAACAAATGTTATCTGTTTTTAATCTAACGGGTCATTGACTGTCTTCCTTCTCTTTTTTTTGGGGGGGTTTGTATATTCGGTGGCCTTTTAGGTGACACCTTTCTGTCTGCTCACTGTGATTGCCTTGGCAACGGGCAGTAATCACCAGGCATTGTTCTGTGATTTTCAAATGCGAAGGATTCGAAAATTTCATTTCCACACCGTTCACCTGAGGAAGGAGGAAGCCTCTGAAAGCTTGTGGAATTTAAAATAAATTTGTTGGACTATAACTTGGTGTTGTAAAATTGTTTACAATTGTCAACCCCAGTCCATCACCGGCATCTCCACATCACATTATAATATATACACACGATAGTTAATTGTTTCTTGTGAAATACATTTTGTTGCTGCTGAGGTACTTTCACTGGTTACGTTGCCACTCAGATCATATAATTTAGGACCTCAAGGAATATCAGTTTTACTGTGTAGCAACTGTGGTATTACCAGATCATTTAAAAAAATAAAATGCAGAACATCATTTTCAAACACCTGAGTATCTTTTCGTCCCAACAACTTAGCTGAAAATGATGACGGCCGTGGCACAAAGCAATCTGAGAACAGTGAAATTTTCATGCTAAAAGTGCATCAAAAGGTGTGTCGTGCAAATCGGACGTGTGATTGCTTTGAAGTGTTGCTCAGGTACAAGGAAGAAAATGAATACCATCATTTCAACTTCTGGCTCGCAATAGATTTAAAGAAAAAATTCAATCATGACTCCTTTCTTTCCAAGTGAGACCTTTTTATTGCCTTTAATGATTAACTGCTCTTTGTACCCTCCGCTTGACCATGCCTTCTTCGACAGAGATATTGGATAATCGCATTGAGATCAAGGGATTTGAGGCTCATGTGTTGCCTTGTAAAACAATTTTCCATTCCCAAATCCAATCAAAATTCTGATAACCAGAACATAAATCTTTTAAATAGTACATCACACATCATTTTCACAGCAATCGCTGGTGCAACAGTTTCAGTAACTATTAATCAGGGCTCAAGATAACTTTCAAAGAAGATTGCAACAAGATGCACACACAAAAAAAATCACTTTTGTAGTTCCAAAGGAAATTATTTTGACGTATTTAGAAATATTATAGCAGTGAAGTTTGAGAGCGTGGTAGCTACATTGTTTTGATAATTTACTGCAGAGCAGAAATGCAGGAAATGGAATGAGTTAGCTAGAAGCAGGTCTTAGTCCAGATTGATATCATTACAGTCAACTAATTGGTTAGCAATGAATGATATCCAAGTGAAGCAGAAATTAATGGCAAGAAATATTTTTTGTTTTACATTCTCTCAAGTTTTGAGACATTTGCTGGGGTTTGGTTCCAAGGGTGACAAGACTCCTCTCTACCTCAGTCAAGTGGCCATTCTTCGCATATGACTTTGAACAATGAATCAACTGTGGTGACCACCACAATGAAGCCTACCCCTCCCTTCGCTGATGTACATATTTGCAGTTTCAACAGAAGTCGCTTGATCGTGGTCGGGCTAATTTCCCCAGCTCAGAGATGCTGAGGCCAGTTATATTAGCTCCATTACTCCCTCAACTGGATCCACTGGCTCAGCAAAGGCATGGCATTTTTTGGGTTTCTATGGCTCAATCCATGTAACAATAATTTCCATTAGTGTAGTGTTCCTTATATAACAAAAACATCTCACAGTGTTTAACAAGGAGGAAAAGTGACAGCTACCAAACCAGAAACTTAGGGAAAGACATCTATGGTACTGTGGAAGAGATGTGTTTATAGGAGGCTTTTGAAGGCAAGAATGGAGATAATGAGACAAAGTGTTTTTGGAGACAATTCCAGGGGTGTGGTACCTGAAAGATTGACGAATGATACTGGAGCAAGGGTGCAGAGAGCTATTCGTAGTTGAAGTACGAAGAGCAGAGGGTGTGGTCATGGACATGAAGCTAGAAAAATTCATTCAAATAGGGAAGAGCAGAACAAAGAGGTACTTGAAGATGTGCGCAAGGAACTTGAAGTAAATTTTGTGGGGTACAGCAAGCAAGTGGAGCTTAGCACGGGCAGGGGTTATGAATGTGCAGGAGGGGCCATGGAGCTTTGAATTAGCTGCAGTTTATGAAAACTGGACACAGGGAGGGTGGAGGGAAGAATGTTAGAGAAGCCTCAAGCTAATTAAGGCACGGTTAAGGATTTCAGCAATGGTAAGGTAAGGTAATAGATGGGTAATGTTTTGAAGGGGAAAGCGTGCAGTCTTGGTGACAGACCAGATATGGGTTAGAAAGTGCAACTCAAGATCCAAAAGGATGATCAGGTTGCACACCACCAGTTCGACAGCAGCTGGGGAGCTTGATAGAGTGGGCCATAGGTCCTGACAGAAGCAGAAGATGTTGGTCTTATTTTCGCTACTGTTGAGCTGTTGGAAATTGCAACTTTATTCAAAATTCAGCATCAGTCAGAAAGTATCAAAGCGACCTTGAAGTTGATGGTGGAGGTGGAGATGTAAGGGATGACTTTCCTGACTCTCCCTTCTAGTCCAGGCACTGGACAGACAGCATGCAATCCACCTCTCCAGGCCTCAGAGCCCACAAATTTGGTGGCCTAGATTATTAACATGATCCAGTCGTGCCTCCGAATGCAGACTTGTCCCCTACCAGTGCCAAACCATGGGGATGGGAACACCTACCTTTTGCATCTCGAATTTTGAACACTTTGTTGTATCCACTTGTGTACTTAACCCTCCCATCACTTCCTGAGAGACCTGTAGCTGCAGACCAGGCTGTGGGGCATTCTGGCTGCTGTTGGAACCATTGGGTGGCGACAAGAGAAAGGTTCCACAACCTTTGCGCCCTCCATTCCCTTGCTGTCTGGCCCCTGCAAACCCTTGATCTGAGGGGGTTCCTGGTCCAAAGCCCACTGGCAGCTTCTTTAGGAGTCCTTACATCTGGGCAGTAATTGGAGAGAATAGCAGCGTATTAGGTGGGCTTTTTAAGGAGGGCCTGCTGACAGAAGTTTATAAGAGGGATGGGGACAATAGCAGAAAATAGGGAGAGTTAATGAACTCTGCAAGCCTTTAGCCAAGAAAGGTAAACTAGGAAATCAGGAGGGTTCAATGAAGCTGGCTTTGTGGGGAAGATGAGTAAAAAGCATAGTGGGGGAGAAGGTAGGAGAGAGGCAGAAAGTGTAAGTGATTCAGGGATGAGTTTGGGGGAGGGCTGGTAGAAGTGTCAGCTGGGAAGAGGACAGGAAGTCAGAATCATAGAGGCTGGCTCAAGGATGGCCTCTATTTTGGATGCAAACTAAGAAAGGAGAAAAAGACTTGCATTTATGTAGCACCTTTCACGGCCTCAGGACATCCCAAAGTGCTTTACAACCAATGAAATACTTTTGAAATGTAGTCACTGTTGTAATGTAGGAAACGTGAAGTCAATTTGCACACAGCAAGTCCCACAAACAACACTGTGATAATGACCAGATAATCTGTTTTAGTGATGTTGGTTGAGGGATAAATATTGGCCAGGACACCTGGGAGAACTCCCCTGCTCTTCTTTGAAACAGTGCCATGGGATCTTTTGCATCCACCTGAGAGGGCAGATGGGGCCTTGGTTTAATGCCTCATCCAAAAGACACCCATGAAGGAAAAAACGTCCATGAGGTCTCATGTCTCACATCTAGTTTTAGATGTGAGGTTGGGGGTGTGATGGAGAGAGACTGGTGGAAGTGGTTAGCAGTGAAGAAGACAGTTTTAGGTTGTTTTTGCTTTCCAGACTGATCCTAGGATAATGGCGAAAAATTTGGTTGCAAAAAAGAAGCAGCAATAATGCTTAAGGGATCAAGCTAAACCTACAATGCTGGTCGTATTCAAGTCTGTGGCCCACAGATCTGTGCACAGAAAGAGGAAAAGGTGACTGTCTGGACTGTGGCGGGGACGTCAGAGTCAGATGCTTTGGGAAAGCAATTGTGATGCAGATTGAGTGAAACATTTACATCATCATGGGGAGTAGGCAAAAGGAGAGGAAATTTGGACTTTGAGAGGGAATTAAAAAGAAATTTCCAGGGAAGGAAGATGATCGTGCTATAGTTGGAGGGAGACCGATAATGTATAAAAGGAATGAGATTTAAAAAAATACACGGAATCAAATGAATCGTAAGTTGGCTTTGAATGTCTAGTTTTATTTATTAATATTTTATGGTTAAAATAAAAAGATTTCTTTCTTAAAAAAAACTTTTGTAATTACTCAAGTTTAGCTCTGGGTAATGGAAAGGGTCCAGATGGGAGCCATTATATAAATTACCTGTTAGAACCAACAACCTTTTGCTGCTTTATCTCAGCAATAGGGCAGCATGTAGCAGGTTAGTAATTTGCTTGATATCTCCCATCTGGGGTCTTTTTTCCCACTCCACGAGCATAGCAATCAGGGAGCAGAGCTTCCCTGAAACTTTAATCATTGTAAAATAAAATCAAATTCATGAGCCAAATAACATGGGATTAGACAAAGTCAGAGAAGCATTTGGAGAACCCGACACAAGAAAGTAAGTTAATATTTGACAAGTATTAAGTAAACAGCAGTTTTATTTGAAATTGGTGTCCATTCATTTAGTTAAGATACTTGTATTAAAAAAAAGTATTTCTTTTGTACTCTCCAATTTTTGAGAGCATTGGAAAGCAAAAGAATAAATGTAGCCATGTAGGATGTTGCAAAACTATTAATTACAGATAGCCATGATATCAGGTGCTGTTCGCTAACGTGAATTGTTTAAAAGAGAAACAATGGCTCTTTTTTAGTGGTGAAATAAGATAATGTCATAGCTTGGATTTCTTTCATGATACAGTACCCCATAGCTCAAAGCATTAAAAAGAATATTAGGATCATGAGCAAATTAAAAGGGAGAACTTGGTTAAAGGTCAAGGCCTATACAGCAGGACACTATGAAGGTTGGAAAAAGAGATGGCAGGGTACATCAAGAAGTAATGGTCAATGATGCCAAGAGGTTGCAAAAACCCGTAGCTTGTTGTAGGATAGGAAGACCGGGGTAGGTAAGGAAATCCATAGGGTGTGCTAGAACAATTAGCCATCTCGGAATGAAATAGTACAATACCTTCTAGAGTGATGAGAGTTAATTTATCTCTTGACTTATAGAATCACAGGGTGTTACAACTCATTGCACAATCATTCCAAATAAACTCATACCAGGCCTAAGAAGATAATTCCAATGGACCAAGCCACTTTCTATTTGCTCTCTATAGAATTCCAACAAAGTAAAACATTTTCTGCTTACTCCAATTAAGAATTCCAAACTATGTGACATTTGCTCCAGCTGTATAGAATTCCAATGGACCAAACTGCTTCTCATTCACTCCCAGCATACACAATTTCAAATGACCAATCCACTTTCTATTAACTGCCAATTATGGCTTGACCACATCAAGCTCTACTGAGCCTTGTTCTCTGCTACCCAAATCACCTACTCTTCAAGGCTTTGGGCTTAGACAGTTGAAGGCATAACTGCCATTGGTGGGGCAACGAAAAACAGGGATGCACAAAAAGCCAGAATTGGAAGAATGATGAGGTCTTGAAGGGTTGGAGGAGGTTACAGAGATAGGGAGGGGTGAGGCCATGGAGAAATTTGAACACAAGGAGACAATTTCAAATTTGAGGCGTTGTTAGACTGGGAACCAATGGGGTGATGGGTGAACGGGGCTTGGTGCAAGTTAGGATATGGGTAGTAGAGGTTTGGATGAGCTCACGTTTACGGAGGGTGGAAGATGGGAGGCTGACCTGGAGAGCATTGGAATAGTCGAATCTGGAGGTAACAAAAGCATGGATGAGGGTTTCAGCAGCAGATGAGCTGAGGCAGGAGTGGAGACGGGCTCTTACGGAGATCGAAGTGGACGGTCTTGGTGATGGAGAGAATATGGGGACGGATGCTTAGCTCAGGGTCAAATAGGATGCCGAAGTTGCGAACAGTCTGGTTTAGCCTCAGACAATGGCCGTGAAGGGGGATGGAATCAGTGGCTAGAGAGCGGAGTTTGTGGCGGGGACTGAAGACAATGGCTTCTGTCTTCCCAATCAGTCTTACCAATCAAATTTGAATGCCAGCAAGTGCTACAAACAGCAAAACAAAGGATGAGGCTTTTTATCTGAACGTCCCTTAACCAAGCTTCAGACACTTGATAAATATAACAGTCATTCAGATGATCTGCCTTTGCAGGATGAATAATTGAATAGCTGTACTACTAAGATTTCAAACTCTATGTGTTTATCACTGATTTATAGAAATCCTGTTCTAAATGTAACTCTTCTTGGTAAACTAGTCATGTATTTAACATGATTGTGCTTCAGTTAGGATCTATTATACGTTTTCCCCAGATCATGTTCATTTTCTTACATTACGGTGAATGCCAAATGTTTGACCGTGTTACAGGATTTTTATTTGTGATTATAATTTGCTTAATAATAAACAAACTCCTTATGCGTTTTATAAGATATAATTCCCTCACTTCTATTTAGAAGAAAATATAACATCTCAGTGCTTTTTAATTGTACATATAGTGAACATAAGCCTTCCTTTAGATTTATTAAATGTAGAAATTCAATTTAAAATGCAAGGAAAATTCCAGGGGCTACACAACTTCTACTTAATACACAGAACACACCTTCAGTAGTTTCTGACACTAATTGATAATTTCTTCCACGTAGTTAAAAAAGCAAATTTTAAAGTGGATGTTTTCCTATTGCTGGGAACAGCCCTGGGCCACTGTAGCGACATCATTAATAGTAACCTTTTGTCATAGGATAATGGTGTCAGTGCTTGCAGCTGGCTGAAATTTAGGAGTTCGGAGGTTCTAACTTCACATTTTTTTTCCTTTTCACTGCACAATGGTTGTTAACACACAGAAAACTCCTCTTTAGCCTAATGACCAGCAAAACCCTAGTTTTATTTTGAAATTTCAATTTTAAAAGCCCTCTTGTGTTTACAATAATTGTTTGCCTCAATGATTTAGCCTGGTGACGAGAGGCTGCTAACTGTCTCTCCAAAGCTGTAAATGGCTGCCCTTAGATTGTGCCAAAATTTCACTTTGAACCTTGTGTTTTTTTTTCGCCTGCAGCTAAATTGCTAAAAATGAAATAGTGCTGGGAAGCAGATAACAAGGGGCTGTTCTTTGCATTAATTGAAGTTGTTTAGAATCTAGAGCGTTCCTTAATCTTTTTACTTATAAAATAAATCTGCTGAATTTCAAATTTAATACCAAATTGTTTTTGCTGTTTTTTTGGAAGAGGAAAGAGAGTCAGCGTCATTAAGTTAGCAAGTACTCAATTGTAAAATAAAAGTTACAGCCCATGCGCACCTATGCTGATTTTGGATTCAGAGTTTAGTCACTCCATTTCTGTAAGCTAATTTATTTTTCTTTCTGTGGAAAGCTGAGTCACACTTCTGCTGTTTATCACGTTCTTTCAGATCTCTGTTGGGTTGAAATTGCACGATTATTAGTAACAAACACATTTTAAATGGTTTAATACCCTCATTAAAATAGCACAGGGATGCACTAATGTCGACTTACAGACAGAACTCACTTCTGACATTTGCTATTCAGGTATAATATGGTCCATATGAAGAGAAAAGCTACTCTGTTGCAACATAAGAATTCATCCCAGCAGAAGAAGCACACCCTCTACAGCGCTAGTGTAAATGTTTCCAATTCCCACCTCAAGAATTTTTGGCCTTTTTGAGTGAGACTTTCAGTTTGTGCTCAATTGTGAGTAGTCTGGCTTTGAATATCTGCCCTGCTAGGAATTAAGTTGATTTACTTAAGGCCATTACAGCTGGTTGAGCAAGGAGACACCCAATTTTTTTTGCTTTCCTTCCATCCAAGAAACTCTGACTAGAAATTATTTCATGCCCAAATTCAGATGTGAACCCAGTGGCAGTGAGGACCACCGCGCCAAAACTGATGTGCAGGAGGACTTCTAAAAATGGTCCTCTTGCATCATCAATACGCTACCGAGGTGGTGGGTGGTAATTCTGCCCCAGGAAGCAGCATGCTGGCCCTGAAAAGGATGAAAGTTGACCAGTAGGGTTGCTGGCACTGGGCCCACAGTGACTTCAGGGCAGCCGGGGAGGAGATTGGGTTGGAGGAGTGGTGGCCGGCAACTCCAGCTCCTCCTGGCTCCAGGTTCAGGTAAGTATAATTTTTTTTACTTACCTTTTTGTGGCAGCCTCCTGTGGTCCCTTTAAAGACTGCTGGTTTGGCTGTATTAAACCTGAGAAAAATGATGCGAACAAATACTGGAAATGGCCTGAAATGGCATTAGGCCCTGGATTTACGTAGGAAATTGGCTTAACGCTGGTGTCAGGCATGCGCCCTAACCAATTTGGCACACAGTGCTCTCCCGCTGCGGGACGAGCGTGCGCACGCCACATTCCATTTGGACGCTTCAGCTCCCGTTCTTCATCTGATCCAGTATCTGGGCCACTGTGTTCATTGATGATGGAATGAGTGCCAGCAGCAAGCTCTCCTCCATTGCTGTTGGCTCTCTCTGGGGAGCACACTTCAGAGACGTCCAAGCCGGATTCTAGAGGTGAGAGTACAAGCTAATTTGGGTTCTTGTGTTCAAAAGTTGAGTGCAAAGGGAAAAGATTCTGTGTGAGGATATCAGGGAAAACTTTCCTCGAAAGTGAACTTGGTTTTCTGGTATAAGTTCGGTGGGTGGGTGAGGAAAACTGGGCAGGATCTCATCCTTCCAGATCCCTGCCCATTTACTGGGCTCAATCAATCTTCCGGCATCACTTCTGATGGGCGCCCAAAAAGGGGAATTTATAGTTCTGAAAATGGGGCACATATTTCTTTACAATGAAATTTTGCTCTGACCTAACCCAACTGAGAGTACTTGTAAACCAAATTTTATTCTTAATCTTTCTCATACTATACCTGACCTGGGAGTATTTAAGTTGATAGTAAAGGGATGAGTCTGCAATTTGTGCTCCAAAACGGGGAAGCCACGGTTGCAGGGAGTGTAGGTCAGATTTGTGACCACAACATTCGATGAAAAGGAAAGTTTGGAAAATGTTCCAATTCCCAACAGAGACATCATTCACCTTGGTGAGCATGGAAAGAAAAAAAGGTATAGCAATGATATGCCATGAAGGACAGCATAGCAATGCAATGAATCAAACTGTTCTTCACAGCCATTCCTCCTGGAAATTCGATCATGAAATGGTACAACTGAAAGAGATGACATAATATCTAATCATTTGAAAACTAAAACAAATGACTTTGTTGTTTCTGTGCCAATGTAAAACAAGCATGCACGTATGAGATTTGATAAACATTCTATCTTCAGGCCTTGTAGCCATTTTGCTTATCACTTTGTAATTCCATTATGCTCATTTTCATTTACTTCCTCCAGACTTGCCTGAATCATTGATTTATTTTCAATAAAATCTCATTTAAAAATTATTGGAATAAATCAAGCTCAGTCTAGTGTCTGTCCAGTTTCTTCTGGATGCAACACAACATTCGGCTTGGAGATGAGCCGAATTAACCTGTGCTTTGTTCAAATCCCTTATCATCCATCTCTGTCACTAAATGTACGCCCCACACTAGCCTTATTTCCATTTGGATGTCTGTCCTGTGATTACAAAAGTTTCTCATGTTAGACTGGGGGAGGAAGAAGGGATAGCTCCACACTGAGTAATTTGTTACACTCCATTTGGTTACTGCATCCTCTGTGTAATCCACAATTTATCTGATAGTGCCAGCAGCATATAAAAGAGCCTGCACCTGTAAAAAATATAACATGCTTTATCACAGAACTGTGTGGTTAGCACAAAAACATTTTCAGACTCGTGAGATTGTTTACTCACTTTGTTTTGATCTCCTGCCAGTTTTAAAAACGAGATGATAGAGTGCAGATTCTCTTCAATGCTGTCATGTGAGTTTCCTGTTTGCAGCCAAAACTCTGAGGAGAGGCGAATCTCTTTGATTTGTCCTTTTGCCTCCTTCCCACTTAGAGGGTGAAACAAGTCATTCTACCCTTAAATCTAGTGGCTAATTATTACACCAGATCAATCTGGGAGAAGGTAAGCTTCTTACCATCTTGCGTTGGGGAATGGTATGGGGTGTAAGGAGCTTTGGAACAATAAAAATGTGACAAGTATAAATGAGAGACATGTTTAACTGTTTTTAAGCAGTGAGATGATTTTTATTCCTTATTTTTCACCTCTATTTTAATTCCTCTCTTGCTATATATACTACTCTCCAAATGAGAGGAAGGGTAAATAAGCTCCTACCTGTATCTGCTGATGCTATTTTATAGCTGGTTGCCTGGAGGATCGTGAAAGAGACTGGGACCTCTGATTTTTTAAAAATTCTTTTATTGTTTTTGAATTACAGAGCAATAACTACAACATGCTAAGGGGAAAAAAACATACAAGTTAAGGGAAATAAAAAAAAAACAGAAAGCAAAACCATCACACATTATACAGCAGGAAAGCCACACTTTAAACTACGGTCAGTGTGGTTATGAACAGAACAGCAAGTGCATGGAATTCCCCCCAGAGCAGGTTATAGGATTTGAGGGCAGCAGGATTTTCACATGTAATGAACGATCTTGAAGTGCAGTGACTGGTGGGGTGTTGGGGAGAAGCACAACAGCCATCTTCCACACAGCAAGATCCCAAAGTAGCAATTGAATGGATGACCAGTTACTCTGGCTTTTATTTGTTTGAGGTGGTTGAAGGAAATATATTGGTCAGGACATTGGGAGAGCTTCCTGCTTGTCTTTGTATCATACCACGGGACATTGAATTGCCGGAATATCAGACAGGACTTTGGTTCAATATCTCATCTGTAGGATGGCTCCTCTGACAATGCAGCACTCCCCTCAGGAATGCACTGGAGAATCAACCTAATTTATGTGTTCAGGTCCTGGAATGAGACTTGAACCTATAATCAGCTAACTCACAAACAAGAGTGCTCTAACTGAGCTAAGCTACTAGTGTAGGGGGTGGTTGTGTGTGTCAGCTTCACCTCTGACTTCTGAGCGGTTCGAATCGCTCCCACTCCCTTGGTTCTAGACCTTGGACTTATTTGGGGGTTGTGACATAAGTGCAGCAGACAACTGGTTTTGGTGCAAGAAACTTTGATCTTTATTCAAGAGAGGAAATACAACACAACAATCTTAACACTCTAATAAAATAGGGAACACGTCAGTACACACGAGGGAAATTACAGTAGAAAGATACCCCTCCCAATCCCACCTTACTAGCTAAGTTGGGCTCTAAAGGACCAGAGATAATACTCACCAATCAAATCCTTGACAGTTGAGCTGGTTCGCGATTTTGGGGTTCGCTGTATGTGTTGGTTGGTGTCTGCCGTACCCCGGACACAGTAGAGGACTTCAACTGCGTAGCTGGTCAGTCTTCGCGAGTCCGCTGATGCGGTAGGGTGCGTCTTGGATCTATTGGGTGAATACCCACTTTTCTTCGTAAAGTGATAGGATTTAGAGTCTTTGAGCAGAAAACTCACCCGGGCGGGGTAAGTCAGGAATAGATTGTAGAGTGGAAGCTTTGCGGATCTTCGGTTTTCTCCTGAGTTGGTTTTCTTTGGTCGCAGTGGCCCAATATTACCCGGTTGGTTGGTGGTAATATTCAGTTGGTTGTTTCGTAAGGCCCTTGTAGCCGCGAGGTGTCACATGGTCACTGGGGCTGTTGCTCTGGTTTCTTCTTGTGTGTCGGCCTGCTTCTAGAGCTGCTGACCTTCTCTGTTGTACTTCTTTCTGTTGCCCCCTCGCCTTGTTGAACTGTTGTCTCCCGAACTGTCGAACTCCTGGCTGGAACTGAACTTCTTGAGAAAATGGGCCTTCAATTATACTAATAGAAGCCTCCTTATCTGCGCGCCAAATCTGACCTGGTTTATTGTAAGATTTTGACTGGCTCGTTAAGAGTAACTTGTTAATGAAATGTGTGAAGTGGTTTCGGGATGGTTTCATGAGTTGTTGAGCTCTTGCTTGATTGTAGTCATTGTGCTCAGGTTTCGAGTTTCCTGACTGGGCCTGAGATTTCTATGAAGTGGGCTGATTGGATTTGTTTTATGCATGTTTTGGATGGGTCCTGAAATTTGGGTGGGGATGCTCTTCCGTGGGTCTATTGTCTGAATGTAAATGTCTGGTAGGGGCTGAGTGAGGTCACACAGTTCCCCAGACAGTTTGATTAACTCCAATACTCAAACCGTCTGTTACAGAGGTTGATCCCAACTTCTGTTGCAGCCTTTTTTTCTTTACAAGCCCAAACATGCCTTTTTAAAATACCAAATCTTGGTTTTTGACCTTGAATCACCCTCTGTTAGGCCCAATATTTCATCACCCTGAAATGGTTAGAAAAGAGTCCAAAGTCCTTTTCTTTAGGGTTTTTCTCCGAGTTTTGGAGGATCTGTGAATTTTGAGAATCTTACACTAGAATACTGTCTTTTCACTTCTGGGAGCTGTGCTTGAATCCCACTTAGGCTGATTCAGTAAAACTCTCCTTTCTCTGATGGCTTACAGATTCAAAAAGATGCAGGAGTGATATTGCTGCTTTAAATCCAATCTCACTTCTAAATGCAGCATTGTGATATTTTCATTTCTCAACACCACACTTTTTGTTGTCTCTCTGAGCAAAGTTGCCAATTGATGCTGAATTATCAGCAGAACATTGCTGTTGAATCATACTCACTAAGAACTGGACTGATTCTGTTGCAAACTCATTTCAGTTGGGAACCTTACATCTGTCAGAAATGAGATTTCCATCCCATCAGTCTGGACTTGAGTCAAACTTGGGTTCCCTGAGGTAAAAGGACAAATATTCTAACAGGCTATTCCACCCAATTCAGCAGAAATAGTTTTTAATTTTGCTTCTATTTTAAGTTCTACAGTTTTAACTTTCATTTCCACCAGTGTTCTTATGTTGCACTTGCTTTACATTGTTGTGTGTTTGCTTTTTTATTAATAGGGGGTTTTGAAAATTCTGAAAAATAATGTCCTGTTTCACTTTTTTTTCTTGCTTCACACATTTGTTAATAATTACCTTTCTGCTACTTCATGAGACCCCCTATGCATGCACCATTCAAAAACCATGAAGTGGACGGCCAATCCCCTGCCACTTACTACCAGAAACTTTCCGACTCCATGTGTCCCTAATTGAATATGGAAACCCACTATTTATGTAATTGTGGGTACAAGCTGTGTCCTAAAATGGGACCTCAGTACCTTAGTACATCAGTGAGGATACTTCAGATTTTAATAATTGGATTGAAAGGTTACAAAAGGATTTGGAGCAATTAGATAAGATAACCACCGATAAGGAAATAGTGCTAAAAAAAAAATTGGTCGAACTCAAAGTGGAAAAGGCACCTCACCCTGATGGCGTGAATCCTTGAATATTGAGGGAAATCAGACCAGAAATAGCAGAGGTTCTGATCGCAATCTTTCAAACATCCTTGAATATGGGAATTGTGCCAGAAGACTGGAGGGTTGACAATGTGTCACCTCCGTTCAAAAAGGGAAAAAACAGGCAACGATAGACCAGGGGCCTAACATTGGGAGTTTGTAAGCTTCTAGATGACGTAATATGAGATAAAATTAATAATCACCGAAATATATGAGTTAATTTCATTTGTAAAAGGCACGTAGTGTCTGACAGATTTAACAGAGTTCTTTGAGGAATTAACAAAGCGCATTGATAAAGGGAACGCAGTGGATATTGTGTATAATATTTGTAAAGGCATTTGATAAGATGCTGCAAGTAAGCTGATTGATAAAATAAGGCACATATTAAAGGGAATGGGGCAAGATGGAAAGGAAGTTGGTCAAAGGACAGAAGTGGTTAATGAATATTTTTCTGAATGAAGGGATGTAAACAGTGGTGTCCCCCAGGGGATCATTTTTTCTTTTCAAAATATATAAATGATCTGCACTTGGGTAGAAGGGGCACACAAACAAAATTTGCAGTTGATACAAAGTAGGGAAGCAGTTAACTATGAAGAGAACATGGACAGGTTAGCAGATTGGGCACATGCGTGTCAGATTTTTTTTATTCGTTCATGAGATGAGGGCGTCGCTGGCAAGGCCAGCATTTATTGCCCACCCCGAATTGCCCTTGAGAAGGTGGTGCTGAGCTGCCTTCTTGAACCACTGCAGTCCGTGTAGTGAAGGTTCTCCCACAGTGCTGTTAGGAAGGGAGTTCAAGGATTTTGACGCAGCAATGATGAAGGAACGGCGATATATTTCCAAGTCGGGATGGTGTGTGACTTGGAGGGGAACGTGCAGGTGGTGGTGTTGTTCCCATGTTCCTGCTGCCCTTGTCCTTCTAGGTGGTAGAGGTCGCGGGTTTGGGAGGTGCTGTCGAAGAAGCCTTGGCGAGTTGCTGCAGTGCATCCTGTGGATGGTACACACTGCAGCCACTGTGCGCCGGTGGTGGAGGGAGTGAATGTTTAGGGTAGTGGATGGGGTGCCAATCAAGCGGGTTGCTTTGTCCTGGATGGTGTCGAGCTTCTTGAATGTTGTTGGAGCTGCACTTATCCAGGCAAGTGGACAGTATTCCATCACACTCCTGACTTGTGCCTTGTAGATGGTGGAAAGGCTTTGGGGAGTCAGGAGGTGAGTCATTCGCCGCAGAATACCCAGCCTCTGACCTGCTCTTGTAGCCACAGTATTTATGTGGCTGGTCCAGTTAAGTTTCTGAGTCAATGGTGACCCCCAGGAAGTTGATGGTGGGGGATTCGGCAATGGTAATGCCATTGAATGTCGAGGGGAGGTGGTTAGATTCTCTCCTGTTGGAGATGGTCATTGCCTGGCACTTGTCTGGTGCGGATGTTGCTTGCCACTTATCAGCCCAAGCCTGGATGTTGTCCAGGTCTTGCTGCATGCGGGCACGGACTGCTTCATTATCTGAGGGGTTGTGAATGGAACTGAACGCTGTGCAATCATCAGCGAACATCCCCATTTCTGACCTTATGATGGAGGGAAGGTCATTGATGAAGCAGCTGAAGATGGTTGGGCCGAGGACACTGCCCTGAGGAACTCCTGCAGCAAAGTCCTGGAGCTGAGATGATTGGCCTCCAACAACCACTACCATCTTCCTTTGTGCTAGGTATGACTCCAGCCACTGGAGAGTTTTCCCCCTGATTCCCATTGACTTCAATTTTACTAGGGCTCCTTGGTGCCACACTCAGTCAAATGCTGCTTTGATGTCAAGGGCAGTCACTCTCACCTCAGATAAAAATTAATGTTGAGAAATGTGAAGTGCTGCATTTTGGGAGGAAGAATAAGGAAAAGAAATCTACACTCGATGGTAAAACTTAAAAGGAGGAGGGGAGCAGAAAGACAGGGGTTCAGAAAGACCAATTTATAAAAGTGGGAAGAAAGTTGATAAAGTTGTAAAAAAGTTTACAGGAATCTAGGTTTTACAGATAGGGACAATGAGCACAAAAGTAAACAGGTAATGCTAAACTTATACAAATCATTGTTTCGGCTGCAGTTAGAATATTGTGCCCGGTTTTGAGCAGTATGTTTTAGGAAGCATGTCAAGGCTATGGAGAAGGTTCAAGGAGAGATTCACTAAGATGATTGCAGGGATGAGAGCCTTTAGCTATGAGGAGAGGTGAGAGAAACTGCGGCTCTTTTCATTCAAACAGAGAAGGTTAAGAGGAAACCTGATAGAGCTGTTCAAAATTATAAAGGGTTTTGATATATCAGATAGGGAAAAACTATTTCCACTGGTCAATAAATAAGAGGGCATAGATTTAAATTTGTAGGTAAAAGAAGGGAGAGCTTAGGAGACTTTTTTTCATGCTGGGGTTATGAGGACATGAAATGCCCTGCCAGTAACAGTAGTGGAAGCAGAATCCATAATAATTTTTAAGAGGGAATTGGCTAAATATTTGAAAAAGAAAAATAATTGAAAGGGTATGGGGAAAGGGCAGGGGAATGGGACAAACAGATAGCTCTTAAAGAAAGCCTACACAGGCGCAATGGCCCAGCTGGGCTCCAACTGTGCTGTAAAATCCTATGGGGGAAAAATTGGGCAGTGAAACACCCATTTTTGGGTGTGACATCGGTAAAATGGGGTCCTAAATCAGGCCGTGATCGCCCGTGCCTGATTAAATCCAAAGGTGTGCCTCACGCAAGATTGAATCAGGCCACCTTTAGTCGCCCAGGGTGCTCGCCTGAAACAGGTGGCAGGCTGACATGCTTATTCAAATTGTGGTCCTATGCTGGTTGTAGGACTCCGATGTGAAATTGGACAGCAACTAGGCAGAGTTTGCACTGTGCAAGCTCCGACTAGTTCCTGCGGGTCTCGAGCGGCTTAACCAGCAGTGTTTAAAGGATCGCAGTCGGCTGTCAAAAGAGGACCCAAAAACTTTGAAAATGTTTTCACTTTGTGGAGTTGGAAGGAGCAGAATTGCTGCTCTTGGCTCCAAAAAACAAGTGCAAGCCAATGCTGCTCCGGCCTTACACCCTCTTATCATCGCTTCTACCCATCTTGCAGAATCTGCCCGAGGGCCACTGCCGGTGTCGCAGCTGACCCAAATTGCTGCCTTTGGTACTGGTGAATTACTTCCCGATGCCCACTTGGTGCCCACAGCTCACTGTTTAAATTCAGATGAGGCCCAGTGCTGAATTTGGCCCAGGCCTTGTGCCAGCATGAACGAGCTCTGCTGACTTGCCGCCCGTTCCGGGTGCAAGTCCAATTTCTACCCCAATGACTTAACGATTCTAGGATAGATTTCCACTCGTTGACCATTGTATTTTAACACCAATATTATTCCCTTGAAGGTCCAGTTAGCACAATCCCCCACCCCCCAAAACAAAAATCATCTACCTGAAACAGCAGCAACCCATCTACAGGAAGGCAAGGACAACACTCTCAACTGACTGGAACACTAACAGGTATGATCCTCATTCTCCAGCCACTGAAGTTGAAAGACCAAGAGCAGATAAGTTGCTTCAACCCTTAAATCTGCATCACTCCCTGGACAATAGCAACCACACCAAAAAAACTACTCTGGCTGCAAGCTCCATGCAATCAAAGTGCACAGCAGTCTTCAGAAAATATATTTGTAAATATAAACTCTTGAAAATGCAATTAAAAACACTAAATAAAGCTCACTGGATAAATGGGGGAGGGAAATTTCCTTTAATATCAGCAGATGACACACTTAATCTACGCTGTAGAAAGCAAACAGCATTGTGCATGATTTCTCTTTCACCTTGTGATCCTATTTAATTTAAATATTGAATTCTAGAGGAAGATCATTTCTCTTCTCAACAAGAGTGCTTGTGTTATAAACTTCAATGGAAATAGTCTGGACAACACAATAAAAGTGACATTTTGAGGGAAAAGCACCATCAGTAGATATTTATTTTGAGTGGTGACCTCACCCTCAATTAATTAAATGTCACAGAGTTGAGTGTTGCAGCATTGTAAAATATTAATGATTTGGCCACATACTCTGTTTCAGGGGAAAAAAATAATTTCAGTGACATAACATCATACGTAAGCCTTGTTACGTTTTCTATGCACTGGAAAATATTTATCACATATTTTGGACTCCAAATTTGCTTTTCTTTTTGACTGAGTTGGATTTCTGATAATACTCTGATTGAATAATAGTACTAATGGATAAGTAGGCTTACAGCGTGGTAAAATGGCAGATAGAGGTGGCTTGATGCAATGCTAAGACTGGGCAATGTGTCTTTCCCAATGCAACTGTCCGCTTTTATGACTGGACATCCCATTATTGCTATTCCCTCACCCTTGAAGCTTGTCCTGTGCCGTAGGAGATGCTGCTCACAAATCAAAATGAGAAGGTTGAATCGATTGCACAAGTAATTCAAAATATGCTAAGGCTACTTCCAAAGATTCTGAGTACCTCAGCTGTACAAACCAGGAAGGATGCAGGTTTGATCCCCTAATCGATGCTGAGTTAGTTCATCTCAACAGCCTTAGGTTAGGGGGAAAATAAAATTGATCATGGTTCCTGGCCCTGATAATGACCCAGCAACCCTGAAAATGTACACGTGGATGTCAGCTGAGGCATGGGCTACTACCAATTTATTTCGGAGCCATTTCAAATGGCTGTTCACCCAGCACACCTGGAGGAAAATGAGGCGGGAGCCTCCCTTAACCCTTTCCCACCTCATTTCTATGGGTACCCAGCAATTATGCCTGAAGCATACTAATTGAGCAATCTAATTAGTCCCACTCCCCTACTCTTTCCCCACAGCCCTGCAAATCTTTCCTTTCCAAGCATATATCCAATTACCTTTGGAAAGTTACTATTGAATCTGATTTAAATTTTGTGTCTTAATTTTTTAAGGAATCCCACCCATAGAGATTACATAAAAACTATTCTAACATTGATGTTTGGGTATTTGCAGATTGATTTCATTCGCTGTTATATATTTTCATTCAGCTGTTTTATCTCTATTTGCAGTCTGCAGTATTTTTAATACAGTTAAACTGATCTGTGTCTACCTCCTCCACTGCTTGAGGTTCCCATTATAACAACTATCTTTAATGAACCTTGACTCCTTTTGGTATTATAAATGTTTGCAGGGATCTTAACTGGCACTCGATATAGTTTTAATATGGCATACAAGGAGGTGCTGTGCAATTAGACTAGGAAGCTATGGGCCAAGCAATCCTGTTATATATTCTTCTTCAACAGCAGCACTCTTTTTTTTCTTGTCTTATTTCTCAGCTCTAAATTCTATTTCCCACACTTGCCATCTTGCCTCTCTGAGTGAGATTACCCAATAGTGCCAAATTACAGACAGTTTTCTGTCTTAGGCCCATGCTTCCTCAGAACTGGATTGAAACTGTCCAAATTCATTTCACCCTTACAGCTAGCAGACAGGAAAGACATTCCTCCCATCAGTTAGGGCTGGATTTGAATCCAAATCCCAGAAGTGAAAGGTTAATATCCAAACTACTGCATTACTCAATTGCCCCATGTTGAATTTAGGGCCAGACCGGGGAGTTTAAGCTTCTGCTGTATGTCACCAGACAGAGGGACAAAAGCAATTCCCTCACTTTAAGCATCGTCTGCTTCAAATCATCAAGAACCAGATTTTGCTTTTCAAGTTGATTGTATTTCAGGTTATAAACCTGTATAAATGTAATTTATTTTAAACTTGGTTAAATAAATTAAAATGTATTTGAAGAGCCTCAAAAATTGCTTCTTTGTGAGACAGAGGGTATAGACTATGTCAAAACAGGAGAGGGGTCATTTTGACTTTGGCTGATAGTGTAAAATGGGTGATATTGAATCAGTGGAGGTCAATGGAGCTGACAGTCCGGAGAGATGTATAACGGATGGCTTATCCAATGTCGTCCGTTTTACATAATTGCCCAAAGTCAAAATTACCCCTGATGACTTCAACTGGAGTTTGACTGGCAGCTAATAGTTTCTACATGTAACATTGAATTAGGTTTGAGCGACAACTGCAAGTTCTGGGTGAGAAAAGGTGTGAGTACCTCTGCATATGGCAAGACAAGATAAAGGACAATTGCAGGCTCAAAATTATAAACAATTTATATTTTCCACTGAAGTTTTGCTGTCGTCAAGGTAAGAAACCTCAGTGCGGGGGAATGGAGCACCTTTTTCCCACTTTGTTACATTAAGCATTCCCAGGTCCAGTATAGTATGGCCAGATGCAGGGTAAAACTCCCTCTGTGCTGCCTCATCAATGTGCTTTATACCAAACCATAGAAAAGCATCTTCCAGTGCACCACTGTGAAGTTTTCCTCTTTACATTAAGTTTAACATTTCCTCAGGACATCCTGAACAATTCATTTCCAATTAATTACTTTTGAAGTAATTTTGTAGGCAAATGTTGCAGCCAATTTGTGCACAGCAAGATCCTTCAAACAGAAAATGAAATGGCCAGTATATGTATACATTTAGAAAGAGTTTGCTAAAAGGATCATTCTGCTGAACTACGCCACAATGCTAAATGTTATACTTTTTATGATATCTCTGTTGTCCCTTGTTATTTAACTTTGGTACAGTTGCTTAGGAGTATCAAGGAAATAAACATTTTGTGTCGCATTCTCCCTTATTTATGAACAAGGACAGTGAGTTGCGGGCAGTATTCTTCATTCATGGTGTCACTGGAGAACTTAATAAAGTCAGATGCGTGGGGAATTCTTGCACAAAATGTCTCTTACTAAACTGCCTATAACCAGTACTTCTAGAGCATAAACATGGTACCAAGAGTGATTGAGTGACACTGATAAGCATACAAGCATCGTGCTTTGTAGAATATTAGATTATGGGGCAAATCAGTGGAGGGTACTTCTCCCATAGTGAGGATAAAGCTGCAGTTCAATCTCGGGGTTCAAATGACATTCATTAACCTCTCAAGATTTGCTCTGAAAGTTTGGGACATCTCCGAAACACTCAATTTAAATTCCAGCCATGTTGCTAGCTCTCAGTCTTCAATTATTCTGTTCTTAATACCTAATTCTCCACAATAATTCATCTCTATAATTTCATCTATGCAGGGGAAAAAAGGTATTTAGATAGAGGTTTATCATTTACTAGAGATGACATTAGCTGCTCTATGAAGATTGTTTGGAGGTCTGCTTTCCTTGGGATCCATCAATCTATGCTCATTAAAGGTTCACTGTGCTTGTGAGCAAATGTTAAGCTTTCCTGACTTGATTGACTTGACAGACTGACAAGAATGCCAACCTGCTTAGCCAATGATCTCAAGCTGCTTTGAATACCGTGGTGCAACTTTGCAAGGACACCATACAGTTTGTTGTAATCAGAAAGCATAGTGGCTGGTACTTTTACCTGGTCCTCAAATCTTCAGGCACTTTTGATGGCGCTCAAGGCCAAGATAATCCTATTTTTTTTTAGGTGTTTTCCAGGTGATGAGATGCCACCCAGATTATTTCCTTCTGATTTATGCTGAGATCTTTGGGTGGCTACCTAAGATATCAGTGATACCATTATCTTTCTTCTCCTGCTCTTTTTCAATGGACATGATAGTGGTTGTCTCGTGGGTGTCATCTTAAGTGTTCTTGGATGTGGATGATTCATCTGTGTGGATGTGAAAATTGGAATTAAGGCAAATTATTTTGAACTCTGAATATTATCTATGGCTATTGATATTCATACACTTCATCATGAGAATTTTAATTAAATGACTCATTAGTGTATTAATTACTATCTGACAGTACTGGACAGTAATTTATTTGAAGTACAGATTCAAGAATTTAATTATCATGCATGTGTTGTACAATTTCTTAAGTAATTCACTGCGTCTCTTTTTGACATGAATTAAAATTTCCCAAATTTTAAGAGGGAAATAACACCCAAAAGGTATACTTCCACATTCTATAGTTGGATGTAATCACCTCTAAGCATTTTGAAGACATGAGCCATC
Source organism: Heptranchias perlo (assembly GCF_035084215.1). Classification (NCBI taxonomy): domain Eukaryota; kingdom Metazoa; phylum Chordata; class Chondrichthyes; order Hexanchiformes; family Hexanchidae; genus Heptranchias; species Heptranchias perlo. The sequence continues at coordinate 20,265,043 of NC_090338.1, forward strand.
TTCTTTTCTGTAGCTGACTTAGAAATAAAATGAACTAAATCATTTGAAATAATATGATTATTTGGAAAACATGATGGTATCAGAAGCAGCTTTAGTGTGTAAGATTTATCTGTACTATTAAAAAATACATTATTTTAAATAAAATAATCATTTTTAAGATTACACTTTTGGTCACCCAGTCTTGTTTTTACCCCATTTTCTCCTCTTCCCCTTTCTGTCTCCTTTCCATTTTTATTATTTTGATCTTATTTTTATTTCAATTCAATCCAATCTATTTGTTCTATGACTTTTTTTCCTTTCAATTTGCCAATGTTGTTTGCTTCTGCATTCCCATTTCTGCCATCCATTTTGAAGATGATGGCAATATCCACAAAGTTAGCTTGTGATTGGCTGAAAATGGCTTAAACAGCTGTTTTTTTTTCTAAGCCAAACAAACCACAGTGATTTGGTCATAAGTGTGACTGCACTACACTGTTTTATTGTTGTAAAGTGCTTTGGGACACCCTGAGGTCGTGAAAGGCACTAAATAAATGCAAATTCTTCCTTTCTTTTATATTTCAAGTCAATTTTGATGTAATTTTTCAGTGTCAAATAGAACTGCAGGAGAAGTTATCTTATCCGCTACACTGTAGCGCAATTCTGGAAGAAAAAACTTGTCAATGGCATAGCAGGCATTAATTTGACACTAAATTAGCAATCACAATCAATGGGCAGTGACATCAATATCCTTACCAGAGTGAAAGAAGATAAAACTTGTGAGTGGCAGCATGGAACACAAGACACAATAAGTTTTTGGTTAAACCAGGAAAATGAAACCGTGATGAGAAAGGCTACAGTTTAGGATGTCATTGACCACTGTGATCCATTTGTAAAGAGGACTCATGAGTGATGGAGGTCCCCATCATAAATGGAATGGACAGAGCATTCAATGACTTCAATATCCTCTTTATATAGTGGAGGTAATTTTATGAGTCCACATTGCCAGCTGAGACCCTCACCCACCAGCAGCATAAACTAGAAAAGTTGCCTAGTTTTGCAACACAAATTGCAAATCCAGATGTGTATTGTCCATGATTTTCTGCCTACAATTTTATCACTATTCATTTTAATGGTTAGAAAATCATGGACAATGCACATCTAGATTTGCAATTTGTGTTGCCAGTAGTGTGGGCTCAGAAAATTACTTCCAGTGTTTGTGCACATCTCTTGGGTGTTTGCAGTTGCATGATATTGGTGGAGTTCTAGTGTGATTCATTTGTTGCATGCCATGGAATAGTATGTGGTAGTATTCTGGAATGCTTAAGGGCAATCATCATGATACTTGTGGTATCAACTTGCCATCTGCAGTGACAGGATATACACAGGTTTTTAGAACATGGCCTACTGGGCCATTCTATTTATTTGGTTGTAATTCATTTTTTTTGTGTGGGACTAAGTTTAAAAAATAATTTAAAACTTCAAATGCTCAATATATGAAATAAAAACAGAAAATGCTAGAATTATATAGCAGGTCTGACAGCATCTGAAAAAAGAAAATAGGTTAATGTTTTGGGTGTGGACCCTTTATCAGAACTGGAAATGGAAGGAGATCCCTGACCTTCCAATTCCTAGTGCTGATCAAAGGACTGTTACCTTATCGTTTCTATTTTCAGATTCTGATGCAGCAGTTGTGTATGCCAGCATTTTCTTATTTTATGGATCTACTATGTTTTGCGAGTCACTAATTTTTGTACTACTTTTTATATTTTAAAATGTTTAGAGTCAGACAATGGGAGTGTCATGTTATAGCAGGTGCTTGCCGATAAGAGGAGTAGGCACACAGCTTGCTTGTATTATTGAATGACCAGTAACTCATGAGAAAGTAGTCATGCTGGAAAAGTTCTTAGTTGGAGTTGTATTCTTGTATGTGGAATAAACTGCATTCCATGTACCCGAGACATTTGCAGCTTGTAAAGTGGATTGGAAACCATTTAAGGAGCTGAAGTAGCAATAACTCTCCAGAATGTTTTTAAGTTGGGGGGGGGGTATTTAATCTGCAAACAGCTAACCATCAAAAAGATTACAGCTGAACACGCAAGCAGAAATTGAAAGTCTTGTGCTTATCAAGTACTATTGCCCAGTGGACGATAGCTGGGGAGAGAGATAAGCTCTGTGAAATTTTATAGAAAACCATATATTCTATCCAAACTACAAAGAGTACTTAAGTATTTGAAATGGAAGTAAAGGCCTAATCTATCTTAGAAACCAGAAAACATATTAACTATAGATCTCATCAGTGTGATTGTCAACTGTATAATTCTAGTTGTACCCTATGTCTTTTGTAGGTTCCAGTGCTCATGATTAGATATTGCACTGTCTACTCATTGACAATCTAAGTGAATTTAATCGGCCGCCCCTGAGAGGTGCAATAAAAATTGGAAGCGTCTCTGTTGTGAAAAAATTTGCACAGTTTCTGTGCACTACTTCAAATTACAGAAACAGAATAATCTTCAGACTTTTCTCTCTTTATCCCACTCGGGAAGTCTTGCTCATTGCTTGTTGCTAATGGCCTGGCTGAAATGATTTCTTCACCATCTGCTGTTGTGTAACTTGTGGTTGTCTCAGTTTTGGATTCTGTGTACATAGGAGTAAATTTTTATGATTTTGTTTTCCTAGACTAAAATGAATGGATTGAAAATCACACGGGCTGCAATTCCTGATGAGTGTTTCCATTTATATGAAGCTCTGCAGCTGGAAGGCTAAATTGTAAAATTCATCCCATGTCTGGTATTATATGTCCTATGTTGAGGAATATTAAAGGGTCCGAGAGCGATGGGAGACTAGGATTGGATTAAGTGGCTCGAATGTAGAAAAACTTTGGTGAAGACTCGATAAAGTGCACTCGATATGTGCAACAGGCATGGAAGAAGGGGGCTGGCAGTGAATGCAGTCTCCCACAGCCATAGGACAAGGTAGCAAATGTGCAAAAAGTTCTCAGGGCTGAGGAAGAGTGGCAAGGTCGGCTTGAATAAAAAGATGCCCACTGAGTGGAAAGGGATGCCTGCACATGCCTAGATTATGCCCTCAAGTCCTGGAGTGGGGCATGAACCTACGACAAGCCGGTTTCTGAGCTTTCTGTGGATGTTAAGGGTATTTGTCTCGGTGCCTGCAACAAGTGGCCTTTTAAACCTATGAGAATTCACTCTATTTAAAAAAAATACAGTGCTTAAACATAACTCATTCCCAAATCCTTTCAGTGAAGGAAAAAAAATGTTTAAAATATCAAAGTATGACACTGTGGAAATCTGCAGTTGAATGGCAAGGTCCATCCTTGATCTATATGTTGTGTGCAGATCATTGGACAACAGATGGTACAACTCTGTGACGCCCTGTCTCGTGAAGCAGAGGCGGGGAAGTCAGGACTCCTCTAACATGTCTTGATGCAGGTCTGCAGGCAAAGTTGGGTATTACTGGTATCATTGCGCCTACATTTGTTGGTCCCTCACAAACTCCTTTTCCCTATTTCAATTATGCCGCATATTTGGAACCCTCAATCCTCAAACATATATGTATCCTCACACGTTTGTAAAGTGCCATGTTTAATCCAGCAAAAACCAAATATAATGGAGAAAAAGTATTAGCAAGGACGAATACCCAAAAATGCAAAAATGAGGACCTACCAAACAAAACCAACTAATACATGGTGCAAAATGTAGCCAAGCGCAAAGAACATACAATTTTTTTTCCCTCTAAATGCCTCATGCTTTGGCAAGCTTACAAACAGTCCTGTGTGCTCAGTTTTTACAGGCATGGTTCCCACTATGAGTGGAACTTCACTTGAAGTTACAAAGTTGGACCCAGGGTATTTAAATATCTATTTGCATATTTTAATGAAGCTGCATATCCTGGTCGTACCATCTCATTTTCTGGCCCCAAATTGTGGGTTGTAAAAAGAAATTGGTCATTCCATAGGAAGACAGGCATACGATTTTGCAACCTACAGGTAGAATGAGAGATCTTGGAAAATTGGAGTTGTGACATAAACTAATTAGTTTATAAAACTAAAAATATCGAGTGAATAATACCTTTAACTAATTAAATAGATAAAACAAGGTTAGATTGGGATGGCAGGCCAGGTGGTGTGTCGTAACTGCAGCATGTGGGAGTTGGTGGAGACGAGCGAGATCCCAAGCAAACACATCTGCAGAAAGTGTCTGCAACTCGAGGAACTTCAGCTCACAGTTGTTGAGCTGAAGTCCGAGCTGCAGACATTGCGATTCATCAGGGAGGGGGAGAGTTACCTGGACTCTCTGATTCAGGAGGCAGTCACACCCCTTAGATTAAGTAATAGTTTAGAGTTGGTCAGTGATCAGGGACAGGAGGGTGTGACTGCAAGTCAGGCAGGCATGGGGCCCCAGGATGTAGTGATGGAAGAGCCTCAGCCCTTGACCTTGTCCAACAGGTACAAGGTACTTGCTACCTGTGTGGATGAGAACAAGGACTGCAGGGTGGATGGGCAAACTGACCACGGCAACTTGGTGCAGAAGGCCATTCAAGTGGAGGGAGTAAAAAGGAATGTGGTAGCAGTAGGGGATAGTATAGTCAGGGGATAGATACTATTCTCTGCAGCCGCGAGCGGGAGTCCCGAAGGCTGTGTTGCCTGCCCGGTGCCAAGGTTAAGGATATCTCCTTGCAGCTGGAAAAGAACTTGGAGCATGAGGGGGAGGATCCAGTTTTCGTGGTCCACGTAGGAACCAACGACATAGGTAGAACCAAGAATGAGGTTCTGCTGAGGGAGTCTCAGGAGCTAGGGTCTAAATTAATAAGCAGAACCTCAAAGGTAATAATCTCTGGATTACTACCGGAGCCATGTGCAAATTGGCATAGGGACAAACAGATCAGAGAGTTAAATGCATGGCTCAAAGAATGGTGTGGGAGGCAGGGATTTCAATTCATGGGGCACTAGCATCAGTGCTAGGGAAAGAGGGAGCTGTTCCGTTTGGACGTCTATAAAAAAAATAGACAAATAGAGATAAATGGGTTTGATCTAATCGCCATTACAGAGATGTGGTTGCAAGGTGACCCAGGTTGGGAACTAAATATTCCAGGGCACTTGATGTTTCGAAAAGACAGGCAGAATGGAAAAAGGGTGGTGGGGGGGAGGTGGTAGCCCTGATAATAAAGGATCACATAAGGACAGTAGTGAGAAAGGATCTTGGCTCGGAAGATCAGGAAGTAGAATCAGTCTGGGTGGAGATAAGAAATACCAAGGGGCTGAAAACACTGGTGGGAGTAGTTACTAGGCCCCCAAACAGTAGTTATACTATTGGACAAAGTATTCATCAAGATATAATAGGAGTTTGTAACAACGGTAATGCAATAATCGTGGGGGATTTTAATCTTCATATAGGCTGGACAAATCAAATTGGCAAAGGTAGTCTGGAGGACGAGTTCATGGACTGCATTCAAGACAGTTTCCTAGAACAATATGCCATTGAACCAAACAGGCTAATTTAGACCTTGTATTGTGTAATGAGACAGGGTTAATTCATAATCTCATACTAAAGGATCCTCTGGGGAAGAGTGATCATAATATAATAGAATTTGACATTGAGTTTAAGAGTGACATACTCAAGTCCGAAACTAGAGTCTTAAACATAAATAAAGCCAATTACAAAGGTATGAGGGGTGAGTAGGCTAAGGTAGATTGGGAAATTAGATTAAAAGGTACGATGGTAGAAAAGCAATAGCAAACATATAAAGAAATATTTCAAAATTCTCGACGAACATACATTCCATTGAGAAATAAAAATTCCACAGGAAAAATGATCCACCCATGGCTAACGAAAGAAGTTAAGGACAGCATTAACTTAAAAGAAGAGGCTTATAATGGTGCAAAGAAGACTAGTGAGCCTGAGGATTGGTAGAGTTTTGGAAACCAACAAGGGATTACCAAAAAATTGATAAAAAGAGAGAAAATAGACTATGAGAGTAAACGAGCAAGAAATATAAAAACAGATTGTAAGAGCTTCTACAAGTATGTAAACAGGAAGAGAGTAGCAAAATTAAACGTTGGTCCCTTAGAGGCTGAGACAGGAGAAATTATAATGGGGAATAAGGAAATGGCAGTTACATTAAACAAATATTTTGTATCTGTCTTTACGGTGGAAGACACAAAAAGCATACCAGAAATACTGGGGAACCAAAGGGCTAATAAGAGTGAGGAACTTAGAGTAATTAATATCAGTAGAGAAAAAGTACCAGAGAAACTTAATGGGACTAAAAGCCAGCAAATCCTCTGGACCTGTCGGCCTACATTCTAGGGTTCTAAAAGAGGTGGCTGCAGAAATAGTGGATGCATTGGTTGTGACTAGATAATAGAATGGTCCCAGTGGATTGGAAGGTAGCAAATGTAAAACCGCTATGCAAGAAAGGAGGGAGAGGGAAAACAGGGAACTACAGGCCAGCTAGCCTGACATCGGTCATCAGGAAAATGCTGAAATCCATTATTAAGGAAGTGGTAACAGGGCACTTAGAAAATCATAATATGATTATGATGTGGAGATGCCGGTGATGGACTGGGGTTGACAATTGTAAACAATTTTACAACACCAAGTTATAGTCCAACAATTTTTATTTGAAATCTACAAGCTTTCGGAGGCTTCCTCCTTCGTCAGGTAAATGCTTCGAGGAGCTCCTGAACATTTACCTGAGGAAGGAGGAAGCCTCCGAAAGCTTGTAGATTTCAAATAAAAATTGTTGGACTATAACTTGGTGTTGTAAAATTGTTTACAATAATATGATTAGGCAGAGTCAACATGGTTTTATGAAAGGGAAATCGTGTTTGACAAATTTATTAGAATTTTTTTGAGGATGTAACTAGCAGGGTAGATAAAGGGGAACCAGTGGATGTAGTATATTTGGATTTTAAAAAGGCATTTGATAAGGTGCCACATAAAAGGTTGTTACGCAAGATAAAGGCTCATGGGATTGGGGGTAATATATTCGCATGGATAGAGGATTGGTTAACGGACAGAAAACAGAAAGTAGGGATTAAAGGGTTTTCAGTTTGGCAGGCTGTAACTAGTGGGGTGCCACAAGGATCAGTGTTTGGGCCTCAGCTATTTACAATCTATATTAATGATTTAGATGAAGGGACCGAGTGTAATGTATCCAAGTTTGCTGACGAAACAAAGCTAGATGGGAAATTAAGCCGCGAGGAGGACACAAAGGGCACGATTTTAATAAGGCAGCGGGATGGCAGCAGGTGAGTCAATGGGCGTGCGGCAAACACGAATGATAAAAACTTACCGTTCCCCACACGATTGCGACTTAATTGGTGGTCATTAATCTTATTTCCGGGTTTGCCGTCCGAAAGCTGTGCAGCAGGCGGACTGTGCACCCACATGACAGGCTGTCACCTGCAGTGTCTAGATTTAAAGGGCCGTTGCTCCAATGGATTTTGCTGGAGCAAGGAGCAAGGAGAAGCAATGAAGCAGCACAGGGGCAAGGCTGCTCCAAGATTCAGTGATGCCTTACTTCAGGTGCTACAGGCGAGGAGGAGGAGGGAACTATTTTACCCGGCCGACAGGAGGAAGTGCCCTGCCTCTGCCACCAAGAAGGCCTGGCTTGAGGTGGCAGAGGAGGTCACCAGCAGGAGCAACATTTCCCGCACTTGGGTCCTGTGCAGGAAGCATTTCGATGACCTAACTAGGTCAGCAAAAGTAAGTAACTTACTGATTCTCCTGCATTCCGTGTCGCACATCCCCTTACCCCCAATTCATTCTGCATTGCAAAGACTACTCCATCACATCACTCCTCACACCCACATAAGGCTCATCCTCAACTTGCCTTCACTTCCTGACCACTTCCTCACCTCCCCATTTGTGACCCCGCCACTACCACTCACCCCAATCCTGATCCAATGTGATGTCTCTGTATGATATTCACCCTCTGATCACCTCTTTCATGGTCAGCGTGCATTCATCGGTTGGCCACTTCACCATCACTCACTCACACATCTGTACTTTCTCCCCTTCGAGGAGAAGAGAACGCAAAATGCACACCAGAGGGCATGGACTGGAGGGGGGCCACAACAAATAGTGATCCTCACAGAGGCGTAGGAGGAGGAGGACCTGGAGATCAGCCGCATCCTCGAGTCCCTGTCCGTCAGCATGCTCATGGCAACATGACACATCTATGATGGTGCTTAATATTGCCTTCTGTTCTCTTACAGGCCCTTCAACAACCGCAGTGATGGCAGAGGATGATTCCTCAGAGGAGCTCCCAGCCTCTGAGGGCGCACCGTCACACCTTAGCGAACCATCCACCAGGGCAGATACTCACACCTCGGTGGGTCCTATTAGTCAGTTAGTTGGGTTCGCACCTGGTGAGTCACCACACACAAGTGAGCACGAGCAGACACTGGTGGCAGGGGCAGCTGTGGAGAGTCCACGTCGGTGGGAGCACTCCTCTCCAGGCTCTGCTCAGCTGGACGCAGATGCTGAACCTCGGGGGCCATCCTTTAAAAGGAGAATGATCGAGGGACAGCAGCACATTTGCAAGGTTCTGGAACAGGTGCCAATCCTCCACACTCACCACAATAGCGCAGAGGGTGGAGGAATCCAACTCCTGCTTTAGTGGAACGGTGGCACAGGTACGTGAGGGATCTCTGAGATACTGCCACAGGGATGTGAGGAACTGTCTGAGATAGTGTCACATGTAATTGCAGAAATGTCTGAGATAGTGTCGCACATAATCGCAGGAATGTCTGCGATGGAGAGAAGGCTAGCCTTCATTGAGCTTCAAGCACAGCTCACAAATGAGTCCATTCAGGCCCTGACAACGGCCGTTCGGACTCAGGGTGAACAACATTCTGCCGCCTTAAACAGGCATACAGGAACTTTACAACTGGGCTTCCAAGGCATCATACATGTCCACGAAACTGTTCTCCAGCAGGGTGGTAGGAGTGATGTGGGCCTGGTCCATGAGAGGGAAGATGGTGAAAGGGGAAATGGAAGTGGGGACACCACTCAAAGCACTCCCACGTCTCACCCAGTTGCTCCCCTTTCAACCAGTACCGCAATGCTGCCTCCTCTCCAGGTGACCGAGTCTGCCCCTGCACAGGAGCAGGTGGAGCAGTCTTTGGAGGGGCCCTCATGGGCTCCAAAACCCAGAAGCCGTAGGCTGAAAGCATCTAAGCAGTCCGGGCATGGACATGAGCAACCTGCCACTACCTCTGCTGTAGAAGTAGTAATTGTAAACAATTTTACAACACCAAGTTATAGTCCAGCAATTTTATTTTAAATTCACAAGCTTTCGGAGGCTACCTCCTTCGTCAGGTGAACGATGTGAAAATGTAGAAGTAGTAGGAAGAGAAAGGCTAAGGATTTGTGATCATGAAGGGTATGCACAAGGGTGTCTGACAGACTGTCATGTTTTTCATTTATATTTGGTTTTTGTTAAAGTCACATTAAATGTTATCATTCTCACCACTACTGCCACATCTTGCCCATTCTTGACTGCCTTTTGTGATAGCGCCCTTTCATGTGCTTCACCATGAAAGGCGACACTTGATGCCACCCAGTGGATGACTTTACAATGGATGTATGTGTAGTTGCAGGACTGTTTTGTTCCGGGGTGGGGTGAGGGGGGGAATGGCTGGTGTTGGCGCTGGTCTTTCCAGGTGGTGTGATGACTATTCTCACTTTGTGATCTTATGAGAACCGTTCACATATGAGTGATTCCCTGGCCTCACGAGCAGCCAGGTGAGCTGCTGCTCTGCCCATGGGTTCATTCTCCTCCTCCTCCTCCTCCTCCTGCTGCTCCTCCTCAATGTTCATTGCAGGAGTGGATGCTGGATGAGGGCATGGGGCCTCATCAACCGGTACCCCTCTCTGTTACACCATGTTGTGCAGGACACAACACACAACTATAATTGCATCTTGAGCAGTCCTATCGCATGTTCAATTATAGACCTGGTGGCGATGTGGCTGTCATTGTATCGCCACTGTTGCTCGCTGATGGGGTTCCTTAGAGGTGTCATCAGCCACGTGTGCAGGAGGTATCCCTTGTCCCCGAGGAGCCGGCCCTTAAGGCTGTTTGGTGCATGGAAGAGGTCCGGAATGTTGGATTCCCTCAGAATGAATGAAACATGGCAGCTGCCAGGGAATCCCGCACACATGTAAAGAAATATTTTGTGGTGATCGCAAACAAGCTGAGCGTTGATGGAGTGATATCCCTTTCTGTTGATAAACAGTCCTGGCTCGTGTGGAGGTGCTCGGATTACTATATGCGTGCAATCGATTGCACCCTGTACATGTGGGAAGCCACTGCTCTCTCCGTCTGGCTGAGGTCATCCATGGGGAAGTTTACGCATTGTGAGGCTCTGCAAAACAAACCATTGGTGACCTGCCTTATGCACTTCTGGGCAGACGACTGAGCGACCCCGGCGATGTCACCTGTTGCACCCTGGAATGATCCGGAGGCGAAGAAGTTGAGGGCAGTGGTCACTTTAACTGTGATGGGTAATGAGATGCCGCCAGGCCCAGCTGGGAGCAGCTCAGCATGAAGGAGGCTGCAGATGTCTGCGACCTCCTGGCGACTCTCTCTCAGCCTCCATATGCACTGCTCCTCAGAGAGGTCCAGAAAGCTGAGCCTCGGTCTGTAGACCCTCTGACGAGGGTAGTGCCTCCTGCGACGTCACTCCCTCTGTTGATGCCCTCTGTGCTCTTGTGTAGGTGCCTGTGGTGCAGCACTGTGTTGTGGAGCTCCAAGTGGGGGAAGTGCATGCGGTGCCTGGCGAGGATGGTGATGTTCCTCGTCCTTGGATGTACTGGTGACTGCAGCCACCGCGCCCCTCATCCTGATGGTGTCAGTTTGAGGGGGTCTGAAAAGTTGGTAAATATATGTAAACAGAACAATTCGGAGTGGAAACCAAGAATTTTCAGTCTAAACATAAAGATCTCCCAGCCAAAAGTCTGCCTGAGAGAACTGAGTGCCCTGCTGCAATAAATCACCCTTTATCCCCATCTGTCAAACAGGGATTTAAATGTCCAAATGGCTGCCAGCTGAAACCCGACTACTTTCCAGTGCCGTGTTTCACACAGCACGGGAAACACGTTGAGGCAGTGTTAAAATCGCTTGCCTTCATTGTTAATTGGATTTATAGACATTTCAAGTACTTTAAAGTACTTGATTTACTGCTTTAAATATCATCCCACCAGCTTTAATTGCCGGCTGGACTTCTGGCTTCAAGAACGGCATGCCGCCCAGATGACACTGGGTTGTGCGCGTTCTTCAGTTGGTTGGAGCCGGGATTCCTGCCCGCTCCAAAAAATCCTGATTTTCTTTGCCCCCCCGCCCCACCCCCCACCCTCAATGCACTCACAGATTTCTTTTAAAATCGTGCCCAAAGAGTCTGCAAAGGGATATAGACAGGTTAAGTGAATGGGCAAGCAGGTGGCAGATGGAGTATAATGTGGGGAAATGTGAGGTTATTCACTTTGGTAGAAAGAATAAAAAAACAGAATATTTTTTAAATGAAGCGAAATTATTAAAACTTGGTGTTCAGAGAGGTTTGGGTGTCCTCATACAAGAAACACAGAAAGTTGGCATACAGGTACAGCAAGCAATTAGGAAGGCAAATGGCATGTTGGCCTTTATTGCAAGGGGGTTGGAGTACAAGAGTAAGGAAGTCTTATTACAGTTGTACAGGGCTTTGGTGAGACCATACCTGGAGTACTGTGCACAGTTTTGATCTCCTTATCTAAGGAAGGATATACTTGCCATAGAGGTGGTGCCACGAAGGTTCACTAGATTGATTCCTGTGATGAGAGGATTGTCCGATGAGGAGAGATTGAGTAAAATGGGCCGATACTCTCTGGAGTTTAGAAAAATGAGAGGTGATCTCATTGAAACATATAAAATTCCGAGCGGGCTTGACAGGGTAGATGCTGAGAGGTTGTTTCCCCTGGCTGGAGATTCTAGAACTAGAGGACATAGTCTCAGGATAAGTACAGTCTTCTCCCAGAAGCATCCCTAGAAGGTTAATTCCATTTGTGCAGGCCTGTGTAAATAATATATTACAGCTGGGTTGTTTAGAAGAACTTGCAGATTGTATGAATTTTCCAAGCTGAGCCAAACCAGTCCAAATTAATTCTGGTAAGGAGGTGGCATTCTTATGGCTGCCTTAAAGCTGGAAGTAATGTGATGAGTGGTTTGAGGGTCCCCTTTGAACTGCCGAACATTCTCAGTTGTCTGACAACAGGCTGTGTATCATTAAGACGTCAAGAGTCCACTGGAATTCCCTTAAAAGGACAATGACAAGAAAAGCTTTTCATGATTGTCCTTATACTACAGAGTACCTCTCAAATGAGCAAACCCAAGGGACTGATCCCCACATTATTCCTTGAACTGTAGTAAACATACAATGAAACACAGTGGATGAGGAGGAATCCAGGGGCAGGGTTCACACAGTTAGGAGTACTCCTAATTATGTATGGTTGATCCTTGCTGCATTATTAATTAGATAAAGTGCCAGCAGGTACCAAGACATCACACCTGCGCTGAGTGAAATAATGGAAGTCTATTTTCTGTATGTCACAGCCTATGTCTGTACAGATTTTTTTTAGATAGGATTGTAGTGCAGTGGGGTTTGCATACCAATGTGTTGGTAATTCAAAATACTGCAGAGCAATCAATTCTAAATAAATCTTTGACTTTATTACAACCTATTTATTTAGGATTGAACAAGCTTATACTGGGTAATTTACATCACCCTCAACTACATTCCACATTGTATAAACATCTTACCCCCTGACACCCATGTGCTATCCTCTACACAACAAGCTGGTGACCCTGGCAACAAGAGGTTCCTCACCGAGGGATAATACAAGGGAAACTGTTCACTCTGAGTGTCCCTCAATGAACAATTCACCAGCAATTAAAGAAATAAAGTAATTTGAGCAAACTAAATCCAATTACTGAAGGGCAAGAAGCGGACAGTGGTGTGTTTATGATGTATTAGCATTCTGGCACAAGTGGGAAAGTGAAAGCTAATGCGAATCTCGGAGAGTGCTAAAATGAGCCATTAACCAAGTCATTTAGTTTACTATTGGAAAGAGATTACATATTCCTCCCCAAGGAACCGAAAGGAGCTGAATAGTTGAATGCCTTGAGAAAGCATTTGAAAATATGCAAGTCAGCTGTAGTGATGTAAACATGCAGTGAGTTTCTCGGTTCCCAAGATACTGCCTGGTTTGAGGTCAGATCAGATGTGCCACTTTTACCCCCCTCACCTATGCATGCATAAACTTCCGGTAGATTGTGAGCTTATTGCGCCATCTTATTTTAAGAATTGCAGACCTTGGGGCAAGAGAGTGCTTTGTGTTGCTCAGTTTTCACTTGTGTTTACTGGATAGCCTGTTCTGTGTCTTTTTCGTGTTGTGACTATCTCTTGATTTGCTACTTTTGTGTTAAGTTGAATTTAACTCTTTCATCAAAGATGAGGATCAATAACAGCATATTCGTGAGTGGCCATAGAATTTTACAGCACAGAAGGAGGCCATTCAGCTCATCAAATCAGTACCAGACCTCTGAAACAGCCATCTACTTAGTCCCATTCCTTTAACTTTTCCCCATATCCTATTATATGCTTCTTTATCAAAAATTTGTCCATTTCACTTTTAAAAGCTATTATGGGTTCTGCACTGTTTCTAATAGGGAATTCCTAGTAACCCTCTGTATTAAAAGAAAATCTTAATCTCCCCGTTTGTTCATTTGGTAATGATTGTAAATTTATGCATTCTAGTTGCTGACTCACTGATCAGTGGAAATATTTTTCCCAAAAGCCTTGCAATTTTGAACACCTCTACCAGATCTCCTCTTAACTTTAACAGTTCTCCAGTTTTTCCTCATAAGCAAAGCTTCTCATCACTGGTATCATCTCAGTGAATGTTTTCTGCACCCTTTCCATGGCCTTGCCATCTTTCCTATAGTGGAATGACAAAGTAATTCACTTCCCCCAAACAACAAGACCAGGCAAAACATTAAAAAATAATTGTGATTGATTCTCACACCCAAAGGTTCTGGATGTCCATTGTCTCTGGAGTCATATAAAAGTTGTTATTCTTCTACTCCTCTGATTCCTGTTTTGGTGAATTCCAATCAACTAAATCTCTTGCACTGATTCCTATTGCACCACATTTCAATTGACAGAATCTATTTGCATTGACTCCAATTGTATAGACCATAACGAACTCGATCTCATTCATTCACATTTGTAGAATATTTAGCTGTTTAAATACAAATAAACAAAACTATAATGCGTGCTGGGCAAGAGATTCTCCATTTCCACCACGGCAAAAATAGAACCAAACCGCATTTTGTCACAGGAAACAAATTTGCCCCTTCCTATTATACCAAACCTCTTCCACTGACTCTTGTTAAAGTGAATTTCAATGTACTCAATCCCTTCCATTTGACTCCTGTTATATTGAATTCCAGCGTTACGAACAATGATGGACAGGAAAAGACCCCCTGGTCCATCCAGCCTGTCCCATACAATTGTGATACCTTGTATATTACAATATATACACTACCAACCCTACCCAAAACCATGTGAACCCCTGGAAGAGGTGAAAAACCGGATAAAATCCCAGGTCAATTTGGGGGGAGAAAAATCTAGGAAATAGAGATAACATAATGGCAGTCGAAAAAAGGGACATAAGTAATATTAAGATAGAAACAGAATCGATATGGATTGAGACAAAGGATCGATGAGAAGGGATCGATCACATTAATAGGTTTATTCTACAGACTACCTAATAGTGGAAGGGAAGTGGAGGAAGAAATATGTAGACAAATCTATGAAATGAGTAAAAAAACATTGAATTATTACCAAGGGGGTTTTCAACTACCCCCAAATAAATTGGCAAGAAGAGGTAGGGAAACGAGAAAAGGGAATGGAGTTTTTACAGTGTGTACATGACTCCTTTCTTACCCAGTGTGTGAGAAGCCCAACAAGAGAGCAATCACTGCTGGATCTATTAATGGGAAATGAACCAGAACAGACAAGAAAAGTAAGCATGAGGGAACATCTAAGCAATAGTAATCATAACATAACAAAGTATAAAATAATGATTGAGAAAGACATAAATAAGACAAAGACCAAAGTGATAGATTGGAAAAAAGTTAATTTTGAGGGAATGAGAGTGGAACTAGGGCAGGTAAACTGGAAAAAACTTTTGACAGACAAAGAAATAGAACAACAGTGGGTAATATTCTAAACGGTGGTCAATAGAGTTTAGGAAAAATATATTCCTCTAAAAAGCAAGAACAAACTAGCCAATAATGAAACACCATGGATGAATAAAGAGATAAGGGTAAAATTGAAACTAAAGAAAAAGGCATACTCTAAGTACAGAGATAATAAAGGAGAGAATGACAAAAGGGAACATGAAGAGTTTAAGAAAGAAGTCAAAATACAATTAGAAAAGCAAAGAGGAACTATGAGATTAAATTATTAAGGACTATAAAAAGAAACAGTAAAGTATTCTACAGACACATATATAACAAAAGAAAAATCAGAATAGGGATTGGGCCAATAAGGGATGCACAAGATAAATTCACAGCTAACGACAGCGAAATGGCAGAAATATTGAATAGTCACTTTGCCCCCGAATTTGCCAGGGAGACTAACAAAGTGGGCAAAACATGAGAAGAAGAGGTTGAAAAAGATATTTAAAAATTTAAGATAGAAAGGGGGGAGATAATTGATAAACTAATCAAACTAAGGGAGGATATGACCCCTGGTCTGGAAGGATTGCATCCGCCAATATTAAAAGAAATTAGGGAGGAGATAGTAGAGTATATATAACATTTCACTGGAAAAGGGAGTAGTGTCAATGAACTAGCGGACAGCTAATGTTATTCCTATATTTAAAAAAGGAGATAGAACAAGTCCAGGGAACTATAGACCAGTTAGCTTAACCATCGGCGGTAGGAAAGATAATGAATCTTTATTCAAAGATGTAATAGAAAGCCATCTAGAGAACAAAATATAATAAAGAATAGTCAGCACGGATTTAAGAAGGGAAAGTCATACTTGACCAACATTATTGAATTCTTTGAAGAAGTAACAGAAAGAGTAGACAAGGGTAATGTAGTAGATGTAATATATTTGGATTTTCAAAAGGCCTTTGATAAGGTACCACATTGTAGATTCATGGCTAAGGTCAGAGCATGTGGAGTCAGTGGATAGATAGAATGGATAGCAAGTTGGCTACAAAACAGAAAACAGAGAGTCGAGGTTAAGGGTAGCTACTCAGACTGGCAAAAGGTGGGAAGTGGTGTATCACAGGGATTGGTGCTGGGACCACTGTTGTTCACAATTTACATTAACAATTTGGACTCGGGAATCGCAAGTACAATTTCAAAATTTGCGGACGACACCAAATTGGGCAAAGGGATACAAAGGAAGAACGCATCAAAGTGCAAGTGGACATTAATAAATTTACATAATGGGCATGTAATTGGCAAATGAATTTCAATATAGATAAGAGTGAGGTGGTGCTTTTACATAGGAAGAATAAGGAGGCCGCATACTGCTTAGATAATAAATTTCTAAATAAGATAGAGGAGCAAAGGGATCTAGGGGTACAGATACACAAATCACTAAAGGTAGCGATGCAGGTTAATAAGGCCATTAAAAAGGCAAATCAAGCACTAGTGTTCATTTCCCAATTAGGAAACAGGCTATTTTAGATCCAGTATTGCATAATGAGACAGGGTTAATCAGTAATCTTATAGTTAAAGATCTTCTGGAGAAGAGTGATCAAAATACAATAGAATTTCATTTTGAGTTCGAGAGTGATGTCGTTAAGTCTGAAAGTAGGGTCTTAAATTTAAACAAGGCCCATTATGTAGGTATGAGGGGCGAGTTAGCTAAGGGAGATTGGGAAATTAGATTAAAAGATATGACAGTAGATAAGCAATGGCAAACATTTAAAGAAATAATTCATAATTCTCAACGAATATACATTCCCATGAGGAATGAAAACTCCACGGGAAAAATGATCCAACCGTGGCTACCTAGAGAAGTTAAGGATAGTATTAGATTAAAAGAAGAGGCTTATAATGTTGTCAAGAAGAGTAGTAAGCCTGAGGATTGAGAGAAATCAGCAAAGGATGACCAAGAAATTGATAAAGAGGGAGAAAATAGAATATGAGAGTAAACAAGCAAGAAATATAAAAACAGATTGTAAGAGCTTGAACAAGTAAGTAAAAAGGAAGAGAATAGCAAAAGTAAACATGTGTCCCTTAGAGGAAGAGATAGGAGAAATTATAATGGGGAATAAGGAAATGGCAGAGACGTTGAACAAATAGTTTGCATCTGTCTTCACAGTAGAAGACACAAAAAACATACCGGAAATATTGGGGAACCAAGAGTCTAATGAGAGTGAGGAACTTAAAGTAATTAAGATTAGTAAGGAAAAAGTACTGGAGATATTAATGGGATTAAAAGCCGACAAATCCCCTTGACCCAATGGCCTACATCCTTAGGTTTTAAAAGAGGTAGCTGCAGAGATAGTGGATGCATTGGTTTTGATCTTCCAAAATTCCCTAGATTCTAGAACAATCCCCGTGGATTAGAAGGTGGCAAATGTAACCCTGCTATTCAAAAAAGGAGGGAGAGAGAAAACAGGGAACTACAGGCCATTTAGCCTGACATCAGTAGTAGGGAAAATGCTGGAATCCGTTATTAAGGAAGTGGGAACAGGGCACACAGAAAATCATAATATGGTTAGGCAGAATCAACACGGTTTTGTGAAAGGGAAATCGTGTTTAACAAATCTATTAGAGTTTCTTGAGGATGTAACTAGTAGAGTCGATAAGGGGGAGCCAGTGGATATAGTATATTTGGATTTTCAAAAGGCATTTGATAAGGTGCCACACAAGAGGCTGTCACAAAGTGCTCATGGGATTAGGGATAATATATTAGCATGTATTGAGGATTGGTTAGCGGACAGAATACAGAGAGTAGGAATAAACGGGTCATTTTCAGGTTGGCAGGTTGTAACTAGTGGGGTACTGCAAGGATCAGTGCTTGGGCCTCAGCTATTTACAATCTATATCAATGACTTAGATGAGGGGACCAAGTGTAATGTATTCAAGTTTGCTGATGATACAAAGCTAGGTAGGAAAGTAAGCTGTGAGGAGGGCACAAAGAGTCTGCAAAGGGATATAGACAGGTTAAGTGATTGGGCGAGAAGGTGGTAGATGGAGTATAATGTGGGGAAATGTGAAATTATCCACTTTGGTAGGAAGAATAGAAAAGCAGAATATTTTTTAAAAGGTGAAAGACTAAAAAATGTCAGTAGTCAGAGAGATTTGGGTGTTCTTATACTTGAATCACAGAAAGTGAGTAAGGTCAAACGGAAAAAAGGGGCGTATGACAGATGTCAGGTTGATAACACAAGTGAGAACCAGGCAGAATGTGGAAAAGGAAATAAGAGGGGCAAAGAGAGAATATGAGAATAGACTGATGGCCAACATAAAAGGGAATCCAAAAGTCTTCTACAGGCATTTAAACAGTAAACGGGAGTAGTAAGAGGAGCGGTGGGGATGATTTGGGACCTTAAAGGAGATCTACTCATAGAGGCAGAGGGGATGGCTGAGGTACTAAATGAATACTTTGCATCTGTCTTTACCAAGGAAGAAAATGCTGCCAGGGTCTCAGTAAAGGAAGATATAGTTGAGATACTGGATGGGCTTAAAAATTGATGAAGACGAGGTACTCGAAAGGCCAGCTGTACTTAAAGTAGGTAAGTCACCCGGTCCGGATGGGATGCATCCCAGGTTGCTGAGGGAAGTAAGGGTGGAAATTGCGGAGGTACTGGCCATAATCTTCCAAACATCCGTATATACAGAGGTGGTGTCAGAGGACTGGAGAATTGCAAATGTTACATCCTTGTTCAAAAAAGGGTGTAAGGATAAACCCAGCAACTATAGGCCAGTCAGTTTAACCTCAGTGGTGGGGAAACTTTTAGAAACGATAATCCGGGACAGATTTAACAGTCACTTGGACGAGTGTGGATTGATTAGGGAAAGCCAGCACGGATTTGTTAAAGACAAATCGTGTTTAACTAACCTGATAGAGTTTTTTGATGAGGTTACAGAGAGGGTAGGTGAGGGCAATGCAGTTGATGTGGTGTATATGGACTTTCAAAAGGTGTTTGATAAAGTGCCGCCTGGTAGGCTTATCATCAAGATTGCGGCCCATGGCATAAAGGGGGCAGTAGCAACGTGGATACAGAATTGGCTAAATGACAGGAAACAGAGATTAGTGGTGAACAGTTGTTTTTCGGACTGGAGGGAGGTGTACAGTGGTGTTCCCCAGGGGTCAGTGCTGGGACCACTGCTTTTCTTGATATATATTAATGACTTGGACTTAGGTGTACCGGGCACAATTTCTAAATTTGCAGATGACACAAAACTTGGAAGGGTAGTAAACAGTGAAGAGGATAGTGATAGACTTCAAGAGAATATAGACAGGCTGGTGACATGGGCGGACACCTGGCAGTTGACAAATGACGCAGAAAAATGCGAAGTGATACATTTCGGTAGGAAGAACGAGGAGAGGCAATATAAACTAGAGAGCACAACTGTAAAAGGGGTACAGGAACAGAGAGATCTGGGGGTTGAGAAAGTGGTTAAAAAAGCATATGGGATCCTCGGCTTTATAAATAGAGGCATGGAGTACAAAAGTATGGAAGTCATGATGAACCTTTATAAAACACTGGTTCAGCCACAGCTGGAATATTGGGTCCAGTTCTGGGCACCAGACTTTAGGAAAGATGTGAAGGCCTTAGAGAGGTGCAGAAGTGATTTACTGGGATGATTCCAGGGATGAGGGACTTTAGTTACGTGGATAGACTGGAGAAGCTGGGGTTGTTCTCCTTGGAGCAGAGACGGTTGTGAGGAGATTTGATAGAGGTATGCAAAATCATGAAGGGTCTAGACAGAGTAGATAGAGAGAAACTGTTCCCATTGTTTGGAAGGGTCAAGAACCAGAGGACATAGATTTAACATGATTGGCAAAAGAACCAAAGGTGACATGAGGAAAAACGTTTTTACACAGCGAGTGGTTAGGATCTGGAATGCACTGTCCGAGGAGGTGGTGGAAGCAGATTCAATCATGGCCTTCAAAAGGGAACTGGATAAGTACTTGAAAGGAAAAAATTTGCAGGGCTACGGGGATAGGGCCGGGGAGTGGGACTAGCTGGATTGCTGTTGCATAGAGCCAGTGCGGATTCAATGGGCCGAATGGCCTCCTTCCATGCTGTAACCTTCCTATGATTCCACGATTCTAAGTTAACATGCAGATACAGCAAACAGATAGGAAGGCAAATGGTATGTTAGCCTTTATTGCAAGGGTGTTCGAGTATAAGAGCAAGGAGGTCTTTCTGCAATTATATAGGGCTCTGGTGAGGCTACACCTGGAGTACTGTGTACAGCTTTTGTCTCCTTACCTAAGGAAGGATATACTTGCCTTAGAGGGGGTGCAACAAAGGTTCACTAGATTGATTCCTGGAATGAGATGGTTGTCCTATGGGGCGAGATTGAATGGGCCTATATTCTCACAAATGAGAGGTGATCTCATTGAAACGTATAAAATTCTTAGAGGGCTTGACAGGGTAGATGCTGAGAGGCTGTTTCCCCTGGCTGGAGAGTCTAGAACTTGGGTTCATGGTCTCAAGATAAGGAGTCGGCCATTTTGGACTGAGATGAGGAGAAATTTCTTCAATCAGAGGGTTGTGAATCTTTGGCATTCTCTACCCCATAGGGCTGTGGATGCTCAGTCGTTAAGTATATTCAAGACTGAGATTGATGGATATTTGGACACTAAGAGAATCAAGAGATATGGGGATAGGGTGGGAAAGTGGCATTGAGCTAGAGGTTCAGCCATGATCTTATTGAATGGTGGAGAAGGCTCGAGGAGCTGTATGGCTGACTCCTGCTTCCATTTCTTTTGTTCTTATTGCATTCCAATTGACAAAATCTATTTACTTTGTCTCCAATTGCATAGTCTATGACCGAACTCCTTCCCATTCACTCACATTTATAAACTGTCTTGCCAAACCATACCATCATAAATTCAAAACCATGGTCATGAAATTTTAAAAACAGTTCCTGCTGGCGCATAACATATTTCACAGTTTTCTGTTACTCTAATATACAGTACACCAGATACAGTCGCTACGCTGTTAAATTCCATATTAACACTATAATGCATTTTAAGACTGAAACCATTGTACAAAATAAATATTTTGTGTTTTTATTTAAATTGAGTTGTTGACTGAATGCTTTAATGGGCTGCACAGCAAAGATTTAGAAACTGATTTTTATCTACAGTCATTGGAAATCCTGCCTGATCCAAGCATAACGTTTCTTGGGAAACTAGTTTATATATTGATCGGGAGCCAGCTGTATGTATATGTAAATATATCTGTGTGTAAATATAGTGTATTCAGATTTGACATTTAAAACTCAGCAATAGTTTCGAACCACAACAGGATTTTCAGGCAGCTTAACGAAGAACATTTAAATATTGTCTCTGTGTGTGTGTGTGTGTGTGTGTGTGTATACATATTTTTTTCATTACTGCTAATTTATGCCACTTTGGGAGACACAATATTTGTTTTTGATACTTGGCATTTAAGTGACAGGCGGAGAAGAGAGAAAAAGATTCACTCAACATCACATTTTACTGTGATACCATCTTTATTTCTTCATTCATGAACATAAAATCATTCCTGACACATTTTTCAAATTGTTTATATAAAATGTAACAGTATTTTTCACATTGCAATGTGTTTATAAAAGGTGCTAATTCTCAGAATGCCAGTGACAAAATGCCATTCATAAGCCAACATTTCATTTAGATGTAAATTGCAACCAATCTTTGTAGAAATGTCTATTGGATATTTTGAGGCATTACCCTCAGCGGGTTACTTCATTAATATCAGGCTTAGACTTCAAAGTGTTAGGAATGGAACACGAATTCTTAGCACTGTAATTCATCACACAAGACATTCCTAACTAGCCGCAGTCCATCTTAGGAAAATCACTGAAACTGATGCTAGGAGCTTGCCCATCAGGGAGTGAGATACAACATAATTATTAGAGTCAGCCCATGTTGTTATTTTACTCATCCTGCATTGACTGGCTCAGTGCAGCATAGATGGAGGTCTGGAGTGGTGCATGCGCAGAAATGATAGAATA
Organism: Heptranchias perlo; assembly: GCF_035084215.1. NCBI lineage: Eukaryota > Metazoa > Chordata > Chondrichthyes > Hexanchiformes > Hexanchidae > Heptranchias > Heptranchias perlo. The sequence goes on from NC_090338.1 coordinate 20,287,306, forward strand.
GTTAACTTTAGTTTGCAGAATAATTGGAATGTGGCATGGTGCAGTTACAGGTGAGTCCAGTGTGTCAACTTGGCTCAGTTGATATCATTTCAACACTAAGTTAGAATGGTACAGGAACCATTCTCAGACTTGAGCACAACAAAACTCGACACAGTCCAGTGAAACAATGAGAGAAAAGAAAAGAACTTAAATTATTTACTGCCTTTCATGACTTCAGCACATCCTAGAGCAATTCACAGCCAATGAAGTATTATTTTCTGAAGTATTTTCAATGTTGTAATGTAGGGAAATGCAGCAGCCAATCTGCATGCAGCAAGGTCCGACAATCAGCAATGAGATAAATAACCAAATAACCAATAATTTAGTCGTGTGGTTGAGGGATAAATGTTGGTTAGGACATCGGAAGAACTTCCCAGCTCTTCTTCGAACAGCGCTAAAGGATCTTTACGTCCACCTGAAAGGGTAGACAGGCCCACAGTTTAACATCTCAGCCAAACGACGTCACCTCTGGTAATGCAGCACACTCTCGATAGTGTCAGCCTAGATTATGTGCTCAAGTCCTGGAATGGGGCTTGAACCCATGACCTTCTAGCTTAGAGGGGAGAATGCTACCAGTTAGCCAAAGCTGACACAGAGAGAGTGATACATTATCAGATGTAAGCTCCAGATCAGTTGCAAAGGTCAGCATGCCTGATTCTCTGATTTGCACTCCCTTTAAGTAAAAATCCACGTCAGGAGTGAATTCTTCAAATCTCGGGACTGCAGCGTCCTTTGAATGAAACTCTAAACTGAGGTCTGGCTGCATTTTATTATGGTTCAGTTGGACATTCAAGATCCCATGGCATCATTTGAAAAAAAAACAGTGCGTTCTCTTGGCCAATATTCCTCCATCAAAGGCATTATCTGGTCATTCGTCTCATTGTTGTATATAGAATTCGAATTTATACAAAATAGCTGCTTTGTTTACCTGCATAATCAGTCAGTGCACTCCAAAATATAATTCATTGTTTGAAGACGTTTCTGAGAGAAGTGATGAGGAACTCTATACCGGCAAGTCAGTTTTTTAAGTACTGGCTGAGTTGAGTTCTGCATTGTCTTTAAAGGTTGAAACTTTTTTTTAGTGTTGGAATCCAAGCTAGTAGATTCAGATTGAAGCCCAGGTTCAACTGGCAATGGGCCAAATCTGCACTTTAAAAATTTCAGTGGTAATGATGCTGATCTCTCCAACACGCAGTCAATTAGCAGTGTCCAGTGCATTGTGTTACGTAAGTGTCACTGCATGCACTAATCACATTCTTATCTCTAATTCCCGCATTGAGAAAGCAGAGTTCAGTGTTACCTCGCTGAAGACGTGCAAGTGCATATAACAAACATTTGATACAGACATCTTAGAAGGGAACAAAAGTTCCAAACTGAACAGCTTGATCGTGTGAAATAAAAAACTAAAATTGGTGTAGTATTGATGTTCTGCAACTAGATTTTACTAACAATATATTGGAACTGAATCTGTGTTACTGTGTGCCCGGAGAACAGTTGCACAGTGAGGAGAGGGGAATGGAGGATTGTGGGAGCAAAAATATTTAGCACAATTCTACACAATTTGCCCCTGGTTTATTCTTTTGTCATTTGGACTGGGAGCAAAGGAAGCTGTATGGTCAATGAGGTTCTTAAAGCAGAACAGGCATTTTATGTTTGTTTTTGGAAAGTTCACAGTACCTTTTTAAATACTGCATTGTTTTTATTCAATATCTTTCATCGTTTTGAAATCCTTAATAATAGGTTTGTGACAAAAAAATTGCCTGAGTGCAACAAACAGTGCAAACATTTCTTGCTTCCACTTGGCAGAGCAGTACGTGCATTTTGCCAGCCATGTTGTGGGTGTTGCACTGATCTCTGATTGGCCAACAGACTGTTTTATACCTTGACATTGGGTTCACCTTCCCTGCTTTTTGCCTGCCTCGAACTGTTCCCCAGCCCCATATAGCCTTTGGAAAGGTTGACAAATAGCTTAAATGATTTTGAGCCTTTCTGAAGGGCTAGAAAATGTTTTGCTTCTTCCCCTTGTGACCATTATCCTTCAACTGGCAGTGTTGAATATTCCACTCTCTCCATCAGTGTACACCCAATGCCTGGGCCAATATGCACAAGAAGTGTATTCAAATAATCTAAATGGCCTGACCTCATTAAATCGGACAAGGTCAATTCAGTGCGCTAGTGATGTGCATTGTTTTTTTTATTCGTTCATGGGATGTGGGCGTCTCTGGCAAGGCCAGAATTTATTGCCCATCCCTAATTGCCCTTGAGAAGGTAGTGGTGAGCCGCCTTCTTGGACCGCTGCAGTCCGTGTGGTGAAGGTTCACCCAGAGTGCTGTTAGGTAGGGAGTTCGAGGATTTTGACCCAGCGGACGATGAAGGAATGGCGATATATTTCCAGGTCGGGATGGTGTGTGACTTGGAGGGGAATGTGATGGGGCTACTGCAACAGGAACACCAAATCAGCCTCGTTGGCCTCGATATTAACACCCCCTACAATGGGAAAAGTGATCCATCCATGGCTAACTTAAGAAGTTAAAGGTAGCATTAGATTAAAAGAAGAGGCTTATAATGTTGCCAAGAAGAGTAGTAAGCCTGAGGATTGGGAGAGTTTTAGAAACCAGCAAAGGATGACCAAAAAATTGATAAAAAGGGAGAAATAGAATGAGAGTAAACTTGCAAGAAATATAAAAACAGACTGTAAGAGCTTGTACGAGTATATAAACAGGAAGAGTGTAGTGAAAGTAAACATGGGTCCCTTCGCGGCTGAGACAGGAGAAATTATAATGGGGAATAAGTAAATGGCAGAGACGTTAAACAAATATTTTGTATCTGTCTTCACTGTAGAAGACACAAAAAATATATCAGAAATAGTGGGGAACCAAGGGTCTAATGACAGTGAGGAACTTCAAGTATTAATATTAGTAAAGAAAAAGTACTGGAGAAATTAATGGGATTAAAAGCAGACAAATCCCCTGGACCTGATGGTCTAAATCCTAGGGTCCGAAAAGAGGTGGCTGCAGAGAAAGTGGATGCATTGGTTGTGATCTTCCAAAATTCCATAGATTCTAGCTAGCAAATATAACACCGGTCTTCAAGAAAGGAGGGAGAGAGAAAATGGGAAACTACAGGCTAGTTAGCTTGAAATCAGTAGTAGGGAAAATGCTAGAATCTATTATGAAGGATGTAGTAACAGGACACTTAGAAAATCATAATATGATTAGGCAGAGTCAACATGGTTTTATGAAAGGGAAATCGTGTTTGACAAATCTATTAGAGTCTTTTCAGGATGTAGATAAAGGGGAACCAGTGGATGTAGTACATTTGGATTTTCAAAAGGCATTGATAAGGTGACGCACAAAAGGTTGTTACACAAGATAAGGGCACATGGGATTGGGGGTAATATCTTAGCATGGATAGAGGATTGGTGAAAGGACAGAAAACAAAGAGTAGGAATAAACAGGTCATTTTCAGCTTGGCAGGCTGTTACTAGTGGGATGCCGCAAGGATCAGTGCTGGGGCCTCAGCTATTTACAATCTATATTAATGACGCAGATGAGGGGACTGAGTGCAATGTATCCAAGTTTGCTGACAATACAAAGCTAGGTGGAAAGTTAGCTGTGAGGAGGACACAATGTGGGGAAATGTGAAGTTATTTACTTTGGTAGGAAGAATAGAAAAACAGAATATTTTTCAAAGAGTGAGAAATTATTAAATGTTGGTGTTCAGAGAGATTTGGGTGTCCTTCTATATGAAACATAGAAAGTTAACATGCAAGTACAGCAAGCAATTAAGAAGGCAAATGGTATGTTGGCCTTTATTGCAAGGGGTTTGGAATACAAGAGTAAGGACATCTTGCTGCAATTGTTCAGGGTTTTGGTGAGACCACGCATGGAGTACTGTGTACAGTTTTGGTCTCCTTACCTAAGAAAGGATACATTTGCCTTTAGAGGGTTCACTAGATTGATTCCTGGGATGAGAAGGTTGTCCTATTAGGAGAGATTTCGTAGAATGGGCCTCTACTCTCTGGAATTTAGAAGAATGAGAGGTGATCTCATTGAAACATATAAGATTCTGAGAGGGCTTGACAGGGTAGATGGTGAGAGGCTGTTTCCCCTGGCTGGAGAGTCCAGAACAAGGGGACATAGTCTCAGGATAAGGGGTGGAACATTTAGGACTGAGATGAGGAGAAATTTCTTCACTCAGAGGGTTGTGGATCTTTGGAATTCTCTACCCCAGAGGGCTGTGGATGCTCAGTCATTGAGTATATTCAAGGCTGAGATCCAAATATTTTTGGACTCTAAGCGAATTAAGGGATATGGGGATAGGGTGGGAAAGTGGAGTTGAGGTCAAAGATCAGCCATGACCTTAGTGAATGGCAGAGCAGGCTCGAGGGGCTGTATGGCCTACTCTTGCTCCGATTTCTTATGTTCTTAAGTTCAGCAAGACCTCCATGTCCCCGGCCTTGCCGGGTTCTTCGACCGTTTGTGGCCTCCCTTGCACCTTTCCCGCTTCCACATAAATATCGGGGCCACTCTATCTGGAAAACATGATAATGATACACCAGGCCAAAACATAATTCTTTCACCATTTTGTTTCTTCAACCGTCACATTTTAAGATAGATTTTCTGTTACAGACACTCCTGGGGTAGGAACAGTATACAGTTGAACACCTGCCTGATTTACTTTGTTGGTTTACCTTGTTGGTTTACCCCTAATTAACTGTTGCTGCAGCAGCTATTTAAAAGGCAGTGCAGGCAATTTAATTAAAACGTCTCTGACAGCAACCTAGGGCAGCATCCCAACAGGCCAACCCCAAGATTTATAAATACTGATGGAAATATGCTGCCTGGAGTTGGTGCAAGGATGAGTGTCCTATTTGGCACTGTAGGACCTCCTCCGCTGAGAACTGCAGTGCAGCATGCCTGGGAGGAGACAGTGGCCAAAGACAACCCTGTCTGTCCTGTCTCCAAGATCCCCGGGACCTGGAAGCAAATATTTAATAAGGTGACAGGCCTGAGCAAGCTACTAACGTAAGGTTACCCAATAGTAGCATGTACCAGGTAGATGGTCCAAGTATGCATACAACAACAGCAACACCAACTACTTGCATTTATATAGCGCCTTTAACAGAGTAAAATGTCCCAAGGCACGTCGCAGGGGTGTTATCAAACAAAATTTGACACCGAGCCACATGAGATATTAGGACAGGTTGGTCAAAGAGGTAGGTTTTAAGGAGCGTTTTAAAAGAGGAAAGAGAGGTAGGGAGGCGGAGGGGTTTAGGGAGGGAATTCCAGAGCTTGGGGCCTAGGCAGCTGTAGGCACAGCCGCCAATGGTGGAGCGATTAAAATCAGGGATGCGTAAGAGGCAAGAATTGAAGGAGCGCAGAGACCTTGGAGGATTGTAGGGCTGGAGGAGGTCACAGAGATAAGTAGGGGTGGGGCCACGGAGGGATTTGCAAACAAGGATGAGAATTTTAAAATCGAGGCATTGCTGGACCAGGAGCCAATGTAGGCTAAGAAGCACAGGGGTGATGGGTGGGCAGGACTTGGTGCAAATTAGGAAATGGACAGCAAAGTTTTGGATGAGCTCATGTTTAAGAAATTTCCTGTTACATATTTACTGATGTCCCTTGCAAATCAGTTAGACAACCTTACAGCTCTTTGATTGCCTCAAATGCGAAGCCTATACTATAACAGGGCACAGATTCAAGGTGCAATTTACGACTGGAACTCTTGTCACGCTAACATCTAAAAATGTTTCATACCATAAATCCTTCTAACAGAGCTTGGCTCCATGATGAATGTTCATTTATTCACACACTGATACAGGAATGATACTTGAGAGTTATTGTAGGTGCTCTTAAAACTTCCAGCATCTCAACACTACTGTATTTCTCTGCTTGCAGGACAAGGGACAAACATGGATGGAAGGTTGGCTCCCAAGTTTTAGGTTCTGACAGCTTTTGAGGATGCCACACTGGGCAATATGGCACCAAAAACAGAGGGTGAAAGTGAAGGTCCTTTTCCAAGTACTTGTACCATTTTTGTGTTCTGTCTTCTCCCTCTACCCACTCACTCTCTCATACAGGAATATAACCACACCATAATGCACAATATATTGCCATATAAGCACTGTTTGACAGGGATTTTTGCAGTTAGCATTGCAACATGTTCTTTTCCACCCAGCATTCTGAAATCACAAAAGCAAGCAGCACTTTACATCATCTATTGCAAGCTCCAGCACAGCTTCATCCACTCTGCAGGCAACACTGAGGTGAGTCATAATGCTTGTGTAAAGAGGAGAAACAACCTGCTGGCCGAAGTGCTAGCTCGCTTTCTTCTTCAACTGTGGAGCCTAGGGATTTAAATCTTATAGGTCCAGCTCACAAAAGAAGATTGCTGTCTGAGCACCTTCATCTACTGGTGTCATTTGAGAATGTAGAAAGCAAGGTGCGGCCAAGAACATGATGTGGAGATGCCGGTGATGGACTGGGGTTGACAAATGTAAACAATCTTACAACACCAGGTTATAGTCCAACAATTTTATTTGAAAATCACAAGCTTTCGGAGGCTTCCTCCTTCGTCAGGTGAATGTCAGGAAATCCTTGAACGTTTTGCATTTATATTCAGAGAACAATACCTGGTGATTACAGATAATCTTTCCAACTGCCCGTTTCAAGGCAATCAAAGTGTTCAGACAGAGAGGTGTTACCTACAGGATCACCGAATATACAAACGGCCAGAACATAAAATAGAGAGAGAGAGAGAGAGAAACATCCAAAAGGAAGAGAAAGACAGAAAATAATTCAATTTTAATTCAACGGGTCATTTTCTGTTTTTCTCTTCCTTTTGGATGTTTCTCCCTCTCTCTCTGTTTTGTGTTCTGGCCGTTTGTATATTCGGTGGTCCTGTAGGTAATACCTCTCTGTCTGAACACTTTGATTGCCTTGACAACGGGCAGTTGTAAAGATTATCTGTAATCACCAGGTATTGTTCTCTGAATATAAATGTGAAACGTTCAAGGATTTCCTGACATTCACCTGACGAAGGAGGAAGCCTCCGAAAGCTTGTGATTTTCAATTAAAATTGTTGGACTATAACCTGGTGTTGTAAGATTGTTTACATTGGCCAAGAACAGGGAGCTGTCCATTAGTCACGTGTGCAGTTGTACAGGGAGACTTCTCTCTGCATAAGTCCACCATGAAGTCTGTAAGAACTCCAGGACATATGCTGCGAAGCCCCCCCCCGCCACCTCCATTGCCTCCCCTCTCCTCATTCAGAAGTCCAAAGCTGAGTTAGAGTAGCTCTCATGGAAACTCAGCCCTCCAATCTATTAAAGGCTCTTTTGACATACTGAGGAATTGGATGGAGAGAGCCATGAGGTAGAGTTTCATAGACCTCTAGTCTTTTCTCACACAGATCAGTGGTCACATTGAGGGAGCACCCAGCAATAGGTACATGACTGGAGTTGCTTGAAGGAAGCTACAGGTAATGAATATAAAGGCGCACGGAATACATTAGCACCTCGGGGAAGCATTCAGACAAAAAACCCAGTAAAGTCATGTTCCCATAGCACAAACTAGGAAAATAAATTGTTGGCACTTTATTTGACCTTTTTTCAAAGAGTTTCTTTCTAATTGTGCAAAATAAAAGCACCATTATTGGAGCACCTTCACCACACAGACTGCAGCGGTTCAGGAAGAAGGCTCATCACCTCCTTCTCAAGGGCAATTAGGGATGCACAATACATGCCAGCCTTGCCAGCGATGCCCAAATCCCAAGAATGAATAAAAAAAAATAACTGTAGCATTGGTAAAGAGCAAAGCCACTTCTGGTCTTTACTTAGAAGAAAAGAGAACTGCCTGAAAGAATTTCAATACTTTAGTTTTAATAGGTAGCCTAATTTGATGCAATCTGATGGATGGCTCATGAATTTGAGCCCGGTAGCTGGGAGAGATTTAGAGAAATTGTACTGGACTGCCAACTGAACAGTCACAGATTTCCCAAAGCCCAGTGCATGCTCCAACAACTTTGGTTTGGCAAGTAATGGTGGACAGTGCATTTGAACTTCCAAGTACAAGGAGTAGAATTTTATGTCACCATAGTCCTGGGAGAGTTTCAGAAATAGGGCAAGTGGTGTGTGAAGCCTTACTACCTGTATTCCATGTGGCCTTTATGGATTGACATAGAATGTTGAAGTGTCAAAACAAGGTCTGACTTAGATGGCAGCAACTCTTGTGGGGTGCTCCAGCCGTGATGTTGTAGTGCTCTGACATCCGTGTTGCAAGGCTTTAGACTGTACTGAGTGGAGGAGTAAGAGATGGTTTACTCTGCAGTCTGTCAAAACAGATTTCAGTATTCCATGAATGGACATATGTAGGCTTTGTAAAGCACAAAAGTTGCTTGCAGTGACAAGAATCATATTAAATGTTTGTACAATAACATCACCGATAATTTCCACACTAAGGTCTTTTCAGCACTAAAGGTCACAGATTGTGGGGGTGAATAGCTTTTTATTCATTGCAGTTTGCATGAGCTTTGAAGGATGCTGGTATTCAGTTGTGGGAGTTTGACTGTAATCAGTTATAATGGATGGATGTGAACTTTGCTCCTTTTCACTCGGCTAGGACAACACCAGTTGGAGGAAACAGTTCAAATAGGTGAGCCGGTGAGCAAATCAGTTGACCAAGGAATAGGATGGATCGAATGTGTAGTGATGGCTATTGCCTGGCATTTGACAGCTTATTGAATGAGGATTCTGGGGTTTATATGAAGACTATCTTAAGGAGTGAAAAGTTGCTTTATAATAATGTTTACAGCATGTGTGTGTGTTGTTTCAGATTCTTGCAATTCCTATTTTCCCCCAGACATTAAAAAGTTGTAGTTGCAGAGAACACTTACAAGAGAATTATAAAATCCCATTTATATTCCACCAGAGAAGATGACCCAATAACTCCTGAGGGATGAGGACACAAGTGATTTATGATGTATTCCTCACTCGTGAAATCTAAATGGGATTTCATGATTTCCTCCCTAAGTATTGTCTATATCACCTATTATTATTTTATACATTTAAAAAATAGCAGTTTATAGCAGTACTCATTTTCTTGCTCGTATCTTAAGTTTATTTTTCCTATCAAGCCCACTGTGCTATATTCTGATTTATTGCAGCCTGTAATACAAAATTCTGATACACCTCACATTAATACTCTGATACAGCAGAAATCCTTCATTTATAGCTTTAATATACATCACATTTTGATGAAAATGGTGTTAGCTGTGGCTCAGTGGTAGCACTCTCACCTCTGATTCAGAAAGTTGTGAGTTCAAGCCCCGTTCCAGAGACTTGAGCACAAAATTTAGGCTGACGCTTCGGTGCAGTAGTGAGGGAATGCTGCACTGTCGGATGTGCCGTCTTTCAGATGAGATGTTAAACCAACGCCTCAGCTGCCCTCTCAGGAGGATATAAAAGATCCCATGGCACTATTTCGAAGACGAACAAGGGAGTTCTCCTCTGTGTCCTGGCTAATATTTATCCCTCAAACAAGATCACTAAAACAGGTTATCTGGTTATCATCACACTGCTGCTTGAGGGACCTTGCTGTGTGCAAATTGGCTGCTGCGTTTCCTACATTACAGTAGTAACTGCAAATCAAAAGTATTTCATTGGCTGTAAAGTGCCTTGGGACATCTTGAGGTCATGAAAGGCACTATATAAATGCAAGTCTTTCTTATGTCTCCTCAGCCTGTCACTACAAAATTTTGAAAGGCCCCTCACCTCTCGCTTGAAAACCCCAGGATACACTTCACGTACCTCACCGCAACACTGTCTGATGTACCTTTAGTCCCCCACCCTGGCCTTGTAACAACCTTTGCTATATTATGTATACACTGAAACAATAACAACAACAACTTGTGTTTATATAGCGCCTTTAATGTAGTAAAACATCCCATGCCGCTTCCCAGGAAGTTAGCAAACAAAATTTGACACCGAGCCACATAAGGAGATATTAGGACAGGTGACCAAAATATTGGTCAAAGAGGTAGGTTTTAAGGAGAATCTTAAAGGAGGAGAGAGAGGTAGAGAGGTGGAGAGGTTTAGGGAGGGAATTCCAGAGTATAGGGCCGAGGCAGCTGAAGGCATGGCCACCAAAAGTGGAGCGATTAAAATCAGGGATGCGCAAGAGGTAAGAATTGGAGGAGCAAACACATCTCAGAGGGTTGTAGGGCTGGAGGAGGTTACAGAGATAGGGAGGGGCGAGGCAATGGAGGGATTTGAAAACAAAGATGAGAATTTTAAAATCGAGGCATCCCCGGACCGGGAGTCATAAGAACATAAGAAATTGGAGCAGGAGTAGGCCAATCGGCCCCTCGAGCCTGCTCCGCCATTCAATAAGATCATGGCTGATCTGATCCCAACCACAAATCTAAAGAACACAAGAAGTAGGAGCAGGACCCGGCCACACAGCCCCTGGGCCCTCTCCGCCACCCACAGGGCATTGACCGATCCGAACTCAGCTTCATGTCCAATTTCCTGCCCGCTCCCCATAACCCCTAATTCCCTTTACTTCTAGAAAACTGTCTATTTCTGTTTTAAATTTATCTAATGATGTAGCTTCCACAGCTTCCTGGGGCAGCAAATTCCACAGACCTACCACCCTCTGACTGAAGAAGTTTCTCCTCATCTCAGTTTTGAAAGAGCAGCCCCTTATTCTAAGATTATGCCCCCTAGTTCTAGTTTCACCCATCTTTGGGAACATCCTTACCGCATCCACCCGATCAAGCCCCTTCACAATCTTATATGTTTCAATAAGATCGCCTCTCATTCTTCTGAACTCCAATGAGTAGAGTCCCAATCTACTCAACCTCTCCTCATATGTCCGCCCCCTCATCCCCGGGATTAACCGAGTGAACCTTCTTTGTACTGCCTCGAGAGCAAGTATGTCTTTTCTTAAGTATGGAGACCAAAACTGTATGCAGTATTCCAGGTGCGGTCTCACCAATACCCTATATAACTGCAGCAATACCTCCCTGTTTTTATATTCTATCCCCCTAGCAATAAAAGCCAACATTCCGTTGGCTTTCTTGATCACCTGCTGCACCTGCATACCAACTTTTTGATTTTCTTGCACTCGGACCCCCAGATCCCTTTGTACTGCAGTACTTTCCAGTTTCTCACCATTAAGATAATAACTTGCTCTCTGATTTTTCCTGCCAAAGTGCATAACCTCACATTTTCCAATATTATATTGCATCTGCCAAATCTCCGCCCACTCACCCAGCCTGTCTATATCCCCCTGCAGGTTTTTTATGTCCTCCTCACTCTCTACTTTCCCTCCCATCTTTGTATCATCTGCAAATTTTGATATGTTGCACTCGGTCCCCTCCTCCAAATCGTTAATATAGATTGTAAAGAGTTGGGGACCCAGCACCGACCCCTGTGGAACACCACTGGTTACTGGTTGCCAGTCCGAAAATGAACCATTTATCCCAACTCTCTGCTTCCTGTTCGATAACCAATCCTCCACCCATGCCAGAATGTTACCCCCAATCCCGTGATTTTTTATCTTAAGTAATAATCTTTTATGTGGCACCTTGTCGAATGCCTTCTGGAAGTCTAAATACACTATGTCCACTGGTTCCCCTTTATCCACCCTGTACGTTATATCCTCAAAGAACTCAAGCAAATTTGTCAGACATGACTTCCCCTTCATAAAGCCATGCTGACTTTGTCCTATTAAATTATGCTTATCTAAATGTTCCGTTACTGTCTCCTTAATAATAGACTCCAAAATTTTACCCACCACAGATGTTAAGCTAACTGGCCGATAATTTCCAGCCTTCTGCCTACTACCCTTTTTAAATAACGGTGTTACATTAGCAGTTTTCCAATCTGCCGGGACCTCTCCTGAGTCCAGGGAATTTTGGAAAACTATCACCAAAGCATCCACAATCCCTACTGCCACTTCCCTCAAGACCCTAGGATGGAAGCCATCAGGTCCAGGGGATTTATCCGCTTTGAGTCCCATTATTTTACTGCGTACCATCTCCTGAGTGATTTTAATCGTATTTAGCTCCTCCCCCCGTAGAGTCCCCTGTTTGTCCAGTGTTGGGATATTCTTCGTGTCCTCTACTGTAAAGACTGAAACAAAATATTTGTTCAGCATTTTTGCCATCTCCATGTTTCCCACCATTAATTTCCCGGCCTCATCCTCTAAGGGACCTACGTTTGCCTTAGCCACCCTTTTTCTTTTTATATAACTATAGAAACTCTTGCTATCTGTTTTTATATTTTTTGCTAATTTCTTTTCATAATCTAACTTCCCTTTCTTAATCAATCCTTTAGTTACTTTTTGTTGTCTTTTGAAGAATTCCCAATCTTCTATCCTCCCACTAAGTTTGGCTACCTTATATGTCCTTGTTTTTAGTCGGATACTATCCTTGATTTCTTTACTTAGCCACGGATGGCTGTCATTTCTTTTACACCCTTTTTTCCTCAGTGGAATATATTTATTTTGAAAGTTGTAAAATAACTCCCTAAATGAACACCACTGCTCATGTACCGTCTTACGCTTTAATCTATTTTCCCAGTCCACTTTAATCAATTCCGCTCTCATACCATCATAGTCTCCTTTATTCAAGCTCAGTACGCTTGTTTGAGAATCAACCTTCTCACCCTCTAATTGGATATGGAATTCAACCATGTTGTGGTCGCTCGTTCCAAGGGGATCCTTAACTAGGACATTATTAATTAATCCTGACTCATTACACAGGACCAGGTCCAAGGTTGCCTGCCCCCGAGTAGGATCAGTTACACAAGGCTGCTCTGCCCAATTTGATTTGTCCAGTTAATATGATAATTAAAATCCCCCATAATTATGGCTGTTCCCTTATTACATGCCCCGACTATTTCCTGATTAATACTTCTTCCAGCAGAGTTGCAACTATTAGGAGGCCTATATACTACGCCCACTAATGTTTTCTTTCCCCTTATTATTCCTTATCTCCACCCAAACTGTTTCATTATCTTGATGCTTTGTCCCAATATCATTTATCTGTATTACAGTGATTCCTTCCTTTATTAACATAGCCACCCCACCTCCCCTTCCTTCCTGCCTGTCCTTCCTGATTGTTAAATACCCTGGCATATTTAATTCCCAGTCGTTGTCACCCTGCAGCCATGTTTCTGTAATGGCCACAAGATCATACCCATACGTAGTTATTTGTGCCGTTAACTCGTCCATTTTGTTACGAATGCTACGTGCATTCAAATAAAGAACTTTCAAATCTGTTTTGTGACGCTTAGTTCCTGCTTTTTCCTTTTTTAACACTTTACCTATTACTCCATACCTTCTGTCCCTTCCTGTTACGCTTTCCTCTCTCTCCCTGCTCAGGTTCACAACCCCCTGCCACTTTAGTTTAAACCCTCCCCAACAGCACGAGCAAACACTCCTCCTCGGACAGCGGTCCCAGCCCTGCCCAGGTGCAGACCGTCCGGTTTGTACTGGTCCCACCTCCCCCAGAACCGTTTCCAGTGTCCCAGGAATTTGAATCCCTCCTCCTTGCACCATTCCTCTAGCCACGTATTCATTTGAAATATCCTCCTATTTCTACTCTGACCAGCACGTGGCACTGGCAGCAATCCTGAGATTACTACCTTTGAGGTCCTATTTTTAAATTTACCTCCTAACTCCCTATATTCTGCTTTTAGGACCTCATCCCCTTTTTTACCTATATCGTTGGTGCCGATGTGCACCACGACAGCTGGCTGTTCGCCCTCCCCCTCCAAAATGTTCTGTAGCCGCTCCGAGATGTCCTTGATCCTTGCACCAGGGAGGCAACACACCATCCTGGAGTCTCGGTTGCGGCCGCAGAAACGCCTGTCAATATAGGTCAGCGAGCACAGGGATAGAATCATAGAATCATAGACGTTTACAACATGGAAACAGGCCCTTCGGCCCAACATGTCCATGTCACCCAGTTTATACCACTAAGCTAGTCCCAGTTGCCTGCACTTGGCCCATATCCCTCTATACCCATCGTACCCATGTAACTGTCCAAATGCTTTTTAAAAGACAAAATTGTACCCGCCTCTACTACTGCCTCTGGCAGCTCGTTCCAGACACTCACCACCCTTTGAGTGAAAAAATTGCCCCTCTGGACCCTTTTGTATCTCTCCCCTCTCACCTTAAATCTATGCCCCCTCGTTATAGACTCCCCTACCTTTCGGAAAAGATTTTGACTATCTACCTTATCTGTGCCCCTCATTATTTTATAGACTTCTATAAGATCACCCCTAAACCTCCTACTCTCCAGGGAAAAAAGTCTCAGTCTATCCAACCTCTCCCTATAAGTCAAACCATCAAATCCCGGTAGCATCCTAGTAAATCTTTTCTGCACTCTTTCTAGTTTAATAATATCCTTTCGATAATAGGGTGACCAGAACTGTACACAGTATTCCAAGTGTGGCCTAACTAATGTCTTGTACAACTTCAACAAGACATCCCAACTCCTGTATTCAATGTTCTGACCAATGAAACCAAGCATGCTGAATGCCTTCTTCACCACCCTATCCACCCGTGACTCCACTTTCAAGGAGCGATGAACCTGCACTCCTAGATCTCTTTGTTCTATAACTCTCCCCAACGCCCTACCATTAACGGAGTAGGTCCTGGCCCGATTCGATCTACCAAAATGCATCACCTCACATTTATCTAAATTAAACTCCATCTGCCATTCATCGGCCCACTGGCCCAATTTATCAAGATCCCGTTGCAATCCTAGATAACCTTCTTCACTGTCCACAATGCCACCAATCTTGGTGTCATCTGCAAACTTACTAACCATGCCTCCTAAATTCTCATCCAAATCATTAATATAAATAACAAATAACAGCGGACCCAACACCGATCCCTGAGGCACACTGCTGGTCACAGGCCTCCAGTTTGAAACACAACCCTCTACAACCACCCTCTGTCTTCTGTCGTCAATCCAATTTTGTATCCAATTGGCTACCTCACCTTGGATCCCGTGAGATCTAACCTTATGTAACAACCTACCATGCGGTACCTTGTCAAAGGCTTTGCTGAAGTCCATGTAGACCACGTCTACTGCACAGCCCTCATCTATCTTCTTGGTTACCCCTTCAAAAAACTCAATCAAATTTGTGAGACATGATTTTCCTCTCACAAAACCATGCTGACTGTTCCTAATCAGTGCCTGCCTCTCCAAATGCCCGTAGATCCTGTCTCTCAGAATACCCTCTAACAACTTACCCACTACAGATGTCAGGCTCGTGTCTGTAGTTCCCAGACTTTTCCCTGCCGCCCTTCTTAAACAAAGGCACACCATTTGCTACCCTCCAATCTTCAGGCACCTCACCTGTAGCTGTCGATGATTCAAATATCTCTGCTAGGGGATCCACAATTTCCTCCCTAACCTCCCATAACGTCCTGGGATACATTTCATCAGGTCCCGGAGATTTATCTACCTTGATGCACGTTAAGACTTCCAGCACCTCCCTCTCTCTAATATGTACACTCCTCAAGACATCACTATTTATTTCCCCAAGTTCCCTAACATCCATGCCTTTCTCAACCGTAAATACCGATGCGAAATATTCATTTAGGATCTCACCCATCTCTTGTGGTTCCGCACATAGATGACCTTGTTGATCCTTAAGAGGCCCTACTCTCTCCCTCGTTACTCTTTTGCCCTTTATGTATTTGTAGAAGCTCTTTGGATTCACCTTTGCATTATCTGCCAAAGCAATCTCATGTCCCCTTTTTGCCCTCCTGATTTCTCTCTTAACTCTACTCCGGCAATCACTATACTCTTCAAGGGATCCACTTGATCCCATCTGCCTATGCATGCCATATGCCTCCTTCTTCTTTTTGACTCGGGCCTCAATCTCCCGAGTCATCCAAGGTTCCCTACTTCTACCAGCCTTGCCCTTCACTTTATAAGGAATGTGCTTACCCTGAACCCTGGTTAACACACTTTTGAAAGCCTCCCACTTACCAGACGTCCCTTTGCCTGCCAACAGACTCTCCCAATCAACTTCTGATAGTTCCTGTCTAATACCATCAAAATTGGCCTTTCCCCAATTTAGAATTTTAACTTTTGGGCCAGACCTATCATTCTCCATAGCTATCTTAAAACTAATGGAATTATGATCACTGGTCCCAAAGTGATCCCTCACTAACAATTCTGTCACCTGCCCTTCCTTATTTCCCAAGAGGAGGTCAAGTTTTGCCCCCTCTCTAGTCGGGCCATCCACATACTGAATGAGAAATTCCTCCTGAATACACTCAACAAATTTCTCTCCATCCAAGCCCCTAATGCTATGGCTGTCCCAGTCAATATTGGGAAAGTTAAAGTCCCCTACTATTACCACCCTATTTTTCTTGCAGCTGTCTGTAATCTCCTTACATATTTGCTCCTCAATTTCCCGTTGACTATTTGGGGGTCTGTCGTACAATCCTATCAAAGTGATCTCTCCCTTCTTATTTTTCAGTTCTACCCATATAGACTCAGTGGGCGAACCCTCGGATATATCCTCTCTCACTACTGCCATGATGTTCTCCATAATCAAGAACGCAACTCCCCCTCCTCTCTTACCTCCTGCTTTATCTTTCCTATAGCATCTGTACCCTGGAACATTGAGCTGCCAGTCCTACCCCTCCCTTAGCCATGTTTCAGTAATAGCTATAACATCCCAGTCCCATGTACCCATCCATGCCCTGAGTTCATCTGCCTTGCCCATCAGACTTCTTGCTTTGAAATAAATGCATTTTAATCTAGACTTCCCTTGGTCTTTGCCCTGCTTTCTCAGACCATCTGTCCGGTCATGTTTTGTACACTCTCCCTTACTGCCTTTTGTTTCTGTCACCACTTTACTTCCCACTGACTTCCTGCATCGGTTCCCATCCCCCTTCCACTTTAGTTTAAACCCTCCCCAACAGCACTAGCAAACACTCCCCCTGGGACATTGTTACTGAAGATTCAAGAAGAGTGAGGACACCCTGAATCACATGTTCTGGGAATGTCCTTGGGTCAATTGATGGGAGAACAGGAGTTGGTGCAAGTTAGGATACGGGCAGCAGAGTTTTGGATAAGCTCAAGTTTATGGAGGGTGGAAGCTGGGAGGCCGGCCAGGAGAACATTGGAATAGTCGAGTCTAGAGGTAATAAAGACATGGATGCAGGTTTCAGCATCGGATGAGCTCTGCAGATGGGCGGTGACGGGCGATGTTACGGAGGTGGAAATAGGCGGTCTTGGTGATGGAGCCGATATGTGGTCGGAAGCTCATCTCAGGGTCAAATAGGATGCCAAGATTGCGAATGGTCTGGTTCAGCCTCAGACTGTGGCCAAGGAGAGGGATGGAGCTAGTGGCTAGGGAACGGAGTTTGCGATGGGGACCAAAGACTTTGGGCTAGAAATCGGGCCATGCAGCGCCCGTTGTTTCGGCGCTGGGCGGCCTCCCGAAGTGGCAAGGTGGTGTCTTGGCTGCGCACGCACGTTTCCAGCATGCCATGCACCAGACGCCATCTTGGTATCGGTATTTGCGCAAATACCCAACACCGGCATCATGTCAAGTCGGGAGAAAATGCATACAATCAGTGTGCAATGCTGATTTGAAGTGATAGACACCATTTTAGACCTTAATGCTCAACTCAACGCACAATCTTAACCACGCACACCTGAACATGTCTTAGAGTGCCTGGAGGACCAACCATCGCTATTTAAAGGGACCATGCAGTTTAGTTGCTACTTGGTGCTGATGGAATGGGAAGTGTTTTTTGAAGCTCTCTATACTTGATGAGAGTTGCTAGAGTACGTTTGAGAGTGGTTTGGCAGGTATTTTGCTTTTGCATAGAGCCGGCATGGACTCGATGGGCCGAATGGCCTCCTTTCATGCTGTAACCTTTCTATGATTCTACTGCCTTACGGTTCGGAAAGTCACAACCGTGGTTGAACAACATTCCTGGCAACCATGGGCGGTTTGCTAGGGCTCCTGCTTGGCATTGAGCAGGACTGGGAGCATGTAGAGAGGCCACACACAGCAGGTCAAGCTACGAGGAGAGGGAGGAGGAGGAGGCCCAGGAGGCCATATCCATTGAGGGCCTTCAGGGACCAATTCCCTTACCTCAACATGAGCGACGAGCATTGCATCTGACGGCTGAGGTTCACCAAGGAGGCCGTGACGGAGATCTGTCAACTGATGCAGCCACAACTGCAGCTTCAGAGCAGGGCAACGACAGCCTTGCCTTTGGCTGCGCTGAACTTCTATGGCTTAGGATCATTTCAGGCCTCTGCTGGCGTCATGTGCAACATCTCGCAATATGCAGTGCACTGCTGCATAAGGGAGGTCACAGACTCACTGCATGAGATGAGGAACAGGTTTATCACCTTCCCTCTTGACAGACAGGCAGAAAGAGCGAGCACGGGGTTTCGCTTGCATTGCTGGCTTCCCCATGGTGCAGGGTGCCATTGACTGTATGCACATTGCCCTGTGTGCCACACATATCAACTCGACTGTCCTCGTCAACCGAAAGGGCTTCCGTTCCCTAAACGTGCAGCTGGTGTGTGACCACACGCATCAAATCATGGAGGTCGATGTCCGCTACCCTGGGAGCAGTCACGGCTCCTTCGTTATGTGGCAGTCCAATGTGCCAGCTATCTTTCACCCGGCTCGGCAAGTCTAAGGCTGGCTACTGGGCAACAAGGGCTATCCCCTCATGCCGTGGCACATGACTCCAGTCAGGCACCCACACACATGTGCACAACAGGCCTATAATGAGAGCCATGTTGCCACACACAACGGCATGGAGCACACCACAGACCTCCTGAAACAACGCTTCCACTGCCTGGACTGTTATGGAGGAGCCCTGCAGTACTCTGCTGAGCATGTGGGAGGATTTGTTGTGGTATGCTGCCTGAGCCAGAGATGGAGGAGGAGGAGGAAGAGGCTGAGGAGGAAGAGGGGAGGAGAAAGTGGAGGAAGACGCAAAGGTGCAATAGGGAACACACACCTTGTCTGCAAGGGTTTTGCGTGCCCGCCTGATCCATGCCCGTTATCAATAATGTCAAATACATCCCTGAACTCGCCAACAGTCCTACACTCCCCATCTGCCCGCTCCCACATGACCATCAAATCGCCCTCCATCTGATTACACATTGGTTGTTTCCCCCTCAGCTCATTGCACAAATAAAAACCACCATCAAATGCAAATTCAAAGTCACATTTAACAATGAACAAATCAAATTATGGAAACAAAACAGAACTATTCATCCTTGTGCTACACTTTAGCGCCTGTTGTTCGTGCACCTTTACCTATCCTAGAGCTCCTACAAGGTGCATCCCCGGTGGCTGGAGCATGGGTGGTGGAAGGCTGCTAGCCTTCAGTGGAGGAGTGTGCAGATGACCTTTGAGGACGACCTCAAGCAGCTCTGGGCCGGGAGGGCCCAGCTTCAGATTGCACCATCTCAGCATGGGCTGCAAAAGTCTGGCCTGGCTGGCTGATGGGCAACAACAAGGGCACTGGTGGAGTGGCAGGGGTCGGAGCAGGAATGCTGTTTTCCTGAGACAGGACAGGAGGTCCGACTGCCATGGCGCCGCTGCCACTCTCCTGGGGCGGCACCTCAGC
The DNA here is from genome assembly GCF_035084215.1 of Heptranchias perlo. Classification (NCBI taxonomy): domain Eukaryota; kingdom Metazoa; phylum Chordata; class Chondrichthyes; order Hexanchiformes; family Hexanchidae; genus Heptranchias; species Heptranchias perlo. The sequence goes on from NC_090338.1 coordinate 20,306,991, forward strand.
TGGAGAACGGATTGCTGGGGGGCTGTGACACCCTGGAAGCCCTGTTCCACAGTGGTCCCCAGAGCCACGATAGCAGCAGTCCAAGCTCTCAATGCAGCAGTCCGAGCTCTCAATGCAGCAGTTCGAGCTTTCATTGCAGCAGTCCGAGCTCTCAATGCAGCAGTCCGAGCTCTCAATGCAGCAGTCTGAGCTGCAACCATAGCTTGCAGACCTATGATGACATCGGTCTGTGCTGCGGACACCACCAAATGCCCCAAGCATTTGGTGGTGTCCGACCACCAGCCGTCTTCTGTAGCCTGGCTCATCGAAGTCCTCATCCAACTCCTCTGCAGCAGAACGAGTGAACGACCTCGCCCTCCGGCGAGCTGGCACCTGTGGTATCTGTTCCCCCCACCACGGCTCCTGCGCACTTGTGCCCGGTGTCTCACCAGGTGCAGATCCCTCCTCTCTCCTAGCCTCCAAAGGACGTGCAGCGTCAGTCTCTGAGCAGGTGGATGCGAGTGTCAGATCGAGAGCCTTCAGTCTCCTCCTCGGACGGTGCCGCCACGCTTGGGTATCTGCAATGAAAAAGGGAAACAGGTTGAGTTGTGGAGCGGGGAGAGGAGCAAGTATGTCGTTAGTGCATCTGCAACATGTGAGTCAGAAAAGATTATGGGAGGAGGGAGATGTGGGAAATGAGAAGGAGCATTAGATATGCAGAGACCCCTTTCATTGGGACCTCTAGCGTGGCATGTGGTCACGGGTGCAGCAACAGCCTGCCCAATGATCCAAAGCACAGTCTCCTCCAAGGCGGTGAGGATGTGTAGGCATGCCAGTCCCCCCTCAGGTCTCTCCTGCTGCCGGCTGTTATGCCCCACCTTCTCCTGCAAGATAGAGTGCAGTGTGTCCGTGAGTATCCTGCAAGGTGTCTGGGTGATGTGCCTGTCATGGTTGAATATCTGCCAGTGTATGTAACCTGTCAGTGGTGGTTGTGTGGCCTGCAAGTGTAGCACTGTATGCGGGTGAGATGCAGCATGCCGAGTGCAGCATTGCATATAGATGGGCAGTGTTTGTTGGTGGGTGGGTGATGGAGGGTGTGATGCATGGAGCAGTGGTGCAGTTGGTAGGATGTACCACTTGACACTTGCATTCACTCACCTTGACCACTCATGTCAAATCATTGAACTTTTTTTGGCACTGCACCCACGTGCATGGTGCAATGCTCCTGGCGTTCACTTCCTGGGCCATAGCCTCCCAATGCCTGCGGAGCTGGAATCTGGAGGGTTTCCTGCCACCCTGTGGGTACATGTTGGCCCTCCTTTCATCCACCCCCTACACCGGGGCCTCCAGTGCATCGTCGGAGAAGCACGGGGCTCGCTCTCGTGCCGGTCCTGCATTCCTTCCAGCCATCTTTCCCTCCTCCCAGTGGACTGTGCATGTCCCATTTAAAATGTGCAGCTGCACCTTTAAGAGGTGCAGGCTGCTGGTAACGTGCGCTGACCATGCCCCATTTCTGGCATCCTCATTCTCTGCTGGCTGCACGGAGCTATCATGCTAATTAGTAGGCAGCACGAAATTCATATGCAATGCTGCATTCGGCATGCTGCATCTCACTTGCACACAGTGCCACACTTGCAGGCCACACAACCACCACTCACAGGTCACACACACTGGCAGATATTCAACCATGACAGGCACATCACCCAGACACCTTGCAGGATACTCATTGCATAGGGGCCATTGGGTACGGGTTAATGGCGGATCGCGCTACCTACACCCTATAATAGGCCTTATCCAATTTTTCCATGCATGGCTTCGGGCTTCCCAATATTTAATTGGAGGAAATTTTTGCTCATCCAGTACTGGATATCAGACAAGCAATGTGACAAAAGAGAGACAGTGGAGGGGTCGAGAGAAGTGATGGTGAGGTAGAGCTGGGTGTTGTCAGTGTACATGTGGAAGCTGACGTTGTGTTTTCGGTTGATGTCGCCGAGAGGCAGCATGTAGATGAGAAACAGGAGGGGGCCATGGATAGACCCTTGGGGGACTTCAGAGGTAACGATGCGGGAACGGGAAGCCTCCAGATTGCAGGCTACGACTGGATAGATAAGAATGGAACCAGGCGAGCGCAGTCCCGACCAGCTGGACGATGGAGGAGAGATATTGGAGGAGGATGGTGTGGTCAACAATGTCAAAGGCTGCAGACAGGTCGAGAAGGATGAGGAGGGATAGTTTACCATCATCACAGTCACATAGGATGTCATTTGTGACTTTGATAAGAGCCGTTTCAGTAAGGGGCGGAAACCTGATTGGAAAGATTCAAACGTGGAGTTGCGGGAAAAATGGGCACGGATTTGGGAGGCGACAACACGTTTAAGGACTTTGGAGAGGAAAGGGAAGTTGGCGGATAAATCCCCTGGACCTGATGGCTCACATCCCAGGGTCTTGAGGGAAGTGGCAGTAGGGATTGTGGATGCTTTGGTAATAATTTTCCAAAATTCTCTGGACTCGGCAAAGGTCCCGACAGATTGGAAAACTGCTAATGTAACACCCTTATTTAAAAAGGGTAGTAGGCAGAAGGCTGGAAATTATAGACCAGTTAGCCTAGCATCTGTGCTGGGTAAAATTTTGGAGTCTTTTATTAAGGAGACAGTAGCAGAACATTTGGATAAACATAATTTAATAGGACAAAGTCAGCATGGCTTTACGAAGGGGAAGTCATGTCTGACAAATTTGCTTGAGTTCTTTGAGGACATAATGTACAGGGTGGATAAAGGGGAACCAGTGGACGTAGTGTATTTAGACTTCCAGAAGGCATTCGACAAGGTGCCACATAAAAGATTATTGCTCAAGATAAAGAATCACTGGATTGGGGGTAATATTCTGGCATGGGTGGAGGATTGGTTATCTAACAGGAAGCAGAGAGTTGGGATAAATGGTTCATTCTCGGACTGGCAACCAGTAGCCAGTGGTGTTCCGCAGGGGTCGGTGTTGGGTCCCCAACTCTTTACAATCTATATTAACGATTTGGAGGAGGGGACCGAGTGTAACATATCAAAGTTTGCAGATGATACAAAGATGGGAGGGAAAGTGGAGAGTGAGGAGGACATAAAAAACCTACAGGGGGATATAGACAGGCTGGGTGAGTGGGCGGAGATTTGGCAGATGCAATACAATATTGGAAAATGTGAGGTTATGCACTTTGGCAGGAAAAATCAGAGAGCAAGTTTTTATTTTAATGGCGTGAAATAGGAAAGTACTGCAATACAAAGGGATCTGGGGGTCCTGGTGCAAGAAAATCAAAAAGTTAGTATGCAGGTGCAGCAGGTGATCAAGAAGGCCAACAGAATGTGGCTTTTATTGCTAGGGGAATAGAATATAAAAACAGGGAGGTATTGGTGAGACCGCACCTGGAATACTGCATACAGTTTTGGTGTCCATACTTAAGAAAAGACATACTTGCTCTCGAGGCAGTACAAAGAAGGTTCACTCGGTTAATCCCGGGGATGAGGGGGCGGACATATGAGGAGAGGTTGAGTAGATTGGGACTCTACTCATTGGAGTTCAGAAGAATGAGAGGCGATCTTATTGAAACATATAAGATTGTGAAGGGGCTTGATCGGGTGGATGCGGTAAGGATGTTCCCAAGGATGGGTGAAACTAGAACTAGGGGGCATAATCTTAGAATAAGGGGCTGCTCTTTCAAAACTGAGATGAGGAGAAACTTCTTCACTCAGAGGGTAGTAGGTCTGTGGAATTTGCTGCCCCAGGAAGCTGTGGAAGCTACATCATTGAATAAATTTAAAACAGAAATAGACAGTTTCCTAGAAGTAAAGGGAATTAGGGGTTACGGGGAGCGGGCAGGAAATTGGACATGAATTTAGATTTGAGGTTAGGATCAGATCAGCCATGATCTTATTGAATGGCGGAGCAGGCTCGAGGGGCCGATTGGCCTACTCCTGCTCCTATATCTTATGTTCTTATGAGATGGGGTGGTAGTTTGCAAGGACAGCGGGGTGAAGAGTGTTTTTTTTGAGGAGAGGGTGATGACAGCTGATTTGAAGGGGCAGAGGACAGTACCTGAGGAGAGGCAACCATTAACAACATCACATACATCATATACTTCTCACTATAACTCTCGCTGATATAAAATATGCCCTCCTCTATAACTCTCTTTGATACACCATTCTCCCATCACTATATAATGCGTTGATATATTGTACACACCTCACTGTAAAACTCTGACATACAGTAACTCCAAATTGTTTATGATTCCCTCTCTGAACATAAAAGTCACAAGACACTTACTTTATATTGCAAACCTTGCTAGTACATATTTTACATATTGTTTCCAAAAGCAGCCTTATAGTGTATTCTCTAAATAAACTGTAACATATAATTAATAGTGTTCTCATTATGATGATGAATAACTTTATAAAATTCTCTCATACTGACATAATTACAGACTCAGCTGTGTGAGGCTTAATTGTCTAGTTCCCAGGTGGACAGTAATTGCAGATCTTTCGATGTATCTTTTTAATCACTTAATGATTTTTTTTAAATTCAGGGTATTTACATCAGTTAAATAATTGATTAGAATTAATCAAAGTTCCTCTCTCTTGTTAGTATTGCTCAGCAGTATGATGGTGGAGGTAATGTCTTCAAATCTGAAAGTTAGGGTACTCGAGGGATGAGCTTTGATGGGCCAAACAATTTCTTCTTGGCCTTGACTTTTCTTATTTTAATGCTTTTCTTAAATACATGGAAAATGAAACATTGCTTTTTGAGCAATAATAGCTAATGAATAAAGCTAGAGGATTGTAGTTTAAAGGTGAAACTATCACAGCTTTCGGATTTATTTGAAGGTTGATATTCAATTGCTCACCAGGGGGGAGAATTCCTTTGGCTACAATGGTTTGTTGGTCTACCTGCCCTTCATACTGAGTTGCCCACTAATGTTACAGGGTGAGCATGTGAGTTCATTTGGGGTCTTACACATTCAAACGGCATTGCTGATTTTGCTTACAAAACGCCTCACCTCACATAGTCAGTTCTGTATTCAACAACTGAATTTATTTACTTATTGTGCATCATATAATTATTCAGAATTTGCTGCAAGGCTCAAGCTAACTATTTCCACCTGTTAAAAATTGCTTTGATATTTTTATTCCATGGGCATTAAGGACATACCACCATGGCAAACCCATTTGGAATTTGCAGACCATTATAAAGAACTTGCTGAATGGTGCTATATCAGTATTAAAATGACTGTCAGGTATAACATATAATATCAAGTGTATTTCATGTGTCCGCCATGTTAGTATTGTCTTAAAAAAAATACATCCGGTTTGTTAAACTTGACCTTCTTTCTTAAATTCATGCTAAATTTCCTTTAGCAAGTTATGCATTTTCGAGTATTCGCTCATGAGATCGTTCAAGATCGTTTGTAAACCTTTCTAATCCTCAGAAGTCTCTCCCAAATTCAGCAAACCAATATAAATATTAGAACCAATTTTAACCCTGCCCATTGGCAGACACTAGGTGGGCAGTTAAAATGGCTTGTGCGACTTATCCACACTAATCCCGTTGCAACCTTGACCTGAACTTCTGAGCAGGTGACAGGAATACCTGCCGGAAGGCAGTGGGGTCCGTCTTTAAATATATTATCGGGCCTGACTGCAATTTTAACTGGAAGCCTGCGTAGTGAATCCATTGTGGCTTCCCCACGAGGCCAACCTGGCAGCAAGAGGTGCCAGGGCCAGAAGGGACCCAGAAAGGTAAATGGATCCTTTGGGTCCCATAAGGGAACCTTGGGTCTTCCCTCTCCCAGGCTTCCCTCCCCGTCCTTGAATGCCCAGCCTCCCCAACCTGAACCCCCCCCACCTCTCCTTCTAATCTCTTACCTGAGTGCCAGGGACTGTTCCTTCAGGTCCCCGGTGGCCAGACATCCCTCTCCTGCCTGCCAGCGGGAGACTGACTTGGCCTATGCAAATGAGGCCCTGGAGTTAAATTATCCCAGGCTCTAGCTGTGGAGGTCTGGAGGGTTTGCTGTCTACCTCGGCCTCTGTCTGCACGACTCTTGGCCTGAGTTGCAATCTGGGCTATTGCTTCACAAAATTTAGTCTCCATTTCCTTCAAAGCTTATGCATGTGAGTTGGCTGTGTCATGTATTTTGCCTATTTTAGGAGCATCTAACCTTTTTTTATTCATTGCATTTGCAAACTATGCAGCTGCTTCTCTGCAGCTCCTGGAAATCTGACTTGGGCAATCTTTCCTCTTCCTTGGTAAAGGTGATCACGACATAACTGTTTAATAACTCTCTCTAGATTCCAGCTTCCCAAAACATTTTTAAGAAATTAATACTTTCCTATGCTTCTTGTGTATGTAATTGGAAAAACTGTTTATTATTAATTGAGAAGTGCTGAGCAATCTTGCATTCCATGATTCTCTTGGCTTCCCATTACTCCTGGGGTTCAGGTACATAGATCATTGAAGTGTCATGAACAGGTGCAGAAAATAATCAAGAAGGCAAATGGAATGCTGGCCTTTATATCTGGAGGACAAGAGTACAAGGGGGCAGAAGTTATGCTGAAGCCCTGGTTAGACCGCACCTGGAGTACTGTGAGCAGTTCTGGGCACCGCACCTTCGGAAGGACATATTGGCCTTGGAGGGAGTGCAGCGTAGGTTTACTAGAATGATACCCGGACTTCAAGGGTTAAGTTACGAGGAGAGATTACACAAATTGGGGTTGTATTCTCTAGAGTTTCAAAGGTTAAGGGGTGATCTGATCGAAGTTTATAAGATATTAAGGGGAACAGATAGGGTGGAGAGAGAGAAACCATTTCCGCTGGTTGGGGATTTTAGGAGTAGGGGGCACAGTCTAAAAATTAGAGCCAGACCTTTCAGGAGCGAGATTGGAAAATATTTCTACACACAAAGGGTGGTAGAAGTTTGGAACTCTCTTCCGCAAACGGCAATTGATACTAGCTCAATTGTTAAATTTAAATCTGAGATAGATAGCTTTTTGGCAACCAAAGGTATTAAGGGATATGGGCCAAAGGCAGGTATATGGAGTTAGATCACAGATCAGCCATGATCTTATCAAATGGCGGAGCAAGCACGAGGGGCTGAATGGCCTACTCCTGTTCCTATATTCCTATGTTCCTTTCACTCGTGTTTCCTTGTCTTTATAATGAATTTAATGAGTTGCCTAAATGTTTTCATTCTCATCAAGCTGAGGGATATCAATGCTGGTGAATGGAACAACATTTTTTGGCACTCTGTTACCATCAATCACATTGTGTAATATAAGGTTGATGTAGAGTAAGACTCACCCTATTCTGTCTCAGCAATGTGTGTGAAACTTAGACTTAAAACTATACCCACTCAGTGCATCAGTTTGACACTTAAATCTGACACATGTCAGCATTGAGACTTCCCTGAATGAGACTCGCAGTTTATGGCCACAACTCACTGACTGTGAATGGTAAATACTTATCCTCAGATGAGTATTTTTTGTTTTCCAATTTAGGCAGGGGATAAATTTAATTCCATTTACAAGCCATTCCACTGAGCACAGTGCAAAATCTACCTTGCCTGCTAGTTTGCAAGACAGATACGATGGGGTTGACATGGAACATCCTTATAGAATTTATCCATTTCTTTATATTGGTGTTGGTGTAATAATGGCCTATGTAAAATGGATCTTATTGTGTATTTTGGTTTCTGTTGAGTAGTCTCTGGACTAGCAATCCAGAGGCCCGGACTAATAATCCAGGGAACGTGAGTTTAAATCCCACAATGGTAGTTTGAGAATTTGAATTCAGTTTTTAAAAAAATCTGGAAATAAAGAGCAGTTTCTGCAGATTTGCGCCATTGTAACAACAACAACTTGCATTTATACAGCGCCTTTAACATTGTAAAACGTCCCGAGACGCTTCACAGGAGCAGTATCAAACAAAATTTGACACCGAGCCATATAAGGAGATATTAGGACAGGTGACCAAAAGATTGGTCAAAGAGGTAGGCTTTATGGAGCGTCTTAAAGGAGGCAAGAGAGGTGGAGCTGTTTAGGGAGGGAATTCCAAAGCTTAAGGCCTCGGCAGCTGAAGGCACGGCCACCAATGGTGGAGCGATTAAAATCGGAGGAGCACAGAGATCTCGGAGGGTTGTAAGGCTGGAGGAGGTTACAGAGATAGGGAGGGGCGAGACCATGGAGGGATTTGAAAACAAGGATCAGAATATAATGGCGCAGCTACGTCATAGGGCTCGTTTTACGATGCCAAAGTCCCAGGAAATTATAGTGTGACTTACGCAGACCATAATGCCCTGGGACTTTTGCAGCACTCTGCTGTGACCCTCGCCGAATCAGTTGATAGGCAATTATAATAGCTCCGCCACCATTAAAATCAATAGCGATCACAAATTTTCTGAATTAACGCTACTTTTATCGCTGTGCCAGTTAGACCATTACAGAATGGCGCAGGTGGGCTCAGTACGTTTGGTTTAGTCGGGATTGCATTTATTATTCAAAACAATGATCGAATTTGAACATAAAACTGTTTGAACATAAAGTAAAAATGCTGAACTTTTATAGAACAATAATCTCAGAGCACAAATGTACATTCGACAAATCAACAGACTTCTGAATTAGAGCTTTGGCAAGTGAATGACTTTCGCTCAACTGCTCCCTTGAAAATACACCAAGGTGGCATAATATTTAATAACACACTGAAATGAATCAGACAATTCTCCTATTAAATGGTTTTGTCGAATTCCCCAAACAGCTATCATTGTTCAATGGTGCAGTTCGGGAATTTGTAAAACTTTTTTTGACCTAAATGAAAATGGTTCATTTAAATTTATATTTTATTGGGATGTAGATATATCTTGCAGCATTTCACAGGAAAGTAAGAATGATGTATACAACAAGGCATTCGACAAATTCGGAATTAGCAACATTCAATACCGAGCAGTAAAATAAATAAATCGCTGGCAGTAAAAGGAATATCTTACCTTTGATTTCAGTCTTTTTTATATTGTTGTTTTAATAACTCTGAACATTTTTGCAAACCTATTCTTGTGGAATTTTACAACGTTCAATGCTACTAACGATGATTGACAGGTTGCCGATTTTAAAAAGGTGGGAACTATATATTCTTTATAGCTATAGCAAAAGAGTTATCGGTCTCTACTTGTTTAAATAACATTGGCAGGCCTTAATTTCAGTATATGTGAAGTCACAAGTACACAGAACAGTACTTTGGCACTTTTAAAAAATAATTTGACATTTTTACTACTTCTTCAAAGCGCATCACTTAACGTGACTTTTTTATGGACCCGGGTACAAATAAATAAAGTTATGCAGTGCACAAGAAATATAAAGAGAGATGAGAAGCCGCCTCCGTTTTACTGCTGCTGTCCCAAAATTGGCCATTGACTGTGCCGCTTCTGATTTGCGCTGTGTCATGCTCTGATCAGCTCTCCAGTAAATTTTGGTGCAAATTCGCCACTGGGGGATCAGGGTGCACAGTGGCGTAACCTATGGCGTTTGTCGCCAATATCACTGTTGCAGGAAATTGCTGACCCCGCTGTTAGTAAAAATTACTATGAAGCTGTCGGGTTGCGATAAAAACCCAACTGGTTCACTAATGTCCTTTAGGCAAGGAAACCAGCCATCCTTACCTGCTCTGTCCTACCCGCTAGTCCCACACCAACACGATTGACTCTTAACTGCCCTCTGATGTGGCCTCACAGTATCAAACCGCTACATCAGGGCAATAAATCCTGGACTTGCCAGCCACGCCCACATCCCAAGAATGAATAAAAACACATATAGTTTAGTATGTAGGAATTAACCACATGCAACAATTGGGCTATTTCCTCTCCAGTCACAGAACACCCTTTGCTGTAAAATAGACTGAACAGTTACAAATTCTTGTCAAATAAGGAATCGTGTTCCATAAGTATTTCAAAAGAAAACTGAAATAATTGTTCAGTACTTGGTCACAGTGCACCACATTCACAGCAGTCCTATATGGCAGAATGTGTATTGTGGGACTTAGACAAGTGTGACCCTGAAATTTAATAAAATGACACTGTCCACACTGTCTTCCATCAGGCAGCTACAATTTTAAAACACTGTCAGACCCCCATTCCATTAGTTCTATTAAAAATACTCAGAGCAATAGCTGTCATCCTCACCATTTTTTGCAGCAAGAGCCATTTCTCAAAGGTGCCACCTTCATATAGACTTCCCATTCACCTCTTACCTTAAATTTTTATCAGTTCAAAGTCAGAAGTGGAAACTTTGCTCCAATTCATAAACTAAATTTGGTGGGAGAGGAGACTTTCCGAGTTTCAGATAATACAATTTTCAGTGGGAAGGACACTCAAAAAAAAAACTGTGTAGTTTTTCAGTCTCTGCTGATGAAGGGAGCTTGATATCCCAATATTGACAAATAATTCAAAGGAAACCACACATGGAAGATTTCCCATTGCGCTGATACTACTCTTCAACATGTTTTTGACCCAAGAACACTCCTAGAACATGTGATTCAGGGTGTCCTCACTCTTCTTGAATCTTCAGTAACAAGAGAAAATCTGAAGGTGCTGCTTTGAGCAATAGGGACCAGGAAAGTCCCAGAATCAATTCTTGGTCTGAGCTACCTGATATTAGCCAGGTTGGAGATAAGGGGCACTGCGATGGGCCCATATGCCTCAGAGTTAAGGAAGCAAAAATCAGCCAGTGTTATTGCTTGTGATTGATATTTAGTTACAATTGCTAAAAGTGTATGTGTGTGGACATTGGGTAAGGGCAGGATGAGACTTCACTGTAGTACCCAGCCTGGTAAAATAGCTTAACAGTCTCGGCTCACAGGTGAATGACGGTCACTTGGGCAAGGTACTGAGGGTGCCAAGATCCATGGGACCTTATCCTAGCACAAAGCCAATGCCTTCAGGAGAGGAAAGAGGGGAAAAACTGGCAGGAAAAAAAAGGGGAGATATCAAAGCCCACTCTGTTTCAGCCGATGAAGGCCAGACAGAATCAAGTAAACATCTTAAGAAGATTAAGCTGGAATTTAAGCATTATGGTTCAGAAAGAACAATGGGGTGAAAATGACCTTGGGCGATAGCAAATTGGCAGCCCATTTTACAACCGACTTGATTTCCTTTTCCTGGGATAAGGAGACCTTGGGGATGAAATTGAACCATGTACCGCCCATTTTTCAGGTGCTACGTGGATAACTAAGCCTCAAAAATGGGGTCCGAGATGCACGCGCACACTTCCAATGGGAAGTGAGCAGGACGCCACCTTGGTAAAGGGATTTGCATGTGAGCACCTAGCGACCGACGGCAGCATGCAGTGTAAGGAGACCATGACGCGAATCAGTGTGCAATGCTGATTTGAAGGCAATGCCGCTATTTTGGAACTCCGCACTCCATCCAACTGCCTTAACCTCGCACAGCTGAACATGACTCAAACGGCATGAAGGACCCCCCCCCACCACTCCGCCCCTACCAGCACTACTTAAAGGGATGATGAAGTACTTACAGGTTAGTTGCTGAATTATTTCTTCTGGTTGCTGGTGCATTTGTATGTGTTTTTGGAGGTTTCCTATACTTGGACAAAGTTTCAATACTCTACAGGGAGTGGGCTGGTTGGTTGGCAGGCAACAGCAGGGCACTGGCAGAGTGGCAGCGGCTGGAGCAGAAATGCTGTTATCCTGAGACAGGACAGCAGGTTCATGATCCATGGAGCCACTGCCACTCTCCCTGGGCAGCGCCTCAGCAATCTTGGTGATCTGTTGGAGAACAGATTGCTGGACTACTGTGATGCCCTGGAAGCCACTTTCAACCAGAGTCATGATGACAGCAGTCAGACCTTTAATGGAAGTGACCACCTGTTCCATGTTGGAAAGGTTGGGCTCCAAGCTCCAAGCTCTGCGCAAAGCCCTGTGTCAAGCTGGAGCTGGACTCCTCCATGCTCCTTGACATTGTGCACAAGCTTTCCAGTGCACCAAGCATTTGGTTGTGTACGGCCATCAGCCTTCTTCTGTAGCCTGGGTCATCAAAGTCCTTATTTGAATCCTCTGCAGCAGAACACCTGTGGTATCCTTTCCCCCCGCCCTGGCTCCTGCGCACTTGTGCTTGGTATTTCACCACGTGCAGATCCCTCCTCTCTCCTAGCCTCTAAAGTACATGCAGTGTCAGTCTCTGAGCTGGCAGCTGCGAGTGTAAGATCGAGTGACGGTGTCTCTTCATCAACACTGAATTCTTCCTCTGCCTCCTCTGACTGGGAAGGTTCCAGTTCTTGGGTATCTGAAATGAAAAAGGGACACGGGTTGGGTTATGGTGTGGGCAAAGGAGAAAGTAAGAAGTGTGTGCTTCCACCATCTGCAGCTTGTGAGTAAGAAAATATTATGGAATGAGGGAGATGTAGGAAGAGAGAAGGAGGATTAGGTATGCAGAGACTCTCATCATCAATCCCTCCAGCGCCACCAGTGGCCATGACCTCAGCGATGGCCCTTCCAATGATGTCCAGCGCTCTCTCCTCCATGGGCATTAAAATGTGCAGGCGCGCTAGTTCTCCTCCAGCTCTTTGTTGCTGCCTCCTGATATGTGTCACCTTCTCCTGCAAGAAAGATGGAAGTGTTTCAGTGAGTGTCCTGCAAGATATTTGGGTGATGTGGCTGTCATAGTTGAATAGCTGCCAGTGTATATGAGCTGTGAGTTGTGGGTGTGAGGCTTGCAACACTGCTATGTGTGTGAGGGTGAGATAAACCTTATGAATTTAAGGGTTGAATATTGACTGATAGAGATTGTTGGTAGGTGGGTGATAGGGGTGTAGTGAATTGAGCAGCGGATGAGGCTAGTGGTGCAGTTGGTACTTGACAGCTCTTGACTGATCTTGACAACTCGTGTCAGATTATTGAACTTCTTCCTGCAATGCATCTGTATTCTTGGAGCTATGCTCCTGGCATTGACCTCTGCCGCTTCTTCCTCCCCTGCCTCCAGAGCTTATGTCTGAAGGGCCTCCTGCCCCCCTACAGATGCAGGATGCCCCTCCTTCTCTCCACCTCTTGCACCAAGGGCTCCAGTGCGTTATCAAAAAGTCTTGGTGCATGCTCTCTCGCATATTGAGACATTTTCACAAAACATCTTCCAAAGAATCCACGTCCTGACACCAATTCCATCAGCCACATTGCGCCTCCCCTTTAAGAGGTGGAGGCTACCTTTAAGAAGGGCTAGCATTGTATATTCCAGGCATTTTTGGAGTGGCATTTTCAGAAAGATCTTGGGGCACAGCCTATTTTCTCCTTCGCCAATCGTACTCACAAGTAATCATAAACAAAGCGCAAGTTAGCAGATTTGATTTTAAGAACTGTTTTCATTGTGAAATTTAACGGTCTTTTCATGCATTAAGTGGAGACATGGACATATCTCTTGATTCAAACTGCACATCTTTCATTCATAGTGAAATGCAGTGTTCAGCAACTGATGGGACAGGTCAGTTTATTGACTGACTAGTTGGTGTTATTTTGAAACGCATCATAGTTTTATTCATACACACCGTGCAATATTTCGGGCCCCCTGCTGATGAGTGCAGGCAATGAACAGCGCAGGTAGTGCTGGCTGCAAGCAGCAATCACGTAAATCAGCAGGCAGCACAAATTTCATATGCTGCCTGCATCGGTATGAACGGGCGCGGGTTATTCAGGTACCGTGATCCCCACTTCCGTTTTCAGGGATTATCCAATTTAACCCCCCAAAAGTCCTGCATGAGACAATACTCTACTTCTGAAATAGCATCCGACAGCAAAGTTTTCGCTTAAAAGGGGCTGTCGTGAAAAGGTGCCTTTAAAATGAGACATTATCCCCTTTCGTCCTGCTGGCCACATGCCTCTTCCCACTCAGAGAGTCGTGATCTGCTGTCAGACCACTGACATTCTGTCACAACCTGGTGGGATATGATAGGAGACCAGTAAGGAGTCTCTTGCTGATTTTGCCTATTTGAACTACTCTGCATTTTTTTTTATTCGTTCATGGGATTTGGGGGTCGCTGGCAAGGCAGCATTTATTGTCCATCCCTAATTGCCCTTGAGAAGGTGGTGGTGAGCCGCCTTCTTGAACCGCTGCAGTCTGTGTGGTGAAGGTTCTCCCACAATGCTGTTAGGTAGGGAGTTCCAGGATTTTAACCCAGTGATGATGAAGGAACGGTGATATATTTCCAAGTCGGGATGGTGTGTAACTTGGAGGAGAACGTGCAGGTGGTGTTGTTCCCATGTGCCTGCTGCCCTTGTTCTTCTAGGTGGCAGAGGTCGTGGGTTTGGGAGGTGCTGTCGAAGAAGCCTTGGCGAGTTGCTGCAGTGCATCCTATGGATGGTACACACTGCAGCCTCGGTGCGCCGGTGGTTGCATTTGCTCAGCACTTCCTTGTAAAGCACACTTAAGATTGTAAGCTGCATGGAGACGGGGGAATGAAATTGCTGCAGTTTATGTTGGTTCTTCAGTTGTGCACATGGCATGCACAGAGTGGCAGTTGATGTATATAAAGCAGTCTGTTATGTATGCAGAATAGCACATGTTGTACATGAGTGCATGTGATGTATGTGAAGTGGAGCATACTATGCGTGTGCTGCAGATGAAGTGTACTGTATGTGGCGTGGCACATGGTCTCTCTGTTGTGGTGCACACAGAGATGTACCTGATTTGTAGAGAGCAGTGTGAGGTGTGTGCAGATTGGAAATTAATATATATGGTACAGTGCCCACTGTGGAGCTGTGCCTGGTTTATCTGAAACATTGCATTGCATTTATAGAGTGGTGTATAATGTAACTGAATGTAGAGCAAAGTGTGACATACTTGGAATAAAGACAGAAAATACTGGAAATGCTCAGCAAGTCAGGCAACATCTGTGGAGAAAGAAACAGAGTTAAGGTTTCAGGTCAATGACCTTTCGTCAGAACTGGAAGAAGTTGAAGATTAAACGGTTTGCAAGGAAGTACAGAGCCTGGCCAATGTGGGGAAGGGAGGAAAGACATACTTGGAGTGGCGCACACCACAGACAGAACAATGCCCTTGTGTATGTGGAGCAGGTTAGTGTGTTAGATTATATTCACTTTAACATCACTGTTTCGAGACTACACATGTTAGAAGTACATTAATTGCTCTTCCCATTTAATTTGGCAACTACTTTGCTATGTGCTGCTGTGTTCTGGGGGCATGTTAAAAGTTATTTCAGCTGAACGGGCAGCAGATTATAACCTATATAAATGGTACTTTTGTTTCATGATAGCCCAAGCAGCTTAATGTGGAGCAAATCTGACCCACGTCACTCCCCAAAATCTTTGGAAAGGTTGTAATGCAATAAAGTCTATCCTGTCTGAAAATATATAACCAATATGTGATATTATTTGTTTTTCCTTACCCCTTTCCTCCGATGGCTTACACCAACTTGCACTTATACAATGCTCCTTACGTGACAGAATACTTCACAGCCTTTTACGAAGGGGAGAGGTGGACACCGAACAGGTGGACGCTTAAGCCTACCTTAAGAAAGCAAAACAGTGAAAGTGAACAATTTCACTTTGCTTCATGGTGCCTATTGCTCTTTTGATAGTGTCCGCTGATTGGATGGAAAGTGAATCCGAGAGAGCTGAAGCTGTTATCAGTTTGAATGAGGGATGTGTTACTGCTGTTCAGGGCTGCCTCTCATTTGTCTGCATTCACATCACATCCTGTCCCTCGGCAGGAGGGCGCAGCCCAGCTGTCTGTCACACTGTCCTCCTGATGCCTGCAGAATCCCTGTGCAGTAACACTATATCAGAGGCAAGAGCTTGCTCCTGTGTTCACATTGAGAGCAGCTCATTTTTTTTCTTCACTAGGCACCAGTCAGTGGAAGCAGCACTGACTGCAGGAGAGGCAGCCCTCTATGGCAGTAGCTGCTTTTGGTTTAGAGAAGAACAACCTATTCCTTTTTTTTTCTAAAAGAAAACACTACTTCTGGTTTTAATATATTCTTCAGCATGGCAAAACCTTGAAGAAGTGTAGAGTAGCCAAACATCTTGAAGATTCTCATTTCTCCAGAATTTCAGCGGTTGCAGACTGAGAACTAAAACTGAAGGTTGCAGTGAGGTAGGTGTTATGCTGTGGAATTCCACTAGTTTGAGTCTGACTATTTTAAGTTGTTGATCGTACATATGTAGTTGCTATGGACACAGGTATGTTTTACAATCCCTGCTATTTCCAATAGTTCAGCTGTACTCAAGCACAAAGAAAAGCTGAGTTTACGTTCATTCCATTAGCTGTGTTTGATTTAAGTTCAGTCAGTTGCCCCCTGCTTGTGATTTTTTTTTAAAAATCGTATTTTTATTTTGCGCTCCTTATTACAGACCTGATACGGAGGGATGTTGCTTTATAGTTCCAGCACTTGCATAGAACGTGATGAGTTTAAATGGGTTAGACTAGGCTCCTAAATGGTTGCTGGCATAGGGAGCTGTCAAATCCCATTGCAGTCTTTTCCTATTAATATCGACTGCATATGCCAGAACCTCAATTCATCGAGGATATGCTTTAATTTCTATCTTTAGCGTAACGACTTGCCCAGACACTTGATCACAGTGGCTTTCTGTTTCATTGTTTTTAAAAATTGTTTGGTGACATTATATCAAGTCACACTAGCAGTTCCAACATGAAATATTTTGTTTTCAGTTAAACCCCATGGTGGCAGGCTAGCTCCTTCAAGCACTTAATTTGTAGAGTTGTTGAATTGCAAATCTTTAGTTTTCCCAAATCTCCTGCAGACAGATATTCTGTTCGATGTTTCACTTGCACAGTTATTATGCTGTGCTACGTGATGTGTCACTGAGTTTTACAGGATTGATTTATAACGAGGTGGTACAGTGCACACTGAGTAAAAAGCTGAGCATTCACTCGTGTCTGGGTGAAGTGTCTGTCTCAGTGTCAACTATGTGTGCATAGTACACATTGGATAAAAGCTGATCATTTACTCGAGCTTGATGCTGCACGAGTCGTGTGTGTTTGTCAGGAGTGGCAGTTCCTACACTGTGGACAATGCACACCAGGTAAAATGAACGGCTCACTCACATAGGCTGCTTTGTGGCTCAGTGTTGAGTTGTAAACATGCACAATTTAAAATGGGTAAGTTGTATATTGCTCATGACACAGCGCCAGTACCTGACTAGAACAAGCTTTGGTGATGCAAAGGCCAGTATTTATTCATCTAGCATTTCAGATAGGTAGAACAGCCTTCTATATCCTTATATACATGCTAAACTGTGCAAGGGTGTTACTGCTTTGGTAATAAAACCTATATATTTAATGTTTTATATGGTTTGTGCTGAACATTAAACGTTCTGTCCAATAGATGCTTAACTTTATTTATCTAAGATTTACAGCATGTTAAAATCACTTTGCTCTGAGTTTTGTTAAATGTAAAAAGTATTAACTGTTCTTAGTTGCACTTAGATCTTCATTTATAGCTAATATTCCCCTCATTAGTAATAGTGGGCACTGGGGTGATGAAACTCTTAAGTGACATTCTGATGCTTGCAGAGAACAAATTTCCTAATTAGAATAAAACTTGACAATTTTTAAAAATTTATAATTATCGACTAGATGTGTCAAACTGGCAGGTCTAGACAGATTCAGCTGCCATATTACGTTAATGACCACGTGCTGACAACTTTTCCATTCATTCAATTTTTATTTTTTCTGTCATGTAAAATTGGCCTCGGATTTGCAGGTGAGAGGAAAAAGGAGGCCGTCTGGGGCCAATTGCATTCTGCCCAAACATCCGAATGGGGAAAAATTGTTCACATTGTAGCCGTTGTGACTGTTTATGCAATGACTATCTAAGCAAGCATCAGGCCATGTATCCACATTGTTGGTCAGGAATTTCCATTTTGAATGTAGTGTTTCTCAAACTGATTTTAAAGTTCTGGTAACATCTGCTTTGGGCAATTTTCTCCTTTCTTCTCCTGAAGACGTTGACTTCTTGTTGGGGTCCAGTTGTGTGGGTATGAATTGGATTTGGTATCTCACCCAAGTGGCCAGCATTCACATCTGAGTCTTCACGGTGAGTGAGTGTTGGCAAGCCATTTGACAGTGGGAAACATCACAGTAAGCTCAATCCTCTCCTCACACACTCATTTCCAGCATGATCAGGATTAGAAATAAAAAGAAGTAACTTGCAATTATGTAGTGCCATGCACAATGTCAGGACATCCCAAAGTGCTTAAAAACCAATGGATTTTATGAATTGCATTCACTGCTGCTCTGCAGGCAAATTTGTACACATCAACGTGCTCTATAAAACAATTGAGATTAATGACCAGATAATCCATTTCTCGTGGAGTTGGTTGAGGGAAGAACGTTGGACAGGAACACCTGGAGAACCCCCTGCTCTTCTTTAAATAATACTATGGGACCTTCTACGTCCACCTGAGCAGGCAGAGGGGGCCGTGATTTAAATTCTCAACTGAAAGATCACAGGCCCAACAACGCAAAATTCCCTCAGGACTGCACTGAAGTGTCAGCCTAATACTAGCTCATTTCCCCCTCCCTACCGGCAGTTTGGCAATGTTGTAGTGGCCATACTGCAACGCTGGCTGAGATCAGCAAATTCAGTGCTTGAACATGGGACTTTCCTGATCTGTGTGGCTCAGCTACTCACTGGATAAACTTGGTTAAGCCATTAGTGAATGTGATGTGACGTTAAGCTTTTATCCAATGTATTCTGCTAATAATATGCAGTAAAAGGCATGATCAGAGGACATCTGTGAAAAGCTGAGTGTGCGCTACAGGACTTCAAAAATGGGGGTCAGAGGATCTCTCTAAATCATGATTACATTGCTAGCTATGCTTAACAGTAGCATTTATTTCTGCTCATTATCCTTAATTACAGTGGTTTGAATTTTTCACTAAAATTTGTTGCAGAGTTTAAAAAATATGAACGCTAAAAATCAAACCTTGTAGATTTGCACCATGACACTGTGTAACTGCCGTGGACTGTGGCTCTATGTGATAACTTATGATAAGTGAAACAAAGAGCGAGGGAATTGTGATCAACTTTGTCAGGGACTGTGGCTGTGACTTAAAAAAAACTGTACAGAAATATTCCCAGTGTTTTAGTTTCCATATGTTACACAACATCTTCAGCTGGGTGGGTGACAGGAAACCTATTCTAAGACCTCTGCAAATCCAGCCTGATACATCATAAGCATGGAAATGCATGGGTGTTAGTCAGGGTAACACACTCTCAGCCAAGTTGATACACGTGATTGTGCCTCGGTTGATAGCACTCTTACTTCTGAGTCAGAAGGTTGTGGACACTACACCCCACTCTGAGATCTGAAAATATAATTTTAAAAAATTCATTCATGGGATGTGGGCATCACTGGCGAGGCCGGCATTTATTGTCCATCCCTAATTGCCCTTGAGAAGGTGGTGGTGAGCCGCCTTCTTGAATCGCAGCAGTCCGTGCGGTAAAGGTTCTCCCACAGTGCTGTTAGGTAGGGAGTTCCAGGGTTTTGACCCAGTGACGATGAAGGAACGGCGAAATATTTCCAAGTCATGATGGTATGTGACTTGGAGGATAACGTGCAGGTGGTGTTGTTCGAGGCTGACAAACTAGACTGGTACTGAGGGATTTCTGCATGGTTGGAAGTGGTGTTCTCTGGATGGGATGTTAAACTGAGTTCCTACATGTCTGCTTTCTTTCTCCAATTTTTCTTACTTTCCTATGAAGAAAGAAGAAAAAAAGAACTTGCATTTATATGGCGCCTTTCATGCCCTCAGACCATCTTAAAGCATTTCACTGCCAATGAAGTTCTATTGAAATGTGATCACTGTTGTAAACATAGAAACACAGAAAATAGGAGCAGGAGTAGGCCATTCGAGCCTGCTCCGCCATTCAATATGATCATGGCTGATCCTCTATCTCAATACCATATTCCTGCTCTCTCCCCATACCCCTTGATGCCTTTTGTGTCCAGAAATCTATCTAGCTCCTTCTTAAATATATTCAGTGACTTGGCCTCCACAGCCTTCTGTGGTAGAGAATTCCACAGGTTCACCACCCTCAAGAAATTTCTCCTCATGTCAGTCCTAAATGTCCTACCCCGTATCCTGAGACTGTGACCCCTCGTTCTGGACCCCCCAGCCAGGGGAAACATCCTCCCTGCATCCAGACTGTCTAGCCCTGTCAGAATTTTATATGTTGCAATGAGATCCCCTCTCACTCTTCTAAACTTGAGCGAATACAGGCCAAATCGACCCAATCTCTCCTCATACGACAATCCTGCCATCCCAGGAATCAGTCTGGTAAACCTTCGCTGCACTCCCTCTATGGCAAGTATATCCTTTCTTAGGTAAGGAGACCAAAACTGCACACAATACTCCAGGTGTGGTCTCACAAGGCCCTGTATAACTGCAGTAAGACATCCTTGCTCCTATACTTAAATCCTCTTGCAATGAAGGCCAACATACCATTTGCCTTCCTAACTGCTTGCTGCGTCTGCATGTTTGCTTTCAGTGACTGGTGTACAAGGACCCACAAGTCCCTTTGTACATCAACATTTCCCAATCTATCACCATTTAAATAATACTCTGCCTTTCTGTTTTTCCTTCCGAAGTGAATAACTTTATCCACATTATACTGCATCTGCCATGTATTTGCCCACTCACTCAACTTGTCTAAATCGCCTTGAAACCTCTTTGCATCCTCCTCACAACTCACGATCCCACCTAGTTTTGTGTTGGCAGCAAACTTGGAAATATTACATTTGGTTTCCTCATCCAAATCATTGATATATACTGTGAATAGCTGGGGCCCAAGCACTGATCCCTGCGGTACCCCATTAGTCACTGCCTGCCACCTGGAAAAAGACCCATTTATTCCTACTCTCTGTTTCCTGTCTGTTAACCAATTTTCAATCCATGCCAGTATATTACCCCCATGTGCTTTAATTTTGCACACTAACCTCTTACGTGGGACTTTAGCAAAGGCCTTCTGAAAATCCAAATAAACCACATCCACTGGTTCTCCCATATCTATTCAACCAGTTACATCCTCAAAAAACTCCAGTAGGTATGTCAAACATGATTTCCCTTTCATAAATCCATGTTGACTTTGTCTAATCCCATTGATATTTTCTAAGTGTCCTGTTATCACATCCTTTATAATAGACATTAGCATTTTCCCTACTACTGATGTTAGGCTAACCGGACTATTTCCCTGTTTTCTCTCTCCCTCCTTTTTTTAAAATAGTGGGGTTACATTTGCCACCCTCCAATCTGCAGGAACTGTTCCATAATCTATAGAATTTTGGAAGATGACAACTAATGCATCCACTATTTCCACGGCTACCTCTTTTAGTACTCTGGGATGCGGATTATCAGGCCCTCGGGATTTATCAGCTTTCAGGCCCAATAATTTCTCCACCACTTTTTTTTTACTAATACTAATTTCCTTTAATTCTTCCTTCTCACTAGTCCCTTGGTTCCCTAGCATTTCTGGGAAGTTAGTCTGTGAAGACAGAACCAAAGTATTTGTTTAATTGCTCTGCCATTTTTTTGTTCCCCATTATAAATTCTCCCATTTCTGACTATAAGGGACCTACATTTGTCTTCACTAATCTTTTTCTTTTTACATACTTGTAGAAGCTTTTACAGTCCACTTTTATGTTCCTTGCAAGTTTACTCTCATACTCTATTTTTCCCCTCTTAATCAATCTGTTGGACTTTTTTTACTGAATTCTAAACTGCTCCCAATCCTCAGGCTTACTACTTTTTCTGGCAGCTTTACATGACTCCTCTTTGGATCTAATACTATCCTTAATTTCTTTTGTTAGCTATGGTTGGATAAAGTAAGGAAACATAGCAGCTAATTTATGCACAGCAAGGACCCACACACAACAATGAGATAAATGACCAAATAATTTGTTTTTGGTGGTATGTTGGTTGAGGGATAAATATTGGCCAGGACAAATTGAGGAAAATCACCTGCTCTTCTTCAAATTGTGCCATGGAATCTTTTACGTCGAACTGAGAGAGCAATGAGGCCTCGGTTTAATGCCTCATCTGAAAGACAGCATCTCTGACAGTGCAGCATTCCCAGTGTACGAGTTGACCTCTGCTTGACACCTCCCTAGTGTTTCTTGGAGGATTATTGTTGAAGCCATATCCTGCCATTGAACAGCACAGGGCACTGATCCAAAATATTTTTTACAATTTATGCAGTCAGCATTATAGCAAGTTATGAAAAAAAAATCTTTGAGAATTTGCTTTTGAAAACGCAAAATACAAAATGAGAAAAGACCATTCAGCCTATTACAACCACTCTTTCCAATGGACCATGTTCTAGGCTACTGATTTGTGATTGTCATGGAAAACGGGAGTTGTAGAATAAGGTCCCAAAATAATGGTCCTTGTTTTATAAAATCCAGTAATGCCATATAATAAAAATGTAATTTGACTTATTCAGTCAAGCATAGACTGATATTAAAAGAATGGAATGATGGAATGCAATTCTCCAAAATAAAAGCCCTGGCATCCCATGTGGATCAAAAATCCTGGAATCAAAATGGAATTTGACTTCTTCAGTCACTGTAAAATAATGGCCCTGACAATGTTCAATTTGAACTTCCAAATTCAATTTGAGGGGTGCTAGTTAGAATATATGGCTTAGAGATTTACTAAACTAATGTCTTGTTTATCCAAGCACCCATACCTTTTTCATGTTCACGGTTGCTGGATTGAAGATAAAAAGAAATAATTACAACTGCTGGAAATCTGAAATAAAAATCAGAAAATGTTGAAAATACACAGCAGGTCCATGAGCATGTGAAAAGAGAAAGATAGGTTGATGGTTTTGATGTACACCCTCTCTCATAACTGGAAACTGGAACATAAGCAAGCACTTATATAGGATAAAACAAAATAAAGGGAATAAGGGACAACAGGCAAAAGTCAAGAGCGAGTTATGCTGGTCTCTATGGTCCCCGACAGGCAGTTAATAATTTTGTCAGTGAACATTTTTTTTTAAAAAGAGCTGAAAAATGGGTGGAGATAAACGAAGATAATTTCAGTCAGACGGTGAAAAGCTGCCTCACTGAAATGATCTTTGTATATCGTCCACCAATTTTTCATCTCTTTTCCAAAATTTTGAGAGAAAAAAATTGCTTTTATTAATCCCATTAACTTCCCACCAGTGAGAGAAGCAAGAGTAAGTAACTTTTACCTCTTGTCCATCTTTGCTCTCTTTATTCATTCTCGGGATGTGGGCATTACTAGCAAGGCTGGCATTTATTGCCCATCCCTAGTTGCCCTGAGAAAGTGGTGGTGAGCTGCCTTCTTAAACCACTGCTTGTAGCTGTTTGATGCAACTTGCTAAGACATATCACAGGGCGGTTAAGAGTCGCATATAGGCCAGACTGGGTAAGGATGGCAAGTTTCCTTCCCAAAAGGTCATTAAACCCAACTGGTTCTCAACGACAATCCTTGGTTACTTTTACTAATGCCAGCTTTTTATTTCTAGACTTTGTTTTTAAACTGAATACAAATTCTCAAATTGCCATGGTGGGATTTGAAATGATGTTCTCTGGATTATTAGTCCAGGCTTCTGAAACACTAGTTCAGTAACACAGCCACTACACTACCGTACCCCCTAGTTGTTGCATTCATCCTATAAAGAGGTTTTCTTATGTTCTCGTTTCCAGTTCTGATCAAAAATCAGCCTTTGCAGATGTTGAAAGATTGATTTCATCTATGAATCTACAGGAGTTGCCCAATTTACACTGCTGACTGTCAGTGGAATGGTTCCATATCTGATTTTTTTTTGGTGCTTGGGTTTATGCACATTAAAAAAGGCTATAAATTGTGAGAAAGGTGCTGTGGATTGAAGGTTGCCAAATCGGTGGCTGATCTTGTGACTGTTTAAATTGGAATGCCTCCAAATTATTCCTCACATTAAAACAGAGACGACAAACTGCCCAAAGCTGCTCAAAGTCTACAATTTGGTTGGCTTACACCAGCAACAAACGGTAGGAGTTAGGCAGACTTTGGGTTCACTCTGACCTCCAATTGGAGATATAGATAAGGTTACCACAAGAGACTGAACAGGGCAGAATCAGCTATCAGCAGTGAAAATTTACCCCATACAGCTATCAAATAAATATTGACTCTTTAGCATCAATTAGTGAACAGTTCCCAATCTGTCTCAGTCACTTTCATTAAAACAAATGGACCAAGCCACGTGGATTAAGGCTACAGATACACAAAAAAAAATGAAACTAATTATGAAACACAGAAAGGCAAAGTTTCTGATCATAGTGAAGGTGCTGGTGTTAACAAGAAAGACTGAACACACGAGGAAAGTGAAAACCCATACCAGCCTTCCATACCACTTGGAATGGGATGGAGGTATTGAGGGTGGGTTAGGGAAAGGAGAAGAGGTATATGTAGGAAAAAAAATGTTTTTGTATACAAATAGAATTTGCATGTAAACAGCTTGCTTACAAATGAGTAAAATTGTATTGCAGTTGGTGTCATTTGGCTTGGGAATACAGGAAACCTCATGGAAAGATTTGTATACACGTGAGTTGCCTCCTGTAGCTAGGCTTCAGAATTGCACCGAAGCAGCAATATATTTATTTGCTAAATGAATAAACACAGAGCTACTTCAGCTAAAGTCTCTGTGTCCTAGAAGAATTGACGTATGTTCAATTGATCCAGATCCCTTGCTGTTACATAAGCTTTTTTTTATCCTTCTTTGTTGGCTTTTTAATTGTGATTCAGATACTGTTGTGGTTTGGACCACTTATTATTTTCTGTTGAACATCTGGGAGATTATTCATTTTTTAATACAATTTTTTTGTGCATAAACATAATGAGTTCAGGCTTCATTAGGAGTACTTAAAGGGAAGTTTTCAAAGGAGAGTGGGATGATATTTGCACCACTTTTTTAGGTTACAAGTTCAGCTGCTTATGAGAGAGTCAACTTAAGATCCTATACTAGACATAGCTCCCCTTTAGCCAAGCATCATGATGGAGTATGAAGTTTCAAAGATATGGAGATAGGTGCCATTGTTACACACTTGTAGTCATTCTCAGTTAAACAGTTATTGGGATTGAAATTTAACTATCACAGGGACTGATGTACAACCATATTCCAAACATTGTCTACCTGTTGAAGATACCTGCCTATTTCTCCTACCCCTCTCGCCAGATGGGAATGGTTTCGACCATTTACTTGTAGACTGGTGATGATCTCCAATGGAGCGATGTCAGGCTGTGGTATCCGGTGTAGGGGGTGTGAGTTAATGTGTCCTGGAGGCTAGTCCACTTAGGGAAAAAAATATTTTCAGTCTGGCAGGAGCAATACAATTTAACAGTTCTGCATAAGGAGCACTGTGTTGAGCGACATTTGGGGATTATGTTGCACATTATGATAAGACCAAGAACGTCTCCTACTGTCCTAGAAATCCAAAGCCCTCCCTTCTATGCCAGCTCTCTAGACCTGCTGATTGCACTAATTTTCTTCTCCAAATTCATCCACTGTATGGCATTGGGAGTAATCCTCAAGATCTTACACTTTAGTCTAAAACCTACCCTTTAAATTCTCTCTGACTGTATCACTGTTTAAGGAGATGTTACAATATGCAAGGAGAGGGGAAAACAGAGATGCAAGACTTGCAAGTTTCCACAGTTGACTTTCACAGGATACCAGAATCCTGTTTGGCAAAAATTCTATCCACTATTCATATTGGTGCAATCAACCTGAGGCTGGAATTGAATTTGCATGTTGATTTTTTTTTTTCTGACATTAGCAATGATTCCAGTTTGTGCAGCATGAAGGATTATTAGCCATTCAGGAGGGCATCTGGTCTGGTCTCAACTAGGTAGATGCTGCCTGGAGACTTCATGAACCACAGCACAGTTAGGCTTTGAATACCTTAAGAAGGGCAAGGGCTCTCTGGTGAGTAGCATACATGTGGGTAATATCACAAGCCAATAACATCACCTGAATTGCAGACACGAGCTATTTGTGCTCTAGTGGAGTTGCAGCAGCTCCAAGGAGATTCCTGGCCACTGTTTCCCAGGGCTGGTCTTACAATCATAGTGAAGGTGCTGGTGTTTACAAGAAAGTGTATAAATCATATCAACCATACTACTGATTAATTCAATATGAATGCATTAAGGAAGTCCATAGAATCATAGAAAGGTTAGAGCATGGAAGGCGGCCATTTGGCCCATCGAGTCCGTGCCAGCTCTATGCAAGAGCAATCCAGCTAGCCCACTCCCCCGCCTTATCCCCGTAGCCCTGCAATTTATTTCCTTTCAAGTACTTATCCAGTTCCCTTTTGAAAGCCACGACTGAATCTGCCTCAATCACCCCCTCTGGCAGTGCCAAGTTGATAGCTACCTGTAGATTGAGATTTTGGGGGTGAAACACCACTTGCATATTCATTTCCCTTTATAATGTAGCTTAGTTGTCTATATCTTCAGAGGAATATAAGGCAATGAGGGTGATTTTCATGTGGGGCCCATCAGAGTCTGCGGAGGACCGGGACCATTTTGGTTCAAGATCCTCATTAAAATGTGGTCTGCAGGCTGCCAGCGCCAATGGCGCTCCCCAAGAGCCAGCTTGCCAATCTGGAGGTGAGAAATCGAGTGGGGCAACTGAATTTGAAGGGCCTGTAGCAGCACCTTGGAGAGATGGGAGTGAAAGGAAACACCACCTTAGAGCAGCTGCCAAAATCTTTGCCGAACCTACAACAGCAAGGACGTTAAAGGTGGAAGTCTTTTTAAGAACCAAAACCCACAAGTGACTGCAATAAAAATGTGTGCAAAACCCCCACATGCAGCTTTCCCTTACCTCAGCTGTGGATCCCTTGAGTGGCCGCCGGCTGACCTGCACTGCCCATGTTTGGTGAGCAAGGAACTGTCGACATGATCCGAGCTCATTGTTGTCATTTGACCCTGACCAGCAGATACTCACGAGGCTCCCACCCTGTTTTCGGCGGGACCTTTGACCTGTTGGATCTCTTGTAAACAATTTTACAACACCAAGTTATAGTCCAACGATTTTTATTGGAAATCTACAAGCTTTCGGAGGCTTCCTCCTTCCTCAGGTAAATGTCAGGAGCTCCTTGAAGCCTACGCATTTATACATCACAGAACAATACATGGTGTTTATAGACTGCCCCTGCAACTGCCCGTTGCCAAGGCAATCACCGTGTTCAGACAGAGAGGTGTCACCTACAGAACCCCCGAATACACATTCAACAAAAAAACAAACAGGAAAAAAAAAGAGAGAGAGAGGCAGAAACATCCGGAAGGCAGAGAAAGCCAGCAAATGACCCGTTATATTAAAAACAGATAGCTTTTGTTCGCTGGTGGGGTAATGTGTAGCGTGACATGAACCCAAGATCCCGATTGAGGCCGTCCTCATGGGTGCGGAACTTGGCTATTAATTTCTGCTCGATAATTTTGCTTTGTCGTGTGTCTCGAAGGCCGCCTTGGAGAACGCTTACCCGAAGATCAGTGGCTGAATGTCCCTGACTGCTGAAGTGTTCCCTGACTGGGAGGGAACCCTCCTGTCTGGCGATTGTTGCACGGTGTCCGTTCATCCGTTGTCGCAGTGTCTGCATGGTCTCGCCAATGTACCATGCTCCGGGGAATCCTTTCCTGCAGCGTATGAGGTAGACAACGTTGGCCGAGTCACAGGAGTATGAACCATGCACCTGGTGGGTGGTGTCCTCTCGTGTGATGGTGGTATCTGTGTCGATGATCTGGCATGTCTTGCAGAGGTTACCGTGGCAGGGTTGTGTGGTGTTGTGGACGCTGTTCTCCTGAAAGCTGGGTAATTTGCTGCGAACGATAGTCTGTTTGAGGTTGGGTGGCTGTTTAAAGGCGAGTAGTGGAGGTGTGGGGATGGCCATAGCGAGGTGTTCGTCGTCATTGATGACATGTTGAAGGCTGCGGAGAACATGGCGTAGTTTCTCCGCTCCAGGGAAGTACTGGACGACGAAGGGTACTCTGTTGGTTGCGTCCCGTGTTAGTCTTCTGAGGAGGTCTATGCGATTTTTCGCTGTGGCCCGTCGGAACTGTCGATCGATGAGTCGAGCGTCATATCCCGTTCTTACCAGGGCGTCTTTCAGAGTCTGTAGGTGTCCATCCCGTTCCTCCTCGTCTGAGCAGACCCTGTGTATTTGCAGGGCCTGTCCATAGGGGATGGCCTCTTTGACGTGGTTAGGGTGGAAGCTGGAAAAGTGGAGCATCGTGAGGTTGTCCGTGGGCTTGCGGTAGAGTGAGGTGCTGAGGTGCCTGTCTTTGATGGAGATTCGTGTGTCCAAGAAAGAAACTGATTCTGAGGAGTAGTCCATGGTGAGTTTGATGGTGGGATGGAAATTGTTGATGTTATCGTGTAGTCTCTTTAGTGATTCTTCGCCGTGGGTCCATAGAAAGAAAATGTCGTCGATGTATCTGGTGTATAGCGTTGGTTGGAGGTCCTGTGCAGTGAGGAAGTCCTGCTCGAACTTGTGCATGAAAATGTTGGCGTATTGGGGTGCAAATTTGGTCCCCATGGCTGTTCCGTGTGTTTGGGTAAAGAACTGGTTATCGAAGGTGAAGACATTGTGATCCAGGATGAAGCGGGTGAGTTGTTGGATGGCGTCCGGAGATTGGCTGTTGTTGGTGTTGAGTATTGATGCTGTCGCAGCGATGCCGTCATCGTGGGGGATACTGGTATAGAGTGCCGAGACGTCCATCGTGGTGAGAAGTGTTCCTGGTTCGACTGGTCCGTGGGTACTGAGTTTTTGTAGGAAGTCTGTAGTGTCGCGACAGAAGCTGGGGGTTCCCTGTACGATGGGTTTCAGGATGCCCTCGATGTATCCAGAGAGGTTCTCACACAGGGTTCCGTTGTCTGATACGATAGGACGTCCAGGTGTGTTGGCTTTGTGTATCTTTGGGAGGCAGTAGAAGTCTCCCACGCGGGGAGTACGTGGGATGAGAGTGCGTAGGATGCTTTGAAGGTCTGGATCGAAGGTCTTGATCAGTTTGTTGAGCTGGTGGGTGTGTTCTTTGGTCGGATCTGCGGGTAACCGTCTGTAGTGTTCCTGGTTGTCCAGTTGTCGGTATGCTTCTTTGCAATAGTCCGTTCTGTTCTGTATGACTATGGCTCCTCCTTTGTCCGCTGGTTTGATGACGATGTTGCGGTTGGTCTTGAGAGCGTTGATGGCGTTGCGTTGTGCTCGGGTGACATTCTGGACTGTCTTCTGAGTGCGCCTGATGAATCTGGCATTGACGCATTTCCTGACAGCTTGGGCATACATGTCAAGCTGAGGGCAGCGACCCTCCGGAGGAGTCCATTTTGACTCCTTCCTCTTCGGTTGCTGTACCGCGGATCCCTCTGTCTGCTGTTCCGGATCATTGATTGTCTCATTGGGTTCGCTGTTGAAATCTTGGAGTTTGTGGTAGAATTCCCAGAGCCTCATTCTCCTGATGAATTCCTCTGTGTCCGCCGCGAGACTAACGGGGTCCATTTTGGTAGTGGGGCAGAAATTGAGCCCTCGGCTGAGAACTTCGATTTCGTCTGGTTGAAGGGTGTGGTCGGACAAATTGGCGATAGACTTCCCTGTGGTTGCAACCGTGGTACCAGGGGAAGCTTGGTCGATGCTGGTGGTGATGCCGAGTTTATCAAGCTTCCTGCTCTTGGTTTTCATGTAGGCAGCGTAGTTTTGTTGCCTCGTCTGTTTGGCGGTATCTCGTAGCTGGTCTGCTGTGTCCTGAGTACAGGTTGAGAGTATGGACTCTATCTTAGTTTCGAGGTTGCGGCGTCTGCTGTAGAGTTGGTGTACGAGATTGTTGCGGAGTGTGCGAGAGGTACGACGGCAGAGTCTCTCAGCGTAATCCGAGTTGTATGTGGACCTGAGTGGGTTCGTGATCTGGAGTCCTTTCGGGATCTTGTCTGCTTTCTTGCAGCTCTGTAAAAACTTGATGTCTGTGTCTATATGCGCGATCTTCTTGGATATCCTTTCCACTGTAAGCCGGCAGTTTGTGGTGTCGATGGTAGCCATGATGTGGAGATGCCGGTGATGGACTGGGGTTGACAATTGTAAACAATTTTACAACACCAAGTTATAGTCCAACGATTTTTATTTGAAATCTACAAGCTTTTGGAGGCTTCCTCCTTCCTCAGGTAAATGTCAGGAGCTCCTTGAAGCCTACGCATTTATACATCACAGAACAATACATGGTGTTTACAGACTGCCCCTGCAACTGCCCGTTGCCAAGGCAATCACCATGTTCAGACAGAGAGATTGGATCTCAATCTCGTTGGATCTCGATCTCGGTTAAGTCAACGCTTCCACCGTGCGTGCTACTTTGATCCCACCATCGCCAGGTTTTTAAAACTCCAAATGGGGCGGCAGGGGACACGGAAATCATCCCCACTGAGCCTCCGAACCGGAGGGGGCTTCGTGCTGCATGGTGGCCAGCTTCTGCTTTGGAAATGAATAAATGTGGAAGTCTACACGATGAGAGCGTTTGTGACCTCCTGGATGCAGTTGGACGTTGCTGCCTGCAAGAAGTCAGTAAAATCAGCCATTGGCGGGCTGTGGAATAAAAGTACAGATTTGGAGTTATGTTCACAACTGCAGTTCATCTTACTGTTGGTGAGAAGAAACCCCGGTCAATGATCAATGTGTAGCCAAAAGCGTCCTTCTTGTGATAGGACCATCAGGACACTGTGCATCGAGGCCAAGCAATTGGTTCTTGTTCTGTAAATAATAGGAGGATCATCTTTCCTCTTCCAGACCCCCCATTTCTTTTTCCATCTTTCCTACTTTAAAGCATCATCACCTAGAGACATTTCTCAACTCATAAACATGGTGAGACCTGGCAGTGGCAATTGATGATGCACTTGAAGCACCATGTTTATATCTATCTGGTTATTTTAGGCAGCTCTGCATCCCAATAATTGGCTTAATTGATGTTTTAGTAATTATATGATAATTTGTTAGAGCGGAGTTGAATTAAAAGCAGAAAATTCAGGTGTGCAGTAATTACCGTAAGCATCGCATTAGTATCAGTGAAAACAGAGCATTATCTGTGGTTAGTGTGGTAGCACAACCAAGCACACAATTCCAACATGGTTCTACATTGGTGTGAAGTCAGCTTTTTCATACTCTTAGACTCAGCAACTCTGCTAAGTCAAAGCTCCACAAATTCCATCAGTATATATAAATGTTTCAAAAAATATATTAAAGATGTTACATTTAATTCTTTGTAGCAGTTTTATTTATTTTACAAAGGACCCTTTAACTGAGGTATATTTGGATTATTTTATTGATACAATACAATGAAATATTTTTATATTTCTCTGTGATTTGATGCAAGCTGATATTCGCCCATCAGCTTGCAACCTTGTCATGGTCTCCCAGCTTAATATCGGAGAACTATCCAGCCTTTTGAAAAAAATTACATCTGATTTATTTGTGTTATCAAATGCAGACTTTGGTTTCAGTGCCATTTTTCCATTGTTCAGAAAAAAAGTTGGCACGGTTTATTTTTTCCCTTCCGACTGAAAATATATATGCTCGTAGCGTAAAAGGTAGAAAAATAAAGTGCCAAGATGGATTGGACACAAGGGGTTGCAAAATAAAAGGGGGTAAGTATTAAGTGGGGGGGAAGCTTAATTTAATTTAAAATTTGTGCCAATGACTTATTCATTTTGCACTAGCTATCCTTTTCTAATAGACTAAATACATTGCATAGTTTAAGTTGCAACAGGTACTTAATTAGGAGAGCTCTGTACAGTCTTCCTACTTAACTGTGATATATTCAAAAAGACTAATGGTGTGCCTTCACTTATTACTCCTGTAAATTTCAGTTTTTCCCCTGAATTTGGCTTTTTGCATGAGATTTTATACCAATGTCAATTTCCTGGTTGGTCACTGACGTTTGGTCCCCAAATCTCACTTTCTGCGATCAATTTATTTGCGGCAGTGTACACTGTACTGTGCCGTACATTGAACTAGTGCAACAGAAGAAGAATAATCTCACCATAGTGACTTGGACAAAGGAACTTTGATTAGATGGCCCATCTTTATAACCATGATCCTGGTATCACCTTTTACCAATTTCAGATGGAACTCTGAGCACAGTTGCTACAAGCTGAGTAATTTTATCGAACACAATGTGAAGTAGATACAGTAATTCTTTTATTTATATATATATATATACATACATAATTGTGTGTGTGTATACCTTGCTGTCCATCACTGCACCTCCTTCCGTTTATAGTTCTTTTATTAATAAAGAAACCATATAAAATATCCTGGTTATTAAACATTCATTGTTTCATTCTGCTTTTGATAAATCCCATCACTATTTGACACACTTTTTGCAATCCGAGCTTTTTATTTTATGATAAAATCCAGATAAACACCAGCACCTGCATTTGTACAGAGATTTGATTATGTTATTTGTGTGTTACAGTTTTAATTGGCAGCGCAAACTGCATCTGTATTGAAAGTTTGGCCTGACTCCCAGTCAATTAGAATGATAGATTCTAAGGAACTATAACCCAATATAGCTTTAAAAACTGGTAACATGTACAGGTGATATATGATAGGAGTGTCAAAACCCACTACATTAATGCAGAATGTATCACTGTAAAATATAGACAAGAGTGTTACCTTCAAGTAACACAGAACACATCATTGTATGGTATAAACAGCAGTATTAAATCTCACTGATGGATTATTATTTATCAATAAAGTATTCTCATCCTGCTGTGTGAAAAGGGTACATTTTAT
Organism: Heptranchias perlo; assembly: GCF_035084215.1. Taxonomy (NCBI): domain Eukaryota; kingdom Metazoa; phylum Chordata; class Chondrichthyes; order Hexanchiformes; family Hexanchidae; genus Heptranchias; species Heptranchias perlo. The sequence continues at coordinate 20,339,814 of NC_090338.1, forward strand.
TTTCCAGCAACTCTCTTTCTTCCATGAAGTAGCATGGCAGAATGTGAAGGCCAAAATGGAGATGATAAAAGAAAATTGGTAGTGGAAGATATGAGCGTAAACAGGAAACTTTAGTGCAAACCTACTCTCCTGATTCCAGTGCCCTTGGTGATGCACTGTTCAACTAGTTTACAACTCTAAATATGGCATAGTTACTTCTCCAACAAAAGAAAAATACTGTGGATTATGGAAATCTGAAATAAAAATACAAAATGCTGGAAAACACTCAGCAGGTTAGGCAGCATCTGTTGAAACAGAGTTCACGTTTCAAATCGATGACCTTTCATCGGAAGTAGTTACTTCTTCAGTTGCATTTTAGTTTGAAGTTTTCTTGGCCTTTAATAATGTCCTCCTAGTTTTATTCTGGTTCAGCACAAGCTCTAATGCAGGTAAAATGAAAAATCTAATACTCTAATAGATCACCTGAAAGTGGGTGGGTGGGGGATGAAGAGAGTCCTGAGTGTGAGTGAGTGGTGAGGTATGTGTGCATTCACCATATTGTATAATTTGTTTTACAGGGGGTGCCAAAGTAGAGGAAATATTTCCTGCCTGGCTTAGAAGAAGTATGGCTGTTGACATACAAAAACAGTGAGTGGACCCAATTTTTAAATATGACTGAATACTGAAAAACTTTTAACAACCTAACCACATTTTATTTCAGTTGGATACAGAAAGAAATAAATTGCTGAAAAAATCCTTGGGTATCTGGTCACTGAGACTCCCACCAGCTGGGAGACATGTGGAAGCAACCTTCTCAATTTTCCCTCTTTCCCTGTTGGAAAGCAACCAGCTTTCCATGAAAAATCATAGCCTCATTGCCAACTCTCTTACGGCGTAAGCTACATGTTATTCCAGAATTGAACTTGGCATCTTGAAAGGATATGCTTTAGCAGACTGCCCAAAGCATCAAATATATCATGAAAAATCAATCAATTAACTAATAAATCTCCCAAGGCATTGCTCACAGGTGGTTTGGAATATGATTTCTGGGCCTAGAGGTTGGATCGTACAACACCTGTTTTTCAGGCAATATATGCGGCGTGAGCATGCTCATTCCACAGGTATGTGCCGCACGCCATATTGGTTAGGGCACCCTGTCGTCCTCCAGGGCACCTGCCTGAAATAAATATTAGGACCATTGCCTATGCAAATTGGGAGCCTGCCGCTTATTTCAGGCCTCTTTCCAAAATTGGTTCATGACTGATCGCAGCATGTGGAATTGCATGCTGCAGTCAGTTTTCCCAGATGCACAGTAGCCAAGCCAGCAGTCTTTGAACAGGCTGCTGAAGGCTGCCACCAAAGATTTTTTGCTTACTTGAATGAGGAGCCAGAAGGAGCAGGAGTGCTTCTCCTGGCTCCACATTAAAACTGTAGGCCGCTGCTGGCCACCACTCACCCCCCTCCTCCTAATTCCTCCCTCTCCTCTCAGATAGTTTTGATCCCCGCTGGACGGTCTTCGTCGCCATTGTGACTGGTGCACTGACCCTTGGAACGTGACTGGCATCCCCAGCGTCCTGATGATGCAAAGGACCAATTTCACGTGGTCAGCTTGCCCATCAGTTTCGGCACACGTAGTTCGTACTTGCCGCTCGGTTCGCACCCGAAATTGTCATGGACATAGTTTGTAGTGCTGAAGTCTTGGTATAGTAGTTCCGCAGGAACGGTGGGGAGGGGACTACAACTCCCATGGTGCGTCTCTCTCACATACACAGAATCTATTAGCACTAGCTGGAAATCTCAAGTCCCAGCTGAAATATTCAACTCAAGTGGCAGGCTCCAGAAGGGGAAGCCAATGCAGGGGAAACTTCTTGCAGGCACTTCTATCATTAAATGACAATTTTTATAGGTAACTTACGTGATTTTTTTTTTCCAAAGTTGTGTAATTTTATGTTAGGCTATAAATATATTAAAGATAACTGTTGATCTTAGTAAAGAGGAAAAGGGTGAATAAAATTTATATGAAGAATTAATTTTAGCAATTTGTTTTTTTGGTACTTACTGGTTCACAAATGGTAATTTTGAAAAAACAATGAGGGGTTTGATTGCTTGGTTTCTGATCGTTCTTCATTCCTCATTAGTACATCTTGTTATTTAAGATTCATTCACATTTAGTCAGTCAGATATTTGATCAGTCGCTATTTAAGCTAATCATAATTTTTTGCCCTACAGACATGTAATGCCTTTGAGGTGTAAAGCCTTGAGATTTGACACTTCTGAAAGATGTAACTTTACGGAGTTTTAATTAATTATACAAATTATTTATTCTGTATACAGACCAATAATCAATTATTCATATGGTGGTATTTTTCTTTATCAATTCTTCATCATTACATGTGGTAACATTACACAACCATTTACTACTTTGACATAGGGAGAAGGGGAGAGACAAGGACTGACCGACTAACTTCACAGTCCAAGAAAAATGAGAAGCAGGGGAGTCAGCATTTATGCTTTTGGTGGTGCTGTTGACTGTCACTCAGATCCTACCAGAAAAACCTATAACATGGCTCCCTTAGTAAAAGCTCCTACACTGTCCAGATACATTGAGCCCATTTATAGTGGCTCTTTAAATGGTAGACTGCTGGACTTCAGCTTTGTCTGTACACCCTGGTTTACCTCACTTTTCATACCAGGCATTGTTATGAAGGTGATTTCGGCACTTATTTCCAGAAATTAAGTTGGAAATACATCTCAGTTATAGTCTTGATGTTATTAACATTTTCAATCCATCCAGGCAATGTGGTGGCTATGGCATTTAGTTTTATTATTTCGTTCTGTGTGTAATGTCCAGAAAACGTTGATATGATTGGAGTTTTGAAATGAGAAAACAGGAATTGTTTTAACTGTATTTTTACATTTATGAACAGTGCATGATTAGTTACAAAATTAATTAGGATTTCTACAGACTGCAGATAAAAATAGGCAGCTTGCAATTTTTTGTACCCCTGCCCTTTTAATCATTCATTAGATCACAGTGAGATCAATACCAATGCTTTAATGGCTTCTTACGGCACTAGTAAATCTCTGCTATATTCATGGAGAACCACGATTTGAGAATTTTTTCCTTCTTCCCCCTGCACTAAGATTTGCTGCCAGTGAGGTCGACAGTCATTGTAAGTTGCATCTCTGTTTGAAAGCTGTTCATCCCTAGTTTAGAGATTTCAAAATGGTGATTATTTTCAATGTTTGTTGATAAGTAAATGGAGTGAAAGATGTAATGGTAACTGTAAGTAGGAGGGAGTATGTATGTTGAGACTTTCATCACGTCAGTGGCTGTTTTAGTGCTTGGTTTCATTTGTGACACAACGATTGGGTTTGGTACTCTGCCTATAGTAGGCCCCTGCATTCTAAGTTATTCTCAGCCAAACAAAAAGAAAAGCCATATTTCAGGCAAAAGAATTTTTTAACATGCTGTTTCTATGTGATGTTTATCAACAGGTTGATTTCTGTATGCCGAGCATACAAACCATAGATAATTGGGGAACATTTTATTAGGCGTTTTTTTATATAAATGACATGCTGGGTCAGGGATTAATAAGTACAGACAGGAAAGAATTTGGTCCCTTGGAGCTCCACACAGTGGAGGTGAATGAGGAGTTACTTGAGGCACTGGGAATCTATACAGGGTGAATAAATGGGGAACATGAGGTTCATTGAACTTTTCTCCTTAGATCGATATGGTTTTCTGGAGGTAACTCTGCTGAAATTATTTTTTTTTCATATAGAGAAATGAGAACGGCTTTATGTTCTATTCCACCCCTTCCTCTATTTGCACATCATTTCTTGGTCAAGGATGAAAACAGGTAACGTGTAAGCATGAAGAGCTGTGCGCTATCTTGTAAACCACTGACTGCGTTAACATCTTAAGGCTATTACATCTACATGGAAAGCATTAATATAAACTGCTTTGCTTTTGGAAGGGTGGAAGGAACGGAGCAAAGAAGGAAGGATCACTCTCTCCAGCTCAGTCCTTTATTATTGTACTCACTGTTGGAGCTAGAACAGGAAATCTGTGCCAAAGTGTGCAAGTGATTGGGATGAGAGCTTTGAGAGAGAAGGTTGTCAGTTCAGTTAAAGATCATTGCGGACAAATTGCTGTAAACACTAGATAGAAAGTAACAATTTCGCATATGATCTATGCATACCTGTGACTCCCATGCATGTACAGTAAATACTGGGTAAGAAACAAAAGTTTATGCGTGTGGCTTGTTAATCTCCATGTTAGTTCCTGCGCAGTAATAAAAAAGTGCAATTGAGTGGTTACAGTTTGTGAAGGAAACAGGGTTGTTGGGTTAAAAAGCCTTTTCTTATTCCATACTGTTTTTGATTCACTCTTGAACAAGTAAATTTGGTTAAGAAAATCAATTTCTTTTGTGCCATTGATATATGATGATTGTATTGTGGGCACCTAGCTCATCAATACATCGGCAAATCTCTGAGCCAAAACTTGTTAACATGCAGTGCAGTCAAAGCACTGACAGAAGAACTGTATTGCACCCTGCTTATGTCTGTATAGCCTCTGATTTCTGTGGTCGCTGATGTGACTGGGAAGGTCTGTGTCATTGATTTAAGTTTGGTATTCTAGAATGCAACACATCATGGCAGTATCTCACACAATCAAATTGGGAAAAGGTGAATTGACTATAAAAATGGCATGTAAAAGTTTTATACCATGAGGAAAAAGCAGCAAGGGCAAATGTGATAAGTTGGAAGAAATAACAGATGGTATGTTGAAGAGCTGTTTTCAGAGCTTTGGAATAGGGAATAGGGCAGCAACTGGGACTTCAACTGATGACAACGACTTTCTGTTTTCTGCTCTAGGAGTTATTATTCTTGCTTTTTAATGCAAAAGAATAACTTGTCAAATTCTTATATTAAAAAGCTCTACTAACTTTTTTGTTTAACTTTATGGGATTAATACGTTTGAGGGACAGAGATGATGTTGCCAATTAGAATGCTGTCTTTTGTCCACAGTTCGTGGGTTCAAATCCAGCACTGACAGATGGGATGAAAGCTTTTTCCCTTTGGTGGACATAAGGATCCTAAGTGAAATGAGTGTGGGCCATCTCAATGCAAATCCCACTAGGCGTGAGTCCATGCTACATAACTATCCATAAAGTGACAGTAATTAGCACTAAATTGGCAGTGTTACTTGGAGAGCTTAAGGATGCCTGATGTGGGAATGAATTGCCACACAGGTGCAGTAGGGAATGTTTTTCAGAGGTCAGGGATACAGCGGGACATTATTAAAGAAGCTTTATTCCTCCATCCAGCTCAAGTTGCATTCTGACTAGAGGTGTGCACAATGTTGATATGGGCATAAAAAGGGGGGGGGGAAAGTTCAATTTCCTTGAACAGCATAAAGTTCAGCAGAAAAAATGTTTACAGAAACCGAGAACAAATGTTTTATTTTGGCGGTAGAGAAAGAGCTTCATAAAATTGTTAAGTACACAGTGGATCTGAGTGCTGAACAACTAGATGGCATTGATTGAGACTGTAGTGGGTCAGTCAAGGTGAATATGTTATTCTGTAGTCTTTCATGACGGGATATGCAACCGCAGTAAACAAATAGTAGATAAACTTGTCTATGAAATAATACATCCAAACCCAAAGATCAGACAACTGGGAAATTACACAGTAGAAGTCAAGTGGCTGTCCTCAAACTTCTAAACTCCTTACAAACTTGTGAAATCAAGAGATTGGTTAGGACACTATCCTTTCCTGTTCACAGCAGAATAATCCCCACATTTTGTCATTAAATTGGGTGTCTCTCTCGTGACATGAGAATGGCTGCTGTGGGAAATTCTAATGTCACATTGATGTAGTAGGAAGAATCCTTCCTGACATTAAACTTAAGGCATGTCATTGGGTCAGAATGTGGAAGAAGCATTGTGCTTCATCTAACTAATGTTACCTGACCTGGGTGTGCTTGATGTTAATGCGTGAAAACTGTTAATTCTCCAAGACTGTCCTCGCTCGTCTTTATCAGCCCAAATACCAAAAAACTTTTCACTGCAAATTCCACCAGCTGTCTTCAGGTTCCATCTAATGCCTTGAGGCAGGGAGTTGACTATTTAATCACCCCAAGTACAAGTTGGTGGTTCAGATGCTCTGGCACCAGGCAGACTTTTAAGTTTTCAAGAATTTTGTTTACTCAGAGAAAAGTGCAAATTGAGAAATGTGATTCTATTTAGATCTCAAATACAACTTTATAGCTGGCATTTGAAATTGAGGAAAATATTAAACAGCTTTTTCTTCTTCTCATTCGTACTGAGCGGCACAATGAGGCAACTAATTTCTTCCACTGCTTGACATATAGCAGATCATGCTCTGGGTTGTTTCCATGACAAAATCCCTTTTTACATAGATAGGTCATCAGCCTGACTCACAACTCTCTACCAGGAGAACCAGCGAGAAGCAATAGGGTTGGGGGGTCAGATGCGATTAGCCTGCTGATTGTCAACCCAGTATTCAGAGACTGGAACTTTGATCTCTGCTTGCCAGGGCATTAATCAAAATCGCACCTGGAAAATGATTCAGAACTTACAGTACAGGTGCTGTACAAGGCAACAATGCACAACACTTAACAGACAGACTGTGGCATTGGTGTAGAACATCTGCACCATTTGTAAGGTTGAGACACAAACATCTGCTTCTCTATCCCCAGAATGGTTGTTTCTGTCCTCGAGTATCTGTCCTCCTGCTAAAGCTACTGAGCAGCCTATTGAGCACACAAACTGTGCACATGGAGGAATAGACCAGAACTATCACCTTTACAAAAACCCACATCAGGCTGCTTCATGACCAGGTTTCAAGCGAAATGAGTAAATTAGAAAATCTAATTGCTTTTTTCCCTACCTCATCACTAATTCCCATTTAGAATTCCTTTCTTCCAAAGTTGCGGCTACTACCCCTTTTCAGTTTAATTTCATTTTCGTATTTTTCTGGCCAGGAGTGCAAGGCTGCTGGCTTATTTGTACTTAAAGGTAATTGTTTCATTTTGATTTGTTGTAAATCTTTTTTTTCTGTCTGATTTTATCTGTTCTGATCACTTTTAATGGTTTTATTGTTGGACTGAGTCCAGAGCTTTTGTTTGTCTTTTTACTTTGTGCTGCATTGAGATCGGACTGCACATTGTCCATCACTGTGCTCTCAGTCACACTTCCTTTGCAACTAAATGCCTTTCTTTAATATACCAAGGAGGTCAACATGAAAACTGTCCTGGCATTGTCACTGTCACTCAAATATGGTTCACGAATAGTTCATCACTAGTCCTGAGCTTTGAACCCTCATCTCCATGATAACTCGTGTTGTTACCCATCACCCCTTCTGTTGCATGAAGGGTACAGATACAGGCCTGTTAGTGCAAATATGAGAAGCCAAGACATGGTCAAAGACAATGTTGTTGAACGCTGCATGGGGAAAACAGCTAATTTTGTGTTGTATTCAATAGCACTGCAGGAGACCTAAAACCACCCATTTTGTACTTGTAGCAGTCCTGGAGTTGATGCAGAATAGAGCAGTACCCACATCCCAATCATAGCATTCCAGACTTGTGTGAACTGTTAACTTTTATCCAGTGCGTAATTTATGCAGATTGTGTTTGGAAACTTGTCTTTTGTCAGCACCATTCAGCACCAGAGCCTCTTTATTTGCAATTAGTAGCAGACTGTAGTGCTATGTTTCTATAGTAGTGTTTTATTGCTTTTATGCTTTATTCTTTGCAACAGCCGTTCTGATACTTAGTGATTTGTGCCAATTTATGACAGTAATGTAAGAATCCAGATAAAGCTACTGTTGCACTTGTGAAAGTATATTTCTTGAAAAAAATCATAAGACATTGATTAGTCTGTCATTCCTTAGATAATGCAAGCCTTCATTTGCGACCTTCTCTGTGTTGATGGGGCGGTTTTGGTCTCTTGCTGCATTGTAAGCTGTAACACTCAGGATGAATGGTGACCTCTAGGGTCAAAGTGAGAAAGACTGCTTCCTTACTTATGAGGATTAGTAAACATTCACAAAGATATCCCCCTCCTTGAAATATTTATTGCTCTACTTCTTTCGACTTCTTACATACAGCTTTTCACGGATAGACAGGAGATGCTGATTATAGATGCCTTAGCTGCCCTGTATGCTTCCATCTGGATGCCTTTTCCAAAAAGGACCTGTCTCTCAATATCAACAATGCAGTGACAATTGAATGTCAGACATATACAAACCTTACTGAAGCACTGTCCCCCTTCAACCTAATTTATTCCCTGAGTGATTGTAAGGGTTATAGATTGAAACTTTCTCCTCTGCACTACAAATAAGTGCAGATTTCCACCCATGGCTTGACTGACCATGTTACCGTGTTCTCATGCTGCAAAACGGTATTGAAGCATCTAACTACTTAAGTCTAACAACTTAAAAACGACGTGCTATTACCTTAAAGTGAAATTACGGCTTCATACAAGTTCAATTTAATACTCGGGGGCACTCAGTCAATTTGTAATTCCTGAGGATTGATTTTGTTTTTTCTCATCTAATTTACACAGCAGAAATAAGTTTTGCAGCAAAGGTTTTCCACTTACCATTAGCAACTCTGCAGAGATCATTAGCAGCCTTTTGTCATCAGTTAATGGTGCCACACTGCTTATTGCTCCTGCCTGAAAATCATAGAACGCCACATATTTCAACATAGGAGGAATTTTTTTTAATATCGCCTAATAAAAATAGTGTTCTGGTAGTGATTAAATGGAAGTGATTGAACATAGCTGTTAGCAGACATTTCCATGATTAGAACATTCTACAAGATTTCAGCAACAAAAAAAAGATAATGAATTTGGGCAGCAGTGACTGCTGGAGTCCCCAAGAGATCAGTCTTAAAACCTCTGCTGTTCTTAATATTTATTAATGACCTTGACGAAAGTATTGTAAGCAGAATGTCTTAGTTAGCTGATTATAGTAAATTCTAGCTGTGCCAAGGAGAGTCCTCAACATCTGGGAAGATGAAAGGCAAATGAGATTGCACTCAGTAAATGTGAGAAAATGGATATAGGCATTAAAAATCAACTATGATAAGGGGTGTAACCAGGCAAATGATGGAGTCAACTAGTAGTTGGCAGCACTGACCACCAAACCTGCACTTTGACTATGTTGTGTGCCACATCAACAACAACTACTTGCATTTATATAGGAACATAGGAACATAGGAAGAGGAGTAGGCCATTCAGCCCCTCGTGCCTGCTCCGCCATTTGATAAGATCATGGCTGATCTGTGATCTAACTCTACATACCTGCCTTTGGTCCATATCCCTTAATACCTTTGGTTGCCAAAAAGCTATCTATCTCAGATTTAAATTTAGCAATTGAGCTAGTATCAATTGCCGTTTGCGGAAGAGAGTTCAAAACTTCTACAACCCTTTGTGTGTAGAAATGTTTTCTAATCTTGCTCCTGAGAGGTCTGGCTCTAATTTTTAGACTGTGCCCCCTACTCCTAAAATCCCCAACCAGCAGAAATAGTTTCTCTCTATCCACCCTATCTGTTCCCCTTAATATCTTATAAACTTCGATCAGATCACCCCTTAACCTTCGAAACTCTAGAGAATACAACCCCAATTTGTGTAATCTCTCCTCGTAACTTAACCCTTGAAGTCCGGGTATCATTCTAGCGCCTTTAATGTCGTAAAACGTCCCAAGGCGCTTCACAGGAGCGATTATCAAACAAAGTTGACACCGAGCCGCATAAGGAAATAGTAGGACGGGGTCAAAGAGGTAGGTTTTAAGGAGCACCTTCAAGGAGGAGAGAAAGGTGGAGAGATTTAGAGAGGGAATTCCAGAGCTTAGGTCTAGGCAGCTGAAGCCACGGCCGCCAATGGTGAAGCGATAAAAAATCGGGGATGCGCAAGAGGCCAGAATTGGAGGAGCGGAGAGATCTCGAAGGGTTGCAGGAGGTTACAGAGATATGGAGGGCGAAAGGGGGATTTGAAAACATCGTCCTTTAACTGCATGCAATGCAGCGCAGTTGGCAGTTATGAAGCAGTGGTGCTAATAGTGTCCCAGCTTCAGTACCAGCCAGGGGGAGAGAAACTTTCTTACTTAAGGAAAGCATTTTTTTTCTCTCTGTACTCTGTTGTTCAAAATAAGCTGGTTGTACTGCGCATAAGGCAGAATCTGTTAAGTTCAGTGTTAAAGTGTTATCATCTGTGAGTCCGATGTCCTGAGAAATATTTCTCCCTCAACTAATGCCATCAAAATAGATTAGTGGCCACTCATTTCGTGGGGGATCTTGCTGTTCACAAAGTGGCTGCTACATTTGCATGCGTAAGAACCACTGCACCTCAAAGTAATTTATTGTATTTGAAGTACTTTGACATGTTTCTGAGAGATGTCATAAGGTGCTACATAAGCGAATTTCTTTCTTCATAAAACTTGCAATTCTGTTTGTGGTGCTGCATGAAATCAGCTACTTACAATATTACAATCAATGAAAAGACTAATTATTATAATTTGTAAAAAAAAAATTGAAATATATTAAAAAAAACACTTGAATGTACCTGAAGTTGCATGTACCCTAAAATTAAGATGGATATTTAATCCCAGGAATTGGACAATTGAATTGGTGGGATGAGATCCAGCAAGATGTGGCCAGTATCCTTGTTGCAACTCCACCTTAGTTGTGTTGCTAGGGACGAATTTACCAAACGAAAACAGAAAAACATTTGCTATTTGATGGAGCGTGATGGTATGTCGTCAATGGGGAAAAAATCATCTTTTTTTAAAAAAAAGCCTCTAAATGCTAATTTACTTTTCGTAAGTGTTAATTCACAGTTTGAAATTTCACATTTCATTTCTGTGCCCCCGTCCATGAATAGCATGATGTTAGATTGTCATGCATTTAGTCATTAGTTGAGCTATTAAGTTAAATCACTCTTGTGGTAGATGGATGAACATTATTCAGTTTATGAAATTATTTAATGTCTCCCATGATGCCTGGCAGGCTAAAAAGAAAAATTATATTCCTTTTAAGACCTAAGTGGATTGGTTTTCTTTAATCATTTATAATTGGTGTCCTAAAGTATTTTGATAGATTTAAGAGGGAGCTTCTGCATTAGCACTTGCAACAAGGGACAGTCTCACCATCTGGGCCCCTTTTTAAAGGGAGATCATTACCATTGGGACCCCTTTTGAAGAGGAAGCACAATCATTATGCCTTTCAAAAATCACTTGCTGAGAATTATGATAATAGGGGAATTAACTTTTACTGAATGAAAGAAAGAACTTGCGTTTGTAAAGTGCCTTTCACAACCTTAGGATGTCCCAAAGTGCTTTACAGCCAACTATGTACTTTTGAAGTGTGGTCACTGTAAATGTAGGGAAACACAGCAGCGAATTTGTGCACAGTAAGGTCCCACAAACAACAATGAGATAAATGACGAGATAATCTGTTTTAATGAGGGATAAATATTGGCCAAGAAAGTGGGAGACTTCTCCTGCTCGTCTTCGAATAGTGCCATGGGATCTTATACATGCACCTGAGAAGATAAATATGGCCTCAGTTTGACGTCTCATGCGAAAGATTGCTTATCACTGTTTGTAGCTTGGGACACCATACCTCCAAAAATGGTATTGTGTCGCAAGTTACTAAATCTGGTTCTAATTGTGAATAATACAAGTCTTCAACTTATAATGAAATATCCTTGAGATTTAGTTAGGTCATGTCTAAGTGATTAGGTCATGTGTAAGTAACCTAATTTTTGTTTTCATGGGAGTTGGTAGAGGAGGATCAATAAATGTCATACATGGATTTTCAGAAGGCATTTGATAAGGTTCTGCACAAGAGAGTACTGGATGAAATTGAGGCACAAGTAATTGGAAGCATCGTCATGGCATGGATAGGGAATTAGTTGGGAGATAGGAGACAGATAGTTGGGATAAAAGCAATATTTTTGGATTAGTTGGAAGTGCCAAGTAATGTCCCCCAGGGATAGGCACTGGGCCCCAACTTTTTTCTTCATATAAATCACCTGGATTTTAGCTTGGAGGGCAGTATATCCAAGTTTGTGCACAATATAAATCTCAGTAATAATGAACTGTAAAGACGAGAGAAGAGAATTGCAAAAGGGTATAGATCAAGTGAGTGGGCAGAATGATAGTAGATGCAGTTTAAAGTAAAGTAGTATTCAGTTGACATAAAAATGGCAGATTGGAATACAGTAGATGAAGAAAAAGTTTTAGGGGTCCAGGTGCAAAAATCATTAAAAGCTAGCTTTTAAGTGCAAGAAAGCAATCAAAAGAGATAATGGGTTTCTGGGCTTCATCATAAGTGTTATAGAATTCAAAAGCAAGGAAATACTACTGTAAATATAAGAGAAAAGTTGGATATTGAAATTTAAAAATAGAAAATGCTGGAAATGCACAGCACTGTAAAGAAAAAATACCTTTTTGGGTGTAGATGCTTCACCTTAGGAAACAAGAATAATTACAAGTCCTTCAATAGGACTGAACAAAACAAAGGGGAGGAGGGAGAAGACAATAAGAACTAAAACTTTGAAATGCTGAGTCCTGTGACAGAGATGAATTAATGGTTTAAATAACTAGCAAACAGCTGTTTTGAAAAATAAATGGGACGAGGTTAAAACTGAACGATAATGTCGGATGATTATCTCAAGGAGGCAATGAAGAAACACTAAAAGAAGAAAAGAATGAGAAATAGCTAAATAAGGCAGTGAAAGGTACATAACGAGGAATAAAAACACTACAATGAAGATGAATGAGGTGGTATGAGATGGGAGAAAAGACAATACAACGAGGGAATAAAAATAAAGTAAAAATAGAAATCTTGTAAATCTGGTTGATCAGAGCTCAGAGCCAGGCCAAATTCCTGGCTACAAACCACTTCCCCCCACCCTCAGCCTAAATTCTATTCTGATAAGACTACACCCAAAACAAACTTGCCTCCCCTTCCCCAAAGGTTGTTGGACTTGCAAGATGAGTAATTTCTGCCCACAGCATGCAACAGCATTCAATTGTTTCAAACAACAACAACAGAAATTAGGAGCCTGGGAGCAACAGTAGGGGAAGGAGCAGGGAGCTGCACTGTTTTCTCATCTCTGAATGTGGACACTGCCCTAGTAATACTGTTCATGTAACGTTCTTCTTTGATGAAGTAACGGAGAGGGCTGACGAGGATAGTACGGTTGATATTGTGTATCTGGACTTTCAAAGGGCGTTTGATAAGGTACCACATAATAGACTTGTTAGCAAAATTAAAGCCCATGGGATTAAAGGGACAGTGGCTACTTGGATACGAAAATGGCTAAGGGACAGAAAGCAGAAAGTAGTGGTGAACAGCTGTTTTTCAGACAGGAGGGAAGTACACAGAGATGTTTGCCAGGGATCAGTGTTAGAACTACTACTCTTTTTGATATATATATATTAATGACCTGGACTTGGGTATACAAGGCATAATTTCAAAGTTTGCAGGTGACATGAATCTCGGAAATGTACTAAACAGTGAGGAGGATAGTAACACTTCAGAAGGACATAGACAGACTGGTGAAATGGGCAGAGAAATGGTAGATGAAATTTAACACAGAGAAGTGTGAAGTGATGCATTTTGGTGGGAGGAATGAGGAGAGGCAAATGAACTAAATGGTACAATTTTAAAGGGGGTGCAGTAACAGAGAGACCTGGATGTGTACGTACACAAGTCTTTGAAGGTGGCAGGACAAGTTGAGAAGGCTGTTAAAAAGGCATGCGGGATCCATGGCTTTATAACATCGTACGGTTGATATTGTGTATCTGGACTTTCAAAGGGCGTTTGATAAGGTACCACATAATAGACTTGTTAGCAAAATTAAAGCCCATGGGATTTCAAAGGGCGTTCCACATCGTTCACCTGAGGAAGGAGGTAGCCTCCGAAAGCTTGTGAATTTAAAATAAAATTGCTGGACTATAACTTGGTGTTGTAAAATTGTTTACAATTTATAAATAAAGGCATAGAATGCAAAAGCAAAGAAGTGATGCTCAACCTTTATAAAACACTGGCTAGACCCTATCTGGAGTATTGTGGCCAATTCTGGGCACCAAACTTTAGGAAGGATGTCAAGGCTTTAGAGAGGGTGCAGTGGAGATTTACATAGAATGTACAGCACAGAAACAGGCCATTCAGCCCAACAGGTCTGTGCCAGTGTTTATGTTCAACACTAGCCTCCTCCCTCCCGACTTCATATAACCCTATCAGCATATCTTTCTATTCCTTTCTCCCTCATGTTCTTATCTAGCTTCCCCTTAAATGCTTCTATGCTAGTCGCCTCAACTACTCCTTGTGGTAGCGAGTTCCACATTCTAACAACTCTCTGAGTAAAGAGGTTTCTCCTGAATTCCCTGTTGGATTTATTAGTGACTATTTTATATTTATGGGCCCTAGTTCTGGTCTCCCCCCACAGGTGGAAACATCTTCCCTACATCTACCCTATCAAACCATTTCATAATCTTAAAGACCTCTATCCGGTCACCCCACAGTCTTTTTTCTAGAGAAAAGAGCCCGAGCCTGCTCAATCTTTCCTGATAGTTAAAACCTCTCAGCTCTGGTATTATCCTAGTAAATCTTTTCTGCACCTTCTCCAGTGCCTCCATATCCTTTTTACAATATGGAGACCAAAACTGTTCACAGTACTACAAGTGTAGTCTAACCAAGGTTCTATACAAGTTTAACATAACTTCTCTGATTTTCAATTCTAACCCTCTAGAAATGAACCCCAATGCTTGATTTGCCTTTTTGTATGGTCTTACTAACCTGCGTCACTACTTTTAGTGATTTGTGTATCTGTACCCCCAGATCCCTTTGCTCCTCCAGCCCATTTGGATTCTTATTATCCATGCAGTATGTGGCCCCCTTATTCTTCCTACCAAAATGTAATACCTCACACTTATCTATATTGAAATTCATTTGCCAATTACACACCCATTCTGCAAGTTTATTAATGTCTTCCTGTATTTTGTCATAGTCCTCCTCAATTTGGTGTCGTCCGCAAATTTTGAAATTGTACATCTGATTCCCAAGTCCAAATCGTTTCTGTAAATGGTGAGCAACAGTCGTCCCAGCACTGATTCTTGTGGAACTCTACTTCCCACCTTTTGCCAGTCTGAGTAACTACCTTTAACTCCTACTCTTTGTTTTCTGCATTGTTACCAACTTGATATTCAATCTGCCACTTGTCCCCTGACTCCACATGCTCTGACATTAGTCATGTGTCTACTATGTGGTACCTTATCGAAGGCCTTTTGAAAATCCAAATATATTACTAGAATGGTACCAGGGATGAAAGACTTCAGTTACATGGAGAGACTAGAGAAACTGGGGTTGATATCCTTAGAGCAGGGAAGGTTAAGGAGCATTTGATAGAGGTGTTCAAAATCATGAAGGGGTTTGATTGAGCAAATAAAGAGAAACGATTTCCAGTGGCTGAAGGGTCGGTAACCAGAGGACACAGATTTGAAGTAATTGGTACCAAGTTGTTATGATCTGGAATGCACTGCAAGGAACGGTGGTGGAAGCAGATTCAATAATAACTTTCAAAAGGGAATTGGCTAAATACTTGAAGGGAAAAAATTTACAGGGCTGTGGGGAAAGAGCAGGGGCATTGGACTAATTGGATAACTCTTACAAAGAGCTGGCACAGGCACGATGGGCCAAATTGTCGTCTCCTGTGCTGTGTTATTCTATAATTCTATGCAGATGGTCAGCATGTATGATAAGGAAAAGAGTTGGCAGGGTAGATACGATATGACTTGCCCCGCTAGTATCATAGTAGGTACAACACAGGAGAAGACCATTGTCTATGTTCTCCTGAAGTCTGTTACTATCCTCCGCATTGTTTGCTACATTTCCGAGTTTCATGTCATCTGCAAACATTGAAATTATGCCCTGTACACCCAAGTCCAGGTCAGTAATATATATCAAAAACAGCAATGGTCCTAATACTGACCGCTGGGGAGCACCACTGTGCACTTCCCTTGATCTGGAAAACAACCGTTCACCACTGCTGTCTGCTTTCTGTTTCCAAGCCAATTTTGTATCCACGCTGCCACTCTCCCTTTAATGGCTTTAATTTTGCTAACAAGTCGATTATGTGGTACTTTATCAAATGCCTTTTTAAAGTCCAGATACACAACATCAACTGCACGACCCTCATCAACTCTCTCGTTAATTAATCAAAGAACTCAATCAAGTTAGTCAAACACGATTTTGCTTCAATAAATCCGTGCTGACTTTCTTTTATTAGCCCATACATTTCCAAGTGCCAATTTATTTTGTCCTGGTTTATCGTCTCGAAAAGTTTCCCCACCACCATCATTAGGCTGACTGGCCTGTAATTGCTGGGTTTATCCCTCTTTTTTGAACAGAGGTGAAACATTTGCAGTCCTCTTCGCCACCCACCCCCCCCGCGATCTCTGCCTCTCCCACCACACTGCGATCTCTGCCTCTCCCCCCCTCCCCCCGTGATCTCTGCCTCCCCCCCCCGCGATCTCTGCCTCTCTGCCCCCCGCGCGATCTCTGCCTCTCTCCCCCCCCCCCCCCACGATCTTTGCCTCTCTCCCACCCCCCCGCGATCTCTGCCTCTCTCCCACCCCCCGCGATCTCTGCGTCTCTCCCACCCCCCGCGATCTCTGCCTCTCTCCCCACCCCCGCGATCTCTGCCTCTCTCCCCACCCCCGCGATCTCTGCCTCTCGCCCCCCCCCCGCGATCTCTGCCTCTCGCCCCCCCCGCGATCTCTGCCTCTCTTCCCCCCCCCCCGCGATCTCTGCCTCTCTCCCCCCCCACATGCGATCTCTGCCTCTCTCCCCACCCCCGCGATCTCTGCCTCTCTCCCCACCCCCGCGATCTCTGCCTCTCGCCCCCCCCCCCGCGATCTCTGCCTCTCGTCCCCCCCGCGATCTCTGCCTCTCTCCCCCCCCCTCGATCTCTGCCTCTCTCGCCCGCCCCTGCGATCTCTGCCTCTCCGCCTCCCCCGCGCGATCTCTGCCTCTCCGCCCCCTCCCCCGCGATCTCTGCCTCTCCCCCCCATCGCGATCTCTGCCTCTCCCCCCCATCGCGATCTCTGCCTCTTCCCCCCCCCCGCGATCTCTGCCTCTCCCCCCCCCGCGAACTCTGCCTCTTCCCCCCCCTCGTGATCTCTGCCTCTCTCTTCCCCCCCCACCGCGATCTCTGCCTCTCTCTTGCCCCCCCACCGCGATCTCTGCCTCTCTCTTCCCTCCCCACCCCGCGATCTCTGCCTCTCTCTTCCCCCCCCACCGCGATCTCTGCCTCTCTCTTCCCCCCCCACCGCGATCTCTGCCTCTCTCTTCCCCCCCCACCGCGATCTCTGCCTCTCTCTTCCCCCCACCGCGATCTCTGCTTCTCTCTTCCCCCCCCCACCACGATCTCTGCCTCTCTCCACCCCCCCCAATGATCTCTGCCTCTCTCCCCCCCCAACGATCTCTGCCTCTCTCCCCACCCCCGCGATCTCTGCCTCTCTCCCCACCCCTGCGATCTCTGCCACTCCCCCCCCTCCGCGATCTCTGCCTCTTCCCCCCACTCCGCGATCTCTGCCTCTCCCCCCCTCCGCGATCTCTGCCTCTCCCCCCCCCCCACCGCGATCTCTGCCTCTCTCCCACCCCCCCGCGATCTCTGCCTCTCTCCCACCCCCGCAATCTCTGCCTCTCTTCCCCCCCCCCGTGATCTCTGCCTCTCTCCCCAGACCCCGCGATCTCTGCCTCTCGCCCCCCCCCCCGCGATCTCTGCCTCTCTCCCACCCCCGCAATCTCTGCCTCTCTTCCCCCCCCCCGTGATCTCTGCCTCTCTCCCCAGACCCCGCGATCTCTGCCTCTCGCCCCCCCCACCGCGATCTCTGCCTCTCTCCTCCCCCCCCCGCGATCTCTGCCTCTCTCCCCCCCCCCGCGATCTCTGCCTCTCCCCCCACCCCCCGCGATCTCTGCCTCTCTCCCCCCCCGCGATCTCTGCCTCTCCCGCCCCCCGCGATCTCTGCCTCTCCCGCCCCCCGCGATCTCTGCCTCTCCCCCCACCCCCCGCGATCTCTGCCTCTCCCCCCACCCCCCGCGATCTCTGCCTCTCCCCCCACCCCCTGCGATCTCTGCCTCTCCGCCCCCCCCCCCTGTGATCTCTGCCTCTCCGCCCCCTCCCCCGCGATCTCTGCCTCTCCCCCCCACCGCGATCTCTGCCTCTTCCCCCCCCTGCGATCTCTGCCTCTCCCCCCCCGCGATCTCTGCCTCTTCCCCCCCCTCGTGATCTCTGCCTCTCTCTTCCCCTCCCACCGCGATCTCTGCCTCTCTCTTCCCTCCCCACCCCGCGATCTCTGCCTCTCTCTTCCCCCCCCACCGTGATCTCTGCCTCTCTCTTGCCCCCCCCACCGCGATCTCTGCCTCTCTCTTGCCCCCCCACCCCGCGATCTCTGCCTCTCTCTTCCCCCCCCACCGCGATCTCTGCCTCTCTCTTGCCCCCCCACCGCGATCACTGCCTCTCTCTTGCCCCCCCACCGCGATCTCTGCCTCTCTCTTCCCCCCCCACCGTGATCTCTGCCTCTCTCTTGCCCCCCCCACCGCGATCTCTGCTTCTCTCTTCCCCCCACCCCCACCACGATCTCTGCCTCTCTCCCCCCCCCCCAACGATCTCTGCCTCTCCCCCCCCCCCCGCGATCTCTGCCTCTCCCCCCCCCCGCGATCTCTGCCTCTCCCCCCCCCGCGATCTCTGCCTCTCCCTCCCCCGCGATCTCTGCCTCTCTCCCCCCCCCCCAACGATCTCTGCCTCTCCCCCCCCCGCGATCTCTGCCTCTCCCCCCCCCCGCGATCTCTGCCTCTCCCCCCCCCGCGATCTCTGCCTCTCCCCCACCGCGATCTCTGCCTCTCCCCCCCCCCGCGATCTCTGCCTCTCCCCCACCTCGCGATCTCTGCCTCTCTCTTCCCTCCCCACCCCGCGATCTCTACCTCTCTCTTTGCCCCCCCACCGCGATCTCTGCCTCTCTCTTCCCACCCCACCGCGATCTCTGCCTCTCTCTTCCCCCCCCCCCGCGATCTCTGCCTCTCTCTTCCCCCCCCCCCGCGATCTCTGCCTCTCTCTCCCCCCCCGCGATCTCTGCCTCTCTCTCCCCCCCCGCGATCTCTGCCTCTCTCTTCCCCCCCCCACCGCGATCTCTGCCTCTCTCTTCCCCCCCCCCCCGCGATCTCTGCCTCTCTCTCCCCCCCCGCGATCTCTGCCTCTCTCTTTGCCCCCCCACCACGATCTCTGCCTCTCTCTTCCCCCCCCCACCGCGATCTCTGCCTCTCTCTCCCCCCCCCACCGCGATCTCTGCCTCTCTCTTTGCCCCCCCACCACGATCTCTGCCTCTCTCTTCCCCCCCCCACCGCGATCTCTGCCTCTCTCTTCCCCCCCCCACCACGATCTCTGCCTCTCTCTTCCCCCCCCCACCGCGATCTCTGCCTCTCTCTTCCCCCCCCCACCGCGATCTCTGCCTCTCTCTCCCCCCCCCACCGCGATCTCTGCCTCTCTCTTTGCCCCCCCACCACGATCTCTGCCTCTCTCTTCCCTCCCCCCCCCGCGATCTCTGCCTCTCTCTCCCCCCCCACCGCGATCTCTGCCTCTCTCTTCCCCCCCCCACCGCGATCTCTGCCTCTCTCTTCCCTCCCCACCGCGATCTCTGCCTCTCTCTCCCCCCCCACCGCGATCTCTGCCTCTCTCTTCCCCCCCCCACCGCGATCTCTGCCTCTCTCTTCCCTCCCCACCCCGCGATCTCTGCCTCTCTCTTTGCCCCCCCACCACGATCTCTGCCTCTCTCTTCCCCCCCCCACCGCGATCTCTGCCTCTCTCTTCCCCCCCCCACCGCGATCTCTGCCTCTCTCTTCCCCCCCCCACCGCGATCTCTGCCTCTCTCTTCCCCCCCCCCCCCAACCCTACAACGTGATCTCTCCCTTACTGCTCGGTACCATGCTCTGAACCCCCACCCCTCCCCCCCCACCACGACCCCTGATCTTCTTAATTGCCGGGGACTGTTCCTCAATCTGGACGGTTGCTAGACGGTAAACAGAGTTTAAAAAATTCTAATGCGGTCCTGCCGTTAGATTCGGCAAGACCTCTGCCTTCCCGGTATTTCTGTGTTTCCCGGCCGCTAACACGCTCCCCCGCTCCCTCCCAGCCTGCCCGCAAATATCGGGGCCAATATTTCCAAATTTTGAGCTGTTAATGAAAATGAAAGAATGTTTCTGCTGATCGTCACACCAGGAATGTGCCAACTTCTACCTTTCGTTCTGTTCCTGGTTACCTAGCCAATATAAAAAATATTTTAACATTTGCTTGTTTTATTGAGAATCGACTGAGGAGCCTTTCTGCAAGCAAAGCTGTCTTTATTAATTTATAAGCTATTACATTTATCATTATGAATTCTAATTGTTATGATATATGATTATCCGCTGAAATAGATTGCAGCTATCTCTGCATCATTTAGAGTTTGAGGTGTGTGTGTAAAATGAAAAATTCTAATGAATTGTTAATGGAAAATGATTTGATGCCAAAATGCATCGGTCATGATAAATCTGAATTGCAGTCTGATCCTTATCACTGTTCCATGGAGAATTTGATGCCTATGATTTCTCATATGGATGGGTTCCTCAGCTTTGCCTGGCCTGTTTGAAGTGGCGGGTCGGTGTAACGGCAGAAAAGAGGCATGGCATCTTATCGCAAGGACAGAAATTGGTCTATTCTCCGGCACTCTTGAGTCAGCATTGCGGGATGTTTAACAGCATTTCTGACTGCCTGGTCTCACAGTGGGGAATGGCACACAGAAGGTGGGAGAGGTGTTGGAGGGGCCAGAAAGAATTTGAAGCTGGAAGGAACAAAAATAACAAAATTGAGCCATCACACAGATTGATTGATCCATTCTGTGTTATGAGTGATGCAGCAGATTGAAAGCATAATCAATAAACAACTACAATAAGTGGTGCTGCCATTCAAAGCAATGGTAGTGGGAGCAGGTGAAAGGATTTTAAAAACTTGTAAAACTTCCTTCCTAGACACACCTTGGGGTGGATCTTGACTTTGTGCGATAGTGTAAAACGGGTGATAGTGAGTCGGCAGCCTGTGTTACATCTGTCCCCATTTTTATTTCCACTGAAGTCAATGAAATAAAAATCGAGAGACATGTAAAACAGGCTTCTGACTCACTATAACTCATTTTACATTATTGCACAAAGTCAAGATCTTACCCCACTGTCTTGTTACCAGCAAAATATAGCTCTGTATCTTAAACTGAATAATAAAGTGTATTTCATCCTTATCTTACGGTGACTTTATAGCAGTGGAACTCTGAATCCTGTTGCAGAATGGAAGTGCCAATTAAGTGCCTCTCCCTACCAGTCCACTGATGAAAATGTGTGCATTTTGAACAGAAATCACAAAAGTTAATTGTTGAATTCCTGTCAGTTAAATATCTGTTGAGCAAAAACTATTAGCACGAAGTGCCATATCGTGCTCCTTGAATCCAAAATGATAGTTCTGTTTTGACAATTTATTGTCTAATGTGTCAGAACATTTACATCTCCAACTGAATTAATTAGGCACGTTGTAATATCTAAAGGAAAAATGAGAAAAGTAGCAAAGACAAAGTGCAACGCACTGTGGCAAATGTAACTGTTTATAATCATCTGTATGTCTCCACTTCTGTTGTTACATATTTGGATATGGAGCAAATTTTGATTATAAGGGCCTGGTGTTTCCTTTGCATTTGCGCCCAGAGGCACAAGTAATTGTGTGGCTTAAATGATCATGGAATTTTGGGCGTACGTGAGTTGTGCACGAAACTACAATACGCCCAATTCTCCCTGATCTTTTACAGCCATCCATCAAACCTTCTGCCCAAATGAATCTCCACCCACAAAATTAGTCAAATGTGAGTGTCCTTCAATTGTACTTGCTCGTCAGCTCGCTTCACAATGTGACTAGATTTTCAGGCACAGCAGGAAAGAAAGTAATTCTTCTGATGCTTTATTGCTATTTTGTCAGCGTTTTTATTAATTTATGCTTACTGAGACCTGCTCTGTATTTTCTGTTTCTTCTAATGCATTTTTATGGCATAAGTATAAGTCACATTAAAAATTGAAAAGCTTCCCCGCTTGCAGATTCTTAAACACACTGTGCCTTATGTGCATGAATGATGGTTAAATGAGTTGAAAGTTAAATTTTCATACTTAAAGAAGAAAAATATGGTGTGGGTTCGGCACTTTCATTGGGCCCCTTGCCCATTTTAAGATTGGGTATATTCTAATAAGATTGGGAGGATTCTTGGGAGTAGCCTGACAGCGGCAAAATGGGCGCAACTTTGGGTGCATTTACAGTCCTAACTTTTGGGTTGCACCCACAGAGGAAACTCTAGGCCAAGTATTTGTGCTGCATTCAAAATGTGATTTATATTCTTACTATAATGGGGTGCTGTACTAAGGTCATGTACAAGTTCAACGTTACCTCCTTGCTTTGGTATTCCATGCCACTAGATATAAAGCCAAAGACCTAGAAATTCGATAGTGCTGTGCCTGTTTACTGGGCACCAAAAGTCCGATAGGGCGGGCAGGGAGCGTGTGCTCATTACGAGATGGAAGTGCGCCATCCACCATGTTGGTATAGGTTTAAAAAAAAGGCATCCAGGGCCCACACCTGAAACATGTGTTAAGCCCTTTGCACATGCAATTAAGAGGCCTAACGCCTGTCTGAGGCCCCATGTGCAAAATTGGGTTGCCCTGAATGCAGGCGGCACCAAGCCTGTTGCGTTCAGAAAAACTTGGTCTACATTCGGTCGAACTGATGGTCCTTAAAAAGGATCGCTGGAGGCCGCCACCAAAAAGGTAAGTTTGTTAAAAAAAATACTTAGCTGAATGTGGAGCCGGGAAGTGCAGGAGTACTCCTCCTCGCTCCACATGAAAACTACAGGCCGTTTCTTGCCCCAACCCGCCCGACTGCTGCCTCGCCACCATCCTGATTTCTCAGTCTCCCCCAGTCCTGACATCCCGATCGCCCTCAGTCCCGTGTCTTGGTCGCCCTCCCTTTCCTCCCGATCACATCGCCTCCTTCTTTAACAACCTACCTGAGGCCTAAATCAAAGTCTCTTCGCCGGTGAGCTGCCTGGGGGCACCCAGCAGATGTCCGCAGCTCGCTGGTCTCATTTAAATGTGACCCGAGGCCCAATATCGGGTGCACCTTGGGCCTATCTGTTCAGACACAGGGATTTCTGTAAGCTAAGGATTCAGTTTATGGCAATGACTATTTGTAATGATGTGTGTTATCTGCACCACTCTTCCTCTACTCCATTTAAAATCTTACCATTTGAAATTTGTTTATTTTCCCTAATCTTATTTCCAAATATATTTCTTTACATTTTTCTGTATTGAACTACATCTGTCTTCTATCTACCTATCCTTTTAGCCTCTCTGTGTCTTGCTACAATCTTTCAAAATTTGTCACAATCCCCAATTTGGTGTCATCAGACAATTTCAATATAGTTGCCACCATTCCTAAGTCCAGATCATTTATGTGTATGGTGAAGAAAGTGAAACAACTTGCATTTATAAAACACCTTTCACTACCTCAGGATATCCTAAAGCGCTTTATAGCCAATGAAGTACTTTTGAAGCATAGTCAATGTTGTAAAGTAGGGAAACGTGGCAGCCAATCTGCGAACAGCAAGTTCCCACAAACAGCAATGAGATAAAACACCAAATCATCTGTTTTTTTAGGTGTTGGTTGAGCAATAAATATTGGCCAGGATACGGGAGAGCATCCCTGCTCTTCTTTGAATAGTGCCATGGGATCTTTTGCATCCATCGGAGGACAGATGGGGCCTCGGTTGAACTTATATCCGAAAGATGGGTAAATAAGATAGCCCCAACACACACCCAATGAGAGATGCCACTTGCCATATTTCGAGTCTCAGAAGCTTCCTTTTGCCTCAACCCTTTTCTTTTTGCCTTTCAGCCATTTCTTTAATCTATGGTCTTAATTTATGTACTTGTTTTTTTAAATGGTACCTTATGAAATAAAATGTTTTTTTAAAATCCATATAAACCGCTTGCACTGTGTTTCCTTTATCTATTCTATGTCATTTCTTCAAAGAATTCTCTAAGATTGGTTACGCATGAACTGGCTTTTAGAAATTCATGCAGACTGGCCCTGATTAGTTCATTTCTCCAAGTGATTTGTAATTTCATCCCAAATTATAGACGGTAGTTTACCAACAACTGAAGTTAAGGGTAACTGGCCTATAATTTCTTGGCTTATCGCTACCTCCTTTCATGAAAAGCAGAATCACAATTGCCACCCTCCAACCTGCTGGCTCAACTTTCTTTTGCTTTTCTTTTCCCCAGAATTTTGTATCACCTCTGTCGCTGCTGCAGTTTATATCAGTTGACTCAGTTCTGCACAAGACAATGAATCTACCAACTGACCCACTGATGAGAACATGTTATTGCCACAGAAGTGCCAATTCATTGGGAAAGAATAACCATTCAACTCATTGTGAATTTGAAGCCATTCCACTCCCCCTCATAATCACCTGATCTTAAAAAAAATTCTTTAAAAAAACCTAATTAAAGTACACAAACATTTTTCATATAATACTTGCGAACAAGCATTTACCTTCATGTTAAGGATAAGGGGTTTGCGTTATTTAATATTTTATATGAGATTTTTTTTGTTATTCATCACAATTTACTCATCTTACTGCTAGTACTATGATCTATTTGAGTTCTGATGTAGGGCTTAGCATTATATAACAGGAAGTTGTGGGTTATTGTCCAATACAATTTGAACTCTCCTCATGCAACAGGAAAGGACAATCTGACTAAAAGATGCTACATTGGGTAGGAAGTTACAAATAAAATTAAAGAAAGATGGAACTTTAATTTATATAGTGCCTTTCACAACCTTAGAACAACCCACATTGATTTACAGCCAATGAAGTACTTTTGAAGTGCAGTCACCGTTGTAAAGTAGGAAACACAATAGCCAAATTGTCCCACAAACAGCAATAAAATAAATAACCACATAATCTGTTTTAATGCTGTTGGAGAACTCCCCTGCACTTCTTCGAATAGTGCAGTAGGATCTTTTACGTCCACCTGCGAAGGCAGATGGGACTTCAGTTTAACATCTCATCCGAAAGGTGGCACCTCTGACAGTGCAGCACTCCCTCAGTACTGAAATGAAGTGCCAGCTTAGATTATGTGCTCAAGTCTCTGGTGTGGGCCTTGAATCCATGACCTTCTGACTCAGACATGAAAGTGCGACCAACTGAGCCAAGGCTGACATTAATAATAATAAAATTACACTCAGAATTAACAAATGTGATGCTCACCTGTATTTCTCTGATCACTATGATAGCTGTATGAACAAAGAAGCTCCATTTGGAATTACTTGCAGTTATTTTTAGGATTGGCACAATTTCAAAACATGGATGATAACCCTGTAAAGGTCTGCACCTCTAATTTTAACAGTCTCACCAAATTAATTATTTGAAGCACTTTTGGATTTAATGATTTCAATCATAGCATCTCAGAATGATGCAGCACAGAAGGAGGCCATTCAGTCCATCGTGTCAGTGCCAGCTCTTTGAAAGAGCTATCCAATTAGTCCCACTCCCCTGCTCTTTCCCCATAGCCCCGTAAATTTTTCCCCTTCAAGTATTTATCCAGTTCCCTTTTGAAAGTTATTATTGAATCTGCTTCCACCACCCTTTCAGGCAGTGCATTCCAGGTCATAACAACTTGCTGTGTGAAAAAATGTTTCCTCATGTCTCCTCTGGTTCTTTTGCAAATTACCTTAAATCTGTGTCCTGTGGTTACCGATGCTTGTGCCATTGGAAATAGTTTCTCCTTGCTTACTATTATCAAAACCCTTTATGATTTTGAACACCTCGATTAAATCTCCCCTTAACGTTCCCTGTTCTAAGGAGAACAACCCCAGCTTCTCTAATCTCTCGTAACTGAAATCTTTCATCTCTGGGACCATTCTAGTAAATCTCCTCTGCACCCTCTCTAAGGCCTTGACATCCTTCCTAAAATTTGGTGCCCAGAATTGGCCACAGTACTCCTGCTGGGACCTAAGCAGTGTTTTATAAATGTTAAGCATAACTTCCTTTCCTTTGTAATCTATGCCTCTTTTTATAAAGCCAAGGATCCTGTATGCCTTTTTAACAGCCTTCTCAACTTGTCCTGCCACCTTCAAAGACTTGGGTATGTGCACTCCCAGATCGCTTTGTTCCTGCGCCACTTTAAAATTGTACCATTTCGTTTATATTGCCTCTCCTCATTCTTCTGACGAAAATGAATCACTTCATTTCACCAGTCTGTCTATGTCCTGCCGAAGTCTGTTACTACCCTCCTCACTGTTTACTACATTGCCGAGTTTTGTGTCATCTGCAGACATTGAAATTGTGCCCTCTATACCCAAGTCCAGGTCATTAACATATATCAAAAAGAGCAGTGGTCCCAACACCGACTCCTGGGGGACACCACGGCACACTTCCCCCCCCCCCCCTAGTCTGAAAAACAACCGTTCACCACCACTCTCTGTCCCTTAGCCAATTTCATATCCACACAGCCACTGTTCCTTTAATCCCATGGGCTTCAATTTTGCTAACAAGTATATTATGTGGTACTTAATCAAATGCTTTTTGAAAGTCCATATACACATCATCTGCAATAACCTCATCGACCCTCTCATCAAAGAACTCAATCAAGTTAGTCAAACACGATTTTCCTTGAACAAATCTGTGCTGGCTTTCATTCATCAACCCATATTTTTCCAAGTGCCAATTAATTTTGTCCCGGATTATTGTCTCTAAAAATCTCCCCACCACTGACGTTAGGCTGATTGGCCTGTAGTTACCAGGTTTATCCGTCTACCCTTTTTTGAACAGGTATAAATATTGGCCAAAATACCAGGGAGAACTCCCCTGCCCTTCTACGAATAGTGCCATGGGATCTTTTACACCCACCTGAGAGGGTAACGTGGCCTCGGTTTAACGTCTCATCCAAAAGACAGCAGCTCTCCCTCAGTACTTCACCAGGTGTGTCGACCTGTATTATGTGCTCAAAGTTTCTGGAGTGGGTCTTGAACCCACAACCTTTCTGACTCAGAGACGAGAGTGCGACCAACTGAGCCACGGCTGACACACTCACTGTAGAGAAGATGTCAATGGTCTATCAGACAAGGTGTTTAACCATCAAATCCTAATAAATTCTTAGCTGTTTTGTCAAGAAATGTTGGAATGGTCATGATTTATTTTAACTGGGAATCTAAACTTGATCAACAACTCATTCTAATGGAAACATCAAACACAAAATGTTTCACACGTCTAGAAATGTGTTGCGGTCTGTATGTAAACCAAAGTAGTAGATTGAATGACTATATTAGTCTGAACATTAAAAATTGGATTTTGTCCAAGTGTTATACTTGGATCGTGAAATATAACTTAATAGAAAAGAATGTAAAGTGATTAGGTTCAAAAGAAACCTGTAAAATTGAATGGTTTGGTCCATTAGAACTCTATATAATGAGAATGAGCAGGAAGGGATTTGACTCATTCCAATTCTATACAATGTGAGTTTATGGGAACAAGTTTGCTCTTTTGGAATTCTTTATAAAGGGAATGTACTGGAAACTTTGCGATAACTGGAAAACTATACAAAGAGAGGGAATGTGAAAGGGCGAGTGCCATTAAAATTTTATATAGTGAAAGTGAATGGGATTGAATGCCTATTAGTAATTGGATGCCTTCTATGGATACGCTCATTGTAGATGCCAAAGGTCTATTAGACAAGATGTTTAACAATGGATTAACCGGTATGACTGCTGGAAGCTGTTTCATTATGCATCTAAATGGCAAGGCTCTTAGATTTCAGCCCATTACAGATTTACATCATTGACTTTACAGTACAGTACTTGAACTTCCTATTCATGACTGGAAGGCTCATGATGTTTGCCAAGGATTGGGAAGCCTCTGTTGCTAGCACATAAAGAGAGGGTGCTATGGAGGTATTGGATATCAGTGAGCATATATTCCGAATCCAGTAATAATACAGTCTGATTAAGGAAAGGGGATGAATTTGTTTTCTGCTGATAACTTCAGCAGATTTTATATAATATTTGAAATAGATTTCCTATTTGTACATCTGACTTTATTGCTAAAATTATCAGTACGGTAATTTCACCCTCCTGACACCGAACATAGCAGATAGCTTTGCAAAGTTTACAGGACGGAAGCCAAATAACATTTCTCATATACCTTGGGCAAAAGCTTTTCTTGTGAGTTATTGCAGTGTGCCAGCCAAGTGTCCAATGGGACAAAAGACTGCTCTCATTTCAAATGACTGATTGAGACAACCTATATTTAGTGTACATTACTTTATATCTCTTTCCAGCATTTTAACATCAATTCTAGGCTGTTAAATTTTTTGTTGTCGCTTTGTTGAGGTGTCTAAACTCTTGTCCTTCAACTATTCGCTTCTCTCTTCGTTAGAGTCAGTCCTATAAAGGAGTTTCTTCAGCCTGACCAGGCAAGTTCTGATGAAGCTTCCACCTGAAACATTAACCAATCTTTGTCTGTCAAATGCTGACTTTACCTATTGTGCACTTCCAGTAATTTCTATTTTTATTTATCTGTCAGTAAGAGTAGAATAGTCCAATTTTTGAAGAATGCACTTTGATTTGACACATCAAACCTGCTCTTGATACAGAAAATAGGAGCAAGAGTAGGCCATTCGGCCCTTCGGGCCTGCTCTGCCATTCAAAATGATCATGGCTGATCGTCTAACTCAGTACCCTGTTCCCGCTTTTTCCCCATATCCCTTGATCCCTTTAGCATTAAGAAATATATCTATCTCCTTCTTGAATACATCTAATCACTTGGCCTCCACAGCCTTCTGTGGTAGAGAATTCCACAGGTTCACCGCCCTCTGAGTGAAGAAATTTCTCCTCATCTCGGTTCTAAATGGCATACCCCGTAATAGGAATTGACTAACGCATAACATGCAGCTGATTGCCTTTTCCTTCGAACATGTGATGGTCTTTGGTCACAATGTTTGGGATTCTCCCGTAACCCCCACCCCACTCACTCATTTCCCTCCTCTCTCTCTCGTTCTCTCTATTGCTGTTGTATTTGTGCTTATTTTCCCCTTTTCTGTGAATCAGCAGCTGCCTTAATCTTCTACCCAATTATTTCAATTTAGTTTTTCTGTGTGTGGTGGTTGTAATTTTCCCTTCAATTAGCTTTCGGGGGCCCTGAGGAGAATGGAGCTCTCCCCTGTTTGAGCTTCGCTTTGTATTATGGCTTTGGAAGTCATATTATTTATTTTCCAACAAACTTTTTATTTTTAATTGTTATTTTCTCACAAAATAGACGCTCTCTTTCATACACTTAAGTATTGGTCATGAATAGATACTTAATTTGTGCTATCATCCAGTATAGAATGTAGTAATTGGATTAGCTGACTGTTTGTTTGGATATTAGTCTAACTAAAGCTTTTTACATCAAATGCAATGCTGAAATGCTTACCCTTTATTTTCAACAAACAGCTTACTGTGGTGTTACACTAAATGCACAATGTGCTCATTTTAAAATGTAGTGTTAAGAGTACAGAAAAGCAACCTGGTGGCAGAATGCACAGGCAAACCAATGTGCTGTCTTATGAAGTGGGAGGACAAGGGTTCGTTCACATTCACAGTTACTTCCCACGTTGCCATGCAGCGAGTTCCTTATTTCATCCAGACCTTCAAGACAAAATGTATTCCTAGAGTGAGCAAGGGAGGGGTAAAACATGGATAGCACAATATGGACTAGAATCTAGTATAGGCTTTCAGATGTGAATGGATGTAAAAATGCCTATTGCTTTGTATAGGATTGTGTTTCTTTTTTCCTTTTCCCACTTCATTTGGGACTTAAGAGATCAAACAAAATGTTTATGTTTCTGATGCTAGGGAAGTTGCACCTTTACAGAGCCTTAGATGCCCAGTGCCATTGGTCTCTACATCACACCTAACTCTCACTTTTAGCAAAACAGAACTGTTGACCTCTGGCACTGGCCACATCCTGGAAACTGCTTTCAACTGATGAGCTAAACAAGGTAAGGATGGCTGGCTGTTATTGCTAGAGCTGATAGAGATTCTACTTGTTAAAGGCCACCAAGTTGAAACAGCAAACTGTATGGCATACTAGGGTGGGAACATTAGTATGTAGTAAGCTGTGACATGACACCACGGAATCATTTTAATGGAATCCAACGTGTATTTCTCACTTGTCAGCCAGACTGTGCCCGAATCACCAGTCTCCAGAGCGGAGAAAGCACATTGAGATAAAGAATACTATGCAGAGATAGTGGGAGCTGTGCTCCATGCCAGACAAAATTCCTGAAACACAGACTCTTTAAGTATCAGCAGAATTTTTGCCAGTTCTTATTGGGTTGCACCTTTCAATGGCTTTGACATAATTGTTTTGGTTTTTGTAACTTTAGGTTGCAATCAATCAGAGGTGACTGAAAATGCAATTACTATCAGCATTTGTATTAGCAAGAGCTGGAGCAGTAATTGGAAAGGCCACTGAGACTGTAAAAAGTATAATAAACACAATTTCTGTTTTGAAAGCTTGCAATAAGGGAGGATCAACGGTATTGATTAAACCATTATCTGATGTGCCCATGTCTTGCATTCAATTAAAAGTTGTTCGTAGTAAATTTTTGAGGAGACATGAGGGACTTGCCAGTATCTATAGTATTATACACAATTATAGAGAGAGCTGAATCGCCTAAATAATTACAATCAGGATCTATAATGGTACAAATGGAAAATGCGTTGGATTTGGAGTTTCTGAA
Organism: Heptranchias perlo; assembly: GCF_035084215.1. Classification (NCBI taxonomy): domain Eukaryota; kingdom Metazoa; phylum Chordata; class Chondrichthyes; order Hexanchiformes; family Hexanchidae; genus Heptranchias; species Heptranchias perlo. The sequence goes on from NC_090338.1 coordinate 20,370,742, forward strand.
ATGCAATAAGGAATTTGTTTTGAATATTGCTTTGCAATTACGCATTTGCACCATTTAAACCAGTACGAAGATTTTTGAGTTATCAGTTGAGATTTTATGCTGCAAGGTGCCATAAGAACATTTGGATACCAAAATTCCAGGTTATGTTTTGTGTTCCTGAGGCGTATAAATGGGCATTTTTTCTCTCCTGGTCAGCAAGTTGGGATAGAAGCTGCTTCTGCTGGTTTTCCGTCCAAAAAACAAGCCTGAATTCACAATCATGATTTGGCACTTCCCGCGATCCACCCAGCGAGTCCTCATGCACTTAATTTACATATATTGAAATGAGGGTGAGTGTTACTAGAGTCCCGAATTTCCAGAAATCATACTCTGTTAACAGAAATGATCAAAGCACAGCATAACTGCACTTTCTTTTAATACAACAAACCTCAAAGTGAACAGAAGGTAACCTGCTCTTTCCTCACGCAGACATTTGACTGCAAGGAAAAGCTGCTCTAATGTTGCTGCAAAATGAGGACTGTGGAATCCAGTGTCTCAGCTATCAGTTACTGCAGATCTTTGGAGACTGACCTTAGAGCTTGTAGGTAGGTTTGATGGTCCCCAAACATCCTTCTTTTCAGGCAAATACCGATGAGTTCTAGCTGCCACAACCCAAGGCTATAGGCAGCCTTCACCACGGCTTCCTTTACAAAGGTGGCACATCCTCACCCATTCCTTTGGCTCCCTCATGCTCTGTGAATAACCCAGCGCCATATCCTCATTATCTAATTTCCCTCTGGTGGAAGTACCTGAGGTGGTGTGTGGAAGTGAGAAATCAAGTGACATGGGGGTGAGATGGAGGCCGATGTGACATATCTAAGTCCAGGGACTCGTGGCCTGCCTTGACCTCCACATCCTCATCGTCATCATTCTCCTCATCATCTTCCTGCTCCTCCTCAGCATTGTCTTCCTCATAGTCCATGTGAACGATTTCCCTGCTCCTCATCCTGATCATCTTCATCCTCTGCTTCCCCCTGTCCCTATTGCTGTGATGGATCTGCAGCAAAGAAGGGTACAAGTGATGAATGGATGAGCATAGCCTCCTTGGGATTAAGGAGACGGAGAAGGGGGTGAAATCTTGCTATGTGCAGCTTCACAGGAATGCCACAACAATTATGTAAGTGTGCAGTCACTTACCTGACTCTAGTACTGTGTCACCATCTCCTAAGGATGAGCAGAGTACTTCCCCAGCAGATAAATGGCCCGCACTTGTAGGGGATGAATGCTGGGGATACCCCCTCTGGCAGGCATTAGTTTTGCCTGCAACAAGACCGAATGAATTCAGTTAAGACGAGCAATCGTGTGCTGTCTCCCAGGTGACAGCTGACAGCTGATGTATGATATCTGGTAGTATCACCCTATTAAAGTGGAGAAAGGGGTTTTAAGGTTTGCCATAATTGCTGTTAGGAGATATGGTGACAATACTGTAAGATCCTGAGTCAGTGCCGCCCTGCACACCACCACCCCCCCTCCCCCCCCGCCTCTGCCCCCAGCCAACCTTTAACCAGAGTGCAGTGTGAATGGTTAGTTGTGCAATTCTTTAGAAATTGAAGTGTGTGCTGGTGCCCAAGGAAGAAAAGGGACAGTGGTTGGTATGTTGCCTGCCCTCGTCAGACCATTGAGAACTCTTTGTGACACTGGTCTGCAGCTCTGGGGATGAGAGAGGCGGCACTCAGTGCCAGTGCCACCTCTTTCCACACAGCACAAGACACTTTTTGTGGCTTCCCCTAGTGGAGGCCCAGCAGTATGTCGGTTCTTTGCTCAATCTCCTTGAGGAGGGTTTGAAGGTCCACCTCATGACCGCTTTTTTATGCTGAGCATTTCAAAGGCTACACTTATATTTTCAAACACCCCGAACATAGTACTTTAGGTTTATATGGGATTTGTACTAGAGAACTACCAATTGATATTTAAATGGACTGACTCCACCAATTATGGTGGGGTCAGCTCTGCAGAGCATCAAAGGATGCAAGTTTTGTCTCATTGGTGCAAATCTGATGTAATTCGACACATGGAATTTTGGTGCCGTGGGCTCTATATAAGAACACTTTACTCAATGCAACAAGACTAACCATGAGAGGATTAGATTACGTTATTGTTATCCTTCTAGATGAATCTACAAAAGTCTTTGGTTACTGAATGTCGCATAATGGCATTATTGATGGCTTCCTCCAACACTTTGCTGATAATTAGGAGGAGGCTGATAGAGCAGTAACTGGTTGGCTTAGATTCATCCTGTATTTTTCCTCTACCAAACAATTGTTTGCTTGAATATTTATTTTTGACATCAGTATATCTTCTCTTTTTACAGCAGCGTTCTGCATCTTTAATAGGTTTTCACTTACATTTTTACCCATTATGAAACATTAATGAGGTAGTCGACAGGCTTGTTGGATTTCAGCCACGACTTCATTGCCCTGCAGAAAGCAGTCTCCTAGGTCATCCTGTGACTCCCTCTCCTCCTTTTCCTGTACATTCTGGATGCTGTTGTAAAAAATGAATATTTAAATAAGGAAAAAAGATAATTGTGTGAAAAAACTTATGTTTAGTTTGTTTGGTATGGACTGAATATTCAACTCAACACTAAAAATCTAACACGTTTGTGATAGCATTAATAACAGCAGACTTTTCATTTATATGGTGTTTTTTTACATCACTCAAGTACCTCAAAGGGTTTCACAAAACAAATTATTTTGATGTGCCGTCAATGTTCTTATGTGGGCAAACCTGGCAGCCATTTTTCACACAGCAAGGTCCCGTAAACAGCAATTAGTTCATTTGTTTTTGGTTCCAATTGTTGACGGAAAAATGGTGGAAAATTCCTTGCTTTTCCTTGCCATGGTAACAACAACAACAGCTTGCATTTATATAGCGCCCCTGACATAATAAGATGTCCCAAGGCGTTTCACAGGTGCATTATCAAACAAAATTTGACACCAAGCCACATAAGAAGATATTATGACAGGCAACCAACAACTTGGTCAAAGAGATAGGTTTTAAGGAGCATCTTAAAGGAGGAGAGAGGTAAAGAGGCAGAGAGGGAGGGAATTCCAGACCTTGGGGCCTAGATAGCTGAAGGTACAGTTGCCAATGGTGGAGCGATTAAAATTGGGGATGCGCATGAGGCAAGAATTGGAGGAGTGCATAGATCTCGGAGGGTTTTAGGGCTGGGAGAGGTTACAGCGACAGGGAGAGGCGATGCCATGGAGGGATTTGAAAACAAGGAAGACAGTTTGACAATCAAGGCGTTGCTGGACCGGGAGCCAGTGTAGGTCAGCGAGTGGAGGGGTGATGGGTGCACGGGACTTGGTGTCGGATAGTGATCTGCCAATTGACTAACAACCAGTTTCCTACTTACTGCTAGGTGAACAGACACATTTGGAGTAATGAAACCTGCTTAAGCTTTTGCCCTCCCCCAGGTATCGAACCCTAGTCCTCTCGTTGCGGGAGCCCTGCAGTAGAATCTAACACAGAGCTAAGGGAATCTTTCTTCATTAAGCCACGCCAGTCATTATTCTACTAACCAGATCTTAACGTGGAAATCTAAGATCAAGGTTCCTTTGTTTTATTTTTATACAACAAAAAATCTTTAAAATGTCATAGGGCTATGGATCTATGAATCCAGCCACAGAAGTTCCCAATCCCAATCAGGTCATGGTGGGGGTGGGAGGCATGAGAGAAAAGTTTCTTAAGCAAGGCATTTCACCAGTGTGATTGAAAGGACATCTCTGGCCACTCTCGCCCACCTGATCATTAACCAGCTACTAGTCACACAGCAACATTCGGCATTACCATCGCCGAATCCCCCATCATCAACATCCTGAGGGTCACCATTGACCAGAAACTTAACTGGATCAGCCACATAAATACTGTGGCGACAAGAGCAGGTCAGAGACTGGGTATTCTGTGGCGAGTGACTCACCTCCTGACTCCCCAAAGCCTTCCCACCATCTACAAGGCACAGGTCAGGAGTGTGATGGAATACTCTCCACTTGCCTGGATGAGTGCAGCTCCAACAACACTCAAGAAGCTCGACACCATCCAGGACAAAGCAGCCCGCTTGATTGGCACCCTATCCACCACCCGAAACACTCACTCCCTTCACCACCGGCGCACTGTGGCTGCAGTGTGCACCATCCACAGGATGCACTGCAGCAACTCGCCAAGGCTTCTTCGACAGCACCTCCCAAACCCGTGACCTCTACCATCTAGAAGGACAAGGGCAGCAGGCACATGGGAACAACACCACTTCGTTCCCCTCCAAGTCACACACCATCCCGACTTGGAAATATATCGGCGTTCCTTCATCGTCGCTGGGTCAAAATCCTGGAACTCCCTTCCGAACAACACTGTGGGAGAACCTTCACCACACGGACTGCAGAGGTTCAAGAAGGCAGCTCACCACCACCTTCTCAAGGGCAATTAGGGATGGGCAATAAATGCTGGCCTTGCCAGTGACGCACACATCCCATGAATGAATAAAAAAAAACATAGTTAAAGGCCTTAGAGTTATAAGACCATAAGATCATAAGAGATAGGAGCAGGAGTAAGACATTCGGCCCCTCAAGCCTGCTCCACCATTTAATGAGATCATGGCTGATCTGATTTTTACCTCAACTCCACTTTCCCGCCCTTTCCCCATATCCTTTGAATCCCTTGCTGATCAAAAATTTGTCTAACTCAGCCTTGAATGTATTCAATGACTCAGCCTCCACAGCTTTTTGGGGCGAAGAATTCCAAAGATTCACGACCCTCTGGGAGAAGAAATTCCTCCTAATTTCTGTCTTAAACGGGCGACCCCTTATTCTGAGACTATGGGCCCGATTTTAGCACCCGCTATCAGGTGCATTCTCGGCGGGAGGCCTTCGAAAATCGGAAAATCCAGGATCCCGAACGGATCCCGCCTCGATCCCGCCCACTTCCGGGTTCCCCACTGACGCGCTGACGTGCGCGCGCAGCCCCCGCTGGTGGGAATCCCGCAGGCAATTAAATCCAGCGGGATGCCACTTGACAGTATTTATTTACATATTTCAGGTCATTAACTGACCTGATTAAGGGACTGTGTGTGATTTTTGAACAACATGGGACTGTTTCCCACACTGGGGGAAACAGTCCCAGATCGAATGGACGTGTTGCAGCTGTCAGCCTGTGGCAGCTGCAAAGTTCCATTTGACAGGTGGGGGGGGTGGCGGGGAGACCCTCACTCATTGTAGGAGGCCACTCTGTCACTTGGGGCAAAGTTTGGCCTCCACCACCCTCCTCCTGATGGTCAAAGTCACCAACCTGCACACTTACCCCGGGGTCCAGAGACATGTACCTACCTTGTGGAAACCCTCAGATGTACATCTTGTGGATGGGGGCCGCCGTAGCTGCAGTCATGACCTCCTCGGAGGGCGAACAGCATCACCAGCCTCGCCATCCACCTCTGACACGTGGAGCTCCACAACAGAGTGCTGTGACACATCCACCTGTACAGCAGGAGGGAGGGCTACCGCAAGAGAGACGCGTCGCAGAGGGCACTACCCTCGCCACAGGTTCCACAGACCAAGGCTCAGCCTCCTGGACCTCTCTGAGCAGCAGTGCACATGGAGGCTCAGAGTCACTCGACATGTAGTCGTGGACATCTGCAGCCTCTTTCATGCCGAGCTGCTCCCGGCTGGCCCGTGCACCATCTTCCTACCTGTCGCTGTCAAAGTCACCACTGCCCTGCCGAACTTCTCCTCCGCAGCCTTCCAGGGTGCAACCGGGGACATCGCCGATGTCTCTCAGTCGTCTGCGCAGAAGAGCCCTGCAAATACACCTGCACCTACTCTGCAGTGACACAATGGGTGGCATCAGTGGTGGGTCCTCATAGTGATACCCAGGAGCGGGCATTATTGCACAAACCGGACAGGATTCGCGAAGACATGGCAGTAGTGGTGCCAATATAATGTGTGATGTGAGTTGTTCTGAAATTCAATATAAGTAACAACCATGACAAACCCTCAAACACCCTTGTGCATCCCCTTCATGCTCACGACACGTTTGCCTTACGTTGCCTACTGCACATATGTGATGCATGCCCTGTGGCTGCAGCACAGGTGGTGGCAGGTTGAGTGAGGCTGGCCGTGAGACAGATGCACAAGAGGGTGAGTATGAGATAGAGCCATGAGATTGTATGAGGATTGGGTTGAGTGGTAGTGGCGGGGTGAGTACTGGCGAGGTGAGTAGGTGCAGGTAAGATGAGGATGAGGTTTGAGTGGGTATGAGGGGTGATGTGACAGAGTAGTGTTAGCAGTGCCGAAGGAGATGTGGGGTGGGGGCAGTGATGTGGCAGACGGAGTGTAGGGGAAAGACTACGTTTACTCACTGTGGCTGACCTACTGAGGTCATTGGACCGCCTCCTGCACTGTGTGCAGGTGGGCGATATGTTGGTGGCGCAGGTGACCCCCTCTGCCACCTCGAACCAGGCCTTCCTCGTGGCGGAGGCGGGCCACTTCCTCCCACCCGCCGGGTGGAAGATCTCTGTCCTCCCCCTCCTCCTCACCCCATGTATTGATACCTGGGGTGAGGCATCATTAAACTGGAAGCAGCCTTCCCCCTGAGCTGCTCCATGCTGTAATTTTTGCTATTTGTTGCAGCATCTGTCAGTGGAGGACTGCCCCTTTAAATAGAGCGCCTCCAGCTGACAGATCTTACTGCGCATGCGCAGCCCGCCCGACGCGCAGATCAGCAGCGGGGAACCCGGAGGAGCAGGTAAGTGGCTCCAATTAGTGGGTTGACTGCTACGATCGCGCGGGAAACCCACTAACTTCACCGGGCGCGTTACCAACGTGCCCGCTTGCCCATCCGCCGGGAACCCGCACCCCTGCTAAAATCGGGCCCTATGCCTCCTAGTTTTAGATTCCTCCATGAGGGGTAACATCTTCTCAGCTTCTACCCTATCGAGTCCCCTCAGAATCTTGTGTGTTTCAGTAAGACCTCCTCTCATTCTTCTAAATTCCATTGTAAACAATTTTACAACACCAAGTTATAGTCCAGCAATTTTATTTGAAATTCACAAGCTTTCGGAGGCTTCCTCCTTCCTCAGGTGAATGTTGTGGAAATGAAATCCTCGAACCTTTCGCATTTATAAATCACAGAACAATACTTGGTGATTACAGACAGTGTTTTCAACTGCCCGTTGCCAAGGCAATCAGTGTGCAGACAGACAGGTGTTACCTACAAGGTCTCCGAATATACAAACCACCAAAAAAAAAGAGAGAGGCAGAAACATTGAAAAGACAGCAAATGACCCGTTGTATTAAAAACAGATAACATTTGTTCGCTGGTGGGGTAACGTGTAGCGTGACATGAACCCAAGATCCCGGTTGAGGCCGTCCTCATGGGTGCGGAACTTGGCTATCAATTTCTGCTCAACGATTTTGCGTTGTCGTGTGTCTCGAAGGCCGCCTTGGAGTACGCTTACCCGAAGGTCGGTGGCCGAATGTCCTTGACTGCTGAAGTGTTCCCCGACTGGGAGGGAACCCTCCTGTCTGGCGATTGTTGTGCGGTGTCCGTTCATCCGTTGTCGCAGTGTCTGCATGGTCTCGCCAATGTACCATGCTCTGGGGCATCCTTTCCTGCAACGTATGAGGTAGAAAACGTTGGCCGAGTCACAGGAGTATGAACCATGCACCTGGTGGGTGGTGTCCTCTCGTGTGATGGTGGTATCTGTGTCGATGATCTGGCATGTCTTGCAGAGGTTACCGTGGCATGGTTGGGTGGTGTCGTGGACGCTGTTCTCCTGAAAGCTGGGTAATTTGCTGCGAACGATGGTCTGTTTGAGTTCTAAACTCCAATGAGTACAGTTCCAACCTGTTCAATCTTTCCTCATAAGACAACCCTTCCACACCTGGAATCAACCTAGTGAACCTTCTCTGAACTACCTCCAATGCAAGTATGTCCTTCCTTAAATAAGGGCACCAGAACAGTACGCAGTACTCCAGGTGTGGTCTCTCCAGCACCCAATACAGTTGTAGCATGACTTCCCTGCATTTATACTCCATGCCCCGAGAAATAAAGGCCAATATTCCATTTCCCTTCCAGATTACCTGCTGCACCTGTATTTTGACTTTTTGTGTTTCATGTACGAGGACACCCAGATCCCTCTGTACCGCAGCATTTTGTAGTATTTCTCCGTTCAAATAATATTTTGCTTTTTTGTTTTTCCTCCCAAAGTGGATGAGTTCACATTTTCCCACATTATATTCCATCTGCCAAATTTTTGCCCATTTGCTTAACCTGTCAATATCTCTTTGCAGACATTTTGTGTCCTCATCACAACTTGCTTTTCCACCTATCTTTGTATCATCAGCAAATTTTGCCACAATACACTCCGTTCCTTCATCCAAGTCATTGATATATATTGTAAATAGTTGAGGCCGCAGCACTGATCCCTGCGGCACCCCAGTAGTTCCATTTTGAAAATAACCCTTTTATCCCGACTCTTTGTTTCCTGTTAGTTAGCCAATCCTCTATCCATGCCAGTATATTACCCCCAACACCATGAGCTCTTATCTTGTGCAATAATCTTTTATGTGGCACCTTATCGAATGCCTTTTGGAAATCGAAATATACTGCATCCATTAGTTCCCCTTTATCCACCCTGCCCGATACTTCCTCAAAGAACTCTAATAAATTTGTCAGACATGATTTCCCCTTCATAAAACCATATTGACTCTCCTTGTTTGTATTATGAGTCTCCAAATGTCCTGCTACTACTTCCTTAATAATGGATTCTAGCATTTTCCCAATGACAGGCGTTAGGCTATCTGGTCTATAGTTATCTGCTTTCTGTCTCACTCCCTTCTTGAATAGGGGTGTTATGTTTGCGGTTTTCCAATCCGCTGGGACCTTTCCAGAATCTAGTGAATTCTGGAGGATTACAACCAATGCATCCACTATCTCTGTAGTCACTTCCTTTAAGACCCTCGGATGCAAGCCATCAGGTCCAGGGGACTTATCAGCCTTTAGACCCATTAGTTTACCAAGTACTTTTTCTCTAGTGATAATGATTGTTTTTAGTGCCTGCCTCCCCTTTGCTCCTTGATTTTCTACTATTATTGGTATGACATTAGTGTCTTCTACTGTGAAGACAGATACAAAATATCTGTTCAATTCCTCTGCCATTTGGTTGATACTCGATTATCTGCTTGGTTGCAGAATAGTTGAGTTCATGTGGGGTGGGGGAGGAGAGGTTGCATCATGAAACGATGGGAGAAATAGATAACTAAGTGAGAGGGGAATCTATTTCCCAACAATGGTATATTGAGCTGAACCAATTGGGTGTTGTCCCTTTGCTTTCTTCAAGTACTTTCACATCTAATGTAGAAATACATTTTGTGACTGATTTTTATACAGATGAGTTGTGATCTGTATCACCTCCCACCCCTCCCCCTGCTCTATTAGCATTAGAATCATTGTAAAACGAAGATAATTCTGAAATGATTCACTTTAGCAATGCCATTGTTTATTTTGAAGGTTAATGCAGAAATAATGGTGTTGCACAAAGGAAATGTTGGTGTTTCACACAATTTATTAAAATTGCAACATGAATTCCTGTCGAGAATAAATAAGTTATAAACTTCAAAGGGACAAACTGAACAACTAAATTACAAAGGGGTTGGATTGGAGCCCAGAGAAACTGAATTTTAACAGTAAATATCAAAGCAAACTGAATAAACATTTAAGAGTAGAGCATTGTAGCACGAGAAATACAATTCTTGCTTTAGCTTGAAAAACTCATACATTGAAACCTCTTTCTCCCAAGAGTCCACAATGTAATATCTTATTGATAACTTTTTAATGGGCTGTTGTCATTCATGGCAAAATTGTTGGACAAGATTTATCCAAATGATTATGTGAAAAATTAAAAAAAAACTGCATGACTAAATAAAATCATTGAGTTTCAGACATATGGGCCCCGATATTAGAGTGGAGGTGGGATGGCAGTGGGGGGGGCGGTGATTGGGCGCGTGGGTAACCTGCTCAATAAAAAATGTCCGTTTTGCATGCGATCGCGACTCAATTGGAGCCACTTAATGTGGCTTCCGGGTTTGCCGTCCGAAAGCTGCGCAGCGATTGGACTGCGCACCGCATCACAGGCTGTCAGGTGGAAGAGCTCTATTTAAAGGGGCATTCATCCAATGGTTGCTCCTGAAGCAAACACCCACACACAACAATGGAGCAGCACAGGGGCAAGGCTGCTCCAAGAGTCAACAATGCCTCATTCCAGGTGCTACTGGATGTGGTGAGGAGGAGGAGGGATCTGTTTTACCCAGCACACGGGAGGAAGCGGCCGGCCTCTGCCACCATGAAGGCCTGGCTCGAGGTGGCAGAAGAGGTCACTAGCAGCAGCAACATATCCCGCACCTGGATCCAGTGCAGGAAGTGCTTCAATGACTTAACTAGGTCAGCCAAAGTGAGTACACTTACTCATTCTCCTACATTCCGTCTTCCACATCAACTCGCCCACTCACCCCCCCCCCCAACTCATTCTGCACTGCCAACACTACTCTATCACATCACTCCTCACACCCAATTAAGGCTCTTCCTCAACTTACCTGCACTTCCTCAGCTCCCCATTAGTCACCCCACCATTACCATTCAACCCAGTCCTCACACAATGCCATGTCTCTGACTCATACTCACCCTCTGATGCATCTGTTTCATGGTCAGCCGCACACAAACCAATGCATTCATCGGTTGGCTGTGTCACCATCACTCACTCACACGTCGCAACAAATCGTCGTCCTCACAGACGCGGAGCTGGAGGCGCTGGAGCTCAGCCGAACTCTCGAGTGCCTGTCCGTCGGGGACGCTGAGACTGGCACCTGACAAATGTCTGGTGACATAACTTTAACATTCAGCACACACAATACGAATTGATGTTAACATGCCTTGCCATCTTCAGCACCTCAGTTTGCTCATTGCAACAGGACACATCTGTGATGATGCTTAATATTGCCTTCTGTTCTCTTACAGGACCTTCAGTGCCCACTGATTCCTCAGACCTGCCGGCCTCTGAGGGTGCACCGTCACATCTTAGCGAGCCATCCACCAGCGCAGATACTCACAATTCAGTGGGTCCTAGTCCTCAGTTAGTTGGGTTGGCATCTGATGAGTCACCACACACGTGAGCACAAGCAGACACTGGTGGCTGGGGCAGCTGCAGAGAGTCCGAGTTGGTGAGAGCACTCCTCTCCAGGCTTTGCTCAGCTGGACGCAAATGCTGAACCCTGGGGGCCATCCTTTAAAAGGAGAATGCTCAAGGGACAGCAGCACATTTGCGAGGTGCTGGAACAGGTGCCATGCGGACTCTCTACAATAGCGCAGAGGATGGAGAAGTCCAACTCCTGCATTAGTGGAATGGTGGCACAGGTACGGGAGGGAATCTCTGAGATAGTGTCACAGGGACGTGTGCAACTCTCTGAGATACTGTCACGGGTAAGTGCAGGAATGTCTGCGATGGAGAGAAGTCTATCCTCCATTGAGCTTCAAGCATGGTTCACAAATGAGTCCATTCAGGCCCTGACAATGACCGTTCGGACTCACGGTGAACAACATTCTGCCGCCTTAAACAGGCAGGCAGATACAGTAGCACTGGCCTTACAAGGCTTCACACATCCTCCAAACTGTTGTCCAGCAGAGTGGTAGGAGTGATGTGGGCCAGGCCCAGGGGAGGGATGATGACGAAAGGGGACATGGAAGTGGGAACGCCACTCAAAGTGCTCCCACATCTCACCCGTTGCGCCCAGTACCCGCAATGCTGCCTCCTCTCCAGCTGGCCGAGTCTGCCCCTGCACAGGCCCAGGTGGAGCAGTCTTTGGAGGGGCCTACACGGGCACCAAAACCCGGAGGGCATACGCCCAAAGCATCTAAGTGGTCAGGGTATGCACAAGGGTGTTTGACAGTTGGTCATGTTTTTTATTTATATTAGCTTTTTGTTATACTCAAATTAAATATTATGATTGTCACCACTACTGCCACGTCTTGGCCACTCTTGACTGGCTTGTGTAATAAGGCCCTTTCATGAGGTTCACCATGAATGGTGACATTTGATGCCATCCATTGGGTCACTTTACAGTGGGTGTATGTGTAGTTGCAGGACTGTTTTATGCAGGGAGGGGTGGGGGGTGCTGGTGTGGGCGCTGCTCTGTCCAGGTGGTGTGAGGACTGGACTCTTCACACTGTCTGATGTTCGGAGAACCATTCACATATCAGTGACTCCCTGGTCTCATAAGCAGCCAGGTGAGCCACTGCTCTGCCCATGGGTTGCTCCTGCTCCTGCTCCTCCTCCTCCACAATGCGGGTGGCAGATGTGGATGGGGCCTCCTCAAGCGGTACCCTCTCTGTGTGCCCTGTTGTGCAGGGCACAACACACTACTATAATGCGTCCCACTCTGTCTGGTGCGTATTGAAGAGCTCCCCCAGAATGACCAAAACACTTAAATCGCATCTTGAGCAGCCCTATAGCATGCTCAATTGTTGACTTGGTGACGATGTGGCTGTCGTTATATCGACACTGTTGCTCGATGATGGGGTTCCTCGGAGGTGGCATCAGTCACGTGTGCAGAGGTTATCCCTGGTCACCGAGGAGCCAGCCCTTAAGGGTGTTCGGTGCATGAAAGAGGGGCGGGATGTTGGATTCCCAGAGGATGAAGGAATCGTGGCAGCTGCCAGGGAATTTGGTGCACACGTGAAGGAATCTTTTGCGGTGGTCATAAACGAGCTGAGTGTTGATGGAGTGATATCCCTTCCTGTTGATGAACAGTCCTGGCTCGTGTGGAGGTGTTCGGATTGCTACATGGGTGCAATCGATTGCACCCTGCATCCATGGGAAGCCAGCCACAGAGTTGTATCCCACTGCCCTCTCTGCCTGGTTGAGGTCGTCCATGGGGAAGTTGACGTACTGAGAGGCCCTGCGAAACAAACCATCGGTGACCTACCTTACGCACTTGTGTGCAGATGACTGAGAGACCCCGGCGATGTCCCCAGTGGCACCCTGGAATGATCCAGAGGCGAAGAAGTTGAGGGCAGTGGTGACTTTGACAGCAACAGGTAAGGAGATGCTGCTCGGCCCAGCCGGGAGGAGCTTGGCATGAAGGAGTCTGCAGATGTCTGCGATTACCTGGCGACTAACTCTGAGCATCCATGGGCACTGCTCCTCAGAGAGGTCCAGGAAGCTGAGCCTCGATCTGTAGACCCTGTGGCGGGGGTAGTGCTTCCTGCAACGTCGCTCTCTCTGTTGTTGTCCTCTGTGTTCTTGTGCAGGTCCCTGTGGTGCAGCACTGTCTTGTGGAGCTCCATGTGGCGGAGTTGGACGCCATGCCTGGCGAGGCTGGTGATGTTGCTTGTCCTCGAATGTAGTGGTGAATGCAGCCATGCTGCCCCCCTCATCCCTTCGGTGTGAGTTTGAGGGGATCCGCAAAGTAGTTAAATATGTTTGAAGAGAAGAATTTTGAGTGGAAAGTAAGAATTTTCAGTGAAAACACAAAGATCTTGCAGCCAAAACTTTGTCTGAAAGAACTGAGTGCCCTGCTGCAATAAGTGACCCTTTTCTCCCCATCTGTCAAATAAGCATTTGAATTTTTCACTGGCTGCTGGCTGTAACACGTCTGTTGCAACATGGAGTTTTTCCCACAGCATGGTAAACACGCTGAGGATGCTTCAAAATCGCATCCCTGCCTCAAAGTGGAGATAATTAAGTAGTTCAACTACTTAAACTATCACAACAACTGTGTGAAGTATCATCCCGCCGGCTTTAATTGTTGGTGGGACTTCCGCATTCAGGAGGCACGCGCATACCCACACGCGTCAGTGGAGAACCCGGAAGTCTGCGGGTTGGAGCCGGGCTCCGAATCCGAACGGGATTTCCCTGATTTTCGGTGCCCCCCCCCACCCCCCCAACGCACTCGCAATTTCCCGGGAAAATTGAGCCCATGATGACAAAAATGAAGGGGCTACTTTCCTTTCTTGAAACAATGGTGATGTCCTTTAATTTATCAGTTTCTTTCCTCAGCACTGATACTGTGAAAATATTTTATTGATCAAGGTGTAGCATTTTGCATTTGGTGTTTGTACACCTCAGGAAACATTTGTCGGAGGAATGTTTTTGTCTGCAATGAGTTTTCAGTGTAAAACTGTTTGGTTAGGAATGCAGACACACAATGGTGGGATATTCCCAGTGACACTGGGACAGTGGTGATAAACGTGCACCACCACAATGAGTGCAATTTTTCCTTGTCTCTGACAAGTCAAGGAGAATGGTTGGCAGGATATTGATCTGCCAAGACTTCCCGTTCTCTGTATCAGACTTAGCAGGAACCTGTTCTTGTCGCCATTACAGTCGGCAGATTCAGCTCTCAATTCCCTGAGAGCGCCATTAGAACAGGACCTCAGCAAAGTCTAGTGGGGGAGGAGAAGCAATTACAAAAACCTTTAATAAATGCAAGACATTGACTTGTTCTCCTGAAGCGGTGTCATTTTCCACATCTTAAACAATTGGTAGAAAGCTCACTCAACAACTTTTCAAGGCTGACAATGGCCCTTCAGAATAGCAAATCATGAATAAGATATTGCATCTTGCAGGCCAGTGAGAAATATAAAAACTATATTAGCTTTTCTTTCAAACAATGACTTGTGCTGCAATGTAACATTCTTAAATCAGCCTGTATATTGAATAGGTTCCATTACCTAATTCTCCCTGGCAAAGGAAGAAAAATGGCAACCATAGTATGTAAAATATAACATAAACATGTAAGTAATGCGACAAAAATATAATTCTTATTTCACTCTCCGTAGCTAGAGACTGACCATCAAAAAACAATTGAGCCCTGTGGATGTCCTTTCTCATGGATTCTTTCTCAATAACTCTTTGCTAAATTATTCTCGCATGGATTATATCAGATTGGCAATCATGAGGTTGGAATTCCCACTGCTGAAACTCTGGGGGTAATTTTAACGTCTCCTGCCGGGTGAGAGACTGACTAGATCGGATGCAACGCTGGTTTTACATCCTGCCTGATTTTACTCTCCATTGTGTAAAACTGGCAATCCACCCAAACCCATGGGTTTCCTGCCTAGCGAGTTGGGTTAAAATTACCCTCTCTGATTCAATTTCCTGTTTTGTACTCACATTGTAGCTCAATTTATGAAGTAATTTCATCTGCAGTTTGAAGAAGTGGAGGCATAATTGCTGAATGGAGCACAGGCCTTAGGAAGGACTGATCTGGACTGGAAAATCACATGATTGTAGGGTCAGCTAATTTGTTTGGTATTTTCATACAACCTTATGTGTACTACCAGACACACAGATATTTTAAACTTACATTATGCTATAAGGCAATGTAATATGCTGAGAAAATCAAGACCATGATTGCATCACTGGTGTGATAATGTCATTGACATCACTGGAAAATGTTAAGATCTTTTCACAGGATAAACGTTATGGGGGTGAAATTGATCTTGGGCTGTAGCGGAAAACGGGTGATAGCGAATCAGAAGCCCGTTTTACACCCCGATTTTTCTTTTGCGTTGAAGTCAGTAGAAAAGAAAATCAGGTGGGGTGTAAATCGAGCTGTCAATTTGTTATCACCTGTTTTGTACCACCAAACACCAATTTCACCTCCTAGAAATTAGGTGTTTTAGAGAATTTAGAGAAATGCCTGTTTTAGAGAATTAAATGCTGCTGTAACTGAAGTTCCTGCTGCACTGGAAACTTGCACTGGCAGATTTTTCACTAAAACACTGCTCAACCAGATGGTAATGCAAGGCTGAAAATTTTCAGACCCTCTGCCAGAGGATCTGGGGTCAGGGCGGTCACCTATTTTAAATATTTCCGACTGGCGCCCATGTAGTATGAGCACGCCTTGGATGCCTGCCCGAGGAGGGGGAGGAAGATTTGGTGCCAAGTGGCCACGTTGGGTTTCTGCAGGCTCCCACCAGATGTTGCCGCTCTACAGGTGATTGGCCCTCTTGGTGAAAAGACCAATGGCAAAATTGTCAAGGATTAATCCTGGGATCTTGCAAGCCGTCAGCCTGGCCTGGAGACCTCGGTTCGCCCCACTTGCACCTCTCTGAGGACCTGGGTGCCAGTTCCTTTCTGGTGCCCAGCTGGCTGGTTGCAAAGGAAGCAGGAGCTGTAGGCAGTCCAGTGGGGGTTGCCATCCCACCAAACTAGTCGTCTTGTGATGTCAGGAACCTTTCTTCCATCCACCTATCCTAGACCCCAGTGGAAATTTGGTTTAGCTGTTTCTTTGGCAGACATCTGGCAATGTCGAGTCCTGACCAATTTTTCTACTTCCACCAGGCTTCTTGCACTTGTTTTACCCCACCCTCAACTTCAATTACACCCGAGACCGTGATAATTTGGGGCCTGCTTTATTTCTTCTCACTGTCCCCTAGCCTTTTCTCATCATCTTTCTCTCACATACCTCCCTCTTCTGATTAACTGCTTCCTGTGGTTCAGTTCCTGTGAGTCAGGCACTCTCTGGCCATTCTTCATGTCAGTCCGGACAGTAAGTGTGTTTTACCATGGAAGGCATTACTGTTGAGTCTGATTTGGTCTTCATCTGACATGCACATACACACTTTCAGCAGGGGTTACTGGATAGCAATCAGCAGCAATTTTCCCCTCCCCAATCTAGGAGAGAAGAGGCAAATTTTAGTGGCCCTCTATTGTTGTTGCTGTGATCAGCCAGCTTAGCACAGGCTAGGAATCCAGTCTCAGACCTTTCTGTTTTATGTGGTTCAGCTACTCATTGTCTTAAGCAGCGAATCAGTTAGGGAAGCTGGCAATGGCTCTTTAAGTTCTGAGGGTGTATCCTGATAGCAGTTCTGATACAAGGCCTTGGTCAGAAATATAGTATCTTTTCTATTTCCAGATGATGGTGGGCCTTCTGTGTATTGCCAGCATTTTCTGTGTTTATTTTGGATTTTCAGTGATATATATTCCTTTTATCTAGCCTAAAAGTGTATGGAACCAGAGCCAAGTGCTCAGCTAACTCGCTTAGTTCCATAGAATTAGAAGAAGAGGCTCGTGTGGAGCATAAACGCTGGTATAGACCAGTTGGGCTGAATGGCCTGTTTCTGTGCTATAAATTGCATGTAATCAGAATTTTGGAAAAAATATATTTGGGGAACTGGGAGGCAGAATAGACTGCAGTGCTGCCCTGGGGTTGAACATGCTGATAGAACTCTCTCTGTGGATCTGTACAAAATAAATGGCCAATTGGGTGAGAAACCAGTTGGCAGCTTCCCAGTGGAGTTGTGATTTAGTGGCTTCAAGAGCGAGGAGAGAAAAAGGAAGGACATTTTCCAGGGGGGGAGGAATAAGAAGACATTACTGTGGAAACAGAGTGCGATATAATCTAGAGAGAAAAGGTGTACTTCAGAGGAATTTACAACTGAAATAACAGTTCATAGGAGAAAATGGATTCCTGCTTGTCATTAGAAATGTTGTCAGTAATTGTTTTGGAAGAGTTATTGTCTTAAGGTGTGAGGGAGTTAAGTTATCATGAGTGGAAATGAATCACCTAGTGCAGTAATGCTCCACCTTTCATTGTGTGTGAGTGTGTATATATTATATGTAGATTTTAAGTCTCTATGGACTTTCTATCAACTTTTCCATTGTAAATTTCTATGGCCACATTTATAATGGAACCTGCCTATGTAAACTTGTCACACGATAATTACATTTTCCTGCCAGTAGAGATGCTGCAGCTGAAACTTACAACCTCGGTGGGGTGTAAAATGGGCGATATCAGTTCGGCTGTCCATTTAACGCCTGGCCTGATTTTCCTTTCCAACAATGGAAAGGGGACAATGAGCAGACTATATAATGGGCGGCCGATCCGATATCACCTGTTTTACACCCCTGCCAAAGTTGAAGTTTCCACCCTTTAAATAGGCACTTTCTATCATAAATGTAGACAAAGGAATTTATAATGGAATGTATAAAAAGAATGAAAGAATGTTTAGCACTAAAATGGGGACTGAATTATATATGCATGTCCTGGTCTAATGGTCCCTCGCACTCTAACATCACTTCACCTGTACACTACTCTTGTTCTTGATTTCCCCGTGTGCAGTATTCACATCCATCTACCTTGTGCTCTCATTCAAGTAAGTTATGCCAATGAAGCCATCAGTATTGTAATGTTAAGAAATAGGAGCAGGAGTAGGCCATCCGGCCCCTCAAGCCTGCTCTGCCATTTAATAAGATCATGGCTGGTCTTCGACCCCAACTCTACTTTCCCACCTGATCCCCAGAGTCGAAAAATCTATCGATCTCAGCTCTGAATATACTCAATGACCGAAAATCCACAGCCCTCTCGGGGAGAGAATTCCAAAGATTCACAACCTTCTGAGTGAAAAAATTACCTTTTTAAAAAAAACACAGCAAAAAAATCAACATTGTGTTGTTAGTTAGATTTTTTTCCTAAAGGAATGTTTACGGACTCCAACCAAACATTCCCAAAGGCATTTTTGGGTTTTAGAGAAAAAATAGGTTTCATGTTCATCATACTTTACAGCACCCCAATTCTGTCTCTCCCCTGATTTTTAAATACTACTAGTGGAATAAATTAGCATTTAACCTTATGATCTTTTTGAGGCAATGAAAATACAGTTAAGTGGCGTATTTTACTATCAACAATAAGTATGTATTGACCATGCACCATAAAATCTACGCTCTTTTAAAAGTGAGGCCATGGAATGGGTTCAGCTCCAGAGCATGTAACGAACTTACTCAGGGTTGTAGCCAGCCAGTTGTAGTCGAAGTCGCAACAAAACAAAAGTTGAAGTATCAAAAGTAATGTGTCAGAATCCTGAATTATAAAAGTCCTCTGTTGTGATGAATGATGATTTATGGGAAGGAGCTAGTAATCATTATTCTTGCTCTGTAATGATGCCTTTGGAAGAGGTTTTTAGCTGAACGTATCATGTCTCGGATCAACTCAAAAACTCATTGAGGGGTTGGATTTTCTGCAACTGATAAGTGTTTTGCCAATATTTCTTTTTAATCCCAGCATTTTTCAGTGACGGTAAAGATTAAAACTTTAAACACATAATAGTTTAAAAACCTTTCACAAGTCTTCATGTCTGAAGAGTTGAAAAGAGATTGAAGTAAGGCTTTCTTCCTGCAGGATATGATGGGTGTTTTTGACTTTTAAATGTTCAGAGATCCTCTGCGTGTTCTTATCGCAGAATCAGAGAATACTCTGTAGCCTGCTGTCATTGTCGACTTCGCATCCTCCACGGTAATGCCTGCTGGCTGGGATAGGACAATATTGTAGATTTGTGGTGTACAAAGTTGATACAGGGAAAGGATGCATGGTAATGCAGTGCACTGATGCTCCAAAATGCTATAGGCACACAATGGTGGCCTGCACGATCGTGTCCATGATTCTCCAGATGGAGGCTTATTGATTCTTCAGTTATGCTGTCATGGCGGACATTTGTTAAGCTGAGGTCAGCTGCTTTCTGACAATTAGGGGGCAAGGCTTACGGGTGAGTCATCCACAATCACTGTAGATCTCCGTCCAGTATATCACTAAGTAGGCATCTCACCAGAACGCAAAATCTGAAAAGTGCTTAAATATGGAACAAGAATAGACCATTAAGTGCAAAAATAACTATTTCTTCTGCAAAAAGCTTATTCTATAGATTCTGCACAAGTTATTCCATTATGAACTCTGTCCCACCTACTTCATCTACTGAGGGAACATTTTGCATAAATAATCCCTGATCCCCAAAGGTAATCAAGTGAAATTAAAGTCTATCCATCTGTGCATGTAGACTATTCAACCCTGATCTGCTGCTTTCCACAGACAAAATCCCCAGCCTTAGCAGCACATTGCGTCCCATGGAGTATTTAGTCATTTCAGTCTCAATTTATCACTATAATCTTCAATCCCGTTCCAAGCCAGATACGTACTTAGTTCTTTTTGAACAAGTTAATCTGCACAGCATCCAACTATTTAGTTGGGAGTCTGAGCCAGCCATCCAATATTCTTGTGAGGAGGGGGAAGGGAAGGGAAGGGAGGAACTTGCTAGCCGTAATCAAAGTCCTAATTAAATCGTCAGTTTAACACGCACCTTTCAGCATTATGGCAGTGTTGTGAATTTAATTCAGAAAAAACAAAAATAGACAACCAGGTTCATAATACAATGCTATTTTTTAAAGTGACTTTACTGGGGAACTGCCACGACATATCCATAGTGATTTCAGCTTTAACTTCAAGCTGCTTTGTTGATCTTCCCACTGTTAAAGCTGACAGCATGGGCTCTCTATTTTCAGGTAGTAGGGCTTTTTTTTAGGATTAACGTCATTTGTATAAACATGATTATCACACAATTACATAACCAGTCATTCTGGTTACCTTTTTGCATAATTGACTAGGGAATTCGAATCAGCTTGAAGAGTTGAAAAGATAAAACATAATAGGCAATATGAGTTTAATTATTATAGTTTATTAAGTCTTAATTTGTAGGGTACTGTGGCACTTAGTAACTTCCAAGGTTTATACTGCTGTGGCAGGTTAAGAATTGAGTCCTTTTAAATCAGGAAATGATGAGGTAAAGAACGTTTTCAACAATGCAAAGAAAGAAATCAAAATCAAAGTATATAGTAAAATAGTAGAGAGAAAAATAATGGATGCACTGGAATCTGTAGTGTAGAACATAAAGCCTGCCTGAGAGTGAGTCACAGGCAAAAAGGCAACTGGAGGTTAACTAACCGATTATGTGTGGAATAATGGACACAAGGGAGTGACTTATGGGCTGTAATGTAACTGAGAGTCTCAGATGATTTCGGTAGAGAATTGTGCATACCATGGAGCAATTACAGGGCTGCAGTTGACATAGAACAGACAGATACCAAGTGCAGCAGTTACTGGCTCAGATGAGACAGTTACAGGGGAATTGCATTAATTATTGGCTCGGCAGGGAGCAAAGAGATACAGGTTTGATGCAGAAAAGAAGATAAGTGACAGTCAGAGTCCTGATCTATCAACCACACAAGTAAAAAATCTTGTGGAGCCTGAGGTTGCGTAATGGCCTTGTAACATGCTGTAGCAGATCTGTTTTTACAGTGAGAACAATGGATAAGTCAGAAATCTAATTGGCAAGTACCATTAGCACAATAAAGTCAGATGAGGCCACCATTCTAAAAATTATTCCCGGTGCTATATTTTAAAATATATTCATGAATATTCTGCATTGCTCACACAGGGAAAAAAGATAATAAATATCTGTTACTCATCCACTGCAGGGACCTAACAAAATAAATCTATGGTTTTATCACAAACCAAGTTTTAAAATTTGCAAACCTAAATTGAGTGCCATGCTTGTATAGGCCCAGAAGTCAGTCCATGGATCTGCTGAGTCTTATGTTTATGTAGGCCAAAGACTATTGCATAGGAGGCATGTTATGAGTCGAATTGCAGTCTTGTGGAGCTGTAAAGACTCAGATCTATTCTGCAGTTTCTGCTCCATTACTTCTGAGGATCTGATGAGGTTGTGTTTATGTAGGAGCCCTGTTGGGGTCAAGGGATAATATTCTGTTGAATTTGGTGGGGAAGTGTCAGGGCTGCAGTCTCTGACTTCTTGAGACACTGACAGAAGTATTTTCACAGCTTGTAATACCCACCTCTCCCCAACTGACGAGTGTTTGATTTGTTGCTTACCTGTATAGCCAAAACATAAAAGTAGGAAGAATAGGCTAATAACCTCACAACCTCCACATATTGACAGCTACAGCTTAACTTAAATGGTGTACACTTCCAATCTTTTACTGAGCCAATCTTGAACAGTAAGGGTTTCAAAATTGGTGGCATTGCACTGTATTTCCTCAGCTAAGGATGACAGGCTGTCAAATAAAACTGTGATTTCTGATCACAAAATGAGGTAGTAAAACTACCTTGGCACAAAATATTTCATAATAATGTGCCCTAGGCTGTTTACTTACAAAATAAAAATGGCTTTCATGCTTGTGCATGCTGTAAAAGCACATGACTTGTTATCTCCTTCAATTTACGTTGTTCTTAATGGATATGGGCAAGAGGGAAGGAGAGCAACAGATTGGCACCAATCTGCAAGTCACAGATCCCAAATAGCTCCAGTTATAGACAGAAAATTATGTCTAATAGATTCTGTGGCCAGTTGGAACTTTGGCAAGTCTGGCGTGACAATTAAATGCAAGATCTTTACCATTGTTGAGAAGAAGCCTGGTTCTTCGTTTGCTAAAGCCACACGTAGAGCAAAACATGAAACATGTCGAGCAGAAAATAGTATACCAAGACCATGACAGCTTGCTACAGCTGTGATATTATCCTACTTGACTGGTTTGATATTAAACTATTAGATCTCCTGTGAAGTTGCTCATGGTGAGTCTGATGATATGCTGTTCATAATGTGGGACGACTACACCCTAACAACAATCCTTTCTTTCAGCCAACAGAGTCAGAGTTATTGCCTGACCCTCCCCATCTCTCCTGTTCACCTCCCCTCCCCTTTCTTCTCCTCCTTCCCCTCCACCTCCCCTTCCCCCACAACAGGGTAACTTGCGTTGTTACTTGCTGCATTTCATCTGTTAGTTTCGCATGCTTCAGTAACTACTACAGCCTCTGGGATCAACCCCATGTCCTTCACTAACATACCATTGAGCTGTGTGTAAAACAAATGGCACTGGCGGAGGGTGTAATGTTCTCTCGTTCCTCCATCAGTGAGAAGAACTCCACTGCAATGTCTACAGCCAAAGAAACCTCACCACAGAATTCATTGTCCTGCCAGTGGTTGGCAGCCCACTCCCTTCATTGGATAATGTAGTTTCTTCTTGCACGGTGTATTGTATGTATTTTGGCAGCACTTGTCACAGTGGAGGTGGACCACAGCAGGGAGCATGTGAGCACAGTTGGTGTGGGGTATGCCCTGATGGTTGAAGTGATTGGTGCCGTGTTGCTCCCCAGTATAACAAACCGTTGTTTTACTGTCAGTCTGTTCTACTTATCTGCTAGGCTGATGCCATTGTTTTTAGGCAGTTTGGGGTCATTTTAAACTAACCCATCCAATGGGAAACTGATGAGATCAGATCCTGCCCAATTTTATTTTCTATTGACTTTAACCAACTTCCTATCCATAGTGTTAGATTTCCTCTTATACCATACATTATCGAATACCGTCCAGAAATCCATTTACACAATATTCTCTTTCTATTCAATCGACGACTTCAAAAAAACTTAAATTTGTCAAACATGACTTGCCTTTAACAAATCTGTGCTAGCTGTCATTGATTATCCCGTGCATCTCTAAATGCCTGAATTGTAAGAGTTTGCCCGCAACTGATGTTGGGTTGTCTGGTATGGTTGTCCAAAATATCCTTCTTTCCTTTATGAAGGATGGTGTTAGATTAGCAAACCTCAAGTCCCATGGCTCAATTTGTATATCAAAATTGTGGTCAGAGCCTCTGCAATCTCTTCTATGATGTCTTTCAGTAGATGCTGCATGCCATCAGGACCCGGTGACTGAGTTCTGCTACCTTTCTCACAACCTGTTATTCTACATCTTCCATAATTACCCTACCATTCCTGGAGTCGTCTTGGCCCTTCAAATAGGCTGAGTGCCATATGATGATGGAATCAAGAGAACTGCCCAGATAATGGGCATCAACGTGCAATAGTCTGTTCTTATGGTCATGGACCAGCTGCACATTCATGGAATATTAGCCCTTCCCATTCATAAATGCAGTTGGGGTAAGGGCACAGATGGCCACATGAGTGCAGACAACGATGCCCTGCCCTCTGGGGAATCCTGCTGCTGGCTCCTTTCTAAAGGTAAGTTGACAAAACCACAGTCCTTGGCAAGCAATGCACCAGTGACTTGCATGCTGGAAGTGTGCACTGAAAGTTGGGAGAGGTGATACAGATCTCCTGCAATTGCTTGGAAGAGATCTTCTGCATAAAAATTCAATGCAGCTGTAACCAGAACAGTCAGTGACAGAACTGTCCCTGTCCTGGAGCTGGCTTGCAAATCTGGTTGCAGCAATGTGTGTGGTTTTGTTATGGCATCTTTCAGGAATTTTAATCAGTGTATGCAGGTGACCAAAGATCAATCAAAAGAAACAGGTCCTAATGGATTGTCCAAGGTGCAAAGGCACTGGCTGGCATGACTGCTGTGATCTCTTTGCTCCAAAACCTGCAAATAGATATACCTATAGCACAATGCAAATCATCACAATAACTGATTCGGCTGTACAAGTAGGCACATTGAAGAGATGCAGAGCAGCTTTATAAAGCTGTCAGGGAGGCTTCAAGATGTTTTCCCAACTTGCTTTGTCCAACAAGAACAATCAGGCACAGAAAGAGTGAGTTGCTAAGAAATGCAGCAAAAACAACATCCCGTCTCACAGCAAGGATCCAGCTGAAGAGAACAGGCCTCCCTTACAGCATTCGTTTTTTGCGGGCGTTTAGCCTACTGGGCACAGTAAAGGCACAGGAATTGTACTATAGCGAGTTTCCCTCATTAGCTGTGAAATCGAGCCTTTAATGACCCTTGCGTATGATGTGCGTGCAGGACCCAACTGCTTCTGGGTTACGTTTTAACATGTGGTGTGCACTGGGAACACAATAGGCTTCAAGACTCCTTAACTGATGATACAGAACTCTGACACCCAAGCATAGCAGCAGTATGGGTGCCTTGGATTGCGTTGTGTTGTCAGCTACTATATACCTTGGTTGTTAATGACAAACTTCAGCTCTGTACCTATACCCAGCAATCTTTGTTTCTGCTCCAGCATGTTGAAGCTGCTACTTTGAACCGTCTACGCATCACATGACAGGAAAAGGAAATTTATTTACTCAAGGTAACAGTCGAGTCACGTTAGGATTTTGCTTGAAATCTGAATGGCTAGAAATATTTAGATGAGAGATCTATTGCACTGAATCTGCCTAATGTTCATTCTATTGGACATCTTAAGTAGTTGACCCACAATGTGATGGGTCAGTGGCCCAACTGGTGCAATCTGTTAATATGGCACTGGGCCAGAAATGTGGGTTATGTGGCTGTAGTTCCCCATGTCATGAGTTTTTAATCTTGGCTAGTGGGTAAGGGGCACGTGAAGCTCCTTGCATAAGAATGCTCAGGAACTTTCTCGAAAGGAGGAGGGACAGGTTTCCTGAGTTACCTCAGGACTGCACTCAATTACGTCCAAGCAGTCATTTACAACATACAGAGGCACCCACTTGTCCTCTCAATCAAAGAATGCTGAAAGTTCAGACTACTCAGCTTCTTGCAGTATTTCAGAGCTGTATTGATTTAACCATTAATCTGGATTTACCCCATTCATTGATCAAGAATGTTGCAATCTTTTTTAAGTTCAATTCTTTGCAATCCACTGTGATACTGAACCAATGAGAAACTCTCAGTTTTTTGTTCTGGATAAAACTAACAGGAATCTTCAATGAGATTAAATTACTGTTGGGCCTATTACATACTGCATTGGTGCCAACATGATGTACTGCAGAGTTGTAGGACAGATACTCGTTTGTGCAGTGACCTTTGATTTTGATTGAGCTGTGTGGGAGAAGTAGTTCCCCAAGGCAAGGGAAGGAAAATCAGAGGTAAGTTGCACGTTTGGTGCCTGGGTGCAGAATCGCATTTCCAGAGGCCTGAACATCGTCTCCCAAGCTTGTATTTGGTAAAAGCTGCAGCTAAGCTGGGACTAAAGTTAAAGTAGAGACTCCGAGGTAACCACTATTAATTTGCCATGATTTGGAAAGGATATTTTCCTGGGGAAATACCAAGAGGTGATGAGCTGCATGGTAGACTGCAAGATATTTATAACTGTAGTGCCCTAAAGGCTTTCAGAGCCACATCTGTTACAATTTGATGTGCCAGGGCCACAAGGAAGTCTGAGATTTAGACTGATTCTGAAAAGCTGGCACAGCAATAACATTGACTTTGTGCTTTAACCCTCAATCTGTAACTGCGTGGAGTTGCTGTTTACTCAACAAAGTATATAACCCTTACCCTGCTGAATAAACAGGAACAGGGAACAGTTATATGGTGTGGAATCCTTGTCTTGCTGACCAACTAGAAGTTGTTATCCGGGTTACTTATTATAAGGCCCTTGGGCAAAATGCAATGTTTGCAAGCCCATGTTGTAGGCCTGAGACTGGATGCGATCGAGTCTTGTGATTCCTGCCCCAGCATTGGTTAAAGTGGTGGAGCTGCCTGGCTGCGTATCATCTTCAGAATTTTGTAACCTGTAAGGCAAGATCAGGTTAATTACAGTTAAAGGAGGGAGTCCGATAGATTTAAAGGCATCAGGGATTTGGGTTGTTCTAAGGGCTGGATTGCCACTCCTAGACTTGCTCCAATATATCTACGAACTCATCTGCATTTACTTGTCCAGATCTCCTGCATTCACCTTGAGAACCACCATCTCCTGGCTCCACTGTGCTGCTAAATCCCAGTCATGATTTTTTTTTCTTAAGACTACAGTCCACGTAACTTTTAGGGGATTTGGACTAAAGCTGAGGATTTTGGTTAGGCCCCCACCTCCATAGCGTGTTCCCCCCCCACCCCTCCCAACCCCCCCCAACCCCGCCCCAACACCCCCCCCAACTCTTGACCTTCAGCAACAGGAAATGACAAATTACAGTAGCTGCAATAATCCACAGTGCCAAGAGGGCTGTGTAACCAAAAATGGAAAAGAAAAAGCAGTGAAACAGAAAATGGAGGACACAGACTGAGAAGTAAAAAGGCTTAGAAAAAGGATAAGACAGAGATAAAAAGAAAATGTGTAGCAGAAGAATGGAGGTTTTAAAAAAAAGTGAGGGAAATACGTTGGTGCTGCCATGTTTATACTGTGCTGAAGAAACAGTATTGCTTCTGTTCAACAACAATGCAAGTGGGAGTCTTGTTTTCACTACCTGTTTGCATCATTGTGAAGTTGGGACCACACATACTCATTATCAAAAAGAGCTGACATGACTGTCTGTTGTTTTCAGTTTTAAAATATGAATGTTAGCGCAGCAGGCTGTTGGAATTTATTTTAACTTTAAAAACTTAGCTTTTTTGGCACAACATTAAACCAACTGCAGTTATTCTACAATAAGCCAATAACAAATGTACTTGCTTTGAGACCACCTCTGCCAGTTGATCCCTGTTGGGGGAGTTCCTGAATGCTGTTTCTCTTGTTGCAAGAAGGTGTGACTTGGTTACTATAACAATAATTCAGGAATGTCAGTGAGTCTGGGTAACTGCATCAGTGGTGATAGGAGAGCAAATTAGAATTAAAGCAGAGGAAGTCTGTCCTCTACAAACCATGTGATGATGCAACTTGCCACTTTTAGCCATATTTTTGACACGAGTTGACTCTTGGGCATGCGGCTGCCTCACAACTAAAAATCTCAAACTTAGCATTTGTCCAATGTTGACAACCGGGTCCAGCAGAGTACAGGATGAAATGAGCATCCCTGAGGATTTATGAGAACAGCATTCGCTAATCACTGCTTGGAATTGCATTACTTGACCAAAAGTACTGCTGCTTTATATGATGGCACAAAGTGTGCTTTTTTTTTATATTGAGAAACCCAGGTAATAAGTAAAGGCCCATTGTACAGGATGCCACCAAGATTGAAAATAGTAGGGGAAAAGACGAGGTAAAACAATAAGTAGTGGTCAAGAAATGCCAAACTTGGCTTTTAAAAGATCTTAGACAGATGGAAACACTAACGGATGTAAGGATTTCCACAAGTGTGTGGAGCTGGGAAAGAATGAGCAGGAGATGGTACAGCAAGACTTGATTTTCTTTCTATCGAACAGCAAGGATTGAGGGAGTAGATAGAGTGTGTGCGATGGCATATCTGAAACTTTGGAGATGGAAAAGGAAAGTTTAACTATCCACACCAGTACAAATAGTTGCATGGAGAATTGAGAGAAGGATCATCTATCAGACAACAGCATTTGCCAAACACTTCAGTTCCTAACCTACTGGATAAATAGGAACTCCATCACCTGTTATTGGAAATGTTTCATTGGACGTGACACCAAAATCATTATTTAAAACTCTATACTTGAAATGTGGGATCGGTGTTTAGAATTAACTGTTGCTACCTGTAGATTGAGGCAAAACACATATAAACTTTTCCGATATTCCTGTTGAGTTAGAGACCCTGTGTTTCTCTTGGTGCCCTCCAATACTGACCCTTACTGGAATTTGTAGGGTCAATGGGAGGGCACCTCATTTGCATGGGACAGGTGGGCAAAAGTGCACACATCTTTGGCACCGGTGGGGATGTGATTGTCTAGGTCTCACCCTTGACTCTGGTAATGCTTCAATTGCCCCCGGCCCACCCTAAGCAAGGGGGCTGATCCAGGGTAATTTAAAAAAAAATAAACTTTTGTTCTTAGAAGGTCCGAGCTGCTTGCCAGGCCTGGAGCTCAACAGTGGACTCATGTCTGACGAATGGTGCCCACATCTCACCACTGGGGTCCAAATGTATCCTTGTCGAAGCCAGTACTGTCTGCCATTACTATGCCGAGCCCCTAGTTAGTCATTGGACTAGGAACTCCGGCATAGGAAGTCCCCATCGCTGGCTCCATGCAAACGTTCTGTCATTAATCTTGTACGGCATGGGTGGAAGTTCTGCCCTTTACAAGGCAACTGGGAAACTCCCAGAAGTGTCGGAGACCCAACATATCCTCCTTGTTTCCTCTGGGATTCTGCCAGATACCCACCCAAATTGCAGTGGGAGACCGGTAAAACCTGTGTAAGATTTTCCGACAGAGATTTAAACAATCCTTTAGGAAGGCGGGTATCTAATGGAGGTCTGAGACTTTCTGCAGAGGAGGAAAGGAAATCAGAAGCAAGGTCATCATGCCACAGTCACGTGTCTTTGAGCTGTCGAGCAATGATGGAGGTCAAAGGTCAGGTTTCCTGTCTCTCCATCCTTGGCTGTACAAGTGTGTGGCCTTAGAAGACAAAGGTGGGGAGAATGAAAACATTACCCTGAAAAAGTGTAAGGGGCTTAGAATTTTTCCTTCAAATATGAACAATTAGCAGAAACTGTTTAGGTGGCAGCTCTAATTAGTCCCTTGTCCTTGAAACACATAATGTGATATTATGGTTACTACTAGGAATCCATACACATCTCACAAGCTAGGGAACAATACCAGGACCTCTCTGGTCTGTATTACTCAGTTACTCACTGCTTTAACCAGCTTGGCATTTCTCTTTCTCCTCGATTTACCATCTTGTGTATAACATTGAAGAGTCTTCATCCAACTCCAGCCATTAGGCTGTCTTCAATGTGAATGTAAGGAATATTACAACACCAGGTTATAGTCCAACAGTTTTATTTGAAAATCACAAGCTTTCGGAGCTTACCTCCTTTGTCATGTGAGTGAGTCAAGGGTTTTAAAATCGCATATCATATATTAGGCTGGGAGACAATCACAGCAATCAAAGGTGTCGTTGGTGTTCAGACAGGTTAGCCACGGAAAACATTACATCCCAGTATACTGAATACACAGTGGGTCAGATTACACAGACAGAGAGGGAATGAGACCCGAAAGGCAGAGAGAGAGAGAGAGAGAGAGAATGTCCAGTTGTACTAAAAACAGATAACTTTTTTTCCGCTGGTGGGGTTACGTGTAGCGTGACATGAACCCAAGATCCCGGTTGAAGCCGTCCTCATGGGTGCGGAACTTGGCTATCAATTTCTGCTCGACGATTTTGTGTTGTCGTGTGTCTCGAAGGCCGCCTTGGAGAACGCTTACCCGAAGATCGGTGGCTGAATGTCCTTGACTGCTGAAGTGTTCCCCGACTGGGAGGGAACCCTCCTGTCTGGCGATTGTTGCGCGGTGTCCGTTCATCCGTTGTCGCAGCGTCTGCATGGTCTCGCCAATGTACCATGCTCCGGGGCATCCTTTCCTGCAACGTATGAGGTAGACAACGTTGGCCGAGTCACAGGAGTATGAACCATGTACCTGGTGGGTGGTGTCCTCTCATGTGATGGTGGTATCTGTGTCGATGATCTGGCATGTCTTGCAGAGGTTGCCGTGGCAGGGTTGTGTGGTGTCGTGGATGCTGTTCTCCTGAAAGCTGGGTAATTTTCTGCGAACGATGGTCTGTTTGAGGTTGGGTGGCTGTTTGAAGGCGAGTAGTGGAGGCGTGGGGTTGGCCTTAGCGAGGTGTTCGTCATCATCGATGACATGTTGAAGACTGCGGAGAACATGGCGTAGTTTCTCCGCTCCGGGGAAGTACTGAACGATGAAGGGTACTCTGTTGGTTGCATCCCGTGTTTGTCTTCTGAGGAGGTCTATGCGATTCTTCGCTGTGGCCCATCAGAACTGTCGATCGACGAGTTGAGCGTTATATCCCGTTCTTACGAGGGCGTCTTTCAGCGTCTGTAGGTGTCCATCGCGTTCCTCCTCGTCTGAGCAGATCCTGTGTATTCGCAGGGCCTGTCCATAGGGGATGGCCTCTTTGACGTGGTTAGGGTGGAAGCTGGAAAAGTGGAGCATCGTGAGGTTGTCCGTGGGCTTGCGGTGGAGTGAGGTGCTGAGGTGCCCGTCTTTGATGGAGAGTCATGTGTCCAAGAAAGAAACCGATTCTGAGGAGTAGTCCATGGTGAGTTTGATGGTGGGATGGAACTTGTTGATGTTATCGTGTAGTCTCTTCAGTGATTCTTCGCCGTGGGTCCAAAGGAAGACATGCCAGATCATCGACACAGATACCACCATCACACGAGAGGACACCACCCACCAGGTACATGGTTCATGGTTCATACTCCTGTGACTCGGCCAACGTTGTCTACCTCATACGTTGTCTACCTCATACGTTGCAGGAAAGGATGCCCTGGAGCATGGTACATTGGCGGGACCATGCAGGCACTGCGACAACGGATGAACGGACACCGCCCAACAATCGCCAGACAGGAGGGTTCCCTCCCAGTCGGGGAACACTTCAGCAGTCAAGGACATTCAGCCACCGATCTTCGGGTAAGCGTTCTCCAAGGCGGCCTTCGAGACACACGACAACGCAAAATCGTCGAGCAGAAATTGATAGCCAAGTTCCGCACCCATGAGGACGGCCTCAACCGGGATCTTGGGTTCATGTCACGCTACACATAACCCCACCAGCGGAAAAAAAAGTTATCTGTTTTTAATACAACTGGACATTGTCTCTCTCTCTCTCTCTCTCTGCCTTTCGGGTCTCATTCTCTCTCTGTCTGTGTAATCTGACCCACTGTGTATTCAGTATACTGGGATGTAATGTTTTCCGTGGCTAACCTGTCTGAACACCAACGACACCTTTGATTGCTGTGATTGTCTCCCAGCCTAATATATGATATGCAATTTTAAAACCCTTCACTTACTCACCTGACAAAGGAGGTAAGCTCCGAAAGCTTGTGATTTTCAAATAAAACTGTTGGACTATAACCTGGTGTTGTAAGATTCCTTACATTTGTCCACCGCAGTCTATCACCGGCATCTCCACTTCAATGTGAATGTTAAAGATTATTAGTGTTACTGTCAACACATTTAAACTATCCAACCTGGCGTGACATTGAGGTTGTTGTCATAAGCAGACTTGTGCTAACCTGGGTTATTAGCAGCCCAGTACCTCTTAATTTGCTCCTTTTTAGCACATCATAAGATACATACAGGTGAGCAAGCCCATTTGGTCTATGCTCATTTATACTGAAAAATGTATAGTCCCCTAACACCTTATCCTTCTGTCTCTTAAGTCACTCCAGATTTTTTGGCTTCCCTTGCTCTACTAGGAAGAACATTCCAAGTATTATTCACTCTTTGTATCTCCTACAACATTGTTTATTACTTGTACCCTGACATGCTCTCAGACAATGCATTTTCTTTGATGAGTTAGCAATAAAAATAGTTTCAAGTATAAGATCTGCCTTGTCCCAGGTACAGGATGGCATTTGAATGATATATGAATATCCCATTGTTTTCACCAGGAAAGCAAAGTATAAATTTGAGCTGCCTCTGTGAGGAAATTAACCAACAAATTAGAGTTCCTAGCTTGAAGAATAAATCACAAAATGAAATGAAATAAAATCACGAGACTAACAGATGCATTATGCAAAAATTACTGACTGAAATCAAGTTCTGCAGCCTCAGGCTGATCGTGGATGATCCTTGTCCACACAATGCGTCTCAGTCATATAACTACATCTTCATCAATAATCTCTTGCCAGGCATGAGAAGTGAAGTGTGGAGGCCAAGAGAATGAAATCCATTGAATGCAGTTAGTGTACCTGATAGATGTGTTAGAGACTGTAGTAGCATTCTTTACCAATATTAATTTACAACTGAGGTTGCCTTCATGGGATTTCATGATATTGTTGCTGTCTCCTTGGGGAGGTCGCATTGACTAAAATCATCTTCACTGTGACAGGTGGAAAAGTGAGTCTGACTCAAGCATCTTCGGTTTTCCATGACACATCAGTATTCTTCATTGATTATGTACGTGGGATTAATTATGCTGTCAGTTAACGTATTTACATCTTTAGACACTGCATTGGCTTGCTTAGTTTAATATGGTCAGCATCCGCCCCGACAGTTCAGCAGTTTGCTTTTCCTAATCACCAGAGGGAGGATATATTACTTGCGATTTAAATTATAATGATAAAATTGGATGGGCAAACAATTTCTCAGGCTTATATATTTAACTGACAAAAATTTACCTGGCAGCATTGAACTGTCTGAAACTCTTTCCTTTAGAGCTTCTTGTCTGAGTTTTCTAAGTTAATCGTAAATGCAAATCACCAATGCTTTTTTAAAAAAATTCTGACAAGCAATGGATCAGTTGTTAATGTTATAATATTTGATGATTTGGAATCCTGGATGTCTACCTTCAATTTTGTGTCCATTTCCCTTGTTGTAAATGTACTGTTTCGCTACTAGGAACTTAGGAACAGGAGTAAGCCATTCAGCCCATCATGGCTGATCTGCACCTCAGCTGCATTTAAGCGCTTTTGCTCCATATCCCTTGATACCCATACCTAACAAAAATCTATCTATCTCAGTCTTGAAAGCTTAAATTGTCCTAGCATCCACAGCCTTTTGGACTAATGTCGCAGGCAGAGCTGTCAGCATTGGGAAAATATTAGGAATAAGATAAAGAAAAAGTTGAGGCCGGTTGCAAACCTATACAAATAAAGTGTCAGCTTGGATCAATTGATAGCAATTTTACCTCTGAGTTCTGGGTTCAAGCCCCACTCCAGGACCTGAGCACATAATATAAGCTGACACTCAGTACCGTGCAACCTTGTCAGAGAGGCTGTCTTTCAGATGAGATGTTGAACCAAGATCCCGTCTGGTAGTTCAATTCACGGTAAAAGATCCCATGGCACTATTCAAGAATGACTTCTCCCAGTGTCCTGGCCAACATTTAACCTTCAATCAACACCACCAAATACAGCATAACTCGTCATTTATCTCATTTGTTGTTTGTAGGACCTTGTTGTGCACAAATTGGCTGCTGCATTTGCCGATGGAACAACAGTGACTACAGTTCAAGGAATAAATCATTGGTTGTGAAGCACTTTGGGATGCTCTGAGGACGGGAAAGGTACTTAATAAATGGAAGTTCTTCCTTCTTTCTATGTTGATATTTGCTGATCATCCACCACACATTTTGCAGGACAAAACCTTGCATCTTATTGTTATTGCATCTTTTTTTGTTGTTTGTACTGTGCTTGTCTTAATCCCTGTGCATAGGTATCCCTGTACGATGCATACAAGATCCAAATGTACCTACCAATTTCTATTATTCACTGAGACATTATAATAGATAAAAATAGTTCCACTGCAGGTCATATTTTTAACACAAAAAATATTTGTAAATTAATATTGGCAAGGAATGCTACTCGTCTCCAACACATCTATCAGGTATACTAACTGCTCCTCACTTTATCTGTTCAACCCATTGCCTCTTAAAGAGGAAATGTTTATGGAAAAAGATGGAATTGGCATTTAGAGACTGAATTTTAATAAGGAGTACATTAATTGTCAGACCTCATGGGGCGTGGCTGGCACATAGCCCCGATATTTGCAGGGAGGGACTGGGGGCCGATAAACCCAAAAATGCCGGCAACACGGAGGTCCTGCCAAATTTAACGAAACATACAAACATACGAATTAAAAGCAGGAGTAGGCCACTCGACCCCTCGAGCCTGCTCTGCCATTTGTTAAGATCATGGCTGATCTGATTGTCACCTCAACCCGACTTTCCCGTCGACCTACTATAACCTTTGACTCCCTTGTTAATCAGGAATCTATCTAACTCAGCCTTAAAAATATTCAATGACCCTGCCTCCACCGCTCTCTGGGGAAGGGAGTTCCACAGACTCACGACCCACTGAGAGAAAAAATTCTTCCTCATCTCCGTCTTAAATGGGAGACCCCTTATTTTTAAACAATGGCCCCAAGTTGTATTCTCTCCCACAAGGGGAAACATCCTCTCAGCATCTACCCCTTCTAGTCCCCTCAGGATCTTATATGTTTCAATAAGATCACCTCTCATTCTTCTAAACTCCAATGTATACAGGCCCAACTTGTCCAACCCTTCACCACCGGCGCACAGTGGCTGCAGTGTGTACCATCCACAGGATGCACTGCAGCAACTCGACAGCACCTCCCAAACCCGCGACCTCTACCACCTCGGAGGACAAGAGCAGCAGACACATGGGAACAACACCACCTGCACATTCCCCTCCAAATCACACACCATCCCGACTTGGAAATATATCGCCGTTCCTTCATCGTCGCTAGGTCAAAATCCTGGAACTCCCTTCCTAGAGCTCTTATTTTGTGTAGTAGCTTTTGATGTGGCACCTTGTCAAAAGCCTTCTGGAAATCCAAGTACACCACATCCACAATATCCCCTTTATCCACATTGCTTGTTACTTCTTCAAAGAACTCTGATAAATTAGTCAAACACGACTTCCCTTTCACAAACCCGTGTTGACTCTGCCTGATTGCATTGAGATGAGGAAGGACCTCATTATCATTTTTTTAACTTTGTTTCCCATTCGGCGGCCGGCCAGATTGAGAGGCTGACCGGCTGCCAGGCGAGGGAGCCTGCTGTACAAAGCTGCAGTCGGGGACCTGTGGAAATGGAAAAGTTTGGGGCATGGTGGGGGCTCGGAGCATGGCAGGGAGGGAAAGATCGGGGCATAATGGTGGGGGGGAGGCAGATCGCGGGCAGGATCGGAAAATCGCGGGTGGGCGGGGCCTGATGATTGTGGCTGTTGGGGGGGTGATCGGGTTTCATATATTTACCCATTTAATCCCCCCGACCCTCTTACGCCCATCGCGGTGGGGTTAAAATTAACCCTATAGTTTTTAGCACAATGCCCTTTCACCAGGACTTGAATCCAACACTGACTGATGGAAATGAAATCTGCTCACCCTTAATGCCTTTAAGTGTCCCCAAGTAAAATAAATTTAGCAGAATATGAACATAATTTCTGGGGAAGCCTGCAGCGTAAAGCTGTTCATAATTTGACATTAACGCTAAATTTGTAGCCTTAGATCATGATGTTGGGTGCTAGGCTGTGTAAGCACTAGAGGGATGAGCTTGGGTGACCTGAATTGCCTTTTTTCTCCTTGACTTTTTCTTGACATTGTGCATTCCAAATGCAGTTTAAATGGAAATGTCACATTGTAATAAGGGGATGCTCTTCTGAAGTTGGAGTGCAGAAATTGTAATGGGGCACATTTTGGAATGGGTATATCAAGAACTTGATGCAGTCCAAATATTCTCAAAAATGATGACAGCTCCCCTTTTAAATACATCATTTTCAAAAGTAGCCATAAACCACTGGTTACAGAGGGTTACTTTGCAGGAAGCGACAACAATTGGATAGTGATACAACAGGACATTCAGAATATGAGATAAATTAAGAACGCTTGAGAAATGAGAGAGGACAAAATTTGTGTTTGTGCAGAAGGTTCCCAACCATCTGACAATGTGGCTGAAAAGTTTCCATTAGAAATACATAATTTCAAACCTGTTGAGCCAGCTGGAGTTGGGATGATCTCATTGCTTCACCTATGTGATATCATTAGGACCCTCGACAGCTTCATTAAGTGAACATGGAAACTCAATATTCACCCACATCTATGCCCCAACCTCAGGCAGAAATGATGAACTTCCATACATTTTTCCAAGCAGGAATTTAAAACGCACTTCTTCATAAGTTTCCAGCACTCGGATATTCGCGATTCTCTGCTGTAAAAATGTGTCCACATACTATGTAGGCAGCAATTTGTAAGGCTTTTAAAGTAATGTCTTTGTCACAATGAATTTGTGCTTTATCCCCACTGGCCTGTTCAGAGTAAGTATGGGTGCAGTTAATCTCCTGAAATGGTGAGTTTACATTGTCCAAGCTCACGGTCAAAACTGAAGCCATTTTTATCGCAATATGCATTCTGGGAATTGTAAAACTGTTCTCCGTGTTTAGCTGCGGGGATTGAGGCTACTTTCCTCAATTTGTCAATTGGTGTGACTGCTACAGACATTTCTGACAAGTGTTCAGATATAATGGGCTCGATTTTGCAATGGTGGCGAGTTGGCAGCGGGGGGGGGGGGTGGTGGGAGGGGTGGGGGCGGTGGGAGGGGTGGGGACGGTGAAGGTGCACGAGGCAAGTCCGCATGAACAAAACTTACCGTTTCCGACGTGATCGCATGTTGATTGCTGATGATTAACTTCCTCTCCGAGTTTCACGCCCGGCAGCCAGCCTGATTGACAGGCTGGCTGCCGTTAGGAACTGCAACGTGAGGGAAGGGGGGCGAGAAAGAAAGAGAGCGAGACGTCATCCAGCGCTGGACTTGAAAACCTGGTGGGGGGGGGGGGGGGGGGGAGGGTAGAAGATCCGACACTGGACTCGAAGACCGGGGCAGTAGAGGGGAAGGGGAAGACAGGGGAAAGATCGGGAGGACATCCGGTGGGGGGGGGGGGTGAAGAGGGGAACATCGGAGCGGGAGACATCGGACAACGGAGCAGGGTGCAAAGGTAAGTTCATTTTGTGTTTTCACTTCCGTCTATGGTTTTTTATTTAGTTTATTTTGTTTTTTGTTCCCTGATCCGGCCCTTCACGGCCGTGAATCAGAAGCAGTGGGCAAGCCGTCCAGGTAAGTTAAAAATCATTCCAATCACTTAATCTGTCACAGGTAAAGTGCCTTCAGTACCTCAAATAGCTACATTTGGCTCTTCAACTGTCATCCCGCCAGCTTTATTTGCTGGCGGAACTTCCGTTTTTGGGTTGCCCACGCGCACACAGGTGGGTCCCTGGGGAAACTCGGATGTCGGCGGGTTGGAGCTGGCTTCCGAACCCGATTGGGATTTCCACGATTTTTGGAGCTCCCCAGCTCCCAACCCGCTCCCAACGCACCCACAAATGCCCCTAAAATTACCCCCAATGTGTTAAATTTTTTTAAACAATCTTAAACATTCCTTAATGTCCTGTTGCTTTTGGTTTTACATTATATTTCCCTCCATTTTCTCCCCTTTCTACCACTGCTGAAAACATAGGGGCCGATTTTACCTTGGGACGGGATCTGTGCGTCGGGGGCTTGAAGCAGGAAGTCAGAAAGGAAGCGAGGCCTCAGCTGATTTTAACAGCCAGGCCTCATTTAGTCAGGTGGGAATGACGTCAGGGTTGTTGGGCGGGAGTGGGAATTGGGAAGGGAGCAGGATGCTGCTGGGGGTTTTCGTTAAACATATGCCTATGTGGAAAGTGAGAAGGATGGCAGGGGCAGGGGAGGCTGGGGCCTGGGGAAGAACTCCTGCTCCTCCTGACCCTTGAGGATTCCACAGAAAAGCAATTTTTAAAACTTACCGTGACCTCTTCTGGCCACTCCGTGACTCCTGCCAAGATTTGGTTGTTGGGATTGGCCCCGTGCAGGCCTCCCGAGTCAGGAAGTTAAAATGGCATTGCAGCATTGATGTTTTTTTAATGCCTGTCATAAAATATTTGACTGTTGATTGAGATGCCCTTCAACTGACACTTCACACTTGGGCGATCTCTACAAACTTCTCAACATATTTAACATGCCAGCTGATCTTCAATTTCGAGATGCAAATTAAAGCAACAATTTAATTAAATTATTTCCACTCCCATTTCTGCCTACATGGTTAGAACATTCTAGTTTGGGATTTCTGCTTTCCAGGCAACCCGGCTTCTTGATTCTGTGTATCCTGCCGAAGAATCGATTATTTTATTGCTTGTCCTATGTAGTTAGGTACAGTGACATGTGGATAGGTATTGGCTTCGCTTTCTGCTTAGAGTGTAGTTTGTGACTGATATACTTGTAATTGATAACTGGGCAATCAAGTGTCATTGAACTTCTCCAGTTTGTTTGCTCATTGATTTATTTCTTTTTTAACATAGCAATTCCTTGGTTGTAAGAAGCCATGAGAAAAAGTAAATGTTCCCATAAATAGGCTTTAAAAAAAACAAAACTATACTGAGACTTAGTATGGGCTGTTCCCCCTAATGGTGAGGTCTGTCCAATTGGATGTTAGTCTTCAGGCTTCATCTATCTGACCCTCCTCTAACGCCACAATTCTAACATAAGTAAATAGCTTTGTTGTTCGGCCGTGTTATATAAATATAAATTATTTTTTTGTTATAGCACCATATCACATCCTCTGGGTGCCTTAAAGTCTGTGATAACCAATGAAATATTTTTTAAATGCAGTCACTACTATGTAGTTAATTTTGTAGCCAATTGTAAACAGCACAGTTCTTTTCAAAATGTCTTTTGGAACCCACTGAACAAGAGATTGATGGAATCGACTGAACGGGCGGGCGACGGAGCCCGGTGGACGGGCGGGCGACGGAGCCCGGTGGACGGGCGGGCGACGGAGCCCGCTGGACGGGCCGGCGATGGAATCCACTCTGCATTTCCGTAAAATCTTAGTGTAACAAGAACTTTTATTGGCTGTTGTACTCCAGCAACCTCATTGTTGTCATGGTGTGGAGATGTTGTCCATGGTGTAGAAACCAGTTTTAAACCAGGCATACAGTTTAAGTAGGTATCACTGCATTCGATAAGTGACTGTCATAACATATAGTAATTGATCTGTTCCGATCAATTGATTACATCAGTTCTGACTTCAGATTTTAAAAGGATGAATTAAATCAATTCTATTTATTGCAGTGTAAAATATCCTAATTAAAATCAGTTTTATGAAATTGAAGCCAGTGCACTATTGCAACGCATTCATGTTGGGATGCAGTTTTCAACTAATGGTTCTATGTGATATCCTCTCCATCTTGGGCATGAGGAGGCACCAAATGGAGGCTATTGATTTCTTTATCAGAAAGAAGACAAGCTTGGCAAGTCAGTTTGCCTCCCCGTGCCCTG
This sequence comes from Heptranchias perlo, assembly GCF_035084215.1. NCBI lineage: Eukaryota > Metazoa > Chordata > Chondrichthyes > Hexanchiformes > Hexanchidae > Heptranchias > Heptranchias perlo. The sequence goes on from NC_090338.1 coordinate 20,410,208, forward strand.
ATGAATACTCCCATGAAACTTTTAGAGATCAATATAACAGTGACGTTGGTGCAGGGTATTTAGGATAGTTTGGAAGCACGCTGGCTCTACTAATCACTGAGCTAATTATTTGATTCCAAGATTTTCTTGTCTTCCGATATGGTTGACTAGGTTTGACATTTCATAATTTGTACTGAACTCACAAACTAGGAACATAGGAACAGGAGTAGGCCATTCAGCCCCTCGTGCCTGCTCTGCCATTTGATAAGATCATGGCTGATTTGTGATCTAACTCCATGGGCCCGATGTTACCAGGGCTGCGGGTTCTCGGCAGGGGGGCTATCGGGCGCCCGGTGAAATCAGTCAGCTCCCCGCGCGATCGTAGCATAATTGAATCCACTTACCTGCTCCTCCGGGTTCCCCACTGCTGATCTGCACGTCGGGCGGGCTGCGCATGCGCAGTAAGATCTGTCAGCTGGAGGAGCTCTATTTAAAGGGGCAGTCCTCCACTGACAGATGCTGCAACAAACAGAAAAAATCACAGCATGGAGCAGCCCAGGGGGAAGGCTGCTCCCAGTTTAATGATGCCTCACTCCAGGTATCAATACATGGGGTGAGGAGGAGGGGGAGGACAGAGATCTTCCCCCCGGCGGGCGGGAGGAAGCGGCCTGCCTTTGCCACCAGGAAGGCCTGGCTCGAGGTGGCAGAGGAGGTCACCAGCACCACCAACATATTGCCCACCTGCATACAGTGCAGGAGGCGCTTCAATGACCTAAGTAGGTCAGCCAAAGTGAGTACACTTACTCATTCCCCTACACTCCATCTGCCACATCACCGCCCCCACCCCACATCTCCTTCTGCACAGCCAACACTACTCTGTCACATCACTCCTCACACCCACTCAAACCTCATCGTACCTGCACCTACTCACCTCGCCAGTACTCATCCCGCCACTACCACTCAACCCAATCCTCATACAATCTCATGGCTCTATCTCATACTCACCCTCTCGTGCATCTCTTTCACGGCCAGCCTCACTCAACCTGCCACTACCCGTGCTGCAGTCACAGGGCATGCATCACATATGTGCAGTAGGCAGCGTAAGGCAAACGTGTCGTGAGCATGAAGGGGATGCACAAGGGTGTTTGAGGGTTTGTCATGGGTGTTACTTGTATTGAATTTCTGACCAACTCACATTACATATTATATTGGCACCACTACTGCCATGTCTTCGCGAGTCTTGTCTGGTCTGTGCAATAATGCCCTTTCCTGAGGATCACAATGAAGACCTACAACTGATGCCACCCATTGTGTCACTGCAGAGTGGGTGTAGGTGTATTTTCAGGGCTCTTCTGCGCAGACGACTGAGAGACATCGGCGATGTCCCCGGTGGCACCCTGGAAGGATGCGGAGGAGAAGTTGTTGAGGGCAGTGGTGACTTTGACAGCGACAGGTAAGAAGATGGTGCTCGGGCCAGCCAGGAGTAGCTTGGCATGAAGGAGGCTGCAGATGTCCACGACTACATGTCGAGTGACTCTGAGCCTCCGTGTGCACTGCTGCTCAGAGAGGTCCAAGAAGCTGAGCCTCGGTCTGTGGACCCTGTGGCGAGGGTAGTGCCCTCTGCAACGCATCTCTCTGCGGTAGCCCTCCCTCCTGCTGTGCAGGTGGATGTGTCACAGCACTCTGTTGTGGAGCTCCACGTGTCAGAGGTGGACAGCGAGGCTGGTGAGGCTGGTGATGCTGTTCGCCCTCCAAGGAGGTCATGACTGCAGCTACGGCGGCCCCCATCCAGAAGATGTACATCTGAGGGGGTCCGCAAGGTAGATACATGTGTCTGGACCCCGGGGTAAGTGTGCAACTTGGTGACTTTGATTGTCAGGAGGAGGGTGGTGGAGGCCAAACTTTGTCCCAAGTGACAGAGTGGCCTCCTGCAGTGAGTGAGGGTCTCCCCGCACCCCCCCCTCACCTGTCAAATGGACCTTTGCAGCTGCCACAGGCTGACGGCTGCAACAGGTCCATTTGAACTGGGAGTGTTTCCCCCAGTGTGGGAAACAGTCCTGGTTTGCTCTAAAATCCCACCCCTCCTCACATAATCCCTTAATCAGGTCAGTTAATGATCTGAACAAGCCAAATAAATACCTTCAAGTGGCATCCTGCTGGCTTTAATTGCCTGCGGGATTCCCACCAGCGGGGGCTGCGCGCACACGCCGGCGTGTCAGCGGGGAACCCGGAAGTGCGTGGGTTCGAGGCGGGCTCCGGTCCCGCTCCGGGATTTCCCGATTTTCGGGGCCCCCCCGCCAGGAGCACACCCGCCTTTGGTTCATATCTCTTAATACCTTTGATTGCCAAAAAGCTATCGATCTCAGATTTAAATTTAACAATTGAGCTTGTATCAATTGCCGTTAACTATTGATTAAGAGATGTTGGGCTAGAAATTGGGCAGTGCAGCGCAAGTTTTTCAGGCGCTATCTGGCCTCCTAAGGTCCCAAAATGGCGCCAGAATGCGTGTGCAGCCTTCTGGCGTGACGTGCGCCAGACGCCATTTTGGTAAAGGTGTTTGCGCACGCGCAGTTGATGAACCGGCATCATGTAAAGCAGGGAGAATATGCGTTAGATCAGTGTGCAATGCTGATTTAAAGGGACAGACACCACTTTGGCACTCAACACACAAGCCAACAAACTTTCTAAATCATGAGCCGCTGAACATGTCTCAGATGGCCTGGAGGACCTCCCCCCCAGCCCCCCCCCCAGCCACCAGCACTATTTAAAGGGATCATGCAGGTGTTGCAAGTTGGTGGCTGGATTAGTGCTTCTGGCCGCTGGTACAATTGTACGTGTTTGTTGAAGCTTTCACCTGACGAAGGAGCAAAGCTCCGAAAGCTTGTGATTTCAAATAAAGCTGTTGGACTATAACCTGTTGTTGTGCGATTCCTTACATTTGTCCATCACCGGTATCTCCACATCATGGCTGGAGCATGGGTGGTGGAAGGCTGTTGGCCTTTAATTGAGGAGCGTGCAGACGGCCTTGGAGGAAGACCTCGAGCAGCTTTGGCCGGGAGGGCCCAGATTCAGGCTGCACCACCTCCGCCTGGGCTGCAGCAGTCTGGCCTGGCTGGCTGACAGGCAACAGCAATGGCACTGACGGAGTGGCAGGGGTGGGAGCAGAAATGCTGTCGTCTGGAGAGAGGACAGTGGATTCGACTGCCATGGCGCCACTGCCACTCGCACGGGGCAGCACCTCATCACTCCTGGTGAGCAGCTGGAGAACAGATTGCTGGAGTGCCGCGACGCCCTGGAAGCCCCGTTCTACGGTGGTACCCAAAGCCACGATTGCAGCAGTCTGCACTTCCATAGCATCACTCTGAGCTGCAATAGCAGCTGCTTGAGCTTCAACTGAAGCATGCAGACCTTTGGTGACATCGGTCTGTGCTGCGTTGGAAGCCGCGACATTGGTCATCAGACACTGAAACATGGTGGCTTCTACAGGTGTTCTAATGGAGGTGACCACCCGTTCCATGTTGGAAAGGATGGGCTCCAAGCTCTGTGCAAAGCCCCTTGCCAAGTTTGAGGTGGACTCTTCCATGCCCCTTGACATTGTACGTAGGCTTTCTGGCAAGCTTTCCAGTGCACCAAGCATTTAGTGGTGTCCGCCCATCAGCCATCTTCTGTAGCCTGGCTCCTGCACACTTATGCCCGGTGTCTCACCACCTGTAGAGTACTCCTCTAACCTCGCCTCTAAACGATGCGCAGTGCCAGTATCTGAGCTACTGGATGCGAGTGTCAGATCGAGTGATGGTGCAGCTTCATTGTCACCTTCGTCGGTACCTCCAGCGCCGCCAGACCATGGCCGCAGCGACATTCCACCCAATGATGTGTAGCACGACCTCTTCCAGGGGGGTCAGGATGTGTGGGTGTGCCTCTCCTCCCTTGGGCCTTTCGGTCTGCCGGCAGTTATGTGCCACCTTTTCCTGCAAGACAGAGGGAAGTGTGTCAATGAGTGTCCTGCAAGGTGCTTGGGTGATGTGTCTGTCATGGTCATGACCTGTGTGTGGTGGATGTGTGGATTGCAAGTGTGCCACTATGTGAGGGTGAGATGTAGCATCCGAAGTGCAGCGTTGCGCATGGATGGGCAGCGTTTGTTGGTGGGTGGGTGTCGTGTGTGGAGCAGTGCTGCGGTTGGTAGGATGTGCCACTCGACACTTGCATTCACTCACCTTGACCTCACATGTCAAATCATTGAACTTTTTCCGGCACTGTATCCACTTGAGCGGTGCTATACTCCTGCCATTCACCTCCCCGGCCACTGCCTCCACAGCTGGTGTCTGGAGGGTCTCTTGCCACCCTGTGGGTACAGGATGGCTCTCCATTCCAGCACTCCCTCCACTAAGGCCTCCAGTGCCCTCAGGGCACGCTCTCTTGCCGCTCCAGCCATTCTGCCTGTCATCCTGCATTGCTTCCATTGACAGTGCATCTCACCAGGCTGCCTTTACCTAGTGCTGGCCACATCCCAAAGATGGCCTCCTGCTGGTGCGTTCAGCCACTCAATGGCTCATGGGAATCATGATAATGAGGATGCAGCATGAATCTCGCATGCTGCCTACAGCGCTGACACGGGTGCGGGTTAATCGCGCACTGCGACCCCCACGCCAGGTATTGGGCTTATCAAATTTAACCCCCGTTCTTTTTTACAGCTGGTGATTATTGAGGAAATTGACCTGAAAATCCCTGAAGTAATTTCATCTCAACACTTGAGATAATGCACAAAGAATCTCACTTCTATCAATTGAGGACATAACGTACAGGGTGGATAAAGGGGAACCAGTGGACGTAGTGTATTTAGACTTCCAGAAGGCATTCGACAAGGTGCCACATAAAAGATTATTGCTCAAGATAAAGAATCACTGGATTGGGGGTAATATTCTGGCATGGGTGGAGGATTGGTTATCTAACAGGAAGCAGAGAGTTGGGATAAATGGTTCATTCTTGGACTGGCAACCAGTAGCCAGTGGTGTTCCGCAGGGGTCGGTGCTGGGTCCCCAACTCTTTACGATCTATATTAACGATTTGGAGGAGGGGACCGAGTGCAACATATCGAAGTTTGCAGATGATACAAAGATGGGAGGGAAAGTAGAGAGTGAGGAGGACATAAAAAACCTGCAGGGGGATATTGACAGGCTGGGTGAGTGGGCGGAGATTTGGCAGATGCAATACAATATTGGAAAATGTGAGGTTATGCACTTTGGCAGGAAAAACCAGAGAGCAAGTTATTTTCTTGATGGCAAGAGACTGGAAAGTACTGCAGTACAAAGGGATCTGGGGGTACTGGTGCAAGATAATCAAAAAGTTAGTATGCAGGTACAGCAGGTGATCAAGAAGGCCAACGGAATGTTGGCTTTTATTGCTCAGGGGATAGAATATAAAAACAGGGAGGTATTGCTGCAGTTATATAAGGTATTGGTGAGACCGCACCTGGAATACTGCATACAGTTTTGGTCTCCATACTTAAGAAAAGACATACTTGCTCTCGAGGCAGTACAAAGAAGGTTCACTCGGTTAATCCCGGGGATGAGGGGGCGGACATATGAGGAGAGGTTGAGTAGATTGGGACTCTACTCATTGGAGTTCAGAAGAATGAGAGGCGATCTTATTGAAACATATAAGATTGTGAAGGGGCTTGATCGGGTGGATGCAGTAAGGATGTTCCCAAGGATGGGTGAAACTAGAACGAGGGGGCATAATCTTAGAATAAGGGGCTGCTCCTTCAAAACTGAGATGAGGAGAAACTTCTTCACTCAGAGGGTAGTAGGTCTGTGGAATTTGCTGCCCCAGGAAGCTGTGGAAGCTACATCATTGAATAAATTTAAAGCAGAAATAGACAGTTTCCTATGAGTGAAGGGAATTAGGGGTTACGGGGAGCGGGCAGGAAATTGGACATGAATTTAGATTTGAGGTTAGGATCAGATCAACCATGATCTTATTAAATGGCGGAGCAGGCTCGAGGGGCCGATTGGCCTACTCCTGCTCCTATTTCTTATGTTCTTATGTTCTTATAAATAAAAGCTTTTTTCAAACTGCAGAATACAAGTTAGATGATTGATTGAGTTGACATTGAGCCAACCAGTAAGGGCAAAGTAGAGTATTGTATGCACATTTGATTTGAGCTAGTGGATTCTGTTCCATAGAAGATCAGTGACAATATAGTGATAAAACAACCAGTGAAATGTATTTTTGGACTGTAGTCTTACTGCTGGCTAAATGATATATGTGCTGGCAGAAAAATGTAGTGTGAAGGAGCTGGGATCTTTTTACATTCTTTTGTAATACAATTATATTTTCTTTGATTTTCCCCTCTTTTGGTCTCCATTCATCAAGCATCATACCCTCGACGAGAGGCCACGGAGATGGCCTGCTCCCAGGCTTCTGTCAATGGTCATAAAAATCACAAAGTGCACATAAATAAGGGAGATCATTTGGTACATCTAGCTCATCCCTTCACTAAAACCTAGGGTTCTTCCCTGCCCCACTGACAGCATCGCACTGTCCAACATGGAAAACCATTCCAGGTATTAACCACACTCTCTGATGCTGTGCTTCTGACTTTAGACTTGAATTTGCCCTGTACCATTTTATACCATTTTATACCAATCTATACATATTTCCACTTGGACTGTAGTGATTTAATTTGAAATTGGTTTCTGCATTGCCTGTTCTATTCCACTTAGTATCCTATAGACCTCCTATAAGACCCTTTTCAGTCACTTCCTATCAAAACTGAAGATTCCATTGATCAAGCATTCTTATTAACTCAATCCTTTGACACTTGGGGTCAGCTTTTTGGCCCTTCACTGTCCCACTTCAGAGAATCATAGAATAATAGAAAGGTTACAGCACAGAAGGAGGCCATCTGGCCCATCGAGTCCGCGCCGTCTCTATGCAACAGCAATCCAGCAAGTCCCACTCCCCCACCCTATCCCCGTAGCCCTGCATTTTTTTTCCTTTCAAGTGCTTATCCAGTTCTCTTTTGAAGGCCATGTTTGAATCTGCCTCCACCACCCCCTCGGGCAGTGCATTCCAGACCCAAACCACTCGCTGTGTAAAAAGGTTTTTCCTCATGTCAGCTTTGTTCCTTTTGCCAATCACCTCAAATCTATGTCCTCTGGTTCTTGACCCTTCTGCCAATGAGAACAGTTTCTCTCTATCCACTCCGTCTAGACCCTTCATGAATTTGAACACCTCTATCAAATCTCCTCGCAACCGTCTCTGTTCCAAGAAGAACGACCCCAGCTTCTCCAGTCTATCCACGTAACTAAAGCCCCTCATCCCTGTAATCATTCCAGTAAATCTCTTCTGCACCCTCTCTAAGGCCTTCACATCTTTCCTAAAGTGCAGTGCCCAGTTGTGGCCGAACCACTGTTTTATAAAGGTTCATCATGGCTTCCATACTTTTGTACTCTATGCCTCTATTTATAAAGCCCAGGATCCTATATGCTTTTTTAACTGCTTTCACAACCCACCTTGCCACCTTCAACAATTTGTGCACATATGCCCCAGATCTCTCTGTTCCTGTACCCCTTTTAGAGTTGTGCCCTCTAGTTTATATTGCCTCTCCTTGTTCTTCCAACCGAAATGTATCACTTCGCATTTTTCTGTATCAAATTTCATCTGCTACGGGTTCGCCCATGCCACCAGCCTGTCTATATCCTCTTGAAGTCTATCACTACCCTCTCACTATTTACTACCCTTCCAAGTTTTGTATCATCTGCAAATTTAGAAATTGTGCCCTGCACACCTATGTCCAAGTCATTAATATATATCAAGAAAAGCAGTGGTCCAAGCACCGACCCCTGGGGAAGACCACTGTACACCTCCCTCCCGTCCGAGAAACAACCGTTCACCACTACTCTCTGTTTCATGTCATTTAGCCAATTCTGTATCCATGTTGCGACTGCTCCCTTTATTCCATGGGCCGCAATCTTGATGATAAGCCTACCATGTGGCACTTTATCAAACGCCTTTTGAAAGTTCATATACACCACATCAACTGCATTGCTCTCATTTACCCTCCCTGTTACCTCATCAAAAAAACTCTATCAGGTTAGTTGAACATGATTTGCCTTTAACAAATCCGTGCTGGCTTTCCCTAATCAATCCACATTCGTCCAAGTGACTGTTAATTCTGTCCCAGATTATCATTTCTAAAAGCTTCCCCACCACTGAGGTTAAACTGACTGGCCTATAGTTGCTGGGTTTATCCTTATACCCTTTTTTGAACAAGAGTGTAACATTTTCAATTCTCCAGTCCTCTGGCACCACCTCTGTATATACGGATGTTTGGAAGATTATGGCCAGTACCCCCGCAATTTCCACCCTTACTTCCCTCAGCAACCTAGGATGCATCCCATCCGGACCAGGTGACTTACCTACTTTAAGTACAGCTAGCCTTTCAGGTACCTCTTCTTTATCAATTTTTAGCCCATCCAGTATCTCAACCATATCTTCCTTTACTGAGACTCTGGCAGCATCTTCTTCCTTGGTAAAGACAGATGCAAAGTATTCATTTAGTACCTCGGCCATCCCCTCTGCCTCCATGAGTAGATCTCCTTTATCGTCCCGAATCGACCCCACCCCTCCTCTTACTACCCGTTTACTGTTTACATGCCTGTAGAAGACTTTTGGATTCCCTTTTATGTTGGCCATCAGTCTATTCTCATACTGTCTCTTTGCCCCTCTTATTTCCTTCTTCACTTCTCCTCTGAACTTACTATATTCTGCCTGGTTCTCACTTGTTTTATCAACCTGCCATCTGTCATACTCCCCTTTTTTCAGTTTCATCTTACTCACTATCTCTTTTGTCATCCAGGGAGCTTTGGCTTTAGTTGCCCTACCTTTCTGCCTCGTGGGAATGTGCCAAGACTGTACCCGAACCATCTCCTCTTTAAAGGCCGCCCACTGTTCAATTACAGTTATGTCTGCCAATCTTTGATTCCAATATACCTGGGCCAGATCTGTTCTCATCCCATTGAAATTGAAATAACTTGAGTGTTTCCTTTTTCCCTTACTGACCAGAACTGAACTCAGTACTCAAAGTGTGGTTTGACCAGAGCACCATGCAGCTTCAGCATGACTGCTTCAGATTTATATTTTACTGATTTGACAGTATATTCTCAACATGTTTATTTTGGGTCCACAGATCTCTTTTAGCTTCTCCCTCGCTGGCCGAATACAATTCATTGAATATTTCCTACATTTTTTATCCAGGGTGTAATTTTTTCAGTTATCTATATCGAATTTCATCTCAGAGAATCATAGAATGATCTGCCATAGTTGTGCCTATTTGCAAATTTTGTTTTTGCTGAATCTTTCTGTAGTTCCTTGGCTGTTTCATCAGAATTGACAGCCCTAACTCCAATTTAGTATCCGCTGCAGATTTGACCAAGCTTCTACTTGCAAAGTAGAGACAGTATGGGCCCCAATGCCAATGCTTGGGGCACTCTACTTAGCACAACTTCCCAGCTTACATAACACTCTCCTAAGTAGTACTTGCTGGTTGCTCTTTCAACCAATTCCTTATCCACTGCTAAGCTTTACTAGCACACCCAATCCCTTAGCTTGTGTAGCAGCTTTTCATGTGGACCTTTTAGCTAAAGATTTCCCAACATCCACTACCTCAAAATAAAAAGTTAAGAATGTTAGTTAGACCAGATCTCCCTCCTAAACCATGTTGGATGTTGTTTACTCGCTTATTTTCAAATAGTTTTGTTCCTAATGATTGATTCCATGTTTGGCCAGTTATTGATGTAAGACTAAGGGATTTGCTGTTGTCCAGTAATGCTACAGCCTCCATCTTGACCCTTTATTTCCTTCTTGCTTTGATTTTCCCTCCATTTTATGTGGTGCAGGAAAAGAGGACATTCAGTGCCTGTCTTTCTGGAATGCACAACACTGAGAACCAAAATTCACTTCCTATGGCACAATGACTTGTTACGACTTTGCCCATCATTCAGTATGATGTTAGCATGTTACTGCATAAGATTTTTTTAACTGGAATGCTGTACCATTTATGATTTAATGTATCCAAATATCTGAATTTTCAGCAAGTAATCTGTAACAACCAAAATATAAGAAGGTGGAATTGAGGTGAAAAAATAACTCATACCATCCACCTTGTCCTCTTCTTTAACTTCTTGTTCAGAATTCACAACAGCTATTTGGTGAATGTTGTGCTCATTAAAGTAAATGGAACTTTTCACTTTGTGCATCCATTGTTAGCATTAAGCACTTTCAGGTCAACCTAGATACATGCAGGAGCAGCTCCCCTCGACATTGTCTTAACAATTATGCCTTGACTCCACCTCAAACAGCGATTTCTGTGGAATGTGTCACCGTCTGGTGACACTGAAAGTGTTACAGCAATACTGGGCATGTTGCCAACCTCAATAGTATCAGAAGACGGGAGTAATTTTGTGGTGGTCTCATCAGGTGTGTTTTGCCGAATAGCAGACTGCATTTCTCCACCATTGATGTGCTCTGAAGCTGGCTTGCGCCATTGAATACTTTATTGAAGTCTTACCATTTATGAGACTGCAACATATACTGCTTCTCCTACCAAAAGTTTTATCGACAGAAAGCTGTTCACCTTCAGGTTTGTGTGTGTGTGTTCTCTTTTCCAGCAAGTGATTAACTGCTTGAAGCACATTTTTTAAGAATTTCTCTGTTCCAGTGATAACCGAATGCAAACATATAGCCAGGCTTCTAACAGAAAATTGTGAGATTTAGTCTGCATTTCCATAGTTATTTTCTATGTAAGCAAAGGAGACAAAGTATTGCGCATATGCGGCATCCTTCAGGGATTCAGCAGGTGCTAGTAGGCACTGGTGTAATGTTATAATATAATGAGCCCTGATGCTGTAAATGCACCAGTGAGGATGGTACATGTAGAATTCATATTCTGACAGTGTTTCAGGTATAATAGAGGCATGAATGCCAATCTACAACCAATTAGTATCATTTTTGTCTGATTAACATTGCTCAGTTGGTGTATAGTTGCAGTCGGTGGAGTTAGGCCAACCATTAGTTAGGTTGACATTGGCCTCAGCACGTTTCACTTCAAACCCTGTGAGTCATCATACAGAAGAAACTTTCATTCAGCCACCCAAGTATAAAGAAGGATAAAATGGTGGTGTTATGACTCACAGACCTAACCAGTGTTCCTGCTCATTTCCTCCATGAATCCACATTCACTGTGTGAGATGATGGTCTTTTCTAAGTCAACAATGCTAATTGTGCAGTAGTTCCACTTAGCTTGCAGTTTCCTTAAATGATAATCATGCTCCCTTGTTCTATTCTGTTGGAGCACAGAGACTGCCTCACAATTCATCGCAATGTGCCCTTTACAATTTGAAAAGCTTGTGCGAGTTCTCTAACAGTCAAATCAAAATAATCAGACAGAAGTGCCTTAAGCTCTGCCTGCTCACAGATTACGGAGTTCAGGTGCTAGTGTGTGGGGCATTTGTCCAATGACAAATAGCTATCTCTACTCTTTATTTTTTTTAATGATATATATTATATCTGAGTAAAAATACTGGGAGAGGGAGGTGGGGTTTGCTGAATAAAACATGATAAAATGCAACACTTCCCTTTTAATTGGTGCCTTCACACATTGGTTTGGGCACTTTCTGATGGGTATAGGAACTGCAGAAATGCACTTTTCCCCCTCTTTTGTGCTATCTGCTGAGCTAGGCTGACACTGTCTTTTTTGACAATCGTTCTTTCATATAGAAAGAGGATGGGTTGTTTTCCTGTGTTCTATCAAGTAAAATGCTAAAACACTTGTTTCTTTTTGCCAGTATAATGTGTACTAATAATACAGATTGTTCAAGATTTTTGTGGCTTTGCTACGTCTGCATATGTTACGATCGGGGTCACTGAATAGGTAAAATTCTGAAACAAAAACAGGAAATGCACGGTGTGTCAGTTAGTATCTGTAAAGTGTATGGATAAGGTTGCTTTGCAGCCCTTCATCTCAACTGGGAGAAAAAAAAACAAACGATAGTGAAGCATTTTAATTGTTATATGCTATGACAAATATTACAATAAATCTTTTCAGAAGGCAGCAGAACATTTTTATTTAAAATGCAATTTTTGGGTCATTTTGTTTTGCTGTATAGACACGAGGCCTGGAGTTTCCTTCGCATTTATGCCCAGATACACCCGTAATCTGGCCACAAACCAATTACATGGCCTAAAAGATCGCAGAATTTTGGGCGTGAGTTACACGTGAAACTACAATGTGCCCAAGTCTCCTCGATCTTTTACGTCCTTCCATCAAACCATCCGTCTGAACGAATCTCCACCCACTAAACTGGCCATGCCCCCGACTCTCAGATGCGAGTATCCTCCAATTGCGCTTGTTCACATGGTCTTTTTTTATTCATTCATGGGATGTGGACGTCGTTGGCAAGGCCAGCATTTATTGCCCATCCCTAGCCCTTGAGAAGGTGGTGGTGAGCTGCCTTCTTGAACTGCTGCAGTCTGTGTGGTGAAGGTACTCCCACAGTGCTGTTAGATAAGGAGTCCCAGGATTTTGACTCAGCAACGATGAAGGAACGGTGATATATTTCCAAATCAGGATGGTGTGTGACTTGGAGGGGAACTTGCAGGTGAAGGTGTTCCCATGCACCTGCTGCCCTTGTCCTTCTAGGTGGTAGAGATCGTGGGTTTGGGAGATGCTTTCGAAGAGGCCTTGGCAAGTTGCTGTGGTGCATCTTGTAGATGGTACACACTGCAGCCATGGTGCGCCGGTGGTGGAGGGAGTGATTGTTTAAGGTGGTGGATGGGGTGCCAATCAAGTGGACTGCTTTGTCCTGGATGGTGTTGAGCTTCTTGAGTGTTGTTGGAGCTGCACTCCTCCAGGCAAGTGGAGAGTATTCCATCACACTCCTGACTTGTGCCTTGTAGATGGTGTCTCTCAACATTATGACCAGATTTCAGGTACAGCAGGAAACAGTCATTTTTCTAGTCTTTTAATTGCAATTTTTTGAGCGTTTTTTTTAAAAATTATCCTCACTGAGACCTGCTCTGTATTTTCTGTTTCTTTTAATGCATTTTTATGGCTTAAGTATAAGTCACAGTAAAAATTGAAAAGCTTCCCCGATTGTAGTTTCCTAAACATGCTGTGCCTGATGTTCATGAACAATGGTTAAATGAGTTGAAACTTAAATTTTAAGACTCAAAAAAGAAATATATTGATGTGGGTTCGTTGTTTCCTTCAGCCCCAATTGTTTACGCTGATTTATGCCCATTTATGCCCATTTTAAGTTTGGGCATATTCTGATAAGATTAGGAGGATACTTGGATGTAACTTGACATTGGCTGCAAGATTGGGAGCATTTTCGGGTCTAATTTCGGGTCGCGCCCGAGGAGGAAACTCCAGGCCCATATAAGTGAAGCAAAATGTGTTTGTAAACATACAGATCAGAGCCTGAGCTCCCGAAGCACTTTACAAGTACTACTTAATATTGGATCCATATCATTGGAAGCGCAGCATGAGCAACATGAACAATAGAGTTCATTCCAATGACAGAAATGCAAATTGCATCATTTCAATTTGCTATATTGGGCCATTGGACTTGTAGAAATCATGGATTTTGGACCTGAGGGACTTTCTCTCCCATGGATAAACTAATAGAGATGAGCAGTATTTAGGGAATGTAATTGCAAAATTACATTTGATCTTATTTTCCTGGTCTTCCAAATCTAAGCATTTGAAATCAGATATCTTTAGGCTGCAGTCATGTTTCCAGTGCAGTTCTGAGAAGTGAGGCTCAATGCGCCATGATACCTGTGTTTACTAATTTGAAGTTTCAATCCCCAAGTGGCTAGCTTCTTTGGTGACATTTCATTAAGCAAAGAAACTTATCAAATATACCCATGAGAAAAAACAATTCAGTCGATGAAGTCTACTTCGTCCAATGGACCATGCACAACTGTCATGGACTTTCCCAAGCTTATTTTTTCAGTGAAAGAGATGAATAACAAGAACTAAGACTTTGACAAGAGAAAACACTGATCCTTGAAGGCAATTGAGCAAAAATGTCACAATATCAATCTAACGTTACAACCTAATTTATTCAACCCTGACTAGTTCCATTCCACTGATGACATTCGTGTGGTCCCAACAGGACTGGAGTCAGTGTTCTGTAGAAAGTTGCTTGGTTCCTTTTTAACTTGTCTGCATGGTGATTCAAATTTCCATATTGTGCCAATTGATGGATGAGAATTTACTGAAGTATGGGAATTTACTGAAGTATGAGAATTTACTTTCAATTTTGATTGTTGCAGATAAGCCAGATCGTCATCATACGTGGTACATAAGCCATTTAGTTTTTCTGGTGTGAATAAGGATTGTAGCCATTTTCAGTACGGTGCTGGGTATCTTAAATAAGTAGACTGTAGAGTTCAGGCAGGAAACAGAGAGTCGTGGTTGATTTTTGGACTGGAGGGAGATGTACAGTGGTGTTCCCCAGGGGTTGGTGCCTGGACCACTGCTTTTCTTGATATATATTAATGACTTGGATTTGGGTGTACAGGGCACAATTTCTAAATTTGCAGATGACACAAAACTTGAAAGGGTAGTAAACAGTGAGGAAGATAGTGATAGACTTCAAGAGGACAGAGACAGGCTGGTGGAATGGGTGGACACATAGCAGATGAAATTTAACGCAGAAAAATGCGAAGTGATACATTTCGAGGAGAGGCAATATAAACTAGTGGGCACAGCTCTAAAAGGGGTACAGGAACAGAGAATTCTGGGGCATATGTGCACAAATCGTTGAAGGTGGCAGGGCCGGTTGAGAAAGCAGTTAAAAAAGCATACGGGATCCTGGCTTCATAAATAGAGGCGTAGAGTTCAAAAGTATGTGAGTCATGATGAACCTTTATAAAACACTAGTTCAGCCACTTCTGGAGTATTGTGTCCAGTTCTGGGCACCGCACTTTAGGAAAGATGTGAAGGCCTTAGAGAGGGTGCAGAAGAGATTTACTAGAATGACTCCAGGGATGAGGGGCTTTAGTTACGTGAATAGATTGGAGAAGCTGAGGTTGTTCTTCTTGGAACACAGAAGGTTGTCAGAAGATTTGACAGAGGTATTCAAAATCATGAAGGGTCTAGGCAGAGTAGATAGAGAGAAACTGTTCCCATTGGTGGAAGGGTCAAGAACCAGAGGACATAGATTTGGCAAAAGAACCAAAGGTGACATGAGGAAAAACATTGTTACACAGCGAGTGGTTAGGATCTGGAATGCACTGCCCGAGGGGGTGGTGGAGGCAGATTCAATAATGGCCTTCAAAAGGGAACTGGATAAGTACTTGAAAGGAAAAAAATTGCAGGGCTACGGGGATAGGGCGGGGGAGTGGGACTAGCTGGATTGCTGTTGCATAGAGCTGGCGCAGACTCGATGGGCCAAATGGCCTCCTTCCGTGCTGTAACCTTTCTATGATTCTATATCTGATTTATTCTTTTAGTGTTGTGCAGCTTAGGATAAGGTGCTTAGTTCATAAGGATAGAAATCCATTTCTATTGAATCCATGCTTCAAAAACAAACCTGTCCATGTTTTTAATCAGTCTTGGTAAACACGGGTTAGTTTTGTTGTACACCGTTTTTTTTGGATAACTTAAAAAAAAGGAACAAAGCTCCATTGTTTCTATGGTAATGTGCTTCCCAGGACATGTTACAGGGTTTATATGCAGTGGTGGGCACAAAGATGCAATTTTGTTATCAAGTAGCTTTGCAAATCTGCCATTATCAAGAAAGGTCTGATAAAAAAAATCAAAGAAAAATGTATAACGAAAGTTTATGAGGCTGCATAACCAATGTTCAGTAGCACAGCAGAATTTTGGAGAGGGCTATTACTGATTTGTTCAAGGAACAGACCCTACCCAGTGTATAGTCCTTTTAAGAGCTTTCCTTTATCTTTCATCTTGATGCAAATGCTGAAATGGATATATCAGGCTTACAAAGGGATGATGAGTACTTTCCTCTTCCATTAATACAGCCTGACAGCCTTTTTGCTATTACCACATACTTACATTAATGTTCTCCTGTTATTTTATTTTGTAATTTCATAGCCATGTAATATTTCTGCACAATTTTGCATCATTAAATTGTCTGCAAATCAAACTAAACATTGTAGAAAAAAAATCAGTTTAATACTTCACGTGAATGAGTGATTTTTATGTGTTTTAGATACACTGTCTGAGTTTTATTGACCACAAAGGGAACAAGCTATCGACTATGCAAGAGAGCTTAAATTAGAATTTCATCAGCGCTGGGAAAGGATAGATGAAGCACAGGCCATGATAGATTTTAGATTGACTGACACACTTTTATCACATTTCTTCTACTACTTACAAACTTGAATATCCCTTGGGGTTTAAGCAGTTCAGTCCTTTAATGTGCGATGCAATTGTCCATTAGAAGAGCGTTTCTCATTAAGTGGCAAAATAAAATTCCAGCTGTCAAAAGGGTGAGACATTGGCGGGTGGGTGGGTGTGGGTGTGTGTGTATGGAGGGGGTGGTGGTGTGGTGGAGAAAAAGAAGCTGGACATGATAAAAACAGATGTTGTGGCTGCAATTACCAAAGTAAAATGTTGTAACATTTCATGTAAAACAGAGTTTAATTTTCCTAGAGATAAGGGTGGCAGCTGATAGTGGTTAGTTAGGAATGAGCATGAGGGGAATTCAACAAATGAAGTAATCAAATATATTACTCAAATTTATTGCTTGGGTTTTAGAAATGATGTCCAAAACTTGCCATCACTGTGGCCACCATATTTATTTAATTCACCTTCCTCACTTTCTCTTGGTTAATTATTTTACCTCTCCCTGGGTATACTACCCCCTCCCCCTTCTCCACCTTCTCATGTTATATACCATTTTCCGCCTGGAACGGTGGGCCTCTGTCAATGTTGTGCTAAATCAGGGCCATTAAGTGGTACAGCAAGAGTACTACATGTTTGATTTTACCGCAACAGCTTTTGGTTAAAACAGGGAACTCACTGTGAGTAAAGAGGAAGGACTTGAGTTGGGGTACAGATGGCAGTCTCTCAGTAGTACAACAGGTTAGTGTAACAGTGAATATATTTATTAAGGTTTGTTATGTATTCCTTTCCATGGCATGGGTGATAAAACTGCGAGTCCTGTGTGACGTGACCATGAGCCTTGGTAATAAGACCTTCTAAACCTCAACAACTCAGCCCTATCTGTGCTTATATTTCTTGTTTGCTAATTTATCCTGCTAAAACTTTGTGAGCCTGAAGGCTTGGAAAACACTGCATATATTGATGAATAAATAAAAGAACACCAAGATCTGTCAGTATCAGCAACTTGAGATATATGCAAATTAATGGGGACATGGACTTCATTTCAAAGATGGCCCTGGGGCTCTGTAATGCACACCCTTTGACCCCCAAAGAAGAACATTTGCCCTAGGGGATGAATGTGTTTTGGGGTGGGTCAGTTGCAGAATCTTATGAACATGAAGCTATCACAGAATAGATAGCCAAACATTAGTAAATGATTTAGATGTGCTTATTGGCTTGCAACCACAGGTTTGGTGACCGGGGGGGAACCCTCTTCACCAGTCCTCCTAGAAACTGAGAGCAACACTTTCACATACACCAAGATAGCAGGACAAATGGCTACAGATTCAGGGCTGTGAATGCGAATTTAAGGACAGATACCAGAGAGCATTTCTTTACATGGAAGGTGACCTACAGCTGTAAAGGGATGTTAATAAAACATCAAATTCATTGGGAACAATGGTAGGGGTGGCACTCTGAAACAATGGAACCAAACAGATTGACAGGCCTTCTTCATTTGAATGAATGAATATGATCTTGTGTACATTTGGATCAGCCAAGTTTGGGTGAACAGGTGTGAGTATATTAGCAGCTCAACTGTGGTTGAGTCTCACTGGTTTTACAGTTTGCCTCATGATGCTCATTTAGTTTCTGATCATTTACTAGGCACACGGCAGAAAGCACAGTTTGCTCCATTGTCATGCTGCCTGCTAGATTTTGTAGGAGGCAGAGGAACTGAACTTTGACTTTATGAGTTAAATACTTTCTTACTCGATCTTTTTGCACCAAATTCATGCCAATATTGGCATAAATTCAAAGTCAAAACACTGCCACAATAAAGGCATAAATTCAAATTTGTTACATCAAATTTGTACATTTTCAGCAAACTCTACTCAATTTCTAGTTATTGTTTCATAAAATATGGTTCAGTCCAGTGGCTGCTTTGACGTGTAATTAAGTGACAAATCTTCTGGCAGCACTGATTCCCAATTAGACCGAGGGATGCTTCTGCTTTACCAGGTTTTATAGTTCCTGTCCCTGGAGATTGGCCACTGTGAACTGCTCTATTTCCTTTTACATTTGGCACTGGGTCCCTGTATCTGTATCAATGTTAGGTTCTGATGTGCAATGTGGGAGATCAGAGTGCAAACATGGGGTACTAGCTCCTTAACTTTACTCTGTAGGAACAAGAGGCCTTAATCACTAAGGGATTTGTAGAGCCACATATTTTTGGGTCTGCAATACCATCCTGTGCACATGAATCCCTGCGAATATACATTGGAGAGTAGCTGAAATTGCGAGAACCAGACACTGCAGCTGGCTGAGTTCCTCTATTGTAAAAGCAACTTAGTATTAAACCTACTCTGGATGTGAGGTTTCTTCTATGCTGTGTCTATGTTGTTAAGTTCTGACTTTGCTGAGCTCATGTTAGCAGTAGTTTAAGGAACTGGTGTAGAAGCCATGTCCATTTTGACCTCCCAATTGTTAATGTGGACTGAATAAACAGAATTGCTTCCTTTCACTCTGGACTCATACATGAAGAGCAGTGAGGTGCCAAAGGATTCCCAGTAACCATGCAACCATATCCCAGTGTGTGTCAACATTTTAAGAAATAAGAAAAAAGGGGAGAAATCTGGCAAAAAGAAAAGACCTCTGCCAAGAAGCACATACCACAACAAAGTGACGTTGCACTCTCAAAATGGCTATTTTTTAATAAGGCAACAGCCACTCCTGAATTATACAAAAGTACATATGTTGCCTCCAACTGTTTATATTACTTTGCTTTTCTCAAAAAGTAGAAAGAACTACTTATAACTCAATTCAATAATTGAAACCAGCTGTCTCACTATAGTGTAAAATATGTTCATAAAGTTGCTTTAAATTAATGGCTGTATGTTGTTTTAAAATATTTGGTACTAAATTAGCATCTATAATGGATAGATAAGAAACAAAATCATGTCACGATTCCCCCAAATGGCCTAATAGGTAAAAGCCCCAGTTGATGCACTAAGTCACACCAATCAAATGATTCCAAAATCAATTCCTGGTTTCTGTTAAGTTATCTGGTCTTAACTAGGGAAGTAGTTGGTGCAGTATAATTGACCAAAGTGTCCCTGGGCTGGAGAAGGAAAAAAATCAGCAATGGGTCCTGTACCTGATTGCTAACTAGTGAATCCTGCAGAAAAGTATGGATGTCAGGTAAGATCATGACTGGGTTCGGTTGTGATATCCTCCCCTGTCCAAATAGTCCACCAAAATGCATTGTCTAGAACTAGCTCTTGAGTGAGATTACTGGAGTGCTGTTAGAATCTGTGGACCCAAGGCCAAGCATGAATACATGCCTTCAGGAAAGGAGAGGAGAAAATTAGCAAGGAGAAAGGGTGAATTCATTTTAACATCTAGTTTATTGAGCATGTTGAATAAATCAGAACAGCGGATAAGTGCAGAAGAGTTGATGCATAGATGTGTGTGAATTGCTACCTTTTACCTAGTGGTGTATAATTGTGTTCCCAACTACATTGAGTATTGAGTATTCAGCTCATGCAACTGCCTTAAGTTCAGCATCTCTCACTGTGGTGTACACAACCAGCAAGAGAAATAAACCAATGCAATTCAGGTCAACCTCATCTAAATTCAGTTCAAATTAGTTTCAGTAGAAGATCTTATTTTATGTAATCTGTAACCATAGCCACTACCTGTCTTTTAACCATTTTTCATTAACAGCATACTGGTAGAAAGCATTTCATACAATTTGCTTAAATTAGAATTCTACGCTTCCTCCCCTTGAAACATTACAAATAGATGGTTAAGAAGTAGACGGATCCCAGTTTGCAAATCAATATTTAAGTGGGCTGCTCGGACTCTAATTGCTTTTAATGGGACAAGTGGCCCTCACTCATCAGGTAATAAAATATGTGCCGAGGATGAGGAGAAAATAAATTAGTTTGCGACATTCTATAGCTGCTTTTTAAAATTATTATTCTCGTTTTGATGGGTTAAATAATGCAACTGTATTGAACCTGGAGAGGATGCTGGTGCTCTCAGCTTGTATGAATATAGTAAATGCGTGGATAGGAGGTTGCCAATTCTGTGTTGCCAAGGAGATTAATTTATCTTCCAGGAGATGTTGTGCACAGATGTGAGACTCAGCTGAAAGTAAAATTATTTTGCTGCAGTTTTGGCTCATATAGCTGCAGATATAATAGATTGTTAATTTTTTTATCTGCGGTTATTGTGTTCATATTTATTTCCTTAACTCAAGATTCACACAATGTTCCATCTATATTGTCCTTGCGCTAGGACATCAGGGAATCAAAGCCTCACAAAGATTTAGGGACATGGGCGACATCGAGTAGGCCATGGAGAAGATCGGGGGTCCACCATCGGGGAGGGATCTAGCATCGGGGGGCGGGGGGGGGAAAAGGCAGCCGATCGCAGGGGTCCGATCACGCTGGGTGAGCTTGTTGAGCCTGGATGAAGCACTCCTGCTTCTCCTGGCCCGCAAGAAGTGCAATAAAGGCACTCACCTCATGGAACTGGCCCTTCCTGCCTGCTTTCACCTTACCTGAATCAGAAGCAATGGGAAACCTGAAAAAGTAAGGTTAAATTTGTTTGACATTTCTAATGCACAAAAAGTTAAGCACCTCAACTATCGCAGTGAGGTACATTGCCCCTTTAAGTATCAGCCCGTTGGCTTTAAGTGGGGCGGGACTTCCGGGTGTCTGTTGTGCGTGGGCATCCAAATGCACCTGGGTTAAACCCGGAAGTTGGAGCCGGGATGCAGTCCCACTCCAAAAATCAACTATTTTTACTGCCCACCTGCCCCAAACCCACCCGTTGTTGAGGGTTAAAATTCCCCCCATTGTCTTTGATTATGTGAAGGTTAAAAAAAACATTTCCTAGTACGACTACTAACACAGAGTGGAATGTAAATCACTGCCATATATTCTTGTTTCTCACTCACTGATGTGCACTCAAAGATCACCAATGGAGCCGTTGAAGGTGCAGCAATGAAAGAAATGGCCATGACAGATGTTTAATGTAAACCTTTTAGATGAAGAGGAACTCATCAGCATCCGATGGAAAAGACAATGCTATTAATCCAGCTAAAGCCAGGTTAATGATAATTTAGATGAGAAACTTCAGTGAAACCACATGACACACCATTCACCAGCCTGCAGCTAGAGTTATGGGCATAAACCATTAAATCAACTCCCTGATCCTTGAATTGACGAGGAGTGAGCCTTATGATTATGATGGATATGTGAGCAGTCTGTCCTTGAGGGTCAAAATATATACAACTATTGTCAGGCCCTGTGAACCATGACAGCTGCATAGAATTCTACTGTGCCCACTAATTAAGAATGACGAATAACATTGACTTCCAGACAGAAGGAAGATAAAAAGTAGACTTACATTGCTAACCTGTGTTAGATGTGTTTGGATGTAGACTGTGAAGTGATATGTTGCTTGAGTTTTTAATTTGATGTGATTCTAAAACAAAACTTTTTATTTTTAGTAGATTTTTCAATGACTTATGAATAAACTTATGAATTTAAGCAGTGAAGTGGCAATGGCTTTCTGAAAAACTGTGTAGCAAATCTGTTTCCGTTTGGAAAGGGAGAAGTGGTGTGTATCATTTTCGTCATCACATCATTCATGATGAACTTTCACCTGATGCAACAACAACAATAATTTGCTTTTGTACAGCGCCTTTAATGTCGTGAAATGTCCCAAGGCGCTTCACAGGAGCGTTACCAAACAAAATTTGACACTGAGCCACATAAGGAGATATTAAGATAAGTGACCAAAAACTTGGTCAAAGAGGTAAGTTTTAAGGAGCATCTTAAAGGAGGAGAAAGTGGAGGAGAGGGTTAGGGAGGGAATTGCAGTGCTTAGGGCCTAGGCACAGCTGCCAATGGTGGAACCAATAAAATTGTGGATGCGCAAGATGCCAGTATTGGAGGAGCACAGAGATCTTGGAGGATTGTAGGGCTAGATGGGGGTTACAGAGATAGGGAAGGGCGAGGCCATGGAGAGATTTGAAAACAAGGATGAGAATTTTAAAATTGAGGCGTTGCCGGACCGGGAGCCAACGTAGGTCAGCAAGCACAAGGGCGATGGGTGAACAGGACTTGGTGCGTTAGGTTACGGGCAGCAGAGTTTTGGATGAGCTCAAGTTTATGGAGTGTGCAAGGTGGGTGGCCGGCCAGGAGAGCTTTGGAATAGTCAAATCTAGAAGTAATCATGAGGCTTTCAGCAGCAGATAAGCTGAGATGATGGAGTCGGGTGATTTTACCATGGTGGAAGTGGGCGGTCTTGGCGATGGCAAGGGCATGGGGTCGGAAGCTCATCTCGGGCAAATAGGACGCAAGGTTGCGAATGACATTTCAGCCTCAGACAGTGGCCTGGGAGAGGGATGGAGTTGGTGGCGAGGGAACAGAGTTTGTGGCGGGGACTGAAGACTATGACTTCGGTCTTCCCAATGTTTAGTTGGAGGAAATGTCTGCTCATCCAATATTGGATGTCGGACAAGCAGTGTGACAAATCAGAGGCGGTGGAGGGGTTGAAAAGGTGGTGGTGAGGTAGAACTGTATGTAATTCATATAACTGCATTCTGTTCTTGTGAATAAATGGGGAAAAAAAGTTTGCCAACACCTTTCATAAAGATTGTGTCCATTTAAAATACCTTCTGTGTTAGCTCAATAAGTGGTTTGAAAACTTACCTGAATACAGGCAGTGCATAGTTTTTTTTCTGGTGCTGCACCCTATAATAGGAGTGAGGCTTAAATTCTATGTCACACACTTGTAATAGCAGTTCCCCTGTTGGTGTGATCTTATAATAGTGGCTGCCGCATTCATGCATCCTGTGTTGGAATGATCACAGGGAACTGAGCTGGGGAGAATTAACAACAATGAAAGAAATCTCAACATAGAGAGGAGCCTGACTATGATCTGGCATGAGTTCAGCATATTAGATAAAAAGGACTTGTCAGTAGTTCTCACAATTGACTGCTAGTTTTTCAGCTTTGAGTGTGAAAGACAGAGATAATAGGACCCACAGAGACATGCTAGTAGTTTTCAAACTTTATTTTCTGGTTCACCCCTGTACCCTTATCTTTCTTCACGAATAAATGAGGGATTTGCTCTCAGAGCTTTTCAATTGAGCTCCGAATCAAAACTGCCACTTTCTAAAATGACTTTTAATCCTAAACCCCCCCTCCACCGCAACAGATCGGAATGAAGAATCTACCATGTCTTCTCGTCAGCATTTTGAAGACCTCTTGTGCTTCATTTCTATAACGAGAATAAGCCCAATTCAATCAGCTTCCCCTCCCTCATAATTTAACATTTTGAGTTTTCAAATTAATCTTAGCACTATTCTCTGAACTCTCTCTAATGTATGAATATTATTCTCAACATTGCACACACTATTCCAAATTAGCCTTAGTAATGAGTTTTAGGGGGTTAAAAATGATTTGTTGTAATCAAAGTGTAATCAAAATGCCCTTGAGATGTCTCCCAGGTTTGATTAGCCTTGTTAAAAACACTTCAGTTGTGTGTGCACTTTCAGTGAATCTCTGACAATGACACCCAAATTGTTTTCCTTTTCCACTTTTGTTACTGGGCAGAGAAAAAGAAATAATGCATCAACTTGGTTGAATTGGTAGCACTCTTGCCTCCAGGTCAAAAAGTTGTGGTTCCACGCTCTGCACCAGCATTTGATCACGTACTGTAGGCTGACACACCAGTGTAGTACTGAGGGACTGCTGCATTGCAGAGATGCTGTTTTTTGGGATAAGACATGAAACCATGGTCCTGTCTGCCTTTCTTCATTTGTTCAGATGGATGTTTAAGATTCTGTGTCATGGCCAATATTCCTCCCTTAACTAAAAAAGAATAGATTAGTTGGTTGCTCATCCGCTTTCTGTTGATGGTACATTGGTGCAGTGTGGCTGCGGTATTACATGCCAGTCACTGCGCTTCAGAAGTAATTCATTGTGTGAAGCCCATTAAGATACTTTGATGTGATAAGTGCAACATAAATTCAAGTATTTTTGTAGAATAGGATTCTGTACATGTGCTTCTTGTATCAATGTGTCTGACTACTTTTTCCACATTGAATGCTACCTGCCTTCCCTTAACTCACAAACTTAATTTGTCTGGTTAGCTGCCAACATAGCTTGGAGCTTCAAAAATAATAGTCTTACTAAAAGTCCCATCCTCATCATTGGCGTAGGCAATAAAGGATCGATGCACCTGTAGAACTCCACTAGTTGCTGCTCCCCAGACAGAGCCGTAACCATAAATTGTTTTATTTTCTGCTGCCAAGGCAATTTGCAATACAGTTGGCTAATTTGAATATACTTTTTTTTTCCTTTCTTACGTTGAGTTACATCGAAACTACAGCACAGAAACAGGCCATTCAGCCCAACTGGTCTGTGCCGGAGTTCATGCTCCACACGAGCCTTCTCCCTCCCAACTTCATCTAACCCTATCAGGATACCCTTCTGTTCCTTTCTCCCTCATGTGCTTATCTAGCTTCCCCTTAAATGCATCTATGCTATTTGCCTCATCTACTCCTTGTGGTAGCGCATTCCACATTCTTACCACTCTTTGGGTAAAGAAGTTTCTCCTGAATTCCCCATTGAACATAAGAAATAGGAGTAGGAGTAGGCCATGTGGCCCCGCCAGCCTTCTTTAAATTTAGTACACTGTATCCGCTGCACACAATGCAGTCTCCTCTACATTGGGGTGACCGAACGCAGACTGGCTGATCGCTTTGCTGAACACCTCCGTTCTGTCTGCAAGCGTGACCCTGACCTGCCGGTCGCTTGTCATTTTAATTCCCCATCCCACTCCGTCCTCGGCCTCTTACACTGTTCCAATGAAGCTCAACATAAGCTCGAGGAACAGCACCTCACCTTTCGTTTAGGCACTTTACAACCTTGCTTACTCAACGTTGATTTCAATAACTTCAGATCATAAACACTGCTCCCATTTTCCACTCAGCTAGTGCTGGTAATGGTTCTGCTGCTGCCATTTACAACTACTCCTGACCAACCTTTCGCTTTTTAACCTGTCCCATTACCACCTTCCTTGCCTTGCACCATCATCCCCTTTGTCATTTAACCACTCTTGCCCTCCACCCTATCACATACCTTCCCTTTTTTTCTTTCCTCCCCGCCACACACCCCCATCTTTCCCTGGCTCTGTACTTGCTTAAAAACTTTAACTCTTTCAACATCTTCCAGTTCTGACGAAAGGTCTTTGACCTGAAACGTTAAGTCTGTTTCTTTCTCCACAGATGCTGCCTGACTTGCTGAGCTTCTCCAGCATTTTCTGTTTTTATTTCAGATTTCCAGCATCTGCAGTATTTTGCTTTTTATTCGCTATTTCTGCCATTTTGCTGAGGTTACCTGTGAGTTTATCTTGTGCATTCCTTAGTGGCCCTATCCCTTTTCAGATTTTTCTTTTGTTATTTATGTGTCTGTCGAATACTTTACTATTTCTTTTTATATTCCTTGATAATTTAATCTCGTAATTCCTCTTTGCTTTTGTTCTTTTGACTTCTTTCCTAACCTCTTTGTGTTCCCTTTTGTAATCCTTTCCTTTATTGTCTATGTACTTAGAGTATGCCTTTTTCTTTAGTTTCAATTTTACCCTTATCTCTTTATTCACCCATGGTGTTTCATTATTGGCTAGATTGTTCTTGCTTTTTAGAGGAATATATTTATCTTGCACTCTATTGATCATTGTTTTAAATATTACCTACCACTGTTCTCCCTCTTTGTCAATTTTTTTTCCAGTTTGCCTGCCCTAGTTTCAAGCTCATCCTCTCAAAATTAGTTTTTTTCCAATCTATTACTTTGGTCTTAGTCTTACTAATGTTTTCTTGGAAGACTTTGATGTAGGATGTTGAGAAATATCTTGTTAACATGCAAGCACGTTGAACTCAATGGATATCCATTACCTTCTGATTGAGGTGAACACCTCAAAGAATTCGAGAAGGCTTTCAGATTTTTTCTTCTAAAACCATGTAGACTGCCTTTTAGGGCTGCTGTGATCTTTAAATACTAGTGTCCAGTAAAATGCCCTTGAATATTTTTCCCATCATCAGTATTCATAAACTGCTCTATAATTCCTTGATCCTAGATCCATTTATAAGTATTGGGATTGATCTCTGACTCCCGCATGTATGCACATTTTTTAATTCATCTCCTAAAAAGTATCAGAAAGAAGAAAGAACTTGTACTTAAATAACACTGCAAGTGTTTTTTTATTTGTTCTCAGGAGGTGAGTGGCGCTGGCAAGTCCGCATTTATTGGCTATCCCTGGTTGCCCATCTCTCATAATATCCCAAAGTGTTTCACATACAATTAGTTTTAAAGTGCAGGCTCCATCTGCTGCTTTGTAGGCAAACCAGCACCCCATTTGATTTTTTTTTTGCACAGTTTCTGAAAAAGGGAAGAAAGAACTTGTATTTATATAGCGCCTTTCACGAACTCCGGACGTCTCAAAGTGCTTTATAACCAATGAAGTACTTTTGAAGTATAGTCACTGTTGTAATTTTAAAAATTCTCTAGGATATCCTTAAGACTCGGATCCTGGGGCCTTGAGAGCTGAAATTTTTAATTTGCTAATTTTATTGAAAAGTCTAGGTCGAGAGTACTTTAATGGACTATTTATTTGGATTTAGCATTGCTTTTGACCATTTTTATCCCTCCTAAAATGGATTGAAGAACATTAATGAAAAATTGGTAAAAAAAGATTGATTTTTGCTTGCTAAAGCTTTGTTAGGATCGTTAATGAGGAACTCGTGCAGCTTTGAGCATCTGCACAGCCAAATTGAAAAGGGAGCATTTAACTCCACATCAGACGTAGAATTAGTAAATTTAATGAAGAGGAAAAAGTTTGAAGTATCACCATGACAATTCCATGGCTGGAATTTTTGTTGGGAGAGCATCATGTAGCAACCATTGACTGCTATGTTGCAGCATGGGAAGAGAGGGCTTCCCAGGAGATATGCAACTTGAATCACTTTTGAAGTGCCTTTGGAGATGACAACTTGCAACAGGCACAGTGTCAGTTAGCTGGGCTTGGCAGAGGAGCAGTAGATGAGGAAGCTCAGGCTTACTAGGAAGATTTTGAGTCAGTTATGTCACCTTAGATAGATTCCTGGTTAACAAGGGAGTCAAAGGTTATAGTAGGTAGACGGAAAAGTAGGGTTGAGGTTACAATCAGATCAGCCATGATCTTATCAAATGGCAGAGCAGGCTCGAGGGGCCGAATGGACGACTCCTGCTCTTAATTCGTATGTTCGTACCTAATTCACAAAGACCCTACAGACAAATGAACTGTTTGCCATATACTATCTATGGCAGTGAAGGCCACCGCTGCCCTGAACATTGATGTCATGGGGCACTTACAGCACCCACAGAGATATATTTAAGGATTGTGTCACTTCATCTTTAGCACAACTGATATTTTCCTTTTTGCATCATGAAAGAATCACAGATAACAAGATATGTTACAGGGAATTAAATTTGTGTGTTGCAGTGCTGGTGGGTATGTGTTTTCCCCTTGTGTGTCACTAAATTGTCTATTGGTTAGCTGCACAACTAAATGCTCCCCTGTTTGAAGGAGTAGCAGTTTTGAGTGGCTATGTAGCCACCTTGCGAGCAACATGTGGATTCAGAAAGCCTGCACCTTGTATCTGTGACAAACATCTATGTCAGTGACAGGGGTTTTCTTTGCTGTAGTCACTGAGAGTTTTTTGCTTTTAGTGGTGGTGCCTATTGTCACTTCTTCAATGTTACGTGATGGCATAAATGCTAACTGGTTGCTGTTGTACGCCATACATGCCACTGCCTGGAGGTATCTCCGATTCATGCATACTGTGGGAATCTGAATGTTCTCCGATGCCTCCCCTGATGATTCTCTGCAACCATTTTCTAAGCGAGTTGAAACCACTCTGGTCTTGGGACTTGAAACGTGGATACCAAAACCCCCACAGCAGCGGTGAAAACATTCATAGGAGATACTGTGCCAATAGCAGATGTCATGAGTTCTGCCAGTTATTCAATGGCAGATACCTGGAACATGATTTTAGCTCGGAGCCGGGAACCCAGCGCATGGGTAGATATTCGGGTGGGGAACTCCGAAATCAAGTGAGTGCGTCGCAGTCTGCAATCGTAACTCAATTGAAGCTAATTATTTGTGCTTCTGGGTTTCCCACGCGCCAGGCAGCGAGATTGACAGGCTGGCTGCCTGTTGGGAGGGAAAAGAGCCGCAAATCGGAGAGGAGGGAGAGAGAGAGATCGCGGCCCGTGGAAGAAATCGGTGGGGGGACGGGGGGGGACGTGGACGACATTGGATGGGCCTTGGAGAAGATCGGAGGGTAGGGCTGGTCCACCATCGGCGTCGGCTGATTGTGGGGGTCCTGTCACACCAGGTGAGCTGGTTGGGCCTGGATGAAGCACTCCTGCCCACAAGCAGTGCACTAAAGGCATTAACCTCATGGATCTGGCCCTTCTCGCTTGCTTTCACCTGACGTGAATCAGAAGCAATGGGAAACCCGAACAGTTAAGGTTAAATTCGTTTTACATTTCTAATGCACAAAAAAATTAAGTGCCGCAACTATTGCAATGAGGTACACTGTCCCTTTAAATGTTGGCCCACCGGCTTTAAGTGGTGATGGAACTTCTGGGCTTCTGATACGCACACGCATCCGAACGTGCCTGGGTTAAACCTGGTGGAAGTGGGAGCGTTGGTGCCGGGATGTGGCCCCGCTGAAGAATTCAACTATTTTTACTACCCACCTGCCCCTTGCCCATCTGTTTTTGGGGGTTCAAAATACCCCCCTGATCTGTGACATCACTTGTGAGAGATGGCAGGGAATATCTGGATGTTGTACTTCGAAACACCACCCAGAATATCTTCTTCTGGTGTGTGCAAGAAGTTAAGTAACTCCTCAATACAGACTTGCTACTGTACAGCATCCATTTCCAAGCAGACCATTGATGTCCATATCCGAATACAACTGAGTAGGGGACTCTGCAAGTTGGGCCTTTGTTATACATCAGCTGCAGCTTCAATCACCAGCACTACTACTGTTTCATCAACGGTGTTTGGTGTTAAACCCTATGAATCCTTCTTAGCTGCACTATCTACTGCCCCCCAAGGTGTGTATATCTGTGCTAGTGATGGATTCAAGTTTGACTTGTGACAAGGCAGTGCTCTTCCATTTGGACTGGAGGACAACTGGTTTCTCCTTATTCTGTGAAACGAGCAGATGACATAAAGTAAATAAGTACACTTTTTCATATGGTTACTGCATTGTTATGGTATACTCAATTTGCATATTGTGAAAATAATAGGATATCTAAATAATATAGAAAATACTATGAGTTATGCTCCACAGACTCAATGGGCTTGATTTTCGGACGTCCAAGCGGGTGCGTTTGTGGCGGGGTGGGGGGCGGGCTCCGAAAATTGGGGATTCCTGGGGCGGGTCCGGAGCCCGGCTCCAACCCGCCCACTTCCGGGTTCCCCAGTGACGCGCAGTCCCCGCATGCGGGACTCCCACCGGCAATTAAAGCTGGCGGGATCCCACTTAAAACAATTAATTGGATACTTCAGGTCGTTAGCAGACCTGATTTGTAGGATATTTTAGGAGGGGTGGGATTTTCATCGAACCTAAGCATGTTTCCTGTACTGGGGGAAACACTCCCAGTTGAAATGGACGTGTTGCAGCCACCAGCCTGTGGCAGCTGCAAAGGTCCATTTGACAGGTGGGGGTTGAGACCCTCACTCATTGCCGGAGGGCCACTCTGTCACTTTGGACAAAGTTTGGCCTGCACCACCCTCCTCCTAACTCTAAAATTCACCAATTTGCAACCTCAACCCTGGTGTGCAGACACATTTACCTACCTTGCGGACCCCCTCAAACGTACATCTTCCAGATGGGGGCCGCCGTAGCTGCAGCCATGACCTTCTCGGAGGACGAACAGCATCACCAGCCTCGCCGGCCACACCGTCCACCTCTGACACGTGGAGCTCCACAACAGAGCGCTGTGACACATCCACCTGCACAGCAGGAGGGAGGGCTACTGCAGAGAGAGATGCGTCGCAGAGGGCACTACCCTCGCCACAGGGTCCACAGACCGAGGCTCAGCTTCCTGGACCTCTCTGAGCAGCAGTGCACATGGAGGCTCAGAGTCACTCGACATGTAGTCGTGGACATCTGCAGCCTCCTTCATGCCGAGCTGCTCCCGGCTGGCCCGAGCACCATCTTCTTACCTGTCGCTGTCAAAGTCACCACTGCCCTCAACAACTTCTCCTTCGCATCCTTCCAGTGTGCCACCGAGGACATCGCTGTCGTCTCAGTCGTCTGCACAAAAGGCCCTGCAAATACACCTACACCCACTCTGCAGTGACACAATGGGTGTCATCAGTTGTGGGTCTTCATGGTGATCATCAGGAAAGGGCATTATTGCACAAACCTGACAAGATTTGCAAAGACATGGCAGTAGTGGTGACAATATAATATGTAATGTGAGTTGATCAGAAATCAAATATAAGTAAAAACCATGACAAACCCTCAAACACCCTTGTGCATCCCCTTCATGCTCATGGCACGTTTGCCTTACGCTTCCTACTGCACATATGTGATGCATGCCCTGTGGCTGCAGCACAGGTAGTGGCAGGTTGAGTGAGGCTGACTGTGAAAGAGATGCATGAGAGGGTGAGTATGAGATAGAGCTATGAGATTGTATGAGGATTGGGTTGAGTGGTAGTGGCGGGATGAGTACTGGCGACGTGAGTAGGTGCAGGTAAGATGAGGATGAGGTTTGAGTGGGTGTGAGAAGTGATGTGATAGAGTAGCATTGGCAGTGCAGAAGGAGATGTGGGGTGGGGGCGGTGATGTGGCAGACGGAGTGTAGGGGAATGAGTAAGTGTACTCACTTCGGCTGACCTACTTAGGTCATTGAAGCGCCTCCTGCACTGTATGCAGGTGCGTAATATGTTGGTGGTGCTAGTGACCTCCTCTGGCACCTCGAGCCAGGCCTTCATGGTGGCAGAGGCAGGCCATTTCCTCCCGTCCGCCGGGGAGAAGATCTCTGTCCTCCCCCTCCTCCTCACCCCATCCAGTAGGACCTGGAGTGAGGCATCATTAAACCTGGGAGCAGCCTTCCCCCTGGGCTGCTCCATGCTGTAATTTTGGCTCCTTTCTGCAGCATCAGTCAGTGGAGGACTGCCCCTTTAAATAGGGCTCCTCCAGCTGACAGCCTATGATGCGGGTGCACAGTCCGCCCGCTGCGCAGCTTTCCAGCGCGAAATCCGGAAGCCAAGGTAAGTGCCTTCAATTAGGCTGCGATCGCATGCGGCACGTTACCCACGCGCCCAGTCGACCCCCCAGTGCCAACCCGCCTCCCTCCTAATATCGAGCCCAATGCCTTCCAAGATGTCCCTCCCAAACAATTTCACAATAGGCTCTTAATATAAGGTTTATGGTGTCGGTGACCACCACTATCCTGAATCCTCTATGTGCCAGTTTTCCTCTTAAACATAAGAGCAGTGGGGAATAAGACAGTCCTTTGGCCAATGGAATTCCTTCCTAAAACACACACTATCTCTTTTCATGGCAGGTAGAATGTAATTTGCATAACCTTGCTATTTTCACTTTTAATACTTGATTTGTAATATTTTTGTCAACATTTCTCTGTCAGTACAATTTTTCTTTTCACGTATATCTTTTACGACAACTTTCCATCATGTGCATTATTAGGAAATCAATTTGAGCATTGAGGGAAGTAACGTAGGATTTACATGAAGTATGAAATTACAGGTATGATTACAGTAAGGGATAAATCCAGGAAAAAAGGAGAAGAAATTGATCAGGAGAGTCAAAAGAAATAATAAGATTAGGATTAAGGAAAAAAATGTAAAAATTTCTTTATTCAAGAAAGCAGATAACAAAAGAAACAGTGAAGGAACCTCAAGGAGATATCCTAGCTAATGATCAAGCTGTGGTAAATATCCTTAGTGATTTCATTGTGTCCATATTTTCAAAATAACGTGAGGACTGCCTACCCAGTATAGGGCTCGAATTTTAAGGGCAACAGAAAAAAAAAACTGATCGATGTAGAAATTGCCCACCAAGACGCCTAAGGCAGACCTTGACAGATTTGAAAACAAAGCATTAAAGATGGTAGAAAATGAGATTGGTTGAGTCACAGGGTTTAAAGCATAGTTGTTAGTCTAGTAGTATTTATTTGGAAAGGGGTGACTAGTGGAATATTGCAGTGATCGTTTCTGAGGCTATTATTATTTTTCATGTATCTAATGATTTGCAGGAAGACACAATAACAATCCTCTTCAAGTTTGCAGATGATAATAAATTGGGAGGGTTTATAAATTGTAGAGAATAAGCAGACAAGTTGTGGAGGGGTTTGGACAGGCTGGAAGATTGGAGTAAGAGTGGAAGAGAAATGCCAAGTAATGAAGTTGGGAAAAGGGACCAAGTAATGAGAGTTAAAATGAAATGGGAACAGTCTACAGTCTAATGGCACAGGAGAGTGATCTGGGGGATTTCGTGGAAAACACTCTTAAAATGTCACCACAATTTAAGTGAAAAAGGCAAATAGGTCATCAGCATATATAGTTTGAGGAATCAAGCAAAAGACCTTAGAAATGATAGCTTGTACAAAGCGCTGCTTCGCTCCCACCTTGACTATTGTGCATAGTTTTGATCATTGTGCCATGCGGGTGGGGGGGTTATCCTGGCCATTAAAAGGAACAACGATTAGATAAATCGGATCCCAGAATGATCAGTATTAACACAAGCTGTAGGACAAGGGACCATGAACTCAAGCTTATATGAGAAAAGGTGAATGTACAGTTAAGATATAACTTCGTTGTGCAGACATGATAAGATAGCATATCAACACTCACCACCTAGGTTCATACATAAAGAATGGTCACTTGGACAAAGTACCAGAGGGTTGCCCAACACCAATGGTTTTCAAGAGAAGGGAGAAAAGCTGCCAAAGAGAAAAATAATTCCTTCAGTAATGAATAGCAATCTGAGGACGAGTGTATGCTTGAGTTCTAATAATCAGCCGGAAGTTAAATTTATCATTGTAATTAAAGCTAGCAAAAAAATACAGTTTTGCAAATCCTTGAAAGGGCAAATGTCAGGATGAAGTGGGAGCTGGAATTAGAAATTTTAACAAAGATAAGGGAAATAATTTTTTTTGAGACAGAAGAGATGTGAAAACCACATCCTGATGAGGAAAAGCAGGGTAATAGCTAAACCTAGACCACAGAGACTGAACATTAAGGTTCAAATTGAGAAAGGCTAAGACAAATTATATTAAAAATGAAGGTCATCAAAAACTAATGATGACTGGAAGTTAAACTGAGCATTAGAGAGAAAGGCAGTATTAGAAGGAGGAGAGAGAGAAAGGAAAGAATAAAAAGAAAAGAAAGAAAAACATATTGTGGGTAGCAGCAGATTAATTTCTAGTTTTCAAGTTAAAAAAGGCAGAATTTTGAAGACCAGCTCGGCTTTTAATAAATTGGGTAGAATTATCAAGTGGCATGAGGAAGTGGTAGCCGTATGAAATAAATTCCTCACAAATTCCTGTAGTAAATCTTGTCTCTCAAATCCAAAACAAATTTAAAGGGCTGTTGTGCATCTGATGTAAACAAATTAAAATGACTAAAGGCCTGAAATGCCTGTTTATTTTGTCCGGCTGATGAAACTGTGGCAAGCATGTGACTCCTGAGAATACAATTTTGTTAGCAGCAATGTAACAGCAGCCAATCACAATATATTTACAATAACAATCCATCTCAAGCAGCTAGCAAATCACTTAACCAGTATAAATGTTGGAAAATCCATTAATCCAACTATGGAGTGCACGACTGTTGTAGGAAATGCTCAGTGTCAAGAGAAAAATTTATTTTAGTGACAGTATATTGAGACTTCTCAAACTTGGAGTGCATCATTGCATGTATCCTGTGGACGTTTTTGGCGGAGAAGGACATCCTCATACAAAGTAGCTGGCAAGTGTGAGATCATAGCATAGAGATTGTGAATTCTGTATCAATGACTAGAAGGGCTGGGACAGAAGTGAAGAAAAAAGCAACATGACTTGAAGAAAAACACAAAGTTAAGTCATGAATATCCCTCTCCAGTAGCAGCACAGGACCACACTAACAAACAAACAACAAAAGAAAAGTGGGAAAAGACCATCAGACCCATTGTTTCCACCCTATCCATTAAATGGTGTAATCTCACCTTCCCCAGCCAGGAGTGATGTCAATTCCTGGGGAGGAAAGAAAACAGGGTAAACAGCTGTAGCCAATTTCAGGAAAAAAATTTTCCTGACTCTGTAAGGTAAGTGGATTAACAGATAATGTATGCATGGTTGATGTGATAGTCTGAGGGGGTCGGAGAGAAATTTTCCAGACTTTTTTATAGTCTGAGGGGGTCAGAGAGAAATTTTCCAGACTTTTTTCCCACCTTATTAGCCCTGGGCATTTTTGCCTCTCCCAGGAGATTAAATTACTGTGGTTGTGGGTGGGGGAGGGGGGAGGGAGTGGGACGTGTCTAGTCATGATACTCCAGCCATGACATCACCAGACACACTTACACTAACTCCACCCCATATGTTCCAATTTCCCAAAAAATATCAGACAATACAGGATCAGAAAAGACCATCTCCAAATCACAGACTTCTACTGCATTTTACCTTAGGTACTCTTCAATTTCCCTGTCTGTCACAAATTTATCTAACACCCTACATTTATCCTACATTTTCACTGCCTCCCTATGGTAACTTGTCCAAATGGCCATTCTTCATGAGTGAATCTCGGTGGTGAGTGTTGACCAGTTATCCTATCGTGGAAAATCAGAAAGAAATATAAAATGGCATTGCTACTCAGAAAAAATCACTGCAATCAGACCATGACCAAGAGAGAGAGCCACTCTTAGTTCCACCCTTTTGCCAGCTGTTCACCCTCTTTTCCAAATCATGCTACATCCTGTTTCTTTTGCAGGGCTATCATTACAACATTTCTAGACCCTCACGGCTCCATCTCCTGGTCACGATCTGATTGCAATGATGTTTTCTGATGCAGCAATCCCAATGCATGTTTATTTTTAACTTGGTGGGTTATTCTACATAGCTGCAGACCAATTTTCAGGATAGATAGAAGATCCAGAAAGTACTAAGATTACAGTCATATTAACGTAGAAGACAACAGTTGATTTTTGTTGCAACACATTTGTAGTATCTGTTTCCCTTGTTGGGTTGTATATAGATCTTTCGCTTACTCTATGCTTTGCAGATTCTTGGCTAGCTCTGTATTCTACAGTTTCTTGGCTCACTCTGTTTTATCAATAATGTGCTAATTTTGTACTGTGGTATTTCTGGGCCACATTGGGTGTTCCATTAGATCTAACTCTATTGAGCCGTGGCAAGCTCTGCACATTATAAAGTCTGGGATATCTTTGCATTCTGTATGGTCTTGTATTATAGAATGCCTAATTTCTGGACTAACTGTAGTCTATCAATCCTTGAGTCACTCTGTATTATATATTCTTGACTCACTCTATTTTAAAATTTCTTAGCACCTTGTATTCTACAATTTCTTGTCTCGCTCTGTATTATAAATTCTTGAGTAGCTCTGTATTCTCCACCATCTGGGCGATCTTTGGATTCTATAAACTTCTGGCCATCTCTATTATGTCGATTCCTGGCTTGTTCTTTATTTTTTAGATCCTTAGTTGGCTCTATGTTCTATGGATTCCTGGCCCCCTACGTAATCACATACTTTCTTCCTTGGTCCTGCTTACAGAACTGGGTAGCGAGGAACCATTATGTAGAATTTATAATGTGGAGATGTCAGTGATGGACTGGGGTTGACAATTGTAAACAATTTTACAACACCAAGTTATAGTCCAACAATTTTATTTTAAAATCCACAAGCTTTCGGAGGCTTCATCCTTCCACATTCACCTGAGGAAGGAGGAAGCCTCCGAAAGCTTGTGGATTTTAAAATAAAATTGTTGGACTATAACTTGGTGTTGTAAAATTGTTTACAATTGTCAACCCCAGTCCATCACCGGCATCTCCACATCATGGCTACCATCGACACCACAAACTGCCACACATTCACCTGAGGAAGGAGGAAGCCTCCGAAAGCTTGTGGATTTTAAAATAAAATTGTTGGACTATAACTTGGTGTTGTAAAATTGTTTACAGTAGAATTTATATTTAGAGTAAGTTTACCATGTTTCTTCAAATAATTTTTTTTTTTGTTGAAAAGACCATGTTTTTTTTTATTTTCTTTTTCCTCTTTTCCCCTTCTGTACACTCTCTGTATAACGCAGCACCTCTAGCTGTGATCATGCCTTGTAGACTTATTTGTAGGCATCCACTGGCTGCTGAGAAGTGTGTGAGAGGAATGTTGAATTGACTGGCTCTGCACCTCCTCACAGAAGAACAGTGGAGAATCAGGAGCTCACAGTATGGGAGAAGTGCGGTTTCTGAACTCGCATTGACCTACCCTATGGAGTTGCACATTAGAACTTCAATATGTTTTGACACAGTGCTGCCCTACTGGTTATCTTTCTCCACCTCTTTTCTTCATTGTGCTTGAATCTTTCTCAACTATATGTGTTCATCAGAAGGTAATGTGGAGGTTTCAGGCTCTGAACTTTTTGAATTAAAATTGCTCCACACTATAGGAAGCATATTGAGGCTGGAGAGAGAGTCAGATTCACTAGCATACTGCCTGATATGAAGAAATACAAATATGAAGAAAAACTTGAAAAATCTTTTGACACTGTCAGGTGTCATGTTTTGCGTTATTAATAATTTGGATTCTGTTTCTTCTACTCCTCCCCTCCCCCCCGACATTTTTATTATTATTTTACCT
Organism: Heptranchias perlo; assembly: GCF_035084215.1. Taxonomy (NCBI): domain Eukaryota; kingdom Metazoa; phylum Chordata; class Chondrichthyes; order Hexanchiformes; family Hexanchidae; genus Heptranchias; species Heptranchias perlo. The sequence goes on from NC_090338.1 coordinate 20,447,499, forward strand.
CCTGCACGTGTGCAATTCTGTCTGAGTCATTCAGCATTCCCTAACAAAAAGGTAGGCAAGAGACCTGCTCCCAGAACACTGCCAGCGATGATCTTCCATCAACAGCTCAGAGGTGCGTGACACCTGCACAGGGTGTGTGGGGGGTGGGGGGGCGGAGGGGGGATTTTTCTTCCTTCACTTCCCTTGCTCACCTCCATAAATTTCCTTCTCTTCCCTTAGGAGCCTAATTTTTCTCCCCTGGCCGTGTGGTTAGATTGGGCACTTATTTGTGTGTGGGATTAAGGCCATGAATTTATGTCCTTTAAAACCTTCAGACCAAAGGCATGGGAAATGCTCCAATTAATCCGAATGCTTATCTTGACTAAAAGGCTGTTGATTCCAGAATCTGAAAAAAGCTTTACTGCCTTGTAAAGAGAATCAATTTCCCTTGGATATATTCTGATCACCTTCAAAGGCATGGCCTAATCATGCCTTTGAAGCCATTTAAAAAAAAGTTTTGAAACTTAATCGTGGGCATGCGCAACTACCGTAGAGTTGAGAACTGCCCTGATTTTATGACTCAAAATGTTGTTTCAATAAGTCTTTGCATGAAAATGTAACCCTTTAAATGAATACAATATGGACCACCTTTAAATCCATGTCAGAGTTGGAAATTGTGATTTACTGCCGGAGAAAACAACATGAAATCAATCCAAGCAGTTAATAGTTTTTTTTCTCTCTTGTGTTGTGCTCCAGATCTAGAAAATAAAACACAGTTTACAGACATAGACTAAATGGTGTTTGCTTTAAGCACAAGGAATAGAAAGTCACTTGAGATTTAAATCTACACATGTAGCATACAGATTGGATGTTGATTGAAAACTCCTTCTTTCGAGATCTATAACCTTGAGTTGCAGCCGAAGAGGTGTAGTTACAATTTGACTCAATCTGCGAGAGTGTTCTGGAGCATACGTGTGAAGATCGTGTGTTAAAAAGAGACTGGAGTGAGTGGCTCAAAACTTTCATTTTAATTACACAGCTTAAGGTTGCAATGGGGCAAATACAATTCTGAAGACTTGACTCAGGAGCTGCATTACAAACCTACCCTTGCTGTTACTATATTGGTGTGAAAGGTCTGGCTGTGAGCTTCTTACCCAACTTTGTAGAACATGAAGCTGGTGCATTTCCTTTATAAAATGCATCATACATTGCTGCAATTAAATATATACAAGGAAAGATATTTTTTATACTGATGGAAGTGTTTATATCAAAAGCCATGAACATTGGTATATTTTATAAACCTTGTACACCAGACCAGATATAATACACTTTGTAATACAGATGTAATACACTTTCTCACTGTGCAATGCAGCCATGTCTGTGAGCTGTATGAATATTAGATAACTTCTAATATATTTACTGGCTGCCGAGGTAACACTGGGGAACCAAAAATCAAATAGTTAATAGAAACCCGCAATCGGATGAGATGTGATGCCATAAATCATTGATTTATTTTAAAATACGTTCATGAACAATTTGGATTATGGTTTTGTTTCTGGTGCTCTTTAGTTTTCAGGTCTGAGGGGGCTTGGTCTCGTTGATCAGCTTTTTTCCTTTTTCTCCTATTGGACGTATGTATTTATAAGCATAGATCTTGCTCCTGGTTTGTATATAAATCTGATTATGATTCCATTCAGCTGTTGGGCTCCGGCATTAAGAACTATAAATATTTGTTTAAAACTGAAATGGCCAAAAAGCCAATGCAATTGATTGCAGAGCTTCCAGGGCCTGCTTCAGACTTTGGCATGGGATCACAGGTGCATCTTTGTGGCGGGCAGAAGACGTGCCCAGATTCCACAATAGTGGAAAACCTAGGCTATTGTGAATAAACATTTGTCTTAAGAACATAAGAAATAGGAGCAGGAGTAGGCCATCTGGCCCCTCGAGCCTTCTCCGCCACTCAACAAGATCATGGCTGATCTTCTACCTCAATGCCATTTTCCTGCACTATCCCCATATCCCTTAATGCCTTTAATATCTAGAAATCTATCGATCTCTGTTTTGAATGTACTCAATGACTGAGTCTCCACAGCCCTCAAGGGTAGAGAATTCCAAAGATTCACCACTCTCTGAGTGAAGAAATTTCTCCTTTTCTCAGTGCTAAATGGCCTACCCCTTATTCTGAAACTGTGACCCCTGGTTCTAGACACCCCAGCCAGGGGAAACATCCTCCTTGCATCTACCCTGTTGAGCCCTGTAAGAATTTTGTATGTTTCAATGAGATCACCTCTCATTCTTCTAAACTCTAGAGAATACAGGCCTAGTCTACTCAATCTCTCCCCATACGACAATCCCGACATCCCAGGAATCAGTCTGGTGAACCTTGGTTACACTCCCTCTGTGGCAAGTATATCCTTTTGCGGGGAAAAAAATGGATAAAGCGGCCAAGAGGATGAATAAAATTGCGATCTTATTGTCAGTTTATCGTTCATTGTCAGCTGGTGGAAACCCTTCTTAACCTCTTATTGATCTAATACATGATGTGGAGATGCCGGTGATGGACTGGGGTTGACAAATGTAAGGAATCTTACAACACCAGGTTATAGTCCAACTGTTTTATTTGAAAATCACAAGCTTTCGGAGGCTTTCTCCTTCGTCAGGTGAGACTGACAAAGGAGAAAGCCTCCGAAAGCTTGTGATTTTCAAATAAAACAGTTGGACTATAACCTGGTGTTGTAAGATTCCTTGCATTGATCTAATACATTGTTCCCATTTTAAAGAATTTACCTTTTTGCTGTATCTTCACCACTTTGAAATCGAGGCTTATGGCACCATCCTCCTCTCCAACTCATTCTTTCCTCAGAACGTTGAACTACAGAACTCTTAATCCCCTCCGTTTTCCCTTTTCTTCTGACCTCCTTTCCTCCTACAATCTGCAGGCTTTTTTACAACCCAATCATGGTGTTGCCTAACCACTACTATTTGATTTACCTCCTCTTCTGTCCTACTTGGTGGTGTCCTGCACTGTAAACCTCAGCCCTTCTTCTCCCTTTATTTCTCACATGAAAACACATATCTGGTAAGCTGCCTGGAATCACTGTTGCCTCTGAATCGTTCACCTGATTAACTGCTGGGCTCTGGGAAGTAAGCTGTACAGTATTACTCTTTTTAGGCTTCAGGAGTGACCCCTAGTGTGCAGTAAAGACACTAACGTTTCCTGACCAGTGACTTAAAACTGAATGACTGTGATCCCAAGTGTTTGTTGTGTGTGGAGCTCTTGTTGACAGAAATATATATAAAATAAATATATAGTAGCCAGAAGGCCTCAGTAGCAGTCACTAAATTTCTAGCTAATCAGTTCCATGGCTTTGCCTTTGAATCCTTCCTTTTCATATTCTGTGTGATGAGAGTACAAACTGATGTTATTTTTCATTTATATTTTCAATTTAATTTTTTGATACTCCGTCCATGAAATGACTTTTTATAAAGAATCAAATTTTAAAAAGTAACAAAGCCGTCAAATGAAAATGTGTTTTATTAAGTTTAAGAATATATAATTTAATGGTGTACTTAGAATGAATTGTCAAAAAAATGTAATCAGCCAGTTTTCCGTATGTGTACTTCGATGGAACTTGCATGCTTAATCTAGTCAGCAAGATATTAAAGATATTAAATGGATTGTTGAATGGCAAACATCAAGGTTAAATCAACAAACGCACAGCCGTAACAATACAACCGTATTAATCCCAGAATGGAGTACTGCTCACGAAAAGACTAGTGCACGGTTACATTTTTGCCCTTGACACCGGTGGAATTAGATTTTACCCCAGCAACTGAGATATGCAGATGTGGACATGATTAGTTTTCAGCTCGATATTTAAAACATGTATATGAGCATCAGTTTGGCTCAGTTGGTCGCCATGGAGTCAGAAGGCTATGGGTTCAAGGCCCACTCCAGGATTTGAGCATATAATCTAGGCTGACACTTCAGTGCAGAAGAGTTGCATTGTTGGAGGTGTTCTCCTTTGGCTGCGATGCTAAACTCAGGTTTCATCTACCTGTTCATGTGGCGTTATTTGAGGAAGAGCAAGGAACTCGCCCACTGTCCCAAATAATCTTCATTTGTGGAGTCTTGTTGTGTCCTGAACAGATGCCATGTTCACCTACATAACAACTGTCCGTACACTTCAAAGTAATTTGTCGTATATGATGCACTTTGAGATGTATACAAGGCTACGGACCAAATGCTGGAATATGGGATTAGAGGAGACAGGGCTTGATGGCCGGCGCGGACACGATGGGCTGAAGGGCCTCTATCCGTGCTGTATAACTCTATGACTCTATGTCCAGAGAAATGTGATGTAAAGGTGAACTATAAATGCAAGTCCTTTCTTCTTTATAATAGTAATATTTATTGTTTTATAATTACCTCCTTTTTTAATTCTTGATGACATAGTTGATAATGATTGTTCAAAAGTCATTTCCTTCTAGATCTCCTTGAACCTTTTATCTGGTTAGAAATGGGATTGTGGGTTTTAAGGATAAGTGCAGACAGACATAGTTGAATGATGTGACCATGGAAATATATTGGGGGAATACAAAGATATGAAATTGTGCGAATAGGCAGGTAATCTGGACTATCAGTTGACTTATCTTTGGAGGAAAGGAAGCAACTTTGTAGTGCTTTCCTGAGAAGACTAAATAGGCTGGGAGAAATTCACAGCAGGACAAATTGTACATGGTTAGTGTAAGGAATAGGTCTGATCTCATTCTGTGCTCCTTGGTGTTTCTTTTCCTGCAAATTTCTTCATTAGAATGCTCGCTCCTGTTAGGATACAATTCCATGTGGATCTGCAACTCTCACTAAAGTGACCATTCTTTGTGCGTGAGCCTGAGCCTAGATACTGAATATTAGCAAGCTATCAGAGACTGCGGGCTGGGGAAGGAGGAGTGAAAAGCTGGCCTGATACTGCCCTCTCCTGACACCCACCTATATATTTTCCAGCAGGGGTTCAGTGCACATTGATGAGAACAGGCATTCTGTTTCTTTAGTTCAAGTTGGCATCCGTGCGCAGGCACCCTGCATTTACATTGCTGCGACTGGCTCCCTTATCTCAGTAATACGTGGGTCTATGATACTGTTGGGATAAGGGAACCAGACTTGCTTACACAATGAAGTGCAGCTGACAGAGGATTTCCCTCTCATCAGTTGCAATAATGCATTGTATGCCTTTACTTCCCTGCCTGAGATCACAGACCAGGATTCAAACCGGGGATTTTACTCACCCAGTACGGCTCAGATAAAAACTGACATTTTTTTTTTTGTACAGAACCAACTTATGAAATCAATGAGAGCTTTCATCTGCTTTCAATATCATCAACATTTAAGCAAATGTAACAGCAGAACTGTGAAGAGGGCATTCGATGCTCACCAAGAAAGAAAAAGCTTCCAGCAGGCAGCTGCCAGCGATACTCCAGTCTTAGCAAAGGAAAATTAAAATCTGCTGCTGGCAACACTCGTACTTTCACTGTCCTCTCTGTGTGAGGAAACGTCACTCTCGATTAATCAGGATTGTCAGGGTGATTTATAGATAATAAACACTATTATTTTAGATTTAAATTAATAAAACAAAAGCAAAATTAACATGCAAATTTATGTGACTGATGCTGGAAACAGTAAATGGATGATTAATTAGGCTGCTACTTTCATAAATATTGGCTGTGAATTCTGTGATAGTTTGCAATCTACAAATCTAAAATATGATTTGAAGTTATTTCATTTTCTTAATAAAATCCCAACCTGCCCTGGAGTTGTTCAGTGCCTTTAGGGCAGTAATGATAGCAGAAAAGATACTAATTGTCCAGCCCTCCTTCCTGGATTGTGGGATTTCAATCAGCACATTTAACAGCAATTACCTGCAAATCTTTCTTTAATTGATCATTGCAGGCAGACAGAAGTGTTAGCAGACATCCCATCAAGAGAAGTTTCAGCCAGATGTGGATACATTGGTACCAACCTTTAATGTACTGTTTGTAATTCAAAGTGTGCTTTATTAACACAAATTGAGAAGGGGCTTGAATCCCTGTTTATCAAAGTCAATATTCTAACTTACATTTGAGCCATCCCTCATCAATAAAAGAAAGAGCTTGCATTTAGATAACACCTCATCACACCCCAGAGCACTTTACATCCAATGGATGACTTTTGAAGTGCACTCACTGTTATTATGTAGGCAAAAGGAGCAGCCAATTTGCACACAGCAAGGTCTCTCACACAGTAAATGAAGAAGTTCCAAGTTAATCTGATTTTGGTGGTGTTGGTTGAGGGGAGAAGTCCCTGTTCCTCTTCAAATAGTGCCATTGGACACTAGTTCAACGTCATTCATTCGATAGACAGCACCTCCAGTAATAGAAAGAAAGAATTTGCATTCATATAGCGCCTTTCACAACCTCAGGACATCCCAAAACGCTTTACAGCCAATTAAGTACTTTGTGAAGCATAGTCACTGTTGTAATGTAGGGAAATGTGGCAGCCAGTGTGTGCACAGCAGGGTCCCACAAACAGCAATGAAATAAATGACCAGATTTTTAGTGCCACCAATTAAATGTTGGGGAGACCGAAGCCATTGTCTTCCAGACCGTTCACAACCTTGGCATCCTATTTGATCCTGAGATGAGCTTCTGACCGCAAAGCCACTCCGTCACCAAGGCCGCCTACCTCCACGTCTCCGCCCCTGCCTCAGCTCATCTGCTGTTGAAATCCTCATCCATGCCTGTCACCTCTATATTTGACTATTCCAATGCTCTCCTGGCTGGCCTTCCATCTTCCACCCTCCATAAACTTATCAAAAACTCTGCTGCCCATATCCTAACTCGGACCAAGTCCCGTTCACCCATCATCCCTGTGCTCACTGACCTACATTGGCTCCCAGTCAGGCAATGCCTCAATTTTAAAATTCTCATTCTTGTTTTCAAATCCCTCCATGGCCTTGCCCCTCCAAATCTCTGTGACATCCTCCAGCCCTACAACCCTCTGCACTCCTCAATTCTGGCCTGTTGCACATCCCCGATTGTAATCGCTCCACCATTGACGGCCGTGCCTTCAGCTGCCTAGGCCTTAAGCTCTGGAATTTCCTCCCTAAACCTCTCCGTCTCTCTCTCCTCCATTAAGACACTCCTTAAAACCTGCCTTTTTGACTAAGCTTTTGGTCACCTGTCCTAATATCTCCTTATCTGGCTTGGTGTCAAATTTTGTTTGATAATCGCTCCTGTGAAATGCCTTGCGACGTTTTACTACATTAAAGGCGTAATATAAGTACAAGTTGTAGTTGTTGTTGTTGTTGATCATTGTGCTTTAGTGATGTTGGATGAGGGATAAATGTTGGCCTTCAAAAAGTGCCATGGGATCTTTTACATCCACCTGAGGGGGCAGACAGAACCTTGGTTTAACATCTCATCCAAAAGGCAGCACCTCTGACAGTGGAGCACTCCCTCGTTACTGCACTGAAGTGTCAGCCTAGATTATGTGCTCAAGTCCCTGGACTGCGGCTTGAACCCACAACCTACTGACTCAGAGGCTCTCCCACTGAGCCACAGCTAACACCTCTGAAGTATTCCCACAGCCCTGTACTGAAGTGTCAGCCAAGTCCATAGTGGGGCTTGAACCTACAACATTTGTGACTGAAAGGTGAAAGTGCTGCCATTGAGCCATGCTTGCACTGTAGCCCCAAAAGGTTCATGGCCGCATTTGAATTGATAATCTGCATTTGAATGCCGTACATGATGACATTTATTCTGAGATTCGATTTTCTTCCAATCAGCAAAAGCTATTTCTTTCCTTCTTGAAACTAAACTTCTTTTATTTCCACTTTCTGTGAAATGTGACTGCTTAATTTGAATGAGGTTCCAGTACCTCCCAAGAAAAAGGATATTGGGCTCGAGTTTGAAAGGGTGGTGGGATGGCAGGATGGGGGCAATGAGCGGGCGGAAAACACAAAAACTAAAATCTTACCGTTTTCCACACGATCGGAACTCAATTGGTGTCCCTTAACGTGACTTCGGGTTTGCCGCCCTAAAGCTCCGCAGTTGGCGGACTGCGCACCCGCATGACAGGCTGTCAGCTGGAGCGTCTCGATTTAAAGGGCCGTTGCTCCAAAGGCTTTTGCTGGAGGTAAAACCAAAAGAAACACAATGGAACAGCACAGAGGCAAGGCTGCTCCAAGATTCAGCAATGCCTCGCTTCAGGTGCTGCTGGCCGGGGTGAGGAGGAGGAGGGAAATGTTTTACCCAGCTGACAGAAGGAAGTGCCCTGCCTATGCCACTAAGAAGGCCTGGCTCGAGGTGGCAGAGGAGGTCAGCAGCAGCAGCTACATCTCCTGCAGCTGGGTCCAGTGCAGGAAGCGGTTCAATGACCTAACTAGGTCAGCAAAAGTGAGTACACTTACTGATTCTTCAGCATTCCGTGTTCCACATTACCTCCCCCCCCACCACCCCCTCAACTCATTCTGCACTGCCAAGACTATTCCATTACATCACTCCTCACACCCACTTAAGGCTCATCCTCAACTTGCCTGCACTTCCTGAGCACGTCCTCACCTCCCCATTTGTGACCCCACCACTACCATTCACCCCAATCCTGATCCAATGTGATATCTCTCTCATACTCACCTCTGATGAACTTCTTTCATGGTCAGCCTCACCCAAAGCAATACATTCATCGGTTGGCCACTTCACCACCACTCACTCACACGTCTGTATTTTCTCCCCTTCTAGGAGAAGAGAACGCAAAATGCACACGAGAGGGTGAGGACTGGAGGGGGTCAACAACAAATACTGGTCCTCACAGACGCGGAGGAGGAGGTCCTGCAGTCACACCCTCGATTGCTTGTCCGTCGGAGACGCCGAGACTGGCACCCCACAAACATCTGGTGACACAACTTTAACATTCATCACGCACAACATGAATTGATGTTAACAATGCTTGGCATATTGAACACCTCAGTATGCTCATCGCAACATGACACATCTGTGATGTTGCTCAATATTGCCTTCTGTTCTCTTACAGGCCCTTCAATAACCACAGTGACGGCAGAGGGTGATTCCTCAGAGGAGCTCCCCCACTCTGAGGGCGCACCGTAACATCTTAGCGAACCATCCACCAGCGCAGATGCTCACAACTCAGTGGGTCCTAGTTGTGAGTTAGTTGGGTTGGCACCTGGTGAGATACCACACACAAGTGAGCACGAGCAGACACTGGTGGCAGGGGCAGCTGTGGAGAGTCCACATCAATGGGTGCACTCCTCTCCAGGCTCTGCTCAGCTGGACGCAGATGCTGAACCCCCAGGGCCATCTTTTAAAAGGAGAATGATCAAGGGACAGCAGCACATTTGCAAGGTTCTGGAACAGCTGCCACACGCACTCTCCACAATAGTGCAGAGGATGGAGGAGTCCAACTCCTGCATTAGTGGAATGGTGGCACAGGTACGGGAGGGAATCTCTGAGATAGTGTCGCAGGTAAGTGCGGGAATGTCTGCGATGGAGAGAAGGCTAGCCTCCATTGAGGTTCAAGCACGGCTCACAAATGAGTCAGGGTCTGAATGGACAACGGCCGTTCGGACTCAGGGTGAGCAACATTCTGCCGCCTTAAACAGGCAGATAGAAACTTTACAACTGGGCTTCCAAGGCATCATACATGTCCAAGAAACTGTTCTCTAACAGGGTGGTAGGAGTGATGTGGGTCTGGCCCAGGAGAGGGATGATGGCAAAAGGGGACATGGAAGTGGAGACGACATTCAAAGGCTCCCACATCTTACCTGTTGCCTCCCTCTCAACCAGTAGCAGCAATACTGCCTTCTCTCCAGGGGGCCAAGTCTACCCCTGCACAGGTGCAGGTGGAGCAGTCTTTGGAGGGGCTCTCACGGACTCCAAAACCCAGAGGGCGTTGGCCGAAAGCATCTAAACAGTCAGGGCATGGGCATGAGCAACCTGCCACTTCCTCTGCTGCCGCCACAGGGGATGCACCACGTAGAAGCGGTGGGAAGAGAAAGGCTAAGGATTTGTGATCATGAAGGGTATTCACAAGAGTGTCTGACAGACTGTCATGTTTTTCATTTATATTTGTTTTTTGTTAAAGTCACATTACATGTTATCATTTTCAACACAACTGCCACATCTTGCCCATTCTTGACTGGCTCATAATACAATCAAGGAGAGTCAACATTGTTTTATGAAGGGGAAATCGTGTCTGACAAATTTATTAGAGTTCTTTGAGGAAGTAACGGGTAGGGTGGACAAAGGGGAACCAATGGATGCAGTATATTTGGATTTCCAAAAGGCATTCGATAAGGTGCCACATAAAAGATTATTGCACAAGATAAGAGCTCATGGTGTTGGGGGTAATATACTGGCATGGATAGAGGATTGGCTAACTAACAGAAAACAAAGAGCTGGGATAAAAGGGTCATTTTCAAAATGGCAATCTGTAACTAGTGAGGTGCCGCAGGAATCAGTGCTGGGGCCTCAACGATTTACAATATATCAATGACTTGGATGAAGGAACAGAGTGTCTTGTGGCCAAATTTGCTGATGATACAAAGACAGGTGGAAAAGCAAGTTGCAATGAGGGCACAAAGGGCCCGACTTTAGCAGGGGTGCGGGTTCTCGGCGGGTGGGCAAGCGGGCGCGTGGGTAACGCGCCCGGTGAAATTAGTGGGTTTCCCGCGCGATCATAGCAGGCAACGCACTAATTGGAGCCACTTACCTGCTCCTCCGGGTTCCCCGCTGCTGGTCTGCGCGTCGGGCGGGCTGCGCATGCGCAGTAAGATCTGTCAGCTGGAGGCGCTCTATTTAAAGGGGCAGTCCTCCACTGACAGATGCTGCAACAAATAGCAAAGATGACTGCATGAAGCAGCCCAGGGGGAAGGCTGCTCCCAGTTTAATGATGCCTCACCCCAGGTATCAATACATGGGGTGAGGAGGAGGGGGAGGACAGAGATCTTCCACCCGGCGGGCGGGAGGAAGCGGCCTGCCTCTGCCACCAGGAAGGCCTGGCTCGAGGTGGCAGAGGAGGTCACCAGCGCCACCAACATATCGCCCACCTGCACACAGTGCAGGAGGCGGTGCAATGACCTCAGTATGTCAGCCACAGTGAGTACACGTAGTCTTTCCCCGACACTCCGCCTGCCACATCACTGCCCCCACCCCACATCTCCTTCGGCACTGCCAACACTACTCTGTCACATCACCCCTCATACCCACTTAAAACCCATCCTCATCTTACCTGCACCTTCTCACCTCGCCAGTACTCATCCCGCCACTACCACTCAACCCAATCCTCATACAATCTCATGGCTCTATCCCATACTCACCCTCTTGTGCATCTCTCTCACGGCCAGCCTCACTCAACCTGCCACCACCTGTGCTGCAGCCACAGAACATGCATCACATATGTGCAGTAGGCAGCGTAAGGCAAACGTGTTGTGAGCATGAAGGGGATGCACAAGGGTGTTTGAGGGTTTGTCATGGTTGTTACTTCTATTGAATTTCAGAACAACTCACATCACACATTATGTTGGCACCACTACTGCCATGTCTTCGCGAATCCTGTCCGGTTTGTGCAATAATGCCCGCTCCTGAGGATCACTATGAGGACCCACCACTGATGCCACACATTGTGTCACTGCAGAGTGGGTGTAGGTGTATTTGCAGGGCTCTTCTGCGCAGACGACTGAGAGACATCGGCGATGTCCCTGGTTGCACCCTGGAAGGATGCGGAGGAGAAGTTGTTGAGGGCAGTGGTGACTTTGACAGCGACAGGTAGGAAGATGGTGCACGGGCCAGCCAGGAGCAGCTCGGCATGAAAGAGGCTGCAGATGCCCATGGCTACATGTCGAGTGACTCTGAGCCTCCGTGTGTACTGCTGCTCAGAGAGGTCCAGGAAGCTGAGCCTCGGTCTGTGGAACCTGTGGCGAGGGTAGTGCCCTCTGCGACGTATCCTCTCTCTGCGGTAGCCCTCCCTCCTGCTGTACAGATGGATGTGTCACAGCACTCTGTTGTGGAGCTCCACGTGTCAGAGGTGGACGGCGTGGATGGTGAGGCTGGTGATGCTGTTCACCCTCCGAGGACGTCATGATTGCAGCTACGGCGGCCCCCATCCACAAGATGTACATCTGAGGGGGTCCGCAAGGTAGGTACATGTCTCCGGACCCCGGGGTAAGTGTGCAGGTTGGTGACTTTGACCATCAGGAGGAGGGTGGTGGAGGCCAAACTTTGTCCCAAGTGACAGAGTGGCCTCCTGCAATGGGTGAGGGTCTCCCCCCACCCCCCGCCCCCATCAAATGGACCTTTGCAGCTGCCACAGGCTGACAGCTGCAACACGTCCATTCGATCTGGGAGTGTTTCCCCCAGTGTGGGAAACAGTCCCATGTTGATCCAAAATCACACACAGTCCCTTAATCAGGTCAGTTATTGACCTGAAATATCTACATAAATATTCTCAAGTGGATTCCCACCAGCGGGGGCTGCGCGTGCACGCCGGCACGTCAGCGGGGATCCCGGAAGTGGGCGGGATCCGGTCGGGATCCTGGATTTTACGATTTTCGAGGCCCCCCCGGGCGAGAACGCACCCGATAGCGGGTGCTAAAATCGGGCCCAAAGTGTCTGCAAAGGGATATTGACAAGTTAAGCGAAAGGGCAAAAAATTGGCAGATGGAATATAATGTGGAAAAATGTGAAGTCATCCACTTTGAGAGGAAAAATAAAAAAGCAAAATATTATTTGAATGGAGAAATACTACAAAATGCTGCAGTACAGAGGGATCTGGGTGACCTCGTACATGAAACACAAAATGTCAACATACAGGTGCAGCAGGTAATCCGGAAGGCAAACGGAATATTGGCCTTTATTTCTAGGAGGATGGAGTATAAAAGCAGGGAAGTCATGCTACAACTTTACAGGGTGCTGGTGAGACCACACCTGGAGTACTGCGTATCGTTCTGGTGCCCTTATTTAAGGAAGGACATAATCACATTGGAGGCAGTTCAGAGAAGGTTCACTTGGTTGATTCCGGGTATGGAAGGGTTGTCTTATGAGGAAAGATTGAACAGGTTGGGTCTATACTCATTGGAGTTTAGAAGAATGAGAGGAGATCTTATTGAAACATACAAGATTCTGAGGGGACTCGATAGGGTAGATGCTGAGAGGATGTTACCCCTCATGGGGGAATCTAAAACTAGGGGGTCATAGTCTCAGAATAAGAGGTCGCCCATTTAAGATGGAAATGAGGAGGAATTTCTTCTCCAAGAGGGTCGTGAATCTTTGGAATTCTTTACCCCAAAAAGCAGTGGAGGCTGAGTCATTGAATACATTCAAGGCTGAGTTAGACAAATTTTTGATCAGCAAGGGAGTCAAAGGATATGGGGAAAGGGCGGGAAAGTGGAGTTGAGGTAAAAATCAGATCAGCCATGATCTCATTGAATGTCGGAGCAGGCTTGAGGGGCCGAATGGCCTACTCCTGCTCCTATCTTTTATGGTCTTATGGCTTTTGTGTCAGCGCCCTTTTGTGTGCTTCATCATGAACGGCGACACTTGATGCCACCCAGTGGGTCCCTTTACAGTGGGTGTAGATGTAGTTGCAGGACTATTTTGTGCAGGAGGATGGGGGTGGGTGTGTGGCTGGTGTTGGTGCTGGTCTTTCCAGGTGTTGTGAGGACTGAACTCTTCCCACTTTCTCATCTTAGTAGAACCCCATTCACATATGGCCTCATGGGCAGCCAGGTGAGCCATTGCTCTGCCCATGGCTTCCTCCTCCTCCTCCTCCTCAATGTGGATGGCAGATGTGCATGGAACCTCCTCAAGCGGTACCCCTCCCTGTTGTGCAGGACACAACACACTACTATAATGCGACACACTCTTTCTGGTGCGTATTGCAGAGCTCTCCCAGAACGGTCGAGGCAGCGAAATTGCATCTTAAGCAGCCCTAACGCATGTTCAATTATAGATCTGGTGGTGATGTGGCCATCGTTATATCGACGCTGTTGCTCGGTGATGGGGTTCCTCAGAAGTGTCATGAGCCACATGTGCAGGGAGCATCCCTTGTCCCCGAGGAGTCAGCCCTTAAGGTATTCGGTGCGTGTAAGAGGCCCGGGATGTTGGCTTCCCTCAGAATGAAGGAATCGTGGCAGCTGCCAGGGTATCTGGCGCACACGTGAAGGAATCTTTTGCGGTGGTCACAAACGAGCTGAGTGTTGATGGAGTGATACCCCTTTCTTTTGATGAACAATCCTGGCTCATGTGGAGGTGCTTGGATTGCTATATGCGTGCAATCGATTGCACCCTGTACACGTGGGAAGCCAGCCACAGCGTGGAATCCCACTGCTCTCTCCGACTGGCTGGGGTTGTCCATGGGGAAGTTGACGTATTGTGAGGCCCTGCGAAACAAGCCGTCAGTGACCTGCCTCATGCACTTGTGTGCAGACGACTGAGAGACCCCGGCGATGTACCCGGTGGCACCCTGAAATGATCCGGAGGCGAAGAAGTTGAGGGCAGGCATGACTTTAACAGCGACGGGTCATGAGATGTCGCCAGGCCCAGCTGGGAGCAGCTCGGCATGAAGGAGGCTGCAGATGTCTGCGACCACCTGGCAACTCTCTCTCAGCCTCCGTATGCACTGCTCCTCAGAGAGGTCCAGGAAGCTGAGCCTCGGTCTGTAGACCCTCTGGCGAGGGTAGTGCCTCCTGCGATGTCGCTCCCTCTGTTGTTCCCCTTTGTGCTCTTGTGCAGGTCCCTGTGGCACAGCACTGTGTTGTGGAGCTCCAAGTGGCAGAAGTGCACGCCATGCCTGGCGAGGCTGGTGATGTTCCTCATCCTCAGATGTAGTGGTGTAAACAGCCATGGCGCCCCTCCCCCCCCCCCATCCTGATGTTGTCAGTTTGAGGGGTTCTGGAAAGTTGGTAAATATGTGTAAAAAGAAGAATTCTGAGTGGAAACCAAGAATTTTCAGTCTTAACACAAAGATCGCCCAGCCAGAAGTTTGTCTGAGAGAACCGAGTGCCCTGCTGCAATAACTCACCTTTTATCCCCATCTGTCAAACAGGCAATTAAATGTCCAACTGGCTGCTGCCTGAAACACGTCTCCTTGAACATGGAGTGTTTCCCACAGCACGGGAAACACGCTGAGGCTGAATTAAAATCGCACCCCTGCCTCAATCTCTACAAAATTAACAATGTCAATCAGTGGTTTAACTATCAGTCTTTAATTGCCGGCGGGATTTCTGGATCCGTGAAGCGCGGGCACACAGGTGGGAATCCCGGAAGTCGGCGGGTTGGAGCCGGTTTCCGAACCCGTTCAGGATTTTCCTGATTTTCGCAGCCCCCCCCCGCCCCCAATGCATCCGCAATTCCATGTTAAAATTGGCCCCATAAAGTCTGCAATGGGTAAAAATACAGACTTGAAACAGGTATTTTATTAGATACATCTGTAATTCATTTAACTTCCAGTAGGCGGCGCTCACTCAGTGACTTCCCCCACCACCAATGCTTCAAGATCTCGACACTAAGTTTTCCCTGACCAACAACGTGTGTACACTCGTGTGGTGCTGAAAGGCAGTTGCAAATCGGCTTGTGAGCAGTGTGGCTGGATGTTCCATTTTCTTCAGTTAATTCTGACTCCCCAAGAGTAAGTGAACGCTTGTGTCAGCGAGGTCTTCACTCAAGCAGCTGTTCTGCAATCTGTTACAGCTTCTGGAAATACTGTGTTTCTCTATGGCCATTTGCAGTCTTCAAACTGTCGCAAGGTTTTCATTTCCTCATACCCTGCTGTCAACCGGAGAGCATTCCACTTCCACAGGCACTCTTCTTTCATTCTTGCAGCCCAGACAATATCAAACCGAAAATTTAAAACTGCTTTGAAATTCACAAGTTAGTTATCAAAATAGGTTATGCCACGGCTGACACAATCAAAGAAATGTTAGAAAAGAGTAATGCACGAGGGCAGGTCTATGCTAAATATATATACACCCTACAGGGAACAGAATTACAGCCAGTGGCGAAAGAAAAAACTCTGGCTGTTATAGTGCATCACTCTCTAAAGGTTCACGACAAACGCTGAAGCAAACAGGTTCTAGGGTGTATTCACGGGACAATTCGCTATAAAACAAAGCACACCATTTTGCCTTTCTACAAGCCCCTGGTTTAGGCCTCCGTTAGAATACAGTGTCCAGATTTGGTCTCCTCGCATGGTAGGGGATCTTAAGGCTTAACGAGCTGGATCTGTATCAGTTAGAGAAGCTTAGAGGGGCGATTTGATTGAGGATTATAAAATAATGAAGGGACTAGATTGTGCTAACGTGGACCTATTATTTCTACTGGATAGATGTAAGGAGTCGCACAACACCAGGTTATAGTCCAACAGCTTTATTGGAATCACAAACTTTCGGAGCTTTGCTCCTTCGTCACCTGACGAAGGAGCAAAGCTCCGAAAGCTTGTGATTCCAATAAAGCTGTTGGACTATAACCTGGTGTTGTGCGACTCCTTACATTTGTCCACCCCAGTCCATCACCGGCATCTCCACTTCTACTGGATAGGTTAGGGAGGACCAGGGGTCCGCTTACAAGTTACGTAAAGGCAGAATAAGATTGGATGCTGGTGGTTCTCTTTTTCCCAGAGAACTGTGGACCTGTGAAATAGGTTGCCAGCTCGTGCGGTGGACGCCGATTTGCTGTATTCCTTCAAGCGAGAGCTGGACCTGTTTCAGGCTGGGGTGGAGAGAACGTTGTACAAGCAATTGGTACCCTGTAATATGTGAGGGTCGATGTAGTCTCCTGGACCAGCTTCGATTGCCTAAAAGGATCGGAAAGACATTTTTCTAATTTTTTTCCTTCCAATTGGCCTGGATTTTTATCTGGTTTTTCGCCTCTCCCAGGAGATTACATGGCTCCGGGTGGGTGGGGAGTGTATATATTGTAATGCAAGAGGTATCATGGTTCTATGGGACTGGCTAAATGGACCAGTTGGTCTTTTCATGTACGATATTTCTGTGTGTTAGTAACTACCCGCGTGTCTGCTGACTATTCATCTTTTGACACACTCAGGCTCACTATTCTCTTCAACTAAGCACCACTTTACGATGTTAGAATCACTCACTTTAAAGAAAGATATTCCAAAAATAGATGGAACAATATTACAGTGATGCATTTTGGAAAGAAGGATGCGGAGAGGCAGTATAAACTAAATGGTACAATTTGAAAGGGGGTGCAGGAACAGAGAGACCTGGGGGTGTTTGTACACAAATCTTTGAAGGTGGCAGGACAAGTTGATAGGGCTGTTTAAAAAGCTTATGGGATCCTTGGCTTTATAAATAGAACCATAAAGAGTACAAAAGCAAGGAAGTTTTGGTAAACCTTTATAAATCACTGTTTAGTCTTCAGCTGGAGTATTGCCTCAAATTATGTGCACAAGTCTTTAGGAAGGATATCAAGGCCCTGGAGAGGGTGCAGAAGAGATTTACTAGAATGGTACCAGGGATGAGGGACTTCAGTCATCTGGAGAAGCTGGGATTGTTCTCATTAGAGCAGAGAAGGTTAAGAGGAGATTTAATAGAGCTGTTCAATATTATGAGGAGTTTTGATAGAGTGGATAGGGAGAAACTGTTTCTACTGCAGGAGGGTCGGTGAGCAGAGAAATAGATTTAAGATACAAAATTAGGAGAATTCTTTTTATGCGGCTAGTTTTTACGATCTAAAATGTATTGCCTGAAAGGGTGGGGGAAGCAGATTCAATAGTAACTTTCAAAAGGGAATTGGATATTTACTTGAAAAGGAAAAAAATTGCAGGGTTATGGGGAAAGAGCAGAGGAGTGGGGAGTAATTGGATCAGTCAGAGAGCCGGCACAGGCAAGATGGGCCGAATGACCTCCTTCTGTGCATTTTATGATTGTGTGAATATTGAAGGATGTTAAAGTTAATCATTCTTTGTACCTTTTTTTGAGCTTAAGGCTGAATCTCCCCCTTCAAGTATTATCTCACTGAAAACATGTATTGTGTTTCACCCATGGGCTGTTAGTTACATTTTCACAAATAATTACTGGTAGTATTGTAAAAAGGATGATGGAATTAGTTCTTGGAAAAAAGTTTAGTTTGTTTTGGAAAATGTTCTCCTCTTCTCTCAGTCTCGTCTCCTGAAAGTACTGATTCGTGCTGGATTACAGTGTCCTCTGGTGCCTTGCTTACTCCACTCCTGAAGGTACTGACTCATGCTGGAGTACACCGATACCCAAGTAGTTATTCTTCCTGCATCAGCCTAGACCGTATGTGCCAGCAACCTGTGTGGAATATCATAGCTAAGTGCAATCCTACACTCATCTGATGCCTACACAAATACAATTAACATCAGAGGCCACTGAATCAGAAGCAGGAACCTTCTGTAATTTTCAATATGCTCAAGGGGCACGGAGGGCAATTAGTGCGACAAAGGGGTAGAAATTGGTATGTGTTGCACCTGTTTATTGGGCATAAAATGAGTGCAACGGTGACAAACTTAGCAGTAGAACAGCCACCGCATGCATGTCCGGGATACTGCTAAATTCGCCTGGCCCATTTTTTAGGCATCCTTGATGGCCACCTAAATTAGGCCTTCAGCCCCTTGCATGTGTTAATCATGCCTAACGACTGTTGAAGGACCCCATTAGTTTATGACGAGCGAAGCAGGTACCGGGCCTGCCCAGCTCAGAATTCTTCAGCGGCTGCTATGGTCACCAATGAAGGGCAAGTTTTTTTTAATGTATATATTTATAAAAAAAATCTTCCTGTGGAGCCAGGAGGAGCACCGACCGAACGACTCCCACCGTCATCACGATCGCCGCCCCCCCTTCCACTCCCTGCCACTGCTCGCTCCATCCCCCCCTCCCCAGGACTTACCTTTGGACCGCTGCCAACCGGCAAGAGGCCCAACATACGGCAATTGCAGTGTCTGTGAAGGTGCGATAGGCGCCGGCAGCTCACGCATAAAATGTTCATGAGGCCCGAGGCTTAATTTCGAGCCTGCTTCAGGCCTCGTTTATACAACAAAAGCTGTTCAGACCATGAATCGCACTTGCGTGCTTCAGCTGTACGCTGGTTTTAGGGGAGCTCTTAACCTAGTGTTTGAAGAGAGGAATTCAAGCTGCAAGGAGTACGCCAGAGATCCACCCGACTTTCTGCAAGCAACGAGTTCCTGGCTTTGGCTGGGCTGCGTGTTGTTGGTCGGAAAAAGGCAAACGATGAGGTAAAAATTTACTGATAAACAGGGTAAGAATGTTTTTTTTAAAAATGTGTGATTCGACAGATGAATGGTATTTCATTGTAAATAAGGCAGCCCATGGCCTTTTATCCCTGGTCGCAATCCCAGTATAGGTGAGGAAATTATGCCAAGCAATGCCACCTCTGTTTACTTCTTATTTATATGGGGCTTTATTGCCACACCCGGTGACTCACCCATACCAGGACCAAAATTTTTTTTAGCATTTGCCATCACTCTAACAAATCTGCTCAAACATATGAACATAAGAAATAGGAGCAGGAGTAGGCCATACGGCCCCTCGAGCCTGCTCTGCCGTTCAGATCATGATGTGGAGATCATGTTCAGATCATGGCTGATCTTCAACCTCAACTCCACTTTCCTGCCTGATCCCCATATCCCTTGATTCCCCTGACCTTCGCATAAAGAAAATGAACTAGGAAAGAGGGACTGCTCATCTGGCAATTGATTTACATAGGCCAGAAGCAGATTCCAGTTGAAGTTTACATGCAGCCTAATGATAGGATGAAAAGAACAAATTATTAACATTTCTGTGTTTTATTATTGTTCCATTTCTGGCGGCTATTTGGCTGCATTTATATTTGACACCTTTTTTCTCACGTAACTCAGTTCATCATGAAATCCCTTATTAAGCTGCTTGAAGTCAACTTCTTTCTGATAGTTTCAATTAAAGGACAAACTATTTGAAATATCTTCACTGCCTCATCTCGTGTGCTTTATTACTTCCTTTGCTTATCAGCGTATTCCGTGCTTGCTTGGGTTGGTGTTGCGTTTGACTCATCTTATTTGAGCCTTGTGTGTTTCCCATTCTGATTACTTTGTCTAAATACAAGAAAAGGCTTAATTATCATCTGAATACAGAGCAGGAGCTCGGAGGAGCGGACAATTTATTTGTAAATGAATTTGGCAGATGTTTTGTGTTGCCTCGCCCTTTTCCTATTATTCTGTGCTTATCTGACGGTAATTGTTACGGAACATGGATAAACAAAACTTACTCTGCCAGCATTGTTGGCTTAATGCAGTGCATAGATTATTATTCCATTTTATCATAATTGCTGTACTCCAAAGAAATAACCAAGACTCCGAGGTTGTTAGTGAAGTGTAATTGGGTGCGATATCCTGAAACGGAGTTTCAATGGCCTGGAGATTAAGCATTCAGAAAACACAAAATGGGATTCAAGGCTTTCAGGCAACGTTAAAAAACCAATGATCATCTGCCACTTGGGTCTGTTTGCATGGACAGGTTTTCATACATATGTGTGGTGCTATGTGTGCTACACAGCCATTATTTCAAACCATTATAGGTCCTCCCTGTTGAAGAGCTAATCCTCCCTCAGTACTCCTCCTAAACATTTCACAGTTTTAAAAAAAAAAGTAAATTTTTACTAAATATTTTTTCCAAAGTCGACCAGGTATAAAGAAAGAAAGATTTGCATTTAAATAGTGCCTTTCACGGCATCAGGACATCCCAATTAAGTACTTTGTGAAGTGTAGTCACACTTGTAATTCAGGAAACGCGGCAGCCAATTTTCACACAAGGTTCCACAAACAGCAGTGTGATAATGACCAGATAATCTTGTTTTTAGTGATGTTGGTTGAAGGATAAATATTGGCCAGGACATCAGGAGAACCCCCTGCTCTTCGAAATAGTGCCATGGGAACTTTTACGTCCACCTGAGTGGGCGTACAGGGCCTCAGTTTAATGCCTCATCCAAAAGTCGACACCTGCGACAGTGCAGCACTCCCTCGGTACTGCACTGGAGTGTCAGCCTAGATTTTGTGCTCAAGCCTCTGGAGTGGAACTTGAACCCACAACCTCTTGATGGAGAAAGCCTTGACATTTTTTACCCCTACTGGAACAGAGAAGATAAATGGAAGTTCTGATGGAGGTTTTCAGGTTGAGAGGACAAATAGTAAAAGATTGCTTCTGTAGGTTGGCAAATCAGCAGCAAAGGGGCATAGACTCAGGATTATCACCAGAATGGGGAAATTAGAAGAAATGTTTTCACAGCGGATTTTAGAACATGGAATTCTTTACTACAAATGGCTACTAAGACAGACACCTGAATATAATTTAAAAGGAAATTACGGAGGCGCAGGGAAAATAGGGATTAAAGTCGGTCGTTCCAATTGAAGAAGTAGCATCATTAGAGGCAGAATGGGCCAAATGGCCTCCTTCTGTTGTGTCATTTCTATTTTTTGTTTAAGATAAAATGAAAACATCATCAAGCCCAAAAATCATTACAAAGTTTTGAAGTCCTTAAAGGAAATTGATAAAGTTGTTCCAGACAAATTGTTTACTGAGACAAAAGGTTCTCATATCAAGGGACACAAGTTAAAATAAAGTATAAAGTTAAAAGTTAAGAAGTGAAGTTAGGCAGATTATCGCCGACAGAAAGATTGGAGAAGCTCATGTGCAAAAGAGACAGTTTCCAGTTCAAATCACAAGTGGAAGTCCAAGTATAACATTTTTGTATAATTAGATATTAGGCAGTACGGATGCACTCCTGAACATACGATTTCAGACCAACACCATTGTAGCCAAGCAAATATCTAAGGTAGGCTCAAAACTTGCAACAACCACCCTACTCATTAGAACATAGGAACAGGAGAAGGCCATTCAGCTCCTCGAGCAATGGCTTGAAGAATTATCTGGAACTGAGAGGGAAAAACTCTCACCCCAGTGATAAGTCTATTCCTCCAGGTCACATCAACGAGACAGGCTGGCTTGTCAATCATCAGCAATGCCCTAGAATACTGTAGAACTACCCGTGTGAGATAAGATTGACATGTTTCCAAAGTTCCATCCGCAGACATGTCATCTCGGAGCCAATTCAACCACAAAGTGACCAAGTTAACCTCCCCTCAAAAGGAGGATAAGCATGAACGAGTACAAGACATGATTACATGCATTCCTGGAGAGGGACATATAGAGGGATAAGGCGAGAAGGCGACAAGGTGGGGTTCATCTATGAAAAAGAGAGAGGTTTGTTGAGTCTAGTGGCCTGTTCCTGTTCCTAAAATTTCTCTCATTCTTAACCTGCATAATAGAGCACATGCACTAAGTGCAGAAATGTAGCTATAGAGTATAAACTTTTTAAAAAATAATTTGGAATAATTTTTTATTTTCAGCAAGCGTATCAATGCTGGCGAATAGTGCATTTTTACCCAATATCAGGATTATACATGCCAAGCCAGGTATAGCATGGGTCTGAGGCAACGTAAAACATTCTCTCCATTGCTCCAACGTGTTTTTTTAACCTCAACCCTAAAAACATTAATGTCGTTTTGACATTTGTTCTTCATTTTGTTGCTTAGTTTAAAATTACGTTTTAAGCAGTTAAGTGCTGTTGAAATCATTGGAGATTTTACCGAGCCCAAAATTATGGAGCTGAATTAACATTAGTGGAGATGGTCATTAACCCAGGGCACTGCGTTGATTGTGCCATTTGCTTTGTGTATTAACATATCTCCTCCTAGCCAGTTTTCCCAATTATATCATCAGCATTCTTTAATCAATTCTATTTGATTTTTGTTTTAATAGCTAAAATTGACCTCCTTTAAAAAGAATAAGTCCTGAGAGTTAGGACCTTTTGAATATTTGGGCCCTCTTGAGTTTTTTTGATGAGATTTCTCACTAAAAAAATCGTGATGGGGAGATTCCTTCTATAAAAGGAAGTCCTGATGGAAAGATTACCCTTTGTAAAAGAGGTTTCTAATGAGGAAATTTCCTCTTTAAAGAGGTTGTGATTTTCTCTTGATGCTAAAATTCCTGTACAAAATTACATTCATTCACTCGATGTTCAGTTTCCAAAGTTTCCCATTATACAGTTTCTGCCTCCTATCACAGTGCATTATGAAGGTAGGATTTACCTGGCTGTACACATTTTCATGCCGCTGTTATATTTAAGTGGTTGAAATTTGGTAGAGTATAAATAACAAAAATCATTGCAGTCTGCCATGCATAAGCTGATTTGTTTAGTAATTTAGTCTGTAAACAGAGTCGAATTGAGAGAAAAGAAGTACTCAGTGGAAAACAGCTGCAATTATCAAGTCACAAAAATAAACATAATGGTTTCAAACAGAAAATGTGTTGGTTCAAACATTGAAGTAACATCATCCATGTTTATGATTCCCCCCTCTCCAACTCAACCCCAGCTCCTGAAAATGTGAGCTTGTGTTGGGATGCAGCCCTGCAGACCTGAGCTGCTCCTAATCTCACCAGAGAGGTCGTTCTTCACGTACGGGCCGACATCCATATACCGACACTTTCCAACACAGGGTTGGTGGAACAATGATCAGGAACAGGAATTCTAGTTGATTTTGCCTCACTGTAAACCAGGGACACAAACCAACTGTGCATTGAGCAGGGAACAAACGTTGAGCACCTCTTGGACTGTCCCATTTCATATGATGCACTTACATTCAGCGTGTACATGCCAACTTAGAAAACTAGCAAAAAGCTGACCAACAGCTTCGGAAAGACTCCAAAAAGGCTGCTATTTCAAAAGTCTTAAATATAGGCCTAGGACAAGTGAAAATAAGTAGTTACAATGAAAGTACATTGGGATGGAAGCTTTTTGTCACTTAAGCAATGACAACAACTTGCATTTATATAGCGCTTTTAACATAGTAGAACGTCCCAAGACGCTTAAACTGCCGATGTACCCAACATCTCAGCACTGCCATTAAAGAAACAAAACTAAAGTACACAAAAATATGCTTTGCAGCAGTGTTAGATTTAGAAATTGCTGAGGGGGGATACAAGCATTGAAGGAGTAACATTTATTTTCTAGGAGGTTTTAGGAAATTGGCTGACTAAAAATATATTATTTTGAGACTATTTGGTGCATTGTTTTTTGCATTTCTGTGTTTCCTGTAATTCTACCTGTAAGCCAAAAATAATTCATCTCATAATTCCCCACCATCAACATCCTGGGGGTCACCATTGACCAGAAACTTAACTGGACCAGCCACATAAATACTGTGGCTACAAGAGCAGGTCAGAGGCTGGGTATTCTGATGTGAGTAACTCACCTCCTGACTGCCCAAAGCCTTTCCACCATCTACAAGGCACAAGTGAGGAATACTCTCCACTTGCCTGGGTGAGTGCAGCTCCAACAACACTCAAGAAGCTTGACACCATCCAGGACAAAGCAGTCCACTTGATTGGCACCCCATCCACCACCCTAAACATTCACTCCCTTCACCACCGGTGCACCGTGGCTGCAGTGTGCAGATGCACTGCAGCGACTCGCCAAGGCTTCTTCGACAGCATCTCCCAAATCCGCGACCTCTCTAGAAGGGCAGGTTCCCCTCCCTGTCACACACCATCCCGACTTGGAAATATATCGCCGTTCCTTCATCGTCGCTGGGTCAAAATCCTGGAACTCCCTACCTAACAGCACTGTGGGAGAACCTTCACCACACGTACTGCAGCGGTTCAAGAAGGCGGCTCATCGCCACCTTCTCAAGGGCAATTAGGGATGGGCAATAAATGCTGGCCTTGCCAGCGATGCCCACATCCCATGAACAAATAATAAAGGTGCTACTAATCAATTTAGCAAAAAATATTTCATTCAGCACCAAGATTGCTTCAGCTCCTTCCTGTAGACCACTATCATTTCTCTCAATAGCAATGAAGTCCTCTTTAACATACAGTGCTACACCTCTTCATTTTTGGTACATTATTCACACTTCAGGAAGTTCTGGTAAGCCTATTCAAAAACTGCACTGTCCAGTCCAATATCAGAAATGCGGTGCCCATACCTGCCACAAGTTCTGCATTTGCTCTAGCAACATTGATTTGGAGTGAAAAACAATGGCCCGGAAATTGCTTGTAAAACAACGGAGAGCCAAACAGCGCTCACTGTTATTTCAGGGAAAATGGAAGAGCAAGTTCCAGAGAGCTCACACGCACAGTCAAACGCGGAAATCCGGAAATTGCTGTACCTGATTCCCTGCTTCTCTGAAAGCTTCGCAGTAAAGAGATCTCACTGGCTGGAATGAATGAACCAGCATGAACTCACTCTCCTGCCCAGCTGGAAATTTACTAATCTCTCCAGAAAAAAGGTAAGCTGGGCTTTTTTTTGATCTAAACTAACTTTTAATGATGTGGTAAGTATTAACGACTGCCAAACAACCTCTCCGGCACTGAAAATTAACTTTTAAAAATGTGGAGTCTCATTCCTCCCAATATTAATTGATGTCGGACATTTAAAAAGAAAATTTTTTAAATTTTAAATTTTTATTTTTTTTACTTTTTCTTTCTACCTCTCTCTTTTAAATCTTGCCCTCTCTTTATTTTGCTTTCTCTAACTGATTTTACATTTGAATTCACTGTTGTAGCTTTCACTTCCTGGTTCTGAATCTGCGCAGCTTGTCAAGGATGCTTCAAGCTGATTGGTTGAGGGGAGAGAGCGATCCTTTCCCCGCTCTCACAGCTCACCATTGAAGCAAGTTGGCACCTAGAAGCCCGCGAATAGTTAATGGGTGAGTTTATAACTAACAAGTGGCAGGCGACGTTCGTTCACCGCTCAGCACAATTTCTGGTCCATTATCTTCAGTTTTTCCCCAAAATTAATTTACAGCAGCAAGCATGACTGGCAGCACAATGTCATCATTGTCATATCACAACTTTCTCTGTGAATGAGGATCCTACCCCTTTAACACACGAGACAGTTCAGATTCTGAACATTGATTATTTTTAACAAGATGACAGCAGTTAAACCGATCTTTCATACAACTGTATCAATAAAGTGCTTTCCATTTACTTTCTCTCTCTGAATGTCTGTAACTTGAAGTCTGGAAGTCTAAATGGTTATTAAAAGGATTTCTAACAGATTTAATCAACGTTGGAGTTATGTTATTCATTAGAGGTTTTGATTTGATTTTTATAGACCTACTGTCAGTGGTTGGGCGCCCAAATCAGTCATAGCAGAGCAGTCTTGGTGCTTAGCCATTGAGCAACTACCATGCGTTTAGAGATGAGCAACCAGTAGACAATGTAAGACCTCTTATTTAGTTATGATAGGATTTACTTAATGACAAATGTATGCAAAAAACAACAAAATGTTCTCTTAATGAGTGTGTGTTGTAATCCTTAGCAACCCTCTTGATGATTTTAACTAGCATCAGATTCAGCTCTTAAATAAAAGAGACCCATAATCAGAATGCATCGCCTCACACCAAAGGAGGAACAGACTCTATAACAGTTGCAGTTTATTGAGCTGTATTATGTTACTTCTTGAAGTCCACACTGGCTATAGCTTCTAGAAACTACCCTTATAACGTAGGACGGGGTCAACAGTAGCATGATCCACATTAAAAGAACAACATGGGCAATTTTTTTAATAACTGCAGACATTGATTATTTCTCAGGCGCCATTTCTTTTTCCAATAAATGGGGGGAAAAGACAGAGTTTGCATTTATATAGCGCCTTTCTTGTCCTCAAGTCATTCAGAAATACTTCACGGCCAATTAATTATGTTTGAAATACAGTCACTGTTATATAGGACAGTGACAGCAGAATAATTTTCCTCATTTTATATAATATATATATATATATATATATATATATAGAGGGTATGAGAGCTTTAATTGCGCAGCCAAAAAAGAAAGACCATATCCACCTTCAATGCAAAGCTGTTTTTGATTTGTATTGCTATCAAACTCAGACCACCTCTTTTGGCTTTGCTCACTGCATAAGCAGCACCTTGTTTATATTGACAATTTTCCCCCAGCTTTGGAGCTGACATCAGCACGAGCCTGGTAAATGTGCTAATAATATGCTCCTACCTATAATACCATGTGAGGGCGGCAATCAAAAGGGAGGATTCCACTTATTCTACTCTGCCCACGAGTGCAATTGTTAAATGCAACAATGTTGTTTTTCCTTCATCAAAAAAGTGTCATGTTGTATAAGAAGTTAATGGGTTTTGAATAATGTTTTGTTGGATGATTAAGTTCACAAGTTAATGCTAACATTTTAATTGCTTGAAATCATTATCATAGTAATAGAATGATTGTTATCTTTGGAATTCAGCCCTCGTTGAATAAACTCTTCACTGCCCATTTGTGAGTCTGAGTTCAGTTTCTGACTTATGCTGGCTAATTAGTTAACCTGATGGAGCATTTATACTGATATATTTTTGGATCACTCTCCACATTGTAGATTCTTATATATTCTGGATTGCTCTCTCCTATATGGCTGCTGTTATACTTATATAGTTAGTTGAAAAGGAGGATCACGATTAAAAATCTATAAATTGTCAGCAAATTTTCTTGGCGTTTTTAAGTTTATGATCACAACAATTTTGCAGCAGTTTTTTTTTAAAGTCAATCTTCCTATTCATTAACAAAAAGAAAGTATAATGAGGCGCTTTACATAGATTCAACTGGACCAATTAGTGCTTGTGAGCACGCAAGAAAAAGTCTTCTCTGTTTAAATATTCATTATTTTCGACTCAGGAATATTTTTCTGCTTCAGTTCTGTACCCCACATGCAGACCTTCCTCTGATATTACCAGCATTTAAAATATCACCAAGTTTGCTGTTGAGAGTATCTGACAGGCCAGTCACTGTGAACGGGCTGGCACTTTGTTAATTAGACGGAAATTTGGAAACTATTTGAAATTTTATTGCCTCAAGGGAAAGTTTTCCCCTTTGCATTTGTGTGAATAATTCCAAAAGCAAAATGATTCTGCTTCTATCAGTGTCTTTTTAATGTACACGTTCTCGGGGCTTGTGAGGCTGGCTTGTGCAGTGGAATGGTTTGCACAGCACTTGTAAAGCGATATGCATCTGGCCATTACCTAGCCATCTAAAGAATCCCTGTAGTTATCAGGGATGACGGTCTTCAGTTATGTGGAGCGATTAGAGAAGCTGGAATTGTTAACCTTAGAGCAGAGAAAGTAAAGGGGAGATTTAATAAAGGTGTTCAAGATTATGAGAGGTTTTGATTGAGTAAATAAGGAGAAACTGTTTCCACTAGCAGGACACAGATTTAAGATAATTAGCAAAAGAAAGAGGGGCGATGAGGAGAAATGTTTTCATGTAACGAGTTATTATGATCTGGAATGCACTGCCTGAAAGGGTGGTGGAAGCAGATTCAGTAGTAACTTTCAAAAGGGAATTGGATATATACTTGAAAAGGAAAAAAATTGCAGGACGATGGGGAAAGAACAGTGGAGTGGGACTAATCGGATAGCTCTTTTAAAGAGTCAGCACAGACACGATAGGTCGAATGGCCTCCTTCTGAGCTGCATTATTCCATAATTCTATATGGGAGCATCATAAAGATTCTGTCAAAATATTTTATTCACTTATTAGGAATATACTTTTTATCAGGTACTCCCAGCGAATTAACAGGAGGTTACACCCTCCCCCATGTAATAATCAATTCAATATTTTTAATTGTAATGAAAGGATTCCAGAAACGTAATCCCTTTAGTACTATCCTAATGTACAAGTTATATGGAAAGCGATTGCATGTAACCTGGGGTGTAGACCCACTAAAATGTGCAATCTGGGCAAAATGGTATTCACTTAGCAGTGATTTACAACTAAAAGTATTAAGTTAGCCTGAATGAATAAGATATAGATAGAAAAATGGCTTGGGATTTTCAGTTTTTAATGCCTTCGCAGAAAGAACCCTTATCAGGAGCTCAGCAAAGTGGAATTGACTGTATTCCAATAAGTCTGATAAAAATCTTCAAACTGCAATGATTCCAATTTGAGGTTTGGTCTGTGCTTCAGACTGGCAGCATAATGGAAGCAGCCGGCAGTTTTCCTATCTCTGTGTGTAATGTCTTGTGGAGATCTCCTCTTGCCCAATGGAACTGCAAGACCTCTACCATGAACTGTTATGACATTGAAAAGGGCCAAGTGCACACATTAGAGCACACAGCGAGGATGAATAACCCTTTTTTTAAAATATGGGAGACAAAAGGGATTCAGATATTTGTAAAGATGGCTGTGACTCCACCAGGCCAGTGTGCAGGTCTCTCTCGATCTCCAGGTAACCTGGATGCATTCCTTTCCCATCAGATGAAGCACACATTCAGGATCGAGGAAATGCGGAGGGCCATTCACTACAAGACCATAATGCACTGGAGTGTCAGTCTAAAGCATGTAATCAAAAGCCTCTGCAGTAGGACTTGAACTAATGACCTTCTGACTCTGAGGTGAGAGTACTACTACTGAGCCAATGCTGACACTCATTTTGCTGACACTGGTTGCAGTTTATGGGCCCAGCTTTTGCTGTAGCAGACCATCTAATGGCATCTGCTGTTAGATAGACTTGCCCTTGCACACTTAGCTTTTTAACTTTTTTGTGTGGCAAGTTGCTGAAAGTGCGAGCTGATAACCTCACAGCGAGGGACACCGGGCATCTGGGACCTGAGTGAACAGGGCAAGTCACTGTGTATCTCCTTAACCAATCAGATTGAAGGATTGAGAAATAAACAGCGCAAGGACTGAGAAGGAAGTGTAAATTAGAGTGGGTGAATTCAATGTCAAATCATGTACAGAAAGAGAGGGAAAGAAAGATTGGATTAAGAGAGAGAGAAAAAAAAGAGACAGAAAGGAAAAGTAAAAAAATAATTAAATTTAAAATTTGACATTCTTAAAATCTCCAACAACAATTAATACCAGAAGGATTGAGACTCCACGCTTGTAATAGTTAATTTTCAGTGCCGGAGAGGTTGATTGGCAATAATTAACAATTATCACATTGTTAAAAGGGTACTTACATTTGAGATGACAAGACATAACTTTCTGTGGCGAGTTTAGTTCGTATCTATAGCAACTTCACGTTGTTCAGTGCATTTCATTGGTGAGTCAGCAGGGAGATGCTGTTTTCGTAAAGCTAACGACGGAGCAGTGCAACTTGGACAGTGACATTTGGGTATCCACGTTTAACCGCGCATCTGCCCCTCACCTGAAGTTGCTGTACCATTTATGCTTAAATAACGGCGAGCGCCATTTGCCTCACCGTTATTTTGACAGCAAAATCTGAGCCATTGTTTTCAATTTTTGCTGTTAATCTTTTTAGTAATTTTCATTTAGTGTTTATATACCTTCCTACTCCCCTATGTGCTATGTGCTTAAAAACTTATCCATTTAAAATCATTGATATCTCAGCAAAGAGGGAGACCATTCAGCTTATTATGCTTGTGCTGGTGCTAGCACCACAGTGAAGTTTATCTATTCTAATCCCATTTCCCTGTTCTTTCCCTGCATCCATTAAGTGTTTGTCTCATTCCCTGTTAAATGTTGTGATTGTCTCAGCTTCAGTAGCTAATTGTGATGAAGCATCTGATGTTTTAATGGCCTTCTGCTTGAAAAAATCTCTTCTACTGATACTAATCCAGAGGTTATGCCCCTTTGTTACCAATTTGCCAGCTAGTGGAAGCAATCTTTTACTATTTACCCCCTCAAAACCTTTCATCATGTAGAAAATTTATTTTCGACCCTCTTAGCCTTCTCTGTTGCAGTAAAAATGCCCCAATTTTTGAACCTTTCTTAGTAAACTCCCCTACCTTGTACTATTCTAGTGAATGCTGTATTCCTTCTTTTCCTACACTTTTCACCTGTTTGTCTTAAATGACCACATACATCTTCCAACATATTCTCTCTCCTCAGTGTGTTGAAATAAAGACTCATTGCACTCTTTCCTACCCTAACTATTGATAACGTACTGCATAAGAGGCTTCTCTACAAGATAGAATCTGATGGTGGGGATTGAAAATTGGCTGAATGCCAATAGGCAGAAACTGGTTGTCTGTGGATTTGTTTCTGTTTCGAGACCGGTTACCAGCGGTGTCCCACAGGGGTCGGCGTTAGGACCTTTTCTATTTATTAATGATCTGAGTGTAAGTGTTGAGGGAAAGGTCCGCAGGACGATACCAAGATATGTGTGAGAGTTCGGACTGTTAAGGATGCTCAACTACTGCAAGCAGATCATGATGTGCTGGGGATTGGGCTATTGTTTGGCAAATTATGTTTAACTTAGAAAAATTAGGTGGTATGCAGGTCAAATGCTAGACATACATACACCCTACAGGGAAAATAATTAAAGCCAGTGGTGAAAGAAAGATATCTGAGTGTTTTAGTGTATCAGTCTCTAAAGGTTCATGACCAATGCGGTGAAGCTACAGCTAACACGAACAGGTTCTGGGGTGTATTTACAGGATAATTCATTATAAAACAAAGCATACTATTTTGTCTTTGTACAAGACCTTTGTTAGGCCTCAGTTAGAATGCTGTGTCCAGTTTTGGTCGTCTCACATGGTAGGGGATATTGAGGCTTTGGAAAAGTTGAAGAGGAGGATTATACGATTAATTCCCAGTTATAATTTAGATGGGCTCAATGAGCTGGGTCTCTATACTTTAGAGAAGCCTTGACTTAGGGGTGATTTGATTGAGGTTTAATAAATAGCGAAGGGGTTAGATGGTGTTCATGTAGACCACTTATTTCAACTGAATAGGTTAAGGAAAACCAGGGGTCACACTTACAAGTTATGTAAGGGCAAAATTAAGTTGGATTATAGAGAATTCTTCTTTTCCCAGAGAATAGTGAACCTATGAAACAGGTTGCTAGCTCATGCGCTGATTCACTGTGTTCCTTCAAACAGGAGCTAGTCCTATTTCTGATGTGGAGATGCCGGTGATGGACTGGGGTTGACAATTGTAAACAATTTTACAACACCAAGTTATAGTCCAGCAATTTTATTTTAAATTCACAAGCTTTCGGAGGCTTCCTCCTTCGTCAGGTGAACGATGTGAAAATTTCTGGCAGAGGTGGAAATCACATCCTATAAGAAGCAGGTATCCTGTAATGTAAATCAGGGCCAATGTGATCTCTTGGACTAACCCATCTGAGGGGGCCGGAGAGATAGTTATTTTTCCCTGTCCTGGGTATTTTATCTGATTTTTCGCCTCTCCTCGGAGATTACATGGGGAGTGGATAGGGAGTGTATGTACTGTGATGCATTTCAGAACTGTGTGGGACAGGCTGGACGGACCAGTAGGTCTTTTCCTGTTCATCATTTTCATATGTTTGTATTTATTTCATGACTCGAAGCTGTGGAACTCCTCATCTTGCGAACTATAACCCGCAGGCTTTTAAAAGGCCAGGCTTGGAGCCCCGTAACGACTGTTTTGATTTACCTCATCTTATATCCTACTCTTTCTAACCTGTGTATCCTATGGGCCACAGCCCTTCACCAATTTAAAAATGTAATATTGATATAGTGTCAACCATTTCTGTGACAATCAAAACTAACCACATGTCCCCTGAAATAGAGATCTATAATGTCTTAAATTTGATACCTATATCCTTATTTGGGCATTATTATGATGTGACACAGAGCCACAGCCACAGCTGTACATTTCTACCACTGGATGCAGCTTCGTAGCTTCAGGAGCTGCAGATCCCCATAGCCACACGCAGGGTTAGAGATCCATCTTGGGTGGAAACGCAAAGCGGACGCCATTGGATCGGTCGCCCGTTGTACATCCTGATTGACTATAATGCAATTGAATATCAGGTGGGGCGTATAACAGGCGGCCAATCCAATACCGCCCGCTTTGCGCTATCCGCCCAAGACGGATTACTAACCTGTAGTCTCAAAATCGCATGCCGTGGAAATTCACCCTGTCCTGACTTTCTGTGGACAAAGCTGCAGGTGCATGAGTGTTTTTTTAAAAAAACAGCGACATAGTCCTTAAGACTTTTATTTCACTACAAAAATCTGACTGGATATGTTAGAAAACATTAATGGCTAGTTTTTGAGGGAATAACAGGTGGTGTGCTCCGACCTTTTGTCCTTCATGGCCCTTCAGTCCCAAAGCTATATTTCCATTAATAATCTGTTATTTTCCATTAGAGTCATAGAGTCATAGAGTTATACAGCACGGATAGAGGCCCTTCGGCCCATCATGTCCGCGCCGGCCATCAAGCCCTGTCTACTCTAATCCCATATTCCAGCATTTGGTCCGTAGCCTTGTATGCTATGGCATTTCAAGTGCTCATCCAAATGCATCTTGAATGATGTGAGGGTTCCTGCCTCCACAACCCTTTCAGGCAGTGAGTTCCAGACTCCAACCACCCTCTGGGTGAAAAAGTTCTTTCTCAAATCCCCTCTAAACCTCCCGCCTTTTACCTTGAATCTATGTCCCCTTGTTATAGAACCCTCAACGAAGGGAAAAAGCTCCTTAGTATCCATCCTATCTGTGCCCCTCATCATTTTGTACACCTCAATCATGTCCCCCCTCAGCCTCCTCTGCTCCAAGGAAAACAGACCCAATCTTCCCAGTCTCTCTTCATAGCTGAAGCGCTCCAGCCCTGGTAACATCCTGGTGAATCTCCTCTGCACTCTCTCCAAAGCGATCACATCCTTCCTGTAGTGTGGCGACCAGAATTGCACACAGTACTCCAGCTGTGGCCTAACCAGTGTTTTATACAGCTCCATCATAACCTCCTTGCTCTTATATTCTATGCCTCGGCTAATAAAGGCAAGTATCCCATATGCCTTCTTTACCACCTTATCTACCTGTTCCGCCGCCTTCAGGGATCTGTGAACTTGCACACCAAGATCCCTCTGACCCTCTGTCTTGCCTAGGGTCCTCCCATTCATTGTGTATTCCCTTGCCTTGTTAGTCCCTCCAAAGTGCATCACCTCGCACTTTTCCAGGTTAAATTCCATTTGCCACTGTTCCGCCCATCTGACCAACCCATCTATATCGTCCTGCAGACTGAGGCTATCCTCCTCGCTATTTACCACCCTACCAATTTTTGTATCATCAGCGAACTTACTGATCATACCTTTTACATTCATATCCAAGTCATTAATGTAGACCACAAACAGCAAGGGACCCAGCACCGATCCTTGTGGTACCCCACTGGCCACAGGCTTCCAGTCACAAAAACAACCTTCGACCATCACCCTCTGCCTTCTGCCACTAAGCCAGTTTTGTATCCAAAGTGCCAAGGCACATTGGATTCCATGGGCTCGTACCTTCTTGACCAGTCTCCTGTGGGGGACTTTATCGAAGGCCTTACTGAAATCCATGTATACCACATCCACTGTGTTACCCTCATCCACACGCCGAGTCACCCCCTCAAAAAATTCAATCAAATTAGTCAGACATGATCTTCCCTTGACAAAGCCATGTTGACTATCCCTGATTAATCCTTGCTTCTCCAAGTGGAGACTAATTTTGTCCTTCAGAATTTTTTCCAATAATTTTCCTACCACTGATGTTAGGCTCACTGGCCTGTAGTTCCCCGGTTTTTCCCTACTCCCCTTCTTGAATAATGGTACTACATTAGCGGTTCTCCAGTCCTCTGGCACATCCCCTGTGGCCAGAGAGGTTCTGAATATATGTGTTAGAGCCCCCGCAATCTCCTCCTTTGCCTCACACAATAGCCTGGGATACATTTTGTCCGGGCCTGGGGATTTATCCATTTTTAGGCCTGCTAAAACCGCCAATATCTCCTCCCGCTCGATGTTAATATGTTCGAGTATATCACAGTCCCCCTGCCGTATTTCTATGTCTACATCGTCCTTCTCCATAGTGAAAACAGATGCAAAAAATTCATTTAGAACCCCTCCTACATCTGCCGGCTCCACACACAGATTGCCATTTTTGTCCCTAATGGGCCCTATTTTTTCCCTAGTCATCCTCTTACTCTTAATATACTTATAAAACATCTTAGGATTTTCCTTTATTTTGCTCGCCAGTGTTATTTCATGGCCCCTCCTTGATTTCCTAATTTCTTTTTTAAGTATCCCCCTGCACTTTTTGTACTCCTCTAGGGCTTCCTCCGTCTTTAGCCTTTTGTATCTGCCAAAAGCCCTCCTTTTTTTCCTAATCCATTCTCGTATATCCCCTGACATCCAAGGTTCCCTGGAGTTCTTGGAACCACCCTTGACCTTTACGGGAACATGTTGCCATTGTATGGTCTCAATCTCCCTTCTGAAAGACTCCCATTGCTCCGATGCGGATTTTCCTACAAGCAGCTGATCCCAGTCCATTTTGGCCAGATCCTGCCTTATCCTATTAAAATCGGCCTTCCCCCAATTTAGAACCTTTATTTCCGGCCCCTCCCTATCCTTTTCCATGACCACCTTAAATCTCACCGAATTATGGTCACTGTCACCAAAGTGCTCACCTACTAGCACTTCTTCCACTTGGCCGGCCACATTCCCTAGAATTAGGTCCAGTACCGCCCCCTCTCTTGTAGGACTTTTTACATGCTGGCTCAAAAAGCTCTCCTGGATGCACGTTAAGAATTTTGTACCCTCTAAGCCTTTTACACTCTGAGTATCCCAGTTAATATTGGGGAAGTTGAAATCCCCCACTATTATTACCCTATTATTTGCACAATTTTCTGAGATTTGCCTACATAACTGTTCCTCTATCTCCCCCTGACTGTTTGGGGGCCTATAGTACACTCCCATCAAAGTGCTTGCCCCCTTTTTGTTTTTAAGCTCCACCCATATGGCCTCATTAGAGGAACCTGCTAATATATCATCCCTCCTTATGGCAGTAATTGATTCTTTAATTAATATTGCGACCCCCCCTCCTCTTATACCTCCCCCTCTGTCTCGCCTGAAGATTCTGTACCCCAGAATATTGAGCTGCCAGTCTTGCCCCTCCCTCAACCATGTCTCTGTGACAGCAACAATATCATACTCCCATGTGTTTATCAACACCTTCAGTTCATCCACCTTATTCGCAAGACTCCTTGCATTAAAATAGATGCCATCCAGCCTTGCCCTCACATATTTGCCCTGTCT
Organism: Heptranchias perlo; assembly: GCF_035084215.1. Classification (NCBI taxonomy): domain Eukaryota; kingdom Metazoa; phylum Chordata; class Chondrichthyes; order Hexanchiformes; family Hexanchidae; genus Heptranchias; species Heptranchias perlo. The sequence continues at coordinate 20,483,575 of NC_090338.1, forward strand.
TACAAGCTGACTTGTTTTTTTCTCTATATTTGGCTGCACATCACCCCCTATTGAAGCTCCACTCAGTATCCCATCCCCCTGCCAAGTTAGTTTAAACCCCCCCCAACAGTGCTAGCAAACCTCCCCGCAAGGATATTTGTCCCGCTCTGGTTCAGGTGCAACCCGTCCGACTTGTACAAGTCCCACCTTCCCCAGAAGCAGGCCCAGTGATCCAGGAAACTGAAACCCTCCCTCCTGCACCAACTCTTTAGCCACGCATTCATCTGTTCTATCCTCCTATTTCTATACTCACTAGCCCGTGGCACTGGGAGTAATCCAGAGATTACAACCTTTGAGGTCCTGCTCTTTAATCTGCTACCTAGCTCCCTAAATTCTTGATGCAGGACCTCATCTCCCTTCCTACCTATGTCGTTGGTCCCAATGTGGACCACGACCTCTGCCTGCTCACCCTCCCCCTTGAGATTGCCCTGTAGCCGCTCAGTGACATCCATGACCCTGGCACCAGGGAGGCAACAAACCATCCTGGAGTCACGTTTACGGCCACAGAAACGCCTGTCTGTTCCCCTTACGATAGAATCCCCTACCACTATAGCTCTTCCACTCTTTTTCCTCCCAGCCTGTGCAGCAGAGCTACCCCTGGTGCCAGGAAGTTGGCTGCTGCTGCCTTCCCCTGATAAGTCATCCCCCTCAACAATATCCAAAGCGGTATATTTGTTTGAGAGGGGGACGGCCACAGGGGACCCCTGCACTGCCTGCCTGCTCCTCTTACTCTGCCTGGTGGTCACCCAATTACTTCCTGCCTGTACAACCTTTACCTGCGGTGTGACCATTTCATTGTTCTGACATTTTCTGTAGTTTTTTAGTATCAAATTGGGGGACTGGGGAGCCAGGTTGATCAAGTCCAGCCCAAGCTAATGATTTGAAAGCCTCCTCTCTCTCATGATTGTAAGCATCCTTTATGAAATGACCCAGTTTTTGGTGGCAGTGAGCCAACAGCACAATACTACCCATAATTCAGTACCATTTGGTAGTAAATTGATAGTCTCACTCAGCAAGCTAGTTTGGCTGGTTTGAGAAACGAAAATGTCAGGCTGGTGCAATAGAAGGTGGCTCTTTTGAGTTGGGAATCATGACTATTGTTGAGGTAGAATTAATGCATCTAAACCTGGCCTGATGAAAAAATAATCAACTTACCATCTTGATCACTCTTCTCTCCGTGCTCGTATTAAATTGATCGATGTGTTTCTGTTGGCACTAGTAACAAGTTTCTAGGGGAATATTTTCTATGTCTTCTTTGAAAAATGTTAAATGTCCTTTTCATAAATTTTAACAACTCCTCTCTCCGCACCCCCCCCCCCCCAAACTGCCTCGTCCCAATCAAAATGGTGGATGAACACAGTTTTGCTCGTGGCAATTTCATGCAATTCAAAATTGTTAGCAAAATTGAGAGAAAACCAGCCAATTCAGGACACAACTGTAACTTCATGCGTCTCAAGCAGATAACAAGCCCATTAACTTTTAACTGGTATAAATGACAAAAATTTCATAAATCCAGCTGTACTGTAACAAATTTGTGCAGTTCATTTTGTTAACCATGCCTTGGAGGTCCTTGTGTATTATATAAATGAGGACCATTTTGGTCAAATCTGGCAACCCAGAATTATATAACACAGAACATGATTACTGTGAGGAGCTGAATGGATGTCTCGAAGAAGTTGAGACTTAGTGAGGCAAGGTTATTACTTGAAGTTGTGGAACAGGACTGATATGTAGTAGTAGTTATAGTTCTAAAAAGTACCATTCACACAGAGAAATGACTGGATTTGCATGTGACATATCACCCTATCTTAATCCAGACTGCTTGGAACATTGAGATTTTGACCTATTTGGCCTGGAAGGGATTTTGGATTTATTTACATCACTATGATGCTATGAAGTTATGTTCAGTTCACAAATGGTTAACTCCTAGAGAGAAAGAAAAGCGATCTGGATATTATTTAGCACAAATTAATTGGAATACTAGATGAATTAGCAATCAAATAAGTTTATTTTCACATACCATGTCATTTTTGAGCGTGGAGTCAATTTACGACATTCCGGAGCTGTTTGCACTTTTAATACTGGAGTGGCTTTCATTCAATATGGCCATCATGGACTGGGGGGTGTTGGCTTAGCTGAACAAACTATGTGGTTACCGTGAGTTCTCATCCAGGGGAGGAGGGGTTCCTATTCAAAATGAAAGGTTTAATTGACAGCTCAGTGAGCCAATCCTTGACACACAGCTGTGGAGGGGTCAGATCTCTCTCTATCTCCTTGAGTCTGGAATAAATAGATTGAGATAGAGGTTCATGACAGTTGGTGCAGGAACTGCTAACTTGTGAGTGAGTTTAGCCATCAGGCTGGATTGCATATCTTATTACTTTGATGTTACAAGGAGCGATAGGAAATCGTTCTCTTTCACTCAAAGACTGCATTCTGTTCATGTATAAATTTCATGTAAAATAAACCAGTTTATTGCTTTACAGTTGAATTCATTTCAGTAGAATGCTCCACAGGGGCGGCTTGTGCAAGATCATGGTATTGAGTATACACATCGAGTGGTCCCCAGGTCACTCTACCATTTAACTAGGTATTGGGCAGAAAAGGTGCTCTCCAGACCATATGGGATGGAGACCATAGGAGCCCACTTAAAGGAGTGACACTGAATCCAAAGAAATCTCTAGTGCTGACCTGTTATTTGTAAAATTGCTCTTATGCAAAATTTGCATGCAAAAGAGGAACCATTAACTTTGTGGCATTTGAGAATTGTGTAAATAATGCTACGAGAGACTCTAAAGAGGCCTGATAAGATTGGAGAGGAGTGCATGATAATTGGTATGTACTATATTAATTCCACCATATGGACCATGATTATGTGACTCTGCCTTTTATGCCCTCTGCTCTTCTGGAACACAGTCTCCTACTTCTCCTGCTGCATCAGAGCTGGTCAAAAACAACTGGAGCTGTGGGGCTCCAAACCCCTCTGAAACATTCACTTCTGTCAGTGCCGTGCTGATACGTCAAAATCACCCCCTTCAGTCAGTTGACTAAGACCAGTTCTGAGTGTGAGCTCACTTTTCATTAATGTTTTCCCTCTCAGAAGCTGCTGAATTCTGCACGAATTTCTCACAATTGTCCTTTGACAAGGCCTTAGCAGTCCTCCACAATCATACCTTTTTTTTTTGGGCTGTTTTCCATTCACACATTTTTGAATGGGCACACGATTTAAAGTAGCAAAACAAAAGCACAGATGTTTCATTCCTGATTTCCAGTGGTCTTGCTCATCTGTTTATGCATGTCTATTTTCCCATTTATACGGGGACACAGAGGAAAATAGTCCCACTTATTACAACTGATATTTTCCCAGTTCCCATTGCGTTTCCTTTATAATTGAAGGATCTTCAACCACACACCAGATAAAAGGGAAGAATTCTCTAACACCTAATACAGCTCCAGTATTGCCAACTGCTCTATAATGTGTGGCACACTACCTAAGTTGTATACCTACGATACCAAAGAAACTCACAATTGACAGCAATGCAAGGTGTATTGGTGTAGGAGCAACGGACCTTAATGTAGCTCCTTTGTGATGTCAGCATCGTTCATGTTCTGGTTTTAGTTTGTACTTGGTGTGGAGTGATGAACTCAGATGTTTTTTGGAATGCAGTAAACTGAACCTTTTCTTTTTTTTTCCAGATTTCTGAGACACTGAAACAGTTGAAGTACGGTGGCCCCTTGGTGCAGCTTGACTTTGATGTGAGTACTGGAACTGAAAAGTATGAGGAAAAGGCCCCTTCATCACATGTTATTGGTACCTAACAGAAATGGTAACAGTGATTGGTAGGAAACCAATATTGCGACTGAGAGGACTGGAGGATGGTTCTTGCAGTTTATACATGATTTCTGAACTCCACTCCATTTATTTTATTCTTTAAGAAATGCACCATTTTTATTTCTCTCTGTGGCATTTAGATTTCTTTCTTGGTATGTAGAGATCACCCAGCTGCAATCAGAGTGGGCTATGAAGTATGTGCAGATTGGTTATATCAGCCCAAACCCATATGCAATTTAATCAATTATGTGAGTGATAAAAAAGCAATACAAAATTCCTCTGCTTCACAATGAAAGGTAAAGTGATTGTATACATCATAAATCACAGTGGTCCTTATACTGTGGGGTAGATTTTAAACTTGTCACCTGGATGTAAAACTGGTAAAAACCCTTTATAGAAACCACCCGATTTTCATTGCCATTGATATCACTCTGTGGTATTGAAGCACCAGTGCTCTGTGCCTATGGTTCAAGAGGTTCTTAGAATCTGCCTGGAGAAACACTCCTCATATTATAGACAGATCTTGTGGTCTTCTACAGAAAATTACTAACGTTGGCCAAGAGAAAACTGCATTACACAGGCTCTCAGATGCTGAGACAGATATAACATCTTGAAAGCTTTCAGCAAAATGAAACTTGAGGCATCATTGCTATGATTTAACCTCCTTCAGAGAAGTTAATTCTATTCGACTAGCACTGAATGTTTCTAACATTAGTGACAAGAGAATAACTGCTGAATTCAAGCATGGAGAAAACAAATGCAGTTGCTCAGCTCTCCCGACTCCATTAGTTACTACTAAAGCCTCATGAGAGAATTTGTTTGAGGAGAAATTAATTACCGCGTGTTTGACTACAGCCTTGCAAAGCTTAACCACAACTTAGCTTTGCCAGTGGAAGGATCATGGCAAAGCATGGGTTGCAAAGACAAAACTACTTCATCAAATTCAGTTGACTTGGACTGCAGAATACCTGTAGGAGATTATTGCAGTCTGAATACCAAGTCTTTTGGGCAATTTTTGTGCATGAAAAAATAAATACATGGAAGCCTGTTTTAACTGTTCACAGAAATAAAAATATAAAAGCTGCATTATATTCTACCAATAGACAAAACCAGTGGACAATTCATTCTTCATACTTTCCTACTTCTATTTTGAACTCTTTGGGGTCGATTTTCACTGCCTAATGGCCTCAAAATGGGGTCGGTAGACTTACCCCCCCACCCCCCCCCATCGGTAACACTGGCAATGCGGCCAGCTCCATTTTGTGAGAGCCCTACCGCCGGGTGTCCAAAGTTTCAGGTGATAGGCCCCTTTTAATATGGAAATCGGAGCACTATGATACAAATAGGATCCTGATTGTCATTTTTGGTCAGAATCTGCAAGCTACGACCAGTTCCACGGGCGATGAAACCGAATAGGCCTGCCAAAGGTAAGTGTCAAATTATTCCTGTGGGCTCTGGAGGAGCAGGATTGAATTAGGTTCGAAGGCATAGATCATTGGCAGATATCAATTATCCTGTTAATAACCAGCAGTTCATCCCCAAGGCTCTCTCCTCCCATGTGTGGTAACATTTAGCAGCCAAAGAACCTCATTTAAAACTTCTAATAAGCTCCAAACATTTTGAGCTCAGCAGGATATTTGTATCTTTGAGCATCTAATAATAGAACAGAGTCTCTCTGTGGGCGAACAACAGGGGAGTTACAAAAATCCCCCCCCCCACCACCCCCGCAACTTACCTTTTTGGCAGCCTCCCTGGTCCAATCTTGAGGCCTCAACCTGGCAAGCTGCATTGGGATGTCTGTCAATTTAAATGAGGACGGGGCCTCAGAATCGCTGGGGCCTCTTCGCCGTCGGAACCTGCGGCTGGCCAGCGCACTCTGCTGGTCAGTCACCTGCCCAAAAATCGACCCCATTATCTCAAAAGGGCACAGCCTAAAATAAGATGTCGGCAAAGGGAAAAAATGCTACTAATTTTAAAATTCCAGGCTCAAAACTTCCTGTTTGATGATTTTTGTAACTCCCCCATTGTTCGCCCACAGAGAGATTCTGTTCTATTATTAGATGCTCAAAGATACAAGCTATCCTGCTGAGCTCAAAACATTTAGAGCTTATTAGAGGTTTTAAATGAGGTTCTTTGGCTGCTAAATGTTACCACACACGGGAGGAGAAAGCCTTGGGGATGAACTGATGGTTATTAACAGAATAATTGATATCTGCCAAAGATCTATAGCTTGGAACCTAATTGAATGATTCAGATAGCTTACATATACAATATGGTGTACCTGGGAATTAGAGGCTACTTTGTCATAGAAGGCTTTAGATGAATCATATACAGAAATATGGATTGCTAAGAATGATTATAAGGCAGTAATCTAATCGAGAAGTTTTTCACCTACCACTTCTGTGGTCTTTCCATGTTGTGCATCACTATTGATTGAGCTGTCAATAATTTCCAACAACTTGCCACTAGAAGATACAGAAGGGTGATCCGGATGGTTCTCCTGCAGGTATTTTCCCCATTTCCTGTGGGGAAGTGGTAGGTCTTCAGTCAGTGCCTAATTACAACAGTACATTTGCAATCAATAAGTTATGGTATTGCTGTGATACTCCTGAAATCCATCTCTCTGTGGTGCTGCATTTTGGAACCCCAATGTATTGCGCCCTGCCAGAGTACTGATTTGAATACCGATCTTTAAACTCTATGGAATATCTTCAAGACATAGCGTATAATGACGTGCATTCACAAGGCAGGAATATAATAGAGCGCATTTTGATGTGTTCAAGCAACGATTCAGATATTTTAACCACTTGGGAGGAAAGGACTTACTATGCTTTGGAGTTGTTAGAATAGTACTAGTATGCTACATGCATGAGAATGCAGCAATGGAAGGAGGCGTATGAAGAGTTGTGAATGAAGAGCAGGATCAAATCAGTCCCCAGGAAGAGGACAATGGTGAACAGGAGTTGGCTGGTGCAGAAAACAGGATAAGAGAATTGGAGTTTTTCCCTTCGGGCCTGCACTGGGCCTTTACATAATTAAATGAACAGACTACAGCTTAAGTTTATCTGCTTTCCTCTGTTATCTCAATCTGATTTTTCACTTTTCCAAATGCTCTTTGTTATAGAGAGAATGAAAAAGGAATGACAGCAGCCTTTAAAGTGATATATATTTTACTCTGTAATGACACATGCATAGAATGTGTTTAACCTAATGTGCTGCTGTGCTCTTGTGATACATGTACTAGTGCACTTTGGTCTATCTCATGCAATACTCCTAAGTGATGAATGCCTTAAGAGAGGGAAGAGATACACGGCCTGTCTTGTGATTCCAATAGCCAGCTACCTCAAAGACCCAAGCAATACTGCAAGTGTTCCAGGAATGACCTGGCTACGGAAAGGCTGTCTGGTTTCAAATGCTTCTTCTGTCACTTGTCCAGAGACATTCGCTGGCTAAGAGATGGTAATGACTTGAGACCCATTGTCTTGTTCCTGTGCTGCTGCAAGCATGCCACTATTGAGAGGCCAAACCCTCATGTAGGTCACTGTGCCCTGCAAGAATAGAGTGTTGCATTTGTATGAGCACTCTGAATCCATTTCTTGTGGTTATCCTGTGTGTACAAGGCTTCAAAGGTGGCCTCAATTGCACCTTGGGCTCTGTACCCTGATATTTGAACATCATCGGTGCATGAATTCTTGATGAGGTGCTCTAAATGTGGTAGCTCTTTGGTATGCCTGAGGTCTTCCCTGATAATGTCACTGAGTTGCTTGCTACTAAGTGGAATTCCTGCAAAGTGGGCAACTGTAACTCCATGACCATGCACAAACTGTGTGGTAGAATCTGCAACATTATTCAGCTTGGCTTCCATGGTTTTGCAAAAAGTGACAGGTGCACTTGTTCATGTATTTTTCTCTTTCATAGCTGGCCCGTAAGGCCAAAATCACACAGCAACAAGACAGAGCTGGTGGCACTGCTGGAGCTCGACCAGCAGCATCCAGCTCTTCTTGAGTCATCAACTTGGCTACTTCATCACTGGTGATCTGTGGTTCGTCTTTTATTTCCTGCTCAAACTCCTTGCTAGCTGCTGCAGCATGGAGCCTGCATGAAGTCCCATTGATGCAGAATGCAGTTAGCTGACAATACTAAATTAGAATGCTTTTCAAACTGTGAGGAAGATTGTAGAAGGTTACAGAAGGATGTAGCCAGGTTAATGGAGTGTCCTGATAAATAACATGCAGTTCAATGCAAAGAAATGTGATGCAGTACATTTTGGGAGAAACAACAATGAAATGAAGTGTACCGCAAATTATGAAATTTTTAACAGAGTGGAGGAACAGCAAGATCTAGGAGTGCAGATACATAGGACGTAATTTTAACCTTGTGATCCGGCGGGAAACTGAGGGGATCGGATCAGCCCCGTGTTTTACACCCCGCCCGATTGACTTCAATGGAAAGTAAAATTGGGTGAGGTGTAAAATGGGCGGTCGATTCCATTCTATCAGTTTCCTCCTCAGGCAAGTAAAGTTAAAATTTCCCTCATAGATTTTTTTAAAAGAGGGAGTGTAGATAGGAAAGTCCATAAAGAGGCAAATGGGGTTCTGAGTTTCCCATATAAGCACATTGTATATAAAACAAAGGAAGTATTGTTGGATTTATATGCAAGATTGTTTCGATCGCAATCGGGTTATTGTATGCAGTTCTGGGCAACCCACATGGGAAGGATATTAAGAGTTGTGGAATGGTAAAGATTTGCTAGAATGATACTAGGAATGAAAAGTAATTTTTTTTAGTAGAGCAGAGAAGGTTCTGAGGGAATTTAATGAAGTTTTTCAAAATTATTGGTTTAAGTAGGTAAATAGTAAAATTGTAGAAAACCTAACAATATACTGTTGGTGTGTATGGTCCGTGTGCCTCAGTATCAATTGTTGTATTGGCAGCTGAAAACAGAGCAACATAAATGCTCATAGCAGTAGAGCTGATAGATAAGAGCAAGACAAGCTGGTGATCGAGGAGCTAGTATTCATTTATCCAGGTATTCATTGGGAATTAATAAGGTACATTTTCCAAACAAAAGGCCCATCTCAATGTACAAATGTTATGTAGCTCCCACATGTCAATATGTTTGCTTCGACGTGCAGTGCTCGCTGGAAACACAGTGCACTGAGTTTGATGCTAGCTTTGTTATGCCGTTTGTTGCATTGCTTAAACCTGGAGAGAAATCCCATTAGCTTTGCTGCAGATGTCACCCAGTCTGAATGCTTTGATTTTTTTCTAAGCCTTCCCTAGCCTGCCATAGGTAATCACCAAGGCTTTGTTGCTGCACGACTTTACATCAGAGATATAAAAGGTTTGCTGTTTCCTTTTTTCAAAACATTACTTTGAGCCTTATAGGGAGTGGACGTTTGAAGAAATTCGAATCCTGAATAACTATTGTTGGGTTGAAAAGGTTAGGTAGCTTGACTGAAGAATGGATTTATCTCCCGGCAGAAATGGAGGTTTTGAAATTTTTTGAAATACTTTCTCCTCAGAAAATCTTGAGTATTCAATATGCGAGGTCAGTGAACAGCAATCTGTACTTGAAAGCACCTGAGAGAAAATCAACGCTAACTAGCTTTCCACTATCGGGACTTGCTTCATTGACGCACAAAAATGTAGTTTACCACATATTCATGACTGAGTCAACTAACAAGAATAAGTGGAGCAGTCATGGTGGAACAGGTTCTTTTACAGTGAGAACGTATATCTACCATAGATAGACCTTGGACCCAACGATGGTGATGTCATTGAAGGTCAGGAGGAGCAAGCTGGACTTTCTCTTATTTGAGATGGTCATTGATCGTTAGCTGGTATATATGTTGCATGAATGTTACCTGCCATTTGTCAGCCAAAGCTTGGATGTTGCCCAAGTCCTGCTTCATTATTGAAGGATTTGTGAACATCAAAAGCGACAGGCTATCGACAGAGCTAAGCTGTCCCACAACCAAGTCTTGGTTTAGCATCTCATCTGAATGACAGAACCTCTGAGAGTGCAGTACTCCCTCAGTACTGCACTGAAATATCAGCCTAGATTATGTGTTCAATTCTCTGGAGTGGGACACCCACGACATTCTGACTCAGTGGTGAGAATTCTACCGCTGAGCCCAGGCTGACACTTGGTACTCTGTGTGCTTCTTCAGAGGGACAAGTAAGTGTGAAGGTTGGCTCCTGGATGTTGTGAGCACCTCTTGGGATGGAGATGGCTTCCTATCACTTTGTGCTGGGTCATGCAATTGCTGATGCCACATATGATGCTGTAATGATTGTCTAGTCTGGCCTACTATCTGGCCTTTCTTTTGTGGAGACCAGCTGGTTGGGAAGAATATTGCATCACCAAGAGGCATTAGTACTGTTGGACGGTCCCTCATGTCCGGGGATCTGCTTGGGAACAGACCAGCACTGAGTTGTGTGAAGCTAATATGATCCCTTAGCATATAGAATCCAGGCATAAGAGCCTCCAACACACTGGAGCCAAGAGACTTAAGTGAGAGTGAGAGAGAAATGGTAACTGGGCTGAGCACTTCTGTCACTGGGAGGCCTGCTTCAGATAGCTAGGAATTGCCACGCGCACCCTGGTAGCAAACATTTCCGTAAAATAGTCATACACCGCTGCCCTTGTGTGGGTAGTTGACCCCTCCACACTTGCCACCAGACGGTGCAGGGTGCTTTGAACATTTTTAAAGCTCTACATGAAGAGCTGGTGCTCAGATAGAAGCCTTCCTCTATATATAGGTCCCATGAAGCACCAATTTCTGGTCTCAACAACTGAAAAAAGAATCCAGCTGTTCTACTGGCCAAAGGGCTCTTGTTCTTCCACCACCTGCACTTGCTCCTCCTGACTCATGCTCAATGCTTTACCCGGTTCTACCTCCTCGTCCTGACTTGCTGAAGCCCTCGGGATGGATGTAGCTGAGCTGGTAACTGCTCCAGTTTGAGTGAATAATGTGGGCATCTGTAAGGAACTGACTTGTTCACTGTTGCTAGGGCTAAGCCATCATCTTAAGAGAAATGAAAGAGGAACATAGGTTAGTATATTGACCATAAGGAATCCCTTTAAATCGAGGTGACACACCAATTAATTGTGTTCCTTGCTGCTGCTGCTGTGCATTGTAAGCTTCTTGTATTAAAGAATGCGTGTGCAGAGGAGGAAGATGATTAAGAAAATGATACCACTCCTGAGCTTCAGGAAAGCCTCTGTGCTCTCTCTGTTTCTCCAGCCTCCAGCTCCATAATTTGGGGGGCAGGCTCCTGAAATCGAGTCAAGGGCTGGTAGTTGAACACCCTCTGGTACTTCTTTGTTCCCATTGTTATGTGCAGCATTTTCCTGCAAGCAGATACAGAATATACAAATGGTTGGATGTTGAAAAGTAGATACAGTGTCAAACCAGTGCTCAGCCTACATGCTACCTTATGTGAATCCATGATAATGTAGCATGCAAATAGTTTATGTTGGCAGTGTGCTTTGGGGGTACATTGACAAATTTATGTGTGATATTTGAAGTACTTTTCAGTTCCGCCAACATGGTCTGCGATGTTGACGATATAATTTGAGCATGGGTGTGTGAAAGATCTCACAGGATGGCTGATTGCCCATCGTGTTGCTTCAGTGAGACTGCATTAGGTTGAGAATAAACTCATTACGTCATACATCCTATCCCATGTACTTTGAGTAGGCACATTCTGGATAGTTTCACTTTGACAAGCCTCCTGAGGCCTAAGAACTCCATCATTTCTTCTAGGACCAATTGATATAGGAGACTACATTCACTCGGTCAGTCATCTCTACTCAGTGTTTCAATTTGCCCCTGTTAGGAGGGTGATTTTCATATCTGAAGAGGACAACCCTTTGCTGTATCTATAGAAACACCTCAAGGCCAGCATCCTCAAAAGGAACAGCCTCGCTCCTTCTGTCTTCTGTCTTCTGTCTTCTGCCTTCCATTGCTTGTTGGGTGAATTTTGGATTTCCTGCTCATTCTTTGGAGCTTCCCTTTAAGTATGAGCAGCGGCCCTTTAAGAACTGCTGATTTGCTGGATATCCTGCTCCTGCCTCAATCAGTAAGCTGCCTGCACCTGAGGCAATCGTTCAGGGATTTTGTTCTAATTATGCTAATAAACTGACTTCACAAATTCACACAAGGTCAGCTGTTCAGTGCTGGTGCCACTGCACCAGCACTGAAGCATCTATCTTTATATCTTAACTCGACCTGTACCTGAACTTAAAGTGGTAGATCGGGCAATGTAAAAGAAGTTTTACTTTGTGCCCTGTTCATGAACAAGGGGAGCTGGATGCTCACATTAGGTGCTAAAAATGCAAAACTCTTTCATTTCCCAGCACAGATATCCTTCAACTTGATGAGCATGAAAATAATTTCAAAAATTATTTTTGCGAACAATTTTCTCGATGAATGTCTCATTCATTTTTCCTTCTCTTGCCCCTTCTTTCAGTGCCACGATGTAAAAAAAAGTTAGCTGTTTTCAATACAAACCCCAGCATTTGCTACATTTGACCCCTTGTGACCCCACCTCAGTATTCTTGGATATAATGTTTCCCTGACTAACCTGTCTGAACACCATTCACTCCGTTGATTGCTGTGATTATCTCTCTGCCGAGGTGTGATAAAGGGCAGTTAGAAAGATTATCTGTAATCACCAGGCATTGTTCTCTGACTATATATGCTGTGCCTATATGCATCTCTTCACTTCACCTGACGAAGGAGCAAAGCTCCGAAAGCTTGTGATTTCAAATAAAGCTGTTGGACTATAACCTGGTGTTGTGCGACTCCTTACATTTGTCCACCCCAGTCCATCACCGGCATCTCCACATCATGTATTTACCAGCAGAGAGAGCAGACAGACAGACAGGCAATATTGATAACTTCATGAGAACAAGCAAAATTCCTTTATTTCACCTCCTGACTTTTTTTCCCCTTCACCTTGCACCTCACTGCTATGGCTGATATCTGGAGAATCACTATTTAGGGAATTGTGATTGTGAACAACTCCCTAGCACAGTGCATTGATACAGCAGTTACTCACCACCAAATCCCCTATGGCCAGTGTTGTCTGCTGCCAATGCTAATCTTCATAACATTAAGAAACATCTCTCTCTTTGTGACATTCACACTGTGATATATTTTCCTCTAATACTGAGGAATGAAGTTAGGAGATCTGTGATTGTTCCTTATTAACAGTTAATAACTCTGCAATAGAAGGTGATTAATTTTTCCAAGATTTTATTCCATGCTCTGCTGTCATTCTGTCATAATTAGCTTTTTATGAACCCTTTTAATATTCACAATTCAGATTGAGAAGTAATTCAGTGATATCTATCTTCTTCTATTGATGAGCCATAAAGTCAAGTTCTTCAAGATTATTATTTTTTTGGAAAACAAGGTGCTTTTGGATTTACGCTTTTCCTCCTTTTGTAAGGGGGTCCCATCACAGATCTACCATAGCTGGAATGTGGTTGTATCTTGACGTTGTGTTGGGGAGGGATAACTGACATTCACTTCTATGCAAGCTCCTCCCTGGTTATTTGTAATGGGGGGAAGACAGGCAGGGAATATTCAATATTCTCGAGTGGTCAGAGTTGTTACTTAGTGTCACTGACTTGGTCTCTTCATATAACTTAATTTTCCTTCAGATGTTTCTCGTTAAAGGAAACCAGTTATTTAAGTTACTACAGGCTAGACCCATTACCATCTGGTGATCGTCACAGGGAAGCGCCATTGTGTGTAGGCATCAATAAAAACTACAGTTGTTACACCAGAAGGTCAAAAGGTAAAAGCAATAATAAATGCAGGAAGAATCGGCTTTTTTGACAGGTATTTGTTTAGGATTGACTGGAATCTGCTGGGAATGCTTAAGACAGCGTCTGCTCTCTTAGTGTTGACACCACTGTTCCTGCTGACATCAACTTAGCTGCGACCTTCCTGCTGCCCTTGAAGACAGGGATCAATAAAGTCTAGTGGATACAATACCTGCCATCTATTGAAGCGCTTAAGCTGTAAACACAACATATTCCAATCGATTGTTGGGAGGAATTGTTTTGTTCGCATCACATGCTCTGAGCCAGCAATACGATTGCTGAGCGCTATGATTGAATCATGAAGCCAATGTATAGACTGATAGCAGAAGTCTTCATCCTGCCCTTTGTCCTTAAAGGGGACTGCACTTTGAATTAATCTCTGAATGTTATAAAACGTTATCTGTCCATTTGTATCTTTCTCTGTCGATCCCAGATCAGTGAAAACTATCATTTTTAACGCGAGTTTTCAAATAAAATTGATTTTAGAGGGCTCCCACATTGGCTCATGGACTTATCCATGCTGAACCATATCGGGCCAGGAAAGGTGACAGTTGAACTGATAACTCAATGCTACAGAGGGGAAAATGGATCAATGTCCCTACTTGGTCACAATCCCTACTGTGGAGATGCCGGTGATGGACTGGGGTTGACAATTGTAAACAATTTTACAACACCAAGTTATAGTCCAGCAATTTTATTTTAAATTCACAAGCTTTCGGAGCCTTCCCCCTTCGTCAGGTGAACGATGTGAAATGAAATCCTCGAAATGAAATCGCATTTATAATTCACAGAACAATGCTTGGTGAGTACAGACAGTTTTTTCAACTGCCCGTTGCCAAGGCAATCAGTGTGCAGACAGACAGGTGTTACCTGCCAGGTCTCACAGAATATACAAATCACCAAAAAAAAACAACAAACAAAAAAAAAACAGATAGAGAGGTAGAAACATAGAAAAGACAGCAACTGACCCGTTATATTAAAAACAGATAACATTTGTTCGCTGGTGGGGTAACGTGTAGCGTGACATGAACCCAAGATCCCGGTTGAGGCCGTCCTCATGGGTGCGGAATTTGGCTATCAATTTCTGCTCGACGATTTTGCGTTGTCGTGTGTCTCGAAGGCCGCCTTGGAGAACACTTACCCGAAGGTCGGTGGATGAATGTCCATGACTGCTGAAGTGTTCCCCGACTGGGAGGGAACCCTCCTGTTTGGCGATTGTTGCGCGGTGTCCGTTCATCCGTTGTCGCAGCGTCTGCATGGTCTCGCCAATGTACCATGCTCTGGGGCATCCTTTCCTGCAACGTATGAGGTAGACAACGTTGGCCGAGTCACAGGAGTATGAACCATGCACCGGTTGGGTGGTGTCCTCTCGTGTGATGGTGGTATCTGTGTCGATGATCTGGCATGTCTTGCAGAGGTTACCGTGGCAGGGTTGTGTGGTGTCGTGGACGCTGTTCTCTTGAAAGCTAGGTAATTTGCTGCGAACGATGGTCTGTTTGAGGTTGGGTGGCTGTTTAAAGGCGAGTAGTGGAGGTGTGGGGATGGCCATAGCGAGGTGTTTGTCCTCATTGATGACATGTTGAAGGCTGCGGAGAACATGGCGTAGTTTCTCCGCTCCGGGGAAGTACTGGACGACAAAGGGTACTCTGTTGGTTGCATCCCGTGTTAGTCTCCTGAGGAGGTCTATGCGATTTTTTGCTGTGGCCCGTCGGAACTGTCGATCGATGAGTCAAGCGTCATATCCCGTTCTTACTAGGGCGTCTTTCAGCGTCTGTAGGTGTCCATCGCGTTCCTCCTCGTCTGAGCAGACCCTGTGTATTCGCAGGGCCTGTCCATAGGGGATGGCCTCTTTGACGTGGTTAGGGTGGAAGCTGGAAAAGTGGAGCATCGTGAGGTTGTCCGTGGGCTTGCGGTAGAGTGAGGTGCTGAGGTGCCCGTCTTTGATGGAGATTCGTGTGTCCAAGAAAGAAACTGATTCTGAGGAGTAGTCCATGGTGAGCTTGATGGTGGGATGGAACTTGTTGATGTTATCGTGTAGTCTCTTTAGTGATTCCTTGCCGTGGGTCCATAGAAAGAAAATATCGTCGATGTATCTGGTGTATAGTGTTGGTTGGAGTTCTTGTGCAGTGAAGAAGTCCTGCTCGAACTTGTGCATGAAAATGTTGGCGTATTGGGGTGCGAATTTGGTCCCCATGGCTGTTCCGTGTGTTTGGGTAAAGAACTGGTTATCGAAGGTGAAGACGTTGTGATCCAGGATGAAACGGATGAGTTGTAGGATGGCGTCTGGAGATTGGCTGTTGTTGGTGTTGAGTATTGATGCTGTCGCAGCGATGCCGTCATCGTGGGGGATACGGAACAGCCATGGGGACCAAATTCGCACCCCAATACGCCAACATTTTCATGCACAAGTTCGAGCAGGACTTCTTCACTGCACAGAACCTCCAACCAACGCTATACACCAGATACATCGACGACATTTTCTTCCTATGGACCCACGGCGAAGAATCACTGAAGAGACTACACGATAACATCAACAAGTTCCATCCCACCATCAAACTCACCATGGACTACTCCTCAGAATCAGTTTCTTTCTTGGACACACAAATCTCCATCAAAGACGGGCACCTCAGCACCTCACTCTACCGCAAGCCCACGGACAACCTCACGATGCTCCACTTTTCCAGCTTCCACCCTAACCACGTCAAAGAGGCCATCCCCTATGGACAGGCCCTGCGAATACACAGGGTCTGCTCAGACGAGGAGGAACGCGATGGACACCTACAGACGCTGAAAGACGCCCTAGTAAGAACGGGATATGACGCTCGACTCATCGATCGACAGTTCCGACGGGCCACAGCAAAAAATCGCATAGACCTCCTCAGGAGACTAACACGGGATGCAACCAACAGAGTACCCTTTGTCGTCCAGTACTTCCCCGGAGCGGAGAAACTACGCCATGTTCTCCGCAGCCTTCAACATGTCATCAATGAGGACAAACACCTCGCTATGGCCATCCCCACACCTCCACTACTCGCCTTTAAACAGCCACCCAACCTCAAACAGACCATCGTTCGCAGCAAATTACCCAGCTTTCAAGAGAACAGCGTCCACGACACCACACAACCCTGCCACGGTAACCTCTGCAAGACATGCCAGATCATCGACACAGATACCACCATCACACGAGAGGACACCACCCACCAGGTGCATGGTTCATACTCCTGTGACTCGGCCAACGTTGTCTACCTCATACGTTGCAGGAAAGGATGCCCCAGAGCATGGTACATTGGCGAGACCATGCAGACGCTGCGACAACGGATGAACGGACACCGCGCAACAATCGCCAAACAGGAGGGTTCCCTCCCAGTCGGGGAACACTTCAGCAGTCATGGACATTCATCCACCGACCTTCGGGTAAGCGTTCTCCAAGGCGGCCTTCGAGACACACGACAAGGCAAAATCGTCGAGCAGAAATTGATAGCCAAATTCCGCACCCATGAGGACGGCCTCAACCGGGATCTTGGGTTCATGTCACACTACACGTAACCCCACCAGCGAACAAATGTTATCTGTTTTTAATATAACGGGTCAGTTGCTGTCTTTTCTATGTTTCTCCCTCTCTATCTGTTTTTTTTTTGTTTGTTGTTTTTTTTTGGTGATTTGTATATTCTGTGAGACCTGGCAGGTAACACCTGTCTGTCTGCACACTGATTGCCTTGGCAACGGGCAGTTGAAAAAACTGTCTGTACTCACCAAGCATTGTTCTGTGAATTATAAATGCGATTTCATTTCGAGGATTTCATTTCACATCGTTCACCTGACAAAGGGGGAAGCCTCCGAAAGCTTGTGAATTTAAAATAAAATTGCTGGACTATAACTTGGTGTTGTAAAATTGTTTACAATTGACAATCCCTACTGGAAGTGCACATATATGAACATCCAGTGAGCACAGGATACGGTCTCTCTTATAGTCAAGCATCCTGTCAACACTGTCTGTTAAGGCTCAGACACAAAGAATTATCTCTTGAGTGAGACACAGAAGAGTAGCTGGCCCCCGTACAAATTTTTTCTACCAAGGATTCACTCCCTGAGCCCCTCTGAAACTTTTTATTGTAAGAGCTACCTTTTTCATCTTCCCTCTTTTTTGGCCTCACCTTGTTCTGCTGAAATCTTGTAAAAACTTCAATGATAGTGAGCTTCCTGATGAATTCACAGACAATTTTTGGTGATTTTTTGTTAGAAAAAAATAAATAAAATTACAAAATTCAAAATAATTTCATAGAAACCCCAACAAAAATTAATGACGGAATCCTGAACTAAAAAATGCACCACATAGCTAAACAAAATAATTGTGAAACGCCTCTGACCCTCTAAGACCTTAATATCTCACCTAGCTTCCTTTAGACCTACTCCAGATTGTAACAGGAATACCGGGGGTTACATTGAATAACCCCTGAAAACGGGCGCTGGGATTGCGATGTGCGAATAACCTGCGCCCGTTGTTTGCGATGCAGGCAGCATATAACAAGCTTGCCGCCTTATGATTTCAATGATTGCTGTGTGCAGCCAGCACTACCCGTGCTGTTGATTGGCTGCACTCACCAGCAGGGGGCCCTGATATCGGGAGTGGTTAGCTCTACTTAAAGGCAGCCTGCACCTCTCAAAGAGGAGGTGCGCTGTGGCTGCGGGAATTCCTTTGGGAAGTGCTGGAAGATACTGAAGAATGGCTGTGCCTGGGAGAGAGCGTGCACCAAGGTTTTCGGACGATGCACTAGAGGCCTTGGTGGAAGAGGTGGACAGATGGAGGGCCATCCAATATCCACAAGGGGGCAGGAGGTCCTCCAGACAAATGCTGAAGCGACAGTGGGAGGCTGTGGTGGACGAGGAAATGCCAGGAGCATCGCACCACGCACATGGATGCAGTGCAGGAAGAAGTTCAATGATTTGGCACAAGTGGTCAAGGTGAGTGAGTTCAACTGTCACATGGCATATCCTACCAACTGCACCACGAGCCACATCCACTGCTCCACGCAGTACACCCCCCATCACCTACCCACCAACAAACTCTTTCAATCAGTACGCAACCCCTGCGAATCAGATGCTGCATCTCATCCTCACACATTACCACTCTTGCAAGCTATACGTCCACAACTCACAGGTCACACACACTGGCAGCTATTCAACCATGACAGCCACATTACCCAAACACCTTGCAGGACATTCATTGACACACTTCCCTCTTTCTTGCAGGGGAAGGTGGCGTACAACAGCAGGCAGCAGGAAAGAACGGATGGAGGATAAGCCTACACGTCCTCACCCCCATGGAGGAGACAGTGCTGTCCATCATTGGAAGGGTTGTCGCTGAGGCAGTGGCCACTGGCGGTGCTGGAGTTAACAACCATGAGGGTCTCTGCATTCCTAATCCTCCTTCTCACTTCCTGCTTCTCCCTCAGCCCACAATCTTTTCTGACTCATGTGCTGCAGATGGTGTAAGCACCCACGTCTTACTTTCTCCTCTCTCCGCACCACAACCCAACCCTTATCCCTTCGTTATTTCAGATACCCAAGAACTGGAACCGGCACAGTCAGAGGAGGCAGAAGAAGATAACAGTGATGATGCAGACACACTGTCACTCGGTCTTATACTCGCAGCTGCCAGCTCAGATACTTACACTGTGCATAGTTTAGAGGCTAGGAGAGAGGAGGGATCTGCATGTCGTGAAACACCAGTCACAAGTGCGCAGGAGTCGCGGTGGGGGGATTGGATACCACAGGTGTCAGCTCGCCGGAGGGCGAGGTCGGACACTAGTTCTGCTGCACAGGAGTCAGATGATGACTTCGATGGGCCAGGCTACAGAAGAAGGCTGATGGACGTACACAACCAAATGCTTGGTGCACTGGAAAGCCTGCCAAAAAGCCTGCACACAATGTCAAGGGACATGGAGGAGTCCAGATTCAACTTGGCACAGGGCTTTGCACAGAGCTTGGAGCCCATCCTTTCCCACATGGAACGGGTGGTCACCTCCATCAGCATACCTGTGAAACTCACCATGATACAGCATCTGATATGTCACAGCTTCCATTGCAGCACAAACGTCTGCCACACAAGGTCTGACTGCTGCATTTGGAGCTCAGATTGCTGCTATCATGGCTCTGGGTTCCACTGTGGAAAGGGGCTTCCAGGGCATCACAACAGTCCAGCAATCTGTTCTCCAGCAGATCACCAGGATTGCTGAGGCGCCACCCTGGGAGAGTGGCAGTGGTGCCATGGAAGATGAACCTGCTGTCCTCTCTCAGGAGGACAGCATTCCTGCTCCCACCCCTGCCACTCCGCCAGTGTTGCCTGTCAGCCAGCCAGGCCAGACTGCTGCAGCTCAGGCCGAAATGGTACAGTCTGAATTCGGGCCCTCCTGTCCCAAAGCTGCTGGAGGTCGTTCTCCAAGGCCTTCTGCACTCTGCTCAATTGAAGATCAGCAGACTTTCACCACCCATGCTCCAGCCACTGGTGAAGCACCTTGTAGGAACACTAGGAAAGGTAAACGAACGACAGGCACTAAGGGAATGCACAAGGGTGAATAGTATCAGTTTGTTTGAATCATTTCAAGTGTAAATCTATAAATGTGATTATGAATTTGTATTTGGCGTTGGTTTTTATTTCAGCGATGAGCTGATGGAGGAAGCAATGTGTAATCATAAGGAGGACGATTTGATGGTCATGTGAGAGAGAAAAGGTAAGCAGTGTGGGACTGCTGGTGAATGGGGAGGTGTTGAGGTTACTGGTATCGCTCATTAATCATCTGATCATGTAGAGCCCTGGCAGACAGCCTGTCTACCTTGTTGCCTCCCTACCTCTTCCTCCACTTCCTCCTCCTCCTCCTCGTCCCTCTTCTAGCAGCTTGTCCTGCTCTGCGTGGCCTCTCTGCTTGCTCCCAGTCATGTTCAATTCCAAGAGGAAGCCTTAGCAGACCACCCATGTCTGGAAGCAGTTTTGGTCAACACACTATTTTAAATGCCACTAATAATACTGCTAGACCAGCCAGACCACTCTATAGAATATTGCAACTTTCTCAAAGTATAGGAAACTTCCAAAAACACATACAATTGCACCAGCAGCCAAAATAACTAATCCAGCAACCAACCTGTAACTCCTGCGTACTCCCTTTAAATAGCATTGGTGGGGTATCCTTCATGCCATTTAAGTACTGTTCAGCTATGCATGGTTAAGACAGTGCATTGGCTGGAGCGGGTATTTCAAAAATGCCGGTGGCTGCTTCAAATCAGCGTTGCACACTGATTTACGTCATAATCTCCCTACTCTACATACTGCTGGCATTTGTTAGGTGCGCGTGCGCAGATCACCTTTACCAAGATGGCATCCCGCACACTTTACGCCGGAAGTGTGCGAACGCATCTTGGACGCCATTTTTGGGGCTTAGGAGTCCGCGTAGCGCCTACACAACGGGCGCTACATGGCCCAATTTCACCTCCATTCAGTTCAATCCTAGCCTAAATGGCCAGAAAATAATGCTAGGCTTCATTTAAAGGCATAATAATATTTAAATGAAGTTATGGTTCCTTTTTAGTGAGACCACTACAGGCTGCTTTAAAATGCTTGCTGGAAAATTCCGCTAAGTGCTACAGTGTTGCAGATCCAGCTATATGGATGTCAGCTGAATTTTCCAGTGCCAAGTTGCCTGTTCCACTCCTCACCACTGACCTCAGTCACCAAAAAAGTGTACCCTATTATCCTCCAGCCAATTTGCTTTTCAATACTCTGGAACGTGCAGATTACATGCAGAAAAATTCCAAACCATTTCATTAATTCCTTCAAAAAGAATTTAATAAATATCTTCCAAAAGCAAACAAAAAACCTGTAAATGCTGGAAATCTGAAACAAAAACAACACTCAGCAGGTCAGGCAGCATCTGTGGAAAGAACACACCAGTTAACAATTCTGGTGCAAACCCTTCATCAGAACTTTTGAGATACATATCGACTGAGATGATCAAATACCCCATGGAACGTGATGGTTTTTTTGCTGACGAGTCCGCCCGCACAAAACAACCAGGCAGGGATGGAGATGTGGAATAAATATTCTGGAGTTTCACTTCTTTATCCTTGGGGATCATTTGTATAGATAGGTAAAACTTTCCTTCAGATAATGGGATAGAATCAATGATAAGGTAGGAAAATAGGAACAGGATAGGCCATTTAGCCACTTGAGCCTGTTCCGCCATTCAGTGAGATCATGGCTGATCTGTGACCTAACTCCATATACCTGCCTTAGCCCCATATCCCTTAATACCTTTGGTTAACAAAATTCTATCAATCTCAGATTTAAAATTAACAATTGAGCTTGCATCAACTGCTGTTTGCAGAAGAGAGTTTCAAACTTCTACCACCCTTTGCGTGTAGAAGTGTTTCCTAACTTAATTCCTGAAAGTCTTGCCTCTAATTTTTAGGTTATGTCCGCTAGTCCTAGATTCCCAAACCAGTGGAAATAGTTTCTCTCTATTTACCCTACCAGTTCTGCTTAATATCTTGAAAACTTCGATCAAATCACCCCTTAATCTTCTAAATTTCAGAGAGAAATAACCTCTCAAAATGAACAGTTAAGAAGAAACTTAATATGATTTTTTTTGTACTGACCATTTCCAACAGAGCAGGATTATTACATAAACTATCAATTTACAATTACATTTACTGACTCCTTCAGTAAGTGTGAACTCACACCTGCTTTAAAACAAGTTTCCACCTAAAATTTCCCTCCTTCTTAAATTACTCCTCTTTAACAGATAATACTGCCCCTAATTTAGAAACATATGACGAGCCCGGAACACATTCACACCTGACTGCTGCTTGCAAGGTCTCCGTATTCTCTTTATTTCCTTGCTGTAATTTTATGGCAACTTACAGTTGATAACGTGTCCTTTGTTTTAGATGGTGACATTTAAAAGACAGAATTAATTATCTTTCTTTAGCAATAGGACCATAGTTCAAAAAAAATCCAACGAGGGAAATGTGGGGTTGATGGTGGATTTCAATAATTTTATCAACTGTAAAATTACTTAATCATTGTGTCTTGCATGATGGATTAAATATGGAGAGCTTTTATGTATTATCTTATCACTTTGCTGCAGAAGAGTATTGTGTGTCATCGTAATGACATCCTCAAGCCGCCAAGCAGAATAAAATATGAGATGTCGGTTGCTTTTTGTTTTTTTTTAGATTGAGGAAGCTGTGAGCTATCTTTGCTTTGAGGAAAATGAGGCAAAAGCAATGTTTTACATAATTGTTTTGAGATAAAACTTTTTTTCCATGATTGTTACATGTTATTTTATTTTTAAAAGGATGGACTTGAATCAATGTGGGTTTTGTGCTGTAACTGTGATTTCAACTGCTGGCAGAACTTAAGTAGGAGCTGCTATAACGGACTGTTGAGAATTATTAATCTGAGTTGAGAGGGTAGATCACACACAATTTTGTTAATTCAGGGAACATTGTTTTTAAATGGACTTGTGGAGAAAGCAGCTGCGACTTATTCTGTGTATTTATTTACTTTGCTTCAGTTGTAGTGTCCTTAATACCTCTTTCCAATTGATAAATCAAATTTCTGCATTATAAATTGACTCCTGCCAAGATCTAACTTGGTTCCCACTTATTTTATGAAGGTTATTCCAGCTTCTTCCCCTCCCTCCCCCCAAATAATTCTTGGATACTTCCCTGAAGATGTCCAGAGTCAGGTCCAGAGTACAGTAGGAGCTGGGAGGTGAAGTGGATCCTCTGGAAGACCGATGCAGAGTTTTAGCTCAAATTCGGAATGATCAGAATGGGCCTTTTCCCAATCTGTAATGTTCCGCAGTAAATTTGGGATTTGTAACCCTTCTTTGCCCCATAGGAACACGCTGAAAGCTGAAGCAAACAGCGGATAAGATCATCGGTGCAAATGCGTGTACTATCACTCTGTAGCGTGACCTATTGGCACATCAGCATATTATACCACCGCGTTGCCTAATCCAGTTTCTTTTAGTTTTGAAAAATGAAAGAAAGATGCTTTAAAATGCACTGTTGGTGACTATTAGACTAATTTTATTAACAGACTGACAGATCTCACAGTAAGTCAGATAATATGCCATTTTATAATATTTATATCATCTAATGCAGGAGGTATAACTTTATAATATAATTGAACTTCTGGGGCATTGTGCATGGACAAAAATTAGAAAAAATTATTGTACGTCTCTCTCTTCCTATGTTGATCTCTCCACCTTTCTCATTTTTGCTGTTTTTCAGTTGGCCTCTCATTCTTTCCCCCTGCCTCCCTCTCTCTCTCTCTCCCCTTCACTGCCTTTTCTACACTCCACCTCCATCTATTTCTTACTCTTGTTCTCTTTGTGTAAGTCTTTCTTTGTCTTTGTCTCCTCTTTTCTGTATGTCTTCTATGTTTTCTGTCTACCTCATTGTCTGTTTCCTTCCTTTCCTATGTGAGGTGGAGATTCATCGGTACCCGGTTTTGAGTGTGAAGGCGGTGATGCGGCCGCAATGCAGGCCCAAGCCGGGAGTCCTCGGGCCTTCTCGAAACAATGTGGGCGACCTTTACTTTGAGTATGGCGAACAGCTCTGGTCTCCACAATATGAAAAGAATATAGAGGCATTGGAGAAGGTGCAAAAAAGATTTACTAGGATGATACCAGAAATGAGAGATTATACCTATCAGGAAAGATTGAACAGGCTCTTTTCTCCAGAAAAAGAGAAGACTGAAGGGTGACCTGATAGAGGTCTTTAAGATTATGAAAGGGTTTGATAGGGTCGACTCAGAGAAGATGTTTCCACTTCTAGGGGAGACCTGAACTAGGGGCCATGAATATAAGATAGACACTAATAAATCCAATAAGGAATTCAGGAGAAACTTCTTTACCCAGAGAGTGGTTGGAATGTGGAACTCACCACTACAAGGAGTAATTGAGGTGACTAGCATACATGCATTTAAGGGGAAGCTAGATAAGAACATGAGGGAGAAGGGAATAGAAGGATATGTTGACAGGGTTAGATGAAGAAGGGTGGGAGGAGGCTCACGTGGAGCACAGACACCAGTACGGAACCTTTTGTGCCGAATGGCCTGTTTTTGTGCGATACATTCTTTGTAATTCTTTGATCTATCGGCACATGTCAGCTCCCCCTTTTGTAGCAAATAATTTCAGGCCACCTGCCTCGCCGGCAGCAACCTATGTTAAGTGCTGAGAAGGGGGAGGCAGGACAGTGGGAGAGGGGGGCCCATCACGGCCAGCAGTGGCTGTCAGGAATGCCGTTGAGCCTAGAACCGCATTCCAGCCCCTCCCGGCTTCACAGGAAAAATTTTTTAAAAACATTTTTTAAAAAGACATGCCTTTAGTTAGCGGCCACTGCCTAGGCCAGAGGAGGCCCAACAGAAAAGTTTAACAAATTTAATTCCAAGCGTCCTTGTGGGTCAAGAGGAGCACGCCTTCTCCTCTCGGCCTCACAAGGAAGCCTTGAGCCTCCCCTGCCCCGAGCTCCTCCCTCCCCCCGATCGTGCCTGGAACCCCCTCCCCTCCAAATTGCCTCCAGAGCCCCCTCCTCAACTGATGGCCGGGATCCGTCCCTGAGGGCTTGTGCTCACCGTACCCACACCACCTTTAAAATCAGGGCCAAAGATTTTAATAACATAGATGTTTAATTGAATACATGTTTACTATGTGCATTTAGGGGGACATCTCAACATGGTCTGCCCTGAAGTTATTTTATTCTCTCTTCAAAGTACAGAACATGCTTCAGATCTAAACATCTGAAAATTAAGAAACCCATGTGAATATTTGTAAGAAAAAAATCAGTATATGACTGCAGTATTTAGAAAGAGGAAGCTCTTGTGTCTCAGGGCCAAGTCAGTTCAATATGCAAAAAAGCCTCTGTTCTGTCCTTAATCCTTGTATTTTTTCCCCTTTTTGAATATATCACAGCTGCTGTCTAACAAATGTGTACAGTTAGCTCAGCCACACTAATGCACTCACTTTAATAGGTTAAAAATCAAGGAAAACAAAATCTAAATCACAGCAGTTGTGTTGGTATTTAGAAAGGTCACCTCAGGCTGGCTTGTCTGTTCTATACATTTAAAACAGCTTGAGCAGAACCACTTTGATTACATCTCCCATTCATCTTAATTCTTCATGGTCTTGACATGTTTTAAAATGGTTGATTTCTCAGCAGTAAACCAATTCACTGCTGTCTTGGAAAGTGCAGCCGTTTGAAAGTTATTGTAAAAGGGTGAACAAAAATCTTTCACACCAGAGGACAGCAAGCTATCTCAAAACTCGGCTAATTCTGAGCCGTAATTGATCAATTGGGCTCAGCTGTTCACAGCTCACCTCTGGATCAAAAGGTTGTAATTTTGAGCCATGCCAGGGTCTGAGCTTGTAATCTGATGATGAAAGTCTCATCCGTGCCTTTGTTACCTCCTGGGCTGGCCTCCCATCCTCTGCACTCTGTAAACTTCAGCTATCCAAAACTCTGCTCCCCATATACTATCCTGCACCAAGTTCTGCTCACCCATCGCTTCTATCTTTGCTGACCTACATCGGCTCCCAGTCCCCCAAAGTCTCCAATTTAAAATTCTCATCCACGTGTTTAAATCCCTTCATGGTCTTGCTTCTTCCTATCTCTCCTCCAGCTCTACAACTCCTCCTTCCCAGAACTCCCCATTCCTCCAACTCTGGCCTCTTGTGCATGCTCCCCTCCCTTTGCCCCACCATTGGCAATTGTGCCTTCAGCAGTCTAGGCGCAATGCTCTAGATATCCCACCCTAAACCCTGCTGCCTCTCCAGCTCCTTCCCCATCTTTAGGACCCTCTTTAAAACCCACATCTTTGATCAAAGTTTTAGTCACCCCTCCTAACTTCTCCTTCTTTGGCTCAGTGTCTGATTTCACCTCTGTGAAGTCTTTAGGATGTTTTCCTACATTAAAGACACTATATAAATGCCAGTTATCATTTTTGGCTGCTCCTGGCATAGACTGGCTGCCACGTTTTCCAACATAACAATAGTCACTGCATTTAAAAAGTAATTCATTGCATGAATTGCTTTGAGATGTTTTGATTTGATAAGGTACCATATATATATGCAAATATATATTTAAATTTGATTGAGCAAACCTTGCATCGGATTAGTAATTTCTGGAAACGCAAGAGGGATTTTTATTTGAGTTGTCTCCACCTAAAATAATTCTGACATAACATTTTACTGAAAAGCTTTGGTAAATTAAAATGCATGGCAGTTGATTGAAATGGCTGGTTGGTTCTGTGAATGAGTGAATTCCCTGTACAGTTATTGAGAAAGTATTCAATAAATTTAAATTATAAGAGAAGGAAAATCTAGGGGGAGTCCTCTTTTCTTCAAACGACTTCTGCCATTGTTTATTTGAAAAAGAGATTGAGATAAAATATGCTTTGCCTTTTGTTTTTCTATCTAATTTTTTGCCTCAGTAGAGACCCACTATGTCAGATCTTCTTGCTTCCAGGTGATTTGGGAGATGGGGTGAGGGGGAGCTCCACTGATTGTGAAGGGGCCGACACTGTCTCCCAACCAGGACCTACTTGTCCCAGGAAGTACATTTCCAACCTGTTTAAGTACAATTAGATTTCCATGTTTTGGGTTTTTATTGCAGAAAAAAATTCTGAAGAATTTTTCAAAGTTTCCGATGGGTTTTTTCAAAAGAGGGTAAAAATAAGAAAGAAAAATATAAAAAGTTCAATGGGAACCACAGAAAAAAAAATATTGAAACCAGTTGAACAAATATAGTGTGCTTGTCATCAGTATTCTCAGTGTTTGCTCTGTGATAGTGTGAAGCATACCGAAGGGATCAGGAGCAGGTCCTGCAATGGTAATCTATGTAGGGGTCAGCAAAATAGGGATAAATAATCTAGGGGTTTTAAAATGCGCATTAGATGAGGATTACCTCAAACTCAAAGATAGGGGATGTAAATTAATGCTATCTGGTAGACTTCCAGTGTTTGGGAAAGGAGATTCACCAATAAAATTAATGGTGTATATGAATGGTTGACAATCTGGGGTTCGATTTTAAAAGGGCGGCAGGATGGCAGCGAGGTGGTCAATGGGCACGCGGCAAACCCGAATAATAAAAACTTACCATTCCTCACGCGATCACGACTTAATTGGTGGTCATTAATCTTGTTTCTGGGTTTGCCGTCCAAAAGCTGCACAGTGGGCGGACTGCGCACCCGCATGACAGGTTGTCAGCTGCAGCATCTAGATTTAAAGGGCCATTGCTCCAATGGATTTTGCTGGAGCAAAGAGCAAGAAGACCCAATGGAGCAGCACAGGGGCAGTGACTGCCACTACCACCAAGAAGGCCTGGCTCGAGGTGGCAAAGGAGGTCACAAGCAGGAGCAACATCACCCGCACTTGGGTCCGGTGCAGGAACCATTTCAATGACCTAACTAGGTCAGCAAAAGTGAGTACACTTACTGCACTTACTGATTCTCCTGCATTCCACAGTGCATATCACCCCCACCCCCCCACCCCCCGAAAACAATTCTGCACTGCCAAGACTACTCCATCACATCACTCCTCACACCCAATTAAGGCTCACCCTCAATT
Organism: Heptranchias perlo; assembly: GCF_035084215.1. Taxonomy (NCBI): domain Eukaryota; kingdom Metazoa; phylum Chordata; class Chondrichthyes; order Hexanchiformes; family Hexanchidae; genus Heptranchias; species Heptranchias perlo. The sequence goes on from NC_090338.1 coordinate 20,511,914, forward strand.
TACCTACACTTCCTGAGCACTTCCTCACCTCCCCATTTGTGACCCCACCACTACCACTCACCCCAATCCTCATCCAGTGCGATGTCTCTGTCTGATCCTCACCCACTGATGAACCTCTTTCATGGTCAGCCTCACCCAAAGCAGTGCATTCATCGGTTGGCCACTTCACCACCACTCACTCACAAGTCTGTACTTTCTCCCCTTCTAGTAGAAGAGAGCGCAAAATGCATGTGAGAGGGCGAGGATGGGAGGGGGGCCTCCACAAATAGTGGTCCTCACAGATGTGGAGGAAGACCCCCTGCAGGTCAGCCTCGAGTGCCTGTTCATCAGGGATGCCGAGACTGGCATCCCACAAAAGTCTGGTGACACAATTTTAACATTCATTACACACAACATGAATTGATATTAACAATGCTTGGCATATTGAACACCTCAGTATGCTCATCGCAACATGACACATCTGTGATGATGCTTAATATTGCCTTCTGTTCTCTTACAGGCCCTTCAACAACCTCAGTGATGGGAAAGGGCGATTCCTCAGAGGAGCTCCCGGCCTCTGAGGGCGCACCGTCACATCTTAGCGAGCCATCCACCTGCGCAGATACTCACACCTCGGTGGGTCCTAGTAGTCAGTTAGTTGGATTGGCACCTGGTGAGTCACCACACACAAGTGAGCACGAGCAGACACTGGTGGCAGGGGCAGCTGTGAAGAGTCCCTGTTCAGCTGGACGCAGATGCTGAACCCTGGCGGCCATTCTTTAAAAGGAGAATATAGGAACATATGAACAGGAGTAGGCCATTCAGCCCCTCGTGCCTGCTCCGCCATTTGATAAGATCATGGCTGATCTGTGATCTAACTCCATATACCTGCCTTTGGCCCATATCCCTTAATACCTTTTTTAATTGCCAAAAAGCTATCTATCTCAGATTTAAATTTAGCAATTGAGCTAGTATCAATTGCCGTTTGCGGAAGAGAGTTCCAAACTTCTACCACCCTTTGTGTGTAGAAATGTTTTCTAATCTCGCTCCTGAAAGGTCTGGCTCCAATTTTCAGACTGTGCCCCCTACTCCTAAAATCCCCAACCAGCGGAAATAGTTTCTCTCTATCCACCCTATCGTTCCCCTTAATATCTTATAAAATTCGATCAGATCACCCCTTAACCTTCGAAACTCCAGAGAATACAACCCCAATTTGTGTAATCTCTCCTCGTAACTTAATCCTTGAAGTCCGGGTATCATTCTAGTAAACCTACGCTGCACTCCCTCCAAAGCCAATATGTCCTTCTGAAGGTGCGGTGCCCAAAACTGCTCACAGTACTCCAGGTGCGGTCTAACCAGGGTTTTGTATAGCTGCAGCATAACTTCTGCCCCCTTGTACTCTAGTCCTCTAGATATAAAGGCCAGCATTCCATTTGCCTTCTTGATTATTTTCTGCACCTGTTCATGACACTTCAATGATCTATGTACCTGAACCCCTAGGTCCCCTTGGACATCCACTGTTTTTAACTTTTACCATTTAGAAAGTACCCTGTTCTATCCTTTTTTGATCCAAAGTGGATGACCTCACATTTGTCTACATTGAATTCCATTTGCCACAGTTTTGCCCATTCACCTAATCTATCAATATCGCTTTGTAATATTATGTTTTCATCTACACTGCTTACAATGCCACCAATCTTTGTGTCATCGGCAAACTTAGATATGAGACTTTCTATGCCTACATCTAAGTCGTTAATAAATATTGTGAATAATTGAGGCCCCAAGACAGATCCCTGCGGGACTCCACTAGTCACATCCTGCCAAGGTGAGTACCTACCCATTATCCCCACTCTCTGTTGCCTTTCGCTCAGCCAACTTCCTAACCAAGTCCGTACTTTTCCCTCGATTCCATGGGCTTCTGTCTTAGCTAAAAGTCTCTTATGTGGGACCTTATCAAATGCCTTCTGGAAGTCCATATAAATAACATCCATTGACATTCCCCTGTCCACTGCTTTAGTCACCTCTTCTAAAAATTCAATCAGGTTTGTCAGGCACGACCTACCTTTCACAAATCCACACTGGCTCTCTCTGATTAACTGAAAATTCTCAAGGTGTTCAGTCACCCTATCCTTAATTATAGACTCCAGCATTTTCCCCACAACAGAAGCTAGGCTAACTGGTCTATAATTCCTTGGTTTCCCTCTCTCTCCTTTCTTAAAAAGCAGAGTGACATGTGCAATTTTCCAATCCAGAGGGACAGTTCCTGAATCTAGAGAACTTTGAAAGATTATAGTTAGGGCATCTGCAATGTGCTCACCTACTTCCTTTAAAACCCGAGGATGGAAACCATCTGGTCCTGGGGATTTGTCACTCTTTAGTGCTATTATTTTCTTCATTACTGTTGCTTTGCTTATATTAATTTTATCGAGTCCCTGTCCCCGATTCAATATTAGTTTTCTTGGGATTTCCAGCATGCTATCCTCTTTTTCTACTGTAAATACTGATGCAAAGTAATTGTTCAACATGTCTGCCATTTCCCCATTGTCAATGACAATATCCCCACTTTCAATTTTTAAGGGGCCAACACTGCTCCTGACCACCCTCTTTTTCCGAATGTAACTATAAAAGTTCTTCGTATTGGTTTTGATATCCCTTGCAAGTTTCTTTTCATACTCTCTTTTTGTAGCTCTTACTATCTGTTTTGTGAGCCTTTGTTGATCTTTGTATCTTTCCCATTCGTCAGGATCTGTGCCATTCTTTGTCTTTTTGTATGCCCTTTCCTTATGTCTTATACTGTCCCTTACCTCTTTAGTTGTCCATGGCTGTTTTTTTTTTGGCAAGTAGAGCTCTTGCTCCTCGGGGGTATAAACCGATTCTGTATCTCGTTAAATGTTTCTTTAAACATTTCCCACTGATCATCAGTCGTTTTACCCATTAACAGATTTGCCCAGTTTACTGTGGACAGTCTCTGTCTCATCCCATTGAAGTCGGCCTTACCCAAGTCTAGAATCTTAGCAGCTGATTCACTTTTTTCGCTTTCAAACACTACATTGAACTCGATCATGTTATGATCGCTATTGGATAGATGTTCGCGTACAGTGAAGCCGTTAACTAAATCTAGTTCATTACTCATTACTAAATCTAGTATGGCTTGCCCCTTTGTTGCCTCCAGGACATACTGCTGTAGAAAACTATCCCGAACACACTCAAGAAATTCACTACCTTTCTGACAGTTGCTAGTCTGCTTTTCCCAATCTCTGTGAAGGTTAAAGTCCCCCATTAAGACCACTATGCCTTTCTTACACGCTTGTCTAATCTCTGCATTTATACAATCTAGCACTTCAGAGCTGCTGCCAGGAGTCCTATACACAATTCCCACTATAGTCTTAGATCCTTTCCTATTTCTCAATTCAACCCATAAGGTCTCTGTTGGCTGCTTACCTCTTGTTATATCCTCCTTTATCATTGAAGTGATTTCATCTCTAATCATTAAGGCTACTCCTCCCCCTCTTCCATTTTCCCTGTCTCTCCCGTAGACCTTATAACCCGGTATATTTAGTTCCCGATCCTGACCATCTTGCAGCCATGTCTCAGTGATAGCTATCATGTCATACCCTCCAATTTGAATTTCAACCTGTAGTTCATTTAATTTATTCCTTATACTCCGTGCATTTGTATATCGAACTCTTAGTTGGGCCACACACCCTAGCCTGACCTTCAGCTTTGATGCTGGGTTAATCGCCTTACGCCTTCTAGTTTTCACTTTATCTGCAGTGTCTAAAGTACACTTTCTTTCCGCTGCTCTACGCTTTTTCCTTTCACTTGTTCTTGAACAACTGTTTGTACTATTTGTATTGTAAATTTCCCCTGGGTCTTCCCCTCTCTTGCTGCTCTCAACTTTACTCCCTTCTGACTCCCCGCTCAGGTTCCCATCCCCCTGCCACTCTAGTTTCAACCTTCCCCAACAGCACTAGCAAAAACCCCCGCGAGGACATTGGTCCCGGTCCTGCTCGGGTGTTACCCGTCCCGCTTGTACAGGTCCCACCTTCCCCAGATCCGGTCCCAATGTCCCGGGAATCTAAATCCCTCCCTCCTACAACATCCCTGCAGCCACGCATTCATCCGGTCTATTTTCCTGTTCCTATACTCACTAGCACGTGGCACTGGTCGTAATCCTGAGATCACTACCTTTGTAGTCCTGCTTTTTAATTTATCTCCTAACTCCTTAAATTCACCTTGCAGGAACTCATCCCTTTTTTTAACCTATGTCGTTGGTACCGATATGGGCCACGACTACTGGCTGTTCGCCCCCTCCCTCCAGAATGTCCTGCAGCCGCTCTGCAACATCCTTGACCCTAGCACTAGGGAGGCAACATACCATCTTGGAGTCATGTTTGTGGCCACAGAAACGCCTATCTGTTCCCCTTACAATTGAATCCCCTATCACTATAGCCCTGCCACTCTTCTTCCTCCCCTCCTGTGCAGCTGAGCCACCCGTGGTACCACAAACTTGGCTCTTGCTGATCGAGGGACAGCAGCACATTTGCAAAGGCACTGGAACAAATGCCACGCACACTCTCCACAATAGCGCGGAGGCTGGAGGAGTCCAACACCTGCATGAGTGGCATGGTGGCGCAGGTACGGGAGGGAATCTCTTAGATAGTGTCACAGGGACGTGAAGGAATCTCTGAGATCGTGTCACAGGGACGTGAGCAACTGTCTGAGATAATGTTACAGGTAAGTGCAGGAATGTCTGCGATGGAGGGAAGGCTAGCCTCTGTTGATCTTCAAGCACGACTCAAAAATGAGTCCATTCAGGCCCTGACAACGGCTGTTCAGACTTATGGTGAACAACATTCTGCTATCGTAAACAGGCATACAGGAACTTTACAACTGGGCTTTCAAAGCATCATACATGTCCTCCAAACTGTTCTTCATCAGGGTGGTCGGAGTGATGTGCGCCTGGTCCAGGAGAGGGATGATGGCGAAAAGGGACATGGAAGTGGCGACGCCACTCAAAGCGTTTCCACGTCTCACCCGTTAACCCCCTCTCAACCAGTACCTGCAATGCCGCCTCCTCTCCAGGTGGCCGAGTCTGCCCCTGCATGGGTGCAGGTGGAGCAGTCTTTGGAGGGGCCCTCACAGGCTCCAAAACCCAGAGGGCGTAGGCCGAAAACATCTTAGCAGTCGGCCATGGACATGAACAACCTGCCACTTCCTCTACTGCAGCCAGAGGGGATGCACCACGTAGAAGTAGTAGGAAGAGAAAGGCTAAGGTTTTGTGATCACGAAGGGGATGCACAAAGGTGTCTGCCAGACTGTCATGTTTTTCATTCATATTTGGCTTCTGTTGAAGTCACATTAAATGTTATCATTCACATTACTACTGCCATGTCTTGCCCATTCTTGACTGGCTTTAGTGATCGCGCCCTTTTATGTGCTTCTCCATGCACAGCGACACTTGATGCCACCTAGTGGGTCACTTTACAGTGGGTGTATGCGTAGTTGCAGGACTGTTTTGTATGGGGGGGTGAGGGGCTGGTGTTGGCGCTGGTCTTTCCAGGTGGCTTGAGGACTGGACTCTTCTCACTTTCTGGTCTTATGAGAACCGTTCACATATGAGTGACTCCCTGGCCTCACGAGCAGCCAGATGAGCCGCTTCTCTGCCCATGGGTTCCTCCTCCTCCTCCTCCTCCTCCTGCTCTTCCTCAATGTGGATGGCAGATGTGGATGGTGGATGAGGGCATGGGGCCTCCTCAACCGGCACCCCTCACTTTTGCACCATGTTGTACAGGACACAACTCACTATTATAATGTGACCCACTCTCTCTGGTGCGTATTGAAGTGCTGCCCCAGAACGATCGAGACCCCGAAATCGCATCTTCAGTAGCCCTATCACATGTTCAGTTATAGACCTGGTGGCGATGTGGCTGTCGTTGTATCAACATCGTTGCTCGGTGATGGGGTTCCTCAGAGGTGTCATGAGCCACATGTCCCCGAGGAGCCAGCCCTTAAGGGTGTTTGGTGCGTGGAAGAGGCCCAGGATGTTGGATCCCCTAAGAATGAAAGAATCGTGGCAGCTGCCAGGGAATTCGGTGCACGCTCGAAGGAATCTTTTGCTGTGGTCACAAATGAGCTGAGTGTTGATGGAGAGATACCCCTTTCTGTTGATGAACACTCCTGGCTCATGTGGAGGTGCTCGGATTGCTATATGGGTGCAAGCGATTGCACTCTGTACACGTGGGAAGCTAGCCACAGAGTGGAATCCCACTGCCCTCTCTGTCTGACTGAGGTCGTCCATGGGGAAGTTGACATACTGCGAGGCCCTGCGAAACAAACTGTCGGTGACCTGCCTTATGCACTTGTGTGCAGACAACTGAGAGATCCCGGCGATGTCACTGGTGGCACCCTGGAATGATCTGGAGACGAAGAAGTTGACGGCAGTGGTCACTTTAACAGCGACAGGTAATGAGATGCCGCCAGGCCCAGCTGGGAGCAGCTCAGCATGAAGGAGGCTGCAGATGTCTGCGACCACCTGATGACTCACTCTCAGCCTCGTATGCACTGCTTACACTGGGGGATATCAAAGAAAGCAAATCTACATTATCATGCTTATATATAGATGCAAGAAGCAGTAGAAAAAAGATGACAGAACTAGCGGCTGTTTTGGAAGTCGGGAACTATGGTGTGCTGGGAATATCAGAAACAAAGAGAATGGAAATAAAGTTAATATTCAGGGCTATAAAGTGTTCAGAAAGGACAGAAGAGATAGAAAAGGAGGTGGTATAGCCATATATGTCAGGGAGAACTGAGAGATAAATGAAGTTTTGCGGAGGTGGGGAGCAGTGGGTAAGCTACAGAGAGAGATACTCAGGATCGAAATTTCTAATGTGAAAAACATCCGAACTAACACCAGAGTTTTGCCATAGACTACCAAGTCATCGGCAGAAGGACAGTTTGTTTTACGGATCGGAAGGATGTGAGAAAAGGAAATTTATTTTAAAAGGAAACTTCAATCAACCCAATGTGAATTGAGAAAACCCAATTGGTTTTGGAATCCGATTTGGTGAATGTAATGCACGACCATTTCATGAATCAGCGTGAGTGGGAATCCACGAGAGGCAGTGCTCATCTTGGCCTGGTATTCGTAAATGACCAAGACAACGTACAGGAAATGGAAGTTCTAGCATCCCTGGGGCACATTGACCACAGAATGATCCTACAATGGCTGCTGACACTGGGCATTCCAGCCTCCAGCCCAAGGGACACTCCCCAGCATATCACGTGCTACAAATCAGGAGTGGCACTAAAATCCGTTTAAGAGATGACTTTGTAACATCATGCGAGATCACGGAATTTGAGGATATAGGCAGTGATCTGAATGGTTCTGCAGCCAAACTATACTATCTGCTCAGTATTTCTTACACTCTTTCCTCAGTTTATAATCATACCTAGTGCATTCTCTGGAAACAAAATGAGAGGAGATAAAAGACAGTTTAGCTTCATAATCCTGTCCCTTGAATTCACTATGAGAAGTGGAGAAAGGTTGAAAAGCAAATGGGCTCAACTTTTCTATTTTGTAAATGTGCTGCCTTTAATTTCTTTTTCCACCTCGTGGAGCAATCCAGCTGACGGTTGTCGTTAGAATATAGATTGAGCAGCTGTTGGAGAAGAAAGACTGCTGGCAGCCATTAAAGCTTTTACAGTTCCCATAGGTGCAAGAAATTACACTTCTGATTGGCAAGAGTGACCCAATCATTTAAAAGATTTTAATATATACTTATCCCAACTCATGTACAAATAATTTTTGAAGAACAAATGTCCTGAGCAGTGATTACACTTTAAATTTCCCTCAGTGGGACTGACCTTCATATTTATTCAGGCAGTAAAGTAGTTCTTCCCCTCCATCTTCCTTTGAAAGGGTCTGAGGGCTTCATGTGATCATAATTTAAGTGATATTGGTTGCAACAAGCAGTTGTGTTTTGGGCTCTGTCATTGAATCCCTCGATAATAGAAGTGATAATGGAACTACCACCTCTGCTTTGAGACATGACTTGATCTGGATTCAGGAGACCTTTGTATAAAATCAACTGCTTGTTCAAACATACAGTATTTTTATTCAATTTAAAATTGGACTGTAAATATTAATTAGAATGGACATTTACAATATATGACTTGTGTAATGTGCAACTGCTCCCTGCATTGGATGTTTGAGTATAAAAGTCTAGGAGAATCAGTTCACTGATTGCAGTCTGTTGGGAAATGCGAGACAGTCAAGCTTGTCTCTGTGCCAGGATTGGGAATTCCAGCTGCAGAGCCTTTTGCTTATCTGAACATATGAATAATGACGGACAGGAAAAGACCCTCTGGTCCATCCAGCCTGTCCCACACAATTGGGATACCTTGGGTATCACAATAAATACACTCCCCACCCCACCCTCCCCATACCACCCAAAACCATGTGATCTCCTGGGAGAGGCGAAAAACCAGATAAAAACCCAGGCCAATTTGGGCAAATAATTCTGGGAAATTCCTCTCTGACATCCCCCCCTCCCCCCCCCCCCCCCCCGGCAATCAAAACTAGTCCAGGAGACCACTCTGGCCTGATAGTTTCTTGCAATACCTACCTGTTGTAAGAGGTGATCTCTGCCCCAGCCAGAAACAGGTCCAGCTCTCGCTTGAAGGAATTCAGCGAATCGGCGTCCACCGCACGAGCTGGCAGCCAGAGGTCCACAATTCTCTGGGAAAAGAACCACCTCCTGACGTTAACCTAGATCTGACCTTATATAACTTTAAATTGTGACCCTTGGTCCTCCCTATCCTGTTTAATTGGAGCAAACTGTCAACTATTATGTTCATCATCCTATAAAGCTCGATCAGATCACCCCAAAGTCTACGCATCGCTAAAGTGTAGAGTCCCAGCTCTTTTAGCCTATCTTGATAACTAAGATGATAGATTTATTAGACGAAATGATATTCATAGATAACACACGCGATGATGCGATGGCTGTAGAAAATCTCACGTTATAGTTGCTGAGCTTAGTAGGAGGGTGACAAACCCTCAATCTTCCCTAACTTTGCATTACAATGGTTCAATTATTATGCCTTCAGCTCCAAGCCATTATGCCACACCTCTCCTTTCTTTACATTAACTTTCATTAGCTCAGAATCCCAGAGACTCGCTGTCTCGCTGGTACCAATGGGTGAAAGCTCCATGGCCATCTCTCATAAGCTGCCTGTTACATGCAGGGGAAAGGGGAAAAGCACTCCTTATATGGTTGAATGAGAGATAGATTTATCTTCCAAAAGGTCAGAACTACACAAAGAATAAACAACTATCTTTTATGATTCCAGCTTGCCACGAAAGGGTCTTGAAGGCCTTAGTTGATTTTGGATATGTTCCACATACTGTCTGTTTCAGCAGTTTTCTGCAGAAACTATCTTTTAACCACAAAATGGAGTCCTCAATACAAGATGGAACCAGAACATACTCTCATGTAACATAGCTTCTCTAACAGATATCCTTTCATCTTATTATATGCATTCCTTTCTTTACCTCTTTTTTTCCTTTCCCTCCAAAAGGCATTGACCCATGCTGGTGTATAGTTCTATGGGCACCTGGCTATCTTTGAGTAACTCTCCCAAGTGACCATTCTTCTTGTCTATATCTGAATAGTGGGTATTAGCAGGCGATCAAGAGCAATCAAGAGTGGAAATATTGACTGATTTTCTCTTTCCCTTTCTAGAAAGCTGCACTTCAAGGGTTAGTCACCTTTAGTGCAGAATTAAATTTGGGAAAGCAGCTCCCAGGAAACATTTACAAATGCAGCACCACGCTTCAGATTAAAATTTATTTTCGCTTTGATCCATCGAGGAAAGGTTTTCTGCACCACATTGATTCATTCATAATGGTAGCCAGTCTGGGATGCCTTATTCCCTTCAGTCGATCCAGAATAAAAATCCCAGCCTTTACGTTCTGAATCTTGATTGGACTCCATCTCGGCTGTGGTTTTCATTCAGGGAACTGCTTCATACCAAATAAGATAAACCAGATCCAATTTTAACCCTGAGCCACCAAAGTATAAAATTATAGATCACTGGGAGTGAGTTGCATAGTGTCATCAAGGTTTTAGATGATGTCATAAACTCTTAAGGACAAATCTCCAGTAGTTTGGATCTGGTCTGTATTTCTCAATCAGGTTACAGCTTGCAGCTCTCCCTCAGATACATTGTTACGTATGTAAACTGTCCGACATTATATCGTACCCTTTAACCTCTTGGTATCTCTTGTGTATTTATTTTTAATTGGAAGTACTGTGGCAAGGAGTTTATGTGATTAAAGGTTAGAATCTTGATTCTGTTTTTGGTTGGTGGCATGTTTGTTGCATGTGGAAATCTATCATCATGTTTAAGATTCTCCAAACCAAAATCCAAAGAAATCCATATGGGTAGAACTTCTATTTGTCCAGTACAGAGTGCAAACTTTTTCCATGTAGGGATATGCCTTAGTCCAGGGATTTTAGGTGCAGGTTGGTGTTGACCTCCTTCCTTCTATGGTTTACAATGACACGCTTCGAGTAAGCACGAGACACTTGATAGTGGAACACACGGAACAGGCTTTATTCGTATACAGTATAGGTGATCAATCTGTACCATACACAGGAGTAGCTTTGGCTTTCTCTCTTTTTCAAGCTCTTCAACCAGCTCTGGAAAAACCCACTCTTCTACACCTCAGTTTGTCTGCTTCAAAGGTACATTTCACAGATAAGACTTCATGATTTATTTGTTCTCGGAACTTTTCAGGAACAGTTTATTGACAGCTTATTTACCTAAACATCCACTCTATACCCTGGTTAATTGATCCGTCTGCCTATGTTTATTACACTAGTCACTAAAGTTATACATTAATCACTCATGGTCAATGTTGCTCCAGTCAGTATCTCTTTGCACAGGCACCCCTTGTAGATCATAATCAGACATTTGAAGTAGACCATAATCCATCTTTCCTACTCCTAGGAACACTGTTGGTTTCCTGTTTATCTTAGAAAGCCTGTTGCTAGTTATAGTTACAGTTATACAGGTCAGTTTGATTATTAACCCTTAACTCTCCAACATGCCCAACAGTTGGCAAAAACAAAGGCTTCGGAACCCCCAAGTTTTTTTTTATTCGTTCATGGGATGTGGGCGTCGCTGGTGAGGCCGGCATTTATTGCCCATCCCTAATTGCCCTTGAGAAGGTGGTGGTGAGCCGCCTTCTTGAACCGTTGCAGTCCGTGTGGTGACGGTTCTCCCACAGTGCTGTTAGGAAGGGAGTTCCAGGATTTTGACCCAGTGACGATGAAGGAACGGCGATATATTTCCAAGTCGGGATGGTGTGTGACTTGGAGGGGAACGTGCAGGTAGTGTTGTTCCCATGTGCCTGCTGCCCTTGTCCTTCTAGGTGGTAGAGGTCGCGGGTTTGGGAGGTGCTGTCGAAGAAGCCTTGGCGAGTTGCTGCAGTACATCCTGTGGATGGTACACACTGCAGCCACAGTGCGCCGGTGGTGAAGGGAGTGAATGTTTAGGGTGGTGGATAGGGTGCCAATCCAGCGGGCTGCTTTATCTTGGATGGTGTCGAGCTTCTTGAGTGTTGTTGGAGCTGCACTCACCCAAGCAAGAGAAGAGTATTCCATCATACTCCTGACTTGTGCCTTATAGATGGTGGAAAGGCTTTGGGGAGTGTTTGCAGGGGTCCTGCTGGAGTTTATCCTGCTGAAACTGCACTGCTTACCAGCAAGAGGCCATGATAAGTCACCACTGCTTGTTCAATCATGATCCGCTGACTTTGAGGGGTCCAGTATGCAGTAACCACTCCACATCTCCGGTATCCATTAGTGAGCCAGGCTAGCCGGTCAATTAATAACCGTGCTTTGGAGTACATAGAAACATAGACATAGCAACATAGAAAATAGGAGCAAGAGTAGGCCATTCGGCCCTTCGGGCTTGCTCTGCCATTCAAAATGATCATGGCTGATCGTCTAACTCAGTACCCTGTTCCCGCTTTTTCCCCATATCCCTTGATCCCTTTAGCATTAAGAAACATATCTATCTCCTTCTTGAATACATTTAATGACTTGGCCTCCACTGCCTTCTGTGGTAGAGAATTCCACAGGTCCACCACCCTCTGAGTGAATAAATTTCTCCTCATCTCGGTTCTAAATGGCATACCCCGTATCCTGACACCATGACCCCTGGTTCTGGACTCCCCGGCCATCGGGAACATCCTCCCTGCATCTAGTCTGTCTAGTCCTGTTAGAATTTTATATGTTTCGATGAGTACTGCGGACCAGCCAGGTTCAGGTACCGGCTTACCAAGTCTGCCACAGAGGATTGATTTGGTCCCGAACTTCCATCATCAGGCATGTAATTTTGAAGCCATCTTGACTCTAAAGAGATCCTGCTCAACTCTCATCCACCCCAAAAAAGAATAGTCCCTAGTTGGTCACTAAACAATTGAGAGTGCAGGTTTGTGCTCTCGCTGGATAGACTAGCTCCTTATGAGCAACATATTGAGCAGCAAAACTTACCCTAAATCTGCGAGTACATTGTCACCACCTTCCTGACTACAGCATGGACACACACTATACTCCATGGAACAGTGGTTCTATCTGTTGAGAGCTGTGGAGCTCCTTTGTCCTTGCAGTGTGGAACTTCTTAGCTTTTGATGCATGTTTATATTCATAATAGGGTGCTGATGCTTTGTGTTATTCATATTTGTGTATACATTATCTGCACTCCAGTTGATGTCCTGCGGCATTGCACATTTGGAGTCAACACTCAGTGTTGTCTTCAAATCAAATAGGTTTCGATGGTGGTGGATAATTGGACCAAGGCTATGGCAGACATATGATGATGGGGGTGAGAATAGACCAGTGGGGAAGGTAAAGCAGGGTGAGATGAGAAGGAGGAGTGGGATTGAGGGAGTAGAGGTTAGCAGGGTGGGCGAGGAGGAATGTAAGGCAGGGTTAGAACATGAGCGGAGGCAGAAAATAGAAGAAGCCAGAGGAGAAGTAGAAGTCAGCAAGGGGAGGAGGGAGGAGGAGAGATCAGAGGTCACAGGCAGATTTCAAAGTGGGGCATAGAGAGAGTGTGGGGCACCGTTGGAATCAGGGACACTCGTACATTAGAGAGGAGATGTACTACAGAGGAACTGGGGAGGGGAGAGAGGGGAAAGAGAATGGAGGAGGGGGAAGGAGGCAGAGTTACAAATAAAGATGGAACTCAGGAACAACAATTAAATAAAAATGCAGGATTCATGAACTTAAAGGAGCATTACACATAGTGGGGAGAAACTGCACTAAATTAATTAAAGAAAGTTGGTAATGGCGGAGAAAAATGAATTAAATAAATTGGGGAGCAATATGACAAAATTAATTCAATAAATTCATGGGGTATGAGCTTAACATGGCAGCCAGCATGCTACTCTATTGCATGGAGAGCAGAAGAATTTTTTTTAAGAGGCAAAGGTGTTTGCAAACAAAGAAAGAGTTTGCCATAAAAGGGGATGATGGGCATTGGGTTGAAATAACATGACTAGTGTGTGACACTGCAGCAAAAATGACGCACAATTCTAGCTTGTTTTTCTTTCCCCAACAAAATAAAAAGAGTTTGACAAACACATTTTAATAAAGGCACTGCTACTTTAAAAAGGCCACCAGATCACCTTTTTATTTTTTTTAAATATGGGAAGACCAAGATGTATAAACAAATAAAGAAATGCACTTCGGAAAAGTTAGCAGTAAACAGGGTGTGGGGACAAGCCCCCTAATGGCTGTGTCATCCGTGGGTTCTGCATCCCTGCACCATTTGATGGCTGGGTTTTTTTCCTTTAATCTCCCACTGCCTGTCACATATCCTCTTTTATAAATATCTACAGGCAGACTGTATGTGACCCATTGCCCCATCAACAGCGTAGCTCTACTCTCGATTTGAACTTGTGATCATTTTGATAAAGCGCTCAGTACATAGGTCACCATCTAGTTTAGAACGTCTAGACTCTAGAGAGCTCTGTTATTTTATATAAATACAGATTTATGGATGGATGTGAACGACTAAAAAGGCTGTAATTTAATCGGACTGAGATGATGTAGTAAACCATAAGAGTGAAAGTCGAGTGGTTTATGGACATCATCTGATCCCCTCGATTAAATTTATAGCCTTTTACTTACTCTCTTATCATTCATCATCTTTTATAATCAAAATATCATACTGGTAATAAAATAAAAGCCCTGCTAATTGCATCGGGTGAAGATTAGGAGGCTATTGTGATGTCGTCAGTGCTACATAATACACTTGTGTGAATCACAGAAGGGTAGAAAAAACGAATCTCAAGTGGCAACAGAAAATTATAGGATTTGTGGCGCTCTAGTATATATTTTGTATTGACTGTACATGGTATTGTACCCTTCTTAATTTCACCATTTGTAAAGAACTACTGGCTGTATTTTCCTCTATTCATTAATTCTTGTGAAAGGGTAGACATGAGTATATATAAATTAGTGAATGAAAGTAAATATATCGTCACGTCACCATCAGGCCACCTTTTAAAAATCCATTGCAAAAATGTATAAGAACATAAGAAATAGGAGCAGGAGTAGGCCATACAGCCCCTCGAGCCTGCTCCACCATTCAATAAGATCATGGCTGATCTTCAACCTCAATTCCACTTTCCCGTCCAATCCCCATATCCCTTGATTCCCCTGGAGTCCAAAAATCTATCTGTCTCAGCCTTGAACATACTCAACGACTCAGCATCCACAGCCTTCTGGGGTAGAGAATTCCAAAGATTCACAAACCTCTGAAATTCCTCCTCATCTCAGTCCTAAATGGCCGACCCCATATTCTGTGACTATGCCCCTTAGTTCTAGACTCTCCAGCCAGGGAAAACAACCTCTCAGCATCTATCTTGTCAATCCCCCTTAGAATGTTACATGTTTCAATGAGATCACCTCTCATTCTTCTAAACTCCAGAGATTATAAGCCCATTCTACTCAATCTCTCCTCATAGGACAACCCTTTCATTCCAGGAATCAATCTAGTGAACCTTCGTTGCACCGGCTCCAAGGCAAGTATATTCTTCCTTAGATAAATGTAAAGAATCTTACAACACCAGGTTATAGTCCAACAATTTTATTTGAAAATCACAAGCTTTCGGAGATTATCTCCTTCGTCAGGTGACGAAGGAGATAATCACTTGACGAAGGAGATAATCTCCGAAAGCTTGTGATTTTCAAATAAAATTGTTGGACTATAACCTGGTGTTGTAAGATTCTTTACATTTGTCAACCCCAGTCCATCACCGGCATCTCCACATCTTGGCTTCCTTAGATAAGTAAGATAAGGATTCCTTTTCATTAACTTCAACACCCTTGTGTTTTATTTTGTTATGATGTGGAGATGCACCGCGGTGATGGACTGGGGTTGACAATTGTAAACAATTTTACAACACCAAGTTATAGTCCAACAATTTTATTTGAAATTCACAAGCTTTTGGAGGCTTCCTCCTTCCTCAGGTGAATGTTGTGGAAATGAAATCTTCGAATCCTTCGCATTTATAAATCACAGAACAATGCCTTGTGATTACAGAAAGTCTTTCCAACTGCCTGTTGCCACGGCAATCACAGTGTGCAGACAGAGAGGTGTTACCTAAAAGACCACCGAATATACAAACAACCAAAAAAAAAGAGAGAGAGGCGGAAACAAACATAGAAAAGACAGCAAATGACCCGTTATATTAAAAACAGATAACATTTGTTCGCTGGTGAGGTTACGTGTAGCGTGACATGAACCCAAGATCCCGGTTGAAGCCGTCCTCATGGGTGCGGAACTTGGCGATCAATTTCTGCTCGACGATTTTGCGTTGTCGTGTGTCTCGAAGGCCGCCTTGGAGTATGCTTACCCGAAGGTCGGTGGCTGAATGTCCTTGACTGCTGAAGTGTTCCCCGACTGGGAGGGAACCCTCCTGTCTGGCGATTGTTGCGCGGTGTCCGTTCATCCGTTGTCGCAGCGTCTGCATGGTCTCGCCGATGTACCATGCTCTGGGGTATCCTTTCCTGCAACGTATGAGGTAGACAACGTTGGCCGAGTCACAGGAGTATGAACCATGCACCTGGTGGGTGGTGTCCTCTCGTGTGATGGTGGTATCTGTGTCGATGATCTGGCATGTCTTGCAGAGGTTACCGTGGCAGGGTTGTGTGGTGTCGTGGACGCTGTTCTCCTGAAAGCTGGGTAATTTGCTGTGAACGATGGTCTGTTTGAGGTTGGGTGGCTGTTTAAAGGCGAGTAGTGGAGGTGTGGGGATGGCCATAGCGAGGTGTTCGTCGTCATTGATGACATGTTGAAGGCTGCGGAGAACATGGCGTAGTTTCTCCGCTCCGGGGAAGTACTGGACGACGAAGGGTACTCTGTTGGTTGCGTCCCGTGTTAGTCTTCTGAGGAGGTCCGTCGGAACTGTCGATCGATGAGTCGAGCGTCATATCCCATTCTTACTAGGGCATCTTTCAGCGTCTGTAGGTGTCCATCGCGTTGATTTTGTTGATCTGGGTGAATGATTTTTGTTTAAAGCAGCACTGTCTCCATGACATGATGTTTGGCAAACCTTCTTACAGCTGTTTACAAATGTATATCTCATTGAAACAGATTGTCATGATGCAGACGATGCACAGTCCTCTTCCCCCCAACAAACAATAAAAGACCTGCCAAACACTTTTCAGACAATGCCCCTCTAGAGGAGAACATTTCAGTGAGGCAGTGGGTGAGGGGAAGCGAAGAGGATAATATTGATCACAAGACTGGTTTCTGGGCATGGCTATATACTTGGTTTCAAACTGACAGTTTTGGATCGACATTAAGGAAACAAATAAACCACTGAACCCTGCTTACTTAATGTAGCCATGCACTGACTCCAACTATGACCAGCTTCAGCTGAACAACCCTTCCATAATATCCTGACTTCAAATGTTGTATCTCTAACAAGGCCAGGAAAAACATTTAAAGTAACAATTTTGTTCAACAAGTTGGAATTTTCTGTAACTTTTTCAACAGGTATTATGCAATGAACATGCCCCTCTTCCCACTCCCACCGGTAATGTTTCCTTTTAAGTGAGTGCTAATGACATAATTGAGGAAACTGGCTGGGAAGTGCTTCTAAAGATCTGAACAGATTAAATTAATCCCGATGGTGATAACCAGAATGCTTCAGGTCCAACTATGTACGTTAAAGGATTACTCCAGGATAAGATCCTGCCAGGCTTTACTCCACATTTGCCTTGACAATTATGTAGTCCCAGATATGAAGATTACTTTGTTTTTTTAAATATTTTCTTTTTACGTTTGTTGAGGTGACAGATGAGACACATCAGTATCCAATAATGTTAGGATAGGTACAGTACCGATTAGATGCAGGGTAATCTCCAACTATTCTGCCTAGCAATGTATAGTATACACTACCAAATAGTTTAATTTTGTCTGATTCAAGTATCAGCATCCATGGGAATGTGCTTTTCCAACAAGTTGGCTTGTTCTCATCCAGTATTGTAAATTACTCTAGCCTCTCTGTACTTGCATTTCATAGATTCAATTATCCTGCTGGTATTAGACAAGTTATTTTCTCTGTAATTTTTTTAACTAATCAGGTTAACTCTGGTCTCTTTCAAAAATTCTCTTAATAAATACAAGTTTGCACTGATAATGAATCGTGGTCATGATTAGCTTCTGCCCTGTTTCAACCCCTGGTCCGCTGAAGTAAACCTTCTTCATTCAGCATTATGCTCAACATTCAGTCTTCTCCTCCTCCTTTGTATGCAACCCTTTGGTTAGATACCTGAATCATACTGAACTGTTCTCTCTTGCTTTGTGCCAGGTCCTATCAGCTGCGTCTTATGCTTCTCACTATATTTGATGACTCTTTTAACAACTGCATTTTAAAAAAACAGCTAGAGCATAGCTTTCCATGTCAGCCTGTAGGTATGCTGCTTTCAATTTTTGCCAGCAGTCCCTCCATGTCTTCCTTCTGCTGCATTGCCGGACACAGGGCCGATGGCTGAATAACAGGATTCCAAAAATGTTTTGCATCCATCTATACATTGATTGCGGGCAACAAGCAGAACAGGGGTTGGGAGGGGGAACTGTGATTAGGGCGTGTTTGGAATATTGAACAAGGTGCTGAAACATCACACTGGAGGGCATAAATAGAGAGAAATGCAAATGAGATGTTAGTCACATGGTAGGAAAATATTAAGATGCAGATTATAATGAGAAATTTCTTTTGAAGCAAACTAGTGATGTGTGTTGCATAAATATGTTAACGGTAAGATAAGGATATTTAAGAGCATATCCTAGAGTACTGCTTTAATATGTACGGTTGAAGTGGACAGAAGCATCCTAGGTTATTTCTACTGAGGTCAATTCTGCTTGCATACTGCTGAACATGAGCTGCTTCACCCAATGATTGTTTTTTGATTTTTATATAGCGAATGCTGCTAACAATCAGGAAGAGAAAGAAATAAAGTAAAAGATGAACTTTATTAATGAGCATTCTTAAACATCTCAGTGACAAGTCTTCAAAATGAATTCAAGATCAGTGCACCTGAGTTTTGTTTGTTCCTTGTGGGACACCATACAATTCAGTGGGAGGATGTTTTTTTAAATAGAGAAAATGTTGTTTGTTTGTGTGCTGCTGCCTGCTGAAGGATCTCAAAAAATGAAGCTGAGAGGGTCACTTTCTTTATTAAAGGGTGCTTGGCAAACCTTTTTCTGATGACCTAAATTGTGTGTCACAAAAAGGTCCTTAAATATCCTTGTATGGTTCATGCATGGTGCCACTCTGATGACGATGACACATGGCTATTCTGTCGTCGTCCTCCTTCAAGCATCAAGACTGATGTGAAGGATGCTATAAAATCACAGCTGAATCTCTGTGACTATGAATTTGGCAGAACTTATTACAAAATTGGTGGCAGTGTGGTCAACATCAGTTTAATCAAATCTGTTAATAAAGATATCATTTGAGGAAACCAAAGCATAACTTTAATGGGATCTGTGTCACTCAACGTGTGTATGCTAAATGTCTGCATAGCTAAATCCCCTTTTTATTAAGGCCCTTACGCAGTCATCACGATTACAGTGACCTTGTACTCCTGCATGTTTGTTCTATAATTGCACTAGATATCGCCTGTCATTTCACACCCACATGGATTAATTTATAGGAAATATTAAGTCAGCACCAGCAAGTCGCAAGTTGTTTTGAATTTTGCAAAAAGACTGGAGTTGGTAAGTAATCAAAGTAAAACTGGAAACGGTGAGTCTTAGATTTACAATGGTTATTTACACTCACAGTATGATGGCAACAACTGTACATCCCATAGTCAACATAATACATTGAGGCGATGGGCTTGGGCTGTACAGTAACTAAGTCAGGCCTTTCCTCATACAGATCAAAGACAGCGGGGTAAATCAGTCACAGCTTAGCCTATACAAATCGGAAATACATTGGTGTTGTAACTTCTATATAATTTTGTGCTATCCTGCTCCTGTTGCCTCACCACAGCTCCCATTTTTATGTATCAGATTGCACATAGGACATTGAAAAACATCCTCTGCATCTGCCACCCCAGACAATATGGAGTGAGGTGGGGCCAGTAGATTAAGAAACGAACAGAAGAAATTCCAACAATCAATTTTACAAGTTTAAAAAATAATCTTTGTATTTATCTAGAATGATGAGGGAGCAGAAGTTGTTTTTCTCAAAGGTGAAATTTGCTTTTTTTTTTACTTTTGTTTTGTTCCCATCCACTGCCTCTGGCTCTAAGGATGGGTGTGTGACCTGCTTCCATGTCTCCATCACTGCTGCATTGAACCACTCACAGTAGTTTACATGAGACTGGCCCGGGAATGAGTCTGATCCTATTTTTTTTCCCAGCCCCCTCCCTGTGGAGAAACTCTTGTTCTTCACTCAGCATCTCTTCAGAGTGATACAGCTGAGATTGGCAACTCAGCTTGTAGGGGATTGAGGACACTTGTCAATGACCCATCACTCTGTGATCTGACATCCTGTGCCCACGCCGTCAATGAATTTGAAATAAATGCGAAATGCCTGCCTGTGCAATTTGAAACTAGGGTTAAAGCAATTATGATACAACATGAATTTGATAGTCTCGTCTGTAGCACACTGTAGCTCTACAGTGGAGCTCAAAGTCTTTTAGGGGACAATCATATTAATAAATTCATCAACAGCTGTGAAAACATATGGTTTAGTGATTCTGTGCCCATGTTAATTATATGTAAATAGGAATTTAATAACAAGCAATTAGCATGTGAATTCTCCAGTTTGGGGATTTTATCTGTTATTTCTTGCTGTAAGGTTAAATTAGTTCCAGCAGGTTTTACTTAGTACATTAAAAGCAGATAGAGTAAAGCTGCTAATGTTCTGAGCAAAGAGTATAACCAGATCTTCTTTCCAAAAGGCCCACTGTGAAATTGCTATGATCTTAACTTTATTATTATAAATATTTTACCATATTGTTCAGCCCGATACTCTGTATTATGTGCGAGTGACTGTTGCTTTCCAAAGAGGATTAGCTTTGTTGCAGCTGTGCCAAGTGGCACCATCTTTCCCGCTTTCATTTCTCTTAGCCTACAAAAGTAAGAAAAGTTATTTTCTGAATTTCATGACAAACTTCCGATCTATTTCACATCTTGTTGTTTTGCTTTACTGGCGTGGACACAGTCGAGGAATAATGGCACAGCATGTTCTGTTGCGTCATTGGTCGACAGAATAAAGGTTTGTGCCCATGATTACTGGCACAGTGGATTACCCTGCCTTGGCTGAGCTATCATTGGGAGCCAGAGAGTAGGAGGCCAGGCGTTCCTGCCTCCACCGTAATGATACTGGTGTAATTAGCAGACTGGCACCTGGGGACCATTATGTACTGATGTAGCTGCTGAAGATAAGTAGCTGGAATGTCAGAATATCATCCTTATGCTGTGTTAATTATGGAACTGTTTTGATGCAGGCCTGAGTCGCAATGTTTTATGAAGTATTGTTCAGAAGTAGAGACATTGAGAAATAATGAACTTTTACTGAGTGTGCCGTGAATTAGAGACGTCACACGATGGTGTTAGAAGTGCTCAGAATTGCAGATAGAAATGGCTGTAAAGGAATGTCACCACAAGAATGACTACAACTTCTGACTGTAAACTAATGCAGAACTGAAAGAAATTTAAGCAATAGAGGGTAGATTCTAAACTAGCTATAGCGTTGCAGAGAAAGAAGAGAGAAATACCTTTTTAGCACCTTATCATATCCTTAGGATTTCCCAAAGCACTTCAAAATGAAAGACTTGGATTTATATAACGCCTTTCATGATCTCAGGACGTCCCAAAGCATTTTACAACCAATGAATTATTTTTGAAATGCAGTCATTGTTAAGTAGGTAGACATGGTAAGTAATTTGTGTACAGCAAGGTCCCACAAACAGCAAATGAATGAATGACCAGATAATCTGTTTTTGGTGGTTTTGGTTGATAGATGAATGTTGACCAGGACTCTGGGAGGGTCCCCTGCTCTTCTTCGAATAGTCCCTGACCCACTAAGTAGACAGATAAAGTCTTGGTTTAACATCTCACCCGAAAGTTGGCATGTCTATCAGTGTGGTACTCTCACACTGACGTGCCAGCTTACATTATTTACTTAAAGGTTAAGAAGGCTTGAGGGTTACAATCCTCCTTACCAGAATCACTGATGAAGCTGTTGATGTGATCTGATAAGAGCAGCAGAAGATACATGGCTCAAATCAAGCTGACCAGTCATTATGGAACTGTCCATACGGTGAGGCAAAAAGGCAGTGCGAAAACTGAACTACCAGTTAGGAAACAGAAGCCCACGCTGATTTATAGATGGAATTATTGAGTGCCAGCTTTGTGAGAAGAAATATCCTGAGGACAAGAATTGGTTTCCAGCATGCAATACACACGTAGCAAATGGTGGTTTAAAGATTCATTTTGCTGCCAAGTGAAGGCACAGAAACAAGAAAAGAAACAACTGCACCTCAGAGACAGATGAACTCAATTATAAGTGTTACATTTTTGGGTGTTTTACTCCAGATATTCTTCTCTGGTTCAGCATCCCAGGCAACGCTCAGAAAGAAGTCCTCACTCCCAATAAACAGGAATGTGCCTTTTTCTGTCTATTATCTAAGTCATTTGTAGCAAGCTCAGCAATTTTTTTTAAGAAAACCTTCATTGCTGTATTTCAGCTCCAAGATATCACATGCGCCGTATGATCTTCCTTGACTTTGGAAGGTTGTATAATAAGTAATCCGCTAGACCATGGCTCAGACTATAAACTGCCAAATATATTTATTGAATACATTGTCGACTGTACATGAGCCACTGAGATGCTGGAAGGCAACGTGATGACACTTTTTAAGACCCATGACCAAGGAATAACAAGTTAAAAACCCAAGTACATGGACTTATGAAGATAATTTTGTGATCCTACACTGCCAGTGGAGAAGATATGCTCAAAGTGAGTCCGGATTGGAGATAGGGCTACAACATTCTCTGACCTGCACTCCCTGCAAACACGGCATCTCACTGGGAGTATGCAATCGGAATTAACCCTCCAGCCTTTAGATATAATAACGTGAAGGAGGAGGTCATATTACAATACATTGGAGTCATGTCTTGGTGCAGCTTGGTGCAAAAATACATACCAGTGAAATATTTCTCAAGATCATTCATTGCAACAGATACACAAATCACTAAAAATAGCGACACAGCTTAATAAGGCCATTACAAAAGCAAACCATTCACTGGGGTTCATTTCTAGAGGGATAGAAATGAAAAGCAAAGAAGTTATGTTAAACTTGTATAGAACCTTGGTTAGACAACAATTGGAGTACTGTGAACAGTCCTGGTCTCCGTATTATAAAAAGGATATAGAAGCACTGAAGAAGGTGTAAAAAAGATTCACAAAGATGATACCAGAACTGAGAGGATATACTTATCAGGAAAGGCTGAACAGGCTGGGGCTCTTTTCTCTGGAAAAGAGAAGGCGGAAGGGTGCCTGATCAAGGTCTTCAAGATTATGAAAGGGTTTAATAGGGTAGACGTAGAGAAAATGTTTCCACTTGTGGAGAAGTCTAAAACTAGAGGTCATAAATATAAGATAGTCACTGATAGATCTAATAGGGAATTCAGGAGAAACTTCTTTACCCAAAAAGTTGTAAAAATGTAGAACATGGTGGAGCTGAGGCGAATAGCGTAGAATTTAAGGGGAAGTTAGATAAGCACATCTGGGAGAAAGAAATAGAAGGATATAATGATAGGATTAGATGAAGAGGGGTGGGAGGAGGCTCGTGTGGAGCCTAAACGTTGGGCAATCATTATGGACTGAAATATAAGATCCTGAGCCACATGCTTTTTTTAGATAAAGTGCAGAGTCACAGTGTTTTAGGTCAGATGTTTTGTGAAGCATTGATGGGAAATAAAATGATAGTTAGCAGTAAAGACATTGAGTATTGTAAGGAAATCAGATTTTCCAGTGATCCGTGGAACCGGATGGTAGACAGTCAAAGAAACTCACACTACTCTGTATCTCACTTTGAAGTCACGTTTAATGATTCAGTCGTTCACACAAGCATCAAGCAATTTGTACAACCTTAAACCAAGGCTTCAGCATCAAAGCGGTGGAGTGATCAGTCATCTTCTCTTCTCGGACGTCCTCCTTCCAGAGAAGTTTCTTCTGGCATCATCAACTGCAGTGTTTGTCCTTCTGCAATGTCTTTTTATGTTCTTGGGGATTGGGGTGTGAGTAAAAGTTAGGGGAAGTCCCTTTTGGCCACCTGCCCACTGTTGTTATGCCTCACTAGTTCTTTTGATTGTGGATTCAATCCTGAGCTCCTTCACATAGCGAGATCCTGATCTAAACCATGCTTTTATGGTAAAGCATTTCCCCTGTGGAATACACATTCTGACAACAGACAATGGTGCCTGGTGAAGGGAGACTGAAGATGAAGGGGATTTCTTTCAGCCAAGTCAGTAAAAAACATTGCTTTTTAGTCATTTATTTGTCCAAATAAATGCACCTTATGAAAATAATAATAAATTTATATATATATATATATATATATATATATATATAACTGGCACTGAATGGAGATTGTTGATATTTATTGATTTCAAACCCAGCACAGCCCATTGAGAGAACTAATTATAAACAACCATATTTCTCATAGTTTGATAGTTCTCAAATATCAAAAGTATTTTTCTTTTTTCCAGACACTTAACACAATCTACAATATCTACAATACTTATTTCTACAATATACAAGGTCTTGCATATAATGCACACTTCCTGTCATGTTATTATGCCACTCTTACTTCCCTCATGTCTGTCACCTTGAATGTTACAACCCTTTCTACCACTATAAATCACTTTTTTACAATCTTTTTCAAATTCTAACTTCTGCCTGTCAGACCGTCCTCCTACCATTGTTTCCCAACTCTGTTAAAACCTGATAAAATTTTCATCTGTCATCTTTTTCTCAGTAACTGAAAATTCTCATGTCCAAAATAAGGTTTTAAACAAAATAAAAACATCATGAAATAACATAGCTCACCATAACATGATTAAATTTACCAAATGAATTATCTTTTAATTCCTTCTTTAAAGTTTTTACTTCAGCTCATTGGCCACTCCCAAAAGCCTGGTCTTGGATTTAAATTTTTGCCCAGAGCTTTGACACTGTAAGCTGAAGCCAGATCACGCATTCTAAGCATGTGCAGTGTGCACAATTTTTCAGGATGCATTTAGTCAGATCAACTTGAATCAGCATCCACCAATATCTGCTTGGTGTGTTATTCAAATTATTTGAGGAAAAGATAGAGGACAAATTTGAAAAAATTTATTCAGTTAAAATTTAAATCAAATTTTTTTTTTTAAACAGTGAGGCTATGTGTGTTTGTGCATGTTGGAGACAGAAAACAGAGATCCATTTTCAAAAATGATTACATACCTGTTGCAGTTTTTGATTAAGCTCAAATTATAAACCATCGATTTTTCTCAATGGAAGAATCAAGTTGTGTCTCTGCCCATGATAGTATTTCAGTTCATGTGAAAATAATTTGAATACAGACTGGATGATTAACTTGAGTAGATTTTCAACTAAACGTTTAAATAAAAGCTATTCATTTTTTTTTACTTCAGAAGGCAAGTCAAGCTGAAAGAGGCAGAAACAAAGAGACAGAAACAGACTGACACAGATTCAAGAACTAATCACAAAATATGAATTCAATGTTTGAAAAGAAACCTGTAAAATGCACAAACTAGTGTGGCCAGAATCAGGACAAATGTATGACTGTACGACAGATTCGGTCTTGACACCAATATGGTTACCAGTGATTTTTATTGGTTACTAATCCAAACATTCAACACAGTTAATGTCTAAGCAAGAGCATACACAGAAATCTGAACCATATTTTTATTTTCATTCGTTCATGGGATGTGGGCGTAGCTGGCAAGGCCAGCATTTATTGCCCATCCCTAATTGCCTTTGAGAAGGTGGTGGTGAGCCGCCTTCTTGAACCGCTGCAGTCCGTGTGGTGAAGGTTCTCCCACAGTGCTGTTAGGAAGGGAGTTCCAGGATTTTGACCCAGCGACGATGAAGGAACGGCGACATATTTCCAAATCGGGATGGTGTGTGACTTGGAGGGGAACGTGCAGGTGGTGTTGTTGCCATGTGCCTGCTGCCCTTGTCCTTCTAGGTGGTAGAGGTCGCGGGTTTGGGAGGTGCTGTCGAAGAAGCCTTGGCGAGTTGCTGCATTGCATCCTGTGGATGGTACACACTGCAGCCACAGTGCACCAGTGGTGAAGGGAATGAATGTTTAGGGTGGTGGATGGGGTGCCAATCAAGCAGGTTGCTTTATCTTGGATGTTGTCGAGCTTCTTGAGGGTTGTTGGAGCTGCACTCTTCCAGGCAAGTGGAGAGTATTCCATGATACTCCTGACTTGTGCCTTGTAGATGGTGGAAAGGCTTTGGGGAGTCAGGAGGTGAGTCACTCGCTGCAGAATACCCAGCCTCTGACCTGCTGTTGTAGCCACAGTATTTATATGGCTGGTCCAGTTAAGTTTCTGGTCAATGGTGACCCCAGGATGTTGATGGTGGGGGATTTGGCGATGGTAATGCCATTGAATGTCAAGGGGAGGTGGTTAGACTCTCTCTTGTTGGAGATGGTCATTGCCTGGCATATGTCTGGCGCGAATTTTACTTGCCACTTATCAGCCCAAGCCTTGATGTTGTCCAGATCTTGCTGCATGCGGGCTCGGACTGCTTCATTATTTGAGGGGTTGTGAATGGAACTGAACACTGTGCAATCATCAGCAAACATCCCCATTTCTGATCTTATGATGGAGGGAAGGTCATTGATGAAGCAGCTGAAGATGGTTGGGCCCAGGACACTGCCCTGAGGAACTCCTGCAGCAATGTCCTGGGGCTGAGATGATTGGCCTCCAACAACCACTACCATCTTCCTTTGTGCTAGGTATGACTCCAGCCACTGGAGAGTTTTCCCCCTGATTCCCATTGACTTCAACTTTACTAGGGCTCCTTGGTGCCACATTCGGTCAAATGCTGCCTTGATGTCAAGGGCAGTCACCCTCACCTCACCTCTGGAATTCAGCTCTTTTGTCCATGTTTGGACCAAGGCTGTAATGAGATCTGGAGCCGAGTGGTCCTGGTGGAACCCAAACTGAGCATCGGTGAGCAGGTTATTGGTGAGTAAGTGCCGCTTGATAGCACTGTCGACGACACCTTCCATCACTTTGCTGATGATGGGACGGTAATTGGCCGGATTGGATTTGTCCTGCTTTTTGTGGACAGGCCATACCTGGGCAATTTTCCACATTGTCGGGTAGATGCCAGTGTTGTAGCTGTACTGGAACAGCTTGGCTAGAGGCGAGCTAGTTCTGGAGCACAAGTCTTCAGCACTACAGCTGGGATGTTGTCAGGGCCCATAGCCTTTGCTGTATCCAGTGCACTCAGCCGTTTCTTGATATCACGTGGAGTGAATGTAATTGGCTGAAGACTGGCTTCTTTGATGGTGGGGATCTTGGGAGGACGCCGAGAAGGATCATCCACTTGGCACTTCTGGCTGAAGATGGTTGCAAACGCTTCAGCCTTGTCTTTTGCACTCACGTGCTGGACTCTGCCATCATTGAGGATGGGGATGTTTACAGAGCCTCCTTCTCCCATTAGTTGTTTAATTGTCCACCACCATTCACGACTGGATGTGGCAGGACTGCAGAGCTTTGATCTGATCCGTTGGTTGTGGAATCTCTTAGCTCTGTCTATAGCATGTTGCTTCCGCTGTTTAGCATGCATGTAGTCCTGAGTTGTAGCTTCACCAGGTTGGCACCTAATATTTAGGTACGCCTGGTGCTGCTCCTGGCATGCTCTTCTACACTCCTCATTGAACCAGAGTTGATCCCCTGGCTTGTTGGTAATGGTAGAGTGAGGAATATGCCGGGCCATGAGGTTACAGATTGTGCTGGAATACAATTCTGCTGCTGCTGATGGCCCACAGGGCCCCGTGGATGCCCAGTTTTGAGCTGCTAGATCTGTTCTGAATCTATCCGATTTAGCACGGTGGTAGTGCCACATAACACGTTGGATGGTGTTCTCAGTGTGAAGACGGGACTTCGTCTCCACGAGGACTGTGCGGTGGTCACTCCTACCTATACTGTCATGGACAGATGCATCTGTGACAGGTAGATTGGTGAGGATGAGGTCAAGTAGGTTTTTCCCTCATGTTGGTTCGCACACCCAGTCTGGCAGCTATGTCCTTCAGGACTTGGCCAGCTCGGTCAGTAGTGGTGCTGCTGAGCCACTCTTGGTGATGGACATTGGAGTCCCCCACCCAGAGTACATTCTGTGCCCTTGCTACCCTCGGTGCTTCCTCCAAGTGGTGCTCAACATGGAGGAGGACTGATTCATCAGCTAATGGAGGGTGGTAGGTGGTAATCGACAGGAGGTTTCCTTGCCCATGTTTGACCTGATGCCATGAGATTTCATGGGGTCTGGAGTCAATGTTGACGACTCCCAGGGCCACTCCCTCCTGACTGTATATCACTGTACCGCCATCTCTGGTCGGTCTGTCCTGCCAGTGGGACAAGACATACCCAGGGATGGTGATGGAAGAGTCTAGGATGTTGGCTGAAAGGTATGATTCTTTAAATATGGCTATGTCAGGCTGTTGCTTGACTAGTCTGTGGGACAGCTCTCCCAATTTTGGCACAAGTCCCCAGATATTAATGAGGAGGACTTTGCAGGGCCGACTGGGCTTGGTTTGCCTTTGTCGTGTCCGGTGCCTAGTGGTCTGATGCCGGGTGGTCCGTCCAGTTTTATTCATATTACAACTTTTTTTTAGCGCAATTGTACAACTGAGTGGCTTGCTGGGCCATTTCAGAGGGCAATTAAGAATCAACCACATTGCTGTGGGTCTGGAGTCACATATAGGCCAGACCGTAAGGACGGCAGGTTTCCTTCCCTAAAATAGTCAGAGTATATATCTGACTATATATGCTGTGCCTTTATGGAACCCTGCACTCACCTGACGAAGGAGGAAAGCTCCGAAAGCTTGTGATTTCAAATAAAGCTGTTGGACTATAACCTGGTGTTGTAAGACTCCTTACATTCATCTTAGAAGAACATGTGAATGTCCCCAGGGGCCATCTTTTTACCAGTTCTGCTTTTCCCATTGTTTCAGGTAATTACAGATACTCGCACTTCCTTACCTGATGATGACCTCTGATATGATTAACTTCTGACTAGTATGCAAATTCCAGTAGCCTTTGTTCTCTCTTGATGCAGCAGCAGTTGTTTTTCGGTTTAATCTCGGTCTATTCGACTACGTAAGGCATGATGGTAAAATAAGCAGCAAAAGATGTCAATTTCTGAATCCTTACATTTCCCCCATCTCCCCTCCCCTGCTGACAGATCTCAGGGATCCACCATTTGCCCAAACTCCACATTCCCCCTCCACAGTTCTGTTGTCAGGCTCCCCCTCCAAAGTGCACCCAGTGTAACCAAATCCCAAGATTTCTCTCAGTGCAGTTGAACCCCACCCAACCTCTTCTTCGTACCTACCTCCAATTGATACATTTAACACAAATTTATGGTTTGCACAGAAAAATGTGCAGAGTTGCAGAATTCAATCTCCAAAGCAATGGTAGAAATCCAAACATGCAGTATGCAGAGCTGCAATGAGTTTACAGAGAACAATAGGACAGCAAAAGAGAAAAGCAATGAATCTTGGTGGAGGGAAGGAAAGGGGAGACCTTGGTCGATCTTGACTTTGTGTGATAGTGTAAAACAGGTAATAGCAAGTTGGCAGCCCATTTTACATCTCTTCTGAGTTTTATTTCCATTGACTTAATTAGAAATAAAAATCGGAAGAGATGTAAAACGGGCTGCTGATTTGCTATCACCCGTTTTATACTAATGCACAAAGTCAAGATCGACCCCATTGAGTTACTGCAAACTGGCACATGGCTTCAGTTTTCAGCCTTGCGAGGCTGGCCAGCTATTTGCCCCAGCTAGTTTGCAAATAGAGTTTTCCAATTCCTTCAAAGGTCTTCAGGCCTTAGCATTTGTCCTTTTTTTTAAAAAAAAAGAGCCCAGGTGCTAACCTCAATTGGCCATGTATCAACCATATTTTACATGTTTGAAACCATTTTGTTTTCATCCACTTAAACAAATTTTCTCTTGGGTATCAAAAACTATTGCTTTTAGAAGGTCCTGGAACTTCATAGAATTCTGAAATATAACTGTAAAAGTTTGATCAACAAGTAAAAACAGAAGAGCTCATAAAGTGATTGAATGTTGAGGTTTTGCAGCAGCGATGTTTCAATCAAGTCTCTTTGCAGTGAAACTCCCTCTACTTTCTCTGAATCGTGGCAGATTATTCCCTTGCACAAACAGTCTTTAAACAGAATGACTTAGTGTTTCTCCCATTATTTTTTCCTTCACGTATAGGGTTATCCTTACTTCTCTCAGCCTCTCTCTATATGTTTCTCTCTGTGCAACTTTTATTCCCTGTTTCTCTCCTCTTTGACCTTGGACTGCAGTATCTGCTCCTGCAGAGGAAATATTTTGTTGCACGCTCCACATTTTGAAGGTGTGTGCTGTAAAAAGACGGATAGTCAGGTGGTGAAGGATAGAATACTGGAGCCTGGTCTTCAGTTGCTTCCAAGCCTTTATTCACAGAGATCACCCTTACACATTGTGCACCCCCGAGATAAGCTCCCTCCTATAAATGGATACAAGAGAGTCCCCAATTGATACCCACCACCTCAACACTAATTGATATAAACCACATGGATACAATTAACAGGTGCTACTATGCAATAGCCCACCCTGTCTCTTCTTTGTTCTCAGTAAAAACACTGGTGGACAGATGGATGTGTTAACAATGGAGGATTTATTAATTCAGAGAAGATAACTCCAGCATGGGAACTGGCTGAATGCCAACTCATTGTTAACTGTATAAAAAGTAGAGCAGACTGCTGGCAAACTACTGACCCATTTACCTTTGCTGTATAGACAGCTGGTGCATACTTCCTCATTTTAAATCTTGAGGCTCATATCCAAAAATAGGAGCAGGTTTGACTCTGCCACTGCTCACTCTCTAGGCTCACACATGAATCATGATCACTTGAGCAAGGTACCGAAGGGTTACTGACAGCTGGAGGGTAATTTTAAACCCCAAGAACGGGTGGGTTGGGGACGGGTGGGTTGGGGACGGGTGGGTAGTTAAAATGTTTGAATTTTAGAGCGCGACTGCAAACGGCTCCAACGCGGCCACTTCCAGGTCACCCCCTGATGCCCGAGAACCCCCCCCAATGGGAGATCCCCCACTCCAATGTCTGATTCCCCTCTGATGGCCGTGCCCCCTCCATACCTCCGACTCCTCCTGACCTCCGATTTTCTGCTGACCCGCGATCTTCTCTACGGTACAGAAGATGAATCCGATGCTTAATTTTCTGATAATAAATTTCAGCAGTCTGCCTGGCACATAAAACAGGTTTGAACTCTGCATGATGTTATTAGCTGTGCAGCATTTCCTCGGTGATTCGATCTTCTGCCCTAATGTGCATGGAAGAGCTTGTAATCTTTGAAGCCGGAGAAATTCTGGTACCTTCCTGCTGTAGTTTATGATTGACAACCTGATTGTTGAGAAGGAACACAGATCCTTTTGGCATTACTCACTCATGTTACTGCACTGCTGATTTTCTAGGAAGTCCTCCAAACAAAAGATGTAGCTGACAACTTTGAAAAGTTTGTACTCTGGAGTCTGGATTAGAATGTAGACTACACGGTCTTTAAAGTAGTGAAATTCCTATGTTGTGTATAGGTCCTGCAAGTGCTAGTATTGCAGGACCTATGATAGGGTTAGATGAAGAGGGGTGGGAGGAGGTTCGTGTGGAGCATAAACGCCAGCATAGACCACTTGGGCTGAAAGGCCTGTTTCTGTGCTGAATACACTATTTAACCTCCACACCCCGCCCCCGCCCCCCCGGGATGTCCTCCACGGCCCCCCGCCCAATCTCCACCTCCGGCATCAGAACCCCCCCCCCATGTCCTTCACGGCCCACGGTCCCTCTCTCCCTCCTCTCCGATTCCCGGCTGTTTTCACTGCTGACAGGCAGTTAGCCTGTCAACCTGACTGGCTGTCGTATGGGAAACCCGGAAGCAGAAATAATTATCTTCAATTGAGTTGCAATCGCAGATTCCGATGCATTCAGCTCACTTCCGGATTTCCCGTGCGATTATTTACCCACCCTCTCTCTTCCCGGCTCCAGGTCAAAATCATGCCCCAGGAGTCAATGCCTTCAGGAGAGAAAGGGGTACAGTAAAAATAATGCTTTAATGTTCGACTACCTTAACCTGAGTGTCAAGTGTCTAAATGTTTTATTTCTTAAAACTTATAAAATTTAAAGACATTTTTAGCTGTAGGAGGAGAATGCACCATCCCAGCACTCCCCTGGAAGTTTGGCATGTGTGCTGGAAGTTCATTTAAAGTATAATATTAATTTCTATACCTTGATGCACTATGAAAGGTCAATACCCCTGTTAGAATAGAATTCAGCCCTTGATATTTCATTGGTAACCTTCCCTGTAGAAGCTTGTTTTTACAATACATGCTGACTGTTTTCTGATATTTGAGAATATCGAACCCTTATTGGCACCCCGAATCCTGGACAACAATGATAATACAATGGTGCGTGAGGTCAGACCCAAGAATTAGACACAACCAGTTAAAGGAACTGTTCAGCAATTTTATCATAGTATTATTAACCAGGTTGCATCACTCCCGGAAGTAGTTCTAAAAGGAGAAGAATATATACTATTGGCATGGGGAAGAAGTCCTAATATTCTTAGCAGTTAACATGAATGAGCTGATCTACTTTAAATATCTATGAACATGTGGGAAGGCAAGGCAATCGAAGTGAGGAAGATATTGCATTTTTTTCAACTTTAATCTTACATTGATGTTAACAAGATATGTAAATAAATTTAGCAATATGATTTTTGGTTGGTTTCCTAGATTGTTTCCAAATGGGACAACCTCAGGAAAATAGGCAACATTTTTTTAACTACCACTGGCACCACAGACAAGTTATTTCCTCTGGGATTGAGGTGACCTATTAAATGGTGACATGCTTCTATTTCATGCTAGAAAATTGCATTAAGGATTGGCTTAGTCATATCTGCTGACACAGTCATGTCAACTTTCAGAGATCTAGGCTTTCCACAGTTGAAAAATAGGGCTTTCGTGTTCGATTTCATTCAAATGGCGCCCACTTTCGAAATGGAAAATGGGACCTGGGAAACACAAATTAAAAGGTGGGTAAACTGCTTAAAACTGATTATTTTGCACAAAAAGTTATAGATCTGGGGGTAGAGTTTCCGCTTGTTTTGGGCCCAGATTCCAGCGCAATTGGCCGAACCAGCGTATAAGATTGTGGAATTTTAAACATAAGTGAATTACGCCCAAAACCACTTGCATTCATATTTTCCGCGATCTTTTACACTGCGCTCATTTTCTTCAATGCACAAATCACTAGTAGGGAAGTTTTTACATTACAAAAACTATTTAATTTACCAAGAAACTAACTAGTGTGCGCCAATGAAACTAGTAAATAAACTAATATAGTTTATTGTGAGGTGATACATTTCAGTAGGAAGAATGAGGAGAGGCAATATTATCGAAAGGGCACAATTCCAAAAGGGGTACGGGAACAGAGTATATCGTTAAAGGTGGCAGGGCAGGTTGAGAAAGTGGTTAAAAAAGCGTACAAAATCCGGACTTTATAAATAGAGACATAGAGAACAAAAGCAAGGAAATCATGATGAACCTTTATAAAACACTGGTTCGGCCACAACTGGAGTATTGTGTCCAGTTTGGGCACCGCACTTTAGGAAAGATATGACGGCCTTAGAGAGGGCGCAGAGGAGATTTATTAGAATGATTCCAGGGATGAGGGACTTCAGTTACATGGATAGACTGGAGAAGGGCAGCAGGCGCATGGGAACAACACCACCTGCACGTTCCCCTCCAAGTCACACACCATCCCGACTTGGAAATATATCGCCGTTCCTTCATTGTCGCTGGGTCAAAATCCTGGAACTCCCTTCCTAACAGCATTGTGGGAGAACCGTCACCACACGGACTGCAGCGGTTCAAGAAGGCGGCTCACCACCACCTTCTCGAGGGCAATTAGGGATGGGCAATAAATGCCGGCCTTGCCAGCGACGCCCACATCCCGTGAACGAATAAAAAAAAAGCTGGGGTTGTTCTCCTTGGAACAGAGACGGTTGCAAGGAGATTTGATAGGGGTATTCAAAATCATGAAGGGTCCAGATAGAGTAGATAGAGAGAAACTGTTCCCATTGGCTGAAGGGTCAAGAACCAAAGGACATAGATTTAAGATAATTGGCAAAAGAACCAAAGGTGACAGGAGGAAAATCTTTTTTACACAGCGAGTGGTTAGGATTTGGAATGCACTGCCCGAGGGGGTAATGGAGGTAAATTCAATCGTGGCCTTCAAAAAGGAACTGGATAAGTACTTGAAAGGAAAAGAATTGCAGGGCTGCGGGGATAGGGCGGGGGAGTGTGACTAGCTGGATTGCTCTTGCACAGAGCCGGCTGAATGGCCTCCTGCCATGCTGTAACCTTTCTATGATTCTATTCTATGATTTTCAGTGATTTTAAACTAGGTTACTCACAGTTGGAGGACTGGACACTCTTATTAAAAATGCTTGTTTTTTGTGATAAACCCATTTTCAGCTGTATTAATAAAACTGCACCAGGTCACCACTTAAATACATAAATGAATATTTTTTAATAGAAAGAAGAAAAAGAAACAATTACGTTGCATTACTCTGTTCGTTTGGGCTGGTTCATGGAAGATTTTACGTTTGTAATTATGCAAATGAATTTTTTCGGGAACTTGAACTTGAATTGTAAACTAACCAGCGCAATTTTGGGCACAATTTCCTGATTGCGTCCAAAGGGGAAACCCGACCTCAAGGAGTAGGTAGATTAGGTTATAATGGAAATAAAGTTAAAGTAATAAAAATACAATGTAAAGAGAATTGGGGGGAAAAAGGAAAACAGAGTAAGCAGAAGTTATGTTTTAATGTGTCATATTAATTTTTGCAGTTTAGAGTTAATATTACAATAATATATTCACATTAGAGCTACTCCTGACATCTGAGTAACTTTATTATAGAATCATAGAATCATAGAAGTTTATAACATGGAAACAGGCCCTTCGGCCCAACATGTCCATGTCGCCCAGTTTATACCACTAAGCTAGTCCCAATTGCCTGCACTTGGCCCATATCCCTCTACACCCATCTTACCCATGTAACTGTCCAAATGCTTTTTAAAAGACAAAATTGTACCCGCCTCTACTACTGCCTCTGGCAGCTCGTTCCAGACACTCACCACCCTTTGAGTGAAAAAATTGCCCCTCTGGACCCTTTTGTATCTCTCCCCTCTCACCTTAAATCTATGCCCCCTCGTTATAGACTCCCCTACCTTTGGGAAAAGATTTTGACGATCTACCTTATCTATGCCCCTCATTATTTTATAGACTTCTATAAGATCACCCCTTAACCTCCTACTCTCCAGGGAAAAAAGTCTCAGTCTATCCAACCTCTCCCTATAAGTCAAACCATCAAGTCCCGGTAGCATCCTAGTAAATCTTTTCTGCACTCTTTCTAGTTTAATAATATCCTTTCTATAATAGGGTGACCAGAACTGTACACAGTATTCCAAGTGTGGCCTTACTAATGTCTTGTACAACTTCAACAAGACATCCCAACTCCTGTATTCAATGTTCTGACCAATGAAACCAAGCATGCTGAATGCCTTCTTCACCACCCTATCCACCTGTGACTCCACTTTCAAGGAGCTATGAACCTGTACTCCTAGATCTCTTTGTTCTATAGCTCTCCCCAACGCCCTACCATTAACGGAGTAGGTCCTGGCCCGATTCGATCTACCAAAATGCATCACCTCACATTTATCTAAATTAAACTCCATCTGCCATTCATCGGCCCACTGGCCCAATTTATCAAGATCCCGTTGCAAACCTAGATAACCTTCTTCACTGTCCACAATGCACCAATCTTGGTGTCATCTGCAAACTTACTAACCATGCCTCCTAAATTCTCATCCAAATCATTAATATAAATAACAAATAATAGCGGACCCAGCACCGATCCCTGAGGCACACCGCTGGTCACCGGCCTCCAGTTTGAAAAACAACCCTCTGCAACCACCCTCTGTCTTCTGTCGTCAATCCAATTTTGTATCCAATTGGCTACCTCACCTTGGATCCTGTGAGATTTAACCTTATGTAACAACCTACCATGCGGTACCTTGTCAAAGGCTTTGCTAAAGTCCATGTAGACCACGTCTACTGCACAGCCCTCATCTATCTTCTTGGTTACCCCTTCAAAAAACTCAATCAAATTCGTGAGACATGATTTTCCTCTCACAAAACCATGCTGACTGTTCCTAATCAGTCCCTGCCTCTCCAAATGCCTGTAGATCCTGTCTCTCAGAATACCTTCTAACAACTTACCCACTACAGATGTCAGGCTCACCGGTCTGTAGTTCCCAGGCTTTTCCCTGCCGCACTTCTTAAACAAAGGCACAACATTTACTACCCTCCAATCTTCAGGTACCTCACCTTTGGCTGTCGATGATTCAAATATCTCTGATAGGGGACCCGCAATTTCCTCCCTAACCTCCCATAATGTCCTGGGATACATTTCATCAGGTCCCGGAGATTTATCTACCTTGATGCGCATTAAGACTTCCAGCACCTCCCTCTCTGTAATATGTACATTCCTCAAGACATCACTATTTATTTCCCCAAGTTCCCTAACATCCATGCCTTTCTCAACCATAAATACCGATGTGAAATACTCATTTAGGATCTCACCCATCTCTTGTGGTTCTGCACATAGATGACCTTGTTGATCCTTAAGAGGCCCTACTCTCTCCCTAGTTACTCTTTTGCCCTTTATGTATTTGTAGAAGCTCTTTGGATTCTCCTTTGCCTGATCTGCCAAAGCAATCTCATATCCCCTTTTTGCCCTCCTGATTTCTCTCTTAACTCTACTCCGGCAATCTCTATACTCTTCAAGGGATCCACTTGATCCCAGCTGCCTATGCATGTCATATGCCTCCTTCTTCTTTTTGACTAGGGCCACAATCTCCCGAGTCATCCAAGGTTCCCTACTTCTACCAGCCTTGCCCTTCACTTTATAAGGAATGTGCTTACCCTGAACCCTGGTTAACACACTTTTGAAAGCCTCCCACTTACCAGACGTCCCTTTGCCTGCCAACAGACTCTCCCAATCAACTTCTGAAAGTTCCTGTCTAATACCATCAAAATTGGCCTTTCCCCAATTTAGAATTTTAACTTTTGGGCCAGACCTATCATTCTCCATAGCTATCTTAAAACTAATGGAATTATGATCACTGGTCCCAAAGTGATCCCTCACTAACACTTCTGTCACCTGCCCTTCCTTATTTCCCAAGAGGAGGTCAAGTTTTGCCCCCTCTCTAGTCACAAAGCCCCTCTTCATAGAATGCTTGATAGTACAGTAGTATGGTATTGAACTAGTAAGCACACTAAGTTGCAAATTCATATCTTAGTTCAAGTTATGAAACTGAATCCAATAAATCTGGTAATTTGTGGGTTAACACCAGGAAAAAATGGCCATGTGAAGTGCTAGATTGCAGTAAAAACCCAACTAATTTGCTATTCAATCCCACACGCTTCGTGGCCTAGCAATAAATGCTTCCTGATGGACAATCAATACGTACTTGTTGGCATTGCGCATGTCCTGAAAAAAATGTTTTTTTAAAAAGCTTAACCAGCATAGCACCCACTTAAGAGTGTGCTACAGCATCTGTATCAGGCTTGAGTCTAAGACAAGGAGAAGACCACACTGCAGCAGGCAGAGTTAAAGGACAGAACCTTCAGATAATCATGTTGAGGCATATGGCATTCACCACGTGTAAGACTTGCATTGTCTCAAATATAACTCTTTATCTTGTCTCAAGCCAGTGAACTAGTGGCAAATCTTCCATCTTTAAACTTTCAGCCAATCGTCTGATGGAAGAGACATTCATAATCCATTTAGAATGAAATGACAGCACTTGTCACTTGTAAGAGAGAGATCAGATCATGTATCTCAACTTGTCAGACTGCAGTGATTTAACTTGACAAGCTGCCTGCCAACTAAGACAGCTTTCGAGGTCTAGCTGCTGCACCAGATATTGGATGTGTTGTCTTAAATTCTCAGTTCGAGTTTGACAATGAGGAATTGAAAATCTGATAATACAGTTTGGAATTGCCGGGCGAATGTTATCGGTAATCAGAGACTGTCAAATCACATCGCCAGAGCAGCTCCTTCTTCTGCAGCTGTTGTGACCTTCTTCAGGTGCACTCAAAGAGCGGGTTATGGTTTACATTCTCTACAGCCTGACTCAGTCTTCAAAAATCTCCTGTT
Organism: Heptranchias perlo; assembly: GCF_035084215.1. Taxonomy (NCBI): domain Eukaryota; kingdom Metazoa; phylum Chordata; class Chondrichthyes; order Hexanchiformes; family Hexanchidae; genus Heptranchias; species Heptranchias perlo. Next base: position 20,550,027 of record NC_090338.1, read on the forward strand.
TACTGATTGAGTTTGCTTTAGATTTACTGCTTAGCCTGACTGTAGCTTCTTTGTAGGGCTGAGATATGTAAAGGCATTCATACTTGTTTTTTCAAAAAATAATTTAAGACAATGGTTGCTTTGGTGCAATGTGCAAAAGGCATTTGGTTTTCTGAATTTGCTGTCTTTACATTTCAGGGTGGATACAGAGCATTGACAGCAACTGTGCATCCTCAAGATCGCACATATGGAGTTGCTTAGAGTTCGTGTTCAGCATTTTTAGGTTATGACTGTAGACCTCCCCCAATGTCAATTTACAGTCTGCACAGACCAGCATTTAACAAAAACACTTAGTTGTATCCTTCCCAGGGCCAGAACAAAATATCTAGCACTGAACCTTGGATGCATAAACATGTATGTCGCAATCCAGCCTCCACGTTACTCCTTCCAACAGCTGTCCTCCCAGAGTTCCATGCCAGCTGTATAAATGTCTGCTATGAGCATGGTGAAAGGACATACATAGAGCAGCTTGTAATGTGTCAGTCACCTTAATGTTGTAGACATACCACATACTGGACTTGTCACCTACCACTTAATCCAGATCCCCATGTCAGGGGCCTTGGCAAAGAGAATTTTCCCATAATGAGGCTGATATGCCCTCGAGCATGCAGAGTCACCGTTCAATGTAAGCTGAAGCTCCCCATTCCTGCAACACAGCGCTATGTGATAGATTGACAATTATTCACCATATCAGTGTGTCAACAGCAATGGAGAGTTTTTGTGTATTGTTTGAGCCCAATGCAACCGCATTTAAAAGCTGCAAAAACCGGAAAACAAGGCATTGGATTACTCAAGCAAAATACTGCGGATGCTGGAAATCTGAAATAAAAACAGAAAATGCTGGAAATACTCAGCATTGGATTACTCAATGGAAAACGCGATGGCCTAGAAATTCGATCGCACCACGCCCATTTTTCAGGCACTAAACAGGTGTATAAGCCTCCAATATGGCAGGCAGGAACTGTGCTAATTTTGAGTCCAAAGTGCACCGCCCGCCATATTGGATCGGGCTTGTCTGTAGGCACCCAGAGCACACGCCAGAACTATGGAAAACACTGAATAATTTATTCAAATAAGGATCCTGCGCTTGTTGGAGGACATTTTTCCAATTTTGGTATACCCCAGCGTCTGATGTGCTAAATTCGCCCAGCAACACATGGCGCTAACAGGCAGGAAGGACCCTTCACCAGTGTTATTTAAACGGATCAAGCAGTATTTACAGGTTAGTTGCTGGTTTGTCATTTCAAACCATTGGTTGTCTTCTGGGCGTCTTTTGGTCTCATTGAACTGTTTGCGGCATTGTAACCATGTCCGTAGAGCTAAACTGCTGGCATTGATCTCCTTAGCGCTTTTCTCACTTGCGGTGGATTTGTTGTCTGGAGGCCTTTCTGCCCCTATGGGGAAGAGGATCTCCCTCCTCCTGTCCACTGCTTGCTCCAGCGCTTCCAAGGCAGCATCAGAGAACCTTAGTGCCCTCTTAATGCTTACTGCTGCTATTTCTGTGCTTGCTTCATTCTGCAGCCAGAATACACTTCCCCCTTAAGAGATGCTGGCTGTCTTTAAATGACGTCAAAAGCCCTATATTTGACTCCCCAAACAGGTGTACAGATAATGGTGGAGCTGGATGCAGGACTGAGCCATGATAATGAGCAGGTGGCACGAATATTATGTGCTGCCTGGGACAACACCAATAGGTGCATGCAGTGCTCGCCCCCCATATACGGGCATGATCGAATTTCGAGGCCAATATCTGAGGTGGAAATAGAGTGCATGTTAACTGCAGAAATGAGCATGAAGTTGCTTTTGAAGGATTCAGCCAGCCAGCATTCAGGAGCAACATACAGACAGATCATGCAATCTGAATTCAAACAAAAATAATTCACGTCAATTTGTTTTTCTTTCAAAAATTATATGGTTAGAGCTTTGAAGTCAAGAGTTATAGAAAGAGTTGAGAGGGGACATCATTCATGTCTCTGAAATGACACACAACATGGATAAAGTAAAGGAAAGTAGATTATTTTATTCCAACTGCATTACAGAGTACAAAATGAATCCGGCTCAAACAGGCTAAAGATACATTTTCTTTCATATATTGCTGGATAGACTCCCACAAAAGCAGCGCTGGTATCTCCTTCAAAAAAAAATTGCATGCATATTTGCATAAGAACAGGATTTAAGGATTGGATAAACGATGAAAAACTCTGTGGAACACATTTTTGTGACCTCCTGCCTGGCAACAGGGGGGGAGGGGGGGAAACGGTAGTGACCTTAAAATGGCGTGGAAGAACTTATCGGCCCGTTCTCGTCGTCTCTGCGGTCATCTCCATCTTGCTGGAGCCCTCTAAATCGAAGGCCTGGGTGGTCACCTAAAGAAGGCTCACAGCTGATTTATATATGTCGTTGATAGGACCCAGATGCAATTTCAGGCCTGAACTGTGCAGAGCATGTGAGGTGCACACTCCGCCCAGTATCAGCTAGTTGCGCAGCTTGCCTCCCCCCACTCCCGAGATTAGAGCCCCTCCCGTCCCTACAGAACTACCTTCTTGCAGCCTGGAGTCTGGGCCATCGATATTGCAGCCGCCCAGAGCCCTCGGGCTGCCCCGGGGGACTCGATTTGCCCTTGCAGCCCATTGGCCCATCGCCAATGTGGCCTGGCCTTCAAAATGGACCAGGCCTCCTGCTCGGAATACCTGGTGGCCACCTGTCCTAAGTCCGCTCGGGGAGGGAATCTACCCCAATGATTCCAGTGTATCCGGAATAGGGATGTATCATCCTTGGAATGCAACTGGTGAGTGTTGAATCAGGTGAGTTCCAAGTTAGAATTGATATCATGGAGTCTCACTCGATTATCTCAGGAGCCAAGGAGAAATTTCACAAAGGCTTATCTTGGAGATAATATCTATAGCTGATTTATTTCCGTAGAAAATTAAATTAGAATCCAAGATAAGGCAAATCGTATGCAGCTACTATATAGTTTGTAGAAAGAACAGGCATCCTAGACTGCTCGCTCACACCTTGTAGTTTATGATTCTTGTTCAAGTGTAGTACGCACTGAGTAAAAGGAACAATTAACAGCACTATGACTTGTGTATGTCTTGATGTCAAACAATTAACTCGCACCTCCCACTTGTGTGCAGATCCCGCATGCCTGTAGTACACGTTGACTGAACTAAATAATTGCGATTACTGCTGAAGCAGAAAAATTCATATTTAAGCACAAGATGCTACTATCTGGGCATGAAAGAAAACCATGCATGGAAGGAGGAAGGAAATTCAAGCCCTGGATAGCATGAACAAAAATGTTTGAAAATAGAAAAGGATGGCAGGTCATACTTTATAATACTCTGCCGCATGGGCGCAGACACAAATTAATTTCATCCTATGTTGCACTCTGCCTATGCTTTTAATGATATGTGTGGCCGATTCTAAACTAGTTGATTACATTCTGCACATTATGGCAGTGGAACACTCAATTTGAGAAGAGGAAGAAAAACTGGCTGGTTTCTTCTGAATGCACCTGCTAACTGCAGAAGCACCGTATGATGTGTTTAATTTGCCTTGACATTGATTTTAACAGGACCATAATTTTTATCGCAATTAAAATCACGTATAAAATAACGAAATGCATCTGCAATAAGTGTAATTATTTTATTTATGGTTTTATCTTCCAACACCTATTCCAGACCCCTGGGCAGAATTTAAGCTTGATATCTATTAGACTATCAGACTATTTCTATTAGACGAGAATCTGTAGCTTCCAGTCTGGGTCTCTCTTTTTCTCTGTCTTTTTCTCTCTCCTCTTTCCTTCATTTTTTCTTATTATTATCTCGGATGCCTTTCTCTCCTAAAGATGTACAGTTCCAGAGGCACCGATTATCAAGAGGCCTTCGATAAGGTACCGCATTATAGACTTGTAGCTAAGGTCAGAACGTGTGGAGCCAGGGGAAAGGTAGCAGAATGGATAGCAAGTTGGCTACAAAGTAGGTGTTAAGGGTAGCTACTCAGACTGGCAAAAGGTGGGATATGGCGTTCCACACGGATTGGTGCTGGGACCACTGTTGTTCACAATTTACATTAACGATCTGTATTCGGGAATCAGAAGTACAATTTCAAAATTTGCAGACCACACCAAATTGGGGGGTGCAGTTAATACAAAGGAAGAATGCATCAAAATGCAAAAGGACATTGATAAACTTGCAGAAAGGGCATGTAATTGGCAAATAAATTTCAATATAGATAAGTGTGAGGTGGTGCATTTTGGTAGGAAGAATAAGAAGGCCACAAACTGCTGAGATAATAAAAGTCTAAATGGGTTAGAGGAGCAGAGGGATCTAGGGGTACAGACACACAGATCACTAAAAGTAGTGATGCACGTTAATAAGGCCATAAAAAAAGGCAAATCAAGAACTGGGGTTCATTTCTAGAGAGATAGAATTGAAAAGAAGAGAAGTTATGTTAAACTTGTATAAAACCTTGGTTAGACCACACTTGGAGTATTGTGCACAATTCTGGTCTCCATATTATAGAAAGGATATAAAGGCATTGGAGAGGATGCAAAAAGGATTCACAAGGATGATACCAGAACTGAGAGGATATCTTTATCAGGAAAGGCTGAACAGGCTGGGGCTGTTTTCTCTAGAAAAGAGAAGGCTGAGGGGTGACCTGAGAGAGGTCTTTACGTCTACCCTATCATTATCTTAGAGAAAATGTTTCCACTTGTGGATGAGTCCAAAACGAGAGGTCATAAATATAAAATAGTCACTAATAAATCCAATAAGGAATTCAGGAGAAACTTCTTTACCCAAAGAGTGGTAAAAATGTGGAATGCGTTACCACAAGGAGTAGTTGAGGCAAACAGCATTGATGCATTTAAGGGGAAGCTAGATAAACACATGAGGGAAGAAAGGAATAAAAGGGAATGCTGATAGGATTAGATGAAGTAGGAAGGGAGGAGGCTTGTGTGAAGCATAAGAACATAAGAAATAGGAGCAGGAGTAGGCCAATCGGCCCCTCGAGCCTGCTCCGCCATTCAATAAGATCATGGCTGATCTGATCCTAACCTCAAATCTAAATTCATGTCCAATTTCCTGCCCGCTCCCCGTAACCCCTAATTCCCTTTACTTCTAGGAAACTGTCTATTTCTGTTTTAAATTTATTTAATGATGTAGCTTCCACAGCTTCCTGGGGCAGCAAATTCCACAGACCCACCACCCTCTGAGTGAAGAAGTTTCTCCTCATCTCAGTTTTGAAAGAGCAGCCCCTTATTCTAAGATTATGCCCCCTAGTTCTAGTTTCACCCATCCTTGGGAACATCCTTACCGCATCCACCCGATCAAGCCCCTTCACAATCTTATATGTTTCAATAAGATCGCCTTTCATTCTTCTGAACTCCAATGAGTAGAGTCCCAATCTACTCAACCTCTCCTCATATGTCCACCCCCTCATCTCCGGGATTAACCAAGTGAACCTTCTTTGTACTGCCTCGAGAGCAAGTATGTCTTTTCTTAAGTATGGGCACCAAAACTTTATGCAGTATTCCAGGTGCGGTCTCACCAATACCTTATATAACTGCAGCAATACCTCCCTGTTTTTATATTCTATCCCCCTAGCAATAAAAGCCAACATTCCGTTGGCCTTCTTGATCACCTGCTGCACCTGCATACTAACTTTTTGATTTTCTTGCACTAGGACCCTCAGATCCCTTTGTACTGCAGTACTTTCCAGTTTCTCGCCATTAAGATAATAACTTGCTCTCTGATTTTTCCTGCCAAAGTGCATAACCTCACATTTTCCAATATTGTATTGCATCTGCCAAATCTCCGCCCACTCACCCAGCCTGTCTATATCCCCTTGTAAGTTTTTTATGTCCTCCTCACTCTCTACTTTCCATCCCATCTTTGTATCATCTGCAAACTTTGATATGTTACACTCGGTCCCCTCCTCCAAATCGTTAATATAGATTGTAAAGAGTTGGGGACCCAGCACCGACCCCTGGGGAACACCACTGGCTACTGGTTGCCAGTCCGAGAATGAACCATTTATCCCAACTCTCTGCTTCCTGTTAGATAACCAATCCTCCACCCATGCCAGAATATTACCCCCAATCCAGTGATTCTTTATCTTGAGCAATAATCTTTTATGTGGCACCTTGTCGAATGCCTTCTGGAAATCTAAATACACTACGTCCACTGGTTCCCCTTTATCCACCCTGTACCTTATGTCCTCAAAGAACTCAAGCAAATTTGTCAGACATGACTTCCCCTTCGTAAAGCTATGCTGACTTTGTCCTATTAAATTATGTTTATCCAAATGTTCCGCTACTGTCTCCTTAATAATAGACTCCAAAATTTTACCCACCACAGATGTTAGGCGAACTGGTCTATAATTTCCAGCCTTCTGCCTACTACCCTTTTTAAATAAGGGTGTTACATTAGCAGTTTTCCAATCTGCTGGAACCTTTGCCGAGTCCAGAGAATTTTGGAAAATTATTACCAAAGCATCCACAATCCCTACTGCCACTTCCCTCAAGACCCTAGGTTGTAAGCCATCAGGTCCAGGGGATTTATCCGCCTTGAGTCCCATTAATTTACTGAGTACCAATTCCTTAGTGATTTTAATCGTATTAAGCTCCTCCCTCCCTAGAGTCCCCTGTTTGTCCAGTGTTGGGATATTCTTAGTGTCCTCTACCGTAAAGACTGAAACAAAATATTTGTTCAGCATTTTTGCCATCTCCATGTTTCCCACCATTAATTTCCTGGTCTCATCCTCTAAGGGACCTACGTTTGCCTTAGCCACCCTTTTGCTAATTTATTTTCATAATCTATCTTCCCTTTCTTAATCAATCCTTTAGTTACTTTTTGCTGTCTTTTGAAGACTTCCCAATCTTCTATCCTCCCACTAAGTTTGGCTACCTTATATGTCCTTGTTTTTAGTCGGATACTATCCTTAATTTCTTTATTTAGCCACGGATGGCTGTCATTTCTTTTACACCCTTTTTTCCTCAGTGGAATATATATTTTTTGAAAGTTGTAAAATAACTCCTTAAATGAACACCACTGCTCATGTACCGTCTTACCCTTTAATCTATTTTTCCCAGTCCACTTTAATGCTGGCATAGACCATTTGGGCCGAATGGCCTGTTTCTGTGCTGTATATTCGATGTAATATCACCAATACCTTGCTCAAGTGGCCATTATTCATGAGTGAGTCTGGGCATTCAATACAAGCAGGCTATTTGAACTCAAGGAACTTCACTGCCAAGCCCCGTCTTGCCCCCGCCTGATGTCCATATATCCACTTCCAGCAGTTATTACATAAGGAGTGGGAATCCTGGCCAATTTTCCCCTTCCCTAAATTTAGGTTATTGAGGTTATATGAAACCCTCTCTCCCCTCTTTCTTTCCTTTCCCTGACAAGGATTTTTATGAACTAATACCCCAATGTCAGTGTCAGCCTTGGCTCAGCGATAGGATTCTCACCTCTGGTCGTTTATTTCTTTGTGATTTATGGGATCTTGCTGTGTGCAAATTGGCCACTACATTTCCCTAAATTACAACAGAGACTACACTTAGTCATTGGCTGTGAAGCACTTTGGAATGTCATGAAAGGTGGATTATAAATGAAAGTTCTTTCTTTTTTTCTTTCTATGTCAACAAGGTGCCCTTGGAGGGAATTCAGGGCCCAAATGCCTTCTTTCCCTGCCCCTCTAAAAAGGAAAAAAAAAGCAGACAAACCTGTTTTTAAAAATAATCCAATTAAGACTGTGCAGTTCTGACAACATATTTATGAAGGTCACAATTTGTGTTATGAATTATGTTGTGGCTGGAAAAAAGCAGAAAAATATCCCCAGACTCAAATTAAAATAAATGTTAAAGGATTTTCCACATGTCAGAACAATTGGTTTACTAATGGGCACTCGAAACTAAAGCAGAGATTCTGCAAATACCAACAGCTTTGACGGTCACCCACTGTTTTGTTCATTGACTCTCTAAATAGGGTCACAGCATGGAATCAAGGTGATCTTTTTAATATAAATTACAGTGATAAATCATTATTTATCTGTATGCGTGTGTTTGCATGTGCAGTATCTTCTATAATTCTCTGATAAGCAGATTCATGGAAGCATGGCTAATAAAATGGTCTTAATTTGAGTTTGAAGAGCTGCCTGTGACAGCAGTTTATGGCTGCTTTACATAAACATTACTCTTTGTTTAGTCAATATATTTCTGCAATTCCCATTGTGATTTTCAAAACCTACTTTTTGCATTCAATTTTCATGCTATCATCTTGATAAATAGTGGAATTGTGACTTGTGTAAGTGACACATAATTTATCTCTGCATACAAGTGGAACCCAGGGTGGAGTGACACAGGAAATAAATATAGTTTCTAGAAAGGAATGCTCCAGGGAGCGCTGACAGACATTGTATTTGTGAGCCTTTCCTCACATAATTGGCAGCTGCTAATATGCAAAACTTAATTTCAAGTTATCTTTCCTAAAGAATTTTATTTAAAGATGTATTCATTACCTCAAGGCCGCGATAGTCATTTCAGAGACCTGCAGTACTGTGAAATCATCCCCAATGGCATCCTGCTATCAATGTCACAGAGAGCACCTCCAACAACGCAGCACTCCCTCAGTACTTCACTTAAATCCTGGAGTGGAGCTCAAACCCACAATCTTCTGACTCCAAGGCAAGGATACTAATTACTAAGCCTAAGCTGATACCAATTTCAATTCAGTCCCAGAAATAATTCTATTACAAATATAAAAGCTTCTCACACTACAATTGACCTTAATATCTCTGGACCTGTAGGGGAAAATCAAACATGGATCCCACTCCTGATTGCAAAACAATGATTCCTGCTGCAAACTGTGGATGTCTGGACATTAGATGCGGACAAGCTTGGACTCAACTCTCTCAATGGACAGCTAAGCCAGTTTTGCACCAAATACACTCAAGTTTGTGCCCCTTTGACTTGAGGGAGTAAAAGTGGGGCTGTCCTGGGGGAACAACTGCGATAGCATACAGTGAAGGTTTTGCTCGGGAAAAAGGCATCAAAGGTGAAGATGAGGGAATGGTTGAGCAAATCAATAACTGCAGATTTATTGTAGCAAGTGAAGACCAATAGCTTGGCAGTTGGCAGTTGTGTAAGCGACTTATAGGAGAATATTTTACAGGGATAGATGCAGAAGGATGGGTTTGGAAGAAGAAATGTGGATGAGAGGGTGATTAGGACTATAGGTAGGAGAGTTTAAATGGAGGCGGGAGAATGGAAGGCCTGCCAGGAGAGCACTGGAATAGTTACGTTTAGAGGTGACAAAGGCATGGATGAGGGCTTCAGCGACAGATGGGCTGAGACAGGAGTGGAGGCGCTTTTTGATATGGAGGTGGAAATAGGCAGTCTTTGTGACAGAGAGTATATGGGGTCAGAAGCTCAGCTGAAGCTTGAATAGGATGCTGAGATTGCAAACTGTCTGGTCCAGCCTGAGATAATGGCTGGGGAGGAAGTTGGAATTGGCGGCAAGGGCAAGGAGCTTGTGGCGAAGGCCAAAGATGATGGCTGGGCTTCTCAATGTTTAACTGGAGGAAATTGCGGCTCATCCAAGACTAGACATCGGACAAGCAGTCTGACAACATAGAGGCAGCGGTGGGGTGAGAGAGGTGATGGAGAGGGAAAGCTGGGTGTCGTCAATCGCACTTGTGGAAGCTGACCCCATATCTGTTAATGATGTTGCCAGGGACAGCATGTAGATGAAGAAGAGGAGAAGGCCAAGGACAGATCCTTAGGGGACACCAGAGGTAACCAAATGAGGGAAATCCCACTAAGGTGGCCACTGGAGGAAATGCATTGGAAGAGGATTGTGTGGTTGACTGTGTCAAAGGCTGCAGAGAGATCAACGAGGACAAAAAGGTAGAGTGCACTGTGGTCACAGTCACAGAGGATGTCATTTATGACTTTGGTTAGGACACGCTCGTACGTTATGTATATTCCGATATTCTGCACTTATATATTGCTTGGCATTTACAGCACAGAAACAGGCCATTCGGCCCAACAGTTCTTTGTCAGCGTTTATGTTCCACACAAGCCTCCTCACCCTATCACCATATCCTCCTATTCCTTTCTCCCTCATGTACTTATCTGGCTTCCCCTTAAATGCATCAGTGATACAACAATCACTAGAGAATATGTGGGATGCCCCCCACATTCCCTCTCTCTTCTGAAAGATGAAAACATCACTTTGTTAGACCAATGGCACAAGATAGGCTATTCAGATCACTTACAAGTTGAACATGTTGAAACAATGTTGCAAGTACTGCAAGATACTTAAACAGCACACCACTCAAAATAAATAAAAGTAAAATTGGTTACATGGGATTAATATACCCTTTATCAGACCACATTTAGTCCGATAAACAACAAGGCTTTTGAAGGTTTATCTTCAAGGTGCGATATTGCCTGTGGACGATGCAAATTTCAAGTTCACCCACAGCGTGCAGACCCCTTGCCAGAATCAAAACTGAACAACCTGGGCTGGGATGGAATATCTTTAATGTTAGAACCACTTCATCTGGATAAACAAACAAATTGAGAATCTAACAGATCCTACACATTATGTGGTGAGTTGTTAAATGTTTAGATATTGGTGATGTCCATAAATATTTCCTTTTATGGCTCAGTATTATAGAGAACTTAGGTGGAAACGAGGGCTGATTTTACAAATGTGGACAAGGTAACTCACGTTTGTTTATCTGGCATCCTCATCATTTTGGGTGATTAGTGTGTATTATAAAATATTTATGAGAATTAATTGCTGTTGTTAAGAACAGTCACACTCATCCCTGCTTTTTACAGTATTTTTCCGCAACTAAACGCCCTTGTTCTACTATCATTCCAGTGAGATACTTATAAATTAGTATTATTAGAATTATTAAGAAACCAAGGTGAAGGTCCAAGGCCCATAGTGCAGAACTTCATCAAAATAAAAAGAATAAAGGAGAACACAAGATAAATTAGGAAGTAACACAGTGATTCAGTGACACTCAGCTTGGATATTAAAAACCTGAAGATTGTTGGAGGAAGGGAAGACTGAGGAAGGTAAGGAGTTCCACAGTTTTAAGATCTGAGAAAGAATAAGCTAGAGTACACAATGGGGTTGTAAGGGAAGCGGAAGATTATGTGGGACGTCATTTTTGAAGCTTAGAATAAAATTGAAATATAATTCTGAGGGAAATGTTGGGAAATAGATACACTGCACCACTGGATCACTTATCGGATGACAAACCTTTCCTTCTGTTCTCTCCCTGAGTATATGAGAAGCGCAAGTAGAGGCTCTTCTGTCCCTCTAGATATGGAAGCAGTATTCAACTTTTGGTCAACATTATGGAGAGTTGAGAGTTGTTGAGAGGAAAATAAATGTTTACAACAATATAGGGAGTTTTAAGAATGTTGGAGATGTGGAAGTTCTGTTTGAGATGACAATGAGGCCAACAGTGAGTAATTGACTATCGTCTGGTACGACTTTATGTATGTATCTTTGTCAGTTCCTGTACAACATGCTTGCTGTAAACTGGTTAAACTGTTTGCCTACCTATCGCAGCAAAGGAGCTGATATTTGAGAGCAGGACAAGCTGTGATACTGTTGGAGCAGCCAGCATCTATCTACTCAAGTGAATGGATTTAATAGCTCTATAAATGATGCCCATCTCCCATATAGAAAAAACTACCAAGCTCTAATGCCATTGTAAGCCCTTATGCCCATGTGCTATTATTAACCCTTTCAATGCTGGGACAGATTTACATATTTTGCACCAATGGTAAACATATTGAGCAGTTTGTTTGAATGTTTTAATGATGTAAAGATTCTCAAAGCTTGGCATGTCAGTCTTCAACATCTTGGATTTTGATGAGTTGAAAAGAAAACATTGTTTGAAGCTATACTTCAACTAATGAAAATCCATTGTTTTAAACTTGCTCCCATCTCTAAAGTAGGCTGCAGGAGCTAGGATGGAGAAGGAAAAAGGTAAGTAAAAGAGTTTGAAGTGTTTTGAAATGGAAATAAAAAGAGAAATTGGGAAAGAGGGGTAACTGGAAGAAAATAGGAATGACATAGTGAGCAGAATTAAAGAGCTGGACTTTCTTCTGTGCGGGTTACCTCTGCAGTAGAGTTGGGATAGGCCAACCAGCCACCATGAACACAGCCCTGGGTCGAAGCAGTTTAAGCCGGCAGGCTATGCTCTATGCACCACACAAAGGGAGCCCACAACTGCCAGTGGTGGTGCAGTGGGACATGCGCTGCCCTGTGGGCGGGGGGCAATGGTAGCAGCGGCAGAAGGCAGGGAAGTTAAGCAGGTTCTCAGGCCCTGCACCCCTGCCATTATTTCCAATCGATGGGGCAGCCTGAGCTTGAGCAGTCTACTTCCCTGAGGCGATGGAGGGAGGATATTCGAGGTTAGCAATTTTCCGGCATGATTTTGGATGGTATAATGGAGGAGAATCCAGCCCACAGTGATTTTCTTTATTTAAAATTGTGTTAGAAAGATCTTAATATTGCTCGAATAAAACTATTCCTGATTAAACAGCTAATAGTATTTATTGCAGTGTCCCAGTGTGTGAGCTGAAAACTATCCAGTCCAGGAAAATCCTCATTTCCTTGAACCTGTCACCAATCTAATAGTTAATGTGAAATGTTGCAAGTTTTTTTTCTACTTAAACAGGAAAAAGCAAGTTAACTGGCAGGATCTCATAGCTTTAAGTGTTTTATGTTCGCATATACCAGGATTGGCATACTCAGATGATACATGCTTTATAACCAACCAGTTTACAGATTCAGAACTGCCACCAACAGGCCCCAGGCAAACATTTATCCATTTCACTACAACACCAACAAGATTTTCATTCCATCCTGGATGTAGTTTAAATTAAATAATACAAGTAACATTGTCTATTAATTTTTTTTTCTGGGTTGGAGGCATGTTACTGTTTTTGACCAATAAATCTTTCTTGAACAGAAAAAAAATCAGCTGGCATCTGTTTTGTTTGAATTTATTTGGGCGTTATTGATATTAGTGTATTAATACAGCCCAGCAGAGCAGAGTTACAGTCCATTGTGTGTGAAATAGAGAGTAAAGGCAGTTACAGTGTATTAATCAGTATGATAGGATGACCTTGTAGAGCAGAGTTACAGTTCGATGTGTGTGTTGCAGAGATTAAGAGCAGATACAGTATAAATTATTTAATTGGAATCATGTCGCTCCAACACTTGGGCCAGCTTATTGTGGGTCAAGAAGGTCATTTTACTCCTGTTTCCAGAAGCAGCAGATTTGGGTGTACATGATCTTTTCTAACTGGAGTGTAGACCACAAAATGAGATGGAAGTACCATAGCATTAAAGAGAAAGAAGATTCTTGGAAAGCCATGACAACTGTACTACATATTTGTCCAAGGAATACTATAGTATTGATCTATCTCTTCTCCCACATGTGTGATAGAGGCAGTCAACATGCTTAATAATACTTAGAATCAATAATGAATGAGTAAATTAATCTTAAAACTTAAAAATGGTTATTTTATATGGAATATAATTCTGTTTTGAGTTCAATCATAGAATTATAGAATCATGGAAAGGATACAGCACGGAAGGAGGCCATTTGGCCCATCGAGTTCACGCCGGCTCCATGCAAGAGCAATCCAGCTGGTCCCACTCCACCGCCCTTTCTCTGTAGCCCTGCAATTCTTTTCCTTTCAAGAACTTATCCAGTTCTCTTTTGAAGGCCATGATTGAATCTGCCTCCACTATCCTCTCAGGCAGTGCATTCCAGATCCTAACCACTCACTGTGTAAAAAAGTTTATCCTCATGTCACCTTTGGTTCTTTTGCCATTCATCTTAAATCTATGTCCTCTTGACCTTGATCCTTCCGTCAATGGGAACAGTTTCTCTCTATCTACTCTGTCTAGACCCTTCATGATTTTGAATACCTCTATCAAATCTCCTCTCAACCGTCTCTGTTCCAAGGAGAACAACCCCAGCTTCTCCAGTCTATCCACGTAACTAAAGGTCCTCATCCCCGGAATCATTCTGGTAAATCTCTTCTGCACCCTTTCTAAGGCCTTCACATCTTTCCTAAAGTGCGGTGCCCAGAACTGGAAACAATACTCCAGTTGTGGCCAAACCAATGTTTTATAAAGGTTCATCATGACTTCCATACTTTTGTACTCTATGCCTCTATTTATAAAGCCCAGGATCCCGTATGCTTTTTTAACCACTTTCTCAACCTGCCCTGCCACCTTCAACGATTTGTGCACATATGTCCCCAGATCTCTCTGTTCCTGTACCCCTTTTAGAGTTGTGCCCTCCAGTTTATATTGCCTCCCCTCGTTCTTCCTACCGAAATGTATCACTTTGCATTTTTCTGCGTTAAATTTCATCTGCCATGTGTCCTCCCATGCCACCAGCCTGTCTATTACCAATGACACTTAAATTTTAAAAAGAAGCCCAATTTAGAAAATACATCTTCATTAATCATCAGCATTTCAAACAGTTACTGAGCTGATGGGAAAATGGAGCCCGATTATTGTATTATTTAGATATATGTAAATAGTAACTATAAATCTAAGAACTAGGAACTTAATTCTTCAAATGCTGCTATGAAGTGGCCTCAGACCGCCGATCAAGAGCGGGGGAGGAACTCTTGAATATTTTGCACTTGGCTTTGTTATACTTGTTTCGTACTCCACACACTGATACTGGACAGAGATAGATGAACAGGGAGAGGGGGAACCATGGCAGGCACAACCTGACCAAGACAGATGATAAGTTCAAGTTCACGCACTCATCTAATTTTCCCCTTCCTAAACATGCCTCACTGTAGGAGAATATTTATTCACATGCTTTCATTATCAGTCAATGCTCCACTTCCTACTCTGATAATGAACTGACATAGAAGATGGGTACTTGGCACCAATGGGGAACAGATTTTTCATTGTGTCTTCTTCCCTTCTTCCTCCCTTCTCGCTTTACTCATTCACTTTTGTCATTTTTAGTTTTCCTCCCATTGGATTGTTAAAGGGCACAATCATATTTCCCTGAAGATAGCAGAGGTATTGGTAGTACGGATGGAATTTTCCTCAAGTCATACTAAATGGAGGAAAATTGTTGATAATTTAAATGTTTTTAGTTCTACGCTACGCTGTTTGCTACTGTACAGCCTTGAGATCTGGGGCAGGATTAAAATACTGCTCTGAGGTCCTGCGCTAACAGACTCTTGGATCCAGGCCAATAGAAAGTATTCCTCTGGAACCTGATGGACAACCTGTTGAACCGTATTACTCTGTTTTATTGGATAATTCTAATAGGCTATCGGTTTGAATGACATAAAAATAATAACACTGAAACATGTTCAGTCCAACCAGTCCATGTGGCATTTACTCTCCACACGACCAGTAATCCTAATCCGATGTGCCTACCCTGTTCCCCTGTCTCTTTATCCCCCTTTCCTTCAACTACTTGTCGAACCTATTCTTAAATGTTGACATGATCTCTGTTTCAATCACTAATTCCAGTAGTGCATCCAAACCCTCACAACCCTTTGTGTAAAAAAAAGTTTCTCCTGCTCTCTGTTCTAAGTCTCTCACATTCAATCTTATATCCATGTCCTCTCATTCTGATACGGTGATGCCCAATGACAGAAACTCAAAATTGCAATCCAGAAGGCTGAACAGTTTAATTGCACAAAATGGGAGGCCTAATCTTAATCTGGAGCAGGAATTGGGTGGATGGCAAGGGACAGGGGTGAGATGACTGCCAAACCCCACCTTGGCAGTCTGACGCCTGGGTAATTTTAACCTCCGGGCCTCATATGCAAGACCGGTCAGTTGCCTGTCTGCAATGGATGTGATGCAGCAGCTGGCAAGCGAGGGGGAGCAGAACGCTGGCAAGAGGCTGCTGGCTGGGACCGAAGGAACGGTTGCCGGCATTCAGGTAAGTTGGTGGGAAGGGGGCTTCGGGGGGAAGAAGTTCGGGAAGTAGGAGGAGTGGGCAGCTGGGGCAGGGTAGGCTCCACAAGGAACATTTTTAAAATAGTAAAACCAAAATCCTGTTTGGTTGGGCCTCTTCAGGCCCTGGCTCCTTTTCCTGTTATCTTCACCTGGCGGGAGAGCCACAACAGCTTCCCCCTCAGGCCACCAGTTAGAATTGCAGTCGGGGCTCAATGACATCATTGGACCCTCATCTGTATATTTAAAAAAGGACTCCATCGTCTTCAGGCGGGCGTCCTTGCCGCTTGCTCAGAAGAGCAAGTTAAAATAGAAGACAGCGGGAATGATGCGGGACGTCGCTGGCAAAGTTACTCAGCAGATTTTAACTACCTGTCTGCCCGGTTTCCGTCAGGTGGGTAGGGTTAAATACCCCCCTGAGAAATAGCACGTGTGGGGAGGAGGGAGGATTGAAGGGACATAAGCCGGTGATTGGAAAGAAGATAGAATGAGAATGCTAATCGATGGGAGATCAAGTATAATCAAAATGTGCATGGTGGTGAAATTGGTCAAAGGTAGTAGCACAAAACAGAATGGAACTTAATGGATAAGAAAATTGGTTGCAGTGTAAAACGAGCTGATGATTCACCATCAGTCCATTTTACGCTATTGGCATTGGCCAATTTTGCCACCAGTGCATTTAAAGTGTATGATCCAGATGGAGACAGAAAAGGGAATTCTTTCTTCTCCTCTCAGTGGCCTAGAGATAGGCTCAAAACCCAGAAAAGTATAATTTTATTTTCTGCTTCAGCTTTTGTTTCTCCAGAAGGATAGTTATTACAGCTGAGGTGCTCCTGGTCACTTTCCACAGGCCTGCGTTCTTAATCAGCTATATACCCTCAATTCTGATTGAGTCGAATACACCAAATCAGCAAAGGCAATTCCCAGTATTGAAAGTTCCATTTATCTTTGGTGCTAAGTACCCTGCCCCGTTTCATTCAGTTCTATCTACTAAATACATTTCAGGGCTCCCAGATTGACACAGATTCTTGTTTTGGATGGGAACTGTCCAACTTTATGTCATAATGGAATGTATAAAATATGAGAAAAATGGAATTGAAATTGATTTGCTTAGCTCCCTACTTCCCTTCTTAAGTCAGTTCACGACATGGTCTTCCCAAAGCCTAACATTTGGGCTGGAGACTCCCTCCTAGGCTCTCATCAATGGTGCTTTATAGCTAGTGTGTTAAGAGCTGCATGAAAACAGCTCGTAGCGATGCCAGTCCTCATTTCCTCCTTATGGGATCGTGTCTGGCCTCCACTGTGCACAGTTGAAATTTGGATCTCAGCAGCTGGCGAAATCACATGCACGATGCAGAGTCCTAGTACACAATAATATAGAGCTCCACTTTAATTGTGTGGGGTACACACACTGCACGTGTCACAAGCATCACTGCGAGAGAGATGTCTCCGACTGTGTACTGCTGAGCCCCCTTGAGGTGCATTCTGCGAGTGCTGATGCACTTTGTGTTGAAGTGCAATTTTGTGCTGATGATATTTGCTGCCACTTTGAAGTCTGCTGCAGTACTATTTCAGAGCAATGTTCCTTCTCACAATGTGTAACGATTTTTTGATTCATAAAAAATAATGGGCAGAAAATGACCGTGTATCGGACACACTGACTTGTGTGCCTGAATTTCCAATATGCATTATGTTCTGCACTAGACGTTGTGAATCATAAAGGTTACTCCGAGAGAAAGAAGATGTGATCAGTCAAGAAGTAAAGTATAGATGGTGGCAAGCTTGTACTTTAAAGTCCGTAGATTTCAGGAAAAAAGAATTGAAAGGTTCTGAGGAAAACATTAACTTGCCTTTTCTCTTTACATCTGTTGACTGAACTGTGTATTTTCAACATTTTCTGTTTTTGTTTCAGATTTCCAGCATTTGGAATTTTCTTTTTATTTGAGTTTCACTTTTCTAGTCCTGGCAATTAGTCAGAGTGGAAGCTGATAAGAGTTTTCATTTCAAAACAGGGAGGAGGAAGACATATTTGGAGTTTAGAAGAACACGAGGGAAACATTCAGAGGATCAATGTCTAATAGCACTGTTAAAATAGTGAGGAACATGGAAGGATGGGTAGAAATCGGACCTCGTTGCGCCCATTTCATAGTTATAAAATGGGTGCCTCGAGGCCAGTTTCGGGGACCAACGTCCCATGGCCAAAGAAGAACTGAAAGACGTCCAACCCGATATTGTGTTGGGTGATTTTTCAGGTGTCCCTGCCGAATGCTTGAAAAATGTTAGGCTTCTTACATATGCTAAATTCGATATCCTAGAACGAAGCAGGAGCTGGTAGCCCCACTTGAAATTTTTAAGTGGTTGCTGGGTGACCGCCACCAAAAGATACGTTTTTTTAAAAAAAAGAATCATCACAGTGATGCCGGGAGGAGCAGGAATGCTCCCCTAACACCACAGTATCTTGATATACTCCCCCCACCACCCCCCGCCGCCCCATTGCCACCCCCCCCAACCCGGGACTTACCTTTGGTCTGCTTCTGCTGAGGCAAACGGCCCAATATTAATTTCTTCAAATGGGCGAGCTGCCTGTGAAGGCGCAATAGACACTGGCAGCTTGGCTAACTAATATTAGTGAGGTCCGAGGCCCAATTTCAGGTCAGCTTCGGGACCCCCAGTTCGGGTGTGTGTTGCGGTCACGTCACCGCCTTCGTGCCCAAAACCAGGCACCAGCAAATTTGAACTCCATTAAGTCAGCTTTTTTGTTAATACAAGTGGAATTCTTAACATGCTAGCTCATGCCTAATGTGTCTGCGGCTTTAGTTCATTGTTTGTTGGTTCAATCGGTTTCAAACTGATGGTGGCTGTATTTTTGGAGTTTAATTTTATCCAGTTGATATTTGTACAAGGGCGGACAGCTCACATGCCACACACGATGAAAGTACTCACATGAATATAATTTCAGTTTGGAATATTAGCAGACTTACATTTATTATTTGAATTATTTATGCTTTTACTACCTGACCACATAGTACACTTGTTCTATGTGTGAGCTGGAAGTAATTGAGACTCCTACTCAGTAATTGGCACTAGGCTTGAGTTTCAATTACTTTTCAACCACAATACGTCCCCGTTATTGCCTTGACTTTACCTGATCGGTCATGCCTGCAGCCATTAAAAACTAGGCCAGTCCTCTTCAGCCTGAGAAGAATGTCACTTTCTGTACAGTGATTGACTGTTGGCCTTGATATGTATTGTACTCGCATATTGTAAATTGAACACTAGAGGGCTCACTGAAGGGAGCAAGCATCCAGTAATTACACTCCAAGGTCTCCTCTTATACTGATTGTTATATTCCAGAGAGTCTCAAACAAAATACATGAGAGTAAACCTCTCAACTGTGCTAATAAATTTGTGATTAACACATAAAATCAGTTACAAAATAATATAATGATTTTATTGTTTAATGAAAGCCTTGCAGCCCAATCTTTGCTTATTAATTTTTTAATTAACATTTTGGCTAGTAATTTTCACAATTGTTTGAGGAGGCAAATTTATTTAGTGTTGAGTATAGATGTTTCTACTGGTCCTTGGAGGCAAACTCCCACTTCACTAAATCAATCCTACAGCTATTTAGTTTACACTTAGGGAAATCTATCATGATTGTTATTCTCCAAAGTGTTGCAGCTTTTCACAGCCTTTGAAATAAAGCATTATTCACTATAATCCCATTGATAAGGCTTCCCATTATTACGGGGAAGCTAGGTAAGAACATGAGGGAGAAAGGAATAGAAGATTATACTGACAGAGTTAGATGAAGTAGGGCGGGCGGAGGCTCGTGTGGAGCATAAACACCGGTATAGACCATGAATTCTATGTAATCTGTTAATATACCCTTCTACTCCAAATATGACATTGTCTATACACTACATGTGAATTAGATGCAACCCTGACTGCTGCTCATATGGTAGGTCCTAAGCTATTGGCGCAATAGCAATCTTCTCGAGAACCACAGCTCCCTTCCAGCCAATCTGCATAACCTGTGGGTTCTTTTACCAATACCACTACAACTCCCCGGAATCATCAGTCACACACTATCCTGTATTGACCACTGCCAACTCATAATTCTTTTTTGAAGTTCTGAGGTTCAAATCCAACCCAGACTGAAATCCAACCCAGACCAAGCGTCCTCGTTGGCTGCAGGAGTGTTTACTTGAAATGTGTTAGATCAGTTCAAACTTAATTCTTAATGGACATGGGTCCACGAAAGAAAATGGTGCATAATTCAGTACAGATTCCAGTTAGATTGGCAGACTTATTCAGGCAGCTTACGTGAGAAACGGCAATGCCAGCGTGCAGGATCCATGCAGGATGCTCTTCTGAGGCTGGGGTTAAGGCACATTATTGTCAAAATGTCATGGGGGCTTTACTCTTAGGCTGACCATGCTCTACTTGACTTGGGACTGTTTGATGCTGACATTGGATGCAAAATGTAGGAAAGTAATTTTGTTTCCAGAATTCACCTTGATAAGCTCAAGAATGTGTGTATTTTTTTTTTATTCGTTCACGGGATGTGGGCGTCGCTGGCAAGGCCGGCATTTATTGCCCATCCCTAATTGCCCCTTGAGAAGGTGGTGGTGAGTCGCCTTCTTGAACCGCTGCAGTCCGTGTGGTGACGGTTCTCCCACAGTGCTGTTAGGAAGGGAGTTCCAGGATTTTGACCCAGCGACAATGAAGGAACGGCGATATATTTCCAAGTCGGGATGGTGTGTGACTTGGAGGGGAACGTGCAGGTGGTGTTGTTCCCATGTGCCTGCTGCCCTTGTCCTTCTAGGTGGTAGAGGTCGCGGGTTTGGGAGGTGCTGTCGAAGAAGCCTTGGCGAGTTGCTGCAGTGCATCCTGTGGATGGTGCACACTGCAGCCACAGTGCGCCGGTGGTGAAGGGAGTGAATGTTTAGGGTGGTGGATGGGGTGCCAATCAAGCGGGCTGCTTTATCTTGGATGGTGTCGAGATTCTTGAGTGTTGTTGGAGCTGCACTCATCCAGGCAAGTGGAGAGTATTCCATCACACCCCTGACTTGTGCCTTGTAGATGGTGGAAAGGCTTTGGGGAGTCAGGAGGTGAGTCACTCGCCGCAGAATACCCAGCCTCTGACCTGCTCTCATAGCCACAGTATTTATATGGCTGTTCCAGTTAAGTTTCTGGTCAATGGTGACCCCCAGGATGTTGATGGTGGGGAATTCGGCGATGGTAATGCCGTTGAATGTCAAGGGGAGGTGGTTAGACTCTCTCTTGTTGGAGATGGTCATTGCCTGGCACTTATCTGGCGCGAATGTTACTTGCCACTTATGAGCCCAAGCCTGGATGTTGTCCAGGTCTTGCTGCATGCGGGCTCGGACTGCTTCATTATCTGAGGGGTTGCGAATGTAACTGAACACTATGCAGTCATCAGCGAACATCCCCATTTCTGACCTTATGATGGAGGGAAGGTCATTGATGAAGCAGCTGAAGATGGTTGGGCCTCGGACACTGCCCTGAGGAACTCCTGCAGCAATGCCCTGGGGCTGAGATGCTTGACCTCCAACAACCACTACCATCTTCCTTTGTGCTAGGTATGACTCCAGCCACTGGAGAGTTTTCCCCCTGATTCCCATTGACTTCAATTTTACTAGGGCTCCTTGGTGCCACACTCGGTCAAATGCTGCCTTGATGTCAAGGGCAGTCACTCTCACCTCACCTCTGGAATTCAGCTCTTTTGTCCATGTTTGGACCAAGGCTGTAATGAGGTCTGGAGCCGAGTGGTCCTGGCGGAACCCAAACTGAGCATCGGTGAGCAGGTTATTGGTGAGTAAGTGCCGCTTGATAGCACTGTCGATGACACCTTCCATCCCTTTGCTGATGATTGAGAGTAGACTGATGGGGCGGTAATTGGCCGGATTGGATTTGTCCTGCTTTTTGTGGACAGGACATACCTGGGCAATTTTCCACATTGTCGGGTGGATGCCAGTGTTGTAGCAGTACTGGAACAGCTTGGCTCGAGGCGCAGCTAGTTCTGGAGCACAAGTCTTCAGCACTACAGCTGGGATGTTGTCGGGGCCCATAGCCTTTGCTGTATCCAGTGCACTCAGCCGTTTCTTGATATCACGTGGAGTGAATCGAATTGGCCGAAGACTGGCTTCCGTGATGGTGGGGATATCGGGAGGAGGCTGAAATGGATTATCCACTCGGCACTTCTGGCTGAAGATGGTATACACACACACACACACACACACACACACAAATATAAATATAAGACTTCAGTGAACAGCATCTCTTTCTGGCACTGCACCTCGTGACCTCAATGTTGAAAAGACTGCCAATTGCAACAAATGTTTGTTTCCATTTCTCAACACCTAAAATGAAAAATCCAAGTTTCTTGTAAATGAGTTTTTAACTGCTAAAAAACAGACTGGAAGTTAAAAAAAACAAGTCACAGAGGGAAACCCATTCTTGGAGATTTGCATGTATCAAAAAGTGAGCTTTAAAAGCTATTCTACACTGTGGTTCTCTCAGTGGGCATGGAGGCAAACTGCTCCATGGCCTCTGCCAATTTTGCTTTGAAGTCAATCACTGGAAAAATCTAGAATAACTCTCTCTCCGGTCATCTATGAAGAAGTGCCTAGTTATTTATGATTGCCACCCTACAGTAGCTTAGACAAGATCAGAAAGTCTTTGTGGTACATTGCAGGTGTGAATCCATGTCCCATCAATCTGTGGTTGTGCCATGGTGCTTCCAACATGCTGTACCCTTGGTCCAAAATACATTATTTGTTGAAATCCTCATAAAGCTGGAATCTTTTCCTTTCTTCTTTGTTTCAAAAAACAGGGCTGTCCTTATTCTCTCCTCCCCTTCATGAACATATCAAAGGAATTATAGTATGAATCAGAAATAAAATACCAGTCAGAATGGTTTTATTAACTAATAATGGATTTTACTGGTATTAATGATTTGGGAGTGGGTGTAATATTGGAACAGTCACGATAGTCTGTTCATTATGCCTGAATTGGGCTCAAGATTATCATTGTGTTCTGGTTCCTAAGGTCAAGCTTAATCACATCATCTCTAAGCATTGTGATAATTCAGGAGGCTGTAGGGAATGCGCTACATGGTTCATTACATTATAATGATACCACTACAGTATTACAGCTGAGGTCAGCTGCTTATTCCAAGATCTTGCATGAGCTCTTTTAGCGGCTTGTTTAAAATGTACACACCTTAGCTCGAAATGTTCTAGTAGCGGGTTCTTCTCAGAGAATGAAAGAAGTTAAAAGGGTGTTGTCTGGATTTTGCAGATATAATTGCTTTAAAAAGAAAAAAAGCAGTGGAATGAAAACAGTTCCTGTGAGTGGAAAGTTTCAATTAAAAAGAGTATATCATGAATGGTCCAATGATATTGTGCATTGGTGTAGTGCTGCACCATGGAATGATGTCAGAAACCCGTGACCTCTACCACCTAGAAGGACAAGAGCAGCAGGCACATGGGAACAACACCACCTGCACGTTCCCCTCCAAGTCACACACCATCCCGACTTGGAAATATATCGCCGTTCCTTCATCGTTGCTGGGTGAAAATCCTGGAACTCCCTTCCTAACAGCACTGTGGGAGAACCTTCACCACACGGACTGCAGCGGTTCAAGAAGGCGGCTCACCACCACCTTCTCAAGGGCAATTAGGAATGGGCAATAAATGCCGGCCTCGCCAGCGACGCCCACATCCCATGAACGAATTTTTTAAAAATGTAGGCATCTGTGATTCCTCACCCTTGATTTCCCAATCTCTGTCAGGGATGGGAATTGTCAAAAAAAAATTGGCATGTTCTTCCCACAGAAAGGGAGAGAAAAATGAGATGGCAGAACTGATTGTCCTCTCTTGGTGGTGTCCAGAATTAATTAGTGCAGAGTGCCCTGGGCCCTGAGCTCAGTGCCCCAATCTATTCTCTGGCCTAATTAGAATGAATGAGATGCAACATGGGTGCATTATTGGCCACAGCCATAAAGAAGGAAGGAGGTCTAGGCACATTCTGGGCTTTAAAGTTCACTTTTATCTTAAAGGGATGTGTGCAGTGGAAAGCCTATAAAAGAGCTTTCCGTACTTCCTTCCTTCCTTTCTTCCCTTCTTTCTCTTTCCTCCTTTCCTTCTTTTCTTTCCATTCCTTTTTTTCTTGCATTTATAAATGATGCTCTATGCAAGTGGGTTCCTCTGAGAGATGGTTTTCTTGCTAGTTGTTCAAGTGCCACCTTTTGCCAAGTCAAAAAAACGATAGGAGTCAGCAAAGAGGCAAAGTGTGTGATCAAAGCTTGAATTCTGATGTTCTTTTCGATACTGATGGAATGAATTGAAACCCTTAATAACGAAACCTCCATATTATGATGACAAGTTGAGAAAGATTGACTTGCAATTTAAAAAGCAGACTTTTAGTATTTGAATACATTTTATAGATTTTCAGACATCCCACTAAAAAAACTGAACTATCTATTCCAAAATAAGGGCAAGGGCATTCTTAGTGCACACAGCTTTTAAAGAAGGGAAGGGAGTTTATTGTTTTTGAACAGGAAGTTCCACAGTGCTTTGCATTTAAACTAACCTCTGTCCCTCCTGCTATGTAATAATGCTGTCATTCTTACAAACTTTTTGTTGTTGTCTGTTAACAGCAACAGTGGAAGGACTCATTATCATGCACAGCTTGTCAGCAAGATGTACTGTACAAGCAACATTCTACTTTCCTCTTGTTGATGGTCAGGCACAAGTGTTCTTTGCATTAATTTTTAAATGACTACACTGAATGCACCTGGAGTAGAATTCAAACAGCATATTTTATTTGAACTAACAGTTGGGGAGAACCTTGGTCACACAGACTTCAGACTGTTCCTCTGCAGTATGATGTGGAGATGCCGGTGATGGACTGGGGTGGACAAATGTAAGGAATCTTACAACACCAGGTTATAGTCCAACAGTTTTATTTGAAAATCACAAGCTTTCGGAGCTTACCTCCTTCATCACCTGACGAAGGAGGTAAGCTCCGAAAGCTTGTGATTTTCAAATAAAACTGTTGGACTATAACCTGGTGTTGTAAGATTCCTTACCTCTGCAGTATGATAGTGGTTTTGAAAGTAGTCAAAGTCTTGTGCACAGAGAACATTAGATGCTTGAAAGTCCTGCTTTCATCTCTCCACTGATCTTGCAGTTTCTTTGTTGTTTTAATTAAAATCCTGGCAGTTTCTTCATAGATTCTCCTGACCTGGCACATCTAACTCCCTGACGCCACCAACATACTCCTTTCTGACAACAGCGACACAGATTCAGCTGTTGGGAAGGTTATACAAGGAAAGCTAATAACGAAAAAAGGCCACTTGACCTATCGACACTAGTTCATCCAGCACCCCAACGCTCCAGCTGCATTTTAAATGTCCATATAGCGACTTCTGATTACTGACCTCCAGTATATCACTAAAGTTATTTTCTTTACTGTATTCAGGGAGTATCATTGATACTGAATAAGGCAACATCAAAGTCTGGAGGTTTTGGTTATTATCCTCAGCTGTAGCTCACCTGAAACAAATACACCTCAGTTTAGAGGTAAAACTGTCTAGTATACTATAGATTTTTACATACTTGATAGTCCAACAGAGGGGATTTTGAATTAGAATTTTCAAAGATTACTCTTCTGTTTTCTTCAGATGTACCAAATGACAACTGTACAGTTTTTCTTACACAGATCTGTGCTTCCTCCTTCCTTTCTCAATTACTTGGTACTTATAAACTGTCACAATTCTGGAATGTTCAGTAATTGGAAGAAATACCCCAGTAAAGCTTGGAGGTTCCTTTGGACTTTCATTTTATTGACAAGTAGCCATCGAGACCATTATTAGACAGGTACTGATCGAATTCCATGGACAATATCCTGAAGGGTGTCTAAGAGCTCCTATTAAGAGCCTGAACATGGACTAAGTGTAAACTTGCATGGGAGGATGGTTACTGTGTGGACACTTCCCTACATTACAACAGTGACTCTACTTCAAAAGTATTGCATAGACTGTAAAGCGCTGTGGGACATCCTGAAGTCGTGAAAGGCTCTATACAAATGCAAGTCTTTCTTTCCCACATTTTTCAGATGCTTTTATAATTCAGAAACTGAGCTGAGAGCCTAAACTTATTGTGGATTTGCAGAGTCGATTTACACTGGCTCTTCTAATATGATATAACTTCTGGGTTTTGGAATTGGTGTGAGGATGTTTGATGCTCTGACATTCTGGGGATGAGCTACTACTCTGCATTTCTGAACCTGAGCTATAAGAGACAGCGCTGACACTTCAATCTGGGATCTGCAGGTCAGTTGTGAATTCCCCCACTACCAGGGGTTTCACTTCTACTGCTGTAGTGTGATCCGCTCTCAAATTGCTTGGGCGAATCCCTGTTCACACACCAATTCTAGTGTTGCAGCAAAAATAAAAAATAAAAACCATCACGAAGCTGAACTTGGTGTGTAAGTGCACCCATACATCCCTGGTATCATTTAGAACAGTGGGTCCTGTTGACAAAATACAGCATACCTGATTTGGTGGGATTTCTGCAGATTTGCATACAATCTAATTACACATCTTGGCTTTATTCTGTGGATAAATAAGGAGAGTGCAGATTTCATCTGAGTCAAGTGAAATCAAATTTGGGAACTGAACACAATAAACATTTTAAAAAATATATATTAAAGGAGTCTTGCAGCCTGCGATTATGTTAACTGGTGTTAGATTTGCAAGTAACCTGCACAATTATGTTTTGAAATGAATTGATTCAGTGCCCATGCCGGGAACTCTGTGAAAACATACATCCATTTCTGGTTGGTTAGTGATGAGATTGTCCTTGTGGGTTTTTCTATGTTAGGGCTGAAAAAGCTCTGGATTTGACTGGATTATCCTGGGGACCTGTAGCTGTAAAACATCAAATGTAGAATGAGAAAAACATTCAACTCATCAAGACAGCTCTTGCACAATTGCTGCTGAGTCGAATTCTCACCAACTTATTTCATCTTTGAGGGAGACAAGTATACACAGGTGAACATCTATGAAATCAAAACTCAAATATTTCTCTCTGACTGATCACATTTGAGAGGAACACTCCACAGCAACAGCCTAGCATTACTGAATCTTAACCTGGCAGATACCATTGCTGATATTCCCATGTTCAAGACAGGTTGGTAGCAATTCAGTGATGAGTAGTAAAAGTCTGATACAAAAGGGAATGATCGTTTCAAAATGTAATATTTCAGTAAGTACTTTAAAAAATAGCAATGAAGCCAGAGAAAATGAAATTGAGTTTCTGTGTATCTCCTATAATGTTTAGCTGAAACCTAAAATATGGGTTTGTGTCGGGGAATTGAGTGGCTGATTTTCCGGATTGAATTGTCTGTTTAAGGTTCCTGTGTGATTTTCTTTGAAACATCATGAAGAAAACAAGATGAAGAGCCAAAGCTCAGAGTATAGTAAACGCCAAGGTTGAAAAGAGTAAAGGGGAGAATGAGATAAATCAAGAAATAATAATTAAAAGCCTGAAGGATTTAGTAGGAAGAAAAGATTAAGAGAAGTAAGGACATCCACAGTATCAAGGTCCTGGGAAAGAATGAGTTCGAGCCTGTGGAATGTCTTGATTTCAATACATTGAGGATGCAGGGAGGATGAAGAGCACGTAGGATGATGTATTTGCAGTTTTTTGCCTCGTTATATCAACACAGGATCAAATATTGTGTCTGAAGAAAAATGAATGATGAGAGGTTAAAGTAAATCTTGACTTCACAGCATTTAAAGGTAACTTGGAAAAATTCAGTGTTGAAAATACCCAAATCTTGAATCTGTTGAGAATTAATGTTTTCTTCTTGTGTGAACTGTTCCATTAATTGTAAACAATTTTACAACACCAAGTTATAGTCTAACAATTTTATTTGAAATTCACAAGCTTTCGGAGGCTTCCTCCTTCCTCAGGTGAATGTGGAAATGAAATCCTCGAACCCTTCGCATTTATAAATCACAGAACAATACCTGATGATTACAGATAGTCTTTCCAACTGCCCGTTGCCAAGGCAATCACAGTGTGCAGACAGAGAGGTGTTACCTACATGGCCACCGAATATACAAACAACCAAAAAAAAGAGAGAGAGGCAGAAACATAGAAACATCCGGAAGGATGCCCTGCGACAACGGATGAACGGACAACGGATGAACAGACAACGGATGAACGGACACCGCGCAACAATTGCCAGACAGGAGGGTTCCCTCCCAGTTAGGGAACACTTCAGCAGTCAAGGACATTCAGCCACTGACCTTCGGGGAAGCGTACTCCAAGGCAGCCTTCGAGACACACGACAACACAAAATCGTCGAGCAGAAATTGATAGCCAAGTTCCGCACCCACGAGGACGGCCTCAACCGGGATCTTGGGTTCATGTCAAGCTACACGTAACCCCACCAGCGAACAAAAGTTATCTGTTTTTAATATAACGGGTCATTTGCTGTCTTTCTCTTCCTTCCGGATGTTTCTATGTTTCTGCCTCTCTCTCTCTGTTTTTTTTTGGTTGTTTGTATATTCGGTGGCCATGTAGGTAACACCTCTCTGTCTGCACACTGTGATTGCCTTGGCAACGGGCAGTTGGAAAGACTATCTGTAATCACCAGGTATTGTTCTGTGATTTATAAATGCGAAGGGTTCGAGGATTTCATTTCCACATTCACCTGAGGAAGGAGGAAGCCTCCGAAAGCTTGTGAATTTCAAATAAAATTGTTGGACTATAACTTGGTGTTGTAAAATTGTTTACAATTGTCAACCCCAGTCCATCACCGGCATCTCCACATCATGTTCCATTAATGGCATGTATAAGCAGAGAATGTGAGTAGCGTTGTCCAAGAGATCACCTTTGAGAAGAAAGAGCAACATAAATTTGGATGATAAATGCAACATTTAAATAATATGTTGACCAAGTCTGTAAATGTTATAACAAAGGCAAAAAAAAAAGCTTTTCAAAATTTGTTCTCATCTTTAGATTGACCTACGTGCCCCATTCATTTCCTTCAAGATGACTGACAGGCATCCTCTTCCCGGGCATCTTCTAATGCTGCTTTGTTACAGGACTCAAGCTGACTTTCTGCTCTGATCTTCCATCCTTCTTTGTCATGGAAGTTTTGGATTTTTTACTGTGGAGTTTATATTAAACAACTGAGCCTTGAGCAGCAAATCATCATCGTATGTTAAATCGATGGGGGGTGGTAAGGGGCTTAAGTCTGCTTCCCCGTGCACTCCAATCAAACATCACACCCCAGGTTGCCTCAATAGGTGTTACAATTTGAAAAGTTGTTCCTTATTAATTTAGACTTTAACTTAAAAAGAAACTGAGAAAGAAATTTAAATGCTCTTTTGTACTCTTCACAAATTGTTAACAGTCGAGCCAGTTCTAATTCATCTGAAGACTCTGGCTGTGAGTGAAAATAAAATATTTTCTACTGCAGAGATGAATTACACATGGAAGCTTTTGAGACTGTTGAAGCTTTTTTATTGGTGTTATCAAGTAAATACAACATGTCTGAGGTCATTGAAGCTCACGTTTAATGTAATATAATTTGTTAGTTCATTGAAAGGCACCACCATTGTTCCTAATGCTACCTCTATTGCAAAAGTTGTAACAATTAATATAAGATTTTATCATCTAGATTCCAAGCCATTGTTTATAGTGATGTATGCTCTTTTTCGAATGTGAAATCCATTTTCTCTAGATTAACCATCTCCAGTCTGGCAGCTTTTCAATATGGCTACTTCGTATTTGCTAATTGTCATGATTTTTTGTGGATATTGACAATTTTACCCTCCTTGTCTCAAGTCCGAATTATGCAAGTGTGAGGTGTTGCATTTTAGTAGGAAGAATAAGGAGGCCACATACTGATCGGATAATAGGAGTCTAAACGGGATAGAGGAGCAAAGGGATCTTGCGTTACAGATACTCAAATCACTAAAAATAGCGACGCAAGTTAATAAGGCCATAAAAAAAGCAAATCAAGCACTGAGGTTCATTTCCAGAGGGATAGAATTGAAAAGCAAAAGAAGTTAGATAAACTTGTACAGAACCTTGGTTAGACCACATTTGGAGTATTGTGCACAGTTCTGGTCTCCATATTATAGAGGTATTGCAGAGGGTGCAAAACAAAATCACAAGGATGACACCAGAAGTGAGAGGATATCCTTATCAGGAAAAGCTGAACAGGCTGGGACTCTTTTCACTAAAAAAGAGAAGGTTGAGGGATGACTTGAGACAGGTCTTTAAGATAATAGGGTTTGATAGGGTAGACGTAGAGAAAATGTTTCCACTTGTGGGGGAGTCCAAAACGAGAGGTCATAAACAATGTTCCCTCTAATTTTTTTTAGCCATGTGCGGAATTAATTTGGGTTTGTGCACCAATATAAAGGGTGTGTGCACTACCATAAAAAAAATCACAACTTTGAATAGAAGATCAATTTAGAAATCATTATTCAGGGTACATAACAAACAGAACAAATGTACAAAATAAGGGATAATTGTAACAAGGTGACCTGTCAAGAACTTTTAATTAAACAAAACTGGTTACAGAAATCTCAGAAGTAAACACTGTCACCAAAGGAATGGGGACATCCTGATTGAGATCCAGAGTCTGTCGACGACGGGCCAGATGATGGAGAAGAGGGTGGCTGTCTGTATCATTGATGTATCATTGATATAGTGCCCCCAACAAAACTCAGCCCAGCCAGGCAGCCACCAGTGCCCCCAATGATTAGGCTTACACATGTAAAACCATACCGCAGCAAGAATCACCATCTTAAATACACTAAAGGGCAAAACTCAGCCCAGCCACAAAGAGGCCCAATCCCCGGCCCCGACCCCCCAGTATAAACGAAATGGCAACATTTTAAAGGGGTTGCAGGAACAGAAGGACCTGGGGGCTCACGTACACAAATCTTTGAAGATAGCAGGACAAGTTGAAAACCTGTTTAAAAAGCCTATGGGATCCTTGGCTTTCTAAATAGAGGTTTGGAGTACAAAAGCAAGGAAGTTATGGTAAACCTTTATAAAACACTGTTTAGACCTCAGTTAGAGTGTTGTGTCCAAATCTCGGCGCCACGCTTTAGAAAGGATTTCAAGGCTTTGGACAGGATTCAGAGGAGATTTACCAGAATGGTTCCAGGGATGAAAGAATTAAGTTATGTGGAGGGGCTAGAGAAGCTGGTATTGTTCTCCTTAGAACAAAGAAGTTCAAGGGCATACTTCATAGAGGTGATCAAAATTATTGGTTTTGATAGAGTACATAGAGAGAAACTGTTTCCACTGGCAGGAGGGTTAGCGACCAGAGGGCACAGATTTAAGATAATTGGCAAAAAAGCCAGGGGGAAGATGAGGAGAATTTTTTTACTCAGTGACTTTTTATGACCTGGAATGCGTTGCCTGAAAGTGTGGTGGAAGCAGATTCAATAGTAACTTTCAAAAGGGAATTAGATATTTGCTTAAAGATGGAAAATTTGCAGGTCTATGCAGAAAGAGCAAGCTAGTGGGACTAATTGGCAGGACTTTCCGAGAGCCGGCACGGGCACAATGGGCCGAATGGACTCATTCTATGCTGTATTATTCTTTGATTTACACTTAAAATGCAAAACTGATGTTCCCTGGCGCGCACAGAGCTGGATCCAATTCCCAACACGGGCAGCACCACAAGGATGACCAGGGCCGACGAAACTCCAGCGCATGCTCCCGCCGGATAGGACAATCCAGCTCCTGGGAGGCCTAGCTCAGGTCTTTTTTTCTAGATTGTCTCCGACCTGGAGTAATTCCATTGGATCATGAGATTTTTTTAAATTTAGGAATTGATGTCACAGGGTTTTTTGGTTCTGGCCATGCAGGAAGGAGTGCCAAAGTGCACGGCACTCCACGGACTGCTGCGTGGTCGCGCACGCGCACAGCTTACAGGGAGCGGCGGTCATAATTATAAAATGGACGCTAATGACTCCAGTAGGGAACTCAGGAGAAACTTCTTTACCCAAAGAGTGGTAAGAATGTGGAACGCGCTACCACAAGGAATAGTTGAGGCAAATAGCACAGATTCATTTAAGGGCAAGCTAGATAAGCAGATGAGGGAGAAAGGAATAGAAGGGTATCCTGATAGGGTTAGATGAAATAGGGAGGGAGGAGGCTCATAAGGAGCATAAACGGCAACATAGACCAGTTGGACCAAATGGCCTACTTCTGTGCTGTAGTTTCGATGTAACTCGATTCAATTAAACCATTATATATTTTTAAATATCAAATGGGGAATGGTTGGTGTAATAGCTAAAAACAATGCTGTTTTACCTGCGTGAGAACGTATCTTAATAAGGTGCTTGTTTTCAACTTGTTTTAAGGTTCATTATAATTCAAGATTGAAGAAAAAGGTCACAACTTTATTCATGTTTTAAAACAACATAATATATAGGAGCATTTCACAGTTCTCAGCCTTTGCAAACAAAGTTTTATCTTGAATCCCTTTTCCTGGAGCAGTGTGCTTCACACCAATTGGCCAATTGTATCATTGTCAAGCCCTGATTGTTAAGGGAACATCTCCAAGTTGCATCCTGGTATTTACTGAAAAAAGAACACCCGAAGCTTCTATTTCAGTATTATCATTGCTGATTTCCCCACACAGTTTCACGAGTTCAAGCTGGATTCCAAACCAGATCCCAAAGGAAAGACATTGGGCTCGATGTTAGCAGGGCTGCGGGTTCGCGGCGGGGGGGCTATTGGGCGCGTGGGTAACGCGCCCGGTGAAATTAGTCAGCCACCCGCGCGATCGCAGCCCAATTGGATCCACTTACCTGCTCCTCCGGGTTCCCCACTGCTGATCTGCGCGTCGGGCGGGCTGCGCATGCGCAGTAAGATCTGTCAGCTGGAGGAGCTCTATTTAAAGGGGCAGTCCTCCACTGACAGATGCTGCAACAAATAGAAAAAAATTACAGCATGGAGCAGCCCAGGGGGAAGGCTGCTCCCAGTTTAATGATGCCTCACTCCAGGTATCATTAGATGGGGTGAGGAGGAGGGGGAGGACAGAGATCTTCCCCCCGGCGGGCGGGAGGAAGCGGCCTGCCTCTGCCACCAGGAAGGCCTGGCTCGAGGTGGCAGAGGAGGTCACCTGCACCACCAACATATCGCCCACCTGCATACAATGCAGGAGGCGCTCCAATGACCTCAGTAGGTCAGCCAAAGTGAGTACACCTACTCTTTCCCCTACACTCCATCTGCCACATCACCGCCCCCACCCCACACCTCCTTCTGCACTGCCAACACTACTCTGTCACATCACCCCTCATACCCACTCAAACCTCATCCTCATCTTACCTGCACCTACTCACCTCGCCAGAACTCATCCCGCCACTGCCACTCAACCCAATCCTCATACAATCTCATGGCTCTATCTCATACTCACCCTCTCGTGCATCTCTTTCATGGCCAGCCTCACTCAACCTGCCACTACCTGTGCTGCAGCCACAGGGCATGCATCACATATGTGCAGTAGGCAGCGTAAGGCAAACGTGTCGTGAGCATGAAGGGGATGCACAAGGGTGTTTGAGGGTTTGTCACGGTTGTTACTTATATTGAATTTCTGACCAACTCACATTACATATTATATTGTCACCACTACTGCCATGTCTTTGCGAATCTTGTCTGGTTTGTGCAATAATGCCCTTTCCTGAGGATCACTATGAAGACCCACAACTGATGCCACCCATTGTGTCACTGCAGAGTGGGTGTAGGTGTATTTGCAGGGCTCTTTTGTTCAAACGACTGAGAGACGTCGGCGATGTCCCCGGTGGCACCCTGGAAGGATGCGGAGGAGAAGTTGTTGAGGGCAGTGGTGACTTTGACAGCGACAGGTAAGAAGATGGTGCTCGGGCCAGCCGGGAGCAGCTTGGCATGAAGGAGGCTGCAGATATCCACGACGACATGTCGAGTGACTCTGAGCCTCCGTGTGCACTGCTGCTCAGAGAGGTCCAGGAAGCTGAGCCTCGGTCTGTGGACCCTGTGGCGAGGGTGGTGCCCTCTGCGACGCATCTCTCTCTGCGGTAGCCCTCCCTCCTGCTGTGCAGGTGGATGTGTCACAGCACTCTGTTGTGGAGCTCCACATGTCAGAGGTGGACGGCGTGGATGGCGAGGCTGGTGATGCTGTTCGCCCTCCGAGGAGGTCATGACTGCAGCTACGGCGGCCCCCATCCGGAAGATGGACATCTGAGGAGCCCTCAACTTCTTCGCCTCCGGATCCTTCCAGGGTGCCACCGGGGACATCACTGGGGTCTCCCAGTCGTCTGCACACAAGTGCATAAGGCAGGTCACCGACGGCTTGTTTCACAGGGCCTCACACTATATCAACTTCCCCGTGGATGACCTCAGCCAGACGGAGAGGGCAGTTGGATTCCATGCTGTGGCTGGCTTCCCACGGGTGCAGGCTGTAATCGATTGCACCCATATAGCAATACGAGCACCTCCACACGAGCTAGGACTGTTCGTCAACAGGAAGGGCTATCACTCCATGAACACTCAGCTTATCTGCGACCACCGCAAGAGATTCCTTTACGTGTGCACCAGATACCCTGGCAGCTGCCTCGATTTCTTCATCCTCAGGGAGTCCACCGTGCCGCCTCTCTTCCACTCACCCAACACCCGCATGGGCTGGCTCCTCAGGGACGAGGGATATCTCCTGCACACGTGGCTTATGACACCTCTGAGGAACCCCACCACCGAGCAACAGCGTCGCTATAACGACAACTACGTCGCTACCAGGTCCACAATTGAGCAGGCTATAGGGCTGCTCAAGATGCGCTTCAGGTGCCTTGATCATTCTGGGGGAGCGCTTCAATACGCGCCACGCAGATTGGGATGCATTATAGTCGTCTGTTGTGCACTGCACAACAAGGCACAACAGAGAGGGGTGCCGCTGGAGGAGGCCCCATCCACATCTGCTACCCAAATTGAGGACGAGGGGGAGGAGGCTGAAGAGGAGCAACAACCCATGGGCAGAACAGCGGCTCAAGGAGTCACTGATATGTGAACGGTTCTCCTAACATCAGACTGTGTGAAGAGTCCAGTCCTCATCACCTGGACAGAGGAGCGGCCACACCAGCCCCCTCCCCTGCCCACTGCACAAAACAGTAGTGCAACTACACCTACACCCACTGTAGAATGACCCAGTGGGTGGCATCAAGTGTGCGTGTTCATGGTGAACCCCATGAAAGGGACCTGTTCCACAAGCCAGTCAAGAATGGGCAAGACGTGGCAGTAGTGGTGATAATAATAGGATTTATTGTGCATGTGGCAGAAAACAAATATAAATGAAAAACATGACAAATCGTCAGACACCCTTATGCATTCCCTTTGTGCTCACAAAACCTTCGCCTTGCATTTAAGGGAACCCCTACGTGGTGCTACCCCTGTGGCTTCAGCAGAGGTAGTGGCAGGTTGCTCTTGTCCATGCCCTGACCGATTAGATGCTCTGCGCGGACGCCCTCTGGGTTTCGGTGCCCGTGAGGGCCCCTCCAAAGACTGCTCCACCTGCACCTCTGCAGGGGCAGACATTGTGGGTACTGGTTGAGACAGGGGCAACGGGTGAGATGTGGGAGCGCTTCGAGTGGCATCCCCACTTCCATGTCCCCTTTCACCATCATCCTTCTCCTGGCCCAGGCCCACATCACTCCTTCCACCCTGCTGGACGACAGTTTGGAGGGCTTGTGTGAGGCCTTAGAACGCCACCTGTAAAGTATCTGTCAGCCTGTTTAAGGTGGCAGAATGTTGCTCACCCTGAATCCGAACGGCCGTTGTCAGGGCCTGAATGGACTCATTGTTGAGCCGTGCTTGACGCTCGATGGAGGCTAGCCTTTCCTCCATCGCAGACACTATCTCAGAAATGCCTTCACATACCTGCGACACTATCTCGGAGATACCCTCCTGTACCTGTGCTACCATTCCCCTCATGCAGGAGTTGGACTCCTCCATCCTCTGCGCGATTGTGGAGAGTGCGCGTGGCACCTGTTCCAGCAACTCGGCAATGTGCTACTGCCCCTCGATGACTCTTTTCACGGCTGGCCCCCAGGGTTCAGCATCTGGGTCCAGCTGAGCAGAGCCTGGAGAAGAGTGCTCCCACCGACGCGGACTCTCCATTGCTGCCCCTGCCACTAGGATCTGCTCGTGCTCACATGTGCGTGGTGACTCAACATGTGCAAGCCCAACTAAGTGAGGACGGGGACCCACCGAGGTGTGTGTATCTGCGTTGGTGGATGCATGGCTCAGATGTGACGATGGAACCTCAGAGGCCGGCAGGTCCTCTGAGGAATCGCCCTCGCAGATGGGCCTGCAAGAGAACAGAGAGCCATATTAGGCATGTGGACAGATGTACAGATGTCGAGGTGCTGCAGATGCCAAGTGATGCTAAGATCATTCGCTATCAAGAGTGCTGAGTGTTAGCTTTCTGTCACCAGCCGCTTGTGCAATCCCAGCCTCGGCATCCGCCACGGACAGGCACTCCAGCGTGCAGCTGATCTCCAATGCCTGCTGCTCTGCATCTGTTAGTGCCACCTGGTGTGGCGGGCCCCCTCCGGTCCTTGTCCTCTCCTGGGCATTCTGGCACCTCTTCTCCTATCAAGGCAAAACACAGAGGCGTGATTGAGTGATGGTTGCATGGTGACCCGCTGCATGCATTGGTGTGGGTGGGGTTGAGTGTGAGGGAGATGCATGGGAGGGTGCGTGTGCAACATAGCCATGAGATTGTATGAGGATTGGGTTGCGTGGTAGTGTTCGACTGGGGACGAGGGTGGTGAGTAAGTGCAGGCAAGGTGAGGATGTTAGTTGAGTGGATGTGAGGAGTGATGTGAGAGCGTTGTGTTGGCAGTGCAGAAGGGGTCATGTGGTGTTGGAGGTGGTGTGGAAGACGGAGTGTGGGAGAATGCGTAAGTATACTCACTTTGGCTGACCTGGTTAGGTCATTAAATCTCTTCCTGCACTGCACCCAGGTTCGTGGCACATTGCCGCTGCTGGTGACCTCCTCGGCCTCCTCCAGCCAGGCCTTCTTCGTGGTGGTGGGAGGGCACTTCCTCCCATCGGATGGGAAAAGGATTTCCCTCCTCCTCCTCACCCCATCGAGCAGAACCTGGAGGAGTCCGAAAACCTTGGGGCAGCCTTTCCTCTGGCCTGCTCCATGGTTCAAAATTGGTTGTTTGCTGCAGGAAGAGCATTGGTGGACTGCCCCTTTAAATAGGGCTCCTCGAGCTGCCAGACTCTGCTGCGCATGCGCAGTCCGCCCGCTGCTTTCCAGCGCGAAACCCGGAAGCAAAGGTAAGTGGCCCCAATTAGCCTGCGATTGCGTGCGGAGCACACTGATTTCACCGGGTGCGTTACCCACGTGCCCATTCGACCCCCTGCTGCAAACTCGCTGCCCTCCTAATATTGGGCCCATTATTTGTATTAAACTAAGGCGTGTGCAGTATTCAAAACTTGTTTGTCATATTATATGAACGGCGAACTGCACCTATTCCCCAAAGCCATTAGGAGAGCTTGTATGTTTTTAGGTTATATAAGAAGTTATATTTGTGACTGAATGCACTTGTGGTAAATAGGTTTAATTATAATATAATAGCATGTAACACTTAAAAGCGTATTGAGTACTTCTTCCAAGTTTTGTAGGGATGATGGTTATGGATTTTCGAGTTTGACATGAACATGTGGATAATGTACTGAAAATGGTACAATTTCCATGAAGTCGATTATAGGTTTCTTTCTTGACTTGTCTGAATTTGTTAAATTAGATTGTTCAGATGAAGGCAGATGTTTTGCCATAAAGTTTTGGCTTCATGGGATATTTAACCGTTTTTGAATTTCCAACATCTGGTGTATTTATGATGCCAGTAAAAACCTATTGACTAATGTCTGCCACAAGTACCCCATCTGTCAATTGGTTTAAAAGATAGAGCTTGCATTTATACAGTGCCTTTTACATTGTTTGGATGTCCCAAACCGTTTCACAACCAATAAATTACTTTTGAAGTGCGATAAATGACCAGTTAATCTGTTTTAGTGGTGTCGGTTGAGGGATAAATGTTGGCCAGGATACTGGGAAAACTCCCTTGCTCCATTGTTAATAGTGTCGTGGGATCTTTTACATACATCTGAACAGGCAGACGTTTATGTCTTATCTGAAAGACAGCATTCACTGCATTGAAGTGTCGGCCTAGATTATGTGCTCAGGCCCTGCAGTGGGACTTGAACCCCTGACCTTCTGACTCAGAAGCAAGAGTGCTACTACTGAACCAAGGCTACTTTAGTGACTTGTTTTTAATGCCATGTAAATGGAATCAGCCATTTTTTCAGCTGGTCAGTTCACAGTACCTCCATGTTAATAACATTAATCAAATATTGTCTCCCCTTCCAGATCTACATTTCAGTACATAAAAAGTACTGAAGCTTCCCAGCTCAGCTGTCACCCAGTCAAAATCCAGGATTGGAAAGAATCCCAATGTGTGTGAATTTATTTTTTTCATTATTGAGAAACTTAAGTGAAAGACCAAGCCTGCTGGGCAGACCACCAGTAGGATAGAAAAGAATAGAGAAGATTATATAAATTAAAATCTGCTTTCCAAATCTACATTGCTTCTAATATTATATGTTTTCATTCATTTATAGTGATCAATGTAGTATGGTTGTAAAAATTACTTTAGTGACAGTTCTCCATTGTTGTAAGATGCAATTGTATCATTGCCAATCAGCATGATCTAGTATGCGAATCGGTAATGATGTTACTAATGGGCTGTTAATTGTTGGCTCTAACTAGTTCACGGTAAAGGATCCTGAGGCTGACAGTGATTGCAATGCTGAATCGTACTGCCTTGCGCTCACTGGCACTTCAAACAGCTGAGTTTAGGACACCAGTTCTGGGTCAAGAGCAAGAATAAAATAAAAGCAACATTCTTTTTATAATGCGAACATTCTGAGCAGCAGATTATGATGGAGAGGCTGAGCAACTGTTTGAGTAACTGCTGAGCAATTACTGCTGATGCAGAGCAGTACACATCAAGGATTGCTATCTTTTGATAGAATGATCAAATAATATGGTTATCATGATCTTTTGGATTATTGACCAAATTGATCACTATAGACTGGATTTCGCTTTGATAGTTAGGCAATGTTAAGCTAATAGAGAGCAAATGGGGAGGAAAAGTAACCACCTCAGAAAGCTGTAACATTCTTGTAAGACTTACCAGTATCTATGAGGCTGGTACTACCCTAGGCAATCCAAGAAGGTGTACCATCAGCTGTAATGTTCTACATATATTTATTGGTGTTCTTTCTTTAAAGTTCAGCAATCTCTAATATAGCAAGGCCGTATTGTTCCATGAGTTTTTGGGCTTCTGCTTTTTAATAGGTTCATGCAGACAATGGGAAACTACTCATTGATCATATAGACTTATACGATATTTGGTAGTTGTAAACAATTTTACAACACCAAGTTATAGTCCAGCAATTTTATTTTAAATTCACAAGCTTTCGGAGACTTCCTCCTTCCTCAGGTAAATGTTCAGGAGCTCCTCGAAGCCTACGCATTTATACATATAGAACAATACATGGTGTTTACAGAATGCCCCTGCAACTGCCCGTTGCCAAGGCAATCACCGTGTTCAGACAGAGAGGTGTCACCTGCAGAACCCCCGAATACACAAATCCACATTTGTGTATTCGGGGGTTCTGCAGGTGAAAATATAAGAGTCTCGCAAACTTTTGAGCAGTCAAGTTGTTGCTCATTAAAAATTCCAGAGTTCCCATCATCACCAAGCTTCACTATATTGCAGCACAGATTCACTTCACCACTGACTCCCACCACTTCCTGCAGCCACAGTGCACCTTCCCTTTAAGAGGCGCAGGCTGCTTTTAAGTGGTGCTGGCCACTCGCAATATCTGTGCCCCCTGCTGGTGAGCAGCCCTCAACAGCGCAGGTTGGCCTGGCTGCTTGCAGCAATCATAGAAATCACCAGGCAGTATGAATGTTAAATGCTGCCTGCATCTCAACGACATTAAATACACAAAACCCCCGAATCCACATCATGATATTTGGTAGGATATTGGGTTAGGTTGGGTTCTGCTTTACATTTATTGATTGGAGATGTTTTACTCTGATTTGAGTTGCCTGAAAGCTAGAGTTGAAGCAGATCCCAGTTACAATTTGGACTTCAAAATGGTTTGGATTTTGATTTGTTTGGAAATTCTTCTCTGGATCCATTGACGGAGAAGGCACAGCAAGCCTAGAACTCTGAAGATTAACTAATTCGATCAACAATTCATTAATTCCAGCTACAAAGCCTTTCTGGTGCCCAAAGCAAAGGGAACTCCTAGTCTCCAATTATGGGATTTTCTTTTCCTCACAATAACCTTCACAGCCCCTGCTATCCCAACCAACATAACAAATCCTTCCTCTAACAATTCAAGACACTTCCTTCATTTAGGTGGTCTTAAGTGGAGTTAAGGAATGGTTGCACACATTGGGCACTGTCCTAAATCCCTTCTTCCAAACGTGCACACTTTACCAAGATCAATCCTCTTGGTTCAATTTAAATATTTTCCCTCTGTTCTCAGCTGATCTCCTGCAGAGAATATTTGGACATCACTACATTGAGATATAGGAGCTAAAACTAAATGCTATGGGGGTTAAATTGAAAGCAGGCACTGGGATCGTGATGAGCGATTAATCCGCACCCAGTCGTTGAGATGCAGGCAGCATTTAACATTCATACTGCCTGGTGATTTCTATGATTGCTGCAAGCAGCCAGGCCAACCTGCGCTGTTGAGGGCTGCTCACCAGCAGGGGGCACAGATATTGCGAGTGGCCAGCACCACTTAAAAGCAGCCTGCACCTCTTAAAGGGAAGGTGCACTGTGGCTGCAGGAAGTGGTGGGAGTCAGTGGTGAAGTGAATCTGTGCTGCAATATAGTGAAGCTTGGTGATGATGGGAACTCTGGAATTTTTAATGAGCAACAACTTGACTGCTCAAAAGTTTGCGAGACTCTTATATTTTCAAAATATAAGATAGGGATCTGAACGGAGATCAGAAATCGCACACGTAAAACACAGATGCAGGTCGTCCTTATGTTTACAAACTGTTGAATTCGTTCAAAACATTGAATAAAGGTTGCCCACAACGACATCCCACATCACCCACCTACCAACAAACTCTTTCAATCAGATGCTTCATCTCACTCTCACACATTACCACTGTTGCAAGCCGCACACCCACAACTCACAGGTCACACACACTGGCATCTATTCAACCATGACAGCCACATCAACCAACCATCTTGCAGGACACTCAGTGACACCTTTCTCACTTTCTTGCAGGAAAAGGTGGTGCATAACAGGAGGCATCAAGTGGCAGTGGCTCCATGGAACATGAACCTGCTGTCTTCTCTCAGAATGACTGCATTCCTGTCCCACCCCTGCCACTCCGCCAGTGCCCATGCTGTTGCCTGTCAGCTAGCCAGCCCACTCCCTGTAGAGTATTGAAAGTTTATTATAAGGACACAGAAACCAGGTGTAGCCCATTTAGACCCTCAAGCCTGTTCTGCCATTCAGTGAAATCATGGCTGATCTGTGGCCTTAGCCCCATATCCCTTAATATCTTTGGTTAACAAAAATCTATCAATCTCAGATTTAAAATCAACAATTGAGCTTGCATCAGCTGCTGTTTGCAGAAGAGAGTTCCAAACTTCTACCACCCTTTGCATGTAGAAATGTTTCCTGACTTCATTCTTGAAAGTCCTGGCTCTAATTTTTAGGCTATGTCCCCTCGTCCTTGTATTCAAGTATAGGAGATCTCCAAAAACAGGTACAAATGCATCAGCAGCCAGAAGCAATAATCCAGTAACTAACCTGTAACTCTTGCATGATCCCTTTAAATAATGCTGGTGGACGGAACAACATGATGCTTAAGACCTGTTCAGCCGTGCGAGGTTAAGGAAGTGCATTGGCTGGAGCGTGGAGTTCCAAAATCGCATCTGTCCCTTTAAATCAGCGTTGCACACTGATCTAGCGCATAATTTCCCTACTTTACATGCTGCTGGCGTTCATTAAGTGCGCTTGTACAAACGCCTTTACCAATATGGCATCCTGCGCACATCACGCCGGAAGTGTGCGCGTGCATTGCAGACGCCATTTTGGGTCTTTAGGAGTCCACGTAGCGCCTACAGACCCCTATGTACCTCCACTTTTTTCTTGTTATGCTTTTCATTCCCTTTTGATTTATATTATTCCACCTCTATCACACTCAGTGCGCATACCCAGTAAGTTTTTTTTTTAATCCTCTAAATTATGCACCTGAAGTAAAGCCCCTCAGTGGAATTTTAAGGCTGTAATTCAATCTGGTGGTTTATAACATCAGAATGGGAAAAATTGAATCACTACCTTTTAACTTATGTCAATCATCTACTACGTCCACAGAGCGATATTATAATGTGTCCATGTTTGTCTCATAACCTAGCTCTCTCCAAAAGTGTGTATGAAGGAAAGATACTTTGGGATGAAATGTTAAACCAAGGCCATATCTGCCTGTTCAGGTGGACATGAAAGATCCCACTGCACTATTTGAAGAACAGCAGGGAGTTCTTCAGTGTACATGGTAAAAAGTTAAAAACAGTGGATGTCCAAAGGGACCGAGGGGTTCAGGTACATAGATCATTGAAGTGTCATGAACAGGTGCAGAAAATAATCAAGAAGGCAAATGGAATGCTGGCCTTTATATCCAGAGGACTAGAGAACAAGGGGGCAGAAGTTATGCTACAGCTATACAAAACCCTGGTTAGACCGCACCTGGAGTACTGTGAGCAGTTCTGGGCACCGCACCTTCGGAAGGACATATTGGCTTTGGAGGGAGTGCAGCGTAGATTTACTAGAATGATACCCGGACTTCAAGGGTTAAGTTACGAGGAGAGATTACACAAATTGGGGTTGTATTCTCTGGAGTTTC
The DNA here is from genome assembly GCF_035084215.1 of Heptranchias perlo. Lineage (NCBI taxonomy): Eukaryota > Metazoa > Chordata > Chondrichthyes > Hexanchiformes > Hexanchidae > Heptranchias > Heptranchias perlo. The sequence goes on from NC_090338.1 coordinate 20,593,121, forward strand.
GAATGTTAAGGAGTGATCTGATCGAAGTTTATAAGATATTAAAGGGGAACGGATAGGGTGGATAGAGAGAAACTATTTCCACTGGTTGGGGATTCTAGGAGTAGGGGGCACAGTCTAAAAATTAGAGCCAGACCTTTCAAGAGTAAGATTAGAAAACATTTCTACACACAAAGGGTGGTAGAAGTTTGGAACTCTCTTCCGTAAACGGCAATTGATACTAGCTCAATTGCTAAATTTAAATCTGAGATAGATAGCTTTTTGGCAATCAAAGGTATTAAGGGATATGGGCCAAAGGCAGGTATATGGAGTTAGATCACAGATCAGCCATGATCTTATCAAATGGCGGAGCAGGCACGAGGGGCCGAATGGCCTACTCCTGTTCCTATGTACTGAGCAACAATTCTCTAACTGGTTACTCTTCACATTTGCTGTTTGTCACACCTTGCAGTGTGCAGATTGGCTTCCACATTTGCTAACATAACAGTAACTGCACTTTGAAAGTAATCCATTGGATGAGAAGCACTTTGAAATGACCTGAGGTCATGATAAGGTGCTATACAAATGCAACTTTTTTTCTTAACCTTGTTAATATTAGAGACATTGTTACATATCTGTGAAATGTTCAGATGTGACAAGAGTCCACGAAATATATTACATTATGTAAACTGCCTCGTTTCCAAGACTGAGCATCTTAAAAGTTGCAGAAAGAAAATCATTGAATCCCGCCATGGAGAATCTCCTTATTTTCGAAGCTGCAGGGGGTACTCGACACTGAAAAAGTACAATTCATTCCTTGCTGTCAGGACTAATGTGTAAGTTTTATATTAGGCAGTCAGTCACGCAGAGATCAAGGCTCAGCAATTGCTAAGAATGAAATTTACAAAATCCAGCAGATTGCGATGCTGGCGGCTTTATATCACTGCAGGTAAATTGGTGAGGGATGTGAGCAAATGTGACCCTGTAGAGTGGATAATGTTTCCTCCTGGAGCCTATTTTCTGTGACACCTGCTGAGTGCTAAAAATGCTACAGTACTAAAAATGGGCTCCGAAAGAAACTATTATCCATTATCAAAATAAAAAAACAGCACTGCTCTATCATAACTGTTATGACTAAGATAATGGAGAAGGAACCTGAAAATTCCAACTGTTCAACCATGGAAAGAAGCTGACAAAAAAGCAAAGCTGCATTTTGTCTCCAAGAGCCTTAACTATCTTAAGTGCCAAATAGATAATGTCTTCAGGGCAGTAAGAAAACTGGGCTGGCAAGAGACACTGAATTTTCTGACACCAGGTGGAGGCATATTTGTGTTGGCTTAAGGATGCTTTCATGCAACGATCTCCTCCAGCTTACCCAGTTTAAGATTTTAAGCACATTTTACATTAGTCTCAGCAGAATTAAGAGGTTGGGCCTCTGACCTACTTTGGAGTGTTGGAGATGTGGAAACTGGACCCTTAAACACTTCTTTGAGATTGCTCCAGTTCCAATTTTTGGAAATCTGCTAAAGCTTCTATTAAAATTACACATTGCCATCTGATCCTGATGGGAAAACTAAAAATGCTGCAAGGAAATAAGCTTGTTATTTTGGTATAATTTCACAGATCTCTCATAGGCTCACCGCTAGTTTATTTATATTGCAGTAGTGCTTCATGAAGTAGTTCTGCATTACCTCAGGGTTTATGTTATGGGCAGTTTGGACAGCGGCAAATAACAGAAAGAGAACATGTGCGCCTTTAAAATTCTGCTGTGTGGCTTTATTTTGACTGGGGAGGTAAGGGCAGGACCTTGAATGTAAAGCTGCACTGTTAACCTAACACAGATGGGATGTGGAGCTTAGCTACTGGCAGCTAGAAAATATAGCTGCCCCCACCCTGGCAACATTGTTAACATTGCAATTGGAAATGGCACTGCCACCACATTTACTTTCTGAGCTGCTGCTTTTGGCAGCTTCACTTTTCAGTAAACATAGCGTAAATAGGATTTGTATTTGTGTTTGGCATCCTTGGTTATTGCAAGTTATCGTTCATCTTGAAAAGCTTCTCAAGTGCCTCGTTTTAATTGTCATTGGTGCAACCCCCATCACAGTCATTGCTTTCCCTTAATGTAGTGCAATCTGTTCACATAACTCCCAATAAAGTTTTTAATTAAAAAAAAATCACTGACTTGCTTCATATTCAATAATTCTTTTTAATCCGTGCTCCAGAGTTTTTTTGAGGGTGGTCTTGTGCCGGGGGATTGGAACGTGGCCAATGAAATACCCATTTTCAAAAAGGGAGACAAAGCTAATCCAGGTAATTACAGGCCAGTTAGTTTAACTTCTGTGGTGGGGAATATTTTAAAGTCTTTCATTAAAAATGAAATTAATAAATACGTAAATGAAGAGAAAATTATTGGAGCAACCAACCTGGATTTCAGAAAGGAAGATCGTGCTTGATAAACCTGGTAGAGCTCTTTGAGAAGGTGATAGATGTGATGGATGAAGGAAGTGCAGTGGATGTGGTGTACATGGACATTCAGAAAGCTTTTGACAAGATGGCACACAGAAGACTGTTGGAGAAGATTAAGGGGTGTGGAATGAGGGAAAGGGGAGCAAACTGGATAAAAAAACTAGTTAAAAGGGAAGTAACGCAGAATAGGAGTTAAACGCAGTTTCTCAGAAAGGATGGAAGTGGGTAGTGGTGTCCCACGGAGTTCTGTTCTGGGACAGCTTCTGTTCACTATGTATATCAATGACTTAGATATAGGGCTGGAGGAAGTGGTCAGATTTGCAGATAATACGAAAATAGATGGCATACTAAATAATTCTGAGCTTCAAAGGAAGCTGCAAGGGGATAACTGTGGCTGATGGATTTCAGTCAGTAAGTGTGATGTGGTGCATTTTGGTGAATAAAAGTAAAAATTATACTTTGAATGGGGGAAGGTTGGGTGATGTGAAAGAACAAAGGGATTTGGGGGTTTGGGTTTCTAAGACATTGATAGCAGCACTGCAAATGGATAAGGCCATAATAAGGCAAATTCAATATAGGGTTTTTAAGGCAAGAATCATAGAATTTTAAAGTCAAAATGTAATGGAGAATCTATAAAAAAACCATGTTCAGACCACAATTAGAGTATTGTGTGCAGTTTTGGGCTCACACAATAAGAAGGATGTTAAGGTATTAGAGAGGGTACAGTGCAGATTCACTAGGATGCTGCCTGGTATAAGAGAATTTTTTTTGATTCGTTCATGGGATGTGGGCGTCGCTGGTGAGGCCAGCATTTATTGCCCATCCCTAATTGCCCTTCAGAATGTGGTGGTGAGCCGCCTTCTTGAACCGCTGCAGTCCGTGTGGTGAAGGTTCTCCCACAGTGCTGTTAGGGAGGGAGTTCCAGGATTTTGACCCAGCGACGATGAAGGAACACCGATATATTTTCAAGCCGGGATGGTGTGTGACTTGGAGGGGAACATGCAGGTGGTATTGTTCCCATGCACCTGCTGCCCTTGTCCTTCTAGGTGGTAGAGGTCGCAGGGTTGGGAGGTGCTGTCGAAGAAGCCTTGGCGAGTTGCTGCATTGCATCCTGTGGATGGTACACACTGCAGCCACAGTGCGCCAGTGGTGAAGGGAGTGAATGTTTAGGGTGGTGGATGGGGTGCCAATCAAGCGGGCTGCTTTGTCCTGGATGGTGTTGAGCTTCTTGAGTGTTGTTGGAGCTGCACTCATCCAGGCAAGTGGAGAGTATTCCTTCACACTCCTGACTTGTGCCATGTAGATGGTGGAAAGGCTTTGGGGAGTCAGGAGGGGAGTCACTCGCCACAGAATACCCAGCCACAGTATTTATGTGACTGGTCCAGTTATGTTTCTGGTCAATGGTGACCCCCAGGATGTTGATGGTGGGGGATTCGGCGATGGTAATGCCGTTGAATGTCAAGAGGAGGTGGTTAGACTCTCTCTTGTTGGAGATGGTCATTTGCCTGGCACTTGTCTGGCGCGAATGTTACTTGCCACTTATCAGCCCAAGCCTGGATGTTTTCCAGGTCTTGCTGCATGCAGGCACGGACTGCTTCATTATCTGAGGGGTTGTGAATGGAACTGAACACTGTGCAATCATCAGCGAACATCCTCATTTCTGACCTTATGATGGAGGGAAGGTCATTGATGAAGTAGCTGAAGATATTTGGGCCTAGGACACTGCCCTGAGGAACTCCTGCAGCAATGTCCTGGGGTTGAGATGATTGGCCTCCAACAACCACTACTATCTTCCTTTGTGCTTGATATGACTCCAGCCACTGGAGAGTTTTCCCCCTGATTCACTTTTACTTGGGCTCCTTGGTGCCACACTCGGTCAAATGCTGCCTTGATGTCAAGGGCAGTCACTCTCAACTCGCCTCTGTAATTCAGCTCTTTTGTCCATGTTTGGACCAAGGCTGTAATGAGGTCTGGAGCCGAGTGGTCCTGGCGGAACCCAAACTGAGCATTGGTGAGCAGGTTATTGGTGAGTAAGTGTCACTTGAGAGCACTGTCGACGACACCTTCCATCACTTTGCTGATGATTGAGAGTAGGCTGATGGGGCGGTAATTGACCGGATTGGATTTGTCCTGCTTTTTGTGGACAGGACATACCTGGGCAATTTTCCAAATTGTCGGGTAGATGCCAGTTTTGTAGCTGTACTCGAACAATTTGGCTAGAGCCACGGCTAGTTCTGGAGCACAAGTCTTCAGCACTACAGCTGGGGTGCTGTCGGGGCCCATAGCCTTTGCTGTATCCAGTGCACTCAGCCGTTTCTTGATATCACGTGGAGTGAATCGAATTGGCTGAAGACTGGTTTCTGTGATGGTGGAGATATCGGGAGGAGGCCGAGATAGATCATCCATTTGGCACTTCTGGTTGAAGATGGTTGCAAACACTTCAGCCTTGACTTTTGCACTCACGTGCTGGACTCTGCCATCATTGAGGATCGGGATGTTTACAGAGCCTCCTCCTCCCGTTAGTTGTTTAATTGTCCACCAGCATTCACGACTGGATGTGGCAGGACTGCAGAGCTTTGATCTGATCCATTGGTTGTGGAATCACTTAGCTCTGTCTGTAGCATGTTGCTGCCGCTGTTTAGCATGCACGTAGTCCTGAGTTGAAGCTTCACCAGGTTGGCACCTCATTTTTAAGTACGCCTGGTGTTGCTCCTGGTATGCTCTTCTACACTCCTCATTGAACCAGGGTTGATCCCCTGGCTTGTTGGTAATGGGAGAGTGAGGAATATGCCAGGCCATGAAGTTACACATTATGCTGGAATACAATTCTGCTGCTGCTGATGGCCCACAGCGCCTCATGGATGCCCAGTTTTGAGCTGATAGATCTGTTCTGAATCTATCCCATTTAGCACGGTAAGTGGTAATCAGCAGGAGGTTTCCTTGCCCATGTTTGACCTGATGCCATGAGATTTCATGGGGTCCGGAGTCAATGTTGAGGACTCCCAGGGCCACTCCCTCCTGACTGTATATCACTGTACCGCCACCTCTGGTCGGTCTGTCCTGCCAGTGGGACAGGACATACCCAGGGATGGTGATGGAAGAGTCTGGGATGTTGGCTGAAAGGTATGATTCTGTGAATATGGCTATGTCAGGCTGTTGCTTGACTAGTCTGTGGGACAGCTCTCCCAATTTTGGCACAAGTCCCCAGATGTTTGTGAGGACTTTGCAGGGTCGACTGGGCTTGGTTTGCCTTTGTCGTGTCCGGTGCCTAATGGTCTGATGCCGGGTTGTCCGTCCGGTTTTATTCTTATTTTTACTTTCTTTAGCGAGATTGTACAACTGAGTGGCTTGCTAGGCCATTTTAGAGGGCAATTAAGAATCAACCACATACAAATACAATACAAATACAAAGAAAGACTTGAAAAATTGGGACTGTTTTCACTAGAACAGAGCAGATTATGGGGTGATTTCATAGAGATGATTAAAATTATGAAGGGATGGCACAGGGTGGATGGAAACAGACTTTTTTTGAATGAGGGGGCATAGAGATAAGATTAAATGTAAGAGATTTAGGACAGAGTGCAGGAAAAGCTTTTTTCACACAGTGCGTTGTAAGGCTGTGAAATGCACTCCCAGAGTTGGTGATTGAAGCAGAAGCCATGTCAACATTTAAGAATAAATTAGATGGGTGGTTGAAGGAAAGAGGGATAAAGGGTTTTGGGAACAAGGCAGGCACATCGGATTGGGATGGCTGCTCATGAGGAGGATAGACACCAACACAGAATGGTTTGACTGAACGACCTGTTCCTATGTCGTTCCATGTAGTTCAGTCCATCTGTGAAGTTTTATTATCTTTGAATCTCAGCTCGGAGCTCAGTCGATCTCAGTAAGATTATTTGCACGATCATCTTTTTAACCTCTGAATAAGATTGTTAACTTAGTGCCAGCTTTGTCCTGTGGACTTGCCTTGATTCGCAGCTGGGTTGAGATTACCTCTACTCATTCCCGGCAGGGTCCTTAGAGAGAGGAGACTTTCATCCCATTCATCTGGGCTGTATCCAAATCCAAGTGCCAGCAGTAAAAGGATACAATTCCGACAGACTACCAGCCAGTGTCACCTTTTAAGTAATTAAAACACAAATATGAAATAGTTCTCAAGTGAATTTAGCTTTTTATCATTTGTCTGCTTTTTATATACATTTAAGTATTCCATGCTATTGATATCATTGGAGGACAACTGCCTATGTAGGCTCTGAGCCTTACAGTGAGTCATAGCTGAAATTGTGTAAGTTTGAAGCCTCCGTACATTAATGATTGCCTCCCCTCATGTAGTTTGGCTCAGTAACTCCTCCAAACATTCAAACCCAAATCAACAGAACTGAACAGGAAAAAAATATTAATTCTTTCTATCGGTTTGTTTTTTTCTTTAAAAAATGAGTGTGCTTTCTTTCCCTGATCATTTTAAACAGGCCTGTGAGTGTGATTTAAAGAAACGCACCCCACTGTTTTAATATCTGAACGGCAGCAGTAAAGATGCTTTAAGAATGGAATGTTCCAGGTTAATCTTCCAATTGTGAAGCATGGTGTGAATTTGTTTTCTGGCACAAAGTGAGTTTCAAAACAAGCCTGTGACTGAAGATTGACTCTCTCGCTCCTCCTTGTGGTAGTCGCTATAGCTACTGCCAACTTATTAACACTGGGGCATCCACAGGACACTTCTCTGCATCAATATCTACTGCAGCACAGCAGTATTAAATATTTATCTACATATTTTTCTGGGATATGCATCATTGCAGATTATATCCGATAGTGTTGAAATCTCATTCAAAGTTGCTGACATAAGTAGTCCTTTGATTAAAATAAGTCATGCTTGAATGATGCTGTTCCTTGTTACGCAGAATTTGAATGCTATGGTCATGAATCATTGCTCTCTTTGTCTTTTAAGTTGCTTTGCTGTATTTTAAACATTTAGGGTGCATAATGGCTTGATCACTAACATGACAATGCATCAGTGCTTAAGCCAGAGGCTGAAAATTTAAGAACTACATAGATTTTAATTTTATAAAGCTGATTTGAAATATATCGGATAAGATTGCACTACAGCAGAGATGATAACTGCTACAGCATCAATTCAATGTGACCATCAACATGGTTACACAACAATGAAGTTTCCCACTGAACTCCAAATGCACACTAAGGAAATAGTCAATTTTATTTATATGTATGTAGGTGTACAGTGTGGTCTACTTATTTTCATCTCTCATGCCACTTCTCATTTTTAGTTTGATGCTGTCAACAAGCCTTCCTCTTGCCTTTTTAATGGACTGCTTTCATCCAGTAAGGGATTGATTATGGGCTGGGTAGCATGAATGAAGACAACCACCTTAATCATGAATGATGAAGTTGCACTGTACTCAATGGCTGCCTCTGCAGTATTCTATTTGTGCGACACCTTCAAACATAACACTCCTGTACTCGATTCTTTTCCTAAAATCTTCACCCTTGCTACCTGTGTCCCACTTTCAAAAGGCTCCTCAAAAATCTATCCCTCTGATTGAACCATTGATCACCTCCCCAAATTCTTCTCCCAACTTCTGCTCAGTGTCTGATCCCATTAGTTACGTTTTTGTTGAGGTGCTGGTTATATCTGTGTTATTATTCACTTTGAATGTTTAAACTTTGTGTATTGTAAGTAGTGTTTTGATTTTTCTCCCCCCTCTTTTTAGCAGGAGAATCACAGAATTCTCAGGGTTGGTGTTTGCAGGAAATGTGCCATCAGTCACTGGGTGTTGAAGTGGATGCAGTGATGGAGTCAGCATTTGTAATGGTTATTGAGACACAGTTTATGTTAAGTATGACTCCAGCCATGGAGAGTTTCCCCCTTGACTCTCAATGACCTCAATTTTGTTGGTGCATGGTTGATGTCAAGGGCATTTACTTTCACCTCTCCTCTGGCGCTTGGCTCTTGTGTCCATACTGTGACGAGGTCTGCAGCTGAATGGTTCTGGTAGAACTCGAACTGAGCATCGTTGAGCAAATTATGTGACATTTGATGGCGTTATTGATGACTCCTTCGCTGATGCTTGGAAGAAGGCAGATGGGTGATAATTAGCTGGATTTGATTTGCCCTGCTTGTGTTGGATAGCATATACATAATGTTTGGTAGATGTTCGTGTCACAGCTGTACCAGCATTGCATATCCAGGGACCAGCTAGTTCTGGGATGCAGATCTTCAGCTTTTAAAACTGGGATGTTGTCAGGACCCATAGCTTTCGCTGTGTCTCGTGCATTCAGTTGCTTCCTAATATCAAATGAACTGAACTAGTTTGGCTGGACACTAACATTTATGATGGTGAGTTGCAGAAGATGACCCAAAAGAAACAATGATTGTGCCATTATTAAAAAAAAAGTAGCTTTTTTGACAAATCAATCTCCATACTTGCCTTGTCCATCGAAGTATCTTTGCAATTGTCCCTAAATTCAACTTTTAAAAGTAACCTCCTAGTTTTACAAATTGTGGTCATCTTAATGAAGGGCTTATTCTATTTTTATGCTAGTTTTTCATTCATGAATTTAGCAATGAAATACTTGAAGCTAGTGTTGCAGAGAAAAAGCATAACAACAGGATTCGCTGTGAATTGCATTTAAATTAATGTATGACGAGGTGCTCTTTTCTGGCTGAGCTTTAAAAAAAATCAATACTCCATATTGGTTCCTACTTGCCAGGTTCAGTGAAAGATTCTGAGTGAAGATCTGAACTTAAAGCACAATGAGGACTATAGACAGTGGATCCTCTATGACAAACTGTAGTTGCAATCCTCTCATTATAGAAAACACCCCTGGACCCCATGTGCTGATTGAAGCACCATTATTGTCAGAACAACCCAAATGTCAGTAAGACTGGGCAGTTCCCCCCTTCATACCAATCTAGAAAACGTGGAAAAGCAGATGCAGCACCAAAGACAGTGCTGAATATAAACCTTATGACAGTTTGTTTGTTATATGTAACTTCTTTGGGAACAGATACCAAATAAACACACCTGTACCTGCAACTCTCAGAAACCATCAACTGATTTTAATTGATTTACTGTTTCAATTTGAGTTCAACCAACAATCAGAGGAAATAACATCTGGTTCTGACACTTTCCATTCCCACTCTTCAACTGATCTGTTTGGTTGGAGGGTACATACACGTCTCTCTCACAACTCACTGTTGTGTGATATAATTTCAGGATATTTTAATTACATAGAATGACTTACAAATTACAGCACAGAAAACAAGCCATTTGGCCCAACCAGTCTATGCCAATGTTTGTGCTCCACACGAGCCTCCTCCCACTCGACTTCATCTAGTCCTATCAGCATAACTTTCCATTCCTTTCTCCCTCATGTACTGATCTAGCTCCCCTTAAATGTATCTATGCTATTCGCCTCAACTACTCCTTGTGGTGGCAAGTTGCACATTCCAACCACTCTGAGTAAAGAAGTTTCTCCCGAATTCCTTATTGGATTTATTAGTGACTATCTTATATTTATGGCCCTAGATTTGGACACCCCAACAAGTGAAAATATCTTTGCTGTGGGTACCCTATCAAACCCCTTCTTAATTTTAAAGACCTCTATTGGGTCACCCCTTAGCTTTCTAAGTCACTCCCTCTTGCAACAACCTTGCTACACTTCCCATTAACTGACCTTGCATCTCCTATGAACCAAAAGCCGCAGCCATTTGTTTTTCTGCCCCTATAGAGACCTCATATTTCTTAGGATTCACACAATCCTAAATCTTCATTGCCTGATGCAATATTATCAACACAGCATTCTTGATTCTGAATTAACTGCTTTGGTCTATTTACAGAAATTAGACAAGTAGGACACATACAGAACAGCACAAACTTATGTACAATGACAGCAGTAAATGGCCTCATACATAATACTACACTCTGCTCCTGACAGCAGTGAATACACTGGGGTTCTTTACCAGCAGTCTATAATGCACTCGCTTTTGGTTTGGTTTCACCCAGGGGGATGCTGGTCACCGAGCTTTTGTAGTTCTGTTTTCTTTTTCTTTCTCTGTCTCAGGAGTCCCCCATACCAGAGGCTTAAAGGTACCATTTGTCTTTGAAATTCAATCAGTCCATTGCAAATTCCAGGCAGACACTTCCTGAAGATGTGATTTCCATGTTGAATGATTCACAGGAGGGAATTGTCCACACCTCCCAAACAAAATCTCCCCAGTTTAATTAATACAACAATGTTATTTTGAAATCAAAGACAAAAGTCATCCCACAGAAGCCAGATATGCTGCAGTTGAGTGGGCTTCCACCAGGTTTAGCATTATATAGAACAGAGTGTACTTGTTTATATTTATAATATTGGCAAATCTGCCTCTATTTATCTTTGTACAGTTACTGTAACGTGGCATTTGTCAAAGCAAAACTAACAGCCGTCAATCCTGCCCTCCAACTGATCTGATTGGTTGTGACAAGTTTCATCCTCAACATCCAACCGATTGGCTGATTATGACAGACTCCCTGATTGGTCGATTATGACAACCTCCAATCCCAGTGAAAAAGTTGATTTTTCTTATAAATTGCTAACAAGCTGACACACCAGTTGAAATGCTGACCATCAGCTCACAATTTTGACGGTCATTTTGTATGAGTCCTCTCCCTTGTAATTGCTTGTTAGAGGACATTTACAAATAAGAATGTGAGATACTGGTCCCCACAGATTGGTAAGTAACTCTACTGCATATTTATTCCTTCCCATGTGAGAATAAATCCTGTCGCCACCAAACTGTTAATATTTGGCCAAACAACCACAAAGGGATGTGTGAGTGAAAAGCAATTGCTTGGTGACTTAATGTCAAAAACCTATTCAAGATAATGTACTTCATGTTGCTGAACTCAACATGGCATGTCTGGTGATATTCGATAAGGGAACACTGTGATTTTGTCTGGCATTTTGTTACAACTATAGTGTCTCTCATATTAAGAGTGAGATGGCTGAATTATAATTGATTCAAAATAGGTACCGGGAGTATTTTCACTAGTTGGAGTGTGTTTGTGAACATATAAGATGATGTTTGCACACTTGCTACTTGTAAATCCAGTCTGTAAAAAGCTTGGTTAGTTTGCAGATAGTTTGCCCAGTGTCCTGACCAACATTCTTCCCTTAACCTACATCATGAAAAGCAGATTAACTGGTCATTCGCCTCACTTTCTGTTTGTGGGATCTTGCTGCATGCAAATTGGCTGCAGTATTTGCTTACATAACATGCACTTCAAATATAAATTATTGGTTCTCAAGTACTGTGGGATGTCTTTCCTTTTTGATTTTACTTTAGGAAAGGAATTTGGTACAAATTAGTGGTGAATTATAGATATTTCATTGGCAGAATTATCTGCACTAGGACCTGAGTGGAGACTGCCACAAAATCATTTTAGTTAGGATTCCTACAGCAAGTAGAAAAAAGGCTTTCCTCCCATCATTTGGGTTGTTTCAAACGCAGATCGTAGAGATGAAGGGTCAGTATTCTAATTAACCATGCTGCCCAATCAACTTTTAAAAGTATCTTTTAAAGTTTACATACCAGATTTATTTGAATTGTTTCCTCCTGTTTTGGACCTCACACAACTTAGACCATTCCCTTATCAATAAGAAGCTGAGAGGATGTAGAGGAACAACTTTGCAGGGAAATTACAGAGAGGTACAAGAGCCATAGGGTAGTGATAATAGGGGACTTCAATTATCCTAACATAGACTGGGATAGTCATAATGTAAAGGGTAGAGAGGGGGAAGAATTTCTGAAGCGTGTTCAGGAGAACTTCCTTGATCACTACGTTGCCAGCCCAACGAGGCTTTGCTGGATCTGGTTCTGGGGAGTGAGGTGGGTCAAGTGGAGCAAGTGTCAGTGGGGGAACATTTAGGGAACAGTGATCATAGTATCATAAAGTTTAGATTAGCTATGGAAAAGGACAAGGAGCAATCTAGAGTAAAAATACTTAATCGGAGGAGGGCCAATTTCAGTGTGTTGAGAATGGATCTGGCCTGGGTAAATTGGAATCAAAGATTGGCAGATAAAACTGTAATCGAACAATGGGCGGCCTTTAAAGAGGAGATGGTTCGGGTACAGTCTAGGTACATTCCCACGAGGGGAAAAGGTAGGGCAACCAAAGCCAGAGCTCCCTGAATGACGAAAGAGATAGAAAGTAAGATGAAGCAGAAAAAGGGGGTGTATGCCAGATGTCAGGTTGATAATACAAGTGAGAACCAGGCTGAAAATAGAAAGTTGAGAGGGGAAGTGAAAAAGGAAACAAGAGGGACAAAGAGAGTATGAGAATAGACTGGCAACTAACATAAAAGGGAATCCAAAAGTCTTCTATAGGCATATAAATAGTAAATGGGTAGTAAGGGGTTGGGGGGTGGGGGGTGATGGGGCCGATTAAGGACCAAAAAGGAGATCTACGCATGGAGGCAGAGGGCATGGCCGAGATACTAAATTAATACTTTGCATCTGTCTTTACCTAGGAAGAAGATGCTGCTAAAGTCACAGTAAAAGAGGAGGTAATTGAGATACTGGATGGGCTAAAAATTGATAAAGAGGTGGTACTTGAAAGGTTGGCTGTACTTAAAGTAGATAAGTCAACAGATCTGGATGGGATACAGTCTAGGTTGCTGAGGGATGTAAGGGTGGAAATTGCAGTGGTACTGGCCATAATCTTCCAATCATCCTTAGATACGGGAGCGGTGCCAGAGGACTGGGGAATGCAAATATTACACCCTTGTTCAAAAAAGGGTGTAAGGATAAACCTGGCAACTACAGGCCAGTCAGTTTAACCCCGGTGGTGGGGAAACTTTTAGAAATGATAATCCGGGACAAAATTAACAGTCACTTGGACAAGTGTGGATTAATTAAGGAAAGCCAGCATGAATTTGTTCAAGGAAAATCGTGTTTAACTAACTTGATTGAGTTTTTTGATGAGGTAACAGAGAGGGTAGATGAGGGCAATGTGTTTGATGTGGTGTACATGGACTTCCAAAAGGCGTTTGATAAAGTGCCACATAACAGGCTTGTCAGCAAAGTTGAAGCCTATGGATTAAAAGGGGCAGTGGCATCATGGATACAAAATTGGCTAAGAGACAGGAAACAGAGAGTAGTGGTGAACGGTTGTTTTTTGGACTGGAGGAAGGTGTCCAGTGGTGTTCCCCAGGGGTACTAGGACCACTGCTTTTCTTGATATCTATTAATGACTTAGACTTGGGTGTACAGGGCAAATTTCTAAATTTGCCGACGACACAAAACTTGGAAGGATAGTGAACAGTGAAGAGGATAGTGATAGACTTCAAGAGGACAGAGACAGGCTGGTGGAATGGGCGGACATGTGGCAGATTAAATTTAACAGAGAAGTGCGAATTGATATATTTTGGTAGGAAGAACGAGGAAAGGCAATAGGGTACAATTCTAAAGGGAGTGCAGGAATAGAGGGATCTAGGGGTATATGTGCACAGGTCGTTGGAGGTGGCAGGGCAGGTTGAGAAAGCGGTTAAAAAAGTATACAGGATCCTGGGCTTTATAAATAGAGGCATAGAGTACAAAAGCAAGGAGGTTATGATGAACCTTTATAAAACATTGTTTCGGCCACAACTGGAGTATTGTGTCCAATTCCAGGCACCGCACTTTCGGAAGGATGTGAAGGCCCGAGAGAGGGTGCAGAAAAGATTTACTAGAATGGTTCCAGGGATGAGGGACTCCAGTTACGTGGATAGACTGGGGAAGCTGGGGTTGTTCTCTTTACAGCAGAGAAGGTTGAGAGGAGATTTGATAGAGGTATACAAAATCATGAGGGGTCTAGACAGAGTGGATGGAGAGAAACTCCTCCCATTGGTGGAAGAGTCAAGAATTAGAAGACACAGATTTAAGGTGATTGGCAAAAGAACCAAAGGCGGCATGAAAAAAACTTTTTTACGAAGCGAGTGGCTATGATCTGGAATGCACTTGCCTGAGAGGGTGGTGGAGGCAGATTCAATCGTGGCTTTCAAAAGGGAATTGGGTAAGTACTTGAAGGGAAAACATTTGCAGGGCTACGGGGAAAGGGTGGGGGAGTAGGATTAACTGAATTGCTCTTGCAGAGAGCCGGCATGGGCTCGACGGGCCAAATGGCTTCCTTCCACGCTATAACCGTACTATCATTCTATGATTCTAGCTGCTCCTAAACTCCCAATGATAATCTATCATTATCCAAGAAGAGAACTGATCATTTCCCTCTACCCACTTCAGTGGATTCTGAATGTGAGACAACTTCTGCAAATGATTCAGGGAAGATTTATTTCTTAAAACTCCTCCATCTGGGAAGATTGGGTTTGTTTTCCTTGGAGCAGAGGAGGCTGAGGGGGGACATGATTGAGGTGTACAAAATTATGAGGGGCACAGATAGGATGGATACTAAGGAGCTTTTTCCCTTCGTTGAGGGTTCTATAACAAGGGGACATAGATTCAAGGTAAAAGGCGGGAGGTTTAGAGGGGATTTGAGAAAGAACTTTTTCATCCGGAGGGTGGTTGGAGTCTGGAACTCACTGCCTGAAAGGGTTGTGGAGGCAGGAACCCTCACAACATTCAAGAAGCATTTGGATGAGCACTTGAAATGCCATAGCATACAAGGCTACGGACCAAATGCTGGAATATGGGATTAGAGTAGACAGGGCTGATGGCCGGCGCGGACACGATGGGCCGAAGGGCCTCTATCCGTGCTGTATAACTCTATGACTCTATGACTCTCCCAATTCAATTCCCATTGATGCGATTGCAAGATGAGTTCAGCCTGTTAACGGGGATAGAATGACATTTTTCTGTCGTCTTTGGTGCGAGGAATTATGGAAAATTAATATATTTCACCAGATGATTCCATTCTGTTCATTCTTGTATTACAGGTAAAATAAACCCGTTTGTTAATTCACAATTGGCCTCATCTCAGGAGAGTGCTGTTCCGTCCTCCTCTCGCGTGGCAGTATGTTTGAGTACATGCAAGCCTCCCTGATCATGATATTATTTAACTAAATATTAGGCAATCATGGCACTGTCCTAATTATAGGGGGTCTGGGTCTGCTTAAGTGAGTGAGGGAACATCTAAAGCAGGTACAAAATTTATAAAGTAGTTTAAGGTTTAAGCAGCCCTGAGGATGAGATAAGAATGGATGTGGGCAATGTTAGATAAAATCTGGGGTTTGATATTTAGCTTACACCTGATGATGCAATGAATTTGTTTATTCATTCTTGTATGTGGGTGTCACTAGCAAGATCAGCATTTATTGCCCATCCCTAATTGCCCTGGAGAAGGTAGTGGTAGGACTTTTTCTTGAACCGCTGCAGTCCATGTGGTGAAGGTGCTCCCACAATGCTGTTAGCCAGGGAATTCCAGGATTTTGACCCAGTGATAATGAAGGATTGGTGATATACGTCAGTCACGTTTGAGGGGAACTTGGAGGTGATTGTGTTCCCATGCACATGCTGCCCATCTCTTTCTAGGCGGTGGAGGTCATGGGTTTAGGAGGTGCAACCAAAGAAGCCTTGGCGAGTTGCTGTAGTACATCCTGTGGATGTACACACTGCAGTCACGATATGCTGGTGGTGGAGGGGATGGGTGTTTAGGCTATGGGTGAAGTGCCGATCAAGACTGCTTTATCCTGGCTGGTTTTGAGCTTCTTGAGTGTTATTGCAACTACAACCATTCAGGCAAGTAGAGTATGTCATCACACTCCTGACCTGTGCTTTGTGGGTGGTGGAGAGGCTTTGGGGAGTCAGTAGGTGAGCCACTCGCTGTTGAATATCCAGCATCTGACCTGCTCTAATGGCCACAGCATTTATGTGGTTGTTCCAGTTGAGCTCCTGATCAACAGTGACCTCCCCAGATGTTGATGGTGGGGGACTCGACGATAGTAATGCTATTGAATGCAAAGGGGAGATGGTTAGGCTCTCTCTTGTTGGAGATGGTCATTGTGTGGTGCAAATATTACTTGCCACTTATCAGCCCAAGCCTGGATGTTGTCTACGTCTTGCTGCATGCAGGCATTGGCCTGTTTCATTATCTAAGGAGTTTCCAATGGAGCTGAACAATATGCAATCATCAGTGAACAGCCCAGTGTCTAACCTTATGATGGAGGGAAGGTCATTGACAAAGCAGCTGAAGAAAGTTGGGCCCCGGATGCTGCCGTGAAGAACTCCTGCAGTGATAGCATGGGGCTGGGATGATTGATCTGCAACAACCACAACCATCATCCTTTGTTCCAGGAATGACTCGAGCCACTGGAGAGTTTTTCTACTGATTCCCATTGACTTCAGTTTTACTAGGGCTCCTTGGTGCCATACTCCATCGAATAATGCCTCTCAGCTCACTTCTGAAATTCAGGTCTCGTGTCCATATTTGGACCAAGGCTCTAATGAGGTCTGGAGCTGAGTCGTCCTGACGAAATCCAGACTGAGCATCGGTGTTGCTTGATAGCCCTGTTGACGACTCCTTCTATCACTTTTTGGATGATTGGGAGAAGACTGATAGGGAGGTAATTGGCCAGGTTGAATTTGTCCTGCTTTTTGTGGACAGCATGTACCAGGGCAATTTTCCACATTGTCGGGAAGATGCCAGTATTGTAGCTGCACAGGGACATCTTGGTTAGAGGTGCGGCCAGTTATGCAGCACAGGTCTTCTTCAACACAGGCAGGATGTTGTTGGGGCCATAGTCTTTGCTGTGTCCAGTGCACTCAGTCGTTTCTTGAAGTCACGTGGATTGAATTGAATTGAATTAACTGAAAACTGACATCTGTGGTGGTGGGAACCTTAGGAGGAGGCCACTGAGCAATTGGAGGAATTAATGAGGATAGATTTATTGGCCCTTTTACTCTGCAGTGTTGTTGCTGATGGCAGTACCAAATTCAGCAGCAGTCATTAAAGTAGAAGAAACAGTGCAGCTTGTCTTTTTACATGCTGAGATCTGCCCACTAAAGTAGGTTACTGCTGGAGGATGCCATGCTGCCAGTGGGAAATATAAATTCTCCCATCTAGGATGTGAGCAAACCCAAATGCTCAGTCTGTCTGTATAGGCCAGCAATGTGAACTTCCAATTGTCAACCTGTGTGGGTCTCCCCCGGCCATTGGGCAAAATCTGGAGGCCATAAATGAGGGACTATCACTATCCATTATCTGTGTGTGCACCTCTTAAAACAGCTCTGCAATATCGAGTGTTTTGTGTTAGGTACCTCTAAAAAGCAGTTAAACAACCTAATAGGCTTCTATATTATGTTTTGAAATCTCTGAGCAATAAAAAAGGTGTTAGATTGCTGTTCAACATTAACAGCATATAAACAGTGAATCAGTCCTTGTTAGCAAAGTGTATGAGACTTTAATCGCCTTAATTGGAGCGGCTGAACTCACTTATCCAGATTATGTAGAGTATCTTCATATATTTTCCATTGTGATGTAAAATCAAGTCCATTCTGGTCAATAACAGAGGGTCTTCTGACAATAAATCTCAGAGTAATGAAGGAAAATTGAAGTAAATTGGTGTCGGGAGCATGTGGGAAAAAATGCCAATAACAGACAGTAACATGAAGAATGAGGCAAACATAGTGACTGTCGCAGCCCTTAACATATTGATGGTTTGCATTCAGGTAATGTTTCCCAGACAACCAGCACACATAAGTAAATTGGTTGATACTCTCCCTGTTGAAGATGAGAGCAGTGAAGGAAGAGATTACTTCGCAATAAACTAAAATAATGAACTAGAAACAAAAACAAAAAAATCGTCGCTCACAGTAGCTAGGTCAAAGTAATGGAAAAGAAAACCGGGCAGGATGTAAAACAAGCTGCCGATTCGCTATTGCCTGTTTTGCGCTACTGCCAAAGACCAATTTCCCCCCTCCCCCACCTCCCCATCTAAGTCGCAACACAGAGATCTGTCAGAATTCAAGGCTTGAGTTATATGCAAATTGACGAAATCGCTGATGTAAACTTCATATGTGGGTGAGATTCTACGGTATGTACCATGTGATCCACAAAGGCAAAAAAGCTGGGACATCCCTGCAGCGAAAGCACCTTGAATTTTTGGCTGCGTTGTTGTACCTGTTATCAAGGTAAGGAAACAAGAGCTGGGCAATGGGTTATTTTGCCACCTGCTTCCCCCACCCCCAGGTGTCAGCATCAAGAATTTGCAAGCCATCTGTATCATATTCACGTAATGATAGGTGTTCCTTGTAAAGTTCTTCCATAACATGCCTTAGAAAAACATTCCCTTCTGCACATGCACAAATATTTCCATTGCCCCTAGCTATTATTTATGTGGCTTTGAAGTGAGATTGCTATTCGCATGGCAAATTACAGGTAGTTTTGTGTGCTATTGATTACTGCAAACTATCTCTCCTATTGGCTATACGCACAACCGTATCTATGTAACCAGATTAGAAAATATTCTGGAGGGCTGCATTTTTTTTGTCCATTGGTAGCAATGCTGCAACCATGTCAAGAATCCTAATTAAGATGCTTTGGATTTTGAGCTCCTGAGGCCAGTGTATCTCTTCAGTGGTGTACCTTGGTCATCGGTTATGAGGTGGGGGGTGCTAGGATGCATCATTTATGTGCCGTGCAATTGAGTTTCAGGTCCAAATGTAATTACATGGCATTCCCAGGGGAATAGAATCCTGTCCAAAAAGCTCGAGTACAATTTCTGTAGAGTACATGATGAGAGAGTTTGAGTATTAAATGGGCCGAAATTAGCAGCTTCCTTTTGTTTAGTGGCCGGCTTACGCTGAATTGGAATTTCTCCATGTATGAACAGAATGGAACTCTCAAACTCTACACTGGTTTGGCAGTTGCACAAGTTACTAATGTAGTCAAGTTGAGGATCAGTAGAAGTTGCGGGTTTTGCTACATGAGACAGTACTACTAGAATGCTGCAACTATAATTATTGTGTTTTAGAGCAGAGACACGGGCAGTGTTGTAGGAATATGAATTTTTGATGGATGAATGGATGGATGAGAGATAATTTGTCTGTGGAGATTACTGTGAGTGATGAGGAGAGATGGGCTAAGAGACAATTGTCTGTGCATGCGTGCATATAAAAAAACCAGATCTCAACACCGATATTGTAGTGCACAACAGTGATTTTGTTAGTCATCCTCTTTCTTGGATGCTTTGTTTTTTTCACTCCTCTCTTGCTTCATCTAACCCTTGGTGGCCCTTCCAATTTCATTGATGAGTCTCATCGGTACCAAGGCTCCATTTTATTTTTTAGATCAACTTCTAATTTAAAGCAAATAAATCCTAACAATTTTAATCAAAAAATTCTACTTGGCATTGATCATATAGTAGGTAATTATGAAGCTGACATCTTGGAATGAGATTCAGGTAATTGGATGCCAATTTTACATTGGCACTGTGAAGTATGGGCTACTAATGCATGAGAATCGGCATTGGAAGTTGTTAAGAGAAAAACCTAATGGTGCAAGGACAAGTTGATGCATATATGTAGATTATGCTTTGGTTCTTGAGTACTTTGGGTTTAAAGGGCACAATATGACTTGAGATTGAAATCCATGCAAATACTACTTGTACTTGAAACTTGAGAACACAGTTTTCACAATGGTAGTTGGCTAGCCAAAGGATAAAACAAAAACAAATGCAAATAAACAGCAAAGGAGATCACACTTCTTCACAGAGTTATAGCCAGTGTCAGAAAAGAAAGCCAGACATTCCTCTGAGGGAAGGGGTGGAGGAGAATACTTCCACATTGAGTTCTAGTCAGTGTTAGAACTCAGAATAGGAGGAAACATAGAAACATAGAAAATAGGAGCAGGAGTAGGCCATTCAGCCCTTTGAGCCTGCTTCGACATTCAATATGATCATGGCTGATCCTCTATCTCAACACCATATTCCCGCTCTCTCCCCATACCCCTTGATGCCTTTTGTGTCTAGAAATCTATCTAGCTCCTTCTTAAATATGTTCAGTGACTTGGCCTCCGCAGCCTCCTGTGGTAGAGAATTCCACAGGTTCACCACCCTCTGAGTGAAGAAATTTCTCCTCATAGGAACATAGGAACAGGAGTAGGCCATTCAGCCCCTCGAGCCTGTTCCGCCATTTGATAAGATCATGGCTGATCTGTGATCTAACTCATCTCAGTCCTAAATGTCCTACCCCATATCCTGAGACTGTGACCCCTTGCTCAGGACCCCCCAGCCAGGGGAAACATCTTCCCAACATCGAGTCTGTCTAGCCCTGTCAGAATTTTATATGTTTCAATGAGATCCCCTCTCATTCTTCTAAACTCGAGTGAATACAGGCCGAGTCGACCCAATCTCTCCTCAAACAACAGTCCTGCCATCCCAGGAATCAGTCTGGTGAACCTTCGCTGCACTCCCTCTATGGCAAGTATATCCTTTCTTAGGTAAGGAGACCAATACTGCACACAATACTCCAGGTGTGGTCTCACCAAGTCCTATATAACAGAAAGCAAAACACTTGTAAAGGAGAGGACAGAATGAGGACAATATTCCTCAACTGAATCATACCAAGATTGGAAATGTCATTAATATCTGGATTTTATTGGAGTGATCTCTACAGTACCCGTTTCTGAATAGTGATTAACTCTCTGTTATAAAAGAGTGGCCTGTGGTTTTACTAGGTTCCAGAGCACAGTCACAGGTCTCTAAATAGAAGAGAATTCTTCGCTTCCATATAAATATTTGCTCTGCGTTATAGATTTTATTGTGCCAGTCAGATATCATGCAGCTTTATGACAGACAGTAAATACATATCTCTGCTTACTGGCTTGGAAAATACCTTGCAGTGAATCCTGCAGTAATTAGAAAGCAGCATGAGACCGTCACTTCATTGACTGTGCAATTTTACTTCACTAAGATTTATCTTGCTCTCTGCAGATCATTGAGATAATAATATTCACAAATTAAAATGAAAGTGTTTATCAAAAACTAAATTCATTTGCACCCATAGGGAGTTACTTAAAAAATATTGTTGGATTCACATGGAGTGTAAATTTATATTTAATATCGGAAATTAATTAAATGAAAGGGCCATAATTGCGCAGTAAAAATAAAACCTAGAACGGTGCTGATACTCCAACTGCTAAGAACAGCATGCGAGTACTTAATTATACACACAGTAGGATAGTATGTTGCTTTCTCTTCCTTGGCTTCCACACAGAGAGCAGATCAACTGAGTTTTAGTGGATATCTTTCAGCAAAACTGTCTCTACGTTGAACTGCCTCCTTCTACTCCCATCTTGCATCCTTTGTCTTGTTATGTGGATGTGGCTGTCAGTGATGAACAAAGCCTTAAGGGCTTTCAGCTGGTTCTGAAACAGCCACATCTTGAGATTACCAAAGGTTCCTATCATATTTTTTTGTCCTGTGTCTGTTAAAAACCTGTGTTCTGTTGCTGGCTCATGTATTTCAGAACTGGAATCGGATCCTGTACGGTCATTTTAAAGAGACGTATACACGAGAGGTGAGCTGCATTGCGTAGTGCGATGGAATTATAAATGTAATAGAAAGAAAGACTTGCATTTCTATAGCGCCTTTCAGAACGTCACGACACCCCAAAGCGCTTTACAGCCAATTAAGGTCTTTTGAAGTGCAGTCACTGTTGTAACGTGGGAAATGTGGAAACCAATTTTCACACAGCAAGCTCCCACAAACAGCAATGAAGTAATGACCAGATCATTTGTTTCAGTGATGCCGGTTGAGGGCTAAATTTTGGCCAGGACACTGGGGAGAACTCCCCTGCTCTTCTTCAAATATTGTAAACAATTTTACAACACCAAGTTATAGTCCAACGATTTTATTTTTAATCCCACAAGCTTTCGGGGGCTTTCCCCTTCCTCAGGCAGTGTGGAAAAGCCACATCATGGCTACCTTCTTCAAATAGTGCAATGGGATCTTTTATATCCATCTGAGAGAGCAGGCGGCACCTCGGTTTAATGTTTCATTCAAGAGACGTCACTCCAGCAGTGCAGCACTCTCAGCACTGAGGTGTCAGCCGAGATTATATGCTCAAATCTCTGGAGTGGGGCTTGAACCCATGACCTTCTAATTCAGAGGTGAGAATGCTACCCACTGAGCTGTGGCTGACACCTCCAAGAAGTGTCAGGTTGATGCCTAGGGTTCATCACATGTGAATTTCATCAATTTGAACCTAGCTCCAGGGAGAGTAGCAGTTACAGAGTGACACTAAGGAGGTCTAGGACTGATCGCACACCAATTATCCTGGTCAGGAAATCGTACAAGGCATGGGAAAGGCGGACCCAAAAAGAGGAAAAACTGATTAAATATAGAAATACTGGGTGATACACTTGGTTAGAACACTGTCCTTTCACTTTTATGACCTGCGTTTGAATCCAGTCCAGACTGCTGGCCATAGGGGTTCAATGACAGTCTCAACCCAGTTGCATAACAGTGCCTAGAATTTAGAACTGTACTGATATCTCACTTAGTGAGTTCACAAAGATAACCGCTTCTGGGAAATGAGAAAAAATTGCACTGAGGCACTAAGGCAAACTCATTTGAATTTTGGTATCAAGCACAGTATTTGGGCAGTGGAGACACGGTTAATCTTTGTATGTGTACCAGGTGGGTCAAAAGCACCATTTATACAGGTACTATAATCTTTTGGATGCTAGCCAACTGAATGCTAGTCCTTCCTTAGCTTTGATAACCCAAATATTGTTTCCTCTGCTATACAGAACATACCATTTATACAATGTATATCCTACACGTACAGGAGTTGACTGTAAGCCATACAATACCAGACAGGTGCGAATTGCCGCTGTTTATCATGAGTGTACTGTAATAGAGGATACTGAATGGATATTCATGTAATCTGATTCTTATTTGCACCAGGCAGGCTGACAGTATTGTGGTCAGAGGAATAAAGAGAGGATGCACATCAGCCAGCTGTTGGTTCTGATATTTTACTGGGGAACCTGACTGAATAATGCAGTGAGGACTATATAGTGACGTTAGGCTTTCCTGTTGGTTCAACACAACATATGTTTTCGAACTGGGGTTCATAAGGGATTTCCAAAGATATGTTTCTGTCCAACTATCTTCAGATTTTTGTATCCGTTTCTATATTGGTTGTATATCTTGCATCTATTACTGCTCCTGTTTTCTGCCATGATAGTCGTGTTTTCCTCGGTGTAGCTGACAAAAGTCTTTGAAAATGAGGAGAGGGAGTCTCGGGTTATGTTAGTGTTTGCAAGGGATCCCCAGTTGTGCATTATTGGTCCTGAATTTGCTGTCAAAATAACAACGAGGCTAATGGCTAATGCAATATCTAAACTATTTATGTGCAAATGCTACAGCAACTTCAGGCGAGGGCAGATGCACGGTTAAATTAAAATATCCAAAAATTGCTGTCCATAAGACCATAAGAGATAGGAGCAGGAATAGGCCATTCGGCCCCTTGAGCCTGCTCCGCCATTTAATGAGATCATGGCTGATCTGATTTTTACCTCAACTCCACTTTCCCGCCCTTTCCCCATATCCTTTGACTCCCTTGCTGATCAAAAATTTGTCTAACTCAGCCTTGAATGTATTCAATGACTCAGCCTCCACTGCTTTTTGGGGTAAAGAATTCCAAAGATTCACGACCCTCTTGGAGAAGAAATTCCTTCTCATTTCCATCTTAAACGGACGACCCCTTATTCTGAGACTATGCCCCCCCTAGTTTTAGATTCCCCCATGAGGGGTAACATCCTCTCAGCAACTACCCTATCGAGTCCCCTCAGAATCTTGTATGTTTCAATAAGACCTCCTGTCATTCTTCTAAACTCCAATGAGTGTAGACCCAACTTGTTCAATCTTTCCTCATAAGACAACCCTTCTATTACCTGGAATCAACCTAGTGAACCTTCTCTGAACTGCCTCCAATGCAAGTATGTCCTTCCTTAAATAAGGGCACCAGAACTGTATGCAGTACTCCAGGTGTGGTCTCACCAGCACCCTGTACAGTTGTAGCATGATTTCCCTGCTTTTATACTCCACCCCCCTAGAAGTATAGGCCAATATTCCGTTTGCCTTCCGGATTACCTGCTGCATCTGTATGTTGACTTTTTGTGTTTCATGTACGAGGACACCCAGATCCCTCTGTACCGCAGCATTTTGTAGTATTTCTCCATTCAAATATTATTTTGCTTTTTTATTTTTCCTCCCAAAGTGGATGACTTCACATTTTTCCACATTATATTCCATCTGCCAAATGTTTGCCCATTTGCTTAACCTGTCAATATCTCTTTGCAGACACTTTGTGTCCTCATCACAACTTGCTTTTTCACCTATCTTTGTATCATCAGCAAATATGGCCACAAAACACTCTGTTCCTTCATCTAAGTCATTGATATATATTGTAAATAGTTGAGGCCCCAGCACTGATCCCTGCGGCACCCCACTAGTTACAGATTGCCATTTTGAAAATGACCCTTTTATCCAGACTCTTTGTTTTCTGTTAGTTAGCCAATCCTCTATCCATGCCAGTGTATTACCCCCAACACCATGACCTCTTTTGCGGTAATCTTTTATGTGGCACCATATCGAATGCCTTTTGGAAATCCAAATATACTGCATCCATTGGTTCCCCTTTATCCACCCTGCCCGTTACTTCCTCAAAGAACTCTAATAAATTTGTCAGACACGATTTCCCCTTCATAAAACCATGTAGACTCTCCTTAATTGTATTATGAGTCTCCAAATGTCCTGCTACTACTTCCTTAATAATGGATTCTAGCATTTTCCCAATGACAGATGTTAGGCTAACTGGTCTATAGTTACCTGCTTTCTGTCTCACTCCCTTCTTGAATAGGGGTGTTATGTTTGTGGTTTTCCAATCCACTGGGACCTTTCCAGAGTTGCGCCGCTCCACAGTTAGCTTCGCGAAAACGGCATATTGGTGTCTGCCTCATCATTGAAATGCATTGAATGATGTGAAATTGAACTATTACAGGTTTTAATTGTTGGAGATTTTAAAAATGTCAAATTTTAATTTGTTAAAAAAAGTTTGTATTTTCTTTTTGTCTCTTTTTTCTCTCTCTTAATCCAATCTTTCTTTCCCTCTGTTTATTTCTCTTTCTGAACCTAATTTGACACTGAATTCACCCACTCTAATTTACACTCCCTTCTCAGTCCTTACAATCTTTTAATCTGATTGGTTAAGGAGATATACAGTTGCTTGCCCTGTTCACTCAGGTCCCAGATGCCCTGTTTCCCTCGCTGCGACGTTATCAGTCATGCAAAAAATTTAAAAGCCAATACGGGCAGGGTTAAGTCTAACTAACTGCTACAGTAAAGTATGGCCCATTACTTCTGGAGGTTCCCATGAAGAAGAGTTTTATTAAAAAATTGCTGAAATGCAATATCTAAATGGCGATCAACATGTTTTCTGTTTATACCCAGCATGGAATTTGAAATAATTACTGTTTGAAATGACATTCTTAGTGAATAATAAGAGTGTTGTGTCTTATACGGCTAGGATGGACACAACTAATTATGTTGGACCAAAATCCTGAGACTCGAGAGAAATTTAAAAAAAAATTCTTTCAAGGCCCCATTCGCTCGTGACTCGTTCACTTAACGTATCAACCTTGACAATAAATATAACTAAACTATCTAATCAACTGACATTTCCTACAAAATTTGATGTAGGTGTTAGTCTCAGAACAGCCTGATTTTCAGAGTAGAACCAAGTACTTCAAACTGCTGGTCCTTCTCTTCGGTGCAATACATCAGTACTTCAGCACTTCCAACTGTGAGCAGCTAAAGGGAGCTCATTTCAAAAGAATCAATCAGAAATTCCATGAATTGCTCACACAAAATAGGTTTTGTTCTTACCAGGCTGTTCCAAGGAAACAGGTAACCTAGTTTCTCTAATTTATTGCTGGTTGCTTGAAAATAAAATAAAATATATTTTGTGTTGCCGCCAGATCAGTGAATGGCTTGCCAGCCCTATTTTTCTCACTTACCGATGATGAGCCTCTGTTGGCACTGGTGGTCCACTGATATTCAAATTGTTGAAATCTGCTGGTTGGGCCTGGAATAGAGATCACCAGTGCCCACAGCACCACACTGGCATCAGTGTGGGGCCGAGGATTTTTGGGCCCTTCATGATTAAGGAAATGGTTGCCTAAATAACAACAGATGGTGCATTTTTGCATGAAACCCTTTGAGGCATCATAACATCATAAAAAATTTGTTAAAAAACACATATTATAGTTGCTCCCTAACAAATGTATGGGCAATAAAACAAGTTGGGGATGAATTTCCTTTGTATTTGCGCCCAGAGACACCTGTAATCAGGGTGTAAAGCAAATAGCTGGTGTAAATGATCGAGAAAACATGGGCACAAGTGTGTGGCATACGTAATTACTCTACACTCGAATTCCCTTGCTCTTTTTTGCCCATCCCTGCCCCAGAAGACCTGTATGGCAGACAATGCCATTGCCAGTCACATACTAAAAGTGACAAAAGCCTCCCGCAACAAAATCTTCAAACGGAAAGTACAAGATTATTGACGCCAGTTTCATCAAAAAGCCACAAACCAGGGTGAGTTTGTGAATTCCTGAGGGTTTGCTATTGGATGCTCGAGCGACTGGTTCTCCAGTGTGTACCTCCAGTAGTTGATGCTATGCTGAGCCCAAACCAAGATGGGTTTCTGCCTTGGCAGCAGCGCTTGCAACCAAGTACCTGCCCTAACCATCTTCATTGAAAATGGCTTTCAGAAAACCCATAAGACTTGTGTTGTCCTCCCGATCTAACATACTGATCTTCTGGTGAAAATATCGAGAGTGCTGCCTTATTGGTCCACTTGCTTAGTTAAATTACTGATACGAGCTTGATGTTTCAGAATACACATGGCCGACCGCTCTAGCCTGTCTAGTAGAGTTGCTAACTCTAGTTGGACGTATTCCTGGAAGTTTCATCGCGAAACCTCCCACCTCCAACCACCCCGTCCAGTCAAATAGCCTTTTTTTCCCCATCTCCAATATTTTTATAACTAATAAATGAAAGTGTTCAAAGAAAATGAAGAAACACAGAATTATTCTCATGGTTGTATGATTTTACTCTTGGGTTGCTTGCATCAATATTTTGGAGATTTAGGATTGGCACCCTTATTGTGGAGATACCAAATCAATGGCCTCCCTCAGGAATCAGTCCTAGCATCAGGCTTTTTTAATCTGCACATGGTCAACCTCAGATGTGTGAACATTAGATAAGGGCAGAATCAGAATTAAATGTGATGCCCACACACCTTGGGGAGATAGCAGAAGGTTGTTGGCACCCGTGGAAACAAACCCAAGCATGAGTCACCATCAGGAGAGAAGGGGAGGAAATTGTGTCTGTGCTGAGTTTCTCAGAAAGCTTGAGTGGGCACAAACAATTGCAAAGAACATTTACCTTCCATTGTTATGTTAGATAACTATGTTTTGCAAATGTATTTCAGCTTTGTAGTAAGTGTGTTATGAAATTCCTTTATTTATTGAGCAAGGAACAAGAAAAGTTGTCAGAGAAAGAAAAGGAATTTAAACCCCCACAATACTACAGTCCTTCCAGGAGCTCTGAAAATCAGTCACGTTTACTGTTATCTGGTGCTGCTAAATTTTGCAATCCTCTTGCAGCTCAGATGCTTTAGTGGAAAGTCTACTGCTATGCTGAGTTGTAATCCATATCGATGCTGAGCTTTTTAAATTGATAATTTTGCCTTCGTTCTTGCTACAAGCACATCATATCAGATATTCCACTGCAGTTCAGCTTTACTTAAAGGGCTGCATAAAGTGACACCACTATTCCTGGCCAGAATGGAGATGATTAGGTAATTCCCCTGTCAATCACGCCTGGAGACCGCACTGCTGTAATTGACCGGGATTGATTTTACACACATGATTTGTATGTAATTATCCTCCACTCAATGCATTTTGTTGGAGAAATCACCCTGCTTTTATCGGGAGACGTTGCTGCAGTTTCGGTTATGAGTTCTGTTTGCTGTAGTTCATAGAGACTCTTTTTAAATAGATTCTGTAGACTGTCTGCTGTAGTGGGCTGTTTAAACAGACTCTGTTTGTTGAGTAAATAGACATTTTTTGCTGTAAAATAGTCATGATGTGGAGATGCCGGTGATGGACTGGGGTGGACAAATGTAAGGAGTCTTACAACACCAGGTTATAGTCCAACAGCTTTATTTGAAATCACAAGCTTTCGGAGCTTTCCTCCTTCCTCACCTGACGAAGGAGGAAAGCTCCGAAAGCTTGTGATTTCAAATAAAGCTGTTGGACTATAACCTGGTGTTGTAAGACTCCTTTCATTTGCTTTAAAATAGACTGCTGTGAGTCCTGCCGTAAATCCCAGCCTGCCTCCTACTCATTGGCTGATCTGGGGGTGATTTTAAGCCCCAAGAACAGGTGGGTTGGGGGCGGGTGGTAGTTGAAAATAGTTGTTTTTTTGGGTCGCAACCACAATATTTTCGGACTTTGCATTCCCAGTGGGAAGCCTGTACTTTTACGCGCCGACGTTAAGCCCGGAAGTAAGGCTGGGTTGCAGTCACGACCCAAAAAACAACTATTATCAACTCCCACCAGCCCCAACCCACCTGTTCTTGGGGTTTAAAATTACCCCTCTGTGTGAAATGGTCACTGGCAGTCCCTGAAGATTTCCACATGGAGTCCCAGCAACTGGTATCAGGAGGACTAGAAAGCAGTTTCCAGCTGCAGCTTTACCCAGCATGAATCACTCTAGAGTTACAGCAATCTGTATTTTAATTTACTTAGAAAGCCAGGAGCTGATTCATGCCAGGATATGGTTTCATGCCAGCTGCCCATGGGCACCTCGGCCAAGTGGTAATTCTTTTTTGTGTGTGAGCCAAGGCGATGGGCATCAGCAGGTGATTCAATCGTTGGGTGCACTAAGGGAATCAAGGGATATGGGGATAGGGCAAGAAAGTGGAGGTGAGGTAGAAGATCAGTCATGATCATATTGAATGGCAGAGCAGGCTCGAGGGGCCGTATGGCCGACTCCTGCTCCTACTTCTTATGTTCTTAGTATCACAGACAGTCCGCACCAGATGTTCACAAGCACTCACTTTCCAATTCAAGATGGTAATCAGAAACGGGAATCCTTGTTGGATTGTTCCCCCTCCCCCATTTTCCCAGGAGCCAATTGCTTACTCCCATTCTATTACTCCAGCTGAGATCAGCTTCCTGAGCACAGTCCAGGAATTGAACCCCAAGGTTCTTCAATTTTGCACTGGGCAGTAAAACTTACTGACTGCGATATAAAAAGAATTTGTATTTTAGTTCAAATAAAGAGAGAACACAAAAATATTAAAGGAAAAGAAACAAGATGGTGGGTTTAATGATTTAAGAGAAACAGCCATTCCTTTTAACCACCTTGAAAAGGCTAACAGCCCAAATTAAAGAAGACTGCTCCTTTCAACATGGACTAACAGACTTACCGTCTGAATAATTTCAATGAGATACGTTGACCTCTTTTCTGACACTGCCTGGGAAAGAAGTCCAGACGCAGTGTATAAAGCTTCCCCACTGCTATTCCATGCAGACTTTTCTGGACAAATATGGAGATGTAAAAGTACAGCTGCAGCAACTCTTGTGTTCCTGGCATGAACATGAAGGTCTGGCTTAAGCACTGTTAACTCCATCATTGCTGTACTCATAAAGTTGTGAACTACTGATAGCCATCGCGATGTTATAGAGGAGATTGTTCAAAAACATTGGAATAAGATGCTTCAATTGATTCATTGTGATATCACTACATTACGGGGTGGGGGTGGGGGTGGTGGCGGGAGGAGATTTCTGCTCGGTACGCGACAGAGGGAACAATTCCTATGTTGACTATTTCTAGTGAAATTGTAAAAGCATTCTGAAAGAGTGAGTTTATGATTTCACTGGAAGTAGTCAACATAAATGTTGCTAACGTGACCAGAGGAAATCTTCCCTCATCATTTTAATTTCCATTATTGTAGGATCGCCTAAAAAAATACTTGGTTGATGGTCTCGTTAATACTGTATTGTCCAGTTACTTTGTAATGTTAGCTGTAAAAGATCACTGAGCTGCTAAAGGGGCAGAAGGCCTTGGTATCTTAAACACAGAATGGCAGACTTCCATCTTCAGTGATCATTCTGTGATTTTATAATTAACCTGCTGAGTTAAAATGCAGAACAGAGGAAAGGAAAGAGTTGCAGAAAGAAGAAGGAAAGAGTGAGAAAACAAGTTGCAGAGACCAAGAAGAACAAAAAGTAAATCAGAGTCTTACAGACACAAAACCAGAGAGCAAGTTATAGAATCTAACAGCACAGAAGGAGGCCATTTGGATCACCATGCCTGTGAAAGAGCTACCCAATTAGTCCCGTTCCTCCGCAATTCCCCTATAGTCCTCCAAGCTTTTCCTTTTCAAGTATATATCCAATTCCCTTTTGAAAGTTACTATTGAATCTGCTTCCTCCATCCTTTCAGGCAATGCATTCCAGATCACAACTTGCAGCTTAAATAAATTTCTCCTCATCTCTCCTCTGGTTCTTTTGCCAGTTATCTTCAATCTGTGTCCTCTGGTTGCCGACCCACCCGCCAGTGGAAACAGTTTCTCCTTATTTACTCTATCAAAACCTCTCATGATTTTGAATACTTCTATTAAATCTCCCCTTAACCTTCTCTGTTCTAAGGAGAACAATCCCAGCATCTCTAGTCTCTCCATCTGTATCACGACACTAAACAGCAACTTGCATTTAAATAGCACCTTTAACGTAATAAAACGTCCCTTTGTGCTTCGCAGGAGCGTAATCAGACAAAAATTGACACCGAGCCAAAGGAGGAGACATTAGGACAGGTGACCAAAAGCTTCGTCAAAGAGATGGGTTTTAAGGAGGGCCTTAAAGGAGGAGAGAGATGGAGAGGTTTAGGGAGGGAATTCGAGAGCTTATGGCCTAGATAGCTGAAAGCATAGGCACAATAGTGGGGTGAAGGAAGTGGGGGATGGACAAGAGGCTAGAATTGGAGGAAGGCAGAGTTCTCGGAGAGTTGTAGGCCTGGAGTAGGTTACAGAAATAGGGAGGGGCAAGGCCATGAAGGGATTTGAACATGAGGATGAGAATTTTAAAATGGAGGCATTCGGCGACCGGGAGCCAGTATAGATCAGCAAGCATCGGGGTGATGGGTGAATGGAATTTGGTACGAGTTAGAATACGGGCAGCAGAGTTTTAGATGAGATTAAGTTGATGGTGGGTGGAAGATCGGAGGCCAGCCAGGAGAGCATTGCAATAGTCGAGTCTGGAGGTAACAAAGGTTATTAGATGAGGGTTTCAGCAGCAGATAGGTTGTGGCAGATATTACAGAGGTGGAAGTAGGCAGAAAATAACAATATCAGAAGATAAAGATCTTTAGCTTGTATTATTCAATGTAGCAATATTATTACAATTTCCAGCTCACATTGATTCTTGTGTTAGTACAGTACAACATCCTGTGTTTTACAAAACAAATTAAAGAGTGGGAGACGAGCAGAGATAGTTACAGGAAGAGAGATTTATTGTTGTCCATGAGCAATAAAGGGAAACAGTTTGTATTTGCATTTCTCCAACTATGAATGCTTGCAGTGCAGCCTCCAGGATGAAGGTAAATTTGCAGAACGTGAATAATGGCATTGCAGACCGCATTTCCACCATTTAGTATTTAGTTTGTTTTAAAGGAACAGGTGTACCTAAGCCAAAGCAAATCAAATTGGTCTCAAATAGATCAGCTTGGATTTAGAATGTTGTACTGTACTAACACAGGAATCTATGTGAGCTGGGAATTGTAATTATATTGGTATATTGTACAATACAAGCTAAAGATCTTTATGTTCTGATATTGTTATATTCTGTCTAGTTGCTATGTAGATCATCCATATACTTTCTTAAGTACCAAAAAACTGGCTTGAACAGGTTCCACAGTCACTAAGTAATTAAGGCTGTACTTTTAAGAAGTGTGGAACAGAAATAAGAACGACACTAAGCAATGAACATCGTGATTGAACCATTAGGCAGGCTTCATAGCTCAACCTTCATTGTTGTTCTACGGGAATGTTGAAAGTGCCTTGCCTTTGCATGGGAGAAAAATTGGAAGTTAAGTTGATGGGATGTTGAAAATCAGTTGTCGATTTCTATCTCCAGACACATCTTGTTCACTTCCAGTCCTGGTTTGTTCCGGTGTTGGTGCCAAATCTCGAATGCCTTGTTGTGTTTCATTGTTCCATATCACAGAGGTCCAAAGGTCAGCATTGAGGGCTTTAAAGTGTATTCCTTTGAGTCCCTATGAAAAAGAAATCAATGTTCAATGTCATTAATCAGAAGAGGTTGTGGTAATGAATGCACAAAAATCAATGACTTCAATACACAGTACTCACAGCCTTGTGGGTTAATTTGGTCAATATGATCATTTTCAAAAGAAAAGTGTTTGTTTTCTTTTACACAATTGAGTGTGATCAGCTCTCCATACAAATTTTCTCAGTATCATTAGCCATCAGACAATTTGCATCAAATACAAGTACTTAATGTACATGAGAAATTAAAATCAATATCCATACTCTATAGCCCTTATTTTGCAAATCAGGCAAAAATGGGATTATGTAGGCCCAGGGTGCAGGCCCACTTATGCTGGTAGCTCGAGGTAGTGAATATCTGGAGCTCTCTCCCCAAAAAGCTGTTGAGGCTGGGGGTCAATTGAAAATTTAAAAACTGAGATTGATAGATTTTTTTTTTAGGTAAAGGTATGAAGGGATAAGGAACTAAGGCAGGTGCATGGAATTTAGGAGGCGGAACAGACTCGAGGGGCTGAATGGCCTACTCCTGTTCCTATGTTTCCTATGTTCCTAAAGATAATTAGAACTATTTGCTCATGTGGAAGGTAAATGGCAACACAGACTGGTTGGGCCAAGTGGCCTATTTCCATGTTGTAACTTCTATGTAATCCTAAGCTCATATCTCCTTGTTATTGATTCACCAATGAGTGAAAATCCTCTTATTATTTATCCTCTGAAACCATTTTACATTTTTGAAAACTTAAGATCTCACTTAACATTCTTTGAAATAGGTATCCAATTAGTTCCACTCCCCGCTCTTTCCCCATAGCCCTGAAAATTTTTCAAGTATTTATCCAATTCCCTTTTGAAAGTTACTATTGAATCAGCTTGTATTTAAGGATATTATTTTACTGTATTTAAGTAGGATATTATTTTACATTCAGTGAGCTGTTGCTCCTGTGGCTGATTTTTATGATCTTTAATATTCATAAGGGTTTGTATTGTGACCATAACCTATTCCAGTTATTTCCAATTCCTGGCATGCAATTCAGAGGAACTGAATTAACCATTAAGACAGAGTGATCTGTTGGTAACTTATCCAGTGCTGATCACAATTGGTGCTAAACAGTTAAATTCAACTTGCGCTCCACTGACTAGAACAGGAGCGTGTTTAAACAGGCAGATCCCAGATGCACTGAGTGTGTAACAGTCTCGAATGATTTTGAAGTTGGACAAGCAGCAGTGTCACTGAGAACAACACTGTGAAAGCTGCTGACAGGATCTCTCTACCTTATTGCTGAATGATGTTTCTCTAAGTTGCACACTGGGAATGAATCTAACTGTACTCGAATATCCTCAGCAACACGTTAAACAACAGGTTGAACTCCAAATCAAAATGAAAAGTCGCCAGATCCAATATCGGGTCGGACATTTCAGGCATCCCTTGGGTGCTGGACCTTAGTCTCCAAAATTGGCCATAAAATGGGCGCAACAAGGTCCAATTTCTACCCCACAGAGTTTCTGCTTGCCCTATACGGCATGTGCACTGTCTCCCCAATGGGACACACCCCACTTCGACTAGCCTGGAGAGCTTAGATATCGGTTGATAATAGCCAAGGCTTAGGGACCCCTAAGGGTGTGAACGGATACTGCTGGAGTTTAAACAGCTGAAGCAATGCATTCTACCAGCACAGAACACTAGTAAGTTTCTTGCAGCTTGGGCAGCCAAGATCATTCAACCTGCTAAGGCACTGGCTTACAGAGTTGTCTGGAGCTGAAAGGGAATAGCAATGGATGAAATAGTGTGGACCTACCTGGCTAAGGATTTGGATTACCAAGTCTGCCACAGATGGTTGACTTAGTTCTGAACTTTGTGTTATCTTGGAGGAACCTTCACCCAAAAGACACACCTGTCTAAAGAGGATGAAATAATCAGTACCGGGAACTCCTCACAAGTAGCATTTTGCACAGCATAATTCACCATGACATGTGTGAGCGCATTGCCACTGTGCTCTTGACCACATTGTGGACATATCATACCTCATTAAGCGGTGATCACACCAGGTCAAATATGAAGCTTCAATAGCATCCACTTGCCTTTCTGGTATGATTGGTACCATACCATGGATATGCAAACACATGTTCTCATACCTTGTCTCCAGGTAATGCCTCCCAGCAGCTGCTGTTGCAAGTCTGAGTTTTCTCATCAACTATACAACAGACATCTGCCTTCAAAACAGGTGGAGAGACATTTGAAGGACAAGTTGAAATGTGCCAACCAACAAATATGCTAGATGTCCAGGTTTATGTATCACCAACAGCTTAGGACCTCAAACAGAATCCTATTCAGGATCCTCAGAATGTCATCTCCAAGTTGTGTTAGTGGTTCCTAACACTATTCTGCAAGAAAATTGCCATCATACTGCCCCCTTGACTAGAGCAGCTTTTAGGAATTGAGATCTAAGTGAAGCTGATTGCACTTCAGATTTTTGTTTTTTGCATGATCACTGATGAAATAAACTGCAACTCCAGGATAAACTGCAGCCCATCAGTAAAATTAAATGCTCTTCATATCACCTTTTCATTGTGTGGCGCATCTAGTATATGACCTTAATTTATGTAAGAGTGCACAATTAAGGTGACTTTCCTTCACCTTGACCTCGGCTGATTGGCCTGTGTGATTTTGTGAATTTACTTATTGTGTATGTGCTAGACATATAAACAAGCTGCTCTCTGCAGGCAAGGGTAAAGAGTCCTGAGCTGGAAACAATCTTCTGGCTTAACACATTGCCAAGCAGCAGGCAGTGTTTTGCAAGAACTTACTGAATTTCAGACTTATCCACCTCTTGCTTTCTGAACCTTTGCAGAATTGACTGACTGTGATGAGTGTTGTGCAGTCAATTTAGATAAACATTGAAGAGAAAGACAGGAACAGGAATGTATCAGAAGGCTGATTTTCCTTTCGGGACCCCCACTGGACGTCTTACAGCTGCATTGTACTTGGGGTGGGCTCTATCTGCTGCTAGACCTGTGCTCCCAAATGTCCTGGCCCAGGTCATTTGCATGGTTCAAGCATCCTCCTGACACAGGACCTTGCATTGGAGGTGAGAGGCAGAAACTGAAGCATAGCTGCAGGCCCAAGAGGCTTGCAGCTGCACTTCTGACCCCCAGCGTTGGAGCTTTCTGGCTCTCCTGAAGCCAGACGGGCTTTAGGCCTGAAGGGTGAAAAATAAACATGCCTGAATTGTGCTGGGGGAGTAAAGGAATAAACATACCTGGTGCCTCATTCTATCTTCAGGATGCTCCAGTGACCCTGGTAGACTCTTTGGTCTGTGGAAGGTCCTAGTGCAAGCTCTGCTACCACCTTTTTTTGGGATATCACTTACTTTGGGTGCTCCTCGAGTGCACACGGAAGAAAGTGAGGGAGGAGGACCCTCTCTACGGCCCTACGCTGCATCTGTGCCACGGATTTGGGAGGCTGGCAAGGAAAACCTTGGGAAAAGGTTATTCCTGGAGCTGATGAAGGTGTGAAGGTTTAAGTGACTGTGTGAGTGAGGGAACGATGGAGACAGGTGATATTTCAGAGGTGGAAGTAGGCAATCGTGATGATACTGGAAGTGGGGTTTCAAACTTTACTCAGAAATAATGACATTTTGTACAGTACCTGATATGAATGAGATTGTAATTGTGTTATGACATCAGGTCATACAATTGTATAAACATTGCAAACATCGAAGCTCGTGTTATTTTTAAACAAAAATAGGCCGCCACCAGAAAGGTACGTTTAAAAAAAATACTTAACTGAATGTGCTGGGAGGTGCCAGCCTCAAATCAGCCTCCTCCCTCCCGACTGCTTTCCCTCTTTCTCGGTTGCCACCTCCCCCCAAATCGCTGCCAGCAATGCAGCAGCCTGAAATTGAAAGCCCCTTCACCAACGTGCTGCCTGGGAACTGCCCAGCAGGTGTCTGCACCTCGCCAGCCTCATGTAAATGAGGTCCGAGGCCTAAGGCCATTCTGGCCTGGCGATTATTTCTTGCACTCAGTTCTTGCCATTAAGCTGAGGCTGGCACGAACCAATTTCCACGTCAAGGACTGGGGTTCATTTCTTGAGGGATAAAATTGAAAAGCAGAGAAATTATGTTAAATTTGTATAGGACCTTGGTTAGACCACACTTGGAGTACTGTGCACAGTTCTGGTCTCCATATTATAGAAAGGATATAGAGGCATTGTAGAAGGTGCAAAAAAGATTTACAAGGATGATAGCAGAACTGAGAGGAAAAGCTGAACAGGCTGGAGCTCTTTTCTCTAGAAAAGAGAAGGCTGAGGGATGACCTAATAGAGGTCTTTAAGATAATGATAGGGTTTGATAGGGTAGACGTAGAGAAAATGTTTCCACTTGTGGGGGAATCCAAAAGTATAGGTCAAAAATATAAGATAGTGACTAATAGATCCAATAGGGAATTCAGGAGAAACTTCTTTACCCAAAGAGTGGTAAAAATGCGGAACTCGCTACCACAAGGAGTAGTTGAGGCGAATAGCATAGATACATTTAAGGGTTTTCGATGTTTTTTCGATGTTTCTGCCTCTCTTTTTTTTTTGGTGGTTTGTATATTCGGGGGATCTGTAGGTAACACCTGTCTGTCTGCACACTGATTGCCTTGGCAACGGGCAGTTGAAAACACTGTCTGTAATCACCAAGCATTGTTCTGTGATTTATAAATGCGATAGGTTCGAGGATTTCATTTCCACATTCACCTGAGGAAGGAGGAAGCCTCCGAAAGCTTGTGAATTTCAAATAAAATTGCTGGACTATAACTTGGTGTTGTAAAATTGTTTACAATTGTCAACCCTAGTCCATCACCAGCATCTCCACATCACATTTAAGGGTAAGCTAGATTTGCACATGAGGGAGAAAGTAATAGAAGGATATGCTGATAGGGTTAGATGAAAAGGGGTGGGCGGAGGCTTATGTGGAGCGTAAACGCCAGTATAGACCAGTTGGGCCGAATGGCCTGTTTCTGTGCTGTAGACTCAAAGTAACTCGATGTACCTCTGTCATTCCTTCTCTCTTTGTCTTGTCATTCTCACTCTTGCTCTCCATTATTTCTGCACTCCACATTTATTGAAATAATAGTTCAGTGGTATAATCTTAACATTATAGACTATAGTCTAACTGTGTATTTCTAGGTTTGTGTATGTTAGATAATTATATAGCAAATCAGCAAAGATGAGGTGAGCTGGAGACCATGGGCCAGATTTTGCTGTAAGCAGTGCCTTTCGTTAGACTTGCATTTGCCCATAGACTTTCTCTGGGGGTTTTGCATGGCAAGTTGCTGTCAGTGGGAGATCCAAATGGTACGGCGCCCACCACAGGGCATCTGGGACCTGTGTGAACAGGGCAAGCAACTGTGTGTCTCCTTAACCAATCAGATTGAAGAATCGTTCATCACAGCGCAGAGCCTGAACCAGGAAGTGTAAGTTGGAATAGTGAATTCAATGTTAAATCAGGTACACAAAGCAAAATAATGAGAGGGAAAGAAAGATTGGATTATGAGAGAGATAAAAGAAACAGAAGGAAATAGTTTTAAAAAAATTATTAAAGTTTTTTCAAAAATCTTTAACAATAATTAAAAGCTGAAGGAATGAGACTCCACACTTGTAAAAGTTAATTTTCAGTGCCAGAGAGGTTGTTTGGCAGTAATTATGACATACCACACCGTTAAAAGGGTACTTAGACTGGAATGGACAAGTCCTAGCTATTGCATATACATAAAACTTAATGAGAAAAGGCAATAATACCAGAGGACTGACAGACAGCTAATGTTATTCCTATATTTAAAAAGGGAGAAAGAACAAGTCCAGGGAACTATAGACCAGTTAGCATAATGTCAGTGGTGGGAAAGATAATGGAATCTTTACTTAAAGATATAATAGAAAGACATCTAGAAAAGGAAAATATAATAAAGAATAGTCTGCATGGATTTCAGAAGGGAAATTCATGCAGGACCATTTGAATTCTTTGAAGAAGTAACAGAAAGGATAGACAAGGGTAATGTAGTAGGTGTAATATATTTGGATTTTCAAAAGGCCTTCGATAAGGTACCGCATTATAGACTCATGACTAAGGTCAGAGCATGTGGAGGCAGGGGATAGATAGCAGAATGGATAGCAAGTTGGCTACAAAACAGAAAACAGAGAGTAGGGGTTAAGTGTAGCTACTCAGACTGGCAAAAGGTGGGAAGTAGTGTACCACAGGGATCGGTGCTGGGGCCACTGTTGTTCACAATTTACATTAACAATTTCGATTTGGGAATCGGAAGTACAATTTCAAAATTTACAGACAACACCAAATGTGTCAAAATGCAAGAGGACATTAATAAACTTGCAGAATGGACGTGTAATTGGCAAATGATTTTCAATATAAATAACCGGAGGTCGGATATGGTTGGTAACCAGAGGACACAGATTTAAGGTGATGAAACATTTTTTTACGCAGCGAGTTGTAAACATCTGGAATGCACTGCCTGAAAGGATGGTGGAAGCAGATTCAATACTAACTTTCAAAAGGGAATTAGATAAAATATACAGGGCTATGGGGAAAGAGCAGGGGAATGGGACCAATTGGATAGTCCTTCAAAGAGCCAGCATAGGCACAATGGGCTGAATATCTTCCTCCTGTGCTGTACCTACAATGATACATGTGAGGTGGTGTATTTTGGTAGGATGAATAAGGAGGCCACATACTGCTTGGATAATAAGAGTCTAAATGGGATAGAGGAGCAAAGGGATGTCGGGGTACAGATATATAAATCACTAATAGTAGCGGCGCTGGTTAATAAGGCCATAAAAAAGGCAAATCAAGCACTAGGGTTCATTTCTAGAGGGACAGGACTGAAAAGCAAAGAAGTCATGTTAAACTTGTATCGAACTATGGTTTGACCACACTTGGAGTATTGTGCACAGTTCTGGTCTCCATATTATAGAAAGGATAAAGAGGCATTGGATAGGGTGCAAAAAAGGTTTACAAGTAGGATACCAAAACTTAGAGAATATCTTTATCAGGAAAGGCTGAACAGACTGAGGCTTTGGGACTCTTTTCTCTCGAAAAGAGAAGGCTGAGGGATGACCTGATAGAGGCCTTTAAGATAATGATAGGGTTTGGTAGGGTAGACGTAGAGAAAATGTTTCCACATGAGGGGCAGCCCAAAACTAGAAATCATAAATATAAAATATGGGGGAATCCAAAACTATAGGTCATAAATATAAGATAGTCACTAATAAATCCAATAGGGAGTTCAGGAGAAACCTCTTTACCCAGAGAGTGGTAAGAATGTGGAACTCGCTACCACAAGGAGTAGTTGAGGCAAATAGCATAGATGCATTTCAGGGGAAGCTAGATAAGCACATGAGGGAGAAAGGAATAGAAAGTATCCTGATTGGGTTAGATGAAGCAGGGAGAGAGGAGGCTTGTGTGGAGCATAAATGTCGACATAGACCAGTTGGGTCGAATGGCCTGTTTCTGTGCTATAGTTTCGATGTAACTTGATGTAACAAACTTTCTGTGGCGGATTTAGTCCGTTTCTACGACGTCTGTACAGGAACTTCAGGCCGTTCAATGCATTTGAATGGGGAGCCAGATGACGAGATGCCGGTTTCGTGGAGGTTACGCAGGGGCAGTACCTCTCGGACAGCAACCTCCGGATTTTCGCCTTTAATTGCGCTTAATGCGGTCGCCGGCAGTTGCTGTCAGATTTGCGCATAGATAACATTGAGCGCTGTTAGTCTCTTCATTATTTTCACAGCAGAATCCGGCCCCATATTTCACAGGACAAACTGAATTGAATAATTAATTTCTCTTACAATTTTTAAACCAGATACTTCAATATGTGAAAAGGGTCCTTGACCTTATAAGATCCCTGCTGCCTCATCAGCCTTAATTCATGCAGCCAGCTATCCCTACAGTTTAAAGATCAGTTGAAAACAAAACCATGGCGTCTCATCGACCTGTGGAAGTTTGTAGCAGGAAGCACGGATTGCTCTTCCTACTGATTACATTACCACAGAAGCACAGAAGAAGCATCCACAAGAAGGTCACATTGGTGTCAGCAGTAGGAGGATTGGTTCCCCCTGCTGTAAGCAATGCTCCTGTTGTATTATAAATCTGACACTGGATTTGCACAGGTATTGTTGTCAGTTTGGCACCAAATTGTTAGTATAACGCTTCCAGATCTAAAATTGGAAGGTCGAGACTGCATCCAGTGGGATCCACCTAAATCGATGATTTGACACTGCAACATGACTTGCCAGCTTCAGTATACAGCTGGAACCAGGACAGTGCCCCAGAAATGATGCAATGCCCTAGAAGTATTGTGATGCATAGTAAAACTTGCCTTTCTACTTATTCATGCGACCTCCTGCTTCACTTTCCCCATGACCCCACACCCCCACACCCCCTCACCCCCACTCCCACAACCTTTATGCAACAGATTAGAAATCTGTGTCAACAACTGTTAAGGGATCACATTCAGGAAGTGATTCCAGATGATCTAGAAGTACAGCTGCTTGACCAATAACGCAAGAGTTGAGGTGTTCGGGTAAACGAGCAGCTCACTTTTTTGATGTACCATTTGGTGGAGTACAATTCAAATGTCAATTTGAGTGTATCTGATGGACTAGGTGTCTTGCCTGATATTTTGCAAAGGGCTTTTGGCCCATCATGACAAACCAAAATAAGTTATGGACAGGAATCATAAGGGTTTCTGACATACAGCAGTGTGTGTGTACCAAAAAGATTGACTAAAGCTAGCTCATGATATCCCTCCTGCAGAACATCAGGCGGTAAAATGGACAAAGAAGATATTGTTGAAGCATTTTGTTGGCCCAATATCTCCTAGGGAATGACTAAATTTAATGGATATATGATCAGAGTCAGCACATGGGTAAACTAGGGGATTACAACAAAGCACCACCACAATCCCTGCCCATTATTAGTAAACCTTTCAAGAGGGTGGACATAGAAAATGTAGGCCCCATGTCTGTCAGAAGTCAGCTGGGGAAATAATACGTATTAATCTTGGTACACTACAGATCCAGGTATGCATACTTGGTAGTTCTTGCCCCATGGACGTGGACATCATGGCCAAGGCATTGTTCGTAGTGTTTACTTGAATTAGGTTCCCAGAAGAGATGTCGTCTAACCAGGGCTAGTTTTACATCTCAGCTAGTCACTTGCTTATGGCAACAATGCCAAATGAAACAATTTTCCTTTATCCCATACCATTCTCAGACAAATGGGTTGAAAGAGAGGCTTATTGGCATACTGACTCGCATTGAACAGAGCCCCAAAGATTGGAATAAAATGTTGGTTTGTGTATTGTTTGCTTACTGAGAGGTACCTCAAGAGGCTACAGCGTTCTCACCATTTGAATTTCTATATGAAGCTGAATGCATGGTCTGATAATGTTACTCAGAGAGGCATGCTCAGGCTTATAAAGTATGTGCTCATCTTGAGAAATGATCTGAGTAGTTTGGGCCACAGAAAAACTGATATGACCATATTTCTAGGCAATGGGACTAGCAGGTTAGCCAGAGCAACTAGTTCTGTTGCCAGTGAAGCATAACAAATTAGAAGCCCTTTGGGCAAGTTCTTAGACATTGGTGGAAAGGCGAATGAGGCAGACTAAGTAGTCAAGATACCCAGTTGGCCACATAGTGTTTGCCTCTGTCATGTCACTGTACAAAATAACCTAGATTCCTGAGCAAGTAAAAGCAATCTCTAAAACATAAGGATGATGTGGAGATGCCGGTGATGGACTGGGGTTGACAATTGTAAACAATTTTACAACACCAAGTTATAGTCCAGCAATTTTATTTTAAATTCACAAGCTTTCGGAGGCCACCTGAGGAAGGAGGTAGCCTCCGAAAGCTTGTGAATTTAAAATAAAATTGCTGGACTATAACTTGGTGTTGTAAAATTGTTTACAAAACATAAGGATAATAACGCTATCTATAAGGACACTAACATAAGGAAGTATACAGTGTGTTCTTTTTGATATACATTCATGACCTGGACTTGGGTATAGAAGGTACAATTTCAAAGTTTGCAGATGACACGAAACTCGGAAATGTAGTAAACAATGTGGAGGATATTAACAGACTTCAGGAGGACATTGACATACTGGTGAAATGGGCAGGCACATGGCAGATGAAATTTAACGCAGAGAAGGATGAAGTGATGCAATTTGTAGGAAGAATGAAGAGAGGCAATATAAACTAAATGGTACAATTTTTAAATGGGGTGCATGAACAGAGAATTCTGGGGGTGCACATACACAAATCTTTGAAGGTGGCAGGACAAGTTGAGAAGGCTGTTAAAGCGTATGGGATCCTGGGCTTTATTAATAGAGGTATAGAGTACAAAAGCAAGGAAGTTATGCTAAACTTTTATAAAACACTGATTAGGCCTCAGCTGCAGTACTGTGTTCAATATTGGACACCACACTTTAGGAGGGATGTCAAGACCTTAGAGAGGGTGCAGAAGAGATTTACTAGAATGGTACCAGGAATGAGGGACTTCAGTTATATGGAGAGACTGGAGAAAGTGGGATTGTTCTCCTTGGAACAGAGAAGGTTAAGAGGAGATTTGATAGAGGTGTTCAAAATCATGAATGGTTTTGATAGAGCAAATAAGGAGAAACTGTTCCTAGTGGAAGAAGGTCAGTAAGCAACGGACACAGATTTAAGACGACATGAGGAAACATTTTTTTACGCAGCGAGTTGTAATGATCTGGAATGCACTGCCTGAAAGGGTGGTGGAAGCAGATTCAGTAGTAATTTTCAAAAGTGAATTGGATAAATACTTGAAGGGAAAAATTTACAGGGTTATGGGGAAAGAGCAGGGGAATGGGAGTAATTGGATAGCTCTTTCAAAGAGCCGACACAAGCACGATGGGCCAAATAGCCTCTTCCTGTGCAATACCGTCTATGATACTATGATATGAACTCACTTATAGGAGAGACTGAGGGGTTGATTTCCACTCCCGGGCGGGAACACGGCCTCGTAGGTTGCTGGCCTGTCTGGGGCCGGTAGCAGGGAAGCTCAGCCGATTTGAACGGCAGGCCATCATTTGCATGCCCCTTGCCGATTTTGCGACCAAAACGGCTGGGAAGTCAACAGGAAGCAGCTGCTCGGGTGTTAAAATAGGGTGGGTCGGAGGTCACCACCGGGGATCCAGAGGCGCAGTCCCTGGCAAAAGGTAAGTAGTTCAGAGCGAAATCGTG
Organism: Heptranchias perlo; assembly: GCF_035084215.1. Classification (NCBI taxonomy): domain Eukaryota; kingdom Metazoa; phylum Chordata; class Chondrichthyes; order Hexanchiformes; family Hexanchidae; genus Heptranchias; species Heptranchias perlo. Next base: position 20,637,181 of record NC_090338.1, read on the forward strand.
GATGGGGGAGGAGAATACCTGGAGCAGGAAAGGCCCAAGATTTCCTTATCAGTCAGGAGTAGCAGGGTCCCGGCAGCTTTGGCCTGGTGGCGAATCTGCCACTGCCTCGCGCTCAAGTTAATATAGACTGGGCCTCAAACCGATGGTATGGGAATGTTTAATGCTCACTCTGCCCCCCCCCCCCCACGCCCCCCCCTTCCTGCCGCCCGATTCCCACTCCTGGTTAAAATCCCACCCAAAGAAATATGACGCTCTTCACAAAATGAGGCCCTGGAGTTAAAATAGCCTGGGCCTCAAACTGACGACCTCGGCAGTTTTAACACATCCCCCTCCACCCACCAAAATTCTGCTCTTCACATTGTGCTTTTGCCCTATCGTACACCTTGTCATCAGAATGGCCTGAAGACGACATTCATTTTGCCTGTCCTTCAGACAAAGTTTTCAATATGAGAGAATCATCCTATGGCAGTTGAAAGGCCTTCTGAACTCTTACAATGACTGCAGGAAGAACGTGCAAAAACAGTTGTTGTCATGATTAGTCTGCTTGAATAAGAACTTGTGAAGTAACGGCACTATTTTATTGAAAAATAATAACTGCTTCACTAGGACACTCGCTACCCAATATATTATGCTGTTTTCCTGTGATATTCATTGTGCTGTATGTATTAAAGCATATGTTGCTTAGGGATTTTTGTTTTGCACTTGAAGTATTTCACGTAGGAGAATGAGGTACTAAGGTTACATTTCAGTACATGATGAAGACTTGTGTAAAACAGCCGATATCTGAGAATGAACTAGGAAATGCAGGCAATTAATAAAGCAATGGTAGAGATCTGGAGTTTGCGCTCATTGCTCAGTGGCCAACCTCGCATGAGGTCAATTTCCCTAATATCTGAGAGCGGAAGAGAGGCAACGTTTGATAATTGCTTAAATTCATGTTGAGCTCAAGAATAATTGGTGCCTGTTTCTGTCTGTTTTAAACCCAGCCAGCATCCTTTCTGAGGCAACAGATTTTTGTTTTGCTTCTTGGCACTTTTCCTTCAGGTGTCGCACTGTGAACATATCTGATTAGGATGTACCTCTCTGGAAATGGGATATAATCTGTGATAGTTATACATCTGCTGTTCATGGCCTTTCACCACTTCCCCCCACCCTTTTTCTTTTGCATTGGTTTAAAATTGTTAGAAACTGTATTGACAAAATATTTATCATTTTCTTGCAGGATAGGATCCAGTGAAAGCTGTGAAGTATACACGTAGATTATGTGGTGAGTAACGTTACTTTTTGGAAAGAGAATTACGTGTGTAAGTTAATTTACAGTTTTATGAGTCCAGACAGGCAGAGCACACAGTAGCTATTATATTCAGTCATGTCTGATACTATATGGTTTGTCTGTCTCGTGTTGACTCCATGTCAGCTGCTGTACGTGAACAGAATCGAGTGGATAAAGATAATAATTATTCTTCCCTCTCTCCCCTCCACACTGACTTGGTGGTGTACATTCACTTCATGATGTGACAGACGACAAAACACCCAGATTCAGGGATTTGTGCTGAATTTTGATTCCAAGAGTACCATCAGCCCTCCAGTATCTTGCCCAAGTAGCCATTCTTTGTGTATGAATCTGAGCCAGTTATTCCACTGTGAAGGACATCCCAGCCAAGTCCAATCCTTCACTCGCTCAAAACTCCACACACACTTGTCAGCAGTGGTCAATGAATAGTGATCAGAAGCGGGATTGTGAACTGAATTTCCCTGCACTTCCCTCCCTAGCTCAGGTCCATTAAGCCAATTTGAGCTCCACCACCATCTCAGCCGTTGTTGACTATCTCAACACAGGTCAGTTATTGAAGTTAGGTCCTTATGATGCAGTCCATCCACACCAGGTGGTGCATTTACCCAACGAGTCATCAGGGCACTGCGTTCCAGTGTTTTCAAAGCACTTTGAAGGAGCTCTAAGCTCATAACGGCTACTGGCACAAGAGTATTTGGAGAGTTACTAGGATACAAAAGAATGCTTAGTACCCACTGAGGCTGCATGTGTTAAGTGGACCTTCAGCTCACCTTCTAACAAGTCATATAGAATCCTGTTACACATGTCCACCTCAGGTAGTAAACACCACAAACACTTTCATCAACACAAAGTTAAATTGTCTGCAATGTTATCTTCTGTCTTGTGTAAAGGAGATACATGCTTTAATTTGGCATTGTTGATGTTAAACTTACTAGTATTGCACCAACATTGACCAAATTAACTTCAAGCGGAAATAGGATTTGTGTTTGTTGCGATCCCCATTCTATGGGTTGGGTTTAACATACGTATGTATGAGAAGACAGGCTGGTCCATCGAGCCTGTCCCAAACAGTCATGACAAAACTAAGCATCGTGACTCCCACATTTTCCCTCTCACCAGCAACCATTTAATTTCCTGGGAGAGGCAAAAAAATATATAGAAAAAACCCTAGGCCAATTCAGGGAAAAAAATTCTGCAAAATTCCTTTCCAATTCTCTAAGGCGACCATAACGAGTGCAGGAGATCACAGTGAACATGAGGTACGTACGCAACGTCCCATCTATTTTTTGTACGCATTGATATTAGCCACAGCAAGGAAATCGTTCAGCTCTTTTTTGAACTGTTGCAGTAAATCCACGTTCACTACACAAGCTGGTAACTTGTTCCAAGTGCCGATAACCCTTTGGTTAAAAAAAAACTTCCTGACATCTAACCTAGTTCTATGATTACATAGCTTATTAGCAGGACCTCTCATTTTACCTAATCTATCTAGTTCAAATAGTCAGTCCACGTAGATGCAGCCTAGTCCCTTTGCCATTTTAAATATACTTCAATTAATTCATCCGAAAGTTTACACTTTCCTTGTGTAAGAAGACCCAGCTCTCTGTTGAGAAAATTAAGGCTTTTTAAACCAGGGATCATTCTAGTGACCCTTCTTTGAACCTTTTTCAGAGACTCTATATCCCCCATCATGTAAAGGGACCAAAACTGGACACAGTATTTCAGATGAGGCCTAACCAGGGTCTTGTATAAGGACTTTTTGATTCTTTTTTGTTTAATATTCGATCGTCCAGGCCATACATCCTAGTAATCTATTTGCCTTCACAATAGCCTCTCGGCACTGGTTGTGTACCTTCTAGACTTGTACTATAACTTTTGGGTCCCTTTTTCTGCTCAACAGACTTTAATTGTGTACCGAGCATGGTATATACATGCTTGGCGTTAGCTCTACCCACGTGCATTACACTACATTTATTTACATTAAATATCATCTGCCAGACATGGGCCCAATCCCCCATCGCAACTCGATTAAATTGAACTCTTTTATTTCCAGAGGCCATGTTGTGAGTCTCTAAAAATGCCTACTTTGTCGAGGTGGTCATACAAAATATCTCATGATCTCTTCTAACAACTTTCCAATCACTGAAGTTAAGCTAATGGGCCTATAATTTCCTGGTTCGAACTTGGTGCCCTTTTTAAATATCGGTACTACATTAATCTCCCTGCAATCCATAGGAACAATCCCTGTCACCAGCGTGCTATTAAATATATAAAGCAGGGGCTCACTTACCACATCTCCCATTTCTTTGAGCACTCTGGGGTGAATGCCGTCAGGCCTGGGAGTCATATCTGATTCAAGGCCCCTTGTTCTTCGATGGATTTTATCTGCATCCACTTTGACATTCTCAACTGTAGTGTTAACTGTCCATTGTATTAATGGCAATTGAGCATTGTCTACTGCAGTGAATACTGATGCAAAGCAGCCCTTTAAAACCTCCAGCATATGCTGGCAGTTCACCAGAGTTTGCCCTGTCGTATCCTTCAATGGCCCTCTGAAGTCTTTTATTGCCTTCTGAGACTGAACATAGCTAAAAAGACTTTGCTATTGCTACCACAGTTATCCACAATCTTCTTTTCAACTAACCTTTTGTTGCCTTAGGAATCTATTCCTGTTCTTCTGGGATTTATTTGCTTTGAATTTGAAAAAGTGTATGTGTATAAGTCTGAACGGTCCTTGCATGTGACCAGTTAGCCACGGATTATAGCTGTATATCCCAGTGACGTCACTGCATCATGCATTAACAAAAGGCTCATAATTTGTTTTGTTGCTCATCAGAGATGGGATGAGGAAAGGAAGCTAGATTAGATGATCGATTCTCTAGGTATTTGTATATTATTCAGAAGCACTCTCTGAGTTAAGGCAATGTAGGGGTTTACAATACTGTATTCTCACTTTTAGGACCTGGGTTTGAAGCCAGCCCTGATTGATGGGATGATCACCTCTTCTTCCCTACTTCTGTTTTTAGTGAAAGGAGCTCTTAATGTGCCCAAAAGAATACTGCCTTGCACTTTGGAGTCACTCATTGCAGGAAATCTGTTGCAGTATCATTGGCTTTTCTGACGTATTGTGTTCAGCCCAAAAGGCTCCGCCTAGATCACTAGGGTTGTATCTATACTGGTGACCTCAACCCAAATGGTGGTCAGGAAGTCACACATGTCTCCTTATGACCTCCATGATGTCACTTCCAGCCTTGCAGAGAATTACCCGACCTCTGCTCCCCAGGACAGTTTGACCCTAATAATCTTTTTTGACCTTGGGTTGCTTTCTGACTCCCAAGAACTCTTCCCAGGCTTTCAGTCTAAATTTTAATGGAAAAGGAGGAAGATCCTATGGGAGTGGGGTGAGGGGTGGGGTTAAGAATAAGATTGCAGTCCTGTTGAGGGTCGGTGAGATGAATGTATTGTGTTCACAATTAAAAGGTGAATTATTGCAGGATGCCTTCCCATCACATAGTACTTTTATGAATAACTGGCTCCAGAGTGTAAAATCTATGATGTTATCACATGTGTTTCTTGCCTTTCATCCAAGACCTCCCAAACAAACCACATTGAAGAATAAGTGACTTGTCTTCACTTTCTTCCCCCTCCACTCCCCTTCTTGAAAAACACCTGGAATTCACTTGCCGCCTTTTGTCTACTACGGCTGTGACTGGGATCTCTCTGTGCAAGTGGGAGCAATGTGATCTGCATTTTCTGTTTATTATGAGTTGCAGCACTAATATAGTGAACTACCATCTCTTATTTTTAAATTCTACTGTCTACTAAAATAATCAAATAGCCATGTAAAATGATGATAAGATGTATGTGTTTTGAACCATGCAGTTTATTTTCCCTGAGGTAAAATGTCAAGCTTGTCTTGTGATTCTCAGGTTGTCTGTTATTTTAGTTAAAAGGAATTACAATTCATAAGGAAACCCTTTTTCATAAAGGAGATGAACTACTATTTTTATTTGTAATGACATAGATTCTAAAATTTAAAAGAAAGGATATTAGATTTGAAAGGGTGGTATTTGTAAAATAAATTTAAAATCTTTGAGCTAATCTGCTATTTTATATGAATGCACTGAAATTTTGAAACAGCAAAAAATCTAAAGCAGACTCAGATCTGACAACAAAAGCTAAACTGTGCCGATTTGTAAATATTGTTCTGCTCCCATAAACGCCACCATTGGCCTCAAAAAGGTATCTGCCCCTGGTATTATACCATATGATCATCTTCACATGGACGTGATGTCATTTGGGTGCTCAGAAATGAAACTGGTTGACTAGGAACATGGCTACCATGGATATAATGAAAATAGATGAGGCTCAAGGCATCAACAACAACAACTTGCATTTATATAGCACGTTTAATGTAGTAAAACGTCCCAAGGGGCTTCGCAGGAGCGTTATCAAACAAAATTTGACACTGAGCTACATAAGGAGATATAAGACCATAAGAGATAGGAGCAGGAGTAGGCCATTCGGCCCCTCAAGCCTGCTCCACCATTTAATGAGATCATGGCTGATCTGATTTTTACCTCAACTCCACTTTCCCGCCTTCTCCCCATATCCTTTGACTCCCTTGCTGATCAAAAATTTGTCCAACTTAGCCTTGAATGTATTCAATGACTCAGCCTCCACAGCTTTTTGGGGTAAAGAATTCCAAAGACTCACGATCCTCTGGGAGAAGAAATTCCTCCTCATTTCCGTCTTAAACGGGCGACCCCTTATTCTCAGACTATGCCCCCTAGTTTTAGATTCCCCCGAGAGGGGTAACATCCTCTTAGGATCTACCCTATCGAGTCCCCTCAGAATCTTGTATGTTTCAATAAAGTCTCCTCTCATTCTTCTAAACTCCAATGAGTATAGACCGAACCTGTTCAATCTTTCCTCATAAGACAACCCTTCTATACCCAGAATCAACCTAGTGAGCCTTCTCTGAACTGCCTCCAATGCAAGTATGTTCTTCCTTAAATAAGGGCACCAGAACTGTACGCAGTACTCCAGGTGTGGTCTCACCAGCCCCCTGTACACTTGTAGCATGACTTCCCTGCTTTTATACTCCATCCCCCTAGAAATAAAGGCCAATATTAGGACAGATGACCAAAAGCTTGGATAATGCGGTAGGTTTTAAGGAGCATCCTAAAGGAGGAGAGTGGTAGAGAGGCGGAGTGGTTTAGGGAGGGAATTCCAGAGCTTAGGGCCTAGGCAGTTGAAGGCACGGCCTCCAATGGTGGAGCGATTAAAATCAGGGATGCGCAAAAGGCCAGAATTAGAGGAGTGCAGAGATCTCGGAGGGTTGCAGGGCTGAAGGAGGTTACAGAGATAGGGAGGGGCAAGGCCAAGGCCATCTCTTTAACCTCCTCCAGCCCTACAACCCTCTGGGATCTCTGCGCTCTTCCAATTCTTGCCTCTTGTGCATCTCCGATTTTAATCGCTCCACCATTGGCGGCCGTGTTTTCAGCTGCCTAAGTGCTAAGCTCTGGAATTCCCTCCCTAAACCTCTCCGCCTCTCTACCTCTGTCTCCTCCTTTAAGACGCTGCTTAAAACCTACCTCTTTGACCAAGCTTTTGGTCATCCGTCCTAATACCTCCGTACGTGGCTCGGTGTAAAATTTAGTTTGCTAACACTCCTGTGAAACCCCTTGGGACGATTTGCTACGTTAAAGATGTTATATAATGCAAGTTGTTGTTGTTGTATTATGTATTAATAGTTTTGCATCGGTGCACACTTCCTGTTGTGTAACACTTCTTATGATGTCATACTTCTGCCATCAGACCTCTTTCTGTCACATTTTTCCCATCACACTTGTTAGGCTCAAATTAAAACAATAGCAGATCAGAACCAAAGAGTTAAGGAAGGTACAAATGAAAAATGAGGGAAGCAGGTAGGAAACTACAAAGGAGAAACTTGTGTGGATTTATGAAAATAATCAGAAGAACTTAACAGTAAAGAAAGTGAACCAATTACATCCAAAGGTTTTTTGTCTGCCATGATTTGTTTTGCTCTGCTAAATTTTCTAATTTGGTTTAACTTAAAAAATATATTCACAAGTATATATTTCACAATAACATAACTAAACTCGATTATAATGTTGTATATACCTCAAATTAGAAACCTCTAAACTACTTAGAGATAAATAATGTTGTCTGAAAGTATTTATGATTGACAGGAAGACTTTTGCAGAGGATGTTTGCTGCAAGCCCCACTCTTTTCAATCATTTGCCAAGAGTCAGAAATTGCTAAATTAATTTTGTTGCTTGAAAATAAAAATAAAAATTTTATTAAAATATTTATGGGTTTATTTACTGTTCGGAAGCAGAGCCATGGAGAGCGGAATCTGTCTGTTTATTTATGCAGCTGTGATATTTATCTAAAGAAAATAGAATTTTTCCAGGAACCAATAAAGCACAATTAATTCAATGTTTGCAAAGATCTACCAGAAATGTCCAAGGTAATGCTGAGAATCTTGCCCCCCTCCGCACCCCCACTACCGCACCCTCTTCAAATCCTTGTTCTTGACTGACCTGTCCATGCTGAGATACCCCAGGAATCCATCAATGAGCCAAACCCCACATTCCACTCTCCAAGTTCTGCTAAACCTGAGGTTCCTTCTTGGCAGCACCGCTGTACCCTATGAACCCCCCCACCCCAGCCTCAGTAATGCTAAACATCAGTGGGTAGAAATTGTACAATGTATTTTGTGCAAACTGGTGGAAATCCAGTGGAAGGGGAGGTTGGAAAACAGGGTCAAAAAACCTGGCCCATTGGGTTTCCACCCATTTTGTGCAGGATAAGAAATTCCTGTCCTTTGGGCACTTCTGCTCACCCCGTTCACTTTATGTCTCGGCAGCAGCTTGGGGACGTACCTGGGGGTGTTCCCAGGAATCGCACCAGGTACCCCTCTGGTTGACCAAGTGGTACCTATCGCTGCTGAAAATGGATGGAGCTCCCATTCCGGATCGAATATGGACCATAAGGTTAAAAGGAAACAGCATTTGATCCCAGAGACTCCCTCTCTTATGCCTGTTGTACCTCTACAGGCATAGATACCTCCTACTATTCAAATGACCCTGTCCCCAGGATTTGGATGGGATCACAGCCAAGTCAAAGTGGTGGATGGAATGGTGCTACCAGAATATCTAGGCTCACATGCATTTCTCTAATCTGGTACATCTTGCATAGTCACTTACTATGTCTGCTCATATTTAAATAAGACAAGAGATAAAAATCAAATACTTGGTTGAAGGAATATATATAAAATAAATGACACAGGGAAATAAGAATAATATACACCGCTGGTTTACAGTTTTCACAGAAAAATGAACAGTTGCAGAAGTCAATTCCCAAATGATAAAAATCCCAGAAAGACATGTAATAAAAGCAGAATTTGCCTTATTCGATCACTGTAAATTATTGTAAAAGAGTATATCCTACACCTCATCACGAGCTTCACCATAGGAGATCTGTGGGTTACTTTGGAACAACAAATAAATCTTGCCTTTATATAGTGCTTCAATGCAAGAAATATCCCAAGACACCACAAATAGGTGTAAGCAAAAAGGACTCCCCAAGCCAGGAAGGAAGATTAGGAGAGGTGACCAGAGGGAGTTCCAAAGTGGAGGTCAGAGGCTGTTGATAACAAGGGAGGGAGGGTGCACAATCGGCCAGAGATGACAGTGTGGGGGAAGAGAAGTGAAATCATTACTGGAGATGCACTAGGTATTTTCTGATAGGTAGGAATGGAGTCGAGCAAGGAAAATCCCACAGAGTCAGACAACAGAGTAGAGGCTTTGGAGGAGGTTGATGCGATCAACCATAGTGAATGATGCAGAAAGGTCAAGGAGTGATAAAGCACCAGGTCACAACCAAAGGATGTCATTTGTGACTTTAGCTAGGGTTGTTTTAGTGATTTGAGAAGGGCTTTGAAGTTATGCTGTAAAAAGATCAGCACAACCCTTTAAGAATACTGGCATAGATACCTGACAAGAATATTTATCAAGGATACCATACGATTTCTTAACCCTTCATCTTAACTCATCATCAATGAACCGTTTAGGTTTACCACCCAGTTAATGCCTAGGAGATAATGATGCTGAAATTTGGCTCCCCGTGCTATCTGACATCAATCTGTTTGGATTATATTTGTATTTACACTATCAACTGTTATAACTGGATAGCCTGGTGGTGAAGGATAGAATACTGGAGCCTGGTCTTCACCGAGATCCCATTACACACCCGCCTATAAATGGATACAAGAACGTTCCCAATTGATACCCACCACCTGAATACAATTAACACTAATTGATATAAATCATACAATTAACACCAACCACCAGCAGGATCTGCACAAGTTACTGCGTGAATGAATTAACCCTTCCTTGTCAATTATCAAAGAAGATGTCAAACAACAAAGTGATGAACTAACAAATATTTATTAACCTTAGAATCATAGATAGCAGCATTTAAACATTGAGTATACAAATATTAGTAGACAGGCTTAATTGGCAAAATAAATAAGTGGTTACAAAGGTGGCTCAGTAACATGTCACAGTAATTCAGCAGTAACTTCTTGCTGAGTATAAATTTATAGTTGAGATTGGTGTCTGAGATTGGTATAAATTGGTGGGATTAATTTAGGATCAGACTCCTCAGATCACTGACAAGTTAACAGCATTAGATAACCAGTCTATTGGCTAGATTAAAGTCTATTTGCTTGTCATTAGCCTTGGTTTCAGAACTTATACAACTTTGTCCTTATAAGCTGGTGTGGATGAACTCGTGTCCTCGCCTTCCTCTGGAAGGTTGGTGTTATTTAAAAGAAAAGAAATCATGGACTGGGAGTGCACAATTTTACATGCAATAAAAGCACAGATCACAGAGCACAGATTTGGAATTATTATCCCTCTGTTAGCAAGATGGAAGAATTTGTGAGACTTCATAAACCAACCATTTAGAAAATTTATACAATCTAAAAACTGGCTCCTTATGCTAACAGGAAACACAAACAAATCAGCCGATCTTGTTTATGAGAAACAATTCTTGATTGGATGACTGGCTTCAGTTTAAGTACTGTAAGCGCAGTGCCTAAAGCTCAAAAGATTGTTTCAGTTTACCCAATACATCGACATGTACTTAATGCCTTTAGTGTAGTGAAATGTCTCGAGGTACTTCATAAGGCAGGGGTGGGGGCGCGTGAGGCAAGGGCGGAGTTTATCTAGTGTGAGCCTGGTCCAAAGGTTCCGTTTGGGCCCCCTGCATTTTAGTAGACAATTAAAATAAATACTACCTACTCAGTTTGGTATCAAATCCGCACACGTACGATCGTGAAAAGGCATGTTTGCACTTGGTAACCATTTGCAAAAAGTCAGAAGCAGCTGTTCATTGTGACTATTCTCTGGAGTGAAGTCCGTGATCACAGCAAAATTTCTTGCACTATGGACAAAATGACTGGTGTGATACATAAATATATATTTGGAAATAAAATGAAATACTGGAAACCTAAAATAAAAACTAGAAAGATATAGCAGCATCTGGAAAGAGAAAAAGAAGGCAACAAATTTAGCCCGAGGACCTTACACCCCCAAATGTTAAGTTGCTACAATTGCTAAAAGCAAAAATAAATAAATGAATGAAACTAACTTGTCCTCTGTTGCCGCAGCGACTATAACCTTTTATATATAATGTATCTTGATTTAAACTATTACAAAACTGGAAACGCCTACATTACCTTCAGCGGAGCTGCTGAGAGGCAGGAAGCAGCGAGTGTAGGGGGGTGGCTGTGCGGACCCCACTCCCCCATAAACCTAACATTAACTGTTGTTGGAACCTGATTGATCTGTGATTCTGACGCGCTCCATCATTCCAAAGATGTCAGGAAGTCCGTAGCAAGCGGAGCTGCATCCCGAGGAACTGACCAGTGGCGCTTGCCCCTGGCTCGGGGTCCCCAGTTGTGCTTGGTAACTTGCCATATTGCACGTCGGTATGTCCCATGGAGTGGTATCTACGCGGGGTCCCTGACTGGCGAGGAGCACCGTGCCATTGTACGGGTTGCAATGCCCTAAAGCCACCCCTGGGGGAAGGGTCTTCAGATGTCAGGAAATTCCAGAATCGTCAATCTCCCGAGATTTATCAGCAAATGAGAAGACACTGATTATCAAGCAAAAGCAAATTAACTGGTATTTATTTCATATTTGACTGGAGTTAAGTTGGTTGATAAAAAACTTGACATTATCAACCAATCAAAAATGGAGCCATTGTGGATTTTTTATATTCGGCAAAGTTCTGTCCACCAACCCAAGAGTTTAAAATCCTTTTGTTAATTTTCTACGCTTCAGTTGATCCTCAGGGAAATTACGATTGAAGTGAGTCCAACACTTGGAAATCATCAAGAATAATGGGTGATTATAAGGCCACCCAGAAACTAATTTAATTAGAGCTTTTACAGAGATCGTTTGGTCTTAGATCATCATGTGCACAGGAATTCGCTCTATTGAAGTTGTATTACTCATGCAGCTTAGAAAATTAATTTTTTTGATTTTAGGCACCTCCCTGCAAAGCTTAAAGATCCAAAAATACAGAGCTGCCTCACCTTAAAATAAGCCAGGAACCACGGAGGCCTGGGTTGAAATCCGGCCCAGACAGATGGAATGAAACTTCTTCTACATCCATTGGCTATTGGGGTCTTCTGTGAAATAGGTCTGAACTGTCTTGATCCAATTCCCTGCAACCATAGCTGAAAAGCAAAATACCGCCACTAATTCAATATTAAATTGACCACCCCCCTCAGAAAGGCCACAAGATAGTTGATGTGGCAACCTTGAAAATGTTGCAGCAGGAACTGCTATTTTTGAGTTGCAGAAGAGACACATCGTTGGGGCAGAACAGAGTGTTGTGCTATATCAACCATTCTATACCTGACTGGTTGTGCTTGATTCCGTTACTGCATGTCCAAATGAAAAGTATTCCATTCCCTGGTATTAACATCCCTCGATAAACACAAAGTTCTCCTTTTCAAAAATCAGCCTGAAAATTCTTTTCACTCGAACTCAGGGTGAGATCTACATTGTCAGAATGGACTTTACGGAATTTCATTTAATGTTCCTGCACGGAACATTACTGTTCCAATTGATTTGGTATTTAAACTTAACATTTAACCTGCATCACAAGAAGATGCAAGTTCCCTCCCCACCGCCCCCCCCCACCCCTCCAAATGACATTGTTGCCGACTGTTGCTGATGGATTGCATAAGTTCCACTGTAAAATATCTGGAAGAAACCAACATTGTCAAGGAACACTGCAGATAGTTTTCAAAGGCACTGTCATACCCCTGATGGAAAGTTATTTCATTTTATTATATACTTTTTTTAATGTTGTCTTTGTGAGACTGATTAGCTTATGGACAGATTGGAATTTACTGTTCTCCAAAACTTCATGATGCATATTTCAAATTGTGGAAGAGGACCAATGTAAACTGTGCAGATTGGAAATGGTTACAGGGAAGTTTTCCTTTGACCTACTGTCTTCTTCCTCACGACAGATCTTCCCAGAAGAGGTGAGCCTCCAACACAAAGCACAGCACAAGTGGTTTATTTGACGAAGACATTTACAAAAGTGTCTGTGGGTAGAAATCAATTATCACAACTTTGCCTGGCTGTCTTTATAAGCTTATTATCACCTCTGCAGAAAAGAAACAAGACTGTAGGAGTTCAGTAAAAGGAAACCTTTATTCAGCACTTGAACAGTTGCTCACTTACCTCAGACGTAAATTCTAAAAGAGCCACTTTCCTGTGCTTGTCATTGTATTTACCCTCTGTGGCATGCAAAAGATTCTTTGATCATGGTGAACAAGTACTGTCCTTTTAAAATAATTGCCATCCAGATAGTAGAAGTAGTTAATACTGTTTTACCATAATGTTGGACCATCTGCAATATTGCTAATTATGATGGCAGGCTTGAACCCAGGTAGCTGGCCTGAGATCATTTCACATTTACACATTTCTTGTTTTCCTAATCTACATAAATACACCTATTACTTCAATTACACTCAGCATCCAACAGGGAGAAAGTATAGTATAGAATACACATTATAACATCCCATTATAATTGCCAATTTCTGTCATGCTGTATTAACTGAAAATATGTACGTTGCAGATATTTAAACGGTTGTTGGACACTCAAAGGTGCAACAGTGAATATTCCCTGAACTTTAATAGAAACAAGAGAGTGCTGGGAAACATATATTAAAAGACAACAATTTCCTCCAGTTAAGCATTGAAAAGACTGAAGCCATTGTTATCGGTATCCGTCACCAACTTTGATCCCATCCCCCACCCCCATTGGCCATTGTTTAAGGTTTAACCAAACGGTTCAGAACCTTGGCATTCTGATTGAATCCTGAATTTCAGACCTTATATTCTCTTCATCACCAAAAGTGCTCACTTCCACTTTGACAACATTGCCTGTCTCTACCCTACCTCAGTTATTTCACCACTGAAACCTTTATATATGCCGACATCTCCTCAACATTGGACTACTCCAATGTTCTCCTTGTTGGCCTTCCACCCTCCATTAAATGCCAATTCGTCCAAAACCTGCTGCACGTCCTGTACTCTCCTGTCCCCTCCTGTCCTGCGCTAAGTCCCGTTCGTCCATTAGCTCTGTCCTTGCTGACCTACACCGACTCTCCATCACTGAACACCTCAGAATTTCAAATCCTTGTATGCATTTTTAAATCGTTCCATGTCCCAGTCCTACCCTATTTGCACAACCTCCTCCAATCCTGTATCCTTCTTTCATTCCCCCACCCCCCACCGAGCTCTCCGCTTCTCTGATTATAGCCTCTTGTGCATATCGCCCTCCCTTGTCTCATCATTGACAACAAAGCCTTTGATCCCAGGTTCATCCCCCTGGAATTCCTTCGTCAAACTTTTCCATCTATGTCCCTATCTGTCCTCCCTTAAAAACCTGCTCAGAATTCACCACTTCAACCAAGCTTTTGATCATCCCTCCATTTGCAATCTCTCCTTTCTTTTCTCAGCATTCTTTTTCCATACACTTATCTGTGAAACACATTGGGATTTTTTTTTTACATGAAAGGCATTATATAAGTGCAAGGTGTTTTTATATATTAAGAACAGTTGAATTATTATTTAATAGAAATAATACTGATGGGTGTCCTAGGCAAGCTTAACTATCATGATTACTATCTGTCCAAGTGAACTGACTTAAAGTTAGGTGGAGCACTCACCTAGGATGAAAAGTTATTATAAACATGTATAGAACCTTGTTTATATCACACTTAGAGTCATGTGCACAGTTCTGGTCTCCATATTATAAAAAGGATATAGAGGTACTGGAGAAGGTGCAAAAAGATTTACAAAGATGATACCAGAACTGAGAGGTTATACCTATCAAGAAAGATTGAACTGGGTGGGGCTCTTTTCTGTAGAAAAAAGAAGGCTGAGGAACGACCTGTTGGAGTTCTTAATGATAATAAAAGGGTTTGATAGGGTAGACGTAGAGAAGACATTTCCTCTTGTGGGGTTGACCAAAGCTAGGGGCCATAAATATAAGATAGTCACTAATAAATCTAGTAGGGAATTCAGGAGAAACTTCTTTACCCAGACAGTGGGTTAGAATGTGGAATTCGCTACCTCATGGAATAGTTGAGGTGAATAGCATACATGCATTTAAGGGGAAGCTAGATAAGCACATGAGGGAGAATGGAATAGAAGGTTATGCTGACAGGGTTAGATGAAGTAGGGAAGGAGGAGGCTCGCATGGAGCTTAAACACCGGCATGGACCTGTTGGGCTGAATGGCCTGTTTCTGTGCTGTACATTCTATAATTCTGTGTAAGGATGTATACATTCCCGGACTGTGTGACACCAGTGCGCCCAAGGATTTGGTGACCGAGGCTATTCAGACTGCATTTAGCTTAATGACACATAGTTTACTTTTGAAAAACATTTGAACTTTTGTCACCTCTACATGTGTGGAGTAATACTGGAGATTGTACAATTGGACAAGGTGACCGTTGTTAAAGCCTTTGGGACCCACTTTCAGGATAAAGTGTTTTTTCTTTCGAAGTGGGCCCCTTGATTTGTGCCTGAAACACTTTCCCACTTTTTTGTTGGCTGGAAGGGCAAAATGTTTACCCAGTAAAGTTACATTTTGTTGAGCTGCCAAACGATACAGCTTTTCCTTATTTGGCACCCAGTGCAAGCAGCGAGGTCCATCAGGTTGGAGCATGGATATAGCATAAAGCTCCCTCTGATGTCCCTAAATTCCAATCTCACCACTGCCCCAGTTTTTTTTGTTTCCTGTGTCAACCATCCTTGTGGTCTTTTTGCATATATCTGTCAATTTGTCCCTTATTTGTGTGAAATTATGAACAGTTTTGTGCAATTGACATGCACCCACTCAGACATGGCTTGAGAATTTCAATTAGGATCTTGTCAGCGATTCAAGAGGTCTTCTCCTGTCACTGTGGGTGACTTTCAACTCCCAGGAGTGAAAGTTTCACTGACACCAGACAGTCCTGCCAAAGTCAACTTTTTAAAATTCTAGCAATTAACTGACCCCATATTTAACTTGTAACACTCACATGTTAAAATCTCAATTATATATTTTCAGTTTTATTAAATTTTGCTTCAGACTTCCATTAGTTGAACAATTTCACCGGTCAAATCTCAGTCCTGATCACTCTGAATCTCCTCAATGTACGGCACTATGCAAGAACATAGTTTATTTCGCGATAAGCAATAGCAAAAATCAAAGTAGGGATTCAATAGTTTACGCTTTTGAATGTTGGCTTTTGATCAGCACATTAAAGGAGCATTAGCACATTGGTAACATCCTGCTGTACACAGGACTGTGTTGGCACATTTAAGAGAGGAATTTCAGAGCAGTGTGTTAAGTGCTATTATGCTATTATCCCATAGTGTAATTTCATGACCTGCGGAATTGGAAACAAAGTGATTGGTGAAGTGATAACCTTGCTGCATTGATGAGTCTGTTGTTACTTGTAGTGTAATTGTTTTTATTATACTCAAGTAATACCTCAAATTTAAAGGAAAGAGTATGCAATAATAACAGCACTGTAGCAAATATAAAACAAACTTTACCCAACAGCCAATTTGGTTGTAGTTCAACACAGATTGTAACTTTCCAGGATAAACGCATTGCAGGCTGATTGAGAAGCCATGGTTCCCAAAAGACCTCCTTCGTATCGTGATACATTTCTTTATTATCTAGAATTTAAAAGTTTGCTATTGTTATTTTTTAAAATCCATTTTCATTATGCTGTACTGTTTAATTTTAATTTATTGTAAAATGACCTTTGTGCTAATTTCTGATTAATTTGATAATGGGCCATTCTGTCTTCGGTTGAATCCACTATCGGTAATTGTATTTTTTTTAAAAAGTAACACAGGAGTTGCTGGAAATTAAGCCAGACCTTCATGTTGATAGCATAGATGCATCTAAGGGGAAGCTAGATAAACATATGAGGTAGAAAGGAATGGAAGGTTATGCTGATAAAGTTAGATGAAGAGGGGTGGGAGGAGGCTCGTGTGGAGCATAAACACCGGCATGGAACAGTTGGGCTGAATGGCCTGTTTTAGTGCTGTAAATTCTCTGTAATTCTATGGAACACAAGATCAGCTATAGCTGTAGCTCCAACATTCTGTGTTACTCCAAAAAGCCCATACACCTATTTCACTGTGAGCGAAATTTTGTCCCAGTTATAGCAAAGTTCAAAATCAGAGTTAACCATCACTTGATGCAACAGGATTTTTGGGATTTTTTATATTTGTTCCTTGGACGTGGGTGACACTGGCAGGGCCACATTCCTAGTTGCCCAGAGAAAGTGGCGATGTATCACCTTCTAAGTGGCTTGCTTTGCCATTTCAGAGGCATTACAAGCCAATCACTGAGTGTGACACTGGAGTCAAGTGTAGACCAGACCATATAGAAGTAGCAGATTCTCTTTTCTAAAGGCCATTAGACCACAGGAAGCCTATGGACCCACCCCTTGCGACCTTTGCTTTCTTTCTCCTAGCTACCAATAATAATATGGATACAAATCAAGCGATGTTCCCCTGACCAGTTTCCGAGTTGGTGAACACAGCTGGATTGTTGCTTTGGTGCAAGCTACCTACCTGCCTTCTCAAGGAGGGAATCATTTGTAGCCTGGGTTGGGAAAATTATAAACAATTCTTCAGCCCTTAGCTGGGAATATTTCACCTTATTTGTCATTTAGAGAAATTGGTTCTATTTTGTAACAGAAAATGGTTGTGATGAAATAATTATAAGACTGCAAGGGGGACTATTTAGTTTTCATTTTGTTGAAGGTTTCGACATACAGAAATTCTGGAAATGGTGAATGCTGCAATGTAAATGCTGAACATTGTTTGTACGTTGCATATTCCTGTCATTGCTTTTACCTTCTGCTAATCTGAATTTGAAAGTCAGTGATATTCTTGTTAAATGGATAATAAAGGGATTAATATGCAGGCCTGCAGCAAGCCTTTGGCCCTGATGACTGCACAACAGTATCAGAGAGTGATCAGATTTGCTGAAATGTCAACTGGCTGAAGCACTTGAGGGACTGGTTTAGAAGTCTGGGAAGATAGCAGAAATGTTTAAAGGTACAGCTACATTAAGTGTACTGATAGAGTTGTCTGTGGAAATCATGCAGGACTTGCTTTATAGTGAGGATCTTGCTATGGAAAAGGTATTTAACATAGCTTCTCCACTAATGAAACAACCATGAACATGCCATGATGTATCAGAGTGTTATAGTGAGGGCCACAATTGTACAGGAGCTATTCAATCTAGCGTCTATCAGTGGTAGAGCAATTAATGACCTACTTTATAGTAGAGGTTAGTGGCTATCAGAAGATATTTTCATGAGGAACATGTTTTGCAAAGGGAGTTAATCAAGTTCCCCTTCTCCTAACATTTTACTGCCCTGGCCTTGCTGAGTGCTGAAACATTTCTGGCAGTGAATTTGTATCCCCTTCATTGCACTGCAGGTGCTTTTACATTTGGTACTTTGTGGGTTGTGAGGGAGGAACACCCATGTGCCAACTCCCCTTGGCTAAAAACAATTCCTTTATCTCAACAGCAGAATCAAAAGCCCATATTTTTACGAGTCCATAATTCTGTCTTTGGTATAGGGGTGTTGCTAAATGTAAAAGCGTCTTTTATCAAAACCCTGATTGACCACCATCAAATTAGACATTTTCACTGTTTCCCCCGTATTTGTGGTTTGTGTTTTGTACCTCCAGCTTGTACTTTTAGGGTGCTTCTACTGTTCAGTAAAACACTTTTCAATAGTGAAGCATTCCACGTGTAGAGCAGGTGCTGGGTTATGGGTTATTTTCTTGAACTCAGTTTTTTTTCAAATAAAGTTTTGTCATCATTGAGATGAAGGATGTCAGTGCTGAGAAAATAAAGATTTTCCCACCTTTGGTATTACATCGTTATCAAGTAGTTCTAGGTCAGGTATATCACTGGTTGGAAGATAAAGCTGCTTCCACACAGCCTCAAGAATGCACCTTATCCCTGACCTCTGAAGAGCACTGCCGACTCTACCAATCTTTGATATTTTCACTCCTTATAGCAGACAGTCTTGTGCTTCGTCTGGCTGTAACTACCAATTAAGTGCCAATTAGTTTTGCGTAACGGACAGTTTTGAACTGGAATCTGGACTCGGGTTGCCCAAACTCAATTCAGTTACGATCCCTGCAGCTGGCAGAGAGCAAAGGCCCTGATCCCATCAGTCTGGCATGGAATTCAATCGAGGACCCAGAGGTGAAAGATCATTGTTGTAACAGACTTATTGATACATTAGTCTGTTAGCTGTTTTTACAGTGTTCTTGTGCTGCAGAACAGATCTTGCAGCTCAAAACTGGGCATCCATGAGGCGCTGTGGGTTATCAGCAGCAGCAGAATTGTATTCCTGCACAATCTGTAACCTCATGGCCCGGCATATTCCTCACTCTACCATTACCAACAAACCAGGGGATCAACCCTGCATCCAAAACTCTGCTGCCCCTATCCTAACATGCGCAAGTCCCATTCACCCATCAACCCTGTGCACGTTGTCTTACATTGGCTCCCAGTCTGGGAACGCCTCGATTTTAAAATTCTCATTCTTGTTTTCAAATCGCCCGATGGCCTCGCCCCTCCCTATCTCTGTAACCTCCTCCAGACCTGCAACCCTTCAAGATCTCTGTGCTCCTCCAATTCTGGTCTCTTGCACATCCCCAATTTACTTCACTTTACCATTGGCGGCTGTGCCTTCAGCTGCCTAGGACCTAAGCTCTGGAATTCCCTCCCTAAACCTCTCCCCCTCTACCACTCCTCCTTTAAGATGCTCCTTAAAACCTACCTCTTTGACCATGCTTTTAGTCACCTGTCTTAATATCTCCTTATGTGGCTTGGTGTCAAATTTTGTTTGATAATCGCTCCTGTGAAGCACCTTGGGACGTTTTACTCCGTTAAAGGTGTGACATAAATGCAAGTTGTTGTTGTTGCATAGTTCTTGGTCTGCTGCTGGTAAGTCTGCTGGACTTTGTTTAAGACCAGCCGCCAAAGGATCTCTTTTATTGGTTTCCTGAGTCCAGTAAATGCTGTATTCTGTCAGCAGCCCGATCTCTGTAACGATGACACCACATACTGTCATTATGCCAGAAAGTAGTTGTACGCGGCAATTGTGGTGACGTCACGATGCAACGTCCGTGGTTTGCATCTGCACATTCAACAAACTGCACTTGCCACTATATATACTGGGATCTACCATTGCAGCCAGTTCACAGAGAGACCGGCTGCACTATTCAAATGTGAGTGGGGGAAGTGTGGCATACTTTGGTCAGAACAGCAATTTAATGTTATAATCCAAGTGATTCAACTCTGGCTGCATTTAGCTGTTGACATTCCCACTGGGCCACCAGCACAGCACTCCATGGGATATTGGCCATCTATCCATACTTATTTAAGATAACATTCAATCCTGATCCAATCTACCTGTCGCAGATGCATCTGTCCGTGACAGTATTGGTAGGAGTGACCACCGCACAGTCTTTGTGGAGACGAAGTCCCGACTACGCACTGAGGATACCATCCAACATATTGTGTGGCACTATCACCGTGCTAAATGGGATAGATTCGGAACAGATCTAGCAGCTCAAAACTGGGCATCCATGAGGCGCTGTGGGCCATCAGCAGCAGCAGAATTGTATTCCAGCACAATCTGTAACCTCATGGCCCAGCATATTCCTCACTCGACCATTACCAATAAACCAGGGGATCAACCCTGGTTCAATGGAGAGTGTAGAAGAGCATGCCAGGAGCAGCACCAGGCGTACCTAAAAATGAGGTGCCAACCTGGTGAAGCTACAACTCAGGACTACAAGCACGCTAAACAGCGGAAGCAACATGCTATAGACAGAGCTAAGCGATTCCACATCCAACGGATCAGATCAAAGCTCTGCAGTCCTGCCACATCCAGTCGTGAATGGTGGTGGACAATTAAACAACTAACGGGAGGAGGAGGAGGCTCTGTAAACATCCCCATCCTCAATGATGGCGGAGTCCAGCACGTGAGTGCAAAAGACAAGGCTGAAGTGTTTGCAACCATCTTCAACCAGAAGTGCCGAGTGGATGATCCTTCTCGGCCTCCTCCCGATATCCCCACCATCACAGAAGCCAGTCTTCAGCCAATTCGATTCACTCCACATGATATCAAGAAACGGCTGAGTGCACTGGGCACAGCAAAGGCTATGGGCCCCGAGAGCATTCCAGCTGTAGTGCTGTAGGCAAATTGTTCCAGCACAGCTACAACACTGGCATCTACCCGCCAATGTGGAAAATTGCCCACTTATGTCCCGTCCATAAAAAGCAGGACAAATCCAATCCGGCCAATTACCGCCCCATCAGTCTACTCTCAATCATCAGCAAAGTGATGGAAGGTGTCGTCGACAGTGCTATCAAGCGGCACTTACTCACCAATAACCTGCTCAGCGATGCTCAGTTTGGGTTCCGCCAGGACCACTCGGCTCCAGACCTCATTACAACCTTGGTCCAAACATGGACAAAAGAGCTGAATTCCAGAGGTGAGGTGAGAGTGACTGCCCATGACATCAAGGCAGCATTTGACCGAGTGTGGCACCAAGGAGCCCTAGTAAAATTGAAGTCAATGGAAATCAGGGGGAAAAATCTCCAGTGGCAGGAGTCATACCTCGCACAATGGAAGATGGTAGTGTTTGTTGGAGGCCAATCATCTCAGCCCCAGGACATTGCTGCAGGAGTTCCTCAGGGCAGTGTCCTAGGCCCAACCATCTTCAGCTGCTTCATCAATGACCTTCCCTCCATCATAAGGTCAGAAATGGGGATGTTCGCTGATGATTGCACAGTGTTCATTTCCATTTGCAACCCCTCAGATAATGAAGCAGTCCGTGCCCACATGCAGCAAGACCTGGACAACATTCAGGCTTGGGCTGGTAAGTGGCAAATAACATTCGCGCCAGACAAGTGCCAGGCAACGACCATCTCCAACAAGAGAGAGTCTAACCACCTCCCCTTGACATTCAACGGCATTACCATTGTCGAATCCCCCACCATCAACATCCTGGGGGTCACCATTGACCAGAAACTTAACTGGACCAGCCATATAAATACTGTGGCTACAAGAGCAGGTCAGAGGCTGGGTATTCTGCAGCGAGTGACTCACCTCCTGACTCCCCAAAGCCTTTCCACCATCTACATGGCACAAGTCAGGAGTGTGATGGAATACTCTCCACTTGCCTGGATGAGTGCAGCTCCAACAACACTCAAGAAGCTCGACATCATCCAGGACAAAGCAGCCCGCTTGATTGGCACACCATCCATCACCCTAAACATTCACTCCCTTCACCACCGGCGCACAGTAGCTGCAGTGTGTACCATCCACAGGATGCACTGCAGCAACTCGCCAAGGCTTCTTCGACAGCACCTCCCAAACCCGCGACCTCTGCCACCTAGAAGGACAAGGGCAGCAGGCACATGGGAACAACACCACCTGCACGTTCTCCTCGAAGTCACATACCATCCCGACTTGGAAACATATCGCCGTTCCTTCATCGTCGCTGGATCAAAATCCTGGAACTCCCTTCCCAACAGCACTGTGGGAGAACCTTCACCCTGTAGCGGTTCCAGAAGGCGGCTCACCACCACCTTTTCAAGGGCAATCAGGGATGGGCAATAAATGCTGGCCTCGCCAGTGACGCCCACATCCCATGAACGATTAAAAAAAACATCCTCTTAAATCTCCTCTGTACACTCTCTCGTGCAGTCACATCCTTGCTGTAATGTGGTGACCAGAACTGTACGCAGTACTCAAGCTGTGCCCCAACTAGTGTTTTATCCAGTTCTAGCATAATCTCCCTGTTCTTGTATTCTGTGGCTCGACTAATAAAGGAAAGTATCCTGTATGCCTTACTAACCATTTTATCTACCTGTCCTGCTTCCTTCAGGGATCTGTGGACATGCACTCCAAGGTCCCTCTGTTCCTCTACACCTCTCAGTATCCTCCCATTTATTCTGTATTCCTTTGTCTTGTTTGTCCTCCCCAAATGCATCACCTGACATTTCTCCGGATTGAATTACATTTGCCACTTTTCTGCCCACCTGACCTGTCCATTGATGCTTCCTGCAGTCTACAGCTTTCCTCCTCACTATCAACCACATGGACAAGTTTTGTATCATCTGCAAACTTCTTGATCATACCTCCTACATTCAAGTCCAAATCATTAATAAATACCACAAAAAGCAAGGGACCTAGTACTGAGCCCTGCGGAACCCCACTGGAAACAACCTTCCAGTGACAAAAACAACCGTCGTCCGTAACCACTGAGCCAATTTTGGATCCAACTTGCCACTTTCCCTTGGATCCCATGGGCGTATACTTTTTTGACCAGTCTGCCATGTGGGACCTTGTCAAAAGCCTTGCTAAAATCCATGTTGACTGCATCAAACGCGTCACCCTCATCTACCCTTCTTGTTACCTCCTCATAAAATTCAATCAAGTTAGTCAGACATGACCTTTCCTTAACAAATCCTTGCTGACTGTTCTTGATTAACCTGTGCCTTTCTAAATGACGATTTACGCTGTCCCTCAGAATTGATTCCAGTAATTTGCCCACCACTGAGGTTGGACTGACTGGCCTATAATTACTTGGTCTATTCCTTTCTCCCTTTTTAAATAACAGAACAACATTAGAAGTCCTCCAATCCTCCGGCACCATGCATGTAGCAGGGAGGATTGGAAAATGATGGTCAGGACCTCTGTTATTTGCTCTCTTGCTTGTCTTAATGGCCTGGGATACATTTCATCTGGGCTGGCAATTTATCTACTTTCAAAGAAGCTAAACACTTTAATCGTTCCTCTCTCACTATGTTTATCCCATCCAATATTTCACACTCTTCCTCCTTAACTATAATCTCTGCATCGTCCCCCTCTTTTGTGAAGACAGATGCAAAGTATTCATTAAGAACCATACATAGGTTACCTTTTTGGTTTCTAATAGGCCCTATTCTTTCCTTAGTTATTCTCTTGCTCTTTATGTATTTAGAAAACATCTTTGGGTTTTCCATGACCACAATGCTGTAAGGGTCAAAATATTAAATGCTTTGGAAAAGAATCTATTCTGTGTCTATCTTGTTGGAGGGAAAACATTCTTGTAAGGCATAGGCTTGCTTAGGGTTGCCAATTTTGTATTGATGTATTGTAGTTCTGAGATGATGGGTCAACTTAAATGACTTGCTCACATCCTTGTTGTCCATTTCTTTCATCGTTTTAAAGATCAGGTTCCCTCCCAAACTCTCCTTCAATAAAACAATGTGCTGGATTACTTTTGTTCTTGGTATATATCGATGATTTGAACTTGGGTGTAGGGAACACAATCTTGAAATTTTCTGGCGACACAAAAGTAGGAGGTTTCAAATTTTTTGATAACACTCCTCTGAAGCTCCTTGGGAAATTTTACTCGGTTAAAGGCGCTATATAAATGCAAGTTGTTGCTGTTTGTCAAACAGTGAAGAGGATGTAAAAGACTTCAGGAAGACATGATAGGGTTAGTAGAATTGGCAGACAGGTGGCAGATGCAACTTAATGTGGATAAGTGTGAGGTGATACATTTTGGGAGCTAAAACACAGAATGAGGGCATACATTCAGATGAAAGACACTGAAAGGTGTGGCTAAACACCTTTATGGATTGCTGCTGAGGCCACTGGAAAAACTAGTCGGAGCATACACAGTGCCTGCTCCGCCTAGTCCTTCACGAATTTGCAGAAGGGTCCTTAAATACACACTGGACCTTTTTTCCATATCTAAATTGGACCAACGCTCATTTCAGATGACTTCCAGGGATGCCTAAAAACAGCGACGCTCAATATGGCAGTGGCCAAGCTGCGAGCGCAGATCGGGCTCACAACCTCACGTCCAGAAATTGCTAAGCATTGCGCTTGTTTTACACCCAAAAAGCAGGTGCAACACAAACCAATTTCTACCCCAATGGACTTGATAGTCTCTGCTGTAAACCTCTATGGTTCTGAGTCTCCTGTTCCAAATGTGTAATACCTTAGATTGATCCACAGTAAAACATAAATGGCATCCACACCTTGGGATTATCTACTATTTTTGTAATATTAATCGAAAGGTCCTCCTCTATATTACTGACAGACCGTTTAAAAGCAGCAGTCTGTGTAAAAGCAGCAATCCTAGGATGGACTGGTGTAAAATATTAAAATCATGGCCTTGCCTGGTCCACTTTGTTCTTTATGTGATGAAGTCATTTCTTTTACAGGGATGCATGAATGCATTGTTTCTGAAGACATGTTATCAGTACATTGGGACAGTGTAGTTCCCCACTGAGCCAATCTACAGAAGACTATTATAGGTGAGTAGTAAAGTAAAGCTGCAGCATAATTTGGAAGTGTTTGCAGGTGACACAGATGCCAATCTGAAAGAGATGGCAGCTCTCTATACAGAAACCCTGTCAAATTATGTAACAACTGAGATGTTTACCTTGTTTATGCTGTTCATAGACAGATTGGGGTCAATTTTTAACTTGCCGTCCAGGTGTCGGCACTGCGGTCAGTCGCTCATTGTAGAAACTGCCCAATTTTCATTGCAATGAATGGAAATGAAAATCAGGTGGTTTCTATAACAGGCATGTGATTTGCAATGCCTTTCCTCC
The DNA here is from genome assembly GCF_035084215.1 of Heptranchias perlo. Lineage (NCBI taxonomy): Eukaryota > Metazoa > Chordata > Chondrichthyes > Hexanchiformes > Hexanchidae > Heptranchias > Heptranchias perlo. The sequence continues at coordinate 20,662,763 of NC_090338.1, forward strand.
CTCATTCAGAAGTTGGACTGTTCACTGATGATTGCAGTGTTCAGCTCCATTCATAGTTGCTCAGGTAATGAAGCAGTCCATGCCCGCATGCAGCAAGACCTGGACAACAGATAGACTTGAGCTGATAAGCAGCAAGTAACATTCGCGGCACACACGTACCAAGCAATGGCCATCTACAACAAGAGAGAGCCGAGTCACCTCCCCTTAACATTCAATGGCATTACTATCACTGAGTCACCCACCATCACCATGCAGGGAGTCACCATTGACCAGAAACTCAACTGGACCAGCCACATAAATACTGTGGATACTGGAGCAGGTCAGATGCCGGGTATTCTGCAGCCAGTGACTCACTTCCTGACTCCTCAAAGCCTTTCTACCACCTGCAAGGCACAAGTCAGGAGTGTGATAGAATACGCTCCACTTGCCTGGATGGGTGCAGCTGCAACAACACTCATGAAGCTTGACATCATCCAGGATTCATGCCTGCAGCACAAACTAACATAGAATCACATAGAAGCTCATTGTTTATGCACTTTGCATGTGCCTTTTTCTTTAGATTCAAATTTATCCTCACCTCTTCATTTCTCCATGGCATCTCATTCTTGGCTAGTTTGTTATTTTTTAGTTGAATATATTTCTCCTGAACTCTATCAATCATTCCTTTAAGTATTGCCCACTGTCATTCTATCTCGTTGCCTGTCAGTATTTTTCTCCCATTTACCTACCTTAGCTCCATCCTCTTTCCCTTTTAGTTGGCTTTTTCCCATCAATATTGTGGTTTTTGTACTATCTCAGTCATCACCTTAAACCTTATTATATTTTGATCACTACTCCCTAGATGTTCTTCCACACTTATCTTATCTGCTCCAGTTTCTTTCCCATTACTAGGTCTAGCAGTGTTTCCTCCCTTGTTGGGCTTCTTACATATTGGTCGGAAAGGAGTCTTGTACACATTGTAAAAACTCCAGCCCTTTCTCCCCTTTCACTCCCTCTGCCAGCCAGTTTATTTGTGGGTAGTTGAAATCCCCCATGATTATGATTCAGTGTTTTATATTCACTTGATATTTCTCTTCCCACTTCCTTTTCACTATTTGGTGGACTGTAGTATACACCTAATAGTGTAACTGGTCCCTTCTTATCCTTTATCTCAATCCATATTGATTCTGTTTCTATCTCTGTTCGTTATGTCCTTTCTTGCTGCTGTCATTGTTATTTATAAATATCACCAGCTACCCCACTACCCTTCCTCCTTCACTATTTTTTCTAAATACATTTAACTGCCAGTCCTGCCCTGTCTGCAGCCAAGTTTCTGTTATCCTCATTGTATCCCAAAACTAGGCACATTTGCCACAAACTGGCACTAAGTTGGTTGATCAGATCATCACATGATAATATAATTATGTCCCCAGTTGTTTCATTGATTTATCTGTGAAAATAATGGACATTTTCTTCATCATTCTTTTCCTCATTAATGTTCGTCTCTCCTCTTGTGAAGCTCTTGATTTTTTGCTGCCATATCGTTCCATGGGTACCAGTCATCCTCTGGTGCCTTCCCCAAGTGGCCATTTTTCATGTGTGAGTCATGGCAATGAGTTTTGGTAGGCAATTTGTCTGAAGGGTGGGGGGCGTGGAGTGTAATAGCCAAGCTTGATCCAGACTTCACTTGATATTTATACGTGCAGACTTCCCTTAGGGGGTCACTTAATAGGCATTAAGGATGGGAACCCTGGCCAGTCTTCCCCTAAATCAGGGATGCTAAGGTTAAATATGTAAAGATTTGTAGCTCATTTGAACAACTCTCAGTCTGTCGCATGTCTCAAGCTTTATTAAAAAAATCTCTGCTTCCTTCTCTAAGCACGGATATTTATATAACAATCCCACTTGTGACCACTGGATGGCCCTGTGCTACTTTAATGTATCGTTACAAAATGAAGGACTGTTACTCCTTCCGCAGCTGAGATGAGCTAACTCAGCCCGACTGAGAATGGAACCTGGGACCTTCCTAATTAGGATGGCCTAGCTAATCACTGGATGAATTAGGTCTTTTCAAAAATTCTGTTACAAAGAATTGTTATTAACTTTAAAATCCATTTGACATATTTCTGCTTCCTTATTTTTGAATCTATTTTTTGAAACATTGAGTGCTGATAACATGATTGGCTGAACTAGCTCAGAAGTGTTGAGTTAATAGCAGATATGATGGTCATGAATGAGGGGCCTTTGGTGGTTATACCATTCTAACAGTGCGTGATAATGCAGCTTCCCTGTGCTTTCAGGCCATGTATGTCAAAAATGTCTTTAGATTTGACAATTCCATCCCTTTGATCGATAAAATTATATGTAAAAGGCTTAAGCTCCAAACTGATTTCGCCATCGTCTTAGGGTAAAAAAGATGAACAAGGGTGTAAACAATGTTAATAATAGTGTTTCAAAACTTAGCCAAGGCCAGTCTATTTTTTTAATATTTCCTTGTCGCCTCTGATAAGTAAATGTATTGGGGCAATTCCTCAGGGTTTCCAATCCTCATTCACAGGGGCTAGATCTGTCATCTTGTCATAAATGTTTAACTCTGATTGAATATATTATTTTGGGGACAGCAAATTAACCAGACCTTTTCATCTGTGATAAGTTATGAATCTATCCTGAAGATTTCCCTCATGAGTGAATAAACCTTATATTCCACTATTCTTCATTATGCATTTTGTTTATGTGCATGGCAGTTTTGTTTAGAATAATTAATTCAGATTTTTTTTTATGAATTGCTTTTGATTTCACTCAGTTATGTGATGTTTTCTCTTGAAATTAGAACATTTTCCCATTTCAAGTACGTAATGTCAGCAGCAAGCAGTCCCAGGGCAAATATAGAATGGTCAGATGCAGAGTGAAGCTCCCTCTTTCTGTTCCAACCTCAGAAGAGAACTGCTACTGCACTGACCTAACATTTGAAGGTGTCCTTCTTGGCTCAGTGGCAGCACTCTCCCACTGAGCCAGAAGATCATGGGTTCATGCCTTAGTTTGTCCACTAAAAACAGGACAAATCCTATCAGCCAGCTCCCAATCATCAGCAAAGTGATCAACAGTGCTATCAAGTGACACTGACTCAACAATAACTTGCTCACCGATACTCAGTTTGGGTTCTGACAGGACCACTTAGCTCCACACCTCATTACAAACTTGGTCCAAACATGGACACAAGACCAAAATTCCAGATGTGAGGTGAGATTGACTGCCCTTGACATCAAATCAGCATTTGACCAAGTGTGGCACCAAAGACCCCTAGTAAAAATGAAGGCAGTAAGTATCAAGGTGAAAACACTCCAGTGGCAGGAGTCATACCTGACACAAGGGAAGATGGTTATGGTTGTTCAAAGCCAATCATCTCAACCTTAGGACATCACAGCAGGAGTTCAGGACAACATCCTAGGTCCAACTATTTTCAGCAACTTCATCAATGACCTTCCCTCCATCATAAGGTCAGAAGTGAGACTGTTCACTGATGATTGCAATGTTCAGCTCCATTTGTAGTTGCTCAGACAATGAAGCAGTCTGTGCCCACATCCAGCAAGACCTGGACAACATATAGGCTTGGGCTGATAAGTTTCAAATAACATTTGCGGCACACAAGTATCAGGCAATGACCATCTACAACAAAAGAGAGCCTAACCACCTCCCCTTGACATTCAATGGCATTACTATCACTGAGTCACCCACCATCACCATCCTGGGGATTATCATTGACCAGAAACTCAATTGGACCAGCCACATAAATGCAGTGGATACTGGAGCAGGTCAGATGTCCAGTATTCTGCAGCCAGTGACTCACTTGCAGTCTCCCCAAAGCCTTTCCATCACCTACAAGGCACAAGTCAGGAGTGTGATAAAATACTCTCCAACTGCCATGTGCAGCTACAACAACTCAAGAAGTTCAAGACCACCTCATTCACTAGCCTAAATATCCACCCCCCTCCACTACCTGTGTACCACAACTGCATTGTGTACTATCTACAAGATACACTTTAGAATTTTGCCAAAGCTTTTTTTGGCAGCACCTCCCAAACCCTCAACCTTCACTGCCTGGAGGAACAGGGACAGCAAGTGCATGAGATCACCGTCACCTCCAAGTTTCTATCCAAATCACACAACATCCTGTCTTGGACATATATTGCCATTCCTTCATTGTCACTGGGTCAAAATCCTGGAACCCCTACGTTACAGTATTGTACCTTCATTACACGGACTGCAGTGATCCAAGAAGAAAGCTCAGGGCAGCTAGGGATGGGCAATAAATGCCAGCCTTGCTAGCAACTCCCACATCCCGAGAATGGAGTAGTTGAGGCGAATAGCATAGATGCTTTTAAGGGAAGCTGGATAAGTACATGAGGGAGAAAGAAATGGAAGGATATGCAGATAGGGTTAGATGAAGTAGGGTAGGAGGAGGTTCTTGTGGAACATAATCACCAGCACAGACCAGTTGGACCGAATGGCCTGTTTCTGTGCTGTAAATTCTATGTAATTAGATGGGTGGAGGATTAGTTATCTAACAGGAAGCAGAGAGTTGGGATAAATGGTTCATTCTTGGACTGGCAACCAGTAACCAGTGGTGTTCCGCAGGGGTCGGTGCTGGGTCCCCAACTCTTTACAATCTATATTAACGATTTGGAGGAGGGGACCGAGTGTAACATATCAAAGTTTGCAGATGGTACAAAGATGGGAGGGAAAGTAGAGAGTGAGGAGGATATAAAAAACCTACAAGGGGATATAGACAGGCTGGGTGAGTGGGCGGAGATTTGGCAGATGCAATACAATGTTGGAAAATGTGAGGTTATGCACTTTGGCAGGAAAAATCAGAGAGCAAGTTATTATCTTAATGGCGAGAAACTGGAAAGTACTGCAGTACAAAGGGATCTGGGGGTCCTGGTGCAAGAAAATCAAAAAGTTAGTTTGCAGGTGCATCAGGTGATCAAGAAGGCCAACGGAGTGTTGGCTTTTATTGCTAGGGGGGTAGAATATAAAAACAGGGAGGTATTGCTGCAGTTATATAAGGTATTGGTGAGACCGCAAGTGGAATACTGCATACAGTTTTGGTGTCCATACTTAAGAAAAGACATACTTGCTCTCGAGGCAGTACAAAGAAGGTTCACTCGGCTAATCCCGGGGATGAGGGGGTGGACATATGAAGAGAGGTTGAGTAGATTGGGACTCTACTCATTGGAGTTCAGAAGAATGAGAGGCGATCTTATTGAAACATATAAGATTGTGAAGGGGCTTGATCGGGTGGATGCGGTAAGGATGTTCCCAAGGATGGGTGAAACTAGAACGAGGGGGCATAATCTTAGAATAAGGGGCTGCTCTTTCAAAACTGAGATGAGGAGAAACTTCTTCACTCAGAGGGTGGTAGGTCTGTGGAATTTGCTGCCCCAGGAAGCTGTGGAAGCTACATCATTAAATAAATTTAGAACAGAAATAGCCAGTTTCTGAGAAGTAAAGGGAATTAGGGGTTACGGGGAGCGGGTAGGAAATTGGACATGAAGCTGAGTTCGGATCGGTCAAGGCCCTGTGGGTGGCGGAGCGGGCCCAGGGGCTGAGTGGCCGGGTCCTGTTCCTGCTTCTTGTGTTCTTTAGATTTGAGGTTAGGATCAGATCAGCCATGATCTTATTGAACGGCGGAGCAGGCTCGAGGGGCCGATTGGCCTACTCCTGCTCCTATTTCTTATGTTCTTATGCTTCACTGCAGTACTGAGAGAGTGCTACATTGTCAGAGATGCTGCCTTTCAGATGAGATGTGAAATTATGCCCCACCTGGCCCCTCAGGTGGATGTAATAGATCCTATAGAACTATTGAAGAAGAGCAGGAGTGTTCTCCCAGTTCTTAGCCAACATTTAGCCCTCAGCCAACACCACCAAAACAGACTATCTGATCATTTATTTCATTGCTGTTTGTGGGACTTTGCTGTGCACAAATTGGCTGCCTGTTTTTCCTTCATTACAACAGTGATAACATTTCAAAAGTACTTCATTGGCTGTGAAGTGCTTTGAGATGTTGTGCTGTAATGAAAGGTGCTATATGACTGCTCTCTCTTTCTCCCACATTAGCTATCCTATAGGCTTCCTCAGTAAGATTGTCAATTGGTGCCAGTTTTGTATATTAGAAAGAAAAACATATATACAACTTTTTGATCAAATATGCATTTATGAACAAGATCACATCATAATGAATGAGCCCCAGAGACATAAATTATATTCAACCAGAACTGAACACTTGTGATGAGAAGACAAGTAATGGGTTGAGAGTGCCCATAAGCCATTTCACATTGGATCTTTGCAGCCAAAGTTGTATACTCAGGGTGAGGTTCCAACCAAGGCCAGTATGCTAACCCACTGCATCACCCAGTACCTTTTGCTCAGTTATAATGAGGGTTATCACTAGTGTGAAACCACCTGTCAGACCAGACACAATGCCATCTTCAAAATCCTTTCGGTGGGGATGAAGAATTAAATCTTGATATTGCCACCATTGCAAGTCAGCACACATGAAATGATAGCTATGTGACTCCATACAAAAGTATGTGTTAATCACAATATAGAAGGAAATGCAAATTTACCACTTGAATTCAGAACAACCAAAAAGTTCAGTTCTACCAAAATGTAGCATTTGCAGCATTCAGAGAAAGAGAAGTGATTCTGGCCGTCATGTTCTCACATTGGGTGATAAATTAGCATACAGACAGCAGTGTTTTATTTTAAATGAAGGTACAATCTAAATTCAAGTTCCTCTCATTTTTTTTATTCGTTCTTGGGATGAGGGCGTCGCTGCAAGGCCAGCATTTATTGCCCATCACTAATTGCCCTTGCACCTCAAACCTAGCTGCTCCTGCCTCACTTTAAATCGATAGAATAGAAGCCTATTACATCCTGGGCACCATAAAAACTTCATAACTATGGAGCATTCTGGTTAACAAATAAATATCGTTCAAGTATTTTAAAGCTAATTACTATTCACAGTTAAAACAGACTCCCTGTTGTAAATGGGAGGTTAAGGCTGGGACAGTGAATATTTTTCTTTATTCTGTTGTTGGTTTTCTTTATTTCACTGACCTTTTCTTTTAATGTGAGGCTTCTTACATTAGCTGCAAATAATACATTTATTCATTTATTTAGCAAAGCAACACCACCACTGCAGTGGTTTTAGACTTTTACTTAAATAAAGACAGTGTTTAGCTTTTGGCAGAACACAGGAAGATGTTTGAATCTACACAAGAGCATTTTAATAAAAGACTGATAAAGAGCCTTGAGTCCTGCACGAATGATGTGGGAAGGCTGAGAAACAAACCATAAGAGGTTGGAGACCCGAGGATAAACCTGCAGAGTCCGTGGCATGCTGCGCGTGGCTTTGTTTTTCAGCCTTGCTGGAGCTGGAAACTACCTTGCTTTTCCCTGAGGAAATAATACGGACAGAAAATTCACACACGCTGGGGAATTGATTATTGTGCTCACCCACAGAAATCTCCTGCTCAAAACACACAAGCTGTAGGATCATACTGAGTGAAGCAGCCATTTTATACCTAGCATTCTGCACTGCTATTACAGGACTGCATCCCGTGCATTTTAAATGTGTCATTAGCTTTACACCCTTAGGAGCTTAAATGTAAAGTACAGGCACCAAACTGTTTTAAATACTTTCGAATAGCCACACTTAACTACAGAACATAAGACCTGAATCTTGATTTAACTTTTCATGTACATAAAGTGCTTCTAATTGGCAAAATGGCTAATCACACTGAACAAATTCATTTGGATAGAGAGTCACAATAAATGCACTTTATGTGTAAGGGAAAAAAACACAATTCTTTTGAAAACGGCCACACTGACCACTGATCAGAGCTCGTACTTGTTTATATCCGGAATCTTACAACACCAGGTTATAGTCCAACAATTTTATTTTAAAATCACAAGCTTTCGGAGATTATCTCCTTCGTCAGGTGAGTGAGATTATCTCCTTCGTCACTCACCTGACGAAGGAGATAATCTCCGAAAGCTTGTGATTTTAAAATAAAATTGTTGGACTATAACCTGGTGTTGTAAGATTCCTTACATTTGTCCACCCCAGTCCATTACCGGCATCTCCACATCTTGTTTATATACAACAGCTTCTAACTTCCAGGTAAAATTTAAATAGTCTGTGGTGGAAAAGTATTCCAAAATCTGGAATAATTGAGATTCAGAAACTTGGGGTTTGTGGGATACGTGAGTTTCATAAAAATACATAGTTTCTCACTATTACTGTAAAAAGCGAACCATCTTATTTGTATAGCACCTGAGACGACTATAGGCTTTCTGCCACGATGACAAGAGATCTGGCCCAATTTAGGCCTAATCTCCTCTCTGCTTTGATCGTTTGGCTCTGGCCCTTCAGGTAGAAAATCTGATGATGTGGCTGCCATATATCTCCTTGATTAGCTGGCAAGTAGGTAGTGAAAGCCCTATAGGCTGCCTGTCAGAGCCTGCGGCAATTGTCTGAGCCTGAAGCAACTGTCTGTCAGAGCCTGCAGTTAGTAACATCCATTAAGGCTTGAAGTGAGATGAATGATAAGAGATGGCACCAGACAGCCAGACGAGCTAAGAGATGTTGGACTGAAGGATGTGGAAGCCATGACTTTGCCTGGATTAAAAGGTTCTGTGTTGCAGTTAATGTTCTAACATGCGCAGGTGGATTGCGTGTGCTTTTCTTAAAGCTCATGTTAGGGTTCAGTTCAAGAGCACAGGATTTATAAACATTAACAATGAGGGATTTTTTAAGGCTTAGCTTTGTTTCTGTTTGTTTTGCAGAAACTATATTAAATTTAAAGATTAAAATTCAAATTTCTTCAGAATTGGTCTTTAAAGGGCCAAGAAATTTTTATTGGCAAACTTTAATTTAAAGAGTCGGTGGACAATACTCATGACCTTTGCACTCAGGAAACACCCATTTCCCTGGGAGCAAAGATCAGCAAAAAGGGGCACAGACCTGTTTTAGGCACAGACATGCAAATAAGACAGCAGGAGGTGTTCTCCCCTTCACGCCTCATTTTCCAATAGTTGCGCATCCCAGTGCAGAGGTGGCTGGTGAAATCTGGTGCTATGCCCTGCACCCAGACCCCTGCCAATGGGAGGGTCTATGAGGATCCAAGGGGCAGGCAGGTAAATTTTTCTTCTGAATTGACAATCCCCTCCCAGGAAAAATTGAGCCACACAGTGCCCCAATCTCAGAGGCCTGATGAACAGTTGCAGGCCTGACAGGCTTATATTTGCACCTGCACAAGGCCAAGCCAGGAGCTGGTCCTATGCCAGAGGTGCCCAGGCCATGCTAATGGTGCAGGGCCTGGGCAGGAGCAGTACACTTTGAGTGCTCTGCTCTTGTCCATCAGAACTGAGCCAGGAGAACTGATCCTTCAGTCTTAACTTCTGGATGTGAATTCTGCAGCCTCAAGTGAAAAATGGGGACACTGTGCTTGCTATATTTGAAGAGAAAATGATACGTACTCACCTTTAAACAGTCAGCGTTCAGATGTGTACTTTTCTTAGACTGAGGATATTGTCTCGTAATTGAATATAATTCCCTATATAGTTTCCCTACATTACAACAGTGCCTACGCTTCAAAAATACTTTATTGGCTGTGAAGCGCTTTGCAATCTCCAAGGTACTAAGCTCTTCTTACAAGTCAAAGGTCTTAGAAGAGTGGACCCCACTCCTGTTTACATGTGCTACTATTTATTATGTGTAACCTTTTCCTGTAAGCAGATAGAAAAGAAACATATGAGGACTATTAAAGAAGATGTGTGTCACCCGAATGCCCAGCCCAGCAGCCATGTTATGTGAATCTGTGTACATGCAGCATGCAGGTACCTTGTGTTTGCAGCATGCTTGCTGTTTGTCTCTTGCCATATTTATCGGTCATAGGGCAAACACATTGTCATAAAACATTGGTGTACCTGTGCATTGGTAAGTAATTGGAGGGAAAATGCTGCGTATTCCCGCTCCATGATGCTCCACTAAGCTTTTAGTGAAATTCTGTGAAAGTGCATTGTAAGATTGTCAAATTAAGCAAAGTGTGAGCGCACTTACTGTGGCAACTTTTCAGAGACCAGCAAATTTCTCCCTCATGTCCACTGTACATGTGAGTCAATATTGACTCCTTTGCTGGTCTGCATCCAGCCTGCTCTGGCACTGCTCTTCACTGGAGCAGATCCGTCTACCCCAGAAAGGATATCCTTTTCTGCAGGACCTCCAAAGCTGTACCGAAGAGTGGTGCCTTTCTGCTTTGTCGATTTGCTCCAGCTATTTGCCCCCCCTTGGTAACAGGACAGCTTTCAAGGTGATCAGCAATCCTTTAAGAGCTTCTGGCACTGGATAACCCACCCTTGACCCTGGTACGCTTCCACAATATTATCTGTTGTGCATTAAGGGGCACAGTGATGTAACAACAACAACTTGCATTTAAATATGTATATTTATGATAGCATGTAACATAAACTGATCTCGCCTGGCAATTCAAAGTCAGCACTTAGCACTGCAGGTGCATGCAGCACCCAAAAGACAGTGACCCCCATGACCACGTTTTAACCCCTCTTCAAAATTTATATGTAACCTTTGAGGTTTGTGACAAGAATTGATGTGTTTGAGAAACTAGAGTGTGTGTATGAAAGAAAGGGAGAGATTGCAACAAAGAAATGAGCAAAAGAGATCTGGACTGTGTGAGCGAAAAAGAGAAAGACTGTGTAACAGAGAGAAGGAGACTGCCTATGAGAGGGATAGAGAGGGAAGAACTCCGAGAGGAGGAAGAAGGCACTATATTATATGTAAGTGAGTGAGAGAGAGCGAGAAACTGTGAGGGTGATACAGGGCTGGAATTTGCTAAAAACTTGCGCCATTGTAACGGTGCATCTCTGGCGTACACCATTATTGTGGTGCAGAAATTCCATATTACGGCGCGAGTGACTTATGCCATTACTTACACCACGCCATAGTTTCCTGTTATGCTACTCCACAGAGACCCTCGTTGAGAACATCGAATAGCTAATTATCATAGCTCTGCCCCCATTAAAATCAACGGGAAGATTGAGTTTGCTGAATTAACGCCACTGCAATCGCCACAGCCCCTTAGACCATTATAGGATGGCGCTGGAGGGTTCAGTTAGATTGGTGCAATCGCAGGAATCGTAGTTTACTGTTTAAATTGAATGATTAATTTACGTGCTTTTTTTTGTTATTCAGTGCAGCAGTTCTGTCAGCATCACTGATGCAAAGTGAAAAGCTACAGAAATTATATATATCTGATGGGAGCGGGTTGTCAGATCCGAGTCTGAAACTACAACTCGAATGTGACTTTTTTACATGTAATTTGGGTTCATTAGTTCTATGCATTGTGAATGTGGTCGTTGTGATCACAATGTGCCCATTTACACCTTATTACAATCCAAGTAACAAGTCAGAAATAGCACAGGGATTACAGACTGCTTGAGCAACTGAAGACTTAAAATGCCTCTGGTTTCCGTATTGTTTGTACAACTTCAATGGGAAAGGGAGCGGGGTCATTGTTCCATCTAATGAACTAACCAGACAGATATAAAAACAGTCCTTAAGGCGATTCAGCTCTCTATAATTTGAATTTGTGCTTGTTTCTGCCCATCGGTTCAACCTTCAAACATCTGTTTTTAAACACTTCACGGCCTGAGTAGCACCATATCGCAGTGGGTTTTTACTTTGGCCATTGGCGTTCCTGATCTTCCGCTGTGCTCACTGCGGCGTATTCTAATTATTTTTCCAGCAAAGTGTGGCGTGAATTCGCCACTGGAGGATCGCAGTTCACAAAGGGCTAACGTGCCATTCGTCACCAATATTGCCATTGCAGTGAATTCCGGGCCATTGTCTCATACTAACCAATCCCAGCTATGCTTTGATATTTCTTCTTCGAAGTTAATTATGCTTGCTTCATTCAAATCATCTCTGTACATTTTTGTATTCAATGTAATAACACTTTGATGCATGGGTTGGTAGATTTTTTTTCACTTTCCTCGGGCAGGAAAATGCTTACTGTGAGCTTGATGTAACGTTTTGATAAGGTCATAGCTGGTTATTGGAATTGTGGCTAGCTGTAAATACGTGGCCACCACACCATGCACATCTATGTTTAGGTTATTCTATTCATTTAGTGTGAAATCAAAATCTCAAGATCTTAGTTCATGCTGATGAATACAGCAGTACCTTATTGATTTTATGGTTTGTGATTGGAGGATCTTAGCAATACCTCTGTTGTTTTATAATGTATAAGTATCAGCTGTGGCTCAGTGGTAGCACTCTTGCTTCTGGGTCAGAAGGTTGTGGGTTCAAATCCCACTCCAGAGATATGAGCCAAAAATTTAGGCTGATGGTTCAGTGCAGTACTTAAGGAGTGCTGCACTGTTGGTGGTGCTGTCTTTCGGACGAGAAGGTAAACCCGAGGCCTCTTCTGCCCACTTAGGTGGATGTAAAAGATCCCATGACACTATTCGAAGAAGAACAGGGGAGTTCTCCCGATGTGCTGGCTAACATTTATCCCTCAACCAACAGCTAAATCAGATGCTCTGGCCGTTTATTTAATTGCTGTTTGCGGGACCTTACTGTACACAAATTGGCTGCTGCTTTTTCTATATCACAACAGTGACTACACTTCAAAAGTACCTAATTAGTGGTAAAGTGCTTTGGGATTTCCTGATGTTGTCGTGAAAGGCGCTATATAAATGCAAGTCTTTCTTTATACTCAGGGCTTGAGGGTACTGCTCTTAAATGTACAGAATGCCCTATGCACAAGCAGGCCCATTTATCATATGAGAGGCATAGACTTGTGCGCCATTTAAATAATTGCTGTTCCTGTCCAAGATGCTGGATAATCAAGTATTTTCCCCTTTTCACCACCACAACTTGCCTGCTCTTCGCTAAGATAGATACACTGTTTTCCTCGGTTGCAGTCGACATGTAAATGAGCTGACAGTAACTGAGTTTTTCTCAGTGTATGTGACTAGACACTGACGCCAAGGTGTACACAAGCTATGGCCCACCAGAAATGAATGGGTTCCATTTTATTTGCTGTTCTATGCATGTACAAGAACAATAGAGAAAAATATTTTAAGGCCAAAATTAATTTATTACAGCATTCAAAGGCACTTTAAAGATGGCTAGCAAGAAATCACTCATATAGTATAATAAGTGTTAAACAATGCTCAGAATCTCCAACCAAGCCAAAGAGAGAAAAAAATACACTTTGAAACAGAATTATTCATACATTTGTTGTATAAACAGTGCAAATTGGGGACCGTCTAATATCCAGTTACAGAGAAGACGCCATATCTCACTCGTGGCTTCCATTACTTGTGTGTTTTGTGTACTCATACACTAAGTATTCCACTGTTCCCATTGTGTATCCTAACAACAAGGCAGATCAGACAAATAAGTTGTATTTACCAAAGCTTAGGTGCCACATGAAGCCCAGTCCTGATCTGAATTATCTGCAGGTAATACAGTGCTCTATGCATTAGTATTCCGACATGCTGTATCTCTGTTCGTCTGCACCTTTCAGCATCTTTCCTACTTTTTTCTTTCCAAAAATATACTCCTCATTGGATTTGCCAGCTGTCTACCCATTCCACTAACCTGGTTATGTCTGCTTGAAGTCTTTTAATGTCCTCCTCGCTGTTTGCCATACAGCATACTTTTGCGTTGTCAATAAATTTTGCTGCACCTAAGTTCAAATCATTTATACATATGTGTATGTATATAGTTGAAGATATTGTCTTCGATAGAATAAGGAACCTTCACATTCATTAGGCTGCCAGCGCAGATTATATCCGCCGGATAGTCCTTAAGGAAATGGGATAGGTGCTATGTGAACCCCTTGCCCATTTCTTTAAGAGCTCACTGGAGTCAGGGATTGTTCCCCTAGACTGGAAGGATGCTAACATAGTTGCAATTTTTTAAAAGGGTGGTAAGACAGAACCAAGTAACTATAGCTTGACTTCAATAATAGATGCTCGAAGGAATCATGAGGGATGCCCTATTTGACCACGTAGATAGAGAAGGCCTTATCATGGACACTCAAGACTCTTCCGAAAAAGAAGGGCATCTTACAAATTTGATTTAATTTTCAGAAAGCTTTTGATAAGGTACCTCACAAGAGGCATCTCTACCATTTAGAATCTTGTGGAATTAGTGGTAAAATGGTGGATTGAGAACTGGCTGAATGCAGGAAGGCAGAAAGTTGTAGTCAATGGACTTGGATCTGTTTGGAGACCGGTTACCACTGGTTTCCTACAGGATCGCTGTTAGGACCTTTGCTTTTAACCATTTTCACTAATAATTTAGGAATAGGTGTTGGACGAATGAACCGCAAGTTTGCGGACAATACCAAGATATGTGTGAGAGTTAAGACTGTAGAGGATGCTCAACTACTGCAAGCAGATCATGGTGTGTTGGAAGAATGCACCCATGTTTGGCAAATTATGTTTAACTTAGAGAAGAGCAGTGTTATACACGTGGGCAGATCAAATCACAGTATCATAGAATCATAGAAAGTTATGGCACAGAAGGAGGCCATTCGACCCACCGTGTCCATGCCGTCTGGAAAAGAGCTATCCAGCTTAATCCCACTTTCCAGCACTTGGTCCGTAGCCCTGTAGGTTACGGCACTTCAAGTGCACATATGCACAATGTCGAATATGCTGATACCCGACAGGGAACAGGAATAAAGCCAGTGGTGAAAAAAAGAGATCTGAGTGTTTTAGTGCATCACTTTCGAAAGGTTCATGACCAATGCCATGAAGCTATAGGGTTCTAGGTTGTATTCACAGGACAATTCACTACAAAACAAAGCATACCATTTTGTCCTTGTACAAGATTTTGGTTAGGCCTCAGTTAGAATACTTTTCCAGTTTTGGTCTCCTCACATGGTGGGGGAAATTGAAGCTCTGGAAAGGGTGCAGAGAAGGGCAACAAGATTAATACCTAGTTTAAAACACCTTAGTTACCCAGATAGACTCAAAGAGCTGGGTCGGTATGCTTTAGAGAAGCGTAAACTCAGGGATGATTTGATTGAAGTTCATAAAATATTGAAGGGATTAGATTGTTTTTATGTGGACCAGTTATTTCAATTGAATAGGTTATGGAGGACTAGTGGTCATGCTTACAAGTTATTAAGGACAGAACGAGGTTGGATGTTAGACAGTTCTTATCCCAGAGAATTGTGGATCTGTGGACCTGTGGAACAGGTTGCTGGCTCGTGTGATGAATGCTGATTCATTGAATTCCTTCAAGAAAGAGCTGGACCGGTTTCTAGTTGGGGGTGGAAATCACTTCGTACAAGAGATAGATATGCTATAATATCCGGTGCTATACCTGCTGCGTTCAGGATAACTAAGTCTACATGGGGCCGAACTGACAGTCGTTAAAGGGACCACTGGAGGTCACCACCAAAAAGATACATTTAAAAACAAAATACTTGCCCAAATGTGGGGGCCCTCACTCAGCCCCCAACTCGATCTTCTCCCCCCCTCTCCTGACTGTGTCCCCAATTCTTCCAACTGCTACCCCTTTCCCAATCGCCTCCCCTTCTCTCGATAGCCTCCCTGCCTCCCAGTTGCCTCTCCACCCTCTTCCAATTGCCTGCCCCACCCCAGGAACTGCCTGAGGGCTGCTGCCGGCAACATGGCAGACCAAAATTTAAATCCGCTTCACCGGAGAGCTGCCTGGGGACACGCCTGTCTAATTTAATTGAGGCCGGAGGCCCGATCGTCCCCTGTGCCCAGTTCACGCCAGCAGGCCGCCACTATCTAATTTCACTCCCAGGTTACTTTGTTGAGGCCTAGTAGACTGAGATTTTTCTGCATCAGCCGTAGGCTATATTTGACCTGGGAGTATTTGATACCAACACAGAGTGAAAAGTGTGTAAAAATATTTCATTCTCCCAGCTTTAAAATCTTTTACCTTACTAAAAATTCACTAAAAAAAAGTACATACATTACATGTGGTCAGAAACATTTCTATTATAGGCTACGGAACACAATAGGAATTCAGT
Source organism: Heptranchias perlo (assembly GCF_035084215.1). Taxonomy (NCBI): domain Eukaryota; kingdom Metazoa; phylum Chordata; class Chondrichthyes; order Hexanchiformes; family Hexanchidae; genus Heptranchias; species Heptranchias perlo. The sequence continues at coordinate 20,678,848 of NC_090338.1, forward strand.
AAGAATCTGCACACATCGGAAATATACTTACATCAGAATTGTGCAGATATGATAAATTCCGCTCCTTTCGAAAGAACTCCAGTGCACAGTGATATTCTGGAGAAATCATTATACAATGATTCCCATCCATCTGTTTTCTTTTTTCTTGCTCCTCATTGTTATTCATTGGACTTGAGAACTCAGATGGGCATCACTGTTTTCATTTAATCAGCCTCTTAGAAAGCGGGTCAAGGTTCATCTGGCTGTATCATAGCTGATATGTTGCATTGCCGATCAAAAAAAGATTAGCAAGCTGATGTCAAGGTGGCTGCCGCAGTTTGGGATGGTATTGGAGGGTAGGTTAAGTAATTGGGTTCGTGTTCAATAAAATGGGTATTGTTATGAGAGATCTGTGATACTGGAACATCAGAAACCTAATATCCTCCATCTCTGTGATCACAAAAGAGATTAGGACTAAACATTTTTATTAAAACTGTTCAGCCACTTTCAAATGAAAACAGAAATACTACATCCATCACAAGACGAACCTCTACTCTAGTCAAAAGTTAGCGGGCTCCCCGAAAATGCATTGAGTTTACCCAGTGAGCAGCTGAGCCACATGAACCAGAAAGGTCTCAGGGTCAGTGCACTGAGTGAGCTGATCTCAGTCATGCCAGCAGTAGGGGTGCTGTAATTGGCTTCAGTGGTCCTGGGTTAGGGAGGGGAATATCGTCTGAGGTCCTGCTGTTGATCGCTATCTAGTAACTCCTGGAAGTGCATGCGTATGACCATCGATTGAAAACAGAATTGGGTTAGTTTGGCCATTATTTAAGGACAAGATTGAGCTCAGCTGTAACACTCTCCCCATGATTTGACACCTTGCTGACACTCATTGATGAAGCTCACACATGAATAATAGCCACTTGAGAGCAGTGAAACTCTGCTTGAGCATAGGGTCAATGCTTAAGGAGAGTAGGAGAGGTGACAACATCAATTGGGAGAGCTGGTGAAATCACAAAGGAGAAAAAGGAAAAAAATAAGAATTTTTGCATACTACTCAATCAGGTCCCTTCATTCTTGTGGGGGGACGGTACTAGTGTTAATCCCACAATAATATAACAATTGTTCTATTGTACGAAGCATTCTAACACAAACCTGTGATACTAAGAGTGAATCTAAAGTTGGTGTCATGCAGGCCGTTCCTATTTTGAAATGAAGATAATAGAGGAGAGGGCAGGAGGGAGGGGAAATGCTTGTGTGACACCACAGAGCCCAAAAGTGATCACTCACAGCATCCACCCCTTCCCCCCGATTGGTGTTTCTAGATTTTTTCAAGAGCAGAAAGCAACTTGGGGATAGCAGATTCAGTAACTATTCATAATTTAGTGATGTGTTATCTTCAGTACGATTTTTAAATATTAACTTCAAGCATTTATTTTATTTTTGGTATCTGTATAATAATGAAATGGTTTGTTCATAAAGTAGCGAATACCTGGGAAAGAGCTAGAGGCTGTGGTCATAGGATCATGCATCACATAAGGAGGCCATTTGGTCCATCGTGCCTGTGCCAGCTCTTTGAAAGAGCTATTCAATTAGTTCCACTCAGCTGCTCTTTCCCCACAGCCCTGCAATTTTTTCTTTTTCAAGTATATATCCACTTCCCTTTTGGAAGTTACTATTGAATCTGTTTCCACCATCTAATGTTTAATGAGGAGTTCAGATCGTTTAATAAACGATAAGTGAACCATTGAACACTGAACAGTTTACATATCTCATTTGAACCCTGACTTTACCACCTGAAATTATTCCATTGTCAATGTTACTCACTTCTGATAAGAGGATTGGAGATTCTGCAAAAGCCTCTATCCTAAGCCCACATTTACACTGCTTGAAGCTATCTTTCTGAGTTTTGATATATCTTTCCGTCTTGAGTCTCAATTCCAATGCGTAGTCTTCAGCATAAAGTTAGTCATTAACCATATGCTCAGAAAAACTAGAGAGAGAGAGACTTTCCTCATATTGCTGAATGTACATGGCAGATACAAATTGCAATGCATAATTTCTCAGAATTCAGATCATGTCCGGGACACTGCTGAATAACGCTGCAAGTTGCTAACACCAGAAGGAAATTTGCTACATTAACCAGGAAATGAGCCACCTTTTAAACAAGCTGAGAGAGGGCTGAAACACATTAGCAGGTCGTATTACCAGGGGAAATTGCAGCGTTGAGAGAGAAAAATAATGGCTAATGTAGCACTTGAATTCTCTGACTCACTTTTCCTTTTAATAACAATTTTTCAGTATATTCAAAGCACAAGGTAAGGGAAATGTTTCACAGTGAAAGTGGTCGTCATTGACCAAAGGGTTTTATCCTGGGACCTAAACCAAATTTTTACTGATTTACAAAATGTAATTTTCGTTGCTGCCCCTTTAACAGTATTAATCAGTCATCCATTGCACATCTCTGCCTTGAAAATATTTTTCCTCGTGAGGGTTACATCTACAATAATAATTTGCAAGTATAAAACCACTAAGAGCTTTTGACCCACCATTTCCATTTTATTATTCCTCCATTCTTTAATCTACAAAAGCGGGTATCTCCCAAAGTAAAGATTGTATTGAAAAATATGGTTTGCAGGCCGTGTCTGTCATTTAAACCAAAGGCATGAATAGGAGGGAAAGAAGCCAAATCATTGTACTCCCTTAAAAACAGGAGCATGTTTATGCGTGGATTGGTCAGTGCTTCTTGAGGGATTTAAACTGGAACGAATCAACGTAAAGAGTTTATTGTGGCACTGTTAGGCAATGCATTTGTAAATTGCAACCTTTTTGTTTTACAAAAAACTTAAATTATTTTTCAAATTAGATTTTGCTATTGGGAATGAGAAAGCAGAATGGCAGAGCAATGAATAGGCCAAGGTACTGCCAAGTATTTAAAGTGTAATGGGTAGATTAAATTTAATAAGACAGAGTTAATACAGGGCTGTGAACTATATTACTTTATGTATAATATATAGTACAGTAAAACATAACCTGCAGTCAGGTCTGTGGTAGTTGGTCTTGCCTTCCAAGTTAAATTGTGAGGACTTTCAGTTATTTAATTTGTAATTTATTATGTGTATGTAAATGTAATTAGCATAAATCTAATTCACATAATCATTGTTGTAACTAATAACAGAAGAGTTATTTACTTGAGGTTTCATAAAAGTACAATTTGTACCTATCCATTCTCAGACAGGACTACTTTGTAATTAATTTACATATAGAAATTAGATACAATTACCATAAACACTTACTCTTACTGTCTTATCCCAAATAACAAAATAATTATTATCTCCAAGTTTTGCAAAATATAGACTTTCATTTTTATTTAACTCACCACCGTCTTTTCTGATTAATTGGATTTGCATATTGAATTTATCAGCAAATTTTTTTTAAATATTCGTTCATGGGATGTGGCCGTCACTGGCGAGGCCGGCATTTATTTCCCATCCCTAATTGCCCTTGAGAAGGTGGTGGTGAGCCGCCTTCTTGAACTGTTGCAGTCCGTGTGGTGACGGTTCTCCCACAGTGTTGTTAGGAAGGGAGTTCCAGGATTTTGACCCAGCAACGATGAAGGAACGGCGATATATTTCCAAGTCGGGATGGTGTGTGACTTGGAGGGGAACGTGCAGGTGGTGTTGTTCCCATGTGCCTGCTGCCCTTATCCTTCTAGGTGGTAGAGGTCGTGGGTTTGGGAGGTGCTGTCGAAGAAGTGTTGGCGAGTTACTGCAGTGCATCCTGTGGATGGTACACACTGCAGCCACAGTGCGCCGGTGGTGAAGGGAGTGAATGTTTAGGGTGGTGGATAGGGTGCCAATCAAGCGGGCTGCTTTATCTTGGATGGTGTCGAGCTTCTTGAGTGTTGTTGGAGCTGCACTCATCCAAGCAAGTGGAGAGTATTCCATCATACTCCTGACTTGTGCCTTGTAGATGGTGGAAAGGCTTTGGGGAGTCAGGAGGTGAGTCACTCGCCGCAGAATACCCAGCCTCTGACCTGCTGTTGTAGCCACAATATTTATATGGCTGGTCCAGTTAAGTTTCTGGTCAATGGTGACCCCCAGGATGTTGATGGTGGGGGATTCGGCGATGGTAATGCCGTTGAATGTCAAGGGGAGGTGGTTAGACTCTCTCTTGTTGGAGATGGTCATTGCCTGGCACTTATCTGGCGCGAATGTTACTTGCCACTTATGAGCCCAAGCCTGGATGTTGTCCTAAATGCTCTAGCCATTATGCTGAGTAAGTCTCGCAAAAATACCAATTGTGGGGCTGAGTTATTTATGAACTGTCACAGTTTACCTTGCTGGTGACACTTCTTACCTTAGCCTGGGTCCAGTCAGACAAGCAGGGCAAGACCTACAAATGACAGGACCAGCAATTTGCATTGATGACAAAATGAACCCATCCTCAGAGTTTCAGCTAAATTCACATAGACAGGTTATTTGTATCTACTGTCTCTGGCAGGTTTTACATTGCAGTCTTTTTTGGTGAGCTTTTGTTAACCATTCACTGTTTTTCCCTCTTCTGGGCCTTCACTGCTGACCCTATTATTGGACTGGGAAGATCACAAGAGCCTGTATTATTAGCTAAATAGCCTAATTTCTGTAGTCCATATTATTGGATAGATGACATCACTGTTGTTTGAATTAATGGATGGATTACCTGACTTTTCTTTGTATCACTGAATAGGCAAAAATCAAAGAAGTTACAGCACAGGAAGAGGCCATATGGAACATTGGGCTTGCGCTGGTGTTTACTCCTGCCCCTGTCCTATATTCTTCCTTTTCAAATACTTATCCAATTGTCTTTTAAACAATATTATAGCCTTTGCCTCAATAGTCAGTTGTGGTAAAGCATTACATGTTCTGTGTGGAAAAATTCATTCTAACTTCTCCCTTTATTCTTCTCCTGATAGTGTGAGTCTACGGCCCCTTGTTACTGATTCATTGGAAATACAAGGATCGATTTCATCTCCCCCCACCCCCGTCTGGTTTCCCAAGACTGTTAAAAAGGAGTGGGAGACTTACCCATTCCTTCCCCCCCCACCCCCAATCTGGCTGACTGCATTTTTAAATTGCAGGCGGAAGGGACAACTGATCCAAACTGTTGGGGTCCTCTTTAAATATGTAGATGAAGCCCCAGTGATGTTATCGGGACCTAACCTGTCATTTTAACCTGAGGCCTGAGCGGGGGAGCAGTGTTGGCTTCCCTGGTAGGCAAAATCTAGCAGGAACATCAGCTGGGGCCAGAAGAGGCCCAGCAAAGTAAGTTTGTAAGTTTTTTTAAAAATTCGTTTCCTTGTGGGCCAAGAGGAGCAGGAGTGCTCCTCCAGGCTCCACAGGGAAATTTTGGGCCTCCTCCCTTTGGGTTTCCTCCTCCCCCTCCCACCAGGATTCCCCTCCCAGAGCATGCATATCGTGCCTGGCACTGTACCCCTGGGTCCCTGGCAGCTGCCTCCTGCCGCTCGATTTAATGGCGGGGCAGTTGCTTCGCGCTGACTTCTTGGCTGTTATGGTCGGAAAGTCGGCAAGCAGCATGCTAACGTGCCCTGGCTGTTTAAAATTGGCTGAGCCTGCCTGCTGCCACTCCCGGACGGGCACGCCGCTCGCCTTGCTGTGTATCCGCTCGGGAGTTAAAATCGAGTCCCATTGTTTTACTATTTACCCTCTGGAAAAACTTGCATAATTTTGAAAACCATTGTTCAATCTCCCAACCTCCATCAGATCCGCCTGTTGCTTGTGCGACTGAACAGGCGATAACGCTGCTGACCATTTGACTAGATAGGCGGCAATGCGTTGACCTTATCATAAGGTGGGCAACATCACTTGGGCTTTTATCATGGAAGGAGTGGCAACACTGCTGACTATCACATGACATAAATGATTGCATTTGTTCTGAAAGCTGTTACATTCACTTCAATATTCTATTTCAAGTAGTTTGTTGGAAGAGAAAACATTGATTTTTTTTTTGGCCCTCATGTTGGCGTATGATTTCTTAACTCTTGTGGATTTGTGCTGCTTTGTATTGATCTGGCCTAATGTTAGTCTTGCCGAGTGTAAAGAGGTGCCTCTCGCAGGGCTGGATAATTGCGCAGCCATCCATTGTGATTCACATTTCACCTTGGCTAACCTATAATTATTTTTTTCTCAGCTTCTAATTCGAATTAGAAGTGCTTTGCGGCCATGTTCCACAATCACAAATCCCCTCCGTAGTTTTTGCTAGCAATTGCTTTTGTGTTTTCTATTGGGTTTTCTCTCTGTCGTTAGGTTCTCTGATTTGCACTGTTCCTGAGAGGATAGGGGAGGTAGTTTGTTCCTAGGTCCCAGGCAACTGTTCAATATGGTGGCGTGCTAAGTTTGGGTTGATTCGGATTTTCTGAAACCCTCCCCCATGGAGGGTTTCAGAAATTACCATGGCTTTGCTTCCTACCCCACTTCCTCACTGAGAAGGTAAACAGAGCAGATGTTTACCTGCGGTGATTTGCTTGTATGATGCAAATTGTCAGGATTTGTGGGTTCTATACTTTGATTGTATTACTCTTCTATTTTTTGTTTGTAAAATCAATTTAATTGAGTTTGAATTCCCTATTTTTCATTTAAGGTACAGATGTCTCCCACTTTGTTTCTCTCTTGCTCCTTTTCTTCGGGCTGCCCTTTGGGCTGAACAGAAGCTCATATGTGTTTCTTGTGTGAAACTGCTTACTTATCTCCGGCATCTCCACATCATACTTATTTCCTGGTTTGGGGAGGGTTGGTTGAGCTTCTCTCTCAATTTTTAAGCCTTGTATGATCTACTCTCAACTGGCAGTGACTAGCACCAGTGACAAAGCCACTTATCTACCTTTTTTTTTGCGTTTGCTAGAAATCTGCTGATTGAAACATTCAATCGAACATCTATTGTGTATTGGCTAGATACGGGCTTAACTAAACAGTGAAAAGGGTCTTGGATTCAACATTTACAAGTTTCTTCATTCACCAATTCTCTTGACCCATGAATACTACACAACAATAACTTGCATTTCTTTAGTGCCTTTAACGTAGTAAAACATTCCAAGGTGCTTCATAGGGGCAACAAAATTTGACACCAAGCCACGTAAGGAGATATTAGGAGAGGTGAGGTAGGTTATAAGGAGCGTCTTAAAGGAGGAGAGAGATGGAGAGGTTTAGAGACCTAGGGTCTAGCATAGGGCCTAGACACCTGAAGGCACAGCCGCCAATGGTGGAGCGATTAAAATCGGGGATGCGCAAGAGGTAAGAATTGAAGGAGCGCAGAGATCCCGGAGAGTTGTAGGGCTGGAGAAAGTTACAGAGATAGGGAGGGGCGAGATCATGGAGGAATTTGAAAACAAGGGTGAGAATTTTAAAATCAAGGCGTTGCCGGCAGAGCAAATGTAGGTCAGCGAGCACAGGGGTGATGGGAGAACGTGACTTGGTGCGAGTTATGTTACGGCAGCAGAGTTTTGGATGAGCTCAAGTTTATGGAGGGTGGAAGATAAGAGACCAGTCAGGAGAGCATTGGAATATTCAAGTCTAGAGGAAACAAAGGCATGGATGAGGGTTTCAGCAGATGAGCTGAGGCGGGGCGGAGACGGCCGATGTTACGGAGGTGGAAGTCGGCGGTATGTAAGTCGGAAGTTCATCTCAGGTTCAAATAGGACGCCAAGGTTGCGAACGGTCTGGTTCAGCCACAGATAGTGGCCAGGGAGAGGGATGGAGTTTGTGGCAGGGACCAAAGACAGTGGCTTTGGTCTTCCCAATATTTAATTGGAGGAAATTTTTGCCCATCCAGTACTGGATGTCAGACAAGCAGTGTGACAAATCAGAGACAGTGGAAGGGTTGCGGGAGTGGTGGTGAGGTAGAGCTGGGTGTCGGCAGCGTACACGTGGAACCTGGCATTGTGTTTTCGGAGCCTGACGTGGATGTACATTGGATTCCTGCACATGTTCAAGGAGACAGACGCCATTTTCTTTTTATTAGTGCAGAAATAGGCTGGATGAGCTTTACCTGTGCTGATTTCTCGCATAGGAAACTGTGAAATCGTCAACTGTGTTGCCCAAGATTGATCTAGTCCTTCTGCCCCTTTGATTATGAACTATTATCACCAAGAAGAAATTTATTTTTACCAATCATAGATTGTATCATCACCTGAAAGTCTCAAAAATTAAACAGTACACTTAATGTTAAATCTGGGCTGTGATTTTTCTCTTTAATCAAACTTTGCAGCCATATTGCTGCACAATTTTACAAGTTCTATTTTAATTTGCTACATTGGCTTCAGCTAGTTTGATGTAAGTAAATTTTTAACTTCCCACCGGGAACGTTTCTATTTTCCTGGTTTCCTTCACTGTGCATGATAACATTTCCTGACTTGCGGTTGACAAATTTGGCTGCAGTAAGTTTTGCTTCAAATTTCCAGTAACTTTCTCAAATTCACACCCGATGACCTTGCTAATAAATTCACTCTCAGTTCATCTGCTCACACTCGATGAGCTAGATCCAGCTCTGCTTTAATTGCCTTCTTCCTGCAGAGTAGATTAATTCTGATCAATCAACTGTCGCCTTTTCTGCTGCCAGGCTATAGAACTTGCTGCCCATTGGCATCAAGCAGCCCTTATCCAGCCAACAATTGGAACTTGCTGTTCATTGGCGTAAAATGAATGATCAACCAACCACTGCCCGTTCCTCTCAAATATCCTTCCCATACCCAGCGTTTAAATAATCCAAATCTGGTCCCTTACTGTGGAAATAACATCTGCTTTGAGGATTAGTTTATTCATCGTTATTAACATTTTGATACTGTTTACTCTGGTATGTTCAGTTTCTCCATTTGCACCTCGCTCGTAAGATTCTGGAGTGCTTAATTGTCAAGCTTGCACTGTCAGAATATTAAATGATGTCTCTGCAGGTTTTGGCCAATTAACCACCCAAAAGGCAAGCTTGATCATCCCACTACTTCTGCAAGTCTGCTTTGTTTGTCTCAGGAGGATGTCTGTATCCCATTTAGAAAAGAAAGCTATGGTCCAATTTGGACGAATACCTCTATAATAAGTCTACGGATTGTAGATCAGCATCAGCGCAAATCAGACCTACCTCAGAGTGTCAATTTATATGTGTTTAGACACCTGTCAGTATAAAGTGACAATGGACATACAGTTTGCATTTCTGACTCACCCCTCTGTCCTGTGTTTGCCTCTTTGCCCCCAATACTTGCCTGTCTCTTGTCTCTCTGCCAGTGCTACCCTCTACTGGGACATTTTTTAAAAAATCTGCACGCATGCATGAAATATTTAATCTCTGGTCAGTAGAGAGATCTAAAAATGGATTGTACACTGCCAGTTAAAGAATTATTAGAAACGGGGAATGAAAAGTCAAAAAAAAGTAAAAAGGCAAAGTTCTTTTTTTAAAAATTGAGGAGAAGGGCGGATCGGGTTGTGTCATCAGGTTGGGTCAGGGCAGGTACTGCTGGCCTGCCCCAGCTATGCAAATGATCTCACCCCCAGGAATTAGGATGGGGTCTCCAACCTTGGGCAAGGGCAGGCAGGGTTTCTGCTCTGCAGCACTTCCTCCTCCTGGCTTGCAAGGAAACGCTTAAAAATTTAAAAAAACTTATCAGGGCCTCTTCTGGCCCTCGATCCCGTCTACCGGCAGCTTTCTCTGGCGACTGGGCGTCGCAGCTGTGATCCCGAATTAAAATCTCATCGGGGTCCAAATAATGTCATCAGACTCAGACATTTCCATATTAATGAGGCCACTAGTTGCCTCCAGTGGAAGGCCTTGACGCTCCCGAAAATCCGGGAGGGCAAACATGGTGGGAATGCAGCAAGTTGTGCCCAGCCGCCATTTTCTCAGTCTCAGCATATTGCAATGTATTTATTTTCCATAAAATGTCACTGAAGTGCTTAACAGCCTGACAACATGGTAAGACTTAAAGTGCCTCAGGAGACAAGATGCAAACATGCTTGTCCCAGGGATGAGGTAAATTGCATCACGTTTATACTGCTGAGTAAAAATGTTTTCTTTGCATACAGATATGGAACGGAACAGCTAATAGGATTGAGCGCTCTGGATAAAATGCAAATTGTCTTCAAATTTTTATTTATTTATAATCTGTGATGGCACACAACACTCCTGGACAAGGTCATACAGGGCAGAAATGCAGAGTAACTGTTTTGCTTTTGATGCCCCGCTCGAGCAATCAATGTTCATAGCAATACATTTGCAGAAATAACTCTAACCTTGATGAACAGAAGTATTGTAAACAATTTTACAACACCAAGTTATAGTCCATCAATTTTATTTTAAATTCACAAGCTTTCGGAGGCTTCCTCCTTCCTCAGGTGAACATGGGGTTGACAATTGTAAACAATTTTACAATTGTCAACCCCATCGTTCACCTGACGAAGGAGGAAGCCTCCGAAAGCTTGTGAATTTAAAATAAAATTGCTGGACTATAACTTGGTGTTGTAAAATTGTTTACAATTGTCAACCCCAGTCCATCACCGGCATCTCCACATCAGAACAGAAGTATGGCAGAGGAACTTTACTTCTCCGCTGTCTCACGTTACAGCTTCACACTCTTCTTACCTGACAGATCACGTGTTTTCTTTGTTGGCTTAGATCACTTCAGAAATACATTAAAGGCTGTTCTTAATATTGGTTGCCTCATTTTAGCAGAAATGTGGCAATATTGCAGAATGAGTATGTGGAACAAACTATAAATGTGTCATAGACAACAGAGCAGCCATGTTTAAGAGAAGTCCATGTAAAATCGTGAAACAGATCATCAGCTTGCTCTCCTAAATAGGAACTATTACATAGCATGGGCGGGGGGTGGGGGAGAGAAATCAAGTGAAAGAAAAAATGCATACAAAAATGGAAAAAAATTGTCTTGTCTGACAATATCTGCTCTAATATTCATAATCTTAAATGATGCAAAGTGCTATTGTCAAACAAAGCTTCTATGTCAGCTACATCCTGTATGTGTTACATTAGATTTAATGCTAGTGTTGATAATTGTGTAGTGATTACATTGGAATCATTTTTACTTGTCACTTTTGTGTCCTCCACTCTGCTTCTCAAGCTGTTGACTCCTTGCTGGAAAAGAGCCTTTATCGTTGCATACTAGCAAGTGATCTGACCTTGGGCAAGCCTGCCCGTGTCCTCAAGTGTCATATGCACTCTTCTAACAGAGATTGCTGAATTCTCAGTGATATGCAGGAGGGAACTCTCACTGATTCCCCCCCCCCCCAACCCAGAGTTGCTGAAGTAGCACGTAGTACCCATGCTGTTCAGTTCAGCTAGCTCAACACAGACCTTCCTGGTCAGTATGACTCAATTACTGAATGGACAGACTCACTAATCTACTCACAGATCCTTTAACCCTGAATTTTGGCCATGATCAAGCATTCACCTGTAGATAGCACCAACTATCACATTGCTTCATGACATATGCCACACACATATCTAAAATTGTATAATATATGTAATTTTGTGCCTATAATCTCACCTGGGGTTCAGATGATGGTTATATACTGCTTGAATTGTGTTTGTGTAGTCTGTGATGTTATTCAAATCCTTTAGTGAGTTGACTGCCTGTGGTCATCACCAGACATCTTTATTCTCTTTGTAACTGATCTGTTTTTAAACCAGGTTTGCTGATAGCGAGATTACGGCCTAGAAAAGGTTGAGTGTGTGAGTATGAAGCGAAGGACGTGGAGTGAAGTGCAGTGCAGTGACTGTAGGAGAGTGAAGGGAAGTGGGGAAAGAGGAGTATTGTGAATAGTGAGGCTGGAGGTATGAGCAGAGAGTAAGAGAGCAGTATACTTACCAAGGCAACTCTGGTGAGGTCATTAAACTTCTTGCAGCATTGTTGACATGTCCTGGGAGCTAATCTCTTGGCACTGACCTCCTCTATAACCTCTTCCCACTGGCAGCGGATGTGTTGCCTGGAGGGAAAAAGATCTTTCTTCTCCTGTTCACCGCTTGGTCCAGGGCCTCCAATGCGACATCGAAAAACCTGGATGCTCTTTCTGGTTCTCTTTTAGCCATCTTCTTGAATTTGGGCAGTTTCCCCGCTATCTGCAGCTTGAGTGTACCTCCCCTTTAAGGGGTGTGACCTGCCTTTAAATGGTGTCCAAGACACTCGATTTTCCCAAACAGGCTTGCAGCCAATGAATAGCAGGGGGTAGTGCTGGCTGTATGCCTGAATCATTCGAATGAGATCCCAGCACAAATTTAACGCGCTGCCTGGGATCACATGATCGGGTGCATACAGCACGTCCCACCTCCACGCGCCTGTTGTCAGGCACGATCTAATTTCTGAGCCGACCTGTTTAATTTTTGTATTATTATGGAAGAGTATCTACCAGGCAAAATAACATCACATGATCAATGTTGCAAATTCATGTGTAATCAATAACCCTGAACAAAACGAGTTTGGTCACGGGATTTGGAGTCCTCTAAACAAAATTGGTTTATCTTACATTTTTCCATTCCACACTACCTCCCCCTAATGTTGACTTGTGACGTTCTTTATTTCGTGTCAGCTACATTCTTCAGACTAAATTGAGCTTAGTTTTTTTTCATGGCATTAGGTAGGCAAAAATGCATCCAAAAATTTAAAACTAGGTTTCCAGCAGTGTTTTAACAATTCTCATCCTTGTTTTCAAATCCTTCCATGGCCTCACCCTTCCCTATCTCTGTAACCTCCTCCAGCTCTACAACCCTCCGAGATCTCTGCGTTCCTCCAATTCTTGCCGCTTGCGCATCCCCGATTTTAATCGCTCCACCATTGGCGGCCGTGCCTTCAGCTGCCTAGGCCCTAAGCTCTGGAATTCCCGTCCTAAACCTCTCCACCTCTCTCTCCTCCTTTAAGACGCTCCTTAAAACCTACCTCTTTGACCAAGCTTTTGGTCACCTGTCCTAATCTCTCCTTATGTGGCTCGGTGTCAAATTTTGATTGATAACGCTCCTGTGAAGCGCCTTGGGACATTTTACTATGTTAAAGGTGCTATGTAAATGCAAATTGTAGTTGTTGTTCATCCAGATGGTTGGTTGCAAAGTAGGCCTCATTTGTTAATGTATGGCAGAGAGAAATATAACTGGAGCAAATATTCCCAACATTTAATTTACACTTGAATCCTTAAGGGTGTTACTGCATGTAATTGAAAGTCATTCAAATATTAGGAGGGAGGGGTGGAAATGAGAAAAGAAACTGAGGAAGAAAAAGATAACATTCCTGGACAGAATATAGCAGTGCTGACTGTGGAATCCCAAGTTTTGGAATGGTTAAATGCAGGATTGCTGGTGAAATGGGATTACTTTGTTTTTCTCATTCATGTTTTCAGTAATTCGTTCATATGTGATGTCATGAAGGGAAAAAGCACTGTGCTTAATTTACCTGCATTGAGCAGGAGTTGAGTAGCCAGAAGGAAGCAGTATTCTTTGTACAAGTATTAATAGTTCAAATCTTCATTATTTCATCCCAGGGGTTGGTTGAATATTCAAATACTGTATTTTTATTTTCTTTAACACCCACAGACTATATGTGGTGGAGAGAGGGGGCCTATTTGACATGATGTCAATATAACAAGGTTAGTTGGGATTATTAAATTATACCACAACACAGCCATCAGCACCTAGAAATTTCTTTAATACAAGCATATGGCTGAATAGGGTGTGTGAAAGAAAGAGGGAGAGCCTTTCTGTCCTTATTCTTACCGATCACTTGCTGTCGCACCTCTCTGTTGCTGTTCATGGCTATTGCCGAGGACAACAGTCTGTGAGAACAGCTTTATCAACTATCTATTATGGATCTTCTATTAATTGCAGATCCATTATCTTTTGATGACTGATCTTCACTTAATTTCATACTTAAATTCAAAGGAAGACAGCAATAATGTGGATTATATTCAGAAGATTGGTCAAGGTTCATTCTTTTTGATGGTCTATTGGTAGACAAAGACAGAGATAAGACTTCTGATGTATTAGCTTAAAAATATAATTTCCTTTATTGCATATTTATACTTACACACAGAATAAAGGCTGGTCATGAAAACATGCAGAAGGATAATAAAACTGATACTGAAGGATGATAGCATCAACTGCAGAGAGTTATTGCTGTAATATAAGGTTTTACCAGATTGACAATAAATAATCCATCCCTTCTAATTACATGACAATTGATGACAAACCATGTTAACTATCTCTATGATTAAAAAGTTTGGTCCATTTTTAATTCATTTTTCTGCTCTTAAGTTTGTTTCTCCTGTGATAAGTGTTGTGTACTGTAACCCAGAAAAGAAGGTGGATGAGAGACCAGCTATTTTACCCTTTGGTAGGAGATACGTCATCCCCTCCCAGAGTGACCCATCCACCTATTTTTATTTCCTTCCCCTTCCCTCTCCCTAAAGATTTGAACTCCTTCACTGTGCTCAGTGACCCTGCCAGTGTCTGGTCAAGGTCAGGAACTCAATGTGCCTGGGATGCTGGACGCCAACTCAATATTAGCATGTTGCAGACCAGATCCCCTTTTCCATTAAATGAATGAAGCCATGATTCATTGATTTACTGATCTTTTGTCTCAGTTGTAATTTCTTCTAATTATTTTTTCTGTCCCTTCATTACATTCCTCTCTCACCTTGCATTCCTTAATCTTGTCTGATTGACAGGAGATGCAGGTGAAATCATGTAACTGACTGCTAATAGAGGAGCAAGTGTCGACTGGATAGACTTGGCAATGTGGCAATAATTGCATGAGGCACAGATTAGAACAGACAAATACCTTGGATTATTGGCCCGGAATTTGCTCGAAGAATAACGGGAGAGCCGAACAACGCTCACCATTATCTAAGGGCAAATGGAAGAGCAATCTGCCAGCGCGTATTTGCAGTCAAACGCTCAAATCGGGAAATTGCTCTACGAGATGCCCTGCTTGTTTGAAAGCTGCATGGGAAGGACAGCTCGCCAGTGAAATAAATGGACCAGCGCAAAGTTGCTGCACTGCCCAGTTGGAAATGAACCAATCTACACAGAAAAAGGTACACTGAGTTTTTTAGGTCTAAACTAACTTTTAACAGCGTGGTGAGTCTTAATGACTGCCTCTCTGGCACTGAAAATTAGCTTTCTAAAATGTGGCGTCTCATTCCTTCTGATTTTAATTGTTGTTGGAGATTTGAAAAAATATAATTTTTATTTTTTTGCTTTTTATTTCTGACTATTTTATCTCTGTATTTAATTCAATATTTCTCACCCTCTCTTTATTTTGCTTTCTCTAACTGATTTTACATTGATTTAACTGATGTAGCTTGCACTTCCTGATTCTGACTCTGTGCGGCTGGTCAAGGATGCTTCAATCTGATTGGTTGAGGGGACAGAGCGATCCTTTCTCTGTTTACGCAGTTCACAGATTCCCGGGAGACGACACTGCACTTTTTGCAGCTCGCCCGTTAGAGGGAGTGCCAGCACTAAAACCCCTGGATCGTTTGTGGGCAAGTTTAAATTTAATGAGCAGCGGGCACCGTTTGTTTGTTGCTCAGATCACATTCCGGGCCGTTATGTCCTCTGTACCTGCTGGAGTTCAAGAGGTCACCAGTTATATTAACAGAACTGTACTGAACGACTAATCAGACATGGGCCCGTAAATTGCTCCGAGCGGTGAACGAACGGTACTCACCGCTCCAAAGATTTATACTCACCCACTAACTTACCGCAGTCTTTACTGCGGGAACTTCCTCCAATAGGAAACTGAGAAAAGCCCAGCAAAGCTGCGACCCACGGGAGAAACAAGAGGATCGATCTCTTCCCCCGACCAGTCAGATTGCAGCATCCTTAAAAGCCTTGAAGAGTCAAAATCTTGAAGTATAAGCTGCAACATAAAACCCAGGAAGTGAAAAGTACAATAAAATCATTTGTAAAAACAGTTATAGACGGTGAAAAAAGAGAGGGTAAGAAATATCTTAATGACCAAAAACTATTAAAATAAGGAGTAATGAGACTCCACATCTTTAAAAGTTAATTTTTAGTCATTTGGCAGATATTAAGACTTACTGTACTGTTAAAACTTAGTTTAGACCTGGTATATTTAAGTGCACCTCTTTTTTGTGGAGATATTAGTTCGTTTCTAGCTGGGCGAAAGAGCAAGTTGGTGTTGGTCCGTTGATTCTGTTGATTGCAGCTGGCGATATCCCTTTAACACGAACCTATCAGATCGCCAGTGAACCAGGAAGAGCAAGTTCGGGATTTCTGCATTTGTCTGCGTGTGTGAACGCTAGAACTTGCCCTTTCAGTTGGCCACTAACAACGGTGAACGCTGTTGAGCTCACTGTTCTTTTTAAAGCAGTTTTTGGCCCATAGCGTTGAAGTTGTGTGTTCCTCTGAAGCAGAAATAGAGATGCCGCAGTGGAGGGTAGGGGGATCTACTGAGTACATTGTTAATAGAAGATACACGCGGTTCGATTTTCAAAGGGCGGCGGGATAGCAGCGGGATGGCAGCGGGGGTGGTGGGGAGGCGATGGGTGCGCGGGTAACCAGACTAAGAAGATCTTACCACTTCCCATGCGATCGCAAGTTAATTCGTGGCCCTTAACGTGGCTTCTGGGTTTGCCGTCCGAAAGTTGCGCAGTGGGCAGATAGGCTCTCAGCTGCAGCAGCTCTATTTAAAGGGCCATTGCCCCAAAGGTTTTTGCTGCAGCAAACACCAAAAAGGTACGATAGAGCAGCGCAGGGGCAAGGCTGCTCCAAGATTCAGCGATGCCTCACTGCAGTAGCTACTGGCCGGGGTGAAGAGGAGGAGGGAAGTGTTTTACCCTGTGGACGGAAGGAAGTGCCTGTCTCTGGCACCAAGAATGCCTGGCCTGAGGTGGCAGAGGAGGTCACCAGCAGCAACATCTCCCGCACCTGGGTCCAGTGCAGGAAGCTTTTCAATGACCTAACTAGGTCAGCAAAAGTGAGTACACTTATTGATTCTCCTGCATTCCATGTTCCACATCACCGCCCCCCCACCCAACTCATTCTGCACTGACAAGATGACTCCATCACATCACTCCTCATACCCACTTAAGGCTCATCCTCAACTTACCTGCACTTCCTGAGCACTTCCTCACCTCCCCATTCGTCACCCCACCACTACCAATCCTCATCCAATGTGATAGCCCTGTCTCATACTCACCCTCTTATGCATCTCTTTCACGGTCAGCCTCACCCAAAGCAATACATTAATCGGCTGACTACTTCACCATCACTCACTCGAACGTCTGTACTTTCTCTCCTTCTAGGAGAAGAGAGCGCAAAATGCCCGCGAGAGGACGAGGACCGGAGGGGGGCCACAACAAGTAGTGGTCCTCACAGACTCGGAGCAGGAGGCGCTGGAGATCATCTGCGCCATCGAGTGCCTGTCCGTCGGGGACGGCGAGACTGGCACCCCACAAACGCCTGGTGACACAACTTTAACATTCATCACACACAACATGAATTGATGTTAGTAATGCTTGCCATGTTGAACACCTCAGTATGCTCATCGCAACATATCACATCTGTGATGATGCTTAATATTGCCTTCTGTTCTCTGACAGGCCCTTCAACGACGACAGTGACAGTGACAGGCCTTAGGCACTTTTGTGCAGACAACTGAAAGACCCCGGTGATGTCACCGGTGGCACCCTGGAATGATCCGGAGGTGAAGAAGTTGAGGGCAGTGGTCACTTTAACTGCGATGGGTAATGAGATGCCGCCAGGCCCAGCCGGGAGCAGCTCGGCATGAAGGAGGCTGCAGATGTCTGCGACCTCCTGGCGACTCACTCTGAGCCTCCGTATGCACTGCTCCTCAGAAAGGTCCTGAAAGTTGAACCTTGGTCTGTAGACCCTCTGGCGAGGGTAGTGCCTCCTGTGACGTCGCTCTCTCTGTTGTTGCCCTCTGTGATCTTGTGCAGGTCCCTGTGGCACAGCACTGTGTTGTGGAGCATCAAGTGCCGAAAGTGCATGCCGTGCCTAGCGAGGATGGTGATGTTTCTTGTCCTCGGATGTACTGGTGAATGCAGCCATTGTGCCTCCAATACTGATGGTGTGAGTTTGAGGGGGTCCAAAAAGTTGGTAAATATGTATAAACAGAAGAATTCTGAGTGGAAACCAAGAATTGTCAATCTAAACACAAAGATCTCCCAGCCAAAAGTTTGTCTGAGAGAACTGAGTGCCCTGCTGCAATAACTCACCTTTTCTCTCCATCTGTCAAACAGGCAATTAAATGTCCAATTTGCTGCTGCCTGAAACATGTCTCCTTGAACATGGAGTGTTTCCCACAGCACAGGAAACACACTGAGGCTGAATTAAAATCGCACCCCTGCCTCAATCTCCACAAAATTAACGACTTAAACAAGATCAACAATGTCAATAAGTGGTTTAATTATCGTCCTGCCGGCTTTAATTGCCGGCGGGATTTCTGCATTCGCACACAGGTGCGTCTGTGGGAATCCCGGAAGTCGGCGGGTTGGAGCTGGCTTCCGAACCCACAGCCCCCAACGCACCCGCAATTGCAAGTTAAAATCGGATCCACGGGGCCCGATGTTAGCAGGGCTGCGGGTTCTCGGCGGGGGGGCTATCGGGCGCGTGGGTAACGTGCCCGGTGAAATTAGTCACCCACCCGCGCGATTGTAGCAGACAATCCACTAATTGGATCCACTGACCTGCTCCTCCGGGTTCCCCACTGCTGATCTGCGCATCGGGCGGGCTGCGCATGCGCAGTACGATCTGTCAGCTGGAGGCGCTCTATTTAAAGGGGCAGTCCTCCACTGACAGATGCTGCAACAAATAGAAAAAAATACAGCATGGAGCAGTCCAGGGGGAAGGCTGCTCCCAGTTTAATGATGCCTCACTCCAGGTATCAATACATGGGGTGAGGAGGAGGGGGAGGACAGTGATCTTCCACCCGGCGGGCGGGTGGAAGCGGCCTGCCTCTGCCACCAGGAAGGCCTGGCTCGAGGTGGCAGAGGAGGTCACCAGCACAACCAACATATCGCCCACCTGCATACAGTGCAGGAGGCGCTCCAATGACCTCAGTTGGTCAGCCAAAGTGATTACACGTAGTCTTTCCCCTACACTCCGTCTGCCACATCACTGCCCCCACCCCACATCTCCTTCAGCACTGCCAACACTACTCTGTCACATCACCCCTCATACCCACTCAAACCTCATCCTCATCTTACCTGCACCTACTCACCTCGCCAGTACTCACCCCGCCACTACCACTCAACCTAATCCTCATACAATCTCATGGCTCTATCTCATACTCACCCTCTTGTGCATCTCTTTCACGGCCAGCCTCACTCAACCTGCCACTACCTGTGCTGCAGCTACAGGGCATGCATCACATATGTGCAGTCGGCAGCGTAAGGCAAACGTGCCGTGAGCATGAAGGGGATGCACAAGGGTGTTTGAGGGTTTGTCACGGGTGTTACATATATTGCATTTCTGACCAACTCACATTACATATTATATTGGCACCACTACTGCCATGTCTTCGCGAATCCTGTCTGGTTTGTGCAATAATGCCCTCTCCTGGGGATCACTATGAGGACCCACAACTGATGCCACCCATTGTGTCACTGCGGAGTGGGTGTAGGTGTATTTGCAGGGCTCTTTTGCGCAGACGAGTGAGAGACATCGGCGATGTCCCCGGTTGCACCCTGGAAGGATGCGGAGGAGAAGTTGTTGAGGGCAGTGGTGACTTTGACAGCGACAGGTAAGCAGATGGTGCTGGGGCCAGCCAGGAGCAGCTCGGCATGAAAGAGGCTGCAGACGTCCACGACGACATGTCGGGTGACTCTGAGCCTCCGTGTGCACTGCTGCTCAGAGAGGTCCAGGAGGCTGAGCCTCGGTCTGTGGCCCATATGGCGAGGGTAGTGCCCTCTGCGACACATCTCTCTCTGCGGTAGCCCTCCCTCCTGCTGTACAGGTGGATGTGTCACAGCACTCTGTTGTGGAGCTCCACGTGTCAGAGGTGGACGGCGTGGATGGCGAGGCTGGTGAGGCTGGTGATGCTGTTCACCCTCTGAGGAGGTCATGACTGCAGCTACGGCGGCCCCCATCCGGAAGATGTACATCTGAGGGGGTCCGCAAGGTAGGTACATGTCTCCGGACCCCGGGGTAAGTGTGCAGGTTGGTGACTTTGACTGTCAGGAGGAGGGTGGTGGAGGCCAAACTTTGTCCCAAGTGACAGAGTGGCCTCCTGCAATGGGTGAGGGTCTCCCCCACCCCCCACCTGTCAAATGGACCTTTGCAGCTGCCACAGGCTGACAGCTGCAACACGTCCATTTGACCTGGGAGTGTTTCCCCCAGTGTGGGAAACAATCCCAGTCTGCTCTAAAATCTCACCCCTCCTCACATAATCCCTTAATCAGGTCTGTTAATGACCTGAAATACCAAGGTAAATACTCTCAAGTGGCATCCCGCTGGCTTTAATTGCCTGCGGGATTCCCACCAGCGGGGGCTGCGCGCGCACGCCGGCACGTCAGCGGGGAACCCGGAAGTGCGCGGGTTCGGGACGGGCTCCGGTCCAGCTCTGGGATTCTCCGATTTTCGGAGCCCCCCCCGCCAGGAACGCACCCGATAGCGGGTGCTAAAATGACGCCCATGGTATCAGAAGTACTAACAACTGCTGACAGAAGCTTAATATAAGATAGAAGCACATGTCAAAGTGGTTGCACAAAAATTTAACATTGCCTGAAAAATTGCATCTCATCCGTAGGATCTTAATTGTATGATTGACCACAATAACAAAATACTGATTTAGTTTACGTTCCATTTCTTTTAGTTTGACTGGACCTTGGGTTGGATTACTTTATTAGTGGTGCTCTGCTAGAGGGGGCAATTGTACTGATTTCTGTGCGGTGACACTAAGTTTTCCCAGTTCCATCCCGACTGGTTCAATTAAAACAGGCCTAACTGAAAGCCCAACATGTTGTGGTTGAAGCAGGAGTGGGTGGTCGGTGGACTGTGAACTAACGAGGGATATTACAGAAAAAGGAAAGGATTTAAAAGTTGCAAAGTTCCCTAAGCTGTAGATCGCGGGGTTAGAGATTGCGTGGAGAGATAGAGATCGCAGCAGAAGATATGCTTGGGGGTCCGGGGGTAAGCGCTCTTGCTCCTCCTGGGCCACAAGCAGTGCTGGAAAAGCACTTACCTCCTGGATCCGGCAGCTCCCGCTTCCTTTCAGCTGCCGGGTATCCAGAGCCCTGGGAACCCCGGCCCTCAGCTGTTCAATTCAAATTGCTGCCAAAATCTGAGGAACGCAGCCTCAATTAAATATTATAATTACTGACCCGCCTCTCCTGAGTGGGATACTCGGACTTCCCCCCAACTCACCGCGGTTAAACTGGAAGTAGGCGGGGGTGGGGGGAGGGTGGGGTTAATACCCCCCCCCCATTGAGTTGTGTTCTCTGATCTCATTTCCTAATATCTCATACATTTTTCTTCAACATTTGTGGCCCCACAAAAATCTTCCAGCCTGCTGCCTGCCCCTCCGTGACTCCCACCCTATGATTGTCTCTCTTCAACCCCAGGATAACATTTCTGGCTTGACTGTACGTTGGAGCCACATGAATTCTCGTCTCCACTCACCAGTGCCTTGGAATGCTTTACTATGTTAAAGGCACTATATAAATGCAAGTTGTTGTCAGTGTTGTTGTCTGCCAGTGCTGGAATAGTGCTTATAGCTCACTGGTCTAATGTAAATTAGGCCTGGCTCTCAGAATGGTTTGGTCCTTATGTAAATGACATTGGGCAGCTGGCACAATCAAATCGCCGCCCCCGCCCCACTGTCTGCCCAGTGTTAAAATCGACCTCTTGGGATCATTATGTTCACTATGGGCAGGCTCTTCGTCGGACGGGAGAAGAGCCATGAAGAGTACGTGATCAGGTAGTGTTAGTCGTGGGGGGAGGTCAGGGGTCATTGGAGGGGTCAGGGATCATCGGGGGGTTGGGGTTCACCGGTGAGGGGGTCAGTCATCGGGTGTGGGGTCGGGGTCGGAGATCGTAGGGATGATCGGAGATCGTAGGGAGAGGAGGAAATCATGGCGGGGGGAGCGATGGAGATCGTGGGTGGGGTGACGTTGGAGATCGTGGGGGGTGTTGCTGCAGGTCGGCTTGTTGGGCCTGGAGGAAGCACTTTTGCTTCACCGGGTCCACAAGCTGTGTAATAAAGGCAGTTTCGGGCCTTCTCGCCTCCTCTCGCGTGGCGTGAAGGAGAAAGCCCAGGAATCCCGGTCCCAGGGGCTAAAATCAAAAAAGCTTTGAAAATGGAGGCCCGCAGCCTCCTTTAAATCTTTTAATGCCCGAATTGCCTCCTGAGAGCGGGTTGGTCACCCACCTCTCGTCCTGCCCCCGTGAAAACCGGAAATGGGCGGGTTGGGGGCGGGTTTTCGATTTTTGCAATCATTAATGTCCCCCCCACCTGTTTTTCCAGGCTAAAATCATGCCTTATATGTCACTACTGGAGTTCAAAAATATTAGTTTAAGGCACAATCTTTCACCTCCCCACCATCGAACAGCCTGAGTAAAAATGGACCTCATGAGCTCGGGTCTTACCACTTCATGGCACAACTAATCTGTTGCCAATTGAGGCTGAAAATGTGGGCTATGGAAAAAAGAGGTCATTATTGTCTAAAACAACTGTTACCCTAAAAGTTGGTTTCCTTCACTGGTTTTATTCAGTGCCAACCTCTTAAACTAACATGTGGTAATAGGCATGGGCTGAGATGGGTATTGTTTGTGAGACAGATCTCTGATAATACAGTTTCTGGTAAATGTGACAAATATTCTTTTCTTTGACAGCACTAGTTACTTAAGCCTACTGATCTTGCTTGACAGAGGAGCCCCTGCAGTGGAGAGTGGTGTTTGTCTGTCGAAGAGCGATTCGAAAGGGAATTGCCTTGAGCTGGAATCATCAGTGGACTGCTGTGAATGTTGAGCAGATGTTCGACGCGTGATTGAGTATTTTGGTTTTGTGTGATGTCGTGAAAGCCTCCTTAGGAGTACGACAAATTTCATCTCTGTCAAAATGTGGATGGAGTGTGTCTTTTTAACATTAACCCAAGTTATTTTGGCTCGAGCTCAAATGCATTTTCCGTTAAAGGAAAATCACAGGGTACACTAACCATTCTTTCACGTTCAATTGACTAGTTGCAGGTCACCTGTCCAGCATCTAATTAAGGGAGGCTGTGTGGTAAGGATGGGGGCGAGGAAACTTTCATGAGAAGACGAGCGAGTGGGAAACAATTTCAAAAATGTATGTGTGGGAAATGAAGTGTATAAATGAAAAAGTTGTAAAAAATCTGCAGGCTGGAAGTTATGTAGCTGGAAATTCAGATCAAAATGGGTTTCAGGAGCTGTCATAGTATGCAGCCATCTGGTCCCACTGGCTGCTCTGTTGCAAAGGCCGCAGGTGAACTAACACATTGTATTTGTGTTGTCCAACTTCTTACTTGTGAAATCTTTCACCTACCATTCCTCTCCCCTGCTCCTACTTGCCCTTCCCCTCCGCGCCCGCCCCCCCTCGCCAGCACACTGCAGGAGAAATCCAAACGACATGCAGTTGAGGCTGTTAAGGAGAGTTGCTAAGAGAAAAAATGTTTGCATCAGGAATGGTTTTTGATCTCGAATCCCCCTCTACGTCATTAATCCATGGGGATGAACTGCTTCTAAACGACACATTTTTAATTAGAAAAACTGATAAACGCATTTTCTAAATGCTACAGCAAGTTCTGATAGCCTGTTGAGCAGTCAGACATCTCATTGAGCCAGTCTCAGCTTTTGCTGCTTCACGAGCTGTGCATCAGAACTGAAAGCTTGTTTGTAATGAGAATCAGTTTATCAGTGATTCAGTTCGGTTCCATCGAAGTGAATGGGAAGGGTGTCTGGACATAGTGCAAACTGGCTCTTGCTGGGACTGTTGTCACGCGGAGTAGCCTGTATATCATGAGAAAGTGACAAAAGGCTGCTAAGAATCTCTCCAAATCAATTAAGATAGATCTGCCAGTGGCAGGAACCCAATAGTAAAATGGAGTGAATATTGACACCGCCAGGCCGATGGCGCACATGCACATGATGTCACTCAGTCACTCAAGCCCGGCCTGAGTGTTATTGCTGGGCTGTGTTGAAGCACTATTCATTGTTGAGTTCTGCACTTAGCCATGTAGAGAACTTCAATGTAGTACTGTCAGCCCAAGAGTTGGGCCCCTTCTATAATCCCACTCGGTAGTATTGACTGCATCAAATTACACATTCCAGGCAGAGTGTTGGGTGATTTTCATCCTCCCATTTCCTGGTGGTGCAACCACAAATCTAATCAATTACATCGGATGGTGTCACTAAATGCAGCCATAGTAAAAAAAAATGCGAACAGTTGGTTGAGGCCTGGAGTTTCCATTTTAAAAGATCTGCGTTGCGGTTGAGGGTTCAGGCCTGCTTCTTGACCTGGAACACCCCAGAAAACTGCAGGCAGTCGCAATGAAATCCACTGACATTGCTATTTTCAAGTGGTCACAGAACAGCAACAACAACAACAACAACAACTTGCATTTATATAGCGCCTTTAATGTAGTAACATCTCAAGGTGCTTCAGAGGAGCATTATCAAAAAAATTTGACACCGAGCCACATAAAGAGCTATTAGGATAGGTGACCAAAAGCTTGGTCAAAGAGTTAGGTTTTAAGGAGCACCGTAAAGGAGGAGAGAGAGGTAGAGAGGTTTAGGTAGGGAATTCCAGAGCTTAGGGCCGAGGCAGCTGAAACCACAGCCGCCAATGGTGGAGTGATTAAAATCAGGGATGCGCAAGAATTCAGAATTAGAATCATAGAATCATAGAAGTTACAACATGGAAACAGGCCCTTCGGCCAGTTTATACCACTAAGCTAGTCCCAATTGCCTGCACTTGGCCCATATCCCTCGATACCCATCTTCCTCATGTAACTGTCCAAATGCTTTTTAAAAGACAAAATTGTACCCGCCTCTACTACTGCCTCTGGCAGCTCGTTCCAGACACTCACCACCCTTTGAGTGAAAAAATTGCCCCTCTGGATCCTTTTGTATCTCTCCCCTCTCACCTTAAATCTGTGCCCCCTCGTTATAGACTCCCCTACCTTTGGGAAAAGATTTTGACTATCGACCTTATCTATGCCCCTCATTATTTTATAGACTTCTATAAGATCACCCCTTAACCTCCTACTCTCCAGGGAAAAAAGTCCCAGTCTGTCTAACCTCTCCCTGTAAGTCAAACCATCAAGTCCCGGTAGCATCCTAGTAAATCTTTTCTGCACTCTTTCTAGTTTAATAATATCCTTTCTATAATAGGGTGACCAGAACTGTACACAGTACTCCAAGTGTGGCCTCACCAATGCCCTGTACAACTTCAACAAGACATCCCAACTCCTGCATTCAATGTTCTGACCAATGAAACCAAGCATGCTGAATGCCTTCTTCACCACCCTATCCACCTGTGACTCCACTTTCAAGGAGCTATGAATCTGTACTCCTAGATCTCTTTGTTCTATAACTCTCCCCAACGCCCTACCATTAACGGAGTAGGTCCTGGCCCGATTCGATCTACCAATCTTGGTGTCATCTGCAAACTTACTAACCATGCCTCCTAAATTCGCATCCAAATCATTAATATAAATAACAAATAACAGCGGACCCAGCACCGATCCCTGAGGCACACCGCTGGACACAGGCATCCAGTTTGAAAAACAACCCTCGACAACCACCCTCTGTCTTCTGTCGTCAAGCCAATTTTGTATCCAATTGGCTACCTCACCTTGGATCCCATGAGATTTAACCTTATGTAACAACCTACCATGCGGTACCTTGTCAAATGCTTTGCTAAGTCCATGTAGACCACGTCTACTGCACAGCCCTCATCTATCTTCTTGGTTACCCCTTCAAAAAACTCAATCAAATTCGTGAGACATGATTTTCCTCTCACAAAACCATGCTGACTGTTCCTAATTAGTCCCTGCCTCTCCAAATGCCTGTAGATCCTGTCCC
The DNA here is from genome assembly GCF_035084215.1 of Heptranchias perlo. Taxonomy (NCBI): domain Eukaryota; kingdom Metazoa; phylum Chordata; class Chondrichthyes; order Hexanchiformes; family Hexanchidae; genus Heptranchias; species Heptranchias perlo. The sequence goes on from NC_090338.1 coordinate 20,704,897, forward strand.
TCAGAATACCCTCTAACAACTTACCCACTACAGATGTCAGGCTCACTGGTCTGTAGTTCCCAGGCTTTTCCCTGCCGCCCTTCTTAAACAAAGGCACAACATTTGCTACCCTCCAATCTTCAGGCACCTCACCTGTAGCGGTGGATGATTCAAATATCTCTGCTAGGGGACCCGCAATTTCCTCCCTAACCTCCCTTAACGTCCTGGGATACATTTCATCAGGTCCCGGAGATTTATCTACCTTGATGCGCGTTAAGACTTCCAGCACCTCCCTCTCTGTAATATGTACACTCCTCAAGACATCACTATTTATTACCCCAAGTTCCCTAACATCCATGCCTTTCTCAACCGTAAATACCGATGTGAAATATTCATTCAGGATCTCACCCATCTCTTGTGGTTCCGCACATAGATGACCTTGTTGATCCTTAAGAGGCCCTACTCTCTCCCTAGTTACCCTTTTGCCCTTTATGTATTTGTAGAAGCTCTTTGGATTCACCTTTGCCTGATCTGCCAAAGCAATCTCATATCCCCTTTTTGCCCTCCTGATTTCTCTCTTAACTCTACTCCGGCAATCTCTATACTCTTCAAGGGATCCACTTGATCCCAGCTGCCTATGCATGTCATATGCCTCCTTCTTCTTTTTGACGAGTGCCTCAATCTCCCGAGTCATCCAAGGTTCCCTACTTCTACCAGCCTTGCCCTTCACTTTATAAGGAATGTGCTTACCCTGAACCCTGGTTAACACACTTTTGAAAGCCTCCCACTTACCAGACGTCCCTTTGCCTGCCAACAGACTCTCCCAATCAACTTCTGAAAGTTCCTGTCTAATACCATCAAAATTGGCCTTTCCCCAATTTAGAATTTTAACTTTTGGGCCAGACCTATCCTTCTCCATAGCTATCTTAAAACTAATGGAATTATGATCACTGGTCCCAAAGTGATCCCTCACTAACACTTCTGTCACCTGCCCTTCCTTATTTCCCAAGAGGAGGTCAAGTTTTGCCCCCTCTCTAGTCGGGCCATCCACATACTGAATGAGAAATTCCTCCTGAATACACTCAACAAATTTCTCTCCATCCAAGCCCCTAATGCTATGGCTGTCCCAGTCAATGTTGGGAAAGTTAAAGTCCCCTACTATTACCACCCTATTTTTCTTGCAGCTGTCTGTAATCTCCTTACATATTTGCTCCTCAATTTCCCGTTGACTATTTGGGGGTCTGTAGTACAATCCTATCAAAGTGATCTCTCCCTTCTTATTTTTCAGTTCTACCCATATGGACTCAGTGGGCGAACCCTCGGATATATCCCCTCTCACTACTGCCGTGATGTTCTCCCTAATCAAGAACGCAACTCCCCCTCCTCTCTTACCTCCTGCTCTATCTTTCCTATAGCATCTGTACCCTGGAACATTGAGCTGCCAGTCCTGCCCCTCCCTTAGCCATGTTTCAGTAATAGCTATAACATCCCAGTCCCATGTACCCATCCATGCCCTGAGTTCATCTGCCTTGCCCATCAGACTTCTTGCATTGAAATAAATGCAGTTTAATCTAGACTTCCCTTGGTCTTTGCCCTGCTTTCTCAGACCATCTGTCCGGTCATGTTCTGTACACTCTCCCTTACTGCGTTTTGTTTCTGTCACCACTTTATTTCCCACTGACTTCCTGCATCGGTTCCCATCCCCCTGCCACATTAGTTTAAACCCTCCCCAACAGCACTGGCAAACACTCCCCCTAGGACATTGGTTCCAGTCCTGCCCAGATGCAGACCGTCCAATTTGTACTGGTCCCACCTCCCCCAGAACCGGTTCCAATGGCCCAGGAATTTGAATCCCTCCAGCTTGCACCATCTCTCAAGCCACGTATTCATCTTAGCTATCCTGTCATTCCTACTCTGACTAACCCGTGGCACTGGTAGCAATCCTGAGATCACTACCTTTGAGGTCCTACTCTTTAGTTTAACTCCTAACTCACTAAATTCAGCTTGTAGGACCTCATCCTGTTTTTTACCTATATCGTTGGTGCCTATATGCACCACGACAACTGGCTGTTCACCCTCCCCCTCCAGAATGTCCTGCAGCCGCTCCGAGACATCCTTGACCCTTGCACCAGGGAGGCAACATACCATCCTGGAGTCTCGGTTGCGTCCGCAGAAACGCCTGTCTATTCCCCTTACAATCGAGTCCCCTATCACGATAGCTCTGCCACTCTTTTTCCTGCCCTCCTGTGCAGCAGAGCCAGCCACGGTGCCATGAACCTGGCCACTGCCACCTTCCCCTGGTGAGCCATCTCCCCCAACAGTATCCAAAACGGTATACCTGTTTTGGAGGGAGATGACCGCAGGGGACCCCTGCACTGCCTTCCTACTCTTCCTCTGTCTGTTGGTCACCCATTCACTATCTCCCTCAGTAATTTTTATCTGCGGTGTGACCAACTCACTGAACGTGCTATCCACGACATTCTCAGCATCGCGGATGCTCCAAAGTGAATCCATCCGCAGCTCCAGAGCCGTCAAGCGGTCAAACAATAGCTGCAGCTGGACACACTTCCCGCAGGTGAAGGAATCAGGGATACAGGAAGGAGCCCTGAATTCCCACATCCCACAAGAGGAACATGACACGGCGCTGGGATCTCCTGCCATGACTTAACCCTTAAATTAGCTTAAGAACAACTACAATGTCAAGAGAAAAAAAAAGGAAAGAAAAACTACTTACCACTCCCTTTAAGGAGTTTACTCCTTTAAATTGTTCTCAATTTAGAGAATGTTAACTACACTAGGGACCTTGATTCACTAAAAAATAAACGCTACTTCCGATAAGACCTGCAGACCTTCCCTTTCCTTTTACTTTCGTTACTGTAGATAAGTAGAAATACTCACCTGAACCTACTCACCAATCAGGTGCCTCCCCTGTGTCGCGTCCCGATCTGATTCCTGACGTCACTCCGAACTCGGTCGCAGCTCGGCTCGGCTCGGCTCCTCTCAGCGCTCTGAAATCCCGCCTTTTATCGGACGCTCCCTCCACTCGGCTCGGCTCCTCTCAGCTGTTCTCAGCGCTCTGAAATCCCGCCTTTTATCGGACGCTCCCTCCGCTCGGCTCGGCTCCTCTCAGTTGTTCTCAGCGCTCTGAAATCCCGCCTTTTATCGGACGCTCCCTCCGCTCGGCTCGGCTCCTCTCAGCTGTTCTCAGCGCTCTGAAATCCCGCCTTTTATCGGAAGCTCCCTCCGCTCGGCTCGGCTCCTCTCAGCTGTTCTCAGCGCTCTGAAATCCCGCCTTTTATCGGACGCTCCCTCCGCTCGGCTCCTCTCAGCTGTTCTCAGCGCTCTGAAATCCCGCCTTTTATCAGACGCTCCCTCCGCTCGGCTCGGCTCCTCTCAGCTGTTCTCAGCGCTCTGAAATCCCGCCTTTTATCGGACGCTCCCTCCGCTCGGCTCGGCTCCTCTCAGCTGTTCTCAGCGCTCTGAAATCCCGCCTTTTATCGGACGCTCCCTCCGCTCGGCTCGGCTCCTCTCAGGAACGCAGAGATCTCAGAGGTTGCAGAGCTGGTGGAGGTTACAGAGATAGGGAGGGGCGAGGCCGTGGAGGGATTTGAAACCAAGGATGAGAATTTGAAAATCGGGGTGTTGCCAGACAGGGAGCCAATGTAGGTCAGCGAGCTCAGGGGTGATGGGTGAACGGGACTTGGTGCAAGTTAGGAGACTTCTTCCCCGGGTGCCTGCCAAGTGCCGCATTTTGCACCTCCTTCTTGCGGGCATTCAAGATGCACCCGTAGTACTGCAGATCCGCCATCTGATGTATTATAATTAATTATCCCAGCTCTGACCCAGGATACTCAGACTCTGCTGTTGGGGTACATTAAGGGTATGGTAGTGTAGTGGTTATGTTAGTGGACTAGTAATCCAGAGGATAAATCCCAGCATGGCAGTTTGAGAATTTGAAATCAATTTAAATAACTGGTATCAGTAAACGTGACCATGAAGTTGTTAGATTGTGGTAAAAGCCTAATTGGTTCACATAATGTCCTTTATGGAAGGAAACCTGTCGTCCTTACTCGGGCTGGCCTGTATGTGACTCCAGTCCCACATCAATGTGGTTGACTCTTAATTGCCCTCTGAAGTGGCCTAAAGAGCCATTCAATTGTATCAAATCACTACAGCGGTTCAAGAAGAAGCCCCACCACCCCCTTCTGAGGGTAACTAGGGATGGGCAATAAATGGCGACCTTGCCAGTGACGCCCACATCCTGAGAACGACTAATATATAATTTAAAAATCCCACTGCGCCACATTTACGGCAATGGAGCTGAATCATGGATTTTTAGCTCCATAAACTTTATACTTCAACATGTTTGAGGTGGATTGGAGTCTGCTGTTATGATCATCTCTGTATGTTGGAGACGTGCATAACTTTCTTCGTACCCAATAACCAGCAAACATTCTCGTGGTACACCGGAGTGAAATTGCCAATTATGGATGTTTTTGTGGCCACTGAGGATGATTTAGGAATGCCAGGACTTATTTCACTGAGTACAATTCCAACCATCAGTGAATTGTGAAGTGAGAAATTCATCCCACAAGTCTGGGCTGCATTCAATTTCAGGTGAAAAGATGTTTTCTAAGCACTGTATCATCTAGTATCTCTCTAGATTTAATCCTTTCTACACCAGTTCCAGTTGTAACGGTAGGTTCTGATTTTTATGAAGTGACCTCTTCATGTTGTTTTTGTCTGTCATTTTTTTACATTTCTTGAATGAAAATAGTGCACACAAAAATAACATCTAATGCACAAATCGTTCTGAACTAGGAATGAGTTTGTCACTGAAATCGTTAAGTTTATTTTCTGATAAGAAATGTTTGACAACACTGGGAGCTGTCGGGTTAGAGTTAGTGAACATGTTTCACAACTCCAAAGAGAAATAGCCAACTGTCCTTTGGTGTCTGCAGGTTCCCGTCTGTCTGTTACCATCAGTTTATTATTGATTTAGCGCCTCTATGTCAGCTTTTTAAAATACACTGTCTTTTAATGGAGACCTGTACCATCAGAAAAATGCAATTAAAAATATGTTCAAAAAAAGATTAATTTCAACAAAAAAGCAGGGGGTGGGAGTGGTGGGTTTGTAATCTCTGGGTGAGGTGAAATTGATGGCATTGGCAGCCACTGAGTGAGGTGGAACAGTGGGCTTGTGAGTTCTGGGCGTGTTAGTATTACAAGACTGTGCATCCTCTAATTGAAGGGGGTTAGATGGATTTGTAACCTACAGATGAGTTGGTATTAGCGAACTTTACAGGCTCTGGCTCCACTGGGTTAGGTGCGTTTGTTATCATCGAGTGAGGTGGAATTGATAGATTTAACAGCTGTTGGATGAGGTGTGTTTGTAGGCACTAAACTTTGGAGAGCATTGCCACCATGTTGTGTGGAAAAAATGGATTAGTAGATCAATCAATAACAGAAGGGAGTGGGATTGGTTGATCTGCAAGGCCATGGCTCGGTGGTAGTACAATCGCCTCTGAGTGAGTAAATTGGCTGGCGCGTTTCTCTACATTGCAACGGAGACTACACTTCAAAAGTACTTCATTGGCAGTATAGCGCTTTGGGATGTCCTGAGGTCATGAAAAGTGCTTTATAAGTGCAAGTCTTTCTTTTAGTGGAAGGATGAGGTGGGATTTAGGTTTTGCCACTTCAAATGGGATTGGTGAGCTTTGCCTGCACTAGAGGAAAAGATAAATAATATACTGTGGTGTCTCTGGAGGTAGGCTGGATTTTGGTATTTATTTTTGATCAGCTTTGAAAATATTTCCATTGTAGCAAAGCAGTGTGTCATGTATTCTCTACAGGGAAGGCACAACTCTCCCTTGTTTTTTGCCAGGCTTATAAATGAATGCACCAATTCTTAAGATGAGATAATGAAGTCAGCAGAGGTTTAATTTCCAAGCCACCTATCTGTACAGCCCTGTGTCATTAGTTCAGAGTCATTTCTTGTCTGCAAATTTTGATGTATTAAGAAGTCAATTGCTCAGTGAAAATAACTAATATTTGCACGAGGTTTTGGATTTATGGAGTTGTGAAGGTCAGCAAAATTGTAGTTTTGCTAACAGAACAGACAATCTTTCATCAAACTGATTGCTTGCTTCAGCAGTGTAAAGACAGCTGTGAGTTGATACATGCAGGTTGTTCTTTCTTATAGGATTCTACTTTGACAGAGGTGCTCACCTGGGTTACATTAACTCATAGTCCAAAAATGGGCCTGAGGGAATTTCCACCCCAAAATGCTTGGCGATTGCACAAGTGATCTTTTTAAAAAATTACTGTTATTTGTTTTCTTAAAATCATGATAGTGTTAGTGTCCATTCTGATTTCATTTTCTTATGCAACTAATAGTGCAAAATTTGAAAAAAATTACACAATTTTATTTAAAGTGTCATTCAAACAATAAATACAATATCACTCAAAAAGCACAGTATTCAATGGATAATCTCACTCCTGTCTGGTACTGTATGTTGAATCATATAGATTCAAAGTACACACATTGGGTAAGATGGAGCAATTCACTTGCGTGGTGCTTTGTGGCTTGTGTAAATGCTAGTAAATTATACATGAACAAAAGTACTATCTAAGTCGGATCCAAGCCCTCAAGGTAGCAAAAGAAAATATAACAAAGACAAATACATCTGCTCTGTCACCCTCATAATGACAACGGAGTGACAGATCTCCCAACTGTGCCACTTTCCCTCCCGTATCACCGTCACCAAAACCATGTGGCCAGATGGTTTATAAAACGTATAAATCAATGCAGAAAATCTTTCTTTGCAAGGGTCTGTATCCAAAATATTATGGGGGTGCTCTTAAATTTGGGCAATAGTGTAAAATGGGTGATATTTAATTAGCCGCCTGTTATACACCAGAGCTGATTTTCCCTTGCATTGACTAATTCAGTATTGGCCATTTTGCACTATCACCCAAAATTAAAATTAATCCCATGCGTTTTCTTGAGGTCTTTTCCTACCTCTACCCAGATTAATAAATGTGAGGACGTCTGGTTACTGAAAATATTGTGACCTCCTGAACTCACTCATACTAGCAATACTTAACAAATTTTGTGGTTGGGCGATTCAATTTACTTCGTATAAATCACCAATCCTCAATCTGTATCCCCCGCCTCTCCACCGCCTCCAATTCTAATTTGGAAAATGCCTTTTTCTTCCCATTGCTACTTTGCAGCTCTCTTTCCCTCTCTCCCTCCAAACCACACCCCCCCACCCCGAACCTGAAAATTGATAACTTGCACTGTGCAAATTTGCAGATGGAATCAGCTCTGTGGTGCAGCAAGCCCACTGTGCCAATCTCTGCAAAGGTTTTAAATGCATCAGCTTATCATTTACCTAAAATAGTTCCGCCCTCAGTGAAATTTCTATTCAATCTGCATCTTGTTCTTTGTTCTTAATAAAAATGTTCTTATGCCATTCTGACTATGTTTAGCAATAGGAATAACCACAAATGTCATCATAATGTTTGATCTTTCAAGAAATGACAGATAACGACAGGAGGCTGTTTCTTTCAGGTTGATGGTTTAATGGATCACTTAACTCTCATCACGCCTCTGTTGTTCGTATGTACAGATATTACACATTCCTCCCTATCTCTGGTAGGCTTGCCCAAACTCCCTGATTTCTAGATTCTTTCTGATCTATTATATTTATAGCATTTGAGCATTTTTTCTTCTTTCATTTTTAACGGATGAATCAAAACTTGGACAATCTCATCGTATCGAGTGTAACTCTTCAAGGATTGCAGTAGAATTTCTGTACTCAAAATAATATGGATGATTATTCTAAAAAATACATTTTTTTGTCATTTATTGGAATAATATCATGAATTTTTTTTATTCGTTCATGGGATGTGGGCGTCGCTGGCAAGGCCAGCATTTATTGCCTATCCCTAGTTGCCCTTGAGAAGGTGGTGGTGAGCCGCCTTCTTGAACCTCTGCAGTCCGAGCGGTGAAGGTTCTTCCACAGTGCTGTTAGGTAAGCAGTTCCAGGATTTTGACCAAGCGACGATGAAGGAACGGTGATATATTTCCAAGTCGGGATGGTGTGTGACTTGGAGGGGAACGTGCAGGTTGTGTTGTTCCCATGTGCCTGCTGCCCTTGTCCTTCGAGGTGGTAGAGGTCACGGGTTTGGGAGGTGCTGTTGAAGAAGCCTTGGCGAGTTGCTGCAGTGCATCCTGTGGAGGGTACATACTGCAGCTACGGTGTGCCGATGGTGAAGGGAGTGAATGTTTAGGGTGGTGGATGGGATTCCAATCAAGCGGGCTGCTTTGTCCTGGATGGGGTCAAGCTTCTTGATGTTGCTGGAACTGCACTCATCCAAGCAAGTGGAAAGTATTCCATCACACTCCTGACTTGTGCCTTGTAGATGGTGGAAAGGCTTTGGGGAGTCAGGAGGTGAGTCACTCGCCACAGAATACCCAGCCTCTGACCTGCTCTTGTAGCCACAGTATTTATGTGGCTGGTCCAGTTAAGTTTCTGGTTTATGGGGACCCCCAGGATGTTGATGGTGGGGTATTCGGCGATGGTAATGCCGTTGAATGTCAAGGGGAGGTGGTTAGACTCTCTCTTGTTGGAGATAGTCATTGCCTGGCACTTGTCTGGCGCGAATGTTACTTGCCACTTATCAACCCAAGCCTGGATGTTGTCCAGGTCTCGCTGCATGCAGGTACGGACTGCTTCATTATCTGAGGGCTTGCGAATGGAAGTGAACTCTGTGCAGTCATCAGTGAACGTCCCCATTTCTGACCTTATGATGGAGGGAAGGCCATTGATGAAGCAGCTGAAGATGGTTGGGCCAAGGACACTGCCCTGAGGAACTCCTGCAGCAATGCCCTGGGGCTGAGATGATTGGCCTCCAACAACCTCTACCATCTTCCTTTGTGCTAGGTATGACTCCAGCCACTGGAGAGTTTTCCTCCTGATTCCCATTGACTTCAATTTTACTAGGGCTCCTTGGTGTCACTCTGACCTCACCTCACCTCATAAACAAATTATGCCCTTTTGTCTGATTTGGCTGTAATGCTGTTCATTTCACATAGTGAAATAAAAGTTTTAAAATTCTCAGACCCGTTCATGTTGTTAAGTTTTCTTCTTGATTGTTATACCAATTAAAATGAGAGAGTCAGTATTGGGGGATGGGACACTTTTCTATTTCTGGTACCCTGTGTCAGGATGGACTAATCTCAGGTCATTTATAGCAGGGGTTAGGTTCAAAGTGAAAATCTTCGAATCTTCTCCAACAATTGAAGGGGTAACCAAGAAGATAGATGAGGGCTGTGCAGTAGACGTGGCCTACATGGACTTTAGCAAAGCCTTTGTCAAGGTACCGCATGGTAGGTTGTTACATAAGGTTAAATCTCACGGGATCCAAGGTGATGTAGCCAATTGGATACAAAATTGGATTGACGACAGAAGACAGAGGGTGGTTGTAGAGGGTTGTTTTTCAAACTGGAGGCCTGTGACCAGCGGTGTGCCTCAGGGATCGGTGCTGGGTCCGCTGTTATATGTTATTTATATTAATGATTTGGATGAGAATTTAGAAGGCATGGTTAGTAAGTTTGCAGGTGACACCAAGATTGGTGGCATTGTGGACCGTGAAGAAGGTTATCTAGGATTGCAACGGGATCTTGATAAATTGGGCCAGTGGGCCGATGAATGGCAGATGGAGTTTAATTTAGATAAATGTGAGGTGATGCATTTTGGTAGATCGAATCGGGCCAGGACCTACTCCGTTAATGGTAGGGCGTTGGGGAGAGTCATAGAACAAAGAGATCTAGGAGTACAGGTTCATAGCTCCTTGAAAGTGGAGTCACAGGTGGATAGGGTGGTGAAGAAGGCATTCAGCATGCTTGGTTTCATTGGTCAGAACATTGAATACAGGAGTTGGGATGTCTTGTTGAAGTTGTACAAGACATTATTAAGGCCACACTTGGAATACTGTGTACAGTTCTGGTGACCCTATTATAGAAAGGATATTATTAAACTAGAAAGAGTGCAGAAAAGATTTACTAGGATGCTACCGGGACTTGATGGTTTGACTTATAGGGAGAGGTTAGATAGACTGGGACTTTTTTCCCTGGAGAGTAGGAGGTTTAGGGATGATCTTATAGAAGTCTATAAAATAATGAGGGGCATAGATAAGGTAGATAGTCAAAATCTTTTCCCAAAGGTAGGGGAGTCTATAACGAGGGGACATAGATTTAAGGTGAGAGGGGAGAGATACAAAAGGGTCCAGAGGGGCAATTTTTTCATTCAAAGGGTGGTGAGTGTCTGGAACGAGCTGCCAGAGGCAGTAGTAGAGGCGGGTACAATTTTGTCTTTTCAAAAACATTTGGACAGTTACATGGGTAAGATGGGTATAGAGGGATATGGGCCAAGTGCAGGCAATTGGGACTAGCTTAGTGGTATAAACTGGGCGACATGGACATGTTGGGCTGAAGGGCCTGTTTCCATGTTGTAAACTTCTATGATTCTATGATTCTAATCCATTATAAGACCAGTTTCAGTAGAGCCTCCCGTAGCCTCAGTGGCACACTTCCATTTCCCACATTTCCATTTTCGACGGCACATCCCAAACCCGCGACCTCTACCCCTAGAAGGACAAGAGCAGCAGGCACATAGGAACAACACCACCTGCACGTTCCCCTCCAAGTCACACACCATCCCGACTTGGAAATATATCGCCGTTCCTTCATCATCGCTGGGTCAAAATCCTGGAACTCCCTACCTAACAGCACAGTGGGAGAACCTTCACCACATGGACTGTACCGGTTCAAGAAGGCAGCTCACCATCACCTTCTCAAGGGCAATTAGGAAAGGGCAATAAATGCTGGCCTCGCCATCAATGCCCATATCCTATGAATGAATAAAAAAAATAATAACCATCTTTGAAGGTTCTCTGAGTGAGACTGCCAGTTTATTGCCAACCATTAAGATATTATGGACAGATTTGTGCTACAGATCTGTATGCCAGTTCCAAGTAGGTGTAAGTCTACAGGAGGAGCATACAAGCTTTTTGCCTTCAAGGGCTACTTAGGTGCAGATCTTGGATCTTTGCAGGTTACTTCCAAAGCTTAAATTTTATGTTCCTAATAATTTGCATATATCTCAAGCTGTGGATACTAATAGTTCTTCGTGTTCTGATTAAATATTTATTCACTAATGAAACAGCAGCATTAAAAGAACTCTTTTTAAACTTCAAGGTGCAGAAATTGAGTTGCCTGGACTTTAGGGGCCATAATACCAGGGTTCACAGGATGCATGAGGCCTATGGGCACAAGTTTGAACACTCCTCACCTGCAGTATGTAAATGTTCAATTAGGCATGAAGTGATACAAATTTGGCACAGGAGCGGGAAATGTCATACTGGGGGCAGTATGGTTGATGTCCATTTGGTAATATTTGACCATATTGTGCCTGATCAGAATGCATTTGATGCTGACACTGGGTATCAAAATTGAAACGTACCAATGATTATTGGACTTTGTGGCCAATCAGCCTACAACTCTCATCAGCACCTGCAGCAGATATCCATCAAGGAACAATTTTAACATAGGTGAGATTGAAGTGCTGAGGTAAAATATTTTAATTTCAAGCACACAAAAATTAACAGCAAAGGTTAAAAATTGGAACATAACTTACATAAGCAAAAGCAAATTGTTAATTCTGATCTAACTCCAAAATGCACACTTATCTGTAGAAATTGTAAAGGGAATAGTCATGAAATAAGGGATCACATTAATTATACTAATTAATCCAATATGCTTGGAAATTAGGCTGATTAGAAGGTCGACATTTCCTTTTAATTTGAGGACTATAACTAATATGTTGAACAAGAATAATTCTGTTTAAACTGTCTTCAGTTTACTGTTTAAATAGAGCAACATGTACATAGTGAAAAATTCCTTCAAAGTATTAGTTCCTACAAGGCTTGAAAACCTTCAGATTTTGTTCAAGTGTGATCATGTCCTTGCACATTAATCACCTTTGCCTCCAGACGTGGGTGGGCGGTCAGAACATCAGGTCATAATCTCATCATGTTGGTTAAATGTCTTACTGTGCACCTTTGCAGTTATTTGTCCCAGAATACGTATCAGACTTCAATACAGCTTACATTTAAAAGGGTAGGTAATTTGAAAATTCTGAAGTACATTTTGATGGAAATTCAAATGGAAATACCAATATAATTTTCTAAGATCAGCACAATATTGCACAATGTAACTGAACTGAAGAGCTACATTCAATTTCTGTGATTGTCTTACAATGTTTACAGAACAGCTCCCACAAAGCTCATTTGGTTACAGCAGTATGGAAGTAAGCCGTACAGACTAGAAGGTCATGGGTTCAAATCTGGATCTGTACTGAGTTAGCTGGTTTCAACTGTGGTGATAGTGGAGTTGCTATGGTTAGCCTTAATACCCCTGGGCTAGGGAGGGAAAATAATATGGAGTTCCTGCTCTGACCTCTACTGGAAAATATGCATTTGTAGAGGTTTAGCAAGGACAAGATTAGGCTCATCTATGATGCCTCCATGAGCAAAGTGCTTTCTAACACTCAATATCTAGGCTAAGTTTGCTTGCCTGATTTACTGTAAGAACATGCAGTACTCTTCAGTGGAATGGCATTCTCGTATAGTGAAATTACTGCCCTCATATCATAGTATGGTATGTTTATTCCAGGAATCGGCCTCAGGATAAGAACTCATTTGGCAGTGTCGGGAGTCGGTTTTAGATTAGGTACAGAACCAAAAGTATGAGAGAATGCATCAGTGTCTTTCGATGGAAGAGCCTCTGGATGTCAAGAATTCAGCAATTTCCAGTCAAACTGACTCTTTACTGTAACTGAGCTTTAATTAATTAATTTATCTTTCTTTAGACTGTCAGTAACAGCCATTCAGTTCTTGATTTAATTACATTATAATATGGCAGACAACACATCACTACAAAAAAGCTTTCACTCCACGTAAGCCCAAGTATAATTGCAGGCTGTTAATGTTGTTCAGCTATCTGTTTTCCAATCAAATTTAATAGGCTACTATAATGTCAACAGAACAAAATAAAACAGAATATTCTAGCCACCATACTGGCCTGCATCATTAATGGTTTTCTTTCCTCAGGTTCCCTTCATCTCCCTTTCAAGATCACTGGCATGACCTCCTTCAAAAAAGCCTCTCCAATTAACGCCTCACCTCTAACCTTCCTTTTGTCTCTCAGGCCCTTAAACATGTCATCACCTCCCTGCTTCCAGTCCATTTCTTCCAAAACTTGAAACCCACTGTCCTGTTTCTGCCCTTCTCACAGCATCAAAATGGCCCTAACCAATCATAAATATTCACTCCACGTGATATCAAGAACCAGCTGAGTGCACTGGATACAGCAAAGGCTATGGGCCCCGACAACATCCCGGCTGTAGTGCTGAAGACTTGTGCTCCAGAACTAGCTGCGCTTCTAGCCAAGCTGTTCCAGCACAGCTACAACACTGGCATCTACCCGACAATGTGGAAAATTGCCCAGGTATGTCCTGTCCACAAAAATCAGGACAAATCCAATCCGGCCAATTACCGCCCCATCAGCCTACTCTCAATCATCAGCAAAGTAATGGAAGGTGTCGTCAACAGTGCTATTAAGCGGTACTTACTCACCAATAACCTGCTCAGCGATGCTCAGTTTGGGTTCCGCGAGGACCACTCGGCTCCAGACCTCATTACAGCCTTGGTCCAAACATGGACAAAAGAGCTGAATTCCAGAGGTGAGGTGAGAGTGACTGCCCTTGACATCAAGGCAGCATTTGACCGAGTGTGGCACCAAGTAAAATTGAAGTCAATGGGAATCAGGGGGAAAAGTCTCCAGTGGCTGGAGTCACACCTAGCACAAAGGAAGATGTTAGTGGTTGTTGGAGGCCAATCATTTCAGCCCCAGGACATTGCTGCAGGAGTTCCTCAGGGCAGTGTCCTAGGCCCAACCATCTTCAGCTGCTTCATCAATGACCTTCCCTCCATCATAAGGTCAGAAATGGGGATGTTCGCTGATGATTGCACAGCGTTCAGTTGCATTCGCAACCCCTCAAATAATGAAACAGTCCAAGCCCGCATGCAGAAAGACCTGGACAACATCCAGGCTTGGGCTGATAAGTGGCAAGTAACATTCGCACCAGATAAGTGCCAGGCAATGACCATCTCCAACAAGAGAGAGTCTAAACACCTCCCCTTGACATTCAACGGCATTACCATCACCAAATCCCCCACCATCAACATCCTGGGGGTCACCATTGACCAGAAACTTAACTGGACCGGCCATATAAATACTGTGGCTACAAGAGCAGGTCAGAGGCTGGGTATTCCTGACTCCCCAAAGCCTTTCCACCATCTACAAGGCACAAGTCAGGAGTGTGATGGAATACTCTCCACTTGCCTGGATGAGTGCAGCTCCAACAACACTCAAGAAGCTTGACCCCATCCAGGACAAAGCAGCCCACTTGATTGGCACCCCATCCACCACCCTAAACATTCACTCCCTTCACCACCGGCGCACAATGGCTGCAGTGTGTACCATCCACAGGTTGCACTGCAGCAGCTCGTCAAGGCTTCTTCGACAGCACCTCCCAAACCCGTGACCTCTACCACCTAGAAGGACAAGAGCAGCAGGCACATGGGAACAACACCACCTGCACGTTCCCTTCCAAGTCACACCATTCCGACTTGGAAATATATCGCCGTTCCTTCATTGTCGCTGGGTCAAAATCCTGGAACTCCCTTCTTAACAGCACTGTGGGAGAACCTTCACCACACAGACTGTAGCGGTTCAAGAAGGCGGCTCACCACCACCTTCTCAAGGGCAACTAGGGGTGGGCAATAAATGCGATGCCCACATCTCATGAACGAATAAAAAAAAAATCATAAATAACATCCTACGTAACTGTTACTATGATACATTATCCTGCCATATCCTTCTTGACCTCTCAATAGCATTTGACACTGCTAATCACGCCATCCCCCTCCATCATTCTCCTCTGTTGTCCTGCTCCTTGGGACTATCCTTGCATGGTTCCACTCCTAAGCTGAATAAAGCAGTGCATCTTCAGCAATGGGACCTCTACCCGGCACTGTCAATTTCCAAAGCACCTTTTCTTGGTCCTTTTCTCATTTATATGCTGCCCCTCAGTGGTATCATCCAGAGGCATGGAGTCAACTTCTGTATGTGTACTGATGACATCCAGCTTCACCTCTCCGCCACTTCTCTTGACTCCGTGGCTACCTCTGTACTGCTTGTCCAATAAAAAGTCGCAACTCCCTCTAACTGAACAGTGGGAAAACTGAAATCATTATTTTTGATGCTCAGCACAAAATCTGGTGCCTTCCCATTGTCTTTGTCCCACTCCCCAGACACTCACCTCAGCTGGATCAGACCATGTGAAACCTTGGCGACTTGTTCCGATCCTGACCTGAGCGTCAACAGACCTTCTGTCTTTCACCAAGAAGGTTTATGTCCACTTACACAACATTGCCAACTTCCGCCCCTATCTTAACCCCTACGCCAACATACATCTTATCCACGATTTTGTTAACTCCAGTCTCAATTGAGATGCGATTTCTCAGAAGTTCCACTGGCCTCCTGCTGTAACACTAGTGAGAGATTGGCAAAACCCTCCCAGAAAACAATGAAGATCTGGTTGTGCTCGGTTTCCTTCATTACCAGGAATTTACAACTTGTCTTGCAAGGGCCAGAACCTCTGCCTGCCTCTTTCAAGGAAAATGCTGGAGGTGGTGGAGTTAGAGTCAGAAACAGGTGGTCCCTGCACTGGAAGCTTCCATCCAGTGGCTAAAGTTGTGACCCAGTGTATCTGTATAGGCCGGTATGCTCAATGAGGTGAGGTATAGCAGTCTCCACATGAGTGGATGTGGCCTCACCAGTGGAGTCCAGACTCAGGAAGTGGCCTGGACCCCCTGAAGAAACATCGATTCATTTTTAAATTAATTCTTTACGCAAGGGACAAGAGGAACGTGGCTGAGGTTGGAAGGCGAAGGGGAGGGGTGGCTGGCAACTCACCTCCCAATGGCGGATGGGCACCAGAGTTTCCAGGCACATGGGTCAGTGGGGTGCTATAAATCCACCCAAAGTGGCATTTGCATCCACCTACCCCCTGCTAATTAGATGCCCCTCCATTGACCCTGCAAACTCTGGTGGGGTCGGTGGTGGAGGGCATGGACAGGTGTAATCTTCGCGAAACCACTGGGATTACTTCTCAAGGAATTTTGGCCCCAATTGCTCAAGTGCTCTCCTTGCTGGCCTGTCATCCATTCTCCCCTTCATAAACTCCAACTTGTCCAAACTCAGCCACGCAATATCCTGTCCCAAATTAAGTTCCACTCCCCATCACTCCCCATCAACCTCAATGCATTACATTTGGAATTTTCATTGTCTTCTCCATCCATGGCCTTGCTTGACCCTATCTCTATCTCTGCAATAATGCTGAGAGGCTGTTTCCCCTGGCAGACAGCCTTGAACTAGGGAGCATCGTCTCAAGATAAGGGGTTGGCCATTTAGGACCGAGATGAGGAAACATTTCTTCACTCGGGGTTGTGAATCTTTGGAATTCTCTACCCCAGATTGCTGTGGATGTTCAGTTGTTGAATACATTCAAGACTGAGATCGATAGATTTTTGCAGACTAAGGGAATCAAGGGGTATGGGGATAGGGCGGGAAAGTGGAGTTGAGGTCGAAGATCAGCCATGATCTTACTGAATGGTGGAGCAGGCCATGTGGCCTACTCCTGCTATTATTTCTTATGCTCTTATCTCCTCAAGCCCTATATCTCTTCCCACATATTCTTGCCTCAGACACTGGCCTCGTGCACATCCCCCATCTCTCTGCCCCACCATTGGTGGCAGCCTCTTCAGTCATGCTCAGATTACATTTTGCTCCCTGCTGTTTTAATAGAGGCATAAACTTGTTAATTTAAAATGTGTTATTGCGTCTGTTAAAATAGCAAAGAAAGAAATGAGATAAACATTCATTTGAATACATAACCAAGGTAATTTCCTTCTCTCTGCCATCCCTCCTCAAACTCTCCACATCTTTTTCCACCCTTAACATTCTCAAAACCCACCTTTTCAATCAAACCTTCAATTATCCCTCCTAATGTCTCTCTTCATGGCTCAGCATCTGCTCCCTTATCTATCTCTGTGATGTGCGCTGGGACTTGTTTACGTTAAAGGCATTATATATGTCTTGTATGGAAATGTTTAAAAGTTAAGAAGGAGAAAAGCAAATGAACCAATTGTGTAAAAATTTAATTGCTTGTGCAGACCTTTCACGTTAAATGTATTTTTTTGATTGACCACTGGCCCTGTGCAAAAGGAACTTTCTAAGAGAGGTCAATGACACCATGAGAACTTGGTTCACCATCAGGATTCTGATCTAGTAAGATAAAGGCTTTACAACTGTGGGACAACCGAGAGCTGCTGTCTTTGGATGGTTCGGAATTATGTTTATCAGTAATGGATATTCAGATTTCATCAGTTACTTCAAATTTACAAATTACTTGGTGAATAGAATTTCTTTTGGTCACCAAAACCATTACATTCACTTTAATCACTGAAAGGAATCTTAAACGTTCGAAAATAGTTCTTATTTATTGATAGGGAGATGAGTCAAGGACAAGGAAGAGTTGCAAAATGCCACAAAAGGACCTCGATATAGTGAGAAAGGAGAGAAGAACACATTGAATGGGCAGAAGTGGACCAAAAACACATTGGTATTATTTAGAAGCTGGTGAGATACTTTGTTTTTTAGCACTTCCCTGAGGCAGATTGCTGAGAAGAATTTTCCAGCTCTGAAAGTACCTATGTATGGACTTGAGAGCCCCCATTCATTCACTTTATTCGGAAAACACATACTTTGGCAGATCAGTCAGCCTGTGTGAATAGGAAAGAGAGTCATGTTCACATTAAACAGGCAGGGGAAAGATTTTGCTTCTGTTTGGCTTCAGTTGAAGCCTGTTCTTGGTCTTTAATGCTGTTTAGAGTGTTATATAGCCTGTCATCAGCAGATGTTGGATCATTTACAGCAGATGAGTCCTGTAAAGCATGCTACAGACAGACTGTGGAAGGTGAGACCTCTGCGAGACCTCTGCATTGTGCTGTAAAATCTGTCATTGTCCTTTAATTTTCTTGGCAAATGTTGGAAGTGCAAATGTTAACTTAGATTGAAACTAGGAGTTCTGGCATCATTAACTGAAATGTAATACAAAAAGAAGGATAAAAGAAAAAATCAAGGACAGTGAAATAATATATTCTTATGGTCCTTTTTATAGTTATCAAACTTGAAAAATGATAGTATCAAGCCCTGTGAAGCTTATGCAATCAATTGTAGCTGAACGCATAGAATTTCAATGGCGAACACCTCTTACCATTCACTCCCATTTTGTAAAATCCCAATAAACTAATAGCCTTCCCATTCATTCCCAGTATAGAGCTCCAATAGTCAAAGCTCCTTCCTTTCACTGCCATTATGTAGAATTCCAGATCAAAGCATTGCTTTTAACTCAATTATCCAGTTTCTAATGAGCAGCACACTAATACAGAAAATGCTGGAAATAATCAACAAGTCAGGCATCATCTGTGGAGAAAGAACAGAGTTAACATTTCAGGTTGATGACCTTTCATTACTTGCTGAGTATTTCCAGCATTTTCTGTTTTCATTTCAGATTTCCAGCATTTGCATTATTTTGCTTTTGAGCACACGAATACAGTTGCCTGCTCCCAAATGGCACTGAGCTAAAGCAGCACACTGTGAAGTCTGATGCCTTCTGTAAAAGGTGTGCTTTTCTTCTTGTGTTTTTGTTTTGTGTGAATTGATGAATGAATCATTAAATCAGTTGAGGTACACAGATGTGCAGATTGACCATATCTTTTTTTTTCTTTTCTGAAGCTCATAGAAATGTAGCATTTCCTGGCACGCTGGCCCTCATACGATTCAGCTATAATGGCAAACGCACATCACATTCTGAAAACGTTCGAAGGGTAACTTGCATTTAGCTCTGTGTTGTGGAAAGAGAAGCTGCCCAGTGTTATCCCCAGTTAGACTGAACTTCACACTTGCAGAATGTCCACTGTAGCATCCCACCTTGGTTGAGGGAATTGTTCTGATCATTTGAAAGATCATTTGAAAGAACCATTACTGCCCCAGTAAAAACACATCTTTCATTCATGTCCATGATTAGCTGCATCTGTGTATTCCTGATCTCAGCCTTGCAATTAGGTGTGGAGAGGGTGCGAGGATAATAGCATCAGGAGGAAGTCAAGTGATGGGGGTAGATTTTGACTTTTTCCGATAGTGTAAAACAGGTGATAGAGAATCGGCGGCCCGTTTTACATCTCTCCCGATTTTTATTTCCATTGAAGTCAATCGGGAGAGTTGCAAAACGGGCTGCCAATTTGCTAGTACCCGCTTTACACTTTTACACAAAGTCAAAATCTACCCCACTGTTCTTACACACCTCTTAATAGATGGATGGAAAGCAGCATTGATAGAGGACTGGAAGCAGATTTCCTCAGCTGAATTCACAGGTCAAGCAAGTTGACTCTGAAAGGGGAAACTGTTAAAAATAATAATGTTATTCTCAAAAAGAAACTTGAAAATGCTGCTTGGTGAGATCATCCATCCGTACAAATTTGATGACTGTGTTCAGGTGCAAGTTTTTTTTTGTAGTTTCTATTTGTGACTTGTGATATATAACGAGAACTATATTAGATAATGAGTGAGTCTGGCACAATTTAGAGCACAGAAATCACTATGGAAGAGATTAACCTTCCAATTCCCTCCCATTAAGTATTAATTTGAGAGAAAATTGACACACTGAAGGAGGTAGGCTGTAGATTTGGATTACGTCTCTGTGGATTAATTGAACCGATCAGTCAAGTTAACATGGGTGTTCCCAAGGGTGACACATTAAGTGATTTCTGCTGCTTTCCACTCTTGGGCCTGTTGAGCTCCCTCCTGTTTTATGAGTATGTTGTACAGAGTTCTCATAGAGTTCTGAAATGACTACTGTTCCAAATATTGCAAAAAATTCATGTGACTTAAAAAAAATGTTTTGTTGCAACACATTGTTCCCCTGAAGCAAGTCTCCTCCTACCATCTTGCGGTTTTGCGCACAAACAATGAAAATGTTTCTGCAGGTAAAAGTAAAATGTTATTCAGATTTTCAGGTTTGAATACTTTTATTTCAGAGCACAAATATCTGACATTGCTGTGGCTGGCAGTGTCGATGATTCTAACCTCATCAGCTACTCTGTTGGAGTTGATAGTGATTTCCATTTGTATGCAAGGATATCAAAGGCCTCGGGGATCGTAGCCTAACAGCACTAGAGAGGGAATTGGTGCAAGACTCAGAGGAGAAGTGACAGCAGCTTTGGAAACTACGACAGTCTGCTAAGATTAAAAATAGCTTCTTGCATATACGTATGTTTGATCAGTTTATTTATAAACCCTTTCTTTTTGATGTTTCTATCCCTAATATTCCTTTACTATTCTGTTCTTGTTCCCATATATGGGAATACACACAAGGTGGCATCATATAACTGATGGAGCTAAAGCCTCCTCATCTTTAAGGGAAAATTAATGATTGTATGTATTTAGAATAAGGTACATTGGACCACGTTATAAGGTAATAACATATCCATGGGTTCAGATGATACTTTAAACCTTCCTCACGGTCATGAGCCCTGGGATGTATTAGTGCTTTGCACACTGCTACACATTAGCTAACTAGAGTGAAAGGGTTTAAAGTAGAAATTTGAATATGGAAGAGTCAACAAATGAAAACATGTTAAATATTCCATATTTAACTCAGATTCAAGTGATGTGAGGCTTTATTTTCCCATTAATGGCAAATACAGCATCTTGTATGTATTAGCTAAATAAAAAGAAAGACCGACTTGAGGTACATTATCATGCCTTGGAAACAACTCGAAGTGTTTTGTGCACAATGAATTAACCTGTTGTGCAGTGACTGTTACAGAGGCAAACGTGGCAGCCAATTTGGGCACAACGATATAAAATCATAGAATTTTACAGCACAGAAGAAAGCCATTCATGCCTGTGCCAGCTGTTTGAAAGAACTGTCCAATTTAGTCCCACACCCTAGCATTTTCCCCATAACCCTGCAAATACTCCAGCTGAGGCCTAACCAGTGATTTGTGAAGGTTTAGCATGACTTCCATGTTTTTGAATTCAATGTCCGTATTTACAAAGCCAAGTATCCTAGATGCTTTCTTAACCATCTTATCAACTTGTCCTACCACCTTCAAAGATTTGTGTGCATTTGTGAATATCTGTGCTTATCACAGTTTATCTGAAGGATGGCACCTTTGATAGTGCAACAATACCTCAGTACTGCGCTGGATTGTAACTTGGATTACGTGCTGAAGTCATAAGGTGGAACCTACAAACTTCTGACTCAGAGACAAGAGCTCTATCAAGGGAGCTAAGCCATTAAAGAGGGTTCAATGGTGTAATTGGTTAATATACTGTAATTTTACTTCTGGATCCAAAGTTTGAGTCTTGCCCATACTGATGGGCAATCTTGACCCAGTTTCAAGTGAACATTATTTTACAAAACTGCCTGTTATTTCCCAGGAATCAGCAGTTTCACTAAGAAAGGACAGAAGAACTATTGATGTGGAAAATGGAATTGTCCAATGGTGCAGCAATAGGCGCTGCTATGTGATTGTATTTGCTATACTTGACCTGGAAGCACTTGATGCTGACAGTGAGAGAACAACATAAATAAATGTCTATTTGTCCAGGATTTTGACGGCATAATCAAAATAATCCAAACTAAATAAACTCATGAAGTTATCTAAACTGCGACTACCTCATATACTGTACACTTTTGGACAGGTGTCAACTGTGGCTCAGTGGTAGCACTCTCATCTCTGAGACAGAAGCTTGTGGGTTCAAGTCCCACTCTAGAGACTTGAACACAAAACCTAGGCTGACACTCCAGTGCAGTAGAGAGTGCTGCACCTTCGGAGGTGCCGTCTTTTGGATTATAAGTTAAACTGAGGCCCCGTCTGCCCTCTCAGGTGGGTGTAATAGATCCCATGGCACTATTTTGAAGATGAGCAGGGGAGTTCTCCACGGCATCCTAGCCAATATTTATCCCTCAACCAACATCACCAAAACAGGTTATCTGGTCATTATCACATGGCTGTTTGTGGGAGCTTTCTGTGTGCAAATTGGCTGTTGCCTTTCCCACATTATAACAGTGACTACACTTCAAAAGTACTTCATTGGCTATAAAGCATTTTGGGATGTCCTGAGGTCGTGAATGGCGCCATATAAATGCCAGTTCTTTCTTTCTTACTTACTGTTCTATGATATTTTCTAGACATTCTTGTGAACCTTCACACCACTAGGAACTGAACAGAATCTCCCTTCGTTGGACATTGGACACTGGCCCTCCTCTTCCACTCTTCCCCAAGCACAATTGTTTCTTGCTCTGCTCCACGCTATATTAAACAGGGTGTATTATATCGTATAGAATATTACAGAGACACTGATTCTTGAAGTTAAAGTATCTACCCACAATGAAAATATTCTTAATCAGGAATGAAGTATTGCAATGCATCTCAAAAGTATTTGACCATGTCAGAACAACTTATTCTAACTTTATATAGCTCATTGGTGAAAACACATTTAGAACATCATGTGCAGCCTTCTTAATTTCAAAGGCACTTTGATTGCTCTGTAATACATTGGAGAATGTCAAGGATGATTCTTGGGGCTTAGGACTCCAAGTCATGAAGAGAAACACTCTGAGCTGTACTTGTTTTCTTTAGAGGAAAGAAGATTGATAGACATGATTCAGGTTTTTAAAATGCTTAGAGCAATTGAGAATGAAGATCTGTGTATCTTCCTTAACTTGAATAATGATGACAAAAGTAGAGGACATCAGAATAAGATTGAACATGTTGAGAATAGAGATGAATAGAATTTCTTTCCCTTGCTGCGCAGTGAATATTTCAAAGTCTCTAACAAAAGCAATTAATGCAACGACAATTCTAAAACCAGAGGCACATAAATATCTGTTGAAGAATAGAGTGAAGGTTGGAAGGATAGTTATAGATGATCAAATACTGTGCCTCTTGGGCTATGGATGTCTCATTTACAGAATGCGATTGATCGGAATTTAGCAATGTAGTTTGTTAAGTTTCACCAACACCCTAGAGTTTCGTTTGATTCTATTCTGTTTTTTTATCTTATAATTTTTGCATTACTTTTCCCTCATTCCCTCATTTTTTTTAAAGAGGAGGTAAGGTTTCACAATTGCCCTCTGACTTTAAATTAAACATTGGGAAGACCGAAACCATTGTCTTTGGCCTCCGTCACAAACACCGTTCCTTAACCACCGATTCCATCCCTCTC
Organism: Heptranchias perlo; assembly: GCF_035084215.1. NCBI lineage: Eukaryota > Metazoa > Chordata > Chondrichthyes > Hexanchiformes > Hexanchidae > Heptranchias > Heptranchias perlo. The sequence goes on from NC_090338.1 coordinate 20,728,367, forward strand.
CCTGGCCACTGTTTCAGGCTGAACCAGGCTGTTTGCAACCTCGGCATCCTACATGACCTCAGCTGAGCTTCCAACCCTATATCCTCTCCATCACAAAAACCGTCTACTTCCACCTTCATAACATCGCCCGTCTCCGCCCCTGCCTCAGTTTATCTACTGCTGAAACTCTCATCCATGCTTTTGTTACCTCCGACTCGAATATTCCAAAGCTTTCCTGGCTGGCCTCCCATCTTCCACCCTCCATGAACTTGAGCTCGTCCAAAACTCTGCTGCCCATATCCTAACTCGCACCAAGTCCCATTCACTCATCATCCCTGTGCTTGCTGACATTAGCTCCTGGTGCACCAACGCATCAATTTTAAAATTCTCATCCTTGTGTTCAAATCCCTCCATTGCCTCGTCCCTCCATATCTCTATAAACTCTGTGAATTCTGTGTTCCTGCAACTTTGGCCTCTTATGCATCCCCATTTCCTTTATCACACCATTGGCATTTGTGCCTTCAGTTGTCTAGGCCCTAAGCTCTGGAATTCCCTCCCTAAACTTCTCTACCTCTCTCTCCTCCTTTGAGACTCTGCTTAAAACCTAGCTCTTTGACCAAGCTTTTGGTCAGTTGACGTAATGTCTCCTTTGGCTCGGTGTCAATTTTTGTCTGATTACGCTCCTGTGAAGCGCCTTGGGATGTTTTACTATGTTAATAGCTCCATATAAATGCAAGTTGTTGTTGTTGTTTTGTTGTTGGAAAATGCTGAAAGAAATTCAGCTGAAAATCACAACTTGCCTAAGTGACCTTTATTAAGCAAAAGTGAGTGCTCGCAAGCCATCGAGCTGTGGAGGACATCACAGCTGAACCTGATCCCGTTCTCACCTGGTATTTTCAAATGCTTTTCCAACAGCGATGTCGATAGAAAGATAAGGAATGAGGGAACTCTGGCTAATTTTTTTGCTTGTCTCTTGCTCAGGAACACTGTAGCAAATTGTAACACTCCTCTTGCTAACCCAGTAAACGCAGCATTGATCATGCACGAAACCTGGGACCTTCTCAGAGTTTATGGCTGTGACTTTTCATCTTCCAATGGGGGGAATACAGAGAAGATATTTCATGCAGCTCCCTCAAGTGATTGTGTGTTGGAGCCCATGACAGGGAAAGCTGGATGGTACCTTATGGAAGGATCAAAAAAGATTCTGAGTGGGCTTGACAGGGTCGATGCTGAGAGATTGTCTCCCTTTGCTAGAGAGTCTAGAACTAGGGGGCATAGTCGCAGAATAAGGGGGTCGGCCATTTAAGATTGAGATGAGGAGGAATTAATTCACTCAGAGAGTTGTGAATCTTAGGAATTCTCTACCCCAGAGGGCTGTGGATGCTGAGTCGTTGAGTATATTTAAAGCTGAGATAGATAGATTTTTGGACTCTAGGGGAATTAAGGGATATGGGGATCGGGCAGGAAAGTGGAGTTGAGGTCGAAGATCAACCATGATCTTATTGAATGGCGGAGCAAGCTTGAGGGGCCGTATGGCCTACTTCTGCTCCCAATTCTTATGTTCTTATGATAAGCCAAATAGTCTTTTCCCATTCTGTACTTTATGTTTGTATTCAACACTATTACAGACACAAGGTGAGGAAGGATACGTAGAATCTTGACATATCTCACAAGATTAATTTAAAATCTGCCGCGATTTTTCTGGCGGAGAAACACAAAAGGAAAAGTGGCCCAACCATGGCTAACAAAAGAAATTAAGGGTAGTATTAGATCCAAAGAGGAGTCATATAAAGTTGCCAGAAAAAGTAGCAAGCCTGAGGATTGGGAACAGTTTAGAATTCAGCAAAAAAGGACCCAAGAGATTGACTAAGAGGGAAAAAATAGAGTATGAGAGTAAACTTGCAAGGAACATAAAAGCGGACTGTAAAAGCTTCTACAAGTATGTAAAAAGAAAAAGACTAGTGAAGACAAATGTAGGTCCCTTATAGTCAGAAACGGGAGAATTTATAATGGGGAACAAGGAAATGGCAGAGCAATTAAACAAATACTTTGGTTCTGTCTTCGCGGAAGAGGACACAAATAACTTCCCAGAAATGCTAGGGAACCAAGGGACCAGTGAGAAAGAGGAATTAAAGGAAATTAGTATCAGTAAAAAAATAGTGCTGGAGAAATTAATGGGACTGAAAGCCGATAAATCCCCAGGGCCTGAAAACCTGCATCCCAGAGTACGAAAAGAGATAATCTGCATCCCAGAGTACTAAAAGAGGTAGCCATGGCAATAGTGGATATGTTGGTTGTCATCTTCTAAAATTCTATAGATTATGGAACAGTTCCTGCAGATTGGAGGGTGGCAAATGTAACCCCACTATTTAAAAAAGGAGGGAGAGAGATAACAGGGAACTACAGACCGGTTAGCTTAACATCAGTAGCAGAGAAAATGCTAGAGTCTATTATAAAGGATGTGACAACTGGACACTTAGAAAATATCAATGGGATTAGACAACGTCAACATGGATTTATGAAAGGGAAATTGTTTGACAAACCGACTGGAGTTTCTTGAGGATGTAACTGGGAGAAGAGATAAGGAAGAACCAGTGGATTTTCAGAAGCCCTTTGATAAAGTCCCACATAAGAGGTTAGTGTGCAAAATTAAAGCACATGGGATTGGGGGTAATATACTGGCGTGGATTGAAAATTGGTTAACAGACAGGAAACAGAGAGTAGGAATAAATGGGTCTTTTTCTGGGTGGCAGGCAGTTACTAGTGGGGTACCACAGGGATCAGTGCTTGGGCCCCAGTTATTCACAATATATATTAATGATTTGGATGAGGGAACCAAAAGTAATATTTCCAAGTTTGCTGACGACACAAAACTAGGTGGGATCGTGAGCTGTGAGGAGGATGCAAAGAGGTTTCAAGGCAATTTAGACAAGTTGAGTGAGTGGGCAAGTATATGGCAGATGCAGTATTATGTGGATAAATGTGAAGTTATCCACTTCGGAAGGAAAAACAGAAAGGCAGAGTATTATTTAAATGGAGATAGATTGGGAAATGCTGATGTACAAAAGGACCTGGGTGTCCTTATACACCAGTCACTGAAAGCAAACATGCAGGTGCAGCAAGCAGTTAGGAAGGCAAATGGTATGTTGGCCTTCATTGCAAGAGGATTTGAATACAGGAGCAAGGATATCTTACTGCAGTTATACAGGGCCTTGGTGAGACCACACCAGGAGTATTGTATGCAGTTTTGGTCTCCTTACCTAAGAAAGGATATACTTGCCCCAGAGGGAGTGCAGTGAAGGTTCACCAGACTGATTCCTGGGATGGCAGGACTCTTGTATGGGGAGAGATTGGGTCGACTAGGCCTGTATTCACTCGAGTTGAAGAATGAGAGGTGATCTCATTGAAACATATCAAATTCTGACAGGGCTAGACAGACTGGGTGCAGGGAGGATATTTCCCCTGACTGGGGGGTCCATAGCGAGGGGGTCACAGTTTCAGGATACGGGGTAGGACATTTAGGACTGTGATGAGGAGAAATTCCTTCACTCAGAGGGTGGTGAACCTGTGGAATTCTGTACCACAGAAGGCTGTGGAGGCCATGTCACTGAATATATTTAAGAAGAAGCAAATTGATTTCTAGAACAGAAGGCATCAAGGGGTCTGGGGAGAGAGCGGGAATATGGTATTGAGATAGAGGATCAGCCATGATCATATTGAATGGCAGAGCAGGCTCGAAGGACCGAATGGCCTACTCCTGCTCCTATTTTCTATGTTTCTATGTAAAGCTTTTGTCATGTTTAGAGATTTTTGATCTTTTTTTTCTTTCATGGAAAGGATTGTGGGATTGGTTTATGTTTAAGGGTTGTGTTTTAAAACAAAGAGCATTCAAATAGAATTACAAACAAAGGTCACAGGCTGCAGGCATTTACTATATGTATTGAAGCCAGGCAGGCCAATTTGTGGAATTCTCAACTGACACAATGAAGGTCAATTGTCCCCAGGGCCGTTAGCAATGATGGCCCCCATTTATTTAGAGACAACAAGACATGTCCTCTTTTAGGATCACACCTGAAGGTGAGAGGAGAGGTAACCAGTTTTACTGACAGGCCTACTGGTGAATCAATATGGGGACAAAGTCAGTGTCTCAATCCTCCTGGGTGTGGGCACAGAGGGGCACGTGGGCAGACAGGTTTCTAGCAGGAGACTACAAGTTCCAGGCCTGAGGTCCGGATCTGAAAACTAAAATGCAGGTGGTCAGCATTTGCAATTGGAAGTAATCTGAAAAAGTATAATGCCAAAAACAAGCAAGTCAGCCCAGGAAAAGGACAGGGTGTGCGCTTTATTATTAATTCTCATATTTTCAAGGAGATAAGTGATATTGAGCTAAGTTTACTTTGACTGTTACTCTATATGTTCACATGTTATATGTAAAAATAAAGCAGGTTAACTATTTGTCTCCGGTCTGCTTTCACTAAATGTTTCTCGGTCTGCCAATAAAAGATTGGAGAAGTGCATGAGGGCATGTGCGAAAGACACAAAATCCTGTTCAGATTGCAAGAGGGTCTATTGATACAGCTCTGGTTTACGCTATTGTATAGTTAGATATTGGGTAATACAGGCACAGCTCTTAACGTAAGATGCACTTCCACTTGGGGTGGGGGTGGTGGGGTGACCTGCACTGTTGTACCCAAGAGAATATCTAAGACAGATCCCAAACTTGTAATGCTGTTGTTGCCTTTCTTTTGGTAGAAGTATGGAAAATTGAGGGAATTGTCTGTTATATTCCTACTATAGCTAAAGACATACTGAAGGGGAGCTGAATTCTTTATGTAACTGCGCCCCCCCCCCCCACCGCCCGACCTGCTATTTATGGGGAAGCACCTACCTGTCACTTGACACTTCCCCCAGTACCCTGGCAGAGATTAAGACTTTTATTTAGTGTGCATGCGTGCATGCGGTGTGTTTTGTGTGTGTGTGTTTGTTTTTGTATGTGTGTTTTTTTGTCTGTGTGTGTATGAATACTAAGCAAAGAATTCAGTGTGAACTTGCATCCTACTGTTGCGTGCCACTACAGCACTTACTTCAGTTTCCAATTCATTACTGCCACTCATTATCTAATTCCAAATGTTGTGTATTGAGCCTAGTCATCAGGTGATAAAAGGGTCCTGGCATCTGGAACTGACTACAGCACAGCTCCACGTCGACAAATCATCTTGGCTGTTGCCCAAGGCCGTCCGGCTGTCAGAGAGGAAAATTACCTTTTCTATCACACTAATTGACCACTTGCTGTGATGACTCCCATAAACACAAAGTAAAGCAGAAAATGACAATGTTGCCACCTTCCAAATAACAAGTGATTATTTACAGCAGGTTCTCAACTGTCTGCTTTGAATGCACGGGCTAGGCTTCCTGCTTTACCAGTTGTAATGAATGACTTGTTCACACAGATGATAACAGCTTGCAGCAAAATGATCAGTAACAGTGGTCAAATTATCGTATGCATACACACCAGATTCTTGTGTTGCGGTTATATGACAGCGCTGTCACTGGGGTCATCTCTGATTACTGGGACAGTACTGTGATGTAAACTCCTGTTGCTTTGACAACACGCTGGATTCCATAGGCTGCAATATTGTTTGATTGTGACTTTTTAAGAACTGCACATATGCAATTATTTGAAGCTAATCTACATGAGAACATTATACCAGCCTGTTACCACAGAATTAATCACCAATAACCCTGCATTTCATATGTTTGTTTCTTGTGCAAAATTTTCAGATTATGTGATTACTTAAGATTAGTTAACAATTAATTTATTGCTGATTACCTGGTTGATGTAAATACAAGCTGGACAAGTGCAAATTCCACTATTGATTTAAACTACTTTAGCTGGTGAATTGAATGCCTTTATAAAAATGGAACCTCAGTTATCTCCAGTATATATCCCTTGTAAACTGGGTAAGTTGTATATCTTCTGTGATGCAGACACTTCGATAGGTACAACAGGTTGTATAATTGGTAAACATCTCTCGTACAAACAAAACCTGTCCCTTGGAATAACTATTTACAGCTCCAGTATCATAGAATCATAGAATGGTTACAGCACAGAAGGAGGCCATTCGGCCCATTGATCCCGGGCCAGCTCTTTGGAGGAGCAATCCAATTAGTCCCACTCCCCTGCCCTTTCCTCGTAGCCCTCCAATTTTTTTTCCCTTCAGTATTTATCCAATTCCATTTTGAAAACCAGGATTGAATCTGCTTCCACCACCCTTTCAGGCAGCAAATTCCAGATCATAACGACACGCTGCATATAAAAAAAAAATTCCTCATGTCGCCTTTGGTTCTTTTGCCAATCTTCTTAAGTCTGTGTCCTCTGGTCCTTGACCCCTCTGCCGATAGGAACAGTTTCTCTTTATTTACTTTATCTAAACCCTTCATGATTTTGAACACTTCTATTAAATCTCCTCTTAACTTTCTCTGCTCTAAGGAGAACAACCCCAGCTTCTCCACTCTATCCACGTAACTGAAGTCCCCCATCCCTGGAGCCATTCTAGTAAATCTTATCTGCACCCCCTCTAAGGCTTTCAAATCCTTCCGAAAGTGCGGTGCCCATAGTTGGACACAATACTCCTGTTGTGGCTGAACCAGTGTTTTGTAAGAGTTCAACATAACTTCCTTGCTTTACCTCTATTTCTAATGCCCAGGATCCCGTATGTTTTTTAAACCGCTTTCTCAACCTGTCCTGCCACCTTCAAAGGTTTGTGCACATATACCCCCAGATCTCTCTATTCCTGCACCCTCTTTAGAATTGTACCATTTAGTTTATATTGTCTCTCTTTGTTCTTCCTGCCAAAATATATCACTTTGCACTTCTCTGCATTAAATTTAATCTGTCATGTGTCCGCCCATTCCACCAGCCTGCCTAGGTCCTCTTGAAGTCTATTACTATCCTCCTCACTATTTACTACACTTCCAAGTTTTGTGTCATCTGCAAATTTTGAAATTGTGCCCTGTACACCCAAGCCCAAGTCAGTAATCTATATCAAAAAAGCAGTATGATGTGTAATGAGCACATCTGCTTTTTCATACTGTGCATTGGATAAACTTTGATTTATGTAGCGCCTTTGACGACTGTAGGATTTTCCAAAGCGCTTTACATTGAATGAAGTACTTTTGAAGTGTAGTCACTGTTGTAATGTAGGAAATGCGGAAGCCAATTTGCGCACAGCAAGGTCCCACAAACAGCAATGAAATAAATCTCTTTTAGTGATTTTTTTTTATTCGTTCATGGGATGTGGGCGTCGCTGGCGAGGCCAGCATTTATTGCCCATCCCTAATTGCCCTTGAAAAGGTGGTGGTGAGCCGCCTGTTGTTGTATGTATGCTGTATGTACAGGAGCTAACACTGAGACATACACGATGCATTCTAATGGCAGACCCAGTTCAGCAGGGCGGGGCGGGGTGGGGAGGGGGGGAGTAAATCTTGGCACAGGTGCAAAACAGGCGGTAGTGGATTGGCGGCCTGTTATACACCCCACCTGATTTTCCTTTTCAATGCCTTCAAATCGGGTGGGTGTATATCGGGCAGACAATCCGCAACCGCCCATTTTGCGACAACGCCGATGTTTAATTTTACCTTCTCCCCGCCCCCCCCCCCCCCCCGGGTCTCAGTATAAAACATCAGGATTGGGAAACTACTTTAAACGCCCCTCACTGCTCAGTGAGGAAGGACTTCTTTCTTGAAACCTACTTAAATTAACATATCCCTCACCAAAAAGTTGTTGCATGAGCTTTTAGTGAGAAGACATCTATCTCAAAGAAAAACACAGACAAAAAGCCAGCCTACGGAGTCAAGTAAGGATCAGGTGGAAAGCAGGAAGCCGAACACAAAGGGTGGGAGATGCACACTGAAGTATGCAAGGTGGCAGGATAGGCACATTGAAGAATGAGAGAGGCAGCATGATAAGCATGCTGAAGGATACAAGATGAAAGGATAAAGCACTCATTCACAGATTGGCAAATTGTTTTGTTTTCCAGTATCGTCAAAGATGAACACTAACTTGATCTAAACCATTTGGCAAGAGGAACTTTGCATCTAGTGGATTAACGATAACTGGCTTGGGGAACAAGGAGTTATAGGATGAATATCATGCAGCTGGGCTTTTACAAGATTGACACTGTCAAAAATAGCTTGTTTTCATTTCCCTTCAGAGTTATTGGGTACACTGATCTGATAATGTGGTTCTGCTGTGTTATACTTGCTTAGTAACTTGTCTTGCACTGAATTACTATTGATTTCTTGATGGAGGACCCTGTCTGTCAAGCAAATCTGCAGTTGGCATTTCTTGCTAAATATTCAGCAACTCGGTTAAGTCCTCAAAAGTAAATTCATCACTTAAACCATCCCAAGCTGGAAAGTGGATTTATTAAGCAGTGAGGCACCACAGGGTTGGAAATAGATTTACAAAGGCTGTTTCTCAATATACCACCTGGCATTCCAATAACCATCTGTAACACCTACTCAAAAGAAAAGCTGTGTTCATTGAAAAAAAAATCAGTTGAGATTAAATTTAGAGACCATGTCCATGACCAGCAGAGCAATATGATGAATACCTCCATAAGAAAGGCTGACTGGACAACTCATCATTGATGAAGTCACAAGTAAATTATGGTCAGTCACATGAATAGACAGATTTATCCTTCCTGTTGCTGGCCATAGGCATATTCCATTTCGACAGGGTAGTCAGCATGGTTGACTGTATTCAGTGTATATTATTAAACAGTATTATATGTATTCCCCCTTATTCTTGTGTAAATCAAACCATTCTCAGTTCACGGAATCACTCATAACAGGCAAATTAAACAGTTTTTATGATGATGTGGAGATGCCGGTGATGGACTGGGGTGGACAAATGTAAGGAGCTTTATTTGAAATCACAAGCTATTGGAGCTTGACAAAGGAGGAAAGCTCCGAAAGCTTGTGATTTCAAATAAAGCTGTTGGACTATAACCTGGTGTTGTAAGACTCCTTACATAGTTTTTATGATGGCCAACATAATGCTCAGTCTTTTTCCTTCTAGCCCTGTTTATTTTTTTCTTCTTTTTTGGGGCTCCCTCATCTCATGCCACTACGTATCAGAGATGATGGGCAGACCAATAATTGGGAGTCTTACTGAGAAATGCCCTTGAGTGTTATTGGATACAGTGATCTGTTGGCATGGTTCTGCTGTGTTATGCTTGTTCGGTAACATTTACCCTGTTGAAGCAGTACAGTGGTTCTGAACAGCAACTTGTGGAACACAGTGCGAAGGAACAAGCACAGATGCAGGCTTGAGTTCCACTCTGCTTGGTTCCTGATGCGAGCCACATCAAGCAGGAATGGGGAAGAATGGGAGCTGTGGGATCTCCCACTGGGAAAAGACATAATTAGAGGGGACAGTTATGTTTGCCCATTTATTGGCACCTCCAAATGGTCAGCTACAGGTGGTTTTGCTATTTTCCTGGTAGGGAGCTTTGCTTTTGATCTCTTGCCTCTCAGGGGTCTGCTCATTGGGAAGGCCATTTTAGCTGCTTAGTCCTACTGAACGAGTGGGGAGTTGGGGCCGAAACCTATTGCGTGTACTGAGGCCGACAGCACTTTGGTTAAGTAAAGTGCAAGTCTCAGTAAGAAGAAATCAAAGAAAAACATCCACAAATCAAACTCCAGAAATCTCAGGCACGTCGATAGCAGTTGACTTTGGCCAAACTGTACCTAAAATTTAGGGCTTATATTTATGCCAGTGCATTATTCGTGTAAATTCAGGAAACTTGCGTCAGCTGGTCTTTTGCATATAGGGCAGAATGATTCAAATGAGCAACAGAGGGTTTTGGCAGACGTATCTCCGAAGCGGCACCAAAGAAGAAATTCGCATGTAGCGATCTCAACGTAAAATCGATGTAATTCAGTTATGCACATATTTCCTTGCGGCGGTGGGGTGGGGGGGGGGCGGGAGTTGCTCCTATGTTGCAGTTATGCTACAACTTTCCAGGCAATCAATGTTTCAGCCTTTTCTCTGATCCTTGGTCTCTGTGAGCACGTTTGTGGAATCATTCCTTTTTTCAAAGGAAAAGAAAGCTTAAAAAAAAACTCCAATGAGAATAACTGTCCCTATAGCTCAGTGGGGAATTTTGTCACCTGCAGTGATACTGAGCCATGCAGATTAGGAAGGTCAATGCTTTCGTCCCTGTTTTTTAAAAAATTTGTTCATGGGATGTGGGTGTCGCTGGCAAGGCCAGCAGTTATTGCCCATCCCTAATTGCCCTTGAGAAGGTGGTGGTGATCTGCCTCTTGAACCGCTGCAGTCCGTGTGGTGAAGGTTCTCCCACAGTGCTGTTAGGAAGGGAGTTCCAGGATTTTCACCCAGCGACAATGAAGGAACGGCGATATATTTCCAAGTCGGGATGGTGTGTGACTTGGAGGGGAACGTGCAGGTGGTGTTGTTCCCATGTGCCTGCTGCCCTTATCCTTCTAGGTGGTAGAGGTCGTGGGTTTGGGAGGCGCTGTCGAAGAAGCTTTGGCGAGTTCCTGCAGTGCATCCTGTGGATGGTACACATTGCAGCCACGGTGCGCCGGTGGTGAAGAGAGTGAATGTTCAGGGTGGTGGATGGGGTGCCAATCAAGCAGTTGCTTTGTCCTGGATGGTGTCGAGCTTCTTGAGTGTTGTTGGAGCTGCACTCATCCAGGCAAGTGGAGAGTATTCCATCACACTCCTGACTTGTGCCTTGCCGATGGTGGAAAGGCTTTGGGGAGTCAGGAGGTGAGTCACTCGCCGAAGAATACCCAGCCTGTCTCCTGCTTTTGTAGCCACAGTATTAATATGGCTGGTCCAGTTAAGTTTCTGGTCAATGGTGACCCCCAGGATGTTGATGGTGGGGGATTTGGCAATGGTAATACTGTTGAATGTCAAGGGGAGGTGGTTAGATTCTGTCTTGTTGGAGATGGTCATTGCCTGGCACTTATCTGGCACGAGTGTTACTTGCCACTTATGAGCCCAAGCCTGGATGTTGTCTAGGTCTTGCTACATGCAGGCACGGGCTGCTTCATTATCTGAGGGGTTGCGAATGGAACTGAACACTGCAATCATCAGCGAACATCCCCATTTCTGACCTTATGATGGAGGGAAGGTCATTGATGAAGCAGCTGAAAATGGTTTGGCCTAGGACATTGCCCTGAGGAACTCCTGCAGCAGTGTCCTGGGGCTGAGATGATTGCCTCCAACAACGACTACCATCTTCCTTTGTGCTAGGTCTGACTCCAGCCACTGGAGAGTTTTCCCCCTGATTCCCATTTACTTCATTTTTACTGGGGCTCCTTGGTGCAACACTCGGTCAAATGCCGCCTTGATGTCAAGGGCAGTCATCTCACTTCACCTCTTGAATTCAGCTATTTTGTCCTTGTTTGGGCCAAGGCTGTAATGAGGTCAGGAGCCGAGTAGTTCTGGCAGAACCCAAACTGAGCATCAGTGTGCAGGTTATTGGTGAGTAAGTGCCGCTTGATAGCACTGTCGACGACACCTTCCATCACTTTGCTGATGATTGAGAGTAGACTGATGGGGCGGTAATTGGCCGGATTGGATTTGTCCTGCTTTTTGTGGACAGGACATACCTGGGCAATTTTCCACATTGTCGGTTTGATGCCAGTGTTATAACTGTACTGGAACAGTTTGGCTAGAGGCGCAGCTAGTTCTGGAGCACAAGTCTCTATGCTGAGTAAACTGATTTTAGTCGAGCCATTTAAAAACAATTTTTTATAATTCATTCTCGGGATGTGGACGTCACTGGCATTTATTACCCATCCCTAGTTGCCCTTGAGAAGGTGGTGGTGAGCCTTGTCCATGATCTGCTGCAGTCCATATGGTGAAGGTGCTCCCACAATGCTGTTCGGTAAGGAGTTCCAGGATTGTGACCCAGCGACCATGTAGGAACAGCGATATATGTTAAAGTCAGGATGGTGTGTGACTTGGAAAGGAACTTGGAGGTGATGGTGTTCCCATGCACCTGCTGCCCTTGTCTTTCTAGGTGGTGGAGGTTGCTTGTTTGGGAGGTGCTGTCGAAGAAGCCTTGGTAACTTGCTGCATTGCATCCTGTGGACACTGCAGCCACGGTGTGCCACGGTGAAGGAGGGAATGGTTGTTTGAGATAGTGGATAGATTGCTGATCAAGCAGGCTGCTTGATCCTGGATGGTGTTGAGCTTCTTAAATTGCGCCCATCCAGGCAAGTGGAGGGTATTCCATCACACTCCTGACTTGTGCCTTGTAGGTGGTGCAAACTCTGCAATTGTGCTTTGAATCCTTGGGCAAGGGAGAGAAAAAAACCAGCCAAGGAACACATTCACCCTACTGTTCTGTGAACAGGAATGAAAATTGGGGAAATCAAACCAGATGAGAAGAATATAGAGTAAACATTATTATTGGTTCGGTTCAATTAGATGACCAGAGGAACTTAAATAGTTATTCTATACGTTGGTGTGTTTAGTGTTGATCGGCCAGTAGCCGTAAAAGCACTTTGTTTTTCTGTTTCTGATAATAGTGAGACTGTTGATTATAACTCTCCATCTCAGACTGTGCTCTGTGTCCATATGTCAAATTTGTCTTGCTTTTGCAGTCAGTCATTTCCAACAATTTTAAAATGAAATAAATAATAGCATTTCGATTGTCTAGTCCTTCAGCAGCAGTGGGAGCAGCAGCTGTCACACGATCACAATAGAATTAGTGATTGAGTTAATGGGTGTGTTTTTATTGTTGATGATTGCATTGTGTAAAATAAACACATTTTGATAGCTTGTCAGGTACGACAATGATAGAGGGCCATCACTGGTGATACACGAATAAGGAAGTGATTTCAATGAATTGTAGCCATATGGCATGGAAGAGTGAGACGAGGGAAGAAGAATCAGAAAGGAAGCAGCATAGAGAGAGACATAGGCCCAGAAATTCGTGCGCACCCAATTTTGGGCGCACGGGGAGCGCACGTTTCATTCCCTGCACCAGCTTTCGGAGGCTTCCTCCTTCCTCAGGTGAATGATGTTGGAACGTTGTTGGAACGTTGTTGGAACGTTGTTGTTTCCAACATCGTTCACCTGAGGAAGGAGGAAGCCTCCGAAAGCTTGTGAATTTAAAATAAAATTGCTGGACTATAACTTGGTGTTGTAAAATTGTTTACAATTGTCAACCCCAGTCCATCACCGGCATCTCCACATCATGGATAAGGTAGAGGAGGATGAGGACGAACCCATGGGCAGAGCAACGGCTCACCTGGCTGCCCCGTGAGGCCAGGGAGTCACTCATTCGTGAACAGTTCTTGTAAGATCTGAAAGTGAGAAGAGTCCAGTCCTTACGCCACCTGGAAAGAGCAGCGTCAATAGCAGCTCCCCACCACCACCCCCCGCCCCCCCCCGCCCGACCAACCCCGGAACAAAACAGTCCTGCAACTACACATACATCCACAATAAAGTGACCCACTGAGCGGCATCAAGTGTCGCGGTTCATGATGAAGCACATGAAAGGGCGCTATCACAAAAGCTAGTCAAGAATGGGCAAGATGTGGCAGTAGTGGTGAGAATGAAAACATTTAATGTGACTTCAACAAAAGCCAAGTAAAAATGAAAAACATGACAGTCTGTCAGACACCCTTGTGTATACCCTTCGTGATCACAAAACCTTAGCCTTTCTCTTCCTACCGCTTCTACATGGTGCATTCCCTATGGCTGCGGCAGAGGTTGCTCATGTCCATGGCCGGACTGTTTAGATGCTTTCGGCCGATGTCCTCTGAGCTTTGGAGCCCGTGAGGGCCCCTCCAAAGCCTGCTCCACCTGCACCTGTGCAGGGGCAGACTCAACCACCTGGAGAGGAGGCAGCATTGCGGGTACTGATTGAGAGAAGGCAACGGGTGAGATGTGGGAGCGCTTTGAGTGGCATCCCCACTTCCATGTCCCCTTTTGCCATCATCCCTCTCTTGGACTCCTACCACCCTGCTGGAGAACAGTTTGAAGGACATGTATGCTGTCTTGGAAGCCCAGTTGTAAAGTTTCTGTCTGCCTGTTTAAGGTGGCAGAATGTTGTTCACCCTGAGTCCGAACAGCCATTGTCGGCCTGAATGGACTCATTTGTGAGCTGTGCTTGAAGCTCAATGGAGGCTAGTCTTCTCTCCATTGCAGACATTCCCGTACTTCCCTGTGACACTATCGCAGACATTTCAGCAGTTACCTGCGACACTGTCTCAGACAGTTGCTTACGTCCCTGTGACACTTTCTCAGACATTCACTCCCGTACCTGTGCCACCATTACACTAATGCAGGGATTGGAGTCCTCCATCTTCTGTGCTTTTGTGGAGAGTGTGCGTGGCACCTGTTCCAGCACCTCGCAAATGTGCTGCTGTCCCTCGATCATTCTCCTTTTAAAGGATGGCCCCCAGGGTTCAGCATCTGCGCCCAGCTGAGCAGAGCCTGGAGAGGAGTGCGCCCACCGACGCAGACCCTCCCCAGCTGCCCCTGTGACAATGTCTGCTCGTGCTCACTTGTGTGTGGTGACTCACCAGGTGCCAACCCAATTAACTGACTACTAGGACCCGCCGAGGTGCAGGTATCTGCGCCGATGGATGGCTCGCTAAGATGTGACGGTGCACCCTCGGAGGCCAGGAGCTCCTCTAAGGAATCACCCTCTCCTGTCACTGCAGTCGTTGAAGGGCCTGTAAGACAACAGAAGGCAATATTTAGCATCATCACAGATGTGTCATGTTGCATTGAGCATACTGAGGTGTTCAACATGCCAATCATTATTAATATCAATTCATGTTGTGTGTGATGAATGTTAAAGTTGTGTCACGTTTGTGGGGTGCCAGTCTCACCGCCCCCGACTGACAGGCACTCGAGGGTGCGGCTGATCTCCAGGGCCTCCTTCTCTGCCTTTGTGAGGATCACTATTTGTTGTGGCCCCCCTTCAGTCCTCGCCCTCTCACGGACATTTTGTGCTCTCTTCTCCTAGTAGGGGAGAAAGTACAGATGTGTGAGTGAGTGAGAGTGAAGTGGCCAACCGATGGAGGCATTGCTTTGGGTGAGGCTGACCGTGAATGAGGTGCATCAGAGGGTGAGTATAAGACAAAGATATCACATTGGATGAGGATTGGGGTGAATGGTAGTGGTGGGGTCACAAATGGGGAGGTGAGGAATTGCTCAGGAAGTGCAAGTAAGTTGAGGATGAGCCTTAAGTGGGTGTGAGGAGTAATGGCAGTGCAGAATGAGTTGGGGTGGGGGGAGGCAGGCGGATGTGCGACACGGAATGCAGGAGAATCAGTAAGTGTACTCACTTTTGCTGACCTAGTTAGGTCATTGAAATAATTCCTGCACTTGACGCAAGTGCGACAGATTTTGCTCCTGCTGGTGACCTCCTCTGCCACCTCGAGCCAGGCCTTCTTGGTGGCAGAGGCAGGGCACTTCCTCCTGTCAGCCAGGTAAAATAGCTCCCTCCTCCTCCTCACTTGGGCCAGCAGCACCTGAAGTGAGGCATCACTGAATCTTGGAACAACCTTGCCCCTGTGCTGCTCCATTGGGTCTTCTTGCTCTTTGGTCTAGCAAAATCCATCAGAGCAATGATCCTTTAAATCCAGACACTCCAGCCTACAGCCTGTCACGTGGGTGCGCAGTCCGCCCACTGTGCAGCTTTTGGATAACAAACCCGGAAACAAGACTAATGGCCACCAATTAAGTCGTGATCGCGTGGGGAACGGTAAGTTTTTATTATTCGGGTTTGCCGTGCACTCATTGACCCCTCCCCCCGGCTGCCATCCCACTGCCCTTTTAAAATCGAGCCCTGTGTGTTTGTAGTAATGAGATTTGACCATATTTAGTATTTATCATTTTGTTTGTTCCTTTCTCAAATATATTTCGGGCATGTTTTCCATTCGTTTCCCCAAACAATCCTTTCGCTGCAGCCAAGTATCTGGATCACATGAGAGGGTTGTAAAATTCTTCTGGAAGTGAATGAAGAAACAGTTTGAAAGATAATCCTGAGACCCATTTAATGAGCTACTGTTGCTGCTTTTAGTGCTGGTCTGATATTCTGTGCATTCCCCATTGCAAATCTCGAACAATAAATTTGGAAGCAATACCCACCTTCTTGATTGTTTGATCCAGGAAATCAGGATAAAATTTTATTGAATACGTTCTTAAATAAGTTTATTCCTGAAGTGATGGTTAACTCTGCATTTTAACCTCAACATACACGCTCCAGATGACAGTGTTTTAGAACAGAACAGGTTTCGGGAGGGAATGGGGAAGGAGTTGTCCTTAACTCCATTGAAGTCCCTGGAAAGACTAGATGTTAGGGGAGCCTTCATCTGGCTTTATTCTTTCTGTGTGCCTTCTTAGAATTTTTTTTTTAAACTGACAAAGCTAGATGAGGGGCACTGCACATAATGTGAGGCCGCAGCAAATTTGAAAAAAAATGAGATCAGTTAGAAAGTTGTGTTTAGATGTCACAAAGCTTAAGTTTTAAATCCCTGAAGAAATTATGGGGAATTATGACAGAGGTAAGGAGTTCCACAGTTTTGAAGCCTTGTGATGGAATGAATAGTTGACAAGGAGGTGTGTTTTGATTTCATCACATTGAGGATGCAAGGAACTTCCTGGACTATCCAAACAGTGGAGAGCTTTCCTTATAAATTACTTTTTAGTTGTATGTTATTACCTAAGCATATCTAAACTACCCTATCAGTGGCCTGGATTTTTACACATCAACTGGGGTATACAGTCTACTCTTGTTAATTTGAAGTCACTTAATTTTTGAATTAGCTTAAATGGGCTACTGTGCCATTTTAATGTAATTGCTTGATTTGAATTACTGGATAATTCAAACTTTTCTTTGGGCATAAAATGACCTCGAATTATCAGGAGTAAACTGAAGAACTATAATGTCATGTTGAATTAACTCAAGCTGATCCCTGACTTAATGTTGGCTATTAAATGCCCTGTGACTTGAACAGTACCGGGGATGAGGGACTTCAGTTATTTGGAAAGACTGGAGAAGCTAGAATTGTTCTTCTTGGAGCAGAGAAGTTAAGGGGAGATTTAATAGAGGTGTTCAAAATTATGAAGGGTTGTGATAGAGTAGATAGGGAGAAATTGGTTCCACTGGCAGGAGGGTCAATAACCAGAGGACACAATTTAAGATAATTGGCAAATGAACCAGGAGAGAGATGAGAATGTTTTTTAGGGAGCGAGTTGTTATGATCTGGAATGCACTACCTGAAAGGGTGGTGGAAGCAGATTCAATAGTAACTTTTAAAAGGGAATTGGATATATACTTGAAAAGGGAAAAAAATTACAGAGCTCTGGGGAAAGAGCAGGGGTGTTGGATTCATTGGATAGCTCTTTCAAAGAACCGGCACAGGCACGATGGGCCGCATGGCCACCTTTTGTGCTGTAAGATTTTATGATCAGTGAGGTATTAATACTGTTGAACCTTTCAGGAACAAGAAAGAATTTTAGCAATGGTGCAGTTCAGATAACACCACTGCAGCTCTGGGAACCCAAGTGTTCTGAAACCATATATATTCATGAATTTATGGCTTAAAGGAAAGTCTTTGCACACTGAGGATTCACCATAACTTCAAAGTTTTTTCTATCTTTGCTGCAGTCCTTTGATTTCTTTAGGACATTTTGAGGTGCCAATTTGGATCTTATCAGCCATGATTGAATCTACAATGACAGTTTGGAAAGAAGCCCCTGTATATTTTTATTTCTGGAGCAGAGCTCTTGTATGTTTTCTGTTTTGTACCTGCATTATTCTGACCGCATTTAAGCAGATTCCTCGATTGGCAGTCGGCGGTGTTAATTTATTTGATGGTCTGTTTTTGCTAAGTGGTCAATGACTATTTGTGAATTTGTAATGATGCAGATTCCCTTTGCAATTTATCTTTTCCTCACATGTACACTTTAATCATCTCTTAGTCATTACTGTTTCTATATTCTTGTAGCTTGTTCAAGTTCTTTTTTTGTTTTCCCTTCTTGCTGCTGTTGTGTTCGTTTTTCTCAGATGTTGTCGTGTTGATTTCAATTCTGGATCATTTCCAGATGTTCCGTGTAGTCTCGTACTTGTTCAGCACTTTAAATCATTTATCAGTGGGTGTGTTTCATGGATCTTTGTAAGATATTATGTAAAAGGCTTTCTTTTCTTGTCTTCACATTTTCCTATTCCCTTGTTTATACGTTTTGTTTTTTGAAACTTGTGTTTTGAAAAGGGAGAAGTCAAGAAATTTTATCGCCTGAGGTTTTGTTGTTGGATGTTGGTTCTTCTGGGTGTTTCTCTCTCGATTTGAGGGGATAGATTTTGATGTATTATTTCTTAGTTGCTGTCCCTGTACCGTTAACACTGTCTAGCTCTTTTTGATACCTCGAGGGCTGTATTGAAAATTCTGGGCTCATATTGTGAGTTGACTGATAGAAACGTTATGAACTCTGCAAAGCTCATTCTTGTAAAGCAGGTCAGATCTACATAAAGACCTGAAGCAAGCTCAAATGTTTTTTTTAAAAAAGGGACTGAGTAGGAGTGGAACATTCCTTGTTCCAGTCCGACTCAGGTCCCTCCCTCACCTCTTTTTCTGGTACATTGATGACTGTATCAATGCCATTTCCTGCTCTCGCCCCGAACTGAAAAATTTCATCAACTTTGCTTCCAATTTCCACCGTTCCCTCGCCTTCACTTGGTCCATCTTCCCTTTCCTCCCTCGACTTCTCTATCTCCATTTCTGGGATAGGCTGTCAACCAATATCTATTATAAGCCCACCGACTCCCATAGCTACCTCAAATACACTTCCTCCCACCCCGCTTCCTGTAAGGACTCAATTCCCTTCTCCCAGTTTTTCCATCTTCGTCGCGTCTGTTCTGATGATACCACCTTCCGCACCGGTGCTTCTGATATATCTTCCTTTTCCTCAACCGAGGATTCCCCTCTACTGTCGTCGACAGGGCCCTCGACCGTGTCTGTCTCATTTGCCGCACTTCTGCCCTCACTCCTTTCCTTCCCTCCCAGAAGCATGATAGGGTCCCCCTTGTCCTTACCTTCCACCCCACCAGCCTCCACATTCAATGTATCATCCTCCGCCATTTCTGCCACCTCCAGTGCGATCCCACCACCAAACACATCTTCCCCCCCCTCCCCTTTCAGCATTCCAAAGGGACCGCTCCTTCCGCGACACCCTGGTCCACTCTTCCATCACCCCCAACACCCGCTCTCCTCCCCATGGCACCTTCCCGTGCGAGCGCAGGAGATCCAACACCTGCCCCTTCACCTCCTCCCTTCCCACCGTCCAGGACCCCAAACACTCCTTTCAGGTGAAGCAGCGGTTTACTTGTACTTCTTTAAATTTAGTATACTGTATCCGCTGCACACAATGTGGCCTCCTCTACATTGGGGAGACCAAACGCAGACTGGGTGATCGCATTGCTGATCACCTCCACTCTGTCTGCAAGTGTGACCCTGACCTGCCGGTCACTTGCCATTTTAATTCCCCTTCCCACTCTGACCTCTCTGTCCTCGGCCTCTTACACTGTTCCAATCAAGCTCAACGTAAGCTCGAGGAACAGCACCTCATCTTTCGTTTAGGTATTTTACAACCTTGCAGACTCAACATTGATTTCACTAACTTCAGATCATAACCACTGCTCCCATTTTTTCGGTCAGCTAGTGCTGGTAATGGTTCTGCTGCTGCCATTTACAGCTATTCCTGATCAATCTTTTGTTTCTTAACCTGTCCCATTACCACCTTCCTTGCCTTACACCATCATCCCTTTTGTCATTTAATCACTCTTGCCCTCTACCCTATCACCCTTTGTTCTTTCCTCCCCTCCTCCCTTCTTTCCCTGGCTCTGTACTTGCTCCAAAACTTGAACTCTTTTAACATCTTCCAGCTCTGACGAAACATCTTTAACCTGAAACGTTAACTCTGTTTCTTTCTCCACAGATGCTGCCTGACTTGCTGAGCTTCTCCAGCATTTTCTGTTTTTATTTCAAATCTTTATAAGACATTCTTGAATGTTACTTCTGATATACTCAGGGCTTCCAGGGAGGGAGAAAGCTACCTGGACATTTTGCTCTAGGAGGCAGCCACACCCCTGAGATTAAATACTTCAGAATTGACACGTGGTCAGGGACAGGAGGGTGTGACTGCGAGTGAGGCAGGTATGGGGATCCAGGAGGTAGTATTGCAGGAGCCTCAGTTCCTGTGCTTGTCCAATAGATTTGAGGTTCTTGCAACCCTTGTGGAGGACGAGCAAACTGACCATGGCACGTGGTACAGGAAGCCGTTCAAGTGGGGGAGTGAAAAGGAAGGTGGTTGTAGTAGGCGACAGTAAAGTTAGGGGGATAGATACTGTTCTCTGCAGCCAGGAGCGTGAATCTCGAAGGCTATGTTGCCTACCCGGTGCCAGGGTTAAGGACATCTCCTCCGGGCTGGAGAAGAACTTGGAGTGGGAGGGGGAGGCTCCAGTGTCATGGTCCACGTAGGTACAAACAACATAGGTTGGACTAAGAAAAAGGTTCTGCTGAGAGAGTTTGAGCAGCTAGGGACTAAATTAAAAAGCAGAACTACAAAGGTGGTAATCTCTGGATTATTACCTGAACCACGAGCAAATTGGCATAGGGTCAATAAGATCAGGGAGATGAATGCGTGACTCAAAGATTGGTGTGGGAGAAGTGAGTTTTGATTCGTGGGGCACTGGCACCAGTACTAGGGGAAGAGAGAGCTGAACTGTTGGACGGACTATACCTGAACCATTCTGGTACTAGAGTTCCAGCGAATCGAATAACTAGGGAGGTAGATAGGGCTTTAAACTAAATAAGTGGGGGGAGGGTCCCGGTGGAGAGAAATCTAGAATGCTAAAGAGAAAAGACAAAGAAGCAGTGTAGGAACGCGATTGGGGTAAGGATAACCAAATTATGTCAGGAAGGGACAGAGTGTACAAACAAAAGACAACAAATAGGGTCCGAGTAAGAAAAAAATAGTAATAAAACAAACAGGGCCATAATACAAAAAAATGTTCAGATGTCTAAAAATGTTAAAAAGACAAATCTAAAGGCACTGTATCTAAATGCACAAAGTATTCGTAATAAGGTTGATGAATTAACAGCACAAATAGATGTAAACGGATATGATATAATAGCAATTACAGAGACATGGCTGATGGGTGACCAAGACTGGGTGCTGAATATCCAAGAGTATTCGATATTTTGGAAGGACAGGCAAAATGGAAAGGGAGGTGGCATGGCATTGTTAGTAAAGGATGAAATCAGAGCAATAGTGAGAAAGGATATTGGCTCAGAAAATCATGATGTAGAATCAGCCTGGGTGGAGTTAAGAAGCATCAAGGGGCAGAAAACACTGGTGGGAGTTGTCTATAGGCCTCCAAACAGTAGCAGTAATGTAGGGGATGGGATCAAACAGGAAATTACAGATGCATATAACAAGGGTACTACAGTAATCATGGGTGACTTTAATCTGCATATAGACTGGCCAAACCAAATTAGCAATAATACTGTGGAGGATGAATTCCTGGAGTGTGTACGAGATGGTTTTTTAGACCAATGCGTTGAGGAGCCAACCAGGGAACAAGCTATCCTAGATTGGGTATTGTGCAATGAGAAGGGGTTAATTAATAATCTTGTTGCGTGGGGTCCTATAGGGAAGAGTGACCATAACATGATAGAATTCCTCATTAATATAGGAACAGGAGTAAGCCATTCAGCCCCTCGAGCCTGCTCCACCATTTGATATGATCATGGCTGATCTGTGATCTAATTCCATATACCTGCCTTTGGCCCGTATCCCTTAATACCTTTGGTTCAGATGGAAAGTGAAGTAGTCCAATCTGAAACTAGGGTACTAAATCTAAACAAAGGAAACTATGAAGGTATGAGGAGTGAGTTGGCTATGATAGATTGGGAAGCTTCATTAAAAGGCATGGTGGTGGATAGTCAATGGCTAACATTTAAGGAATGAATGCATGAATTGCAACAATTATACATTCCTTTTTGGCACAAAAACACAAAAGGAGATGCGGCCCAACCATGGCTAACAAAAGAAATTAAGGATAGTATCAGATCCAAAGAGGAGTCATATAAAGTTGCCAGAAAAAGTAGCAAGCCTGAGGATTGGGAGCAGTTTAGAATTCAGCAAAAAAGAACCAAGAGATTAATTAAGAGGGGAAAAATAGAATATGAAAGTAAAATTGCAAGGAACATAAAAATGGACTGTAAAAGCTTCTACAAGTATGTAAAAAGAAAAAGATTAGTGAAGACAAATGTAGGTCCCTTACCGTCAGAAACAAGAGAATTTATAATGGGGAACATGGAAATGGCAGAGCAATTAAACAAATAGTTTGGTTTTGTCTTCACGGAAGAGGACACAAATAACTTCCCAGAAATGCTAGGGAACCAAGGGACTAGTGAGAAGGAGGAATTAAAGGATATTAGTATTAGTAAAAGAATAGTGCTGGAGAAATGAATGGGACTGAAAGCCAATAAATCCCCAGGACCTGAAAACCTGCATCCCAGAGTACTAAAAGAGGTAGCCATGGAAATAGTGGATGCATTAGTTGTCATCTTCCAAAATTCTATAGATTATGGAACAGTTCCTGCAGATTGGAGGGTGGCAAATGTAACCCCACTATTTAAAAAAGGAGGGAGAGAGAAAACAGGGAATTACAAACCGGTTAGCCTAACATCAGTAGTAGGGAAAATGCTAGATTCTATTATAAAGGATGTGATAACACTTATAACATTTCAATGGGATTAGACAAAGTCAACATGGATTTATGAAAGGGAAATCATGTTTGACAAATCTACTGGAGTTTTTTGAGGATCCAACTGGTAGAATAGATAAGGGAGAGTCAGTGGTTGCAGTTTATTTGGATTTTCAGAAGGCCTTTGATAAATTCCCACATAAGAGGTGCAAAACTAAAGAACATGGGATTGGTGGTAATATACTGGCATGGATTGAAAATTGGTTAACAGACAGGAAACAGAGAGTAGGAATAAATGGGTCTTTTTCTGGGTGGCAGGCAGTTACTAGTGGGGTACCACAGGGATCAGTGCTTGAGCCCCAGCTATTCACAATATATATTAATGATTTGGATGAGGGAACCAAATGTAATATTTCCAGGTTTGCTGACAACACAAAACTAGGTGGGATTGTGAGGAGGATGCAAAGAGGCTTCAAGGCGATTTAGACAAGTTGAGTGAGTGGGCAAATACATGGCAGATGCAGTACATTGTGGATAAATGTGAAGTTATCCACTTCAGAAGGAAAAACAGAAAGGCAGAGCACTATTTAAATGGTAATAGATTGGGAAATGCTGATGTACAAAGGGACCTGGGTGTTCTTGTACACCAGTCACTGAATGCAAACATGCAGATGCAGCAAGTAGTTAGGAAGGCAAATGGTATGTTGGCCTTCATTGCAAGAGGATTTGAGTACAGGAGCAAGGATGTCTTATTGCAGTTATACAGCCTTGGTGAGACCACACCTGGAGTATTGTGTGCAGTTTTGGTCTCCTTACTTAAGAAAGGATATACTTGCCATAGAGGGAATGCAGCGAAGGTTCACCAAACTGATCCCTGGGATGGCAGGACTGTCGTATGAGGAGAGATTGGGTCGACTCGGCCTGTATTCAGTCGACTTTAGAAGAATGAGAGGGGATCTCATTGAAACATATAAAATTCTGACAGGGCTAGACAGTCTGGATGCAGAGAGGATGTTTTCCCCTGGCTGGGGGGGTCCAGAACTAGGGGTCACAGTCTCAGGATATGGGGTAGGACATTTACGACTGAGATGAGGAGAAATTTCTTCACTCAGAGGGTGGTGAACCTGTGGAATTCTGTACCACAGAAGGCTGTGTTGGCCAAGTCACTGAATATAATTAAGAAGGTGCTAGATAGATTTCTAGACATAAAAGGCATCAAGGGGTCTGGGGAGAGAGCGGAAATATGGTATTGAGATAGAGGATCAGCCATGATCATATTGAATGGCGGAGCAGGCTCGAAGGACCGAATGGCCTACTCCTGCTCCTATTTTCTATGTTTCTATATTTCGATGTTTCCAGTTCTAATTGTTGATATATGGCAGAGTGATACACTCGCTCTCAAGATTTGCCTTTGACAAAGTGGCATGCCAGTGCAAGTTACCCCATGGCAGTCATACATCTGTGCATCTTGCCCGTTTCAGGTATGGCCATGGCCAATTGTGGGTTGCCCAGAATAGCGTGTTAGGGTTAAGTCACCTTATGGTAATGATGACATCTTTTATATAACGAGTTGAGCAAGTCAGCCTTCAGCAGAGCAGTGCCTCTCCCTAACATCTCTTGGCCAAAAACATGTATGTCTGCCCTGTAATATCAGTTGTAGCAGTAATATTTGCAGACATTCCCATAAGCATCAAAGTTTCAACTAAACAGAAACTAGAGAAGTCAGTGAATGCACAACATGGAATCTGTACGCTAGCAGAAGTTTCTGTATTCTGCTGCATTTTAAGCGATTTTAAACCCAGAATAATAAACCTAGTTGTTTTTTTCTCATATCATACATCGCTGGATTATTAGGCACCCTGAGGACTAAACTAGAACAAATGATGTTCCACTTGGAAACACGCTGCTGTAAAAGTCCGAGAGGTTTTGATGGAGGATACATATGTCAGCAAGTTGGTACCTGCAGGCAAATGAATGGAAGCGCTCCATTTAAATCCTGGCAAATCTTGTACAATTCAGGCCATCGTGATTTGAGCTGAATCTGATACTAGCATGGTTGATATTATAGGCAAGATGTTACTGGTTTTATCTCTGTCTTCCTGATAACTCTCCCCTTCATTTCAGTTGAACCAATTCATCTCTCCTAATGCGACAAGATTTCTCTTCTTGACACAACACCTCACAGTTAATCCTGTTGCCTCAAGAATACTCCAGCTGCTGTTAATGGAGGCAATTGCTCCATAGTACAGCGATATTGAGTATAGATGACTTGTGTATCAAGCTTCCAATTTAAAAATGGGCACCGCTAATGGCTTTTTAAAATAAGGACCAATATTGAAATTCAGGAAAAATTATCATATTCCTGAGATTTATGGCATATTGATTGACTTTAAAAACAATCAAGTGAATGGAGCATCCTTATAGATAGAAATGATTTTAAAAAAAAACTGTAGTTTTCTTTAAGCTTTCTTACTTGGGCGGAAGGAAGCTTTGTGCTATGGGTTGAATCTGGAGATCGAGATATAGCTGCTCAGCCATTGAAAGGTTCTGAATGATTGCTTCTAAGTTAGATAGTTCATTCTGGAGTCATTCATGCTGGGTTATGCTGATGATTCTGTTTAGCCCTACTCCCCCCCTCATAGCTGATACCTGCTTGCATGTGGTCATGGTTGTATTTAGCCTTCTCCAAAGCATGGTGGTCTTCCACCACAGTTCTGTTTGCTCTATTCTGTTCGTCTTGCTCCTAAAGCCATTCTGAAGTGGTTTAACTAGCTGCACATGGTTTTTAGAACTGCAGTTAACCTGCATACCATCCTGCTTGTAACTCTGGGGTCTTGCCATTTAGAGCAATTTGTCCTCTGAAAGTTCAGTCTTGAGGGCAAGAGTGGAGAGGAGGATGTGGGGGGCAGCATCTATTTCCACTGTCACTGATGTGCTACTTCATACAGAGAGAGATTTTTCAAGTGACGGGTCTTTCCAAAGCTAAGTAAATAAACAGTAAAAGAATAGCTTAACAAAAAAACTTTACTTTTAAAATGTATTATACATATCAACATAGCAATTATACCTCTTGTTATCACAGGAGATAAAGAAATCGGATGTTAATTACAATTTTTTTATTTACCTACCCTTTACTTAAACAATTTGAAACATAAGAGATACTTCTTTGATAAATTTTACATGGCTATTTTGAAAGCTTTCTATTCTATCACTTCCATGTCCTGTGCCTTTTTTCTCCTCCAGCTGGCTCTACATCCTCATTATTTTTATATTCTAGCAGATGTATTTGAAAGGCCTTTGTGTGATTTGGGGATGGTATTGAGATCTTAAGTAAGTCCAAACCAAGAAAAGACTACACTTTCCTTATCGATCCATCCCTGATGGTCTGCCATTTTATTTATATATTGTGGTGGATAATGGCTTGCCATTGTTATTTTTTACATGTATGATAATAATTGCAATTGTTTTATAAGATGGTTGTTATTGTGCCACATTGAAAAGGAAAAATTTGCAGGGTTAGAGGGAAAGAGCAGGCGAATGGGACTTATTGGATAGCTCTTTCAAAGAGCCGGCACAGGCCAAATGGACTCTTTCTGTGCTGTAAGATACAATAATTCTATGATTCTATCTCCTGTGGCTCTGCTAATCATGAATCTGAGATATGTTGCTTTATAACGGGGATGTTATCTACCAAGTTGGAGAAGAAGTAAATGTGACACTTACAGAATCTCTGCGCAGGATCAATCCGTGTATGTCCTGAAACGTGTGTTAGAAACAACTGGGGCTGTGACATTGGACTGGCCTGAGAGCCATGCTGGAAGGAAAGAACTGATCCTGGGATAACATGCTCTTGTCTGGATACACTGCCACAGTCAATAATGTGGATTCCAGAGTGAGGCAGCACAAGAGCAACTCCTAGGCCATTCTGAAGCAACGGGCCTTGTTGTTTGCAATGAAGCTGCTTTGGGGCATGAGTAGATACTTCGTGACTGCAATATTACAAACAACCTAGGAGGGAGGGTGGCCTGACATGGCAGGCCTCTCAGAAAATTGAAGTTTTGATAGACCAGATTCTTCTAAGTATATATTTTGTATCTAGTAAATGGATTGTATTTTAAACAAAAAATACTCGGCCCTCTGCTTTCTTTTCCTTTTAATATATACATATTAAAGTTGGCATGGCTTGCAGTAATAAAAAAAATTCTGAAAAAATTGCAAAGTGTAGTTCTGTAATATAACTCTTGTTGCAAAATTAGAGCACACAGCAGTATTGGAAAACATTACGCTGTTGCTTCATGATGTGGCATAATTTAACATTCAGATAAATATTCATTTTCTTTGCAAATTTTCCACTAAATTTGAAAAAAGGGCATGAACATATTGGCATACATCTGTCAGTGGTTGAATTGTGTGGTATTATAAAGGATTTAATGGTAGATTGAACAAAATGACCGTGATAATCACTCATAACAACCAAATTTGTGTTTTTAGTTTGCTATCAGTAATTCTTTATCTCATTGTTAACCCATAATAAAAATGTGTAATGCTGTTAAAGTGCATTTGCATACCTGACCAGTGAGTGTTTGGGATGATGCTGAGTTCAGCATATGACCTGTAGGGGCACCTCAGCCCTTGGAATAAGGGAGTTTGACAATTGTTGGGATAATCCAACTGAGGGGCCCATAGACTTTTTAAAATTTTACTGACTGCTATAGGGAAATTATATAACTTCCATGTTCGACAACAGAGGTAGGGAGGGTCGAGGCCATGGACGGATTTGAAAACAAGGACGATAATTTTAAAATTGAGGTGTTCCCACACCGGGAGCCGATGTAGGTCAGTGAGCACTGCAGTGATGGGTGAATGGTACTTGGTGCGAGTTAGGATATGGGCAGCAGAGCTTTGGAGCTCAAGTTTACGGAGGGTGCAAGGTGGAAAGCCGGCCAGGAGATCATTGGAATAGTCAGAACATACAGTCGTTCTTCTGTTTCAGGTAGTTCTTCTGTTGGAGCAGGAACAATAACAATTGCTATTGAGTAGTTCTGTTGTGAGAGGTGTGTTATAGAATTTTTCAGCATGGTTTCTCCATTAAAGAAGGAGTGCTGAGCAATGTATGTTATCAGACAGCGTTATAGAAAAGATGCTTTGTATCGTTTTTCTATTGGAAGGTACATTACCTGAGAGATTGTTATCGTGCATGGCATATGAAAGCGGTCTTTTGTATAGTTTCTTTGTTGCTGAAAGAACTATAAATAAGTGGTATTATGATGGAGATCGGGCTGTGTTGCTGTTATATGTTCTTATGAAAAAGGACCAGAAACAAAAGCAACAGCCAAAATGCATTCATGATGCTTTCTCACAGGACAGTAAAGTTTGAATTTGCTACCAACAGGTATTGAATTACTTAAGAAAAATGACAAATGATACATGACATTGGTTGGCCACAACTAGAGTACTGGGAGCAGCTTTGGGGAGCTCATTACACAAATAAAAGATGCAAAATAGATTCACAAGGATAATGCCAGGGATGAGAGGATATAGATTTGATGAAAGGCTTGAGAAACCAAGATTATATTTCACTGGAACAGTAAAAGTATCCAAAAGAAATGTTTATAATTATGAAAGGATTGGAGAGGACAAACCGATAACAAGGGGGCTTAAATGTAAGATTAGTACTAAAGGCATAAAGATGAGGTTAGAAGAAATGTTTTGAAGCAGAGGGTTATTAGAATATGGAATGCATTACCATAAATGGCTAATAAGGCTAATCACAACAGTTAAAAGGGAATTAGATAAACACTTGAAGAAAGAAAATATTGAAAGGTATGGAAAATGAACAAGGATATATGATCATTGTTTACTGCTCTGATGTGGAGTTAACACTGGCACAGGCATGATAGGCTGAATGCCTTCCAAACCAAAATTTCTATGATTCTGTGACTTAGGCTGGGAATTTCCTCGGAGCTGCTCTCGCTCCACCGCCTTAACTATGCCGGAAGTCTGGCGGAAAACCCGTTTAGCAGACCTGGGATTGCTTGATGGAATAACTTAGAGGGAACTTGACACTACTTCTAAACAATATTGACCTGGCAGTGCTTAATGTTAACGATAGGCAAAAAGGGGAACACGTGTTCCATTGCCCAGCATTGACATCAGTCATCTTGATGAGTCCAAAGTTTTGAAAATGTTATTATACGCCCTCTTTAAGTGATTGTATTTTATGCCTTTCGTTCCACTACTGATTCTTTTCTTGGAGGTAAGGTAGTTAGCAAATACAGGAGGTCCGTCAGTGTAAGTGCTGTGAGCATAGTTTCCAGTGCATTAGTAGGACTCCTGCTTGCAAAGGCACAGCAGGCGCAGATGTTAATGGTTCGTAGGTGTAGCAACGAAACTGTTTCACAATCACTGAAAGCTGCACACGCAGTCTCTGCACAAGGTGAGTGATTAGAACCATCCATTAATAGAAACACCATCATGTAACATAGAGAAAAGGTTAGTAATGGGTGCAACATTGACCTCCAAACAGGCAGCATGTACACACATGACATTTCAGGACGTGACTGGTTGGTTGCTATCTGTGTCCAACATTAGTGCCTGCGGCCACACAGTCCAGAAGAGTTCTAATCATCTCGGAGCTGTCAGAATACTGCATAAGCGAGTCAAGATTTTGATTAACATTGTCAAGAATAATTTTGTAACTCTCTCTTATTCTGTTTTGCAGCCAAGGAAGAATCAGAGTCAAGCATTAAGAGCCCAAGGTAATATATTGTTTCTAGTTGCATTCTCGGATCTGTTTTATTTTCAGTAAATGTCACGTATTTCCAAAGAGCCACTTGTCGAGTTGTATTCATGGAGATCTAAGATCAGGTCACCTGCCTGTCCTGCTGAAAGGATGGTATATGTTGCCTGGGAAAGGGGAGAAGTGGAATAACAATCTAAAAATAAGGAGACAATTTATTTTTAAAAGTACTGCTGGCAAAAATAAAACAAGTGTTCTGCACACTTTGTGACATATCCGAATGTTGCAGTGAAAAAATCAACAAGGTTTATGATGGAAGGACAGAAAGTCAATTAAATGAAAAGAATGACAACTATGTGCTTTAATTGACTGAAGATCCCTCACTGTAGCATAGCAGCTACTGGATTATTCATTGTAACAATAGCTATAATGAGCGGGAGGAACCATTTTGTTTTTTTTTCCATTCAGGAAAACATTCTTGAAGTCATGATATCCTATTAAATCTTCCACCCCTCCCTCCTACACTATTTTGTTGTCTTCCTCTTGTCTTTTGAGAGACCATGATGGGCAGGCAGGCGACCTATTCCAAGACTTCAACCAAACCTGCTCTTGTAACAGAAATCCGTTAATGACTCGCCTTCTGATTTCACCAGTCCTCAGGGAGTTGATAGCCTCTGTTGAATCTCTTCCCACATTGGTTTAATTGGTATCAGGAACTAGGCAGAGTAGAAATGGAACCTGTGTTTTAATATTTACTTTAGGTAAAGCTGTTTGTCCTGTTGCCAGTTATGCTCTGTAACACATTAACTAGGCAATAAATGTGGTGCTCCATTGGCAAGGAGACTCCTCCAACTTTTCCAGTGGCCTTTCCTGGCTAATAATGCATTGATCTGGCACTATTTTATTGTGAAAGTTTCGGTCAAGCAGGAGAACAATACCGGTGATGGAGAACAGAACATCTTCAAAGGCCCCTTTAAACTGACCCAAAAATGTGTTTCCCCCCCAATGTTAGAAGAGTTTCCCCTCATTGCACCAGTGTGACAATTTTTTCATTTCCTCCATGAGTCATCCTGTGACATCTTCGAATGAGATTGCCAATTTAGCTCTAAATGTGTTCTGGGCTATGTCCACTATTAGCTGGATTGAAACTCATTCACATAAAACCCTTACTGCCCAGTAACAGAAGTGTCTCCCCCCCCCATTGCACCATTCAGAGGCCCATCTGGGCTGGATTTCAACCCAGGTAACAGAAGTGTCTCCCCCCATTGCACATACAGAGACCCTAATCTGGCATCATTGAATAACACAGTGGCCTGGACTTTGGCACCATAAGACCATAAGAGATAGGAGCAGCAGTAGGCCATTCAGCCCCTCGAGCCTGCTCCGCCATTCAATGAGATCATGGCTGATCTGATTTTTACCTCAACTCCACTTTCCTGCCTTTTCCCCATATCCTTTGAATAGTTGTTGGATGAATTTTGATAGTAATTCAAAAGATTTACCACTCTGTTCTCCATTTTATTAAACTAAGGTTGCTGAATCTTCCCAAACACTAGTGCAGGTCAAAAATCTGGGCCAATGCTTCTAATATTAGCTGTGTGATTGGAACGGCTCTTTATGTCTATTCTTTGAATTTTAAATGTCCTTCTACAGCCCAATTGTCAGGAATTTGTAGATTATTATAAATTACAATCTGATCGCGAGAGAGTAGGTGTAAGTACAACGCTGCATTCCTGTTACAGACACAACGTTCATACTTCAGTAGTCACATGAATAACTTGCTTTCTGAACTCATTTCCCTTGTATGCTTTACCCTCCAAGAGATCTCCAGCAGATCAAAATGCTGCACTTCAGTCAGCTTTCACTCCCTGACTCCAGCATAAAAAATGTTTGAATATTCATTAGGCTTGGAATAACTGGGAGCTGAGAATGAGAAGCAATAAGAGATTGAAATGACATCATCTACAGTAAGAGTACAGCTCCTTTAATTGCATATGCTTGGCAGATCGTTGGTGGAATTGCACTATGGGTAATCCTACTGTGAGAATGTCAAGTTCCAGCATACCACTTATTTAAATTTTATTACATTGGTGAGGGTGCTGCATTGATTCAATATTGTGACTAATTCTTATCACACTGTTGCATGACTTGCAGGAGGCAATTATTCTTCCAGTTCTAAAACAGAATGAAAAGCTTGGAGTAGAGTATATTCTAACTTTATTAATGACTGCTGGCTCACTGACGAGCCAAACTCATTTTAACCAGGTGTATTCTGGCATCTGCTGCATGTCCACAAGAACAGCCATGTTGCCGTCTGTAAGAGACCAGTTGAATGAATATTTTCTGGAGGGAATTCTTTCTGGCAACAAAGAGGAAAAAGAATAATTTGATCTCAATAGAAAACTTGCACAGTAATCCATTGCAGTCCAATTGACTGAACACTATATATCACTTATTCAACTAAATTATTCACTGATGAATTTAAATGATTACTTTATTAAATTATAAATATAATATGATTTCACTTCGCTATTAAATATTTTATCTGGTGCATGAATTTTTTTTTAAACTGACTTGATTAATACGCTTGTTAGGACTTTAGTTCCTCTTGAGCTTCTGAGGATTTTGCTCTCAGAATCAAATTAAATAAAGATGAAGGATTTTCTTGTGATTTATGAAAATGATGAATCTGTTGGTTAAAGAGTAACAACAAACAATGACCTTTAGAATAATTTAGCAGATCAAAATTGCTTTTCTCCCCCCACATACTTAATTAAACAAATTGGAAGCTTTATCACCTCAGAGTGCATCAGTCACCATACACACATGGGGGGCTGTCTGTGGTGGGCTCCAGCAGCTGGTGGGGAGTGGCAGGGAGTGAATTATGGCATGGTGTCAGGAACTGGGTGCTCCAGCCAGTTTGGAATGCTGTCTTTTAACTACTGAGTATTGGATTTGACTCTAGTACAGTCTAACGGCAACGACAACAACAACTTGCATTTATATAGCGCCTTTAACGTAGTAAAATGTTCCAAGGCACTTCACAGGAGCGATATCAGACAACATTTGACAACGAGCCACATAAGGAAATATTAGGACAGGTGACCAAATGCTTGGTCAAAGAGATAGGTTAAGAACATAAGAACATAAGAAATAGAAGCAGGAGTAAGCCATATGGCCCCTCGAGCCTGCTCCACCATTCAGTCAGATCATGGCTGATCTTCAACCTCAACTCCACTTTCCTGCCCGATCCCCATATCCCTTAATTCCCCTAGAGTCCAAAAATCTATCTATCTCAGCCTTAAATACACTCAACGACTCAGCATCCACAGCCATCTGGGGTAGAGAATTCCAAAGATTCGCAACTCTCTGAGTGAATTAATTCCTCCTCATCTCAGTCTTAAATGGCAGACCCCTTATCCCCCAAGTTCTCGACTCTCCAGCCAGGGGAAATAACCTCTCAGCCTATACCTTGTCAAGCCCCCTCAGAATCTTATATGTTTCAATGAGATCACCTCTCATTCTTCTAAACTCCAGAGAATATAGGCCCATTCTACTCAACCTCTCCTCCTAGGACAATCCTCTCATCCCAGGAAATAATCTAGTGAACCTTCATTGCACCGCCTCGAAGGCAAGTATATCCTTCCTTAGATAAGGAGACCAAAACTGTATGCAGTACTCCAGGTGACGTCTCACCAAGGCCCTGTACAATTGTAGTAAGACTTCCTTACTCTTATATTCCAACCCCCTTGCAATAAAGGCCAACATGCCATTTGCCTTCCTAATTGCCTGATGTACCTGCATGCTAACAGTTTGTGTTTCTTGTACCAAGTCACCCAAGTGTCTCTGGACACCAACATTTAATAGTTTCTCACCATTTAAAAAATATTCTGTTTCACTATTCTTCCTACCAAAGTGAATGACCTCGCATTTCCCCATATTATACTCCATCTGCCACTTTCTTGCCCATCACTTAACCTGTCTAATATCTCTTTGCAGACTCTTTGTGTCCTCCTCACAGCTTACTTTCTCACCCAGCTTTGTATCGTCAGCAAACTTGGATACATTACACTCGATACATTACACTCGGTCCCTTCAACCAAGTCATAAATATAGATTGTAAATATTTGAGGCCCAAGCATCAATTCTTGCAGTACTCCACTGGTTACAGCCTGCCAACCTGAAAGTTACCTGTTTATCTTTACTGTCTGTTTTCTGTCCGTTAACCAATCCTCTATTCATGCTAACATATTACCCCCAACCCCATGAGCCCTTATCTTGTGTAACAACCTTTTATGTGGCACCTTATCAAATGCCTTTTGAAAATCCAAATATACAACATCCACTGGTTCCCCTTTATCTACCCTGCCAGTTACATCCTCAAAAAAACTCGAATAAATTTAAGGGGTTTTAAGGGGCAACTTAAAGGAGGAGAGAGAGCTAGCGAGGCGGAGAGATTTACGGACTGAATTCTCGAGCTTAGGGCCTAGGCAGCTGAAGCATGGCTGCCAATGGAGCGAAGAAAATCGTGGTTGTGCAAGAGGCCAGAATTGGAGGAGCACAGAGATCTTTGTACAGCTGGAGGAGCTGTCTGTAAAATGTCTTCATAAAATCAGGTTGGGCAATCTCAACCCAGTTCCTACTGGTCACAAATCCACAGCGTAGAAGCTCTCACATTTCAGCAGAATGTTCCATTAAGTTGACCGTCTGATTCACAGAAGCCAAATGAATAGCTGGTGTGGAATTGAACCAGTAACATTGGTTCAGTACAGGGTTGCTTTCCAATATTGAGGTTATGACACTTTGTTGAGGGGCCTGTACTGCTTCTAGCCCATCTATTACATTTGACCTTAGGATGATTGATGTCACTGGGTGGGAAAATAAGTGGGGAAACTCCTTTCAAAACATGTACACCCATCATCTTGAATACATAAATTACAACAAAAGTTCCCAATAGCTCAGTTGGTAAATTCACCGGGGTAGAAATTGGTGCGTGCTGGTTCCTTTTGTGAAATGAGCGACATGTCTCGAACGCGGCCTGAAGCTCGCTCAAAATTGAGCCTCGGGCCTTATCTCCACAATACTGATGAATCTTGCCAGCTGGCACCTTACCAAAATTAGCCGGCTGGAACATGGAGCCAGCTTGCAGGTAAGTTCAACAGGATCCTGTCTGTATCTTTGTGAAATGGGTTGTGACAGTCTCAAACCACTTCGTTTTCAGTGCAAGTTGATAGAAAGTTACCCTTAATATGCCAAAGCTGGCATTAAATTGACAGTCTCTCTTAGAGATGCCACAAAGGTGACTTGCATGCGAGAAAGAAATAGTACACTAGTGTGATGGAGGACTCTCCTCTGAGGCTGGGGATGAGCCTTATAATGGGGGTAGAAGGGAGCTTCATACCCTCTTTACTGCACTGTGCTATGCTGCACCTGCCAACAACCCCAACCTCATTAACATAAGATGACACCGTTGACTCATCCAAGGTCCACTATCAGAGATAGAAGCCGTTACCTTTATTGGGGGGGGCATGGGTGGACTGTGTAGCTCAGCCCAGCTGTAAAGATCAGCTGTGTGGTTGTTTGTTTGCTGGCTTCTAGAGATCTTCCACAGCCATTGGGGAAATTACAGCAGCCAAAAACAGAGCAACTTTAAGCCAATTGTGTGTCCACAAGATGGCTTTTCTGTTCCGGTGCCATGGAATCAGTTCTGCAATTTAACCATAGAAGTTTACAGAACAGAAGGAGACCATTCAGCCCATCACACCTCTGATATCTCTTGGCTAGAGCAATCCAAAACTAATGTCAATGCCCTGCTCTCTCATCATAGCCCTATATATATCTGTTTCAAATGTATGTCCACTTTTCCCCTAAAAGATGTAATCGTCTCTGCCTCAACTATTCCCTGTGACAAAGCATCCCATGCTCCAATAACCCTCTGCTTAAAGAAAGTTCTCCTGACCTCTCCTCTCATTCTCTGTGATGATTTTAAATTGATGACCCGTCTTCCCTGACTTGCTAAACAGAGGAATATTTCAAACGGCTTCCTGAGACATAAATAGGCCATTATTCTATATCTATCCCATGCAGTGCTAACCTGGGAAGAATTGACGCTGGCCGTGGGTTGAAAAAGTGTCCTGTTCCCCCAGCACAACCATCCCTCATATTAATGGGAATAAAATCCCTCTGCCAAAAACGAATGATTTGTATGCTGACAGTGCTAAACTCTGCTCTTCAACTCAAAGTTCTGTTCATGAAGCCAGAACCAAGGCAATGGGTGAGATCGTGAAACAAGCAGCACTGTTCATGAACTTTGCTGTTCCGCTAACTTTGAGATTATCTGAACAATGGCAAGAGAAAGAAACTGTTTTAGTCGGTAGGCTTCATTTGAAACATCACTGAATGATTAATTATATGATGACTGGGCTGCAGACAGCTTTACAATACCATTGACAGTTGGATACAGCAGAGTTGGTCTTTTCGAATGATATATAACACGTGAAGGCTCATTTATTCTCCGCAGTAGCCAGTACAAAGCAGCACAAACTGCATTTTCTTTTCTTTCAGTGCCTGTAAGAAATGCTGGAAGCGTATTCAGCTTGCCTATCTCCCTTATGTATTTATAGAAATGGATGCTTACGATCAGCAGTGACTAGTTTATATCACAAGCTTTTAACTTTCCTGAAAAACGATCTTCAATCTTAAATGATCATTCAGGTGGCTTATGTAAACAATTTGCCTGTTATAGCACATAACCACGATTGGGTGTGTTACCAGAATAGTGAACATCCTCTCAAGCTAATGCAGTCCTGCAACTGCATACGGTGTACTGTTTAATCCTATATTGTGCCATACGGCGTCTTGCACCTTTACGTATTGCCGTATTATATACTATGCTCTGTATATACCTTACAGTCTGAGTACAGTGCTGCACTACACAGATTGCACTGTATAATCCTTCAAAATACTATACTGCACACTGTGCCTTGTTTAACTCTATACGGTACTGTATGTGATACATCCTATGCTCTGCATAAACGTTTTTTGGTGTATTACACACTATGCCTGTATATAACTTACTGTGCTGCACTACACATTGTATCACCCTAAATAATTCACTATAGCACCCTGAGCCCTAAATAGCCCTTATTTTCTACTGCACACTGTGCCTTGTACATACTTTATACAGTGCTGCGACTACAAATTATACCCTGTGAAAACAAACTGTTGAATTGCACACTGGGAGAGATACAAAAGGGTCCAGAGGGGCAATTTTTTCACTCAAAGGGTGGTGAGTGTCTGGAACGAGCTGCCAGAGGCAGTAGTAGAGGCGGGTACAATTTTGTCTTTTAAAAAGCATTTGGACAGTTACATGGGTAAGATGGGTATAGAGGGATATGGGCCAAGTGCAGGCAATTGGGACTAGCTTAGTGGTATAAACTGGGCGACATGGACATGTTGGGCCGAAGGGCCTGTTTCCATGTTGTAACTTCTATGATTCTATGATTCTATGATTCTATAATTAAATACACGTTGTGTGTTGTCTTATTCACTCCTGTACTATATTCGGTGGCTTTTTACATTGCTCTACTGTACCCAGTTATCTTCACACACCTTATGCAATCCTGTACTAGACATTGGAGGTAAAATTTAACTTCAGGCGGGGGTGCAAAATGGGCAGTAGCAAATCAGACGCCTGTTATAGACCCCGTTCAGTTTTCCTTTCGATTAAAGGAAAATTGGTCAGAGTATATAACGAGCAACCAGTCCTCTACCGCCCATTTTGAACCCCTGCCAAAGTTGAATTTAACCCCCAATGTTTCTGCATTGTCCTTATACAGTGTATATGGCATACTGTGCCTTGTATAATACCTAAACTGTGATGTCTTACACACTGTGCACTGTATAATCTGTATAGTACTGTACTGCACATTATGAAGTGTATACCTTCCACTGTATACACCTTGTCTAATATGAACCTGTATACTACATATTTTCAATTTTACCCCAAGAATTTTGACATCCACTTACAATTTAAAAGTATTTTAGGCCAGTCATATCTTTTTAATGAATTTCTTCACCAATATTAAAACTGATGCTGCCCAAAACATGGCTACACTTTAAGTGGGTTTGAATTGCAGATTTTGATCAGTACTGTCAGGTGATTCTTCTCTTGTTGCTGAGCTCTTGAATTTGCTCAATTCCATCGAAAATTCCTTGGAATGACCTAACATTAACATACTGTTGCTATTAAATTTCTATTTTTAACTGTGCAAGATTGCACATTGTCATTTGGGCTGTAAATGAACATAATTATTCCACATTTCCCATCCAAATAGCCTTAATGGCTGTATAGTATGAACCCTCCACAGTGTTCAGCAGTATAAAGAAGTCCATTGCTTCTTCAATAATTTGGATAGAGCTTTTTTCACATGTATTTTTGGTTAATGATTTACACAAAATGGTGAATTAAACATTCTGTTTAAAAGCCTCAAATAAAAAAGGGTCAATAGGGCCCTAAATGTCAACCCTATTGGAAACATAAGAACATAAGAACTAGGAGCAGGAGTAGGCCATAAGGCCCCTCGAGCCTGTTCCGCCAGTCAATAACATTATGGTTGATCTTCGATCTCAACTCCACTTTCCCGCCCGATCCCCATAACCCTTGATTCCCTTAGAGTCCAAATATCTATCGATCTCAGCCTTGAATATACTCAACGACTAAGCATCCACAGCCCTCTGGTAAAGAATTCCAAAGATTCACCACCCTCTGAGTGAAGAAATTCCACCTCATCTCAGTCCGAAATGGCCGACCCCTTGTCCTGAGACTATGCCCCCTAGTTCTAGACTCTCCAGCCAGAAGAAACAGCCTCTCAGCATCTAGGGACAGATGACTAGGTGAACACATTATTAATCTGTGAAATGCTTGGGATTGTTATAGAAGGAAATCAGACTTGTCATATGAAATTACTTTTTAGATCCATTCTATTGACTGGGTGTGCCTACTTGGACAATGGCTCATGTAAGGTCTTCTTCCACAGACAGAGGAAACAGTAGTTCCACTAGATAATGTGTTTTAAGTCACTTTTGGAATTTCTTGCTGGTCACTCAAAGACCCTGTTTAACCCTTCAGTCTATTAGCATGTATCAACATCATGTGTTTGTAAAATAACAAGACAGGCTATTGGGGCTAATAATGCAATGTTTGGTGCATTGGGGACAGTGAGGTCTGGTGAGGGCAGTGTGTCAATGTGACATGGGAATACTTTTAATGTTGACGGCCTATACACGCGTTTTGTGCGAGGCTCGTATAGGCCCTGAAAAGCACGTGAAACATATAAAAATGGGTGCTGCAAGGGAGACTTTTTCTCATGTTGGATCATTGCTCTTAAATGGCCCTGATTTATTTAGTCTGAAGATATCCTTGGAGCTGCTCTTGCCCTGTGGCTCTCCAAGGAAATTCACTGCCTTAGTTGTGGGGAAAATGCTGGAGTCTATAATTAAGGATAGGGTGACTGAATACCTCGAGAATTTTCAGTTAATCAGAGAGAGCCAGCATGGATTTGTGAAAGGTAGGTCGTGCCTGACAAACCTGATTGAATTTTTTGAAGAGGTGACTAAAGTAGTGGACAGGGGAATGTCAATGGATGTTATTGATATGGACTTCCAGAAGGCATTTGATAAGGTCCCACATAAGAGACTGTGAGCTAAGATAGAAGCCCATGGAATCGAGGGAAAAGTACGGACTTGGTTAGGAAGTTGGCTGAGCGAAAGGCAACAGAGAGTAGGGATAATGGGAAGGTACTCACATTGGCAGGATGTGACTAGTGGAGCCCAGCAGGGATCTGTCTTGGGGCCTCAATTATACACAATATTTATTAATGACTTAGATGAAGGCATAGAAAGTCTCATATCTAAGTTTGCCGATGACACAAAGATTGGTGGCATTGTAAGCAGTGTAGATGAAAACATAAAATTACAAAACGATATTGATAGATCAGGTGAATGGGCAAAACTGTGGCAAATGGAATTCAGTGTAGACAAATGTGAGGTCATCCACTTTGGATCAAAAAAGGATAGAACAGGGTACTTTCTAAATGGTAAAAAGTTAAAAACAGTGGATGTCCAAAGGGACTTAGGGGTTCAGGTACATAGATCATTGAAGTATCATGAACAGGTGCAGAAAATAATCAAGAAGGCAAATAGAATGCTGGCCTTTATATCTAGAGGACTAGAGTACAAGGGGGCAGAAGTTATGCTGCAGCCACACAAAACCCTGGTTAGACCGCACCTGGAGTACTGTGAGCAGTTCTGGGCACCGCACCTTCGGAAGGACATATTGGCCTTGGAGGGAGTGCAGCGTAGGTTTACTCGAATGATACCCGGACTTCAAGGGTTAAGTTACGAGGAGAGATTACACAAATTGGGGTTGTATTCTCTGGAGTTTCAAAGGTTAAGGGGTGATCTGATCGAAGTTTATAAGATATTAAGGGGAACAGATAGGGTGGATAGAGAGAAACTATTTCCGCTGGTTGGGGATTTTAGGAGTAGGGGGCACAGTCTAAAAATTAGAGCCAGACCTTTCAGGAGCGAGATTAGAAAATATTTCTGCACACAAGGGGTGGTAGAAGTTTGGAACTCTCTTCCGCAAACGGCAATTGATACCAGCTCAATTGCTAAATTTAAATCTGAGATAGATAGCTTTTTGGCAACCAAAGGTATTAAGGGATATGGGCCAAAGGCAGGTATATGGAGTTAGATCACAGATCAGCCATGATCTTATTAAATGGCGGAGCAGGCACGAGGGGCTGAATGGTCTCCTCCTGTTCCTATGTTCCTATGATTCCTATGAGTACTTTCCACCTATTTTAGTTGCTTTTGCTGTTTAGCTGTTAGACCTTTGTTTAACTGGTGGTTTTCCCACATTATGTGGCCTCGCCCTAATGCATGTATTTTCCGCGGCCTTCCTAACCATGCCTTCGAAGTACTTTCCCAATGGGAGAAGGAAGTGAGTTGGATGGCTGCTGCGTGTCATTGTCTGCCTGTAGGGATGGAAGTGGTTCATTACCTCCTTGTACTGAATGGTTGTTCTACAACTCCAGTTGGCAGTAGTATCAATACAGTGGCTGCTTTGGCCTGTATGCTTTGATACATCTACGGCCATTTGCGCAGGGTGGTAGGATGATATGGATGTGGTTACTTTCTGAGAGACATCTCAATCATCCGTGCCAGTTTGTGCCATTCCACTGCTGTTGGACACTCCCTCAGCATAGGCAGACTGCTGGGCAGCAAGGAAGTTGTTAAAGCCCTGCATTGTTTTCTTTCAAGGACGTTGCCAATTATTTCCCAGCCGGTGCATAGGATTGACTGTTGTATTTTCTTTTCTTCTTGTCCTTTTATTTTGCGTAGGACAGAGAATATTTTCCACCTATTCCAAGCAGAGATTGGAATGAGAGAATTTTTAAAATATTTTATAATCCTCCAGCAAGGCCTGTCACAGTACTACAAGGCATCTTACCCAGCAAGCAGGTAGGTGGCTGGATGGAGCATCTGAGAGTAGAAACTCATGGGGGGAGGTATCACAAAGAGTGTGCTCACCTCTGACCACCCCATACAGCCCTTTTACTTTGAACCAGAGGCGCAGCATGTATTTAAATAAAAGATTTAAACTGCTGCTTGGCAACCAGATGCAGAAAAGGTTGGGACCGCTGCTGGACTATCTATAGAAATAACAGCATACTTGGAAGATGGTTTATGATCTGCTCATTGTTTCATCACATTCAATTTAGATGATTGCTGATTTTGTCCCCTTCATTTTCGGACACATTTAAACAATAAAATGGAAGCATTAAACTCCTCTGAACATGCCACGTTTCCTTTTAAATACACTGGGTAATAAAGAGATCAAGGTTTCAGCACAGAAACAGATTTGACCTCCTGTCAGCAATTCTATGTGATGTCCAGCCACCTACCTGCTTGCTGGGTAAGATGCCTTGTAGTACTGTGACAGGCCTTGCTGGAGGATTATAAAATATTAAAAAAATCCTCTCATTCCAATCTCTGCTTGGCATGTTGTGACCCATCTGTTGAAGGTCATCAGGTAGGACCCAGAGGACCACCTGTCACTCACAATGCCACCTGCCACTCAGAGAAACCCTGATGTGCAGGGGATGCCATGTTAAAGCTAATGCCACGCCTGCGTATTTCACAGCTAATGCTCCTTCAAGCAACACCATTGTCAGCAGAAACCTGCAAAAGTAAAAGGCTATCTCATGTCTACCTTTGTGGGTAAACCTTCACTAAAGTAATTAAATGAATAACCAAAACAGCAGCAGATCCTTAACCAGACTGCGTTGCAGTATGTTCTGTCGGGTTAAAATTGCGTAATTTGGAAATAAGCAAGTTATCTCATTTATAGGACTGGAAAATAGGACTGCAAAATTAGGAAACCTCAAGTGAGACTGGAGATTCAAAGAGATTCTTTACCCCGTAGAGCAATAAGTTCATGCCATAAACTCTCAGCAAAAATGAGCTGGGCAAGGCTGTGGTTATGAAAAGGACTGGAGTTTCAAAATATAGATATAGAGGTCAAAAATCTGCAAGGGTGGTGGAGGGGGGGTCGGGAACATCTAGGTGAAAATGCCAGGATGCATCCACCCGGGGCCCTCCGCTACTGACACTGCCAAAGCTCATGAGGTTGGAGGGATTACACTTAATTAACAAGCTGTAAGTAAATACTTATACTGTTCAAGTCCTTAATCAAAAGGTCGCAAGGTGGTTTGTTCCAAAGTATAACGGCTTTATTAAGAAGTTGTAACAAGTAACAAAGATGTTAAAATACAAAAGTACAATCAAAGATGCTGGTAAGATCGATACAACCTGACAAAGTGGATCACGCAACAAAGGTCCCGAAGTGCACCATCGAAAGCCTTGATTGATGAGCAGTCCAGACTTGCTCCAAGAATGCTCTGATTTGTTACCGAAAAGCACCTAACTTATATACGTTTTAAACACAATTTGCTCTGTATGATCTTCCCATCAATCATCCTCTCTGTCTCGAAGGAGCTGCTATCAGTCTCAC
Source organism: Heptranchias perlo (assembly GCF_035084215.1). Classification (NCBI taxonomy): domain Eukaryota; kingdom Metazoa; phylum Chordata; class Chondrichthyes; order Hexanchiformes; family Hexanchidae; genus Heptranchias; species Heptranchias perlo. The sequence continues at coordinate 20,770,938 of NC_090338.1, forward strand.
TCCCTTCTACCCAAAATTTGGTATCTAACATTCCACTCGTGATTAGTGGACTGCAAGATGTCCATAGCCCTTATCTTCACACTAAGCATAATAAAGCTCTGGATGACTCCCCTTTTACTACTCCACAAACAAGGCATGAGGATGACACCAGGTGCTCCTTAGCCAAAAGAGGCCTTCTCTTTCACAAGGTCAAGACAGCAAGCTCTTTGTTCACAGTTAAACTAAAATGTATATTATACTTTAACACAAGGTTTAAAATAATGTAGAAAGCTTGTATAGTGCTTTTCTTGCATCCCCTCCTTTTGAGTCTGCAGGAATAATCCTTTATCCCATCTTTAGTTCACAGCTTGGCAGCGAACTACATCCATTTGCTTATTCAGCTTTTTATACATTGAGGATACTACACAAAGCATTATAACAGCAATTATAATTAAAACAAACTGAGCAAGGATTAAAACCTATGAGATAATTCTAGCCCAAGGGTGTCATCCTCTGTTCTATGCTGTCTCCCACCATGCATGATTTGAAAGGGTAGATGTCCCCTTTTCAATGTCAACATTGCGTTGTTTCATTTCAGGCTTTTAATCTTAACCTCCATGGCCTTATCTGATGTTTTCATCTTGTCAGCATCACATCCCTATCTGAACCATTTGCTCTTTTGGTCTAAGCGGACTGTGGACTGCCCACTGTGCCAATGGTTCTAATTTTTGGGTGCAGAGTGCCCTATCATTATACTATTCGGCTGTTGGGGCTGCACATACGCATCGCTGGTCTTCTCTCCTGGCCGTAAATTATCTTACCCCCATGCTGACTCTTAGACAGCATCCTTGTCTCCATCAGCACCGCCCACTTGCTAACTGTCCAGACACTAGTGGGATGGGATAATTTACTATGCCCAGTTTAAACCATATTCTTGCATCTCCAACATTTTGAACCTGAATGAAACCACTATGGGTCAATTTTCACCTTACCCCGTAACTTTCTTCTTGGTCTTGTCTAAGATTACCTTGAGTTACATTTTAGTAACATAAACACACATAGAAACATACATATTTCTTCTAAGCTTCATTTGGTTAATACAGAAACCTACAGTGTATCATAATACCGAGAAATCATGGATTTAAAAGATTCTTCAGCTCTCCTTTTACTAATATCCATCTTGTGGGTATATTTACTAAGTATTATTTCTCCCAATTTCATTGTTCGCTGAAAGGAATGTAACCCTGAACTTTGGAAATCCAATTTGCTATGTCCCTCTTTACTTTAATTTCAATCCCTCTGATTGGTACCAGTGTTTCCTGATTGTTTCATTAATTAGTCAGTTTCTCTATGGAGCATGTGTCAGTGCCTTGTTTATAAGGTTTTCTCACTCTCCTAGACCACATTAACCATTTCATGTCATGCTGTTATCAAGTAACTGAGCATGTCTGAGACCTGTTCTTCAGTGCATCTTCTTCATGTATTTCCGCATACTAGTTGCTTCACATGCAATATTTCATAAGTAATGTCCTTGAATATTAACTTTCTGCTGACCAGTCTCTTTTCCTTATGGTATTTCTGAATGTGTTTTCCATGGCACATGTCATATGTCCAGTAAAATTCAATCCTATAAGAGCAACTGGTCTGTTTGAAGAGTGGTTCCAATAGCTCACCAGGCCATAGGCTATTGTAATCATGTTCTTCATCCTGGTCTCTGTTTCCGATGATGTCAACATACATTTGTATCTTTCATATCCACTGTAGCCATTCTTGGGATTTCGGGGGGTGGGGGGGTGGGGGGTGGGGGGAGGTGGGAGGTGGGAGGTGTTTGAGGTCTTTGCTTATCTCCTCCTGCATTGTCCCGATGTCTCAGGTAGTGGCCAGGCTATCAAATGCAGTTTTTCTCATTGTTCAGTATAGGCAAGGACACAAATATCTCCAAGGGAAAGCTATCAATTTACTATTCTCAACTACACTTTCCTGACTTTCACTAGATTGTACATTTATACCAGATTGATATCTTTAGTAAATCATGCCCAAGTGATTTATGTTACTCATGGATGCATTCACACATCTTTCCCTCACGCCTTTGGTTTGGTTCCTGAAATTCACCCATAATCACCTAGGGCGATGACCTTAGAGAAATTCCTATTTGGTGCTGTAATTTCCCTTTTTCTATCTTATATCCTCAATCATTTCCTCTCATCCAATTTTACACATCCCATTATATTGCCAATCATGAGCTCTGGAGGAACTTTACTGTCCAATACAATATGTACAGTCAGGTCCAGTATCTTAAAACATTTTTTTTATTTTACTTAAATTCTTCTTGAACCGCTTTTCATTTCCCAAAATATCTCGCTACATTGTGCCTGAGTCTATGCCATCATTTCAAATTTATCCCAATTTGAGAGCAGTATTGTTGGACTGACAGGGCTTGTCAATGTGCAATCTTATTCCCTTCCCAAAAAAAATCTGCCTTGAAACGCAGCATTGGATAGGAACCATTTAGGCTGGACTTCTTTTATTTTAACATATAATTTAATTACCTCCTTAAATTACAGGTAAATTTTCCCAATTCGATAGCAACTCATGTCAGTTTAACTTATCAATTCCAATTTCAGGACCAAATTATCTCCAGGCTTTGTGGTTTTCCAGTAGAGACAGAAGTGCTTATAATTACTTTTGGACATAACTCCCATATCTCCCCAACTTGAGCACTCTGTCTCGAAAGACAATAAATGGGTTAAAGCAAAACAAATCAAAACATTTTCAAAAGAGGAAAAGCAACTTGGATCAAGACTGATGTTTGCTTTTCCTTCTTTATGTAATTTTGAATTATCGAAATCCAAATCTGAAGTCTTAGTCCAAAACATCACCATACTGTGACATTTGATATCTGCCGATGTCTGCAGACAAGGTCTTAAATTCTTAACACCGCTGGATCATTTCCTGCACTAACACTTCTCCAGCAAAGGTTGCTCCATAACTTTGTAAAGTCACTTTATGTCAACAAACTACTCTTGATAATCCGGCACCATCAACACTCATGCGGTCCCGAAAACTATGGTCACCTGTTTTAAAAGAATCAAATAAAATTCATTGTGGCTCTTCTTGAGAGCCCAAGGGGTTGATTAGTCAATTCATTTTTTTCAAAGGAATAATCCCTTTATCTGAAACAAATCCAGAAAAACAAAAGATGAGAGAGACGGCCTAGCTTCTCTTTCCTATCTCTCTCTATCTCTCTGGAGCTCGCAGCTTGTCTGAAATTAATCTTGTCTCTCCCACACACAGATGTACATAGGATGGCTGACTTTGGAATTTCCAACTCCAAGTCATTCTCTTTGTGTTGTTGATTGCTTTCATTTATTCCCTCAGGTAAGGAGGGTTCAGGATGTTCGCACTCCCACTCCTCGTCTCACGTTATTAAAGGCCCATAGCCTGGGAATGTCCTTCTGGAGTCGGTAGAGGTGGTCTCGGCCTCCTCAACTTGCACATTGTCATTGTCCATAAGCCATAAAAGGATTATCGGGATGATAGCATATGCTGATTCGTATCCTGTCCCTGCCACTTCTTTATCTGGTTAATATGTACCTACCTACCCTTTTTATCAGTCTGAATTTCTTACACATTATTACTCAATTTGCCTATTATGGAGAAGGGTCCTTCAAATTTCTTTGCCCACTTTCCTGTGACATTATTTAGTTTTATCCATCACCTTATCCCCCACTTCAAGACCCTTTACACAAGGACCAAACTCTTGCCAGCCTGTGACATTGTTCAGTTTCACCATCACCTTATCCCCCACTTCAAGACCCTTTACACAAGGACCAAACTCTTGCCAGCCTGTGACATTGTTCAGTTTCACCATCACCTTATCCCCCACTTCAAGAAACTTTACACAAGGACCAAACTCTTGCTAGCACTTATTATCGTGGCCAATTGATAGGGCAGAACTTGAACAAACCTGCCCATGGTCACACTCTTATGTTGATGTCTTGAGAGGGTGCCACTTAGCCTGATTTAATCATAGGGTCCTCACCATGCACTCCTGAAGAAAGTGGGTGTTTCACTTTGGACTTCACAAAAATCATTGTTTTTATCAAGAGACAACAAAACTCTTTATACAGTAACAGCTCTTTCCACTTTCAGAAAGCTGTGACTCCATCAGATTGAAATGCTGGAAGCTCCAAAGGTGTCAGACCAACTTCTTAAAAAAAAACTAGTACTGTCTAAATACTTAACTTCAGTAATACAGAAGTAAGGGTTAATTACTTCTTGCTTGTCAAAACCTGAAGGGGTGGGGGTGGAGTCAATCACAATAGCACAAAGTGCTTCGAAGAAGTTCAAATTAATTTATAACCAGAGACCATCCAGCAACTTTTAAAGGAAGTAGGTGAGCACATTGCAGATGCCCTAACTATAATCTTTCAAAGTTCTCTAGATTCAGGAACTGTCCCTCTGGATTGGAAAATTGCACATGTCACTCCGCTTTTTAAGAAGGGAGAGAGAGGGAAACCAGGGAATTATAGACCAGTTAACCTAACATATGTTGTGGGGAAAATGCTGGAGTCTATAATTAAGGATAGGGTGACTGAACACCTCAAGAATTTTCAGTTAATCAGAGAGAGCCAGCATGGATTTGTGAAAGGTAGGTCGTGCCTGACAAACCTGATTGAATTTTTTGAAGAGGTGACTAAAGTAGTGGACAGGGGAGTGTCAATGGATGTTATTTATATGGACTTCCAGAAGGCATTTGATAAGGTCCCACATAAGAGACTGTTAGCTAAGATAGATGACCATGGAATCGAGGGAAAAGTACAGACTTGGTTAGGAAGTTGGCTGAACGAAAGGCGACAGAGAGTAGGGATAATGGGTAGGTACTCATATTGGCAGGATGTGACTAGTGGAGTCCCACAGGGATCTGTCATGAGGCCTCAATGATTCACAATATTTATTAATGACTTAGATGAAGGCATAGAAAGTCTCATATCTAAGTTTGCCGATGACACAAAGATTGGTGGCATTGTAAGCAGTGTAGATGAAAACATAAAATTACAAAACGATATTGATAGATCAGGTGAATGGGCAAAACTGTGGCAAATGGAATTCAATGTAGACAAATGTGAGGTCATCCACTTTGGATCAAAAAAGGACAGAACAGGGTACTTTCCAAATGGTAAAAAGTTAAAAACAGTGGATGTTCAAAGGGACCTAAGGGTTCAGGTACATAGATCATTGAAGTATCATGAACAGGTGCAGAAAATAATCAAGAAGGCAAATGGAATGCTGCCTTTATATCTAGAGGACTAGAGTACAAGGGGGCAGAAGTTATGCTGCAGCTATACAAAACCCGGTTTGACTGCACCTGGAGTACTGTGAGCAGTTCTGGGCACCGCACCTTCGGAAGGACATATTGGCCTTGGAGGGAGTGCAGCGTAGGTTTACGAGAATGATACCCGGACTTCAAGGGTTAAGTTACGAGGAGAGATTACACAAATTGGGGTTGTATTCTCTGGAGTTTCGAAGGTTAAGGGGTGATCTGATCGAAGTTTATAAGATATTAAGGGGAACAGATAGGGTGGATAGAGAGAAACTATTTCCACTGGTTGGGGATTCTAAGAGTAGGGGGCACAGTCTAAAAATTAGAGCCAGACCTTTTAGGAGCGAGATTGGAAAACATTTCTACACACAAAGGGTGGTAGAAGTTTGGAACTCTCTTCCGCAAACGGCAATTGATACTAGCTCAATTGCTAAATTTAAATCTGAGATAGATAGCTTTTTGGCAATCAAAGATATTAAGGGATATGGGCCAAAGGCAGGTATATGGAGTTCGATCACAGATCAGCCATGATCTTACCAAATGGTAGAGCAGGCATGAAGGGCTGAATGGCCTACTCCTGTTCCTATGTTCCTATGTTCCTAACTGTAACTTGTAATTCTCTAAAGCTGCATTTTACCTTTTTTTTTCCAATTAAATCTCATTTTGTCAATTATTTTAAATAAATGCAAAGGTTCTTGCTCGGTGAATTAACAGTTGTTGGTGTCCTTGGAAGGGGTTAACTTTTTTCAGAAACAAAACGACGGAGCCCGATATCAGATGCATGCAGCGTTCTCACCGTATGCCAAGGTAGCTCTCTCATAAATTTAAAAAAATTCATGTGGGGAGATAACATTTCCCTTTGTTCATTTTAGTTTTTAGTTGGTCAAACCTTTCCAGATTGTTGTGATTTCCCACCTCTAATTTTGTTCCATCAACTTTTTGTTGAGGTTGCCCTCGGTTTCTAATAATTATAATTATAATTTTCTGTCCTTGCCATCACACAACTATATTTTCACATACTTTGTGGGTATGATCTTAACCAACTCTCCTAGCTGTTCTAGGTTTTCTGCTTTTCCTATCGAGTGTTGGGTCCCTTGCTGTTTGTGGCATATATGAATGATTTGGACTTGAATGTAGGGGGCATGATTGGCAAATTTGCAGATGACACAAAAATTGGCCATGTAGTTGATACTGTAGACTACAAGATGATATCAATGGGTTGGTGGAGTGGGTGGAAAAGTGGCAAATGGAGTTCAACCCAGAGAAGTGTGAGGTAATGCACTTAGGGAGGGCAAACAGTGAAAGGGAATACGCAGTAAACGGAAATATATTGAGAGGGTTCGAGGAAATGAGAGATCTTGGAGTGCATGTGCACAGGTTCCTGAAGGTGGCAATACAGGTAGATAAGGTTGTGAAGAAGGCATACGGAATGCTCTCCGTTATTAGCCGAAGTATAGAATACAAAAGCAGGGATGTAATGATGGAACTAGGCCACAGCTGGAGTATTGTGCGCAGTTCTGGTCACCACATTACAGGAAGGACATAATTGTTCTGGGGAGAGTGCAGAGAAGATTTATAAGAATGTTGCCAGGGCTTGAAAATTGCAGCAATGAGGAGAGACTGGATAGGCTGGGGTTGTTTTCCTTGGAGCAAATGAGGCTGAGGGGAGACTTGATTGAGGTGGCCCAGATAGAGTAGACAGGAAGTACCTGTTTCCCCGAGCGGAGCGTTCAAGAACGAGAGGACATAGATTTAAGCTGATTGGCGGAAGGATTAGAGGGGACATGAGGAAAAACTTTTTTACCCAGAGGGTGGTGGGTGTATGGAATTCGTTGCCCGAGTTGGTGGTAGAGGCAGGGACCCTCAACTCTTTTAAAAAAAGTACCTGGACCTGCACCCAAAGTGCTGTAAGCTGTAGGGCTACGGATCGGGTGCTGGTAGGTGGGATTAGAATGGGCATCTAGTTGTTCTTCGGGCCAGCGTGGACACGATGGGCCGAATGGCCCTCTTCTGTGCTTTATCTTTTCTATGGTTCTACGGTTCTATAAGATATCATTACTTAATCTATTCCATTTTTCGGTCACTTTTTTTTCTGACCACAGCCAATCACAAGATGAAAAGGTTGCTGTCAGAGCTAAAAGCTATCACATTTTAGTACAACCGAGGTGATTATTCCAAAGTCTTCAAAATTGATGCCCTGTACTAGATAACAAGATATCGGTCTTCGATTTACAGTTACGCACATTAACTCCTTACACATCAATTTACACTCACCAATATTCAACACATCTCCAATCAGATCAATTCACACTCATCAATACTCAACACAACTCCAATCAGATCAATTCACACTCATCAATACTCAACACAACTCCAATCAGATCAATTCACACTCACCAATACTCAACACAACTCCAATCAGATCAATTCACACTCACCAATACTCAACACAACTCCAATCAGATCAATTCACACTCACCAATACTCAACACAACTCAAATCAGATCAATTCACGCTCACCAATACTCAACACAACTCCAGTCAGATCAATTCACACTCATCAATACTCAACACAACTCAATCAGATCAATTCACACTCATCAATACTCAACACAACTCCAATCAGATCAATTCACACTCACCAATACTCAACACAACTCCAATCAGATCAATTCACACTCACCAATACTCAACACAACTCCAATCAGATCAATTTACACTCACCAATACTCAACACAACTCCAATCAGATCAATTCACACTCACCAATACTCAACACAACTCCAATCAGATCAATTCACACTCACCAATACTCAACACAACTCCAATCAGATCAATTCACGCTCACCAATACTCAACACAACTCCAGTCAGATCAATTCACACTCATCAATACTCAACACAACTCCAATCAGATCAATTCACGCTCATCAATACTCAGCACAACTCCAATCAGATCAATTCATGCTCATCAATACTCAACACAACTCCAATCTGATCAATTCATGCTCATCAATACTCAGCACAACTCCAATCAGATCAATTCACGCTCATCAATATACTCAACATAACTCCAATCAGATCAATTCACACTCATCAATACTCAACACAACTCCAGTCAGATCAATTCACACTCATCAATACTCAACACAACTCCAGTCAGATCAATTCACACTCATCAATACTCAACACAACTCCAATCAGATCAATTCACGCTCATCAATACTCAGCACAACTCCAATCAGATCAATTCATGCTCATCAATACTCAACACAACTCCAATCTGATCAATTCATGCTCATCAATACTCAGCACAACTCCAATCAGATCAATTCACGCTCATCAATATACTCAACATAACTCCAATCAGATCAATTCACACTCACCAATACTCAACACAACTCCATTCAGATCAATTCATGCTCACCAATACTCAACAGAACTCCAGTCAGATCAATTCACACTCATCAATACTCAACACAACTCCAATCAGATCAATTCACACTCATCAATACTCAACACAACTCCAATCAGATCAATTCATGCTCATCAATACTCAACACAACTCCAATCAGATCAATTCATGCTCATCAATACTCAACACAACTCCAATAAGATCAATTCACACTCATCAATACTCAACACAACTCCAATCAGATCAATTCACGCTCATCAATACTCAACACAATTCCAATCAGATCAATTCACACTCACCAATACTCAACACAACTCCAATCAGAACAATTCACACTCATCAATACTCAACACAACTCCAATCAGATCAATTCACACTCATCAATACTCAACACAACTCCAGTCAGATCATTTCACACTCACCAATACTCAACACAACTCCAATCAGATCAATTCACACTCATCAATACTCAACACAACTCCAGTCAGATCATTTCACACTCACCAATACTCAACACAACTCCAATCAGATCAATTCACGCTCATCAATACTCAACACAACTCCAATCAGATCAATTCACGCTCATCAATAATCAACACAACTCCAATCAGATCAATTCACACTCATCAATACTCAACACAACACCAATCAGATCAATTCACGCTCATCAATACTCAACACAACTCCAATCAGATCAATTCACACTCATCAATACTCAACACAACTCCAATCAGATCAATTCATGCTCATCAATACTCAACATAACTCCAATCAGATCAATTCACACTCATCAATACTCAACACATCTCCAATCAGATCAATTCACGCTCATCAATACTCAACACAACTCCAATCAGATCAATTCACGCTCATCAATACTCAACACAACTCCAATCAGATCAATTCACGCTCATCAATACTCAACACAACTCGAATCAGATCAATTCACGCTCATCAATACTCAACACAACTCCAATCAGAACATTTCACACTCACCAATACTCAACACAACTCCAGTATGATCAATTCACACTCAATAATACTCAACACAACTCCAATCAGATCAATTCACGCTCATCAATACTCAACACCACTCCAATCAGATCAATTCACGCTCATCAATATTCAACACAACTCCAATCAGATCAATTCATGCTCATCAATATTCAACACAACTCCAATCAGATCAATTCACGCTCATCAATACTCAACACAACTCCAATCAGATCAATTCACGCTCATCAATACTCAACACAACTCCAATCAGATCAATTCACGCTCATCAATATTCAACACAACTCCAATCAGATCAATTCACACTCATCAATACTCAACACAACTCCAATCAGATCAATTCACACTCACCAATACTCAACACAACTCCAATCAGATCAATTCACGCTCATCAATACTCAACACAACTCCAATCAGATCAATTCACGCTCATCAATACTCAACACAACTCCAATCAGATCAATTCATGCTCATCAATATTCAACACAACTCCAATCAGATCAATTCATGCTCATCAATACTCAACACAACTCCAATCAGATCAATTCATGCTCATCAATACTCAACACAACTCCAATCAGATCAATTCACGCTCATCAATATTCAACACAACTCCAATCAGATCAATTCATGCTCATCAATATTCAACACAACTCCAATCAGATCAATTCATGATCATCAATACTCAACACAACTCCAATCAGATAAATTCATGCTCATCAATACTCAACACAACTCCAATCAGATCAATTCACACTCATCAATACTCAACACATCTCCAATCAGATCAATTCATGCTCATCAACATTCAACACAACTCCAATCAGATCAATTCATGCTCATCAATACTCAACACAACTCCAATCAGATCAATTCATGCTCATCAATACTCAACACAACTCCAATCAGATCAATTCACACTCATCAATACTCAACACAACTCCAATCAGATCAATTCACACTCATCAATATTCAATACAACTCCAATCAGATCAATTCACGCTCATCAATACTTAACACATCTCCAATCAGATCAATTCACACTCATCAATACTCAACACAACTCCAATCAGATCAATTCACAGTCATCAATACTCAACACATCTCCAATCAGATCAATTCACACTCATCAATACTCAACACAACTCCAATCAGATCAATTCACAGTCATCAATACTCAACACATCTCCAATCAGATCAATTTACACTCATCAATACTCAACACAACTCCAATCAGATCAATTCACACTCATCAATACTCAACACAACTCCAATCAGATCAATTTACAATCACCAATACTCAACACAACTCCAATCAGATCAATTCACGCTCACCAATACTCAACACAACTCCAATCAGATCAATTCATGCTCATCAATACTCAACACAACTCCAATCAGATCAATTCACACTCATCAATACTCAACACAACTCCAATCAGATCAATTCACGCTCACCAATACTCAATACAACTCCAGTCAGATCAATTCACACTCACCAATACTCAACACAACTCGAATCAGATCAATTCACACTCACCAATACTCAACACAACTCCAATCAGATCAATTTACACTCATCAATACTCAACACAACTCCAATCAGATCAATTCACGCTCACCAATATTCAATACAACTCCAATCAGATCAATTCACGCTCATCAATACTCAACACATCTCCAATCAGATCAATTCACGCTGATCAATACTCAACACAACTCCAATCAGATCAATTCACACTCATCAATACTCAACACATCTCCAATCAGATCAATTCACACTCATCAATACTCAACACAACTCCAATCAGATCAATTCACGCTCATCAATATTCAATAAAACTCCAATCAGATCAATTCACACTCACCAATACTCAACACAACTCCAATCAGATCAATTCACACTCACCAATACTCAACACAACTCCAATCAGATCAATTTACACTCATCAATACTCAACACAACTCCAATCAGATCAATTCACACTCATCAATACTCAACACAACTCCAATCAGATCAATTCATGCTCATCAATACTCAACACAACTCCAATCAGATCATTTCACACTCATCAATACTCAACACAACTCCAATCAGATCAATTCACGCTCACCAATACTCAATACAACTCCAGTCAGATCAATTCACACTCACCAATACTCAACACAACTCCAATCAGATCAATTCACACTCACCAATACTCATCACAACTCCAATCAGATCAATTTACACTCATCAATACTCAACACAACTCCAATCAGATCAATTCACACTCACCAATACTCAACACAACTCCAATCAGATCAATTCACGCTCACCAATACTCAATACAACTCCAATCAGATCAATTCACGCTCATCAACACTCAACACATCTCCAATCAGATCAATTCATGCTCATCAATACTCAACACAACTCCAATCAGATCAATTCACACTCATCAATACTCAACACAACTCCAATCAGATCAATTCACGCTCACCAATACTCAATACAACTCCAGTCAGATCAATTCACACTCACCAATGCTCAACACAACTCCAATCAGATCAATTCACACTCACCAATACTCAACACAACTCCAATCAGATCAATTTACACTCATCAATACTCAACACAACTCCAATCAGATCAATTCACGCTCACCAATATTCAATACAACTCCAATCAGATCAATTCACGCTCATCAATACTCAACACATCTCCAATCAGATCAATTCACGCTCATCAATACTCAACACAACTCCAATCAGATCAATTCACACTCATCAATACTCAACACATCTCCAATCAGATCAATTCACACTCATCAATACTCAACACAACTCCAATCAGATCAATTCACGCTCATCAATATTCAATACAACTCCAATCAGATCAATTCACACTCACCAATACTCAACACAACTCCAATCAGATCAATTCACACTCACCAATACTCAACACAACTCCAATCAGATCAATTTACACTCATCAATATTCAACACAACTCCAATCAGATCAATTCACACTCATCAATACTCAACACAACTCCAATCAGATCAATTTACACTCACCAATACTCAACACAACTCCAATCAGATCAATTCACACTCACCAATACTCAACACAACTCAAATCAGTTCAATTCATGCTCATCAATACTCAACACAACTCCAGTCAGATCAATTCACACTCACCAATACTCAACACAACTCCAATCAGATCAATTCACACTCACCAATGCTCAACACAACTCCAATCAGATCAATGTACACTCATCAATACTCAACACAACTCCAATCAGATCAATTCACACTCACCAATACTCAACACAACTCCAATCAGATCAATTCACGCTCACCAATACTCAATACAACTCCAATCAGATCAATTCACGCTCATCAATACTCAACACAACTCCAATCAGATCAATTCATGCTCATCAATACTCAACACAACTCCAATCAGTTCAATTCATGCTCATCAATACTCAACACAACTCCAATCAGATCAATTCACGCTCATCAATACTCAACACAACTCCAATCAGATCAATTCACACTCATCAATACTCAACACAACTCCAATCAGATCAATTCACACTCACCAATACTCAATACAACTCCAGTCAGATCAATTCACGCTCATCAATATTCAGCACAACTCCATTCAGATCAATTCACGCTCATCAATATTCAATACAACTCCAATCAGATCAATTCACGCTCATCAATATTCAATACAACTCCAATCAGATCAATTCACGCTCATCAACACTCAACACAACTCCAATCAGATCAATTCATGCTCATCAATACTCAACACAACTCCAATCAGATCAATTCACACTCATCAATACTCAACACAACTCCAATCAGATCAATTCACGCTCACCAATACTCAATACAACTCCAGTCAGATCAATTCACACTCACCAATGCTCAACACAACTCCAATCAGATCAATTCACACTCACCAATACTCAACACAACTCCAATCAGATCAATTTACACTCATCAATACTCAACACAACTCCAATCAGATCAATTCACGCTCACCAATATTCAATACAACTCCAATCAGATCAATTCACGCTCATCAATACTCAACACATCTCCAATCAGATCAATTCACGCTCATCAATACTCAACACAACTCCAATCAGATCAATTTACACTCATCAATACTCAACACATCTCCAATCAGATCAATTCACACTCATCAATACTCAACACAACTCCAATCAGATCAATTCACGCTCATCAATATTCAATACAACTCCAATCAGATCAATTCACACTCACCAATACTCAACACAACTCCAATCAGATCAATTCACACTCACCAATACTCAACACAACTCCAATCAGATCAATTTACACTCATCAATATTCAACACAACTCCAATCAGATCAATTCACACTCATCAATACTCAACACAACTCCAATCAGATCAATTTACACTCACCAATACTCAACACAACTCCAATCAGATCAATTCACACTCACCAATACTCAACACAACTCAAATCAGTTCAATTCACGCTCACCAATACTCAACACAACTCCAATCAGATCAATTCATGCTCATCAATACTCAACACAACTCCAGTCAGATCAATTCACACTCACCAATACTCAACACAACTCCAATCAGATCAATTCACACTCACCAATGCTCAACACAACTCCAATCAGATCAATGTACACTCATCAATACTCAACACAACTCCAATCAGATCAATTCACACTCACCAATACTCAACACAACTCCAATCAGATCAATTCACGCTCACCAATACTCAATACAACTCCAATCAGATCAATTCACGCTCATCAATACTCAACACAACTCCAATCAGATCAATTCATGCTCATCAATACTCAACACAACTCCAATCAGTTCAATTCATGCTCATCAATACTCAACACAACTCCAATCAGATCAATTCACGCTCATGAATACTCAACACAACTCCAATCAGATCAATTCACACTCATCAATACTCAACACAACTCCAATCAGATCAATTCACACTCACCAATACTCAATACAACTCCAGTCAGATCAATTCACGCTCATCAATATTCAGCACAACTCCATTCAGATCAATTCACACTCATCAATATTCAATACAACTCCAATCAGATCAATTCACGCTCATCAATATTCAATACAACTCCAATCAGATCAATTCACGCTCATCAATATTCAATACAACTCCAATCAGATCAATTCACGCTCATCAATATTCAATACAATTCCAATCAGATCAATTCACGCCCACCAATACTCAATACAACTCCAATCAGATCAATTCACACTCATCAATACTCAACACATCTCCAATCAGATCAATTCATGCTCATCAATATTCAATACAACTCCAATCAGATCAATTCATGCTCATCAATACTCAACACAACTCCAATCAGATCAATTCATGCTCATCAATACTCAACACAACTCCAATCAGATCAATTCACACTCATCAATACTCAACACAACTCCAATCAGATCAATTCACGCTCATCAATATTCAATACAACTCCAATCAGATCAATTCACGCTCATCAATACTTAACACATCTCCAATCAGATCAATTCACACTCATCAATACTCAACACAACTCCAATCAGATCAATTCACAGTCATCAATACTCAACACATCTCCAATCAGATCAATTCACACTCATCAATACTCAACACAACTCCAATCAGATCAATTCACACTCATCAATATTCAATATAACTCCAATCAGATCAATTCACACTCACCAATACTCAACACAACTCCAATCAGATCAATTCACACTCACCAATACTCAACACAACTCCAATCAGATCAATTTACACTCATCAATACTCAACACAACTCCAATCAGATCAATTCACACTCATCAATACTCAGCACAACTCCAATCAGATCAATTTACACTCACCAATACTCAACACAACTCCAATCAGATCAATTTACACTCACCAATGCTCAACACAACTCCAATCAGATCAATTCACGCTCACCAATACTCAACACAACTCCAATCAGATCAATTCATGCTCATCAATACTCAACACAACTCCAATCAGATCAATTCACACTCATCAATACTCAACACAACTCCAATCAGATCAATTCACGCTCACCAATACTCAATACAACTCCAGTCAGATCAATTCACACTCACCAATACTCAACACAACTCCAATCAGATCAATTCACACTCACCAATACTCAACACAACTCCAATCAGATCTATTTGCACTCATCAATACTCAACACAACTCCAATCAGATCAATTCACGCTCACCAATATTCAATACAACTCCAATCAGATCAATTCACGCCCATCAATACTCAACACATCTCCAATCAGATCAATTCACGCTCATCAATACTCAACACAACTCCAATCAGATCAATTCACACTCATCAATACTCAACACATCTCCAATCAGATCAATTCACACTCATCAATACTCAACACAACTCCAATCAGATCAATTCACGCTCATCAATATTCAATACAACTCCAATCAGATCAATTCACACTCACCAATACTCAACACAACTCGAATCAGATCAATTCACACTCATCAATACTCAACACAACTCCAATCAGATCAATTTACACTCACCAATACTCAACACAACTCCAATCAGATCAATTCACACTCACCAATACTCAACACAACTCAAATCAGTTCAATTCACGCTCACCAATACTCAACACAACTCCAATCAGATCAATTCATGCTCATCAATACTCAACACAACTCCAATCAGATCATTTCACACTCATCAATACTCAACACAACTCCAATCAGATCAATTCACGCTCACCAATACTCAATACAACTCCAGTCAGATCAATTCACACTCACCAATACTCAACACAACTCCAATCAGATCAATTCACACTCACCAATACTCAACACAACTCCAATCAGATCAATTTACACTCATCAATACTCAACACAACTCCAATCAGATCAATTCACACTCACCAATACTCAACACAACTACAATCAGATCAATTCACGCTCACCAATACTCAATACAACTCCAATCAGATCAATTCACGCTCATCAATACTCAACACAACTCCAATCAGATCAATTCATGCTCATCAATACTCAACACAACTCCAATCAGATCAATTCATGCTCATCAATACTCAATACAATTCCAATCAGATCAATTCACGCCCACCAATACTCAACACAACTCCAATCAGATCAATTCACGCCCACCAATACTCAATACAACTTAAACTTCAGGTCACTCAACATTTACTTCAAATCTTTAAGCACTTAAGAAATTCAAAATGCCAATTTTTTATGTGACAATCTCATGTCCAGAATTTGAGGCACTCTCATTTTATAAGAACCAGAATTTTACTCGGCCACAGTAAAAGTCTGGTTTCCACAATTTAACAAGTCAGTTAACCTCAATAACTCTAATTTTAATTCAGCAATATCAGAATTAGGTACAAGACAAAACAGATAAAATCATCAATATAGCACGTATTTACTAAAACCCAGTAAATTATACTGTCTTCCGCTTTGATCTTTCTTCAGGCGCGCCTTTCCAAAAAACTGTGAAAATACTGGAAATAACTGCTTTCACAGCTAAACAAAATCTTTGTTACATTGCACAAAAGAAGAAAACACATAACAAGCATTAAAAAGAGGCGCAGCCCGTAACATCGAAAAGAAAGCACTTAAAATCAGTGCAGGCTTCTTAAAGAGACAGTACAGAGACAGTTCAATTTATGATGTTTGTGACTTTAGACCATTCTGTACTGACTCAAAGTCTCAAGCTCACAGTCTGTACCTTCACCCAAGCCTGGTGTGGTGAAGGTCTCTCCATCTTTCTCTTGCTTACAATTCATCAAAGCTTTCAAAGCAGCCTGATCTCCACTACCTCCTATCCCCAGTGCGTTCCAGACTGCAGCTATTGTATCCGCCCATCCCTGCCTGCCTGCTCGTATCCTTTTTGGCAGACACTTGAGTACCTCGGGGCTACAAGCATATTGTATCATTTGCACCTTCGCTCTATCATCACAGTCATTCAATTCAGCAGTTTGATCTATTGCTGCTATTGAAGCTCCTGGGTTTTCCCTGACTTTTATTTCAGGAATAGTTCTTACTATTTCCTGTAATTGCATGCTCATATAGGGAATCTCCATGGTCTGTGCCACATTCTCTGCAGCGTTTTCAACATCTGCAGCTTTACCCTCTGGTAGCTGAGCTTCCTCTTCGACTTTAACTCTCCCAACCTCTCGTTTGACCGTAAGTATGAGGGCCAGTCTGGGTATCGAATCCCTCAGACCTCAAGCATGATAATGATCTTGGTCGTCCTCCCCTTCCCAGTCTATATCTTTGTTCCAGCTATCATCTCCCTCAGCCATACCACACTGGCTGATGACATGTACCATACCCCTGTGGAATTTCAGCTGCTGTTTAAGCTTTTCTGTCTCTCTATTACATCTACTTTTTGGGTTGCCTCTTTCCCTTTTCTCATAATATCGGCCATAGTTTTAGTGCCTGCAGTCAATTCATTTGTTTTAGCCTTTGCTTTATCTTTTCAGGTAGCTTCATGTGTTTTGCTTGCTACCTGTGTTTGCATATTGTCAGTCTTGCTACGCTCTTCATTTCCTGTGCTTTATCTTTCAATATTTTATTCTCATTCTGAACTGCCTGCAGTTCAGCTTTTAGTCTTTCCATTTCCTGAAGCTGAAACAGCAGCATCTCTGCTTTCTTGCCATCACCTTTGATCCTTTCCTCCTAAGTTATCTCCTTCACTCGATTTTCAACTTCACACAGAGTCTGACAGGTTTTAAGTAATACAGTCCAAGTTCCTATGTTCCTATGTTCCTATGTACAAGTTCCTATGTTCCTATGTTCTCCTGAATATATTTCTTTGTCTTATCTGCCAGTGGTGGCTCTTCCAACTTCCAGCAATCTAGTTTCCCTTTCTTTTAAAAAAAAAATTCTAACCTGTAAGCACGAGCGAGGATCACTCGCCACGTTCCAGCTCACCGTGAGTCCGTGTGGTCGGCAAGTTAACAACTCACCACCGTGGGTAAGCAGCTCACCCCAGTACCACCTCTGGACTGTTACACGGGTCTCCCTTGACCCCAAAACACGTGACCCCAACTTTGCCCGTTTATCAAGTACAACAACCCAAATACTTATACCTTGTACAACAACCCAAATACATCTACTTGGCATCAAATAACACATCATGCCTCACGTTTGGGTGCCAATATGTAAGTAAAATACTTATACTGTTTGAGTACTTAATCAAAAGGTTGCAAGGTGGTTTGTTCCAAAGTATAACGGCTTTATTAAGAAGTTGTAACAAGTAACAAAGATGTTAAAATACAAAAGTACAATCAAAGTTGCTGGTAAGATCGATATGACCTGACAAAGTGGATCACATAACAAAGGCCCCGAAGTGCACCATCGAAAGCCTTGTCACCTGTCCCAATAGGGATGCATTGAGGGTGCCCAGCTTGCTGTATGCTGCTGTGCACAATGCTAGTTCTCGATGCACCCTGCCTTAGAATGGATGTGGCTCCTCCTTGACCCTTTTGTAAGGGGGACACAACATCTTGGTACCACCTTCATTCATTCCTAATCCTCTTAATATTAAGGTTAAGAAATGATAATGGACTTAAATATTGAAACTCCAAGCTGAAACATTCAAAATGATCTTTACTCGGGAAAAAGTTACAAATGAAAATGCATTTCCTCTTTTTGTTACACTTGTGTTCAGAGTGACAGGTTGATTTATCCAATCACAACAAAAATAATTGGGCTGGAAATCCATGGCTCTTCTGGTGCACTTTCGGCCTAACTCCACCCACTCCTTACAAGTCCATTGATACAGAAGGAGGTGGGGCCAGAGTTAGGGACACTCAATAGCAGGAGTTTCGATGTCGCTGGCCCTCACTTTTATTGATGTGGAGATGCCGGTGATGGACTGGGGTTGACAATTGTAAACAATTTTACAACACCAAGTTATAGTCCAGCAATTTTATTTTAAATTCACAAGCTTTCGGAGATTTTCTCCTTCCTCAGGCAAATGTTTGCCTGAGGAAGGAGAAAATCTCCGAAAGCTTGTGAATTTAAAATAAAATTGCTGGACTATAACTTGGTGTTGTAAAATTGTTTACAATTCTCACTTTTATTGGCAGTGGTTTGTCTGGTGGAACAGGCCACCAAAAGGAGCCTGTTCCACCAGACACACCATCTTGGGTTGGGTGGGGGGGTGGTGTCTAGGTTAAGATTGTGGCCTGGATCCCCAGGCAGGTTTTATTTTTAAGATGGAGGCGATCTATAACTCTTAATGGGGGAGAGGGCCCTAACATCCTGTCCGACCAGTCAACATTGGCCTGAAAGTTGTGGCCTCTTGAATGGGCAAGTGAACTAGATTTGCCCCAGTGGCATGGGCATCCACCAGTGGTGGGCAAATTAAAGGATCGCCCCATGAATTTTGGCAAGATCAGGGGCAGATGTCCTGGGCAGGTGCATCCCAGCACTTGCACCGGAATGCATCCCCCACATGCGGATTTTCAACTCAATTTCTTTTAGTTCTTTCCTACTATTCTATCCCACTTACTAAAAAGGTTTTGGTAGTTCAGAACTTGGATCTCTTCAAATATTTTTCGTGGCAGCCCAGGAACAAGATACTGGAATAAACTCCTTCTCTTGCTTAATTTCAATTTTTTCCCCCAATCAGATGACCCAAGTGAGACTGAAAAAAGCAGTAAAGTAGTAACTCTCCTACGAATGCCAGATCATTGAGACATTCAAATTCAGTGAGTTGGATTCGCCTTCGTGATTCTGCCCAATTGTGGATTGGTTTTTAGCAGAGAATAATGGAAAATCCGGAAAGCGAGGCCTACATCGAGTTACACCAAGTCTACAGCACAGAAACAGGCCATTCGGCCCAACTGGTCTATGCCAGCGTTTATGTACCACAGGAGCTTCCTCCCGCCCTACTTTATCTAACCCTATCAGCATACCCTTCTATTCTTTTCTCCCTCGTTTGCTTTTCCAGCTTCCCCTTAAGTGTATCTATGCTTTTCACCTCAACTACTGCAAGTGGTAGCACGTTCCACATTCTTACCACTCTTTGGGTAAAGAAGTTTCTCCTGAATATCTCATTGGATTTGTTAGCGACTATCTTATATTCATGACCTATACTTTTGGACTCCCCAACAAGTGGAAACATTTTCTCTACGTCTACCCTGTTAAATCCTTTCATAATCTTAAAGACTTCTATCAGGTCACCCCTCAGCCTTCTCTTTTCTAGAGAGAAGAGCCGCAGCCTGTTCAGCCTTTCCTGATAAGTATATCCTCTCAGTTCTGGTATTATCCTTGTGAATCTTTTTTGCACCTTCTCCAGTGCCTCTTTATCCTTTCTATAATATGGAGACCGGATCTGTACACAATACTCCAAGTGTTGTCTAACCAAGGTTCTACACAAGTTTAACATAACTTCTAAATTGCTTTCCAATTCGATCTCTCTAGAAATGAACCACAGTGCTTGATTAGCCTTTTTTATGGCCTTGTTAACCTACATCACTACTTTTAGTGATTTGTGTATCTGTACCCCTAGATCCCTTTGCTCCTCTGCCCCATTTAGACTCTTATTATCCAAGCAGTATTTGGCCTCTTTATCCTTCCTACCAAAATGCACCACCTCACACTTATCTATATTGAAATTCATTTGCCAATTACATGCCCATTCTGCAAGTTTATTAACATCGTCTTGCATTTTGACACATTCTTTCTTTGTATGAACTACATCCCTCAATTTGGGGGCCTGTCACCACCTTACTTCCTGAAATGGATTTTCCTACACTGTCCCCATTGGAACCAGTCCTGGCTGCTCCTCCCCCACGAGCTGCACGCATGTGGTGTGGAACGGGCGGGGATTGGGTCCTTCCTTTCGCCCCACTTACCTTCTGCATGGCAGCCCCATAAGCAGCAGTAACAGTAGGCCATTACTGCCACTTCCCAAGTGGCAGTAATGGCCCTGAGGTCAGGGAATAAAGGGACTTACTTCCGGAAGGCTTCATTCTCAAGTCAGGCCATGAGTGGGAGCCTTGTTGCAGTCTTTGGGGCTCTTTTGTTCCTTTTAAATGGTGCTTCCACCTCCTTTAGCGTCCCTGCTGCAGTACTGTTGGGATTCTCCTCTTTGCACTAGCGGGCTCACCTTTAGTAGTGGGAATCCACCAGGAACCCACTTTACAGATTGAATGACCCCCTGACCCAAGAAAAAGAGTCATGGCCAGGGCGGATTCAAAGAGATAGGTGGAAGTCCCATTCCGCCAGAACTCCATCCTGAAGAAGGAAACCCAGTCTAGTATCTCATAGTTCATGGTATACATTTATAACAATGCAATTAACAATAGTAAAAGACAATTGAAGGACATGAGGCCTATGTTTATGCAGCATGATCTTTGACTGGTGACCAAACAAGTTTTAGAACGGGTGGCCATTTGGAACTGTTATCTGCATGTTGATCTGCCCTCAGTATTCAAAAGGAATATTTGTTCCTTGATGCACTCAAAAAATATCCAATAGCAAGAGTTTTTTTTTTGAATGACATCTATAGCCATCTGTGCTGAACTCTTTGGTATGTTAATGAGTTCCATTTTTTTGATTCTTTTTGTCATAAATTATACAGTATACACCATGTTTCTAAATATCAAAGACTTGCGTTGTGTGCTTGATGTTTAATTCATGATGCGTGTACTACACTCTGGATCATATAGCTTACACATATCCAGTTAGTTGGCAGAGTAAATGTGGAAATATTGAACATTTCATTTTGAGGGGGTGTCTTGTCTCTGTTGTTTTTTTTTGGTGGGAGTGTGGCGGCGACATTCTCAGTTTCCAAAGAAGCTAAACATGAAAACAGTGTTAACTACCAGAGAAAGATGGTGCTGCGTTAGGTGAAGTGTTTCCAGCCAGGCCCACAGCTGCATGTTTTACAAAGCATCATTTTACTTTATTTTAAAGCATGATTTTAAGAAGTGTATCTGTTTAAAAGAAACAAGCAAAATGCCAGATGTACTAAGTATCTTGATAACATTACTTCACTGATCAGCCAATACACATTCCTCTCTCGCCATACATTTTTGCAGCGTTGATGATTGAACCCTTTAGCCAGCAGTCAAGAAATGAATCTGACCTGGCTTCAAAGGAAACTCAGACAATGTACAGATACTAGCACTCATCATTCCACTCTCTTTATTGTATAATTCAGCTTTTAAAGATTCAATACTATTTGAAGTTAGAGAAATGGCGGGGGTGGGTGATTTTAAACCCCAAGAATGGGTGGGTTGGGGGCGGGTGGGAGTTGAAAACAGTTGTTTTTTTGGGTCGCAGCTGGGAAATTTTTGGACTTGGCTTTCCCAGTGGGAAGCCTGTACTTTTCCGCGCTGACATTAAAACCGGAAATAAAGCCGGTTGCAGTCGCGACCCAAAAAACAACTGTTTTCAACTCCCACCAGCCCCCAACCCACCCTTTCTTGGGGTTTAAAATCACCCCCATGGAGTGTACCTCATAGTTTCATTGAATGGATCCAAATGAACAATGCACAAGGAATGATGCTGCCATTAAAAGACCAGTCAGATCCATGTATTATACAAGTATTGCATTGTAGTATGATCCATGAGCCTTGTATTAATATCAGCACCTTGTTGTGAAGCATCTCTCTCCCTCTCTCTCTTGCTCTCTCAGTTATTCTGTGACTTTCTGACCTATGCCTATATCAATCCTCTTCTTGTTTTCTGTCTCTCTGCCTCTCAATCATTCTGTTATACTTCAGCAGATGCATAATAGTATCCTGTCCAGTCCACTGATGCTGTGTGCATGCTGTTGCCATGATGCCTTGCTGATGCAAAGGTTATTTCTTACAACCTTGAATCTATAACAAGGGCATAAGCTCAGAAGAATGAAGGGGGAAGTTGGAAGTTTTTTTTTGTGCAGAGAGTTGTTAGAACATGGAATGCTTTCCCACAAGTGGCTATTGAGGCAGAGACTATTGAGAAAATTTTAACTGCAAGCCGGGAAGAGAGCGGGGGGGAAGATTTCCGGGTGCGAAACCCGGTAGGTAAGTGGGAGGCGTGACCTTAATGAGGCCAATCAATTGCACTTCCGGGTTTCGCGCCCGGCAGCCAGCCTGATTGACAGCAGGCTGCAGTTGGAGATTGGAGGGAGGGATCATGGACCTGGGAGAAGATCAGGGTGGCCGGGGAGGAGTTCAGGAGGCCGAGGAAGAGATGGGGGGGCCGAGGAAGAGATGGGGGCTGAGGAAGAAATGGGGGGTGCTGAGAAAGTACATCGGAGGTCGCTGGAGGTTGGGTGAAGAGTCGGAGGTAGGTTGGGGTCCACCATGGGGGCGGGGGGGCGGGGTGAGGCAGTTCACGGGGGTCCTATTGGCCAGGTGAGCTTGTTGGGCCTGGATGAAGCAGTCCTGCTCTTCCGGGCCCACAAGCGGTGCAATAAAGGCACTTACTCCCGCCTGCTTTCACCTAATGGGAGGTGAATGGGAGGCGATGGGTACATTGCTCTTTTAAGTATTGGCCCGTCGGCTTTATGTGGGGGTGGGATTTCCTGGTGTCTGCTCTCCACATGCAGGCAGACCTGCCTGTGTTAAACCCAAAAGTAGGCGTGTTGGAGCCGGGATGCGGTCCTGCTCTGAAAACGGAGGATTTTTATTCCCCACCCGTCTCCAATCCACCCATTCTTGGGGGTTAAAATTTACCCCTATAACTTAATTTAAAAGAGAATTAGGTAAATATATTTGGAAAGGAAGACTATATAAGGAAATGGTGAAAGAGCAGAGAAATAGGATGAGAGTAGCAATTGAAGGGTTAGTGCTGGTTCAGCACAATGCATTGAATGGCCTCCTTCTGTTCCCTACCTTATATGATTCCAAGAAACTGGTGCCTGCTTATCCTTATCACAATCTACAAAAGCATTTTCATGTGTCAGCACTTGGGACAAGTTAGTGCGCAGGACAAGTCAAAATCACAAAGGTGACATTTATAAGTGCTCACTTGCCACATTAATTGGCACAACATCAATACTGTAAGCAATGTAAAGCCCAGTTATTATCCACCAATCCTCCTTTGTCTCCCAGCGGTATCTTCCTTCTTCATGTCAGCTATACCTCTCTGAATCCTTTAAGAATCTTCACTTACTTGCACCCATCTCACTCCTCACTTAGTCCCTTGTTTGTTACCTTTGATTTGTCTATATGCCCTCAGTACCCTTTCTTCTGGGTTGTGTGCTTATTCAGCCCTTAAGTAACTCCCTTAAACCCACAGTTAGATTTGGTTGCTACACAGGGTCCCCTTAAGATGATCATCTTGAAGTATCTGCTATCTCTGATTTCTTGAAAGGGTCTGTAAAATCCCCAAATCCCAACCACTGAATTCTCTTGAAGTCACTCCTGTTGTTCACTATGGTTTGATCTTATCTGTTACATGCCGCGACTGGATTTCTGATTGGTGGGGGCAGGTTTGAGGACTTATGTACCCCTTATGTTGATGCCATGATTAGCATCCAGAGCAACCCACTAAGTACTCTCTGAATGGACGTTTTCTACAATGAATGATTTGTAAACTTATGGTGCTGGTAAAACAATAGGCAGCTCCTAGCATCCATTGGCAGACTCGGAGATCTGTGACCTTTGGCTGTGTCCCTATTGCACTAAGATTTCTTGTAGCACCATGACACATAGTGTAGGGCCACATACATTAAGTATGTAAAATTCAAATCTCATATTTTATGTAACAATACGACATAGAAATGCAAAGAAGTTACAACATGGAAACAGGCTGAATGGCCAGATTGACAAACTGCTCCCACGCTTCTGGCAACACATGAGAGAGTTGACTGTTCTCCCTGCAGGGAAACACCTCGCCTCCATTTCATACCTTCTCACCTGGTAACATAATTGAAATTGGGAGCCCACCTAAAAAGGAATCATGGGTACAGACCCAAGTCTTTTCATGGCACAAAGCACTAGTGCCCAGAATGCCATACCAGTGCACCTGTCACTGTTCCTTTCACCACTGTAAACAATTTTACAACACCAAGTTATAGTCCAGCAATTTTATTTTAAATTCACAAGCTTTCGGAGGCTACCTCCTTCCTCAGGTGAACGATGTGGATCAGGGAGAATGTTGTGCGAGAGGATTAAAGCTCCAGAATCAGAGTCAGGTTTGTGTCAATAGTATTGTTCAAAAGACTCTCCCAGTTGAGTATCATGAACATCAAAGGGACTCTGAAAATGTTTCATTGAAGGGAGTTAACAACAATATATTTCACACTAAGAAGCAGTTTCAAATACTCAAGATCATAACAGGCCCCCAATAGAATTATTTTGTTTCATCTCAAGGTCGCCACTGATAGAAATCTCCTGTGGATTAATGTTGCAGCTTCTCTCTACCTGTACAGAAAGACAGCCAGGAGAGGAATTCATGACCCAAGCATTTGATGGGAACAAAGAGCAAGGTGCAGAAATGAATCGCTGTACAGCAGTCCACCCTGATCAATGATGTCATTTAAGCACATCCTATTGAGGAAGTTCTGCCCCTTCAGCTTTCTTATAGTCACTTGAGATGCTCACCCTCCAAATAACCATGCATGGTTTAGAGACAGTGTAACAGTTATTTAACAGATACAATAGAGTGCACTTTAATATATTTTTAGAGAAAGTGGAAGAATGTGTATTTTTCGAGGTGAGAGATGTCGGTTCTGAAAGTAAAAATAAATACAACTTTATACACCTCATGTCAATATCAAGAACTCCCAGTTTTTTTTTATTCGTTCACGGGATGTGGGCGTCGCTGGCAAGGCCGGCATTTATTGCCCATCCCTAATTGCCCTCGAGAAGGTGGTGGTGAGCCGCCTTCTTGAACCGCTGCAGTCCGTGTGGTGACGGTTCTCCCACAATGCTGTTAGGAAGGGAGTTCCAGGATTTTGACCCAGCGACAATGAAGGAACGGCGATATATTTCCAAGTCGGGATGGTGTGTGACTTGGAGGGGAACGTGCAGGTGGTGTTGTTCCCATGCGCCTGCTGCCCTTGTCCTTCTAGGTGGTAGAGGTCGCGGGTTTGGGAGGTGCTGTCGAAGAAGCACCTCCCAGATACAAGGTAAAACTCTATCTATTTAGGCCCAACAATGGTGGTGAAAAAGTGGATCCGAGTATAAAGTAATGGGACATCTCTTTCCGAGTATCTTACATTTTTCCTAAAGTTAATAAGGACAGTATTTCTACTCCTAGATGTCTGAGCTCCACTTTGGAAGAGTTCTCCCTGTTGCACTAAAGTGATATTGCTCTTTCCCACACCAGCAATCTTGCTGGCCCTTCTGACTGATACTGCCATATTATTGATGAATTATGGTCCAGTTTTGTGCTGTGCACTCTTGCCCACGAGGAACATTCGGGTTCATACTGCTCCAGATTTATTTCAGACATTTACAATTGTCCAGGAGAGAAGAAATTCATCCCATCAGTCCAGACTGGTGATTTTGTTTCGATATATATATCTAAATAAACTTTGGGCCAACATAGTTTCTCTGTTTGCAGGTGCCTCTTTCCTTGTTGGAAAAACAAACATGTAATCCTTTGGTAAATGCAGTAACACTGACTGCCAATACACCGTTCACTCCCCACATACTTACACACCCTCCCCTCTGCACATGTTCTCTCGTTCCCTCTCGTGCTCTTTCAAAAACTGCAATTCCCTTTCCTCCCCAGCACCCTAACCATTTATATGCCCGCACACACACCCACCCAATCTCATACATGAATACACACTTCATCAAAAAACAAAATAGACAAAAAATGACACTGAAGAGAATGAGATGGAATGTCGGCTTCAAATATACATTTGTATTCTACTGGAGTATGAAAAATGTCAAACCACATCCAATAGCAATTATAAAAGAATTTTTTTAAAAATTAAAAATTCTATTTGTACGCAAAACAGCTGCAGATATAATTTTATTGTTATGGAAGCAAGAGATTAGACAATCCATAAAACAAATCCTTACAATAAGGGTTACTGGTGCATGTGTCCTTTTTGATTGCTTCAATAAATCCTATAAGAGCAATCTAAATCCTGGTACGTCTCCCTGCAGTGTTTGTTTGCTTAGCTGTGGGTGATACCTCATCAAATGTTGCGCCAATTAATATTTTATGTGGATTATTCCTTCCCCTTATGCACGGATCCTGACATACGACTTACAGTTATCACTCAGGACACAGTTATACATCACTAACGCTCTTTCCACTACAGGGTTTGATGTGTTTAACCCTCCTGAGAGAGCTCAGCTAACATCTTAGAAGACAGCACATGTTGGTTCAATGTGTGATTTTTGTTTTTAAAAAGAACACAACTAAGGTTCACACGAAAAATGAATTTTAAAGAGGAAAAAATTGCCATCGTAACACATTTGTATTTAATTCTGAATAAGGTTGAATATGTTGAGTGAGTTAAAGATTGCCATAAGTGTTCTTTTAATAATTCAAAACAGTTCACTGGAACTCTGGCATGCTACATTGCGAAACTGCAAGACATGGGATTTCCAGCTGTAATTTCCACTCCCCTCCGCGCCCCCCCCCCCCAAAGTATGTTTAATTCATGATTGTAGCTGTACCACCATTGTTGGGGGGGCGAGGGGGATGGGGGGTGGAGGATGCAGTGGGATCTTGCAATTCCCTACGGAGGAGTGGGGAAATCAAAGAGTTAGTCACCTCAAGGGCTGCTCGCTGGCTGCCCTTGGAGTTTGGTTATAGAGTTGAATTAGCAAGTCGCTGACGCAGTTTGCCCAAACATGAAGCACGGCCCAGTGACATGTAAAAAGATGAATTAGGGAGAAAATAATAAGTACCTTCAGAAAGCAGTGTTTTACTCCAACATTAATTAGTATTTATTTAAAAAGTGTTTAAACAATAATGGTGCTGATATTATTGGAGGAGATTGCCAGAAGGAGTTAATGAACTGAAAAATGAGAGGTGAAGTGACCAAAGTAGAGTTAGAGTTCACATTGGGTCTTTTTTTTTTCCAAAAATATACTTTATTCATAAAATTTGCAGCAGTTCATACAATACAGTTCTCATATCACATTCCAAACTTACACAATATCGATTATGCAATTTGCAGGTTACATCAAGTACAGTTCAATGAAACACATTGGACATCATTACAGTTCATGACACTCTAGGGTGCCTCATTGCATCACAATCAATACAAGTGATTCATTACAGATTCATTGCAGATTTATTACAGGCACATTACATCAATTTTGAATTTTACATTCTGCCCGAGGGGGTTTTTCCCTGATTTCAGCCCCTCGGTATACAATGGCGGGAAGACTCTAAACGGTTGCCTTTCCCCACAGAGCCTTTGCGGCGGCCGCACCCATCCTCAGTGCGTCCCTCAGCACGTAGTCCTGGACCTTGGAATGTGCCAGTCTGCAACACTCGGTCGAGGACAGCTCCTTGTACTGGAAGACCAGCAAGTTTCGGGCAGACCAAAGGGCGTCTTTCACCGAGTTGATGGTCTTCCAGCAGCAGCTGATGTCCGTCTCAGTGTGCGTCCCCGGGAACAGCCCGTAGAGCACAGAATCCTGTGTTACGGAACTGCCCGGGACGAACCTGGACAGATACCACTGCATCTCTCTCCAGACCTTCTTTGCAAAGGCACATTCCAGAAGGAGATGGGTGACGGTCTCGTCTCCACCGCAGCCTCCTCTGGGACAGCGCGCGGTGGCGCTGAGAGTCCGGGAGTACATGAAGGATCTGACCCAGCCAAGCTAGGTCTTGGTGCTTGTTTGAAAGCTCTGGCGATGAGGCGTTCTGCCAAATGACATTGACAGTCTGCTCGGGGAACCAACCGACAGGATCCACCATCTCCTTTTCCCGCAGGGTCTTGAGGACGTT
Source organism: Heptranchias perlo (assembly GCF_035084215.1). Lineage (NCBI taxonomy): Eukaryota > Metazoa > Chordata > Chondrichthyes > Hexanchiformes > Hexanchidae > Heptranchias > Heptranchias perlo. The sequence goes on from NC_090338.1 coordinate 20,800,638, forward strand.
ACGTGCGGACCACTTGCTGATCGCCTTGTGGTCAAAGGTGTTTTTCTGCATAAACCTTTCCACGAAGGACAGGTGGGGCGGAACGGTCCAACTGGACGGAGTGTTCCATGGCACCGTGGCCAGGCCCATCCTTCTCAACACCGGGGACAGGTAGAACCTCAGCACGCAGTGCTTGTCATTTCACCTACATGAGTGTTAGTCATAAGTACATCAGAAATAGGATCAGGAGTAGGCCATACAGCCCCTCAAGCCTGCTCCACCATTCAATAAGATCAAGGCTGATTTTCTACCTCAACTCCACTTTCCCGCCCAATCCCCACATCCCTTGATTCCCTTAGTGTCCAAAAATCTTAACGATTTCAGTCTTGAGCATCCACAGCCCCCTGGAGTAGAGAATTCCAAAGATGCACAACCATCTGAGTCAAGAAATTTTTCCTCATCTCGGTCCTAAATGGCCAACTCCTTATCTTGAGACTATGCCCCCTCGTTCTAGACTCTCCAGCCAGGGGAAACAGCCTCTCAGCACCGACGCTGTCAAGCCCTCGAAGAATTTTATACGTTTCAATGAGATTACCTCTCATTCTTCGAATTCTCTAAATTCTCCTCAATAGTCCTGCTCATTCACACCTTCAGCCTCAGTGACTCCCCTCAACAAATTCCTCCATGATTTCACCTTTTTTTGCTTGAGTATTTTCTGCCATTTTTTCATCCTGAAGCTGCTGACTTCTTTCTGGGGAACATTTCCTTCAGCATTAGTAGCTCTTCAGCACTTTGCCCAAGTCGCATTTTTAGATTTTATATAGTCTCCTAATGGAGACCACCCTCCTCTTGAGCATTATTAATGCTCGCAATTGTCTTGCAAGTCCCATGGTTTGCTGACAGTTTTCCTAATGCCCGAGATTAACACAGTAAGTTCAAATGTGGCTCTCTATCTGTTTAAATTTCCTTTGTTAATTTTGGGAAACAAAAAAATCTTCTGCAATTTGCAAAACCTGCAGATGAATCACAAATGTTGGCAAAGCTATCTCTTTAAGTTTAATTCCCAGGAATCATGTTGTTTTCAGGCGACCCATTTTTTCCTTTTCCTATGATGTCAAAGAATATTTAAAATGACCTTTTTTGTAGGAGAAAGAAATCTATATTTAAAATGGACTTGCTACTGGCTCTTGTGATAGCTCAGTGGGTGAACGCACAGTGTGGGATGAGCCATTTGGACCAGGAAGGTCTTAGATTTGTTTTCTGGTCTGTGCTGATTTAGATGATCTCATCCAGGATGGCACAATTCACCTCACTACCCCAGAGCTAAGAAAAGTGGGGGAAAAACAGTCTGGGTTCCCACTGCTGATTACTGCCCAGTGAATGCTTTTAGAAAGGACACATGTGGTGATGCTCTCCAATTACTAATACCAGTTAGTGGTTATGTCTCTATGTGAAGAACACCCACTTGGGGGATACTGGAGGGCTGCTGGCACCCATTTAAATGTAACTAAGCATGAATTGGTGGCTTTTGATATTAAAGAAACACAATGCCTTCCTCACTTATGGCACACACCGCAGTTTGCATTATTCATTGTCATGTGGCCTCTTTGGGCCTGGAATCCCTCTTTTAACTGAAAACAGAGACTATGGTAACCCGCCCAGTGAAATCGGTCCGTTCCCTACGCGATCGCGGGTAAATTGAAGGCACATACCGTGGCTTCCGGGTTTCCTGTCGTCAACCTGCGCAGCGGGCGGACTGCGCACCCACATCACAGGCTGTCGGCTGGAGGAGCCCTATTTAAAGGGGCAGTCCTCCAATGCTGCTCCTCAGCAACCAACCAAAAGTGCAGCAGGAGCATACCAGGGGAAAGGCTGCTCCTAGATTTAACAATGCCTCACTCCAGGTCCTACTGGAATGGGGTGAGGAGGAGGAGGGAGATTTTCTATCCGGCGGACTGGAGGAAGTGGCCTGCCTCTGCCACCAAGAAGGCCTGACTCGAGGTGGCAGAGGAGGTCACCGGCAGAAGCAACGTCTCCCGCACCTGGATCTAGTGCAGGAAGTTCTTCAATGATCTAACTAGATCAGCCAAAGTGAGTACACTTACTCGTTCTCCTACACTCCGTCTTCCACATCACCGCCCCCACCCCACAAATCATTCTGCACTGCCAACACTACTCTATCACATCACTCCTCACACCCACTCAAAGCTCATCCTCAACATACCTGCACTTACTTACCTCCCCAGTACTCATCCTACCACTACCACTCAACCCAATCCTCATGCAATGTCATGGCTCTGTCTCATACTCACCCTCTGATGCATCTCTTTCACGGTCAGCCTCACCCAAATCAATGCATTCAGCAATTGGCCACGTCACCATCACTCACTCATGCCTCTCTACTCTCTCCCCTTATAGGAGAAGAGAGCCCAGAATGCACGGGAGAGGGCGAAGACCGGAGGGGGGCCACAACATCAGGTCGTCCTCACGGACACAGAGCAGGAGGCTCTCGAATTGAGCCGCTCCCTCGAGTGCCTGTCCGTCAGCGACGCCGAGACTGCCACCCGACAAACGGCTGGTGACAGAACTTTAACATTCAGCATTCATAAGAGCAAATGATGTTAACATGCCTTGCCATCTTCAGCACCTCAACATCTGTCATGCTTAATATTGCCTTCTGTTCCCTTACAGGGCCTTCAGCGACTGCCGTGACGGTGGAGGGAGATTCCTCAGTGGACCTGCCGGCCTCTGAGGGGGCACCGTCACATCTGAGCGAGCCATCCACCAGCGCAGATACACACACCTGGGTGGGTCCCCGTCCTCAGTTAGTTGGGGTCGCACATGGTGAGTCACCACACACATGTGAGCATGAGCAGACACTGGTGGCAGGGGCAGCTGTGGAGAGTCCGCGTCGGTGGGAGCACTCCTCTCCAGGCTCTGCTCAGTTGGACACAGATGCTGAACTCTGGGGGCCATCCTTTAAAAGGAGAATGATCGAGGGCCAGCAGCACATTTGCGAGGTGCTGGAACAGGTGCCACGCGCACTCTCCACAATCGCGCAGAGGATGGAGGACTCCAACTCCTGCATGAGTGGAATGGTGACACAGGTACAAGAGGGAATCTCTGAGAAACTGTCACAGGGAAGTGAGGGCTTCTCTGAGATAGTGTCGCGGGTAGGTGCGGGAATGTCTGCGATGGAGGGAAGGCTAGCCTCCATGAAGCTTCAAGCACGGCTCACCAATGAGTCCACTGAGGCCCAGACAACGGCCCTTTGGACTCAGGGTGAGCAACTTTCTGCCGCCTTAAACAGGCAGGCAGTTACTCTGGCACTGGCCTTACAAGGCTTCACACATGTCCTCCAAACTGTCGTCCAACAGGGTGGTAGAAGTGTTGTGGGCCTGACCCAGGAGAGGGATGATGGTGAAAGAGGACATGGAAGTGGGGACGCCACTCAAAGCGCTCCCACGTCTCACCTGTTGCCCCCCTCTCAACCAGTACCCACAATGCTGCCTCCTCTCCAGGTGGTCGAGTCTGCCCCTGCACAGGTGCAGGTGGAGCAGTCTTTGGAGGGGCTCTCACAGGCACCGAAACCCAGAGGGCATAGGCCCAAAGCATCTAATCAGTCAATGCATGAACAAGAGCAATCTGCCACTACCTCTGCTACAGCCACAGGGGAAGCACCACGTGGGAGGAGTCGGAAGCGTAAGGAAAAGGTTTATTGAGCACAAAGGGGATGCAGAAGGGTGTTTGACGGATGGTCATGTTTTCTATTTATATTTGATTTTTGTTAATGGCACATTAAATATTATTATTGTCACTATTACTGCCATGTCTTGGCCATTCTTGACTGGCTTGTGTAATAAGTCCCTTTCATGAGGTTCACCATGAACATCCACACTTGATGCCACCCATCGGGTCACTCTACAGTTGGTGTAGGTGTAGTTGCACGACTATTTTGTGCAGGGGGCGGGGGAGGGGGCTGGTGTGGCCGCTCCTTTGTCCAGGTGGTGAGGACAGAACTCTTCACATTGTCTGATGTTAGGAGAACCGTTCACATATCAGTGACTCCCTGGCCTCACGAGCAGCCAGGTGAGCCGCCGTTCTGCCGATGGTTTGCTCCTCCTCCTCGTCCTCCTCCTCCTCGTCCTCCTCCACCTCCTTCTCAATATGGGTGGCAGATGTGGATGGGGCCTCCTCCAGCGGCATTCCGCTCTGTTATGCCATGTTGTGCAGGGCACAACAGACGACTGTTATGCGTCCCACTCTGTCTGGTGCATATTGAAGCGTTCCCCCAGGACGATCAAGGCACCTGAAGTCGTCTGTTGTGCCCTGCACAAAATGGCATAACAGAGAGGAGTGCCGCTGGAGGAGGCCCCATCCACATCTGCCACCCATATTGAGGAGGAGCAGGAGGAGGACGAGCAGGAGGAGGACGAGGAGGAGGAGGAGCAAAGCATCGGCAGGACAGCGGCTCACCTGGCTGCTCGTGAGGCCAGGGAGTCACTGATACGTGATAGCAGCCCTATAGCATGCTCAGTTGTAGACCTGGTAGCGATGTGGCTGTCGTTATATCGACGCTGTTGCTCGGTGGTGGGGTTCCTCAGAGGTGTCATGAGCCACATGTGCAGGGAGTATCCCTTGTCCCCGAGGAGCCAGCCCTCGCGGGTGTTCGGTGCGTGGAAGAGAGGCGGGATATTGGACTCACGGAGGATGAAGGAATAGTGGCAGCTGCCAGGGTATCTGGCGCACACGTGAAGGAATCTGTTGTGGTGGTCACAGATGAGCTGAGTGTTGATGGAGTGATAGCTCTTCCTGTTGATGAACAGTCCTGCCTCATGTGGAGGTGCTCATATTGCTATATGGGTGCAATCGATTACGCCCTGCACCCGTGGGAAGCCAACCACAGCGTGGAATCCCACTGCCCTCTCCATCTGGCTGAGGTCATCCATGGGGAAGTTGGTATACTGCGAGGCTCTGCTAAACAAGCCGTCGGTGACCTGCCTTATGCACTTGTGTGCAGACGATTGAGTGACCCCGGCGATGTCCCCGGTGGCACCCTGGAACGATCCGGAGGTGAAGAAGTTGAGGGCTGTGGTGACTTTGACAGCGACGGGCAAGAAGATGCTTCTCGGGCCAGCTGGGAGCAGCTGGGCATGAAGGAGGCTGCAGATGTCCACGACTATCTGGCGACTGAATCTGAGCCTCCGTATGCACTGCTGCTCAGAGAGGTCCAGGATGCTGAGCCTCGGTCTGTAGACCTTGTGGCGAGGGTAGTGCCTCCTGCGATGCCGCTATCTCTATTGTTGCCCTCCCTGCTGTTGTGCAGGTGCCTGTGGCGCAGCACTATGCTGTGGAGCTCCACGTGGTGGAGGTGGACGCGTGCCTGGCGAGGCTGGTGATGTTGCTTGTCCTCGGATGAAGTGATGAATGCAGCTATGGCGCCCCCCCCCCCATCCTGACGGTGTGAGTTTGAGGGGGTCCGCAAAGTAGGTAAATGTGTTTACACAGCAGAGTTTAGGGTATAAATCAATAATTTTGAGTGGAAAGACAAAGGTGTTGCAGCCAAACCTTATCAGTAGTGACAGAGTGCCTTGCTGCAATAAATGAGGTTTTCCCCCCAACTGTCAAATAATCCTTTGCATCTCCCACTGGCTGCTGGGCTGAAACACGTCTGCTCCAACAGGGAGTGTTTCCCACAGCACGGGAAACATGCTGCGGATCCTTCAAAATTGCACCCCTGCCAAAATCTCCAGTCAGTGAGGTCTGTCAAGTACCTCAACTAGCTAAATAACTATCTAAATTATCATCCCGCTGGCTCTAATTGCCGATGGGAGTCCCGCATATAGGAGCTGCGCGCGCACCCGAACACGTCATTGGGGAACCTGGAAGTGAGCGGGTTGGAGCCGGGCTCCAAACCTGCTCCGGGATCCCGCCATTTTCGGAGCCCCCCCGCCCACAATGCACCCGCGTGGCCATCCACAAATCGGCCCCTGTCTGTTCCCCTTGATTAACAAATTGCTAAGGAAATTGCTAAGTAAGCACAGCTTTTAACAGGTGTTTTCTGAAAACTGATTTTGTTAGTTGGTCGTTAATTGTGGGGAGAGATGGGCATCCCCTTGTTTTTCTTGAAAAGAATTTCACTGTCTAGATTTGGAAAAGTACCAAAGACTTGATAATGGGCTGGACTCATTTGGACCTGTACCCTGTTAAATTAAATTGTAAATAACTGGAATCGAGAGGTGAGTGGCCCAGCAACTGTTGGAAAATAACCACTTTCTCACCTGCTAGCTTAGATTGATTTTTTTTATAACAAATCACCTTTCTCATATTCTAATGCTAAGTTCTTGTGAGTTCATTTTTGGGAGTTGCACAGTTTGTGCATTCCATCACTGACCTCTATTGTCCTTAGGTTCTGACTCTTTGATTGTCAGGAACCCCGAAATGAAGAGATGAGGTTTGCCCAAAAATCATGCATTTCCTTGAAAACTTTGGGATCTTCACAACAGACCGTGCTACGTTTTTTTTAAGCTTGTGACTTCCTTCACTTCTGTATGTCAGCAGAAAATAATAAACTGTGGAGAATTGACAGCTTTAACCAAAAATCTCTCGAATTGGATTAAGATGTTCCCAAACGTGGGTTTCAGACTGGCAGGCTCAACATGATAGCTCCAATCTCCACTCGGTTTTATTTAATTTATTTTGCACCTCCTGCCACCTCCCTCCCCCCTCCCCAATCATGAGCACACTAAACAAGTGACATCTGCATGAAAATGAAAAGGAACGATGAAAAATAAGAGCGAAGCATTGGGAAAGCAGCCAGCATGAAAGGATAGCTTTCACACAAGTTCAAATGTGAGCCTACAAAGGAAGAAATCAAAAATGGATAACAAGAAATAGAGCAGCACAAAAGAAAGGAAAAAAATAAGAAAACAAAAGTGAAATTGGGGGAAAAAATAAGAAACAGATCTAAAACCAACATTAAAATTGCAGCCAAGTTCCCCTTAGGAAACACGTTGCTTTTTCAGACACCCGAATCTTATATTTTCAAAGTGCACCACTGGGATAGCGCAGTGCAATTTCCTTTCAGCGTTGAAGCTGGTAGTGACTGATGTCTTACAATCCTTAGTGGCTTACAGTGCTGGCGATGGATTACTGCTGGCTAATACCCCGACTGTATTTGGTCTACATGCCAATTAAATACTCTTTATAGAGTCCCCTAGCTTAAAAGGCCCGTCTGTAAGCTTGAACTCCTGTCGTTCTGCTGCATCTGAGTCCACAGTGGTCATTTTTTTTAACTTTCAGTTACTGCAGATGTGACCTGATGCAATTTTTTCAACAGCAGGATTTATTTAACGGAAAAGAAACTTCCATCTTCTCACTTTTGTTAAATATTGAAAAGTATGGTTAAAAAAGGACAGCTGCAGAGATATTTGTATTGTCCAGCGTGGGGGTGGGGGCAATATCTAGTACGTGCTTCCTGCGGGCTTTTGAATAGCATTTATTAAATATGAATGTACTTGGGCTCATGATAGATCACCATGTCTGATCAAGTGTCAAGCTGTAGGTAGACTTTCGAATTACACCCAACAAAAAGGATTCAAAGGTGTCCATTTGGACAGCCTATCACAATGATAAAAATAAAGACTGGCACAGTATTGATAATCTTCCATTAGATGTCACTAGCACATCTAGTGAATGCCACACCAGTGAATACGGCAGAATATATTTAGCTCTTTCTGCTCTTCGATTCCAACAGACTATTATTGGGCTGCTGAAAATTGGGTGTGTGATATCTATGGGCAAGATTTCCTCTGTGCAGTATTTGCAGTGAAACTGTAAATACATTTACAAAGAAGTCTTTTCCCCAACTTTCAGACTCCAAATTCAAATAGTAACCAAGGGGAATATTTGAATTCTGATGACCAGGCGATACAACAATAAACAGACTTCTGATTTCAGATATTTATTTTGGAAAATTACTAGTGTAGATCAAATCCAAGTCAGGGAATCTTGTTGCTCACAGAGCATGGAGTCACTGTGCTGGTCAAATGTTTATATTCAGTCATTTCGCAGCCCCAACCTTCAATGTAATTTCTCCTGTGACTGTGATATCTAAGTATAAATTTTCCGGTTGGGATTGCCCATAAATTGGTGGCTGCCAGAGTCAGAAAATGGTCCAAAATTATGTTCAGCTGGAAAACCACCTGCTTGTTACCCTCCATTTCCTGGGAAGGTAGGCAATCGCAGTCAGGGGAGAGAAGCCTGGAGCCCTAGGTTTCCTTGTGGGGCCCAGAGGAGCATTCCTGCTTCTGCTGGTCCACAAGGAATGCTTGAAAAAAAATGTACTTACCTTTTCGGCTCTCTTCCAAGCCTGCTGCTCCTTCGTGCCCAGTGCTCCTGGCAAGGCTGGGTCAAATGCGGCTGCTGAGAGTTAAATTATAGTCGGGGTCAGACTCAGACTTTTGAATTTCCTTGCCTGCCTGATGCAAAGGCCCTGCTCACTGGCCAGAACCACCTCTCTTTGTGACCTTTCTGGGTGAGATGGATAATTTGGAGTTCATTCATTTTGAATTATGGGTGGTTTTTGCTTTGTGGACTTGAGTCCCATGGAACCTGGAAGATCCTGCCAAACTCATTTCATTTCAATTCAAATAGAGCGTGGAGACTTCCATTCTGGACTGGCTTTGAACCCATGTCTCAGAACAATGCCACCCACTCCCATGAACAAGTTGCTGTTTTTGAAAACTGTGATGTGCTTTGATGACACAGAGGGTTAGCTCCTTATTTATGAAGGGTGTATGGACTTCTGACTAATTTTCCAGAATTCTTCAAATGCTTATTAAAATGATATGCTTGAGAAGACTATGTAAAGGTACAGTGCAGTCAGATATCATTTAGAAATATATTGTTTAATATTTGAAATCAGTAGAGTGTACAGGATTATCTTAGAGATTAAAATATTTTACACGTGCCAAATGAGTATTGCATAACACCAGGCCTTCAGCCAATAATACACATTTTTTCTGATCAAGACAGAAGATTTTCCATTCTTAATCAGTGATTAATTTATTGCATTGGGGTTACCATAGGATGAAATTTGATTCTTGTATGGATGTGAAGTTATTGCTCACACAGTATTATATGCAAATACTATTGTGTCGATGGAAAATGAAAAATGTCTGTCATTTTTGCACATTATACATGAGTGAGCCAGTACACACATCATATTTTCAGACTGCGGTATTTACTGAGAGACACTGCGGTCCCAGCAGTCAATGAAGTTCTGCCCCACTGGTCTGGTGTCTAACTTAATCACTCAGATTGAATCAATTATAGTTACAGGGAACAGACTAGATTCAAAGAACTTGGTCCGAGGTCCAGATTTGAATCAGGTTTGTCGACACATAGCATTTTTAAAATTATCTAGAAGGAAGATTTTGAAAAAGATTGGTTAAATTATCAATATTTATGCTTTCTTTTGATGCATGATAGATTATTCAGAAGATGGTGCCTTTAACACAACTATCTTTACTTTTGTTATAATTTTGAAGTCTTTTAAGGCCTTCATCCCATGCCAGATTGAGAATGTAGTTATGATCAACTTGTAGGCCTTTGCCCATATTGCACTCGATTAAGCCATTGGGAGGTATTTGACAATGAGTAGGCCGGGGATAGTTTTCTGAGGAAGATGAAAACATTAGAAGGGCAAGTTATCTTTCCTCCATCTTGCCTCTTTCTTGCACTTCCCACTGGTTGACTGAAGAGCAGCATTGACAAGAGGTTGCCCATTGCCTCCTGCAGGGAATGATTCGTGGTACAATGGGTAGAAGGGAGAAAATAAAAATAGAAAATGGAGAGGGTAGAAGGAGGGAGAGGTTAGAAGGAAAATTATCCTCATTTGTCACACAACAATTAGGGAATTGAATAGGGTGAACTTTTTGCATTAAAGATAATATGTATGGGGTACATGATGTCCAGATAGAGATTCTGGGATGAAAAATTCTCAGTGGTCAACACCCCCCCACCCCATCCTCCCAGTGCTGACCTCACCAAAAACTTGCAGACTTCGGAGAGGTGTCTTCATTTGCATGCTATTGGTGGGTGTTCTACACCACTAGGGGTGCATTTTGGGTACCCTCAGAGGCTCCAAATTGTGGCACAGGATACTGGGTCCATGGGGGTGTCAGGTATCCTTCCGCCTCCACCTCCCCCTTCCCAGAGTAAAGTTCCCTCTCCGCTCCATTGGTAAGGAGGTTGCTTTTTAAAAAATAACGTGCAGTACATCTTTGGGGGGGCCAGGCCTTCCAACACCCCTCCCCCCCAGGAGTGCCCACAGTTGACAATAGGCCGACCAAAAAGCCTGGTTTCTACTCAGCATGCGAGCCACTACTTCTGTGTCCAGCTGATCCTAGGCTGGGGCTGCGTCGATGGCTTTGTTTAGGGTGAGCAGAGGCTCTGCCTCATACAAGGTCATCAGGAAACTCCAGGACAACATCTCAACTGTTTAAAACCAAGGGCATACCCCTCAACCGTGGCATCCCCCCGCATATTTGTGAGTCATGCCCCTATGCATGGTCTGGATCTGATCTCAAATACTTGGGGGTAACAGTAACTGACAAAGTCACTCGCCTATACAAAAAAACTCCCATTTACATGCCCTTCCCAATCCAATATGCTGACCTATTTAGATGGAACAATCTGGCCCATATCCCTCAGGGGAATAGTAAACTTGATACAAATGAATATATGCCCCCAAATGCTCTACTTGTTTTAGATGCTTCCAGTCAAAGGCCCAATGGAGTTAAGCAGTGGCTCAGTGGGTAGCACTCTCACCTCTGAGTCAGAAGGTCATTCCCACTCCAGAGACTTGAGCACAAAATCTAGGCTGACACTCCAGTGCAGTACTGAAGGAGTGCTGTACTGTCAGAGGTGCCGTCTTTCGGATGAGACATCAAACCAAGGCCCTGACTGCCCTCTTAGGTGGACGCAAAAGATCCCATGATATTTTTCAAAGAAGAGCAGGGGAGTTCACCCCTGGTGTCCTGGCCAATATTTAGCCCTCAATCAACATCTGAAAAACAGATTATCTGGTCATTATCACATTGATGTTTGTGGGAGCTTGCTGTGTGCAAATTGGTTGCCGTGTTTCTTACATTACAACAGTGACTACACTTCAAAAGCACTTCATTGGCTGAAAAGCACTTTAGGACATCCTGAAGTCGTGAAAGGCACTATATAAATGCAAGTCTGTCTTCAAAAAAAAATTACCCAATCCAACCATTCCGTGTGCTGATGAGCGCATCTTAAAGATTGTTATAGGTAGGTAAGAAGCTTCAAACGCCTCCAGCTTCCAGTGCTCAGGGAATATGACTAGATGCAACTCTGGGGAATTATGGTTTAGAATCTAGCCAACCCATACAACTTGTATCTTTGATGTGGAGATGCCGGTGATGGACTGGGGTGGACAAATGTAAGGAATCTTACAACACCAGGTTATAGTCCAACAGTTTTATTTGAAAATCACAAGCTTTCGGAGGCTTTCTCCATCGGCAGGTGAGTATGGGATTCCATGAAGGTTACCGCATATATAGTCAGAGAACAATGCCTGGTGATTACAGATAATCTTTCCAACTGCCCGTTGTCAAGGCAAGCAGACAGAGAGACATTACATACAGGACTACTGAATATACAAACGGTCAGAGCCCAAAGACAGAGAGAGAGCGAGAAAGAAACATCCAAAAGGAAGAGAAAGAGAGAGAATGACCAGTTGTATTAAAAACAGATAACTCTTTTTTCGCTGGTGGGTTTACGTGTAGCATGACATGAACCCAAGATCCCGGTTGAGGCCGTCCTCATGGGTGCGGAACTTGGCTATCAATTTCTGCTCGACGATTTTGCGTTGTCGTGTGTCTCGAAGGCCGCCTTGGAGAACGCTTACCCGAAGATCGGTGGCTGAATGTCCTTGACTGCTGAAGTGAAAAAGAGTTATCTGTTTTTAATACAACTGGTCATTCTCTCTCTTTCTCTTCCTTTCGGATGTTTCTCTCTCTCTCTCTGTCTTTGGGCTCTGACCGTTTGTATATTCAGTAGTCCTGTATGTAATGTCTCTCTGTCTGATTGCCTTGACAACGGGCAGTTGGAAAGTTTATCTGTAATCACCAGGCATTGTTCTCTGACTATATATGCGGTAACGTTCATGGAATCCCACACTCACCTGATGAAGGAGAAAGCCTCCGAAAGCTTGTGATTTTCAAATAAAACTGTTGGACTATAACCTCGTGTTGTAAGATTCCTTAAACCTGTATCTTGACTTGGAAGTCAGACCTTGCAGAACAACTGCCCTTCATAGACTCCTAAAGAATGCTGACAGAAACACCAGAAGTAGCACATAGTAGCAACAGTTACCAGCCTGAAAAGAAGCCAGTGCCTTTTTAAAAATCCAGCAGGGTCAATGGGCCTGTGCCATTTTAAAAATCCAGCAGGGTCAATAGGCCTGTGCCATTTTAAAAATCCTGCAGGGTCAATGGGCCTGTGCTTTTTTAAAAATCCAGCAGGGTCAGTGGGCCTGTGCCTTTTTAAAAATCCAGCAGGGTCAATGGGCCTGTGCCTTTTTAAAAATCCAGCAGGGTCAATGGGCCCTCTCTCCCCGCTCTGGCACAATGGAGAGCTCCCAAACTCATTTACCACAAGTAGATTTCAAACCTGGCACGAAAGAGGCATTGTCAGACACAGCAGCCCCTTGGCAATGGGCCAGATTATCCACTTCTAAAAATTTAAACCTGATGTTTGCTCTCAAATTATCCTGACTCTGTGGTTCTCTCAGTACTACAGTCATGTCAGCTTAGATTGCATGCTCAAATCCAAGAATAGGGCTTGAACTAATGACTTTCGGACTCCAAGATTAGAGTACTACCAGCAGAGCCAAGCTGACATTTCTCAATGAATCTTGGTTTCAACAGTGGAAGGATACAGAGAGAAGAAAAATAGCTTTGGAGGAACAGGAAAGGAAAGTATATTGGAGCAATGACCACAGTCATAGTGATAAAATAGAGCCAAGCTTCACTGATTTAGCTAGGAGAAACATGAGTGTCTCACATTACATACCCAGTTATGGTTTGATATTAAGTCTTACCTGTAACTATGGTAACGGTACACCAGTTAGCTTCTTGCGTGTATTAGTATATATGTAGGGGAAACTTTCTGAAAGGCCGACCCCAAACTCTAACTTTGTGTCCACAAACTTTCTTGATATGTTCAAAAAAAAACTCATTTATATGTTAGAGAACAAATCTTGTTCACTTATCCATGAGACATGAAAGTAACAGCTGTCTGCGATTCCCAGAAGATTATAAAATTATGCTTGAAATGATTGTCACAAATTATCAATCTTCTAAAGTGTAAAATAGAGCCACAGTTCTTTGATTTGAAATCTTTATTGGATATTTAATGATTTTTTTTCAGGAGAGGAAAGGAAGGAAGCGTTTCCCGAGTTTATCTCAGCTCTTGCTGTTTTGCTTCAGTTTTTCCTTTTTTGATGCTGTCTTTTCACGGACACGTCAGAGACAGAAATGATCTTGGAATCCACAAGGTTTAAATACAGTAGTATTTTTGCCTTCTTGTTTCATTTCGTCCCCCCATCTTAGCCTCCCTATTCCTCTCTCCTTTCCCCATGCTTGGTGCCCACCATATCATTTTCCTCCTTGCTCTAAAATGCCATGAGATGTCTTTCCACAGATAAGGAGCATGACATAAATGCATAATGGAAAAAAGGAAAGGAAATTTTATATTAAGGTCATTTGATGATGTGCTAGTTACTTAGCCAAATATTGCCTCTTTTAATACTTGCCAACATGTTTGGTCACAATTATCAGCTTTTATCAGCTCATTTAAACTGTGGTAAAAAAATTACCAGAGGAAAAATATATTGCAACACAGAGACATAGATGGTGATTTTAACCCTACCTGCCCCACAGAACCCGGACGGATAGGCAGTTAAAATCGCTCAGGTCACTTACCCACCCTGGAATTGTCAGAAGCTGATCTTCCGTGATTTTAACCTGCTCAAATGACCGGGCGGCAAGGACACCCGCCTAAATCCGGCAGGGTCAATTTTAACATATGTGTGTTGGGTCCAAATGACATCATTAGGACCCGACTGCGATTAGGATCTGAGCTGAAAGCGGCAGTTAGTTTCCAGTTCAGGCCAACTCAGCGACATAAAGGATTGGGGCCAGAAGAGGCAACAAAAAGGTAAATTTAAAAAAAAAATGTTTTACTTTTCTTGTGAGGCCAGCATGAGCAAGAGTGCTCCTCTGAGCCCCACAAGGAAAGCTTAAGCCTCCTCTGCCGTAGACTCACCACTCTAATAATGTCAGCACCCCAATAGAACGGCTCCAGCAGCCGATTACGTCACTTACCTGCTGTCGGCAGGTAGCTTCCAGGACTCCCTATTTTCCGATGCTTCCCACCAACTTCCTGCCGGAAACGAGTGGAAAGTCAGCCGGCCCAATTTAAATGAGGCCCAGGAGTTAAAATACTTAATTTCTGATGCCTCAAATGTGCCTAATTTCTGGAGCAGTGGGCGAATTTCTAACTCACATCACATGCTCACCTTCCCAGAACTGGCCTGGAGTTAAAATCGGGGCCATGGTCTTTTTAAAGAATTGTAGTTTTTTACTTAGACTCCAAAAGCAATTGTGATCTATTAAATTCCATTACTCTCGCTTCACACGGATTCACCATCAAACAGTGTAGTGAGAAAACACTGCAGCCCTTCTTCCTACATGAGCTTGTCGCTACGTGTGTCAGGTAATCAGCTGTGATGCAGCCAACTAGCTGGAGTTGACAAGCAGACGCCTTTGATTTATTGGCTCATATCTTAGCTTGTTAGTGGATGGCTGAGCATGAGACTAAAAGAGCATAAAATTTCAGAGAGAATAAATTATGAAAGCATTGATGTATGCCTTTGTAGAGCTCTCGCCACAGCTGTGGAGGTGCATTGGAAAAAGATGGTAACACAAGCTGCCATCTTCACAGATCTGTCCCTTGCCCCCCTGGATCGAATCCTTTTCGAAATCTGTTCTGCTGCCACGGATTGTAAGCCAGGCAGCCACACTATTACCTTTGTTTGATAAATACCAGTGACCATTGGATATTATCTTGATCCAAACCTCCAATATTTGACACAATATGCTGTTGTAATGCCCTATAAAGCATGGTGGGGCAATGTGCCTGTCTTTCTGCACTTCCCTTTGTTTCACACAGCCTGAAAATCAGTACATAGAGGTGTAATGGTATGTCTGCCTTCTCAACTGGACTCTGCCACTGTCCCAGAAAAAAAAATTCCAATAACATTTCTTTCATTAAATCCTGTTTTATTGAGAAGACAAATGAAACAGTGTGGTTTACAGATGCACTGTGGCAAGGAATGGTAGGGCATGGCTTATACTTGTGAATCTCCACATGGTGATTTCTTGATCTTAACATGTCCATTGTCCTGCACAAGGGCAGGGATGAGAGAGACTTTCCAAGAGGGAAGGAAGCTTGGTGGATGAGTCTACTCCCACATGCCACCAAAGGTACTCACTCATATATTGATGCTGGGAAAGTGCACTCAAGTGCTTCTCTCTCTTTTTTACTGTACTTGTTTGCCACTGGCCTCTATCAAGCCTGTTGGAATGGCAATGGGAAATGACCACCCAACCTACACTGCCTCCTGGAAAAGTCAAATCCCAGATCAGTGGTATCTAATTTGCCTCCTTTATATCATAGTGTGCCATAGACAGCAAAAATATTGCAGGCCTGCTGCTGATGGCACTCTATCAATACTAAAGTCCCTTAAGACCCATTATAGTGCAGTATTGGCAGAAGCTTTGAAGTAGGTCATCGTGCTTTTATCTTGGAGGAAATTATGGTTTAAAATGGAAGAATTGTACAGGAATGAAACTGCCATATAACTCAAGATGACTTTGTTAGATTTGTTACCAAGTAGTCATGTTTCAGCATCTGCCTCCTTCATGACAGAGTAGCCCTGTCTGCCTCTCTCTTTCCTAGGGAGACAGTTTACACTGGTTATTTACTCAGTGTAATAGACACTGGGCTTGATTTTAGCACCCGCAATCGGGTGCGTTCCTGACGGGGCAATTAAAGCCGGTGGGATGCCACTTAAGGTATTTATTTAAGTATTTCAGGTCGTTTAGGGACCTGATTAACATGATATTTTAGGAGGGTTGGGATTTTGCAAACAACTGGGGCTGTTTCCCGTACTGGGGGGAAGCACTCCCAGTTCAAATGGACGTGTTGCAGCCATCAGCCTGTGGCAGTTGCAAAGGTCCATTTGACAGGTGGGGGGGGGGGAGACCCTCACTCATTGGAGGAGGCCACTCTGTCACTTTGGACAAAGTTTGGCCTCCACCACCCTCCTCCTAACAATAAAACTCACCAACTTGCACACTTACCCCGGTGTCCAGACACATGCACCTACCTTGCGGACCCCCTCAGATGTGCATCTTCCGGATGGAGGCCACCGTAGCTGCAGTCATGACCTCCTCGGAGGACGAACAGCATCACCAGCCTCTCCGGCCACGCCGTCCACCTCTGACACGTGGAGCTCCACAACACAGTGCTGTGACACATCCACCTGCACAGCAGGACAGCGGGCAACTGCAGAGAGAGATGCATCGCAGAGGGCACTACCCTCGCCACAGGGTCCACAGACCGAGGCTCAGCTTCCTGGACCTCTCTGAGCAGCAGTGCACACGAAGGCTCAGAGTCACTCGACATGTAGTCGTGGACATCTGCATCCTCCTTCATGCTGAGCTGCTCCCGGCTGGCCCGAGCACCATCTTATTACCTGTCGCTGTCAAAGTCACCACTGCCCTCAACAACTTCTCCTCCGCATCCTTCCAGGGTGCCACCGGGGACATCGCCGACGTCTCTCAGTCGTCTGCACAAAAGAGCCCTGCAAATACACCTACACCCACTTTGCAGTGACACAATGGGTGGCATCAGTTGTGGGCCTTCATTGTGATCCTCAGGAAAGGGCATTATTGCACAAACCAGACAAGATTCGCAAAGACGTGGCAGTAGTGGTGACAATATAATCTGTAATGTGAGTTGATCAGAAATTAAATAGAAGTAAAAACCATGAAACTCTCAAACACCCTTGTGATCCCCTTCATGCTCACGACACGTTTGCCTTACGCTTCCTACTACACATATGTAATGCATGCCCTGTGGCTGCAGCACAGGTGGTGGCAGGTTGAGTGAGGCTGACCGCGAAAGAGATGCATGAGAGGGTGAGTATGAGATAGAGCCATGAGATTGTATGAGGATTGGGTTGAGTGGTAGTGGTGGGATGAGTACTGGCGAGGTGAGTAAGTGCAGGTAAGATGAGGATGAGCTTTGAGTGGGTGTGAGGAGTGATGTGACAGAGTAGTGTTGGCTGTGCAGAAGGAGATGTGGAGTGGGGGCGGTGATGTGGCAGACGGAGTGTAGGGGAATGAGTATGTGTACTCACTTTGGCTGACCTACTTAGGTCATTGCAGCGCCTCCTGCACTGTATGCAGGTGGGCGATATGTTGGTGGTGCAGGTGACCTCCTCTGCCACCTCGAGCCAGGCCTTCTTGGTGGCAGAGGCAGGCCGCTTCCTCCCGCCCACCGGGGGGAAGATCTCTGTCCTTCCCCTCCTCCTCACCCCATCCAATAAAACCTGGAGTGAGGCATCATTAACCTGGGAGCAGCCTTCCCCCTGGGCTGCTCCATGCTGTAATTTTTCCTATTTCTTGCAGCATCAGTCAGTGGAGGACTGCCCCTTTAAATCGAGCTCCTCCAGCTGACAGACCTTACTGCACATGCGCAGTCCGCCTGCCGCGCAGCTGAGCAGCGGGGAACCCGGAACAACAGGTAAGTGGATCCAATCAGCCTGCGATTGTGCGCGAAGCAGACTGATTTCACCGGGCGCGTTACCCACGCGCCCAATCGACCTCCCGCCACGAACCCGCCGCCATGGTGGGTCCACTGTGTCCCTTTGAACTCCAGCAACAATAATCAATATCATTATAGGGACAATATGTATCTGCTGTTTAATTTGGAAGAATGTTCAGGAATCTCTATCCACTGAGTTCTACTTTGCTTAAAATACAGTTCATCCAGAACTCTGCCAATCATATTTTAACACATACTATGCCCCACACTCCTATCATCTTGACCTGGCTTTCAGTTTCCCCAATGCTTAAAATCACATGCTCAAATCCCTCCATGGTATTGTTCCTCCCTATCTCTGCAATCATTTCCAATCCTCTGCACCTTTGACTCCGTTGTGGTCGGTACCTGCGATCCCTGTGCTCCAGTATTGGTGGCAGAGGCTTCAGCCATCATTTAGCTGTTGCTGTAATAAGTCCTGCTGAAAGTGTACTCCTCATCAAACCTTCATTAGCTGCATTGATGCAGGGATTCTCCACATAACTCTTTAGTTCCACTGCGGTGATATTTATCTTTTAATGTCTTCTGTTTTCTACTGGCAATTTTTAGAAATATAACTTGTAACTAAAAGAGAATTGGGAACACCTAGTTCTTTGGATCTCATTCACAGAATGTTACTCAGGATGGAATCAGGGTTGATGGGGCAAATGGGAATGCAAGATAATGTTATCTGGGCTTCCCTTCTGATTTTGGCTGCATTCTGCAGTCATTTTCCCACCTCCCCCATTCAATGCTATGCATTGGAAGAAGGAACATACATTGAATGTAAACCTACTTACATCCATTCCTTAGTTGCTCAGCACACTGGAGTACTGCCCCCGTGATATCTGCAGAATAGACTCCTTGGGGAATTGTGAAAATGCAAAATGTATTCCATTTGTGAAAAAAATGCTGGTAGCTCATGAGTGACAATTCAGTCACAAGTAACTGAGACAGCGCATCCTTAGAGATTGGAAGAAATCCTGTATTTTTTCACAGTTCGCCAATGGAGCATTCTGTTTATACAACACGTGTCTTATGTTTGATAAAACATTTAAATAAGAAATGGTGAATCATTTATGCAAATAATGGAATGTGTGATGCAGTTCTGCTCACAGTCTAGGCATCCCAAAGTGCTGTGCAAAAACATTTTCCTTACATTTCATGTTTAATTGATTTAGAACAATATGCTATGCAGGGCAATATCACAAACAACAAACTGGAGGGAAGAAACACATGCATCTCAAGAACAAGTAGTGACTTTGAAAGAATGTTTTGTATTTTCGTAAATTGTCATGTTCATCAAGGTGATGGATGTTAGTACTGGGGAACTGGTGTGTTTCTGCTTTTGCATCGACCTCCAGTCTCCTGCTACTCTCGGGTCAGGTAAATCACAAGTTAGTTTCAGAGCAAAACTTCCTGAACACAGGGGTTATGATCCTTGGAATGATCTCTGATGCACTTACCTGAACTATCTCCAAATGCTCAATGTCCTCATGAAGGCAAGGTGTCCAAAACTGCACACAAATGTGGCCTTGCATACCAGCTAGTCAATGTTAAAATAACCTATTTTGACTGGGAAAGAAAATATTTTCAAGATGCATTTTTGAATTTGATTGACCTTGTTAAGAACCATAGATTTTTAAAAGGTCAGTAATCATACCCAAATTCTTGACCCAGCTTTGATCAGATATTTGCTGTGCATGTTTCCTGTTCCAGTGTGTATCTTGTTATATTTCTAAGTACTGTATTAAAATCTATCTGTCTTCTTTCTTTAGTCCAGTTGCTTAAAGAGAGAGTACAGTCAACAAAATTATAACATAATCAAAAATATTGTAACGCAACACACCTACCAATATTTACCAGCCATTTCTCAGATGTCCCACTTGTGGTTTAGAACTGCTGATTAGAGGCAGCCAGGGAGCAGCCATTTGGTGTGCAAATATCACCATGAAGTTTGACAGCAGTAATATCATAAATGGGGACAGTGCCTTGTAGGTTGGTTTACCTATTCATGATGCCACCGGGGTTAATGTTCATGTCACAGGTGACGGAATTCTAAACTAACTATCTGCTCCCTTGCTGCCTCTAACCAGTAGTTATAAAGCATAACTTGGGCAACAAGTGGTTACTGACGTACTGACGTGATGTTCCAGCATAGTTTCAGCTTGTGCGATAGTTCTGTAAAATATACCCATCTCTTTCATTTATTGAGTTACTTTTTAAATCAGTTTGCTCCACACCATTCACCTGGCATGTAGCTTGGTGGCAAAAGCAAATTTGATAATAATGAAAGAACGTTCCTTCATATTAAAAGGGTTGAACAGCAGAGAGCCCAGAAGAGAATCCTGTGGAAGGGTATTTTTCCTGCCCTCTAGACTGAGACATTTCATTTGATATCGCCTTCTGCTGTCTATTGCCAAGCCAGTTTTCAATTTAGTTGGTTAATTTATCATTAATTCCAAGAACCTTTATCTTCTTCAAAAGCTTTCACTGCAAAGCCTTATCAAATGCCTACTTAAAAGCCAAATATATTGTATCTACTGAATATACCTTCTACATTAATTCATCACATCTTCAAAGAATTCCAGTAGATGTGAGATATGACGTATTACTTCAAAAAACCCCTGTTGACCTCTATTTTCTTTAGATGAACAGTGATAATCGCTGAAATTGCTCTCAAGCCTTTTCCTCATCACTAGATTCAGACTAACTGTAATCTTCCGATTCACATCTTATTCATTTTCTGAATATAAATTTTATCTGAACCTTCCATCCCATGTCCAAGAGATGAAAAATGGTACTGGCTAAATTGCCCACCAGGCAATTGGCTGGAGAGGGGGAGGGGAGAGAAATCTAATCCAGATCTTACTTTAACATTCCAATCCTGCAAATTAGTTTTTGAAAGAAAATGTATCTAAAAATTTGTGTGTTAAAACAAAACTGATTCTGTAATTTAAAATAGTTAGCGCCATGTAAAAATACAAGACCAGTAAAGAGTCTGCAGTTCATCTAAAAGCTAATACATTTAAATCATCCTACCCCTCAGTTATAATAAAAACAGAAAATGCTGGAAAAGCTCAGCAAGTCAGGCAGCATCTGTGGAGAAAGAAACAGAGTTAACGTTTCAGGTCGAAGACCTTTTGTCAGAACTGGAAGATGTTAAAGAGTTAACAGTTTTTAAGCAAGTACAGAGCCAGGGAAAGGTGAGGGGGGGGGGAGGAAAGAACAAAAGGGTGACGGCAGGAGTGATTAAATGACCAAAGGGATGATGGTGCAAGGCAAGAAGGGTGGTAATGGGACAGGTTAAGAAATAAAAGATGGGTCTAGAGGAGCTGTAAATGGCAACAGCAGAAATATAACCAGCAACTGCAGTCCCAGTGTAAGAGGTCGAGGACAGAGGTGTCAGAACGGGAGTGGGATGGAGAATTCAAATGACAAGCGACTGGCAGGTCAGGGTCACGCTTGCGAACTAAGCGGAGGTGTTCAGCAAAGCGATCACCCATGCCCCGATATTAGCGGGGAGGTGGGTTGGCAACGGGGGTCAATTGGGCGCGTGGCAAACCCGCATGAACCAAACTTACCGTTTCCGACCGATCGCACATTGCTTGATAGTGGTTAACGTCCTCACCGGGTTTCGCGCCCGGCAGGTAGTCTGATTGACAGGCTGGCTGCCAACAGGAGCTGCAACGTGAGGGGAGTGTGGGAAAGAGAGAAAGCCAGACGTTATCCGGTGCTGGACTGGAAGACCGGGGGATGGGGGGGTGGGGAAGGAAAGTGAAAGACCAGGGTGGGGGAGAGGGGAAGATTGGGGGGAGGGGGGAAGATCGGGAGGGTGAGATCGGGGGGACATCGGGGGAAGATCGGGAGGGTGAGATCGGAGGGACGTCAGGAGGGTGAGATCGGGAGGACATTAGGAGGGTGAAGAGGGGGACATCAGAGTGGGGGACATTGGACAGCGGAGCAGGTTTCAAAGGCAGGTGCATTTAGTGTTTTCACCAATGCATGTTTTTTTATTTAATTTATTTAGTTTCTTTCTCCCTGATCCGGCCGGCGTGAATCAGAAGCAGTGAGCAAGCCGCCCAGGTCAGTTAAAAATCTTTCTAATGACTTACTCTGTCACAGGTAAAGTGTCTTAAGTACCTCAATGAGGTAGAAAGAAAATAGAAAGATTACAGCATGGAAGGAGGCCATTCAGCCCATCTAGTCCACGCAGGCTCCGTGCAAGAGCAATCCAGCTAGTCCCATTCCACTGTCCTATCCCCGTAGCCCTGAAAATTTTTTACTTTCAAGTACTTATCCAGTTCCCTTTTAAAGGCCATGATTGAATCTGCCTCCACCACCCCATTAGGCAGCGCATTCCAGATCATAACCACTCGCTGTGTAAAAAAGTTTTACATCATATCACCTTCGGTTCTTTTGCCAATCACCTTAAATCTATGCCCTCTGGTTCTTGACCCTTCAGCCAATGGGAACAGTTTCTCTCTAGACCCTTTATGATTTTGAATACCTCTATCAACTCTCCTCTCAACCTTCTCTGTTCCAAAGAGAACAACCCCAGCTTCTCCAGTCTATCCACGTAACTAAAGTCTCTCATCCCTGGAATCATTCTAGTAAATCTCTTCTGCACCCTCTCTAAGGTCTTCACATCTTTACTAAAGTGCAGTGCCCAGAACTGGACACAATATTCCAGTTGTGGTCGAACCAGTATTTTATAAAGGTTCATCATGACTTCCTTACTTTTGTACTCTATGCCTCTATTTATAAAGCCCAGGGCTCATGTGCTTTTTTAACCGCTTTCTCAACCTGCCCTGCCACCTTCAACCTGCCCTGCCACCTTCTCTGTTCCTGTACCCCTTTTAGAATTTTGCCCTCTAGTTTATATTGCCTCTCCTCGTTGCTACCGAAATGTATCACTTCACATTTATCTGGGTTAAATTTCATCTGCCACGTTTCCGCCCATGCCACCAGCCTGTCTATATCCTCTTGAAGTCTATCACTATCCTCTGCACTGTACACTACCCTTCCAAGGCTCGTGTCATCTGCAAATTTGAAAATGTGCCCTGCACATCCAAGCACAAGTCCTTAATATATATCAAGAAAAGCAGTGGTCCCAGAACCAACTCCTGGGGAACACCACTATGAACCTCCCTCCAGCCCGAAAAACAACCGGTCACCACTACTCTCTGTTTCCTGTCACTTAGCCAATTCTGTCTCCATGTTGTTATTGCCCCCTTTATTCCATGGGCCACAACCTCGATGACAAGCCTACCATGTGGCACTTTATCAAACGCCTTTTGAAAGTCCATATACACAAAATCAACCGCATTTCCCTCATCTACCCTCTCTGTTACCTTATCAAAAAACTCCATTAAGTTAGTTAAACACGATTTGCCTTTAACAAATCCATGCTGGCTTTCTCTGATCAATCCACACTCGTCGAAGTGACTGTTAATTCTGTCCAGTATTATTGTTTCCAGAAGTTTCCCCACCACCGAGATTAAACTGACTGGCCTGTTATTGCTGGGTTTATCCTTACACCCTTTTTTGAACAAGGGTGTAACATTTGCAATTTTCCAATCCTCTGGCACCACTCCCGTATCCAAGGATGTTTGGAAGATTATGGCCAGTGCCTCAGCAATTTCCACTCTTACTTCCCTCAGCATCCTCGGGTGCATCCCGTCCAGACCAGTTGACTTATCTATTTTAAGTACAGCTAGCCTTTCTAGTACCTCTTCTTGATCAATTTTTAGCCCATCCAGTATCTTAACAATATCTTCCTTTACCGAGACTATGACAGCATCTTCTTCCTTGGTAAAGACAGATGCAAAGTACTCATTTAATACCTCAGTCATGCCCACTGGTTTTTTAACTGTCATCCCGCCGGTACATTTGGTTCTTTAACTGTCATCCCGCCGGTTTTAATTGCCGGCAGGACTTCCAGTGTCGGGTCACCCGTGCACACACAGGTGGGTCCCTGGGAAACTCAGAAGTCAGCAGGTTGGAGCTGGCTTCCGAACCCGGACGTGATTTGCGCGATTTTTGGAACCCACCCCCAACGCACCCGCATTTGCCTCCTTAAATCACCCCCCCAATCTGCGTTTGGTCTCCCCAATGTAGAGGGGACTGAATTGTGGGCAGCCAATACAGTATACTAAATTTAAAGAAGTACAAGTAAATCGCTGTTTCATCTGGAAGGAGTGTTTGTGGCCCTGGACGGTGGGAAGGGAGGAGGCGAAAGAGCAGATATTGCATCTCCTGCACTCGCACGGGACGGTGCCGTGGGGAGGAGAGCGAGTATTGTGGGTGATGGAAGAGTGGACCAGGGTGTTGTGGAGAGAGTGGTCCCTTTGGAATGCTGAAAGGGGAGGGGAGGGGAAGATGTGTTTGGTGGTGGGATCGTGCTGGAGATGACGGAAATAGTGGAGGATGATACGTTTAATGTGGAGGCTGGTGGGGTGGAAGGTGAAGACAAAGGAGGCCCTATCATGGTTCTGGGAGGGAGGGGAAGGGGTGAGTGCAGAAGTGCAGGAAATAGGATGGACACGGTCAAGGGCCCTATCAACTACAGTGGAGGGGAAGCCTCGGTTGAGGAAAAAGGAAGACATATTGGAAGCACTGGTGTGGAAAGTGGCATCATCAGAACAGATGCGACGGAGACAGAGAAACTGAGAGAAGGGAATCGAGTCCTTACAGGAAGTGGGGTGGGAGGAAGTGTAATCAAGGTAGACTGTGGAAGTCAGTGGGCTTAAAATAGATATTAGTTGACAACCTATCCCCATAAATGGAAATAGAGAGATCGAGGAAGGGAAGGGAAGAGTTGGAGATGGACCATGTGAAGGTGAGGGAAGGGTAGAAATTGGAAGCAAAATTGATGAAATTTTCCAGTTCGGGGCGAGAGCAGGAAGCGGCACCGATACAGTCATCAATGTGCCAGAAAAAGAAGTGAGGGAGGGGACTTGAGGAGGACTAGAACAAGGAATGTTCCACGTATCCCACAAAAAGGCAGGCACATCTGGGACCCATACGGGTTCCCATAGCGACACCTTTTATTTGGAGGAGATGAGTGGAATCAAAGGAGAAGTTGTTTAACATAAGAACAAGTTCAGCCAGGTGGGGGAGGGTGGTGTTGGATGGGGACTGGTTGGGCCTCCGTTCAAGGAAGAAGCAGAGGGCCCGCAGACCGTCCTGTTGGGGAATGGAGGTGCAGAGGGACTGGATGTCCATGGCTCTCAGTTATAATTTTTTTTAAGTAATGCAGCTGAATCAGGAATCTATTCTAGCTTGCTCAGGTGCCCTGGCAACCATATTAATCTGTTCGTTTTCCCAACCTAGCGTTGAGACTGTCCTTCTTGAGCACCATAGATTTATAGCAGGCAAGCTGCTCTTCGTCATGTTGTAGAAACCAGGTTGGATTCTACAGTGCTGCAGTTATCAGGCTTCACGTTTTCATGGTCTAGTGACGTATCCACTGTGTTGCTGCTGCTGCCATACCCCGCAATGAGGCTTTCAGAGCAACAGGACAGCTGTAGGACATTTGCTTTTTCTGCATGCCCTTCTAACGGGCTATGTATAACATCATTCTGTGGCACCTTGTCATTGGTAAATGGACCATTAGAAGTTTAATAGTCTCCTCAGGAAAGCTTTTTATTTCCTTTCCCCAGAATTAGTTTGAACACTCAGCCATTTTAAATGGTCTGTATCTTACAATCTTAACATATGAATTGTGTAGTTGGATTATCTTTCCGCAGCTCTTCTATATGGACAAGGAATTCTATATAGTGGGAGTGTATGGAAAAGATTTGGTCATTGGCATTTTATACAATGGACGTGAGTGTGAAAGATTTCCGTTCATTGGAATTCTATGCAATGAAAATGAATGCGAAGCGTTTGTCCATTTCAATTTTATGATCATGTAATTGTCTGTCCAGAGACCACTATACGTTAACCAGATGCCAAGGCCAGCAGTCAGATATGACAAAAATCTTCACAAGGGAGACAGACAGGATAACTAGTGAGCAAGGATGATGTGAGTTTGTTGCAATCTGCAACCAAATTGGAGAGATTTGGCTCTTCGTACATAATTTTATTTATTCATTTGATACAATGCATTTCACTTTTTTTTTAAACTAACTACTTTAATGAGATGAATTATAAGTGCAGAGAAATAAGGAAAAAATCTCTATTGTTATTCTTGTGTTCTAGTTTCAGCCCAAGCACTTCTGCCTGACAGTTATTACAGGTCCGAAGTGAAATGAGTTTAAAAAGTCTCAGTCCAATTCCCAGTGGACATGAGAACACAGTACCAAACTCGCCTTGAATTCCATGTTAATTGGCAATTATTCATAAATCATGCTATAAGGTTAGCGAGTACAGGAAATTGAAAGATCGTACTGAAAGAGCAAAGAATGCCGCTTTGCCACAGAAGATGCAGGAGGAACTCAATAATGCACCTAACCTATGCATCCTAGGACTATCTCATGGTACCATTGGTTCAAAAACAAGAGTTCTTCCATTCCCCAGTGCTGTGATGAAGATACATGTGTATACATACAAAGCAATAATGTCCTAATTCGGGGCCTTCCCCTTCCACAGGTTCTGGGAAAATACCACTGAATTAAATTAACTTTTATCAATTATAGTTTGAAGGAGAATCTATCAGCCACTTATTGAAAAATATAATACGTACAAAGAATTCTCATTCAGTTTAACACCTTTGTGTAAATTTTTGAATTATTTTTATTGAACAGCAAGTGTGGATGATGCAACCGCGGGGAGGTATCAGACAGAAATTACTGAGCCCAGCTTAAAGGGACTAAATTAAAATTGGTAGAGGTACTGATGATGTGTGGATGTGAATGTTGCTTTTTTCACACCGTTTCACTCAGTAACTCCTCCTACTGGTTCTCCACATGATGTCATTGGCACTCATTGTTCAAACAAAAAATATCTGAAGCCCTACAGAAGGAAAGACAAAGACATGAAAATTAATTAGAATTTTTAGCAGCTGTTGAAAATGTAAAAGGGATCCCGACAGTGAGACTAGCTGTTTGAATGCAATAAGCAACAGGTTCATTTTTTTCTAAAGCTGCCTGGGACTGGATTTTGTTTAATAAAATTGAAAAAGTCATCTCTCTTTGGTGAAGCATTTCATCATCAAAATTCAACACGAATACAGAGCAGTTTAATTACAGTACAATATGAAGAACAGGCACTTTTTTGCTTCTTTTTATAATTGCTTCTTGAGAAAATGTCTGCACCAGGAGAATGTTTCGTCCAGTTTGCCAGATGTTGCAAGACATGTTGAAAGATAATGCTGTTGTTACACTGCCTGCTAAGATGAATGACTCTGAGGCAACAATTGAAATGGCAAATATGTTGGTGCTCTCACACAGCTGAGACAAGCCTTTATTAGGCCCTCTTAATCATAGACCTCCCTGGTCTCTTTGGATACATTATTCCAGTTGATTGAGAAGACTCCCTCCACCCTGTTGGAAGAAAAAACCCCTTTGTTGAATCCAAAGAGTTTTTACTAAGTTTAACTGTTATATTTTTGGCATCTTTATCCCTAGGCTAAATGAAGCAATTAATTTAACCAAAAGGATATTGCACAAAGCCATGAGAGGTTGAAATTATGTATCAACCCTGAGATGTGCTTCTACATTGGAATACACTGCAGACTATGTTATTCTGTACAGAAAATAGAGAAATATTTTTGTTTTTTTTGGCAGCAAGATTATTGTGACGGAGAGTGACAAATGGTTCTGTCCCCACATCAACTTGACGATTACGAATATTGGGATTTATCCTTTTTACTGGCACGAGAGAATCTAATTGCCTCCATATATTTGACCGAAGTTACCCTCCATATCTTGTACCTAAGTTAAACTATGTATTTATATTTCACATAGAACAGCAATCTTTCTGTTAGAGGTAAAGAAAAGAAAACTACAAATAGTGGAAATTTGAAATGCATGAAAACTGCACAGTGGGGTGGTAAGCAATTGAGAAAGAGGTTAATATTTCAGGTGGAACCCTTCACCAAAGCTGGTATGGTCAGGCTGAAAAAGAAGTCCCTTTCCAGGCCTGACATATACAAAGGGCAAATGAGAGGAGAACAAGTATAGGTCAAAAACTAAGATTCCAAATAGGTGTGATATCCTATAAATAGATTATCAGCTATTTGAATTTGCACAGCATATTCTAATCTCAATAAAATACTCCCAGGTCTCCAACACATTCACTGGGTCAAAAAAATCCTCCGTTTCCTCCACATCCCGGCTCCGGCACATCGACTTCCGGGTTTGACCCAGAGTTTGGGTGCTCGGGCGCTTCTGATCCCTGGAAGTCCCGCCGGCTTTACGATATTTAAAGGGCCAATTAAGGTATTTAAACTACTTAAAGATGTTAACTTTTTGTATATTGACCCATTTTAACTTCTCCTGAATGTGTCTCCCGTGGCCTCTGAAACATGCCATGGAAACGGAGGCGAGTTGCAGCTGACACTCATTTGGACCTTTAAATCAGTGATTGACACGTGAAGAAAAGGTGAGTTTTTGCAGCAGGGCACTCAGTTCTCTCAGACAAACCTTTGGCTGGGAGCTTTTTGTGTTTAGACTGAGATTTCTTGTTTCACAGTCAGAATTCTCGTGTTCACATATATTTACCTACAATTTGGGCCCCCTGAAACTGACAACATCAGGATCGGGGTGTGGGGGGGGGGTGGAGGGGGTGCGCAATGGGTCTATTCCGCAGTACATCACCATCCACGGTAGGCACGGCGTGCAGTTCTGGGAGTTGCTGCTCCACAAGACAGCGGAGCACCACAGGGACCTGCAGAAGAGCAGAGAGGGGACCAACAGAGGGGCCGAGTTTGCAGGAGGCACTACCTACATGAGAGGGTGTACAGGCAGAGGCTGGGCTTCCTGGACCTCTCTGAGGAGCAATGTCTACGCAGGCTCAGGTGGTCGCAGACATCTCCATGCTCCTTCATGCAAAGCTGCTTCCAGCTGGGCCTGGTGGCCTTGCATTGACGTCACGGTTAAAGTCACCACTGGCCTTAATTTCTTCGCCTCCTGATCCTTCCAGGGCACCACCAGTGACATCTCCAGGGTCTCTCAGTCGTCTGCACGCAAGTGTATGCGACAGGTCATGGATGGCTTGTTTGCCAGGGCATCCAACTCCGTCAACTTCCCCATCGATGACATCAGCCAGACTGAGAGGGCAGTGGGTTTCCACTCTCTGGTTGGCTTCCCACGGATGCAGGATGCAATTGATAGCACACATGTAGCAATCTGAGGACTTGCACATGAGCCAGGACTATTCATCAACCGACAGGTCTATCACCCGATCAATGCGCAGCTGGTTTGTGACCACCAAAAGAGATTTCTGCAGGTGTGAGCCAAATTCCCTGCAGCTGCCATGATTCCTTCATTTTGCGTGAGTCCAATATCACGGCCCTCTTCCACGCACAAGGCAGACTTAAGGGCTGGCTCCTTGGAGACAAGGCATGCCCCTGTCGATGTGGCTCATGACACCTCTGAAAAACTCCACCAATGAGGCACAGCAGCAGTACAACAACAGTCACATCACCACCAGGTCTGTCATTGATCAAGCCATTGGAATGCTGAAGATGCATTTCAGGTACCTGGATCAATCTGGGGGATCCCTTCAGTACTCATTAGTGAGGGTGTTCAGAATAATAGTCGTGGGTTGTGTCCTGCACAACATCATTCAACAGAGAAGGTTACTGGTGGAGGAGTTCCCATGCGCTCCTGAAGCATTCTCACCTGCCAGCAACGTTGAAGATGAGGAGGAGGAAGAGGAGGAGGAAGAGGCCACGGCCATGTCACTCCTACTACTCCGCTGGGCAACAGCTTAGAGCACATCTGTGACACATTGTAAGGCCATTGCTAAAGTATCTGTCTGCCTGTTTAAGGCGGCAGACATGTTGACATCGTGAGTCCGCACGGCCGTTGCCATGGCTTGAATGGATTCATTTGTGAGCCGTACTTGAAGCGCAATGGAGGCCTGCCATTCTCTCCGTTGCATAGTTACCTGCACCACCATTCCACTAATTCTGAAGGTGGACTCCTCCATCCACTCCGCTATTGTGGAGAGTGTGCATGGCACGTCTTCCAGTACCTCACAAAGATGCAGCTGTACCTCTATCATTCTCCTTCTCAACGATGGCCCCCAGGGTTCAGCATCTGCATCCAGCTGAGCAGAGCTTGGAGAGGAGTGCGCCCCCCGATGCAGACTCTCCACAGCTGCCCCTGCCACCACTGTCTGCTCGTGCTGACTTGTGACTGTTGAATCACCAGGTGACAACCCAACTATCTGCCTAACAGGACCCACCGAAGTGTGAGCATCTGCGCTGGTGCATGGCTGGGTATGATATGACGGCGTACCCCCAGAGGCATGGAGCTCCTCTGAGTAATCAATCCTTGTCCATGTTGCGTGCTTCTACATCAATCCTTGAAGGCCTTGGAAAAGAAGATAAAGCAATATTAAGAATTATCGCAGAAGTTAGTTTGCAATGAGCATACTGAGGTGTGCAACAGGTCAATTATTGATAACATCAATTCATTATGTGTGTGAAGGATGTTAAAGTTCTGTCATCAGACATTTACGAGATGCCAGGCTTGGCATCTCCGGTGGTCAGGCATTCCACCGTGCGGCTGAGTTCCAAGGCCTTCTCCCCCGCCCCTGTCAGGGACACTATTTGTGGTGAGCCCCCTTCAGTCCTACTCCTCTCCCGTGCATCTTGCGCTCTCTTCTATAAGAGGAGAAAGAACAGACATGTGAGTGAGTGAGGGTGACTTGGTCACCTGATAGATGCATTGCTTTGGGTGAGACTGCCACTAAAAGAGATGCATCAGAGGGTGAGTATCAGACAGATTCATGACATTACATCAGGATTGGGGTGAGTGGGAGTGGTAGGTTCACAAATGGGGAGGTGAGGAAGTGCACAGAAAGTGAAGGTAAGTTGATAATGAGACATAAGTGGTTGTGAGGAGTGATGTGATGGAGTAAGCTTGGCAAGACAGAGTGAGGAGGGTGGGGAGGGGGGTGGTGGGGGTAAATGTACACCACAGGATGAAGGTGAATCAGTAACTGTACTCACTTTTCCTGACCTGGTTAGGTCATTAAAGTGCTTCCTGCACTGAACCCATGACCTTGCCACCATGCCTTGGTGGGAGAGGCAGGGCCTATCCCCCAGGTACAGTATGTCCCTCCTGTTCCTCAAACCAGCCCAGTAGAAACTCAAGTGAGGAGTCAGTAACCTGGGTGCTGGTTTCGTTCTTTGTTGCTCCAAGTCTTTAAATTCCTCCTTTCTCCCTCAAAATCCATAGTTGCAATGTTCCTTTAAATACTCCAGCCCCCAGCACATCACTCGGGTGTGCGGTATGCCTGCTGTGCAGCTTGGAGATGTGAAACCCGGAAATCACATTAAAGGCCTTCAATTGAGTTGCAATTGCTCGAGACACCGCAAGCAAATTTTTTCCGGGGTTCCCACGCGCGTGTTCACCCCCCCCCCCCCACCCAAGCTGAGTTCCCGGGGGTATGCTAAAATTTACCCCATTGTCTCTGGCAAAACTGCAATGTCCACTGTATTCAACATGACTACCATACAAATAAGGCAGATTTTCAGAGTCGGCTGATTATAAGGCTTTGTGTCAACAGCCCT
This sequence comes from Heptranchias perlo, assembly GCF_035084215.1. Lineage (NCBI taxonomy): Eukaryota > Metazoa > Chordata > Chondrichthyes > Hexanchiformes > Hexanchidae > Heptranchias > Heptranchias perlo. Next base: position 20,832,268 of record NC_090338.1, read on the forward strand.
GTCAACATATAGCTTCCTTTCAACTGTACTTCACAACATCCAGACAACTGCACTGAAATCAGTAGCCTTATCTCTGTGCTTTCAGGCTGTTGATAGATTTTGCAGGGCATTGGTAGATAAAAAATAATTAAGTACAATTAACCCCCCCTCACTAGAATATTTTCATGGTCCTTTTATATAATGCATATTTTTTGTCCTTTTTTCTCTTGAATTGGAAACCCACACAGAACACTACAATGGTAGAGATGTATCTAATGAATTGAAAGTTGACAGTGTATGGAATCATGGGCAATGTACTTAGTTGCTAGCAATTTTTTTTAGGAGGAATGAATAATGTATCTTGAGCTGGTAGTCTTTGATGAAAGTTGCTCTCATTCTGCGTCTATTATTTACAAAACAGTCTGGATCCCCATTTTTCCTCCGGAAAGTGAGTTCAGCTTTTAATTAATCTTGTCTTTGTTTTGTCCTTTAACAGATGTAAATGGCTCTCTGAATGAGACTGCTTGCTATGGGTGTATTGAAATAATTTATATCGTTGGTTTGCGTTCGAGCAAAGTTTCTATTGAACCATCTGGCATTCTTTTCATTGGTACATTGTCTCCGCCTTCCTCCTTTGTGAATGTGGTTATGAGTCTATTGTTACTAATGGTTGATTGATTGGATTTCACAACACAATGAATGATCATATATGTTGTCCAAGTGTCTTTTCCCGATTTTTGGTTTCGAGGGGGTAAGATTTCCAGAAGTACTGAGTATATAACTCGGCTCCAACTGAGGAGACAAGTGAGCCATTCACTAAGTAAGACAAGTCATTAAATATACAGATACGACATGCATAGCAGCTCTGCAATGTCACTAAATGCCTTGGGGAAATTCTTTATTCTATGATGGCTTTGTCAGGTGATGTGCAAGTACGTGTGTGCGCGCTAAATGAGAGTTTCTTGTGTTTGTTTTCCAATTCAGGTAATAAGCCATTAACGTCTCAACTAAAATAGAGCACAGAGTAATATACTAATGTGACCATCATACATTCACTCATGTCATCAACAGTAATTTATAGCTGCTGTGCTTTTGAATCTTGCTAGTGTTCTTAACTATTGTCCTATTCAAGAAAGGAAGGAGACAGAAAGCAGGAAACTACAGGCCAGTTAGCTTAACATCTGTCATAGGGAAGATGCTAGAATCTATTATTAAGGAGGTTATAGCAGTGCACTTAGAAAATCTCAATGCAATCAGGCAGAGTCAACACGGCTTTGTGAAAGGGAAATCGTGTTTGACTAATTTATTAGAGTTCTTTGAGGAAGTAACAAGCAATGTGAATAAAGGGGATCCTGTGGATGTGGTGTACTTGGATTTCCAGAAGGCTTTTGACAAGGTGCCACATCAAAGGCTGCTAAACAAAATAAGAGCTCATGGGGTAGGGGGTAACACATTAGCATGGATAAAGGATTAGTTAGCTAACAGGAAACAGAGAGTAGGCATAAATTGGTCATTTTCAGGTTGGCAAGATGTAATGAGTGGAGTGCCACAGGGATCAGTGCTGGGGCCTCAACTATTTACAATCTATATCAATGACTTGGATGAAGGGACCGAATGTTTGGTTGCTAAATTTGCTGATGACACAAAGGTAGGTAGGAAAGTAAGTTGTGAAGAGGACATAAGGAGTCTGCAAATGGATATAGATAGGTTAAGTGAGTGGGCAAAAATTTGGCAGATGGAGAATAATGTGGGAAAATGTGAAGTTGTCCACTTTGGCAGGAGGAATAGAAAAGCAGTATATTATTTAAATGTAAACAATTTTACAACACCAAGTTATAGTCCAACAAATTTATTTTAAATTCCACAAGCTTTCGGAGGCTTCCTCCTTCCTCAGGTGAACAGTGTGGACACCGTTCACCTGAGGAAGGAGGTTTCCACACTGTTCACCTGAGGAAGGAGGTTTCCACACTGTTCACCTGAGGAAGGAGGTTTCCACACTGTTCACCTGAGGAAGGAGGTTTCCACACTGTTCACCTGAGGAAGGAGGTTTTCACACTGTTCACCTGAGGAAGGAGGTTTCCACACTGTTCACCTGAGGAAGGAGGTTTCCACACCGTTCACCTGAGGAAGGAGGTTTTCACACCGTTCACCTGAGGAAGGAGGTTTTCACACCGTTCACCTGAGGAAGGAGGTTTCCACACTGTTCACCTGAGGAAGGAGGTTTCCACACTATTCACCTGAGGAAGGAGGTTTCCACACTATTCACCTGAGGAAGGAGGTTTCCACACCGTTCACCTGAGGAAGGAGGTTTCCACACTATTCACCTGAGGAAGGAGGTTTCCACACTATTCACCTGAGGAAGGAGGTTTCCACACTATTCACCTGAGGAAGGAGGTTTCCACACTGTTCACCTGAGGAAGGAGGTTTCCACACCGTTCACCTGAGGAAGGAGGTTTCCACACTATTCACCTGAGGAAGGAGGTTTCCACACTATTCACCTGAGGAAGGAGGTTTCCACACCGTTCACCTGAGGAAGGAGGTTTCCACACTGTTCACCTGAGGAAGGAGGTTTTCACACCGTTCACCTGAGGAAGGAGGTTTCCACACTGTTCACCTGAGGAAGGAGGTTTTCACACTGTTCACCTGAGGAAGGAGGTTTCCACACTGTTCACCTGAGGAAGGAGGTTTCCACACTGTTCACCTGAGGAAGGAGGTTTCCACACTGTTCACCTGAGGAAGGAGGTTTCCACACTGTTCACCTGAGGAAGGAGGTTTCCACACTGTTCACCTGAGGAAGGAGGTTTCCACACCGTTCACCTGAGGAAGGAGGTTTCCACACCGTTCACCTGAGGAAGGAGGTTTCCACACCGTTCACCTGAGGAAGGAGGTTTCCACACCGTTCACCTGAGGAAGGAGGTTTCCACACTGTTCACCTGAGGAAGGAGGTTTCCACACTGTTCACCTGAGGAAGGAGGTTTCCACACTGTTCACCTGAGGAAGGAGGTTTCCACACTGTTCACCTGAGGAAGGAGGTTTCCACACTATTCACCTGAGGAAGGAGGTTTCCACACTATTCACCTGAGGAAGGAGGTTTTCACACTATTCACCTGAGGAAGGAGGTTTCCACACTGTTCACCTGAGGAAGGAGGTTTTCACACTGTTCACCTGAGGAAGGAGGTTTCCACACCGTTCACCTGAGGAAGGAGGTTTTCACACTGTTCACCTGAGGAAGGAGGTTTTCACACTGTTCACCTGAGGAAGGAGGTTTTCACACCGTTCACCTGAGGAAGGAGGTTTCCACACTGTTCACCTGAGGAAGGAGGTTTTCACACCGTTCACCTGAGGAAGGAGGTTTCCACACTGTTCACCTGAGGAAGGAGGTTTCCACACTATTCACCTGAGGAAGGAGGTTTCCACACTGTTCACCTGAGGAAGGAGGTTTTCACACTGTTCACCTGAGGAAGGAGGTTTCCACACTGTTCACCTGAGGAAGGAGGTTTCCACACTGTTCACCTGAGGAAGGAGGTTTCCACACTGTTCACCTGAGGAAGGAGGTTTCCACACCGTTCACCTGAGGAAGGAGGTTTCCACACCGTTCACCTGAGGAAGGAGGTTTCCACACTGTTCACCTGAGGAAGGAGGTTTCCACACTGTTCACCTGAGGAAGGAGGTTTCCACACTATTCACCTGAGGAAGGAGGTTTCCACACTATTCACCTGAGGAAGGAGGTTTTCACACTATTCACCTGAGGAAGGAGGTTTTCACACCGTTCACCTGAGGAAGGAGGTTTCCACACTGTTCACCTGAGGAAGGAGGTTTTCACACCGTTCACCTGAGGAAGGAGGTTTTCACACCGTTCACCTGAGGAAGGAGGTTTCCACACTATTCACCTGAGGAAGGAGGTTTTCACACCGTTCACCTGAGGAAGGAGGTTTCCACACTATTCACCTGAGGAAGGAGGTTTCCACACTATTCACCTGAGGAAGGAGGTTTCCACACCGTTCACCTGAGGAAGGAGGTTTCCACACCGTTCACCTGAGGAAGGAGGTTTTCACACTATTCACCTGAGGAAGGAGGTTTCCACACCGTTCACCTGAGGAAGGAGGTTTCCACACCGTTCACCTGAGGAAGGAGGTTTCCACACCGTTCACCTGAGGAAGGAGGTTTCCACACTGTTCACCTGAGGAAGGAGGTTTCCACACTGTTCACCTGAGGAAGGAGGTTTCCACACCGTTCACCTGAGGAAGGAGGTTTCCACACTGTTCACCTGAGGAAGGAGGTTTCCACACTGTTCACCTGAGGAAGGAGGTTTCCACAGGTACAGAGGGATCTGGGTGTCCCAGTACATGAATCACAAAAAGTTAGTATGCAGATACAGCAAGTGATTAGGAAGGCAAATGGAATGTTCTCATTTATTGCAAGGGGAATGGAATTTTAAAGTAGAGATGTTTTGCCACAGTTGTACAGGGCATTGGTGAGACCACATCTAGAAAACTGTGTGCAGTTTTGGTCTCCTTATTTAAGAAATGACATAATTGTTTTGGAGACGGTTCAGAGAAGGTTCACTCGACTGATTCCTGGGATGAGGGGGTTATCTTATGAGGAATGGTTGGACAAGTTGGGCCTATATACATTGGAGTTTAGAAGAATGAGAGGTGATCTTATTGAAACATTTCAGATCCTGAGGGGATTAGAAGGGATAGATGCTGAGAGGATGTTTCCCCTTGTGGGAGAGACTAAAACTAGGGGCCATAGTTTAAAGATAAGGGGTCTCCCATTTAAGATGGAGATGAGGAGAAATTTTTTCTCTTAGATGGTCGTGAGTCTTCCCCAGAGCGCTGGAGGCAGGGTCGTTGAATATTTTTAAGGCGGAGTTAGGTAGATTCCTGATTAACAAGGGAGTCAAAGGTTATAGTAGATAGACGGGAAAGTAGGGTTGAGGTCACAGTCAGATCAGCCACGATATTATAAAATGGCAGAGCAGGCCTACTCCTGCTCTTAATTCGTATGTTCGTATGTTGGCCCTTCACCAAGGTTTTTCAAGTTGAAAGAAAGTTCTCTGGAGCACCTTTATATTAACGAAGCACCAATACTAAACTGTAAAAAAAGACATGCATTGAGAAAGCATGTACTGAGCTGTGCTGTGTACAAGTTGCGAGCAGTACAGAGCCAGTTTATAACCCTGTGCTGCTTCTTTGCATTGCTCAAAACCAAACATTGGTGTCCAAAGGTACTTTCAGCATCGGGTACTATAAAATCATAGTGGATTTGATGAAGCTGTTATTACATAAAGTTACTCTCTTGTGTTTTTAAAAAAATGCTTCTTTACTAATTCTGAAGTAATGTTTATCAGTTTCTTCCATTGTGGATCTCCTGAGCTAAACCCCAAATGTTACTTTTATGTGCATATAAATTACATTTATAACACTTCACTCGCCTCATTGAATGCTTTTGTGATTAGATTGATTTATTGTTACCTTCTAAAAATGATTTGTACCTGTGGCATCACATTATGGTATTGCAGTTCAATATTTATAGCTGTCTGTTACTGGTAGTGGCAGGTTCTGAAATTAGTGCGTATCTGAATCTTGATTAATTTTCATTAATATAGCAGTAAACAGGCCAGCTATTGGCAGGCATTCTCAAATCCGTGGATGTGAGCAGCATGGAGGATTTGTTTAATATTAGAGTGGAGGGATAGTCCTGGCTGCAGGAATGTGTGTGAGTATTTGATGGATAAGCTTTCCAATCTTATATTCTCACATCTGATGTATAAGCTCTTGTGTCTGTTCAGATACTAGTATTTCTTGTCGATCAATTGCACCATGCACCATGCTAATGGTACTTCTTCTGGGTGGTATTACTGTTGGGTCCGTCATGCACCAACTGGGCTGTGCTATTGTGGTATCATTTGCCCACTGGCTGAGCACTATTTTTATGTCAGTCACCCGGTAGCTGGGGAGCACTATCATAGGATCAGCTATACACTGAGTTGGGTCAATGCTGTCATGGGGTCAATGACACAATGGTGCAGCAGTGCTGTCGCAGGCTCAGTCATTCAGTGACACGGCAATGTTATAGGTTCATTCAAACATTGATGAGGCAGTGATATCATGGGGTCAGTCATACAGTGACGAGGCAGTGATATCATGGGGTGAGTCATACAGTGATACATTAGTACTACCATAGGGTCAGTCGGTCAATGATGAGGCAGTGGTACCATGGGGTCAGTCGCACAATTACGAGGTAGTGGTACCATGGGGGTCAGTCGCTCAATGATGAGGCAGTGGTACTATGGGGTCAGTCGCACCATGACAAGGCAGCGGTACCATAGGGTCAGTTGGTCAATGATGAGGCAGTGGTACCATGGGGTCAGTCGCACAATGATGAGCCAGTGGTACCATAGGGTCAGTCGGTCAATGACGAGGCAGTGGTACCATAGGGCCAGTCGGTCAATGACGAGGCAGCGGTACCATGGGGTCAGTCGCACAATGATGAGCCAGTGGTACCATAGGGTCAGTCGGTCAATGACGAGGCAGTGGTACCATAGGGCCAGTCGCACAATGATGAGGCAGTGGTACCATAGGGTCAGTCGATTAATGACGAGGCAGTGCTTTCATGGGGTCATTGTGAAACTTTCCAAATGTAGAGGAAATTTCTAGTTCTCTGGAAAAAGAGAGCAAATTGTGGCAAAGAAATGCCTGTGAGATAATGGAATTTTAACATGAGAGATATTTTAATGATTAATTGTAAAATTTTGATGGATTATAGTTGCAGCCAATTAATAGCTTATTAGTTAATTAATACACCCTTGGTGTTACGACACATATTATAATGAGAGTATTTCTAGTTGTGGTTGGATTAAGTGACAGAAAGATGCATCAATATTTCTTTTGTTCTTATTAAAACCAACCTTCTACCGTCACAAAAACGACATCTTAAAGAGACAGCGCCATAAAATCGCTTTTGTTTTACTATCAACTTTTTTTCCCATTTACTTGTTGTTCCCTTCAATCTCCGTTTTTGCCTGTCCTCCCTTTAAGGTGCTATGTCACGCTGGAGGATAGCTTGATGGATCTGCAATCTGCCAGTGCCTTGCCTCAGTTGACACACACTCACTGAAATGTGGATAGGCAAATCACTGGTTTGCTATCAGGAATGAGAACTTAAGCCTGAGGGTCACTGAGGTCAGTTACTCTGCACAATTTGATCAAACCTTCCTGGTCTATGTGATTCAGTATTATACCTGTCGGAGCATTTTACTCACTAAATCAACTGGGGAGCTGGCAATCTCTGCTCTATGTCCTGCACTATGCACCTTTTTCCAGCCAAAAGGTGGACATTCAGTATGTTATTAGGCTTCTGCTGCTCTTTAGCCAGCCACCCACGAGGCAGTGAGAAGTCCTGATCAATCATCATTAGCGACTGCATTTTGTGAAAATACACTGGCTAGCAGAATCCTTGACCCCCTAATTTTTGGCTCCAGGAAATTGTTGCTATCTGTAATCTTGTTTTTGAGATTTTTTTAATGACAACCTGCTGTGGACCATTAATATGGAGGATTAGAACTAAAATGGCTCAGTTTCTATGGACATACTGCGTGGAGAGAGAGCTTATTATCGCCTCCACTGCAAAGAAAATACTGTGTGTTCAGGAAAAGAGTGACAATCTTCAAGATGACCCATAATGCAGTTTTCCTTTTTCTCCTCCTCCCTCCTGATGCTGCTTTTTTGACTGTACACAAGCATGACATTATCAGAACAAGTGCAGACCATTAGAAAGGCTTCATCTCGTTTGTGTGTGTGTGTGTGTGTGTGTGTTTAATGGCATTCTCTAGGAATACAGTAATATCACTTGTCATTCTACCGGCATGTTCCTGTAACATTACTTTTGTTTAAAAGACAGTAATTAGAGCCTTATTTAAATGTAGCAGATGTGTTTTTAAAGTAACTATCAAAATGAAGAAGTTTGGAATTAATTGGTGAGTGGAAAGAGGTCACTGGCTGTTTGTGATGAAATTACTGTTATACTAATACATTAGGTGCCTGCAATGTATCATTTGATTCTGCAAAGATCACATATGGTATAATTAGGCTTCTGGCTGTAGTTGGAGGCTGAAGTTTTAAGCCAATTAGCTTCCCCAAGGGAAGAGCCACAAATCTACTGTACACAGGCCCATGAAAAAAAAATCTGGGCCTGTTTCAATTCCAGAGAAAAAAAGAGGATGCTGACTCAATCTCTTGAGCAGTCTTTCACTGAGGGATTATGTTAGCGGCAGAGGAGAGAGACAAGAAGATGAGTAAATAAATTATTTTCTGCGCAAGGACATCAAGCTTCAACCAGCTCTGAGTGCCCTCTACACAGATATCCTTTTCATTTGAATCCCCCTGTCATAACCTTATACCAAGGAGGTAAGAAGATATTTTTCTCACTCTCTAAATTACCCATCTTGTGGGAGTGGACAAGGAAAACTAATGCACGAATTAAGCCAACCTCTCCCCTTGCTTAATGTCAGAACAGGCAATCTCACAGGATTTATTTTCGTTTGACATTATATTACATGACATTTGGAGATGCTTTATTAAAATTACTTAATCTGGGGACCGTGTTCAAGTAGCCATGCACTTTAAATTATATGCCAGTTAAAAACAAGAAGGAGCTGAACTGGAGTCTGTGGTGTTTAATTTTAAAATGTTCCAACATCCAGTAGAGTCACAAATGCAGGGAACTGGTTAAACTGTCATTCGGGAGATTGAACTGGTGAAATTTTCTGGGTGTCATGTCTCAGCAGGTTTACACAGTGAGTGGCTGACTCATGTAGACCAGGAAATTTCCACGTTGGCTCTGTAATCTGGGCTGAATTAGCTAGTCTCAGCCAGGGCATTGGTCGGGGTGCTACAATTGGCCTCAGTACCCCTATGTTACAGAGGGGAAAATCAGTGAGGCTTTTTCCTTCTGATTACTTTACAGATAGCTTTGCTGGAAGTGTGCATGTGTGGGTGTTGGGTGAGTGAGGTACTGGAGCAAAGTAATCGGTCTGTTCCTGCACCTGACCTTAAAGAAGCACATAGATAAACAGGCCTTTCAAGAGCATCTTACCCTAATAGTTTATGTTTTAAATTTATGATAATTTATCTATAAGATCAAATCAGGAGGCCATTATTTGATATTAAAAAAAAACATACTTAACCTCAAAAGAAAAAGGAAGAGTTCTTTGCAAAACAATTTGGAAATGACTACTTGAAAGCTTTAAACTGAAGGGTTTTTTTGCCCATTTATTTTTAAGTTCCTAAGGCAGTACATTGTTCCAAATGGGCACAAGTCTGCGCACAAAACTGCTCATAATTGGGCGCTAATAGGCACTAAACTGACAGTCTCACTCAGCGAGCCCAATAAGGACAATGGGCATGAGAAATGAAAATATCGCTACGGTGCACTTGGGATGCTTTTCCCTGCTTGGGATTAAGACATATTGTTGGGTGCAGCAAACAGTGCTTTACTCTGCAAATAATCCTTTCTATCCATGGCTTGAGAATGCTTGATGCTAACATTGGTACAAAAAAAAGTTCTCGTAGCACTAATACCCACCAGTTTAATGGGCGGGAGCAATGCAATTCATGCGTTCATCTGAATCAGCACTGGGAGACCAACTAGTCAAGTGGGTCCTCTTTATGGCACCAATTTAGAATGACTCATCAGATAGTCCATTGTGCCGGAAAGTGGGGGAATTGTTTTAAATGTGAGGATGGTTTCGGGCTGCAGAACAGGTGAAGATTCATTTTGCAGTACTGATGGGTAGTCCAAGCTGCAGTTGTTTCACACTACTCCATTTTTCAGCACAGTTTTTCTCTAGAAGCAAAACAAATAGTTCCTGAGGCATCACCGCCTGATGGATAGTGTATTACGCAGGACCCTTCTCCACTCCTCTTCTCTTTTTCATCCTCATGTTCGGTGTCCACTCTTTGTCTACCACCCTCTAAAGTATTCAGAGATACTCTGTACTGGAGGAGCACTACAGAAATGTAACTTGTTGTTGATGGGGCTGCTTTAGTTCAAGAGCATCGGGGACCAGAGCTCAGGCATATATCAAAATGATGAAAAATAGAGCTTGGGTATGACAGAGTATTAAAATATGCCACTATCACGTCAGTTATGTCATTTTCTCTGTATTTATGTTGAGCCTTGAAGAGAAAACATCCATTATTTTTTTTAACATGTAGAAACTGAAATGAAGAGCCAAGAACAGGATACTATCAAGGAGTGGTCAGTTGTCATAAAGATTGAGTTTAAAGGGCTGTCGATTGAAGGGCGAATGGAATGCTGAGAGCTAAGAAGATTTCACAGTTTTGAGAGCCTGGGAAAGAATGAGTTAGAGCAAGAGATTGTGAAATGAGCCTTGATTTCACACAGTAAAGGAGGAGGAAGAGTGTGGGGACAGTATATTTAGAGCTAGGGAGGAACAAATGCAGGAAGATCACAGAAGCAATGACTATAATAGTATTGTTAAAATAAAAGCAAGAAAGGTTACAATGAAGAGACAAAATGTTTGGAGATGAGAGGTAAGAGAATGATCACTTATCAGGCAACTTGGAGCGAAAAAGGTGCTGGGGGAGACTTCCATATATGGGAGCAGTATTCATGTTTTGGGATGACTTTGGCTTGAAAGAGAAGTAAGAGCTGTTGAAGTGAAAAGAAATGGTTGGCACAAAAGAGGAAACCTTGGAGGAAGCTTTAGCAGTGGAGGAACTGCCTGAGTCATTTCTCAATTTAACAATGAGACAGTCCTCATGAATTTTGATCTTCGTCCCTTTCCTAAAGGGATTAATCCTGACCACAGTGGAGAAATTCTGATATAGTTCTGTGGACCAGCATATCAAAGACAGCAGCCCTTATACTGGCTTGTTTATGTGAATGAAAGTGGCACAAGTTTATCCAGTGTTTTACTGGTTGCATACTCTGTTAACCACACACACTATCAGATACTGACAAGTGATGCCTTCAAGCCGTATAAATATTAGCAGCACCCAAGACATTCAGAAAGCAACGAGCGTTAGAATTCATAGTCAACTGTACACAGAAGGTAGGAAACCTTTCCTTCCTCACCAAACTTGGCTTGGCGGAGGTAAGGAAAGTTATTAAGTCAGCCGCAATCTTGATAAAAGAAGTTTAAACACACATGAGGGAAATAACAGTTAATTGAAAGTCAGCTGAGTGTGATGCCAGTGCTCAATCACATAAACTTCAAAAGCATTCCACGCTCTGCAATGGCTTAGCTGAATGAATTAAAATGTCAGAGCTGTTCATCTATAAGCTTTATTACATTTCCCCAGATCTTTTTTTTATTCTTTTTAAATCCTGCTCCTGTTTGAAATGAAATTGAAGGATTTGATGTATTATGTATTGTCTCGATTGGTTTGTCCCTTTGAAAAGCTAATGCTAATGATTTCTGAAATGGCAGCGTGAGAAATACAGAGAGAGTGTAGGGAGTGTATTGAACAGGACAGGGCATGTAATGGAGGTAGAGGGTCTGCTTAACTGGAAAGAGTTTGTAATACAGATAGGTAAGGCATGACAGGATGAAGGAGTTGACTTAACTCTTACATGTCAAATAACATGGCTTCTGCCATTGACTTTGACCCTTGCTTCCTTTGATCTGGGATCATGGGATCATCCCTGTGGTGTTGGAGTGGTCTAATCATTTTACCTGCATTTAATCTAAAATTAGTCCTCCATCTCCTGTTTTTTTTCCTGTCTCAGGTGAGACGTTAAACCGATGCTCCAATTGCCCTCACAGGTGAATGTAAAAGATCCCATGGCACTATTCAAAGAAGAGCAGGGGCCAATATTTATTCCACAACCAACATCAGTAAAACAGATTGGTCATTATCACGTTGCTATTTGTGGGACCTTGTTGTGCACAGATTGGCTGCTGCGTTTCCTACATTACAACAGTGGCTACACTTCAAAAAGTACTTCATTGGCTGTAATGCGCTTTGGGACATCCTGTGGTCATGAATGGCGCTATATAAATGCAAGTTCTTTCTTTATTTTCCAGCAAATATACTCTCCATTAAAATCCTGGCCTTACACCCTCTGTAAGTGCCCTCTCTCAGGTTTGTACCCTCCATGTAGCCCCACTCTTCCATGGATATGTACTCTGTGTAACAGCAACCCTGGATATGTATCTACTGCATAACCCCATCTCCCTGGATGTGTACTTTATCTAACCATCCTTTCCCAGGCTTGTGCACTCTCCGTAGGTCTACTTTTCCTGGTTGTACCCATTGTAACCCTGTTTTTTCTGACTGTGTCCTTCAGTTAATCCCCACTCTCCCCACTGCTACTCTCATTGTGGTCTTGCTGTCTCTGGCTATACCCTCAGTGTAACCCCACTCTCCTCAGCTGTACCTTCAGTGTAACCCCCAATCCCCTGGCTGTAACTTCAGTATAGCCACACTGATCCACCGAACTGTAATTTAATGCCCCTTTCCCCATCATGTAACCCTGCTCTCCCTCATCCACACATAACTCCATTGCTAACATTTGTTACTTAGTTCCTGGAGATGCTGGTACTTTGAAGACAGTCTCGGTTTAGAAGGATAAATAGCTGGTGAGTCATGTACTGTACTTCATCCCATATCCACTACACAATGAAGATCACTGTTGTCCCCTGAAGATGGTGCTACTGAACGTTTGTAAAAATTCAGCATGGCCCACGATTAAGATAGCTTCATCATACAGGAGTTATTTAACAATATCTATAGGATTTCAGGATGTCTGCTTAGCTTTCTTTTTGGTAGCTGAGGTTTATTAAAAGTTTTATTTCATTGATAAATTCCATCTTGTATGCTTGGAAAGCCTTAAGGAAATCTTACTCTTTGCACCTTTGAGAAATCTGAAACAAAATGAATTTGTTTTACCTCTTAGAAACTTAGGGCCAATTCTCTGACAATAGGGCATATTCAAGACAAGTCCCCTCCCAAGCCCACTGGATTCTATGCAGGTAGTGTTCAAAAGGGAGCACCGTGAAATCGGTGGTGGGGGGTGGGGGGGTGGAGTAGAGCATACAGCCCTTGAAGGGCTGCTGCTCCAAATTAAAGGGATGTAGCCACTTTAAAGTCAATGGCCAAATGGTGAAGGTGGAGGAGGAACAAAAATCCATCTGGCGTTAAGAAAGGCTGAAAATAGTTTAAGTATTTGACAACCTTTCCAAAGGCTTTGTGGGGAGCAAGGAAAAGTGACAGGCAAAAAAGGAAGGCAAAGGCAAATAATATCAAGGGACGAAATGGAGTCCATGGGCAAGTGGTGAAACAATGCAGCCTCTGATTCCCTCTTTGATAGTTGACAGAGTTAATGTGGTGATACATGAGGTGTGTGTGAAGAAGCTTGTGCTGAATCGTACTCTAGGGCACCCTTCCCAGAGGACAGTATTGCACCATTGTCAGGCAGGAGGTGAGGGCCAGGACAAACCTCGCCTACAGTACATGGAAACAGATGCAGGAGGAGAAAGGTAAGTACCATGTACCAGGTAGATGGCATATGCCGTAGTGTATAGCCTGTCAACCTGTTCCCCATTTACTGCTCACCCATGTCAAGTTTTCACACAATCTTACAACTCTTTCAGTGCATCTCAATCATATGCATACCTAGGGAAGGCACAGTCAAGAGGCAATGTGCAATAAAAGCCTTGCCACACTGATCTTCCAAAGGCTTCACATGACAGGCATCAGTGACTCTGCACTGTGAGAGAAGCACCAATGTGGTGACATTCGGCAGCTTTTTCATGGTGTTGAGTAGGAAAGGAAATAAAAGTGCTGACCAATGTATCAATCATCTTTTTAATGCATGTATGGCCAGCACAGTACCTGGTATTGCAATACTAGCCAGGACCGTAGCAACAGGTATAAAAATTGAGATCCCTTGCACTGTCTCTATGTTGCAAATTTGCTGCAGCAGTCCTTGGTACAAATGAGAAAGCTCCGTCCTGCTGATCTATAGCAAGCTGAAGTCGTTGTTCTGTGTAATTTCCAACAGGGAAGTAGATAAGCATTCAAAAAGAAGAGTCCCCTAAAGAGACTGCCTGTTGGGCCGTACCAACAAGATAAGTTTTCAAACTGTATTTACCCAAATGTGGAGCCAGGAGGATCAGGAGCTCTCCTCCCGTCCCACATTCGACAAATGGGGACTGCTGCCGGCCACCACTAGCCCCCCGATCACCATTGCTCCCCCTCCACCTGGCCAGCACTTCCCCCTCCTCCCATCATCACTGCTTCCCCACCCCCACGGCCACCGCTACCCCCTCCCCCCATCACCACTGCTTTCCCCATCCCCCCACCCACCCCCGACCACCACTACCCCCATCCCCCCATCACCACTGCTTTCCCCATCCCCCCACCCACCCCGACCACCACTACCACCCTCCCCCCATCACCACTGCTTTCCCCATCCCCCCACCCATCACCACTGCTTTCCCCATCCCCCCACCCACCCCCGACCACCGCTACCCCCTCCCCCCATCACCACTGCTTTCCCCATCCCCCCCACCCACCCCCAACCACCACTACCCCCTCCCCCTATCACCACTGCTTTCCCCATCCCCACGGCCACCCCCAACCACCGCTACCCCCTCCCCCCATCACCGCTGCTTTCCCCATCCCCCACCCCCCACTGCCCCCTCCCCCATCACCACTGCTTTCCCCACCACCCACCCCCAGCCACCACGACCCCCCTCCCCCCATCACCACTGCTTTCCCCATCCCCACGGCCACCGCTACCCCCTCCCCCCATCACCACTGCTTTCCCCATCCCCCACTCACCCCCGACCACCGCTACCCCCCTCCCCCATCACCACTGCTTTCCCCACCCCCCACTCACCCCCGACCACCGCTACCCCCCCTCCCCCCATCACCACTACTTTCCCCACCCACCAGCCACCATTGCCCCCCTCCCCCCATCACCACTGCTTTCCCCATCCCCCCACCCCCGGCCACCGCTACCCCCTCCCCCCATCACCACTGCTTTCCCCATCCCCACGGCCACCCCCAACCACCGTTACCCCCTCCCCCATCACCGCTGCTTTCCCCATCCCCCCACCCACCCCCGACCACCACTCCCCCTCCCCCCATCACCACTGCTTTCCCCACCTCCCACCCACCCCCGACCACCATTACCCCCCCCCCCCCATCACCACTGCAAGGAAAATAAAAATTTGAAAAACGTTGCATTTTATTCCAAATTTCATTGGTGTGTTTGAGCTTGTAGTAAAAGTTTGAAATGTAACACTTGCTCACACTCCTAACTCACCCCCACCACACTAAATGCAAGAATGTGTGCTTGCAGTTTCCCCCTGATTAATTAACTGTGATGTTGCGGCCCACTCGTTATGTCCAAATAGCAATATATAGAGAAAATAAAAATTAAGAGCCAAATTAGACATCCCTGATTCAATTAATTTGAAACTGGATTCACTCCATAAATGCTTTATTAGCTATTAATCTGAATTTTCTTTTGTATACTGTTGACAGGTTGGAAACAGGCAAAGAGTAATTTATAGCACTTTACACTATTACACGGTATGCACTTCCTTAAGCTAGGCTGACTCTCGGGCATTTACCAGCATGCGTGACTTTTTTTTTCTCCATTAATTGCATTGTTGAGTACATTTCTAAGTGCTTGCTCAAACGAGTATTAAAAAAGCACACATTCTTTTAAATGCACATTAAAGGGTTTGTTTGTAATATAGCAACTCGAGCAATGTTGGCACAAGCTGGTTAGAAGGAATTGTTTATTAATAACAATGCTAATGGAATGTTGTGTTATTGGTAGCCTCATTATCGTGCAGCAACATGTTTTATAGAGGTATGAGCCAGGTGACCGGGTTATACTGCTCACCCACAGGCAAAGCAGAGCTCTGCTTTTGCATTCTTATATGCTGTCCAATAACCAAATGGTGGCTACATTTTAATGTTTGTAAAAGGTTCTCCCACACCATTGGCCTGCATTAGGGCTGCTGCATTTTTCAACTATTGGATACTACAAGGCTCAAGTCAGGATTATGATGGAATACTCACCACTTGCCTGGATAGGTGCCACAACAACACTCAGGAGGCTTGACACCATCCAGGACAAAGCCATTTGCTTAACTGTTGCCCCATGCCATTGGACTCAATACCCACCCTCTCCATCACTGGCACACTGTGACTGCAGTATGTACGGGGATGCACTGCAGCAACTCACCATGGTTACTTTGACAGTGCCTCCATTCCCTGTAAACTCTCCCACTGAAAAGGATAAGAGCAGCAGTATTGTGGGAACACCATCACTTCCAAGTTCCCCTGCTAGTCACATAGCATCCTGACTTGGACATATATTGCCTTTGCTTCATGGGCAATGGGTCAATACCCCAAATTCTAAATCTAACACTATTGGGAGCAATATCACCACAATGGTTCAAGGAGGAGGCTCAACACCACCTTCTCGGGGTAGCTAGGGATTCTATAGTGCTACAGTATGCTGAGGTTAAGGCCCCAATATTACCAGGGAGGCAGGATGGCAGCAGGGGGGGGTGGTGGCGACTGGGCACATGGGTAACCCGCCCAGTAAAATCCGTCCGTTCCCCACGCAATCGCAGGTTAATTGAAGGCACTTACCTTGGCTTTTGGGTTTCCCGTCGTCAACCTGCGCAGTGGGCGGACTGCGCACCCGAATCACCGGCTGTCAGCTGGAGGAGCCCTATTTAAAGGGGCAGTCCTCCAATGCTGCTCCTGCAGCAAAGAACCAAAATTATAGAATGAAGCAGACCGGGGAAAGGCTGCTCCCAGATTTACCGATGCCTCACTCCAGGTCCGACTAGATGGGGTGAGGAGGAGGAGGAGGGATATTTTCTACCTGGCGGACGGGAGGAAGTGGCCTGTCTCTGCCACCAAGGCGGCCTGGCTTGAGATGGCAGAGGAGGTCACCAGCAGCAGCAACGTCTCCCGCACATGGATACAGTGCAGGAAGCGCTTCAATTACCTAACTAGGTCAGCCAAAGTGAGTACACTTACTCATTCTCCTACACTCCATCTTCCACATCACCGCCCCCACCCACAACTCCTTCTGCACTGCCAACACTACTCTATCACATCTCTCCTCACACCCATTCAAACCTCATCCTCAACTTACCTGCACTTACTCACCTCCCCAGTACTCATCCCACCACTACCACTCAACCCAATCCTTATACAATGGCTCACCCAAACCAAATGCATTCAGCAGTTGGCCACATCACCATCCCTCACTCACGCCTCTCTACTTTCTCCCCTTATAGGAGAGGAGAGCCCAGAATGCACGGGAGAGGGCGAAGACCGGAGGGGGCCTGCAACATCTGGTCGTCCTTATAGACGCAGAGCAGGAGGTTCTGGAACTAAGCCGCACCCACGAGTGCCTGTCCATCGGGGATGCCGAGACTAGCACCCGACAAACGCCTGGTGACAGAACTTTAACATTCAGCACTCACAATAGCAAATGATGTTAACATGCCTTGCTATCTTCAGCACCTCAACATCTGTCATCATGCTTAATATTGCCTTCTGTTCTCTTACAGGGCCTTCAGCGAACGCCGTGACGGCAGAGAGCGATCCCTCAGAAGACAACCCGGCCTCTGAGGAGGCACCGTCACATCTGAGCGAGCCATCCACCAGCACAGATACACACACCTTGTTGGGTCCCCGTCCTCACTTAGTTGGGGTCGCACATGGTGAGTCACCACACACGTAAGCATGAGCAGTCACTGGTGGCAGAGGCAGCTGTGGAGAGTCCGCGTTGGTGGGAGCACTCTTCTCCAGGCTCTGCTCAGCTGGACACAGATGCTGAACCCTGGGGGCCATCCATGAAAAGGAGAATGATTGAAGGGCAGCAGCGCACGTGCGAGGTGCTGGAACAAGTGCCACGCACACTCTCCACAATGACGCAGAGGATGGAGGAGTCCAACTCCTGCATGAGTGGAATGGTGATACAGGTACAGGAGGGTATCTCTGAGATACTGTCACAGGGACATGAGGGCATCTCTGAGATAGTGTCGCGGGTAAGTGCGGGAATGTCTGCGATGGAGGGAAGGCTAACCTCAATGGAGCTTCAAGCACGTCTCACCAATGATTCCATTGAGGCCCTGACAACGGCTCTTCGGACTCAGGGTGAGAAACTTTCTGCCGCCTTAAACAGGCAGGCAGATTCTCTGGTATTTGCCTAACAAGGCATCGCACATGTCCTCCAAACTGTTGTCCAGTAGGTGGTAGGAGTAATGTGGGCCTGGCCCAGGAGAGGGATGATGGCGAAAGGGGACATGGAAGTGGGGCGCCACTCAAAGCGCCCCCACGTCTCACCCATTGCCCCCCTCTTAACCAGTACCAGCAATGCTGCTTCCTCTCCAGGTGGCCGAGTCTGCCCCTGCACCAGTGCAGGTGGAGCAGTCTTTGGAGGGGCCCTCACGGGCTCCGAAACCCAGAGGGTGTAGGCCCAAAGCATCTAATCGGTCAGGGCATGAACAAGGGCAACCTGCCACTACTCTGCTGCAGCCACACGGGAAGCACAATGTAAGAGTACTCGTAAGCGTAAGGTGAAGGTTTTGTGAGCACAAAGGGGATGCACAAGGGTGTTTGACGGTTTGTCATGTTTTTTATTTGTATTTGATTTTTGTTAACGGCACATTAAATATTATTATTGCCACCACCACTACCACGTCTTGGCCATTCTTGACTGGCTTGTGTAATAAGTCCCTTTCATGAGGTTCACCATGAACACCCACACTTGATGCCACCCATTGGGTGACCCTACAGTTTGTGTATGTGTAGTTGCACAACTATTTTGTGCAGGTGCCTGTGGCGCAGCACTGTGTTGTGGAGCTCCACGTGGCGGAGGTGGACGGCGTGCCTCGGATGAAGTGATGAATGCAGCTACGGCACCCCCCGTCCTGACGGTGTGAGTTTGAGCGGGTCCGCAAAGTGTTTGCAAAGTAGGTCCGCAAAGTGTTTGCAAAGTAGGTCCGCAAAGTGTTTGCACAGCAGAGTTTAGGGTATAAATTAAGCATTTTAAGTGGAAAGACAAATGTCTTGCAGTCAAAACTTTGTCTGAAGTGACAGAGTGTCCTGCTGCAATACATGAGGTTTTCCCCCCACCTGTCAAATAATCCTTTGCATCTCCCACTGGCTGCTGGCTGAAACACGTCTGCTCCAACAGGGAGTGTTTTCCACAGCACAGGAAACACGCTGAGAATCCTTAAAAATTGCACCCCTGCCAAAATCTCCACTCAATGAGGTCTGTCAAGTACCTCAAGTGTCTAACTACCTATCTAAAGCAGCATCTCGTCGGCTTTAATTGCTGGTGAGAGTCCCGCATTCGGGAGCTGCGGGCGCACCCAAACGCGTCACTGGGGAACCTGGACGTGAGTGAGTTGGACCCGGGCTCTGAACCCGCTCTGGGATTCCGCCATTTTAGGAGCCCCCGCCGCCCCCAACACACCTGCTCGGCCATCCAAAAATCGGCCCCTAAGACACAAATAATTCTCAGTGCAAGAGACACCCATCCACATTCAATATTGCACCTGTACCTACACCGGATTGTACAGATACCTGGACCTGCCAAAATTAAGTTATGTTACATAGGAACTCTATATACATTAAACAGATCAAACACAGAAACTGTATGCAGTAAAGAGGCACCGTCTTTATGATAAAAGTATCCTCTTCTGGTTAGGAAGGAGATTAGTGTATAGTTTTCATCATATCAACGTCCCACACAAGTGATGCAATTATGTATTTCAACATTATTTACATAATTGCTTGTGAGCAAATGTGAAAAGGTTTGCCTGGTACTTTTTATGAAGGTAGAACTTGTATGGAGTATCATGTGATCTAGTGCCAGGATCGTCACTTACATCTAACATTGTATTTGGATGGCAATATTAATTCATGTTTCACTCTCAGCTGGCCTACAAACACAACAGGTCAATGGAGATTGCAGAAAAATCAGACTGGATTGTTAAAATACCAGTGAACTAAATGCCTTCCCTTTCCCTCCTTCATCTATTCCCCCTCCCACCTTCATAAATAAGTCAAATTCCATTATTATAACTTGGGATTCCAGAATTTTTTGCTGATATTCATGGCTCCGTCCATTTATAATGACAGCAGATGGTTTAGTGACTAAATAGGTCAAATTCTGTTTAACAACTTGAGATCTTTGGGGTTTACATGCAATAACAACTTGCATTTATATAGTGCATTTAACATAGAAAAACATCTGAAGGCATAACCAAAAAAATGGATGTTGACCAAAGGAGGCGATATTAGGAGAGATGACCAAAAGCTTGGTGAAAGGGGTGGCTTTTAAAAAGGAGGAAAGGTACAGGAGTTTAAAGAGGGAATTCGAGGGCATGAGGCCTAGGCAGCTGAAGACACAGCTGCCAATGGTGGGATGAAGAGAGGGCAGATGCACAAGAGGCCAGGGAAAGAAGAACAAAGTTTGGGGGAACGCATTGAAGACTGGAGGAGGTTACAGAGATGGGGAAGGGGCAAGGCCATGAAGGGATTAACCACGAGGATGTCAAAACTGTAAACCAGTGGCCTTGATAATGTGCAGTAGTGCAGGTTGTTGAACCACACTGCTGTGATTGTGGTTGTGATTGGTATGACTGTCACGTTAACCTAATGTGAAGACAATGAAGTGAACATAACGCCTTACACACAAGATTACCTCCATACCTCAGTCGCAATCACTATAATCTCCATTTTCAAGCTAATTTTATTTCCTCCTCTTCTACAGACCAAGTTAAGTCTGTTACGGTGTCTGTTCCTCTCTATGCAGTACATACCAGGTAATATCTGCCTCAGTGTTGGCTTTTTATATACAGTACACACGAGGGTAGTAGCTGCACTGTATCATTAGAATCTGTCATAGTGTCAGCTTCTGTATACAAAGTGTGTAAAATCTGGTATTGTACCATGATCACTGACAGCTCCTGTATAGAGAGGATATGCCAGGAAAAGTAGAACAATTCAACCAGATCGGGTACTGCAGGGCTTCATCAAGACAGCAATAGAGAAAATGGCTAGCTTAACTTAATTAAAAAAGTCAACTTGTGGGCTGTAGATGACATCTGAAATGATAACAGAAAAGCTAAAACATTTTAGGAGAGGTTGTTCTCTTCGCTGAAATAGGGACAGAGACCCACAACATCACATCTCCCCGACCTTACTATGAGATTACCAGGGCTACCACCAGAGAATGTAACCAGGCCTGTCCCTGCCATAGGAGCAGGCCCATTGTTGGGATGTAAGTGAGGCAGGAAGGGTGTTCCCAGCCCAACTGACTCATTTGACCCTGAGGGTGGCCATGGGGCACATAAATAGAGTGGTATCCCAAAAAGCCAGCAATTAAGCTTGTTCCAGGACCCTCCACAGGCCCCAATGCTGATAGCAGGGAGTGCAGCTGAAATCATCTTGGACTTGCAGCCACAATTCTATTTCTGTCCACACCCTACCCCCCTTCCCAGTGCAAGGCCCTGTCAAGAGGCAGCCCTACACCTGGAGGGTGCTCAAGCCTGCAAACATGGAAGTACTGGTCCTTCAGCAAGCACAGTACATCTCTGGTGGGGGAGGGCAAGAGGAAAATCCACCCTCTTACCTTTGCCAGATGAATCCTAAATTTCAGTAAACTTCCATACATTCACTCACAGGCATCAGTTATCAATTATAGTACGTAACAAATTTTATGCATTCATTTTCTTACTGATGCAGTGGTCTCTTCAATAAGGTTTTCGCAATGTCATTTAAGTTGATGGTACAATGAAGGTTATTCGCCTTTTTATGATGCAGGACCCGACAGTACATTTTTACCTTCTGCAGTGTTATCCGCTTTCTATTCCCAACACTAGATTAGTGTTAAGTTCCATCCTGGGTCAGTATAATAACTAGTGCTATTGACGTACCCTACACTTCACCTGGGAGGATCCCTGATCATCTGTACCTGCTCATAACTTGAAGTGTTGCAGGGAAACTTTCCAACTGCACACAGGCGTAAAGAGCAGGACAGGTGGGCTGTTTGCCTGCCATGTTGAGAATCAACAGTTGATTCAGGTGATCTATGATCCTCCCAGATAAAGTAAAAAACTTGTAAAGTTAACACTGGTACTAGGGTCCACTCACCATGAGAGGCAGGGCACATCGAACTAAAATGATGGTCACACAGAGCTAATCGATGGAAGCTGTAGTATTGTCTATCTAATTTCTCTGCTCTGTAAAACACTTACACAGTTCAAGTAGAGTGGTTAATTAGTAAGTCTATAATTAATTATCTAATTACCCAAAGAATTGAATTTATTTACTTACAGTAAGTTCTCTTTCCTTGTCTCCTAGGGACAGTATGAAGTCTGATTTATTCACTCCTAAGGTTTCACTGGTTCAAGCTTAACCCTTACAGACCAGCGTACAAAGCAGCTATGAAACTCTCTCATTTCCCTCTCTCCATCTGTTTGTATCAAACCTCACCCTCTCATACCCCTGGAGGCTTTTGGGAGTCACAAATCCCATTCTGATTGGTTCAGGGACCTCTGCTTCTGCTGTAGTGAACCAATCTCAGTCTAGGTCATGCATAGTTAATGATGTGATTTAAGCTGAAAATAAACTCTATTCAATATGTGATCCTTACATTGAGGGGAGGTGGAGTCTTCCTCTCAAGCTTCTACAATGTCAAAATATTTCAATTATTTTGCAAATATCTGCATTAAAAAAAATCCCCTCACATTTCTATTCAACAATCTGTTTGCAAAATAAAGGAACACCAGCATTTATGTGGCCCCTTATTACATCTCTTAGAAACATCTCTCAAGACTCTCAGACAGTTAATCATTTGGAAATATAGTGACTTGCTATGTAGGACAGTGTGGCACAGTTAATCTATTTTAGTGGTGTTGGGTGATGAAGGAATGTGGCCAAGAAGAATAGAGCCATGGGACCTTTTCAGGGTAAATTTTACAAAGCTTCTATCCTGGTGACCATGGAATGGAGTATCAAGGTTAGAAGCTTGAATCCACAACCTTCTGACTCAGAGGCAAGTGTGCTGCCAATTGAGCCATTTTTGAACTTAGAAGGAAAATGGGATTTTCTGCTTGGGCAGAATCCCACCAAAACTTGAGG
The DNA here is from genome assembly GCF_035084215.1 of Heptranchias perlo. Lineage (NCBI taxonomy): Eukaryota > Metazoa > Chordata > Chondrichthyes > Hexanchiformes > Hexanchidae > Heptranchias > Heptranchias perlo. The sequence goes on from NC_090338.1 coordinate 20,855,418, forward strand.
GTGGGATTCTGCTTGTTCCAATGGCCTGCTGCGAATTCCAAATGATATTCCAGAGTCACCCTTGTTTACATAATTTAGCATCATACAGCACAGATGGTGGCCATTCGGCCCATCGTGCCTGTGCCAGCTCTTTGTTGAGCTATACAGTTAGTCCCACTCACTTGCTCTTTCCCCATTGCCCTGTAAATTTTTTTCCTTCAAGTATTTAACCAATTCAGTTTTGAAAGTTATTATTGAATCTGCTTCCATCATCCTTTCAGGCAGTGCATTCCAGATCATAACAACTCGCTACGTAAAAAATTTGTGTGGGACTTCAGTTATGTGGAGAGGCTAGAGAGGCTGGAATTGTTCCCCTTGGAGCAGAGAAGGTTAAGGGGAGATTTAATAGAGGTGTTCAAAACTGTGAAGGCTTTTGATAGAATAAATACTGTCAAAAGGGTCGGTAACCAAAGGACACAGATTTAAGATAATTGGCAAATGAACCAGAGTGCGAGATGAGGAGAAATTCTGTTACACAGAGAGTTGTTATGATCTGGAATGCACTACCTGAAAGGGTGGTGGAAGCAGCTACAATAGTAACTTTCAAATGGGAATTGGATATACACTTGAAAAGGAAAAATTTGCAGGGCTATGGGGAAAGAGCGGGGAGTAGGACAAATGGAATAGCTCTTTCAAGGAGCCGACATGGGCACGATGAGCTGAATGGCCTCCTCCTGTGTCAGAAGCCTGCCTCTGAGCGGGGGTTTGGTGGAGAGGGGGGTGTGGTGGGGGCAGGGGTAGGGAGGGAGAGCGGGGGAAGGAAGGAAATCACTTGTTCAGGCCTCGGGCACTTGCAGTCTGAATTGATTGAACTCTGGTGTGGGGGGGAGGGGCGCGAGGGGCAGAGGAGGGATTTAAATTTCAACTCCTTCTCTACCCTCCATAGTATCATTGTATGCCAGGAACACTCAGGTGTTCTTAATGTCCAGTGTTGCTATGGTGCTAATGACAGTATGTATGTGGTGTGGTGTTTTTTCATTTCAATATGCTTGCCCATACTTAGAGTCATAGAGTCATAGAGTTATACAGCACGGATAGAGGCCCTTCGGCCCATCGTGTCTGCGCCGGCCATCAAGCCCAGTCTAATCTAATCCCATATTCCAGCATTTGGTCCGTAGCCTTGTATGCTATGGCATTTCAAGTGCACATCCAAATGCTTCTTGAATGTTGTGAGGGTTCCTGCCTCCACAACCGTCTCAGGCAGTGAGTTCCAGACTCCAACCACCCTCTGGGTGAAAAAGTTCTTTCTCAAATCCCCTCTAAACCTCCCGCCTTTTACCTTGAATCTATGCCCCCTTGTTATAGAACCCTCAACGAAGGGAAAAAGCTCCTTAGTATCCATCCTATCTATGCCCCTCATAATTTTGTACACCTCAATCATGTCCCCCCTCAGCCTCCTCTGCTCCAAGGAAAACAAACCCAATCTTCCCAGTCTCTCTTCATAGCTGAAGCACTCCAGCCCTGGTAACATCCTGGTGAATCTCCTCTGCACCCTCTCCAAAGCGATCACATCCTTCCTGTAGTGTGGCGACCAGAACTGCATACAGTACTCCAGCTGTGGCCTAACCAGTGTTTTATACAGCTCCATCATAACCTCCTTGCTCTTATATTCTATGCCTCGGCTAATAAAGGCAAGTATCCCATATGCCTTCTTTACCACCTTATCTACCTGTTCCGCCGCCTTCAGGGATCTGTGAACTTGCACACCAAGATCCCTCTGACCCTCTGTCTTGCCTAGGGTCTTCCCATTCATTGTATATTCCCTTGCCTTGTTAGTCCCTCCAAAGTGCATCACCTCGCACTTTTCCGGGTTAAATTCCATTTGCCACTGTTCCGCCCATCTGACCAACCCATCTATATCGTCCTGCAGACTGAGGCTATCCTCCTCGCTATTTACCACCCTACCAATTTTTGTATCATCAGTGAACTTACTGATCATACCTTTTACATTCATATCCAAGTCGTTAATGTAGACCACAAACAGCAAGGGCACCAGCACAGATCCCTGTGGTACCCCACTGGCCACAGGCTTCCAGTCACAAAAACAACCTTCGACCATCACCCTCTGCCTTCTGCCACTAAGCCAGTTTTGTATCCAAAGTGCTAAGGCACCCTGGACTCCATGGGCTCGTACCTTCTTGACCAGTCTCCTGTGCGGGACTTTATCGAAGGCCTTACTGAAATCCATGTATACCACATCCACTGCGTTACCCTCATCCACGCGCCTAGTCACCCCCTCAAAAAATTCAATCAAATTAGTCAGACATGATCTTCCCTTGACAAAGCCATGTTGACTATCCCTGATTAATCCTTGCTTCTCCAAGTGGAGACTAATTTTGTCCTTCAGAATTTTTTCCAATAATTTTCCTACCACTGATGTTAGGCTCACTGGCCTGTAGTTCCCCGGTTTTTCCCTACTCCCCTTCTTGAATAATGCTACTACATTAGCGCTTCTCCAGTCCTCTGGCACATCCCCTGTGGCCAGAGAGGTTCTGAATATATGTGTTAGAGCCCCCGCAATCTCCTCCTTTGCCTCACACAGTAGCCTGGGATACATTTCGTCCGGGCCTGGGGATTTATCCATTTTTAGGCCTGCTAAAACCGCCAATACCTCCTCCCGCTCGATGTTAATATGTTCAAGTATATCACAGTCCCCCTGTCATATTTCTATGTCGACATCGTCCTTCTCCATAGTGAAAACTTGGGTGGACATATTCTGTGCCACTGGGCAATGGGAAGGAGGAGGGCTTGGGTGGTACATGTCCCCGAGCATTTGTATATCCCCATCCACCTACCCCAGATCTGCTGGTGGAAAGTCTAGGCAGAAAGCTGCAGTGAAAGAGTGTAGTAGTGGCACATGCAAAACAGGCTGCATGACCTGCCTCTGTGCTGTAACTTCTGCATCATATTAACATAACAACAGATCTCACATTCCTCTCTAATTATGCCGTTCGCTAGAGATCACCAACCATTAAATGGGCAGATGTGCTTGTCTCCAGAGGTTTCTTAATTCTCTGAATGTTTATGACAAGGGCGCTGCAGAGTTCCACTTGCTACCAGTGAACACTGTTCAGTACAGCCTTGAAGGCTCTGACTGAGGTCTATCAGTGTCAGTGCTTATACTGGCACTGAACACAAATGCAGTGAAGCGCACTGAGCATCGGCAATTTGTTCTCTTTTTTCTCTTTGTCTCCTTTTCTTTTTTCCCTTTCTTGTTTTGTTTTCTTGCAAATTTGCACCCTCCCTGACACTGTACCTCTTTTACCAGTCTGGAAGCAGAGTGGGAGCAGATATTTTATGCAAAATATTTTCTTTATTAACATCATGAATTTTTTGTTCAAGGAACAACATGCTTTCGGGGAGCTCAGTAACTGACAATGAAGGAAAAGCTGTGTGTTTGTATGTGTGTGTTTGTATCATTATATATATAACGTGTGTAAATTTATCTTTTGGTCTGTGAGTGTATCGAGAGCTGTAACACAATTTTGGGATTCAGAAGACCAAATTTACCACCCTGATTCTATCTCATTGTTTATGACTTTGTCCGAAGCACGTACTATTGCAATGTAGCAAACTCTCAGTCATTCACGTCCTCTGTCTAATTGAATATCAACTCCCATACACTATGGTGATCCAATAAAAAGGAACACACAGCTCCCTTGACTGTCCTGTTCAATGTGTGTGGACAAACACAGGCTATATCAGTTCTTTTATGTTATCATTGTTTAATGATGTTTTTATCTGTTTTCTTCTGACCATTAGCATCAGTTTGAGCAGCTATTATACAGTAACCAGGAAGCAATGATTCTAGAGCAGTGCCGCTTGTAATTGCAAAAGCCATTAGTACAGTGGGTGGCTTTGGAACAATCATCTCTGGATTTATTGACTAATTTTAAATGGAATTGTTGTTAAAGGAAGTAGAGGTTATGGTATTGTTATAATGTCAATCTCTAATCTGTTACTGGGAACATAAGTGATTCCATTGCTATGATTTAACCCACTGAATGCTATTCAGTGTACCAGTCAATAATTCACTATAATCCAGCACTATATGATTCATATTCATTCATCGAATCATAGAATCATACAGCACATAAGGAGGGCATTCAGCCCATCAAGCCTCTGCTGGCTCTCTGAAAGAGCAATCCAAATAGTCCTACTCCCCTGCTCTTTTTCCTTTTTAAGTAGACATCCAATTTCCTTTTCAAAATTACAATTGAACCTGCTTCCACCACCCTTTCAGGTAATGCATTCCAGATCATAACAACTTGCTGAGTAAAAAAAATTCTCCTTATCTCCTCCTGGCTTTTTTGCCAATTATTTTAAACCTGAGTCCTCTGGTTACTGACTCATCTGTGCAAAGCTCTGCATCAGAAGCATTAAATCATAAAATTTACCCCATTGTATACACTGGGTAAAAGTGAACAATCAGTTTTATTTGGCTACTACAGAGCTTATGTCTGTTTCAAAGTCTTCTACACATGTAATATGCACAAGGCAAAATTGGCTAATTCTCTCCTTTGCAGTCTGTTTCTTGGTATCACTCTGTATCTAAATGTTCAGCACACATTGGCCGAAAGTGAACACATTTTTTCCTGTCAGGTGCTGTAGGGTCCTAAATAAGGAGATAAATACTAACCCAAGGGCCAAACAGACTAATGGATATACATTAACGTTGCCCATGTTGGGTTGGGAAGTGCACTCTTTTATAACTTGGGCCCACCAAGCCTGAACAGAAATCATCATTCCCAGAGAGGCCTGTCTACAACAGTTTTCCATAACTTGAATTAACGGCAAATTCACCAGTTGGATTGAAACCAGAGAATGATGATGAATGGGGGCAAACAGCTCTGTTTGATGGACAGTTACTAATAGAGTTCTTTAGAGCTCCATTTTAGATCACCAGCTGTGACATTAGTCACAAATGATTTGAAAGAAAGAAAGAATTGGTACTACAAAATTTGCTGAGGATAGTAAGCTATGTGGCCAGGTGACCAGAATAAGTAAGATAAACATTCAAAGAGATCTGGACCAATTAAGCAGATAAGATAAGGATTTGCAGATGGGTTTTAATGTGAACAAATGTAAGGAAATGCACATTGTTCCAGGCAACAGCAGGTGGAATACACAATGAAAGGATTTCTTCTGGCAGAAGTATACAGGAATTTGAACACAATTATTGATCGTTCGTTGAATATTTTGACAAAAACTCTGATTATTTTTGAATATGTTAGACCCTGTGGAAGTTAAGGACAGAATTGCAGAATATCACAGATAATCTCCAAATAAGATTAGGTATACTTAAAGGACTTAAAGTCTTGAAGGGGTTCTAGCTTAATGAAAAAAAGTATTTGGTAGAAATATTATAGTTTAAGGAGGGAGAAGAGCCATTCCCTCCAAACACTTCTTCATGAATTGCTATAACTGTTATTGAAATATGACATTTGTGGCAATAATCTGGTGTCATTGCGTTGCCTCATCACATCATTTAAAAAAATTCCACTTTATTACAAATATGGTGAAATGTTTGCTTCCAAGACTTGTTGCTTTGGCAATAATGCAATGTTAAGAAGAGCAATGCGATTTTAACATTTGCTATCACTAATGCCAGTAGCACAGATCATTAAAATGCTAATATAGTATGTTATAGAGAGGTGGGGTATGGTTGCCTCTCATGATTGCACACAGAGTGCGTTATTCATTTCCGTCAGTGCATCCAGGTCAGCACAGAATTGAAGAGGCTGGGGGAGAGAAATTGGTTAAAGAACAGCATGACTGAAAATTTCTGAAGAGATGGGTTGCCAAAACCTCTGCATCAGGAGAAAGCTATGCAGTACAAAGGCCTCTAGAGTAATGCAATCTTGTTGCATAGTGAATGTGGCCCTTCAATGTGTGATGTATGCTTTTCACCATCTAAGACATATGAATGATACCCTAAATGGCTCCTAGTACACAGTGGCAGATATTGACCTTGAGACGCTTTGTTATTCCATTAGGTAAAGAATTGGAAACCAGTATTCCATTATGCATATATGTGAAAATGCAAGGTGTTTGTTTCCTGTCCCCGGAGTTAGCATCAGCTTCATCACCAGTTTATTTCATAGTCTATGCTGCTGTTATGTCCTGTTTAATTCCATCCATTTTCCATCGATGCTCGAATGTAGAGTTTTGGTTTGGCTTATTGTCTCAGTGCACGTCAGTGGAAAATAACCAGTAACAAGAGAATTAGAAACATTGGCGGGGGCGGAGTGAAATTTCCCTGTTTTTCTCCACAATTAATGACCTGCTAAAGGAATCGCATTTTCAGAAATCACATACTTCAAAGATGCAGGTTCAGATGGTTTTGTAAGTGAGTCATTAATTATGGAGGAAAACAAACATTCACCTGTTTTCATTGAGGAATTTCAAGCCCTAGATTTATTATTGGCATGCAATGTTTCTTTCAACACTAGCATTGCTCATGGAATACAGTTTAAAATCCCACATTTGGATTCAGTTAATGTCATATCTCCCTGTTGAGGGTTAGAGATCCTAAGTAAAATTCTACCTGATCACAATTTAAAGCAGTGACAAAGCACTGCCCTTTCACATTGAAAGTAATCAATTAGACAGCTGCTTGTTTGGACCTGACTATTTGATTGGATATACAAATCCAAACTATGCAAAAAAACACCTGGCTTTTCACTGGTAAGGTTAAGTTGTTTCAAGGTTTAGTTATTTCAGGTCTGTTACATGTATCACATGAGAGAGACATACACTATAGAGCAACTCTGTTGATTGAGGGACACAAATTTCATTATCAAGAACAGATGACAGAAATTTACCTGATTATGTCGGCAATGGCAAACTCCTCCAGATATTCACAGACCTAATTTAAGCAGAGGATACCAACAGACTAATCCTCTCCCTTCACCCCCACTGTATAAAATTCCAGTGGACTAAAGCCATTCATTTATTAGCATTGTGCTGAAAGGCACTGGAATAAATCACTTTCCAATAATCCCCACAGAATTCCGGTGAACAAAATCACTTCCTTTGGAGGGTCCCCTAATTAGAGATAACACTTCTATGGAGACAAGGGGCTCGATTTTGCAATGGTGGTGAGTTGGCAGCGGGGAGGTGAAGGTGCACATGGCAAGCCCGCATGAACAAAACTTACTGTTTCTGACGCGATTACATGTTGATTGATGATAACATCCTCTCTGGGTTTCACACCCGGCGGCCAGCCTGATTGACAGGCTGGCTGCTGTCAGGAGCGGCAACACGAGGTGGGTGGGGGTGCGAAAGAGAGAGAGTGAGACGTCATCCGGCGCTGGACTGGAAGACCGAGGGGGGGACAGTGGAAGATCCGGCGCTGAACTGGATGACGGGTCGGGGGGGGGGGTGTGGGGGGGAGAGGGGAAGATCGGGGGGAGGGGGGAGATGGAGGGGGAGATCGGAGAGGGGGACATCAAAGCAGGATGCAATGGTCGGTTCATTTTGTGTTTTCACTTCCGTCTATGGTTTTTTAGTTAATTTATTTAGTTTCTTGTTCCCTGATCCGGCCTTTCATGTCTGGTTTCACCAGGAGTGATTCAGAGGCGGTGAGCAAGCCGCCTAGGTAAGTTAAAAATTGTTCTAATGACCTACTCTGTCACAGGTAAAATGCCTTAAGTACCTCAATGAGGTACATTTGGCTCTTTAACTGTCATCCCACCAGCTTTAATTGCTGGCGGGACTTCTGTTTTCGGGTCGCCTGCGTGCGCACAGGTTGGTGCCTGGGAAACTTGGAAGTCGGCGGGTTGGAGCCGATTTTCGGAGCCCCCCCTAGCCCCCGCAATTGCCTCCTAAAATCACCCTCAAGATGCATTCAAACTTGGCTTCTCTTTAAAGCTGCTTCGAGTACCTCAGATACAAACACCCTATTGCCATGCTGTGCAATATCGCAGTGAAAGCTTGACATGGCAGTTTCTGCTACTATTGCCTCCCATTTATCTCTGGTACTGGAAATTGGACTGGCTACGATTTGGAAAGAAATAAGATCTCTTGAATTAGGATTTCAGGCTAATGTGATTGGTTCTGAGCCTGATCTTTCAGAGGTTTGAGTTTATGCTCCACAATCTGAAAATTGTTTGCATTAAAAATATTAGCTCTGGTTCAGTGATAGCATTCTTACCTCTGAATCACAAGGTCATGGATTCAAGCCTCGGACCAGAGACTTTAAGCACATAATTTAGGCTGACACTTCATTGCAGTACCAAGGGGGTGCTGCACTGTCAGTTGGTATTTTTTTAATGAGGTATTAAACCAAGGCCCCGTCTGCACCTACAGGCAAAGGTAAAAGATCCTATGGTAACAACATTTATCTCTCAACCAACATCACTGAAACAGATTAACTGGTCATTTATCTCATTGCTGTTTGTGGAAATGTGTTGTGCACAAATTGTATTTCCCTACATTACAACAGTGACTACACTTCAGAAGTACTTAATTGGCTGTGAAGCACTTTGGGACATGCTGAGGCTGTGCTATATAAATGCAAACTTGTTCTTTCTTTCCTTTTAACTTCCATTGCATAAAATGCCAATCAATGCATTCCCACTGTATAGATTTATCATTTGTAAACAATTTTACAACACCAAGTTATAGTCCAACAAATTTATTTTAAATTCCACAAGCTTTCGGAGGCTTCCTCCTTCCTCAGGTGAACGGACACCGTTCACCTGAGGAAGGAGGAAGCCTCCGAAAGCTTGTGGAATTTAAAATAAATTTGTTGGACTATAACTTGGTGTTGTAAAATTGTTTACAATTGTCAACCCCAGTCCATCACCGGCATCTCCACATCATAGATTTATCATAGAATCATAGAGCACTGAAGGGGGCCGTTCAGCCCATCGTGCCTGTACCAACTCTTTGAAAGAGCTATCCAATTAGGCCCACTCCCCTGCTCTTTCCCTGCAGCCCTGCAAATTTTTCCCTTTTAAGTATATATCCAATTCCTTTATGAAAGTTAATATTGAATCTGCTTCCACCACCCTTTCAGGCAATGCATTCTAGATCATAACTGTTTGCTACGTAAAAAAGATTCTCCTCATTTCCCCCCTGGTCTTTTTGCTAATGATCTTAAATCTGTGTCCTTTGGTTACCGACTGTCCTGCCAGTGGAAACAATTTCTCCCTATGTACTTTACCAAAATCCATCATAATTTTGAACACATCCATTAAATCTCCCATTAACCTTCTCTGCGCTAAGGAGAACAAACCCATTTCTGAATCAAAAAGTAAAATGTTAACAATCTTCCAGTGCACAGGACATGAAATTTGGCAGTCTGTTGTCAAATATAACCTGGAGACAGCAGGACATCGTAAGAATCAAATCCATTTTGGGTTAAAGTAGAAAGTTCAGCATTTTCTGTTTGTAATTTAAATGAATTTCCAACAGTTCTAAAATGGGCTGTGGAACACAGATTAGTCACTTGACATTTTAATCCGTGGTTTATGGAACTCCTGTTGCGAGAACAAAAATTGCTTGGCAAAAAAACAAAAATGATTCTTATTGTGTGAGCCGAGTAAGTGCTGGCAGTGTATTGAATGTGAAAAGCATCATAACCAAGCATAACCCTTTCCTCAGGTGAAGGTTCCAGCAGAAGCAACTGGATAGTAATCAGAAGAGCTCAAACCTGGCTGATTTTTGTTTTCCCCATCCTTAGCCCAGAGATGCAGTTTAGCATCCCAACTGCTCTCCTGGCTGAACTCACCGAACTCAGCACAGAACAGTTGTCGTACTTGGGGACTATTGAGTCAATGTGGCTCAGGAAACACAATTATTCTGTCATCAAGAAAACTGATTCTTCCTTCTCCTCCCGAGACCCCTGAAGGTCATCAAAATGGAAAAATTAGAAGATTTTGTTTGTTAATTTTGGCTCAGTTTCCATTTCACATTTCTCCTAACTGCTTGGCAGTGACCAGGTACAAGGAACTTCAGTTAATATTGTAAATTTGATGTGTTTATCCAGTAGTCTCATTAAAACCCACCCAATTTTCCTTTGACAAATGCATTCATATTATTGAGTTCCATGCTGCAAGTTGGTGAAATAAACCCAGATCTAATATTGAATAATTTTTCATACTGTACAAAATATTCATGAGAAGGATTCATTTCTTACTTAAATAAATTTAATGTAAAATTGCAGTTGACTTTTCTTTGCCATCAAACATTTATTGGTAGCCTTTGTAGTTTCTTCTTATCAACTTTCTGAGGGGACCTGTGTATCCAAACTGAATTCTAATGATGTACCAGTAGGAGGGTCAAATCTTATAACTTTAATAATTTACAAAAGTGAGATGTTGTTAGAAAAGTAGGAATATCTAGAGGATACACAGGGTATAATTTCAAAGTTTGCAGATGACACGAAACTCAGAAATGTGGTAAACAATGTGGAGGATAGTAACAGACTTCAGGAGGACATAGTCAAGACTAGTGAAAAGGGCAGACACGTGGCAGATGAAATTTAACACTGAGAAGTGTGAAGTGATACATTTTGGCAGCAAGAATGCGGAGAGGCAATATAAACTAAATGGTGCAATTTTAAAGGGGTTGCAGGAACAGAGAGACCTGGGGGAATACATGCATGTATCTTTGAAGGCTATTAAGAAAGCATATGGGATCCTGGGCTTTATTAATAAAGGCATAGAGTACAAAAGCAAGGAAGTTATGCTAAACCTTTATAAAACACTGGTTAGGCCTCAGCTGGAGTATTGTGTTCAATTTTGGGCACCACATTTTAAGAAGGATGTCAAGACCTTAGAGAGGGTGCAGAAGAGATTTACTGGAATAGTACCAAGGATGAGGGACTTCAGTTATGTGGAGAGCCTGGAGAAGCTGGACTTGTTCTCGTCACAGCAGAGAAGATTAAGAGGAGATTTGATAGAGGTGTTCAAAATCATGATCGGAAATAAGGAAAAACTGTTTCCAGTGGCAGAAAGTTCAGTAACCAGAGAGCACAGGTTTAAGGTAATTGGCAAAAGAACCAAAGGCGATATGAGGAAGCATTTTTTTATGCAGCGAGTTGTTATGATCTGGAATGCACCGCCTGAAAGGGTGGTGGAAGCAGATTCAATGATAACTTTCAAAAGGGAATTGGATAAATACTTGAAGGGAAAAAATGTACAGGGCTATGGGGAAAGAGCAGGAGATTGGGACTAATCGGAAAGCTCTATCAAAGACTTGGCACTGGCACGATGGGACAAATGGCCTCCTTCTGTGCTGTATCCTACTATGACACTATGATACTGTTGCTGATAGGATTGCATTGTTACACTACAGGAAACACTTAAATAAGGATAAACTTAGAATCATACAGCACAGAAGGAGACCATTCAGCCCATCGTGCCTGTGCCAACTCTTTAAAAGAGCTATATAATTAGTCCCATTCCCCTGCTCTTTCCCTGTAGCCCTGCAATTTTTTCCTTTTCAAGTATATACCCAATTCTCTTTTGAAAGCTACTATTGAATTTGCATCCACTACCCTTGCAGGCAGTGCATTCCAGATCATAACAACTCGCTGCTTAAAAACAATTCTCCTCATCTCCCCTTTGGTTCTTTTGCCAATTATCCTAAACCTGTGTCCTTTGGTTACCGAACCTCCTGGCAGTGGTAACAGTTTCTCCTTATTTACTCTATCCAAATCCTTTATAATTTTGAACACCTTTATTAAATCTCCTCTTAACCTTCTCTGTCTAAGGAGAACAATCCCAGCTTCTCTAATCTCTCCACTTGGTCACTTCAAAATTGGAATACTGGAATTTTCACCATTGAACAAAATGTAAAGTTATCTAATTTTCCAAACTGAGTAAATTTGAATTTGAAGCTTGTTTTTTTGCATTCCTGCTGTCAGTTTTGTAAGATCCACAGAAGGAAAAAGGAAGCAAATGCAAATATCTAGTAGTGTTAGTCTAGTGAGCCTCATTTGTGTACAGTTCTGATGTGAGCAGATTAGTGTTATTACAAGCTTCCCTCATATCCTGATTCTTTCACAGTAATATACCATATAACACACTGACTATAACCAACTTTGTCTGCTTTGATCTGTTGGTTATGGCACTAGACTAGCAGCCCAAAGCTAATGGGGGTAATTTTAACCATCAAGAACGGGTGGGTTGGCGGCGGGTGGGAGTTGAAAATAGTTGTTTTTTTGGATTGCAACTGTATAATTTTCGGACTTTGTATTCCCAGTGGTAAGCCTGTACTTTTATGCACCTACGTTAAACCCAGAAGTGAAACTGGGTTGCAGTCACGACCCAAAAAACAACTATTTTCAACTCCCACCCGCCCTCAACCTTCCTGTTCTTGGGGTTTAAAATCACCTCCAATGAGTTCAAATTTACCATGGCAAATTGTGCAGTTGAATTCAATAAGTCTGGCAAGATAAGAATGAAAGCTGCTGGATTGTTGTAAATTACAAACGGTTCACCAATGTCCTTCAGGGAAGGGAACCTACCATGCCTACCCAGTCTGGCTTAATGCCCTTTGAAACAATTGGTACAGAACATCTGCAAAAAACCCAATCACTCACAAAGGCTGTAGTGGTTTAAGGACTAGGCCCACCACCTTCTCAGGGTAACTAGTCATGGGTAGTTAATGTAGCCTTTTCAACATTCCCCACACCCCATGAACAAATTTCTCACCCACAATTCTCCATGCAGCTTTGACATGTGGTGATCCACTGAGTATTCCAAGCACTTCCCTACAGTAAGGGAGCAACCTGAAGTGGAATAATTGGCCTGGAGCACATCATTTGCTTGATGAGCTGCTTCTTGGCACAGAAGAATAATGAAAGGGAAAAATAAATACCGTTAAAGTATTCATTTACTATTATGATTCAAGAGGATTTTTCTTAAAAATAAATGCCAAACCATAATGAAGAGCAACTGTTTTTATCCTGATATTTAAAATTATAATTTTCAAAAATTTTGAATGCTTCATCGGCATATTTGTGTTTTTCCGTAGTATTTTCAGTAGGCTGATTCACTGATTATGTGACAGGTTGCATATCAATCGTGTTTTTCTTATTACCTATTTGACCAGTAGTATCCAGTGCAATAGTTCACATCAAAAGAGGAAACCTTTGGGAAGTGGTGGTTTAGGCATTAGATACTGGCCTACTGCTAAAGGACCTGGGTTCAAATCCACTGGAGATTAATGGATCAAAATTCTCTGTCTGCCTGATGTAAGAGTTCCTGGCCAGTCTCAAACCAATTCCGTATGGACATGGGCCTACACTACAAAACTGCACCGAATTCACACGAAAGGAAACTATCACAGGAGTAATAGGGTAGCCTTCTGAGGTTGGAGCTAAAGCATGTTGTTGAGGTTGAGCACGGGAGTTTTACTCTGTATCCAGCTGTGCTTTACCTAACTTGAGAATGTTTCAGACTGACCAAATTGGAAATGTTTCATTTCCCAGCACTAACATCCTTCATCTTACCATAAAGAATTCACAAGAGTTTCTTTTTAAAAAAATCTGCAATAAACTCAAAGGTGAAGATAATTAACTTTTAAAGACTACATTTTAATTAATGATTCAAAGTGTCAAATTAAAATATTGTACTGATTGTTTGGCAATTCTGTTAATAATGGTGTGGGATGCACAATTGGAGAATTTGACCTTCAATTCTTTATATGTATTGTTATATTAAAATGTGTCAGAAAATGTATTTTAATTGAATTGGTTAAACATTGAATAATTTAATGAAAATAAATATTTTTTTGCCATTGACACTACCAGTTGTCACTGTTTGAGACAACCTTTTTCTCATTTTATTTTGTATTTCAACAGATCGATGACTGAAGGAGCATTTTTTGGATAAAGCTGTGCCACATGATCCAATTCCTACAGTTTTCATTGTGATTTGCTAAAGGATTCATAATGGTAGGGACAGAAATTTCATTTTAATTATCTGCTCTTTGTCATTGTAAAATAATTGAGAGTGCAGATGGTTGCAAGCAGGCACTGTCTATTTCCACAATGAACACAGACACCCCTTGGGATGGATTGGGGCATGGAACTGGTAAACTGACAGTTATTTATATTTTGTTTCGAGATATAAGTAATTCACATTTTGTTTAGAGATATATATGGACATGTACAAATGTAGTGGGTGGGATGGAATGTCTATTGGATTAGAACGGAATAGGAAAGCTAATAGAATGAATGGGGGATTTGCTTAGAAGGAATGGAATGAGAGAGTTAATGGAATGGGCTGGGTATGGGAATCATGTATGAATGGAATATAATTATCAAACTGTTCCTGTTTCATCATCTACAGGATGGTAACCCATCCAGCACCAATAGAGGAGGGATGAGAACCGATAAAGGCCCATTGGCTGATAACTCAGAAATAATATTAATGTTTATTTTACTTCATAACAAAGCTTTACTATCAGTGTACAATTTATGAGATGTGATTAGAGTTTATTTGTCAACTAGCAGAGATGGTCCAGTACTCAGTATATAATACATGTACAGTTTATTGGGTAATTATGAGTGATAAGGCATGTGTTTTATAGGTGTTTCATCACACCAATGATTTTTGTGATATACATTCTTGGTACAAGATGATATTGGCTATTTATGCTGAATGTGGAGTTTGTGTTCAGTGAAATTAACAATAAGGTAATTGAAAATTTAAATCTGATATTCTGAGAGTATATTAGAAGTCTCTGGGATAGCAGCAGGCTCAGAGTTCATCACAGACTTTTTAATACTGATAGACATGGAGTTTCCATTTCAAAGCTTTTAAATATTTGAAATTATGGACCTGGCGTTTAGCTTACTTTTGTTTACAGTCGCTGTGTTTGCCTTTACAGTGACCTCTAACAGTGATAACCTTTTTAAATATGTCTATTAATGCGAGTGTGTTTGGCATCAATTTCAGTTGTATTGATCTCCAAAGACTTCATATAATTTATAAGAGGAAGCTTTGTGTAGTACCGGTTTTTACCCACCAGATGTGACCAGAGTACTTTGTAAGTAATCTACCATAGACTTTACAACATTTACCAGAGACCTCCAGAGATAGTAAAAAAGAACAATGTTAAATTGTTATCAGGCAATAAGGTTCCCTCATTCAATTTTCATCAGCCACTGAGGTCCCAGTGAAGATGTCACTTTGTAAATGGGATTTTGATGGTCTTTGAGCTTCCATAATAACATTCACTGAAATCTTACCAGAAGTAATAGCCAGCACAAACCCAATCACATTGTTTTACTAATGTGTAGGTGAGTGAAGATGTTAATTTCAAAGGAAATAGCCACCAATTGTTCCAAGGGAAAGAAAACAGAGAATTAGATCTTATATGAACAGGCATGGACATTAAGGGGAAATAAGTTGATCTTACCGTAAGTAAGATATTGCAACTGGTTTGTAGAAGGAATAGGATATCTGTTGAAAATGCACCCCAATCTTGGTAAAATAATGAATATACTGCCCATGCCAACGTATCCAAGTAGCTCAGCAAAGTGATTGTCAGCAATGAATTTATTATTATACTGTGATACCAGGCATATAGGGGCTTTATGGTCTGTACAACATCAAGTTCAAAGTACAAGATGATACCCGAAACTGAGAAACATGGTGATAATTCAAGGCTGCCTACAACCTCGCAACTGCACCTGGTAGTAATGATTGATAGCTTATATTATGAAGATGTACAGGAAAATAATTTAAAGGAATGATTAATTAGGTCAATGCTGATCTTGAGTGTCCTCTGCTGGAAGTGCGAACAAACAGGTGACTGGACAACTGGACACATTTCCTCTTCTTTATTTGTCATGTAAAACAATACTTCAGTTAGGGATCATGTCTTATGAATCACTTATCGATAGTGACTGCAAGACCTTGGAATCAACAGAATCACTATAAATTGCCACTCATCAGCTCTGTGAAAGGTGTCCACTCATAATCATGACCACACCCTGAATTACTTATGGTCTCTTGTGCTGTTTTTTTCACTGCTGTCCACACAGTGGAGCCAGTGTGACAGTAGACCATTTCCACAATGGCTATTGTGGTGTCTCAGTCAAGGAATTGCTGATGCTGGGATACAGATAGAAATGCATGAAAGAGCAAAGAAGGAAAAATGTGAATTTTCTGCAGTATCAAGATTATAGTGCGACTAGAGACATAATGATAAACGAATTGAAGTTTAACTCAGATTTGAAATGGCACAGAGGGATCGCACATGAAAAAATATTGCAAAGGAACATAAAAAAGACCATTTAATTCCACCTGGTCAGCCCCAGAGTTCAGAAACAAAGTACGCAGTTTACTACATATATCTCTCAATTGATTTTCTTATGAAATGCCTGTCCGACACCCTCTTAAAGTTACTGGTGTTATCAGCCTCAGTTGCCTCCTTGGCCAGTATATTCCAAATATTTAGCAATCTCTTTGTGTAATAGTTACATCTGATCTCTCTATTCACCTTACCCCTTCTGAGCTGCTTCTTATGCCTCCTCATCGTCATTCTTTGGCCATGTTTCTCAGGGTTCAATTTATCAATGCCCAGAAAGATCTTGAGTACCTTAATAAGAGGTACCCTTCTCTTCCTTCTCACTTTTCTCTATTCTTTTTGCGCAGGAAACCCACATATTAATTCTCCCGTGAGCATCCACGGGGAGGTTTATTCTTACTGCTTCAGCTGCCTGCAATGTATGGTTGTTACAGTGTTGCTTCTAGTGCATACCTACACTTCAATATGATAAAGTGGTACCCAGAGGCACTCAATTTAAATATTGTCCAAATGTTTAGGGTCACAGGGACACGTGTGGTTTGAGGTAAGCACTCAAACAATTTTTAATCAGTTACTTTTTAAAATTTAGGATATTTTACAAATGAATTTTATATAAAACTCTCTATTTGAGATACTGTGGTTGCTTAATTGAGAAAACCTGTTTGTTGCAAATTCACTGGTTATGTATAGACGTGCCTAATTAACATATTAAATGGGCATCTGCTATGTGCTTGTTTGCTTCGACATATAATTAATCTGGATTTTAATGTACAATAAAGTTTTTATTGGGAAGTAATTAAGTTAGATCATGTGGATTGGTTCTTAAGGAGGCTGCTAAGATGGTGCCACACAGAGATGGCAAGGATGGAGGTACTTCCAGGGGTGTTTTCACAGCAGTGCGCTCGCCTGCTGCTGAGATGCGCTGCATTTTTAATTTTTCTCACTCACATATAAGTCACAAATTAACAAGACAGTTTCATCCACATTTTACACGATTCCACACTCCTGTTATTGTAATTTCAGCTTTATCTGCTGAGACCGTTTATATATTGAAAATACGATGTTAATAATGTGGAATCTCTGAAATGGAGCTCTCATTAACAACACTCATGGCACATAAGCGATATTGTATTTGGGCTTCATTTAGTGGAATTTTTAAATCATTTATGATCCTTTTAAGTGTGCGGTTAGTCACACAACAATTTGCAAAGGTCCAGGATTATTAGATTTCTGTTCATTATAAAACTGTGTATTAGGGCTACCCTGGGTGCAATTATGAGAGGTCTTGTTGCAAAATGAGTCATAAAATTTTGAGCTTAAAAAAAATTGCTGAACTGGGGCAAAATCCAACAAGGGCCAAATAAGAGAAGCAGTCTTAACCCCTTCAGTGGAGGTTTCTTTGTCAGCTATCTGGATGTAATATAACCCACTTCAATGCATAACTTTGGGACTGTAAACATCATTAGAATTCTCTCCAAAATTCTACCTGTGCACTCCAAAAGGGAAGGGAATTGGAGTGAGATCACAGGATAAAGGAATAGACACCAAACAATGAAGATGGCTGTTGAACTTGAAGAACCTGAATACCTCAGAAAGATGCTTACAAAATGTATTGTCCTCAGGTGCCCCTCTCCTTCCACCTAAGAGAAAGAGGAGGTGAGATGTAAACCAAGAATGGAATTAAGATAGAGATAGAGAGATTGGATACCTTTACAACATAGCTCATGACTGTAAATCTCTGGATCTGCTGGCTAACACATATTAGATGTGATTTTTACTGACTGCTTTAATCCCATACGTGAGCATGCAAGCATGAGACCAGTTAAGATATGTTAATGATCTTCTCGTTACTCTAGCACAGCATGGAGCATTCACTGCTGTCCACCTCCACTACTTCTTGCCAACAGAGCAATGGATAATTGTATTACCGGAGTGTCACAAGAGCTCTTTTGCTTTCCATTCAACTCCAGACACTGAAAAATACTAAAAATTTCTAAATCAGAAAACACTTTCGATTCTTTCAGATATTATAGCGTGTTTCCTACATTACAATAGTGACTACACTTCGAAAGTACTTCACTGGCTGTAAGCGCGTTGGGACGTCCTGAGGTCGTGACAGGCATTATATAATTGCGAGCCTTTCTTTTCTTTCAGTATTCCAACAAGTAGACGTGATATCATTATCCATGATTCATGTATCCAATTGGACCACCAGTATGTACCCTGTGCAGATCATAAAAATTTACGGCACAGAAGGAGGCCATTCAGCCCATTGTGTCTGTGTCGGCTGAAAAAGAACTATCCAGCCTAATCACACTTTCCAGCTCTTGGTCTGTAGCCTTGTAGGTTACGGCACTTCAAGTGCACATCCAAGTACCTTTTAAATGCAATGAGGTTTCTACCTCTACCACCCTTTCAGGCAGTGAGTTCCAGACCCCCACCATCCTCTGCGTGAAAAAATTTCTCCTCAGCTCCCCGTTAATCTTTTTACCAATCACTTTAAATCCATGCCATCTGCGAATTGACCCCTCTGCTAAAGGAAATAGGTCCTTCCTATCCACTCCCATCTCGGCCCCTCATAATTTTATATACCTCAATTAAAATTCCCCTCAGCCTCCTCTGTTCCAAAGAAAACAACCCCAGCCTCTCCAATCTTTCCACATACCTAAAATTCTCCAGTCCTGGCAGCATCCTCGTAAATCTCCTATGTACCCTCTCTAGTGCAATCACATCTTTCCTGTAATGTGGCAGCCAGAACTGTATGCAGTACTCTAACTGTGGCCTAACTAGTGTTTTATTCAGTTCTAGCATAATCTCCCTGCTCTTATGTTCTATGCCTCGGCTAATAAGGGCAAGTATCCCATAAGCTTTCTTAACCACCTTATCTACCTGCCCTGCTACCTTCAGGGATCTGTGGACATGAACTCCAAGGTCCCTCTGTTCCTCTACGCCTCCCAGTATCCTCCCATTTATTGTGTATTCCCTTGCCTTGTTTGTCCTCCCCAAATGCATTACCTCACACTTCTCCAGATTGAATTCCGTTTGCCACTTTTCTGCCCACCTGACCAGTCCATTGATATCTTCCTGCAGACTACAGCTTTCCTCCTCACTATCAACCACATGGCCAATCTTGTATCATCTGCAAATCTCTTAATCATGCCCCTTACATTTAAATCTAAATCATTGATATATACCACAAAAAGCAAGGGACCTAGTACTGAGCTCCACGGAACCCCACTGGAAACAGCCTTCCAGTCACAAGAACACCCGTCGACCATTACCCTTTGCTTCCTGCCACTGAGCCAATTTCCCTTGGATCCCATGGGCTTGTACTTTTTTGACCAGTCAGCCGTGTGGAACCTTGTCAAAAGCCTTGCTAATATCCATTTAGACTACATCAAATGCTCTATCCTCATCAACCCTCCTCATTACCTCCTCAAAAAATTCAATCAAGTTAGACAGACACGACCTTCTTTTAACAAATCCATGCTGACTGTCCTTGATTAATCTGTACCTTTCTAAGTTTATCCTGTCCCTCAGAGTTGATTCCAATAATTTTCCCACCACCAAGGTTAGGCTGACTGGCCTGTAATGACTCGTTCTATCCCTTTCTCCATTTTTAAACAACAGTACAATGTTAGCAGTCCTCCAATCCTCCGGCATCACGCCTGTAGCCAAAAAGGAATGAAAAATGATGCTATTTCCTCCCTTGCTTCTCTTAACAGCCTGGGATACATTTCATCCAGGCCTGGTGATTTATCTACCTTCAAAGATGCTAATCCCCTTAATACTTCCTCCCTCACTATGTTTATCCCATTCAATATTTCACACTCCTCCTCCTTAACTACAATGTCTGTATCGTCCCCCTCTTATAGAATCATAGAATGGTTACAGCACAGAAGGAGGCCATTCGGCCAGTCGAGCCCGTGCTGGATTTCTGCAAGAGCAATCCAACAAGTCCCATTCTCCTGCCCTTTGTAGCCCTGCAAATGTTTTCCCTTCAAGTACTTATCCAATTCCCTTTTGAAAGCCGAAATCTGTCTCGAAAACCCTTTCAGGCAGTGCATTCCAGATCATATCCACTCGCTGCATAAAAGTTTTTCCTCATGTCGCCTTTAGTTCTTGCAGGAGAAGGTGGCGCATATCAAGTGGCAACAAATGGCAGTGGCATTTAGCCTGTCGAGCCTGTTCCGTCTTTCAATGAGATCGTGATGGATCTGTGACCTAACTCCATATGCTCGTCTTAGCCCCATATCCCTTAATACCCTTGGTTCACAGAAATTTATCAATCTCAGATTTAACATTCGCAAGTGAGGTAGCATCAACTGTCGTCTGCAGAAGAGCGTTCCAAACATCTACCAAGCTTTGCGTGTAGAAGCATTTCCTAACTTCACTCCTGCACGTCCTGGCTCTAAATATTAGGCTATGTCCCCGCGTCCTAGTAGTGAAGTCTAGGGGACCTCCAAAAACAGTTACAAATGTCTCGCCAGCCAGAAGCAATAATCCAGCCACTAACCTGTAAATCGTGCATGGTCCCTTTAAATAGCATTGGTGGGGGTCCTCCAGGCACTCTAAAACACGTTCAGATGGTCGGGGTTAAGACTGTGCGTTGAGTTGAGCGTTAAGTCCCAAAATGGTGTCTATCACTTTAAATAAGCGTTGCACACTGATTGAAGCCATTTTCTCCCGACTTTACATGATTCCAGCGTTTGTTATCTGTGCCTGTGCTAACTCCTATACCAAGATGGCGTCTGGCGCGTGTCACGCAGGAAACGTGCGTGCTCATCCAGGACGCCATCTTGGATGTCGGAGAGGCCGTGTAGCACTGAAACAACGGGCGCTACACGGCCCAATTTAGCGCCCAAAGTATTCATTAAGAACCATGCCCACATCTTAAACCTCCACACATAGGTTACCTTTTTGGTCTCTAATACGCCTTACTCTTTCTTTAATTAGTCTCTTGTTGTTTATGTATTTAGAAAATATCTTTGAGTTTTCCTTGATTTTACTTGCTAATATTTTTTCATGCCCTCTCATGATGTGATTAAGTGATGGGTACAGTATGTGGTTTTCAGTACTTGACCAATCCAAAGTTACTTTGGAAAATTACTTTCTGAAAATGTCTTGTTGAAAAATTAGATTTTCAGTTGACTTAGCTTGTTATTTCCAGGGGTGTTAGGCAGTTCTCTATTTATTTTTGAAAAGACCAATAAGATAATAAAATAAAATGGACGAAAAGAAGAGGGAAATTGGGTATTCTAGAAACTTTAAAAGACAAGTTTAACACATGGTTCAATCTGCAGAAAAAAGCAATGTTCAACTTTATTTCATGAACTTTTACATTCAAAAATAATGACAGTTCCATTCAAACAATATTTTTTCATATAGTGTTCTGTGTATCTGCTGGGTATTCTGCGGCGAGTGACTCACGTCCTGACTCCCCAAAGCCTTTCCATTATCTACAAGGCACAAGTCAGGAGTGTGATGGAATACTCTCCACTTGCTTGGATGAGTGCAGCTCCAACAACACTCAAGAAGCTCGACACCATTCAAGATAAAGCAGCCCGCTTGATTGGCACCCCATCCACCACCCTAAACATTCACTCCCTTCACCACCGGCGCACTGTGGCTGCAGTGTGTACCATCCACAGGATGCACTGCAGCAACTCGCCAAGGCTTCTTCGACAGCACCTCCCAAACCCGTGACCTCTACCACCTAGAAGGACAAGAGCAGCAGGCACATGGGAACAACACCACCTGCATGTTCCCCTCCAAGTCACACACCATCCCAACTTGGAAATATACCGCCGTTCCTTCATTGTCGCTGGGTCAAATTCCTGGAACTCCCTTCCTAACAGCACTGTGGGAGAACCGTCACCACACGGACTACAGCGGTTCAAGAAGGCGGCTCACCACCACCTTCTCGAGGGCAATTAGGGATGGGCAATAAATGCTGGCCTCGCCAGCGACGCCCACATCCCGTGAACGAAAAAAAAAATTGCAATTGACATCATGGAGACAGAAATGTTTGTGAAACTACTGAAAGTTTCTTGTTCTTCATCATGATCCAAAGTGAAGTTAATTATATATTTTTTAATCAAATGGCCAAATCAATTAATTTTCTGCATCTTCCCTGGATCGTTTGAAAATGAAAGAAAGAACTTGCATTTCTGTACAGTTTATTCTGAATTCAAAGTGGCTCAATTCAAGATATCTGCTAATTCAAAAAATGTTCGCACTATATTTCCACTCTACTGTGTTATTTATATTGCTTCATTCCAATTACTAGATGATTCAACACTTTTAGTGCAGAAATGACTTTGAATTACCAGGAGGAGACTGTATCTCCTTTCACATCCTCAGGACATCCCAAAGCACTTCACAGCCAGAGTTATTTTTGAAGTGAAGTCACTTGTTGCTGGGCAGGCAAACACGGCAGCCAACTGATGCACAGCGAAGTGCCACAAATAGCAAGTGAAACAAATGACCGGTTAACCTTATTCTTTTCAGGGATGGGAATAGGGTAGAAATGTTTTCTCTGTGTATGTGTTGGGGTATGGAGTTAACCCAAATTTAATCTCCTAATGGTAGTATTACCAACTAGAAATAGAGACAAGCTAAGATCTGGAGAACAAATGCAACTGAAGCAAGGTGCCCTCTACAGCTGCATTAAAATGGCCCATTTACTCAGAAATGTGCTTGTAAAATTTTATTACATTTTATATGGGGGAAATAGAATCAATATCTTGATAGAGTGACAGCAAAATAGCTGTGAGGGAGAGTTAGACAGTTACGGGAAGCCACAATATAGACAGGATGACAGTGGGCATGATTGCATGCGCTCAGGAGTTGGAACCACTAGTGTTCTTGGGATCAGTGTTTCACCTACTGTACAGTCTAAAACAAACTAAAGGGGCATCAAAAAGCTTAGTTTCTTTTTCTCTGATTCTACTATGCTTGCAATGATTAAGGTCACAAATGGAAGCTGAACCAGACCTCTTTACCTCAGCAAAGACTGATTGTCCTTTTTCCATCAATCGCCATCCAGCATTATGTAAAGGAGGTTAATTATTTTCACCTCTTTTCTCTGAAGCTGGAGATCCATGCTGATGAATGGTTTCATGAGTACAGGCAGTCTTCTGTAACATCATCTAAGCAGCCATTTTTAATGTGCGGATATAGATGGTGGGTGTAAACAGGCTATTCAACTATAGGGGACAACACAGTCAAACCAAATACTTTTCTCACCTAACCTCCATCAATGCACATGTTCTGGCAGAGGCCACTAATTAGCAATCAAGATCAGGAGCTCTGGCTTATTTTTTTCTCCTCTCTGGACCCAGGACAGTGAGGCCATTTATAGTAACTCTACTGTCACCCAGACCAAGATCATCTAACTCAGCACAATTTTCTTGCCTATAGTGCTCAGTAACACTGCACGCAATGTGTTTACCACTGAGCCTTCAGGGGAATAGGATGCTTAATTTTTCATATACTTTAGATTCAGCTTTAGGGTATATATTAATGTGTTAACAGAAGACAATTTCTTTGATGTAGCTGGTGTTTTAATAAAAGCAGTGCCACAAGATGCAAGACCTGACAGATAATGAGTTTTAGAGTTGTAACTATCAGGAAAAATAAACAGGCTGGGGATCTTTTTTCTAGAAAAGAGAAGGCTGCGGGGTGACCTAATGGAGGTCTTCAAAATTATGAAGGGGTTTTTGATAGGGTAGATGTCGAGAAGATTTTTCCACTTTTAGGGGAGTCAAAAACTAGGGGTTATAATTATAAGATAGTCACTAATAAATCTAATAAAGAATTCAGGAGAAACTTCTTTACCCAGAGAGTGGTTAGAATGTGGAACTTGCTACCACATGGAGTAATTGAGGTGAATAGCATAGTTGCATTTAAGGGAAGGCTGGATAAGTACAGGAGGAAGAAAGGAATAGAAGGATATGCTGATAGGGTTAGACGAGGTCGGGTGGGAGGAAGCTCGTGTGGAGCATAAACACCAGCATAGACCACTTGGCCAAATGGCCTGTTTCTGTGCTGTAAATTCTATGTCATTCTATGCAAGTAGTACCAGGTTATATTTTACAACTCGTTACAGGGTGAAAAAAAACTGTCCAACATATCTATGAGCTTGGCTCAGTTAGTACCACTTCTGCTCTCAGTCAGAGTTTCGTGGGATCAAGCTGTGCTCCAGTACTTCAATACACAATGGAGGTTGACAGTTCGGTGCAGTACTGAGGGAGTGCTCCAATGTTGGAAGTACTGTCCTTCAGATGAGTTTTTAAACCAAGCCCCTGTCTGCTTGTTCTGGTGGACAGTAAAGATTCTGTGACATTATTTGAAGAAGAGCAGCAAATCGCCTGATGTCCAGGCCAGCAGTGATTCAGAGATGATTTATCACAGGGTATTGATGGAATATGCGACAACATAATGCATTTTTGGGGGTGCAATCTGGTAAATGAACTCGTTTGTCTCGTGCAGAACCATTTAGGACAGTCTCGTTCATTTAGGACAGAATTTTCTGAGGCCCCACGCCACCAACGTGCCCTTGCACCCAGCGAGTGACTCTTTGGAAAATGATGGGGTACATTGCTGCAATTTTTTGTCCATTAATGTCAATAAACTGAATGTTGTGGGCAGTACACCTACGATTTTCTGATAAAGAATCCACTGCACGAGAGGCCCAGAATTGAAACTGGGGCTTGGAAAATCCCACCTGTGCGGTCTCGGTTCATACATGAATGGTGTGCTAGAAGATGGCCAGTATCTGTGAAAATATACCTCAGTGAGAGATGTCAGCTTTAGGAAAGGGTTTTATAGTTTGCATGGCTTGATGCTCCACTGGGTAATGCTTTTGCTCTTTTACCATCAAAGAAACAGAAAGTAAAAGCTAAACAAAGAATTTATGCAAACTGGCTGAGAATTGGAAATATACTTGAAAAGGTAGAAATTTGCAGGGCTATGGGGAAAGAGCAGGGGAGTGGGACTAATTGGATAATTGGATAGCTCTTTCAAAGAGCCGGCACAGGCACAATGGGCTGAATGATTCTATGACTGCCCATAGAAGGTTTGAAATAATGTGGCATCTCTTTAACACCGAGACTTTTAAGCCATTCCATCAAGATCTCGGCAAACTGTTGACATGAAGATGCTCACAGTTTACAAACACCATGAATGATAAGCTCGGAGCATGGGTGATTAGGTATGAGTGGTCTGGAATAACAGTTGGAAGAAGCTTGTGTCTAATGAGAGAGAGCATGAAAATGAAGATCATCATTATTAGTCTGAAGATACAATTCACTGAATAAAAGCTGATAATTTTGCTCACATCTGGTCCTGTACTATGCAGCTTGTTTATGTCTCAGCACCAACTTCTGTGTCAATCCCTCTCCTTGTACAATACAAGTAAGGCAATCATTTACTCAAATCTGATGCCAAAGTAGTGTTTATCTATGGCTTAGTGCCAATTGCTCATTGTATATGTTTTGCGCTGGGTAAGAGGGAACAATTTATTCACATCTGGCATTTTATGGCATACATGTTTCTCGGTGCTGACTCCTGCATTATATGTCTGTCACAGTAGAGGGGCTGGTTTTAGAGACCTGGAGAAGTGATGTCGGTGATGAAAGGACATTTTGACTAAGTATGTCATATAGGAACAGTAGCTGTATAAATTGGATACATCGTCCCTGTAGAAATGGTGTATCTCTCCTGTTCAAGTAACCTATGCAAATCTATGTAAGTAAGTACAGATCCCCTTTGATGTGTGTGTTAGTATCCATTGGGGGAGAACAGGACACAGGTACAGACTCAATGCCCCACATTCAAATGAGAAAAAAGAAACTTTCAAATAACCGTTATTTTGGAAAAGCAAAGCCACAGAGTCTGCATTAATGTACAGCAATAAAACTTAATGAACAGCAAACATGCAGGGAGCTTTCAGAGTGCTGTGGACCTTCAGCTCGCAGACATTTGCACATTAGTGACGCACTAGTACAACTTGAACAGATTAATTATCGTATACCTGCTAATGTTAGTCTAACAACCAAGACAAAATAAAACACCTACACAGGACGGGCTTACATAAAAGAAATAGTACTAATATGATATGCAGTTACATACAAATAGTATGCTTAGAAAGAACTCGGACTTGCTGTTGAACAGTAGGAATGATCATTGTATTCACCCACCCGCCTCTTTGCCACCCATACTACATGCATTGACTACACTAACAGCTGCTGCCAGTCTCCTCACTCAGAAGCTCTCAGGGTGTGAAGAGTATATGGGACTGGGGATTATCTCACGCCATGCTTGTCATTCTCTGTCCCTGCGTCTCTTCTGCAACTTTTTGTATGTATTTGTGAGTCTATTTTGTGACAACATGTAAGAGGAAGAGTGCACTTAGTACATGCCTCCTCCTCCCAAGAGTGGGTTGGCAATGAGCCAGCCACAAGCAAGTCAAAGGAAGTTACTTCAAATTCGAGGTGCTTGGAACTTCAATATTAACACTAGGGAGCCATTACTATCCCTAAATTAGCAACTATGCCAGTATCAGATTTTCCATAGTGTGTACCATGTATCATGTTGGAAAGAGATAGACGAGGAAAAAAAAGAGCAGTACATGTGTGGCAGCATGATACTTTTTTTTAGAGCTAATGGAACCAACACCGACTATAGAACACATGAACAATAAACTTATTAGGCCTGGAGTTTCCTCTGCATTTGCGCCC
Organism: Heptranchias perlo; assembly: GCF_035084215.1. Classification (NCBI taxonomy): domain Eukaryota; kingdom Metazoa; phylum Chordata; class Chondrichthyes; order Hexanchiformes; family Hexanchidae; genus Heptranchias; species Heptranchias perlo. Next base: position 20,882,471 of record NC_090338.1, read on the forward strand.
AGATACACTTGTATCTCAACTCTCAAATGCGAGTATCCTCCAATTGCACTTGTTCTGGGGGTCTCCCAGCATTGAGATCAAATGTTCAGGTGCAGCAGGCAACAAAGTCATTTTTCTGCTCTTTTAATTGCAATTTTTTGAGCATTTAAAAAAAATTATCCTCACTGAGATCTGCTCTGCATTTTCGGTTTCTTTTCATGCATTTTTACGGCAGAGGTATAAGTCACCATACAAATTGAAAAGCACCCCCGATTGCTGGTTCCTTAACCTGGCGTCTGTGAATGACGATTAAATGAGTTGAAATTTAAATTTTACGACTCAAAGAAGAAATTTACTGGTGTGGGTTCTGATTTTCCTTGTGCCCCAATTGTACAGACATATTCAAAGGAAATTGGGAGGATACTAGGGTGTAAATGACCCTGGTAGCATTTTCGAGTCTAACTTCTGGGTTGCGCCCATGGAGCAAACTCCAGTCTGAGTCTTTTGGGACCATTCAGTGCATCGGTATTACATTCAAACATCTGGTGCTTTATGTATACAATGGCTGACTGACAAGGATTGTAAAAAATTAAGAGAGTAAATAACATTTTCCATATTACAGGCCTACATTCGGGGCAGTGTTTGAGTTGTCAGCCTTTCTGAAGCTAAGGCCAGTGTTCCAGGTTGACTTGCATGCAGGTGGAGCTCTGAAAAATGGAGTTTTGTTAGCTGAGACTGAATTGCTGCTGTAATAGTGTTTTTAAATCTTAATAAATGTATTCCTTATCATCAATCTTGAATTACAAAGAGCCCTGAATCAAATCCAAACTAAGAATTTCACTATTATTGTACTGCTAGAGAATTATCTATGTTCATAAAGACTATAGATTGGGTGCAGGGCCTGAAATGTGCTCAGTCAGAGGCCACACTGAGAGAACAGGAATTCATTCCATCGACCAGTAACAATTAAATACACAATATTCTACCTACCCTATCTGTATAACTGTGTTTATTCACATTGAAGCCCATTTGGTAATTATTCAGTCTCGATTTCTCTGAATAAACTCTAATCTAGGTAAATATAGAGCCAGTGAATCAAAGGATAGCTTTTGTCAAATCAGCTTCATGCTTTAATGATGACTTCTATAAAGTGCAGAGATTTGTTAAAAATAAGCCAATCTCATAACTTTTGAAGCACAGCCTATTTATTCATCATTCATTCATTCTAAACTACAAACAAATGACACTGGAAAAAAATGGTAGGACTTTTAAAGCACGCTGCTGTCCCTGGGTGAAAATTGGGCCTAAACCGATTGTAGTGTGCAGGGCATTACTAATGTTATAGGTAGATCACAAGTGGCTCAGTCCTTTGAATTATACACAATAGAGCTTAGAGTTCCAACAGACCAAGCACTTTCCATTGCATAGACTTCCAGTCGACCAAACTATTTTCACATTGGGAAAATAGGAATATAGTTTGGTCCACTGAAAGTCTATGCAATGGGAGTCAATGGGAAGTACTTTGGTCTATTGGAACTCTATGCTTCTTTATCTGTAATTGACTGCAATAATTGTCTCAACAACAACAACTTGCATTTATATAACGCCTTTAACGTAGTAAAATGTTCCAAGGCGCTTCACAGGAGCATAATCAGACAAAAACTGACACCAAGCCAATGAAGGAGACTTTAGGACAGATGACCAAAAGCTTGGTCAAAGTGGTAGGTTTTAAGGAGCATCTTAAAGGAGGAGAGAGAGGCGGAGAAGGTTCGGGAGGGAATTCCAGAGCTTAGGGCCTAGGTAGCTGACACAAGTTACCTTCCCACTCCAGTGGTGTCTTTTTCTGATTTTAGCGGACTTAAAACCAACCTCTGATGTTTGGTTTGTTTAATGCTCCCTCTGCAAAGATGCTTTTTTGTGCTTCCAACGGGAGAGGTTAATTTTGGTTCACCTTCATGATCAGTCAGTAAGCAATCTAATATTTACTCAGCCAGTGCTATGCTTGTCTGCACTTGTCTTGTCAGTGTCTCATCCCATAAGCAATCAGCAGCAGATCATTCAGAGCTGGGTTGTTTACTGGAGCACGCCACTAAAACCTCATGACTAAGAATATAAACGAGTTTCACTCACACCTTTACACTTTGTGAAAGCTACTTGATGCTGACTGACAATACGCGTGTTCCTGGTTTGAATTTGGAAATTTAGTCTTTTCGCTTTTGAGGATTAACAAACCCCACTTTCCCTCTCATTTTATTTCTCTTTGCTAGTTTCCCCTTGCCATGTACCACCTGGTGCAGAGAGGTTTGCTGCCCTCCTCCCAGGACTGTACCAGTATTGTTATGAACCATTTGCTCAGGGGCCCAATGATTATTGTCCCTGTGGAAAGGCACTTGCCCATAAGTGGCACATGATTGTGTGGTAATTTTGATACTGGATTAGCAACCCAGAATTTGTGAGTTCAAACCCCACTAGGCCAAGTTGTAAAAATAAATTCAAAAAATTTGTTAATTTATGGGCTAACCCCAGAAAATATGATCGTGAAAGTTGCCATTTTGTCATAAAACCTCACTGTTTCAGTAATGTCCTTCAGGAAAGGGAATTTGCCATGCTTACCTGGTCTGGTCTATACATGCATCTAGTGGTTAACTCGTTATGCCACTCAGCTATCCTCAAGGAGCAGTGCCACTGCCACCTTCATGGGCAACTATGGGCAAGTGATAAATGTACCCTTGGCACACCCTGAGAGCAAATTAAAAAAGGTTAGCATTTGAGCAATCACAAACATGACAACATTTAACATTGGAAGTGTTATGAGTCTGGAACTGACATCTGCGGAAGCTGCCCTCTATGAAAACGCATGTATTTTTTAACGTATTTATGTACTTCAAAGGATGCATAACACAGAAATAACTTGACCATGCTCCCTAATTTTCTCTCCTCTTTTTCTGAAGATGCTGATGTGTGCTAGAATAGAATTACACGAGTATTGACAGGCGCTTGGTGTCTCATCTAAGTTGCTACTCTTCATGTGTGAGCCAAGAGTGCTGTGCCAGCATACTATTTGACCATACAGGACATCACAGTTGAGCGTGATCCTGCCCTCACCTGAGAAGTTTGCAGTAGAATTGACTGCCTAGCAATCGTAGGAGGGAAGTAGAGCTAATTTCTTTCACTTCTGAGTCCAGGAGTACTGAGGAGAGTTGTAGTCCTCCTCCTGGCCCTGCTGAGATTAGCTAAACTCAGCATAGGTCGGAGACTGAATCTGTTCTGTCGGATTCAGTTCTACAGGAGGCAGTGCACTACCAACTGAGCCATTAAGGAAGCGACAAGTAACATAATTTGATTTTGATAAAAGCCTATTTTGAACAATAGCCTATTTAAGATGCTGTCACATTAGGGGAGTTTGTAAAGTAGTCTACTCCGCAATCTCTGTGAATTTTGTAATGTAGCTTTTCCTTTTCTGAAAAAAAATTCTGGTTTTTAGCGTGAATCTGAGCTTAAATTTAAAAAAACGCTTGCACTGGCAAACAAGATTAATGTGATGTGATAGTGCATCTCTCATGACGTCCAAACATATCTTGGCAAAATGGATTATAAAAATTAGATTAGTTAATAGGCTGTATTATTTATCTTTTGAAGCCATGGAGATGCTAATGTACCACGGACAAAAAATGAGTGATAAAAATGTTCCATTTCTGTAAAGAATGAAGGGTCCATGTTTCCAAAACAAATTCATGTACAGTGAAACCTGTAAATTCTGGACACTTAAGGGACTGGCATCAGCTGTCCTTTTTTGCAGGTATCCTTATTTTCAAAATGGTCATTGTATGTACTGACAGCTGTTGCAGGGGTGATTCAAACCCTAATACCGGCAGGGACAAAAAGGAATCCTGTAACAATCCATCAGTCTTCACAATCTTCAGACTCAGATACAGTATGTACTTTGAACATTTTAAACTGCGACGTCGGCCTGTGTCCTGTGCTAAAAGGTGTGAAAGGGCTTGGTACATTGAAGACTTTCCATAGTTCGTAATTTGTGAGTGTCCATGGTTTCAGAGTGCTACTTTTACATTTTACAATGCAAGTTATTTCGGACTGTCAGTAAGGGTCCATTTTTGAGTGTCCATTAATATGGGTTTCACTGTATTGCAATTCATTAGAGTCGAGAATGGACTCAACGAAAAGCGAGGCTATTGATGTGAGAACAATTTGTAAAAAGAGGGGGGATAAAGACCCTGCTGCAGGCAAAACAGACAGGGGTTTTACGCACAACAAAAAACAATTACAAAGGCAGGTATCACTGATTTTATCGCTCAGGATGGCTTCACGAGATTTGCTGTCTGCCCTACGGGTCTGTGGAAGGCACTGGCCTTTTCCTGCAGAGTAGCAGCTGCAAGATCCTCTCGGAACAATCCGTCATTCGACTCTTGGCGCTTCAGTGCAAGGCAAGGTTGTAAGCCATTAATGAAATAAGTAACACTTATACCGCACCCTCAGGGAGCAAGGAGGCGCGGAGATGGCATCTAATGCACTAATGAAGTTTTTTGCAATGGTAAATTGCTTCACCTTTTTATCCTGGTGATCAATGATGTTCATGTAAATTAACAGGGCAAACTCTCCGTCCTTGCTTATCCTGCTGAGGACGACCGGCTTCTTTTTTTTCCCCTGCTGCTCTGAAGGTCGTGAGTGCTGACAGTCAGGAAACTGCTACTCGCTGCATTACCTGATGCTTGAGAAAGCTAAAACCAACCATTCACTGGAAGCTGATGCACTCAGCTAGCAACAGCCATTAAGAGCCTAAGCTTCTGCACCAGCACTGAGAGTGATACAGAAAAAGCCTGCAAAAAAAAAACCAAATAACAACCTGTAATATTGTCAGTGACCACTAAGCCCAAAACACCAAAGTTTTTTTTTGAGGCTGTTTACTTCTATTCTTAAATTGTGTCAGAAGTTACGAGGGTATGGTGGTGCAGTGGTTATGTTACTGGACTAAGTAATCCAGAGGCCTAGACTAAGTAATCTGGGGAACGTGAATTTAAATCCCACCATGGCAGTTTAAAAATTTGAATTCAGTTTATCAAATCTGGAAATAAAAAGCTGGCATCTGTAAAAAGTGACCATGAAGCTGTTGGATTGTCGTAAAAACCCAATTGGTTCATTAATGTCCTTTAGGGAAGGAAACCTGCCTTTCTTATCTGGTTTGGCCTGTATGTGACTCCAGTCCCACTCCAACATGGCTGACCTCTGACGTGGCTTAACAAGCCACTCAGTTGTATAAGGGCAACTAGGGATTAGCAATAAATGCCGGCCTCATCAGCGACGCCCAAATCCAGAGGATGATTTTTTTTAAATGTTGAAATTATTTTCTTGTCAGCTGTCGGCCGTTGTCTTTCCCCATCAGGAGTGCCGTCGTTCGACACTCCCCAGCTCCAAAATTAAAGAACAACTGATCCAGCAGACAGTGGAAGGTAATGTCTTTTTTTTAAATGAATATAAACCTTTGCTGAAATGATGTGCAAAATATATCTTTCGATCGACTGAATTTGCCAATCTGGAAGCATTACTGTGAATGCATTTTCTTTTTGTAGTTGGGGAGAAAAGGAAGTTTTTAATAGATTTACAAGTTGGATTTATTTATGCATTCCTTAAGTGAAAGATATAAATAATTGGCAGAAGTGACGCTAAAAGAGATTGTGTTGAGGAAACTTTGGATGGCCTGAAATCCATAGAGGGATTAAAGTTATAAATATGACTGGTAATCATCTCTTAGCCCATTCAGAGCAAGAGGTTAATAAAACTGCTGTGTTTTTAAAGGAATTGTAATTCATTCACATGTATTTCATGTCTCGTCTGTTACATTGAGGCTCTCTCATTACACACAGGGAGTCAAGACTGTGTAGTCTTCACGTGAAGCAGGATAGAAGGCGAGGGATAATTGGCCTCAGTAGCGGAAGTGTGATTCAGTCATCAGGTTCAATCCCTATTTTTATATAATATTTTGAATTTATAATGTTTTTAATAGTTAAATAGCACAATGTGTGGCAATTTGAGAAGCAGAGAAGTAGAGTTGTTTGGAATGTAAGAGTTTCCCTGAAATATAGGCTGAGGTATTGTGAGGTGGGACCTACACAAGCTGGATGGGTCAACAAGGCCGGGACCAATATCTCATGGGGAGGTTTGCTAGTGCTGTTGGGGATGGTTCAAACTAGCTTGGCAGGGGGATGGGAATCTGAATGTAGATTCAGAAGGGAGAGAAGCAGAACTGGAAATAGAAGGCACAAAATTAGTGAGTGAGTTTGGAAGGCAGAAGAAACAAAGTTTAGAAAATAAACAACAAAGGAGTTTGGCAGTCCTTAAAGATATATACCTCAATGCAAGGAGTATAGCGAATAAGGCAGATGAGCTGAGGGCATAGATAGACTCGTGGCAGTATGATATCTTAGCGATTACAGAAACATGGCTTAAAGAGGCCGGAATGGCAGCTTGGCATTCCTGGTTACAGGGTTTTCGGACGAGATAGAGAGGTGGATAAAATAGGAGGTGGGGTGGGGGGCGGGGGGGCAGTTCTGGTTAAAGAAACAATTACAGCTGTGAGGAGGGATGATACGTTAGAAAGATCATCAAATGAGGCCATATGGGTTGAGCTAAGGAACAAAAAAGGGGCAGTCACACAACTGGGAGTGTACTATAGACCCCCAAACAGTCAGAGGGAGATAGAAGAGCAAATATGTAGGCAAATTTCTGAGAAGTGCAAAGACAATATGGCAGTAATAGTAGGGGATTTCAACTACCCTAATATTAACTGGGATACAAACAATGTGAAGGGTATAAAGGGCACAAAATTCTTAAATTGCATTTAGGAGAACTTTTTTAGCTAGTACGTAGCAAGCTCAACAAGAGAGGGGGCAGTCCTGGATTTAGTTTTAGGAAATGAAGCTGGGCAGGTGGAAGGAGTATCAGTGGGAGAGCATTTTGGTGGTAGTGATCATAATTCAGTTAGATTTAGCATAGTAATGGAAAAAAACAAAGATAGAAAAGGAGTTAAAGTTCTCAATTGGGGAAAGGCCAATTTTACTAAGCCGAGAAGTGATATAGCAAAAATGGATTGGAAACAGCTACTTGAAGGTAATTCAATGTCAGAGCAGTGGGAGGCATTCAAGGGGGAGGTTCAAGGGGTTCAGAGTAAACATGTTCCCACAAAGAAAAAGGGTGGGTCTTCCAAATCTAGAACCCCCTGAATGTCAAGGAGCAAACAAGGGAAGATAAGGCAAAAAAAGAAAGCTTATGTCAAACACCAAGAGCTCATTACTACAGAAAGCCGAGAGCAGAATAGAAAGTGCAGGGGTGAAATTAAGAAAGCAAAGAGAGGACATGAAACAATATTGGCAAGTAAAATCAAGGAAAACCCAAAGATGTCTTATAAATACATAAAGAACATCAGAATAACTTAGGAAAGAGTAGGGCCTATCAGAGACCAAAGAGGTAACCTATGTGTGGAGTTGGAAGATGTTGGTATGGTTCTTAATGAATACTTTTGGCGTCTGTCTTCACAAAAGAGAGGGACGTGCAGACATTGTAGTTAAGGAGGAGGAGTTTTTTTTTTATTCGTTCACGGGATGTGGGCGTCGCTGGCAAGGCCGGCATTTATTGCCCATCCCTAATTGCCCTCGAGAAGGTGGTGGTGAGCCGCCTTCTTGAACCGCTGCAGTCCGTGTGGTGACGGTTCTCCCACAGTGCTGTTAGGAAGGGAGTTCCAGGATTTTGACCCAGCGACAATGAAGGAACGGCGATATATTTCCAAGTCGGGATGGTGTGTGACTTGGAGGGGAACGTGCAGGTGGTGTTGTTCCCATGCGCCTGCTGCCCTTGTCCTTCTAGGTGGTAGAGGTCGCGGGTTTGGGAGGTGCTGTCGAAGAAGCCTTGGCGAGTTGCTGCAGTGCATCCTGTGGATGGTGCACACTGCAGCCACAGTGCGCCGGTGGTGAAGGGAGTGAATGTTTAGGGTGGTGGATGGGGTGCCAATCAAGTGGGCTGCTTTATCTTGGATGGTGTCGAGCTTCTTGAGTGTTGTTGGAGCTGCACTCATCCAGGCAAGCGGAGAGTATTCCATCACACTCCTGACTTGTGCCTTGTAGATGGTGGAAAGGCTTTGGAGAGTCAGGAGGTGAGTCACTCGCCGCAGAATACCCAGCCTCTGACCTGCTCTCGTAGCCACAGTATTTATATGGCTGGTCCAGTTCAGTTTCTGGTCAATGGTGACCCCCAGGATGTTGATGGTGGGGGATTCGGCAATGGTAATGCCGTTGAATGTCAAGGGGAGGTGGTTAGACTCTCTCTTGTTGGAGATGGTCATTGCCTGGCACTTGTCTGGCGCGAATGTTATTTGCCACTTATCAGCCCAAGCCTGAATGTTGTCCAGGTCTTGCTGCATCTGGGCACGGACTGCTTCATTATCTGAGGGGTTGCAAATGGAAATGAACACTGTGCAATCATCAGCGAACATCCCCATTTCTGACCTTATGATGGAGGGAAGGTCATTGATGAAGCAGCTGAAGATGGTTGGGCCTAGGACACTGCCCTGAGGAACTCCTGCAGCAATGTCCTGGGGCTGAGATGATTGGCCTCCAACAAACACTACCATCTTCCATTGTGCGAGGTATGACTCCTGCCACTGGAGATTTTTCCCCCTGATTTCCATTGACTTCAATTTTACTAGGGCTCCTTGGTGCCACACTCGGTCAAATGCTGCCTTGATGTCAAGGGCAGTCACTCTCACCTCACCTCTGGAATTCAGCTCTTTTGTCCATGTTTGGACCAAGGCTGTAATGAGGTCTGGAGCCGAGTGGTCCTGGCGGAACCCAAACTGAGCATCGGTGAGCAGGTTATTGGTGAGTAAGTGCCGCTTGATAGCACTGTCGACGACACCTTCCATCACTTTGCTGATGATTGAGAGTAGACTGATGGGGCGGTAATTGGCCGGATTGGATTTGTCCTGCTTTTTGTGGACAGGACATACCTGGGCAATTTTCCACATTGTCGGGTGGATGCCAGTGTTGTAGCAGTACTGGAACAGCTTGGCTAGAGGCGCAGCTAGTTCTGGAGCACAAGTCTTCAGCACTACAGCTGGGATGTTGTCGGGGCCCATAGCCTTTGCTGTGGGCCCCGACAGTGTGAAATATTGAATGGGATAAACATTGTGAGAGAGGAAGTATTAAGGGGATTAGCATTTTTGAAAGTAGATAAATCACCAGGCCCGGATGAAATGTATCCCAGGCAGTCAAAAGAAGCAAGGGAGGAAATAGCGAAAGCTCTGACTGTCACTTTCCAAACCTCCCTGGATACAGGCGTGGTGCCGGAGGATTGGAGGACTGCTAATGTTGTACTGTTGTTTAAAAAGGGAAAGAGGGATAGTCCGAGCAATTACAGGCTAATAATTACTAACCAAGGTGATGGGCAAATTATTGGAATCAGCTCTGAGGGACAGGATAAACCGTCACTTAGAAAGGCACAGATTAATCAAGGACAGTCAGCATGGATTTGTAAAGGGAAGGTCGTGTCTGAGTAACTTGATTGAATTTTATGAGGAGGTAACAAGGAGGGGCAATGAGGGTAGTGGCTTTGATGTAGTCTACATGGATTTTAGCAAGGCTTTTGACAAGGTTCCACACGGCAGACTGGTCAAAACAGTACAAGCCCATGGGATCCAAAGGAAAGTGGCAAGTTGGATCCACAATTGGCTCAGTGGCAGGAAGTAAAGGGTAATGGTCGACAGGTGTTTTTGTGACTGGAAGGCTGTTTCCATTAGGATTCTGCAGGGCACAGTACCAGGTCCCTTTCTTTTTGTGGTATATATTAATGATTTGGACTTAAATGTAGGGGGCATGATTAAGAAGTGTGCAGATGATACAAAAATTGGCTGTGTGGTTGATAGTGAGGAGTAAAGCTGTAGACTGCAGGAAGATATCAATGGACTGGTCAGGTTGGCTGAAAAGTGGCAAATGGAATTCAATCCAGAGAAGTATGAGGTAATGCATTTGGGGATGGGAAACAAGGCAAGGGAATACACAATAAATGGGAGGATACTGAGAGGTGTAGAGGAAGTGAGGGACCTTGGAGTGCATGTCCACAGATCTCTGAAGGTAGCAGGTGATGTAAATAAGGTGGTTAAGAAGGCCTATGGGATACTTTCCTTTATTAGCCGAGGCATAAAATATAAGAGCAGGAAGGTTATGCTAGAAGTATATAAAACACTAGTTAGGCTACGACTTGAGTATTGTGTACAGTTCTGGTCACCACATTACGGGTAGGATGTAATTGCACTAGAGAGGTTACAGAGGAGATTTACGAGGATGTTGCCATATGTTGACCGGAAGTCACCGGTTAACGGTTTTAGCTTAGTACACAGAGGAAGAGTCAATTCTCTCTTAATTCTCAATTCGCTTTATTAACGTTATTAGATCATGTACATACCGCTTATACGTCTAGTTAGATATAGGCATGTAGTTTACAGCAGGTTATACAGGTTTATACTCAAACTAGGATTTAAACGCACACCCACTAGGTTTCTCTATTAATATTCCCCGAGTATCAAGCTTTAAACGCACACCCACTAGGTTTTCTGACGACACTCCCAGAGTGGTCCCAGAATAGAAAGGATATTATATTACCCGGAAAAGAGAGACGCTGCTGGCCAGGCAATTCTCCCTCTTACTCCCGACGTCGTCTGCACGACCTCGACGCACTCTTTACGTCCCGGACGCAAGGTTCCCACTTCCACGAGGGTTAGTTTCCAGAGTCTCCCAGAGCCTCCTTCACAAACAAAGACACACCAACAAAAACACACACACACACACACACACACACACACACACACACACACACACACACTCTCTCTCTCTCTCTTCTCTCTCTTGCTCACAAACAAACAAAGACACACACTGACCCCAAGTCAGCAACTCCTCAGTTTTTATTCCCCAAGTCTGTCTTTTCGAATGATGCTGTCTTCTCCGGTTGGCTCAGAGTTGCTGGAGTGACCGATGTCATCCCCTGATTGGCTCTGTTCCAAGAGCTCAGGTAGCATCACCGTCCCTTTGTCTCTGTAAGAAGCGGAACGAATTCAAACCGGTTCTGGCCAGTTCAGACCAGTGACTGAACTCCAGGTCACCTCAGTTCAAAAGGTCAGTGTCTTTGTTAGCACTTTGAATCCAGCTCAGCAGCCTTCTGCAGCCTCTGGCCAACACATGGCTGGGGAATTTTAGCTATGAGGAAAGATTGGATAGGCTGTGGTTGTTTTCTTTGGAACAAAGGAGGTTGAGGGGTGATTTAATTGAGGTGCACAAAATTATGAGGGGCCGAGATGGAGTGGATAGGGAGGGCCTATTTCCCATAGCAGAAAGGTCAATAACCAGGGGGCAAAGGTTTAAAGTGATTGGTAGAAGGATTAGTGGGGAGCTGAGGAGAAATTTTTTCACCCAGAGGGTGGTGGGGGTCTGGAACTTGCTGCCTGAAAGGGTGGTAAAGGCAGAAACCCTCATCACATTTAAAAAGTACTTGGATATGCACTTGAAGTGCCATAACCTACAAGGCTATGGAACAAGTGCTGGAAAGTGGGATTAGGCTGGGTGGCTATTTTTCGGCCTGCGAGGACACGATAGGCAGAAAGGCCTCCTTCTGTGCCATAAATTTTCTATGATTCTATAGTTTGTGTATGCCTCAAAATTACATAAAACGTCAGGAGTTCAGCAACGAAGATGTCATTGAAGTTGTCTTATGAATAGCCCAGCAGTTTAACGTTGCTTGGAGGAAGGAGAAAGGATTAGGAAATGCGCATTAGTTGAAATATGTCAAGTATTGCCAGTAATCCTGTTTTAATGTTTAACCGTAAATAGGCCTCATCTTGGCAGCGCAGTGAAGGTCACTTCACTGGCATGGATAGGTACTTTGCTATTATTTTTCAGGTTTTTGCTTCTGCATTGTCAATCAAGCAATGCAAGTACCTCTAATGGAATAGTGGAGAGAGGCCAATCAAACAATTTTGCATTAAAAAAATTAGATTTCCAACAAAGAAATTACTTCTTCAGCTGCAGGCAGGGTTTGCAGCCATTGTTTCCCAGCAGTATACAACTAAATGGGCAACAGCTACACTAAGGTACACTGGAACACTGTGAAAAAGTACGTTTACATGCATGTGCAGTAATGAACATCACCATGTTTGCCTTAAGATGAATTATTGTGACTGCATGCTGTTGGCACAGAAGCACAGGAGATTGTTACCGGCTTTGACACCAGTGCCACCGCAGCCAGCAATAACTGAATCCCAGTCTAAATATCTTGGCAGAACTGCCTGACAGTTAGATTTATCAGAATAACCTTGTATAATGTTTGATGGTTATATTGCAGCAAGAAGTTTGAGAATTGATATTTCTTTCACGTGATGCCATCGTTCTGAAATGTGTTAGTTTTTAATTGTAATTTGGGGGGAACGGCTGGATAATTGATTGCAAGTTTAACCTTTCATCTTCTGGGATCTGGGTTTAAATTCAGCCCAGGCTAATAGATACAAGTCTCTTTCCTGGCAAATATACAGTCCTAAGCAAAATGGGTTTGAGGTCCTCTTAACCCAGGCCCCAGTTGGTGCAACCACACAGCATTGGTTCTAATTCAACCTTAAATTGATACTGAGTTGTCAGTTCTCAATCGGAAGGGGCACACAATGACTGGTTGGGCAATAACAATACTACACTGGTATAGTGTGATGGGGCGGTTTGGGGTTGGGAATGTGATCTCTTCTAAGGTTAGGCATGTTGTAGGGCCAGAAGAGACGGACCTTTATCTGACATCTAACCTGGGATTACTTGAGGCTGATAGTTGGTGCAAAAAGTGATAAGTTCTTTCCCAGCAGTAAGATTCCTCACCTTAACGAGCTCACAATTCATCAACAGATATTAAAAATAATAAAAGCTTTCTGAAGAATTTTAAAAGCAGCAAATTTCATGTAGGTAAGAGTACATTTGTATCAAGCAGATTACACAATATTGCAGTTGTGAAAAGAATATTGAAGAGCTGCAGAATATCATTAAGTACCCCCAAGTAAGTAGGAGGACTGATTGAAATATTGATTCAGAAATTATGTTCAATATCAGATATATACTCGTGATGGTTACCTGTGTGGGAAATGCACTACATCCATTGTGCAGATTTTGATTACTAAGGAATCATTACTGAAAGTATCCTTATTTCATGAACCACCAGATTACCCTTCCTATTGCACTTGAGATGGATTTGATTATTCATTATCCCAAAATTACCTGCCTTCAAATCCCACTTATCTATTTTAAACTTCTTTAATCAGAAATAAATCTTTTGGCTTCTCTATAAATTCTGTGACATGAGGAGTTGTATTGCTCCCATCTCTACTTGGAGTTTTGTACTTTACAGGATTTCTAGTCCAAGAATGCGGGCTGCCTCAGACCAATGGAAGGTTCTAAGCTTTCCCCTTGTACTTACAGTACAAATTCTACTGTCTGTTTGCATGTTCAGAAATGGCCAATATCAGGTTTGTCAGATGTACTTCATGTAAAGAATCTTACAACACCAGGTTATAGTCCAACAATTTTATTTGAAAATCACAAGCTTTCGGAGGCTTTCTCCTTCGTCAGGTGAATGTGGGAATCCTTGAACGTTTCGCATTTATATTCAGAGAACAATACCTGGTGATTACAGATAATCTTTCCAACTGCCTGTTGTCAAGGCAATCAAAGTGTTCAGACAGAGAGGTGTTACCTACAGGACCACCGAATATACAAACGACCAGAACACAAGACAGAGAGAGAGAGGGAGAAACATCCGAAAGGAAGAGAAAGACAGAGAATGACCCGTTGTATTAAAAACAGATAACTTTTATTCGCTGGTGGGGTTACGTGTAGCGTGACATGAACCCAAGATCCCGGTTGAGGCCGTCCTCATGGGTGCGGAACTTGGCTATCAATTTCTGCTCGACGATTTTGCGTTGTTCTGTGTCTCGAAGGCCGCCTTGGAGAACACTTACCCGAAGATCGGTGGCTGAATGTCCTTGACTGCTGAAGTGTTCCCCGACTGGGAGGGAACCCTCCTGTCTGGCGATTGTTGCGCAGTGTCCGTTCATCCGTTGTCGCAGTGTCTGCATGGTGTCGCCAATGTACCATGCTCCGGGGCATCCTTTCCTGCAACGTATGAGGTAGACAACATTGGCCGAGTCACAGGAGTATGAACCATGCACCTGGTGGGTGGTGTCCTCTCGTGTGATGGTGGTGTCTGTGTCGATGATCTGGCATGTCTTGCAGAGGTTGCCGTGGCAGGGTTGTGTGGTGTCGTGGACGCTGTTCTCCTGAAAGCTGGGTAATTTGCTGCGAACGATGGTCTGTTTGAGGTTGGGTGGCTGTTTGAAGGCGAGTAGTGGAGGTGTGGGGATTGCCTTAGCGAGGTGTTCGTCGTCATCGATGACATGTTGAAGGCTGCGGAGAACATGGCGTAGTTTCTCCGCTCCGGGGAAGTACTGGACGACGAAGGGTACTCTGTTGGTTGCGTCCCGTGTTAGTCTTCTGAGGAGGTCTATGCGATTTTTCGCTGTGGCCCGTCGGAACTGTCGATCGACGAGTCGCGCGTTATATCCCGTTCTTACGAGGGCGTCTTTCAGCGTCTGTAGGTGTCCATCGCGTTCCTCCTCGTCTGAGCAAATCCTGTGTATTCGCAGGGCCTGTCCATAGGGGATGGCCTCTTTGACGTGGTTAGGGTGGAAGCTGGTAAAGTGGAGCATCGTGAGGTTGTCCGTGGGCTTGCGGTAGAGTGAGCTTGATGGTGGGATGGAACTTGTTGATGTTATCGTGTAGTCTCTTCAGTGATTCTTCGCCGTGGGTCCATGGAAAGAAAATGTCGTCGATGTATCTGGTGTATAGCGTTGGTTGGAGGTCCTGTGCAGTGAAGAAGTCCTGCTCGAACTTGTGCATGAAAATGTTGGCGTATTGGGGTGCGAATTTGGTCCCCATGGCTGTTCCGTGTGTTTGGGTAAAGAACTGGTTATCGAAGGTGAAGACATTGTGATCCAGGATGAAGCGGATGAGTTGTAGGATGGCGTCTGGAGATTGGCTGTTGTTGGTGTTGAGTATTAATGCTGTTGCAGCGATGCCGTCATCGTGGGGGATACTGGTGTAGAGTGCCGAGACGTCCATCGTGGTGAGAAGTGTTCCTGGTTCAACTGGTCCGTGGGTACTGAGTTTTTGTAGGAAGTCTGTAGTGTCGCAACAGAAGCTTGGGGTTCCCTGTACGATGGGTTTCAGGATGCCCTCGATGTATCCAGAGAGGTTCTCACACAGGGCTCCGTTGCCTGATACGATAGGACGTCCGGGTGTGTTGGCTTTGTGTATCTGTACATGAAGATGTACTTCAGTTATAGTTGCTTATTATTGAACCAGAGTGCACAAATAAAGTTAAGGATTATTTTGGGAGGGAGGGAGTGATAGCACTTGAGTGAGAGACTCTTATATGTCACCTAATGTGTATATATGTATAACAGATATGTATTTTTTAATATAAATAAAAAAATATGTATTTGTTGCCATTGAATGAAGTCATTATTTTAATTTCATTTTGTCGAAAGTTTTACAATATTTTCAGTTATAAAAAGGAGAAAGTGGGCTGTACAGGTACTGGAGAGTAGGACACAGAGAAAATTGCACTGCACTTGCATTGGGTTTATAGTCAAGTAGGATATTTTTGGCAGGACCTTGTTGACCATGCAAAGGGAATATGCAATGTTTCTATATTCTGATAACAGATAGCTTCAGATCTATGTCAGAAATCAAGGTAATGGTTCCCTGTGGCCAATTCTTGAGGGGTGAGTGGCTGGTTTTCAAGTTAAAAAAGAAGATAAAGATAATAACAAATGAGGATCAAATGCAAAGGCACAATTGTGACATACGTTGAGTTTGCAATCTGTTTGAATTACAAAATGTTCCACACTGGTCTGAATCTGGTGGATCTTTTGACCACCAAATGACAGCTTCACAGTGATAGCCCTGAAACCAGCACATTTCACATAATTCCTTCAGTATGTCACCGCAGTTGCACAACGTTGCATTGGTAGCATGCAAGATGAGAGCCTTATCTGCTGACAAATTTACATACTACACCATTCTAAAACCTAATCCTTGAGATACTCTGCCCTATAAATCCATACAATAGCCCCTTTTTCCAGTTTTATAAACCTGGATAACCCAATATATGTCCAGGTCTCAGTGTGTTTTTAAGTGACAGTATTGTATACTCACAGTATATCAAGTTAAGGATTTTTTCTGTGGGGAGAGGTTTGGCAATTAGTAATTGCACCAGAATAGGGGACTCTTGTATGTAGGATCCAAATTTAAATACCAGGACTCAGTGGTGTATTGGATCACCTGATGCACATTGCAAAAGCAGCTATAGGACATATGCTTCTTTTCACTCCCATACTGATGAATTGGAATTATCAGTGATATTAATGATGTTCAGTAGCATATGGCATCTCCCCATAAGGGAAAAAGGGAAAGTTAGACGTGCAATTGTCCCTGACTGCTCTTTAATTACCAGTTCAGTTATTGGAGGAGACCTGAGAAACAGTTAACCTTGATGCCCTCGCAGCGATTATTGGTGTATGGCAAATAAACCTGGCAGATTAACCTGATGGTGTCATGGCAGGAAAGTGGAGAGAAAAATAAAGGGACCTCAAAAACTAAAACAAGTCTCATTTCGTATTCAAATTTATTGTTTCTCTATGGGAGTTGGGTTTGCAATGTGAGCTGGGATTTTCTAACGGATTCTTGTTCAGGGAGAGTTCCTTTCCCTTCCCACTGAACCATGTCACTTGGTGAATTTGCTGAGAATCAACTTTTGTTATGCCTCTGCAAGTTTCAAATTCCAGAATGCCTCACCCTCCCAACCAAGGGGGATGTGGCAATGAAGGACAGTGGAGGAGAGCAAGAAAAAAATAACGTTATAAATTAAAAGTGGTAAATTACTGGTACATTAATGCTAAAAAAAACTTGGCCTAATTGAATGAGGCTGCCCTAAACTCTGATGAGTTCTTTCTCATATTGTCCTCTTCCCATTCTGCAATCGCACTTCCCATGTTGCCACCATGTCCCTATCTGAGGTTTACATTTGCCTTCCATCCCTAAATGTCATTGCCATCATTCTTTCTTCCACCCCAGTACTACCGATCCTATCCAATAGTTATCTTTACCAGATGCTATCCAATTACTGTAAAAGAACATTTCAGAAATCAGCAACAACTCCAGTATCTGAGGCACCTCCATAGCAAACATAGAAGGTTCATGAAATGTTTGAAATATAATGATCTGTTAGCAATTATTACCTCCACTGTCTAAATTGAAAATTTTTTCTCTACCATCCAGCAATAGTCTGACTGAGAAGCCCTTCAAATGGCACAAAGCTCAGCCCCAAGTCAGGACAGCTATAGGTAACAATATATTCATTATTTTAAGTTATGGAGGGTGTAGTGAAGGAGGGAAACACAAGCCAATAGCAGTCTAGAGCTCTGTGCTGTGAAGTGTCAGGAAACCAATGTCTGCAGTCTCACACAGCGAGTTCACATCATTAGTGAGAGATTACCAAGCAAAAGCCAACTATTTTCACACAGAGAGGAGGGAAAAGAAAGTCAGAAGGGTAAGCCACCACCATGAGCTACTTTTAACAACTGATGACAGAACAACATTGATGAAGGCCTGGGCATAGGTTGTCAACCCAACCACCAAGGCAGAATATGGAATATGATTCAAGGAAACCCAAAAGGAATGAAAAATAAAATGGACTGAAACTAGTGCTTTTATTTTTAAAGATCAGTTCACTCATAGTCAATGGGTGGAAAATTTGGCTCACAATTTTAAGCGTTTTCCATGATATTTTGGACTAATTTGAATTTAAATATTTTCAGGATGTCCCCATATTGCAATGACAAATCAAGGCCCAGTGAACTCATTAACAGGTTGAGACCCCTAGTCTAAACTTTAGTCTGCTTCACTTCTTCATGCACCAAATGAGGCTACACTTTATATCAGAGAGTAACAATCCTTACAAACAGTAGTGCTAAAATAGAACTTTTTGTATGTAACTGGACTGAACTTTGTTATAGTTAAGTAATATTTTATTTTTTCATTGTTGCAGCCTTTTAAAAAGTGATTTACTAAATATAAAATGAGAAATTAAAACACGTTGGATACTCTGTACTTTGTAGCCAAACATTTTCAAGGTAATTGCTAATTCTCATGGTGTTTTGTGAATTGAATCCACATCTGTCATGTTCCTTACCCTGTAACTTGCCTTAAGGAGAATATAGATAATCTATCTCCCAGGACAGGCAAAACATAGCCTTGCATGCTGGCAATTATCGTAGATGTCATATAAAATGAAGAAAATTGTGATATAACTTCACTTATAAAAGTACAAATAGCCTTCGCTCTGGAAGGTTCGGAATTGTCTCTTGCTGTGGTGAATTTTGTAACTGTTGACTTCAGGACAATAAGTCTCTAAAAATAAATTCAGTTCTAGTATGTTGAATAGATAATGGAGGGGTTTAAATCAGTGCTGATTATGTCTGGCTACAAGAGTTTTCAAACAAAGAAGAGGGTTTGGAAGCCGATGAGGGCAGGAGTCACAAGGGAGATTATGCACTTTGACTTTCCATTTGGAATCTTGCTTGTCCTAAGGGATACCATGGGGAAGAAACTCGACTTGAGCGGTAGTGCAAAATGGGTGGTATCACACGGGCCGCCTGTTATATGCTCCACCCCGGTATTCAAATCCCTTGAAGTCAGTGGGACTAAATATGGGGTGGGACGTAGGACAGGCAAATCTCTACCACCCTGTTGTGTTTCTGCGTTTGTTTAATTATGTTTTCTTCCTCTATCAACTTTCTTTCTCTTTCTGTCTTTCTTTACCTCAGTTATGATGTGGAGATGCCGGTGATGGACTGGGGTTGACAATTGTAAACAATTTTACAACACCAAGTTATAGTCCAGCAATTTTATTTTAAATTCACAAGCTTTCGGAGGCTTCCTCCTTCGTCAGGTGAACGATGTGAACGATTTTCACATCGTTCACCTGACGAAGGAGGAAGCCTCCGAAAGCTTGTGAATTTAAAATAAAATTGCTGGACTATAACTTGGTGTTGTAAAATTGTTTACAATTGTTTACCTCAGTTAGGCATGGGAGCCAGCGAAGTGTAATTAAAAACAACTTTTATTCGCCACCAAAGTGAATTAATTGAGTTGTCCACACTACAATAATCAAATAAGCAGACTATTGGAAAATAGGGGGTCGATTTTGAAATGGTGGCTGGTTGGCAGCGGTGGGGGGTGGTGGTGGGGTGATGGTGCGCGTGGCAAACCCGCATGAACAAAACTTACCATTTCCGACGCGATTGCATGTTGATTGCTGATGATGAACGTCCTCTCCGGGTTTCACGCCCAGCAGCCAGCCTGATTGATAGGCTGGCTGCTGTCAGGAGCTGCGACACGAGGGGGGCGCCGAGAAAGAGAGAGAGTGAGATGTCATCCGGCGCTGGACTGGAAGACCGGGGCGGGGGGGTGGGGGGAGAGTGGAAGATCCGGGGGGAGAATGGAAAATCGGGGAGGGGAGAGGGGAAGATTGGGTGGGGGAGAGGAGAAGATCAGGGGAAGATCAGGAGGACATGGAGGGGGTGAAGAGTGGGACATCGGGGGGACATGGGGGGTGAAGAGTGGGACATCGGGGGGACATGGGGGGTGAAGAGTGGGACATCGGGGGGACATCAGAGAAGGAGACATCGGACATTGGAGCAGAGTGCAAAGGTAGATTCATTTTGTGTTTTCACTTCCGTCTGTGGTTTTTTATTTAATTTATTTAGTTTCCTGTTCCCTGATCCAGCCCTTCATGCCTGGTTCATGCCTGGTTTCACTAGGCATGGATCAGAAGCGGTGGGCAAGCCGCCTAGGTAAGTTAAAAATCGTTCTAATGACTTACTCTGTCACAGGTAGAGTACCTTAATTACCTCAATGAGTTACATTTGGCTCTTTAACTGTCATCCCACCAGCTTTAATTGCTGGCGGGACTTCCATTTTCGGGTCTCCGACACGCACACAGGTGGGTCCCTGGGAAACTTGGAAGTCAGCGGGTTGGACTGGCTCCTGAACCTGAAAGAGATTTCTGCAATTTTCAGAGTCCCCCCGCCCCCAATGCACCCACAATTTTCCCCTAAAATTGAGTCCTAGATGTTTTCTCAGCATACCAAAAGTCACAGATATTAAATAATCTGCCTTATGATTCCTTCCATGCTTCCTGCCTGGTTGGAGATACAAATTACGTGTTCTGAACAAAATGAATATAAATTATAATATCTTTCAGAGAGATAATCAATTCAGTAGGTCTGGTGTTGTTTTTGTGTTCTCTTTCAGACACACATAAATAAGAGATTCAATCTCTCAAAACACATTACAAAAAAACAAGCCATGCAAAGTTTTAAATGCAAAGTTTCGCTTATTACCCAGGCTTTGTAAAAGTCATTCCTTCCACTTACTTTTTTGGACACAGTAATTGCACTAGCCAGATGGCTCTAAAAAGAGCTGCTATCACTTACCTCACTGGTGAGTTTAAAGACAGTGGCTCAGTTTAAAGTCCTGGCTGCTCCATTATCTTGGATGCTAAAGGGAGGAGGACATGCAGCAACCCATGCTATAGCAGTACAAGTTTATGAAATAATAAGCAAATATAAACAGTGACACATCAGCATTTGCATCATTTCCTTTGCTTATTACCAGCATAGATTGTTTCTAGTGCTGGTATCAAGTTTGAATTTCAGAGTTCCAAAATAGATTATATCCGGACAAATTTCCAGGACTAACTTGTGTTTTGCTCTCCCCATACGTTAGAAATGTTATCCCTTTTTCAGATTCTCCCACCTTTTTCAGTCATCAATTTCCAGGTAGTAGAAGTGCTGTCAGGCGGTGGAGGCACTACTTTCTAAGTGGCCCAAGGCTGAATCACCCCACAGATTTACTTTCTCCCCTGCGGCAAAGCACCAAGTGGCCATTGAACGCTTGGATGAGATTGAGACGTCTTTGTTCAGGGAATCATAGACAGAAACCTATGTTTTAC
Source organism: Heptranchias perlo (assembly GCF_035084215.1). Taxonomy (NCBI): domain Eukaryota; kingdom Metazoa; phylum Chordata; class Chondrichthyes; order Hexanchiformes; family Hexanchidae; genus Heptranchias; species Heptranchias perlo. The sequence goes on from NC_090338.1 coordinate 20,903,612, forward strand.
TACTCCATAGAGCAGTGCATCAATTACTTCGACAGAGCTTTAATTACCTTTCATCCAGAAGACAGAAAAAAATAATATTTTGGGAACTTTACTCAGCTTCCTGAAACTCTTTATCTTTCTCTCTCTCTCACTCATGTGCTGTCTTATTCCCTCTCTGTTATGCACCATCCTCTAACTTTTGATTGCTTAAACCGTTTTAGCAACACAAAAAGGCTGCCTTAGTATTGGCCAACTGCCTATCATTACTTACTACTCTACCAAGTGATCAGCTTTTGTACCTATTCTGATTAAGATAAGCAGTACATGCACATTCGGAGTATAAGTAAGCCTATTACAATAGGAATGCTCCCACAGCAAGAATCAAACAATGGCAAATTCATCCAATTGTTGCAGTGAAGAACACTCTAGAGTGTCTGAAAAATTAATTCAGGCCCATTTAAAATTGACCTGTCAACAGCTATTGTCACCTGATGTGTATATGATCATGTACAATGATGTAATTGGTGTTGTGATGATGTAACTGAGTCAATGCATTGTTTTAAACTTTAATGGAAAATTAGCATTGTAATATAACAAAACAGACAGTGGGATTTCAGCAATGTTTTCAAGAGAAGGGTACTTCTTATCTTCAATAGGACTGAATTATAGTTGGATTGGTAGCTGTATGTCCAAATTTACATTATTTCTAAGAGTTTTTGTGTTCATCGACGACGACGACGACGACGACAACAACAACAACAACAACAACAACAACTTGCATTTATACAGCGCCTTTAACGTAATATAAGGTCCCGAGGCACTTCACAAGAGCGTTATCAAACAAAATTTGACACCGAGCCACATAAGGAGCAATCAGGTGACCAAAAGCTTGGTCAAATAAGTAGGTTTTAAGGAGTGTCTTAAAGGAGGAGAGAGAGAGGCAGAGAGGTTTAGGGAGGGAATTCCAGAGCTTAAGGCCTAGGCAGCTGAAGGCACGGCCGCCAATGGTGGAGCGATTTAAAATTGGGGTTGCGCAAGAGGCAAGAATTGGAGGAGCGCAGAGATCTCAGAGGGTTGCAGGGTTGAAGGAGATTACAGAGATAGGGAGGGGCAAGGCCATGGAGAGATTTGAAAACAAGGATGAGAATTTTAAAATCGAGGCGTTCGTGGACCGGGAGCCAATGCAGGTCAGCGAGCACAGAGGTGATGGGTGATATCAAGGTTAGTTATATCAGTTCTTGCATTTAGTATCACTTACAGCACAGGATAAAATATCCTTCTACTTTGTCCTAACAATGTGCCTTAATTCTACTGTCATAAAATCATCCCTCATTGCGTGAGCATGAAATTTCCATTTTTTACACACCAACTTTATGGCTTCTCTAAGAAAAACTAGCAGTTCACTGCTAATTGTGTTGAATATTTGACAGTATTGTGATGTGGTAAGTCCATGAGGATCTGAGTTTTAAATTGGACATTGGCAGATAGGCCTTAGGTCTATTTAAGAAGTGCCAAAAGATTCCTAGGTTGTTCTTTATTTAACCCATAGCCATGTAAATCTTGTGAGTGCTGACACATTGAATCTTGCTAAGTTTTGATTTTTGTCAGTCTCAACTTTACTCATATTTTCTCAGAAAATATCCAAAATCTCATTTAAAAATCTGCAAAATTGTGCAATAATTTATTTTACTTGGAAGGACAGTTTATGTCACAATTATTTTTATTAAACCAAACCTTTTTGGAAAAATACAATAATTTTACAGCAGAAGTCATCCCCAATAAAAGAAACAAATACAATTTCAGAATGTAAAATATCATAATCCTTTTAGTAATGGCAAGGAGGTGAATGGCTGAGTGTGCTCCAGTTGATCCCATAATTTATTTCTGCAATGTGAACAATTCTGTACCAGAAGTCTGTTCCAACCAACTTCCAGTCTCATCCCCGAGACTCCTGAGCTGTCAGGACCTTACCAACAGGTAGGAACTTCTCATCCAGTTTTTTCTTAAAGAACCAATAAGAGGAGCCGATGCACATAGTGCAGGCCACCACTGTGGAAATTAAACAATAAAGCAAGAAGCAGAGGTTTGGGTAACATCAAGCTTAGGTTTTAACGAAAGAAAAAGAATGACTTGCATTTATATAGCACCTTTCACAACCTCGGGATGTCCGAAAGCAATTTATAGCCAATAAAGTACTTTTGAAGTGTAGGAAATGCAGCAGCAAATTTGTGCACAGCTAGGTCCCACAAACAGCAATGTGATAAGGACCAGATAACCTGTTCTTCGTGATGTTGGTTGAGGGATAAATGTTGGCCAGAACATCGGGGAGAACCCCCCTGCTCTTCTTCGAATAGTGCAATGGGATCTTTTATATCCACCTGAGAGAACAGATGGGATCTCGGTTTAATGTCTCATTCAAAAGATGGCACCTCTGACAGTGCATCACTTCCTCAATACTGCACTAAAGTGTCAGACTAGATTTCAAGCTCAAATCCCTGGAGTAGGACTTGAACCCACAATCTTCTGACTGAGAGGTTAGAGTGCTACCACTGAGCCATAGCTGACACCAACAACAACCTGTAGAATGTAAGATGCAGGGAAGACTAAGGAGGTAAGGAGCTCTACAGCGTTGAAATCTTAGGAAAAAAAGAGCTATAGTATGTGATGGTGCGATGTTTTGATTTTAATACTATGAGACCACAAGAAAGAGGATTATTATGTAGGATGGTATATTTGGAGCTTAGAGGAAACAAAGAGGAATGTTCAGAGGAACACTGAGCATATTAGTATTGACAAAATAGAGAAGATCAAGAAAGATTGCAACAGGGAGAGAGAGATTGGAAGCTAGTTTCAGGAAAGCATTGATTATCGAGTAACAAGCTTTTTCTTGTAACCTGTCCAGGACCCAGAGTGCTAAAAGACAGTTCACAGATCTGGGAGCAGTATTTAGCTATTGGGCTTCATAAAGAATTAAGTCTTATTGAGGGAAAAAATGTTCAGCCTTGAAAGAGGAATTTTTGATGGCAGTCTCTGCATTAGAAAGAGATATGGGAGTTCCATTTGAGATCAGAGGAGATAGCAAGGCCAAGATTGGTTGAAAGGCTTGCAAATAATCAATAAAGAGAAACTAAGCAATGGACGTGGACCACACATTCAATCTGCATAATTAGCTACACAGTCAGGATTACCATTAGGTTAATGAGATCTAACCAATATAAAAGTTCACTTTAGGGACTCAAAGAACAGCAGGTTCTGCTGTAACAGTGCATTTTTTTTTTAAGTACAGCAGCGTTCCCTCTTAAACCTTAATTCACTTTAATAACACAACTTGTTTCACACATCAGTAGCTGGAGATTCATTATGTAGTCTAACTTTGAAAATGTAATTATGTTTGGCTGTGCTTTAGCCGCTACAATGTGATTGTATTTTCATACATGAATTGATAAACAAATGTAATCTATTAATGTGTGAAACACTGAGGGATAATTTGTCTTCATGTTGTGTGCTCAGGATGCAGTACAAGTACTTTTGCTTTTTATTACAAATCGGTGTAGTAGGTACATGCCATATTTGGATAAATAACAAATGCTGGTTATTAACCTCCTGTGGGGAGGTTACGGCAGTTGTTTGACTGCAGTTGTTTGTCGTGGGTTTTAGAGATTCAATATGAATAATTTGAATTGGGGTGGGGGCAGAAGTAGAATTGTTTCTGCTAAGGCACTCACTAAGTGACTGGTTTGGTAATTGCATTATTGAGCAGGGTTTGTATGGTGAACTTCAGTTCCATTTCAAAAGAATTGTTGTTGGAGGACAGGCGCAGCAGTGTTTCACACGTTCCCATCATATTCTGGGAAATAACTGCCCGGTAATCTATGTAATTATAAGACTCGTGTCCAGTGCATGTCCATCTGTTGTACATCGGACTTCAAAGGGTCACACCTGTAAAATGTACATCACACTTCAGAGTCACACATATAAAGTGCTCATCAAACTTAACTGCTTGATTCAAATAATCACTATCTGTGAAGTTAATCTTGCCGATTCTGTCAAATTTAGATAGGCAGGAAGAACTGGTAATCAAAATCCCAACCCACACAAAACCATCCAATTAAATTAGTCAATATTTTTCAGAGCTATGAATCAGGAACCAGCAATTGCCATGAAAAAAACAATCACATTTCTCAAACAATTTCTTTGAGTGGCCATGTTATTCAGATAACCAACTACAGCCATCTAAAATTACAACTTGCAACCAAACAAACGCATAAAAAACTTCAATAGTTTGCAAAGGAAACATTGATTTAACTCGTAATATTGCCCAAGTCCTATTTAAAATTAATCTAATAAATTTTGACCCTGTTTCTCAAGGGCCTCAGACTTGAGATTTTCTCCTTTCCTGAACCTTCATTCATAATATTGTTATGGGTCATTGCACTTGTGCTATCTCAGGCCTTTAATTCTCCTGCTGCCCCCCCCAGCCCCCACCACCAAAGTGACACAGTAGCCACACTTCATTCCTGCCATTTCTCAATGCTTCCACCAACCTGGTGCTGCCTCTCACTTGCTCTCTGATGCCATCACTTCTTTCCATGCTCTGCCATTGATTCCGCTGCACTCTGGTGTGGGCCTGTATTGTATTTTTTGCCATGCCCATGTTGTATTTCTTGTTCTCGCTGCTTGACTGTACTTAGGGTCCAGGCCTGTATTCTGTACTGCTTCACCCTCACATCCTAGCATCTCCCAGTCGCCATCTCTCCCACCACCCCCCCCCACTTCCTGGTGTTCCCACCCACTATCTTCCCCCTAGTTTTTCCAGCCTGCAGCATTGTCCCTCAGTACTCACAGACATCCTAAGTACTCCCAGTTTCCATCTCCTCCATCAGGGCTCCCGGATCCCATCTGCTGTCAGTACTGTCCCGCCCGGTCTCTCTACTCCCAAGTACTCCCAGGCCCCAGCAGTAATAAGTGCTCTGCACACATACCTTACCTGTGTCTCTAACCCCATTCCTGACTGCCCACAAACCCTAAAGTCCTCCACAGTTCTCACAGACTCCTGTCTCCTGAATACTCCCTGTCTCCAGTTACCCCACCCCCACACCTTGGGTGCATATTGCAACATCCCTGGGACTGTCTGACCCACTCCCCTTCCCCCACAATCCCAGTATCCATATCCAACCCGTGTGGACTCAGGTTTTTAAAAAGGCAAGAAATAGATATTAAAATCACCAGAAAATGAAAATTTGTGAGAGCCATGCAGAGCCATTGCAGACAGGGAGAGGTAACACAAGGAAGGAGATACACAGAATGAGACAAAAATGAGATAATGAATTGCACATAAACAGAGATATAGAAAGTGTAAAGTTGGTGACAGGCATACAGAAAGCAAGAGTTGAAGACTCACAGAAAGAGAGGAAAGGTCAGAAAAAGAATAAAAGTTGGTGAAAAAAGCAGAGACTTTTTTTGTCCGTTAGCATTGCCACAGAAGAGCAACAATAAGACCAAACTTTACAAATTGCATGGTATGCTGTTGCAGACATTCCAGAATAACGTGTCCTCCAACACACTTTGACCAATACCACAGGAGATCTGCTGGAATTATATAATAATCAACCAGTATGTGCTGCATTATAAACTGATACTTCATTGTCTGGACATTCATGCACTGGAAAACGTTCCAAGAAAATCAATAAGGATTATCCTCTGACTCAGAACTCAAAATGATGAGGAGAGATTTACAGAGCTGAGTGTTTTTATTGGAGAACAGTAGAGAGATGTGGATGGTGTAAGCAGGCTATTTAACTTGATGTGTGAGCACAGAACTAGAGGGCACAAGTTTAAAATTAACAAGCATCAACTGAGACTACAGATGAGATTTTTTTTGGACAAGACTCACAGCAAAAACTTTGATGTTGTGTTGATTCAAAAAAAACAGCAGGAAAATGGCTGATTGGAAACAGGATTGGAGATTATAAGGATAAATAGTTCACAATGATTCATGTGTTTTTGGAGCCAAAGGAGGAGAGGCAGGCAATGTAGTTTGTGGAGAACAGCATGTCACGGGAGACACATAACATAGTCAGTCGAGAACAGTGCATCAAGGGAGGCACATAATGTAGTTTGTGGAGAACAGTATATCACAGGAGACACATAATGTAGTTTGTGGAGAACAATATATCGCAGGAGACCAGGAATGTAGTCTGAAGAACAGTATGTCCCAGGAGACTAGAACTGTAGGCCATTCTGATGTCTTTTCAGAATACTGGAATGGCCCCATTGAGGGTGGCTGGCACTTCAGACTGAATCTCTAACAGGCTCCAAGACTGCTTTGAAGTTGTACCTACTGTGGAGCCCTTCTGGGATGGTTCCCATAATCCCGATATTTGACCTCATCTGAGAAATATCCAGTAAGAGTACTACTAATTTTTTATAAAAAGAGGGCGCACTTTAAGTACTCCCCTATACTTTAAATGCCTTTAGTGTTATGAGACCACCCTCCCAGGTTAACTGTAAACAGGTACATTATTTCTCTGGCCCTTTAGTTTCTACAACCACACATTCATGCTTAGCATGATTCCACAGCTGAAACTATGAGAATATGACCAGCCCCTACAAACTGACAATGACACTGGAAGCCTTCTGTTGGAAAGCACAGCCAAGACTGAGCTACTCTCTCATATTTTATATAAAAACAAAATCCCACTGTCTTTCCCTAGATGGAGCTGCCCACCCCCATGTGATGTCAGTTGCTGGTCTGTGTGATATCAAGAAAGCACTGCATGTGTGGCATTGGGAAAGGAACTACACCAATTGGATTATGGCTCCCTAAAGTTTGTCAGTTCTCTCTACTGTAAACTTTTCCTTCATCGCTACGCTTGGTTATTCTGTCTCACCCATGACATTCAGACTCCACAGCACTGCAGTAGCCACACTATATTTGATGTAGCAGTTTTTTTTTCTGCAGTGACTTTAGCACTGAGATGACTTTTGACAGAGACAGAGCTGCAAATGGAAACAGCAGACAGGACAAGGTCCCTCAGCGAAGACTGTGCAGTGAAGCTCACAATTTTCCATCTGTGCATTCCGTTTTCAGAAAGTGCCTCTGAATAATGTATGGATCTGTAGATTGTAGTCATGAGTGCATCTTGCACATAAACCCAGCCTATGGGGATATTTTTATTTACCCTAGCAGTAAGGAATCTCAAACACAACCTTAAGTCACTAAGGAACTCCATTTGAAAATGCAATGCAAGTGCAATCATATTCTATGTAATGGGAAGGGGTGTATAAGAAATGCTGCATGTAACCAAACTTACATTTAAACCAAAAGATCTGCGCTGGAATTGAATAATTTGGGAACAAATAGAGCCTCACTCTGCAAGGAATGGCTCACAGCAGGTTTGTAAAATGAGTGAAGTAGGTTGTAAGTGTTTTACTCAAATCCCTGGGAATTTTGTCATTCATAAAAGCTATTATGTCTTATAAAAATACAAAGTCTACATGGACAGAAATTTTAAATATAAAGTAGTTTTATACCATTTGAGGTGAAGCCTTGACGGAATCCATGAAGAATCATTCCAACATTGTAAGTTATATTTCAGTGTGAAAATGTGGCCAGGTACTGCCCCACTATAACAGTAATGAAGTAGAATTTGAAAAATACTTCCTACAAAAGTGAATATAGTCATGAAATGTATCTTTTTTTCTGCCATTGACGCATCGATGTTTCCAAGTGCTGTTAGTAGATAAAGAGAGTGCCAATGCCGACCGGTGTGATAAAGGTAGCTACGCAAATTGTGGACCTGAACGCATATTGTCACTCATGTTTATAAGGTTGGCCATACTCATTATATGAATATTGTATGATACTGATAGCTGTGAGATATGCTGTGTACGGCATGGGGCATTGCACTTTGCAGATTCTTCATGAATAAGGTTTTCTTCTCTTCAGTATTGCTGAAGCAAAATTACTTAAGGATGTTTTAGGCTGCTCTGTTAGATCTTCCTTGCCCATCTGTGATTCCCCAAACATAAGTATATTCCTGCTGGAAGTTCAGCATGATTCCCTTGATTGACAGGTGCGGACGTAAATCTGTCTGTGGATGGTTTATCTTTTTTCTGGGGAACAAGGTTAGAATTGACTCCAGAAGCTTTGGTTGCAGTCGTTCATTATGATTTTCCTCCTGTGCTGTTAGTGCCCTTGTTGAGGTACTATTTGATGTTTCCTTCAGTTGTGGTAATTGGTGCTTCCAAAATCTTATTGTTGCACATCTTTCTGTAGTGATAGATAACATTTTCAATCACTTTTTTTGTATCTAGTAGCTGTGTTTATGTCATTTCATCCTCTTCCTTTTTACAGCAAAGGAGATCTCCCTCTACAGTGTAGAAATAGCAGAGTAGCCCTCAGGTCAGTAATAGGCAGAGGAACTTTATACAGGTCAGGTAACAAAGTAAAATATTGCATCTGCATTGCCTCGACTATGCACCTTCATCCCTGCACCACTGTGAATTTGTGCTTTTTGTAGCCTCAGTCCCAGTCAATCCTTGCTCTTGCTCCATTGCATTTTTGAAATAAATTCATGTTCTGGAGACATAGTAAAACAAAAAGATAACAATAGTTTTCCATCAAGTTTAGCTATATTACGACAAACTGTTCATGCTCCAACATAATAATTGATTCTAAATATAAATGGCTATTTTTGTCAGTTACAGTTTATTCTGGATAATTATAGCCTCAAGTTCTGTTGTTCTAGGAGATAAATTAAAACCTACCTAAGTGTAATTTATGGTGAATGAGGTTGCCTATTGAGTCAATTATCTGATGTAAGCTTATTTTAGGCGAATGGAATGAAATTTTTTTGCATGATCGATTAGAGAGATTACCAAATTGGGGGCTTGCCCCTTGGGACAGCTGCGATGAGGTTATCAGGGGAGGAGGGCACGAGAACACATGGGTTTCGCCCCTCACATCCTGAAATTACCAGTGTTTAGTACCATAGTATCATCGATCAACATGTTCACACCATGCCAGTGCCCCTAGCTGATGCACGCTACATAACTAGCGTGAGCATGACATCTGGGGGGTAATTTTATTCCCCAAGAACGGATGGGTCGGGGGCGGGTGGGCAGTGAAAATTACAAGAATTCGGAGCAGGATCGCCTCCCGGCTCCAACGCGCCTACGTCCGGGTTTGACCTAGATGCGCGCGCGCTACTGACACCCAGAAGTCCCATCGGCACGTAAAGCTGGTGGGCCGACATTTAAAGGGCAAATGAACATTGTTGAACCACTGAAGACAATTAAATGTTTGTGTATCGAGCCGCACAAATCATTTTAACTTTCCTTGAACATGTCTCTCGTGGCCTCTGAAACACTCCATGGAAACGGAGACGAGTTGCTACTGAAGCCTCATTTGGACTTTAAACCAATGATTGACACATGTGAATTTTTGCAGGCACTCACTTCTCTCAGACAAACCTTTGGCTGGAAGTTCTTTGTGTTTAGACAGAGATTTCTTTGTTCACACTGAAAATGTTTTGTTCAGACAAATTTACCTACATTTTGGACCCCCTCAAAGTGACAACATCAGGATGTGTGGGGGGGCGCCATGGATGTATTCAGTACTACATCTGAGGAGGAGGCACATCACCATCCATGGTAGGATGTCGTGCAGTTCTGGGAGTTGCAGGTGCACAAGACAGAGGTGCACCACAAGGATCTGCAGAAGAGCAGTTGGGGACCAACGGAGAGGCCGAGGTCTCAGGAGGAACTACCCATGTGAGAGGGTGTACAGGAAAAGGCTGAGCTTCCTGGACCTCTCTGAGGAGCAGTCCCTACGAAGGCTCAGATTGAGTTACCAGATGCAGAGCTGCTCCCGGATGGGCCTGGTGGCCACGCATTGCCTGTTGCAATTAAAGTCACCACTGGCCTTAATTTCTTCGCTTCCGGATCCTTCCAGGGCACCACTGGTGACATCTCCAGGGTCTCTCAGTCGTCTGCACATTAGTGTATTGGACAGGTGACGGATGGCTTGTTTGCCAGGGCATCCGACCATGTCAACTTCCCCCACAACGACATCAGCCAGACTGAGAGGTCAGTGGGTTTCAACTCTCTGGCTGGCTTCCCACGGGTGCAGAGCGCAATTGATTGCACACGCGTATCAATATGAGGGCCTGCACACGAGCCAGGACTGTTCATCAACTGAAAGGGATATCACTCCATCAATGCGCAGCTGGTTTGCGACCACTGAAAGAGGTTTCTGCAGGTGTGCGCTAGATTCCGTGGCAGCTGCCATGATTCCTTCATTTTGCTCGTGTGCAACATCACGGACCTCTTCCACACATGAGACAGACTAAAGGGCTGGCTCCTTGGAGACCAGGGATACCCCCTGCAGACGTAGCTTGTGATACCTCTGAGAAACCCCACCAATGAGGCACAGCAGTGGTACAACGACAGTCACATCATCACCAGGTCTGTCACTGAGCAAGCCATTAGAATGCTGAAGATGCGCTTCAGGTGCCTGGATTGATCTGGGGGATCCCTTCCGTGGAGAAGCTCAAATGCATTCATGAAGCATCCTCATCTTCTGGTAACATTGAAGAAGAGGATGAGGAGGAGGAGGAGGAGGAGGACGATGAAGATGGGAAACCCATCACCAGAGCAGCGGCACACATGGCTGCTCGTGATGCCAGGTATTCACTCATATCTACCAGGTTCTCATAATGAGATCTGCAAACTGAAGATAGTGAACTACTCAGACCGCCTGGAACAACCACCACCAACACCAGCCCCCCCTGGTCCCCCGCCCCCCCCCCCCCGCTCCATTTGCACAAAACAATCCTTCAACCACTCATCCACCTACAGTACACGTGCCCAATGGGTGGCATCATGTCTTGGCATTCATGATGAAGCATATGAAAAGGGCGCTTATTGAAAAGGGACATAAAAATGGGCAAGATGTGGCAGTGGTGATGAGAATTACAAGATTTAATGTGCATTTAACAAAAAACAAATATAAATGATAAGCATGACATTCCGTCAGACAACTTTGTGCATACCCTTGGTGATTACAAAACTTCAGCCTTCCTCTTCCGACCGCTTCCACGTGGTGTATCCCCTGTGGCTTCAGCAGAGATAGTGGAAGGTTGCCCAGATCCCTGCCCTGACTGCCAAGATGCTTTCGGCCTACGACCTCTGGGTTTTGGAGCCCATGTGAGCCCCACCAAAGACTGCTCCACCTGCACTTGTGCAGGGGCAGACTCAGACTCATGTCTGAGACTGCCCCTGCACAGGTGCAGGTGGAGCAGGCTGGTGAGGAGATATAGCGCTTTCTAAGGCCATGGATGAAGTTTCTGTCTGCCTGCTTAAGGCGGCAGACATGTTGGCATCCAAAGTACGCACGGATGTTGTCATGGCCTGTGTGGACTCATTTGTGAGCCGTGCTTGAAGCTCAATGGAGACCGCCACTCTTTCCATCACGGACATTCCCGCACTTACCTGCGCCACCAATCCACTAGTGATGGAGTTGGACTCCTCCGCTATTTTGGAGAGTGTGCGTGACACATTTTCCATTACCTCGCAAAGTTGGAGATGCACCTTGATCATTCTCACAACAATGGCCCCCAGGGTTCAGCATGTGTCTAGCTAAGCAGAGCTTGGAGAGGAGTGCGCCCCCTCCCCCCCCAACGTGGACTCTCCACAACTGCCCCTGCCACCAGTTTCTGCTCGTGCTCACTTGGGAGTGTTGAATCACCAGGCGGCAACCCAACTATCTGTCTGACAGGACCCACTGAAGTGTCAGTATCTGGACTGGTGCATGGCTGGATGTGATGTGACGGTTCACCCTCAGAGGAATGGAGCTCCACTGAGGAATCGCCTTCTCCCACGGCACCTGCCTCCTCATCAATCCGTGAAGGCCCGGGAGAAGTACATAAAGCAATGTTAAAAATTCATCGCAGAAGTTAGTTTCCAGTGAGCATACTGAGATGTGCAACAGGTCAATCATTGATAACATCAATTCACAATGTGTGTGAAGGATGTTAAATTTCCGTCACTAGCTGTCTGCAGGTTGCCAGTCTCGTCATCTCTGATGGCCAGGCATGTAACCGTACGACTGATGTCCAACGCCTCCTCCTCCCCATCTGTCAGGGACACTATTTGTGGTGGGCCTCCTCCAGTCCTACTCCTCTCCCATGCATTTTGCACTCTCTTCTCCTGCAAGGGGAGAAAGAACAGACATGCGAGTGAGTGAAGGTGACTTGTTCACCCGATGGATGCATTGCTTTTGGTGAGGCTGACAATGAAGCAGATGCATCAGAGGGTGACTATCAGACAGATTCATCACATTGCATCAGGATTGGGGTGAGTGGGAGCAGTGGGATAACAAATGGGGAGGTGAGGAAGTACACAAAAAGTGAAGGTAAGTTGATGATGAGACTTAAGCGGGTGTGCGGAGTGATGTGATGGAGTACACATGGGAAGATAGAGTGGGGGGGGGGGGGGTAATATACACCACAGGATGAAGGTGAATCAATAACTGTACTCACTTTTCCTGACCTGGTTAGGTCATTAAAGTGCTTCCTGTATTGTACTCATGACCCTGCCACCGTGCTCCTGCTGCTAATCTCCTCTGCCACCTCCAGCCACACCTTCTTGATGGCAGAAGCAGGGTGCTTCCTCCGGTCAGCCGGGTATAGTATTTCCCTCCTGCTCCTGACACCAGCCAGTACTAACTCAAGAGAGGAGTCGCTAAAACGGGGCACTGCCTTTGACCTATAGTGCTGTATTCTCCAATTTTCCTCCTTTCTCTTTCAAAATCCATTGTTGCAACAGCCCCTTAAATACCCCAGTTCACAGCATGTCATTCGGGTGCGCCGTACACCCACTGTGCAGCTTGGAGACATGAAACCCGGAAGTAACATTAAGGGCCTTCAATTTAGTCACAATCGCTCGAGCTGACGCGCAGAAAAGTTTCCCTGGTTTCCCACACAAATATTCAACCGCCGACTGACTTCCCGCCGCCATGTTAAAATCATTCCCCTGGTGTTTGATAATTGTGAATGAATGGAGCATTTTTTGAGGTGTAAATTTGAGAATGTTGATCCTGGGGAAGGAACAAGTAGAGCCGGGCAAAAGAGAAACAGGAAATATGATCCTTGGATCATATGGGATTCACATTTATTGGTTCTTGACTGCAATGTGTTCTTTCTCAGGAAGAGAGGGGCGCGCATGGGACATAAATTTTAATAGGGGTGCAGCAAAATATTTTTGGGAACTTTTGATCTATTCTACAACATGACTGAATGCTGCATATATTCCTGCACAAAGCTCTATAATGTCTTTGCACACTTAGCTTTGCTAAGTGGTAGTCTAGTAGAGGAGCAGCGAGGGTTACAGGAAGTCCTGAAACTATGATTACTCTGGATCTGAACTGCACTTTGATAATAAAACCATTCTGTGTAGTTTTCCACCTTTGTAGTGTAAAAGTGTTTTAGCTTCAGCAGCCCTGAAATGAGCCTGCACCATTAGCTACACTATAATTAACGCAATGGGCTAGAAATTGGGCTGTGAGGCGTCCAATGTTTCGGCACTACGCGGCCACCCGAAGTGCCAAAATGGCATTTTGACTGCGCACACACGTTTTCAGTATGAGGTGCGCCGGATGCCATTTTAGTATGGGTATTAGCGCTGCTCAAATACCGAACGCCGGCAGCATGTAAAGTAGGGAGAAAATGCATACAATCAGTGTGCAACGTTCATTTAAAGTGATAGACTTTGGGACTTAATGCTCAACTCAATGCACAGTCTTAACCACGCACACCTGAACATGTCTTAGATGGCCTGGAGGACCCCCCACCCCACCCTCTAGCTCTATTTAAAGGGACAATGCAGGTGTTGCAGGTTAGTTGCTGGATTATTGCTTCTGGCTGCTGGTGGAATAGGAAGTGTTTTTTGAAGCTCTCTATACTTACTGAGAGTTGCTGGAGTACATTAGAGAGTGGTTTGGCAGATACTGCCTCACGGTTCCCAAAGTTACAACCGTGGTTGAACAACATTCCTGGTAACCATGGGTAGTCTGCTAGGGCTCCTGCTGGGCATTCAGCATGACTGGGAGCATGCAGAGAGGCCATGCACAGCAGGTCAAGTTGCAAGGAGAGGGAGGAGGAGGAGGAGGAGGAGGAGGCGGCGCAGGGCACTGAGCAGGAGGCCGTATCTAATGAGGGCTTTCCGGGACCAATTCTCTTACCTCAACATGAGAGCGAGGAGCATTGCATCCGACGGTTGAGGTTCACCAAGGAGGCCATGATGGAAATCTGTCAACTGGTGCGGCCACAACTGCAGCTTCAGAGCAGGGCAATGACAGCATTGCCTGTGGCCATGAAGGTAACCGTGGCTCTGAACTTCTACAGTTCAGGAACATTTCAGGCCTCTGGTGGCGACATGTGCAACATCTAGCAGAATGCAGTGCATTGCTGCATAAGGGAGGTCACAGACGCACTGTACGAGATGAGGAACAGGTTCATCACCTTCGCTCTTGACAGGGACAAGCAGAACGAGCAAGCAGGGGGTTCGCTTGCATTGCTGACTTCCCCATGATGCAGGGTGTCATTAACTGCAAGCACATTGCCCTGCGTGTCCCGCACATCAACTCAGCCATCTTTGTCAACCGAAAGGGCTTCCACTCCCTGAACGTGCAGCTGGTGTGCGACCACACGTATCAAACTATGGAGGTTGATGACCGCTGCCCTCAGAGTAGTCACGACGCCGTCGTTATGCGGCAGTCCAACGTGCCAGCTATCTTTCACCCGGCTCGGCAAGTCAAAGGCTGGCTACTGGGCGACAAGGGCTATCCCCTCACGCTGTGGCTCATAACTCTGGTCAGGAACCCACGCACATATGCACAACAGGCCTAGAATGAGAGCCATGCTGCCACAGACAAAGTCGTGGAGCACATCATAGACCTCCTGAAATAACGCTTCCACTGCCTGGACCATTCCGGAGGAGCCGCGCAGTGTTCCGCTGAGCAGGTGGGAAGTCTCGTGGTGGTATGCTGCATGCTGCACAACCTTGTCATCATGAGGGACCAGCCCTTGCCACCATTGATTGGAGAAGACCCTGAGCCAGAGTTGGAGGAGGAGGAGGATGAAGAGGCTGAGGAGGAGGAGGAAGACGAGGCTCAGGAGCAGGAGGAGCTGGAGGAGGAAGCAGAGGAAGACGCAAGGGTGCAACAGGTAACACACGCCTTGTCTGCAAGGGCTCTGCGTGCTCACCTGATCTGTGCCCGGTATCAATAATGTCAACTACATCCCCCAACTCACCAACTGTCCTACAATCCCCACCTGTCTGCTCCCACGTGACCATCTGATTACACATTGGTTTCCCCCTCAGCTCATCGCACAAATAAAAACACCATCAAATGCAAATTCAGTGTCACATTTATGAATGAACAAATCAAATTATGGAAACAGAACAGAACTATTCACCCTCGTGCTTTCCCTTCGTGCTTGTTATTTGTGTGCCTTTACCTAGCCTAGTGCTCCTATGAGGTGCATCCCCAGTGGCTGGAGCATGGGTGGTGGAAGGCTACTGGCCTTCAATGGGGGAGCCTGCAGATGGCCTTGGAGGACAACCTCGAGCAGCTTTTTGTCAGGAGGGCCCAGCTTCAGACTGCACCATCTCTGCATCGGCTGCAGCAGTCTGGCCTGGCTGGCTGATGGGCAACAACAAGGGCACTGGTGGAGTGGCAGGGGTGGGAGCAGGAATGCTGTCGTCCTGAGAGAGGACAGCAGGTCCGAATGCCGTGGTACCACTGCCACTCTCCCGGGACGGTGCCTCAGCAATCCTGGTGATCAGCTGGAGAACGGATTGCTGGAGGGCTGTGATGCCCTGGAAGCTCCGTTCCACAGTAATCCCCGGAGCCACAATAGCGGCAGTCTGAGCTGCAACCATAGCTTGCAGACCTTTAATCACATTGGTGTGTGCTGCACTGGAAGCCACGACATCGGCCATCAGGCGCTGTGTCATGGTGGGTTCCACAGGTGTGCTAATGGAGGTGACCACCCGTTCCATGTTGGAAGGGATGGGCTCCAAGCTCTGTGCAAAGCCCTGTGCCAAGTTAGAGCTGGACTCCTCCATGCCCCTTGTCATTGTGCATAGGCTTTCTGGCAGGCTTTCCAGTGCCCCAAGCATTTGGTGGTGTACGCCCATCAGCCATCTTCTGTAGTCTGGCCCATCGAAGTCCTCATTTGACTCCTTTGCCGTGGAACTAGTGAGTGACCTTGCCCTCCGGCGAGCTGGCACCCGTGGTATCTGTTCCCTCTGCCCCTGCTCTTGCACACTTGTGCTTGGTGTCTCACCACATGCAGATCCCTCCTCTAACCTAGCCTCTAAAGGATGCGCAGTGTCAGTCTCTGAACTGGTGGATGCGAATGTCAGATTGAGTGACGGTGTGCCTTCAGTGTCCTCCTCCTCCTCCCCCTCCTCCTCGGACGGTGCTGCCACGTGTTCTTGGGTATCTGCAATGACAAAGGGAAACAGGTTGAGTTGTGGAGCGGGGAGATGAGGAAGTAAGACGTGCGTGCCAACAGCATCTGCAGCACGTGACTCAGAAAAAATTACGGGAGGAGGGAGATGTGGGAAACGAGAAGAAGCAGTGGATATGCAGAGACCCCCTTCATCGGGACCTCTAGTGCGGCATGTGGTCGCAGCTGCAGCGACGGCCTGGTCAATGACCCAAAGCACAGTCTCCCCCAAGGGAGTGAGGACGTGTAGGTGTGCCAGTACCCCCTCAGGTCTCTCCTGATGCCAGCTATTATGCGCCACCTTCTCCTGCAAGACAGAGGGCAGTGTGTCAGTGAGTGTCCTGCAAGGTGTCTCGGTGATATGCCTGTCATGGTTGAATAGCTGCCAGTGTTTGTGACCTGTCAGTGGTGGTTGTGTGGCCTGCAAGTGTGGTACTATGTGCGGGTGAGGTGCAGCATGCCGAGTGCAGCATTGCATATGGATGGACAGTGTTTATTGGTGGGTGGGTGATGGAGGGTGTGATGCATGGAGCAGTGTGCAGTTGGTAGGATGTGCCACATGACACTTGCATTCACTCACCTTGACCGCTCGTGTCAAATCATTGGACTTCTTTCGGCACTGCACCCACGTGTGTGGTGCAATGCTCTTGGTGTTGACTTCCTGGCCACAGCTTCCCAATGCCTGCAGAGCTGGAGTCTGGAGGGTCTTCTGCCACCCTCCGGGTACATGTTGGCCCTCCTTTCGTCCACCTCTTCCACCAGGGCTTCCTGCGCATCATCAGAGGAGCGCGAGGCCTGCTCTTGAGTCGGTCCTGCCATCCTTCCAACCATCTTTCACTCCTCTGAGTGGAATGTGCACCTGCACCTTTACCTGCTAACTGCGGTGCTGAGAGGCTGCATGGAGATATCATGGTAAGTAGCAGGCAGCTCGAAATTCACGTGTTGCCTGCGTAGGGGCCATTCAGCGCGGGTTAATGGTGGATTGCGTTACCCACGCCCGATAATAGGCCAACTTTTTTTCCCCCCAATTTGTCTGAAGACTCCCAACTTAATCCATCCTTTCTTTAATGAGCCTAGAAATCACCATTGGTGGTATTAGTGGATTAACACTTAACTCACGTGTATGGCTTTTCTTTGTCTACTATTTTAGTGCAGGCATTCATACATTAATCCATTTAAAATAAATGGGTTAATCCTTTCATTAAACCACCAGAGAATACCATGTGAATATATTAAGTCTTCACCATCCCACAAAAACTTGCATTTAGATAGCATCTTTAATGTAGAAAAAGTTCTCAAGTTGTCTCAGAGGGGAAAAGGAACAGATGCCCAGCCTTTGTGGATAGTTAAGAAAGGCAATTAAAGCTTGATTGAAGAGATTCATTTTGTGAAGGCTTTTAAAGCAGGGACGAAGATAAAGTGGTGGAGGGATTTAGGGAGGGTGTTCCAGAGTTAGAAGGAAGTTAGGGCTAAAATAGCTGAAGGTTCTACCACCAAAGTGGAACTAAGAGAGGGAGGCCAGAGTCAGAAGAATAAAGGACAATAAATAGACGTAAAGCTGGAGAAGACTGCGGAAGTAGGGTGGGGGGAGGCAATGGAGGGATTTTATAGAGGAAAAGGATCTTAAATGTTATCTTTTGGGGGATAGGGAGTGTGGGTGGGACTGATAGATAAGCAAAGCTTAGTACAGGACAGGATGTGGGCAGTGGAGTTTTGAACTATTTTGTGGATTTTCGGATGAACAGTTTATAGCTTGTAGTGGAGGATCCTGCCGCTTGTGTTATTTTGGCTTTGGGTCTTGAACACAGGACAGTAGCAACACAGGTGGTATTTCATGTAACACCTGTGGACTATGTGACATATGCTAATGGTACAATGTGTAAATGTATTGTGTGTGGTGGACGTATAGTCCACAGAGTTGCCAGGTCTGATAACCAGTCAGTGCCGAGTTAGTTGATCTCAGCAAGGATGGCAGTAAGGATGCCATAATTGGCCTCAGTTATAATTGGGGAAAGTAAGGGGAAAAATCACCCCCAGTTGTTATCCGGTCACAGTTCACAGGCTGCAGAGTGTCCGACAGTCAAATAGCCTGCCGATATTTACCAACTAGATTTGCACGTGAGATTGACAACTAGGGACAGGACCAGAGAGATGCTGATGCCTGGCAACTGTAGCTCAACTCTGCCTTAAGGAGAGGATTGTAGAATCATACAGCACAGAAGGAGGTCATTCGGCCCATCTGTCTGTGCCAGCGCTTTGAAAGAGCTATCCAATTAGTCGCACTCCCCAGCTATTTCTCTATAGAACTGCAAATTTCTCCTTTTCAAGTATATTTCCAATTCTCTTTTGAAAGTTATTATTGAATCTGCTTCCACCACCCTTTCAGGCAGTGCATCCCAGATCAAAGAGGAATTATAAAAAAAAATAAAACTTCAGTTACTCAACAATACAACAGTTAATGTTTTCTCCTTTCCTTTGTCCAGTGAGACAGTCTCACCGCTCAGTGTCTAAAAGGCTGTGCTTTCAGAAGTCACTGTTTTTCATGGGACTGAGTCCGTAGAAGAGTGGAAGAAATTGATGTTTCAAGCTACCAACCCTATTAATGGGTTGAGTAGCGTTAAAATAAATTTGATTAAGTTCTTTTCAGTATTGCTGGTGTCTCATTATGAGGCAGTTGAGGTTTATTGTATTTAAGATGTTATCGGCTCATGTTTCCCCAGAGTCCAGTCTGATGCAGTTAAATCCAATAGTTCATCTGATGTCGCACAGCAGGTTTGATCTGCTGGCTTAAATCAAGGCAAATGGCTAGCTCTTGCACAGGGAGAATGAGCAAAGAAGCAAGATTATGAAATAGGAATTTCATCCCACAAGTCTCACAGTTAATGAAGTGCCATATTTTAGTTTGGCATTGCTGATAGAATTTTAACAATTCTACGACCAATAATTAGCCAATAAGCAATATACCTTCTTTTAAAAAAGGTTTCTAATCAATTAAAAATGGAGTAATAGGTTTGCTTTATTTTTTAAAAAATTCTTCCCCTCGAGGGTAGCATTACCATTCCCATTGTGACAAGTTGCAATAGTGAAACGAATTTAGTCAAATATTTACAGATTTCCTGTGACGTTGTGAATCAGAGATTACATTGAGGAGAGGTTCTCCGTTGTGGAAGTAGGGAATTGGTGTATCTCTGCACTGAAAGGATTTGGAAAGGAGTTTGTAAGAGATCTCTTTATACACAGTGAACTAAGTGTTTTTGAGTAATTCTTGGAAAATAAACAGTGTTTTCCTCACCCACTTAGACAAATAACTGCCATGTGACATGGTGCAACCGCTCTTTACCTTTTCTGTCCATCTGTTATGGGTATAAAATCTCCAGGTCTCCTATGCTTTCAGGATACTCTCAGGGTTATTTTCTTTGGTTGTATCTATATGCCACCGAATATACCAAAAATTATTAATCTTTCACATTGATCATTTTTTTACATGTTCTTTCTCGGGAGGTGGGCATTGCTGACAAGGCCACACTTATTGCCCATCCCTAGTTGCCCTAATGGTGTAGTGGGCCTTCTTGAAATGCTGCAGTGTAGCAATTTGATACAATTGAGTGGCTTGCTAAGCCACTTCAAAGGGCAGTTAATAGTCAACTAAGTTGTGGCCAATGTGTGGGATTGGAATCGCTTCATGTTCACTTTTTATTTACAAGTTTTTACAACAGAATTCAAATTCTCGAAACATTATGGTGGGATTTGAACTCACGTTCTCTAGATTATTAGTCCAGATCTCTGGATTACGAGTATAGTAACATAACCAGTATACTACTGTATCCTGTATAACACTATGAAATACTAGGCATAATCCTCAAATATTTAAAAAAATCCAATTGGTTTTTAATTCATCTGCATAAGTGAAGCTCATAGGATTAAACAAAAATTCCTTTCAAATCTAAAAAGAAAAAAATTTGTGCTTAGAATTTTTTCTACCTGTTTGTGTAGAAGTCACAGCAGTCTAACCTTCTGAGTAGAATATTTCATGGTGTCTTTTTTTTCATGAGTTTTCTACTTTCTCCTCTTCCTCAACTTTAATGATTGCCCTGTGTCACATTCAGAATACCATACTAATGCAGCTAAGTAGAGTGTTCAATAAGATGTGCACCAGAATGGCCCCATCAAGAGGGATTTCCCTCTGGAGTGCGTGACATGTCGAATTGAGGGTGCAAACTTGTGTCTTTCTGCTCTCAGTTGGGGTACAATTCCACAAATGCCAGCAGCATTTTGATATCTTACCTAAGTGACCGTTCTTCCGATGTGAGAAAGGACAGGGGTACTAAACCCATGACACCATCAGTTAGCCTGATCTTTTCCTCACTCAGCATCTACATGGGCACACTTTCAGCGGGGATCACTGGATGTTGATGGAAATCCTGGCTGATTTTTTTTTTACCCCTTCTCAGTCTGGGGGAGGCAGCTGAACCCAATCATACTGGCATAAACTGTTCCAATATAATTTTAGTATTGGACACAATCAGCAAGGTAACAATATATTTGCAATTCTCACCACCCACCTCTTTGAGGTAATTTCACCAGTAAGTGCCACTCAAACATACAAATCCAATGTTTGCATGGCAGGTATTGGTGAAATCACCTTAATTTACCTTCAGTGACTGGCTGAGCCATACAAACCAAGAAGGTCCTAGGTACATTCTCAGTCTGTACTCAACAATGCTTGTAACGTGTTACAGTTTCCTCAGGGTTGGAAAGGAAAATTTGGCCAGGGTTCCCACTCATGATCACTATCCATGCCAACCCATGCTGGAAGTGTTTGTGAATGTCAGAAAAGGACAGGATCAGGATCAGGGTCAACCATGATGCCCCCGTCTCCTGTGGAGAAACAAGCTGCCAACAGTCACTTTCAAGGCTATCACATGAATTATGGCCAATTGGGCAAGTTACCAAGGATGACTGGCACACGTCAAATCATAGCCTAGAAATGAGTTAACACTTTCAAGATCACAGAATCATAGAATGGTTACAGCACAGAAGAAGGCCATTCGGCCCATTGACCCTGTGCCGGCTCTTTGTAAGAGCAACCCAATTAGTCCCGTTCCCCTGTTCTTTCCCTGTAGCCCTGCAAATTTTTTCCCTTCAAGTATTTATCCAATTCCTTTTAGAAAGTCAGAATTGGATCTGCTTCCGCCACCCTTTCAGGCAGCGCATTCCAGATCATAACTACTCGCTACGTAAAAAAGGTTTTCCTCATGTCGATTTTGTTTCTTTTGCCAATCACCTTAAATCTGTGTCCTTTGGTTCTCAACCCTTCTGCCAATGGGAACAGTTTCTCTTTATTTACTTTATCTAAACCCTTCATGATTTTGAACACTTCTATCAAATCTCCTCTCAACCTTCTCTCCTCTAAGGAGAACAACCCCAATTTCTCCAGTCTATCCATGTAACTAACGTCCCTCATCCCTGGAACCATTCCAGTAAATCTTTTCTACATCCTCTCTAAGGCCTTCACATCCTTCCTAAAATGCGGTGCCCAGAATTGGACACAGTACTTCAGTATGACCGAACCAGTGTTTTATAAAAATTCAACATAACTTCCTTGCTTTTGCACTCTATGCCTCTATTTATAAAGCTCAGGATCCCGTATGCTTTTTTAACTGCTTTCTCAACCTGTCCTGCTACCTTCAAAGAATTGTAAACATATACCCCCAGGTCTCTCTGTTCCTGTAACCCCTTTAGAATTGTACCATTTAGTTTATATTGCCTCTCCCCGTTCTTCCTGCTAAAATGTATCACTTCGCACTTCTCTGCGTTAAATTTCATCTGCCATGTGTTTGTCCATTCCACCAGCCTGTCTATGCCCTCTTGAAGTCTATTACTATCCTCCTCACTGTTTACTACACTTCCAAGTTTTATGTCATCTGCAAATTTTGAAATTGTCCCCTATACACCCAAGTCCAAGTCGTTAATATATATCAAAAAAAGCAGTGGTCCTAGTACCGACCCCTGGGGAACACCAATTTATACCTTCCTCCAGTCTGAAAAACAACTGTTCACCACTACTCACTTTCCTATTTCCTGTCACTTAGCCAATTTTGTATCCGTGCTGCCACTGCCCCTTTTATTCCATGGTCTTCAATTTTGCTGACAATCCTATTATGTGGCACTTTATCAAACGCCATTTGAAAGTCCATATACACAACATCAACCGCATTGCCTTCATCAATCCTTTCTGTTACCTCATCAAAAAACTCAATCAAGTTAGTTGAACACGATTTGCCTTTAACAAATCCGCGCTGGCTTTCCTTTATTAATCTATACTTATCCAAGTGACTATTAATTTAGATAGGAGAGAAGGGAGAAAATTGGTGAGGAAAGTAGATAACCTCAAAACTCAAAAAGGGCATCAGAACAACCAAAGCTAACCAAGAGCACCTGCATGACCAGAACTGGTTAATGAACTGGTTATATCTGTGACATTGTGATGCCTGGTAAGAGTAAATCATGCATTCTGGCACCTTCTCAAAATACTTGAAACACACTTGTCAGTAACATGTAAAAAACAAAAATATAAGAAAGAAAATATGGTATCTTCAATGAACTTTCAGTAGACAATAATATTTACCTTATAATATACAGGAATTGAGTCCTCCATTTTTTCCTACATATTCCTGACAGATGGGTGGAAGCCTGGTTGATAATTCAGTACGTCCTGTGCAGAGGTGGAGATAAGATTGACAGAGAAGGACAATAAATCAACATCATTTAATAATCTGTCTAGGATTCTGAGCAGGAAATATGGGTCAGAGAGTACATGGCCCCTGCCACCCCACCTAGTGTAGCTCTCTCTCATGTTCAATGCTTGAGTAATGTACACTTTGATGTTTTTAAAAACTACACTAACTTCATTCTAGCTTATAGACTTTTTAAATTTTATATTTATATCCATTAAATCCTCATTTAATTTATCCTAAATGGAAATCTAGAATGACAAGAACTAATTGCTGTTGCATTATGTGTTCATATAAAATGTGACTGCAAGCAATGCATAATGGAGAAGTGTGAAAGGGTTTATAATCAATTAGTTTTTTTTTATCTCTGATATGCAGCAGTGAAGGATAATCCTCATCAATTATTTATTACAGGTTGAGAAACAAGTGATGGTGCCTTGAGAGAAAGTTGTTGCACAGAAAACAAGACTGATTTGACCCCCTCAATTGGACTTATTTGGTTCTCGTCTTTTTCTTCTCTGTCGTGCATTCATTTGGACTGCAGCACCATGGACAGACTGTCCTATTGTTGAAATGCTGAGAAAACAGAATTGTAAAAGGTGCAGATTGTGGTTATTTTTGCCATTGGGGTCATGTTCGAATTAATTTTTTTTATTAAAAAATGGGACAGAGGAACAACTGGTGAGCAAAAAAATTCATAAAGGAAATGCATAGGATCGAGGCATTTTATCTTTTTATATTAACAGTTGTTGCCTTGCTGCTGCACAGATTTAATGAGTGACTATTCAAGGGAATGGGTAGGCCTAGTCAGTTAGAATACTTTTCTTGTTCTACTGGATCTGGGTATGAGTGCAGCCAGAGTAATGAGATGAAAGTCTTCTACATCAGCTTTAAGGATTCTTTGCAAAATTAAATGTGGGCAATGTCAATTGATTTTCTAATGGGTGAAAGTTGTAAGAATATAGGAAAATCTGGATAAAGGGAAAACCATTCAGCCCTGCAAGCTGATGTTCTCTGCACAGGCCCATGTACAATATGTTCTTTGCTGAACTCTACTCACTCATTCTCCTGAAGGAGATGGTCAATTGCAGGTAAAGCCTTCAAGCATATAAAGCTCTGAGGCAACACCCAAGGGTAATTGATCATAACTCCAGCAAGTAAGTCATACTATTCAGCTTTGGCTAATTGCATTCCACAGATCATCTGACTACCATGGCTGAAGGGCACAAGAACCATTTTGTTGTGTCGAGAATCTGGTCATCCATATCTGTTCTCACAAAATTTTCCATCCCATTCTTGAGCAGATTGAGCATTTTTATTTTCACTTGTCGATCTTCTTCCCCACTTTCCTTTCCTCTCAAAAAGGCATTGACTTCTTGCTGAGTTATTGATCCTAAATGGCAATTACTCATCTGTGAGCCTCAAAAATGAGTGTCGGAAGTCTATTTGACCACAATGGCATTCCACCCAGTCCATTCCTTTCCTCAATTGATGTTCACCATACACAGGGGTTTCAGGAAAGCCACCAGAAGCTGGAACTCTGGCTGATTTTCCCCTCTTTACCTCAGTGGCACTGAAGACAATTGTGGTGTTGCTATCACTAACATGATTGAGATTAGCTAACTTAGCATAGACAGGGGATTGAACTTGGGACCCGTCTACTCTTGTGTGGCTCAATTACTCAATAGATAAATTAACTGAGCCATTGAGAGAGACAGGAGCTCTTTTTAAAGGAATCCAACATAATTACTGACTGATTTTACTGGAAATCTATATCATATATTTAGTGCAATGTGGGAGAAAAGCATTTCCTTGAACCTTTAGTTTTGCTTGAGGATTATTTATTTTCTATTTATGTCATCTACTTCTGTGAAAATAGCACTACCTATGCCTCAAATCATTTTAAAAACACATACTTTGTCCCCCTCCTCAACCTTTCCTCTTGCAATGAAAATTCAATTTTGTATGTCTCCCCTCATAGTTTAAAGCACTTACCGTGTCACATCTTTGTCACACTTCTTTGAACCCACTCTCTTATGCATCATTGTTCTTTTGAAGCTAAGATATCTGCAATCACCCATAATATTCCTAAATCAACCTTATCAATGAGTGAAACATAATCTGTTTTGATTGGCAATCAATACCTTTCAGATACATCGCAATAGTTGTTGATAACAGCTTCTCCGAATATGTTCATCGGTCAGTGAACACACCCAAATCCTTTATCACCCAGCTAATGGACACTCGATACTTAGTTATATAGTTTGGTATCACTCATAAATTTTATAACATTATTATTATTGTACTTGTACTCTCCATCTCAACTTATTAACAGTATAAATAGTCGGGAACCTCTAACCTGTCAACTTCACTAATTACTACCGACACCCCCCAAGCTTTTTCCATTTATTGGGATAGATATCCCCCTCCAGTGGTGTATGGGCAGCTGGTCACCCAACACTCTTGATGGGAGGTCTGGTACATTTTATGGGGTGGACCTCATTATTATAGAGCAGGTGGGCTGTAGGCGGAAAACGAGCGCCCCAGGGCAAATCACGTGATATTGGGAGGCTTGGCAAGCCTCCTGGCCAGAAGTAGGTACGTCACGTGGTGGGGGTGTCCATTTTTGGGACAGTAGGACCGGGTGGGGCAGTTGCCAAGGTTTTTTGCAGAGCACGGAAGAGTACTCCTGCACCTTCCGTCCTCATGCAAATAAATTAAAACTTACCTTCTGGGCTCCTCTTCAATTGGACCGCCAGCTAAAACTGTGCAGAGTGTATGGTGTATGCTCCGCCCAGTGTGATCTTAAAATGGCTGTCGACATACATAGGACCCCGATTTGCATATTAAAAGGGCATACTGCCTGACTCAGGCGTCCCTCCAGCCGCCTACTGGTAAGCCCTGGGGAAGATAGGGATAACCATGCCGACGACAGGAATGGGATGGTAAATCATTCCCCACTATTTTTGGGACGCTACCGCCCCATTTCCACTGGGCGGGAGGTAGCAAAATCTCTCTGTCGCTGAGGTAGTTTTTAATCCAGCTAGCTAATTTGCTATTAATTCCACGAAGTCCGTTGCATAAAACTGTCCATAATTGGACTTTGATACCTGCTAATTTGGCAATATGTGCCAACGAGGCCACAGACATGTCTTGTGTGAGAAATGGAAATATTCACACTGGTGTAGTAAGGGGTGCTCTTCCTCGGTTGGGTTTAAGACATATTGTTAGGGCAGAATAAGAACGTTCTGCTTTGATTCTGACCTGTGCTATAACTGACTGGGGTGTAAAACAATGAAAGCAAAATCTTCCCTTCCCTTGGCACTGACATGCCTCACTTTGAAGAGAATAAAAAAAGAAGCAAGTAGGTGTCCCTTTTAAGACCACTTTTAAAAATCGTATTGTCGCAATGAATTAGAATTTTTTTTGTTCTGCCTTTTTAAATTCTTGAATATCCTTTAACTCTGAATGCTGGTGACATCATTGGGACTGGCACAGAAGGTTAGATGAGATGGACAGGTTATACATTTTATGTCACACATATTCTTGGTATCAAGGAAGACATGATTAAATGTCAATTTATTGTGGATCTGATGACCCCTGGCTGTCCTGAGGTCCTGTGGCATGATGGGAAATATAATTGCTTTCCATCCCCATAACAAGCTTTGCTACAACAGGTGCCATGCTTTTTAGTGCTGAACTGCTGAATCTCACTCATTTTGAAACAGTACACCATGGAGGGAATTGTAACCACCTCCCCCCACCCCATGACGGGCGGGACAATAGCAGGGGAGTAGGTTAAAATTTGAAAAAATCTGAAACCCGACCCCAATCCGCCTTCAATGCGTCCTCTTCCAGTTTAACGGAGGCGGGATTGGGTGTGGACGAGTAACCTGCCCTGGAGAGGTGGGTCTGTCATTATAATATGTTAATGAGGGTACTTTCATGAGATTTTGGCAGCGTTGTGAAATTAACGCCTCCTGCACAGGTTTCCCGGGACTCGGGAAACTTGACAATAAAACGGAGGCGAGATTGAGCGGTACTTCATGGGGATGGTTGAAGGGCAGGTGTCCCGATATGAATAAAGGCTCAGTGCTCACAGCTGCTTCCTCAATTCCCTCTGGGAAACGGTTTGGTAAGAGTATTTGTTGTGACAGATGTATTTGTACAGTTTGGAGGTGTTCACATAGAAAACATCAGGATGGGATGCACCGTGGCTGCTCTAGATTGGACTTCGGGTGAGGTAGACAATCACCATCCACAGCAGCAAAGTTGTGCTTTGGTGGGAGTTGCAGGTGGACAACAGAAAGGTGGAGGTGGACAACAGCGAGAGAAGCAACAGAGAGGGGAGCAACAACAAGGTGGACAATAGCGTGGTGCAGGTGGATAACAAAGAGATGAAGGCGGACAACAGCAACGGGACCAACAGTGAGGGAAGCAACAGCGAGGGGAGCAAAGAAGAAGGGAGCAACGGAGGGGCCGAGTTCGCTGGAGGCACTATCCATCTAACAGAGGCTCAGCTTCCTTGACCTCTTGGAAGAACAGTGGTTCCGGAGGCTGAGATGGTCACATCAGGTGGTCGCAGACATCTGCAGCCAAGAAAAAGAGCTGCTCCCTGCTGGGCGTCATGGCCACGCATTACCAGTCACGGTGAAAGTCACCACTACCCTCAATTTTTTTGTCTCTAGTTCCTTTTAGGGTGCTACTGGAGACATATCGAGGATCTCCCAGTCGGCTGTCCATAAGGCAAGTTCCCCTGCGATAACAGTAGCCAGAATGAGCGTCTCTGGCTGGCTTCCCACAGGTACAGGATGCCATCGATTGAACACATGTATTCCGAGCACCACCAGATCAACCAGGAGTATTCCTCAACTGCAAGGGTTTTTGTTCCCATCAATGCGCAGCTGGTGTGAAACCACAAGAGAAGGCTCATGCGGCTCTAAGCCAGATTCCCTGTGATGTACCATGATACTTTTATACAGCGGCAGTGCAACATCCCCGACCTGTTCGTACCTGGAAGCACCCTTAAGAAGTGGCTGCTAGGCGACGAAGGATACCCTCTTCAAACTTGGCTGATGACACCTCTGAGAAATCCCAGCAATGAACCCCAAGAGCGCTAAATCGATAGTCATATATCAACCGGATGTGTCATCTAGCAAGCCATCGACACGCTCAAGATGCGCTTCAGGTGCCTGGACAGGTCTGGAGGCGCCCTTTAGTACTCGCCAGCGAGCGTTTCTAAGATGATCATTGTGTGCTGCGTCCTGCACAACATAGAGCAGCAGCGGGTATTAGAGGTGGAAGAGGAGCAAGACGCTCATCACTCATCATCTGATGACGATTCTAATGTAGAGGAGGAGGACGAGGAAGAGGAGGAAGATGAAGATTGAGCATCCAACGCCAGACCAGCCACTCACATTGCTGCTCGGGATGCCAGGGATGCTCTAATAGCTCGAAGGTTCAGTTAGTCACTCACACTGGACCAAAGTAACGATCACATTCCCTAACTCCCCCACCCCAAAGCAGTCCTGTAACCAACCATCCACCCATTACACATGCACAGTTTGGACCCTGTCAATTCATGTCTTCACATTCATCACCAAGCAACTGAAAAAGCTGGCATGCATGAATGAGCAACTGGTTGGGGGGGGGGGGAGCAACGGTGAGATGTGGGCGCACTTTGAGTGGAGTTCCCACTTCCATATCCTCTTCTGCCATCATCCCTCTCCTGGGCCAGCGGCACATCACTCCTATCTTTCTGTGGGGGAGCAGCTTGGAGCAGATCAGTGATGTGTTGTAAAGCCACGGATAAGGTAGCTGTCATCCTGTTTAAGGCGGCAAACATGTTGATATCGATAGTCGGCATGGCCGTGGTCAGGGCCTGCACGGACTGATTCGATTGCCACAATTGAAGTTCCACAGAGGAGGCCACTCTATTCACGGAAGACATCCTCACAATGGCCTGCGATATCAAGCCACAAATGTTCGAGCTGGGCTCCTCCATCCTCCCTGTTATTGTAGAGAGTGTGTGTGGCACGTCAGCCAGTACCTCGCAAATTTGCTGCTATCCCTCTATAATTCTCCTTTTCATCAATGGCCCCCAGGATTCAGCATCTGCATCCAGCTGAGCAGAGCTGGAGAGGAGTGCGCCCCCCGACGCAGACTCTCCACAGCTGCCCCTGCCACCAGCATCTGCTTGTGCTCACTTGTGAACTGTGACTCACGAGGTGAAAACCTAACTAATTGTCTAACAGGACCCACTGAAGTGCATGTATCTGCACTGGTGACTGGTAAGTATGTGCCCTGTGACAGTGCACCCTCAGAAGGAATCAGCTTCTCTGAGGAATCGCCATCTGGTAGGTCCACGGACTGCTGTTCTTCGCATGAAGACCCTGGATGAGAGAAGAGACGGATATGAACTAGTAATGGAAATGTAAAAATATGGCTACATAATATAGTGAGTCTTGTATAAGATGTTGGTTGGAGATATTTAATTCTGCCACCAGGCAGCTGGAAAGTGCCAGTCTCTCCAACTCCGATGGTCAGGGACGCAGAGATGCCACTGATCTCCATGGCCTCTACCTCTGCAGCTGTCAGCTGCATTTTCTGTGGCAGGCTACCTCTAATCCTCCCCCTCTCCCTTGTATTTTTTGCTCACTTCTGCAAGGGGGAATGGCGGACCTATGAGTGTCTGTAAGTCATGTATTCCCCTGATGGATGCAGTGCATTCGGTGAGGGTGACTATCAGGCAGATGCATCACGATTGCCACTGGCATGCACTTGAAGATATGTGTTCACAATCGGGTGATCTGACTGAGGTGGTATCATATTGCATAAGGATTCGGGTGAGCGGCAGTGGTAGATGGTTAAATGGGGACGTGAGGAAGTGCATAGAAAGTGAACAATGGGTGCTTTTGAAACTTAAGTGGGTGAGGAGTGATGTGATGGAGCACGCTTGACAAGACAAAGTGGGGGTGGGACCCAGTGCACTACAGGATGTAGGTGAAGCTGCGACTGTGCTCACCTTTCCTAACCTGGTTCGGTCAATAAACCACTTCCTGCACTGGATTGAGGCACGGGGCACAATACTCATACTGCTGATCTCCTTAGCCACCTCTAACCACATCTTCTTGGTGACAGCAGCAGGTTTCTTCTTCCCACTGCTGGGGAAGAATACCTCCTTCCTGCTACTTACTGCACCCAGCAGTACATCAACTGAAGCGTTATTGAAACGCAGCCTCTGAATGTCCTGACTCCATGTTCTAATTTTACCGCACCTTTCCAAATGCTCCCAGCTCTTCCAAATTCCATCTTTGAATTGGCCCTTTAAGTCGCGTTGAGACCGTGTCATGTGGATGCACATCACGCCCGCTGACATGTATTGGAGACGTGAAACCCAGAAGTAAAATGATAATTAGGTATCCATGTTGAAATGAGACATTCCCACGCCCCCAAACATCTTCCGGATTTTGTGCCCGCTATTGTCCCCCCTCAGAACCCGCCTCTTATTGGGCTGCATGAGTTTAAATGGATGTGCATTCCAGATCACTTATTTTGATCATAACTCACATTCCTGATGTTTCCCAAATGTCGACAGCTTTGATTAAAGACATATTTTAAGGTTTATAATGGTGGAAATGAATTGCTTTAATTTTTATATAACCAGTAGTTTCTTGCTACTGAAGTCCAGTTATTATGACCATAGGCTGAGTGCCAGAGCTGGCTTGGCTGTGAAGCACATTCACGGAGCACAGTGCTGGTGATTGCATTTTATATGCCTAGTGATTCTCACTCAACTAAGCACCACAGTAAGAACTGGAAGATGTCATGACCAGTAAATTCACCAGAGAGTTACTTCATTTCTTCATTCCCAAGCAAACTTCTGCAGCAACCTCTCCAAAACTTTGTAAGGGCGTAAAATTCAACTTTGGCAGAGGCACAAAACAGGAGGTAATGGATTGGCTGAAAAGGAGGTGAGGTGTATAACGGGCAGTTGAATTTTTCCCCTAAGAGTCTATATTTGGTATTTTCTCTTTGTTTTTTTGAGAAATCTGTTTGGATTGTTTCACTGGCAGCTAGGGCACATACTGAGGTGGAAGGACAAAATATTGACAAGGGAACTGTATGCCAACTGTATGGGAGAATTACCCAAGCCGTACAATTGCAGATCTGAGTCAATTGTCTCCTCTTACTTTGTCCTGACCTGGATACCAGTCGACACCGGCACATAGACAAGTCATACAACTGGATCTAAACTGTGGATTTAAGTCTCATTCGGTGCTTAAAGCCAGTGTTCATTATCTACCCAACCTTACTGACTGGACCACAATCTCCAATGAATTTCATCATGTCAGGTGGTTTAATTTTTCTTTAAATTTGTGCCATATTTTTATAATCCTTAGGCTTTTGCAACAATCACTTTTTTTTCCTTTTAATGAACAGCATGCAAGCAGGCAATGCTTTATTCCCATCTGCTACTGTTGGCCTCATACATAATGTCTCATTGTCAACTCTTGTTCGTGTATGGTACACAGTGGGTAACGGAAATAATTCATTTCCATGTCATGCTACATGGCTAGCATGTCTCAGTGTCACCTCAACTGACACGTAAGAAGTGTGCACTTTTATTCAGTGTGTAATATATGTGTAGAGTTCACATTGAGGCATACACAAGTTGTACTAGTATAACGTAAGATGAGAGTGAATCATTCTCTTTTACCTGATCTATACTGCCTATCCCCATTTGCTACAAAATAGCTTATCAGGAAAGCCTAAGGATTGAAAGATCACAGCATGAGTTTAGAGCAAAATAAAATGTCTGAAGTGATGAAAATGCACAAGAGACTGAGATCTAGTCAGTCAGGTGGGATAATTAACGAATATTGGCGTTAAGCAGAGGATGAGACGTGGGTCCAGAGTATGGTTCAGATATATTACAATAATGGCAATTTAGTGCAGAATAAATTAATGTCTCTCCTCACAGAGCATCTAATGGCAAAGCAGCACTGCTGGGCTTGGTTTGATTAGACCTAAAAGGGTTGCTGACACCTTGGTTGCTTTTGACTATCCCAGGGCGACATCATTGTTAAATTTCAATTAATTTAATTTATTGCAGGAATTGTTAGGAGTTTAAGTGTATTTTTCTTTTTGCCTCAAGCTGTTGGCACAAGAAATAGCTTTAGCAATCATGGCATTTATTAATATTATTTTTGAATACTATTGCACTTTAAAACAGAATGAATCAGGAGTCCCAAGAGGGATTAATAAATAAGTCTATTTGCATTCTAATGAGAACAAATGTTTGGGGTGCATTGTCAAAATGTTAAAATGACTTGTATGTAATTATTTCTCTGCTTATTTTCAAAGAACTCATTCCCCAAACTCATCTTAAATAACTAAGGAGTTTGAGTACTTAGGATTCTGGA
This sequence comes from Heptranchias perlo, assembly GCF_035084215.1. Taxonomy (NCBI): domain Eukaryota; kingdom Metazoa; phylum Chordata; class Chondrichthyes; order Hexanchiformes; family Hexanchidae; genus Heptranchias; species Heptranchias perlo. The sequence goes on from NC_090338.1 coordinate 20,936,267, forward strand.
GGCAATTTCATTAACGTAATTTGAACCCTTTACCAGTAACTTCGAGAGAGATAAAAGACTTTTGCTGCATCTCCCACTCTGTATTTTTTCTTTTCTTTTTCTCTTTTCTTCATTCTTTATCTCTTAAGCAGTTATGTTGGTGAGTCCCTCAAGAAGTCCTGGGGAAATGTTTCAGTTTGTGCATTTTCCTTGTTTGTACTGGGTAATCGCGTTGTAATTCCAATTCATGGTAAATTTGGCCACCTTTAGGGAACTGTTCTCATTCTGTATGCATACCAAATAGTAGTTCTCTGCTGCAGCACAAACTCTACCCATTTATTCAGCATGCAAAAACAAACATTTGTCTCATTGTGAATGTTATTATCCAGTGTGGGAATTATCTGTACAAGTGATGTCCAAATTTTCATTAGTAAGTTCATGTTGTTAATGGGATAGGCTGTCCTTCTCTTGGATCATCTTCCAAAATTCTATAGACTCTGGAGCAGTTCCTACAGATTGGAGGGTGGCAAATGTAACCCCACTATTTAAAAAAGGAGGGAGAGAAAAAACAGGGAATTACAGACCAGTTAGTCTAACATCAGTAGTGGGGAAAATGCTAGAGTCTATTATAAAAGATGTGATAACAGAACACTTGGAGGGCATTAATGGGATTGGACAAAGTCAGCATGGGTTTATGAAAGGGAAATCATGCTTAACAAATCTACTGGAGTTTTTTGAGGATGTAATGAGTAGAATAGATAGGGGAGAACCAGTGGATGTGGTGTATTTGGATTTTCAGAAGGCTTTTGATAAGGTACCACACAAGAGGTTAGTGTGCAAAATTAAAGCACATGGGATTGGGGGGAATATACTAGCATGGATTGAGAATTGGTTGACAGACAGGAAAAGGAGAGTAGGAATAAACGGGTCTTTTTCTAGGTGGCAGGCAGTGACTAGTGGGGTACCGCAGGGATCAGTGCTTGGGCCCCAGCTATTCACAATATATATCAATGATTTGGATGAGGGAACTAAATGTAACATTTCCAAGTTTGCAGACGACACAAAGCTGGGGTGGAATGTGAGCTGTGAGGAGGATGTAAAGAGGCTCCAATGTGATTTAGACAAGTTGGGTGAGTGGGCAAGAACATGGCAGGTGCAGTATAACGTGGATAAATGTGAGGTTATCCACTTTGGTTGTAAAAACAGAAAGGCAGATTATTATCTGAATGATGATAGATTGGGAAAAGGGGAGGTGCAACGAGACCTGGGTGTCCTTGTACAGCAGTCGCTGAAAGCGAGCATTGAGGTGCAACAAGCAGTTAGGAAGGCAAATGGTATGTTGGCCTTCATTGCAAGAGGATTTGAGTACAGGAGCAGGGATGTCTTACTGCAGTTATAGGGGGCCTTGGTGAAACCACATCTGGAGTATTGTGTGCAGTTTTGGCCTCCTTATCTGAGGGAGGATGTCCTTGCCATGGAGGGAGTGCAACAAAGGTTTACCAAACTGATTCCTGGGCTGGTAGGACTGACCTATGAGGAGAGATTGGGCCAACTAGGCCTATATTCAATAGAGTTTAGAAGAAGGAGAGGTGATCTCATCAAAACATGTAAAATTCTAACAGGACTAGACAGACTAGATGCAAGTAGGATGTCCCCGATGGCTGGGGAGTCCAGAACCAGGGGTCACAGTCTCAGGATACGGGGTATGCCATTTAGAACCGAGATGAGGAGAAATTTCTTCACTCAGAGGGTGATGAACTGTGGAAATCTTTACCGCAGAAGGCAGTGGAGGCCAATTCATTAGATGTATTCAAGAAGGAGATAGATATATGTCTTAATGCTAAAGGGATCAAGGGATATGGGGAAAAAGCGGGAACAGGGTACTGAGTTAGACGATAAGCCATGATCATTTTGAATGGCAGAGCAGGCCCGAAGGTCCGAAAGACCTGCTGTCGCTCCTATTTTCTATGTTTCTATGTTAAACTATAGACTGTCCTACTGGGAACAGTGGAGTTGCTGGTCACTTGCAGCACATAAGCCTTAAAGACAAATCAAGATGACCAAACCTTTGGCTTTATATCTGCTCTACAATGGCAAATCATCAAAATTAGACCATTGTTCACAGTTATTTGCGACATTGCTGTTAAAATGGGAGAAAAAAAGTCCCCCAAAAATTAAGTGAAAGAGCAAAAGGAGTTCATTTTAAAGATAAAATAAAAAGGGAAAATTTAAAATCCTGGAAACCTGAAATAAAAATGGAAAATCCTGGAAATACACAGATCAGTCAATAAAAAGAAATGAATGATCCAGATGAAGGGTACACACCCATATATTTTCTCTTTACAAGTGCTTACTGACCTATTGTGCATTAACTGTTCTTATTTCACTTTATAAATAGGCAGGATGAGGTTACTAAATTGTCTTAAATAATTGGGTTAGGCAACGCTGACTCCTTTGCCTCCCTTTGGCGACAGAAAATTTTAAAATCCCATTGATAATAAAGTGGGATAGTCCTTCTTATAGAATGTCTACTGGTTGAAATATTCTGCAATTTTGTTTTGTCCCGAATGATAGGTTGCGCAATCTAATAACCACTTGGCAACATTTATCTTCTCACTAATTTTCCTTGTTTTCTAATAAGATGAGTTTTCATCAATGATAGTACTGCTTTCCTTTGGGTAAAGGATGCCCAGGTGTTTGTCAATATCTATGGAGATTTCCCATAATGAAATGTTTGAAAACCATTGCTCTACTGAGGCAATTTCACATTTCCATTTAGATTGCACTATCGCCTCTGAGTCAGAAGGTTGTGGGTTCAGGCCCTGCTCCAGAGACTTAAGCATCTAATCTAGGCTGACACTCCAGTGCAGTACTGAAGGAGTGCTGTACTGTCAGAGGTGCCGTTTCTTGGATGAGATGTCTCGTGAAAGCCCCGTCCGCCTTCTCAGATAGACGTAAAAGACCACATAGCATTATTCAAAGAAGAGTAGAGGAGTGCTGCCCAGTGCCCTGTCCAATGGGCCATAATTTGCTGTAGCAGGGTATCTAACGGTGTCTGCTGTTAGTTAGACTTGCCCTTGCACATTTAGGTTTTTAAATTTTTTGCGTGGCAAGTTGCTGAAAGTGCGAGCTGATAATGTCACAGCAAAGGAAACAGGGCATCTGGGACCTCAGTGAACAGGGCAAGCAACTGGGTATCTCCTTAACCAATCCGATCGAAGGATTGTGAAATTAACAGCGTAAGGACTGTAAAGGAGGTGTAAATTAGTATGGATGAATTCAGCATCAAATCAGGTACATAAAGAGAAATAGAGAGAGGGAAAGAAAGATTGGATTAAGAGAGACAGAAAAAAGATTCAGAAGGAAGAATAAAAAAAATGTTTTGAATTTTAAATTTGACATTTTCAAAATCTCCAACAACAATTAATACCTGAAGGAATGAAACTCCACACTTGTAATAGTTAATTTTCAGTGTGAGAGGTTGACTCTGGCACTGAAAATTAACACTGATTACGTTGTTAAAAGGATACTTACACTGGAAATGACAGGACTTTAGTTTCTGTGGCACGATTAGTTCCTATCTATCGTGCAAATATAGCAACTTCCCGCCATTCAACGCAGTGAGGCAGACAGCGAAATGCCGTTTTCATGAGCGGCAGTGCGGCGCATTTCGGGCAGCAACTTTTGGGATATTCGCGTTTAACCATACATCTATCCCTCGCCTGAAGTTGCTGTACCATTTGCGCATAAATAACGGTGAATGCCATTAGCCTCACCTTTATTTTCGCAGCAAATTTTGTGCCATTATTTATCCTTCAACCAACATCACTAAAACAGATTATCAGATCATTATCTCATTGCTGTTTGTGAGACCTGGCTGTGTGCAGATTGGCTGCCGCCTTCCCCTTTATTACAACAGTAACTACATTTCAAAAGTACTTAACTGGCTCTGAAGCACTTTGGGACATCCTGAGGTCTTGGAACAGTGCTATTTAAATCCAAATCTTTCTTTCACTTTAGTCATCCTGCTGGAGATAGGCTGCCAATTTAGGTGCCAAATTCTCTGCCCACTAGCAATTGGGTTCAAAGTGCTTAAACCATTTTATTTGTGGTCTTTCCAGTCAGTAGAAATCAAAGACTTTCATCCCATCATGTAGGCTGGTTTAGAAACTAGGTCCAAAGGATGAAAGGACAGTGTTCTGACTGGATTGGGATAATGACCAAAGAGCGATTTGTTCACAGCCCGGTGCCAATCCCCCACTAACTGATTCACTTTAGGGAGCTAGTTAAGAGAGTCACTGACTCATTTGCTCTCTGATTTTCTCTTGCTGCACCAGGCAAGTGCCTACCTCCTATACCTCAAACAACCTGAATTCAGGCACTAACTGGTTAGGGTACCACTGACACGAAACCCATACCATGGCACTGTCATCAAGTACACCAGTGGGTTGTACTTCAGCAACCTCAAATGGCATCTGCTGTGACCCGTTGAAGATTGTCTGAAGCCAGCCCAAAGATGATGATCTGAATGCATATCAAAGATGGCTGTTAGAGGGCATGAGTTACATGAATATTGTCACTTGGTCATTAGAGCAGCCTTTGTGAAGCGAACGTCTACGTTAATCATTGTGGGAGCCTCGCTGCAGCGTAAACTCGAAAGCAAGCATCACTCTGAGGATTCCTGTGTAGAAAAGGAACTGTTGTTAAAGATTATGGTAGGTCCATTTAAAATGCAAACTGGGATTCTATGATGTACTGGGCGGAGCATTCACTGCGCATGTTCCGCCCAGTACCCGCCAAAGAGGAGCTGACGGGTAAATTTGTATTAATTTTTGTGGGGCCCAGAGGAACAGGAGTGCTCCACAAAACCAGCCTGGGCCACTTCCGCTCTGGGTCCCCCCGCACCCACCCCCCCCACTTCATCCCAAGATCAGACCCCACCCACCCTCCCCCCACCCTGCTACACTTCTGGCCCCGAAGTCGGCTGGGCCACCTGGGTCACTTGTTCTCAGCCCACAGCCCACCGGCCGAAAGCTAATGTGGCTCAGCCCTCAAAATGGACCGGGCCGTCAACCGGGAACATTGGGCAGCTAGATGGCACACTCCACCGGCTGACCACCTGAAGTTCGTTTGGGGAAAAATCTACCCCAATAAGTCCCCAAACTACTGCTCAGTAGAACAGTACCGACTCTCAGTGCTGCATTTTGAAGAAAGTTTTAATTTTTTTTTTCTAACTCAGTTTGGATGTTTGGGATTCATTCTGTCAGGTCTAATTAGAATGTAAATTGTCCACTGGAGTCTGTAATGAGATCTAACATTGTCCTTGTGTCAGTTTTTCACTTTCACAACATTCTTGTCACCATCGCTGCCAGATTGAGAAGTTCTCATTTGTAAGAGATACAGCATAGTTCACTGATCCAGTATTATGTAGCCTTTGCTGATGCCAAAAGACGGATGGGATTTCTGCACAGTAGCTCAGGATACAGACTGAGATGTACCTGGGCCGCAAGTCCTCAACAAGATCATGATCAGAGTAGAATTACAAGAGCTGCTGGCATTTAATTATTTAATAACTATCCAAAACATCTGTATGACTTCGCTGTGGTTGAGATACTTAACTTGACAAATGGGTAAAGCGTTAGTCATTGTGGCCAGAGTTTGCGCTCCCACGCTGGTCAGCCCCTATTTTGCCCCATTCATTTTAATGGACAGAAAAATCATGGGCTAACGAGTGCGCAGCAGAAAACCCCAACCAGCTTCCTCTGCTTGTCAAACTCTTTTCCATAGAGTGTGGGAGGAACATAGGAACGGGAGTAGGCCATTCAGCCCCTCGAGCCTGATCCGCCATTCAATTAGATCATGGCTGATCTGTATCTTAACTCCATCTATCCGCCTTAACCCTAAATACCCTTGCCTATCAAAAATCTATCAATCTCAGTTTTTAAATTTTCAATTGACCTCCAGCCTCAACAGCTTTTTGGGGAGAGAGTTTCAGGTTTCCACTACCCTTTTGTGAAGAAGTGCTTTCTGACATCACCCCTCAACAGCCTAGCTCGAATTTTAAGGTTATTCCCCCTTGTTCTGGACTCCCCCACCAGAGGAAATAGTTTCTCTCTATCTACCCTATCAAATCCTGTCACTACCGTGGATAGTTATCTGTCAGCTGTTGAACTCTGGATGTGGAGCTTGCATTCAGCCATAGTGTTTACCCATTGATATGCTGGCACACATTTTCCGGGTGTTTTTGTGCTCACAAGAGCCACCAGGATCCAATTCATGAGACCTATTCCTTTGGCTGCATCCTGTTATGCCACTGTATATGCCAATGTATATATTGCCATCCCAAAAAAGCAAAATATTGGTTCACCGTTGAAGCACTGTGATTTGCACCACCAGCCTCCTAAAACCTTGGGATACTTAAAAATATTGATTACAATTTTGTCAAGTCTTCTGTATAGTAACTTGATTGATGCTGATGTGACCTACTGTATTTTGTCCGAATTCCTCCTGTGATATATGCTTGCATCAGTATTAATTATTTAGGTTCAATTCAAATGTATTGAAAACATAACTGGTGTGGGGTCTAATGGTAATAATTATCATCACCCTTTGCCGATCATGTCTTGTCCCAAAGTAATCACCAGCGTAGTAAAAGAGCAGAAATTACCATTGTTTTTGGTACCCATGTACAATGAACCCTTTCACTGAAAATAAAAAAACAACAGTTGGATATAATTTGAACAACAGCTTCTACAAGGCCAGAACTGGCCAACCAAAGGGTTAACATCAGTGCCGGTGAGGAGAATAAATTGAATGATTTCTCCCTTTAATGTTCGTGGGTGGAGAATAACCAGCATTGAAGGTTACATCCCTGAAAATCTATAAACTTCAGGAGCAGTGGAGATGTTTTCAGAAAATGCCCACAGAGACCTAACACTCTGCAAATGAATAAGAGCTTGTGCTGAGCGATTTGCAATGCGTTGACATCCAGTGTGTGGGACAGATATAATTGCTGAGACCTTGAGGTCTAATAATCAATAAAGGGGCTGCAACAAAGCATGGTAAAAGCACAGTATCGCTATGCTGAATCTTTAATAACTTGGAGGATGATGGTTGTCTGGTATGCTGCTCTTGGTTAATCATATATTACCACTTCCATTTTCTGAACCATCTTCCTCCACTACAATACTACTGTATGCTGATATTGTGCTATGACAGGTTTTCTAAAAGAAGAAAACATTGTAGGGAGCTGGCCCGAATGAATCGGAGGCTAAATTCCTCTATAATGCAATGCAAGTATTAAGTAGGCCACTCTAATGTTGCAATTATCAAAGAGATCAGACACCAAGACATTTATTTTCCCGTGTCAGCAATAGTAGCTATTTCCATCCTTCAACATACACACAGAGTCACGTCAGAACTCTTAATGTAATGTTGCAAGTTCGATCCTGAAAGCCGTCCAAGGAAATAGCAGGCCTGCGCTATGAGACTTTATTGCAGGACTACCACTGTTTAGAATCTTTAAAACTTTCAGTAACCCTCTCTCTTTCTCTGTTAACCTGAGCCCACTGAAGTAGAAGGTAGAAAACTCCCTAGCATTCAATCACGCACAGATTGGGTGATCGCTTTGCTGAACACCTCCGCTCAGTCCGCAAGCGTGACCCTGACCTTCAGGTCCCTTGCCACTTTAATTCCCTGTCCCACTCCCACTCTGACCTTTCTTTTCCTCGGCCTCTTACACTGTTCCAATGAAGCTCAACGGAAGCTCGAGGAACAGCACCTCCTCTTTTGATTAGGCACTTTACAACCTTCTGGACCCAACATTGATTTCAATAACTTCAGATTATAACCACTGCTCCCATTTTTTCAGACAGGTGCTGGTAATGGTTCTGCTGTTGCCAATTACACCTCCTCTAGAGCCATCTTTTGTTTCTTTACTTGTCCCAGAAGCAACCTCCTTACCTTGCACCATCATCCCTTTTGTCATTTAATCACTCCTGCCTTCACCCGATCAGAGATCTTCCCTTTTGTTCTTTCCTCCCCCCGACCCCCGACCTTTGCCTGGCTCTATACTTGCTGAAAAACTGTTTAACCTTCAACGTCTTCCAGTCCTGGCGAAAGGTCATCGACCTGAAACGTTAACCCTGTTTCTTTCTCCACAGGTGCTGCCTGACTTGCTGAGTATTTCCAGCATTTTCTGTTTTTAGTTCAATCACGTGTCAATTGACAGGTCGCATGAAAACACTTGTGTTACATTGTTAGCCTCATACACAACATCATATGCCAGTTTCAGGGCTGGTACACTGCCCTCTCTTTTAATAGCCCAACAACAGTTTCCAGAAGCAAACCTTGTCCATAAATCCGCAAGCTATTCCTTTTCTGTACTCTGTCGTCGAAGAGGTGCATACTCAAGGGGTTAACAATTATCCTACATGCAATAATCTGTTTACTGGATTTAACATAATCTCCCACTACATTGCCAAATTCTTTTTGAAATGGCCGATATTGCTACACATACATTAAATTCACAGATGAAACATAGAAACATAGAAAATAGGAGCAGGAGCAGGCCATTCGCCCCTTCGAGCCTGCTCCACCATTCAATATGATCATGGTTGTTCCTCTATCTCAAATCATATTCCCGCTCTCTCCCCATACCCCTTGATGCCTTTTGAGTCTAGAACCTATCCAGCTCCATCTTAAATATATTCAGTGACTTGGCCTCCACAGCCTTCTGTGGTACAGAATTCCACAGATTCACCACCCTCAGAGTGAAGAAATTTCTCCTTATCTCAGTCCTAAATGTCCTACCCCGCATCCTGAGACTGTGACCCCTTGATCTGGACCCCCCCAGCCAGGGGAAACATCCTCTCTGTCTAGCCCTGTCAGAATTTTATATGTTTCAATGAGATCCCCTCTCATTCTTCTAAACTCAAGTGAATACAGGCCGAGTCGACCCAATCTCTCCTCATACGACAGTCCTGCCATCCCAGGAATCAGTCTGGTGAACTTTCGCTGCACTCCCTCTATGGCAAATATACAGTTTCTTAGGCAAGGAGACCAAAGCAGTGCACAACACTCCAGGTGTGGTCTCACCAAGGCCCTGTATAACTGCAGTAAGACATCCTTGCTCCTGTTCTCAAATCCTCTTGCAACAAAGGCCAACATACCATTTGCCTTCCTAGCTGCTTGCTGCACCTGCATGTTTGCTTTCGGTGACTGGTGTACAAGGACACCCAGGTCCCTTTGTACATCAACATTCCCCAATCTATCACCATTTAAATAATACTCTGCCTTTCTGTGTTTCCTTCCGAAGTGGATAACTTCACATTTATCCACATTGTACTGCATAGGCCATGTATTTGCCCACTCACTCAACTTGTCTAAATCGCCTTGAAGCCTCTTTGCATCCTCCTCACAACTCACGATCCCTAGTTTTGTGTTGTCAGCAAAGCTTGTAAATATTACATTTGGTTCCCTCACACAAATCATTGATGTATATTGTGAATAGCTGGGGCCCAAGCACTGATCTCTGCGGTACCCCATTAGTCACTTCCTGCCACTTTGAAAAAGACCCATTTATTCCTACTCTCTGTTAACCAATTTTCAATCCATGCCAGTATATTACCCCCAATCCCATGTTCTTTAATTTTGCACACTAACCTCTTATGTGGGACTTTATCAAAGGCCTTCTGAAAATCTAAATAAACCACATCCACTGGTTCTCCCTTATCTATTCTACCAGTTACACCCTCAAAAAACTCCAGTAGATTTGTCAAACATGATTTCCCTTTCATAAATCCATGCTGACTTTGTCTAATCCTGTTGATATTTTCTAAGTGTCCTGTTACCACATCCTTTATAATAGACTCTAGCATTTTCCTTACTACTAATGTTAGGCTAACCTGTCTGTAGTTCCCTGTTTTCACTCTTCCCTCCTTTTTTAAACAGTGGAGTTACATTTGCCACCCTCCAATCTGCAGGAATTGATCCATAATCCATAGAATTTTGCATCCTCTAATGCATCCTCTATTTCCATGGCTACCTCTTTTATTACTCTGGGATGTAGATTATCAGATCCTGAGGATTTATCGGCTATCAGTCCCATTAATTTCTTCAGCACTATTTTTTTACGAATACTGGTTTCCTTTAATTCCTCCTTCTCACTAGTCCTAACATTTCTGGGAAGTTATTTGTGTCCTCTTCTGTGAAGACAGAACCAAAGTATTTGTTTAATTGCCCTGCCATTTCCCTGTTCCTCATTATAAATTCTCCCGTTTCTGACTGTAAGGGACCTACAGTTGTCTTCACTCATCTTTTTCTTTTTACATACTTATAGAAGCTTTTACAGTCCACTTTTATGTTCCTTACAGGTTTACTCTCATACTCTATTTTTCCCTTCTTAATCAATCTGTTGGTCCTTTTTTGCTGAATTCTAAACTGCTCCCAATCCTCAGGCTTGCTATTTTTTCTGACAACTTTATATGACTCCTCTTTGGATGTAATACTATCCTTAATTTCTTTTGTTAGCCATGGTTGGGCTGCATTTCTTTTTGTGTTTTTGCACCAGAAAGGAATGTGTAATTGTTGCAATTCATGCAATAGTTTTACTTATCTTTATATCTTCCATTATCAAATGAAGTTTGAAAGTCTCAGTAACTTGAATGAACAAAGTTCTGGTTTCTACCCAGCAAACTCAGTCTGGTTTTGCCTTCTCACAGATCTTCAGTAACATCTTATCCTTTAAATATGGAGAGAAACCAGAGTATCTTATTCAACAATGTGATCACTTCCCATTTTGTCAAGTATTTCTTATATATTCTGGACTTGGTATAATTTCAAACTCTGGTTTTTAACCCTTCAGGTGTCAAAGTCAGCGCATGTATTAACTTTATTGATGTACAGATTCCCAGGCAACCTTAACAATGGCTTCATACATATAAACAATTAACAATCGTACGTAAATGCATATGTTGACTATCCTGAGAAATATGTCCACTTTGCATGTCTTTATCAAACATGCAAAACTATATAATGAATAAATCAGTTCTTACACATCAAAGGAAACAAACCAATTTGATCTTCAAGTAAATGAGTCAAGCAATTCAAACTTTGCTACCATCATGTGGAATCATTTTACTGTCAAAAGGATTAACAAAATCGTGGGTTAAATTAATAATTTTTCTTATCTTACCTAGAAACTTCTTAATATTTTGAACTGAAATGAAAAATAGATTTTTTTGAAAGTGATTACATAATTACAGTGCAAACTATTTCAAAATATTCAGTTCTTTACAATATTTTAGAATCAATAATGCAGACTAAAAAGTTTATTTTTTCTGTTTTCTCTCCAATTTTCTCCCCTCCCCTTCTCTGCTCTCCTGTAGGCACTGATTCCCTTATTAGGGTAAAATTCAATGGACAGCAATCATCCTCTCATCCTCACCTGTGTGGCCATTATTCAAGTGGCACCCTGGTCAGAGTGTGTAAGGAAGCTATCCAACTGTGGAAGGTATCACAGAGGCGTGATATTTCCACAGTTGATTGGCTTCCTAACACACTTGCCTTGTCTTCACCCAGCATCCACACAAATGCATTTCCAAAAAGGAAGTGATCAAGAGCAAGAACCCTGACTGTCTTCTCCTTGTATAATATAAAATAAAAACAGAAAATGCTGGAGAAGCTCAGCAAGTCAGACAGCATCTGTGGAGAAAGAAACAGAGTTAACATTTCAGGTCGAAGACCTTTCGTCAGAACTGCCTTCTCCTTCCCTGACCTTACCGTTGCTTGGATGAGGTAAACTATTCATGAGGTTCTTCACAAAGGTATCAGTGTGATCTTGAGATATGGCCTTTTTCCCCCATTTGTTATATAATACTTAGCCTTTAATTGTTTGGCATAAAGACTGAAGGCTTTTCTATGATTAAGCAGGTCTTACATTTAAGATTCATTAGGTTGGCCCACAATCACTCCTGTTCTACAAGTTTTTTGTTTTGTGTGTTGAGACTGATATTAAAGACTCTCAAGGAAACAGTCCAAAGTGCAAAGACAGTGAAGCACTTGAGTTCTCAATTGATTTTCTTTCTGCATTTCTGGCATTTTAAATCTCTTGAAGCAAAGCATCCTGCTGTATTGTCAATCAGAGCAGCAGGGATTTTGATTGGTCACAGTACGATGTGTGATGAGATATGTAAATAAGCGCGTGGGATTGAATCTGCAGACTGACAAAGTGCACAAATAAGTGGTTTATTCATGTAAATGTATTCAATTAAATGGGTTACGTTTGCATAGAAGATGATGTGAAAAGAATTGCAATTTGTGTAATTAAATGGGTTTGGGGAATAAGCATTATGCAGTGAAGTGGGGTGTGGAATGCATTTAAAAATACCTTTATATATAAGTTTAAACACACAAAAATAATATGTCCATATCCCCAATTATCTTGGATCATTCAGCACAGAAGGAGGCCATTCTGCCCACCATGTCTGTGCCAACTCTTTGAAAGAGCTATCCAATTAGTTCCACTCCCCTGCTCATTCTCCAGAGCCCTGCAATTTTTTTCCCTTTCAAGTATTTATCCAATTCCCTTTTGAAAGTTATTATTGAATCTGCTTCCACCACCCTTCCAGGCAGTGCATTCCAGATCATAACAATTTGCTGCGTAAAAAAAAAAATCTCCCCTCTCCCCTCTGGTTCTTTTGTCAATTATCTTAAATCTGTGTCTTCCAGTTACCGACCCTCCTGCCAGTAGAAACAGATTCTCCTTATTTACTCTAACAATAACTAATTGTGTTTTAAAATTAATTGTTGGTCTAATCTACCACATCTAATCCAACACTAATTGCATTTCCCTCAGATCATCTGGAATGACTGAAGCAGACTTGATCCGAAGATTGTATGAGACTCTATATGTAACTACAAATATTTATTTTTATATACATACACATATTTGAAGTTAGATATTTCTATTTGACAGATTTTCAGCGATAGAATTACAATATCATTGATGCACCTGCCATGCGAGTCCACCTTATAAAAGAGCAGATTAAAAGTATCGAGTAATTTATTTGGATATCTGGGTGAAAGAAGATTTCTTCTGTACATTTATGAAGAATAGCTTTACAGTTTTGTTGCACATAATGCATAGAGGAAATCTTTCCCTGGTTTGTGCAAAGAGACTGTTTGGGGGTGATTTTAAACCCAAGAACGGGTGGGTTGGGGGCGGGTGGGTGTTGAAAAAAGTTGTTTTTTGGGTCGTGACCGCAACCCGGCTTTATTTCCGGGTTTAACGTTGGCGCGTAAAAGTACAGACTTCCCACTGGGAATGCAAAGTCCGAAAACTTTGCGGTTGCGACCCAAAAAAACAACTATTTTCAACTCCCACCTGCTCCCAACCCACCTGTTCTTGGGATTTAAAATCACCCCCTTTGAGATAGTCTAACCCTTCACTTTCTCTTTTGAAAAATCCCAAGCTGTATAATGGAGTTTAAGATGGGCACAGCCTAAGGTGATTTTTTTTTGCTAAGTGTAGTTATTATCATGGTAACGTAGCATTTCTTTTTAAGGAGAAATGCGCCGTGATGTCAGTGATTGTGCTTGCAGATGAGTCAAAGTTAAGATCAAAGCGCAAAGTGTTCGATTACAACAGATATAGCACCTGTTATGGTGCTGCCTTCCACAACGGCTGACATGGCCACAACTTTAGATTCCTGAATCTGAAATCTCCTCAGTATGTCAACAGCTCTGCTTTAATTGAAAATATTCTTGGAATATTGAAGTCTCGGTCAGATTTGACATTCGTCAGCTTAATGAAAACAAAAGATTGTAAAAATATCACCACAGCCTCATCAGCAGGATCAGAAAAGCTAAATTAACAAAGTGGTATAGCATAACAATATTACAGCAGTTGATGCTTGAGAAAACTCAAATGTTTTCATTTGCTTTATCCTCTATGACAAATACCCAACAGTCCATAACTAGGTACTGACCACAGACACAAAATCACTATTGGTATTTCTGCTATCCTGTAGGAAGATGGGGACAGTCAGTTTATTTTAAAAAAAAATTAAATGCAGCAGTTTGCATTGTGCTCCAAATCCTAGCTGTCTAACTACATAGCTCACAGTTACGGCAGGAGTATGCCGGAACAGCCATGGGTTATTTGGGGCCAAGATCTCTGAATGAGGCTGTCAATTAGTGAATTATGGTTTTAACATCACCCAGTACGATCTATGTCAAGACTGTCCCAAATTAATTTAATTGACTATGCTAATAGCTGTTAGTGAGAGGATACTTGAATTCCAATGGTTTGGACTACATTTGGTTATATGTGCTCTGAAAACATTCTGTTCTTATGCTATAACAGCTCTCCCAATGGTTCAGTTGTTAAAGGTGGCATTTAACCGATAATGCAGGCCAGAAGCTTCCAGGTTCAATTCTTGGCTCATGCTGATGTAGTTGATCTTAACTGGAGTGGCGGTAGTAGCACTGGAATTAGCCTTAGCAAACCTGGGGTAGGGAGGGAAGAATTAGCTTAGCTTCCACAGCTGATCATTATCCAGTTAAAGTTGTTGCATACGTGCGTGTACGTCAAATGAAAATCGATTTGGGTTTAGCTGTGATGTCCTCAATGACAGAATTTCCTGATACCACTTACTGTCTAGGCTCGTACATGGAGACTAGAAACTTAGGGTGAGGGTGACAGACTTGGAATTGCACCCCTGTAGAATTTAATGCTTTCAGAAGGGGAGAAAATTGGGGGGGGGGAAAGGAGAGAAGTGCCAATGCACAAATATATTGCACAATGCACAATATAATGCACAAATTAAATCAAAAACAATTTGAAGGATCCAAAAAGTCATCCTGTGGTGTTACACAAAGCCCTAAGTAGTCATTTTATGTTGCTAGGCACAACAGTAGCATAACAGTTTCTTCCTTCAATGTGTCGATACTGCCATATTAATCACATTATTACAGAATGCAACAGTGGAATTATGCAGTTACATTTCAAAGTTTATTTTGACTATTCTTCAGCTTAGAATTATGTGCAATTGAAATTGTCCCTTTTGTTTACATGCATTCGCTGACCGTAAATATAGTGAGATGCGCACGCACGTCCCACACACATAACTGCATCGTAGTGATGAATCCTTTCAAGACTCCCTGAAAAATATAATTTACTGTGCATTGAAGCCATTGGTTACAATAGTCTGCTCACTGAAGCATGTCAATAGTCCCTAAAGCAAATTCAATTGTGAAGTAAGCTAGCAGGCCTGCTCTGACACTCAACACACTTCTACAAGAGGATCATGGCCATTCTCAGAGGGTTTTCAAGCTGTGAGAGTTAGCACTACTTGACCCATCATACTTAACTCTTGGAATACAGTAGAGGTCTTTCTGGAGAACATTCAAACAAGCTGGGTTTTTTTACACTATTATTATGAATTCAGGAAACAGTCTGTGGGGGGCTCTGCACTGGTGAGCAGTCTGATGGTACCATTATGATGGGATAGATTCACTGGTTAAATTTGTGGCATCGTGACTATGTAATCACAAACATTTAATCTAAAATAAATAACGACATCACTCTATCTATTGTGTGTATAATAATGGATGCATGGGAGGGAGTTAGTGGCGTAATTTATTAAGAACATAAAAACGTAAGAAATAGGAGCATGAGTAGGCCATACTGCTCCTCAAGCCTGCTCCGCCATTCAATCAGATCATGGCTGATCTTCGACCTCAACTCCACTTTCCCGCCCGATCCCCATATCCCTTGATTCACCTAAAGTCCAAAAATCTGTCTATCTCAGCCTTGAATATACTCAATGACTCAGCATCCATATCCCTCTGGGATAGAGAATTTCAAAGATTCACAAACCTCTGCATAAAGAAATTCCTCCTCATCTCAGTCTTGAATGGATGACCCCTTATCCTGTGACTATGCCCCCCACTTCTAGATTCTCTAGCCAGGGGAAACAATCTCTCAGCATCTACCCTGTCAAGCCCCCCTGATAATCTTATATGTTTCAATGAGATCACCTCTCATTCTTCTAAACTCCAGAGAGTTTAGGCCCATTCTACTCAACCTCTCCTCATAGGACAACCCTCTCATCCCAGGAATTAATCTAGTGAACCTTCGTTGCACTGCCTCCAAGGCAAGTATATCCATCCTTACTTAAGGAGACCAAAACTGTACGCAGTACTCCAGGTGAGGTCTCACTGAAGCCCTGTACAACTGTAGTAAGACTTCCTTACTCTTGTACTCCAACCCCCTTGCAATAAAGGCCACTATACCATTTGCTTTACTAATTGCCTGCTGCACCTGCACACTAACATTTTGTGTTTCTTGTATGAGGACACCCAAGTCTCTCTGAACATCACCGTTTAATAGTTTCTCAACATTTAAAAAATATTCTGTTTTTCACCAAAGTGAATAATCTCACATTTCCCTTCATTATACTCCATCTGCCACCTTCTTTGCCCACTCACTTAATCTGTTTACATCCCTTTGCAGACTCTTTGTTTCCTCCTCACAGCTTGCTTTGCTACCTAGCTTTGTGTCATCAGCAAACTTGGATACATTACACTCGGTCCCTTCATCTAAGTCATTAATATAGATTGTAAATAGTTGAGGCCCAAGCACCGATTCTTGTGGCACCCCACTAGTTACAGCCTGCCAACCTGAGAAAGACCCGTTTATCCCTACTCCGTTTTCTATCCTTTAGCCAATCCTCTATCCATGCTAATATATTACCCCCAACCCCATAAGCCCTTACCTTGTGTAACAATCTTTTATGTGGCACCTTATCAAATGCCTTTTGAAAATCCACTGGTTCCCCTTTATCTACCCTGCTAGTTACATCCTCAAAAATGACTAATAAATTTGTCAAATATGATTTCCCTTTCATAAAACCATGTTGACTCTGCCTAATCATATTATGATTTTCGAAGTGCCCTGTTACCTCTTCCTTAATAACGGATTCCAGCATTTTCCCGATGACTGATGTCAGGCTAACTGGCCCGTAATTCCCTGTTTTCCCTCTCCCTCCCTTCTTGAATAGTGGGGTAACATTTGCTACCTTCCAGTCCACTGGGACCGTTCCTGAATCAAGAGAATTTTGGAAGATCATAACCAATGCATTCACCAATGCAGCCACCTCTTTGAGAACCCTAGGATGTTAACCATCAGGTCCAGGGGATTTGACGGCTTTTAGTCCCATTAGTTTGTCCAGTATTTTTTCTCTAGTGATGTCAATTGTTTTAAGTTCCTCACTCTCATTTACCCCTTGGTTGCCTACTATTTTTGGTATGCTTTTTGTGTCTTCTACTGTGAAAACAGATGCAAAATATTTGTTTAACGCATCTGCCATTTCCCAATTCCCTATTATAATTTCTCCTGTCTCAGCCTCTAAGGGACCAATGTTTACTTTTGCTGCACTCTTCCTTTTTACATACTTGTAGAAGCTCTCACAATCCGTTTTTATATTTCTTGCAAGTTTACTTTCATATTCTATTTTCTCCCTTTTGATCAATTTTTCGGTCGTCCTTTGTTGGTTTCTAAAACTCTCCCAATCCCCAGGCTTATTACTTTTATTGGCAATATTATAGATCTCTTCTTTCAATCTAATAGTCTCCTTAACTCCTTTAGTGAGCCATCGGGGGGGGATCACTTTTCCCATGGAGTTTTTATTTCTCAATGGAATGTATATTTGTTGAGAATATTGAAATATTTCTTTAAATGTTTACCATTGCTTTCCAACAGTCAAACCCTTTAATTTAATTTCCCAATCTACCTTTGACAACTCACCCCTCAGACCTATGTAATTGGCTTTATTTAAGTTTGAGACTCTAGTTTCTAACGTAAGTACGTTACTTTCAAACTCAATGTGAAATTCTATCACATTATGATCATTCTTCACCAGAGGTTCTTTTACTGTGAAATTATTAATTAACCCTATCTCATTACATAATACAAGATCGAAAATAGCTTGTTCCCTGGCTGGTTCCATGACGTATTGCTCAACGAAACCGTCTCGAATACATTCCATTAATTCATCTTCCAAACTACCATTGCCAATTTGATTTGCCCAGTCTATATGCAGATTAAAGTCCCCCATAATGACTGCATTTCCTTTGTAACAAGCTCCTATTGTCTCATGATTAATACTCTGTCCAACGGTGTTGCTACTATTAGGGGGCCTATAAACTACTCCCACCAGTGTTTTCTGTCCCTTGTTATTTCTAATTTCCACCCATATTGATTCTACTTCCTGATGATCTGAGCCAAGATCCTTGCTCACCACTGTCCTCACCTTATCAGTTATTATTATGGCTGCACCCCTCCTTTTCTATTCTACTTGTCTTTTCTAAATATCATGTACCCTGATATATTTAGTTTCCAACCTTGGTCATTTTGCTACCATGTCTCTGTAATGGCTATTAGATCAAACGCATTGATCTCTATTTGTGCAATTAATTCACCTATCTTGTTATGAATGCTGTGTGCATTCAGATAAAGAGTCTTTAATTTTTACTTTTTACCATTTTTTCCTGCCGATTTTAATGGTTGAGCCTCATTAGCATGACACATGCCAACTTCAAAACTGAAACAGCCAGAAAGTCAGCAGGCAGCGACTGACCGGCTGTTAAATTCGGGTGGCTGGAGGCCCAGAGGAATTGTCCCTGACACAGGTAAGTGCTCCAGGGAGGGAATACCATTCGGGGAAGGGGGAAGCCAGGGGCAGGTGCGGCCTAACATTTCCTTGTGGGTTCCGGAGGAACATTGTTGAGAAAAACTGCAAAAAAAAATTAAAAACTTATCTTCTGGTCCTGGCTGCTGTTTTTGGCAGGTTTTGCCTGGCAGCGAAGTCACCACTGCTCCTCTGCTCACGTTTCAGGTTAAAATAGCAGATCGGGCCCCAATGACATCATTAGAGCCCATTCTGCATATTTAAAGAGGATCTTGTCGGCTTGGGCCGGGTGCCATATTAGGGCAGTATCGGAGTGTATAACTTCCCCCGTCCATTTTAGCTGCCCCCTGCCTGGTCTCTGCCAGGGAGTTAAAATCCCCCCCTGTGTATCACAAGTGTGCTGCAGCCACAAACTACATTCCTGTGTTTCTTATAAAATTGTGCTTCTTGGCACGCAAAGAATCTACACATCCACTGCATATCTCAGCAACCATATCAGTCTACTTACAAAGAGCAACATTTCCTTTTGCATTTATTTGCCTTTTTTAAGCATTTGGACACTACACCTAAAACACATCAACAAGATACTGCTGAGTGAGTCAGACTAATGTTACTCACTTGACCTCCATGTTTGAGTTTATGCAACTAATGTCACAAGCTGATTTATTTTTCAAAACAAAACATCAGTCTTTTCTGCATCTTGTGTTTTCACTTTCTGTTTTCTGCTGATACTTCCGTCGTGCTTTGAATTCTTAACTGTTTACAGAATAAACAGATTGTTAAGCAAATTAATGCTTATCAGAACAGACTTGTGACCGATATGAAAGCTCATGTGAACAAAGAGGAAGTTGTAAATTGGTTAATTATTTGGATGGATAATCAGAAAGAGGAGGATATTTATTAGTGGTAATAGTTCTAATTCCCTTTTCCCCCAGGGACCATCAGTCCTAGAATTAATATGTTAATGGCCTGAAGTAAATAAGATGTCAAAGGTTAGAGGACACTAGGTTTTGCTGGGATGTAAGCTGCAATTAGAAGAGATAGTATTAAAAGAAATTTGCTGTGATTTAGCAACATGACTGATGGAATTCAATATTAACTATTGAGGTAATAGTTACTGTTCCTTGTGAGAGGTATATTGTTAAAGGATTGGGTAAGGAAGAGATTTTGGTGTGGTAGTTGGCAAAGTTAAAAACATTTATTACATTGTATGGCAACAGTTGTTCAGGCCAGCTATCACACCTAAATCAGAATGCTTAGGTCCATAAAAACAATTTAGTACAATACAGCATAAGTCTTGTATCCAGTATAGGTCTCTATACTTAAGCATTGAAAAGCTTTTATGGAAGGAACTAAGGATCTTAAAGGACAGATCTATAATAAGAGATTAAATCAGGTGAATCTATTTGCATTGCAACAATTACCAATGGCTTTAAACATTGAATAGCATTACAGAACCAGCAGTTAAGAGCTGCCTATTGCTCTATTTGACTAAAGACCCTGGGTTTTGCGTTAGGGATTTTTCATTATTCATTTGCCTGATGATATTACACTGTTACATGGAATAATAGAACTATGACCTTTAATTGCAGTACAATATTGTGCATCATACTTAGGAGATAACCTAATGTCTAAGCTCTTAATAAACTCTACCACATTCTAGAACTAAAGGAAGCAATTGATCAATTTATCAAAACAACCATTAGTGTGTCTCTCATTACTATAAGCAAAGTTGGATTAACCACACTAAGAACCTCCACCAGGATCTCAGCAGTTTAAGGTGACGAGTAGCCGAACTGTGCAGATGAGGAAGATTCCAGGTTCACTTCCTGGTGTGCCTCTTTTAATTAAACCTTTAATCAACCCAAATAAATGAAATCTAACAAAAGTGCCCTCTTTTGAGAGAGGCACAATTAATAAACACCCAAATCATTCAAAAGACAAAGGAAACTAATTAAATTAAATAATAACATTGTTGCTTCAATTCCTAGTATGCTGAGTTAGCTGATCTTAACTGTTTGACTGCTGCATTCAACCTCGTGTGAGTAAATACCGGATCTCTGCCCGGTGACCCTTGCTGAAGTAGCCATGGTAACTGAGAACAGGATCAGGTGTGGTTGTGATGCCCTCTCCCCAATATGTGTTGTTGTAACTCACATAAGAGTGGTCTCTAGATAGCAGAAGCTGATAACCACCCATGGAACCATAGCACAGAAGAGAGGATGGGACAGGAGAAAGATTTGCATGTAGAGTGTGTTTATGTCATCAAAGTAATGGATGTTAACAATGTGAGTTGAAACAATTAGTCATTAAGCACTCCAGACCAGATATGCAGTTACAATATAAAGCTTCCTTCACTGCAGCAGAGGTGTGTTTCAGTCATAGGAAAGTCTTAACTGCTGCAGTGGTGTGACCTTTCCATGTTTTTATACTAATGATCTCTGTAGCTTTTGAATGAGATTGACAATTTTCCAAGTTGTGGGTAGCTTGATATTGTGCCCGTATGCTCATTAGGATAAAACTATGCTCTGATCCATTTTCACAAAGGACCCATTGGTCATGTCATTAAAATGAAGTCCCCTTTGCTCTACCCCCAGTAATGCCCTGCATTAGAGGAGTTCTAAATTTGGGCTGTGCTGTGGGCCCATGACTAACTGGATTGAGATTGCCTAAACTCATTTCATATGAGACCCTTACAGCAAGCAGCCGGAGGAGATTATCAGCCTGTTCTAGATTTGAATTAAGGTCCCAGAGGTAAAAGCCAAAAGTTAAACCCATTATATCATCCAGTTCCCCCATCATTAAGCCAATTATAAATAGAATAAGGGTCAGAGACATGCTTGATGCTGAAATGTTGGTCCAAAGGCTGAAATCACAGGATTGTTAATAGATTGTTAAGAGGCTTAATATATTGGAGAGGATTTAGGAGTTAATGAGAGAAACTGAACATGTTCAATAAGTATACATTAGCAATCAAATTAGAGTTTAGTGACTAGTCTTGCGGCACAGTGGTTCTGGGAATATGTTGTGGATCATTGGCTGAGAATGAGCAGGCTGATTGGAATTGTTTCAGCATTGAAGGAAGTATGAAAATAAAGGGGATGGATGGAAACTAGGGATGGTATCAGATATATTACAAAAGATTTGGAGTAGCTTCAATCATCAACAAGAGAGCAAAAACTAATTGTGATGCTGCATGATTATATTTTATCAGAATATTAAAACTGTACCTAGGGTAACTTTGGATGCAGAACTCATCAAAGGGCTGGAGATCTGAAGGGTAGGAAAATATGTAGGGAGCAAATGAATGTAACCTTGTTCATCAATATTTTGAATGAACAGACTTTTAATTTCCAAAGGAATTCAATTGGGACTTGTTTCAAGTAAATGGGAGACTTCTGTTGAAAATCAAAGGCTTTCTGGAGGTGAAATATATCTCCTCATAGATTAACAGGGTGGAAACTATTTTTAAACACAAAATGAATGTTTCAAATGGGCATCACCATCCCTGAAAAGTTGCCTGGAGAGTTCTCTTTTTGGAGGGTATTGCTTTTTCTCTTGATTGTATACTTCATATCTTAAAACTGCCATTATGTTGTGAGAACATTATTGTATGTGATGTAACCTAATGATGGAAGTGACACGTCTGCGGTTTCTCTTCTAAATAGCAGATTTCCCTTTTAGGAAATTGGCATCTACGCAGAAAACATTGTGAAGGAGACTGAAAATAATTAAGGCTCTAAATAGGAAATTTAAGAAGAAAATTCATAGGCATTAATAGAAGTAATTTTTCTCCCCACAGGGGTTTGGGTGGGGAAGGAAGTGTGACAGCTTTTGTGCACCTCCAGCATCTGGTTAAACAGTAGCGATGGAAAATACCAGGGAGTAGGTTGTGAGCCTGCTCTCTTGCCTAGAGAATCACGTGATGTAGGCAATAAATCCAGGAACAATTCGAAGCCGATGTTTTCAGTGCATTCCTTAATAAGGCAAAATAAAACAAAGCTGGCAGACAGTTGGCAAAGTTGTAAAGAATCTTGGGGGATTGAGTCACATAGTTGATTGGAACTTTTTACCTCCCGGTACCTGAGTTTGAATGTAGCCTGCACAAATGGGATGAAAGTCTTCTCTCTTCCAGCTGTCAGGGTCTTAAGTGAAATGAGTTTTGGGCATTGTTAACCCAGTTCCTACTGGGTGCAATTAAACAGCACAGTACTGCTTACAATTCAGCAGTAATTGGCACAAAATTGTCAATCTCGTACAGAGAAGCCACAAGATTGACTAATGTAGGAAATAGAAATGCTGCGCTGGTGCAGGAAGGGAGTTGACGCACACTGCTAGGGCAGTGAACAGAGGCTTTACTTTGCATCAGGGAATGCTTGAACCCAACATTGGGTGCCTGAAATGAAAATATGCTCGATTCCCCAGATCTGAATTCCATCACTTGAGTAAGGACAAAAATTCACCAGAAACGATAATAAAGAGCTCTTGAGTGTCCAAATGATTTCCCTCACAAAACCTATAAACATTATAGAGAACAAGATTTCTATCGGTCCCTATGTTCTCACACTATTGCAAGAACAGTGATTTCCTCTGATCACCGTTTCTAGATTGTGCACGCATTCTTCTAGAACATTTTTTTATTTCAATATAAACAGCAAATGGAGGAAATCTTCATATTGTATTTACAATGTCACTGACACGTAGCAAATAGAGGAAATCTTCCATCTTGACTGAAATTCCGCTTTCAATAGAATATGGGAGAATAACTTTTTTTTAACTTGGTTATTCATGACCTGCTAATAAAATATTGGGACTTTTTTTTATATTCGTTCACGGGATGTGGGCGTCGCTGGCGAGGCCAGCATTTATTGCCCATCCCTAATTGCCCTCGAGAAGGTGGGGGTGAGCCGCCTTCTTGAACTGCTGCAGTCCGTGTGGTGACGGTTCTCCCACAGTGCTGTTAGGAAGGGAGTTCCAGGATTTTGACCCAGCGACAATGAAGGAACGGCGATATATTTCCAAGTCGGGATGGTGTGTGACTTGGAGGGGAACGTGCAGGTGGTGTTGTTCCCATGCACCTGCTGCTCTTGTCCTTCTAGGTGGTAGAGGTCGCGGGTTTGGGAGGTGCTATCGAAGAAGTCTTGGCGAGTTGCTGCAGTGCATCCTGTGGATGGTGCACACTGCAGCCACAGTGCGCCGGTGGTGAAGGGAGTGAATGTTTAGGGTGGTGGATGGGGTGCCAATCAAGCGGGCTGCTTTATCTTGGATGGTGTCGAGCTTCTTGAGTGTTGTTGGAGCTGCACTCATCCAGGCAAGTGGAGAGTATTCCATCACACTCCTGACTTGTGCCTTGTAGATGGTGGAAAGGCTTTGGGGAGTCAGGAGGTGAGTCACTCGCCGCAGAATACCCAGCCTCTGACCTGCTCTCGTAGCCACAGTATTTATATGGCTGGTCCAGTTCAGTTTCTGGTCAATGGTCACCCCCAGGATGTTGATGGTGGGGGATTCGGCGATGGTAATGCCGTTGAATGTCAAGGGGAGGTGGTTAGACTCTCTCTTGTTGGAGATGGTCATTGCCTGGCACTTGTCTGGCGCGAATGTTACTTGCCACTTATCAGCCCAAGCCTGGATGTTGTCCAGGTCTTGCTGCATGCGGGCTCGGACTGCTTCATTATCTGAGGGGTTGCGAATGGAACTGAACACTGTGCAGTCATCAGCGAACATCCCCATTTCTGACCTTATGATGGAAGGAAGGTCATTGATGAAGCAGCTGAAGATGGTTGGGCCTAGGACACTGCCCTGAGGAACTCCTGCATTAATGCCCTGGGGCTGAGATGATTGGCCTCCAACAACCACTACCATCTTCCTTTGTGCTGTGACTCCAGCCACTGGAGAGTTTTCCCCCTGATTCCCATGGACTTCAATTTTACTAGGGCTCCTTGGTGCCACACTCGGTCAAATGCTGCCTTGATGTCAAGGGCAGTCACTCTCACCTCACCTCTGGAATTCAGCTCTTTTGTCCATGTTTGGACCAAGGCTGTAATGAGGTCAGGAGCCGAGTGGCCCTGGCGGAACCCAAACTGAGCATCGGTGAGCAGGTTATTGGTGAGTAAGTGCCGCTTGATAGCACTGTCGACGACACCTTCCATCACTTTGCTGATGATTGAGAGTAGACTGATGGGGCGGTAATTGGCCGGATTGGATTTGTCCTGCTTTTTGTGGACAGGACATACCTGGGCAATTTTCCACATTGTCGGGTAGATGCCAGTGTTGTAGCTGTACTGGAACAGCTTGGCTAGAGGCGCAGCTAGTTCTGGAGCACAAGTCTTCAGCACTACAGCTGGGATGTTGTCGGGGCCCATAGCCTTTGCTGTATCCAGTGCACTCAGCCGTTTCTTGATATCACGTGGAGTGAATCGAATTGGCCGAAGACTGGCTTCCGTGATGGTGGGGATATCGGGAGGAGGCTGAGATGGATCATCCACTCAGCACTTCTGGCTGAAGATGGTTGCAAACGCTTCAGCCTTGTCTTTTGCACTCACGTGCTGGACTCCGCCATCATTGAGAATGGGGATGTTTGCAGAGCCTCCTCCTCCCGTTAGTTGTTTAATTGTCCACCACCATTCACGACTGGATGTGGCAGGACTGCAGAGCTTTGATCTGATCCATTGGTTGTGGAATCGCTTAGCTCTGTCTATAGCATGTTGCTTCGGCTGTTTTGCATGCATGTAGTCCTGAGTTGTAGCTTCACCAGGTTGGTACCTCATTTTTAGGTACGCCTGGTGCTGCTCCTGGCATGCTCTTCTACATTCCTCATTGAACCAGGGTTGATCCCCTGGCTTGTTGGTAATGGTAGAGTGAGGAATATGCCGGGCCATGAGGTTACAGATTGTGCTGGAATACAATTCTGCTGCTGCTGCTGGCCCACAGCGCCTCATGGATGCCCAATTTTGAGCTGCTAGATCCGTTCTGAATCTATCCCATTCAGCACGGTGGTAGTGCCACACAACACGTTGGATGGTGTCCTCAGTGCGAAGACGGGACTTCATCCCCACGAGGACTGTGCGATGGAGCTTTGTGCAATTTCAGATTGTAATATCATAAAAGGGTGATTAAATACTGAGAAAATAGGGCATTCTCATGCTATTTATTGAGAAATTTCACCCCCTTTTAGTGCTTTTAATGACTAAGTAGGATGATTCCCCAGCAGCCTCCCCTGGAATCCTAATTCTCATCTGTCCCCCAGTTGTTGGGTTAATTGTAGAGATAACCATTTTATATGAGCTTTCTATGTTATGTATTTTTATGGATCAAGTAGAAAGATCTGTCATAATAACATAGGAACATTGTAACAGGAGTAGGCCATTCAGCCCCTCGTGCCTGCTCTGCCATTTGATAAGATCATGGCTGATCTGTGATCTAGCTCCACAATAACAATCGGATCAACTCTTTTACCTGGGGGTGGGGGGAGGGGAGGGAAAAAACTTTCTTCTGGGACTGATGTTGGGATGTGACAATAACACAAGTGCTCAGAGGCTGTCCGCTGTCTTATATTACAGCCTCGGACCTTAACAAGTTAATATTATTGACGTAACCTTTAGCCTGTTAATCCTTTTAAATACACCATAGAAATCCATGAGCAGCAGACTGAAAGTTAAGCTGCACAAAAATTATTTTTTTGCAGTAATCCAATGTAATTCATTGATCAGCACTCCAGTAAATAAAGATAGGCTGCAAAATTCCTGACTTCCCTACAGCCCTACATCTGATATGGCTCCTGTTGCCCTAAACAAGGCCCATTGTCCAAGGCTGTTTGAACTGCTCTGTACTTCTGTGTAAAAGGATCATGGCAAAAACTATATATTTTTTAAAACCAACAGAATTAATGAAGACCTGAGATATTAATGGGGCCTGAAGCCCGGGTGATGGTGCTCGAACAATATGGAGTGACATTATGCCTACTACATGACTAAGTTGATCATCATAGCTATATGTGGTTAGTCTTACTGTTGATAAACATGGCCCACCAAATATCCTCTAGCACAGTTGTATCTCTGTTTTCTAAACTTCAATTATTTTTAAGTTAGTGAATCTTCCATGCTGCTGCTCACAAAACTATTTTAGAATGTTGAGAATTTAGTGGAGATGGATGAGGTGTCAGAGGTGGAAAGCAGTGACAGTATTGTTTTGGGTGGTTGAGGCAGTTTGAGATTAGAACTGTGGAGATTCAGGTTTTTTTTTCAATAGTGGATGCTGGTGTTGGTAGAGAGGGTCCAGCAGTGAAGGTCAGTATTATTGTTTCAAGCAAGTGTGAGGAGATACTTGGAGAGCAGAGAGAAATGTTGCAGCAAGTAGATTTAAAATACCTTTGTTTCTCAGGGTGGAGTGGATTGAAGTATGAGTATGGAAGAAGGGAGAAGTAGCAGAGTTTGAGATAGGAAATAGCATGGGGTGGAAAGAATAGGGTCTTGGGTAGGAGAACAGGATAATGATGGCATCAGAGGTGGAGGGTGGAAGGAAGGCCATTTTTAATTAGTGTGATATATTCAGGGTACAGTGAACAAATCCTGTATGTTACCTCTGCAAAATCGCCCATCTCCGCCCCTGCCTCCGCTCATCTGCTGCTGAAACCCTCATCCATGCATTTGTTACCTTTAGACTCGACTATTCCAATGCTCTCCTGGCTGGCCTCCCATCTTTAACCCTCCATAAACTTGAGTTCATCCAAAACTCTGCTGCCTGTATCCTAACTCGCACCAAGTCCTGTTCATCCATCACCCCTGTGCTTGCTGACCTACATTGGCTTCTGGTCCAGGAACGTAATGATTTTAAAATTTACATCCTTGTTTTCAAATCCTTCCATGGCCCTGCCCCTCCCTATCTCTGTACCTCCTCCAGCCCTGCAACCCTGCGAGATCTCTGCGCTCCTCCAATTATTGCCTTTTGCGCATCCCCGATTTTAATCCCTCCATCATTGGCAGCTGTACCTTCAGCTGCCTAGGCCCTAAGCTTTGGAATTCCCTCCCTAAACCTCTCTGCCTGTCTACCTCTCCTCATTTAAGATGCTCCTTAAAACCTACCTCCTTGACCAAACTTTTGGTCACCTGTCCTAATATCTCCTTATGTGGTTTGGTGTCAAATTTTGTTTGAAAAAACTCCTGTGAAGCACCTTGGAATGTTTTGCTATGTTAAAGGTGCTATATAAATGCAAGTTCTTGTTGCATGACTCAGCTGGAATCTGATAATTGAGGAAACAGTTGGGCAACTAACATAGGAATAGGAAGTGTGTTGTTTGCATAAAGACTTTAAAAGGGTAGAGAAAATAGAGAATCAAACCGAGAAAACTACACTTTCAGGTTTCTTTCTTTCCTTACATTACATAAGAACATTAGGAACAGGAGTAGGCCATTCAGCCACTCGGGCCTTCTCTGCCATTCCATTAGATCATGCTTGATCTGTACCTCAACTTCATTTTCCCACCTTTGCTCCATATGCCTTGATATATTTACCTAACAAAATTCTGTTGATCTCAGTCTTGAAAGTTCCAATTGTTCTAGTCCCCACAGTGTTTTGGGGGAGAATTCGAAATTTCTACCACCCTTTGTGTGGAAAAAGTGCTTCGAGATTTTGCTCCTGAATGGCCTCGCTTTAATTTTAAAATTATGTCTCCTTACTCTTGATTTTCCCCCATCAGAAGAAATAGTTTTTCTGTATCTACCCTCGCAAATCCTTTTTAACATTTTAAACACATTATTACAACTATTACACTTCAAAAATACTCAATTGGCTGTTGAAGCACTTTGGGATGTCCTGAAAGGTGCTATATAAATGCAAATTATTTTTCTTTCGTAGACAGGATGTGGCCTGTGAAGAAAATATGAACGAGTCCTGCTGCCAAAATAATTGATTTTAAAATTAAACTCTGAGGCACACGCTGCACTGGGCTTCTGAGCTTCATTAAAAGTCTGCTGCTTGGCCGAGAGACCAGAGTGTTCCTGATTCCATTGGACTGATCAGCTGTGGCTGCAGCATTCCCTTTCGTCCCTGGCCATTGGTCTCATCGATCGTTTCTTAATTGTGGGCCAAAATTCCTTGATTGTAGTTATTGTCAGATTTTATTGTGTGCCATACTAGCTGGAATGAAGGCAGAATGGAAAGAGCCTGAGGAAGAGGAATTAAATTGTTCTTGGCCGTCAGTCAGCCTCCCGCAATTACATTACAAGTGCAATGCTTTAAAAAGCCCGACATGTGATCAGGAATATAATGAAGGCCAGCAAAGGAGTGGGAGAGGTTATAGCAACAGCTTGATTTGGTGAGAGCCACGATGTTTAGAGACCTCAGGTGGGTGGAACTGTTAAGAACAGCACCACCTGCAGCTCGGGAGCTTGGAAAATCAAATGGGAAATTAGAAGTAAATAAGGAATGAAAGAAAGGACTTGCATTGATATAGTGCCACTCATGACCTCAGGATGTCCCAAAATGCAACCTAGCCAATGAAGTACTTTTGAAATGTAGTCATTGTTTTAATGTATGGAGACACCAATTTGTCCCACAAACAGCAATGAGATAAATGACCAGATAATCTGCTTGATCACCTTCATATAGTGCCGGGAGAGGGCAGACAGGGCCTCAGATTAACATTTCATGTGAAAGATGGCACCTCAGTCAGTGCAGCATTCCCTCAGTACTGCCCTGAGGGGTTGGTCTGGACTATGTGCTCAAGTCTCTGGTGTGGGGCTTGAACCCATAACCTTTTGACATGGAGGCAAAAATGCTGCCACTGAGCCAAGGCTGACGGTTATAATGAAGTTTAAAAATAGCATGATTAAGCATAACAAAGTATGTATTACAGTTACAGGAAATGAATGCTGTATGCAAGAATCTAATATATTATTGATTAGAAACAATGAAACAAGCGATACCTTGACAAAGCTCTCCAATTCTTTGTGATCTTGAGACTCTGAATTTACTAAAATTGTTGGACTTCCTTTACCATCTCTACCGTCTCTACAGTATTGACTTTCACTATGTTGCTATCCTGTACAAGATTGCTTTATTTATGACTTAAAAGTAGAGAACAAGGCCCAGAAATATGTTTGCGCAGCGGCATTTGTCAACAACAATAACAACAAATTTTATTTATGTAGCGCCTTTAATGGAGGCAAAACATCCCAAGGCGCATATACATACAAAATTTGACACTGAGCCACATTAGGAGGTATTAGGACAGTTTGGCCCCAGAGGTAGGTTTTAAGGAGTGATTTAGAGGAGGAGAGGCGGAGAGGTTTAGGGAAGGCATTCCAGAGCTTAGGACCTAGGCAGCTGTAGGCATGGCCGCCAGAGGTGGAGCAATGAAAATCGAGAAGGCTCTGTAAACATCCCCATCCTCAATGATGGTAGAGTCCAGCACATGAGTGCAAAAGACTAGGCTGAAGCGTTTGCAACTATCTTCAGCCAGAAGTGTCGAGTAAATGATTCATCTCGGCCTCCTCCCGATATCCCCACCATCACAGAAGCTAATTCGATTCACTCCATGTGATATCAAGGAACTACTGAGTGCACTGGATACAGCAAAGGCTATGGGCCCCGACAACATCCCGGCTGTCGTGCTGAAGACTTGTGCTCCAGAACTAGCCGTGCCTCTAGCCAAACTGTTCCAGTACAGCTACAACACTGGCATCTACCCGACAATGTGGATAATTGCCCAGGTATGTCCTGTCCACAAAAAGCAGGACAAATCCAATCCGGCCAATTACCGCCCCATCAGCCTACTCTCAATCCGCAGCAAAGTGATGGAAGGTGTCGTCGACAGTGCTATCAAGCGGCACTCACTCACCAATAACCTGCTCGCCAATGCTCAGTTTGGGTTCCGCCAGGACCACTCGGCTCCAGACCTCATTGCAGCCTTGGTCCAAACATGGACAAAAGAGCTGCATTCAGAGGTGAGGTGAGAGTGACTACCCTTGACATCAAGGCAGCATTTGACTGAGTGTGCCACCAAGGAGCCCGAGTAAAATTGAAGTCAATGTGAATCAGGGGGAAAACTCTCCAGTGGCTGGAGTCATACCTAGCACAAAGGAAGATGGTAGTGGTTGTTGGAGGCCAATCATCTCAGCCCCAGGACATTGCTGCAGGAGTTCCTCAGGGCAGTGTCCTCGGCCCAACCATCTTCAGCTGCTTCATCAATGACCTTCCCTCCATCATAAGGTCAGAAATGGGGATGTTCGCTGATGATTGCACAGTGTTCAGTTCCATTCACAACCCATCAGATAATGAAGCAGCCCGAGCCTGCATGCAGCAAGACCTGGCCAACATCCAGGCTTGGGCTCATAAGTGGCAAGTAATATTCGCGCCTGACAAGTAACATTCACCCCAGACAAGTGCCAGGCAATGACCATCTCCAACAAGAGAGAGTCTAACCACCTCCCCTTGACATTCAACGGCCTTACCATCGTCGAATCCCCCACCATCAACATTCTGGGGGTCACCATTGACTAGAAACTTAACTGGACCAGCCACATAAATACTGTGGCCACAAGAACAGGTCAGAGGCTGGGTATTCCGTGGCGAGTGACTCACCTCCTGACTCCCCAAAGCCTTTCCACCATCTACAAGGCACAAGTCAGGAGTGCGATGGAATACTCTCCACTTGCCTGGATGAGTGCAACTCCAACAGCACTCAAGAAGCTCGACACCATCCAGACAAAGCATCCTGCTTGATTGGCACCCCATCCACTCCCCTAAACATTCACTCCCTCCACCACCGGTGCACAGTGGCTGCAGTGTGTACCATCCACAGGATGCACTGCAGCAACTCACCAACGCTTCTTTGACAGCACCTCCCAAACCTACGACCTCCACCACCTAGAAGCACAAGGGCAGCAGACACATGGGAACAACACCACCTGCACGTTCCCCTCCAAGTCACACGCCATCCGACTTGGAAATATATCGCCGTTCTTTCATCGCCGCTGGGTCAAAATCCTGGAACTCCCTACCTAACAGCACTGTGGGGGAACCTTCACCACACGTACTGCAGCGGTTCAAGAAGGCGGCTCACCACCACCTTCTCAAGGGCAATTAGGGATAGGCAATAAATGCTGGTCTTGCCAACGACGCCCACATCCCATGAACGAATAATTAAAAAAATCAGCTCAGTTGATGCCTTCCACAGCAATGAAATATTTTGTTCAATTTCCCTATTTTCGTTTGGTTTGTTTAAAATCAGATTGAGTGGCCCACCTCCCCCCAGAAATGTTAGTAACATCTCCCTTTTAAGGTTATCGGACTGAGGATGGGCACATCCCAATCCCACAATTCCACTGGCCTATCACAAAATAGGACACTACCAAAATAACACAGGCGCACCCATTGGCGAGGGTGCAGGGAAAAGCAACAAAACTGATTTCAAGTGCAAACTTCTGAGACAATAATGGAGAAAGTCAAGCTTTACAGTTTGTAAGGATGGTGGTTAAGGGAAAACCTCATCAAAGTATATAAAATATTAAATGGTATAGAGGAGGGAATCCCTGAATATTAATTTGAAGTAAGCCAGGAGAGTCCAGAGGATGTCAATTTTAGAAATAATATTAAAATAAATGTTGGTGAGAATGTCATCGTTCAAAGTGTGAGAGATTTTTGGGTTGATTTATTAGTGACAAAAGCATTACAGGTGTTCAAACTACAGCTAGGTGTTATAGTGGGAGAATTTGCTTGAACTTCATTGGCCTTTTTATTTCTGATTTATTATTATGCTCTTATCAGCCAAAGTGGGTGAAGCGGGAGAGGATATTGACTAAAAGATACAAAAAGAAATGGATATCTCTTGGAGTGATGTCCTGAATAAATTGCAAACATCTGGAGCAAGGCAAAAAATAAAACTCTGCCCCACCTCGAGATTTTCGGCCTGCCCCCAAGGATTCCTGAGGATTCTCTCGTCAGCAGACGTTCGGGGGCAGGCCACAGCATCCACCTTTTCGGCGGACCCTGTGCTTGGATGCCTAGCAAGCATTTCAAACAGAAATGGAGGCTGAAGGCTGGAAATGCTCCATCTACCATGTGGCCTCGATAGACACAGAACAGGCTCTGTCCTTACAGGAAAGCCCCAGGAATCGCAGGACAATGTTATAGGGGTGCAGACCTGGCAATCCAAACCTTTTTCATGGCCCTTGTGCCCACACAACGCTCAATTCCTGGGCTGAAAGGCCAGTAAAATTCTCTCTATATAATCTCATTTCTCTACACTTTCCCTATAACTGCTTCATATCTCCTATTGAAATATTTCTCTACTTCCCTTTTGAATTATGTTGGAGTTTTTGCCTCAATAGCTACTTGCGGTAATGTATTCCATGTTCTAATATCCTCTCCGTGGGTGTTCCAGGATTTTGAGATAATTTATCTGTACGTGAATAAGGAAAGCTGAAGGTCGTAGAGACGGAGCAGTAATATCCTAAGTGATAACTCTTTAACTGATTACCATCACTTGAAACCTAAGACATTACATGGTGTGTTAAACATAACGGGCAGTGTTGGTGCATGCTCCATGGGTTGTGTAACCTGGCAACATCAAACCCAGACATTTGCCAATATAGAAGTGGCACAAGTGAATTAATGGGGCAAGATAATCTCAGCAAGGTGCATGTGCAGTATAATTTACTCCATTATGGTTTATTGGTTCCATAATTGTTTGCAGATGATTTTCAAAATAAATCCTGCATGACCTTGTGATCTGTACGCAGATTTTAGAGTACTTAAAAAAAAAAAAAAAAAAAAATTCCATGTTTTTCTTGATGTACTTTCATTCTTATATCGAGGCAGAGAAAAAATGCAGGAAAATGTAACTTCTGCAGGAAAAGTCCGATCGGCCAGAAATGCTGGCCAGTTAGCTCAAGTTCAACTCTCTGGAAAATACTGGAGATCATTGTAAGAGAACCAATTCGGGAAAACATGTTTAGATGGAGCATGATAAATGAGAGCTGACATGGATTTACAGAAGATAAATCATGCCTGAAGAAATGATTTTTATTTTCTGGACGTCACGTTAAATGTGGGTAACTGAGATGAACAGGGTGGATTTTCCGAAGATGTTTGGTGAAGTCACTCGCAGGGGACATTGGCGACATCATTAGAATTGAGAAAAGTTAATGGGAAATAAGAAAGCAAGCAAGGTCAGTTAAATTGGAATTTTTGAGCCGGCAA
The DNA here is from genome assembly GCF_035084215.1 of Heptranchias perlo. Taxonomy (NCBI): domain Eukaryota; kingdom Metazoa; phylum Chordata; class Chondrichthyes; order Hexanchiformes; family Hexanchidae; genus Heptranchias; species Heptranchias perlo. The sequence continues at coordinate 20,970,136 of NC_090338.1, forward strand.
GTTCAAAAAAAAAGGAAATTTATGAAGTACCTTCAGCTTTAATCCTGGATCTTAGAATCTTTCATGATGCTTTGAATTGTGTGCGGAAAGGGAGGGGGAGAAGGCTGATTTAGCTGGCTATTAAATTTTGAAGACCATGCAAGATTGTGTGTGGGCTGCGTGTGTATAAAAAGTCATTAATTTGAAGAAGGTTAAGTGCTTGAGTGAAAGATGGGCAATGGGCCTTTTAGATGTTGCAAAATGTAAGAGTTGTGCATACTGGCTCTGGCAATAGTGGTTAGGGACACAAAATGGAGAAACACTTAAAGATAGTGGCTTTTAGAGCCATAACTAATAAGTTATTGAACGTCTTGAATATGCAAAGAACAGATTAAGGAAGGAAATCTACTTAAAACAAATGTTAGTGTTTCGTGAACCAATATTGAAAATCACAACATTCCACTGGTATTAACTGGTAAGAATTTTTTGTTGCAGTGTTTTTGCAGGATTTTAATGGCTTTCCCATCTGTTTTTGGTTTCACACAGTGATCATTTTAAACTCAGTTATTTAGTAGATAGTAAAAATAACAGCACTCATATAACATGTCATAGCAAAAGTGAATTGCCCTTAATTAGAGCTTTGAAAAATGTTAAAATTTATAACTTGGGCTGGCGGGGGGGGGCGGTGGTCGGGTCGGGTGTATTTGCTTTATACCAAAATACCAAGTTTTCAGTGTTGATTATTGAGGGACAAAAATAATTTCTTCTAACAAGAATGAGCAGCAGTTGAAGGAGGTAAGATAAATAAGGCACCTCCATTTAATCACACTTGAAATACTGGAATCAGCTTTAGGCTCTGTGCTTGCAAAAAGATATAGCTGCTCTGGAGAGAACAGGGATAAGAACTGCTCGAATGATTCCTGGGCTTTGGTCCAAGAGCAGCGTGGATAAATTAAGCAAGCTTTGGTTATTCTCCTTGGGACAGAGGAGGTTGGGTGGAATGAAGGACATGATAGAAGTATTTAATTTGGTGAGACGAATTGATAAAAATGGAAATGACTAAATTACTAAAACGAGGGCGTGATAGCGAGATTTAGAGAAGAGGTCTAACAAGGAATTTGGATGTAATTTGCTCTCAGAGGACACTGGAATGAACTACAACCTAACATCGCTAATGTGGTTAATTCAACAATGGTAAAGCTCTCCAAAGGGGAGTTGAATAAAGTTTAGTTGCCAGAAGAAATATAGTAGATAGGGTAGGGAAGGAATGGGTGTTTTATTCCTTGGTTGGTGTTTTTTTTAATTTGAGTTTTATGTAATTCTATTTAATGTGACTTAAGTTATTTGCAATTTTACTTTATCACAAAGGGCTATGAGGGGTGATTGTATGATTCAGTACTCACAGCAGGGAGCACGTCTGGGAAAATCTCAGGTGCACAGCCCATGGATTTCTGACCATTATGCATTTCCTGTGTGCACTGTTTCCCGTTCCTGGGAATGCTGAATTGTGGTATCACGTCCATAGATTCTCCTTTCTTTGAAAAGGATTAATTTTTTTTTAAATGAATTTTTAAACACCTAATAACGAAATGGTTGTACATGACTTTTAAATGGGGGAATGTCGTGCAATAAGATTTTATTAGTGGTAATGGCAAAATTTCAGCAAAATCAATGTGCCTGCAATAAACCTTCAGCACTATTCAAGTAACTATATAGAAATATCAATCTATTTGGTGAGAAAGGAAACTCTTAACAAGCCATGGAGGCAAGATGCTTGTGAAGACAGGTAACAAAAATACCAAGAGACATAAGAACATAAGAAAGAGGAGCAGCAACAGGCCATATGACCCCTCAAGCCTGCTCCACCATTCAATCAGATCATGGCTGAGCTTCTTCCTCAACTCCACTTTCCCGCCCTATCCCCATATCTGTGGTTTCCCTTAGTGTCCAAATATCCATCGATCTCTATCTTGAATATACTCAATTTTACAACACCAAGTTATAGTCCAATGATTTTTATTTGAAATCTACAAGCTTTCGGAGGCTTCCTCCTTCCTGTCAACCCCAGTCCATCACCGGCATCTCCACATCTTGAATATACTCAATGACCGAACATCCACAGCCCTCTGGGGTAAAGAATTCCAAAGACTCACAGCCCAATAAGTGATGACATTTTTTGTCATCTCTGTCCAAATGGCTGAGCCCTTGCCTTGAGACTATGACCTCTAATTCTAGACTCTCCAGCCAGAGGAAACAGCCTCTCAGCATCTACCCTGTCAAAACCTCTAAGAATCTTTTTTGTTTCAATGAGACCACCTCTTATTCTTCTAAACTCCAGAGAGTATAGGCCCATTATACTCAATCTCTCCTCATAGGAGAACCCTCTCACCACAGGAATCATCCGTGAACCTATGTTGCACCCCCTCTGAAGCAAGTATATCCTTCCTTAGGTAAGGAGACCAAAACTGTACACATCACTCCAGGTATGGTCTTACCAGAGCCCTATACAATTGCAGCAAGACCTCCTTACCCTTATACTCCAACTGCCATGCAGTAAAGGCTAACATACCATTTGCCGCCTTAATTGCTTGCTGTACCTGCATGTTAATTTTCTATGATTCACCTACAAGGACACCCAAATGCCTCTGATCACCAACATTTCTTAGTTTCTTAACATTTCTTCATCCATTGCCTTAGAATCATAGAAAGTTACGGCACAGAAGGAGGCCATTCGGCCCATCATGTCCGTGCTGGCCGAGAAAGAGCTATCCAGCTTAATCCCGCTTTCCACTACTTGGTCCATAATCCTGTAGGTTACAATACTTCAAATGCACATCAAAGTACTTTTTAAATGAGTTGAGGATTTCTGCTTCTACCACCCTTTCAGGCAGTGAGTTCCAAACCCCCACCACCCTCTGAGTGAAAAAAATTCTCCTCAGCTCTCCTCTAATCTTCTACCAAATACTTTAAATGTATGCCCCCTGGTCACTGACCCTCTGCTAAGGGAAATTGGCCCTCCCTAACCATTCTATATAATCCCGTCATAATTTTATATACCTCAATTAAATCTCCCCTCAGCTTCCTTTGTTCCAAAGAAAACAACCCCAGCCTATCCAATCTTTTCTCATACCTAAAATTCTTCAGCCCTGGCAACATCCCAGTAAATCTCCTCTGTACCCCCTCTAGTGCAATCACATCTTTCCTGTAAGGTGGTGACCAGTACTCAAGCTGTGGCCTAACCAATGTTTTATACAGTTCTAGCATAACCTCCCTGCCCTTATATTCTGTGCCTCGGCTAATAAAGGAAATTATTCTGTATGCCTTTTTAACCACCTTATCTACCTGTCCTGCTACCTTCAGGGATCTGTGGACATGCACTCCAAGGTCCCTTTATTCCTCTACACCTCTCAGTATCCTCCCATTTATTGTGTACTCCCTTGCCTAGTTTGCCCTCCCCAAATGCATTTTTAAAAAATATTCTGCTTTCCTTTTCTTTCTAGATTCTAGAATGGTCCCAGGTGTTGGAAGGTAGCAAATGTAACCCTGCTATTCAAGAAAGCAGGTAGAGAGAATTCAGGGAACTACAGGCCAGTTAGCCTGACATTAGTTGTCAGGAAAATGCTGGAATCCATTATTAAGGACGTAGTAACAGAGCCCTTAGAAAATCATAATATGATTAGGCAGAGTCAACACGGTTTTATGAAAGGGAAATCGTGTTTAACAAATTTATTAGAGTTTTTTGAGGATGTAACTAGCAGGGTAGTTAAAGGGGAACCAGTGGATGTAGTATATTTGGATTTTCAAAAGGCATTCGACAAGGTGCCACACGAAAGGTTGTTACACAAGATAAGGGCTCATGGGGTTGGGGTGTAATATATTACCATGGATAGAGGATTGGCTAACGGGCAGAAACAGAGAGTAGGAATGAACGGGACATTTTCAGGTTGGCAGGCTGTAACTAATGGAGTGCTGTAACTAGTGGAATGCTGCAAGGATCAGTGTAAATAACTAAGGCCCCAGCAATCTATATTGATGACTTAGATAAAGTGACTGAGTGTAATGAATCCAATTTTGCTGACAATCCTAGCTAAGTGGAAAAGTAAGCTGTGAGGAGGACACAAGGAGTCTGCAAAGGCATATTGACAGGCTAAGTGAATGGGCAAGAAGTTGGCAGATGGAGCATAATGTGGGGAAATGTGAGGTTATTCACGTTGGTAGAAAGAATAGAAAAACAGAATATTTTTTAAATGGTGAGAAACTATTAAATGTTGGTGTCCAGAGAGACTTGAGTAACTTGGTACAAGAAACACAAAATGTTAGCATGCAGGTACAGTGAGCAATTATGAAAGCAAGTGGTATGTTGGCCTTTATTGCAAGGGGGTTGGAGTACAAGAGTAAGGAAGCCTTGCTGCAATTGTACGTGGCTTTGGTGAGAGGTCACCTGAAGTACTGTGTACAGTTCTGGTTTCCTTACCTAAGGAAAGATGTACTCGCCTTAGAGGCAGTGCAACGAAGGCTCACTAGATTGATTCCTGGCATGAGAGGGTTGTCTTATTCGGAGAGGTTTAGTAGAAAGGGCCTATACTCTCTGGAGTTTAGAAGAATGAGAGGTGATCTCATTGAAACATATAAGGTGCTCAGAGGGCTTGACATGGTAGATGCTAAGAGGCTGTTTCCCTAGGCTGGAAATCTAGAACTCGGGGGGCATAGTCTCAGGATAAGGGGTCGGCCATTTAGGACTGAGATGTGGAGAAATTTCTTCACTCTCAATTCTTTGGAATTCTTTACCCTGGAGACCTGTGCATGCTCGGTCATTGGATATATTCAAGGCTGAGATCAACAGATTTTTTGACTCTTAAGGGAATCAAGGGATATGGGGATCGGGTGGGAAAGTGGAGTTGAGGTTGAAGATCAGCCATGTTCTTGTTGAATGGCAGACCAGCTCAAGGGGCCGTATGGCTTACTCCTACTCCTATTTCTTATGTTTTTATATTCCTACCAAAGTGGATAATTTCACATTTCCCCACATTATATTCCATCTCGCCCACTCACTTAACCTGTCTATATTCTTTTGCAGGCTCTTTGCGTCCTCCTCACAGCTTACTTTCCCACCGAGCTTCTTATCGTCAGCAAACTTGGATACATTACACTCGGTCCCCACATATAAGTCATTGATATATATTGAACTGTTGAACATCATGCCTACACCAAACAAAGAATTTTATTTGCTAATAAACTTCTAATAATTTAACATGGTTTTATGAAAGGGAAATCATGTTTGACAAATCTATTAGAATTTTTTTTGATGGTGTAACTAGCAGGGTAAAGGGGAACCAGGGGATGTAGTATATTTGGATTTTCAAAAGGCATTCGATAAGGTGCCACACAAGCTGAGGCCCAAGTAGTGATCCTTAGGGCACCCCACTGGTTACAACCTGCCAACCCAAAAATGACCCGTTTTTTCCTACTGCCTGTTTTCTGCCCATTAACCAATCCTCAATCCATGCTAATAATTCATGAACCCTAATCTTGTGCAACAACCTCTTGTGTGGCACCTTATCGAATGCCTTTTGAAAATCCAAATATACTACATCCCCTGGTTCCCCTTTACCCTGCTAGTTACACTATCAAAAAAAATTCTAATAGATTTGTCAAACATGATTTCCCTTTCATAAAACCATGTTAAATTATTAGAAATTTATTAGCAAATAAAATTCTTTGTTTGGTGTAGGCATGATGTTTAACAGTTCAATATAGAAACAGAAGTCAGGTAACGGTTCACAAGGGGTTAATCAAATGCATCAGTCAAACAAATCCCTTTCAGATTCTTCTTGAGATGTATTGCGCAGGAAGAAAATAAGAAACCTTGCTTCTCAGCAAAAGCAGAAGACAGTCTTTGTAAGAATTACAACTAAGCTCATGAAGCCTAATTTACCGCTGTGCACAAGGTGAAGATGTGCTGACACATGAAGTGTGTTTTTTTTTAAACTCCTAATCCCTTTATAAAATAGTCACTGCTTTGAAAGTCATCTGAACAATGCCACAATATTTCCAAGCTGTAAACACAGTGGATTGTGTATTTACACAGTGCTTTTTTTTTATTCGTTCATGGGATGTGGGTGTCGCTGGCAAAGCCAGCATTTATTGGCCATCCCTAATATTTGTTTAATGAGGAACATATTTATTCATTGTGTAGGTTTGGTAACTTTGACACAATTTTAACCAAAATAAACATCTTTACATATTCCATTCACAACTTGTTCAAAGCACCTTTTAACTAATTTATTTCAGATCAAATGCAAGCAGCCTTCTTCCAGAAATCGATCCGAATCATTATATTATCTTGTCCACAATTTTATCCTCTTCAATTGTTATCTTCTGCAATAACCCAGATATCTCCGTTACGTTGTGACCTCCATTTTGTGTCCGGTGTTTTAAAACTGCTATTTCCAATGAAATGAAAACATTTTATTGCCTCAGAATGGAAATATAATGCATTCCATCACTTCCCCCTTCCTCTCAGGAAATGTGCATGATTTCTTAGTGAGGTTGTGTATCAATTGCACATGGATGGAATGATTGCCCTTCCTATTTAAAAATGCTATAGGGTTGTTTTGCAAAAGTTTGTTCAGTGGAGCCTTGTACTTTGGGGAAGGCATCAGTTTTGATCATTTTAAGCTGTTCCTGCTCCTGGTGACTGCTGTTAAAGTGCATATAAATAGTTGTGGTGAAACAGTGCTTCAGATACCTCCTTAATGGAACAGCACATGCAAAGGAAACTCTGGTGCTATTCCCTTTGGGTGCCGAAAAAGACCCCATGGCATTAACATTGAGGTCAGTGGAAACCTTCACTTATACTGGTCTTGCAGCGGGGACAGTTGCTATGTGGCACATCTCAGTCACAGCCTCCCCACTGAGCCTATGCCTCATTATCCACTGTTCCTCCATTATGCTTAGATAGCTAACTCTGATGTGGTAGATGTTCTATCTGGGAGAGTTTGTTCTGAGTGTTGTGTACTTCCTATGCCATCTGTAAACCAGGGCCATCATCTCCTGCTTCACAAGGAGATACTTAGTTGTTACAAATTTTGAATATGCACTAGATATTATCTCTGGTTCAGCATCAGTGTTCTCTCCCATAAGTCGAGTCTGAGTCCCCTATGAAAAGGAGTTTACTTTTACTGCCCAATATCTGGACATGCAGTAGTGTAACCTCGGGGACATAACTGTGAATCCCCTCGTTGGTCTGCCCTGGATAATTTAATCTCGCACATGTCCTGCCTTCCAGAAGGCAGACTAATAAACACTCTAGTAAGATGAGACCTGGGGGTTGGCCAGTCGAGCTGTCAATCAAACCTGCTAATGGCCACCTAGGTGGATTCCTGGCAGCTGTCCCTTGGTGGGCTCAAATTAATGAAGCTATTCCAACATATTAGGTATGAATGTTACCAGAATATTTTAATGAACCCCTATGCTTCAAATGGAAATGGTACGTGACAACTGCCATCATGTACCTATACTTCATCCGAGTTTAATCCGTGTTCCCAGGAGCATGGTGTATTGTGTGGATTTAATCCTTTATGATCTGAGTTTAACTTAACGGCATAATCTTAATGTAAATTAATCCGAAATCCCTTTTTGCCAAAAAATATCAAAATATGGCTACTGTGTGCCAGACGTTCTTCAGTCCTGTTCACTTTTATCATTGATGTGATGACGGTATGACATCTTCCCCTTTGTTCAGTTGACTAATGCCAAATGTGATCACTGACAGATGGACTGTTGAAAACCCCTTGCAGAATCACTTGCCTACCTAAGTCACTGCACTTCAACAGTAATCCACACACGAAGCTCTTGAGATGTTTTGATGTTATTTAAATACAAACGTTATCATAGAAGGGCATCTTTGGTCCATAATCTGTTACTGCAGCTTTGTGCGAGCCTTGCGTTGTGATGAGAGTTGCAAACATGATCGACCATCAGTACCTGTGAGTTTTTCTATTCAAATCTTCAGATAGTTTAAATTTCTACATCTAATTAAATGTTAAGAAATAAAGTTGATGAAGTGTCCAAAATCATGAAGCGTTTAGATAATGTAAATAAAGAGAAACTGTTCCCACTGGCAGAAGGGTCAAGAACCAGAGTACACAGATTTAAGGTGATTGGCAAAAGTCATGAGGAAAATCTTTCTAACACAGCGAATAGTTATGATCTGGAATGCACTGCCTGAAAGGGTGGTGGAAGCAGATTCAATTGTGGCTTTCAAAAAGGAATTGGATAAATACTTGAAAGGAAAACATTTGCAGGGCTACAGGGAAAGAGCGGGGGAATGGAACTAACTGGATTGTTCTTGCAAAGAGCCAGCATGCGCTTGATGGACCGAATGGCCCCCTCCTGTGCTGTAACCATTCTATGATTCTATGAAAAATCTAGTATTATAATTGAATGTTTCTGAATTGAAGTTGAGGTTCTGAATTCATGGATTTTAAGGAGTACTCAGCCACGGTCGTGTGCATGCAAGTGTGCATAAATCAAAATATTTATCTTGCAGTTTTCTCCCATCTTGCATATTATCCCTAGAGTTGTTCTTTTGCTCCAAATAATCTTTCCTCTTTTTGCACATAATTTTCCTTCTTTCCTCATTAGCTTCCAACCCATCTTTTTTCCTCAATCGCTCTGTCTTCTCCCTTTTCTTTGTCCCTTCAGATATATCTGTCTTGCTCCCTGTCCTTGTCAGTTTTGCTTCTCTTTTCCTGTCTCTTCCTTCATTAACTCAGCACCAAATTTATTCCCCTTAGCCTTTCTTTGTCTTCCCTCTCCATCGCTTTCATTTTGTACCTCATTTTTACCCTACAAACTTTTTATACAAACCTAAATGCTGTAGCTTGTCATTCCACCAATTCCATTCTTTCTTCGTTTAGCTTCCCTATTACCCAAATCATAGATTGGCACATGCGTAGTGTCATGGGGAGGTGGCTTTCTTTTCCAAATCTGGACCGTTCCAATGGATACTCTGCATTATGTTATTCCATCTGTTACCTTATCTATCTATCTTATCCTGCCCTCTCCTCTCGTGTAAGAAACAGAACATTCAACCATTGACATTTGAGGATAATATAAGGTAGACAGAGGGTCAGAATATCTGTTAGCCTTGGCTCAGTGGGTCGCACTCTCACCTCTGAGTCAGAAGATTGTGGGTTCAGGTCCCACCACGGAGTTTTGAGCACATAATCCAGGCTGACACTTCAGTGCAGTACTGAGGGAGTGCTGCACTATCGGAGCTGTGTCCTTCGGGTGAGATGTTAAACTGAGGTCCCATCTGCTCTTTCAGGTGGACGTAAATGATCCCACGGTACAATTCAAAGAAGAGTAGGGGAGTTCTCCTGGTGGCCTGGCCAATATTTATCCCTCAACGAACATCACCAACAGTGACTACACGTCAAAAGTATTTAATTGGCTGTAAAGGGCTTTGAAACGTTCTGAGATTGTGAAAGGTGCTATATAAATTCAAGTTCTTTCTTTACTGTAAATCCTTGGGAGGGGAATAGACTTGCATTTATTAAAGATAATTAAGTATTGTGTAAACATGTGAGAAGAGTGTTTGAAGAAAGTTAGTTTGTGAAACTAGGAACAGCATGTTGGGACATACTTGTGATGTAAGAAATCCCAAAGACACGAGGGCAGGCTGCTGTTTGACTGTGCTGAAGATGATCAAATGTGGTGGTGACTGAATAATATAATGAGGAAACAATGGATATTTCTGGTTTAAATCCACCTTTGACATTTTTTTCTGTTCAGCAGGAGTGTGATACAGTTGTTGAGCAGGATCCTTTGTTTATCCAGGCTGTGCTTACTGTTAATATAAAATAATATTTATTTCAAAGATGACTATTTAAACTCTAGGATAGCCATTGAATGTTAATGTTATTTTTATGCTTGTCGTGTGCTGTGATTTTGTTGTTCTCAGTGCAATGACTATAAAGCTGCCCCTCCCCGAACTCAAAAGTAATGACATAACTAAGATTATCTCCTTGCATTAGCTTTGCATTGCAGTAGCCACAGCATAAATGCAACCTGTCTGCTGTTTTCAATCAGTAGAAAATAAAATATCAGGGCATCAGTAAATCAGTATATGCATGCAAGGAACTGCTGTGCAAAACTGGTCAGTATGCCATTGCAGCTACATTCTCCCTGTTCACACCAGCAGCTGGAGAATTTGATGCTGTTCTAACAAGTGCAGTGCTCCAATGGTATGAAGTTAGTCTACACTGGTCAACCTGACAACATTGACAACAACTGACAACATTCCCATGATCCCAATTGGACTGGGCCTACATTTGATCATCTAGATCTATACCTGCCCCATCAACCCTTTTTATTTTCCACTTGGGGAAGTTGAGTCTGTGCAACTTATAATCGGATCAGTAAAAAGCAACTCAGCGTGATCAACAAATCACATGTCCAACTCTCTCTGACAAATCCATCTTATTTTCTTCTCCCATGTCCTTTTTACTTTTATATCTTCAGTAAAATTGTTACAGACGACATGGTAATATCAATACGCACCATCGTTTCTGATATCATCTATATTTTGATCGTGTGTCAAGAATTCGGTTACAAAAATCTGTAAAATACGACTAGAGTCTGCAAAGCTCTATAAGTCATCCCTTCCAGCTTTTGGTAATATATACCCAACTCTTCATTCTTAAAAAGCCATTTTTTAGGTCTCCCCATGGCACCCCTATTTTCTAACTGCAGTAATTTGACCTGCTTCCCTATCATTAGGCTCCAAGGTCATTTTTGCAAAGACTTTCTCCTTTGAAATGTTTCTTGTTCACTCCTATGATGCCCTTGCTCTGCTGTAAACATTTCAAAAGAATGCTATGTCTCCTGACAGCTGCTATGTTATTGGTTCAAATGATTTATGTTGAGAAGGTGTGGAATTAGGATTAAATGCTGTATAATTACAAGCTTTTTCTTCTTTAAAGGTCGGTGGAATTTTAAAATCGTAAGTGAACATAAAATCCAAAATGCAGATCAACAACTTAGTTAATTAACTACTATATTCTTAACTCCTTATTACTGGTATGAATGAGCTTTCTCTTGATGCTTGTTGAGCTTTCCAGTCAAATAAAATCTGTTGTGGCTAAAGTTTGATGGGTTTCTTAGGCATTCTAAAATACTTTTCACATTTCCCAGTGCTTCAGTGAGTGCTTTGCAGGGAAAACCTATTTCTGAGACTATGCTGTGCAACTATAGTGCATCTGAGTGTTTTGAAAGATTACAAAAACCATGAGAGTGAAGTGTCTTCATGATGGCTCCAAGAGTACATGACTAACCAATGCAATAGTGGTCCACATGGATTAGGAAGATCGCATGTTTGAACCCTGGTCTGTGCTGAATTAACCAAACTCAATCGGTCAGTGATTTGGGCATTAAAATAGACCATAGTGTCCTCAAACAAGTGAGAGGAAAAACATGAGCAAGAGTTTCCACAAACAAATTGTGATCTGGTGACTTCTGTTGGAAGTATGCATGTGTATGAGGGTGAGTGAAAATCAGCCAAAATTTGCTGTTGTGGATCACACATGAAGGTTGCTTATTTGAACAAGGGCTGCAAGTGCCTATGACACTATTTCCTAGCAGGAGTTGCTGCCTTCACGGACTGACGAGAAATTTGGTGAAATGTGTGTTTTAATAGCAAAACAATTGAGACTAGCCCCTGCACCCCAAAAGTGTGTTGGTACCTTTGACATGCTCTGAGATGTTTTATTCTTTATACAGGCTTACATGTTTCACACCACAGAGATCTTCTGCTGAGTTATACATCTTCCACCAGCAGTGACGTATATTTTGTTGACAGTGAGCATTCTTATGATCATCAGGTTTTGGGGCAGCGAAAGCTTTTGGATGTTGATGCAAAAATGGTGCAAGTAATGTTTGTTAGCTGATAGGAAGTGAACATTTTAATGTCAATAGTGTATAATCATATGTATATAACAATCCATTTCATGTTGTTGGGCAGAATTCCTAACATTTTAATTGTGGTAAAAAGAAATGATTTGATCCAGGTTCATTGAGGTTCTAATTAAAAATATGAATGGAGATTGTGTAGATTACAATCTAAGCAGGTCTGAAGCTTTGGTTTGATTCTAAGTGGGTCTGAAGCTTTGGTTTGATTACTTGGATTGAGCCAGTGGTCTATAAAGCACCCACCAGGAGCAGTCACAAGATGGGAAAGGTTGGTAATATTTTAGAATGTCTATAATAGTGTCATTGTCTACACCAGGTCTTTGTATTTTAAATCCACCTTTCTGTTGGAACAGTCACACTCAGAGAAAGTTATGTAGGCTAATTCCTGTAAGATTTAGAGAGAACATATACTTTAAATTTGAGTAATGTACACTCAGTCTTCCAGAGGTTACTTTTCTGAAAACTATTTAAAGAGTTGGTCTAATTCTGTTCCCGCTGATTCCACCTCTCTTCCCCATCAGCTGTAATCTTGCATTCAATAATAAGAATGTCCTTCATATGCGACACAATTCCTAGAACTGCTTGAATCATGGGACTGTCGCAATTTGCTCAAGCGAGCCATTTACAAAATGGCAGCCTTTGCTGTGTAGTTTGGTTGCTATGTTTTGCATAGAGATTAAAAGACTGCTGACTGCGATAGAAGACTGGTTCCAGTGACCAAAAGCTCATTGCAAAGCAGTGTTCATGTAAACAATGCTGGAGTAATTGTACTAAATGGAGCAGCTGGGTCTTGGTTTCTAATTAAGTTAAAATCAACAGCCAATTTACGTTCAAAGATCAAGTGGAAATGTTGCTGATTAAGTCAATTTGGAGTGATTCCAAATTAAAAATGTCTTTGCATAACAGGAGTGGACTAGAGGGTTAGCACTATCCATTGTGTTAATGCCAGCACTGACATTGATATAGATTTTTTTTATTGTCTTGAAACATGGACTGTATACAGTCCATCAATGACCACTTGCATATGAAACCAAATATGTTGATGCAGACTTTTCCAGCATAACTTGGCTTTTTAAAGCCCCAAACCCTAAAAAAAAATCTAAAGGAATCTTCTATCCATTGTTTAAAGTTCAGACCTAAGGATATTGTTGCTATCCCAATTGCAAACAATGTGGCATTTCTGCAGCTGTGTCTAGGCAGTAGAATCCTGATGTCTGGAAGCCTTATCATGGATGTTTGAGTATTGGTCTGTATTTGGTTGGGAATAATTTGTTTTCTCAATAATGGTAGGCCCTGGCTATCGTATACCTCCTTAGTAACCAGTCAGATAGCTGTTTTCTCAGCTGGTGAATGGTATGTTAGTTGGATAGATACCAAAGGCCTTGAAGAAATTCATGCTGCTGCACATTTATGGCAATTCACTGTAGCATTCTTTGATTTTGTAGACTGGTGACAGGGTAATTCCTCTGATATTTTATTTCTGTTTACCTTGGCAATCCATCTTTCAGCATGCTGCAGAGTTTTCAGGGTAACTTTTCCTATGTGCTTGATGAACACTGTTTATTTTCCTCACTATCATTGTGTTCACCGATGTTTCCATTTCACAGTTAAATAGTCTTTTTGGACACATGGGAGAGAGGAACAGATCACTGGAATGGAAGATGTTGCTGAAGTTCATACATAATGGACCTACAGCATACATCAGGAAAACACTGCTCCCATGGTCAGGCTTTCAATACTAAGTTTCAGGGTCACTCCTGCACATATAACCAGAGTAGATTCCATGCCAACGACAGATAGGATCGCTGCCTTCTGCAGTGAGGTGGGAAACAAAAAGCCTTAAAAAGAGGGTGGAGTTCTAGGAGGGATTGGCCAAAGGCTTGAAGGTGTTGCGTTTTTTTCAGCCTCTAATAAAAGGGGACACGCTTAGACAATAACGCAAAATGCTAAATTGCAACGGGCTTGTTTGTTATTTGAATTAATAGTTACCTATCTTTTCTCCACATCACTAGAATAATGAAGTGATCCAACCAAGCTTTATAACCAAAGCGGCACTCTATTATTCATGCACCAGTCACTTGGTTAGTCAATGAATGCAGAGTAACCAACTGCAAGGCTTCAAAATGGTGCAACTTCCATTAAGACGGTAGATTGATCCTGAAACAATGACATTGTTGTTTTCACAATTTTCCCAAGAAGATCCCCTCTGAAGCCCCTCCCCTTTACTTCCTGCAACTGCAATCAAATTAACAAGTCAGCACAGAAAAGGATTGTTCACCATGTAAACTGAGTTAGTTTTATGCTGAGAAAACCTGTTATGACCAGTATGTTATGAGAATACATGTTGCAATATATTTTAAGATGGCTGATATGTTGCCAGTTAGAACTTTAAAGCAGCAGCTGCCATCAACTTGAAAAATGAGCATGATGGTAAAAATCCAGTCAAATAGCAACCCCAGTCAATATTTGAGAGGTGGAGAGGTTGGTGGGGGGGGAGTTCAGACAGTCTTCACATGCAAGACAGCAGTGCAAGTGTTATATTTGTCCTTAGATTCCTGGACAAGCTAAAGGGAAAGTCAAGAAAGATTATTGTTCCTGATCATTGTAATGATATAATAGGAGACATTAAGGGATCAATTTTAGGATGGCCGAGTGGATGCGTTGGGGGCTCGTAAAATCGGGGAAACCCAGAGGGGGTCCGTAGCCCGACTCCAACCCACTCACTTCCGGGTTCCCCGGTGACGCATTCGGGTACGCGCGCAGCTCCCACATGCGGGACTCCCACCAGCAATTAAAGCCATCGGGATGACAAATTAAATACTCACTTACCTACTTGAGGTACTTGACAGACCTCATTGACAGGAGATTTTGGCAGGGGTGCAATTTTCATGGATCCACACCATATTTCCCGTGCTGTGGGAAACACTCCCTGTTGGAGTAGACGTGCTTCAGTCAGCAGCCAATGGGAGATGCAAAGGATTTTTTGACAGTTAGGGGAATACCTCATTTATTGCAGCAGGGCACTCTGTTACTTCAGACAAAGTTTTGGCTGCAACACCTTTATCTTTCCACTCAAAATTATTAATTTATACCCTAAACTCTGCTGTGCAAACACATTTACCTACTTTGCGGACCCCCTCAAACTCACACCATCAGGATGGGGGGGCGCCATGGCTGCATTCATCCGAGGACGAGCAACATCACCAGCCTCGCCAGGCATGCCGTCCACCTCTGCCACATGGAGCTCCACAACACAGTGCTGCGCCACAGGTACCTGCACAAAATAGTCGTGCAACTACACATACACCCAATGTAGGGTGACCCAATGGGTGGCATCAAGTATGGGTGTTCATGGAGAACATCATGAAAGGGACTTATTGCACAAGCCAGTCAAGAATGGCCAAGATGCGGCAGTAGTGGTGACAATATAACATTTAATGTGAGTTGAACCAAAATCAAATATAAATAAAAAACATGACAAACCGTCAAACACCCTTGTGCATCCCCTTTGTGTGCACGAAACCTTTGCCTTATGCTTCCCACTACTCCTACGTGATGCATTCCCTGTGGCTGCAACAGAAGTAGTAGCAGGTTGGGTGAAAGAGATGCATCAGAGGGTGAGTATGAGACAGAGCCATGAGATTGTGTGAGGATTGGATTGAGTGGTAGTGGCGGGATGAGTACTGAGGAGGTGAGTAAGTGCAGGTAAGTTGAGGATGAGGAGTGATGTGATAGAGCAGTGTTGGCAGTGCAGAAGGAGTTGTGGGTGGGGGCGGTAATGTGGAAGACAGAGTGCAGGAGAATGAGTAAGTGTGCTCACTTTGGCTGACCAAGTTAGGTCATTGAAGCGCTTCCTGCACTGTATCCAGTTGCGGGATATGTTGCTGGTGCTGCTGACCTCCTCTGCCACCTCGAGCCAGGCCTTTGTGGCAGAGGCAGGCCACTTCCTCCCGTCCACCGGGTAGAAGATCTCCTTTTTCCTCCTCACCCCTTCTAGTAAGACCTGGAGTGAGGCATCATTAAACCTGGGAGCAGCCTTTCCCCTGGACTGCTCTATGCTGTAATTTTGGCTGTTTGCTGCAGGACAGCATTGGAGGACTGCCCCTTTAAATAGGGCCAGCTGACAGCCTGTGATGCGGATGCGCAGTCCGCCCGCTGTGCAGGTTGACGACGGGAAACCCGGAAGCCAAGGTAAGTGGCTTCAATTTACTTGCGACCGGGTGGGGACCCCACCGATTTTACTGGGCGGGTTACCCATGCTGCCAGTCGACACCCCCCCCCTCCCCCACCCCCCCTTCTGCTGCCAACCTGCCTCCCTGGCAATATTGTGGCCTAAGTTTTGTATCTGTTTGCGTATATCATTTCTAGATGTTCTCATATCAACATTGATAATGTATCAAAAGCATAATACTGCAGATCCTGGAAATCTGAAATAAAAACAGAAAATGCTGGTAATACTCAGCAAGACAGGCAGCATCAGTGGAAAAAGAAACAGTTAACATTTCAGGTCGATGACCTTTCGTCATTTAGTCACTCCTGGCCTCCACTCTTTCACAGACCTTCCCTTTTGTTCTTTCCTTCCCTCCCCTTCCTCAGCACCCCCCCCCACTCCCCGCCCCACCTCTGCCTGACTCTGTACTTGCTTAAACACTGTTAAATCTTTAACTTCTTCCAGTTCTGACGAGAGGTCATCGACCTGAAACGTTAACTCTGTTTCTTTCTCCACAGATGCTGCCTGATCTGCTGAGTATTTCCAGCATTTTCTGTTGATAATATATCCGTTTGGTAACTGGTTTGATCCGGTTGCAGTATGAAGATAGTTTGTATGCATAGCTATTCCTTTTTCATGAAGTCTTGGTTTATAATGAACACTAAACATGTTGAAACAAGCACTTTACAATCGCTATCCAGTGATTCCTTCTTGAAAGTGCATTGTGTCAATATTTGTTTGAGTCAGAGCTGTCAACATTAGGGAAATGTTAGACAAATTTATGATTTAAAAGGAGCGAAGCAGATTGCACATACTTCTGAACACTTGGTGCACAGATTTTTTTCCCCTGAGTCAGCTGCATCAAAATAGATTCCATTTTCAAATTAAAATGACTGAATCTCACTAAAAATAAGTGAGGTTTGGATTCAGGACAGGTTTGGCAATGATATCCCTGATGCTGCAGTTAAGTAGCCTGCTAATGACCACTATCCAGATTCACACATGAAAAATGGCTAGTTCGGCAAGGTATTAGCAGGCTGCTGGGAACCATGGAACCATCCTGTGATATGAGTCTCTGTCTTCAGGAGAGTATGGTGAAAATGTGGGGAAGGAGTTGAAAAGGAGAAGAATGAACAAATCCAGAGAGGAAGCATTATTTATCTCACTGCTGTTGTAGCCATTCCCTACAAATTAAAGCAGAAGTCACAATATGGCAAGCAAAATTTGGACTGGCCAATGCCCCACTGCCTAAATTGAACGGTATAATTACACAGTAATCGAGCAGAGGCCAAGGTTTTGAAGATGTCAACCTCTCTTCTTGCCTCTTCCCCTTCCCAGAAAAAAAAGTACTTGTTCACCAGCAGCTAAAGACTTGAATCTCTTCTTTCATTAAAGCATGCTGTAGGTACAGCTCAACTTGGATAAACTGACCCATGACTAGGATGTTGCAACAATAATAGTCTCTACATGGTACAAATCTGACAATGTAGTCAGAATGCAATTTTTGTAGTGTGAAATAGGATTTAACTTATCAGTGAATTTATATGAAACAGTCTTTGCTAGCATTGAAATGCTCGCTATGCTCTGGTGACTTTTATGAACTGAAATGCTTATGAAGTAAAGCAAAGCATGTCTGTGTATGTGCACACGCTATAGGAAATTTAATAGGCAGGAATCAATTCCCTAAATGAACTTGGGAATTGTGCCAAGAGGTGTGCAGTGAAAATATGCAATTCCAACTATATGGCTAAAACAACAACTTGTATTTATATAGCACCTTTTAACGTGGTAAAACGTCCCTTGACTCTTCGCTTGAGTGTTACCAAACAAAATTTGATACGGAGCCACATAAAGTGATATTAGGACAGGTGACTAAAAGCTTGGTCAGAGGTAAAGAGACTGAGAGGGTTAGGGAGGGAATTCCAGAACTTGGGGCCTAGGCAACTGAAGGCACAGCTGGAGTGGGCCATTGGAAATCAGGGATGCACAAGAAGCCAGAATTGGAGGTGTGCAGAGATCTCTGAAAGTTATCGGGCTGGAGGACGATGCAGAGATGGTCTGTATTGTGGATGAAGTGAAATGTAAAGAGAGCAGCAACAAAGTCTGTTAGAGACTGTGTTTAATGGGGCTTGATAAATCTGAAGAATTAACTTTCAATAATTGATTCTGTGTTCAATTAGAAAATGGATGATAAACAGGAATTGGATCCTGGGGATGGGTTTAACGAAAGCCTTTTTGTTTTGCCTAAGCTGATTGCTCAATCAGACACTGCCTGGTAATCTCTCTCTATTTTCAGCTGCTGTCTGATTCTTGTGCCTGGGTCACTTCTGCAAAGAGTGGGTGGCTTTTAGTGTGATACCAGGGGCAGAACTTTCAGCAGCAAGGACGTTAAACGCGGGGTAATGAATGGGCTGGCCATTATGCACCCCGCCCGATTTTCCTTTCCATTGAAGTCAATAATGATGTATAATGGACAGCCGATCCAAAATCACCCGTTTTACCACCCTCCCCTGGTGGAAGTTGAAAGTTTTGGTGTGTGTTTTGGTCTATGAGTCATGGTAAAATGCCCAAACAATACCCTTTATTTGTACTCATAACTGAATTAAGCAATAAAGAAAAAAGGGCCTCTGTATATTAGGTTTTACAATGCCACCAATTATTTTGCTGTAAAGCTCAATGGAAAAAAATCACTGATACGATTAGAAACCTTTTATACAGAGAGCCTGTGAGCATGTATTTAAATGTCTTATAATGGCATGAAGTATGAATCGCCATTAGTTTTGCATCAACAAGAATATTTACATAGAGTAGAAGGATGACTAAAGAATGCCATGTGATATTCTGCATGAGTGTAGTGGTGCTTTTCAGTGATGCTTTGTTAGATGATGATTAGTGAACCCAATCACTGACATACTTTTCTCTACATGGTTACCATAATCTCTTGCATCAGAGATGGCAACACATTGTATTTAATACAGAGACTGCATTATTCAGTGTATTCTGCTATCTAAATTTTCTTGCAGTTTCCTCAAGTTTCCAAAACAATGAAAATTTTAATCTATCTCTATTAAACATAGCAAGTTGGCACCTCTTTGGAGAGTTGCAAATGAGTTTACTCAATCTGTAAATGCAGCATCGACAATCATTGATTTCTTCTTTAACTTCAAAGCAAAGAATGCAAGACTGGATTTTGCTTTGGACATCATAATTTACAGAGTAAAGCACACTCATTGCAAAATTCATGTGTTCACTGCCCACTTCAAGAATATCCAGTTTGATTTGCAAAATCTTTAATGGGAGCATCTTCTTCTGTTTTGTCCTGACTTATGGTAACTGCTCTAAGAACTTAAAAATTGTTTACAAAACTATGTTACATGTGTGTTTTAGCAAATGGTGCAATTTAACATATTAAAGTCAAGCTAAAGAAAGTAGCAAAAGCTGATTAGTTTTGAAGAAGCTAACACAGCCCCAAAACCAACTGACATCTCAAAAACAGCCCGTATTATAAGTCTTTGACATGTCAAAACAATTAATTACAATAAAAGTGCAGTGGGATATGATTTTAGCAACTTAATTTGTAAGTATTTCTTGTATTGAAGGGAAGAAAATACATAGGTACATAAAATGTGGATGAATTTGCAGACAGCCTTTCATCAGTTTGAACTTATACCCCTTTGTCCTACTATTATGATTTATCTTGAAGCTGTCCTCTAGATGTCCCTTTTCTGTATTGTTTACTATTTTGAAGTTTTAAGCGTCAAAGAGCCTGAATTTCTCCAGCTTCTCTTCACAACTTCATTGCATAGAGCTCACCTCTAATCTGAATTTTCTTCCAGCTGTGGAGAAATGCTTGGTCTCTTGAGAACCTACTCTAAATCCCTGGCTGAAATCAGGAGTTCACCCTGTGGGGAAATAGTTTATAATTAGACTGAAACCTGAATAGTACACCTGAACCTTTAAATCTGGTGTCAAATGGAAGGGATTTTTTAATAAAGTAATATGGTAATAAATGATGACACTTCATCCTTTTTTAAATGATGGCAATTCACCCTTTAGGAAAGTTGCCACATTTAGATGGATTATGTAATGCAGTGGCATAGCACAAGGAGCCTGGTATGGAAAATGTAAATGTCTCACAGTGGAGCAGTAGGGAGTCCTCTTCTGAGATTGGGAGAGTAAGTCAAATTGTTGGACTAGAAAAGAGGAAACTTTTACACTGCATTGTTATTTTTATCTGCCTGGGAATGCTTCATGTTGATACTAATTATGTTCCATTTCTGTGGATTGATCTTTCCCATATTGATGAGTGCAAAATGAGATTATAGAATTTTGATGATAAAACCTGTTTCTTTTATTTTGTTCTGGTCAGATTTCAAGAAGTCTGCTGTGAGGGGAATTTCAGAGGAAGCTAGATAAGCACATGACAGAGAAAGGAATAGAAGGATAGGGGTAGATGAAGAGGACTGGGAGGAGGCTCGTGTGGAAAGGAAACACCGGCAGTTGGGCTGAATGGCCTGTTTCTGTCCTGTAGATTCTATGTAATTAAAATGCAATTAAAATTAAGACCTGAGTGAGCAGCAAACTAGTTTAAATCAAAAGAACAGAACGACATAGGAACGGTAAGTATAAACATTTTATTTTTGAGGTGTTCTTTCATGATTTTTAGCATACCGGATCCCACAGAGAGTAGCCTGATCATGTTTTATGGCAATTGCTAGCAGGAGGCATTGCCTTTAGTAATTGTAGTTACAACAGTCTCCTAAGGGAGGTGATGGTTGCTCTTCGTGTTGATGGTGGAATGAGTTCTTATATTTGTGCACGGTGATAGATAATTTGAGACATTTTTTCTTCTCTCCCTATCCTTTTCTTCCTCTTATACTTGTGGTTAAGTTAATGAGTTCTTTTAGAGCTCTTCTGTAATCAAACTAAGTGTGATACTATCTTGCACTGTGTGCAGAAGAAATGAGTAATGAGGTCCTCTCCTCGGTGTCATTCTAATTAACAGCAATAATTTATATGGGGTAATTTTTGAAATTAATAATCTTGTATCCTTGTGTGACCTACATAGGCAGGCAGAATTTTTTTTTTCAACATTTTATTTAACCCTATTAATGTCAGGCCTTTAAGATGTCCAATAGGAAGGGACACTAATGAGGTTAAAAGCGCTCCAATATTATCAAATATTCCATTTTCTGTCTGTCTGCCGCTTATGCACTTACTAAAATATCATTTCCCAACAGCTTACACTACATGTGTGGCCTGGGAACTGCACAGCACGTCTCATATTTCCATGTTTGTGATGTCATAATTATTCAGCTGTTGGGACTGGGACTACTTTGCATCTAATCCCTTGTTCCCTGAGAATGAAATGCCAATTTTATCTCTCTCTCCTGAAATTTGGCTCCTTGGTGTGAATACGTGATGTGGAGATGCCGGTGATGGACTGGGGTGGACAAATGTAAGGAATCTTACAACACCAGGTTATAGTCCAACAAATTTATTTTAAAATCACAAGCTTTCGGAGATTATCTCCTTCGTCAGATGAATGAATGAAAAGGTTCTCAAATCGCATATCTTATACTATGTTGGGACAGCATCACACCAATCAAAAGGTGTCGTTGTTATTCAAACAGGCCAGTCACGGAGAACAGCACGTCCCAGTACACTAGATATACATTGTGTCGATTACACAGGCAGGCAGAAAGAAACTCAAAATGGCAGAGAGAGAGAGAGAATTTTAAAAAACATATCATTTTTTTCCCCCTTTTTGCTGGTGGGGTTACGTGTAGCGTGACATGAACCCAAGATCCCGGTTGAGGCCGTCCTCATGGGTGCGGAACTTG
Source organism: Heptranchias perlo (assembly GCF_035084215.1). Taxonomy (NCBI): domain Eukaryota; kingdom Metazoa; phylum Chordata; class Chondrichthyes; order Hexanchiformes; family Hexanchidae; genus Heptranchias; species Heptranchias perlo. The sequence goes on from NC_090338.1 coordinate 20,992,141, forward strand.
GCTATCAACTTCTGCTCGACGATTTTGCGTTGTCGTGTGTCTCGAAGGCCGCCTTGGAGAACGCTTACCCGAAGATCGGTGGCTGAATGTCCTTGACTGCTGTAGTGTTCCCCGACTGGGAGGGAACCCTCCTGTCTGGCGATTGTTGTGCGGTGTCCGTTCATCCGTTGTCGCAGCGTCTGCATGGTCTCGCCAATGTACCATGCTCTGGGGCATCCTTTCCTGCAACGTATGAGGTAAACAACGTTGGCCGAGTCACAGGAGTATGAACCATGTACCTGGTGGGTGGTGTCCTCTCGTGTGATGGTGGTATCCGTGTCGATGATCTGGCATGTCTTGCAGAGGTTGCCGTGGCAGGGTTGTGTGGTGTCGTGGACGCTGTTCTCCTGAAAACTGGGTAACTTGCTGCGAACGATGGTCTGTTTGAGGTTGGGTGGCTGTTTAAAGGCGAGCAGTGGAGGCGTGGGGATGGCCTTAGCGAGGTGTTCGTCGTCATCGATGACATGTTGAAGGCTGCGGAGAACATGGTGTAGTTTCTCCGCTCCAGGGAAGTACCGGACGATGAAGGGTACTCTGTTGGTTGCGTCCCGTGTTTGTCTTCTGAGGAGGTCTATGCGATTCTTCGCTGTGGCCCGTCGGAACTGTCGATCGACAAGTCGAGCGTCATATCCCGTTCTTACGAGGGCGTCTTTCAGCGTCTGTAGGTGTCCATCGCGTTCCTCCTCGTCTGAGCAGATCCTGTGTATTCGTAGGGCCTGTCCATAGGGGATGGCCTCTTTGACGTGGTTGGGGTGGAAGCTGGAAAAGTGGAGCATCGTGAGGTTGTCCGTGGGCTTGCGGTAGAGTGAGGTGCTGAGGTGCCCGTCTTTGATGGAGATTTGTGTGTCCAAGAAAGAAACCGATTCTGAGGAGTAGTCCATGGTGAGTTTGATGGTGGAATGGAACTTGTTGATGTTATCGTGTAGTCTCTTCAGTGATTCGTCGCCGTGGGTCCATAGGAAGAAAATGTCATCGATGTATCTGGTGTATAGTGTTGGTTGGAGGTCCTGTGCAGTGAAGAAGTCGTGCTCGAACTTGTGCATGAAAATGTTGGTGTATTGGGGTGCGAATTTGTTCCCCATGGCTGTTCCGTGTGTTTGGGTAAAGAACTGGTTATCGAAGGTGAAGACATTGTGATCCAGGATGAAGCGGATGAGTTGTAGGATGGCGTCTGGAAATTGGCTGTTGTTGGTGTTGAGTACTGAGGCTGTTGCAGCGATGCCGTCATCGTGGGGGATACTGGTGTAGAGTGCCGAGACGTCCATCGTGGTGAGAAGTGTTCCTGGTTCAACTGGTCCGTGGGTGCTGAGTTTTTGTAGGAAGTCTGTAGTGTCGCGACAGAAGCTGGGGGTTCCCTGTACGATGGGTTTCAGGATGCCCTCGATGTATCCAGAGAGGTTCTCACACAGGGTTCCGTTGCCTGATACGATAGGACGTCCGGGTGTGTTGGCTTTGTGTATCTTTGGGAGGCAGTAGAAGTCTCCCACGCGGGGAGTACGTGGGATGAGAGTGCGTAGGATGCTTTGAAGGTCTGGATCGAAGGTCTTGATCAGTTTGTTGAGCTGGTGGGTGTGTTCTTTGGTTGGATCTGCGGGTAACCGTCTGTAGTGTTCCTGGTTGTCCAGTTGTCGGTATGCTTCTTTGCAATAGTCCGTTCTGTTCTGTATGACAATGGCTCCTCCTTTGTCCGCTGGTTTGATGACGATGTTGCAGTTGGTCTTGAGAGCGTTGATGGCGTTGCGTTGTGCTCGGGTGACATTCTGGACTGTCTTCTGAGTGCGCCTGATGAATCTGGCATTGACGCATTTCCTGACAGCTTGGGCATACATGTCAAGCTGAGGGTAGCAACCCTCCGGAGGAGTCCAGTTTGACTCTTTCCTCTTCGGTTGCTGTACCGTGGATCCCTCTGTCTGCTGTTCTGGATCATTGATTGTCTCATTGGGTTTGCTGTTGAAATCTTGGGGTTTGTGGTAGAATTCCCGGAGCCTCATAAGAACGGGATATGACGCTCGACAGTTCCGACGGGCCACAGCGAAGAATCGCATAGACCTCCTCAGAAGACAAACACGGGACGCAACCAACAGAGTACCCTTCGTCGTCCAGTACTTCCCTGGAGCGGAGAAACTACACCATGTTCTCCGCAGCCTTCAACATGTCATCGATGACGACGAACACCTCGCTAAGGCCATCCCCACGCCTCCACTGCTCGCCTTTAAACAGCCACCCAACCTCCAAACAGATCATCGTTCGCAGCAAGTTACCCAGTTTTCAGGAGAACAGCGTCCACGACACCACACAACCCTGCCACGGCAACCTCTGCAAGACATGCCAGATCATCGACACGGATACCACCATCACACGAGAGGACACCACCCACCAGGTACATGGTTCATACTCCTGTGACTTGGCCAACATTGTTTACCTCATACGTTGCAGGAAAGGATGCCCTGGAGCATGGTACATTGGCGAGACCATGCAGACGCTGCGACAACGGATGAACGGACACCGCGCAACAATCGCCAGACAGGAGGGTTCCCTCCCAGTCGGGGAACACTTTAGCAGTCAAGGACATTCAGCCACCGATCTTCGGGTAAGCGTTCTCCAAGGCAAAATCGTCAAGCAGAAGTTGATAGCCAAGTTCCGCACCCATGAGGACGGCCTCAACCGGGATCTTGGGTTCATGTCATGCTACACGTAACCCCACCAGCAAAAAGGGGGAAAAAAATTATATGTTTTTTAAAATTCTCTCTCTCTCTCTCTCACTCTCTGCCATTTTGAGTTTCTTTCTGCCTGCCTGTATAATAGACACAATGTATATCGAGTGTACTGGGACGTGCTGTTCTCCGTGACTGGCCTGTTTGAATAACAACGACACCTTTTGATTGGTGTGATGCTGTCCCAACATAGTATAAGATATGCGATTTGAGAACCTTTTCATTCATTCATCTGACGAAGGAGATAATCTCCGAAAGCTTGTGATTTTAAAATAAATTTGTTGGACTATAACCTGGTGTTGTAAGATTCCTTACATTGGTGTGAATACAGCAGACGTATGGACAGGGAAATAGAATTTTTGTGTTTTTTTTTTGTTGTCCGCTACAATGAAAGTTGTGCTTGCCATGTTTTGTGTTTGTGTAAAAGACCGCATCAGAGTTCTCCAGTTATGTTTGTGATTTCAGTGATTGAAGTCCTCTTTGAAGATATGAGTGTAAGAAGGATGGAGCCAGGATGCAATCCTTCTAGCTTGCAGTACGAGAGGAAATACAGAACGCCTCAGATCTTTCCAATTTCTTTAATGCTTCTGTCCATTTCCTTTTTGGATGTCTTAAGTCCACACTCTCTGCTCTTGTAGCAGTCTGTTCCATGAGTTATTAACTCTTGAGGACAAAGAGGTAGCTCCTTAAATGGCATTTAGCTTATGGCTTGATCAACTTATAGGCTTGAACTTTCCTCCACATTTGCGGCCAGAGAACACACATAATCTGGGCGCAAAACAATTACGTGGCTTAAAAGATCGTGTAATTTTGGGCGTAAGTGAGTTATGCACATAGCTACAATACATGCATCCTGGCTCCATCCTTCTCCGTCGATCAAAACTTCCATTCGAATGGGGGGGAGGGGCAGAGGAGTCTCCCAACATTGCGACTGGATTTTGAGGCAAAGCAAGAGACAGTCATTTTTTCTGGTCCTTTATTTGCAATTTTTGAACATTTAAAAAAAAATTAAGGTCACTGAGACCTGCTTTGTATCTTCTGTTTCCTTTAATGCATTTTTATGGCATAAGAATATGCCACATTAAAAATTGAAAAGCTTCCCTGATTGCAGGTTCCTAAACGTACTGATGTGTATGAATAATGGTTAAATGAGCTAAAACTTAAATTTAAAGACTCAAAGAGGAAATATACTGGTGTAGGTTTGGCGTTTCCTTGGGCCTTAATTGTTTCTGCTGCTTTATGTCAATTCACCCCCATTTTGAGCTTAGGCATATTCTAATGAGATTTGGAGGATACTTGGTCGTTTTTCAACATCGGTGCAGCTTTGGGCACAATTTCGGGTTTAACTTCCGGGTTACGCCCACGGAGGAAACTCCAGGCCATAATGTCCATGATTCCTTTGTCCACAAAGAGATTCTCCACAACCACCTTACTAATTCCCTTCTGTGATTTTCGAGTGGATTTCATTTTTACTCAACTGACCAAAAGTAAAAAAAAAACACTTCAAAGCTCTGTGGACTTTGACTCCTTCATGGTATTGGTTTGCACCTGTCTTGTGTACTTGCTGTGATGTGCAAGAGGTTTATCATCCATAATCTGAAGTTGTAAAGTTTTGAATTTTGGCTGATATGGGGAGGTCACAGAATCCTAAGATCATTAAGGCTGCAGTTATGTAATGATTTGCAATATGTGGTTTGGCAGATTTGAGTTCTACGACTAACCTCACTCAGATCAATGACAAAAGAGTTCTGTGCCTGCTTGCAATGTAAAACATCTCAATATTGCCAATACAAGACCAGATACTAATTAATAATATCTTCAAAGGATATTAGTTGTGGAGCACTCATGCTTTTGTGACTGAAAGGTGATTCCAGCAGCTGTCAGTGTGAGAACTGGGGGAGAAAATTAGGTGCAATACAAAAACCCGCTGGTCATTAATGCTGGTATTTCTGGTTGGAATTTGAGTCCCAGGTTTCCTATTGGAATAAATACATTCTTGTCATGCTTTTTTATTAGTGATCTTTGACACTCAGATTCTGAAAGCTGCAAAGGTACCACAAACGATGAATAAATTGCATGGGAAAACTGTTGAGCAGAGAATATAATGGGGTTTGAGTTTGAGGGATACAGGGAGAAGGTGGATAGGTGGGGGTCCGTGTATCAAAATAGGATGGGTTTATCAGGCCATAAGTACTTATTCCAAAAAAAACTTTAAAAAAAAAAGATTTTGTGAGATGGTTTAATTGCATAAAAGGGAGGTCCCTGTCTTCAGTTATTGTAAAACTATAGAGCTTACTTAAAACTCCTTAAACAAACATGGCAGCCAATAGGAAACTGCATTTCTTCCATCCCAACAAAGTCACAAGGCCATAGTCTGCCGACATGAGCCGCAGGCAACACCATATGGTTGACTGAAAATCTAATTAGTCAGAAATGGTTTAATTACATTCATTAATAAGAGTATAATTAGCAGTGTAACAGGTTCTGTAATGATCAGTTGCTCTGTGACTTTTCAGAGGAGATTTATCCTGACAGAGTCACAGATTGTACAGCGAAGTGACATTCTTTCAAAGTCTCTGAGATGAGATGGAATGGTTGCACAGATAGAAGGAAGGTGTCTGGCTCCTGGTAATCTCCCTACATTTGCAGATGCCTGTGCTGATAAAGAATGAGAGCACATCCATCATCTATCTTCTCCCTATGGCCTCCAGGGATGCTGGCCAGGTGCTGCAATCACATTTCAGGAAACAATTGCATTACTCTTTCAGATATATTACACTCTTTTAATACATTATATGGCTTGTATAATATGAAAAGTAGCAAGTTAGGATATCAAATCTTTTTTAAGCTAAAAAAAAACTTGTCCTATTAAGAGACAATACCATGGCTGAATTTTAATTATTGTAATCCCATTATTCTTATTTTAATGTATCATGTTTTTATCTGTCACTGGCGCTCCATCTCTCTTTTTCTCTCCTTTCTTTCTTTTCTCTTACTTTTATTAATGTTACCTAGATGAGGCAGAGCAGACTGGTGACCAGCTTTATGGCTCTGTTTCTTCTTAATCAGCCACTGGGACTGAGAATGTGCAGGAGTGTGACCCAGGATTGCCTTTCCTTTAGTTTTCCCTCCCCTCCCCTTGCTTCTTTTCCCCTGATCACGTGGCTACGAAGGGAATTGTGTTCTCTCACCAAATGCTGCACTTGCATGAATACAAGTTAACACCTAAATTGACTGCAGTGCTTTTTCTTTCACCAACCACCGAGTGCCCTTGATAGAAAAATCGGAAAGGGCTGGAAACACACAGCAGATCAGTCAATGTTTGCAAAGTGGACAGTTGACATTTGGGGTGTGTGACCTTCTTTAAAACTGAAAAATAAGGCATATTGTTATCAGAAAAATGGGGTATCAGTATGCGTATATATGTATTTTTATATACAAAATTCAGTACTGTAGGTGGCACTGTTCTGAGTATTTTTAATGTTGAAAGTGTCACACTGTGTGACACACAATAGCTGCTACTTTATAGTTGGACTATAATACCTTGAGATTGTGTAATCTGACCACTAGGATCCTACAAATCGCTCAATGTTTTGTTAAAAAGTAAAATTGGCAGCAATTTTTTTCTCAGTAACTGAAATTTCTAATGTCTAAAATAAAGGTTGAAAGAAATTAATTCTAAAATTTACATATTTCACAATAACATGATTAAGCTATATTTTGTGTCTTTTAACTCCTTCATGAAAGTTTTTTTACTTGAAGGCCTCAGCTTCCCCCAAAAGCCTGTGACTCTCTGAGCTGAATTTGAATTGAGCAGTCTGAACATAATACACTGCATCTAATTTTCCAGGATATGTCAGTACTGTTCAGTCAGCTCCACTAATGAGATATTTTTCTTTACCCCCTAGCACTTTCTGCCCAGTAGATTTTCTTCAAATTATTTTGAAAAACAAAAAGGACAAATTTCAGAAGCTTTACTGAGGTAAATTTATATTTTTTAAAGCCGATTGTGAGAAAGAAAAAAAAAGTAGTCTCACCTGTTGCAGCTTTTGTTTTATGTTCCGTGAATTTGAAAAATGTATTAAACTTGCGGAGAGAGACTGGGATTAAAAAGAAAGAGAGAGCATATGCCTTCTACATTTAATGTTACATCAATTTGAAAATAACACGGCAGTTGAACATTGAAGCCAAATAATTATCTCGCCCCTGACAGTTAGAAAAGGTCAATCACATTCAGTTGTGAAGTAGAGATTCTAATTTCTAACACTGAGACAGAGAAAGATATGAATAGAGAAAATGTCAGTTAGGCAGTTTTTCCCCCCGCAATCTAAGGATGAGGGTGCCTCTTGGCAGCAACCTGGTGGGGGGGTGGTTGGGGCACAAAAAGAAGTGGAGGAAAGCAAATGAAGGGTTATGAGTGGGTGAGTGACAGTGGCGCAAGGAGGAGGGAGGATACAGGGCTTGTCTCGGTTATTCAAAGAGAAAGCAGTAGGGGTAGTGATGAGGCAGTAGAATGGGTTTCAGAAGGTGGAAGTAGAAATTGCGATGGAAGCAACAGGGTAGCATGAGTGAAAGGGGAAGGTGACCATACCACCCACCATCTTCTACCCAAAAGGAAAGAAGAGAAGAGAGAGAGAGAGAGCAGGAGAGGACATAAAAAAGAGGTAGGGGGAGAGAGGCAGGAGGAAAGAGAAAGCAACAGACAGAAACCGAAATGGATAGACAGAGAAACAGCAACATGAAGACTCGAAGGCCTGGAGTTTCCTTCACATTTGTGCCCAGAGACACGCGTAACCTGGGCGCAAATCAATTGCATGGCTTAAAAGATTGTGGAATTTTGGGCGTAAGTGAGTTACACACATAACTACAATATGCCCAAGTCTCCTCTATCTTTTACAGCCATCCATCAAACTCTCCACCTGAACAAATCTCTGCCCACATGACTGAACACGCCCCCAACTCTCATGCGAGTATCCTCCAATTACGTTTGTACAGAGGGTCTCTAAACATTACGTCCAGATTTTCAGGCGCAGCAGGAAAGAAAGTCATTCTACTGGTTTTTATTGCAATTTTTTGAGCGTTTCATTTCATTTTGTTTATTCTCACTGAGACCTGTTCTGTATTCTCTATTTCTTTGAATGGATTTTTATGACATAAATATAGGTCACATTAAAAATTGAAAAGCTTCCCCGACTGTAGGTTCCGAAACATATTGTGCCTGGTGCATGAATGATGCTTAAATGAGTTGAATCTTAAATTTTCATACTTGAAGAAAAAATATTTGGTGTGGGATTGGTGCATTCCTTGGGCTCCAAATGTTTACGATGATTTCTGCCCATTGTAAGTTCAGGTGCACTCTATTGAGATTGGGAGGATTCTTGGCCGTAACTTGACATCAGCAAACGGGAGCGACATTGGACATATTTTCAGGACTCATTTCTGGGTTGAGGAAATTCCAGGCGAAAGACAGGGAGCATTCTCTGCACCTTAATCTATGTGAAATAGACAAACACAGAAGAAACATCCGTGGAATGATCTAACTGATCATCTTGTTCAAGTAAGGGGCAGAAGCATCAAGACATTATAGAAACAAAGGACGTGTGAATAGCCAAGGAACAGAGAAACTCAAGGTAAATGCAAGAAAATGGAGGAGATGGAAAATCTGGGCATGGGATATGAAAATAAAATATGTTTGAAAATGAGGATACAGCTGAAATCTGAAGTTACAGAAGTGGACGTTCAGACCAGAAGATTTCAGTTTTTTTTTAAATTCGTTCATGGGATGTGGGTGTCGCTGGCGAGGCCGGCATTTATTGCCCATCCCTAACTGCCCTTGAGAAGGTGGTGGTGAGCCACCATCTTGAACGCTGCAGTCCGTGTGGTGAAGGTTCTCCCACAGTGCTGTTAGGAAGGGAGTTCCTGGATTTTGACCCAGCGACGATGAAGGAACGGCGATATATTTCCAAGTCGGGATGGTGTGTGACTTGGAGGGGAACGTGCAGGTGGTGGTGTTCCCATGTGCCTGCTGCTCTTGTCCTTCCAGGTGGTAGAGGTCGCAGGTTTGGGAGGTGCTGTCGAAGAAGCCTTGGCGAGTTGCTGCAGTGCATCCTGTGGATGGTGCACACTGCAGCCACAATGCGCCGGTGGTAAAGGGAGTGAATGTTTAGGGTGGTGGATGGGGTGCCAATCAAGCGGGCTGCTTTGTCCTGGATGGTGTCGAGCTTCTTGAGTGTTGTTGGAGCTGCACTCATCCAGGCAAGTGGAGAGTATTCCATCACACTCCTGACTTGTGCCATGTAGATGCTGGAAAGGCTTTGGGGAGTCAGGAGGTGAGTTACTTGCCACAGAATACCCAGCCTCTGGCCTGCTCGTGTGGTCACAGTATTTATATGACTGGTCCAGTTAAGTTTCTGGTCAATGGTGACGCCCAGGATGTTGATGGTGGGGGATTCGGCGATGGTAATGCCGTTGAATGTCAAGGGGAGGTGGTTAGACTCTCTCTTGTTGGGGATGGTCATTGCCTGACACTTTTCTGGCGCGAATGTTACTTGCCACTTATGAGCCCAAGCCTGGATGTTGTCCAGGTCTTGCTGCATGCGGGCTCGGACTGCTTCATTATCTGAGGGGTTGCGAATGCAACTGAACACTGTGCAATCATCAGCGAGCATTCCCATTTCTGACCTTTATGATGGAGCGAAGGTCATTGATGAAGCAGCTGAAGATGGTTGGGCCCAGGACACTGCCTTGAGGAACTCCTGCAACAATGTCCTGGGGCTGAGATGATTGGCCACCAACAACCACTACCATCTTCCTTTGTGCTAGGTATGACTCCAGCCACTGGAGAGTTTTCCCCCGTATTCCCATTGACTTCAATTTTACGAGGGCTCCATGGTGCCACACTCGGTCAAATGCTGACTTGATGTCACGGGCAGTCACTCTCACCTCACCTCTGGAATTCAGCTCTTTTGTCCATGTTTGGACCAAGGCTGTAATGAGGTCTGGAGCCGAGTGGTCCTGGCGGAACCCAAACTGAGCATCGGTGAGCAGGTTATTGGTGAGTAAGTGCCGCTTGATAGCACTGTCAACGACACCTTCCATCACTTTGCTGATGATTGAGAGTAGACTGATGGGGCGGTAATTGGCCGGATTGGATTTGTCCTGCTTTTTGTGGACAGGACATACCTGGGCAATTTTCCACATTGTCGGGTAGATGCCAGTGTTGCAACTGTACTGGAACAGCTTGGCTAGAGGTGCAGCTAGTTCGGGAGCACAAGTCTTCAGCACTACAGTCGGGATGTTGTCGGGGCCCATAGCCTTTGCTTTATCCAGTGCACTCAGCCGTTTCTTGATATCGCCTGGAGTGAATCGAATTGGCTGAAGACTGGCTTCTGTGATGGTGGGGATAACGGGAGGCAGCCGAGATGGATCATCCACTTGACACTTCTGGCTGAAGATGGTTCCTAACAGCACTCACGTGCTGGACTCCCCCATCATTGAGGATGGGGATGTTTACAGAGCCTCCTCCTCCCATCAGTTGTTTAATTATCCATCACCATTCACGACTAGATGTGGCAGGACTGCAGAGCTTTGATCTGATCCGTTGGTTGTGGAATCACTTAGCTCTGTCCATAGCATGTTGCTTCCGCTGTTTAGCATTCATGTAGTCCTGAGTTGTAGCTTCACCAGGTTGGCACCTCATTTTTAGGTACACCTGGTGCTGTTCCTGGCATGCTCTTCTACACTCCTCATTGAACCAGGGTTGATCCCCTGGCTTGTTGGTAATGGTAGAGGGTGCACTCGGAAACACAAGGAGAAAGATGAGATATTCCTGGAGCTAATATTGTGCTACATTTGAGCACCATACAAGGCAAATGACAAGAGTTCAGAGAGAGAATGGGAGAGGGTTCAAAGTGGCGGATCACACGTGCAGGCAGAATGGAGCGGCTGGGCAAAGCGATCACTATTCATAAATCCGAGTGCGGAAAAATAAATAACAGGCTGTCTGGTTGTTGGAGTTATGCTGTGTGAAATTGCAGTAGTACTTGGGTATGGTAGCATAGCGGTTAGGTTACTGGACTGGTAATCTAGAGGCCTGGACTAATAATCCAGAGTCATGAGTCCAAATCTCACCATGGTAGCTAGGGAATTTAAATTCAATTAATTAAACAAAAATCAGGAATTTAAAAAAAACTAGAAACAGTAATGGTAGCCATGAAACTACCGGATTGTTGTAAAAACCCATCTGGTTCACTAATGTCCTTTGGGGAAGGAAACCTGCCATCCTTACCTGGTCTAGCTGATACCTGACTCCAGACCCACAGCAACGTGGTTGATTCTTAATCGCCCTCTGAAATGGCCGAGAAAGCCACTCAATTGTACAATCTCGCTACAAAAAATCATAATGAGAATAAAACCAGACCGACCCCTTGGCACCGGACACGACAAAGGCAAACCAAGCCCAGATGACCCTGCAAAGTCCTCCTCATGAACATCTGGGGACTTGTGCCAAAATTGGGAGAGCTGTCCCCCAGACCAATCAAGCAACAGCCTGACATAGCCATAACTCACAGAATCATACATTTTCGCCAACGTCCCAGACTCTTCCATCTACCATTCCTGGGTATTTCCTGTCCCACCCGGCAGGACAGACCCACCAGAGGTGGTGGTACAGTGATATACAATCGAGAGGGAGTGGCCCTGGGTGTCCTCAACATTGACTCTGTACCCCATGAAATCTCATGGCATCAGGTCAAACATGGGCAAGGAAACCTCCTGCTGATTACCAACTACCGCCCTCCCTCAGGAAGCACTGAGGGTAGCAAGGGCACAGAATGTACTCTGCGGGGACTTCAATGTCCATCACCAAGAGTGGCTTGGTAGCACCACTACTGACTGAGGTGGCCAAGTCCTGAAGGACATAAGCTGACAGACAGGGCCTGCGGCAGGTGGTGAGCGAACCAACCCGAGGGAAGAACCTACTTGACCTCGTCCTCACAAATCTACCTGTCGCATTTGCATCTGTCCATGACCGTATTGGTAGGAATGACCACCGCACAGTCCTCGTGGAGAAGAAATCCCGTCTTTGCACTGAGGACACCATCCAACGTGTTGTGTGGCACTACCACCGTGCTGAATGGGATAGATTCAGAACAGATCTAGCAGCTCAAAACTGGGCATCCATGAGGCGCTGAGGGCCATCAGCAGCAGCAGATTTGTATTCCAGCACAATCTGTCACCTCTTGGCCTGGCATATTCTTCACTCTACCATTACCAACAAGCCAGGGGATCAACCCTGGTTCAATGAGGAGTGTAGAAGAGCATGCCAGGAGCAGCAGCAGGCATACCTACAAATGAGGTGCCAACCTGGTGAAGCTCCAACACAGGACTACATGCATGTTAAACAGCAGAAGCAACATGCTATAGACAGAGCTAAACGTTTCCACAACCAACGGATCAGATCAAAGCTCTGCAGTCCTGCCACATCCAGTCATGAATGGTGGTGGACAATTAAACAACAAACTGGAGGAGGAGGCTCTGTAAACACCCCCATCCTCAATGATGGCAGAGTCCAGTACGTGAGTGCAAAAGACAAGGCTGAAGCATTTGCAGCCATCTTCAGCCAGAAGTGCCGAATAGATGATCTATCTCGGCCTCCTCCCGATATCCCCACCATCACAGAAGCCAGTCTTCAGCCAATTCGATTCATTCCCCGTGATATCAAGAAACAGCTGAGTGCACTGGATACAGCAAAGGCTATGGGCCCCGACAACATCCCGGCTGTCGTGCTGAAGACTTGTGCTCCAGAACTAGCTGCGCCTCTAGCCAAACTGTTCCAGTACAGCGACAACACTGGCATCTACCCGACAATGTGGAAAATTGCCCAGTCTGTCCACATAAAGCGGGACAAATCCAATCCGGCCAATTACCGCCCCATCAGACTACCCTCAATCATCAGCAAAGTATGGAAGGTGTCGTCGACAGCGCTATCAAGCGGCACTTACTCACCAATAACCTGCTAACCGATGCTCAGTTTGAGTTCCTCCAGGACCACTTGGCTCCAGACCTCGTTACAGCCTTGGTCCAAACATGGACAAAAGAGCTGAATTCCCAGAGGTGAGGTGAGAGTGACTGCCCTTGACATCAAGGCAGCATTTGACCGAGTGTGGCACCAAAGCGCTCGAGTAAAATTAAAGTCAATGTGAATCAGGTGGAACACTCTCCAGTGGCTGGAGTCATACCTAGCACAAAGGAAGATGGTAGTGGCTGTTAGAGGCTAATCATCTCAGCCCCAGGACATTGCTGCAGGAGTTCCTCAGGGCATTGTCCTCAGCCCAACCATCTTCAGTTGCTTCATTAGCTCCATCATAAGTTCAGAAATGGGGATGTTCGTTGAGGATTGCACAGTGTTCAGTTCCATTCGCAACCCCTCAGATAATGAAGCATTCTGTGACCGCGTGCACCAAGACCTGGCAACATCCAGGCTTGGGCTAATAAGTGGCAAGTAACCTTTGCGCCAGACAAATGATCATCTCCAACAAGAGAGAGTCTAACCACCTCCCCTTGACATTCAACGGCATTACCATCACCAAATCCCTTACCATCAGCAAATCCCTCACCATAATCATCCTGGGGGTCACCATTGACCCGAAACTTAACTGGACCAGCCACATAAATACTGTGGCTACAACAGCAGGTCAGAGGCTGGGTATTCTGCAGTGAGTGACTCACCTCCTGACTCCCCAAAGCCTTTCCACCATCTACAAGGCACAAGTCAGGAGTGTGATGGAATACTCTCCACTTGCCTGGATGAGTGCAGCTCCAACAACACTCAAGAAGCTCGACACGATCCAGGACAAAGCAGCACGCTTGATTGGCACCCCATCCACCGCCCTAAACATTCACTCCCTTTACCACCGGCGCACAGTAGCTGCAGCCTGTACCATCCTCAGGATGCACTGCAACAACTCGCCAAGGCTTCTTCGACAACATCTCCCAAGCCTACAACCTCTACCACCTAAAAGGACAAGGGTAGCATGCACATGGGAACAACACCAGCTGCACGATCTCCTCCAAGTCACACACCATCCCGACTTGGAAATATATCGCCGTTCCTTCATTGTTGCTGGGTCAAAATCCTGGAACTCCCAACCTAACAGCACTGTGGGAGAACCTTCACCACATGGACTGCAGCGGTTCAAGAAGGCGGCTCACCACCACCTTCTCATGGGCAATGCCTGCGACGCCCACATCCCATGAACGAATAAAAGAATAGTATCCATGTGAAAACAATTGCAGGGAGGTTCCATATTGCTATGGATAAGAAGGTGCTGCTGACATGAAGTATTAGAGATATTGGGATCATTTGATTAATGGAATGCTAATTAAGTGCAGTTATTTGATTATCATCTTAATGGTCAATTACCAGATGTGACAGAACAGAATAGTTCCGAACTGCTTCCCTGGAAGTTTAATTTATACCAGATTTATCTTATTTAGGAATCAGCTGTTGGAATTAATTAGGGTGTTGCTACTTGATGAGAAGTATGTTTTACTTGTCTCTCGGTTCCTATGTACTTTTTATGAAGAAGCATCTGTTCCTTTTTTTATTTTCCCATTTCCTTTTCATCTGTTCGCAATTCTTTCTATGTCATGTTGCGAGGCTATATAATTCCACATATCCCTCCTTTTGGCAAGAGGGGGATGAGGCTGACGAGGCTGTGAATAGCCATAAAGATTGGATAGAAGGAGACGTTCATATTTGAGGGAGTATTATGGGTTAGATGGGAATGTTGCATTGTATGCAATGGCAAGGAATTTGGTTTAGATGGAAATATGATTCCTGCAGCTATTGCTGGATCAGCCAGTCGATGCAATCATTGGTATGCAATATTTTCTAAGCCGACTGGAAAATGGCACCATTGTCTAAGACTATTACATTCAGTTTCCGGAGACGGTCTTTCTTTCGTTCATGGGATGTGGGCGTCGCTGACGAGGCTGGCATTTATTGCCCATCCCTAGTTGCCCTTGAGAAGATGGTGGTGAGCCGCCTTCTTGAACCGCTGCAGTCCGTGTGGTGACGGTTCTCCCACAGTGCTGTTCGGAAGGGAGTTCCTGGATTTTGACCCAGCGATGATGAAGGAATGGTGATATATTTTCAAGTCGGGATGGTGTGTGACTTGGAGGGGAACATGCAAGTGGTGTTGTTCCCATGTGCCTGCTTCTCTTGTTCTTCTCGGCGGTAGAGGTCGTGGGTTTGGGAGGTGCTGTCGAAGAAGCCTTGGTGAGTTGTGGATGGTACACACTGCAGCCACAGTGCGCCGGTGGTGAAGGGAGTGAATGTTTAGGGTGGTGGATGGGGTGCTAATCAAGCGGGCTGCTTTGTCCTGGATGGTGTCGAGCTTCTTGAGTGTTGTTGGAGCTGCACTCATCCAGGCAAGTGGAGAGTATTCCATCACACTCCTGACTTGTGCCTTGTCGATGGTGGATTATGACCCTCATTAGTGACTTTGTCCGAGAGTCTTTGTCACGAGTGTTGTGTTCCACTTCCGGTAAGGCTATTGGGTATTAACTGTCGTTCTGCAAGTTGAACAGAATGACCAAGAATTTCCAATATTCCTTACCCCCCTGGCTGGTCTCTGCAATGGTATCACAGCAAGATGGTCGCAAAAGTCAAACACTTGCTCACTGGGGAGTAAGCATCTTGCTTTACGTCATTGTCCTACACTTATAAAGAGCAGCATTTTCCATGAATAGATATTACATCCCATCTTGGCCATGGATTTGGGTGAAGGTAGGGACCAGGAAGAGAAATCGACCAGTAAAAATATCTTTTGTAGTGAGGCAAAATAATTGATTTACCTTGCCCCATAAAATTTACGGTAATAATTCTTAAGGATTCAGGTACATATTTGAAATTGTCTGAAATTAACCTTGTTCACTATTCACCTTTTTTTATAGAACAGGAATACAATGACATTTCACAAAACTGAAAGCAAGTGTGGACAAAACATTTTATGAATGAAATCTACCATTCAGTTGAACAGGTGTTTCAAAAAAACCCTTGGGTGTTCCATCAAACTCAGTGATACATTTTGCAACTGATGGTTAATGATTAGTCAAATTATGCTATTGAAAGCTGCACAAGATAATTTTACAACCGGCAGGCAAGGGAGTTGGTCCATTGAAATTTAAATAGTTTTCTTTGCTCTGTTGATCTGAGGTATTGAACTTTTTCTGAACAAGGTTACAGAAAGGTATTGTTTTCTGAGTCAAGGTGGTGACTTCTGCTAATTGCTGTCAATGGCAGGGATAGGCCTGAGGGTTGAAAGAGTGGTGCTCTTGTGGTATGACTGCACAGATGTTATGATTGTTCATTCCCCCCTCTCGAACACACACACACACACACACACACATAACACATGGAAATATACATTATCTTCAAAGGTAGGACTCTTAAACACCTGTATAGAAGTTGAAAGGGGGATAATGTTTGTTTATTAAAAATATAATTTCTAATTAAATATCTCAGATGAGGTGATGGTTTTGCCTTTGGTTCCCTCAATATATCAGTGTTTTGTTAATAATTAAAATAATAGTGGCTTCTTTGAGTGTGCTTTGACATTGCCAATTTGTACAACATTAGTAATAGTTTTGTGTTGTGGATCCATACCCACTAGGTACTGGATTGAGTCTGCCCAAACTCAGACAGTTATAGAGGAAGCTTCATCCGTTTATAACTGAGATACAAACTAAGAAACATTCCTAACAGCAATCATACTCTGGTAATTTGTAAATATTTATGAGCAGTTTATCTTTAAATTCTACATTTTAAAACCTTTCCCTATATCAAGGGATTTCATTGGGTAGATACAGAGAAACTATTTTTAACTACTTAACTGGGGAATCCAGAACAAGTGGGGCACAATCCTAAAATTAGAGCTAAGCCATTTAGTAGTGAAATCAGGAAGCACGTGTTCACATAAAGGGTTGTGCAAATCTGAAACTCGCTCTTCCGAAATGCTGTGGATGCTCGGTCAATTGTCAAGACTGAAAATGATAGTTTTGTTGGGTCAGGGTGTTAAGGGATATATAACAAAGGCAGGTAAATGGAGTTGAGATACAAATTAGCCATGACCTAATTGAATGGTGGAACTGGCTCAAGGGACTCAATGGCCTATTCCTGTTCCTATGTTCTTATTGGCTATTCCTAATAAAGAATTTTTAAATTGGTGATTTTCAGTGGACCAGTTTTGTCAATCTATTAAACAGAACCAGTTAACTTATTTCATTGAATAAGCTCCTGGAGCCAATGATTATCTAAGCCATACAGACCAGGGTGGGCTCGGATTTGATCGCTGTCTGTGCTGAGTGGTCTGATTTCCGATTATGTTAATTGGGGCCCTCAAGTTGACTTCAGTTCCCCTCGGTTAAGGAGGAGGAAGTCAGCCGGCTTCTCCCTCCTGATGGCAATCCAGCAATCCCTCCTGGAAGTGCAAGTGTTTGGGTGGCACTGAGAGCATAGGCTTAGCTACAATGTCAGCAGGGAGAAATCACCGTCCAACGATCAGTCACAGCTGGATAATGAAAAGTAGCCACTTTTGGCACGTGTTTCTCCAGCAAGGAATCAATACCCTCAGATGGGGAGAAAAAGGAGGGGGGAGGGTGGGGACAAACACACAACATACCCCAGCCAAAATAACATGATAACTGAAACATCCTTGGGTTAATGGCTGTATAAGTATAGATAACAATCCAGGCCTTTCACATTGATAGGCTCAGTAACTCTTGCTAACCAGTTCATCATTTGTTATTTTCTGAACTAATTTTTTTAAATGATTTGATTTTTTTCCCTCCTGCCATGCACCATCCCCAGGTGATAGGGCAGATAGATGACCTGCTTCCTGGTTAATGTCTGAACAACAATAGAATGATTCTCCCTCTGTGGGGTTTTCTTACTGAGGGAGTGAAAATGCCCAAGAACTTTATATGAGAGGAATAGTGCTCATGCCCCACCACCATTTTGGCACATAGTTCCAGCATACTGGCCTATCCTGCAACAAGTACATGGTTGAAAACCACAATATTGACAGGGACAGAAATAAACCAGGGAAGGAGGCCATTAAAGATAATTAATTGATGGTGAGACTCGCTATGAACTTTGCTCTCTCGCATTATTTTCAAATTCAATAAAATTTTTTGTCCCTTTAAATAATCTCATTACAAGGCAAATGAATAACATTGATTTCAGGACAAATTTAATAAAATTATTGCTATCATTAAATAGAGAGGAACAGATGGGTGGGACTAAGTTAACAAGGCTGTAACATGCTGAATGAGTTCAGATGACATTCTAGATCATGCAGTGAAGTTTGGCTGGTTTGCAAACATTACTCAAACGCAGACTGCATGGAGCAGCCCTTAACAAACTGTCAGCCATGACATTTATTCATGTTTAGTTCAGAGTGGTTTTAATATGACTTTGTTGTGGAGTTTCATGGCTGGTGATTTTATTGACAATAACTCTGAAATGTTATTATTCCTGGATCCTGAAGGATTCCCAACAAATGCACAAAAAAGTGAATGTCTTGCTATAAAGACATTTAATATTAAACTGTTAACAGCAACTCACATTTAAATAATGCATTTAATGTAATAAAACATCCTAAGGTGCTTCACAGGAACATAATCAGACAAAAATTGACACTGAGCCAAAGAATGAGATATTAGGAGAGGTGACCAAAGGCTAGTTCAAAGAGGTAGGTTTCAAGGAACATCTTAAAGTAGGAGAGGTTTAGGGAGGGAATTCCAGAGCTTATGGCCGAAATGGTTGAAAGAATGGCCGGCAATGGTTCGGCAAAGTCAGTGGGAGATGCACAAGAGGCCAGAGTTGGAGGAATGCAGAGTTCTCGGAAGATTGTAGGGCTGGCGGAGATTAGCGATAAGGAGGGGCGAGGCCATGGAGGGGTTTGAACATGAGGATGAGAATTTTAAAATCGAGATGTTGGTGGACCGGGAGCTGATGTCGGCCAGGAAGCACAAAGCTGATGGATTAAGGGGACATGGTGCGAGTTAGGAAACGGGCAGCCAAGTTTTGGATGAACTCAAGTTTTTGAAGGGTGGAAGATTTTCAGCAGCAGATGGGCTGAGGCAGGGTCGGAGATGGGTGATGTTGTAGAGGTGGAAGAAGGCGGTCTTGGTAGATGGATAGGATATGGGGTCGGAAACTCAGCTCGGAGTCAAATAGGACACTGAGGTTATATAGAATGTACAACACAGAAACAGGCTATTTGGCCCAACAGTTCCGTGCCGGTGTTTGTGCTTCACATGCGTCTCCTCTCTCCCTACTTCATCTAACGCTATCAGCATAACCTTCTATTCCTTTCTCCCTCATGTACCTATCTAGCTTCCCCTTAAATGCATCTCTGGTGGTCACCTCAACTACTCCTTTTTGCGGTAGCAAGTTCCACATTCTTGCCACTCTGTGGGTAAAGAAGTTTCTCCTAAGTTCCCTATTGGATTTATTAGTGACCTATCTTATATTTATGGCCCCTTGTTCTGGTCTCCCCTGCAAGTGGAAACATCTCTTATGTTTTCCCAATTAAACCCTTTCATAATTTTAAAGACCTCTATCGGGTCACCCCTCAGCCTTCTCTTTTCTAGAGGGGAAAAAAGCCCTAGCCTGTTCAGTCTTTCTTGATAGGTATAAACTCTCAGTTTTGTTATCATCCGAGTAAATCTTTTTTGCACCTTCTCCAGTGCCTTTATATCCTTTTTATAATATGAAAACCAGAACTGTTCACAGTACTCCAAATGTGGTCTAACCAAGGTTCTATACAAGTTTAACATAACTTCCCTGCTTTTCAAATCCATCCCTCGAGAAATTAACACTCGCGTTTGGTTTGCTTTTTATGGCCTTATTAACCTACTTTCTGAATTATATACCTGTACCCCAGATCCCTCTGCTCCTCAACCTCATTTAAGCTCTTATTTTCAAAGTAGTATGTGGCCTCCTTTTTCTTCCCACCAAAATGTACCACCTCACAATTATCTATTTTGAAATTAATTGGCCAGCTTGTGAAGTCTGGCTAAGTCTGAGGCAGTTGCCAGGGAGGGGGATGGAATTGATGGCTAGGGAACGGAGTTTGTGGCAGGGGACAAACACAATGTCTTCGGTCTTCCCAATGTTTAATTAAAAGATATTTAGTCGTGAATGGTGGTGGACAATTAAACAACTAATGGGAGGAGGAGGCTCTGTGAACATCCCCATCCTCAATGATGGTGGAGTCCAGCACGTGAGTGCAAAAGACAAGGCTGAAGCGTTTACAACCATCTTCAGCCAGAAGTGCCGAGTGGATGATCTATCTCTGCCTCCTCCCGATTTCCCCACCATCACAGAAGCCAGTCTTCAGCCAATTCGATTCACTCCACGTGATATCAAGAAACGGCTGACTGCACTGGATACAGCAAAGGCTATGGGCCCTGACAACATCCCAGCTGTAGTGCTGAAGGCTTGTGCTCCAGAACTAGCTGCACCTCTAGCCAAGCAGTTCCAGTACAACTACACACTGGCATCTACCTGACAACGTGGAAAATTGCCCAGGCATGTCCTGTCCACAAAAAGCAGGACAAATCCAATCCGGCCAATTACTGCCCCATCAGTCTACTCTCAATCATCAGCAAAGTGATGGAAGGTGTCGTCGACAGTGCTATCAAGCGGCACTAACTCACCAATAACCTGCTCACTCATGCTCAGTTTGGGTTCCGCCAGGCCCACTCGGCTCCAGACCTCATTACAGCCTTGGTCCAAACGTGGACAAAAGAGCTGAATTCCAGAGGTGAGGTGAGAGAGACTGCCCTTGACATCAAGTCAGCATTTGACCGAGTGTGGCACCAAGGAGCCCTCGTAAAATTGAAGTCAATGGGAATCAGGGGGAAAACTCTCCAGTGGCTGGAGTCATACCTAGCACAAAGGAAGATGGTAGTGGTTGTTGGAGGCCAATCATCTCAGCCCCAGGACATTGCTGCAGGAGATCTTCACGCCAGTGTCCTAGGCCCAACCATCTTCAGCAGCTTCATCAATGACCTTCGCTCCATCATAAGGTCAGAAATGGGGATGTTCGCTGATGATTGCACAGTGTTCCGTTCTATTCGCAACCCCTCAAATAATGAAGCAGTCCGAGCCCGCATGCAGCAAGACCTGGACAACATCCAGGCTTGGACTGATAAGTGGCAAGTAACATGCGTGCCAGGCAATGACCATCTCCAACAAGAGAGAGTCTAACCACCTCCCCTTGACGTTCAACGACATTACCATCGCCGAACCCCTCAACATCCTGGGGGTCATCATTGACCCGAAACTTAACTGGACCAGCCATATAAATACTGTGGCTACAAAAGCAGGTCAGAGGCTGGGTATTCTGCGGCGAGTGACTCACCTCCTGACTCCCCAAAGCCTTTCCACCATCTACAAGGCACAAGTCAGGAGTGTGATGGAATACTCTCCCCTTGCCTGGATGAGTGCAGCTCCAACAACACTCAAGAAGCTCGTCACCATCCAGGACAAAGCAGCCTGCTTGATTGGCACCCCATCCACCACCCAGACATTCACTCTCTTCACCACTGGCGCACCGTGGCTGCAGTGTGTACCATCCACAGGATGCACTGCAGCAACTCGCCAAGGCTTCTTCGACAGCACCTCCCAAATCCGCGACCTCTACCCCTAGAAGGACAAGAGGAGCAGGCACATGGGAACACCACCACCTGCACGTTCCCCTCCAAGTCACACACCATCCCGACTTGGAAATATATCGCCGTTCCTTCATTGTCGCTGGGTCAAAATCCTGGAACTCCCTTCCTAACAGCACTGTGGGAGAACCTTCACCACACGGACTGCAGCGGTTCAAGAAGGCGGCTCACCACCACCTTCTCAAGGGCAATTTGGGATGGCCAATAAATGCCGGCCTTGCCAGTGACGCCCACATCCTATGAACAAATTTTTTATACAAATATTTCGACTCATCCAGGACTGGATGTTGGATAAGCAGTCCGACATCACAGAGGCTGTATAGGGGTCGAGAGGTGGTGGTGAGGTAGAGCTGGATGTCATCAGTGTACATGTGGAACCTGACATTGTGCCTTTCGATGATGTCACTGAGGGGTTGCATGCAGATGAGAATTAGGAGGGCCAAGGGGGACTCCAGAGGTCATGGTGTGGGGGTGGGAAGAGAAGCTATTGCAGGAGATTCTCTGGCTATGACTGAATCGGTAAGAATCATAGAAATCAGAGTGGAACCAGAAATTTTTGGCAAGTGTTTTGGGATACTGTTTTGGGTATAGGGAGGATGAAAAGTCAGAAAGGTCGTATCAGTGTTGTCCTGTTATCATGTGCAAATAGCATGATTATTTGTCGCAATGGAATGGATGTGGTATTCACAAGCAATTGATAAGTTTGCCAAACAGATAAGCCTTATATTGTGATTGAATTACAAAATCTTCTTTGTTAGTATTACTGACTTCATTTAGAAGCAACAGGCCCACGAGTACTGTGATATTGTCCAATTACAAAAGGGCAGCTGGTATCATCAAAGCTGCACCATGGTCACTAAGATCAATGGCAAATTATCCATGAACTTGAAAATGGCCGCAATATAATCAAAAACAAAAAAATAATAGCCAGGCCTGGAGAAGGACTTCGGAGTCCTGAGTATAGTCATCATGCGTAGAGGAGGACTGGCAGCAAGCAGGGATTCAGGATGAAACTCCTATACCCTGTAATTGGCCATGGCCACAATGTGGAGTTTTTAGAGGAGCACAGATGCTTTGTACTGTCCCTCAGCTTCTCCTGAGAGCAGCACTGAGCTGATGGGATGCTGATTCAGTCCGAGTCCGAGAATACTAAAAATTGTTGCTGTAAGGTTTGCACCTGCTGAACATATGTAATGCTTTCTGTTTCGTATATTTGTGAATGCAGATAATGATTACTGAACACACTTTATACCGAGAAAATCTGGTTTTCCTCCACATAGGAACATAGGAATTGCTGGACAAAAAAAGATCAAGGTCCATCTAGTTCGCCTTCTACCATCCTGGTAGTCGCATGATACAATGATAATGGAGTTGTTGACTAATCATCGTAATCAATTTCTATCAATTCGTCTACAACTGACCCAGCAATGACATGAGAAGAACCCCAGTGTTGGAGAGCATTGGGAACCATAGGTCCAAAGTCAACTGTTCCTCCCAAATATGCGACACTCACCGTCATGTCTCAAATTACTCATATACTGTATCCCAAAATGTTACTTTCTGAAAGAAATCCATCTAATTTGCATGCGAATGAATCAATACGAACTGCTTCCAGTGCCGCCCTATGTTGTCTGTTGCATAGATTGAACACTCGCTCGTTGAAATATTGTTTCTGCAGATTCGTATTGAATTTACCTCCCTTCAAGCGCAGGCCATGTCCTCTGGTTCTACTGTTCTCGACAAGGTGAAATAGCTTATCATGATTTACATTATCCAATCCCTTTTTTAGAATCCTAAAAACAGCGATCATTTCACCTCTCAATCTTTTTTCCAGTGAGAACATGCTCAATTTACATAATTGCTCCTCATAATTCAATCCCTCCATTCCTTCAATCATTCTGATTGCCTTCTTCTATATCCTTTCAATACCTGCAATATCTATTTTGTACTGTGGCAACAAGAACTGTACACAGTATTCTAGGTACAATTGCACCAATGATTTGTAAAGTGGCAAGATCACCTTACTATTTTGGCTCAATATTGACCTTATAATACATCTGATTTGCTTTACTCATTGACAATATGTTGCAGCTATTGCAACAATGCTGAGCAGCAACCCCTTCCATCTCTTTCATTTTCCATGCACATTATTTTCTTTCCATTTAAGTAATAGTCCCTGGATTTTTGTCCTCATGTGAAGCACTTTGCATTTTTTGATCCTAATATAGCCTTGCCTTTTTGTATTGTATTGTATTGTTTATGGTGCTCTACCATTGTGAGCAATGGATTATCTCTTGCATTTATAATACTATAAATTATTCCCAATGGAAGATGTATTAGACTTCTATTACTTGTAATTCCATTCACCAGTTAGCCGACTCACTACCGTGCATAATGCTTGTAACTTGACCTCTGAACATGTTCTACTGAGGATAATGTTGTAGAAGATGTTTTTATATCGTATCCATATTAAAGGGGGAGGCACGCATGTTGTATCAAGCAGTTGGGTTTCTTCTTTATTTAAACTAGCGACATGAAGATCTGAGTGTTTCAGGCAGAGTAAGTTGTTGACAACTTTCTGCATGCAGAAATTCCCTGGTACAGAATAAATACCTGAGATGTTTCTAAAAGAAATGCATTTTCCTGGAATTGCCAGCCATTTCCATTGAAGCAATTAAGTTTTGTGGTCCATGCACTTTGAGCCTTGATCCCATCTGTAACTGGTGTGCACTGAATACCTAAATGATATTGGTTAATTCTCTTGGATCATGTAGCTTTTGATCTGGCACATCAGAGTCAGTTGGCAAACTGAGGACTTCTTTCATGTGTAATAGGAGGAGCAGCACACCCTCTCTGTCTTGTATCTAAGCAATATTAATATTAATTTGGGAAAGGAGATGATTTTGATCGAAAATGGGTCAGCTAAAAATGTTGAGTTTTGATCTTTTTGCTCTTGTGTGGAGATCATTTTTGATTATCCATTGAGTTAATTCCAATACCATTCAATTCAATTTTTTCATATATCCACTCCCTTCCCCCTGAAAGTTTTTATAGACTAGTGAATGTTCCATGGTGTTGCTTACAGTAAGTTGGATGATAAGTTGTCTTAAAATGACAGGAGTATTTTACCATTGTAATGCACAGTGTATTCTACTGCTATGGTGGATCAAGCCTGTCCCTTTAAGACCATTAAGTCTAATTGCTGCAAGGAAACACATTCAGGGTTTACTTACAATATGAGGGAGGTTTGAAGATTGGAAGGTGCTTGTAAATTTCCAGGTTGGTGGGAAAATATAGTGCGAAAAGACTGTCTTTTTCTATGAACTTTTGAAATTTTAAAAGTATGACAGACCCTCTCAAAACTTTATTAATTATTTCACAAAAAATAACTGGATTGATGCTTAATAAATTAAGTCACTGTCACAGTCATTACTCCTTTAACATGAATCAGTCCTGAACTACCTGAAACACACTGGCCATTGGTGTCTGCCGTGAAAGCCATTGCCAAGAAAAACTGAATTGAACGGTCCCATTGGCCCCAATTTTATGAATTAAAAAGTTTGCTTTGGATATCCATTTCCTGTCCACAAACCTTACTTCCACTGTCACAATTTTTTGGTAACCTCTTACGATTTATAATATATTTACAAAGACAATTTCCAGTGTCAGTAGTTGCCAGTTGGTATATAGTTTCAGATTCTCGCTCTCGAGCTGCCATCTTGTTTTTATACGGGTACGTTTTTTCTTTTTCATCTTGACTATTTACTTCATTTTCTCTCTTATCTCCATCTATTTATTTTTATTCCTTTTTTCACCCTCTAGCCGCTCACTGCTCGTCCCTCTACCACCCTGCTGCTCTCCATGGTCTTGACTGGTATTATCCTGTTGCTCTTAACCCTACACTCACCCACACATCGGTTACTGCATCTGGTACCCCACTCTTGCACCTCCTTGATAGTAATTCTCCATCCCCCACCCATGGTCTGCCCCACTCCTACACTCCTCCTGGCTATCTTTCTCACTCTGACTCATTCTTCAGAAATTTCTCTCGCTCTCCCCACTTGCCTCATAGCCTCTGGATGTTCTACCAATTAAACATAGAAACATAGAAAATAGGAGCAAGAATCGGCCATTTGGCCATTCAGGCCTGCTCCGCCATTCAAAATGATCATGGCTGATCATCTAACTCAGTACCCTGTTCCCGCTTTTTCCCCATATCCCTTGATCCCTTTAGCATTAAGAAATATATCTATCTCCCTTCTTGAATACATCTAATGACTTGGCCTCCACTGCCTTCTGTGGTAGAGAATTCCACAGATTCACCACCCTCTAAGTGAAGAAATTTCTCCTCATCTCGGTTCTAAATGGCATACCCCGTATCCTGAGTCTGTGACCCCTGGTTCTGGACTCCCCAGCCATCGGGAAGATCCTCCCTGCATCTAGTCTGTCTAGTCCTGTTAGAATTTTATATGTTTCGATGAGATCCCCTCTCATACTTCGAAACTCCAGTGAATATAGGCTTAGTTGACACAATCTCTCCTCATACATCAGTCCTGCCATCCCAGGAATCAGTCTGGTCAACATTCGTTGCACTCCCTCCATGGCAAGGACATCCTTCCTCAGATAAGGAGACCAAAACTGCACACAATACTCCAGATGTGGTCTCACCAAGGCCCCATATAACTGCAGTAAGACATCCCTGCTCCTGTACTCAAATTCTCTTGCAATGAAGGCCAACATACTGAATGCTCGCTTTCAGCGACTGGTGTACAAGGACACCCAGGTCTGTTGCACCTCCCCTTTTCCCAATCTATCACCATTCAGATAATAATCTGCCTTTCTGTTTTTACAACCAAAGTGGATAACCTCACATTTATCCACGTTATTCTGCATCTGCCATGTTCTTGCCCACTCCCCCAACTTGTCCAAATCACATTGAAGCCTCTTTGCATACTCCTCACAGCTCACATTCCACCCCAGCTTTGTGTCGTCTGCAAACTTGGAAATGTTACATTTAGTTCCCTCATCTCCAAATCATTGATATATATTGTGAATAGCTGGGGCCCAAGCACTGATTCCTGCGGTACCCCACTAGTCACTGCCTGCCACCCGGAAAAAGACCCGTTTGTTCCTAATCTTTGCTTCCTGTCTGTCAACCAATTCTCAATCCATGCTAGTATATTCCCCCCAATCCCATGTGCTTTAATTTTGCACACTAACCTCTTGTGTGGAACCTTATCAAAAGCCTTCTGAAAATCCAAATACACCCCATCCACTGGTTCTCCCCTATCTATTCTACTAGTTACATCCTCAAAAAAAAATCCAGTAGATTTGTGAAGCATGATTTCCCTTTCATAAACCCATGCTGACTTTGTCCAATCCCGTTAATGCCTTCCAAGTATTCTGTGATCACATCTTTAAAAATAGACTCTAGCATTTTCCCCACTACTGATGTTAGGCTAACTGGTCTGTAATTCCCTGTTTTTTCTCTCCCTTTTTTAAATAGCGGGGTTACATTTGCCACCCTCCAATCTGTAGGAACTGTTCCAGAGTTTGTAGAATTTTGGAAGATGATCAATGCATCCACTATTTCCAGGGCCACTTCCTTTCGTACTTTGGGATGTAGATTATCAGGCCCTGGGGATTTGTCAGCCTTTAGCCCCATTAATTTCCCCAGCACTTTTTTACAAATACTGGTTTCCTTCAGTTCCTCCCTCTCACTAGACCCTTGGTTCCCTAACATTTCTGGGAGGTTATTTGTGTCCTCCTTTGTGAAGACAGAACCAAAGTATGTGTTTAATTGTTCTGCCATTTTTTTGTCCCCATTATAATTTC
Organism: Heptranchias perlo; assembly: GCF_035084215.1. Taxonomy (NCBI): domain Eukaryota; kingdom Metazoa; phylum Chordata; class Chondrichthyes; order Hexanchiformes; family Hexanchidae; genus Heptranchias; species Heptranchias perlo. The sequence goes on from NC_090338.1 coordinate 21,019,473, forward strand.
CCCCATTTCTGACTGTAAGGGACCTACATTTGTCTTCACTAATCTTTTTCTCTTGACATATTATAGAAGTTTTTACAGTCAGTTTTTATGTTCCCTGCTAGTTTACTCTCATACTCCTATTTTTCCCCTTTTAGTCAATCTTTCTGTCCTCCTTTGCTGAATTCTGAACTGCTCCCAATCCTCAGGCTTGCTACTTTTCTGGCAATTGTATATGTCTCCTCTTTGGATCTAATACTATCCTTAATTTCTTTTGTAAGCCACGGTTGAGCCACCTTTCCTGTTTTATTTTTGCACCAGACAGGAATGAATAATTGTTGTAATTCCTGCACACATTCTTTAAATATTAGCCATTGCCTATCCACCGTCATCCCTTTTAGTAAAGTTCCCCAATCTATCATAGCCAACTCATACCTCATACTTTCATATTTTCCTTTATTTAGATTCAGGGCCCTAGTTTTGGATTCAACTACTTCACTCTCCATCTTAATGAGGAATTCTATCATGTTATGGTCGCTCTTCCCTAAGGGACCCCGCACAATAAGATTGTTAATCAATCCTTTCTCATTGCACAATACCCAGTCTAGGATCGCCTGTTCTCTAGTTGATTCCTCAACATATCGGTCTAGAAAACCATCACGTACACACTCCAGGAATTCCTCCCCCACAGTATTATCGTTAATTTGGTTTGACCAATCTATATGTATATTAAAGTCACCCATGATTATAGTTGTACCCTTCTTGCATGTAACTCCAATTTCTGTTTAATGCCCTCCCCTACATCTCCACTACTGTTTGGGGGCCTATTGACAACCCCCACCAACGTTTTCTGCCCCTTGGTGTTTCTTAGCTCCAACCATACAGATTCCACATCGTGATTTTCTGAACCAATATCCTTCCTCACTATTGCATTGATTTCCTCCTTTACCAACAGCGCTACCCCACCTCCTTTCCCTTTTTGCCTGTCCTTCCTAAATATTGAATACCCCTGGATGTTCAGTTCCCATCCTTGGTCACCCTGCAGCCATGTCTCCGTAATCGCAACTATATCATAACCGTTAATATCTATCTGCGCTGTTAATTCATCTAGCTTATTGCGCATTAAGACACAATGGTTTAAGACTTGTCTTTTTAAGATTGCTAGTCATTTTAGTTTTATTTTGCACTATGGCCCTATTTGTTTCTCGCCCTTGTTTTTTCTGCCTTCCACTGTTGCTTCTTCCCTTTCTGTCTTTTGTTTCTATCCTTGTTTCCCCCTCCTCTGTCTCCCTGCTCAGGTTCCCATCCCCTTGCCATTCTAGTTTAAACCTTCCCCAACAGCAGAAGCAAACACCCCCGCGAGGACATCGGTCCCAGTCCTGCTCGGGTATAACCCGTCCCGTTTGTACAGGTTCCACCTTCCCCAGATCCGGTCCCAATGTCCCAGGAATCTAAATCCCTCCCTCCTACACCAACCCTGCAGCCAAGCATTCATCTGGCCTATTCCCCTGTTCCTATACTCACTAGCACGTGGCGCTGGTAGTAATCCTGAGATCACTACCTTTGAGGTCCTGCTTTTTAATTTATCTCCTAACTCCTTAAATTCACCTTGCAGGACCTCATCCCTTTTTTTACCTATGTCGTTGGTACCGATATGGACCACGACTACTGGCTGTTCACCCTCCCCCTCCAGAATGCCCTGCAGCTGCTCCGTGACGTCCTTGACCCTAGCACCAGGGAGGCAACATATCATCCTGGAGTCACGTTTGCGGCCGCAGAAACGCCTATCTGTTCCCCTTACAATTGAATCCCCTATCACTATAGCCCTGCCACTCTTCTTCCTCCCCTCCTGTGCAGCAGAGCCACCCGTGGTGCCACCAACTTGGCTCTTGCTGTTTTCCCCTGATAAGCCATCTCCCCCAACAGTATCCAAAGCGGTATATCTGTTTGAGAGGGAGATGGCCCCAGGGGACTCCTGCTTTACCTGCCTAGTCCTTTCACTCTGCCTGGTGGTCACCCATTTCCGTTCTGCCTACGTAATCTTTACCTGCGGTGTGGCCACCTCACTGAACGTGCTATCCACGATAGTCTCAGCATCGCGGATGCTCCACAGTGAATCCACCCGCAGCTCCAGCTCCGGTTCGCCAGTAGCTGCAGCTGGACACACTTCCTGCACACATGGTCACCAGCGACACCGGAAGTGTCCATGAGTTCCCACGTTGTGTGGGAGGAGCATATCACTGGTGCGAGCTCTGCTGCCATGACTTGCCTTAGATTTAGACTCTCTTCCCGCTCCCGGACTCTCCTCCTACGCTGCGTTCACCTCCCAGACTCTCCTCCTACGCTGCGTTCACCTCCCGGACTCTCCTCCTACGCTGCGCTCGCCTCCCACCCCCGGACTCAATTGCCTACCATGCTTGACTGATATCCATAAAGCCCTTTTCAACGGGGGGTGTGGGGTGTCGGCAGGGTGTCACTCAACAAGGTGCTGTTTTGTCGTCTGTGCAAGTAGAATGTATTTACCGCCACTGGCAATCCAAAATCAAAAGTTGAAACTTTGCTTTGGCAATTCATGGCCTCCAAATATGAATATATTGTTTTGGGTGGGTGGGGAAGGTAGTCAAGGGAGCAGCTGTCAGTGTTAATTTTGGGGACGTGATGTCTATCCAACTAGGGCTGAGTGATTCCACAAATACATGCAGAATGAACACAAAACCCACACTTTGTGCCCTGGTCCACATGGCTTGAGGTGCAGTGCTGATTGAATTGCCAGAGCTGTTTGACCTGGAACATACCCAGGGGTGGCTGAGATGATGGAACTGGATGGGTTTGGTTGAAATTAACTCAACTTCCTGCATGAATTAATAACGTGTTTGGTGTCCCAGGCTCAGAGGCAAAATGCTAAAGGCTCAGTGCTGGACTAATGAGCTCTTCATCCTGGATCTCCTTGATGTTGTCTATACTATGATGCTGTATATATTGGGTACCTGGGAATGAATTCAAGGCTGTAATCTTATTGCTGTATTCACATGGCTATTATAAAACACTTGAGCTTCACTCCTGTGGTTTATAACTTCATCTAAATTCTCTCCTCCTTTTCCTGCCCACCTCGCCCCCAATAAAATTGCTGTCTTGCCTTGTGCAATTATGTTTAAAAAAAAATTACTGGCTGCTCTCCCAGGTACTGATTGCTATTTAATATAACTGTATAAGAGGCTGTACAGCCTCCCTATAATGTTGTCATTGGGAGTCCTGTGTACAAAGTATTATATAGGGAAGCACTTTTATATGAGTTTACTATTGATGAAGGAGCTATAAACCATGTGTGTCATCTGTTGAATTCTAGTGGCCTTCTGTGCTGCTGAATGTTGTATGGCTCGAGGCAATCTCAGTGGGAGAAGGGGAAAGGAGACGCATGACAACCAAAAATCATTAAAAGGAAGAAAATCATTCTTACATATCTGGTGCTGAGTTACAATTCAAAATTCATCAGAGCTAGTTATAGGGTTGTATTCTACAAGCTTTGTTTAACATTAACCCACCTCCAGAGCTCTTTCCCTGTGATATTGTCTATGAAGCCCTAATAAATGTGTTTCTTAACTCCTCCTACTAACTCAGTGGGAAAATGGACTGCAGTGCTAAGTTGTGCAGACCTAGAGAATGTTGGGCTCTTCTTTGTTCCATGCTGTTATCTGATCTGAAGGGGCAGTGGGATGCAGTGCAGTCAATTTCCTAACTCTCGGGAAGGAAGAAAAAAAATATGTCCAAGGGTTCCTGCTCTTGATTCCTCCCCAGTGACACAATGCCAGGTGGATGTCAGCTGGGAAAACAATCAGCTCACTATCCTTTTCTGTCACGATTGAATAGCCTGCCAACGCTCACTGTCCAGGTTCAGACATGAAGAGTGGCCACTTGGGTAAGGGACCAGAGGGTTGTGCATGCCTGTGAAGCCACATAGCGTTGTACACTACCATCGAGATAAGGAGAGAAATATTTTGTGAGAAAACATTGTGTAAAAAGGCCTTCGGTTTATTACAATCCTACAAGTCAAGAAGGCCAACACAAGAGCGTAGGAGAGAGTTCTAATCAGTAGTAGTTGAGGGAGTGGCTCCACAGACTAGTGCGTAGTACACATTGGCCAGACTTATTGCATGTCCACTGTTAACAGTTTGCCAACTGTTGCCGATTGAATCTTCTGCAACAATGCTTGTTTTTCTATTAACAGCCTGTTGTCTGAAGTATGTGGCCTAACATTTCACAGCAGATTTCCTGACAGCGGTTTGAGTTTTCCCAGGTTTCTGGATGAATGTCTCATTTCTTAGGGCTTCACTGCAGGTTATCCTTGAAATATTTCTCCTGACCTCTGCTGTCCTGTTCCCTGTCATCAGCTGACTACAGAGTACAGCTTTGGGAAGCCATTCATCTGACATGCAAGCAACATATCTGACCCACTGGATCTTCAACTATATAACCATGGCTTCGATCCTGGTTCTGTTGTTGCACTTGGATATATGTCACTTGGCCTTGTTATTTATTGTTCATGAGAAATCATCTATGTCTTTGGAATCTTTCTAGCTGCTTTCTGTATTAGTAAAGGCAATTACTTTAGGTAGACTGGAACAGAAATTTCTCTAGTGAGGGGTTATTGAAATTGAAATATGAAATACACTTGCTGTACTTTTTTTTTTCTCTCTGATGTTTTATGTATTTTCACTTTTAGCAATAGACCTGCTATTTGCTTCCACCAATCAGCCTGGAGTGGGTTTGGGATGATCTGCAGGAACTGATTTGCAAATTTTTACCAACTGCATGTATGGTAGATACTGTAAATTCTCTGCCAGGTGCACTAGCTACTTTGAGGTGCGCGAGGAAAAGATGAGGCTTTCCCTCCACAGTTGGTCACCACTTTTATTCGATGGTAGGGCAGTTGGAATAACATCAAAGGTCAAGCTGTTTTGTCAGAGAAGAGTCATCCTGGAGATCTGAAATCCTCCGTTCCAGTGTTCGAGTTTAGATCGAACTAAACCGAGGTTTCACTCCCCCAATATTTGGTCCAGTCAAAGCAATAAGACTTTTAACACCAGTTGGAGAGAGTGTTCTCAGTCTCACAGCTTCATCACATTTTTGGAATGAGGGGGGTTCTTTTTTGCTGAGACTGTACATCCTGGAGCAGCTCTGCCTTAGAGAACAGCAATCCAAATTAAGACACTGGAGGAAAAAACTTAGCCTGTTGACATTGACCAATTCCAGTTTAGATGAGTTAAAGCAGCACTCTTCAGTCTGGCTTTCCTAGTTTGATGCTAGGACTCTCTGTCTTGGACCTCTGTTGCCTAACACTCGGGGACCCTGTGTGAATACTTACTTTCCTCTGTGGACTGCTCCTAAGGTAGCACTTGGCTTCTATGCATCACCGCCAAACTCGGGGATCTCTGCTTCTCCTTGCACCTGGGCTTTGCTTTCCCTTTCTCTGTTGTCATTCCATTTGACTATTCTTTCATCCCTTGCTGCCACCCTTTCTATTGTATTGAGACATACCCAGCTACTGCTTTCAACCCATTTAACATGTAAGAACTGGAGCAGTGTATCTCAAGTGTGGCCAGGAGCACTGTAATCACTTCTCCCAAACCCGCGACCTCTACCCCTAGAAGGACAAGAGGAGCAGGCACATGGGAACACCACCACCTGCACGTTCCCCTCCAAGTCACACACGATCCCGACTTGGAAATATATTGCCGTTCCCTCATCGTCGCTGGGTCAAAATCCTGGAACTCCCTTCCTAACAGCACTGTGGGAGAACCTTCACCGCACGGACTGCAGCGGTTCAAGAAGGCGGCTCACCACCACCTTCTCAAGGGCAATTAGGGATGGGCAATAAATGCCAGCCTCGCTAGCGACTCCCACATCTCATGAACGAATGAAAAAAAACTTGCAATCTCTAATCTATTTGCTAGGGAAGTTCTTTTCTTAATTCCTGGTATGTCACCCATTTATCAATCTGTTAGAAGGCTACTAAATCTGTATTCTGACTTTTTATAGTGCTAATGGAATATGGCCATTAATACTGGAATCCTACAGAACAAGTCCTTAAGGACCATGTTGTAATAAAGGTGAAGTGAATTTATAGTCAATCAGAGTGTGCTTTCCATTATGAAGCTTTTTTACCCCACACGAGCCTCCTCCCTTCCTACTTCATCTAACCCTATCAACATATCCTTCTATTCCTTTCTCCCTCATGTGTCCATCTAGCTTCCTCTTAAATGCATCTATGTTAGTCACCTACAGATTTTGACTATTGTACTGAAATCATTTGACTTTTTTTTACAAGTGACTCCTGCAACCTATCTGAACTACACTGCTACCAACACAAATTGACCTACTCTCCAATATTGGCTTCTCCAATGAGCAAACTAAATAACTGGCTCCATTTGCAATGTGCGCGTATGGGAACTGATACTAAGACATACATGAGCTGTACACAATCAGAAGTAAATTGTTCCTATTACCTGCTTTGCACTACATTCTTCATTTATCCTTTACTGGAACTTGTATAAAAAGAAAAGCATTTCCTGTCAGGAAACAATTGTTACAAGCACCAGTTTATAGCGTGTGGTGTTGTACAGGGAATAATAAATGCGCTGCACTGAATCTGCAGATTGTACCACGTGAATTTTATAGGCTTAATAAAAATTTTACTTGCTTGTAGTGGGGGAAATACAATGCAATACAGTACATTTTGGCTTCACTCCATTTAATTGTCTGAGAAACTATTTGTGTTTAAGCCCATTACATACCAAATTTGCAATGTCATTTGAAAGTACCCACATATTCTGTGTTAGAGAGTCTTTGAAATGATATTTATCTTAACAAAAACAAAAGGCTCTCTACAGTGCCTGTTTTATCCTCTATACCAAACAGTTGCATAAAAGTTTGAAACTATGTGGCATTATAATCGGTCATGTGGTAGACTAATGAGTGCATCCCTTACTTACATTGAATGTACAGCTCAGAAACAGGCCCATCAGGTCCATGCCAGTATTTACGCTCCACACAAGCCTTCTCCCCACTCCCCCCCCCCCCCCCCCCCGACTTCATCTAACCCTATCAACACATCCTTCTATTCCTTTCTCCCTCATGTGTTCATCTAGCTTCCTCTTAAATGCATCTATGCTAGTCACCTCAACTGCTTCTTGTGGCAGTGAGTCCCACATTCTAACCACTCTCTGGGCAAAGAAGTTTCTCCTGAATTTCCTATTGGATTTATTAGTGACTATCTTATATTTATGGCCTCTAGTTCTGATCTCCACCACAAGTGGAAACATTTTCTCTACGTCTACTCTATCAAACCCTTTCATAATCTTAAAGACCTCTATCAACCTTCACTTTTCTAGAGAAAAGAGCCCCAGTCTGTTCAATCTTTCCTGATAGGTATAACCTCTCAGTTCTGCTATCATCCTTGTAAATCTTTGTTGTACCTTCTCCAGTGCCTCTATATCCTTTTTATAATATGGAGACCAGAACTGTTCACTGTGTGGTCTGACCAAAGTTCTACAAGTTTAACATAACTTCCCTGCTTTTCAATTCTATTCTTCTAGAGATGAACCCCAGTGCTCGGTTTGCTTTTTTTATGGCCCTATTAACCTGCGTCGCTACTTCTAGTGATTTGTGTATCTCTGCCCCCGGATCCCTCTGCTCCTCAAATCCATTTAAACTCTTGTTTTCCAAGGAGTATGTGGCCTCCTTATTCTTCCTACCAAAATGTATCACCTCACACTTACCTATATTGAAATTCATTTGCCAACTGCACACCCATTCTGCAAGTTTATTAATGTCTTCCTGTATTTTAGCACAGTCCTCTTCAGTATTAGCCAAACCCCATAACTTGGTGTCGTCTGCAAATTTTGAAATTGTACTTCCGATTCCCGAATCCAAATTGTTTACGTACTTGTCTAATAACATTCGGGAAGTAAGTGTGTGTGTGTGTGTGTGTGTGTGTGTGTGTGTGTCCACATCCTCTTTCTATCAAGCTCTTCCTGCTTACCTCCCCAACCCATGCCAGGAGCTGTTATCAGCCATCCCTAGGCAACCTGCTCTTAGGCCTTCTGCCTACACCATTCTAACTGGTACCAGGAGATGTATGCAAATAACAAGGCCGACTATATGACTGAAGAATTTGTATCCCTCAGTGACAGATTTAAGAGTGGAATAAATATGGTGTGAATGGGTGAATACTTAATTCAGATGAATGCAATGTAAAGAGAAACATGTAGCTACAAGGTGAGGTACCTCTCCAATTCCTTTTAGATGAGTTCTTATTATGCAATTTTTTTTTGGTACTTAATTCTCCTAAACTTTGGATTATAAGGACTCTGCAGAGCACTTGGGAGCGTCCACTCGGTGCATCATGCACTGAACTGAAGAATAGAGCAATGTTGTTTCTAAAACTGTCTTTTCAAATTCAACTCAATCTGTTGGGATAAACATCTTCTCACTGATGTCTGTTAGGATCCAAAGTGAAATGTGTTTAGGTTAGTCTCTAGCCAACTCCGGTGGCATGCAAATCCACAGCACACAACTATCATTTGGCACTTCAAAAACTCAGTTCAAGAGGCTACAAAGATAGTTGATGTGAGAAATTGGAGGCAAGAAGAGAGGGAAAATCGCTTTGGTTTGATAAGAGTTATTTTCTGGGGCTGGAATTGAAATATATTAGGTTCGGTGTTCTGCTATTGTGAAAGTAGGGTGCATCTTTGGCTCGGTGGGATTTCCACCTGCCACAAAAGAGTGTCTCTGACCCTGGCGGAATTTTCCAACTTTTGGGATTCTTTGAATAATTTAGACAAGTTCCCGAGCCTCTACCACAGAGTCTGCAGGGGGAACAAGGAAGAGGGGAAACTGGCTGCAGTAGGTGTCAGCGGCCTACAGCAGTGTAGCGTGTCTGGCAGCCTCTGTGCTGCTTGGTCGAGATAAGATTTTTCTTTTGTCAAACCTGCCAAAGCCTGTGCAATTGATTTTGCCTTGTAATTGATTTGCACAGGCTTACACTTTTAAATACTAACCCCCCTCCCCGAGGCAGAGCAATACTGGTTTCCAATGACAAACAAGAGACATTGGCGTTCAGTTTTGCTGTGGTGCAAACACCAGGAAATGCATTGGATAATGTATTTCTGTCATATATGGATTCGTCCCCAACCCAATTCCTGTCTCTGATTGCATCAGGTTCTGCCAAAAATTTGGGAGAGGGAAGGAGGAAAATCCTAACCATTGGGTGGAATTGTTGGAGCTTTAGTCTGCATTGAACTTCTCCCGAATCTTACCTAGCAGCAATTGACATTGTGTCGGTAAATGATTTGAAGCTTTATACCCTATCAATGGCATCCCTTGTATTGAAAAGTGCTATAACGCACCATCTCCAGAAAAAATTGAGTTACTTATTATTGATGTAGCCTCTCTTGGCAAAGTAATTGACTGTCTTTTACTTATGTCCTGATTGAGTATTTTTTGTGTATTATTTGCTGTAGTCTGGTTTGTAAAGTCAATGTACATCATGTTTTGTCTCAACTTGTTTGTAAACTGGAGAAGTTACATATATCTGCCATTTCTTTGGAGTAGAGTAATTGAGCGAATCACGGACAGACAAACCCAATTTTAATAAGCAGCAGGTTTCAAAATGTCACTCTCAACCTTCCTATCCTTGAACTAGGTTTCCAGCTGGTTATTGTAATAACTGGCCATACAATCAGCTAGTGTTCAGATTGTCAGCACAGTTTGAACGAGTTTGGATTAAATTAGGGAAAGGACATTTACTGTTAGAGACCGAACATCTGCACTTTATAAAATCCTATTAATTAAAAATGAAGTTTCATAGTGTAACACTCCTGTCCTATCACGAGCAACACTATAGGAGATTTGCAGAGTATATATTTAATTTTAAAAAGTTGTACATCTAACACTTACCAGTCACCTCCCAGACATGGAGGTGAAGGAACCTTTTTTTAAACACATAGCAGCCTAGCCCCTCTGGTGTTGCTCACGGGTATTCTCTGGTCTAGAGCACATGGGTGGTGATGAGCTACTAACCTGGCCTAACCCTTTCAGGCCACTGCTGTTGATAGGCAAACCTAGATAACGCAGACATCAATCTGAGTTATGGCTTGTAAATCACATGCCCCGGGTCAATGGCTGACTTATTTTTGAAAGGTTGTTTTGCATCTATAAAAGATGTCTGGGAGGTGACTGGTAAGTGTTAGATATTACAACTTTCTAAAATTAAATATATACCATGCACATCTCCTATGGTTTTTCACTCTGAAACTTCATTTTTAATTAATAGGATTTTATAAAGTGTTGATGTTCTGTCTCTTCTGTCTAACAGTGAAGGAAGTTTCCCCAATTTAATCCAAACTCATTCAAACTGTGCCGACAATCTGAACACTAGCTGATTGTATGGCCAGTTATTACAGTAACCAGCTGGAAACCTAGTTCAAGGATAGGAAGGCTCAAAGAGGCATTTTGAAACCTGCTGCTTATTAAAATTGGGTTTGTCTCTCTGTATTTCTGTCCTTGATTGTGTCTTTGTCTTTTCTGTATGTTTCTGTACACTCCAGTGCAGCACTGAGGGAGTGCTGCACTGTTGGAGGTACCGTCTTTCGAATGTTAAACCGAGGCCCATCTGCCCTCTCAGGTGAACATAAAAGGTCCCATAGCACTATTTCGAAGAAGAGCAGGGGAGTTCTTCCTTCGATTGAGTCCTGGCCAATATTTACCCCTCAACCAACATTACTAAACTAGGTTATATCGAGGTCATTATCACATTGCTGTCGGTGGGACCTTGCTGTGCGCAAATTGGCTTCCGCATTTCCGACAATGACAACACTGTAAAAGTACAACTTTGGCTGTAAAGAGCTTTGGGACAACCTAAGGTCGTGAAAGGTGCGAAACAAAAACAAGTATTTTTTTTTCTTCGTTTCTTCCTGTGTTTTTTCTGCCTATAAAAATAAGTTCTTGAAATTAGTTTCCCTGTCAACTTATCTCAAAAAAAAGTTCTGAAGTTCAAGCTCTACCTTGCTTTGAAACCTTCAGGAGAAACACATTCATAATTACCATGACAGTCCATCAAGGATAGATCAAATTACTTGCAGAGAATCCTGAAATGCATGCTTGGGATTTTCCCCACTCAGACAACATCATTGTGGGAATCGTAGGCATAGGTACTTCTCCGTTCTTCTCTTGGTAGCTTTCGCACACTGCTCATTCAGAGATGATTGTGTTCACCCTCTATGTAAGATGGGCCACGTTCATATAGCCACAGATTCTTTACTGGAATGTGCTCTGCAGGAGACGTTGAATGTCAAGGGGAGGTGGTTAGACTCTCTCTCTTGTTGGAGATGGTCATTGCCTGGCACTTGTCTGGCGCAAATGTTACTTGCCACTTATGAGCTCAAGCCTGGATGTTGTCCAGGTCTTGCTGCATGCGGGCTCAGACTGCTTTGTTATCTGAGGGGTGCAAGTTGCAAGTTGGCTGCCACGTTTGTGTACTTCGAAAGTAAGCATTGGTTGTTGATTTTAAAGCACGTTGGGATGTTTTGAGGACTTGAAAACCTTATATAAATGCATATGTTTCCTTCCTGCCTTTCTCTTTCCAGAAGACATTTTGACAGCAATGTCCAGATCTTGTAGCCAGTAAAATAATCCAGATTACTGCCAAATTATGTGAGTTAAACACAATCCTTATTATTACCTGTATGGCAGTGTATTAGCCATTCATCATTTTGATATAATCACGTGAAAAATTTCAAATAAGTTTGCGGGATAAAAGCTACTATTAAAAGGGCATCATATGCACAGAAAACCTTTTTATTTCTATTTTCACTTCAAAAATACAATACTAACCTCACTTCAATGTGTGTCAGCCCGTTACTCCTATGTCGAGGTATTGTGACTAAAATGACACGTGGCTTTTCTTAAAAAGTTTGCCAAACAGTTATTTTTAATGAAGGTGGTGTTAGCGTAAAATTTGGACTGCTGGGTTAAAGGCAATGATGAAGTGACTATTGGGTACATGGCGGTGGTCTTTACCCTAAAACCACACTGAAATGCGCTTTGTGTAGATTAGACTAACCTTAATTAAAGGCTTAAATATAATGCTTGACTACTAACAAAATGGACACTATTAAACAAAATGGACACTATTAAACAAAATGGACACTATTAAATAAAATGGATTCTGTGACTGTGGGAAAGACAGTTAAAAGTGTTGAGTTTGTACATTCCAAAACTGGCTTACAGTCTGGGAATACAAAAGACATTTCACAACGAACTGATAAAACTATAGAACCAGACTGCGTGAAACAAAGGCATACTGTCTTAAGGCGATAATAGTTGTTCGGACTTAATTGGTTAATGTGTAAGCAGTCCGTTGTTGCCATGCGGGCTTAATTGGTTAATGTGTGTAATCAAGATTAATGATGTAAAAGCTACTGAAAATCTGTATTTCAAAGGTTTAAAAAAGCATGACAACCATTTTAAAGTTGAGAAGGTAGCTGTGTTCAGTACGGAGTGTCCAGTCCTTCTCCCAAAGCTTTGTCCAATAAACTGCATGTTGAATCTTTAAGTCTGACTCCGAGTGGTGATTTTTCCCACAACAGTGGTGCTCCTTTAAAAGCAGGATTCCTACATGTATGGGATTTCCACTATTCACTCTGAGAATAACATCCTAATAAGAAGAGCGAGTACCTCCTATTTTTTCCAATGAATGATTTAAGCTGACTGTATAGCCTTTATATCCTATGTATAACTCTACTAATTCAGTATAGAAACATAGAAAATAGGAGCAGGAGTAGGCCATTCGGCCCTTCGAGCCTGTTCCGCCATTCAATATGATCATGGCTGATCCTCGATCTCAATACTATATTCCCATATAAATTGCTTTCATGTATTTTTTAAATTTTGTGAGACGTCAATGTTAGTAATGTTTTTTAATTGTAGCATCTATTGTCATGCCAAGCTGTGCACACTGGGTTGAGATTGCCTAACTAATTTCATTTAGCATTCTTGTAGTCAACAAAGCTAGACTTCAGCCCCATCAATCTAGGCAATATTTGAACCAAGGTCCTTGGATGTCGGAGAGCGCTGTTCTAACCAATTGTGGATTCAAGCATGATCCCTTTTAAGCAGATGCTCAGAACCATTGTTCCATGTGTCAATAATGCATGATGTTATCATTATATGAGGATTAGCAATTGTACCGTAGTCACTGAAAATCTGAATGATAAAACAACTTTGATTTCTCTAGCTAATTAAATATAGAGAGATGTCTCTGGGCATTTTGCAGTGTGGTGGATAGTGATTGGACAGCAGAAGGGAGAAAGGGAAGAGAGTCAGAGGGGAGCAAAAGCATGGGGGAAAAGAATTTAGAAGAGGGTGGAGAGGGAGATGACCAGACTGAGATGCTGAGGGAGAGAGTTTGAGTGAAGGGGCATGGTGACTGAAGGTGTGACTCTCGATGGTGAAGTAGAGAACAAGAAGTAGGCTGGTTTAGGGATGTATTCAGGGACGTTGTGCTGGAACAAAATGCGGAAGTACTGAGAAAAGAGCTGTAGTGGGCTTTCATGTTGAGAATCTTCAAATCGATTATCTGTGACGGGATGTAAGTGGAGCTTGGAGAGGACAGGGCTGATGTTCAATAGTTGAGAATTGCGAGCGTGTAATGGATGGGTATATAGAAACATAGAAAGGTTACAGCACGGAAGGAGGCCATTCGTCCCATCGAGTCCATGCTGGCTCTATGCAAGAGCATATAATATGTGTTTTACTTATCTATGACACCCTGGTAGGTGGCTTGTTGGTACATTGTTTGGGCAACCAATGTAAATTTTCATGATGTGCTGGTGTGTGGATTTGCAATCCAAAATACCAACCTTGTAAATTCCTAATCTCAACCATATATAGCAGTGGGGGCTGTGAAATTATTAAATTTCTTGCACCTTGTTTATTGTACAGTACTGGTAGCTTGGCTTCCTGTCTTCAGTAAATAGTCCATGATTTGGAAGGAAATCGAACAAAATTGTTAATCTCCACCACTAGATGGTACTGCAGCTAGTTAGAAAAGGATTGGAGAATATCTATGATAGACAGTGAAACCTGTAAATTAGGGACACCTAAGGGACTTGCATCCTGTGTCCTTTTTTTGCAGGTGTCCTTATTTTCAAAATGATCATTACATGTACTGTAAAAATTGTCCCAACAATCTTGAAGAACCAGCTGAGATTATAATCAGCATCTAATCAGCTGCAACCAAGCTTAGAACTTTGTTTGGAAGCAGATATATCAACAAAACTGATGTTGCAAGTACAGTACCTGTACAGTGGAACCTGTTCCTAAAGACACTTTCAGAAGACGGACAACCATACCATGTAGGATCGGGTGCGTGTGCATTTTCTGGATCCATGTGGGCATCTTCTGGCGTGTGTTGGCAACAAGGATGCTTTTGGAAGCAGGTACAGTGGCTGCAGAGGTGAGTCAAACACCAATACAGGCAGGGAGATGAAGGAATCATGTAACAATCCATCAGTCATCACAATCTTCAGACTCAGATACTCTGAGCAGTTTAAAGTGTGACGTCAGGCTGTGTCCCATGTTTTAAGTTATAAAAGGGCTTGGTACATTGAAGGCTGTCCATAGTTTGTAATTTACGAATGTCTGTGGTTTCAGAGTGTAAAATATACAAGTGTCAATATAAGTTATTTGGGGGTCTCAATAAGTGTCTGTTTTTTGCAGTTGGCTGTTTATACTGGTTTCACTGTGTATGAGTTCTTCAAAATAAATGCAGTGTGCGCTGTTTCTCTGTGTAACACTGTGAAATAAAACCTAGTATCGCTGCAGTTCATATCAATGTTGCGTATTAACATTTCAGTTAAAATCATGTGAACAAGTCAGTCATTTGGCATTTTTGCCCCTGCCAACCCAAAAAAGTGGAATTAATGTGCACCCAGTGAGCTCAAACAGTACACATTCTATAAAATAATATGGGCTGCAAATAACTGTTTTTGATTAACAGCTTGTTGGTGACCATCTCCTTAACGTGTTGTATCCCATGTGTCTGAGCCTAATCTAGGCCCTGTGTGCGGTGAATGGTGACCTTTTCTAACCATAGCACGGCACAAGGAAGCACGACTGCAGTGCTCCTGGCTACTGTATGGACTGCTTCGAATTAACTTCATTGTTAAAGGAAATGCTTGAACAGCACAGCTGATTGCACAATAATAGCACAGGCTGAGTTGCATTTTCAAAAAAATATGATCTTAAGAGGAATATTTCAGTGGGACTAGTCTTAATTGGGGGCTTCCCCAGAATACCTTTTTAAGTTATTCTCTTTTTTTGAAGATTAGAACCAGATGGCGTCTGTGGCAGGGACGATCAGAGCAGCCTGTGGGGACTTTGGGATGAGCAGTCAGATATATTTGGAGTTTGGAAGTAGACGGGCCAGGATTCAGCTTAGCCAATCTAATTCTAGAGTTTTGTGATTCAATTTGAGTGTGGGCTGTGGGGAAAGTCACATCTTAATACTTGATACAGATCTGGTGGCATTGCCTCCTTCTGGCTTAATTCTTCCTCCCTTCCAGACCAAACTTAGCGATTGATTGGGAATCTGATGTGAAGCTCTCTTCATTTCAGTGGCAGCCACAGCCAAAAAATTAAACAGATGTCAAAAATGCTATGGCAAATGACAGGATTTTTATTTAAAATGACAAGTGCACCTGAAGTTTTCCTGCTGCAAATTGGGCCTATATCTGATATTCCAGAACAGATCAAAAATGAAACCAGTCCAATCCCAAGTTGAGCAAGCAACCTTGCCAGAATGTTGGCGGTTTAGCAAAAAGTACTTTTTACGTTAAATGGAGCAGGAGCTGAATGAAATTATTACCTTCACTATATTTCAGCTCCACTGAACTCTTGGATGTTTTTTCACCCGTTGGTTTGTCTGCGATTCTGTATTTTGCATTGTATTAGAGGATCCCACTGACTGGAAGTTAGCGTATATTCTCTAAGTTTCTTGCAACGAGTGTGAAACCAAAATTCGCAGTTCCCCTCTTTCTACCCCACCCCACAAAAAATTTACAATGGTTGGCCTCACTGGCTTGTGCTGCAATGCCACCTCCCCACCTTAAGCGCCCATGTTAAAATTGTGACAGAATGAGAGGCTCCCTACGTTCAGGGCTACAATTAACTAGAGCATTCCATAACTGAGTGAACTAACCCAATTGTTTTTTTTTTGTCAGAACAGCTCTTGCAGTGTGTTTAACGTGTAGGGCTGCCAGTGGCGTTGATACTAGCTCCAAAAGTGCCCAGACTGCCTGAAGTAATTTTCCCTGACAGCGCCAGAGCAATGGTATAAATGGCAGTTGCTACTGGAAGCAGCAGGTACCATTTTTTTTCATCCACAGGTGGGTCTCCCATAGAGACCAACAATAGCACTATTACTCTTTGCTTCTCCGATTTGCACTTCCTCGGCAGTTTGGAGAGAGCCCAAATTCACAAATAGAAGTTATAAGTAGCGTGACACATTCAAACAACTGCCCAATGCTGGTGCTCGGAATCGACCCTACAATGCAAAGCTCCAGCACCAGGAACCCCAGCCTTTTACTGAACCGTTTCTCCTGGTCATTACACTGCAGAGCAAAGTATTAATTCTCTGTACTATCTACCCAGGGTTACTTGCATGATGAATGCCTGGTCGGGTCCAAGTTGAATACATCCCTCCTGCAGCATACAGAACAGCATAAGAAATAGGAGCAGCAATAGGTCATTCGGACCCTCGAGCCTGCTCCGCCATTCAATAAGATCATGGCTGATTTTTTGACCTCAACTCCACTTTCCTGCCTTTTCCTCATATCCCTTGATTCCCTTAGTGTCCAATTTTCCATTGATCTTAGTCTTGAATATACTCAATGACTGAGCATCAACAGCCCTCTGGGGTAGAGAATTCCAAAGATTCACAACCCTTTGAGTGAAGAAATTTTTCCTCATCTCGGTCCTAAATGGCTGACCCCTTATTTTGAGACTATCACTCCTCGTTCTAGACTCTCCAGCCATGGGCAACAGCCTCTCAGCATCTACCCTGTCAAGCCCTCTAAGAAATTTATACGTTTCAATGAGTTCACCTCTCATTCTTCTAAACTGCAGTGAATATAGGCCCAGTCTACTCAATTTCTCCTCATAGAACCACCCTCTCATCTCAGGAATCAACCGAGTGAACCTTCGTTGCACGTATAGACAAGTATATCCTTCCTTAGGTAAGGAGACCAAAACTGCACACAGTACTCCAGGTATGGTCTCACCAGAGCCCTATATAATCACAGCAAGACCTCCTTACTCTTATATTCCAACCCCCTTGTAATAAAGGCAAACATACTGTTTGCCTTCCTAATTGCTGCTGTACCTGCATGTTAACTTTCTGTGATTCATGTACAAGGACACCCAGATCTCTCTGAACATCAACGTTTCTTAGTCTCTCACCACCTTTAAAAAAAAATTCTGCTTTTTTATTCTTTCCACCAAAGTGAGTAATTTCACATTTCCCCACATTATACTCCATGTGCCACCTTCTCACCCACTCTCTTAACCTGTCTATGTCCCTTTTCAGCCTCTTTGCATCTTCCTCACTGCTTACTTTCCCATCTAGCTTTGTATCATCAGCAAACTTGGATACATTACACTTGCTCCCCTCATCTAAATCATGAATGTAGATTATAAATAGCTGAGGCTGAAGCACTGATCCTTACCGCACTCCACTAGTTACAACCTGCCAACCTGAAAATGACCCATTTATTCCTACTCTCCACTTTCTGTCCGTTAACCAATCCACGCTAATGTATTACCCCCAATCCCATGATCCCGAATCTTGTGTAACAACCCCTTGTGTGGCACCTTATCGAATGCCTTTTGAAAATCCAAATATACTACATCCACCAGTTCCCCCTTGTCTACCCTGCTGGTTATATCCTCAAAAAACTCTAATAGATTTGTAAAGCACGATTTCCCTTTCATAAAACCGTGTTGACTCTGCCTAATCATGTTATGATTTTCTAAGTGCCCTGTTACGACATCCTTAATAACAAATTTTAGCATTTTCCCTTCTTCTGATGTCAGGCTAACTGGCTGATAGTTCACTTTTCTCTCTCCCTCCTTTCTTGAATAGTGGGGTTACATTTGCTACCTTCCAATCCATGGGGACCATTTTAGAATCTAGGGAATTTTGGAAGATCAAAACCAATGCATCCACTATCTCTGCAGCCATCTCTTTTAAAACTCGAGGATGTAGGCCACCTGGTCTGGGGATTTGCTGACTTTTAGGCCCATTAATTTCTCCAGGACTTTTTCTTTACTGATCTTAATTGCTTTAAGTTCCTCGCTCTCATTAGACCCTTGGTTCCCCATTATTTCCGGTATGTTCTTTGTTTCTGTTTTACTGTGAGGACAGATACAAAACATTTGTTTAATGTCTCTGCCACTTCCTTATTCCCCATTATGATTTCTCGTGTCTTTGCCTCTAAGGGACCCACGTTTACCTTTGCTAATCTCTTCCTTTTTACATGTAGAAGCTCTTACAATCTGTCTTTATATTTCTTGCTAGTATACTCTCATATCCAATGTTCTCCCTCTATCAATTTCTTTGTCGTCCTTTGCCGGTTTCAAAAACCCTCCCAATCCTCAGGCTTACTTCTCTTTTGGCAACGTTATAAGCCTCTTTTAATCTAGTACTATCCTTAACTTCTCTAGCTAGCCATGGTTGGATCATTTTTCCTGTGGAGTTTCTATACCACAATGGATTGTATATTCGTTGAGAATTATGAATTATTAGTTTAAATGTTCGTCATATCTTTTAATCTAATTTCCCAATCTACCTTAGCCAACTTTTTTTTATTCGTTCATGGCATGTGGGCGTCGCTGGCAAGGCCAGCATTTATTGCCCATCCCTAATTGCCCTTGAGAAGGTGGTGGTGAGCCGCCTTCTTGAACCACTGCAGTCCGTGTGGTGAAGGTTCTCCCACAGTGCTGTTAGGTAGGGAGTTCCAGGATTTTGACCGAGCGACCATGAAGGAACGGCGATATATTTCCAAGTCGGGATGGTGCGTGATTTGGAGGAGAATGTGCAGGTGGTAGTGTTCCCATGTGCCTGCTGCCCTTGTCCTTCTAGGTGGTAGAGGTCATGGGTTTGGGAGGTGCTGTCGAAGAAACGTTGGCGAGTTGCTGCAGTGCATCCTGTGGATGGTACACACTGCAGCTACAGTAAGCCAGTGGTGGAGGGAGTGAATGTTTAGGGCGGTGGATGGGGTGCCAATCAAGCGGGCTGCTTTGACCTGGATGGTGTCGAGCTTCTTGAGTGTTGTTGGAGCTGCACTCATCCAGGCAAGTGGAGAGTATTCCATCACACTCCTGACTTGCGCCTTGTAGATGGTGGAAAGGCTTTGGGGAGTCAGGAGGTGAGTCGCTTGCCGCAGAATATGCAGCCTCTCACCTGCTTTTGTCGCCACAATATTTATGTGGCTGGTCCAGTTAAGTTTTGGGTCAATGGTGACCCCCAGAATGTTGATGGTGGGGGATTTGGCTATGGTAATGCCATTGAATGTCAAGGGAGGTGGTTAGGCTCTCTCTTGTTGGAGATGGTCATTGCCTGGCACTTATCTGGCACAAATGTTACTTGCCACATATCAGCCCAAGCCTCGATGTTGTCCATGTCTTGCTGCATGCGGGTGTAAGAACATAAGAACATAAGAAATTGGAGCAGGAGAAGGCCAATCGGCCCCTCGAGCCTGCTCCGCCATTCAATAAGATCATGGCTGATCTGATCCCAACCACAAATCTAAAGAACACAAGAAGTAGGAGCAGGACCCGGCCACACAGCCCCTGGGCCCTCTCCGCCACCCACAGGGCATTGACCGATCCAAACTCAGCTTCATGTCCAATTTCCTGCCCGCTCCCCATAACCCCTAATTCCCTTTACTTCTAGAAAACTGTCTATTTCTGTTTTAAATTTATCCACAGACCGACCACCCTCTGAGTGAAGAAGTTTCTCCTCATCTCAGTTTTGAAAGAGCAGCCCCTTATTCTAAGATTATGCCCCCTAGTTCTAGTTTCACCCATCTTTGGGAACATCCTTACTGCATCCACCCGATCAAGCCCCTTCACAATCTTATATGTTTCAATAAGATCGCCTCTCATTCTTCTGAACTCCAATGAGTAGAGTCCCAATCGACTCAACCTCTCCTCATATGTCCGCCCCCTCATCCCCGGGATTAACCGAGTGAACCTTCTTTGTACTGCCTCGAGAGCAAGTATGTCTTTTCTTAAGTATGGAGACCAAAACTGTATGCAGTATTCCAGGTGCGGTCTCACCAATACCCTATATAACTGCAGCAATACCTCCCTGTTTTTATATTCTATCCCCCTAGCAATAAAAGCCAACATTCCGTTGGCTTTCTTGATCACCTGCTGCACCTGCATACCAACTTTTTGATTTTCTTGCACTCGGACCCCCAGATCCCTTTGTACTGCAGTACTTTCAAGTCTCTCGCCATTAAGAAAATAACTTGCTCTCTGATTTTTCCTGCCAAAGTGCATAACCTCACATTTTCCAATATTATATTGCATCTGCCAAATCTCCGCCCACTCACCCAGCCTGTCTATATCCCCCTGCAGGTTTTTTATGTCCTCCTCACTCTCTACTTTCCCTCCCATCTTTGTATCATCTGCAAATTTTGATATGTTGCACTCGGTCCCCTCCTCCAAATCGTTAATATAGATTGTAAAGAGTTGGGGACCCAGCACCGACCCCTGTGGAACACCACTGGTTACTGGTTGCCAGTCTGAAAATGAACCATTTATCCCAACTCTCTGCTTCCTGTTCGATAACCAATCCTCCACCCATGCCAGAATGTTACCCCCAATCCCGTGATTTTTTATCTTAAGTAATAATCTTTTATGTGGCACCTTGTCGAATGCCTTCTGGAAGTCTAAATACACTATGTCCACTGGTTCCCCTTTATCCACCCTGTACGTTATATCCTCAAAGAACTCAAGCAAATTTGTCAGACATGACTTCCCCTTTATAAAGCCATGCTGACTTTGTCCTATTAAATTATGCTTATCTAAATGTTCCGTTACTGTCTCCTTAATAATAGACTCCAAAATTTTACCCACCACAGATGTTAAGCTAACTGGCCTATAATTTCCAGCCTTCTGCCTACTGAGTACCATCTCCTGAGTGATTTTAATCGTATTTAGCTCCTCCCCCCGTAGAGTCCCCTGTTTGTCCAGTGTTGGGATATTCTTAGTGTCCTCTACTGTAAAGACTGAAACAAAATATTTGTTCAGCATTTTTGCCATCTCCATGTTTCCCACCATTAATTTCCCGGTCTCATCCTCTAAGGGACCTACGTTTGCCTTAGCCACCCTTTTTCTTTTTATATAACTATAGAAACTCTTGCTATCTGTTTTTATATTTTTTGCTAATTTCTTTTCATAATCTAACTTCCCTTTCTTAATCAATCCTTTAGTTACTTTTTGTTGTCTTTTGAAGAATTCCCAATCTTCTATCCTCCCACTAAGTTTGGCTACCTTATATGTCCTTGTTTTTAGTCGGATACTATCCTTGATTTCTTTATTTAGCCACGGATGGCTGTCATTTCTTTTACACCCTTTTTTCCTCAGTGGAATATATTTATTTTGAAAGTTGTAAAATAACTCATGCACCGTCTTACCCTTTAATCTATTTTCCCAGTCCACTTTAATCAATTCTGCTCTCATACCATCATAGTCTCCTTTATTCAAGCTCAGTACGCTTGTTTGAGAATCAGCCTTCTCACCCTCTAATTGGATATGGAATTCAACCATGTTGTGGTCGCTCGTTCCAAGGGGATCCTTAACTAGGACATTATTAATTAATCCTGACTCATTACACAGGACCAGGTCCAAGGTTGCCTGCCCCCTTGTAGGATCAGTTACATACTGCTCAAGAAATCCATCCCTGATGCACTCAATGAACTCGTGCTCAAGGCTGCTCTGCCCAATTTGATTTGTCCAGTTAATATGATAATTAAAATCCCCCATAATTATAGCTGTACCCTTATTACATGCCCCGACTATTTCCTGATTAATACTTCTTCCAGCAGAGTTGCAACTATTAGGAGGCCTATATACTACGCCCACTAATGTTTTTTTCCCCTTATTATTCCTTATCTCCACCCAAACTGTTTCATTATCTTGATGCTTTGTCCCAATATCATTTATCTGTATTACAGTGATTCCTTCCTTTATTAACATAGCCACCCCACCTCCCCTTCCTTCCTGCCTGTCCTTCCTGATTGTTAAATACCCTGGCATATTTAATTCCCAGTCGTTGTCACCCTGCAGCCATGTTTCTGTAATGGCCACAAGATCATACCCATACGTAGTTATTTGTGCCGTTAACTCGTCCATTTTATTACGAATGCTACGTGCATTCAGATAAAGAACTTTCAAATCTGTTTTGTGACGCTTAGTTCCTGCTTTTTCCTTTTTTAACACTTTACCTATCACTCCATACCTTCTGTCCCTTCCTGTTACGCTTTCCTCTCTCTCCCTGCTCAGGTTCCCAACCCCCTGTCACTTTAGTTTAAACCCTCCCCAACAGCACTAGCAAACACTCCTCCTAGGACAGCGGTCCCGGCCCTGCCCAGGTGCAGACCGTCCGGTTTGTACTGGTCCCACCTCCCCCAGAACCGTTTCCAGTGTCCCAGGAATTTGAATCCCTCCCCCTTGCACCATTCCTCTAGCCACGTATTCATTTGAAATATCCTCCTATTTCTACTCTGACTAGCACGTGGCACTGGCAGCAATCCTGAGATTACTACCTTTGAGGTCCTATTTTTTAATTTACCTCCTAACTCCCTATATTCTGCTTTTAGGACCTCATCCCCTTTTTTACCTATATCGTTGGTGCCTATGTGCACCACGACAGCTGGCTGTTCGCCCTCCCCCTCCAAAATGTTCTGTAGCCGCTCCGAGACGTCCTTGATCCTTGCACCAGGGAGGCAATACACCATCCTGGAGTCTCGGTTGTGGCCGCAGAAACGCCTGTCTATTCCCCTTACAATTGAGTCCCCTATCACTATAGCTCTGCCACTCTTTTTCCTCCCAGCCTGTGCAGCAGAGCTACCCGTGGTGCCAGGAAGTTGGCTGCTGCTGCCTTCCCCTGATAAGTCTTCCCCCACAACAGCATCCAAAGTGGCATATCTGTTTGAGAGGGGGATGGCCACAGGGGACCCCTGCACTACCTGCCTGCACCTCTTACTCTTCCTGGTGGTCACCCATTCACTTCCTGCCTGTATACCCTTTACCTGCGGTGTGACCAACTCGCTAAACGTGCTATCCACGAGTTTCTCTGCATCGCGGATGCTCCACAGTGAGTCCACCCGCAGCTCCAGCTCCGAGATACGATCGGTCAGTAGCTGCAGGTGGACACACTTCCCGCACACATGGTCGGCAGGGACACTGGTAGTGTCCATGACTTCCCACATCTTGCAGGAGGAGCATATCACGGGTGCGAGGTCTGCTGCCATGACTTGCCTTAGCTGAGTTACCCCTTTTAAATTACGTTGAAATTAGAAAATGTTAACTATAGTAGGGACCTAGGTTCACTAAAAAAAAAACACTACCTGCTATAAAACCTGCAGATCTTCCCTTTCTTATTACTTTACTTACAGTAAAATGGTAGAAATACTCACCTGAACCTACTCACCAATCAGCTGCCTCCCCTGTGCCGCGTCACTTTCTGACTGGTGACGTCACCCCGAACTGCCGCTGGTCTCAGAGTCTCGCTCTCAGAGTAAGCTCTGGTCTCGATCTCTCCCGCCGCTCACCGACTGAACTCTCGCTCTCTCCGCGCTGTTTATATCCCCGCTCTGGTCTCGCTCTCTCCGGCCGCTCACCGACTAAACTCCCGCTCTCTCCGCGCTGTTTATATCCCCGCTCTGGTCTCGCTCTCTCCCGCCGCTCACCGACTGAACTCCCGCTCTCTCCGCGCTGTTTATATCCCCGCTCTGGTCTCGCTCTCTCCCGCCGCTCACCGACTGAACTCCCGCTCTCTCCGCGCTGTTTATATCCCCGCTCTGGTCTCGCTCTCTCCTGCCGCTCACCGACTGAACTCTCGCTCTCTCCGCGCTGTTTTTATCCCCACTCTGGTCTCGCTCTCTCCCGCCGCTCACCGACTGAACTCCCGCTCTCTCCGCGCTGTTTATATCCCCGCTCTGGTCTCGCTCTCTCCCGCCGCTCACCGACTCTTCATTATCTGAGGGGTTGCGAATGGAACTGAACACTGTGCAATCGTCAGCGAACACCCCCATTTCTGACCTTATGATGGAGGGAAGGTCATTGATGAAGCAGCTGAAGATGGTTGAGCCTGGGTCACTGCCCTGAGGAACTCCTGCAGCAATGTCCTGGGGCTGAGATGATTGGCCTCCAACAACCACCACCATCTTCCTTTTGTGCTTGGTATGACTCCAGCCACTGGAGAGTTTTCCCCCTGATTCCCATTGACTTAAATTTTACTAGGGCTCCTTGGTGCCACACTTGGTCAAATGCTGACTTGATGTCAAGGGCAGTCACTCTCACCTCATCTCTGGGAATTCAGCTCTTTTGTCCATGTTTGGATCAAGGCTGTAATGAGGTCCTGAGCTGAGTGGTCCTGGTGGAACCCAAACTGAGCATCGGTGAGCAGGTTATTGGTGAGTAAGTGCCGCTTGATAGCACTGTCGACGACACCTTCCATCACTTTGCAGATGATTGAGAGCAGACTGATGGGGCGGTAATTGGCCGGATTGGATTTGTCCTGCTTTTTGTGGACAGGACATACCTGGGCAATTTTCCAAATTGTCGCGTAGATGCCAGTGTTGTGCTGTACTGGAACAGTTTGGCCAGAGGCACGGCTAGTTCTGGAGCACAAGTCTTCAGCACTACAGCTGGGATGTTGTCGGGGCCCATAGCCTTTGCTGTATCCAGTGCACTCAGTCGTTTCTTGATATCACGTGGAGTGAATCGAATTGGCTGAAGACTGGCTTCTGTGATGGTGGGGATAGTGGGAGGAGGCAGAGATGGATCATCCACTCGGCACTTCTGGTTGAAGATGGTTGCAAACACTTCAGTCTTGTCTTTTGCACTCATGTGCTGGATTCCGTCATCATTCGGATGTTTACAGAGCCTCCTCCTCCCGTTAGTTGTTTAATTGTCCACCACCATTCGCTACTAGATGTGGCAGCACTGCAGAGCTTTGATCAGATCCGTTTGTTCGCTTAGCTCTGTCTATAGCATGTTGCTTCTGCTGTTTAGCATTCATGTAGTCCTGTGTTGTAGCTTCACCAGGTTGGCACCTCATTTTTAGGTACCCCTGTTGCTGCTCCTGGCTTCTATAATCCTCATTGAACAAGGGTTGATCCCCTGGCTTGTTGGTAATGGTAGAGTGAGGAATGTGCCGGGCCATGAGGTTGCAGATTGTGCTGGAATACAAATCTGCTGCTGATGACCCACAGCGCCTCGTGGATGCCCAGTTTTAAGCTGCTAGAGCTGTCATGAATCTATCCCATTTAGAACAGGGGTGGTGCCACACAACACATTAGATGGTGTCCTCAATGCGAAGACAGTACTTCATTTCCACGTGGACTGTGCGGTGGTCACTCCTACCAATACTGTCATGGACAGATGCATCTGCGACAGGTCGATTGGTGAGGACAAGGTCAAGTAGGTTTTTCCCTCGTGTTTGTTCACTTACCACCTGCCGCAGGCCCAGTCTGGCAGCTGTGTCCTTCAGGACTCGACCAGCTTGGTTCGTCGTGGTGCTACCGAGCCACTCTTGGTGATGGACATTGAAGTCCCCCACCCAGAGTATATTCTGTGCCCTTGCTACTTCAGTGCTTCCTCCAATCGGTGCTCAACATGGAGGAGGACTGATTCATCAGCTGAGGGAGGGCGGTAGGTGGTAATCAGCAGGAGGTTTCCTTACCCATCTTTGACCTGATACCATGAGATTTCATGGGGTACAGAGTCAATGTTGAGGACTCCCAGGGCCACTCCCTCCTGACTGTATATCACTGTACCACCACCTCTGGTGGGTCTGTCCTGCCAGTGAGACAGGACATACCCAGGGATGGTGATGGAAGAGTCTGGGACGTTGGCTGAAAGGTATGACTATGTCATGCTGTTGCATGACTTATCTGTGGGAGACCTCTCCCAATTTTGGCACAAGTCCCCAGATGTTAGTGAGGAGGACATGGCAGTGTCGACTGGGCTTGGTTTGCCTTTGTTGTGTCCGGTGCCTCGTGGTCTTATTACTTTTTGTAGCGAGATTGTACAACTGAATGGCTTGTTAGGCCATTTCAGAGCGCGATTAAGAATCATCCACATTGTTGTGGGTCTGGAGTCACATATAGACCAGACAGGGTAAGAACGGCAGGTTTCCTTCCCAAAAGAGCATTAGTGAACCAGATGGGTTTTTACGACAATCCGGTAGTTTTATGGTCACCATTATTGATACTAGCTTTTTATTATTCCAGATTTTATTTAATTAATTGAATTTAAATTCCTCAGCTGCCGTGGTGGGATTTGAACTCATGACTCTGGATTATTAGTTCAGGCCTCTGGATTACTAATCCAGTAACATAACCGCTATGCTACTGTTCCCGCTGTATGCCCTCATACCTATGTAATTGGCTTTGTTTAAATTTAAGATCCTACTTTCGGACTTAACTCCATCACTCTCAAACTTAATATGAAATTCTATCATGTTATGATCGTTCCTCCCCAGAGGACCCTTAACTATAAGATTACTAATTAACACTGTCTCATTACACAATACTAGATCGAAAATAGCCTGTTCCCTCGTTGGTTCCTCGACATATTGTTCTAAAAAACTGTCTCGAATGCATTCCATGAACTTGTCTCCCAAACTACTTCTGGCAATTTGGTTTGCCCAGTTTATGTGAAGAATAAAGTCCCCCACGATTATTGCATTACCCTGTTACATGCTCTTCTAATTTCCTGATTTATACTTTGTCCAACACTATAGCTACTGTTCGAGGGCCAATAAATTTCTGCCCCTTGTTATTTCTTAGCTCCACCCAGACTGATTCTACATCCTGATTATCTGAGCTAAGTTCCTTTCTCACTGCTGCCTTTATCTCATCCTTCATTATCAGGGCTACCCTCCACTCATTTTCCATTTTGCCTATTTTTTCCATAAGTACCCTGGAATATTGAGTTCCCAACCTTGGTCATCCTGCAACCACATCTCAGTGATGGCTACTAGATCAAACCCATTTATCTCTATTTGTGCCATTAATTCATCTATCTCGTTATGAATGTTTCATGTGTTCAGATATAGCGCCTTTAATATTTTTACTATTTTTCCCTGATGTAATCTTAGTCACTAATGACCTTTGTTAATCTCTCTGTCCCTTCCTGACACTCTGCTTGTTTTTACCCAAATTGCTCTCTGCTCTACAGCCTTGACTTTTCTCTTTCGACTTATAAATTCACCCCTACCTGAACCTGCCCCCCGCCGCTTATTAGTTTAAAGCCCCATCTATCACCCTAGTTATTTGATTTGCCAGGACACTGGTCCCAGCCCAGTTTAATGGGGCCCGTCCCAACAGAACAGCTCCCTCTTTTGCCAGTGCCCCATGAATTGAAACCCCTCCTTCCCACACCACTCTTTCAGCCACCCATTTAACCATCGAATCTGTTTGTCCCTATTCCAATTTGTGGTAGTAATCCAGAGATTATTACTTTTTTTTGAGGTTTTGCTTTTTAATTTGGACCCTTGCTCCTCAAACTCCCTCAGCAGAACCTCATTCCTAGTTCTGCCTATGTTGTTGGTTCCTACGTGGACCATGACAATTGGATCCTTCCCCACCTGCTTCAAATTCTTCTCCAGCCGCAAGGAGATGTCCTTAACCGTGGCACTGGGCAGGCAACACAGCCTTCAGGACTCCTGGTCGCAGCTGCAGAGAACAGTATCTATCCCCCTGATTATAATATCCCCTAACACTACCGCATTCCTTTTCACTTCCCCCACTTGAATTGCCTCGTGTACCACAGTGCCGTGATCAATTTGCCCATCCTCTCTGCAGTCTTTGTTCTCAACCACATAGGTAGCAAGTACCTCGTACCTGTTGGTCAAGGGCAAAGGCTAAAGCTCCTCCACCACTGCACCTGGGGTTCCCTTAACTGCCTGATTCACTGTCACATCCTCCTGTCCCTGACCACTAACGAAATCTAAACCGCTACCTAATCTAAGGGGTGTGACTGCCTCCTGGGTCCAAGGTTTCAGATAACTCTCCCCCTCCCTGATGCATTGCAATGTCTGCACCTCGAACTCCAGCTCAACTACTCTGAGCCGAAGTTCCCCAAGTTGCAGACACTTTTTGCAGATGTGGTTGCCTGGGATCACGCTGCTCTCCACAAACTCCCACATGCTGCAGTTACGGCACACCGCCTGCATTGCCATCTCTATCTAATCTTGTTTTATTTATTTACTTAAAGTTTTTATGTAATTAATTCACTTGGTTTATTTTTAGATACTTTTTAGTATTATTTAATACTAATGAAGTATTAGTAAGTTATAGTTTCCTAGTTTAAACCACTCCCCTAGCTTAGAGAGCAAAAAAAAGGTATTACTCACCAATGTACTGTCCTCTGATGTCACTCGTTCAAACTTATGCCTGTTTTTGAGTTGGTCTCAGCTTCACGTGCTCTGCTGTGCTCTCAGTCACTGGTCTGCTCCTTTATGTCCGCGCTCTGCTCTCGGTCGCTGGTCCACTCCTTCTGTTCTCGGGCCTCCGCTCCTGCTCCTTTTATCCCCAATAACCACTAAAAACGAACCAATGAACTAAATTCTTACTGACTTACCCTCAGCACTCCTTCTTGCCTTGTTTTGATTCCTCATGCGGCTCCCTTTATGCTCTGCTCAGTCTTAGTCTATAGTTCTTTGGTTTAAATCACTTAGCACCTCCTTCCCCTTTCTGCACCTAATTCCCAGTCGAATGTCCTCACTCTGTTCGCACTTCATTCCATTAGAGGTTCACTCTCTGCCTTTCCCAACCTTTGTGCTCAAGTACATGGCCAGGTTGACAATGTTAGTGATCCACGTGCTGCGTCGCTTCTGGATCTATCTTGAAATCTATATTAAAATACCATCGGTGTGTTTTTGAATATCTGACTGTTGCTGCTTGAGAAATAAATCCAATTCTTTGGCTTTTATTGCAGTAATCTATTTACCATCACTGGTTAGTCAGCCTGTTTACACAAAAAATCTATGCTCAGCTGTTCGAGTTTATGAAATTGACCTGAAATTGACATGTTTATTGTCAAAAAGAGGATATGGCAGCTTTACGTGTAATGGATGGTATTTAACTAACGCAGTCCACAGGTTGACAGATATTAAATCAATAGATAAATTGGTGCTGTAGACATTTGCTCTGAACAAGTATTTATTCTATATCTGTCTCTCTCCTCTCCAACCACCCCCCCACTCTCTTTCCCATCCCCCCCCCCCCCACCAGACTCTGGAATTAGTTTTATGATACTCAACCTTCAGTAGAAAATAATGGCCCATCCCAGTCGGAGCAGACTACAGTATCTTCCAGCTCACTATGTGCTATCCAAATGTGATCAGTAGAGGGCAAGAACATTCAATTTTCAGATATCTGTCACAATTCATTCCGAAGAAGTAGTGACAACTTTCCCAGAGTAGCTGATCAGTTCATATTGAACCTGCAAACCAATTTATGAGGTGATGCCTGTTGGGTTTTGTTTTTTCACCACCTAAACGTCAATCTTTATCAAATAAATTCTTTACAGAAAATCGCTTTGTTTTTGTGTCAGTAACAGCTGGTATCTCTTGTGCATACTCCGTGGGGTGGGAGGAGGAATGTTGGTGTGCAAACAGATTGTTTCCAGTGGCTGAACGAACTTGCAAGAGGGGACCTAGATATAAAATTTAAATTTGAAATTTAAATTTCTATGTTTATATGTAAGAGACTTCGAACAGAAAGCAGGAGAAATGTTTTTTTTTACAGAGAGGGTTATGAGGCTGTGGAATGTACTACCAGAGTTACTGATTAAAGCAGAGACCTTGTCAACACCGAAGAATAGTTAGATAGGTGGTTGAAGGAAAGGGAGATAAAGGGATATGGGAACATGGCGGAATCATGGGATTAGGACTACTGATCGTGTGAAGGCTAAACACCAACGCAGACTGGTTGGGCCATAAAGGCCTGTTTCCGTGATGTAATTTCAATGTACATTGAGTGATGATCCTTTAATTTGATTTTTATATTTAAAGGAGCATTATTTGAAAAACGTTAGTTTTTTTTTGTCATGTATTATTCTCATGATGTCCTGAGCAAATGATGGATACTGTATTAATGCTTTCACTCCATTGCCAAACGCTTACTTTCCTTTCAAAGACAGTGCCTCTTTACAAATACATTGCTAGGTGTTTTAAGTAGTCGAGCCTAAAAATCACGCAGGTAAATGTGGAACAATGTTGCCCAGAATAATGACACACAATTAAAAAGAAATGATCCAGTTGATTCAAATGATCGAAAACATGAATATTACATATAAGGATTTAAAATCTACAGAAAAATATAATGAGGTTCAGAGCTACAAGAAAACCACATACTGCTCCACAAGCATCCATACGATCGCCCCTCTCAATAGTCTCTATGAATTCACTTCAGAATTCAATCCTGAGCCTATATGGCAGCCATTTAAGCTTCAATCAAAGGTTGGTGACACAGACTCCTGTTGTGAGGGCCCGGCTGCAGCATCCTTGGAAGTAGCTATATGCTCCAAGATAAACTGCAGAGTGCTGATGCCGTGCAACAGGATGCCACACAACCTGAAGTGGACTCTTTCATACTTTTAGCCATGGTGCGGTAACTCCATGGCAGGCCTTCCGGTGCCTCATATAATTGCTTGTGTGCTGCAAGAAGTTTTCTTCTCAAGCTGTAAAATCCACATCTCTGACCTCCGTATGGCAAGCCATCTCCTGGATTGTCCCTGCCACCACTACCTGCTGCTAGTGAAGACCCCTCTAACTCACTATGTAGCCCACCAGGGGTGCCAAACTCTCTGCTGGTGCTTGGGAGGATGGAGCGCATGACAGTGCATCCTCAGGAGGATTGTCCTCTTCCAAGGTGTCTTCTTCAGGGTCTTACTGCTGGAAAGGAGAAAAGGGACATGAGCTAACATGGGACTGGGGGCTGAAAAGTTGCAGATGACAAGCTTCACAATGCAGCTTGAAGTTGTCAAGCTGACTGTGCGATTTCTGGAAATGCACGAATGGGTACAATAATAGCCAGACAACCTGATCAAATAACCCACCAGCCTCACCATCTCCAATTCTTATTGCCTCTGAAGGACCATTGATTTCCTGCTCCATCTGGGTGAGGGCCATGATGCTGGGTGTTCCTCACTTGCTCTGTATCTTCTCCTTTGTCTAGTCTGCCATTTTCTCCTGAAGAAATAAGTAAGAGTTAGTGAGTGGGTATTGAAAAGGAACATGTGTAGGGCATCTGTAGATAGTGCATATGCTGAGAAATGGAGAAGAAGCAAGATGCTCCGATGAAAAGTAAAGAATTGGAATGTGAAGTGAGGAAGGAGTCCTGAGAGGAGTTTGTGGTTCTGCAATTGCTACCGTGTGAGAACAAAATACTGTTAGTGGTTGCTGTGAAGTCAGCAAGCAAGAGGTTGAGTGTGTGTTTGGAATGAGACTGAGTGGTGGTATAGTGTGCTTTTGTGATTGATGGTGAAGGATGTGATGTTGGGAAGGGAATTGTTCAAAGTGCTGGGGGAGGGGGGAGAAGGACTGTTGCCAGGTGCTAATGAGAGAGATGGAGAAATAGAGAATTGTACTCACCCTTGCTGCTGTTGTGGGTCATTGAAGCATTTCGTACATTGAATTAAGACACTGGGGGTGGTGCTCCTTGACCTTTTCCAGCAGGACCTCTGGGGAGGCATGGGAGAACCTGCAGGCAACTTCGTGACTCATTTGGAATAATCAGCTCTTTGCAGCAGTATTGGACAGCAATCTGGCAGAATTGAATGCAAGCTCCCTTTTTAAGAGGTGCATTTCCATCTCAAATTGGTAGGCCCGCCGGAAATCTCATTCAGAAAATGGGCAGGTGCCGTGTTGCCAACGTGATTGTGTGGGCAGTGTGCTAATCAGATGCAAATGAGGCCGAAGGTTAAAATCGACCAGGCCTCACACTGATGAGGTCGAGTGAGTTTGATGCCCACCCCGAAAGTTGCTCTCAGTTAAAATTCCCCCTTATATCAGGTGGATGTAAAAGATCCCATGGCACTATTTCAAAGAAGAGCAGGGGAATTTTCCCCAGTGTCCTGGCCAATATTTATCCCTCAACGAACATCACCAAAAACAGATTATCTGGTTATTATGACATTACTGTTTTTGGGAGCTTGCTGTGCGCAAATTGGCTGTCAAGTTTCCTATAATACAACAGTGACTACTCTTTAAAAGTATTTAATTGGCTGTAAAGCACTTTGGGACATCCCGAGGTCATGAAAGGCATTATATGAATGCAAGTTTGTTCTTTCTTTTATATCTAACTTGTGTGCAAGGCACCTCATTGCTTCAGAATTCCCAATTTCAGGGGGTATGACCAATGTAACTAAGACCCGTTATTTTCAGGTACAATGTGAGTTGAACTGAGGAGTGAAACCCCTGTTTGCAATTTAGCACAATGGGAAAATGCACTGATAAGAGAATTAGCTGCTAACTCTATTTTTATGGTGACATGAGGATCCAGCTATGAAAGAACAATGAATATAATATAATCTTGTGTCTTTGCTGTAGAATGTGAGCTGCACAAAAGATCTTACACTTTCAAGGCTGTGATACTTGAGGAACATTCCATCTTTATCTTTCGGTGAGTTACGGAGCTGACATTCAACCACATAGAGGTCATAAACTAGTTGAGCATCACTCTAGCAGTTTACAGACCTCAGCAGAACTGTGGAGCTGAATGCCTCACTGCTATAAACTGACAGGCAGATATCATTTATCTGTGTGGTTTTGTTATTATGTGGAGGGTGTGTTTGAATGATAATAACAATGAAGCTGAAGGTGCAGGGCTTCGTGTAAAAGCTACTGTAGTATTAAGAGTATATATTTATTTTTGCTTTGGGCAGTGGATTAGTGATGGAATGTTATCTGTAGGATCCAGCACCTCCTGCAGTCCTTTTCACAATTTATCTAACCTTTAGGATTGTGTCATAATTCACAAGTGGTTTAATACTATAAGCGTGAATAATGTGGATATAACCAGGTGATTTAACTTAAACTACACAGGGCTGGGGCACATGAGTATAAAATTGGCAAGTCTCGACCATGCAGAGTGATTGGAATGGTAGATAGGTGGACCAGAATCACATCAGAAATAGTTCATACTACGTTGATTAAATCCTCTTTTTTTAAAAAAAAGAGACAGAACCAGATGGATAGCTGATTCTACATGAGTTTGATGATTATAGAGGTAAGTATAGACTTGAGAAACCATGAATTTTTTTTTTAAAAGCCGTTTTGACTCATCAAGCTCATTTCTGATGGGGACTATATACAATTTATTGCATCGTGCACTCTTGCAGACCTTTTCCGCAGGAGATTAAATGGATCTGCAAGGCCCCTCTTCCAAAGGTAAATCAAACAAAACTTGATCTATTTAACCTTATATCCTACATTGTTCATCTTTGACCTGTTGCCTTTGTCACTTTAAGACTTTGGACTATTTGGCCGAGGAAAATCTTCGAATTAATTTTAAAAAAAAGATGTTGCTATTAAGTTGAATTCATTGATCATGGAAAGGAGGATCGGGCAGGGTGTATAATGGCTGTTGATTTGCTATCGCACGTTTTCCACCACTGCCAAAAGTTAAAATCAGCCCTCTTATTTCCCCAAGGAGATGAATAACCAGTGATTAGACAAGGGAGATTCCAAAGCAAAGGTTTTGCCTCTTGCAAGAATTGAACTGAATGGACCAAATGACCTTTCATTGTTACATAATTATGCTTTATATCATGAGCTTGTTATTATGCAGTCCCCAGCATTGAAGAACATGTCACACTATTTTTCTCTTATAGTGGTGATTTACTTACAAGAAGAATACTCATTTAATTTTCTCCACAATACGGTGCTTCCTATAGCCGACTCTTGAATAGCTACCCAGTGACCAGATCAGGCATGCATCTCTCAAAAAATCTCTCCCTGACAATGCATCAATCCTCTTGTGCATAGTAAATATCAAAGTGTTTGCTGATGAATTTGAAATTAATGTTTTGATGTTTATTTTACAGCACACGTGGGTTTGTGTGATACTAGCTATGTGATGAATTTCCTGTTTTTTTGAGGATATGTTAAATTTTTGACAGATAAAAGAAAGAAGTTGCGTTTATATAGTGGCTCATCGCATCTGCTAGACATCCCAAAGCACTTTAAAATCACTACAGTTAAAGGAGGCTAAAACTGGTTCCAGCAATAAATTACTGAGACAATGGAAGATTCAATTCAAAGCATATTGTAGTAAATTATCTTCAAACCCATAAAATACGACATACATAAAGAAGAAGCCACGGACATGAACAGACTTATTATGTAAGAACATGAGAATGGGGAAAAACTTTTCATCTCATCTAGTTTTCCTTTTCATCTAAAGATAACCTTAAAAAATCTATACAATCCATTTTATCTACCTCCAGCCTGGATATTAAGCCCACATCCTGCTCTCCCTGTTTTACTGGAATCTACACTTTTCTATTTTTCTTCTCCTCAAACCAACCATTGTAATGGTGCATTCACATGAGCAGGTTAGCATCAGGAAGAAGTGGTTTTAGCTTTGTACTGGTACTAAAGTTGTAGGCCGGAATTTGCAGGAATAATGTGATGTCTGACTTGCTCGTTAATTGAACATTTGCATTCTCTGTTCACCTCACACTATATTTAGGCCAAAATTTGCTGGACAATCAATTCAGCTAAGGCTAGGCGAGGTCAATGACTAATCGGGGTCCTCTTTCATGGCGCAGCTTACTCTGCAGACATGGCACTTTTAAAAAAAAATACTGTATTTAGCCCATTTGTCACTGAGACCCTCCTACACGCTTTTGTCTGCTCCAAACTTGAATAATCCAATGTTCTCCTGGCCAACCATCCTCCACCCTCCACAACTTTCAGCTCATCCAAAACTCTGCTGATGTATCACATTCCACACCAAGAACCACCCATCACTTACCCCTTACCCCATCCTCATTAAGCTCCCTGTTCCTCATTTAAAATTATTTCTGCTCTCCATGACCTCACCCTTCCTATTTCTATCATTTCATCCAGTTTTCTGCTCCCCAAATTTTCCATTTCACTGACTCCAGCCTCTTGTGCACCGCTTCCCCTTCACCCCACCACTGGCAGTTGTGCCTTCAGCATCCTAAGCACTATGCTGTGGAATGTCCTCCCTGAATCCCTCCACCTCCCTCGCTTTCTTTTAAAATCTACCTTGTTTACCTGTCTTGATCTCCTCTTCTTTAGCTTTGTGTTCAATTCTTTCTTTAGGCTTCTGTGACATGCCTTGAGATGGTTTCTATTTTAAAGAGACAAAATAGATGCAAGTTTTTGTTGTAGAATCCCAGTCATGCTGGCTTTATATTACAAGGGAATAAGGTTGGCTTTGCTCAAGGTTTCCAAGGCTCAAAAATCTCTGTTTTAGCAGTCAAGAGTTCAATATAAAACTTCCTCACTAATCCCATTCCTGACTTAAGAAGTTGGAATTTTATTTATCTATCTTCCCCTTTTCTTTGTATTATGAATTTCAGTCTGCTGCAGATGTCTACTTGAGTTCAGTGACATCAGTTGCTCCTTTAAGCAGTCTGGTTGTCTGCTCTTTTATGAAAATTGACTCCACTGCCCCGTATTCACTAGCCCGGCTTGAGAGTTTAACAATGGAACTCCCTTGTGATCTGAACCAAATTCAATGTCTTGAGCAGGTGTACTTCTTTATCCTTCAATCCCTCCGAAGGCAGACCAAATTCACATTCTGTGAGGCGTTTATGGTTTGTAAACTGCTTTATTCCACTGTAGTTAAAACATGCAAGATACTATGCTAAGCGACCATACTCAACCAGTTCAACTTCTGTTAGCATACTATTACAAAAAGTAAAGAACACACATATGCTAGTCCACGTTGGTGGGCCCTTTACTTAACATAAGAACATATACTATTCCAGAACATGGCAGAGGCTAGACACTTGCATTGTACTGCTATCTCACTGACGTTTGCAACCTTTCGGTCCTGGTCTACGAAGATCAAAAGAGTATTTCAGCACCAAAGTGCTAGATGTATTTCTGAATGGCCCAATGTTGCTAACAACTTGGCCATTGATTGAGATCTGTGCAAAACAGCTGATCATCCTGCATTTAAATCACCTTCTATCTGCCTATGTCTAGCCAACCCAGTACAGGGTTGTCTAGGGAAACTACTCCCTTTTGGACAGCTTCTCTGGGTCCAATTTGTGGGGATAAAAATGGCCACAGAATCCCAAACAATGATGCCCTTTCCCCTCTAGTCTTCCTCTCACCCACCTTTTTCCTCTGATTTTTCGTAGCTCACTGATTTAAAGATGAGTTATTTTTTGTGTATAAAAAGCTTGTATTTCAGAAGTAACCCCATGTGGTGTATAATTTATTTTATTTTTGAGAATACTTTTAAGGGGACATTTGGCAAAATACCACTGGAAATAAAGGTCCTATTTTCACAAGTATAATATCACAATGACAAAGCTGCAACATAAAGCATTTTTGACCGATTTTCTAGAGCTATGAAAACTATGTCAAAGAAGCACACTTCCTTCTTGTAGTTATGTTTTCACGTGTTCTGAACTAAATACGTCTTGGCTGGCAGTGTGATTGTGATAAATATCCACTTATGAGACTGGCCATAACCTGTCCTGACTCTGTCACTCATGAGTTACCCAGTGAGCCCTTGCTAGTACAACAATTTATCATGTCACATACCTGGCCCAGCCAGCTACTTTGCATCCACAAGGCTACTTCCAATGTGCGAACTGAACTTGTATTTTTATGGTTGTTTTAAAGCAGTGTGGTTTTGTGCATTTACAAGTGGCTTACAATCTTCCATTGCCTCTGCCATTCATGCTGTCAAATTGATGGTCAGAGACAGTCTGGAAATAGACTTTTTATGCAGAGTTTGTCTTCAGTGACATCCTGCATTGAGCACCACCAAGAACCCCATTGCTCCTGTTCAGGATGCCACCACAGAGCAGCTGCATGATATCTATAAAGAAGAGATTCTGAATAAAATGGTTGCCCCTGGGTTACATCTGACTGCAATTTGAAGAAATGAAACATCAGAATAAGGGAATAAGCAAGTGAGCATCCTCTACTAAAACTAGTAGGATTATCGGACAGTTCCATATATTATCTTCCTTAGGGACTAGAAGGGGTGGATGCTGAGAGAATGCTTCCCCTTGTGCGAGAGACTAGAACTAGGGGCCACAGTTTTAAAAAAGAGGTCTCCCATTTAAGACGGAGATGAGAAATTTTTCCTCTCGGAGGGTCATGAGTCTGTGGAACTCCCTTCCCCAGAGAGCGGTGGAGGCAGGTTCGTTGAACATTTTTAAGGCAGAATTAGATAGATTCCTGATTAATAAGGGCATCAAAGGTTATAGTAGGTAGACGGGAAAGTAGGTTTGAGGTCACAATCAGATCAGCCATGATCTTATCAAATAGCTGAGCAGGCTCGAGGGGCCGAATGGCCTACTCCTGCTCTTAATTCGTATGTTTGTATGTATCTTCCCTTTTGATATGGGCATAACTAGGAAAGTCTGAAGATTAAATTTGAATTTTAAATTTGGGTTTTCTGTTTTTCTGTATTGTTTTAGGTTCCCTGCAGCCCAAGTTCAGTTTATAAGGGAAACCTGAGGTACTTGGCTTCAACCAATTGTCCAAATTATGATGAAAGCTGAATTCCAAAAATGAAGCCTCACTGTAATGACAAAGATACCGGTGTCCCGTGGCACATATAAAATAGTTGCAATAAGCTCTACATTTTATTCTGTTTCTCAACCATTAACTGCACAACAGACGTATACTGACATTATGCACAAAATCAGGCCAAGAAAGTCAAAGGTTCAATTCCTTTTTTGTGCTCCCTCAGTCAAGGACCCTGATCTTAACTGCTATTTAGTGCCGACTATTAGCAAGTGCACGTGTGAAGAGGACAGGATTGGGGTCAGTTGGTGGCTGCCTCCTCCCCGCGCCCACCCTCCAGATCTCGCTGTCTAGGCTTATA
This sequence comes from Heptranchias perlo, assembly GCF_035084215.1. NCBI lineage: Eukaryota > Metazoa > Chordata > Chondrichthyes > Hexanchiformes > Hexanchidae > Heptranchias > Heptranchias perlo. The sequence goes on from NC_090338.1 coordinate 21,057,854, forward strand.
GATAAAGAATAGGCACATTAATGGAGGGCTGAAATGCCTATGGAACTGTACACCAGTGTGAATTATTACTTTTGGTTTGGGGTGCAGAAAAGGAACTCTGACCCAGCAGATTCATTTTCAAAGTTGCAATTTAAAATGCACTATGATGTGCCAACATAGTAATAATCTTGGGCATCACTGCAGCCTCTGAATTTAGGCTGCACATGGGAGCTCAGGATGAACTTGCAGAATAATCGTGTTACTTGCTTAAATGTACTTTGAAGTGTGATTGTGTGGACATTTGTAAAGATAAATGGCCGCTGCTGTTACAATTCCGTCTGTGCTTCATAATTGCAGTGTCTTAATCTTGCCTCTTGACTTTCCCCCACAGGCAAAAGTATGAACATAAGTATCTTCATGTGCCATTTTAATATAAGAACAAAAGAACATAAGAAAAGAGAGCAGGAGTAGGCCATATGGCCCCTCGAGCCTGCTCCGTCTTTCAATCAGATCATGGCTGATCTTCAACCTCAACTCCACTTTCCTGCCCGATCCCCATATCCCTTGATTCCCCGAGAGTCCAAAAATCTATCTATCTCAGCCTTGAATATACTCAACGACTCAGCATCCACAGCCTCCTGTGGCAGAGAATTTCAAAGATTCACATCTCTCTGAGTGAAGAAATTGCTCTTCATCTCAGTCTTAAATGGCCAACCCCTTATCCTGCAACTATGCCTTCTAGTTCTAGACTCTCCAGCTAGGGGAAACAACCTCTCAGCATCTACCCTGTCAAGCCCCCTCAGAATCTTGTATGTTTCAATGAGATCACCTCTTATTCTTCTAAATTCCAGAGAGTATAGGCCCATCCGACTCAACCTCTCTTCATAGGACAACCCTCCCATCCCAGGAATTAATCCAGTGAACCTTCGCTACACCGCCTCCAAGGCAAGTATATTCTTCCCTAGATAAGGAGACCAAAACTGTATGCAGTACTCCAGTTGAGGTCCCACTAAAGCCCTGTATAATTGAAGCAAGACTTCCTTGCTCTTGTACCCCTTGCAATAAAGGCCAACATGCCATTTTGCCTTCCTAATTGCCTGCTGAACCTGCATGCTAACTTTTTGTGTTTCTTGTACCAGGTCACCTAAGTCTGTCTGGATACCAACATTAAATAGTTTCTCACCATTTTAAAAAATACTCCTTTCTAGTCTTCCTACCAAAGTGAATAAACTCACAATTCCCCACATTATGCTCCATCCACCACCTTCTTGCCCACTCACTTAACTTTATGTGCCACTTTAATATACATTTTCCATCATCATTTTGTTTAAGCATTTTGAAGTGTTTAGCAAAGATGTTTGCCACTGAATTAGTGCTCCAGTTTATGATTTTAAACTCTGAATTGATTTATATAAAGAGGATGAGCACATGAGGCCCAGCTAAGACCACCCTATCTATTGGACAGTGGAATCTCATGCATCACTGTCCCCAATCGCTGGTGATGCTGACTCTTGGGGAGATAAATCACCGGAAGAAAACAAAACTGTCGCGAATTTCAGGAAAATCTCTGGGGAATTCCTCCCCAAGTCCCTAAAGCAATAAACCAAACTGCAGGGGTTTGTAGTAAGTGGCCTCTTGCGTATCCCCGATTTTCATCACTCCACCATTGGTGGCCGTGCCTTCAGCTGCCTAGGCCCTAAGCCTTGGAAATCCCCCCGTAAACCTCTCTGCCTCTCAAACTTTCTCTCCTCCTTTAAGACACTCCTTAAAAGCTACATCTTTAACCAAGCTTTTGGTCACCTCTCCTACAACTAGTAATGTGTTGTAGTTACCTACAACACATTACTAGGTATGCTTAATTATATCCCAATACCCTTCCCAACTACCCGCCCCCGCCCCACCCCACTCGCCAAAAAAAAAAAATCCATTCTCGATATGTCCCAATGTATTTTGGAACGCACCAAGTTCTGTTCACCCATCACCCCTGTGCCCTTGACCTACATTGACACCTGTTCGGCAATGTCTCAATTTTAAAATTCTCATCCTTGTTTTCAAATCCCTCCATGGCCGCGCCCCTCCCTATCTCTGTAACCTCCTCCAGCCCTACAATCCTCTGGGATCTCTGCACTCCTCCAATTCTGGCCTCTTGCGTATCCCCGATTTTCATCACTCCACCATTGGTGGCCGTGCCTTCAGCTGCCTAGGCCCTAAGCCTTGGAAATCCCCCCGTAAACCTCTCTGCCTCTCAAACTTTCTCTCCTCCTTTAAGACACTCCTTAAAAGCTACATCTTTAACCAAGCTTTTGGTCACCTCTCCTAATATCTCCTTATGTGGCCCGGTGTCAAATTTTGTATGAACGCTCCTGTGAAGCATCTTGGAACACTTTGCTATGTTGAAGGAGTTATATAAATGCAAATTGTTGTTGTTGAAGGACGATATAGGATCAGAAAATTCTATTTCTATGCATCTGGTTGGTCTCACGTGTTACAGATTGATACAACATATCCCAGTTGAACAACAGAAGTTTAATTGAAGTTTGTTTACAATGTTACTGAGAAGGATATGCTAATAGGGTTAGATGAAATAGGAAGGGAGGAGGGTTGGTGTGGAGAATATACACCGGCATAGATCTGTTGGGCCGAATGGCCTGTTTCTGTGCAATACATTCTATGTAATACTCACTGATATCGTCCACGACAGAGAAAGGATTCTGTTTTCAGCAGGCAGTGATCTACCGAATTGTGTGGTCAGTCATGGGGTATGTGACCTCTTGGACCACCATTCAAAACAGGTGATTGCAGGGGCATGACTAGAACTTGTGAAGGAATATGCTTTCCTGGTTGTAGCTCTTCCAGCACTAACCCTTTCAGGGTAGGACAGACTGTATGTAGTTTATATGGGGTTGTGTACATTTGGTAAAACCAACTACTTTCAGAAGTATTACGGCTTTAAAGAGATCAATTGCAAGATAAAACTTTATCTCCAATATTAACATTGGAGGGGGTATGTTTGCTGCTTCAGATGTCACTGGTGTGGATGATCAGGATCAGTTGGCCTTGAGTTCTGGGGTCAGAAGCACCAGGAGCACACAGTGGAGTGTACACACCATCTCTGCACAATATACAAAATATAATTCATGATAACCTACTGCGATAAATGAAACAGTTAGTACAGTTCTTGTTGTGTAATGCTCTACATCTTGTGGTCTTTTGTTTACTGTTCTTCTGTGTTGTGCCAGTTCCACTTTACTCAGAAGTGCTCTTGTTGCCTAATATCAAAATGGAATGTATTTATAGTTTAAGCAACAAATATTGTAAGCAAAAGTTGGCAGTATGTTTCAGGCCATAATTCAGCATTATGGACCTGCTGATGTATTCATGAACTGCCCAACTATCAAATTTATGATCTAGTGTCATTAGAACTATTTGATTTTGAATTGCTGTCCTGCAACTCAACAACAGCTATTTAGTGCTCTTTACTATGGATGTTGTCTTCTGTGGCAGAACTTGGGTGAGTGGGAAAAAGTTTTTGCAGCAAATTGGCACAAGAAATAGGAATAAATATTGGGTAAATGTGCTTTGTAAGGAGCATGCAGTTAGTAACTTGGCCAGATGTACAAAACAAATCAACAGGGATTTGTGTGACAGCTGGATCATTCACTGCAGCAAAAACTGTACTAAGTCTCTGAAGCTTCACTATTTGTGTATGATCTGAAAGCAGCCTCTCACTGTTTGCCTCAGGGAACAAGCATGGCCACAAGTAAGGGGATTATGTAAACTACAGCACGGGGGTCAGGATGTTTATTATGAGAATAGTATTTGCAAAGATAAACTTTCAAATGCCTTGCTAATAAGGGAACCCATTGCTTTGTGGCCTCGGTGAAGATGTTGATGGCGTTGACTGAGACTAGGACATGATGAGAAGTGATTCTGATTTTATGCAAGCGCTTGAGTAGCAAGGTAATTGCACAGCATGATGTTAAAAATATTGCCGCCATGCAATTGTGATTGGAACAGCACGTAGTCCCCTTTTAAATGGTTTTGTTTCTTTCGGTTTGATCTGGAAGAAATTGTGTCGCAGCAGCTGCAATGTCTGCAGCTGAGTGTTATATTTCCCAGAAATGGATTTTGGAATGAGCAGTTTCCAGTACCCACCAGGAGTTAAGTTTTCCTGGAAAACCCAGCATAATGGTATAGCACCTACAAAGAGAAAATTGCTTATGCAGCTGAATATTTTATTGGTGTCCATCTCTAGTTAAAGTATTTGTTATGTAACTGTGGTTTTAGTTTATGAAGTAAGGTAGGGGCTACACACTAAACAATTGTATAAACTTCCTATTTATTAAGGAAAGTAGGGACTATACATTGCAGAATCATATTTCGCTATTATTCAGCGGGGCAAGAGACAATTAAACAATTGCATATAGCGGCCCCCTTCAGAAAAGAAATCACAAAATACTATGTCCCTTAGTTAGTTATCCTAATCTAAAACAATGTGATTTAGAGCTGTAATGGAGCAGGGAATGCGTTTGGGTAATACTGTACTGAAGAAAAACAGGTTAAACCTCAACACAAAGAATATTCAGCACTATACACTGCTTTGATTATTAAGTTTTGAATGAACTGAGATTTTAAATGACTGACTGACTAAATAGCTCACAATAATCTCCTACTCTTGACTCATTTGTTCCCAAGGTGCAGCATTGTGGAACTGCCCACTTCTGTCTGTCTTTCTTTCCTCCTACAATTTGCAGGGTGTTGAAACCCAGGTTTGGTGTCACCTTATCAACCATAGAATTGTAGAACGGTTACAGCATGGAAGGAGGCCATTCGGCCCGTTGAGTCCGTGCCGGCTCTATCCAAGAGCAATCCAGCTAGTCTCACTTCCTGCCCTTTCCCCATAGCCCTGCAGATTTTTTCCTTTCAAGTACTTATCCAATTCCCTTTTGAAATCCATGATTGAATCTGCCTCCACCACCCCTTCGGGCAGTGCATTCCAGATCTTAACCACTCACTGTGTTAAAAAAAGTTTTTCTTCATTTCACCTTTGGTTCTTTTGTCAATCAATTTAAATCTACGCCCTCTGGTTCTTGACCCTTCCGCCAATGGGAACAGTTTCTCGTTTTCTACTCTGCCTAGACCCTTCATGATTTTGAATACCTCTATCAAATCTGCTCTCAACCTTCTCTGTTCCAAGGAGAACAACTCCAGCTTCTCCAGTCTATCCACGTAACTGAAGTCCCTTATCCCTGGAATCATTCTAGTAAATCTCTTCTGCACCCTTTAAGGCCATCACAACTTTCCTAAAGTGCGGTGCCCAGAACTGGACACAATGGGCCCGATATTACCATGGCGGCGGGTTCACGGCGGGGGGCTATTGGGCGCGTGAGTAACGCGCTCGGTGAAATCAGTCTGCCCCGCGCGCAATCGCAGGCTGATTGGATCCACTTACCTGTTCTTCCGGGTTCCCCGCTGCTAAGCTGCGCGGCGGGCGGACTGCGCATGCGCAGTAAGGTCTGTCAGCTGGAGGAGCTTTATTTAAAGGGGCAGTCCTCCACTGACTGATGCTGCAAGAAATAGGAAAAATTACAGCATGGAGCAGCCCAGGGGGAAGGCTGCTCCCAGGTTTAATGATGCCTCACTCCAGCTCTCATTGGATGGGGTGAGGAGGGGGAGGACAGAGATCATCCCCCCGGCGAGCGGGAGGAAGCAGCCTTCATCTGCCACCAAGAAGGCCTGGCTCGAGGTGGCAGAGGAGGTCACCTGCACCACCAACATATCGCGCACCTGCATACAGTGCAGGAGGCACTGCAATGTCCTATGTAGGTCAGCCAAAGTGAGTACTCTTACTTATTCCCCCATACTCCGTCTGCCACATTACCGCCCCCACCCCACATCTCCTTTTGCACTGCCAACACTACACTGTCACATCACTCCTCACACCCACTCAAAGCTCATCCTCATCTTACCTGCACTTACTCACCTCGCCAGTACTCATCCCGCCACTACCACTCAACCCAATCCTCATTCAATCTCATGGCTCTATCTCATACTCACCCTCTCATGCATCTCTTTCATAGTCAGCCTCACTCAACCTGCCACTACCTGTGCTGCAGCCACAGGGCGTGCATCACATATGTGCAGTAGGCAGCGTAAGGCAAACGTGTCGTGAGCATGAAGGGGATGCACAAGGGTGTTTGGGTTTGTCATGGTTTTTACTTATATTTAATTTCTGATCAACTCACATTACATCTTATATTAGCACCACTATTGCCAAGTCTTTGCGAATCTTGTCTGGTTTGTGCAATAATGCCCTTTCCTGAGGATCACAATGAAGACCCACAATCGATGCTACCCATTGTGTCACTGCAGAGTGGGTGTAGGTGTATTTGCAGGGCTCTTTTGTGCAGATGACTGAGAGACATCGGCGATGTCCCCGGTGGCACCCTGGAAGGATGCGGAGGAGGAGTTGTTGAGGGCAGTGGTGACTTTTAGAGTGACAGGTAAGAAGATGGTGCTCGGGCCAGCCAGGAGCAGCTTGGCATGAAGGAGGCTGCAGATGTCCACGACTACATGGCAACTGACTCTGAGCCTCCGTGTGCACTGCTGCTCAGAGGGGTCCAGGAAGCTGAGCCTCGGTCTGTAGACCCTGTGGCGAGGATAGCGCCCTCTGCGACGCATCTCTCTCTGCGGTTGCCCTCCCTCCTGCTGTGCAGGTGGATGTGTCACAGCACTGTGTTGTGGAGCTCCACGTGTCAGAGGTGGACGGCGAGGCTGGTGATGCTGTTCGTCCTCCGAGGAGGTCATGACTGCAGCTACGGCGGCCCCCATCTGGAAGATATACATCTGAGGAGGTCCGCAAGGTAGGTACATGTGTCTGGACACCAGGGTAAGTGTGCAAGTAGGTGAATTTGATTGTTAGGAAGAGGGTGGTGGAGGCCAAACTTTGTCCAAAGTGACAGAGTGGCCTCCTGCAATGAGTGAGGGTCCCCCCCCACCGACCTGTCAAATGGACCTTTGTAGCTGCCACAGGCTGATGGCTACAACACGTCCATTTGAACTGGGAGTGTTTCCCCCAGTACGGGAAACAGTCCCAGTCAGTTGCAAAATCCCATCCCTGCTAAAATGTTATGTTAATCAGGTCTCTAAATGACCTGAAATACCTAAATAAATACCTTAAGTGGCACCCTGCCGGCTTTAATTGCCGGCGGGAGTCCCACATGCGGGGGCTGCGCACGCATGTCAGCGCGTCAGTGGGGAACCCGGATATGGGGCGGGTTGGAGCCGGGCTCCCGACCTGCCCCGGGAATCCCCGATTTTCGTAGCCCCCCCGCCACCAACGCACCCGATCGTGGGTGCTAAAATCGAGCCCAATATTCCAGTTGTGGCCAAACCAGTTTTTTATAAAGGTTCATCATGATGTCCATACTTTTGCACTCTCTGCCTCTATTTATAAAGCCCAAGAACTGTTTTCTCAACCTGCCCTACCACCTTCAATAATTTTTGTACATATACCCCCTGATCTCTCTGTTCTTGTACCCTTTTAAGAATTGTGCCCTACAGTTTATATTGCATCTCTCCATTCTTCCTACGGAAATGTATCACTTCTCATTTTTCTGTGTTAAATTTCATCTGCCATGTGTCCGCCCATGCCACCAGCCTGACTATATCCTCTTGATGTCTATTACTATCTTCCTCACTGTTCACTGCACGTCCATATTTTGTGTCATCTGCAAATTTGGAAATTGTGCCCTGTACACCCAAGTCCAAGTCATTAATATATATCAAAAAAAGCAGTGGTCCTAGTACCGACCCCTGGGGAACACCCTGTACACCTCCCTACAGTCAAAAAAACAACCGTTCACTTCTTCTCTCTTTTTCCTGTTACTTAGCCAATTCTGTATCCATGCTGCTACTGTCCCTTTTATTCCATGGGCAATCTTGATGACAAGCCTACCATGCGGCACTTTATCAAACGCCTTTTGAAAGTCCATATACACCACATCAACTGCATTGCCCTCATCGACCCTCTCTGTTACCTCATCAAATGACTTTTTGATTTGCTGCCTTTTCCCTGCTAATTTTTTCAGCCCAAATGCCTTTATCCAACAATTATGTTTATCAATTTCATGGCCTAGGTGGAGGGATTTATCATCTACCGATGTGTTCAACCACAGAATAATGGGAAAATTCCAGCAGTGAATTCCAAACAATGGTAGTGATGATGGTGGTGGTTAGGTGGTTACTGAGAGTAGCGTGCCTTGGAGGAGGAAGTGAATTAAAAAATGAGAATAGTAGAAATTTTCCTACACAAGAAATCGTAAAGAAATACTTCCTTGGCCATATAGAGAGTTAATATCCACTCAGCAGTAAAGTGACATGTTGATAATTGTGAAATGGAGTTAATTAAGCTGTGGTATTACTTTTGCTGCCAATTGATCACAGCTTTCAAACACTGTCTTCACAACGAAGAGGATGGAGTTGATGTCACAGTAGAGGAGGAGGCTGTAGAGGTATTGGATTGGATAAAAAAATAGAAAGGTGGTGCTAAATTCGTTGGCATCACTCAAAATTAACAAGTCACCCGATCCAGATGGGATGTAACCTAGGTTGCTGAGAGAAGCAAGGGTGGAGATAGGTCTGACCACAATCTTTCAATCCTCCTTGGATATGGGAGTGATGTCAGAGGATTGGAGGGTTACAAATGTTGCACCCCTGTTCAAAAAAGGGCAGAGGGATAAACCTGGTGACTACAGTCTAGTGTCAGAGGTGAGAAAACTACTAGAGACCATTGTCGAGGACAAAATTAATTCTCATCTAGAGAAACATGGGTTCATAAGGGACTGTCAGCACAGATTTGTTAAAGGCAAATCATGTTTGACCAACCTGATTGAGTTCTTTGATGAAGTTATAGAGAGGGTTGATGAAGGTAGTGCAATAGATGTTGCATATATGGACTTTCAAAAGACATTTGATAAAATGCCACAGAACAGACTTATTCGGAAAATAGAAGCACATAGGATTAAAGGGACAGTGGTAACTTGGGTACATAATTGGCTAAGGGATAAGAGGCAGAAAGCAGCGGTGAACAGATGTTTTTCTGACTGGAGAGAAGTATAAAGTGGGGTCCCCCGGGGGTCAGTTGTTATACATAAATTACCTGGACTTGGGTATAGGGAGTACAATTTCAAAGTTTGCAGATGATACAAAACCTGGCAACATGGTAAGTAGTGAGTAGGATAGTACAGGAGGACATAGACAAACTAGTGAAATGGGCAGACAGTTGGCAGATGCAATTTAATGAAGAGAAGTGTGAAGTGATGCAATTTGGGAGGAACAACATTGAGAGGCAGTATAATCTATAGGGTACTGTTTTGAGGGGGCTGCAAGAGCAGAGGGACCTGGGGGTCCATACTCACAAAATCTTTGAAGGTAGCAGAGCAAATTGATACGGCGGTTAAGAAAGCGTATGCGATACTTGCCTTTGTAAATAGGGGCAAAGAATACAAAAACAAGGAAGTCATGCTAAACCTTTACAAATCACTGGTTCGGCCTCAGCTGGAGCATTGTGTATAATTCTGGGCACCATACTTTCGGAAGAATGTCAAGGCCTTAGAGAGGGTGCAGAAGAGATTTACGAGAATGATGGCAAGGATGAGGGACTTCAGTTATGTGGAGAGATTGGAGAAGCTGGGTTTGCTCTCCTTAGAGCAGAGGTGGTTAAGGGGAGATCTAATAGACGTGCTCAAAATTATGAGGTGTTTTGATAGAGCATGTTGGAAGAAACTGTTTCCTTTGGCAAGTAGGTCGGTAACCAAAGGTCATAGATTTAAAATAATTGGCAAAAGAACTAGAGGGGAAATTAGGAGAATTTTTTTCAGAGTTTTTAAGGTCTGGAATGCACTACCTAAAGGATGGTGGAAGCAGTTTCCATGGGAACTTTCAAAAGGCAATTGGACATGTACTTGAAGAGGACTAATTTGCAGGGTTATGGGGACAAAGCTGCGTTGTGGGAATAAATTGGATGGCTCTTTCAATTAGCCTGCACAGGCATGACGGGCCAAATGGCCTCTTTCTGTGCTGTAAGGTTCTATGATTCAATGATCTCAGGTACTGAGATTTGAATACAAATTCATTGTATGCGAGATCCACAGATATTTAAGATGCACTTGCTGCTTAAAAGTACACGGTGGGTTTGAGTTCCATGAAGTAGTCTCAGATCTGAATTTTGTGAAGAATAGACATTGAGGTCCAGTGAGAAAAACTAATAAGCAACTCTCAATGTTTAACGAGAATGAGCTGAGCATTGGTGACCTATACTAGATACAGTCCGGTATACCATGCACTGTTAAAGCTGAACATTTCCTTATGCATCGTCTCCTGTTATGTACACTGGTCACTATATACAAGATGTTCAGTAAAGCTAGGTCAGAGATCAAATACACTCTAACATTCTCGCCTTAAGGAAACAGTGCAATAAAAGACAAAAAAACTCCATTAAACTATTGGTTTCTAATAAGCACATTCAATTCTTTAGCAAATTTAAAAGTTTGGTTCCCGTTCTGAATAACCACTTGAAACATTTCATTTTCTGATTTGAGAATTTAGTAGGCTTTTATTGCTCTGAAAAACATATGTTCTTAACTGTAAACCATTTCATACCCATTTTAGATGGCTGCATTTTGTTTAGTTATTGAAGAATCTAAAGGCATGCAATTTGTATGGAAGGTGACTGTAATTTCGGTTGTAACACTGGTCAAATGTATAATGCAGAAATGAAAAGACTCACTGGACAAGAGTTAGTCTTTGGTGATGGTTGAGGGAAGAATGTTATGCAGGGCAATGTGCTATTCAGTCCTGGGAAATAATCTGTCACTATTTTGTACAATAATTCAATCCTCATATATTGTACCTCTTCTCTCTTTGAGTGTATTCCATGAAACAGGGATAAGATGAAGACATTGTGATGCTTAGTATTTAAATCTCAAGGTTCAGGAGTCTCAACTTGGCACAACCTCTGTGCAGCTTCCCCATTTTAAAGCCCTAAGATATCCGAATGCATCCCTATGCACAATTGTTTCCTTCTGAAGCAAAGTGAGGCACTTTGCAGGCATAAGATTAATGGTCCATAATTGCTCGAGTGTGCAGGCTCCTTGAATAGATCAAGAGCTGCGTCAATCACTATCTCTACCACTGCTCCTAATTAGTATGTATGGCCGTTTGGTACAACATGCTCAATTACATGAGATTCTGCTTCTTTACATTATTTCTTCTTTTTTTGTTGCTGTTGTCTTGATCGTGATAACATAACCTGAAACAAACTTTTTTTAAATTTTCCAAGGAGTATTTAATGCTAAATACTCCTTGGAACAACAACAACTTGCATTTATATAGCGCCTTTAACATACTAAAATGTCTCACGGTGCTTCACAGCTGCGATTGTCAAACAAAATTTGATACCGAGCCACGTGAGGAGATATTCGGACAGGTGAGGTTTTAAGGAGTCTCTTAATGGAGGGGAGAGAGAGGCGAAGAGGTTTAAGGAGGGAATTCCAGAGCTTAGGGCTTGGGCAGCTGAAGGCACGGCCAAGCATGATGGAGCGATGAAAATCAGGGCTGTGCAAGAGGCAACAATTGGAGGAGCGCAGATATCTCGGAGGGTTGTAGGGCTGGAGGAGGTTACAGAGATAGGGACGGGTGAGGCCAAGGAGGGATTTGAAAACCAGGATGAGAATTTTAAAATCAATGCCTTCCCAGACCAGGAGCCAATGTAGCTCAGCGAGCAAGGGGGAGATGGGTGAACAGGACTTGGTGTGAGTTAGGATACATGCAGCAGAGTTTTGGATGAGCTCAAGTTTATGGAGGGTGGAAGATGGGAGGCTGGCCTGGAGAGCTTTGGAATAGTCAAATCTAGAGATAACAAAGGCATGGATGAGGGTTTTAGCAGCAGATGAGCTGAGGCAGGGGCAGAGACGGGCGATGATATGGAGGTGGAAGTAGGCGGTCTTGGTGACGGAGCAGATATGGGGTTAAAGGCTCATCTCGGTCAAATAGGATGCAAAGTTTGTGAAAGGTCTGATTCAGCCTCAGACAGTGGTCAGGGAGAGGGATAGTGTCGGTGGCTAGGGAACGTCTAGGGAGAAACATGACTGTGTGAGGTTGGGAGCTTCTGCCCCCGCTCCGATGAGGCTTCCTGATGTTCCAGCAGCACGACATGTTCATTCTCTTGGTGCTCAATCACAGGAAATTTCAGAACTGCGACTGTCAAATTAGGCACCGGATGTGAAGCAGTTTTTTTTGTTGCACTGACTAGGCTAGGACTGTCAGAAATAAATTACTTGTGACCCTTAATAGCCTTCAGTGATAGAACTTTATCTCCCTTCCTTCAGATTCTTAAGAGGTTAATAACTATGTCTAAGACCTGATCAGATTTCAACCACCTCGTGTTTTTGGTTATGTGTGGTTTTGTGAAATTTATGCAAGTGAGATGCTCAGCTCTTCACTTATCTCTTCATGAAAATTATTTCAAATCTTATTTTCTAGGCAGTTTCTTAAAATCTTATTTCAAATCTTATTTTCTAAGCTGTTAATTTTCTGTCCTTTTTTAATTTTCAACAATTTTCTCTTTTTCTCTCCTGAGCGTGTGAACTCTGCTGGGAGACAGTTCACCCAGGCACCCTTCCCCAGGTCATCTAATTGAAACATAGAAACATAGAAAATAGGAGCAGGAGTAGGCCATTCGGCCCTTCAAGCCTGCTCCGCCATTCAATATGATCATGGCTGATCCTCTATCTCAATACCATATTCCTGCTCTCTCCCCAGACACCTTGATGCCTTTTGTGTCTAGAAATCTATCTAGCTCATTCTTAAATATATTTAGCGACTTGGCCTCCACTGTGTTAGAGAATTCCACAGGTTCACCACCCTCTGAGTGAAGAAATTTCTCCTCATCTCAGTCCTAAATGTTGTGACCCCTCGTTCTGGACCCCCTAGCCAGGGGAAACATCCTCCCTGCATCCAGACTGTCTAGCCCTGTCAGAATTTTATATGTTTCAATGAGATCTCCTCTCATTCTTCTAAAGTCGAGTGAATACAGGCCGAGTCGACCCAATCTCTCCTCATACGACAGTCCTGCCATCCCAGGAATCAGTCTGGTGAACTTTCGTTGCACTCCCTCTATGGCAAGTATATCCTTTCTTAGATAAGGAGACCAAAACTGCACACAATACTCCAGGTGTCGTTTCACCAAGGCCCTGTATAACTGCAGTAAGACATCCTTGCTCTTATACTCAAATCCTCTTGAAATGAAGGCCAACATGCCATTTGCCTTCCTAACTGCTTGCTGCACCTGCATGTTTGCATTCAGTGGTGTACAAGGACACCCAGGTCCCTTTTGTACATCAACATTTCCCAATCTATCACCATTTAAATAGTACTCTGCCTTTCTGTTTTTCCTTCTGAAGTGGATAATTTCACATTTATCCACGTTATACTGCATCTGCCATGTATTTGCCCACTCACTCAACTTGTCTAAATCGCCTTGAAGCCTCTTTGAATCCTCCTCACAACTCACAATCCCACCTAGTTTTGTGTCATCAGCAAACTTGGAAACATTGCATTTGGTTCCCTCATACAAATCATTGATATATATTGTGAATAGCTGGGGCCCAAGCACTGATCCCTGTGGTACCGCACTGGTCACTGCCTGCCACCCTGAAAAAGACCCATTTATTCCTACTCTCTGTTTCCTGTCTGTTAACTATTTTTTAATCCACGCCAGTATATTATTGCCAATCCCATGTGCTTTAATTTTGCACGCTAACCCCTTATGTGGGACTTTATCAAAGGTCTTCTGAAAATCAAAAAAACCCACATCAGCTGGTTCTCCCTTATCTATTCTACCAGTTACATCCTCAAAAAACTCCAGTAGGTTTGTCAGACATGATTTCCCTTTCATAAATCCATTTTGACTTTGTCTAATCCCGTTGATATTTTATAATAGACTCCAGCATTTTCCCTACTACTAATGTTAGGCTAACCGGTCTGTAGTTCCATGTTTTCTTTCTGCCTCCTTTTTTAAATAGTGGGGTTACATTTGCCACTCTCCAATCTGCAGGAACTGTTCCATAATCTATAGAATTTTGGAAAATGACAACTAATGCATCCACATGGCTACCTCTTTTAGTACTCTGGGATGCAGATTATCAGGCCCTGGGGATTTATCGGCTTTCAGTCCCATTAATTTTTCCAGCACTATTTTTTTACTAATACTAATTTCCTTTAATTCCTCCTTCTCACTAGTCCCTTGGTTCCCTAGCATTTCTGGGAAGTTATTTGTGTTCTCTTCTGTGAAGACAGAACCAAAGTATTTGTTTAATTGCTCTGCCATTTCTTTGTTCCCTATTATAAATTCTCCTGTTTCAAACTGTAAGGGACCTACATTTGTCTTCACTAATCTTTTTCTTTTTACATTCTCCATGTAGAAGCCCAGACAGTGAGTGTCGAGAGGCTGTTTTGCTGTGGAGGGCAAACCTGATCTTGCCTTTGCATGATATCCGCACATGCATTTTCAGGAGACAAGAACTTGCATGTATGTAGTGCCTCTAATTGAAAGAGCGTGCAAGGAACTTTACAGATAGGCATGAGGAAAGCAGATACAGAGCAGAGAAGGGAGAGAGTGGGGACAGCGCAGAGTCACCAGAATTATACCAGAAAGGGTTTATAGTGTAAAATTAAGACTAGGTTGCATAAGCTTGGCTTGCATTCCTTTTAGTTTACAATGTTGAGGGATAACCTTATAAAGGTCTTTAAAATGATAAAGAAATTCGATAATGGAGATGTAGAGAAACTATGTCTTCTGCTGGGAGAATCCAGAGCAAGGGGACATAATCTTAAAATTAGAGCTAGGCCATTTAGAGGTCAAATCAGACATCACTTTTTCATAAAAAGGGTAGTGGCAATCTGGAATCTCTTTTCCACCCCCCACCAGCCCCCATTTAGAAGGTTGTGAATGCTGGATCAATTGAAATTTTCAAGAATGAGATTGATAGATTTTTGTTAGGTGAGGATATCAAGGGATTTTGTTTTTTTTATTCGTTCAGGGGATGTGGGCATCGCTGGCAAGGCCGGCATTTATTGCCCATCCCTAATTGCCCTCGAGAAGGTGGTGGTGAGCCGCCTTCTTGAACCGCTGCAGTCCGTGTGGTGACGATTCTCCCACAATGCTGTTAGGAAGGGAGTTCCAGGATTTTGACCCAGCGACGATGAAGGAACGGCGATATATTTCCAAGTCGGGATGGTGTGTGACTTGGAGGGGAACGTGCAGGTGGTGTTGTTCCCATGCGCCTGCTGCCCTTGTCCTTCTAGGTGGTAGAGGTCGCGGGTTTGGGAGGTGCTGTCGAAGAAGCCTTGGCGAGTTGCTGCAGTGCATCCTGTGGATGGTGCACACTGCAGCCACAGTGCGCCGGTGGTGAAGGGAGTGAATGTTTAGGGTGGTGGATGGGGTGCCAATCAAGCGGGCTGCTTTATCTTGGATGGTGCCGAGCTTCTTGAGTGTTGTTGGAGCTGCACTCATCCAGGCAAGTGGAGAGTATTCCATCACACTCCTGACTTGTGCCTTGTAGATGGTGGAAAGGCTTTGGGGAGTCAGGAGGTGAGTCACTCGCCGCAGAATACCCAGCCTCTGACCTGCTCTCGTAGCCACAGTATTTATATGGCTGGTCCAGTTAAGTTTCTGGTCAATGGTGACCCCCAGGATGTTGATGGTGGGGGATTCGGCGATGGTAATGCCGTTGAATGTCAAGGGGAGGTGGTTAGACTCTCTCTTGTTGGAGATGGTCATTGCCTGGCACTTATCTGGCGCGAATGTTACTTGCCACTTATGAGCCCAAGCCTGGATGTTGTCCAGGTCTTGCTGCATGCAGGCTCGGACTGCTTCATTATCTGAGGGGTTGCGAATGGAACTGAACGCTGTGTAGTCATCAGCGAACATCCCCATTTCTGACCTTATGATGGAGGGAAGGTCATTGATGAAGCAGCTGAAGATGGTTGGGCCTTGGACACTGCCCTGTGGAACTCCTGCAGCAATGCCCTGGGGCTGAGATGACTGGCCTCCAACAACCACTACCATCTTCCTTTGTGCCAGGTATGACTCCAGCCACTGAAGCAAAGACGGGTAAATGAAGTTGAGATACAGATCAGTCATAAGTAATTTCATGCCATTCAATTAAATCAAGGGGCTGAATGGCCTACTTCTGTTCCTGTGTTCCAGTGAAATCTTGGCCAAAAACATGGGTTTTAAGAGGATTTTCAAAGCGGAGAGGGAGGTGGAGAAATAGTGGGATTTAGGGAGATAATTCCAAAAAGTGGGATCCAGGAGGCTGAAAGATCTACAACAACTGGCAGAGCAAACAGAGTGGGTATGCAAAAAAAGTCCAGATGAAGAGGACTGGAGTGTTTGGGGGAGTTGGAGGTAGAGGTGAAATATAGGACCAGAGGAGATTACAACATTAGAGTGAGGCAAGGCAGTGGAGGGATTTAAAGACTAGGGTGAGGATTTTAAATTTGATACATTGGGGATTGGAGGCAATGTAAGTCAGCAAGGACAGCTGATGAGTTAGTGATACTTTTGTGCAGGACTTGATGTGTGGAGAAGAGTTTTTGGACAAGTGGAGATGATGAAGGAAGGTAAGCCAACAGAGGGAGCATTGAAGTAGTCAAGTGTGGAGGTGATGAAGGAATGTGTCAGAGTTCCAACTGTGAAGGGACAGAGGTGGGCCATGTTGCAGAGGTGGAAGTAGGTGGTCTTTGTGAGGGAGAGATTGAGGCCTGAAATTCAGTTCAGGATTGAATAGGATGCCAAGTTTGCAAATGATGTGGTCGAGACTGAGACAGTGGCTGGGAGGGGGATAGAATTAATGGCAAAGGAGCGGAGTTTATGGTAGGGGCCAAAAATGGTGGCTTTTGTTTTCCAGATGTTGAATTGAAAGAAGCTTTGACTTATCCAAGACTGGATGTTGGCCAGGCAGTCTGACAGCGCAGAAACAGTTGAGTGGTCAAGAGAGGTGGTGGAGAGATAAAGCTGAGCGTCGTCATCATACATGTGGAAATGGACCCCCATAATGTCATGGAGGGCTGTCTGTAGATGACGATGAGGAGAAACCTAAAAATAAGTTTTTGGGGAGCCTCTGGAGGTGACAATGAAGGGTCAGTACAGACGCTATTACTAGAGATGTGCTGGCTGCATCGAGATAGGTAGGAATGAAATTATGAGTGGGTAGTCCCATAAAGTTGGGTGATGGAGGAGAGATGTTGGAAGATGATATGGTCAGTGGCTTCAAATGTTGCGGTCGAGGAGAGATCAAGCAGTATAGTCACAGAAGGTGTCGTTTGTGACTTTGTTTCGGGACATTTTGGCGCTTTGATAAAGGAAGAACCCAGACTCGGGAGGGGAATTCAAAGGGAACCCAATAAACTGAGCACAGATTGGATATCGAGATTTTCATGAACATGAACTGGCTGGGTGCCAGTGACTGGATAAACTTACTAAGTTGTTTTGTTTTGAGAAGAACCTTATTTATTAAAATGAGAAATCTTTGTTTTACAAGGATGATGTCATGACCCGCTTAGAGGAGGCTATGCAGTGACTCAATTGGTAACCCGAAATGACTTGTCCTAATTTATTCCGAAAATAGGATTTGTTGTTTATGGAGCAATAGTCTGGGAGGGAGGGACTGCAGCCAAGATTTCACACAGATGGACATGCATAGCTCAGTAACCCTTCAGCCCTAAAAACAAGAGGGGGGGGGGGAAAAGAAGACTTTGGTGCTTTATTGTTTGAGCTACTTGAAAAGTAAGTAATCCAAGGACACAGCCTCCCTCTCTCTCCCCGCCCCCCCCCCCCCCGCCATGCTCCTATTCACGTTGCCCCTTTAACAGTGGAATACATGCTTGTGCATATTTTTGGCAAAAACATGAGGGATAATAACTGTGGAATTGCCCTTATTTCCCCTGAAGTGAAGAACAGTTGAATAATTCCGAGCTCCCTGTTAAGTATCCATCCTAAATTCTGTCGAGTGACATTCCCCTTGAACAGTATTAACAGCAGTCGTTTGCTCTCTGTCCTCAGTTGGATTTTTCCCCCCTATGTGCTGCTCTGGGTTTAGGGAGATTCTATTTGAAATGGAAAAAGATTCTTCATGAGGATAGCTGCACTTTCTATTTTCCCCCAGCAGTGGTTGCAAGGGAGTGAAGCCCTGTAGCAGACCAATGCATCTGCAACAAGAATATAAAAGTGTCCCAGGTGGGCGAGATCCAAAACAATACTCTTTGTCCAGAGGCATTATGGGACAACCGTTCCTTTTTTTTGTCAAAAAGAAAAGCTGAGTTTTTCTTTCAGAATGAGGATTTAACTGTATACAGTTTTTACATGAACTAAGCTTTTGCTTACATCCATTGAGGTCAGACATCAAATTAAACAACCAGATTAAAATTGGACACTGCAACTTGTTTTGTCTTCCTTCCTGGGCCTGAAAGTACTCATTTCTGAGCTATCGCTGTCCATCGATGTGTCATTATGTCAGTAATATTGAAACCTGCAAGGACTCATCTCCAAGATGTCCTTGTCTGTATGTATTGGTGTGCCTGTAAAAATGATGCCTGAAAGGACTTATTATGGAGCTGTGCCCGACTTTCAGTGTATCACGTGACTGTAATAGTGAAACCTGAAAGGATCAATTTCCAAGCTGCTTCTATCTTCATAGAATTGTGTCTGTAATAGTGGGGCCTGAAAGAAATTGTTGCTAAGCCGACCCTGACTGTCTGTAATAGTTTTAATAAATCGCAGATTAAATAATGTTTTCCTCCAGTCCTTACATTTTGGTGTTGATTTAGGAGCTTCTTGATCATTTCCAACAAAATGAAAAATTATTGTGTAGTAGCAGTGTGATGGCTGGTGTTTTGATGTCACAATTATATCAGACAGATGTGCTCCAGGGGGTAGGTGGGTTGTCAGTGAGCTGGCCAAGGGAAAGCGAAATGGTGGAACAAGAAAAGGAAAGGATGAATTAATTTTATTTTAAACATTAAAGAACTTTGCTCATTACAGAGAGTGAAAGAAAGTAATTGGGAGCTGTACAGACAGGTCTTTGCTGTGCATCAGCCCAGCTGCTTTAATTCTATTTTTTTTTGCCTTGCCCCTTCGAGGCTGTCATCCTCCTTCAAACAAGAGGATCGGGCAGCCGAGACCGCCAACTTCTCCAAGGCTACTTTAATCAGCTAACACAAGGTGCACTTATAGGGGTGAGATTTCCTTGTCAAATTGTTCCTCATGAGATGATTTGTTCAGCAGCCGTAATGCACTGTCTCCAGCAGTCTGCCAAAAACATAATGAAATGCAGGTTACTGAGAGAATAACTGTTGAGGCTTAAATTTGACCTCAACCTTCTGAAATGTATCCCAGTGTTGTACTGCGAGGGCTACGAGGCTATCCATAACCTCCTTTTATTTGTAATTGGGCAGTTGGTTAATGGCAGCACTTGCACATGCTTTGCCCTTTGTACATGGTTGAATGCTTGATACAAGTAGAACTTATGGAGACAGTCGGCCTTCATGACCCTCGGACAGTGTCGGACTCGCAGAAAATCGCTCACCGTGTTTTTCCACTGACTTAAATGTTCTGAGTATTTTCTGAGTATTTCCACGTGGACTGCCTTCATACCCACATCACAGGTAGAACTGCAGAAGTCAAGGACAAGTGGCCGGGGTGGGGGTAGGCATAGGAAAGAGGCCAATTTTGATCTGATATTTAGCAATGATGGTGAAATAAGAGATTGCATGAAGCCACAAAAGATTTATATCAGAATCTGGAGCTAAACAGTTATATGCTGATTAAAAAGAGAAATGCAATTATTAAAAAAAAACTCTAGGGAAACAGTTAAGGATTAACTTGTAAAATATATAAAACTAAATGAAAATTTGTGAAATGGGTGATCTGGGATGATTTGTGAAAATTGCTAAAATAAATGTAGAAGAATGTTAGGGAAATTAACAATTTTTGAGGGGTATTTTAGTGGCCAGATATTAAAGAACAAGTAGGACCTCCTAAAGATGAAAGGGATGAGATGGCAGGGAAGAAAGATTGGTAGATTGCTTTATTTAATAAAATATTCACTGTAGAAAATGATGTGTCCTTTCCTGTAGTTGGATGGGTAGGAAATGCATCCGAGTTGATGGAGAAGATAGATTAGTAATGAAATGGTCATTAAAAACTGGAGTGCTTGAATATTCATAAGACAACAGAACCAGATGGAATGCATCCAAAAATACTTAAGGAAATGAGGACAGAAGTAAGGGAAACTGTAGCTGAAATATTTCACGGTTCATTAAATACATGGGTAGTACCAGAAGATTGGAAAATAGCTAATGTTATTCTAATTTTTAAAGGTCAGAAGTACGATCTGGGAATTTATAAACCTTCTAAGCTTGACATCTATAAGCATGAAAAGCATTGGTGTTGGTCTTAAAGGAAGCAAGTTAAGAGCATTTGATAAGAGTAAAGGCATTAATTCCGAGCCAACATGGATTTATGGAAGGCAGGTCATACTGTACAAATTTATTGAAATTCTTTGATTATTTCACAGAATTGATGGATGACAGTAATGTACATTTTGACTTTCTGAAGTCATTTGATATGGTGTCACATTGGAGATCTGTGGTTAAAATAGGATAAAGGGGTGGAGGAAGATGTTGTAAATTGGATAATAAATGGCTAAATAGTCGGCAACCAAGGCTGGCGATCAATGGTAGTAGTACTAATAGGACAGCTGCGATCAGTAAGGTATCTCAGGGCTTAGCCCAAGAACCTTTACCGTTCACAATAGTTGGAAATGATATCAATGAAGCTAATAAAAGTACAGCGGCCAAGTTGTATAGCAAAGCAGGATAGTCAGAGTTGGGGGGGGGGGTGAAATTTGAGGAAGTATACTGAAATGTTGAAACTGTGCAGTTTACTGAATAATACTGAACCAGGGCACATTTCTGTTTAAACAATTCAGATGTATGGTGAATGCTGTTTGCTTCACAATCTTCCTTGATTATATTCTCCTAACCTGCACCCTCTGAAACCCTATTGTCTCATTCAATTGGCTAAATATAACTATTATAAAACATGGGTTGGGGGCTCCACCAAAGGCTTAGTGCATAATTGCACTTCATGAGGTAAATTTTCACTTTCATCACTTGAGTGGTAATCTGGTGGAGCAGGTCGCCAACCTGCCCAATTTTCATCCCAGTGAAGGCGATAATTACCCATACGAGAAGATTGCTCGTCCGTTCTGACTTGATTAATCTCAGCAAAAAAATCACAGTAGGAGGTCCTTAATTGTCTTCAGTGTCCAAGGTCAGAGAGGGAAAAAATTAGCCACAGTATCCAACCATTTTTGCTATGTAGTGTCTCTTGCTGGAAAGTACACAGGATTTCAGGTAAGAACAGGTTGTGTTCCATAGTCAAGTAGCATCCCGGCCTCACTGTCTAGACTTGCATTTGAAGTACTGGAATGATGCCAGCATTTGTAAAACCATCCCCCAGCATGAGTTTCCTCCTTCAGAAAGATTGGAACATGTCTAACTACGCTTCACTGAAGGTAACATTGTGGATGGACGCAATACACATTTTGTGGTAAAACTCTTAATTTAGAAGTGTTCATGAATAGAGCCAGTTAGAAGTAAATTCTTAGTGTCATCATTGCACCATTTTAACTTTGTTATTGGTTAATGTACATTGTGCAAAAGATAATGGTTTTGCATTGGTTGCATACCATTGATCTAGAAGATGCACACTGCTTGTACAGTCTGTCATTGGCTGCTATAAACAGCTGAGATGTTGGTTGAATATTAATTCCTCCATCACTAACTCAATGCGTCATACTGTGCCTCTTTTGTGGTTAGTACACAGTTCACTATATAATTCGCAAAACTTATACAATACACACGCAGGGTAAAATTGACCTTACTCATTGTGTACGTATGGGGGTTGACTGACCTGTTGAAACCAAACAATCTGATAAAGGCTTGAGTAGTACCCAGCGAGAATAGGAGCTGCTCAGGCACATGTGCCCACAAACTGTGCAGTGCAAGATGGAAGTTCTCCTTGACCCAACATATATAGTGTATTGTATAGGATCTGATACAGAACCACAGATAAGCTGTACAGTACCATATGGAAATGAGTTGTTAGCTTTTCTCACTGCATTCTAGGTCTAAATTTTAATAGTATTCTAATAACTACAACAAAAGCTCAACAATTGGTTTCCAACGATCACAGCAATTAAAACCTGGGTCTGAGGGAACTAATGGCTCTGATTTCTATTGGTCTTTAGCACTGCTGTTTATTGCTTCACAATGTATTTTATGGTGTGGGGCAATAGCCATAGTCAGTCAGCTACTTATTACAAAACCTGTTGGAAACATCGAGAATAATGATGTAGCGTATTTGGCAGGGTCTTTAATGACTGACTGAACATGTAGACAAGATTTTTGATTGACTTTTTTTTGCTGGACTCATAATATAGTAATTTAACACAAATGGAAACCCATCTTATTCTGATCAAGTTCAGCCTCTACAGATTGACTGTGGTCAATGGTACAAGTAAAGCATAAAGCTAAAATAAGCATCAGAAACTCTCCATTAATAGAAAAAAAAGAGATAAACAGATGGAAAGGGGAAGCATTAAGAAGGTAATGAGAGAGAGAGAAGATGACAAGGCAGTGGAACAGGTTACAATCTGTGGGATGCAGCTTGATTTGAGGGGAAGGCATCAGGTTGGGTTCTTCAGTCAAGTGCCAACTTGCTGTCCTCCTGCATATCCAAAATGATGCAGCCAATTAACACTTAGTATGTAACCGTAGTATATAAAAACCTGCTCCCTTTTACTCGCAAAACTGCTCCCAAACCGATCTTCTGAAGTCATCATCGCTGTATTTAATACAGGAACAAATTTAGAACGAATGTTAAAGGTAATGATACATAGGTTTTCTAAGAAAGGATTTTGAAACACTCTGCCCTGCACATCACACTTGGGTCTGAGAAGTATTGTTCTTAAAGGAAAGCCTTGAAATTGGTAATTCTGGTGAGATGCAATTAGTGGACATGCGATGGCTAATACAAGTGAGCAACTGCACCTCTTTTTGTAAAGCTTGTTATCTAAACCTCCTCTCCCCATTGCTGTGTTTCATGCCTACTCTATTGATGCTCCTTTGGTCACTGCTTCACTAAACCTGCTTCTCTTGTTACTGCTAAGTTCCTAATAAACTGTCCAGTGTACTCTTCCTCCTTATCCGTCTTCATCTTCACTCTGTTGAACTTGTTCTTTCACAGATCCTTCAAATTATGAAACTTCGTACCTCCTTCTGTTGTCCTTTCTGTCATTGCTTCTTCTGACAATCTAAAGGCTTTTGAAACTCAAGCTTGGTGCTACCAAACCATTATCACTTGATTTTTCCTGTTGTGCATCCTACTTTTTTCTTACTTGGTGGTGTCCTCATTGAGCCTTGACTGTTTTTCAATATTAAAAAAAAAGATCATTAGACATGAATAGAAATAATCATTAAAAACAGCTACGCTTAGGAGAAAGAAGCCCAAATATTTAGATGAAGCTATTTCGCCAGATCTGTAGTTGTAAAGATGAGTGACCATACCAGGCCAATTAAACTCAATGTATTTAAGGATAGGGATAGTCACACTGATAACCCTCTCAAATAGTCAATCATGCACAGTCCATAAACTTCCTGCCCTATGAACATAAGTAATTTGGCAATTGGATGCTCCTCATTGTGATTCTGGTCTGATTTATAGCCACTTAGCAGCTTGAGATGTTTGATCAGTGATTGAACTCTGAGACAAACCTTTCTGAAAGGTCATGTGCATTTCATTTTTGCTTTCTCAGGTTTCGGAGGGAAGAGGGGGGGATGTTTGTAGACTAGTTTATAACTTGACCTGGCTTGGAACAACCTATGGCACAAATCAGTCAAGATTGATGCTGGGAGGGAGAACATGTTTTGCAGTTTTATTTACTGGAGTCTGAACTTATCAACTGAGTGGGTGTTTTCATAAAGATCATCATTCAAAATCTAAGACCACAATTAATGGCATGCTGTGTCTGCTAATGAACAAGACAGAAACCATTGCTCACTTTGCTCGTCTGAGCTTCTATTTCAAAGATAACAAATGGACACAATTCAATCTCAAGACTGATGTTACTTTTAAAAATATTCCATTTACAACAATTTCACTGCTGTTTTCATAAATGTTTTCGAATGGGTGACATGCTCACTTTTCATCTCCAGAACCGGGGCACAAATCCAGCCCAAATTGGTGGGATGAAAGTGTTCAGCACAAAACAAAATGGATTAACTGGTCATTCATTACATTGCTGTTTCTGGGACCTTGCTGTGTGCAACCGCTGCCTTGTTTGCCTCCAAAACTACAATGACTACACTTTTTTAAAAAAAAATCATTGGCTGAATGTGAAGAGCTTTGGGATGTCCTGAGGATGTGAAACAAAATATATAAAGCCAGGGATCCAGTGGAGCAAATTTGCAGGAAAATTACAGAGAGGTGCAAGAACTATAGAATAGTGATAATGGGGGACTTCAACTATCCTAATATAGACTGGGATAGTAATAGTGTAAAGAGGGGGAGGAATTTCTGAAGTGTGTTCAGGAGAACTATCTGGATCAGTATGTTTTCAACGAGGAAGAAGGCATTGGATCTAGTTCTGAGGAATCAAGTGGAGCAAGTGTCAGTGGGGGACCATCCAGGGAACAGTGATCATAATATCATAAGGTTTAGATTAGTTATGGAAAAGGACAAGGAGCAATCTAGAGTAAAAATACTTAATTGGAGGAGGGCCCATTTCAGTGGGTTGAGAACAGATTTGGCCAGGGTAAAATGGAATCAAAGATTGGCAGGCAAAACTGTAATCGAACAATGGGCAGCCTTTAAAGAGGAGATGGTTCAGGTACAGTCTAGGTAAATTCCCATGAGGGGGAAAGGTAGGGCAATCAAAGCCCAAGCTCCCTGGATGATGAAAGAGAGAGAGAATAAGATGAATCAGAAAAAGGGGGTGTATGACGGCTGTCAGATCAATAATACAAGTGAGAACCAGGTTGAATATAGCAAGTACAGAGGAGAAGTGAAAAAGGAAATGAGGGGCAAAGAGAGAGTATGAGAATAGACTGGCAGTTAACACAAAAGGGAATCCAAAAGTCTTCTATAGGCATATAAAAAGTAAACTGGTAGTAAGGGGAGGGGTGGGGCCGATTAGGGACCAAGAAGAAGATGGGGGCAGAGGGCATGGCTGAGGAACTAAATGAGTACATATCTGTCTTTACCAAGGAAGAAGATGCTGCCAAAGTCACAGTAAAAGAGGAGGTAATTGAGATACTGGATGGGCTAAAAATTGATAAAGGGGAGGTACTAGATAGGCTGGCTGTACTTAAAGTAGATAAGTCAGCTGGTCTGGATGGGATGCATCCTAGGTTGCTGAGGGAAGTAAGAATGGAAATAGCAGAGGTGCTGGCCATAATCTTCCGAACATCCTTAGATACGGGGGTGGTTCCAAACGACTAGAGAATTGCAAATGTTACACTCTTGTTAAAAAAGGGTGTAAGGATAAACCTGGCAACTGTAGCCAATCAGTTTAATCTCTGTGGTGGGGAAGCTTTTAGAAATGATAATCCGGGACAAAATTAATAGTCACTTGGACAAGTGTGGATCAATAAAGGAAAGCCAGCACGGATTTGTTACAGGCAAATCATGTTTAACTAACTGATGAAGTAACAGAGAGGGTTGATGATGGCAATGCGGTTGATGTGCATATGGACTTTCAAAAGGCGTTTGATGAAGTGCCGCATGATAGGCTTGTCAGCAAAATTGAAGCCCATGGAATAAAAAGGGCAGTGGCAACATGGATATGAAATTGGCTAAGTGACAGGAAACAGAGGGTAGTGGTAAACGGTTGTTTTTTGGACTGGAGGAAGGTAGACAGTGGTGTTCCCCAGGGATTGATAGTAGGATCACAGCTTTTTTTTTGATATATTAATGACTTGGACTTGGGTGTACAGGGCACAATTTCAAAATTTGCAGATGACGCCAAACTTGGAAGTGTACTAAACGGTGAGGAGGATAGTGACAGACTTCAAGAAGATATAGACAGGCTGGTGGGATGGGCGGACACGTGACAGATGAAATTTAACACAGAGAAGTGCAAAGTGATACATTTTGGCAGGAAGAATGAGGAAAGGCAATATAAACTAAGTGGTAAAATTCCAAAGGGGGTGCAGGAACAGAGACCTTGGGGTATATGTGCACAAACCTTTGAAGGTGGCAATAGAGGTTGAAAAAGTGATTAAAAATGCATATGGGATCCTGGGCTTTATAAATAGAGGCATAGAGTACAAAAGAAAGGAAGTTATGTTGAAGCTTTATAAAACACTGGTTTGGCCACAACTGGAATATTGTGTCCAATTCTGGGTACCGCATTTTAGGAAGGATGTGAAGGCCTAAGAGAGGGTGCAGAGAAGATTCACTTGAATGGTTCCAGAGATGAGGGACTTCAGTTACTTAGATAGACTGGAGAAGCTGGGTTTGTTCTCCTTAGTGCAGAGAAGGTTGAGAAGAGATTTGATAGAAGTGTTCAAAACCATGAAGGGTTTAGATAAAGTAAATAAAGAGAAACTGTTCCCATTTGCGGAAGGGTCAAGAACCAGAGGACGCAAGTTTATGGTGATTGGCAAAAGAACCAAGGCAACACGAGGAAAAACTTTATTACACAGCGAGCAGTTATGATCTGGAATGTGCTGCCTGAAAGGGAGATGGAAGCAGATTCAGTCGTGGCTTTCAAAAAGGAATTGGATAAATACTTGAAGGGAAAAATTTGCAGGGTTACGGAGAAAGAGTGGGGGAATAGGACTAACTGGATTGCTCTTACAAAGAGCTGGCATGGGCTAGATAGGCCAAATGGCCTCCTTCTGTGCTGTAACCATTCTATGACGCCTTTGTTTGTCTCTTTATTTTTCCTATCTCTGAAAAGATCAGCTGAAAAAGTTTTCAGTGAGTTTAGGGTTGTCTCAGTCCATTTCCTCATGATGTAGTTAGCAAGTCTTGCTCAGCTCTTCTTCCCACTATGTGCTGCTCAGTTATTTAAAGTACTGTTGATCAGCTAGATTCGGTGCATTCAACAATGTGCATGTATAGTAGGAATAATTCATGATCATTGGGAGGAATGAATATGTA
Organism: Heptranchias perlo; assembly: GCF_035084215.1. NCBI lineage: Eukaryota > Metazoa > Chordata > Chondrichthyes > Hexanchiformes > Hexanchidae > Heptranchias > Heptranchias perlo. The sequence continues at coordinate 21,085,125 of NC_090338.1, forward strand.
GTGTTATAAACATGATCATTTTATTAGGAGGCCTATTATAGTCAGCTTCCATTCTGCTAATAATTGAAGCAAAGGTTAAAATAATAAAAATGAAGAAAAGTAAAAGCAAGTAAAGTGGAGAGCTAAAACAAATGTAAATTAATGAGCTGTGGCAGTGCCATGTGTCCCGTTAGAGCTGGAGCTGAGCCCAGGCAGCAGCTTGTGCATTGCCACCATCTCGTGCCCTTGGTGCTAGGGACTGGTACTGTTCTGAGATGGAGGCCGTGGAACCACCAGTGCATCTCTTTAGCTCCAAACTTGGCATTAATGAATTGGTCAGTGAATGCTGGGGCCAGCTACTCATCCTCCTATGGTCACATATCCTCTCACAAATTTATGGCATTTGTTTGAATTCCTCGACTGACCCCCTAGCTCCATCTCCTCCTCTTCCCCCCACCCCCACCCCCGCAGAAGAAACAAATCATTCTGTAGATCTGTAAACTGCTATGCAGTATCCGCTTGTGTATTGCTGAGACAACAAACACTCATGCTTAAATGTCAAAGGAGTGACGAGTCTCAGTTGGAGCTACTAACTCCTGCAGCTATTGCTTCACTCATGGAAGAAATCGGACTGTGTTATATTAATTGACCTTTAACAGGTTTAACATTGCTTTTCTCATGATTTTCTTCAAACTTTCTCAGCATATTGTAAACATCAGAGGAAAACTAGGAACGGTGCGAGAAACAAATATGCTGTTCAGCGATTTGCTCCCCAATTTATGTGCTGCTAATAATCAATCTCACTACAATTAGTGTTGAGTGCAAATCAGAGCAAATGCTATTAATCCTGTTCTCTTGGACTATCCATCTTGGTAACTCTTCCCAGCTAGCCTCTTAAAGAAAGATGTGATCAGCAGAAATAGGAAGAAAAAGATGATTTTTTTTGTAACTTATCAGATGGATCCTGGTAGCAAATCTGCCTCTTTAAACCCCAATGCTACCACATGCTGCATTCAGTGGAGCGTAGTAATTACTCTTGTACAAGTCAGGACTCTGGCGTGTCTCTTGTACAAGTCAGGACCCTGGCGTGTCTCTTGTACAAGTCAGGACCCTGGCGTGTCTCTTGTACAAGTCAGGACCCTGGCGTGTCTCTTGTACAAGTCAGGACCCTGGCGTGTCTCTTGTACACGTCAGGACCCTGGCGTGTCTCTTGTACACGTCAGGACCCTGGCGTGTCTCTTGTACAAGTCAAGACCCTGGCTGATCAGAGCAGCATTTCCTCCTTCAATGAGATTGAAACTGCATGTCACTGAGCAAAATGGATTACTCAAGGAATTAAAAGGAATTAAAATGAATTAAACTCTCACTTTTAAAGTCCGATGACACTGAATTGGCTGCTTTTCAACATAATTGCCAGTGTCATAAAGTTTCAAGAGATCAGTTGTGAAAGGAAGTCTTAAATTCCAACAATGCGTCAAAAGTATCAGATAAAAATTTCATTCTATTACTTCTCGTATCAATTGTGGTGCTCTTAAACCGTGTTTTTTTTCTCTCTCAGTAACGTGCATTTCATTTGTGCTTTCTTAGCAACAACTCATGCTTGTCAAAATATTGATTCATCTAGCATAAAGCATGCAGTATGTCGGGCAGATTTACTCTGCCTCTGAGTTGTGCAGTAAGAATTAATCACATTATCTATTAAACTCGGAAATATATTTTGCAGAAGTACAATACATAGAGGTTAACGTGTCTGGGAGTGTGTTACAAGGTTGTATCACACTTACTGATGGACATTTCAACATCATTTCAGCCTTGAGATATTTATAACCTGGGGATCATCCCAGTTTTTTTTAACATATTGTGAGGTGAATTTTTGCTTTAATTAAAGTGAATGCTATTCGTGTTGGGAACAGAAATGATGTTTTAATATACTTTTTGAACCCAGTTTTAGTATTGAATACTCCAGGTCAGTTATAATGCACCACCTCCCCCAGTGTAAGATTTCTGTTTCTCACACCAACTATCCTTGTGGTCTTGAGGTGAGACTGGTAACTTGATAAAATTCAGACAGTCATGTGCCATAGACTTGAGCTGCTGTTTGGTTGAGATTACTAAAACTCATTCTGCTCGGAATCCTTGCATATCGTAGTCTGTGGATATTTATGAGCTGAAGGTGAATGCAGAGTATTCTGTCCCATCCATTTCCCCAATTTATCCCACCCACCTCAACCATATAAATATGTATTTTCTTTTTTGCATTAGTTAGCTTTCCCATTGAGTGTTGCTGTTGGAGTTCAGTGACAATGTGCAGAGCTTTGGGCTACTGTAGGACAATGGAGTTGGAGTCTGACAGCTTGAAACTGTGGGAGTTGTGGTGTGTTTGTTTGGTCATGTTGTATCAGCCTCAAAATTGTGATGGAGGCTGGGTTGCACAGTGGCTCATGGGAGTTGTGGTTGTTGTTTTTCTGATATGTTTTGGCCCAGCTGAGACATGATGCTATTGGGGAAGGGTATACCTGAGCATGAGGATGTTTGCAAGGCCTTGTGTTTTGAATCAGGGTGGTTAGGTGTGTGTGAGAGGGGCTGTGGCAGGAGTATGGGTGATATAGGTGGAATGGGTTGAACTTTTATGCTCCATGTTATAAATGTTATCTTTCAAGGTATATGGTGGTGGCAAACTGTCATGGAATCTGTATTTCTAAGATTTTTTTCGGTGAAATGAAATTAGGGAGAATGTCACAGTAGAAACTGCTCCGTGTGTGCAAAATGATCAGTGTCAGCAAAAGGGTGCAAGGATAAACCCAGTAACTACAGGCCAGTCAGTTTAACCTGGTGGTGGAGAAACTTTTAGAAACAATAATCCAGGATAGAATTAGCAGTCACTTGGACAAGTGTGGATTGATATGGGAAAGCCAGCATGGGTTTGTTAAAGGGTTAATTGTGTTTGACTAACTTGATTGAGTTTTTTGATGAGGTAACAGAGAGGGTTGATAAGGGTAATGCAGTTGATGTGGTGTATATGGAAGTTCAAAAGGCATTTGATAACAAGCCTATTGTACGGCATTTTATCAAGATTGAAGCCCATGGAATAAAAGGGACAGTAGCAGCATGGATACAGAATTGGTTAAGTAACAGGAAACAAAGAGTAGTGGTGACCGGTTGTTTTTCGGACCGGAGGGAGGTGTACAGTGGTGTTCCCAGGGGGTACGTACTAGGACCACTGCTTTTCTTGATATATATTAATGACTTGGACTTGGGTGTACAGGGCACAATTTCCAAATTTGCAGATGACACAAAACTTGGAAGTGTACTAAACAGTGAGGAGGATAGTGATAGACTTCAAGAGGATATAGACAGGCTGGTGGCATGGGCGGCGGACATGTGGCAGACGAAATGTTACGCAGAAAAATGCGACGTGATACATTTCGGTAGGAAGAATGAGGAGAGGCAATATAAACTAGAGGGCACAATTCTAAAAGGGGTACAGGAACAGAGAGATCTGGGGGCATATGTGCACAAGTCGTTGAAGGTGGCAGGGCAGGTATAGAAAGTGATTAAAAAAGCATATGGGATCCTGGGCTTTATAAATAGAGGCATAGAGTACAAATGCAAGGAAGTCATGACGAACCTTGATGAAACGCTGGTTCGGCCACAACTGGAGTATTGTGTCCAGTTCTGGGCACTACATTTTAGGAAAGATGTGGAGGTCTTAGAGAGGGTGCAGAAGAAATTCATTAGAATGATTCCAGGGATGAGGGACTTCAGTTATGTGGATAGACTGGGGAAACTGTTCTCCTTGGAACAGAGAATATTGAGAGAAGATTTGATAGAGGTATTCAAAATCATGAAAGGTCTAGGCAGTGTAGATAGAGAAACTGCTCCCATTGGCAGAAGAGTCGAGAACCAGAGGACATAGATTTAAGGTATTGGCAAAAGAACCAAACGTGATATGTTTTACACTGTGAGTGGATAGGATCTGGATTGCACTGCTGGGGTTGGGAGTGGGGGGGCGGTCGGTGGTGGAGGCAGATTCAGTCTTGGTTTTCAAAAGAGAACAGGATAAGTACTTGAAAGGAAAAAAATTGCAGGGCCATGGGGTAGGGCAGGGGAGTGGGACTAGCTGGATTGCTCTAGCCAGAACAGAGTCGATGGCCCGAATGGCCTCCTTCCGTGCTGTAACCTTTTTATGATTCTACGGAGACTTGGGTTCCACTTTGGGCTGGTCTCAGCCAAGGACTCCGAGGTGAAAGGGTAGCACTCTTCAGTGACCACGTCATGCAGTCCCCCTTGTGTAAACCATAGAACTATTTATTTTAAACCTGACATATCTAAAGCAGCATTTCAGTTTGAATGCCACACGGCTGTCCTCCTTTCAAACCAGTGATCCATTTCTTTAAAACCCAATTAACATTTAACCAGACTGTGTTTTCAACAGTTTGATGGATGTTAATTAAAATGTGTTACTTAAAATAAATACAAATGTGTTGCAGGTGTAAGTTTGGGGAGTGTGGTCCTGAATCTTCCTGTTTCTCCAACCCCACCCTCTGACTAACAACCCCATTTAAAATGGCCCATTCGATTCATGCATGTGTTATTTTAACTTACCGATTGCGACCTTTTTATATTCACTTTTTAAGCAAATTGGATTAACAACGATACTTCAATTCAGTGCAGGTTTCACGTGACACTTAACAGTGCAATGACTAATGCGATTTATTCTGGATACAAGTATTTTTTTATTAAGTTCCCGCTTGTTCTTCGGAGGTATACATAAAATACCTGACCTGGGAGATTGCTGGGTTGCAAAACAACCAAGAGATTCAGAGGACCTCAAATGACAGAAGCACTACTTAAGCAGTTTTTGAACTTGTTGCAACTGCTCATCAGTACGGTTACGTTATAGCCTTGTAACATAGAGGTCATTTAAATTCTATTGCAAGGAACTTTGTGTTTCAGAGGGGTTGGTAGAGGCTTCTATCATTGAGGGCAATATTAATGACTATTCTGGTAAAATTGTTTCATTCATTTATTCTTTTGTTTCAATTAATTAGAATTTGAACTTTGGTAATGATTTTATGATGTAATAATTGTTGCAAGATAGGAGGCGACAGTGAGACACTACTGTTTATTGTAGTACGTTTAGCAGGCTATTCTTTGTCTTGTGTGTGTATCTATTCTATTCATACACATCACAAAGGATTTCTGTCTGAAGACAGCTTTTTGGTGCCTTGCTTTAATAGAATCATTCCAGTGTAACGTTAGCTCTACTGAGACTGTATCGCAACCAGTGACCATTAAAGAACCAGAGGCTGTTTTATTAGTCAAATCCTCATAAGTACAATACTAATTTGCCAGGATATATTATGTTCAGATCAGGATCATGGTTGGATGAGGATTTCTCTAAATTGCACATAAAAAAAATACCAATTTGCAAATCTTTGTCCCACAGCCCATTTAATTCAGCCACTCATTCTAAACAAATTAAACAATTAAATAGAAAATAGTATTTTACATCGAAGCAATTACACTTCAGAAGTCTGCTACTTTTTCCTAAGTGAAATTTGGTAATGCATTGACTATATTTAGTGCAATCCTTGATTTTTATGCAATTTTTAAATGGCCTACATTTTATGCCGGGAATTCAGATTTTCATCCTATGGAAGTAATTGATTATCAGTCGTAAACTTGATCATCTGTATAACAATAACATAGTTAGCAGCAGTCAGCATGGATTCAGAGGGGGATATCCTGCCTGATGAACCTCCTCGACTTCTTTAAGGAAGTGACAACCCAAATGGACTGTGGAAAACCCTGCAACCTGGTGTACCGTGACTTCCAAAAGCCTTTCGATAAAGTTCCACACATAAGGCTACAATTTAAACTCTCAGCTGTGGGGATTCAGGGTAAACCCTGGGAATTGATAAGAAACCGGTTGAATGGTAGGAAGCAACGAGTACCCATTAGCGGAGTTATGTCAGAGTTTGGGGGGAAGTACTAAGTGCCTCAGGGCTCAGTATTGAGACCACTTCTGTTTCTAATTTACACAAATGCCCTGGATTCAGAAACTCAATGCAAAGTGGTCAAATATGTAGATGATACCAAACTAGGAGGGCCAGTAGAACAGGAAGAGGTAGCTTTGAAATTATAAAAGGATTGGACAAGTTGGCCCAGAATTTCCTGGAATGTTTTGATGTAACTATGGCGTAAGAACAGAGTTGAGCTGCTTTCTTCTGAGGGAATATGCGCTTAACTGATTTATGCCAGTTTTACGCTGAAACATTGTTAGCTGCGAATTTCCTCAATCATTTGTGCCACTCCCAAGTGACATCTGCCAGAATCCCACTCAGCTCATTAACATAGCTCCACCCCCATACAATGGGTGTATATTTACACTCAAAATTTTAAGCGTATCATGAGCCAAGGTCACTATCTCTGGTGTGTTATAGTGATTTTCTGCTTTTAAAGTTTTTTTATATATATATTTCCTGACTGAGACCTGCACTGTATTCTCTATAAACTTGAAAGCTTTTATTATGGGATCAGAATCTGTTAAATTAAAAAGAAAAAATCTTCCACAACTGTAATTTCATAAACATGCTGTGCTTAATGTGCATAAATGATGGTTTGATGGCTTCAAACTTTAAATTTCCCAAGATCAATAAGAAAAAGAGAGAACGAAGAAATATGGTGCATATTCTGTAATTTCCTTGAGTCCCAATTGTTTACGCTGATTTCTTCTTGTTTAACGCCAGTTTTTATATTCGCGTCTATGCTGAAGGATTCTCAAGAAATTTTGGCATATGTTGCCATCAACAAGCTGGGCATAAAAAAGGGAATTAATTTTGGCGTAAGAGCGATCTAGGAAATTCGGGCCCAATACGTAAGTGGGCAGAAAGTGGCAAGTGAAACTAAATAGAGACAAGTGCAAAGTGCTGCACATAAGGATGGAAAAACGGACAACACACGTACTATATGAATGATGTTGAAATAGCTAAGTATGAAACTGAAAGTGACCAGGGAGCCTTAATAGGTGCTAATCATATCCAACCAATGCAGACCAAAGCCAATAAGATGTTGACCTACGTAGCCAAAAAAGTAGACTATAAGTCAGAAGAAATTGAGATTATCTCTTACAAAAGGAAGGTACTGTATAGAATTAGCAGGGCGAGTGTAATCTCCTGGACTAGTTTCATCCAGGGTGGGTGGTCGGAGAGGAATTTCCCAGATTTTTTTCCCCCCAAATTGGCCTGGGTTTTTATCTAGTTTTTCACCTCTCCCAGGAGATCACAAGGTATCACAATTGTGTGGGACAGGCTGGATGGACCAAAGGATCTTTTCCTGTCTGTCATTGTTCCTATGTAACTGGACAGTGCTCTGGTCAGACCACATTTTGGATATTGCGTCCAGTACTAGCCATCAAACAAGAGAAACATTCAAGCATTGGGGCAGTCTGAGAAGAGCCACAAGGCTGATCCCTAATATCAGAGGTCTGAGTTATGAGGAAAGATTGGAGAAACTTGGGCTTTTCAGCCTCGAAAGGTGTCTGAGAGGTGATTTGTATAGAGGTATATAAGATTGCTAAGGGTATAGTTAACTCACAATAAACTGCGAGAGAAGAACTAAAACATGAGGTCAAACCAGTAAAAGGTAATTTTAGGACTGATATCAGGAAATTTTTCTTCAACAAAGATTCGTGATCAACATTTGGAATAGAATTCCAGATAGAGGCAAAAACCCTAGGATCAATTAAGAAACAATTGGGTGCCATAATAGGGGAACATTAGCATCTCTCTGGTGAATGAATTAAGATGCACCACATTGACTTCTTCATCGATAATTATCTTGTGAATGGGAAAGAGGTTTGGGCCCTTGGAATTTTATAATGCGTTTTATCCAGAGTAACATATATTTGTGTTTTACACCAGTTATCCATGTGAATGCTTGTTTCTTTGTCCCAGCACACACACAAATAAGAGCAATTGTTTTTCTCTTTAGTGCAGCAGAATCGAACATTGATCAGTGCAGTGCAGTTGAAAGCCCGTTGGCAAGGGCCCCACTGATTGACTGCACAAGCTTACTGAAGCTGGTTGATTCTTTTAAGTCCATGCACTGTCCCTTCAGGGGGAAGGTTTCATAAAGTACTATGCATTGTGTAAGCTTTTTGCAAGTTAGAAACAACACCAAATGTTACTTGGGGCTCTAAAGAAAAATGCTTTGTGTGGGGTTTGCAGAACTCACCTTTAATGGTACAGCATGGTCTCCTGTGCCCCCACCCCGTGCACCTATAAGAGCTTTTTATATTTGCACACAACTTCATCCAGTTTTGTGTGTGTGGTGTCTCTGCATCTCCCTGTTTTTACAATCAGATGTGGAGAGTGGGTATCTGCAAATGTGCTGGGTTCCACTTTTACACAAACAGCAAACGTATGGGACAGGCTGCACCCAATGTCATGGGAATATAATTGTACAATACCAATGATTTATAATGTGAGATGATTAATATTTGGTGCTTTAAGATATTACTTATTTGATACTCATAAGAGTATCCATCTTTAATCACCTATTACAGTCAATAGTCTAAATCACAACCTGATTGACAATCGTACCTCCAAATCCTTCAAACAGAATGAAAGATAATTGGCTCCATGATCTCAACAGCAGATTTATAGACCTTCATTTTGCTTGGCCTATGATGCACTGTGGAGTACAGCCGATGGAGGGAGACCAGGGAGGTAATTTTAACCCCAAGAACGAATGGGTTGGGGGCAGGTAGGCAGTGTTTTTGGAACGGGGCCGCTTCCTGGCTCCAACGCACCCACTTTCGAGTTTAACCCATGCGCGTTTGGATGGACGTGCACAACAGAAACCCAGAAGTCCCATCACCACTTAAAGCCGACGGGCCGATATTTAAAGGCCCAATTCAGATAGTTGAAACACTTCAGGCAATTTACTTCTTGTGGATTCCGCAACAGAAACGGATTTAACTTCTGAGTGTGTCTCCCGTGGCTTCTGAAACCAGCCTTTGAAAGAGGCGAGCTACAGCCGAAACTCATTGGCCCTTTAAGCGAGTGATTGATACATCTCAATAAAAGGTGAGATATTGCAGCTGGGCACTCCAGTTCTCTCAGACAAACATTTAGCTGGGAGTTCTTTGTGTTTAGACTCAGATTTCTTTGTTGAAACTGAGAATTCTTGTGCTCAGACAAAATTACCTACATTTTGGAGCCCCTCAAACTAACAAGATCAGGATGGGGAACACAATGGATCTATTCCACAATACATCTAAGGAGGGGGCACATCACCATCCGTGGCAAGCACGGCGTGCAGTTCTGGGATCTGCAGGTGCACAAGACAGGTGCGCCACAAGGACCTGCAGAAGAGCAGAGAGGGGACCTATGGAGGGGCGGAGGTCACGGGAGGTACTATCCACGTGAGGGGGTCTACAGGCAGAGGCTGAGCTTCCAGGACCTCTGAAAAGCAGTGCCTACACAGGCTGAGACTGAGTTGGTCAATCCGCAGGCTCCTTCATGAAGAGCCGCTCCCGGCTGGACCTGGTGGCCACGCATTGGCCATTGCAGTTAAAGTCAGCACTGCCCTCAATTTCTTTGTCTCCAGATCCTTCCAGCGCACCACCGGTTACATCTCCAGGATGTCTCAGTTGTCTGCATGTAAGTGCATATGACAGGTGATGGATGGCTTGTTTGCCAGGGCATCCCACAGTGTCAACATCCCCCGTGATGACATCAGCCAGACTGAGAGGGCAGTGGGTTTCAACTGCCTGGCTGGCTTCACATGGGTACAGGGCGCAATTGATTGCACACATGTAGAAATCCCAGGACCTCCATATGAGGCAGGACTGTTCATAAACCGAAAGGGATATCACTCCATCAATGCACAGCTGGTGTGCGACCACCGGAAGAGATTTCTGCAGGCGTGTGCCAGATTCCCTGGCAGCTATCATAACTCATTCATTTTGTGCGAGCCCAACATCTCTTTCAAACAGAAGACAGACGTAAGGACTGGCTCCTTGGAGACAAGGGATAGCCCCTGCACACATGGCTCATGACACCTGTGAGAAACCCCACCAATAAGGCACAAAAGCGATACATTTTCCATTACCTTGCAAAGGTGCAGTTGCAACTCTATCATTCTCATTCTGAACGATGGCCCCCAGGGTTCAGCCTCTGTGTCCAGCTGAGCAGAGCTTGAAGAGGAGTGCGACCCCTGACGCGGACTCTCCGCAGCTGCCCCTGCCATCCGTGTCAGCTCGTGGTCACTTGTGAGTGGTGAATCATCAGGTGACAACCCAACTAACTGTCTAACAGGACCCATCGGAATGCCAATATCTGCGCTGGTGCATGGCTATATGTCATGTGATGGTGCACCCTCACAAAGAATGAGGCCCTCTAAGGAATCGCTTTCTTCCATCGCGGCTCCTTCGTCTTGAAGGCATGAAGGCCCTGGAAGACAACAGAAATCAATATTAATTAATCATCGGAAAATTGACCATCTTTCCACTGACCATACTGAGGTCTGGAACAGTTGAATCATTGATAAAATCAAATCTTCATATGTGTGAAAGATGTTAGTTTTGTCACCAGCCATCTGAGGATTGCCAGTCTCTCCATCTCCGACAGATAGGCATGCAATGGTCAGGCTTATTTCCATTGCCACCTCCTCCATATCCGCCACCTCCAGTTCTGCTCGTTTCTTGTGTTTCGTGCTCTCTTCTCCTGCAAGGGGAGAAAGAACAGACCTGAGTGACTGAAGGTTACGTATTCACCCTGTGAATGCATTGTTTTGGATGAGGCTGTCAATGAAACAGATGCATCAGAGGGTGACTATAAGACAGATGCATCACATTGCATCAGGATTGGGGTGAGTGGCAGTGGTGGGTGCATAAAAAGGGAGGTGAGGAGGTGCATAGAAAGTGAAGGTTAGTTGATGCTGAAACTTAAGTGGGTGTGAGCAGTGATTGGATGGAGTAGGCTTGCCAAGACAGACAAGAGTGAAAGGGGGATGTTGCATTTCACAGGATGTGGGTGAATCAGCAAATGTACTCACTTTTTCTGACTTAGGTCATTGAACCACTTTCTGTGCTGCAGCCAAGATCTGGGCACAGTGCTCCTGCTGCTCAGCATTACTGCTGCCTCCAGCCACACTTGGTGACAGAACCGGGCTTCTTCCTCCCATCGCTTGGGTAAATTACCTCCCCTCTTGCTTCTCACTGCACCCAGCAGTACTTCCAGTGAGTCATCAGTAAATCTAGGTGCTGCCTTTGCTCTCCAGGACTCCATTTCTCCTTTCTCTGCTTGTCCGACGTTCAGTACTGGATGAGCAAAAATTACCTTGCAGCAAACTCCGTTCCCTAGCCACCAACTCCATCTCTGTCCCTGGCCACTGTCTAAGGCTGAACCAGCCTGTTTGCAACCTTGGCATCCTATTTGACCCTGAGATGAGCTTCTGACCACATATCAGCTCCATCACCAAGACCGCCTACTTCCATCTCCGTAACATCGCCCATCTCTGCCCCTGCCTCAGCTTATCTGCTGCTGAAACCCTCATCCATCCCTTTGTTACCTCTAGACTAGACTGTTCCAATACTCTCCTGGCTGCCCTCCCATCTTCCACCCTTCATAAACTTGGGCTCATCCAAAACTCTGCTGCCCGTATCCTAACTCGCACCAAGTCCCGTTCACTCATCACCCCTGTGCTCGCTGGCCTGAATTGGCTCCCGGTCCAGGGAACAACTTGATTTTAATAATCTCATCCTTGTTTTCAAATCCCTTCATGGCCTCGCTCCATCCCTATCTCTGTAACCTCCTCCAGTCCTACAATCCTCCGAGAGCTCTGCTCTCCTCCAATTCTTGCCTCTTGTGCATCCCCGATTTGAATCGCTCCCCGGTTGGTGGCCGTGCCTTCAGCTGCCTCGGCCTTAAGTTCTGGAATTCCCTCCCTAAACCACTCCGCCTCTCTACATCTCTCTCCTCCTTTTAAGACGCTTTTTAAAACATACATCTTTGAAACTTACCTGACCTAATGGGCTCGATGTTAGCAGGGCTGCGGGTTCGCAGCGGGGGGGGGGCTATTGGGCGCGTGGGTAACGCGCCCGGTGAAATTAGTCAGCCACCCGCGTGATCGCAGCCCAATTGGATCCACTTACCTGGTCTTCCGGGTTCCCCACTGCTGATCTGTGCATCGGGCGGGCTGCGCATGCGCAGTAAGATCTGTCAGCTGGAGGAGCTCTATTTAAAGGGGAAGTCCTCCACTGACAGATGCTGCAACAAATAGAAAAAAATGACAGCATGGAGCAGCCCAGGGTGAAGGCTGCTCCCAGTTTAATGATGCCTCACTCCAGTTATCAAAACATGGGGTGAGGAGGAGGGGGAGGACAGAGATCTTCCCCCCGGCGGGCGGGAGGAAGCGGCCTGCCTCTGCCACCAGGAAGGCCTGGCTCGAGGTGGCAGAGGAGGTCACCAGCACCACCAACATATCACGCACCTGCATACAGTGCAGGAGGCGCTGCAATGACCTCAGTAGGTCAGCCGAAGTGAGTACACTTACTCATTCCCCTACACTCCGTCTGCCACATCACTGCCCCCACCCCACACCTCCTTCTGCACTGCCAACACTACTCTGTCACATCACCCTTCATACCCACTCAAACCTCATCCTCATCTTACCTGCACTTACTCACCTCGCCAGTACTCATCCCGCCACTACCACTCAACCCAATCCTCATACAATCTCATGGCTGTATCTCATACTCACCCTCTTGTGCATCTCTTTCACGGTCAGCCTCACTCAACCTGCCACTACCTGTGCTGCAGCCACAGGGCATGCATCACATATGTGCAGTAGGAAGTGTAAGGCAAACGTGTCGTGAGCATGAAGGGGATGCACAAGGGTGTTTGAGGGTTTGTCATGGTTTTTACTTATATTTAATTTCTGACCAACTCACCTTACATATTATATTGGCACCACTACTGCCACGTCTTTGCGAATCTTGTCTGGTTTGTGCAATAATGCCCTTTCCTGAGGATCACTATGAAGACCAACAACTGATGCCACCCATTGTGTCACTGCAGAGTGGGTGTAGGTGTATTTGCAGGGCTCTTTTGTGCAAACGGCTGAGAGACGTCGGCGATGTCCCCGGTGGCACCCTGGAAGGATGCGGAGGAGAAGTTGTTGAGGGCAGTGGTGACTTTGACAGCAACAGGTAAGAAGATGGCGCTCGGGCCAGTCGGGAGCAGCTCGGCATGAAGGAGGCTGCAGATGTCCACGACTACATGTCGAGTGACTCTGAGCCTCCGTGTGCACTGCTGCTCAGAGAGGTTCAGGAAGCTGAGCCTCGGTCTGTGGACCCTGTGGCGAGGGTGGTGCCCTCTGCGACGCATCTCTCTCTACGGTAGCCCTCCCTCCTGCTGTGCAGGTGGATGTGTCACAGCACTCTGTTGTGGAGTTCCACGTGTCAGAGGTGGACGGCGTGGATGGCGAGGCTGGTGAGGCTGGTGATGCTGTTCGCCCTCCGAGGAGGTCATGACTGCAGCTACGGCGGCCCCCATCCGGAAGATGTACATCTGAGGGGGTCCGCAAGGTAGGTACATGTCTCTGGACCCCCGGGTAAGTGTGCAAGTTGGTGACTTTGATTGTCAGCAGGGGGGTGGTGGAGGCCAAACTTTGTCCCAAGTGACAGAGTGGCCTCCTGCAATGAGTGAGGGTCTCCCCACCCCCCGCCCCCCCCACCTGTCAAATGGACCTTTGCAGCTGCCACAGGCTGACAGCTGCAACACGTCCATTTGAACTGGGAGTGCTTCCCCCAGTATGGGAAACAGTCCCAGTTTGCTCTAAAATCCCACCCCTCCTCACAAAATCCCTTAATCAGGTCAGTTAATGACCTGAACAAGCAAAATAAATACTTTCAAGTGGAACCCCACTGGCTTTAATTGCCTGCAGGATTCCCACCAGCGGGGGCTGCGCGCGCACGCCGGCGCGTCACTGAGGAACCCGGAAGTGGGCGGGTTGGAGCTGGGCTCCGGTCCCGCTCCGGGATTCTCCGATTTTCGGAGCCCCCCTGCCAGGAACGCACCTGATAGCGGGTGCTAAAATGATGCCCAATATCTCCTTCTGTGCCTCAGTGTCAAATTTTGTTTGAAAATTTCTCCTGTGAAGCTCTTTGGGATGTTTTACTATGTTAAAGTGCTATATAAAAGCAAGTTGTTGATCTCCTTCAAAATCCACTCATGGACTGGCCCTTTAAATAGTGCGCTTTAAATCGCATCATTTGGGTGTGCAGTAGGCCTGCTGCGCAGCTCGGAGACGCAAGACCCGGAAGCAAAGATAATTGACTGCAATCGTGATATGATCGCTTGTTTAAATGCGCTCACTTTGCTTCCGGGTTCCTCACGTGCAAATCCACCCACCCGCTGACTTCCCGCCGCCATGCTAAAATCATGGTCCAAGGATCTCACTGTTGGTTGCCTTCATATATCGTAAAAGCGCCTTTCATATCATTTCCTTTTGACCATTGTACGACTTGATACCAAATGAGACACAAATCAGCTTGATGAAAATAAAACAACTCCGTGGAAAACGGTTCCAAATAAAATGCAGCCATCCTTTGTAAAACTCAGACATATACTAAGGGAATACCTTGCTCCACCTTGTCCTGGGATGTCTGGTTTGCTTCAGCTGCATAATAGATGAATGAAAGGCGTCAGAGAGCTCCCTTCAAATGGGGATATTTGTAAAATAAATTGTTTGAAAAGCAAACTCTAGCATCACCAGAGTATATCTTCATTATTCAGAACATTTCCCCTTACTCTAAGGTTATCCTTTTAGGCTTCTGTTGTTGGGCTGTGATAAAACTCTGCTATTTCTAAAATATTGTTTTGTAATTTGTTCTTGGTAGTTTATCTAAAATAAAAAACAGAACCAGTGTAAGCCTGGGTTAGCATGGGGAAAATCAATTAAGGGATGCTGCTTCTAATGGCTATCTAGTTACCCCTGTTGGATCGGTTTGTGTATGTGTCCGTCTGTCTTTGTGCTTGCATATCAGGCCAAGTTGTCATGCTCCCTGTGGTCAAATAGCTTGGAAGCACTTGCCTTCAAGGCTCTTGCACGAATCGTGGCCACTTGGGCAAGGTACTGAAGAGTAACTGGTCACTTTGGAACTGTATGTCAACAACAGCTGCCTGTTGGAGGTGGAAGGAAAACAAAAGGTGGGGGGAAACGAGAATGTTGCATTGTTGCAATAGTTTGCTCGCCAACAAAAGGTTCCGCCACACTCGATTGCGAAGAAATCCAGTTATGAACATTTCACTTCACCCATGACCATGGGAAGACCATTCGGATACCTTCATGCAATGTATTTGAGGAAGAATGACATAATTGCACTAAATTCTATCCTGAGGCTTTAAACTGATGAACTGGATCTTAATGAACCAAAATTTTCTGGGAAGTTTTTATTCTAGTTGTAGCTGCAAATTGCAGATGATCCAGGATGATCGTGAAGATATTATGCACTCTTCTTCTTTTCTTCCAAAATGATGAAAACAATTGTAACATTACAAGCTGGAATCTCCCACAGGCCGATTGGCACATGGCTCAATAGCGGATAAGGATTGGATTTCTCAGTATGCTATGCATAGACTCATAGAAATTTACGGCACAGAAGGAGGCCATTCGGCCCATCATGTCTGTGCCAGCCAAAAAAGAGCTATCCAGCCTAATCACAGTTTCCAGCTCTTGGTCTGTAGCCTTGTAGGTTACGGCACTGCAAATGAACATCCAAACACCTTTTAGCTGCAGTGAGGGTTTCTGCCTCTACCACCCTTTCAGGCAGTGAGTTCCAGACCCCTACCACCCTCCAGGTGAAAAAAATTTTCCTCAGCTCCCCTCTAATCCTTCTACCAGTTACTTCAAATCTATGCCCTCTGGTTATTGACCCCTCTACTAAGGGAAATAGACCCTTCCTATCCACTTTATCTAGGCCCCTGATAATTTTATACACCTCAATTAAATCTTCCCTGAGCTGTCTTTGTTCCAAAGAAAACAACCCCAGCCTATCCAATCTTTCCTCATAGCTAAAATTCTCCAGTCCTGGCAACATCCTCATAAATCTCCTCCGTACCCTCTCTAGTGCAATCACATCTTTCCTGTAATGTGGTCACCAGAACTGTATGCAGTACTCCCTGCTCTTATATTCTATACCTCGGCTAATAAAGACAAGTATCTCATATGCCTTCTTAACTGCCTTATCTACCTGCCCTGCCACCTTCAGGGATCTGTGGATATGCACTCCAAGATCCCTTTGTTCCTCTACACCTCTCAGTATCCTCCCATTTATTGTGTATTCCCTTGCCTTGTTTGCCTTCCCCAATTGCATTACCTCACACTTCTCCGGATTGAATCCCATTTGCAACTTTTCTGTCCACCTGACCAGACCATTGATATCTTCCCGCAGTCTACAGCTTTCTTCCTCACTATCAACCACATGGCCAATTTTTGTATCACCTGCAAACTTCTTAATCATGCCCCCTACGTTTAAGTCTACATTATTGCTATATACCACAAAAAGCGAGGGACCTAGTAGTGAGCTCTGCAGAACGCCACTGGAAACAGCCTTCCAATCACAAAAACACCCGTCGACCATTACCTTTTGCTTCCTGCCACTGAGTCAATTTTGGATCCAACTTGCCACTTTCCTTGGATCCCATGGGCTTTTACTTTTCTGACCTGTCTGCCATGTGGGACCTTGTCAAAAGCCTTGCTAACCTGTGCAGTTTATAGCTTTGATTTTTATCCTTAAAGAGACTATGTTTTTCCTTTTTATTAAATGGTTTAAAAATATCATTTTAAGAAGAATAGTACAAATTGTTATGAGAGCTGCAACTTTCAGAAGCCAAGAGTACATCAGCTTCTATTCCATTTGCTGCATTGCAAAGTCATAAAATATTAATAAAATGTTTAGTGAAAAACGGTCAAGGGGCTATTTATCACCAGAATGGATTACGATGTATAAAATGGAAAAGGTGAAAAGTAATAGAAATGCAATCAAGCAAATCGCAATTTCCCTTCATTTGCTTTTATTATCTTCCCAAATATAATCATGCCTAAATCAGCTGCAGTAAATATTAGGACAAAAAGACAATAAATTGCAAATACCTTGTGCAGTCAAGTGGAAGAGACCTGAAATTGTACAAAATAAATACAGAAGTATTGAACATCTCGAGTTCTATTGTTTGTTGATGCAGCTTTCTCTTTCTGTCAGCTGAATCTATTATAACTTTGGCCTTGCATTGTAATGTTGTGAAGTGCCCCCTTTTCATGTTGCATGCTGGTCAGGCATGCTCAGTTCCTAGAACATCTCCCTGTAAAATCTCAGTTTTGCACCTGCCACGCTGGCTATAGAAGTGGAGGATACTTGGGAGTGATATGCAGGCGAATATTTGACAATACACGCTGCCACAAACCCTACCTGCTGTGTGAACTGTTCTGATGTGGCTGTCACAAACTCTTTTTATATTTAAAAAAAAATGCACTTTATATTAAAAAAAATTGTATGGTACCATGATAGCTTGTCACCAATTTGATTTCTGGTGCATTTCTGTTTACAAATATTTGGGAAAATGTTTCATTGTTTTATTTTATTCAAAGATTCCAATAATGTTACTTTGCTAAATGTTTTGAATCAGTGCTTTTTGCGCAGCATGATGTCTTTTAGTCATGAGCCAAAAGTTTGTTCTGTAGCTTGAGGTTACAAATGATGAGCTGGCCCACTGAATGATGTTCTACCCTCATAATGGGTAGTGTACAAATGGTATATTTATCTGACCACTATGAGATGCAAGAGAGCAGGCAGAGGTGGGGCAGTGAGAAGGGAACATGCAGATAGAGACTGAGATGTATAATTGTGCATCATTTTTCTTCCTTATCTGCATAACTATTTTGCAAGATACACCATTATACTACTTTTTCCATGGTAATCCTCAATAAATGTGTTGTGACAACCTTGACTGTTACAAGTTTAATTCCTTCACAACACACCAACGCAAGGTTCAGAGCACCTGTCCAAAAGGCCGTGTTTGTGAGTAAGTAATTGCAATTTTCCATCTTTTAAACTGGGTTTAGTTTGCTGGAAATGAATCCAATTGTATGTGATGGTTCTATTTTTACATGAGAGTAAAATAAATGAGTTTAGCAAAACAAATGCTACTGAAAGAGTTAATAGGATGTGAGCAAAAAGCTTTTGGTGACAAGTTGGAGAAGACACATGTATAATAGCCTCTCCGATATGAATAATGGCCATTTGGTTTAGGTACCGGAGGCCAAGCTGCAATCATGGAGTCAAACCCCAGAAAGGAGTCGATGCCTTCTGGAGCAGAGCGGAGAAAATTGGCAAGGAAAGAAAAATAAATGGGAGTGTGATTTGTAAGAGAATGATCGTAACGTACCAGGCAAGAGGATTATGAACTTCTCCACAGCTCCAGCAACTTTACAGTTGCAGGCTACTTAGATCCCTGTTGTGTTTTTTTTTTCTCTTTTTTGATCTTTCAGAACCAGACGGTGTTTCATGAATTAGGGAAAACACAGTCTGGCGTTGAAAAGATCAAAAAGGAAAATTGGGATTCATCAGTCAGTAGCAGTGTAACTCAATGAATACAGTGTCTGCGAGCTTTCCACTGATGGCACAGTATATGATAATGCCCATTTCATTACCCTCGAGCATGCTGTTAACTTGGTCACAAATCCCGGTAGAAATGAATGTTCTTCATTACACTTGGTACAGAGTGCTTCATATGGATACGTTAAATATTTTATTGCAAGAAAATATGAACCTTAATTGTGAAAACTTTTGAGAATACTTTATATGCTTCATGTTTATTGCAGTCAGCCATAGCCATAATCCTTCCATAATACCAGTTCAAAAGCTCTAAATACTGTAAAATAGTAATTCAATAGGCATTTATAATTAATCTAAACTACCCTATAAATGCTGTTGAAGGAAAAATAATAAGGCTTATTAATTCAGGCCCTATGGTTTATTATAAGCTATTTAATATAGTTTACAGTAATTTCTAAACCTGTTGGTTTTCACCAGTAATATATGATGCTATATTACTGGTGAAATCCAGTATGTTTAGGAATTACTCAGTGAGCAACTTTTGCTGCAGGACCAATTGTCCCACCTTCTGTTAAGCTACACCACCCCTCCCTTGCCAACTCCAATTGTTAAGACCAAATGATCAAACCCAATCAACAATTTTGGCAAACATTCCTGAGGTAAAAAATCCTACAAGGGATAAAACCAAACCGGAGTAGAAGAATTCCATTGTAGGGTTTTTCCTCCAGTGCATTTTCATCATGGTCTATGAAATTCTTAGTAAATGCAATTTTGGCTCTCCTCATTACTGAGCCTTGTTGATGGTAGGTGATTTTAATGGTCGGTGTTGGATAATGTTTGAAAGTTACCAAAATGTACAGTAAGTACTTCCAGTTTCATCTTTGAACCAACAGATGTGCCAACATCAGAGGATTAGTTAACTAGTGAGATGCAGGGTGATAACTTGCCTCATTTTTGAATGTCAATCTAAACGAGTCGTGAATGGAAAACTTCGTCACCTCTTCTGAAATGAAAGAGCAGAAGTCTTCAACAAAAGGACATCCTCCAGTCACTCTCCCAAATAGACTGAAGCAATGCATTTATCTATCCCAGTCCATTGACATTTAAAAAGAGATTTTGCCTGTTAGAATTTAATTTGTTTCATCATGATTCTTGTTAAAGATGAAATCTAATTCACTTAGTTTAATTGCCTTTTTATTTTTAGAAATTTCCATCTTGATGTAATGTACAATCCTGAAGAAAACTGCAGAGCAAAGTACTGGCTACACACTTAAGAAGGAATTTGAATGGCGTTTCACCATAAAAACCCTTTAAAAATCAGCTGTAATACTTTGTAACTAGCACCAACATTCTTCTGTTCCATTATGTTTCTGTTGATTTTTTTTTCCACAATGGATGCTAATTAACATCCTCAGAATATCGGGTTGGATGTGTTACTGAGGCGTAAGGACGAGGAACCTGGGCTACTTACATGGTTAATGCTGACTCAAGCTTCAGCTTGTGACCATATCCCTGTCAACATTTAAGTCCCGATTTTTAATTGGGAGCAAGGGGCGAATATCAGGCCCGCCAACCTGAGGTCCAGGCCATTTTAATTCTCGGGCCTCATTTAAATAAGTTAGGCCCAACTCCCACCTGAACGTGACATCAATAACATGGCACTGGCTGATGGGACCAGATAAACGTGGCAGGAGGCTGCTACAGGGGACCCAAGGAAACAGTCCCCAGCAAGGTAGGGGGAGTGGGGTCTGAGGCAACTGAGGGGAGCCCCAGGGTTCCTGGTGGGGCCCGGAGGAACAGTCCTGCTCCTGCTGGCCCACAAGTAAATCCTTAAGTTTAAATGAACTTACCTTCTCAGCCCTCTTCTGGGCCTGCTTCCGGGTGGTGCTGAGTTTCCTTGGTGATGCCAGCACCAGGCGCTGATCTCACCACACAATGTAAAAATAACATCGGGATCCGATTGACATTATCAGACCCTGACTTTTGAATTCAAATGAGGCCCTCGCCTGTCTGTGTGCAGCATAGATTTGATGAGTGCCATTCTACAGATGTTGTACAGAAATTGAGGGGAGTTAAAATCAGGGCTTTAGTGTCAGCATATACTTCAACCAATATCCCAAATGAATCCTCTTTTCAGAATCTCCTGATACAAGACAGAGTTTCTAATCATGACCATCTTCTAAACAAGTCACTTTCAAGGATGGAAATACTGGATGATGGCCAAACCAAGTTCATAATTGAGAAAATTTCCCAGCACCAAGTTGTAACTATAATCAATATTCAGTAAGTAAGCCTCGGGTGAGGAATGAACCACCAGGGAATTCAAAATTGATAACCGTTTGAGTGGATATAAATGAACAAATATCAGTAAGGCAGTGGCTAGATGTCCAGCTGTAGATCAAGGAGATCAGATTCTCTTTCCCCCTCCTCTCCCAATCGCTCTTATCGATCTTCATCTGCTGTAACAAAATTGAAATCGCCAACTTGGGAAGAGCTCCTGCCTGTTAACTGTTTTGTAGCTGCTATTCTGTGATTCAGTGAGGATTGTATCAAAGATGAGGTTTTGATCAAAATCAGTGGATCGCTTATCTTTTTTCAAGGTTTTTTTTTAAAGCACGAGGGCAAGTTGCAAAGCCTCAGACATCTGCTCAGCATCCCTCATGATTAGGAATTTGATGAAGTGAAGGATCAAAACATTCCACGATGCCATGCTTTAGTGATCCAACTTGTAGCATTAGGCTGCTCCATTTGGGGAATGGACTAATGATTCCCTGTGTTGCCCCTTAATTCAAGCAGAGATCTGAAACAATAAGTTAACTGAGATCCTCTTTAATCAATATTTTAATTGTCTCACTTCAGTTATAGTTTAGTTGAGCTTCTTTTGTCCCAGGAGCTGTTTCATTTGTTGGGTGATCTGGTCCTGTCAGTGGTTACAGCTCCCATTGCAAATTAGTATGAATCTTCATGTCAAATCACTGGGAAAAGGGAGGGAGTGAAGCAATAACAGAGGCATTTTTCCTGCTGCCTGTCATATTCCTATTGGAAGTGTATTAGACTAATGTGCTATAAAATGCATCCTGCCCTGTACATGAAGAATTTTGTACACACACTTATGCACTTGCTCCCTATGCAGCCTAATCTAGCCAGCAAAAAAACCTTGCTTTCGAAGTGTATAGCTAGTTTTACTTTAAGGCTGAAATTACTGGCCTTTCTACAAACATTCAACAAGATGTGGCTTACGAACAGTTACCAAGACATTTTGGTGCGAATGGGTGGGGGTTGAGGCATGAAGCACTGGAAGTATACTTGAAAAGGAAAAAAAAATGGCTATGGGGAAAGAGCAGGGGAGTGGGACTAATTGGACAGCACTTTCAAAGAGCCGGTACAGGCACGATGGTCAAATGGCCTCCTCCTGTGCTGCATGATTCTATGGAAGTCTCTCAGTGGACTTGGTTTTTAAATTCATCATTTTTCCTTGGTTCCAAAACTATATACTGCATTCTACATGAAAATGTAACTTGTCTAATAAGCATCTTGAGTTTGATATGAAACATAATATGGAATATGAAAAATATTTTAAATGCTGTACGTTTAACATAGTTTTGATGAGGGCTGTTCCAAAACACACTGGTCTATTTTGATGCAAAATTCCGTTGAGTAGGAGATGTCTTATTGTGCTGTAATACTATTCTTGTTGCTCTGTCTCGGTGCTTGTTCTGCCTTGCTCTAGCTTTAATTGGGAGCTCAGGAGGATTTTTCCTTTTAAGCTGTGACTGCAGTTAAGGGAAATATAAACAGCTGTTCTGATAAAAACATCCGAGTTACAGAGTGCTCCAGTTAATTTGTAGCCCTGAGTTCTGATAGTCCAGGTAGACAATTACTACCTTCCTCGCCATGATGGATGGAGCTCGTGTTTGAAAGCTAGAAAGTCGTCTCCCTAGACGATGTCAAAAACCCACACAATCCTCAATGATATGCAAACTAGCAGAGTAGCAGGGAGAGTTGCTGGAAATCTAGAGGCTGTAACCACTGACCTGACAGTTCTACAACAAAGCTCCTGTATCTTATTATTTATTTTTTATATGTGGACCCGGTTCTTCCTCATGAATAGAACTCGCAGCATTAAAATATGAAAAGTTTTCAATAAAACTGTCTCTGGTGTTCTGAAGTTTTCTCGCTGGAAAGTGGGCCCTGCTTGCTATGTTTTAAAAGAGCAAATGCTTGAGAATTTGGCACTTTTTAAAAAAAAAAGCATTACCTTGATCTGAAAAGAAATACCATATCCTGCAATAAAGAGGTTGGTGAAAAGAGATGAGGCTTTACTCTTTATAATTCAAAGGGCACAATTAAATTATGCTCACATGCGACATCTCTTTGTAGAGTTGCTTTATATTTTTTTTGGGGGGGTGGGAGGGAAAGGAGAAAAGCAATCCTAAATTTCAAATAATGGAAAATCAGAATTGCGGCTGAGATTCATTCTGTCACGCATTGTTCTGAAATATAAAGGAACCAATTTAGATGTGAAAATGAAGGGGGAAGAAAGGACCGAGAAATTCAGAGTGTGAAGTGAGGTTATGAAGGTTGTGAGTTGGAAATAATATCAATTAGAGGCTCTTAAAAGTTGTTCTTTTTTATAATAGCTTCTCTTTGTCATTGATATTTATATTTAATTCCCCCTTCTCAATTATAATGTGTTTTTCTTCTAATGCGTTATGGTTTTTTTAAGTTATAAGGGCTATTTGCCAATCTGGACATGAACCTAAGCATTTGCATGTCTTTGAAAATCAAGTTGTCTCCACAAGGACCTCTTCGACTCACTTTATTGTTTTCTCCTGTTTCATGCTTTCTCTTTCTCTCTGCTCTATCCATCTCTCTGATTCTGTCTGCCTATTTGTATCTATTTGCTTCTTTTCTTACTCATGTTCCCAAGTGGTGAATCCCTCCTGGGCTTGACCATGGCAAATATATAAGTTTGAAAAAGAGTAAGGGGGTGAAATTAAACTTCGGCGGGGCGCAAAACGGGCGGTAGAGAAGTCAATGGAAAGGAAGACTGGTGGGGAATATAACTGGTGGCCGAGTTGCTATTGTCCATTTTGTACCCCCACTGATGTTAAATTTCACCTCCTATTTGTCACATTGGGTGCTTGTAACATTGCGGACCAACAACGAACAGCACAGTAAAATCCAATCAGGGAGAAGGGGTAAAAAGGGGAAATATCACAGGATTTCACTGCAAATATAAAAGACAAGTTTCATATTTGATGAAATGTCTTGTTTTAAATTCTTGTTTAAATGCTTTGTATAAACCAGTTGTAAAATAGAGAATGCCCAATTGAATCCAATCATTATTACTGGGGTGTGCGGGGGCAGTATGTTAGCGCACAGATCTCTGTGACAT
This sequence comes from Heptranchias perlo, assembly GCF_035084215.1. NCBI lineage: Eukaryota > Metazoa > Chordata > Chondrichthyes > Hexanchiformes > Hexanchidae > Heptranchias > Heptranchias perlo. The sequence goes on from NC_090338.1 coordinate 21,109,127, forward strand.
GACATCCCATAATTGTTCATGAGTAATGGCAGTAGGGAGCAGAGGTGAGGTTTGTCCTCAGAGAATAGGCAGGAATTTCATCCCAGGTCACCATCCTGTAGCCCTGCAAGAAATCCTGAAGTAGGGAATGCCGAATAGTGTGTGGGGAAGAAGCGGAAAACTAGCTATTGCAAAAGAAAACACGCTCCTAATTGCCCTGAAATCTTCTCATTCATGAAACAAAATAGCCATAAAGACATTATGCAGCCTCTTTTACTTATTATAGATATTACTCATTCCACCCCCATGTAGAGCTGTTTTTTTGCATTGCTTTGAAAAGGAACCCTGATGAGACTCGAGCAAAATTCCCATTTAAAATCTTTTAACTTTAAATCTGATTTGTTGTTGTGAATCAATTATGTATATTGCAGTGCAAATTCAAAATAAATGATTACACATGATTGAGATTGGAATCTTGAATGTGGCCGGGAAAAAAAACAAATGTTAAATGATTCCGCCTTTTCTTTTGTAAACAGTTTTTGAAAAATGGTTACTACTTGTGTTCTGGGTTTGAATCCAGCACAGATTGACTATATTAAAATTTCCCCTCCCTCTGGACTGTGAAGGTTACAGCATAAATTGGCAGCCTCAATGAGAAAGGTACACTGGGATGGTTGGTATGGCATATATCATACTCGTATAATAGGGGCTGCTGTTCTGAAGTTGGAATCAAGGTAACTTGTTGGGGCAGTTCAACGGGACTTTCACTCGAAATCGAGAGCTATGTATTATGTGCTCTAAAATTAGATGAGTATTCATTGTTCTACATATAATCTATCGGAACCACTTGATTAGATTGCAGCCACAACTCATAACTAGCCATCCCTTCATCTCCACACGATGTGTCTGTAATGCATCCTTCTGTATAACATTCTCATAATGCCTTGACCTCAGAACTAACTCACATCATTTACAATTTTGTTATTAACACGGAAGCCATGCAGAAGTCCCTTTTTGTAGCATGTCCCTTGCTCGAAGCTATTCTATTAGGCAAGCACCATAGACAGTATAATATAAAAGTGCTTTCAAGTAACTGCATGTTTTACAACCTAATTTTCAGTTATCAGAGCTTTTATGAATTCCAGACACTGCAAATTGAAGTAGGCATTTACTGTCTTATAGGCGGTGGGGAAATAATGTTGGGCAAAAATCTGTTAGCATCGTTAAAAAGTAACAGCATGCATCCATGGAGATCAGCAATATTCAGCAGCTCTAAAATTCTATTCTATTCTATTCTGCCCTTAGTTCTCCAAGGGGGGATGCTGTTGCTTGACGTGTGTGCACAGCAGTGTACAGGCAAGAAAAAAAGTTACAAAGCAAGGCAAATTATACATTTTAGATGTAATACCACATGCTGCTATAATGAAATACGTGCAATAAAGTACTCCCGATCATAAAAGCAATGTCACTTGATTGATGCAGCTAAAATAGTCATTATTTTCTGCTTTATGTCATTATTGAGAAAACTGGTGCGTATCGAAGGACGTTGGGTGTGTGTGATCTTCTGGATTTTTTTTTTAATTGCAGGCTTGAGCAGCTCGGCTCAAAGGAGTCCAAAGCATCTCAGTTAATTACCTCACTGACTCTTGCCAAAGACGTACAGATCATGCCAGCTGGTGTCATGGGCCTCTGAGTTTCTGATCTCCGCACACTTTTTGACCTGAATTAGCACAGACATTCTGACAGGCAGTAAACATGTATAATTTTTTCAGGGAGAGGGGATTTGGGGAATGTGGTCCTTGAAGGGTGCTGAGCCAGATTTTTCAATTTGGAGTGCAGGAGGAAAAAAAATGTTCTAAATGCATTTTGTCTAATTAATGATGTAAATGAACATCTTTCTAAGAAGCGTCCCAAAAGCCATTCTAAAAAAAAATCCTTCTTAAAGGGGCAGTGCAGCACTGTCTTCATTAAAGCATTTATAGTGCTTTTTTAAAAGGCAAATGGATTCAGTGATTCAATTGGCAACGTGGTGAAGTCATCACATTTTAAATAGCATCCAATGCTATCAATTGTATTCATCATAGATTGTTTCTGTATTTATAGCTTTATATTCAAATATTTATGCTTTCAATCAGAATATAGTTGTGGTTCACCATTAATCTGCCCGAGGACTTACCGTATCACAGTTTGTGTCGCATTCTGCTCAGTGTTTGCAGTGAGGGAAAATGAGGTGAAAATTGTTTTAAGCATTTTTAATTTTTGTGGAAGCAGAACCTTCTGTTAATTGTGCTGTCTGAGGCTCAACCAGACTGTTCACAACCTTGATGTCCTATTTAACCCAGAGATGAGCTTCCGACCACATATACGCTCCATCACCAAGACTTCAGCCTCCGTAACATCGCCTGTCTCTGCCCCTGCCTTAGCTCATCTGCTGCTGAAACCCTCATCCATACCTTTGTTACCTCTAGACTTGACTATTCGTCATCCCGCCATGATTGGAAGTACAGAATCAAGTCTCTTTTGCAACACAATCAGTGCAACAACAACAACTTGCAATTATATTGCACCTTTAATGTAGTAAGATGTCCCAAAGCGCTTCACAGGAGCGATTATCAAACAAAATTCGATTCCACACCACATATGGTGATATTAAGACAGGTGACCAAGAGCTGGTTCAAAGATGTAGGTTTTAAGGAGCGTCTTAAAGGAGGAAAGAGAGGTAGAGAGGTTTAGGGAGGGAATTCCAGAGCTTAGGGCCTAGGCAGCTGAAGCCACGGCCGCCAATGGTGGAGCAATTAATGCTGTCCTGGCTGACTTCCCATCTTCCACCCTCCATAAATTTGACCTCATTCAAACTCTGCCCATATCCTAACTTGCACCAAGTCCCGTTCTCCCATCACCTCTGTGCTCGCTGACCTACATTGGCTCGCGGTCCGGGAACACCTCAATTTTAAAATTCTCATCCTTGTTTCCAAATCCCTCCATGGCCTCGCCACTGCCTGTCTCTGTAACCTCCTCCAGCCCTACAACCTTCCGAGATCTCTGGGCTCCTCCAATTCTTGCCTCTTGCGCATCCCTAATTTTAATCGTGCCACCAATGGCGGCCATGCCTTCAGCTGCCTGGGCCCGAAGCTCTGAAATTTCCTCCCTAAACCTCTCCGCCTCTCTACCACCCTCTTCTCCTTTAAGACGCTCCTTAATACCTGCCTCTTTAACCAAGCTTTTGGTCACCTGCCCTAATATCTTCTTATGTGGCTTGGTGTCAAATTTTGTTTGATTATGCTCCTGTGAAGTGCCTTGGGTCGTTTTACTACGTTGAAGGTGCTATATAAATGTAAGTTGTTGTTGCACTGATCAGGTTGCAAAAGAGACTTGTTTCTGTACTTCCAATCATTGTGGGACGGTGAAAACCATGTTCTCTCGAACCCAGCCCAACTTTCTGATACACTCCCTTATAAGTTAATGGTAGCATATGCTGAAGTAAAACCTTTTGGTGATAAGACCTTAGCAAAATGAGAAACCATTCAATGAGGAAAGACCAATTGGATCATCAAACAGCCTTTTCATGACTTATGTAGGATGTTGAGACACGTAACTAACACTAGTGAAATGTGAAGATAAAACTTTGCGATATTCTGCCTGAGGCCCATGGATCATTTTACAAAGCTTTCTGGCCATCAGTCTAATACTGAAACCTACTTCCTTCAATACTGACTCATTTCTTTACAGAAATTACGTTTCCACAATTTCAGTCCTGTTCTGTAAAATATTTAATCACCTGTCTCATTGTAACCTTTCATCCACTATTTAACAACATATTGATTCAGGACTTTTTAAATGAGTTAATTATTCTAGCATTCACTGCTTTTAGGTGTGTCCAGATTCTACATATTCACTGTTCTTTGGGGAAAAATAATAATTCTTCTCATGTCTAATTTTGCTTGAGGCTTATTTAATTTTGTATTCATGTCTCTTTTGGATGAATCGTTAAACTGAGGCCCTGTCTGTCCTCTCAGGTGGATTTAAAAGATCCTACGACATTATTCGAAGAAGAGCAGGGGGAGTTCTCCCGGTGTCCTGGCCAATATTTATCCCTAAACCAACAGACAGGCTATCTGGTCATGTATCCCATTGCTGTTTGTGGGATCTTTCTGCGCGCAAATTTATTGCCGTGTTTCCAACATTACAACAGTGACTACACTTCAAAAGTATTTCATTGGCTGTAAAGCGCTTTGGGAGACCCGAGGTCATGAAATGTGCACGTCCTTTCCTTTCTTTCTCTTTGATCATAATCCAGATTAAATTGTCTCCTTGCATTGACATTGTCTGTGACCCATGGTATTTTCAAGATTTAGATCAATCTTTTATTCTTGAGTGAAAGTAAGTTCAGTTCGGTAAGTTTCTTAGAACCGGATATCCGTGTCTTTTGCACATGCCCCTAAGTGCTCCTCCAATCTTTTCGAAGGCAGAATAAAGAAATGGCAGGTAAGATGAGGTCAGATGTGAATTTTAAGCTGCTTTGTTTCACAGCAAGTAAACATATAGAGCAACCATTGTGCTTGGACTCATTTGGTTCAATCAGTGCAACTTGTGTTCACGTAATAGTACAAAATAATGAATGTGCTATGTTTTCCCACACTAGTGGGTCATCTTTCTTGAATTAGAAAAAATCTTAATTACCCTCCTGCAAATCTTCTTCTGAGCCCGACTAAAGTTTTCCCTCGAAGGTTTCTATTTAAAAGCCTAACTGATGTGTTGTCTTTGTGTTTTTTTTAATCCCATGTTCATAGCCAGAAGGGAGGGTCTCCCATACATCCCTTGTCGAACCCATAAACTTCCCAACACAATAGGTGTGAGGTGGTTATTGAGATATGCTCATGAATAGCTTATATCATTTATAGTTTTGGGGAAGACAACTTCAATGTCCATCCATTAGCATATTGACCACATTCATCTCAGTTGTTTTTCTTCTAAATTTGTGTAAATACCTTTTGCTTTACAAACCCAACAATTAAAAGTAATTATTTTTTCGAAATCCGTTCTGTGGAAAAATGGTCAAAAAATCTTGCCATGACATGGTCCCTCAGCAGTTATTTTTTTATGGCTACATAAAGTGACACCACAAGTCACGACCAGAATGGAGATGATTGGGTAATTTCCCCCATCAATCATGCCTGGAGACCGCACTGCAGTAAGTAACTGGGATTGATTTTATGCACATAATTTGTGTTATGTAACTATCCTCCATACACTGCATTTTTCTGGAGAAGTGATCAATTTGTATTGGGCTGGATTTTGTTATGAACGCCCACCATTCGTTAGATTGCACTAGCCCTGTGTTCTATGAGAATTTGCAGGGCAACTTCCTGTAAATTAGACAGCAAAAAGCATAGCGCCCTCTACAGGACATCTGGACCATGTGTGAACAGGGCAAGCAACTGTGCATCCCCTTAACCAATCAGATTGAAGCATGTTAATAAGCCAAGCAGAGCCTGAACCAGAAATTGTAAGTTAAAATCGTGAATTCAATGTGAAATCAGGTGCAGAAAGCAAAATAAAGAGAGGGCATGAAAGATTGAATTAAGAAACAGAGATAAAAAAAGACAGAAAGAGAAAGTTTTAAAAAAAACAAAAAATTATTTTATTTTTTTAAATGTTCAACAACAATTAAAATCTGAAGGAATGAGACTCCCCAGGCTTGTTGAAATTAATTTTCAGTGCCAGAGAGGTTGTTTGGCAGTCATGAAGATTTACCATGCCGTTAAAAGAGTACGGACTTTTTCTGGTGAGTTTAGTCCATATGTACGGTGACAGTGCAGGAACTTCCATTCATTTGAATGGTGAGTCAGCCGGCTAACATTCCATTAGCCTTTTGGATTTTTATTTGTACCTGACTACTACATTTTAGTGATCTGTGTACATCGAACCCTAAATCTCTTTGGACCTCCACAGTTACTAGCTTTTCACCATTTAAAAAATACTCAGATCTATCCTTTTTTGGTCCAAAATGAATGACCTCTCACTCTCTTGCGTTAAAATCCATCTGCCACAGTTTTGCCCACTCACTTTATCTATCAATGTCTCTTAGTAAATTGACGGGAGCATAAAATTACAATGCCACCAATTTTTGTGTCATTGGCAAACTTGGATATATGGATCTCTATTGTGTTATCTAAGTCATTAATAAATATAGTGAATAGTTGAGGCCCCAGCATATATCCTTGTGGGACACCACTAGCCACTTCACTCCAATTCGAGTACATACCCATTATCCCCACTCTCTGTCTTCTCCCACCTGACCAATCTCCTTACCAGGTCAATAATTTGCCTCCAATTCCATGAGCTTTAATTTTAGCTAACAGTCTCTTATGTGGAATCTTATCAAATGCCTTCTGGAAGTCCATATAAACTACATCCATAGACATTCCTCTGTCTATGACTTTAGTTACTGCCTCAAAAAAAATTCAACTTTATTTGTTAGACATGACCTACCCTTTTAAAATCCACGTTGGCTCTCTAATCAGCTCAAATTTCTCGAAGTGCGCAGTCACTCTGTCCTTAATTGTAGATTCCAATAACTTCCCCACAGCAGATGTTAAACTAACAGGTCTATAATTTCCTGCTTTTTCTCTCTCTCACCTTTCTTAAATAGATTTGCAGTTTTCCAATTTAAAAGGGACAATTCCTGAATCGAGAGAGCTTTGGAAGCTTATGGCTAAAGCATCTGCAATTTCCTCACCTCCCTTTAAAAACCCTGGGGTGGAACCAATCAGGCCCAGGGGATTTGTCAGTTTTTAGTGCCTTTTTTTTAATACTGTAATACGTATGACCCCTGGCCTCCCCAGCCTATCTAATTAAAATAATTTGTCGCTATGAACACAGTCTAGTTCCTTGATTATTTTAACCAACTCTGTCAGTTTGAAGATTCTCTGAAGTTTTAAGTCCATTTTTCTCCCACAGACGCAATCTGAATCAGAAACTGCAGCTCTGTTTATTTTTTTGTCTCTTGGTCCTGTTGAAAATTAGTTTCAAGCTGAAATGTTAACTGATTGTCAATGAGCTGCATATTCCAATTCACCCAGCTCTGTCAGTGACACTAAATCACGTGACCTCTTGTGACAATGTTGCTGAGGACAACAAGGATTTCGCAATTAAAAGCTTCTGTGGTAGTCCTTTTATATTCTGTGTGTGGATAGTTTTAGCTGTAGAAGCTGGTTGGCAGTGTTATGCCTCCTGTGCCTTGCAATATGAAGAGGAAGCAGTTTGCATTTTAAGCAACAGATTAAGCTGTTTCATAACAATGAAAATTTATAGGTAGAACTGAAGTGACTTGGCATATGTGGTATGGGAATGACTCCTTATGAGAAAAAAAAGAACAAAACTCTCACACCTACCATGGTACTAGAAAATGACTGCTTTGGAGAAGGAAAAAGGCTATAAAGGGTTAGGTGCATTAAGATTAGGCAATGTGGAGAGGATGTGTAAGCACATGGGGGTCGATTTTGCAATGGTGGCAGGTTGGCTGCGGGGGAGGGTGGGTGAAGGTACATGTGGCAAACCTGCATGAACAAAACTTACCGTTTCCGATGCGATCGCATGTTGATTGCTGATGATTAACGTCCTTTCGGGGTTTTGCGCCCGGCAACCAGCCTGATTGACAGGATGGCTGCCGTCAGGAGCTTCAACGCGAGGTGGGGGGGGGGGGGGAGAGAAAGAAAGAGAGTGAGACATCATCTGGCACTGGGCTGGAAGACCAGGGGTGGGGGGGGGGGGGGGGGGTGAGGGGCGAAGAAGGGGACATCGGGGGAGGGGGTGAAGAGGGGGACATTGGGAGGACATTGGAGGGGGGTGAAGAGGGGGAGATCGGAGAGGGGGACATCAGAGCAGGGTGCAAAGATAGGTTCATTTTGTGTTTTAACTTCCTTCTATGGTTTTATGTAATTTATTTAGTTCCTTTTTCCCTGATCCAGCCTGGTTTCATCAGGTGTGAATCAGAAGCGGTGGGCAAGCCTCCCAGGTAAGTTAAAATTCATTACAATTACTTCATCTGTCACAAGTAAAGTGCCTTAAGTACCTCAAAGAGGTACATTTGGCTCTTTAACTGTCATCCCGCCGGCTTTAATTGCCGACGGGACTTCCGTTTTCAGGTCGCCCGCATACAGGCGGGTCCCTGGGAAACTCAGTAGTCGGCGGGTTGGAGCCGACTTACGAAGCTGAAAGGGATTTCCACGGTTTTCGGAGCTCCCCCGCCCCCAACGCATCTGTAATTTCCCCCTAAAATTGAGCCCATGATGTCATGATCTAAACTCCCGAGTTGGTGGAGTGGCTGTTCATCGCTGATCTATGGCTGTATTGAGCCATGTGGGTCAGTATTGCTCAATGGATCACTTTCTCCTATGGTGCAGCATCCATTCTCATGTGCTCATGTACAGAGTAATGAAATGAGGTTCACAGCAGAAAATAAGTTCTCAAATCGCTAGGTACTGCCTTGCACTACAGTCACTGCTCTGATGGGACAAAGGCCATCGACCTGAGTTGATTTTTTAAAAGGCCTGTGCTGTTGATTGTAAGATTGTTGATGAAATGCTGTCACATATCAAATAGTTAGGAGTTGCTAATGTTTTCTTGTGTCTCTGTCTCAATAGCGCAATGCACACAATTACGCACCATGATGTTTATATTAGTTTCACAGTTGATTTAACATCAAGTGTCATAATTAATAATGTTTACAATTAATCTCTGCAGTGCTGCTGCATAAAATAAGATGCATTATCATATTTGAACACTAATTTGCATTCATCAGATTGAAATACAGCAGCTCCAGTGGTGGTGATTTGGAGGCAAGTGTTTGAGAACAAAAGGGGAATCTTCTTTATAAATCTAGTGCAGAAGCCAGTGGGAGAGAGTTCTTCAAAACACTTTTTTGTTGCATTTTTTCAACCCCCTACGGTGGCTGACACTGGTGATATTTTTGTTTTAAAAAAAACAGAGGAACTGTTGTGTATCTGAATTTCCACATAATTCTAAAATGTTACAAAGGGAATTGCCTGTATCTTTATTGTTGCCTCTCAGTTGTCCCTTGTTCCTGTGTTTCTTTATTCTTCAAAACTGCTGGTTAGAGGCAGCCTGGGAACAGGCATGTTAAGCAGAATTCCCCCCTGCAGTCACATCATGAATTCAAAGTCTTTTGCACAGCCACTAGCCCCATTTATGATGTCACAGTCAGTCATTGGGGAGTTTTCAAACCGCTGTTTGTTGCAGTTTTCAGCTGCAAGTAGTCGTGACTGCTTCGCTTAGTCACTGCTAGTCAAAAGAAAGAGTTCCTCTATTCAGACCACTTTGGAAATAGAGATATGTTTTAACATTGTTTATTTTTATTCTGATCGAATATTTTTGTCGAAATCATGAGTGCTGATTACCTCATCAGAGAAACCAGCTGGGAAGCAATGTTGAGCCCATCAGTGCGAGGGAATAGAATAAATATTGTGGGGGAAAAGCATTCTGACTTTTGAATGTTTTTAATTTCATTTTCACAGCAATGGGAGCTGTGGATCTGGCTGTTGAATAACAAATTGTATCAATTCATTCAAATTTACTAGTTTTCTTTCAATGCACATCAGAAGATTTGAGACCCCCACTCATCAGTGCTGTGAAATGAATACTTGTGGCAGTCCGTGGGGAGCAGTGAGGGAGTGGGCTGCCTTTCCCTTGAATCAGGTACTGGTACAGTCAGGTTGATGGCTATGGTATTTCTGTCAGGGATCTCTTTAATTTGACAGGAGCTTCTCCCATGAGAATGACTGGAGTCTTTTTATTTCAGTCGTTCAGTTATTCAGTGCTTTTCAGCCGATACAGTGATTACTTTTAAAAGAAGATAGATGTACCCCACTTGTTAAGGACCTGCTGTGAAGTCTGTTTTATTTTGGTGAGATACTTTTTGTGCTCTTTGTGAGTCACATATGAGCTCTAAATTGTTCTAGGACACATGATTTCTTATCCACACCAATGACCACCTCCACTGTCCCTGTCTGCTGATTCACTGATGATTCCACTCTGCATTTATCAGCTTCTTTCAGATTGCACGACCTCAGTGCATACTACCTTCATTCCTCTTGCAGCATCACAGTTGAATCATTAGACCTTCATCTCTTCCACGCTCTTCAATTAAAATCTTGTTTTCAATTCTTCGGAGTTACTGTTTCATCTAAATCTCATGGGTTCAACCACAAGCTGCCTCCTTCATCCCAGTGACATTCTTGGATTCATCAATCTTCTCTCATTTTAGATGAAACTCCCACATCTCCACCGTGGCTCAATTTGCTTCCAAGAAACTTTGTTTCCTTTTTCATGTCACAAATACTTCTCTTCCACTCAACAACTCTTAGCTCCATATAAAACCTAAGGCATGAATATTGCTTTCATATCTGGGATGTTCTTTTCGCATCACTCTCCCGCACTTGGACAAGGTATAAAAAGAAAATCTTGTCACCTGCTAGATGAACCTTCTCTCGCTTCTAGCTTCTAACCATCCGCTCTCCGTTATAATCTTTCTTCCGTTTCTCTACTTCATCATTACTACTATGGTCATTAGTGTTCTTACTAAATTTTTCTTCAATGTTTCTCCTAACCCCTATACGCTCCTGCACAGTTTGATAGTGTAGACGTAGAGAAGATGTTTCCACTTGTGGGGGGGACCAGAACTAGAGGCCATGAATATAAGATAGACACCAATAAATCCAATAAGGAATTCAAGAGAAACTTCTTTACCCAAAGAGTGGTAAGAATGTGGAACTCACTACCAAAAGGAGTAGCTGAGACAAATAGTATAGATGCATTTAAGGGGAAGCTAGATCAGCACATGAGGGAAAAAATAATAGGATATGCTGATAGGATTAGATGAAAAGGGGTTGGAGGAGGCCTGTGTGGAGCATAAATGATGGCATAGATCAGTTGGGCCGAATGGCTTGTATCTGTGCTATAAATTAGTTCTGTGTCTTCATCCACACTATGTTGAAATTTCAACTCATGGCACCATCTCCTATTCTGACTTTTCTTTCCTAGCATTCTGCAATTCCTGGTTTCCTTGCATCCAATGATGTGACCCTTCATCTAGGTTTCTCAATTTAGTAATCAAGTCATTCAAGGTGGGACGAAGCATGCGATGGATGGAGGATTTCATTTCCTTAATGTTCCCTCAGCAGTTAACCCCCAATATAGAACCATATTCAGTAGTGAGTCATGGTTAATTGTTGTACTACAGACTAATGCCCACTATAAACTGGATTGAAACTGCTGCAAAACCGTGTGTCAGAACTTTCTGTGTAATCTCACAGTTTGAAACCTGAATTATGACGATGACAATTTAAATGTCTATTTAAACTAATAAGGATCTGTTGTGAATCATCTCCATTGATGCTGAGAAGGTACAAGAAATTTGGCAAGTGAGAACTATTTAATTCCAGAACATGATGGAGCTGTTGTCCTTCCTGAGCCATAAAGGTGTTGGACGGTACTTTGGCCAGCAGTATGTGGCATTGATTAATCCTTCTGCATGTCTGCTGCTGTATTTCGCTCCTGCAGGGGATGCAGTCAGCAAGGACTTTTTGTCTTTCTCAGACAATTCCAGCCAGTAACAGGGGTTTGTGTCAATTTTGAGGAGAGAGGATGAGTAGAATACCCATCATTATCGACAAGTGAGGTGATGATTTTTCAGTACAAATCATGTCATTCTGCAGTGTTTTTTTCTCCTCTCCACTCTTATGTCCTACTTTCCTGAAAGTATTGACTCTTACTGGGGTACAGAATCGCAATCCCCCAGCACCCATTCCTTGTGTGTTTGCCCAGTCAGTGACTGTCAGCAGGATATTCATCCATAACAGCATCACAGCCAAGTGCAGTGCTGTCCTACCCCAATACCCATAGGTTTACATTCTAGCAGTAATCACTGAACATCAATCAGGAACAGGAACACTTTCTGATCCCCAACCCTCCTCCTCCCCTCTACACTCAGCTTTTAGTCCAGGAGCAGTGAAAACAATTGTAGCCCACCACTGCCCCAAATGTGATATATAGGGCCCAGTATCACACCACACCTTTATTCACCGCGCCAGTGAGCCTTCTGTTTATTGCAAGTTTAAACTAAACAAAAAAGTAATTTTTTTTTGTGGTGCATGTTCACTGAGTGAATGGTAATAGGATATTAACTCATGAGGCATTACTGGGGGATGCAGACAGACACGCACCATAAACTGCCCCAAGGTATCGGAGCAGGAGATCGTTGACACTCTGGGGATGATTTTAGGAGGTAATTGCGGGTGCATTGGGGGTGGGGGGCTCCGAAAATCGTGGAAATCCCGTTCAGGTTCAGGAGCCAGCTCCAACCCGCCGACTTCCGAGTTTCCCAGGGACCCACATGTGCGCGCAGGCGACCCGAAAACAGAAGTCCCACCGGCTTTAATTGCCGGGAGGGGATGTCCCCCTCTTCACCACCCCCCTCCCCCCGTCCGATGTCCCCCTCTTCACCTCCCTCCCTCCCCCCCCCCCCCCCCCGCCCCCGGTCTTCCAGTCCAGCCCCCGATCTTCCCCTCTCCCTCCCAGTCCAGCGCTGGATGCCATCTTGCTCTCGCTCCTTCTCGACGCCCCTCCCCCCCCACCACCTTAGCGTTGCAGCTCCTGACGGCAACCAGCTGCCGGGCGCGAAACCCGGAGAGGACGTTAATCATCGTCAATGTGCCGGAATCGGTAAGTTTTGTTCATGCGTATTTGCCACGCGCACCCCCCCCCCCTGCTGCCAACCTGCCACCATTGTCAAATCGAGCCCTCTGTTCCTCACCTAAAGGGCTGGAGCAGTCAGCGCTGATCCTGTAATTCACTAAGAAAATATCAAACACCGTTTGTGAACTGCAGAAACATCTTGAAATTGGCAATAGTGTGATTAGTGACAAAAACAAGCACTGATGGCACAAATAATAAGGAGTGTGTGACTGAGGAGTGAATTAACCTCATAAATATAACATTTTATATTGATGTGTTCATTCAGTTGCACTTAGCTGGAGAAGAATGTTAGATACAAATTACCGTTCTCTTTATTACTACTTTGTGTTGCTGAAACAGTGGCTCAAACATGGACTGAATGCAAAGAAATCATTTTGGGTCCTATAAAGCTGATGGAGAAACTTCATCCTAAAGCTGCTGATATAGTAACCAGTATCTGAGACCCACCAGGGTTTAATACTGTAGTGAAAGGCCTGGCTTAACCTTGCCTTGATTCTGCCCTATGTTCCTCTCACTGCGGGACCCACCTACAGTTCATACCGAACGCTGTTGCTTGCTCTGAGGGTGTGCTCCACCGACTTAAAGGAGGAGTGTACCTCTGTGAAATGGGAAAGGTTAGAGGAGCAAGTTTCTCTCTGAACTGAGTATGGGGGTTAGTTGCGAGAGTGCCACTGGTGCACCGGGAGAGATTACAAAGGAAGAGTTCATCTGCAAAAAGTGGAGAGGTTCTCCGTTAAGGGGAGGAGGTAGCTCTAAGAAGAGAGCAGAATGGCCCCTCAGCTAGATTTTGGGAGAGTGATAGTTAACAGGCGAAGCAGACCACGAATAAATCCAGAATCATTTTTTTAGATTCAAAATTTATCATTGCTGAAGTTAAGTGTTTTAAAATTAACCAGAATGCACATATTTAATGTAAAAATTCAAAATTTCATCGAACAGCAATCAGATGTCAACAACAACAACTTGCATTTGTATAGCGCCTTTAACACAGTAAAATCGTTCCAAGGCGCTTTACAGGAGCGTTATCAGCCAAAAGTCCAAACGTAAGAATGCTGTATCTGTAACTTGTCAGTCACACTGTCACAATGGCAATCCATCTTGGCCATTCCCTATCGAAGAGTGAGGGAAAGCCTGTCTGGGGGAGGTGGAAAAGCCTCTCTCTTTCCACACCAGCTTAGTCAATCATTGAAGAGTTGCCTCGGAACACTGTCTGTGAGCTGCATTACCCCAACCTCCAAACAATGTGGGAAGTGGCCAAGATGGGTATGGAGGGGAAAAGAGAATGAGTAAGTTGTGGAAAAGGATTGGAACAGTGAAGTACGATACAGTAATGGAAGAAACTGTCAGTTACTGAAGGTCCACTTACAAATTTTGTCAAATATAAAAAGGAAGAAAATGAGCTACTGGCAAAATAACTGTGATTCATGATGCCTGTCATGATGTGCATTAGCAACACTTGACAACCAAAATCAATACAGCTTTTTTGCAAGACAAAATTAATTTGTATCTACAGACTACAGAACTGAAAGGAGCATTTTTACAAAACTGAAGGAAGGAAATTCAAAATTAATTGCATGTAAAAGTATGATTTGAACTCTTATAGCTTATGGCTGTCTCTGGATTTCATTTTGTTAATAATAAGGTTATTCTGTCAACTCACAGGGGGTCCTACTGCCTGGAATATTGTTACAAGGTGCCAACTGACTCCTCATCCCAACAAAACACAAAGCCACTGCTATTGCCTCTCTTAATTTTATAGGCCAACACTTCCACTTGTAGAAGTGAGAAATGTGTCTCGTATTCTGGTCCAGTGCCTTAACATTATAATTTTCATTGGAAACAAAGCAATGGGAGTAGGCCGTTCAGCCCTTAGAGCCTAATCCGCCATTCAATTAGATCACTGTTGATCTGTACCTCAACTCCATTTACCCACCTTTGCTCTGTATCCCTTAATTCTCTTACCTAACAAAAATTTATCGATCAGATTTCCAATACATTTTGTGGAAAAAGTGCTTCCTGATTTCACTTCTTAATGGCCTGGATCTAATTTTAAGAATATGCCCTCTTGTTCTGGATTCCTTCACCAGAGGAAATAGTTACTCTTTAGCTACAACAACAACTTACATAGTAAAATGTCCCAAGGTACTTCACAGGAGTTGACAAAAGTTGACACTGAGCCAAAGAAGGACACATAAGGACAGGTGGCCAAAAGCTTGGTTAAAGAGAGAGGTTTTAAGAAGTATCTTAAAGGAGGAGAGGTAGAAAGGCAGTGAGGTTTAGGGAGGGAATTCTAGAGCTAAGGGCCTAGACAGCTGAAGGCACGCCTACCGATGGTGGGGTGAAGGGAGTGGGGGATGGACAAGAGGCCAGAGTTGGAGGAATGGAGAGTTCTCAGAGGGTTGTAGGACTGGAGGAAGTTAGAGATAGGGAGGGGCAAGACCATGGAGGGAATTGAACACGAGGATGAGAATTTTAAAATGGCGGCATTCGGAGAACGGGTGCCAATGTAGGTCAGCAAGCACAGGGGTGATGGGTGAATGGGACTTGATGCAGATTAGGATACGGGCGGCAGAGTTTTGGATGTGCTTAAGTTTATGAAGGGAGAAAGACGGGAGACCAGCCAGGAGAGCATTGGAATAGTTGAGTCTGGAGGTGACAAAAGGATAGACGAGGGTTTCAGCAGCAGATGGGCTGAGGCAGGGGCAGAGACTGGTGATGTTATGGAGGTGGAAGTAGGCTGCCTTGGTGATGGGGATGACATGGGGTTGGAAGCTCAGCTCGAGGTTGCAAACAGTCTGGTTCAGCCTGAGACAGTGGCCAGGGAGGGGTATGTTAAAGGCATGTTTTTGCTGCTGCAAATTTGTCCCTTCACTTGAGAAGATTGTGAATCAGGGCCACAACACTAATTTTGAGTTGATTTGATCTCTGGTTTAAGAAACATAAGGCACAGAAAGTATCATTTCAGCTGGTGAGTACGTTGTTCATGACCAACTAATTTCAAGGTGGAGCGGAAGGATTCCTCAATACAGCGACTTCATGCTCACGATGGGATCACTGGGGGAGGCGTTGCTGAACTGAGACATGAGCCCCACCCTCCCCCACCCCCAAAATATGAGATTGAGGGGAAATCCGCCCAATATCTCCTCCTGCACGTCTCCAGCAGTCCGGGTACACAGCACCATTAGGAGACACCCGCGACCAAGTCATATGACTTGCCGTTTTTGTCCGGGAATGATGGGTGGATATTGGAAAAAAGTGGGAAAGAATCCCTTTTAGTAGCAAAAGCTTTGTTTTCCAGTCCTGATTCCTTATTGGTGTTATTTGTACAACTAGCAGACACTAGACAGAATATGTCACACAGTCTACAAAGATTATGTAATGTCAATGAGGTAGAAACGGTTGGAAAGAGACAGGAAATAAGGTACAATTAAGCTGAAGTGCAGCTCAGATTTATTTATTCGTACTGTGTTGCCCATAATTACCCTGAGATCTGTCATGCTTTTCTCTTCTACTTAAACCTTGAGCTGCATCATTTTCCCCACGGTAGCTTCTGGTTCGCTGATCACAGTTGTTTTTCATTTAAAATGAGAAAGTGCTGAAATCTTTTTTTAAAAAAAAAAACACCACAATTAAAAAGAGCTAAATCTTTAAAGTATTAATCAAAGACTGCTACAAACTTTACATTAGTCAAGTAGGGAAAAATAAGGAGACCCCTGAGTCTATAGATTCCTTAATACCAGAGGCAAATTAAAGCCAGATGGAGTAGTCAGATATCAGGGTACATGCTAGGTTTAATTATTATCAAATTCAGGGAAGGAAAATGCTCGACAACAATTCCAATGAATCTCCATGTATTTGAGATGCAGGTTGTTAATGTACAATGCACCTGGGCTCTTGTTGTTAAAACCTTGAAAGAGAATTCCAAATCAGATGATAATAAACTGACGGTACCACCTCAGAGACTTTCTTTGCCCTTTGATCTGTTAGTCAGATAGACAGCAGGCGAAAGGAAGGAGACAGAAAACAGCCTTCTTTTAATAGTAATGCACTGTAAAATTATACGTCTGTAAACTACGGACCAGCTGGTTACTTACATAATCTGTTTTTAAAAAAAAACGATTTCCCAATTTTCTCTGCTCTCCTGAAGGCACTGACTCTCAAGCCCAAGAGGCCATTCTTCATGAGTGAGCCTTAGATGTTTGTAGTCTATTCAACCATAGGGACTATCTTTCCTCCAGATGGTTCAGACCAGGAAGCCCTTAGGTTCTGCTTTGGCCTGTGCTGAGTTAGCTGATCCCAGCTGCGGCAACAGTAGGCATTCATACATTTGGACTCGGTGTCCTTGGCTTGAACAGGAAAATAATTGGCCAGGGTCCTTGTTCCCGAATACTGTCTGCTGACATAAGAAATGGACAATAGGATGTTGGCTGGGGACACAATGAGGTTAGGTTTCTAATGTGAAAAGATGAGTCAGCAGATTATTCTGTGAATGTCGGCCTTTTGGGTAAGGTATCAGAGGGCTGGCAGCCTCTGTGCAATTGCACCTCAGTAAGGGCTCAACAATTCAGGATGGGAGGGGTTGAACCATTTACGGAGAAAATTGGCCAAAGATTAAAAATTGGAGGGTTCACAGCTGAACCCAAAACTGTCTTTCCCTTGATGTCTGAACATGCTCAAGGTTCCACTGGAGGCAGTAAGTAGTTGGAACCCGGGCTGATTTATTTTTTGATGCTTCCCTTCTCCAGGGACACTATGACCAGTTGTATTGCACCACTATTGGCCTAGCTGACTTTGGCAGTCTGATTTGCATAAAACAGTGCCACACCAGACAGTACATGTGCACACTGAGTGATCAGGGGAGCTAATGGGTCATCTCAACCAGGGTGTCATAATGATGTCACCTGCTCTTGAGTGCTGCCCATTGCTGGCAATTCGACTGCTGATACTGTCCAAAGACCTCTGCTAGAAGTTGGACCTGTGTGAACATCAGGAGGAAACAGGATTGGAACTGGCTATAATAGGTCTCCATTTTGATGAAGCCCACTGACATACAAAGAAAGGTCTCACTTGGTTCAAAGTACCAAAGGGCTGTCAATACCTGCAGAATCGTATCCGTGAACGAGTCACCACCCTTGGGAGATTAGAACATTTGAGAACTAGAAAATCTTTATCTCGGTTTTCTGTTTTTAAAAAAAACAATTGCTTATCTCATTCAAACTCACTTGAATTGAGTTAAAATTAAATGACTTTTTTTTCGCAGGAATGTTAAATTTCTGAGTCCAGAAAGAGTCAGAAGCAGTGTTCCTGGAACAGGCATTAATTACTGAAAGCAGTATTCCTAAGGAAAAAAACATGTTTAATCACTGTATGCCTTTCAGAAATTCACAGTCATCTTTTTCACAAGAGTGCACCATGTGTTAACACAATCATCAGTCTATTTAAGCATTTATTTTCAGATCACCCATTTATTTCACTGTCTTTTTTTTGTAATGTCAAAAATTTTAATCGGAATATATACGTTGACATAAGGTTTCTCCCCAAAACATAATTTGAGGGATTTTACATGATGATTGTCAAATATACAAAAGACACTATAATCTACGAGGAGCCTAACAACGGCATGAGCTTACTCAGATCCCTATTTCATTTTTTTTGCCTTTTTTGGAACGTGAGCCCCTTTTACCCATTTTTTCCAACTCTCAATCAGTCCTGACTGAAATTGGGAACTTACTGTTGATGATGAAGTTAATTCCATTCCAGGAGTGTTGTGCTTCTAGAATCTATTCTGTCAGACTTGCATTTTAATTTTGTGCACCATTAAAACTCACTAACCTGGAGGGCATTTGGTTTAATGTTTCCATGCAATCGTTTTGTATAGGTTTTGTACTGTAGGACTGACTCCTGCAACAGTTACCAAATCATTTCACCATGGTAACTGCCAGCTCATTATTTTGTAATTGACTAATTGTAAGGTTATTACACTCGACCCATTGCGAACAACCACCAGGAGTTCCTATTAATGTGCAATAAAGCTCAGTGTTAAGAAAAATAAATAATAAATGAAATGGTGTTTTCTGAATCTCGAGGTTTCTATATAATTTTATTGATTTTGTGAGAATGTATTACTGGTACACAGAAAAGGCATGAAATCTTACTTGACCAGAAGGATTATCACACAGTGCTGCTCAACTATGTCTGTTGTCAGTAAAACTAAAAACAAAACTGACACTTTTTAGTTTTTTCTTTTCAAAATGAGTTTACAGCTCCAGTTTTATGTTACTTTACCCTCCTTCTCCCCCACCAACACAAGATTCTGAACTGCAAGAGTACAGGAAGAGGAAGGGAGGGACAGTTGAATGGAATGGAAAATTAGACATGTCTCTGGGTGCATCTTGCACCTGTTAGAGGCCAGATTGAGTGTGACATTGTTGGTTAGAATGCCTAATGGGAAAGAAAATAAATTGCTCAATGTCCAGCCATTCTCAACAAATAACTGATAAAGCACTATCAGCGGCACATTCTGTAAACGTTATGCTGTGATGGGGTTTTAAAGACAATCTTCATTTTCTTGGAGATCTTTCTAAGCACATTCGTTAGCAAAGCTGCTCACTTCATCGAGCTTTACCGTTCCACAGGGATCAAAATAAATGTGACTTCTGTTCTTGATGCATGTCTCTTCCATTGTGTCTTAAGGTAGGAAGCCAAACTGGTGATGGGACTCAGGTGGTGGTGGTGGGGTGGGGGGTTTGCTTTTATCACTGAGGAACAGTACTGATGCCCTTTGCCCTCCTTTCAACCAGAATATGTGGGTGAGAAACAAAGAAGTCACTCATGTCTTTGGCATGACTTGAAGATTGGGCAAAAACTCTGGCAAGCCTTTGAAGGCGTATTTCTCGTCCATCAGGAAACGATGAGCAACACTTAAGATTATCTGTCATGTCTGTCCTGCTGTAATGTTTCCAAATAGAGGGAACATTCATTGAATTTGCAACACCAAACAGGAAAGTTGGTTTCAATGTTAAATAGATGAGAGAAAAGATAGAAAAGCAATATTTTACTGCACAGCCCATCAGACCACTTTCAAGAACAGCCAATGGAGAAAATATGTTTTCATTATGTATATTTTTAATATCTGCCATTTCTTCTTGTGCTGAAGAAAGTCTAGTTGCATTTTAGACCTATTCTTAGTCACCTTGTCTTTTTATATGTTACAGGTCAATTGAGTTAAGGACAAAGACGGAAGGAAGGAAGGAAGACTGTGACAATCGAAGGTGGACCATTTTCTGTGGCACTTTATACGTGAAAGGATATCCATCTTACATTCAGTACTGAAGGCCAAACACGCCCACAGGTAATGACCTGCCTTAAACTAGCCAAGTGTATGTCACATTGTTGATTGAACATAGAGAATGGTTTGAAGAGTTGGTAGTTGTGTTGCCTTGCTACAGGCTACTGTGGAATTTTTCAACCTTGACCTGATAATTTTTGTATTTTTGAGGGAAGTTAGTTGTTTCACTGAGACCGGAGATTGTGTTGCTCAACCTTGCTGTATGATCTGTGCTAGCTGTTAACCAAAGGCATGTATTTCTTTGAGAATGGGTGCTGTCTGTAGATATTGGATAGACATCCACCCATAATGCCTTATGTTCTTATGTCACTACAAGAAAGCAGGCATTATTTTTCTTGGCAGTGAACTGACCAGTAATAAATGCAGAGGACTTGATCCCATTTTTACAAATGTTCATCTCCTGTATTTGTTGCTGTTAATTCTACCTCAATTGCTATTCTTCTATACTAAAGTCTGGCTTTAGAATGAGGATTTCTGTCATGTGAAATGATTTGACTATATGGTACTCGAATTGTTTGAGCTCTGTTTAAGGAAAAAAGTGTCATGTTACATCTTAGTACTGACAAACCAGGGCAGTTAATGTGGTCCAAGTACTGTCCCACTGGCACTGTGCAGGTGTTACATGTGTCTTCACATAAATGGCTAACCAATGGATGTGCATGATCTGCCAAATGCATCATTTTACTGGTGCTCTGGGCGTATCTTTCCGGGAGTGCCAAGGCTGTTTTATCAGGTGCCAGCAGCCAATGAAGGACTGCTGGCAGTCTGTTATGCACTGGCATTTTCCTTCAATGGGGAAGGGGGGGTAAGCAAGTGAGGCCATAGGGGGCACCAGTGCCAGAGGGCAAAGGGTGCTTGGGGGGGCCCAGGCAGAAATGCCTAAATTATTCCGCTTCAGAGCCTGTTCCCTATGGCCACTATGCAGTTTCAGCATTGCTTAGACACTCCAACAACACTATGAAGTATGTGCTTCATTTAAGTACAATTCATGGCCTAATGAACTCTTTTTATGCCTGACATTCTATTGCAGCAGCTGAATTTTCCAGCACATTGTAGGCTTCGAGCCTCTGCATCCACTTTTCTGGGGAGTGGGTGCCTGACTTAATCCAGCACATCAGGCACCTGTTGCAATATTATCATCCCCACAGTGTCATGACGAATTTCTGATCTCATCTGCATTGTCCAACAAGGGGGGAAGATGGAAAGGAGGCCCTGGAGATAAGTCTAGCATTTTCCATGCTGGAGGATGGGGGGAGGAACACAAAAATAGTCAACAGGCCAAGATGTTGCTTGGGTTTCCTGCTTGCTACAGCAGCTCAAAGCTGGCTGCTATTTCCTCTCCTGTTGGGAGAAAATGGTAAGGAAAAAGTTAGAAGTAAGCTACCTAAATAAAGACTTGAGGCATTAAAGTTAAAAAGAGATTGCGGTGCTTTCTGTAGTTTTCACCTTCAATAATGGATGGGATCAACTGGTAAATCAAATCAATTTAATCTATGTTTGACCCTTTCATTGGCATAGCGATAACCTTGGGTTTGAACTTCCAAGGTAGCACGTATCCGAGTTTACTGCTTGAAAATTGGAAACAGTAAATAAACAAAGATCAGCTCTTCCAACCATATTCATGGGAGGATTAAAAGAACGCAGGTGCAACATGTAATTTTTTTTTTCTCATTTGAAGAATAATCACCATCATGTCATTGATATTTTTACATCATTGCTGAATCTGATAGCATTTGTATCAAGGCCATTGAAAGAGGTCTGCAAATGGAATGTGTATTTGAAATGTTTTATGTTCAACTTTAAAGGTTGCTTGCTGGAATATGCGTTGAACTTTCAGTCTTTAACCTGAAGGAAAGAAGCTAGTAGTCTGTGGTAGGCTGGAAACTGCTGTTCTTCCATGTTGAGCTGCAGAAATTTGGCAAAAGTCCTCGCAAGAGGTGGAGGAGTGATTTACTCTATTTGATGTGCAATGAAATTATGATGCCATTTTTGGGTTTGTGATTTGTTGTACATAATGCATGAGGGAAATGCCCCCCTCCCCACCCCTCTTTATTTTTGTTTGCCTACAGAAGAGGCCAGAGGATGTAATGATCTCATCACATCCGGTGACATTAACTGCAACATTTTTTGATCGCTGAAATCCTTGGTTTTGGGGTTGATGATGGCAGTGAAATGCATGACAGAAAATACCAAGTTACAATATCAATCTGTAAACACAGGAATAAGGTATCATTTGTAAATTTTAAGACAAATCAGTGAAATTTTATTTCCCTTGAGATTTTGATCACGGTTTAAAAATGGCATGACTGTTGACAGTTTGTGCCTTTGATACAAGTTGGTGTTGAGCTCTTCCAAATCAGATATTCCACAGGTTTAACACAGACCAGAAGTCTCAACTCTGCCTCAATAATCTGAAGCACCCCTGACTCACCAATGTGGCATTTACATTTGCTGAAGTAAACATGCTTTTGGCCACTCTGAATGAGATTTTAATTAGTGTCGAGTTACAGGTAGTTTTGCAGTTTGCATTGAAATCCTGCAGAAACCAGGTTGAGACTGGACTGAACGTATCCAATTTGCAGTCAGCAGTATGTGGAGATTTTCATCCCATCAGTCTGTACTGGATTTGAATTTGCGTCCCACAGGTGAGGGGATAGTGCTGTGATGTGTCGTACTCAAGCTTAGCTTCTTAACAAAGACTTGTTTAAGAACTGGTTATCTACCCCTTCACTTTGGTTTCTTCTACATGACTAGAAATATAGTACTTACCCTATATAAGGCCTTGGAACATTCACATTTAAAATACTATATGGAGTTTTGGTCTCCTCACAAATCGGGGATTTTGAGACTCTGGATAAGGTTCAGAGGAGGACCAACAGAATGATGTCTACTCTGTAATCAGGATGGGCTCAGGGAAATGGGGCTTTTTTTCACTGGAGAAACATAGTCTTTGAGAAAATATGATTGAGATCTTCAAAATGATGAAGGGAATACATTCTATTTGGGTTGTTAGATTAATTGAGCTAGATAAAGAGGAGAGGACATGGGGACATCAGTACAAAATAAGAAAACATAGAGTTAGGTTAGATTGCAGGAAGTATTTGCTTTCACAGTCATTAACCTCTAGAACATGCAGTCAATATGGACTTGCTACAGGCCTTCAAAAGGGAGCTGGATGAGCTCTGTTGTCATCCCAAGTTATAGAAAGTGGATAGGTTAACGGGGATTAGTGACATCGGTCTCCAGAGGCTCACTTGATTGTTTTCAGGGGTAGGAGAGGAGCATTCTGTAGTCTTTTTCTAAATTGGTTTAAGATTTTTTCTCTGTCGTTTTTTTGTCTCTCCCTGGAGATAGCATGACTGGGATGGTGGGTGAGGGGTTGCGGTTGATGGTGCATGTAGGTTACATATATCTGAATGGGACGGGCCAGATGGACCAGCTGTTTTTGTATGTTTGTATCACACCGCTTTGCCACTTAATTTTTTTACCATTTTCTCCATTTGGAACATTCTCTCTTCTGAGCTATGCTTCATCATAATTCCTAACTGGCCTTTGTAAATCTGTACTGCTGTAATTTAGTTTGGCACAATCTCAAACTCTATACAGTCTGTTAAACTGCAGCAGATTTATCCTTTGTTTATATTTCCTTTCTTTACCTGTCCTTTTTGTTCGCTCAACCGTTGGTCATTGTTTAAATTACCTACCGCAAATCCCATTTACTGCTGATGCTATAAATGCTAGCTTTGTCTAGTTGGACAGGATCTCTGAGATGGCTGAGTAAATTCTGGAGCTTAAATTAAACTGATGTGAAGCAAATGTATCCAATAAAATGTGGGTTTTATAACTATTCCTGTGTATAAGTCATTCTCCAACAATCTCTCTTTCACTCGTAATCCTATGAGTCGTATAAGCGTATAAACTGTTCCTCTATATTTAGAAGCCATCATCCTCAAAGTGTTTTGACGGTCTAGGGTTTTTTGAATAAAGGATCTTGTTCATATAGAAGGCCAAACATCCAAAAGGAGGCTTCTGTTATATTTGGGGGTAGGGGAGGAGGAAGGGGATAAAAAGTAATTTGAGTTTCACAGAAGTGAGCAAATTCCTTGAATTTTGCAGAATGACAACTAGTATTAAACCTCTTGAAAATAGTAACTGCTCCATTACAAAATTGGTCTTCCTCTCATAAGCTAATTCATGCAACATTTTGAATTTTACCGTCTAATGTTCCGAGGAGGAAGGGACATCTGTGTCATCAGTAAAGTGGGGCTGAATGGAGAAGTTGCAATTTAGCCTCCCCTTCTTAATACCAGAGGAATGTGCTCTGGATGCTACCCCATTGTGGATATGGCTTCAGCTGCCTCTCCTTGAAGGTGTTTTCTTAAACCAGGCAAAAAAAAATATTTATTCAATAACCTGTCCCCAGTTTTCCCATGACTCAGCTAAACTTGCTAGTGCAAAATCAATAGCCTTGTATGTGCACTGCTATACTGTGTCAAAATAGCTAGTAGCATTTGGGTGAGAGGAGGGATGAAAATTCTTAGGAAAATTGAGCCCATGGGCATGCAACTGTTCACAGGCAGGTGGAGAATGTCTGTTTGAAAACGGCATCATCTGTAACTAATTCTAGTTTTTCTCCCCCTCGATAGTCTTAACCTTCATTTTTTTATCTTTTGCTCCATTTCGAGCTGTGAATGATGCGGTATGGATTTAATCTGGATTCGTGTTTGAGCAACATGCTCGGGTCTGTCTGTTCCACATCAGTCTTTGTGATGTGTGTAATGTTAGAAAGATTCACTCGGGTCCAGTGCAGTTTCTTATTGGCTAATGCTTTGCTGCTGTAGCCAAAAGAATGAATGTGTGCGAGCCATTGCTCACAGTATCTTGGATTGTAGACACTGGACAATTAGTCATGAGAAGAAAGGACCAAAATTAGCTGACTGCTGGTGAGAGCTGGCTCACTTGCCAAGGAGAAAAAACAAATGCTTTTCTCAGAAATTGCTGTTATCTCAAGTTCACCTTTGCACTATTAGTGACCATTCTCAGGTCTGACACATTAAGAATAATGGATATCTGGGAGGGAGCTGTAGTGCGTAATTTAACAACAACAACTTGCATTTATACAGTGTCTTAAAAATAGTAAAACGACCGAAAGCGCTTCATAGGAGCATTATCAAATAAAATGTGATTACGAGCCACATAAAGAGATATTAGGACAGATGAGGTAGGTTTTAAGGAGCATCTTAAATGAAGGTAGAGCGACAGAGTGGTTTAGGACGGGAATTCCAGAGCTTAAGGCCTCGACAGGTAAAGGCATGGCCACCAATGGTGGAGCGATTAAAATCGGGGGATGCGCAACAGGCAAGAATTGGAGGAATGCATAGATATTGGTGGGTTGTAGGGCTGGAGGAGGTTACAGAAATGGGGAGGGGCGAGGTCATGAAGGGATTGAGAATTTTAAAATTGAGGCGTTGCCGGATCGGGAACCAATGTTGGTCAGTGAGCACAGGGGTGATGGGTGAACGGGGACTTGGTGCGAGTTAGGATACAGGCAGCAGAGTTTTGAATGAGCTCAAGTTTATGGAGGGTGGAAGATGGGAGGCCGGCCAGGAGAGCATTGGAGTAGTCAAGTCTAGACGTAACAAAGGCATGGATGAGGGTTCAGAGGGTTTATATAATAAATAAAGATGACTTGGCAGTAAGTTATAGAATTTAATCTAATTGAGGGTTATAAATGGTTTATGTGTAGTACAATGGAATGTGGCAGAGAGTTTTAGGCTGTAATCTAATTGAGGGGTTTGGTTCCTTCATGTATATAGAATAATAGGTATCTGTTAGTGAGTTCTAGTCTGTAATCTAATTGAACAGTCCAGTTTATATATAGTACAATGGACACTTGGAAGCAAGCTACAGGCTATAAACTAATCGAGGAATGACATGGTTTATGTACAGAATAATAGATACTTGGCAGTGAATTACAGACATGAGTCTCATCATGGAGTGCAGATTAGAAAAGATATTCATCAGTGTCATTTTTTAAAAATACTGTTTTTAATTTTATGGATGGCGTCATTATCTGTTTTGGGTTAGTTTTTATGTCAGCATTTCTTCTTGGTGGCAGACTTGGCATTCCCTATCTCCTGCTCCACTCCCACCATCCCACCATGAGTTGAAATATTCCACCTATTGAGCTGTGTCACTGAGATAGCATCCAGTCAATTTTGTGTTGGCACAGTTACAGGTTGTGCCCAGGTTATTCATTAGATCTCAGTATAAACCTCACATCCATCTATGCTGATGTTACTTCAGCTGGTTCCTCAATTCCCCTAATAACTTGATTAGTATTTGCTGTTTAAAAAGGTGATTTTAAAGGAAAAATATGAATAAATCAAAGCATGGTAAAGTTCATCGTAGCTCAACACCACAACTTTTTAAAGGGGTTTATTACAATGAGAGGAGGGGAGAAATTTTTTTTTTTTTTTAAAGGGATGCTTTCAGCAGGATTTTCCAGTGAACCTTGTATTTGGTAAAGACCATTAAAAGAAAGAACTACTTGCACTTGTATAACACCTTTCACAACTGCAGGATGTCTCAAAGTGCTTTACAGCCAACGAAAACTCTGCTGCCCATATTCTAACTTGTATCAAGTCCCACTCACCCGTCACCCCTGTGCTTGCTCCCGGTCCGGCGATGCCTCACATTTTAAATTTTCATTCTTGTTTTCAGATCCCTCCATGGCCTCACCCCTCCCTATCTCTTCCAGGTCTACAACCTGCTGAGATCTCTGCGCTTCTCCAATTCTGGCCTCTTGCGCAGTCCCGATTTTAATCGCTCTGCCATCAGGAAAATGCTGAAATCCATTATTAAGGAAGTGGTAACAGGGCACTTAGAAAATCATAATATGATTAGGCAGAGTCAACATGGTTTTATGAAAGGGAAATCTTATTTAACAAATCTATTAGAGTTTTTTGAGGATGTAAACTAGCAAGGTAGATAAAGGGGAACCAGTGAATGTAGTATATTTGGATTTTCAAAAGGCATTTGATAAGATGCCACATAAAAGGTTGTTACACAAGATAAGGGTTCATGAGGTTGGGGGTAATATATATTAGCATGGATTGAGGATTGGTTAACAGACAGAAAACAGAGAGTAGGGATAAACGGGTCATTCTCAGGTTGGCAGGCTGTAACTAGTGGAGTGCCGCAAGGATCAGTGCTTAGGCCTCAGCTCTTCATAATCTATATTACTGACTTAGATGAAGGGACCGAGTGTAATGTATCAAAGTCTGCTGACGATACAAAGCTAGGTGGGAAAGTAAGCAGTGAGGAGGACACAAAGGGTTCGATTTTAAAAGTAAAAAATGGTGGGTTGGTGGCGGGGGGGCATTGAAAATTGCCACCATTTCAGACCCGCCCCCAACCCACCCATTTCCGGTTTTCATGGAGGCGGGACGAGTGGCAGGCGGCCAACCTGCTCCCAGGAGGCGGATTGGGCCTTAAAACCTTTCAAGTAGGCTTCAGGCCTCCATTTTTCACTAATTCCCTATTTTAACCCCGGGGGGGCCGGGATTCCCTGGTCTTCTGTTTTACGCCTCGTGAAAGGAAGCGAGAAGGCCTGAGACTAACAGGTAGGTGCCTAGAAAGGCGCAGCTTGTGGGCCGGGAGGAGGAGGAGTGCTTCCCCCAGGTGCAACAAGCCTATCTGCACCAACTTCCCCCCCCCCCACCCCACCCCGATCATGGACCCCTCCCCCTCCCGATCGCGGACGCCCCCTGATCCCGCCCCGTGACTGACCCCCGATTCCATCCCCCTTGACTCACGACCCCCGTGGTAGGAAGAATAGAAAAACAGAATATTTTTTAAATGATGAGAAACTATTAAATGTTGGTGTTCAGAGAGATTTTGGTGTCCTTGTACAAGAAACACAAAGTTAGCATGCAGGTACAGCAAGCAATTAGGAAGGCAAATGGCATGTTGGTTTTTATTGCAAGGGGGTTGGGGTACAAGAGTAAGGAACTCTTACTATAATTGTACAGGGCTTTGGTGAGACCTCACCTGGAGTACTGTGTACAGTTTTGGTCTCCTTATCTAAGGAAGGATATACTTGCCTTCGGTGGGGTGCAACGAAGGTTCACTAGATTGATTCCTGGGATGAGTGGGTTGTCTTCTGCGGAGAGATTGAGTAGAATGGGCTCTCTAGAGTTTAGAAGAATGAGATGTGATCACATTGAAACATATAAGATTCTGAGGGGGCTTGACAGGGTAGATGCTGAGAGTTTGTTTCCCATGGCTAGAAAGTCTAGAACTGGAGGGCACAGTCTCAGTATTAGAGATTGGCCATTTAAGATTGAGATAAGGAGGAATTTCATCACACAGAGGGTTGTGAATCTTTGGAACTGTCTACCCCAGAGGGCTGTCGATGCTTAGTTGTTGAATATATTCAAGGCCGAGATAGATAGATTTTTGCATTCTAGGGGAATGAAGCGATATGGGGATCAGGCAGGAAAGTGGAGTTGAGGTCAAAGATCAGCCATGACCTTATTGAATGGCGGAGCAGGCCTGAGGGGCCATATGGCCTACAACTGCTCCTATTTCATATGTTCTTATGTTCTTAATCCTGTAAATGCTATTATGTGCAATGAAATTTGAAAGGCAAGATGAGCTATATGCTATGGTCAGTGTTTTGCTCGCACATTAATACTCCTTTTCTGTCTATTGCCCTTGTTCATGGTCAGTTTGAAAACTGGAAATATTATACATGTTTTGTTCTCTTATTTAAAATTCAGGAATGAATTCTTGTCTTTCTGGTTCCTGTGTAAAAGATATTTAAAATTTAGAGCATTGATTTACTCAGTGAGGTACTTACCTCTAGATCAGTCCAGCATGCACAAGCTCCTGCTCAGCTGATTTTGTAGTTCTTTCACTTGATGTTTTGCTCATGAGTAAGTTACTGGGGGTGGGGGGGTGAGGGGGAAGAAAGAGCTACCTACCATTTCTGTCTAATTGTTTAAATTGCTCAAAAGTTTAAATTGATGCATCTGTCATTAGGATCACATTCTCTATATGTGAATTACATCTGTGTAATTGTTTCTCCTCTTGAAATTTGATATAAACCAAGTATTGTTCAAGGGGGAAAAAATATTTTTCAGCAATAATTGATAACTAGCAATTGATGCGGGCATGAATTGATTTTATGCCAAGCTCCTTGGTGAAAAAACTTCACTCCTTTCTCCAATACAGTATTCTGTTCATCACGCGCTGACTTTTAAAAATATATATATTTTATACGGACCAAGGTTTAGAAGTTATCCTTTCACCTCTGGGATCTGGCGTCAAAACTAATTCAGAATGATGGGCTGAAAGTTTCTCTTCTGCTGTCATGACATCATGTGAAACAAGTTTGCAGCAGTCTGAACCCAGTTCCTAGTGGTGCAGAACCACAACATAAAAATAATGTGATGTGACACAACTTGGCAGCTTCATTCAAAGATCCTGTGAAGGTTGCTGGTGTGGGGAAGTGTCAAACTTGTGCAATCGTGTGTGCTCTTTTGAGGCTGGTATTTATTGGAGCAGAGCAAAGAGAACTTTACTTTGCAAGTCAACCTATGGTCGATTCTGACATGGAGAAGAAAACTGTTCTGTTCCCCAGCACTGGCATCCCTCACATTAATACCAAAATACATTTGGAAAGAAAGATTTTTTTTTTATTTTAATTTCTGTGTTCATCAAAGTGAGGAACTTTAGTGATGTGGAATAAATGCTTCTAATTTGGGCATCCTGTGTCAAAATCAAGCACTTTCAAGTCAGGCATAAGATGCCTAGAAGCAGAATACATTTTTTTCCACTCTATCCTAACAATATGCTTTAATCATACCCTCGGGAGAGCACTTCCTACTGTGCCAGTTGAGCATTTTTTGCACCTAATTCCTAAAGGCCTCTCTGAGATTATGATTGCCCACTTAATGTGCTTTCTGCTGTAGCCTCAACACCCACGAGGAATTGGAGGGAAGCTGCTTGAAACCCATTTCGAATAAGACCCTTGCAGTTACCACAGTGAATATTCATCCTAGTTCTGCTGGATACAAACTCTGGTCCCATAGTTGAAGGGCGATGCATTAATCTGTTGCATATTATATCCTGTAACACTTGGTATCAAGCAGTTTCACTGCTGCATAAGTGTTCAAAACCCTTCTGCAGTTATGACCATCAGTAACTATGGCTACATGAATATATACATACTCTTTTAATCTCAAGGTTGAATACTCCCATGTGCTTTTAGACTGGGAAGTCCTTGAATAACAAGTAGACTCAAAAAAAATATTGGTTGGCACTAACATTCAAACATCTAATAAATCTAACCGTTACATAAATAACCCTCTGTCCCTTCCTGTCCATTCAATTCACACAACTAAAAAAAAGTCTTGACTTTGCACCCAAGATTGCAATATCTATCAAAAATTTGTTTCTTGCAATACTTCAGTGACTTGGCCTCATTTCCTCGTAGTTTCTCAGTCAACTAAGTCAGGAGAGCTATATTTTCTCTGATTATGTAGTAGATCTTACCTCACCCATGACCACCGATGGAGAAAAACTTTTCTTTTCCCCAAGTCTTGTATGCTTCCACTCATTGTTTGCCCAGTCTGTTGAGTGGCCACTCTCACTTGTTCTGTCAAACCTTTTGGGAGGCAAATTCCATGGATACAATACTACATGGGTAGCAAACTATCATTGATGACAAAATGTTCTCCACTGACTTCAAAAACGAAAGTAAAACCATTTGTAAAATATATAATGGTGAAGCAGAGTGTTCGATCAGTACCCGTGCTTGCGTGCCTGTGTTATGCAGGAGCTTTCAATCTGTGTGCTTGTGGTAAAGACTATGCCTGCACACAATGTCATTTTGTAGTAAAACCAAAGGACTTTGTCGACTCTTAGCTGATAATTATGGAGATACAAAATGTACCAAAGATTCAAATTAGACCTACAGACAAACTTGGATTGCTCATGTTCATCGATTCTGGCTCAGTTGAGGGTAGTCTTTAACCTAAAAGGTTTTACAGATCGTGAGGTGTTGTCCAGCCTGAGGTGAGACCATCACCATTTGTAAATCTGAAACTCTGTCTGGCTTAGTTATCCAAAGGAAGTAATTGTGCTAATTTATTTTGACTGCGAGATTGAATATGGTGATTGGGTGTACAGTCGTGGGGAGTTAAGGACAGACTGTTTGAATAGCAGTAGCATATAGCAATCAATAACACATTCAAATTATCATTGAAAATTTCTTCTTAAAATGTTAACATGAAGACAAAAGTGCCAGTGATTCTCTGTGCAGTGAGTTGTAGATCTCAATTTTTCTAGCAAATTTGGGATTTTCATGAAGTGGGTGCTTTTCCACAGGGTGGGCAAGGAAATCAGATACAGAGGAAGAGCCGGCCTGGGCTATTCTCTCAGTCATCTCTTGTGCCATGGTTGCAGATCAGCACATTCTGAGCACTGGTACTGGGTGACCTTCCCACTCTTGGACAGACTACTTCTGCTGTTCCCTTTTAATAGAGAAATTGTAAATGCCTCCTTTATACATTTACACTTTGGCTATGAATATCAAACAATAGAAATTGTTCCCCTTGTCAGATATGGTATATGTGTGGGGTGTTGATTGATGAGGAAATGAAGATGCGAAGTTATACCTGAAGTTTTATCCAATGTAGGATGTAATTGATAACAAATTTCCCCCCCAGCTTGTAAATTATCACAATTCTGTTTGTGTAGATATAGAAACTCCCCAAATGCTCATATGGTTAAGGCAGTAAGTTGCTGAGCCATCAAACAGGAAGGCCCCAGATCTGTTCCAAGTTGGCTCCTGACAGCGGCAGTCATGGTGATCGAATTGGCCTCAGTGGTCATGAGTTAGGGAGGAGAAAATATTTGGAGAGCATTTTCTGCTCCTGATTCTAACCCAGCAACAGAAGCTGTCAGTGCAAATGTGTGGTTATCAGGTAAGGGCAAGATCACATTTGGCTGTGATGCTGTTTGCAGTCAAATACCCTGCTGACACTTGGTATTTAGGCTCACACATGAAGAATGGTCATTCCAAGCCAAGTACTGGAGGGCAACTGGCATCCTTGGAACTGTACCCCAACAAGCAGTTAACACCTTCAGAGAGCAAATTGGTAGAAACATGAATTTTAAAAAAATATATATATAGAGATATATATAATAGTTTTTGTGTCTAATGCCCCAGGTTAGTAACCGGATCCATTAACTTCAATCAGAATGGTTGCAGGAGCATTTCAGAGTCCTGTCTGACTCTTGACCTGTTGGCAGTAGTGGCTGCATACAACCATCTAAACATGCAGGATGGCATGTTCTGTGGAAGGTTTGTGTGTTATGACTGTGATGGATTTCACTGAGCAGATTCTGTAGGGTTGGCTTCCCTAGTGGGAGGAGTAGTCTCCTTTAACAGTATTTAATTATTTGGTAGGCAATTACTCATTTTTACATACCTTAGTTCCCAAAGCAGCATCAGCCTTGACAGACTATTATGTGGGATTCCTATATACACATAGCATACACAGCAGCATTGGACCCATTACTTCAAAGGTTCCCCATCTGATTAAAGGGAAAGTGTTGCCACAGAAAACATTTAACGATAGCTGTACATGAAGAAGGAAGCAGTAATCAGTGCATGAAGATCACATCTGCCCCGAAATTGTGGGGAGGGGGTTGGGGGGGAGGAACTCAACTTAAAAATAAACCGGGTCAGATTTTGCATCTGCTGCAGTGAAAATGATCCAGGATGGACCAGGATGGAAGCAGAACTGTTGTGTGTTTAGAGTGTTTTTTTTAAATTGAGCTTGCTGAAAAGCTCTCTGGCAGTGCAACTCTGCTCTTTTGAGGACCTCTATCGTAATTTTAACTAACTCTACAATTTATTAGTGTACTGGCAGAGAAAATCCTCCACCAAATATTTTTAAGCATGTATTGCCATGTTGAGAAGAAATCCACTTCAAAGCTTTGTCGTATTTTATCACTTGAATGGTGGGTAAGACACCTTTAACTATTTTATTTTCGGAAGGATGATGTCACTATGGTTGTACTGTGGCCTGTAGCTCTGATGTTAAGCACGTTCATAAGTGTATTTAATGGTTCAGTTGTCAAATCCACTGTCCAATTTGATACTGGTGAAGACCAGGAAGTTCCCAGTTCCCAATTCCAGGAAATCAGATTCCCTGGCTAACTTTTCCTAGGCCAGAGATGTTGAGGGCGAGGCCATGGAGGGATTTGAAAACAAGGATAAGAATTTTAAAATCGATAAAATGGAAAATGCATATGTCCAGCCACAGATTGAGGACAGCAGTGGATTCATCTCTACTATATGTGAGTTTGGCTCGGCCTTTTCACCTGAGTCAGAAGGTTATAGCTTCAAGCCTTACTCCAGGATTTGACCACATAATCCAGGCTGACGCTTCAGTGCAATACTGAACGAGCGCTGCATTCTTGGAGGTGTCGTCTTTTGAATCAGATGTTAAACTGAGGCCCCATCTGTCTGTCCATGTGGTCATAAAAGATCCCAATGCACTATTTGAAGAAAAGCAGGGAAGTTCTCCTGGTGTCTTGGCCACCACTTGTCCTCAGCCAATTCCACCAAAATGCAGATGAACTAATCGTTTATCTCATTTCTGTTCATGGGCCCTTGCTATGTGTAAATTAACTATCATGTTGGCCCACATAACAACCATGACTACATTTTGAAAGCAATTCATTTGCAGTAAAGTGCTTTGGGATATCCTGAGGATGTGAAAGGTGCTACAAAATTCAAATACTCCTTTCTTTATGTCGCCTTTTGTGATTGAACAACCTCAGTAGTCATCACATGTGAAGAATTGCACTAGTTGCTGGAATACTGCTGGCTCCTTTGAAAGTTCACAGAATGCTACATTAAAAAATTCTGCAAGATTTATAGTACAGTTGCAGAGGACAAGCTGGCTGCAATGATTCAGAATGGCACATTAAGAACAACATTAAAAAGGTAGATTGGCAGAAAATTCTGTTTGAGTAAATATTGAAATATTAGTTTCCCCCTTTTTCAGATTTCCTGTGACACAAGTCATTGTTGAGTTGGAAAGTGAGAGTCGGCCTTATCTCAGACACCTGCCATTACCACATTGCAGTATGCCCTTGTAAACGTGCTGTCTGATTCTTCAACCCACTCCTCCACATCCTTTGTAAGGAGATGTTGAATCTCTTGTTATTGTTCCCAATTTACTGAGCAGAGGTTGGAGAATTTCAGGTGAACTGTATCATTTAGAGAATAAGAATTAAGCAGAGCACCTTCCAACTGATGGATAAGTTGCTGCTGTTGGAGCCATGTTATATGTACAACCACTTTGAGGATTGATTATGTGGGGGATGGGTGGCATCTCTGTACACAGGATTGAATCCTAATCATTGTTGTGGTGTTTGAATGCTCAATTAATGCTAGATAGGCTGGTCTTTTTGTATAGTCATTAAGATAGGTGTGGTGCAGTGAGTTGGATACTGGACTTTCATCTCCAGAACTAGAATTGAAATTCCAGTCTGATAGGTTGAAAGTCTGCTTTGCAGAATAATCATAAGGCTCCTTTATATGTGAATTAAATTAGACAGTGTTAATCCACAGCACAAAGTCACAGCATCAACTGCTCCTAAATGGCATCCGTGTTCAGATGGGCTATGGGATGCTGGTGGAAGAATTGGAAAATTATCACATTAATGAAGTGGGAGGATGTACTTTAGAGGTGAGAATAAATCAAAAGGAGCATTCCTCTGCATCTAACCTGGCATGCTCGATGGTGACATTGAATGTTCAAAATTGATTATTTTTCTAGCTCCAACCTCACAGTGATGAGTACCAAAAAAGATTTTGGGGCAGAAAAACCTAGGTTTAACCTTTCTATATATAAGAATGGATCGGATATAGAGGCTGTTTCTATTTTTTTCTGAATGTTGCTAGTGCTTGTTGATCAAAGAAATGTATGTCTGCCACTCGATCCTGTTTTTTTAAATTTTGGTTTAATTACGTCTTGCTTTCTTGTGTGTGAAATGGAAAGTGCGTTCAAGCATGTTCCTATTTGTAGGAAATTGATGGCAACAACTGCCACCATTGCTTATGTTGCACGCCTTAGTTATTGTGAATATTGAATAAATAATTTAATTTTGCAGTAGTTCAGCCGTGATTTTTGATACGCTTTAATGCTTCATATTGTCCCTGGAATCAAAAGCTGCATTTTTAGCAGAACCTGTAAGGTCTTGTAACAGAGCTATATGCCTGTGTGTCCATGTTCTCGGCTCATGACCAGACTAAACAATGCTTTCCCATAAGTCTCTGGGTGATTCTTTCCTCCATGCCCCCACAAGACTGAAAACAGCCCAAGAGAAGTATAGAAACAATGAAAATGTTTTGTTATTTGCCAAAGAGTAGAGAATTGCAATAGTCACCCTTGTGCTTGCTGACCTACATTGGCTCCCAGTCCACCAATGCCTCAAATTTAAAATTCTTATCCTTGTGTTCAAATCCCTCCATGCACTCACCCTCTCCCTATCTCTCTGACATCCTTCAGCCCTACAACCCTCCGAGAACTCTGCATTCCTCCAATTCTGGCCCTTTGTGCAATCTCGACTTCCTTCGTCTCACCATTCCCAGCCGTGCCTTCAGCAACCTTGGCTGTAAAGTCGGGAGTTCCCTCCCTAAACCACTCCACCTCTCTTCCATTTAAGGCGCTCCTTAAAACCTACCTCGTTAACCAAGCTTTTGGTCACCTGTCCTTATGTCTCCTACTTTGGCTTGGTGTCAATTTTTTTTTGTCTAATTACATTCCTGTGAAGTGTCTTGGGTCATTTTATTATGTTAAAGGCACTATATAAATGCAAGTTGTTGTTGATTGAGATGGTCACATCTCATCAACCCATAACTGCTACTTTCATAGTTGGTTTTCGGTTTGAAAATTTCCTGCTTTGGAGATGCCTGATTATACCTTCATGGAGAATGTATGTATCTTGCCTGATGAGTGTCACATACCTGTGATATCTATATTTTTAAAAATCCTGCATAGGACACACACTTCCTGTCCACAATCTTCACTGCCTGTTGTCATAATTTTTGGTCACACTCTTGTGTCAACATTTACCGTTGTAAATTTCTAGTTCAACATTTCCCATTCAATTTTGCTGGGTCAAGTGACGCAGAATAGCTGCAGCAGCTAGCCACCAGGTGGTTCCGTGGAGCGAGGTTCTGCCATTTCTCTCCCAACGCCATTGCTATCTTGCATATTTTTTTTTTAAAAGCTCATATTCGCAAACTACAACACGGTCTATTTTACTATTTAAACTTTTGAAATAGTTGCAAGTTGTCCATGAGTTGCGTCTCTGTGAAAGAGAGAAATTGGAATTGGGCAAGCTTGATGGACTAGCTGGCCTCTCTGCCCGTCGCTTTCGTATGTTCATGTAGACCATGGCAGTGCTGTGCACAAAGCTTGACCTTACGCTCACCTGATATCTACATGCACATTGGCTGATTTTCTCTCCCTCAACCAGGAGCACTGACAACTGCCACATTACCTTACCTTGGCTGAGATCAAGTTAACTTATAACCACCCAGGCATTGAACCTGGAGCGTTTTTGGTCTACATGGGTTGGCTGCTCACTTGACAATATATCATAGAATCATAGAGTTTTACAGCACAGAGGGAGACCCTCAAGTCTATCACACCTGTGTTACCCCTCCAAAAAAGCTATTCACTTAGTCCCATTCCCTTTCCCTTTCTCCATACCCTTTTTTTTTTCTTATTTTTCAAATACTTACCCATTCCCTTTTAAAAACCTATTACAAATTGTACTTCCACCAGTTTCCAATAGGACATTCCACATCCCAACGACCCTCCCACTGGATTTAAAAAAAAAAAGTTTTCCTAGTCTCTGTGTTATTTTGGTGATGGCCTTAAATTTATGGCCTCTAGTCACCGACGCACCAACCAATTGCAATACTTTCACTCAGTTTACATTATCGAAACCATTCATAATTTTGAACACTTCTCTACTTAACCTTCTCTGTTCTAATGAAAAGAGCCCCAGATGCTCCAGCCTCTCCTCATAACTAATGCTGCTCATTCCTTTTATTATCTTCGGTATCCTCAACATCCTTTCCTAACGCAGGGCACCCAAAACTGACCACAATATTTTAACCGTGGCCGAAGCAATGATTTCTATAGGTTTCGCATTACCTCTTCAAATCACTGATGTACCAGCAGATCTTGCTTTACTAACTTGAGTGGTTGAGACTTTGGCTTGCCTGCCAGTTTGTCCTGGCTGCCCGCACTGGCTACTCCAGCTTCCTCTGAAACTTGAAGGACAATTAATTGCACACTGCCACAAGTATCGCATACGTTCCTGCACTCAATGCAGCGGAGAGCGCCAGAGTGGTCAGTACGTGTAGCTGGCACACAGTACACCTGCCTATTTGCACACCATTCATCAGCCTCAGGGATACGAATCCTGCCTCCGGGTAGATACAAGACTGCTTCAATAGGTGCTGTGGTGTACATTGAATGCGGAAGCATGTTGTTACTCCGGCTGAGCTGCTTGCTGGATCTCTATGAAGGAAGTGCAGCCCTCAATTGGAGTGAAAGTCCACTGTTCCATGTTACGGTTTCAAGCAGAATTTATGATACTATTGGTGTAAAGTTGTCATGAAAGTTGTATAACAAGGCATTACAAGTATGTCAGTCAGTTAGTTGATTAAAGAACGCCGCACTTTAAGTTTTCCTTCAAATCTTTCTCCCTCTCTCAGCGGGTGGCCAGAATTCAACATTTAAAAATACTGCGGATGCTGGAAATCTGAAATAAAAACAGAAAATGCTGGAAATATTCGGCAGGTCAGGCAGCATCTGTGGAGAGAGAAACAGACTTAACGTTTTAGGTCGATGACCTTTTGACCAGCATTTTCTGTTCTTATTTATGTTTTGAATGTTGTGCTTTGTTCTCTTCCCCCACCCCTCCAAACTATATTTACTTATTTCTCCTCCTCTGAAGACAATGACTTGTGCTGGATATAGTTTCACAGACTGTGGATTTCACCTAGGTGTCTATATTTCATCTGTTAACCCAGAGTTCAGTTGGTGAGTGGCAGAAGGCTATTTGAACATGGAGGGCAGCACGGTGGAGCCTAATACCATCTTCAGCCAACACACAAAGACAAAAGTCGCTGCGTGATGATCAGGAGTAGGAAGCCTGGCTAACATGTTTTTCTCTCCTCCCTAGCACATCAACACTGTGTTCCACACCTGTTGTTCCAGCTGAGATCAGATGAATCGGACTAGGGATTGTAGACCTTCATGCTCAGCAATCCATTATTAAGGATGTGGTAACAGGGCACTTAGAAAATCATATGATTAGGCAGAGTCAAGATGATTTTATGAAAGGGACATCGTGTTTTGACCAATCTATTAGTTTTTTGAGGATGCCACTAGCAGGGTAGATAAAGGGGAACCAGTGGATGTAGTATATTTGGATTTTCAAAAGGCATTCGATAAGGTGCCACATAAAAGGCTGTTACACAAGGTAAGGGCTTATGGGGTTCGGGTAATATATTAGCATGGATAGAGGATTGGTCAAAGGACGGAAAAGAGAGAGTAGGGATAAACCGGTCATTTTCAGGTTGGCAGGCTGTAACTAGTGGGATGCCACAAAGATCGGTGCTTGGGCCTCAGCTATTTACAATCTATATTAATGACTTAGATGAAGGGACCGAGTGTAATGTATCCAAGTTTGCAGATGATACAAAGCTAGGTGGGAAAGCAAGCTGTGAGGAGGAAACAAAGAGCCTGCAAAGGTATATAGACAGGTTAAGTGAATGGGCAAGAAGGTGACAGATGGAGTATAATGTGGGGAAATATGAGGTTATTCACTTTGGTCAGAAGAATAGAAACACAGAATATTTTTAAATGGTGAGAAACTATTAAATGTTGGTGTTCAGAGAGACTTGGGTGTCCTCATACAAGAAACACAAAAAGTTAGTATGCAGGTACAGCAGGCAATTAGGAAAGTAAATGGCATGTTGGCCTTTATTACAAGGGGGTTGGAGCACAAGAGTAAGGAAGTCTTACTACAGTTGTACAGGGCTTTAGTGAGACCTCAACTGGAGTTCAGCGTACAGTTTTGGTCTCCTTTTCTAAGGAAGGATATACTTGCCTTAGAGGCAGTTCAACGAAGGTTTATTAGATTAATTCCTGGGATGAGAGGGTTGTCCTATAAGGAGAGATTGAATAGAATGGGCCTATATTCTCTGGAGCTTAGAAGAATGAGAGGTGAAACAAATAAGATTCTGAGGGGGCTTGACAGGGTAGATGCTGAGATTGTTTCCCCTGGCTAGAGAGTCTAGAACTAGAGGGCATAGTCACAGGATAAGGGGTCGGCCATTCAAGACTGAGATGAGGAGGAATTTCCTCACACAGAGAGTTGTGAATCTTTGGCATTCTCTACCCCAGAGGGCTGTGGATGCTCATTGAGTATATTCAAGGCTGAGATCAATAGATATTTGGACTCTAAGGGAATCAAGGGATATGGGGATATGGGGATCTGGTGGGAAAGTGGAGTTGAGGTCAAAGATCAGCTATGATCTGATTGAATGGTGGTGCAGGCCGAAGAGGCCGTAAGGCCTACTCCTGCTCCTATTTCTTATGTTCTTATGCATATGCATCAGTACCACATCACACTGTGCACTTCACATTGAATTACAATATGTAAATAGGCCTTTTGGTCCAACCAGTCCTTGTTGGTGATTATTCTTCACCTGAGCAGCAGTCCTAATCCCATATGCCCACTCGTTTCTCATTTCCTTTATTCCTCTTTCCTTCAATCACCTATGCTTCATTGGTGACATGAGGGCTGATTTTAGCCCTGCCCACCCTAGTGGTTAAAATGGCAGCCGGGCATTTTCCCCCGTGTTCCCAATGCATTTGTGCCCGCCATCACTTTAACTGCCAGGTTTTCGGCAGCGACAGAAGCCTCCAATATTTAAACGTCAAGTTCCGATGATGTCATTAGGACCCTGACGTGATTTTAACTGTCGGCCGTGGCAATGTGGCCCAGTGCCGGATCCGCCAGTGAAAGCTGGTGGCGAGCACGAGCGGAGCCAACAAAAGTAAGTATTTTAAAACTTTTTTTTTAGGTTTCCATGTGGGCTGGGAGGAGCAGTAGTGCTCTTCTGGGCCCCATAAGGAAATCTTGGGCCTCCCCTGCCCAAATCTTACCTCCCCCTCCACCGACCATGATCTCCTCCAGCTCTCCCCTGCCCCTCGCCTCTGACCATTTACCTCCTGCCAGGGATTGTTACCTCGGGTCCCTGATGGCGCCTTCATGTTGCCGAAAATCCCACTCCTGCCCACCAACCAGGTAGTTATTCCCGCCATGTTTTGGCGTGAGCCCAAGTTGGATCATTGAATGAGCCCAGGGTGTTAAAATCTCCCGGGCCTCACCGCATGGGGGGGACCAGACGGTTTGCCACTCGGCTTGGCTCCCCTCGTGCCGCACTTGCATGCCACAGTTAAAATTGGGCCTATGGTCCCTGATTGAAAGGGTTGATTCTAATCGCACATTACTGACAGGGGTGCATGTGGCAGATGATTTTTTAAAAATTAGCGAGAACAAATTTTTTACAATGCATCTTTTGCCATTATATACACATTCAATACAGAGCTAGCTCCACTTTAAGGAATACCTGAGGTGAAAATGTATATGTGAAGTAAACAGTAAATGAAAATCCCAAACCATTTTCTATCTGTAGGCACTCTCCCCATTCCTTTACTTCAGTCACTTTGGCTGCAGATTACAACTTGTCCCCAAATCTCACACCGTTGGTCGCCTTCTGTGCACCATCTCTTTGTACCTTCCATTGTTTCGGCAACCATCAAGCAATAGCCACATAGAAAAATGAGCCCAAACCTTTCAAATGCCTTCTTGTTTTGGTTAGAAGCTGTCCTATTCCAATTAAGAGTGAACAAGAAACAGTGCAGCAAAAAAAATGGCATTAATATTTCACCTAATGAGTGAAAACAGCCTGTTCATTGAAGGGAGAAACATTTTGCACAGGATAGGCAGTGTTTCACAATCCAGCCTTCGTCAGTGAATGGATCAGTATCAAATGTGTTTCATACTGTTATAATGACATTATATATTTAAGATGTTTTAATAAAAGTTTTAATATCTTTATTCTGTATAGAGTTATAAATAATGTAAAACCTTGCCATGCCCTTCAGAATCACTTGCAGATTTTGTGTGTCTGGGGTAAATGCTCTGCAAGCATACAACTCTGCACCTCACACAAATGAAATACTTTCCATGTTTATATTTACATATTAAAATAATTTACCTGAGCAAAGAAAAATCTTTGCATTTTTGTTTAATAAACAATTCACTTGGGGTGGGGGGGGAGAATGAAACAAAAACAATATTTTCAATAAAATCATTTCAGAAAAATCATCATTACGAAAGTGCGTTAGTATTTGTTTTTAATGTTTGATTTAGTTGTGGGGAAAAAAAAGATAATTCAACTACTTTTATGCAACGACCTCGGAGAAAAGGAAACTACGTTTAAAATAACGGCTTCAGTCCAGTTAACGTCACTCAAAGGCACCCGTCAAAGCAAACGGTTCTCTGGTTGTGTAGGAGGAGAGGATGGTTGTGAATTTAGAATGGTATCACTGTACCAATGCACTTTACCGCGCAGTCCCCCAAGGATGGATGGAGGATGCAGAAACTATTTGATGATTAATAAAGATGAGGCAGAAGAAAAAGGTTCAGATCTGACTTGCTGCTTTGAGAAGCAGTGTCCTTTGATGTCATTCGCTTTGATCTTTTTTTTTGCACTACTTTTCTTCCAAGCCCACGTAATGCTATTTTGATAAACTCCCCTCCAAAAAAAAAAGATTACTTTCTACAATATTGGAAATAAAATCTTCCCTTCGCTCCCCTCCCATGCATAGCTTTCATCTGCAGAAGTAAATGTGGTGGAAATTGCTGGTTTTTAATATTTCTTCCTAAAAAAAACTGAATGGCAAAATGAATCCGGTTACTCTCGAAGTGCGGAACTGGGGTAAAAAAAAAGGATCAAAGGAAATACTTCAAAAGACTTGCTTCTTAAAGGCATGAAGTCACATCCGAGCCCCTCGCTAATTCTTAATAATGAATTAAACCACGATAGTCATTGACGACAGTACTGCAGATAAATAACCATTTTTCTGTACGACAAAAGGGACTTTTTTGCAAGTTATTCAAGCAATAAGCAGTTTCAGGTCACATTGCATGTATAATGTCATTTTTGTTAATAAAAGATAAGAAAAGTACCGCAGAAAGAAGTGATTCATTTACAGTCGTAAAGGTTTCCCATTACAATTGCTAATACCATACAGATTGATTGCTTGCTATAATCCCTGAAGTGCTGTGGCAGGTATACTTTTTTATTCCTTGTGAAATGGGATTTTGATGAGTTTTAATGTAAACCTTAGATCTAAGTCCAACCTGCTGCACTTTAATTTGGTAAATGTGTAGATTTATTTGTGTTTTGTTTTTTTCCTTAAAAAATTAATAACTCTTGAGGTGTATACTTCCTTTGCAAATGCCATATTCCCAGATATAGGCTTGTTACTCCTATACCAGCCTTACCCTGACACAGTAGGCACTACAATGATGAGTGCAATTCTCTTTTTCAGTGTAACTCTGCTTTCTGATTTTCTCTATTGTATCGGTTAATTTGGAAACTTTAACCGATCACAATAAGCCATTAGTCTGAGATTATACTGTTGCAAATACGTAATCACGTGTTTTCAGATTAGTTCTGTACTATTACTGCTACTCAAGTGCCTTTGCTAACTGTACACAATATTTCACAGTATGAGATATGTGTTGTGAATCGGTAAGTCGATCTGTTTTAATTTTCTTTCTTTAGGCTGTAGCACTGGTCTGTCTTAGCACATACAATGGGGTGAACATCCTGCCATGTGAAAGAAAAGTCACCCACCTGTTCTCACATGAAGGTCATGGTAGATAGCAGTAGATTCTGCAATGACATACCTGAATATTGGTCCTGAAACCACTAGACATGGAAAATAACATATGCAAAATAATATGCTGGCTTATTTTTGTACACGTATATTTGGTTATTTTAATTAAATCAGAGTTCACATAAGCTTGAGCTGCTCTCATGTGGTGTTCTCTGAATGTACTCAAGTGAGTGTTACAGCCTCAAACCAACTCCCCTCTGGTCTGTAGGTAACACAGCAGCATATCTTTATGTAGCTGGGGTTGTCATCAGTTGATGCAGCATAAACTCTTGATTTGTACTGAAGCTACTAAATATTATTTGCAGCTGGATCATTGACATCTTCTGCCTTGTAGCTATCTAGCACACATGAAGAAAATTTCCCTGATGAACTTTTCGTTTCAAACTAGGTAAACAATGCAGTCCTCTCCATATGTTGCCACTGGACGTGTCTAGAGTTCAATCTGTCCAGACTAGCGGCAGGTTTGTTGCCAAGTTTTGTGACCTATTTTCTGTTTTTGTTCTCACTTTATTTAACCTGTATACATCAGCAAGGGCCAGTGGTTACCTGGGAAAGGCTTCAGCTGCATCAGGATGGAAATCAGAGGGGCCTCGGGAAGGAAGATTGGGGAATTAAGTGGCAGTTGCCTCCAGGGTAGCACCCTTGGAAAAGGAAATTGCTATGCACTAAGGGTCAGAAACAGGGCTGTGATTGAAAGCATTAGAAAGCCTGCTCCGATTTACGATGGGCTGCTTTTGTAAGAAATCGACTTGAATTGCTAGTTCGCTTGCTCATCTACAAGGAGTCTGAATCTGCTCGTCCTTTTGACAGTGTTTTGAGTCATGAGCAGCTTTGTTCTACATGAGACTGAATCCCATATAGAAAGAGGAGGCAGATTACATTTTCCAAGTAGTTGTATCATTGTATGGAGGGTAGGCTGACTTCAAATGTTTTCCTGTTGCACCTCCATTTACTTATTTCAGACAATAT
The DNA here is from genome assembly GCF_035084215.1 of Heptranchias perlo. Lineage (NCBI taxonomy): Eukaryota > Metazoa > Chordata > Chondrichthyes > Hexanchiformes > Hexanchidae > Heptranchias > Heptranchias perlo. The sequence goes on from NC_090338.1 coordinate 21,153,287, forward strand.
TTTCGATGAGCCAAAGGAGCGTGAATTGTACAGATACAACAAAAAAAGCATTCAGTATTCTTGGCATTTCTCATTTGATTCCCGGATGGCAGCCACCTCAATATTTCAGACTATGGCAGTTCCAGACTAGAGGAGGAATCGTCTAGAAGTTGTTTTTGATAATTGCTTCATAAAATCGGCTTAATACCGTCGGGATCAAAAATTACTGAAAGGACAGGGCTTAGCTTTGACATGGCTCTTAGGATTCATGGAGGCTATCCATTAATTTATATTTGACCTGTGGAGAATTGCAGGTGTGCAACCATTAAATATCAGAGTACATTACCAAAACAATCTGGTGTGTCACATGGCTTTAGTATATTGTTTGTTTTTCAGTTCAAAGCATAGATTCTCATGCACTCTTTTATCCCATTTCACCCCCTCCATCCCACGGTGTGTGCATACACATGCGCTATTTGCTGCTTTTTTTATTTGGACAAATATTGAATCAATGTAACAGGTATTGAGGCGTAAGAGAAACATTTGGGGTGTGTGTAAGGAGCAACAATACTGAAGAAGGTGGGTTGAATTCATGAAGCAGTGCTTTGAATATTAAATGTTCAACGGTGAAGGCGTTTATATCCAGGAAAAGACAGTTCGGCCATTTCCCTGTGGGATTAGCTTTGTTAAAATGACCCTGTTACTCAAACCATGTCTGATTTAAGTTGTACAGTATTCATTCTTTCCCACTTTATTTTGTCTGGGAGCACCACAAGCTAGCACACCAGCAATGTTACATTTTTTAATCCATCAACATTTTCACTTGTATCAGAATGAGAAAGCAGACAGTATCAACAACAGTTTTACTTTGCTCAGCACTGGTAAAACTGTGATTGCCCCAAGTGAGGTGATGACTGCCTTATTATTGTATTTATAAAACATTTCATTTGCAAAAAAAAACACAGCCCTGTGGTATTTCGGCTTCATGTTCATATGAAACTGAAGAAAAGCAAGTTCCTCATCTCAATTGTAGTGGACAGGGTTCATGATGCTGCAATTCTAAAATGTATCACATGGTGTTTCTTTGTGGTCAACTTGGTCAGTCACAGAGCAAAGCAAATGACTGGGTTGGGAGAATGAATGTTAGAGGGGCAATGGCTCCTTATCCAGCAGCAATTCTCTCCTACCCCAAAATCCTTACTTTCAGATATACTAGATTATATTGGTTGTTAGCTCTACTAGTGGCATTGGCTTCTAGTTGTGCATTAAAACCAGTGCTTGTCATTGCTTTGTCATACTTGAGCTGTGATATGGAGGCCACTGTGATTTTCCAGTTTCAGTTGGGCTACCAAAAGGAATGGCGAGTGAAGGGCGAGATACTTCACAATGAGGAGTGATAACGATAATGAGGTTAGCGTGTTAGTCTAGCATACCTGTTAGCAGCTGGCAAAACAATAGCATAAGCAGACACTGAGAAATGGGATCCTTCTCCACCTTCTCAGCTGTGGAACAGTACATAGGGCAGACAGCCCTGAGGGGTGGAAACAACAGTAAAACATTTGGAAAATCTTCCAATTGTGTAATATAATCCTCCACTTAAAATGCATCTCTATCATAATGTGAATAATCCATCCAGGCACAAAAGGAATGGCTCAGCTAGCCCCAATGGCTCAGCTGGTTAAGGCAACAATGGCTGAGCCATTCAAACCAAGAAGGTCCCAGATTTGATTACCAGTTGTGCTGAATTAGTTGATTTAAATTATTGGAGTAGTACAATTAGTGGAGTGCCACAATTAGCCTCAACTCCAAGTTTAGATTAGCAACATTTAATTGGGATTCCTGATCTTGATAGCTATCCAGCAACTTCTGCTGGAAGTGTTTGGGAGTGCGGCTGATTTGCCTGTTGTCAAGTACCCCACCAAGACAACCTTAGCTTGTGCATGATGAATGGCCAATGAGTACCCAACACCCGTGAGACCATACCTCACCAAGAAGTCAATGACTTCAGGAGAGGACAAAGGGAGGAGAGAACATTGCCGGGGAGAGGCAGGGGTTGAGAAGAGGAACAGTTATCCTACCCCATTGTTGGTTATAACTATAACATCAACATCAACAACGACAATAACTTACATTTTTATTGTGCCTTTAACTTGGTAAAACATCGCAAGGCACTTCACAGGAACGATATCATAAAATTTTACACCAAGCCACATAAGGAAATACTAGGAAATGACCAAAAATTTGGTTAAAGAGAGGTTCAAAGGAGTTCCAGAGCTTAGGGCCTAGACAGCTGAAGGCACGGCTGCCAATGGTGGGGCGAAGGAAATCGGAGGTAAGCAAGAGGCCAGAATTGGGAGAGCACAGAGTTTGTGTAGGATTGTAGGGCTGCAGGAGGTTACAAGGATTGGGAGGGGCAAGGTCATGGAGGGATTTGAACAAACGGATGAGAATTTTTAATTCTAGGCGTTGGGAATCAATGTAGATCAGCGAGCACGGGGATAATGGGTGAACAGGAATTGGTGTGAGTTAGGATACGGACAGCAGAGTTTTGAATGAACTGAACTTTATGGATGGTGGAAGATGGGAGCCAGCCAGCAGAGCCTGGAATAGTCGAATCTGGAGGTAATAAAAGTATGGCTAATGGGTTTCAGCAGCAGATGGGCTGAGGCAGCCTGGAACATAAGAACAAATGAAATAGGAGCAGGAGTAGGCCATATGGCCCCTCGAGCCTGCTCCACCATTCAATAAGATCATGGCTGATCTTCAACCTCAACTCTATTTTCCCGCCCGATCCCCATATCCTTTGATTCCCCTAGAGTCCAAAAATCTGTCCATCTCAGCCTTGAACTAAACCCAAATGAATACAGATCTAAATTGTTACATATCAACTCTTTTCTACTGAGTCCCATTGTATAGAATTCAAATGAATTGAATTTCTTCCTACCCTCTCCCATTGATAGAATTCACAATCCTACGGTAACACTTAAACACAATATCATGACTGAAGCATAAAATGTTGCCCAATTATCTGATTTTCAATGCACTATAACTAAATACAGCAAATCCAGGCCAGATCTCCCCTGGAGACCATAGCACATTCTACAAGTCTAATCACTTTTATATAAAATATATGTTTTGTGTTCGTGTTTACATTTAATTTGTTGACTGACTGGTTCAATGGGCTGTGAGATAATGAATTGCAAAGTTGCAATGTTGATCTGCAGTTTATTGAAATCCTCATCCAGGCATAACATTTCCTGGAAAAATAGCTGTGTGTTTTTCAGGACACAACTATATTGAGATTGGTGTGATGGGAATGCTAAGTGTTCACATGGCCCGAATGGGATAATTACATTGTTTTGCTTTAACTCTGTTTTGTTCTTTTGTTTTGTATAAGTTAAGGTACTAGTTGCAAGGGATGACAGGATTGGTGGGAACGCATCATTGCATCGCTGATCAAGTCTTTTTTTCCCTGTTAAATCGTCTCTTAACATAATTTGCCTCATCCAGCTGGCCCCATCTGCCTCCAGATCATCTTGAATAACAAATCTGACAACAAAATCATTATGTGCCATTCAGAGCCAGGAGAAATGGACTTCATGGTGTAAGTGGGCCAGGAACTCATAGCTACTCTCTGCCCATCCCACCTTCATTCAAACTACTATTATTTGTTTAAATAGGTGTTAAAAACATCTGCTTTGATTGTCAGAATTGCACTATCAGAATTTCCTGTTATACTACCACATAATTCCAATTAAATTACTGCTCTTTTTGGCTCATTTATTTGCTAAATAAAAGCTCAACTTGTGATTAGACAGGAAGCTGAAATGAAACTGCATCTGTTACAAACATTGGACGCTATATTTAGGTTATATAAGGTTTTGGTTCATCTGCAATTAGTATTATGTTCAGTGCTAGTCCCCACATCTGGTAATAAATATCAAGGCTCTAGAGAAGTTGTAGAAGTTGGATGATGCACATGGATATTTCAGTTATATGGATTGATTTAGAGAGTTAGGATTATTCAGTTTGATGAAATATAGACTCGGGCAGGAGGAGAATATGATTGAGGTTTTGAAAATTGTGAAATGTTTGGATATAATAGATTAGAGTCAGCTATTTAAAATGGATAGGGACAGTAGGACAAGAGCACATGGATATAAAATATATCAGCAAAGAGTCAGGGTAGGTGCTGGGAAGCATTTTCTCAGAGGATTAACTCTCTCTGTAGAACAGTGCGAATGTGGGAAATATGGAGTCCTTTAAGAGGGGACAGCACAATTTTGTGAAGGAGGGGTACATTGGGATATGTCAGTGGTGTGTGGGCTCGTTCAGTTCGCCAAGTAATACATCATAGGTAACCATGTTATCTCAGAGCTTGCTTGATTGCCTTTTGAAATATAAAGAATGTTCCCAGTTTTTCCTCAAATTGGTTACAGTTTTTTTCCTCTGTATTTTTCACTCCCCAGCAGTTACACTGAGCATCGATGGGACTGATCATGTTTACCCTTTTCATATGTTTGTACCTGTGAGAAAAGAATTTCACCTATTTGAAGTCGGGTAAGATAAGTGAAGCATTTAGTAAATGTGGAACTCCACAGGGAGGGTCACCCGTAACTCCATGTACGTTTGAAGTGAAAACTGAGTTGTACCATATATGAGCTGATTTGCCTGTTCTAATAGAAAGACATCCCAGTGTTACAGACTGCAGAATGTGTTTGGCAGCATATGCAAATAAATGTATGCAAGAAAAATTGAGAAGATACGAGGAGCAGTTTGCTGACAGAAAATGTTTCCTTGACATGATTTTAAGGATTCGATTGATTTTATTTATTTTTCACTGGGGATGTTCAAACATGAATTTCTATGGCACGACCTCTACCTGCCGCCGCAGCTGTTGTTTTCTTTACTGTAAGGCAATAAAGAAGAGTTAAAGTTCTGTCAGAAGCCAGACGTTGTATTTTACAAATATTTCTGACGGCACTCCATTGTATTATGGTTTCTGACATCTGTGTGCTTTAGTAATGCTTGACCTAAGATGTTGTGATACCTGCCAGATCAGAGTATTAGAATCATGCTGCTGACATTTGAGCTGCCTTTTCCTGAAATCAACTCATTATTTATTTATTAGAGCTCAGCTTTCTGAAAAAAAAATCATCTTCCTATTGAGTAAATTGCCCCAAAGATTAAACCAGTGTATTTTTTTAACGTTTCAGGATCTGTTCAGACTTACTCCTCAGCTTATTAAACTAAGGGGTGTGAACTTTGTCCTGAGCTCATAGCTGTAAACTTTAAGGGAAAAGTCACATCTCCCTCCCCGCCCCATTTGTATTTTGTATTTCAAATATATATTTTTACCCAGAAATAATCTGCTGTATTATTTTTTTGGTTACTCACTTCTCATATATTTTACTTATCTAACATTTCAGTTTAGTTACCTATATCCGATCCTCTTACTTGGAGGTCTGTATGATGTACACAATTTCCACTCCTCAGCGAGAAGTTTCCCCTCTGCAGCCATCTCTCTGATGTAACCTTTTGCAACCTCCACCATAGAGAGGTTCTTTTTTGAAGAGGAAAGTGTAACTGCTCAGATCTAAGTGAAACTGTTCATTAGATCAGTACTGAATTCTTTTTCCCTTAGCAACTCTTAACTCTGTACAAGACGAGAATATTGTTTCTGTATCTGGGAAGACTCTTAAAGCACATCATTGACAGCTCATCATGTGGTAGGTGAACCCTCCCTTGTCATTTCAATGGCAATATCAAGAAAGATTAATATATAAAATATATTTTACATATATGTGTGTATGTAGGTGTAATACATATATACTGTAATATAGTTTATATATCAATCTTAGTAGTTTCTCTTAATATTACCATGGTGATATTTTCTGTGAATTTCCCTCCCTTGTTCCTGTTAAAATTAAAATACACGATCTTGCACACTCTTCCTCCTCCCTATACCTTCACTCGGTTGAAATCAAGGCTCATCACACTGTCTGTTGCTCTAATACATTCTTTTCTGAGACCTGAGAACTACGGAATTCCTTGACAACCCTGTGATAAAAGATTTAATTGCTTTAATTAGCCATTGTCTTGCTGTGCTCCCCATGAGCAGAACTCATATCCCCTATTATCCAGAAGCTGTGAGCCTCTCAATATTTTCATCTCTGCAAAGATCTCGTACCCTTAGGATTGTCTCCAATCCTAGTTTGCCAGTACAATTTGGACTCTTCCTGGTACTTCCGGAAGGCAAAAATACCAACCCTCAACAAACTTGTGTTTACTTCAGGACCCAAATTGAGTTTCTGGGTTTATTTACAATAATTTTAACAAGTCAACACACATGCAGGAAAGCACATTTCTACAAAATTGCCCTTGCTAAACTCCCTGACCATCAGCCCTGCTCCTTCAGCAAAAAGCAGTATATATTTTGCACCATAAAGCTGCCTCTCACTCCAATGTAATATTCAGTACCGTTCCTGGGTATGGTTCATGCCTTGCTCCTCTTCCTGTTTGTATTCATGATGTGGAGATGCCGGTGATGGACTGGGGTTGACAAATGTAAGGAATCTTACAACACCAGGTTATAGTCCAACGGTTTTATTTGAAAATCACAAGCTTTCAGAGGCTTTCTCCTTCGTCAGGTGAAGTGTGGGATTCCTTGAATGTTACCGCATTTATAGTCAGAGACAGATTACAGATAATCTTTCCAACTGCCCGTTGTCAAGGCAATCAAAGTGTTCAGACAGAGAGATGTTACATACAGGACCACCGAATATACAAACGGCCAGAACAAAAGACAGAGAGAGAAAGAGAGAAACATCCAAAAGGAAGAGAAAGACAGAGAATGACCCGTTGTATTAAAAACAGATAACTTTTTTTCGCTGGTGGGGTTACGTGTAGCGTGACATGAACCCAAGATCCCGGTTGAGGCCGTCCTCATGGGTGTGGAACTTGGCTATCAATTTCTGCTTGACAATTTTGCGTTGTCGTGTGTCTCGAAGGCCGCCTTGGAGAACGCTTACCCGAAGATCGGTGGCTGAATGTCTTTGACTGCTGAAGTGTTCCCCGACTGGTAGGGAACCCTCCTGTCCGGCGATTGTTGCGCGGTGTCCGTTCATCCGTTGTCGCAGTGTTTGCATGGTCACATGGTCATAGACACTGCGACAACGGATGAACGGACACCGCGCAACAATCACCAGACAGGAGGGTTCCCTCCCAGTCGGGGAACACTTCAGCAGTCAAGGACATTCAGCCACCGATCTTCGGGTAAGCGTTCTCCAAGGCGGCCTTCGAGACACACGACAACGCAAAATCGTCGAGCAGAAATTGATAGCCAAGTTCCACACCCATGAGGACGGCCTCAACCGGGATCTTGAGTTCATGTCATGCTACACGTAACCCCACCAGCGAAAAAAAGTTATCTGTTTTTAATACAACGGGTCATTCTCTGTCTTTCTCTTCCTTTCAGGTGTTTCTCTCTCTCTCTCTCTCTCTCTCTGTCTTTTGTTCTGGCCGTTTGTATATTCGGTGGTCCTATATGTAACATCTCTCTGTCTGAATACTTTGATTGCCTTGACAACGGGCAGTTGGAAAGATTATCTGTAATCACCAGGTATTGTTCTCTGACTATAAATGCGGTAACATTCAAGGAATCCCACACTTCACCTGACGAAGGAGAAAGCCTCCGAAAGCTTGTGATTTTCAAATAAAACCGTTGGACTATAACCCAATTGTATTCAGCCCTCGAGTGGATCTCCAAACCCAGGGTTTAAATGTCTTACTTTTTCTTTGATTTGCCTGGAGATCATAGCAAATTTAATGCAGGCATAAAAAATGTGGATCTATCTTGCAATAGCTTGTGTCTCTCTGACAATGTTTGTTTGAAAGAGAATTCTGCACAGAATGGTGGTTGTTCACACCTTTGAAACATTGTCTTGCTGACTTGATTAGCATGTCAAACCAGTCTAAACGTCAAGAACAAAAAGTATTGCTTCAATCCAAAGACGCTGGTGCTTGTCAGCCATCTTAAGATTTTTGAGCGCAAGACAAAATCCATTTTAGCTTTTAATGTATACAGAGAACATAAACAATATGCAAGGCTAAACTTACTCCTATCTAAATTCGTACATGAACATTCAACCTGTCACATTCCCATAGTCTTCCATTCTTCCAACAAGCTACAGGGCTTTACTAGCTAAGCTTGGCATTACCTGACCACTTCTTGATTTATCTTGTCTCTGAAACAGTACAAGCTTGGTGGTGACTTGCACTATATGTCTTGGCCCTTTATCTTGGTTTGCCAATACAAATAAACTCAAAATCTTCTCCCTCCATCCGAAGAAACTCCCTGGGCAAAGCCTTTTGATAAAATCCTAGCTACCCCCTTTTACACTGATTTATTTATAAGTTCTTCCTTCCCATCTATGCAATATCAGGACTAATGTAGGAGACACAAAGAAGTGTCCCAATATTAAAGTAATGTAATTTTTATAAGAAGTCAGCGAATAAATTTTTCTCAGATTTTCTATCACTTAAAAATCAAGGTGAAGATTTCCTCTGTTTTCTATTTGTAGCAAAATCATAAACAGATTCTTCCTTATCATGTTTACAGTTTTGCTACAAATCTCTTCTCCCCCTCCCCCCTACCACAAGAACCAAAGCAAGTGTCAAATGGGCACGCTTCATTTGGCCTATTAAGCCTGCTGCTTCCAACAGTGCATGTAGCATTTGCATTGATTTAATTTCTCAATTTGAATCATCATGTTTAACATTTCCAGGAACAAGAACAAAAAGAACTTGCATTTATACTGCATTTTTAACATAAAAAAGTCCCAAAGCGTTTCACAGAGGTGTAATCAGACAAAATGGATGCCAAAAGAGGAGATATTAGGAGGGGGGACCAAACAGGCATTTTTTAATGGTGGATCTTAAAGGAGGAGAGGGAGGTGGAGAGGTTTAGGGAGGGAATTACGGAGCATAGGGCCGAGATGGCTGAAGTTCACAGCCACAAATGGTGGGTAAAGGGAGGGGTGGGGGAAGGTTGCACACTCGTCCCGTCGAAGGAACAAAGAGGGCTGGAGGAGGTTACAAAGGTAGGGAGGAGCGAGGCCATAAAGGGATTGAAACACCAAGTTGAGAATTTTAAATTGGAGATTTTGGGGGATCGGGAGACAATGTAAGTCAACAAAGACAGGGGTGATGAGTGAGTGGAACTTGGTGCAGGTTGGGATATAGGCAGCAAAGCTTTGGATGAGCTGAAGTTTAAGGAAGATGGGAGTCTGTTGAGCAGAGCATTGCAGTAGCTGAGTCTGGAGGTGACAAAGGCATGGATGAGGGTTTTAGCAGCAGCTGGCTAGAGACAGGGATGGAAAGGCGTGATATGGAGGTGAAAGTGTGTGGTCCATGTGATGAAGAGGATATGAGAAACTCGGGGTCAAATAGATGTCAAGGTTGTGAACAGTCTGGTTCAACCTGAGACAATGGCTGGGGAGGGAATTGATGGCAAAAGTATCTAGTTTTGTGGTGGGGACTGAAGACAACGGCTTAACTGAAGGAAATTGCAGCTCATCAGCGTGCATGTGGAAGCTAAATCGAAATCAGTGGATGATGTCACCGAGGGGCAGCATAGAAATGAGGAAGGGGAGGGAGCCAAGCATAGATTCAGGGGGGCTGGGGGTGTGGGGTGGCCTCCAGAGGTAATGGCATGGGGGGGGGGGAGGGGGGAAGAGAAGCCATTATTGGAGTTGCTCTGGCCATGATCGTGTAGGTAAGAATGGGACTAAGCAAGGGCAGTCCCACTGAGCTGGACAACAGAGGAAAGGTGTTGGAGGATGATGGTGTGGTCAACAGTGTCAAAGGTTGCTTCGAAGTTAAGGAAAAGCAGGAGGGTTAGTGCACCATGGCGACGTTCACAGAGGATGTAATTTGTGACTTTGATAATGGCTGTTTCACTGCTGTGGCAGGGACGGAAACCTGACTGTAGAGATTCAAGCATGGAATAGTGGGAAATATGGGCAAGGATTTGGAAGGCGACAACATGTTCAAGGACTTGAGGAAGGAAAGTAAGGTTGGTGACGGGGCGGTAGGTTATAAGGACATAGGGGTCGAATTAGGATTTTTAAAGAAGCGGTTTATGATGTTAGTTTTGAAAGGGAGGAGGACAGCATCTGAGGAGAGGAAATCATTTACAGTGTCAGCTAGCATGGTGGCCAGGAAGGCAAGTTGGCTGGTTGGTAGTTTGGTGCAAATGGGGTCAAAGGCACAGGAGGCGAGTTTCATGGAAAAGGTGAGCTCAGGGATGGCATGAGGGGAGTTAGGAGAGAAACCAGAGAAAGACACAAATTCAGGGTTGGAGCAGGAGGAGCCTGAGGTTTGGTAGGCAAAGGAAAGGTGGGGGGTGGGGGGTGGGGGGTGGGGAACAGCAGAGGCAGCTGAACAGATGGTCTCAATCTTAGTGGCAAAGAAGTCCAAGAGCTCCTCGCACTTGGTGGTGGTGAGGGTGGACTGGGTTCGACAGAGAGGTTTAAGGAGACAGTTGGCATTGGAGAAAAGCCATTGGGGGTTACCTTCGCTCTCCAGGATGATCCATGAGTGGTTTTGGCAGAACAAGCTCTGATTATTCTTCCCTGATCTGAAAACAATTAAGGTCAGGACAGGAATGATGCCACAATGCGCCACAAAATGTTTGCCCTGGTAATCGTCAAGCTTTTTGGCATAACTAGATATTTTTCCATTTTGTTTTTTCTTTAATCTAATATCTACTTCTGTTTAGAAAGCAGCAAGTCCGAGCGGGGTACAGTTCCACGAATCCGTCACAGATCACTTTGTTTGTTTCTGGGTTTCACACCAGATCTTCTACTTGGGTTCCCTGTCGTCAACCACCCCATATGTCGACCTTGCATTCCCTACACTCCAGAGATTGTCTTCATCGGCCCAATATCTGAATGAACTATAGTGAGACTCGAGGTTTGAATCGAGAACCCTTGTTACTATGTGCTGGTTTACTGGAGTGTACCATGTGCCACAATGTGATTCACCTCATCTTTATTTAATATAAAACGGGTAAATGAACATCATCAGTACAAAACAGTGCATTTACACCAGTTTTGAAACCTATTTTAAAAATAGTTGCTAATTTCTTAGATGGTAAAACACTGCCATCGAGTTTAATTAATCCAGGTGCTGTGCTGGGCTGTAATAGTTGAGCTCAGTCAACCACAAATAAACCCCCAATCAGAGGCTTCTGACCACAGAGCAGTCAGTCAAAGGAAAAACAGACAATCATTGATTTTGACACTTCTCACAGGCCTGCCACACAGCCGTCAATCAAAATCATCACACTCTCCCACCTGTCATGGTTTATTTAATCTGTGTGAGATGCCTTGACTGACATGTTTCAAGATCCTATGAAGATATGTCAGAATAAAAGACATTAGCATACTGCAGTTCTTATAACCATTCAAGTATTGCTTTAAAAAGATGCAAAGGATACTGGCCCTTAGTTTGAGTTATTGCTGTATTAATCCTTTTGCCAATGGATTGCTATCAATGTCTCCAGTTATTCAACATTAGCATATTAATATCTCCTTTGTTTGACAGAAACCAAAACAAATGCATATTAATTGACTTTTGGCCTGCCAGATGGAAATGTGGCCTCTTGTACTTTGCAGTCAGAACGAATAGAAACCAACATTAACCCCTTGTCTGCCGTAGCCATCAGTAAAGAATCCAAAAATACAAAAGCCAAAAATGCTTCATTTTTGTTACACTCATTCTTAAGGTTTGACCATGGACAGTGAATGTTGGTACTGTATTCAAAAAGAGAGAGTATCATAGCCTAAGTCCTACTCTGTCCTCACCCAATATTGGCACTAGTAGGGATCATTAGGTAATGATCCAACTTGGGATTCTCGGTTGATTTTTTTTCTTCCCTCTAGCCTGTTACATTGAGGCTGATTGTAATGTGTCTCACAAACAACCCTAGCTAAGGTCAACTAACTTAGCATAGATTAGAAATCAAACTTCAGACTGTTTGCAGTTTGAATTACTTAAGACTACAACACAAGATGCAGTTTTGCACTGAGCCATCCAAGCAACTTCATCCAGTTCCTTTTTAAAGAAGAAAATTGGTATAGTGTTGACCAACTCTAACCAGAGTCGATTCCGTACGATTGGAAGGGGAGGTGGCGGGGAGGGGGGAGCGTCGGGGGGATTTTGGGGAATTCTTCTAATTTTTATTTTCTGGTGAGCTGGATGTCTGACACCTGCAGAAACACATCATCGCGTTTATGGGTCATCACCAAACTATAAATCTAGAAGTGCACACAATTAGAGTTTCTGTTTACTTGATGTGGCATGCACAGGGCACTCTGCATTCCCATGGGGACACACCCAACTTGCCTAAGTCCAGACAGTTTAGCTGTTAGGTTAGGTTGACAGAGCCAAAGTTTAGCTATCCCACATTTTGCGCAGGTTAAATGCTGAAGGTTAAATAGCTAAAGCTGCGCACTTTACCAGTGCAAAGCACTATTAAGCTTCCTACTGCTTACCCAGCCAGGGCAATCTTACTCGTTATGAATCGACTTGCAAGTTTATCTGGAGCTGAGATGGAAGAACCCTTTTCAGGTTGATTTAGCAGACCTACAGTACTCCAGGGCATTGTTGATGACTGGCTATAAGTCATCATCAATATCCTGGAGCTTTGCAGACCTGTCTGGCTCAGGCATCGGACTGCTGAGGTTTACCACAAAAGATTGATTTGTTTTCTGAACATCCATTGCCAGACATGTCATCTTGGAGCCACCTTGACCTCAAACTGACCCTGCATCTCCTCTAATTCCCCCTTCTACTTTTCCCCCTCCTCCAAGAAAATAGTCACTAAATGGGCATTAGTCAATTGTTCTCTGAGGGTTTGCGCTCTTGCTAGATCAACAGCAGGTAGCAGGAACTCCTCGTGAGTGGCATGGTGAGCAGCAGAGTTCACTACAAAAAAATCTGAGCTGTTAACCATCATCCTTCTGACGACAGCATAGACGCAATATCCCATCAAATGGTGGTTTCACCGATTGGAAGTGCAGCTTCAGCTGCGTTTGTTTACTTTTCTATAACCCAATCATGATGGGCACTCAACCTTGAATATATGCGTGTATATTCTTGTGCCTGACCTCCAGGTAAAGTCTTTCAACAGCTGTCATGCCAAGTCTCAGAATTTCCTTTTCAGCTATAGAACAAGCACCTGCTTTAGGATGGTGTGAGGGAGTAGACAGGACATATTGTGATGTGCCAGTTGCCTTGGTGTTAGAGTCATAGAGTCATAGAAGTTTACAACATGGAAACAGGCCCTTCGGCCCAACATGTCCATGTCGCCCAGTTTATACCACTAAGCTAGTCCCAATTGCCTGCACTTGGCCCATATCCCTATATACCCATCTTACCCATGTAACTGTCCAAATGCTTTTTAAAAGGCAAAATTGTACCCGCCTCTACTACTGCCTCTGGCAGCTCGTTCCAGACACTCACCACCCTTTGAGTGAAAAAATTGCCCCTCTGGACCCTTTTGTATCTCTCCCCTCTCACCTTAAATCTATGTCCCCTCGTTATAGGCTCCCCTACCTTTGGGAAAAGATTTTGACTATCTACCTTGTCTATGCCCCTCATTATTTTATAGACTTCTATAAGATCACCCCTAAACCTCCTACTCTCCAGGGAAAAAAGTCCCAGTCTATCTAACCTCTCCCTATAAGTCAAACCATCAAGTCCCGGTAGCATCCTAGTAAATCTTTTCTGCACTCTTTCTAGTTTAATAATATCCTTTCTATAATAGGGTGACCAGAACTGTACACAGTATTCCAAGTGTGGCCTTACTAATGTCTTGTACAACTTCAACAAAACATCCCAACTCCTGTATTTAATGTTCTGACCAATGAAACCAAGCATGCTGAATGCCTTCTTCACCACCCTATCCACTTGTGACTCCACTTTCAAGGAGCCATGAACCTGTACTCCTAGATCTCTTTGTTCTATAACTCTCCCCAACGCCCTACCATTAACGGAGTAGGTCCTGGCCCGATTCGATCTACCAAAATGCATCACCTCACATTTATCTAAATTAAACTCCATCTGCCATTCATCGGCCCACTGGCCCAATTTATCAAGATCCCGTTGTTCTAGGCATCCAAATCCAGCATTAAATACCAGGCCTATTTGTCACCAATTGCTTAGTCCAATCCAATTCTTTAATAAATCTATTTTAGTGTTTTCAGAGCTTATTATTGTTTTGATTTTTTTTGTATTAATTGAGTCCTTTTGAGGAGGGTAAGAGAAATTTAAAATAAAATATTGAAAAAAAACTGGGAAAATGTCAGGAAAATGCCTTTCTCAATTGAGTGTATTATGTTTATTAACTGCTGCCACTGGGTTTGCTTAAACTAGGGTCAGGTTTGCTTGCTAACCTGCTTCAAAGCCAGGCAGCAGCTGTTAGTAACGGCATGTACACTGTACCAGTGTCATTGCTGTCATTGCCAATATGTCCTCCAGCTGAAAGCATCTGCTTGTTATTGTTAACTCACATAAAAAAAGAATTGACTTTGTCTGAATTATATTAGATGTAGAAACCAGAAGTGTCTTTTTCTATTCTTTTCATTACTGCAGACCAGCGTCTCCATGACATTTAACCATATGCTTGTGATTTATACGCATCAGAAGTGAATTCTGATTAATCAGGAGTGTAGTTTTTGCATGTGCTAAAGCACCCAATGGAGGCTGAGATCCTCCTGGGGTGTAAGCTTTCAGGGCTGCAGCTGATTTCCTCTTTCCATCCAGTTCTTACCCAAGCAACTTTGATCCCTGGAATATGATTTTTTTTTTATAAAAACCCAATGAGATGCAAAGTCTCTCACCTCCATTTTGAAGGTGCCTTCTCTTGAATACCACCCTCACAATGAAACTGCTTGGCTAATGATGGAATTCAAAAGCACAGGAAGATGTCTGAAGAGTGTACTTTCAGTACACCTCTGTGTGCTATCATGAAATCATATGGGACAGTGGCAGAGCAGAAATGTCACATTATATTACAAACTCTATTCTTATTTAAAGCCAGTTTAATCTGCCAGGGAAAAATGCTTAGATCAGAAATTGTTCATCATCAGGAATCTCCTCCTTCAGTGTTAACGACTGATCCCGCTGCTGAATCATGGGGATGAATTGCTTTCAACCCCCTCAATTTTAAATGGATATGCCCATAAAGCTCAGCTCAGATCCTTTATAAAAGCACAGCAGGCTGTAACAGAGAGCCAGCAGTTACATAGGAACGGAACATAGGAACAGGACTAAGCGATTCAGCCCTTTGAAAATAATTTATCTGGAATCTGGAAAGGATAATGGAAGTTTATTTCAGACCAGATGAATGTGCTGCACCACAAATTTTCCTCTTGGTCAATATGGCGGCTCCCAAATGGAATTTTAAGAGCAGACTAAATAGGAACAGGAGTCGGCCATTCAGCCCCTCAAGCCTGTTCTGCCATTCAATTAGATCATGGCTGTTCTGTACCTTAACTCCATCTACCTGACTTAATACCCTTGCCTAACAAAAATCTATCAAACTCAGTTTTGAAATTTTCAATTGACTCCTAGCCTTAACAGCTCTTTGGGGGAGAGAGTTCCAGATATCCACCACCCTTTGTGAAGAAGTGCTTCCTGACATCACCCCTGATTTTTCACTCCGATGATTCCAGTGTCTATTTACCCATAATTGTTTTTTAACTAGAATGTTTTCCTAATTTGTTTTTCCTTCCCTCTCACCGTCCCCAAAGGTTATGTCCTCTTTCCACAAAGCCGTCCTAAGGAGGGGAAGGCCTGCAGGTGATAGCTGTTTGGACTCTGCCATAATGGTAGTTGTGGTCAACCCAATAGGAGGCATCCGGAAGCAGTGAATGAAGAAATCCACACCGAATTGGTTTTCCCTTCAGATGACATAACTGAGTTGGATGAATTTCACTCCCAAGGAATGCTGAAGTGTGACTTTGGTCAATGCTGAGATTTGCACTCTGGGTCTCCCAGTCAAGTGTTCAATCCTCTCAAGCTGGGTTAGTTCACTGTATCTTCACCCTGTAACCCAGCTCGGGTTGGCGAGGTGCAACTCTCTGATGGTTTTGAGGGAAGTAGTTAAAATGAGTTTGGATAATTTCAGATTCACTTCCCAGTGGGCATAACGCAAGTCTACTAGTTGGTACTAAATTGATTGTTACCTTTAAAATGGCTGGTGTAGGAAATGGAAATGCTGCGATAGTGTAGTAGGGAGTTTTGGTTTAGGTAGAGAAAGGTAAAGAGAGCTCTATTCTGAACCTAATTACTTGTATACTCAACCAGGCAATGCCTTTGTATTCTTGCTGCACTATAGCTGACCTGAGAGTGCTCACTTCAGACCCTGGGTGCCAGAAATATAAAAGTGTTCTTTTCTCTGTCACTAACATCCCTTACATTGTTCAGCAAAATCATAAAAGAGCATTGATCATCTAAGACAGATCAGCCACATAGACTGTATAGAAAGTAGTAAAGCTGTGAAGTCCATTGTGGCATTTTGTATTGCTGATATTTTTGAATGTTTTAAAATACAGTCTAGTATTGTTATGAAACATAAATATAATGGAATTATGGCAGATGATGAGCTTGGTATCCATGTTAGATACTCATTTACATTTGTCATGGTTTACACAGCTATCTCATTCTTCTATTTTAATGTTGCAAGATGCCATTGTCACTTGATAATTTTTTGCAGGATGTGTTTCTATTATTTGCCAAATCCTTGGTGACAGATACTGAACTGAAGCTGAAGGATCAACTTATGAAGGGAGGGAAACTTGCTTAGTGAGTCACTTTTAGCTCATCTTGTGCATTTCCTGATTTGTCAGCTCACTTACCGATTTGCCAAAGCCTGGAGCCCACTCCCTTTGTAAGTTTATGGTGCATGGGCTATGAAGATCGCAGAGATTCATAATGAAATAAAATTCAAATGCAAAGATTGAAAGGAACATAACTACCAACTGACTGCAAGAAAATACTACAAAAGTATTTTCCAATGTTTCAGTCTTAATACAATTGCCAAAATGGTACAGAGTACTTATCACATCAGTGCTGTATAGAATCGCAGTGCTGCCCTCAGTGGTACTACTTACAGATCCTGGCATTATATTTGGTTTGGCAGTTGCTACCATAAAAATTAGTGCTGCTTACAATATTGGCTCAATCTTTTGAACTGAATTTTTTTTATTGCTATGCTTTGTTTGCACGATAACGAATGAATCATAAATCATCTATCTAATTAAAAGTTTTAATTTTTACATATATCTGTTGGGTCACATCTTTCAACGGTGTCGAACCTGAAAGAAAGGCATTGTAGTTGCTGCACCTCAAAATTATTGCAGTTCATGAATGAATGTAAGCACCTAATCTTAAAAGCCTTTAAGCAATCCAATTTACGAAAGTTGGATGAATCATAAAGCAAGAAGATATCAATGAGGAAACAGCAGAAACCCAGATAACCAAATCCCTGAGTTTTTTTTCAAATTACCATTCACCAACAAAAAAGTACCACAAACCCAACCAATTGATTGTTGAAATAATTTCATCACTCTTTATTCATTCTTGTGATGTGAACGTCGCTGGCAAGGCCGGCATCTATTGACCGTCCCTAGTTGCCCTTGAGAAGATGATGGTGAGCCGCCTTCTTGAACAGCTGCAGACTGTGTGGTGATGGTGCTCCCACAATGCTGTTAGGTAGGGAGTTACAGGATTTTCACACAGTGAAGATGAAGGAACAATGATCTATGTCCAAGTCAAGATGATGTGTGACTTTGGAGGGGAAATTAGAGGTCATGGTGTTCCCATGTACCTGCCGCCCATGTCCCTTTAGATGCTTAAGGTCATGGGTTTTAGAAGTGCTGCTAAAGAAATCTTTGTGAGTTGCTGCAGTGCATCCTGCAGATAGTAAGCCAATGGTATGCCGGTGCTGGAGGGCATGGATGTTTAAGCCAGTCGATGAATGGTATTTAAAATTTAATTTTTTTTCTTTTCCTTTCTGTCTCTTTTTTCCTCTCTCTCTCTTAATCCAATCTTTCTTGCCCCCTCTTTATTTCCCTTTCTGTACCTAATTTGTCTCCAATTCACCCTATTTCCTTCTCCGTCATTCCTCTATCCCTAAATCTCATTGGTTAAGGAGATAGACTGTTGGTGCTGTCGTTCATCCATTGTTCACCGAGGCTCCAGATGCCCCGTTGATCTCACACTTCCAGCAATTTGCAGTGCAAGTATTTTTCGAGCTGAAGGGTGAGGAAAAAAATTGAACAAATGGAGCACACTGCAAGATGCCCCACTCCAGCAAATTTGGGGCATTATTTCAGTGAGCGAGTGATAAATCCATGGAATAGGCTCCCTATGGAGACGGTGGAAGCAGATAACATGAGAAAGGGTATGGTAGCATAGTGATCATGTTACTGGACTAGTAATCCAGAGGTCTGGATGAATAATCCGGGGTCATGAGTTCAAATCCCGCCACTGCAGCTGGGGAATTTAAATTCAATTAAATAAAATCTGGAATTTAAAAAAAACTAGTACCAGTAATGGTGACCATGAAACTACCAGATTGTTGTAAAAACCCATCTGGTTCACTCATGCCCTTTAGGGAGGGAAATCTGCCGTCCTTACCAGGTCTGGCCTATATGTGACTCCAGACCCACAGCAATGTGGTTGATTCTTAATTGCCCTCTGAAATGGCCTAGCAAGCCACTCAGTTGTAAAATCTAGCTAAAAAAAGTCATAATAAGAACCAGACGGACCACCCGGCATCGGACACAACAAAGGCAAACCAAGCCCAGTCGACCCTGCAAAGACCTCCTCATGAACATCTGGGGACTTGTGCCAAAATTGGGAGAGCTGTCCCACAGACAAGTCAAGCAACGGCCTGACATAGCCATACTCACAGAATCATACCTTTCAGCCAACGTCCCAGACTCTTCCATCACCATCCTTAGGTATTTCCTATCCCACCGGCAGGACAGACCGACCAGAAGTGGCGGTACAGTAATATACAGTCAGGAGGGAGTGGCCCTGGGAGTCCTCAACATTGACTCTGGACCCCATGAAATCTCATGGCATCAGGTCAGACATGGGCAAGGAAACCTCCTGCCGATTACCACCTACCGTCCTCCCTCAGCTGAAGAATCAGTCCTCCTCCATGTTGAGCACCACTTGGAGGAAGCACTGAGGGTAGCAAGGGCACAGAAAGTACTCTGGGTGGGGGACTTCAATGTCCATCACCAAGAGTGGCTCGGTAGCACCATGACTAACCGAGGTGGCCAAGTCCTGAAGGACATAGCTGCCAGACTGGGCCTGCGACAGGTGGTGAGCGAACCAACACAAGGGCAAAACATACTTCACCTCGTCCTCACCAATCTACCTGTCGCAGATGCATCTGTCCATGACAGTATTGGTAGGAGTGACCACTGCACAGTCCTTGTGGAGACGAAGTCCCATCTTCGCACTGAGGACACCATCCAATGTGTTGTGTGGCACTATCACCGTGCTAAATGGGATAGATTCAGAACAGATCCAGCAGCTCAAAACTGGGCATCCATGAGGCGCTGTGGGTCATCAGCAGCAGCAGAATTGTATTCCAGCACAATCTGTGACCTCATGGCCCGGCATATTCCTCACTCTACCATTACCAACAAGCCACGGGATCAGTCCTGGTTCAATGAGGAGTGCAGAAGAGCATGCCAGGAGCAGCACCAGGTGTACCTAAAAATGAGGTGCCAACCTGGTGAAGCGACAACTCAGGACTACATGCATGCTAAACAGCAGAAGCAGCATGCTATAGACAGAGCTAAGCAATTCCACAACCAACGGATCAGATCAAAGCTCTGCAGTCCTGCCACATCCAGTCGTGAATGGTGGTGGACAATTAAGCAACTAATGGGAGGAGGAGGCTTTGTAAACATCCCCATCCTCAATGATGGCGGAGTCCAGCATGTGAGTGCAACCATCTTCAGCCAGAAGTGCCGAGTAGATGATCCATCTCGGCCTCCTCCCAATATCCCCACCATCACAGAAGCCAGTCTTCAGCCAATTCAATTCACTCCACGTGATATCAAGAAATGGCTGGGTGCACTGTATACAGCAAAGGTTATGGGCCCCGACAACATCCCCGCTGTAGTGCTGAACACTTGTGCTCCAGAACTAGCCGCGCACCTAGCCAAACTGTTCCAGTACAGCTACAACACTGGCATCTTCCCGACAATGTGGAAGATTGCCCAGGTATGTTCTGTCCACAAAATGCAGGACAAATCCAATCCGGCCAATTACCGCCCAATCAGCCTACTCTCAATCATCAGCAAAGTGATGGAAGGTGTCGTTGACAGTGCTATCAAGCAGCACTTACTCACCAATAACCTGCTCACTGATGCTCAGTTTGGGTTCCACCAGGACGACTCGGCTCCAGACCTCATTACAGCCTTGGTCCAAACATGGACAAAAGAGCTAATTCCAGAGGTGAGGTGAGAGTGACTGCCCTTGACATCAAGGCAGCATTTGACCGAGTGTGGCACCAAGGAGCCCTCGTAAAATTGAAGTCAATGGGAATCGGGGAAAACTCTCCAGTGGCTGGAGTCATACCTAGCACAAAGGAAGATGGTAGTGGTTGTTGGAGGCCAATCACCTCAGCCCCAGGACATTGCTGCAGGAGTTCCTCAGGGCAGTGTCCGAGGCGCAACCATCTTCAGCTGCTTCATCAATGACCTTCCCTCCATCATAAGGTCAGAAATGGGGATGTTCGCTGATGATTGCATAGTGTTCAGTTCCATTCACAACCCCTCAGATAATGAGGCAGTCCGTGCCAGCATGCAGCAAGACCTGCACAACATCCAGGCTTGTGCTGATGAGTGGCAAGTAACATTCGCGCCAGACAAGTGCCAGGCAATGACCATCTCCAACAAGAGAGAGTCTAACCACCTCCCCTTGACATTCAACAGCATTACCATCGCCGAATCCCCCACCATCAACATCCTGGGGGTCACCATTGACCAGGATCTTAACTGGACCAGCCATATAAATACTGTGGCTACAAGAGCAGGTCAGAGGCTGGGTATTCTGCAGCGAGTGACTCATCTCCTGACTCCCCAATGCCTTTCCACCATCTACAAGGCACAAGTCAGGAGTGTGATGGAATACTCTCCACTTGCCTGGATGAGTGCAGCTCAAACGACACTCAAGAAGCTCGACACCATCCAGGACAAAGCTGCCCGCTTGATTGGCACCCCATCCACCACCCTAAACGTTCACTCTTCAACAGCACCTCCTAAACCCGCGACCTCTACCACCTAAAAGGACAAGGGCAGCAGACACATGGGAACAACACCACCTGCACGTTCCCCTCCAAGTGCACACACCATCCCGACTTAGAAATATATCGCCGTTCCTTCATCGTCGCTGGGTCAAAATCCTGGAACTCCCTTCCTAACAGCACTGTGGGAGAACCTTCACCACACGGACAGAATACCTAGCTTCTGACCTGTTCTTGTAGCCACAGTATTTATGTGACTGGTCCAGTTAAGTTCCTGGTCAGTGGTGACCCCCAGGATGTTGGTGGTGGGTGATTCAGCGATGGTAATGCCATTGAATGTCTTGTAATGTAAATAACTGGGAGTAAGGTTTTGGGAAAGGAAGAAGAAACAAAGTTGCTTGCGTTTGAAGCAAATGTTGTAAAGTGATAAACAATACTATATCTGTAAACCCTATACTTTTCACTATCTGTAAGATATGTAACATTTTTACTTTGTCAAGCAAGTGAAATATTGTTTAGTAATTTTGCTCCATTACTGTGATGGGCAAACCCACTGTCATGTTTAAAATTCAGTGAAACTGTTGCAAATATCAAATACGGCTGTAGGTCCCAGACTATCCATCAGCAACGCCATCGGACATCTACTATTGGTTTCTCTGCAATGGGAGTAAATGCGGAAGACTTTGGTCCGTTAGAAAACTCAACTACATAAATCAAGCCATTTGGCCCATTGAAATTCCTTGCAGTGCCAGTGAATTGGAAGGAGTTTGATGTGTTCAGATTCTGTACTATGGGAGCACATGGAAAAGGGTTTAGTCCATTCTACCTAAATGCTTGGAAGTACATATATGCATTTACTTCGAGTTAACTTACACCAGAATGCAATGCTACTACTACATTTTGATATGTAGTGATGATATAGCAGTTTGCTGTTTCTTTGTGACCTTTATCTTCTGCACGAGTTGCTCATTAAAAGTGATTGATGACTGACCTGTACATAATTGCCTTCTATACTTGAATTTACATATCTTTATTTACAGATGGAAATACAAGCAAGTGTTACCACAATCAGTAGTGTAATAAAACACATACTTATTTATCTTGTGCCTCATTTTATAGAATCAAGCTCTTTGCAAAGATAGGGCATGATATAATTGGGTGCAGAGCTAATTTTGTAATAAATACTCTCTAATTTTCTTTATTTTAGTAACACTGTTTCTTTATGTGCATGGACAAAGTGGAAAGGAGATTATATTTAATCCGAAAGAAAATTTGTCAGATCAAATATTTATGGATGTGTTTGGTGATACAATATGTACAAACATTGACTAGGGTTTACAGAACATGTTATCCCAACAGCAAACAGAGAGCATTACACAAATACATTCTATTAATTGAGCTGGTGCTGGAGTAGAATGAGAAACTGTGTGATGTTCAGGTCTCCCTTTTGATAGTCTCAGCTAAGTAATCCCAAAATGTCAGCCTCTGCTAGTTCAGAGGTATGATTGATAACAATAAAACCTGGACTGTGTGGCATTCTTTATCTGTCAGAATCTCCTGTCGTAACCTGCTCTCTGTGAAAACAATATTTACAGAACTTGTATTGAGGGAGAGCTGAACTGTGAGATTTGAAGTGAATGTTCCCAATTTCATTCCAGCAAACTGACATTATCATCTTTTCAGTACAGACTGAATGAGGCAGATTTGATAAAAGCGAAGTGATCTTCTTTTCTCTGCTCTTTCATTAGGAGCTGTGTCATTTTACTAGCACCCTTTCTGCTCAGCCTTACTTTAGTTTGTTGTTTCAAAAAATGGGTGACATTTAACTATTCCAAATAATAGTGTAATATAACGGCTGTGCAATTTCTCTATAATACCAGTAAATCTCCACTGACACAGGCAAAAAAAAACTTCTCTTACTGTAACTGCTCTCACTTTCTGTATCCCTTTTTACTGCTTTGTCTCTTTTTCTCTCTCTTCATTTGACTCGTACATTTTTCTCATTGTGTAAGTATTTCTGTGTCACATTTTTCTCACTGTTACCCAATTATTCTTTTTGCAAGTCTCTCCTTCCCTGTCTCCTCTCCTATGTCTCTCCCAATGATTCTGGATGTTTCTTATGTGTTCTCTAAGCGAAGTAATTAATTTCTATGCTTAAAGCCTGGGTCTTAAGGCATGGTGACAGCAAATATGTGATAGGTCATATAGATATTTCTAATTGTATCGATCGTGTTACACACCAAAATATATGTCTCTAACATAATGTTATACATCCAGGAGTGTAAGAATCCATCGCCTAGTGGTGTTACAGTTCAAGCTCATTCACAATTCAAGTTCACTCCAGAAACATTTTCCTCATGCCTAACTCAAAGAGACTGCTTGACTAGGCAAACCCTATAAACCAAATGCATGACCTTATGCAATAAATAATCTGGGATAACATGCCCTGGGCAAAATTCTTATCCTCGTGTTCAAATCCATCCATGACCTCACCCCTCTCTATCTCTTTAACCTCCTCCAGCCCTACAACCTTCTGCGAACTCTGCGTTCCTCCAATTTTGGCTTGTTGTGCATCTTTGACTTCCTTCACCCCACCATTGGTGGCTGTATCTTCAGCTGTCCAGGCCCTAAGCTCTGGAATTCCCTCCTTAAACACCTCCACCTCTGTCTCCTCCTTTAAAAACTCTCCTTAAAACCTACATCTTTGATCAAGCTTTTGGTCACCTGACCGAATGTCGTCTCCTTTAGCTCGGTGTCAGTTTTTGTCTGATTACGTTCCTGTGAAGAGCTTTGGGTCGTTTTACTACGTTAAAGGCACTATATAAATGCAATTTGTTGTTGTTCTATTGTTGCCAGATAATGCACAGGAACTGCACTACATTTCATATCACTTCAGAAGACAGTTGATATAAGCCACACCAGAAATTTTTCTAATGAGTCAAACTATTAAACAAGTTTATTCACGAATCGAGTTATTCATAGAAGCTACCAATAAAAACGAGATCTTAAAATTAGCACAAAAACTTCAGTTCATGAAGCCATGAGATCTTTTCAAAATCTCCTTGTTGATCAGACAAATGTGTTTCAGAGACCGCATTAGGTGATTCCTTTATGTACCCACAAAATACAACCTTTAAGAACATAAGAAATAGGAGCAGGAGTAGGCCATCTGGCTCCTCGAGCCTGCTCCGCCATTCAACAAGATCATGGCTGATCTTCTACCTCAACACCATTTTCCTGCACCATCCCCATATCCCTTGATGCCTTTAATATCTAGAAATCTATCGATCTCTGTTTTGAATGTACTCAATGACCGAGCCTCCACAGCCCTCTGGAGTAAAGAATTCCAAAGATTCACCACCCTCTGAGTGAAAAAATTTCTCCTCATCTCAGTCCTAAATGGCCTACCTCTTACTTTGAGACTGTGACCCCTGGTTCTAGACTCCCCAGCCAGGGGAAACATCCTCCTTGCATCTACCCTGTTGAGCCCTGTAAGAAATTCTGTATGTTTCAATGAGATCACCTCTCATTCTTCTAAACTCTAGAGAATACAGGCCAAGTCTACTCAATCTCTCCTCATACGACAATCCCACCATCCCAGGAATCAGTCTGGTGAACCTTCATTGCACTCCCTCTATGGCAAGTATATCCTTTCTTAGGTAAGGAGACCAAAATTGTACATCGTACTCCAGGTGTGGTCTCACCAAGACTCTATACAACTGCAGTAAGACATCTTGACTCCTGCACTCAAATCCTCTTGTAATAAAGGCCAACATACCCATTTGCCTTGCTAATTGCTTGCTGCACCTGCATGTCAGCTTTCAGTGACTCATACACGGACACCCGGGTCCCTTTGAACATCAACATTTCCCAATCTCTTACCATATAAAAAATACTCTGCATTTCTGTTTTTCCTTCCGAAGTGGATAACTTCACATTTTTCCACATCATATTCCATCTGCCATGGTCTTGCCCACTCACTTAGCTTGTCTATATCCCCTTGAAGCCTCTTTGCATCCTCCTCACAACTTACATTCCCACCTAGTTTTGTGTCATCAGCAAACTTGGAAATATTACATTTGGTCCCCTCGTCCAAATCATTGATATAGATTGTGAATAGCTGGGGCCCAAGCAACAATCCCTGCGGTACCCCACTAGTCACAGTCTGCCAATCTGAAAAAGACCTGTTTATTCCTACTTTCTGTTTTCTATTTGTTAACCAATTCTCAATCCATGGTAGTATATTACCCCCAATTCCATGTGCTCTAACTTTGTTCACCAACCTCCTGTGTGGGACCTTATCGAAAGCCTTCTGAAAATCCAAATACACCACATCCACTGGTTCCCCCTTATCTATTTGCAGTAATTACATAGGTCATACGCAAATGTAACCAACTGCGGAGTTACATTCTGCCTCCATGCCTCATGGCCAGATAAAACCAAAATAAGAAAAGTTTAGCAGTTTCATGACATTTATGTTCAAGATTCCTTTTTTTTCGATCAGCAGTCCACCTTGATGCGATTTACATGGAGGGAAAACACTATTACACAGCAATACAAGTTAATAAGCTTACAGCAGATACCGATCATTCAAATGATAATTATCATTCTAAATTTTAATTAGAATGTGTTTTAGTGGGACATTGACAGTTAACAGGATTGCAATTAAGCATTACCATATTAAAGATCCTTTGTCCCTTCAAAGGTTACTGTAGGCTATTTGTCTTTCCATCCAATATGTGAGCTTTTTAAAATAAAGTGTAACCCCATCCTGAATGTGACATGTTAAAAGGCTGGGGGAAATATTAACCCCCTCTCAAAAATAAAATACTGTGGATG
This sequence comes from Heptranchias perlo, assembly GCF_035084215.1. Lineage (NCBI taxonomy): Eukaryota > Metazoa > Chordata > Chondrichthyes > Hexanchiformes > Hexanchidae > Heptranchias > Heptranchias perlo. The sequence goes on from NC_090338.1 coordinate 21,179,445, forward strand.
CTGGAAATCTGAAATAAAAACAGAAAATGCTGGAAATACTCAGCAAGCCAGGCAGCATCTGAAGCGAAAGAAACAGAGTTCACCTTTTAGAATTGGAAAAAGTTGAAGATTAAACAGTTCTTCAGCAAGTACAGAGACTGGGAAAGGGTGAGGGGAGGGAAGGAAAGAACAAAAGGGAAGGTCTCTTATAGGGTGGAGGGTACCACCCTGCTTGCCTTCATCACCATCATCCCTTTTGTCATTTAATCCTCCTGCCCTCCACCCTTTAAGAGACCTTCCCTTTTGTTCTTTTCTCCCCTCCCCTTCTTCCACCCCTGCCCCCCCCCACTTTCACCGACTCTGTACTTGCTTAAAAACTGTTTAATCTTCAATTTTTTCCAGTTCTGACGAAGGGTCATTGACCTGAATGTTGGGGGTGATTTTAACCCCCAAGGACGGGTGGGCGTTGGAAATAGTTGTTTTTTTGGGTCACAACCGCAAAGTTTTTGGACTTTGCATTCCCAGTGGGAAGCCTGTACTTTTGCGCACCCACATTAAACCCGGAAGTGAAGCCGGGTTGCGGTCGCAACCCACAAAACAACTATTTTCAACTCCTACCTGCCCTCAACCCACCCGTTTCTTCCTCCACAGATGCTGCCTGACTTGCTGAGTATTTCCAGCATTTTCTGTTTTTATTAATCCTCTCTGATCAGCTGGAATGAAGTGTGCAAGCAGTTAAATTGGAGTTGCTCCATTTCCCACTCAGTTTTTGCTGATCTACCATTTTAACACGGCTGATTTACATAGAATGCACAGCACAGAAACAGGCCATTCAGTCCAACTGATCTATGTCAGTGTTTACACTCCATGCGAGCCTCCTCCCTCCCTACTTCATTTAACCATATCAGCATACCCTCCTATTCCTTTCTCCCTCGTGTGTTTATCTAGCTTCCCCATAACTGCATTTTTGCTATTCGCCTCAACTACTCCTTGTGGTAGTGAGTTCCACATTCAACCACTCTCTGTGTAAACAGGTTTCTCCTGAATTCTTTATTGGATTTATTTATGACTATCTTATATTTATGACCCCTAGTTTTGGATTTCCCCAATTTATAGAATCATAGAAAGCACAGAAGGAGGTCATTTGGCCCATCGAGTCCGCACCAACTCTATGCATGAGCAATCTAGCTAGTCCCACTTCCCCGCCCTATCTCCGTAGCCCTGCACATTTTTTTTGTTTCAAGTACTTATCCAGTTCCCTTTTGAAGGCCATGATTGAATCTGCCTCTAACACTCCCTTGGGCAGTGAATTCCAGATCCCAACCACTCACTGCATAAAAAGGCGTTTCCTCATGTCACCTTTGGTTCTTTTGCAAATCCCCTTAAATCTATGTCCTCTGGTTCTCGACCCTTCCGCCAATGGGAACAGTTTCTCTCTATTTACTCTGTCTAGATCCTCCATGATTTTGAATACCTCTATCGAATATCCTGTCAACCTTCTCTGTTCCAAGCCTCTCCAGTCTATCCACGTAATTTCAGTCCCTCATCCCTGGAATCATTCTAGTAAATCTTTGTGGGGTCAGGAAGAGCAGGATTGCTTCTCTGGCCCCCGCAAGGAAATCCATGGCTTTCTCTTCCCCAGAATCCCCCTTTGCCTCGCACGAGACCCTCCAAAAACCCTTTCCCCCTGTTACTTACCTGCAAGCCGACCGGCAGCCAAGAGTTGGAACCAATCTTCCCCTGCCGGCAGCTGCTCTGTGCCCTCTACAGACGGGAAGTGGACTGGCGGCATTTAAGTGACACCCGGGAGTTAAAATACCTCGGGGCTTAAATACCAATGGGCCTGAAACTTAAGCCAGTGTTCCGCACTCACTCTACCCGAAACCCACTCGGGGTTAAAATCGCCCCCCTTATTTTAAACTCAGTTACACAAAAATGAAAAATAAGAATCTATGGACAAAATCTTCCATTTTTGGTCACAGGTATATTCCCAGACTAATTGCCAGACTATTGCATCTCTGTAAAACACGCTGTTTCATTACTCTGGTCCAGCCCTCTTCCAGTCTCATGAACCTGCGTGAATTTTTTTTTAAAGAGGTGAAGAGAATAGCAATAAGATGTATCAACTCCAACCCAAGAAGGAAAAGTGTTTTTTTTTAAATGAAGTATATTTGTTATAAATAAGACTTCAAACCAGGGTCCGGAGCTGAAAGTCCAGTGAGCTGACCCATTGAGTTGTCAAGTATTTGTTCCATATTTCCTTATGATTGCTCCCATGCGAAGATCTCACTGAGAATAGAAACTCACCATGTCCCTTGCAACAATGGGTTAGTATAATATACCAACCCTATGAGCTCCGTGATTTTTATATATTTTCTCCTCTTCTCATTCTATGGCGTGTTCCTGCTCTGCATTGTACCTAAACAATAAATCACATTTAGTTTTCTGGGTTCTCAGCTTCTCACAGTGGACTCCGGTTACTTTGCTTTCAGCAGGACCATCAAGCCTTATTTTACAGATTGTGGGCAACGTCCCTCATGCCGTAACTAAAAATGCGTTACAATGTCAGCATTGGCTCAGTGATCGCACTCTTGCCTCTGAGTCAGTAGGTTGTGTGTTCGTAGTCCCATTCCAAGGACTTGAGCACAAAATTTAGGTTGACACTCCAGTGCAGTCCTGAGGGTGTACTGCACTGTCGAAGGTGCTGTCTTTCAGATGAGACGTTAAACCGAGGTCCTCTCAGGTGGACGTAAAAGATCCCATGGCACTATTTGAAGAAAAGCAAGGGAGTTCTCCCCGGTGTCCTGGAAATATTTATCCCTCAATATCACTAAAAGAGATTATCTGGTCATTATCACATTGCTGTTTGTGGGAACTTGCTGTGCGGAAATTCACTGCCCCGTTTTCTACATGACAACAGTGACTACATTTCAAAAACTACTTCATTGGCTGTAAAGTGCTTTGGGACATCCTGAGGACATGAAAAGCACTATATAAATGCAAGTTCTTTCTTCTTTGTTTCTTTTTAAAAGCCATAGCAGAATGCATTGCCAGAGGGAGAAGAATAAATATCTCATCCACTTGATAATTTTTTGAGGAGTTGTAGCATTTCAGCTGCAGTGATAAAAGGAAAGTTATTTTTGATTTGACTCTGAAAATGTTATGAATGTACATTGCACTGCTAAAAATAACATTAGGTCAGTCATCACCCGAAAAGATGAATAGGTAGATCAACAGTTTAGGTCTGATCTGCTGTAGATTTCTAGCATTTTCTGTTGTTACAGATTTCCAGCAATCTTTTTCATCTTCTTATCATTCTTATTCCATGTTTTGCCTTAATTCTAATTTATAACCTTCAGTGATGAAAATTCCCATAGTGTCAGTATTGTGAAATGTAACTGGAAGAAGGTACAAACATATTTTGAAATTAGATGGAAAACTCAGTGCTCAAAAATAAATTTCTAAAAGGATTGTAGCAGATATTTAATTTCCCCCCTCCCTCTCCCCACCCCCTCCAGGCAAGCCTGTTTTTGACATGTTAAATAATGTCAAATAACTCATTGCGCCTAGATCAAGTTAACCATCAAAGTCGAAGAAATTCCGTTGGCAGTGTCTTTGAAACGTCTTTAATTCACACCAGCAGAGACTTTCCCTCTGATTTGCACCCATTTCATATCCAGCGTTGACTTCTGAACTTTTTCACATGTTTGGGATTCACTTTCACACATGCTCCCAGCAAGGGAGTCTTTGCCACTCCACCCAACTTCTGTCTTGACTTACTTTAAAACTCATACTTTGCACTCAACTTGTCTCATGGAAGTATCGCAGCTTCAGCGGCATCACTTTGGACAATCTTGGATGCTTTTATATGCCACTCATGAGCTACACTGTGCTGCAAATAGTATAATGCAAGTTGTGGAAAGGGAAACCTGTTGTAATGGATTACAATATCATTGGATATCTATTTCCCCAGTATTCAGCAAACATGTCTATCATAAAGTTATTGGGGACATTTACCTCTTGTGTCCCCATGCTTGCCCAATTGAGTACCAGCTTTCTCCTCTATTTCACCCTCTTGAAGGTCTACTGCTCCTGTACATCATCTGCTTGGGGCTGTGCGGAGCACCAAATAAGCGTCCCTCACTATCTTTCTGACCTCCTCCAGCCTACAACTCTCTGAGGTCTCTGTGCTCCTTGAATTCTAGGCCTCTTGCACATCCCCAATTTCCATTGCTCTACCATTGGCAGCTGTGCCTTCAGCTGCCTAGGCTCTAAGCTTTGGAATTCCCTCCCTAAATCTCTCTACCTCTCTCTCCTCTTTTAAGTCGTTCCTTAAAACCCACCTCTTTGACCAAGCTTTTGGTCACTTGTCCTAATATCTCTTATGTGGCTTGGCGTCAAATTTTGTCTGATAACGCTCTTGTGAAGCGCCTTGGGACATTTTACTACGTTAAAGGTGCTATATAAATGCAAGTTGTTGTCCCGATGCTCACGATCCTAAGGTATATTGCCAATAAATAGTGTCAATTCCCAGCTCAGAATAACTCCATACTGAATTCTAAATTTGAAAAGAATAATCAGTGCTGAGTTCATGCTTACCTGAAGCTCTGTCCCATGAAAAATTCACTTGTACCGTTAGCCTGAAATCCACTCTGTGGCTGATGCTTGTACTTTCCGTTGCTGCTGTTATCATGTTGAAGAAATGCTTCAGTAAAGTCAAGTTGGTTTACTTGTCTTGAATCCAAGCACACTTTATTTTTATTGCATTTCAAATCCAATGAAGCAAATGCCAGTGGATGCAGACAATGACACAAACATGTACTCATACATTCACACATACATATAGGTACGTATCGATACAGATGCAAATACATGAGCAGACACACATACAGTTGTCAATGCCCAGGAAAGGTTGGAAGTGCCATTTATGATTGACAATGGTGACACAAATTGGCAATCTATTTAAGCATGTGGAGCTGTGATTTATTTTTCCAACCATGACATTCATCAAATAGGTCATATTTTCAAATCCGAAAGAGTCATCATCACCCCTAATGAGTTACAGTTAGCTGGTCTGCAGCTCCACACTGTGAGAAGCCTCTGACCCTCCTTTTCATTAGCAAGTTTGCATAGACTTCTGGACACAGTTGGTTAAAACTGAGTTACAGTCAAGCAAGTTATCAATCAGTGCAGCCTGGACACAAACCATGCTAGAAGCAATCTTGACAATACATATAATTGAGCCTGTTTCAGCAGCCTCTACTCTGTGTACAGCTCAGCATGGCAACTTGAATCAAATAAGTACTTCTATCTGGTGCGCTATAACATCTAAACTTATAGCGAGGCGTATCATTTGATTATTTTGGGAAAAAAACAGCCTGCACGTCAAAACAAGTATCAAAACACATCTTCCAGCTGAAACTATGTGATGAGATTTGATCAACAATATCTTGTAACAGCTGGACAGAGAGACAAAGAACTCTGCTCAGCTCAATTTTTACATGGGGTGGGAGAAGCATAACTCTGAAACTCCAGTCTTACTGTTATCATTGACAACTGGCAGGAAAGCCTACTCAAACTATCTCAAGACCCTTCACCAAAGGATGTTTCCTCCCAATAATTACCACTTCAAAGGACACTTGAGGTAATAAAGAGGAAGGGGCTCAGGAGTGGAATGGCTCATACTTTTAGCCAGGTTTATTGGCGGCAAAAACAAGATTCCGTCTCTTTCAAAAATTTGACTCAAATTTTACATCTTTTTCTCTTCCATTGTAAATGAGGCAATTGGAGCAGTTTTTCTGGAAAAGCCTTTGGACCCTGTTGCATAGAGAACAAGTCAGAACACCTTGGCATGCTACCATTTTGGGGAAATACCATAGACAATGGGCAATGTGTATAACACTAAAAATAGCTGAGCTGAGAGAGAATCATGAAGAGGAGGGTGAAAATAAAATGAAGGAGAAAGTAAATCTGGGCAAAGTAAACAAATATTAAGAGACTAAAACAATCTGTGAAAAAAGATGAGTTTCAGAAATTGCTGGATTTGCGCAGTAATTACGAATTAAACTCACCGCAGAAAGTTAGGGCTGGCATTTCATGATGTAAGCACCCTTTTAATGGAGAGACTTATGTTCCTTGGAGGCCCAGAAAGGGAACAATTGAAACTGTGGAGCCTCATTCCTACTGGTAGTAAATTGTTCCTAGAGGTCCTTTTAAATTAACTATTTTTTTCTTACTTTTCCCTTTTGTCTCTTTTTTACTCTCGCTCTTAATCCAGTCTTTCTTTCCTTCTCTTTATTTCTCTTTCTGTATCTAATTTGACTTTAATTCACCCTATTTCCTTCTCTGTCATTTGCTCTGTTTCTTTCTCTATCCTTAAATTTCATTTGTTAAGGAGATAGATTCTTGGTCCCATTGTTCACCAAGGTCCCAGATGCCCTGTTGACCTCGCCTTGTAGTTATCAGCTCGCACTTCCAGCAATTTGAGGCGCAAAAAATTTTCAAGCGGAAGGGTGAGGAAAGAAATCTAACTCGTGGGGCACGCCGCAAAATGCCCCGCTCCAACAAATTCGAGCCCAATATGTTGAATGATTGGATGTAGAGACAATGAGTGATAGTAACTGATTGTGCCTGGTGTTAATAGGGCGGTAATGGCCTCAAAATGGGGTTGGTAGCCTTAGCACCTCATTAACCCCGATGATGCGGCCAATGTCATTTTGAGCCTACCGCTAGGCACCCAAAATGCCTACCTGTTTCAGGCATTAGGCGCCTTTTAATATATGCTTCTTTCGGGCCCCACAAAAATCATCTGGGCCACTGCCACCCCTGGATCCCCTCCTAATGATCGTGACCCTCCCCCGCACTTACATTACTGCCAGCCAGGGCAGCCCGATATCGGTCAGCTTTAAACCACCGAGCTGGATCAGGATGTTCGTTTGGCACCCTGCAGCACGCTGGCTCAATGCAAATTAGGCCGGGACCTCACAATCACGACGACTCTTTGCCGTGGGCACAGGAGACCAGCCCGCAGGCTCTGCTGGTAGGATGCTCAAACGTCAAAATTGACCCCCAATGGGGTCAGAAGATTAAAAATTCCCAGCCCTGAGCGGTTTCAATCAATCAAACCAGATCTGAGAATTCCTTAATGGTAGCGACGCAACAGAATCGGAGCTAGTGAATGTGGTTCAGATCGCCTGTGGCATTGCTCTCATATAGTCAGAGGATATACTTTTTTACAATGATAGGAGTTATCATTAGAGTAGGGTGGGAAAAGTATTACAGGAAGTGTGACACATACAGGAAGTGTGTGCTGGACACAAGACCAGAGATGTGTCCAGAACCCCACTAGATGTCAGTACAACACTAAAATGTTCTTTGAGTGTTATAACAATAAAAGAGTCAGAGAAAAAGGTAGAATTCTAAAAGATAAAAGTGGCAATTAAGTTAAGGGAGAAGATAAAGTCATTAAAATGTTAAATGAACATCTTTTATAAGTAGTCTACTAGAGAGTATGATGCTGGTGTAGCATCCAGTTTCGGTAGCATGCCCAGTTACCTATGTGGTGTTGAAGTCAGTGCAGCAGTGGCATTTGATAAGTTAGGGAGACTTTGGGCCAGATGGTACATATATAAGGGTGGTGATGAAGACCAGGGAGGAAATTTGTGGGCCACTGGCTATTATTCTGGAAGAATTAGCAATCACTCTTGAGGTTGCTCAAGACTAGAAGCAGGCAAATATAGGGATCGGTTTTAACTGTTCCTGTTGGGTGGGGAAGGGGTGGTAGCTGCCCATTTTACACCCCATCTGATTTTCTTTTCCATTGCAATCAAATGGGGCAAGTTGTAAATGGAGCATCTTTTTTTTTAATCATTCATGGGATGTGGGCGTCGCTGGCGAGGCCGGTGTTTATTGCTCATCCCTAATTGCCCTTGAGAAGGTGGTGGTGAGCCGCCTTCTTGAACCGCAGCAGTCCGTGTGGTGAAGGTTCTCCCACAGTGCTGTTAGGAAGGGAGTTCCAGGATTTTGACCCAGCGACGATGAAGGAATGGCGATATATTTCCAAGTCGGGATGGTGTGTGATTTGGAGGGGAACGTGACTTGGAGGATGGTGTTGTTGCCATGTACCTGCTGCTCTTGTCCTTCTAGGTGGTAGAGGTCGCGGGTTTGGGAGGTGCTGTCGAAGAAGCCTTGGCGAGTTGCTGCAGTGCATCCTCACCCACTGCTACCATTTTCCTACTCAGTGGGAACAGTAAAATTGATCTCAAAGGGCAACAAGACTGACCTAAGCAACTAAAGGCCCATTAGTTTAGATGGTGGGCAGGTAAGTAGGTGTGATTGAAATCTGTTAAAGGATGGATTTGTTGAGCATAATGGTCTTTTCTTGATCCTAAAAATTCTTAAGTTTTTTCTTTCAAGAATATCTCTGCCCCAAATCAAAAAAAACACGAAGTTTAAAAAAATATATATTCCAATGGCATGAAGAATAGGAAGTTCTCTTGGTTCTACTGCTTTCCTGAATTGTAATTGGTAATATTCATCACTGGGCAGTGATCGGAAACTCTTTTGTCAGAAACCCTGTATGTTGAAAGCTGAAATCCTTCAATATAAAATAGCTTATTGGAGAGATGTTATGAGGAGAGTATTAAAGTAAAAGTACAGAAATGCTTCAATTTTCTTGAACAGGTTTTAACTAGTTACCAGTAGTTGTCAATGAAGATTTGGTCATTTTGTCCTTAATGCGGGATAAAAAGTACTGGACACTATTATTTTGGAACACTCAACTTGCCCTGAGAAAGAGATGCAGGGTGAAACGTGGTCTTGTAAAGTAATTGCTTTTTTGGCTTGCTTCTCATTTGGTTTGTTTCGCTTTTGATTTTTAGTTCCTGTAATCCGGAATAAGCATCTGGCTGATATTTTATATCACCTTAGTATAGCCTTGGTTAAGAGATTGTCTTCTCTATCCCCTTCTCTTACTCACCTGCTGTGTTTCAGAAGAGAAATTAAATTCTATTGGTTAAATCAAATCTTGCCATCTTCCTGAATGTGTATGGGCCTTTTTGGGTGTTCTTTTGAATTGATATAAGTCAGTTGAGCACTGGGCGACTGATGGGCTGCATTTTGTTTAACCAGCGCAAGTGAGAGTTGCACAAACACCAGGATTGAAAGCATGCGTCCATTGTTGAACGCAGAGGTAGTGAAATTAGTCCTAAAGGGGATACTCTGACATTTAGAAGAAAAGAAAAATTGATTGCAAATTAAGGTGAGATTTGTTTTTAGCACAGCTGCACAAACCTATAAATAAAACGGTCTTGCAAATGCCTCAGTTTTAAGCTCTGTTCCTCACATGCTACAAAGAAGACCTATTTATGAGGTCAGTATTTGAACAAATTTGACTTTATCGACTAGTTTTTTTTTGTTTTAGCAATGAGTTCACTGACAGATGGTTTATTAATACATCAACAATTCAGAAAAATAATCATTCAAAAGTTGACATAATGTCAACAAATCCTGGAAACTATTCATTTAACTAGTCGACAGATTTTGTGTCACATTAGTCGTTGAGCTTTCTGACTTTATGTGTGCACCAGATGTTTGATAAATTCAGAATGAGTTGGTATTTGATGACAAATCCATTGTCAATGCAAAGCCATTTGCCAAATTGCCAGTTATGTATAAAATAGGGACTTTTCTATTTATCAACCAGAATTGGTTGACTGGGAATCTGACATCATTGACCTAATTTAAATAAGAATAATTAATTGTACTTTTAGAGACAGAAATATTGCACTAGGACTGAAACCGTAATTGGAATTAGTTGAAATGCGGTCCCATGTGAGAAAATAGTTTTCACTACTTCCTGTCGGTTGACATCAAAGGACAATGGAGCAGATGGTGTTGATGACTGCAGCTACAATGGCTACAGCCTAAGCCAAATAGATGAAGAAGTTTTGTGAGGTAAATCAATACGCTGAGTTACCACACACACAGCCTAAATTTAAATTTAATTTTAAATCACAAAAAGTGGATGCTCTTCACAATTGTAGTCGGCCCAGTCCCTCTTTGTTTTAAAATAAACTCTGAAGATGCCGGAAAACAAACATTGTCCGCAACTTGTGGGCTAGGAGGTAAACGTTGTTCCCCGGGTTTCATGGGTGATCCCACAGGACTAAGTAATCAATTTAATTCAAACATGGGCCTTTTAGTTCTGCCAGTTGTCACAGGTGGAACTAAGTAATCAAATCAATTCAAAATGGACCTTTCATTTCTGCCCAGGCTCAAAACTAACCCAGACTGATGGTACGAAAGCCTCTCCTGCCTGCGTGTATGAGGTGAGTTTGACGGAGTTTTGTCCCACTTTTGGGTGTGAGTGCACAAGTCAGGAGTGTGATGGAATACTCTCCACTTACCTGGATGAGTGCAGCTCCAACAACACTCAAGAAGCTCAACACTATCCAGGACAAAGCAGCCCGCTTGATTGGCACCCCATCCACCACCCGAAACATTCACTCCCTTCACCACCGGCGCACCGTGGCTGCAGTGTGCACCATCCACAGGATGCACTGCAGCAACTCGCCAAGGCTTCTTCGACAGCACCTCCCAAACCCATGACCTCTACCATCTAGAAGGACAAGGGCAGCAGGCACATGGGAACAACACCACTTGCACGTTCCCCTCCAAGTCACACACCATCCCGACTTGGAAATATATCGCCGTTCCTTCATCGTCGCTGGGTCAAAATCCTGGAACTCCCTACCTAACAGCACTGTGGGAGAACCTTCACCACACGGACTGCAGCGGTTCAAGAAGGCGGCTTACCACAATCTTCTCAACGGCAATTAGGGATGGGCAATAAATGCTGGCCTTGCCAGCGACACCCATGAACAAATAAAAAGAAACACTGATGTGGGGAACTTGAGAATTGAACCACTTATTTGAGAATATGTTCAGCATACAAATTCAGTGCTGGCCTTTGGTGTTATGAGTCAGCAAAGTTTGAACTTTTCAAGCACAAATTAATATGTGACATGGAAGAGTTAAAGAATGTGTCAAACAAGTTGTGGATTTTCTGATTTACTTTTGAAGGTCCAATATAATTAGCAAATGATTGCCTTTAAAATCTGCCGGTATACTCCAAGACAACCCCACCCTTGTGCCATGCCTACTGAATCCCCACTCCCACACCGTGGAATCTCTCTGTGTATGTTCTGCAGATTTATCTTGGCCCAAACAGTGTACATCCAGAAACCTGAATTCTAAATATCTACTTTTTTATGGTGAATTCTAATCCGGTAGCTTAAATGTGGTGTTTTTGACTGTTCATACCTTTGACTGCCAAAGTTTTGCAACACACTAAATGATGAATTCATGTGCCAATACAGCAATACAGACAGTGACAAGCCCACATATCCTGCGTGCTAACAATCAATAGTCGTGAATAACCAGATGTCTACAGGTGGTTTATTTTCTGGCAGATCATCGATCCCTCCTGATGATCTTGTATGTGATCGCCTCTCCTGACTGTCATACCCCATACTAAGGTGTCAGTCGTGGCTCAGTGATAGCATTCTCGCCTCTGAATCAGAAGGTTGTGGGTTCAAGCTCCACTCCAGAGACATGAGCACAAAATCTAGGCTGACGCTCCAGGGCAGTACTGAAGCAGTGCTGCACTTTCGGAGGTGCCGCCTTTCGGTTGAGACGTTAAACCGTCTGCCTATTCAGGTGGACGTAAAAGATCCCATGGCACTATTTCGAAGAAGAGCAGGGGAGTTTTCTCCAGTGTCCTGGCAAATATTTATCCCTCAACCAACATCACTAAAACAGATTACCTGGTCATTATCACATTGCTGTTTGTGGGAACTTGCTGTGTGCAAAGTGGCTGCTGGGTTTTCTACATTACAACAGTGACTGCACTTCAAAAGTACTTAATTGGCTGTAAACTGCTTAGGGACATCCTGAAGTTGTGAAAGGCGCTATGTAAATGCGAGTTCTTAAGGATGCTCCATTCCAGACCCTGAGATAACCAGGGTGGGTAACTCAGATTTGTCCTACAGCATGATGAACACAAGCTTTATTCCCAGTCACATCTCCTTATACATTATTTTCATCCAACAAGTCTTAAGTTGGGGAGGTGGGGGGTGAGGGGGTGGCGTTGGTGAAGAGGAACATAATGCAGCATTACTCCTTCTCGGGGGGGGGAGGGGTGGTTTAAACCGGCTGACTCCAGAAGCTTTTGTTTCCATTTTTTTGCCGACTTTCATTTATGAAGTTGTTATATTTGTATGTTACCAACACATCCAGTGTTATACAGATCTGCATTCACTGGAATAAATGGCTATTCAAAGATGGGAATGTGTCTGATGGAATCAAATCCCATTTTTAAAGATCATTATTCCTGATCTTTTCTATTTGAAATGGAGTAAGATTTATGATTCTTCATATTGCAATTATCCATGGATTGTGATGCCAATCGAAAAAGCTTGAAACTGATCCAAACTCAATACCTTCAAAAGAATTCTTAAATCATTTCCATTCAATGGAATATAGTTTAGGTACCTCTCCCACATTGCCCTTCAAAAAACATGACCCAAAGAATGACTGTCTACGATGTTAGCATCGGCTAACACTGTCTAATGCATATGTATCACATTCCTTTGTCTGCTGTTTCAACATAGGTGTTAAACCCATTTTAAATAAATGGGATAGCAGCTCCACTGAAATAGCAGACAAAGGGATATCATACTAACCCACTAAAATCACAAATAGTAATCCCTAGGTTTTGATGTATAGAAACCAGTGCAGATGATCATGTGAGATTTCATTCCATGTGTTGCCAAAAGTTTCTGTGGTAGCCTGCTGACTCTGGCATTAACTGAAGTAGATTGTGCTTTCAGTTTATATTTTTTTATTATTGTATCGCTGTTGATTATCACCCTTGTGCAATACCGGAAACAGAGTTTTAATAATATTATTAAACACCTTTTGCTTTGATCCAGTAGACAAGTTTAAACGCGGTTGCTTTGGAGAGGCATCCTGGACATTTGGGATTGGCTGAAAATTCCTTGTGCCTTAAAGGTGTGAACCACCATACTGACCATCACAACAGTTTGATCACAAAGGAAAACGTTTTTTTAAGATGTGATGTGCTGCATTATCATTTTTATTATTTAAAAAAAATGAAAGTATGATATAATAAAGAGCTTGTGGCCAATATAAAAATGGCAACTGTTCTGAATTATTTTCTTCTCACTTTTCTTTATGCTCTCTTTATGCCCTGTGCCATCTCCAGATGAGATGATTCTGGCTTTGTCATTCTATGAGTGATTTGCAGAAAGAGTACAGAAGTGGCCCCTTCCTGTGAGGATATGTCTGGCCTCTACTAGACACCTTCCACTGTCGGTATGGCCAAGATCAAGAGCGTGATATTTGAGAGTTCTTAGATGCACTGGCTGTGTCCAACCATCCCAACGCACCATACTTAAATCAGCACCAATTTTATTTTTGCATTATTCAACAAAAAGGGCATTAAAGGACACTCAAGCGAATGGTCTGAAACTTACCTGAGCTACAGGAAGACATTCTCTGTCATCGGTGCACTTAAAACTCGTGGGTTTGGTATGAAGTTCATGCTATTTGGGAATTGGTTTCTTAAAAAGCCCTGCTGATCGGTGATACAGAGGCAAATCAAATATTGACATTGTGCACCCTCTTCTGCTGCACTTTACTAATAATAAGGCCTTAGGCCATGTGTGCTTTAGTGTTGGGCTGCCTTCAGCTAAAAGTCCTAGCCTAAGGGTATAGAATAACTCTCAACTTATATCAATAAAGTACTATTCCACATAATCTGCATATCATGTAATCTTGAAGAAATTAAAGAGAAAATCTTATCAGATCCATTTTTTGTGAAAAAAAATCAAACTGTTAAATATGATTAATATTAAACATTCTTTTGTCCATGTCAAACAAAATTATAAACATTTTTGTTGAAGTAGTGAGGACATGCATATTAATCTGAAGGACAAGATTGCAAACTGTGGCTTCCCAACTAGAAAGTACAGAATCCAACCAACGAAAAGTGCCGTTATACTAATGCTGTGATTGTATCATCTTCAAAGTTGAAGCGCTTTCCATAAGAATCCAAATTCCTTTCACCAGTAGGTGTCAGAGCAGTAGTCTTGAATTGTACGGGTCACTGACCAGCAATGTAGGCAGATTTGCATTTTCATTCAGTGCACAGCTGGGTCTCCACGGCAACAATTGCAGGATAAAGCTCTGAAACACAAACATCTTGCAAGTAATTTCGTGGACTGCTGAAGTAAGATTGGAAGACAAGAATTTCAAAAGGGATGGCTCAGTAAATGGTACTCGTGGCATATTACTGGAGCTGTTTGCATAAGTGAAAATCCAATTTTTCACAAAGGTTGGACAAGGGCACAGAAGCTTTTCCATTCACAAGACTCTTATTAGTGTAGCTTTTAACACATAAGAATACTTCCAATCCTTTGCAAGGCGAACAGTACTGCTCTAGGATTATTTGTGTCAGCTTTTGTGCTCGGCTTCTTAGTGAGGCCTGGAAGGACTCTGCAGTCATCTTTTTCTCTGGTGTGTCTCTATCTCTCTTTCCTCCTTCCCTCCGTACTATTTGCTTCTGTTATGTTTATTAGCTACTTTGAAGAAAATTAGTCAACAAAGGAAGAAAAAGTGCTGGAAGTGTCAGCCCTGGATCAGTGGTAGTACTCTCACCTCTGAATCAGGTGGTTTCAAGTCCCATTCCAGAGACTTGAGCATACAATCCAGTCTGACAATCCAGTGCCAGTACTGAGGAAGAGTTGCACTACTGGAGGTGCTGTCTTTTGAATGAGACGTTAAACCCAGGTCCCGTCTGCCCTCTCAGGTGCACATAAAAAATCCCAGGATTCTATTTGAAGAAGAACAGGGAGTTTTCTGAGTTTCCTGGCAAATATTTCTCCTTCAACCAACATCACTAAAGCAGGTCACCTGGGCCATGTATTTCATTGCTGTTTGTGGGACCTTGCTGTGCTCAAATTGGCTGCCGCGTTTCCCTACATTACCACAGTGCCTACACTTCAAAAGTTATTCATTGGCTGTAAAGCACTTTGGAACATCCTGAGGTTGTGAAAGGCGCTATATAAATACAAGCTCTTTCCTCCAGACATATACTCAAAAGGCAGTGGGAGGCAGCGGGGAACGAAGTCAATGCCAGGTGTACAGCATCATGAACATGGATGCAGTGCAGGAAGAAGTTCAATGCTTTGACATGAGTGGTCAAGATGAGTGAGGTCAACTGTCAAGTGGCGTCTCCTACCAACTGCACCATTCTCTACACCCCCCATCCCCCACATATCAACAAACTCTTTCCATCAGAACTCAACTCTCCAATCAGATGCTTCCTCTCACCCTTACACATTACCACTGTTTCAAGCCACCCACCCACAATTCACAGACCACTCACACACTGGCAGCTATTCAGCCATGACAGGCACATCACCTAGACACACGTCCCGCTTTCTTGCAGGAGAAGGTGGTGCATATCAAGAGGCAGCAAGTGGCAGTGGCATTTAGCCCAACGAGCCTGTTCTGCCATTCAATGAGATCAAGGTGGACCTATGACCTAACTCCATATACCCGCCTTAGCCCCATATCCCTTAATACGCTTAGTTCACAGAAATCTATCAATCTCAGATTTAACTTTCACAAGTGAGCTTGCATCAACTGCCCTTTGCAGAAGAGCGTTCCAAACATCTCCCACCCTTTGCGTATAGAAGCATTTCCTAACTTCACTCCTGCACGTCCTGGCTCTAAATGTTAGGCTATGCCCCCGCGTCCTAGTATTCAAATGTAGGAGACCTCCAAAAACAGTTACAAATGTCTCGGCAGCCAGAAGCAATAACCCAGCAACTAACCTGTAAATCCTGCATGGCCCCTTTAAATAACTGTAAACAATTTTACAACACCAAGTTATAGTCCAGCAATTTTATTTTAAATTCACAAGCTTTCGGAGATTTTCTCCTTCCTCAGGCAAATGTTGTTGTAAAATTGTTTACAATTGTCAACCCCAGTCCATCACCGGCATCTCCACATCATCACCTTTAAATAACATTAGTGGGGGTCCTCCAGGCACTCTAAAACACGTTCAGATGGTCGGGGTTAAGACTGTGCGTTGAGTTGAACATTAAGTGCCAAAATGGTGTCTATCACTTTAAATCAGCGTTGCACACTGATTGAAGCCATTTTCTCCTTACTTTACACGATTCCAGCGTTCGTTATCTGCACCTGCGCTAACTCCTATACCAAGATGGCGTCTGGCGCACGTCATGCTGGAAATGTGCATGCGCATTCAAGACGCCATCTTGGATGTCGGCGAGGCCGTATAGCACCAAAACAACGGGTGTTACAAGGCCCAATTTAGCGCCCATCATTTCATGTCTACACCAATAGAACTGGGCTATTAACTTAGTGGCTAGTTTCCACAATTGACAGAGACCATGTCAACACAAGTAGACACTCTTCCTTTCTCTCTCTCTCTTTCAATTGTTCTCACTTCCTCGTGTGCTCTCTCTGGAATTCCAGATGAGTTCAGTTTTGCACTGTGTGTGCTTCTCCAGCTTGTGTTTCCTATTACAGATGACAAGAAAAGGTAAGCAGTGGACAGGTTGTCTGGTTACAGATCACCACGGTGCCTTTTAAGTAGCACAAGAGTGCA
This sequence comes from Heptranchias perlo, assembly GCF_035084215.1. Taxonomy (NCBI): domain Eukaryota; kingdom Metazoa; phylum Chordata; class Chondrichthyes; order Hexanchiformes; family Hexanchidae; genus Heptranchias; species Heptranchias perlo. The sequence continues at coordinate 21,196,144 of NC_090338.1, forward strand.
ATTTAAGAATCCAGTATCTCTAGCTGGAAATTGCTTTTATGGGATGGATCCCTGTTCAGCACTTTTCTTCCCTCTCATGACAGAGCTGAAATAATCAAACCTCTTTGTACCTGTAGTTTACTGGGATAATGAAGCTAAGAGCAACTTGCTTTGCTTTGTCAGCACACAGGATAAGATTCTGGGATGTGAATTAATACAATCATATACAAAATATTCTGCTTTGATACCAAGGTTATACATAGAGATTGGTCCAAAAAAAACTGCTGTGTAATATAAATGTATTTTGATATATGTATATATAATATATACTATTCCTAAAGGGCAAGTGAAAAGTTTGACATGCAGAGGATTCACAACAGAACTTGACGGTTTATTGAAAAATAAATGATCAAGCGATGATGGGCACAGAAGTCAGTGAGGAGTTGGTGAGTTATGCAGGGGCTAACTTTCTTGCGGATGTATACTACATGGTGACTAATTTCACAATGTCATTACTTTATAAAAATGACGATACGCTTGGGTCTAAGTTTTCCTTTTCCAAACCAGCAGCAGACCTCATCTGTATTGGTGGCCGTTGGCCTCAATAGATTGGCGGCCGTGCCTTCAGCTGTCTAGGCCCTAAGCTCTGGAATTCCTTCCCTAAACCCCTCTGCCTCTCCACCTTATCTCTCCTTTTAAGGCGCTCCTTAAAACCTACCCTTTGTCCAAGCTTTTGGTCACCTATCCTAATATGTGGCTCAGTGTAAAGATTTTGTCTGCTAGCGCTCCTGCAATCCGCCTTGGGACATTTTACTGCACTAAAAGGTGCTATATAAATGCAAGTTGTTGTTGTATTGGAAATATGTGTCCACGTACATATTGGAGAATCATGGGCAGTGTACTGGCACAGGCTTGGAATCTCTGACCCCCAACAATTTATTTTATGCAGACGTTTCTATAGCAGAAGAGCAGCTTGCTGTATAATTCAGAGAATGATCTTCAATTTATGAGTGTTCCAGCACAGATTAAATAATTGATTTAAAAAAAACAAAATCAGGAAGCAGGATGGTTTAAGATGCTGTCATTGTGGGGCACCATAAAAGCACATAAATGTCGATCTTGAAAAATGGGGAAGCTGACCAACAGCTTGAGGAAAGCTGACAACTCCAGAATGGCACTAACGTGTGAAAAGAAGCAGTTACACAAGCTTTGTAATTGAAGTAGTAAATATAAACAACATTTCCTCAGTTGTATTGGAGGAAATAAATAAGTACATGAAAGTCTGAAGGGGAAATCCAGATGTTGAAGGCACAAAATTGGTTGTGCGGGGGAGGTCGATGCTCTCCTCAAAAATTTGCATTGTTTTTACAGTAAACGCTCTGGTTAATTTTAAGTATCACACACAATAGATTTTTAATCTAAACAAAAAGAATAACATATTCAACAGATCAACCAGTTCATCACCCACCAAAGTTGTCACAAAAGTCCCTCTTCCACATTCAGCCCCCCACCATTCCACTTCACTCTAACCCCTCAGCATCCAGTTCTCGGAGACACTGCACCCCATCCAACTCCCAAACACTCACAGAAACTCTGCACCCATCCAACTCTCTACCCTTTAACAGAGCCACTAGTCTCCTCCAACCCCCCAGTTCATACTGACAATCTTCTCCCTCCATCAATTGAAACTGAAACTCTTCTCTTAAGTTGCCATTCAAGCTGTCACTCTCCTGCCCGACTCCCTCTCAGTTAATGTTGACACTCTCCTTCCTCGCCAATCCCAAAGTGCCACTCCAAACTTCTCCCCTTTTCCTCCACCAAAGCAGCACTTTCAATATTTGCCCCCTTTCCTCTCCCTGTCATTACTATCCATTTCCCCCTGCCATCTATTTGTCAGGTAACATGGACATGCTAGTCACATCCCATTGTCAGTGCGAAATGCTGACAGATGAAAACATAAGAATTTTAGGACCACAAATAGGCCATTCGGCCCAAATAAACATCCCTTTTCATAGATCAGCCCCCATCTTCTCACTACATCTGTCAATCTCTTCTCTCTCCAGAAATGCATATAGGTACTTGTAAACCCATGTATGCTGTCTACCTCAATGTATTTTTGTGCTAACTTATTCCACAGCTTTGGGATAAAGAAATTTTGCATAACTCCACTCTTTACCCCTAACTTACTCATATTTAACCCTGTGTCCCTTGGTGTTTAAAACCTCATCCATAGAATAGTGGAGTACAGAAATGATGTCCAATCTGTTGAGGTCCAATCTCACCCAACCCAATGTGGGACAGTGTTAAGTGAAAACAAGACAATTCCTAGGAGGGAAATGGGGGAAATCAGAGGTTAGATTTGCTGTCCTGTTGCTTTTGAATGCTTGCTAGTGATTTGTACAGGAGTATCATTGGTGGAGACCTAGAGGTGGGTCATGTACTGCCGTTCTCACTCCACATCCTCACCCATCCTTGACAATTAAACAAGAAAGGGGGGAAAGCAGAAAGAATACCATTGGAAGTAAAAGGCTACCATTGTCTAAAAATGAGAGTGAAGCTTGTGAGCTTCTGGATGCAGCTGATGAAATGCTCGGTAGAGCACTTTGATCCCAATCCTGCAGGGACCATGGAAATATCATTTCTAAAATGCAGCCAATCATGTTTGAATAACAGATTGTAAAGTTAGGTTTGCTTGATTACCTTCAGACATCAATGAGAAAATTTAATTTTATATTGGAGGCTTTATCCGTAGTTAATCATCTCACTAAGGAGTATAAATAAATTAGAGAAACTCCATCACAGTGCAAATTGTGGGCTATTGGAAGGAGCATGCCCAAGGGGGTCATATGGCATTTTTTCATTACTCACTAATATCATGTGCTGCATTGTATGAGTTTGGGTCCAGAATGTCAGCTTCAGAATTAGTCCAGTGCAAATAAACCACTTATATTTAGTCAAGTGTGATATAATTTTAATTAATTGTACTAAAAACCCTCTTTCACCCCATGTTTTTAAATCAGCTTCTCATCCTATGTAGTATCCACCCCTCCTTCAGCCCCTACACAGTCCCCAATCAAGGGATTGGGCAGGTAAACAGCTCCCAGCCTCTGCCAATGTTGCAGGTGTCCAGGAGGTATGCAGAAGAATGACTTAGCGACTCTTCTCTTTTGAAGTCGACTTCCACCTCACCCCAAACCCTGGTTCAGATTTGGAACTCGTTGTGGCACTGTGAACCTTTATACTACCTGTCCATGTGAATAATGATATTATGTTCTCAATCACAGCTCATGCAAAGGTGAACAGAGCACAATAGAGGGGATGGCTCCTGTACCACCTGTATTGTAGAATAATGACACACCATAGTGAAGTAAATGGCCAGCCCCATCACTGATTATTAGGCTTTTTAAATCCAATATACTTAAACTCGTGAAACAATCATAGATGTTGCATAATAATTCCCATTGTTCAGTCCTGCTAACAGTACCAGGTACGAACATATAAAACTTGGGTTGAGCCAAGAAAGGGAAATTATTCCACAGTAATTCCTGTTTTGTCGAAGGAGGTTTCTCCCAGTGGGTTTATTCTCCTCAGACAAGTGCATAATCAAACTTGTAGAAATCCCTCAACCAACTCTCATGATCCCAATTACCTCTTAGCCGTAAACACATTGGTGAATACTATGCCCAATACCCAAATATTGGTTGTGATTTTTCTTGCCCCTTCCCATAAACGATGACGAGATGCCTCCTGCTCACGCTCAATTTTTTGAGACAGTAATCAGTATTTATTGTTCCAGACTCGCAGGTTGAGTTCCTTGGACGCAATCTTCTAAACTGCTAGGCAGAACTGTCAAAGTGGTGTTCACGACAAAGACTGAAACTAGACGATTTTCCTTAAACGGACTTAGCATTGTATACAGTCCTTGTGTCCATTCACACACATATTTCGAGAGAGGCCCAGTGGCCTACTCCTCTGGAAAATTTTGAACGTTTACATAAAAATGGTGCATTCATGTTAATTTTAATACACTTTAATTGTATGATATATTTTTAAACTTAAATAAAGAAAAATAATATTCAGCATACTAACCAGATGGTCACAACCCAAAAGCTACCTGAATAGTCTGTCTCCGCTTCTTAGGGCACTTTTTTCCCCTGACATAGGTACTTTTCCCCCCCTTCACAGAAGAACTCTTGCTTTCTTCACTCCCCAACAACTCACGAAGGTTCCCCTCCTCCCAAACCATCCCAGTTCACAGAGGCATTCTCCCACTCTAACTCCTGCACCCCATTCCTCTCCCCAGTTCACAAAGGCACTCTTTGATGATCTTATTGCCAGTGCTACCTGACTTTGCTGTGGGAGTGCATTCTGTGCTGTGGATAGATATTCCTGATCTGTCACAAGACCAGGAATTCCCACTTGTAGTGCTCAGCACACAGTTCGCTGCCAGTGTACAAGCAACAACGGTGAGTAGCAGTGAAGATATGATTGAGGAGTGGATCGCCCGCATACTCCAAACCAGATCTCTTGGGGCAGCAAATTTGACATGCTGGCCAATAAAGTATACACATTTCAGTACAGTGAATATGTCTGATTGTGCGTGCCCTGGTTTACCTAACGTTAGACTGTCATTCATGATCTCCAGAGGTGCAATCCAGTTCCTTTTGTGACTCTTAGGAGATGAAGTAAGTCCCTGAATTGACATGACTTGGTGAGAAACAGAACAAATCTGCTTGTATTTGTAAAGAAGGAGGAGTCACAAAGACCAAAGGATGTTGACACCTTGGGCCCGATATTAGGAGGGAGGCGGGTTCGCAGCGGGGGGTCGACTGGGCGCGTGGGTAACGCGCCCAGTGAAATCGGTGTGCTCCGCATGCAATCGCAGGCTAATTGCAGCCACTTACCTTTGCTTCCGGGTTTCGTGCTGGAAAGCTGCGCAGCGGGCAAACTGCGCATGTGCAGCATAGGCTGTCAGCTGGAGGAGCCCGAATTAAAGGGGCAGTCCTCCACTGACTGATGCTGTAGAAAATAGGAAAAATTACGGCATGGAGCCGCCCAGGGGGAAGGCTGCTCCCAGGTTTAATGATGCCTCACTCCAGGTCTTATTGGATGGGGTGAGGAGGAGGGGGAGGACAGAGATCTTCCCCCTTGGCGGGCAGGAGGAAGTGGCCTGCCTCTGCCACCAAGAAGGCCTGGCTCGAGGTGGCAGAGGAGGTCATCTGCACCACCAACATATCACGCACCTGCATACAGTGCAGGAAGCGCTTCAATGACCTAAGTAGATCAGCCAAAGTGAGTACACTTACTCATTCCCCTACACTCCATCTGCCACATCACCGCCCCCACCCCACATCTCCTTCTGCACTGCCAACACTACTCTATCACATCACTCCTCATCTTACCTGCACCTACTCACCTCGCCAGTACTCATCCCACCACTACCACTCAACCCAATCCTCATACAATCTCATGGCTCTATCTCATACTCACCCTCTCATGCATCTCTTTCATGGTCAGCCTCACTGAACCTGCCACTGTCTGTGCTGCAGCCACAGGGCATGCATCACATATGTGCAGTAGGAAGCGTAAGGCAAATGTGTCGTGAGCATGAAGGGGATGCACAAGGGTGTTTGAGGGTTTGTCATGGTTTTTACTTATATTTAATTTCTGATCAACTCACATTACATATTATATTGGCACCACTACTGCCATGTCTTTGCGAATCTTGTCTGGTTTGTGCAATAATGCCCTTTCCTGAGGATCACAATGAAGACCCACAACTGATGCCACCCATTGTGTCACTGCAGAGTGGGTGTAGGTGTATTTGCAGGGCCTTTTGTGCAGACGACTGAGACGTCGGTGATGTCCCCGGTGGCACCCTGGAAGGATGCGGAGAAGTTGTTGTTGAGGGCAGTGGTGACTTTGACAGCGACAAGTAAGAAGATGGTGCTTGGGCCAGCCGGGAGCAGCTCAGCATGAAGGAGGCTGCAGATGTCCACGACTACATGTCGAGTTACTCTGAGCCTCCGTGTGCACTGCTGCTCAGAGAGGTCCAGGAAGCTGAGCCTCGGTCTGTGGACCCTGTGGCGAGGGTAGTGCCTTCTGTGACGCATCTCTCTCTGTGGTTGCCCTCCCTCCTGCTCTGCAGGTGGATGTGTCACAGCATTGTGTTGTGGAGCTCCATGTGTCAGCGGTGGCCGGCGAGGCTGGTGATGCTGGTCGTCCTCTGAGGAGGTCATGACTGCAGCTACGGCGGCCCCCATCTGGAAGATGTACATTTGAGGGGGTCCGCAAGGTAGGTAAATGTGTCTGGACACCGGGGTAAGTGTGCAAGTTGGTGAATTTTATTGTTAGGAGGAGGGTGGTGGAGGCTAAACTTTGTCCAAAGTGACAGAGTCGCCTCCTGCAATGAGTGAGGGTCTCTTCCCCCCCCCCCCACAACTGTCAAATGGACCTTTGCAGCTGCCACAGGCTGATGGCTGCAACATGTCCATTTCAACTGGGAGTGTTTCCCCCAGATCTGAAAATTCCGCCCCTCCTAAAATATCAGGGGCTCGATTTTACCGGCGGGTTTCCTGTGCGTTACCATCGGGGGGGCCCCGAAAATCCCAATATCCAGGCACGTGACCGGATCGTGCCACGATCCCGCCCACTTCCGGGTTCCCCGATGACGTGCGGGGGTGCGTGCGTAGCCCCCGCTGGTGGGAATCCCGCAGGCAATTAAAGCCAGCGGGATGCCACTTGAGTGTATTTATTTTGCTTGTCAGGTCATTAACTGACCTGATTAAGGGACTGTGTGTGATTTTGGAGAAACATGGGACTGTTTCACACACTGGGGGAAACAGTCCTAGTTAAACTGGACGTGTTGCAGCCGTCAGCCTGTGGCAGCTGCAAAGGTCCATTTGACAGGTTGAGGGGGGGGGGAGACCCTCACCCATTGCAGGAGGCCGCTCTGTCACTTGGGACAAAGTGTGGCCTCCACCACCCCCCTCCTGACGGTCAAAGTCACTGACCTGCACACTCACCCCGAGGTCCGTAGACATGTGCCAACCTTGCGGACCCCCTCAGATGTACATATTGCGGATGGGGGCCGTCGTAGCTGCAGTCATGACCCCCTCGGAGGGCGAACAGCATCACCAGCCACCTCTGACACATGGAGCTCCACAACAGAGTGCTGTGACACATCCACCTGTACAGCAGGAGGGAGGGCTACCACAGAGAGAGACGCGTCGCAGAGGCCACTACCCTCGCCACAGGGTCCACAGACCGAGGCGCAGCTCCCCGGACCTCTCCGAGCAGCATTGCACACAGAGGCGCAGATTCACTCGACATGTAGTCGTGGACATCTGCAGCCTCTTTCATGCCGAGCTGCTCCTGGCTGGCCCCAGCACCATCTTCTTACCTGTCGCTGCCAAAGTCACCACTGCCCTCCACAACTTCTCCTCCGCATCCTTCCATGGTGCAGCCGGGTACACCGCCAATGTCTCTCAGTCGTCTGCGCGGAAGAGCCCTGCAAATACACCTGCACCTACTCTGCAGTAACACAATGGGTGGCATCAGTGGTGGGTCCTCATAGTGATACCCAGGAGCGGGCATTATTGCACACAACAGACAGGATTCGCGGAGACATGGCAGTGGTGGTGCCAATATAATGTGTGATGTTTGTTGCTCTGAAATTCAATATAGGTAACACCCATGACAAACCCTCAGACACCCTTGTGCATCCCCTTCATGCTCACGACACGTTTGCCTTACGCTGCCTACTGCACATATGTGATGCATGCCCTGTGGCTGCAGCACAGGTGGTGGCAGGTTGAGTGAGGCTGGCCGTGAGGGAGATGCACGAGAGGGTGAGTATGGGATAGAGCCATGAGATTGTATGAGGATTGGGTTGCGTGTTATTGGCGGGGTGAGTACTCGCGAGGAGGAGCAGGTAAGTGATTCCAATTCGTGGATTGCCTGCTACGATCGCGCGGGCAACCCACTAATTTCACCGGGCGCGAAGACCACGCACCCGAAACCCAACCCGCCGGAAACCCGCAGGCCTGCTAAAATCAGGCCCCAGGTCTGTAAACGACCTGAGATACCTGGTTAATTACTTCAAGTGTCACCCCACCAGCTTTAATTGCCGGCGGGAGTCCCACATGCGGGGGCTGCGGCGCATGTCAGCGCGTCACTGGGGAACCCGGAAGTGGGTGGGTTGGAGCCGGGCTCCGGACCCGCCCCGGGAATCCCCGATTTCCACAGCCGCCCTGCCATGAACGCACCCGCTCGGGGGTCCGAAAATCGAGCTCCTTGTCTTGAATGGCAAATTCATTTGCACACCATGCAGACGGCAATAAATAGGCTTCTTTCAGCCCTATGTGATCAAACCCATGTCCATTGTGCAAATTTCTTCGAGTCGGTGTCAACGGTTCCCCGAACCTTCCCTGTCCTGCTCCATTTGATACTCTTCGTCTGAATTTAAATTACATTTTCCAAAATGGCAGTCTGGGTACTTGGCTACAAAACTTTGACAGATGCTGATCATATTTGGATGGGGTGTATAACGGGTGGCCGATCCGCTATCGCCTGTTTTGCGCACCAGCCGACGTTGAAACTTCCACTCATAGTGTGTGAGACATCATTGATTTCCTTTTCAGAAACTTCTTGGGCCTGATCACACTAAGTTGATTAATATTCATAGCAAGGTCGGTGCTAACCGGCTTGAGAGTTATTCATGGGGTTTTTGAACATTTATTCTTCAAAATCCAAAGCAGAGGCACTAGGCATAAATTCAACTATACACAGAGGATTCGATCTAAAGGATAATCTGTAAAGTGAGCTAAAATTTGGTGGAATCCAAAGATGTGCAGGAATCTGGCTGTGTTCTCTGTGTCCATGGAGAACTTTTGGTCTGGCCTGAGTCAGATCAGCAATTGGTTTGCAGTTTGGTGTTTGGTTGGATTACACAGGTTTTCGTATGATGCTTGTTGAGAAGTAATTTGGTTGTCTGCTGCTTAATCTTACTGATATTAAGGGATCAATTTTCACCTAGCCCACCCATCGAGAAGCTGACGAGATCGGGCGCAGTGCTGGTTTTACACTCCACCCGATTTTACTCTCCATTGAAGTCAGTGGAAAGTAATATTGGGCGGGTTGTAAAACTGGCATTCCAGCTAATCCCGTGGGATTCCCGCCTGGCGAGTTGGGTTAAAATTACCCCCTAAGACTCTGGGAATTCAGTTAAAGTCTGTTAATTTTTTATGTGCTGTCAGGGCTGCGATCAGAGCAGGCACAATACAGGTTATAACGTTGGACGTTTCAGGTAAAGGCACTCACCAGAAAACGTCTGCTTTTGGGTAATGAGGCATGTTGTTATGCCACTATGATACGTCATGAAGTATTCAAATGTAGGCTGGCCCCTTTTTCCAAGACCACTGCAACAAAGATTTGATTAGGGCAAATTTATGTTTTGCAAGTAGGGAGAGGAGTGCTGATTGGTAATATTGTATTTTTATCAGAGGATAGGGAGAAATATCAAGGCATGAGTTAATATTGGCTGCTCAAACCATAAAATGACAATTGTAGTATTGGTGAAGGCCTGGAAATGGGTTGCTTACCTACCCACAATTCCCAGGTCATGGAATGATATTTGACACCAGGAACGCCTAAAGGAAAGATCGAAAAATAACCAATTTGCTCACTGATTGCAAACTGCACCGACCTTGGGGCTTTGCTCATTCTTTTCATTTGTAACTCTATGAATTGTTCCATTATTCTGCAGAGAGCTCCTTCATTTATATCAATGTCAATTGGAGTCAATGCACTGAGAGGATTGGTATTTAGCGCCAAAGTTATTTACCTTTAACTGCGACTGGGATCTGTTTTGAGAGATTTTTTCAAAGCTCTTCCAGGTCATGGGAGAAATAGCAGGTTCTCAGCATTCCTCATTATTTAGTGCCTTGTCCCTGAAATATTTTTCATATTTTGTGAAGATGACATCAAGTTATAATCGCAGGAGCTCAAACAAATTTTCAAAAGCATCAACTATATCTAAACCCACGTTACACTAATTAGTGCTTATAATGCCTCCAGCACCGCTGGAACTAATCACAAATGAACATACACAATTAAATCCATCTTTTTTTCCTGATCTTTTTCCCACATTAAATCTACCTAATTCTTTGCCTAATTCTTATGAAGCACTTTGATATAATGCATCATGAAGCTATTGTGGTAAGTGATTTATACTTTACTTGAAGTGCTAACCATAACTCACTCAATAGTTTTCAAGATCAACCCACTTATGGGATAAATATCATATCCTACCAGTCTTTGTAATGTATCTTTCGAGGGTGCTAGGGCAAATTGATTTATAACTTGCAACGGAGGTGGTCTCTACAGAACAGCACAAGCTTTTTTAATTCATAGACCAATACTGTATATTATGTTGAGAAAGAAGACAACAGGTTCGTTGTCTGAATTCATGAAAATGAGTACAATTTGTGAAGAGGATTTTGTTGCACATCAGAAATTCAGCAGTTATACATGTATTTTAATTGTTAAATGAGCCTGAGAGTAGCGTTTTCGAATGGCAGAAAGAAGAATTTGATTTAGGTGCATTAAGCGGTTGTGATAACATTGCCAACAGCAATTTCCAAGCTGTGATTGGTTCTGCTGCTATGAATCATAGAAATTACGCAGCACACGAGGAGACCATTCAGCCTATTACACCTGTGCTAGCTCTTTGAAAGAGCTATCCACTTTGTTCCATTCCATTCCATTCCCCTACCCTTTCTCCATACCCTTTTTTTGTTTCAAATATTCATCCCATTCATCCACATCCCTTTTAAAAGCCATTATGGTTTCTGCTTTTAACACTATTTCTGGAAGGGTATTCTGTGTTCTAATAACTCTCTGCATAAAAACATGCTCATAACCGCTTGCTTTGTTCTTTTGGTGACTATAAAATAATGCCATCTAGCTATCAACTCATTGACCAGTGGAAATAATTCTTCCCTATTTAATTTATCAAAACCCTTAGAACATCTCTTAAACTGCATGGTTCTCATGAAATCAGTCCCAGTGTAATAAAATTTCTCATCATCTTATTCCACCCTTTTTTGCACCTTCTCCATGGCCTTGACATCCTTCTTAAAGTAGGGCCCTCAAAATGACACAATATTCTAACTGCAGCCTATCCAATGCCTTTTACAATAAAAACTGAAGATATAATTTCGGGAAAAGTCTTTGTTGGGGCAGATATAACAGTTTTGTTGCAAACTTGCACTGTGAGCTTTGTGACAGTAAAGTTTTATGACTGAGCTGTTCTGGGAACTGAGCCTACCCATACGCTCACTATTGAGGTGATAAATCAACTGTCCCATTCCTTGTATTGCTTTGGGATATTTATTAATTTAAAAAGAAAATTCTGATTATCTGCCTCTCAAATGTTAACTTGATCCCTGGCACCCATTTCATTTCTGGAATAAGAGTTGTTGAAAGTGTTAAACCAGCTCTGATGTACTCGGTACATCATGTGAATAGAAATGGGCAAGGTGATTAACTTCAATCCTGTGAATTTGGATCCATAAGAGTGATTCATTGTACAGAGAATGCGCTGTGTCCTTCAAAACACAAATCGGGCCAGAAAAAAAATCTTAATTAGATTTCAGCAAGTAAACACATCCAATTTCAGATTCTCTTGGACCTCACTACTGTGAAGTGCACTGTGTGCACTTTTCAATGGATCACTGGGCTCTGCATTTTGATAGTGCTTTCTTACCTCTCACCCTGGTGACTTTACATTCTGCCCTGCTAAAGGCTTAACAACAGCGTCACTTTCTATTGGCATTCTATCATGGTACTGCAGACTCACAAGATGGTGAAAAGTGGACAACAATGGTGAGACGTCACTTGAGCACCCGATGTCTAGCAACAAAGTAAAGCTGCCTTACTTGTTCTTGTTTTCACAGAGCTCTTGAGGGTGTAACAAGGTGATTGAGGGCTGGTATGTCAGCCATAGGCTAATGAGGGCCCTGATACTAGAGTAAGGGTATTGCCCTTTAAGAACCTTGCCTTTAAGAGGAAGGGTATGGCTCCTTTATGAACCTCACCTTTATGAGGTAATTACTACTGGAGTGGGTGGAGATCTTCTCCAGCCAGGTGAATATCAAAGGGCGAGGTTCAACAGAAATCGAAGACCTGTAAGAGGCCGGGAGTTGGAGAGTTTTCTTGGTCCTGTTGAATCGAATGCACTGTGTAGTTTTGTTTTGTGTTTTGTAAACTATAAAAAGTGTGTTAAGTAGAGATTGTTCTAGGACTACTGTTTGTAGGACAAAAGAGGCTCCGAGATGGTAGTGCCATATAACAAGTGCTACAGTTGTAATCTTAAAGAAGAGGAAGAGCGCCAAGAAAAGCATTATACATAGTATTACATAGAATGTACATCACAGAAACAGGTCACTTGGCCCAACAGGTCCATGCCGTTACTTATACTCCACATGAGCCTCCACCCTCCTTACTTCATCTAACCCTATCAGCATATCCTTCTGTTCCTTTCTCCCTCAGGTGTTTATCTAGCTTCCCTTTAAATGCATCTATGCTAGTCGCCTCAACTACTCCTTGTGGTAGCGAGTTCCACATTCTAACCACTCTCTGGGTAAAGAAGTTTCTCCTGAATTCACTATTGGATTTATTAATTACTATCTTATATTGATGGTCCCTAGTTCTGGTCTCTCTGCAAGGGGATGCACCTTCTCTATGTCTGCCTTATCAAACCCTTTCATAATCTTAAAGACCTCTATCAGGTCACCTGTCAGTCTTCTCTTTTCCAGAGAAAAGAGCCCCAGCCTACTTAATCTTGCCTGATGGATATAACCTCTCAATTCTGGTATCATCTTTGTAAATCTTTTTTGCACCTTCTCCAGTGCCTCTATATCCTTTTTATAATATAGAGACCAGAACTGTTCACAGTACTCCAAGTGTGGTCTAACCAAGGTTCTATACAAGTTTAAGTTTTTCAATTCTATCCCTCTAGAGATGAACCCCAGTGCTTGATTTGCTTTTTTTATGGCATTATCAACCTGCGTCGCTACTTTTAGTGATTGTGTATCTGTACCCCTAGATCCCTCTGCTCCTCAACCTCATTTAGACTCTTATTTTCCAAGTAATATATGGCCTCCTTATTCCTCCTACCAAAATACACCACCTCACATTTATCTATAATGAAATTCATTTGCCAATTACTCGTCCATTCTGCACGTTTACTAATGTCTTCCTGTAGTTTGTCGCAGTCCTCCTCAGTATTAACTGTAACACCTAATTTGGTGTCGTCCACAAATTTTGAAATTGTATTTCCGATTCCCGAGTCCAAATCGTTTATGTAAATGGTGAACAACAGTGGTCCCAGCATCGATCCTTGTGAAACACCACTTCCCACCTTTTGCCAGTCTGAGTAACTATCTTTAACCTCTACTCTCTGTTTTCTGATTTGCAGCCAGTTTGCGATCCATTCTGCTACTTGTCCTCTGACTCCACATGCTCTAACCTTAGTCATGAGTAAACTGTGCAGTACCTTATTGAAGGATTTTTGAAAATCCAAATACATTATATCTACTGCATTACCCTTGTCTACTCTTTCTGTTACTTCTTCAAATAATTCAATAAGGTTGGTCAAACATGACCTTCCCTTTTGAAATCCGTGCCGACTATTCTTTATTATATTTTCGGTTTCTAGATGTTTTTCTATTGTATCTTTGAGTATCTTTCCGACCACCGACTTTAAGCTAATTGGTCTATAGTTCCCTGGACTTGTTCTATCTCCCTTTTGGTTGGCACAGTAGTAATGCAAGGTTTCTTTAGTAGAAAATTACTGGGGAAATATAATGAATGCTATTATAATATACTCTCATCGATAAATCTAGGATCCTGGGACTCTTGAGATCCTCTGTCCAACACTGGAGTAAAGGTGACAAATTAGGGAAAATCCACAGATTTGTGTAGTGGTGATCTGCCACCAGCTGTCTTTAATCTGCATCACAAATAGGATGTGATATAGAATTTACAAGTGACATCTGGTCGAAGCACTTTGATACAGTACCACCTTAAAGCCAATTTCATTACATCGATAACTGTCCACTAGGCATCTTGGATCGTTTTTATCATTAGCTAGTTGGAACATAAAATGGATCCAAAAGTCTTCTACAGACATGTAAACAGTAAACAGGTAGTAAAAGGAGAGGTGGGGCCGATTAGGGACCATAAAGGAGATCTACTCATGGAGGCAGAGAGGATGGCCGAGGTACTAAATGAGTACTTTGCATCTGTCTTTACTGAGGAAGAAGATGCTGCCAGAGTCTCAGCAAAGGAAGATATAGTTGATATATTGGATGGGCTAAAAATTGATAAAGAAGAGGTACTTGAAAGGCTAGCTGTACTTAAAGTATACCCAGTCTGGATGGGATGCCTCCTAAGTTGCTGAGGGAAGTAAGAGTGGAAATTGCGGAGGTACTGGCCATAATCTTCCAAGCATTCGTAGATCCGGGGTGATGCCAGAGGACTGGAGAATTGCAAATGTTACACCCTTGTTCAAAAAAGGGTGTGAGGATAAACCCAGCAACTATAAACTAGTCAGTTTAACCTCAGTGGTGGGGAAACTTATGGAAACGATAATCCAGGACAGAATTAACAGTAACTTGGACACATGTGGATTGATTACGGAAAGCCAGCATGGATTTGTTAAAGGCAAATCATGTTTAACTAACCTGATAGAGTTTTTTGATGAGGTAACAGAGAGGGTAGGTGAGGGCAATGCAGTTGATGTGGTGTATATGGACTTTCAAAAGGCGTTTGATAAAGTGCCACATGGTAGGCTTATCAAGATTGCGGCCCATAGAATAAAGGGGGCAGTAGCAACATGGATACAGAATTGGCTAAGTGACAGGAAACAGGAGAGTAGTGGTGAACGGTTGTTTTACGGACTGGAGGGAGGTGTACAGTGGTGTTCCCCATGGGTCAGTACTAGGACCACTGCTTTTCTTGATCTATATTAGTGACTTGGATGTACAGGGCATAATGTCAAAATTTTCAGATGACACAAAACTTGGAAGGGTAATAAACAATGAAAAGGATAGTGATAGACTTCAAAAGGATATAGACAGGCTGGTGGCATGGGTGGTGGCATGGGTGGACACATGGCAGATTAAATTTAACGCAGAAAAATGCGAAGTGACAAATTTCAGTCGGAAGAACGAGGAAAGACAATATAAACTAGAGGGCACAATTCTAAAAGGGGTACAGGAACAGAGAGATCTGGGGGTATATGTGCACAAATCATTGAAGGTGACAGGGCAGGTTGAGAAAGCGGTTATAAAAGCATATGGGATCCTGGGCTTTATAAGTCGAGGCAAAGAGTAAAAAAGTATGGAAGTCACGATGAACCTTTATAAAACACTGGTTCGGCCACAACTGGAGTATTGTGTCCAGTTCATGGCACCGCACTTTAGAAAGGATGTGAAGGCCTTAGAAAGGGTGCAGAAGAGATTTACTAGAATGATTCCACGGATGAGGGACTTCAGTTACGTGGATGGACTGGAGAAGCTGGGGTTGTTCTCCTTCGAACAAAGACGGTTGCGAGGAGATTTGATAGAGGTATTCAAAATCATGAAGGGTCTAGACAGAGTAGACAGAGAGAAACTATTCCCATTGACGGAAGGGTCAAGAACAGATTTAAAGTGATTGGCAAAAGAACCAAAGGACATGAGGAAAAACTTTTTTACACAGCGAGTGGTTAGGATCTGGAATGCACTGCCTGAGGGGGTGGTGGAGGCAGATTCAATCATGGCCTTTAAAAGGCAACTGGATAAGCACTTGAAAGGAAAACATTTGCAGGGCTATGGGGATAGGGCGGGGGAGTGGGACTAGCTGGATTGCTCTTGCATAGAGCCGGCGTGGACTCGATGGGCCAAATGGCCTCCTTCTGTGCTGTAACCTTTCTATGATTCTATGAATACAAAGGTCGGGAATTTCCTCCGAGCTGCTCTCGCTCTGCCACCATAACTTTGACGGAAGGCAGCGGAAACCCTACTTTCGGCGAATTTACGGTGCTGGAGCGGGAGCAGCTTTGAGGAAATTCCTGGCTAAAATATCAGATACTTGGACCTAGGAAGGAATGAAAGAAAAACTTGCATTTATGTAGCTCCTCTCATGACCTCAGGATGTCCCAAAGTGCTTTATAGCCAATTAAGTACTTTTGAAGCGTAGTTACTGTTGTATTGGTGATTCAAGTGTTTATTATCCACTGCACTCAATAATATATTGTAAAATACACACCAGAAATATAAAATATTATCTGCGATATGTCATAGAATAGTTTCATAATGGGATTGAGTGGTGCAGTGTTTGTTCTTTCTGGTCCTAAATTGGAACACATAATAGACAGAAATCTCACTCTTTGAAAGATCTTCACTGCTCCAAAGTGACTCAGCTTAGTCAGCATAATTGCCGCTTCTAAGTGTATGCGTCCACATGTAACATTGGCTTCAAATTTGGCAGCTACGGCTAGTTCATTAACCTTGTTCAGAGGGAACATAGGGGCGGATGTTGTGGGAAACGGAAACATCTTACAATGCAGTGCAGGGAGACCTGAGTTGCAATGAGGAATTCTCCTTCTTCAAATAGGGTTTGGATTGTGGGTGGGATTGATATTTTTAAGTGCATTATTTTTTCAGTCTGATCCACAAATTTTATGTCACAACTTCAGAGACATTAAAAACAAAACTTGAAATAAAAAACCCAGATAGGTGGTTTGGAGGGAGTGGTAGGTTTGTCAAGGAGTTCATCTGTGACCGGAAACCCCAAGAGTAAAGCTTAAAGCTCCAGTAAATTAGAGTTGCCATCTGAGCCCTGAGATTGATCTGCAGAACTTTTGATCACTCTCTTTATTTTTAAAAAAAGAGGTAAAAATAAATCTAATTCACACTGGAGATAGAATTTTACTGACATCCGCTGCATCTTATTTCTCGGGAAACTCTGCAGTTGGTAAAAGAAGCAAGGAGTGTAGGTCATCACAATGACGTGCTACAAATCTGCATTTGTGGTCATAAATTTAAATGTCTTCAAAATGAATTGTTAGGAACTGCTGCTTTATCTCTTGTCCTCTTGCAAGAAACAGAACCATTTTGGGTTTGAATCGTCTTTGCTTTGTCTAAAACATTTCCTGAAACCGTTTGAAAATTATATTGCATTATATGGGACTTATAAAAAAAAATTATAATTTGAAAATGTTTTAAATTTGCATAAAATATCTTCAGAAGGATAGGACTGATTCAATGAAAAAGGACATAGTTGGACTTAACTGATGATGAGCGTTTGGTAATCAAACCTAAGGGATACACATGGAATGCAGGACAGGTGACTTGTAATATTAATACTCACATTTACAAAGCGCTTTATCGTGTCAAAATGTCTCAAAGTGCTTCACAAAAATGAATGACTCTTTTGAGGTACAGTAAATGCTGTTATGTAGAGTTACAGGACACTGCTGTGCACAAATGTGTTGTTGCCTCAGGCTCTGACAGTTATATGCAAAATTAACTATGCTGTGGCGAATAAAGGAAAAAGGATAGGCCTCTGTTCAAATATATTGTACATGCTGTCAATCTTACACAATCATGTGCTCTGAGCTCACTCCCTTTCTAGTCTGAATGAATGAATTATCTGACTGATTGCATCTGTTACAAAATATTGCACATAATTCGTTGAACTATTACAGACAGAATGGGAATCCATCCTGCCTAATTAAGCAAAATCCTCGCATCACTTGCAAACTCTCCAAATGGTTGGTAAAGCATAAAAATTACAGCCCAAACAGTCCACTTTGGTATTTATCCTGCACACCAGGATTCGTCATTCTCCCATGGATCTGCCCTGTTCTCATATCTCTTTATCTCCCTTTCTTTCAATCATCAATCTAACCTATTCTTAAGTATTGACATGGCCTCTGCTTCAATCACTAACTCCATTCCACAGCCTCACAACCTTTTGTCTAAAAACAATTCTCCTGCTCTCTGTCCTAATTTAAACTTATGCTGATGTCTCCTCATTAAAAAACACTCAATCACTTGAAAGTCTGTTTCTATCTACTCTACCCCATCCATTCATAATTTTAAACATTTCTTATCAAATCCATAATCTTCTCAGTTCTAATGAAAAACAGCTCCAATTTTTCAAGTCTTTCTTTGTGGTCTTACTAAGGTTCTATCCAGATCCATCAATACACCTTGACTTCTATATTCTACAAAAAAAAGGATAGATCTTTCAAAGAGCCAGCACAGGCACGATGGGCCGAATGGTCTCCTTCTGTGCTGTGTGATTCAATGATTCTATACCTCGACATAAAACTCAGTATTCCATTTGCTTTTTATGGCCTGATCTACTTGAGGTGTTTCTTTTACTGTCTTGTGAACCTGAACCTCCAAATCTCTCTGCTCTTCCACATCATCTGGCCTTATCACTTTCATAATATAATTGTTACTTCTTTTTAACCACAATGTACCACGTCACACTTAATGACGTTGATTTACATCTACCACCTTTTTGCCCATTTCACTGTCTTATCAAGGTCCTCCTGCAGAATCTGTTGGTCCTCAGAATTGTTAACTATGCCTCTTATTTTACCATTGTAGCATTGTCCTTCTAGTCCTATATCCAAATTATTGATATACACAGTGAACAGAAGCGGTTCCAGAATTGAACCCGATAGGGTACCATTATCCACTTCCAACCATTCTGAGAAACTGCCCTACTCTGTTTTCTCAATTTTTAATTTAATCTTCTCCAATAGACTCCTGTATGGTATGTTGTCAAAGGCATTCTTGTATACCACATCAACTGCATTTCCCCATCCACTATATCTGTCACCTCTTCAAAGAATTCCATCAGATATGTCAAGCACGATATTTTTTCCTGAAACCCTTGTTTTCTGCTTCTAATTATTTTCTTCTAACTATTTAGTAATTTCATCTTAAATTAAAGATTCCCAAATTTTTTCCACCGTAGATGTTAAATTAATTGGCTGGTATTTACCCAAGTCAGTTCTATCTCCCCTTTTGAAAATGGATATTGCAATTGCTACTCCCCAGTCCTCTGGCACACATCCTCTCTCAATAGAACCTGAAAATATAATTTCTTGGGCCTAAAATGGTACACATGCTCATTCTGCGGCAGAGATGTGCTGCACGCCATATTGGATTGGGCTACTCAGTGGGCATCCAGGACGCGCGCCTGAAACTGGCAATATGCAAATTCGGGACGTGTTTCAGGCCTCTCTGGGGAATTGGTTTATGAATGACCGCAGGATGCATTGTGCATGATGTGGTCAGTTTTTTTCAAGTGCTGGGCAGCCAAACCAGCGATTCTGAAAGGGAACGCTCCCACCCAAGAGGTGAGTTTATTGTATTTTACTTAATTTTTCGTAGAGTCAGACGGAGCAGGAGTGCTCCACCCAGCTCCTCATTAAAACCACGGATCGCTGCTGGCCACCAGTCGCCCTCCTGATTGCCACCCTGGACTCTCCTGAGACCTTTTGGCATGTACAGGTCGCACCTCCCCCCCCCATAACCACCCTCCGGTGACTGGCATGCTGCCTCTGGCGCCACAGATGGCGCTTGCAGCTCAACGGTTCCATCTTAATGAGGCCAGCGGACCAATTTGCCGTGGTCCTGCCGCTGGCCTTATTAAATGCATGCGCTACACCGGGACTGCGTGCCGATTCGGCCGTGTTTCCATTTCTAGGCCCTAATGACTACTGTTTAAGTAAATGCTGTGCATTTGTAATTTATGTGAAAGCATCTGACAAATCAAACCAAAGATGCTTTTTCCAGTCAACACTGGTAGAGTAAGCCATGGCCCGCAAAGTGTTGTGACATCACAGTGAAATGTAATGCAGAAAGCGCTGCATCAAGAAAATGGGAATGGAGCCCCCCCATGGGTGCTGTGTTTAAATTTGGATTTCTCTGTAACATATAGGCAGGAACAGGAACACAAAGAAAAGGATTATATTGGTTAGAAAACAATTGAAATTTACCATCTTCTCAATGAGGCCGAGATTTTTCATAAGAATTCTTCAACCCCAAGAATTGCCATGTGTGAATTTTTGCATTGATCGAGGCGAGGGAGATCACTGCTGTGGAATGGAATATTTATCCACTTTTGGCCTCTTCGTGTCTGCATGAAGCACTTCCAGGTCAGATATTATATGGTCTGTCCACAGAATAAAGCATCCTCTATTCAGTTCCAATAGGATACTTTAATCCCTAACCTTGGAAGGACACCCTTACTGCAACAATGTGATCTCTCCAATCTCCTATAAAAGTCATCCTAACTGCCTCTCTGAATTAGACTGACAATTTAGTGGTCATTTGTGCCAAACTGTTTCCTTGTGCTCTGTATGTAATTGGTTGCAACAGAAAGATTGCTGACTGTAGTCGAGCAGAGTTATTTATTTACGCATTTATTTTTCTTTGGTCGAATTTTCAGTTCATCGGTGGCTGAATTTGGGCTTGTGATGTTGATTGTTGTGTTTGAAATGTTCTCCATTTATTTCACAAAGTCATTTAATTAGTTTTGGTTTAATAAGCACTGGTTTATCTCTGTGGATCTAACATGCCATAGCTTTGATTGATAACTTCATCATTACTTGCCATACACTACTGTTGATCACTGGTGTACAACAGTAGCTTTATCCGCAAGTATTTGAAAAATTGAGACCCTTAATTAAAGACTACTTTATGAGTTTAAAAAGTAATCAATTCACCACAGAGGGATGAGTTCATCATCAATATGTTGTAACTTTGCTATTTGAGTCTAAACATTAAGGCTTGGATTTTCCAAAGCATGGAGTGGAGGTAGTCTTGCTGGATCAGTAAAGGAAGAAAGAAAGATTTGCATTTATGTAGTGCCTTTCATGATCTCAGGATGTCGCAAAGTGCTTTACAGCCAATGAAGTATTTTTTAAGTGTCGTCACTGTTGGAAACGCGGAAGCCATTTTGTGCAAAGCAAGATGCCACAAACAACAACGTGATAATGACCAGATAATCTGTTTTTAGTGATGTTGGTTGAGGGATAAATATTGGCCAGGACACTGGGGAGAACTCCCCTGCTCTTCTTCGAAACAATGCCACGGGAATTTTTACTTCCACCTGAGAGGGCTGATGGGTCCTCAATTTCACGTCTCATCCAAAAGACGGCACCTCCAACAGTGCAGCACTCCCTCAGTACTGCACTGGAGTGTCAGATTAGATTTTGTCAGAATATGCCCAGAAGTGGTGGTGGACAGGAAGGAGCCAATGAAATTACTCCCCGACACATTTCCTACTCTTGCCCTGAACACCGCCCTCCCCCCCACAAAAACAAACGGGTGTAAAAACCTGGAAAATCTGGGCTCAAAATGCATTTCTTCACCTCTGTTTAGCTACTATATCTCTTGCACCCTCACTCATTCCAGAATGTTTACTTATGTAATTAATTCAAATAAAAGCATGAAGGAAGATGGTAGTGGTTGTTGGAGGCCAATCATCTTAGCCCCAGGGCATTGCTGCAGGAGTTCCTCAGGGCACTAGTGCCCTAGGCCCAACCATCTTCAGCTGCTTCCTCAATGACCTTCCCTCCATCATAAGGTCAGAAATGGGGATGTTCGCTGATGACTGCACAGTGTTCAGTTCCATTCGCAACCCCTCAAATAATGAAGCAGTCCGTGCCCGCATGCAGCAAGACCTGGACAACATCCAGGCTTGGGCTCATAAGTGGCAAGTAACATTCGCGCCAGACAAGTGCCAGGCAATGACCATCTCCAACAAGAGAGAGTCTAACCACCTCCCTTTGACATTCAACGGCATTATCATCGCCGAATCCCCCACCATCAACATCCTGGGGGTCACCATTGACCAGAAACTTAACTGGACCAGCCATATAAATACTGTGGCTACGAGAGCAGGTCAGAGGCTGGGTATTCTGCGGCGAGTGACTCACCTCCTGACTCCCCAAAGCCTTTCCACCATCTACAAGGCACAAGTCAGGAGTGCGATGGAATACTCTCCACTTGCTTGGATGAGTGCAGCTCCAACAACACTCAAGAAGCTTGACACCATCCAAGATAAAGCAGCCCGCTTGATTGGCACCCCATCCACCACCCTAAACATTCACTCCCTTCACCACCGGCGCACTGTGGCTGCAGTGTGCACCATCCACAGGATGCACTGCAGCAACTCGCCAAGGCTTCTTCGACAGCACCTCCCAAACCCGCGACCTCTACCATCTAAAAGGACAAGAGCAGCAGGCACATGGGAACAACACCACCTGCACGTTCCCCTCCAAGTCACACACCATCCCGACTTGGAAATATATCGCCGTTCCTTCATTGTCGCTGGGTTAAAATCCTGGAACTCTCTTCCTAACAGCACTGTCGGAGTACTGTCACCACACAGACTGCAGCGGTTCAAGAAGGCGGCTCACCACCACCTTCTCGAGGGCAATTACGGATGGGCAATAAATGCTGGCCTCGCCAGCGATGCCCACATCCCGTGAACGAATAAAAAAAAATAAAAAAATAAAAAGATCACGGGTAGAACTTCCTGCTTCGGAGGGGGCGTGGGACAGGAGGTGGCGAATCGGAGATGCTTCAATGGAGAGGAAAGTCTGGCAGGCTGTATAACAGGAGGCTGATCCATTACCGTCTATTTTACTCCCCCGTTGAAGTTGAAAGTTCCGCCCAAATTTTTCTCTCAGCCCCTTGCAGTCACCAATTAAACTCGTCAGGTTCACTAAGACCGGGAAAATCTGGTTCTTCTTGGCCAGCAGCCTTAAGAGTGTCAACCAGCACCCCAGCTGAGATGAGCTGACTCAGTAACAACGCAGGATTGAATCTGGAACCTTCCTGGTTTGTACGGCTCAGCTACTCACTACTTGACTGACCAGGCCACCCATATTCTACCCAGCAACCTTCAAGAATAATGAGCTGATCCCACTCCAAGCCAGGTAGAGAAGCCCTAGTCCATCTATTTTCCTGCAACCATAACTAGCACCCTTTTGAAAGTTTCTATTTAATCTGCTTCCACTATCCTTTCAGGCAGCGCATTCTCGAACATAACAACTCGCCGCTCCTCATTTCCCATATAGTTAATTTGCCAATGACCTTAAATCTGTGTCCTCTGATTACCGACCCTCTTGCTAGTGGAAACAGTTTCTCCTTATTTATTCTATCAAAACCCTTCATAATTTTGAACACCTCTATTAAATCTCCCCTTAACTTTCTCTGCTCTAAGGAGAACAATCCCAGCTTCTCAAGTCTCTCCACATAACTGAAGTCCCTCACCCCTGGTACCAGTCCACAAAATCTCCTCTGCACCCTCTCCAAAGTAGTGTGGAAAACAGTGCACACATGCTCATTATATAAGTATAGGCTATCGTAAAGGCAATCCAAGCAAAATGTATAATCGCTTCGCCACTATATAAACCAGTGTAAAACACTGGAATATTTTTCCTGATGTTCCATTCTTCTCTGCTATTAGTGCTTACCTACATTCACCCACATTCCACTCTCCCGTTAGGGTGATGTACAGGATAATAAAAATGCTGCCCCACCAAACTACAACCCAACCTGATGAGGTCAACTCTTGATAAGCACCACACATAGACCCCTTCTCAATAAACTTATGCAATAGGATGAGGGTTGAAACCGTCAAGCGCAGGTAGCTGAGGAACTGCAGCAATGCAATTGTTAACTCTCATTACCATTCATGCCAAATTGATCTTGGCATATTAAAAAAACACTATGAGCACATGCATTTTAATCAACATAGAGACTGATGGACAACGGCTGGTTGAGTTAGATAATTGCTGATTCCAGGTTCACTCAAAGTCATGACTCAAGATTTATTGTTGTGGTTAATTGAAAATGGTTCTGAAGAGATGAAATGAAAAGGAAGGCTAGAGATGTTCACACTTTAACTGGAACAGATAATGTCCACTTACTGAAAAATGTACAGAAAGGAAATTTTAAAGGAAAGCAGCTCTGCTTTTGTTTAGCAGTCAATCCATTTTCAAAATGTCTTTGTTGTTCAGCCCACATCCACTGGCACTCAGCTGTGGCTCCCAGCAACGCCTCCGAGTTAATTCACCACAATTCAAATTATTTAAACTTCGCTTCTTTAACCTTCGTAACCTGACTGAACATATTTTTTTAAACAAACATATGCAGTAATACTTAAAGAAGAAAAAATGACATGACTTTGATCTAGTTTTGCCAGGGCAGTCATTTTGAAATCTGGGGGGTGAATTTCCAGAGTGGGGTGAATTTCCTCGGTAGGGGATTCTCCCGATCAGCCACCAGAACTTCAGCAGAAGATCGGCAAAAACCCAGCTGATGCGCCTAAAAGGGGTTTCTGCCGGAGTTGTGGCGGCTGATCGGGTGAAGTCCCGAGGAAATTCCAGGTGATAATCTCCAGTCAAGCGTCCTGACTTGATGATAGAATTTCAAGATAGCTATCTGGCAAAACTGTCACGAGCAACTTCCACTTTTTTTAAAAAGAATTACTGCTAGTCATAAGAATCATACAGTACAGAAGGAGGCCATTCAGGCCATCATGCCTGTGACGGCTCTTTGAAGGAGCTATCCAATTAGTCCCACTCCCCTATAGAATCATAGTCTTTGAAATGTGTGATAGGGCCCTTCATACAGTATCATAGTGACTTGCATTTGTTTTCCAGCATCACCCTTCCTGTCCTGAAGACAGTGATTCATGCTGGAGCATTGTTCCACAGGTGCTAGAACTTTCTGGCACTTCACGCAAGTGGCAATTCTTCATACGCCAATCGAGCCAATGAGCGCTGACCAGACATTCATCTATAGGAAGGCAGTAAACCTGAGCCCAAGTCTGATCCCGTCCGCACACATGCACTTTCCAGCAGGGGTCATTGAAGTGGGAACCCTAAGTTATTCTTCTCCACTGGAGCCCAGAGTTGCTGAGGTCAATTGTAACCCCTCCATCACCAGCTTGATGAAGATCGTGGACTGGGTATCAAACTTTGGACACTCCTGGTTTGGATAACTTAACACCACACCAGACAGTGCATCTACCTGTCTTATTATTTTATTAAATATCATTTTTATTTGATTGTTTTATAAAAGAAGTTCCTATTTTTTAATCTCTTTCCTTTCACTATGTTGTTTTTCCTCAATATATATACTACATCAGTTAACAGTGGCGGCATATAAAAAAAATCCTGTCATTCAGGGCTTTGCAAAGTACAGCTTCCAAACTCCAGGCAACTCGGTCCGATTTGCATTTATATTTCTCATTTCCAGGATTGTCCTTTTTGGATTTTGTGGGACTGGAAGTTTGGAATGGGCTTTTAGCACTGTTACCTTATTGGTGGATAAAATTTAAATTCAAACTCCCAAATCAGTTACTACCAACAACTTGAAATATACGCAAATTAATGAGAACATTGATTTACACTGTATATGTGGCTCCTGAGATTCCATGGGGGGTAACTATGTAGCCCATGAAGACAAAAAGCCTGGACAACTGTGCTGTGGTTGACAATGGGCTGAATAACTGATTGGACCCAAAGACACTAAAGGGTATGGCAAACATTTGTTAGAGGTAGGATATTCATCTATCAAAATATATAAACGGTTAATTACTATTTTGTGAAGCAAATGTCGATATGCTTATAACTTGAGATTGAGTCCCAGGTTCTCTCCACTCCATCTGAAGTGGTTTTAATGCATCCAAGAGCTTGAGTATTTGAAATGCGTTATTAGACAGCTATTGAATATACATGTGTAGCAATGTCTAGAACTCTGTGCCTTTTAGATAGAATGCTGCATTCTGTGAATTGCACACAATGGATTCAAGAGGAAAAGTCTGTTTGATTGCAGACCTCTGCCGTTGCTGTTCTGAAACCAGCTACTACAAGACATGTGAAAGTGCCCTCGGTTAACGTATGCTCTGATTTTCACTCTGTGTGGCCTCTGTGCTTGGGCTCTGCACTGTACCTTCCAATGCTGGAGTAGCTCTGCTTGGCAACTAACTGTGTGGAGGATTTTAGGACTGTTTGTTCCTATAATGAGTTAGTGTTGAATTAATGTAAATTATGGCATAATAAAAAAAATGCACAGCAGCTAGGAGAGTGAGGCACCATGCAGCAACGTAAGCCAAGATAACTGATGTGCACAAAGCCTCCAAGCCGTTGTGATGTAACTTTTTTTTTATTCATTCATGGTACGTGGGCGTCACTAGCAAGGCCAGCATTTATTGCCCATTCCTAATTGCCCTTGAGAAGATGGTGGTGAGCCGCCTTCTTGACAACAGAGTGGCTTGCTCGGCCATTTCAGAGGGCAGTTAAGAATCAACCACATTGCTGTGGGTCTGGAGTCACATATAGGCCAGACCAGGTAAGGGTAGCAGATTTCCTTTCCTAAAGGGAATAACAATCCGGTAGTTTCATGGTCATCATTACTAATGTCTCTAGATTATTAGTCCAGGCCTTTGGATTACTAGTCCAGTAACATAACCACTATGCTACCGTACAATTAGGCAAGATCGGTAAATCGATGTGGGATTTTTGAAAATAAACCAAATGCAACACCATGTGTTCTAATGCATGTTGACCCTGCCCAAGCCCCCAAAATACATACATTCATCATTACAAAAGCTCCACTACAGAAACAATCTAAAGTGCAAACTTTTGCCCATAAAGAAGCCCTTAGATTCCTATGGTTAGCTTTCATTCATTCCTTCTCCCTCTCTCGCTCTCTGCCATTCTCCCTTCATCCTCCTCTGCCCCTCCCTGTCTCCTCTCCCTGTTCCCGTTACCCTTCACCCTTATTCTCTACACCTCTCCCAACCCCCAAATCCCCTCCATCCTCCCTCTCTCGCCCCCTCCATCCTCCCCCTCTCGCCCCCTCCATCCTCCCCCTCTCGCCACCTCCATCCTCCCTTCCCCCTCTCGCCACCTCCATCTTCCCCCTCCCCTTCTCGCCCCCTCCATCCTCCCTTCCCCTTCTCGCCCGCTCCATTAGCAGCTTGCGTTTGGGGTGATTTTCAACTCTCATCAATCTTTTGATTTTTCTGCAAATTTATATCAGAGAAAGAAAGAAAGAATAATTTATATCAAATTATTTTGGCAGTTTTGTTTTGTGCTGTGTACTTTCCTCCACCAGGAACTGGATTCAGACTGCCCCAGAGCCATTTCAATTAGGATGCTTAAGAGTCTGGGCTGGATACAAACCCAGTCCAGTTACATTAAATATAGTTGTCCATGAAGCCTAGCACACAATAATTAATGAGTGTTTCAATCACCTTGTAAAAGAACTGTAGCAAGTTGCATCAAGCAAGGTAAGTTAGTGTCAGAGCAGTGGGAGGCAAACAAGGGGGAGATTCAAGGAGTTCAGAGTAAACATGTTCCCACAAAGAAAAAGGGTGGGACTGCCAAATCTAGAGCCCCCTGGATGACAAGGAGTATACAGGTCAGATAAGGCAAAAAAGGGAAGCTTATGTCAGACACCAAGAGCTCAATACTGCAGAAAGCCTAGAGAAGTATAGAAAGTGCAGGGCTGAAATTAAAAAGGAAATTAGGAAAGCAAAGAGAGGGCATGAAAAAATACAGGCAAGTAAAATTAAGGAAAACCCAAAAATGTTTTATAAATATATAAAGAGCAAGAGGATAACTAAGGAAAGAGTAGGGCCAATTACAGACCAAAAAGGTAACCAATGTGTGGAGGCGGAAAATGTGGGTATGGTTCTTAATGAATACTTTGCATCTGTCTTCACAAAAGAAGGGTTGATGCAGAGTTGGTAGTTAAGGAGGAGGAATGTGAAATATTGGATGGGATAAACATAGTGAGAGAGGAAATATTAAGGGGATTAGCATCTTAGAAAGTAGATAAATTGCCAGACCCAGATGAAATGCATCCCAGGCTACTAAGAGAAGCAAGGGAGGAAATAGTGGAGGCTCTGACCATCATTTTCCAATCCTCCCTGGTGCTGGAGGATTGTAGGACTGCTACCATTGCACCGATGTTTAAAAAGGGAGAAAGAGATAGACCAAGTAATTATAGGCCAGTTAGTCTAACCTTGGTAGTGGGCAAATTATTGGAATCGATTCTGAGGGACAACATAAATCGTCATTTAGAAAGGCATGGGTTAATCAAGGACAGTCAGCATGGATTTGTTAAGGGAAGGTCATGTCTGACTAACTTGATTGAATTTTTTGAGCAGGTAACAAGGAGGGTCGATGAGGGTAACACATTTGATGTAGTGTACATGGATTTTAGCAAGGCTTTTGACAAGGTCCCACACGGCAGACTGGTCAAAAAAGTAAAAGCCGATGGGATCCAAGGGAAAGTGGCTAGTTGGATCCAAAATTGGTTCAGTGGCAGGAAGCAAAGGGTAATGGTTGCCGGGTGTTTTTGCGACTTGAAGGCCGTTTCCAGTGGGGTCCCGCAATGCTCAGAACTAGGTCCCTTGCTTTTTGTGGTATGTATTAATGATTTGGACTTGGATGTAGGGGGCTTGATCAAGAAGTTTGCAGATGATACAAAAATTGGCCATGTGGTTGATAGTGAGGAGGAAAGCTCTAGACTGCAGGAAGATATCACTGGACTGGTCAGGTGGGCAGAAATGGGGCAAATGGAATTCAATCCAGAGAAGTGTGAGGTAATGCAATTGGGGAGGGCAAACAAGGCAAGGGAATACACAATAAATGGGAGGATACTGAGAGATATAGAGGAACAAAGGGACCATGGAATGCATGTCCACAGGTCCCTGAAGGTAGCAGGACAGGTAGATAAGGTGGTTAAAAAGGCATACGGGATACTTTCCTTTATTAGCCAAGGCATAGAATATAAGAGCAAGGAGGTTATGCTAGAACTGTATAAAACATTGGTTAGGCCACAGCTTGGGTACTGCGTACAGTTCTGGTCACCACATTACAGGAAAGATGTGATTGCACTAGAGAGGGTACGGAGGAGATTTACGAGGATGCTGCTAGGGCTGGAGAATTTTAGCTATGAGGAAAAATTGGATTGGCTGGGGTTGTTTTCTTTGGAACAAAGGAGGCTGAGGGGAGATTTAATTGAGGTGTACAAAATTATGACGGGACTAGGTACAGTGGATAGGGAGGACCTATTTCCCTTAGCAGAGGGGTAAGTGATCACGGGTCATAGATTTAAAGTAATTGGTAGAAGGATTAGAGGGGAGCTGAGGAGAATTTTTTTCACTCAGAGGGTGGTGGGGGTCTGGAACTCACTGCCTGAAAGTGTGGTAGTGGCAGAAACCCTCAACTGATGTGCACTTGAAGTGCTGGAAAGTACGGACCAAGTGCTGGAAAGTGGGATTAAGCTGGATTGCTCTTTTTCGGATGGCACGGACACAGTGGGCTGAATGGCCTCCTTCTGTGCCATATCTTTTTTTGATTCTATGTACATGAATGAGCAGTCACCATTTGTGCAGTTCCACTGGACACCATCAAAGAAATATTTAATGGAAATTTGGAGCAAGAGGGGAAGGGAGAGAACCACTTGAGATAATGGCTCCTGGTAAAGCATTCCAAGGAGCTACACTGCTTACGAATTTATAAAGCAGTATTCTTTTCATGTTTCTCATATCATAAATATTTGAATGTATTGTGAATCATACGATTCGTTTTGATGTTCTGATCCTGTTTTAAAATTCAGTATTTGGGAGAAGAGCCTGGGACTATCTGTGATAGGGAAGGTCATGTATAGCAGCAAAGGTCACTTTTCAAAATCTTGATAATGAAGGTGCAGAAGACACATGTCTGAGAGAGATGATTTGCCCAAAATTACTCATGGAACGGCACCACTACATAATCACAAATTGGCCACATCTTAAGTGGTTTATTCTGTGGTAATTTGTATTAGTTTCTTTTGGATGGACTTATTGGTGTGGGTATCGTAAGAGACTGTGACGCAACCCAAAATCGGAAAAAGCCAAAGATAAGTAAATCAAAAAAAAGTTCCAATTAAGGCTACAGTTAAGCTGCCATTTTTATGTTGATGCAAAGTTGAGGTTGCGTTAATTTGACAGTATAACCTTGGGAGTCAGGTGAGAGATTTGACTCGTGTGTTCCCTGTAAGATTACCAATAGTATTACAGAGCTCAGATTTGGCACTATTATTCCATCCCAGTGCAAAGCTGCATTGTTGGAGTGCACAGGTGATCAATTGAACTGCCTGGGAGCTTCTTAACCTTATTTTTCAATGTTTTAATTTTGGGTGAAAGTGGGTGCTTCCATTCGTGCATTCCTAACATTAAAATTCATCATCACTGGGTCAAAACCCTCAAATTCCCAACCTAACACTATTGTAGGAGTACCATCACCATAGGGATTTTCGTGCTTCAAGAACAGGGCCCACCTCCTCAGGGCAACTCGGGATGGGCAATATATAAAAAAAAAACTTACATTTATATAACATTTTTCACAACCTCAGGACATTCCAAAGTGCTTTACAGCCAATGAAGTACTTTTAAAATGTAGTTAATTTTTTTTATGTAGTTAATTTTATGCCTCCACTCAGTCTCCGACAGAACTTTCTTTCCTCATGAGTACCTTTTTATAAATAAACCACCCACTGCCAACATATTAACATATTTAAGGCTGCAGTTATACCATGGTTATCAGTCAAAGATCTGTAGAAATCATCCAAGTTTTCCTACCAACTGCATCTTGCACAATACGCAACGTGTATTGTGTAATGTATGGAAACGCAGCAGCCAATTTTCAGACATCAAGTTCCCACAAATAACAATGCGATAAATGACCATATAGTCCTTCTTAGTGGCGTAGGTTGATGGATAAATGTTGGCCAGGACACCGGGAAAACTTCCCTGCTCTTCTTTGAATAATGTCATGAGATCTTTTACATCCACCTGAGACAGCAGATGGGATCTCGGTTTAACATTTCATCTGACATATAGCATCTCCAACAACACAGTACTCCCTCAGTACTGCACTGAGGTGCCAGCCTAGATTATGTGTGCAAGTGTCTGGAGTGGGGTTTGAACCAATACCCGCTTGACTCAGAGGTGAGAGTGATACCACTGCACCAAGGCTGACAACTAATAAATGTGGCCTTGCCGGTGTCGCCCTCATCCTGAAAACACATTTTTAAAAAGCTAATTGCCGGGGAAGTGGAGCTTTATGTATTGTGCAATTTGCAGTTGGTAGTGTAACTTGGATGGTATCTACAAATCTTTGACTAACAACCGTAGTATAACTGCAGCTAAAATATGTTAATATTTTGGCAGTTTGTGGTATGTTGATAAAAAGATACTCATGCTACTGGCTTGAATGAGGAAAGAAAGGTCTGTCGGAGGCTGAGTGGAGGCATAATGTAACGGTGCTTTCAAAAAAAAATAGAATGGTTTAATAAACAAATACTCCAAAATATAGATGACCGGAGCTATTAACTTTTTGAATGCTATTTGATATCTTCCATTAAGCCTGCAAAACAGCTACTACTTATTTAGAGGGCCCTTAAACCCGCAGGGACAAGAATTCTGTCTAGTTTTGAAGAATGTTTAAAATTACAGGGCTTCTCTTAACTTGTACTGCCAATTTATCTCCCAGATCTCCTGTATATTTAAGACTGTGAGTGGCCTCACTTACACTTTGTGAGGTTGACAATGTTTGAGGTGTACCTACCCTGGTTATTACGACTTGTTCTCCCATGAGATGAATTTGCACCAATAAAATTTCTGTTGGATGCATGTTGGTGTCCTGCAAATGCTTCTCCATCAGTTGCAGGCCCTGGTAGCACTGTTCTCAAGGCCAGAATACAACTTAGACAGAAATCAAGACAATATCGAACTGTTACAGTAATCAGTTGTTACAACAGAAGTCCAAACTATCCCTGAGGGTGCAGGGCAGTTTAGGGCTACGCAATCAGTTCAGTTTTTTTCTTGATCCAATCTAAGTTTTGTACTGAATGGACCAAACTCACTCTCACTCTCTTATGTGCACGTGCATGCACACTCGCGTTCGCTCTCTCACACTCACATACCATAAAGCTTTGACCAACTAAGGCCATCATGATGTTCAACATGAATTGGATAAACACTTACGTAGACCATTTGATGCAACGGTGCTGTCAGAAATGACTTCTGCAGGAATGTTCCTGAAATAGTATCGGGTTTGGAAGTTGGGCTGAAGGTTTTCCAGTTATTGAAATCTGGCAATAAAATGTGGCTATAAACCTCTAGAAACTGCTTCTTCTCTCCAATTAACGATCTGCTACTTTTTCTATGTATTGATTTCTGAATCCTTGTGACCTATAGTAACAATTTTGATGCTTTGATAGTTATGTTGTGAGTTACTCTGTCCTACTTGACTTTTCACCCATTGTAACCTCTAGATGACATGTTAAAAGCTCTTCCATGCATTCATTCATCTGAAGATGTGGTAGAGATGCAACATTCCTTTACCTCTTTCTCCCCTTTCCCTATTAAAACCCCAATACATCTGAAAACCACACACTGATTTCTCTTAGCAATTGAGTAAGAATTCCTTCTTACTTTTCCCCCTTCAAGATGCATCCTTGTGTGTGTCATTGTCAGTAACCATGTTGTTGGAAGCTGAGAGAATTTTTTTGTGATTTTATGAGGTGAGGTTTTATAGGTACAGCAAATTCCACTTAAGAACCCAGCCCATCAGTTGTGAAATTTTATATATTATCAGGAGTATACACACCAAAGGAATACAGACTCCACTCTGAGGTTTTTTTTATATAACATTCATGGGCAATAATATAACAAGTGGTAGCTCTCCCTGCTAAAAATCCACTAGGATTTGAGAAGAGGTACCAACAATAGTTGGCTTTCTATTCACATTATAATGAAATTATTGGTAAACAAGTTCACAATTTCTTAATTTTCATTTTATTATATTTTTGCTCTGTTTTCTAACTCTTACATTGTCACCCAAAGTTACTATAGTCCATGGTTAGAAAGGTAAAGTTGGTCATCCCTGGACACAAATTGGGGAGATCCTTGTAGTGCATCGACATGAGCTGACGTGCGTTTCTGTACAATTGGTCTTTTCATAGACCATTGCAAATTACCCATTTTCCTCAGCACAGCCAACAGTGAGTTTTAATGTTTTTTAAAAAATCGTATAAGGGGGCTTGAAAAAATCTGTAAGTAGGCAGATGGAATTTAATATAGATATCAAAGTGTAGGGCACTGCACATTGGATAATATAGCTAAAGGTGAAATTGAAAGAAACCTGGGGGCATTAATAGGCTTGGTACTTAATGGGTGAGTCTACGATCCTGAGTTTCCAGCAGGGAGCAGTGCTTGGAGGGATTGTTGGTTAGAGAGTAGGGGTTATAGCCCTATCTCTAAACCAAGCTCCCTGGAAAAGCAACTTGCCTGCCGGGAGTGTAAGATTGCAGAATCATCGCTTACATCTCAAGTTTCTGTGAAGCAGCAATGAACAAAGCAAACAGAATGGTACACTATATTGCTAAATCAATAGAGTACAAGTCAGAGAATGTTATAATGGAACCGTACAATGCTCTAATAAAACCGCACCTTGAATACTATATCCAATTTTGATCAGTAAGACACAAAGGAAATACATGAGCCCTGAAGACAGTGCACACAAGAGACACAAAGATGATCCATGGTGTCAAAAGGATTGAGCTATGAAGGAAAACTGGAGAACCTGAGGTACTCAAGCCTTGGAAGGAGGACAATGAAGGGTAGCCTTAGTGAAAAGATATTAAACAGCATAGAAATGGTAAATCCAGAGCACTACTTCAAGGTAATCTAAGACAGTAGAACAAGGGGGCATTGGTTCAAACTAGAGAAAAGCAGATTTAGGGCTGATGTCAGGAACAATTATTTTCACCCAGAGTGACTAACACTTGAAATAAACTTCATGGTAAATTAGCGAAGGTAAAAGTCTCGGCCAGTTATTTGTTGTGATGAGGAGACTGCAGGATTTTTTTTCTGGATATGTGAACTCTGATGCACAGAATGGCCTTCCTTATCTCCATTTATCTTACGATGTTATGAAAAGAGAATGGAAGTGGTCTGTCTGCCATAAGACAGAGATACTACTGCCACCCTCTGTCTCCCCCAGGATGGACAGCAGAATCCTGCAGCGCAATGAAGGAAAGAAACAATTTTAAAAAAAAGTCAGGTCATGAAACGCATAAAGGGGTAAGTACTTCACAATGAAAGCACTTAAACATCCAATTCCCCTCTCTAATCACCAGCAAATAACTATTTTATGAGGTTGCCTAATAATAAAATAATTGATGTCCTGATTGGCTTTTCTCATTTCCCATGCATTGCAGCCAGGAACAGCTTGGTTCTATGACATCATCTCTACACCAGAAGACATTGTAAAGTAGAGTTGCCTTCCAGAAAGTCGAATTGTCCATTTTTCTATTAGGCTGAACAACTGAACAGAAACATAAATTTTGTTCTAGATACACAGTACAACCATGTATGCATGGAATGCAGCATACATACACCAAAGGTAAATATCATATGACTAGGGCGAGGCTTAGTTTGATTTTTTTTTAAAACAGATTTATTTGCAAGATGAAACTAAACGCTGTTTGACTTCTACAGCAGAAAGTTTATCAAAACATCTAGCAACTGATAGAATAAATAGTACACAATCTAATGTCAGTCACCTGGCTCTTTGATTCTTTTAAGGAAGAAACGCATTCATTCTCATCACTTCTCCCTTTTGACCTAATGGAACAAACACATCATAATTGAACTTTGGGATAGACTGCTCTGGGTCCAACAACAAACAAGTGGAAATCCCCCCCTCGCAGTAGTTTGCTGGAAA
This sequence comes from Heptranchias perlo, assembly GCF_035084215.1. Taxonomy (NCBI): domain Eukaryota; kingdom Metazoa; phylum Chordata; class Chondrichthyes; order Hexanchiformes; family Hexanchidae; genus Heptranchias; species Heptranchias perlo. Next base: position 21,230,999 of record NC_090338.1, read on the forward strand.
AAAAACTAGACATTGTTTCTTTAATGATTTGGTTTTCTCATAATCCTGTCACTGAAATGTTTCCCTTCAGACTTTGATGTTCCTGCTGTTTGTGCTGGTATAGCACAATCGCCTGGAGTGGATACTTAAACACTGGTTTAACATTGATTCATCTGGTACTGGTTGTAACTCACTCTTTGCCTCCAAATCTTGATTCAAACCATTTTTCTTTGAACTTGCAATGAATTGTAGATGTCATCAGTTTCTGCAAATAATTGTCAACAGTTGTCTGCAGTATATACAATCTTGGAGACTAGTCCTTGTCTTTCACTGTAGGAGGACTTCCACAATCATCCCACTGTCAAGCTTGATCCTTATTTAACCACCAAGTTTTAGCTCTGGAAGTATTCCAACCAAACATTGTTGGCTGAAGAAGTGCTTGTAAAGCCGCCTTGTCAACCTGCTTTATCAACGTTTCCCTGGTCATTTAGGCTTCAGATTTTGGTCCAGTGTAGGAACCATAGTTTAATACATCTTCCAATCCTTAACCGTGTTGAGCATATTACCTGTAGCCAGAATTGGAACTGCTCTGTTGTGTTGGCTTGTAGCAGTACATACAAAGTCATACTGAGTAAATGCTGAACCTCCAGTCATGAACTCTGTTCCATTATCTGCAATAAGTCACTGGCACCGATGTAATTTCAAATGTGACTTGGCAGTCACAGAGTTTATAGAAGGGGTAATGAAATTTGTGAGCATGGCACTGTGTGGATTGAATGATATCTACCAAAACCTGGATGGAGGATCCAATGAGGAAAATACATGTGCTGCAACCTGCTTGGAGCCATCTCTTCCACTTCAAGAAGAATAAATCTTTCTTGTTTCAAGGCTCATTCAGTCTTTTTCACATATACATAGATACAAACTTTCTCTGATGCCTTTTTACAACTCATACAAATTGGTGCGCACCATTCTATAGATTCAGTAACTTCCTCAAGTATGCACAACTTGTTTTGTTATTGCTTTTTTATTCCACTTTCACTTTAGAAAGTGTTGGGATTGGAACTCTACAAAGTGTATTCATACTATAAGGGATAGCATTTTCTTAGCACTGGAACTTGCTAACACGTGGCGTAGTTGAGGCAAATAGTGTAGATGCATTTAAAGGGAAGCTAGATAAGTACATGAGGGAGAAAGGAATAGAAAGATATGTTGATAGGGTTAGATAAAGTCAGGTGGAGGAGGCTCATGAAGAGCATAAACACCAGCATAGACCTGTTGAGCTAAATGGCCTGTTCCTGTGCTGTAAATATTAGGGGTGCTAAATTGGGCCATGTAGCGCCCGTTGTTTCGGCGCTACACAGCCTCCTGAAGTGCCAAGATGGTGTCTTGGCTGCGCACACATGTTTTCTGCGTGATGTGAGCCAGACGCTATCTTGTTAAATGAGTTAGTGCAGATGCAGATAACCAACGCTGGAAGCATGTAAAGTAAGGAGAAAATGGATACAGTCAGTGTGCAACGCTGATTTAAAGTGATAGACACCATTTTGGGGCTGAAAGCTCAACTCAGCACATAGTCTTAACCCCGACCATCTGAACGTTTCTTGGAATCCCTGGAGGACCCCCACCAGCACTATTTAAAGGGACCATGCAGGATTTACAGTCTAGTGGCTGGATTATTGCTTCTGGCTGCTGAGACATTTGTAACTGTTTTTGGAGGTCTCCTATGCTTGAATACTAGGACTAGGGGACATCGCCTAACATTTAGGGCCAGGACATGCAGGAGTGAAGTTGGGAAGTGCTTCTACATGCAAAGGGTGGGAGAAGTTTGGAACGTTCTTCTGCAAACGGAAGTTGATGCTAGCTCAATTGTGAATTCTAAATCTGAGATTGATGGATTTCTGTGGACCAAGGGTATTAAGGGATATGGGGCTAAGGCAGGAATATGGAGTTGGGTCACAGGTGATTTCATTGAATGGCAGAACAGGCTCGAGCGTCTAAATGCCATTGCCACTTGCTGCCTCCTGATATGCACCACCACCTTCTCCTGCAAGAAAGCGGGACGTGTGTCTGGATGATGTGCCTGTCATGGTTGAATAGCTGCCAGTGTGTGTGGCCTGTGAGTTGTGGGTAAGGGTGAAAGGAAGCATCTGATTGGAAGAGTTGAGTACTGATGGAAAGAGTTTGTTGGTATGTGGGTGATGAGGGGTATAGTGTGTGAAGCAGTGGATGCGGCCAGTGGTGTAGTTGGTAGGAGATGCCACTTGACAGTTGACCTCACTTATCTTGACCACTCATGTCAACGCATTGAACGTCTTCCTGCACTGAATCCATGTTCATGATGCTGTGCACCTAGCATTGACTTCGTCCCCCACTGCCTCCCACTGGCTTTTGGGTATATGTCTATTCTCTAGTGCATCAACAAAGAACCTTGGTGCACGCACTCTGGCAGACCTGGTACCAACTCAGATTGGCGGATTGGCAAGGTCTGGCACGCAGATTGGAGAATGTGGGATTTAGTGGTGCGCAATCTTTATTCAGTGTTTTAACATAACTCATCAGTTCATAAACATTGGGACGGGAGCTGCATCTGTGTTTTGCATGTGTGATGTCTGATCTCTGTTCAGACTCCATGCAGATACCAGACTGTTATTTTCAGCAAATAACAGGTACCAGCTACCTTTGAGATTTTTAAGAGACAGCTTGCCTTTAAGAGATTGGCGCTCCCCCTGCTGGTGGAAAGTGCAAAATGTATGGAATCCTCATTCAATGCTGATTTCCAATGCAGATTGCAGGTAAGTCCTCAGGCAACCTCCGCCCAAAAACAGGTCCTATCCAATGTTTTCCCCCTATGTATTTAAGCACAATTTTTATAGGCTCACACTTTGGTAGCCCATTGTCATCAAAAACATCCTTGTTACTTTCCTCTGCTTTGTGTACCAGACCCAGTGTGCACACTGGTTCATGGCCTAGTAGGTTATTAACATAGCAAAATTCAAAGTAATACTCCTTTCCCTTGTATGTAGTGTGCCATAAATTGTCCCTTACAGCCCAGTTTCCCTCCTGCACAGTGCAGTATGGTATGATAATGGAAGGCAGCATGGTTCATAGCTGTGACATTACTGTAATATCCGAACCTGCATTGATCTTAAAACTTACAGTCTTGCCATTTAGCTTCAGATCAAGCTGCTATGATCTGCCTGTTTCTTCATCACACATCACCACCTCAAGGAAGAATACTTGTGATATGTGATTTATTATTAGTGGTCACTGCTTTAATAGGCATGGTGTGATAGACAATTTTAAGATGACACAGCTCATTACTTTTCTGCATCTTTGATTATGCATTGGGCTATATTTTTTGACTACAATCAGTCATATATTGCTAAAAAATTTGGAATTATCCTGTAGTCTGTATTAAAGCAATTTGTATAAAATAAAACAGTTTTTTTTTGTGATTCCAATTTGTACAGGGCACAAGTACTGTGCCTGTGACTACACCTTAGGGGGAATGTTGTTCAGCTATAAATCTAAATCCATCCCTCAGAAGGTGAAATACTTACATATTAGGGTGGAAAATCTCTTTAGGGAAGTGAAGAAAAGTGTGCCTTTGGGAAACTTGTCAAGATGCTGGAATCCAGCAAAGTTCCTCAATGAATGGAAAGGATGTTTACTGGTCAGAGGAGCACAAGTAACGGCTCCCTCGTATTGTCTGGTTCACTAACTCCTCCACACAATAAATTTATATTGATTTTAGCAGTAACACTTCCATTTTCCCCCATTTTTTTTTCTTTATTTTAAGCACCAGCCGTGTTCTACAATTAAATCACTTCAGACAGTCCTCATTGATCAGTGCTGTCAGAGACCAGTGTTTGTAAACTGGAGAGAAGAGGGATAAAAATAATTTCAAAGAAAGCAAACTGGAGGACAAATTACAGGTGTAATTTTTCCTCTAATAGTTATTATTCGACAGATTGGTGGGAGGTGGGGAGAGCATGCACGGGGTGTGTCGGGGGGAAGCATGATTCAAAGAGTGCAATGTAATAAATCAGCCCAAGCTTTTTAAGTAGTGTAAAGTACAGCTGGAATAGTTCTTTTGGGAACCTCTTTATTAAAGCTGTTGCTTTAACCCTGCCTTCCAGCCACTCACCTCTCATGTCATCCATACTTACCATTTCAGCAAAAAAAAGGCTTCAGGAAGTGACAGAAATAGAGAAAAAGATGTTGAATTTCTGTGCACCTGTACTGTTTATTTTAGAAAGGGAACCCAATGTCACGACTTCACTTCAAAAAGGCGCTTGATGGTGAGCACCCCCCCCCCCCCACATTTAAGTTGTTAGGTAAAATGCTGCAATTTTGTTTTCATTGTTTGTAAGAATGTAGTTGTGCTGCTTGTAGGTGTCTCCGCTTCACAAATTCGAAGGTGAAAGCTCTGGTGATTTAGAACCACAGGGGTCTCTGGTTTCGGACTTGTCAATTATTCTGGCACTAAAGGAATTGTCATTTATACTTGCTCTTGGAAGGGAAGTGACTGCAGTGTCAAAGCAACCTGATATCAATTCAGGTGTTCATAGGAAATGGCCTTGATTTATAGCTGATAAGCCCTTTATCGCTACATTTCTGCCTGATAAGAAATTATACTTAGGGGTCACTCACAGTACATCACTTGACAAGCAGACCAGCCCTAAGGAAGTGAAACAGCTTTTATAAGTTTCAATGGGAGAGGGGTGGGAGGAGAGAGGTGAAGATCTGTTCTTGATTTTATTGATTGTCCATCCGCTACTAGTTCTACTATCAAAGACAGATGGAGGAAATATAATTGGATTCCTTATGTTCTTGGAAATCAATCCCATCCATGTAATCCAAAGAAAACCTCCACCATTAATCTCTGAATCCCAAATGTAGGTACATATAATAAAGACATTCTGAATGCTGGGCGCCTGGATGTTCTGTGGATTAGAGTACTCTCATTTCACCTCTGAGAATCAGATTTGAATGTAACATAAGTTGATAGGATAAAAGTTGCTTCTCTCTCAATTTGGATACTTTAACACAATTTCTTGTGGGCATAACACGAAGCTAAATTTAGCACAATTTGCTCCAAGTTGGCAACTGTACTCCGAGAATGCACAAGGGTAGCTGATGATTGGAGTCCGGGGTTTCTGCTCTGGGGTTGGAGTTAATGGGGGTGAAATCTGTCTTGGCCGGTAGTGCAAAACGGGCAATAGTGCATCGGCAGCTCGTTTTATACTCTGCCCAAATTTCTTTTCCATTGATGTCGACTGAGGAGTTGTGATTAATTCGGGGCATCATTTGTTTTCCAATTTCACTGTTTGACCTTACTGGGAAACCTCAGCCCATTGGCCGGTTGTTTATGTAACTTCACACTCTTCCCTTGAAGTGAATAGTGTGAAGCAGTGGCAGGATTCGCAAACTGATTAATAGTTTGACAAGCTGCAATGTGAACGCTCCTTCCATAGATTGGAGTATTGTCATTTCACCTCTGAGGATCAGATTTGAATGTGACGCAGGTTGAAAGGTTAAAAATTGCTTCTCTCAGGGCAGACTTGATACCAAATGAGGTGGCCAATTATTTGTTTGCCTCTGCAGCTGAATTCTCACTCCCTCACCCTCACTCACTCACTCTCTCTCCTCGTTCTCTTCTCTCTCCTCGTTCTCTTCTCTCTCCTCGTTCTCTTCTCTCTATTTCATTCTCTCTCTCTACCTCATCCTCGCTGTCTCATTCTCTCTCTATCTCATTCTCTCTCTCTCCCCGCATTCTCTCTTTCTCTCTCTCTCTCTGCTCATTCTCTCTCTCTCTCTGCTCATTCTCTCTCTCTCTTTCTCTCAGCTCATTCTCTCTCTCTTTCTCTCCCTCTGTGCTCATTCTCTCTCTCCTCATTCTCTCTCTCTCTTTCTCCACATTCTCTCTCTGTCTTTCCTAATTCTCTCTCTCCTCATTCTCTCTCTCTCGCTCTCCTCATTCTATCTCTCCTCATTCTCTCTCTCCACATTCTCTCTCTATCTCTCTCTCTCTCACCTCATTCTCACTTTTCATTTTCTTATTGACAATTTTGATTTGATGACCACTTATCACTGACCAATTGGAGGGAATGGTCTTTCCAGATTCACTCTGTCTGAACTCTTTAGAATGTTAAAAATATCTATTAATTCCCCTCTTGACTTTCTCTGCTCCAGTGGAAATAGTCCCAGAATCTCAAATTTACCCTCATTAGTATAGTTTCTTATCCCTTCTGTCATCCTGATGAATCAATGTTCTAAGCTCTCTATGGCTTCAATCGTTCTCTATGGCTTCAATCGTTCTATATGAGGGACCAAAACGGCACAAAATGTTATAACTTTGGCCGAACCGTATCAAATCTTATAGCCATGTAGAAATGTATCATTATTTGTGTACTCTATGCCCATATTTATACTAACACCAGTTTTTTAGGTTTTTTGTGACTTTGTGCACTTTATCCACATTATCAAGGAATGATGTATTTGCACCCCTTGGTGTCTCTCTTTCACCACACCCTTCAGCATCTTAACATGGAGTTTATAGTACCATTCCTCATATTTGCTTCCAAAATGCATTTGCCATCTGCCTGCCCATTCCTTTTGCCTATCTTTGTCTTCATCACTTGCCATCCCCTCCTACATTTGGGCAAATTTCAATATCATGCTTCCTATGCCCATGTCCAAATCATTCATGTGTATATATTGAGAACAATAGTTGATCCCGCACTGACCTCTAGGGTACACCACTTCCAACCCTTCCCCAGTTTGAACGATACTCATTAACCCTAACTCTTTGTTTCATGTGCATAATCCAACTTTCTATCCATGCTGCTACATTTTTTGCTTATACCATATGCTTGATTTTTTTAGTAAATAGCATGCTATGAGTCACTGATCAAATGACTTCTGAAAATTCATATACATTATTGTGCTTCCGTTATCTATCCAATTAATTATTTCTTCAAAACACTTTATTAAGTTTGTCAAACATGATTTGTCTTTAACAAATCCATGCGGGCTGTTCTTGATTATTCCATGCATCTCTAAATGCTCACTTGAATTATGGATTTTTTGCCCACAACTGATGTCAGACTAACTGGTCTATAGTTACCTGGTTTATCCAAATCCCCTCTTGAACAAAAATGCTATATTGTGTACTTTCTGGTCCTCTGACACAATTTGTATATCAAAAGAGAGTTGAACATTTTTGGTCGGGACGGGGGAGGGAACAGCAATGGCCTTAGAGAACAGTGGCAGAACCATTGATCTGCTGTAGAGTTGTCCTTCTGAGATTACTGAATAGTATTCAGTTTGAGGCACGCATCGCCTAGATGCTCTTTGTAGCTGGAAAACTACAAAGGAATCTCTGATATCAGTAACTCTTAAGATGGTTCTTTTGAATTGTCACGCCTAATATATCAGTTACTCTGGGGGCCTGCAGAGTAATCGGAAAGAAACGGGCTGAATTTTGCTCTTCAGTAATGTGTGCGATAAAATGTGGCTTCATACAAAATTGCAGAGCATAGTAAAGCTCAGGGGAAACCCACTTAGATTTTTGTCATCAATTTTCAAAAGGCGTATTTGCCTTTTTGCTTCGGCTGCCCTCATGCAGAAACTGGAAGCTGTGGAGGTACATTGCCAAATATTTGATTTTATCTGGGATGTGTACTCCAGCTCCAAGTTACCTGTGGGATTAGATAAGAGAGAAAAAAAGTAAGAACTTGCATTTGTACAGTGGCTTTCACAACCTCAGAATGTTCCAAAATGCTTCACAGCCAATAATTACTCTTGAAGTAAATTCACTACCCTCAACAAATGAAATGGTTAGTTAATCTGTTTTGGTTGTAGCATGAATGTTGGCCAGGACACCAGAAGAACTCCCTGCTCTTCTTCAACAAGTGCCAAGTGATCTTTTATGTTCACTTGAACAAGCAGACGGAGCATCAGTTTTATGATTCAGCAGAAGAATAACACTTCTGACAATGCAGTGTTCCCTTGATGCTAACCCGAAGCCTGACCCTAAATATAAAGGGTGATCAACAGCTGGAAAAGCTGCCCAGAAAGGTATTTGAGAATAGATGTGTCATGTGAAAACATTAGGATTAATATTCTGGTAGAATGAGATCAAAAAGGCAAATATCTTTTGTTGCTTAGAAACCACTGGGATTTTCATTTGAGCAGTCAGATTTTATTGTGACCTTGCCTGAAACCTATTCAGATTTTGCCCTCCCAAATACTGGTATAATGATGTTGAACAAAAAACCTTGCCAGTGGCAATAGTTTAAGTACTGGCTTGTCAAATATTGGTATAGAAAATCAACATCTAAACTTTTTTCTGCATGTCTCTCCAACAATGGAAGCACTGTGGGATAAAAAGCTATTAATTCCAAATATACCTTATAACATTAATTTTCATCTAACGGCTGTGGAGCCTCGGCCTGCTCCTGAAATTCTAATTGTATAAAATCATGTTTGTTATACTGGGATATTACATTCAAGGTTGAATGGTAAGACAATTTGCAGTGTTTCTTTTTATTTATACTCTTTTTTGCAAGTCTCCCTTCATGAAGGCTCATTATTAATCTCACTGGGTATGTGTCTATGTGTGGGTGGAGTTCTTCAATTTAGTACAATAGTGGAAAAATATTGTCAGAACAGCATGAAATGTGGAAAGGTAGACATTAGGGGTTCAATGGTCTGATTTAAAATGTGTTTCCTTTACAGTAAGTACTTTCAAAGTTGTTTATACTTTATTTTTAAGTTGTCCTGTGTCAAAGAAAGTAGGCAGAGAGCTAAGATAATCTGGGGCAGAAGTTCATTGAAATGCATTTTTACATGAAGTTTTCCTTTTCAACCGGAATTTGTGATGACATCAAACAGTCGCCTCTAGGATTTGCAGAGAGAGAATTTCGGTGCATAATTGAATGATGCCTGTTGATGCTGGAGGTAAAATATGTTTTTAAAATGTAAATAAAGTTTTCATTCTGTAAACCTTATTATGCACAATATTTTTGTTCGTTTTTTTCTCCCCCATGCTATTGGTAAAACTGGTTGCAAACCTAGTCAGCTTGTGCTCCATTGTACTAATGGTGAATCGAGTCTGTGTTATTGGCTGATCCTGAAGTTTCCTGGAATGGGATAGATACCTCACGATCAGGAAAGGACACTACTTGACTTTGCTTCCTGACAACAGAGTCGGACTCCCAAGGTAGGAAGGATGGGAAGCACTTTACTTGAAGGTGCACCTCCCCACTCACCATCTCCTTTAACATTAGTAGAGATGCAACCTTGGATTTTCCTTTCCGTACACTGCCCAATTTTCAAGGACACACTGGCAGTGATGAGTTATTACCAATTCAGTTAGGTTTTTACAACAACATTATGGCAACTTTCTTGTTTTCATTATTTTTTTGGAAAACAGATTTTTCCAGTGAAGTTTTGCACTCTTAAGGTAGGCATCAGTGAAAGATTTTTCTATTTTTCCAGTGGCCAGTTTCAGAGTCCTTTTACTTAGGACCATTAAAGCCAACAGAGAGGAGACCTGCATCTCTGGGGTGGATTCAAATCACGTTGCAATGGTAACCCCCAACCCACTACGCCACACAGGTTTTACCAGAAGGAATTAACGAGGTCCCCATACTCCCAATTGGAAACAAAAAGGTGTTCAAATTAATTTTTTTTTTTGAAGCTGTGTTGTTAGAGTGAGATTTGCAGTTTAAGTAACTTAAAATAATTGCAAAAATGAGCCTCTGTTGTTCAGGCATTTCATTCTTTTCACATTCATTATATTATATTGGTTCGACCACACTTGGACTTCTGTGCACAGTTCTGGTCTCCATATTACAAAAAGTATGTACACAAACCTTTGAAGGTGGCAGAACAAGTTGAGAAAGCTGTTTTTAAAAAAAAGAATATGGGATCACTGACTTTATTAATAGAGACATAGAGGTCGATTTTGCAATGGTGGCGGGTTGGCAGTGGGGAGGGGGTGTTGAAGGTGCGCGTGGCAAACCCACATGAACAAAACTTACTGTTTCCGACGCGAACGCATGTTGATTGCTGATGATTAACGTCCTTTCCAGGTTTTGAGTTCGGCAGCCGGTCTGATTGACAGGATGGCTGCCATCAGGAGCTGCAACGTGATGGTAGAGGGGGGGTGCGAGAAAGAGAGAGAGCGAGACATCATCCGGTGCTGGAATGGAAGATCGGTTGTGGGGGGTGGGAGAATGGAAGATCATGGGGGGGGGAGGAGAGTGGAAGATCGGTGGTGGGGGGGAGAGTGGAAGATCGGTGGGGTGGGAGTGAGTGGAAGATCGGTGGTGGGGGGAGGAGAGTGGAAGATCGGTGGGGTGAGGAGAGTGGAAGATCGTTGGGGTGAGGAGAGTGGAAGATCGGTGGTGGGGGGGAGAGTGGAAGATCGGTGCGGGGGGGGAGAGTGGAAGATCGGTGGGGTGGGAGAGAGTGGAAGATCGGTGGTGGGGGGAGGAGAGTGGAAGATCGTTGGGGTGAGGAGAGTGGAAGATCGGTGGTGGGGGGGAGAGTGGAAGATCGGTGCGGGGGAGAGAGTGGAAGATCGGTGGTGGGGGGAGGAGAGTGGAAGATCGGTGGTGGGGGGAGGAGAGTGGAAGATCGGTGGGGTGAGGAGAGTGGAAGATCGGTGCGGGGGAGAGTGAGTGGAAGATCGGTGCGGGGGAGAGTGAGTGGAAGATCGGTGGGGGGAGAGAGTGGAAGATCAGTGGTGGGGGGGAGAGTGGAAGATCGGTGGGGAGGAGATTGGAAGATCAGGAGGACATCGGGGGGGAGGTGAAGAGTGGGACATCGGAGGGGGGTGAAGAGTGGGACATCAGAGAGGGAGACATCAGGCAGGGTGCAAAGGTGGGTTCAATTTGTGTTTTCACTTACGTCTATGGTTTTTTATTTAGTTTCTTTTTCCCTGTTCCAGCCCTTCACGTCTGGTTTCACCAGGCGTGAATCAGAAGCGGTGGGCAAATTGCCCAGGTAAGATAAAAATCATTCTAATCACTTACTCTGTCACAGGTAAAGTGCCTTCAGTACCTCATTTGGCTCTTTAACTGTCATCCCGCCGGCTTTGATTGCTGGCGGGACATCCGTTTTCGGGTCGCCCACGAACACACAGATGGGCTCCTGGGAAACTCGGAAGTCAGCGGGTTGGAACCAGCTTCCGAACCCAAACGGGATTTCCGTGACTTTCGGAGCCCCCCACCCGCAATGCACCCACAATTGCCCCTAAAATTGAACCTATAGAGTACAAAAGCAAGGAAGTTATGCTAAACCTTCACAAAACACTGGTTGAGCCTCAGCTGGGTAATTATGTTCAATTCTGGGCACCACACTTTAGGACAGATGTCAAGGCCTTAGAGAGGTTGCAGAAGAGATTTAGTAGAATGATACCAGGAATGAGGGACTTCACTTATGTGGAGAGACTGGAGAAGCTGGGGTTGTTCTCCTTAGAACAGAGAAGGTTAAGAGGAGATTTGACAGATGTGTTCAAAGCCATGAACGGTTTTGATGGAGTAAATAAGGAAAAACAGTTTCCACTGACAGAAGGTTTCGTAACCAGAGGACACAGATTTAAGGTGATTGGCAAAAGAAACGGGCGACATGAGGAAGCATTTTTTTTAACGCAGTGAGTTGCTACGATCTGGAATGGACGGCCTGAAAGGGTGGTGGAAGCAGATTCAATAATAATTGGAATTGGATAAATGCATGAAGGGAAAACATTTACAGGGCTATGCGGAAAGAGCAGGCAAGTGGGACTGATTGGATAGCTCTTTCAAAGAGCCGGCACAGGTGCGATGAGCCGAATGGCCTCCTTCTGTGCTGTACCATACTATGATATAGAAGCACTAGAGATGTAACAAAAACATTTACAAGGATGATACCAGAACTGACAGATTATAACTATCAGCAAAGACTGAACATGCTGGTGCTCTTTTCTTTAGAAAAGAGAAGACTCAGGGGTGACCTAATAGAGGTCTTTAAAATTATGAAGGGGTTGATAGGGTTGACGTAGAGAAGCTGTTTTCACTTATGGGCAGTCCAAAACTAGGGGTCATAAATATAATATAGTCACTAATAATTCCAATAAGGAATTCAAGAGAAACTTCTTTACCCAGAGAGTGGTTAGAATGTGGAACTTGCTACCATGGAGTAGTTGAGGCGAATAGCATAGATGCATTTACGGGGAAGCTAGATAAATACATGAGGGAGCAAGGACTAGAAGGATATGCTGATAGGGTTAAATGAAGGAGAGTGGGAGGAGGCCCATGTGAAACAAAAACACCGGCATAGACCAGTTGGACCAAATGGCCTGTTTCTGTGCTGTAAATTCTATATCTAATTGTTCAGTGTGGCACACAGTTACTGCTATCTGTGATTCTATTGGATTTTGATTCTTTTCCCCCCCCCCAAACTTTTTTATTCTCAGCCGCTCTCACCCTCAGCGAGTGAAGCTATTCACAACGGGTCATTTACAGGTTCGTAGGCTGTTACTTGTGGAGTGCCGCAAGGATCAGTGCTTGGGCCTCAACTATTTACAATCTGTATTAATGACTTAGATGAAATGTATCCAAGTTTGCTGATGATACAAAGCTAGCTGGGAAAGTAAGCTGTGAGGAGGACACATAGCCTGCAAAGGGGATATAGACAGGTTAAGTGAGTGGGCAAGAAGGTGGCAGATGGAGTATAATGTTGGGAAATGTGAGGTTATTCACTTTGGTAGGATGAATGGAAAAACGGAATACTTTTTAAATGGTGAGAAACTATTAAATGTTGATATTCAGAGGGATTTGGGTGTCCTTGTGCACGAAGCACTGAAAGTTAACATGCAAGTACACCAAACAGTTCGGAAGTCAAAAGGTATGTTGGCCTTTATTGCAAGGGGGTTAGAGTACAAGAGTAAGGAAATCTTACTGCAATTGTACAGGCCTTTGGTGAGACCACACCTGGACTGCTGTGTACAATTTTGGTCTCCTTACCTAAGGAAGGATACACTTGCCTTAGAAGGGGTGCAACAAAGGTTCACTCGATTGATTCCTGGGATGAGAGGGTTGTCCTATGAGGAGAGATTGAGTAGAATGGGCCTGTACTCTCTGGAGTTTAGAAGAATGAGAGGTGATCTCATTTAAACATATAAGGCTCTGAAAGGGCTTGACAGAGTAGGTGCTGGAAGGCTGTTTCCCCCGGCTGGAGAGTCTAGAACTAGGGGACATAGTCTCAGGATAAGGGGTCGACCATTTAGGACTGAGATGAGGAGGAATTTCTTCACTCAGAGACTTGTGAATCTCTGGAATTCTCTACCCAGAGTGCTGAGGATGCTCAGTCGTTGAGGCTGAGATCGATAGATTTTTGGACTCTAAGGGAATCAGGCTGGAAAGTGGAGTTGAGGTCGAAGATCAGCCATGATCTGATTGAATGGTGGAGCAGGCTCGAGGGGCCGTACGGCCTACTCCTGCTCCTATTTCTTATGTTCTTATGATCCTCCTTTTCTATCATAACAACCCAGCAATAAATGCGAGGTGCAGCAATTAGAATTAAAGACACATTGCTGGGTTCTGACAATTCTTTTTGGTAATGATGGTGTGGATGTGAGAACAAACTAATAGACAAGTGAAGCTTGGAGACTCTTCCTGTTGTAACTAGGAAACAGGTTAGATGATAACTGATGGAGGATTCCAGCATACAAAAATGTAGGCCTCGTTAACAGGAATGGAAAAGATAGATGAGCCAGCATTCCAGTGATTTTACTGGGCCAGCTGTGTCAGGATTTAATATATTGACTGCTATTTAGGTAAGTTTGCGCCCTTTGAGAATCTGTGTTGCTGTTTTCAGGGTGCTGCTGGATTTCTAGTCTGTCCTGCACGTTGGTGATGAATTCTGCATGTTTTATTTAAATGTTTTTAAAAACTGAGGCAAGGAAGCTTGCACGGTAGAACACCATATCCCATATCAATAAATCATAATAAACCTTTTCATTGTATGTGGGGTCCTGTGCTGTCTTTAACTGATCTAAACGTAATTCTAAATTCCATTGAGATGGTTACTTGCTGAATTTGAAATACCGCCTATTATGTTATTTTTAGCAACATAGAGAAAGAAAAATAATTTTACTGAGAAACATTGTACATCCCTGTGTAAAGCCCTCTTCCTGTGACTTCCATTTTATTATATTAAATGAAAACGAAGGTAAAAGAGCTGTGAGTTTGCAGTGACATCACTTATTCATCGTTCTTAGCATGTGACATAAATATATCATGGCAAACAAGTAAAGCTGCTTTTATATTACACTTAGTGAGGTACGTGTGTCAGCCTGGCTCAGTGGTAGCACTCTCGTTTCTGAGTAAGAAGGTCATGGATTGAAGTTCCACTCTAGAGACTTGAGTAGAAAATCTAAGCTGACACTTCAGTGCAGTACTGAGGGATTGCTGCACTGTCGGAGGGTGCCGTCTTTTGGATGAGATGTTAAACTGAGGTCCTGATTGCCTCAGTCTACCTGTCAGATGGACGTAAAACATCCCATGACACTATTTCGAGGGGAGTTCTCCCTGGTGTCCTGGCCAATATTTATCCCTCAACAAACGTAACTTAAAAACAGATGATCTGGTCATTATCTCATTGCTGTTTGTGGGAATGAGGGTAGGAAGGTGTGAGTAGAAAAGTGCAACTTTAATATTGGCTCTCAAGCTCTCATTTTGAAGCAACAGGCAATTACTTGACACAAGATGTATCCATGTTACTACGTTTGTTTTGCTGAACAGTTTGCAAATAATCCTGTTGAAAGCACTTTCAACACTGCCTAGATATATTTGAATATAAGTTGATGTGGGGAAAGGACTGTGCCCTAACTCATTGGCCCAGAAATTGCTGGAATGGCGCATCTCACGGTGAGCGACATGAATTGGACTTTTTTTCTTCACCCTTCAGATCACACTATGTATATGCTGTAAATTGTGGGAATATGAAATGATAATGCTGCAGCGATGTCAATGTCTTATCTGGGACTTCATGATCTTCAAGTCCAATGGTTTATCTCCTTAACCAATGAAATTTAGGGATAGAGAAATAAACAGAGCGCACCACAGAAAAGGAAATATGGGGAATTAGAGTCAAATTATTTACAGAAAGAGAACTAGAGAGAAATAAAGAGAGTAGATTAAGAGAGAGCGATAAAAAAGAGACAGAAAGGAAAAGTAAAAAAAATTAAGAAGAACAAGCGGAATAAGAGGACGTTGGGGATTGTTTTTATTGGTCCTTGAGAAGTTAATAATGAGTGGCAGTGTAGGTGTGCAAGATGGAAAAACATTCTTACTCATATGCGGTATCCTAAAATTATTTTCTGAAAGAAATCTATCTGATTTGCATTTCTGAGTGTTAAAACAGCTTTGCATCCTGAAAATTATTGTCTTCCGACACTAACAGGAGTTTGTTGGGTTGCTAAGACTAGCACAAAAATACTGCCAAGACGGTTTTAAAAAACCTCTAGGAACAATTCAGCACCTGCTGGAGTGAAATTCCACAGCTTAATTTGTTCCCTTTCTGGGCCTCCACAGTTGAGTTTCATGTCAGGACCATGAATCAGGCCATTAACAGGGTCCTTAAGACTTGAATTACATGGCGGCAGCGAGATTAATTTGCATGTATGACGCAAATCCAGCAATTTCATGACGCGCAATTAATTTCAACGGAGAGGCTCACTGCGAGGTTGGAATTTTTTCAGTTTTGTTGAAGCTAAAGGTGGAACGGCGCAAATCGTCCAGCAATTTGTGGCAAATTGGACCTCACGGCGTATCTCTTTGCCACAAATTGCTGGATTTTTTTGCGAACTAATGATGGCGAGTGCTGTTAATTTGCCATTATTTTTCCAGCAATTTCTGGGCCAATATCCAACCCAGTCTTCAAAGCAAATTAATAGGAACAAAATACTATATTTTTTTAATATAAAGAGGATCATGAGATTTTCTCATTTGAATAGTGAGGGACTATGTCCATTTCCAGCTATTGGAAATGTTCAGTCTGTTTGCAGAATGGTTATTCATTTCTCTGGTTTGTTAAGTTTGCAGTTGCCTTTCTTTTTTAATTGTGAATGTATAGATGTTGTTTCTTTTTGGTGGGGTGGTGGGGGGCTGTTTCAATGAAATTCCAACTGAAATCTTGCAGTCTAGTTAAGATTGTGTTGTTGCCTGACTACAATTCTCCTTAAAAATCTGTAACAAAATGAAACCAGTTCAGTAGTAATCTGTTTCCATATCATGCAGTGTCTGAATCAATGCACTCAGATCACTGATCGATTTAAGCGATAATGGATATGCATGCGTACTGTCTTAGATCGAGAACAGGCTGAATGATTAAAGGACAAGACTGAAGGTCGACTCTGACAGTCATTTTTAGCCAATTCTCAACTATCAAGACAGTACACACAAAACCCATTACAGCTGTTCAGACATACTTCAAAGATTTTTAAACATTTATTTAATTCCTTTTCATGGGATTTTGAGAAATTGTTTACTCCAGTCAGAATGAAATTTAAAGGCACATTGGGGCTGATTTTCCTGTACTGGTTCAGCTCAGGTCTAAAAGTTTAAGGACTGATACTAAGCCTGTCCAAATGTGTTAATGACACTCATATTCATTTGGGTCAGCTCATTTGCATTTTCATTCACAAATTCAGGTGCAGACTGGGGCAAGTGTAAGGAGCACGAGTGGAGAGAGCAGAACATTTTGGGACAATTAAAGGAGAGTGCCACACTCGTGGACAAAATTTCTGAAAGCCGTTAGAAAAGCTCAGAAGGCATTGCAACCCATTAGCGGCCTTATCGAAGGCTGAAGGACAGAGAATTTAGAAGTGACAGACAAATATGAAGGGAAAGGAAACCCCACATGCAAGCTCGAGGCGGCAGCTGACTGGTTATGCCAAACGCATGGTGCAAGTTGGCAGCAGATGGCACAGCTCGGCATCTGATACTCTGCTGACACTCATCCACAACAATGCCTACAAATTTGGGTTGGTGCCATCTTGATGGGGCCAATCAGGATTTGTGCTGTCAGTCTGGTATTAAGGGCACAAAAAGATGGGTGAGATGTCAGAGCAGCACCCTCACACATCATTTAAATATCAGAGTGAATATCGGAGTTTCCTCCGCCTGCTTCCTGGCCCATCAGACATGTGCATTATGCACAAATGGGGCAGAGACCCATTGCTAGAGGTTTCCGGCTCTTTATACTCTCCTTCCTCTACCTAATTGCCACACACAGGGGAAAGGGGGAATGTTAGGCAGAGGAAAATAAGTCCCATTATCTTTATGCAGAATTCAAATCAGTTAAACGTCTCCATTGATTTCCCGTGTCTACCGTTTCAAAGAACCAACTCCTCCCCTTTCATTTCCATTGTTTGGAATTCTTTTGGTCCAAACCTCTTATTTGTTTCTATTATTTAGAATTCCAATGGATGACCCCCCCTTCCCCAGTTGCTCTGAAATGGCAGTGGGTGAATCTCCCTCCCCCTCCCATCTCCCAAACTGGCAGTGGATGCTCAATGTTTACTAACATTGTTAGAGCTTGAGTTACATCAAACCATTGTAAATCCCCAAAAATCAAAATTGACTAAAAACAGGTCAGTGCTGATTTCAAATCTAAAACAAGATCTTAGCATTTGTACCTTTCAGTTAGACTAAAGTCTTGAGTCAGGGATTGAACCTTCTTCTTTTGAAGAATCTTCTGCAATACTACGCATGCTGAAAATTGGAACATTTTGCAATTTTTGCATCCAGTATTGCCTTCAAATACTTTGCTAAGATGCAATGTGACGTTCCCGTTATGCTACCTCAATAATATTCCTTAACTCTATCCCTCTCCTGGCCACTGTCTGAGGCTCAACCTGACTGTTCGCAACCTTGGCGTCCTATTTGACACTGAAATGAGCTTCCAACCACATATCCGTTCCATCACCAAGACTGCCTACTTCCACCTCCATAACATTACCCTCTCCGCCCCTACCTCAGCTCATCTGCTGCTGAAACCTTCATCCATGCCTTTGTTGCCTGTAGATTTGACTATTCCAATGCTCTTCTGGCCGGCCTCCCATCTTCCACCCTCCACAAACTTGAGCTCATCTAAAACTCTGCAGCCCATATCCTAACTCTCATCAAGTCCTGTTCGCTGACCTACATTGGCTCCTGGTCCAGGAACATCTCGATTTTAAAATTCTCGTCCTTGTTTTCAAATCCCTCCACGGCCTCGCCCCTCCCTGCATCTGTAACCTCCTCCAACCCTACAACCCTCTGAGATCTCTGCGTCCCTCCAATTCTTGCCTCTTGCGCATCCCCAATTTTAATCACTCCACCATTGGTGGCCGTGCCTTCAGCTGCCTAGGCCGAAAGCTCTGGAATTCTCTCTCTAAACCTCTCCACCTCTCTACCTCTCCTCCTTTGAAATGCTCCTTAAAACCTACTTCTTTGATCAAGCTATTGGTCACCTGTCCTCATATCTCCTTAAATGACTCGGTGTCATATTTTGTTTGAAAATCGCTCCTATGAAGCGCCTTGAGATGTTTTACTATGTTAAAGGAGCTATATAAATACAAGTTGTTGTTGTTAACTCCACTCTGAGAAGAACAGAGTGGGGTTTTCCATTTCCTACACCAGCCATTCTGAGACTGTTGATTAAGTGACAATTTGTATCATGGGCATTTTTATGCTGCAGCCTCATACTAACTAGGACCTGGACTAATATTCTTCAAACTCTCTTATTCTGGGCCTTTATAGACGGAGAAAGACTTTTATCCACTCAGTCTAGTCTAACCCAGTTCTCCAATGTGAAAGAGTAGCACTCACACTGGCCATACCACCGACTTCCTTAAATGTGTCCTTTCTTTATTTGAAAGGTCCAACAGGTCAGAGAGTCCTTACACATTCTCCTGAGGCTTTGTCATTAGCTATTTGACAAGCTGTCATTTGATACAGCTCTTGGCTCTAGACCAGAGGTTGTGGATTTGACTCCATTTGAAGGAGGGAAAAGTGACAATCATGTGTCTGATGCCTTGTCTCCAGTGCTGTGCTACCCTTTAGGTAAGGTGTTAACACAGCTCTTGTCTACATTCCCCAATCAGTGTTGAAATAGAGCACTAATTGTAAAGAGTGAGGAGGTAAGCCAATTGTTCTGCCCAGCTTCCTTCATCCAGAAAATGACTCCTAGTGTTCTGCCCTGCTCAGGACCTCACTGTGTGAACAACTTACACATAAATCTGATTACATGTATTCAATCTTCAAATGGATGGTATAGTGCTTGATTGACTTGCCTGGGAGTCATCTCATTTTCCATGAGTTGGGCCACCTAGTGGTCTGATTAATAAGTGACTTTAGATATTTGACAAATCGATTTGAGTATCCTCCCCTATTCCTAGTTGAATTCATGGCCATATCAGTTTTAAACAAATACCTTGCATTTACACTACAAGTTTACCAAACTGGTTTTGGCTTTGCACCAATGCTAAACTTGTGCAGCTTGGACTGGGTGTTCAGACCTGAACTGACTCCATAGCAAAGCAGAGTGAGATTCCATCTTCTGGTAAGTCTCATTCTCTGGTGCCAGGTTGAGTCATGGCTCCAGATCTGGGTTGCATTTACATCATAACTGTGACATTAGTGCAAAGTGAAATCACCTTGCATCAATGCTACAGTTGTAACATAAATGCACCCTTAATTGCTGCACTACAGGATTGACAGATATGAATCTGTGTCAGGTTTGATGGTTCACATACAAAGTCTGTTTGAGGAAAGACAATTTAGCATAACAGATATTTAACAGAATGCTGACATGGCTGTACCAAATTGAAAGGCTGAATTAACAACCATCCTCTGAATCCTGTGATGTGTTTCGTATTCTCAAGATGTATTTCTCTATTTTAATTTGTTGACATCTTTGCAAATCTGGCTTTAGAATAACTGAAAAGTGACTAGAGTTAGCATGAAAGCTGGTGTTCACTAAATTCATGCCTTATGATCCATGCTCAGTATCAGAACTTTAACCTTGCATTTAATGCTAATGCATGGAGTATCTTTTGTATTAGGAACATAGGAACAGGAGTAGGCCATTCATCCTCGAGCCTGTTCCACCATTTAATTAGATTATGGCTGGTCTGTACCTCAACTCTATTTACCTGCCTTTGTTTCATATCCCCTGATACCCTTGCCCAACACAAATCTGTGGATCTCAGTCTTGAAAATTTCAATTGTCCCAGCATTCACAACCTTCTAGGGAAGCGAGTGCCAGATTTCTACTACCCTTTGTGCAACAATGTGCTTCCTGATTTCACTCCTAAATGGTCTAGCTCTAATTATAAGATTGTGCCCTCTTGTTCTACATTCCCCCACCAGAGGAAATAGCTTCTCTGTATCTGCCCTATTGATTCCCTTTATCATTTTAAAAACCCGAACAGATCACCCCTCAATGTTCTAAACTCAAGAGAATATGCGCCATGTTCATGCAACCTGTCTCATAATTTAACCATTTAAGCCTTGGTATCATTCTGGTGAATCTGTGCTGTACCCCTTCCAAGGCCAGTATATCTTTCCTGCGGTTTGATGCCCAAAACTGAATACAGTACTCCAGGTGGGGTCTGACCAACTGAAGCATCACTTCCACAAATTTGAATTCCAACCCCCTTGAGATGAAGACCAATATTCCATTTGCCTTCATTCAGTAACCTATATTTATATATTTAAATGCAAAATTTGGAATATATTTTAGTTCTGATGCTTCTCCTATTTAGTTCTTTATCTGTATCTTGCCTAGGTTTGCTGCTGGGTTCTTCTTTAAAAGTAAACCTAATAGGATGTGTACAGTCATTTCCATCAGTTCTGAATGGAGGTATTCCTGTCGAGCTTGGTTATTGAAACCAAAAATCTCAGGGAGAGGCTGCACTTGTAATTGAATAGGATTACAGGATCCCAGAGTGCAGTGGCAAGTTCCAGAAGATTTTGTCCATTGTTCTTGAGACAGATTGTAATTATTTAGGGATTAACATTGGTGTAAGAAATGGTACGATGAGACGATACTCAATGCAAAAGCACACAAAGACGTAACTTAGAAATAAGAACAAGGCTCATCATGTTTGGTGCATTAAAGAGTATCTCTAATTGAAGAAAGTAAGCCATCAGTTAATTGGAACTGCTTTTTAAAAAAGATATTTAATTTCTTTGCTCAAAAATGTATTGTTAGGAAATTTCAAGGAATGTAACTGGAAAACCTGGATTGTTAAAGAGAGGAAAGAGGGAATTCTGTGTGAAAGATGTGGCATGTAAATCTGTTAAATGATTTGGTTATGGCAGTCAGTGATTAAAGTGGCATTTTCCTTGTAAAATAACTTGCATGTACTGGGTGGATTATTAGCGGAATGTATTGATATAGTGCAGTGGAATGTCGATAGTATTGATCGGATTGACAGAAATGGGAAATGGCACAATTAGTCAGGCAATCCCTAACTAAACATACCAACTAAAACATCTCCAGATAGCCGCTGAATTGCAATGCTAATATTGCTGATCACTGTGAGGTGACTGTGAAGTATTTGACTGAACTAAACCCAAAGCTACCTATAAGCACAAAGGTGCCCCTGTAAAATCCAGTGGTGTTAAAAGAAGGTGGGTAAATGTCAGTTCCTGAGATTTTTGTAGATGAGCTTTACAAAGCTCTCCACTTCAAGTTAGGTGGCTACAGAATCTGCTAATTCCATAGCAATTGCATATAATACTGTGAATAAACATAGAATGTAAATAAGTTGAGTATTGTTATACTCTACTGGAGCATGGAGGGGGGAAATGTCAGTACCAGAAGCTGACAAGATGCTCAGCAAAACCTGTAGCTCTTTTGGTGAACTTTGTGGTCAACAAGGTTATTGGTTGTCATTCCTGGAGAACAGAGCACTTTTCTGCTTTTGGGGATCATTGCTCACATCAAGCACTCACAGGTCTCATATAGCATGGACCAGATGCAGATTGAAGTTCTCACTACACTTCTCTTAACAATGCACTTTTATTTCAAAGAAAAACCCCATCTACGCACCAATATAACATTTCCATTTCCCACTCAAGAGCTATCCTTGTGAACTTTGAGTAGAGATTACCAACTATTGCTTACAGAACTTTTGCAGCATGGGCTTATGGCCATTAAAAACCGTCTTACCCAAGCTCACTTCTGGAGAATGCTTATAGTTGTCAGAGGACAGAGCATTTCATCCCATTAGCCTGCACTGAATTTGAATTCAGGTCCCAGAGGTAATGCTGTTCTAAATCAATGCAACATTATTTCTGAATCCACCACCCAATTTATTTTGTAATTAGATGTTAAATTCCAAGACTGAGGCCTAGAAATTGGTTGATGCCAATCTTTTGCAGGCGTAAAATGGGCACCCAAGTGTCCATAATAGAGGGCAGTGTGTGCTGCCATATTGTCAGAATTATAGGCGTCCAGGACCTATGCCAGAAATAGGTGTTAGGCCCCAATTTGCATGTGCAGAGGGCCTAACGTCCATTTCAGGAGCCTATCCAAAATTGGTCTGCCTTGAACGCAGCCAGGGCTTAATCGGCTGTCCATAAAGGCGTAGGAATGTTCCTCCCGGCTCCAGGGCTGCCCCACAGACCATTGCTGGCCCTTGCTCGACCAGCTCCTGATTGCCTCTCTTTCCCCCTCCCCCCCACCCCCAGGTCTGAGTGTCTGATGGACTGGTAGTTATGGCACAATATCAGGGAGGAAGAGTAAACAGGCTGTGGAAGGGAAGATATTTTAATACTTCAGTGAAGCACACCAACGAGGAGTTGACTTCACTTTCCTCTTAATAAGTGTGGTTGGATTACTGTGGGTATGGGGGTGTTAGTTAACAGACAGCAGAAATGGGGAATTAAATATTTGCAGTGACTGATGATTTCTTAGGATGTAGTCTTCACTCCAGTGTTGAAAATTCTAGAGCTGTGGTGCCAACGATATCAGTAGTTCATCTTTGATAAATCCCTTGTCAAGCATATCTTTATTCTTCAAATAGCATAATTGCCAGTAAACTTGGAAAAAAATACTTCTGTTTAAATAGTAAAACCACTGTCAGAAATGTTCCCCATCAAATAAACCCGACACAGACTATCAATCATCTTGAACAGTGACTTCTCGGATGTCAACATTCTCATCAGCTATGTACCTAGGGAAAAGATTTTAAAGAATTTAAATATCCTTCTGCGAGGGAAAAAAAATGTAATTATGTTGACATCTATCAAACAATTAATATTTTTATGGGGGGTTGTCATCTTTTATGGAAGTTTTATGGATGGGATTCATGTCTGTGTCTCAATGGTACATTTTTCACCTCTTTGCTGTTGGAGAAAAATTGTAACCACAAATAAATAGAGCATGTTTATGATTTTGCCACAAAAAACAAACGGTAAATCTTCACCCCCCACCCCCCCCCAAACCACCTCAAAAGAAGCGACCTTCCAATATTAGAACATTAACAGATCATACCAAGCTTTGTGGCCAAGTGAGGTTGGATTTTAATGTGGATAGATGTAAGGTAATGCACAATGAAACCAGAAACATGAACATGATGAATTTGCCTGTTAGCAAAGGTGGAAAAGACTTTGGATGTACTTATTGATCATGCTCAATTGCTAAATTTAAATGTGAGATAGATAGCAGAAAGAGTGCAGAAAAGATTTACTAGGATGCTACCGGGACTTGATGGTTTGACTTATAGGGAGAGGTGAGATAGACTGAGACTTTTTTCCCTGGAGAGTAGGAGGTTTAGGGGTGATCTTATAGAAGTCTATAAAATAATGAGGGGCATAGATAAGGTAGATAGTCAAAATCTTTTCCCAAAGGTAGGGGAGTCTATAACGAGGCGGCATAGATTTAAGGTGAGAGGGGAGAGATATAAAAGGGTCCAGAGGGGCAATTTTTTCACTCAAAGGGTGGTGAGTGTCTGGAACGAGCTGCCAGAGGCAGTAGTAGAGGCGGGTACAATTTTGTCTTTTAAAAAGCATTTGGACAATTACATGGGTAAGATGGGTATAGAGGGATATGGGCCAAGTGCAGGCAATTGGGACTAGCTTAGTGGTATAAACTGGGCGACATGGACATGTTGGGCCGAAGGGCCTGTTTCCATGTTGTAAACTTCTATGATTCTATGATTCTATGCGCTGAAAGTATCCAGTCAATGTAGAGCTGTTTTCAGCATCACTAAACAAGAGTTGGGATGAAGGGCATTCAATTATAACTTGAAACAAGTTATGCTGACTTTCCATAGATCATTGGTGAGGCCACATTTGGCATAATCTGTGCACATTTCAGGCACCCTACTTTCAAAAGCAATGATGCATTGGAAAGGGCTCAGAAATCAACAAACAGGATAATTCCAGGCCTTACAACTTGGAACTGAAGTAGCTCATATTGGTTAAAAGAGGATTGATAGAAGACATGATTCAGGTTTTTAAAATGCCAAGAAGAGTAGGTAATGTTAATGTAAGTAGACTGTTTGACTTGGATTGTAAGACTGGAAAGTAGGAGAGTTCTCCTCACTCGAGCAGCAATCAATATATTGGATAGACTGGCAGCTGAAACAGCCAATATTTGTTGATTCATTCTTTAAAATAAAAAGCTTGGCTGATATCTAGTTAGGAAAAGGATTGAAGCTTTTACAGATACTTATATGCATCAATACTCAATGCTTGTTATGCTACTGGGATGCAAATATTACATTTGTAAAGAATCTGACCAGAGTTGAATAAGGAAGGTTGTACGGTTAGATGAAGTTTTCCGAGAGCTTTTTGTAGAATGGTCCCTGGGAGGATCCATGCCAGGGTCAATTGTCTGTGCTCTGTGGAAGGAGTGAGCTTGATGGGCTGCTTGACTTGTCTCATTACGTGCTTTAAGGTCCTGATTCATTTCATTACGTTTAAATCCCTGGTCAGAACGGGCAGTTCAGAAAGATCCCTGCTGTGATCCTACTTTTTCCTTGAAAACTGAAGTTGATTTGAAGATAATAGCGTTCTACTAGACTAACAAATGTCGAGTATCAGAAAACACATATCCTCAGATGCTAACTGAAAGCAGGGGGGATATCTGTGGGGTATTGCCTTTGAATAAATCATCAAAGACTCGAGAGATTTCACAGAATTGGAAGTAAGCAAATATAGCGCCTATCTTAAATATATTAAAACGGTGAGTGGTCACAACGTTCTGAAGGTTTGTACTTGTTGGTGGCGCTGCAAGGATGATGTTATGTGACCCATTAAGTACAGTGAGCTGAACAAGTGCTACTGTGACAGTCTTTATGAAGTGACCTAGTAGAACATTGGTACCTCTTTCACTTACAATCTAATTGTAGTCTTGCACTGCTCCAGTTCTCATTTTGCATTGTTGTTGACTTTCATGTCTAAAAATCATGCTCCACTTCAAGTACCAGAACTGAAAACGACTTTGCTTGCAATCGTTGCTTCTAGCATGGAATTCCTGCCCACTGGCATGGACTCTTTCTCATCCCAACATGCCTCAGATCACCAGTATTTGTGGCCAAGAATCTTGGCAACTATCAGCAGGAGAAGGAAAAGAATACAGAAAAATGATCTAATCACCAAATGAAGTGCACAGTAATAGTTGTGATTGACAAGAGACATACTAAAGCATCACTGATTTCTTCCTTTAATCCCTTAATGATTCTCGGATATTTCTCATCTTGGACCAGGAGCATAGTGGATTCATAATCCTTTCAGTTGCTTTGTAACACATTCTTTACCAACTTTTATATATGCTGCAGAAAGCCTGGTGGCTAGAATTTGATGACAATCCTCCTTTGTAAAACTTGTGAAGAATCCATTCAATTTATCTGCTGTATCCTGTTCATTTGTCATAGTTTAACCCAATTTATCCTTTAGCAGAACCAATGATTCTTAAAACATCCTTCTACTATTACATTTGTTGTAAACTTTTGTGGTTCCCTCTTGCTTTCCTCTGCGAGGATCAGCTTTGTCAAATCCCTTCATAATCTTGAAAACTTCAATTGGGTCACAGAGACTCCTCTTTTCAAAAGAAAACAAACCTTAATCCTCCTTATTAAATTCCTTTTCTGATAACTTAAATTTCTGATACCTGGAATCATCATTGCCCATCTTTGTATCCTTTCAAGAGCAGTAATATCCTTCCTATGATGAGCTGACCAGAGCTACACACAGTACTCCAGATGAAGTCTAAACAATATCTTGTACAGCAATAATGAATCTACTTTTGATTCGTACTAACTTTTTTTTCTACTGTATAGAAAAAATGGCAAATTTTAAATTAGTGCTGGGAATGCAGTGCTGAAGGATGTTGTGTGCACTAAATTTGGAATCGTTGAAAAGTCCTGAGTTTTCTTTGAAGCCAGAATGATGGTCCTAGAATTTGGGTTTAGCTTTGGTTGAATGTATTGGGTTTACTGATAATTCAAACATTGCTTCAGGCTTTCTGCAGCGAATCAAAAAAGTCAAAGTGGGGATTAATATGACGATCTGAAATTCAAAGCAAATTTAGTTGCACCTTCCAGCATTTTAAGTATGATGCAAAACCATGAAAATAATTTCATTGAAGACATTGTGCATTGTGATTTTTTTAAATAGATTATGCAGTAAATTGTCAGTTGGATATCAAAATAAATATGTGTTTGTGCCGATGACTGATTTTGTTCACTATCTGAGACAAAATGCTTGCTTAAAATATTATTAAACTGATGGATTCTAAACTTTCTTGCATTAACCACCAAAGCCATAATTGTTTCATTTCATTGTGAATTAGATATCATAGAAAAGGACTGGTATTGATTTTTTTTTAAAGAAAAACATATTGAGACAAATAACTGACCTTAGATGTTTAGTGTTTATCAATACACTGCAGAAAATAAAATCAATTTAAATTGACAACTGCAAACCAGTTCAATAATTCCCCCATGGAAATCAAAATATATATTGAAGCATTAAGGATATTCTTTGGAATGGATCCCTTTGTTCAAAAGAGCTGGAGGTTTTATTGGATTGAGAAGTACTTAGGCTAGACCTTGTTCAGCACACAAAACTCATTGTTTGGACTGCTGGAAGTTTGACTGTAGCACAGGAATTGTGGTGTGTACTGGATTATGCATTTGTTGAGCACATTGACTTGTTGACTCAAATGAAGTGATATGCTTAAGAAGTACTATGCCAGCTACACTTGGTTGATTCAGCAGGTTGTGGATTCAAGCCCACGCCAGGACTTAAAACATATAAATTAAGCTGGCGTTCCATTGCAGTACCAAGTAGAATTGTTCAAGATGCCATCCTTCGGTTGAGCCATTAAACCAAGATTCGAGTTTGCCCATCCCAGCAGCTCCGTACATGTTAAAGATCCCATGGCACTAGTTGAAAAAGAGCAGGGACTTCTTCCAGTGCTGTGACCAATATTGGCCCATCAAGTAACACCACTAAAAATTGGTCATTCATCTCATTCCAGGTTGTGAAATCTTGCTGTGCAATAAATGGCTGTCACATTTGCCTACATTTAAAAAATAAAAATCTCAAAGTGCTTCACAGGGGAGGGACAGAAGCAGATGCTGAGCTTTTGCTAAGAGAGATGACCAAAGCTTGTTTAAAGAGATAGGAAGGCAGAGAGGGAGATCAGACGGGTTTAGGGAAGAAGTTTTGAGAGTCAAACCAAAACACTCTGATACTACCACAAATAGTGGTGAGGAAGGGGGGAGTGAACAAGAGGGCAAGGGAGGTCACACAAATTTAGAGAAGGTTTCATAGCTAGGGCAAGGTGAAGTCTTGAAGGGTTTTGTAGATAAGGCAAAGATTTTATATTTGATGTGTCGGAGGATAGGGAGTCAGTGTAGGTTAGTGAGGACGTAGGTGATGGGCAAGTGGGTCTTAATGCAGGACAAGATGTGGGCTGTGGAAATTTGGATGATTTGGAGTTTATGCAAGGGGAGGTCTGGAGAGGGATAGGAGGTCAGCAAAAAGGACATGGGAGCAATTGAGAAATGTAGATAAGGGTTTTGCCCGCTGTCGGAGTAAGGGGCGATGTTGTGAAGTTGAAAGTAAGTGATCTTGATGATGAATTGGATAGAAGGTTTGAAGCTCAGTTCTGAGTCAAACAGAACATGGCAGTTGTCAAGTTAAGTCTAAGCGAGAAGCCAAGAAGGGGAATGGAGTTGGTGAGTGTGAATTTTTTGACCAATTCCAAAAACAGTGGCTTTCATCTTCCCATTTTCCCATGTTCAATTGGAGGGAATCTTAACTCATCTGTGGCTTTTTGTCAGATAGAAGTAGTTATGAGGTAAAGGAACATATGGGAGAGGTAGCGCTGGGTGTCATCAACATGCAAATAAAAGGTGACCTCGCACTTGTTGGTTGATATCACTATGGGACAGAATGTAAATGAGGAAGAGAAGGTGGATTCTTGGGGAACTCCAGAAGTGACCATGCAGGCCGGGAGAACAAGCCATTTCTGGAGAAGCACTGATTATATTGGGACAGTCGGGAGGGGAAGCACACAAGGGTAGTCCCACAAAGGTGACTACAAAGGAAAGGAAGTCATAGAGTAAGTTTCCAAGTAATTAATTATTTGCAAAATACTTTGAGACATTTCTAAGAGACACGATGGGCCAGAATTTGCTGGAAAAATAATGGCGAGTTAAATGCGCACGCTGTTATTTAGCACGTAAAAAAACCCAATAAATTTGTGGCGAGGAACAGATATGCTGTGCGTTGCGAATCGCCACAAATTGCTGGATGAGTTGTGCTGCTCCACTGTTAGCCGCGTAAAAACCAGAGCTCCCCAGTTTTGCCAATTATCTTAAATCTCTGTCCTCTGGTTACTGACCCACCCACCAGTAGAAACATTTTCTCCTTATTTACTCCATCCAAACCCCTCATAATTTTGAACACCTCTATTAAATCTCCCCTCCCCATCTGGCAACTAAAGGTGAATAGTTACAAACTAGGCTTGTTTAAGAGAGCATCAGTGCACTGAGAGGAACTTGCTTTTCAAGTACAATAAAGTGACCAAATTTTATTTTACATCAGTTGCAGCAATGCAGAAATTGAAGGACCTCTTATGTGGCGTTTGCTGTGTTTACTTTCCAAATAAGCCAGAAATCTTTTCTTTTCCATCTTCATGAATTCCCTGGGGCTGAGCTGTAGGTACCTTCAGCGGCCAAAGCCCATGTCTGGAGTATGACATATGACCATTATGAACAGTTGAAGGCTCCGAGTGGGAGATTTAAAATCAGAAATCTCTGACCCATGGAGGAAAGGTCTCCTGAGGAACTTCTCTATAAACCTGATGGATGTGCAGCTGAGTGGAATAGTTAAAGATGGAGGAAGCGTGGGAGTTCACTCTGAAATAAACTTGAGACTAATTTCATGTTCAGCATGGGAGTATGCAGTTTAGTTTAACAATCTTAAGTAAACATCTGGGTTGTCTTATTTGTTTGTAAATTAAATTCAGTTGTTGCCTACACAAGTAAATGCATTAAAGTCAGTATCATACTAGGCACAGCACTGGAGGAGGCCATTTGGCCTATTGCACCTGTGCCGGCTCTTTTGAAAGAGTTAGCCAATTACTCCCATTCCCCTGCTCTTTCCCCATAGCCCTGTAAATTTTTTCCCTTCAAGTATTTATCTGATTGTCTTTTGGAAGTTCCACCATCCTTTCAGGCAGTGCATTCCTGATCATTACAAATCACTGAGTAAAAATTGTTTCCTCATTTCGCCTCTGGCTGTTTTGCCGATCACCTTAAATCTGTGTCCTCTGGTTATCAACCATTAGGAACATAGGAACATAGGAACAGGAGTAGGCCATTCAGCCCCTCGTGCCTGCTCCGCCATTTGATAAGATCATGGCTGATCTGTGATCCAACTCCATATACCTGCCTTTGGCCCATATCCCTTAATAACTTTGGTTGCCAAAAAGCTATCTATCTCAGATTTAAATTTAGCAATTGAGCTAGTATCAGTTGCCGTTTGCGGAAGAGAGTTCCAAACTTCTACAACCCTTTGTGTGTAGAAATGTTTTCTAATCTCGCTCCTGAAAGGTCTGGCTCTAATTTTTAGACTGTGCCCCCTACCCCTAAAATCCCCAACCAGCGGAAATAGTTTCTCTCTCTCCACCCTATCTGTTCCCCTTAATATCCTATAAACTTCGATCAGATCACCCCTTAACCTTCGAAACTCTAGAGAATACAACCCCAATTTCTGTAATCTCACCTCGTAACTTAACCCTTGAAGTCCGGGTATCATTCAAGTAAACCTACGCTGCACTCCCTCCATGGCCAATATGTCCTTCCGAAGGTGCGGTGCCCAGAACTGCTCACAGTACTCCAGGTGCGGTCTAACCAGGGTTTTGTATAGCTGCAGCATAACTTCTGTCCCCTTGTACTCCAGTCCTCCAGATATAAAGGCCAGCATTCCATTTGCCTTCTTGATTATTTTCTGCACCTGTTCATGATACTTCAATGATCTATGTACTTGAACCCCTAAGTCCCTTTGGACATCTACTGTTTTTAACTTTTTACCATTTAGAAATTACCCTGTTCTATCCTTTTTTGATCCAAAGTGGATGACCTCACATTTGTCTACATTGAATTCCATTTGCCACAGTTTTGCCCATTCACCTAATCTATCAATATCGCTTTGTAATTTTATGTTTTCATTTACACTGCTTACAATGCCACCAATCTTTGTGTCATCGGCAAACTTAGATATGAGACTTACTATGCCTACATCTAAGTCGTTAATAAATATTGTGAATAATTGAGGCCCCAAGACAGATCCCTGCGGGACTCCACTAGTCACATCCTGCCAAGGTGAGTACCTTCCCATGATCCCTACTCTCTGTTGCCTTTCGCTCAGCCAACTTCCTAACCATGTCCGTACTTTTCCCTCGGTTCCATGGGCTTCTATCTTAGCTAAAAGTCTCTTATGTGGGACCTTATCAAGTGCCTTCTGGAAGTCCATATAAATAACATCCATTGACATTCCCCTGTCCACTACTTTAGTCATCTCTTCAAAAATTTCAATCAGGTTTGTCAGGCACGACCTACCTTTCACAAATCCATGCTGGCTCTCTCTGATCAACTGAAAATTCTCGAGGTGTTCAGTCACCCTATCCTTAATTATAGACTCCAGCATTTTCCCCACAACAGATGTTAGGCTAACTGGTCTATAATTCCCCGGTTTCCCTCTCTCTCCTTTCTTAAAAAGCGGAGTGATATGTGCAATTTTCCAATCTAGAGGGACAGTTCCTGAATCTAGAGAACTTTGAAAGATTATAGTTAGGGCATCCGCAATGTGCTCACCTACATCCTTTCAAACCCTGGGATGGAAACCATCTGGTCCTGGGGATTTGTCACTCTTTAATGCTATTATTTTCTTCATTACTGTTGCTTTGCTTATATTAATTTTATCGAGTCCCTGTCCCCGATTCAATATTAGTTTTCTTGGGATTTCCGGCATGCTATCCTCTTTTTCTACTGTAAATACTGACGCAAAGTAATCGTTCAACATGTCTGCCATTTCCCCATTGTCAATGACAATATCCCCACTTTCAGTTTTTAAGGGGCCAACACTGCTCCTGACCACCCTCTTTTTCCTAATGTAACTATAAAAGTTCTTCGTATTGTTTTTGATATCCCTTGCGAGTTTCTTTTCATACTCTTTTTTTGTAGCCCTTACTATCTGTTTTGGTGACCCTTTGTTGATCTTTGTATCTTTCCCATTCGTCAGGATCTGTGCAATTTTTTGCCTTTTTGTATGCCCTTTCCTTATGTCTTATACTGTCCCTTACCTCTTTAGTTGTCCATGACTTTTTTTTTGGCAAGTAGAGTTCTTGCCCCTCAGGGGTATAAACCGATTCTGTATCACATTAAATGTTTCTTTAAACATTTCCCACTGATCATCAGTCGTTTTACCCATTAACAGATTTGCCCAGTTTACTGTGGACAGTCTCTGTCTCATCCCATTGAAGTCAGCCTTGCCCAAGTCTAGAATCTTAGCAGCTGATTCACTTTTTTCCCTTTCAAACACTACATTGAACTCAATCATGTAATGATCACTATTGGATAGATGTTCACGCACAGTTAAGCCGTTAACTAAATCTGGTTCATTACTCATTACTAAATCTAGTATGGATTGCCCCTTTGTTGCCTCCAGGACATACTGCTGTAGAAAACTATCCCGGACACACTCAAGAAATTCACTACCTTTCTGGCAGTTGCTAGT
The DNA here is from genome assembly GCF_035084215.1 of Heptranchias perlo. NCBI lineage: Eukaryota > Metazoa > Chordata > Chondrichthyes > Hexanchiformes > Hexanchidae > Heptranchias > Heptranchias perlo. The sequence goes on from NC_090338.1 coordinate 21,263,284, forward strand.
CTGCTTTTCCCAATCTATGTGAAGGTTAAAGTCCCCCATTAAGACCACTATGCCTTTCTTACACGCTTATCTAATCTCTGCATTTATACAATCGAGCACTTCAGAGCTGCTGCCAGGGCTCCTATATACAACTCGCACTATAGTCTTAGATCCTTTCCTATTTCTCAACTCAACCCATAAGGTCTCTGTTGGCTGCTTACCTCTCGTTATATCCCCCTTTATCATTGAAGTGATTTCATCTCTAATCATTAAGGCCACTCCTCCCCCTCTTCCATTTTCCCTATCTCTCCTGTAGACCTTATTACCTGGTATATTTAGTTCCCAATCCTGACCATCCTGCAGCCAAGTCTCAGTAATAGCTATCATTGTCATACCCTCCAATTTGAATTTGAACCTGTAGTTAATTTAATTTATTCCTTATACTCCGTGCATTTGTATATAGAACTCTTAGTTGGGCCACACACCCTAGCCTGACCTTCAGCTTTGATGCTGGGTTAATCGCCTTACGCCTTCTAGTTTTTATTTTATCAGTCATGCCTAAAGTACACTTTCTTTCCGCTGCTCTACGCTTTTTCCTTTCACTTGTTCTTGAACAACTGTTTGCACTATTTGTATTGTAAATTTCCCCTAGGTCTTCCCCTCTCTTGCTGCTCTCAACTTTATTCCCTTCTGACTCCCCGCTCAGGTTCCCATCCCCCTGCCACTCTAGTTTAAACCTTCCCCAACAGCACTAGCAAACACCCCCGCGAGGACATTGGTCCCGGTCCTGCTCGGGTGTTACCCGTCCCGCTTGTACAGGTCCCACCTTCCCCAGAACCGGTCCCAATGTACCAGGAATCTAAATTCCTCCCTCCGACACCATCCCTGCAGCCACGCATTCATCCTGTCTATTCTCCTGTTCCTATACTCACTAGCATGTGGCACTGGTAGTAATGCTGAGATCACTACCTTTGATGTCCTGCTTTTTAATTTATCTCCTAACTCCTTAAATTCACCTTGCAGGACCTCATCCCTTTTTTCACCTATGTCGTTGGTATCAATATGAACCACGACGACTGGCTGTTCACCCTCCCCCTCCAGAATGCCCAGCAGCTGCTCCGTGACATCCTTGACCCTAGCACCAGGGAGGCAACATACCATCCTGGAGTCACGTTTGCGGCCGCAGAAACACCTATCTGTTCCCCTTACAATTGAATCCCCTATCACTATAGCCCTGCCACTCTTCTTCCTCCCCTCCTGTGCAGCAGAGCCACCCGTGGTGCCCCGAACTTGGCTCTTGCTGCTTTCCCCTGATAAGCCATCTCCCCCAACAGTATCCAAAGCAGAATATCTGTTTGAGAGGGAGATGGCCCTCGGGGACTCCTGCTCTACCTGCCGAGTCCTTTTACTCTGCCTGGCGGTCATCCATTTCCTTTCTGCCTGCGTAATCTTTACCTGCGGTGTGACCACCTCACTGAACGTGCTATCCATGATAGTCTCAGCATCGTGGATGCTCCACAGTGAATCCACCCGCAGCTCCAGCTCCGAAATACGGTTAGCCAGTAGCTGCAGCTGGACACACTTCCTGCACACATGGTCGCCAGGGACACTTGTAGTGTCCATGACTTCCCACATAGTGCAGGAGGAGCATATCATGGGTGCGAGCTGTGCTGCTATGACTTGCCTTAGACTCTCAGACTCTCCTCCCGCTCTTGGTCTTTCCTTTTATACTGTGCTCACCTCTCGGACTCTCCTGCCTCACCTGTGACGTCTCATAGTAGTTTTCTCTTGTTGCAGGTCTGCTGCTGCTTTTTTTCCCCAATCTCAGTCTTCTACGCTCAGGTCCACTGCTGCTCTGGGGAAAAAGTTAGGAAAAGCAAGGCAAAGCAGCACCTCTTTCTCCCACTTCACCGAACTCCCACACTTACCAAACTCTCAGTAGTTCACACTGTGTTGGCCGCACACCGTCCTGTCGCACTGACAGGCCCCTGGATTTCTACAGTTTGTGACTCAGATGAGTCAGGCCTGCCCCACCTTCAGGTACCAGTTTAATCTAGCTCACCAATTAACTTACTACAGCAGTTCTCTCTGCTGAAGCCTGACAGAAACTTAAAAATTTAAACTTTAAAATTGAACTTAAACAGTTGATAGCAATTGAACTTAAACATTCTGCCATTGAAAACAGTTTCTCCTTATTTACTCTAAGAAAACCCTTCATGATTTTGAACACCTCTATCAAATCTCCTCTTAACCTTCTCTGCTCTAAGGAGAAGAACCCCAGCTTCTCCAATCTCTCCACATGACTGCAATCTTTCATTCCTGGCACCATTCTGGTAAATCTCTTCTGCACCCTCTCTAAGGCCTTGATACCCTTCCTAAAGTGTGGTGCCCGGAATTGAACACAGTGCTCCAGCTTGGGCCTAACCAGTGTTTTGTAAAGGCTTAACTTTACTTCTTTGCTTTTGTACTCTATGCCTCTATTAATAAAGCTCAGAATTCCATATGCTTTTTGAACAGCCTTCTCAACTTGACCTGTCACCTTCGAAGATTTGTGTTGGTGCACCCCAACACCTCTCTGTTCCTGGACCCCCTTTAAAATTGTACCATTCAGTTTATATTGGCTCTCCTCGTTCTTCCTACCAAAATGCATCGCTTCACACTTCTCTGCGTTCAATTTCATCTGCCATGTGTCTGCCCATATCACCAGTCTGTCTATGTTCTCCTGAAGTTTGTTACTAAAACTAGGGGACATAGTCTCAGAATAAGGGGTCGCCCGTTTAAGACGGAAATGAGGAGGAATTTCTTTTCCCAAAGGGTCGTGAATCTTTGGAATTCTGTACCCCAAAAAGCTGTGGAGGCTGAGTCATTGAATACATTCAACGTTGAGTACGACAAATTTTTGATCAGCAAGGGAGTCAAAGGATATCGGGAAAGGGCGGGAAAGTGGAGTTGAGGTAAAAATCAGATCAGCCATAATCTCACTAAATGGCAGAGCAGGCTTGAGGGGCCGAATGGCCGATTCCTGCTCCTATCTCTTATGGTTACTATTCTCCACATTGTTTACTAGAATCATAGAATGGTTACAGCATGGAAGGAGGCCATAAGGCCCGTCGAGCCCATGCCGGCTCTCTGCAAGAGCAATCCAGCAAGTCCCACTTCTCCGTCCTATCCCCGTAGCCCTGCAAGTTCCAAGAGCCTGACATGTTCCAAGTCATGTTTCACCTGACACATAGCTGCAGCTCAGTAGTAAGGTCCTGGTTATCTGCTCAATGCTATGCATGCACGCACGCACGCGCGCAAAACACACACACACACACACACCTGCATAGAAAATAGGAGCAGGAGTAGGTCATTCAGCCCTTCGAGCCTGCTCCACCATTCAATATGATCGTGGTTGATCCTCTATCTCAATACTTTATTCCATCTCTCTTCCCATACCCCTTGATGGCTTTTGTGTCTAGAAATCTATCTATCTCCTTCTTAAATGTAATCAGTGACTCGGCCTCCACAGCCTTCTGTAGTAAAGAATTCCACAGGTTCACCACCCTCTGAGTGAAGAAATTTCTCCTCATCTCAGTCCTAAATGTCCTACCCCGTATCCTGAGACAGTGACCCCTCGTTATAGACCACCCAGCCAGGGGAAACATCCCCCCAGAATCCAGTCTGTCCAGCCCTGTCAGAATTTTACACGTTTCAATAAGATCCCCTCTCATTCTTCTAAACTCGATTGAATACAGGCCTAGTCGACCCAAACTCTCCTCATTCGGCAGTCCTGCCATCCCAGGAATCAGTCTGGTGAACCTTTGCTGCACTCCCTCTATGGCAAGTATATCCTTTCTTACGTAAGAAGACCAAAACTGCACGCAATACTCCAAGTGTGGTCTTATCAAGGCCCTGTATAACTGCAGTAAGACATCCTTGCTCCTGTACTCAAATCCTCTTGCAATGAAGGCCAACATACTATTTGCCTTCCTGACTGCTTGCAGCACCTGCATGTTTGCTTTCAGTGACTGGTGTACAAGGACACCCAGGTCCCTTTGTACATCAACATTTCCCAATCCATCTCCATTTAAATAATACTCTGCCTTTCTGGTTTTCCTTCCGAAGTGAATAACTTCACATTTATCCACATTATACTGCATCTGCCATGTATTTGCCCACTCACTCAACTTGTCTAAATCGCCTTGAAGCTTCTTTGCATCTTCCTCACAACTCACAATCCCACTTAGTTTTGTGTCGTCAGCAAACTTGGAAATATTACATTTGGTTCCCTCATCCAAATCATTGATATATATTGTGAGTAGCTGGGGCCCAAGCACTGATCCCTGCGGTACCCCACTAGTCACTGCCTGCCACCCAGAAAAAGACCCATTTATTCCTACTCGCTGTTTCCTCTCTGTTAACCAATTTTCAATCCATGCCAGTATATACCCCCAATCCCATCTGCTTTAATTTTGCACACTAACCTCTCATGTGGGACTTTACCAAAGGCCTTCTGAAAATCCAAATACACCACATCCACTGGTTCTCCCTTATCCATTCTACGAGCCACATCCTCAAAAAACTCCAGTAGGTTTGTCAAACACGATTTCCCTTTCATAAATCCATGTTGACTTTGTCTAATTCCATTGATATTTTCTAAGTGTCCTGTTATCACATCCTTTATAATAGACTTGAGCATTTTCCCTGCTACTGATGTTAGGCTAACCGGTCTGCAGTTCCCTGTTTTCTCTCTCCCTCCTTTTTTAAATAGTGGGGTTACATTTGCCACCCTCCAATCTGCAGGAACTGTTCCATAATCTATAGAATTTTGGAAGATGACAACCAATGCATCCACTATTTCTATGGCTACCTCTTCTAGTACTCTGGGATGCAAATTATCAGGCCCTGGGGATTTATTGGCTTTCAGTCCCATTGATTTCTCCAGCACTTTTTTTTTACTAATTCTAATTTCCTTTAATTCCTCCTTCTCACGAGACCCTTGGTTCCCTAGCATTTCTGGGAAGTTATTTGTGTTCTCTTCCGTGAAGACAGAACCACAGTATTTGTTTAATTGCTCTGCCATTTCCCTGTTGCCCATTATAAATTCTCCCGTTTCTGACTGTAAGGGACCTACATTTGTCTTCACTAATCTTTTTCTTTTTACATGCTTGGAGAAGCTTTTAAAGTCCGCTTTTATGTTTCTTGCAAGTTTATCTCATACTCTCTTTTTCCCCCCTTAATCAATTTCTTGATCCTTTTTTGCTGAATTCTAAACTGCTCCCAATCCTCAGGCTTGCTACTTTTTCTGGAAACATTATATGACTCCTCTTTGGATCTAATACTATCCTTAATTTCTTTTGTTAGCCATGGTTGGGCCGCTTTCCCTTTTGTGTTTTTGCGCCAGAAAGGAATGTATAACTGTTTGCAATTCATGCATTTGTTCCTTAAATGTTAGTCATTGCCTATCACCGTCATGCCTTTTAATGAACCTCCCCAATCTATTATAGCCAACTCACTCCTCATACCTTTGTAGTTTCCTTTGTTTAGATTTGGGACCCGAGTTTCGGATTGGACTACTTCACTTCCCATCTTAATGAAGAATTCGATCATGTTATGGTCACCCTTCCCAAAAGGACCCTGCAGAACAAAATTGTTAATTAACCTCTTCTCATTGCACAATACCCAATCTAGGATAGCCTATTCCCGAGTTGGCTCCTCAACGTACTGGTCTGAAAAACCATCTCTTGTACACTCCAGGAATTCATCCTCCACAGTATTATTGCTAATTTGGTTTGGCCAGTCTATATGTAAATTAAAGTCACCCATGATTGCTGTAGCACCCTTGTTACATGCAACTCTAATTTTCTGTTTGATCCCATCCCCTGCATGACTAGTACTGTTTGAAGGCCTATAGACAACTCCCACCAGTGCTTTCTGCCCCTTGGTGCTCCTTAACTCCACCCAGACTGATTCTACATCATGATTTTCTGAGCCAATATCCTTTCTCACTATTGCCCTGATTTCATCCTTTACTAACAATGCCAACCCACCTACTTTTCCATTTTGCCTGTCCTTCCTAAATATCGAATACCCTTGGATATTCAGCACCCAGCCTTGGTCACCCTGCAGCCATGTTTCCTTAATTGCAATTATATCATTTCCGTTTACATCTATTTGTGCTGTTAATTCGTCTACCTTATTACGAATGCTTTGTGCATTCAGATACAGTGCCTTTAGATTTGTCTTTTTAACTTTTTTAGACATTCTTAGCATTGAGGATATGGAGTCTGACGAGAGTCAGGCTACATTTTCAAGTTTTGTGTCATCTGCAAACTTTGAAATTATACCCTGTATACCCAATGATGACACAAAACATTCAGAGCAAGAATAAAGTTAATATCATTAATAGCAAATGAATAGCTAGTTACAAACAGTTGCCATGAGCTACCCGTAGGATAACACAACCACATAGAACCATTCCTGTATGCTTCACCTGACACATAGCTGCAGCTCAGTAGTAAGGTGCTGGTTATCTGCTCAATGCTGCACACGCATGCGTGTGTGCTCTCTCTCTCTCTCACACACACACACACACACACACACACCCCTACATAAGAATATAAGAAATAGGAGCAGGAGTAGCCCATGCGGCCCCTCGAGCCTGTTCCGCCATTCAATAAGGTCATGGCTGATCTTCAACCTCAACTCCACTTTCCTGTTCGATCCCCATATCCCTTGATTCCCCTAGAATCCAAAAATCTATCTATCTCAGCCTTGAATATACTCAACGACTCAGCATCCACCGCCCTCTGGGGTAGAGAATTCCAAAGATTCACAACCCTCTGAAGAAATGCCTCCTCATCTCAGTCTTAAATAGCCGACCCCTTATCCTGCGACTCTGCCCTCGAGATCTAGACACTCCAGCCAGGGGAAACAACCTCTCAGCCTCTACCCTGTCAAGCCCCCTCAAAATCTTATATGTTTAATGAGATCACCTCTCATTCTTCTAAACTACAGAGACTATAGGCCCATTCTACTCAACCCCTCCTCATAGGACAACCCTCTCATCCCAGGAATTAATCTAGTGAACCTTTGTTGCTCCGCCTCTTCCTTTGATAAGGAGACCAAAACTGTTCACAGTACTCCAGTTGATATCACACCAAAGCCCTGTACAATTGTCGTAAGATTTCCTTACTCTTGTGCTCCAACCCCTTGCAATAAAGGCCAAAATGCCAATTGCTTGCTGCACCTGCAGGCTAACTTTTTGTGTTTCTTGTACCAGGCCACCCAAGTCTCTCTGGACACCAACATTTAATAGTTTCTCACATTCAAAAAATATTCTGTTTTTCAATTCTTCCTACCAAAATGAATAACCTCACATTTCCCCACATTATACCCCATCTGCCACCTTCTTGGCCACTCACTTAACCTGTCTGTATCCCTTTGCAGACTCTGTATCCTCCTCACAGCTTACTTTCCCACCGAGCTTTGACAGCAAGCTTGGATACACTACACTTGGTCCCTTCATTCAAGCCATTAATATGGATTGTAAATAGCTGAGGCCCAAGCGCCGATCCTTGTGGTACCCCACGAGTTACAGACTGCCAACCTGAAAATGACCCATTTATCCCTACTCTCTGTTTTCTGTCCGTTAACCAATCTTCTATCCATGCTAATATGTTACCCCCAACCTCATGAGCCCTTATCTTGCATAACAACCTTTTATGTGGTACCTTATCGAATGCCTTTTGAAGATCCAAATATACTACATCCACTGGTTCCCCTTTATCTACCCTGCTAGTTACGTCCTCAAAAAAACTCTAATAAATTTGTCAAACATTATTTCCCTTTCATAACACCATGCTGACTCTGCCTAATATTATGATGTTCCAAGTGCCCTGTTACCACTTGCTCAATAATGGATTGCAGCATTTTCCCAAAGACTGATGTCAGGCTAACTGGCCTGTAGTTCCCTATTTTCTCTCTCCCTCCTTTCTTGAATAGTGGGGTTACCACATTGCTACCTTCTAAACCACTGGGACTGTCCTAGAATCTAGGGAATTTTGGAAGATCATAAGCAATGCATCCGCTATCTCTGCAGCCACCTCTTTTAGAACCCAAGGATGTAGGCCATCAGGTCCAGGGAATTTACTGGCTTTTAGTCCCATTAGTTTCTCAAGTACTTTTTCTCTACTGATATTAATTACTTTAAGTTCCTCACTCTCATTAGCCCCTTGGTTCTCCATTATTTCTGGTATGCTTTTTGTGTCTTCTACTGTGAAGACAGATACAAAATATTTGTTTGACGCATCTGCCATTTCCTGATTCCCCATTATAATTTCTCCTGTCTCAGCCTCCAGGGGACCAACATTTACTTTTGCTACTCTCTTCCTTTTTGCATACTTGTAGAAGTTCTGACAATCTGTTTTTATATTTCTTGCCAGTTTACTTTCATATTCTATTTTCCCCCTTTTTATCAATTTTTTGGTCGTCCTTTGCTGGTTCCTAAAATTCTCCCAATCTTCAGGCTTACTACTCTTCTCGGCAACATTATGTGCCTCTTCATCTAATCTAATACTATCCTTCGTTTCTTTAGTTAACTACGGGTGGATTCAGGATATGGAGCCAGATGAGAGTTAGGAGATTATCATAGTACAGGTGGAGGCCATTCAGTCCATCATGCCTGTGCCAGCTCTTCGAAAGAGCTATCCAATTAGTCTCATTCCCCTGCTCTTTCCCCATAGCCCTGTAATTTTTTTTCCTTCGAGTATTTATCTAATTCCCTCTTGAAAGTTACTGTTGAATCTGCTTCCACCTCCTTATTATGGAGGTACTTTCCTCCCTCCTCCCTGATTTCTTCTGTTTCTTGGTGGCTGTGCATGAAATTTTCCTGCAATAAAAGCGTCCAATCAGCCATTTGTTTTGATGCTGCACAGAGTCTGAACCAGGAAGTGTCAGTTAGAATCGTGAATTCAATGTCAAATCAGGTACAGAAAGCAAAATAAAGAGAGGGTAAGAAATATTGAAGTAAGAGACAAAGACAAAGTAAAACATTTTAATTTTTTTTTTATTGTCCGAACAACAATTAAAATCAGAAGGAATGAGACTCCACACATGTAAAACTTAATTTTCAGTGCCAGAGAGATTGTTTGGCAGTAATTAAGACTTAACACGCCATTAAAAGTGAGCTTGGACTTAAAAAAAAACTTGACGGACCTTTTTTGGTGAGATTAGTCCATGTCCATCAGGGCAGTGCAGCAACTTCATGCCGTTCCATTCATTTGAAAAGGGATCCAGCCAGCGAGATGTCGTTCTCGCGCAGCTAATGGAGGAGAGTCGGATCTGGTACAGCAATAACCGGATTTCAGCGTTTGACTGCCCATGTGTGGTCGTCGGAAGTTGCTGTACCAGGTGCACAGAAATAACCGTGAGCTCAATATGGTTGCTTCACAAAGTCATCAGCACAACCAGGTTTGCCACATTTTGTCAGTTTTATAAATAGAAAAAATGTATTGTTGAATCTCAAAAACGTTTAATGACTTTGCAGTCAGGGGGAATAAACCCTTCCTGGATAAGGATGAATTTGGATTACATTTGGTGTAAAATAGCCAAACCCTCCTCTCCATCCCCCCACCCCCAATATACATGCACACACACACACACACACACACACACACACACACACAATCGAATTAATCATGCAGTAATCTGTTCCAACAAAAAACATGGTCTGATTAAAGTGTTTAACCCGCTGGAATTCCATGCAGTGAGAGCAAAAAGCAAGGGGTTTGGTTGTTCGGAATCATGTATAAGAAGGATGACTGACTGGGAAGGAATTTGTTACAGTGGAATTCAGTGCTTGGATCAGTTTGTTTTTTGGAGTTGACTGTATTGTAGGTAATACTTTTGTAATTCTATTAAAATTTTATAATTTTATTACATGAATATGTATCAATAAAATTCTCAATGAGCAAGTAATATAAAATTATTAAATTGCTGTAATAGCAATCTTTATTACATTCCAAACAATTGCATGGTACTCTTGAGAGCTTTTGCATATTGCAGGCTACGTTGTGAGCTGTAATAACCAAGATTGGCATCTCTAATTCACAGCAAAATAAACAAGCACAAGAATTTTTACATGAAAATTTGGCTTATTAAAAACTGAAACTTTCCGGCTGTTTTGTAGGGGCGGTCATGTTTTGTCTTAATGTCAACTGGGGGGGGGGGGGTAAACTCTCAAGCAAATATTAGCTGAGCATTAATCCTCACCAGCAGTCTTCAAACTGTCTATTTGGTCTCTGTAACTTTATAGATGTCATTGTTTTTCCCCTTTCCTTCCCTTTAGATCTTTCTGTGCTTGTATCAGCTGCTTGGACATGCCCAAGAGTATCCCTAAGATGGCCACCACTCACTTTTTGCTTTTACTCTTTTCCTGTGGGGAAATAGTTGGCTTTTGCTCCCTATTTTTCCCAGTTGCAAAGGCAAGATCAGGAACTCACAATATAGGGAGTCATGGATGCAAACCAGAAGCTTATTATAATCTCTCACTGCACTATCCAGTACCTTTGCATCTATGCAAAGACAATATAAATGCCATCAGACAGAGAAGAAGCAATATATAGTGTGCTGAGCACAAAAACAGGGACAATTATGGATGGGCTAAAAATTGATAAAGAGGAGGTACTCGAAAGGCTGGCTGTATTTAAAGTATGATGTGGAGATGCCGGTGATGGACTGGGGTTGACAATTGTAAACAATTTTACAACACCAAGTTATAGTCCAGCAATTTTATTTTAAATTCACAAGCTTTCGGAGACTTCCTCCTTCCTCAGGTAAATGTACAGGATCTCCTTGAAGCCTACGCATTTATACATATAGAACAATACATGGTGTTTACAGACTGCCCCTGCAACTGCCCGTTGCCAAGGCAATCACCGTGTTCAGACAGAGAGGTGTCACCTGCAGAACCCCCGAATACACATTCAACAAAAAAACAAACAGGAAAAAAAAAACAGAGAAGAAAAACAGAGAGAGGCAGAAACATCCGGAAGGCAGAGAGAGCCAGCAAATGACCCATTATATTAAAAACAGATAACATTTGTTCGCTGGTGGGGTAACGTGTAGCGTGACATGAACCCAAGATCCCGGTTGAGGCCGTCCTCATGGGTGCGGAACTTGGCTATCAATTTCTGCTCGACGATTTTGCGTTGTCGTGTGTCTCGAAGGCCGCCTTGGAGTACGCTTACCCGAAGGTCGGTGGATGAATGTCCATGACTGCTGAAGTGTTCCCCGACTGGGAGGGAACCCTCCTGTTTGGCGATTGTTGCGCGGTGTCCGTTCATCCGTTGTCGCAGCGTCTGCATGGTCTCGCCAATGACATTCATCCACCGACCTTCGGGTAAGCGTACTCCAAGGCGGCCTTCGAGACACACGACAACGCAAAATCGTCGAGCAGAATTGATAGCCAAGTTCCGCACCCATGAGGACGGCCTCAACCGGGATCTTGGGTTCATGTCACGCTACACGTTACCCCACCAGCGAACAAATGTTATCTGTTTTTAATATAATGGGTCATTTGCTGGCTCTCTCTGCCTTCCGGATGTTTCTGCCTCTCTCTGTTTTTCTTCTCTGTTTTTTTTTTCCTGTTTGTTTTTTTGTTGAATGTGTATTCGGGGGTTCTGCAGGTGACACCTCTCTGTCTGAACACGGTGATTGCCTTGGCAACGGGCAGTTGCAGGGGCAGTCTGTAAACACCATGTATTGTTCTATATGTATAAATGCGTAGGCTTCAAGGAGATCCTGAACATTTACCTGAGGAAGGAGGAAGTCTCCGAAAGCTTGTGAATTTAAAATAAAATTGCTGGACTATAACTTGGTGTTGTAAAATTGTTTACAAGTATTTAAAGTAGATAAGTTACCCGGTCTGGATGGGATGCATCCTAGGTTGCTCAGGGAAGTAAGGGTAAAAATTGCAGAGGTACTGGCCATAATCGTCCGAACATCCTTAGATATGGGGGTGGTGCCAGAGGACTGGAGAATTGCAAAAGTTACACCCTTGTTCAAAAAGGGTGTAAGGATAAACCCAACAACTATCGGCAAGTCAGTATAACCTCGGTGATGTAGAAACTTTTACAAACGATAATCAGGGACAGAATTGGCAGTCACTTGGACAAGTGTGGATTGATTAAGGAAAGCCAGCACGGATTTGTTAAAGGCAAATCGTGTTTGACCAACTTGATAGTTTTTTGATGAGTCAACAGAGAGAGTAGATGAGGGAAATGCAGTTGATGTGGTGTATATAGACTTTCAAAAGGCATAATAGACCTCGTCCTCACCAATCGACCTGTCGCAAATGCATCTGTCCATGACAGTATTGGTAGGAGTGACCACAGCACAGTCCTCGTGGAGACGAAGTCCCGTCTTCACACTGAGGACACCAGCCAACGGGTTGTGTGGCACTACCACCATGCTAAATGGGATAGATTCAGAAAAGATCTAGCAGCTCAAAACTGGGCATCCATGAGGTGCTGTGGGCCATCAGCAGCAGCAGAATTGTATTCCAGCACAATCTGTAACCTCATGGCCCGGAATATTCCTCACTCTACCATTACCAACAAGCCAGGGGATCAACCCTGGTTCAATGAAGAGTGTAGAAGAGCATGCCAGGAGCAGCATCAGGCGTACCGAAAAAAGAGGTGCCAACCCGGTGAAGCTACAACTCAGGACTACATGCATGCTAAACAGCGGAAACAACATGCTATAGACAGAGCTAAGCAATTCCACAACCAACGGATCAGATCACAGCTCAGCAGTCCTGCCACATCCAGTCACAAATGGCGGTGGATAATTAAACAACTAACGAGAGGAGGAGGCTCTGCAAACATCCCCATCCTCAATGATAGCGGAGACCAGCACGTGAGTGCAAAAGACAAGGCTGAAGCATTTGCAACCATCTTCAGCCAGAAGTGCCGAGTGGATGATCCATCTCGGCCTCCTCCCGATATCCCCACTGTCACAGAAGCCAGTCTTCAGCCAATTCGATTCACTCCACGTGATACCAAGAAACAGCTGAGTGCACTGGATACAGCAAAGGCTATGGGCCCCGACAACATCCCAGCTGTAGTGCTGAAGGCTTGTGCTCCAGAACTAGCTGCGCCTCTAGCCAAGTTGTTCCAGTACAGCTACAACACTGGCATCTACCCGACAATGTGGAAAATTGCCCAGGTATGTCCTGTCCACAAAAAGCAGGACAAATCCAATCCGGCCAATTACCACCCCATCAGTCTACTCTCAATCATCAGCAAAGTGATGGAAGGAGTCATCGACAGTGCTATCAAGCGGCACTTACTCACCAATAACCTGCTCACTGATGCTCAGTTTGGGTTCCGCCAGGAGCACTCAGCTCCAGACCTCATTACAGCCTTGGTCCAAACATGGACAAAAGAGCTGAATTCCAGAGGTGAGGTGAGAGTGACTGTCCTTGACATCAAGGCAGCATTTGACTGAGTGTGGCACCAAGGAGCCCTCGTAAAATTGAAGTCAATGGGAATCAGGGGTAAAACTCTCTAGTGGCTGGAGTCATACCTAGCACAAAGGAAGATGGTAGTGGTTGTTGGAGGCCAATCATCTCAGCCCCAGGGCACTGCTGCAGGAGTTCCTCAGGGCAGTGTCCTAGGCCCAACCATCTTCAGCTGCTTCATCAATGACCTTCCCTCCATCATGAAGTCAGAAATGGGGATGTTCGCTGATGATTGCACAGTGTTCAGTTCCATTCGCAACCCATCAAATAATGAAGCAGTCCAAGCCCACATGCAGCAAGACCTGGACAACATCCAGGCTTGGGCTGATAAATGGCAAGTAACATTTCATAGAATCATAGAAGTTACAACATGGAAACAGGCCCTTCGGCCCAACATGTCCATGTCGCCCAGTTTATACCACTAAGTTAGTCCCAATTTCCTGCACTTGGCCCATATCCCTCTATACCCATGTAACTGTCCAAATGCTTTTTAAAAGACAAAATTGTACCCGCCTCTACTACTGCCTCTGGCAGCTCGTTCCAGACACTCACCACCCTTTGAGTGAAAAAATTGCCCCTCTGGACCCTTTTGTATCTCTCCCCTCTCACCTGTGCCAGACAAGTGCCAGGCAACAACCATCTCCAACAAGAGAGAGTCTAACCATCTCCCCTTGACATTCAACGGCATTACCATCACCGAAACCCCACCATTAACATCCTGGGGGTCACCATTGACCAGAAACTTAACTGGACCAGCCATAAAAAATACTGTGGCTACGAGAGCAGGTCAGAGGCTGGGTATTCTGCGGCGAGTGACTCACCTCCTGACTCCCCAAAGCCTTTCCACCATCTACAAGGCACAAGTCAGGAGTGTGATGGAATACTCTCCACTTGACTGGATGAGTGCAGCTCCAGCAACATCAAGAATCTCGACACCATCCAGGACAAAGCAACCCACTTGATTGGCACCCCATCCACCACACTAAACATTCGCTCCCTTCACTACCGGTGCACCGTGGCTGCACTATGTACCCTCCACAGGATGCACTGCAGCAACTCGCCAAGGCTTCTTCGACAGCACCTCCCAAACCCGCGACCTCTACCACCTAGATGGACAAGAGCAGCAGGTACACGGGAACAACATCACCTGCACGTTCCCCTCCAAGCCACACACCATCCCGACTTGGAAATATATCGCCGTTCCTTCATCGTTGCTGGGTCAAAATCCAGGAACTCCCTTCCTAATAGCACTGTGGGAGAACCTTCACCACATGGACTGCAGCGGTTGAAGAAGGCGGCTCACCACCACCTTCTCAAGGGCAATTAGGGATGGGCAATAAATGCCGGCCTCGCCAGCGACGCCCACATCCCATGAATGAGTAAAAAGAAAATAGGCTTATCAAGATTGAAACCCATGGAATAAAAGGGGCAGTGGCAGCATGGATACAGAATTGGTTAAGTAACAGGAAACAGAGAGTAGTGGTGAATGGTTGTTTTTCATACTGGAGGGAAGTGTACAGTGGTGTTCCCCAGGGGTTGGTACTCGAACCACTGCTTTTCTTGATATATATTAATGACTTGGACTTGGGTGTACAGGGTGCAATTTTCAAATTTGCAGATGACGCAAAACTTGTAAGTGTAGTGAACAGTGAGGAGGGTAGTGATAGACTTCAACAGGATATAGACTGGCTGGTGACATGGGCGGACACGTGGCAGATGAAACTTAATGCAGAAAAATGCGAGATGATAAATTTTGGTGGGAAGAATGAGGAAAGGCAATATAAACTAAAGGGCACAATTCTAAAGGGGGTACAGGAACAAATAGACCTGGAGGTATATGTACACAAATCATTGAAGGTGGCAGGGCAGGTTGAGAAAGCAGTTTAAAAAAAAGCATGCGGGATCCTGGGCTTTGTAAATAGAGGCATAGAGTTAAAAAGTAAGGAAGTCATAATGAACCTTTATAAAACACTGGTTCGGCCACAGTTGGAGAATTGTGTCCAGTTCTGGGCACTGCACTTTAGGAAGGATGTGAAGGCCTCAGAAAGGGTGCTGAAGAGATTTACTAAAATGATTCCAGGGATGAGGGACTTTAGTCAAGTGGATAGACTGGAGAAGCTGGGGTTGTTCTCCTTGGAACCGAGAAGGTTGAGATGAGATTTGATAGAGGTATTCAAAATCATGAAGAGTCTCGACAGAGTAGATAGAGAGAAACTATTCCTATTGGCGGAAGGGTCAAGAACCAGAGGACATCGATTTGACATAGCGAGTGGTTACGATCTGAAATGCACTGCCAGAGGGAGTGGTTGAGGCAGATTCAATCATAGCCTTCAAAAGGGAACTGATTAAATACTTGAAAGGAAAAAATTTGCAGGGCTGTGGAGATCGGGCAGGGTAGTGGAACTGGATAGATTGCTCTTACATAGAGCCGGTATGGACTCGATGGGCTGAATGGCCTTCTTCCTTGTAGTAACCTTTCTATGATTCTAATTATGGAGTATTTTTTGCTTGAATTAAAAATGCCATGAAATTAAATGGGAAACAATTTGGTCTTTTGAAATGTTACGCAGTGGGAATGAATTGGAAAAGGGTTTGGTGAACTGAAATCTGTGCAGTGAGAGCCACTGCTACATAATATGCTGGTGCTTCATGGTAGAAGCAAGTTTAACATTTTGTTCTTCATTGAGCTATTCTAGAAAGGAAGGGCAACAAATGTGTCAAACCTTCATTTTGCAAAAATGTTTCTCAAGAGTAATTGGGACATAATATTTTAGGCATTACTTATTGAGCTTGGTCAATCTTTACATATATTTTATAGACTCAGCCTTAAATTCTAATACTAAAAAACTATTGTACTTGTGGTTCATTTGGCTCTGGATAAACATGTGGTTTTGACAGCTGTCATACTTGGGGATTTCTGACTGTACCAAAAAGCCTTGCTGTAATGTTAATGTGTGTTTAAAAATGCTACTATTGAGTTATGTCTAACAAAGATGACGAGAAGGCAGATCTAGACCTGAGCTGGGAATTAAGATGTAGCAGGTTGATTTTCCTCGCTGGAAATTGATTCAAAGGGAAAAACGAACTAGTGAAAATTCTATCTTTTTCAGGATTGTGCAGTCTTTGGTGTTTCGCTTTGTTATCGAAGGAGTTGCAATAGCAATTTTTTGTTAAAAGTCTGAAGTTGCTGCTATTGTTCAGTCCCGTATTTTCCAAAATAAACCTGCTTCTTGATTTATCTGCGATCTCGTCTTACCAGTGTGTTTATCAGTTCTGCCTATCAAAAGATTGGAGAATCGCATGTGGGGGAACATGCGAGTTTACGTATTCAGTTCCTATGTTCAGGGTGTGATGCATTGCTATCTGTTTAGCTTTTCCATAAGTAGATATTGGACACTGTGGGCCCGATTTTAGCAGGGGTGCGGGTTCTCGGCGGGTGGGCTAGCGGCGCGTGGGTAACGCGCCCGGTGAAATTAGTGGGTTTCCCGCGCGATCGTAGCAGGCAACCCACTAATTGGAGCCACTTACCTGCTCCTCCGGGCTCCCCTCTGCTGATCTGCACGTCAGGCAGGCTGCGCATGCGCAGTAAGATCTGTCAGCTGGAGGCGCTCTATTTAAAGGGGCAGTCCTCCACTGACAGATGCTGCAACCAATAGCAAAGATGACTGCATGGAGCAGCCCAGGGGGAAGGCTGCTCCCAGTTTAATGATGCCTCACCCCAGGTATCAATACATGGGGTGAGGAGGAGGGGGAGGACAGAGATCTTCCACCCGGCGGGCGGGAGGAAGCGGCCCGCCTCTGCCACCAGGAAGGGCTGGCTCGAGGTGGCAGAGGGGGTCACCTGCGCCACCAACATATCGCCCACCTGCACACAGTGCAGGAGGCGGTCCAATGACCTCAGTAGGTCAGCCAAAGTGAGTACACATAGTCTTTCCCCTACACTCCGTCTGCCACATCACTGCCCCCACCCCACATCTCCTTCGGCACTACCAACACTACTCTGTCACATCACCCCTCATACCCACTCAAACCCCATCCTCATCTTACCTGCACCTACTCACCTCACCAGTACTCACCCCGCCACTACAACGAAACCCAATCCTCATACAATCTCATGGCTCTATCCCATACTCACCCTCTCGTGCATCTCTCTCACGGCCAGCCTCACTCAACCTGCCACCACCTGTGCTGCAGCCACAGGGCATGCATCACATATGTGCAGTAGGCAGCGTAAGGCAAATGTGTCGTGAGCATGAAGGGGATGCACAAGGGTGTTTGAGGGTTTGTCATGGTTGTTACTTCTATTGAATTTCAGAACAACTCACATCACACATTATATTGGCACCACTACTGCCATGTCTTCGCGAATCCTGTCCGGTTTGTGCAATAATGCCCGCTCCTGGGTATCACTATGAGGACCCACCACTGATGCCACCCATTGTGTCACTGCAGAGTGGGTGTAGGTGTATTTGCAGGGCTCTTCTGCACAGACGACTGAGTGACATCGGCGATGTCCCCGGTTGCACCCTGGAAGGCTGTGGAGGAGAAGTTCGGGAGGGCAGTGGTGACTTTGACAGCGACAGGTAAGAAGATGGTGCTGGGGCCAGCCAGGAGCAGCTCAGCATGAAAGAGGCTGCAGATGTCCACGGCTACATGTCGAGTGACTCTGAGCCTCCGTGTGCACTGCTGCTCAGAGAGGTCCAGGAGGCTGAGCCTCGGTCTGTGGAACCTGTGGCGAGGGTAGTACCCTCTGCGACGCATCTCTCTCTGCGGTAGCCCTCCCTCCTGCTGTGCAGGTGGATGTGTCACAGCACTGTGTTGTGGAGCTCCACGTGTCAGAGTGGACGGCGTGGATGGCGAGGCTGGTGAGGCTGGTGATGCTGTTCGCCCTCCGAGGAGGTCATGACTGCAGCTACGGCGGCCCCCATCCGGAAGATGTACATCTGAGGGGGTCCGCAAGGTAGGTACATGTCTCCGGACCCCGGGGTAAGTGTGCAGGTTGGTGACTTTGAACGTCAGGAGGGGGGTGGTGGAGGCCAAACTTTGTCCCAAGTGACAGAGTGGCCTCCTGCAATGGGTGAGGGTCTTCCCCCCACACCTGTCAAATGGACCTTTGCAGCTGGCACAGGATGACAGCTGCAACACGTCCATTCGATCTGGGAGTGTTTCCCCCAGTGTGGGAAACAGTCCCATGTTGATCCAAAATCACACACAGTCCCTTAATCAGGTCAGTTAATGACCTGAAATAGCTAAATAAATACTCTCAAGTGGCATCCCGCTGGCTTTAATTGCCTGCAGGATTCCCACCAGCGGGGGCTGCGCGCGCATCAGCGGGGAACCCGGAAGTGGGCGGGATCGAGGCGGGATCCGTTCGGGATCCTGGATTTCCCGATTTTCTAGGCCCCCCCGCCTAGAACGCACCCGATGGCGGGTGCTAAAATCGGGCCCTGTGAGTCAATCCCAGAACATAAGAGACATGGAATCTGATTAAGAGAGTAAATAACACTACTGAACCTGAGAAGCTATCTACATCAGATCTCAATTAGTAATAAAACTATGGAATATATTCTGTTGTCTCAATCAAGTGTAATGCATGTGTGAATCTCTCTTTGTCCAAAAGATCTGAGCCCAAAAGTTAAAATGCAACTTTATAGCTATTCTTAGTCATGTATTTTGACATAGTTTCTTGATGCAATATGAATTATGCATGATCACCTGGTCTGTGTATTCTGGCCTGTTGGATTCAGAGCACCGTGTAATATTTTCCTAATTTGCAAAAGCAATATTTTTTGTGATGAGGTGTTTATTTCTGATGGATCCTGGCATTCATTAGCATAGAATCATAGAAAGTTATGGCACAGAAGGAGGCCATTCGGTCCATCATGTCCGTGCCGGCCGAAAAAGAACTATCCAGCTTAATCCCACTTTCCAGCACTTGATCCATAGGTTACGGCACTTCAAGTGCACATCCAAGTACTTTTTAAATGAGTTGAGGGTTTCTGCCTCTCCCACCCTTTCAGGCAGTGAGGTCCAGACCCCCACCACCCTCTGGGTGAAATAATTTCTCCTCAGCTCCCCTCTAATCCTTCTACCAATTACTTCCTCCCATTTATTGTGTACTCCCTTGCCTTGTTTGCCCTCCTCAAATGCATTACCTCACACTTCTCTGGATTGAATTCCATTTGCCACTTTTCTGCCCACCTCACCAGTCCATTGATATCTTCCTGCAGTCTACAGCTTTCCTCCTCACTATTAACCACACAGCCAATTTTTGTATCATCTGCAAACTTCTTGATCAAGCCCCCCAGATTCATTAATATATACCACAAAAAGCAAGGGACCAACTACAGAGCCTTGCGGGACCCCACTGGAAACAGCCTTTCAGTCGCAAAAACTCCTGTCAACCATTACCCTTTGGTCCCTGCCACTGAACCAATTTTGGATCCAACTAGCCACTTTCCCTTGGATCCCAAGGGCTTTTACTTTTTTGACCAGTCTGCCATGTGGGACCTTGTCAAAAACCTTGCTAAAATCCATGTACACTACATCAAAGCGTTACCCTCATCGACCCTCCTTGTTACCTGCTCAAAAAATTCAATCAAGTTAGTCAGACATGACCTTCCCTTAACAAATCCATGCTGACTGTCCTTGATTAACCAGTGCCTTTCTAAATGACGATTTATGCTGTCCCTCAGCATTGTCAACATGTTGGAGGGTAGTGTCTTACGTGAGGTGGAAAGAGTTTTTCAATGGAAGTTCTTCAGAATTGATGCAGTTGATTTTCAAATGCCAGCTGTCCGTTTCTTTCTTGAGAAATGGGAGGCCGGCAGTTGAAAATCGAGGGGATGGGGGAAGGGGAGAGGGGCCACGGCAACTTCCCCTGGACGCCCAAAGCCCACCCAATATAACTTCAGGTGGGCCTGTAAATGAGCAATTTGCTTGTTTTGCATGTCTGCTTATCTTCCCCCCACCCCACCTTCCTCCTGAGCTGGCTGACTCAGCATAGAAGTCGACTGACTTCCCACTCTCCCATGACTGGCGAGCTCCAGGGGAGTACCCTTTGGTGCTCACAGTTCACTGGCTACAATTAAATGAAGCCCGAACCTGAAAATGGTTCAGGCTTCCCAATGCCGGCATCGGGCTGGCGGAAATCAAAAATCTTCCCAATTAGTCACTCTTATTTAGTTGCTAATGTTTCTTCTTTGAATTACTTTGGTGGTGATTACTTGGATTGTGCCATGTTTGAAATTGGGTTCTGTTGCTGTTTGTTTTTTTTTTATGTCTTGTCTCAGTTTTCAATAGGTCATTTATTTTTGACTCAGCGATCTTTCTCACCACTCTTTGGTTAATTTTCTGCCCATTAAAATGAATAGATGGCAAATCATGGTCTGTGTGTCTGCAATAAGTTCCCTTTGAGTGTCACTCCCCAGTGGGATGCAGGCGCTTGGTATCAGCTCTCATATGTGAGACCACACACTTTGCCTTGGGCGGGATGGGGAACAACTTGGTAAATGAAGGGGAATTCTGTGGTGTTCACCAGCCATCATGGGTGGATCGGCTAATCTTCAGTAATCCACCTTAAAGAATTAATTTTGTTGAGCTGGATACATTTGAATTGAATTCATGTCGGCATGAAACTGCCCAACTTGAAGTGAGTTGTGTGACCAGATGTGATCAGTAATTAGCTTGATTTTACCGAGCGTTGCACAGCTTTTCTGTAGCGATTAATCCTCTGCTGAGGTTAACTGCTGATTTTATTCCTTGAAATATGTTTTTACTTCTATCCAAAAATCTCTCAAAGTTTGATTAGCAACACACACTGCATAAAAGCTGGTAATTCATTCGCCATAATAGAGGGGTTGTTATTTGAGAGCAATTTAAATTTTGTCGGAGGAGGCCTCGGTATCTATATTTGTCTGGTATCACTGGTTGGAAGAGTGCTCATAGAAATGGAATACGTGGTACAGATAGTGTGCTCTCTAGTATGGCATTTGGATAATGCACTTGCTTTTAGTACATCTGTTTATTTCAAACACTGACATTATCCTTAAAGGGCACTGTAGTTCAAGAAAAGGAAGATTCAAGTGAGACTAAAACTATGATTGTCTTATTTAGTGTGGAAAGGGAGAGGAGGGCCAGATTCTTTGCTTCTATGCTGCTAAAACATGACACATTTTGATTTGGAATGGTCTCAAACCTGCATCTGTTGTAAAAGGAATAGCGAAGACAAGCATTTGCACAACACCTTGTTATGTTTCTCAGAAACCTGAGAAAGCACTTCAGTTATAATGAATTATTTGGAAATGAAGAGATTATTATTATGTCGGCAAATAGAGCAGCCATTTTGCACACACAAAGTTCCATAAACAATGAATTTTTTTGGTGGTATTGGTAGAGGGAGGATTTTTAGATGAGGTCGAAGATTAGCCATGATCTTATTGAATGGCGGAGCAGGCTCGAGGGGCCGTATGGCCTACTCCTGCTCCGATTTCTTATGATCTATTGTAATGTAGGAAACCCGGCAGCCAATTTGCACACAGCACAGCATTTTCTTGAGTCTGCTCTGTTCTATTCTATTCTGTTCTCTTCTTACCTAATAGTCAGTGACTATTACCGACGTTTATATCCAACTATCCATACATTAACTAGAACCACAAAGCCATAGAGTCTCGATTCCACTCCTATAGTAAGATTATCTTTTTATACATCCTCTTTCTACACAAATGAAACAGAAACAAGTCAGGACATCGGGTTGCTATCAAATACTCGCATAAACATTGCAGCTTTGATAAAGCAAACCATTTCATCCTGGTAACAGGAACGGTTTTACTGGTACAAATGATTTTGTATTCCAGGGAAAACGCTTGGCAATAAAAGAACATATTGGCTACAACAACAACTTGCATTTACATAATGCCCTTAACCTAGTAAAACGTCCCAAGGCACTTCATAGGAATGTTATCAAACAAAATTTGACACCAAGCCTCATAAGAAGATATTAGGACCAAACATTTGGTCAAAGAAGTAGGTTTTAAGGAGCGTCTTAAAGGAGGAGAGAGAGGTAGCGAGGTTTAAGGAGCGAATTCCAGAGCTTAGGGCCTAGGCAGCTGAAGGCACGGCCGCCATTGGTGGAGTGATTAAAATCGAGGCTGCGCAAGAGGCCCGAATTGGAGAAGCGCCGAGATCTCAGAGGGTTGTCGGGCTAAAGGAGGTTACAGAGGTAGGGATGGGTGAGGCCATGGTGGGATTTTAAAAACAAGGATGAGAATTTTAAAATTGAGGTGTTGCCGGACGGGGAATCAATATAGGTCAGTGAGCACAGGGGTGATAGGTGAATGGGACTTGGTGCGAGTTGGGATACGGGCAGCAGAGTTTTGGATGAGCTTAAGTTTATGGAGGGTGGAAGATGGGAGACCGGCCAGGAGAGGAATTGAATAGTCAAGTCTAGAGTTAACAAAGGCATGTATGAGAGTTTCAGCAGCAGATGAGCTGAGGCGGGGCAGAGACGGGCGATGTTATGGAGGTGGAAGTAGGCGGTCCTGATGATGGAGCGGATATGTGGTTGGAAGATCAAATTGGACGCCAAGGTTGTGAACGGTCTGGTTCAGCCTCAGACAGTGGCCAGGGAGAGGTAAGGAGTCGGTGGCTAGGGAATGGAGTTTGTGGCGGGGGCCAAAAATAATGGCTTTGGTCTTCCCAATATTTAGTTGGAGGAAATTTCTGCTCATCCAGTACTGGATGTCGGACAAGCAGCGTGACAAATCAGAGACAGTGGAGGGTTCGATAGTGGTGGTGGTGAGGTAGAGCTGTCATCAGCGTACTTATGGAACTAGATGTTTTATTAGCTTAATAGAATCTCACCAATCTACAGTTATTTTCCAATATCACGACATGTTGCTATGGCAAGACAAGAAGAATTTGTAATGTTACGAATGTTAGCAGTACAAGGCTTATGACAGATATATTAATTTATGGTCTTTTTGCCACATATCAGCCTACATTATGATTGCAAGTCTTGAATGGGCTTCAACCTACAACCTTCTGACCCAGGGATGAGAGGTCTACCAACTGAACCAAACCAGCTTTTAAAACCCATCTCTTGTGATGTATTGAGGTTTGGTGGCCCCATCATATTTGTCATGCAGCTTTTTAAAATCTTGGTTTGTGAAACATGCACACCAACTTCTATATTATAGCCAACTGCAACCACTTATAGTCAAGTTTTAAAATTGGGTTGAAGCATGCTCTGTCAGTGTTCCGGCTACTTTGTGGATACCAACATAGCTCATCCGATTGGTAGGCATGCAGTTTACCTAGTTTACAGCCAACACTGCACAGGAATTGACAGTGATGCATACACAGCTATACTGTACCACATTTGAGTGAATTATTAAACTTACCCACTGCACTTGTCTGTTTGGAATGCCTAACAAGTTCCATACAATTGAAATACTGTTACATTAAGGATGCTGCATATAGAGGCATTGAAGAAAAATAAATAGTTTTGAAATAAATGCACATTTGCAGACAGCTTTATTGTACCCATGGATGAATTGCTGATGACCATTGACTGAACAGAAAGATTGCAAAACCCAAATCCTTTATTGGTTCAGTTGGAGTCGGGTTCTGTCCTTCAAATAATCCTCTCAGGAATGTGAAGACAGGCTGTATATTCCGAAGGCCTAAATTAATGGCTTGTAGCATTATTCTGGAGAAGTACAAACACAAGGACAAACATGGTTGATTACCCTGTTCATCTAAGCAAGAAAGAAAAGGGCGTGGATGTATTTTTTCTTTTCAAACCACTTTTCACAAACTAATATGGAAAGTGTCCTTTAGAATAGCACTGTTCACTTGTGCAGTGTGCATTTGCGATCAAACTGAATTATGCATATACCCCCTCATACTAAGGGCATTAAACCCTTCATTGGGATTTTTTCCAAGTGTGTTAAAATGTGAGTGATTATAAGATGGATTTTAAGTTTAGGGAGTATTTTAAATATCACATGTGTTCTCTTCTGTATCTTTTCAGAAAAGATAGTTGTTGGTCTCCTTGTCACAAGTTCCATCTCCAGCCCATGAAGGTCGATAAGTACTGTACACCTGGGATGAGACCAGTGAGACTTTGCAAGCGACTGTTAGGAATTTACCATGGCAGGCACAAAGCGATATGTGCTGCATGAAAGTAAATGGTCTGAAGTATCTACAGCTGTCCTGTCTGAAAATACACTGCCTGAGATAGATAGCTACTAGGCATTTGAATCTTAAGAAAATCCCAGGCAGGTGTTATGATGGCACAGCACATTGGAGCAAATAATGAAAGTGATGGGCGCAGTAACAAAGATGAATAGACAACGGTGAATGCTGGAAATCTGAAATTTTGAGTTCTGTTGATGGGTCACACCCAAAACTCTAATCTTGTAGTCTTTCTCTTTCATTTGCCGATCAAACGTATGTGCATTTCCAGCAATTTCTGTTTTTATTTTGCAGGATTCAAGTTCATGCCCATGATTCACCAATTTCTGAAGCCCCCCTGGAGTAAAGCACGGGGTCATGTGCTTTTCCACAGGGAGGATGGAATATATGAAAGGTGACCCATATTGCTTTTGCACATGCTCCAGTAATGTTCTGCTGTGTGATGGCAGTGCCTATCAAGTACAACTAACACTGGGAAATAGAGAGTTCATTTGCTCTCAAACGATAGTTGTATACATACAGCTTTCAAATGGTGGTTTTGCACCATATGTGTAGAAAATATATACAGTATGTATCTATCAGTAATGGTACACAAATGAATACTGACTCTGCTATCAGCAACACTGCTTGTCCTTTGCTCAAACATAGGCTCTTCTGTTGTGATGGCCAGACCGTTTACCCACTTTATAGGATGCTAACTCCAAGCAGCAATTATTCAGGATCTGTTGAAAAGGATAACCTTGAACATCAGTGAGGTATTTCACAAATACTATGGAAACAGCCAGTGCTAAATTGTGGCATTGATTAATCAAACATAATAGATGGTGGAAAGATGATACCATTCATTACGTTCTAGTTACATTCACTAATTGTGATTAATGCATAAGATTAGTTTCAGTATGGGATGAAGCTCACTGCCTTAACTAATTCTGCACTGAATTAATTAATGGAAATTTTTTTGAATCTGAATGATGGCTCATTGCTACGTGACTGACTGCCCAGAAATAATCGGGTTTGGACAGATGCGAGATAACAGACATTGCTAACGGATCCTTTCCATCAGCCCATATAGTCCCTTTGCAAATAAAACAAATCTCTAGGTCATCACTGCACTGCAGACAGATGAAAATAATTGATTAAAACTATATTTGACGTTAGACATTGTGTATGAGAATGTAAGACTGCAGATGTTACAGAAGTCACCAAGCATGCAGTGAAGTTATTTGAGGCTTTAATACTCTCAGCCACCACCACTAAATCACATCAAATGCATCTTGTTTTGCCATCTAATTTTTTTAAATCCCAGAATTCCAGCAGGAATTTTCCAGCATTCAAAGATAAACAGGTTAGAAAATTGAGGCACAAGTTCAATTGATGCCTGATATCTGTCATTAAGTGAACTGCCATTACTGAAGGTGTGGAGGTTGATCAAGTAGGTTTGCACTGGAATTACCTCCAAGAAGCTCATTGGCTCTTGCTTTGTTCTCTGGTTATGTTCGGCTTCCTCCACTTCCAGCATGGAAGTTGTAGATCGTTCAGGATGAGCCATTTAATGCATTTTTATAGTTGTTTGAGAGAGTGTTACATAGAGTTTTAGTTTCCTGGAGGAAGAGATTTCATGTGGGTGCTATATGTATCAAAATCACCAATGCATTCTTCATAAAGATATTTACGATTTTGCTACATATAGTGCACAGAGGTAATGTCGTTCTCTCCCACTCCAGCCCTAGGTTAAGTGATTCCGTTGTGTGTAGGTCTTGCAAGTATCAAGATTTCAGAATTGCAGGTCCATTTATTACAGATAGAATAATAGATGCCTTGGAAGTGTTAGGCTATATTCCAATCCATCTGATCAAAATCCCAAGTAGTTTATGACCATCATCTGAACCCCAAAATTAAATTAGTACTTTGTAATCACTTTAGCGTACCTATTCATTTCTGAATGTTCAGAGAAGAATTCTTTCCTATTGGCTGGGGAGAGAGAAATTTCACACGTGCTGTCAGTCTAGACATGGAAAGAAGAAATTCCGAATGAAAAATGAAAGAATGTCTATTTGTTTTCCATAATTAATAGCTTGCTAGTAAAATCATATTCTCAGACATCATAAGTTTCAAGGCTGTATACTCCTGCAATTTTGTTAGTGAGCTGTTAATTATAGAGAAAAATGGACATCGCAGCATTTTTCGTTGAAGAATTTCACCCCCCATAACCTGTTCAGTGGACAATAGTGGCATGAAGTTGTGCCACTCAGGAGTGGGGTACAAGTTAAATTGGCACTGAGTTCCTGATTTCAGTCATCCTGCTGTTGGATAACACCAAACAGAAACCCAGTTCTTTGTCAGAGGGAAGGAGGAAGGTGCACAGTAATGGTCAACACAGAGGCGACATTGGCAGAGGCTTGGGAGCAGGCTAGGTGCAGTAGATGTGTAACCCAAGGAAGAATTCCCAGGTAGGTTACCCTTAGAATCAACCAGTAGTTGATTATAGGGAAACTGAAGGAGCAGTGAAGATTACAATTAACTGTGTGTGAATATGCTATCGTCTCAGTAAATGCAGGACAATTTTTTAAGAAAGAGAAAAGAACCAGTCTTCTGTGCTCGGAACTTGTGAAATCTTCAATATTAAAACAAGTACTCAATTGTGATTCATCAATATTTATTGAGCAGCTTTAACATTTAGATTACCCAAAACCTACAGTGCAGTTTGGCCACTTGGGGGTGATGGGAAGCAGAATCTTGAAGCAAAATTTTCCAATAAATATCAATGAAGCTGTCAAATCCCGATTAAACCCTGCTTTGCCAGAAAATGTCAGAGTTCCTATAAACTGCAGGTAGAAATAGCCAGCTGACACATGGTGCCTTGAGTCATTTTATTCAGCAAATTTAATCGAAACAGGAAAACAAACAACATTGAATAAAACATAAACTTCGACAGGATGGAATAATGTGTTGAGCATTTTATCCTTAAATGAGGAGTTTAAATTTCAGGAACTCTGCCCAGTGGCACGTGGTAATTGAATAAAGGTGATTTCAGACTTATGGGGACTAAATAAGAATGGAACAAGCTCATGACAGGACTTTCTTTTGCTGAAGAATAGAATGCTGAGAGGAGACATTATACAGAAATTCAGAATAATAGAGGTATAAATGAGGCAGCAGGTGATTCCTCTTGGACATGGGAAAGTAATTACCACCTACTGCTCTCCATCAGCTGATAACTCAGTATGCCTCCATGTCGAACACAACTTGGAGGAAGCCCTGAGAGTAGCAAGGGCATAGAATGTACTCTGTTAGGAACTTCATCCTCCTTCACCAAGAGTAGCTCGGTACTACCACCACTGGCCAAATCCTGAAGGATATTGCTGCCAGATTAGGCTTGTGGCAGGTGGTGAGAAAACCAAACCAGAGGGAATAACCTACTTGACCTCATCTTCACTGTTGGAGATGCACCTGTCCATGACAGCATTGGTAGGAATGATCACCGCACAGTCCTCGTGGAGATCAAATTCCATCTTTATACTGAGCATACCCTCCATCGTGCCTTGTGGCAATACCACCGTGATAAATTAGATCGACTAGGAATAGATCTAGTAGCTGAAAACTGGGGATCCATGAGGAACTGTGGGCCATCAGCAACAGCCTAATTGTATATCACCACAATCTATAACATCATGGTCCAGCATCTCACTCACTCCTCCATCATTGTCAAGCCAGATGACCAACCCTGGTTCAATGAGAAGTGTAGAAGAGCATGCCAGAAGCAGTACCAAGTGAACCTGGTAAAGCTATATGCATGCTAAACGGTAAAAACAGTATTCTACAGACAATGCTAAGCATTTCCAAAATCAGCAGATCAGGTACAAGCTCTGCAACCCTGCCATGTCCAGTCATGAATGGTGGTGGCCAATTAAGCAACTAACAGGAGGAGAAGGCTCCATGATAATCCCTAGCCCCAACAATGGCAGAGCCCAGCACGTCATTATAAAGGACAAGGCTGAAGCATTCGCAACTATCTTCAGCCAAAAGTGCTGATTGGATGATCCTTCCTGGCCTCTTCCTGAGACCTTCACCATCACTGATGCCAACTATTAGCCAATTCAATTCACTCCAGGTGACATGAAGAAACAGCTGAGTGCGCTAGTCACAGCAAAGGCTATGGACCCTGACGACATCTCGGTGCAGTGCTGAAGACGTGTGCTCAAGAACTAGCCGCACCCCGAGCTAAGCTGTTCCAGTACAGCTACAATACTGGCATCTACCTGACAATGTGGAAAATTGCCTAGGTATGTCCAATTCACAAAAACCAGGACAAATCCAACCCGGCAAATTACGTCCGATGAGCCTACTCTCAGTCATCAGCAAAGTGATAGAAGGCGCCATAAACAGTTCTATCAAGTGGCACTTACTTACCAATAACCTGTTCACCGATGCTAAGTTTGAATTCCGCCAGGAACACTTGGCTCCAGACCTCATTACAGCCTTGGTCCAAATATGGATGCAAGCATAATTCTAGATGTGAGATGAGACTGACTGCCCTTGATATCAAGACAGAATTCAACAGAGTGTGGAGGTAAGAAGCTCTAGCAAAACTGAAGTCAATGGGGATCAGTGGGAAAACTCTCCAATGACTGGAGTCGTACCTGCCACAAAGGAAGATGGTTGTGCTTGTTGAAAGCCGATCATCTCAGCCCCATAACATCGCTGCAGGAGTTCCCCAGGGCAGCATCCTAGGCCCAACTATCTTCAGCTGCTCATCAATGACCTTCCCTCTATCACGTCAGAAGTGAGGCTGTTTGTTGTTGGTTGCACTGTGTTCAGCTCCATTTGCAATTCCTCAGATAATGAAGTAACAAGAGCCTAACCACTTCTCCTTGACATTCAATGGCATTACCATCATGGAATCCGCCACCATCAACATCCTGGAGGTCATCATTGATCAAAAACTCAACTGGAATGCCGGGCGAGCCCTGTTATCTCTATAACAAGGGGACATAGATTCAAGGTTAAAGGCGGGAGGTTTAGAGGGGATTTGAGAAAGAACTTTTTCACCCAGAGGGTGGTTGGAGTCTGGAACTCACTGCCTGAAAGGGTTGTGGAGGCAGGAACCCTCACAACATTCAAGAAGCATTTGGATGAGCACTTGAAATGCCATAGCATACAAGGCTACGGACCAAATGCTGGAATATGGGATTAGAGTAGACAGGGCTTGATGGCCGGCGCGGACACGATGGGCCGAAGGGCCTCTATCCGTGCTGTATAACTCTATGACTCTATATATGCCGTGGCTTCCAGACCAGGTCAGAAGTTGGGTATACTGCAGCGAGTGACTCATCTCCTTACTCCCCAAAGCCTTTCAACCAGCTACAAGGTGGAAGTTAGGAGTGATGTGGAGATGCCGGTGATGGACTGGGGTTGACAATTGTAAACAATTTTACAACACCAAGTTATAGTCCAGCAATTTTATTTTAAATTCACAAGCTTTCGGAGGCTACCTCCTTCCTCAGGTGAACGATGTGGAAATGATTTCCACATCGTTCACCTGAGGAAGGAGGTAGCCTCCGAAAGCTTGTGAATTTAAAATAAAATTGCTGGACTATAACTTGGTGTTGTAAAATTGTTTACAGAAGTTAGGAGTGTGATGGAATACTGTCCACTTTCCAAATGGGTACGGCTGGAACAACACTCAAGAAGCTCAACACCATCCATGACAAAGCAGTCCGCTTGACCGGCAGCCCACCCACCACCTTAAACATCCATTCCCTCCACCATTGGTGTAGCGTGGATGCTGTGTGCAGTATCTATAGGATGCACTGCAGCAACTCATCAAGGCTTCTTGGGCTACACCTTCCGAACCCACGACCTCCACCATCCAGAAGAACAAGGGCATATGCTTAGGAACACCATCACCACCACGTTCCCCTGCAAGTCACACACCATCCTGACTTGGACATATATTGCGGTCCCTTCATAGTTACTGGGTCAAAAATCCTGCAACTCCCTATCTAACAGCATTGTGGGAGTACCTTCATCACACGGACTGCAGCATTTCAAGAAGAAGGCCCATCACCATCTTCTCAAGGGCAATTAGGGATGGGCATTAAATGCAAAGCTCACCTGGCCTCAAGCAAGATTAGAGAGTAGAAGAATTTAGTCCCCCGCAGGATAGTTGAAATACGTGATAGATTACCAGAAAAAAGTAAATCATTCTGGGTCAGTTGTTTCCTCTCAAAAAGAAACCGGATTAATACAGGCCTAGAAAGGGAATTAAGGATTCCAGAGATATTAATGGATTTTTTTTTACGGCGGGATTCGAAAGAAAGTATAGAGACCTTTGATGGGGAAGTCCATGAATAAGGTGGTTATGCATGAATCATGAAAGGGTTAGGCTTGATGGGCCAGATGGCCTTTTGAAAACTCCAGCCTTCTTTTCTAATGGGAATTTTTGTGTTTTTTTTACACTGCAGTTTTCTGCTCCGCTCTCTTCCCCTAAAGGTGCTGAATAATGCTTAAGTACTTTTTCTGGGTGATGGCCGACCTCTTATAGCTTCCCCAATGAGGCTCAAACCAAGACATTGAGTGTTGGCATCAAATTGCAGCATGAGGAACATCACAGACCAGCCAATCTCTCTCCTCAATTGATATCTGCACAAGCATTTTGCAGAAAGAGTCATGAACTAGAGATCGGGAGTAAGGACACTATCTGATGTATCCCATCCCATCAGTTCCACCCCCCTTCCCCAGCTTAGAAGCATTGAGGCTAATTTTGGCATAACTGCTGCTGCCCTGATTGAGATCAACCTCAGACCTATTGGTCCATATGACTCAGTATCATACATTTCAAAAGGGAATTGGACATATACTTGAAAAGAAAAAAATTGCAGGGCTATGGGAAAAGAGCAGGGGAGTGGAACTAATCGGATAGCTCTTTCAAAGAGCCGACACAGGTACAATGGGCTGAATGGCCTCCTTCTGTTCTGTATGGTTCTATCATTCTTTGAGTATCACATCATTTACCATTGGAGTGCTCCTTTCAAATTCTCTTTGTTGGAATTCAACTGTATTCCACAATAATTGTCACATTATTACCCTATGCGGGCAACCTCACCAACATATCCTTTGCATCAGGTATTATTTTTTAAAAAATAAGTCAGTAATTATATTTTGCTTTATTCTGTTAATTTAAAAATATATATTTAAACAGTAAGTGCTGATGACATAATTGGGCATTTGTCTGGAAAGAGTAACTAAACCTGCTGGCACAGAGGAACTGAATTATCAGCAGGATAACAGTCATTAGACCAGGATGCTTGAGCACCTGTTAATTCAGCTCCATTGCACTGTCAGACTTTGTCACTCCTCCAAGCTTGATCCCCTTCCTGGTGATGTCATCGACAGATGCAGTTTTAAATAAAAGCATTCAACAAAAAGAAACATTAGAACTGGTCAGAATTATTATTTTTTGAACAATATAATGTTAATGCTTCACAATAATTGTATTTTTAAGAGTTGAAGTGTGGATCAACTCTTCCTTTGAAATAGTGTATATTATTATTTAATGAAAAGACCTGACCAAAGGACCGTGTTTGATCGCGATTCATCCAGCAAAGCATCTATAGACCACATAGGGACAAAATAAAAGACTTCTCTTCTGCCTCACTGCAGAGCATGTACGAAGCTGTGATCTCGGTCCAGCGAGATTTCGCAGGCTAACAATCCCTGAACCACTCAGGGAAAGATCATTGTTGCTTTTCCCTTTTCTTCCATTTTTCACCACTAATGTGATTGGAAATTATAATTGCTTCTATATGGAAAGATGATAGTAATTGCAATCATTACCTTCCTGTTAATTATCTGCTCCACAATAGAATCGGCTTCATGCAGTTCGTTCTCTCTCTTTGCCTCCAAGCGGTTGCAGGAATAAAGCCTTGAACTAACTGTGCAAACTAAGCTGCTGTCATATTTTTTTTAAACGGTATTGTTGCACAGATGTTGAGCTCGCGAAGTTCTCGGGTATTTCAAAGGGGATATATAAGATCAAAATTACAATGGTTGACATACATAAATTTTAATTTTTCATCATCTAGATCTCCATCACCGTTTCCAGCCTCTGGTTGTGCCATGTTTACACATGAGGTTTTACGCCTCTGTGTTGGAAGCACTGAGTTGTCGACTCTGGTTATGCAGAGGTTCATATATTGCAGTAACCGTCGTGCTAAGCCAAAATACAGCCCTCTCTCAGTATTGCCTATTGTGTATATTCCCTTAATGGAAGCACTCAGCTACATGGGTTGATTTTTCAACAGATGTATTAACACAGAGATGAGGAACCTGATATAAATGAACAAATAATAGCTAGCTTTTTCAATGGGTAGACCTTCCCCTCAGTTTTGTTTTTGTATTTTTCCTGTTCTGCAGAAAATACCATGGCAAATTTACTTGGTAGGTAACTACCTATCTGACTTACTTTATGCTCCTTCATTCAGCCAGATGCGAAAAGATTGCAGATTAACTCTTTTAAACATTAATTATGTTGATCCTACCTTATAGTAGATATCACTTCTATACCGTGCCTCTTCCCCATCCTGGAGTATGAAATGGAGGACTTACTAAGGGGAACTGTGGATACGAAAAACATGTCCAACCACTCCATGGGACATTTGATTGGTGAGGCATTTAACAAATGGAGTAGCAAGCAATGTAGTAAATTGGATAATATGCTGCCTTTTATAAGGGCAAGAATTTTGTACATGTATTGGACATTTTATTATTCTGCTATGGTGGATAAAGGGATAAGTAAACAGCAACTCAGGTCACTCAGAGTTCCATGGTTGTTTAGTCAGGGAAATTATAAAGTGCTTGTCAGTTTCCTTTCCAGGTCAGAAGTATTGGGGCAGAAACCGCTCCCGAAATAACGGAGAGCTCAACAGCGCTCTCCGTTAGTGGCGAAATGAAGGAGCAAGTTCCGGTTTTCAGACATACGCAGTGAAATGCGGAATTCTGGAACTTGCTTCAAGTGGTTTGCCGGCGATATAACAGCTTCCAATTAAAGGGCCATTGCACGCTGCAATCAGAGAAATCATTGAAAATGTGCAAACTTGTTTATCTACCCAGCTGGAAAGTAACTAATTACGCCACCAAACAGGAACGCTTAAAACTACAGGTCTAAATTAAGATATAACAGCGTGGTAAGTCTTAATGACTGCTAACCAATTAAAAATTAACTTTAAAAATGTGGAGTCTCTACTCCTTATTTTAATAGTTTTTGGTTATTTAAAAAAATTATTAAAACCTTTCTAAAAAATTTGATTTTACTTTTCCCTTCTGTCTCTTTTATTTAATTCAATTATTTCTTACCCTCTCTTTTTTCGTGCTTATAACTGTTCTTATATTGATTTAAAATGTTGCACCTTTCACTTCCTGGTTTAAAGTTCCAAGCCTGCGGAGGCAGCTGTCAAAAATGCTGAGTTCTGATTGGTTGAGGGGAGATATCGCTCTTCATGCTTCTCCCAAGGTCCGAGCTTTCCCTGAACTGATGCTGGGCTCTTCTTCGCTTCCTATTCGAGGAAGTGGCCGAAGAAAAAAACAAAGTAAGTTTGTGGGTTAGTATAAATCTATGGAGCAGCAAGGAGTGTTGCTTCGCTGCTCTGAGCAATTTATTTTTTATTCGTTCATGGGATGTGGGCGTCGCTGGCAAGACCAGCATTTATTGCCCATCCCTAATTGCCCTTGAGAAGGTGGTGGTGAGCTGCCTTCTTGAACCGCTACAGTCCGTGTGGTGAAGGATCTCCCACAGTGCTGTTAGGAAGGGAGTTCCAGGATTTTGATCCAGCAATGATGAAGGAACGGCGATATATTTCCAAGTCGGGATGTTTCACGAGTAACTTGGAGGGGAACGTACCGATGGTGTTGTTCCCATGTTCCTGCTGCCCTTGTCCTTCTAGGTGGTAGAGGTCGCAGGTTTGGGAGGTGCTGTCGAAGAAGCCTTGGCGAGTTGCTGCAGTGCATCCTGTGGATGGTACACACTGCAGCCACAGTGCGTCGGTGGTGAAGGGAGTGAATGTTTAAGGTGGTCGATGGGGTGCCAATCAAGCGGGCTGCTTTGTCCTGGATGGTGTCGAGCTTCTTGAGTGTTGTTGGAGCTGCACTCACCCAAGCAAGTGGAGAGTATTCCATCACACTCCTGACTTGTGTCTTGTCGATGGTGGAAAGGATTTGGGGAGTCAGGAGGTGAGTCACTCGCTGCAGAATATCTAGCCTCTGACCTGCTCTTGTAGCCACAGTATTTATGTGGCTGGTCCAGTTAGGTTTCTGGTCAATGGTGACCCCCAGGATGTTGATTGTGGGGGATTCGGCGATGGTAATGCCGTTGAATGTCAAGGGGAGGTGGTTAGACTCTCTTTTGTTGGAGATGGTCATTGCCTGGCACTTGTCTGGTGCGAATGTTACTTGCCACTTATGAGCCCAAGCCTGGATGTTGTCTAGGTCTTGCTGCATGTGGGCACGGACTGCTTCATTATCTGAGGGGTTGCGAATGGAACTGAATACTGTGCAATCATCAGCGAACATCCCCATTTCTGACCTTATGATGGAGGGAAGGTCATTAGTGAAACAGCTGAAGATGGTTGAGCCTAGGACACTGCCCTGAGGAACTCCTGCAGCAATGTCCTGGGGCTGAGATGATTGGCCTCCAACAACCACTACCATCTTCCTTTGTGCTAGGTATGACTCCAGCCACTGGAGAGTTTTCCCCCTGATTCCCATTGACTTCAATTTTACTAGGGCTCCTTGGTGCCACACTCGGTCAAATGCTGCCTTGATGTCAAGGGCAGTCACTCTCACCTCACCTCTGGAATTCAGCTCTTTTGTCCATGTTTGGACCAAGACTGTAATGAGGTCTGGAGCCGAGTGGTCCTGGCGAAACCCAAACTGAGCATCGGTGAGCAGGTTATTGGTGAGTAAGTGCCGCTTGATAGCAATGTCGACGACACCTTCTATCACTTTGCTGATGATTGAGAGTAGGCTGATGGGGCAGTAATTGGCCGGATTGGATTTGTCCTGCTTTTTGTGGACAGGACATACCTGTCAATTTCCCACATTGTCAGGTAGATGCCAGTGTTGCAGCTGTACTGAAACAGTTTGGCTAGAGGCACAGCTAATTCTGGAGCACATGTCTTCAGCACTACAGCCGGGATGTTGTCAGGGCCCATAGCCTTTGCTGTATCCAATGCACTCAGCCGTTTCTTGATATCACCTGGAGTGAATCCAAATTGGCTGAAGACTGGCTTCTGTGATGGTGGGGATATCGAGAGGAGGTCGAGATGGATCATCCACTCGGCACTTCTGGCTGAAGGTGGTTGCAAACGCTTCAGCCTTGTTTTGCATCTGGAAGAAAGTGTGGCATCAGTGCTGATGGACAATTTTATATGTATGTGTAAATGTATATATTCAAAACTTATGTCCATATATAGATCATACATAAAATATTTTAAAAATTGTGTCAGTACACACTACCTGTCAGTTTTTTACATTATAAATTCCTATGTTCACATTTAGAATGTCATGCCATACTGGAGGAGGGCATATTTATTGCATGACAAGTTTACATGGGCATGTGAAAATATAAAAATAAGGAAAGTATGACTTTAAAATTAGAAATGAATTTTGTCTACACACCCTGGTCCAATTATTCTCCACCTTTTAACCTTGTTTCACTCAAAGACAACATTTGTTGTTGACTCCCTGTGTGCAATGCCATGTCAGGCTGACTAGTATATGTACAGTATAAACAGTTATACTTTCCTATGGTTCTATTAGATATTTTAGGGAAAGGGTAATTGAGGGGTATACATTTTTGGGGTGGCTAGACAGACAGCAGACTCTTTTCCTGTCTTCTATGTTCCCATATGGTGCTGGTGCTCCTCGCTTTGCCAATGTGTCATGCTATGGAGTCACCTATGTCACTGACTTATTGGCCCAAAAATTTCTGCTGGAAGTTGTGCCTTCAGGGAGAGGGCTGATTCAAGGTGAGGAGCTTTCTCGCAGGGGGAGAGTGAAGACCATAGGTAAAGAGTTAACATTGTGGGGACAAGTCATCCTAAGTGCTGTTCCTTCTGGCTAGCTACGAACTAGCATTGGCGGGGGGCCCTGTGCCCACTTGAACAAGGAAAGCCAGGTGCCAAAAGGAGGGAATAGAGGGGTAAGAAATGAGAAATGAATTGGGGAGTCTTGACCAGGTTTATAGTGGAAAATTTACACCAACTGTGATCTTGCTGTCCAATAATTTGTGCACCATAGTACAAGCCTTGTGAATGATGAAGATCACCACTTTGCTCATGTACAAGGTGCTAGAATCTGCAGTACATCCGTCATCATTTTCATGGGAAGAATATTGTGTTTGTTTTATTCAAAAAACTGATTCTAACTGTAAGTATTATGTAACTAACTATGGCTGAATGACATTGGTAGGAAACCAGAGCTAGAAAACTAGCTTGGTTGGAGAAAAATAATAGCCTATAGAAACAGGAGAAGGGCATTCAGCCCTTCGAGCCTCTTCTGTCATTCAATTAGATCACGGTTGATCTGTACCTCAATCCCATTTAACCACCTTGCTCCATATCCCTTGATACTCTTACCTTACAAAAATTTAACAAACTCAGTTTTGAAAGCTTCAATTAACCTAGCATCCACTGCCTTTTGAGGGAGAGAGTTCCAGATTTCTACTACCCATTGTATGAAGAGGTGCCTGATTTAGCTCCTGAATGGCTGAGCTCTAATTTTAAAATTATGCCTCCTGGTTCTGGATTCTCTCACTAGAGGAAATTGGTTCTCTTTATCTACCATATTAAATCCTTTTATCACTTTAAATACCTCGATTAGATGACCCCTCAATCTTCTATACTCAAGGGAATAAAAGCTAAGTTATGCAACCTGTTCTTATAATTTCACCCTTTATGCCCTTGTATTCTTCCTGAGGTGCGGTGCCCAGACCTGGACGCAGTACTCTAGAGGGGGTCTGACCAAGGCTCTATAAAATTGGATTGCACCCGAATCGGGGCACAATCCCGGTGCAGCACAAGCTCCATGCGCCTAATGAGGCCGGCGGCAGGACATCGCAAGTCGGTCCGTCGGCCTTATTAGGATAGAGGCAGCTCACCAGTCGCAGGAGGGCAGCGAGATCAGCCAGCTCGGACACTGGTCGAGGTCTTCAGACGAATTCGCCGGGGGCGGGGGAAACAACTGGGAGGGGGTGGGAGGGGCAAACGGTGGCCGGTAGCGGCCTGTGGATGTAACGTGGAGCTGGGAGGAGCACTCCTGCCCCTCCTGGCTCCACAATAAGGTAGGTAAAAAATCTTAAAACGTAACTTTTTGGTGGCAGCCTCCAGAGGTCCCTTTAAGGATTGCAGGTTTGGCTGCTAAGTGCCTGAAGAAACTGACCGCACCGTGCAGTTGAATTTCGCAAAGGGGCCAGCTTCAAGCACACACCTTGGATGCGTATGGAGGAGCCCGAACCAATATAGTGTGCGCGGTGCACTTCCGGCGCGGAATGAGCACAGACGTGGCGCCTACCATTTTGCACCCTTAGGCGTGCCTGGAAAACAGTTGCAGCACGATCCAATTTCTCGGCCATTATATTTATTCTGGTACCCAGTGCTGGGACATTGTGAAGGCTAATTGGCCCATCTCTCTCAATTCCAGTCTCCCACTGAGCCACTACATTAACAGAAGTACACTCAGGAGGATGCCAGCCGAGCAGCCGCTTGGCATTTTTGTCCTGACAACGTCAACTGGAAGCGACGGATAGCATTTTTGGGATACAGTGCTGCGTTTTGATGCTACTTGCATCATGGTTTTTGGCGTGCTGTCCTTTTTACGTTGTTACAGTGGTGATCATCAATTGCAATCTCTGTAGGTGCTTCACACCAAGCTCATTTTGTGAGAGATTACATACTGAGTAGACTGATTTATGCGCTCTCATGCCTATTCAATATGTAAATAGTGGATTTCCACACAGTCGATCACTGCGTGTGACTGGAGGAAAAGTTGACATTCATTACCTGGTAGTGAACAGATTTGCTGCTGTATTTTTTGAGTTGAAAAATTATTTTCCAAACCCTTTTTCACGAGAAAATCACCTTTTTAAAGACAAAGCCTCCATGTGCACTGCACGTAATCAAGAATTCTGCTTCTACTAGAATTGGGCACTTAAATTCTAGATTCTAATCTCAGGCAGCTGCCATGTTGCACAGTATTGCCCAAAGGTGCACTGTGCAATGTAGTAGAGTGGCCCCCTCAAGCACAAACACACATGCACGACCACACATGCACCCTCTCTCTTTCTTTCTCTTTTTTTCTCTTTCTCTCTCTCTCTCTTTCTGTCTAATCCTTCCCCTCTCTCTCACACACTTTCTCTTGCTCCTCCCTTCTCTCTCAGCATCTCTCTCTGTTTCTGCCTCTCTCCTCTATCTCTATTCCCCCCCCCTTCTATCTCTATCCTACTCTTTCTCTCGCTCCCTCTCACCTCCCTCTTCTTTGCTCTTTCTTTTTCGTCTTTCTTTCTCTTAATCTACCCCCACCACCTCCTCCCTCAATCAATGAGTCCTACATTTCTGAAATTTGGGATAATTCCAAAGCAGAAGTAAGGTATTGTTCCAGAGGAAAGGAAGGAAGGAAGATCAGAGTTCAGGGACAGGAATTCAACCCGTGCCCCTTCCTCATAAATCCCAGAGGCCGAAAAATATAACCTGATGTGCAGAGGGAATTTGAAGAGAAGGACAACCAATTTTCACAGTGATCTAGGAAGTGGAACTTAATTTTAAGTGTGTTTGTGTCTGTCTCAGTGGTGGAACACTCACCTTTGAGTCAAAGTTCATGGGTTCAAGTCCCACTCCAGAGACTTGAGCACATAGTCTAGGCTGATACCAGTGCAGTACTGAGGGAGTGCTGCACTGTCACATGTGCCATCTTTCAGATGTTAAACCGAGCGCTCATCTGCCTTCTCAGGTGGATGTAAGAGATCTGATGGCACTATTCAAAGAAGAGCAGAGGAATTCTCCTGGTGTCTGGACCAACATTTATTCCTTAACCAACACCACTTAAAAGCAGATTGTCTAGTCATTTATCTCATTTCTGTTGCTGGGACCCTACTGTGCTCCTCTGCCTACATTACAGCAGTGAGTACACTTAAATTGTACTTCATTAGCTGCAAAGTGCTTTGGAATGTCCTGGAGGAGATGAAAGGCACTATTTAAACACTAGCTCGTTCTTTCTTAAATGCGAGAATGGGTCCATAGGCTGTCTCAGCAAAGTAAATTTCATTCTGTAGATCATTTTACCAATGAAATTGAAATTCTCTTTTTGTTCTTTAAATTTGACTGTCCAATGAAGTACCAGTGCAGGCCTGTCTTTTCCTTACATAGAATTACATTGAATTCTACAGCACAGAAACAGGCCATTCGGCCCAACAGGTCTATGTCAGTCTTTATGCTCCACACGAGCCTCCTCCCACCTTCCGTCCTCTCACATTATCAACATATCCTTCCATTCCTTTCTCCCTCGCTAACTTATCTAGCTTTCCTTTAAATGCATCGATGCTATTCGCCTCAACCATTCCACGTAGTAGCGAATTCCACATTCTCACCACTCTCTTGAGTGTATTCGGTTTTAACCAGAATGTACTAAGCACCTGCTAAATCCGGTTCAGCGTCAGTGAGGAGCTGATGCAGAATTTGGGCGTGAAGGAAAAAAAGAGCAGTTTCTCCTTTAAAGCTGTTTTTGGAGCCGTCATGTCGGTGGCGGGATGTGGCAATATTTTCAAACAAAACAGGGAAATAATTAACGTGGCTTGCTTGTGGGGAAAAAAAGCAGCAGTGGGCTTTTGATTTCTAAATACAGATGCTTGTTTTGATTCGCCAGAATGGTCTTCATTTAAGTGGTCGAAGCTGTTTGTGTGTTGTACATCAAAACCATTATCGGCACAGCATGTGTCCGCCACCCGCCCCAAGTCTCTTTCTTCTCTAGAATATGTTCAGTGTAAACATAGACTACAGACAGCTGGCTTCTTCTCCACTTGTTTCCTATGATACTTTTACACAGCAAAGCACAGACAGCCCGTCATTCTTGGAAAAGCGCACAACACTTGCGGTACACCTGCGGGTCACGGGACAAGGCCTGGATGTGATTGCCATCAACTAAATGTCAAAAGGGAGAAGAGGCATCAATGAGGTTGGTTGAAAATCACTGCTTGTCTGAGATCTATTTTTATAAAATGCATTACCAGTGTTTCAAACCAGTGTCTTATTTAGTTGTTCCATCAGTCGTAACAGCTTCACATCACCTCATGGGGTCCTGCAATGTATCAGGCTGATATCTGGGTTTCTGCTGGCAGCCAGCCAGCAATTTCCCAGTGAAAGCATTGGTCATTTAGCTGCAAGAAATCTTCAGCCAGAGTGTCTGATAAAACCTCCTTTTAACTAGTGGCCTGGAATTTCCTGAAAACCTGCGCCATCTTCATCGTACGGCATTATTCTGGGACAGAACTTCCAAGAAATTATGGCGTAAGTGAGTTATGCTAGTTTTTATGCCGTGCCAAAATTTCCCAAAAAAGGGAAATGTTATCTATAATAGCTCTGCCCCCATTCAAAACAGCGGCAATGGCAAATTTCCTTTACTTACGCTAGCCTCCTGGTTGCTTGCTTGATAAAGAAAAGCGCATACACAACTTGGTCATCGTTGCTGAAACTGACGAGCTTGGAAATGGCTGATCTTGTTGAGAAATGGAGGCCGCTTTCTGCTGATGTGATGTTTTTCTAGAGGCATAAGCAAAGAATTCATTTCCCTTTCAGTCAGATGGCCGGTGGGAGTTTCTGTGAAATAGTTTTGCGTCAGGTAAGAACGCAAGCTTGGCTGTGCATTGCTGTGGCTATAGAGAGCTTGTTTCTTGGGACCTTGTCTCCATGTGCATTAAAGTTGAACCCACAAGTAGGGCGGCAACCTGGCTCTGCATTGCTATGGCTATAAGAGAGTCTTTTCAAGCACTAATCAATGCCTGATGCTAATGTGAGAGGAAGGAGTTACAAAGAGTTGGCCCTGATCAGAAACAACATTAAAAGCTATCAAAATATTTTTTATTTCTTAATTCACTAATCACGATCCTTTTGAGCATTGTCAATTATGGAAAGTACTATGCGATTTGTGACTTGTATTGGCCATTGCTTGTGCTACTATCCTTGCTGTGATGTATTCAAATCAGTTTCCCAGTAAATTTTGGCATCAATTCGCCACTGAGGATCAGGGAACATAGTAGCAGTCTAACTTATGGCATTTGTCACCAAAATCACCATTGCAGGAACTTTCAGGCCAATTTTTTTCCTCCTGTTCAGCTCAGTGATAGTATAGTAGAGAACACTTTTCTGGAGACTGTTGAATGAAATCATTCAATGGATGCTCTATGGCATCATGCATTCCAGTGTAAAATTTGAGTTATATCCTGCAATCCACTTTCCAAAAACTCAGAAATTGGCATATTTCAATCATTTATCAGGGAGCTAATTTGAATTTCTATTACCATGAGATGGCATTGTAGTAAATATTTTTAAATCAATAGCTCGGGAAGGAACTGAAGGTGGCAGTATGGGCTGGCACTAATTTCATTTATTTTCTTGTTAAAATCGAGTAACAAGTTATTAAATCATCCAGTTGTTGGACCTGCAACTGCTCATAATTTAGAACTCTAATCTTTACCAATAGGATTTTCAAAATGGCAGACAGAATTTTCTAGAGAAAAATGAAAAGCGTTACCCATAAAATCTCGGGAAACAGTACACTGTCTTCTGCATTTGCAATAGTCTTGACTTTGCACAAAGACACAAGCTGTCTCTGAGAGGTTTATATTCCATTTCCAGCTGTAACTCATCAACACAGTTTGTCCATGTTAGTTTTTTATAGAATCATACCATGATACAGCACAGAAGGAGATGATTTGGCCCATCAGGCCTGTGCTGGCTCTTTGAAAGAGCTATCCAATTAGTCCCACTCCCCCGTTCTTTCCTCATAGCCATGCAATTTTTCCACTTCAAGTATTTATCCAATTCCCTTTTGAAAGTTATCATTGAATCTGCTTCCACCACCCATTCAGACAGTGCATTCCAGATCATAACAACTCGCTGCGTAATTTTTTTTTCCTCTTGTTGCCTCTGGTTCTTTTACCTTAAATATGTGTTCTCTGATTACCGATTCTTCTGCCACTGTAAACAGTTTCTCCTTATTTACTCTATCTAAATCCTTCATGATTTTGAAC
Source organism: Heptranchias perlo (assembly GCF_035084215.1). NCBI lineage: Eukaryota > Metazoa > Chordata > Chondrichthyes > Hexanchiformes > Hexanchidae > Heptranchias > Heptranchias perlo. Next base: position 21,306,258 of record NC_090338.1, read on the forward strand.
ACCTCCATCAAATCTCCTCTTAACCTTCTCTGCTGTAAGGAGAACAACCCCAGATTCTCTAGTCTCTTCACGTAACTGAAGTCTTTCATTCCTGGCACCATTCTAATAAACCTCCTCTGCACCCTCTCTAAGGCCTTAATATCTTTCCTAAAGTGGTGGTGCCTAGAATTGAGCACAATACTGCAGTGTTTTATAAAGGTTTAGCATAACTTCCTTGCTTTTGTACTCTATGCCTCTATTTATAAAGCCAAGGATCCTGTATGCCTTTTTAACAGCCTTCTCAACTTGTCCTGCCACCTTCAAAGACTTGTGTGTATACACCCCCAGACCTCTCTGTTTCTGCACCCCTTTTAAAATTGTACATACATACAAACATACGAATTAAGAGCAGGAGTAGGCTATTCGGCCCCTCTGCCATTTGATAAGATCATGGCTGAACTGATTGTCACCTCAACCCGACTTTCCCGTCTACCTACTATAACCTTTGACTCTCTTGTTAATCAGGAATCTATGTAACTCAGCCTTAAAAAATATTCAATGATTCTGCCTCCTCCACTCTCTGGGGAAGGGAGTTCCACAGACTCACGACCCTCTGAGAGAAAAAAATTCTCCTCATCTCCATCTTAAATGGGAGACCCCTTATTTTTAAACTGTGTCCCCTAGTTCTCGTCTCTCCCACAAGGGGAAACATCCTCTCAGCATCTACCCCTTCATGTCCCCTCAGGATCTTATATGTTTTAATAAGATCACCTGTCATTCTTCTAAATTCCAATGTATACAGGCCCAATTTGTCCAACCTTTCCTCATAAGATAACCCCCTCATCCCAGGAATCAGTTGAGTGAACCTTCTCTGAACCGCATCTAAAGCAATTATGTCCTTTCTTAAATAAGGAGACCAAAACTGCACACAGTATTCTAGATGTGGTCTCACCAATGCTCTGTACAACTGTAGCAAAACATGTCTACTTTTATATTCCATTCTCCTTGCAATAAATGCCAACATTTCATTTGCCTTCCTAATCACATGCTGTACCTGCATACTAACTTTTTGTGATTCATGTACCAGGACACCTAGATCCCTCTGTACCTCAGAGTTCTGCAAACTCTCTCCGTTTAAATAATATACTGCTTTTCTATTCCTCCTGCCAAAGTGGACAACTTCACATTTTCCCACATTTTACTCCATCTGCCAAATTTTTGTCCATTCACTTAACCTATCTATATCCCTTTGCAGACTCCTTATGTTCTCTTCACAACTTATTTTCCTATCTATCTTTGTGTCATCAGCAAATTTAGCAACCATACATTCGCTCCCTTCATCCAAGACATTGATATAGATTGTAAATAGTTGAGGCCCCAGCACTGATCCCTGTGGCACTCCACTCATTACATCTTGCCAACCTGAAAATGACCAATTTATGCCTACTCTCTGTTTCCTGTTAGCTGACCAATCCTTTATCCATGCTAATATGTTATCCCCTACACCATGAGCTCTTATTTTATGTAGTAGCCTTTGATGTGGCACCTTGTCAAAAGCCTTCTGGAAATCCAAGTACACCACATCCACAGGATCCGCTTTATCCACATTGCTTGTTACTTCGTCAAAGAACTCTAATAAATTAGTCAAAACCCGTGTTGACTCTGCCTGATTGCATTGAGATTTTCTAAGTGTCCTGCTATAACCTCCTTAATAATAGATTCTAGCATTTTCCCTATGACAGATGTTAAGCTAACTGGCCTATTGTTTCCTGCTTTCTGTCTCCCTCTTTTCTTGAATAGAGGAGTTACATTGGCTATTTTCCAATCTGATGGGACCCTTCCAGAATCTAGGGAATTTTGGAAAATTAATACCAATGCATCCACTATCACTGTAGCCACTTCTTTTAAGATCCTAGGATGAAGTCCGCCAGGACCTGGGGACTTGTCAGCTTTTAGTTCTGATAATTTTTTCAGAACCCTTTCCCTGGTGATTGTAAATGTTTTAAGTTCCTCTCTCCCTTTCACCTCAATTCACAATTATTTCTGGCATGTTATTTGTATCCTCTACAGTGAAGACGGATGCAAAATATCTGTTCAATTCATCCGCAATTTCCTTGTTCTCCATTATTAATTCCCTAGACTCACTCTCTCTAGAGGACCAACACTCAATTTACTTCCTCTCTTCCTTTTTAAATACCTGTAGGAACTCTTACTATCTGTTTTTATATTTCTAGCTAGCTTTCTCTCGTACTCTAATTTCTCCCTCCTTATTATTCTTTTAGTCATTCTTTGCTGTTTTTATATTCCGTCTAATCTCCTGACCTGTCACTAATCTTCGCAGAATTGTATGCTTTTTCTTCCAATTTGATACTATCTTTAACCTTCTTAGTTAACCACAGATGGTACATCCTTCCCCTAGAGTCTTTCTTTCTCACTGGAATGTATCTTTGCTAAGTGTTATGAAATATCTCATTAAATGTCTGCCACTGCATATCTACTGACATATCCATTAACCTAATTTGCCAGTTCACTTTAGACAGCTCTGCCTTCATGCCCTCATAATTACCCTTTTTTAAGTTTAAAACATGAGTCTTTGACCTACTCTTCTCTCCCTCAAACTTAATGCAAAATTGAATCATATTGTGATCACTGCTACCTAGAGGCTTCTTTACAATGAGGTAATTAATTAATCCTGTCCCATTACATATTACCAAATATTGACTAGCCTGCTCTCTGGTTGGCAGTAGAACGTGCTGCTCTTCAAAAAAACTGCCCCAAAAGCACTCTATGAACTTATCTTCCAGGCAACCTTTGACAATGAGATTCTTCCAATCTGTATGTAAATTAAAATCCCCCATGATTATCGCTGTTCCTTTCTCACAAGCCCCCATTATTTTTTCCTGTATACCCTGTCCTACAGTGTGGTTACTGTTAGGGTGCCCATAAACTACTCCCACAAGTGACTTCTTGTCTTTACTATTTCATATCTTGACCCAAACTGATTCTACATCTTGGTCTTTAGAACTAAGGTCATTTCTCTCTATTATACTCATGTCATCCTTAATTAACAGAGCTACTTCTCCACCTTGTCCTAGCTTCCTGTCCTTCAAAAATGTCAAGCACCCTTGAATATTCAGGTTCCAGCCTTTGTCATCTTGCAGCCATGTCTCTGTAATGGGTGTCAGATCGAACATATTTATTTCTATTTGAGCTGTCAATTCATCCATTTTGTTACAAATGGTACACACATTCAGATATAAAGCCTTTAGTGCTGTCTTTTTATTATTTTTGCAATCTCTAGCCTTATCTGCTTGCGCACTCTTAAGTTTGCATGCTTTGTCCCTTCCTGCCGCTCTCTGATTATCATTTCCCTTATGGCTACCTTGCTCTCTTGCCTTGTCTTTTTTTTCACTCATGGGATGTGGGCTTCGCTGGCAGGGCCTGCATTTATTGCCCATCCCTAATTGCCCTTGAGAAGGTGATGGTGAGCTGCCTTCTTGAATCGCTGCAGTCTGTGTAGTGAAGGTTCTCCAACAGTGCTGTTAGGAAGGGAATTCCAGGATTTTGACCCAGCGACGATGAAGGAATGGCTATATATTTCCAAGTTGGAATGGTGTGTGACTTGGAGGGGAATGTGCAGGTGATGTTGTTCCCATGTGCCTGCTGCCCTTGTCCTTCTAGTTGGTAGAGGTCGCGGGTTTGGGAGGTGCTGCCAAAGAAGCCTTGGCGAGTTGCTGCAGTGCATCCTGTGGATGGTACACACTGCAGCCACGATGCGCCAGTGGTGAAGGGAGTGAATGTTTAGGGTGGTGGATGGGGTGCCAATCAAACGGGCTGCTTTGTCCTAGATGGTGTCGAGCTTCTTGAGTGTTGTTGGAGCTGCACCGATCCAGGCAAATGGAGAGTATTCTATCACACTCCTGACTTGTGCCTTGTAGATGGTGGAAAGGCTCTGGGGAGTCAGGAGGTGAGTCACTCACCGCAGAATACCCAATCTTTGACCTGCTCTTGTAGCCACAGTATTTATGTGGCTGGTCCAGTTAAGTTTCAGGTCAGTGGTAACCCCCGAGATGTTGATGGTGGGGGATTGGGCGATGGTAATGCTGTTGAATGACAAGGGGTGGTGGTTAGACTTTCTCTTGTTGGAGATGGTCATTGCCTGGCACTTGTCTGGCGCGAATGTTACTTGCCACTTATGAGCCCAAGCCTGGATGTTGTCCAGGTCTTGCTGCATGCGGGCTCGGACTGCTTCATTATCTGAGGGGTTGTGAATGGAACTGAACACTTTGCAATCATGAATATCCCCATTTCTGACCTTATGATGGAGGGAAGGTCATTGATGAAGCAGCTGAAGATGGTTGGGCCGAGGACACTGCCCTGAGGAACTCCTGCACCAATGTCCTGGGGCTGAGATGATTGGCCTCCAACAACCACTACCATCTTCCTTTGTGCTAGGTATGACTCCAGCCACTGGAGATTTTTTCCCCTGATTCCCATTGACTTCAATTTAACTAGGGCTCCTTGGTGCCACACTCGGTCAAATGCTGCATTGATGTGAAGGGCAGTCACTCTTAACTCACCTCTGGAATTCAGCTCTTTTGTCCATGTTTGGACAAAGGCTGTAATGAGGTCTGGAGCCATGTAGTCCTGGCGGAACCCAAACTGAGCATCAGTGAGAAGCTTATCGGTGAGTAAGTGCTGCTTGATAGCACTATCAATGACACCTTCCGTCACTTTGCTGATAATTGAGAGTAGACTGATGGGGCGGTAATTGGCCGGATTGGATTTCTCCTGCTTTTTGTGGACTGGACATACCTGAGCAATTTTCCACATTGTCGGGTGGATGCCAATGTTGTAGCTGTACTGGAACAGTTTGGCTAAAAGCGCGGCTAGTTCTCTAGCACAAGTCTTCAGCGCTAAAGCCAGGATGTTATCGGGGCCCATAGCCTTTGCTGTATCCAGTGCACTCAGCCGTTCCTTGATATCATGTGGAATGAATTGAATTGGCTGAAGACTGGCTTCTGTGATGGTGGGGATATCGGGAGGAGGCCAAGATGAATCATCCACTCGGCACTTTTGGCTGAAGATGGTTGCAAAAGCTTCAGTCTTGTCTTTTGCACTCACGTGCTGGACTCTGTCATCATTGAGGATGGGGATGTTCACGGAGCCTCCTCCTCCCATTTGTTGTTTAATTGTCCACCACCATTCACAATTGGATGTGGCAGGACTGCAGAGCTTTGATCTGATCCGTTGGCTGTGGAATCGCTTCGCTCTGTCTATAGCATGTTGCTTCCGCTGTTTAGCATGTATGTAGACCTGTGTTGTGGCTTCACCAGTTTGGCACCTCATTTTTCGGTACGCCTGGTGCTGCTCCTGGCATGCTCTTCTACACTCCTCATTGAGCCAGGCTTGATCCCCTGGCTTGTTGGTAATGGTAGAGTGAGGAATATGCCGGGCCATGAGGTTACAGATTGTGCTGGAATACAATTCTGCTGCTGCTGATGGCCCACAGCACCTGATTGATGCCCTGTTTTGAGCTTCTAGATGGGACTTCGTCTCCACAAGGACTGTGTGGTGGTCACTCCTACCAATACTGTCATGGACAGATGCATCTGTGACAGGTAGATTGGTGAGGATGAGGTCAAGTAGGTTTTTCCCACGTGTTGGTTCGCTCACCACCTGCCGCAGGCCCAGTCTGGCAGCTATGTCCTTCAGGACTTGGCCAGCTCGATCAATAATAGTGCTACCGAGCCATTCTTGGTGATGGACATTGAAGTCCCCCACCCAGAGTACATTCTGTGCCTTTGCTACCCTCAGTGCTTCCTCCAAGTGATGCTCAACATGGAAGAGGACTGATTCGTCAGCTGAGTGAGGGCGGTAGGTTGTAATCAGCAGGATGCCCATGTTTGACCTGATGCCATGAGATTTCATGGGATCCAGAGTCAATGTGGACTACCAGGGCCCCACTTCCTTCTGACTGTATATCACTGTACCGCCACCTCTGGTGGGTCTGTCCTGCCGGTGGGACAGGACTTACCCAGGGATGGTGATGGAAGAGTCTGGAATGTTGGTTGAAAAATATGATTCTGTGAGTATGGCTTTGTCAGGCTGTTGCTTGACTTGTCTGTGACACAATTCTCCCAATTTTGGCACAAGTCCCCAGATGTTAGTGAGGAGGACTTTGCAGGGTCAACTGAGTTTGGTTTGCCTTTGTCGTGTCCGGTGCCCAGTGGTCCGATGCCAGTCTTATTCTTGTTATGACTTTTTGTCGCGAGATTGTATAACTGAGTGGCTTGCTTGGTCATTTCAGAGGGCGATTAAGAATCAACCACATTGCTGTGGGTCTGGAGTCGCATATAGGCCAGACTGGGTAAGGATGGCAGGTTTCCTTCCCTTAAGGACATTAGTGAGCCAGATGGGTTTTTACGACAATCTGATAGTTTCATGGCCACTATTATTGATACTAGTTTTTTAAAAATGTATTTTTAATTAATTGAATTTAAATTCCCCAGCTGCCATGGCAGAGTTTTTAACTCATGACTCCGAATTATTAGCCTAGGCCTCTGGATTACTAGTCCAGTAACAGAACCACTATGCTACCGTCCCCTTAATTTATCACATCTTCCCATACTTGATCCCTCGTCCCCACTATTTAGTTTAAAGCCCTCTCTACTGCCATAGTTATACGATTCGCCAGAACATTGGCCCCAGTACGGTTCAGATGAAGCCTGTCCCAACGGTACAGCTCCCACTTTCCCCAGTAGAGTTGCCAGTGCCCCATGAATCGAAACCCATTTCTCCCACACCAATCTTTGAGCCACAAATTTAACTCTCGATTCTTATTTACCCTATGCCAATTTGCTTGTGGCTCAGGTAATAATCCAGAGATTATTGAACACCATTTAGTTTATATTGCCTCTACGTATTCTTCCTACCAAAACGTATCACTTCACATTTCTCTGCGTTAAATTTCATCTCCCATGTGTCTGCCCATTTCACCATTCTATCTATATCTGTTACTATCCTCACTGTTCTCTACATTTCCGAGTTTTGTGCTATCTGCAAACTTTGAATTTATGTCCTATATACTCAAGTCCATGTCATTAATATATATCAAAAAGAGCACTGGTCCCAACACTGATCCCGGGAAAATGGAGTTGAGGTGTAGATCAGCCATGATCTAATTGAATGGCGGAATAGGCTCGAGGGGCTGAATGGCCTACTCTTGCTCCGAATGAACAGGCAGATGGGGCTTTGGCTTTCGCCAAAAGGTAGCTCCTGCAACAATGCAGCATTTCCTCAGTACTGCTCTGTAATATCACCCTCGATTATATGGTCCAGTCCTGGATTGCAGCTTGAACACACAAGCTTCCGAAGAAGAACTGTTTGAATAACATGAATTCCCTTTCAAATTCATAGATAAAACAATAGCAAGAAAACTGCGATCTGTAAGATTATCTATTCTCATGACTCCAATTGTCTTTCATCTTTGTGCCAATTGTTGTAAATAATTTATTTTTTTGCCCCCAGCACCATTCACTGGCAACACTGAACTTCCCAATGGGAATCCACCTATCTAATGTGATTGCCAGTGATGCTGGACTGGGCAGGCTGTGAAAGAGATGTTAGTACTCACACTTTAGTACCTCCACACCTGTATCTACGGATAAGAGATGAACATACTTTGCTTTTGCACAGGATTGGTACATTAGATTCTCTTCTTCCCAAAGAAAACTGGGAAAGCAGACCTTGGGATGTTTTGCTACGTTAATGACGCTATATAAATGCAAGTTGTTGTAATGATGCCACTAAGATATGTGAATGGCTGACTAACGATAATTTTGGATGCTTCCCTGGAAGCACCTCAATCACAGTATTTCGTGTTTTCAGTGGCATTGCTGGGAAGAAGGCATGCTAAGGGGATCAAAAGCTGGAGTATTCTGATTAGCTTCACCTGTAAAGATACCACTCACCAGTTTTGCAGGCCCTGACACACTCACCTGGCAGTGGCCTTGAAGAAGTGTCTTCTCAAGATATGGATCAGCAGGAAGACATCTGTTGTAAGGGCGGTTGTGGTTACTATGCAGCATAGGATTAGCACATTCACTGACAGCAACGGTCAGCTGTGGCCTGATACTTGACCCCACCTCCTTGCGGGCATACTGCAATGTTGACCTTTGGGGATGGTCACGGAGTGGCACAGAGCACCGCCGGCCTCCCAAACACTTCCATTTCTTTGCCATCAAAACGAGGTCAGGGCTGGGCTGCTCAATCACTCCCCCTGCAGACTTATGCCTGCACTTGAGTTTTTTTGCCCCTTTCTGCCCATCTTCTGGCCCTGGCTCCTCTGGCTACTACATTGACTACATATTTAAAGAAGGACCTTGCTGTCCTCCAGCGGGTATCCCTCTAACATTCTCAGAAGAGCCGGTTAAAATCAGAATCCACGGGAAGGCAGCAGAATTGGTGCGGATAAGTCGCTGCGGCCATTTTAACTGCCCACCTGCACGGTTTCCACTGAAAGGGTGGAGTTATCGTCGGCCCTTAGATGTTGATGTAATCTGGTTTCAGAGAAGCTGGGAGGTAAGTCAATTTTCTGTACCTATTTGCAGACCCTGGACCTAAACTGAACTTCTTCATCCCAAACATCAGATATCTCCATTCCACCCAATTAAACTCCTCCCATTTTACTAATTTTAAGACCTGGATCTTTCCGGCCCCCATCTTGTCTGCATCATGTCTTGCATACAAGAGACTGAAGAGTTGCTGAATAATATTCCAAAACTTAGGAAACCTAGGCAGCAGTTACCTTGTATTGTGGCTGTGAATTACTGTGACTAGAGGTTCAATTTGAGTATATGCTTCAGCTGGTAATGCCATCTTATGTGTTTATACAGAATAATATCTTTCAAGATATTGACACGTGCTATAAATGTAAACACAGCATATTCATGGTACCATACATTGGTGCTTTGAACCATGAATGGTAGGATTACGTGTGTACTGGACTTCAACTGAAGCTGGTACAACAAATTGCACATTGCCAAACAAAAGTTAGTTGTTCATGTTTAACCACTGGACAGCATTGCTATAAAGCAACAGTGTTCTTGAGAACTACCTGAAATGCAAACACATCAGATGTTAATTATTCTTTAGATTGAAAAACAAGAGGTTGTACGCATTTAATATAGTTGCATTACAGTGGATATGAAATGAGGAAAACATGGAAACAGTGTGTCTGGCTCTAAATAGTGGACAATTTTACAACACCAAGTTATAGTCCAGCAATTTTATTTTAAATTCACAAGCTTTCGGAGATTTTCTCCTTCCTCAGGTAAATGTTTCAAGATCTCCTTGAAGCCTACGCATTTATACATATTGAATAATACATGGTGTTTACAGACTGCCTCTGCAACTGCCCGTTGCCAAGGCAATCACCGTGTTCAGACAGAGAGGTGTCATCTGCAGAACCCCCGAATACACATTCAACAAAAAAACAAACAGGGAAAAAAACAGAGAAAAAAAAGGAGAAAAAAAAAACAGAGAGAGAGGCAGAAACATCCGGAAGGCAGAGAGAGCCAGCAAATGACCCATTATATTAAAAACAGATAACATTTGTTCGCTGGTGGGGTAACGTGTAGCGTGACATGAACCCAAGGTCCCGGTTGAGGCCGTCCTCATGGGTGCGGAACTTGGCTATCAATTTCTGCTCGACGATTTTGCGTTGTCGTGTGTCTCGAAGGCCGCCTTGGAGTACGCTTACCCGAAGGTCGGTGGATGAATGTCCATGACTGCTGAAGTGTTCCCCGACTGGGAGGGAACCCTCCTGTTTGGCGATTGTTGCGCGGTGTCCGTTCATCCGTTGTCGCAGCGTCTGCATGGTCTCGCCAATGTACCATGCTCTGGGGCATCCTTTCCTGCAACGTATGAGGTAGACAACGTTGGCCGAGTCACAGGAGTATGAACCATGCACCTGGTGGGTGGTGTCATCTCGTGTGATGGTGGTATCTGTGTCGATGATCTGGCATGTCTTGCAGAGGTTACCGTGGCAGGGTTGTGTGGCGTCGTGGACGCTGTTCTCTTGAAAGCTGGGTAGTTTGCTGCGAACGATGGTCTGTTTGAGGTTGGGTGGCTGTTTAAAGGCGAGTAGTGGAGGTGTGGGGATGGCCATAGCGAGGTGTTTGTCCTCATTGATGACATGTTGAAGGCTGCGGAGAACATGGCGTAGTTTCTCCGCTCCGGGGAAGTACTGGACGACAAAGGGTACTCTGTTGGTTGCGTCCCGTGTTAGTCTCCTGAGGAGGTCTATGCGATTTTTTGCTGTGGCCCGTCGGAACTGTCGATCGATGAGTCGAGCGTCATATCCCGTTCTTACTAGGGCGTCTTTCAGCGTCTGTAGGTGTCCATCGCGTTCCTCCTCGTCTGAGCAGACCCTGTGTATTCGCAGGGCCTGTCCATAGGGGATGGCCTCTTTGACGTGGTTAGGGTGGAAGCTGGAAAAGTGGAGCATCGTGAGGTTGTCCGTGGGCTTGCGGTAGAGTGAGGTGCTGAGGTGCCCGTCTTTGATGGAGATTCGTGTGTCCAAGAAAGAAACTGATTCTGAGGAGTAGTCCATGGTGAGTTTGATGGTGGGATGGAACTTGTTGATGTTATCGTGTAGTCTCTTTAGTGATTCCTTGCCGTGGGTCCATAGAAAGAAAATGTCGTCGATGTATCTGGTGTATAGTGTTGGTTGGAGGTCTTGTGCAGTGAAGAAGTCCTGCTCGAACTTGTGCATGAAAATGTTGGCGTATTGGGGTGCGAATTTGGTCCCCATGGCTGTTCCGTGTGTTTGGGTAAAGAACTGGTTATCGAAGGTGAAGACATTGTGATCCAGGATGAAGCGGATGAGTTGTAGGATGGCTTCCGGAGATTGGCTGTTGTTGGTGTTGAGTATTGATGCTGTCGCAGCGATGCCGTCATCGTGGGGGATACTGGTGTATAGTGCCGAGACGTCCATCGTGGTGAGAAGTGTTCCTGGTTCAACTGGTCCGTGGGTACTGAGTTTTTGTAGGAAGTCTGTAGTGTCGCGACAGAAGCTGGGGGTTCCCTGTACGATGGGTTTCAGGATGCCCTCGATGTATCCAGAGAGGTTCTCACACAGGGTTCCGTTGCCTGATACGATGGGACGTCCGGGTGTGTTGGCTTTGTGTATCTTTGGGAGGCAGTAGAAGTCTCCCACGCGGGGATTACGTGGGATGAGAATGCGTAGGATGCTTTGAAGGTCTGGATCGAAGGTCTTGATCAGTTTGTTGAGCTGGTGGGTGTGTTCTTTGGTCGGATCTGCGGGTAACCGTCTGTAGTGTTCCTGGTTGTCCAGTTGTCGGTATGCTTCTTTGCAATAGTCTGTTCTGTTCTGTATGACTATGGCTCCTCCTTTGTCCGCTGGTTTGATGACGATGTTGCGGTTGGTCTTGAGAGCGTTGATGGCGTTGCGTTGTGCTCGGGTGACATTCTGGACTGTCTTCTGAGTGCGGCTGATGAATCTGGCATTGACGCATTTCCTGACAGCTTGAGCATACATGTCCAGCTGAGGGCAGCGACCCTCCGGAGGAGTCCAGTTTGACTCTTTCCTCTTCGGTTGCTGTACCGCGGATCCCTCTGTCTGCTGTTCCGGATCGTCGATTGTCTCATTGGGTTCGCTGCTGAAATCTTGGGGTTTGTGGTAGAATTCCCGGAGCCTCATTCTCCTGATGAATTCCTCTGTGTCCGCCGCGAGACTAGTGGGGTCCATTTTGGTAGTGGGGCAGAAATTGAGCCCTCGGCTGAGAACTTCGATTTCGTCTGGTTGAAGGGTGTGGTCGGATAAATTGACAATAGACTTCCCTGTGGTTGCAACCGTGGTACCAGGGGAAGCTTGGTCGTTGCTGGTGGTGATGCCGAGTTTCTCAAGCTTCCTGCTCCTGGTTTTCATGTAGGCAGCGTAGTTCCGTTGCCTCGTCTGTTTGGCGGTATAACGTAGCTGGTCTGCTGTGTCCTGAGTACAGGTTGAGAGTATGGACTCTATCTTGGTTTCGAGGTTGTGGCGTCTGCTGTAGAGTTGGTGTATGAGATGGTTGCGGAGTGTGCGAGAGGTACGGCGGCAGAGTCTCTCAGCGTAATCCGAGTCGTATGTGGACTTGAGTGGGTTCGTGATCTGGAGTCCTTTCGGGATCTTGTCTGCTTTCTTGCAGCTCTGTAAAAACTTGATGTCTGTGTCTAAATGCGCGATCTTCTTGGATATCCTTTCCACTGTGAGCCGGCAGTTTGTGGTGTCGATGGTAGTCATGATGTGGAGATGCCGGTGATGGACTGGGGTTGACAATTGTAAACAATTTTACAACACCAAGTTATAGTCCAGCAATTTTATTTTAAATTCACAAGCTTTCGGAGATTTTCTCCTTCCTCAGGTAAATGTTTCAAGATCTCCTTGAAGCCTACGCATTTATACATATTGAATAATACATGGTGTTTACAGACTGCCTCTGCAACTGCCCGTTGCCAAGGCAATCACCGTGTTCAGACAGAGAGGTGTCATCTGCAGAACCCCCGAATACACATTCAACAAAAAAACAAACAGGGAAAAAAACAGAGAAAAAAAAGGAGAAAAAAAAAAACAGAGAGAGAGGCAGAAACATCCGGAAGGCAGAGAGAGCCAGCAAATGACCCATTATATTAAAAACAGATAACATTTGTTCGCTGGTGGGGTAACGTGTAGCGTGACATGAACCCAAGGTCCCGGTTGAGGCCGTCCTCATGGGTGCGGAACTTGGCTATCAATTTCTGCTCGACGATTTTGCGTTGTCGTGTGTCTCGAAGGCCGCCTTGGAGTACGCTTACCCGAAGGTCGGTGGATGAATGTCCATGACTGCTGAAGTGTTCCCCGACTGGGAGGGAACCCTCCTGTTTGGCGATTGTTGCGCGGTGTCCGTTCATCCGTTGTCGCAGCGTCTGCATGGTCTCGCCAATGTACCATGCTCTGGGGCATCCTTTCCTGCAACGTATGAGGTAGACAACGTTGGCCGAGTCACAGGAGTATGAACCATGCACCTGGTGGGTGGTGTCATCTCGTGTGATGGTGGTATCTGTGTCGATGATCTGGCATGTCTTGCAGAGGTTACCGTGGCAGGGTTGTGTGGCGTCGTGGACGCTGTTCTCTTGAAAGCTGGGTAGTTTGCTGCGAACGATGGTCTGTTTGAGGTTGGGTGGCTGTTTAAAGGCGAGTAGTGGAGGTGTGGGGATGGCCATAGCGAGGTGTTTGTCCTCATTGATGACATGTTGAAGGCTGCGGAGAACATGGCGTAGTTTCTCCGCTCCGGGGAAGTACTGGACGACAAAGGGTACTCTGTTGGTTGCGTCCCGTGTTAGTCTCCTGAGGAGGTCTATGCGATTTTTTGCTGTGGCCCGTCGGAACTGTCGATCGATGAGTCGAGCGTCATATCCCGTTCTTACTAGGGCGTCTTTCAGCGTCTGTAGGTGTCCATCGCGTTCCTCCTCGTCTGAGCAGACCCTGTGTATTCGCAGGGCCTGTCCATAGGGGATGGCCTCTTTGACGTGGTTAGGGTGGAAGCTGGAAAAGTGGAGCATCGTGAGGTTGTCCGTGGGCTTGCGGTAGAGTGAGGTGCTGAGGTGCCCGTCTTTGATGGAGATTCGTGTGTCCAAGAAAGAAACTGATTCTGAGGAGTAGTCCATGGTGAGTTTGATGGTGGGATGGAACTTGTTGATGTTATCGTGTAGTCTCTTTAGTGATTCCTTGCCGTGGGTCCATAGAAAGAAAATGTCGTCGATGTATCTGGTGTATAGTGTTGGTTGGAGGTCTTGTGCAGTGAAGAAGTCCTGCTCGAACTTGTGCATGAAAATGTTGGCGTATTGGGGTGCGAATTTGGTCCCCATGGCTGTTCCGTGTGTTTGGGTAAAGAACTGGTTATCGAAGGTGAAGACATTGTGATCCAGGATGAAGCGGATGAGTTGTAGGATGGCTTCCGGAGATTGGCTGTTGTTGGTGTTGAGTATTGATGCTGTCGCAGCGATGCCGTCATCGTGGGGGATACTGGTGTATAGTGCCGAGACGTCCATCGTGGTGAGAAGTGTTCCTGGTTCAACTGGTCCGTGGGTACTGAGTTTTTGTAGGAAGTCTGTAGTGTCGCGACAGAAGCTGGGGGTTCCCTGTACGATGGGTTTCAGGATGCCCTCGATGTATCCAGAGAGGTTCTCACACAGGGTTCCGTTGCCTGATACGATGGGACGTCCGGGTGTGTTGGCTTTGTGTATCTTTGGGAGGCAGTAGAAGTCTCCCACGCGGGGATTACGTGGGATGAGAATGCGTAGGATGCTTTGAAGGTCTGGATCGAAGGTCTTGATCAGTTTGTTGAGCTGGTGGGTGTGTTCTTTGGTCGGATCTGCGGGTAACCGTCTGTAGTGTTCCTGGTTGTCCAGTTGTCGGTATGCTTCTTTGCAATAGTCTGTTCTGTTCTGTATGACTATGGCTCCTCCTTTGTCCGCTGGTTTGATGACGATGTTGCGGTTGGTCTTGAGAGCGTTGATGGCGTTGCGTTGTGCTCGGGTGACATTCTGGACTGTCTTCTGAGTGCGGCTGATGAATCTGGCATTGACGCATTTCCTGACAGCTTGAGCATACATGTCCAGCTGAGGGCAGCGACCCTCCGGAGGAGTCCAGTTTGACTCTTTCCTCTTCGGTTGCTGTACCGCGGATCCCTCTGTCTGCTGTTCCGGATCGTCGATTGTCTCATTGGGTTCGCTGCTGAAATCTTGGGGTTTGTGGTAGAATTCCCGGAGCCTCATTCTCCTGATGAATTCCTCTGTGTCCGCCGCGAGACTAGTGGAAACATGAAAACCAAGAGCAGGAAGCTTGAGAAACTCGGCATCACCACCAGCAACGACCAAGCTTCCCCTGGTACCACGGTTGCAACCACAGGGAAGTCTATTGTCAATTTATCCGACCACACCCTTCAACCAGACGAAATCGAAGTTCTCAGCCGAGGGCTCAATTTCTGCCCCACTACCAAAATGGACCCCACTAGTCTCGCGGCGGACACAGAGGAATTCATCAGGAGAATGAGGCTCCGGGAATTCTACCACAAACCCCAAGATTTCAGCAGCGAACCCAATGAGACAATCGACGATCCGGAACAGCAGACAGAGGGATCCGCGGTACAGCAACCGAAGAGGAAAGAGTCAAACTGGACTCCTCCGGAGGGTCGCTGCCCTCAGCTGGACATGTATGCTCAAGCTGTCAGGAAATGCGTCAATGCCAGATTCATCAGCCGCACTCAGAAGACAGTCCAGAATGTCACCCGAGCACAACGCAACGCCATCAACGCTCTCAAGACCAACCGCAACATCGTCATCAAACCAGCGGACAAAGGAGGAGCCATAGTCATACAGAACAGAACAGACTATTGCAAAGAAGCATACCGACAACTGGACAACCAGGAACACTACAGACGGTTACCCGCAGATCCGACCAAAGAACACACCCACCAGCTCAACAAACTGATCAAGACCTTCGATCCAGACCTTCAAAGCATCCTACGCATTCTCATCCCACGTAATCCCCGCGTGGGAGACTTCTACTGCCTCCCAAAGATACACAAAGCCAACACACCCGGACGTCCCATCGTATCAGGCAACGGAACCCTGTGTGAGAACCTCTCTGGATACATCGAGGGCATCCTGAAACCCATCGTACAGGGAACCCCCAGCTTCTGTCGCGACACTACAGACTTCCTACAAAAACTCAGTACCCACGGACCAGTTGAACCAGGAACACTTCTCACCACGATGGACGTCTCGGCACTATACACCAGTATCCCCCACGATGACGGCATCGCTGCGACAGCATCAATACTCAACACCAACAACAGCCAATCTCCGGAAGCCATCCTACAACTCATCCGCTTCATCCTGGATCACAATGTCTTCACCTTCGATAACCAGTTCTTTACCCAAACACACGGAACAGCCATGGGGACCAAATTCGCACCCCAATACGCCAACATTTTCATGCACAAGTTCGAGCAGGACTTCTTCACTGCACAAGACCTCCAACCAACACTATACACCAGATACATCGACGACATTTTCTTTCTATGGACCCACGGCAAGGAATCACTAAAGAGACTACACGATAACATCAACAAGTTCCATCCCACCATCAAACTCACCATGGACTACTCCTCAGAATCAGTTTCTTTCTTGGACACACGAATCTCCATCAAAGACGGGCACCTCAGCACCTCACTCTACCGCAAGCCCACGGACAACCTCACGATGCTCCACTTTTCCAGCTTCCACCCTAACCACGTCAAAGAGGCCATCCCCTATGGACAGGCCCTGCGAATACACAGGGTCTGCTCAGACGAGGAGGAACGCGATGGACACCTACAGACGCTGAAAGACGCCCTAGTAAGAACGGGATATGACGCTCGACTCATCGATCGACAGTTCCGACGGGCCACAGCAAAAAATCGCATAGACCTCCTCAGGAGACTAACACGGGACGCAACCAACAGAGTACCCTTTGTCGTCCAGTACTTCCCCGGAGCGGAGAAACTACGCCATGTTCTCCGCAGCCTTCAACATGTCATCAATGAGGACAAACACCTCGCTATGGCCATCCCCACACCTCCACTACTCGCCTTTAAACAGCCACCCAACCTCAAACAGACCATCGTTCGCAGCAAACTACCCAGCTTTCAAGAGAACAGCGTCCACGACGCCACACAACCCTGCCACGGTAACCTCTGCAAGACATGCCAGATCATCGACACAGATACCACCATCACACGAGATGACACCACCCACCAGGTGCATGGTTCATACTCCTGTGACTCGGCCAACGTTGTCTACCTCATACGTTGCAGGAAAGGATGCCCCAGAGCATGGTACATTGGCGAGACCATGCAGACGCTGCGACAACGGATGAACGGACACCGCGCAACAATCGCCAAACAGGAGGGTTCCCTCCCAGTCGGGGAACACTTCAGCAGTCATGGACATTCATCCACCGACCTTCGGGTAAGCGTACTCCAAGGCGGCCTTCGAGACACACGACAACGCAAAATCGTCGAGCAGAAATTGATAGCCAAGTTCCGCACCCATGAGGACGGCCTCAACCGGGACCTTGGGTTCATGTCACGCTACACGTTACCCCACCAGCGAACAAATGTTATCTGTTTTTAATATAATGGGTCATTTGCTGGCTCTCTCTGCCTTCCGGATGTTTCTGCCTCTCTCTCTGTTTTTTTTTTCTCCTTTTTTTTCTCTGTTTTTTTCCCTGTTTGTTTTTTTGTTGAATGTGTATTCGGGGGTTCTGCAGATGACACCTCTCTGTCTGAACACGGTGATTGCCTTGGCAACGGGCAGTTGCAGAGGCAGTCTGTAAACACCATGTATTATTCAATATGTATAAATGCGTAGGCTTCAAGGAGATCTTGAAACATTTACCTGAGGAAGGAGAAAATCTCCGAAAGCTTGTGAATTTAAAATAAAATTGCTGGACTATAACTTGGTGTTGTAAAATTGTTTACAATTGTCAACCCCAGTCCATCACCGGCATCTCCACATCTAAATAGTGGAACATTTTTAGTTGTTTAAATCAATATATTGAAGTGCTTTAAAATCAAATATCAATATCACTTCTGTGACAGGCTTCATTATTTAAACAATAAATGGGGGAAGGAATTCACATAAACCAGTTGTGAATTCATTATTAAGATCTAGTCCCTAGCTGCAGGTTCAATATTTCTGCTACTGTTCATTGCGAGAGCCTGTCATCTTCACTCACGCACGTGGCTTACTGTCACGTTCTCCAGGTTCCACAGTTACATTGCGCAGGGCTTGAGAACATAATCAAGGCTGACACAGGGAGTGCTGCACTGTCAGAGGTGTTGTCTTTCAGCTGAGATGCTTGCCTGTTTGGGTGAACATAAAAGATCAAAGAAGAGTAGGGAAGTTTTCCCAATGTCCTGGCCAACATTTATTCCTCAACCAACACCAAAAAACAGGTTAAGTGGTCATTAGCTCATAGCTGTTTGTGGGACCTTGATGTGCACAAAGTGCACATTTGCCTACATAACAACTGTGACTACATGTCAAAAGTAATTAATTGGCTGTAAAGTGCTTTGGAACATCCTGAGGTCATGAAAGGCACTATATAAATGCAAGATAAAAATTGCAATGCCTTCATGGTGTCCAGTTCGTCAACCTAGCAAATAACTTGGATCTGTTGCTCTTTCTGAGGGAGGATGAAATTGACTGGTATTAAAAGTCACTCATCCCATTCGATTCTCTTCTTTATGTTCCTTGGCTCTGGAATCTAGTTGACCTCAACATGAGCCTGCTACTTAATTTGTATAATGTACTTTGGACCAGTTGTTAAAGGCACGAAAGTACTTGTTTGTTAGTATAGATTTCTGTGTCAGTGACTCATAGGGGAATGGTATTGTTATTGATGAGAAGTTCCTCGCTTACTACAAAAGTAAAGCTGGTATATAAGTCATACTTTTATGACTATTAAAAGACAAATGACTTGATTTGTAATTGGATAAACCATCTAATCCTAAGTTCATTACTTACAAAGCCAATATCTCTTCTTTCTATATGTGTGGTTGTTTGGCAATTCATGAACTTCAGTAATTCACTTTGCTAGAGTATTGACCCCCAACTCACTGCCTCTCAAATTCTGACCCAGCAGGTATGGATTTTGGCCAATCTGTGGGTAGTGCCAACCTGAGACACAACGAAATGAGTGGTAATTAAAGGGTGAGATGCACTTGGAACATTCTTAGTTATTTTACCATAGAGGGCATGATCTCAAACTCAGATGAGGGAGCATTAAAAAGACGATTTAGATTTAACTGCTTTATGCAAAAGATGGTGATTGTATGGAATGGAAGGAGTGGGGGCTGATTGTATCAGCAAATTCAAGAAGAGTTGGATAAATTTGATAGAGCCATATATTTAAAAGTAGCTGGGAATGGCCCAATGGAATACAATGGTCTTTTCCAGTCCTTTATACTCCTACCCTGGAGAAAGTCTTCTGTTGCCATTCTTGACGGTGCAATATGAGGTGTGGCAGAATATAAAAAGCAAATGGCCAGAAAAAATAATTGATATTGTCCAACTTCTTCTGGCATCATCTGTATTTAGTAAACATAAGGTGTCCAGATTGATAATGGAGCAGCCCTGCCCCATCTGTAGTGTGGTCCAGTTAGGTAGTAAGCTTTGTGCATTATCTTGAACCTTATCTAAGCAAAAGAGGGATTCTTGTCATAAGTCCATTGTTAAATATTGTACAATTAGTAAGAGTTGTGACTAACACCTTTTCCTTATTATTTAGATGCATTTACCTTACCAGAGGACAGGAAGCAACAGACACGGTCCTGTCACTTGTATTCCTATGAGTAGATGACGTGATAGACTCATGATAATGTGGATAATAAAAAATCTACATGATTAAACCTTCCAGTTTCAGCCGGTGCCATTCTCAGGCAATCAACAATAACAGCAACAACTTCCATCTATATAGCAGTTCTCATGTTGCAAAGAAATCCTTGGGTACGTTATAGATCAGAGAATGAAATGGAAGTCAGTTGGTAGGGAAAGGATAGATAGGATGTGTAACTAAAAGAGTGGTAAGAAGAAAGGTCTTTATTAGGTTCTTGAAAGCAAGGAGGGAAAAGTTGAGGTGGAGGGAGCTCTGGAGGACAGGGACATGATGGCTGTTAGAGTAGTCACCAATGGGGAAGTGAAGTGGGCAGGGAATAAGGAACAAACCAGTGTCAGAGGAACACAGCATGCAGCAGGAACACAGGGTTGTGAAATAACTGTGTTAGGTAGAGTGAGGCCATTGGGATATTTCAAGGTGAAGATAAGATCTTGGAATTGATTCACAGAGGTATGGGGAACCTTTGACGACTAGGGTAATTGAAGTGCAAGGCTTTGAGTGAGTAAAGAAATGGTAGGCATTCTGAATGAGTTGCAGTTTGTGGAAGTTGGAAGTGGCAAGGCTGAGTAGGAGAGCTATAAAGAAGTTGATCTTTGTGCTAATAAAGGGAGAAAGAACTCGCATTTATATAGTGCCATGCATGACCTCAGGGCGACCCAAAGTGCTTTAAAGCCAATGGAGTACTTTTGAGGTGTAGTCACTGTTATAATGTAGGAAAACGCGGCAGCCAATTTACGCATCGCATGGTCCCACAAAAAGCAGTGTGATAATGATCAGATAATCTCTTTTAATGATGCTGGTTGAGGGATAAATAATGGCCAGGACACCGAGGATAACTCCCCTACTCTTTTTTGAAATAGTACCATGGAATTTTTAATGTCCATCTGAGAGAGCAGACGGGGCATCAATTTAACGTCTCCTCTGAAAGATGACACCTCCAGTTGTGCAGCACTCCCTCAGTACTGCACTGAAGTGTCAGCTTGGATTTTGTGCTCAAGTCTCTGGAGTGGGACTTGAACCCCACAGCCTTCTGTGAGTGTGTTACCACTGAACCATGGCTGACACTACGGCAGACATGGATTAGAATCCCAATGGCAGTAGGGATTGAAACTAGAGTTCAGGATCTCAAATTGTGAGTGGTAGGTGCTTTGTTGTGATGCAACAGCACATTCTGGGACTTTGGAGAGGAAAGGACGATTAGAGGGCAGTAATTAGAAAGGATGGTATCTTACTTGTGTGGAGTGATGGTAGTTTTGAAGAAAGTAGGGATGATGCCATTGAACAGAGAAAGCTTGAAGATGGCAAGCAAATGGAGGAGAAGAAGTAGGGTGATCAGGAGATCTGGAAAAACTATGGAATTAGGTTAGTGTGGAGAAATGTTTTAGAATAAGGAAAGAGCAAAGGAGTGAAGTTGAAGGGATAGTAGAAAGAGTAGGGATGTTACTGCGAATAACCTTGTCTAGAACACTACGAAGTCCATAAGATCCTCATATTTGCAATATGAAGAAAGAATGGAGATGGAAGAAATGATTGGTAGTGGAGAATGAAGGTGGATGGGGGTTATGCTGTCTAGGGATTGTGCAGCAGGAGGGAGATGAGAAAATGTGGAACTCCTAAATCTCAGTTTTAGAGATTAAGAGCTCAGGGGGCCTCATGATAGGCTCAAGGGGGTGGCTATGTTTCTGACTTGTGGAGTTGATATGAAGAGTGATTCGGTGACAAGTGAGAAGGTCAGAGGAGGTAGCGGAGGGGGGAGTTAAAATGGAGGTTAAATTCAACTCTTCATCAGTGTCTGGCATGCCAATGGCAATTGATGGCCAATGCCAAATTTAAAAGAGGTAGAGTGGCATGAGGAGATCACTCTCCTGGGTCAGTAGCAACAATAAAGAGAAGTAAAAGCTTCTTATGTATATATTTGGGCAGTTTCAGCCCAGTTCCTATTGTATATAACTTCAAAACCCAAATTGCTAATTTGCCCATGGTGTGTTTGATGGCACAAGGCAGTTGGAGCTTTTACTTTGTAGACATTGCTATAAGCGACATTGATGCCGACACTGAGAAATTTTGGTAAACTGGTCCTGGGATTGTACACCTTCACTTGAAGAGCACAGAAAGATCATTGAATCCAGTCAAAACTACACCCAGTAATAGAGAAAATTGCTATTCTCTTTTATTTGAGATGCAAGCATTTTCCTTTTCATTGAGGTGAGCAGTGTATCGTTTCACAGATCTGTTATCTTCAGATATTTCTGCAGTGATTGACATAAAATCAAACTCAAATCAAAACCAGCTGGTGTTGCAGTTGAAGCTCGAGTCCCTACTTGATTCCTTTCAATGCTATTACAAATTAGTAGTGTATGCATCCTGTTCACCTGTCAACCTTAGCTGAAGAAAAATCTGAATTAAAAATTAATTTTTTTGGAGGTCAATCCTCGAGGGAGCACAAGGTTTAAGGAGCCTTGGCGAGGAAAGCGTTTTCTTAGCATATAACCGTAGAATATTACAGCACAAAAGAAGGCCATGGCGTTTGTCCCAAGAGCTATCCACTTAGTCCCATTCTTCTGTCCTTTCCTCATGGAGTCCCTCAGACAATATGTTAAACTGACACCCTGTGTGCCTGTTCCAGTGAACTTTAAAGGTGCCAGTGTCCTCTTGCCCAATGGCACCAAAAACAGTTTAATTAATTGTTCATTCATCGTTGCTGTTGGCAGGAACTTGCTGCGTGCAAAATGGTTTCAGTGTGTACTTTAAAGTACATGCTACCTCCTGACCATTCAAAGTTATTTTTGTGCTAGGGAAAATTCAAATTATCCAATAATTTGACTTGAGCAATATAAATTAACAGCAAAAGTGGAAATTAGTACTAAGAAAATGAATTTGGATAATTTGAATTAAGCAACTTAGAATTAACAAGAGCAAGCTTTTCATTGTATATGAAGCGCTTTGAGATATTTCTGAGATGTAATAAGGTGTTATATAAATAACTTTTTCAAGAAGTAAAAGCAAAAAAGATAGTATATTATACAATTCAATGTGTTTGCTCCCAGTTTTTTTTTAAAATAAAGTCTTCCAAAAAAATGTATATATTTCTTTAATTTTGAATTCTCTTTTATTTTCCCCCATCAAAAGAGGATTTTTTTCATAAAAATAAGCAATGTTAGAGCTGGGAAATGAAACATTTTCTCATTGCAGACACTAAAAGGAGTAATTGAATGATCCTGTGCTCTCAGGAGGGACCTGCAGTGGCACATAATGTGGTTTGGAGAATTGGGGCTCCAATATTGGAGTCCAGTCTAGGGACCAAGCTGCCTGAAGGCTTGGATCCTTGCTGATAGCACATTAAAACCCTTTAAATGTCAGGATCAAGGACAAGTGAGTCAGATATAAATAACATGGTTGAGTGTGGAAGTGTAAAGCTCTCCCTGCTCTGTCCCAACAATGTCAGCACCAGTATTTTGTGTTCCATGTCCCATTCCATCCTCTAGGTTGGGACAGCCAAATTCATTTCCAACAGCTGACAGACAAAGAAGACTTTTATCTCATCAACCTGGGCTGGATTTCAACCCAGGTCCCAGCGATGAAAGGTTACTGTGCTAACACGCTAAGGAAACAGATTTGCAGTATCTTCAGAATTCGTACACAGCTGCTGTGATCTGTGTGCTGCTCCACCGGTTCTGTAAACCGAGTCCATGTCCAATTCTTTCTGCAGCTAAAATTATTTATTTTCATATAAGGTTTACATGATGACCCTTAAGATGGGGAAAACACTGCACAACAAACATTATTTCCGTAAATGTGTGCAGGCAACGTGGCTATTGAACAGAGTTCAGGGAGGAAAAGCCTGTTTCCGGCTTTTACGTGGACTGTGCAGATCCAAGAACCTTCTGCTAAAGGGGTGACACTGTGCTCTTTAAGAGGGATGGGACGGTGCTTTAAAGAGATTTACAGAAAGGTTCAGTTCCAGGAAAGGTCTGTACTGATAGTTCTCACCGGAAAACATTCAATCACTTATAAGTTATGCAATTCGGTTAACTTGTTTAACCATAGTGTCCTTAGACCTCATGCATCCTCTTTGTATTCATGATGACAAACCTAAACAAATGTTTAGGTTCTATTTAGATATTTCCCTAAAAATTAACATTCTTAGACAAATTAGTGGTAGTTTTATATACACATACAGAAGATCTTTTTTTAAAAAAAAACACAATTTCTATTTGTTATTTGCTGTTTGTTCATAGTACCATTTACGAGCTGAGTGGATATCAAGCCCTTTACTGAAGCTGCCTTATAACGGGCAGAAGGAGCAGGATCGTAGTGACTGAACAAATTAATTTTTACAGCTCCCGCAAATCTGTGAGGGAGAACATGCCTTGTCCTGACTGCTTTCTCCAGATGACACGGGTGGGATGCAGAACTGTCTGTGTAGCAAAGAATGGTTCAAAACCTTACCCTACCAGTCAGTGGTGAAGCTCCTTTGTATATCAGTGTGTATGTGATCACATCCATCCAGGCAGTCTGTTGTTTGAGTTATAGTCAGTAGTAAGATCATAGCTTTGGTGTGTCATGTTGGAGTTTTGTGAAGTCATAAAGCCACAGTAATGACTCATGGAGTGGATACTTTGGGACTACAAAGGGGTGTCTATATATACAAATAATGGGGCATGTCATTCACTCTTCTGTCAGATATCTGTATGAAAAATGCACACGATAAAGGTATTATATGTCCATCCTTAAGGTGTAAAATAAAAATGAATTACTGATAGAGAAAGAACAGGCAGTGCAGATTTCTTTTTCACATGCTCTGTTCGCTATCTCCCTTGACTTCCATATGCAGACTTTGCCATGTTATCTTCTGGATAATGAATGTGCTCTGGCATTTTACCAGGCAGTGAGTGCCACAAATACAGAAACATGCAGGTACAAGATGCAAGATAGTCTGTTTCAAAACTTTTGTTTTTTCTTTCCTCCTTTTCCATCTTGGCGAACGCTAACTAATCTGAGAAACTGTTCCGCCGCAGGTAGCAAATCATCCGACGTGCCCAGTTCGCCATACAGTGACTGACAGATCCATCAAAGCTTTGCCCTCTTTAATGACGTCCCCTTGTGTTCTAATTTGCTTATCGCAATGTGAGAGATGTTGATGGCAGCAGAGTTCTGTGGTGCTGCGGCATTGTGCTGCCTCGCATTGCAAACCTCAAAGGAGTGCTCTCCTCCGCAGAGTTCAAACATCCTGTTTAATGTGCAAACAAAAACAAGAAAATTCACGTTGGATCAAATCAAGGCAGTCTCAAAATGCTACGGCTTGATTACAAAGAAGCAATATCATAAAAACATCTTACGATCCTTCTGAGTAATCAGTGACATTAGAGGCATATTGTTGATGCAAATGACATCTTGTAAATGTTTTTACAAACAGAAATGATGCATTATCATGAATTGTGGAGCAATTATGTGTAGCTCAGAGACTGATTTTACAAAACCTCTCATTATTTATTCTTTTTCTCCACTTTTTTCACACTGCAGAATGACAGCCCTATTCTAACATTTTATATTGACTGCAACAGCGTGTGATTCACTTATTGTATTATAGTCCGACACTTTAAGGGACAGAAATAGCTTTGATCAATTAATGATCAACTATACACCAGTAAGTAGTCTGATGGAAATATAAATATACATTTTCTTCCTTCAATGTGCCTTTGCCACATTTTGTTATTTGGTTTTTGGTTTAATCAGTTCTTATTTAAAAGGTGCATGTTGTTTGAAATAGTCTTCATTAATTCTGGTGTCCTTTTGTGCGCCTTACAGTTTGACAGCCGGGATCGTTCTGTGCCCCAGACAATTTGATTGCTGGGATGGTTCTGTGCTCCTGCAAGGCAACACATCGGACTTCTTTTCTATATTAAAAAAATTCTTGCATCCTCTCCTGAAGCTAATTGAGATGTGGCAGTACATTTGCATACAGCTGATAGCTCAACGGTACCTCACACAAGTGACCTTTTATGTGTGAGCCAGGAAGAGGACATGAAATTCCTGGCCTTAGGAGGGCAGTACCAGGCATATAACATGTGAGGTGGGGAGGTAGAATTGTAGATGTAACTTGGTCTCCATCCCTTTTTGCCAATGAGGAGATATTCCAGAGAGGTGTGTGGGGTGGGGGGATGCTTCTTGATATCAGAAGAGGAGGTGGGACTGATGGGAAAATTTCACTTGCTTGCAATCCTACCAGTTGAGCCACTGCTTTTATCCCACTCCATGATACCAGCATATCAGTGATATCAAAAAGTAAGGAGGGCCCCCATTGCAAATTTCCTAACAGCAGTAATGAACTGTCAATTATATAAAAGAAAAATAGCCCTCAGCTGAAATGATCAGTCCCTTGATGGAGTGGCATATAACACTCTGAAATGCCTGGCCCTCCATGGAGCTAAGGGCCAGGGAGTGGCATAAATGGCTCAGGGACGTGCCCCTTTTATGTAAATCTCTGGGATTTGGGACCAGGTCTGTGGCAGAGGGAACTGCTGGCCATAAGTCCCATGCCAGCAAATGAAATAAATGTCCAGTTAACTTCTTGTTTAGTGGTGGTGCAAGAAGGAATAAGATTGGCCAGGACAAAGGAAGAACTCTGCTCCTCTTTAAATAGTGCTGGGGGCGTTTAAGTTCACCTGAGTAGACAAACAAGACCTTAGTTTCACATCTCATCCATCATTATTCTAGCACCCGCATGCGATCCTGGCCATGATCAGCGGCTCAGTATAGTATACGGATTGAAGTCGCTCTGTCTGTCTCAGCAGCACACTGGGTGGTATATTTACCCACTGAGTCAACAGGCTAATGGCATTTGTAGTCTCGATAAGCAGATTGGAGTGCAGCGATGGTATGAAGGGAGAAGCATGTCAAATTGAAAGTAGCAGCAGTGCAATTTTTGTTTCTGATTTAATCCTAGATTCTATTGGATTAAGAATCGCAATTGCTTCAAGCTGTTATGTAATTGCAAAATATGAATTGAAGTTTCAACGTTAGTTGAGGATTGTGTAGCTGTGTTCTACCAGGGTCAGTGGTATTCTCTCAGATTATTTGTTACTGTTTGTGCTGTGCTGATCAGGGCATCAATGCATATTAGTTTCAAGTGACCTCGAGATACTGGGGAGCTTGGCTCAATATCCATATTCATGTTTCTGTCTGGAGCCAATAAATAGTGGTTTATTAAATTCAACTTTTAAAAAAATGGTTTTGTTTGCCTCTGTTTTGCTACTTTTAATGTCATACAGCATTATCCGGACAGACTAGACTGCCTGATACCAGAACTCCAAAAATTTGCCTGAATGGGGTCGGAGAGGAATTTTCCAGAGTATTTTTTTCCCTTGGTGGCCCTGGATTTGTTCTCTTTTTTTTGCCTCTCTGTGGAGATTACGTGGCTGCAGGGGTGGGTGGGAGTGGGAAGAAACGTCTAGTCATGATGCTTCGGCCAATATGGTGTGGGGCAGGCTTATTGGACCAGCTGGACTTTTCCTGCCCATCAATTTTGTACATTCATATGTTCGTATATGCCACTTTCAAGTCAGCGAGTTGGAGTTTTGTATGATACCAGAGCACTTTTTTCTCATTGCACTTAGCAGACAGTTCCAAATCACCTCACTGGAACAGTGGGGCTGATATTCAGTTCAGGTAGTTCTCCTGATCCGAATGGATTGCAATCTCTGTGCGTCCATTGGGATATAAGGAGCAAGCCATGGTTGACGAAGCTCAATGCGCTTTTGACAGTTATAACTGCCAGAGAGTGAAAGCTAGAGACCTTCACCTCCTTTCACTCAGATGGATTTGATCCGTGATCTCCAGCCATAAGTAGTGCACTGAGCAATAAATACCTTGCTAAATGAAACCGTGCAGTACAAGCCCACACTGATAAAGCAAACCTCGACTGCATTCCCTGTTTGATGTATGTCATGACAATTAACTCTTTTTAAAAAAAAAGCCATTTAAGACCAGTTATGAAGGTTATTAGAATAAGAATGGACATAGATGATTAAATACTCAAAGAAACATTATAGTTCACGTGATGTTGAAACCATGTCGATATATGTCTGCATTGAAGATGTGATTGTGAGTGCCCTGGAATCACTTGCTCAGTTGCCTTTCAGTTTGGAGAGAAGTTTTATATTTAATCTTGGAAGATTTGTCTGCAATTGTGAGAATGAAGGGAATGGGTAGAGTCCATTTTGCTGTAGGTTGCACATGGCTTGAAAGAGAGGTCTCCATGGACTTTAAGATTTTATGATGAATAAACCCATTACTACTACTTAAACCCTTGGACCTACTCAAAACAGATTAAAAAGACTAGTACCAGTAGTAATTACTAATTAATTAAAGCACTGGAGCAAAATACAGATTCTTCTCTACTGTCCATGTGTTTTCTGATGTGTGCACATTGTTATGACTTAATGTGGGAGTTTAGCGAAAATAGTACTGTGTTCAGACCTCTGAATTTGTGCCAAATTAAGGGCAGTTTTGTGCTGTGAGCCTGCAACCAATACGCACTGAGTCGAGAGTGCCAAATTCACTTCAATTTGAATCTTTTAGTCAGGAGACAGAGGAAAGTTTTAACCCATATAATTCAGTGTGGGAATTCAACCTAGGTCCTGGAAAACTGAAACAGCAGTCTACAAAAACAACCCACCACCCAGTACTCCTTTTTTGGAACTTCTAGTGAAATCTTTTTGATTTGCACTTGGTGGGAAGGTTGCTTTGCAGTGTTTGCATTTGGTGGTCATTTCCAACAGTTTAGTGACTTTTTTTTATTCGTTCATGGGATGTGGATGTCGCTGACAAAGCCAGCATTTGTTGCCTATCCCAAATTGCCCTTGAGAAGGTGGTAGTGAGCTGCCTTCTTGAACCGCTGCAGTCCGTGTGGTGAAGGTTCTCCCACAGTGCTGTTAGGTAGGGATTTCCAGGATTTTGACCCAGCGGCGACGAAGGAACAGCGATATATTTCCAAGTCGGGATGTTGTGTGAGTTGGAGAGAAACGTGCAGGTGGTGTTGTTCCCATGTTCCTGCTGCCATTGTCCTTCTAGATGGTGGAGGTCGCGGGTTTGGGAGGTGCTTTTGAAGAAGCCTTGGCGAGTTGCTGCAATGCATCCTGTGGATGGTATACACTGCAGCCACGGTGCGCTGGTGGTGAAGGGAGTGAATTTTTAGGGTGGTGGATGGGGTGCCAATCAAGCGGACTGCTTTGTCCTGGATGGTGTCAAGCTTCTTAAGTGTTGTTGGAGCTGCACTCATCCATGCAAGTGGAGAGTATTCCATCACACTCCTGGCTTGTGCCTTGTAGATGGTGGAAAGGCTTTGGGGAGTCAGGAGGTAAGTCACTTGCTGCAGAATACCCAGCCTCTGACCTGCTCTTGCAGCCACAGTATTTATTTGGCTGGTCCAGTTAAGTTTCTGGTCAATGGTGACCCCCAGGGGTTGCGCATGGAACTGAACACTGTGTAATCATCAGCAAACATCCCCATTTCTGACCTTATGATGGAGGCAAGATCTTTGATGAAGCAGCTGAAGATGGTTGGGCCTAGGACACTGCCCTGAGGAACTCCTGCACTCAGGGCTTGGGAAACCCAGCAGTGAAAGGGAGGCGGGAGCCGCGGGATCCAGCAATTAAGTGCTTTTCCAGCACTGTTTGTGGACCAGGAGGAACAGGAGTGCTTCCCCCCCCCTCACTCAAGCTAACCTGCCACGACGTCTCACCCCCACCACCCCCCCACATTCCCCCCCCCCCCCCGCCCATCGGCGATCAGAAACGCGTCATCGTTTGTGTTCACACTTCATGTTCTGTGATTTTAGAATAACATGTGAGCCGTAACATCACCACATCACCAAATGAATCCCCGGGAGCTCAGAATGGGCTTTGGAGGTGCCTGTGTGGATGGAACTCGGGGAGCAATTTGCTTCAAGTTCCGTCGATGTAGTATGAATACGCTGTTAGTTCCTTCCCTTCTGTTGCGTGAGAAACTAATCTGGCAGGATTGTTAATATCTCTGTAACCCTCATTCTTCCTTCTCAACAGATGGGAATCCAGGAAAACTCCTTCGTGTACAGGAAAGTTGCTGCTTGTGTTTGGACCAGACTCTATACTTTGAACAAGCTGTTGAGAAATTTCTGAAACAAACTGTATTTTTAGACGACTGCGTCTCATGATGTGGAGGCATTAGTCATTCACGTTTTCAGTGAATTTTAATCAGCATCAAAACAAATATCTGATTTGAAACCATGTACCTGCCCCACTGCTGTCCAGCCCCTTGTTAGATTTTGAGCAGTCCAAAAGGTAGAAATCATAGCAAAATTGCCATCATGATCTATGAGCATTCGAAGTAGACCAACATGTACAGCTCTAAAATCTAGCTAGGAGCCAAAAATGTAGAATCTAGCAATATTGGCAGTTGTTTTTGAATTTTCAGACATTATATATTCCTCAGTACATCTACTATGATACATAGGATAATTATTGCACTGTAATAATTCTAAAAGTAAAATCTAATGGTTCAAATGTAATGCTGCTTTTTTAATGCGGGTGGAGATGGGAGAGACAGAGAAAATGGTTTTACATATTCATAAGGGCATATAGTTTGACACCTATAGTAGGGGTCCTTTGAATGTCTGACAGAAGATCAGAATTTGCAGCCTTAAAACAAGTCATAGTCTCAAAGAGGATTTTCATCAAAGACAAAAGAACTACATCTCACAGCCGCCTGAGGGTCTTTGAGCATACACTGACGGAATTCTTTATTTTTAACTGTCTACTTTAGCACACAGAAGCCAAGGCCTTGTTATAGCAAGGTTCAGTGCTTTGGACAAGTCAATTCAAATATTTAAGTTGGCCCGTTCCCATCACTTGTCATATATAATGCATAAAGGTTTGTTTTACTTATTCCTATCCAAATAAATATTCCACTTCTTTTGAATAATCAGAAGTGCGTCACAGACAATCCCAGTCCAAAATGAATCTGTGGCTGCTATAATATTTAGGTCCTCTGTCAACTTCATGGTGATTATGGCCTTTTCCCCTTCACTTCCTCCCCCAAGTTTCTTCCTTTCTGAAGGTGTTGATTCTTACTGGGTTACAGTTCTACTGGTGCTGGATGGCTTATCCAAGTGGTTGCTCTCTATTAGTGAACCTAAATATTGAGTCTCGCTGGTATTCCATCATGGGGAGTCATCACAGCCAAGATAGATCTAGTTTTCACCTGGTAATCCACGCACGGATATTTTTCAGTTGGGGTCATTGGGTGGTGATCTGGAGTAGGAGCTTGGCTGTGTTTTTCTATGTCATCTTCCTTCCTAGGGTTGTTGATGCCAATTTTAGTAAGCCAGTTGTAACCCTGGCTGAGATCCGCTAACTCAGCATAGACCAAAGATTGAATCTGGGGTCTCTGGTCTGCATGGCTCAGTAACACGAGAAATAATACACTTACCTATCAAACCATCGGGAGTTTCAACTTAACAAAAAAAACCTATAAATCTCTAAAGGCTCCCTTGT
Source organism: Heptranchias perlo (assembly GCF_035084215.1). Classification (NCBI taxonomy): domain Eukaryota; kingdom Metazoa; phylum Chordata; class Chondrichthyes; order Hexanchiformes; family Hexanchidae; genus Heptranchias; species Heptranchias perlo. The sequence goes on from NC_090338.1 coordinate 21,337,254, forward strand.
GAGAACCCAGCACACAGACTAGAGAGAAGACATGGAAATAGTTAATATATGACGATGAAAGCCCCCACTATTTTTTCTTTAATCAGCAATGCTTTGTATCCTCAGGGAAGGGAAATTCAAAGCTAAACAAAGTGGTACTTGACTGTTTGATGTGTTATTGATGTTAGGTGCTTATCTATATTTTATGAGTTAAAGTGTATTAAAATAGAAATTGCACCAAGAGCAGATTATGGAATTGCAAAGCGTGTACAGGAATGTTCCAAGGCTCTCACTGATGAAAGAGAGATCTTAGCGGCTTTTGTGTGTGACGGTAAGGAGTGCAGAAACCAGTTCGCAATTTATTAATTTCTTCAGATTATGTTACAGAACTCTTTTGATGAAGTCTTGTGGGAAAACAAAAAAAATGGGTTTCCATCATATTCCAGAATGAAAATCTAGGCTATAATTCAACTTTCCTTAGAACTGTGCAATTTTTTTTATTGCATTCCATTTAATTTTGTTTCAAACTTTTGTCATCCCCAATAATAAAAAAATGGGCAAGTATGTCATAAATACTAATATTGCAAAGTTAGAATTGCTTGTTTCATCTACTTAAAGATCAAACTGTATCTTTTCATCAAAAGACCAATTGGGGTTGTTTCCTGATTTAATTACCAGCAATACACCTTTGATGTGAAAGAAATGTTTTATTGGACTTTAAATGTGAAGCAGTCATGCAAAGTTTTCATATCTTCTGGGATTATTAGAGATTGTATTTGGGACAACTTTGAGATTCTCTACATTAAAGGAACTAACCGATGTGTTGCTTTTGACATTTAAGGAAGCTGAATATTTGGATGGAGTTCTTCTGAATTCTGAGCGGTGATCAGACAGAAAGAATTGTTTTGTTCCCTGTTCAAAGGATACAGTATGGTATATAGTTACTGAAGGTTTTATGAGAAGATGAAAACAATTAGATACGTGATAGAAATTAGAATTTATTTTTGACATAAAAGGGCACTCTTGGAGTCAATTTGCAGATGGGCTAACGAAAGTTATTATCCAAAAATTCTGCAGTTCTTGTATTTGTTGCACTTTTAGTATTTGTCAGATTTTGTGCTGCTTAATTATAATTGCTTTATACATCATACAAGATCACAAGATAACTATGAATGAGAAAGGCCATTCAGACCATCTTATTTTAACCATCCAGAATCCCACAGTACAGCATCCAATTGGTTCTTAAATAAAGATCTTAGTTATTTTCATCTATATCTTCTAGTCAGTGAGATGATAGCCACCATTTCAAAGACTGTTTGGTAGTATGGCACGAGACATTATTAATTCCAGCAAGCCGATTCCTACAAGTGGAGTAATTGTTAATCTCTTGAATGTGTTGAGAGAAGATACAGCAACAATTATACCAAAGCTCCTTTTCTCCATGGCTAACCATCTCTTTCAATGCCTTTTTCCGCATCTCTAGCCTCATCTCCACACCAAGTGAAAAGAGCTCATGGATTTTAGTTTCTAAAAATGAGAACATCCATTCAGCTGCGTCCGCTGCTATCTCCCTTTCTTTTTCTTCCGCCACTCACATTCTTGCACATGCAAATTCAGGAGATGCAGAGCCTGCCGCTTCACCTCCTCCCATACCATTGTGCAGAGTCCCAAACACTCCTTGCATGTGAGACAGCAATTTGTGTGTGCCTACTCTAAACTAATATACTGTGCTTGCTGCTCACAGTGTGGTCTCCTTTACATTGGGGAAATCAAATGCAGATTGGGTGACTACTTTGCTGAACAACTCTGTTCTGTACACAAGTGCAATGCCAATTGACTTGCAGCTTGCCTTTCTGATCTCTTTGTCATTGACCTCATACACTGTCCCAATAATGCTCAATGCAAGCTTCAAGAACAATATCTCAGCTGACTCCTGCTCACCCTGCAACATTTTGGTCTGAACATTGACTTCATTAACTTCAGACTTGAGCTATATCCTTATTTTCAAACCTGTTTTAATTTCAACTAGCTATTTCTGCATTGCTGCTGGTGCATTCACGCTGCAGTGTAAATAGGATGAATTCAAGGCCTTGTATCTTGCAATATAGTCTGGTCATTAGATTCGCAGTGATGGGAGCAACTGCAGACAGGACCAGCTGTGTGAGTACGTAAAAACATAAAAAAATAGGAGCAGGAGTAGGCCATACGACCCCTCAAGCCTGCTCTACCATTCAATAAGATCATGGCTGATCTTCTACCTCAACTCCACTTACCCGCCCAATTCCCATATCCCTTGATTCCCTTAGAGTCCAAAAATCTATCGTTCTCAGTCTTGAATATAATCAACGATTGAGCACCCATAGCTCTCTGGGGTAGACAATTCCAAAGATTCACCACCCTCTGAGTGAAGAAATTCCTCCTCATCTCAGTCCTAAATGGTCCACTCCTTATCCTGAGACCATCACCCCTAGCTCTAGACTCTCCAGCCAGGGTAAACCGCCTCTCAGCATCTACCCTGTCAAGCCCCCTCAGAATCTTTTATGTTTCAATGAGATCACCTCTCATTGTCCTAAACTCCTGAGAGTATAGGCCCATTCTACTCAATCACTCCCCATAGGACAGCCCTCTCATCCCAGGAATCAATCTAGTGAACCTTCGTTGCACTGCCTCCAAGGCAAGTATATCCTTCCTTTGATAAGGAGACCAAAACTGTACACAGTAGTGCAGGTGTGGTCTCATCAAAGCCCTGTACAATTGCAGCAAGACTTCCTTACCCTTGCGATAAAGGCCAAACACTATTTGCCTTCCTTATTGCTTGCTGTATCTGCATGTTAACTTTGTATTTCTTGTACAAGGACACCATAATTTCTCTGAACACCAACATTTAATAGTTTCTCACCACTTAAAAAAATATTCAGTTTTTCTATTCTTCCTATCAAAGTGAATAACCTCACATTTCCCCACATTATACTCTATCTGCTACCTTCTTGCCCACTCACTTAATCTGTCCAAATCCCTTTGCAGACTCTTTGTCTGCTCTTCACAGCTTACTTTCCCACCTAGTTTTGTATCATCAGCAAACTTGGATACATTACACTTGTCCTCTTCTTCTAAGTCATTAATGTAGATTGTAAATAGCTGAGGCCCAAGCACCAATCCTGTGGCACTCCACCAGTTACAATCTGCCAACCTGAAAATGACCCATTTATTCCTACTCTCTGTTTTCTGTCCGTTAACCAATCCTCTATCCTTGCTAATATATTACCCCCAACCCCATGAACCCTTATCTTGTGTAACAACCTTTTATTTGGCACCTTATTGAATGCCTTTTGAAAATGCAAATATACTACATCCACTGGTTTCCCTTTATCTACCCTGCTAGTTACATCCTCAAAAAAACTCTAATAGATTTGTCAAACATGATTTCCCTTTCATAAAACCATGTTGACGCTACCTAATCATATTATGATTTTCTAAGTGTCCCATTACCACATCCTTAATAATGGATTCCAGCATTTTCCCTTCTACTGATGTCAGGCTAACTGGCCTGTAACTCCTTGTTTTCTCTCTCCCTCCTTTCTTGAATAGCGGGGTTACATTTGCTACCTTCCAATCAGCTGGGACCATTCTAGAATCTAGAATTCTGGAAGATCATAACCAATGCATTCACTATCTCTGCAGCCACCTCTTTTAGAACCGTTGGATGTAGGCCATCAGGCCCAGGGGATTTATCGTATTGTGGTCCCATTAATTTCTCCAGTACTTTTTCTCTACTGATATTAATTACTTTAAGTTCCTCACTCTCATTAGCCCCTTGGTTCCCCACTATTTCTGGTATGCTTTTTGTGTCTACTACTGCAAAGACAGATACAAAGTATTTGTTTAATGTCACTGCCATTTCCTTATTCCCCATTATAGTTTCTCCTGTCTCAGCCTCTAAGGGACTCACGTTTACTTTCGCTACTCTATTCCTTTTTATATACTTGTAGAAGCTCTTACAATCTGTTTTTATATTTCTTGCTAGTTTACTCTCGTGTTCTATTTTCTCCCTCTTTATCAATTCCTTTGCCATTCTTTGCGGATTTCTAAAACCCTCCCAATCCTCAGGCTTACTACTCCCCTTGGCAACATTATAGGCCTGTTCTTTTAATCTAATACTATCCTTAACCTCTTTGGTTAGCCACGGATGGATCACTTTTCCCATGTCGTTTTTATTCCTCAATGGAATGCATATTTGTTGAGAATTATGAAATATTTCTTTAAATGTTCGCCATTTCTTATCTACCACTATATCTTTTAATCTAATTTCCCAATGAACCTTAGCAATCTCGTCCCTCATACCTATGTAATTGGCTTTGTTTAAGTTTCAGACTCTGGTTTCAGACTTAAGTACATCACACTCGAACTCGATATGAAATTCTATCATAATATGATCACTCTTCCCCAGAGGATCCCTTACTATGAGATTACTAATTAACTCTGTCTCATTACACAAGACAAAATCTAAAATAGCCTGTTCCCTGGTTGGTTCCACGACGTATAATGCGAGGAAACAGTCTCGAATGCATTCCATGAACTCATCCTCCAAACTACTTTTGCCAATTTGATTTGCCCAGTCTACATGAAGTCCCCCACGATTATTGCATTACGCTTGTTTCAAGCTCCTCTTATTTCTTGATTAATCCTTTGTCCAACGGGATAACGACTGTTAGGGGGCCTATAAACTACAGCCACCTGTGTTTTATGCCCCTTGTTATTTCTTATCTCCACCCATACTGATTCGAATCCCTGATCTTCCAAGCCAAGATCCTTTCTTATTACTGTCTTTTATGTCATTGTTTATTTTCAGGGCTACCCCCTCTCCTTGCCCATTTTGTCTGTCTTTTCAAAAAGATAGTCTAACTTTCCTATTCATTTTATGTGATTCAGGTGGATTGAACCAAGAAGCATTGGTAAATAGCTTCGAACTGAGGCTGAACTTCAGCACAGGTGAAGGAGGTGACAAGGCAGTCTGTTATTTTATTCAGTTTGATTAGATTTTCAACCGAATAACGCATGTAATATTCGCTACTGTGAATTCTGGTCTTGACTGACAATCAGTCGCTTCTTCCCCCCTGGAGGGAGGGTTTGCCCAGCTCAGCTGAGTCCTCCTTAAGAGGAAAGTAAAACAACTCTGAAGAAGCGATCGTTGCCCACATTGCTCAAGCTTGCCCCCTGGTGAGCAGATCATGGAGCAGTATTGATGGCATTGTGCTTGATATGGTTGCGGCTGAATTAACTCACTGGCCCAGAGAAAGTCTGTCATGCAGGAATCTCCCGATTGAAGTGGATAATAGACCGGACACAAACTAATAATGAATGAAGGACTGGAACTCACTAAAGTTAAAGTGAGCAAGAAACAGCATTAGAAAAAATAATGGCACGTAAGACTGACAAATTCCCAGGGCCTGATTGGTTCCATCCCAGGGTTTTAAAGGAAGTAGGTGAGGAAGATGCTTTAGCCATAATCTTCCAAAGCTCTCTTGATTCAGGAATTGTCCCTTTAGATTGGAAAATTGCAAATATAACTCCATTATTTAATAAAGGCGAGAGAGAGAAACCAGGAAATTATAGACCTGTTAGTCTAACATCTGTTGTGGGGAAGTTATTGGAATCTATAATTAAGTGACTGAGCACTTGGAGAAATTTGAGCTGATTAGAGAGAGCCACCATGGATTTGTAAAGGATAGGTCATGTCTAAAGAACCTAATTGAATTTTTTGAGGAAATAACTAAAGTCGTAGACAGGAGAATGCCTATGGTTGTACTTTATATGGAATTCCTGAAGACATTTGTAAGGTTCCACATAAGAGACTGTTAGCTAAAATTAAAGCTCATGGAATTGAAGGCAAATTATTAGCCTGGTAAGTGATTGATCAGGCTGTAGAAGACAGAGAGTAGGCATAATGGGGTATATACTTGAATTGGAAGGAAGTGACAAGGGGTGTCCCACAAGGATGTATGCTGGGGGCTCAACTTTTCACTATATTTATTAATGAATTAAATAAAACAATAGAGAGTAATATATCCACAATTGCTGATGACGCAAAGATAGGTGGCATAGTAAGTAGTGTAGATGTGAGCATAAAGTTACAAAGAGACATTGATAGATTAAGTGAGTGAGCAAAACTGTGGCAGATGGATTTCAACACAGGTAAGTGTGAGGTCATCCATTTTGGACCAAAAAAGGATAGATCCAAGTATTTTTTAAATGGTGAAAAGCTACGAACAGTGGTAGTCCAAAGAGATTTGGGGCTCCGTGTACATAGATCACTAAAATGTAGTAGTCAGGTTCAAAAAATAATCAAAAAGGCTAATGGAATGTTAGCCTTTATAACTGGAGGGCAAGAATATAAAGAGGAGAAAGTTTTGCTACAGCTATACAAAGCCCTGGTTAGACCACATCTGGAGTACTATGTACAGTTCTGGGCAATGCAACTTCGAAAGGATATATTGGCCTTGGAAAGAATGCAGTGCAGATTCACCAAAATCTTACCAGGGCTCCAAGGGTTAGATTATGAGGAGAGATTACATAAACTAGGCTTGTATTCCCAGGAATACAGAATATTAAGGGGTGATTTTTTTTTTATTCGTTCATGGGATGTGGGCGTCGCTGGCAAGGCCAGCATTTATTGCCCATTCCTAATTGCCCTTGAGAAGGTGGTGGTGAGCCGCCTTCTTCAACCGCTGCATTCGGTGTGGTGAAGGTTCTCCCACAGTGCTGTTAGATAGGGAGTTCCAGAATTTTTATCCAGCGACAATGAAGGAACGGCGATATATTACCAAGTCGGGATGGTGTGTGACTTGGAGGGAACGTGCACATGGTGGTGTTCCCATGTGCCTGCTGCCCTTGTCCTTCTAGGTGGTAGAGTTCACGGGTTTGTGAGGTGCTGTCGAAGAAGCCTTGGCGAGTTGCTGCAGTGCATCCGATGGATGGTACACACTGCAGCGACTGTGCGTGGTGGTGAAGGGAGTGAATGTTTAGGGTGGTGGATGGGGCACCAATCAAGCGGGCTGCTTTTTCCTGATTGGTGTCGAGATTCTTGAATGTTGTTCGAGCTGTATTCATCCAGGCAAGTGGAGAGTATTCCATCACACTCCTGACTTGTGCCTTGTAGATGGTGGAAAGGCTTTGGGGAGTCAGGAGGAGAGTCACTCGCCGCAGAATACCCAGCCTCTGACCTTCTCCCGTAGGCACAGTATTTATGTGGCTGGTCCAGTTAAGTTTCTGGTCAATGGTGACCCCCAGGATGTTGATGGTGGGGGATTCGATGATGGTAATGTCGTTGAATGTCAAGGGGAGGTGGTTAGACTCCCTCTTTTGGAGATGGTCATTGCCTGGCAATTGTCTGGCATGAATGTTATTTGCCACTTATCAGCCCAAGCCTGGATGTTGTCCAGGTCTTGCTGCATGCGGGCACGGACTGCTTCATTATCTGAGGGGTTGCGAATGGAACTGAACACTGCGCAATCATCAGCGAACATCCCCATTTCTGAACTTAAGATGGTTGGGCCTCGGACACTGGCCTGAGGAACTCCTGCAGCAGTGTCCTGGGGCTGAGATGATTTGCCTCCAATAACCACTACCATCTTCCTTTGTGCTAGGTATGACTCCAGCCACTGGAGAGTTTTCTCCCTGATTCCCATTGACTTCAATTTTACGAGGGCTCCTTGGTGCCACACTCGGTCAAATGCTGCCTTGATGTCAAGGGCAGTCATCTCACTTCACCTCTGGAATGCAGCTCATTTGTCCTTGTTTGGACCAAGGCTGTAATGAGGTCTGGAGCTGAGTGGTCCTGGCGGAACCCAAACTGAGCATCGGTGAGCAGGTTATTGGTGAGTAAGTGCCGCTTGATAGCACTGCCGACGACACCTTCCATCACTTTGCTGATGATTGAGAGTAGACTGATGGGGTGGTAATTGGCCAGATTGGATTTGTCCTGCTTTTTGTGGACAGGACATACCTGGGCAATTTTCCACATTGTCGGGTAGATGCCAGTGTTGTAGCTGTACTGGAACAGTTTGGCTAAAAGCGCAGCTTGTTCTGGAGCACATGACTTCAGCACTACAGCCGGGATGTTATCGGGGCCCATAGCCTTTGCTGTATCCTTTGCCCATTCCTAATTGCCCTTGAGAAGGTGGTGGTGAAGGGAGTGAATGTTTAGGGTGGTGGATGGGGCACCAATCAAGCGGGCTGCTTTTTCCTGATTGGTGTCGAGATTCTTGAATGTTGTTCGAGCTGTATTCATTCAGGCAAGTGGAGAGTATTCCATCACACTCCTGACTTGTGCCTTGACATCACGTGGAGTGAATCGAATTGGCTGAAGACTGGCTTCTGTGATGGGGATATCGGGAGGAGGCTGAGATGGATCATCTACTCGGCACATCTGACTGAAGATGGTTGCAAACGCTTCAGCCTTATCTTTTGCACTCACGTGCTGGATTCTGCCATCATTGAGGATGGGGATGTTTACAGAGCCTCCTTCTCCCGTTAGTTTTTAATTGTCCACCACCATTCACATTCTGGATGTGGCAGGACTGCAGAGCTTTGATCTGATCCGTTGGTTGTGGAATCGCTAAGCTCTGTCTGTAGCATGTTGCTTCCGCTGTTTAGCATGCATGTAGATGTAGTCCTGTGTTGTAGTTTCACCAGATTGGCACCTCATTTTTAGGTATGCCTGGTGCTGCTCCTGGCATGCTCTTCTACACTCCTCATTGAACCAGGGTTGATCCCCTGGCTAGTTGATAATGGTAGAGTGAGGAATATGCTGGGCCATGAGGTTACAGATTGTGCTGGAATACAATTCTGCTGCTGCTGATGGCCCACAGCGCCTCATGGATGCCCAGTTTTGAGCTGCTAGATCTGTTCTGAATCTATCCTATTTAGCACGGTGATAGTGCCACACAACATGATGGACGGTGTCCTCAGTGCGAAGACGGGACTTTGTCTCCACAAGGACTGTGCTGTGGTCACTCCTACCAATACTATCATGGACAGATACATCTGCGACAGTTAGATTGTTGAGGATGAGGTCAAGTAGGTTTTTCCCTTCGTGTTGGTTCGCTCACCACCTGCCGCAGGCCCAGTCTGGCAGGTTTTTCCTTCAAGACTCGGCCAGCTCGCTCAGTAGTGGTGCTGCTGAGCCACTCTTGGTGATGGACATTGAAGTCCCCCACCCAGAATACATTCTGTGCCCTTGCTACCCTCAGTGCTTCCTCCAAGTGGTGCTCAACATGGAGGAGGACAGATTTATCAGCTGAGGGAAGGCTGTAGGTGGTAATCAGCAGGAGGTTTCCTTGCCCATGTTGGACCTGGTGCCATGAGATTTCATGGGGTCTGGAGTTAATGTTGAGGACTCCCTGACTGTATATCACTGACCGTCACCTCTGGTGGGTCTGTCCTGCCAGTGGGACAGGACATACCCAGGGATGGCGATGGAAGAGTCTGTGACATTGGCTGAATGGTATGTTTCTGTGATTATGGCTATGCCAGGCTGTTGTTTGACTAGTCTGTGGGACAGCTCTCCCAATTTTGGCACAAGTCCCCAGATGTTAGTGAGGAGGACTTTGCAGGGTCGACTGGGATTGGTTTGCCTTTGTCGTGTCCGATGCCTAGTGGTCTGTCTGGTTTTATTCTTATTATGACTTTTTTTTAGCAAGATTTACAACCGAGTGGCTTGCTGGGCCATTTCAGAGGGCGCTTAAGAATCAACCACAATGCTTTGGTCTGGAGTCACATATAGGCCAGACCGGGTAAGGACGGCAGGTTTCCTTCCCTAAAGGGCATTAGTGAACCAGATGGGTTTTTACGACAATCTGGTAGTTTCATGGCCACCATCCCTGATACGAGTTTTTTTTTCATTCAATTGAATTTAAATTCCCCAGTTGCCGTGGCGGGATTTGAACTCATGACTCCAGATTATTAGTCCAGGCCTCTGGATTATTCGTTCAGTAACGTAACCACTATACTACTGTACCCAATACGATTGAGGTTTTAAGGATTTTGAAAGGAATTGATAGGGTATATAGAGAGAAACTCTTTTGGCTGGCTGGGGAGTCGAGGACAAAGGGACATTACCTTAAAATCAGAGCCAGACCATTCAGGAGAGAAGTTCGGAAACACTTCTTCATGCAAAGGTGGAAGAAGTGTGGAATTCTCTTCCACAAGAAGCAACAGATGCTAGCTCAATTAATAATTTTAAATCCGAGATCGATAGATTTTTGCTAGCCAGAGGTATTAAGGGAGTCAAGGCAGGTGGGTGGAGTTAGGTTACAGATCAGCCATGATCTCATTGAATGGTGGAACAGGCTCAAGGAGCTGAATGGCCTGATCTTGTTCCTATGTCCCTATGAAGTGGCATTGGCCCAAAGGAATTATCTCACACTGGAGTCTCACAAACAGATTTTCTTGATCTGAGGGATTAAGTCAGTCAGGAAAAGTATGAACAGATTAGCTTGCTGAGAGTGGTTCTGTTACACAGGGGGCTCACGAGTACGTGGGTCCAAGCCCGAGGAGACTCATTCTGTGTGGGCTGATGCCAGTCTAATAATCAGTCACTCAAGAGATCCACAAATAGACTGGTCCAAGCCCAGATTGATTCTGCCACAAAGGAGGCCCTTCAGCAGATTGGCACAAGCCCGTGGGGTTCTGTCATGTAGCAGATCCACCAACTTGCATGGCTAAACCTCTGTGGACTTGCACCAGTCTGGCAGTGGGCTTTCTACATGATGGAAGCCCTCTAGGCTTTTGCAGGAGATCTACGAACGGACTGGATTCTATCATGTGGGAGGCCAACTAACGGACTGGTACAAGCCCAGTGAGGTCTGTCACAGAAATGAGCCACTGACAGACTTGCACAAATGACTTGGACACCAATTATGTCATTTGCACGTAATATGTTCTTGGCGACCTCCCCACACACCACCGTCACTGTTTCTGATAGACAGGTTCATGATTGCAGCACTTATTTACAATTGGAGGCACACAAACCAATAATTACACCTTAAATAACATTTTTAAGACAAAATAGACAAAGTGGTATTTGAAATTCAAAATAATTGGTTCTTCATTTACAAATGAAATTAAATGATATTGTATTTTATATGTATGATTATATTGTGAGACATTTTTTTGTTTTAGTGGCAATAGTAGATTTGAATACTAAAAACCAGCTGCACCTAATGTAGTCACAGACTAAGCTACAACTAACTATTATTGATACTGTGAGTGTGACATTATTTACTGTTTCATTGATCAGAATCTGGTAGTATACTTGAACTATGCCCCCAAAAAGTCATCTCAGTTCATTTAAAAAGCCTAGGATTATGCCACATAATATTTTAGTTTTCTTTTGCTTGTATCCTTTAACTTTTTCAGTCTCACTTTCAAACTGCACTGTTAATGATTTCTTTAAATTGAAAAAGTGCAGCCCTCCCATCACTGCTGTAATTACATCTGTATATAATTGGAAACTCTGCATCCGTAGCGTCACATATCTCAAAAGACTCACACCTCAATGTTGCATATCCGTAGGGTAACAAATCATGACTGGGTCAAATAATAACCATCTGTTACATTAACCAGGCTGATTATCTCAAATAATTATTAATAATGCATGAACCAATCAAAAATAGTTCCATTCATGAGACTGGTGGGAAAGGCTCCCAATCAACAACCAGCACAAAACCAATCAATAAAATTTAGAATTATAGAAAGGTTACAGCATGGAAGGAGGCCATTCGGCCCATTGAATCCGTGTCGGCTCTATGCAAGAGCAATCCAGCTAATTCCACTCCCCCGCCTTATCCCCATAGCCCTACATTTTTTTTCTTTCAAGCACTTATCCAGTTCCCTTTTGAAAGCCACGATTGAATCTGCCTCCACCACCCCCACCCAGCAGTGCATTCCAGATCATAACCACTCGCTGCGTAAAAATGTTTTTCCTCATGTTACCTTTGGTTCTTTTGCCAATCATCTTCAATCTATGTTCTCTGGTTCTTGATGCATCTGAACAGTTTCTTTCTATCTATTCCGTTTCGACCCTTCATGATTTTAAATACCTCTATCAAATCTCCTCTCAATCTTCTCTGTTCCAAGGAGAACAACCACAGCTTCTCCAATCTATCCATGTAACTGAAGTCCCTCATCCCTGGAATCATTCTCGTAAACGCCATAATGTATAAAAAATAAAAATTCTCATCGCTAAATTTAGCCATAGACTTGAATATATTATCTTAGAAATCACTCGACAACTTATTTTCAAACTGTCCTTCTCTCTGGATGCTGGGACTACAGTTCTACTGGGTTCCCGTGCTTGTTGTGTTGACCTGGTCTTTCATGCCAATGTTTCCTGAGCTCTGTGCATGCTTGAACTCAGTTTTAAGCAGTGTTTGCAGCCTGTGACAATTTAGGAGTGTGTTCTTATGCCTGGCAAAATCTGGCAATTTTTATACAGCACATTTTCTTTCTCTCTCTTGGCAGCAGAGGTTTTTTTATTTGTTCATGGGATAAGGGCATCGCTGGCAAGGCCAGCATTTATTGCCCATTCCTAAGTGGTGGTGAGCCACCTTCTTGAACCGCTGCAGTCCGTGTGGTGTAGGTTCTCCCACAGTGCTGTTAGGTAGGGAGTTCCAGGATTTTGACCCGACGATGAAGGAACAACGCTATATTTCCAAGTCGGGATGGTGTGTGACTTGGAGGGGAACGTGCAGGTGGTGTTGTCCCCATGTGCCTGCTGCCCTTGTCCTTCTAGGTGGTAGAGGTCGCAGGTTTGGGAGGTGCTGTCGAAGAAGCCTTGGCGCGTTGCTGCAGTGCATCCTGTGGATGGTACACACTGCAGCCACATTGCGCCGGTGATGAAGGAAGTGAATGTTTAGGGTGGTGGATGGGGTGCCAATCAAGCGGCTGCTTTGTCCTGGATGGTGTCGAGCTTCTTGAGTGTTGTTGGAGCTGCATTCATTCAGGCAAGTGGAGAGTATTCCATCACACTCCTGACTTGTGCCTTGTAGATGGTGGAAAGGCTTTGGCGAGTCAGGAGGTGAGTCACTCGCCGCAGAATACCCAACCTCTGACCTGCTCTTGTAGCCACAGTATTTATGTGGCTGGTCCAGTTAAGTTTCTGGTCATTGGTGACCGCCAGGATGTTGATGGTGGGGGATTCGGCCATGGTAATGCCGTTGAATGTCAAGGGGAGGTGGTTAGACTCGTTCTTGTTGGAGATGGTCATTGCCTGGCACTTGTCTGGCGCAATTGTTGCTTTCTACTTATCAGCCCAAGCCTGGATGTTGTCCAGGTCTTGCTGCATGCGGGCACAGACTGCTTCATTATCTGAGGGGTTGTGAATGGAACTGAACACTGTGCAATCATCAGCAAACATCCCCATTTCTGACCTTATGATGGAGGGAAGGTCATTGATGAAGCAGCTGAACTCCTGCAGCAGTGTCCTGGGGCTGAGATGATTTGCCTCCAACAACCACTAGCATCTTTGTGCTAGGTATGACTCCAGCCACTGGAGAGTTTTCCCCCTGATTCCCATTGACTTCAATTTTACCACGGCTCCTTGGTGCCACACTCGATCAAATGCTGCCTTGATGTCAAGGGCAGTCACTCTCACCTCGCCTCTGGAATTCAGCTCTTTTGTCCATGTTTGGACCATGGCTGCAATGAGTCTGGAGCCGAGTGGTCCTGGCGGAACCCAAACTGAGCATCGGTGAGCAGGTTATTGGTGAGTAAGTGCCGCTTGATAGCACTGTCGACGACACCTTCTATCACTTTGCTGATGGTTGAGAGTAGACTGATGGGGCGGTAATTGGCCAGATTGGATTTGTCCTGCTTTTTGTGGATAGGACATACCTGGGCAATTTTCCACATTATCTGGTAGATGCCAGTGTTGTAGCTGTAGTGGAACGGTTTGTCTTGAGGTGTGGCTAGTTCTGGAACACATGACTTCAGCACTACAGCCGGGATGTTGTCGGGGCCCATAGCCTTTGCTGTATCCAGTGCACTCAGCCGTTTCTTGATATCACGTGGAGTGAATCGAATTGGCTGAAGACTGACTTCTGTGATGGTGGGGATACCAGGAGGAGGTTTCAAAAATAAATAACATTGGGCGTTCTTGCACTCTCAGTTATATTGAGTCTACAGCACAGAAACAGGCCATTCGGCCCAATTGATCTATGCCGGCGGCTATGCTCCACACAAGCCTCATCGCTTCATCTACCCGTATTAACATACCCTTCTATCCCTTTCTCCCTCATGTGCTTATCTAGCTTCCCCTTAAATGCATCTATGCTCTTTGCTTCAACTACTCCTTGTGGCAGCACGTTTCATATTCTTACCACTCTTTGAGTAAAGAAGTTTCTCCTGAATTCCCTCTTGGATTTATTAGTGACTATCTTATAATGATGACCTGTAGTTTTGGACTCCCCCATAAATGGAAACATTCTCTCTCCATCTACCCTATCAGGTGACCCCTCAGCCTTCCCTTTTTTTTGAAAGAGAAAAGAGCCCCAACCTGTATAGTCTTTCATGATAAGTATATCCTTTCAGTTCTGGTATCATCCTTGTGAATCTTTTTTCACCTTCTCCAATGCCTCTATGTCCTTTTTATGATATGAAGACCAGAACTGTGCACAGTGCTCCAAGTATGGTATACCCAAGATTCCATACAAGTTTAACATAACTTCTCTGCTTTTCAATTCTATCCCTCTAGAAATGAACCCCAGTGCTTGGTTTGCCTATTTTATGGCCTTGTTAACCTGCGAAGCTACTTTTAATGATTTGTTTTGCAGGAACTGACTTTATTTATTCCAGTTGTGTTCCTGCTCAGCCAACATGTTACAGAAGAGGGAGGTAACACAGGTCCTGGGCTCCCCAAGTCCATCCGAACCCCAGATCTCCTATTTAGTGCAGTCAGGTCATAGCCACCCAGCTTCCTCTGTCCACTGCTGCCAGTTCGCAATCCCTATCCAGTATTGCTAGGCCTCAACCCCCTTTCCACCTGAGATAAATATCGTATCTGGTACATGTGCCCTCACATGTGCTTGTCCCATTTTTTAGTAGCCAGTTGGAAAAAGAGATGAGGCCAGATATGAATTGTTAAGCTTCCTTGTCTTACAGATAGCAAGTGAACATACAGAGTAACAGTTGTAAATAAAACTCACTTATTTACTCAATTTTCACTTCTCTCCTTAAGAAAATAGAAAAAAAACATACACACAGTCCTTTTTGAGGGCTGACTTTTTTGGCATTACTTTTCTTACTAGACAACTTCTAACTGCAAAAACTGAATTCCTGCATCTTACCTTTGACCCATAGGTCTGCCCTCGCAGTCTCCTGTTTAAAACCTGGCTGACACATCTCTTTTTTTCCTTTTTTTTCTGTTTCCCGCTGGTTGGAAGGTTGTCCGGGTGACTTATTCCCCATTCAGTGATTCACTGGTAGGCCTATAAATAAAACAAGTTAACTCCTCCCACTTCCCTAGGAGTGTGCCCCTCAAGAAATCATTTCCTGCTGTTCTCAAAATGAAGTGACATTATTTTGGCTTAATAAATCTGAGTCGAGTCAATTGACTCTTAACGTCTCTGTTTGAAGTGGACTATGAGCCCCCAACATTCCACAAACTGGCTTGACTGACTTTTACACATATCTTCAATGCCTGACCCATTGATAGCTCTCTCTTCATGGTTGCAGTCTGTGGCTTTTTAAACCTGTGTGAATTCACATTGTTTTACAACACGACATCCAAACTCCTTCCCAAATACTTTCTTTGGAAAAAAAAGATTAAATATCCTGAAATGTGACAGTGGCACTCTCACCTGTTGGCCAGCAATTGAACATGTTAATCCCAGCTGAACTTCAGCGAGGGAGTGCTGCATTATCAGAAATGCCATTCTTTTGATGAGCCAGTGGTTTAGCTGGGGGTGAGGATCTTGTAGTATTCAAGGAAAACTTCACATCCTCAGACATCCCAAAGTGCTTTGTAATTGAAGTGTAGTCATGTAAGCAAAAAATGGGAGCCAATTTGTGCATGGCAAGATCCCACAAATAGCAATAAGATAAATGACCAGTTAACGTGCAAAAACTCGCCTGCTCTTTTTGAATACAGCCATGGGATCTGTTATGTCCACCTGAACAGGCAGATGGAGCTTGGGTTTAACATCTTATCCAAAAGATGGCACCTCTGGCAATGCAGCACTCCTTCAGTGCAACACTGAAGTACCAGCATAGATTATATGCTCAAGTCCAAGAGTGGGACTTGTCCCATGACCTTCTGACTCGGAGGCAGGAGTACTACCACTGAGTCAAATTGAAGAAGAATAAGAGGTTCTCCCAGTGTCATGGCCAACCTTACTTTTAAAAAAAGATTAACTGATCATTCTTAAAATACCCTCAATTCAATGTGAAACTTCTAATGTGAAGCATTTTGAGATATTTTAGAGTGTTTTTTTTGTTTGTTCTTGGAGTGTGGGCAACACAGGCAAGGCCACATTTATGATTGCACATCCCTGATGTCCCTCAACCACTGAGTGACCTGCTAGGCCATATCAGGGGGCATTAAGCGTCAACTACATACTGTGGGGCTGGAGTTAGGTGCAGGCAAACTGAGAAGAGGTAGCAGGTTTCCTTCCCTGAAGGACATTATTGAACTAGTTGGATTTTTACAACAATCTTGAAGCTTTCAAAGTCATTTTTTTCTGGTGCCAGCACAATTTACCAGATTTATTGAATTCATTTTCACGACGTGTCATGGTGAGATTTAAACTCCCAACCTCTAGGTTGCTAATCCCGCTGTACTACTAAACCCTTAGTTCATCATGTAAATATAAGATTTTTAAAAATACAGTCTTCCTTTCCTCCTCCATGACAAAATCTTTAAAACCCCAGTTTGTATTGCTTCATCATTACTTGATCTTTTTTTTCTCATCTTCTCTCCTGCTCTTTTTAACCAATGGAGATAAATGATCAGATAATCTGATTTGGAGGTGTTGGTTGAGCTATAAATGTTAGCCAGCATACCGAGAGAAGTTCCCTGCTCTTCTTCAAATAGGGATCATTTACATCTACCTTGAGCAGGCAGACAGGGTCATTTCACATCTCAACTAAAAGACGACACTTCAGTACTGCACTGAGGTGTCAGCCTAGATTGTGTCCTCAAGTTTCTGGGGTGGTGCTTGAACCCATGACTTTCTGTCTCAGATGAGAGTGCTACCACTGAGCCCAGGCTGGTACTGTTGTAACAAAAGTACCATAAATTTCAATGTAAAAGTTCAATGCTTAAGTCCATTTTCTTCGGCAGGCAGTCACTCCCGCAGTGACGGGCGGTCAGACCTCTGCCAGTGGTTCTTTAATTAGGCTTGAAAATGCAGATGAGGGGAAGCAGGGAGTCACTCTGGTTTCTGTTCGGAAGCTGCACTTCACCTTCACCTGTTGGCACAGATGTGATGAGGACTATGGCACAAGGAGTGGAGATGGTAAAGCATGCCATAGCACAAGGCGTCAGATCTGCATTGTGAGCTTTTTAATGGTTAATATGAATAGGGAATGATTATTCAGAATAATTAAAATATGCACTCTGAGCCTGGACAGCCCCCCGAGCAGATGCTACAAGCCCATCCTTCCCGGCTTGCACCATTAAACACTGGAAATTCACCTTCCTGTAATCTTCAAGGAGAGGAGTACAGATTAATTTAAAAACTAGATTTTAAAATGGGTTACAAATAAAGTTTGCTAGGATGTGTGCGTGTGTGTTCCATCCCTTTAAATATTACAATTGCATTTGAAGTATTCATACATTATTGTCTTGCTGACCTTTTAAGTGACCCCGAAAGCCGTCGGCAGATTTACTGAGAAGCAATTTTATTGTGTACATGAAAGGAAGACACTGAGGTCAGTGTATAATTGAGGTCCATTTTAGAATTCAGCTCCCCTCCCCCCAAATACTCTGAACTGTAAAGATGACATCTTTGCTTAAATAGGTTTGCCAAACTGAATTGTCTGTTGTAGAGCTAATGTTAACCTCTAATAATCAAGGCCTTTCTAACCTCCTGCCAAGCAGTTCAATGTTATTAAAAATTGTCTTTAACGGTAAACAGTGGGGGCTACCCTCATTTAATGTTCCTACAATTACTTTTTTTCCTTGAAGGATATGCTGTTCCACTTTTATTCCCCTCACGAAAATCAAATTTTTAAAAAAATCACATTTATAATTCGCAGCATTAGACAAGCCTTTTCAAACAGCATTTGTAGACGTGGCTTAAAGAAAATGCAGGATGCACCCAATCAGTCAGCATCTGAAAAAGGAAGACAGACTCTTGAGGAAAGGTCCCACCTGCCTTTTTCTTTCCGAAGCTATCTGACCTGCTGTGTCTTTCCAGCAATTTTTCTTTTACACTTCGGATTTCCAGCATTCTTGTTTTTATAAATTTTTAACTTCCCAAATTTGGTTACGAAATGCACCCAATGTTAACATGTGCCTTGGTACAAACCCACCACTGAGATTGGCATGTGTTTTGTGTGTTTTTGTACAGGAATGTTCAGCTGCTGTTCTTATTCTACCTGCTTCTCTGTAACCAACAGTACAGTTTGTCCTGCTCTCAAACGTTACCGGCTGGAATTTCCTTGGAGGTTCTTTATGGAAGATCAGCCCCGAGCACCTGGAAAAATGACTCAAATGGTTAAAAATGGCTATTGATGCCATTTCTCCAGGGTTTCTGCAAAGTTACAGCGGGAGATCGGAAGAACTCCGCATAAATTTTCCTCTCAAATCAGCTTCCATGGTTGATACGCAACCTGCCATGTTTAAGCTGTATGTCCATGGATCTTGAGACATGCATGAGCCATCACAGTACCAGGCACAAGGAAATTGTTCCCTTTCACCAATCTGAATTGTGCAGGTACAGGGGTTGGCCCTGAGACTGACAGTATCCATGCTCCATCTGGAAGCAGATTCTTCATGTATACTGCCATGTATTAGGGTTACTGAAAAAAGTCACTAAGATTAAAATTTCTGTTGATAACTTTAACAAAACTGTCAGTGAATATAAAATGGGATTTCCTCTTTTATTCTGGAGCAAGCTATTGATGGGAGGAATTTCACCCCTGAAATCATCTTCAACATAGATAATTCATTTTTGATTGCATTCTGTGATTGATTCACAATTTGACTTTGCATTTATATATTGCTACATGATGTAGGAATTAGAGGTACTGAGTACAAAAGCGTATTCAAAATAGTCATTTGCTTAAAAATGCTGAGTAAATCCCTTTATTTGTCACACTCACGTTCTAATTTCACATTACACTCAGCTGCACTCTGACTGAAAATTCGATTCTGGCTTAGATAAACTCTTAGCATTTCTTGGAATGCACACTTATATGCCAGGAACCTTGTAACCCCATCATAATTGGCAGATACATTCAGGAGTGGCTGTAATTAAGAGCTTGGAGGATTTTTACAGCAGGCGGTGTATTTTCTCCATTTCACTTCCCCTTCTCCAGCCTGGTATGTTCTCTCACCATCAGCCTTACTATGGATGGGAAGTTTCACAACCAGGACATGAGAGCTGTTTTTTATCTCCTCTTGTCAGCACATTGATCTGGACATGCCTGAGTATAATTACAGTAGTTATGTTGGTTTGTCCATTCTTCTCACTCTCAGACAAACATCTATTATTTATTCTTTCATCTTGATTCATTCAACACGTGCTTGTAATGTACTTTTTTAATCAAGATTTCACACTCTTTTTGTTGGCATTTTTTGGGGCTTATTAGCTATTTTTCTGCAGAAAGGGTTTGATTTAATAAGCTCCATTTAAATGTTAGGATTTTAAAGCAAAGTGTCTTTGAGCAAGTTGAAGAAAAGTCACTGAGCTGATAGGTGGTTAATATGCTGTGGGTGTACCTTCATCACATAGATTGCAGCGGTTCAAGAAGAAGGCCCACCACCATCTTCTCAAGGGCAACTAGGGATGGACAATAAAAGCTGGCCTTTCTAGCAACACCTTTATCCCAAGAATGATTTTTTAAAATGCTAATGGTAGTTGTTTTTCCTAAACAATAAGCAATTTGATAGCTTGTCTCAGCAATGGAAAACCACCTCATAACCATTGTGTTGGACAGTTGCTGATCCCTTTCTGAATATTAACAGTGGAGGATAAAAAACAGATAGAGATACAAGCTGTCAGTCAGATTTTCTGAGCAGAAAGCTGTGAGGTAGTCAGTCCCAGCCAAGAAATGCTGAAGGACAGTTAGAAGTCATCTTATTTAACTTAAGTAAGACTTTATGTGGGGACGAATGATGTGTTCTTTATTTTGTATTATTACACTAAGATAAGTTGTATTGACTAGTTCCAATCATAATTGTTATTCTGAAGACCTTTCGTCAGTTCTGACGAGAGATCTTCGACCTGAAACGTTAACTCTGTTTCTTTCTCCACAGATGCTGCCTGACTTGCTGAGCTTCTCCAGCATTTTCTGTATTTACTTCATCTGACCAAATGTTTGTTCAGTCTGCCTTTAGAAATATGTGCAAAAGACATGAATATTTGGTTCAGGTCACAAGCGCATATTATTATTACACCCCTGGGTTATGTTATGGTACATGTAGATGTAGGGCAGTGTGAGTCAATTTCCATAAGATGCTCAAACCACTTATGGGAAATTGATGGTACTGAACTCGAGACCATATCTACGGCAGACCCAAATTTGTAACAGTTGTCAATCTCAATCATGTACTTCTGTGTTTTTCAAAGATAGTGTCACTTGCTAAATTGACTTGACAAATTGTGTAAAGGTTGCATTGCCTCCTCTCCTGCTACAAATAACTTTTAGTCAAAATTTTGTACATTAAAAAAAATCAGGAAGCAAAAATGGCATTGCAAAAGTTTACACCACTACAGTTGCTATATTTGCTGTGCCACAATCTGTTTGATTGCTGAAAGCCATCCTTATGTTCCCTTTATAACAGTGATCCTGGCAGTTAGATTCTATAGTTTACTTTCCATTTAAAGCAGTCTTTCCAGTGGAGACGTCCTCAGGCTGTGAGTGATTGGACAGCTGACAAAATAGATCTGGCAATAGATTTACTGGAGTCTTGATCACTGTGTAAATGCCATGTTTTGTGTATGTACAACAATAGCCTGCTGTTGACATTGGCTTGTATATGGTTGTGCATGGGACTAAGCAAGAGTTTCTTATGGTTGCTCGTGATTCATGGCCTACTCCTGCTCCTATCTCTTACGGTCTTATGATCAGCCGTGATCTCATTAAGTGGCGACGCAGGCTCGAAGGGCCAAATGGCCTATTCCTGCTCCTATCTCTTATGGAGAGACTATCAGGAGAGAATTAAGTCAACTGTCACTGTTCTGATGGACCTCCAGTCAACTAGTGACTAAATAGCACCGTTAAAGAAAACGGTATTGTATGAGGGGACTAAAGGTGGAAAGTTAAATATTTGTACCATTTTTGATTAGGGGGTGAATATACATAATATGCTCTTTTGTATAGAAAAGAGGAAAAAAAAAGTTATATTTACACAGCACTTTATCGCATCCCAAACCACTTTACAGCCAACGGATTATTTTTGATGCGCAGTAATTGTTGTTATGGAAGCAAAGACATTAAATGTGGAGCTTCCCGGGAGGCTTAGTGGATGAATGTAATGTATGGCCTGGTACTAAGTCATACAAATCAGTTGGTCCACAGTTTGATTCCGAGTCAATCCTGAATTAACTGATCTCAGCTCAGGCAACAGTTAAGGTGTTACAACTGATTTGGGAGGGGCAATATCAGCCAGCTTCCAATCCATGATCTTTATCCAGTGACTCCTTCTGGAAAATTTACCTGGGTGAACTTTGGGTTCGGAAATGTTGAGGATAGGCTGTGATGCCATCCACAGGTGAATAACCTGCTGACGCTTAATGTCTTGGCTTACATGAAAAATAACCACTTGAGCTAGATGGCTTCTGGCATTTGTACAACCATGCCCCAGCTTCACCGTGTCTCCAAAGATAGTGTTGATATAGATGCAACAGAAATCAAACTACTGGTGACAAATTTCAGGAGAAAATGTTTGAAGTCACAGGTCACGAATTTGAAATACATTAAAATGGGAGCGTATCCTGCTCTGCTGTGTTCTCTCGAATGATTTGTGGAGACCAGTCTAATTGTGCATCTGTTTGAGTCTGTCACAAGTGGAGTAGTTTGAAAAAGCAATTTGAAATCTAAATTATATCTGTGAGCGAGAGAGTTTGTGCACTTTCCAATTACATCTGCAGGGTGAAGCAAGGCTCTGGTCATTTTCCATCGTGGTCACTTTCTGATTTTTAGTCTAAATGGAATTGCCACAATGCTGGGATGGACAATGAAATTGAATCTCTGGCGATTCTTCGAAATGCAGCTCCATGCTGTGTATGTGGAATGCTCATTTTTAAACAACACTAGACGGTCAATGCAAAAAGATCTGCAAGGTGTTAAGATATATACCCAGCAAAGACAACCATAAGCCGTAGAATAAAGGATTCTGAGGAGCGGGCTATAATGAATAGTTTGTTGTTATTATAAAGCCCGAGTCAATGGTTCAGAAAATGCCCTTAATAGTCGAAGCAAAGCTTGTATCTTCAATTACAAAATTCAACCAGGTTGGTGAGAAATGACGTTTTTTTCCAAAAGCAATGTTGCTAGTCTCTTGTCTCTAGTAACCCCTACTATCATGCATAGTATCTCTAATACTGCCTTCTAGCAACTTGCCTTAACTGAAGACAAGCCAACAGAAATATAATTCCCTGGTTCTGACCTGTTGCCCTTTTTGAGTATTGGTACAACATGAGCTTCTCTCCGGTCCACGAGTCCAATCCTTGACTCTAGTGAGCTATTAAGTATATAACGAAGGGGCTCACTTAACATTGTTTGCATTTTTCTGAGCATGCTCGGGTGAATGCTATCAGGACCAGCAGCCCGATTTGCTTTGAGACCCCTTGTTCTTTCCAGGATTATATCTGCCTCTATTTTGCATTAATAGCAACTGAGCATAGTCTGCTGGAATTAACACTGATGCAAAGAATCTGTTTAAAACCTCTTCCTTGTCCTGGGAATTCACCTGAATCGGTCCTGAAGAGTTCTTTAATGGCCCCATGCAATCCTTTCTTGCCCTCTGGTGCCTAATATAGCTTAATAAAGATTTTACTAATGCTACCGCAGTTATCCACTACTTTGTTTGCCATTTACCTTTTGTTGCATTTAGGGTCAATGTTACTTTCTTAATAAGGAATTTCCAGTTAGAGTCAGTTCATAGAACAGCTTGCTTACAAAATTCCATGCAGAGCTGTTGAATAGGTGGCCTCTGTGAGTTTACGTTACAGAATGAACTTCATGATGGGATGATATAATGGTTCTAGAAGTGGAGTAGCAACCTAGTGGCAGTGAGTTCAAATCCCACCATGGTAGTTTGTAGGCTAGCATCTTAAAAAATGGCTGTGAAAGATACTGTTTGCCTTAAAAACCTAACTGGTTCACTAATATCCTTCAGGGAAGGGAACTTGCCAGTTCTACCAGGATAGGCTGACACTTGACTCCAGTCCATGCTATGTAGTTGACTTCAAAGGGGGTCATTTTAACTTTAGCTGATAGTGTAAAATGGGTGATATCAGATCGGCTGCCTATTATACATCTTTCCTGATTTTCCTTTCCATTGACTTCAATGGGAAGGAAAATTGGGAGAGGCGTTTAACATGCGGCCTATCTGATATTGCCCGTTTTACACTATTGCTAAAAGTTAAAATTACCCCCAATATCCTCTGAGGTGGCCTATCAAGCCACTCAGTTGTCAGCGAAACTATGCAGCGGCAAGAAATGCAGCTTTGCCAATGTCACCCACATCCCAAGAACAAAGATTTTTTTCTTGCTCTGTTTTCAAGTTTTTGATAACACTAAGTTTTTTTTAAAAAACAGCAGCAGTTATGCAGTTGTCATCTTTGGTCCCGCAATTGCTTTATCATATACCACCTGCTCCTAAAAAGGTTAAGTGACCTTCGGCTAGTGCTATCCTCAAGTCCACCCTTGAAGTGCACTGTATCATCTCACATGAATGGTTCCCATCACCTGAAAATTCAGATTATGTATTTCTTTGCTTAATGTATGACTACCAAATTTACTGAGCTTGATAAAATACTACCGTGCAGCCGATGATCTGGTTATGCTCCAGTTTTAATTGAATGTACCTTAAAATCCTGTTTCTCAAGCCTTCATCTCCAATGAATGCCAAAGTTCACTGGAACGTCCGACTAAAGAATTCAAGAAAACAACCACCTAATCTTCAAATAAAAACTTCAAAGCTCAGAAAACACTTCAAGGTAGTTCTAAATATATGTCTGTTCTAAGATTTCTTTTTGTGCATTATCAATTCGAGAAAATATAGTTGAGTGAGACAGAATGTTCAAAAAAAAGCTGATTTTGTATTAAAGTAGTGGAATGTCTTTGGTCTAGGCAGCAATATTTAAATGATTCCTTTTTGTTGATCTGCTTATGATTCAAATCAAAAATCCAAAGGCACATATGCCTTTCAAAAAGAAATGCTCTGAATATCTCAAAAGATTCTTTTGTTGTTTCATAGAACAAAAAAAATCAGATTGAAGATGGTCATATATATGCTCTTGGAAATGATGGTATTGACAGATTGTTTAATTGCCTGCTCCATTTGAGTGGATTAAACACATTTCACATAACCTACCACTTAACTCAAATGACATGAAAGAGAATTGTATTTTGAGTTTGTATATCTTGAAGTGGTTAATTTTCTTTTTTGCCCAAAAAGACCAGCATAAAGAAAATATTCAACCTCTCAGCAGGCTGTTCAGTTGTAATTAGGATATTTTTCTATGTTAAAGACACTATATAACTGTGAGTTGTTGAGATAATGCCTCGCCTACTGTTCCCAATTGTCTTCGGTAACAGTATCAGTGTTCGGCTTTCATGCACATTCTCCAAATGCCTGTAGCCTGTGTTTTTTTCTTTTGTAAACCTGTTCAAACCCACTGTTTTAAAATGCAACACTTACAAGGAACTATTTTTTTCCTCAAATCCTTTCTGTTGAAAAATAGTCATGAAAATAATCCGGAAACATGACAATATTTCTTCTGTAGAAGTTGTCTTCTCCCTCGTCCTCATACAGTTGACGGAATAGGCGTGCCATCTGCTGGCAGTTCTCTCCAAATGGCATTTTAGGATACAAGATGGCAGATAGGGGGACCCTTCTAATTTTTTTTCCTTTATGAAAGAGGTTTAAACACATCTGCCACGTCCTGTGTGTAAGGGGTTTTTACTGTTTCTCGGGCTTATTATAGGTCAGCCAGTTATGTTTTTCCTGAACTGCCCTGCCCGCTGTGCGATTACGAATTACTTTCCCCTTCCTGATTCTGAGCTGAGGACTTATCGGGCGGTAACAAGGACAGACGAACAGACCAGTGGATTGGTACAAGGAAAACCAATGTTTATTAATAAGAAAACTAAAACTACAAGGTAAACAGTATAATACAGAAGATAAAAGAAATCGCTATGGATGCAATACAGTCTTACACTTAACGGGGTGGAAGAAACGGACACATCGAGGAAAAATTCTAAAATCACAATTTTAGCAATACCCCTTTAACTCCCACCCTTACACCACGCTAGGCTGTCTTGTGGCGGCCAGAAATTTAATGCTCACTGGTGAAACAGATGAAAAGGCCTGGCCCCTGTGCCCTGCTGCTTCCGTCGACATGTGGTTGCGAGGTTTACTGGATGGCCTTCCTTCTTAGTTGCTAGCAGGCAGACAGGACACCGGGCCAAGAGGCGAAAAGAAGAGAGAGAGAGATTCTGGGAAGCTCCAGTTATATCCTCCCGGTATCAGGTTTTTTTTCCGTGCCTCATCAGCTTGCTCCATTGTTCGATTTGAGCACGAAAACGTAAGACAAAGGACCCCAATCTCTGGCCCATTTACATAATGGCTGGTATCTGTACTGATGAGTTCCATAACTGCTTTCCATTGTTCCTGCATGTTCCTTGATGGTTCACCTTAGGTGGGATTACTTCTGATGGCTTGCCTCAGGGCGTGACAATTGTAAACAATTTTACAACACCAAGTTATCGTCCAACAATTTTATTTTAAAATCCACAAGCTTTCGGAGGCTTCCTCCTTCCTCAGGTGAATGTGGACATTCACCTGAGGAAGGAAGAAGCCTCCGAAAGCTTGTGGATTTTAAAATAAAATTGTTGGACTATAACTTGGTGTTGTAAAATTGTTTACAATTGTCAACCCCAGTCCATCACCGGCATCTCCACATCAGGGCGTGAATGCAACTGCTTGTCTCCCTGCATTGTTCAAAAAAAATACCTGTCTGCCCTTGTGGAAAGGTGTCCAGTTTCAAATGCTGCAGGCCTTTGGCCATGTGTCTGACTGCAGCCATTTTGAGAGGCCCTGGCTTGTTTAGAACACAGTCACACCAGGGTTATTTCTTTAATAACTCCAATAAATCTTCGGGGTGGGGGGGGGGGGGGGGAAACATGTGAAATTTTGCGAATCCCTTCATGTGGTCCTGTACTTTCCAGTGCCATTCCATTTTCCTCATATAATTCCATGTTCTAAACACACTCGAATGAGTGCAAAGGAGACCTCAGAAATGTTTTTAGAGACTGTTTAATGAGATGTATTCCATCTGCATAAAATTCCAATCAATCAAACCTTTTCATTCACTTCCATTATATAGATTCACAATGGGTCAAACTCCTTCTCATTGTATTGAATCCCATGGGACTTAATCCCTCTGCTTTCAATCTTGTTTTATAATTGTTTTGAATCCGAATGTAAAATGTTAACTAGTATGTAATGCTCAGTACTCCTAACTAGAATCGCTGCACTACTGTTTTTTGTAAAGTAGAAGTTTCTGTTTTGCATTTTTGGGCTTAGGAATGAGTGATTCAATGGGCATGAAACCTGAAAAGTGGCTGCTTTTGCAGTTGATAGAAATCCTGACGCTGGCATAACATTTCCTGACAGATCAGTGCGGCATTTATCAAGACTGAATGAGAGCTAGTTTTGATGTGTCGGGGATGTTGGTGAATACTGCTGTGCATGACACAAAAAGAAACATGGCTCACTGCAGGAGTCTTGTGCATTTGTTTGGACATAGCAGACATCACTGTTGGATTTTGGTTCCTGATCTCACCTGACATCTCTCTGGTTTGAAGTATTGATATCAGTTTTATAAGTTACGATCAGCTGGCCTGGGGAGAGACCTCTGCTGGTGGCAAGAAGCAACTCGTCACCAGAAGGTGCAAGCAAACAATCCTTTGTTGAGACTCTTTACAGTTATGTACTCTCCATTTCTTTAAAAAACACTGCCTGACCTCCATATACTAAGAAACTGACTAGTGTACACCAATGAAACTATTAAATGGTTCAAAACAGTTTTTAAAATCATTTTCAGTGATTTTAAATCAGGTTACTCACAGGCAGAGGACTGGACAACCTTATTAAAAATGATGTGGAGATGCCGGTGATGGACTGGGGTTGACAACATCTTGAAACATTTGCCTGAGGAAGGAGAAAATCTCCGAAAGCTTGTGAATTTAAAATAAAATTGCTGGACTATAACTTGGTGTTGTAAAATTGTTTACAATTATTAAAAATGCTTATTTTTGATTAACCCATTTTCAGCTTTATTAATAAAACAGCACCAGGTTACCATTCTTAAATACATCAAGGAATACTTTTAATGAGAAAAAGAAACAATTACGATCTATCATGCTGCCCGATTGTGCTGCTTCATGGACGATTTTACGTTTGTGATTATGCACATTTATTTTAGCGGACACTTGAAGCGTAACCTCACCAGCGCAATTTCAAGCGCATTTTGAGCGCAATTTCCTGATTGCAGAAACTCTACCCCATTGCGTCCAGTATGAGGTGGCACGCACCCGAAAATACAGGAGGAGATTGTTAGAGAAGTGATGGAGGGACTAACCATGATTTCCAAAGCTCCTTAGCGACAGCAACTGTGCCAAAGGACTGTGTGGTAGCAAATGTTATGCCTCTGTTCAAAAGGTGGAGAGGGAAATGCAGACAACAAATTAGGGGTAGAGTTAATACAAAGGAGGAATGCGCCAAAATGCAAGCGGACATGAATAAACTTGCAGAATGGGCATGTAATTGGCAAATAAATTTCAATATAGATAAGAGTGAGGTGGTGCATTTTGGTAGGAAGAATAAGGCGGCCACATACTGCTTGGATAATAAGAGTCTGAATGGGATAGAGGAGCAAAGGGATCTAAGAGTACAGAGACACAAAGCACTAAGTACAACGCAAGTTAATAAGGCCATATAAAAGGCAAATCAAGCACGGGGGTTTATTTTTAGAGGGATAGAATTGAAAAGCAGAGAAGTTATGTTAAACATTTATAGAACCTTGTTCAGACCACACTTGGAGTACTGTGCGCAGTTCTGGTCTCCATACTACAGAAAGGATATAGAGGCATTGGAGAGGGTGCAAAAACGATTCACAAGGATGATGCTGGAACTGAGAGGATATATTTATCAGGGAAGGCTGAACAGGCTTGGGGCTCTTTTCTCTAGAAAAGAAAAGACTGAGGGGTAACCTGATTGAGGTCTTTACGATAATGAAAGGGTTTGACAGGGTAGACATAGAGAAAATGTTTCCACTTGTGGGGGAGTCCAAAACTAAATGTTGTAAATATAAAATAGTCACTAATAAATCCAATAGGGAATTCAGGAGAAACTTCTTTACCCAAAGAGTGGTAAGAATGTGGGACGAGCTACCACAAAGCAGTTGATGCAAATAGCATAGATACATTTAAGGGGAAGCTAGATAAGCACGTGAAGGAGAAAGGAATCGAAGGGTATGCTGATAGGGTTAGATGAAGCAGGGAGGGAGAAGGCTCATGTGGAGCATAAACCCCTGCATAGACCGGTTGGGCCGAAAGGCCTGTTTCTGTGCTGTAGTTTCGATGTAATTCGATGTAACTAATGACCAGTTAGCTTCACATCAAAAGTAAGAAAATTACTAGAGACCATCATTTGAGATAAATAAATGAATACTCAGACAAAAGAACTTGCATTGATAACAGTGACTTTCACATCCTCAGGATTTTCCAAAGTGTTTGACAGTTAATGGGTTACTTTTTGAAGTGTGGCCACTGTTTTTATGCAGGCAAATGTGGCCGCTAATTTTCACAGAACAAGGTAAGGGCATGGATTGATCAGAAGGCACAGAATGAGCAGAGATAATCAACATGGATTTGCAAAGAGTAGGTCATGTCAGATAGAATTCTTTGAAAAAAAATAACAGAAAATGGACACGGGTTGTAGCAGAAGTAGTACACAGAAACTTCAAAAGCATTTGATAAAGTGTCATATTGGCAAAAAAGGGGATACCGTGGTACAGATGTTGAGATAACTGAAAGGAAAACAGGAAAACATAGCTGTAGATGGTTGCTTCTCAGACTGATGGGCAGTAGCTTGTGGAATGTTGATATTGGAACATTTTTGTCCTTCGCGTATATATAAATGTATAAATCACCTGGAATTAGACATAAAGGAGTGTGTGTCAAACTTTGTTGTTCATACCAAACTGGGATGAGTTGCAAATTGCCAGTAAGAATGAAGGAGACTAAATGAGAACATAAACTGGTTCAGAAAATGGGCAGATAAGTGAAAGGCACACTATGCTATAGAAAAATGTGAAATAATATATTTTGGGAACAAGAATGAAGAATATGTCTTAGACAGTAAATATCTCACTGCAGTGGAGGAAAAAGGATTTACATGTGCAGATACATAAATCATCAAAAAAACATTAAGAAGGCAAATTGGATTTTGGAGTTTGTATTGCAAGGGATTGAATACAAATGGAAAGAGGTTATTATGACTCGTTACAAAATAAAATGAGGCCACATCTGGAGTACTGTGTGCCATTTTGGGCTACTCATTATAGGAGGAAAATAATTGCCATAGAGAGAATGCAATTCAGATTTACCAAGATGATATCAGGGATGAAGGGTCTGAGTTATAAGGAAAAGCTACATCACCTAGGGCTGTTTTCTCTCAAAATACATAGATGGAGATGTGGTTTGATGGAAATGTTCAAAATGATAAAAGGAACAGACAAATTAAACATAGATTGATAATTTCCACTATATAAATCAAAGGTACAAGATCACGATCTCAAGATAAGCACTGCCTGCATAATGGGGAGATTAGAAGGAAATGTTTCATACGAAGAGTCATTGGAATATGGAATGCTGTGTCACAAATTGTGATCAATGGTAAATTGACTACAGCATTCATAAAGATATTGGATAATTGTTTGTAGAAGAGTAATATAAAAGCTCTGCGGAGAAAACAGGAACATGAAATTGTGTAAAATCAGCCCCTGAGATGGGCCTAAATTCAGTACAGGCCAGAAGAGCCAGATGCTCTCCCTTTAGGCTAATATTTCTATTTCTATTTCTATTTCTCTACGGAAAGCTTTTATGAAAAAAGTCAAAGTGTAATTTATGTTCAGTAGATTGTGACTGTGGAGGGTAATTAGCCGCTGCTGTACCTGATATGGGAGTAATTGACACAAAGGACAGAAAAAAAATCCCCTCAGCGCTGGCATCCCTCACCTCGATACAGCTTTAAATTTACCACAAAATGTTAACCAAACATTTAAATCCTCTCTCTTTAAAACTGCTGTCCCTCTTGGCCACGGAAGGCCAAAACAAAAGAAATGCCATAAATCAGCGGATCAGTTAGCATCTGATAATCAGAAAAAAAGAATTGAAGGGAAAAAAATAGATATGATACTTCCCTGTGAAATTAAATGTTGTATTGATTCAAGCTGCAAACTCAAAGCTGTGTAATAACGTATTAAATTTCCAAGGAAAACTGAGGCAACTAAGCAGCTTAGTAAACTTTGTGTCGTATCTAGAGAGATGGAGTGACATCTTTTTATGGTATTTAAAATTATTTTTAATGAAATAGTTGTGAAAGGGCAAGTCAAGTATGAAAGTGACTAACATGAATCGCACTTTCAGTCCAAGGAAGGAGCTACCAAGTGTTATTATCATCTGCTCCTGTAGTTCCTGCATCACTCCCCAACTCCTTTTGCAGCTAATAATGGAGATAACTCCATTAAAGTATCCTTGAGAGTCAGTTTCCATGCCAACCACTACAGTTTTGGAGATGTTCTATCCAAGAAGTATTTTGATAGTTTGGATCTCCCAAACCAAGATATTGTATCTTTCAGAAGTTTATCTGCTATAAAGCAGATCTCTGAAAAACATTGGTAGAAAGTTGAGTTCATGTGTGTCAAGCAAATATTGCTCCTGAAAACTATGGTGTTAAACTGTTCCTTTTGGTTCTCCTGAGAAAATTCGAGCCCAAGCCCCTATCTCCGTGTGGCAGGAGGAATATTTGAAATTGTTTGTGCACTGGACTACACCACTCTGACAACTTGACAGTGAGAGGTTGGATGGCAGCTTCTATCACAAGAGGTTCTATTTTTGATTGACTTTGACAGATTGACAGGCTCCTTGACCACAGAGTGCATGCTAAGTGGCTTCAGATCTGACATTCTATTTCCATGCAATATGTGAGTACCCCTCTCCCTTGTTTCACTTATGAACACAAGTCTGAACAAAGTACTGATCCATCTGGTAATAATGTCATGTATTAGATGGACTTCTGGCATTTGTTGGTTATTCCTAGAAGTTTTTCAGCTACTCAGCATCTTTCACAGATCAGTTGACATGCTCACAGAAAGAAAATGCAGTACTATTGGTACAGTCATTTTAATTTCTCCACACCAAACACAGCAATTAACGACATTTAATTTATATCTGTAGTACTATATGCCATCATTAACAATACTTTGTTGCTGATTTTAACCTATTTGAAAATATACGCTGAGCTCCAGAAGTCAGATTAGAAGGATCTTGACATTGGAGAATTGAAGCCTGTCAGTTATTGTTGGAAACGTACAGTTTTAAAATTTCAGTCAGGTAAACAAAATTCCATTGGATCAAATAGCCTAGTTTATGCTGGACATAAGTTTTTAAAAAAAGAAATGCACAATATATAAATAACTTTAGATTTCAATCTAACTTTGGAGTTTTGTTGGATGTTACTTACATGTTTATAACATGCTACACATTGTAACTGTGTAATTTTGTCAAGACATGAACAAAAATAAAAGCTGTGGATATATTTTTTTTCAATTTTCTTTTACTTTAATAGATTGACTCATACATCAGGTATTCACTTAAGTAGAATAGGCTAATACTGGACAAATGTGCTGCTGCTTATAGTGAGGACTACTTGTTACATGAAATGACCGTCAGTGTATTGAGACCAACCCCCTTTTGTGAACTCTGGGCATGCAGCTGCTGTTTGAAGCACCAGAGAAGTAACATCTTGTTTTGAGCCTGGCATGTTATTAAAGAGTGATTGACATTAATGATTGGTTGTAGGCTCTCTTGTCACTCAATGGTGCAAAAGTAATGGATGGAATTCTGATACCATATTGGTAACGGCACCTTAAGTAATAATTATTTTGTTTTTTTGTGTTTATGCAGTGTATGGAGATGGAGTGTTTATACAGCTTGATAACTGCTTTACAAGTGGGAACATCTCTCTCCCTCCCTCTCTCTCTCTCTAGCTCTCGTTCACAAAATTAACAAAACTGAATTTGTCTTTTACCTGAAAGTACTGTCATCCTGCACTTTTTAAATAATTAATATTTGCAATTTTAACTGTATAAAAACAGTAACTTCAAATATGATTGAAAAATGTTTGCCTTTACTTTGATAGTTCTGCCCTGATTACAGTGACAAATATTAATATTGGGAATGGAATATTTTAGTTTGTACTTTGCATCAAGCACCTCCAAGGTAGGTATTACACAATTTAAATTCAGAGTAAAATTTCTCCTGCACCAACCCACCATTGTACCAATCTGGCATTTCCATTTCCAATACCAGACATCCATGTAAACTGCTTGAATTTAGCTGCCTATTTAATGCCAATCAGTACTGAATTATGGACAGTTGTGTACTCAGGACTCGAGCCCACTAGGATCTAGATTGAGACTGACTCAAACTCATTTAACATATGACCCTCATAGTTTGCAGAGAAAGGTGACTTTCAATTTATTAGTCCTAGTTAGCTTTGAATCCACATCCACAAGGTGAAACTTCGCCACCCAGTTCTTGCTGCTGTGTCTTAATTTTCGTAATCAAGCCCTCGCTTTCCAGGCAAATTAATATTGATGTCAATTTCATTTTAATAGAAACAGTTCATGACAGCTTTAATTTATGGGTAAATATTGTGAACATTGGGTGTTTATCAGAGCATGCATCCAGGTAACTGCTTTGTTTTATTTTAGCTCCATCTATTCGGAGATGTAAAATAAAGGATCTCTTTGTAGTTCAATTGGTAATCACTTGCAGCAATGGGATCAGTCTGTTTCCTGTCTGTTCATAGACCAACCATGGACCTATATATTTTGTCTTCACTGGCCATTTGCTCTATTTAGTGCACAACTGGTATATACTTGAGAGGACAAAAGGCCTCATAATCATTCAATAAACATTCTGCAAAATGATCTCATTCACATCAGTGGCTCAGAGCTGATGTGCTACAGTGGATCTCTGTGTCCTGTCCTTAAAATAACTCTACCTATTGCACCGATGTGATATTTTATATTTCCACGCCATGCGTTTTTGTAGCCTTTCTGAGGGAGATTCACCATCTGCTGTCAAATTGAGGGCAGCTTTATGCTGTGAGCCTAAGGTATTTCATGTAGAACCTCTGTAATCAGAGAGGATGGGAGACTTCCATCCAATCAGTCTCGGCTGGATTCAAACCCAAGGACCAAAAGTGAAAGGAATGTGTGCTAACTCATTATGCCTCCTTTCCCCCTTATAACATTAAAATAAAACAGATTAGCTTAGCTTCAGCTCCGGATGCATTGATCAATGTCCTTCTGGGAGTGACTGCAACACTAGGGCCGTAAAAATGGAAAATTGAACAGAAAACTGTAAGCTGTCCTTGTTCACCTCCAGCTGGCTGATTGAAGAATGACATAAGCACAGGCCTGGGAGTCAGCAGCTTGACTCCCCTTGAAGGTGAAGAATGAGATGTCAATCAGAAGGATGTAAAAAGAGGCAGGGTAAGAGGATGAACAGGGTCAATTCTGTATAGAGAATATAAAGTAAAATGGCAAACGGTCTGGTCTGATTCTGATGAACTTTTATGTTTCGATCAGGCTTTTTATCAATATAAAAATTGCTAGCTGGCAAATCTTTCGTAAACAACCAATTTAATCATCCATTCAGCAATTTAGTCTAAACAAGAAACACTCAACTAAAACATGTATTTTGCATTAAAATGATTAGATTTCTGATCGTGCTGATGTTTTTAGGTGATAGCTGGCAGTGAGCTGATTGTATTTAATGGGCTGAGTATTAAGAAAATAGATAATCAGGAAACATTCTGTGCTTCAGTCATTATTTTTTATATTTGTGTTCTGTTCAGACCAGAGAACCATATAATCGGATTGGATGGGAAGGGGTTTAGTCCATTGGGATTCTGTGCTATGGGAGTGAA
Organism: Heptranchias perlo; assembly: GCF_035084215.1. Classification (NCBI taxonomy): domain Eukaryota; kingdom Metazoa; phylum Chordata; class Chondrichthyes; order Hexanchiformes; family Hexanchidae; genus Heptranchias; species Heptranchias perlo. The sequence continues at coordinate 21,371,908 of NC_090338.1, forward strand.
TGGGAAAGGGTTTGGTGAATTGGAATTTTGTGCTCAGCTGAGGTATTCTTATCTGGAGTTGATTATATTGTGTGCTGTTATTAAGTTAAGCGTGTTCAAGGTCTGAGCAATAAAAGTAAGTGACATTTATAAGGCCACTGTTTAGTTCTAAAATACATCTTGTAAGGTATTTGACATATTTGTGCTTTTAAGGGAAGTGGTGTGTCTGGGGAAAATTTGACAATTATTGCAGAGTTTCATTTACATGATCAGCACTGAGCATATTGTCAAGGGAATGTAAGTTTATTTTAAACCAGACACATTTCCACTTTACTTTAAATGGGTAAGAATTGTGGTAACCTCCCTCTTGTCTGGTGCATGTTGGTATAGTCCTCTACAGATCCTGCTTCATAGGAGCAATGCAAACTTTGGGGTATTATCTCATCCAAGCTCTTTGAAAATATCAGTATGCTAATCCAGTGGCATCGCACATGGCTATGGTGAAGGATTTAATCAAGGAACAATGAAAAGCAGGTTCAGGCCTCCAATTCCCCCATTTATTGCATTATTGATCTCACCCAGGACGACTGTGTTGAAGCTTCCCACCCTTCCAAATTGAAAAGGCGGTGTCATCTCAGTGCACTTTGATTTCATCATAGCCAGTTACAGACAGATTATTGATGCAGGCTCAAGAATTGGTCATCTGTCAGACTTCCCAAGCAAAGGAATAGTAGGTGGCTACCTGAATAATCACATGCCACTCTCATGCACCTCCTAGTTGCCAGTTAAAGAATGCCTTTTGGCAAGGGCTTGGGATCTCTTGCTGTGGAATATAGGACTCTTACATGGTTTGAAAAGAAAACATTGCCTGTTTGGAATCACTTCACTACTTCCCAGTGATGAATTGAAAGCACTATGTTACCATGGCAACACAGGTACTCGTTGAGGCAGGTGAAAGTGCAATTTGACAGCAAGCCCATTAGAGTAAGATCAACAGCAATGCAATCCTATTGCCACTGCCTTGGAGTGCTGGTGATGAAGCCATTTACTACCTCTCTCTTTCTAACTCTCTCTGGGGCCTTTTCTCCAACTGTATTTTATGAATCATATCATGCTTCCAATGCCTGGACTTGTTTTTCCTCTGGTTCAGATTCAAGACAGAGCGGATCCCACACGGCAGCAGAAAATGCGAGAGGCTTTGAGATCTTCGCTATTTCTGACATTTGCACTTAGTCTGCACCATCTAATTCCTTTGATGGCAGACCACAATGACGGTCTTGAAAGCCATGTATTTACTCTCCAAGAGAAAGATTTTAAGATGTAGACATGCAGCTCATTTGGGAAGCAACACATTAATTAGACACTTGGAGCACATTTACCTGTGGCAGTGAGTTGCAAGGGTGGTGACGACTGATGAATTCAATAAGAGTAAAAAGGAGATAGGTAAACAGGGTTACAGCTCTGTCCCCTTGTGTATCAATGTTTGAACAGCCAATTGTTTTCTTAATTTATCTACTCTCTGTTATTGTCGGCATCTCATTATAATACAAGGTCATTGACTGATTCCAAACTGCAGGCTTCCTGCTGTTACAGCACACTTTGGCAAATCTTCCTGCTCTTTATATGCTGCTGTCTTTGTACAACTCATTTTGAAACTATAAACATTAAATCCAAATTCACAAATGCTTAAGAGAAGCTTTAATCATTTTATTGCAAACAAATCAAAGTCCAGTCATTGCTGTGTAAAACTTTAATTTGCACCATTGTATTTTATTGTCCATGTTTTAAAGAGTTTCATTTTTTTTTCAATATTGCCCACAGGGCCTCTTGTTTCACTCGTCTTACAGATAATTGAGTAATCTTCTGCCAGTGGCTTAACCCATCACCAACCAGAATGTAATGAAATGTTTTAAAATTTTCAACGCGATTGTCTGATTGTTTTTGTCTGCTTGATGTGGAATAGAAAAATCGAATGTTGCTCCTCCTCAATTTTTATAAGTTATTTTCATAATAGAGAGATTGGATTGCTGATTCTACAACATAGAGTGACACGGTACAGGTTTAAACTCATGATTTTCCAATCCTAGACTATATGATGGAGGGCAAGTTGCACTCTAAAAAAGAAGAAATAAAATGGTGGACAGCTCTTGTACAACTCATGGCTAATTCTGGAGTAGCATTTGGAGAGGTCTAGAAAAAAGTTGTCTGTTCATTGTATACTTGAGGGAACGGAGTATGTCATGATAGGACTGGAAGTAAGCATAAACAGAGTTTTAGAAAGTTGATCATTTCATCATTTAGGTCACTGGAAATCTGATTTTGCAGTAATGTTGTCCCATAATTAGCCACAAATCCAAGAATTGCCTGCAGTTCAAACCCATCAATTTTCATTCCCCTCTATGAAGAAGCAACTGGCATCAAGTTGGCATCTCACCCGATGGTGTGGGATTTATCTGAGATCAGGAACTTACCATGTGGTGCTACAAACATCATTCATGTCCAACCACTCTGATGCAACACCAGCCTCCTGTATCAAGATATTAGCACCTTTAGGGAACAATAATTCCAAATGAACTTTGGCTTATCAGAGGAAAATACAGCAGAAATGGTGAATGTTGCTAATGTGGTAGATATTATTTTGTAATATTGGCAATCAGGAGGCTTTTTAAGAGCTCATTCAAAAGCAATTGTTCCTAAAGTGAATAAGGATGGAATATGCAAATTAGATAACAAACTGGCTCAATAATAAACAACAAGAGGGTTATTAATGGTCGTAGTTCTAATTGGACAATTGTAGCCCTAAGAAAACCCTGAATTATACTGTGACTACCGTTCACGACATTTATTAATGCTTTTGATTTTATTGAAACTGCACTAAAACAATGACTACACGTCAAAAACAGGCTCATTGATTGTTAAGTGTTGGGGACTTCCTGAGGTAATGAAAGGCGCTATATAAATGCAAGTTCGTTCTTTCTTTGATATAACCTTTTGTAGATGATATTAAGTTGTGTGGGAAATGGGATGTTCTGAAAAAGAAAGATACATTTCAAAGAAATCTATGGAGAATTAGGGTGACAACCAAAGAATGGCAATATGTACTTAACAACAACAACTTAAATTTATATAGTGCCTTTAATGTAGAATAACATCCTAAGGCACTAAACAAATGCATAATCATAAGAACGGATATGATGTGGAGATGCCGGTGATGGACTGGGGTGGACAAATGTAAGGAGTCTTACAACACCAGATTATAGTCCAACAGTTTTATTTGAAATCACAAGCTTTCAGAGGCTTCCTCCTTCGTCAGGTGAGTGTAGGATTCCATAAAGGTATCGCATATATAGTCAGAGAACAATGCCTGGTGATTACAGATAATCTTTCCAACTGCCCATTATCAAAGCAATCAAAGGAGTTGAATGGTGTTCAGACAGGGAAACATTACATACAAGACTACCGAATACACAAATGGTCACAACACAAAGACAGAGAGAGAGAGAGAGAGAGAGAAAGAGACACACACACCCGAAAGGCAGAGAAAGAGATAGAATGACCAGTTGTATTAAAAACAGATAACTGTTTTTAATACAACTGGTCATTCTATCTCTTTCTCTGCCTTTCGGGTGTGTGTGTCTCTCTCTCTCTCTGTCTGTCTTTGTGTTGTGACCGTTTGTGTATTCGGTAGTCTTGTATGTAATGTTTCCCTGTCTGAACACCATTCAACTCCTTTGATTGCTTTGATAACGGGCAGTTGGAAAGATTATCTGTAATCACCAGGCATTGTTCTCTGACTATATATGCGATACCTTTATGGAATCCTACACTCACCTGACGAAGGAGGAAGCTTGTGATTTCAAATCATACTGTTGGACTATAATCTGGTGTTGTAAGACTCCTTACATAAGAACGGATAGCGAGCTAAAGAAAGAGATATTAGGATGTGACCAAAAGATTGGTTAAAGAGTTGGGTTTTAAGGAAGGTCTCAAAAGAGGTGAGGGATATGGAGAGGCAGATACGTCTAGGGAGTGGAAAGCTGAGAAATATAATGCAACACATATTAGTGCTAAATAATAAGTTAGATAATGCAGTTGGATACTTTACAGCAGACCTATATGTGATGGTTCACCAGACACTACAAATATCATGAAAGAATAACAGAAAATGCTGGAAACACATAGATAGATTATTATTTTGGGTGTGGACCCTTCATCAGAACTCTGATAAAGGGTCTATACCTGAAACATTAACCTATTTTTGTTCTTTCTTCAGGTGATGTGGATTTCCAGCACTTGCAGTTTATTTTTATTTTTCTCTGCACCAAATGCTTCATCACAGTGTCTGCTGCAAGAAAGGGTACAATATAACGGTTGTTCTTTTCAAATCTTCGCACTCTTCCCATCAAAAATAGTGTGAAGTAGTGAAAGGATTCGCAAGCTGATTAACAGTCTGACAGACGTGAACGCTCCTTCCATGGCCGTAACCAACGTTATACCAGCCGATAGGGTGGTTAGTCCGTGATGACAGGAGGGTTTTATGGGCTTCCACAACCCATTGGAAGGGAAGGAGCCACCCACACCAGCTGCATGTCAACCCAGAATTGATGAGCCAGAACTTCAGTCTCCACTCACCAGTACTATCTGGAGTGGGGTTTGAACCCTGGACCTTCTGACTCAGAGGCAGGAATGTTACCACTAAGTCAAAGGCTTGCAATATAGGGGTGTACAACCAACACTTAATTGTAGTCCACAGAAAGAGCCAGGATTTAGAGAGGGGAGACAAAGATGGTTTCAGGCATAAGGTTGTTAACATATAAAGGAAGCTAATCTATTTTCATTAGAAGAAAACAAGAGCTTACCAGGCAGCCAGTACATTCTCTAATTGGAACTGAGCTATAAAGGCCAAGAAGACTCCAGTTTACGTTTCTAGTATCTGCTGAGTTAGCTGAGTTCAGGTGGGGCAATGGTAGGAGTGCCACATTTAACTTCATTGCCCCGGACTAGAAAATGAAAAAAAACAACCTGGGTTTCTGCTCCAGGTGCCTATCCAGTGGCTTCAAGGCTCATGTGACGAACAGTAGCTTGGATTAAGTATTGAAAAATATGAGGAAACATACCTCCATAGGTGTTGTTGCCTTCAGGAAAGGAGAAAAGAAAATCAAAGTTTTTTTTAACAGAATGGTTAAGAGGGAACTGCAGACTGGGTGGTACAATAGGTTAAACAGTGGCCTGTGGGATCGGACCCAGACTGATGGGATGTTATTGTCCTCCATCTGAAGACTAAGAACGCGATGTGAAGTGAATATCAACAGTCTCAATCCAGTCGATAGTGGGCATGGGTCCATAGCACAAAACTGGCCTCAATTCATCAGAACTTGGGACGCATTGGCCATCCTATGCACAGAGGTCACAGGAACCATTTTGTAAAAACATTTTCCACTTTAATTTCTGGCTTTCTGTCTTTTAAATTATCTTTACCTGTCTATTATTCAAAAAAAAGTTACTACCTTTCCAAGTCACAAACCACTCAACCAATTTCCCTTAATATGGGTTTCTGCCCTACCTGACCAAAATGTCAAACTCACCTCTGTATACTGCTTAACCCAACCTGGGCTCCTCCAGTTCCTGAATGCCACCATCCCATCCATCTGACCCTGAACGGAATGTGCAGAGTGGACAACCTCTACACTATTACTCCTTGGCCAATAGTCTATGGCCCGACTTTTATTATCTTTTTGGCCAAATTTAGTGGCAGAACCTCATTTAAATTTTTTGTCTCCGTTTCCCAGCTGGCAGCCGGCCAGATTGAGAGGCTGGCTGGCTGGCTGTCGGGTGGGACAGCCTGCGCCACCAGGCCGCAGCCAGGGAGCGGAGCAGAGAGGAGTGAGGGAGGCAGGGAGAGATCATGGTGGGGGATGCCCGGGAGGAGCCGGAGCAGACATCGCAGACCGGGAGTGGATTGAAAGGTGGTTGGATCATGGTGGGGGAGAGATCAGATCCCGAGATGAGGAGTCCCAGATCCAGGGGAGGCTTGCAGGTTAGTTTGGGGGACCGGGGGGGTTAGCACTCGGGTTCTTCCTGGTCCACAAGCAGTGCTGGAAAGGCACTTACCTGCTGGATCTGGCCATTTTCACCTCCTCCAGTTGCTGGGTTTCCTGAGCCCTGGGAAACCCAGCCCACAGCCGTTAAATTTAAAACTGTCCTTAAATTTGAGGCACTCAGCACCATTAAAATATTTAAATGACTGGCCTGCCTCTGGAGAGCAGGTTAGTCGCCTGTTCCTCAACCCACCTCCGTTAAAACCGTTCAAACAGGTTGGGATCGGGTTTCTTATTTTTGAATTTTTAACAGCCTCCCGCCCATCCTAGGAGGTTAAAATTCCCCCAAAGCATCTCTCCTAAATTACTAGAGATTGAACATTGTAGGGGAAAACAATTATTTAATAGAACTTCTAAAACTTTGGTCTGAAATGTATGTGTGAGTTTGAGTGTAAGAATAAATGTGTGTATGTGAGCTTGATATGTATCAGAAGTGTGAGCTTATGGGCTGGATTTTGCTGTGAGCGCCCACCATTCGTTAGACTTGCACTTGCCCGTAGACATTCTATGAGCTTTTGCAGGGCGACTTCCTGTAAATTAGTGAGCAAACAGCACGCGCCCTTTACAGGGCATCTGGGACCTGTGTGAACAGGGCAAGCAACTGTGTATCCCCTTAACCAATCAGATTGAAGCATGTTAATAAGCCGTGCAGAGACTGAACCAGGAAGTGTAAGTTAGATTAGTGAATTCAATGTCAAATCGGGTATAGAAAGCAAAATAAAGAGAGGGTAAGAAATATTGAATTAAGAGACAGAAAGAAGTAAAAAAAAAGTATTTAATTTTTTTTAACTGTCCAACAACAATTAAAATCTGAAGGACTGAGACTCCACACTTGTTAACGTTGAATTTCAGTGCCAGAGAGGTTGTTTGGGAGTCATTAAGACTTACCACACCGTTAGAAAGGTACTTACGTCAGAATGGACAAGTCCAACATTTTTTGGCGAGATTAGTCCACATCTGCAACGTCAGTGTAGGAAATTCACGCTGTTCCATTCATTTGAATGGGGAGCCAGCTGACGAAATGCCTTTTTCACTGAGCTTACGGAGGAGCATCGCATCTACTACAGCTATTTCCACGTTTAACTGCACACGTCCGGTCGCCGGAAGTTACTGCCCGATTTGCACATGACTAACGGTGTTCTCACCGTTATTTTTACAGCAGAATCCGGCCCATTGTGTTTGTTAGTGTGTGAGTGTATGTGTTCTGTGTTAATGTCCCATTTCCCCCTCTCTCTTCCTACCTTTGTACCCAGGAAGAGATGGAACCGCCTATGGGGTTATTGCAGGGTAGAACCTGAGCTTGGCTTCCAATCTCCATGACAGATCAGAAAGTGAGAGAAAGAAATATATGCATTTATACAGTGCTTTTCACATCCTCAAGACATTAAAACATGCTTCACGGTCAATGAATTAGTTTTAGAAATTTAGTTAATGTTGTTTTGTGTGCAACACGGTAACCAGTTTGTAAATAGCAATGTCCTGTAAGCAACTGAGATGAATACCAGTTTATCTGTGGTTTTTTTGGTAATGTTGGTTGAGGGCTGAATGTTGGCCAGGAAACTAGGAGAATTCCATGTTGTTCTTCCAAAAAGTATGATGGGATCTTTTCAGTCCACTTAAACAGACAGATGGGGCCTCAGTTTGATGTCTCATCCTCTGACTGAACTGAAGTGTCAGCCCAGATTATGTGCTTAAGAAATGGCACTTGTACCCACAACCTCTGACTGAGAGGTGAGAGTACGACTGCTGAGCCGAGCTGACACAAGGTAAGTGAGAGAAAAACAAGCATGCATACTGGTGAGAGAAACTCTGTGGGAGGCACAAAGTTTGGATGGCAGCTGTACCATGAGGAGACCAAGACAGATGGAAGGAGAAGGAGACAAAGAATGAGAAAACGACAAAAGGAAGAAAACAACAACAAAATGAGAAAGTCGTGTGAGCCATATAGAGAAACAAGGAGGCAGAAAAAATGAAAGACAAACAGGAGGACTGAGGAAAATTAACAATTGGAGAGCAGGACACAAGCAGGGACATAGTTACAGGAAGGGAGAAATACTTTTGTTTGTCTATCAGCAGTACTATGGAGGATAAACTAGCTTTATTTTTTAAACAATTAACTGTTATGTTACACTTTTGTTTCTCGCATATGGAACATGGTCAGTTAATCCTTTGTGAAATTGTGGTTCTTTGAAACTGTCTATGTTGGGGCAAAATTCTGTTTCATTTTTAAAAGGAAATACTATATTGAATATGGCTCCCCCCAGCTCCCAAAAATCATTCTTTACTTAAAAGTTACTAAATAAAGATATTTTTGGGGCAGAGGGGGATTCCATGAAGGCCGCCTATCTAAACATCATCATTGAAAAATTCAAGTGATTGGGACATCACAAAAAGTGATGCTTCTTGTTCAATCTGCAGCTAACTTCCATAGCAGTAACTTTCTTGACTGGTTGTAAACAATTTTACAACACCAAGTTATAGTCCAGCAATTTTATTTTAAATTCACAAGCTTTCGGAGACTTCCTCCTTCGTCAGGTGAACGATGTGAAACCTGACGAAGGAGGAAGCCTCCGAAAGCTTGTGAATTTAAAATAAAATTGCTGGACTATAACTTGGTGTTGTAAAATTGTTTACAATTGTCAACCCCAGTCCATCACCGGCATCTCCACATCATTTCTTGACTGGAGTAGGTTTGGGAATGTGGTTGTTGGTTTGGACTTGTGGGGGGCGGGGGGCTGGGGCAGGGGCAGGGCAGAGATTTATTTGTTGATAGGTGGGGATAGCTAGATCTTCTAATTGGGGTAGATGGGTGAGACAATGCTGACTGGAATAGATGGGTCAGACAGTGCTGACTGGAATAGATGAGTCAGCGAATGCTAATTGGAGTAAGTAGAGGGGATTGTGTTGCTGCTTGGAGTTCAAGCAGGGGGAGGAGACAACTAGATTTTTTGATTAGAGTAGATTGGGAGTTGGGATTGTTAACTGGAGCAGGTGGTCCGGGGGGTTACTCATCGTGATAGATGCTGAGCAGCTACAAAGAACTGACTGAGCTATATTCTCTACGGTAATAGTAATACTTGACGAAACTGACATTTTGTCAGTTTTTTCCTACGACAGCCTCACCAAGCCCCCAAAGAGTTGCGTGAACCTCTGATTACCAGTAACTTTCCAAAATGATGCTCTATTGATGAAGGCAGTGTGGCAGGTTTGGTACAGGACTGGAGGCGATGTCACATACTTAAACTCTTTACGATATTCACGTGTCACTAGTCTTATCACGTTAATTAGCCGCGTAGTTGTTAAAGAGACAGCTGCCATGGCGCCTTGTCTAAATCTGAGTGACAATCCGTGACTTTCCTGATCAACTCTGATGTGTTCTCTTTTTCATCAGCTGGAAGATGCTCAGAGTAATGAAAACTGTTGCACTAATTAGCTGCTGCCCTTAGTTGTAGCATAGACATATTAAAACCAGTTAATTACATATATAAAAGAAACCATATTATAATGCATCCAAATTATATATCACTTTTTTTTTTAAAGCTGGAGTTCATGTAAAAATGTTGCGTAGATGTTTCTTTTTGAGTTCTGTTGCTGCTGAAGGTTACAGGCTGATAAAAGAGATCTAGTCTCTTGGTAGCAGGAGTCAGCCTTTGATTATTTACAGGCAGCAGGAAGACAACATTCACACTCCACTGGTTCATGTCTATCCGATTGCAAGTGTTTGCTATAACTCCAGTCTCTCTTCACCCACCAAGGTTTGACGTGCTGCTTTTGAAGTGTAAGGCCTGTAAGATCACTTAGTGGAAAAGCACTGGAATGAGATTCTAATTATGGTATCAAGATGGAGATTATGCAGCGGCTAAACACGGCTTATTTTTTAATAAAATTGGCCTAGTTGTTGGATCGTGCCCGAACTGGATACGCCAGTCATGGCCCCAGAGGCAGCTTGCCAGTCCCAGGGGGAAGCTATGAAGAGTGGGTGATCGGTGGCTGGCAGTGGCCTGCAGATGTGGAGCCTGGAGGGAGCCTATTTCGGGTGCGCGCCCTGGACGCCTGTAGAGGAGTCCTAACCAATATGGCGGGTGGTGCACATCCAGGGCAGAATGAGCGCGTGCACACAACCTGCCATATTGGTCTCTTCAGCGCCTGTTTTATGCCTGTAAGATGCGTGCAACATGATCCAATTTCTAGGCTGTTACCTCTTAACAGATCTATTAATCAAGTTTCATCCTTTAATAAAAAAGCATGCATTAATTTAATTGTCCAAAAGATTGATCTGCTTAGTTATCACAATAATCGTAGCTCACAGTCAGTGTTTTTTATGCACTGACCATATTATTGCATGGTAATCAACTGAAAATGATTTCTAATACTGGCAACAATTGTGTCATCAATCCTTCTGAATGATCATTATTATCCACCCATGACTCAGAGCAACGAGAGCTACTGTAAGCTAATAAGGATACAAAATTGAACAAAACATTGTCAAAAAATATTCCAGCCTCTAACACTCTCATGGTTATCTATTATTTCATGCATAAACTGTCCGAACAACAGGATTAGATTTCAGGCTGCCACTTACTCCCAAGTATCCGTTACATTCTATATATAAACCATCTGAACTCCTTGTTTACTCATTGCTTGATTTCCCTCCCCTATGGGAAAGACCTCCACTTTGGTTGACCCCTCTCCCAGATGGTTGAAATGAAGAACACACTATCAAGGGACTCGGAAGGATCAGCTTCCCCTCTATCACTGCACATTGCAGCACACTGCATGTGCATACTGCACCATTGAGTCACCCGTCATAAAGTTAATATTTTCTGTGAAAGCATGATTGCAATTTCCTGGCAACATTGCTCCTTTTCTAGAATGATAGAAATTTACGGCACAGAAGGAGGTCATTCGGCCCATCGTGTCTGTGCCAATCAAAAAAGAGCTAGCCAGCCTAATCCCACTTTCCAGCTCTTGGTCTGTAGCCTTGAAGGTTACGGCACTTCAAGTGCATATCCAAGTACTTTTTACATGCGATGAGGGTTTCTGCCTCTATTGCTTTTTCAGACAGTGAGTTCCAGACACCCACCACCTTCAGGGTGAAAAATAATTCTCCTCAACTCCCCTCTAATCTTTGTACCAATTACTTTAAATCTATACCCCCTGGTTATTGACCTCTCTGCTAAGGGAAATAGGTCCTTCCGATCTCTCTATCTAGGCCCCTCATAATTTTATAAACCTCAATTAAATCTCCCCTCAGCCTCGCTGTTCCAAAGAAAACAACCCCAGCCTATCCAATTTTTCCTCATAGCTAAAATTTTCCAGTCCTGGCAACATCCTCGTAAATTTCCTCTGTACCCTCTCTAGTGCAATCACATCTTTCATGTAATGTGGTGACCAGAACTGTATGCAGTACTCAAGCTGTGACCTAACTCGTATTTTATACAGTTCTAGCATAACCTCCCTGCTCTTATATTTTATGCCTCAGCTAACAAAGGAAAGTATCCCGTATGCCTCCTTAACCACCTTATCTACCTGTCCTTCTACCTTCAGGGATCTGTGGACATGCACTCCATGGTCTCTCTGTTCCTCTACCCTTCTTAGTGTACCATTTGTTGTGTATTCCCTTGCCTTGTTGGACCTCCCCAAATGCATTATCTCACACTTCTCCAGATTGAATTCCATTTGTCACTTTTCTGCCCACCTGACCGTCCATTGGTATCTTCCTGCAGTCTACAGCTTTCTTCCTCACTATCAACCTTAAATGTCGGGGGCATGATTAAGAAGTTTTTGTATCACCTGCAAACTTCTTAATCATGCCCCCTACATTTAAGTCTAAATCATTGATATATACCACAAAAAGCAAGGGACCTAGTACTGACCCCTGTGGAACCCTACTGAAAACAGCCTTCCAGTCACAAGAACACCCATCGACCCTTACCCTTTGCTTCCTGCCATTGAGCCAATTTTGGATCCAACTTGCCACTTTCCCTTGGATCCCATGGACTTTTACTTTTCTGACTAGTCTGCCATGTGGAACCTTGTCAAAAGCCCTGCTAAAATCCATGTTGACTATATCAAATGCACTTCTAGTTTGGCATTAAGCCTAGAGGTTAGTAGAGAAAGAAAGACTTGCATTTATATAGTGCCTTTCACGTCATCAGGATGTCCGAAAGCACTTTACGGCCAATGAAGTGCTTTTGAAGTGTAGTCACTGTTGTAATGTTGGAAACTCAGCAGCCAATTTGGTGCACAGCAAGGTCCCACAAACAGCAATGTGCTGATGAACAGATTATCTGTTTTTAGTGATGTTGGTTGAGGGATGAACATGGGCCAGGCCACCGGGGAGAACTCCCCTGCTCTTTGAAATAGTGCCTTGGGATCTTTTACGTCCACCTGAGAGGGCAGACGAGCCTTGGTTTAACGTCTCATCTGAAAGACGTCACCTCTGACAGTGCAGCGCTCCCTCAGTGTGAGCCTACATTATGTGCTCAAGAAGACAATGTCAAGGCCTGCGGCTGCAGGGATGAAAGGCTTTGTGACTCATCCCAGCTATTCATTATTCTGTACATAACCATAATATAATACAATTAGATTACAGCCTCTAACTGACTGTCAGGTATCTATTATTATAAAATCAATAATCTGAACCCTAAATGAGATTACAAATTGTCTCCCACTCCCAGACAATCATTAATCTATATTTTACATCAATAAAAATTGAAGTTCCTTAATTCAACTGGACCAGAAACACAGGCAGCTGATCTGTTCCTCGGGTCTAGCAAATCCTGCTTTACAACAGACTGTTGGAGCTGTGAAAATCTTGGGCAGGCTTTCTTCCCCGGTTTTCTCTCCCGTTTTCTAGGAAGCTGCTGGCCTCGGCTTCCCTCCACCCCATGATGACACTGCTGAGATCAGGAACTCACTGGCCTGGGCTTTTTTTTCTGGGCGGTCCAGCCAGCAGAACTGAGGCAAATGGGCCAATTCTTCAGCCTGGTTGGTGGGTCATCACCACACCAGCCGGGGAGGGTGGGGAGCAGCAGCTACAGGCCCTGGTGGAATGTTGCTTTAGCAAAAGAGAAGTGGCTAATGTGCCACATGCCAATAATTTTTTTTTAAAAATGAAGAATTTCCCTCCCACTCTCCAACCCGCTTCTAGATCAGCCCTGGTACACCCTCTGTCGACTTGTGAATGCTAGATGCCAGGGATCTACGAGGCAGCCCCGGTCTCAGTGTTGCTGCAGTGCAAATGGTGGAAAACACATTGGATGCTGTGTTTCACTCATCTGCATTTCATTCGCACGCTCCCAGCCACGTGGATGGCTGCAGTTTCTCAGGTTGCAGTTGTTCTGCAGAAAGCAGCGGGGAGTCAGGGTCACATCCCATCGAGTCTCTTAGTCGTTTACCTCTTCTGTCTCTCCCAGATCCACTGAAAAATTTGGAATTACGGTGCCATTCTGTATTCTACTTCTCTGTGGCACAGTGCTCATTGTATGACTAAAATTTCTATCCATTGAATCAAACTGTGGGGTTTTTAGTTAAACAAGCCAAGGTGATGATTTCACCATAATTCAATAGAAAGAAAGAGCTGCACTTTTTAGCGCCTTTCACGACCTCAGGACGTCCCAAAATGTTTTACAGCCAATTAAGTACTTTTGAAGTGTAGTCACTGTTGTAATGTGGGGAACACAGCAGCCAATTGGAAGATAGCAAGATCCCACAAACAGCAATGAGATGATGACCTGATAATCTGTTTATCCCTCAACCAGCACCTGAGAAATATTGGTTCGGACACCGGGGAGAACTCCCCTGCTCTTCTTTGAAATAGTGCCTTGGGATCTTTTACATCCACCTGAGAGGGCAGAGGGAGCTTCAGCTTAACGTCTCATCCAAAAGACAGCATCTCTAACAGTACAGCACTCCCTCAGTACTACACTGGAGTGTTAGCCTAGGTGCCTTTGTGCTCAAGTGCCTGGAGTGGGACTTGAACCCACAACCTTCTGATTCAAAGGCAAGAGTGCTACTCACTGAGCCACGGCGATTTGATAATGAGTACAATCCTCTGCTTCTATTTTTTCACAGTATAAATTTTTGGGCTCCTTCCTTCACTGTCTTGACTATTTTATTCCCCATATTAGATTCTATCAAATTATTCTTTACTCTGAGAGCAGTTAACTTCAGATAAGTGCACACCAAATGGACCAAACCTCTTACTATTTACTTATCTGGAGTTTTGATGGATCGAGCTACTTCCTTTTCACTGTTCATAAAATTCAAAACACTAAATGCAATCCTCCATGTTTAATGCAAATAATACTTGCATTTATATAGTGCCTTATCGTATCCAAACATTTCAAAATGCTTCCCGCAATACATCACTTTTGAAGCGTAGTGACTCTTATGTAGGCAAATGTAGAATCCATTCTGCACGAGTAGCATTCTGCAAACAAGATGAATGTCTGCTTTTTTCATGAAATATAGTCATTTCATGACTAAATTTCCCCGAGAAACATCTAGACAATGTCGAAGTCTAATCACTTTGGAGTGGATTATAATTTTCACATTCTTTTTTACATTTCTGTGTTTGAATAAAATACAGAATGTACTTTTAAGAATGTTATATTTAATCACAGTTTGCTAAATTATTCAAAGATTTGGCAATTGACTGTCCTGTATCTGTAATTTATTGCCATTCTGAACCAGGCATACATTTCTCAGCAAAGACCTACATTTATCCTATTCTGTATCTCTGCGATGTTGATGTGTGCACATTAAAAGCCGAGCTTGTGCAATAGGCACAAAGATTTTTCATATTTTATCTGATGCTGGCAGCTTATATTGTGTCTCCTCCCAGTGTCAAAGTAGTTTATTAAAGGAAATTCACTGTAAAGAGAAAAAGGGTGCATACCAGCTGATAAAAAAGGGCCTGGATGTACCCGAGGAGATTGAAGATATTTAGTATGAAATACAGATCTGTCAGTTGAGATAGATTTGTTTCAATTCAGCATTTCTAAATAAACAAAGAGACAGAAACTGTTACCTCTGATTTATAATTACTTTCTGTCTTGCTGTTCTCAAAACTGATTTTTTTGCTCTACATATTTTTTTTAAATGATGGTCGTGCATGTGTTCTGCAGCAAGTGAGCTGAAAATGAGGTCACCCTAATAATTACAGCCCAATCAAATGCAATAGGCCTGCAGAGGAGTGTTATACAGATTAGCCCATAACTGTCTGCCATGTCTGAAATATTTCAGTAACTACTGATTGTATCATCATGAAATTTTCACACATGATAGAACTCCATTTGTTAAACTTGGCAAAATAGTGACATCTGGCATTTAGTCCATACCGGCATGAATATCAAACTCATTATCTTGCGTCTCCCACAAATTCAACTTTAAGGAATCTCCAGCAAGCCACAGATTGATGTTCTCCTTTTGTTATCACAGAAATCGAATTTAACGTGTGCATTGATTTGGTACTGCTACAACACAAACAAGCTCTCTTATTGAAGGTACTGTAAAGCTTAGGCGTTCTGTGGAGAATTAACTCTGACACGTGCTAGAGAAGACCTGAACCAACATTTTGTACGCAGAATTGTTTCATAGCAGATGAACTCCAATTAAGCTTCCACACTGTTGCTTTGCTGTTCCCACTGTCACTTTCCTTACTTCAGATTAGCTGTACAATTCCTTACTTTGTGTTGGGTGGGTAATTCCTTCACCTCTGGTTAGAAATATAGTAAAAGCTGTTTCCAGTATTGGATAAATCTCCTCCTTATTTGGTTATCTTGCTCTCTTCCCACTTATATATTTTATTTTATTCAATATCACAAATGAAAAGACAATAATGTGTGAAGATGGTCAGCATGGGGAAGCTGTGTGGAAAGTATATGTATATAAAAATTAATAGTGAAGACAATAGCCCTAGATTAGTCATTTGAAACTGGGCTCCATGGACAGGGGGTCTGAGAAGTTAACAGCACAGTTCGCTGACCACCATATTTAATATGACTCACTACCAGATGTATGCATGCTGAAGGTACTTAAAACAGCTCCATAACTCCTTGTTTTGCCACTCCATATATTATCAAGTGGAATTGCAACGAGAGGGTAAGCCATCAGTTTCAAACCACAGTACTCTGACCTATTCGTTGTCTATTTCACTGACGTGCTCCTCGAGTTTTTGACCCATTAATCCCAGACTGTGTCCATTGATTAACTGGCTTATTATTACTATGGCAAGACTCTTTTTATATCTATTTTTCCTCTCATATGTTCCACACAATTCTAGTTTTTGAAACCTTATTATCAAAGATAACCCGATTTCATTAGCCTCACCACTGGGGGCTGTGCCTACAGCTGTTTAGGCCCTAAACTCTGGAATTCCCTCCTTAAACCTCTCCACCTCTCTCTTCTCCTTCAAGATGCTCCTTAAAACCAACTTCTTTGGCTAAGCTTTTGGTCACCTGTCTGAATATGTCCTTATGTGTCAAATTTTGTCTGATAACACTGCTGTGAAGCCCTTTGGGATATTTTACTACGTTAAAGGTGCGATATAAATGCAAGTAGTTGTTGTTGTTGAAAGTAACCACCTGCCCTCTACTAGAGAATCACAATACCTCACCTGTGTAGAGTACAGTATCTGATGATACAGAGCAACACAGCACCAATGTTATTTGTAATAAGCCACTCAGATTGTGAGGAAACCTGTTTTTGGGCATGCACGCAATGATCTTGCCAGTTAGAGTTGCAGGGACGAATCGTTCCACAGTTGTCAGAACCAGAATTTGAGCTGGCCCATGCAAACTTTGCTTATTTGCTCCTGCATCCTGAGTATCATATTGTCCATTACAGGACAAGAGAGGTCTGTGATAGTGTGTCAACATAGGCAGGAATCCCCCACACGTGATGAGCAACTATTAGCAAGAATTATTTAAGTAACAAGGGAAACTTTAATGAAAATAAAAATATACGAGATGGTGCATTGTGATGGATCTCCAATGGAATGCAATGTGGGCTGCTGGAACGTGATTTTATGCCGTACATTGAATTCCATTCTCATACATAGCATCAGCATGGTGGAAGGATCTATGCAGCTGCCACTTTGGACATACAAACCTAATGCTGCATACTAGGCTAACTAATCACTATCTAGGCCCACTTTTGAGGGGCTTCAGCTAAGAGGCTTGCCTACTGTGAGGTTAACACCTCCTCCAGGATACTGAATGACACTATAGCCAAGAGCCCACCATCACTAACTATTTTCCCTTTTTGCCACCAATTTACCTAGCAGCTGGATCCTGGAACACAGGAACAGGACTAGGCCAAACAGTCCCTCGAGCTTATACCGCCATCCAGTTTAGATCATGGCTGATCTGCACCTCAACTCCATTTACCCGCCTTTGCTCCATATGCCTTGGCACCCTTACCTAACAAAAATCTATCAATCTCAGTATTGAAAATTTCAGTTGATCCAGCATCCACAGACCTTTATGCCAGATTTCCTCTACCCCTTGTGTGAAAAAAAATTGCTTCCTGATCCCACTCTTAAATGGCCTAGCTCTGATTTTAAGATTATGACCCCTTGTTCTGGATTCCCTCACCAGAAGAAATAGTTTCCCTGTATCTACCCTATTAAATTTCTTTATCATTTTAAAAATCTTGATTAGATCACCACTCAACCTTCTAAACTCAAGGGAATACAAACCAAGTTTATGGAAGCTGTCTTCATAATTTAACCCTTTAAGCCCGAGTATCATGCTAGTGAATCTGCTGTGTAACCCCCTCCAAGGCCAGTATTTCTTTCCTGAGGTGTGATGCCCAAAACTGAACACAGTACTCCAGATGGGGCCTGATCAAGGCTCTGCACAACTGAAGCATTACTTCCTCACTTTTGAATTCAAATCCCCTTGAGATAAAGGCCAAGATTCTATTAGCCTTTTTAAAATGACTTTTTTATACCTGTGCACTAGCTTTTAGTGATTTGTGTACTTGGACACCTAGATCCCTTTGCTCCACATAGCTCACCATTAAGAAAATATTCTGATTTGTCTTTCTCAGATCCAAAGTGGATGACCTCGCAGTTCCCCACATTGAACTCCATCTACCTTCGTTTTGCCTACTGACTTGGTCTGTCTATGTCCCTCTGTAATTTCCTGCTCCCACAAATGAGTCAAAAGAAGCCTTTCAGTTGGCGTTCTGAACCAAGAAATAGAACTGTTTGGGCATGCAACTTATACACCATGAAATTAACTTGTGTTAGCACTTTGATGTGTTTAACGAAACAATAACAACAACAACTTGATATGTTATAGCACCTTTAATGTAGGAAAATGTCCCTGACGTAGTCATACCCACAGAATCATACCCATCAACCAATGTCCCACACTCCTCCATCATCATCCCTGAGTATGTCCTGGCCAACCACCAGGAAGGGAAGTTGGGTGGTCAGCAGTTTAGTAAATAGGATCGAGAGAGCAAGAAGTAAGTCTCATGGACAAGATGAGGTACTGCCTCCAAGGTATGAGTGTTTCCCTTATGTCTTGGTGATGAAAATTGAGCATAGTACTCAAGGTGAGGTCTGACTAGGGCACTATACAGTTTTAAAAAGGCATCTTTTGACTTGTACTCAAATGAACTGTATATTTGAGCATTTATGTTGTTTATTACTGCTCCACAGTGATTTGACATGTTAAAATCCAAAACTACAATCATTTCCAGATCTTATTCTGCCTAATCTTTAGTTTTTACCATTCACAATATACTTTTGATATCTACTTTGATGTCAGTTTGTAATACCCACTTACCTTTGAATTTTGCCTGCCACTGATTTGCCCAATTGCAGATTTTATCTAATTCATTTTGCAGATCCCTTGTGTCTTTGTCCATATTGTCAACTTAACCAGTTGGCACTGAGTTTCAGTGTCTAAGTTATTTCATATCAAGTAGTATCCCCAGCACTGATCCCTGTATTCTGATGTATTAAATATTGGTAGTAGCTCTTTTAAAATGAGGTTTTGTACCTAACCCCTGCCCCCGCCCCCAGTCCCCTTCATAAAATGCTGGTTGTGCCAGAGTTTAAACACTTTATCAGTTAATATAACTATTAAAGCTGTTAATTCTTGAACTGTGCTTCCTCTATGAATGAATTTACTGATTTATAATAACTCTTCAATGATAATAACAGATACTTTCTTCCCTGTGGGTTTGGAAATCTTGTGACTCCCTACTGTACGTTATTAGATTACTCAACTATCACCCTTAAATTGTACAGACCAGCATAAAGATTGATAATGCAAGACACACACAGGCAAATTTCCCTGAGGTTAGAAAGTTATATTATTTTATACTGAGCTTTCATCTCATTCCTTTATTTGTATCAATTTGAATTACATGACATTTAATATAATTTATAAGGAATATTTTTATGAAACTTGAAATAGGAAAGTATTCAGAATGCAAGAAAATGTCATCTAGAGACCAATAAATAGTTGGCATGGTTAAAACATAACGTGCATTTTGAATATATGGAGGAAAGATGACTCCCTGGTGGAGCTGAAAGAGCAGCTTATTGATATGGACCAAGTACAGGTGAGTGGAGGTTGTAATTAGCTGAGGCCGACAGGCTTTCACTTTAATTATAACCTCGACCCATCTGTAATATATTCGGAGCAATAAGGCTGCTCCTTCAGCTCCACTGGGGAGCCCTATCCATCTCTTACACACAGTACAAAACGTTACAGGGAAACCCATCTACAACCACCATCCTTCAAACAGACTTCCAATTTTTAGTTGGTCAATAAAATAGGTTGTATTATAGGAATAGATTTTTAAAAATATATACAAATACTCAATTCACAGAAAGTAAATCAAAATTTAAAAGAGAAAAGATAGGTTAACATTTCAGGTGGGGCCCTGGTAAAGGATCCCACCCAAAATGTAATTTTTCTTTCATATGTAGACTGACATGCTGTACATTTCAATCATTTTATTTTACAGTATTGTTGTTGATGTATGTGTTCATTTAAGATTACATTTCTTTTAAAAACATCTATTATTTCTGTGCATGAATTTATATTCACAACATAGCTATTGCTTCATGTGAGGATGAAAATACAATCAATTGGTAATCAATTTCAGGGATCTAGTTTATCCTTTGGAATCAATGGTCTTAATTGACTTGACTTAGTATTAGTGAAGGTTAATTGGCAGCAGTTAAGCAATGGAAGAGGAGGAGATAGGTAACAGTTAGAAAAGGTCGATTTGAAAAATGGGGGCTATTTTCATTTGAACAGAGGCGATTAAGGGTGATTTGATAGAGGTGTCAAAAAGTATGAAGGGATAGGACAGAGTAAATAGAAAGAGACTGTTTGTAGTGACTGAGGGGTCTAGGACAAGAAGTGAATTCATCCAATCATCCACAATATAATTATCGAATAAGCAGATTATTAGAAAATTTGGTTCGAAAACCAGAAGTTGCAGATAATAAATATTCTACCTGACAATTTCTTCCATACTTCCTTCATGCTTAGAGGTATGAAGTGTAATGTTCAGAAGGAAATGAAAACAAATTATAGCATTTATCAGAGGGAGAATTAATATAACAGTACTTAATTACAGTCACTGAAAAGACCCCCAAACTTCAGAAAATATAAAACTAACTTGCATCTTTCCTTTTTCATCAAATATCTTTGCAACAGAACTTATTGTTGCGGAAGAGATTATACTTAAATAGCACGTCTATATTCAGGACTTGTTCTCCAGAACTTCCCTCCTTCCTTGAATGATGGTACCATGCTTTCAGAATATACACAAATAAAATAAATTAAAAAGCCCCCAACCATCCATAAGATACAACAACATAACAAATTCCAAATGCAAAGTTTCACTTGTCATATCGCTTGCTGTAAGTACATAGTAGATACTGGGTAGGTAGAAATATTCACTTCTGTATAACACTGTATGACTTCAGTATGTCTCAGTGGCGACTCCTGAACATGTACCATATTAATGTGAAAAGCTCAGCTGGTCCAATGCATACCTTCCAGTTCTGTAGACAAGTAATATGTAAAGAGGAGCTGATATCTGATAAGAGTAAGAGTAATGTGTTGGGTAATGGGTGATCCTGTATTCATTTGTCCAGCATCTCAACAGAATCAATTGAAACTAGTCAGTATAAATGCCACTTGCAGGGAGCATAGTATCTACAGCAAGTTGGAGTGCCAGTGTGCTGCTCCGCGTAGTGATGGAGTGCAGATTGAATTTCCCCCATGCCACTAAACTCTTTGAACCCTTCTTAATGTGTGGAGATGCTAAGCTAAGGCCAAATTCTTCCTCAGATTGGCTAGGCAATGTAGATTGAGTCATCCTGGACTGCTCTCGCATGAGCTCGGGAATCCAGTCCAGAGTAACACATGCAGTTATGGGTGATCAGGGCACCCACTTAACCTCATCCTCCCGGAAGACGAGGGAACTAGGTTTTTAAAAAATCCTGTACAAATGCCGTTTAACTTCCAAATGGCACAGCATGTACTACATCTCGTACCATGGGACGCACTTAATACAGCTTTTACTATCCTGAACACTAATCCCACTATCATCAAATTGCATTAGGTCTCAGCGCAAAGCTTGTCATAGCATTAATTCAGCAGTACCAGAAGTCTGTGCGTGTTCTCTTGTCTCCCCCCCGCTCCCCACCTCCGCCCCAGATCTTGTTCTGTCTCTATTCCTAATCCTGTACAGAGTACTTTATTATGAGCCAGTGATTTGTCAGCTGTCCACCTGTTCACTAATATATTCTGAAGGCTCGATTCATTTAACAGTAACTGCTGCCATGGCCAAGATCCTACAATTGTCACTGGGAATATATCGTTTTTTAAAAAAAAATTCCAAGGCTAAATTAGTAATGGCATATTTAATTTTTTTTCCCACACATAACATGTCCAAATACTTGAGTCATGCTTCAGGGCAACTGTGTGATGCAGTGGATTAGTACACTTTTCTTTCACCTGGGAGACCTGAGTTTGAATCCATCCTGGGATAATGGGATGAAAGTCTTCTCCCCCTGCCAACTGTGCAAATCCAAAGTGAAATGACCTTGTCGTATCCAACCCAATTCCTAGTAGGTATGAGCCCACTACATAATAGTTTTTTTTTCTGTTTTTGCAGGTGACATTTTCTCTTTTGAAAGTAGATTTTCCCTATATCCTTTTTAATGGGATCTCCCTGTTGTTATGCACCAACTCAGGCTGGGCAAGTGGGCAAGCTATCTGCTTCTGTACCTCCACTAATGCTGCTCTGAAACGGACTGCTTTGAGGCGAACAAGAGCAGTCGGGAAATGTCTCTACCTATGATGTTCATTTCCTCTATATGAGAAAGTGTCAGGTCTCTCTGTTCCTCCCATATGGCAGCACAGTAGAGATGAGAAATTCAGTTAGGTGGGGAGCAAAGGGAATTTTAGCAATGAGCCCATATTCCAACACTTCATGGCACTATATCACTTTCTCCCAATTGAATCAATCCTGTAAATCCCAACCTTGGAATCAGATGCCTGAGGCCCTATTTTAACCCGGAGCAGGAATCGGGCAAACTTCTCCTGACCTCGGTAGCACCAGGCCAAGGAGGGGTTTTAACACCCGAGCCTCATCTGCCTGCTTCCAGTCAGGTGGCTGCCCGCAATGGATGGGAAGCGGCAGCTGGCCAGTGGGCAGGAGCGTAATTTTGTGTGGCAGGAGGCCGCCAGCTGGGAACGAAGGAACGGTCGCCGGCACTGAGTTAAATGGAAGGATGTGGGCTGAGTGGCCAGCTTGCATGATAATGCCAGCACAAAGCGGGATTTTGTGTGATAGGAGGCCGCTGCCAGGGACCCAAGAGAATGGTTCCTGGCGCTAAGGTAAGTGGTCGGGGGCAAGGGTCAGGAGAGCATTGCGATCGGGTGAGGAGGGAAGCTTGGGGCAGGGGAGACTGAAAGTTTCCTTGCGGGACCCAGAGGAGCACTCCTACTCTACTTAACCCACAAGAAAAACCCCAAAGGTTACCTTCCTAAGCCTCTTCGAGTCCCGCTCCTGTTTGCTGCCAGGTTTCACCAGCAGGTCTGGCGACTTGAATGATCCATAGTTAAAATCGCATGGCGCGGGGGTGGGGGGGTTACCAATTGTGTCATAAGACCCTGACTTTAACATATTCATGAGGCCACATCTGCCTGCAGTGGGCGCTTCAATGCATCCAAAAACCCAGAAGTTAAAATTGCACCAGGTAGCAGTCTGTCAGGAGCGCAGTGCAAAGTACTCGACTGCTGCAATTACAATCCACTCGCCCCATTCCTGTCGGGCTTATGTGTTAATTTGAAAGTCACAAAGGAGGAGAGGGCGGTGACGAGGCAGAGGGCCTTGAGCAGCGAATTCCAGAACATGGGGTCTTGATGGCAGAATGAGCAAAGTGGGGGATGTGGGGGGCTGCATAATTGGCTGGAGTCAGAGCAAAGGAGCGTTCGGGGGAGTTCACCATTCCATTGGCTTTTTTGATTGCTGCTTTGCAGAGGTTGGATACATTGGGTGTTGAGTTTGATAGGGCGCCGAGGTCTCTAACAACTTCAACCTCAGCTATTTTAACACCATTCGTGACATATGGGTACTGCCTAATATTCTTTCCTATGTGCAGTACTTCCTAAATGCAGTATCAGTTGTGGCTCAGTTGGTCGCATTCTCACCTCTAAGTCAGAAAGTTGTGTGTTCAAGTCCCACTCCAGAGACTTGAGCACAAAACCTAGACTAACACTCCAGTGTGGGACTGAGGAAGTGCTGCATAGTCGGAGCTTCCGTCTTTCGGATGAGACGTTAAACCGAGGCTCCGTCAGCCCTCTCTGGTGGATGTAAGAGGTCCCAAGGCACTATTTCAGAGAAGAGCAGGGAATTTATCCCCAGCGTCCTGGCCAATATCTATCCCTCAACCAACATCACTTAAAAACAGATTATCTGGTCATTATCACATTGCTGTTTGTGGGATCTTGCTGTGCGCAAATTGGTTGCCTTGTTTACTACATTACAACAGTGACTACACTTCAAAAGTACTTCATTGGCTGTAAAGCGCTTTGGGACATCCAGAGGTCATGAAAAGCACCATATAAATGCAAGTCTGTCTTTTTTTTCGCACTTGTCTATATTAAATTTCAGCTGCCATTGTTTTGTCCACTTACAAACTTCACCAAACTCATTCTGTAATTTCTGAATTCCCTCCTCCAACTTCACGGCTGTCCTGGCCGGCCTCCCATCTTCCGCCCTCCATAAACTTGAGCTCATCCAAATTCTGCTGCCTGTATCCTAATTCACACCAAGTCCCATTCCCTCATCACCCATGTGCTTGCTGACCTACATTGGTTCAGGAATGCCTCGATTTTAAAATTCTCATCCTTGTTTTCAAATCCCTCCATGGCCTCGCCCCTTCCTATCTCTGTAACCTCCTCCAGCCCTATAACCCTCCGAGATCTCTGTGCTCCTCCAATTCTTGCCTTTTGCGCATCCCCGATTTTAATCGCTCTACCATTGGCAGTTGTGCCTTCAGCTGCCTAGGCCCTATGCTCTGGAATTCCCTCCCTAAACCTTTCCACCTCTCAACCTCTCTCTCTTCCTTTAAGACACTCCTTAAATTTTGTTTGATGACTCTCCTATGAAGCGCCTTGTGACATTTCACTACGGACATTTCACTACGTTAAAGGTGCTATATAAATGCAAGTTGTTGTTATTGTTGTTCTTGCTCTTCCTACTTTGATATCATCTGCAAATTTGGCCAATTTGTATTGAATTTCTGAATCCAAGTCATAGATGTGCATTTGAAGAGCACAAAGTTCTTCTGGTGTCCTGGCCAACATTCTTCCCTCATACAATGCCACCAAAAACAGATCAACTTGTTTGTGGAATTTTGCTGTGTATAAAATGGCTGCCATTTGTATACATCATGCGAGTTATTGGACTTCAAAGTAACTCATTGTTTGTAAAACACTTTGAGACAGTTAAATAAATGAAAATCTCTCGTGCATATCTATTT
This sequence comes from Heptranchias perlo, assembly GCF_035084215.1. Classification (NCBI taxonomy): domain Eukaryota; kingdom Metazoa; phylum Chordata; class Chondrichthyes; order Hexanchiformes; family Hexanchidae; genus Heptranchias; species Heptranchias perlo. The sequence continues at coordinate 21,397,024 of NC_090338.1, forward strand.
CTTTTGACAATGCTGACTTGAGAATCGCAGCTAACACTAATGTAATACTTTATTCCACTACCAGTCTGGCCAAATGAAAAGGCAGGGTCACCAGAAACAAAATAAGATTCTGGGGTAGACAAAATGATATTGGTAGGACTAGTGGTCATAGATTTAAAATAGTTGGCAAAAGAACTAGAGGGGAAATGAGGAGAATTTTTTTCACAGTGTTGTTAAGATCAGGAACGCACTACCTGAAAGGGTTGTGGAAGCAGATTCCATGGGAACTTTCAAAAGGCAACAGGACATGTTCTTGAAAAGGACTAGTTTGCAGGGGTATGGGGAAAAAGCTGGGGTGTGGGACTAAATTGGACCGCTCTTTCAAAGAGCCGACACAGGCATGACTGGCCGAATGGCCTCCTTCCGTGCTGTAAGATTCTATGATTCTAAATGGGATTTTTAACTTACCTATTCTTGCACTGCTTCGGCAGTTGCCCTGCAATTCCTGGACAGCAGTGAATGCGTTTTTTAAAATCCTGCACGAGCCTTCCATATGTAGAGCAAATTCTTTCCCTGCCCTACTGCGTCTAATGCCTTCAAGAGCGAGATAGTAAAGAAAAAGAGTTTTACTCACAAACTCATTAGTCTGAATATGCCACACACACAAAAATACTCCAGAAGCTAAAATAATTCAGGTCACAATTCCCCCTGTGTTTCTCAATGGCAGCGAGGATAAAATAATGGCACATTCCTCAACAGCAAAGGGACTTTTGGAAGTGTTCCTATTTGTCTGCGCCTCAGACAGCTGAGACACCACTGCTGTTGCCTGCCAACTTCAGAAGCATGCTGTGATTTGAGGAACATAGTATCTTTTCAAAGTGAGATTGGTGTTGCCACCTTTTATGTGAGAAACAAATTGGTGAAAATGTCTTCATCGTACTGAATTTGTACTTATTTTTTGAAATCCTTATGAATTCTAACAAGTCAGGTCACATGTTTAGGTAAGAAGAAAACCTGGAGTTTTACTTGTGCCAATGATCTCTGCGCAGCTCAGTGAGAAAACCTGAGAGTTATTTATATTTAGTGGTAGTTTCTCCAGGTTACAATGTTTTTATTTTATGATCTGCCTTTGTTTAGATACCAAAGGCATCACTGAGGACACTTGTGCGGAATTAACTTTCAAGGGAAGGGAAAAGAGAGAAGAGGAGGAGACAATTAGGTAAGAAAAATTAAAGAAACGTTATAATTATTTCATTCCTTGAATAATAAGTGGGACATCAATTTATGTCAATGTTTCTTTGTCTAAATTTAGAAATTCTTTTCCAGGAATTTTCCTGTCTTCATCCAATTTCTATTTGAAATAATTAATTTGACGCCATTGTGAATGTTGAGTCATTTTAAAAAAATTATGGAGAAAGTTAGCACTTATTGGCATGTAATGGCAGAAGATGGTGTATTCATAAATTTGCGGGCCCATTCTGGTGGGTTAAACTGTTAATAGAAATTGTCAACAAGCACTGGTTGTGTTAATTCACAGTATTGCTGATGAGCCAAAATTTGACATTCCTAGCCATGGCCAACTGAGCTATGATATTACTTATTCAAGCAGGATTGCTGAGGTTACCATGTTATTTTTTCATAATGATGGTTCATTTGCATCATAGTCTTTATGCAGTGGCAATTATAGAGTGGTTGCAAGCTCGCAGCGCAGCATAGTTTACAAAATGTGTACCACTGTTCTGTAGCATAGTTGAAGTTGATTTATAGTTTTTACTTGGACCTTTCCAATGTCACTCAAAGATACAGTTCTGTGTATTAAAATGGAAGTTGTTCATCCGAACTATTCCATAATCCTAAATGTTATAGAAGAGTTTAGCAGAGCATGCTATCTTTCAGTCCCACTTTACCTTGTTCTGTGCCTTAATACTGAAAATCAGAACCAGCGGGGGAGCAGGAATTTTGTGTTGAATCACAGCTTTTTTTCCAATTTTCTTCCCTCATTTCCTGGAATTGGTGACTCCTGCTCCAGTATGCTTCCACAAATGTCAGCAGCCCTCGGCACCTGATTGGGATGGGGGGATAGCGTTTGTGGGGGGCGGGGGGCGGGGATCAGAAACAATCCCAAACCTGTCCTCGCCTGATCATACACACATACTACTGATCAAGAATCATGGCTGATTTTTCTTTCTCCTTCCTAGTTCAGAAGCACTGAAGCCAATTGTTTTGTTCCCAGCATTACACCAGCTGAGATCAACTGATTAAGCACAGAAGAGTAGTTAAGCCTGCGAGCTGCCTGATCTGTATCATTAAGATTTCTTTTTACCACCTATACCCTTTAGAGAAAATCAGAGACATATAAAAGATCTCTAGCAGTGACATAAGTCAGGAGTACCGCTTACAGTCTTAACACTGTTCATAATGTTTGTGGAATAATTTCACAATCAACAATTTTAAAGGGGAAAAAAAAGAACAGGAAAAAGGAGTGGTTGGGATACATTGGTAAATGTACATTAGGAGGGTATATCAGTTCAGACAAATAAAGTTACTTGCTAACAATAGAGGATGCAATGATAAACTGATTTATATTCAAGCCTGCTCCAGCGAAGTGGGAATTTTCAAATGAACCTGGATGAACAGAATGGTTCAAAGGCAAAATACTGAGGATGCTGGAAATCTGAAATGAAAACAGAAAATGCTGGAGAAGCTCAGCAAGTCAGGCAGCATCTGTGGACAAAGAAACAGAGTTAACGTTTCAGGTCAAAGACCTCTCGTTCGAACTGGAAGGTGTTAAAAGAGTTAAAGTTTTTAAGCAAGTACAGAGCCAGGGAAAAGGGGGAGAGGGAGGGGAGGGGAGGAAAGAACAAAGGGGATGGTATGTGATAGGGTAGAGGGCACGAGTAATTAAATGACAAAAGGGATGATGGTGTAAGGCAAGGAAGGTGGTAATGGGACAGGTTAAGAAACAAAAGGTTGATCAAGAGCAGCTGCAAATGGCAGCAGCTGAACCATTACCAGCACTAGCTGACTGAAAAAATGGGAGCAGTGGTTATGATCTGAAGTTATTGAAATCAATGTTGAGGCCGCAAGGTTGTAAAGTGCAACCAAAATGAAAGGTGAGGTGCTGTTCCTCGAGCTTACGTTGAGCTTCAGTGGAGCAACGTAAGAGGCGGAGAGGCAAGGACAGAGAGGTCAGAGTGGGAATGGGAGGGGGAATTAAAATGGCAAGCGACCAGCAGGTCAGGGTCACGCTTGCGGACAGAGCGGAGGTGATCAGCAATGCGATCACCTAGTCTGCGTTTGGTCTCCCCAATGTAGAAGAGACCACATTGTGTGCCGCGGATACAGTATACTAAATTTAAAGAAGTACAAGTAAACCGCTGTTTCACCTGGAAGGAGTATTTGGGGCCCTGGACGGTGGGAAGGGAAGAGGTGATGGGGCAGGAAATGGAATGGTTGGTGGTTGTGCGGATTCTTAACCCCTCCATCTACCTTTTAAATAATATCCCCCAGGTTTTCACTCTTGATTCATGACTTGTATCTGTAGCAACTTTTTAAAAAAATTGTGGGAAGAACTACACTATCAAACTGTCACCGCTTTCTGGTTGCCATTGACCATCATGATTGTCACTGAAGGTCAGGTACATTTCAAAAATCTGCATGGAATACCTGCAGGAAAGCCTCATGCACCAACACTATTGCCTTTGAAACTATCCCAGGCAATGTTGTAGCTTTTGGAACTTTTCTGTCTCTTGTATACAGAAGTATGGAGAACCGCAGAGTTTAGTTATCACTTGGAGAACCCAAATTGTTGGAGCATGTGTTTGGGTAGGGGAAATCTATGACTGGCACACTAGTTAATTGACCCCATAGATTTCCCCTACCTAAACCTTTCTGTGGTCTTAGCAACAGAAGGGATGATATTATGAGACGTTGGTGCTTGTTATAGTTGTCACTCGCTGTTGTGCCACCAAAGAAAAATAAATTTGAACCAAGATATTAATTTATAGCCTGACTGTCTGTCATCTGTCATATATTGTGCTGTCAATAAAATGAAAACAGCACCAATGATGATTAAAAGTAACACAGAAAGAAGACTGAGAACTGAGGCGATGATATTAGGGCAGGATAATCCTGTCACAAATACGATTTTCAGGAGGGTATAGTAAGGGAATTATTTGCAGTTCTGGAACAGAATTATGGGGAGATAAGATTTTCTGAAGCTTGAATAACCAGTTTTAAACATTAGGAAGGAAATAATTCTTCATATACGAAATGTATTTGAAATGAAATTGTAAAGCTATTCTTATTAAATAGGTTTAGAATTTTGTTTCTTATAGGGCACAGAGGAAAATTTCCCTTTAAAACACCAAGAACATAGTTCACTCTGTCCGCCCCATCGTGTCACAGCTAGTGATAGCATCCATTCACCGGTACTAGCACAAACATCAAATTGAGACACATCTCTATCAAACTAAAAGAGCGCACCAAGGGAGCAGGTAGTGGCAACACTGGGGTGAAAGGGTTAATTTTCGAACAAGGATTTGTATTCTGGAGAAATGGGGAAGAAAATCCGACCCACAGAAAAATGCAATATTTTGAAACGTTCTGTGGGTGGCATCACAGGTTTGGTCTGTTCAGTGTAAAGTGAGCCATTGGAGCATAAATAATAAGATATAGTGATTCCAAACAATCAAAAAGAAAAGATTAGCCTAGTGATGGTAACTGTACTTTCATTGTTACATTAACGATTGACCTTTTCCTGTCATGGAACCTTTTCAAGTCTCCATTGTCCATAAACGTACCCAGATCAGCTGCTGCAGTCAAGGCTGCAAAGGCACTTGGGAAACTGCTCTAATATGTATCCAGATCTCTGATGACATTCGTTTCAAAAGTTTGTGCGTGGTTCCACTGTTAACATACCTATGAAAATTTCTGTAGTTTACAGGACAGTTCACCTACATACAGATATACCAGAAAAATAAGGAAAGTTGCTACTCTTCAGGGAAATGAGAGCGAGATGTATCCTGATGGGCCATTAGTAGTCCATTAGCAAATTGCAGTGATTTTAAAACTGGGACATTACAGGGTGCATTAAGCTGAACAGGCAGGATATGTGCATCCTCAATGGGGATGTAACCAGCCGGCACCAAACCAACAATTTTCATTGCATGAGTCCCATTGTGAAAGAGGTACTTGTGGATTGATGGTGTATGCCTGCCACATTCGGGTGCAACAATTGTATTTCTTCATTATTTAACAACATATCTGAACAATTGATAGTGTGTTTTTCACTTTTGTGGCCGTGTAGGGAAAACCATGGAAAAAGATCAGGATAAAGTATGTAGTCTATAAGCAAACTCTGGTCATGACATGGGAACGTCACTCTGTAACTCAGATATGATGTGTCCACAAACATTTGCTAATTCACTGTATTGCGCACTCAAGTGCGTGTGATTCTATATATATATATATATATATATATCGCTGTTCGCAAGCTGCTGGTTGTGGCATGCTCAGCCAAGAGCACATTGTGTGCTATTTGGAGCCCCAAAACGGGGGTAAGCCAAAGCCAAAGCCAAAGAAAACTGTGGAGGACTGCTTTGCTTCTGAGTGCAAGAGTTAGCGCTGGATAAGTAACCACTTTCTTCAGCACAGATGACATTATTGCCTCAAGGATCATTGCATATAAAAGATATGCTAAGTTGTAATTTGTTTTAGAAGCCATTTTAATGAATGCATTCATGACAAATGTGAAGAATGGAAGTTTTTCGCAAATACAGTAATGTAAGACACATATGAAATCCTTAGGGAAGCCAGCTCGGATGAAGTTAATTTGTGTCAACCTTTAGAATCCCATTACACTCAGTCTTTCATTCCTTGACAACATTATTATAAATTAATAATCAATCACAGTTCATGATTAATCAGTCACAAGTTTTCATAGTTGTTATACCCAGGTTCAGACGTATATGATATGTGGGGGAGATAATATGTACAAGTGAAATATTATATATGTATTTATGCAGGATGGCAGCCAAAAAAAATCCACTGATATCCCTCTCTCACTATCAGACTCGAGACTGTTCTGGTAAGAAGAGGCATGGGCCACACTTGGAATACTTGATTTTCACATTTTGCATTTTTTTTAATTCTCTTTACCTTTCAAAGCTATTTAAGGATATGTGTGTGCTGTCACTTTGCAATTCATTTCATTTATTATCTGGAGTACTTTTCTATTCCAACTGATATCCAGGCCAGGCCGTGAGCTCCTATTCCACCAGAGAAGGAAACAGCAAAAAGAATGAGAATAGAATCATAGAAAGTCTTGGCACAGAAGGAGGCCATTCGGCCTATCATGTCCGTGCCGGGCGAAGAAGAGCTATCCAGTTTAATCCCACTTTCCAGCACTTGGTCTGTAGCCCTGTAGGTTATAGCACTTCAAGTGCATATCCAAGTACTTATTAAATGAGTTGAGGGTTTCTGCCTCTACCACCCTTTCAGGCAATAAGTTCCAGACCCCCACCACCCTCTGAGTGAAAAAATTTCTCCTTAGCTCCTGTCTAATCCTTCGACCAATTACTTTAAATCTCCAAATGAATTACCTCACACTTCTCTGGATTGAATTCCATTTGCATTCAATACATTCAAGGCTGATGAGTTCGACAAATTTTTGATCAGCAAGGGAGTCAAAGGGTATGGGGAAAAGGCGGGAAATTGGAGTTGAGGTAAAAATCAGATCAGCCATCGAGGGGCCGAATGGCCTACTCCTGCACCTATCCCTTGTGGTCTTATGCCACTTTTCTGCCCACCTGACCAGTCCATTGATATCTTCCTGCAGTCTACAGCTTTCCTCCTCGTCATCAACCACACGGCTAATTTTTGTATCATCTGCAAACTTCTTAATCATGCCCCCTACATTTAAGTCCAAATCATTAATATATACCACCAAAAGCAAGTGACCTAGTATTGAGCCTTGCAGGACCCTACTGGAAACAGCCTTCCAGTCACAAAAACTCGCATCAACCACTACCCTTTGCTTCCTGCCACTGAGCCAGAAGTAGCCATCAGTTCCTTTTCAGTTAAAGGATGATACATAGAATGTTGAAAGGATTGCATTATGTTGTGAAAGATATATTTCCCCCTCCTCCAAAAAAAAATAAGACTAAAGCTGTGTCGCATTATAAACTCTGCTGTTGGGCTATGTGATGAAGATTATTTTTGAACAGGTTCTGAGGTGTGATTGCTGTGTTTCCGAAACTGTGGAAACACATAATTATGAATAATGGCAGACTCCCCAAGAATGCTCGATGGTTCCAAATCTAACCTGGGCAGGGTTTTCAAAAGAATTTTATTCACTCTTGATTTTTGGAAAGTACCATATGCCCATTTATAAATGGTTCTGTCACATGGGGACTACTTTTCAAAGAGGGATGCCTTTATAAAGAGAAAACCTCTCTACTGGGGAAAAAAATCATGCTCAGGAAAAACATACTGATATATATAAGTGGGTAGTGGCGTATACAGAGAAATAGACAGATGAGGGAGAAAGACAAAATAAAACTCCACCTATATGTTCAAAGAGGGATTCTTGATTTGAGAAAGAGACTAGGATTTTTAGATCGTCCTCAAATTTAGTCATTTTGGGGTCACTTTCAAACATGCTAGTGATAACAATTTCAATAAAAATTGCACCCGATCCTATGTCCCCCCGCCCACCCCCAACACCATCCACTCCCACTCTCCCCCACCCCACTCAACAATAAAAAATGCTTTGGAATATTTCTCACATGCAGCTTGCAGCATAGATACATTCTAAAAATTATGCTTACAAAATATCGAGACTCGAACTTGATTCTCAGGGTTATCAGTAATTTACATCTACAATCCCGTGGAACGGAATCAGATACCATACTTCTTTTGGTAACTCCAATTCATTTTTATAGGTTTGTAGAGAAGAGATCAAATCCCAGTCATGGAATAAACTTCTTTCATTGTATTAGTCACAATTCTCTCCATTTAATAAGTCTGATCTTCTCTCTGCTACCTTGATTACTTTACTCTATGTTCACTTATGTATGCCATCTTGGTTGCTCTGATGTCATTTTCTGCTGTGAATTGTGGATAAATTGTCACTTGGACAGTACTGTAAAGCATATTCCATATGCAATCATTCCCATTAAATAAACTGATAAAAATTGACGAGATAGTACATGGGGTGTTCTCCATTACATCTTTAACCCATAATTCCTCGCAGACTTAAACAGGGAGAAAAATGTGAAACAGTTGACAGTGTAATTTGGAATGAAGTCAAATCAAATAAATTACTTTGTCATTGAGGTTTAGATTGCATTAAAATGGACATTGTTGTCATATTTGGAAGTTATTTAGGTAGAAATAATCTGCTCAGAAAACACTGGTGAATGTCTGCAATGTTGATTACCAGGATAGATTTACACTGCAGCATACATAGTATCTGCTACACCATGAAGCTCTATAATACACTACCTGTGTTTTTAATTCTAGCTTAAAATGTGTTAGTTGGAAGATTAGATGGCATAGTTGGTTGGGCTGCTGTCCTTTCGTCCTTCTTGAAATCTAACTCAGGCTGATGGGATGAAAGTCTCATCCAAATGTCAGCAGTAAAGATTCTAAGTGAAATAAGTTTGGAATAGCTTCAATCCTCTTCCTAAAATTGGCAATAGTAGGGCTCTGATTGACAGATGATTGCAATGGTGCACCAGATACAGTGTGTACAGTTGGGAGTCGCTGTTCTGAAATGGAGGATTATGGCGTGTTGTTGGCTTGCTGGAGAGGAACCTTTACCCTGAGTCCGATACAGTAACTGGGACCACAAAGCAGCAAATGTCTTGCATGAATGGTCTTAATTTTGAAGGTAAAATTTATCTATATAACAAAACCCATGTATGTGGTACCGATGAACCTATTATGCAAGGGAGCATGCTCCCACACTGCTCTTTAATGTGATATGACAAGGTACGATCTTCATTCTGAGGTTTTTTTTTAAGCTTTAGTTTAGATTTGCAGATCTGTTTAACCTTCGCAATATATTCTCAAAAGTCGCAGTCCCGCTGATCGGGCAATTATATTTTGTGTTTAGGTAAAGCTGAGAAACTATCATAAAATCAGGAGAATGTATTCCCACAGCACATTATTGCTGCTGAACCATGCTTACATAGAATTTAATTTTGAATTTATTCATTAATTTGTTTTGTTTAACTTGGTAGGTAATTTATGCATTCCAGAAAATGTTTATTAAATACATGGCAGTGTCTAGTTAAGATCAGGAAAAAAAATGAGTTGAGATCAGACAAATTTTTTATTTTAATTTCAGTCAACCTTTCCTCTTTTTATTTCTCCCACCCCCCTTCGAATTTGTTCTAACAGATGATGAATGTTCAAATCCAGAGTGGAATTGTTTTATTATTTTGTTATTGCTGCAGAAATAAAATGTAATTACAGTTGATGTGTGGGTGGCTTTTACATTGTGTTGTACAGGTAGGCCTCTGTAGAACCCATCATTGCACTACGTAACAGTTAATCTGTTGGTGGAAGTTTTTTTCTTCTTGCTGTCGGCTTTGGCTCAGTGGTAGCACTCTCTGAGTTAGAAGATTGTGGGTTCAAGTCCCACTACAGAGACTTGAGGACATAATCCAGGCTGGCACTTCAGTACTGAGGGAGTACAGCATTGTCCGAGGTGCCATCGTTTGGATAAAACGTTAAATCGAGGCCCCGTTTGCCCACTCAGGTGGACGTAAAAGATGCCATGGCACTATTCGGAGAAAAGCAGGGGAGTTCTCCCGGTGCCTGGGCAAATATTTATCCCTCAACTAACATTGTTATGCTGTTGGTGCACAAATTAGCTGCCATGTTTCCTAAATTACAACAGTGACTGCACTTCAAAAGTACTTCATTGGCCGTAAAGTCCTTTGAGACATTCTGATGTTGTGAAAGGCGCTATATAAATGCAAATCTTTCTTTCAGACTGCCAGACTTTGGGATTTGGTTGGTTATGACCAGTCTAAACTGTTCAATCAGATGATTACATTTTCACACACCTACTGCAATATCAAGTGATTTCAAAGCTGAGCAGTGCCACTCGTTAGATTTGAACTTACCCTCAAACTATCCACAGGCTTTTGGGCACCAACTTGCTGTAATGGGGAGCCGAAAAAAGTGCCACGTCCTCTACTGGGCATCTGTGAGCTGTGTGAACAGGGCAAGGAACTTTGTATCCCGTAACCAATCAGACTGAAGAATCATTAATGAGCAGCGCAGACACAGAATTAGGAAGTGTAAGTTAGAATAGTAAATTCATGGTAAAATCAGTTACAGAAAGCGCAATAAATAGAGGGTAAGAAATATTGAATTAAAAGGCAGAAAGACAAAGAAAAAGTAAAAGTAAAAAATCTTTTTTTTTAAATGTCCAACAACAATTAAAATGTCGAGGAATGAGACTCCACACTTGTGAAAGTAAACTTTCATTGCCAGAGAGGTTGTTTGGCAGTCATTAAGGCTTAGCACACCGTTAAAAGTTTAGTTAGACTAAAAACTCTGGGCGTACCTTTTTCTGGCGCGATTATTTCATTTCCAGCAGGGCAGTGCAGGAACTTCAACAGTGAGTCAGCCGGTGAGATCTCCTTCCATGAAGCTTCTGGAGGAGCAGGGCATCTGGTAGAGGAACTTCTGGATTTCTGCGTTTAACTGTACACGTGCAGTCGCCGGAAGTTCCTTTACCGTTTGCACTGAAATAACGGTGAGCGCTGTTAGGCACGCTGTTATTTTTAGAGCAAATTCCGGGCCATTGTGTGTGCAGGCTAGATTGCTAGATTGAAGTTTTCATTAAATTGTTGAGGTGGAATTTCATATAGTTTAATGCTGCAGACGAATGTGCCCAAATAAATCTTATGTGTGGAATACAACTGGCCTTTTATATTTAAGATGGATTCCTGTGAGAAAATATTTATCATTTTGTCTAATTATTAAAAAAACACTTTTTGGAGTGTTTTCCATTACCCCACCTGAGTACTATTTAGAGTGTCAGCTTGGTCCAGTGGTAGCTTCTGAGTTAGAGGGTTGTGGAATCAAGTCCGAATCCAGGGACGAGAGCGCAAAATCTAGCCTGACATTTCTGTGCAGTAATGAGTGAAGTGCTGCAGTGTTAGAGGAGTCATTGTTCAGATGAGATGTTAAAGTGAGGCCCTTTCTGCCTGTTTGTGAAGGTGAATTGTTTGAGTAGGTTAAAGAGAAGAGGTTCAGCAATGCAATTAATGACCAAATGAGTGAAATACAACTACTATTCATTACATTTAAGATTTGAGGTGTTTATCCTCTAGTGTTTATAGTTAAAGAAAATTTCTTCTGCTCAACTATAATTGGTTAAGAATGAAAGTTTAGCAAAACTTCATGCAAAGAACGTTATATCCCAAAGATATGGCACTGTTCAAAGAAGAGATGGGGAATTCTCCTAGAAGTGTTCTGGCCAACACTTTGCTTTTTCTGGCATCTTACTGTGATAAAATTGCTGCATTTGTCTATAAAACATCAGTGACTTCACTTCAAAAGTAATTCATTGGCTGTGAAGCACTTTTGGGTCAACCTGAGGACATGAAAGGTGCTTTGTAAATGCAAGTCCTTTCTTCTTTGCTGTGCTAATGCTGACAAGTATGGTTGGTTTATTCCCTCAGACCGTCTCCGTCTTTCCCCCTTACCCCTACCTTTCAGATCCTCTGCTTGTCATTGCCGTGAGATAGTGTGATACAGCTGGCATGTCCCCTCCACGTGATTAACCTTTGGAGTCACCACCATAGCCATTTGCAGTTCTGATGAGCCCCGGCTGGTCAAGTGATTTGGCGCTGCGATGAACCTTTCAGCCAGAAACAGAACAGCTTGTAGAGCAACACAGTTACAGTAGTAGTGTTCTTTTAATGACCCTTGGCCTCAGAGCTTCTTGCAAGTGAAGCAGTGTTTCATGTTTCATCCTTCCTGTCACTGCTTTCCCAAAGTGTCTTGATGGGAAGTGCCAGAAAAAAATTTCGTCCAACCTTAACAAAGGATTTCACTATTGAGCTATCATTCAGGTTATGCGCATGAACTATGAAATTGGGTCTCTAATTGCAGAACTTTTTAATTGCTTGGCTGTTTGGCCTAATCTTTAATCGCAAATTATTTTACGGTGATTACAAATATTCCCCTTAGTTGAATGGTATGTGCCGCTGTATCGAGTCTATGCAGAATTCATTTTCAATTTCTCTGTGCAGTTTACGAATCCCAGTGCAATAATGGTGTGGGTTTGTGAAGGTGAATTGTTTGAGAAGGTTAAAGAGAAGAGTTTCAGCAGTGCAATTCATGACCGAATGAGTGAAATACAACTACTACTCATTACATTTAAGATTTGAGGTGTTTATCCTCTTGTGTTTATAGTTAAAGAAAATTTCTTCTGCTCAAGTATAATTGGTTTTGAATGAAAGTTTAGCAAACCTTCATGCAAAGAACATTATATCCCAAAGATATCCATTGTGTTAGGCCTGCTATCCCTTCCCCAGCTCTATTATCCAGCTGTATTCATGGTAATATCAATCAGAAAGGTTACTATGCTCCAGTTAGAACCATAGAACTATAGAAAAGATACAGCACAGAAGGGGGCCATTCAGCCCATCATGTCTGCGCCGGCTTGAAGAACAACTAGGTGCCCATTCTAATCCCACCTTCCAGCATCCAGTCCGTAGCCCTGCAGCTTACAGCACTTTAGGTGCAGGTCCAGGTATTTTTTAAAAGAGTTGAGGGTCCCTGCCTCTACCATCAATTCGGGCAGCGAATTCCATACACCCACCACCCTCTGGGTAAAAAAGTTTTTCCTCATGTTCCCTCTAATCTTTCCGCCAATCAGCTTAAATCTATGTCCTCTAGTTCTTGAGCTCTCTGCTCGGGGAAACAGGTACTTCCTGTGTACTCTTTCTGGGCCCTTCATAATTTGTACACGTCAATGAAGTCTCCCCTCAGCCTCCTCTGCTCCAAGGAAAACAACCCCACCCTATCCAATCTCTCCTCGTGGCTGCAATTTTCAAGCCCTGGCAACATTCTTATAAATCTTCTCTGCACTCTCTCCAGAGCAATTACATCCTTCTTGTAATGTGGTGACCACAACTGTGCACAATACTCCAGCTGTGGCCTTACCAGCGTTTTATATGGTTCCATCATTACATCCCTGCTTTTGTATTCTATACCTCGGCTAATAACGGAGAGCATTCCATATGCCTTCTTCACAACCTTATCTACCTGTACTGCCACTTCAGGGACCTGTGCACATGCACTCCAAGGTCTCTTACTTCCTCTACCCCTCTCAATATATTCCCGTTTACTGCGTATTCCCTTTTACTGTTTGCCCTACCTAAGTGCAAGTTGAACTCCATTTGCCACTTTTCCGCCCATTCCACCAACCCATTGATATCTTCTCGGAGTCTACAGTATCATCTACATGGCCAATTTTTGTGTCATCTGCAAATTTGCCAATCATGCCCCCTACATTCAAGTCCAAATCATTAATATATACCACAAACAGCAAGGGACCCAACACTGAGCTCTGTGGCACACCAGTGGAAACGGACTTCCATTCGCAAGGACATCCATTAACTTTTACTCTTTGTTTCCTGTTACTGAGCCAATTTTGGATCCAATTCGCCACATTTCCCTGTATCCCATGGGCTTTTATGTTTCTGACCAGTCTGCCATGTGGGACCTTGTCAAATGCCTTATTAAAATGCATGTAAACAACATCCACTACACTACCCTCATCAATCCTCCTTGCCACTTCCTCAAAGAATTTAATCAGATTTGTAAGGAATGACCTTCCCTGAACAAATCCATGCTGACTATCCCTGATTGACCCATGCCTTTCCAAGTGACAGTTTATCCTATCTCTCAGTATTGATTCTAATAGTTTGCCCAACACTGAGGTAAAACTGACCGGCCTATAATTGTTCGACCTTTCCCTCGTACCCTTTTTAAACAATGGTACTACGTTTGCAGTCTTCCAGTCCTCCGGTACTTCCCCTGTTTCTAGTGAGGATTGGAAAATGATCCTCAGAGTATCCGTTATTTCCTCCCTGGCTTCCTTCAATAACCTAGGAAACAATCCATCCGGCCCTGTTAACTTATCAACTTTCAAGGATTCCAGTCCCTCCAGTACTTCCTCTCTCGTTATGTTTACCTTATCCAATATCTCACACCTCTCTTCTTTAACTTCTACGTCCGGATGATCCCTTTCCTTTGTGAATATGGAGACAAAATATTCATTTAAAACCCTACCAACATCCTCTGCTTCTGCACACAAGTTACCCTTATCATTCCTGATAGGTCCCACCTTTACTTAGCTATCCTCTTCTTCTTAATGTACTTATAAAACATCTTTGGATTTCTTTAATCTTACTAGCTAATATTTTTTCATGCCCTCTCTTTGCTCTCCTTATTTCCTTTTTTAATCATCCCTGTACTTTCTATACTCCTAGGATTTCTGCAGTATTTAGTTTTCTGTGACAGTCATAAGCTTTCTTTTTCTGCTTTATCTTGCCCCGTATACTTCTAGACAACCAGGGGGCTCTAGATTTGGCAGTGCCACCCATTTTCTTTGAGAGGATGTGTCTGCATTGTACCCGTAGAATTTCACTTTTTAGTGCCTCCCACTGGCTTGCCACTGATTTCTCCTCAAGTAGTTGTGTCCAGTCCACTTCTGCCAAATCACCTCCTAGTTCCGTAAAATTTGCCTTCCCCCAATTTAAAACGTTTACTCCTGATTTGACTCTGTCTTTTTCCATAATAATGCTAAAACTAACTGAATTGTGGTCACTATCTCCAATATGGTCACCCATTGTCACTTCACCCACTTGCCCATCTTCATTTCCCAGGACTAAATCTAGAATTGCATCCCTTCTTGTTGGGCTTGTCACGTACTGGCTAAAAAAGTTCTCCTGGACACCGATCAAGAATTTTGCGCCTTCTGTGCCCCTCACACTATTTGAATCCCAGTTGATGTTAGGGTAGTTCATGTCCTCTACTATTATTGCCCTCTTATTTTTGCACTCAGAAATTTGCCTACATATTTGTTCTTCTATCTCCCTTTCGCTATTCGGGAGTCTGTAATACACTCCTCGTAATGTGACTGCCTCTTTTTTATTTCTTAGTTCAACCCATATGGCCTAGATTGATGATCCATTTAGCATATCACCCCTTCTCACAACTGTAATTGATTATTTAACCAATAATGCTACCCCTCCTCCTTTTTTATCACCCACTCTATTGTGCCTAAAAACTCTATATCCAGGGATATTGAGCTGCTAATTACCCCCCTCTTTAAGCCAGGTTTCTGTTATAGCAATGATATCATGCTGCCATGTGTCTATCTGTGTCCTTAGCTCATCTGCTTTGTTTGTAATACTCCTTACATTGAAGTATATACCCTTTAACCCCGTCAAATTCCTGTGCTGAACACTATTTAACCTTTGCTTCTTTTGCCTTTTTGAGCCGCTAACTACGTCACTAACTGCTTTTCTACTTCCCGTTTCCTGGTCTGAATTTGCCCTTTTGGTTCCCGTCCCCCTGCCATACTAGTTTAAACCTTCCCCAACAGAACTAGCAAATGCCACTGCGAGGATATTGGTCCCGGTTCTGCTTGGGTGCAACCCATCCAGCTTGTACAGATCCCGCCTTTTCCAGAATCGGACCCAATGCCTCAGGAATTTAAACCCCTCCCTCCTACACCATCTCTCAAGCTACGCATTCATCAGGTCTATTCTCTTATTTCTGCTCTTGCTAGCATGTGGCACGGGGAGTAATCCTGAGATTACTACCTTAGAGGTCCTGCTTTTTAATTTATTTCCTAACTTCCTATGTTCTGCTTGCAGGACCTCATCCCTTTTTTTTTTACTGATTTTGTTGGTACCGATATGGACCACCACCTCTGGCTGTTCACCCTCCCCCTTCAGAATGTCCTGCTCTCTTAATTTACAGAACGTTAACTGCACTAGGGACCTTGATTCGCTAAAAAATGCTACTTGCTATAAGACCTGCAGACCTTACCTTTCTTTTTGCTTTAGTTACTGCACTGTAGAATAGCAGAAATACTCACATACTCTTTTACTAATACTGTCAATATTGTTCACTGATCTGTCTAGATATACAGTAGAGAAGTTTGCGAAAGGATCCAATTCTTTTTCCTGTCTTCCAGTTGCTCAAGAGTAATTTTTTCTCTCCCCCAAACAATGTGACTGAGTCTGGAAATTCCCTTCTTCTCCTGGGGCCTTGAAAGAAAGCACCTCCAACATTACAGCACTTCCTTAGTACTGCACTGCACTGAATGTGTCAGCTTGGATTTTTATAGTCAAGTCTCTGGAGTGGGACTTGAACCCACAACCAACAACAACTTGCAGTATATAGCACCTTTCGCGTGCCACTCTGTGACATCCTTGAACCTAGCACCAGGGAGGCAACATACCATCCTGGAGTCACGTCTGCGGCCACAGAAACGCCTGTTCCCCTTACGATGGAATCCCCTATCACTATTGCTCTCCCCGTCTTTTTCCTCTCCTCCTGTGCAGCTGAGTCACTCGTGGTGGCACAGTCTTGGCTCTTGCTGCATTCCCCTGATACGCCATCTCTCCCGACAATATCCAAAGCGGAATATCTGTTTGAGAGGGAGATGGCCCCAGGGGACTCCTGCTCTACCTGTCTAGTCCTTTTACTCTGCCTGGCTGTCACCCATTTCCTTTCTGCCTGCGTAATCTTTACCTGCAGTGTGACCACCTCACTGAACGTGCTATCCACGATAATCTCAGCATCGCGGATGCTCCACAGTGAATCCACCCGCAGCTCCAGCTCCGAAATGCAGTTAGCCAGTAGCTGCAGCTGGACACACTTCCTGCATATATGGTCGCCAGCGATACCGGTAGTGTCCATGACTTCCCACATAGTGCAGGAGGAGCATATCCCGGGTGCAAGCTCTGCTGCCATGACTTGCCTTAGATTAAGCTGGTTAGTTACTCCCTTTAAGGAGTTTACTCTCTTAATTTACAGAACGTTAACTGCACTAGGGACCTTGATTCGCTAAAAAATGCTACTTGCTATAAGACCTGCAGACCTTACCTTTCTTTTTGCTTTAGTTACTGCACTGTAGAATAGCAGAAATACTCACATACTCTTTTACTAATACTGTCAATATTGTTCACTGATCTGTCTAGATATACAGTAGAGAAGTTTGCGAAAGGATCCAATTCTTTTTCCTGTCTTCCAGTTGCTCAAGAGTAATTTTTTCTCTCCCCCAAACAATGTGACTGAGTCTGGAAATTCCCTTCTTCTCCTGGGGCCTTGAAAGAAAGCACCTCCAACATTACAGCACTTCCTTAGTACTGCACTGCACTGAATGTGTCAGCTTGGATTTTTATAGTCAAGTCTCTGGAGTGGGACTTGAACCCACAACCAACAACAACTTGCACTTATATAGCACCTTTCGCGTGGCAAAACGTCTCAAGACTTGGGCTCCTTCCAGTCATCAGAGGGAGAAGACTTTCATCCCCTCAGTTTGTGTTGGATACAAGCCCACTTCTTCGTGGTGAAATGGCAGTGTTGAAAACAAAATGATATTCTGTAACTAATCTGTTTTGCACACAAGCATTGTTTCTTTGTGAATTTGTGGACATTGCTAAGTAAATAGGTTGAGTTTGCAAATTCAGACCACATACAGCTGACGAGAAGTCTAATTTCATATGGAATGTATTTCTAACATTCTTCGAGGAAGCTAACTGATATCTTTATTACCATATTGTAACTTTCTACATGTGTTTACATGAATCGGTGAAAATATAAAATATTTACATATTTGTAATATATTTTTGATCATGGGGATGGTTGGGATATATTCATATTCTGAAACCAAGGTCCTGTTTTTTTTTTATGTGGATATATTGGGCACAATTTTGAAATGGTGGTGGGGTGGGTGGGGCAGGGCGGTGAAGGTGCGCGTGGCAAACCCGAATTTAAAAAAACTTAACATTTCCGACACGATCGCAATGTAATTGATGGTGATTAAAGTTCTTTCTGGATTTTGCGCCTGGCAGCCAGCCTGATTGACAAGCTGGCTGCTGACAGGAGCTGCAACGCGAGGGAGGGGGGAAGAGAAAGAGAGAGACGCTGGAACGGAAGATCGGAGGGGCGGGGTTGAGTGGAAGAATGGGGCGGGGGAGAAGGGAAGATCGGGGAGGGGAGAGGGGAAGATCGGGGGGGAGGGGGTGAAGAGGGGGAGATCGGGGGACGTCGGGAAAAGGGGGAGATCAGAGAGGGAGAAGTCGGACATCGGAGCAGGATGGAAAGGTAGGTTGATTTTGTGTTTTAACTTTGTGCAATGGTTTTTTATTTAATTTATTTTTGCCTGATCCGGCCCTTAACCAGGCATGAATCAGAAGCCGTGGGAAAGCCGCCCAGGTAAGTTTAAAAATCATTCTAACTACCAAATATGTCACAGTAAAGTGCCTTAAGTATCTCAATGAGGTACATTTGGTTCTTTAACTATCATCCCACCGGCTTTAATTGCTGGCGGGACTTCCGGATTCAGGACGCCCGCGTGCGCACAGGTGCATCTGTGGGAAACTCGGAAGTTGGCAGGTTGGAGCCGGCTTTTGAACCTGCTCTGTATTTTCGTAATTTTCGTAATTTTCGCAGCCCCAACACACCCGCAATTCAAGTTTAAAATTGAGCCCATTGTATGCAGTTTATTTATTCCTGGTTTTATGTGCTTCCTGTGTCCGTCAGACCCTGTCCGTGATATTGTATGCTGGACAAGCTGTATACCCACCACAGTACAGAGCTTGATATTTGAAAGCAGGATAAATTAAAATGCTGGTGCTGGAGCCAGTATTCATTTGCCTTGGGTCAATGATGGTGCAGGAAATATGCCACAAATCCATGCATGCTTCGGACTCTCAAACAAATGGTGTACAATGCAATACATGCACAGATGCCAGTACCTCTGCCATTAGAAGGATATGCTGTTAGGTTTATATGAAGAGGGGTTGGGAAGAGGCTCATGTGGAGCATAAATGCTGGCATGGAACAGTTGGGCCGAATGGCTTGTTTCTGTGCTGTGGATTCTATGTAACACTACACATTCTCTGGTCAATTATCAGAGAGTGCTATTTACATTTCTATTTATTTCTCTTTATACCAGTAATTATCAGAATGTGTTCAGTTAAGTCCAAGACTTGTATATATTCTTACTACAGCCTCTGTGGGAGGTGTTAACCAATAATTGCAGAAATCGTTCACATTGTCAACTTGCTCTTAAATAATTCCAATAAGAAAAGAAACATTTTTAGGAGAATAAAATATGATGCCGGCCAGAGAGTTGATTTTTTTATGGTTTATTAACTGCAGTTTTGAATGCAGAATAATGTAATTTCAAAT
Organism: Heptranchias perlo; assembly: GCF_035084215.1. Classification (NCBI taxonomy): domain Eukaryota; kingdom Metazoa; phylum Chordata; class Chondrichthyes; order Hexanchiformes; family Hexanchidae; genus Heptranchias; species Heptranchias perlo. The sequence goes on from NC_090338.1 coordinate 21,416,470, forward strand.
TCCATCTTCAGTAGCCTGCTGTAACTTTCATAATTGCTTTTCCTAATTGAGAAAAGCAAACCTCTGTCTCCACACAGCTAGTCAGGTAGATGGATTATAGAATTATCAACAGGGTAGATGGACGTCCTCCTCAAGAGTGGGGGTGGGCGGGGTAGGTTCCAAGGCCTGTGGCCATAGTTGCAGTGTATCATTGGCTCTGTGACACCCCTTTGATCAAATGTTACAGCCAACACAGCTAGAATGTGGTACAAGTCTCCCCAGAGTGCCTTTAATCATCCTCTGCAGGCCACTTAAGAAATACTCAGCTAATTCTTTTTTTTCTCCCCTTTCCCCTTTGGAGATACAGTTTAATAATTTGGTAAACTGTAAAATCAAATTTCTGTTATTGAACACCGAGGAAACCTAATTTAAATGTGATGACAAGGCTGGCAGACTAATGTCACCCAGTTGCACAGTGGAAACTCAATTTCTCAAATTGATCATCTTATCAAATGAAATTAATGTTCCCCTGAGATGCACAAAAAGAAGTCTCTCCATGGTAATCGCAGTGTGAGCTGGCCTTACATTTGGAGACGTGAACATGTGCCAAATTGTCCATGAATAGGGATGATTCTGCTCTGTCAGCTTTTGTCTCCAGTACATTAATGCTTCCAATGGTACCGGAGGGCAAATCCACGCACTCTGATCACTTTCTCCTCCAGGATTTTTTTTCTTGTAAAGATCCAAGCAATAATTAGCCCCAGAACAAAAAAAACCCTTGATTTAAAAAAAACTTTGATTTATTCAATTTTGTGTTTTTCATCCCTCTTCACCTTTTCTTCTTTCATTCGTTCAGTTTGCCTGCTGGTTGGTAAGATTTGAGTTTGCTCTCAATCTGTGATTATTTAACCAAGAAATATCAAAGCTATCTTCAAGTAATTACACAGTCATCAGTGTACAGCAATAAAAATATATGACATGAGGGAAATGGTTACACAATCTAATTTGATGTCTAAATTAGTTACAGACAGGTACAAATGGTAGCCTGATATCAGCACGAATACTGAGAGTACAGAACGTTAAATGTTATATGACTCCCTGTAGGTAACGTAAATTGTCCATTTTCTGGACGTTCAGTAGCTTTGAGCAATTGGATAGTGTGTGCACTGCATAAAGACAGATAATAACCTTGTCTGACACCGTCCATGTGTCTAAAATACATTTTGTAATATAATATTTTACTATGCTACAAAATTACAATGCTATTTACATTATTGCATTATAACATTACATTAACTCCCTATCCAGTTTATCGTTGATATGTATCCATGTGAAAAAAAGTTGTACTGCTTCACCCCTCCCTGCTGCTGCAAGATATTGGAAGAACAAGACTGCCTGGGGATTGTCTCAGAGGGTATCAGTCTGTTGTGTCCGATGACATTTCTCTCTCTGATTGTGTTCGCTTACGCTGGGGTATAGTGGCAGTGGTTAAGAGTTCTCCAATACCTCAGTCGAGTGGTTATTTTTGAGCGGGGATAGATGTTGAGAGTCAGCAGGTTATCCAATAAGGCGGGGGTGGGGGGGGGAGGAGAGTCATCAGAACTGAATATGATCTTTTACTTGAGGAATATCCAAATTAATGGGAATTTTGAATTAAACTTTTTAGGTAGCTTGAAGAGTGACTGGTGTGGGAATGTAAATGTGTTGCTCATCCAGTAAAGAGTATTTCTATGCAGCCCACAAAACTTGGGCTATCCTTGAGCTGGAATACTTTGCTTGCACCTCTGGGACCTGGTTTGAAATCTAGACTGGTGGAATGAAAGCCGCTTCAGCCTGCCCGCTGTAAGGATTCTGACTGAAATCATTTTCAATTCCTAGTGGAAATGTGTCCATAGTCCAAACTGTAAGAAGGTGCACATAGTTCACCTTACTCAATCAGTAATAGATTGTTCCCAGCACCTGCATTTACTTAATACCATCTGTCAATCACTTGGCTGTTACTCTGATTTTTTTTTTTAATTCTGTAAGTAAGATTTAGTGAAATAATTTATCATCATCTCTGGTGTAATGTGCCTTGGAAGCATTGTCCTTGAAAGTTGCTGAGTAGTTGGAATGAGCGTTTCCGGAATAACTCTCACTGGTGTCCCAATGCTTCAAATGGAATACAGTGGCATCTCTTACAGCTGATCTACAGCAGTCAACGGAGACATGATCTGCACAATGCCAGATGGGAGTGAAGCTTTCCTGGTATTCACAGCACAAAAACACGAGGGGGACTTGTGAGTCAGAGTATCAAGTGTGCATGAATTGGCAATTACCCAATATGCATTGTTCACGTACAGGAGTCAATAATGAAATGTGCACTGATCACATAATACCACATAGACACGTGCTATATAGAAAGTGAAATCCTAGTCTGAGTCCTGATACTTTGGACCAGAATTTGCTGGCAAAATAACAGCGAGTTTAATGCGCACGCATATATGCCCAGCAATTTACATCAAGTTACATCGAGTCTAAAGCACAGAAACAGGCCATTCGGCCCAACTGGTTTATGCTGGCGTTTATCGTTCACATGTGCCTCCCCCCTCCCTACTTCATCTACCCCTATCAGCATACTCGTCTATTCCTTTCTCCTTATTGTGTTTATCTAGCTTCCCCATAAATACATCTATGCTATTTGCCTCAACTACTCCTTGTGGTAGGGCGTTCCCACATTCTTCTAATTTGTGGTGAGGAAGTGCTATCCCGTGAGTTATAAATTGCCACAAATTGCTGGATGATTTGCGCTGCTCTGCCGTTAGCCTCACGAAAACGGGAGCTCGCTGTCAACCTCCCCGTGAGTTTCAAGAAATTGCTGCATCTGCGCAGTAAATACGATTTAAACATACCGCAGAAAGTTAGGGCTGCTACTTAACGATGTCCCTTTTAATAAGATTTATGTTCCTGAAATGTCACTCAACCTCTTCGGCCCAGAAAGGGAACAGTTGAAACTGTGGAGCCTCACTCCTGCAGGTAGTAAATTGGTCTTAGAAATTTTTATTTTTTTCTTAATTTTCCTTTCTGTTTCTTTTCTCTCTCTCTCTCAATCCAATCTTTCCTTTCCTTTCTTTATTTCTCTTTCTATACCCAATTTTACTCGAATTCACCCAATTTCCTACTCTGTCATTCCTCCGTTTCTCTATCCTTACATCTCATTGGTTAAAGAGATAGACTATTGGTCCCGTCCTTCACCAAGGTCCCAGCTACCCCACTGCCCTCGCCATGCCGTTACCAGCTCGCAATTCTAGGCACAAAGATTTTTCGAGCTGGAGGATGAGGAAAAAAATCTAACAAATGGGCCCCGCTCCAGCAAATTCTGGGCCATTATGTTCCCTGTATATCCAGTCTTGTTTGTACCATTTGGATCAAAGCACCTTTATTGTGGATCAGCAATATCATCCAGTGAGTCGTTGAATCATGCACATCACGAAGATCCCAGGTTCAATACGCAGTCTGAGCCAAGTTAGCCAATCTTAGCTGGTTGGTGAGTGGGTACAAATTGTTCTCAGTGCTGCCGAGTTAAAGAGAGAAAAATTGGCCACGACTCCCACTTCTGATTGCTATCCAGCCATCCTGTGGAATATGCATATACGTATGGACCTTAGCTGAGGACAAGTTCAAGCTCAGTTGACTTTCCCTCCCCAGTGATCAAATAGCCTGCCAACACTTCTTATTTGTAGAGGAATAATGACTGTCTGGGCAATGCAGGGCAGAGCACCTGGTGCCCATAGAACTGTACCCCAGCAAAAAGGAGAGGGAGCAGAATCGGTGAGAGAAAATGTTTTTAAAAATCTTGATCAAACTGGATTCAATTGCATGTAGAAACAGGAGTGAATCTCTTCACCGCAGCCTGACCTGGAAAGCATGAAGATTCGGTGTTCATTATCATTGCTGGAGAAACATTTCAACCCTTCTTATTCTTCGGTCTTTTGGGATCTGCAATAATGAGACCCTTCCTGCTTTGGTACTGAACTGTATTGCTAAGGACTTTGAGATGATGACTTAGCCAATTTCCTCTTGAATAAAAGCCTCAGCGTCAGATTTAAATGAACTGTTTCCTTTTTTGTTTCTGCTGCACTGAGCTTTTGGCAATTCTCTTCTTGTGCTCAATCAATTTTTTTTTGACACACACAATGTTTACTCAGACACTACCCAGGACATTATAACAATCCTTATGTTTCACAGAAAATTGTGTATTATCCTCCTATTTGTAAATGGTTGTTGTTTTCTCGTTTCTTCCTACTTCCTATTTCTTCTCCTTGTTTAGATCTTTACACACAATATGTGGGCAAGTTGTTGTTGTGCATCAGGCAATGATGAGCATGAAGAGATGCACAGCCTGGAAGGGGAGCTGAATCTCCCTGTTTTCCCTTTCGTCCTTCGGAGGGAAATGTCTTTGCTTTCTGCTTCACCTTCAATGGCAAGATTTGGATCGGAAAATATTATTTGGGAATCACTACATCTGCCCCCCCCCCCATCCCGACTCTGTGGAATCATCATTCAGGGAACTGATACAGCATTCCACTATACTGCTCTTACTGTTTTTTTTAATATTCTGTAATATTGCTTTTCCCACCCCAGTCCGGACTTTGGAGAGTCAATCCAGAATGGATTCATTGCCTGAGTGCTGCTTACAGTCTAAGTCTTGTGAAAGTATGCAATCTGGAGTCATGCTGGCATAGTAACTCACCTCTCCGGCCATGTGTGTCAAGACAGTATGACTCTTGAGGCCGAACTGTGAAACAGCTATCCAAAGTCACTTCAGCATTGGGCCTGGAGGTGGGAAGAAGTATGTCAAGCGAGCAAGGCAAATGCTAAAGATTTTCAGTGACGTCTGTCATCGCCCCTTTGGCTTCTCTCCCAACTTGGGTATATCATACGTGTCCTTGTTAGCAGTATTCACAGCAACAGAACTACAGTGCAGTGTAAACAGGGCTATCCTTTGGGTATCAGCTGCTGTAGCTATGCTGGCCTTAGGGAGAGTCTCTCCAGACTCTGATGTAAACAGGCCCAGAAAGAAAGTGATTATTTCTCAAGTGCTTTAACACTTTAAATATCAACATGTTTTCATACGTGGAAATGATGTGTGTTGAGTTTATACCAATGGTCTCTGCTCTTCACTCTCCCAGTTACAGCTGGAACGTTTTCACTCCAGAAACCACTGGGATTGAAATTATGTATTTTTTTCTTGGAAAACTGCCTGGTGTTGATGTGAACAATGTTTGTTTGATTATGTCAATGATTAGAAAATCTTTCTTTTGGAAAGTTTAAATTAACTCTTCATTTTGTTTTTGTTAATTTTGACTGTCACCATGCAGTCTATCACTGAGCCTATCTGAATGGCGGAGAAAGTAACTAAGAACCAAAATGTATCACTTCACACTTCTCTGTGTTAAATTTCATTTGCCACATGTCTGCACGTTTCACCAGTCTGTCTATGTCCTCCTGAAGTCTGTTACTATCCTCCACATTGTTTACTACATTTCCAAGTTTTGTGTCATCTCCAAACTTTGAAATTATACCCAAGTCCAGGTCATTAATGCATCAAAAAGGGCAGTGATCCTAATACTGACCCCTGAGGAACACCACTGTATACTTCTCTCCAGTTTGTAAACAACCATTCACCACTACTCTCTGCTTTCTGACCCCAGCCAATTTTGTATCCATGCTGCCACTGTCCCTTTAATCCCACGGGCTTTAATTTTGCTAACAAGTCTGTTATGTGGTACTTTATTAAATACCTTTTGAAAGTCCATATACACATCAACCACAATATCCTCATCAACCTTTTCCATTACTTGATTGAGGACACAGATTTAAGGTGATCGGCAAAAGAGCCAGAGGTGACATGAGGAAACGTTTTTTTATAGTGAGTTGTAATGATCTGGAATGCACTGTCTGAAAAGGTGGTGGAAGCTGATTCAATAGTAACTTTCAAAAGGGAATTAGATAAATACTTGAAGGGTAAAAAAAATTACAGGGCTATGGGGAAAGAGCAAAGGAATGGGACTAATTGGATAGCTCTTTCAAAAGAGCCGGTACAGGCATGATGGGCCGAATGGCCTCCTCCTGTGCTGTACCTGCTATAATACTATGAACTCATCTAAATAATGATGTTTCTTTCAATTGTATAAATGGAATACAAGCTACAAACCAGTGGTTTCTGCAAACTGATTTTTGTCATAGTATTACAGCTGATGCAATTCATTGCTCTTGTGTGTAGCTCACCCTTCCCAGGTGTGCACTGCAGATAAAATACACCCAGAGGGATACCAACGGATACATAAATGTTGAGCACAGATCAACCAACAGTAACACTTCTTATCTAGAATCCTGCATTCTAAAACCTGACTCCATTTACTTACCAATACTTGCTCCGAGGAAATAGCTGATCATACCCATCCCACATTGAGGGTGTTTAACTTTCCCAATCCAGTATTTTCTTTGTCTTGTTGTTGTCTTTATTCCCCTTAGCTAACTTTGATCTGTTTCACTTCTTTCTTTCTCTCTCTGTTTTTCTCACTTGAACTGTATATTCCTAGTTGTGAGACTTAACAAATATAAGTCATTGATGATTATTTTATTCAATTTTTGAACTTTGTTTTCTCCTTGATAACTTTTCATTATACCCCTCTAATACAGAATGTTTCCAAAACTGGGGAGAAAAAAGACCTGCATTTAAATAGCACCTTAAAACTTTAGGATAAGACTTAAAACCGAAATCCAATCTGCCTCTTCAGGTAGAGGTTCAAGAATCCTGACCTCATGGGGGTAATTTTTTTAACCTTCACCACTTGAATGTTCAACTGGTGGTGTGGATCACAACCCCCCCGCCTCCGCATTACTGAACTCGCCAGATTTTAATTTCCACCAAAATCACTTTACCACCCAGGTCCCAAAGCACTTCAGGGTGAATGAATTGCTTTTGAAGTGTAGTCGCTGTTATTTTGTAAACAAGAGCCGCAGACAATTTGTGCACAGTAAGGTCCCACAAGCAGCAAACAAAATAAATGATCTGTTAATCCATTTTGGTGGTTTCAGTTGATAAAGGAAGAAAGAAAATAGATAAATTATTTTACATAACACCTTTCACGACCTCAGGACATCCCAAAGCGGATGACAGACACCGTTATAATGTAAGGAAATGTGGCAGCCAATTTGTGCACAGCAAGGTCCCACAAACAGCAATGAAATAAATGACCAGATAATCTGTTTTTGGTGACGTAGGTCGAGGGATTAATACTGGTTGACATCGGGAGAACTCCCCTGCTCCTCTTCGAATAGTGCTGTGGGATTTTTTACGCCCACCTGGGAAACCGAGGCCCGGTCTGCCCTAACATCTCATCTTAAAGGCGGCAACTCCAGCAACACAACACTCCCTCAGTGCTGCACTGAAGTGTCAGCCTAGCTTATGTGCTCAGGTCCCAGAGTGGACTTGAACCCACAACCGCCTGAATCAGAAATGAGAGTGCTAGCACTGAGCCATACCAATACTAGGAAACATTTACATGCACTTGGGCACTGTCTGATGATGATGGTGGATTTGCTGCAACAATGGGCCAGAGAAGAAGGAAGAATTCTGGACATATAACAGCACTGTATCTGTTTGAATCCAACTTGTTAAATCCAATCTTCAAAGGGGTAGCCAAGAAGTGTAAATGAGAGTATCTCCATTGACTGTACATCATGTTGATGCTCTTAACACCTCATGGTGGAGTGTGGATTTTCACACCATGATTTCCCATACGGTGAGTTCCCAATCACGTCTGTGCCATTAGAAAGGTTGCAGGCAGAATCCAGGTGTCTTCACCACAGGGGAAATCAGAGTTGTTGCAGTCTCATGCATGGTGTGAGTGGAGGGTAAAATCATTGGCCTAGAAATCATGCCCATGTTATACAATATTACAAACGTTGAATGCATTCTTATGAAATTAAATTGCTATGTTAAGAGATGTAAATTCATTTAAAGTACATCTGTTAAAATAACAAAGTAATTTGAGATGAATATATTAAATACTCATACACGAATATCACACAGAGCAATTTCTAGGCTAAAAAATTGGACTTTTCCAGATTAACAAAGTTCTGCAAGAGAACATCAGGCGTGGAGATTTATTTATTTTTAAAAGTGAAGTTATAAACTTTTTCATTTGCTATCAGCTGAAGTTATAGCTCCAAGGCAGTTACAAAATCCTGTTTAATATTATTCCCAGCAATATTTACAGTAAAGGAAGCCCTGGAGGGGTCTGTATTAAGTTGTGTTTTGAAACTACTGAAGTGTGCTCAGCAGATTGGGAGGAATGCTGATAAATGGTTCCCTGACAGGAAAACATACTGTGGAGCTTACTTTGCTGCTTGCAGGCACCAGAGATTCACTGAGTGGAATTACTTCCCTTCTCTTCCCTCTCCTCTCCGCCCTCCCCCCATATGAGAAGGGATTGAAATAACATTAGGTTTCCATGCTTGTGTGCACCTATCTTTACATTCGTGCCACTTGGTCCCATGGTTTAACTGCCTGTCACAATGATTAATCATGGAGCGGTGGCTCACCATATAGCAAAAACGTATTCAGAATCCCCCTAGCTCTTCACATTCTAAGGATTTATAGCAGGGATTGAGTTAACCCTATCAGTACCAATCTATACAACTCTATTGGTTTTACACAAGTCTTCAAACTATGAAAAATTGTGGCAAAAGTTATTGCAACGTAAGTTTTTTTTGTTTGATAAAAAAGCTTCCGTTCCCGTCTGTTACCGTGGGTTATTTGCTGCCATTTCTTTAGATCCTTGAGAAGGTAAGGAGATAACCTGTTTCTAGGCTTCTTCCCATCTCATCCCTTAACCAGCTGCTTGGAGGCGTGTGCAAAATCAGACTTTTCTTTTCTCCCCTTTAACAGACGCACTTCACACTTCGCTTGCCAACCTCCCACTCCCCAGCAGCCCATATGAATCAGATAATCCATTTGATTTATTCCTTTCCAGCACTGATAGTCTCCAATAACACCCAAAGCTAGAACATTTAACACCACTTGATAGCTGCAGCAAGAGTTGGATCTGTTACAAGACTGCAACGAAACCTTGGGTTGAGTTTGTGAATATTTTAGGAACCTGAAGATTGTGCTTCAGCCCATAACTCACAACAGCACAGCTTTATAAATATATAGCAATTAGACTATTTTATAGAATAAAAATATATGCTGAAGTAATTTTCAAGTGATTACATTACAGTAAACCACTGTAGCTATGGAGTCCTTTGTGACAATCTTCTGAAGATTGTAGCAGTTATGTAATGTGATGGAATAAAAAAAGAACTTTCATTTCTAATAGCACCTTATCATGTCTTCAGGGCATCTGAAAACACTTGTCTAATGAAATACTGTTTAAAGTTTAGTCAATGCTATGTATGCAAATGAGGCAGCTGATCTGCATAAAGCAAAGTCCCTCAGACAGCAGATGAGGCAAACAGACCAGTTGTTCCTTTTTTTTTTGTGTGGTGTTGCTTGAGGAGGGAGGATTAGGGAGGACACCAGGAGAATTTCTTGCTCTTAATCAAATCATGCCATAAAGGTAGAAATTGGTGATGGGCTGTTTTCGTGTGTAAACAATGGCAACGGCCCAAACCGGGAGACCTGATGCTTACCTAAAATTGGGCCTTGGGCCTCATTTCAATTATTTGGACTAGTTGCCAATGCCTGTCACGCCTCTTGAGGCAGCTCGCCCATTAACAATGGATCAATTTTGGGCCACTTGCCTCACTGGCTGAGAGGTTCAGGGTGGGGGAAGGTCAACGAGAGAAGTACCGATTGGGAGCCAGCAGCAACCGTTGGGAGTGCTTTGAGCACTTTTGCTCCTCCTGGAGCCACATCAAAATTTTAAACAAGAAATTGTACTTACCTTTTTGAGGCGGCCGCTTGCATCAACACCATGAAAACCTGAGCGGAGCAGGCCCGGCACTTGCTCCACTCAGGGCAGCCCAATTTTCCAGAGGGTCCTAAAACAGGAGTTGGGCCCCTCATTAGCATATACAATGGTTCTAATGCCTGTTTTAGGCACCGTTCTGGATGCCTGAAAACAACGTGACCCAATATCGAGTCAGACGTCTTCCTTAAGGCGCAGGACATTGGCCCCCGAAATTGGCCCTCATTGCTCCTGTTTTATGCCTGTAAAATAGATGCAACAACAACCAATTTCTATCCCAAAGAGACTTTTGCTTCCACTTGAATAGTGGATCAATATAAAGAGTTGTCTGAAAGGCAGCACCTCTGACAATGCAGCACTCCCTCAGTACTATAATGAAGTTATCAGCCTAGATTATGTGCTTGAGTCCTAGAAGGGAGCTTGAATCCATAAACTTCAAACACACTGAGCCAAGCTGACACACACATAAATGGGTGCAGTAGACAATTGGTGTTCCTAGGCCTCAGCTTTTCCTCATATATATTCATCACTTGGATAAAGGAATAGAGAGTTCTATATCTAGGTTTGCAGATGATACTAAGTTAAGAGGCATAGTAAGTTGTGTAGATGGGAGCAGGAAGTTACAAAGGAATTTAGGCAAACAAAGTGAGTGGACAAAACTGTGACAGATGGAACGTGGGGAATTGTGAGGTCATCACTTTGGATCCAAGAATGACACATGCAAAGGGCTTTGGGGGCCCAGGTGCACAGATCATAAGAAGCTAATGCTCAGATGGAAAATGCAATCAAAAAGACTAATGGAATGTTGGCCTTTGTCTCAAGTGGGTTGGAATTCAAAAGTGAGAAAATTATGCTTTAGCTGTACAGAGCCTTGGTCAGACCCCATCTGGAGTACTACATCCCGAACCTCAGGAAAGATATATTGGCCTTGAAGTGGGTACAGCACAGATTCACTGGAATGATATCAAGAATTAAAGGTTTAAATTTTGAGGACAAGTTGCATAAACTTGGTATGTATTTCCTTGAGTTTAGAAGTATGAGGGCTTATCTAATTGAGGTGTTTAAAGAGATTCATTTGGGTAGATACAGAGAAACTATTTCCTCTGGTGGTGGAATCGTTAACAAGGGGGCATAATCTTAAAATTAGAGCTAGGCCATTTAGGAGTGAGATCGGGAAGCATTTTTCCATAAAAAGGGTAGAGGAAATCTGGAACTCTCTCCCCCAGAAGGCTGTAGATGCTGGGTCAATTTAAATTTTGAAGACTGAAATAGATAGATTTTTGATAGATAAGGGTATCAAGGGACATGAAGCAAAGATGGGTGAGTGGAGTTAAGGTACAGATCAATCATGATCTGATTGAATGGAAGAACAGGCTCGAGGGGCTCAATGGCCTACTCCTGTTCTTATGTTCCTATATTTTTTTAATCACAAAAGATTTGAGGTATATTCTGTTGTAATGGGCGGATGCAAAGGTACAGCAATATTTTAGTTAATTCAGTGGTGGGAAATTACATATAACCTGTTTTAATGCACAGAAATTACATCTGTCACAGAAATTGTACAGCTGCTACTTGTTATACATAAATTATACAGTTATGTGTGTTATGCAGATACTAGTGGATCTCCCATAGGGTTGCTCACAGTGAATTGCAGGATAGGGTGTAAGTTTGGAATATATTAGAAACAAACAAAGATCAGTGGTGGAACTACATCTGGGATTTAGAAAAAATGTTATTAGTCTTTGAGCACACATCTATCAAGTAAGTGTGTTTTGTATTATTTCCTGTGAAATTTGAACAAAAAGTAGATGAAAATTGAGAGTTTTTTTCATGCTATGGAAACATTTGAAGCCTGATACATACTTGTGTGTGAGATTATGACAGATGAATTGGGTTATGTGATGACAGCTGCAGAAGAGGAATGGATTAGTTGACTTGGCTGTTCTTGATCTACTTATTTTGTTGTTGCATCAACTAAGACCTTTCCAGATGGTGACTGTGCCATTATGCTTGTGTCTTGCTCCAATTTTCATGGAGTGTAAGTTTGCCAGACTAGACCATATCATTTGGGCAACCTGTTTACGCCAAGTCATGACCTCGCTCTCTGGAAAGCTTAAATTTAAATGAGTTCATTAAGTCATGGTTCAGGTCTTTGGTGTACAAAACAGTTCATTAGGATTACCAGTAAAGGTATCTGAATAGCACTTATGTTACGATTTGAGCTTGCTCTAGATACTTCTCCTTTGTGCCCAGTAAAAGCATTCAGTACCTATGAACAGAATCATGACCTTGTACATTAAATAATCTGGGATGTAGCATACCCCATGTGAACCATTAATCTGTTAATCATTGATCCATTAACTGGAAACAATATGTGATGTCACCACATACTCCAGATCTCACCAATTGATGAACAATGTATCTCCGGCTAAAAACCTATTGGGCCGGAAATTGCTCGTAAAATAACGGTGAGCCTAAGAGCGCTCACCGTTATTAATGGGCAAAGCGAGGAGCAAGTTCCGGAGACCATACGTGCAGTCAAATGCAGAAATCCAGAGCTTGCTCTTCCTGATTCACCAGTGATCTGAAAGCTTTCTGTTAAAGGGACCTTAACGGCTGCAATCAATGGATCAGCACCAACTTGCTCTCCTGCCCACCTGGAAGCTAACTAATCGCGCTACAAAAAAAGGTACGCTGAGTTTTTTAGGTCTAAACTAACTTTTAACGATATGGTAATTATTAATGACTGCCAAACAACCTCTCAGGCATTGAAAATTAACTTTTGAAGATACGGAGTCTCTTTACTCGTGATTTTAATAGTTTTTGGATATTTAAAACATTTTTTAAAACATTCTTGGTCTCTTTTATCTCAGTCTTTTATTCTTACCCTTTTTATATCACTTTCACTATTTCATATTATAGTACATTTACGAACCTTATTGGGCACTTCCTGGTTTTTAGTCTGCGCAGCTTGTCAATGAGTTTCACTTCCTGGTTCTCACAGCGTGACTTGCTTCAAGTTGATTGGAGAGATCCTTTACCTGCTCATACAGCCCAGGAAAGAATGTTGCTGTTTTTTGAACTTGAATTTCAAGGAAGTTGCCGCCAAAAAGGACACGGTAATTTAGTGTGTGAATTTAAATGTAATGAGTGCCGAGCACTGTTCGTTCACCGCTCAGAGCAATTTACAGACTGTAGATTTAAGTTTTTTGAAAAACAGGAGTAACAAAAGCAAGATTAAAGGATTTAGCTAGTTTACAGCACTTCATTTAAACAACAGTGTATCCCTCACAACAATAAAAGTAGAGTCTCGTAGTTCTCTGCAGGACTTTAAACAACTTGGACCATGTGTCCTTGACAAACTGATCCCCATAGAGTCCTTCGTCTGCCTTTGTCCGCATAACGGTACAGCAAAAAAGTAACTGGAAAATAAGTACGATCATCCAGAATTATGGCTTACTCTCGTCCCTTTGATGAGTTGGTATAAAGAAAGATCAAAAGGCACCGGCACAAAACTGTCAATCAAAGTAGGGTTCAAAGGCGCAAAGATTGCCTGACAGGTTTGCCGATATGATTTTTTTTATACCTGTGGAACAAAGTAGCACTGCCACAATGAGTGAGAATCCTTCTTCTGCCCCTGTTGGTAAAATGGCCAATACAGACAATGCTTATCATCTGCAATATTCATTGATTAATCTGCATGAAAAGAGGTCGGACAATCCTTTTTGAAGCAGCATTACTAGCGTGCAATGTGGATTTGTTAAACCTCCTGTTGCACTCAGTTACAGACCCAGATATTCCTGACTCTACACACAAATCAACAGAGACCGAAGCACCCCTTAGTGAAATGATTGAAAATAAACATAGGAATCAAAAGGAGCCATGTTGACCAGTTCTGTACATGAGGCAGATCGGAGATCTGTCTTGTTTTGAATCATGTGCATCTCCGCAATATAAATTGTTCAATTCTCTGATCTGTCACATGGAATGAACTGGTTGACATGATTGCTCCTGATTTATTTAAATTTATACTTCTACAGTCACTGATTTTCTCAGCCACTCCCTCACCTTCACCTTTGATGCCCTTGTCCTCAGCAAGACTTTCACTCTCTCCCATTTTGATTGTTCCCCCAGTATGGCTCTCACCTTTGCTCCCATAAGTTCAAGGGGCACTGACTTGAGCATATCTGGCAGACGCAATCTATTACCAGATCTCGTTGGACCACATGAAGCGATATCAGGCCTTGCTCTCCTCTGTCAAAATCACTCTCTACTCCATGATCATATTGGAGAGCTAAAATAACCCCCAGCTGCTTTTCCCCACTACCAGCCATCTCTATAATCCCCTCCCCCCTGCCCTCTCACCTCCAGCAACAAGTGCAAGGAGCTCATGGATTATTGTCACTAAGATTGAAACCATAAGGGTAATTTTAACCCCCAAGAACGGGCGAGTTGACAGTAAAAAATAGTTGATTTTTGGAGCGGGACTGCCTCCCAGCTCCAACGTGCCCACTTCCAGGTTTATCCCAGGCGCATTTGGACACACGCGCACAAGAGAAACCCGGAAGTCCCGTCCTCAATTAAAGCCGGCAGGCCGATAATTAAAGGGGCAATGTATCTCATTGCGATAGTTGAGGCATTTAACTTTTTGTGTATCACAAATGTAATATTAATTTTACCTTGCCTGTTTGAGCTTCCCATTGCTTCTGATTCGCGTTAGATGAAAGCAAGCAAGATGGGCCGGATCCATGAGGTGAGTGCTTTTATCGCACTGCTTGTGGGCCCAGAGCGCTTCATCCAGGCCCAACAATCTCACCTGGCCAACAGGACCCCCGTGATCAGATGCTCCCCCAATGCTCGACCCCTTTGTTACTGGACCCCTCCCCCTCGATGCCGACCTCCCCAATACTCAGCCTCTCTCTTCCCCCCCCAATCCCTAATGCTGGACCCCTACCCACCCCACCCCACCCCGGTGCTGGACCCCATTCCCCCCCAAAATGCTGGACATCACTCCCACCGCCCCCCCCCCCACCCAATGGTGGAATCCCTGATCTTCAGGGCCCACCCGATGTTGCCCACCTCCTCTCACCCCTCTGATTTCTTCCACAGCCCACGATCTGTCTATCTTTCCCTTCACCCCACTTCGCTCGAGGCTCCTTTCCCTTCCGACAATCTGTCAATCTGGATGCCTGGCGCATGAGAAACCCGGAAGCACAAATACTTACCTTCAAATGAGTTGCAATCACAGACTGCGATGCACTCATTTGGCTTCCGGGTTCCCCAAGCAAATATCTATGGACGGGCTAGGGTACCCGGTTTTGAGCTAAAATCATGCCCCATAAGTTCAATTGCCTCTTCTGCTTCCTCCAGTTCTTCTCCATGTTCCAGCTCAGTGAGATTGCCCTCACTTGGTTCCACCCTTACGTTTCTGATCATAGCCAGAGCATCCACAGCAATAGATTGTCTTCCTGCCCTTGCACAGATACTTCTGGAGTCTTCCAAGTGTTTATCTTTGGCCTTCTCCTCCATCGTCTACATGTTACCCCTTGGTGACATAATTCGAAGATATGAGGTCAGATTCCATATGTACGTTGACGACACTCTGATCTTCCTCTCCTCCACTCCACTGCCTCTGTGTTGTCACATTGCTTGTCTGATATTCAGACTTGGATGAGTCACAGTTTTACTCCATTTATACATGGGGAAAACCAAAGTCATTGACTTTGGCCCCCGCCATAATCTCCATCAATTCCAACCCCTTCTCAACTTGAAGTAGACTACTCGCAACCATAATGTCCTATTTGACCCCAAGCTGAGCTTCTGGCTCCATACCCTCTCCATTATAAAAACCATCTACTTCCACCTCTGTAACATCAGCAGCTCTGCCCCTTACTTCAGCCTATATTCCCCAAAAGCCCTCCTCCATGCCTCTGTGACCATCAGCCTGAACTATTCCAATTTCTCCTGGCTGGCACTCATCCTCCACCCTCCGTAAACTTCAACTTATCCAAATGTCTGCTGTCCATACCCTGTCCTGAACCAAGTTCTGCTCACACATCACCCAAGTGCTCGCTGACCTACATTGGCTCTCAGTCCCCATCCCTCACATTTAAAATCCTCATCCTCATGTTTAAAACCTTTCATGACTTCGCCTCTCCCTATCTCTGTAACTTCTTCCAGCCCTGCATTTCCGTTCCCCCCCGAATTCTGTGCCCCTCCCACTCTGGCCATTTATGCATCACTCCTTGCTTTGCCTGACATTGGCAGCCATGGCTTCAATCAACTACTAGCCTCGCTCTGGAATTCCTTCCCTAACCCTCCACCTGTCCATTTCCTTCTCCTCCTTTAAGACCCTCCTTAAAACCCACCTCTTTGATCATGCTTTTGATCACTCCTCCTAATATCTCCTTCTGTGGCTTGGCATCCATTTTTTGATTACACCACGGCAACACACCTTGGGGTATTTTGCTACATTAAACATGCTATTTAAATGGAAATTGTTGTTGTTTTGTTGTACCAGCTAAAGTCTCATTGTGCTTGTGTTGTGTGTCAATTTTACTCTTTATAGACACTATGCTTGCCAGAACAGACTACACCATACCATTATGGCAACCTATTGTATGCCAAGGTCTATCCTAGCTCGCTGGAAAACCTTAATTTAAATTAGCTTAATTGAGTTATGGCCAAGTCTCTGGTTGATCAAAAACAGTTTGTTAGGATGCCAGTACACCTATCGCTATGATAGAGAGAACTGGGCAAATCAGAAAGTAAGAGGGAATAACAACAATTCTTCTTACTATCTAGAAGAGAGACTGACGTCTTTTCTCTGAATCATTGAGGGAGCGAGTTCCCTCTCGGGAATAAACAGAACTAAATGTTTCTGCAACTTCAGGATGTCATGGGGAGATTACAAAATTTAAATGATCAAACTATTTCAAAGGAGGTGCTGTTCTCATTTTGTTGATGTCAGTGGTAAGTTTTTCCATCAACTTTGACAAATCTCTGTGACACTGCAGTAAAAATTTTCACATTGACAAATTTTCTGGTTCTCGTGTAAATGCCTGAACTCTCAATGTTTATGAGGAATCAAAAAAGACAACATTTATTATATCTAGATAACATTTTTGACAGAAATAAACAAAAAATAGATAAATAATCATGAAATCACACTATGCTGCGTATTGCTCTGAATCACTGTCGCATCTGACACTTCTACATTGCAAGAAGGTTGTGGTATGTTTTTTAATGAGTACCAACATAATGTAAGGTGAACAGAAAATGTGTAGGTAAATGGGAATGTTATGAAAATCAACCAATAAAAGTTGTGGGAACCATCAAAATCTTGTCAATGTTTCATCTCTTTCATTGACTACAACAGAACATCCACAAGGGGCAAGGTAAATATTGTGAATGAGAGGTTTAAAAGGGACAGACTTAGAGGCATCCTGATAGAGGTATATAAAATAATGAAAGGGCTACATTGTGTACCTATTGGTAGATTATTTTAGTTTGACGAACTGGGGAGGACCAGGGGTCATGCATTTAAACTACGCAAGAGTAGGAATAGGCTGGATGTTAGGCGTTTCTTCTTTTCCAAGAGAGTGGTGAACCTTTGAAATGCATTACCGGCTTGTGCAGTCTGTGCTGACACTCTGCATGCCTTCCAAATGGAGCTGGACCGATTTGTGGCAGAGATTACATCTTGTAAGTGATAAGTGATCTAACAGTTAATATTAGCACGGTCAATTTGGTCTCCTGGCCTGGTTTTTAATCACCTGAGGGGGTCAGAGAGGAATTTTACAGATTCTTTTTTCCCTTTTCAGCCCTGGGTTTCTTGTTTTGTTTTTTTTTGCCTCTCCCAGGAGATTACATAGCTGGTTGGGGATAGGAAGCATCTAGTCATGATGCTCCAGGCATCACCAGTATGGGGCAGGCTCAATGGACCAGCTGGTCTTTTCCTGCCCATCATTTTCATGTTAGCAGTAACAAGCTTCCACTGTAAGCATGAAACCCTATTCAAACCTCTTTGGAAGAAATATTAGACATTATGAATTTGGGTCATCCAGCTTTTCATTTGTTTAGACCCTGTCTGTCTGAAGAAAATTCCTGATGATGATTTAATTTGTGTTGCTTGTGTCAGTTCATACTTCGTCCATGTGAAACATCTCTGACTCGCTTCAATTAGTGTTTTATTTTCTTCCAAAACAGCCTGTATTTATTTCGCATTCTGAACCTACTGATGACTTTGTTTTACAAAATGTACATGAAATTTCAACAGGCTTTCACAAATCATGCTGTGAAAATTGCAGTCTGCTTTGTATTCTTAATGCTTTTTGTACCAACTATCATAGCACCATTAAGAAGGCTAACTAGCTGCCTCATATTACTTAAAGCCGCTGCAGTGTGTCATAGCCGTAGGGAGTCTTGCAGGAGAAAGATGCATTGAATTAAAAATCATAACGCAGAGCTAAAGAAAAATTGAATACTACCCCAGATGTACCTTAAGCAGTAGTACGTGGGTGGGCTTGGCAGAGAGCAGACTTTTGCAAATTGGTGTACAGTGTAGTTCAAGAGTGAAGGTTCTCTATATCACTCATTATAGTCATGGCTGGTTGTTTGGGGAAGGTGCCAATTCAGTGAAAAGTGAAGCTTTGCAGTGTGAAGATTTGCCATTTTAATATATATGTATACATATGTACTGCAAATGACTAAAGCAGCTGCAACAGCAGCAGATGGTATTTATGTATATCTGAAAGAGTATTCAAAAGAATAGAGCAGAAAAAGGGTTGATGTAAGACGGACTATGGCATTATTCAAGTTTGGAGGAAGGTTCCAAATAAAAGTCTTGAATTTCAACATATTTACTTAAACAGAACCTTATAGTCACAGTAAGTAGTGGCCCTGAAAAGTTGGTGATGGGCCTTCTCCTGGAACCGCTGCAGTCCTTGTGGTGCTCCCACAATAATGTTAGATAGGAAACTCCAGGATTTTGAGCCAGCAACAAAGGAGGAGCATTGAAATTTCAGGATGATGTGTGACTGAAAGAGGAACTTGGATGTGATGGTGTTACCATGATATTGCAGTTGGTGGTAGAGGTCACAGGGCAGAGAGGTGCTTTGAAGTAACCTTGGTGAGTTACTGCAGTGGTAAAGAAGGAAATAGGCAAATTAGTTAATGTTTTTTTATTGGGTTTTACATTCCTGTATCCTATCTACAAAAACTTACACCATGAATGGATTGAACAGTCTTGCCATTGATACTCTAGATATTAAGTCTCTGTCTAAATAACTTAGGAAAGAAAATATATTTTATATTATTTTTGCTCATAATATTACAGTTTATATCTAACTGTGAAGGAAATGTAGAAGAAACTGTAAAGCAGAATCATAAAAATTTAGGTATGAAACTGAGTTAAATATTTAAAGGTAAAAATGTTTATTAAAATAGGATCCATAACCTGACTCGTGTGCCTTATGAATTACAATTTAGATAAATATTGATATGTATATTATTGGTGTGACTTTTTGTTTCTTGAGAAAATGCCTATTTTCCAAATCGTCTACCTATTTTATGTTTGATTAGAAGTATTGATCTGGTTTCGATGAAACCAACTGCATGACGAAACAATGGTTACTTTAACCACACTCGCTAACTCTTGTGTCTGTGTGTGAAAGAGCGAGAAAGAGAACTTTGCCAGCAAACAAAAAAAAATAGTATCAATCTAGAAATCCATGGGTCTGCCATCTTAATGGAAAGTGGATGTTGCTTCTCCCCTCTAACACCAAGCATGGAAATAATCATGAGGTGTAAAGAAGTTGAAATCTGGGAGTGCAACCTTCCCCTTTTCACCTTGACCTGCTATTATGTTCTTCCTCATGCATAACCATTCATAAAAGGCCTGTGCACAGGTTGTTCTATAACTATTTTTTCATACGCTTCAGGGATTGGTGCAACACCAACCCTTCAAGTCTTACAGATGTCTGGGAATGGTTCCCTCACCTTTACACTTTTTTCTCACAGCAGCTGATTCAGGAATGGGTGGTGGGGAGGGGATAGGCAGAAGCGTAAGAACAGATCATTTATCTGTCCTTTTGTCAACATTTCCCAACACAATGGGGCAGAAATCGCTCATGAAATAACGGAGAGCTCAATAGCGCTCTCCGTTGTTAGTGGCGAAATGGAGGAGCAAGTTCCGGCGTTCACATATGCGCAGTGACACGCGGAAATCTAGAACTTGCACCTAGTGGTTCGTCGGTGATAAGATAGCTTTGAATTAAAGGGACATCGCACGCTGCAATCAGAGAAATCATTGAGAAAGTGCAAACTTGCTTATCTGCCCAGCTGGAAAGTAACTAATTACATCACCAAACAGGTCCGCTTAAAACTACAGGTCTAAACTAAGTTTTAACAGCACGGTAAGTCTTAATGACTGCCAAACAATTAAAAATTAACTTTTCAAAATGTGGAGTCTCATTACTCCTTATTTTAATAGTTTTTGGTTATTTAAACTTTTACTTTTCCCATCTGTCTCTTTTATTTCATTCAATTATTTCTTACCCTCTCTTTTTTTCACTGTCCATAAATGTTTTTACATTGATTTAAAATGTTGTACCTTTCACTTCCTGGTTTAACATTTCAAGCCTGCAGAGACAGTGAACGCAGCTTGTCAAAAATGCTGCAATCTGATGGATCGATCTGTCCCCTCGACTATCTCGCTTCTCCCAGGGTCCTAACTTCGTCTGAACTGACGCTGGGCTCTTCTCCGCTTCCTATTCAAGGAAGTACCAAAGAAAAGACCGTGATAAGTTTGTGGGTTAGTATAAATCTATGAAGCGGCGAGGAGTGTTGGTTTGCCGCTCCGAGCGATTACTACCCCAATGGGTTGTTTAAGATTGGGGCTGACAGCAACCTGGAACCAGCTCAGTGGCATCTCCTTTTGATTAAGGAATGCGGAAAGGGGAAGAAACTGTAAATAAAAGACAAAACTAGGGATAGGTGAGGAATATAGAATACGAAGTCTATTAGAAACACAAAGGTATTAACTCAATATTTAACACATTTTTATAAGAAGGATTCCTGCTACCATAATTTTAATAAAATGCTGAAGTGATATTTCTAGGAATCTGTCCTGCAGAACTGAGTATTGTATATGATCACATCGATCATATTTATTTAATTTATTAATCTTTCAAGAGAAACCAATATAATTTATAAAGGCTTGTCTCAAAGTGTTCATAAAGTATTCAGAGTGTCAGAAAAGCCAGAATCTCAAGAAGTTCCAAAAATGTGAAGAAATACTTAATTGTCTGTTGAAAGAATTTCTCTACCTCAGTATGACCTAAATACTGAAGATGCTTTTCTTTCACTGCGGCCCCACCCCACAATGGTTAGCTTTTCGTGAGATGGGAGAGCAGAAAGAGATGAATAGTTGCTGACTGAGTGCATACAGTGAGATAAAAGTAAGAAGGGAAAAAGAGGACAAGGTATGAAAACCCTGCGTGGTGTCTCCTCCAGCATTGCCACTCGACACGGCCATGACCCACTGTTGTCCTCATGCCCACATAAACAGCACACGCCCTGCCCCTGCGCCTCCATTTTCAGGGGTGATCAAATTTCTCGTCCAAAATTTTTAAGCATCTTCCAGCAGTTATTCACGGAGAGGCAAAGGCCTTGGGAGTGATTGCTTGTCCGTCCTCTCAGCCACAGTAGGAGTGTGGCATGCAGAGAGTATAAATAGAGGGGAAGAGAAGAAAAAAAAATGTCATTTGGAAAAGGGCTTTTAAGGGATACTTGAGCTTTAAATTGCCATCCACTCAAAGAGGCCATTAGAAAGAACATTGCAGGAAATGGAAGTGTTGTTCATGCAATAGGCAATGTTCTTCTGAAGTTGTAGTTCTGATATTTGACACATTGTTACATAGAATTTACAACGCAGAAACAGGCCATCCAGCCAACTGGTGCATGCCGGTGTTTATGCTCCTCACGAATCTCCTCCAACCCCTCTTTACCTAACTCTATCAGCATAACCTTCTATTCCTTTCTCCCTCATGTTTATCCAGCTTCCCCTTAAATGCATCTATGCTATTCGCTTCAACTACTCCTTATAACCACTCTCTGGGTAAAGACGTTGTTGAGGCATTACAGTGGAACCTTTATTCATGGCTCATTGGTGGTAAACCTGGTATTGCTTGATGCAAAAGTAGAGAAGGTTCCATTCCCACCATTAACAACCCTCATCTTAATGTACACGGAATTCAAAACTAGCTAAACCAATTGCAACAATAAATAGAAAACTTTACAAGTAAATAAAACATAGAATGTTGCAGAACTGTAACTTCAGGATTTAGATGACTTGTTACAAAATCTACTGACGCTTCAATCCTTGTTTCTTACATCACCCTAAACCCGCAATAAACGATTAACCACTCCCAGATATCCATCATTATTCCTGTAAACTATCTAAACACCTAAATTAGCTTACAGCTGCTACTTCACTCCCAGGCATCCATTATCCTGTACATAATGTAGAGTGCTGTTGAAAAGACAGAGCTCATACGACATAAGTATTACTTCCAGGACCTGAAATAACTTGCTGAGGTTAAACCATTTCAAAGGAGACCACAACGGTTGCAGATCACATACTAACAATTGGATCAGAAATCTGACATACTGTGTTTCAGGACTGTTCAAAGCATTGTTGGTGATGTCTGTGTGTTTGGCCACCAGCTCTCCTGTTCCGAATCATCACCAGGCCATTGGGGAGATGCATCTCATGGAGAGCAGGCACTTATCCATGTGGAAGCCCAAGGACAGATCACTTTTGCACAGCACCTGGCAACTAAGGGGCCTTGCAGTAAACCACTGGACCACATTTTTGGTCAAGGAGTTGCATGTAACTCTGGGCAGACCTAAAAGTGGGGACAATAAATGAATAATAATTGTAAAAATAAACAAAACTGTGGCAAGTGTATGGCTGGAAAAAAAACATGTTTGGACAATGGGCAAAATGGATTCAGAATACAAATAACTGGCAT
Organism: Heptranchias perlo; assembly: GCF_035084215.1. Lineage (NCBI taxonomy): Eukaryota > Metazoa > Chordata > Chondrichthyes > Hexanchiformes > Hexanchidae > Heptranchias > Heptranchias perlo. Next base: position 21,439,442 of record NC_090338.1, read on the forward strand.
TCAGCATGAAATAGGATTTGCCACATTATTCTACAGTGTGCGATTCCAAAAGGATTATTTGTTGGGCAGTACAGGTGGTGCATTTAGCCACCTGAATCAAAATACTCAAATGATTGAAAGGCAGGGTACATCTTGCAGGTAACATTTTGGTCTGAAAGCAAAAGTACATGAAATGACATAATGATTGGTGCCATGACATTATTGTACTTCTGGACTGATGCAATTTTTCAACCTTAATGAGGGTTAACGGATAACCAACCAACCAAAAGCATTGGTAAAGTTTGGCAACTTGTTAAATTCATCAGCTGAATTTTCAGTCCAGGCTTTTCCTGGCTGAACCAATGATTCAATAATCCTTAAAAAAAAACTAATTTCAGAGTCAGTGCCATTTCAATGAAGCAGATTGTATTATGGAGGTTCCTTTTACTTGATGTCCATTAAGCAGGTCCATAAAGACTCCTTTATCTTGCGTGTTGGATCTAGCAACAATGAGAAAAAATATATTGAAATGCTAATCAAAGGGGTTGTCCTTAACATTCTTTCATAATTAGGGTTCCTGATACCAACATCCCCCCTTTTAAAGTGGACCCTGATGGTAACATTTCCTTCTAATTTTGGACGCTGACTTCACCTTATGCCCATGTTGTACTGTCCATTGGCACAATTTCCTTTCTACTTATGTTTACAAATATTCATAATTCTATTAAAACCTAGATTTGGACAGAAATGCTGGTTAGAGCACATTGTCACTGAAGTTCTGGGACTGACCTTGAATATTGCAGTGGAAATGTGAGAAGCTGGACTTTGGCAAGCAAGAGTAAGATACTGGTAGATTTCTCCCCACTGATCTAAGGCCTGGCACATGAGGGCAGCATAGTATCACAACAGTTAAAATATACAATTCATTGGCTTGTACAAAAAGCAGTGATAATTCACCTGTTGGAAAACCTTTTTAAAGAAGAAAATTAATGATTATTGAGGTAAGAGTCCTCCTTGCTGGAGAATGGAAGATTTTCCAGTTTTATTCATAAAACATTCTGTTTATAGCTTTTCTTTACTTACATTTTTGTGAATAAAGTGAATAAATAATATGGCTGTGGAGAGGGGTTTGGCCCATTCACTTAGACAGGCTAAGTGAGTGGGCAAGAACATGGCAGATGGAATATAATGTGGAAAAATGTGAAGTTATCCACTTTAATAGGAAAATCAGAAATGCAGAGTATTTTTTAAATGCTAAGATATTGGGAAATGTTGATGTGTAAAGGGACCTGGGTGTCCTTGTACATGAGTCACTGAAAGCTAACATACAGGTGCAGCAAGCAATTAGGAAGGCAAATGGTATGTTGGCCTTTATTACAAGAGGATTTGAGTGCAGGAGTAAAGATGTTTTACTGCAATTATATAGGGCCTTGGTGAGATCGCACCTGGAGTACTGTGTACAATTTTGGTCTCCTTACCTAAGAAAAGATATACTTGCCATAGAGGGAGTGCAACGAAGGTTCACCAGACTGATTCCTGGGATGGCGGGATTGTTGTATGAGGAGAGATTGCATAGACCAGGCCTGTATTCTCTAGAGTTTAGAAGAATGAGAGGTGATCTCATTGAAACATACAAAATTCTTACAGGGCTCAACAGGGTAGATGTAAGGAGGATGTTTCTCCTGGCTGGGTAATCTAGAACCAGGAGTCACAGTCTCAGAATAAAGGGTAGGCCAGTTAGGAGTGAGATGAGGGAAATTTCTTCACTCAGAGGGTGGTGAATCTTTGGAATTCTCTAGCCCAGAGGGCCGTGGAGGCTCAGTCATTGAGAACATTCAAAACAGAGATCGATAGATTTCTAGATATTAAAGGCATGAAGGGATATGGGGATAGTGCAGGAAAATGGGGTTGAGGTAGAAGATCAGCCATGATCTTGTTGAATGGTGGAGCAGGCTCAAGGGGTCAGATGGCCTACTTCTGCTCCTATTTCTTATGTTCTTATGTTTGTCCAAAACTAGGACAAGAGGCTGTGATTATAAACCGAATTTAGTGTAGGATTAGCATTATCAATTTGTGGAATGGCTGCCACCAACTGCAATAAAGATCACCTTCCTTGAAGTATTTAAAAGATAATTGGGCCAACTCTTGATGCGACGGGGAGAAAAAGGGTATGAGCTTGGGGCAGAAGGAAGAATGGAAATGGTCAAATTGAATGTAATTGTACTAGAGGAAATTTACGAGGATATTGCCGGGGCTGGAGAATTTTAGCTATGAGAAAAGATTGGATAGGCTGAGGTTGCTTTCTTTGGAACAAAGGAGGCTGAGGGGTGATTTAATTGAGGTGTACAAAATTATGAGGGGCCTAGATAGAGTGGATAGGAAGAACCTATTTCCCTCAGCAGAGATGTCAATAACCAGGGGGCATAGATTTTAAGTGATTGGTAGAAGGATTAGAGGGGAGCTGAGGAAAAATGTTTTCAGAGGGTGGAGGGGGCCTGGAACTCACTGAAAGACTGGTAGAGGCAGAAACCCTCATCATATTTATCTGGGTATGCACCTGAAGTGCCATAACTTACAAGGATACGGACCAAGTGCTGGAAAGTGGGATTAGGCTGGGTGACTCATTTTCGGCCGATGCAGACACGATAGGCCGAATGGCCTCCTTCTGTGCCGTAAATTTTCTATGATTCTATCATTCTATGAATACTGAAAAAAGAGCCAGATAGTACACATTCTGATTGGCCTTTTCATGTTTCTATGCACTGATCCACATATTTTCACATGGTCAATACACATGTAATTGATTTGGAAACATGATGATGATCCAACATGTTGGATAGGAAACTACAGTTATGAGGAAACACTTGAGGTACTGGGACTATACCCACTGGAGTAAAACATAGGAACAGGAGTAGACCATTTAGCTGCTTGAGCCTGTTCCGCCATTCATTGAGACCATGGGTGATCTGTGACCGAACTCCACACACCCGCCTTAGCCTATATCCCTTAATACCTTTGGTTCAGAAAAATCTGTCAATCTCAGATTTAAAATTAACAATTGAGCTCGGATCAACTGCCGTTTGTGGAAGAGAGTTCTAAACTTCTACCACCCTTTGCATGTAGAAGTGTTTCCTAACTTCACTCCTGAAAGTCCTGGCTCTAATTTTTAGGCTATGTCCCCCAGTCCTAGACTCCCCAACCAGTGGAAATAGTTATTCTCTATCTACCCTATCAGTTTCCCCTTGAAAACTTTGATCAAATCACCCCTTAATCTTCTAAATTCCAGGGAATACAACCCTAGTTTGTGTAATCTCTCCTCGTAATTTAACCCTTGGAGTTCAGGTATCATTCTAGTAAATCTACGCTGCACTCCCTAAAGGCCAATATATCCTTCCTACAGTGCGGTGCCCAGAACTGAACACAGTACTGCAGGGATGGTCTAATCAGGGCTCTGTATAGCTGTAGCATAACTTCTACCCCCTTGAATTCTAATCCTCTAGACATAAAGGCCTGCTTTCCATTCGCCTTTTTAATTATTTTCTGTACCTGTCCATGACATTTTAATGACCTACGTACAGGGACCCCTAAGTCTCTTTCGATCTCCACTGTTTTGAGCTTTTCACCATTTAGAAAGTACTCTGATTTATCCTTTTTCGGTCCAAAGTGGATGACCTCACACTTGACTTCATTGAAATCCATTTGCCAAAGTTTTGCCCATTCACATAATCTATTAATATCTCTGTGTAATTTTATGCTTCCAACTACACTGCTTACAATGCTGCCTGTCCTTGTGTCATCGGCAAACTTGCATATGTGGCTCTCTATCCCGTCATCTAAGTCGTTAATAAATACAGTGAATAATTCAGGCCCCAACACAGATCCCTGTGGGACACCACGAGTCACATCCTGTCAGTTTGAGTACCTGCCCATTACCTCTACTCTCTGTCTCCTGCTGCTCAGTCAATTTCCTAACCAGGTCAATAATTTGCCCTCAATTCCATATGCTTCAACTTTAGCTAACTGTCTCTTATGAGGGACTTTATCAAATGCCTTCTGGAAGTCCTTATAAACAACATCCATAGTCACCACTACTTTAGTCACCTCTTCAAAATATTCAATTAGGTTGTGCAGAAAAGGCTAAGCAGAGATTTAATATAGGTTTTTAAAATTATGAAGGGGTTTGATACGGTTAATACATTATTTTCGCTGGCTGAATCAAAATTAAATCAAATTAAAGTTGTCATTAAGATAGGGAGGAGAGAAGTTAGGAAAAACAACATTATCCAGAGAGTTGGAGCTTTGCGCAGGGAATAGTTGTGCAGAGACCATTGCATCTACTGAGGGAAAAGTGGCAAAATATTTGAAGAAGAGGAAGATACAGGGCTATGGTGAGACAGCAGGACAGTGGAATTAATTAGGCATTCCCTAGCAAAGAGCCAGCACAGACACCATGGGCTGAATGGCCTCCTTCTCTGCTATAAACTTCTATGGTACTACTATCCTTCATAATGCTGATCAGGTGGTTTGCAGAACAAGACTTCTCAGCACACTTGATGAACTATACACATATTCTTATTTCAATGGTAGGTTTATATACAAAGCAAATTCCAAATTGGTACTGTATTTTAAAATGATTGATTGCTTGTGATTTCTGCTTCATGAATCTGGCTGACTTGAAGCACAGTTTGAAACAGATGGGTAATTTAGAAAATCATGAGGATGTTTAAGCTGCCTCATCATTTTATTATTCTGGAAAATTCAGTTTAAACATATGTAAGAACTTAAGAACCAGGAACAGGAGTAGGCCATACGGCCCTTCAAGCCTGCTCCGACATTCAATAAGATCATAGAACCATAGAATGGATACAGCGCAGAAGGAGGCCATTCGGACCATCGAGCCCATGCCAGCTCTTTGTAAGAGCAATCCAGGTAGTTCCATTGCCCCGCTCTTTCCCCGTAGCCCTACAAATTTTGTCCTTTCAAGTATTTATCCAGTTCCTTTTTAAAAAGCAGGATTGAATCTGCTTCCACCACCCTTTCAGGCAGCGCATTCCAGATCATAACTACTCACTGCGTAAAAAAGTTTTTCCTCATGCCGTCTTTGGTTCTTTTGCCAATCACCTTAAATCTGTGTCCTCTGGTTCTCGACCCTTCTGCCAATGGGAACAGTTTCTCTTTATTTACTTTATCTAAATGCTTCTATCAAATCTCCTCTTAACCTTCTCTGCTCTAAGGAGAACAACCCCAGCTTCTCCAGTCTATCCACATAACTGAAGTCCCTCTTCCCGGGAACCATTCTAGTAAATCTTTTCTGCACCCTTCACATCTTCCTGAAGCGCGATGTCCAGAATTGTACACAATGCTCCAGTTGTGGCCGAACCAGTGTTTTATAAAGGTTCAACACAACTTCCTTTCTTTTGTATTCTGTGCCTCTATTTATAAAGCCCAGGATCCTGTATGCTTTTTTACCCACTTTCTCAACCTTTCCACCCACCTTCAAAGATTTGTGCACATATATCCCCAGGTCTATCTGTTCCTGCACCCCTTTTAGAATTGTACCATTTAGTTTATATTGCTTCTCCTCATTCTCTGGATGAGAATGGCTGGTCTTGGTAGAAGATCATGGCTGATCTTCTATCTCAACTCCACTTTCCTGCCCTATCCCCATATCCCTTGATTCCCTTAGTGTCCAAAAATCTATCGATCTCAGTCTTGAATATAATTAACAACTGAGCATCCACAGCCTTTCTGGGGTAGAGAATTCCGAAGAATCACAACCCTCTGAGTGAAGAAATTTTTCCTCATCTTGGTCCTAAATGGCCGACTCCTAATCTTGAGTCTATGACCTCTAGTTCTAGACTTACCAGCCAGGGAAACAACCTCTCAGCATCTACCCTGTCAAGCCCTCTAAGAATTTTATACGTTTCAATGAGATCACCTTTCATTCTTCTACACTCCAGGGTATAGGCCCATTCTGCTCAATCTGTGCTCATTGGACAACCCTCTCATCCCAGGAACCAATCTAGTTGACCTTCGTTTCACTGCCTCTAAGGCAAGTATATCCTTCCTTATGTAAGGAGACCAAAACTATACACAGTACTCCAGGTGTGGTCTCACGAGAGCCCTATATAATTTCAGCAAGACCTTCGTCCTCTTATACTCCAACCCCCTTGCAATAAAGGCTAACGTACCTTTTGCCTTCCTAGTTGATTGCTGTACCTGCATGTTAACTTTTTGTGATTGTGTGTAAGGGTACCCAAATCCCTCTGACTACCAACATTTCTTAGTCTCTCACCTTTTAAAAAATATTCTGCTTTTCTAATCTCCCTACCAAAGTGGGTAATTTCACATTTCCCCACATTATACTCCATCTGCCACCTTCTCACCCTCTCACTTAATCTGTCTATATCCCTTTGCAGTCTCTTTGCGTCCTCCTCATAGCTTACGCTCTCACCTAGTTTTGTATTGTCAACAAACTTGGATACATTACACTCGGTCCCTTCATCTAAGTCATTGATATACCTTGTAAACAGCTGAGGCCTAAGCATTACTCCTTGCGGTACCCCACTAGTTACAACCTGCCAACCCGAAAAGGACCTGTTTATTCCTACTCTCTGTTTTCTGCCCGTTAACCAATCTTCAATTCATGCAAATATAATACCCCCAATCCCATGAGCCCTAATCTTGTCTAACAACCTCTTGCGTGGCACCTTATCAAATGCGTTTTGAAAATCCAAATATACTACATCCACTCGTTCCCCCTTATCCACCCTACTGGTTATACCCTCAAAAGATTCTAATAGATTTGTCAAACATAATTTCCCTTTCATAAAACAGTGTTGACTCTGCCTAATAATATTATGATTTTCTGAACACCCTGTTACTATGTCCTTGATAATAGGTTCTCGCATATTCCCCACTACTAATGTCAGGCTAACTGACTTATAGTTCCCTGCCTTCTCTCTCCCCCCCTTTCTTGAATAGCAGGGTTACATTCGCTGCCTTCCAATCCACGAGGGCCATTCTAGAATTTAGGGAATTCTGGAAGATCAACACGAATGCAGCCACTATCTCTGCAGCCACCTCTAGGATGTAGGCCATCAGGTCCAGGGGATTTGTCGGCTTTTAATCCCATGTACTTAGAATCAATACAGGAGGGCGATGAGAACTGTTCCGAATAGATCCTGAATAGACATAAATCAATGGGCATGGGTGTGCTAAATGGCCATTTCTCCGTGCTGTTCACTTATCTCTTTAAAGCAACAGATTCAAGAGGGAAAGTGACAGTCAGACATAAAAGAAAATAATATTGAAGCACGGGAATACGACAGAATGAAAGAGATAGAGTTGAGGATGGATGAAGATTGAGAGATTTACAACAAAACAGAGTGAGGGAAAATTACGAGGATCATGCACTGACTGGGAGACATTTGGACTGGTGGGAAGCAGAGAGACACAATGCATTGAAAGCTACCTCATACTGTAAGACTAGCAGACAGACTGGTGGAAAGCAGACAGCTATGCAGACGTGAAACCACCTTGACATTATCAACTTTTGTGCCTTCAGTACTTTAAGCACTTTGATTAATAAGGGACCCATTAACTGTCAGAATTTTAAAAGTGCACTGTTAGCTCAGGGAATTACTTGAATGCAGATTTCAGCATTGTGAATCCTCAAAGTCAATCACAGCTCACTCACCAATGAATGACACCAGTAAAGGTTGCAAATACAGCAAAAAAATCTACAAAGAGGAGTCACGTATTAGCACTGAGACATTCTGGAGCAAGCACCAAAAGACAACAGTTAGAGCCTCATTATTTTAATTGGCAATTTGTATAAAATGGTTGCTGTGACTGTTGTGGAAAAAAGACAAAAATAAACAAAGTCCCCCTTGGACAATTGTATTGTAAATCAGCTTGTTCTGTTGGTAAACTAAATGAAAGGCAGCCTCATGAACGCAGCAGGGGCAGAAATGCTCATTTACTTAACCAGCAGGTTAAAACATTTGACTGCATGATGAGTGTTTAATTAGCAACTCAAGCAGGCCAGCTTGCCACAGAGCAAGGTTAAAAAAAAGAAAATTAAAAAAACATCCTTGTGTATGTGATGAATAAATGAGAAAAGTTTTATGGTAGACAAGCAGGAATACCATCCTGATCTCAGTTGCCTGGCTGCAGCTGTCTTCTGGTCCAGCTGTTGCTTATTTTAGTATGGCTTTTATGTAATTAGCTATTTGTGTCTTTTGAGGTTGAGGAGGTCACTGTTGTTTGATCCCTTGTCCACATACCTTTATTGGTTATAGACTGTTATATGGGCTACAATGTGAAAACAGCATCACACACTGGAGGTTCATATGGCATCCTACAGTGGTTTTTTTCTCATGGTCTATCTTCATTAGCTCAACCCTGAGATATGTTTACGTTCTTGTAACACAATCCAACTTGTATTATGGAATAGTTGGGTGCGAAGGTGACACGGGAGCACCATTGGATTGCAGCATGTAATGGTGGGACAGAGAGTCTATCTTCCGTTATCCTGAATTTCCAATGTGGAATTAGCATGATGGGCCAAGTGGTCTCCAAATGGGGAAGAATTTCTATGATTCCAGAATTGAAGCAGCCTCCAGTTATAAACCTGTTCGGTGCCTGAGTAATTGTTTCTGAGAAATCTCCATAGTTTTCCTTTCCCAAGTCAAATTCTGCTTGTAGCTGTTTTTTTTGTGAACAAACAGATATAGTCTCATACATTGCTGCAGGAGTTCCTCAGGGCAGCGTCCTAGGCCCAACCATCTTCAACTGCTTCATCAATGACCTTCCCTCCATCATAAGGTCAGAAATAATGGGGATGTTCGCTGATGACTGCACAGTGTTCAGTTCCATTCGCAACCCCTCAAATAATGAAGCAGTCCGAGCCTGCATGCAGCAAGACCTGGACAACATCCAGGCTTGGGCTCATAAGTGGCAAGTAACATTCGCGCCAGATAAGTGCCAGGCAATGACCACCTCCCCTTGACATTCGACGGCATTACCATCGCCAAATCCCCCACCATCAACATCCTGGGGGTCACCATTGACCAGAAACTTAACTGGACCAGCCATATAAATACTGTGGCTACTAGAGCAGGTCAGAGGCTGGGTATTCTGCGGCGAGTGACTCACCTCCTGACTCCCCAAAGCCTTTCCACCATCTACAAGGCACAAGTCAGGAGTGTGATGGAATACTCTCCACTTGCCTGGATGAGTGCAGCTCCAACAACACTCAAGAAGCTCGACACCATCCAAGATAAAGCAGCCCGCTTGATTGGCACCCCATCTACCACCCTAAACACTCACTCCCTTCACCACCGGTGCACTGTGGCTGCAGTGTGCACCATCCACAGGATGCACTGCAGCAACTCACCAAGGCTTCTTCGACAGCACCTCCCAAACCCGCGACCTCTACCACCTAGAAGGACAAGAGCAGCAGTTACATGGGAACAACACCACCTGCACGTTCCCCTCCAAGTCACACACCATCCCGACTTGGAAATATATCGCCGTTCCTTCATTGTCGCTGGGTCAAAATCCTGGAACTCCCTTCCTAACAGCACTGTGGGAGAACCTTCACCAGACGGACTGCAGCGATTCAAGAAGGCGGCTCACCACCACCTTCTCAAGGGCAATTAGGGATGGGCAATAAATGCTGGCCTCGCCAGCGACGCCCACATCCCGTGAACGAATAAAAAAAAATACACGGTGTGATATATAATGCTGGTCTCATGGTTGGTTGGAAGAAATGCTGTCTTTTAGCTGTGTTTGTTGTAACAGGCTGCGAGAGGTTACTGCACCCCTTCTGAAGCAGGCAAGAATAACTGTTACATTTATAGGAAGTCATGATGTGGAGATGCCGGTGATGGACTGGGGTGGACAAATGTAAGGAATCTTACAACACCAGGTTATAGTCCAACAATTTTATTTTAAAATCACAAGCTTTCGAAGATTTTCCCCTTCGTCAGGTGAAAGTAACAGTGCCATCCCCTCGAGGAAGTAAGAATAATAAGTGTTATTATAGTTGCGGCATTACACACTGATTTCAACAGATGGGTGTCTCAATCATGGTGCATGAAAAAAATCAAGTATTTTAATATATTTTGTGGACATAAAATATGCCTCTGGACAATTATTAGGACTTGAGAGCATAATCTAGGCTGGTATTCAGTACAATATTAAGGGAATGCTGCATTATTGAAGGTATTTTCCCTCAGTGACATTAAACTGAATTCCTGTCTGCCTCTTGAATGGTTCAGGTGGATGTTAACAATCTCATGTCATTATTTAAATAAGAGCAGGAAGATTAACCACTCATCTATCTCTTGACTGTTTGTCCAATGGCTGCCATATTTGCCTACATAATAACATTCCCTACACTTCAAAAGCAATTCATCATGTGTGAAGTGCTTTGAGATGTGTTGATATGACAGGGTACTATATAAATGCAAATAATTTTATTGCGAGACACAAATACATACCATCCTCTCAGTATCCATTGTTTGGACTCTTGTAGGTTTATTCAGATCCAAAGTAGTCTGTGTACTCGTAATGGGAAAAAATAGCCCAATTCAGATGATTGGAACCCTTGTAGCTTTTAGCAATTCAGAACAGTAGCCGCCATCTGAACTTTATTTTAAACTGACAGGAGCAAAATCCACACATTTACAAAGACCATTATTCAGCTAGAATTAGTTAAACCTAAATTATGATATTCAGTTTTGTTAGTTTATAATCACATCCCTTAAGTCTCTGCTCTATATCTACTATCCTGATTGCCTTTATGATCTTATAAATTTAGATCACAGCTTACCACTGTTTCACTTTTACAATGACAAAAAGATTCAGTTCCCTTGCTGCTTTGTTTAGCTCATTTTTTAACACAGAACCAAAGTTGTTGTGCTCTTTAAATCTTTTCCAATACTTCAATTTCTTTTTACAAATACAGTGGTCAATAATTGGATGCATGATCTCACCAAAGCTTTATATAGTGGAAGTTGTATTCAGTGATTCTACTTATACACCATAATATATTTTCCTTGGCAATTATTGCCATATAATATCATAACACTGACCATATTTCTCCAACCAGCACATCAGAATCTTTTTTCCTACAGTACCTCTTTTAACAATATATCTCTCGTTGTGCCACCACATTATTTTTCCTCTATTGTCTTGCATTTTTCAACATTAAGTGCCATTGACCAGTTCATCTGCTCATTTTTTAGGCATGACAGGATCTCTGCAATATATCCTCCTCTGAATATTTAACTATACCCCACACCCACATTTCATCTCAAAGTTGTGTGTTTCATTTAAGATTCCATCATCAAGGTCGCTAATAATATTAGGAACATAGGGTCTTCAGACCATCAGACCATTTCTCCCTCAATTCATCTGGTCATAGCTGCACCATTAGAATTCTTTCCTTAGATAACTACCCCTATTTCAAAATAAGTTTCCAATTAGCGCTCTAATTTACAGTATGCTACCGGGAGGTAGTCACTGCAGTTTTTACTTTGGCTATAAGTCTCCCGTGAAGAACATTTTTGGATAGTTTCTCAAAGTTGCGATAAAACCCAAGTATGAAATCAGAATAGGTTAATCCTCTGTCTCCCACAGACTGACTACAGTCTATTCTATCATGGACTCCAGTTGACCCATTTAGTCTCCCTGCCTCTGCAAAATGTTTCCTGATTTCCCCAGAGGTAAATTAAGCAAAGCTGCAGAATATGTATCTAAGCTTCCCTCGACTTTATTCATTCTTGACTTGTTCGCCTTACTTGGCATGATATTTAGGTCCACGCAGTATTTAATCACCTCTATCTGTACTTATCCTTTAAGTATCTGTATTATATCCATCACTTTACCCTTGTCTGCCAAATACATCCTCAAAGAATGCCAATAAATTCGATGGGCATGACCTGCTTTTCGTAAACTCGTGTTAGTTTGGATTTAATACCTTGTTTCTCACTAAATTCTCTTGAACTGTTTCCTTTATAATAGACTCCAAGATGTTTCCCACTACAAGTTAACAGGCTGGCAATTCTCAAGGTCATACTTCTGAGTTTATTTTAAGAATACACTAATGCTTTTCCAAGCCCCCTGGCATCATCCCTGTGATCAAAAACCATTCACAAACTATATATCAACACACCCTCTTAGCTTTTATCATCAGGATTGAAAGCTTTTGCTAATAAGATACATTCTGACAGACATTTATTGTATCAATGTGTAGAATGCCTCTTTTGATTCTAATTTTGAGTCTGTTTTGTCTTAACTTGTACGATGGCCTCGATATTAATCCCCCGCCTCCCCATGACGGGTGGAGGGTGGGAGGTTAAAAATGTGAAAACGGGGAGCACGTCCCCAACCCGCGGCGGTGGTTTCGTTACCCGTCGAGAGGCGGGTTACTTCATTAACATATTTAACTCAGGCAACCACAGTGCAATTGGAAGCCTGATTGAAATGTAACTGTTGCCGGCCGAGTTTCCCAGGGCTCAGGAAACCCAATTGTAAACAATTTTACAACACCAAGTTATAGTCCAGCAATTTTATTTTAAATTCACAAGCTTGTTTACAATTGTCAACCCCAGTCCATCACCGGCATCTCCACCTCAGGAAACCCGGCAGTAAAAGGGAGGCAGGAGCTGCCAGCTCAAGAATGGGAGTTCCTTTCTAGCACTCCTTGTGGGCCAGGAGGAGCAGGAGTGCTCCCCCCGGCCACTAAAAGAAGCCTTCGACCACCCCTCTGCTGACTGGGGCCTCTCTCTCGCCCCTGCCGTGATTGCTGACAAACATCCCCACCCCCCAGCCCTGATCTCTCCCTCCCGTAATGTCCTCCCTCTTCACCCGCCACTCCCCCCCACATACATCCCCCCCCAAGCCCCGATCTCTCACTCCCTCCACCCTCCCAATTGCCGGGGACCGTTCCCAAGGATCCCCGACTGCGGCCTCCTGCCACTGGTTTTTCCGGCTGGCCATCCTGTCAATTTGGCCGGCTGCCTGGCGGGAGACAGAAGAAAAAAGTTATAATGAGATCCTGCTGTTAAATTCGGCAGGGCCTCCCCATCCCCCACTTTGTCGGGTTTTCCCCGCGCTACTGCGCTCCTCCGCACCCTCCCCACCTCCCCGTAAATATCGGGGTCTCTGTTCCTAACTGTTTAAAAGAGATTGGATCAATCATAAAATATAACCACCTTTAATGACATGAAGCATCAAATATTCCAATTCGGAATCAGTGTTTGGGTCAATAATACCCCTCTCTGGGGAAGATATCACTCCTCACAGCTGGGTTCACCACCCAAATCCACACTACTGCTCCTCTCAAATTGCTATTTTCCCTTCCATATTTAGTTTCTCTTTCTCCACCCTATTCGATTCCCCCCTTCCCATGCAGCACTATCATTTGCCACCTTATAATAATAAAAGTTAACAAGTTTTAAAATCTGCGAATGGGCACATGTGATCAAAATTTATTTTTGAGTTTAATTTTTATTGTAGTGACATGCGGCAATAGTGATCGGCACGCAAAGAGCTGACAAGGGGAGGGAGGGGCAATTGAACCTGCAAGCTTTTTCTCTTTTTCTACAGTGCTACCAGGCATTATAACTATAAGAATTCTACTGAAGGCTAGCAGCAGGCTGTCTAAACACTGAGCATGTAATAAGACCGCAGGTCACAGCGCAAATAAAATAGGAGTTCATTTTTGACCAAAGCGCTGAAGTTAGTTTCAACACACGCTGGTGCATTCTTTCAATCAGTGTGAACTCCCATCACTGAAGTGGAGTGGAACCTGATGTATTTGTAATAGATTTAATCTGCATTGAGCCAAATAGTCTTAGATAGTTTGGATCAAGTCAGACTCGAAAGGCCGATTGGATCGATGCATCTTGTTGTCTTAATTTAATCCAATTAAAGCCTTTATATGTAAATAGGGGTCAAGGAGTCATAGTGTTCCTTTGATTCCTGCCAAAATGTTAGGCTATTTAAACCTATTAAATAATCAATGCAAATTAATATGTTGTGGTCCAGGTTTCTGTGCCAATCTTTTATTCAAATTACAATAACAAGAGACATTAAAAGATCAATCTTTCACAAATGGGCACCCAGACCTGGCTCCTTAAGGGTTATATTTTGCTTTCTTGTGAATCCAGAGTTAGGTGTACATAAAGTAGAAATTAGTAAATCTAAATCAAGATGGTGGGTGCAATCGAATTTAATTCTGAACTTCCCGTGCAATCCCAAACCGTTAATCTTGGCCAAAGAGTACAGGCCAATCAGGATATGCTGTAATAATGCTGCTATTAAACTCCTCTTGCACCTAACTTGCCATTAAAACTGTATAAAGGTTTTTTTTTGTCCATCCATCTCTGTTATGCAAAAAGCTTTGACATGATAATGAAAATGAGAACTTGTAAAGCTCATTTCATGGACCGGGATGCTGATGATCTGGTTGACTGTAAGCACACTCAAATTTTGATTCTGGGAGAAGGGAGGATGGTCTATAAACGTGGACAGGAATCAAAGAATCTCAACAGTATTCTGGAGCAGCCAAGATCAGGAACTTGCCATGTGGGGAATTACCAATGTGAATCCACATCCTGGTTTGCTATTGCATTTGAGTTTGGACAGATGTAGCACCATGTCACCCTCATTAATTGAACTTTTGCAATAAAGTTTACAAACTTTTTTTTAATAGAGGTTATTAACATGATTACATCATTACATTACCAGTTCTGCCATTTAAGGCATACAAATCTTGGATTGCAAGTGACACCATTCCCTCCCCTTTCCAGAAAATTGCTATCACTCCAAGAAGTGTCCTAGGTGGCTCGGCCTTCAACCTTTCCCTCTCTTCCTTGTGGGCAAACTCCTGGGGCTCGATTTTACCGTCGGGTTTCCTGTGGGTTTCCAGCGGGGGGGCCCCGAAAATCCCGATATCCAGGCACGTGACCGGATCGCGCCACGATCCCGACCACTTCCGGGTTCCCCGATGACGTGCGGGGGTGCGAGCGCAGCCCCCGCTGGTGGGAATCCCGCAGGCAATTAAAGCCAGCGGGATGCCACTTGAGTGTATTTATTTTGCTTGTTCAGGTCATTAACTGACCTGATTAAGGGACTGTGTGTGATTTTGGAGAAACATGGGACTGTTTCACACACTGGTGGAAACAGTCCTAGTTGAACTGGACGTGTTGCAGCCATCAGCCTGTGGCAGCTGCAAAGGTCCATTTGACAGGGGGGGGGAGACCCTCACCCATTGCAGGAGGCCGCTCTGTCACTTGGGACAAAGTGTGGCCTCCACCACCCACCTCCTGACGCTCAAAGTCACCAACCTGCACACTCACCCCGGGGTCCGGAGACATGTGTCTACCTTGCGGACCCCCTCAGATATCCATATTGCGGATGGGGGCCGTCGTAGCTGCAGTCATGACCCCCTCGGAGGGCCAACAGCCTCACCAGCCTCGCCATCCATGCCGTCCACCTCTGACACGTGGAGCTCCACAACAGAATGCTGTGACACATCCACCTGTACAGCAGGAGGGAGGGCTACCGCAGAGAGAGACGCGTCGCAGAGGGCACTACCCTCGCCACAGGGTCCACAGACCGAGGCGCAGCTCCCCGGACCTCTCTGAGCAGCAGTGCACACAGAGGCGCAGATTCACTCGACATGTAGTCGTGGAGATCTGCAGCCTCTTTCATGCCGAGCTGCTCCTGGCTGGCCCCAGCACCATCTGCTTACCTGTCGCTGCCAAAGTCACCACAGCCCTCCACAACTTCTCCTCCGCATCCTTCCAGGGTGCAGCCGGGTACACCGCCGACGTCTCTCAGTCGTCTGCGCGGAAGAGCCCTGCAAATACACCTGCACCTACGCTGCAGTGGCACAATGGGTGGCATCAGTGGTGGGTCCTCATAGGGATACCCAGGAGCGGGCATTATTGCACAAAACAGACAGGATTCGTGGAGACATGGCAGTGGTGGTGCCAATATAATGTGTGATGTGAGTTGTTCTGAAATTCAATATAGGTAACACCCATGACAAACCCTCAAACACCCTTGTGCATCCCCTTCATGCTCACGACACGTTTGCCTTACGCTGCCTACTGCACATATGTGATGCATGCCCTGTGGCTGCAGCACAGGTGGTGGCAGGTTGAGTGAGGCTGGCCGTGAGAGAGATGCACGAGAGGGTGAGTATGGGATAGAGCCATGAGATTGTATGAGGATTGGGTTGCGTGTTAGTGGCGGGTGAGTACTGGCGAGGTGAGTAGGTGCAGGTAAGATGAGGATGGGGTTTGAGTGGGTATGAGGGTTGATGTGACAGAGTAGTGTTGGCGGTGCCGAAGGAGATGTGGGGTGGGGGCAGTGTTGTGGCAGATGGAGTGTAGGGGAAAGACTACGTGTTCTCACTGTGGCTGACCTACTGCGGTCATTGGAGCGCCTCCTGCACTGTATGCAGGTGGGCGATATTTTGGTGGTGCGGGTGACCTCCTCTGCCACCTCGAGCCAGGCCTTCTTGGTGGCAGAGGCAGGCCGCTTCCTCCCGCCCGCCGAGTGGAAGATCTCTGTCCTCCCCCTCCTCCTCACCCCATCTGATGATACCTGGGATGAGGCATCATTAAACTGGGAGCAGCCTTCCCCCTGGGCTGCTCCATGCTGTAATTTGTTCCATTGGTTGCAGCATCTGTCAGTGGAGGACTGCCCCTTTAACTAGAGAGCCTCCAGCTGACGGATCGTACTGCGCATGCGCAGCCCGCCCGACGCGCAGACCAGCAGCGCGCGGAGCCCGGAGGAGCAGGTAATTGGCTCCAATTCGTGGAATGCCTGCGACGATCACGCGGGCAACCCACCAATTTCACCGGGCGCGGAGGCCACGCGCCCGAAACCCAACCCGCCGGAAACCCGCAGGCCTGCTAAAATCAGGCCCCTGATCTCTGAAAAACAATTGGCCAAACATTGTCCCCTTGAAATGATGGGTATAAGTGCAGTACTAAAGTTGGCGCCTTGACAAGATGAAACCTTGTTTATTGTGGATACAGTCCTGAGCAAGAACGGGTTAAATCCCCTGATGTAAAGCTGACATGTAACTTGCATTGCATAATGGGTTAGTTCACCTTGATATTTTTCCAAATCACTTCTCCAACTACTATGTGCGCATTGACATGCAGTACACTCCTTGGCCAGGCAGGTGGGCTTTAATATGGATACGTGCGAGGAGACGGGAGTGAGAGACCAAGTGCATGGTTTAGAAAGCTGGGGTGGTATAGTCTTTCCGTTTCACTTGGATGGTCTCAAGGAGGTGGCAGATTGATCCACGTCTCTTGACAAGATACTCGTGAAATATTAATATTTGCTGCTGTCAGGTCTGGCTGCTGCTCTCATTACCAACCAGGTGAGAGGTGGACAAGCAGTGCTGTCAGGGCATTTCAGCTGCTTGCCTGTCAAGGTACTTGATCTGCTTCTCGCTGGCAGCAAGCTCTGAAGCTGTTTGGTAATTGCGAGGGATTTACAGGATAGCATACGAGTTTTCAAAGCTAAGACATAACCCTGCTAACGCAACAACCAAGAATATTTTAACAGTCAACATGCACAAGATACTAAATGACCGGCAGTGAATTACAAGGCAGGAATTCAATGAGTGAATGCTGACATCATAAACCAGCAGTTTATGAATGTGTACAGAATGAAGAGTTTGAGTTGCTACTTTAAATTCACCATATCGTATATAATTAATTTATTTAACACTATACTCAGCCATGCTGAGTGCAGTAATAATCTTGTCTGGTGTTATAATAAGTACGCATTTCTTTTCTAGCAGAGTGCAGGGAAATATACTGAGCACAATCAGTGATGCTGCACTGTAAAATATAATATACTGCACCTTACAAATAGGGAGTAATTTTACAAGTCCACCAGCAGTGCAAATAGGAAATTCAAGAATGCACTACCAATGAGTACATTGTTACCACACGGAATAGTTGAGGGGAATAGCATAGAAGCATTTAAGGGGAAGCTAGATAAGTATATGAGGGAGAAAGTAATAGAAGGATACACTGATAGGGTTAGACAAAGTAACGCAGGAGGAGGCTCATGTGGAGCATAAATACTGGCATAGACTAGTTGGGCTGAATGGCCTGTTTCTGTGCTGCAAATTCTATATAATTCTATGAGTTCACACCCAAATTTCCGATCTGAACTGCCAGCACATCCCGTGGCTCACATTGGGACTGGAGGCTGCGCTTGCAGGAGTGCTGGTCCGAGATAGGATTGCAATACTATACTCTGGGTTTCCAATCCATGCTCCCTGCGAGTGCGGCTCCCCTCTGGGGGAGCAGCATCATAGAACTGCCCCAATAAGCAGAGCAGCAAAAAAGAGGGAGTGCTCAGAAAAATAAACTTGGGAGAGTGGGGGAGAACATACTTAAAGTAAAACGAATGCATTTAGAATTTCTTCCCAGAAGGAACAAGGCAGCAAAAAGTTAGAGGATGGCCAGGAGTGGCCATCAGCTGGAGGGAATTTGAGCATGTAAGTTGATGTGAAACAGTTCTTGCAGTGGTATGTGAGACTACTGAATATAAGCTCCTACATGTCTGATATAAACTGTGATATGTTACACTAAATACATGATATGTTGCGCTAATGCTTATACCGCAAGTAGCCTTTAACCACATAGACTGTTACTAAATGAGCGTATTCAATGGAACAGCTATGCAAAGTGGTCTGCTTTTGGACCTTTCTCCAACTCAGTAGTTTGGCTGCAGGCTGGGTTAGCTTCAGCCACTTGGCTCCTTGCACCATTTATTCCAGGAGCTGCCCGTTCCCTGATTTCAACAGCATTTACAATTTAAATTAAAATAATGAAAATCCAAACGAAGACAAGGAATAGAAATGAATTATCATGTGATGCACAGTTGTTTTTCACGGTTAGATGTAAAAAAAACCTCCTATCATAAGAATATCTCTTAAAAGGGGCTCCATCAAACATTCCCTTAAAAAGTGCAGGTGAAGAGATTCCCTCTTAGTGGTGGCATGAGTCCTTGCAGTCTTAACAAGCAGAGTGTGGTTATGAATTTGCATAGCGTCAGAATCAAAGTGTAAGAAAATACCATGCACTTCAAGTACCTTTCTCACTCAAATCTGCACACAATCCAGGAATACTGGATCATATGCACGTGGAGACAGCTGTGAACAGATTTTATTTGAGAAATTGGCCTGTTCGTGAATCACATATTGACAGTGATTACAGAAAAAAAAATTCAAAAATAATCTGGTAATGGAGGAACTGCAATATTCCAAAACTGATACTCCTTAAGGTCCAACATCTCGTGACCTACCAGCAACATTATCACCACTTAAAGTGTAACTAATTCCCATTGCACACTCATTCACTGATGGAAAAAACTCACCAAATGGTTGGAAAATGTTTTGCAGAGAAAAATTTGCTTTTGTTAATGCAGTACATCAAAGTAATGTAGGATACTTCGCAATGAGCTCAAACATTAATCCCAATTCAAGGCTTCAAACCATGAATATAATTCACTCTAACTTTGCTCTTTCAGTTTATAACCATTTTGAAATTCACCAGCAAATAGACAGTCACATAAAAACAATCTGCGTATGACGAGGAATATTCTGGTAATGCACGGTTGTAAACACAACACTGCCTTGCTTTCTCTGCCGTGAGTAGACTCAAACAGCAAAGTGGAAGAAATAAACCTAGGTGGTTTACATTCTGTAAGGAAACAAAAAAAAATTGCCTCAGTGATTCAGATTCCTTGGTAAACTGCTCCAGCTTCACTCTTGAGGTTTAGGAAGTCACCTGAAGCTTCATTTTGTGCTACAGCACGCATTCAAAGCCAGCTGCTGCTCGGTTTCAACAGAGGACAAATCATTCTAGTTACTAGCTCAAAATTCTCACAATAAGAGAAAAGACTGAGACTGGACTTCTGTTTGATAACTGTAACGTAAATGTAGGTGATTTCAAAATGACTGGGAATGTTTAATGCCATTACACCTTGTTGGAAGCCACACGGTTTGACACGGTTTGATGAATTGAAAGATCTGCTTACAATCAGAAGCTGGACCTGGAACTGAAGCTTTCCAAGGCAGTAATAATGTTTTCTCAGAGTCGCTCCAAGTCTTATCCTTACTATTGTCTAGTGAGAGAAAGAAGCCATGGATAATTGGCGCTGGATGTTGTTTGTATCATGCACCAGAAGAAATAACACAATCTTTAGTTTTCTTAATGAGCAAACAATTTTAATATCCCTATTTTAATACCCACCCCCAACAGACTGCAATTAATCTGACAGCTGCTTTATATTTTTTACCTGGTGTTCTTCATGAAGTGCTGATGGTTATACTATCCCACATCATGGTTTCGCTCTTCATTTACAAGTACATGCTGGTAGATCATAACTCCACCCCTATAAGAGTACTGCTATTCATGCATTTTCAAAAAGGTCGCTGTTTGAGACGAAAGTTCCCAAAATATCAGACACTGACGTCATCCCCTGCACTACTATTTTTACTGATTCACAGATGATATAAAATGTGCTCCAGTGCAATAGTGGGGGACGCACGTTCAATCACTCAAGCCACCTAATTGCCGGTCTCAGTGCTGTGCAAAGTTGCTGGGTGCAGGATGTGCACTTCTCCATTTTGGAATGGAGGGAGCAGAAGATCAGAGGAAGAGTGATTTGTACACCATTTAACTGAAAGCAGGATTGGTGAAGGTCATAGTGGAGGTTGCCTGCCTGCCCTTTGGCCTGACGAGACTGGAAATAAAATAGTGTGACTATATAGCTTGCGTATTCCCACGAGCTAATTTTGAAAACCTAGTGCGCCTGGATGCAATTGAAACCAATCTTCCACTCCCCAACAACAGTTAATACACGCTCTTTATTAGCTTGGGAAGGAATACAGAGGCCTGCTCCACACTCAGCTATGTAGTGCTGGGAAGTGAAGGCCAACTTCTGCATCCAACGCTAACTAAATTCATATACACATTGCAGGCAAAAAAAAAACACAGGATCCAGTCAATGGCTCTAAATCCATGCCCACCAAAGATATACCATAATTACTGTAAATCTTTGCCATGATATGGACAAGGTTTCATTGCATATGCAGGGAAAAGTTTGTCCTCTGTGCATGTTTTTGTTAGGGATAGATGCAACTGAATTTCAAATGATGTGAATTGAACCTGAAAGGATGTCTTCGCAAAAAAGCAGAGAGAGCCTAGCTTGGGCCACTTTATGTTTCAATTTTTCACTTGTACTTGAGAACTGGCAGTGTCAATACGTAAGCAGAAATACGTTTTTCAACAATGCAGTTTCTGTCAGTTCTGGATATTGTGCTGAATTTTGAAACTCAGTAACTTCTCATTGTAGACACCCTGATATTCCACTACCTTGGTTTCCAAATCGATTGTTTATGGCTCTCTCACAGAATGCTGTAAAATGCTTGTGCTGGAGAACCATTTTTATATGACAGTACTTTATGGTCTGCCACCTACCTAATAACCTCTGCAACAATGATGCGCTTTTTTAGTTTCCAACATTAACACTGTGAAGTAGAATTAGAGCACTGTACACAATTTGCACCAATTTTTAGTCACACTAATTCTCTCCCTAGTAACGGTACAGCAAACTTCAATGGGTCAGCTACATATTGTAGTAATGTTACTTGTTTTTGCAAGCTCAGATGTCCAAATGGATTTTGGAAAGATTCCAAATAGGTCTAGTCAACTCCAATTAAAACCATCTATGATCCAAGCATTCAGTCCCAATGGACAGTCACTTCCAATGCGAACCAATGTCATTTTCCATTCACTCCCATCACACAGAATTCCAATAGATCAAGACAATTCCTATTTTCTTCCATTGGGCCCAAATGGGCCAACCCCCATTTTTACCATGATGCGAATGACTTTGCTGCACCCCAGCAGTTTGTAATAATGAGGTTTTATTTTCAACGTGTTTTTTGAACAATGTGCATCTGACTAAAAAAAAATCATTTTTTGATCTGTACTTCATTCATTTGTGACTTTACTTTTCTTCTACCTTCCATTTTTTTCCCTTTAGCTTATCCCATCTTTTAGGCTCTTGCCCTCATGCCATGTAACACTCTCCAAAAGCTACATGATATGCCAATGCAGTTTTATGATAGATCACAAGGAAGTGGGTAATAGTAGCCATGGGGAGGGTACTTCCCTCCATGTAAGGGAAGAGGGTTTGACTTCCACTCCATCTTGCTCAACAGCCCATTCAAATGACCACTTAACATGTAGAAAGTTATTGGCACAAGCCTGCCAGGCACTGCGGATTGATATGTGACCAGATTTCTCTCTTGCGCCATGACTACTGGTTTGTAGTAGCTCGAATATTACAAAAAGGATATTGAGGCACTGGAGAAGGTACAAAAAAGCATACTAGGATGATACCGGAACTGAGAGGTTATGCCTATCAGGAAAGATTGAGCAAGCTGGGGCACTTTTCTCTGGAAAAGAAAAGACTGAAGGGTGATCTGCTAGAGGTCTTTAAGATTATGAAAGGGTTTGACAGGGTAGACGTAGAGAAGATGTTTCCACTGGCGGGGGAGACCAGAATTAGGGGCCATAAATATAAGATAATCACTAATAAATCCAACAGGGAATTCAGGAGAAACTTCTTCACCCAGGGAGTGGTTGGAATGTGGAACTCTCTACCAGGAAGCTAGATAAACAGATGAGAGAGAAAGGAATAGAAGGATATGTTGATGGGGTTAGTGGTATGTTTGCGAATGTACAAAGCATTCAAAACAAAATTGAAGAGTTAGAACCATTAATAACTAAGGAGGGGTTTGTAATATTTATTATAACAGATATAGCTTAAGTTTAGACAGAACTGGGGACGTAATATTCCAAGTTATAACATCTCCAGGAGGGAAGAAAGGGGGTAGGGTGGCCGTGGTAGTAAATGGTTCTATTGCTAGAATGTAAGGGTGCCCCAGGGAGTTGCGGTCAAACAGAATCGACACAGAGTTAAGAAATAGGAAACATAATGATGCAATGTTTAGTGTGCATTACAGACCACCAAACAATGGAGATGAGGTAGAGGAGGAGATCTTCAGACAATGCAGAGGAACATAAGAACAGGGCAATAATATTGGGTGATTTTAACTACTTCAAGATAAACTAGAATAATGGGAAAGTTTTTTAGAATGCATCCATGACTACTTCCGAGATCATTATCTTTCTTCTCTAGCAAGGAAATAAATATTTCTTGATTTAGTTTTGGGAAATTAAACAGGGCAAAATCCTAATATGAGAACAAATGAACAATTAGGGAACAGCAACTATAACATGCCTAGGTTTAATGTAAGAATGGAAAAAGATGGTGGAATCAAAGGTGAGGATGCCATGCTGGAATCAGGCAAAGTTTAGTGAGATAAGAAGGGATGTGGCTCAAATTAATTGGACTAACAGTTGACCAATGCTCGGATCTGAATATCCAAGGGTATTCGATATTTAGGAAGGACAGGCAAAAAGGAAAAGGAGGTGGGGTGGCATTGTTAGTAAAGGATGAAATCAGAGAAATAGTGAGAAAGGATATTGGCGCAGAAAATCAAGATGTAAAATCAGTCTGGGTGGAGTTAAGAAGCACCAAGTAGCAGAAAACACTGGCGCGAGTTGTCTATAGGCCTCCAAACAGTAGTGGTAATGTAGGGGATGGGATCAAACAGGAAATTAGAGATGCATGCAACAAGGGTGCTACAGTAATCATGGGTGACTTTAATCTACATATAGACTGGCCAAACCAAATTAGCATTAAGGTGGAGGTTGAATTCCTGGACTGTGTACGAGATGGTTTTTTAGACCAGTACTTTGAGGAGCCAACCAGGGAACTGGCTATCCTAGATTGGGTATTGTGCACTGAGAAGGGGTTAATTAATAATCTTGTTGTGCAGGGTCCTTTAGGGAAGAGTGACCATAACATGATAGAATTCTTCATTAAGATGGAAAGTGAAGTAGTCCAATCCAAAATGAGGGTCCTAAAGCTAAACAAAGGAAACTATGAAGGTATGAGGAGTGAGTTGGCTATGATAGATTGGAAAGCTTCATTAAAAGGCATGACGGTGGATAGGCAATGGCTAACATTTAAGGAATGAATGCATGAATTGCAACAGTTATACATTCCTTTCTGTCGCAAAAGCACAAAAGGAAAAGCGGCCCAACCAAGACTAACAAAAGAAATTAATGGCAGTATTAGATCCAAAGAGGAGTCATATAAAGTTTCCAGAAAAAGTAGCAAGCCTGAGGATTGGGAGCAGTTTAGAATTCAGCAAAAAAGGACCAAGAGATTGATTAAGAGGGGAAAAATAGACTATGAGAGTAAACTAGCAAGGAACATAAAAGTGGACTGTAAAAGCTTCTACAAGTATGTAAAAAGAAAAAGATTAGTGAAGGCAAATGTAGTCCCTTACAGTCAAAAATGGGAGAATTTATGAATTTATAATGGGGAACAAGGAAATGGCAGAGCAATTAAACAAATACTTTGGTTCTGTCTTCATGGAAGAGGACACAAATAACTTCCCAGAAATGCTAGGGAACCAAGGAACTAGTGAGAAGGAGGAATTAAAGGAAATTAGTATTAGTAAAAAAATAGTACTGGAGAAATTAATGGGACTGAAAGCCTATAAATCCCCAGAGCCTGATAATCTGCATCCCAGAGTACTAAAAGAGGTAACCATGGAAATAATGGATGTATTAGTTGTCATCTTCCAAAATTCTATAGATTATGGAACAGTTCCAGCAGATTGGAGGGTGGCAAATGTAACCCCACTATTTAAAAAAGGAGGGAGAGAAAAAACAGGGAACTATAAACCAGTTAGCCTAACATCAGTAGTAGGGAAAATGCTAGAGTCTATTATAAAGGATGTGATAATAGGACACTTAAAAAAATATCAACGGGATTAGACAAAGTCAACATGGATTTATGAAAGGGAAATCATGTTTGACAAACCTGCTGGAGTTTTTTTGAGGATGTAACTGGTAGAATGGATAAGGGAGAACCAGTGGATGTGGTTATTTGGATCTTCAGAAGGCCTTTGATAAAGTCCCACATAAGAGGTTAGTGTGCAAAATTAAAGAACATGGGATTGGTGGTAATATACTGGCATGGATTGAAAATTGGTTAACATACAGGAAACAGAGAGTAGGAATAAATGGGTCTTTTTCGGAGTGGCAGGCAGTGACTAGTGGGGTACCGCAGGGATCAGTGCTTGGGCCCCAGCTATTCACAATATGCATCAACGATGTGGATGAGGGAACCAAATATAATATTTCCAAGTTTGCTGATGACACAAAACGAGGTCGGATCATGAGTTGTGAGGAGGATACAAAGAGGCTTCAAGGCGATTTAGACAAGTTGAGAGAGTGGGCAAATACATGGCCTATGCAGTATAATGTGGATAAATGTGAAGTTATCCACTTCGGAAGGAAAAACAGAAAGGCAGAGTATTATTTAAATGGTGATAGATTGGGAAATGTTGATGTACAAAGGGACCTGGGTGTCCTTGTACACCAGTCACTGAAAGCAAACATGCAGATGCAGCAAGTAGTTAGGAAGGCAAATGGTATGTTGGCCTTCGTTGCAAGAAGATTTGAGTTCAGGAGCAAGGATGTCTTACTGAACTTATACAGGGCCTTGATGAGACCACACCTGGACTATTGTGTGCAGTTTTGGTCTCCTTACCTAAGAAAGGAACTACTTACCATAGTGTGATTGCAGGACTGTCGTATGAGGAGAGATTGGGTCGACTCGGCCTGTATTCACTCGAGTTTAGAGGGAATCTCATTGAAGCATATAAAATTCTGACAGGGCTAGACAGACTGGATGCAGGGAGGATGTTTCCTCTGGCTGAGGGGTCCAGAACGAGGGGTCACAGTCTCAGGATACGGGGTAGGACATTTAGGACTGAGATGAGGAGAAATTTCTTCACTCAGAGGGAATTCTCTACCACAGAAGGCTGTGGAGGCCAAGATACTGAATATATTTAAGAGGAGCTAGATAGATTTCTAGACACAAAAGGCATCAAGAGGTATGTGGCGAGAGTGGGAATATGGTATTGTGATAGAGGATCAGCCATGATCATATTGAATGGTGGAGCAGGCTCGAAGGGCCAAATGGCCTTTTTCTGCTGCTATTTTCTATGTTTCTATATAAACAGGAAGCAGTGGGAAATCCTCAAATATGAGATGCATAAAGTACAAAATAAATACATTCCTATAAAGTGAAAATGCTGTCCATCAAAGACTAGAGTTCTATGTATTAATAGGGAGGTTAAAACTAAACGGAAATTTAAAAGGGAGACATATGATAATGTTAAGGCTGCCAATACTAAAGATAATCATGAGGATTATAGAAAGTGTTGTAGGAAGGTCAAAAGGGAGATTAGAAGTGGCTGAAAGGAACATGAAAAAAGTCTAACAAACAATATAAAAGGCATATAAAGAGTAAAATAATAGTTAAATAGAGGGTAGGACCACTCAGGGATGAAGGAGGCAGTTTATTAATGGAGGATCAGGGTATGGAGAAGATATTAAATATTTTACTTTTTTTTTAACAGATGATGGTGGAACTGAGTACTGGAGGAGGATAGGGGACAATTGTTACAGATTACTGTAGAAAAAGAATTGGTTCTGAAAAAAAAGATAGTTGAACTCAAAGGAGATAAATCATCAGACCCTGACGGCATGGCCTCTGGGCTGCTAAAAGAAACCAAAGAGGAGCTAGCTGAGGCTCAGGCCGCAATTTTTCAATCTTCCTTAAATGTGTAAATTTAAAGAAGAGGAAAGCAATTGATGTAACACTGTTGTTTAAGAAGGGACAGAAGACTAAACCAGGTAACAATAGATCAAGTAGTATAACGTCAGTTGCATCTAAACTCTTAGATAAAATTAGTCAACATTTAGAAATGCATGGGTTAATCATGGATTCATTGAAGACAAGTCATGTTTGGCAAATTCTATTGAGCTTTTGGAAGAAATGATTGATTGGATAGATAAAAGGAATGCAGTAGATGTAGTTGATATGAATTTTCAGAAGGAGTTTGATAAGGTGTCTCACGAGGCTTGTTCAAAAACTCCAGTCATCTGGTATAAAAGCAAATGTAACAGCAGGGACAGAAAGTTAATTAGGGACAGGAAATAAAGAGCTAGGGTAAATAGCTGTTGCTCGAATTGAAGAAGGGTTGGAAGTGGTGTACCTTAGGGGTTGGTGGTGGGTCCTCTTTTGTTCTCCATATATATATATATATATATTTATTTATTTGAACCCACATTTCTCTGTTCATCCATACCCTCAACATCTTTTCATTGTGCCGAGATTCCTGTTCCTTGTTTTTCCTTCCAAAATGTATTACCTCATACTTATGCATATCAAATTGCATCTGCCACATGTTTGCCTATTCCACTAACCTGAAGTCTTTTATAGTCCTCCTTGCTGTTTACCAAACCTTCTACTCTTGTGTGGTCAGAAGATTTTGAGATTGAGTTCCCTATACCCAAGTTCAAATCTTCAGGGGCACAGAGTACAAGAATGGAGAAATAATAAATTTGTACAAAACATTAGTTAGAGTCGTGTGAGCAACTTTGGGCACCCCATTATAGAAAGGACATTAAAGCCACACAGAGCATATAACATAGATTCACCAAGATAATTGCCAAGAATAAGAAACTATAGTTATGAAAGACTTGAGGTATTAGGACTATTTCCACTAGAGAAAAGAAGGCTCAGAGAAGATTTAATAGAGATATTTAAAATTATAAAGGGCTTTAATCGAGGGAATAGGCTGTTTCGTATGGTTGGGAAGTAAGTGACAATGTGCCATCAATTTAAAATTGCCCCTAAAAGAATGAGGTGAAATGTTAGGAGAAAGTTACACAGAAGTTGTTGGAGCATGAAATGCTTTGCGGAGTGGTTGAGGTGGAGAACATTACATCTTCTGAGGGAAAATTGGATAAATATTTTAAGCAGAGGATGTTACAGGATTATGGGAAGAGAGCAGGGCAATGAGATTCATTTTGGATTGCTCTCGCATGTAGCTACCACAGACACATTGGCCCCGATATTAGAGTGGAGACCGGATGGCATCGGGGGGGTGAATGGGCGTGCGGGTAACCCGCCCAATAAAAAATGTCCATTCCCCATACGACTGTGATTCAATTGCTGCCACTTAACGTGGCTTCCGGGTTTGCTGTCTGAAAGCTGCGCAGTGGGCGGATTGCGCACCCGCATCACGGGCTGTCAGTTGGAGGAGCTCTATTTAAAGGGGCAGTCCTCCAATGGCTTTTCCTGGAGCAAACACCCACGCAGCAAAGGGGAAAGGCTGCGCCAAGGTTCAACGATGCCTCACTCCAGGTGCTACTGGATAGGGTGGGGAGGAAGAGGGATCTATTTTACCCGGCAGACGGGAGGAAGTGCCCTGCCTCTGCCACCAAGAAGGCCTGGCTTGAGGTGGCAGAGGAGGTCACCAGCAGCAGCAACATCTCGTGCATCTGGGTCCAGTGCAGGAAGTGATTCAATGACCTAACTAGGTCAGCTAAAGTGAGTACACTTACTGATTCTCCTACATTCAGTCTTCCACATCATCGCCCACCCCCCAACTCATTCTGCACTGCCAACACTACTCTATCACCTCACTCCTCACACCCACTTAAGGCTCATCCTCAACTTACTTGCACTTCCTCAGCACTTCCTCACCTCCCCATTAGTCACCCCACCACTACCACTCAACCCAATCCTCAAACAATGTCATGGCTCTGTCTCATACTCACCCTCTGATGCACCTCTTTCACGGTCAGCCTGACCCAAATCAGTGCATTCATCGGTTGGCCACTTCACCATCACTCACTCACACGTCTGTACTTTCTCCCCTTATGGGAGAACAGAGCTCAGAATGCACGGGAGAGAGCGAGGACCGGAGGGGGGCAGCAACAAATCGCCGTCCTCACAGAGGCGGAGCAGGAGGTGCTGGAGCTCAGCCGAACCCTCGAGTGCCTGTCTGTCCGGGACGCCGAGAATGGCACCTGACAAATGTCTGGTGGCACAACTTTAACATTCATCACACACAATATGAATTGATGTTAACATGCCTTGCCATCTTCAGCACCTCAGTATGCTCATCGCAACATGACACATCTGTGATGATGCTTAATATTGCCTTCTGTTCTCTTACATGGCCTTGAGCAACTGCTGTGACGGCAGAGGGCGATTCCTCAGAGGACCTGCCGGCCTCTGAGGGCGCACCGTCACATCTTAGTGAGCCATCCACCAGCGCAGATACTCACACCTCAGTGGGTCCTAGTCCTCAGTTAGTTGGGTTGGCACCTGGTGAGTTACCACACACAAGTAAGCATGAGCAGATACTGGTGGCAGAGGCAGCTGTGGTGAGTCTGCGTCGGTGGGAACACTCCTCTCCAGGCTCTGCTCAGCTGGACGCTGATGCGGAACTCTGGGGGCCATCTTGTAAAAGGAGAATGATTGAGGGACAGCAGCACATTTGCGAGGTACTGGAACAGGTGCTACGCACATTCTCCACAATAGCCCAGAGGATGGAGGAGTCCAACTCCTGCATTAGTGGAATGGTGGCACATGTACGGGAGGGAATCTCTGAGATAGTGTCACAGGGACATGAGGGAATCTCTGAGATAGTGTCACGGATGTGAGGGAATCTCTGAGATAGTGTCACAGAGATGTGAGCAACTCTCTGAGATACTGTCACAGGTAAGTGTGGAAATGTCTGCGATGGAGAGAAGGCTAGCCTCCATTGAGCTTCAAGCACGGCTCACAAATGAGTCCATTCAGGCCCTGACAACGGTCGTTCGGACTCAGGCCGAACAACGTTCTGCCGCCTTAAACAGGCAGACAGTTACTCTAGCACTGACCTTACAAGGCATCACATATGTCCTCCAAACTGTCGCCCAGCAGAGTGGTAGGAGTGATGTGGGCCTGGCCCAGGGGAGGAATGATGATGAAAGGGGACATGGAAGTGGTGATACCACTCAAAGTGCTCCCACATCTCACCCGTTGCCCCCCTCTCAACCAATACCCGCAATGCTGCCTCCTTTCCAGGCGGCCGAGTCTGCCGCTGTACAGGTGCATGTGAAGCAGTCTATGGAGGGGCCCTCACAGGCTCCAAAACCCAGAGGGCATGGACTGATAGCATCTAAGCAGTCAGGGCATGAACATGAGCAACCTGCCACTACATCTGTTGTCGCCACAGGGGATACACCACGTTGAAGTTGTCGTAAGAGAAAGGCGAAGATTTTGTAAGCACAAAGGGTGTGCACAAGGGTGTTTGACAGACTGTCATATTTTTCATTTATATTTAGTTTTTGTTGAAGTGACATTAAATTTTATGATTGTCACCACTGCTGCCACATCATGCCCATTCTTGACTGGTTTTTGTGATAGGGCCCTTTCATGAGGTTCACTATGAACGGCGACACTCGATGCCACCCATTGGGTCACTTTACAGTGGGTGTATGTGTAGTTGCAGGACTGTTTTGTGCTTGGAGGGGTGGGCGGCCTGATGTGGACGCTGCTCTTTCCAGGCGGTGTGAGGACTGGACAGTTCACACTCTCTGATGTTAGGAGAACTGTTCACGTATCAGTGACTCCCTGGTCTCACGAGCAGCCAGGTGAGCCGCTGCTCTGCCCATGGGTTCCTCCTCCTCCTCCTCCATTTGGGTGGCAGATGAGGATGGGGCCTCGTCAAGCGGCACCCCTCTCTGTTGTTGCCCTCTGTGCTCTTGTGCAGGTGCCTGTGGCGCAGCACTGTGTTGTGGAGCTCCAAGTGGCGGAGGTGGACACCGTGCCTGGCGAGGCTGGTGATGTTGTTCGCCCTCAGATGTAATGGTGAATGCAACCATGGCGCCCCCCCCACCCCCATCCTGACAGTGTGAGTTTGAGGGGGGTCCGCAAAGATGTGTGAACAGAAGAATTTTGAGTGGAAAGTAAGAATATTCAGTGAAAGCACAAAGATCTTGCAGCCAAAACTTTGTCTGAAAGAACTGAGTGCCCTGCTGCAATAAGTGACCTTTTCTCCCCATCTGTCAAAGAAACATTTGAATGTCCCACTGGCTGCTGGCTGAAACACGTCTGTTGCAACATGGAGTGTTTCCCACAGCACGGGAAACACACTAAGGATGCTTGAAAATCGCACCTCTGACTCAATGTGGAGAAAATTAAGTTTCCGCGAAAATTGAGCCCAATGGGTCAAATGACGACCTCCTTCTGTTCTGTAAACTTCTATAGTTCTCAGTAAGTGAAAATGAGTAGTGGAGACATTGCATGAAAACTGGAGTCTGTGAGTGTGCAGTTAGGCAAGTGTACACTCTTGCACTTTGTTCTTGAGATGTTTAATGCCACTGTTACGTTTTCTGCAATGTTCACTAAAATAACTGTACAATTTCTCGGAAAAGAAGAAAAAAAAAATTGGTCTTCAATGGGTTAAATGATTTACCACTTTTATAGAAGAACTGGCAATGATTCTTCTGTATGAAGGGTTCAATGACAAGAATAAGGAACTATTTTACTTCAGATAATTAGACTTCTCATTGTGTGATATAAGGATTGAGCTTCTCTTCACCTTCTATTGGGAATTCTGTTACTTAACCTTTGTCGATAGTACTACTTGCTAACAGATTGATTCTTCCCCATCTAACTGCTTTGCTGTTACAGTTCTCATCTGTCTGCAGCATAACTCCTGCTGTTTTTATAGACTGAATGAAAATCAAGATAATTATGGCCTAATCTCAAGGTATTTGCTTGTAAAAGATACAGATGTAAAACAAAAATGTATGCAGTTAAAAAGGGGGTCGTTTTAATGTATTTGGTCTTAAAGATGGGATCTTTATGACTATAGCAGAACACTTTAATGTGGAGGGTAAGGATGTGAATGAAAGGTATTGTACAAAGGAAAGTTGCTATCGTGATGACACTGTGAGTGATCACCGTGATGCAACGATCCTCTATATGAGTTTTGTTACTCATTGTTTATGTTCTCTGTCAGCTTCAAAGGCCACTGTGCTATTTCTAAGACAGTTCACTGTGTTTGCTTACGTACAGAGGAGGCTATGCTATCACAACAAACCATGTGACAACATTGGTGAAAGACTTCTTTCTGCTGTACATAATGAAATCTTAAACCTGTTCTTTTTAAATGGTTTTATTATTTTGATAAACATGGCATTCTCCTGTTTTGTTCACTTTTTCTTTAACTAATTATAGTTTTAACTGAGATTATACCTGAAATAACAAGGACTGTAAAAGTTTACAATGCAGTAGGTACAGTGGTTTTTCCATTCTTTGGCAGCAAAATAGTCCCCGTCACACATCATTCTCTTAATTGTGGTCTCATGTCAAGTCATGGGTCAACTTACAACACTCAGATACTTTTTCTCTTCTCAGTCATCGTTCTCTCTGTCTGTTGTGGCCATTGTTAGGTCCCTTTGGCAGAAAAATAGTCCCCATCACAGATCAAGGGGCATCACACAACAATCAGATTCAATCTCTCTCTCTCTCTCTCTCTCTCCTCAATCGTCTCTCTATATGTCCGATATATTGTTAGGTGGCGCATCACAGATTTTGCCCAGTGACGAAGAGAACAACAGCAGAGTTTGTTGGAACAGTTTATTCCTGCAAATAAGCCTGTCAGGAAAGCTGCAGCGATGCACCATTTCAAATGAGAACTACTCGCAAAATAGAAATTTGTTTTTTCATTCCAATTACGCAACAAATTGAAAAAAGGGAAGCTTATGGAGGAGAGGAGGCTTAGAGGTGAAATCTCTCCTTCAATGAAAAATGCAAGAATGCCTGCTTTTTCTATAATTAACGGCCTGATAATGAAATCACAACAACACACTGTTTTGGAACTCACAAGTTCTGAGAAAGCAATTTTTTTTACTCGGTCAAAAACTGGCATTCTCTCTGATTTTGCTAAAACAGGAGTTTCACCTCAGGTGTTTTGATGTTGTGATGTTACCATACAACACACAGATTCTCTCTCTCTCAATCCAGTCTCGGACTGGGCAGGCGGTGTAACCTTAGCACTCACCCTTCATCACAAACCATTACCTTTTCTATATAAGGTCACCATGCAACATGGCCACTCCCTCTTGTAAGTCATCTTTGGTGTGCACGATATAACACTCAGGGTGATTGTCCAACTCCAAAATGCTCTCTTGTCACAAACCGTTCTCTTATTTGTGTAACCAATATAAAGTTGGAGATGATATTCCAGCATTACAGCTGCAATGATATTGGGTGCCAGCGTTCAGCAGAAAAATCGACCCCATCACAAATCATTCTCTTAACTGTGCTCTGATGTCAAGTTAGTGGTCAGCCTACAGCACTCGGATACTCTCTCTCTCTCTCTCTCACTCTCTCCTCAGTCATTTTTCTCAAGTCTAATGTATTGTTAGGTGCCTGAAAGGCCAATTTTACCTTTTAGTGGTGGTGGAAAATGGGTTGGCAGATTAACTGACTGTTATACATGATGTTCCTTTCTGTTTTCAGTCCTGAACTCTCTAACTTACCTAAAATGATCTTTCAGCGTACCTAGCATAACGTTACATTCCCTGAGCTCCTGTAGGACGAGAGGATGTGTAATCAATATCAAGCAAACAGAAACTTCACCTGTGTAGAGTCCTCAGGAGTTTGGTTTAAAGACGTTTAAACATGATGGGTTTCTGCATGTATTTGATATCCGGCTGACCCCAACAAAAGTTATGTTTTCCTGCATTCAGTTTTCGCTGCATACTTTAAAAAAATATTTTAATGAGATTTCCTGAAAATAAGCTTAAGGATTATTTCTTCACATTCGTGCAGCCAAATTAGACAGGCGCTCCAAGCTTTGTATTGACTGGCTGGTCTGCCTACACCTATTCATAGTGAAGGCTTTAATGTAAAGTAATGTGCTTTCTCGTTTAAATTTCAAGACTGCAGGCTATCCTTCTTTTGAAAAAAATATCTTAACAAGAGGCTGGTGCCCTTCTCTGAGGGAAAGTCTAATAACAAGACTGCCAGCCTACTTACCAGGCAAAATCCAGACAAAATCTCTGTCAGTACAGAGCAGTCCTCATCATCCCAGGCATGACACAAGAAAGAGCAAAGAGATATTGAAGGGCCCCCTTGGGATTGCCAAGCAAAAGGTGGTAGAAATTTTATCTGAGGGATGTTTTATTCTCTCCGATTCTGCATCAGAAAACTTTTGAACTTCACAGCATTTCAGAATAATTGTCTTCCAGATGCATTTGTTTGTGAAAAAAACACAGTACAGACAATGTTTAGCCTGATACGCAATTGATTGCAGCCAACAAAACTTAAACAAAACTGTTAATTTCATGGTGATTTTAATATGTTTGATGTGAATTTTTTTAAATGCATGTGCCTAGGTGGCATACTGCAGCTAACTATCGTAGCATGGTCTCACCTCTTGGACCTGCATTCAAATCGAGGCTAGACTGATGAGATGAAAATCACCTCTCAACCAACTGCAGAGGGTTCGAAGTGAAATGACTTTTGGACAATCACAAGCCAATTCCCTGGTGGGAGTGAGTCCACAGCACTGACTGTAATCTGACACTAATTGGTGTTAAATTCTCAGTCTGATTCAGAGAGAGGAGGATGGCTGGTGTGGGAAATGGAAATATCGCACTGGGGCAGTCAGAGGATGCTGTTCTGAGGTTGGGGTTAAGACATACTGTTGATGCAGATCAGAGGAAGCTTTTCTCTGTATCTGACCTGAGGGTGCTTGATGATGACACTGGGTTGAGAGTCTGAAAACATTTCATTTCCAGCACAGACATAGTTTGCCTTGGTGAGCACTAGTTCAGCTCCCTCCTCCACTCTCTGCCAAAAAAAAATCATGATATTAAATCACAACAAAAGCTTCTGCAAGCTATTGGCCCAGAATTTGCTGTCAAAATAACAGTGAGGCTAATGGTGCTCACCATTATTTATGCACAAATGGTGCAGCAACTTCAGGCGAGGGCAGATGTGCAGTTAAACGCAGAAATCCAAAAGTTGCTGACCGAGATACGCCGCTCTGCCGTTACCATCACAAAAACGGCATCTCGCTGTCTGCCTCACCGTTGAAATGTATTGAACGGCGCGAAGTTCCTGTATTTGCATGGTAGGTACGAGTTAAACTCACCACAGAAAGTTAAGTCAAGTCATTTCAAGTCTAAGTACCCTTTTACATAGGAACAGGAGTAGGCCATTTAGCTCTTCGAGCCTGTTCCACCATTCAGTGAGATTGTGGCTGATCTGTGACCTAACTCCATTGTAGGGAATTTAGGGTCTCTCCCAGAGATTCGTGGACCTGGACAATAGTCCAGACAAAGAAAGCCACCCTAACATGGTATTTCCTTAATCAAAGTGATTATTTATTTAGTGATTTAAAAAGAGCACATATCAAGCATGAAGCAACTCAATCAATATGAGACAAGTGCCAGGCAATGACCATCTCCAAAAGAGAGTCTAATCCCCTCCCCTTGACATTCAACGGCATTACCATCGCCGAATCCCCCACCATCAACATCCTGGGGGTTACCATTGACCAGAAACTTAACTGGACCAGCCATATAAATGCTGTGGCTACAAGAGCTGGTCAGAGGCTGGGTATTCTGTGGCGAGTGACTTACCTCCTGACTCCCCAAAGCCTTTCCACCATCTACAAGGCACAAGTCAGGAGTGTGATGGAATACTCCCCACTTGCCTGGATGAGTGCAGCTCCAACAGCACTCAAGAAGCTCGACACCATCCAGGACAAAGCAGCCTGCTTGATTGGCACCCCATCCACCGCCCTAAACATTCACTCCCTTCACCACCGGCACACTGTGGCTGCAGTGCGTACCGTCTACAGGATGCGCTGCAGCAACTCGCCAAGGCTTCTTCGACAGCGCCTCCCAAACCCGCGACCTCTACCATCTAAAAGGACAAGAGCAGCAGGCGCATGGGAACAACACCACCTGCACGTTCCCCTCCAAGTCACACGCCATCCCGACTTGGAAATATATCGCAGTTCCTTCATCGCCGCTGGGTCAAAATCCTGGAACTCTCTTCCTAACAGCACTGTGAGAGAACCTTCACCACACGGGCTGCAGCGGTTCAAGAAGGCGGCTCACCACCACCTTCTCAAGGGCAATTAGGGATGGGCAATAAATGCTGGCCTCGCCAGCGACGCCCACATCCCATGAACGAATAAAACAAAATGTGGATTACTCTACCCGACAATGCAAGTGGGGGTTCACAAAGTTCTTTATTTAATGATTTAAAAGAGCATATAAGTAGGCATGAAGAAAAGCGAGCAAGTAGCATATACAACCTTATGCATCAAAGCAGCCCTCTAGGTCCAGAAGTAAGGTGTCAATTGCTGCAGTAACAGGTGCGACGTTGAGAGATGTGCCGAGTTATGTGTCGAGGTTCTTCTCATCAAGGTTTGTCTTTTCATTAAAGTTTAAAGACAAAGTGATTCGGTCAAAGCTCAGAATCAAAGTCTTTTTGTCAAAGTTTAGAAGCAAAGTATCAAAGTGCTCATTGTTGGAGGAGCTCATACTGCAGTCGTTAACTCTTGAAGCTTCTTCCAGTTTCTCCGACGTTGCCTGTTGTCTTGACTGCTACTGTGTCTTATCTTGATATGCTTCTGTGCAAATAAGTGTGAACCAAATTACGAGAAGGCCCAATTTATCCACAGCATTAAGATGGATGGCTGTTTGGACCACTCGTGAACCGTATGAACCCTTTATATCCTCTCTATGTGAAGCCAGGTGTCCTATCAGTTCTTTGTCCTTCGCAATTGTTGTTGACATCGAAAATCTTCTGGAAGCTCCTCCTTATCAGTTGTTATTGAAAGTTGCAGCCTGTTTACAGTTTCTGTACAGTATTGCTCCTGCAGTGTTAAACTGATGTCCAACTGTCCAATTTAAACAGTCTGCACTTTGCTGTTTTGCAATTGTGCGTTGATACTGTAATATCCAAAGGTAATGTCCAAATCCTTAAAGGGACTGGTTAACCCTTTATGTTGAATCGTCCAGTAATTCAAAAGAGTAAAATGGGGTTTGACCCAATGTCCAAAATCCTCACACCATATACAATCATAGAATCAAAAGGGAACTGGATAAGTACTTGAACAGAAAAAATTTGCAGGGCCACGGGGATAGGGCGGGGGAGTGGAACTCGCTGGATTGCTCTTGGATAGAGCCAGCGCAGACTCGATGGGCTGAATGGCCTCCTTCCATGCTGTAACCTTTCTATGATTCTGTGATTTTAGCCCTTTATCCCTTCATACTTTTGGTTAACAAAAATCTGTCAATCTCAGATTTAAAGTTAACAATTGAGCTAGCATCAACTGCCATTTGCGGAAGAGGGTTCTAAATTTCTACCACCCTTTGCGTGTAGAAGTGTTTCCTAACTCCACTCCTAAAAGTCCTGGCTCTAACTTTTAGGCTATGTCCCCTAGTCCTAGACTCCCCAACCAGTGGAAATAGTTTCTCTCTCTCTACCCTATCAGTTCCCATTAATATCTTGAAAACTTTGATCAAATCGCCCCTTAATCTTCTAAATTCCAGAGAATATAACCCTAGTTTGTGTAATCTCTCCTCCTAATTTAACCCCTGGAGTCCAAGTATCATTCTAGTAAATCTACGCTGCACTCCCTCCAAGGCCAATATATCCTTCCTCAGGTGTGGTGCCCAGAACTGAACAGAGTACTGCAGGTGTGGTCTAACCAGGGCTTTGTATAGCTGTAGCATAACTTCTACCCCCTTATATTCTAGTCCTTTAGATATAAGGTCTGCATCCCATTAGCCTTTTTGATTATTTGATATTTTAAAATATAACATTTTAATGATCTATGTACAGGGACCCTTAAGTATCTTTGGACCTCCACTGTTTCGAGCTTTTCACCATTTAGAAAGCACTCTGATCTATCCTTTTTAAGTCCAAAGTGGATAACCTCACACTTGCCTACATTGAAATCCATTTGCCACAGTTTAGCCTATTCATTTAATCTATTAATAGCTCTCTGTAATTTTATGCTTCCCTCTGCACTGCTTACGATGCTGCCTATCTTTGTGTCATCGGCAAACTTGGATATGTGGCTCTCTATCTCATCATCTAAATCATTAATAAATCCAGTGAATAGTTGTGGCCCCGACACAGATCCCTGTGGGACAACATGAGTCACATCCTGTCAGTTTGAGTACCTGCCCATT
Source organism: Heptranchias perlo (assembly GCF_035084215.1). Taxonomy (NCBI): domain Eukaryota; kingdom Metazoa; phylum Chordata; class Chondrichthyes; order Hexanchiformes; family Hexanchidae; genus Heptranchias; species Heptranchias perlo. Next base: position 21,477,709 of record NC_090338.1, read on the forward strand.
ATCCCTACTCTCTGTCTCCTGCCGCTCAGTCAATTTCCTAACCAGGTCAATAATTTGCCCTCAATTCCATGAGCTTCAACTTTCGCGTTTCAAGGTGTTTAACGATGTGATAAGTGTTAATTAGTGCCAGGCAACCTCTCTGGCACTGAAAATGAAATATTATAAGTTTGGAGTCTCATTCATTTTTATTGTCTCACTCTTTATTCAATCTTTCTTTCCCTCTCATTATTTCTCTTTCTGAACCTGATTTGACATTGAATTCACCATTCTAACTTAAACTTCCTTCTCTGTCCTTGTGCTGTTAATTTCACAATCCTTCAATATGAATAGTTAAGGACATACACAGTTGCTTGTCCTGATCACTCAGATTCCAGATGCCCTGCAGAGGGCGCCGTGCCCTTTCCATCTCCCACTTGCAGCAACTTGTGGTGCAAAGTATCATCAGGATTAAATGGGCATGGGCAAATCTAGCTAACGGCAGGTGCCTTTTCCCCTGCTACAGCAAATTGTGGGCCATTAATGTTTACAAAATAAGATTATAAGTCAGTAAATATGTTTCTAAATGTGTGACGATTTGAAATCCATTAAAAGGTTTATGCACACAGTTCTTGATAAGGTTTACATTTTTATCATCGGCAAGACAGAAATAATAGGACACAAATTTAAGATAATCACATCAAGAATTAAAGGAGGTAAGAAAAAAATCTTTATGCAGAAGATCGTTAGGATGTGGAATTCTCAGCTACAAAACAATATTGAAGCAAAATCCATAAACTGTTATAAATAGGAGTGAAATAGTTGCTTGAAAAAGAAAAAATATGAAGTGATATGGGGAGCAAGCTGGACTATGGAATTAGACTAGATGGCTCATGTGGGGGAAAAAAAACACTAGCACTGACCTGATGAGTCTTTGCTGTAATATTCTATGATTCTATAAGCAGTTGTGAAGGTAAGACCATGTAAAGAATGTTCAGTCTGTCTAGCTTGCTCCCTTCACGTACACAAAAGAGCCATTTGAAACATTTTTATTTTCTGTCCGTTTCTGACTGATCCCATTTCTACAGCAAATCAGATTTCCGAAGGATTTTGAGATCTGTTGGCAGAAAGTAATCAGTGTTTGTTACTTCATCAGAGAAATAGTCACAATACATAGTTCTTACTTGTGCATGAAAAATTTGCTAACTAATAGTGTATTTTCATTAGTAAATATTAATAATGTATTAGCAGTCTAGAATTCTGAGTTGGTTGATAATTTTGTCATATGAAATAGATTTTGTTCTTTATCCAGTTACTCATGCTTCTAAATATTTTATTGACAAATATATGAATATAAAGTTCAAGTAGTGTGGTTTTCTACCCTTGTGATGAAATATTTGTGGTATATTTTCCCTTGTATAATGAATGGTTGATCTTGGTCTGGTTGTCAGACACAATACCCAGTCGAGACAAGATGAGCAGATAGGGTTGAATTGAGGGAAAGAGATGTGGGAGATGTCATCTAACTGATCCTATCAGAATTTTTGCCAGAACTGCAGTGAAAGAGACTTGCATTTATTTGGGGCTGTATCAATGTATCCTGTGTCTTAGAAGTGCCTCAAGGTGGCTCACATACAATGAATTACGTAAAAGTGCAATTAGTATTTTTATGCAAGCAAACAAAGCAGCCAACATGTGCACAGCAAGATCTCACAAACAGCAAATGACCATTGTTGATTGAGGGATGAATGTTGACTAAGACACTAGGAGAACTCCCTTCTCTTCTTTGAATATTGCCACGAGATTTTTTAATGTCCATCCGAACAAGCAAATGGGCCCTTATTTATCATATCATCCAAAAGACACATGTAGGGATAGAATGAAAACCGTTCAGTGAGAGGCAGAATGGATCAACACGGTGTTCTTTTGCCTTTGCTTTCAGAAGCCGAGTCTGGTTGACATTAATTGGGATGACTGTCTTCTCTCTATCTAATGTATGGATTCTATGCAAATTGAGTTTTGGATAGTCTGAACTGAGTTTTTAGTAATTGCAAGATTGCAGTATAATCCTGCCCACAGGTGAACCAATCAAAGCACTGATGCAGAAAAAGGGCACTGTTCTGAGGCTGGGATTAATACGCATCATTAGGGAAAAGTCAATAATGGTGTACTCTGCAATGTAGCATATTACCTGACTTAGGGGTGTCTGATGGTGACACTGGATGTCAAATGTGGAACAGAGTCCCATTCCCCACTGCTGCCATCCCTCACTTGAACATAAAAACTTATCAGAAAAAAAAACTGTGCAGAAAATCAATGAGAGACAAATAATGAAAATATATTGGGGCAGAAATCGCTTGTGAAATAACGGAGAGCTCAACAGCGGTCTCTGTTGTTAGTGGCAAAATGGAGGCGAACATGTGCAGTGAAACGCAGAAATCCAGAACTTGCTTCAACTGATACGCTGGTGATAGCTTCAAATGAAAGGTATATCGCACGCTGCAATCAGATAAATCATTGAAAATGTGCAAACTTGCTTATCTGCCCAGCTGGAAAGTAACTAATTACGCCACAAAACAGGTACGCTTAAAAATATCAGGTCTAAACAAAGTTTTAAACAGTAAGTCTTAATGACTGGCAAACAACTAAAAAATTAACTTTTCAAAATGTGGAGTCTCATTACTCCATATTTTAATAGCTTTTGGTAATTACAAAAAAAATTCAACTAAAAATTGTTTTTTTTTACTTTTCCCTTCTGTCTCTTTTATTTATTTCAATTATTTCTTACCCTCTTGTTTATTCACTGTCCATAACTGTTTTTACAAAGATTTTAATGTTGCACCTTTCACTTCCTAGTTTTAAGCCTGTAGAGAGTTACCCAGCTTCTCCCAGGGTCTTACCTTCGCTTGAACTGACGCTGGGCTCTTCTACGCTCCCTATTCCAGGAAGTGCCCGAAGAAAAGACCGCGGTAAGTTCGTGGGTTAGTATAAATCTAAGCAATATCAGCTCCAATCTCAACTCCAACTGGTATTTTCAGCTGTTGGATCTGCAATAGATAATGCCATGCCTTCTCTGTGTGGCACAGTACTATTTTATCGATTCTGGAGAAGCTATCAGGCAGTTGTGTTTCAGGACCTTCTGAAGGCTGAAACATTTCTTTAATGCTGCAGTATAACAGAGCTGTCATTTGATACCTTTTTAGAGTGGACAATCATTCAAATGTTTCCATTGAGTTGGAACAATATGTTCTTTGTAGCCACATCCGAGTGGCAGCCATAGAAAGGTGCTATACAATACCAGGCAGAGAGGAAGGAGCTACTGCTTCGACATGCACAGGGGGCAGAATACTCCTCTCCTCAACTTCTTTTCAAGTAGACTCATTGGAAGCAAACACTGAATTGAAGGAATATTGTGCAAAATAGGACTTCGATGACAGGCAACTGTGAGGAGGTCATGTGTACAAAGTTGCATTCAATTTACACAAAATAAGGTCACTTTCATTTGAATCCAGGACACAGCAATGGCCACTGTACTTTTCTTTCAGGATAAGGTGGGAGAGATCAATACTATGGAGTTTTACTCAATTGTGCTTGGAGTCAATGCAGAACTTTACCTCAGAAGATTAAATTAGTCATGTGGCAGCCCATCATGTGGCAGATTACACCTGATCTATGGAAGGAAAAGCCTTGATAGGCCAACTGGCTTTTTTTCTTGTTCCATGCTTTCTTGAGTGCTTAAGAGTATGTTAAGACAGATAAAACATAATGATAACATTTATTACAAGTTGTTGAGCAGTTCAGCAGATGAGTTGTTGTGGCTTAATTTCCCCCCCACCCATACACCAGCCATTGCCACCATCACCCCTAATGGGCCACCAGGAATACAAATTGACTTGAAAGAATCTGAGAGAAAAACAGTAAATGCTGGACACATAGCAGGTCAATTTGCATGTGGTGAAAACAGACGTCAGAACTGAAAGGTAAGAATTGAACGAGCGTATAGTAATAACCAGAAAAAAGGGAATATCTATAATCTACATCAGCTGAGTAGTGCTGATGTAAATTGTAGATATAGTGCTGAGTAAAAATATTGGGTTAGAAATGCATCTTGTGCGATAGCGCAACACGGGTCGTGTCACATTGGCTGCCCGTTATACTCCCCACCTGATACTCAGTTCCATTCACGCCCAAGGTGGATCTTTACCCCGATAAGTTCAGGGCTAGGCTTTTGAAAGAAGTGAGTCCTTCAAGTAAACATTTTGAGGAAGGTACTCAAGAAATAAAAGACAAGTTTCTGGTTAAGTTTAATCAACACATTGTGTAATATCTATTTTTAATGTCACTTTAATGCTACAGATTTATTTTAGATATTAGAAAATTCATGGACAGAAAAGATGGTGGACAAAACATTTTCAAAAAGTATTTTAAGTGATTTGATTGGTTTTACCTTTTCATTTTTTTGTGCTAATGTCTGGTCAGTTAGAATTGGTTGTTTACATAAATCTTCTTTCCCATTGGTGACTGCTTTCCTCATTTTTGATTCATACTCTCACTACTGCTTCAGTTCTAAGTTGGCTCTAAGTTAAACTGCATCAAATCAATAAAAGTGGATTGGAGAAAGTGTGACAGGAAAGTAAGTGTGGCACTGTAGAAGTAAAACTTAAATTTATTATAAAGTCAGCAAATAAACTGTAAGCACGCTAAGTGCATCAAAAAACTAAGAGCTGGTTCTCAGCTCAGTGCTGGGAAACTGGTACTCAACAACTCAGAGAGATGGATTCTCATGCTCTCTCTCCCCCCGCAAAAGTATTATCAGACCTCCTCTTCCCCAATGGTCCCAGACGCTTTGTCTCTTTAATGCTCCTGGATCCAAAAACTTCCTCTTCCACAATCTTGCCAGCACCTTGGACCTCCCTCCTCTGTTCTTTAGGACCAAGACCCTACCCGCTATCAATGGTACCAGACCCTAGCATGCTCCTCACATCAGTCCCACCCTCAATGCTTCCAGTGCCCTACCCACTGCTCCCAGATCCCACCTGTTGCTCCCAGACTCCTTAGATACCATTTAAAATTCTCCCAGACTCTGTGACCCATTCTGGTGTTCCCAGCCTGCAGGATCCCTCTCGCAGTGCTGATACATCTCGGGATCCTGAGGACTCATCTACCCAATACTCAGATTCCAATACTCTGTGGTTCGCCCACACCCAAGCACCCCCTCCCAATAATATACCATGTGATGTACAGCATAAAACAACACATCCTCTGATTCACCATTTTCAATGGAAAAGAAAACCATGCAGGGTGTATGACGGGGGGATGATTCGCTACCACCTTATATGCGTCCCCGCCGATGTTGACTTCTACCCTCACTATGAGCAATGCCACAGGGAATGCAGACTGAGGTATTCCTGGAGGAATTTCGTGCCTTGGTGGATGATGGTTGTCATGGTGAATATTGATAGCCAGGGCTTGAGTCCTGCTGATGCCTAAGAACATTGACATCGACGGACAAAAATCAACAACCAGTAACTGGGAAATAATATAGTCAGTAAATTGTATTACATTTTGGTAATTTACATATGAACTGTGGCCACATTTCCATAGACTACAGGTTGTAAACTCTTCCCAACACCTGAGGCACAGCAATGATGTTCCAGCAGATTGCAATGTTTTTCCACACCCTCCCTCCTTTTAAGTTAAAGAATTCCATGTACTGTGTGCGTAACTCTTCCAATTGAGCAATAGTGTCAAATTGTCTAATTTATATTAATATTGGTTTCTAGCCATGAAGTGTATTGCTGTTCATAGGTTCCCTCATTGACGTGGAATCTTCTGCCTCGGAGAGAGTACTACACTCCTCATTGATCACCTAATCACACAAATGCTCCATCGATAAATCAGTCTAATGTACGTTCCATTTGTAGCCCTGTGATTCCTCCTATTTATATTCCCTCCTTGCCTCACTGAAGCATTCTATTGGCGTTATGTATTCATTATCTGTTCTATGTGGAGTGTGGTTAATACATACAAGCCACGGATTCTGCATTGCTCAATCACGCCCCAATCGAGCTACTGCACAGTGCAGGCCAAGTAATGACTTTCTGATTATCTGTCATTATATGATGAATGAAATAAATATGTACCATTCAGAGTAAATATAGGATGGTTAACACATCATCAGTGTTAAATTGTGGGTGTTGAGGCAGTGGGAAAAGGTTATAAAAGGCTGTACATCTCTAACTAGGGTTATGTAGACAGCTGGGAGGATTGCAGTATCAGTGAAACTGAAAGGCAAACAACAAACTGGCATTGAGGAGAAGAAATAAAATCCACTTGCAGTTAATTGAGAATTCACTTTGGGGATAGTCTCTGGCAGATCTGTTTACTTTCATCTTTCAGGGAGCTACTTTTCTTCAGTGAATTAGTTGATCACGACAAAATTACATTTAGTTACTTGTTGCAAAGAGTGCTGCTAAGGCATTAATGTGTCGCAACCTGTGGCATGTTTGAATTGCAATGTGTACATGAACTCAGCACGCAGATAGTAATAAATAACTGGGTGCAATTACAAAGCTGTAGTTCAAAAGGGATTCAAATGGTATATGTTGAAAGCTAGGAATGATCACAAGATATCAAAGCTGACATGAATGCAAAGAGTGAGGCATAAGCAAGTTATGATTGTCATCTGAAGCTGAAATTCTAGCCATGAAATAGAATCATAGAATGGTTACAGCACAGAAGGAGGCCATTCGGCCCATTGAGCCTGTGCCGGCTCTTTGTAAGAGCAATCCAATCAGTCCCATTCCCCTGTTCCTTCCCCATAGCCCTGCAAATTTTTTCCCTTCAAGTATTCATCCAATTCCTTTTTGAAAGCCATGATTGAATCTGCTTCCACCACCCTTTCAGGCAGCACATTCCAGATCATAACTACTCGCTGCTTAAAAAATTTTTTCCTCACGTCACCTTTGTTTTTTTTGCCAATCACCTTAAATCTGTGTCCTTTGGTTCTTGACCCTTCCACCAGTGGGAACAGTTTCTCTTTATTTACTTTATCTCAACCCTTCATGATTTTGAACACTTCCATCAAATCTCCTCTCAACCTTCTCTGCTCTAAGGAGAACAACTCCAGCTTCTCCAGTCTATCCACGTAACTGAAATCCCTCAACCCTGGAACCATTCTAGTAAATCTTTTCTGCACCCGCTCTATGGCCTTCACATCCTTCCTAAAGTGCAATGCCCAGAATTAGACACAATACTTCAGTTGTGGCTGAACCAGTGTTTTATAAAGCTTCAACATAACCTCCTCATTTTTGTACTCTATGCCTTTATTTATAAAGCCCAAGATCCTGTGTTAAACTGCTTTCTCAACCTGTCCTGCCACCTTCAAAGATTTGTGCACATGTACTCCCAGGTCTCTCTGTTCCTGCACCCCCTTTAGAATTGCACCATTTAATTTATATTGCCTCTCCTCATTCTTCCTGCCAAAATGTATCACTTCGCACTTCTCTGCGTTAAATTTAATCTGCCACGTGTCCGCCCATTCCACCAGCCTGTCTTTGTCCTCTTGAAGTTTATTACTGTTCTCCTCACTGTTCACTACACTTCCAAGTTGTGTGTCATCTGCAAATTTTGAAATTATGCCCTGTACACTCAAGTCCAAGTCATTAATATACATAAAAAAAAAGCAGTGGTCCTAGTACCGATCCCTGGGGAACACCACTGTGTACCTTGCTCCAGTCCAAAAAAAACCTTCACCACAACTCTCTGTTTCCTGTCACTTAGCCAATTTCGTATCCGTGCTGCTACTGCCCCTTTTATTATATGGGCTTCAGTTTTGCTGACAAGCCTATTTTGTGGCACTTTATCAAATGCCTTTTGGAAGTCTATATACACAACATCAACCGCATTGCCTTCATCAACCCTCTCTGTTAATTCATCAAAAAATTCAATCAAGTCAGTTAAACACGATTTGCCTTTTACAAATCTGTGCTGACTTTCCTTTATTGATCCACACGTCCAAGTGACTATTAATTTTGTCCCGGATTATCGTTTCTAAAAGCTTCCCCACCGCTGAGGTTAAACTGACTGGCCTATAGTTGCTGCTCTGATCCCTGTACCCTTTTTTGAACGAGGGTGTAACATTTGCAATTCTCCAGTTCTCTGGCACCACCCCCATATCTAAGGGTGATTGGAAGATTATGGCCAGCACCTCTGCAATTTCCACACTGACTTCCCTCAGCAACCTCGGATGCATTCCATCCGGACCGGGTGACTTATCTACTTTAAGTACAGCTAGCCTTTCTAGTACCTCCTCTTTATCAATTTTTAGCCCATCCAGTATCTCAGCTACCTCCTCTTTTACTGTGACTTTGGCAGAATCTTCTTCCTTGGTAAAGCCAGATGCAAAGTACTCATTTAGTACCTCAGTCATGCCCTCTACCTCCATGCTAGATCTCTTTTTTGGTCCCTAATTAGCCCCACCCCTCCTCTTACTACCCATTTATATTTATATGCCAATAGATGACTTTTGGATTCCCTTTTACGTTAGCCGCCAGTCTATTCTCATACTCCCTCTTTGCCCCTCTTATTTCCTTTTGCATTTCTCTGTACTTTCTATAATCAGCCTGGTTCTCACTTGTATTATCAATCTGACATCTGTCATACGCCTCCTTTTTCTTCTTCATCTTACTCTCTTTCTCTCTTTCGTCATTTAGTGAGCTCTGGCTTTGGTTGCCCTACCTTTCCTCCTTGTGGGAATGTACCTAGACTGTACCCGAACCATCTCCTCTTTAACGACTGCCCAGTGTTCGATTACAGTTTTGCCTGCCAATCTTTGATTCCAGTTTAACCGGGCCAGATCTGTTCTCAACACACTGAAATTGGTCTTCTTCCAATTGAGTATTTTTACTCTAGATTGCTTCTTGTCCTTTTCCATAACTAATCTAAACCTTATGATATTATGATCACTGTTCCCTAAATGTTCTCCCACTGACACTTGCTCCACTTGACCCACTTCATTCCTAGATCCAGCAATGCCTCCTTCCTCGTTGGGTCGGAAACATACTAATCAAGAAAGTTCTCCTGAACACACTTCAGAAATTCCTCCCCCTCTTTGCCCTTTACACTATTACTATCCCAGTCTATATTAGGATAGTTGAAGATTATCATTACTCTATAGTTCTCACACCTCTCTGTAATCTCCCTGCATATTTCCTCCTCTATATCCTTCCCACTAGTTGGTGGCCTATAGAATACACCCAGTAGTTTAATGGTGCCTCTATTGTTTCTTAACTCTAACCAAATAGATTCAGTCCTTGACCCCTCCAGGACATCCTCTCTCTCCAGCACTTCAATATTCTCCTTAATCAATACTGCCACCCTCCTTTTTTTCACTTCCCTATCTTTCTTGAACACCATGTATCCAGGAATATTTAGCACCCAATTCTGCCCTTTTTTGAGCCAGGTCTCTGTTATCGCCACTGTATCATATTCCCATGTGGCTATTTGCGCCTGCAGCTCACCAACCTTATTTATCAGGTTTTGTGCATTTACACATATGCACTCAGACCAGTCTTCGACCTTCTCATATTCTCTCTTAGTCTGATCCCACCTAATACTGTACTATTTCTTACTCTAGTGCTATATGTCTCTCCCAATCCTTTGTGCACCTTGAGAGACATTTCTGTAGATTTGGAAGCTGTTTATAAATTAACAACTCCTACCCTTGGGGAGGAGGTTAAGTTATCCAGATCAGAAAAAAAACACCAAATAATGTCAGGATTTCTCTCTAATAATTTTTAAAAGCTGTTCAGTTGAAGTGTGTCAAGCACTCACTGGATACACTACTTTTTTGTACATAGATAGATACTTTAGAACTCAAGAGGCTGTTTTCCCTGTTTTGGGACAGTGGGCCATCTCTCCTGGTTCCCCCAACTGCCCTGTCACTGGGCTGGAGCAGCCCAGCCAAAGTATGCTGCACCTATCCAAGCCCAGGAGCACCGAAATTTCTTGTCATGGATCACGTCATACCCAATGCTGTGTTTAGTGCTGGAAAGCAGGCACGGGAAACCTGGAAAGAGCTGTAGACCGCAGAGTAGAAGGCTCCGAGGTCCGAAGATCTGTTGAGAAAGTTTGAAAAATCGTAAAAATTATCTTTTTGGCATTTTCTATGGCTTGCTGCAGCCCTCTCTTTGATCCACTGATGGGGGCTCCTGGCACAAGTCCAACGCAAGCTTTTTGGAGAGACCCTGCCTCTGGGTGCCCCATAGTAACTGTAGGAGAGATAGGCGAGAGGCCAAGATCACTCCCTCTTTAGCATGACCTTGTTCTGCCTCCCCTCTCCTCCACCATGAGCCTTGGAAATCTGACGACAATGTAAAAGGGGCAAGATCCAGTGGCAGACGTCATAGCATGTTCAATGTAGATGAAATGTGTTGACCTTCACAGAGAAGGATTAATACAATTAGCATAATCCCTACAAGTTTATTGAATGATAATCAACAGTTGGTTACTGGAATATAATAAAGCTGAGAAATATTATAAAGAAAACAATGGTACCTGGGAGTGATTATAAGGTGCAATCTTGTTGACATCTCACATGGTTTCTAAATGGAATACTTGATGCCTTGGAGCTGCATTCATCCTGGAATGCAAAGATAACCCACTATATATTCTCCACTACAAACCGTCTTCTTAAAACCCCTCTCCCCTGCTGCCTCCACCCTCACCTCCAACAAGAAGTGCGAGGACCTCATGGACTACTTTGTTGCTAAGATTGAGACCATCAATTCCGCTGCCTACCCCCCTTCCCCTCGCCCACCAAGCCAAACTCCCCCTAAGGGTCCCCTCTGCCCTAGGCCTGAACTTGCATCTTTCTCTAGTTTCTCTCCTACCTCCCCTCATGCCCTTTCTGAGCTCATCTTGGCCATGAGATCGACCTTGTCCTCCCTCGACCTTAATTCCACCAAACTGCTGACCACCCAACTTCCCTTCTAGGCCCCCATGTTACCTGGTATTGTTAACGGTTCCCTCTCCTCAGGTACTGTCCCCCTCCCCTTCAAATTTGCTGTCATCAACCACCTCCTCAAAAAAAACCACCCTTGGCCCCTCTGTCCTTGCAAACTACCACCCCATCTCCAAACTCCCATTCCTCTCCAAAGTCCTTGAACGTGGATTCGCCTCCCAAATCCATGCCCAACTTTCCTGCAATTCCATGTTTGAATCCCTCCAGTCAGATTTCCACCCCGCCACAGTAATGAAACGGCCCTTATCAAAGTCACAAATGACATCCTATGTGATTGTGACTGTGTTAAACTATCCCTCCTCATCCTTCTCGACCTGTCTGCAGCCTTTGACACCGTTGACCACACTACCCTCCTCCAAAGCCTCTCCTCCGTCATTCAGCTGGGTGGGACTGCGCTAGCATGGTTCCATTCTTATCTATCCAGTTGTAGCCAGAGAGCCACCAGGAAGCTTATCTTCCTGCTCCTGTATTGTTATCTCTGGAGTCCCCCAACGATCTACCCTTGGCCCCCTCCCATTTCTCATCTACATGCTGCCCCTCAGTGACATCATCCGAAAACATGACGTCAGGTTCCACAGATACGCTGACGACACCCAGGTCTCCCTCACCACCACCTCCCTCAACCCCTCCACTGTCTCTGATTTGTCATATGTAAGGAATCTTACAACACCGGGTTATAGTCCAACAATTTTATTTTAAAATCACAAGCTTTCGGAGATTATCTCCTTCATCAGGTGAGTGAGTCACTCACCTGACGAAGGAGATAATCTCTGAAAGCTTGTGATTTTAAAATAAAATTGTTGGACTATAACCTGGTGTTGTAAGATTCCTTACATTTGTCCACCCCAGTCCATCACCGGCATCTCCACATTCTGATTTGTCATACTACTTGCCCAACATCCAGTACTGGATGAGCAAAGATTTCTTCAAACTAAGTATTGGGAAGACCGAAGCCATTGTCTTTGGTCCCCGCAGCAAACTCTGTTTCCTAGCCATCAAATCTATCCCTCTCCCTGGCCACTGTCTGAGGCTGAACCAGACCATTTGCAACCTTGGCGTCCTATGTGACCCTGAAATGAGCTTCTGACCACATATCCGCTCCATCACCAAGACTGCCTACTTCCACCTCCATAACATCGTTCATCTCTGCCCCACCTCAGCTCATCTGCAGCTGAAACCCTGATCCATACCTTTGTTACCTCCAGATTTGACTATTCCAATGGTCTCCTGGCCGGCCTCCCATCTTCCACCCTCCATAAACTTGAGCTCATCCAAAACTCTGCTGCTCATATCCGAACTCGCACCAAGTCCTGTTCACCCATCACCCCTGTGCTCGCTGACCTACATTGGCTGCCGGTCCAGGAATGCTTCGATTTTAAAATTCTCACCCTTGTTTTCAAATCCCTCCATGGCCTCTCCCCTCTCTATCTGTGTAACCTCCTCCAGCCCTATAAACCTCAGAGATTTCTGCACTCCTTCAATTCTTGCGTGTTGTGCATCCCCGATTTTAATCGCCCCACCATTGGCAGCCGTGCCTTCAGCTGCCTGGGCCCTAAGTTCTGGAATTCCCTCCCTAAAGATTTCCGCCTCTCTACCACTCCTCCTCTAAGATGCTCCTTAAAACCTACCTCTTTCACCTGTCCTATTATCTCCTTATGTGGCTTGGTGTGAAATTTTGTTTGTAAATGCTCCTGTGAAGTGCCTTGGGACTTGTCACTACATTAAAGGTGCTATATAAATGCAAGTTGTTGTTGCTTAGAATTTGTAAATGAGGGGTTCAGATGATTTATATATAGGATGAGCATCTGGAAGTGAGTTGCAGTCTGTAACGAATTACATATCTAACCTATAAAAGAAACTTCAGAATATATTGCTGTAGTGCCTGAGAACAAGTAACAGAATCTGAAGATTATAAATGTAACCACTCAACTCTGAGAACTCATGATACACAGGAAATTATCCAAGACAGTGACAGCTACAAATGTTGAATGGAGCACCTAAGTACAATTTAATGGCAAGTGAGTCGTGTTTTTAGCTAAAGAGAAGGCCACAGTTATCCACTCTTAACAGTTAAGAGAGATTGTGACAGGCTGTTGGAGGTCAAGGTGTTGCGGTGGGAAAGAGGAGAAAAGAGAGACTTCAGTTTCTGTTGCAAAATGCCTTAGCACGAGAATAGGAAGGCGTTATCTTGCAATCGTTATTACAGATGTCAGACATTGTTACAGTTTCCCATTTTTTTCTTGCGTTTGATGGCGACAATTTCACTTATGGCTGTTTCAAACATGAACATGGACTGTGTTCTTAATAGGCTGTCAGAAAATTCTTCCTGTGTCGTAAAATAATTTTTCCAGCCCAAAGACGTCCTTCCAGCAAAAGTGAATACTCCCCTTCAACAAAGAAGCCTCACCTTTACACCCAATCCGCAGTATGATTCTATGATTTGGTCCTTGTTGTCGCAATAAACATTCCGAACAACTGTCAGGGCCATGTCGGGGTGTTGACAGAGATATATTACCATTTTTTATACAGCAGAACTGAACTCTCGTTTGAGTCAATCCAAGACCAACAAGGAAAGTGAGAATTACACCATGACAGCTCTAAGAGAAATGAGCTTGGACATTCTCATTCCAGCTCCAAATTGACACAGGCAAAGCTCGCTTTGTACAATGTGCCTTAACTCCGAAACGTGGAACACCCTCAACTGCATCAATGTTACATTTCCATTTTGCCAGCCACCTTTGTCCCTTGGAGTAACACTGGTGACCTAGTGCCAATTGGTGCTGAGAATTTACACCAACCAAGAAATAGATTGAGTCATCAGCCTTGGCTGGATTTGAACTCTTGGCTCAGACATAACAGAACACGTTCTGACTACCCCACCCCACCCACTGCTATGGTAACATTGATAAATAGTACTAGTTCCATTTTAGAACATGTGCTCATACATGGTATATGGTGGTTAACAACGGGTTTTTTTTCAGTTGGTCTTGGAAGAGTTCCAAGCGTGTCTGATGAAAGCTCAAATGCATTGAGATTGAATCCAAGGTACAGTAATTTCAAGCAGATGTGTTTCCAATTCATAAGGAATGGAAATGAACTACTTTGCATTGTTTATACAATGCATTACAACATGTACTGGAACTGAAATTGGAATTGATCCAGGGGAAAATTTCATGCAAATGAGGATTTCACTATTCCAGCACAGTAGCAAAGCAAATTGAGTTTATCTTAGAAGAGGATGAACGAGTGGAGGATTTGTATAGAATGTACAAATTTAAGTTCAATGCAATCTGACACTTATTTCTTTCGTAATATACTGCTGCCCTGCTTTGATGTGAAGAATATGTATTAATGAATTAACAAACTGTGTTTGGTGTCAGTGCCTTGCTGTACTTTCCATTAACTTAGAGCACTATTTTGTATGTTCAGATATATGGACTGGAGTCGAGGTGGAATCGAAATAAGTTATAAATGTCTAACAAAGTGTACGTCTGAATGAATCCTAAATGTTAACAGATAAGATGCATTGTTATTAACTGTTTGTGCAAAATATTGCGGCAGAACTTACGCAGAGCAGCGTGGCAACGATCGCTGCAGCTCCTGCGAAATAAATTTACGAATGTATTTACTGCGGGCTCTGTGGCATCGACATGCGTGATTTTGAACTTTTAAAGAATTGTGTGCTATCAACCCAGCCTCTGAACAGGGTAAGTTGAATGGAAATGTCAATGAGAGTAGGAAGAGAAGTCACGCCCACAAGCGGGCAAGCAGACTTCATTCATTTAAAGTTAGTATTCTGGAAGTCATTGTAAATAAAAATTTTGATTTTTTTTTTAATACAAAGCCAAAGAAATAATTGAATTAAATTGAACAGACAGAAGAGAAAAGTTTTCAAAAAAATTTTAATTTTAGTTTTAATTTTTTTTTAATGTCCAGAAACTATTAAAATAAGGAGCAATATAAGACTCCACATTTTTAAAATTTAATTTTTAGTTGTTTGGCAGTCATAAAGAGTTATCACGCTTTTAAAACTTAGTTTAGACCTGGTATTTTTAAGCGTACCTTTTGGTGGCGTAATTAGTTACTTTCCAGCTGGGCGGATGTGCAAGTTTGCGATTTTTCAGTGATTTCAATGATTGCAGCGTGCAATGGTCCTTTAATTCACAACTGTCAAATCGCCAGTGAACCAATAGGAGCAAGTTCACAATTTCCGCGTTTTAGTGCGCATGTGCAAACACGGGAACTTGCTCCTTCAATTCGCCAAATTAAAAATGGAGAGTGCTGTTGTGCTTCTCCGTGACATCGGGAGCAAATTCTGGCCCATTGTCACTCAGAAGTGATGTAATCAGGAGTGCAAAGGTCATCCTCAGACATTTAGATGAATGGTATACAATAATTTATCATAGGATTATATTAATAAAAAGAATGAATTGGTGTTTTATTAAAATTAAAAAGGGTTGCCGGATGCAGGCTGTTTGTTAGTAAGTCAGGATGGTTAATTATTTTTTTTGAATGTGGCATCAGTGTTCAGATGTATTTGATATATTAGTCATATTTCACAAATTCCAAAATCATATTGTAAATAAAGAGTCATTGTATAAAGTAAATGAAAATGTTCAATAGTTCGAGCAGAGTTCATGGTCACGTGCTTCCTGCTACCATCTTAACCTCGCTGATTTTTTCACTTTGGACAGGTACCGCAGCATCATGATAATATAAGACCATAAGAGATAGGAGCAGGAGTAGGCCATTCAGCCCCTCGAGCCCGCTCCGCCATTTAATGAGATCATGGCTGATCTGATTTTTACCTCAACTGCACTTTCCTGCCCTTTCCTCATATCCTTTGACTCTCTTGCTGATCAAAATTTGTCTAACTCAGCCTTGAATGTATTCAATCACTCAGCCTCCACAGCTTTTTGGGGTAAAGAATTCCAAAGATTCACAACCCTCTGGGAGAAGGAATTCCTCCTCATTTCCATCTCAAATGCCCGACCCCTTAATCTGAGACTATGCCCCATAGTTTTAGATTTCCCCATGAGGGGTAACATCCTCGCAGCATCTACCCTATCGAGTCCTCTCGGAATCTTGTATGTTTCAATAAGATCACCACTCATTCTTCTAAACTCCAATGAGTATAGACCCAACCTGTTCAATCTTTCCTCATAAGACAAACCTTCCATACCTGGAATCAACCTAGTGAACCTTCTCTGATCTGCCTCCAATGCAAGTATGTCCTTCCTTAATTAAGGGCACCGGAACTGTGCGCAGTACTCCAGGTATGGTCTCACCAGCACTCTGTACAGTTGTAGCAAGACTTCCCAGCTTTTATACTCCATCTCCCTAGAAATAAAGGCCAATATTCCATTTGCCTTCCGGATTACCTGCTGCATCTGTATGTTGACTTTTTGTGTTTCATGTATGAGGACACCCAGATCCCTCTGTACTGCAGCATTTTGTAGTATTTCTCCATTCAAATAATATTTTGCTTTTTTATTTTTCCTCCCAAAGTGGATGACTTCACATTTTCCCACATTTTATTCCATCTGCCAAATTTTTGCCCATTTGCCTAACCTGTCAATATCCCTTTGCGGACACTTTGTGTCCTCATCGCAACTTGCTTTTCCACCTATCTTTGTATCATCAGCAAAATTGGCCACAAGACACTCTGTTCCTTGATCCAAGTCGTTAATATATATCGTAAATGGTTGAGGCTCCAGCACTGATCCCCGCAGCACCCCACTAGTTACAGATTGCCTTTTTGAAAATGACCCTTTTATCCAGACTCTTTGTTTTCTGTTAGTTAGCCAATCCTCTATCCATGCCAGTGTATTACCCCCAACACCATGACCTCTTTTGCGGTAATCTTTTATGTGGCATCTTATCGTATGACTTATGGAAATCCAAATATACTGCATCTGTTGGTTCCACTTTATCCACCCTGCCCGTCACTTCCTCAAAGAACTCTAATAAATTTGTCAGATATGATTTCTCCTTCATAAAACCATGTTGACTCTCCTTGATTGTATTATGAGTCTCCAAATGTCCTGCTACTACTTCCTTAATAATGGATTCTAGCATTTTCCCAATGACAGATGTTAGGCTAACTGGTCTATAGTTACCTGCTTTCTGTCTCACTCCCTTCTTGAATAGGGGTGTTACGTTTGCGGTTTTCCAATCCGCTGGGACCTTTCCAGAATCTAGTGAATTCTGGAAGATTACAACCAATGGATCCACTATCTCTGTAGCCACTTCCTTTAAGACCCTCGGATGCAAACCATTAGGTCCAGGGGACTTGTCAGCCTTTAGACCCATTAGTTTACCAAGTACTTTTTCTCTAGTGATAGTGATTGATTTTAGTTCCTCTCTCTCCTTTGCCCCTTGATTTTCGACTATTGTTGGTATGTTATTAGTGTCTTCTACCATGAAGTCAGATACAAAATAACTGTTCAATTCCTCTGCCATTTCCTTGTTTTCCATTATTATTTCCCCAGGCTCATCCTCTAAAGGACCAATGTTCACTTTAACTACCCTCTTCCTTTTTATATACTTGTAGAAGCTTTTACTGTCAGTTTTTTATATTTCTTGCTATTTTACTCTCATAATTTATTTTCTCCCTCTTCATTATTCTTTTAGTCATCCTTTGCTGGTTTTTAAAGTTTTCCCAATCTTCGGGCTTACCAGTAATCTTTGCCATGTTGTACGCTTTTTCTTTTAACTTGATACCATCCTTGACTTCCTTAGTTAGCATTGGTTGGTTCACCCTTTTTGGTGGAGTCTTTCCTCCTCACAGGGATACATTTTTGTTGCGAGTCATAAAATATCTTTTTAAATGTTTGCCACTGCTTATCCACCATCATATCATCTAATCTGCTTACCTAGTCCACTTTAGCCAATTCCACCCTGATTCCTTTATAATTGCCCTTATTTAAGTTTAATACAGTAGTTTCAGACCCAAGATCCTCTCTCTCAAACTAGATCATAGAATCATAGAATCATAAAAGTTTACAACATGGAAACAGGCCCTTCGGCCCAACATGTCCATGTCGCCCAGTTTATACCACTAAGCTAGTCCCAATTGCCTGCACTTGGCCCATATCCCTCTATACCCATCTTACCCATGTAACTGTCCAAATGCTTTTTAAAAGACAAAATTGTACCCGCCTCTACTACTGCCTCTGGCAGCTCGTTCCAGACACTCACCACCCTTTGAGTGAAAAAATTGCCCCTCTGGACCCTTTTGTATCTCTCCCCTCTCACCTTAAATCTATGGCCCTTCGTTATAGACTCCCCTACCTTTGGGGAAAGATTTTGACTATCTACCTTATCTATGCCCCTCATTATTTTATAGACTTCTATAAGATCACCCCTAAACCTCCTACTCTCCAGGGAAAAAAGTCTCAGTCTATCCAACCTCTCCCTATAAGTCAAACCATCAAGTCCCAGTAGCATCCTAGTAAATCTTTTCTGCACTCTTTCTAGTTTAAGAATACCCTTTCTAAAATAGGGTCACCAGAACTGTACACAGTATTCCAAGTGTGGCCTTACTAATGTCTTGTACAACTTCAACAAGACATCCCAACTCCTGTATTCAATGTTCTGACCAATGAAAGCAAGCATGCTGAATGCCTTCTTCACCACCCTATCCACCTGTGACTCCACTTTCAAGGAGCTATGAACCTGTACTCCTAGATCTCTTTGTTCTATGACTCTCCCCAACGCCCTACCATTAACGGAGTAGGTCCTGGCCCGATTCGATCTAGCAAAATACATCACCTCACATTTATCTAAATTAAACTCCATCTGCCATTCATCGGCCCACTGGCCCAATTTATCAAGATCCCGTTGCAATCCCAGATAACCTTCTTCACTGTCCACAATGCCACCAATCTTGGTGTCATCTGCAAACTTACTAACCATGCCTCCTAAATTTTCATCCAAATCATTAATATAAATAACAAATAACAGCGGACCCAGCACCAATCCCTGAGGCACACCGCTGGTCACAGGCCTCCAGTTTGAAAAACAACCCTCTACAACCACCCTCTGTCTTCTGTCGTCAATCCAATTTTGTATCCAATTGGCTACCTCACCTTGGATCCCGTGAGATTTAACCTTATGTAACAACCTACCATGCGGTACCTTGTCAAAGGCTTTGCTAAAGTCCATGTAGACCACGTCTACTGCACAGCCCTCATCTATCTTCTTGGTTACCCCTTCAAAAAACTCAATCAAATTCGTGAGACATGATTTTCCTCTCACAAAACCATGCTGACTGTTCCTAATCAGTCCCTGCCTCTCCAAATGCATGTAGATCCTGTCTCTCAGAATACCCTCTAACAACTTACCCACTACAGATGTCAGGCTCACCGGTCAGTAGTTCCCAGGCTTTTCCCTGCCGCCCTTCTTAAACAAAGGCACAACATTTGCTACCCTCCAATCTTCAGGCACCTCACCTGTAGCTGTCGATGATTCAAATATCTCTGCTAGGGGACCCGCAATTTCCTCCCTAACCTCCCATAACGTCCTGGGATACATTTCATCAGGTCCCGAAGATTTATCTACCTTGATGCGCGTTAAGACTTCCAGCACCTCCCTCTCTGTAATATGTACACTCCTCAAGACATCACTATTTATTTCCCCAAGTTCCCTAACATCCATGCCTTTCTCAACCGTAAATACCGATGTGAAATATTCATTTAGGATCTCACCCATCTCTTGTGGTTCTGCACATAGATGACCTTGTTGATCCTTAAGAGGCCCTACTCTCTCTCTAGTTACTCTTTTGCCCTTTATGTATTTGTAGAAGCTCTTTGCATTCTCCTTTGCCTTATCTGCCAAAGCAATCTCATGTCCCCTTTTTGCCCTCCTGATTTCTCTCTTAACTCTACTCCGGCAATCTCTATACTCTTCAAGGGATCCACTTGATCCCAGCTGCCTATGCATGTCATATGCCTCCTTCTTCTTTTTGACCAGGGCCTCAATCTCCCGAGTCATCCAAGGTTCCCTACTTCTACCAGCCTTGCCCTTCACTTTATAAGGAATGTGCTTACCCTGAACCCTGGTTAACACACTTTTGAAAGCCTCCCACTTACCAGATGTCCCTTTGCCTGCCAACAGACTCTCCCAATCAACTTCTGAAAGTTCCTGTCTAATACCATCAAAATTGGCCTTTCCCCAATTTAGAATTTTAACTTTTGGGCCAGACCTATCCTTCTCCATAGCTATCTTAAAACTAATGGAATTATGATCACTGGTCCCAAAGTGATCCCTCACTAACAATTCTGTCACCTGCCCTTCCTTATTTCCCAAGAGGAGGTCAAGTTTTGCCCCCTCTCTAGTCGGGCCATCCACATACTGAATGAGAAATTCCTCCTGAATACACTCAACAAATTTCTCCCCATCCAAGCCCCTAATGGTATGGCTGTCCCAGTTAATGTTGGGAAAGTTAAAGTCCCCTACTATTACCACCCTATTTTTCTTGCAGCTGTCTTTAATCTCCTTACATATTTGCTCCTCAATTTCCCGTTGACTATTTGGGGGTCTGTAGTACAATCCTATCAAAGTGATCTCTCCCTTCTTATTTTTCAGTTCTACCCATATAGACTCAGTGGGCAAACCCTCGGATATATCCCCTCTCACTACTGCCGTGATGTTCTCCCTAATCAAGAACGCAACTCCCCCTCCTCTCTTACCTCCTGCTCTATCTTTCCTATAGCATCTGTACCCTGGAACATTGAGCTGCCAGTCCTGCCCCTCCCTTAGCCATGTTTCAGTAATAGCTATAATATCCCAGTCCCATGTACCCATCCATCCCCTGAGTTCATCTGCCTTGCCCATCAGACTTCTTGCATTGAAATAAATGCAGTTTAATCTAGACTTCCCTTGGTCTTTGCCCTGCTTTCTCAGACCATCTGTCCGGTCATGTTTTGTACACTCTCCCTTACTGCCTTTTGTTTCTGTCACCACTTTACTTCCCACTGACTTCCTGCATTGGTTCCCATCCCCCTGCCACATTAGTTTAAATGTAAACTAGATGTGAAATTCTATCATGTTATGATCACTGCTTCCCAAGGGATCCTTTACTTTGAGATCATTAATTAATCCTGTTTCATTACCCATTACCAGATCCAAAACCCTGGTTGGTTCCCCAACGTATTGGTTTAAGAAACAGTCCCTAATACACTCTATGAATTCCTCCTCAGGAGTTTTTTTGCCAATTTGATTTGTCCAATCTATGTGAAAGTTAAAATCATTCATGATTATTGCAATCCCTTTTTTACAAGCCCTCCTTATTTCCTGATTTATATTTTGCCCTACAGTGTAGCTACTGTTAGGGGGCCTATATCCTACTCCCACCAGTGATTTCTTTCCCTTGCTGTTTCTTACCTCCACCCAAATTGATTTGACATCTTGATCTTCTGAGCCAAGATCATTTCTCACTGTTATACCAATTTCATCCTTTATTAACAGAGCTACCCCACCACCTTTACCTTTTTTCCTATCCTTCCGAAATGTTAAATAACCCTGAATATTTAGTTCCCAACCTTGGTCACTTGCAACCACGTCTCTGTGATGGCCACGAGATCATACCCATTTGTTTCTATTTGTGCCGTCAATTCATCTATCTTATTACGAATGCTGCGTGCATTCAGATAAAGAACCTTTAATTTTGTCTTTTTACCATTCTTTCCTACCCCGGCCCCATTTGCTGGTGCACTCTTATGTTTGTAAGCTCTGTTCCTTCCTGACACACTCTGTTTATCATTACCCCCATCTCTTTCCTGTACTACTTCCTTGTCGTTTCTCTTTATCAATCTAAACTTCGCCCCACCTGAGCCCTCCCCCCACCCCTCTATTTAGTTTAAAGCTTTCTCTAAAGCCCTAGTTATTTGATTTGCCAGAACACTGGTCCCAGCATGGTTCAGGTGAAGCCCATCCCAATGGAACAGCTCCCTCTTTCCCCAGTACTGGTGCCAGTGCCCCATGAATCGAAATCCACTTCTCACACACCAATCTTTGAGCCACACATTCATCTCTCTGATCTGATTTACCCTGTGCCAATTTGCTCGTGGCTCAGGTAATAATCCGGAGATTATCGCCTTTGTGGTTCTGCTTTTCAATTTCGTCCCTAACTGCTCAAACTTCCTGAGCAGAACCTCTTTCTTAGTCCTACTTGTATCATTGTTACCTATGTGGGCCACGACAACTGGATTCTCCCCCTCCCACTCCAAGTTTCTCTCCAGCCCTGAGGAGATGTCCCTAACCCTGGCACCAGGTAGGCAACACAGCCTTCGGGACTCTCGCTCTTGGCTGCAGAGAACAGTGTCTATCCCTCTAACTATACTGTCGCCTACTACAACCACATTCCTGTTTACTCCCCCCACTTGAATGGCCCCCTGAACCACGATGCCCTAGCCAGTTTGCTCATCCTCCCTGCACTCCCTGCACTCGTCCACAAGGGCTGCGAGAACCTCGTATCTATTGGACAAGTGCAGAGGCTGAGGCTCCTGCAATGCTACCTCCTGGATCCCTGTACCTGCCTCACTCACAGTCACACCCTCCTGACCCTGACCACATGCCAATTCTACAGTATTTAGTCTAAGGGGCGTGACTGCCTCCTGGATCAAAGTGTCCAGGTAACTTTCTCCCTCCCTGATGCATCGCAATGTCTGTCGCTCGGACTCCAACTCCTCAACCCGGAGCCGAAGTTCCTCGAGCTGCAGACACTTACCACAAATGTAGTCGCCCTGGACAAAACTGTCCAGTAGCTCCCACTTTTGCAGCTGCAACATATCTCCTGCCCTGTCATAACTATTGTATTTATTTAATTGATTACTACAATGCCACTCAAATTGATTTTAGGTTGAACCAAGTACTGGCCTTGTTTAATTTATTAAATTAAGTTTAATTTTTTTTTTAAATTAGTTTTATGCTAAGAGATACTCACCATCAACCACCTACCTGCCTTACCTGTGACGTCACACTGCAGTTTTATTTTGTTGTTGCTGTGACCTGCTCTTGGTACGCACCTCTCCGCTGACCAATCAAATCAAATAGTTCGAACTCTGACATGATTTTAACTCATAATTGTGGCAGTGATGCTCAGTCCTGGATATACCAGTAAAAATTATCGAGATTGGTGTCTGACATCCACTGAAGACGTATAAAGACGTTCTGAGCTTCCAGCTCCCTGATTGTTTCTTTCGCACTTTTTTGGTGTTATCACCCTCCGAAAGCTTTCTGCGCAACTTTATTCTGTGTTAGATTTGCTACTTTATTCTGGATGGGGGAATATTTGGCAGAAGAGGAGCAGCAGCTCAGCCTACCAGAAGACAGCAAGAGGCCAGTGTCTGAACTGGTGCCTGGGAGGGATGGAGCTTGTGATGGTGCATCTATAGGAGGATTGGCCTCCTCTGATGTGCTTTCTTGTGCAGGATCCTCTTCCTAATAGAAGTTGGACATTTGCAGGTGATTGTCTTGGGAATACTACTTGAAGTTTGCAGCTTGCTACATATTTGCTGAGGTGGCAAGTAATATGCAGACACCTAACTGAGGTAAGCCAACATCCTTGCCTTCCATGATACTGATGGCTCTGCCTGGGTCATAGATGTACAGGACATCATGCTCTGTTTGGATGAGGATGAGGACGTTGAGGACTACTCTCTTTCCCCCCCACCCCCCCACCAACCATGTCTTTTTCCTCTCCATTACATTATGTGCTGCCTTCTGCAGAAAGAGAGAATTGAGAGCTAGTGAGTGTCTGTTAAAAAGGTCAGTGGAGATGTATGGGGCTTGTGCATATAGTGTTAGTGGTGAGAGGTGGAGATGAAGCAACATGGAATGAGGATCTGGAGGTGAAGGATTTGATCACGTTGATAAAGAGAAATTATTTCCTCTAGTGGGAGAGTCCAGAACAAGGGGGCATAATCTTAAAATTAGTGCTCGGCCGTTCAGAGGTGATGTCACAAAGGGTAGTGGAAATCTGGAACACTGTTTCCCTGAAAAGTTGTTGAGGTTGGGGGTCAATTGAAAATTTCAAAATTGAGAATGATAGATTTTTGTTAGGCAAGCGTATTAAGGGTTAAGGAAACAAGACAGATAGATGGAGTAAGGATACATATCAGCCATGATCTAATTGAATGGCAGAACAGGCTAGAGGGGCTGAATGGCCTACTCCTGTTACTATATTCCTATGATGATATAAAGATAAGTGTGTCGAATGTGAAGTGATGGAGGAGCTGGTGGTTGTGCAAGTGCTGGTATGTGAGAAGAGAATGGCGTTAGTGTGTAGTGTGTCGGGAAGAAAGTAACAGGTGAATTTTTTATTCATTCTTGGGATGTGGGCGTCGCTGGCAAGGCCAGCATTTATTGCCCATTCCTAGTTGCCCTTCAGAAGGTGGTGGTATGCTGCCTTCTTCAACCGCTGCAGTCTGTGTGGTGAACAATCCGTTTGCAGCAGCCAGCATGTCTTCAGGAGAGCATAAATTAAAAATGCAAGCAAAGGACACAACCGCGCTTTATTCTTGCTTTAAATAGGCCCTGGGAATCGCACCGGAAAAGGAAAATATAACTTTTGAATATTTGAATGCAAAGGAGAAAAAAACCCATGCAAAAACAGCAAAGAATTTTCAGCACAATAAACAATCAAAACATCTAAGGCAAGATAAAGCCAATCAGTAGTAAGATTATAAGATCCTAAAAACTGAGATAAACAATATTGTGGTGAGAGTCTTAGCAAGGACAAAGCCAAGGAGAACCGTGGAGGCTTATTCATGCTTGGTATGACGTGGATGCTTCAGACCAATTCAAATCATGGGGTTTAGACTAGGAAAAGTCTTGAGCAGATTTACGACTTTGAATAGTGAGTTCAACAAGAGGGAATGGGTATTTGGGGTGGACAAATGAGTATCACACCTGTCGAAAGATGAAAATGAGAGGATGACAGATATGCATGGGCAGTGGAAGGGCATGTGAAGCCAAAGCATGCTAGTGGTAGACCCCTCCCATTCCAAGTGCAGTGAGATGGGTAAAAGAACGAAAGAGCCTTCCCAAGTACCACGAAATGCATTCTTGGAGCACAGCCAATAGTTGACTTCATTGTGTTTAATAATTCAAAAAGGACAACCATGTATAAATAAGTGAAGCCTGAGAAATCAAAGGGAATACATAATTAGCCCCAGTTGAGCTAAAATTCCTCAAATTCTGAGCAAGGCAGTAATACCACCTGCCTCCAGAGATTTGGAAAGTAACAACGTGCTGCAGACAACAGGAGGTCAATTATATGTACCATTTCAGAGTCCAATAGGATCTCCATAGCAAAACCCGAGATACAGTGCAAAAGGCCGATTGTGATAGAGATATCTGTGATGTACTTCATTGTATCATAGAATCATACAGCACAGAAGGAGGCCACTTGGCCCATTGTGTCTGTACAGGCTCTTTGGTAGTGCTATCCAATTAGACCCACTGCCGTGCTCTGTCCCCATATCCCAATAAATTTTTTCCCTTCAAGTATTTATCCAATTCCCTTTTGAAAGTTACTACTGAATCTGCTTCCACCACCCTTTCAGGCAGTACATTCCAGATCATAACAACTTGCTGTGTAAAAAATTGTTTCCTCATGTCGCCTCTGGTTCTTCTGCCAATCACCTTAAATCTGTGTCCTCTGGTTACTGACCCTTCTGTCACTGGAAACAGTTTCTCCTTATTTACTGTATCAAAACCGTTCATGATTTTGAACACCTCTATCAAATCTCCTCTTAACCATCTCTGCTGTAAGGAGAACAATCCCAGCTTCTCCAGTCTCTCCACATAACTGAAGTTCCTCATCCCTGACTCCATTCTAGTAAATCTCTTCTGCACCTACTCCAAAGCCTGGACTAACTTCCTGGTGCCTAGAATTGAACACAATACTCCAGCTGAGGCCTAACCAGTGTTTTATAAATGTTTAGCATAACTTCCTTGCTTTTGTACTTTATGACTCTATTAATAAAGCCAAGGATCCCATATGTTTTTTAATATCCTTCTCAACTTATCCTGCCACCTTCAAAGATTTGTATACATACACCCCTAGGTCTCTCTGTTTCTTCACCCCCTTTAAAATTGTACCATTTATTTTATATTGCCTCTCCTCATTTTTCCTATCAAAATGTATCACTTCACAGTTCTCAGTGTTAAATTTCATCTGCCTTGTGTCTGCCCATTTCACTAGTCTATGTCCTCCTGAAGTCTGTTACTATCCTCCACGTTGTTTACTACATTTCCGAGTTTCATGTCATCTGCAAACTTTGAAATTATACCCTGTATATCCAAATCCTGGTCATTAACATACATCAAAAAGAGCAGTGGTCCTAACACTGACCCCTGGGGAACACCACTGTATACTTCCCTGCAGTCTGAAAAACAACTGACCTACATTGTCAAGGACCACTATAACTGAACAAATAATTCTGAAGATATCCCTATATCCCAATTTGTACCGTCCATTCTGGCCTAAGGTGTGCTCTGCCCTCCCACTATCCATTGCTTCATAGTTGGTGGGACAGTCTTCAGCCATCGTGGCTTTGCACTGGAATTTTCTTTTTAAACCCTTCTCCTTTGCTACATCTCTTCCACCTTCAAAAGTCAACTTAAAAGCTACCTCTATAAATATGTCTTCAGTTTCCTCTCCTAGCCTTCCTCCAACTCCTGCTCACTTATTTCCTTCCCTTCATGAAGTATCTTTTGCTGCATTAAACTTACTATAAGTCCAGTTTTTGTTGTTGAATGGAAGCCAACTCTGCCACAGCCTCTCCAACATTGATTAACCATCCTAGGCACAAACAGTGTAACAGTCGTGTGTGAGAGGTACAGTGGAGAATTTTCAACTGTACCCCCTGCAGGTGGATGCTAATCAATAGCCTAGGAAATAGTTTTCCATCTGAAATTGTACAATTCAGATTGACTACCCACTCGCTTTATTTATTTAACTTGATAATTTAAAAAGTTTTACAATATAAACCATCAAAAACAAAGAATATCGTGCATAATCACATTTGAAGATAACATTCAAATCTGGTAACAGGAGAACAAACCACCAGAACCCCTCAAACATGTGGTATGATGTATAATCGATCAGTAGATTAGCTACAGCCAAATCAATTTGCGGGGAGATGGGGGGGATAATCCAGCCATTCAAAATGTCTTAGCATGTAGAATGCTAAGGAAAGCGCATAACCTAATTAGCTCTCCAAATTTGATGGCAAACGAGTCTTAACACAACCATTCTGACGTGGAATGTCAGACAGACCATCAGGGAGTATGAGTAATACAAGCTTATAATACATCTGATTAAAAGATGTCAATTGACCCTTTTTGCACATGATTAAATATGGAACTTTTGGGAATTGATTGACAGTTTCTCACTCATCATTGGGAATGTTTGCATGGAGATGAGCCTGCCACACCTTCTGAAGCCCAAGTAATTCAACGGCTTGTTTGAAAGCCAAATAGTGTCCAACTGTGAGAACAGCTTACTCACACAAACAGAACCACTAAAAAGAATTCCAGTGCCGAGGTCAGCTGAGATAGTCAAAGCATGTCTTCTGGCTTGAAAGGAAGCGTTCCACTATTGGCGGCCGCACCTTCATCTGCTAAGCTACCCTAAGCTCTGGAATTCCCTTCCTAAACCTCCCCACCTCACTCCTCCTTTAAGTTGCTCCTTAAAACCTACCTCTTCGACCAAGCTATTAGTCACCTGTCCTAATATCTCTTTATGTGGCTCGGCATCAAATTTTGACTGTGAAGCGCCTTGGGAAGTTTATACTATGTTAAAGGCACTGTATAAATACAAGTTGTTGAAATGGTAGATGTTGGAAAATAAAAAATAGATTGCTACCTTTGAGAGGATATTTACATCCCCCTCCCTCCCACCTGACTTGAACATTGCTGAGGAATAATGGGGAAAGGAAGGGAAAAAAATGAATATAACACAATATATGTGGCTCACTGAAGAAAAAAACATAAAGGGTAGAGGAACTCTCCCTCAGTGGCTAAGTTGTTAAGTGCAATGCCCAGTGTGGAACTGAGCCATATGGATCGAGAAGTTTGTGTTGAATTAGCTGATCTCACCCAGAGTGTGTGTATGGGTGCAACAACTGGGCTACAACTACTTAGACCATGGACTGGAAAAAGCAGCCAGGATTCCCCTTCCCTAATGTTATTTTCTAGAAGGCGCTAATATTGATGATATTTGATGAGGGCAAGATCGGACTCGGATGTGATAGCACTCTATGAGCAAAAAGTCTGCCAATGTTCATTCTGCATATCTGAGCTCACATATTTATAGCAGATGCTTGGGCAAGGTACCAGAGGGCTTCTGGCACCATGGAATCATAAACCACAAGCAAGGAGAGGAGGAAGAAAAAAAATATGGCCATTAGTAGTTCAGGCAAGGGATTTATGTTAACAAACATATTGGTCATTTCAAAATCAGCACCACTTTAACTCTGGTTCTACAAATTATTTATTACCATAGCTGATAAATGATCCAATAATATTTCAGTAACAGTCAGTTTGTGTCATTTTAGTCCAACATCTAAATAAAACCCTGGTTAATTAAGTAAATCTCAGTTGGCTAAAAATCATTACTCACTGTGGAAGTGTTGTGGTTTATCTTAAAACCAATGATTTTCATTGTCCTACAGGGATTTGGAAATGTCCCATTATAATCTCACAGGTCGCAACCTTGTAGTGACTTTTTGTTCTGTAAATACATTGCAAATGCATGATAGCAAGACTGGAGTGAGCTTTAGAGGAGTCTGTGCTGTGTTTTAAAATGTGTTTTAAACATGGAAAAAGGCACCTTTTAAGTATGCCTTTTTCCATGTTTAAAACACATTTCCAAATTGTAGAATTTTAAGTAGAACATGTTTGTACTCTGACATCCATCACCACAATCTTATTTCAGTCATGATCTGAACCTATTTTATTCATTTATTTTCAAATTGAACCAGTTGTCATTTTATGTGATTAAAAACAAAGACATTATTTAATCTTAATCCTTTTGGTACAACAGCATTTTTCGCACCAAAATCAAAAGTATAATTAGAGCATTTTTGTAGTTCAAAATTAGAATAAGAACATGAGTAAATAGGGAATGGGGAAAAAAAATATTTTGGCCCAGTGATTGCACTGCTTGATTGAATCATCTACAATGTGCAATGTCGTGGACTATCCCAGCTTATTATCCAGACAGATGTAATCTAGTATTGCTGTTTCAGATAAGACATATTCCAAGGAAGAGCAAACCCGTAGCTCAGAGTTCTGAACAGCGACTTGACTGTATTACCACCA
Organism: Heptranchias perlo; assembly: GCF_035084215.1. NCBI lineage: Eukaryota > Metazoa > Chordata > Chondrichthyes > Hexanchiformes > Hexanchidae > Heptranchias > Heptranchias perlo. Next base: position 21,507,041 of record NC_090338.1, read on the forward strand.
GTGCAAAGACACAACAAATACAACATTAAGGATTCCAGCAACTGTCTCTTTTCCTCTGCGAAGCTGACTACTTAGAAACCTGATCTCGCATAATCAAATATGTCCACATGTGCCTGATTTGACTGTCTCAAATCCACCAATGTATGCGTATTGGTTGCTATTCTTAACCAAAGCTCTCCCCATTTCTAACTATCTGGGTTTCTAACACTCCCCATCATCTCACTGCATTGTGCCTTTCCCAGTCCCCCTTACTGCCTGTTCCCTTATTATTGATCTCCTTTCCTGCAATTCCAGGCTTGAATCCCTCTTGGATGGGCTCACATCTTCCCTCTGCTCCAACCCCAAAAGCTTCCATTGTGCCAACTATAGCAACTATCTTTATCTCTCTAAAAGCAGCAAAACAAATTGTTTCATCTTCTGGTGCACCTCTTGTGCACCCCACTCTTCAGAGATGAAATCACCCATCCTCCTCCCTGTCCCTCTCTCTGGCCCCACTTCACTCCATACCTACTCCATCTGTAGGTCTCTATCTTCCATAAGAACATAAGAAATAGGAGCAGGAGTAGGCCAATCGGCCCCTCGAGCCTGCTCCGCCATTCAATAAGATCATGGCTGATCTGATCCTAACCTCAAATTTAAATTCATGTCCAATTTCCATTGCCCTGTAAAAAATGCCCTCCCATCCATCTTATCCTGTATGAGTCTATTTAAATCCAAGCTTGACTGAAACCTTGGCTCACTGTCAGTGACTTCTTCCGTCTCGCTGAGCCCTTCACTTCTGGCTACATGTTCCACCACATCTGCTGCCTAAACTACGATGGTGATGCCATGGCTCTTGTCTCTAAATCCCACCTCAGGCTGTCTTTTTACTCTTCCAGCACTTTATCTTCCTTCATGCACATCACCCTTTACAGCTCCTCTTATCATTTCTTCAAAATCCTCCTTGTCTACTATCCTCTCAAGGCTCACATTGACTTCCTTACTTACTTCTCTTCCCTATTTTCATCATTTCAGCTTTTGCAAAGATCAACTCCTGACCCTCAGTGATTGCAACCTACGCTTCGATTTCAGTTACACAATTTCTTCTGTCTCCTCCACACTCCTGCCCTCTCTGAAACATAATGTTGCATATTGACTCCCCTGCACAGACTAACAGCTATCCACAACCTCACCATCACCCGATGCCTCACAAGTTCTAAAGTCTTGGATCACTGACAAAGCCATTCCTGTCTACCCCGCCGTCCAAATGCCCTGTTTACTTCCAGCTCCTTTCTTTTTCCTGAGGTCCTCTGCCCCCGGTAAGAGCACCCCCGCCCGCACCCCCCCACCCACCAAAAAAAACTCTCACCAGGACTCTTTCTAACTCCAAACTTGTTCTCCTCTGGCCCTCCACCCACCACAACATCACTGCTCAGCTGCCTTGTTTCCACTTTCTATTACCTAATCCCTGCAATTATTTCACCATCTCCCACAACTGCTGCTCCCATTACAATCTCAGGTCCAAGACTCACAGGGTTGAGCTTCCATGGTGCATGACTGCCCTGGCTGTCCATCGCTGGACCTTACTCAGCCACCTCAAGCGGTATCAACTCTCCCTTTCTGCCATTAAATCCTCCTGCTAATCCAGGATTATTGTAGAGGCTAAGTCTCAATGTAACTCCAAACTCATGTTGTCCACAACAAACTGCCAGCTTTACTTTCTCCTCATTCTCCAGGTGTGATAAGTTTATGGATTTCTTCATCTCCAAAACTGAGACAATCTGCTGAGTTGCCTGAACAGCCTGTGTGATTGCAATCATGCTGCACAATCCTTCCTTGTTCATCAACTTGTTCCCGGCCTTCGGTATGGTCAACCACTCATCCTCCTCCATCTCCTTTTCTCTGTGGTCCATTTGCCTGGATCTGCCCTTCAGTGGTACCATTCCTACCTGTATCTATGCACCCAGAACATTTCCTGGAATGGCCTCTCCTCCGACCCCTGCAGTCATCTCTGACATGCCCCAAGGTTCCATTTTTGCCCAATCCTATTCTTCACTTATACGTTGATTCTTAGTCATGGCGTCAGCTTTCATATGCCCATGATAACACACACATCTTTACCCATCCAACACTACCAAAGGGTGCATTTAGACAACAAGTTTAGTATCAGTGGGAAACAGTTTTGGCTTTACATTCATATTAAACTTGTGTACACTGTCTTCTCAGTGAAACAATGAGTCTCCTTCCACAACTTTCCACTGTCAGGTCAGGTTCTGACACCAGAGTCGGACTGCATTATAACTCCAACATCACTCTGATGACTGCTACTGTTCCGTCCAATCTCAACTTTTCCAATACCCTACTAGCCAACCTACCAAACTCCACCCAATGCAAACTACAACTCATTCAGAACTATACTACCAACTTCTTATCCCAAGCGGTCTTGCTGTTCCATTATCCTAGTCCTCACTGACCTCCAATGATTTCCCCATTGCCCCATCACATTAAGTTCAAATTTTTATCCTCATTTACAAATCCCTCCACCACTTGGCGCCAACCTTCTCTAGTCCTATGTTCATAACTTCTGCTGTTCTGAGTCTAGTCTTCTATGCTGCACAATTTGAAGGCACAGCTTCCAGTGGCCAGAGCACTACACTCTCGAATTTTCTCCCTAAAATGCCTACTTCTTGCTACATCTCTCCCAATATTGAGAAGCCACCTCAAATCTTACTTCTTTTGCTATGTTTTAAGCTGATTTCCCTCACGCATCCATTACTCCTCTCCACCCGCACCCCCCCCCCAACCTTTGTAAAGCACTTTGGGATGTTTCACTATGTGAAAGCACTATAATGAGTGAAAGTTGTTGGTGACTACATGGAAAAAATCTTGCATCACATAAACAATTATACTGACATAGAATGAGTTGACATCATGTGGAACGGTTACAGTGCCATGTGGAATAACTGCCATCTTTCTAAATTTACCCAGGGACATCTGCAACACTTTCCTGTTCCAAACAGAACCTTACACGATGTTCTCCCACATTCTGTAAGTGCAGTAAATATCTAAACAGCTTTTAACCAAAACAGCTGTTCATTTTTCTTTACGAGGCGATGGTAAACCGCATGTGTGGTTTTTGATGTCTTGTACTCTTTTCCAATGCACCTACTTTAGACAGAATTCCGCCAATCTCTTTTGTGCTTAAGTTGTTACACTGTTTTGTCAATGAGTTTTGCCCAGTTTTTAAGATAAAATGGGAGAAGAAAAAAGAGACAGCAGCAAAAAAACAAACCAAGGAAAGCAATTATATGGATCCATGCAGGAGGCAATGTGCTTTTAATTTTGTATAGATTTAAATTGAGCTTTATAAAAAGCCCCAGGAAAAGAGAGATTATCTGTTTAACTGCCCCAGCCTATACCAGCTGTGATCATGCTAATAGTAAATTCTTTCCATTACTTAACAGTTTGCTTTTAAAGGCAACTCATTTGAACTGCTTGACTCTTTTTCTAATGAGTCTAATCATTTAAAAAAAAAGTTACACTATGATATCTCATAATTGATGCTAAATTCTGTTTGTTACAACAAAGTGCTACAGCAAGCAAGAGATATTTAATTCCATGGTCTGTTTGCAAAGCAAGGCTATGAAACTAATCGCAAGCCGGCAGTGTTGCAGTAGGGTGCTTGTCATACACCTCCACAGTCGCAGTTTGAGTCTTGGCTGAGATTGGCGTTCCAAATTGATGGCTAGATGCTGGGTACATGTATGTCACTTCTTCTTTGAGCCTCACTGTGGGTTAATATTGTACGCTGGGAAGGGAAAAACTCACGCTGTGGCCATTTGACCAGAGCTGATGGATGAATACTGTCTTACATAAGTTTTGGACTGAAATGCTTCTTAGGAGTAAAAGCTGACAGTGGTTGCTACACTCAGACATGTGTACACTGTGTAAAGCTGACAGTGGTAGCGACACTCAGACTTGCACACACTGTGTAAAGCTGACAGTGGCAAGCCCACTCAGACGTGTATGCTAGCAAAAATTTGGACCAAATCATAGAATCACACAGCACAGAAGGGGGCCGTTCGGCTCATCATGTCTGTGCCAGCTCTTTGAAACAGCTATCCAATTAATCCCACTCGCCCGCTCTTTCCCCATAGCCCTGCAAATTTTTCTCCTTCAAATATTTATCCAATTCCCTTTTGAAAATTATTATTGAATCAGCTTCCACCACCCTTTCAGGCAGTACAATCCAGATCACCATAACTCGCTGCGTAAAAATGTCTTTCCTCATGTCGCCTCTGGTTCTTGTGCCAATTATCTTAAATGACCTCCTTCTGTGTGTAATCTTGTATGGTTCTAAATGTTTTTCATGGGCTACGTGCTATTCGTACAAAGGGACATACACTATTTGTATGGGAGATGTATACCATATGCATATGGCTACTTAACCCATCTATGATGCTAAACATCCTTTGCAGATTGTGTCTGCTCTGAAATATCAGCATATAATCTGTGCTGGATCCACAGATTATTCAGATGACAGCATACTCATGTAGGTCGGTATCATACAGAAGCTTTCCTGGAAAGGATGTGAGTGAGTAAGCTATTGAGCTTTTGCAGGTGTATATACAGGAGCTGAAACAGATCTGCACAAGGCACATATACAACATTTGAGTGAATGCTTCCATTTCCCCTTCAGATAAGGAAGCTGACTCGAGGATCAGCAAAAGCCTCACAGCCCTGAATTAATTTACACCTTTTACATGTAAATGATGCTGAGGAATGCACGAGCCTTAATATTAGCCATCACCTCCAAATTGCGCACCATACTCACCGAAACATATATTGCATTTAACCACCGAGCCACCGGGTGGGGTGGGAGGCTGCTCGGTTTATTTGCTTAAAGGGAGAATTATGTTGATGACAGATACGGGAGTGAAATAATGAAGATGGTGTTGCTAAAATGTATTTCACATTTTGTCAGTGGGATTGGAAGGTTGCTGGTCTGCTATGATGTGCAAAAAAAAAATATTCTAATTACTAAATTATTAGGAGTGTACTGTGGCTGGAATTGTTTTTATATAGGTTTCTCAAGGTTAGAATCAAAATAATACCTTTTTGTTTCTTCTGTTTCCATTATTTTTTAAAGCAAATAGAATTTTCTACGCAGGCTTCCATTCTTCTTCCTTTGGAACTGCTACAGGCTGTTAAAACTGCCCGGGCACAAAGTCCGTTAACAGGCAGCTAAACCAAGATAAATGCTGAAGTGTCTTCCTAATATACCAACTAATGTGTATACCAACAGATTGTTACTAATTGAAAAGAAAATGTCTTGTTTTAGCGAATCCCAACAGATTCCATTATGTCCCTAATCCAAGAATTACCATTCTTACTGTCTCATAATATATGACTTTAAAAGGGAAGAAACTCAACCTTATTTCAGAAAACAATCAATTGTTCACTCAAGAATCGAATCCCTCGAGTGCTGTTCTGGTAGAATCATGATTCTCAGAATTGTGCAGGCTGGCAACGGTGGAAATGATTTCTGCCACGTGGTGGAATGGCATCATTTTGGTGGCTGCTATTTATCTTAAAAATACTGAATGTGATAAACAAAATTCTCATATGAAATAGGTGATTTTGCTTCTCTCAACCTGTGAAGCTGACTATAGCTCATTCATGACTTGAGTTATGTGGTTGGTCTTTGGCATGAAAATAAAGCTCGTATATCATTACTATATTTTTTTGTACTAAGGAGTTTAATTTCCTCTTGGATCCAAGTAGTTAATGTGCACGCTCTAAATTCCTTGTGCACTATTTTAACTGAGGCATCAGGCAATGTATTTTGATCAGTTTATTCACTGCTATTAAAATAGTACGTAAAGGAATTTTATGCAAATGCATTAACCAGCATATTAACAGATAAAATGAAACCCTCTACCTGTTTAGCTTTTCTGTATGTTGTTCTGTCTGGTGCAAACAGCGTTTAGTAGAAACTCCATCTGACCATCGTGTTGCATGACATCAGAGGATGTATTCCTGTATCCTCCATGTTTTCTGATTTCTGTTGGGTGTTTGATACATAAAAAATAGATGGAGTTTGAATAATGTATTTGTATGTGCTTGCCTGTGTATTTTCAGAATGTGAAATGAAATGCACAGTTAATTCAATCCACAGGGAGGACATACATGAGTCAATGTTTGCAATTTTCTCCTCTCTTTTTGCACCCTACCCCCATGTCACGCACCAATGCACCATGGTTTTAACCGCCATGTTGAGTGTGTCAGAATACTGTTTCACAATACCAGTGTATAATTGAGCCACTGAGTCACATCCCCTAAACCAAAGATGCAGTAAAAGTAATAGTCAGCATTATCTGTTGTAAATCTCTGTACAGATGAAACTGATGTAAAGGACTGCTAGAATACTTTGACCAACATGGCTGGCACATCTCTGAAAACCTTACTCTTGCCAACCTGGAGAATTTGGTGCCACCTGCCACTATTGTTGAACCTCCCTCAGCTGGCATTGCATTTGTATTTCTTCAAGTTCCAGTGCAAGCTTATCAATCTGCTTGTAACCTACACAATAAACAATCCACATGAAAATTGTTAAACCATTAGCAGCTCAGCAGGGACCTTTGAGCTCACTGCACACGCAGTGATTGCCATCCAGCATCTACTGTTCATATATTTCTATCTAAACCTCTGTACAGTGAAAAGCATTTCCTGCCCAGCAACCTCTCTATAACACTCTTATCATTCTTGTGTATGTGGCAGGCAGACCTTAACAGAGGAACACAAGAATACTATTTTTTGAGACTCGAACATGAAAAGGATCCTGAAAAAAAACAATGAAAGGCAAGAAAAAAAATCCTTTCCGGACTTTGCTTTAACTTGATGTCTTTTGATAATCTGTTTTCCTGAGTCTTTATCCAATTAAATTGTACTCACAGGGTGAAATCTATCTTGTTGTAAGCAAATAATTTTGCAGTGCACGTCCCTGTGTAATAAGACGACCCCTCCCTTGTTCAAAATGGCTATCATCAACAAGCCCAATTTTCCCCTCTCTGGTTTTGCACATTGTTGGCAATGCTACAGGGCATCATTAAATAGTGGGCATCTGGCCCTCTGTTTGCCAGTTGTCAATTTTTGACTCGTGTTTATCTGCACATAGTTAAGCAATGGTTTACAAAAGAAAAGAAATCAAATATGGCAGCAGACTCGCACTGCCCCGATGCAGAACTCCAAGAAGACAGTGAGAATTGCCATTTTCTGACCACATGCAACTTATCATGAATGCATTAATCGAGGAAGCAAAGGCTTATGACTGCAGGAACTGCAGTATTCACAAGCAACATGACCTGTTATTGTGACCGTTTGATTTTGGTTTACCATCTTGCCTCCCCTCTCCCTCCTCCAATGCCCGACCTAAAAATGAATTTCTATCACTGAACTTGTCATGCCTTAATTACCCAGAAGAACATTTTATTTGTTCAATTAAAAGACGTTGGAAATTATTTTTATGTTGGGTATAAGTTGAACAAAAAGACATTTCTAAATCTTGGTTTATTCATATTTATTCCATTTTGTTCATTTAAATAAGTTAAATTATTATTTTTCTAAATTATGTATTCTTGCCTGAAGACCTTTCAGAAGTGTCCCCTCGAGCTAAATTACAGTCCTTCTCTAATCTGTACTGAAGTTGCAACCTTTGGGGAAAGTTATTTTTTTAAAAAAAGCTTTGCAATTATTAATGTTCTCAAAGAGTTCCATTTATGAACTATCCCCATTTAAATTCTTGTCTGGAAAGTGAGTTATAGGTCTGTTTTATAAAAAGTACATTCTTATACAAATTTTAGTGAGAGAAAAAAGTATTTGAGTTGTCGACGCCAGGCCCTACAGTGGCTTTCTGCTTAACCTTCTGCTATCTCAATGAAAGAAAAGCAGAATGGCCCAGGGGAATGGAAACAATGACTGGGAAGGGATTATGGAAGGGATGCAATCACTTGATGGATATCTGATTGTTTCGGTACGAGATTCTACATCGACGGCCATGCTGCTTCAGGCAGATTGTAACCGGAGAAACAAGGGGTTAAAAGATACTGAGCAATTTGTCTGTCTCTAATTTACATGTGTGTACAGCTGTTCCAAGTGTGTGTGGGGTCAGGCTATGTGGCATCGGTGCAGGTAGTTTGTCCATATTGATGTCTTGAGGGAGCCCATTTGGGGACAGCAAAATACTATCTTGCATTTTTCTGTATTCTAAAATAATCATGTTGATTGTTAGGTAGAAAATTGCACTGGGCATTTAACAATGAGGTAAAGGATCATTTTACAAGGCAAATATCTAATGGAGTTACTTGTCAACCTATGGATTTAATGCTCGTACAAGATAAAAACCCACACAAATCAATCCTAATATAAAGCATTACAGCAGACTGAGATGTAGAGAGATACTTAACAGGCATTGCAATTAGCTTAAAGGAGCAGTATCCTTTTTCAAATCGGTTTGCCAGTCAATATCATAAATTTGAAATTTACCAGCATTGGTGCTCAGTAAAGTAGTTGGTGTTCAGGTAAAATGATGATGCAGTGGCACAGTGTTGGTATACCAGTACGTTGTAAATGCTTCTTCGATTTCAACTATGTTGAAATCAAGACTCAATAAACAGTCTCCTGCTCCATTTCAGTCATTTCCAGGACCTCACAACCTGCTTCAGTCCTTCCATCCTTCTTAGAATTTCTAGGCATTTAAAACCAAAGCTTGGTGTCACAACCATCAATTCCATAATAATACCATCTCCTACTTTTACTTTTTTTTAACTTGTCTTGCCTTGCTTTTTGGACCCTGGGCCTTCCTGTTGGTTTCTCCATTAAAAACACGGAGTATGGGATTATACATGTGATCAATAAGGAGCTTCATCACATTTTGAGTCATTAAAAAAAAGTCTATTTTTAGACAAAAAGCAAAATACTGCAGATGCTGGAACTCTGAAATAAAAGCTGGAAATGCTGGAAATGCTGAGCAGGTCAGGCAGCATCTGTGGAGAAAGAAACAGGGTTAGTGTTTCAGGTCAATGACCTTTCATCAGAACTCATTTAAGTTTAGTATCTGTTTGTAAGAGATGGCTGGTCACATGAAACTTGTTTTAATGTAACTGTTGATTTAGCTCTTTGGTCTTTATGATAACTTTCTGCTGAGCCATCAGTCTAATGCGTATGATAGTTATCTGTTAATTCCCCTCTGATCTGCCAAAGGGAGCCCCTGCTCGCCAACACTTCTCACACTACTGTACTGCAACCTGCAGCATGTAGAGACTCTGTGATGTTTAGATAAAACCCCCAAGGGTAAATTACCTCACTGTTTTGAGTACATTGAGCAGTGTGTAAATGGCAGAGGAAAGTCTTTGAGCAAGGAAATGTGGCTGGAAATTATTTCCACCACTTGTATGCCATTAAAACATCACCCCCCGTCCCCGAGTTTGCACATGCTTTTTGAACCTTGACGTGTGAGGCCCCATTGCCCTCATTTGCATATGTCAGAGAGCCAGTGACACAGCGACAAGTTTCCTGGATTCGTACTGCTAATGCATTCTGGGTAAATGTGACTGAGATTTATAAGGCACAACAGCTGCCGGGACCAGCTGATACGGACAGAGGTAAGGAGTTCCCCACACAGAGGAGACTGGAGATTTTGAATACAGATTTCTGCAACTGGGAAATGCTTCTTAAAGCCTTCTTTGCCATTCTGCCTACACACACCTGTACTTGCTCCCCACTGCATCCCAAGGTCAGGCCACCGGAAGACTTTTGGACCTATCACCCCGGCCCCTAACCCACAGTGGGATTCCCAGGAGCAGGTATGGCATTCCTTGTGGGCTTACGCTTGTCTGCCATTATCATTGTGGAGGAACATCACAGGATGGAGCAAAGGATACTGACAATATTTACTGGTATAGATGTCAGAGCTCATGCCATCACTGAGGTCTTCTCTTCTGTGGAACAACATCAACTATTGACATCCACGGCCTTACCCCGATCTCGAGGAACTAATTAGGGAACAGGCTATTTTAGGTCTAGTATTGTGTAATGAGACAGGGTTAATCAGTAATCTTATAGCAATCCTCTGGGGAAGAGTGATCATAACATGATAGAATTTCATAGATTTTGAAAGAGTTGTAGTTAAGTCCAAAACTAGGGTCTTAAATTTAAACATAGCCAATTACGTAGGTATGAGGGGTGAGTTGGCTAAGGTAGATTGGGAAATTAGATTAAAAGATATGATGGTAGATATAATGGTGAACATTTCAAGAAATATTTCAAAATTCTCATCAAATACACATGCCCTTGGGCTATAAAAACTCCACAGGAAAATGATCCATTTGTGGCTAACTGGAGAAGTTAAGGATAGTATTAGATTAAAACAAGATGCTTACAATGTGGCCAAAAAGAGTAGTAAGCCTAAGTATTGGGGGGGTTTTAGAAGTCAGCAAAGGATGGTCAAGAAATTGATGAAGAGGGAGAAAATAGAATATGGGAGTAAACTAGCAAGAAATATAAAAACAGAATGTAAGAGCATCTAAAAATATGTAAAAAGGAAGAAACTAGCGAAAGTAAACATGGGTCCGTTAGAGGCAGAGACAGGAGAAATTATAATGGGGAATAAGGAAGTGGCAGAGATGTTAAACAAACATTTTGTATCTGTCTTCACAGTAGAAGACACAAAAAAGTATCGGAAATAGTGGGGAGCCAAGGGTCTAATGAGAATGAGGAACTTAAAGTAATTAAGGTAACTAAAGAAAAAGTACTGGAGAAATTAATGGGACCAAAAGCTGACAAATCACCTGGACGTGATGATCTACATCCTGGGGTTTTAAAAGAGGTGGCTGAAGAGATGGTGGATGCATTGGTTTTGATCTTCCAGAATTCTCTAGGTTCTAGAACGATCCCTGTAGATTGGAAGGTAGCAAATGTAACCACGCTATTCAAGAAAGGAGAGAGAGAGAAAACAGGGAAATATGGGCCAGTTAGCCTGGTATCAGTAGTAGGGAAAATGCTAGAATCTGTTATTAAGGACATAGTAACAGGGCGCTTAAAAAATCATAAGATTAGGTGAGTCAACACGGTTTTATGAAAGGGAAATCATGTTTGACAACTCTATTGGGGGTTTTTGAGGATGTAACTTGCAGGGTAGATAAGGGAGAACCAGTGGATGTAGAATATTTGAATTTTCAAAAGGCATTCGATAAGGTGCCACACAAGATGTTGTTACACAAGGTTAGGGCTCATGGGATTGGGGGTAATATTTTAGCATGGATTGAGGATTGGTTAATGGACAGAAAACAGAGCAGGAATAAATGGGTCATTTTCAGGGTGGCAGGTTATAACTAGTGGGGTACCACAAGCATCAGTGCTTGGGCCTCAGCTGTTTACAATATATATCAGTGACTTAGGTGAGGGGACTGAGTGTAATGTGTCCAAGTTTGCTGACGATACAAAGCTAGATGGGAAAGTAAGCTTTGAGGAGGATGCAAAGAGGCTGCAAAGGGATATAAACAGGTTAAGTGAGTGGGTGAGAAGGCGTCAGATGGAGTATAATGTGGGGAAATGTGAAATGAGCCACTTTGGTCGGAAGAATAGAAAAGCAGCATATTTTTTAAAAGATGAGAGACGAAGAAAGGTTGGTATTCAGAGGGATTTAGGTATCCTTGTACACGAATCACAGAAAGTTAACGTGCAGGTACAACAAGCAATTAGGAAGGCAAAAGGTATGTTAGCCTTCATTGCAAGGGGGTTGGAGTGTAAGAGTAAGGAGGTCTTTATGCAATTATATAGGGCTCTGGTGGGACCACACCTGGAGTAGTGTGTACAGTTTTGGTCTCCTTACCTGAGGAAGGATATACTTGCCTTAGAGGGGGTGCAGCGGAGGTTCACTAGATTGATCTTGGGATGAGAGAATTGTCCTCGGAGGAGAGATTAAGTAGAATGGGCCTATTTTCTTTGGAGTTTAGAAGAACGAGAGGTGATCTCATTGAAACGTATAAAATTCTTAGAGGGCTTGACGGTAGATGCTGAGAGGCCATTTCCCCTGGATGGAGAGTCTAAAACTAGGGTTCATAGTCTCAAGATAAGGGGTCACACATTTCGGACCGAGATGAGGTAAAATTTCTTCACTCGGAGGGTTGTGAATCTTTGGAATTCTCTACCCCAGAGGGTTTAGCCATTGAGTATATTCAAGATTGAGATCAATAGATTTTTGGGCACGAAAGGGATCAAGGAATATGGGGATATGGTGAGAAAGTGGAGTTGAGGTAAAAGATGAGCCATGATCTTATTGAATGGCGGAACTGGGAAATTAGGTTAAGGGATAGGTCAGTAGAGATGCAGTGGCCAACATTTAATGAGATATTTCATAATACTCAGCAAAGATACATTCCAGTGAGAAACAAAGACGCTGGGGGAAGGACGTACCATCCGTGGCTAACTAAGGAAGTTAAAGATAGTATCAAATTGAAAGAAAAAGCATACAATTCTGCGAAGATTAGTGGCAGGTCAGAAGATTGGACAGAATATAAAAAACAGCAAAGAATAACTGAAAGAATAATGAGGAGGGAAAAATTAGAGTACGAGAGAAAGCTAGCTAGAAATACAAAAACAGATAGTAAGAGTTTCTACAGGTATTTAAAATGAAAAGAGTAAGTAAAGTGAGAATTGATCCTCTAGAGAGTGAGTCTGGGAAATTAATAATGGAGAACAAGGAAATTGTGGATGAATTGAACAGATATTTTGCATCTGTCTTCACTGTAGAAGATGCAAATAACATGCCAGAAATAATTGTGAATCAAGAGGTGAAAGGGAGGGAGGAACTTAAAACATTTACAATTGCCAGGGAAAGGCTTCTGAAAGAATTATTAGAACTAAAAGCTGACAAGTCCCCACGACTTGATGGACTTCATCCTTGGGTCTTAAAAGAAGTGGCTGCAGAGATAGTAGATGCATTGGTAATTTTCCAAAATTCCCGAGATTCTGGAAGGATCCCATCATCTTGGACAATAGCAAATGTAACTCCTCTATTGAAGAAAGGAGGGAAACAGAGAGCAGGACACTATAGGCCAGTTAGCTTAACATCTGTCATAGGGAAAATGCTAGAATCTATTATTAAGGAGCTTATAGCAGGGCACTTGGAAAATCTAAATGCAATCAGGCAGAGTCAACACGGCTTTGTGAAAGGGAAATCGTGTTTGACGAATTTATTAGAGTTCTTTGACGAAGTAACAAGCAATGTGAATAAAGGGGATCCTGTGGATGTGGTGTACTTGGATTTCCAGAAGGCATTTGACAAAGTGCCACATCAAAGGCTACTACACAAAATAAGAGTTCATGGTTTAGGGGGTAACATTAGCATGGATAAAGGATTGGTTAACTAACAGGAAACAAAGAGTAGGTATAAATGGGTAATTTTCAGGTTGGCAAGATGTAACGAGTGGAGTGCCACAAGGATCAGTGCTGGGGCCTCAACCATTTACAATCTATATCAATGACTTGGATGAAGGGACCGAATGTATGGTTGCTAAATTTGCTGATGACACAAAGGTAGGTAGGAAAGTAAGTTGTGAAGAAGACATATGGAGTCTGCAAAGGGATATAGATAGGTTAAGTGAATGGGCAAAAATTTGGTAGATGGAGTATAATGTGGGAAAGTGTGAACTTGTCCACTTTGGCAGGAGGAATAGAAAAGTAGTATATTATTTAAATGGAGAGAGATTGCAGAACTCTGAGGTACAGAAGTACCTGGGTGTCCTAGTACATGAATCACAAAAAGTTAGTATGCAGGTACAGCAAGTGATTAGGAAGGCAAATGGAATGTTGTCATTTATTGCAAGGAGAATGGAATATAAAAATAGACATGTTTTGCTACAGTTGTACAGGGCATTGGTGAGACCACATCTAGAATACTGTATGCAGTTTTGGTCTCCTTATTTAAGAAAGGACATAATTGCTTTAGAGGCGGTTCAGAGAAGGTTCACTCGACTGATTCCTGGGATGAGGGGGTTATCTTATGAGGAAAGATTGAACAAGTTGGGCCTGTATACACTGGAGTTTAGAAGAATGAGAGGTGATCTTATTGAAATATATAAGATCCTGAGGGGACTTGAAGGGATAGATGCTGAGAGGATGTTTCCCCTTGTGGGAGAGACTGGAACTAGAGGACACAGTTTAAAAATAAGGGGTCTCCCATTTAAGACGGAGATGAGGAGTAATTTTTCCTCTCAGAGGGTCGTGAGTCTATGGAACTCCCCTCCCCAGAGAGCGGTGGAGGCAGGGTCATTGAATATTTTTAAGGCTGAGTTAGATAGATTCCTGATTAACAAGGGAGTCAAAGGTTATAGTAGGTAGACGGGAAAGTAGGGTTGAGGTCACAACCAGTTCAACCATGATCTTATCAAATGGCAGAGCAGGCTCGAGGGGCCGAATGGCCTATTCCTGCATTTAATTTGTATGTTCATATATTAGCAGGCTCGAGGGGCTATATGGCCTACTCCTGCTCCTATTTCTTATATTCTTATCTTCCCTACTTTCAAATAAAAGGACATTCCCTCAAACCATTACCCCACCTACCACATGGCAGCACATCAGCCCTTTTTGCCCATATATGACTGTACCAATCATCATCACCTGAGTGAAAACGTCAGCGTTAAATAAGTGCACTCTTTCCTGTATGACTCTGACTTTCATCAAGAACAAAGTGAAATGTCAGTGCACATTCTGTTTTAATACCGTGAATCCCAAAGTGCAAACAATCAACTAACGCCATTCACACATGTGCCTATTTTTTAAAACTATTCTCTTGCTTCTTCTAGGTGGGACTTTGGGGCCAGGGTTGTAAGAGGGATACGCATGCTCTACAGAAGGCTCACTTACTAAGTTTGCCATCATCACATGGCAGTTTTCTCCTGGCAGGGAAGTGCTGCTCGTTGCATCTCTGGAGCTTGCCCCTGGGCAGCCTGGTTTTGCCTCCCACATTTCAGTGGTGTGGCTCTCTGAGGGGGAAGGCCAGGGACTTGGCATGTACTACAGTCCTGAGAGATAGTAATATTAGGCAGGTGGATTCCACGCTTCGCCATTCCACCAAGGCCCTGGATCTGTGGCCTCACTGATCAGTAGGATGGCTGGTCTAATAAAAGGAAAGGACTTGCATTTATATGACGCATTTCACAACCTCAGCACGTCACAAAGTGCTTTACAGCCAATAAAGTGCTTTTGAACTGTAGTCACTGTTGGAATGTAGTAAACACAGCAGCCAAGTTTCTCACAGCAAGGTCCCACAAACAGCAATGTGATAATGACCAGATAATCTGGTTTTTAGGTGTTGTTCGAGGGATAAATGTTGGCCAGGACACTAGGGAGAACTCCCCTGCTCTTCTTTGAAATAGTGCCATGGGCTCATTTACATCTACCTGAGAGGGCAGACGGGCTTCAGTTTAACGTCTCTTCCGAAAGATGATGAATTCTGAAAGCCCTCAGACAAGCAGTCACCATAGTGTGGAAGCCACGATTCATGCTGCGCTCCATTCTGCCCCCGATTGCCTCCAGTGCTGCAGTCTCTGTTTTCGTGGAGGTGGAGACACTGGCTGGGAATGTGTAGCAGATTCCAATGAAGCTGCCACTCACTCCATTGGTCCTATGCCTTGCTGCCCTCTGAATCCAGGTAGTGGCAGTGTAGTCATCGTCATTTGGAATAATTATAATGAAAATATTGCTTAGACATGCAGTGAAGTTATTTGAGAGTGAAGTTAAAGAGACGACCACTGTTCCACTCAATAATATTTGTGCCCCAGTGTGCTATTGAAGAGTGCAGGCTAAACTGTTGTTAAAGGCTACACGGAAGCTTCCAGGTCATTCAGCTGCTTCTGCCATTCTACACAGGTTTTACACCAATGCCTGCACCAATGAGAATACGTTTGAGGAGACCCCGGAAACCCGTGTGTACTGCCCTCTATAGGCCGCTGGCAGACGGAATTTTCTTTTAAAAGAAGCAACAGCAATATAACTCGCTTTGGAGAAATTCTAGGCTCCCCATGTATAAGTTTTATATTATCGGCACTGGTTCAGGCTCACCATTAGTAAGCAAAGTGTTCTGTCGTTCGATATTTTTGTATTTGAGGAGATCTAAGTTAGAAATTCTGTAACCAAGTGTAGCCTGCGGGACTGAATTATGTTACTGTTTAATCTTTAATTTTAATAAACCTGCTTTGTAGTTTGTAGGTTAAATCATAGGTCTCACGAATATTATTCTTCTGCTATTTAAAGCCTGGAAGAACACAAGCGGACTTTTGTCAGTTCATTGAGCTATTACAGTAATGAGGGTCCTTGCTTGACCCCAAAGCAACACATCATTACCAGCTATTGTGCTTGTAAAGGCACACTTTGGTTTCAATAATTGGGAACGCTGCATTACAAGAGTATTTTTTTTTGCTGCAGAGCACAGGTGAAATATCTAAGTAAAGCCTAAAAATGTAATGGTACATTCACACTAATAGTATCCTCCTCCCCAATCCTTCTGAAGTGAGTTTGCCAATCTTCATTGAGATGTCAGGTGGAAACTGAGTGTAGAAGAGGGGTAAGATGCAAATCAGCGTGGAGGGAAAATTGTCAGGGGAGTCAGTCTGGGTTGGCCTTGAGTGGCTCTTTGTGGGTAAACTCGAGCACCATAAGAGTAAAACATAGAAGAAAAAAAAGACTTACATTTATATTGAGCCTTTCACCATCTCAGGACATCCCAAAGCATTTTTACAGTCAATGAAGTACTTTTGAATTGTAGTCACTGTTGCAACGTTACATCCTCTCAACCTGAGAATGGCACTCGATATAAGCGGAACTTAATGAAGGGAGAGAATGCTGGGATACCAACAAAAATAATTGACTTAGTTACCTGCAACAAGGGAAAACTATATGTATAAGATTTTAAAAACATACAACCCTTATGTACTGTAATAAGGAACAAATTGAAAGATTAAGCAATCCGAGGTGGAATCCTTCAGTTGACGAGACGATGTGCCACTGCTTCCTGTGGTACGCAAGTAAGTATGTAATTGCTTTCAATCAAGTTCTCAAAACTTTGAGAAAAGTTACTCCTTCGATGAAGAAACTGATCATGTTGTTTTGTTTGCTGGCACGTCTCCCCTGATATTGCCCGTAGTAAGTCCGAGGAAGTGTTGTTTTATAAGGACAGGAGGATTTTGCCATGCAATACACAATGTACTATCCCATTACTAAGGTAAAGTTGCATCCCCGCAAGGCCACAAAGTAAACAGAACCTCAGGCCAATTGTTGTTTGGTCCAGTGACCTTGCAAATTGGAATATGCTGGTCGGTTTCAGGCTCCAGCTCAAAAGCACACAGCATTTTAAAATTGTTTGCATTTGTAACTATGTGTCATGTCTGTGAATGCCGATGTATAGATTTTTAATAAATGTGGGCTCATTTATAGGTGTGATTAATAGTGCCTTTGGGTCTGGAACACAGATTTGTTTGCTTAAAATATCAATTGGCATCTGCTATCCATGGATCCATCCCCCAGAACAAGGCACAGTCTTTAGAGAAGGAGGGGGAATATTAATTTATTATAACTGGGGGATCTGCTTTATGTATAAGAACACTGGGTCAGATAGGTTGCTAACTGAAGATGTCGAGTTACAATTTTCGGTGTCTGGTATCCACCATTTCGAGGATGTTGTCATAATGAACTGTAAGATCCAGACAGTTTACTGCAAATCTCAGCCGTGCTCATTTTCCGGTCAGCCCTAGAGCTGGTGTCAGAGGGTCTTGCCTAAAGCAGGAGGGAGTTTTGTTTGTGTACACAAAGAAAGCAGGAAAGAGTGCTGCTCTGTTCCCCAGCCAACGAGCGCACAGGGTGCCACGTCCCCAGCATGCTCCGGAAACTTTCAGATAGGGAAGGCCTTTAAAAGGGCCACAGATCTGTGTTTTAGGCCTTTTCTGGACCTTTCTTGTTCATTTTATTTCTGTTTTCCCCCCCACTGCTGGCACTTTGGCTTTCATGAGCCTTTGTGCTAGTTGTCATTAATTATTTGCTTTTTGCTCTCAGCTCCCTTTACTGGCATCATTGGATTTTCCAATGAGGATCCTTCATGCTGACATGTTGAAAAGAAGGGAAGGATCAAGGAGGGGTGTCAAGCTGCCTCAGAGGTACTAGCATACTCTAAAGAGAGAGGTGAAAAGTCCTCATTTTGGCAGACATTGAGCTGTTGTAGGCTCCTCTTCCCAAAGGAAGCTGTGTCAGAAGATTTCCCGATGTCATCACAAAGAAATGTGAATGCCTGACCAACCTTTGTGCTGGAAGCTTCTTCAGCAGCATCCCAATCATAACATGCTATGCTTTACATAATAGTGCATGAAAGAAGGCATGCCAGGGTGACCAAGAGCCAGCATTACCTGATGGGCTGCAGCTGGCAAGATGCTGCCAAACATTTCTGCAGCCCTGGCATGCTGCAGAGGGCTGGGACAATAATGGCCAGCTGAAGTTTGGAATCATCATCTTACAGGCATGCTGCGTTGCAGGCCAGTGGGGATGTTGCTGCGGAATGGGACAGAGGACAACCTTTTTTTACAGGCATCCCAGGCAGTACCATCTTGACTTCACCAGCATACACAGGTATTGGATGCTACTCCATCACTTGGCTACAGACTGATGCCTGCACCTAGGTTTCTCTTGCCCTCCAACTTTGTCTGCTATTTATTAATCTCCTGCCCTTTCAGCCTTTGCAAGGGCTGCTGATGGGGTTGAGATCCATAAGGCTCTCCAAAAGCATGTTGAATTTTTGTTGCCCCTTGTGTAATACTTATTTGTCCGTATCACTTCTAATTTCATTTACACACAATTTTCCTCTCCTGCCACTCAAATCTTTCTAGATCTTTCTGTGCTTGCACCTGGAGATGTGAATAATTATTCAAATTAACCTAGGTTGGAGAATTGAGTGGTGTTTGTCCTTGAGAGTCAGGTCAGGTTAGGGCCAATTCTAAACTAGTTGCACCTGAAGAGGATAATCTGCCTGTTAGTTATCCCTCAGCCAGTGAAGATGTAGCATCATTTGTTTGTGAGATGTCATTGGTGCAGAATCATTGCAATATTTGCATACATAATAAGACATTACATTCCAGAAATAATTAATTGTGCAAGTGCTTTGAGATGGTTCAGGGTGACAACGTGCATTGTAAATGCGCAATAGTACGGGGAAAAAAAAGTTTTAAGCTTATAGATGCCAGACCAATTGGTATCTGCCGATTTTTGTTTCAGCAGTGCCCAAACTTCTCTCCCAAATTTACCCAGACAGTGCGTTTTAATGCCAATTTCAGAAAATTAAACAGTATGATGTTTTAATTTCCCATTCCTATGGGATCTCTGGGTGAGATTGTTGAGTCAATGCCAGTTGTTGCAGCTGAATTTGAGGATGGTATTGTACTGTGGGCATGTGTCCCATGTCCACTGGGTTGAGACTGGCCAAGCCAGAAGTTGTCATGCCATCTGTCTCCAAGGGGTTTCTATATTAATTTTTTTTTTCATTTTGTTATTTTTTTTTCCCCAGTGCAAGCATATCCTTCTGTCTATACTAACCTCCTCAGCCAGGAGAATGGAATCCATCTTTGTCTATAGTCAATTCATGTCTAATTCATTCACCAGGAGGGTAACAGCTGAACAGTATTTGACCATCCAGTTCCACAAATTTGATAACTGTCTCGAATTGTCGTGCTTGCTCCCAGCCCCTGAACTTGACCGTTCAACCATATCTTGACAATAGTTCGCCAGTGACTCCTCAGTGGTAAATCCTTTAGGTACTTCTCTGTGCTGCAGGTGATCCCTTACCCTGGACAGATTTTCCTCCCTTTATACAGATGCACCGAGCAGAGGGTGGGCCCCCTCTATTAGAGTAGGCCATCGTAAGTCAAAATTGCATCTGCCAGTTAGAAGTTTGATGTTTCTAGTACTGCAGCACTCCCAAACCACAACAGATTGATCTTGTTGAGGGCTATCAAAAAGAAAATATGTGTTTGTGAAGCAGCGGCATTCCTTTTAAAAATTGATCTACTCATCAAGTTTCATGTCAGTTTCATAAATTTGGAATCAGTTCAGTGGTAATTGCTACATATAAGAGTAGAATTTAAGAGAGGGCACATTAAGTAAGCAGTCACATTTTATGTAATTGTGTATATATAGAATTACGGTTTGTTGCAAGTGAGTAATAAGGCTGCAATTTATTCAATAAAATGGAAATCAGACTGATGATAGTTAAAAGCCATTATACTGACTGAAGACTATAAAAGGGTATTTTGATTCCATCGCTGCAGAATAATAATATCTAACGACTCACAGGAGGGTGTAATAAAGAGAATAACAGATATCTGAAATGACATAATATCATAAATGACATAATATCAGGTAGAATGATAAACAGAGAGAGCCTGAACTTGCTCCTGTCTGTCATCTGAACCCCAAAGTGACATAGTTGCCTCAAAATAACTCCAGCGTATCATTCTTTATAATCACTGCTATAAGGCTTTTGATCTTTACATCTACTGAAGGCAACCATGGTGGACACTGAGAGCCAGTACCTTCTGTGTCATTGTTTGTGATGCTATCCACACTAGAAGATTGAGTGGGATGAAGGATTATTGAATAGGAATGAACAATTGAGGCCCAGTTATGTCATTTCAGATATCTGCGGTAGTCGGGCGGGTGGTTAATATGGTGGTCACGCGCTTGCCGCTGTGTTCCCGACGCTTTTGCGCCTGCCGTCATATTTAACGCCACCAATACCGATCGCGGGAAAATCATCTGCCACATGCAGGCGGGTGCCTCATCAATATTTATGTCATGGTCCAATGATGTCATTCAGATCGCAACGTGATTTTAAATCGCGATCACAGCTACGACTTGGGGGTGGGGGGGTCAGGCAAGATTGTGGCCAGGAGTCCCAGGTAAGTTCAATTTTTTTTTGCTTTTTCTTTAAAGGTTTCCTTGTAGGCCAGGAGGAGAAGGTGTGCTCCTCCGGGCTCCACAAGGAAACCTTGGGCCTCCCCTGCCTCAGGATTCCCTCCCCCGATCGTGATTGCCTCTTGCAATAGAATTCACAGCCTTTTGTTTATCTCTTTTATTTCATGGCTTTAAAAAAATCCCTGCTAAAAGCTGACAATGAACACCATGCACTGTTACCTTCATTGGAGGGCAGCAAATATCCCAGAGTGAAGTAAAGATTTCAGATTTAAACGACAGAGAATGACACTTCACTTGCCCCTCCTCCTCAGCTCGCTGGTATCAGCAATGCCAGTGATCAATGTACCACCTTATGAACCTAAGTATTATTTGTGATGGAAGCTTTCTCAGAAACAACCATCAGGAACATACGAGTGCACAGGACAGGAAAATACCATTTCCATCCATCTGGCCAGCCTCAGACTTGATAAGCAGAAAACACAGTTTACTACGAATCTCCCCCAATTGATTGTCTTGCCAAATACCTATCCAACTCTCACTTAAAATGACTGATGTTGCTATCCTCGATCACCTTCCTGAGCAGTCCATTCCAAGCATTCACCACCCGCTTTGTAAAAGAGTTATATTTGATCTCTCGAATCCCCTTCCCTGTTCTGAGCTTCATGAAAAGTATGACAGAGATCAGTTTATATCTTTATACATTTTGTCCAAATAGGTGGAAAATGAAATGAGGCGTGGGGCTTATTCTCAAAAAGCAAAATAATTCGTACTTGGATCAAAACATGTTTATTTTTGGTTTCGGATAAACTGTTTGCACTTTGATATAATTACCTTGAAGGACAGTGTAGCTGTTCTCTAATGCTCAAACCACTTAAGATGTTGTGTGAGTCATGTGGAAAGTAAATTATTTCTAAGCATCTTCTTATGTGCACTTTAATTAGATTCAGAAAAGTTTATCTTTTCTTTATTTATTCCACCTATTAATGATAATTATTTTTGTTTTCTTTCACTACCCATTTTCTGTGAATTTACTTTAGGTCTCCTCACATGTATGTGTAGCATCTCAGAGGATGTGTCCACAGACCCATTCTAGGTTTCTGAGAGTGTCATTCAAATGTAGGTTCACCATTTGAGAGATGATGAGAAGAGACAAGGATGAATCAATCATTTTTCCCCATTAAATTTGAAATTTTTCTTTTAAATTCTCCTTGTATTCTCAGGTGAGAGACTGATTCTTAAACTTGGCAAAACCTCTTTGAACAGTCAGTTTCACTTCCAAGCCTGTTATCTTAAAATTTGATTAAGGCTAGGCAGCTGGCCTATTAGTTAAGCATAAGGCTCACTGGTGTAAAGTAAGCAGAACAGCTACGAATAGGCAAGACCCTTCGTTTACTTCATATTCTTACCTCCGAACTGAAAACTGTATATAAACATATCAATTAATAAATTTACACTTTTATCACATCTACCAAAGATATTTTTTCTTTTATTCATTCATGGGATGTGGGCATCGCTGACAAGGCCAGCATTTATTGCTCATCCCTAATTGCCCTTGAGAAATGTAAGGAATCTTACAACACCAGGTTATAGTCCAACTTTTTGACTATAACCTGGTGTTGTAAGATTCCTTACATTTGTCAACCCCAGTCCATCACTGGCATCTCCACATCATGCGCTTGAGAAGGTGGTGGTGAGCCGCCTTCTTGAACCGCTGCAGTCCGAGTGGTGAAGGTACTCCCACAGTGCTGTTCGGAATATTTCAAAGCACTTCACATATGATGAATGCTGTTATCATGCAGGCAAACTCAACAGCCATTTTGTGCACACCAAAATCCCATAAACAGCAAAGAGACATAAGGACAGTAGTGAGAAAGGTTCTTAGCTCAGAAGATCAGGAAGTAGAATCAGTATGGGTGGAGATAAGAAATAACAAAGGGCAGAAAACACTGGTTGGAGTAGTTTATAGGCCCCCTAACAGTAGCTGTACCGTTGGACAGAGTATTAATCAAGAAATAATAGGACCTTGTAACAAAGATAATGCAATAATCGTGGGAGACTTTAATCTTCATTTAGATTGAGCAAATCACATTGGCAAAGGTAGTCTGGAGGACGAGTTCATGGAATGCATTCGAGACAGTTTCCTAGATCAATATGTCGTGGAATCAACCAGGGAACAGGCTGTTTTAGATCTTGTATTGTGTAATGAGTCAGGGTTAATTAGTAATCTCATAGTAAAGGATCCTCTGGGGAAGAGTGATCATAATACGATAGAATTTTACATTGAGTTTGAGAGTG
The DNA here is from genome assembly GCF_035084215.1 of Heptranchias perlo. Classification (NCBI taxonomy): domain Eukaryota; kingdom Metazoa; phylum Chordata; class Chondrichthyes; order Hexanchiformes; family Hexanchidae; genus Heptranchias; species Heptranchias perlo. Next base: position 21,530,327 of record NC_090338.1, read on the forward strand.
ACATACTTAAGTCTGAAACTAGAGTCTCAAACATAAATAAAGCCAATTACATAGGTATGAGGGTCAAGTTGGCTAAAGTAGATTGGGAAGTTAGATTAAAAGGTATGATGGTAGATAAGTAGTGGCAGACATTTAAAGAACTATTTCAAAATTCTCAGCGATTATACATTCCATTGAGAAATAAAAGCTCCACGGGAAAAGTGATCCATCTGTGGCTAACTAAAGAAGTTAAGGATAGTATTAGATTAAAACAAAACATTTATAATGTTGTGAAGAATAGTAGTCAGCCTGTGGATTGGGACAGTTTTAGAAACCAACAAAGGATGACCCAAAAATTGATAAAATGGGAGAAAATAGAATATGAGAATAAACTAGCAAAAAATATAAAAACAGATTGTAAGAGCTTCTACAAGTATTAAAAAGGAAGAGAGTAACAAAACTAAATGTTGGTCCCTTAAAGGCTGAGACAGGATAAATTTTAATGGTGAAGGAAATGGCAGAGATGTTAAACAAATGCTTTGTATCTGTCGTCATAGTAGAAAACACAAGCATACCAAAAATAGTGGGGAACGAAGGGGCTAATGAGAGTGAGGAACTTAAAGTAATTAATATCAGAAGAGAAGAAGTATTAGAGAAACTAATGGGACTGAAAGCTGACAAATCCTCTGGACCTGATGGCCTACATCTGAGGGTTCTAAAAGAGGTGGAGATAGTGAAGAAATAGTGGATGCATTGGTTGTGATCTTCCAAAATTCCCTAGATTCTAGAATGGTCCCAGCGGATTGGAAGGTGGCAAATGTAACACCGCTATTCAAGAAAGGAGGGAGAGAGAAAATAAGGGAACTACAGGCCAGTTAGCCTGACATCAGTCGTCGGGAAAATGCTGGAATCCATTATTAAGGAAGTGGCAAAAGGACACTCAGAAAATCATAATATGATTGGGCAGAGTCAACATGGTTTTGTGAAGGGGAAATTGTGTTTAACAAATCTATTAGCGTTTTTTGAGGGTGTAACTAGCAGGGTAGATAAAGGGGGAACCAGCAGATGTAGTATATTTGGATTTTCAAAAGGCATTCGATAAGGTGCCACATAAAAGGCTGTTACGCAAAATAAGGGTTCATGGGATTGGGGATAATATATTAACATGGATAGAGGATTGGTTAACGGACAGAAAACAGACAGTAGGGATAAAGGGATCATTCTCAGGTTGGCAGGCTGTAACTAGTGGGGTGCCGCAAGGATCAGTGCTTGGGCCTCAGCTATTTACAATCTACATTAATGACATAGATGAAGGGACCAGGTGTAATGTATCCAAGTTTGCTGATGGTACAAAGCCAGGTGGGAAAGTAAGCTGTGAGGAGGACACCGTGAGTCTACTAAGGGATATAGATAGGTTACGTGAGTGGGCAAGAAGGTGGCAGATGGAACGTAATGTGGGGAAATGTGAGGCTATTCACTTTGGTAGGAAGAATAAATAAACAGGATATTTTTTAAATGGTGAGAAACTATTAAATGTTGGTGATCAGAGAGATTTGGGTGTTCTCGTACAAGAAACACAAAGTTGATATGCAGGTACAGCAAGAAATTAGGAAGGCAAATGGCATGTTGGCCTTTATTGCAAGGGGGTTGGAGTACAAGAGTAAGGAAGTCTTGCTACAATTGTACAGGGCTTTGGTGAGACCACACCTGGAGTACAGTGCATGGTTTTGGTCTCCTTTTCTAAGGAAGGATATACTTGCCTTATAGGGGGTGCAATGAAGGTTCGCTAGATTGATTCCTGGAATGAGAGGGTTATCCTATGAGGAGAGATTGAGTAAAATGGGCCAATATTCTCTGGAGTTTAGAAGACTGAGAGGTGATCTCATTGAAACATATAAGATTCTGAGGGGACTTGACAGGGTAGATGCTGAGAGGTTGTTTCCCCTGGCTGGAGAGCCTAGAACTGGGGGGCATAGTCTCAGGATAAAAGGTCGGCCATTTAAGACTGAGATGAGGAGGAATTTCTTCACTGTGAGGGTTGTGAATCTTTGGAATTCTCTACCCCAAAGGGCTGTGGATGCTCAGTCGTTGAATATATTTAAGGCTGAGATAGATAGATTTTTGGACTCTAAGGGAATCAAGGGATATGGGGATCGGACAGGAAAGTGAAGTTGACGTTGAAGATTAGCCATGATATTGAATGGCGGAGCAGGCACAAGAATGAACTACTCCTGTTCTTATTTCTTATGTTCTTATGAGATGAATGACTGGTTGATCTGGGTTTTTTTGTGTTTGATGAGGGAGAATTGATGACCAGGACACTGGGTGCACTCTAGCTCTTTAAATAGTATCATGGGATCTTTAACGTCTACATAAACTGCTAGAACTGACAGGAAAGTCCTCAGTTTAACATCTCATTCAAAGGGTGGCACCTCAACAATGCAACACTCTCTCAGCAAGGCATTGAAGTGTGTTCAAGTGCTGGAGGGGAGCTTGAACCCACAACTTTCTGGCTTTGTGGTGAAAATCCTACCAACTGAGTTATAATGACAGATGGATAGAGATTTCATAGTTTGTTGATGTGCATGCAAGGTCTGATGAAAATTGAGAGAGACAGGGATCCTAAACAGTGCGTTTCTGACTGCTTGATGTAGTGTTCTGTTGAAGAAATGTAAGTTCCAGCTCTTCATCTGGGATTAGTCCAATGCTCTGCAACTGGAAAATATCCTAAATTGTTCTACAGATATAGCTGAAGTCTAAAACGTATATTAATGCATATACTGATTGGCGTGATTATGCAATAATGATCTTCAAAAAGATATTTCTTTGGTTGAGACACTTGGGTACTTGGATACTTCTGGTTGAGACAGAACCAGAGTTCAAGCCTTCTGCATTTTCTTTCGGTAGATACTGTTAAGTTTCTGGGTTTTACCACAGATAGTTGTCTTAGCTTCAACATCTCAGTTGACTCCTGTGAGTGAGTTTTCACCCTATGAATTAGAGTTTGTCTTTGGTATCTCGAAGTGCGTCTGGGATAGAACGGAAGACTCTTGGCACTGCATTTCACTTTACTAGTTTTATATGTGACCTCATACGATCTTTCCCAACTTTGAAAGCAGAATAAACACTCCATTCGACTCTGGCTTCCTCTATCAACTGCCAAACAGATTTATTAAACAGTAAGTGGCTAAGTGAACAATGCCAATGGCACACTGTAGATTTATTTGAAGTCAGTGGGAAGTAAAACCGGGCAGGATGTAAGCCGGATGGCAGCGCCGATCCTGTCATTTACCCGCCAGGTGGGTTAAGTTAACATTACCCTCCATATGTACTATAAAAGGAAGAAAGAAGCTGATAACATGATACATCAAAACCAAAATGCTTCAATTTTGCCACAGATACATCCATCTTAAAATCAAAATTCATTATAATTTTAAAACAGTTTGCTTGGCTTTTCTGAATATTAAATTTACTCAGCATTTGTCAAATTCACATTTTTCCGGGCTGCAAGAGATTGAAGTCGCAAATACATCCGCCAGTGATTAATCAGTTTCATTTCTCTGGCTCTGTCAAAATTCTCTGATCCTTTCTTTGTGATTCCATCTGGGATGGGTCCCACTCCAGTGTTGTTTTGTTTGTTTTATGTGTGCCAATTCAGCATTTGACGTGATAACCTATGTGTTTTGTTTTGCTTGATGATGTGTTTGTACAACGTTGTCAGTCAGTCTATTGGAAAAGAGAAACATAACTGAGTGGTGGCTCAAATAATGCTAATCAGTCAGGAATGTCCACAAACAGGGCTTAGACCAAATTAATAGGCCATTCCTCGCCAACTGGAGGAACCATAATTTGTTGTATTTTAGTGGGGTGACTTTTTTTTGTCAAGAGAAGAGATAAAAGTAATAAGAAAAAACAGCGCATGTTGGAAAGGTAAAATACATTTCAGATGAAGGGTGCTACCTAAAACAGCCTTTTTCTTTCACGTGCTGATTGGTCTCTGGTGATTTCTAGCACTCTCACCTGGAATTTCTGCAGGATTCTCCCGATCTCCCGCTGTAACTTTGATAGAACATCAGTAGAAACCCTGATGAGACAGCACTGTTTACACTCTTTCTCCAGGGCTACCACTGACTTTCTGGAGAGCATGATGTGGAGATGCCGGTGATGGACTGGGGTTGACAATTGTAAACAATTTTACAACACCAAGTTATAGTCCAGCAATTTTATTTTAAATTCACAAGCTTTCGGAGGCTTCCTCCTTCGTTCACCTGAGGAAGGAGGCAGCCTCCGAAAGCTTGTGAATTTAAAATAAAATTGCTGGACTATAACTTGGTGTTGTAAAATTATTTACAATTTTCTGGAGAGCGGGAGACTCCCATGAAGTTCTCCACCTCTGTTTTATTTTATGACCGATAACAGTGCTGACTAATTTTTGAACCCAGTGTCAGCATCAAGTAGTGCTGGGGCAAGTCTATAAGGAGTTAACTGAGGTTAAAATCCTTCTGCACTGCTCAACAATGTGCTTTGCTTCACAAACTCATGAGAAAAAAAATCCTACTGCACTAGAAAACATTTCCATTTCCCTCCCCAACCATCCTTGTGGCCTTTCAGAGTGAAATTGCCAACATCATGCCAATTTATGTTGAGTTTTGAACTGTGGACCCACACTCACAAGGAATTTATTGAGCCTGCCTACATTCAATTTCCTTAAGCCTCTTATAGGCATTGGAGAATGAGGAGGTTTTCATCATATCAGTCTGAATTGACTTTGAGCCCAGGTCGCAGAGTTAAAGGACAGTTTACTAATTGACTGCACCACTGCCTCAATACCTCAGTAAAAAGTACCTGGACTTGCACGTAAAGTGCTGTAAGTTGCAGGACTACGGACCGGGTGCTGGAAGGTAGGATTAGAGTGGGCACCTGGTTGTCCTTCGAGCCGGCGCGGACACAATGAGCCGAATGGCCCCCTTCTGTGCTGTATCTTCTCTATGGTTCTACCTCTTGCTGTCCTCATGAAATGCTTGACAAGAGAGTGACAGGTTTTCATGATGGACCTGAGATCTGCAAGATGATCAGAAGTGGACATATTTACTTTGTGGTAGTCAGATGGGGAAAATGAGGTTCTACCCAAAGTAGGGTAGAAAACAATTTATTCTGTCTTCATAACTGTCACAAGTATGTAATAAGGAAATGAATGATTCAGTACTATTTTACTCTGTGATTGTTGGCCATTTCACTCTCACTATATAAGCCCAGCAACCATTGTTCAAAATGCACCAGATAATAACTATTTCATCTTTCTCTGGCACTACTCTTAGTAGAAGGGATTGGGAGCAGTAAATGGGATTCATTTTTCTATTTATACATGTTCATTGTGTAAATGAAGGGTGATTTTTTTTCCAACGTTGAATAGCCTGACTGAATAATACTGAGGAGTAAAAAGGTGAGGAAAGAGAAAATAAATGACGGATAGAATACAGGACTTACTATTGGAAAGAAAAAACTGCCCAAAGGAAAATGACAATAGCTGGAGAACTGCTGGAGGAAGATGTACATTTTTTTAAAACTATTTTTCCACTTACTGCCAATAAGTAACAAAAGAAAAATCTTAAGCTCCTTGTAACCCTGCACCTTCTATGGCTAAAAATACTGCTGAACATGTTAAGTCACTGCCAGGTATCTCCGAGCATAGAATAAATGGCAAATCTTTTGTAATTGAGCCCTTAGATTTTGTGCTCAATATTCAGTCACAGAGAATTTACCATTTAAATAATTGGAAAAATGGTAAATTGACTCTCTGAAGGACATTCATGGTTACAACAGTATCCTTTCACCTCTAGCTGTGATTCCAGCTCAGACCGATTAAATTCTCTTCTCTCTAGTCCTGTGTGCAATGAAAGTGGTCAATCTCAGTGCAGTTCCAACTTGGCTCAGGTACACAGACTAAAGCCTCCTGTAACCCCGGTATAAATTGTATTGAACGATTCATTTAATTCTTTGTTATATTGTTTTAAGTTCAGTTTAGTCTCAGTTGCTCATTCAAGTCCAGAGATATGGTCTGAACCATGCAGTCGATGCCAAAGGGTGCTTCATGTTATAATATAACTGCGCACACAACAGTGGGATGAACTGCTCATGGCCCACTCATAATCATTTAATTTTTGCCAATTTTCTTCCCTTCTCCACCATCTCCTTCTCCTCTGAAGGCACTGAAGTATGGTTCCACAGGTGCTAATTGCTCTCCACCTTGCCAAAGTGACCATTCTTTCTGTGTAGGCCTTCTCCCCTTCTCCTCTTCCCCCCCCCCCACCCCAGGACATAACCGAGGGCCACTGCCAGCAAAGCAAATGGCCCAAAATTCAATCCTCCTGAAGGGCGAGCTGCCTACGGAGGCCCAATTTCAGTGACCGTTGGCAGGATAATCAACCAAGTCCAATCTTGCTCTCACTGATGACCGCACGCGTGCACTTCCAGCAGAGGTCACTGGATAGCAATCAGAAACAGGGGTAGAAATTGGTCACCTGGAAAACATAGGAACATAGGAAAATAGGGCCCGATTTTACCAGGCCTGCGGGTTTCCGGCGGGTTGGGTTTCGGGAGCGTGGTCAACACGCTGGGTGAAATTAGTGGGTTGCCCGCGCGATCGTAGCAGGCAACACACTAATTGGATCCACTTACCTGCTCTTCCGGGCTCCGCGCTGCTGGTCTGCGCGTCGGGCGGGCTGCGCATGCGCAGTACGATCTGTCAGCTGGAGGCTCTCTAGTTAAAGGGGCAGTCATCCACTGACAGATGCTGCAACCAATAGAACAAATTACAGCATGGAGCAGCCCAGGGGGAAGGCTGCTCCCAGTTTAATGATGCCTCACCCCAGGTATTATCAGATGGGGTGAGGAGGAGGGGGAGGACAGAGCTCTTCCACCCGGCGGGCGGGAGGAAGCGGCCTGCCTCTGCCACCAAGAAGGCCTGGCTCGAGACCTGCACCACCAACATATCGCCCACCTGCATACAGTGCAGGAGGCGCTCCAATGACCGCAGTAGGTCAGCCACAGTGAGAACACGTAGTCTTTCCCCTACACTCCGTCTGCCACAACACTGCCCCCACTCCACATCTCCTTCGGCACCGCCAACACTACTCTGTCACATCAACCCTCATACCCACTCAAACCACATCCTCATCTTACCTGCACCTACACACCTCGCGAGTACTCACCCCGCCACTACCACGCAACCCAATCCTCATATAATCTCATGGCTCTATCCCATACTCACCCTCTCGTGCATCTCCCTCACGGCCAGCCTCACTCAACCTGCCACCACCTGTGCTGCAGCCACAGGGCATGCATCACATATGTGCATTAGGCAGCGTATGGCAAACGTATCGTGAGCATGAAGGGGATGCACAAGGGTGTTTGAGGGTTTGTCATGGGTGTTACCTATATTGAATTTCAGAACAACTCACATCACACATTATATTGGCACCACCACTGCCATGTCTCCGCAAATCCTGTCTGTTTTGTGCAATAATGCCCGCTCCTGGGTATCACTATGAGGACCCACCACTGATGCCACCCATTGTGTTACTGCAGAGTAGGTGCAGGTGTATTTGCAGGGCTCCTCCGCGCAGACGACTGAGAGACATCGGCGGTGTACCCGGCTGCACCCTGGAAGGATGCGGAGGAGAAGTTGTGGAGGGCAGTGGTGACTTTGGCAGCGACAGGTAAGCAGATGGTGCTGGGGCCAGCCAGGAGCAGCTCGGCATGAAAGAGGCTGCAGATGTCCACGACTACATGTCGAGTGAATCTGCGCCTCCGTGTGCACTGCTGCTCAGAGAGGTCCAGGAAGCTGAGCCTCGGTCTGTGGACCCTGTGGCGAGGGTAGTGCCCCCTGCGACGCGTCTCTCTCTGCGGTAGCCCTCCCTCCTGCTGTACAGGTGGATGTGTCACAGCACTCTGTTGTGGAGCTCCACGTGTCAGAGGTGGACGGCATGGATGGTGAGGCTGGCGATGTTGTGCGCCCTCCGAGGAGGTCATGACTGCAGCTACGGCGGCCCCCATCCGCAATATGTACATCTGAGGGGGTCCGCAAGGTAGGCACATGTCTCCGGACCCTGGGGTGAGTGTGCAGGTTGGTGACTTTGACCGTCAGGAGGGGGGTGGTGGAGGCCACACTTTGTCCCAAGTGACAGAGCAGCCTCCTGCAATGGGTGAGGGTCTCCCCCACCCAACTGTCAAATGGACCTTTGCAGCTGCCACAGGCTGACGGCTGCAACACATCCAGTTCAACTTATACTGTTTCCCCCAGTGTGTGAAACAGTCCCATGTTTCTCCAAAATCACACACAGTCCCTTAATCAGGTCAGTTAATGACCTGAACAAGCAAAATAAATACACTCAAGTGGCATCCCGCTGGCTTTAATTGCCTGCAGGTTTCCCACCAGCGGGGGCTGCGCACGCACCGCCGCACGTCATCGGGGAACCCGGAAGTGGGCGGGATCGTGGCGCGATCTGGTCACGTGCCTGGATATCGGGATTTTCGGGGGCCCCCCCGCTGGAAACGCACACGAAACCCGCTGGTAAAATCGAGCCCATAGGAACAGGAGGAGGCCATTCAGACCCTCGTGCCTGCTCCAGGCCATTTGATAAGATCATGGCTGATCTGTGATCTAACTCCATATACCTACCTTTGGCCCATATCCCTTAATACCTTTGGTTGCCAAAAAGCTATCTATCTCACATTTAAATTTAGCAATTGAGCTCGTATCAATTGCCATTTGTGGAAGAGAGTTCCAAACTTCTACAACCCTTTGCGTGTAGAAATGTTTTCTAATCTCGCTCCTGAAAGGTCTGGCTTTAATTTTTAGATTGTTCCCCCTACTCCTAAAATCCCCAACCAGCAGAAATAGTTTCTCTCTATCCACTCTATCTGTTCCCCTTAATATCTTATAAACTTCGATCAGATCACCCCTTAACCTTCAAAACTCTGGAGAATACAACCCCAATTTGTGTAATCTCTCCTCGTAACTTAACCCTTGAAGTCCAGGTATCATTCTAGTAAACCTACGCTGCACTCCCTCCAAGGCCAATATGTCCTTCCGAAGGTACGGTGCCCAGAACTGCTCACAGTACTCCAGGTGCGGTCGAACCAGGGTTTTGTATAGCTGCAGCATAACCTCTGTCCCCTTGTATTCTAGTCCTCTAGATATAAAGGCCAGCATTCCATTTGCCTTCTTGATTATTTTCTGCACCTGTTCATGACACTTCAATGATCTATGTACCTGAACCCCTAAGTCCCTTTGGACATCCACTGTTTTTAACTTTTTACCATTTAGAAAGTACCCTGTTCTATCCTTTTTTGATCCAAAGTGGATGACCTCACATTTGTCTACATTGAATTCCATTTACCACAGTTTTGCCCATTCACCTAATCTATCAATATCGTTTTGTAATTTTATGTTTTCATCTACACTGCTTACAATGCCACCAATCCTTGTGTCATCGGCAAACTTAGATATGAGACTTTCTATGCCTTCATCTAAGTCATTAATAAATACTGTGAATAATTGAGGCCCCAAGACAGATCCCTGCGGGACTCCACTAGTCACATCCTGCCAATGTGAGTACCTTCCCATTATCCCTACTCTCTGTCGCCTTTCGCTCAGCCAACTTCCTAACCAAGTCCGTACTTTTCCCTCGATTCTATGGGCTTCTATCTTAGCTAACAGTCTCTTATGTGGGACCTTATCAAATGCCTTCTGGAAGTCCATATAAATAACTTCCATTGACATTCCCCTGTCCACTACTTTAATCACCTCTTCAAAAAATTCAATCAGGTTTGTCAGGCACGACCTACCTTTCACAAATCCATGCTGGCTCTCTCTGATTAACTGAAAATTCTCGAGGTGTTCAGTCACCCTATCTTTAATTATAGACTCCAGCATTTTCCCCACAACAGATGTTAGGCTAACTGGTCTATAATTCCCTGGTTTCCCTCTCTCTCCTTTCTTAAAAAGCGGAGTGACATGTGCAATTTTCCAATCTGGAGGGACAGTTTCTGAATCTAGAGAACTTTGAAAGATTATAGTTATGGTATCCGCAATGTGCTCACCTACTTCCTTTAAAACCCTGGGATGGAAACCATCTGGTCCTGGGGATTTGTCACTCTTTAGTGCTATTATTTTCTTCATTACTGTTGCTTTACCTATGTTAATTTTATCGAGTCCCTGTCCCCGATTCAACATAAATTTTCTTGGGATTTCCAATACGTTTCCAAAATGTCGGGCAAAAATGACCAATTTTGCAGGGCTCTGCCCTGCACCCCAGTGATGCCTGAAAAAAAATCTGACGCCATAATAGTCTCAGATGATTTTCAGGCGTTCGGCCGCCTAAAGCAGGCATCAGGCCCCTTACCTATGCTAATAAGGGGCCTAACACCTCTTTTAGGACCCCTCATGGAAATTGGGCTGCCCTCAGTGAAGCTGGCACAGGCCTGCTCCGCTCAGGTTTTGCTGGCGTGGATATGGCCTCGCCTTAAAGGTAGTGTAAAACTTAATTTTTTTTTAGTAACGTGGAGCTCCACCCGGATCCACAGCACTCCTACTGGCCGCAATCGCCCCACGCTTCTGCCATCTTCTCCCCTTCTCCTCTTCCCCCCCCCCCCCCCCACCCCAGGACATACCCGAGGGCCGCTGCCAGCAAAGCAAATGGCCCAAAATTCAATCCTCCTGAAGGGCGAGCTGCCTACGGAGGCCCAATTTCAGACCAGCCTTGGACCTCTCTGTTCAGGTGCGCTGCTCATGGAGTACCGAGTCTGGGCCCAAAAACCCCAACTGACTTTCCCTTCCCTAGCCTAGTTTTTCCAAGGCCATTTATACCATGTCTGCCAACACTCCAGCTAAAATCGACTCAGTACACGACCAAAGGATTGAACTTTGGATCTTCCAGATCAGTAAAGCTCAGCTACTGACTGCCTCTCAACCATTAGTAGAAAACTCATCTTAATTTTTAGAGTATAATTCTAAACACTAAACCTGACTCCACTCCAGAACACTGCCTGCAGATGGCCTTTGCCCAACAAAACACCAGTCATTGGCTTTAGTGATCAGTAGCAGGCCTCCCCCATTCTTCCAAAATTTGGAAGGTTCTTTCAGCTTTGTCTCTTGCTGACATGAGTTCACTGGAGGATTATTACAACACTTGCATTATTAAACAGAAATTCAAAATGTTTAATTAGGAGCTGATTATATGGTCTTACAACTAGGGATCAAGTTACATTACTGTTGCAACATGAGAAGATGAACTGCATTTTCCCTTTTTCAATGATTAACAGGCCAATTTAAAACAATAGCAAAATATCTAGAATGCATTTTGGGAAGCCGAGATAGGCTTGCAACAATAGAGGACAAGAGACGCAGGTAACATCCGTAATGGTGTTCTTGCGTGTGTTCTGAGCTCTGCTACAATGTAGTGCTTTAAATGACCCCTTGTTCTCTCTTGCATCCCACAGTGCGTGTGAACACGACCTTGTTATGGAGGTGATTTTACCCATGTTGAGGAGTGCTAAGCAATGCAAGCTGAAAGGGCAAACCATTTCACTGTTCTGCAGTCCTTATAAAGTGCATTGACAGAGGTTAAGCAATCTAGGTCGGGAGAACAACTATTTTGGTTTGTGTTACTGCTAAGGCTGACTGGCGAGAATATGCCTGTTGGCACTTGGCAGTAATCCTACCAGATTCCACTTTTGCTGAATTTTGTAGAGATGGAAATATAGTTTACCTCTTTCATGGTTCCAGAGAGCTTATTTGTACATCCAAAAGTATTATATGATGGCGTTTTATTAACGTATGTTTTTGTCCTGACATTTTGTCCATCAATGTAAGAGAACGGAGGTGAAGGTGAGGAACATTTTTCCTCACTGCATCCAGTAATACCAACAAGCACTCTGGCACTACAGCAAGCAATTAGGAAGGCAAATGGTATGTTAGCGTTTATTGCAAGGGGGTTGGAGTATAAGAGTTAGGAGGTCTTGCTGCAATTATATAGGGCTCTGGAGAGACCACACCTGGAGTACTATGTACAATTTTGGTCTCCTTACCTAAGGAAGGATATACTTGCCTTAGAGGGGGTGCAACAAAGGTTCGCTAAATTGATTCCTGGGCTGAGAGGGTTGTCCTATGAGGAGAGATTGAGTAGAATGGACCTATATTCTCTGGAGTTTAGAAGAATGAGAGGTGATCTCATTGAAACATATAAGATTCTGAGGGGGCTTGACAGGGTAGATGCTGAGAGGTTGTTTCCCCTGGCTGGAGAGCCTAGAATTAGGGGCATAGTCTCAGGATAAGGGGTCGGCCATTTAAGATTGAGATGAGGAGGAATTTCTTCACTGAAAGGGCTGTGGATGCTGAGTCGTTGAGTACATTCGAGGCTGAGATAAATAGATTTTTGGACTCTAGGAGAATCAAGGGATATGGGGATCGGGCAGGAAAGTGGCGCTGAGGTCGAAGATCAGCCATGATCTGATTGAATGGCGGAGCAGGCTCAAGGGGCCATATGGCCTACTCCTGCTCCTATTTCTTTTGTTCTTATGAGATGAATGACTGGTTGATCTGTTTTGTTTGTGTTTGATGAGGGAGAATTGTTGACCAGAACACTGAGTGCACTCTAGCTTTTTAAATAGTATCATGGGATCTTTAATATCTACATAAACCACTGGAACTGACAGAAAAGACCTGTTTCTTCTGTCCATATGTTTTTAATCTGTGCTCAGGGTAGACTGTAGGCTAGATGAACTACAGAGATTCCCTGTGTTACCTGACCATCACCTTTGCTGTAAGAGGCGGGCCTTTACTGCGGCAAGCCTCCCTGCACTGATGTTGCCGATGCACCACTAACCTCCAGAGGAATCCCCCTCCACTGCAAGATTGTGACATTTCTATCTTGCACGCCTTCACTCCTTATGGCCTTACAAAGCATTTGCTTGCAAAATCAGTTTGGTTGGCACCTCGCCATGATTTGCATGTGCCAGTGCAAGAGAAAATGCTCCTCCCTCTTCAAGAAGTGTCATTTTTAGAGGAGGTACTCAATCAGGATCGTCATGTTGTGAGCACTGAAATGCCTGCTACTTGCATTTTCTCCATCTGTATGGACAGAGTGTATTGTGTAGAAACGACTCATGGAACAAAAAACTTAGCAATTCGATACATTAAAAAAAACTCCCCACAGCCTGCAACCGTACAAATGTCCTCCCTCCATGCCCCCAATATTATTCAAAAATTAAACTTTAATTTGCAGGGCTCCTGCCCTCTGAAGAAATTAGTTCTCGATCCGTGGCCAAGTTTTTGCTCTGGACTCATCTGCACTGGGAATTAAGTTAACGGGAAACTTTAGACATACAGTTGATTTGACCTCCTATGTGGAGAGATCTGTAATGTATTATCCTTTCCTGACGGGAATGGGTGAGGGGTTGTGTGAGTGAGAGAGAACGAGTGAGGGAGAATAAAGATGACGTGAAGTGTGATTTGTATTTGTGAAATATGTAGTTCAGCTTTACTTCCAATTAAGATGTCTGTTGAGGCTGAACCCTAAGCTTCAGCCTATTCTTCTCGCTTTACACTAGGCTGCGATAGTGCCCAGACTCCTTCAGACAGCTGCCAGAAGCAGGAAACGCAATTTCTGCTCTCTAACCTGGAGTGCAGCCAAATCCCACAGAAAAAAAATTAAATAGTTTTAAAAGGTACAATTAGTACATTGATTTTGTAATTGATTCATTAAAATAAATTAAGATGATTGGAATAAAATATTACCTGCTTTTTTTTTTCTTTTTCCCTGGTGTGTGTTTTATTCTTGACTCAGTTGTTTAATATTAAAATCTAAAGGTTTATTTGCCAAGTAACCCAAGTATGTGACTAATTGAATTAAAAAACGTCAACTCTGATTTATTTTGTAGCCATTTCACTCCTGTCCCTGATCCTGTTCCACATTCTTTTCATAAGCTAAGCATGCAGGCAGGCAACCTGTTACCAAGCCTCTGCCAAGGCCATCTTTGAACATAGCACTATCAAATGATCTAGAGAAGAGCCCTAATACTCCCAATTGTGATTTTGAAGTTAGTGTGTGTTTATGTGGGTGGGGAAGAATAGCAGTGCACCATCGGACTCCATCTTTCATATACCAACTTCATCAACTTAATCAGGCAACCAGCTGTCGGGCATCTGCCATTGTCACTCAGGGAGATGTGAAGGAATCGACTTGGGTAATTTTCCACCTCTGTGCAGAAGTATCTGGCCTCCACTTGGTGTCTCTGCTCAGAGATTCTACGGAGAACAGTAATTCAGTGGGAGAAACAAATCTGCATCCTACCACATCTATGCCTCTCTGCCGTTATATTCAGTTACTTCATAACCTTTGTCCAGTGCATAGCTGCTGATTAAACTCAGAACAGAAACTTAGAATCAAGATGCGAATGTATCTCTATTTATAGGATCAAGTGGGAAGATTATTGCATCATGCACCATTTCTCATCCAAGTGGTTGGAGCGAGGACCTTCTTCCAACCTTCTTTTAATGTCACTTTGTAACTGTCTTTATGAAGGTACATAGGAACAAACTGTGGAAAGGATGACTTCCCCTCCTATTTTGTTCCTCTTCCTCCCTGGGGAGAATGTTTCTTGTGCCTCCCACCTCATATTGTGAGAAAGTCTCTTGTTCAAATCCCATTGTCCCATCACTCCATGGCACAATGCTGTGGAGCACCAATGTGTCATAGCACCATATATGATAAATATTTTAAAAGTTGTCGTGGATACCACTTCGGCATGAACCAAAATTATACATTAGCGTGTTTCATCGAACTTCATAGTGGGTACAGCACAGGAGGCGGCCATTCGGCCCATTGCGCCTGTGCCGGCTCTTTGAAAGAGCTATCCAATTAGTCCCATTCCCCAGCTTTTTCCCCATAGCCCTGTAAATTTTTTCCCTTCATGTATTTATCCAACTTCCATTCCAAGAGAAGGAACTGGTCAGTTGAAACTTCCAAGAGTTGCTTTACATTCGAACAAACTCCTTCTGTGGTAAGAAGTTTAAGAAGAAAAGAAACACTAATATACAAGTTATTTACAAAGGGTTAACTTAGTGCTTCGAGTTGCAATCCTTTCATTGTTTATCCACTCAAGGAGTGAGGTCGAAGGATTTCTACTATAAATTTAAAATTATTATTTGACTGTGACTGTTCTTTTGTTAAATAAATTAACTTATTGGTTTTAAACATAAAACAAGGTCTGAAAGTGTGTTGCAATAGTCTTAAAGACAAGTGATCCTTTGAAGACAAAGGTTAAATCCAGTAGCTAAAAACAATGAATAGAGAGGGTTTGCTGTTTGTTTCTTGGGCACTTTATCAAGAGTTTACCTATATCTCAAGGCTAGGATAGACACTTTCGAAGGTGTGGGGAGTTGGAACTTGCCCAAGAGAGTGATCAAAGATATGAGAGCCGAAATTGTTTAGAAAAGTAGGGGAGAAAAAGACCCAACAATACGATAACTGCGTTTTATATTAATGCATATGGACACTTTTCAGAGACATGATAAGGCATTATATCAATGTAATTTTCTTTCTTCCTTACTTGTTTACCTACATCATAACAGTCAATGCACTTAGAAGTAATTCATTGTATATGAAGCACTTTGAGATCGTTCTGAGACATATGACTAGACACCGTGGGCACAATTTTAATATGCCAGCGTGAAGAGTCTGGGGGGGAGGTGGTGGGGGGGTGATTTACGGGTGCCAAACCCGGAAGGGAAGTCGGTGAGTTGCAATCGCGACCCTAATGAGGCCAATCAAAGCCTTTTCTGGGTTCCTGTCAATCAGGCTGGCTGCCGACAGGAACTGCACATCCGAGGTTGGGGGGTGGGGGGGGAGAGAAAGAGAGAGAGAGAGAGAGAGCGAGACCTCATCGACAGTTAGGATAGAGATTGGCGAGAGTGGGGGGTGGGGGGAAGCAAAGATTAGAGTGGAGACATCGGATATCAGGATCAGAGGGCAGATATCGGACATCGGGATCAGAGTGGGGGGAGGGGTCCAGGCAACATGTTATTAACTGACCAGTTCAGAGCAATAAATGTGTGTTTTTTAGGTATGTTTATTTAATTTGTTTGCAATGGGAAATGTAATTTTGAAATTCACTGGCTCCTCCATGGAACTACACCAGCAGGGAGCCCCGAAAGGGGGTGGGAAGGCAATAGTCGGGGGAAGGATGAGGGACCGACAGTGGGAGGTGGGAGATGATTTTTGTTTGACCAGGGGGTGTATTTCTAGCCCAACCTAAATTGGTTGAAAAAAAGCCATGTTTTCCGAGCAACCTCCAGTCGCTCCTTTAAGGATGGTTGGTTTGGCTGTTCTCCATTCAGTTCCATGGTGCAGGGCTTGTGCAGCGCACGCTCTGCCCAGTGGAAGGTCAAAATTACATTGGGATCCTAAATACATCAAAGACCCCAATTTAAATATATTGCCTGAAACTTCCTCCTGTTTCGGGCAGGAACGCTGGCCACTTGAATCGAGGCCCGCTTGCACGTCGCAATTGGTGAACCTAGGGCGGAAACTCGGCAGTGTTATTTTGTCCTATTTTTGTCTTGCTACAGCCATTCCCTTTGTGCAATCTGAGCTGCCAGCTCAGGAGCACACTGGCTGAGGTTTGGGCACATTGTTACCTGCTCACATTTTCATTTGGGAACAGGAAGCGGTGCCAGGGATAAAGGGTGAAAAAAAAACTTAACAGTGAGAGTGAGGGAAATTAGTAAATAATTCAAATCATCTAAGATCTGTTGAACTTCCAGATGTGTTGTAATTACTCAATTAGTCATATGTACTGATTGAACTGAACAAACCAGTTCAGAGCAATAAATGCGTGTTTGCGGTTTAGCCATTTGAGTTATGGGATTTCGTGGAGCTGCTTATTCAGGCATTTTGAAACTTATTTATGGCTAGAGCTATTTATGGATGTACAGGAATAAACACTTCCCCAACTTTTAATTTAATTGAATATTCATGAAAGGGTTATTAATTTTTGTACTTTTTTTTCGAGCGCCTCTTTGATTTTGCTTTGTAATTAAGCCGTTGAGAATTCTTAAAGTATTTTAAGAAATAATTTGGTAAATATTATGCTCATTGTTATGAATTTGGGACTGCTGTGGATACTTTCTCAGGTTCTGTTGCATCAGTAACTCCTGTAAGTACTTACTCTGAGGGCTTTACTTTTATGAGAGTGAACTCACATTTCCTTTTCTCTACTTGTACAGTAACAGGACCCAGAAGTATTATAATGAAGCTCCCTTGAAATTTGGACCAAATTTCTGTGTCTTTCACACTCGTCCTTCAACCACTCCAAAAGCAAACTGAATTAAACCACGTGAGGCGTAGCTTAGTTTGAATAATTAAGGTGCCTTATTGTACAGTAAGGTAATTGTACAGAGCAATCATCTGGAGCAGATTTGCTTAGTTCAATCGAGACAACTTGGCTGCACATAAAGATATATAAATAATAAAAATGCAACGCTATCCCACTTTGAAAGGTCGTCTTAATTTACTTGAATAAAATAATCTCTCTGCTTTCTGTCCTACAATCTCAGAGTAGAATTTCTACTCCGCAGTCTTTTGCTGCCTGACTGCATTTGCAGGCTGTTTTCAAAAAACAGACTGCCTTTTTAGGTATATAGTGTTCTGCTTTATTTCTGACTTCACACTTATGGACACAAGCCACAGAATTGCTACTGTTTGGTTTCTGAAGGAAAACAATGTAACATTAGCATATTAATTACCTTTCGTCTGACTTTGGATTCATAACCTAGGTTGTCCTTTTTAAAATATCTCATATCTCGATTCTTCCTGTAACACTGGTTAAAAAAAAATCCAGAAATGTGACACTTGTCAAGATGGCGGAGAATGGAATGTTTTTTTCTACATTTTTTTCTGTGAATGTCAAATCACATTCACTCACTGGCCAGTCATATATTACACAGGTGGATGCACAGTGAAGTTCTCTCTACACTGACCCATCAGGCAATTTTTTAAATTGAGAATTCCCATAGTGCAGGGCACCATCAAGGTGAAAATAGAAGGAGGGATGATGAGCTAAGTCACATGATAATGGTTAAGCGAGACTATGTTTGGATTTTTAAAGCCTGTAGAATGTAGGAGGAAAGTAAGATGTCTAGAGAATGCATTTGATATGACGCCTACACACCTTCGTGAAACCAACTGCGTTGTTATTGCTACAAATGATATCAGCTTTGTTTCACGTAAGGTCCAATTAATGATGTCAATTTTCAAATGCTAGAAATAATAAAAAAAAACAAATTGAGGCCCAACCTTAAATTCATATTTGAGCTGATGTTCTCGAAGTTGATTGAGAAATGTGATATATGGCAATGGAAACAGTGGCTATGAATGTGGTGCATGAAGGTACTGTTTGTTTATCATCACGGAGGCACATTTATTTTGCTATATATCCACAAATTTAGCTTTATTAAACTGTCTTTGGGATGCTGTGTATTGCAGTTTCATTGATTTTTTTTTCCTCCTTGAAAATGTTACTTGAGTCTTAGCTTCGGTATGAAACTGACTCACATAGATCGGCTTGCAACAGTTGAAAGTAATTCTGCGATAAATCACAGGGTGCACATTGCAGCAGTTGAAAGTAATTCTGGGATGAAATGACACAGTAGTCAGGGAACTGAATGTTGCAAGAATGCAAACTGCACAGTCACATCTGAGGCCTGGATTTTCAGATAGCTTGGAAGTCTCCTTTTTCTGTTGGTTGTAAGAGTCCTATTTGAAATCAGTTGGAGCAATCTCAACCCAATTCCTAGTAGATCTGGACCCACAGGGCAAAATTGTATCTAATTTAATGCTTAAAAAGGTAGTTTCACTTGGTTAGGAAAAGGAAAGTGTCACAGAGGTGCAGTTTCTGAAATTAGGGTGATGGTGCATCTTTGAGGTAGAGTAGAGGGAAGTTTACTTTGAATCTAACTTTTTTTTTATTCGTTCATGAGATGTGGGCATCGCTGGCGAGGCCAGCATTTATTGCCCATCTCTAATTGCCCTTGAGAAGCTGGTGGTGAGCCGCCTTCTTGAACTGCTGCAGTCCTTCTGGTGAAGGTTCTCCCACAGTGCTGTAAGGAAGGGAGTTCCAGGATTTTGACCCAGCGACGATGAAGGAGCGACAATATATTTCCAAGTCGGGATGGTGTGTGACTTGGAAGGGAATGTGCAGGTGGTGTTGTTCCCATGTGCCTGCTGCTCTTGTCCTTCTAGGTGGTAGAGGTCGCGGGTTTGTGAGGTGCTGTCGAAGAAGCCTTGGCGAGTTGCTGCAGTGCATCCTGTAGATGGTACACACTGCAGCCACGATGCGCTGTTGGTGAAGGGAGTGAATGTTTAGGGTGGTGGATGAGGTGCCAATCAAGCAGGCTGCTTTGCCCTGGATGGTGTCGAGCTTCTTGAGTGTTGTTGGAGCTGCACTCATCCAGGCAAGTAGAGATTATTTCATCACACTCCTGACTTGTGCCTTGTAGATGGCTTTGGGGAGTCAGGAGGAGTCACTCGCTGCAGAATACCCAGCCTGTCTCCTGCTTTTGTAGCCACAGTATTTATATGGCTGGTCCAGTTAAGTTTCTGGTCAATGGTGACTTCCAGGATGTTGATGGTGGGGGATTCGGCGATGGTAATACCGTTGAATATTAAGGGGAGATGATTAGACTCTTTCTTGTTGGAGATGGTCATTGCCTGGCAATTGTCTGGCCCGAATGTTACTTTCTACTTATCAGCCTAAGCCTGGATGTTGTCCAGGTATTTCTGCATGCGGGCACGATTGCTTCATTATTTGAGGGGTTGCGAATGGAACTGAACACTGTGCAATTATCAGCAAACATCCCCATTTCTGACCTTATGATGGAGGGAAGGTCATTGATGAAGCAGCTGAAGATGGTTGGGCCTAGGACACTGCCCTGAGGAACTCCTGCAGCAATGTCCTGGGGCTGAGATGATTGACCTCCAACAACCACTGCCATCTTCCTTTGTAAATACGCTACACCTGACCTGGAAGTGTTTGATGTTGACTCTGATGCCCAAATAGGAAAGCGTTATGTTTTCTCATGCTGACATCCATTCCTCACATCAATAAGCACAAAATTCTTCTTGAGAAATTAGTACACGCTGTCCTATGAACCACAGTCATTTTTTAAGATGTGGATTAAATGTAGATTTAAGGTCCTCGGCCCAATAGTTGGCAAAATCCCAATACGAGCAGTTCATACCCGACTGCAGTAGAATAAAATTTCAATTTCCTACACCAGGTGTCCTTTAAGCCTCTGAGTGAGATTATTGATTTAACATGAGTTGTGGACGGTTTTGTGCTGTGAACTCGTGCAAAGAACATCTGGGTTCACTCTGTCTAAATTGATTTGACTGAGGATTCTTAGGGCAAGACCAAGGCAGATTAGTCTGCCAGCCTCAATAGGATGATACCAGTGAGAGGCAGTGCACTGGTCACGGGAGGGGAGTGAATTCAGCCGGCTGGGATGCTGTCCCAGGACCTCAGGTGAGCGGAGCGGGGAGGGCGGTTGAGAGGTGGCCAGCAATGGCTCGTGGTTTTAATGTGGAGGTGGGAGGAGCGCTCATGCTCCACATTAAGGCAAGTGAAAAACTTGAAACTTACCCACTGGGTGCAAGCCTCTAACGATCCTGTTAAGGACATCTGATTTGGCTGTTGTGCACCTGAGAGAACTGACTGCAACATGCAAGGCTCATGCTGCAGTCAGTCACCAATGGATTTTACAAAGGGGCCTGAAACAGGCATCAGGCCCACAATTTGCATAAGAAGTGAACCTAATGACAGTTTCAGGTGGACACCCTGAATGACTACAGGGTGTCCTGACCAACATGGCGCGCGGCACACTGCTGGTATAGACATGGAGCGCACGCCTTAGTGTGTCCTGCAGCACCCGTTCACCTGAAAAACGGGTGCTGCACAATCGAATTTCTAGATCTAGGGATCTAACCTTGACCTTCCTAGTTCAGTACCACATCATGTGGTACATTGGCCAACTGAGATATTGAGGAAACAAAATCTTTTTAAACATCATTAGATGAAAATGAAGGAGCTAGTGGGACAAGGCCTTACCAGTTGGATCTCTTTCAAACATTAGATTACTCTCAAGGCCCAGGAGATGTGAGAAAACTTATATTACTGCAGATTAAATTACTCCTAAATTCAAAGTGTACTAAATAATTGTCAGATTACTTCTATTATAGAATAGACCATAAAAATTACTTTTATTTCCATTTTCTTTTCCTTTTCTCTCCTCCTGTCCTAAAGTCATTGAATCCTGCTGGGTTATGGTTTTAAGGACTTTGGCAGCTTTCAACTACCTCTCTCAATTAACTTCTTAATTCTTTAGTCCAGAGATTGAGCATCAGCAGGTTATCTGATCATAGAATCCTAGAATTAACTAATTGATGATTCAGGATTATTTGACAGAGCCTAGTATATGGAAAATATACAGTATTTATTGAATTCATGTCTGTTTTTAGCAGAGGGTGGCTCGTTACAGGAGCACTGTCGCTTCTGGGAAAGCTTTCCTATGCTGATAGACACACATCACAATGATATCCTTTATATATTAGCATCATTAAAACATCATCACACTTTTTTGTGACATCATTGTGATGCAAGCTCGTCTAGCCTCTCTAAAATAGCGACAATCCCCTTTACCCCTTGGAGTCCCCTTACATTCTGCTCAACACAACTGGCATAAAATGCCATACATTTTTGTGGATTGTTGATTTAAAATGCTGCAACTCTCAATCCCAGAGGCTGCAATAAGCCTTGTGGAAATCATGCTCGTGGGTGGTCATTGTGGCAAACTGAGCTGTTGAGTGATAAGATTCAGGTTCACCCCCCCAAATCTCATTGTGTTTTCCCTATGTATACATTACCTAATCTGAAACTGAGATAATGAGTGAAGATGAGAGAAGAAGGGAGTCCGAGGAAGATTTAACCGATGCCTACTTTCTACCACATTGAGAGGAGCATTTCAGTCCACCTTACTGAACAGTAATACAGGCCTCTCGCTGGTCCTGAACGAGGGATAGCAACTATGATTGGACCTATTCCTGGAGGTTTTATCACGTGACCTCTCACCTCCAACAACTCCTGCCCAGTCAAATAGCATTTTCCCCATCTTAATATAACTAAACATATTCAAAGAAAATGTACAATTTTTCAATGCCACTGTGTGATTTGTGTCCTGGCTTGCTCACAGCAGTGTCCAGGAGATTAATCTTTAATTCCTGGAGTCACCAGGGCAATCCTAGAGGTTTGGCAACCCTATCCTAAAGCCGCCACACAGTGACATGACAATTTCTGTTAGAATATCCCAATTTTATGCCACCGTGCGATTTGCTCGGTGGGCACAGGCAGTTTGTTTGAGTATACTTATCGCTGTCTCAGAAACATTCCAGTTTGAGATGACTGAAGGCACTGGTGATAATCTGGACAAGTTGACATGTTGTGATGTTATGCACTGTGATCTAATCTGGGTTAAAATGGGGGCGATGATTCAAACTTGCTGCAGATACATTTTCCTCAAGTTCAATGAAAACATTTGTTTTCATTGGCAAGCCCTTGTTCCTTATGAACTGAAATGTCACCTCATGTATTAAGTATTCTGAGATAACAGGCCATTAGGCATATAATAAACCCTTTTTACCACTGATATACACTGGAAATAATATGGGATCCTGCCGTGCAATCCTGATACCTCTGATTAATGGGAAATACCACACTACAACAACAATAACTTGTATTTATGGAGCGCAATTAATGTACTAAAAACACCCCAAGGCGTTTCAAAGGAGCGTTATCAGAAAAATTTGACACCGAGCTACATAAGGAGATATTAGGACAGGTGACCAAAAGCTTGGTCAAAGAGGTAGGTTTTAAAGAGCGACTTAAAAAATGGAAAGAGGTGGAGAGATGGAAACGTTTAGGGGTGGAATTCCAGAGCTTAGGGCCTAGGCAGCTGAAGGCAAGGCCGTCAATGATGGAGTGATGAAAATCGGGGATGTGCAAGAGGCCAGAATTGGAGGAGCACAGAGATCTTGGAGTGTTGTAGGGCTGAACAGGTTGCAGTGATAGGAAGGGGTGAGGCCATGGAAGGATTTGAACACAAAGATGAGAATTTTAAAACCTACAGCAAGGCTGAAAACTACAATTAAGTTTATTGAGAAGTAAGTTTAACAGAAAAGCAAGATTTAAACAAAAACAGCAGATTGTAGCGAGAAATATTAATTCATGTAATTCAGTTTTTTTTCAAAACAATAAAATTGAAGAATATTAAAGTTTTCTGCAATGTGCATTGTACATTTACTGTTTTAGATTTACAGCTCATCCACTGCACTTAAGAAATGCAGCAGTGTGGAGACATTGGGAACATCACTCATGGTGCTCGTCAGAAGCCAATTCCCTGAGGTGATTGCCTGGTATGCGGGCCAGGGTCTGCAGATATAGTTAGTGGGGCCAAGCTGGCTTGGTACATGCTGATGTCCTTGGCATGTCTTCTTCCAGCTACTTCTACTTCAAGCATGGAGTACTGTGATTGTGGGGCTTTCAAAGCAACCCACAGCATAAAGATAACAGTGACTTGTCGAAGGCATTGCACTTGGTGTATCCACTAGTTCGGTGTCTTGGTACACCTTAGGTGGAATGAAAATTGGTATTGGAGCTTAATAGATCCCGTCTGCTTGAAGGATAACCCAGTTCTGCAGAACTCTAGGAGATTGTTTTTGTATGGTAAGTTTCTTAGCGATATTGGTTAAAAAAAATGATTCTGCTGTGATAAATGTTCCTTCCATTGTCCGATTTGGAAAAACACATGAAACATTCACGAGGAAACAGTTGTAAAATATAAGTAACACCAGAGAGGGGAGACTTTCATTCCATTTGTGCCATTACTCAAATGGAGTGTTCCAACCAATTGTACAAACTAACCTCAGTTACAGTTGCTTTAAAAAGGCTGTGTGGGCACTGAAATACCATTTACTTTTCACCGATGGCATTGGTTGGTGTATAAATGGAGGATGTATGACGGGTACCTATTGTACACAATATTTATTCAATGGACAGACCTTACTATATAAGAGCAGCATGACTGTGAGTGCATTATCAAATTCCCAATGTCAACACCAGTGTAATAATGATTGTATGAAATATTGAATAACTGGGAATGACTGAGTTATTGTTAGCTAAGTCTGATAGAGTATAAAATGAGGTGTGATGCAGGGTACAGTGGAACCATTAAAAGTGTTTGTACCAGCCTGAACAACACAAGCTGTGGTATGAAATCTGATGCACAAAGCCATGTTCAAAAACAACCTTTGCAAGTGCAGAAAGATATGGAAATGTGACATGAACAAGATCCATGGCTCCTCGTTGTGGTGCTGTACATACAGTACTAAATTAGGCAATTGTACATTGCTATTATCTCTCTATTAGTCCCAGTTCATAAATCAAGAATGTCATACGTTGTACACCAGAGTTGTTTTTTTAATATTTACATATTCAAACACATGGGTCAGATTGTTAACCAAACATTTCTGGGAAAATGAGGGTGGAGGATTTGAATCAAAAGGATCTTGTTCTGGTTCTTGCTTGCAGCATATCTATGAGTATAAATTTGCCACTTACACACACTTGGGTACATATACACTCAACAACAACAACAACTTGTGTTTATATAGCACCTTTAACGTGGTAAAACATCTCAAGGCACTTCACAGGAATGTTATCAAACAAATTTTGACACTGAGGCACACAAGGAGATATTAGGACAGGAAAGAGGTAGGTTTTAATAAACGTCTTAAAGGAGGAAAGAGAAGTAGAGAGGCGGAGAGGTTTTAGGGAGGACATTCCAGAGCTTGGGGCCTAGGCAGCTGAAGGTGCTGCTGCCAATGGTGGAGCGATTAAAATCGGGGATGCGCAAGCGGCCAGAATTGGAGGAGCGCAGAGATCTCAGAGGGTTGTAGGGCTGGAGGAGGTGACAGACATAGGCAGGGATGATGCCATGGAGGAATTTGAAAACAAGGATGAGATTTTTAAAATCAAGGCTTTGCTGGACTGGGAGCCAATGTAGGTCAGTGAGTACAGGGGTGATGGGTGAACAGGACTTGATGTGAGTTAGAATATGGGCAGCAGAGTTTTGGATGAGAAATTTATGGAGGGTGGAAGATGGGAGGGCAGCAAGGAGAGCGCATTGGAATAGTCAAGTTTAGAGGTAACAAAGATATAGATGAGGGTTTCAGCAGCAGATGAGCTAAGGCTACGGAGATGGAAGTAGGCGGTCTTGCTGATGGAACGGATATGGGGGTCAGAAGCTCATCTCAGGTCAAATAGGACGCAAAGGTTGCGAACGGTCTGGTTCAGCTTCAGATAATGGCCAGGGAGAGGGATGTAGTCGGTGGCAGGGACAGAAGACAATGGCTTCAGGAACAGCATGCCTGTTTATGCATTTGCTGACACTTTGGAGAGAAGAGGGGGTTTATCACAATAAAGCAGTTTCTAATGTGTCTGAGCTTGTATTACTTTTAACATTTGAATTAAGTTTCCTTCACAATCTACTGCCCAAAATGTTCATTTCTTCCCTTTTTGTAAGTTTCTTCATTTTCCTCTCTTTGCCAAACATCATTTTCTGGCTGAAGGAGTGGACACACAGGCTGCTTGCAGATCTTCTTAATCTATTCATGTTGGCAAGGCAGTATTTTTTGCCTATCCCTCATTGCCTTGAGTGCATGAAGAGTCAACCACATAGTATGGGACTGGAACCGAGTCAGATGTAAGCTGGACCAGGAAGGACATTGGTGAACCACTGGCAGATTGGTAGTGGTTGTTGGAGGCCAATCATCTTAGCCCCAGGACATTGCTGCAGGAGTTCCTCAGTGCAGTGTCCTCGGCCCAACCATCTTCAGCTGCTTCATCAATGACCTTCCCTCCATCATAAGGTCAGAAATGGGGATGTTCGCTGATGATTACACAGTGTTCAGTTCCATTCGCAACCCCTCAGATAATGAAGCAGTCCATGCCCGCATGCAGCAAGACCTGGACAACATTCAGGCTTGGGCTGATAAGTGGCAAGTAACATTCGCGCTAGACAAGTGCCAGACAATTACCATCTCCAACAAGAGAGAGTCTAACCACCTCCCTTTGACATTCAACGGCATTACCATCACCGAATCCCCCACCATCAACATCCTGGGGGTCACCATTGACCAGAAACTTAACTGGACCTGCTACAGAAATACTGTGGCTATAAGAGCAGGTCAGAAGCTGGGTATTCTGCGGCGAGTGACTCACCTCCTGACTCCCCAAAGCCTTTCCACCATCTACAACGCACAAGTCAGGAGTATGATGGAATACTCTCCACTTGCCTGGATGAGTGCAGCTCCAACAAAACTCAAGAAGCTCGACACCATCCAGGACAAAGAAGCCCACTTGATTGGCACCCCATCCACCACCCTAAACATTCACTCCCTTCACCACCGGTGCACCGTGGCTGCAGTGTGTACCATCTACAGGATGCACTGCAGCAACTCACCAAGGCTTCTTCAACAGCTCCTCCCAAGCCCGTGACCTCTACCACCTAGAAGGACAAGGGCAGCAGGCACATGGGAACAACACCACTGCACGTTCCCCTCCAACTCATACACCACCCCGACTCGGAAATATATTGCCGTTCCTTCATCGTCGCTGGGTCAAAATCCTGGAACTCCCTACCTAACAGCACTGTGGGAGAATCTTCACCAGACGGACTGCAGCGGTTCAAGAAGGCGGCTCACCACCACCTTCTCAAGGGCGATGTCTTGTTGAAGTTGTACAAGACATTAGTAAGGCCACACTTGGAATACTGTGTACAGTTCTGGTCACCCTATTATAGAAAGGATATTATTAAACTAGAAAGAGTGCAGAAAAGATTTACTCGGATGCTAGCGGGACTTGATGGTTTGACTTATAGGGAGAGGTTGGATAGACTGAGACTTTTTTCCCTGGAGAGTAGGAGGTTTAGGGGTGATCTTATAGAAGTCTATAAAATAATGAGGGGCATAGATAAGGTAGATAGTCAAAATCTTTTCCCAAAGGTAGGGGAGTCTATAACGAGGGGGCATAGATTTAAGGTGAGAGGGGAGAGATACAAAAGGGTCCAGAGGGGCAATTTTTTTCACTCAAAGGGTGGTGAGTGTCTGGAACGAGCTGCCAGAGGCAGTAGTAGAGGCGGGTACAATTTTGTCTTTTAAAAAGCATTTGGACAGTTACATGGGTAAGATGGGTATAGAGGGATATGGGCCAAGTGCAGGCAATTGGGACTAGCTTAGTGGTATAAACTGGGCGACATGGACATGTTGGGCCGAAGGGCCTGTTTCCATGTTGTAAACTTCTATGATTCTATGATTCTAATTAGGGATGGGCAATAAATGCTGGCCTCGCCAGCGATGCCCACATCCCATGAACGAATGAAAAAAAATTTAGCAATCATTTTCTGGCGGTAGCCCACAAATTACCAGATTTATTGGATTTAATTTTGCAGTTTGCCATGATGGGAATGTGAACTCACAAACTTTGTGTCGCTAGCCCAGTGCCCTCACCACTAGGCAGCCTCCAGCTACCCTGGTGCATAACTGGCAGCTTCCACTAAGAACACCCCCCCCCAGACAGTGTGAGATATCAGGAATGTGTGATGCAGACAATCGTAGAAACTAACCTGACTTTTGCACAGTGAATTAGAGGTCTAACTTTGTCAGCCATATCAGTCGGTGAATACTGCATGTTCAGAAATATGGGAGAAAGTATATCAACTCCAAGCCATTTTTTCTGTTTCTTCTTTTCATAAACTGCTATCGTGCTTTAGGGGATTAGAAGTCAAAGGAGCTAAAAATTCTATATAACATTTAATATCATAAACTGTAGATAACTCGCTGCATTAATTAAGCACAACCTGGAAGAGTCTTTCTGGTAGCAATATTGCTTTAACGTGTGCTGAAATTGATTAAACTGCCCTTTTTGTGCTCCCATGTTGCGTTGCTGTTCAAATACTCGTAAAGTCAAGAAAGTTTCTCCATATTTAACCCTGCAATGCCGAGACTGGGGGATTGGGGAACTGAGCCTTTTCCACTCATTCCTCTGTAATTTCAGTGGGAGAAGTAATTAGCTGATGCAATATTTCATTGACTTCACTGAACGCCTCAGAATAATTAACATCAGTTCAGTGAAATCCGAAATGGTTTGTCAAGGTCATGGCTGCCCTTTGGCAGATTCTGTTTGGAGGTGGTTGCCGGGGTGAGGCGCAAGAACAGAAATGAAAGCAAAAATCTGCCCTGGGGTTGCTCCTGGATTTTCACTTGCTAAGATGATCAATTGTTAGTGTTTGGATTTTCAAAAGGCCTTCGATAAGGTACTGCGTAGTAGACTCATGCCTAAGGTCACAGCTTGTGCAGTCAGTGGACATGCAGCAGAATGGATACAAAACAGAAAAGAGAGAGTAGGGGTTAAGGATAGCTACTCAGACTGGCAAAAGATGGAAAGTGGTGTTTCACATGGATCGGTGCAGGGGCCACTGTTGTTCACAACTTACATAAACGATTTGGAAACAGGAATCGGAAGTGCAATTGCAAAATTTGCGGGCGACACCAAATTGGAGGGAGTCGTTAATACAAAGGAATAATGTGTCAAACTGCAAGAGGACATTAATAAACTTGCAGAATGGGCGTGTAATTGGCAAATGAATTTCAATATAGGTAAGAGTGAGGTGGTGCATTTTGATAGGAAGAATAAGGAGGCCACATACTACTTGGATAATAAGAGTCTAAATGGGATAGAGGAGCAAAGGGATCTAGGAGTACAGAGACACAAATCACTAAAAGTAGCGATGCAGGTTAATAAGGCCATTAACAAAGGCAAATCAAGCACTCGGGTTCATTTCTAGAGGGATAGAATTTAAAAGAAGAGAAGTTATGATAAACTTGAAAAGAACCTTGGTTAGACCCACTTGGAGTACTGTGCACAGTTCTGGTCTCCATATTATGGAAAGGATATAGAGGCATTCGAGAGGGTGCAAAGAAGATTCACAAGGATGATACCAGAACTGAGAGGATATACTTATCAGGAAAGGCTGAACAGGTTGAGGCTCGTTTCAATAGAAAAAAGAAGGCCGAGGGGTGACCTGATAGAGGTGTTTAAGATAATGAAAGGGTTTGACAGGGTAGACGTGGAGAAAATGTTTCCACTTGTAGGGGAGTCACAAACTAGAGGTTATTAATATAAAATAGTCACGAATAAATCCAATAGGGAATTCAGGAGAAACTTCTTTACCCAAAGAGTGGTAAGAATATGGAATGCGCTACCACAAGACGTTGTCGAGACAAATAACATAGATACATTTAAGGGGAAGCTAGATAAGCACATGAGGGAGAAAGGAGTAGAAGGGTATCCTGATAGGGTTAGATGAAGTAGGGAGGGAGGAGGCTCATGTGGACCATAAACACCAGCATAGACCAGTTGAGCCGAATGGCCTATTTCTGTGTTGTAGTTTTGATGTAACTAGATGTAATCAACTAACATGGCAGTTCTGAAGCAGGCTTAAAACATTATGTTGTGCCCACATAGTATTCCATGTCACTATGCTTGGCAGAAATAAGTCCAACAGCATAATAAGCAAAAAAGAATTATATATTCCTGCACGATGATTACAAGTGTGGTTCTGTGCAGCAGTATTCAAGATATTTGTGGGCGTGCAATGTGACCTGCCTCCCATGATCCTTTTCCAGTGTTTCTTTCAACTATCAAATAAAATGCAGGGAAAAGCAAAATGAGGTACAAGAGGAGAAAGACTCAGAGTGAGGGAGAAATATAGAGACATTTATACACATACAAAGATATGGGGCTCGAATTTAGCAGGCCTGCGGGTTCCCAGCGGGTGGTCCTCCGGGAGCGTGGTCAACACGCTCGGCGAAATTAGTGGGTTGCCCACGCGATCGTAGCAGGCAACACACTAATAGGAATCAATTACCTGCTCCTCCGGGGTCCACGGCGCTGGCCTGCGCGTCGGTCGGGCTGCGCATGCGCAGTACGATCTGTCAGCTGGAGGCTCTCTAGTTAAAGGGGCAGTCCTCCACTGACAGATGCTGCAACCAATGGAACAAATTGCAGCATGGAGCAGCCCAGGGGGAAGGCTGCTCCCAGTTTAATGATGCCTCACCCCAGGTATCATCAGATGGGGTGAGGAGGAGGGGGAGGACACAGATCTTCCCCCCGGCGGGCGGGAGGAAGCGGCCTGCCTCTGCCACCAAGAAGGCCTGGCTCGAGATGGCAGAGGGGGTCACCTGCGCCACCAACATATGGCCCAACTGCACACAGTGCAGGAGGCGCTGCAATGACCGCAGTAGGTCAGCCGCAGTGAGAACATGAAGTCTTTCCCCTACACTCCGTCTGCCACAACACTGCCCCCACCCCACATCTCCTTCGGCACCGCCAACACTATTCTGTCACATCACCCTTCATACCCACTCAAACCCCATCCTCATCTTACCTCCACCTACTCACCTCGCCAGTACTCATCCTGCCACTAACACGCGACCCAATCCTCATACAATCTCATTGCTCCATCCCATACTCACCCTCCCGTGCATCTCCCTCACGGCCAGCCTCACTCAACCTGCCACCACCTGTGCTGCAGCCACAGGGCATGCATCACATATGTGCAGTAGGCAGCGTAAGGCAAACGTGTCGTCAGCATGAAGGGGGTGCACAAGGGTGTCTGAGGGTTTGTCATGGGTGTTACCTATATTGAATTTCAGAGCAACAAACAGCACACATTATATTGACACCACCACTGCCATGTCTCCGCGAATCCTGTCCGTTGTGTCCAATAATGGCCGCTCCTGGGTATCACTATGAGGACCCACTACTGATGCCACCCATCGTGTTACTGCAGAGTAGGTGCAGGTGTATTTGCAGGGCTCGTCCGCGCAGACGACTGAGAGACATCGGCGGTGTAGCCGGCTGCACCCTGGAAGGATGCGGAGGAGAAGGTGTTGAGGGCAGTGGTGACTTTGACAGCGACAGGTAAGCAGTTGGTGCTGGGGCCAGCCAGGAGCAGCTCGGCATGAAAGAGGCTGCAGATCTCCACGACTACATGTCGAGCGAATCTGCGCCTCCCTGTGCACTGCTGCTCGGAGAGGTCTGGGGAGCTGCGCCTCGGTCTGTGGACCCTGTGGCGAGGGTAGTGCCCTCTGCGATGCGTCTCTCTCTGCGGTAGCCCTCCCTCCTGCTGTGCAGGTGGGCGTGCAACAACACCGTGTTGGGGGGATCCACGTCTCTGCGGCGGACGGCGTGGACTGCGAGGCTGCTGGGGCTGGTCATGCTCTTCGTCCTCCGAGGGTGTCCACACACCACCCATCTGGCAGGTGTTGGTCTGAGGGGTTGTGCAGGGTAGGTGGGTGGTTCCTCGGACTGGGGCTGCGGTTTCGTGTCGGTCTGTCCTCTGGCTTGGCGGGGGGTGGTGGAGGGCAGGGGTTGCGCTATGTGACGCGGTGGCCTCCTGCGTGGGTGAGGGCTCTCCCCCGTGGAGCGCACCTTGGCACCTGCCACAGGCTGCTGGCTGCAACACGCCTGGTTGAGGAGGGACTGTTTCCCCCAGTGTGGGAAACTCACTGCCTTGAACCGAAAATCCCACACTTCCTCTTTTGACAGCTGCTTCAGCTCATTAACTGACCACAACGAGCAAGGTAAGTACTCTCAAGTGGAACCCCGCTGGCTTTAATTGCCTGCGGGATTCCCACCAGCGGGGCTTGCGCGCGCAGCCCCGCACGTCAGCGCGGTACCCGGAAGTGGCCGGGATTTTGTCGCGATCCGGTCACGTGACCGGATATCGGGATTTTCGGGGCCACCCCGCTGGGAACCCGCCGGAAACACGATCCCAAAATCGAGCCCATGGTTAATGAGAGACATGTTGTCAGTGAAAGGGAGATAGAAAGCTACAGAGAGAAACAAAAGAAACAGATACTTAACACACACACAAATAAATATACATCTCATAATGGTGTTCTATCTCTGACAAAGCCCTTCAGGTATGACAAGAGAAAGACAAAGACTTGAGGTTATAAGTTCAGTTAATTCTCCACTCTGATCTATTTATTTTTTCTTAATAGTAAGTGCATCTGACATTGTGGTCCGGGAGATATTTTAGCCTGCTCCTTGAGAGTCCTTTCGGGTTTGACCTCCAATACTACAGCAAGAGAATCAGAGGACTTTGTTCACACTGTTCTTTGTTCTGTTGTAGCCCGTTGACACTCTTTTTTTAATATTTAATATTTACTTTAAAAAAAAACACTTGATTGTGTTTATTACCTGGTTGTTTGCCGATGGCAAGTATAATGATGATAATCTCAACACACTCCATCAATTGACAAGAACCTCAAACGTTTTTAGGGACAAAAAAAAGTCACTAGGTCCAACAAGCCCATCCATTTTTTCAATCCCACCTGCACACCATACCTATCGAGTGCTTGTCTTCTGGAAAATGATTCTACTTGTCTGTTGAATCTATTTCTACTTGAGTGGCCTTCCCTGGTAACTGATTTTACAATTTTGTCACTGAAAATGTTCCACTTGACTTCTCATTTTACTCTTCACTTATTAATTTTTAACTAATATTACCTAGTTTTCACCATTGACCACAATTTGTCCAGATTAACTTTACCAATTCCCATCATAATCTTGAAATAGGCAAGTAAGTCACTTGTGAGTATCCTTCTTTCCAAAGAAAATTAGTCCATACCCTTTCTTCCCAACTTAAATTCCCAGAATGATCTTTTTGCTCATTTCTGTATCCTTTCAAAGGCAACAATAATCTTTTCTATGATAAGCTACCAAGGACTGTATTGTGTGGCCCAGTCAGAGTCTGTTCAACTGCCTCACTCAACAATAATGTAACCCATGATTTTTTTAAAAACTTATCAGCTTCAGCTAATGCAAGCCAGTACCTTATTTGCTCTTTTTTATATAAAAAAGCTGAGCTCTCTGCTGCTGGTTTCATACATGTATTCTTTGTAACTGCTAGATCTTTTTCTGATCAGTACACTGTACCACTCTTCCATTTAACAAGTAATTCCCTTTTTAGTTCTTTGCTCCCTACTAATTATTGTACACTTACCTTTGTTATGCTGCATCGGCACCAATTAGCCCAGTTATCTTAAAGGTCTAAATCTTTCTCAGTTGGTTAAACTGTTTCTCTTGACTTCTCATTACCTTTTTTAACCTGTTTTAGCTTGTCTTTATAATTTCCCCAATCATCCTGCATTTGGTTTTGCTTATAAGTATGGAAAATTTTCAGCTACCTCCAACATTGTTATTTAAATCCCTGCTTAACTATTTTGGCCTCTGTTGCCTTTTAATCTTTTTTTTGTTTGGCTGGAATTAATTTAATCATGCATTGATGATGCCTAAACTGATGGATTAACTATTTTGATGTAATCAGTGCAAGTTATGAAGTACTGGGAAATTTGATCATTCAAGTATAAAGCAGTAATCTGATCAAGGAGATTTGGATGGTTCCTATGTAGACTAATGGGAATTTGGGAGTAGGTTACAGGGAATAATGTAACTACCAGGTTCATATTATTTATGTATAGTACAATGAATATCTGGTGATGAATTATGGCCAATAATTTAATTGTGAGGTTCAACTTTTGCATATTTACAATAATGAATACTTGGGAATTTACAGGCTGCAATCCAATCAGTCAGTCAGTACCTGTGAAGAGAATAAATTAATATTTTGGGTGTAACCTTTCATCAAAACTAGAAAAATGAACAACACAAAGTTAAGGGACAGTAACCTGGGAGCAGTTTAGGAAGTGGGACGGTTAATCAGGTTTGAAATGGAAAGCAGAGAAGCTCGGAAAATAGGTCAGGATCTAGTGATTCAAAGAGCAGAAAAGCAAACCAACACCCAGGGTACAGATTCCTCTGCTATAATGATTCTTACAACACCAGGTTATAGTCCAACAGTTTTATTTGAAAATCACAAGCTTTCGGAGGCTTTCTCCTTCGAAGGAGAAAGCCTCCGAAAGCTTGTGATTTTCAAATAAAACTGTTGGACTATAACCTGGTGTTGTAAGATTCCTTACATTTGTCCACCCCAGTCCATCACTGGCATCTCCACATCATGCTATAATGATGTTCCACCAGAGGATCTTGTGGTGGAATCTTGAGAAGAGGAAGGGAGAGTCACACACCAAGGTTTTAAATTTAAGTAAGGCAAACTTTGAAGGGATGAGAAATAAATTGACCACAGTAAACTGAGCTGAGCTATTAATGGGTATACCTACAGACAAACATTGGGAAGTATTCAAAGGAATAGTTGGTACAATACAAAACTAGTACGTACCCCTAAAAGGCAAAGGCTCCACTTGTGTTGTTAAGCAACTGTGGTCAACAAATAAGGTAAGAGTACCAAGCTTTAAAAAAAAAGGCTTGCAGATATGCAAGGAAAAGTCGAAATCCATTGGACTGGGAGAGCTTTAAAAAGCAAAAAAGGTATTAAAAAAAACTAAAGTGGTGCAAAAAGGGAATATGAAAGAAAAAACGTGCAAGGGTTATCGCCAGTGCGTATGTCCAATCTCTCCCCCCTTATTTTTGAGGTTGTTGGTGATTGATTACAACTGAGTAGTTTGTTCGGCACTTCAGAGAGCATCAAGAGTCAGTGACTTAGGGGTTAATTTTAACCTAACCATCTGGAAAATAAAATCAGGTGGGATGTAAAACAGCCGGCTGATCCGATGCCATCGGTTTCCTGCTGTGTAGGTTAGGTTAAAATTACCCCCATAGTGTGGGACTGGAGTCACGTGTGCGCCAGACCGGGTAGGGTTGGCAGGCATGATGTAGGATTTACTCTTTGCTTGAAATCCCTGGAAGTCTCTTATCAAATGATTATGTATACATTACATACAGGGTAGCGATTGGAGGTGTTGAAAGGTAGAAATACATTGAGGGGGTTCAGATTCCATCACAAACCACAAGAGCAAAGTGACGGTTGTTTCAAAGGGTCACAGCCCCAAGATGTGTTACGTTTTGGAAATATGTTCTCTTGTGTTGCTCCGCATAAAGGGGGTAATTTAAATTTTTGGCTATGGTGTAAAATGGACGATATCGAATTAAGCTACCCATGATACACATAGCCTAATTTTCCTTTCATTGAAGTCAATGAAAGGAAAAATCGGATGGGGCGTATAATGGCTGCCCAATTTGATATCGCCTACTTTAAACCATTGTTGAGAGTTAAAATTACCCCCAAAGTATGGTAGTTGAGTTTGTCATTTCTACTTTTAGCACCTTTCAGTTTTGCTCCATCTGCGTTTCATAGCAGACAATACCATTCACCAGACTCCTGCAATTGAATTAAATCATTTGAACTGAAGTGCTGCTGTACCATGTGATTTGAACTCCATTCATACCAGGTTTTATTTCACTGCATGTTCCTGGGGAGCAGCATGCCCTGTATGTATTACACATAGGATAATGGATGGCTCACAGTGAGATACAAGACAGTAATTGAATGAAGGCTTTCTGATGATCTCATAAGCTGTGAAAGTGAAGCTCAAACAGTTCTCAGCATCATCAGAATGCTGCGATTCAATTAACATGTTTTCATCTCTGCCAAATATTTCTTATTCTTTACAGGATGTAGCAAGTAGTTTTTGCGTTTTCTTATTGATGCTGATTTAGTTTGTTGCTGAGGTTTGTTCTTTTTTCCTCAAGATTACTCTCCATCTGTTGGGGAATGGAGTTTGAGAATGACATTCATCAGTGGTTCTCAGAGTGCAGCTGGAGGTAGGGGTTGGGGGGAGGCGTCACTCACGACCTACCTCCCCCTCACCTGTGACCTTTAGGTGATTTTTTTTATTTGTTCATGGGATGTGGGCGTCGCTGGCAAGGCCAGCATTTATTGCCCATCCCTAATTGCCCTTGAGAAGGTGGTGGTGAGCCGCCTTCTTGAACCGCTGCAGTCCGTGAGGTGAAGGTTCTCCCACAGTGCTGTTAGGTGGGGAGTTCCAGGATTTTGACCCAGCGACGATGAAGGAAGGCGATATATTTCCAAGTTGGGTTAGTGTGTGACCTGGAGGGGAACGTGCAGGTAGTGTTGTTCCCATGTGCCTAATGCCCTTGTCCTTCTAGGTGGTAGAGGTCGCGGGTTTGGGAGGTGCTGTCGAGGAAGCCTTGGCGAGTTGCTGCAGTCCATCCTGTGGATGGTACACAGTGCGCCGGTGGTGAAGAAAATGACTGTTTAGGGTAGTGGATGAGGTGCCAATCCAGCGGGCTGCTTTGTCCTGGATGGTGTCGAGCTTCTTCAGTGTTGTTGGAGCTGCACTCATCCAGGCAAGTGGAGAGCATTCCATCACACTCCTGACTTGTGCCTTGTAGATGGTGGAAAGGCTCTGGGGAGTCAGGAGGTGAGTCACTCGCCTCAGAATACCCAGCCTCTGACCTGCTCTTGTAGCCACAGTATTTATGTGGCTGGTCCAGTCCCACCAGGATGTTGATGGTGGGGGCTTCGGCAACAGTAATGCCATTGAATGTTAAGTGGAGGTGGTTAGACTCTCTCTTTGTGGAGATGGTCATTGCCTGGCACTTATCAGGCGCGAATGTAACTTGCCACTTATCAGCCCAAGCCTGGATGTTGTCCAGGTATTTCTGCATGCGGGCACGAATTGCTTCATTATCTGAGGGGTTGCGAATGGAACTGAACACTGTGCAATCATCTGCGAACATCCCCATTTCTGAACTTATGATGAAGGGAAGGTCATTGATGAAGCAGCTGAAGATGGTGGGGCCCAAGACACTGCCCTAAGGAACTCCTGCAGCAATGTCCTGGGGCTGTGATGATTGGCCTCCAACAACTGCTACCATCTTCCTTTGTGCTAGGTATGACTCCAGCCACTGGAGAGTTTTCCCCCTGATTCCCATTCACTTCAATTTTACTGGGGCTCCTTGGTGCCACACTCGGTCAAATGCTGCCTTGATGTCAAGGGCAGTCACTCTCACCTCGCCTCTGGAATTCAGCTCTTTTGTCCATGTTTGGATCAAGGCTGTAATGAGGTCTGGAGTTGAGTGGTCCTGGCGGAACCCAAACTGAGCATCGGTGAGCAGGTTATTGGTGAGTAAGTGCCGCTTGATAGCACTGTCGACGAAACCTTCCATCACTTTGCTGATGATTGAGAGTAGACTGATGGGGCAGTAATTGGCCGGATTGGATTTGTCCTGCTTTTTGTGGACAGGACATAACTGGGTAATTTCCCACATAGTCGGGTGGATGCCAGTGTTGTAGCTGTACTGGAACAGTTTGGCTAGTTCTGGAGCACAAATCTTCAGCACTACAGCTGGGATGTTGTCGGGGCCCATAGCCTTTGTTTTATCCAGTGCACTCAGTCGTTTCTTGATATCACATCGAGTGAATCAAATTGGCTGAAAACTGGCTTCCGTGATGATGGGAATATCGGGAGGAGGCCGAGATGGATCATCCACTCGGCACTTCTGGCTGAAGATGGTTGCAAACGCTTCAGCCATGTCTTTTGCTCTCAGGTGCTGGACTCTGCCATCATTGAGGATGGCGATGTTTACAGAGCCTCCTCATCTGTTGCTCTATCTTTTCTGTGGGCCTGAATTCAGTGCTCATCCACTCTGGGTTATACATGTGAGAGGGGAGAGAAAGACATCATTTTTAAGAAATTAAGCAAGAATGTCAGAATAACCTTCAAACACATCATTGCTCAGGATTGTATGAATACCCTGATGTCACCAATAAGGTAGTATGTATAAGAATGACTTGTGTTCCAAATGTTATCCAACACAATAAAAAGTGAAAAAAGTAATATTTTGTATTAATATTATTGAACACCAATTTTCATCACAATTACAAATCCACCCGACATTTAAACAATCATAAATTAAGTATTTTGTTTAATTTAGTTTTCAGGATTTCCAAAAGCTTCTTTAGCTCTTTTCTCCGATCCCATTTTGTTTGACTCTTCCTTCTGATTTGCCTTTAGCCTAATACAGGCTACTCAGCATATCAAGGGAAGCTCTTCTCCTGATTGTAGTGCTTGTGCATCGATGAAAAGGTTCCAGGTGGGGATGCATCAGCTAAATGACCTGTTAGCAGCAAATACTTTCTGCCACATTATCTTATCAAAGGAGCAGTATTGAGCAGATCAGTAATTTGGCTGGAGTCCTCCACCTGGAGCCTTTTATCACTTCACAAGCATAGCAAACATCGAGAAGAGATTTTCCTAAAACGTTGGCCTTGAGATTCGATCGCACCTTAAGGATCCAATATGGCAGGCGACATGCATACGTTCATTCAGCTGCTGCTGGATTGGGTCGTCCGTAGGCATCCAGGGCACGTGCCAGAATCATTTAAAAGCCTTATTTTCATATATTCAAATGAGGGTCCTATGCTTGTAGAATCCTTTTGTGAAATGGATCTGTCCCACTGCCTGACTCGCCACATGATAAGCTCACTCAGCTACTCGTGGAGCCAACGGGCAGCAAGGACCCTTCAGCAGTGCTATTTAAAGGGCTCTTGTATCCTATACACGTTAGTTGCTGGTTTGTCCTTTTAGGCTGCTGGATAACTTCTGGGTGTTTCTTTTTCCTATTTTCTGTTGTCTACAACTGATTTCTGACTTCTGCAAAGAAGTTTTTGCTGGTATTTGTATCTGCCTTCGCAACAGTTTTACTGCAGCCATGGGTGGTCTTGTAGGTCTGCCTTTGGGGCTGGAGGACGAGGAGGAGCAGCCAAGTAGGCAGGACAGAACAAGAACAGCTGGGAAAAGAGGGATGAGGAGGAGCACACTGCGCAGGAGGCCATACCCACAGCAGATTTTCAGTTAGCTCTTCTACTTCCTTAACTTCACTGAGCATCAGGCACCTTCGCTTCACCAAGGAGGCTATCAGCTGATATCACCTGCTGCAGCCTCAACTCGAGCCTCAAACCAGGGCATGGACAGCACTGCCTGTGGCTGTCAAAATCACTGTGGCCCTTAACTTTCATGTTCCAGGCTTCAGCAGATGACATCAGTGATATCTCTCAGTTTGCTGTTAACAGTTGTATCAAGGAGTTGACCAACCCTCTCTATGCCAGGAGGAACAGGATGAGAGAGCGCTAAGCATTGTCCGTATTGGAGACTTCCCCAGAGTGCAAGGTGCTGTAGACTGCACCCACATTGCCTCGCATGCTCCCCATCACCAGCCAGGTCTTGCCCTCACTTCACTACAAATATTATATCTCAAGAGGACTAGAATACGAAGGGAAGGTACTTACGCTTCAGTTGTATAAAGCCTTGGTTGGACCCCATTGGGAGTATTGCGATCAGTTCTGGGCACCGCACTTCAGGAAGGATATATTGGCCTTGGAGGGTGTGAAGTACAGATTCACCAAAGTGATACCTGGGGATAAAGGGTTAAATTGTGAGAACAGGTTGCAGAAACTTGTCTTGTTTTCCCTTGAGTACAGAATATAAGAACATAAGAAATAGAAGCAGGAGTCGGCCATATGCCCCCTCGAGCTTGCAGTGCCATTGAATAAGATCATGGCTGATATTCTACCTCAACTCCACTTTCCTGTCCTAAACCCATATCCCTTGATTCCCTTAGTGTCCAAAAATCTATCAATCTCAGTCTTGAATATGCTTAACGACTGAGCATCCACAGCCCTCTGGGGTAGAGAATTTCAAAGATTCACAACACTCTGAGTGAAGAAATTTTTCCTTATCTCACTCCTAAATAGCTGACCCCTTATCCGGAGACTATGACCCTGAGTTCTATACTCTCCAGCCAGTGGACACAACCTCTCAGCATCTACCCTCGAAAGGCCTCTGAGAATCTTAGATGTTTCAATGAGATCACCTCTCATTCTTCTAAACTCCAGAGAATATAGACCCATTCTACTTAATCTCTCCTCATAAGGCAACCCACTCATCCCAGGATTCAATCTAGTGAACCTCCTTTACACCCCCACCAGGGCAAGTATATCCTTCCTCAGGTAAGGAGAACAAAACTGGACACAGCACCGCAGGAGTGGTCTCACCAAAGCCCTGTATAATTGCAGCAAGACTTTCTTACTCTTATACTCTAATCCCCTTGCAATAAAGGCCAGTATACTATTTGCTCTCCTAATTGCTTGCTGTATCCACAAGTTAACTTTCTGTGATTCGTGTACAAGGACATCCAAATCCCTCCGAATACCAACATTTACTAGTCTCTCACCTTTTAAAAATATTCTGCTTTTCTATTCTTCCTACCAAAGTGGATAATTTTCACATTTCCCCACTTAATGCTCCATCTGCCACCTTCTCGCCCATTCACTTAACCTGTCTTTATCCCTTTGCAGCCTCTTTGCATCCTCCTCACAGCTTACTTTCCCACCTTGCTTTGTATCATCAGCAAACTTGGATACATTACACTCGGTTCCCTCATCGTCATCGATATAGATTGTAAATAACTGAGGCCCAAGCACTGATTCTTGTGGCACCCCACTAGTTGCAACCTGCCAACCCGAAAATGGCCCGTTTATTCCTACTCTCTGTTTTCTGTCCATTAAGCAATTCTCAATCCATGCTAATATATTGCCCCCAAACCCATGAGCCCCAATCTTGTGTAACAACCTCTTGCATGGCACTTATCGAATATCTTTTGAAAATCTAATGTACTACATCCACTCGTCCCCTTTTATCTACCCTGCTAGTTATACCCTCAAAAAACTCTAATAGATTTGTCAAATATGATTTGCCTTTCATAAAACCATGTTGACTCTGCCTAATCATATTATGATTTTCTAAGTGCCCTGTTACTACGTCCCTAATAATAGATTCTAGCATTTTCCCTCCTACTGATGTCAGGCTAACGGGCCTAGAGTTCCCTGTTTTCTCTCTTCCTTTTTTCTTGAATAGTGGGATGACATTTGCTACCTTCCAATCCACAGGGACCGTTCTAGAATCTAGGGAATTCTGGAAAATCAAAACCAATGCATTTACTATCTCTATAGCCACTTCTTTCAAAACTCTAGGATATAAGCCATCAGGACAGGGGACTTGTCAGTTTTTAGTCCCATTAATTTCTCCAGTACTTTTTCTCTACTAATCCTAATTGCTTTAAGTTCCTCTCTCTCTTGGTTCCCCACTACTTCTGATATGGATTTTGTGTTTTCTACTTTGAAGATAGATAGAAAATGTTTGTTTAATATCGCTGCCATTTCCTTATTCCCCATTATAATTTCTCCTGCCTCTGCCTCCAAGGGACCCATGTTTACTTTCACTATTCTCTTCCATTTTACATACTTGTATCAGCACTTACAATCTGTTTTTATATTTCTTGTTAGTTTACTCTCATATCCAATTTTCTCCTTCTTTATCAATTTCTTGGTCATCCTTTGCTGATTTCTAAAAGCCTCCCAATCCTCAGGTTTACTACTCTTTTGGCAATATTGTAAGCCTCTTCTTTTAATCTAATACTATCCTTAACTTCTCTAGTTAGCCATGGTTGGACCACTTTTCCCGTGGTGTTTTTATCCTCAAGGGAACATATATTCATTGAGAATTATGAATTATTTATTTAAATGTTTGCCATTGCTTATCTACCGTCATATCTTTTTATTCTAATTTCCCAATCTACCTTAGCCAATTCCCCCCTCATACCTACGTAATGGGCTTTGTTTAAATTTAAGACCCTGGTTTCGGACTTAACTTCATCACTCTCAAACTCAATATGAAGTTCTATCACATTATGGATCATTCTCTCCCCAGAGGATCCTTTACGATAAGATTACGAATTAACCCTGTCTCATTATGCAGTACTGCATCTAAAATAGCCTGTTCCCTAGTTGGTTCCTCGACATATTGTTCTAGAAAACTGTCTCAAATGCATTCCATGAACTCGTCCTCCAAACTACTTTTGCCAATTTGGTTTGCCCAGTCTATATGAAGATTAAAGTCCCCCACGATTATTGCATAACCCTTGTTACATGGTCCTCTAATTTCCTGATTTATACTCTGTCCAACACTATAACTACTTTTAAAGGGGTCTATAAACTACTCCCACCAGTGTTTTCTGCCCCTTGTTATTTCTTAGCTCCACCCATACGAATTCAACATCCTGTTATTCTGAACTAAGATCCTTTCTCACTACTGTCTTTATCTCATTCTTTATCAGGGCTAGATTCAGGAACTGTCCCTCTAGATTGGAAAATTGCACATGTCACTCTGCTTTTTAAGAAAGGAGAGAGAGGGAAACCAGGGAATTATAGACCAGTTAGCCTAACATCTGTTGTGGAGAAAATGCTGGAGTCTATAATTAAGGATAGGGTGACTGAACACCTCGAGAATTTTCAGTTAATCAGGGAGAGCCAGCATGGATTTGTGAAAGGTAGGTCGTGCCTGACAAACCTGATTGAATTTTTTGAAGAGGTGACTAAAGTAGTGGACAGGGGAATGTCAATGGATGTTATTTATATGGACTTCCAGAAGGCATTTGATAAGGTCCCACATAAGAGACTGTTAGCTAAGATAGAAGCCCATAGAATCGAGGGAAAAGTACGGACTTGGTTAGGAAGTTTGCTGAGCGAAAGGCGACAGAGAGTAGGGATAATGGGTAGGTACTCACATTGGCAGGATGTGACTAGTGGAGTCCCGCAGGGATCTGTCTTGGGGCCTCAATTATTCACAATATTTATTAATGACTTAGATGAAGGCATAGAAAGTCTCATATCTAAGTTTGCTGATGACACAAGGATTGGTGGCATTGTAAGCAGTGTAGATGAAAACATAAAATTACAAAGCGATATTGATAGATTAGGTGAATGGGCAAAACTGTGGCACATGGAATTCAATGT
Organism: Heptranchias perlo; assembly: GCF_035084215.1. NCBI lineage: Eukaryota > Metazoa > Chordata > Chondrichthyes > Hexanchiformes > Hexanchidae > Heptranchias > Heptranchias perlo. The sequence goes on from NC_090338.1 coordinate 21,573,279, forward strand.
GGACAAAGGTGAGGTCATCCACTTTGGATCAAAAAAGGATAGAACAGGGTACTTTCTAAATGGTAAAAAGTTAAAAACAGTGGATGTCCAAAGGGACTTAGGGGTTCAGGTACATAGATCATTGAAGTGCCATGAACAGTGCAGAGAATAATCAGTAAGGCTAATGGAATGCTGGCCTTTATATCTAGAGGACTAGAGTACAAGGGGGCAGAAGTTATGCTGCAGCTATACAAAACCCTGGTTGACCGCACCTGGAGTACTGTGAGCAGTTCTGGGCATCGCACCTTCGGAAGGACATATTGGCCTTGGAGGGAGTGCAGCGTAGGTTTACTAGAATGATACCCGGACTTCAAGGGTTAAGTTACGAGGAGAGATTACACAAATTGGGGTTGTATACTCTAGAGTTTCGAAGGTTAAGGGGTGATCTGATCGAAGTTTATAAGATATTAAGGGGAACAGATAGGGTGGATGGAGAGAAACTATTTCTGCTGGTTGGGGATTTTAGGAGTAGGGGGCACAGTCTAAAAATTAGAGCCAGAACTTTCAGGAGCAACATTAGAAAACATTTCTACACGCAAAGGGTTGTAGAAGTTTGGAACTCTCTTCCACAAATGGCAATTGATACTAGCTCAATTGCTAAATTTAAATGTGAGATAGATAGCTTTTTGGCAACCAAAGGTATGAAGGGATATGGGCCAAAGGCAGGTATATGGAGTTAGATCACAGATCAGCCATGATCTTATCAAATGGTGGAGCAGGCACGAGGGGCTGAATGGCCTACTCCTGTTCCTATGTTCCTATACCACCACCCCCGCCCCCCCCACCGACTTTCCATTTTGCCTATCTTTTCTAAAAGTGAAGTACCCTGGAATACTTAGTTCTCAACCTTGGTGACCCTGAAACTACGTCTCAGTAATGACTATTAGATCAAACCCATTTATCTCTATTTGTGCCATTAATTCATCTATCTTGTTATGAATGCTTCATGCATTCAGATATAGTGCCTTTAATTTTAAGTTTTTACCATTTTTCGCTGATGTGACCTTAGTCACTAATGCCCTATTATCTTTGTTAAACTCTCTGTCCCTTCCTGACACACTCTGCTTATTTTTACTCAAACCACTTCTCTGCTCTACAGCCTTGACTTTAAGCCCTATCTACCGCCCTTGTTATTCGATTCACCGGGACTCTGGTCCCAGCACGGTTTAATGGAGCCCGTCCCAACGGAACAGCTCCCTCTTTCCCCAGTACTGATGCCAGTGCCCCATGAATTGAAACCCCTGCTTCCCACATCACTCTTTCAGCCACACATTTAACCCTCTAATCTGTTTGCCCGATGCCAATTTGCACGTGGCAAAGGTAGTAATCCAGAGATTATTACCTTTTGAGGTTCTGTTTTTTAACTTGGACCCAAGCTCCTCAAACTCCCTCAGCAAAACCACTTTCCTAGTTTTACCTATATTGGTTCCTATATGGACCACAACAACTGGATCCTCCCCCTCCTGCTTCAAGTTCTTCTCCAGCCATGAGGAGATGTCCTTAACCCTTGCACCAGGCAGGCAACACAACCTTCGGGACTCCCGGTCATGGCTGCAGAGAACAGTATCTTTCCCCCTACCACTACCACATTCTTTTTTGTTCTCCCCACCTGAATGGCCTCCTGTACCACGGTGCCATAGTCAATTTGCCCATCCTCCCTGCAGTCTTTGTTCTTATCCACACATGTATCAAGTACCCCATACCTATTGGACAAGGGCAAAGACTGATGCTCCTCCACCACTGCATCTGGGGTCTCCTTTACCTGACTGACTCGCAGTCACATCCTCCTGTCCCCGACCACAAATCAAATCTAAACCACTGCCCAATCTGCCTCCTGGATCAATGTGTCCATGTAACTCTACACCTCCCTGGTGCATTACAACATCTGCACCTCAGACTCCAGCTCAACAACTCTGAGCCGAAGTTCCCCAAGTTGCAAACACTTACTGCAGATGTGGTTGCCTGGGATCACGCTGCTCTCCACTCACTCCCACATGCTGCAGTTACGGCACACCACCTGCATTGCCATCTCGATCTAACCTTGTTTTATTTATTTAATTAATCAAAGTTTTTATGTAATTAATTCACTTGGTTTATTTTTAGTTTTTTTAAAACTAGTTAATTTATCTCATTTTCATTATTAATTTAATGAAGTATTAGCAAGTTGTAGGTTCCTAGTTTAAACCACTCCCCTAGCATGGAGAGCAAAAAAAATGTATTACTCACCAACCAGTCACCAACCAACTGTCCTGTGACGTCAACAGAGGCTGCTCGCCTCACACACCCAGTTCCACTCCTGCTGCTCTCCCCTCCCTCTTTATGTGTGGGCCGCTCGCCTCACACACCCAGGTAGAAGATTGAGGGGTATTCTAATTGAGGTGTTTAAAATAATAAAAGAATTTGATAGAGTAGGTACAGAGAAGCTATTTCCTCTGATGGGGGATTCCAGAACAAGGCGGCACAATCTTAAAATTAGAGATAGGCTATTCAGGAGTGGAATCAAGAAGCACTTCTTCACACAAACATTAATGGAAATCTGGAAATCTCTCACCCAAAGGTTTTTGCCTCCATGAATCTCTCTGGCCGTCCCAAGTGTTGATCACTGTCTGCGTGAAGAGGACTTCCTGATATCAATCCTAAAATTACCTGTTACCAGTTGAACCTCTGTCCACTTGTACCGCTCCTATAGTTTAATTTAAAATAGTATTTCAAATTAACCTTTTCCATATTGTTTACTATCTTTTTGTCTCTAAGGTCACCTGAGACCCCTCCTTTCTAGGCTGATAAACTTAAATCCCTCCACTCTTTCCTCATAACTCAGATCCCTGATGGTAGGTATTAGTTTTGTGGCTCTTCTCCGCACTGCCTCCAGCGTTTGAATATCTCTGTTAGTTGGCAATCAGAACAGGACACAGTAATAAAGGTGCGGTCAGAGTAAACCCAGTGTTACCCATGTAATCCTTCATCGATCATAAAATGCATGAATGCGCTGTTAATTTTTTAAAAATCCGATCTGATTACCCTCACAAACCAGCATCACATCTCTCACAGCTGCCTCTCACTGACTGATAATACCTTACTACAGTGCATTCCCCACTACAGTGGGATTGAAGTGGAAAGCCAAGGAAAAGCTAATTCATCGTGTCTTCCAGATCCTGTCTCAGGATTGAAGTTGCTCTTTTTGTTATCCCATGTGCTCCTTCTTCCTATTAGAATCATAGAATGATACAGCACAAAAGGAGGACATTTGGCCCATTGTGCCTGTTGAAAGAGCTGTACAATTAGTCCCATTCCCTTGTTCTGTCCCCAGGGGAATGGGACTAATTGTACAGCTTGAAAATTTTTTCCCTTCAAGTATTTATCCAATTCCCTTTTCAAAGTTATTATTGAATCGGCTTCCACCACTCTTTCAGGCAGTGCATTCCAGACCATTACAACTTGCTGCTTAAAAAAAATGTTTTTTCATGTTACTTCTGGCTCTTTTGCCGACCACCTTAAATCTGTGTCCTCTGGTTACTGACCTGTCTGCCACTGGATCAGTATCTCCTTGTTTACTCTATCAAAACCGTTCACGATCTTGAACACGTCTATTAAATTTCCCCTTAATCTTCCTTGTTCTCAGGAAAACAACCCCAACTTCTCCCGTCTCTCCACATAACTGAAATCCCTCATTCCTGGCACCATTCTAGTAAATCTCTTCTGCACCTTCTCTAAGGCCTTGACATCCTTCCTAAAGTGTGGTGCCCAGAATTGAACACAATACTCCAGCTGAGGCCTAACCAGTGTTTTATAGAGATTTGGCATAATTTCCTTGCTTTTGTACTCTTTGCCTCTATTAATAAAGCCCAGGATCCCGTATGCTTTTTTAACAGCCTTCTCAATTTGTCCTGGCACCTTCAAAGATTTTTGTATGTGCACCCTCAGGTCTCTCTGTTCCTGCACCCCCTTTAGAATTGTACCATTTAGTTTGTATTGCCTCTCCTCAGTCTTCCTACCAAAATATATCACTTCACAATTCTCTGCATTAAATTTGATCTGCCATGTGTCTGCTCATTTCACCAGTCCGTCTATGTCCTCCTGAAGTCTGTTACTATCCTTCACATTGTTTACTACATTTCTTAGTTTTGTGTCATCTGCAAACTTTGAAATTATGTCCTCTATACCCAAGTCCAGGTCATTAATATATATGATGTGGAGATGCCGGTGATGGACTGGGGTTGACAATTGTAAACAATTTTACAACACCAAGTTATAGTCCAGCAATTTTATTTTAAATTCACAAGCTTTCGGAGGCTACCTCCTTCCTCAGGTGAACGATGTGGAAATGAAGTCCTCGAAATGAAGTCGCATTTATAATTCACAGAACAATGCTGGTGATAACAGACAGTTTTTTCAACTGCCCGTTGCCAAGGCAATCAGTGTGCAGACAGACAGGTGTTACCTGCCAGGTCTCAGGAAGCTTGAGAAACTCGGCATCACCACCAGCATCGACCAAGCTTCCCCTGGTACCACGGTTGCAACCACAGGGAAGTCTATCGTCAATTTGTCCGACCACACCCTTCAACCAGACGAAATCGAAGTTCTCAGCCGAGGGCTCAATTTCTGCCCCACTACCAAAATGGACCCCACGAGTCTCGCGGCGGACACAGAGGAATTCATCAGGAGAATGAGGCTCCGGGAATTCTACCACAAACCACAAAATTTCAGCAGCGAACCCAATGAGACAATCGACGATCCGGAACAGCAGACAGAGGGATCCGCGGTACAGCAACCGAAGAGGAAAGAGTCAAACTGGACTCCTCCAGAGGGTCGCTGCCCTCAGCTGGACATGTATGCTCAAGCTGTCAGGAAATGCGTCAATGCCAGATTCATCAGCCGCACTCAGAAGACAGTCCAGAATGTCACCCGAGCACAACGCAACGCCATCAACGCTCTCAAGACCAACCGCAACATCGTCATCAAACCAGCGGACAAAGGAGGAGCCATAGTCATACAGAACAGAACGGACTATTGCAAAGAAGCATACCGACAACTGGACAACCAGGAACACTACAGACGGTTACCCGCAGACCCGACCAAAGAACACACCCACCAGCTCAACAAACTGATCAAGACCTTCGATCCAGACCTTCAAAGCATCCTACGCACTCTCATCCCACGTAATCCCCGCGTGGGAGACTTCTACTGCCTCCCAAAGATACACAAAGCCAACACACCTGGACGTCCTATCGTATCAGGCAACGGAACCCTGTGTGAGAACCTCTCTGGATACATCGAGGGCATCCTGAAACCCATCGTACAGGGAACCCCCAGCTTCTGTCGCGACACTACAGACTTCCTACAAAAACTCAGTACCCACGGACCAGTTGAACCAGGAACACTTCTCACCACGATGGACGTCTCGGCACTCGACACCAGTATCCCCCACGATGACGGCATCGCTGCGACAGCATCAATACTCAACACCAACAACAGCCAATCTCCGGACGCCATCCTACAACTCATCCGCTTCATCCTGGATCACAATGTCTTCACCTTCGATAACCAGTTCTTTACCCAAACACACGGAACAGCCATGGGGACCAAATTCGCACCCCAATACGCCAACATTTTCATGCACAAGTTCGAGCAGGACTTCTTCACTGCACAAGACCTCCAACCAACACTATACACCAGATACATCGACGACATTTTCTTTCTATGGACCCACGGCGAGGAATCACTGAAGAGACTACACGATAACATCAACAAGTTCCATCCCACCATCAAGCTCACCATGGACTACTCCTCAGAATCAGTTTCTTTCTTGGACACACGAATCTCCATCAAAGACGGGCACCTCAGCACCTCACTCTACCGCAAGCCCACGGACAACCTCACGATGCTCCACTTTTCCAGCTTCCACCCTAACCACGTCAAAGAGGCCATCCCCTATGGACAGGCCCTGCGAATACACAGGGTCTGCTCAGACGAGGAGGAACGCGATGGACACCTACAGACGCTGAAAGACGCCCTCGTAAGAACGGGATATGACGCTCGACTCATCGATCGACAGTTCCGACGGGCCACAGCAAAAAATCGCATAGACCTCCTCAGGAGACTAACACGGGACGCAACCAACAGAGTACCCTTTGTCGTCCAGTACTTCCCCGGAGCGGAGAAACTACGCCATGTTCTCCGCAGCCTTCAACATGTCATCAATGACGACGAACACCTCGCTATGGCCATCCCCACACCTCCACTACTCGCCTTTAAACAGCCACCCAACCTCAAACAGACCATCGTTCGCAGCAAATTACCCAGCTTTCAAGAGAACAGCGTCCACGACACCACACAACCCTGCCGCGGTAACCTCTGCAAGACATGCCAGATCATCGACACAGATACCACCATCACACGAGAGGACACCACCCACCAGGTGCATGGTTCATACTCCTGTGACTCGGCCAACGTTGTCTACCTCATACGTTGCAGGAAAGGATGCCCCGGAGCATGGTACATTGGCGAGACCATGCAGACACTGCGACAACGGATGAACGGACACCGCGCAACAATCGCCAAACAGGAGGGTTCCCTCCCAGTCGGGGAACACTTCAGCAGTCAAGGACATTCAGCCACCGACCTTCGGGTAAGCGTACTCCAAGGCGGCCTTCGAGACACACGACAACGCAAAATCGTCGAGCAGAAATTGATAGCCAAGTTCCGCACCCATGAGGACGGCCTCAACCGAGATCTTGGGTTCATGTCACGCTACACGTTACCCCACCAGCGAACAAATGTTATCTGTTTTTAATATAACGGGTCAGTTGCTGTCTTTTCTATGTTTCTACCTCTCTATCTCTGTTTTTTTTTGTTTGTTGTTTTTTTTGGTGATTTGTATATTCTGAGACCTGGCAGGTAACACCTGTCTGTCTGCACACTGATTGCCTTGGCAACGGGCAGTTGAAAAAACTGTCTGTTATCACCAGCATTGTTCTGTGAATTATAAATGCGACTTCATTTCGAGGACTTCATTTCCACATCGTTCACCTGAGGAAGGAGGTAGCCTCCGAAAGCTTGTGAATTTAAAATAAAATTGCTGGACTATAACTTGGTGTTGTAAAATTGTTTACAATTAATATATATATCAAAAAGAACAGTGGTCCTAATACTGACCCCTGGGGAACACCACTGTATACTTCCCTCCAGTCTGAAAAACAGTTGTTCCCCACTACTCTCTGCTTTCTGTCCCCTAGCCAACTTTGTATCCACACTGCTACTGTCCCTTTAATTCCATGGACTTTCATTTTGCCAACAAGTCTGTTATGTGGTAGTTTATCAAATGCATTTTGAAAGTCCATATGCACAACATCAACCGCACTACCCTCATCAACCCTCTCCGTTACTTCATCAAAGAACTAATGGTACTTGAAGACAGCTTTGTGTTCCTGTTTCTTCATATAACAGTTCAAGTGCTAAGAGCACAACAATTGCAACATGGCAAAAGTTTAAAGTTAATTTCCTAGGAAAGGAACCATAGAAAGTAAAGGGCTCATTTCCTGATGAAGGAATGCTGAAGGGGAGTTAAGTGTTGCACATTATACAGTGGTCGTCTCAACATGCAATTGCACAATAGAGAGTGATAGAGAGTGAAACATAAATGTAGCAGTAAATGTACCCATGATACAATGCTACAAAAGCTGGGAGGGTCTAAGTATTGGGGAGTGCAAGAAGTAAGGGGGGAGAGAGAGAGAACTGAAATAATATTGAACAAGTTCACGTTTGTTCCTATTGACCTGAAACTTCAAGCATGTGCAAAGAATGCCAAGGTCACTGAACAATTAACTCTTTAATGAAGATGAATTGAACCCAACTTCCTTTTAAAAGTCTGTCAGCATTTGCAAAGGAAATAATGAACAACTGGCTTGAACAAACTGCTTTCATCTTCTGCACCTTGACAGTTACTCGCTCTTCTCATGCAGCCTTTCCAAGGAAATTTGCCAAGGAATTTGCATACCAATTAGTCTGAGAGGTACATCTGATCAATGATGCTCTGGCAACTTAAAGGTGCATGTACGTGTTTAATGTCGTGGTGCAGAGCTGGGCAGTATGACCCATGGCCCTGTTTGGTAGATGCAATTTTTCATATGTCATTGTTCTGATTGTATTATATAGGTTGTACTGTTGAGATCAGTGCCACAAATCTGCCTTTATTAAAAGCAACTGGCAAAACAGAAGAGCAGGACATAGGGTAGGTGCAGCTGGGAATCCCAAATTTTAAATATCTCTGTGCTCATACTTTCACTCTTGGTGGTGAGGTGCGGAGAGAGATGGAGTTTCTTTTGCTCAAGGTGAGTGAATGCTGAGAAATAGCCCACTTTTTTTTTCTCCTCTATCAGAGATGAGCTCTTCGACATCAGTACTTGTAAGGGACAGGATAAATCCTCCCTACAGTTCTCCAACAGTGCACCTTATCACTAAGCATGGAAGAGCACCTTCTGTGATACCAGTTTGACTGATCCACATCTGTGTGAAACTTTCATTTATGTCCTATTATGGGCAGTTTTGCAATGTAAAGTCGTATTCAATGGGAACAAACTTGAGACTGCGAAATGAGCCTCTAAATTTCTGTTGCCAATATTAGTGGAGAAAATACTTAACACTTTCATATGGTGTTTCTCTGTCTACTATTTTAATGCAGGAATTCATTCATTTATTTTAAATATATTAATATCTCCCCTAACATAGCAGACACAGGAACATCATACAAACCTATTAAGCATTCTTCTGTTATTGCATCAATTATAATTCCCGGGCTATGGTCATCAGAAAAATGAGACTTTCTGTCTGGGCTTTGCTTCTTCACAATCTCTTACACATGGAACTGAAAATATGCAAGTAATTAATGTTTGATTTCATTAGTGATGATGAGTCCCTGTGGTAAAAGGACAGTGTTGGAACCAACTGTGCCACCTAGGCAGTAGCATTTTGGCAATGATTTCAGGTTAAGTCCCTATGCACTGGAGGTATTGTATTTCAATATTTTGCTTTGGGTGATATCATTCTGGTCACCTTTTGGACAATTAGCTGTGGCTTTGACTATCTGTTCAAGTAGGTTACTTAGCATATCGCCATTCATTTATACTTGGTTGAATTAGGGAAGGGAAGAAGAACTAGATTTAGTGTTAGGGGGTGCTCCAGTTCTGGCACTACTTGCAACTGTACAACTGCCTACCAAATGAATATGTAGCCGTTCTCCAACAAAAATGATCAGGATAGGACTGATAATTGTGGGGGGAGGGAATAGACAATAAATGAAACAAATACTGGAATGAAGTTTAGCACATCTACGAGGTTTTTAAAACAAAAATCCCAAATTTGAGTTTGAAAGGAGTAAGTTGACAGAATTTTTAAGTGATTTGTCGAACTTTCAAAACAATTTCCTTGTAAAGAGAAATCTCAGGCATTCAAGCAAAATGCTGTCTCAGAAGGACTGACTTTACAGGGTAGATTAGTGGAACGTCTGATACTCACCGGTAACACACCCGAGGATTCAGCGAGCGGAGTTTGGGGATTCGGGAGGGTGGGTACCTAAGTTTAGTTTCTCACCTCGATTCATTTTCTCCACAAAGCATGCAACGGCTTGATTGAATGAGATGATAATTTATGTTAAGTACCTGTTGGTGCCTTTTCCCCAATTTTTCTTCATTGGGAATGCGCGGTTATGCTTCCAGAGTCAATTTAAACCTGGCGATGCTGGGAAGGCATGTTCTGCAATTGTAGAGCTGATGTTTTTAAAGACCAGTATTTGCCAGTGAAGTTCAAATTATTGGCATTCTAGGTTTTTAAATTTATTTCTTCCACTTTTTTTCTTTTTGCATTTGTTGCTGATTTGGGTTTTGTCCTTTTTTTTGCATTTTTGGTATTTTATTTGGCCCTAGTATCTTCCGTCTATTGCTTTTTGGGAGTTGGTATTTCAGTTGCAGGAGCCAAAATTCCAAAGTTTGAAATTCCTCTGTGTATTCTTTTTCTTCTTGTCTTGGAGAAGGAAAAGGAAGATCTCAGTATGGATCAGAGTGCAGGTCCATTTACACCTGCGGTGGACCGCCTGTACCTGTCCTTGCTGAACCAGTTGTGTTTTCAGGCCAAGGCACAGCTGCCTAGAAAGAAGATCTATCTTCAATGGCTGTGCTTCACCAGGAAAGGAGGTCACATAGTTTTCCCATCACTTTGAGATGGATCTTCAGACGGGGCAATGACAGGGATGGCGTTGCTGGTGACTCTGAAGGTGGACACAGCCCTGAACTTTTGTACAACTTGATCATTCCAAGCCACCTGTCGCGATATATGCCAAATCAGCCAATCTACAATATACAGAAGCATACAGTGCATTACAGATGCCTGTTTGCTAAGGGGAACTATTTTCCAAGTGATAGATTTCCACAAAGTGCAGGGCATTACAGATAGCATACATGTGGCCATCTAGATCTCTACCAACAATCCTGTGGCCTTCATTCTATTCATATACATGTGGTCTGTGACACCATGCACAAAATTATGCTCAAGATTGCCTGCTACCCTGTTAGCAATCATAGTGCCTTTATTTTACGGCAATCCATCATGTCATTATTATTTGAAGGGGAGAAGGACTGGACAGATGCCCCTTAATGACCAAAGATATCACCTTCAGCTCTGGCACATAACACCCTTGAGAAAGAATGAACAAGAGGTGAGTGAAGTATGTGTGCCCACCAGCATCATGGTGGAACAGAGATTTAGATGCTTGGATAGATCAGGATGAGTTTAGCAGAAAAGTCCTGCCAAGTTCATAGTAGTGTGTTGTATATTTCACAATTTAACCATAGAGGTAGGCATCACCTTGGTGCAGGTGGAAGAGGAGGTTGAGCTGCGACCATTGGCTGAGGACACTGAAATCGAGCCTAAAGAAATGCCCAAGGAACTCCAGTTTCATAAGGAAGAATCTTACTGCAGGCACCGATCAACAAGACTTCCAGCTGTGCCTGATCCATCCATAAACAGTTCTGTTTATGGATGTACATAAACAGTTCTGTCCGAATATGTACAATGCTGTGGCCCAATACACAATTGCCACCATTGTCCTTTGCCATATGTCAGCTACCATGGATATCAATCTGTTATGTTAAACTATCTGGACAAGATTGAAAAAAGTGCAATAATTTTATTGTTCCTATTGGCGAGATGTGAATTCTGTGTTTTTTAGCGAGATGTGGGTTCTGTGCATTTCAGCCAAGTTAAATCTACTTGCTGATATAATGTATGGTGCTTGTCAACAGAAACTTATTTCTCCGAAATGATTCCCCAGTGTGAGGAGTAATTGTCTTGGCTGGTTGTAGTTCATCTCTCTTCGGATGGACCCTGTACATCTTTCTTTATAGCCAACACTGCTGGTGATAGGTCCTGGCATTCCTCTCATTCTCCATCTCCCAGATTATTTCCTCTGTATTTTCACACGTGCCCTATTTTCCCTTCATATTTCTTGAGAACGTGAACCAAATTAAGATGGTATGTGTAGTATGCAGTATTTGCAAATTGTGAAATTGAAGGGCATATAACATGGTTCTTGTGAGAGGACAAGAAAGGTTGCAACGATTATTTCCCGTTAACTCTTCACAATATTAATTGTTTCTTGCATTTATGTCTCCTACTCTGTTCCCAAGGCAATTTACTTTTGAGAACATTAATACTGACATGTGGGATGGTTGCCAATGTAATATTCTTAATTTGGACAGTCATAAAAATTCTAATTTTGGTTCCAAGTTGGACCATTTATTTTTTGAATGGTCTGACCCTTTAAAAACAGATGTCGTCATAGACATACAAATGTACCATTTTCTGGCAATTGCTGCAGGCACAATTCCTCATATTCGCTTCTTGCCACACCACCGTTCTGACTCCCAAGCAGTGACCCAAAACTTAGCATAATCTTGGCAATTAGAGGCTTGAGGGCTGATTGTTCTGTTTGTGCCCCCACTGGACCATAAGTGAGGGGAGGAGTAGGCCAATTTGTTTCTGATCCAGGCCATTTGCATGGCCATGGTGATCCTCTGATACAGGATCCCCCCTTCCCACCTCCAGAAAAGCCTTGTGCTGCAGTTGTATTGTTTGCAAACAGACCCGAGAGCCCTACAGCTATGCTCCTAGCCACTGGCATCGGGAGAGCAACAATCAATGTCCCTAAGATAAGGATGATCCTGGAGAGGGGGCAAAATTTTCAAAATACCTTAGTAACCATTCCTCTTTTTGTTTCTTTGAGGAGATCCCAGGACCGCAGCATATCTCCGATCCACAAAGGGTCCTGATGCAAGCCCCATTGCTAGGTTTCTTGACGCACCCTTCCATTTGATTAGCCCCATGGGTGCAGTCAGAGGCAATTTTGGCAGAAGGCTGGAAAAATCCCCTCTCCCTCTCGCCTGATTTGTATTGCTATGCTGGCCTGCATCTACTCCGGCCGCTCGCCCAGTTATGTCAGTTTGGAGAAGCGGCAATCCGATATTGTGGGGGCAGAGACCTGATGCAACAATTCTCCATCCACATTTCCTCCTCACTGCACCTGGGAACTGAGCATTCTCTCGGTGCAACAGAGAGGAAATCTGCCCTTTTGTCTTGTCATATCAATATCTTATGCCCATACATTATTATCTATCCTTAGTAAGTGATGTATTGGCATCTGTAACAGAAGAGCTAATTCATGCACATTTAACAAGAGTAAAGCCGAAAACCCCAAGATAACACTAGTTCATGAAAGGCAGGTTATGCCAAGCAAACACTGGAACTCTTAATTCAGCACTCTGCAAACATAACAGAATTGATGCATGTTGGTAATATGGTGCATCTTAACTTTTGGAAGGCATTTGGTAAAATCCATCATGATAGTCTTGTGGCTAAAGTGAAGGCTCTTCTGATAAAGGATAAAGGATGGTGTTGTAAGTTGGATAACAAATTGGCTAATTCATAGAAAACAAAGTAGTGAATGTTCCTATTGGACAGCTTAACCAGTGGAGTGTCCCAGGGCTATATCCCAATACCTTGTCTGTTCTCAATATTTATAAATTATCTTGATGAATCTGTTAAATGTAAAATGTCTGGTTTGTAGATGATACTAAGTTGCATGTAGAAGCAGGATTTTGGAGAAAAAGGCTAGAATTCGAAGAGATCTACAGAGAGCTACTAGTTAGGGAGATTAATAACCAACAGAATTTAATATTAACATATATAGACTAGAAAAAGCAGATATTGCAATTGAAATGTCAGGAATTAGGTAACCAAACACTGAAAGCATCATCACAGTAGATACTGGCAACTGTTAAGACAAATCTAATGTTAATGTATACAGATTAAAAAGCAACTCTGATACTCTTCGATTTAAAAAGAGTATGTGAGAAGATATTTGAAGAATTATGATCCGTTCTGAGTGTGATATACTTCAGGAAAATCTATAGAGCAGTTGAAAGGGCTGAATGAGATGAATCCAGGTTTAAGATACTGAGCTATGAAGAGAAACCAAAGAAGCTAAATATGTTCTTATTATAGTAAAAGAGATGGGGATTGGACATGACCCAAGGTGTCTTTCTGTTGAAACAAAAAGACATAATGGCCCAGAATTTGCTGTAGCCGGTCAACGAGTGGCACCAGCCATTAGTTAGACTTGCCCTTGCCCATTTAACTTCCATGATATCTTGCAAGGAAGTTGCTGCAAAAATTCACCAATCAATCACAGTAACTGGCTGTGAAATGCTTCGGGGCGTCCTGACGTTGTGAAAGGCGCTATATAAATGCAAGCTGTTTCTAACCTTTTTTCTTTTTTTACCCCTGTAATAATCAGAATTATAGACCTAATCCTACCCCAGTTGCAAGTTTTATAGATCTTCTCATTCTACCCCTTTCATCATTACTGCAACATAGAACAACTCACTGTGACACTGTTAATAAAGTAGAACAATTTCATGAGCCGCGATCCAGCCATTTACACTAAGATCACCCCCAGCCTGTGCCCTCCAGTGCTGAACCTGCCAGAGTTTACAGGCTTGGGAGATGGACACCTAATTAGCTTGGGCCTGGCAGGGTGCCTAGCACTTGGTGCACAGATTGGGCATCCGTCTTGTCTTCCACAGGCCAGAAAGGCCATTGCGATTTACCCATTCCGAGGGGCTGATGGAAACCCTCCAGGAAAATGCTGTTTGATGCCCCTAATATTTAAAAATCCCGCCCTCAATTTTTGGGTGTCCAATGCATAATCCAGGCCTGCAACCCCACAATGGGCTCCACAAACATCATTCATGAGGTCAGTACACCACATTCTTGTCAGTGTACCAGGTGCTAAAGATCTGCTGTGCCTCTGAAAGACCATGGGAGTAGGAACTCCAAACGTGGAGAATCTCTGGCCCCGCTGCTCCACGTCAGTGGTCTTGGCTGGGGTAGGCGGAAGCTACTTTCTGGCCTTTCCGCCAGAGATGCAGTAAGTGTATGCCAGAATGGCTGTGGAATTTTGACTATGATTTCCCTGGATTAGTAAAGGATTTAAACAACACTGTAGAAACTGGCTCCATCTTTCTCACTTTAGTTTTATTTCCTTATTGCAAAGACATTATTAAATTTTAAAAATCTACTCATTGATTATAGAAAGTTCAGTTAAAATGTCAATAACTCTTCAATGTAAATTAAAATTTCAAAAACCCTATCACTTACACTATAGTCTCAATATGCCTAGAATTTCAATAACAGTACAACACAATATAGTCTCAATGACCCTACATAATATATCCATTATAAATTTAATAATCATGTAACGTATGCTAGAATCTGAATAAACCCACAGTATGTACACTAAAGTCTCAATTTTTCTAACATATTATAATTTCTACAAAGCTTTACTGTATACTCTGGTCTCATAATTTTGTTTCTTAACTGCAAGATTAACCGTACCCTCCTGTGTGCCAGGTAGTCACAGCACTATTTTGTGTCCTTTCCCACTCTTTATTACATGTTATTTCAGTACTACTTTTAACTTTTTTTTTACAGGCCGTTATACAGATTGGAAAACAAAATAATAAGACAGCAGAGAGCTGGTAATTTGATCTCTGGGGATTCTGATGATGCCCATAAGCCACTTGAGCTTTGTTCTCATGGTTTATGGCATCATCTGAACCCCTTGGTTAAATTCAGACTTTATTACTCGCTCCCAACCATCCGTGATTCTATATTTAACACGTACACACATAAAGATCTGAGGATATTTCCTGCTGTGCCATTCCTTTCAAAATTCTGGATTCTCTGTCACTTTCATCAATCAGATTCAGCATTATTTCTGGAGCTGGATGTTTATCCCATTTTATTTGTTTTATTAGCAGCCAGTGTTGGATTGCAGGTGATGGGGGGGAGTTTGTAACCTATGTTTCCACCTGGTAAAAATCGCATGTGAAGTGATCTTTACCCATTGTGATGTGCTCCCCACTGCTTTTACTGGCAAGTGCTTTGAAATGAAAATATGAGCATGACTGCTATTAAAAGAATTTGGCTGGATCGTATTATACTCTCCAGACACTGCAGCATTCTGTGAAGGTTACCTTTCTGGACACACTGGGGTTAACGGCTTTCAATGAAATCTTTAGCATATCTTAACAGAATTGTTTAATTCCTGTGGAATATTATCACACCAACGCTACCAACCTCCCCCTTTCCCTTACCATGTGTTGGTACAGCCCAATTTGCTATGCATGGATACTCCTGGCTCTAAGCACAGGATTGGATGTCATCCTCCATTCAGTCAGTGGCACTGTTTTGGGTTGAATCAGAAGAAGGTTGTATACACTAGCTCGGTCGTCCGTAATGTTTGAGCTCACCTAGTGAGTAACATTTCACGCTGCAGCTGGAGCTGATAATACCTCGGGGATTTTCTTGATTTTTATTTATTATTATTTTGCTAGCTTTTCTTTCCCTTCAAATATTGTATGTAAAGGACTGACTCACTGCAGAAAAAAGTGGACAAACTTTGATTCAGATGTGTAGCTATGAAACAGAGGAAGCAACTGCAGGTCACGGTGAATGGAGTGGTAAGGAATATTAAGACTTGTAGAATTTTTAACATATGATTCCAGATGTGCAAAAATCTTTTTCTTTCAAGGTTCTAGCGTTCTGACCGTCATGCCTGTATTAAGGTGGCAATATCAAGTGGAGTATAAATGTACGAGCGAAGGTGAAATAAGGCTGAGCAGAATAAGGCAGAAAGCTGATAAAAGGGCTCCACTGCTTTCCAGTGTATAATGATGCACTCCAGCTTTTCTATCATTTAGAGAGCATGTGCTGGAATGCAAAGACAGTAAGATCACTGTCATGAATTGAATGGACTGCTTTTAATGCTGTAACCGTAGGAGTTTTAAAAATAATGACATGTTCTCTGTAGCATAGGTAATATTGTTAATTATTATTGTTTTCAAAAATTCATAATAGGCAGTTTCCACATGCTGCCATCCTTGCTTTCCCCTTCATCCTCCTCCTCCTCCTCCTCCTTGCTGGTGATTTACAATCCAGTTAGGTCAAGGATTAATTTAACTTGTATGATGTTAACACTTCCTCAAGTCATTTCAATCTATAACTGAATTGCAATAATTGTTCTTTGGTGTGTCCCATGCTGCTGTTGGGATGTGTGATTTAAACCCAGGGTACTGAAGAGCCAGCTTTCCGAATGCAAAGCCAACCTTTTTCCTTTTCCTTTTCATGTCACACTTCGAAATCCAATTCATTGATTATTTTTTTCTCTCTCTAAAGCAATCTGAAACAGTCCAACATGTTTGTATCCTGTAAAGTAAACTTAACATAAAATAATGAGGAATTGTAACCCTGTTGCAGTCTTTGATTTTGCTGCAGCCTTGCTGCTGCAGTCCTCCGAGGGTTAAAGCAATGATTTTTAAATGATGCAAGGTATTTATAGTGTAAAGCATGTCTGTAGTAGTAGATCTGTGATTGTGAGGACAGCATTTAGATTGAGCAATACAGCTGCCACTCACCTGGAGGTTGCCTTTTAAGATTGTTCTAGCCATTTCCTCACAGATATTGGCCATTTTGTTAATCTGTCATTACTTGAGACTCTATGGGGAGTGAGAAGGGGGTTAGGTGTGGTGGTGGGGGGGGGGGGTGGGTGCTGGAGAATCATGAAAGGTAAATAATCCCACTCAAATTCAGCCTCTCACCTTCATTCCCCTTAAGATCTATTTTAGTATTGATACGAAGATCTCTGCACGTGCAGTGATCAAGGTATCTGGTGGTACACTGGCGGTCTGAATAGTGATTTGTATTCAAACACTTTCTTTTGACCAGACACAAGTGTGTTTTTTAAATTCGGTATCAAGAGCTTAAAAATAGACACAGCTTTCCATGATCATCCTATCTAGATCTGAGTGTACAGAACCATTGACTTCTGGCCAGCTGCCGTCAGTCACTGTGGTACAATTAATGAGAAACACCTTACTGGATCCTAAGAACAAGTAAATAATGTATGGGAGACTGTATGATACAATAAAGTACCCAAGGGCTAACAAACGATCTCCAGAATGCTGCTCAATTATACTGACAGGGATTTACCAAAACTCTGAATTGTTTGGGTCCGGTAAGTATCAGTGTGAATGAAACCAGATTGCAAAGGAGTCAGAGACCAGTAAAAAAAATTTTATATATGCCCCAGCCAAACAAGTCTGCTTCTAGCAATTGGCTAATGGACTAATGGCATTTTAAATTCTCTACTTGATAATTATCTCTGAGGGTCTGATCAGCTCATGTCCTCTCTGTCACATCAGTCATGGTGATGAATGTGGACATGTCGAGCCTTAGTGACAAGAGATTCTCATGTCTGTTTGCTTGGCACAGAGTTTACAAAAGAATTAGCATGTAGAAGCTAAACCAATGCTACATCTCTTGTTCAATCAGGTTTAATTTTGGTAAATCACTTTTTTAAGCATCTTGGATTGACACAACAGATGCATAAATGGCACAACAAAAGAAAGAACTTGCTTTCACAACCTCAGGACTTCCCAAAGCACTTTACAGCCAATTAAGTAGTTTTAAAGTAATGTTGTAATATAGGGAAATGCAGCAGCCGATTTGCTCACAGCAGGCTCCTACAAACAGCAATGAGAAAATGACCAGATAATCTATTTTAATGATGTTGGTTGAGGGACAAATATTGTTCAGGACATTGAGGCGAACTACCCTGCTCTTCTTTGAATAGTGCCACCTGAGAAGGCAGACAGGACCTCGGTTTAACAGCTCATCTGAAAGACGGCATCTCCGACAGTGCAGCACTCCCTCAATACTGCGCTGAAGTGTCAGCCTCAGTTATGTGCTCAAATTTCTGGAGTGGGACTTGAACCCACAATGCCTATAATCTCCCATACAGTGTATACTGACAGTGGTGAATGGTGTACAGAAACCATGTGATACATATACGGTAAGCTTGCAATACTTGTCGTCTTATGCGATGTATACTACAGGTAATTTATCTGGTTGTAGTAATTTTTTATTTCCACAACAGTGTTTGTCAATGGTTTAATATGGCAAGTATTAACAAAGTATTCATAGTGATTTTCTTTTGAGCATTACTGTCGTAAACTACGTACCAAAATGTTTTGGAAGTGACCTGAAATGTGTTCTAGCTAGGGCATGTGATTTAGTGCTGAACACGTTCTGCGACATTGCCCACAAATTTCTTAACGTGTGTAGTATGATTTGCTGCCCAAGTACCACAGTTTTGCATTAAAAAATCCTAGAGGCAGTGAAAATTCTGGTTTCTGAGTGGGTTTGATAAACATCAGGTCATTTGCTACAAGAAACCACTTAACTTAGTAATACCTAAAACTTAACAAAGGGGATGTATTATTGCAGGATTACATCTGCTACCTGAGATATTCATATCAGTACCTGAAAACTGCTGTTTGAATTTGTTTGCTTCCCCTACATTTTTGCCTTTTGCCTTAACAGGCAAGTGATCAATAAAATGTAAGGAAGTATAGACAAAACAAAAGGCCCATTCTTTCCAAACACCATGTATAATTGACACATGGACAATTTTGACCAAACCCGCCCGTCGGGAAACTGACAGGATCGGGTGCAATGCTGGTTTTACACCCCCTTCAATTTTACTCTCCATTGAAGTCAATGGAGAGTAATATTGGGCGGGGTGTAAAACTGGTGCTCCACCCAATCCAGTAAGTTTCCCGATAGCCGGGTTAGGTTAAAATTGCCCCCATGGAGTCTTCCTAATTTACTTAACCTCCAAAGAGTGGAGAATAGCTATAGGGTAAATCTCTCAGGGTAAATTTCTCCTCCACAAAGAAATTGAAAGGAAACCTCCAGGTTGTCATTCTGCCATTATTCACCATGACCTGTTGTATCCCACAGATGAAATCTCTGTGTCATTGGGCTTTGTTATATTGCCCATTCATCTGCTGCTCTGAATTTACTGGTGGTCAGTGAAAGGCAGTTGAAGTGGTGGTGTGGCATACTGCTTTGGAGCACCGACATGTGCCAAGGAAGATGTGGAAGTAGATTTCCACCTGAGCTCATAATTTCAGGTATTTCACTGCAGAGGAGGACCAAATGGAAGCCGAGCACTTGCCCACAAAGAAGGAGAAAAAATCGAAAAGAAAGCCATTACCAGGCAGTCCTTGTGTGCCTCCTTGTGGCTTAAAGTGATGCTAGGAGATGCTTGGCCGCAGGTTGCTCACTTGCTGTCTCTCTCTTGAGTGTGACTATTGCGTGATGTGGGGTGAGACTTGAGAGAAAGAGAATTAATACTGAGACATGAGAGAGTGATGCCCTCAAAGTAAAAGTGAGCCGATGACACTCGATGTTTCATTGCACAGATTCAAATTCACCAAATTCAGCGTTGACCAGCTGCTTATATTTCTGTCACTTATCTATTGTGAACAATCCATTGTGAACAATTACTAATTTATTGTGAACAAATTACAATGTGCGCCAAGTATATAAGGTGTTTGAAGAGCAAGCATTTTGTCTTCATTATTGAGCAGAAGATCTTTATTCTGATATTGTTAGTGCTTCAGTTACAGACTCGTGCTAGATTAGATGTTTTGCAGGTTGTAGAGGTCTTCGGTACTTGAAGGTTGAACCATCTTCATTTTAACAGCTCAGTGTTTGTGAAGAGTGGTGTTTATTATCTCCCAATGGTTGCACATGTAGACAGTGGAAAATCAAGTTCAGAGGAATGGGAGTGAAAACATCTGTGACAAAGATATTTATACTGTACTTGATCACATTTGTAGGCTGTCCCAACGTGCTTTAAAACAAATTACTTTTGAAGTGTAGTCATTGTTGTTATGCAGGCAAATGTGGCAGCTAATTTACACACCACAAGATCAAAGGAACAAATTATATAAATGACCAGTTAATCTGTTTTTGGTAGTGTTGGTCGAGAAAGAAATGATGGTCAAATGACCATGAGAACTTCCTGCTCCTCTTCAAATTGTACTGCCCAAATAGGCAAATAGGGCCTTGGTTTAACATCTCATCCAAAAGACGGCACTTTCAACAATGTGGCTTGGAGTAGGGCTTGAATCTACAACCTTCTGACTCAGAGGCAGGGTTACCACCAATTGAGTCAAGCTGACAGCTAAAGAACAGACGTATTGATTAAAATGCATAACACAATAGCTGGGACAGTTCAGTTCATACATGCATTAAAAATCGTGAATCGATCCATGTAGGATTTTCAAAGCTGAGCCTTGTATTTACTTGATGCTTTTACATGTGCACCTCCAGCAGAGTTTGCTCAATAGCAACGAGCGCCGGAAGCCTTGGCTGATTTTTAACATTTTTTCCCCTCCCTAACCTAAGTGCATTGAAGTCAATTGTAGCATCCTGATCGCTACTCCAGTTGAGATCAGCTGGCCCAGCACAGACTAGGAATTGAAGTTGGGAACTTCCTGATCTTTACAGCGCAGCTGCTCACTGCCCTAAGCAGATGCGAACCATCAGGCAAGCGCATCACCTATTCTTGATGAACAAAGAAAAAAGTTAAGGTTCAGCTTTAAAGTCGATACAATCAGATGGCTGGAAACAAAGTTAGGGGAGTCAGTTAAAGGAGAATGTAACACAAGCTGAGGAGGGAGGAATGATGGGACGTGGAGGGAGAAGCTGCAATCTGTTTCCAATGAAAGAAAGACTTACATTTATATAATGTCTTTCTTGACCTCAGGGCGTCCTAAAGTGCTCTACAACCAATGAAGTACTTTTGAAGTGTAATCAATGTTGTAATGTAAGAAACGTCGTGCCAAATTGCGCACAGCAAGCTCCCATAAACAGCAATTAAATAAATGACCAGATCATCTGGTTCAGGATGGGATCAACTGTATCTTTTCTAGTTAGTCCATAGATTCCAGTTTGGAAACTTTTCTTTCCTATAATCAACAAAAAAATTCTCTTTTCAGAATGTTCGTCGAACAATTCAAAGAAGCGTTGCAACTTAACAACTGCTGCAACTGTAATATTTTGTTATTTGTCATTTGTCTGAACTGGCCAGTTCATGGATTATGTACAACGTAAATTACAAAATTAATCAGATGTCACACTGATAAAGATCAGATGAAGAGAGAAAGTCTCTGAAAGGTGCTAAAGTGGGTAATGTGATTTCTTTGCTTAAATGGTGTTGCTTTGTTTCACTGACAACCCAGTGATTATTTAAGATAGATTTGTGAATTTGTTGAAGGATGGTCATAGTTTATTAGGCCCTGTTAGCGACAGACAGTTGAATTCATTCAATTGGCAAAGAAAGGATGGGGGAAAAAGACAGGAGATTGGTTTTAGCTTTGAAAGAGGACTCTTGAGTTTCTCTGTGACAGCAGCAATAGGATTGCCTGCACCAGACGAGAACAGGAGACTAGGGAAAACCCATCTTTCTCCCTTTATGAGGCTCAAGCTCCTTTATCATGGTTATCGTCGTTCAGTTAAAGCTAGCAAAGCTAGACATCATATTTGCTGCGGAAGTAAGTTTAGGATATTGTCCTTGAAAACAGCAGGAAAACCCACAGAGAGAACTTCTTTTTTGTTGTCAGACCATTCAACATTACAGAAAAGGCGTTACAAATCTGACACAAATAACCAAAGATATGCCGAGAAAAATTGAACAAAGACAAACTGTTCGAATGAGGAATGGCTAATACTTGATATAAATATTCATTATGGAACTGTGTGTTTCTCAGTTTTAAAAACAGTCCAAAACATGCTGTGAGATAATTCCCACATTCTGTATAATCTCTCTTAATTTTGCAGTGTTGCCAGCTGTTTTGCTTTCTTTACTTCTTCTCACCTTCTTTCATCACGTGGGGAAATGTCGCCATAAAGTGATTAACAGCATTACTGCTCTAAACAGGTGGAGTGTCCCAGGAGTGAGATGGACAGCTTAGTACGTCTCTCACTGAGCTCATCCTCAAGGTGATGGAAACATCCAACTTTCGAGTGTCAGTCCCCACCTGATCATATCAGAACCTTAAGGGTAAAGGGCAAGTGAGCACTCTGCTTTCCTCATTGTGTCTCAAGGACATAAGGCAAGTGGTGTGTACCACCCACTGCACTTCAAGGATACCAGCCAAGTGTACAATTTGTGGCCTCTCTGTGTCTCGAGATATACGATGACTGTCCACCGTGCCTCACTCTAACTCAGGATACAAAGCAACTGTGTACTGCGTGCTCCACCTTCTCATTGTACGTCAGGATACAGGGTGTGTGTGTACTTCACCTCAGGACTCAGGATGAATGTACACTCTATGCTCCCTCACTTGTGTCTCAGGATACAGGGAGGTACAGTGCATCCCACATTATACCTCACAATTAGACATCAAGCATGTTGCATTGTGTAGCTTGTGAAAGATAAGCCATATGTAGGGCACAGCTGTAGAGATTGGGGGAGGGGTGATTAGCCTGAGATAATCTTGTCATTTTCAAAACATGAAAATGAATGTGCAGCATTATCGATTATACGAACAAAACTTTTCTGATCCAATGAATGAATTCTGCTTCAGTTTCTGAATAGACTTTTTTCCATTAAGTATCTATTTCAGAAAATG
Organism: Heptranchias perlo; assembly: GCF_035084215.1. NCBI lineage: Eukaryota > Metazoa > Chordata > Chondrichthyes > Hexanchiformes > Hexanchidae > Heptranchias > Heptranchias perlo. Next base: position 21,596,411 of record NC_090338.1, read on the forward strand.
ATACTTTGAAAGTGCAATAGGCTAAGGGTACAGAACATTGTCAGTGATTTCCATGCTATCAGAGGGAGGGGACTTACTGTGTGCAGGCCGGGTATTTCTGGTAGGGAGCAAGTTTCCTGAGGTTGTACTCCCACAGCTCTGTGTGTCATTAGCAGGGACCTCAGAGCAGAGTGTCTGACTGTATTGGAATGTGTTGGGAGAAGCAAAGCACCCAGACTTACACCAGAAGATGAAAATTATTATCACTGCTTCTGCAAACGGGCAAGAAGTAGCTGTGGATGAATGATATGAACGGGGTACAAGACTTTTCTTCCTGCCTTTGGTTCCGTGAATATGTGATCCAGTGTTGAATAATTTCTGCTCCACAGATCCATACTAATATATCAACCTTTTTTAAGATATGTGTGTAAAAATACATTTTACAATTTAGCACTCCCAGTGCAATGGAGCACATATAAGGAATTCAGGCACAGAGTTCAGGGTGCTCGATTCTCAGCCGAATGATTTTCAACAACAAAAACAACTTGCATTTATATATCGCCTTTAACATAGTAAAACGTCCCAAGGTGCATCACAGGAGCGTAATCAAATAAGCATTAACACAGAACCAAAGAAGGAGACCTTAGGACAGGTGATCAAATTCTTGGCCAGAGGCAGGTTTTAAGGAGCATCTTAAAAGGAGGAGAGGGAGGTGGAGAGATGTAGGGAGGGAATTCCAGACCTTAGCTAGATAGAGCTAGACAGCTGAAGGCACGGCTGCCAATGATGGGGCAAAAGAAATCGGGATGCACGAGGCCAGAATTGAAGGAACACAGAGTTCTCAGAGTAGGGCTGAAGGAGCTTACAAAGATATTGACCATGAATTTGATTATTAATGCATGCCATTGGCTGATGAGAAAATCCAGCAGCAAATGCTGTCAGCTGGTGGTGGAAGCTATTGGTTTGCCCATTCAGGCAAACTGCATAAGTGTATGCTGTGAAAGCCCTTCCAATGCACTCAGTATCTGTTGCCTGCCCCAAAAAAACCCCAAAAGAAACTGTGCCTCCGAATGAACACAAAGCAGTAGGTGGTCCCACACCATCTGGGCAAGGAAGTAATAGCTGAGTGGAAAAACAGTATCACGTGGCATTGATTCAAAAGTTAACATGTTATTGAAAGCCATTGGCCGAATGAGAACAATAGCACAGACAATTGACTAGGAAAACCAACAACTTGCAGGGCGCCCGAAGAGAAAACATGGAGGTAAATCTTTGTCCTCACTGCATGGGCTGTAATCTGGTGGAGCAGATCGTCCACCCGTCATGGCGTCCGTCCGATTTTCATTCCATTGAAATCAATGGACCATAGGAACAGGAGTGTAGGCCATTCATCCCCTTGAGCCTGTTCCAACATTCTGTTAGACCATGGCTGATCTGTACCTCAACTCCACTTACCTGGCTTTTCTTGATACCTTTACCCAACCAAAATCTGTAAATCTCAGCATCCACGGCCTTTAGAGGGAGAAAGTTCCAGATTTCTATTACCCTTTGTGTGAAAAAATGCTTCCTGACATTACACCTAACTGGCCTAGCTCGAATTTTAAGATTATGCCCCTTTGCTGAATTCTCTCACAGAGGAAATAATTTCTCCGTATCTAAGTTATCAAATTCCTTTATCGAGTAGATCACCCTCAACCCTCTAACCTCAAGGGAATACAAATCAAGTTTATGCAACATGTCCTCATAATTGAATCCTTTAGTATCATTGTGGTGAATCTGTGTTGTACTAAGGCCAATATATCTTTCCCAAGGTTTGGTGCCCAAAACTGAACTCCATACTCCACATGGGGTCTGACCAAGGCTCTGTACAACTGAAGCATCACTTCCTCACTTTTGTAATTCCAGGTCCTTTGATATAAAGGCCAACATTCCAATACCCTTTTTGATTACATTTTGTACCCATATACTAGCTTTCAGTGATTTGTGTACATGAACACCCCAATCTCTTTGCTCCTCCACAGCTCTTAGTCTCTCCATTCAAAAAATGACCTAATTTGTCCTTCTTGGATCCAACTTGGATGTCCTCACACTTGCCCGCATTGAACTACATCTGGCATAGTTTTTCCCACTTTCTCAGTCTTTCTATGTCCCTCTGTAACTTCCTTCTTCCATCTACACAACTTACTTTGCCTCCTAACATACTATTATCTGAAAACTTGGATATAGATTCTCTATTCCTTCATTCAAGTCATTAATGCATGTGGTGAAAAGCTGAGGCCCCCGTATAGGTCCCTGTAAACATGATTTGTCAAATCGTGCCAATCAGAAAATGTTCCTTTATTCCTACTCTCTGTCTTCCATCTCCCAACCAATTACCAACCCATGTCGTAAGGTTACCTCCAATTCTGTACGGTTTCATTTTTGTTAATAATCTCTTGTGCAGAACCTTAACAAATGCCTTATGGAGTTCCTTATAGAAAACATCCATAGACATTCACTATCTACCATAACAGTGACATCCCCAAAAATTCAACTAGATTAGTCAGACATGACCGACACTTCACAAATCCATGCTAACTCCCTTTGATCAGCTCATACTTGTTCAAGTGCTCAGTTCCAGTAAATTCCCGACAACTGATGTTATCTGACATCTATAGTTACCTGGTTTCTCCCTCCTTCCCTTCTTAAATAATGGAGTGACATTTGCAATTTTCAAATCCATAAGAACAATTCCTGAATCTAGAAGCCTTTGGAAAATTATGACTAATGCATCTGCAATTTCCTTCCCTATTGCTTTTAATACCCTGAGGTGGAAACCATCAGGTCTTGGAGATTTATGTACCTTAGGTCCCATCATTTTTTCCATTACCCGTGGAATGAAAATCGGACGGGTTCTATAACAAGGCTGAAGCGTTTGCAACCATCTTCAGCCAGAAGTGCCGAGTGGATGATCCATCTCAGCCTCCTCCCGATATCCCCACCATCATAGAAGCCAGTCTTCAGCCAATTCGATTCACTCCACGTGATATCAAGAAACGGCTGAGTGCACTGGATACAGCAAAGGCTATGGGCCCCGACAACATCCCGGCTGTAGTGCTGAAGACCTGTGCTCCAGAACTAGCTGCGCTTCTAGCCAAACTGTTGCAGTACAGCTACAACACTGGCATCTACCTGACAATGTGGAAAATTGCCCAGGTATGTCCTGTCCACAAAAAGCAGGACAAATCCAATCCGGCCAATTACCACTCCATCAGTCTACTCTCATTCATCAGCAAAGTGATGGAAGGTGTCGTCGACAGTGCTATCAAGCGGCACTTACTCACCAATAACCTGCTCACTGATGCTCAGTTTGAGTTCTGCCAGGACCACTCGGCTCCAGACCTCATTGCAGCCTTGGTCCAAACATGGACAAAAGAGCTGAATTCCAGAGGTGAGGTGAGAATGACTGCCCTTGACATCAAGGCAGCATTTGACCAAGTGTGGCACCAAGGAGCCCTAGTAAAATTGAAGTCAATGGGAATCAGGGGGAAAACTCTCCAGTGGCTAGAGTCATACATAGCACAAAGAAAGATGGTAGTGGTTGTTGGAGGCCAAGCATCTCAGCCCCAGGATATTGCTGCAGGAGTTCCTCGGGGCAGTGACCCAGGCTCAACCATCTTCAGCTGCTTCATCAATGACCTTCCCTCCATCATAAGGTCAGAAATGGGGATGTTCGCTGATGATTGCACAGTGTTCAGTTCCATTCGCAACCCCGTTCCATTCAGATAATGAAGCAGTCCGTGCCCGCATGCAGCAAGACCTGGACAACATCCAGGCTTGGGCTCATAAGTGGCAAGTAACATTCGCACCAGACAAGTGCCCGACAATTACCATCTCCAACAAGAGAGAGTCTAACCACCGCCCCTTGACATTCAACGGCATTACCATCGCCGAATCCCCCATCATCAACAACCTGGGGGTCAACATTGACCAGAAACTTAACTGGACCAGCCATATAAATACTGTGGCTACAAGAGCAGGTCAGAGGCTGGGTATTCTGCGGCGAGTGATTCACCTCCTGACTCCCCAAAGCCTTTCCACCATTTACAAGGCACAAGTCAGGAGTGTGATGGAAAACTCTCCACTTGCCTGGATGAGTGCAGCTCCAACAACACTCAAGAAGCTCGACACCATCCAGGACAAAGCAACCTATAGGCATCCCATCCATCACTCTAAACATTCACTCCCTTCACCACTGGCGCACCTTGGCTGCAGTGTGTACCATCTACAGGATGCACTGCAGCAACTTGCTAAGGCTTCTTCAACAGCACCTCCCAAACCTGCGACCTCTACCACCTAGAAGGACAAGGGCAGCAGGCACATGGGAACAACACCACCTGCACGTTCCCCTCCAAGTCACACACCATCTCGACTTGGAAATATATCACCCGTTCCTTCATCGTCGCTGGGTCAAAATCCTGGAACTCCCTTCCTTACAGTACTGTGGGAGAACCTTCACCATACGGACTGCAGCGGTTCAAGAAGGCAGCTCACCACCACCTTCTCAAGGGCAATTAGGGATGGGCAATAAATGCTGGCCTCGCCAGCAATGCCCACATCCCATGAACTAATAAAAAAATAACAGGTGACGATCTTCTCCACCAGATTACCACCTATGTGGTGATGGCTAAAGTTTACCCCATGTGTTTTTAGCAATCCTGCATTTCAAACTTGGTGAATAAACAAAAATTGTATGATAAAAAATACAATGTCAAACAAGTTCAGTTGAAAATTGGAAAAATGTGAATGGAATAAAGAAAAAAGGCTATATTTTCAGATTTTAAAAACATTGATTAAAAATCAAAACAAAGAGTGACCGTAATGTTAGACATCACACTAGATGGAGCACAGGGATTTAATTCAGGAGAATCTGGGTAGCTGGCCTAGGAATCATTCAACATTTGCATTGGAAACCACATTAGCTTTAAATGTTGGCTGACCACTAATTAATATTTAATAATGTCTCCACTGTAATTCATACACAGGTTCACACAGAAAGCTCGACTGGGGATTTGCAATAAAAAAAATGATTATGGATGTCCAGAAGGACATCAGAGTTGCCAATAATTGTTTTTGAGTGCAATAGGAGGACAATGTGGAGCCAACCCTGAGTTTAGCTCCTCTTCCTCCTGCCTAGTTCTTCTATCTTCCTTTTAGTCCTCCTCCTACTCAATCAACACTTTGGGATGTCGTGGCGGTGCAATTGATGGTGACATGTTTAATGGGGGTAAGACAATTGTAATAAGGATACTTGATTTTGTATTAAAAAGGCTTAACTTAGTGAAATAATTTCACAGCTTTAACACAAGGTTGCTCTGTCGAACACACAAATAATGGTGTATGCTTTTTGGATTTATGAAAATCCCAGTGAGATTTTCACTGGAAACACCCAAAAAAAATCAATCAGTCGTGATGTGCTTGGAAGGGATGAAACAAGAGGCTGCACTGATCGGAGATAGAGTAATACTGACAATTGATTTCTGCATTGACAAATCTGCTTTGTCAAACTTGTTTGTCAGATTTAATGGAATGATTTTTGCAATAACAGAATTCAATTTTGTCTACTATTTTGATTCTATTGGTGGTGGGGGTTAATATTATATTCGATCCTAATGCAGTATTTAAAACGAGAACAGACGGAGAGCAAAGCAGAGATTGCAATAAAGGATTTGGCTTTGCTGAACAGATGTGAGAAGCAGTGTCTGGTGTCTGAACAGGGTTAGGCCTCAACATCAAGGGACTTACGCCAGACCCTTTCAATAAACCGTTTATCCTTACACACTGACATGCAATGGGTACTTATGCAATCCAATCTGGTGGGTCAGTCAGTAATTATTGTTTTATTAAAGACTTAAACAAAAAAAAGTACAATTTTAGCTTGTTTGATCTAAAATACTTCATTCTGGCATCAACCAGGAAATGCGCAGTTAATGCTTAACTATTTACATGAAAGCTCCAATGATGGCGCAGCAAGATTATCCAGTGATTAGCTGAACCTTACTGACCAAAAAGGTTCCATGTTTGATCCCTGGTCTATGGTGAGTTAGCTGCTAAGTGTCTGATTGACTACGTTAGTGGTAGACTTGCCTCTAGTTCAAAAGGTTGTGGGTTCAACTCCACTCCAGGATTTGAGCACATGATCCATGCTGACACTCAAGAGCATTATTAAGAGAATGCTGAATTATCAAAGGTCACATTTGAAAAAGACCGATGACTTCTCCCTTTGTCCTGCCCAGCATTCTTTCCTCAACCAACACCAACAAAGAATACATTATAATGGTCTTCATCTCATTTGATGTTTGCAAGATCTTGCTGTGTGAAAAATGGCTACTATGTTCGTCTGCAGAACAATGATGACTGCACCTCAAAGTATTTAATGTTTGTAAATTCCTTTGGGGCTTTTCTGAGACAGCACAGAAGGAAGCCATTTGGCCCATCGATCCTGTGCCGGCTCTTTGGAAGAGCTGTCCAATTAGTCCCACTCCCCTGCTCTTTCCCCATAACTCTGCAAAAAAAATTTCAAGCATATATCCAATTCCCTTTTGAAAATTACTATTGAATCTTCTTCCACCACCCTTTCAGGTTTGTTATTTCTTGTCTTCTATCTCAAGATGTTGTCAGGACTCTGAGTTAGGGAAAGGCAAATTCGCAAGAGTTCCTATTACTAATCACTATCCAGTGAAGCCTTCTCGAACTTTAGGTGAGGACAAGATTGGGCTTAGTTGTGATGCTTCCACCAATAAATCACCTGACAACATCAAGCCAGATTTTCTGATCTGCATTGTTTTGATGCCCACGGTAACCCATTTAAAAGACTACTATCATCATTCAAATAACGACATTCAGAAAATCTAGGTTTGACTGTCGAGTCTTACACATGAATCTTGGCCACTTGGTTCTGGTACTGAAGGATGGGTGATGCTCTGGCCCTTGCAGTATCCTAGCAACAAGTCAGTGTCTTCAGGAGATGGTGAATTATTTTTTTTAAAAATTGGATTAAGTGATTTTTTTTTACAAATTGTTTATAATAAGATCTCAACATTAGACAAAAACAAAGTATGAGATTTTCTCTTGCCAGCTATATAATTAAGGTTTCACCTCACACCAAAAATATAAATATGGTTAAAAATGACAAACTGCATCTATCCATGGGTCAAAGAGAATGGCCAAGCCATATCATTCTCTGTTCCTGGCTTTCACTTGGTTATCTGGGGACATTTCTCTGTCCTTAATCTGTATTTTTATTCTCTCTTCTCAGTCCAACTGGCTGTGGGATGTGTCAATATTTTCTCTTGCTGGAAATCAAGAGCCTATGCCTTTAACAAAGGACTCTCCAATGATAGGAAGCGAGAAAAATGTTGGGAATTACTTTCAGATTTCGTACATAGTAAGGAATCACAATCCTCAAGCAGAAGATCATGATCTGTGCAAGACATCTGCCAACTATGAGAGAGAATTAGTAGGCTTATTAATCGTACCCAAAGCATCATTCATCAAACTTTGTAGATTTCCATTCTCCCGGTGCAAACAATGGCCTAGATTTTCCAATGGATATTATTTTAATGCTGGCTATATCCATTTTGTTTTAATAATGCCAATTGGAAAATATGGACTAGTGTTGATTGCACGCCCTCCCCTTGTTGTTCAGGACAAATTCCAGAATTATTGTTCTCTCCTTGAAATGTTGTACCAGGAGATAGTCCCCAGTACAATGATAATGAGCAATAGTAAGAATGAGAGCTGCAATATGTAGTTGGCACTAATTAACATGAATACATTGCTCTTCTGTCCCTTGGAGTTCAATATATTTTGTATTGTGGCCTTAAATGTACCCACTGCAGAGACTTTGTGAGAACTTTGTGGATTCTTATGCTTTTCTTAATTTTTGTATTACTGTAGTCTCATTCTCAATTGTTGACATTAGTAGGCCAGAACACAGCATAATATCCTGAACCCTGAAAACCCAGGATGTAAAGGTGAAGATATTGGTGAGAGGAAAGAATTAAAGATGGTGTATCTGTCTTTCCTGTACTGTTCCTGCTACTTGCTTAAACTATATCCCTAGCAGCATTTCCTATATTGTGTATCTCCTTGACACTATTGTCCTCTAAAAGTATTATGAGTTTGGATAGTCTCAACCCAGGTCCTAGTTGACACAAGTCCACATAACAGAGCTACCCATAGTTTGGCAATAATTAACACAAAATTGAAGGTTTCAGTTGAAGGGCACACAGGAATGGCTGATGATAAATGGGAAATGTCAACACTGGTGCAGTATGTGTGGTCTTCTGAAGCTGAATTTAATGTATACAGTTCAGCTATTGATGGGTCAGTATGGAGGAAGTGAAGCTGAATTTAATATATAAGGTTCAGTTGTTGATGAGGCAATGTGAAGGAAGTTTTACTCTGCTCTATTCTTGATCTGTGAGCATTTCCTGGTTGAAAAAGTGAGGTGCATCACTTTCCACCTTTAACGTCTCTCGCTTTGAGTACCAAATTCTCGCAAAAGTGGAACTGGGAAAAGGAATATGGTGTGCTCTGTATGCTGTAATGGCCTGCTGAAAGCCGTGATTGTTTAAACAAAAAATTGGGAATAGGAATATTGATCAAAAATGGAGATTGGCATTGCACTTGTCACCTTGCTGGGTAGATCTGAAGTAAAATTCAGATCTTGGAACAGCCAAGAGCAACCGTGGCTACTCACAGCTTCCTAAGGAATGTTCTACTCTGTGGTAAATGCAGTTGAATTTTTCAGGTCATACTGTAATCAGAAAACTCTGTGAAGTTTGAGGCTGGCGCAGAGTAAAGGGAGTTTTACTTTGCATCTAATCATGGTAAACCTTACCTGTGAGTGCTTCATGCTGATGCTAGTTGCTCAAAATTGATTGTATTCCATTCTCCAGCACTAACTTCCCTTACTATGAACATAAAATTCAGATGTACTAAAAAAAACTCTTCATAATGTTTGAACTTACATCTCTGATCATTTATCTGAATGAGGTAATGGACAGGTACCAATGTACCAGCATGCACCAATCATTTCAATGGCGTTAATCATCTCAATTGATTTTATTGCACGATATTTTGTAAAATGAATAGAATCATCATGCTGAGCATTGAAGACATCTTATACTTCAAATTACATCTGAGTTTTTCACTGGACAATTACCATTAATTGTCTCTGTCTTCCTGTAACATTAGATGTTACTATCACAGACATTTCAAAGATAAAAATGCATAAATATTTGTTCCTTTATAAACATAATCAAAATGCCTTATGCTTTGCTCCTTCTGAGATGAGCATCTCCCATCAAACATCTGACTGGAGGGAGGTTGGGGGTGTGTGGAGGGTTGATGAGGTGAGGGGGTTGTAATTTCAATTGCAGCTGAAGATTGCCCATGTATGTTACAGTAATTCAGTGTGGGAACCTTCACTTTACTGACTAGAGCATCTTGCCAAGTGTGCACAGCTGCTGCTGTGTCAATGCCTGTGTGTTTTTCAGCACATCGTGGAGTTTTAATTGGAGCTGGTGTGCTTGGTCATCGCTTTTTACCCTTCAGATGCGGTGTGTTTGGCCAGCTCCCCAGGCAGCAGCAGGTGTACGGTGGTCTGGGTCTCCCAGGAGCTGATTGTGTGACGCTTGTTGTAATGGGCCAAGTGGGAAGCTTCACCCACGATATGCTCGAAAATACCATTCACAAAGTTCATGATGCTCGTGGCCTTGGAGGAGATGCAGGTGTCGGGGTGAACCTGCTTCATCAATTTGTAGATGTGGATGGAGTAACTCTCCTTCCTCGACCTTGATTAGGGCATTTTACCTATTTCAGTATTTTTCTTCTTTTCAAATGCATATTTTTTTTTAAAGCTGCGTCAAAATACTTGAAAATCTGAAAAAAATCAATGAAAGACAGCTTGGAGAAACAAACGAGGATAAAATAGCTCTTGACGTCCTGACATGAGATCATTGTGATTTGCTTTTCCAGGAAAGCTAGAAGTTGGGTACTTTATGCTGAAGTCAATTCACGGCCCATAAGTTGCAGAGTTTAGTGCTAGAAGTAGGAGTGAGCCAAGGAGTTTCCTGGCTTGACATAGGTAACCTTGGTTTTCTAGTTGAGTAGAAAGTATGCATCTGATGCCTTACAGTCTGGTTGTTGGAGGGGGAGAGGGGTCTGAGTCACTGCGGTGACTTCCTTAATCATTAAATATTTACTTATTCAACATTATTGTATTGGTACTTTGGAACAATCCATAGATTTCAATTTGTTGCCCTCTGAATCAGTGAACGTAGGCAACTGATATCAACATAGGATGAATGGCTTTCCTATTTACTACAAGAATACAAATGTACACTTTACTCTCTAATGAGACATCCCAGTCAGCAATTTTGTACAACATCTTTGAGAATTAATGGATTGAACAGAATCACAAAAATGTTTGGAAGTTACAGATCCTTTCTCCCACATAGCTCACAGTCCATTCAAAGCACTTCCCACTAGTTCTGTAGATTTAGGTCTCCCCCCATGTATTTTTATTGGAGGGGCAGGATAGGCAATAATGCGAGCCTAGAAATCACAGCAGGCAGTTTTAGTGGATGAATGCTTAACGTTAGATTCTTTCATTCACTACTTAAAATAAACAGATTAATGCCTATGTTAAAATAGTCGGTAAGTGAAAGTAATTAGAATGCATCACACGTTTATCTGCTAATATCACCCACAGTTGCTTAATTGTTGCAAATGTAAAATCTTCCAACTATTTTAATTGGTGTAGGTTTAGCAGTTATATGGAACTGCAGTAAGCTTGCTTTACGTTTTCAGAAATTAGAATGATAGTTGCTAGGTTGGAGAGACTGGGCAGGCAACTTGAATCCATATATCTGCCACTCACTCCTCTATGTCCATTCCTTCATCTGTCTCTCCCACTTCTCAAAGTATAAGCTGAAAGCACTACTGAAATTGTGATCTTCACATATGGACCACAAGCCCATGCTACCCTTTGTAACACATTGCAGCTGTGACACCATGCACGGGGCATTATAGAATCAGACCTTTTAAGTAAAGGTGGTGATTTGGCCCATCATGCCTACATTGGCTTTCTGAAAGCGATATCCACCTACTCCTATTCCTTGCTCTTTCCCTGTATCCATTTCATTTTTTTATTTTTCAAATATTTGTCCACTTCCCCTTTTGAAGCCATTTTGATTTTTCTTCCACCTCTTTTTCTGGTAGGTCATTCCATGTCCTAACATCCCACTGTGTTTAAAAAAAAAAATATCCTAACCTTTTCCTTCGTTGTTTTGGTGATTTTAAAGTTACGTCTTTCAGTTACCAACTCACCAGCTGCTATAAATAATTCTTCCTGATTTACCCTAATAAGACCCTCATAGTTTTGAATACCTCTATCAGATCTGCCCTTAATATTTTTATCTAATGAAAAGTGCCCCAGTTTCTCGAACCTCTCATCCCTGGTATCATCTTTGTAAATTTCTTCTGCAGCAGCTCCATGGCCTCCACATTCTTCTTAAAGGAAGTCACCCAAAATTGGGTACATTCCCTTAACTATAGCCTATACAATAACTTGCACAGGGTTAGCAAAATCTCTTTGCTTTTGTGCTCGATGCCCCAATTTACAGAGCCTTGGATACCATATGCCTTTTTTTGTGGCAAAGATAACAGCACACGAAATTAACGGAAATGTGATCACATGGATAGAGAGATGGTTGGAGAGCAGAAAGCAAAGGGTGTGGTTAAAAGAAAGTTTCTCGGAATGGAATGGTGTGGTGAGTGGTCTTCCACTAGAGTCCATACCAAGGCTGCTCTTACCATATACAGAAATGATCTAGGCTCAGGAATTAAGAGAACAATACTGAATATACTGAAGATACCAATTGGCAGGCTTTGGCAAATTTTGACGAAGACTGTGAAAGAATACGGAATGACTTGGGCTAGCAGGGTGGGCAGATAGGTGTTAGATTCGGTCCACCAACGCCTCAATTTTAAAATTCTTATCCTCATGTTCAAATCCCTCCATGGCCTCACTCCTTCCTATCTCTGTAACCTTCTTTAGCCCTACAACCCTCCGAGATCTCTGAGCTCCTCCAATTCTGGCCTCTTGTGGATCCACCACTTCCTTCGCCCCATCATTGGTGGCCATGTCTTCAACTGTCTTGGTCCTAAGTTCTGGAATTCCTTCCCCAACCTCTTTGCCTCTCCTCTCTCTCCTTCTTTAAGACACTGCTTAAAACCGACCTCTTTGACCAAGCATTTGATCACCTGTCCTAATGTCTACTTCTTTGGCTCGGTGTCAATTTATGTCTGATTACTTTCCTGTGAAGCGCCTTAGAATGCTTTACTATGTTAAAGGCACTATATAAATTCAAATTGTTGTTATTAGGAGGTCTTCCAAGATCATCAAGGGTGATGACAAGAATTAAAGGGGAGGTTCTGAAAAATAATCTTTACACAGAGGATGGTTCGTAATACAAAGTTCTTTGCCATAACAACTATCTGTTCCAATCTCTATAAAGTAACAATGGGATAAAACTATTTTTGCCTTAAAGAAATGGTTTCTGATCTAGGAAGGACATCAGCTGTGGGACAGGGAAGGATTTTTCTCACATATGATCACAGGCTCCAAGGGTTTTATGACATGCAAGTCATCTGGTTCTGAATAAAAAAATTAAGTACATTTATATTCTTGTAATAAAGACGACATTGATCATCTCTGCGTTGCTCTTGATTTTACTCCCACGAGACCAGACATTGGAGAAAAGCTCCACAAATTATGAAATCATGGTATACAGCCTGGCATTTGACCTCTGATGCAGTTTGAGTTTCTGTCCTTTAGAGAACATTTTAAGCTGGCTCATCTTTATACTTAGAGCACAAATATCGATGATTGCTGGATTTTAGCACAGGGATTTGGTGCATTAAATCCAGCAATCATTGGATTCCCGTCGAAATTATTTTTAAGAAGATATTTATTTTCTGTAGACATGTACAATTTCTATTTGTATGAAGGTTTTCCCTCCAGTGGGTATTTCAAGTCAGACCACCAGTTTTATCCTGCTTGACTGCTCTGAAAGACCAAATGATTTAACTCTTGCAACACTGAGCCTTAGGTTTTATTGCTCACAGAAGTCATGCTGTTGTTCCGGCAATACAAAAAAAAAATCCAATTTAACAATTCCCCTTCTTCCCCATCACATTGTTGAAAAAAATACAGTAAGCTATTTGACCTGCACGATACTATTTAAAAATACCAATAGTTTTTGCTATATGCTGTAACTACCATTATGTTATTTAAAATAAAAAATTGTATTAGTGGCCTCCTCAGTTTGAGGGTAGCATTTGTGCAGTTGCCTTTTTGTTAGTGGCATTGGGGCAACCAAGCATCATCCTATTGGCTTATTTAAAACTGAAGCTCCTCCTTCTCTGCAAACTCCACATTTAAATAACATCAAGGCTGATTCCATCATCAGACAAGATTAAACCTTAAAAGGATAATCAGCTGCCTGACACGAAGCAATAGTAATGAGCTGCCCAAAGTCATCTAATGCTCCTGAGGAGGTAGAAAGACGTTGTTCACAACAGCTCCTGGCACAAAAAGCCCCACCCCAGGAGTTGAGGATATTATCTGCTTCAGTGCAGTGCTGAGGGAGCATTGCATTGTTGAGGTGCTGTTCTTTGCAAAAGATGTTAAATCGAAGTGCTGTCTGCCTGTTCAGATGGATGTTAAAGAATCCATGATACTGTTCGAAGAAGAGGAAGCAGTTTTCGGGCCAACATTCCTTTCTCATCCAACACCGCCAATAACAGATGAACTGGCCATTCATCTCAACACTGTTGGTTGGATCTTGCTGTGTACAAAATGGCTGTTGCGTTACATAACAGTTCCTGCACTTTGAATTCAAATGTAATATGTGAAGTGCTCGAAGATGTTACTGAAAAACACTATAACAACAACTTGTACCAAACAGCACCTTTAATATAATAAAATAGCCCAGAAATGCTTCAAAGAGCTGTAAATAACTGTGCTATAAGGTGTTATATAATGGATATTAGGAAAGCCCAGGGATTTGACCCGGTAGCTCCAGTTGAAGTATCATCACTGGGACAGGCCAAATGGGCTATTTGGCCTCCTTCTGTGTCATAATTTCAATAATAATTTTTTATCAGTAATGTAAACAAAACACTCAATTGTTATATGAGTGAAATGCAGTATGGTAATGTAGGACATGGAGCACAGTTTTAAGAACTTCAGCAATGGTGCAGACATTTCACTGTGAAAGATGCCTAAATATGATTCAGTATTTGCAGCTCATGAGTTATGGATAATTAAGATACATTGTAAATGGAGCAACAATTTGTCATCTGATTCATTTTTATTGGGTGGGTGGAATGGTGTCAGAGATTATTTACGATAACTTAGATATTTGTGATGCTCGCTTGGTCTCTGCACCACTCCATGCTCTCTTAGTCTCTGCATCTTCATGACCATGTGTTTCATGTATCGTATCATACCAGGATGGTTTTTGCACTCTAATACCACACAAACTCTTCAGCCACTCCTCCCATTGTACACATATGTACATGTCCCTTGAGTTCTGTTCTCAATGTGTCCAAGTGGTGATCTGAACAGAAGGGGCACGGACTTGATTTCGTAAACATCCTCCTCACTGGCCTCCCATGCTCCATTCTCCACAAACTCTGATCTTGCAAAATTCTGCCATCTGGTACGAAGTCCCATTTACCCATCATTTCAATCCTTTTCAACCTATACTGATTCCCTATTCTCCGACACATTGATATCAAAATCCATTTACAAATCCTTCTTTCCCCTCCCCACCTCTGCACCCTTAAATCCTATCCTCCAATTCTGGCCTCTTGTGCGTTACCCCCTCTCTCCATTTCAAGATTGGTGGAAGAGCATTTTACCCTACTCTCCAGAATGCCCTCCCTAAACCCCTCCACCTTATTTCTGCTTTTCCTACTTTTAAACAGTTTCTTAAAACCCTTCTATTTAGTTGTGCTTTTGTTTACTTCCCCTAACTCCCCCACTTATGCTTTTATATTCATTTTTCCACTCTGTGAAGCACCTTGGGCTGTTTTATGGTACTATCTAAATCCAACGTGGTGGCATTGTAAAGTTTGTAATACATTATGGATGTGAAACTGTCTCCACAAAAACATGTTTGCTTTAGAACACAATGAAATAAAGCTCCCTTATTAGCTATAATGGGCAGGACTAAAAATAAACTTTTGTCAAAACAAGATATTTCAAAAATGCTGTTTCACACTCCAATAAACCAAATGCCCTGTTCCGTTGAGTTTCAGGGGAACTCAAGCCATTCTTCCAAAGCGTATTCAAACTGTGGGCAGCTTTAAAACACTGCATCAGTCCCCTGATAAAGTGTTAATGATAAGCACGGCTCAATTCTCATTAATCTCTGCTGTGTGAAAACCTGTTCTCTCCAGGATTAAGCAGACAATAGCAATACGCATGTACACAATATTTGTTTTCTTCAATATTCTCGACTGTAATGTTATAGTGGGCCGTACAATACAGCCACCAGCTCATAATCTTCCATATCACTCTTTTGTTTTGGGAAATGATGAGAAACACTTATTGTTCTAATTTAACACTCTCCAATCATCCCCCCACTTTCCCATCACCCCAAGGCTTTGGTACTTAAATTAAAGATTTAAATCTGGTCTAGTTCCTTTTTATAATAAAAAAGACAGAAAGGGCAAAAAGAAAAGTTAGCAGACCTAGGTATTTTCTCCAAAACACTTCTTCAAAGAGCTTTGGCCGTGGCACTTTGAGGCTATTTTACAGGAGCTAGTTGCTGGTGTGTGCATCTCTGTGTGTGTCCATGGAGGGGAAGGGATTAGGCTACATAGCATGTCACCTGCTTCTGTCAGATCTCATTCCGTTTGGGGAGAGGAGGGGAAGTTATCACCTCAGGGGTGAGTTTTCAGACTCTGTATTACAACCTGTTCTTATGATGCTACCAGATGAGCTGAATAGCATTTAGTCCACTGGGAGTGGGCAGAAGGATATGAATTAAATTTAGTAATGAGTTTGAAGGGATATGTTAAAGAATTGAAATTTCACAGTTGTGAGGTAAGCATTAGTTGTCAGAATTTAAAAGCTTACCATTAGTGTTTGGATTGTGCTGCACTGTGTGTGTGTCTTTGTGAACTGCAAACATTCTGCTGATTAGGACGTTGATCACAAGCACTGCTTTTCATCTTTGGAGACTTATGTCCTACTCGAGCACTGGGGTCACGTAACAAAGAGATCACAGCTGTTAGATAACTACTAAGGGACAGAAGAAAAAGGAGTTATCTGTCTCAGCTTAACTCCCAGCGGCCCTAAATCTACAGCATTAACTATTCTATAGAAAGGTTGCAGCTGGAGTTGGGAAGAACAGCACATTACCTGGTGCAGGTACTCTCTCCATCCTTGAGATTATTATTACAACAGTAACAATGTGCATTTATATAGCAACTTAGCTGTCAGCCCCACAAAAGTCTAGGCTGCCACTCCAGTGCAATACTGAGGGAGTGCTGCACTGTTGGAGGTGCCGTCTTTTAGATGAGACGTTAAACCGAAGCCCCGTCTGCCCTCTTATGTGGACGTAAAAGATCCCATGGCACTATTTTGAAGAAGATCAGGGGAGTTCTCCTGGGCAATATTTATCCCTCAACCATTATCACTAAAACACATTATCTGGTCATTATCACGTTGCTGTCTGTGGGAGCTTGAGCTTGCTGTGTGCAAATTGATAGCCACATTTCTGACATTACAACAGTGACTACACTTCAGAAGTACTTAATTGGCTGTAAAGCACTTTGGAACGTACTGAGGTCATGAAAGGCGTTACATAAATACAAGTCCTTTTTTTAACATTGAAAACCTTCCAACAGAGGCGTATTATTCAAATGTTTACTGTGGGGCAATCAAAGCCGGCAGGGTGCCACTTAAAGTACTTAACCAGGTACTTCAGGTCGTTTACAGACCTGATTGACCTGATATTTTAGGAGGGGTGGGATTTTGAAATGAACTGAGACTGTTTCCCGTACTGGGGGAAACACTCCCAGTTCAAATGGACGTGTTGCAGCCATCAGCCTGTGGCAGCTGCAAAGGTCCATTTGACAGGTGGGGGGAGAGACCCTCACTCATTGCAGGAGGCCACGCTTGTCACTTTGGACAAAGTTTGGTCTCCACCACCCTCCTCCTAACAATAAAATTCACAAACTTTCAACTTACCCCAGTGTCCAGACACATTTACCTACCTTGCGGACCCCCTCAAACCTCCGGATGGGAGCCGCCGTAGCTGCAGTCATGACCTCCTCGGAGGACGAACAGCATCACCAGCCTCGCCAGCCATACTGTCCACCTCTGACACGTGGAGCTCCACAACACAGTGCTGTGGCACATCCACCTGCACAGCAGGAGGGAGGGCTACCGCAGAGAGAGATGCGTCGCAGAGGGCACTACCCTCGCAATAGGGTCTACAGACCGAGGCTCAGCTTCCTGGACCTCTTTGAGCAGCAGTGCACACGGAGGCTCGGAGTCACTCGACATGTAGTTGTGGACATGTGCAGCCTCCTTCATGCCGAGCTGCTCCCGGCTGGCCCGAGCACCTTCTTCTTACCTGTCGCTGTCAAAGTCACCACTCCCCTCAACAACTTCTCCTCCGCATCCTTCCAGGGTGCCACCGGGGACATCGCTGACGTCTCTCATCGTCTGCACAAAAGAGCCCTGCAAATACACCTACACCCACTCTGCAGTGACACAATAGATGGCATCAAGTGTGCATGTTCATGGTGAACCCCATGAAAGAGACCTATTCCACAAGCCAGTCAGGAATGGGCAAGACATGGCAGTAGTGGTGATAATAATAAGATTTATTGTGCATGTGAAATAAAACAAATATAAATAAAAAACATGACAAATCGTCAGACACCCTTGTGCATTCCCTTTGTGCTCACAAAAGCTTCGCCTTGCGTTTCCAGGAACCCCTACGTGGTGCTACCCCTGTGGCTTCAGCAGAGGTAGTGGCAGGTTGCTCTTGTCCATGCCCTGGCCGGTGAGATGCTTTGGGCCGACGCTCTCTGGGTTTCGGTGCCCATGAGGGCCCCTCGAAAGACTGGTCCACCTGCACCTGTGCAGGGGCAGACTCGGCCACCTGGAGAGGGGGCAGCATTGCGGGTATTGGTTGAGAGGGGGGCAACGGGTGAGACGTGGGAGCGCTTTGAGTGGCGTCCCCACTTCCATGTCCCCTTTCACCATCATCCCTCTCATGGCCCAGGCCCACATCACTCCTTCCACCCTGCTGGCCGGCAGTTTGGAGGGCTTGTGTGACGCGTTGGAAGGCCTCTTGTAAAGTATCTGTCAGCCTGTTCAAGGCGGCAGAATGTTGCTCACCATGAATCCGAGCGGCCGTTGTCAGGGCCTGAATGGACTCATCGTTGAGCCGCGCTTGACGCTCGAGGGAGGCTAATGTTCCCTCCATCGCAGACATTCCCGCACCTACTCGCTACACTATCTCAGAGATGCCTTCACATCCCTGCGACACTATCTCGGAGATACCCTCCTGTACCTGTGCCATCATTCCCCTCATGCAGGAGTTGGACTCCTCCATCCTCTGCGTGATTGTGGAGAGTGCGCGTGGCACCTATTCCAGTGCCTCGCCAATGTGCTACTGCCCCTCGACGACTCTCCTTTTCACAGCTGGCCCCCAGGGTTCAGCATTTGGATCCAGCTAAGCAGAGCCTGGAGAAGAGTGCTCCCACCGACGCGGACTCTCCACGGCTGCCCCTGCCACCAGGGTCTGCTCGTGCTCACATGTGCATGGTGACTCAACATGTGCAAGCCCAACTAAGTGAGGACGGGGACCCAGCGAGGTGTGTGTATTTGCGCTGGTGGATGCATGGCTCAGATGTGACGATGGACCCTCAGATCCTCTGAGGAATCGCCCTCCATGGTCACGGCGCTCGTAGATGGCCCTGCAAGAGAACAGAAAGCAATATTAAGCATGTGGACAGATGTTGAGGTGCTGCAGATGCCAAGTGATGCTAAGATCATTCGCTATCATGAGTGCTGAGTGTTAGCTTTCTGTCACCAGCCGCTTGTGCAATCCCAGCCTCGGCATCCGCCACGGACAGGCACTCCAGCGTGTGGCTGATGTCCAATGCCTGCTGCTCCGCTTCCGTTAAGACCACCTGGTGTGGCGGGCCCCCTCCGGTCCGTGCCCTCTCCCGGACGTTCTGGCATCTCTTCTCCTATCAAGGCAAAACACAGAAGCGTGATTGAGTGATGGTTGCATGATGAGCCGGTGCATGCATTGGTGTGGGTGGGGTTGAGTGTGAGGGAGATGCATGGGAGGGTGCGTGTGCAACATAGCCATGATATTGTATGAGGATTGGGTTGCGTGGTAGTGTTCGAATGGGGACAGGGGCGGTGAGTACGTGCAGGCAAGGTGAGGATGATGGTTGAGTGGATGTGAGGAGTGATTTGAGAGCGTTGTGGTGGCAGTGCAGAAGGGTTTGTGTGGTGGTGGAGGTGATGTGGAAGACGGAGTGTGGGAGAATGCATAAATATACTCACTTTGCCTTACCAGGTTAGGTCATTAAATCTCTTCCTGCACTGGACCCAGGTTCATGGCACATTGCCGCTGCTGGTGACCTCCTCGGCCTCCTCCAGCCAGACCTTCTTCATGGTGGAGGGAGGGCACTTCCTCCCATCAGACGGGAAAAAGATTTCCCTCCTCTTCCGCACCCATCCAGCAGCAGCTGGAGTGAGGAGTCCGAAAATCTTGGGGCAGCCTTCCCTCTGGCCTGCTCCATGGTTCAGCATTGGTTCTTTGCTGCAGGAGGAGCATTGGTGGACTGCCCCTTTAAATAGGGCTCCACCAGCTGACAGACCTTAGTCCGCATGCGCAGTCCGCCCGCCGCGCAGCTTACCAGCGGGAAACCCGGAAGCAAAGATAAGTGGCTCCAATTAGCCTGCGATTGCGTGCGGAGCACACTGATTTCACCGGGCGCGTTACCCACGCGCCCAGTCGGCCCCCAGCTGAGAACCCGCCACCCTGCTAATATTGAGCCCATAATGTGGGACCAGAGGCACATGTAGGCCACGCTATTAAGGATGGCCAGTTCCCTTTCCTGAAGCATAGTAATGAACCAATTTTTTTTTACCAGAATCCAGCAGCTTTCGTGGTATTTTTTTTCCCTGGCATTAGCCCATATATTACCTGAGTTATTTCACAACTTGCTATGGTGGAATTTGAGCTCTGGGTTGCTAGCCCAGTATCCTAACTATGAGGTTACCATACCCATTATTGAAAAGAAGCTTACAAGTTAAAGTGGCATACTCTTCATACAAAAGTATTCAGCAAATTTTTTAGTCAAACATTCAGACATAACGCTGCAGACAACACCAAGATGTTCCCTTATATTGTGAAAGCATCATCTGAAATAATACGTTGCTCAGTTGTGCCACCCATCCTTGTTGTGAAGATAGTGTCTCTTTAAATGTTCAAATCAAACAACACACATTCCAGAGATGCTAACACTGAAAAGGTATACGATTTTTATGGCTGCAAAAAGGAGAACCCTGGGGTGATGGTTGTAAGGTGCATGGGAGGCAGCACTTACAATGGCCACGTAGCATCTAGGGAGAGATGGGGGTGATGCCCTTTTAAAAAAAAAAGAGCATTCTTGGTTATTAAGGGGATGCATAATTGTACATTGTCAAAGAAGCATGTTGAATGGCCAAGAGAACAGCAGGGATTAGAGAATGAACTTGACCGATGAGCAGCAGAGAAAATCTGAGCTTGTGAAAGGCCAGGGAGACAGACGGAAGGCTACGGAGACCCTCAAAAATATGTAAAGATTGAACAAAGATCAGCGATAGAGCTGGGAAACATCACAGGCAGCTGGATGAAGTTAATTCCATATATTTATTTTAAAATAACAAAAATTTTACCAAGTAGATTGATTTACGGTTTGTTGAATTTTATCCCGGTGCATTAAAGCAAATATTCGAGGAAACAATCATTATATTACACAGCAAGATAATTCCAACATCTGATAAACAATCCTCCCTCAGTCGCCTTAATTACTTCATAAGATAGTTCAGCAGTAAATATGTCAAAAAGGGAAATGCTGCCTTAAATCTTGGTCCTTTGCTCACGTGTCTTCCTCCTTCAAAAATTTTGAACACCAAGAGGGAGTCGGCATAAAGCAGCAGAGTAAGGCAGAAGGCATGCGCTTTAGATCTTTGCGTACTTTTAATCTCTTCCTGCACAGTGTTTCACTTGGCAAAACCTTGAGTTCAATTAGAAACTTGGGGTCTCCATATTAAATACAGCAGGTTGGCATCTCTGACATTCCTTATTTCAGCTTGTATTGTTTAAATTCTGGGAACGATGATCATGAATTATTAGTTGTTTATGGACTGTGCTTTTCAACATTACCAAGAGATTATTTTTCTAGTTTTAGTCAAAGATCGGCACCTCACAACAAAATTTTGTGTTCAGTAAGCCTGTCAAGTGGTGATTTTTATTTATTTGTTCCTGGGATGTTGGTGACACTGGCAAAGCAGTATTTATTGCCCAGCCTGTATTTTCAAAGTTGAGCACCAGTATTCAATAAGGGGATGCATTGAGCACCCAAACTTAATGCGAAACCCAATAAAATCTGGGTATTTCATTGTTAACCTAAATTCTGTTGTGTTTGTGAAAGGCATGTGACTGCTTAGTTGTGCATTTGCACGCCAGTTTGACATCGTCCTATAAATACAGAATTGGCTAGTAATGTGAAATGAATTTCTGCGGAAAAATGTCGTGTGGAATTGCAATCCGATTCTCAGTCTGTGCTTTAAGCTGAACAGCTTTACTCCACCTGGAAATCGATTCGCCCTCATGATTGACAAATTGTAATACCTTGCTTGTGTTTTTTGAATAGTATATGGTGACTTACTTCTGTGCATGAGTTTGTTTTCATTAAGTAATGAATGTCCATGATGGAGAAAGGAACATTTTTCACTTTTTGTAGCAAGTTGTGCATTAAGTATTCAAAAGTACACCACAAGTTACAGGTCGAGTGAACTCTCTCTGTACTGACCTATTATTGCACCTAAAAATCAACTTCAGAAGAGTCCCCCTTGCTTTACCAGTGTAATATTTGCACTTCCCACACCTTCCAGATTTGTAATTGCTGTGCCACATTAGAAGTAGCTTAGTGATGCTGAGTGAAGCCAACATGGGAGCTGATTGAAATCAACCCAGAATTATTATAATTAGCTGGAAGAGGAGGCTATCTGTCTATACTGGGTTTATATGGGTACAATAGGAGAGTCGTACTAGATTCTTCCAATCAGCACAATCTTCAACTAGTATGATTGGGCACTATTAATTGCGGCATTCATTGGAGCCTTGCACTGTCATGGATTGTATGCATTCCTCAGAATTGTTACAATCATTCTTTTTATCTGAAATCCAATTGTATCAAATGAAGATAGCATCAAAGGTGCAGGCAAAATAGAATCCGCAGGTTAGTGTCACGGTATGAGAAGTACACAGCTGGCGATGAGCAATAGAAATTCCAAAATTCTGTACAAAATTTCTAATCCAGTCGTAGAAATCTTTATTTCACTTCTCTAAGCATTTAGCCCAGTGCTAAAAAACCACTGGTCAAGATGTTTCTCTTGAACAAAATCATAAGATAGACATGGTTACAAAATCAAAAAAGACCAATAATCCCGACCATCACAGCATTAAACTGCTCCTTACATAATTCCAAGGGTTTTGCCTCCAGACCCCTATCTGGAAGTTCATTTTGTATCTTAATAACCAAAGGTAGGACAGTGACTTGTCTCAGGTGAATTAATGACTGGGGTTTTCCAATTCTGTTTTTTTTTTCAGTATTCAATTGTGCAACTCTTGTTTTATTTTTGAGGGTCAGTTTCCACAAGATATAATAGCATAAGTAACTAACGGACATCAGCAATACGTACACTGAAAGCCCATTTCTTTTGAAGTGACACATATTTTACAGTATATGAGAAGCTGAGGGAGGCCAGCTTCATCGATTCAGGAGTTATTCAAGGTTTTGCAATGGAGGTTACTTTCAGTAAGGTGGAGGATGTGTGCTCATGCTTCCCATCTCTGCTCTTTGCCCTGGTTTAATCACAAAGACAAAGACCGAGAAATGGGATTCAGCTGCATGAGAATGGAGACTACATATATGCTTGAAATTAGTATTTCATTGTGAAAAGTTCAATATCATGACAATCGTTGAAAGTTGAAGAACTGCCAACAGCAACTGTCATCACCTGGTGACAAAAAAGCTGCCAACAGTATCCCTGTAGCAGCTCTTAGTAAATGGAAACATTCACTTTGAAACTTGCTTTGCTCTGTATAGATGAAATGATGACACCAGGAACTATCAAAGGATTGTCTCTGCGTTAAATATGTGTTCTGTAGGATACTGGAATTTTTATGGTTTGAATGCTAGGTTAGGGAAGCGAATGAGAGCATTTTTAGAAGCAGCTTTGATTTTGAAACACTGTTGATTTTCATTTGCATTAAGGTTGTTTTTCAGGCGAAAATGCGCAGTTGTGTTTTCATTAAATAGACACCACAGTGATATCAGAAGATGCTATGATACAATTTATAGCCTTTATTGTACTATATATTCTGAACTATTCTATCTTTGTGTGAACCAAGATTATGGAATTTTATCTGTGTTTTTAAGACCAGAATTTGTATTACCTCATATAGCATACTCCAACATGAAAGAGCAACAGGGGTCAGTCACTACAATACCCTTTATGCACCTTTATGCTATCCAACCAGAGAAAATTACCCCTATTGCTCTCCTATATTGGAGAATGCACTGATGATGGTTTTACATTGCAGTCTGTGGACCATGTTTTAAGTCTGTCCTCTTTGAATGAAGGACCCCTATTGTTTTGCTATATTAGAGTGTAAAATGTTGATTGCTTTATATTGCCATCCATACAATGTGTTTTAAGAATGTTCTACTGGAATGAAGAACCCCCACCCCCCCCACGGTTCTCTTGTATTACAATTCATGTCGTTGATTGTTTTGCACTGCCGTTAGCATTGAGGACCATTTTAAACTGTCCTGCTGGAGTGAAAGACACCTATTGCCTACCATAGGAGTGTGCGTGGAAGATTTTTATATTTTAATGCACATTTCAACCTTAAACAAGTACTTTGTATCCATTTTCACAGTGGAGGAAGAGGATAAATATCAATGGCACAAGGGAATCTACAAATAAGTCAAGGAGAGGAACTTAGTTGATATAATATGGAGAAAATAATGAGACTTAAAATAGACAAATCTTCAGGCCCTTACGGTTTCAGCCCCAGAGTATTAAAAGAAATAGGTGAGGAAATTGCAGATGTGTTAGTCATAATTTTCCAAACACACTAGATTCAGGAATTGTGCCTTTGGATTGTAAAATTGCAAATGTCACTCCATTATTTAGGAAGGGAGGGAGGGAGGGAGAAACCAGGTAACTATAGACCTGCCAGTTTAACATCAGTTGTGGAGAAGTTACTGGAATCTATCATCAGAGACAGAGTGACTGAGCACTTGAACAAATATGAGCTGATCAAATGGAGTCAGCATGGATTTGTGAAAGGTAGGTCATGTCTGACTAATCTAATTGAATTTTTTGAGGCGGCCATTGGCATGGTGGATAGGAGAGTGTCTATGGACACTGAAAGCAGGCACCATATTTTAACTACTTTCTGCTGTTCATTTGAAAACAAAGATAGTTTCAAGTTCTGAAATGACTTGTCTTTGTAATCTTCTTTGCAAAACTGCTGAAAGTACTTGCACATGAAGGAATGAGCTGGGCTTCTTGGTATAGGGTCATAGTGACAGTGTGCATGCCTGTTACATGCTCTCCTGAATATAGGTTAGAGCTGGACTTGCAGCATGAAGGAAAGTGGTAATAACTTTATTTAGTCTATTTGGACTTCAGAAGGCAATTGATAAGATTCCACACAGGAGATTATTAGCAAAGATTAAAACGCATGAAGTTGGAGGTAACCTTATGACATGGGTTATTAATTAGGCAGTAGGAGACACAGAGTAGGGATAAAGGGAACAATCGCTGATTGAAAGAATGTGACAAGCGGTGTTTCCAGGACCTCAGCTTTTCACCATGTATATTAATGACTTGGATGAAGGAATAGAATGTCGCATATCCAGGTTTGCAGAGTTAGGAAGCTGAACCTTGCTAAGTTAGATTTGCTAAGTTAGGAAGCACAGTAAGTTGTATAGATGGGAGCAGGAAGTTACAAACGCACATGGACAGACTAAGCGAGCGGGCAAAACTATGGCAGATGGACTTCAATGTGGGGAAGTGTGAGGTTATCCACTTTGGGTCTGAGAAAGATAAATTGGAATATTTTCTTAATGGTGAGACACTCGGAGCTGAGGAGGAGCAGATGGATTTTGTCCATGTGTACAGATCACTAAAAGCTTGAGCAACAGTACAAAAAGTAATCAAAAAGTCTAATTGAATGATGTCCTTTATCTCAAAGGAGTTGGTATACAAAAATGAGGAAATTGTGCTTTAGTTGTACAGAGACCCCATCTGGAGTACTGCATTCAGTTTTGAGCACTAAACCTCAGAAAATATATATTGGCTTTGGAAGGGGTACAGCCCAGCTTCACCAGAATGATAACAGTGCTTAAAGGGTTAAATTATGAGGATAGGTTGCATAAACTTGGTTTGTATTCCCTTGAGTTGAGAAGCTTGAGGAGTGACCTAATCGAAGTCCTTAAAATGATAAAGTAATTGTAGACACAATCTCAGAGAGACTGTTAGCTCTGGTGGGGGAATCCAGAACAAGGAGGCATAATCTTTAAATTAGAGCTAGGTCATTTAGGAGTGAAATTAGGAAGCGTTTTTCACATAAAGTGTAATGGAAATCTGGAATTCTCTCCCTTAAGTGACATTGGACACTGGATCAATTGACATTTTCAAGTCTGAGATTGATAGATCTTTGTTAGGTAAGGTTAACAAGGGATATGGAGCAAAGGTGGGTAAATGGAGTTGAGGTACAGATCAGCTATGATCAAATTGAATGGCAGAACAGGCTTGAGGGGCTGAATGGCATATTCCTGTTCCTAGGTTCCTATGTTAAATGCATGAATTTATTTATTAAATACCACAATTCTCAGAACCCTGGCAAATTTAGTTGAACATTTTGTGGCATAATTTTTAGAACATTCATCAAAGCATCTTCAAATGTTTTCTGTTTTGTTATAGCTATTGTGAACACACTCCCACATAAGCTGCTAGATGAAGGATCCTCAAAATAGGAGTCCATTTAAACACCCATCGGCAATGTTAAATCCATGGTTCTGTAAATGGGAGTCCTTTTGAGACATTCATATAACTGTCAGATCTAGGGTTCTCGAAATAGGAAGCATTCTGGTGTATTATATGTATAGTATTATATCTATTATTCTCTAGGGGCTCCGTTCAGGCTCTTACAGATATCCAGTTAATTTCTAATGAAGAGAAATAAGTCACAGTAAAGTGCCTACAATAGCAGAGAAAGCCTCAACTATGCCAAAAATTATTATTATTGTTACATACCATAAAAAGATGTCCTATTTGAATTAATTGTGCAGTCTATCTGGGTCCTGGTCTAGTTTCCAGTCGTTCCATCACATTCTCGCCAAAGTGATTTTAATAGAGCTGTTTCTAATTATGAAGGGATGGGGCAGAACAGATAGAAACAGACTATTTCCTGTCATTGAGAGATCTAGAACAAGAGGGTACAGATATAAGATTAAATGTAAGAAATTTAGGACAGAAAGCAGCAGGACCTTTTTCACATAGAGGGTTGTGAGGCTATGGAATGCAAAACTGAAGTTAATGATTGAAACAGAGACCATGTTAAACATTTAAGAATAGGTTAAAGGGGTGGTTGAAGGAAAGGAAAATAAAGGGATATGGTAACAGGGCAGGCACATGGAATTTGGCTACTCTTATGTGGAGGATAAGTATCAACATGGAATGGTTGGGCCAACAGCCTGTTCCTGTATTGTAATTTCTGTAGTGGATTTTCAGGGCCGATTTTCCTAATTTTTTGGTGCTCTTCAAAATGAGGATTACAGTTCCGGAGAATCAAAACTTTTCTACATTTATTTGCACTCAGTGTCAGCATCAAATACTTGAGGGTCAAGTATAGATTCAGGTAACAGATTGGTCTGAACTTAACTGATAATGCACCTTTACACCAATCTCTGAAGAGAAGGACAGTCCCAATATGCTCTTTAGTTCCATCTGTAGGGCAATTGAAATATGATTTTAAAGGAACACTACCTATTATGTGATTCTATTAACAATCTGTCAAATAAAAAGGAAACTTGTATTGTTGAATGTGGGGCATAGGAGATGGGGCTAGTCAGATTGTGCATTGAGCAACTTTTAACATATTAAAAAAATGAACAGTAAACATCCAGAGAGACAAGAGTATCAGTAGAATTACTTTGTTTAGAGAATTATTTAAAAATGAGACAATGCTTCTTTTGATTTATTTTATTATTCTATTGAAGGATTGTGCTGTGGCTTAGGTAAAGATTGGTAAGATATTGCCCCTGCTTTACTGGGATATTTACAGATTGTTCTATTTGATTGTCGAAGAAAAATAAATAGGAAGCTTTTAAGCTAAATGTGATTACATGCCACCTATACAAGACCCATGCAGGGTATTCAACAAATTTAAAGGTCACTCAAGTACAGTTTTACAAGTACAGCCTTAGTAGCCAATGCACATGCATTGCCTGCATCCATATAACTGCTTAAGGTATCATGGCACATCTTACATTAATATTTTTTCTTTAATGAAAAGCCTCTGTCTGAGAAACAGTTACTAGTTGCATTATTCAAGACTTTTTCCTGAATCTTCTTCATCAAGTCATCAGTGAGGGGGAGGAAGCGATCTTTGATATTGTAATAAAATTTGCAAGATGACAGTGCAGGAAAGATTGATATCGCTCAAAGGGACTTGTGCTAAAATAATTTGAAAGATAGAATTTAATGAGATTGAAGGGTATAAGGACAAGTTTGGACAATGTGGTTCTTTTGTTGCTAGTTTCATGCAAATGATTGTGGAATGCAACTTGTCAGAATAATATGAATTTGCAGAAGCCTGATATTCTGGAGTTTTGTACATTCCCTGTGAATTGGAGAAACTTCTTTATCATCTCGCCTACTTCCATCTCTGTAACATCGCTCGTCTCCGCCCTGCCTCAGCTCATCTGCTGTGGAAACCCTCAGAAACTTGAGCTCATCCAAAACTCTGCTGCCCGTATCCTAACTCGCACCAAGTCCCGTTCCCCCATCACCCCTGAGCTCGCTGACGTACGTTGGCTTCTGGTCCGGCAATGCCTCAATTTTGAAATTCTCCTCCTTGATTTCAAATCACCCCAGGGCCTCATTCCTCCCCATCTCTGTAACGTCCTCCAGCCCGACACCCTTTGGAGATCTCTGTGCTCCTCTAATTCTGGCCTCTTGCGCATCCCTGATTTTAATCGCTCCATCATTGGCTGCTGTGCCTTCAGCTGCCTAGGCCCTAAGTTCTGGAATTCCCTCCCTAAACCCCAAGCCTCTCTACCTCTCTCTCCTCCTTTAAGGTGCTGCTTGCAACCTACCTCTTTGACCAAACTTTTGGTCACCTGTCCTAATATCTTCTTATGTGGCCTTACTACGTTAAAGGTGCTATATCAATGCAAGTTGTTGTTTTATTATGGTCACTAGGCTGCAGAATCACCTTACGCATAACAGCCTTACAGTTTGTAGAGATTTTCATTGTATGGCTCTGGGCCGAATTCAAAACCCAATCTCAGTGGTGAAAGGACAGAGTGTAAACTGACTGCACCACCAAGTCCCAAAGTTAGCCTATAATAGAATAAATAAAGTAATAAAGGCCAGCCTTGTTATTGCAAATTCATACAAACTGACAAAGTTATTCAGTGACACCACTTTGTGGTGTGCTATGGCATGACATATGTTTGCACAACAGTACTGTACCTCTACAATTCAGTGTGCGACTGAATTTGTAGCCCGAAGAAATAAAGGAGAATTTATTATTAGTCCTGGTGTAGGTAAACTTCAAGGAGCAGAATGTGCACATTTAAAAATATTTTCTATTTTATTAATTTCAGAAAATGTGACCTCTATCGTTTACTGCATGTCAATTTGGGGAAGATAGAAAATAGTTTCTATCAATCAACTTTTATCCAGAGTCATCTGCAACATGGCATTTTGACAATAATGCAAGAGGATTTACTGCAGCTATTATTATTTCTTACCCAGTGATACTGAATGGTCAAAGGGCCCATTGCTCTTGTAGGGTGACGGTGTGAAGAGAGTAACAATAACTGACAATTATACAACACCTTTAATGTGGAAAAATGTCCCAAGGTGCTTTACAGAAGCATAAGGGGAAAAAATGCTCACTCAGCCAAAGAAGGAGATATTAAGAGGGATGACAAAAAGCTTGGTCGCAGAGTTGAGTTTTAAGGAGGGTGTTCAAGCAGGAGAGGAAGATGGAGAGACGGCAGGGTTTAAGGAAAAGATTTCCAGATGGTGGGGCCTAGGTGGCTGAAGGCAGAGATGCCGGTGGTAGGGCGAAGAGAAGCGGGGATGCACAAGAGGCTGGAGTCAGATGGACAGAGAATGTGTGAGTAAAGGAGATACTGTCGTGCTGGAGGACAAAGAGATAGCGAGATAGGCTAAGGCCTTGAAGGATTTAAACACGAGGATGAAAACTTTAAATTTGTGATGTATGGGAACTGGAAGCCAATGTAGACCTGCAAGGACAAGGTGATGGCGAGCAGAACTTGCTGTGGGACAGGCAACAAAGCTTTAGATGAGCTGAAGTTTATTGAGGCTGGAGAATTGGAGTAATCAAGGTATGGATGAGGGCTGCGACAGCAGATGGGCTGAGATAATAGTGGAGGCAGTGATGTTGCTGAGGTGAAAATAAGCAATCTTTCTGATGGAAAAGGTATGAGGTCAGGAGCTCAACTCAGAGTCAAATAGAGCGGCAAGGTTGTAAATAGTTTGGTTTAGCCTGAAACAGTGGCTGGGCAGGGGGAAGGATTTATGATGAGGGTATGGAATTTGTGGCAGGGGTCAAAATTGATGGCTTTGGTCATCCCAATGTTTCTTTATGGGAACGAGGGGGAATGTGGGTTCCAGGGCAGTCAGCACTTTGCACGGAAGTGGGACGGGGGTGGGGGTGGGGGCGGCGGGGAGTCTGAGCAGAGGAGGCCTACACTTTCCTTGTGAGGCCCAGAGGAGCATTCCTGCTGCACCTGGCCCCACAAAGGAAAGTTTAAAACCGACTTGGAAAGGCCCCTTCGGTCAGCTGATCAGGTTTCAGCTCTCAGGACAGTCTCTGTGGGCGACCCAATTACTTCCAGGTCGAGAATGAGTTGAGGTCCTATTGACGTAATACGACCCTGATTTGTATAAAAGTATATGGCTCCCAACTGACTGAAAAATCAGGCATTTTAAAATTACATACAAGCAGGAATGGAGTGGGTATTTGACTCACTGTATTTTAACTGCCCTCACAGCCTGTCTTTTTTTACTGGGCCAGTGGTGTAAAAACCCACTCCACCCCCCCACCACTACAATCCCCTCTATGTCTCCCAATGATGTCATCAAGGGGCAGCATGTAGTTGAGGAAGCAGAGGGGCCAAGGGTGGATTCTTGGGCAGATTCCCAAACTGACAGTGCGGGGATGAGAAGAGAAGCCATTGGTTATGGTGGTTACAATCGGATAGATAAGAGTAGATCCAAACAACGGCAGTCCCACTGAGCTGGAGAACGAGAGGAGAGGCAACAGTTGAGGATGGTCTGGTTACTGCATCAAAGACTGCAGAGAGGGTGAGGAGGACAAGGAGGGATAATGCACCAAGGTCACAGTCACAGAGAATGTCAATCAAGACTTTGGTTTGGACCATTTTGGTGCTATGGGAGGGGTGGTAATCTGATTGAAGGGATTCAAATAGAAATTTGCAGGCAATATGTGAATGGATCTGGGAGGCAACTACATGTTTACGGATTTTGGAGAGGAAAGGAAGCTTGGACATAGGGTGGCAGTTTGCAAGAACAGGGGAGATGGGGGTAGTTTTTCCACGGAGTGGGTGATGATGGTGGTTTGAAAGAAAGGGGGGGCAGTGTCTGAGGAGAGGGAATCATTTACAACATCTGCCAGCATGGGAGCCAGGAAGGGAAATTGGGTAGTATGAAATTTGGTAGTAATGGGATTAGGAGAGCAGTGGGTGGGACTCATGGATCAGATGAGATTATAGAGGAAAATGGGAGAGAAATTCGAGAGAGACGGGTTCAGAGCTAGGGTAGGGTGGGGACTGGGGAGAGGTGTGGCTTGGTGGGGGAGGGAAGAAAACTACAGAATATCTAGTCTCTGTCTCAGTGATGAAGTAATTCCGTTTTTGTATGATGGTCATGATAGAGAAGAATGGGTTAACCTTTAAACTGTTGAAGGGTCGTACCCAATGTGTTAATCTATCTTTCCCTAAGATGCTGACTGGCCCTATTCATTTCTAGTGCTTTCTGTTCCTTTTCAGATTTATGATATTTGTAGTTTTGCTTTTTATTTAATCTAAATGCATTATAGACTATAGGGCGTGCAATTCAAAGCTCTTCAGAAATTTATTCTTGTGGTCCCCTCCTTGGCAGGAAATGAAATGTTGTTAAAAGTATAGGCAATGTGTGCCTAATCAAGACTTTAACCGATCCCAAGCTCAAAAGTTGCACATTAACCCACAGTGCCCACCGAAAATAACACTGCAAACAAGTAGTGCTTTTTAAAAATGGCCAAGTAATGTTAAAAAAAACCAGTATTAATTGTTACCCGCTAATATGCAAGAAAATACAATATTCAACTGCTACTTATGACTGGAAATTGATTGAATCAATTTATTGTATTAAAATATAGCGGTTCCAATCACTCTCCAGTCAGTTCTTGTCTTGTGAAGAAACTTGTGGAAGACTTATGGCAGCTGGCATGGTAGCGAACTTTTATTGCTACACAATCTTGGTTCTTGATGTGTGGCAGCAGGTTCTGGTCTTGCTTGAGACCTTGAGATGGGCAGCTTCAAGTAATTGCCCAACATTGACTGACGCTCATTGCACCAGAACTTCAGGATGTCTCTTACGGTTAAAGTCTGTGGTATACTTTGAGCCACAGCAGATGCTGCAGACTTTGGGGAGAATGTGAGAAGATTGAACTGCTTGGTCAGGTCCAGAAAGAGAAAGCTGCAGCCTTGTTTGCTTTTTGGCAGGCTCGAATGGCTCTCCACACTCTGTGCATGGACTTGTATCAGCTGCTGAAAATAAAGAAAGGGAAAACACATTAAGAACATTGAATATAAAGAACAAGTCATCGAGCACTAAAATATTGTATAAACCAAAAAATGAACAAATGGATAGTGAGACTTCATTTTTAAAACTGCAAGAAATTGTAAGCTTATTCATTCACCTGAGTTTGTTTGACTATTGTTCAGTTTTCAGAATAAAAATAATATGTTTTGATGAATCGGTGAAATACTGGTAGCATTTTCGGGTGTAGGAATGTTCCATAGATTATTATCTTTGCTATTTCAGCCCGATTTTTGACCAAATCTGCCCAAATCCACAGTACTTAAAAATGTTATCCACATTGATGCTGTGAGTGGTCTGATATCTTCAACAACGTTAGAAATGTGGGCATGACATCTTTTAATCGAAGAATTTATCGCTACCAAATCAGCCATAACATTAAGGAACGCTTTTTTGAATTCTGAAGGATCACTTATAGATTCTGAAAGCTTATTCATAAACAGCAGATCTGTTTATAGGTTCTGCTGTTATTTGCACCATGTGCCACTTTTTTCTTCTTCTTTGTCACGTGCTGTAATGCTGTAAAACAGCACTTCTCATTGGTTGATATGATTCTGATGTACCGTATATGTAATTTGACTGGACGACCGGGCTGGTGCAATCATTCATTTTAGTAACCTAGAACGATTTCTTCCACTGAAAATTATGCGAAAATGTGCAAACCAGATACGTGGGATCGGTTAGAAGTGTAAATCTTACAATATTATCGTGATTTTTAAGCGGATGTCAAGTTATGCCACGAAGGGGACCACAAGACTAACAGATACAATCGGACGCCCGACCATCTATTACTGTAGAATTCAAATCCAGTGCCAGCCATGTGTCGCAAACTATTTTAGGTATCCCTTTAAAATGTGGAAAAATTCTGAAAAACAGAGAGAGTTAAGTGCGACACAAAAGCTGTTAGTTCCACCAAATTAATGCAACACTGCAGGAAAGCACAGGGCTCAGCAGAGCATCATCAGGAATGGTGCAAGTGGAAAGAGCAGAAAATTAGTAGGAACACTTTGCTAATGCATTAAAAGTGACTATATTTACATTGCAACCCATTTCACACATTATCTGAGGGGTTATTCAGGGTCACGGCTGCAGGGTCTAGCCGATAAAGCAGTATTTGAGATTAACGCTAATGGTGAGCAAATCTGTTAACAACTTTTTAGATTGTCATTAAGGAAACATATGTTAGGCCCCTTGCTGCGATACCCCTTGATGTAAAATGACCTCTACTATAATGGCTATGTTTGTGGCTCCTCGTTAACAGAGAAAGCTGATAGACCAGCATTTTCACAAACTAACCAGATTTTCAACCTGAGAAATGGGGGCAATGCTTGCAGCCTGTGCAGTGGATCAGAGAGGCACATAAGATGAGGCGCATCAGAGAGGCACAAAGAAGGTTCACTCGGTTAATACCGGGGATGAGGGGGCGGACATATGAGGCGAGGTTGAGTAGATTGGGACTCTGCTCATTGGAGTTCAGAAAAATGAGAGGCGATCTTATTGAAACATATAAGATTGTGAAGGGGCTTGATCGGGTGGATGCGGTAAGGATGTTCCCAAGGATGGGTAAAACTAGAACTAGGGGGCATAATCTTAGAATAAGGGGCTGCTCTTTCAAAACTGAGATGAGGAGAAACTCCTTCACTCAGAGGGTAGTAGGTCTGTGGAATTTGCTGCCCCAGGAAGCTGTGGAAGCTACATCATTAAATAAATTTAAAACAGAAATAGACAGTTTCCTAGAAGTAAAGGGAATTAGGGGTTACGGGGAGCGGGCAGGAAATTGGACATGAATTTAGATTTGAGGTTAGGATCAGATCAGCCATGATCTTATTGAATGGCGGAGCAGGCTCGAGGGGCCGATTGGCCAACTCCTGCTCCTATTTCTTATGTTCTTATGTTCTTACAACCAGTTAACAGGCATCACTGTATTTTGATGGGCTGCTTGAAGACAATAAAAAAGACTGTAACGGAGTAACAACCACAGGACAACACACATGCTAAACAGCGATGCTATAGACAGAGCCCAGCAATTCCACAACCAACGGATCAGATCAATGCTCTGCAGTCCTGCCACATCCAGTCATGAATGGTGGTGGACAATTAAACAACTAACGGGAGGAGGAGGCTCCGTGAATATCCCCACCCTCAATGATGGCAGAGTCCAACACGTGAGTGCAAAAGAAAAGGCTGAAGCGTTTGCAACCATCTTCAGCCAGAAGTGCCAAGTGGATGATTCATCTCGGCCTCCTCCCGATATCCCCATCATCACAGAAGCCAGTCTTCAGCCAATTCGATTCACTCCATGTGATATCAAGAAACGGCTGAGTGCACTGGATACAGCAAAGGCTATGGGCCCTGACAACATCCCAGCTGTAGTGCTGAAGACTTGTGCTCGAGAACTAGCCTCTCCTCTAGCCAAATTGTTCCAGTACAGCTACAACACTGACATCTACCCAACAATGTGTAAAATTGCCCAGGTATGTCCTGTCCACAAAAAACAGGACAAATCCAATCCAGCCAATTACTGCCTCATCAGTCGACTCTCAATCATCAGCAAAGTGATGAAAGGTGTCGTTGACAGTGCTCTCAAGTGGCGCTTACTCACCAATAACCTGCTCACCGATGCTCACTTTGGGTTCTGCCAGGACCACTCGGCTCCAGACCTCATTACAGCCTTGGTCCAAACATGGACAAAAGAGCTGAATTCCAGAGGTGAGGTGAGAGCGACTGCCCTTGATATCAAGGCAGCATTTGACCGAGTGTGGCACAAAGGAGCTCGAGTAAAATTGAAGTCAATGGGAATCAGGGAGAAAATTTACCTAGCACAAAGGAAGATGGTAGTGGTTGTTGGAGGCCAATCATCTCAGCCCCAGGACATTGCTGCAGGAGTTCCTCAGGGCAGTGTCCGAGGCTCAACCATCTTCAGATGCTTCATCAATGAACTTCCTTCCATCATAAGGTCAGAAATGGGGATGTTTGCTGATGATTGCAGTGTTCAGTTCTATTCTCAACCCCTCAGATAATGAAGCAGTCCGTGCATGATTGCAGCAAGAATACGCAGCCTCTGACCTGCTCTTGTAGTCACAGTATTTATATGGCTGGTCCAGTTAAGCTTCTGGTCAATGGTGACGTCCAGGATGTTGATGGTGGGGGATTCGGTGATGGTAATGCCGTTGAATGTCAAGGGGAAATGGTTAGACTCTCTCTTGTTGGAGATGGTCATTGCCTGGCACTTGTCTGGCGTGGATGTTACTTGCCACTTATCAGCCCAAGCCTGGATGTTGTCCAGGTTTTGCTGCATGCGGGCACGGACTGCTTCATTATCTGTGGGGTTGCGAATGGAACTGAACACTGTGCAATCATCAGCGAACATCCCCATTTCTGAACTTATGATGGAGGGAAAGTCATTGATGAAGCAGCTGAAGATGGTTGTGCCTTGCACACTGCCCTGAGGAACTCCTGCAGCAATATCCTGGGGCTGAGATGACTGGCCTCCAACAACCACTACCATCTTCCTTTGTGCTAGGTACGACTCCAATCACCGGAGAGTTTTCCCCCCGATTCTCATTGACTTCAATTTTACTAGGGCTCCTTGGTGCCACACTCGGTCAAATGCTGCCTTGATGTCAACGGCAGTCACTCTCACCTCACCTCTAGAATTCAGCTCCTGTCCATGTTTGGACCTAGGCTGTAATGAGATTTGGAGCCGAGTGGTCCTGGCAGAACCCAAAGTGAGCATCGGTGAGCAGGTTATTGGTGAGTAAGTGTCGCTTGATAGCACTGTCGACGACACTTTCCATCACTTTGCTGATGATTGAGAGTAGACTGATGGGGCGGTAATTGGCCGGATTGGATTTGTCCTGTTGTTTGTGGACAGGACATAACTGGGCAATTTTCCACGTTGTTGGGTAGATGCCAGTGTTGTAGCTGTACTGGAAAAGTTTGGCTAGAGGTGCGGCTAGTTCTGGAGCACAAGTCTTCAGCACTACAGCCGGGATGCTGTCGGGGCCCATAGCCTTTGCTGTATCCAGTGCACTCAGCCGTTTCTTGATATCGCATGGAGTGAATCAAATTGGCTGAAGACTGGCTTCTGTGATGGTGGGGATATTGGGTGGAGGCCGAGATGGATCATCCACTCGGCACTTCTGGCTGAACATGGTTGCAACTGCTTCATCCTTTTCTTTTCTTTTACACGTGCTGGGCTCCGCCATCATTGATGATGGGGATGTTTGCAGAGCCTCCTCCTCCCGTTAGTTGTTTAATTGTCCACCACCATTCATGACTGGATGTGGCAGGACTGCAGAGCTTTGATCTGATCCGTTGGTTGTGGAATCCCTTAGCTCTGTCTATAGCATGTTGCTTCCCCTGTTTAGCATGCATGTAGTCCTGTGTTGTCGTTTCACCAGGTTGGCACCTCTTTTTTAGGTACACCTGGTGCTGCTCCTGGCATGCTCTTCTACACTGCTCATTGAATCAGGACTGATCCCCTGGCTTGTTGGTAATGGCAGAGTAAGTAATATGCCGGGCCATGAGGTTACAGATTGTGTTGGAATACAATTCTGCTGCTGCTGAATGCCCACAGCGCCTCATGGATGTCCAGGTTTGAGCTGCAAGATCTGTTCTGAATCGATCCCATTTAGCACGGTGGTAGTGCCACACAACACGTTGAATGGTGTTCTCAGTGCGAAGACGGGACTTTGTCTCCACAAGGACTGTGCGGAGGTCACTCCTACCAATACTGTCATGGACAGATGCATCTGCAACAGATAGATTGGTGAGGACGAGGTCAAGTAAGTTTTTCCCTCGTGTTGGTTCGCTCACCACCTACCGCAGACCCAGTCTGGCAGCTATGTCCTTCAGGACTCGGCCAGCTCGGTCAGTAGTGGTGCTACCGAGCCACTCTTGCTGATGGACATTGAAGTCCCCCACCCAGAGTACATTCTGTGCCCTTGCTACCCTCAGTGCTTCCTCCAAATGGTGCTCAACATGGAGGAGGACTGATTCATCAGCTGAGGGAGCACGGTAGGTGGTAATCAGCAGGAGGTTTCCTTGCCCATGTTTGACCTGATGCCATGAGATTTCATGGGGTCCGGAGTCAATGTTGAGGACTCCCAGGGCCACTCCCTCCTGACTGTATATCACCGTACCGCCACCTCTGGTCGGTCTGTCCTGCCGGTGGGACAGGACATACCCAGGGATGGTGATGGAAGAGTCTGGTACGTCGGCTGAAAGGTATGATTCTGTGAGTATGGCTATGTCAGGCTGTTGTTTCACTGGCCTGTGGGGCTGATAAGTGGCAAGTAACATTCGTGCCAGACAATTGCCAGGCAATGGACATTTCCAACAAGAGAGAGTCTAACCACCTTCCCTTGACATTCAATGGCATTAATGTCACCGAATCCCCCACCATCAACATCCTGGGGTCATCATTGACCAGAAACTTAACTGGACCAGCCATATAAATACTGTGACTACAAGAGCAGGTCAGAGGCTGCGTATTCTGCGGCGAGTGACTCACCTCCTGCCTCCTCAAAGTCTTTCCACCATCTACAAGGCACAAGTCAGGAGTGTGATGGAATACTCTCCACTTGCTTGGATGAGAGCAGCTCCAACAACACTCAAGAAGCTCAATACCATCCAGGACAAAGCAGCCTGCTTGATTAGCATGCCATCCACCACCCTAAACATTCACTCACTTGACCACCGGCGTACCGTGGCTGCAGTGTGTACCATCTACAGGATGCATTGAAGCAACTCGCCAAGGCTTCTTCGACAGCACCTCCCAAACCTGCGATCTCTATCACCTGGAAGGACAAGGGCAGCAGGCACATGGGAGCAACACCACCTGCACGTTCCCCTCCAAGTCACACATCATCCCGACGCGAAAATATATTGCCGTTCCTTCATCGTCGCTGGGTCAAAATCCTGGAACTCCCTACCTAACAGCACTGTGGGAGAACCTTCACCACACGTACTGCAGCGGTTCAAGATGGCGGTTCACCACCACCTTCTCAAGGGCAATTAGGGATGGGCAATTTATTTTATTTTATAACCATTTATTAAAACTGTATTTAATCTAAAGTAAGCATTTGAAATGGAAGAGTAACTTAATATTTTCAACTTCTCCCAATCCCTTTTTGGTTTCAAGTGAAAAGAAAACTCTGGCAAAAGAACAGCGGGAACTGATTTCGCTCAATCAGTCCCTCGGAGGTTCATCCTTCTGATGTTCTCTCCCTACCTTTGGAGGGAAGTACTGGGTTTCTGCTCCGCCCATTTCCTTTTGGGCAATGCTGGGGTCCTGAACTGCCCCTCCCCTTGACACATGCATTGGGACGAGTCAAGTGGCTAGATGAGAATGTGGTTGGCAATGGGCATAAGGTAAACCAAATTTGTGCAGCGCAAAACTGTTGGAGAATCTTGCGCGTGGGCACGAGTCCGCTGTCTGTTATATTTCAGTAAAGATGATTAAAGTCCAAAATATTTTGAAATAATCACACCTCAACAACACATTGCAAACAAGAAAGCTATTAACATCATACACAGTATAACACTGTAACACTAATATTGAATTCAGAGTGAAAAAATGAGCAAGATGGTAATTCACAAGTTAATCATCAGGGTGTACTTTATCAACCACCCAACATATTTAAAAGTTATTATTGAAGAATCGAAGTTTGGTGAGGGGAAAGGTTAGAGGAATCTTTCAGGATTTTTCGTCGAATCAGCAAGGAATTAAGTCAAACTTTTATTTTCCATGCTAGATGGAAAGTGTCTCTGATGTGGCAATATTTGGATCAGCCTGATTGAACTCCATGTCTGTCTCTTACTGCAGTGTAATTCTAATTTGATCAGTGGCTTGTACAAGTCCTACCTTCTCCTGACAAAACCAATTCCCCTTCCTATTTCAGAAACTGTTCCACCATTCCAGTTGAGATAGGTCTGTGTTTATCATCATTTGCATTGCTCCTGACAATTTGCAGTGCTCCTGTGTTCTCACTCGCAGTTGCTCTGGGTCTTTTATCATCATTCCTAGTGCTTGCAGTCCTCACTTGCTGTGCATTTGACTCCTCACTCACCTTTGTTTCACGCATCGCCAAGTTCTTACTCACTGCTACTTGTAACACTGTGAATCGTGTACTTGATAACCTCATATCCCTTTGAATGACTACCCACATCATTAAATGACGATCCATCCTGCTCTGAATTTTTGGGCTTCTCCAAACCAGGAAGCCAAAGGTGCACCCCATTGCATTTTTTTCTTTAGATTAGGAAATTTTGTTTCACGGTTTAGAAGGTAGCAATTAATACTTTGGAAAAGTATTCATTCCAGTTCAGCTGCAAGAAATTATCAGATCAGATTCATAAGATGAGGTAGAGATGCAGCCTGTGAATCAAAATGGAGAAGGCTGCAATTTCAAGCTAAGCTGAGGCCTTTGAAACTGAATTTGAATATAGTGCCTGCTCTGTTTTATCAACTATTAGTAGTACTCACTTAGCTGAAACCAGATAGCAGGGATTCTCCTGATGCAGCAAAATGCTATTGAGGTATAGAACATTTCACAATTAAATTGGGATGGGGGGTTAACACTATGATACAATATATACACTTCACAATGTTTGTAATGTACTGCAAAATGTGCAAATAATCCCAAGTCAGTGTATTATACTATTATACAGTGACTTGTAGAAGTAGCTTGAAAATAGATGTCATAAATATTTCATAAATGTGCCAGAAATGTATATAGTTGCATTCCAAACATATCTACCTAATGCACATCAGATCCATTTCTGTCCAATCATTCCTCCCGGCATAATTGATTCTACTGTTCATGTTCAAATAATTCAGCATCCTTGACAGTAAACTGTAGCAGCTTTATAAGGGATGTACAAGTTTAATTTTTCCACCTTATAATCTAATTTGCTACTGCATGAAAGAAATGAAATGAAAACTAGAAGGGCGGATTGAGAGATATAGACTATCTTCCTGCCTCTTTGGAATTTGGCCCACTTTGTTTTTTAAAAGCGCAGCAGCTTCATGAATGAGTATTTGGCAAAGCTTCGGGGAGGGTGGCGTTCCATTTGACATTTCCATCGTGGTGGTGATGTTGTGTGCAAGTAACGTGAAGTAAAAATGAAAAATGCTGTAAATTTGCAGCAGGTGTGTCAGCCTGCAAAAAGAGAAAAAGTAAGTTCATTTCTCGGGTAGACCCTTCGTCACTACTCTAACTGACAAGGGGTCCACAATTAACATGTTAATCTAGGTTTTCTCTCTTCAGATATTGTGTATTTACAGCCATTTTCTGTTTTCAAATATGGGTTATGGAGCCACTCCATTTTAACTGCTCCCCTTGCTCCTTTCGTGCTGATTGGAGTTAAAATTCCCCCTGTTATTTCTGTTGCTGTATACTAATTATGTTTTCTGTAATGATGGCACTGTTTTCCCTCGGTGTTTCTGAAATGAGAAGGAATCTCTGGCAATCTGTCAATGTTTCCATGGGCTCCTTCACACAGAAAAGTTTGAAAACCATCAATGTTGAACCAGTAGAAATGTCACACAATTCCAGTGCAAAAAGCCATCAGCATTTGACAGGCATGGTAAAATTAATTATTCTTTAAAGCACCAAACTTTGCTATTATTCTATCTCGCGAACCAATAATAGTGTCCCTTGAATATTTTGTCATGCGTATATAGTTCACCCAATCTGGTCAGAAATAGAAAATCAACCCTGAGCAGAGTTGGGGTCTCTTTACCACCCTTCGCCTTCATGTTAGAGAATTGTGTTCATCAGCATGTCCTAGGACCTCAGTGGATCAGAGCTTCCCATTGATGGTGGCCCTGATCCTCTTCAAAATTCTGGTCAATTTAAATACATTGGACAGATGCCCATGCCATTTCGAACATAACTGGGGCACCCACCTGAGTAGGGGGAGGAGGGAAAGGAATCTTGCTGTGGCACCTTGTTGCAGCACTAACGGACCCATGGGGCTTTGGCAGCCAAATGAAATTTGAAAAATAAGCTGCGGTTTCTTCCTCTGCTAGTTCTGGCAACGCGATTAAGTCACAATTGAATACATAG
The DNA here is from genome assembly GCF_035084215.1 of Heptranchias perlo. Taxonomy (NCBI): domain Eukaryota; kingdom Metazoa; phylum Chordata; class Chondrichthyes; order Hexanchiformes; family Hexanchidae; genus Heptranchias; species Heptranchias perlo. The sequence goes on from NC_090338.1 coordinate 21,637,988, forward strand.
CCAAAGCCAGTCTTTGAATTTGGAAAGTCCATTCCTCTCCTGGCCCCAGCAGTGCTGGACATCAGCGACTCATAGCTGTCCCTGACATCCAGCTTTGCTAAGGCCATAAGTAGGGAAATATCTTAATTTACATTGCATTATAGTACACTTAATCAAACGATTGGTTGATCTATCAAGACGATGATCGTCGACTAAGTTCTTCTGGCAAATTATACAAGAACTTTTGTATGCTGATGACTGCGCCCTTGGGGCACATTCCAAAGAGGACTTTCAATTGATAATGGATAAATTTACAGCTTCCACTAGCAGATATGGGTTTACTATTAGTCTGAAGAAGACTGCGGTATCAACCAGCTCCTGGGAAGCCAAATGTTAGACCATTGATCGTAATTGGCGAAACTTAATTGATGTGATCCAGGAGTTCACCTAACTTGGAAGTGTATTGTCTGACGATGTAAGAATCAATAAGGAAGTGATGGCTCATATACAGAGAGCAAGCGTGGTCTTGTTAAACTATCCAAGGATATTTACTATCAACATAGTATCAAGGTTGTCACTAAACTGAAGGTTTATGAGGTGGTTGTCCTTACCAATCTACTAGATGGATGCAAAACATTGGCAACATCAGAGGGATCAACAGGAGAACATCCCAGGAACATGGTTATGAGACTTGTGATGGATAATGTCTGTCACAAATTGGCCTGCATAGTCATCAATTCACCCATCTACCATGAACTTATGCCCCCTTCTTTGTTGGCGCTGTCATCCTTGAGTACAAGGGACACACACTATACACTACAATAATATATTCACCCATTCGTTCATGGACGTTTTACAGGCCTGCCCTCCCCCAAAGTGCTAGGCTGAAAAGGGACAGAATCCTGGCAGATTGGAGTTCCACCCCTAATTCTGACGCAACTGCTGTTGGTTTGCTGGAAACTTGCCCTTCCAGACCAAGAATTTCAGGGCCTCCATATGTATATATGAATATATGTATATATGAGAATATATATATATATACACATAAAAAACATGCTATTTTTTAAAAAAATCAAATATTGGTTAGATGCACCTAAACATTCACATTTCTGTATGTATTACAAAAAAGACAAAATAATCTGGAGTGGTTACAGTTAAATAGATACTTGAATTGTACAGGTAGGAAATCTTACATTTGATTTGTAAACAAATTACCCTTTGATAAACCACAATGAACCTCTCTAATTACAGCTGTAGGATGGTTTCTTAAGCCCTAAATGCAATGTCCATGCATTATTGTAATGAACTGTGTGTCATGATGAATTTCTTACTGCAATTGTGGGAAGCATTAATTGCTGTTTTGGTAAAGGCTGTTTAATTATTCACCAACATTCTAGAATAGGTTGGAAAGTAGTCAGAGATTCTGATCACGGCCTGGAAATGTTATTCTGAGCTTTTACTGTACAGGTGTGAGACAAGATCTCTGAAGAGAGTCTCACACCTCAAGGCTTGAGTTCTGTCCTGAGTTGTATGTGTCACTTTTGGTGGATCTGCTCACAAAACTGCTTTGCAGCAATGTAGAAGAGTCAGTTTAACTGTATACTTGGAAACAAATGTAACATTTTGAGATTTCCAGTTAACTGTGGCCAGAAGTTCTATGGTTCTATAATATTACACTGTAATAGCTTCATGTGGTGTAAGGTTTTTCCATGAGTGCAGAATTCCTTATGGCTGTGTTGGAGGGGGAGGGTTTGAACATTAATTAAAGTTTTAAAATCTTAAAGGAAAGCAGTCCACTGATTTGGAGCAGTTTTTTGTTCGCTGGAGAAGAGGACCATTAGTCAATGAAACCTCAGATCAAATGTTACTTCAAGGTCTTGATCAATAAGTATCTGGCAAACTTTTTTGTTTGATTACTTTGAATGGAGCAGCACATTTTACATCAAAACCGTCTTTACACAATAAAATTTTTATCGTAATCCAAGTGGTGCCCAGCTGTTTGGATATTATTCAACCTTAAATTGAAATATGATGCCTTATTAATAACAAGCAACTATTTGACGCTCGGGGTTGTTTCAACTTCGAGACGAGAGACTGCCAATTTGTGCCATGATTTTGGACTTAGTTGGAATATTCACAAAGGAAATAAACAAATCTCCTGAATGGAGGGCGAGGACTTTTGCCAGGGCAGGAGAGAGATAAAAACGGTCGAAGTGGCCCGTCTATAAAAGCTTCAGCATTAAACCCACTGGCTGATTCTCACATCTACCTTCTTCTATGTTATAACCCCAATATTTTCCTCTGTGTGATAGTTTAAACAAGTCTACAAACAACCAATATATATTAAAAACTGTAAGTGGCCTCAAGAGTCCAAAATTACTGCAAGATATCAGCCTATATCCCCCCACCCCCTCTGAGGAAGATTTCGTTTTACATTCCCAACTGAGGAAGATTTTGGCCCATTATCACTCCACAGCCATCAGTCTCACACCTGCACAATATGCTCTAAGGCCACCAGTTAAATTAACTGCAGCCCATTCTTGGGATGTTCATTGCTGCTGTGGTGCTCTATATTCCTCCTCCCCCAAGAAACCTTTTATAGCCTGCCAGAGTTCAGGCCGATGACGATCTTATCCAAGGCCTGTTTTTGGAGGTTGGTTTCTGAAATCACGCCTCTCTAAAGTTATAAATGTAAGGAGTCTTACAACACCAGGTTATAGTTCTACAACACCAAGTTATAGTCCAACAATTTTATTTTTAATCCCACAAGCTTTCGGGGGCTTTCCCCTTCCTCAGGCGGCATTTTTCCACACCGCCTGAGGAAGGGGAAAGCCCCCGAAAGCTTGTGGGGTTAAAAATAAAATTGTTGGACTATAACTTGGTGTTGTAAAATTGTTTACAATTGTCAACCCCAGTCCATCACCGGCATCTCCACATCATGGTTATAGTTCAACAGCTTTATTTGAAATCACAAGCTTTAGGAGGCTGACGAAGGAGGAAGCCTCCGAAAGCTTGTGATTTCAAATAAAGCTGTTGGACAATAACCTGGTGTTGTAAGACTCCTTACATTTGTCCACCCCAGTCCATCACTGGCATCTCCACATCATCTCTGTGATTCTAGGCGAGAAAAAGACACAATTGGGGCATAGAAAGAGAAACATTGGAATTATACAGAGATTGGGGGAAGAAAGAAACAGACCTTAAATGGAGACAGACAGACAGATATTGGGAGTAATGAGAGATTTGGAACAAAGAAGCAGAGGATATAGGGACATAGACAGATATTGGGGGGAAAAGAAACAGATGGGAAGAGAAACAAAGAAATTTGGGGATAAACAAAGACAGTTTGGAGACAAACAGAGATTCAGGCATAGAGAAATTGGTGTTATTGTTGTGTCACACAACTACCAGGATGGTAGAAGACAAACCTAGATGGACCTTGGTCTTATTTTGTCCAGTAATTCGTATGTTCCTATGAGAGTGAGAGATACAAACATTTGGGGATAGAGACTGTGATTAGGGAGATGAGTGGAGAGAGAGAGGTAAACCCAAACAGAAAAAAAGATTATGGCGTAGATAAAAGCATTTGTGAGACAAACACAGAAAGAGAAAATAGTGAAAAACAAACAAATCAACAGACAGATAAAGATGAAGGCATCGACAGGCCACAGAACACACACATAAAAAGAGTCTAGGAAGCCACTGCAATCAAGAGATAAGGATTGAAAAATCAGGAGACATCTCGAGAAACATCCAGATAATATGGATAGAGACACATCAGGGCAGAGAAATCAGGTACAGCAACACAAAAATGCACAGACACTCAGACAAAGATCATGCTACAGGCAGAAACACAAAAAGAGAGAGTGGGAAAGATACAAGATTCAGGGAACATACAGAAAAAACCAAAGCTTTCTTAGATAAAACACACACCTACAAAGAGGCACAGAGCACATAACGGCACAATGAGAAAGACACAAACCTCAGGTCAACAGAGAACTCAAAGTGAATGAAGACATGGAGATCTACTATTTTATCTCTCCAGACCTGATCTAATTATCTCCTGCCTTCCAACCCTACTTCACCTGAACACTACACCTGGTCCTGACTCCCCCTGTGCAAATCCATAGGACATCGACTGATATTTATAAATAATGTATTTACAGGTTCTTTAAAATGCACTCAGAAAAATATCCACCTGTGATCTGTAATAAAACGCGTGATTGCTGCAAAGCCCGGATCCTGGGATGATATAAAACCCTGTTTGCCTACCCAGATAATTTTCAGCCTCGCAGAGTAATGAAGAGAATTGCTGGAAGTTTTCATGCAAAAGTTATTTTGGCTTGTGCTGACAATTCTGCAACAAAAACTCTCCATTCTTAAAGCCCAACAGCACAGACCAGATTCTTATTTACTGCATCTTCTGAACTGGGATTAAAATGTTACTTCAGGAACACAATTAAAAGAGCTGTATTCCTTCGTACGGCATTACTAGTGGCTGAACTCCTAATATTGGAGGAAGATCTTCTTTGTACAAATTATCAAAACTTTATTACATCTAGTGCATGGAGGAAACCATCGTCCACTGTGAATTAAACAAGCACAGTCTATCAAACATATACCAGTTGGGTCAAATGCCCTGTTTCTGTGCTATAGTTTCGACGTACCAGACATTAGCAGGATTAGGACACTGGTCCCCCCAGTTACACAAGGCACTTTTTTGTAACTATTATTTTTCTTGTTTTTCTCTCTTCAGAGTGACCTGTTTCAGGCAGCATCTTTGGCTGAGTGGATAGGCAGAAGGGCAGATTGCAGGTTTTTTATTGATGTCATGATTATCTGGCTACAAGCAGGTGTGTGGAAGTGGCCTGAAGATATTCTGATCCTCCCTGTGGTGAAGTGTCTGACTTTGGGTCAGTGCCTCTCTCCTGATTGCATGGGTGAGGCTGGGTCCTGGCACCAATCCACATCTCAGTGCAACCAAGCACCAACATGTTCTGCCAATCAGAGTCCCTAGAATAATTCCTGAGGCGCAATGAGAATTAACTTTCTCAAATAAGCTTGCAGGTTCTTTAGAGGAAGACTACTGCAGTGTCAATACTTCCAGTGTAAAGTACTCCCTTATTCAGTTATTACAAAAGTGATTTACAATTGCCCTTACCTGGTAGGAGAAATCTGATTTCCAGCCTTCTGCTGGCAGCCCAACGGAGACCTGACAGTTTGGGTCTGAAACTTGGCAAAGAGCCGCTTGCTGACTTGAGCAGCAGGTCCTTCAATGAGCAGTTCCTGTACAATTAGCGCTAATTAGCATCCTTTTCAGTCATGCAAAGCAGAGCTCATTCAATTTTAAATTTTAAAGTCACTGATCCCTTCTGTATGTATCACATAAAAAACATTCTACAGTACTGGGTTTAATAATCTTCAATACATTGACTCGTAATACATTCTGTGACACTAGGTACGACTCCAGCATACATTAGATAATACATGCTGTGTTATGAGCTACAACGCGCTTAGATACATAGTAGTCAGTACGCCATTGGGCAAATAACATTGGGCCATAATTTGCTGTAGCAGAGCATCTAATGGTGTCTGTGGTTAGTTAGATTTGCCCTTGCATGTTTAGGTTTTAAAATTTTTTGTATGGCAAGTTGGTGAAAATGCAAACTGATAACGTTGCAGCGAGGGAAACTGGGCATCTGGGACATATGAACATACGAATTAAAAGCAGGAGTAGGCCATTCGGCCCCTCAAGTCTGCTGTGCCATTTGATAAGGTCATGGCTGATCTGATTGCGACCTCAAACCTACTTTCCCATCTACCTTCTATAACCTTTGACTCCCTTGTTAATCAGGAATCTATCTAACTCAGCCTTAAAAATATTCAACGACCCTGCCTCCTCCGCACTCTGGGGAAGAGAGTTCCACAGACTCACAACACTCTGAGAGGAAAAATGTCTTCTCATCTCTGTCTTAAATGGGAGACCCTTTATTTTTAAACTGTGGCCCCTAGTTCTGGTCTCTCCCACAAGGGGAAACATCCTTTCAGCATCTACCCCTTCAAGTCCTCTCAGGATCTTATATGTTTCAATAAGATCACCTCTCATTCTTCTAAACTCCAGTGTATACAGGCCCAACTTGTCCAACCTTTCCTCATAAGATAACCCACTCATCCCAGGAATCAGTCGAGTGAACTTTCTCTGAACCGCCTCTAAAACAATTCTTAAATAAGGAGACCAAAACTGCACACAATATTCGAGATGTGGTCTCACCAATGCCCTGTACAACTGTAGCAAAACATCTCTACTTTTATATTCCATTCCCCTTGCAATAAATGACAACATTCCATTTGCCTTCCTAATCACTTGCTGTACCTGCATACTAACTTTTTGTGATTCATGTATTAGGACACCCAGATCCCTCTGTACCTCAGAGTTCTGCAATCTTTCTCCATTTAAATAAGATACTGCTTTTCTATTCCTCCTGGAAAAAGTGGAGAAGTTCACATTTTCCCACATTATACTCTATCTGCCAAATTTTTGCCCACTCACTTAACCTATCTATATCCATTTGCAGACTCCTTATGTCCTCTTCACAACTTACTTTCCTACCTACCTTTGTGTCCTGAGTGAACAGGTCAAGCAACTGTGTATCTCCTTAATCAATCAGATTGAAGGATTGTGAAATTAAGGCATAAGGACTAAGAAGGAAGTGTAAATTTGAGTGGGTGAATTTAATGTCAAATCAGGTACAGAGAGAGAAAGAAAGATTGGATTAAGAGAGAGAAAAAAGACAGAAAGGAAAATGTTTTAAAAAATAATTTTACATTTTAAAATTTCTAACAACAGTTAAAACCTGAAGGAATAAGACGGCAAGTTTAGTTCATATCTACTGCGCAAATACAGCAACTTCACACCATTCAATGCATTTCAATGGTGAGTCAGACAGCGAGATGCCGTTTTCGCTAAGCCGATGGTGGAGTGGCCCAACTCGGACAGCAACTTTTGGATATTCGTGTTTAACTACGCATCTGCCCCTCGCCTGAAGTTGCAGTACCATTTGTACATAAATAAAGGCGAGCACAATTAGCCTCACTGTTATTTTGACAAGCAAAATCTGGGCCATTGTTTTCCTGCCCTGTGAATCGCATGATGCTGTTTTTCTATTTCAGTAATCTTAAACTATGTTGCTATGCTTTCTTACAGCTGTCATGTGGTATTTCTGCACACCCTTGACTACATATGCCAGTTTGTAAAAAAAAAAGTCTGAATTTATTGTTTTCAACATCAATTGTTCCTGTGGAGCGAGATGAGGTCTGCAGCGAAGGTTGTCATTCTGTGGACTTGTTTCAATTGTGGTACATTATGGGTCTATCTCATTGTTTCATCAAAGCAAGTTGTAATCTTTGAAGGATTGTCCAGAAAGTGGGAAGGAACACGTACAAGATGATTCCACTCAAGAAGGGAGGGAGGGAAATCAGCTGTGTCTTCTTGCTGTGCAACTTTTCATAAGAACTTGTTTACACAGCGCGTTGGCAGAGGTCTAGGCACAGGAGACCTGCCACTATCCCCTCTCCCCATGCCTCTACTGCACAGGCTGGGAGAGCAATGCATGATTAAAAAAAGGAAGAAAGAAAGAGAAAAATTAAATCTTTCTTGCTGTGCTTTGCCATCTGATGCAATCAGACCCCTTTAACTGAATCACAGGGCTTTGGCTCCCTCCAGAGTATCCCTTATTCGAAATATTAAAGCTTCGGGATGGCTCCGCTGAAAATATAATTGTCACTCCAGTTTGTTTTGGACTTAAAACCATAAGCCATTTGCAGCCGCAGCATGACATCTGTGGTTACCATGACTCGCTCGTGCAGATGTGCACTGCAAACACAAATCTGCTGAATATTTGTTGCTTTAGGATTTAATCGTTACTCATTGTGTTTCTACTAGCTTCTGGCGCTGTTTGAAAGGTAGTGTGACTCGCATTTGTAAGATTTCATTATGAAATCCTGATTTTAGTCCTGGATGGATCAAAATATTATATTTCAAGTGGAGACATTCATTTTTAACCCCTGATAAAATGGGCAAGATATTTTAGGCCCGATTTCAATCATGCCCGCCCAGGAGGAACGATGTGAGTGGGTAGTTAAAACGGTAGTCGGGTGCTACCGGCTGCGTTCCCGACGTATTTGTGTCTGCCGCCATTTTAACTGCTGACATCATTCGAACCCCGACGTAATCTTACCTGCTGATTGCGGCAGTAACAACCAGTGCAGTTGCATCCCTACCAGCTCTATTAGCTCTATTAAATGATTTACCTGTATAGCTCCATCCTTTATCCAAATCAACATGCTATGATATTGCACCATCTTGGATGTAGCATGTGACTGGTTTCGTTCTCACAAATGCAGAGCTCGGATCAATGGGTTGCTATGAGGCACGGTAAGCTCATCAAATGAAATTGCTTGCAATACGATTGAGGACTTTTTTTTGAGACAGTGGATAGAAACACTGAATCGTGAAAGTTGCTCACGTCGATGCAGTCCAACTGCTATTCAAAAATTGCAAAGCTCTGTATCTGTACCATATCCAATCAGGCAATTAATAGGAATAAGAGATCCATGATCATCTTCATTCTCGACTACGGTGGAGCCCAGCATGTGAATGCAAGCGACAAGGCTGAAGTGTTTGCAAATGTCTTCAGTCAAAAGTGCCAATTGGACGATTTCATATGGCCCCTTCTTGAAGTCCCCACCCTCGTAATTGCCAGTGTCCAGTCAATTTGTTTTACTCTAAATGACATTAAGAAGCAGTTAAGTGCTTTGCGCACAGTGTAGCCTACTGGCTTTAACAACATCCCACCTGCAGAGCCGATAAACTGTCCACCAGAACTAGCTACTCCCCTAACCAATCTATTCCAGTACACCATGACAGTGGCATTTTCTCAACAATATGGAAAATTGGCCAGGTGTGCCTATCCACAAAATGCAGGACAAATCTAAGTCAGCTAATTATCGCCCTATCAGCGTCCTCCCAGTCATCAATGAAGTAAAGGTAGGAAGTCTTCAATAGTGTCATCAAGCAATACCTACGCACCCATAACCTCACCAAGAACTTGCTCCTTGATGCTCAATTCAGGTTCCGTTCAAACCACTCAGCTCCAGACCTTGTCACAACCTTGACCCAGACATGGATGCAAGAGCTGCATGCCAGAGACAGGAGAGAGTAGCTGCTTTCGACGTCAAGGCAGCATTCAACTTGAGCAGGCCACTGAGGAGCCCTAGAAAAACTGATTGAAATGGAAAACCTCAATGACTGGAGTCATATCTGACACAAAGGAAGATGATTGTGGTTGTCGGAAGCCAATCAGCGTAGCCCCTGGTATTACTGCAAAAGTTCCTCAGGAAAGCTTTCTCAGCCCAACCATCTTCAGTTTCTTCATCAACAACCATCCTCTATCATAAGGTCAGAAGTGGGACTGTTTGCTGGTGATTCCACAGTGTTTAGCTCGATGCACAACTTCTCTGATAATGAAGCAGCCTACAGCAAGATGTGGACAACATCCAGGCTTGGCCTGAAAACTGACAAGAATGTCATCTAAGTGCCGGGCAATGATCATTTCATACACGAAAAGTTCCAGCCGCCTCTCCTTGATCTTCAACAGCACCACCATTACTGAGTACCCCAATATCAACGTCTTAAGAGTAGCCAGAAGCTTAACTAGTGATTATATCAACAACGTAGCTGCAAGATCAGGACACAAGCTGTGTACTCTGCAATGAGTGGCGTATCTCCTGACTGCTCAAAAGTTCTCTACCATCTACAAGGCTCAAGTCAGGAATGCGTTGCAATACTAATCACTTGTCTGGATGGGTGCATGTTCAACAACATTCAAGAACTCAACACCATCAAAAACAGAGCCTGTTCCTGTCATTGAACTCAATAACCACCCCTTCTATCACTGGCACATTGTGGCTACTGTAGGTACTATCTACAGGCTGCACTGAAGCAACTCATCAGCAGCTACAGAACTTCTACCACCGATTAGGACAAGAGTAGCAAGATCATGGAAACACCGCCATCTGCATGTTCGCCTCCAAGTCGCGCACCATCCTGATTTGGACATACACCACCAATCTGTCATCATCAGTGTTTTGAGATTCTGTAATTCCCCACCTAACACCATTGTGGCAGTACCTTCAATACAAAGACTGCAGCTGTACAAGCTGCCCACTACATTCTTCTCAGGACAACTCGGGATTGGTAAAAAATACCACTTTGCCAGCATCGCCCGCATCCCAACAGCAAATGAAAAAAAGAGGAGCTTGGCCATGTCATCCTACATGGAGGGTTGAATGCACGTTAGTCACTGTGTCAGGATGCGTTAAAAATGCAGACACAGAAGCATCATTGCTAACTTATTCAAACTTTCATGAATTTCTCACAAGTGTTAAAACATTGTTCCACCTCCTTCCTTAGTTGTTCTGTGTGCACATTTATCCATTTCCTTTCTTTCACCACTTCCCAACAGACCTGTTTGACTTCAGTCCCATGTGTTCCGTGACTTTCACTGAATGAGGGTATTCAGCTGTGCTTCTGAGGTGTGCATTTTGCTGATTTAGCTGCTTTATAATTAGTCGTTCTGGTTTGCAGGTTAAAACAAATTCTGCTCACCCAAATTGGAACATTTTGAAATAACGATTTGTTTATCAGCACTGAAAAACAGTTGCCATCTTTAAACTTGATTATATAATAAAGTGTGCCATCTTTTAATACCACTGGATTATGACCTGGAGCTTCCTGCAGAAAAAACTATTGCATGGGAAAGTTGTATGCACCAGAAGCTACAAATCTTTGTATGTGTGGACTGAGTTAGTTAATCTGCTGAAGTGAGTAATGTTAAAATAGGTGCCAGCCATTGCTCAGTGAGTAGTACTCTCCCCCTGAGTCAGAAGGTTGTGGGTTCAAGCCCCACACCAAAGACTTGAGCACAAAATCTAGGCTGTCACTGTAGTGCTACACTGTCGAAGATGCTGCCTTTCGGATGAGATGTTAAAGCGAGGCCCCGTCAGCCCTCTCAGGTGGACATAAACGATCCCATGGCTCTATTCGAAGAAGAGCAGGGGAGTTCTCCCCGGTGTCCTGGCCAATATTTATCCTTCAACCAACACGTAAAACAAATTATCGGGTCATTATCACATTGCTGTTCGTGGGAAATTGGTTGCCGCGTTTCCTACATTACAACAGTGACCACACTTCAAAAAGAACTTCATTGGCTGTAAAGCGCTTTGGGATGTCCTAAGGTCATGAGAGGCATTGTATAAATGCAAGTCTTCCTATTTTCTTTAATTTAGTTTGATTTTTTTTACTTGTATTTGATGGGAGGACATTATAAAAATCTGAATAGAATGCAACCGAACAATGACCAAAAATAAACACTAAAAATGAGAAAAGAAATTGTGCTTACATTTCTTCTTTCATGTGCTGAGGACATCTCAAAGCACTTTGCAGCCAATAAATTGCATTTGATTGTAGTCACCATTGTTATGTAGGCAAATGTAGCAGCCAATTTGCTCAGCAAGTCCCTACAAACAAAAAATTAGATGAATAGCCAGTTCATGTTTCTCTTGCTGCTGCTTGCGGCAGAAATGTTGGCCAGGACATCAGGAGAGCTTCTTGCTCTTCTTCAAATATTGCCATGGGATCTTTTATGTCCATTGATCTAGTAGGTAGGCCCTCGGTTTAATATTTCCCCTGAAAAGCACATCGTCGCACACCCTCAGTGCTGTGCTGAAGTGTCGGCCTAGATTATATCTAAAAACACTTAACAATATTCCACTCTCAAGGATCGAATCCCTTCTTCAATCTTGCACAGGAAAAGAACGAATGTGAAATGGATCGTATATTTTTCATGTTAACACAGTTTATTTTGGTCTTCATTTTGAACTCACTGGGATGAGGGTTTGTAATGGTAACGTAACAAGGCCCCCACTGTTGGTCCTCAGTGGCTGCGGAGCACTTAAATGTTTGATTTTTCAGAAGTTAGTTACATAGCAAGGCTCCCACTGCAATGCCCCAGCAATGTGCCTTAAGCCCAATATTAGAAAAGCATCCCCTGCTGAATAAATATGAATGAAATATAATTACATACGAGTAGCCTTTACCCTGTTGAATAAACACGATGCCTCCACAATTACACAGTGAGTAACCTTTCTCTGTTGAATTAACAGGAACTCCTTACAATTACACTAGGAGTAACCTTTACCCTGATGAATAAACAGGGAGTCCTGGCAATTACATGGGGAATAAACTGTGTGATATACCAATCTCCTTCCCAGTCCTTCCACTGCATCTGATTCTTGATCCAGGCATAGCAATTAAAACCATAATCTTGGATCCAAACATAAAACTTTCCTCAATTTGCATTGTTAGTCTCAGTGAATATCGTTCAACTGCCTGAACAGGCTCCCGTCACACTAAACACTTAAGTGGGTTCCTTGTAAAAGATCCTAATCTATAGAACAAAGTGTTGCAGTGCTGGTGATTAAATTAGTTGATCCATTGTTGTATTGTTACACTGCCTTTGCTACTTGTGTGTTATTCTATTAAGGCCACTGGTTCTGAAAAGACTGTTTCCATTTGCCGTGATGGAATATCTATTACAGAGTCGAATGGCTTAAATGCCCGTGCAAAGAAGTACTACAAGTTTGTAATAGAGACTTGTCTGTGACAGGTAAAATTTTGAGTGAGTTCTTCGGAAATAAAAATCAAGAGAGATGTGAAATGGGCTGTTGGTTCGGTATCACCCGTATCACACGATCACTCAAAGTCAAAATCTACTCCATTCATTTTAGACTCTCCCACCTTGATGGTCTCTAATGGAACTGACTGCCATATTAGCAAGGAAATAATGGTATTTTAGTCAAGACATTATTTAGTTATTTAAATAAGCATCAAAAGATTTATGAAGGTGATGTTGTTCTTTAGCTGACAATGACCGTTTAAGAAGTTGAAATATGTGCTTATCTCATTTATCTTCATTTCAGAATTAACAGCTGTGTTATAAACATTATGAACAAACTCAATCTGATGAATGCAGCTTTTACAAAAGAATGGATTATGAAGTATAATATTACAAACCTCCTGTCTCCTAGCTTCATAGGAAACCCGATAATCAGAGCAAGTGTGACTTCTATAAACTGTTTCTGTGCCAAGTTTCCAACCTTGTGTTCTATTTCTAATGCCCTCTAATTCCATATAAGTAGGCTAATTCCATAAACTGTATTTAAGTTTTCAATAACTGAGATTAGTACGTGTCTGACCTAATGAGGTTAGAATAAATATTCCAGAGGGGACAGACCATTTAATATATCATGAAGCACAATGGAATATTTCAATCATCTGGCTGTCTCCCATTTCAGCATAAAACATGCTAGGACACTCCATATAACTACTAGAAGACAGGGGAACTCTCAATTGATATGAGCTTTCAGAACCATTTTGGGACTGGGTTTGATCCAATAATCCCATTCAACTGCCTTTCCTTGGACTAAACTCTCAACAATCAGATCACTCCTTTGCAATAATCTACTAATAACTTGGTTGGGTGACATATCTGTTTAGAATATTGACTACTCATGTCTCCAACCTGTGGTCAGATGAAGCTCAGACTTCATCAGAGTGCGAATTACAGTTTATGGACTGCAGCTCGCAGTTTCTGTAGACTCTCTGGGTGGAATGGACACGCTAGTCCTTTTCTCGCTGCACAATTTCTTATTTTTCAAAAAAGTGGAAGAAATAAAATGATGTAAAATGCGTGAGGGAATGAACAAGGTCTGACGGGTATTTGTTTAGAACTTTTTCAGCCTCCTTATTTCTATGCAGAACATGTGCAGCAATGATTCTCCGTAAATTTCTGATGTTGAATATTATAATGTTGAATCAGATAAAAATACAGAATCACAGAACATTCCTCCATTTGTAAGATTCTGGGAGTAGGTTCTTTATGATTTTTTGAATCCACTGCACAAGTCATTGTGGTTCTCGAGGGGTTAACCAAGTGTTCCATTAGGGGGCAGCCCATGAAGCGTTGTGTGCTGCAGTGTCTCCCTAATGATATTGCAGTTCATTTTATTTTTAGACGATCTCCTAATGCATCTGCTACCTGGGACTAGAGATCGATAGTGCTTTTCTGTGCGTGACCCTGAAGTACGACAGAGTGAGTGACAGGTTGGGTCGGTCTTAGTTATTTCACATGTATGAGTCTGTGATGAGGAAATTGGGGGACTGAGAGAAAGTTAATGCTGTTTCAAAATAACTTTCATTTTGGTATGCAATTCAGTGAGACGAGAGACACTGAATATTACCTTTTAAATGATGTGCTTTTAACCTAGTGACTGAGGAGGGAGTAGGCTGAGAGAAAAATATGATGAGAAGCTTGCCGTGTAGGAGAGATGAAGATGAAGGTTAATTCAGGAAATATTCCAATTGAACTCTCTCCTACTCTTATCCAGCTCATTGCTACAGGGCTTTCAGTACGTTTCAAAGTCTCTGAAATGTTTTTTTTTAAAAGAGGTCAGTTTCCAAACCTTTGTACATTTTGATTACGCAGCGCTCGCCATACAATGACTTCATCAAATATATATAAATGCAAACTCTTAAAAGTATAATATAAAAAGAAAGGTTCACCACGATAGTAAAGGAACAGATGCAGACCAATTTTAAACTTTTCTATCGGTTGGTTGATGGTCCTGACAGACCTTGTGGATATATAGGTTTGAAATTATATCTGGAGGTATTTATTGAGAAATTCCCATTTTTCACCTATTTGGAGAAGGTTGCAAGGAATTGCATTTTTTTAAAATGAGCCTCTGATGGGATAAACACAGTTTAGAGACATGGAGATTTGATTCCTATGGAATGTTCCAGTGTTGGACTTCTATTAAAATAACCAAGAGAAAAATGCTTTTCACACCTCTTGCTGGAAGGAAGTGATCAGAATCAGTTTCAAATTAGATTGACCACAGCAGTTTGTTGAAGGAAGGTTATGCTTTACCAGTTTTGCAATCTGGCCACCAAAAATTGTCACTTTGTTTAAGCCAAATTTAGTTAAAAGTAAAGTTGTATTTCTGCTATTCTATTGTGGGCTGACATTGTCAGTGTGGGCAGAGTTAAGAGAACAATGATTGCATGTTCTTGCCCCTTGGCAGTCTGGAATATTGTTAACTGGCCATAAGAGTGTGACAGTGACTGATGTGATATGATGAGTCACAGTTTCTGACCCAGTGACAGAGAAATGGATCCAGGTGGGTTCAGAAACTGCTGCTTTAACCCTCTTTTCAAATCATTATTCAAAAAATACAAATTATGTCTTGAGATGAGAGAATGAGCAATTCTTTGTGCTTAATTTTGAAAAGCTAAAGCATATTGCTTGCTTAAAAGTGTATGTTTTAGGTGAAAGCTTTTTAATCATCAATCCTAGATGTGTGCTATCTATGTGTGAACTGGGAATTCTGAGTCATTCCTTCCTTAAGATGTTGTCCACAGCTCCTCTGGGAACTGGTGCACTTGTCCTTGCAGCTGCTAAATCCATATAGTGCAGGGTTTCAAAGGGATCATTTGCAGAAGCAAGGGAGTTGGAGCCTGGACAAATCTCACAGTGATTATTCTAGATATCAAGGCTTTTCATAGATAATTCTCGAGGATTAGGCCTGAGAGGGGAACAGATGAGAGCCCAGAATTTTATTTGGACATACAGGGACTCACTTACTGACTACGGAGGAGATTTGCTAAAAATAACTCTGGTATTTTGACAATTGACCTGCAGAATGCTGAACTAAGTTCTAAGTATCCATCCTCATCGTTTGAAGGGACAATTGATACCAGTAATGTCCAGCCCCTACACTTAATTAAAGTCATGGGTTCATGACTTAAAGTCTTGGGTTCATGACTTAATTAAAGTCTTGGGTTCATGTCACGCTACACGTAACCCCACCAGCGAAAAAAAGTTATCTGTTTTTAATTCAACGGGTCATTCTCTGTCTTTCTCTTCCTTTCGGATGTTTCTCCCTCTCTCTCTCTCTGTCTTTTGTTCTGGCCGTTTGTATATTCGGTGGTCCTGTAGGTAACACCTCTCTGTCTGAACACTTTGATCGCCTTGACAACGGGCAGTTGGAAAGATTATCTGTAATCACCAGGTATTGTTCTCTGACTATAAATGCGAAACGTCCAAGGAATTCCACTCACTCACCTGACGAAGGAGATAATCTCCGAAAGCTTGTGATTTTCAGATAAAATTGTTGGACTATAACCTGGTATTGTAAGATTCTTTACATTTGTCAACCCCAGTCCATCACCGGCATCTCCACATCTTAATTAAAGTCATGAGTAAAATTTTGGATTGTTGAGGTTCTTGGGATTCAAAGCTGTAACAATTTGAGAGATGTTACGAGTTACAACCCAGCATATTCCACATTACCTTGTATAAACACATTATACGCATGCAGTGAGTTAACATGCTCTCCATGTTCCTCTCCAAATTGGTATTGTCAGAGGATAGTGGAAAAGCAGTAAAATAGTTTTATCATTTTTAGCGATTTATAAGCAACTCACCACACAACTTCAATATATCTGTTTTTAGCTTTCCTTTTGGTAGTTGTGACTACTTTGCCAGTATTATTTCACTGAAAAGTTTAATTGTTGTTCCTACTAATAGAGATGTCTTGTCAGAAAAACCCCACAGGACCAGTGTCACTCGCTCATGATAACCACAACACACACACACAGACAGGAAAGGAAAGTCAAGAATAAACAATGGTTGTGACCTCATTGAGGATTCAGACACAGTCCCTTAAGTGATTTATTCAGTTATCAGTACCCTGCCATTGTATTACAGCCCATTACGAACTCCCAGCTATTGTTTATATTCTGTAATAAGCTCGTCTCCATTTTTTGTTGTTGTTTTGACTTTGCATCTTGCGTTACAACTGCTTTTTTTTAACAGTGGACCTTTGAATCCAGAGATAAAAGTATTGGAGGATATAACATGTGGCAATTAGCATGTGACAGGAACAAATGGTCTTATTGAAAAGTAACTCATTGAGTTTTAGCACTGTAATTTAAAGACAGTAAATTTAGCAACTATTCTTGAGTTGATGTTCCTGTGTGGACGCCCACAGTTTGATGGAAATGAACCAAACACAATTGCATCTGTGTTGCGCAGCAGACGTGATGCCATGGGCTGCACGTGCTTGAGTTCTGCTGCAGCAAATCGGCTTCTTCGGAGCTCCACAATGGGAACGGAGACGTAACTTCTCAAAGTAATTTTACTTTGGATCTCTAAAGTCATTGTAGAGAGGAAAGTTCAATGCCATTGGTCTGAGATGGATTCAAATCTAGCTGCTTGGAGGGAAAGGGATAATATGCTGACTAACTCTTACCTTGAAAAATTATAACAGTAACTGTAAAGGCTTCCAGAAAACAGCATTTTAGTCTTCAAAATTACTCGGGGAAGTGGGAGGTGGGAGGTGAGATACCATAAACCAGAATGAGAAGAGCAGAGTCTAGTGCCATGGCTTGCTTGTTACTTAAGGCATCAATGACCCTGATTTTGAAAATGATTGCAGCAAAGCGTTATTTAATTTTACAGTTGTAGTGGGATATAACTGAATCTTCTGTATGTACTGTACGATTAAGCAGTTGATGGCTCGTGAACAGCAAAATACCATTCTCAGAGTCGATACTGTATCCCAAGTGTGCAAGGATCAACACTGGAGTCTGAGAAGTCAGCCACATGGCAAGTGAGACTGGTGACAGCTGTGGCTACTTCATTTTTACAATAACAAAATTAAGCCTGTGCCCATGCATGTGCAGCAGAGAATACACTGCCAGACACTTGGAGCCAGTGGCTGTGCAGGGGAGGGGAGTGTTCTTCATTACAAATGAGTCCATTTAGAAAGTAGTGTCCAAGAGAACGCCTCATTTGTGGGTAGCAGTTGCTCCTATGTTAAGATACAGACGCGAGTCATTATTCAGAATTGGAGAGCCGAAGAGCAAGGCTGGGGTCTCCAAGTTTTAATATCTTTCCATTGAATGGATACTCCCATTTCTTGTTTTTCCTCTCCAAATGCAGTACTAACCATTTCACTAATGTATCTATGTTCTTCTGAAGTCTTTTACAGTGCTTCTCACTGTTTGCCAAAACCCCTTTTGTGTTATCAGCAAAAAATAATACTGTGCTCCCTATGCAAGTCAAAATCTATAATATACTAGAAATCTTATGTCACACTGCTTTTTGACCAGATCTTACTTCCTCTAAACATATTTTATCACACTTTTGTGTCAACTTTTCCCATTTTAAATTCCTATGTCCGTATTTATAATGGAAACTGCCTCTGTAAATTTGTCATGCTATAATTTCACACTCCCTCCACTGGTGGTGCTCTCGAGCCTTAGTATTATGACTCCCAGCTCTTAAAACTATCCCCCCTCCTCCAAGCAGCTCGACTTCTCTGCTTTCCAAATAGGATAAAATTTTGCTATTTAACTCAAAATAATATAATACTTTGATTTTACATAAAAATAAAGACAGAATTTGTGACTTTAAAATGGTGATTAACTCGTGTGCCATTATCACAATTATCACATGCCCTTTAACTACGTTTCACTTGAAGACTACACTTGATCTTGACTCCTGTGTGCAACAGCACAGGGGATCGACCACTCCTGTGTGTATGTGTGTGTATATGTGTGTGTATATACATATATACATATAGAGATAGATTGATTCAAATCATAGTTGATTTGATTTGTGCTCTACCATCTTCACAATGAAAGAAGAAGCATTTGAGCATGATCCACTTCAGAAAACACATTCACCTCCTAGTGCAAGTCAAATGTATTATTCATTTGTGTGTTTTTATTTGGATGCCAACATACGGAACTAATGTGACCTAAATAACTTTAAAAGTATGGGCCGTGAGTTAAGAATTTTGCTGGGCCCAAACCATCATTTATTAGACTCCCCTCCCCCCTGTAGTGCACAAAATCCTGGACAAAAACAAAAGTAAGAATTAACAATCCTATGCTTGTGGGTGAGGTACATTTTTAAACTTAGAATTCAGAAACACATAGTTAGTCTCTGCAGGTTTAATGTAATCCTCTCTCCAGATGACATTATATGATAATCCATCAGGTCATGTACACCAGTTGTACACACTTTGTGTACATGGAAGTGAAAACGCAATTCAGATTCTATGATCTGTAGTGAAGTAAGGTTCTTGATAAGGACATAATAGTGTTGTGTCTGTACTTTACATTGCAGCTCGAGAGAATGCAGAAGTAACAAGGCATT
The DNA here is from genome assembly GCF_035084215.1 of Heptranchias perlo. Taxonomy (NCBI): domain Eukaryota; kingdom Metazoa; phylum Chordata; class Chondrichthyes; order Hexanchiformes; family Hexanchidae; genus Heptranchias; species Heptranchias perlo. The sequence goes on from NC_090338.1 coordinate 21,657,310, forward strand.
TAAAATGCACAGAACAACAGCACTATAACAGTGATGTAGAACGATGTGTAGAAAATTGCTTTTTCAGTTGGTGGAATCATATGGTTAGTGTGAGCCCAGGAGCTCGCAAGGATAATCACGCTTAAGTGGCTTCTATTGTATGCCCGAACGTGCTCCAGGACCTGATGCATGCAATGTTCTCTGTCATCCATTTCTTTATTTGCATGCACTGAAGACAACATGATTTAAATTTTGGTTAACCTCAAAGTACTGACTTTGACTGTCATTTGAGGGTGAAGTGTCCTTGTTCTTTACTCATAGAGTCATAGAGTCATAGAGTTATACAGCACAGATAGAGGCCCTTCGGCCCATCGTGTCCGCGCCGGCCATCAGCCCTGTCTACTCTAATCCCATATTCCAGCATTTGGTCCGTAGCCTTGTATGCTATGGCATTTTAAGTGCTCATCCAAATGCTTCTTGAATGTTGTGAGGGTTCCTGCCTCCACAACCCTTTCAGGCAGTGAGTTCCAGACTCCAACCACCCTCTGGGTGAAAAAAGTTCTTTCTCAAATCCCCTCTAAGCCTCCCGCCTTTTACCTTGAATCTATGTCCCCTTGTTATAGAACCCTCAACGAAGGGAAAAAGCTCCTTCGTATCCATCCTATCTGTGCCCCTCATAATTTTGTACACCTCAATCATGTCCCCCCTCAGCCTCCTCTGCTCCAAGGAAAACAAACCCAATCTTCCCAGTCTCTCTTCATAGCTGAAGCGCTCCAGCCCTGGTAACATCCTGGTGAATCTCCTCTGCACCCTCTCCAAAGCGATCACATCCTTCCTGTAATGTGGCGACCAGAACTGCACACAGTACTCCAGCTGTGGCCTAACCAGTGTTTTATACAGCTCCATCATAACCTCCTTGCTCTTATATTCTATGCCTCGGCTAATAAAGGCAAGTATCCCATATGCCTTCTTTACCACCTTATCTACCTGTTCCGCCGCCTTCAGGGATCTGTGAACTTGCACACCAAGATCCCTCTGACCCTCTGTCTTGCCTAGGGTCCTCCCATTCATTGTGTATTCCCTTGCCTTGTTAGTCCCTCCAAAGTGCATCACCTCGCACTTTTCCGGGTTAAATTCCATTTGCCACTGTTCCGCCCATCTGACCAACCCATCTATATCGTCCTGCAGACTGAGGATATCCTCCTCGCTATTTACCACCCTACCAATCTTTGTATCATCAGCGAACTTACTGATCATACCTTTTACATTCATATCCAAGTCATTAATGTAGACCACAAACAGCAAGGGACCCAGCACCGATCCCTGTGGTACCCCACTGGCCACAGGCTTCCAGTCACAAAAACAACCTTCGACCATCACCCTCTGCCTTCTGCCACTAAGCCAGTTTTGTATCCAAAGTGCCAAGGCACCCTGGATTCCATGGGCTCGTACCTTCTTGACCAGTCTCCTGTGGGGGACTTTATCGAAGGCCTTACTGAAATCCATGTATACCACATCCACTGCGTTACCCTCATCCACACGCCTAGTCACCCCTTATTCCTTTGTAGATGGTCAGTTGTTAATGAAAACTGAAGTTTGTGTTCTTTGGTTGGTAGATGGGATTTTTTTTTCTCATAGTAAAAATGGTAAAGTTGTGGATCGTCCAGTTATACTTTCATATAAAACAATTCCTTTGAAGTGCGCAATAGTCTTTGTAGCCGCTAATAGAGAAGTCACTTTAGATTGGTTCATGCTGTCTCATACCCACCCTAAACATCCACTGGGGCACAGTTTATGACATGATTGCTGAGGTTCATAACTATCATCATTTTCCTCTTACTTTGTTGTTTGATGGGCATGGTTGATTATTGGTTAATTGGCTGAGATGGTGCTCTGCTGGGGCTCAGTGGTAGCACGTTCACAGAAGGTTGTGGGTTCAGGTCCCACTCCAGAAACTCGAGCACCATTGCGGTACTGAGACAGTGCTGCACTGTCGGAGGTGCCATCCTTTGAATGAGATCTTAAACCGAGGCCTCGTCTGCCCTCTCAGGTGGATGTAAAAGATCCCATGGCACTATTTCGAAGAAGAGCAGGGGAGATCGCCCCAGAGTCCTGGCCAATATTTACCCCTCAGCCAATACCTAAAATAGATGATCAGGTACTTTATTCCATTGCTGTTTGTGGGACCTAGCTTTGTACAACTTGGTTGCTGCATTTCCTACATTACAACAGGGACTACACAAATACTTCATTAGCTGTAAAGCACTTTGGGACATCCTGAGGTTGTGAAAGGTGCTATATAAATGCAAGTACATTCTTTCTTCTTTCTTTCTTATACTGATGTATTGGCAGCAGGCTGAGAACAGGTTAAACATTCATGCCTTCACCTGGGGAATGGTGCAAAGAGAAGTGGAAGAGTGCAGGCCCAAAATATAAAAATGAATTAAGCTAAATGATATAAAAATATTGTCAAAGAATTTACTTTTGACAGCCGATGATTTCACAGACACAGGTGTGCTTTTGCAATGCAAACAAAGATCACAGTTTAACAGCCCTTCTCTTGTGTACGTTTATAAATTTGCATTTCAATAGCTGTTCTTAAAATAGTGTCCAAATAGAGGATGACAAATGATCAGGTAAGTGATAGGATTAATATTTCCACAAGTGAGTTATGGTCCGTTCACAAATGGAAATATTAATCAGATCCTGCAGTCAATCATCTGTTCTGTTCTATGCCCTGCATTTTAAATTAATTCAAGCCAAATTTGTTTTTATGATTGTGTGCATTTTTAAAAATTCAACCATAGAGTGCTCATCATCATTTCATGTGAGCTGCTTCTCACCTCTGTGCCAATGTGGTTAAACATGTCTCAGAAATGCACTAATAGAGATTACCTGTTGGATCGAAGGAGTTGTGAGGCATACAGTGCTGCAGTGTGGTACAATACAGCTTTGTGGCGAATTACAGAAGACCCCAACATGATGTGTTTATGCCAGGCTGTTCTCTTTTTCTTAGCAATTTGTTACTAAGCAGTATTGCCAGAGGGCTGGATGCAACTCCAGTCCTCTCACCCATGGACAATATGTGGTGTAGGATGAGTGAGTGGGAAGGAGAGAGAGCTTTGCTCGATGTGTAACTGCTTTATAGCTTGTCATACCTAACTTGGGAAGAGCTCTTCATAGGAGAGTGTTCAAAAGACTTTAGACCCAAATTCCTGGGGTTGGGATGTGCAGAGAAAGGGTGACTATCCCTCTGGAGTGCTGAAATTTGGGGAAGAATCTGGATTCACCAGGTTTCTGCCCTATGCACAAGTCTTCCGCTCACACCCCCTCCACCCCTGTCCATGTCAAGGGGACATGGCTGAGTTGTTCCTGGGCTACTCTGGGAATTCTACCCATTATGCCCATATAAGGCCTATAAGTAATATATTTTACGGTTTGAGTCTTTAAGCAAAAAAGCTGCAAGGTATTTTGTTCCAAAGTATAATAGCTTTATAAAGAAGTTATAATAAGTAACAAAGATGTTAAAATAAAAGAGTACAATTAAACATGTTAGTAAGATGAATGCAACCTGACAAAGTTTATCACTGTCTAAGACCTCAAAGTGCACTTTCGAAGATCTTGATTAGTTGAGCAGTCCAGCCTCGGTCTGAGAACGTTCTGATCAATACGAAGAGGTACCCAACTTATATATGTTTTAGACACAATTAGTTGTATATGGGCCTCCCATCAATCATCCTCTCTATCTCATGGGGCTGCTATCAGTCCTACTTCCATATACATACAACATCTGACTTTACCACCTCCCTCATGATTAGTTGCTTCCGAGATGTCAAGAACTCTTATCTTTACCCGAAGCATGATAAAGCTAGAGACAGCTGCCCTTTCGTAACATAAACAGGAGATGGGGATGAAACCAGATGCTCATTACTTAGAGGCCTTCTCTTGCACAAGGATATAAAAAGCTAGTTTTGGATAGGCAGAAAGCCTTTGTTCGCAGGGAAAACTGACATAATGCTTTTCCCTAACAAGGTTAACAATATTTTAGAAAGCTTGTATAATGTATTTCTTACAAGGCCCAATGGAACTCTCGGCAACTGAGGGCTGGCATGAATTCTGCTCAGGGCTCTGTAAAGGCCCCAAAAGGTAGAAAAACAAAGATAATGAATCCTGCAGGAGATTGATTACCTTCACAGTCATGGCACCGAACTCCCTTAGGAGCTGAAGAAAAGCTCACTACACGTTTGCTTCAGCCTTCTTGGTCCTCAGGTCAGCCCTCCCAGGCACTGGTCTAATTTTCCTCCTGGCAGAACAGGGGGGAAGCCTCTAGAGCACGCTTACAGATGCAGGCTGGGGTCTTCGTCTATGGATATGGGAGGCCACTATCCCACACTTTTGTCAGTGCAGTGGGACTCCTGTAATTTTGGGGTCTTTATTTTGTACCTAATGCATGCTAGACTTGGCCTGGGTGTATTTGCTGGGATAATGTAGAGTGAAGTTTATGCTGCTTCTAACTGGTAATAATGACCGAACAGTGCTCACCAGGACAGTGAGGAGGAAAAATTCCTCTGCATTTAATTCACCCTAGAAAGGCTGTGAGGAAAGATAGTGTGATAAATGGAGATACCACACTGTACACCATGAGGTTAGGGTTAAGAAATATTGTCAGAGCAGAATAAAGAGAGCTTTGGTTGGCATCTAACTCATGATATACCCTAGCTGGATATGCTTGATGCTGACATGGGTAAAAGACAGAAGGGAAGGGAGCTGAAGTTGACCCATCCTATTATCTAACTTAGAAATGCCCTCGAAAGGGCTCCAGCTCTGACATTCCTCACCTTAGTGAGCACAACATCACCCAAAAAATGAGATCACGTAACATAGAATGTATGCTGATACATTGTTTGATTTATTAACCACTCATGCAATGTTGCAGACCATCAGCTTAATTTTATGCATTGTGCCGATGGGATGGGTGTCCTGGTCTGGTAAATGATAGCAGAGGTCAGGCTTTAACAACTCAGCTTTTAGACTGATTGGAGACCACAAAAAATGTGTATGGTATTCCATAATCCTGCTACATCTAGTGCAACCTGATCCATGATTCTTGTTAAGTGGACTGTAGTAATTACCAGTCCACATCTGCATGGATCACGTTTCATGCAATCGGCCTTTCACTGACACCAAGCATGGCCACTGGTAGATAACAGAATGAAATCACCACTTTATTAATTTACACATTCACTTCGGATTTCTTCAGAGGCTGGGTAACCTGATATTGCTTTATTTTGGGAATTTATACTATCAGATTTAAAGGATCAGTGTCACCCGGTAAAAGCACGTTGCCAACGTTAACAAACTATAGCAATAACATAATTAGTTGCAGTGGCATTGTTACCCCACCCTAAACCACACATATATTCATGAAGAAATGTACTTGACATGAATGTTCAGTGACCAGTATCGTGGACTTTTTTGAAGTGAGTTTTCCAAGTGGGCTGTTCCATTGTTTGCCTGAATACTCCTCCCAATATGAAACCTATGAATCTTTAAAGCTGTTTGAATTGCATACTTGCAGCCTCTTCAGTATGTAAGAAGTAGCAAGGAGACTTCTTCCAATTTAATGCTCAGGATGATTTCTCACACTTGTATGTAGAAATGCAAGTTCAAGTTCCCAAAGCCACTGTCATTGGTTTGCATCAGTTGCAAAAGCTGCAGAAATCTGATTTTTAAATTAACTTCTTTTCAGTTGAAAACATGGTATAAAGTGTTCTGAATGGACTCCATATATAATACAAAAAGTAGTGGTTGTCTGGCAGAGGATTATTGGTAATAATCCAGTCAATTGTGAGTGTCATTGTGCCTCCGTCTTCAGGCAGTTGTCATCTCTTATGATACTTGATGCCAGTCTAAGGGGTAAAACACATGGAAGCCAAAGTTTCTCGGGTCGCAATCCTGGTAGTTACCGAGTGGTGTGCTCCAGTGCTGGCCCTGCTGGTGTTTTCAGGGTCAGTGCAAGGGTATTTCATTAGCACAAGAAAGATGGGACAAAAAAAACTAATGGTGTATTGTTTTTAATTCATTCATGGGATGTGGGCGTCACTGGCAAGGCCAGCATTTATTGCCCACCCCTAATTGCCCTTGAGAAGGTGGTGGTGAGCCGCCCTCTTGAAACGCTGCAGTCCGTGTGGTGAAGGTTCTCCCACAGTGCTGTTAGGTAGGGAGTTCCAGGATTTTGACCCAGCGACAATGAAGAAACGGCGATATATTTCCAAGTCAGGATGGTGTGTAACTTGGAGGGCAATGTACAGGTGGTGGTGTTCCCAAGCGCCTGCTGCCCTTGTCCTTCTAGGTGGTAGAGGTCGCGGCTTTGGGAGGTGCTGTCGAAGAAGCCTTGGCGAGTTGCTGCAGTGTAGATGGTATACACTGCAGCCACAGTGCGCCAATAATGAAGGGAGTGAATGTTTAAGGTGGTGGATGGGGTACCAATCAAGCGGGCTGCTTTGACCTGGATGGTGTGGAGCTTCTTGAGTGCTGTTGGAGCTGCACTCATCCAAGCAAGTGGAGAGTATTCCATCACACTCCTGACTTGTACCTTGTAGATGGTGGAAAGGCTTTGGGGAGTCAGGAGGTGAGTCACTCGCTGCAGAATACCCAGCCTTTGACCTGCTCTTGTAGCCACAGTATTTCTGGCATCCACATGCCCCATGCCCACAGAAACTTTAGCTTTCTTAGGTCCTGTGCGTGGTGGGTGGGGGGGGGAATGGGGCTTTGTAGCATAGCCCTTCTGACTCCAGTAACATTCTCCTTGACCACCTGAGCAAGAAAGTTAATCTTTTGTTAAAAAAATTTGCACACTTTGGGGCTCCAGGCTACTTTTCTGGCCTGTACATCATTGGTGAGGCCCACGTGCATCCTTGTGGACACTGGTACATCTCCACTCACTCAGTGCGCTGGTCACTGTTATGATGCCTGATCCCATCGATGTCTGAGGAGCAGGAACTCCCAGCTTCGGAAGTCTCTACACCCGGCTGTGATTTGCCTTGTAGGGCACAGATGTAAGTTCCACCTGTTACAAGACATTGAGGAAACCCCTAGAAGTGGGTCTCTGCCCTTTTCCCAAAGGCAATCCGATTTCTTGCCAGAATTACAGCGAGACACGAGCAGAACTCGCGAAGAATTTTGGGGCGCAAATAACCTACCCTGTGTTACCTGGTACAACAAAAAGGTTTTAGTTCCTGCTTTGATGACCACATTCATTCATTCCTAGATTTCGTCTCCCATTTAATAATTTTTTCAACAGAGTTGCAAACAATATAATACAATCCCATTTGTTTCATTTGATTGCATTGCAGGTGCCAAGGGTAGTGCTACAATGAGACCGTACACCTGTGTGTGACTTGAGTTGGATCTGCAACAGAGTAAGGGACGGAGATAATTTCAGGTAAGCTCAAGTCCTAATGGCTGCTGGGGGTGGGCAGGGAGAAGATAATTATATTTCTTTCTGTGCCAGCTGTGAAATCTTGCAGTATAGTTTTTACATTCTGATGTTGGTTTTTACTCAAGCTTCATAATGAAATTCAATAACTTTGGCAGCAGGTATGATGGTCTCTGCATGATCTAACATATTTCCCACTATTTAGAGTCCTACAAAGGACTTCATTGGATGACAGACCTCTTTTAAATCTTCCTGAAGTTCCCTTTATTTTAGGCGGACCCTTATTTTGCATTTTTACATAGAATTCACAGCACGGAAACAAGCCATTTGGCCCAACAGGTGTTTATGCTCCTCACTAGCCTCCTCCCACATTACTGCATCTAACCCCATCAATATATCCTTCCATTCCTTTCTCCCTTATGCAGCTTCCTCTTAAATGCACCTATGCTATTCGCCTCAACTACTCCATGTGGTAGCAAATTCCACCTTCTAACCACTCTGAGTACAGAAGTTTCTCTTGAATTCTTTATTGGATTTATTACTGACAATCTCATATTTATGGCTCCTAGTTTTGTGGAAACATCTTCTGTGTCTACGCTATCTTTTAAAAATGTTTTCCCTCCCCCCAAATCTGTCAGGTATTGCCTACCCTCTTTGGAATAATCGGGTTAATTCTGCAATCCTTCCTTCCCAGTAGGTTTTCATTCTCACAGGGAACATAGGTCACAGAATCAGGACTAGATTGTTGTAGCTCTATGTATGACCAACGCACCCTTCAAGTGTGGTGTCCTGCATGGATCACAGTTCACAGAATTAGCCCTGCTGATAGCCATTGCCCATGCCAGTAAAGTGAAGTGCATGCAGTTACTTTTTTTTCCTCTTCCAAATGATTTCACCCCTGCGCTCCTTCTCTCCTTGAATTTTCACAAGCAATCACCGGCCTCTAGTCCCTCATGTAAATGGTGGCTCTTCATATACGAGTCTGGAGAGTGAATGTAGGTGCAGGGTTTAATTAGATTTCCATCCAAAGTCGACACCCATGCACTTTCACCAAGACTCAGTGAGTAGTGACGAGAAGCAGGAATGCTGGCCAATCTTTCATCTGTATGGACAGGGAGACACTGAAGCCATGTTGTGCCCCCCACCACCCCACCCCACTATGGTCACTTTAACTGAGATTGCCTAAGTCAACCACATGAAACCCAGGATTCTCCTACTTGGCCAGAACATTATGAAATACCCTCTGAGCCATACTCCTGGTGCTTTAACAGTCAAAAGTAATACTAGTTGCTGTGTTTCACCACTGCTATTGTACCAGCATTATAGATAATGCAGGCAACACACAATATGAATTACTCTCTGCCAGTCATTGGTATCAGTTGTTGGGAAGGTGAGTTATTTTAATGACTCTGTTTGTTGTTCAGCTCTATGTGTTTTGACTCATTTACCTGTTAACCCACTTACAGCTGAGTCCCGATAAAGGTACCAGTTTGCCAAGAAATGTTGTGTTTGAACCCGATTTTGGCTTTGATTAGGTTTGTTCGAAACGCCACATAAAAACATATCTTTGCCCCGCAGCACATTGAGTTGCTCAGTCAACAACTTAATCAAAGCAAGAATAGAACAAAAAAAACATAACTTTCAGAAATATGCCACTGTTTTAAGGCGATGGTTGACATTCTTTAGTGAGATGAGCATTTAAATGAAAAATTAGGAATGCTGTATCCTTCAATTATAAATGCTGTATGAGGGAATTAATGGGAAAGAGGCTTGATTCATTACAATTTGGGAATAATGGGAAATTATTTGGTCCTTTTAGAATTCTAAATGGTGGAAATCAGTTTAAATTCTATTTGACGTAAGTGAATCGCAAATTAGTGCATCGGGATTCCTATATTTTATATACAATTTTTCAACTAAATTTTATGGTATAACACTTCAAATAAATATAGTGATGCATAGTACAATATTTAGCAAAATAGATATTCTGACCCCACCAATCCCTGAAAGACCTTTATAAAGGGGAAGCTTTGGTCTACTAAAACTCTGTTGATTGAATAATGGGAAATAATTTGGACTATTGGAATTTTCCGTTTGGCACAGATTAGTGTTTATGTTGAGTCGATTTTGTATAATGTGAGATTCACTGGTGCTTGAGAACCACAAATGTGGTTCTGGTTGCTCCCCATGGATTAACCTTTCTATTTTTATGATACCTCATACAAGGGGTTACTTGATGTATGAGGGAGGAATATTTTCCACTCTTGGTTCTATGATACTGCTAAGCATTATGATACAGCTTTGATGATCTGCCAAGCCAGGCGTAACTTCATCCTTAATACAATATCATTGTGTGCTTCCCAGCGCCTCTCTATATTTTCAGTTGTCTAGACTTTAAACCTGAGATTACTGCTTTCTGTCAGTTGCTATATTTACCACATTAGATCTATTTATGTATCAATTTACTTAAAGTCTTTATATACAACAGAACTCAATTTAGATGAAAGCAGCTAATTTACGGTGAGGTCCCTGTCATCAAGATCAGAATACGTCTGATAAATAATGGTGGAAACTAAACACAGTAGAGTTGCAATCAAATATTGCAGGCAAGGTGCAAATGTAGAATATAGACTAGGGAAAACACTATGAGCATGACACTTACTGCCAATGAGCCAGCATTTCAACAGTAAGTGATCAGATATGAGCTGTTTAAATACTGATTAGGACAAGGTTGGTCTGGTGCCAGTGGGCATCAAGTTTGGCAAGTTGGCTAGATGAAGAGCGTTTGATGCCAGTGGGTATCAAGTACATAGTTGGCAGGATGATTGTTTGATGGTAGTGGACATTAAGCTTCAGATGATTTTGTAGAAAATGGCAGCAGTAACATGCATAGAAATTTATAGTCATTAAGGCAACAAAATAATAAACAACCGCTATTCAACATCTGTTCAAGATGAGCAGGTTGATAATTGTTTAAAGAATTAAGTGAAGCTGCAGGAAATCATGTTCTGATAATCACTGAGGAATTTCAATAAACATGTTAAGGGGACAGATCAAGAACAACTGGAAAGAAGGTGTGAATGTAGAAATAATATAACAGTAACAAACTATGAACCCTTCTCAACATAATCACGTGAGCGGAAAACGAGGGCATCTGCCAAGTTAGACTTAATTATTGTACTGCAATGGAAGTAGTTAGCAGCCTAAAAGTAGATGAAAACTTGGATTACAATGATCACCAGTTGGTTCGGTTCAATTATGTGATCGGGATGTGTGCCAGGCTCACCCCACCCTCCTCTCTCCCGCAATATCCTCCAAACACCCCCTCCCCATCACTTACCTGGAAAACGCTGGGCAACCAAGGGTCGCCCTATCTTTGGCACCCAGCAGCCGCTGTATACCCTCTTCCTGCCATTTAGGACGGGAAATAAATCGGCAGCATTTAAATGGATGCACTGCAGCAACTCGCCAAGGCTTCTTCGAGAGCACCTCCCAAACCTGCGACCTCTACCACCAGAAGGACAAGGGCAGCAGGCACATGGGAACAACACCACCTGCATGTTCCCCTCCAAGTCACACACCATCCCGACTTGGAAATATATCGCCATTCCTTCATCTGGGTCAAAATCCTGGAACTCCCTTCCTAACAGCGCTGTGGGAGAACCTTCACCACATGGACTGCAGCGGTTCAAGAAGGCGGCTCACCACCACCTTCTCAAGGGCAATTAGGGATGGGCAATAAATGCTGGCCTTGCCAGCGACGCCCACATCCCATGAATAAATTTTTTAAAAATGAGGCCTGACAGTTAAAATTGCCAAAGGGCTCCTGCTGCCGCTGGCAGCCAGGAAATTAATTCCCAAGAGAAGTTTGCCGCCAGAAATTCAATGCGTGTTAAAATATTTCCCACTATTTCTGTCACACCTATCTCTGATGCATAAACCTACTTATTTATTATACTTACCTCTGATTGAATCCTCCTGAATCTTAGTTTGTAACAGTTCCCTCACCTGGGGCCCGAATTTAGCAGGCCTGCGGGTTCCCAGCGGGTGGTCCTCCGGGAGCGTGGTCAACACACTCGGCGAAATTAGTGGGTTGCCCACGCGATCGTAGCAGGCAACCCACTAATAGGAATCAATTACCTGCTCCTCCGGGGTCCACGGCGCTGGCCTGCGCGTCGGTCGGGCTGCGCATGCGCAGTACGATCTGTCAGCTGGAGGCTCTCTAGTTAAAGGGGCAGTCCTCCACTGACAGATGCTGCAACCAATGGGACAAATTGCAGCAGGGGGAAGGCTGCTCCCAGTTTAATGATGCCTCACCCCAGGTATCATCAGATGGGGTGAGGAGGAGGGGGAGGACACAGATCTTCCCCCCCGGCGGGCGGGAGGAAGCGGCCTGCCTTTGCCACCAAGAAGGCCTGGCTCGAGGTGGCAGAGGGGGTCACCTGCGCCACCAACATATGGCCCACCTGCATACAGTGCAGGAGGCGCTGCAATGACCGCAGTAGGTCAGCCGCAGTGAGAACACAAAGTCTTTCCCCTACACTCCGTCTGCCACAACACTGCCCCCACCCCACATCTCCTTCGGCACCGCCAACACTATTCTGTCACATCACCCTTCATACCCACTCACACCCCATCCTCATCTTACCTCCACCTACTCACCTCGCCAGTACTCACCCTGCCACTAACACGCAACCCACTCCTCATACAATCTCATTGCTCCATCCCATACTCACCCTCTCGTGCATCTCCCTCACGGCCAGCCTCACTCAACCTGCCACCACCTGTGCTGCAGCCACAGGGCATGCATCACATATGTGCAGTAGGCAGCGTAAGGCAAACGTCTCGTCAGCATGAAGGGGGTGCGCAAGGGTGTCTGAGGGTTTGTCATGGGTGTTACCCATATTGAATTTCAGAGCAACAAACAGCACACATTATATTGACACCACCACTGCCATGTCTCCGCGAATCCTGTCCGTTGTGTCCAATAATGCCCACTCCTGGGTATCACTATGAGGACCCACCACTGATGCCACCCATCGTGTTACTGCAGAGTAGGTGCAGGTGTATTTGCAGGGCTCGTCCGCGCAGACGACTGAGAGACATCGGCGGTGTAGCCGGCTGCACCCTGGAAGGATGCGGAGGAGAAGGTGTGGAGGGCAGTGGTGACTTTGCCAGCGACAGGTAAGCAGTTGGTGCTGGGGCCAGCCAGGAGCAGCTCGGCATAAAAGAGGCTGCAGATCTCCACGACTACATGGCGAGCGAATCTGCGCCTCCCTGTGCACTGCTGCTCGGAGAGGTCCGGGGAGCTGCGCCTCGGTCTGTGGACCCTGTGGCGAGGATAGTGCCCTCTGCGACGCGTCTCTCTCTGCGGTAGCCCTCCCTCCTGCTGTGCAGGTGGGCGTGCAACAACACCGTGTTGGGGGGATCCACGTCTCTGCGGCGGACGGCTGGACTGCGAGGCTGCTGGTGCTGGTCATGCTCTTCGTCCTCCGAGGGTCTCCACACACCACCCAACTGGCAGGTGTTGGTCTGAGGGGTTGTGCAGGGTAGGTGTGTGGTTCCTCGGACTGGGGCTGCGGTTTCGTGTCGGTCTGTCCTCTGGCTTGGCGGGGGGTGGTGGAGGGCAGGGGTTGCCCTATGTGACGCGGTGGCCTCCTGCGTGGGTGAGGGCTCTCCCCCGTGGAGCGCACCTTGGCACCTGCCACAGGCTGCTGGCTGCAATACGCCTGGTTGGAGGGAGACTGTTTCCCCCAGTGTGGGAAACTCACTGCCTTGAACCGAAAATCCCACACTTCCTCTTTTGACAGCTGCTTCAGCTCATTAACTGACCACAACGAGCAAGGTAAGTACTCTCAAGTGGAACCCCGCTGGCTTTAATTGCCTGCGGGATTCCCACCAGCAGGGCTTGCGCGCGCAGCCCCGCACGTCAGCGCGGTACCCGGAAGTGGCCGGGATTTCGTCGCAATCCGGTCACGAGACCGGAGATCGGGATTTTCGGGGCCACCCCGCTGGGAACCCGCCGGAAACACGATCCTAAAATCGAGCCCCTGATGTCTGTACAAATTGGACCTAATGCTTCCCGTTGTCACTTCTCCTGCCATCCCAAGAATCTCATTCATCGTGCTCTTCCTCCTTCTCCAGTGCCTTTACTCCACTTCCCTGTTGCTACCCCTTGCTCCCACCTTTCGCTGGTCTTGCCCCATCCCCCCATCTTAAGCGGTGGTCCCCGCTGTTAATCCATCCCCATCTGTTTCACATGTTCCATTCCCCCGTCCCCGTCTCCCCCAGCCCCATGGTCCGAAACTGTTTCTGCACCCAGTTCCCAGCCATCAGCCAGGAATCGGCTTTAAGGGATTTATGTGCATTTACTGCACTTCATTGTATTTCCCAACTGTACACAGAACCCAAAATGTAGTTGGGAGAAGCAGCTGAAGGTGCTAAAAGAGTCAGCAGGAGATCTTGCTTCATTTCCTAAGCCTCTGCTCCTCAAAGTTACCACTGCTGGATCCTGGCACCCAAAACTGCCAGTCAATGCCCCGCCTCAATACTTCAGGACCACTCTCTCCAGTTCTTGTAGATTTTGGACTCTCCCCCCCCCCCCCCCCCACCTCCATTCCTTCCACACTCAGGGTCACCCTCACCCAAATCAAGGTACCCCTGTTCTACTCCCAGAAGCCCAAGACCCCTCTCCCACCACTGTCAAACTCCAGGACATTATTCAGACTACTCCCACACCCAGGGAACTCCCCTCCCAGTACTCACATATCTTTGAGGCTGCCCCCCTCCCCACCCATGCTTCTATTCTCTAGAAACACCTTCACAACTGTTTCCACACCTATAAGTCCAGGGACTGTGCAATGTTAGCAAACTCCCAAACCCTTTTTCTTGTACTCCCACACACTGAACTCCCTCCCAGCTCTTCCACACCCTATGATTTTTTTGTCATGCTTACACATTCAAGAATCTACCCCAACTTCTATCAGTCTGCACCACCCAAATGCCAGGAAGCTCCACGTACAATATTTCCAGATCTTTCCTGGACGCTTTATCCCCCTCCCCCCTCCCTTCCTCCCTGTGTATTCCTAAGCCTCACAATGTCTACAGGCTTCAAAAATGTAAATGCTTCCAAGCTCCAACATCCCTTCCCCAATTCTAACAAGCCACTACCACCCTACCAGACCCTATTCCCGCAGTGCTGCACACTTCAGCACCCTTCCCATCACTACTACTTTTATTTGCCCCCTCACCATTGCTGACAGAGCTCAGTACATTCGTCCAATGGTTCCAGATCTTTGGGATTCACCCCAACATACTGCTTTCTCCCAGGACCCTTCTCCACCATTGCCAAACCCTTAAACCTTCACTTCTTGTCGATCCCTAAGATTCAACCATGAAATCAAATCCTACATTCCACACGTCCAGTGCTACCAAACTGTAACTTCCCCATCCCCATTACTGCCATTCTCCCAAACCACCCCCTCATGCGACCAAAGCCCAATAGCACATCACTGTTCCAAAATCCCACAACCCACTACTATTGAATCCCACATCGTTCTAATCAGGTGGTTGTTGTCTACCATCTTCCTTTGTATTCTGGGTTTTAAAAAAGGTAACATATAAAAATCAGGTATGCAGGTAAAGGAGCATATGATAAATAATAATAATCAAGGTCAAAGGTTCAAAGAGTTGCAGAATTGGATCTTGGACAAAAATCCGAGAATGCTATGTTATAAAAATAGAATTTGTCTAATGGCCCTGATAATGCATATTACATGGTATAACTTGCCCATTGTTATAATTGTATATTGTTATAAAATAGCACATAAAACATGGGAAATCTGCCAGTAATATAATTTTTTAAAAGCTGCACCTAGCACATATTCCCTGCTGGATACACTTCAAGTGTCACACTGCAAATTTCTGTGTCTTATTTCAAAAACAAGTATAAAGAAACCACGGCATTCATTTGCAATACAGAGAAAAAAAACCCTGGAAAGAAAAGATAATCAGAATCAGATGTCTGTGGCCTCATAATTGACCTTAGCAATAACATTAAACTAGACAAAGCAAAATTAGTGACCTGGGCCTAAATTTTAACCCCACGAACAGGTGGATTGTGGGGGGAGGGGGGTGGGAAGGTAAAAATTGTAAAGACAAGCTGAAACCCTCCAATATGCCCACTTCCAGTTTTAATGGAGGTGGGACGAGGGGCGGGCGACCAATCCGCTCATAGGAGGCGGGTCAGTCACTGAAAGCTTTCAAGGAAGCTGCGGGCCTCCATTTTTACAGCTTTTTTTTTTAACTCCTGGGGGCCAGGATTCCTGGGCCTTCTGCTTCATGCCACGTGAGAGGCGGCGAGAAGACCCGGGAACCTGGGCGGGAGTGTTTCCCCCAGGCCTAACGTGCCTATCTGCAGCAACTCCCCCCCCCCCCCCCCACCACCATGATCTCCAACACCCCTGGTAGCCAGCACGCCCCCCCCTCCCCCCACCCCGACGACTGGGTTTCCTGTCGTGAATTCCCCACCCCTCTTCCCAACTCCGGGTTAAAATTTACCCCCGGAGTCTAAAGAGCAATTAAACCCCAAATGACCTCAGTCAGTTTACCTGTAGCAGCAGTTAGATTTTGTGGCCTTAAAAGGACATAGTAGCAAAATACTATGTTCTGTGTTAATTTCTATGAAGCTCCTGCCCTTATAAAACAGCACATCACCTGATTTGGAATAAGCAATACTGCACATTTCCTGGCAATATAAAAATATTGGGAGTAATATTGGTCTATGCAAGGTCGTTTCCGTGGAAAAGAAAATTGGGCACAGCGTAAAATGGGCTGCTGGTTTGCTATGAACTAATTTCACGCTACTGGCGCAGACCATTATGTCACCCACGTTACGTCTACACGCACTTGTCCATCATACTGGGCGTCACACTTCCTATTTACTTCACACTACCTAGCTCACATTGCTAATGTCACAATTATAAGCAAATTTATTCTACGGTTTCATAAAAAATGGAAGAAAGCCAATTATTTGAAGTGTAGCGAGAAACAATCCCTCCCCACCCTCACATATCAAAATATCTTATTAACACAGGAATCAAGGGTAGATTTTCAAACACCAAACCGGTGATGCGGGCATGCCGTCCATTATAAAAACTGCTCGATTTTCATTTCCATTGCAGGGTGGGCTATGCTTAACTAACCTAATGGATTTTTTTGTTGGTTATTGAGGTGGTAAATAGAGCAGAGTCAATAGATGTCATATGCATGGATTTACAGACGGCAGTTGAAAAGGTTCTGCTCGAGATTCTAGCTAAAATTGAGATATTTAGAACGTATCAATAAATTGTCCCATGATGTTGCCCACAGTCAGTTGATGAAGAAATGTGTTTTATAAACAAAGATGGCCACAGATCTGGGAAAGGAGATTACTCCTCAGAGCCTCCAGGTGACCGGACACTGGAACTACATCATGGTACTTGACATTGCGAAATCGAATGGGAAATGATGACACAAAAGCTTGACCAAAAATTGTAAGATCAGGAAGTAAGATTTGTGGATAGGAATTGCAGGCCCTATGAAAGATTATTAATAATGTATAGATGTAGGCATCAGTAAAAAAAATTGAAAAATTATGACCTAGAAATTGATGATGCTGATGTTAGCGTACAAATGCTTAACGCTGTTGTATGATAATCTTATGTCCAGTTTTTTAATGGAGGTGTTAACCTGTTCATTTTAAATGACATTGCCTCTTTTAAACTAGAACACAAGAATGTCATGGAAATGCATTATCTATTTGTCTACTGATGTCGGCAACTGTAGTTTCTAGACTTAAAAGTGCAAGGGCGCCTGGATCAGATTGCACACGCTCTTGAATCCTCAAAGAAATGATAGATGAAATAATCTAGGCTCTGATTAATATTTTTAGGAGTCCATAAACATAGGAATTACATTTGAATACGGAAGTATCACAAATGCTATCTTAATATTCAACGAAGAAATGAAGCATGACCTGAGAATTATAGAACAGTTACCCTAAGATTGGTTATAAGAAAATTGCTCAAGACCATTTTGTGGGATGCTATCAATTTTCATTTGCAAAGCACAAAAACCATACTTAATAGTCAACATGGATTTAGAAGTGACAGGCCATGCCTCACAAATTTACCGGAATTCTTTCAGGAGCTAACTAAATTGTTTGTTGAGAGCGATCCAGTTGATATAATCTACTTGGATTTTCAGGAAGCTTGATGAAGTTCCATTTATGAGTTTTGAAAAACAGATTAAGACTTCTAGAATTAATGAGAAATTGGTTAATTGTACTGAAAATGAGCTTAGTTATAGAAGCAAATAGCCCTGGTTGCACTCCAGATCACTTGTGTTCATGCTATTCATGAATAATATAGAATATAGGAACAGGAATAGGCCATTCAGCCCCTCAAGCCTGTTTCTCCATTCAATTAGGTTATGGCTGATCTGTACCTCAACTCCATTTAACTGCCTTTGCTCCATATCCCTTGATACCTTGACTTAACAAAAATCTAATGATCTCAGCCTTGAAGGCCCCAATTGTCCGAGCACCCGCAGCCTTTTGAGGGAGAGAATTCCAGATATCTACTACCCATTGTGTGAAAACGTGCCTCCTGATTTTTAAGCTCTAATTTTAAATTATGTCCCCTCTTTCTTGATGGAGGATGGTGGTACTTGTATTATAAAATTCGCTGAAGGCACAAAGCAATGTGATCGAATGATTAACATTAAGAGAGATTCCTAGCATTCGAAGGAATCTGGGCCAACTAAATGAATAGGCTGATGAGTGGCAGATAGATTTTAACATAAATAAATGTGCTATCCTGAACGGGGAAATTTCAGGTAAGATTGAGAGTACAGAAGTATTTTGTGATGATCTAAAAGTCTCCCCTTTTTGACAGAGACTGCCATAAGCATAATAGAATAAATGCAAGGATTAATCACATTGGAACAAAAAACATGAAATACGTAAATAACTAAAACATGGGTCTGAAAACTCACCACCCTTCCAACGTATTCCTGTTGTTACTCTTGCAGGAGTACTCAAGAGGGGGTAAAAATTTGGTCTTGCATTGGGAATTCCGCCTAGCCCTTACAAGGTCAACAGCATAAGAGGGGACACGGCCGAGGTAGGGACTCCTAATGCAATGAGTTTCAACTTCTCCAACCTCACAGGAACCTGGCGCATCATTGACAGCGATACACTTGGCGAGACCAGGCTGCCATTTAGCAGTTGTAGGATGCATCTGGAGGTTCAGGCGGAGGATAGTGGACTTGATCTTAGACATTTTTAAGACAGGTAAATATTTTAATATTTTTAAAGTGGCCCCTTGTAAAAGGCATCAAAAGGGGACCATAGGGGAATTTCTTCAATTTTTCTCGGGAGGCCACTGACATCACCACCCTAAATCCAGCACAGTATCCTGTAGAATGCAAGCTCCTCAGTTGTTCAGTGGGCCAGCAACTAAATCGCATGGGTGTCTGCCACTGGCATTTAAAGTGAGGAATCTCCCTTGACCTTGGAAGCTACACCAGGGTCAATGGCAGAGCTTCCTGGTGGGTACATACCCAGCACTTATGCCGGGATGCCACCTCCATCGTCCGATCCCACTGCCACCACAGCATCTACCCCCCTCTCCCCCACCACCCTCCCGGCAGATTTTCAATTGACCATTTATTGAAACTCAATATGCAGCTGTCAGCAACCAAGCTAATTTAAGTACTGAGATGCATCTCAAAACCATTTGATGATAAATCAACACAAGTTAGCGGAAGAGCATCATTGTACGTAACATTCAACTACAAATAATAAGGATGCTTCCTGGACTTAGAGTTTGAAGATAATAGGAGAGATTCACAGAACTGAATTTGTTTTCTTTAGAGAAAAGTAATATTGAGAGGAGATGCTTCTGATTTTTCAAAATGCTGAAAGAAGTGGGTAATATAAATGTAAACAGATTATTTAACTAGGACTGTTAATGAAAATTAGAGGGCATGAATCTAACATGACCAAGACTCAAGCAAGATTTGAGGTTAAGAAAGAAATATTTGCATTTATTTAGTGCCCTTTACATCTCAAAGTGCATTTCATCCAACAAAAGATTTTTTTTTCAAAGTATAACCCCTGTTGTTTTTCAGGCAAAAGCAGCAGCCAATTTGCACTCAGCAAAGTCTGTTTAGCGGTTTTGGTTGAGGCATTAATGTTGTCCAGGATACTGGGAGAACAACCAGCAGTTCTTCGAATAAGTGCTATGGGATCTGTTACATCCACCTGAATAGGTTTAATGTATCATTCAAAACATGGCTACCCTAACAAAGCACCATTCCCTTTGTACTAATTTGAATTGTCAGCCTAGAGTATGTGCTATAATCCTTTGCACGGAGTGGTAGGTATGTGAAATGAGCCCCCATAAAGGCAAATGACATTTACACATTTAAACAGGGTTTCTGCCTCACTTCCGGCGAAGTTAAGCCAGCGGAGCAGAAGAAGCTCCAAGGAAATTCACCCCCCCAAGTGTGTCAAAAAAGACAACAGACCATGGTTAAGTGATGAACAGTGTAAGATTGATTTACTTTAAATACTATCAAATTTTCTGCCCAACAAAGACCCATTATTTTCCATTTCTTTTTTTCCTCAGCTGCTCTGGTGATGCCAGTGATGGGATAATTCTCTTGCATCCTTTTGTGCCTCCATTCATTAAATGGCAGCTGGCACTTAAGACTAGCCGAGAAAAAACACTGCCAGCAAGTATGCAGCAGCATCCAGCTGATTATGCATTTTTCCAAGGTAGATCAGCGTCCAGGCTAATCCATATTGTCAGCCCTATTGAAATGAATGCAGCTACACTGGATTGTATGTGTTCCTCTCCTCAAGGCAGCAATTAATTAGGTTCCTTAGACAGTGGTACCTTCCTGTATCTTGCCTAAATAGCCATTCTTGAAACATTAGAACCCTAGGCAGTGAGTCATATGTGATCATAGAGAGCCATCAGCACCAAACCAAGCTTTCGTCATCAGGCGTCTATGTATGCACATTCCCAGCAAGAATCATGGATATCATTCAGTAGGAAAACTCTTGTCCATATTTTCTTCTCCTTAGTCTGGGCCCTGAGTCCAAAATTAGATCCCCACAGCTGTGCCCTGAATTATCACTCTGCGTGACAGCAGTTAATGCAATACAGACCAGGGTCCATGGTTGGGTTCTGCACTATGTGATTCATTGCTCCACCACATAGTGCTTTTGCCCATTGAGCTACCAGGGGCCTATATGGACATCTTAAATAGCTCTCAAATTCTCACACCCTGCTGTAAATGGCTTCAGAAGAAGGTTCCGTTCCAAAGTCACACTGTTTAAATACTTAGAAATCAGTACCATGGTAAAAATAATGGTCGTCTTGAGCTGCCATGTTGGGTGATTTCCATTATGTTAGTAGCTCTTATTTCCCAACAGAAAGACAGTTCTGCATTAAGGAGTTAATATTACATCAACTAGAATCCCCATGCATGCAAATAATGTGGTAAAGATTTTTCAGTACCCCATTGCGATACACTGTACAATAGCTTTACAAAGACTAAAGGTTAGAACTAGCGGCAGTAATTAAATGCTACTACTCGGTGCATCTGTCTATATGAAAGGTACATGAACAGTGCATTTTCTTCAATTTATGCACTTACTTTGTGCTACTGCAGTGTGTCTAAGAGTCAAGACTCTTGCTGTCTGCTTCCAATTAAAGACTTCACACTATAAGTCGGCTTTTAATTAAAAATTATGGTCTGGTGTGAGATGTATTTAAAAAGAAACACACCTCGCTTTTCCAAGTTTGTAAATCTCTGGATGCCAGTTGTGAGATTTCAGGTTTAAGCAGTTTTCGCAAAAATAAATGAATGAATAAAAAAGAGTGTGCAATGGTAAAGGGACTACTTAAATGACTCATTAAATTGATTACTGGTCAGTCAGTAGTTCATGAATTGACTAATTGCTCTTCTGTTATATTTATACAGCATTGATTTATAAGTAGAGCACTTAGCTGTTGACCAAAGTACTACACCACAATTGTTAATGTGCCTCATTCCTTTTCTGTAGTTTCTGAATTTACCTTCAGCATTCCCGTATCTCTGGGGTTTCCTGTATTTTGTAGGGAAAGCATTTCCTAATTGGTATGAGGAAAGTAAAGTGTAACACCAATAAATCAACTCGGGTTTTGTTCCCCTCACTGTTTTGGGTCTACTTCCAAAATGATCACTTCATATTTCCCAAACATAAAGTGATAGAGCAGCTGTAAATTGATTATTTAGAAGCTTTTTTGGTTGTATTTTCATTGATGGGCTTTGTTACAGTTTGGACTTGAAAACATAGTTCAACGACCTGACGACAGTTTCGAGAATTGGACCATTTGCCTACAATCTGAAATCTTCGTCATTCAGTCAAAATTAAGACATCATAAAGGGAAACTGCCCTCATGAAAAAGTGTTTGTCAAACTTTTTGTTTGGATGGATGGGAAGGTAAAGAGATTAAGAAGAAAAGTGCATCATTTTTTTGTAAAATCAATACTTGCAAATGATAATGTAAATTGTTTGAAATCCTTGATGTATTTCGCAAAATTTACATTATCAAATCATGTGCATGTGAATAAGTGAAAAAGGCTTCCCACTTTTTCTACAGAGTGGCCCTTTCAAATCACCTTGTAAACAAAACACCCTTTTTTGGCATTTTAACTGAGTTCACACCTCTATTAAAATAGCAGAAAAATAAGAATATAAATAATAGTGCATATGATAATATTTCCACAGTGTGATCTCAAGGTCTCAGTGTAGAAGTCACACCTTCAGAGCATTTTTATCTCATCTGAATATTAGGTGTGATTTTCAATTTTTATAATAAAAAGGCCAAGTGTTGATTAGATGCTGGACAATGGTCCAACGCTTCATTTCGGGGTTTTTTTGTGCAATTTGGGCTTAATGCTGGTTTTTATATTGTACAAATAACTCCTAAAACCCTCAACTTGATTTTTTTTAATCCATTGAAGGTTGTTGTTTGAACAAACATGTCTTGCACCACTGGGAACGGCTTGCAGCTGAGAAATGGCTAAGTTCAGAAAATTGCTGTGGAGGTGTCGATGCTGCAGTCTTTGGTCTATCGATATGCTAGTTCATGGTGCTTTATTTGCTTCTCCTCTCAAGGATAGGTGCAGCACCCGAATGTCACTCTGCAAGTACAGCCCAGCTATGCTGTCGTTCTTCTCCCGAGTGTTTGCCTGCAGAAGTGCTCAGCATGTTAACCAGAAAGACAAACACAGATGTAACACTTCTACATCCAAATCAAGAAAAGGCAGAGGAGAAACAATGCTTTATTTGCCAGCAGTAAATCAGCAGGGTTCTGTCTTGCTTCAGATAAGTGTTGTACTCCTTCGTGACCTGTTTAATGCTAATTAAATTGGCAGTGTTGCCCAGTTCCCTTGAATGAATCAGAATATCTTTTTTCCTCTGCAGATTTTGCTCACTGCCACTTATCAATCCGTTCTCACTCTGCACTCTATAAATGTTTGGGGGGAAAAAAAGTAACAAAATTATACCACTGAAGTTAATGGATCTTAGGACAGCTCCATAGAGCAAAGGTTGATACCTTACCTTCTTCAAGGGTATCTACAAAATATTACCCCTCAATTCAGTGATAATGTTTCACTGTGGTGAAACAAAGCACTAAACCTGACGCTGCACAATGGGAAAAAAAAGAACTTGGATTTATATAGTGCATTATCACATCCTTGAGACATCCCAAAACACTTCACAACCAATGAATTGCATGGAGTTTAATGACTATAACAACTTGCATTTATATAGCGCCTTTAACGTCGTAAAAATGTCCCAAGGTGCTTCACAGGAGCGTTATTAAACAAAATTTGACAACGAGTCACAGAAGATATTAGGACAAGTGACCAAAAGCTCGGTCAAAGACGTAGGTTTTAAGGAGCATCTTAAAGGAGGATAGAGAGGTGGAGAGGTTTAGAGAGGGAATTCACAAGCTTAGGGCCGAGGCAGCTGCCAGTGGTGAAGTGATAAAAATCGGGGATGCGCAAGCGGCCAGAATTGGAGGAGCACAGACACTACGATAATGTAGGCAAATGTGCTGGTCAGTTTTGCACTTAGCAAGGCCCCGCAAAAGGCAAAGAGATGATTGACCAGTTACGTACAAACATACGAACATTCGAATTAAGAGCAGGAGTAGGCCATTCGGCCCCTCGAGCCTGCTCTGCCATTTGTTAAGATCATGGCTGATCTGATTGTGACCTCAACCCTACTTTCCCGTCTACCTACTATAACCTTTGACTCTCTTGTAATCAGGAATCTATCTAACTCAGCCTTAAAAATATTCAATGACCCTGCCTCCACTGCTCTCTGGGGAAGGGAGTTCCACAGACTCACGACCCTCTGAGAGAAAAGATTTCTCCTTATCTCCGTCTTAAATGGGAGACCCCTTATTTTTAAACTGTGGCCCCTAGTTCTAGTCTCTCCCACAAGGGGCAACATCCCCTCAGCATTTTTGATATTTTTTGAGGGAGGATTGTTGGTCTGAATATCTCCCAGCTCTTCTTCTATTAGTACCATGGGTTTATATCCAACTGAATAATCAGAACAAGTAGATTGCACCATCTCAGTGGTGCACTGAAGTGTTAACCTAGATTATATACTCAAGTATGGGTGGAACTCACAACTATATGACTTGGAGGTGAGGATGCTACCAACTGAACCAAGCTGATTTGTAATCCCTGTTAGGGCACAGAATGAACTCTGGGTGGGGGACTTCAATGTCCATCACCAAGAGTGGCTCGGTAGCACCACTACTGACCGAGCGGGCCGAGTCCTGAAGGACACAGCTGCCAGACTGGGCCTGCGGCAGATGGTGAGCAAACCAACACAAGTGAAAAACTAACTTGACCTCGTCCTCACCAATCTACCTGTCGCAAATGCATCTGTCCATGACAGTATTGGTAGTAGTGACCACCACACAGTCCTCATGGAGACGAAGTCCCGTCTTCGCACTGAGGACACCAACCAACGTGTTGTGTGGCACTATCACCGTGCTAAATGGGACAGATTCAGAACAGATCTAGCAGCACAAAACTGGGCATCCATGAGGCGCTGTGGGCCATCAGCAGAATTGTATTCCAGCACAATCTGTAACCTCATGGCCCGGCATATTCCTCACTCTACCATGTCCCATAAGCCAGGGGATCAACGCTGGTTCAATGAGGAGTGTAGAAGAGCATGCCAGGAGCAGCACCAGGCGTTCCGAAAAATGAGGTGCCAACCTGGTGAAGCTACAACTCAGGACTACATGCATGCTAAACAGCGGAAGCAACATGCTATAGACAGAGTTAAGCGATTCCACAACCAACGGACCAGATCAAAGCTCTGCAGTCCTGCCACATTCAGTCGTGAATGGTGGTGGACAATGAAACAACTAACGGGAGGAGGAGGCTCTGTAAACATCCCCATCCTCAATGATGACAGAGTCCAGTAGGTGAGTGCAAAAGACAAGGCTGAAGCGTTTGCAACCATCTTCAGCCAGAAGTGCCGAGTGGATGATCCAACTCGGCCTCCTCCCGATATCCCCACCATCACAGAAACCAGTCTTCAGCCAATTCGATTCACTCCACGTGATATCAAGAAACAGCTGAGTGCACTGGATACAGCAAAGGCTATGGGCCCCGACAACATCCCGGCTGTAGTGCTGAAGACCTGTGCTCCAGAACTAGCCACGCCTCTAGCCAAGCTGTTCCAGTACAGCTACAACACTGGCATCTAACCGACAATGTGGAAAATTGCCCAGGTATGTCCTGTCCACAAAAAGCAGGACAAATCCAATCCGGCCAATTACTGCCCCATCAATCTACTCTCAATTATCAGCAAAGTGATGGAAGGTGTTGTCGGCAGTGCTATCCAGCGGCACTTACTCACCAATAACCTGCTCACCGATGCTCAGTTTGGGTTCCGCCAGGACCACTTGGCTCCAGACCTCATTACAGCCTTGGTCAAAACATGGACAAAAGAGCTGAATTCCAGAGGTGAGGTGAGAGTGACTGCCCTTGACATCAAGGTAGCATTTAACCGAGTGTGGCACCAAGGAGCCCTAATAAAATAGAAGTCAGTGGGAATCAGGGGGAAAACTCTCCAGTGGCTGGAGTCATACCTAGCATAAAGGAAGATGGTAGTGGTTCTTGGAGTCCAATCATCTCAGCCCCAGGACATTGCTGCAGGAGTTCCTCAGGACAGTGTCCTAGGCCCAGCCATCTTCAGCTGCTTTATCAATGACCTTCCCTCCTTCATAAGGTCAGAAATGGGGATGTTCTCTGATGATTGCACAGTGTTCAGTTCCATTTGCAACTCCTCAGATAATGAAGCAGTCCGTGCCCGCATGCAGCAAGACCTGGACAACATCCAGGCTTGGGCTGATAAGTGGCAAGTGACATTCAACAGCATTACCATCGCCGAATCCCCCACCATCAACATCCTGGGGGTCACCATTGACCAGAATCTTAACTGGACCAGCCATATAAATACTGTGGCTACAAGAGCAGGTCAGAGGCTGGGTATTCTGCGGCGAGTGACTCACCTCCTGACTCCCCAAAGCCTTTCCACCATCTACAAGGCACAAGTCAGGAGTGTGATGGAATACTCTCCACTTGCCTGGATGAGTGCAGCTCCAACAACACTCAAGAAGCTCGACACCATCCAGGACAAAGCAGCCCGCTTGATTGGCACCCCATCCACCACCCTAAACATTCACTCCCTTCACCACCGGCGCACTGTGGCTGCAGTGTGTACCACCCACTGGATGCACTGCAGCAACTCGCCAAGGCTTCTTCGACAGCACCTCCAAAACCCGCGACCTCTACCACCTAGAAGGACAAGGGCAGCAGGTACATGGGAACAACACCACCTGCACGTTCCCCTCCAAGTCACACATCCCGACTTGGAAATATATCTTGATGTGGAGATGCCGGTGATGGACTGGGGTTGACAATTGTAAACAATTTTACAACACCAAGTTATAGTCCAGCAATTTTATTTTAAATTCACAAGCTTTCGGAGATTTTCTCCTTCCTCAGGCAAATGTTTCAGGATCTCCTTGAAGCCTACGCATTTATACATGTATAAATGCGTAGGCTTCAAGGAGATCCTGAAACATTTGCCTGAGGAAGGAGAAAATCTCCGAAAGCTTGTGAATTTAAAATAAAATTGCTGGACTATAACTTGGTGTTGTAAAATTGTTTACAATGGAAATATATCGTAGTTCCTTCATCGTCGCTGGGTCAAAATCCTGGAACTCCCTTCCTAACAGCACTGTGGGAGAACCTTCACCACATGGACTGCAGCGATTCAAGAAGGCGGCTCACCACCACCTTCTCAAGGGCAATTAGGGATGGGCAATAAATGCCGGCCTCGCCAGCGACGCCCACATCCCATGAATGAATAAAAATTACCGGTGAGCTTTTTTAATGAAAACAATATTTTCACCATTTGTTTTTTCTGTTCCCTTGACTTTGCAGCGTTCGATCTAATACAAGATACTTTGAACCCAAACCCAGCAGAGTGCCAATGATTTCAGGGAGGGAGGGAAAAAATTGGCAAGGAAGAAAAAGTTAGAAGAAAAAAACACCTTTCACAGCAAACTTAGCAGGGTAACACTGGAATAAAGGTGCAAGGCCAGAATAAATCCACACATTTGCACTACAGTGCATAAATTCCACATGCATCAATGCAAATTTCTGCTCTGTGCTTTCCAGACCTCCCCATTACAGGCACACCCCACTGATATGGTAATGTGTGAACCATCAGGGTTATTCTCGCATGGCTGGCGGGGGTAGCTGGAGCGAATTAGACTGCAGCTCCTCCAATCGGCCGCAGGAAAAGATTTGAATGTGCTATGCGTCCACGCTAGGTGCTGAGTTAAGGATCAATCTGAGCTGTTCTATTTGCACTGCTCCTCACAGCAAGAAGAGAGATGCTTTGCTCCTCCGGCTGATTCCAATCAGCAAACCAGCGCTGATGGACAGATGCCGGCGGGGGATGTCAGGCATGTTATGACATCTGCATCACCTGGCAAATTGATAAATCTGACGACTTGTCAGGTTTGGGATCCAGGATTCGGACCCAGCCAGATCTGCCAGTGCATAAAATTATTCCTTTTTTTTAAATACATTCTCCACTTCATGTCAAAATAAAACAGACAGCAGCTCAACAGCTTCCTCTGACTTTGTGGGAAATACAAAACTGCCCTGAATCTCGTGCTTGCAAACTTCAAAGTTATGGTTCACATGAGCACAGAGGGCTGGATTACAGTACGGCTGTGTGAATCCAGCATGGCTCACTTCTCCACCTTTGCCGTCAATGAAAGAAATTTGTCACAATGACCAGTGTTTTACAGCCTGACAAAGCTCAGGAAAGAAATGAAGGAAGAATAAAAAAAAGGGTGAAAATCACACGGCTGTGTGAAATTTATCTCCAAAAGTAATGAATTAATTCGCACAGTTCCAAATGCAAGAATCAGTTACTCAGTACTTCAATATTACAGTCCATCTTGCAGGATAGCAACATAAATGTGGCACTGGCCCACATTGAAGCATAGAAGTGAACTTAGTTTCCATGCAGCCAGCTCTTGAAAGAAAGAAAGACTTGCATTTATATAACGTCTTTCATGAACTCAGGATGCCCCAAAGTGCTTTACAGCCAACAAAGTACTTTTGAAGTGTAGTCACTGTTGTAATGTGGATGTTGGTTCCTTTTAGATTATACTCAAAAGTGCAGGTGGAGGAAGAACAATGTGTATGTAGTTATCTGTGATATAAAAATGCCTTCTTGCTTTGGAAGCCGAGAAAATCCGCACAATCTGTGAGTGGCTGTGGCACTTTAGCCACTTTGTATGCGTGAACTAATGATGTCATAACAGTAGCATCATCTGGAGCCCATAAAGTCCAGGGATTTGCATCTTGGCACCAGGCCAATGAATCCAACTCAGTTCATTTAACAGTCAGTGTTGGTACCAGCGAGAGATGGGAGAGCCAGCTAAATCTGGGTCTCTGCCGTCACCGCACTTACAAAACCAGGTCCACGTATCGCTGGCAGTGGCGTTAGCACATCGGTAATTGGCACACTAACGATAAAAAAGAACTTCGCAGTCCTATCAGGGTTTTTAAAGAACTGTAATGTGATGAAGGTGTTGCTGCTTTAATTTGCATCTTTTACATTACTTGGTGGATCTAGAGCACCAGTCGGAACATGGAAGCAGCTGTGCATGCGTGACATTGCACATGTCCGGCTGGACACGAATGGCACATATGGCTTTGTTTCTGACTGCAGAACTTCCCCATTGTAGGGCAATGTGGAAAACTGTATTGATGATTGTTATAAACTCAGTCCACCCTCAGCCTAAAAAAAAATCATAGAATCATAGAATGGTTACAGCACAGGAGACCATTCGACCCATTGAATCCGTGCCGGCTCTCTGCAAGAGCAATCCAGCTAGTCCCACTCCCCACCCTACCCCCGTAGCCCTGCATATTTTTTCCCTTCAAGTACTTATCCATATCCCTTTTGAAAGCCACGATTGAATCTGCCTCCCCCCGCACCCCCCCCCCACCCCGCCCCACACACACTGGCAGTGTATTCCAGATCATAACCACTCGCTGTGCAAAGAAGTTTTTCCTCATATCTCCTTTGGTTCTTTTGCCAATCACCTTAAATCTGTGTCCTCTGTTTCTTGACCCTTCCGCCAATGGGAACAGTTTCTCTCTATCTACTCTGTCTAGACACTTCATGATTTTGAATACCTTTATCAAATCTCCTCTCAATCTTCTCTGCTCTAAGGAGAACAACCCCAGCTTCTCCAGTCTATCTGCGTAACTGAAGTCCCTCATCCCTGGAATCATTCTGGTAAATCTCTTATGCACCCTCTCTAAGGCCTTCACGTCCTTCCAAAGGTGCGGTGCCCAGAACTGGACACAATACTCCAGTTGTGGCCGAACCAGTGTTTTATAAAGGTTCATCATAACCTCCTTGCTTTTGTACTCTATGCCTCTATTTATTATGCCCAGGATTCTGTATGCTTTCCTAACCACTTTCTCAACCTGCCCTGCCACCTTCAACAATTTGTGCACATATACCCCCAGATTTCTCTGTTCCTGCACCCCTTTTAGAATTGTACCCTTTTGTTTATGTTTCCTCTCCACGTTCTTCCTACCAAAATGTTTCACTTCACACTATTCTTTGTTAAATTTCATCTGCCACGTGTCCGCCCATTCCACCAGCCTGTCTGTGTCCTCTTGAAGTCTATTACTATCCTCCTCACTGTTCACTACCCTTCCAAGTTTTGTGTCATCTGCAAATTTTGAAATTGCGCCCTGTATACCTAAATCCAAGTCATTAATATATAACAAGAAAAGCAGTGGTCCTAGTACCGACCCCTGGGGAACACCATTGTATACCTCCCTCCAGTCCAAAAAACAACCGTTCACCACGACTCTTTGTTTCCTGTTACTTAGCTAATTTCTTATCCATGCTGCCACTGCCCCTGTTGTTCCATGGGCTTCAACTTGGATGCCAAGCCTGTATGCGGCACTTTATCAAACGCCTTTTGGAAGTCAATATACACCACATCAGTTGCATTGCCCTCATCGACCCTCTCTGTTACCTCAGCAAAAAACTCAATCAAGTTATTTAAACACGATTTGCCTTTAACAAATCCGTGCTGGCTTTCCTTAATTAATCCACATTTGTCCAAGTGACTGTTAATTTTGTCTCAGATTATCGTTTCTAAAAGTTTCCCCACTACCGAGGTTAAACAGACCAGCTTTTAGTTGCTGGGTTTATCCTTATACCTTTTTTTGAACAAGGGTGTAACATTTATCAATTTTTAGCCCATCCAGTATCTCAACTACCTCCTTTTTTACTGTGACTTTGGCAGCATCTTCTTCCTTGGTAAAGACAGATGCAAAGTACTCATTTAGTATCTCAGCCATCCCCTCTGCCTCCATGCATAGATTTCCTTTTTGGTCCCTAATTGGTCCCACCCCTCCACTTACTACCCATTTACTGTTTACATGCCTATAGAAGTCTTTTGGATTCCCTTTTATGTTGGCTGCCAGTCTATTCTCTTAACCTCCCTTTGCCCCTCTTATTTCCTTTTTCGCTTCCCCTCTGAACTTTCTGTATTCAGCCTGGTTCTCACTTGTATTATCAACCTGACATCTGTCATACCCCCCTTTTTTCTGCTTAATCTTACTCTCTATTTCTTTTGTCATCCAGGGGGCTCTGGCTTTAGTTGCCCTACCTTTCTGCCTTGTGGGAATGTACCTAGACTGTACCTGAACCATCTCCTCCTTAAAGGCCGCCCATTGTTCAATTACAATTTTGCCTGCCAATCTTTGATTCCAATTTACCCTGGCCAGATCTGTTCTTATCCCACTGAAATTGGCCCTCCTCCAATTAAGTATTTTTACTTTAGAGTGGTCCTTGTCCTTCTCCATAGCTTATCTAAACCTTATGATACTATGATCGCTGTTGCCTAAATGTTCCCCCACTGGCACTTGTTCCACTTGGCCCACCTCATTCCCCAGAACCAGATCCAGCAATGCCTCCTTCCTTGTTGAGCCAGAAACGTACTGGTCAAGAAAGTTTTCCTAAACACACTAAAAAAATTCCTGCCCCTTTTACTATTACTATTCCAGTCTATATTAGGATAGTTGAAGTCCCCTGCGAATGGCAGCCAGTCACGGCTTGCACAATCACAGACAGTTTTTATATTTGTTTGCAGTGTTACATAGAATTTACAGCACAGAAACAGACCATTTGGCCCAACCTGTCCATGCCGTGTTTATGTTCCACACGAGCCTCCTCCCACCCCTCTTCATCTATTCCTTTCTTCCTCATGTATTTATCCAGCTTCCCCTTAACTGCATCAGTTCCCAGTTTTACTGTGGAGTTGTGTTGCCAGGATTCACACTAACCCAAGCACAAATGCATTTATACAGTGACTCTGCTTGTAACCTTATATCCGTGTTTGTACAGAGATTACACATTCAAAGTAATGTGACATTCTTACAATACACAAATTGATGGGCATTAACACCTTGGCGTTGGCTTAGTGGTAGCATTGCTGCCTCTGAGTCAGAAGGTGCAGGATTCGAACCCTGCCCCCGCCAGTCCTGATGAGTGGAAACCGGAGCTCCGGCTCTGAATTCTGGGAATCCAGCGAGATACTCAAGTCCGGTGGATGTGAGTGCACCCTCCTCCTCATATAGTCTGTGGGAGCCCATAAAAACCCACCCACTGTATAGGATGAATCATCCTGGCATAAAGATGGTTACAGCCACGGAAGGAGTGCTCATGTTGCGGTCTGTCAGACTGTTAATCAGCCTGTGAATCCTGCTACTACTTCACAGTATCCTCCAAGGGAAAAGTGCAAAGATATGAAAACAACAACATCTTGGTTGTGAATTCTTCCAATATATCATTAAATGCATTGTTGCATGTTCTTCATTTTCAATGCATTTTGATACCTTTTTATAGAGTTGAGTTTGTGCCTTTCACCTTTCTATACACTCTGCATGGTAAGTCAGTCTCCAGTGGGCTCTGTTGTGTAGTAAGGATACCCAGAGTGCAAACGTGGGACCAACGCCTTGAGATTACGTTTGTGCATTGATGGGCTTAACTTGTTGGCAGATTCGTCGATCCACATGATCGTGGGGTCGAAGGGGATGTTGGTACCGTTACGATTATAAGCAAGAGTGCAAGTGGAGGAAGAACAACCTATATGCAGTTATCTGTGCAATAAAAGTGCTTTCAGTTACACCACTGTAAACCGCTGTTCAGTGTCACATTCTTAGCACAAAATGTCCTGATCCAATCAAGGGGACTGACTGTGGCGCATTTGCAATATCTCTATCATTTATGTAGATAAGAACTACTATCACCCTTCCCCCATCAGGATAAGAGCAAAACAGGAATTAAGTGGATGTAACACTAACACAGTACATGAAATATATGAAGTATATTCATGTTGGTGTCAGTCTCAAGATCCATAGCAGCTTATTCCCAGCAGTAATATATTACCAATTTGCTTTGAATAAAGTGCACGTTTTAAATTATATTTCCATTTTCATTCACTTTGCCAGATTATTAAGTTTAATAGTACTCTTTGATCTTCTGTCATTGTGCTGTGATTAAGATTTAACATCTTGAATAAGAATGGTGGGGATGGTTTTGGTTCATTTAATGAAAAATGATCTAAGAGTCTGTTCAAGACAATTCTTGTGACTCACACTCGGTCAAGGACTTGGTCCAGACTCGAAAGAAAAGGGGCAAAAAAAAAAGCTGCCATTGAAATGTGGATCCTCCTCATCCTGTACAAAGACGTAACTAAAGAATGTCTCAATATTGATGGTGACCTGCTTATGGTTTGAATTCTAAGATTTTTGATCCTGGGGAATCATGCTCTGCAGTCAGCATTCGTATTAATTTGCTCTGTATGTTATCTTTATGGAGGTGTTAATCTGTTTATTTTAAACACATTAGCACCTCTGTTACATTTGATTTCCAGGCTTTAATCCTTAGTAGAATCATCTTTGTAGAAGATACACCACTGTTATTATATTGGTTAGATGGTGCCAAGAGATCCTGTCCCTTTTCCCATGGACCATAAACCACACGAGGCAAATTTCCTCATCCTAAGCCTGCCAGCTCATGTTTTTTCCCTGTCTGGCTTACACCTCTGCATTTTTAAGCGTGGGGACGTTCCAATTTCATCCATTAGTCATCTAACTATGCAAAAATGGAACTACCAGGACATTCGGGGTCGAGGAAGTGCAGATATATGAAGATATATAAAGATTCTTAGGTGTCCAGTTCCTCCCTTTCCTAATTCCATTTTATTTTGTAAGATCACCAGTGATCACTGATGTTCTTTTATGTAATAAGTGTGATATAAATGTAATTTTTCATGGCTTGGGGCCTTAAGAGGGTTGCTCTTCATTGGAGGGTATTGTGGCCAAATGTAGCCTTGTGGCATGATTGTTAGGGGCCTGAACCTACTGGCATGTTTGGGAAAGCTGTCCCACCAGCAGATAAAAATCCTGGTACAGCTGTACTGCCAGCTTGCTACTGGCTTTGCTGTATAGGTAAGTGCACTTGGCCTCTGATAGACTGTGTAACATGTCAGTCCTCCCTTATACTCCAATAGTGACAGCTCCAATACTTACTTTATTCTTTCTCTTGCTTTATCAATATCAAGAACAATGTGCAAGTACGACCTGAAGTGCCATGGTCTATTGTGGGCTCTAAGACACCCATAAATGTACATTCTGCAACATTTATTCTCATTTTAATTTTCCTTGAATTTCAATGAATGTCAATCTCTGTACATCCCTCAATCTTTCCATTTTCTGAACATCTTAAGGTTTGACAACAGCTAATCCTTACTTCCAGATTCGCCTAATCTCTTTTCCTTTCTTCAGCCATGCTGGTGCCTGCACTCTGGGCCTTGGGTCTTCACCTTGGTTTCTCAATGAAAGAGAAGGTATACAAAATGCTGGTTTTCCCTGAATAGCCAGTTGCGTTCAGTTTAAACACTACAATCTTAAAGGATGTTTCCTCAATGTAGAGTGTCATGTTTGGTTCTTTACTATGTTTAGAAACATGAATGTTTGCAATAAAATCACCACCGTCCACTCTGGTCATCTCAGCAACTATCATTCATATCCTCATTTTAAAAAATGTACTCGTGTACTAAACAGTCGAGTTTTAAGACACAATCATGCGCCTGAAATTTCCCCCTTTCCCTGGCACGTATACTGCTGAGGTATCATAGTGTATTGGTTATGTTTTGTACTAGTAACCCAGAGGCCGGGCTAACAATCCAGAAAACTGATATTCAAATCCCACCATAGCAATTTAAATTCCGCTTAAAAAATCTGGAAAAGAAAGTTGGCATCAGTAAAGGTCGGATTGTTGTAAAAACCCGATTGGTTCATTAATGTCCTTTAGGGAGGGAAAGCTGCCGCCCTTACCCGGTCTGGCCTATATGTGACTCCAGTCACACACCCGTGTGGTTGACTGCTAACTGCCACTCTGAAGTGGCCTGGCAAGCCACTCAGTTGTATCAAACAAA
Source organism: Heptranchias perlo (assembly GCF_035084215.1). NCBI lineage: Eukaryota > Metazoa > Chordata > Chondrichthyes > Hexanchiformes > Hexanchidae > Heptranchias > Heptranchias perlo. The sequence continues at coordinate 21,691,924 of NC_090338.1, forward strand.
AAACCCATCAACCCTGGGCAACTATGGCTGGGCAATAAATGGCCGCCTTGCTAGAGGAATCCACATGCCTTGAATCCAAGCCGAGGATCCAATTTCTGGCTGGGCCTCATCTAAGTCTGTTTAAGGTTGTTATGCTACAGGTATTGGTTTGAAAGCGACATGGTGCTGACAGACTCAAATTATACTTCTGGTTCTGCATCATTCTCTGACCAGAAAATTGGACCTTTCTCTCTCATCTGAAAGCTGTTATGTTTTAATATTAGTATAGATCAACAGGACTGCTGGCTCCCTACATACATTAAAATGATTGAAAATGAACGTTTTAAATTTGGCTCTATACTAGATTGCAGTTATACTGTTGGGGGTGTGAGGCTATCTCCTGGAGGTAGTTTCATATTGTGTGCCCTGGGTGACCTCACAGCCAAGTTACCGTACACAGTGGGCATCAATGAGAAGCTGAGACCACTTTGCATTGATGCAAAATGCGTAGAGTATCTTGACGACAAGGAATTTATCCTGCCTGATCTAACAACAAGGTCCCTTTAACAGAGGCTTATTTTGTGATTAATAGACTGCATGACAGAATGCAACGACATGGTAAATGAAGCTCAATATATAAGCGCACAGGAGGCAAGGAGGAATGCCATAACTTTTTATTTCCACCATCTTCCAAGGTTGTTTTGCCTTGAATGTACTAAATCGATCACCTACAAAAGGCAGGATAGTTAATGAAGAAAAAACTGGATATCTGCTCTCTGTAAAGGACACTGCTTATCATTTTGTAACCATTTAGTATCTGTCGAGGGAACAATTGAGGATTTTCTCGCTTTGGCCCCTCCAGGCTATGTTTATGTGGAAATAGATTGTCCAGATGATGAATCGAGTTGTAGGTGAGCAGGAGATTGCAGTAGCAATAATAAAGCATGATTTCAAAACCCTATATATTAAAATAACAATTTTAAAAAGAATAATCCTACTTGAAACAGAAATACCAAGACAGTCGCATAATAATGATTCAGGTTGTTGGAGAAATGTTGCTCTGAGTTGACACAAAGCTTAATTTAAGAAATTGCATTTGTTCAGAATTAGTGAGAAACACTGTGTGAAAATTGATGAATGTGGTGCTTGTTTTACCCATGGGACAGTGCGTATAAGTGAATAACTTAGGTCCTTCATACCAAGTGGCAAGGCAGTGTAGTCAATGGCCTTAGGTGCGATTGTGCTTGCTCGGTGGACATTTTGTATTTTAGTGTACAATTGCCCGTCTATGGGCAGTCTGCATATAATGGGGCATTTATTTCACAAACGTGAGTTATCGTTTCTTTTCTTTTCGCATTCGTGTTTGTGAAATAACATTTTGTTTGGCCTCGAATGCTATCAACCCTCTCCCCCGTCCTCCCCCTGGAATAAAAGTGATTTCCATGTTAAGAGCAGTTTCAGTAAAGCTGGATTTTCACTGGCTCTAAGTGAAACCATCTTTCTCTGTTAAGTCCCGTGGAGTGCTGATTTGTCCAGATAATGACTGCTTTCAGCGGCATGCTTCTGACTGATTAACCACCACGGAGGGAGCCTTCACTGTTCATAAATAGGGAATAGGACTTTTTTACAGTATTGGAAAGAAGGGTATTTCCAGTTTTCCAGGTCGCCTCCAAAAAAGAAAAGGTAAATCATGGCATCAGGGCACTTTTCATGAAATGTTGTGTCTAACCCACCTGTCACAATTGGCTGTGCTTTTGTTTTTTGAAAGGGATGATGGCCAAATTAACTTGTCTTGTACGACACATTGCTGAATTTGCATAGAGAGGAGAGTACAGTGATATGATTGGTTGGCACAAATGTAAAATAAAATACCCTTTTGCCATTTTAATCAAAATAATAAATTACTCAACACGTGCTTTATTTTGCTGCAGTGTAAACCTTAGCCATTAGCTAACATGTCAACTAAGCTTGGACTCACAATTTAACCCTGTAATCACACAGGAATGTTTATTGAATTGAATTGATTATTTTCAACCTGATTGTTCTCGAACCTGGTCTTACATTATCCTTTGAATTTTGCATAAAAGCAAATTTGGCCCTTTTGGAAAAGGCAGGCATATGGTGCTTTAATACACCTTCAGACTGGGCTGTGGAGCTGCGAGATGTGAGGTCATACACTGAAATTCCCAAATTGAGCCACACTGACTCAGAAAAGTGTTGACCAGAAGGAAGCAAAGTCTCTGCAGTGAGAGAAGATTAGAGGGAGGTGAATCTTATCTATTCTTTTGTGCCCTCTTGGCAACCTGATTGAATTTTTTGAGGAAGTTATTAGGTTGGTGGATGTAAATAGTCTGATCGACATTGTGTATCTTGATTTTCAAAAAGCTTTTGACAAGATGCCACACAATAGGCACCTAGACAAGAGGATTCAATAAGGAATTGATTGCATTCTTGTAAACAGATGGCAGATGGTTGTAGTTTTGCATAGGGACCAGTTACTAGTGGAGTTCTGGAGGAATTGGTGTTAGGGTCATTGTTCTTAAGAACATAAGAAATAGGAGCAGGAGCAGGCCACATGGCCCCTTGAGCCTGCTCCGCCATTCAGTAAGATCATGGCTGATCTTCGACCTCAACTCCACTTTCCTGCCCAATTCCCCCATATCCCTTGATTCCCCTAGAGTCCAGAAATCTGACTATCTCAGCCTTGAATATATTCAATGACTCAGCATCCACAGCCCTCTGAGGTAGAGAATTCCAAAGATTCACAACCCTTTGAGTGAAGAGGGTTGTGAATCATCTCAGTCTTAAATGGCTGACCCCTTATCCTGCAACTATGCCCCCTAGTTCTAGACTCTCCAGCCATGAGAAACACCTCTCAGCATCTACCCTATCAAGCCCCCTCATAATCTTATATGTCTCAATTAGATCACCTCTCATTCTTCTAAACTCCAGACAGTATAGGCCCATTCTACTCAACCTCACCTCATAGGACAACCCTCTCATCCCAGGAATTAATCTGGTGAACCTTCGCTGCACTGCCTCTAAGGCAAGTACATCCTTCCTTAGATAAGGAGAACAAAACTGTACACAGTACTCCAGGTGAGGTCTCACCAAAGCCCGATACAATTGTTGGAAGGCTTCCTTACTTTTGTACTCCAACCCCCTTCCAATAAAGGCCAACTTTCCATTTGCTTTCCTAATTGCTTGCTGTACCTGCATGCTAACTTTTTGTGTTTCTTGTACGAGGACACCCAAGTCTCTCTGAACGCCAACATTTAATAGTTTCTCACCATTTAAAAAATATTCTGTTTTTCTATTCTTCCTACCAAAGTGAATAAACTCACATTTCCCCACATTATACTCCATCTGCCATCTTTACCATCTGTATCAGTGATCCGGATGAAGGTATTTGAGGAACTGTCCACAAGTTCGCAGATGATACAAAGACACATGCAGATGTTAGCACCTTAGATGAGAAAACTAGATTAAAGGCAGAACTAGATATGGTAGGGGAATGGGCCTGCATCTAGCAGGTGTCATTTAATGTAGATAAATGTAGTGTTATGAACGTGGGTAAGGGCAACGGCAAGCATGTATACACCCTGTATGCTCAAGGCTACTGAGCAGGAGAAAGATGTGGTTGTTATAGTGCATGAATCTTTGAAAGTCCATTACAAGTGTCTCAAGGCTATTGCGAAAGCAAATAGAGTGTTAGGATATATTGCCAAGATAATTGAATACAAAACAAGAAATACTATACTTTCTTCGTAGAAGGCCTTAGTTAGGCCATATTTAGAATACTATGCCCAGTTTCGGTCCCCTCACATGATGGGTGATATAGAGGCCCTGGAACAGGTTCAGAGGAGGGCCACTGGATGTATACCTAGTTTAAAGGCATTTGGTTACCATGATAGATTTAGGGGGCTCAGGATTTTTACTCTAGAAAATTGCAGACCTTCAGAAGATTTGATTGAGATTTTTAAAAAGATGAAAGGATTAGATTTGGTCCAAGACCACACCTGGAATACTGTGTTCAGCTCTGGGCACTGCACCTTAGGAATGATATATTGGCCTCGGAGAGAGTGCAGCGTAGATTTACTAGAATGATACCTAGACTCCAAGTGTTGAATCATGAGGAGAGATTACACAAAATAGGGTTGTATTCCCTGGAATTTAGAAGATTAAGGGATGATTTGATCGAAGTTTTCAAGATATTAAGGGGAACTGATAGGGTAGATAGAGAGAAACTATTTCTGCTGTTTGGGGAATCTAGGATTAGGGGACATAGCCTAAAAATTAGAGCCGGGACTTTCAGGAGTGAAGTTAGGAAACACTTCTACATGCAAAGGGTGGTAGAAGTTTGGAACTCTCTTCCGCAAACAGCAGTTGATGCTAGCTCAATTGTTAATCTTAAATCTGTGAATGTCAAATTTTTGTTAACATAAGAACATAACGAAACGTATTAAGGGATATAGGGCTAAGGCGTGTACATGGAGTTAGGTCACAGATCACCCATAATCTCATTGAATCGAAGAGGCTGGAGGGGCTAAATGGCCTCCTACAGTTCCTATGTTCCTAAGTGGATAGACTATTTGAATTAGGTAGGTAAGGGACGACTAGGGGACTTGAGTCATTGACCTATGGAACAAGTTGTCAGCACATGCAGTGAGTGCGGATTCACTACAAACATTCAAAAGGGACCTGGACACGTTCCTGAGTTTATGATAAAATGGCCCAAGTTTTAAAAAAATCTTTTTTTTCCTCTCTCAGGAGTTTGGGTGGCTGGTGGATGGGGGTCATGGTGCACAGAAGTTACACCACTACAATCTAGGACAGGCTTGATGGAAAACCTGATCTTTTCTTGTCCTTTGTTTTTATATGTCCTTATGCATTGGAAGAGACCCAGGAGTCGGTCGTCTGACTATTCTTTTGTGTGGGGAATGGTATGTGGGGCTAGTAGAGAGGAAGGTGGAGGGCTTAATGGAAGAGGAGAAAAATCAAAAGCAATTTGTGATTATGATGTGCTGTAAGATAAAATATGTTCAGGAAATATATAAATCACATTACATTGCTGTGAAAACATCACTGACACCTTTTTATGAAGGCAGTTACCGTTTAAAAGCTTACTATCTGTACCGCTGCCCAAATACTATAACAGTTAGTAAATGGTTAGTCATCTATGACTTTGTGTCAGGATTCAGAGGGAATGGACTAGCACAGCTTTACTTTCAACAATGCAAGTCCTTTGGTAACTGTGGCAACACGGGTGCCCAAATTATTTTTCCAGGAGACGGTATTCAACAACTCCCAACAGGCTGATAAAGTAATGCAGTGACTCATGCAGGTCCTATAGAGAGCCAGGAGACAGCACTCAGTAAAAGCTGCACTCCCAGATTACCCTGCTTAATCTTCCAGATCCGGGTGACTTGGTCAGTCACATGATACCAATATGCTCTGGAAAATTTATAGCAGCAAAGCTCATAAACCACTCATTGATAATCTTCACAACCCTCACTATAATGCTGTCCGATACACCTCAAAACTCTTACCATAATACCCCGTGACACATCTCAAAACCCTCACTATAACATTGTCTGATGTGATTCAAGATGCTCTCTGATGTATCCAAATCACTATCTGATCTACCCCATACTACTCATCATAGCATTTTCTGATGTACCCCATATATTCACTGTAACACTCTGATATTCGCTATACCACTCAATATAACAGTATCTTTGTGTACCATAACTGATGCAATGCACACTAAGGAGCTCCCTTACTAACAGTTACCTCTGTAATGTGTCTTGATATTACATGCTTTTTCCACATTGCTCAAAGTCAGTGTTGAAGGGAAGGACTGTTGCACAGAAGTCAATGCTATTCTTGGCTATGTAGATAGGATTTATGAACAGGTAGTTTATGTCACTTATATATGACACTGTTATGGGGTCTCTAAGATGGGAGTCTTATTTACCGAAGAGTGCAGTTGCTTGTCATTAACATCGGATAGTAACAACAAAGTACAGTCAACCTTACTTACTAAGTGCCCAGTTTTAATGGATTCCTGCCTATAACATGCTGCATTACATGTCTTGAGTCGTATGCAGTGTTACTGTATTGCTGTACCACTCACATATAGCTAATACATTATCCATTCACAGCTTTGTAGTGAGCCGTATTACATGCAGGTAGAGATATTTTAATTTGTGGCATTGGAGATCACCCGCTACTGCAAGGTTTAATAACCCCATGGTAAATATTAAATACTGAACGAGCAATTGCTCGCCCTTTTGCACCCCCTTCAGAGGCAGTGTAGGGTAGCACAGGCTACATTCAACATGGCAGCTCCCCCCACCATTCTGTCTGTAGCCCTTCATTCTCTTCGCTGTTCTGATATCATTTCTACTCATTATGGCCTCCGTCTGATCTGACAGCTAATCTCAAATACAAATACATAGGGCATGTTCTCATTTTTTTAAGCACTCGGATTTATAATAATTTTGCCCATTTCATGATAGGTTTGCCGAACGTTTACATGAAGGCCTCCGAGAAGCTCTGAAAGGTGAAGTTTGGTGGTTTTCCCATATCAAATTGGTGTTCATTATATGTGGCATTTAATATAGCCGAAGCTCTTGTTTTTGTTGGATACTCCAGTGACTATGAACTTTAAAGATTTCCTTAGCAACAAACCTGTTATTTGGAACATGCACTCTATAGTACCCTCAAATTGTTGTGGCATTGCTTTTGCCTACCATTTTCTGATAATTTAATAATTGAGTTAAATTCACTGACAGAGACTGGGTGGTGTAATCAAAATGGATGGATGGAGAGCTGTACAAAGGAGCCCAGCAAATAGTATCAATTTAAATACCACATTGAGAAAAAGATTTATCTTTGAGCAAGTACTTATCATTCCTAGTACGTATCCCACTAGCATTCCCTTGTAAACTAATAAGGTGTCTAACATCAAAATACCTGAGCCAGAACAAGGTTAATTTTGTAAATAGAACATTCTGCGTCAACCGCTGTTATGTTACATAGCACTGAAAATCTAATGTATATTTCATGAAATTTGATAGTGATCTGCTTTTGTAAGAACGTCAGATAATTTTTGCATCACTGAACCATATCCTGATAAAATATCTGGGTGGAAACTAATTGGACCCCAACCTCCTTAATCTCCACATTCTTGTAGCTATCAGATCATAGAGCCATTGAACCATGCAGTAGGTCACGGTTTAACACATCAGTAACACACAATAACATGCCTTGGCCCTGAGAAAGGTAGGTTAATCCCTGGACATTTACTTCTGTCTGCACTATGGGAATTCTCCCACACAGCAGCCATGATACAGAGACCTGAGCCTAGTTGTTGTCAGCTACTAACCAATTTTCTCTCTCTGGGCATCTGAATGATTCAATTGCTTGTGAGCCTTTTCTCTCCCACACCCCCAGTAATGTAAGTTGTCGTAATGTACAAGTCCTTCCTCTCTCTTGTGACTAACATTTTAATCTAGAAAATAATGCTCCATTATAGAACCATGGACATTTACAGTAAAGAAGGAGGCAATTTGGCCCATCTTGTCTGTGCTGGCTCTTTGCGAGAGCAATCCAAAACGACTCCCAATGCCCTGCTCTCACTCATAGTGTCTTCCTCTGCATCAAATATTTGTTCACTAATCCCTTAAAACATGCAATTGTGTCTGCCTCAAATATTCCCTGTGGCAAAGCATTCCATGCTCCAACAGCCTTCTGTGAAAAGAAATTTCTCTTACTCTCTCTCCACCTCTCTTAATGGCAATTTTAAATTCATGATTCCTCATCACTGACTCCCCAACTAGAGGAAATAGTCTTTCCCTATTCACCCTAACCCCAGAGCCTGTTCTAAAGAAGTATCATTGCCATTACCAATAGACTTGTATTCCCTTAGATATCGAAGATTAATGGGTGATCTACTTGAGGTGTTTTAAGATGATTAAAGGATTTGATAGGGTAGATAGAGAGAAACTGTTTCCCCTGATGGGGGAGTCCAGAACAAGGGAGCATTACCTTAAAATTAAAGCTAGACCATTCAAGGGTGATGTAGGGAAGTCCTTCTTCACACTAAGGGTAGTGGAAATCTGGAACTCTCTTCCCCAAAAAGCTGTTGAGGCTCGGTCAATTGAAAATTTCAAAACTGAGATTATTAGATTTTTGTTAGGTTGGGGTATGATGAGATGTGGGGCCAAGGTGGGTAAATGGATTGAAGATACAGATCAACCATGATCTAAGTGAGTGGAGGAACAGGCTCGAGGGGCTGAATGGCCTACTCCTGTTCCTATGTTCCTATTTAGTCTGCTCTTAAAATTACATTTTGGAGCCACCATATATCTGGCCTGGAGCAGCACATATATCTTGTCTGGAATAAACTTCCATTGTCCTTTCCAGATTCCAGATAAATTATTTTCATTTTGCTTTGCAGCCATGTTTTTTAATGCAAATTGGCTCTGGAGAATGTCACTTGCACTGCATATTGTAAAGTAAACAAAGGTTGGCAGAGCTCTTTCAAGGATAATGACACCCCTTTAAATGTTAAAGTTGCCATGATTTGTTTACTTCTGTTGATTTTAAAATGCATAATATTTATTAAAAAGTTAGTGCTTCTAACATCAGCTGGGAACTGTCTGGGAGAAATTACTGAGCCCGACAGTGGGACAAAGCTTAATTGTACCATTTCAAGTATGTAATGTGTGTTTATGAATGTGTGTGTGCGCGGTGTGCGACACCCGAGGTTTAATGACTGCCTGTTTACTGATCTGCTCCCTCACAGTGTCTGCCTCAGTAACTCCTTCCATTCAATTCCCTCAGTGATGTCAACAACACTCAATACTGAAAGGGAAAATGTTCAAAAAAATAAATTCGCAGAAATAAACTAAAGAATTATCAAGTCAACTATAATTCCTTTTAATTTTTCTAAATGCCGATCCTGGTGGTGAGACTTCCTCTTCTAGTGGGTTTTCTCTTCAAGATAATGAATTTAACTGACCCAATAAATGCATAATAACATCAACTGCCAACATGGATCTTATGTTTTATTCTGCGAAGCTATGTAATGATATTGGCCCAGAATTCGCACTGAGTAGTGAACAAACCGCGCCCGCTGCTCGTTAGATTTGAACATACCCACAAACTATCCACTGGTTTTTGGGCACCAACTTCCTGCAATGGGGACCTGAGAAAAGTGCTACGTCCTCTACTGGGCATCTGTGAGCTGTGTGAACGGGGCAAGGAAATGTGTATCCAAACCGGCCAATTACCGCCCCATCAGTCTACTCTCAATCATCAGCAAAGTGATGGAAGGTGTCGTCGACAATGCTATCAAGCGGCACTTACTCACCAATAACCTGCTCACTGATGCTCAGTTTGGGTTCCGCCAGGAACACACGGCTCCAGACCTCATTACAGCATTGATCCAAACATGGACAAAAGAGCTGAATTCCAGAGGCGAGGTGAGAGTGACTGCCCTTGACATCAAGGCAGCATTTGACCGAGTTTGGCACCAAGGAGCCCTACTAAAATTGAAGTCAATGGGAATCAGGGGGAAAACTCTCCAGTGACTGGAGTAATACCTAGCACAAAGGAAGATGGTAGTGGTTGTTGGAGGCCAATCATCTCAGCCCCAGGGCATTGCTGCATGAGTTCCTCAGGGCAGTGTCCTAGGCCCAACTATCTTCAGCTGCTTCATCAATGACCCTCCCTCCATCATAATGTCAGAAATGGGGATGTTCGCTGATGATTGCACGGTGTTCAGTTGAATTCGCAACCTCTCAAATAATGAAGCAGTCCGAGCCCGCATGCAGCAAGACCTGGACAACATCCAGGCTAGGGCTCATAAGTGGCAAGTAACATTTGCACCGGGCAAGTGCCAGGCAATGACCATCTCCAACAAGAGAGAGTCTAACCACCTCCCCTTGCCATTCAACGGCATTACCATCACCGAATCCCCCACCATCAACATCCTGGGGGTCACCATTGACCAGAAACTTAACTGGACCAGCCATATAAATACTGTGGCTACAAGAGCAGATCAGAGGCTGGGCATTCTGCGGCGAGTGACTCACCTCCTGACTCCCTAAAGCATTTCCACAATCTACAAGGCACAAGTCAGGAGTGTGATGGAATACTCTCCACTTGCCTGGATGAGTTCAGCTCCAACAACACTCAAGAAGCTCAACACCATCCAAGACAAAGCAGCCTGCTTGATTGGCACCCCATCCACCACCCTAAACATTCACTCCCTTCTCCACCGGCGCACTGTGGCTGCAGTGTGTACCATCCACTGGATGCACTGCAGCAACTCGCCAAGGCTTCTTCGACAGCACCTCCCAAACCCACAACCTCTACCACCTAGAAGGACAAGGGCAGCAGGTACATGGGAACAACACCACCTGCACGTTCCCCTCTAAGTCACACACCATCCCGACTTGGAAATATATCATCGTTCCTTCATCGTCGCTGGGTCAAAATCCTGGAACTCCCGTCCCGGACTGCAGCGGTTCAAGAAGGCGGCTAACCACCACCTTCTCAAGGGTAATTAGGGATGGGCAATAAATGCCGGCCTTGCCAGCGACGCCCACATCCCATGAACGAATAAAAAAAAGTATCCACTTAACCAATCAGGTTGAAGCATCGTTAACAAGCTGTGCAGACACAGACCAGGAAGTGTAAGTTAAAATAATAAATTCAATGTAATATTCGTTACAGAAAGCGAAATAGAGGGTAAGAAATTTTGAATTAAAAGACAGAGCTAAAAGATTCAAAGAAAATTATTTTAAAAATTTAATTTTTTTTAATGCCCAACAACAACTAAATTTTGAAGGAATGAGACTCCACATTTGTCAACATAAACTTTCAGCGCCAGAGAGGTTGTTTGGCAGTCATTAAGGCTTACCACACAGTTAAAATTTTGGTTAGACTAAAAAAAACGGACGTACCTTTTTCGGACGAAAATAATTTGTTTCCAGCTGGGCAGTGCAGGAACTTTGTGCCGGTGCAGTCACTTCACCGGTGAATCAGCTGGCGAGTTGTCCTTCCCGCACAGCTTTCAGAGGAGCAGGACATCTGGTAGAGCAACTTCTGTATTTCCGCATTTGACTGCGCATATGCGGTCGCCGGAAGTTGCTCTTCCATTTGCTCTGAAATAACCATGAGCTGTGTTAGGATCGCTATAATTTTCAGAGCAAATTCCGGGCCACTCTCCCTTCAGCTCCAGCACCTGAGGTTTAATCCAACGCAGTCTTTCCCCTCATTTTTCTAATTTCTGTCCTGAAGATGCTGACATGCCGGAGTGTGGTTTCACATGCACTGGAAGCCCTCTGATAACTCGCCCAAATAGGCCATTCTTCATTTGTAAGCCTAGACAGTGAGTGTTAGTGGATACTTAATGGTGCGTGCATCACAGCTAAGTCCAATCCTCTCCTCACCCAAAGTCCATATAAACACACTTTCCAGCAGGTGAAACTGGAGCAGAAACCAGGGCTGATATTTTTTCCCTCCCTATGCCATGAGTACTAAAGCCAATTGTTGTGGTCCAACTGCAGCCCCAACTGAGATCAGGTAACTAACCACAAACCATTATCATGGAATGATTCTGAGTCAACAGAGTGCAGGAGTGAGGTGATGGTTTGGAAGTCCCAATCCATGTTTTCCTTCATGCCTGGCAAGCTGGAGAAGATATTGGAACCTAGAGCCACAATGGCTGCAGTCTGAATTTCCATCGAAGCTGTCAGACCTGTCACCAAAAACTCCACAACTGAGGGCCTAGCTACAGTGTGCATAGAAGTGACCAAACACTCCATGGTTGACCAAACTGTTTTCATGCCCTTCGCGATGACCCCACACAGGTTGCAGATTGGCTCCTTCATACTGTCCGACATTGTGCGCAGGCTCGCTGGCAGTAATGTACTGAGAAGATGGTAATGCACAGCCACCAGTCTACTTCTATAGGCCTTGCCCTTGGTCAATATCTGTGCCTTCTGCAGCAGACCGAGAACATGAGCTCAGCTTCCAGAGAGGTGGTTCCTTGGCCGTCCTATCTCCCTGCCCATGCTCCTGCAAAATTGTGCTTGATGAATCTCCTAGTAACTAACCTTCTGCACTACACAATGTGCCAGTTTCTGAGCTGGAGCCTCCAAGGGTTTGTAAGAGTGACTGTATGTCTTTAGGAGACTGTCTGTCCTTCTAATCTTCTGCTGCAACTTGATTCGTTATTGTGATGGACTTGGAAAGAGAAGAAAGGGACAAAGGTTAGCTGCGCATCCCAAGAGTTTGCAGCGACAAATGCGTGACAGCTCAAATCTGAATTCGCTTGATTGGCACCCCATCCACCACCCTAAACATTCACTCTCTTCACCCACCGGCGCACTGTGGCTGCAGTGTGTACCATCTACAGGATGCACTGCAGCAACTCGCCAAGGCTTCTTTGACAGCACCTCCCAAACCCGCGACCTCTACCACCGAGAAGGACAAGGGCAGCAGGCACATGGGAACAACACCACCTGCACGTTCCCCCCCAAGTCACACACCATCCCGACTTGGAAATATATCGCCGTTCCTTCATCGTCGCTGGGTCAAAATCCTGGAACTCCCTTCCTAACAGCACTGTGGGAGAACCTTCACCACACGTACTGCAGCGGTTCAAGAAGGCAGCTCACCACCACCTTCTCAAGGGCAATTAGGGATGGAAAATAAATGTTGGCCTCACCAGCGATGCCCACATCCCATGAACGATTTTTTAAAAAAGAATGAGCACCACTTTGTCATGCAATGTGTGAGGTAGAGAGGTCAGTGAGAAGCGAAAAGGAGGATATGATGGCCAAACACCCTGCAGAGCATATTCACCACCCTCGCCAGTTGTGATGCTCCTGTTGTGTCCTTTTTTCCAGTGCAGCCTCTTCCAATGGACACTGCAAGAAGAAAGGGAGTGTGTTAGTGTATGGCCCACTGAACGGTTGTGAAAATGTGCATGTCAGGATAGAAGAGTGTTGATGGTGCATGAAAAATGCTACAGGTGTGAGGAAGTGAGGGGAGTAATTGTGAGGACAGCAGCAGGTGCAGAGTGTGCAAGTAGCAGCAGAAGGAGGTTCAATGAAGTGTGCTGCTGTGATTGGAGGAGACGAATGGAAGGCTCATGAGTGCTGAGCTACAGGTGGTGCAGGGCTAAGCAGAGAGTAAGAGAGATTTGAGTAGGATTCTCAGCTTAGCAGCTCTGGTCAGATCATTGAATTTCATGTGAAATTGCAGCCAGGTGCTGGGCTCAGTGCTTCTTACAGTAACCTGCTCTGCCGCCTCTGACCACTGCTACCAAGCTATTTGCCTTGGTACTTTTCTCCTGTTCGCTAGAAAGATCAGCTCCCTCTCCTGGTCACCCCCTCCATGGAGAGCTTCAGAGTGTCTGTATATCGGGGCAACCTTCATGACTGAAAGCTATGATTGAAAACAGCCAAAGTGCATCTCCCCTTTAAGAGGTGCAGGCTGCCTTTAAAGAGCATTAGTTATGCCTAATTTCCTCCCTGCCCAATTGGCGAGCTTCCAATAAACAGTGCGAATAGTGCAGGCAGCTCGCTGATCATAATCAAATGAGGCATAAGCACCAATTTGGCTTGTGCCTCCAGCCGACGCCATCAGGCGCACCTATTGGCCGCTATGCCCATTTTGCGCCCGTTTTCGGTGCAAGTTGAAGTTCTCCCCCAATGACTCCACTTCGCAAACTCATTGAATGTGAAGCTTGCATCATCTGAGCGACGTGATGAGGTACTTCATAAATGAAAGTTATTTCTTTCTTGATGCTGAGATTGGATCAAAAAATGGGAAATGTTTCTTTCCCCCACTCACTGATATCTTCATCGTGATAAGCACAAAATATCAAAAATGTTTAAAGTAAATAAATAACACAGAAAAATTGTGTGATATGGAAGGGTTCCTTTCAACGATATACATAGTCTCCTATCACATCCTTCATCTCTGAATAATTACCAATATCCTTATTTTGTATTTTTATCACTTTTGTAGTGTTCCAGTTACAGCACACATCAGGCAAAAGCTCTTTACCCTTTACATCTACCATGGAAGAACTGTACAGGATGGGAAATTTACAGCATTTATAAAGCAACTGCTCTTATTGGAGATAGTGGAAAATTGGATACCAGCTCCTCCATCATCAACAAAGATTGTCCCTGCTCCAACATATCAGCTTCTCTGCTAAAGTGGGCACACAGCTTACCCAAATTACAGCATGCAGTACAGGAGTTGTCACTGCTATTATACACTAATCACATACTGTACCAGATGGGAACCAATTGTCACCTTTTACTTGATATGTACTGTACGTGTGCAGAAAGTGATTTGGACACACACAGGAGCTATACAGTGTCAATCATCAGTGAATTATTCCATTTTATTTGGTTGGTCCAGGTGACACACTGTTGACTGACTCCTTTGAAAAGAAGCTGGGCGAATATCTGGTTATGAAAGAGATTAGAAAGGTGATTGAATATTATTAGACATGGATGATCAAATGCTCCATGAAGCATAATGGCTCCAGTCCTGTTGGGAGCACGGAAACGTCATCTGTGGAATGCAACTGGTCAGGGCTGAATAATGTAGATTGTGATTTTTAGATTGATACCTCGGAGTTCTGTTTGATTGCTTTCAATCAAGCAAAAAGTTTCATCAAATGATTAAATAAGCAGCCAAAGCACATGGGGTAGCCATTGACAGTGACCCTAAGATCATTTTTTGTAACTCCTGTTGGAGATGTAGCTCCACAATGTTCACACAGAACAATTCGGTCCACACTGTTAGTGGTAAAGAAGCTTCTTGTCTTAAGAACATAAGAACATAAGAAATAGGAGCAGAAGTAGGCCAATAGGCCCCTCGAGCCTGCTCCGCCATTCAATAAGATCATGGCTGATCTGATCCTAACCTCAAATCTAAATTCATGTCCAATTTCCTGCCCGCTCCCCGTAACCCCTAATTCCCTTTACTTCTAGGAAACTGTCTATTTCTGTTTTAAATTTATTTAATGATGTAGCTTCCACAGCTTCCTGGGGCAGCAAATTCCACAGACCCACCACCCTCTGAGTGAAGAAGTTTCTCCTCATCTCAGTTTTGAAAGAGCAGCCCCTTATTCTAAGACTATGCCCCCTAGTTCTAGTTTCACCCATCCTTGGGAACATCCTCACCGCATCCACACGATCAAGCCCCTTCACAATCTTATATGTTTCAATAAGATTGCCTCTCATTCTTCTGAACTCCAATGAGTAGAGTCCCAATCTACTCAACCTCTCGTCATATGTCCACCCCCTCATCCCCGGGATTAACCGAGTGAACCTTCTTTGTACTGCCTCGAGAGCAAGTATGTCTTTTCTTAAGTATGGAGACCAAAACTGTATGCAGTATTCCAGGTGCGGTCTCACCAATACCTTATATAACTGCAGCAATACCTCCCTGTTTTTATATTCTATCCCCCTAGCAATAAACGCCAACATTCCGTTGGCCTTCTTGATCACCTGCTGCACCTGCATACTAACTTTTTGATTTTCTTGCACTAGGACCCCCAGATCCCTTTGTATTGCAGTACTTTCCAGTTTCTCACCATTAAGATAATAACTTGCTCTCTGATTTTTCCTGCCAAAGTGCATAACCTCACATTTTCCAATATTGTATTGCATCTGCCAAATCTCCACCCACTCACCCAGCCTGTCTATATCCCCTTGTAGGTTTTTTATGTCCTCCTCACTCTCTACTTTCCCTCCCATCTTTGTATCATCTGCAAACTTTGATATGTTACACTCGGTCCCCTCCTCCAAATCGTTAATATAGATTGTAAAGAGTTGGGGACCCAGCACCGACCCCTGCGGAACACCACTGGCTACTGGTTGCCAGTCCGAAAATGAACCATTTATCCCAACTCTCTGCTTCCTGTTAGATAACCAATCCTCCACCCATGCCAGAATATTACCCCCAATCCAGTGATTCTTTATCTTGAGCAATAATCTTTTATGTGGCACCTTGTCGAATGCCTTCTGGAAGTCTAAATACACTACGTCCACTGGTTCCCCTTTATCCACCCTGTACGTTATGTCCTCAAAGAACTCAAGCAAATTTGTCAGACATGACTTCCCCTTCGTAAAGCTATGCTGACTTTGTCCTATTAAATTATGTTTATCCAAATGTTCCACTACTGTCTCCTTAATAATAGACTCCAAAATTTTACCCACCACAGATGTTAGGCTAACTGGTCTATAATTTCCAGCCTTCTGCCTAATACCCTTTATAAATAAGGATGTTACATTAGCAGTTTTCCAATCTGCCGGGACCTTTGCCGAGTCCAGAGAATTTTGGAAAATTATTACCAAAGCATCCACAAACCCTACTGCCACTTCCCTCAAGACCTTAGGATGTAAGCCATCAAGTCCAGGGGATTTATCCGCCTTGAGCCCCATTAATTTACTGAGTACCAATTCCTTAGTGATTTTAATTGTATTTAGCTCCTCCCCCCTAGAGCTCCCTGTTTGTCCAGTGTTGGGATATTCTTAGTGTCCTCTACCGTAAAGACTGAAACAAAATATTTGTTCAGCATTTTTGCCATCTCCATGTTTCCCACCATTAATTTCCCGGTCTCATCCTCTAAGGGACCTACGTTTGCCTTAGCCACCCTTTTTCTTTTTATATAACTGTAGAAACTCTTGCTATCTGTTTTTATATTTTTTGCTAACTTATTTTCATAATCTATCTTCCCTTTCTTAATCAATCCTTTAGTTACTTTTTGCTGTCTTTTGAAGACTTCCCAATCTTTTATCCTCCCACTAAGTTTGGCTACCTAATGGGTCCTTGTTTTTAGTCGGATACTGTCCTTAATTTCTTTACTTAGCCACGGATGGCTGACATTTCTTTTACACCCTTTTTTCCTCAGTGGAATATATATTTTTTGAAAGTTGTAAAATAACTCCTTAAATGAACACCACTGCTCATGTACCGTCTTACCCTTTAATCTATTCTCCCAGTCCACTTTAATCAATTCCGCTCTCATACCATCATAGTCTCCTTTATTCAAGCTCAGGACGCTTGTTTGAGAACCAAACTCCTCACCCTCTAATTGGATATGGAATGTAACCATGTTATGGTCACTCATTCCAAGGGGATCCTTAACTAGGACATTATTAATTAATCCTGGCTCATTACACAGGACCAGGTCCAAGGTTGCTTGCCCCCTTGTAGGATCAGTTACATACTGCTCAAGAAATCCATCCCTAATACACTCAATAAACTCTTCCTCAAGGCTGCCTTGATTTGTCCAGTTAATATGATAGTTAAAATCCCCCATAATTATAGCTGTTCCCCTATTACATGCCCCGACTATTCCCTGATTAATACTTCTTCCAGCAGAGTTGCAACTATTAGGAGGCCTATATACTACGCCCACTAGTGTTTTTTTCCCCTTATTATTCCTTATCTCTACCCAAACTGTTTCATTATCCTGATCCTTTGTCCCAATATCATTTCTCTGTATTACAGTGATTCCTTCCTTTATTGACATAGCCACCCCACCTCCCCTTTCTTCCTGCCTGTCCTTCCTGATTGTTAAATACCCTGGCATATTTAATTCCCAGTCATTGTCACCCTGCAGCCATGTTTCTGTAATGGCCACAAGATCATACCCATACGTCGTTATTTGTGCCGTTAACTCGTCCATTTTGTTACGAATGCTACGTGCATTCAGATAAAGAACTTTCAAATTTGTTTTGTGACACTTAGTTCCTGCTTTTTCCTTTTTTAACACTTTACCTTTTACGCCATACCTTCTGACCCTTCCTGACACGCTTTCCTCTGTCTCCCTGCTCAGGTTCCCAACCCCCTGCCACAGCTTTGATGCTGGGTTAATCGCCTTACACCTTCTAGTTTTTATTTTATCTGTCGTGCCTAAAGTACACTTTCTTTCTGCTGCTCTATGCTTTTCCCTTTCTCTTGTTCTTGCACAACTGTTTGTACTATTTTTATTGTAGATTTCCCCTGGGTCTTCCCCTCTCTTGCTGCTCTCAACTTTATTCCCTTCTGACTCCCCGCTCAGGTTCCCATCCCCCTGCCACTCTAGTTTAAACCTTCCCCAACAGCACAAGCAAACACCCCCGCGAGGACATTGGTCCCGGTCCTGCTCGGGTGTAACCCGTCCCGCTTGTACAGGTCCCACCTTCCCCAGAACTGGTCCCAATGTCCCAGGAATCTAAATCCCTCCCTCCTACACCATCCCTGCAGCCACGCATTCATCCTGTCTATTCTCCTGTTCCTATACTCACTAGCACGTGGCACCGGTAGTAATCTTGAGATCACTACCTTTGAAGTCCTGCTTTTTAATTTATCTCCTAACTCCTTAAATTCACCTTGCAGGACCTCATCCCTTTTTTTACCTATGTCGTTGGTACCAATATGGACCACGACTACTGGCTGTTCACCCTCCCCCTCCAGAATTGGTCTTGGTAAGGCAATCAAGGAAACCAAATGCATGCTTCCACTGAATGAATGCAGTCCTTAGGAATGTGAATCTGCAGAGACTGGCAATTGAATGCCAGTGGAAATAATTTGCCTCAACTACTCCACGTGGTAGCACGTTCCACATAGACTCCCAGATAACCCTGCACGTCAATGCCCCAATAGGTAAGTTGGTCCTAGTTGAAATAACAGCACAAAGCGTACCAGTGTTGTGTACTGGTAAGTTGTAAGGTCCTGGCTGGGTAAACTCCAGCAATACCTCTGCACACACTTTGGGTTCAGCCAACCTACACCAAGCTTTCAAAACTTGGGTAAGTGGGGTGTGTCCCCGCAGGAGAGACTGTGCACTCTACATCAAGTAAACAGAAATCCTACAAGTATAAGATCTCTGCTCCTGATGGTACCCTTCCCATCATCCTCAAGATGTGTGCCTTTAAGTAACCCCTGTCCTCTGCCATCTCTTACTTTTAATCCATCATTTCTGCTTCTTAGAAATTCGCTTGTGTTCATCCTGTACCTAAGAACGGTGGTCTCTCTTATCCTTCAAACTATTGTCCCATTGACTTCACATCGTACTTTCTAAAGTTATCCAAACTGCTATTATTCAAATTGCGCAACATTTTTAAAGACCTGGACTCAATTCATGATATCCATCATGGTTTCAGTATGACCATTCCACAGATGATCTTGTTCTCTATGTTATGCACCTCTGCCATGAATACTTGATGTGGAGATGCCGGTGATGGACTGGGGTTGACAATTGTAAACAATTTTACAACACCAAGTTATAGTCCAGCAATTTTATTTTAAATTCACAAGCTTTCGGAGGCTTCCTCCTTCGTCAGGTAAATGTTCAGGAGCTCCTTGAAGCCTACGCATTTATACATATAGAACAATACATGGTGTTTACAGACTGTCCCTGCAACTGCCCGTTGCCAAGGCAATCACCGTGTTCAGACAGAGAGGTGTCACCTGCAGAACCCCCGAATACACATTCAACGAAAAAACAAACAGGAAAAAAAAACAAAAAACACAAAAAAACACAAAAAAAGCACCTCAGCACCTCACTCTACCGCAAGCCCACGGACAACCTCACGATGCTCCACTTTTCCAGCTTCCACCCTAACCACGTCAAAGAGGCCATCCCCTATGGACAGGCCCTGCGAATACACAGGGTCTGCTCAGACGAGGAGGAACGCGATGGACACCTACAGACGCTGAAAGACGCCCTAGTAAGAACGGGATATGACGCTCGACTCATCGATCGACAGTTCCGACGGGCCACAGCAAAAAATCGCATAGACCTCCTCAGGAGACCAACACGGGACGCAACCAACAGAGTACCCTTTGTCGTCCAGTACTTCCCCGGAGCGGAGAAACTACGCCATGTTCTCCGGAGCCTTCAACATGTCATCAATGAGGACAAACACCTCGCTATGGCCATCCCCACACCTCCACTACTCGCCTTTAAACAGCCACCCAACCTCAAACAGACCATCGTTCGCAGCAAATTACCTAGCTTTCAAGAGAACAGCGTCCACGACACCACACAACCCTGCCACGGTAACCTCTGCAAGACATGCCAGATCATCGACACAGATACCACCATCACACGAGAGGACACCACCCACCAGGTGCATGGTTCATACTCCTGTGACTCGGCCAACGTTGTCTACCTCATACGTTGCAGGAAAGGATGCCCCAGAGCATGGTACATTGGCGAGACCATGCAGACGCTGCGACAACGGATGAACGGACACCGCGCAACAATCGCCAAACAGGAGGGTTCCCTCCCAGTCGGGGAACACTTCAGCAGTCATGGACATTCATCCACCGACCTTCGGGTAAGCGTACTCCAAGGCGGCCTTCGAGACACACGACAACGCAAAATCGTCGAGCAGAAATTGATAGCCAAGTTCCGCACCCATGAGGACGGCCTCAACCGTGTTCTTGGGTTCATGTCACGCTACACGTTACCCCACCAGCGAACAAATGTTATTTGTTTTTAATATAATGGGTCATTTGCTGGCTTTCTCTGCCTTCCGGATGTCTCTGCCTCTCTCTTTTTTTTTCCTGTTTGTTTTTTTGTTGAATGTGTATTCGGGGGTTCTGCAGGTGACACCTCTCTGTCTGAACACGGTGATTGCCTTGGCAACGGGCAGTTGCAGGGGCAGTCTGTAAACACCATGTATTGTTCTATATGTATAAATGCGTAGGCTTCAAGGAGCTCCTGAACATTTACCTGACGAAGGAGGAAGCCTCCGAAAGCTTGTGAATTTAAAATAAAATTGCTGGACTATAACTTGGTGTTGTAAAATTGTTTACAATGAATACTTGAGTGAATCGTCTGCTGTAGACATGGACCTCTGCAAGGCCTTTGTTAAAATCTTGTATAATGCAGTTCTAAACATATGACCTCCCACTAAAGCTATCTTTATAGTATCTAGCCTCCTCTCAAATCCACACTTCATTTTATGGCTCATCCTCTGATTCTTTTTCAACACTATGTTGAAATGAAGGCTGCTTGCACAGTGTTTAACTCTAATTTATTTTTCCCAGGACTTCAAAACCATGAGACTCATTCAGTCTTTCTTTGTTCCTGCAATCTTCAGGAATTTAAAACATAATCTTGATGTCATCGAATCACTAACCTTAATTTACCTTGTCACTTTTATTCTTTTCAGTCTTGGTGGTCGGCCTGGATGCTTGACCTTTAATTAAAAAAAGAATAGAAATCTACAGTTTCCCGTCTGATGTGTAAAATCTTATATGTTTGTACTGACTGGCACATTGCTTTTCATAATCAAATATTCTATCAATTCATGGAAACATTAACTGCATATTCAGTGGTGGCTCATTCTGTGTGTTGACAGCATATTACTCTAACTGAACTTACTATTTCATCACCTACAGGGAACGCTGAGCCGTGGCTCTCCTCCTTCAGCTATTAAATATACATTGATTCCCTCAGCTCAGGTGAATACGAAAAACGTGTCCTAATGTTTATTGTAATCATGTCTGTGGTCTTCAGAGGACCTAGATGAGGAAATAAAATATAAGTGTAATGCACTTGAAAAAAAAATAGATTTATTTCAAAAAGAAAAGAATTTGCATTTACATTAGCACTTTTCATGACCTCAGGATATCCCAAAGCGCTTTACAGCCAATGAAGTACTTTTGAAGTGTAGTCACCGTTGTAATGTAGGAAACATGGCAGCCAAATTCCACACAGCAAGCTCCTATAAACAGCAATGTGATAATGACCAGATAATTTGTTTTCGTGATGTTGGTTGAGGAATAAAGATTGACCAGGACACCGGGAAGAACACACCTGCTCTTCTTTGAAATAGTGCCATGGGGTCTTTTATGTCCACCTGAGAGAGCAGACGGGGCATAAATTTAATATTTTATCCAAAAGACGGCTTCTCTGACAGTGCGACACTTCCTCAGTACTGCACTGGAGTGTCAGCCTAGACAAGGTGCTCAAGTTTCTGGAGTGGGTTTCAACCAGCGACCTTCTGATTCGGATGTAGGGATTGCTATCACTGAGCCGCGGCTGACACCTAAACTTAATTTATGCTTTCATTGTCCCATTTACAAAAGAAAAATATATTCAAATATTCTGCTTACCACTACAGAAGCCACTTGCCCCCTCCTCCACTCTCAACCTGATAGTGAGAGAAAATGATGGGTCTCAAATGAGGTAGCTCAAAGAATCATTAAGGGGAATGTGATGCATGACTCGATGACATCGTATGACAAGCACTATAATATTACTTTAGTTTTTATTATAAAATAATTTGTAGTGGCAGATCTGATCGGCAATGCATAGACATCATCACACTATTGATCGCCTCATGCACATATGTATACGAAAATAGCAAATTTTCCCGCAAGGCCTTTTATTGTGCCTACAGTTCCCCTGACTTGTCGAACCTGTAATCCTGGTCAAATTGAATCACTTACAGAAATATATGACTAAAAGTGTTCAGTTATCAGGTACAAACTGTGGATGTATCAATCCTTTTCTTATGATTGAGAAGTATAGTTATACCCCTGTGAATATATGGGAAAATTTCTTTAGCCATTCATGGAAATGTGACCTAACTAGTCACATGCAAACTAGTACTCTGGATACTTGAATTTTATCCAAACCAGTGAAGGATGTTGAGCAGATCTATGGAGTGGTACCAGCTCCTTGTTTTAAAGGGGAACTGCGATGTTGGTTTGGAAGACAACTCCGAAGCAGTTTTTCTTTCCAGGACAACCATGACCCCTGCTTCAGAAAACTCAGACTGCAGTGCTACCATGTTGCCTGCCTGTTTTACAGGAGACTCTGACTGGATTTTACAAGCTGATCAGTGGTGGTGCAAAAGTTTCCAGTCAGTATTGACCCTGGTAGAACTTCTTGGGTTAGGCTGACCTGCATGTTGGAAGCAGACTCCAGACCGTTGGGTGGAGTTTTCGCTTTGGGCGCAATCGGCAATTGGCCGCAAATTCTGCCTGAAAATTGCTCCGGTTACTTTACAGCTCAAGTTTCCACTAAAATGCATTTGCATAATCATAATCTTCCATGAGCCAGTGCAATCCAATAGCTTAAAAGAGTGTAATCATTGTTTTTCTTTTGCAATAAAAAAATACTCATTGATGTATTTAAGAGTGGTAACCTGGTGCTGTTTTATTAATACAGCTGAAAATGGGTTTATCACATACATAAGCAGTTTTAATAAGAGTGTCTAGACCTCCACTTGTGAATAACCTGATTTTAAATCACTGAAAATGACTTAAAAAAATTATACTGAACCATTTAATACTTTCATTGCTGTACACTAGTCAGTTTCTTAGTGAATCAAATATTTTTTAATATGTAAAAACATTTAAAACAGTGCCTGTGTGCCTAAGAAAACGAGCTTAACTTGAAGACCCTCCTCGAACGACTGCAAACGGGCGCAATTGGCGGAAACTCGCCATCCTCGATCTGAGGGCGTGGCCAAATTTGTGGGCGGGGCTGGCTTCAGGCACAATGATGTTTGAACCAGAGCACTTGGCAAACCATTTGTTTCAAACACATAATATAGTGACTTAAATCATTTTCAAACACGTCATTGTGTCATTTGTGCATGATGTCATCAGCATGAAAACAATGCCTGACCTTTCTCCCTTCTGAAACAAAATAAAATTGTTTGCCAAACACTTTTATAATATTAGATAGAAACTTATCACTTTAAAACACCCCAAAGCACTTTTAAAATTCAGTGACTGTGGTTATGTAGGTAAAGGCTGCCCCTTTAGGACATAGATGAAAGAACAACTCTCAATCAGTAGAGCTCTGACAGTGTGTTACTGTATCCTCAAGCATGGTAAGAGTTCCCTGAAAGATTGTCCACCATAGGAACAGTGCCCCTTTAGAGCATATCAGAGAGTCAAGTAATGGTAATGACAGCTGTTCTGTTTCAACGCACTTAATAAAAACATCCCATCATCCAGTAATCAAGGAAAGAGGATCGACACCTTGTCATCATTTCCACAGATACTTCTTCTGAAGTATTCTACCTAATAATGCATTCCAAACAATCATTGGAAATTGATAGCTTTAAAATCTATCTTGAAGTCTGATAATGTGTTTAATGCTGTATTAATGTTCCCTACAAGGAAATAATATGATATTGAATCATTAGAATGCTGGCAGGCACCAGGCTGATACAGATCGAGCATAGATTAAGCAGCAAATCCTGATAAGTTAAGTCAGAACAGAGCAGAGACTGTGAGCACAGTGCTAAGTCGATGACTTTAACAAAGTCAGAGAGTGAAAATCAGCAATTAGCAGTTTTAAAATTCACCATTACTGTACAAGAGAGTTTTTTTGGTTTTAATTTAAGTATTTGTTAAACATTAGTTGTTTTGATCATTTTGAATGAAATCCCACTGATCCTCACAACCTGGACTCTCGTGTATCTGAGGTGAAGTTGCCTCAACACCTTTTACTGGGCTGGTTGTGAAATAATGTAATATACCATAGCAGTATATAAATTAATGTATATGCACATACATCTGGCACCAGCAGCTGCTCTTACTGCTTGTGCCAGATGTATACACATATACATTATGGCCCAGAATTTCTTGGAGACTTGTGCCATTGGAAAGGCACAGCCACAGCATTAGTTTCATTTTGCACCATAACACTTCCAGGAAATTATGGTGCAAGCGAGTTATGCCATTATTTACACCACTAAAATTTCCTGGGATTTTTGCACCGCTCTGTCAACACCCTTGTCGGAACTGTGCCATATTCATTATCATAACTCCACCCCCAAGTTAAGTCAATGGCAATGGCAACTGCAAATTCCATGGATTCACACGGCTGATTTTCACTCTCTGACTTTGTTAAAATCATCGACTTAGCACTGTGCTCACAGTCTCTGCTCCGTTCTGACTTAACTTATCAGGATTTGCTGCTTAATTTATGAGTTCAAAATGATTGATTAAAGTAAAATAAAATCTCTGCTCTTTCTTGATATTTTTAATTCTTAGCTAAAATCCATCTAAACCTCTCTTCTTCGTTAATGTTTGTTAGGTTTAGTGTATATTGTGCACATGATGTGTAGTACTGAAGTGAGTTACAGTGGGCGAGAAATTGATTTAGGCTTGTTTTCAGGTCCAAAATGGTCGATATGCTTGCAACGTGCACCAGAAGCTGCAGGCCTGAGGCTTGTTCAAAATTGGGTCTCTGGCCTCATCTGAATAATTCTGGTGAGTTGTGGACGCCTGTCGGGTCTCCTGTGGCAGCTTGCCAGTTTCACCTGGACAAAATTGAGCAGGCTGCGATGCGGAAAGTGGCCTTTAGGTAGGGAGGTGAGCGAGAGGTTGGTGAGTGCAGGCCGTCAGCATTCCTGCTCCTCCTGGCTCCGTACAAAAGTAAGTTAATAAGAAAAAACCTCTTTGGGGGTGATTTTAGGGGCAATTACGGGTGCTTTGGGGACAGCGGGGGGGGTGGCTCCGAAAATCGCTCACATCCCAAGTCCCGCCGGCTTTAACAATTAAAGAGCCAAATGTACCTCATTGAGGCACTTAAGGCACTTTACCTGTGACAGATGAAAGGATTAGAAAGATTTTTAACTTACCTGGGCGGCTTGCCCACCGCTTCTGATTCTTCTCTCAATTTTCCCCTCTATCTCCCCCCCCACCCCCGATCGTCCCCCTCGCCCCTCCACCCCAGTCTTCCAGTCCTGCACCGGATGACATCTGGCTCTCTCTCTTTCCCAACTCCCCCATCGCATTGCAGCTCCTGATGGCAACCAGCTTGTCAATCAGGCTAGCTGCCAGGCGCGAAACCCAGAGAGATCGTTAACCACTATCAATCAACCTGCGATCGTGTCAGAAACGGTAAGTTTGGTTCATGCCACGCGCCTAATGGCCCCACCGCTGCCACCCCGCCTCCCCGCTAATATTGAGGCTTTATGTCGGCGGCCTCCAGCAGTTCCTTTTAAGGACCGCTGGTTAGCCAGCAGAAGGAATTGAAAACCTGCAATGGGTTCAGGTCCTGACCAATTTGGGAGAGGGACCCTTGAACAGTTGTTAGGCTCCTCAATAGCATATGCAGGGAGCCTAATGTCTGTTTAAGGCAGCTGCCAGGGATGCCTGAATATCACCTGAGCCAATATGGCATTGGACATATTTCAGGTGTCCTTTGAGCGCAGGGCATAGACCCCAAAATTGGTACTTTTTGCCCACGTTTTGTGCAAAGAAACGGATGAAACAAGGTCCGATTTTGCCCACTGTTTGTTTAACCTGAGACTTTTTAGATAGATTAAATTAGTAATAACGTTTTATAAATAAATGGTAAAAAAAATCTGTAACCTAGAATGTTCCTGAAAACTGAATGCAGCAACTGAGTGTGTCCATAACTCAAACGATTTTCTGCAAGTGATCAAGTTCAGTATAGTAAAAAGATTTAAAATTCAGAATCCTTTGACTCAGATCATGCCTAATTGATGCAGATGGGGTAAGCCATTGGCTGCGATGCTTCTGGGGTCCCTGATTCGCCATTATTCTCACTGCGGAATATTCAAATTACTTTTCCAGGAAATTTTGGAATAAGTTCACAACAGGAAGATCAGGGCATGAAATGGCATAAGTCACAGATCACACCGTTCCAGGAAATTCTGGGCCTTAATCTAGATCTGTTGCAGATGAGCTTTGATTGTGCTCGTTATTTAAACTTATATATTTTTTTCCTTTTTCTTTATTTGTGAGGTGATAATCAAGTTCTGATTAGAGGCGTATCTATAAACGATGTGAAAATGATTTTTAAAAATCTGCTGTTGGATGTGTCTGTGAAACCATGTAGTGCATCTGTGGCAAGTGAAGATTTAGCTACTGGGAGTCATAGGGGAGGATGTGAATGGCACTTCTCAGAGGCTACAAATTGAACACAGAGGAGAAAATGATTTTTTAATTACTGTAATAATCATATTACAAAGAATTACAAAGAATGTACAGCATAGAAACAGGCCATTCAGTCCAACTGGTCTGCGCCGGCGTTTATGCTCCACGTGAGCCTCCTCCCTCCCTTCTTCATCCAACCCTATCAGCATATCCTTCTATTCCCTTTTCCCTCATGTGTTTATCTAGCTTCCCCTTAAATGCATCTATGCTAGTCACCTCAACTACTCCTTGTGGTAGCGAGTTCCACATTCTAACCACTCTCTGGGTGAAGAAGTTTCTCTTGAATTCCCTGTTGGATTTGTTAGTGACTATCTTATATTTATGGCCCCTAGTTTTGGTCTCCCCCACAAGTGCAAACATCTTCTCTATGTCTACCCTATCAAACCCTTTCATATTTTGAAGTCAAAATATTATTTGGACTTTTCTGAGAAACTGGCAGGAAAATTACGTGGTAATTCCACTTGTGCTGCACTTCCTTTACTGTGGCACACTTATTTAGCACCAATGATTCCCTTCCATTTATCATTCACCCACATTGCTATTACACCATCTCACCAACAATCACCTCAGTGACACACACATCTGATCAAGACTTGTGTAATAAACAAGTGTTGGAACTGAGAGCCTTAAGATAAGAGTGGATACTTACAGACAATGTTGTTATTAAGAACATTGTATCAGAGGTGAAATGTGTAGTAATTGACAACCTTATAATGAGAGTTTAGGGTTTACAACAGTTATTGTTAAAACTGACAGCCTTAATAATAAGGAACATTAGATTATAATTTTTATTACACTGCTCAGAGATGCTTAACTCAATGT
The DNA here is from genome assembly GCF_035084215.1 of Heptranchias perlo. Lineage (NCBI taxonomy): Eukaryota > Metazoa > Chordata > Chondrichthyes > Hexanchiformes > Hexanchidae > Heptranchias > Heptranchias perlo. The sequence goes on from NC_090338.1 coordinate 21,719,701, forward strand.
TGAAGCAGCCGTCCTGGGACTTCCTCCTGTACACTGCAACTGTGATGTAACTGCAGTAAGCACAACTATATAACATTGCAAAGCACTGTGAAACCATTCTGGTTTTTGGTTAATAAGAACCCACACAGATAAGATCAATAGAGTTCAGCAGAAATATATTCCACTAAAAAATAAGAACAAACCAGCCAAGAATAAGATGCTGTGGATAAATAAAGAGATGAGGATAAAATTGAATAGCAAGGAAAAGGCATACGCAAAGTACACAAATAATAAAAGAGACGATAACAAAAGGGAATATGATGAGCTTAGGGAAGAGATTAAAACAACAGTTAGGAAAGCAAAGAGGAAATAAGAAATGAAAATATCAAAGAATATAAAAAGAAATAGTATAGTATTCTGTAGGCACAAAATAACAAAAGGAGAATTAAGATAGGTATAGGGCCACTAAGGGATGAGCAGGATAAACTCACAGGAGATTATACTGAAATGGCAGTGATACAGAACAGATACTTTGCCTTAGTCTTCATTGAAAAGGGTACCAAAGAGGAAAAGATAACAGTGAAAGAAGTCAAGAGGGATATCTCAAAATTAAAAAAAGAAAGAAAGAAGATTCTAGACAAACTAGTCAATCTTAAGGACAAAGCCCCGGGTCCAGAGGGATTACACCCACAGATACTAAAAGAAACTAGGGAGGAGATGATAGAGGCACTAATACACATATATAAAAATTCAATAGCAAAAGGAACCGGTCCAGAGGATTGGCGACCAGCAAATGTAATTCCTATCTTCAAAAAAGGACTTAGAACTAACCTAGTGAACTGTAGACCAGTTAGCTTAATATTAGTGTCGGAATGATACTAAACGCTTTGCTAAAAGATCAGATAACAAAATGTCTAGAGATGGAGAATATAATAAAAAGATAGCATGGATTTCTAAAAGAAAGGTCATGTTTAACCAACATTATTAAATTCTTGGAAGAAATAACATAAAGAGTAGACATGGGCAATGCAGTAGATGGGATACACATGGACTTTCAGAAGGTCTTTGATAAGGTGCCACATAAGAGACTCATAACAAAGGTCAGGACATGTGATGTTGGGGACCAGGCAGCAGAATGGATTGAAATATGGCTGCAAAAAAAAAGAGAGGGTAGGAATTCAGGGAAGTTTCTCGGACTGGCAGAAAGTGGGAAGTGGTGTCCCACTGGGACCACTGTTGTTTCCCATACACATAAATGATGACTCAAATTGGAGGTATGATGTCGAAATTTACAGATGATAACAAATTGGGAAGGTCAATTGCAAATGAAATTCAATATCGTGAAGTGTGGGGTGGTACATTTTGGTAGGACGAATAAGGAGGCACTTACTCCTTGGAAGATAAGAAACTAAATGGGGTAAAGGAGCAAAGAGATCTGGGAATACAGATACATAAGTCGCTAAAAGTAGAACACAATAGATTGATACGGCGGTAAAGATTGCAAATCAAGTAAAAAGGTTCATTTCTACAGAAATAGAATAAAAAAGCCTGGAGGTAATGTTCATTTTATAAGGAACCTTGGATAGACCACATTTGGAGAACTCTGCAATTCTGCTCTCCACACTACAAAAAGGATATTGAAGCATTGGAGAAACTACAGAAAAGAATTATAAGGATGTTACTAGAATGGAGAGGACACAACTATCAGGTAAGATTGAGCAGGTTGACGCTCTTTTCTCTGGAAAAGAGAAGACTAAGAGATCTTTAGAATTATGAAGAGCATCAATAGGGCGGATGTGGAGAAACTGTTTCCACTTGTGGGTGAGTCCAGAACAAGGGGGCATAAATACGATAGCCACCAACAGATCAAATAAAAAACTTAGGAGAAAATTCTTTACACAGAGTGTAGAGAGAATGTGGAACTCACTGCCACGTGGATTGGTTGAAGCAAATGGCATTGATGCATTTAAGGGGAGGCTCAATGCATACATGAGGGAGAAAGGAATATGGGGACAAGGTGGGAAGAGATAATTAGAGCGGAAGGAGGCAAGTGTTGAACATAAACACCGGCATAGACCAGATGGGCCAAATTTCTGTGCTGTAGATTCAATGTCATTTTATGTAATTCTATGTCATATAAGGTTCCTTTGCTTAAAACGTATTGATCAAATTAATGAATACTGGGAAACCTTCCTGTCCAACCACAAAAGTATTTGTGATGGATTAATATTGGAACCAGATCTAGCTGTATATCCAGTCATCAGTTGGTTACTTCAAGAGAGAGTCAAAGTTGGAATAATGAAGGATGGTGCAGCATGGCAGCACTATAAATAGATGTCACTGGCACATTTAGGAAACAATGTAGAATATGCATTTAGAAAGTGGTCTGACATCATCTAGAAAATACTGGAAAGTATTGCTGGCAGTATTGGTGGAAGACTAGAAAGTGTTTTTATTATTGTTCTCTTTTCTCTATTTTAATATAGGCATTGATCCGTTTGTTGTAAATGGGTTAAAGTCTTTGTTGAATCAGAGGTAGAAGACTGTTATAAGAATGCATTAAGCATTCAACGGCCAATAGTAACTTCTAACCTCATAGGTTTAATGCACTGACTTCTCTATTTTGGCAATCTGAATCTTGAAAATTGGACGCAAGAGTCTGAATGGTCTCTCGGTTCCAACATCCTTTATCTAACTGTGATTAGAGTCATTTCAATGACTGGATCTCACGTTTGAACATAGGCCAAGGGAACTACCTGGGAGTGTTGTATGACTGGTACATCCCATTCAGCCCTTAAGAGTCGGTACGGATGTATATTGTTTCTGATTGGTCATGAGTGATGTAAAATTTTGTAATTTGACACAGAAGTTAGAGCACTTAAAGAAGAATCTTCTCTATTACGATGATTTTCTGCTAATATCTTAAAGAAAGAAAGAAATTGCATTTCACAATCTTGGGACGTCCCAAAAAGCTTTACAGCCAATGAAGCACTTTTGTAGTGTAATCACCGTTGCAATGTAGGAAATATGGCAGCCAATTTGTGCACAGCAAGGTCCCACAAACTGCAATGAAATAAATGACACGATCATTTGTTTTAGGTGTTGGTAGAGGGATAAATACTGGCCAGGACACCTGGAGATCTCCCATCCTCTTTTTCGAAAAGTGCCGTGGGATCTTTTACGTCCACCTGAAAGGGCAGATGGGGCCTCAGTTTAATGCCTCATCCCAAAGGTGGCACCTCCGACAGTGCAGCAATCCCTCAGTACTAAGTTTAGAGTTATTATTTTTGTATGCCTCAAAATCTTCCTCTTAGAACCACCTTTGTACTTAGAGAAAGTGCAGTCCTTTTAACTGTGGACTGTTGGTAGTTTCCTAACATTACATCCTGGAGTTTTCTGTATCTTTGTGCTGGAATCTCAACAGCATCTCATGTAATCATCTTTGCACAGCGATCTTACATTTAATGAACCATTCATCCATAAAATGGATATTCCATAGAGGTTTGTACCCCTCCGCATCAATGCAATTTAAAAATAGAGGAGCCAGTGGCGACAGTCTCCACTTATCAGATTGATCTCGGAGGACAGGTTTACATGCAATTTGATTTAATTCCCCCCTTTCTCTAAGCTGCTCCGTCTAATCCATGATTATTCCACATTTTACTGCGTCAGCTTTTGAACACAATCTCTGTGTTTAGAGCTTGGTTTTTAATTTTACAGTATACTCGATTTTTCCTATCTTTATCCCTCTCTCCTATGTCAAGGCTGCTTGCATGCATCCATCTTCCCTCAGTTGGGACAGGAGGGCGGGCGAGCACGCCACGGACTCTCCTACAGCTGGTGGATTTGTCATTGTGGTGGGAGTCTAAAATAGATGACCCAGTTTGAGGTACAGTGAGTTTAATGAGTGAGTATTATAACAAGCCTGTAAGCGCTTTTGCTGCAGATAAGAGTGGTCTTCGGTGCCAGCCTTTAAACGTTTTGATTGATTGTACACGGGCATTTAACAAACTTGAGTCTTGAACTAAAGGCTGTTTTGTTGTATACAGCTGAATGCTCCTACGTTTGTTATAAATATGATATTGATCAGTATGAGACTCTGACCCCTGATCTATATGCTAGCTGACCTACCAAAGCAGACTACCCTCTAACTCACCAAAGCTGGTCAATACATATGCGTAACAGAGAGCCGACAGCAATCTAAAGTAGCAGAACTTCAATCTGGCCCTTCTGAAGATGCCATATATCGCAAGAGTGAAGCTCGAGCAGTTTATGAAAGTCAGCAGAACCCCTGAGGTTGATCTACTTCTTGAAACGTTAATATCAGTTCTTAGAATTCACAGTGTATAATTTAGTTAAAATGTGGCACCTGATGTTGTTACCGCCATGCATCATGCACTCTGAATGTTGTAGAGGTGGTGGGAGTTAGGTGAAAAGATAAGTAAAGTGCATATGATGTTGGCACTGAAGGTTTGGAGCACAATAGTAACGAGTTTTTTTTCTGGAGGATTACCAGCTATAATCTGTTCCATATTTATTTTATTTTGCTTTACAATGGAATGACTAAGGTAATCAACCAACAGTCATCGACAGTTGAATCATGTCATTGTTTGGGTTGTTAAAAAAAATGTTTACTTTTTTACAATTATGTAAGAGTCTGACACGTTAAATTTCAGGCCCTTGGATGAAGTTTGCCAGCTCAAAATGACTGACAGTAATCTTTCAGGTTATTAGATAGAGTTGCACCAGCATAACCATAATGGCTGTCATTTGCCCGATTGTTGGCCATAGAATATCAGCTTGGGCAAACTAATTGTGGTTTGCCAGGTTGCAAGATAGCATTTGCCAATGTGGAAATAATGGTAGTGATTTGCCAGTTTGTTAGGTGCAGGATGCCAACTCAGATAAACTGACAGTGTTCTGCCAGGTCATTGGGTGGCATGTGCCAGCTTGGCCAAATTGAAATGAATGTGACAAGTCCTTAGGGAAAGAGGTCCATTCAGACAAATTGATGGATGTCTAATTTGTGAGGCATAATATACCAGTTTGAATTAACTTGAAAGTCCTGTCCCTCTTCCTCTCCCTCCCCCCCTCCTCCTGACCTTGACTAGTTGTGTTTTACTAGCTTCAGAGAAATGGCCTTATTTAATATGTCAGTTTTTTATTTAAGGAAATCTTGCTTGAGTTGAGAAACATGACAGGGAAAACACAGATTTTGTTGTGAGTGTAAATGATAATTAGCAAAAAGCAACATGAAATGCTGGCTGTAGCCCTGCTCCCTATGGCTATGTGCCTAGGACTAGTAGATAAAGGGAATTACTATAAAGGGACTGGGGAGATAGAGCACACTATATAAAAAGAGATTGGAACAGTTACATATAATTAGACTAGGACCATTCTATAGCCCTGCCTATGGGAAGCATACAAACAGTGTGTTTGGGTGGGGGCGTGTTATTTAGATCCCACATAAAGGAGGCTTTCACTTCATTGATAACGGTGTGACTAATTGGATGCATTTTATGATCTACTCTTAACGAACATATTTTTGATTCCCTAGAGCTGATGTCATCAACATAATCCTACTGTACAGCCTTCTTCATACTATGCAACAGATGTACATCTGTTTCATTGATTGCTAACATTTGCATGTATCTATATAGTGAAATAATCAATGAAACTAAATCAAGGCTCTTTGTTTTACAATTCAATTCTGCAGCTGACAGGAATATTTATATGCCTGTAGGACTCTGCAAATAAGTTTCAAACTCATATTGGGACTGGGTGGTCTAGTTCAGTACAATGCAGCTTTCTGACCGCTAAGACCTAGGTTCTAATGCAGCATAGACTGGCAGAATGAAAGCCACCTAGCTCTGCAGGCTGGACAGCTCCTGAGTAAAATGAGGTTGGGGCAATCTCAAGCTGGCTTTTAGTGGACATGAGCCAGCAGCACAGAGCTTCCTGCAGTTCAACACTAATTAATGTTACATTGATAATCTTGCTTGGGGAAACCAGAAAAATGGCTGGTATGGTAAATGGAAATGCCAGATGGGTGCTGTAGGATTTATCTTGCCCTGATTCACTCTGGCAGTTGTAGACCTCTACCAATGTTGCCTCTGAATTTACTGAAACAAAAACAAAAAAAAATCTCCTGGAAATACACAGTGCAGGTGAGTCAGTATCTGTAAAGCACAAAAATAGGTTAATATTTCAGGTGTAGGCCTCTCATAGGTAATTCTAATCTGCTGTGTATTTCCAACCTTTACAGTTTTCATTTTAGATTTACAGGAGTTGCAGTTTCTTTTTATCTCTGAATTTGTTTTCAGTGAATTGTGGGGAAGAATTGACCCACTATCCATCTTTTCCTCCACCTCTTTCACAGGCAGCTCCTTGACTCCACTTAGCAGCTCCTGAGAAGTTTGGCTGAGGTAAGTAACCCCCTGTGAAGGCCAGAGCCTGCACCCTATTGCTCTGTGGCACTGACATAGTCTTTCAAAAAGGAAAGAAAAACTGAGCATGAAGTGGCCATTTGCAGATAGATTATATGGATTCTGACAGAGTGCTGTGCAACCATTCATCCTGATTAAAGACCCAATAACCTTGTGGATGCTATTTGACTTCTGTATGCAGAATTCTGTGAGTTCTTAAAGGGGCTGCATACTGCTGGATTTTAAGAATGAATTTAAAATTCCTCTTTTGCTAATAGCTGTAGTGCATAATTCAGAATGCTCTTTGCTGGAACAGTGGCTGCTAAACTGACTGAAGCACTCAGATAAATCAGATTGCTGTTCCCAAATCCAACATAGTACTTGCTGGATTGTGCACCATAACCAGCGTTATACGATGGATGTATTATGAATTAATGAATAATTTACAAAATCTCCAAATTGAATTGCACTCAGTAAATGCTGAGTGTTTACTTCCAGTACACACAGAGTAAATGGTAATAATTCACTCCCTAGTACCATATGGTTCTTGTATATACATATCTTATCAACTCCTGTAGGTGTACAATACGCTCTGGAGAAAGATAGCAATTTGCTCACATCCAGTATGCTGCATCTCACATAGGTTTCCCGGTAAGTGTTTACTGTAAATTGGTAAACTAAATATCACCCACAGCAGAGGAGCTAATATTCAAGAGCAGGACAAGCTGCTCTGGTTATTCATCATTGTAGAATTTTAGATAGATACAACAAATATATAAAGTGTCATAATCTCCTGTACGTATGCTATTTGGCTTGTGAACTAGGTCACATCTTCAGTGATGCTTTGGAGTTTTATTCTATTAAACATTCTTTAGAAACTAATTCCAAACCACATCAGTGCTATTCACACAAATGGGGAGGGGAAAACTATTCAGGATTCTTGCTCCTGATCAACAACAACTTGCATTTCGATAGCACATTTAATATCGCAAAACATTCCAGGATCGCTTCCAGATGTGGAGTGAGATCTGCAGATGTTGGGTGAGAATGAGATTGGGTTCAGCGGTGACGTCTCGTGAGTCATTGCCCTCAGGAAAGAAGGGGAGAGAATCGAAAGAAGAAAATAGACTAACTGATATTCCTACTAATCTCCCATCTCCAACATGATGCCTGCATCCAGTTACTGCTCACAAAATTGAGTCCACATACTTTTATTTATTGGGTGGTGGAAATGGCACATGCATTACATTGTACCCAGTGGGAGCCTAAATTGAGTTCACATCAGGGTGACCTAAATGTAATTTGTTTAGCACTATTTACCAAGAATAAGATTCAATGCACCTCGTCTGCCTCTGTAAGTTAGAATGCAGACATCACTCCTTCCAGTGTACTTGAGTAGAACTAAAGTACTTCAGAGGTTCGAAGGTTGCATGGATTTGTGGATTAGACTAATAAAACAGTATTGACTGTTGCAATTTATCGCAAATCCCTGATAGTCTGTATGCTGCTTAAATGGTTAGTGGCTAGGGAAACTCACACCAGTTGAGGTAAACACCCAGGCTGTCTGGGAACACAGATACCAAACCTAAACAAACCTGTCTATTGATTGAGGCAGCTTGCAACACCAGAGAATAATTACTTGATGATCTGTGATGTCTTATTTATCAAGTCAGCAGTCATCATGTTTTATTGTTCACTGAATTACATTCTCTTCAGTGGAGGCCTCAGTACTCTGTCACACTCTACTAAGATGTGAGGTCTGATCACTTAAGAATACTAACCCCTCCCCCCCCTCCTCCAGATAGCAATTTCCTTCACTGGTTTCTGTCTGGTTGTACTCAGGCTGTTTCCTACAAGAACTGGGATTATATTCACACCAGGTTCCTGTCTGGTTTCTGTCTGGTTGTACTCAGGCTGTTTCCTACAAGAACTGGGATTATAGTCACACCAGGTTCCCACTAACAGGTGACTTCAGACAAGAATCAGCACATTTACCCAGGCAAGGATGTCCATCATAGGCAGCAAGGATAGTTGAGATGACCTCAAGCACATCAGAAAGGAGTACATGGCACATCAGATTAGGATGTGCCATGTACAAAGGATCATCGAACTGGGAGAAGCACATTCTGATTAGAATTAATAATTCTCTTTCAATTAATGCCTGTTGTGCATATCTACTAACGACTTGGCTATTTGGTCCTGTTCTCAGATGGGCCCAGGTATTATTTCGGAAGATGCAGGGTAACAGAAGGAAGAGGGCTTCTCCCATTGCTATTATGGACCCATTATTGAAAGAAGAGTCCTCTTATTTAGCCCCGCCTGTATTGTTGTGTTATGGTGGTTTTTGGATTGTTTGTAGAGCGAAAAACAAAGTTCAGTTTACTATACCTTGAATTCTCTGTAGGGTTATTTGCGTATCCCATGCCTCCATTTCAAATAATTTTTCAAGGAAAGAAATGGTTCCTGGAGCCACCGTGCAGTGTCTCTGTGCACGCTCTGAGAGTTTGCAATGTATTCACAAAGCACGGGGATTGTACTTTATTGTGATTTTGTGTCCAAATGGATCTGCTGAATGTCAACTTTAACGATGCATCTGGGAGCAAGCATAATATGGGCCAGCTACACTGGATCATAATTATAATTTTTCCTGTGATTAGGACACAACTAAAGCAGCTTACCTCCTGATCATTTAAAAAAACATAAACTGTGTACCTACTGTGATTAGTTTTCAAGATACTATTTTTTTTAGAAGCAGGGACTAATAAGCCAAATTGTGTAATTTGTATGCTTTGGGTGTTGACCTGTGCTGTTCTCTGCCCTTCTCCTGCCTCCTAGTTCTAGTTCTGCTACCACAGATTCAAGAACTGAGACCAGAAAGCATAAAGATGAAGGAGGCACACATTGAGTTTTTGAGTCTCTGCAGCAATAAAAATGAATATTTTTAAAACTGGGGAACAGTAAAAATGTAGATTTTTAAGAGGTAAACTGGTCTGTCTCTATCCAAAACAAAGAAACACTGAATATGGGAACCATTTAGCCTAAATTAGATCCTTAGAATTACACAACTCCAGACCTCATCACAGCCTTGATCCAGACATGGACACAAGAGTTGAATGCCAGAGATGAGGTGAGAATAGCTGGTCTGAACATCAAGGCAACATTCAACCGAGTATGACAACAGGAAGACTGAGGCCAATACAAGTCAATGGCTGGAATCGGATGCAAAGGAAGATGGTTGGTGTTTTTGGAGCCCCAGGACATCACTGCAGGAACGTCCTTGACCCAACCATCTTCCAATCGCCAAAAATCTTCCTTCCATCATAAGGTCATGGGTGGGCTGTTTGGTGATTACTCCACAAGTGTTCAGCTCTATTCGCGACTCTTCCAATAATGAAGCTGGCCATGCCAGTCTACAGCAGGACTGGATAACATTTAGGTTATGACATCTAGGTTGACAGGTGACAGGTAATATTCATGCCACATATGTGCCAGGTAATGACCGTCTTGAGCAAGAGAAAGCCCAATCACCTCCCCTCCACCTTCAGTGACATCAAGGGATATGGGGATCTGGCGGGAAAGTGGAGTTGAGGTCGAAGATCAGCCATGATCTTATTGAATGGTGGAGCAGGCTCCAGGGGCTGCCTGGCTTATTCCTGCTTCTATTTCTTATGTTCTTACCACCATCGCCAATTCCTCAATCATCAACATTTTGGGGGTTACCATTGACTAGAAGTTGAAGTGAACCAGCCACATAACACCATGGCTACAAAAGCAGGACAGAGGCTAGGTACTCTGCAATGACCCTTCAAAGCCTCTCCATCATCTACAAAGCTTAAGTCAAGATTGTGATGGAATATTCACTAGTGGCCTGATGGGCTCAGCCATAACAACACTCAAGAAGCTCAACACCATTCAAGACAGAGCAGTTTGCTCTATCAGTGCCTCTACCACTGGACTCAATATCCACTATTGGGTTTTGCATTAGGCCTATCTTAATACAAGGTTGAGAGGATTGTTGCAGTCTCTGCATTATCTCAAACTGATATCATATTGTGAGTATACATTGCTCTGTAAACTAGTCATTTGGTACCTAGCTAATGGATCTAATCAATACCATAGATAGCTTATGTTGCGAGGAATTAACCATTTGTGGACTGAATTTAACTTCATAGCTACATCTTAATAAAATGAACCCCAAAATCCCAAATAGGCAAAAATTCCTTTGCCATGTTGACAAAGTTGCTAATTAATTTACTTGAAACAGGTTAACACACCAATGTTAATGTAGCAGAAGTTAAAGGAATTTTGCAAGTTACATGTTCATTACCAATACTGCACATTACAATTTCAACTCCAATGGCTACTACAATTGGGAGGCATTGTGTGGATAAGAGGGGGAAATTTCTGACTGAGCTCTCTGCCCAATTCCCAAGAATTGTTCTTGTACACTTATTATTTCCTTTGTACATCCCTACTTAGAGCATCACCACTACTTCACATGGACATAGTATAACAGTACACTGTGGGGTGCAATTTTGGTGGGGGTTCTCCCGATCTCCTGCCATAGATTTGGCAGAAGACAGCAGAAACCCTGTTGAAATGGCACATACAGCTTTTTACGCTGTTTCTCCAGGTTTCTGCCAATCTTCCACGAAAATTACGATGAGAAATCAGGAGAACCCCCGTGAAAATTACTGCCCTATGTCGCTACAATTAAACATTCCATGGTACCTGCTTTTAGGTCTTTCTGCACCTCAGCTTTATTCTTAATATCACCAGGGATCAATTCTGAGGCAGTACTTTGTAATTCCACCTTGTTAAATTACCAAAATTTTTCAGATCCATACCTATCAGCATAACAAAAGAAGATCTCAGGATTTTTGACCATTTTTCCTTTGTGTCATCTGCAAACATTTAGTTCCCTCATCCAAATCATTGATAAATATTGTGAATAGCTGGGGCCCAAGCACTGATACCTGTGGTACCCCACTAGTCACTGCCTGCCATCTGGAAAAAGACCCATTTATTCCTACTCTCTTGTCTGTCAACCAATTCTCAATCCATGCCAGTATATTCCCCCCAATCCCACATGCTTTAATTTTGCACACTAACCTCTTGTGTGGGACCTTATCAAAAGCTTTCTGAAAATCCAAGTACACCACATCCACTGGTTCTCCCATATCTATTCTACTAGTTACATCCTCAAAAACTCCAGTAGATTTGTTAAGCATGATTTCTCTTTCATGAACCCATGCTGACTTTGTCCAATCCTGTTAATGCCTTCCAAGTGTTCTGTTATCACATCTTTTATAATAGACTCTAGCATTTTTCCCACTACTGATGTTAGGCTAACTGGTCTGTAATTCCCTGTTTTTTCTCTCCCTTCTTTTTTAAATAGTGGGGTTACATTTGCCACCCTCCAATCTGTAGGAACTGTTCCAGAGTCTATAGAATTTTGGAAGATGATCACCAATGCATCTACTATTTCCAGGGCCACTTCCTTTAGTACTCTGGGATGTAGATTATCATGCCCTGGGGATTTGCCAGCCTTTAGCCCCATTAACTTCCCTTGCATTTGTTTTTGCTAATACTGGTTTCCTTCAGTTCCCCCCTCTCACTAGACCCTTGGTTCCCTAACATTTCTGGGGGGTTATTTTTGTCCTCCTTTGTGAAGACAGAACTAAAGTATGTGTTTAATTGTTCTGCTATTTCTTTGTTCCCCGTTATAATTACCCCCATTTCTGACTGTAAGGGACCTACATTTGTCTTCACTAATATTTTTCTCTTGACATATTTATAGAAGCTTTTACAGTCAGTTTTTATGTTCCCTGCTAGTTTACTCATACTCTATTTTTCCCCTCTTAATCAATTTCTTTGTCCTTCTTTGCTGAATTCTAAACTGCTCTCAATCCTCAGGCTTGCTTCTTTTTCTGGCAATTTAAATGTCGCCACTTTGGATCTAATACTATCCCTAATTTCTTTTGTAAGCCACGGTTGAGCCACCTTACCTGTTTTATTTTTGCGCCAGACAGTATCAGTATTTGTGAATAAACTTCTTGAGTTCATTTGCAAAAGAAAAGAAAAACTAACACCAAAGACCTTGAGGGTAGACCTGAAAAACAGAACTCACTTCATTGATTGCTAAAAGGTTTTGGTGGCTGCCTGTCACGTGATGTCAACGGGTTTACCTGAAGTCAATAATCATGAAAACATTTACAAAACGAGAGTAGTTCCCAGTTTCACCCGTGATGTAGCATAATAAAGGAAGCATTTGTCCTCTATAAGCATTTAAACAGAGTAATGAACAGTAGCCCATTGGAGTTATATGGACATGTAAGATGTTCTTTCAAAACTCAAAGTTGAACATACTTTGTTTGAAGGGAGGAACAATTCTTTCTGGTGATGTGTTGGATTTTAAATAGTATTTTGGAGAGATCATCAGTAATCTGTTTAATACTTTTCCCTAATGCTGCTCTGAATGTATGTTCAGTGAGCACTTACTGCTTCATTGATCCTATGTCAGTCTGTAGCTTTGTGTGGACAAAATGAAGTATCTATAGCCCTTGCCTCAAGGGAGGAAGTTAAAATGTCGAGGGACATGCTAATGAAAAAGGTTGGCTGAGAAAAATGGGCTTCAGATACTGGATGAGCATTGATTGAGAGGTTTTTAACTATCTTAATGTGAAAGAAATGTTTGCCACTTGGGTCATCAATGAGTTATGTCCATTACAAGGGTGACTTGATAATCAACATTTACCGAAGACAGATTCTGATTGATTAACATGGCCTGCTGGAGTTTTTAAGCAGGTAGATTTACTTAGCAAATAACACCAATCTGTAAAATGAAAAAAGGTTCTCTCTTTTGCTGTTATCTGTTACTGGATTGAAAAAGTACAAATCTGTAAGCTACCCTGAAAAGAAAGAAAGACTTGCATTTGTATAACGCCTTTCACGACATAAGGACGTCCCAAAGCACCGTTGTAACATAGGAAACACGGCAGCCAATTTGCGCACAACAAGCTCTCGCGAGCAGCAGTATGATAATGAACAGATAATCTGTTTTTGTGACGTTGGTTGAGGGATAAATATTGGCCAGGGTACCGGGGAGAACTCTCACACTCGTGCCATGGGATCTTTTACACGCAGCTGAGGGAGCAGACGGGGACCTCGGTTTTGTCTCATCCGAAAGACAGCACCTCTGACACTGGAGCACTCCTTCAGTACTGCATTGGAGTGTCAGCCTAGATTATTTGCTCAAGTCTCTGGAGTGGGACATGCATCCATCTGACTCACCACCATCTGTCTCGACCCCTACACTGCCTCTGATTTTTCACGTTGCTTGTCCAACATCTAATGCTGGATGAGCAGAAATTTCCTCCAACTAAATATTGGCAAGACCAAAGCCATTATCATCAATGCCTGACACAAACTCCGCTCCCTGGCCACCGACTCTATCCCTCTCCCTGGCCACTGTCAGAGGCTGAACCAGAGCGTTCGCAACCTTGGCATCCTGTTTTGACCCTGAGATGAGCTTCTGACCCCATATCCGCTCTATCACCAAGACAGCCTATCTCTACCTCTGTAACATCGCCCTTCTCTGCCCCTGCCTTCGCTCATCTGCTGCTGAACCCTCATCCATGCCTTTGTTACCTCTAGACTTGACTATTCCAATGCTCTCGTGGCTGTCCCTCCCACCTCATACCCTCTGTAAACTTGAGCTCATCCAAAACTCTGCTGCCCGTATCCTAACTTGCATCAAGTCCCGTTCACCCATAGCCCCTGTGCTCACTGACCTACATTGGCTCCTGATCAGGCGAAGCCTCGTTTTTAAAATTCTCACCCTGGTTTTCAAATCCCTCCTCCATGGCTTCATCCCTCCCTATCTCTCTGTAATCTCCTCCAGTCCTACAACCCTCCAAGGTCTCTGTGCTCCTCCAATTCTAGCCTCTTGCGCATCCCCGATTTTAATCGCTCCACCATTTGAGGCCTTGCCTTCGCTGCCTAAGCCCTAAGCTCTGTATTCCCTCCCTATACCTCTCCGCCTCTTTCCCTGTCCTCCTTTAAGACGCTCCTTAAAACCTACCTCTTTGACCAAGCTTTTGGTCACCTGTCCGAAGATCTCCTTATGTGACTCGGTGTCAGTTTTTTTGATGATGTGGAGATGCCGGTGATGGACTGGGGTGGACAAATGTAAGGAATCTTACAACACCAGGTTATAGTCCAACAAATTTATTTTAAAATCACAAGCTTTCGGAGATTATCTCCTTCGTCAGATGAATGAATGAAAAGGTTCTCAAATCGCATATCTTATACTATGTTGGGACAGCATCACACCAATCAAAAGGTGTCGTTGTTATTCAAACAGGCCAGTCACGGAGAACAGCACGTCCCAGTACACTCGATATACATTGTGTCTATTATACAGGCAGGCAGAAAGAAACTCAAAATGGCAGAGAGAGAGAGAGAGAGAGAATTTTAAAAAACATATACATTTTTTCCCCCTTTTTGCTGGTGGGGTTACGTGTAGCGTGACATGAACCCAAGATCCCGGTTGAGGCCGTCCTCATGGGTGCGGAACTTGGCTATCAACTTCTGCTCGACGATTTTGCGTTGTCGTGTGTCTCGAAGGCCGCCTTGGAGAACGCTTACCCGAAGATCGGTGGCTGAATGTCCTTCGAGACACACGACAACGCAAAATCGTCGAGCAGAAGTTGATAGCCAAGTTCCGCACCCATGAGGACAGCCTCAACCGGGATCTTGGGTTCATGTCACGCTACACGTAACCCCACCAGCAAAAAGGGGGAAAAAATTTATATGTTTTTTAAAATTCTCTCTCTCTCTCTCTCTGCCATTTTGAGTTTCTTTCTGCCTGCCTGTGTAATAGACACAATGTATATCGAGTGTACTGGGACGTGCTGTTCTCCGTGACTGGCCTGTTTGAATAACAACGACACCTTTTGATTGGTGTGATGCTGTCCCAACATAGTATAAGATATGCGATTTGAGAACCTTTTCATTCATTCATCTGACGAAGGAGATAATCTCCGAAAGCTTGTGATTTTAAAATAAATTTGTTGGACTATAACCTGGTGTTGTAAGATTCCTTAGTTTTTTTGATAACATTCCTGTGAAGCGCCTTGGGACGTTTTACCCCGTTAAAGGTTTTTTTTTTATTCGTTCATGAGATGTGGGCATCGCTGGCGAGGCCGGCATTTATTGCCCATCCCTAATTGCCCTTGAGAAGGTGGTGGTGAGCCGCCTTCTTGAACCGCTGCAGTCCATAATCAGCAATTTTTTACTCCCCTCAATTCTAAGTCCAGACCATTAATATGTGTGTATTTGAGTTTTGCCTCCTTTGGGATGTTTAGGGTTCTCACTTCTCTGAATCTTGCTGTTATGCTTTGTATTTGCAGGCATGTTCTTTTCAAGTTTCCTTTTTGCTGCCGTAGAAGTCTTTGAACAAGTTCTGTTTTGTGTTCCTCTCTTTATCCCAATGGACCCATTCACTGTTCTTCATGCAGGATTTGCAAAGATAATTTTTCCTCTTTTGCTTTGCTTCTGATTAGTTTGTTAATTAATTTAAGGTCATGCTTATTTTATCTACACTTGTTGCACTAATCCTGGGTATAAATTTATCCTACTGGTTCAACATGATGTGTTCCCTGACCGAGAAGCCAGACTGGCAACCTGCTTTTATCAGTGCTGCTATATAATTCATTGTTTCATTGCAGCAGCCCTGGTGTGACTGGGCCTCCAATTACTCCCTTCCTTGGTGTGAAAACATGTTCTGCATTGCTGTTCTCATCCCCTCTTTCCCAGAACGCACTGCCAGAATCGGTAATTTACCAAATTTGGGAATAATGACCTGCAAACCTGTGCCTTACCACTAGGTGGCACAGCCCATTGGCACAATGGTGATATTTTACATGGGATTTTTCGTCATCTTCTTTGTGCAATCAGGAAGAGGGACAGACAAAAGCCATGTGTTATACCTGAGCTTATGAATGATGTAGTGAATCAACATTAGACAAGGGTTTGTGATTTTGTAATTTTCTTTCTCCAGTGCCACTCTTAGCAGACTGGTTTGCAATTGTGTGACTAAGGTATGGTGATCCAATTAATTGCAACAGAGTTGATTCTGAAGGTTGTTGTTTAAGTGTGGTTATGCCTGGTTTTGTGGGTTGTGCCTAAGTCCTTGTTCCATTTTCCCTGTGCCTGCAAGCAGCAACATTGTTATGTTTTTTTGATTCTCATCTGGGTGTGTTCTGTTTGGGGGGGTGGGGGTGGTTAGTGATTTTCATAGTGACTTTCCAGTAGTTTCGGAAGCAATTTCTTGAGAACTTTGTTTTGTGGGGTCTTCATAATGTCACGGGTTATATGCAATACACAAGGCATGAAATACATACAGTCCACCATGAGGCTAGAGCGCAGCAACTGAATCTTTATATCACAGCACTAGTCAGTGAAGTAAACCGATGTTATCATCAGTCTGAGAATTCTGTGCTTCTCCTTGTTCCAGTGTGAAGAACAGATCTCTTTTCAAACAGCCACCCTTGACTGGATTCATAGTCAAGTTCAGGGAATGGCGGAGACATTGCTACTAATTGTGTGGTACCTGAATGTAGAAAACTAAGAAAATAACATGGTTCAACAAAGATTACTAGCGTACATTCTCAATCGCCATTGGCACTCCAAAACCAGAACCTCAATGCAAGTAACAAAGTATAATTTAGAATAAATGGATCTTTGTTAGCAGGAAAATGATTTTAAAATGTGCATGTGACCATAAGCTTGTCTTGTTAAAACAAATCTTACACACCAGAAAAACTAGAATAAAACAAAAGAAAACAGAGACAAAAGCAGGCTGATGATGGTGCTTGCTCTTTAACGATGAGTTATTGCTGTCATTTGCTAATTTGTCACACAACTCCATTATTTATGTTCTGCTGTCTCTGATAAGGCGCCATCTCGCCTGCGTCAGCCTCCGACCCCCTCAGCAGATAAAGCCCTTTGGATCATAAAGTTCTCTGGTATCACTGTTTCCAACAGGACTTATCTCCTCTCCAAACTCCTGTTGTCTACAGACCCAAAGGCAGGCAAATAATCTGTTGGGAACAGAAGAGTAAAATACACCTTCCCTGAGGCATTTTGGAAAAGAAACACAAATTGCAGCAGCTTGGTAATATTTTCATTTCAAGTTTTTGCTTGAGTCAGGGAAAGATACAGTAATTTGTGCTGCGTATGATGATGCTAAATGATTGCCATGGAATATTTTTCATACTTAATGAAGGTGACATCATCACACTATCTTCTCATTGGTGGGGCATTTGTTCCCTTTGAAAAAACGTTTGAAGAGAATGTTTAAAGCATTCTCAAACTATACTGGGTAAGAATAGCTCAATTAGCGCTCACAGTGCCTCCTTGTGCAATCTATAATCCACCAAGTGCACCTTCAAACCCATTGCTTTTATCTCATGAACTTTCCTTAACGTCTTTTGAAACAGAATTTAATTTTAATACATAGCTTAAACAGGATACATTATAAAGTCCTATGGGATCTAGTTTATATTCCACTTGTGGTGCAGATCATATGAATATATGCATTCCATATATTCATGTAGTGTATTCTATTTTCATTCTGACAGTTTTACAACATAACGTTTTTGAAATAAGTTGATAAATCACATGATTCAACAGTAAGTTCAGGCAGGATTTTCATTTTCTTTTTCTTGTTTTAAGCCCCACTCCAGGACCTCAGCACATAAACTAGGCTGACACCAGTGAAGTACTAAGGGAGTGTTGCTGTATAAGAGGTACTGTCCTTTGCATGAGATGTTAAGCTCGGGTGGATGTAGAAGAGCACCATAGCATTATTTAAGGAGCAGGGAGTTCTCCTGGTGTCCTGACCAACATTCCTCACTCAATGAATAACACGAAGATATATTAACTGGTCAATTAACTCATTTGCTGTTTGCAGGAACCTTCTATGTACCAATTGGCTGCCACACTTGACAACAAAACAACAGTGACTGCACTTCAAAAGTAAGTTATTATCTGTGAATCACTTTCGGATGTCTTGAAAGAAAGAAAGACTTGCATTTGTATAGCACAGTTCTCGATCTCAGGACGTCTCAAAGTGCTTCACAGCCAATTAAATATTTTTTTGAAGTGTAGTCACTGTTGTTATATAGGAAATGCGCAACATGCCATTCTGCCCAACCACTCCGTGTCGGCGTTTGCCATCCATGCAAGCAAATAGTTCTAATCACATTTACTCACCCTGTTCCCAAATTCCTTCAACCTATTTCCTTCATCCACCTATTCAATGTAATGGCCTTGTAATGACCTCTGTCCATTCCTTAAAAGGCAAATGTCATGAGGGCAATGGGGATTCCCTACACTGGGAATTCCTGCTAGCCTGGAATGAGCAGAACCTGGAATATTTCTGAATTCAGATGGGTAAAAGTGAGTTCGACCAGTGGTTTGGATTCCTGAAGAAAGAAATGAATTTTAAAAAACAACAATGGCCCCTTTCACAGAGAGCTGAGATGACATTGACGGAGGTCATCTAGGCAAAACCCCGCAATGGTAGACAGATGCCAGATTTTCAGGTCATGTTGGCCAGGCGGGCAACAGAGATGCACCATGAGTGGTGCTTGCGCCTGACTGCCTGCCTGCCTCATGGAAATTCGGTGCCCTCCCACTGAGTGGGGTCATCACTGATGGATCCCAACAGGCGCAATCTTGGCATATCTGCTGGAATTATGTCCTGAGGAAATTCCGTGCCTTTGGGTTTATTCTATGTATACTTTGTAACAGCTTTCAGATCACAAATCAATTTAGTATACATGAAGTTAAATTCTCAGTGAAAGGAACTGGACTCTAAAATTGTACGGAATTTTGTGCATCTACCTTATTTTAATGAATTAAATGGTATGCAATCCTTGGCGTTCCCAGACGGGGAACCAGTGTAGGTCAGCAAGCACACAGATGATGGGTGAACGAGACTTGATGCGAGTTAGAATATGGTCAGCAGAGTTTTGGATCAGCTGAAGTATATGGTGGGTGGAAGATGGGTGGTCGGCCAGGAAAGCATTGGAATAGTCAAGTTGAGAGGTAGCAAAGGCATGGATGAGGGTTTCAGCAGCAGATGAGCTGAGGCAGGGGCAGAGATGGGTGATGTAATGGAGGTGGATATAGGTGGTCTTGGTGATGGAGCGGATATGTGGTCGGAAGTTAATGTCACAGTCAAATATGACATCAAGGCTGCAAATGGACTGGTTCAGCTTCAGACAGTTTCCAGGGAACAGGATGGAGTCGGTGGCTCAGGAATGGAGTTTGTGGCGGGGACCGAAGACAATAGCTTCGGTCTTCCCAATATTTAGTTGAAGGAAATTTTTGCTCATCCAGTAGTGGATGTCGGATAAGCAGTGTGATGAGTCAGAGACGGTGAAGGGATCGAGGGAGGTGGTGGTGAGGTAGAGCTGGGTGTTGTTAGCGTATATGTGGAACCTGACATTGTGTTTTCGGATAAGGTCGCCGAGGGGCAGCATGTAGAAGAGAAATATGAGGAGGCCAAGAATAGATCCTTGCGGGACTCCAGAAGTAACGGTGCAGGACCGGGAAGAGAAGCCATTTTTTAAAATTTGTTCATGGGATGTGGGCATCGCTGGCAAGGCCAGCATTTATTGCCCATCCCTAATTGCCCTTGAGAAGGTGGTGGTGAGCTGCCTTTTTGAATCGTTGCAGTCCGTGTGGTGAAGGTTATCCCACCGTGCTGTTAGATAGGGAGTTCCAGGATTTTGACCCAGCGACGACGAAGGAACGGCGATATATTTCCAAGTTGGGATGGTGTGTGACTTGGAGGGGAACGTGTAGGTAGTGTTGTTCCCATGTGCCTGCTGCCCTTGTCCTTCTAGGCGGTAGAGATCGTGGGTTTGGGAGGTGCTGTCGAAGAAACCTTGACGAGTTGCTTCAGTGCATCCTGTAGATGGTACACACTGCAGCTTTGGTGCGCCGGTTTTGAAGGGAGTAAATGTTTAGGGTGGTGGATGGAGTGCCAATCAAGCGGGCTGCTTTTTCCTGGATGGTGTCGAGCTTCTTGAGTGTTGTTGGAGCTGCTCTCATCCAGGCAAGTGGAGAGTATTCCATCACACTCCTGACTTGTGCCTTGTAGCTGGTGGCAAGGCTTTGGGGAGTCAGGAAGTGAGTCACTTGCCACAGAATACCCAGCCTCTGACCTGTTCTTGTAGCCACAGTATTTATGTGACTGGTCCAGTTAAGTTTCTGATGTTGATGGTGGGGGATTCGGTGATGGTAATGCCATTGAATGTCAAGGGGAGGTGGTTAGACTCTCTCTTGTTGAAGATGGTCATTGCTTGGCACTTGTCTGGTGCGAATGTTACTTATCACTTATCAGCCCAAGCCTGGATGCTGTCCAGGTCTTGCTGCATGCGGGCACGGACTGCTTCATTATCTGAGGGGTTGCGAATGGAACTGAATACTGCGTAATTATCAGCGAACATCCCCATTTCTGACCTTATGATGGAGGGAAGGTCATTGATGAAGCAGCTGAAGATGGTTGGGCCTAGTACACTGCCCTGAGGAACTCCTGCAGCAATGTCCTGGGGCTGAGATGATTGGCCTCCAATAACCACTACCATCTTCCTTTGTGCTCGGTATGATTCCAGCCACTGGAGAGTTTTCCCCGATTCCCATTGACTTCAATTTTACTAGGGCTCCTTGGTGCCACACTCGGTCAAATGCTGCTTTGATATCAAGGGCAGTCACTCTCACCATACCTCTGGAATTCAGCTCTTTTGTCCATGTTTGGACCAAGGCTGTAATGAGGTCTGGATTTGAGTGGTCTGGCGGAACCCAAACTGAGCATTGGTGAGCAGGTTATTGGTGAGTAAGTGCCGCTTGATAGCACTGTTGACGACACCTTCCATCACTTTGCTGATAATTGAGAGTAGACTGATGGGGCGGTAATTGGCCGGATTGGAATTGTCCTGCTTCTTGTGGACAGGACATACCTGGGCAATTTCCCACATTGTCGGGTAGATGCCAATGTTGTAGCTGTACTGGAACAGTTTGTGTTCCAGTACAGCTTGCAGGTGATTCTCTGGCTGCGACCAGATAGATAAGAATGGAACCAGGCGAACGCAGTCCCACCCAGCTGAACGATGGAGGAGAGGCATTGGAGGAAGGTGGTGCGGTCAACCGGATCAATGGCTGCGGACAGGTCGAGAAGGATGGGGGGGATAGTTACCACGGTCACAGTCACATAGGATGACATTTGTGACTTTGATAAGGGCAATTTCAGTACTGTGGCAGGGGCAGAACCCTGATTGGAGGGGTTCAAACATGGAGTTGCGAGAAAGATGGGAGGCTACAATACGTTCAAGGACTTGGGAGAGGAAAGGGAGGTTAGAGATGGGGCGGTAGTTTGCAAGGACAGAGGGGTCAAGGGTAATTTTTTTGAGGAGAGGGGTGATGGTGGCAGATTTGAAGGGGATGGGCGGCAGTACCTGAGGAGAGGGAATTGTTAACAATATCAGCTAACATGGGGCCAGGAAGGGAAGTTTGGTGGTTAGCAGCTTGGTGGGTATTGGGACGCGGGAGCAGGAGTTGGGTCTCATGGTCAAGATGAGCTCGGAGAGGGCATGAGGGGAGATAGGTGAGAATCTAGAGAAGATTTCGAGTTCAGGGCTAGGGCAGGGGGGAACCATAGGGGACGTTTGGCTTGGTGGGCTAGGGGAAGGGAGGGAAGCAGAAGAGGCAGCTGAACAGAAGGTCTCAATCTTAGTGACAAAGTAGTCCATGAGCTCCTCCCATTTGTTGTTGGAGATAAGGGTGGAGGAGGCAGGGGAGAGGGGCTTAAGAAGATAATTTGTACTGGAGAAGAGAAGCTGGGGATTATCTTTACTTGGCAGTGCTGGTACAGTTACTAAATTTCTGCCTGTACTGCAGCCAGGTCCGAGGAACTATATGCTGCCAATGATGAACCAGCACTCTTAGTTTACTGGGGCAACCATCACCCAGCTGAAAGGAAGAGGACATCCTTCTTATTGCTCACTTGCCCCAGCTTCATTTCTGTAACAGCGAATTGGGTTGTCCTGGCCGACGAATTGCTGTCTGCTGACTCAGTAATGCTCTGTCCACTTATCACTATCGAAAAGTGAACCTCCCCTTTAAGGACTGCAGGCTACCTTTGAGTGGCATCATGTCCACCGGGTTTCTTGCCCTCCAAAATGGTGAGCTACCTATAAGCAATGCCTGTTGTACTTAAATGAGGCCCAAACAGTAAGATTGATTGGGCCTCCTGCTAACATTAACGGGCCTGCCCTAAATATACCAAAGACAAAGACCAACCCCTATACCCTCAGAAATGCCTAAACCTGTCACTGAAGGCCATAGTGCAGCCCTGTCAATAATTGAGTCTAAATTTTCAATGAATTAAATCTTTGTCAGATTACAAAGCAGGCGTGCGAAATGGAACTGTCACAGTGGTACAGTAGAGATGCCTCGCTAAGGAGGTGGCTAAGGCATATTGTTGAACCCGAACAGAAAGAGCTTTACTTTGAATTTAACCAATGCTGTACCTAACCCGGGAGAGCCTGATACTGCCCATGGTGCAAAAAAACATAAGTGGAGAAAAATGTTTGATTCTCCAATACTGACATCCCTGATCTTGATAAGTACAAAAATTCATCCAACATTTATTTGAAGAGTTGTTTAAATACGAAACATTCACTGAGACCTGCTTGACTGAATCTGCCATTTATATTGCGCCTTGTCTCAAGTCTGTTCCAAATCCGCTGAATTCACTGATGGTTTGTGATACTGAGGTGAAGAAACTCACAGAAAGGCTGATGGGTGAAGACCTGGGGCTGCATTAATGAACACATGTCTGCCTCAAGTTCGCTAGCGACAGCATTAACTTGTACTGAGCTTTGTCTTCACGAGTCTGGATAAATCCTTTGAGGATTGCAGTGATATTTTAGTTACTGCAGAATTTTGAGTTTAACATTCTCTGCTGAATGTGCCAAAAGCAGTGAGATATTCTGTCCTCTCTTCTCATGGGCCCTTATGTGAAACTTACCTCTTTCATCATAGCTTGTCAAATAATCGGTCTCGTACCATTTAGGGAGTGTGCATCAAAAATTTCAACTATTTCTGCATTTTTTCTCTTCCCCAGAGTTTAAGACATTTTCCTTTCTGCTCGATCTCTGGAAAAATTGGTAACATTAAATAACTTCTGCAAAAGCTTTAATTTGCTCCTGAAAGAAAGAAAAAACTTGCATTTATACAGCGCCTTTCATGACCTCAGGACGTCCCAAAGCGCTTTACAGTCAATGAAATACTTTTGAAGTGCAGTCACTGTTGTAACATGGGATTTTCAAATTTAAATTTAAATTTTACATGTTTTTTAAATGTACTTTCTTCTTGGGCAAATTATTATTTATTCAATTGATTTGACATGATGCCATCTTCATCTACAATAGATATTGGGTAAATTCTGGTACAGTATATTTAGTGCAAGCTACTGAACATATAGTGCACAGTCTGGTACAGTACAGTGTCACCTTTTGCCTTTACAGAACACACCAGATAAAGTTTGGTATGGTACAGTGTCAGCCTTATAACATGTGAAGTGTAATATACTGTCAGACCCTGTATTGCCATCATGCAACAGGTAATGTCTGGTACAGTATGGTTAGAATTTGTCTCATTGTCAGCAACCATATTTAGTCAGGTTTTTGCGGTTAGCTGTCTGTCTCAATGGCAATTTAGTGAATATTAAGCAAAGTGTAGTGTCATATGATTATTGTATGTGTCAACTCCTGCATCGATAGTACACTAGAATCACAAAGGTAAGTACTCTAAGGAAGGCTATTTGGCTCATCCTTCCAAAGAATCCTACAGTCCCTACACACCAGATAATGTCTAGTACAACAGTAGTCTGGGTGAAATCTAGAATGGTGCAGTCTGCATCCATGTCAACATTTACACGTATGGTGTGAACTGGATACTGTCTCCTCCTGCACAAATGTGCCGTGCCCTTTATATCCACTATAACAGAAGAACTGATGTTTGAGAGCATGACAAGCTGTGTAGCTGAGGGAGGGATCAGCATTAATTTCTCCAGTATCTCAGACAGGTACAGCAGCTGTATAAACATCTCCTGTACAAATATTGTATGATTCCTGTGCAAATGGTTTACACCTCTCATGTGATATTCATGAGATAAATGTACAGGTGTTAGCTTTTATATAGTGCGTGTTGTGTTCAACCAAACTGTGTTTCCAGAGACTGTAAGTAGCAGCTCCTTCCTCTTCAAAAATCCTTCAGCTGTAGTTGGAATACTGTGCCTTCATCTGTTGCGAGATGTTAAGAAATGTTACAGAAGGAGAGCTTTATTGTCATGATGAAACCAACTTGTGGATCAGTGAGTGGCTTCACACACCCTGACTCTGCAAAACATATTACCAGAGCAGGAGATAACAAGCAGTCATCTGACCAAACAATCAGGGGCTGCGTACTGTAGCTGAATGCCCCAAGGATCTCCACAAAGTATGATGCTGCAAAAAAAAAACAGAAATCTGATTAAAATAATTGCTTCCAAACATGAAGTGGTCTTATTCTGTTTCCATATTGTTTTGGTGGTGAGTGAGATTATGAATCAGTGTACAGTGTAAGATTGATAAAGCAGTTTTTTTTTAACCGGGCTAAATCCTGTTTGCTCAGGTTTTTTTAAAAATTGGGAAACGAAGGGCCCATTACGTAGACCATTACCAAGACTGAAAAGAGTACCAAGGAGCGATAGAATTTTGCAACACAGAAGGTCGTCATTTGACTTATCATATCTGCACTCGAGCAGTCCCAAACTAACCCCATTGTGCTCTCTCCCATAGCCCTGCATCCTCCTCTGCTTCACATTTGGATCCAATTTTCCCTTATATGATGCAATGGGCTCTGCCTCAACTATTCCCTGTGGCAAAGCATTCCATGCTCCAACAACCCTCTGCATAAAGAAATTTCTCCTTATATCTCTTAGTGACAATTATGAATTGATGATGCCACATCACGGACTTCCCAACTGGAGGAAATAGCCTTTCTGTATTCACCCTATCAAAACCCTTCATTTTTTACAAATGTCTGGTAGGAAAGATGAATAGGGTTAAATGAAGTAGGGTGGGAGGAGGCTTGTGTGGAATATAAACCCCGGCATGGACCAGTTGGGCTGTTTCTGTGCTGTACATTCTATGTAATTGTATGAAAAAAAGTGTGATTTGCTGATGCCAGGTTTTGGTTTTAAAAGCTTGTAGGCTGTTGGAGAAAGTGAAAACTGAGAAAAGGAAAGAGTTCCACTGTTTTAGTATTCTGGGGTGGTGGGGGAGAAGTAGTCAGATCAGGAGATTAACAACTCTCATGTTCTTGGTATGTTTGTTCCATTGTCTCAAGAACATAGAAAATGAATTTGAAAATCTTCTTCATATCTAATGTCCTATTGTAAATTTTTGTTCATTTATTTAATATCATGAGGGAAACTTCTTTATAATGTGTCTTTTAGTCCCTAAAAATAATGAGTCGAACTGCAGAGTATTTTTCCAACTCCACACCTCCAATATTCTACCTTGGCTGGTAGATTCCACACAGGGCATTTCATTGCTTTCTGCTTGTCCATATTAGGGGTCATGCGAGGTTCAGAAGATGATGATTAGATCAATCTAATCAGAGCTGTTTACTTGTAAAACCAATAAAAATGTAAATTGAAAAAACAGCTAATTTTCTAAATATAACTGAGCGCCATGACTGCAGGCAATAATCACTGGAGCATGATGAATTGGCTATCAGGGTGTGCTGCTCTTCATTCTGAACTTTGCATTATGGTATTATAAACTCCAGTATTATTATCCTACCCCTCCCAACATGCCTACTCTTCCTCCTTGCCATGTAATACGCTTTGATGAAAGAGAGAGGCAATCTTGCACCCTGTAACCAGCAGTCAGCTAATACTACACTTGATTAGTGGCAATAGAAAGAAAGAAAGACTTGCATTTGTATTGTGCCTTTCACAACATCAGGACATCCCAAAGCGCTTTACAGCCAATGAAGTACTTTTTTTGAAGTGTAGTCACTGTTGTAATGTAGGAAATGCGGCAGCCAAGGTCCAACAAACAGCAATGTGATAATGACCAGATGATCTGTTTCAGTGATGTTGGTTGAGGGATAAATATTGGCCAGGACACTGGGAAGAACTCCCCTGCTCTTCTTCGAAATAGTGCCATGGGATCTTTTTTGCCCACCTGAGAGGGCAGATGGGGTCTTGTTTTAACATCTCATCCAAAAGACAGCACTTCCGACAGTGCAGCATTCCCTCAGTACTGCACTGAAGTGTCAACCTAGATCCCTGGAGTGGGACTTGAACCCACAACCTTCTGACTCAGAGGTGATCGTGCTATCACTGAGCCACAGCTGACACCGTATGACACCAAGCATAAGGTATGTGAATATGGTATGCCTGTTTCTTGGGAATTGACTTTAACTTTCTCTCGTCAATGGTGGCTGAGTTTGACAATCCATTGTGTGCTGATGATGGGGGGAGGGAGAGAGAAACAGAAAGGTAAAATAAATTCACATGCTACCATATTAGAACTTCACAAATTAGTTTGCGAATGTACTACGCCACCTGACCATCTCCCTTATTTCACCCAATTATAGTTAGGTGCAAAGCAAACTATAAACAATTTTACAACACCAAGTTATAGTCCAGCAATTTTATTTTAAATTCACAAGCTTTCGGAGGCTTCCTCCTTCGTCGAAGGAGGAAGCCTCCGAAAGCTTGTGAATTTAAAATAAAATTGCTGGACTATAACTTGGTGTTGTAAAATTGTTTACAATTGTCAACCCCAGTCCATCACTGGCATCTCCACATCAAAGCAAACTACACAGCATTGCATGGACCTAGTAGGAAAAGTCTAAGGGAGCCATCATCTTTTCTCATCAGTCACGCAGGTACCTCCTATCGACTATGGAATGTGATAAGATGCACTCATGGAACTATCTGCACCAGCCTACTTAAGAGGGCTCCCTTTAAAGTAAGACTGTGAACTTGTGGTGTGTGGTGAGCCGGGCCAGACTTGTGTGAAAAGTTCAATGAAGCGCAATTTCCGAAGTTGGGAAATGTCAGCATTCGTTGTTTTGTTTTCTTTCGTTCAGTTTCAAAATCGGTCAATAAGAGATGGGGCTTTGTCAAATTGATGTTCCCGTAATGAGCTTCTTATGAGATGTTATATCAACTGTTAATCAATATACATGGCAGCGTAGCTTTCTATATGACCTTGTAGAGTTTTTAATTAATCCTTATTAAAAATATTGACTTGTTCTGACTTCTGGTTGCTGCAATTTGCAGAGCTTTTCATCCTAATTAGGAGGTTAGGCTATGTTGCTTAGATTGCAGATTATAATATAATGATTTCTTACATTAAATCAATGCATGACAGAAACCACAGACTGCAATTAATCCATTTAGTCAGGATCTATCAGCCTGCTTTTCAGTGTTAGTAAGTGTCTGTCACAAAGTAGAGCTTGATTGAGGTTTTCAAATGATGGTGGGATCCAGTGGTGGCCAGTCACTTAATTCCTGTTTGTTGATAGGTGCATTTCCCTGTGAAATCTGACAAGCTCGACCAGACATGTTAGAGGACGAGGCAGTGGGACGTGAGACACAAGGGGATCCCCTTGGAGAGCACCTGCAATAATGCTGTCTCAATTCAAGCTCAATGAATGTTGAAAAAGAAGCCCCACATTCAGTCTAAAACCAGCACCAGTCAGACTGCCACTAATATTAGGTGTGCTCTTTGACTTACATCAGTCAAGTGGACCCATTTCACAGTTTGGTTAATAAAAAGAGGACTGTGGTAATTCATACCCTGGACATGGTATTGCTTCAAACGTTAAAAGAAATAATGGCAGTGGGTGTGATGAAAAGATCCGTGGGACCTCACCCTGAAGTATCTTTCTCTGTTAAACCATGGAATGCCAGGAAGGCATGCTGGATGTGTGATTTTCTTCACACGCTGAGAACATTTTGGAGCAGACAGCAAGAGCAATCCGCCACTCCAAAACTAAGAGGGGTGTCTTTCTTCAGCGTTCTGGTGTTCTTGAGTCTGCTATCGTAAGATACACAGTTGACTTGCCGTTGAATGTCTTTCTTCCTCTACATTTACTCGTGCTCTTTCTCTCTTTTTCAGAGGGTCCTTGTCTCTACTCTTAATGCCAAGTGAGAATTCAGCATGTGAGAGTTACAGGAGGGGAGGGTAAGAGGGTTGGGAGGGGTGGTAGTTGAATAAACCTACCTCCCGCAATGCCATGTTTCTGTGAAGCGCTGCAGCTCTTCACAGACACTCACCTAGTCTTAGCTAGGTCACCGGATGGATTGCTTTGAAGAAAAGATGACCTATCTAATCTTGCCAATTCTGGCATGCAAGCATCTCCTGATGTATAATCTAGCGTGCTTTGCCGATGGTGGTGGAGAAGACTGCAGTCTGGATCACTCTGCTCAATAGGTCATGAACAGATCAAAGAATTCAATAAACAAGGAAATATAGAAATGAAAGCAGGAAAAGTTTTTTAAAAATTAAATTATAATTGTCAGATTAACTACCACAAGAAAATTCTTGTGATCCTTCAGGACAATGATTTTGAGCAAAGGATCCCCAAGCAGATTTAAATGCTTGGTGGTTTTTAGCCTGTGACCTTCTATGACCAAAAGAATAGGCAATTCCAATTGGTCAGACTGCGTAATGCCTACCCTCCATCCCATCATATCCCCTCTGATCAGTCACCATGTTCCTTCAAGTGAGAGCTGGTGTTCAGCATAGTGCTATGAATCTTTAGCCATCTAACTGTACTGCCCTGACTAAAACCGGCAATATCAAAAATGTCAAAAATCATCAGCTCCCTGGAAGAAATGGCTGATGATTTGTGACACCTGCACTCAGGAGAGAGTAGACCTGGGTCATACTTATACAGATGTCATATTGTACCTTACAGCTAAATCTTTGTCAGGGAATTTCAGTTCCCTTTCTTCTGAAAGCTGCTTGCAGTGCCTGCACTAGACATGAACACATGAATTCGATTTTAAGTTCAAGAAGAAGAAAGAGAAGATTCAATAACCGTAAACATTGACCTCAAAAGCTTCTTGCTTTTGTAGAAATTGAAGCACTTTTTATTTTCTTCAACTGTGCAGTTGACCAACCCTTGCCATCTCTTCCAGTTATCCAAGTACATAGTCCTCAGAGCACAACGGTAGGACAGCATTCGTTCCATACTGTCACAACATTGCTGAGTGCCGAGTGGATGATCCATCTCAGGCTCCTCCCAAGACTCCCACCATCACAGAAGCCAGTCTTCAGCCAATTCGATTCACTCCACGTGATATCAAGAAACAGCTGAGTGCACTGGATACAGCAAAGGCTATGGGCCATGACAACATCCCAGCTGTAGTGCTGAAGATTTGTACTCCAGAACTAGCTGCGCCTCTAGCCAAGCTGTTCCAGTACAGCCACAACAAAGGCATCCACCTGCCAATGTGGAAAATTGCCCAGGTATGTCATGTCCACAAAAAGCAGGACAAATCCAATCCGGCCAATTACCGCCCCATCAGTCTACTCTCAATCATCAGCATAGTGATGAAAGGTGTCGTCAACAGTGCTATCAAGCGGCACTTACTCACCAATAACCTGCTCACCGATGCTCAGTTTGGGTTCTGCCAGGACCACTCGGCTACAGACCTCATTACAGCGTTGGTCCAAACATAGACAAAAGAGCTGAATTCCAGAGGTGAGGTGAGAGTGACTGTCCTTGACATCAAGGCAGAATTTGACTAAGTATAGCATCAAGGAACCCTAGTAAAATTGAAGTCAAAGGACATCAGGGGGAAAACTCTCCAGTGGCTGGAGTCATACCTAGCACAAAGGAAGATGGTAGTGGTTGTTGGAGGCCAATCATCTCAGCCCCAGGACATTGCTGCAGGAGTTCCTCAGGGCAGTGTCCTCGGCTCAACCATCTTCAGCAGCTTCATCAGTGACCTTTCCTCTATCATAAGGTCAGAAGTGGGGATGTTCGCTGATGATTGCACAGTGTTCAGTTCCATTCGCAACCCCTCAGATAACGAAGTATTCCGTGCCCGCATGCAGCAAAACCTGGACAACGTCCAATCTTGGGCTGATAAATGATAAGTAACATTCGTGCCAGACAAGTGCCAGGCAATGACCATCTCCAACCAGAAAGAGCCTAACCACCGCCCCTTGACATTCAACGGCATTACCCTCGCCGAATCCCCCACCATCAACATCCTGGGGGTCACCATTGACCAGCCACATAAATACTGCGGTTACAAGAGCAGGTCAGAGGCTGGATATTCTGCAGTGAGTGACTCACCTCCTGACTCCCCAAAGCCTTTTCACCGTCTACAACGCACAAGTCAGGAGTGTGATGGAATACTCTCCACTTGCCTGAAGAGTGCAGCTCCAACAACACTCAAGAAGCTCGACACTCTCCAGAACAAAGCAGCCCGCTTGATTGGCAACCCATCCACCACCTTAAACATTCATTCCCTTCACCACTGGCGCACAGGTGGCTACAGTGTGTACCATCTACAAGATGCACTGCAGCAACTCGCCAAGGCTTCTTCGACAGCACCTCCCAAATTCGCGACCTCTACCACCTAGAAGGACAAGGGCAGCAGGCACATGGGAACACCACCACCTGTACTTTGCCCTCCAAGTCACACACCATCCTGACTTGGAAATATATCACCGTTCCTTCATCGTCGCTGGGTCAAAATCCTGGAACTCCCTACCTAACAGCACTGTGGGAGAACCTTCACCACATGGACTGCAACGGTTCAAGAAGGCGGCTCACCACCACCTTCTGAAGGACAATTTGGGATAGGCAATAAATGCTGGCTTTGCCAGTGATGCCCACATCCCATGAATGAATAAAACATTATGGCATTGGCATTTTGGTGACCATAGAAATGTCATAACTGGACTACATTTCATTCAAATGTGCTTGAATATTGTTTTTCTGTCATTGGTCATCGTCAAAAGAGTGGCTCTGGGCTAATGCCAATAACTGACAAGTCTAGTGTCCTGCCATAAACACAGAGATCAATCCTGGAGTGGGGAGAGAATATTATATTGCATAAATGTCTGACCCAGTAGACCTTAATAAGAACGTATCTGCAGAAATTTGAAGACTTTAATGGCCAATTCAATATTCATGCAAGATTCATTAAACATGTCCAAAGAGCTCTCCTTCATGAATTAGAATTCCTCATCATGAATATTATAAAAGGGCTTCCTTTGGCCCATGTGCAAGACCAAGGAACAAGCTATGAAGTGTATTGTGGCAAAAAGGGGAAATGGTTGCATGCTGGCGCTGACCTGTTACTGCGTACACTGGAAGAGGGAGTTAGCCACAGGACAGGCACTTTTCCTTGCCAAAGCTACTCATGTGAGGACCTGGATTGATGATGAGGAAGCCTGGTCTGCAGCATTTGACTTGGACGCCTAAATAAATTGGAAAGAGAAAACAAACAAGAAAATTTAGGAACGAGTATAGCCCATCTAGACCGCTGATGTTCATTCCTGTATACATTAACTACTTCATTATGGCATCTAAACATATTTTTAACAAGTCTTTGCCTTCATTACTGCATTTGGTAGAATATTTCAAACATTTAGCAATCTATGAATAAACACGATTTTCTGATTTCTGTTCTAAATTTACTTTTCAGTCATTTTCATTTACATCCTCTGGTCCTACTGTCCTTGCTCACTTTGAAGTCATAATCAGGGTATGCTTTATCTACACCATTTAATATTTTATATTCTTTCATGAGGTTCCTCCTATCTAGATTGTAAAGCTTAAGTTGTTGTAATCTTTCTTTGGCTGCACATTTTCCATTTATATTTGATTGAATTTCATGATCTTCGCATGTTTGGAAAAGACAAATTTCATGAATTTGATATAACTGGGTCAATTTTTGCACCGTTTTTAAATATTGGTGCTATGTTTGCCAGATTCCAGTTCTGTGGAGCCTCAGCACTGCTTAGCAATTCTTCCATGATGTTAGCCAATGCTCCAGAAATTTCTTTACTGGTCTACTTCAGCACCTTAGTATATACATCTGACCCAAGTAACATGAATCATGCTTAGTTCCCCACTTAACTTATAACTACTACTAAACAAAATCCTTTAAGTTGCTGGGTGCACTACAGAAAATGGATAGCAGGTCATTGTTATCCTCTCTAGTTAATACTTATGGAAAATTATTAAATATTTTAACCTCAGCTGACCTTTTGTGTGTCCCCTCTTCCTTCACCACATCATTGGTGGCAGAACCTTCAGCTGCATCAGCCAATTTTCTCTTCACCTTTAAAACTGTCTCAAAATCCATCCTTTCAAACAAGTTTTCAGTCACCAATCCTTATTCTCAAACTAGGGTTTGTTTTCCATTTTAAGGGTTCAATATAAATGCCAGTGGTTGCTATCTCATTTTTCTAACCTTCCTTGAAAATTTTACTTGTAATTGGTCACCTCACCCAGATTACAGAAATTGCAGCTTCCAGGACAGTGCAGATAATATATATCTGTTGGCTAAATGAACCTTTCTCATTTCTATACTTTGTTTTTTTATGGTAGAAGTAGATGTACACAATCCTCAAGAAAGTTGCAACTCATTCCCTCTCGGCTTGCCAGGTATTTCTTTAGGAAATCCTTTTCAAAACAACAGGTCAGATTATCTCGTTCCTGCAGCTGGAGATATTGGATTGCCTGGGCACAGCAAACATACAAAAAAGGAACAGGCAAAGACCAGCTGGTCCATTGAGCTTGTCGTGTTCCACATGCTGCAACCTGTTCACACCATTAAACCCATCCAACCACCACCCCCCGCCAACATATTACAGGAAAATTGAATGGAGAGTAGTTAACACCCCTAAAGGAACCTGCCTGATCTTCCATTCATTAGTTTAAATGGATGAAAAGTTGGGTAGGCTCCATTCGTGGTATGGGCCCCTCCCTGCCTACTTTTCCTGTATTCCCTACGTCCAGGCAATCCAATACTATCAGGTGCAAGAACAGGAAATTCTGCCTCCACATTTCCTAAAATTTCTTGATAAGTCCCAAGTACCTGAAAAATGATGACTTATTATAAATAATTATACAGACACAGTTCAAAAGAAAATGGTTCTTTCTCAGCACTTACATCTCAGTCGGAACTATCGATCAACAGATAAAAGAACTTAAAATATGCCCATGACCAAAATGATCCTTATTATCAAAGTAATCCCTGCTGTTCATATGAGAAGGTTCAGCAAATCAAGACTGTGAACAAAGCAGCAACAGTTGTTTTTTTTTCTATTTCCCAGTTTATTTCTCTGACAGCTAATGGCCAATTGACAAGTTGAATAGGTGGACAGGTATATTACAGAAATAAATGGGGATATTTTCCTCCAGGTATTAAGTTTATCAAAAAATAGGCGTGAGTAATTTGAGGGAGAGTATCAAGCGGTCGAGTATATAGAGGATAATGGACATGTGGGAGTGGGTTTCAGGCTGTAATCTTATGATGAGGTTAGAATCGTAGATGTTTCTAGCATGGACCACAATCTTTCAATCCACTTTGGATATGGAGTTGTGCCAGAGGACTGGAGGATTGCAAATGATACACCCCTATTCAAAAAAGGGGAGAGCGATAAACCTGGTAACTACAGGCCAATCAGTCTAACGTCAGGGGTGGGAAAGCTACTAGAAACCATTGACAAGGACAAAATTAATTCTCACTTGGAGAAGCATGGGTTAATAAGGGACAGTCAGCGCAGATTTATTGAAGGCAAATTGTGTCTGACGAACCTGATTGAGTGCTTTGATGAAGTAACAGAGAGGGTTGATGAAGGTAGTGCAGTAGATGTATGTATGGGCTTTCAAAAGGCATTTGCTAAAATACCACATAGCAGACTTATTCAGAAAATAGAAGTGCATTATTAAAGGGACGGGGTAACTTGGGTACATAATCGGCTAAGGGATAGGAGGCAGAGAGTAGCGGAGAATGGATCTTTTTCTGACTGGTGTAAGGGGTTTTATTACTGTTTCTCGGGCTTATAATAGGTCAGCCAGTTATGTTTTCCTGAGCTGCCCTGCCCGCTGTGCGGTTGCGAATCGCTTTCCCCTTCCTGATTCTGAGCTGAGGACTTATCGGGCGGTAACAAGGACAGACGAACAGACCAGTGGATTGGTACAAGGAAAACCAATGTTTATTAATAAGAAAACTAAAACTACAAGGTAAACAGTATTATACAGAAGATAAAGAAATCGCTATAGATACAATACAGTCTTACACTTTAAGGGGTGGAAGAAACGGACACATCGAGGGAAAATTCTAAAATCACAAGTTTAGCAATATTCCCTTTAACCCCCACCCTTAGACCTATGCTAGGTTGTCTTGTGGTGGCCAGAAAATTAATGCTCACCGGTGAAACAGATGAAAAGGCCTGGCCTCCTGCTGCTGCCGTCGACATGTGTTTGCGAGGTTTACTGGATGGCCTTCCTTCTTGGTTGCTAGCAAGCAGCAGGACCCCGGCCACCAGGTGAAGAGAGAAGAGAGAGAGAGATACTGGGAGGCTCCCAGTTATACCCTCCTGGTAACAGGTTTTTTTTCGTACCTCATCAGCTTGCTTCATTGTTTGATTTAAGCACGAAAACGTAAGACAAAGGGCCCCATCTCTGGCCCATTTACATTAATGGCCAGTTCCTGTATTGATGAGTACCATAACTGCTTTACCATTGTTCCGAATGTACCTTGATGGTTCACCTTTTGTCCTGCGATCACTTCCTGCTCGAATTTTGATGTGCAGGTCGGCCATGTTGATGGCTTGCCTCAGGGCTTGAATGCAACTGCATTGTGCAAGGAAACCTGTCTGAGACACGAAGCCTGCCAAGTTGTTAGAGAATGCTGCAGGCTTTTTAGGCCATGAGTCTGACCGCAGCCATTTTGAAAGACCCTGGATTTTTAAAAACACAGTCACACCAGGGTTTCTTTAATAAATCTTTGGCGGGGGGTGGGGGGAACATGTGAAATTTTGCGAATCCCTTCACTGGAGAGATGTATGCAGTGGGCCCCCCAGGAGTCGGTATTAGGATCAGTGCTTTTCTTGTTTCTATAAATGATGTGTATTTGGGTTTGGGGAGGACAATTTCAAAGTTTGCAGATGATACACAACTTGGCAATGAAGTAAATAGTGAGCAGGATAGCAGCAGACTTCAGGAGGACATAGATAGAATGGTGAAATAGGCAGACACATGGCAGATGCAATTTAACGCGGATAAGTGTGAAGTGATGCACTTTGGGAGGAACAACATGGAGAGGCAGTATAATCGATATGATACTATTTTGAGGGGGGTGCAAGAGCAGAGAGACCTGGGGGTACATACTCACATATCTTTGAAGGAGGCAGGGCAAGTTGATAAGACGGTTAAGAAAGCATATGGAATACTTCGCTTTGTAAATAGGGGCTTTGAGTACAAAAAGAAGGAAGTTGTGCTAAACCTTTACAAATCACTGGTTAGACCTCAGCTGGAATATTGTGTACAATTCTGGGCACCACACTTTAGGAAGGATGTCAAGACCTTGGAGAGCGTATGGAGGAGGTTTACCAGGATGATACCAGGGGCAAGGGAATTCAGTTATGTGGAGAGGTTGGAGAAGCTGGGATTATTCTCTTTAGAGCAGAGGTGGTTAAGGGGAAACCTAATAGAGGAATTCAAAATTATGAGGGGTTTTGATGGAGCAAGTAGGGAGAAACTCTTTCCTCTGGCAAGTGGTTTGGTAACCAGAGGTCACAGATTTAAAATAATTGGTAAAAGAACTAGAGGGGAAATTAGGAGAATTTTTGTCACACAGAGGGTTGTTAAGATCTAGAACGCACTACCTGAAAGGGTGGTGGAAGCAGATTCTATAGGAAATTTGAAAAGGCATTTGGACGTGTACTTGAAGAGGACAAATTTGCAGGGTTATGGGGAAAAAGTTGGGGTGCGGGAGTAAATTGAATAGCTCTATCAAAGAGCCAGCACAGGCACGATGGGCCGAATGGCCTCCTTCCGTGCTGTAAGATTTTATAATTCTAGAAGGAAGCCATTCAGCTTATTGTTTTGTGCCAGAATGAATCCCACTATCCTGCTCTCTCCCTGTATCTTCCTCTGTTTCAAATATGTATCCAGTTTTGCCTTAAAAGATGCAGTGGTCTCTGCGTCAATCGCTCCTTGAAAATGGAATTCAGATGGTTTGCGGATAGAATAATGATTTCTTGGCAGTACATTGCATGTTATAATTGGATAAAATTATGGGCTTGAAAACCAATTTCAGGATTGGGTAAGTACACTTTACGGTGTGGCACTGAGCCATCCCGATCAGGTGGAACCCATATTTGTGCTGCGTTAGCTGGGCTCAGCAAGGACAGTGGTACATAGGAACATAGAAAAGTACAGGGCTGGAAAAGATTCTGCAGTCCACGTGGTTATTCCCAAAAGCTAGTATCTCACAATAGCCCACTCCCATAAATGTCTATCCACTTTTCACTTAAATTGTTCCAGACTATCGGCTTAAACGGTTTCTTCCGGCAATCAATTCCACACATTCACGACTCTTTGCATAACATGTTTGAATCTAATCTGTCTGTGCACCTTCCTTCTTCTATGTTTGAGGCCATGTCCCCTGTGTTTGTGGCAATCTTAACATATTGGTGTTCCTTTTATTTATTTCCTTAAGAAACTTAAATAATATCATCCCTGACCTGTCTCTTCTCCAGAGTAAACAATCTCCACTCTCCTCTCCTTCTACTTTGAATGCCTAGCACCAAGTATTAGTCTGCCCTTTACTGCAATGCCTCCAATACCTGAAATCATGTAAAGTATTTGTAATCATGTAAAATATCAATATTTTGTTCAGACTGATTATCATCAATTATTAATAATTGCTCTGTGTCCCTGAGATCCTTGAAGGTAAATATCAGTCAGTATTTCCTCACCCGATTGCTGAAAAGTGCATCTCTTTGGTCAGAATTTTTTGACCATGGTCAAATATACTGCCACCAATCACTGTCTTGACTTACACGTGAAGAATGGTTGTTTGGGTGAGGTACTGGAAGGCTGCCAGTGCTTCTAGTATTGTACCCAAGCAAAAGTCAGTGCCCTGGGGAGAGGAGTGGAGGCAAGGTGAGAAAACTGGAAAATAAAAGAAGCCTGATATAATTTCCTGACATAACACTGTAAGTAGTACAATGAATCTTTTAACCTGTGTAAAAAGTGAGGAGATAATGAAAATTGTTATGTTCATCTTTATAGTGAATCTATATTGGTGAATTTATTTCTTCCTCATTCTCTGCAACATGGTTAACAGCCCAACAATTGAAGTTCTGAAATGCCTAATGTGCAATTTCCATTTGAGGGTGTCTTTGGTGCTTAAAATTGTAAGACAATTTACAATTTACAATAAATAGAAAATCATTCTATGGTGCACTATACTTCCCTAAATCCATTCACTTTCCGATGTTTATTAATAGGATCTTTCACAAGAAACACTCAATGGATGTTGTAAAACACAAAGGTCAAGTTTGTTTTGTGCGGCCGTCAGATTAGTCTCCTCGTCTTTTTCCATAGGATCAAAGATGGATGTATTTGTACAATCTTGTACTCGCTGTTCAAGGTTATCATGATTGATCAGTCTTGCCAGATGAGGTTGTCATGATTTGAAAGAAGAATGGATAAAGCGTAGCCATTCCACACGGTCTGGGAGATGTAAATTGGTGCTGATCAGCTCCGCTTGTGACTCGAGGGACAAACACCTTTTTTTAATGCCTTGAACCATCTAGAACTATAGGTGCACCAGAATTAAAACAAAAAAGTGTCAATTGATTATAAGTGGTTCGTGCCTTTTTCTCTGGGAATAAGCATCAGCTCCTGCATGGTATTCATTGCTGTGGCTCCATCTCTTTGTATTGGCCTGAATTAGTGTCATCTATCATTCATTACAATCTCTTCCCCTTATCACTCTTTCCTCTAAATCAGGCTCAGCTGATCGCTCTTTCTCTCTTTGACACTCTCCATCTCAACTCCCTCCTACTGTTCCTAATGTCTCATTCTTCCTTTCATTTTCTGCATCTTCCTTCTCATCCCTTCCTCTTTGTGTCTCTCCCTTTTTCCCATCCCTTCTCTCACTGACATCTTCTCTCCTTAGTCTCTTTTATGTACTTCTCTTATCAGGCTGCAAACACACAGGGCTGGCAGGTAGTCATGCAGAATGACTTAATTGTGACAAAAATAAAACCCTGTTATTGTCGCTTCTCATTTATTCTCACTGTTTGAGAAAGTGAAAGTGACAAGGGGCGGAAAGCCATGTATGATTCATGTAAGCCGTGTCTTTTAGAAAGACAGATGCAGTGGTTTCCTTTGTGGTGAAGCTCTCGGTTTCCCCAAAATTAAGTTCAATGTTTCGGAAATCGTAGCAAAATATTGGGAAGAATTGTCTACTTCACAATTCTTGCTGCTTTTAACTGGAGATTGTACGTCATGAGCTGGCTGTGATTTAGTTGTTGTTAACTATTTCTAATCAGGCTGTGAAACCTTATAAAAAGCAACAGACAAAAAAATTCATTCAATAGGAGACTGCTACCATTTGGAAGAGCCATGCATCACAATCACAACATTTAGCTGGCAATCCAAAGACATTTTGCAGTGCAAATAATGTTATTAAAATCAAATTACATTTTTGGACTGTATATTCACAAAACAGTGATAAAAAGCCAACATTTCAAGGGCAACAAGAAATTGCATTTATAAAGCGTCTTTAACGTAGTAAAACGTCCCAAGGCGCTTCACAGGAGCGTCATCAAACAAAATTTGTTTACAGTGGTGAACAGGGAGCTAGATAGAATCATAGAAAATTTACGGCCCAGAAGGAGGCCATTTGGCCCATCGGGTCCGCGCCGGCCGAAAATGAGCCACCCAGCCTAATCCCACTTTCCAGCACTTGGTCCATAGCCCTGTAGGTCATGGCACTTCAGGTACACATCCATGTACTTTTTAAATGAGTTGAGGGTTTCTGCCTCTACCACCCTTTTAGGCAGTGAGTTCCAGAACCCCACCACCCTCTGGGTGAAAAAACTTTTCTTCAGCTCCCCTGTAACCCTTCTACCAGTCACTTTAAATCTAGGCCCCCTGGTTATTGACCTCTCTGCTAAGGGAAATTGGTCCTTCCTATCCACTCCATCTAGGCTGCTCATAATTTTGTACACCTCAATTTAATCACCCCTCAGCCTCCTCTGTTCCAAAGAGAATAACTCCAGCCTATCCAATCTTTCCTCATAACTAAAATTCTCCAGTCCTGGCAACATCCTCGTAAATCTCCTCTGTACCCTCTCTAGTGCAGTTACATCCTTCCTGTAACGTGATGACCAGAACTGTACACCGTGCTCAAGCTGTGGCCCAACCAATGTTTTATACAGTTCCAGCATAACCTCCCTGCTCTTATATTCTATATCTCGGCTAATAAAGGAAAGTATTCCATATGCCTTTTTAACGACCTTATCTAACTGTCCTGCTACCTTCAGGGATCTGTGGACATGCACTCCAAGGTCCTTCACTTCCTCTATACCCCTCAGTATCCTCCCATTTATTGTGTACTCCCATGCCTTGTTTGCCCTCCCCTAATTCATTACCTCACATTTCTCCAGATTGAATTCCATTTGCCACTTTTCTGCCCACCTGACAAGTCCATTGATATCGTCCTGCAGTCTACAGCTTTCCTCCGCACTATCAACCACACAGCCAATTCTTGTACGATCTGCAATCTTCTTAATCATGCCCCCTATATTTAAGTCCAAATCATTAATATATAATCACAAAAAGGAAGGGACCTATTACTGAGCTCTGCAAAACCCCACTGGAAACAGCCTTCCAGTCACAAAAACACCCATCGACCATTACCCTTTGGTTCCTGCCACTGAGCCAATTTTGGATCCAACCTGCCACTCTCCCTTGGATCCCATGGGCTTGCTGTTTTTTGACCAGTCTGCCATGTGGGACCTTGTCAAAAGCCTTGCTAAAATCCATGTAGACTACATCATAGAAGAGAACAATGAACAGAACTATCCAACAGTCAATGCTGAGAACATCAGGCCGTAGATGTCCCATTTTATCTCAAACATTATTTAATCAAGTCATATGATGCATGCTCAGAGAGCTGTTGCTAAGGTCACATTTTATTTGATTTTGGATAGTGTCATAACTAATGCTGAAATACGACTGTCATCCATTAATGCAAGTCTCAAATCCCCATAAAAGCATTAAGTAACTTCACCAGCTGCAGGCATGTCCCTGTGATTTCTAAAACCTTCTCTTGCTTCTTTCAAAGTGATTCAGTGCCGATTATTTTGTTCAGCATTCAGGCAATAGAAATGTGATATGTAGAGACTAAGATTAGGTTGGTCTCACCGATTCTGAAATCCCAGCCCTTGCACAAACCATTAATGGTGGTGAATATAGTATGTCCTGCTTTGTTAAGGTTTTTTTTCTCCTGTACATTTTTCTGGGTTTTTTTTGGCAATCTCTGGCAGTCTGTTCATCTCACTAATGAGAAACATTTCTAAAAAATGTTCTTCCAAGACTTCTAATGTGCACAGCACCACTAACAGAAATTTGTTTTTAAACTTCTGCCTCCAAATTACTGAGGGTCCCTTCCCCAACCTGCATCAGCATTGTTTACCTCAATGGCCCTAATTTACCATGCCATTTTGAGATGTTTCAGTTGATAGACTTCCATCCTCGTGATCCACTTGAAGCCTTTGTTAGTTTATGTGCTCTATACGTACTAGATAAATCCCATGGCAACAAGGTAGCCTCAAAGTAGTAATTAAAATACTGTTTCAGAGATGTTAATGCATCATCTTTTCCTGATTTATTTTTCCTTCTCTGTTTCCGTGTTTTCCCCTCTTTATGTTGTTTTTGGGCTCAATGACAATCACACTATTACCATTGTTCACTTCATCTTTAAGAGAGAACCAGACAAGTTGCCATTGGCCCTTTGTGAACTCGGCCTTTACATATAAAAGGTGCTGCACTGACTCAGTTACAGCCGGGTCGCATCAGGGATACTCTTCTATTTTGTGCATTAATGCGATTACATACTAGCAACAGATTCCTTCTTAAATAATATGTCACATTTGGTGCAAAACAGAACCTGTTCAAAGTAGTGAGGGCCAGCCTCTAGAGACCTCTGCACCTGCAGGTGGATACAGTATTGCCAACGTCAGATCATTGGAAACACTGGGAGTTTGTGAGAAAAAAAGCAAATCCAATCATTTATGAAACATAAAGAGATCACTTTTGTCACTAAAGTGAGTGTTGACAGATTTCTAGACACACTTTAACATTGAGAAGGTTAGTGACTCCTCCACTATTTACATTACTTCTTCTCCATATTTAACCAGTAGGAATGGCATTTGCTGCGGTGTAGGACAATGTCTTTTGAAAACTGGGGAACGGAAGTCATACATCCTGGCGGTCTGGTAAACTGAAAGGTCACAAAACCTGTCCCAGGTGTGGTTCGAGAATTTGAGTAACTGACCATCATTGATCTGAAAAGTTGTGTTAAAAGTCACTACCCCTTTTGTTTTATATTTTTTATTATGATGGATGGCACTTGCACTTCTTGTAACTTAATCAGTGGAGTCAGCTATTTGAAGTGACTGAGGTTGATGGTGTGAAGAAGCCAAACTAAAAAAAAATGCATCTGTATGCTAATACCTCTACTAGTGTCAATTCAGAACCCTCACACTGTTAAGTTCTCCAGTTTTTCCAAGTCAGTTTCCCCAGATGAATATCAACATTCATCATTCACAAATGGTATTTATTGATTTTATTGATAATGCAATGACACTGTAGCATTATTGGTCACATCCACCATTATGAATGTGTACATCTCCTTCATTAAATCTCCTGTAAAAACATCTATGTCAGACTTGCTCTTTCCACAAATCGGCACCCACTTCAAACAAAAATGCATTTTACAATTAATACTTCTTTTAAAGAAGGTGCACATCCCTGTTCAAGAGTGAAGAATCCATCAGTACTGCAGTGCCCTTCCTATCATTGAGTGACTTGACTTGTTTTGTTAACAAGTTGAATAGTAGTTCACCTAGGATCTGTAATTACCAGCAGAAATGTTTCTTTCAAAAGAAGATGCTTCCAGACAATTTTCTGGTCTAAATGGCTGTTGTTGCCATAGTAACGTGTCCTTTTTGCACATCATTTGGTGTGATGATATTATTCCATCTTGTGCATCAATGTATTTTTTAAAAATAAAAATGAAGTTAAAACTCAAAAACGGGAGCTTATATCCATAAGCATAACTTCACTGCAGAGAGCATCTCTTCCAGAGTTGTAGAGTTGTAAACAATTTTACAACACCAAGTTATAGTCCAGCAATTTTATTTTAAATTCACAAGCTTTCGGAGGCTACCTCCTTCGTCAGGTGAACAATGTGAAAATGAAATCCTCGAGATGAAATCGCATTTATAATTCACAGAACAATGCTTGGTGAGTACAGACAGTTTTTTCAACTGCCCGTTGCCAAGGCAATCAGTGTGCAGACAGACAGGTGTTACCTGCCAGGTCTCACAGAATATACAAATCACCAAAAAAAAAACAACAAACAAAAAAAAACAGAGATAGAGAGGTAGAAACATAGAAAAGACAGCAACTGACCCATTATATTAAAAACAGATAACATTTGTTCACTGGTGGGGTAACGTGTAGCGTGACATGAACCCAAGATCCCGGTTGAGGCCATCCTCATGGGTGCGGAACTTGGCTATCAATTTCTGCTCGACGATTTTGCGTTGTCATGTGTCTCGAAGGCCGCCTTGGAGTACGCTTACCCGAAGGTCGGTGGATGAATGTCCATGACTGCTGAAGTGTTCCCCTCCTGTTTGGCGATTGTTGCGCGGTGTCCGTTCATCCGTTGTCGCAGCGTCTGCATGGTCTCGCCAATGTACCATGCTCTGGGGCATCCTTTCCTGCAACGTATGAGGTAGACAACGTTGGCCGAGTCACAGGAGTATGAACCATGCACCTGGTGGGTGGTGTCCTCTCGTGTGATGGTGGTATCTGTGTCGATGATCTGGCATGTCTTGCAGAGGTTACCGTGGCAGGGTTGTGTGGCGTCGTGGACGCTGTTCTCTTGAAAGCTAGGTAGTTTGCTGCGAACGATGGTCTGTTTGAGGTTGGGTGGCTGTTTAAAGGCGAGTAGTGGAGGTGTGGGGATGGCCATAGCGAGGTGTTTGTCCTCATTGATGACATGTTGAAGGCTGCGGAGAACATGGCGTAGTTTCTCCGCTCCAGGGAAGTACTGGACGACACAGGGTACTCTGTTGGTTGCGTCCCGTGTTAGTCTCCTGAGGAGGTCTATGCGATTTTTTGCTGTGGCCCGTCGGAACTGTCGATCGATGAGTCGAGCCTCATATCCCGTTCTTACTAGGAAAGGATGCCCCAGAGCATGGTACATTGGCGAGACCATGCAGACGCTGCGACAACGGATGAACGGACACCGCGCAACAATCGCCATACAGGAGGGTTCCCTCCCAGTCGGGGAACACTTCAGCAGGCATGGACATTCATCCACCGACCTTCGGGTAAGCGTACTCCAAGGCGGCCTTCGAGACACACGACAACGCAAAATCGTCGAGCAGAAATTGATAGCCAAGTTCCGCACCCATGAGGACGGCCTCAACCGGGATCTTGGGTTCATGTCACGCTACACGTTACCCCACCAGCGAACAAATGTTATCTGTTTTTAATATAATGGGTCAGTTGCTGTCTTTT
Source organism: Heptranchias perlo (assembly GCF_035084215.1). Lineage (NCBI taxonomy): Eukaryota > Metazoa > Chordata > Chondrichthyes > Hexanchiformes > Hexanchidae > Heptranchias > Heptranchias perlo. The sequence goes on from NC_090338.1 coordinate 21,764,055, forward strand.
CTATGTTTCTACCTCTCTATCTCTGTTTTTTTTTGTTTGTTGTTTTTTTTTTGGTGATTTGTATATTCTGTGAGACCTGGCAGGTAACACCTGTCTGTCTGCACACTGATTGCCTTGGCAACGGGCAGTTGAAAAAACTGTCTGTACTCACCAAGCATTGTTCTGTGAATTATAAATGCGATTTCATCTCGAGGATTTCATTTTCACATCGTTCACCTGACGAAGGAGGTAGCCTCCGAAAGCTTGTGAATTTAAAATAAAATTGCTGGACTATAACTTGGTGTTGTAAAATTGTTTACAATTGTCAACCCCAGTCCATCACCGGCATCTCCACATCAGAGTTGTAGAGGGCTGTGAACCAGGAATGAAGGAGAAAAAAATTAATTTGAACCAGTCCGTTTCATCCTAGTTAGGATACAGCTGTCGATGTTTAGCCAAAGTGAAATGAAATAGATGCGTGAACCTTTGCAGAAATAGCTTTAAATCACAAACACAGTGGGCCAGATTTTGTTGGAGCGGGGCATCTGGAGGTGTGCCCCGCTCCAACACGTTTCGGTTTTAACATTTTTGCTCACAAAGTTGCTGGAAGTGCGAGCTGATAACAGTGCAGCGAGGGAAACATCTGGGACCCAGGTGAACATAGGGATGAACAGTGTATCTCCTTCATCAATGAGCTTTAAGGATTGAGATATGAACAGAGGAAGGACTGAGAAGGCGGTTGAATTAGAGTGGTGAATTCAATGTCAAATCAGGTTCAGAAAGAGAGGGAAAGAAAGATTGGATTAAGAGAGTGAGTAAAAAGAGACAGAAAGGAAAAGGGGAAAAAATGAAAAATTAAAAATTTGACATTTTTAAAATCTCCTAAAACAATTCACAACCTGAAGGAATGAGACTTGTTCATTTTCTAGGCAAAAGAGATTGATTGGCAGTCATTAACAATTATCACTTTGTTAAAAGGGTATTTATATTGTTAATTACTAGACCTATCTATCTGTGGTGAGTTTAATGGGCAATTAATGTGCAAATGCAGCAACTTCGTGAAAATCACGGAGAGGTTAAGAGATGCTGTTTTCGCGAAGCTAATGGCTGAGCGACACAAATCGGCTAGCAACTTTTGGCAATTCACAATTCACGGGGTATCTCTTCCTTGCTGCAAGTTGCTGGCCAATTTGCATATTAATAATGTTGTGCTTGTTTATGAGGCTGTTATTTCTTCAGCAAAATTTGGCCCGACAAGTCTGTGGGTTTGGGGAGAGATGTGGTGTCATTGTGTGTTAAATACTGCTGTGCACTTCCTTTGGGACCGTGTCAGCATATTGTGTGAACCTCAGATGAAAGTATGTTCTTTTGGGATATAAAAAAAGTGGGCTTTAATTGATTCCTGGGACAGAATGACACACATGAGCATAGTAAAACCTTTTTTGCAGACTCAAGAAATGTTGGGAGCTCTCTGATAATGAGTTTAGTTCCTCTTGGATCATTGCACTGAGCCAGTAAGAAGTGGGCCTTTTGTCATCCTGAGTACATGACATAATATGACCTATAACATAACATGACATAACATTATGCTTCCAACTGTCTGACAAGATAACACAAAGTTCTCTCAGTAAAGAAAGAACTTGCAAATAGATAGCTTCTTATCACTTCCTCAGTCCCAAAGTGCACCTGAACCAACTAATTAGTTTTGAAGTATTTGTGTACAGTTAGAGAAAGAGATAGATAAACACCCCAAGGTGATAAAAGTAATGCCTGTGCACGTGCTAGGTGTGGACAAAGATGGGAATTTTTTTTTGCAGGAGATGAATGCTATGCGTATGAACAATTACCGCCATTTTGCATGACTGCTGAAGCTGTCAGTGCTCCAGGAAGAACAAAGATCACCAGCTCCTCCATTGGCAGGATAGCTTGCTGCATACTCTCCTGTGATGGAGTACCACATATCCATGCATGCAGTGCACAACACTCACAAGGGCATATCAGAATTGCAACAAGCCCACCCTGTGCCCCTAAATTGTTAGCTTACATTAGATGTATACTGTATGTCAATTATATTTATGTTAAAAAAAGCTATTTTTGGCCAAACGCTTTTCTTTCCACTTTTCATTCTTCGTGATACATTCGTTATCTCTTTCTACTCACCCCCACCCCATTCCCTGGAAAACATCACAAGTGGTAAAGTAATACCAGCAACAACACAAAATATGATTTATGACATGTCAAGAATACCAAAGCCACAGAAATTCCACTTGATTAGCAATGCAGACTGCAAGACCTTGTCATGGTAACAGTGCATCCTTGAATCGCGTTTGAAGAACAGAAAATAGAAGTTGCACATGTGGATTATAAGAAAAGCTAATCAAATTTTCTTTAACCTGAATGCAAATATAAATTGACATTATGTCAAGAACATTGCTTTTTCGATACTGAACTTGGTGTTGTGAGTTTTCATTTGAATATATTGGCAATGAACACAATCTGATACCTTGAAAAATAGGTATTTTTCCCCAGCTTTTTAGACAGGTTTGTAGTATGTTGTTACGTGTGTAGTGTTTTTATACCCAATGGGGAAGAAATTGGACACCATTTTGACTGTATTTTGGGCATAAAATGGCGGCAAAAATGACCAGTTTTCCGGGGCTTTGTCCCAAGCTCTAAGGGCACCTGAAATACGCCCATACTATATTGGCTCGAGCGATATTCATGCGTCCCAGATGGCTACCTTAAAAAGATAGTAGCCATGATGTGGAGATGCCGGTGATGGACTGGGGTGGACAAATGTAAGGAGTTGCACAACACCAGGTTATAGTCCAACAGCTTTATTTGAAATCACAAGCTTTCGGAGCTTTGCTCCTTCGTCAGGTGACGAAGGAGCAAAGCTCCGAAAGCTTGTGATTTCAAATAAAGCTGTTGGACTATAACCTGGTGTTGTGCAACTCCTTACATTTACCTGAAAAAGGCATTAGGACCTTCACACGTACTAATGAGGGGCCTAGGGCTTGTTTAAGGACCCTGCTGTGAAATTGATCAAAAACTAGGTGGAACATGCACTGCGCAAGCTCAGACTACGTTTTCAGGCTCTACAAAAGCCTAACCAGTGGTCCTTAAAGGGAATGCTAGAGGCCGCCGAAGACACATTAAGTAAACTTGTTTTCATTTACCTGAATGTGGAGCCTGGAATACTCCTCCTGCCTCCACAGCAATATGGTGAGCCACTGTCTGCTTGTGCTTACCCCCCCTTCCCATTCGCCTTCCCCCTTCCCATGACCTACCTTGATCAGAACACCTCTCGATATTTGTCAGTACCTGCAGCTTCTGATACATGCAGAAAAATGGGAACATAGATTTAAACTTTAGCCATGGCCTGCGTGGTATATGCATTAGGCAGCTGATGATGACAAAGTGTGGAGATGCCGGTGATGGACTGGGGTTGACAATTGTAAACAATTTTACAACACCAAGTTATAGTCCAGCAATTTTATTTTAAATTCACAAGCTTTCGGAGGCTACCTCCTTCCTCAGGTGAACGATGTGATTTTCACATCGTTCACCTGAGGAAGGAGGTAGCCTCCGAAAGCTTGTGAATTTAAAATAAAATTGCTGGACTATAACTTGGTGTTGTAAAATTGTTTACGATGATGACAAAGGCATCGGTAATTCCTAGCCTATTTAATTTATCCACTGCACATCTGCACATGCCTTGCTATATTTAGCAGCAGGTGTGCAGCTTTCTAATTTCAGTAAAATTAAAGGATACACAGTCGTCATCAAAATCAATTTGGGGAACTTTTTTTTCCTGTTTAAGGCAGGATAAGAATTTGGTCAAAATGCTGCACGTGTCGGTGATGCTATGAGGTTTATCAGTGCCGTTTTCAAGCATTAAGGGCTCTATCATTACACATTGGCACAGGAGCAGATGACGGCATAACACATACATCTGAAGTTCATCTCCCTGCTACTTTAGCGCAGGTGTTAACCCATTTATTTTAAATGGACTAACGCCGCCACTAAAATAGCGGAGAGGAATTTCAAACAAATGCATCAGGTGTTCATCCTCTCATACACGATGGAGTAGTTTCAGGCCCCATTCATTTGAAAGCAAATGAGGAGAAAAAGTTTGGCGAAAACATTTCTCACAAAGACAGTGGGCCAGAACTTGTGCAGAGCGGCGGGGCAACGATCACTGCAGCTCCTGTGAATTAAATGAACAAAGGTACTTACTGCGGGTTCTGTGCGTCGACTTGCTTGATTTTGAACTTTCAAAAAATCGTGCGCTATCAACTCAACCTCTGAGCAGCGTAAGTTGACTAAAAGATACGCCCACAAAATCTGTCAGGAAGAGAAGTCACGCCCGCATTTTTAAAAGTTAAATTTTAGTTGGTTGGCAGTCATTAAGACTAACCACGCTTTTAAAACTTAGTTTAGACCTGGTTTTTTTTTAGCGTATCTTTCCAGCTGGGCGGATGAGCAGGATTGCGATTTTTTAGTGATTTCAATGATTGAAGCATGCAATGGCCCTTTAATTCATAGCTGTCAAATTGCCAGCAAACCAATAGGAGCAAGTTCACGATTTCTGCGTTTTAGTGCGCATGTGCAAATGCGGGAACTTGCTCCTTCATTTTGGCATTAAAAAGGGAGAGTGCTGATGAGCTCCTCCGTTATTTCAGGAGCAGTTCTGTCCCAGCGTCCCTTTAACAAACGCCACCAGCGACTACTAGCTTCTTTAATAAGACAGAGTAGTCTTTTGGTTTAAAATGCTAGCTGTTTAGCAGAAAATCTGATCAGTTGCAGAACTAAAAATTAACAAATTAATTTCTCCCCCCACCGAACCACCGGAAACATTTATACTAGGCTCTTATGGAAGAAGCCTGAAACTGATACATCAGATTTCTTTAGGGATAATTAGAAAGTCTAAGTCTGTGTATAGTTTGCTGCTAATGTAAACTGTGCATTGTATCAGAATTGAACAGCTGCTGCATATTTTGTGCACAAAGGCACTAGTGCATAAATGGAAACATACTTGTAGTTTCAAATAACATTCACCTCATGGGAGTATCAGATTATGGAAGTTACATATCTGAGTGAAGCATAACTAAAATTCAGATTTACCAGGAACACGGTTCACTGATTAGCACTATAATATTCTCGATTCTTTAGATATAGAGCAGGTGCGGCCCGACCATTTCTCCTCACCCTGGGTTTATAGGGTCTGCTGTCTCTGTATTGAGGAAATTTTAATCAGACTTGGTCCCTGGAACAGTCCGGTAAGATTCTGCTCCTAAAAATGCACTGAAATTAAGGTTTGTTGACTTTCGGGGGGGTGGGGGAAGGGTGGAATGAAATTACCATATCTGTTGCAGTGTGACCTCGTGGTGAGTGGAATTCTTGCATGTGTCTGGATGTTTGTGCATTTAAACTTTATTAGGGCAGGTGTGACCTGATGATAGAATTGTGCCAATCCTCGTTTTAAAAGATCTCCACCAAACCCTAATGACGCTTTCACAAAAATTTTAATTGCATTCTCAAAAGTGTAAGTTACGTTTATATTTTATGAAAGTGTACATTCATGTATATTTTCTGAAGCCATTGTACATTTTGATTGCATGATACTTGCTGGAGGAGCACATTGATAATTCAGGTTTTTCAGCACGACTGTGCTTGCACTAGTAGCACGGCAGGTCAAGGGGTTGAGACAGCATAATGAAAGAAGCTACCATTCAAAAACCCTGGCAGTTGAAAATGCAAGAGCATGTAACTCTTAACTGGGACTCCTGAATTTAAGTTTCATTTGCAGCAGATGTTCACACTCTGGTTTCCCCTGGGAAGGATGGGGTATGCGGGGTTGAAAGTTTTGCCAATTTCAGCTGAGGGAGATAAAACTGCATGCCACCTTACGTACTGACAAGAGGAGTATTGGCCGTCTCCATGGAGATGGCTGCAGGCTGAACCTAGCCGAGGAGGAATGGTATAGATGCCACAGTATAAGCCATATAGAAAACACATAAAATTAAAAACGAACTAGGACTTGGCTATAAGTAACAGAGTTTTTAATGTTTCTGCGTACCCACGAGCACTTTGCTCAATCTGTTTTATGTTGCAGTGTTCTGTAAGTGCTGACATGCTTCTCATAGATTGAAGATCTATCTTCACATCAAGAATAAGTCGCAAGCAGTTCAAAGTGCAGTCATTGTTTTGTAGTGATAACAGAAAACCTATCGCTGTCAGCAGAATACCGAATATCCATTTTTCAAGATGGCAGCAAAATATGAGTCCATAGCACTCTCCATTTTGAAGAAATTAAGCACCCCGATTTTCTGTTTAATGATTGTATTCTTCAGCTATAGGGCAATAGAGTAATCCCAATGGTCTGAGGTAACAATAGTGATGAGGTAAATGAAGGAGTTAAGTGTTTTCCTTAGCAGGAAGAAAGGGGATGGAATCGAAGAGCAATCCAACCTTCACTTCTTACTCATCACCAGCCATCAGCAATTTGGTTCAACAGCAGCCATAGCCAGAATGAAGTCTGGAAGCACATCTTTCAGCTCAGGGTTTTGAATGGGGTTTGATAAATGCATTTGGGGCAGTGGGGAATGCCATGGTTACCTAACAGGATGGGACAAAGCAACTTACAAAATAGGAGTACGTATTTTCTGAAATTCAACTCCAGTTTAAAATAAAATGAATCAGATTTTTCACTGTATTTCATCCTCGTAGGTGAAACCAATTTATAGATGTTCGAACAAATGGATAAAACAGGGGAGGAGAGTGTGACGCCAAGAGCTTAGCCATCTACCTCTCAGCCACGGTGGTGATAATTGCCAACAGAAAATACTAAAAGCATTTTTGAACTAGACATTAAAGTATTGAAAGATTTCCAATCTTTTTGATTCAGACCAGTGGAGATTAATATCTCCTTCACTCTAACTCTCTGTATTGTATCAAAAAATACATGTCAGTGTGTGCTGAAAGTGTGACAGACAGCAAAGCTCTCCTGTGTGACTGATTGTTGTGTGCATCGAGACAGAAAGATGCAACTATTGGCAATTTATTACTAAATTATGTTATTAACTTTGTATAAGCCATGCTTTTCAAATCTGATTCACAGTAGGAATAACAATGAACCGTATATCTTAAAAAGAATTTAATTTTTTTTAATCTTTAAGCTAAATAAACCATTATGTGACCACAATAAAAATTGAAAATGTACAACAAGTTGGTCAGCTCTGAAAGAGGACAAACAGGTTAAAATTTTGGTCCGGCTCTTTACTGGAAAGAATGAATGAACTTGTATTTATATCACACCTTTCTCATCCTCAGGACATCCCACGGCCGAGTATAGTTACAGTCACTGTTGTTTTGTTGGTAAACACAGCAGCCAATTTGCACAGAGCAAGGTCCCACGAACAGCAGTTAATCTGTTTTTGGTGGTGTTTGGTTGAGGGATAGATGCAGGCCAGGATACCTCCCCTGCTCTTGTGCTGTGCGATCTTTTACACCCACCTGGGCAGCCAGCCGGGGCCTCAGTTTAACAACTCATTTGAAAGACAGCATCTCCAACAGTGCAATACTCCCTCAGTATTGCACTGAATTGTCAGTTTAGATTATGTGCTCAGTTCCTGAAGTGGGACTCGATCTTCAGATTCAGAGTCAGACAGCTACCACTAAATCGAGGCTGAAGCACATTACAGCTACAGTGTTGATCTATTTTTCTCTTTGAGATGCTGTGGTCTTGCTGTGCATTTTCAGCACTTTCTGCTTTCATTTCAGCATTCATGATTTTTATTTTATCTGTCCATGCAATTACATGCTGACTAGTCCAGAAAAGATTGTGATCTTGATCTGAATCAGATATGCTGCTGTTTAAACTGGACAAGTAGTTGGTGTAGTCTAGATACATAAACACCACATGAGCACCCTTAGATCTGTGTAAACATTCTCAGGATAAATAATAAAGAATGTATTTGGTAGCAGATTACAGTACTACATTGTTACTTGAAACATAAATATGTTAGAATATAATTGAAGAGTTATTTTCCCCGGCACTGCGCAAATGGAAAGGCATTGGGTGGACTGGACATTTGCTCTGCTATTGTATGGGCTGCACAATTAAACTGGGTCCTGTACCCATGGTGGTGTAATGTATGGGCTGAGCACTTGTTCTTGTATTACACATGTAAAGAATCTTACAACACCAGGTTATAGTCCAACAATTTTATTTGAAAATCACAAGCTTTCGGAGGCTTTCTCCTTCGTCAGGTGACGAAGGAGAAAGCCTCCGAAAGCTTGTGATTTTCAAATAAAATTGTTGGACTATAACCTGGTGTTGTAAGATTCTTTACATTTGTCAACCCCAGTCCATCACCGGCATCTCCACATCATTGTATTACACAGGCTAGGTCTAGTTTTGTAACAACAAAAACTTGCATTTATGTGGTATCCTTAACATAGTAAAATCTCCCAAAGCACGTCACAGGAGAATTGTCAAACAAAATTTGATACCGAGCCACATAAGGAGATACTAGGACAGGTACTGTGTTGCTTTACAGGACCACAAAGCTGAAGGTCAGATCTACATTGTCTACTCGACTCGCTCCAATGCTGAGTTTGTGATACACAATGGGTTTTTCTTCGCATGATAATAATAATTCGCATGACAGAAGTTGAAGTTCTCGTCAGGGAAACAATGACCGTAGATATTCTTACCACCAGTGCCATCTCCTCAAGTATGAGGACAGGTGCTCAGAGGGAAACCGACTGAATGTGGAAGAAGTCATGCAGCTGTGATGGGGGATTGAGTCAGGGTGTGCGAGCGCAAGAACCCCAGGGCAGGCTGCAGCGAGAGAGACAATGGTGATGGGGAGGCAGACCCATCGAACTCCTCTTCACTATGGGTATGTCCAGGAGTTTTGAGCCCTCGGCTTCACTGTTTTCTGACGAGGCTATTGCATCAGAATCGGAGGAATCTTCGTCCACGTTCTCATACTGGAGTACTGGTCCAACAGGAAACTTTTGTCCCTGTTTTAATTCTGTTTGAAATCCAAGGACCAAAGCCTGGGTTTCAGTCTTTGCTTTGTCTTGCAGAATCCACAGCCATCCTACGCTTTGCACTGCATTCCTGTAACAAAAAAATCTGTTGCTTCATTTGTGTAATGAATGTTGAGCTCGTAAAAATCAGCTTTTTCTTGCCTGGACCAGCACATTCATCAACCAAGTCAATCATTAAACTCTTGAATGCTGAATAACTCATCAAAACTTAGCGTATGGTTCACTATCTATCTACTTTTGTAAGCTTGTCAATCGCTGAAAGAGTATTTGTTTTTAAGTATGTCTCCTTTCATGAATCAACAGCTGCAGAACTATCTCTGATAGATTTTTGATCTCAGGAAGTTCAGATGGAGAAATAGGAAAAAATGTCTCTTGAAGTGTAGAGTTCTAGAACTGGTGTGTACTTAACTTGAAATAAATGCCACATTGTAAAAGTTTGCCGACATCACCTCTTCATGTGTATCAGCCAACTCAGCTAGGAAGTCAAACCTGAAACCCTCCTGGTTTATGTGACTCAGCTACTCGCTGGCTAAGGTTATCAGGGGAGAGGAGGTGCCCTGAAGTTCACCTCTCAGTGACATAGAGTATTCAGTATACTGGGATGTAATGTTTTCTGTGGCTAACCTGTCTGAACACCAACGACACCTTTGATTGCTGTGATCGCCTCCCAGCCTAATATATGCTATGCTTCACTCACTCACCTGATGAAGGAGGTAAACTCCGAAAGCTTGTGATTTTCAAATAAAACTGTTGGACTATAACCTGGTGTTGTAAGATTCCTTACATTTCAGTGGCATAGGAAGAGGGTGTTTCAGAGTGTTCAAATACCCCCGACTTTCATTTATATAGCACCATTTACGACCTCAGGACATCACAAATTGCTTTACAGCCAATGAAGTACTTTTGAAGTGTAGTCACTGTTGTAATATGGCAGCCAATTTGCACACATCAAAGTCCCATGAAGCACAAAGTAATAATGACCAGATAATGTTTTAATAACAAAAACTTGCATTTATATAGCACCTTTAACATCGTAAAACGTGCCAAGGTGCTTCATAAAAGGAGCATTATTAAACAAAATTTGACACCGAGCTCCATAAAGATATATTAGGACAGGTGACCAAAAGCTTGGTCAAAGAGGTAGGTTTTAAGGAGCGTGTTAAAGGAGGAGAGAGAGGTAGAGGGGCGAAGAGGTTAGGGAGGGAATTCCAGAGCATAGAGCCTAGGCACCTGAAGGAATGGCCACCAATGGTAGAGCGATTAAAGTCGGAGATGCGCAAGAGGCCAGAATTGGAGGAGCGCAGAGATCTTGGCGGGTTGTCGGGCTGGAGGAGGTGACAGAGATAAGGAGGGGTGAGGCCATGGAGGGATTTGAAAACAAGGATGAGAATTTTAAAATCGAGGTGTTGGACCTGGAGCCAATGTAGGTCAGTGAGCACATGGGTGATGGAAATAATAACATTTCTATTTGAACATTATTGTGAAATTTGAAAAATGGACCTTTTGACGCAGTTTTGTTTGGTCTTGACAGTTCATACCGAAAAATTCCCCCGCACCCGCACAAAAATAAATCCTGCCCAAGCCATTATGTTAATTAATTTGAAATCATTTTTTCTGAAGAAAATAGGTCGTCACTTGAGTTACATTTTTGAGTTTGCTCCACAAATGTTATGGCACTGCTCCGAGGATACTATAAGACCAAAGGAATAGAACCATAGGTGTTTCCAGCACAGCAGGAGCCCATTCAGCTGCTTACATCTTTGCAGATCCACAGCACCAAAACATGTCAATCCACAATGTACTTTGAATAACCTACAAAGCTGCAATATGTTCTCGATGTATATTAATTTCCTTTAAATTACAGTGCAGATCTGCTACAGCAGTCCTCAAAGGACCAATTAAAATGGCAGCATTCATACAGTGAGCTCTCCAGTATCAAAACGGTGGAGTCAGGGGCCCAGTAATCCTGCTTTCGATGCATCCACCTGTCCCCCCCCCCACACTGACTCCAAATTGACACTAATTAATAATTTTTGAAAATGTGCAAATTTTTCATTTTTCTTCTTAGTTCTTAGTAAGCAGAAATGCTACTATGATCAAACAGCTCTCTATACAAATAAAATGTGGCACATATACGAATAGATTGTTAAAGGGACATTACCATCGTACCAACAACTCTGGAAAGACTGGGAACAACCTGCTCTGAAATCTCTGCTCAGGGTTGACTTCTTAATAAGTTCTAATATGAAGTGTGCGCTACAGCGTATGAAATCATGTCCTGAAAATGTATCACATTCTTGAATAAAATAAATTGTGCAAATATAAACAAAAATCCTGAAGGTGACTATTTTTAAACAATAGTCATCGTCTAGGTATTCTCCTCCATCTCTCTCTCTCTTGTCTATGGGATGCCAGAAGCCTTGCACTCTTACTGGAAATCTCATTTTTAAAGGGGTATCATCGTAAAAAAGCATTTGGTGAATCTTTTTCTGTTTGTTTGCGACCTGTGATGAATCATGTTGAAACACAACAGCAGTCACATGACTTTCCTCCCTGACCACTTAAAAACAAAAATAACATTTGCCAAATACTTCTCATGACGATATTGCCCCTTTAAGAACATTAACTGCTTTCAAAAAGCGTTCAAAATCTGAGCATCTCTCACCATTACTGAACAAAAAGAGGGTGCTGGGAGCATTGGGTTAAGTGATGACATTCAATGTCTCAGTACTCCCAGTCTGCAAAAACCTGACAAAAGACGAGAAAATGCTAGCTTAAATCCGGCAGTCTGCCACATACAAATGCAGCTTTTTAATTCATTTTCACAAGAAAAATAAGTGCAGTAATAGCTAAACTAAACAAAACGTGGGGTGGGACTAAGCAATGTAGTCATTTAAAATAGTGTTCTTTCAGCTGTGGTTCCTGAATTCAAATCAGCTGAGACTGATGGGTGATGGCTCAAAGCCTCTTCTCTTTTCTGTCTGTAAGGGTCCTCAATGAATTGAGCTTGGGGCCATCTCGACACAGTTCCTAATGAGTCCAAGTCCACAGCACAAAAACGTCCGTATTTTGACATTAAACTGGTAGTTACGTTCAGTACAACTACAATAATGGCTGGTGTGCAAAATGGAAATGTCACACTGGTGCAGCAGAGGTGGAATTCTGATGGGGGTTAAAGCAAAGTTGGCAACGAAGTAGAGGGACCTATTAAAAAGCTACAATAAAAAGGGGCTGCGCTCATCAGTTATATTCTCAGATGCATCTAATATATGGCTTTATTCAAGATTATTCCCTTAACTAGCCTGTTTTTCCTTACATTTGTGGAGTAGGCTCATGAATACGGTAGTGGCATGATATCCTGAATGCAGATGAGTGCTATATTGCTCTAAATGACATGGTCAAGATCAAGTACTCCTGTTTTGCCAAATCATGGGCATGAACCCATATCCTGTCGTTCGATGACATAATGCACTAAACCTTCAACAGGCAGCCCCACTGCTCTGCTCCCTAACATTATTCATGATGTTTTATTTTTATCTTGAGTACCGGACACAGATGGAATGTCATGACCATGTTTAAGAATCTCTGAAACCAAGCTGCTGAGAAACATACAGCTTTAAATTGTCTGTTTAGTGTTTGATACAGAGTGCACATAGACTCCCATAGGTGACAGACCCCATTAACCTAAATCCAGAGAGCTTTGGCACAGGTTGGCAAAACTAAGGTTTAGGAACCCCCAAGTGTATGAAGAGGTACTGTTGGAGTTTAACCAGCTAAAACCTCACAAATTGCTAGTGGAGAGCTTCTTGATGCTTCTCCAGTTGGGACTACCCGACCCTTTAGGGCATTGCCCGCAATGATACCTTAGCCATGTAAGAAGAATCCTAGTTCTCAGTGACAAGTCTACTCCTTCAAATTCCAGTAGTATGTCAAAGAGGCTGATCAATCATCAGCAGTGCCCTGGTGTGCTACAGACCTGCCTGCTTCAGATATCAGATTACTGAGTCTGAGGATTGATTTAGATTCAAATGTCCATCAGTAGGCGTGTCATCTTGGAGCCACTTCAACTCCAAAGAGATCTTGCTTAGATATTTATGATGGGACATGCATTGTGACTTGATTTGCATTTTGGTAGAATTCTGACTCCACAGATAATAAAGCATTTGAACTGTGGCTTTGATTGTGGCGAATATAATTTTTAAATGGAGCTTATACATTTTGCACGGTTGGATATGCAGTGCATTTGTCTGAAAAGAAAATTTGCTTTCAAAACAGTTAATGTTGCACATTAGGTATGCACATCCGTGCGTGTGCTCGCTCTCACTCAGACACTCTCTATTTTTCTCCACTCCTCTCACTCTCTCCCTCTTGTGCACATGCACCATGAATTAAGCCATTTTGCAAAATTTTTGAATAAAGTTCTGCCAGTCTCTTGAATGTTACAGTGAATGCAGAAACAATTCTCAGGTGTGTGATTAATTTTTTTTTAACCTGATATATTTGATTTTTTGCTGATGATCCTCCAGGCAGCTTTTGGGATGTTCACTTTTTAAAACAATCATTGCAGTTGTTATTCAAAAATCAGTCTTGGGTTGACATATTTTGAGTGATTTGTCAACAGGAGCATTCTTATACTAGTCAGAAGAAGAGCTCTCGATGCCTGCATCATTTGTCTTCACAGAAAGATGGTGAAGTGAGACTGCCTTTGATATTGCCAATGGAGACGATCCAAGCCTTGTTTCATGTGATAATGTCAGTCACAAGAAAAGTGCTGACATTATGACATTTTCACAGTGCAATAACTTGCCTCCATACCATTTAAGCCAAAGCCTTTTTCTCATTGCAGATACCTTACTATGGTGGGATCGGCCAGTGAAGATTAAGTAACGGATTCAATGGAGCGTAAAGATGTAAATATTAAAGTGCTAACTTTAAAGGCATAGGTTGTTTTCTGACACTTAGGGGTATAAAAAAATTCAAAAGTTGAAGTGCCTCATGGATGCATTTCTGAGATGGCAAGGGTGAAATTCATCTTTACTACTGGTGTTGCTGTGACAGCATTAAGTCAAAATAGTCTCATCCTCTTACACTGTAGTTAAAGAACAGGACACTGCTGAATAAGTTTTATAAAGTCCTATCAGTAACCTGTCACGAGCACATATTCTGCAAGCTTCCCACATCGTTTTCCATGACTGTCTCTTCTATCCATGACAGTATAGATTTATAAAGATAACAAATTCAGTGAATCAGAGCATATTTAGCCAAAGTTAACATTGACTTGAAGGGAAAAAAAGAAAACTAAGAAAGACTTGCATTTATATAGCACCTTTCATGACCTCAGGACGTCCCAATGTGCTTGACAGCCAATTAGGTACTTTTGAAGTGTAGTCACTTTTGTAATGTAGGAAACGCGGCAGCCAATTTGCGCACAGCAAGGTCTCACAATCAGGAATGCAATAATGGCCAAATAATTCTTTTCAGTGATGTTGGTTGAGGGATAAATATCAGCCAGGACACCGGGGAGAGATCTTCTGCTCTTCTTTGAAATAGTGCCATGGGATTTTTTACATCCACCTCAGAGGACAGATGGGACCTCGATTTAACACCTCATCCGAAAGACGGTACCTCTGACAGTACAGCACTCCCTCAGTAGTGGACTGAAGTGTCAACCTAGATTACGTGCTCAAGTCTCTGGAGTGGGAGTTGAACCCTCAACATTCTGACTCAGAGACGAGAGGGCTACCACTGAGTGAAGGCTGAAAATACAAAAGAACCTCCTTTCCCTTTTTTGCTGAAAAAAGGGTCCTAAAGAGAAATAACCCTGCCCACCAAGCAGGAATGGAGTGGGTAACATGGTGGTCAGGCACTAACCGTTGAGTTCCCAACATGTTTGCACCCGCTGCCATTTTAGCCGTTGTGAATTTTTCATTCAAGAGAAATCCCCTCTAAAGGCAGGTGAGGGACTCATTAAAATGTAAAAATCACACTCTGATGATGTCATCTGGACCCCCAACGCTATTTTAACTTAAAATTGCGGAAGCCCCGCCCGGTCCCAGACCCACCAGTGAAACTTGTCAGGATTGGTGTGTGAGAGCTACTGAAGCTATATGAAAATATAAGTGCAGCTCAGAGGATCACAGGATCTTTTTCGCTGTCTGTTTTTTCAGGAGAGTTTACTGCTTCCAGACCGGTTCTTTCACACTTTTTTGTCCTTATCACCTTTAGTAAGCTTCCTGTACTTATGAGTGCAATTATTGCTACTTTATGCGCCTTGCACATTGCGGTCAGGTTTTTCAGTCGTTTAGCAGCCCAACCAGTGGTCGTTAATAGGACCACTGGAGGCTGCCACCCAAAAGGTAAGTTTTATGTTTTTTACCTACTCCTCCCGACTCCACATTAAAACAATGGACCGATGCCAACCACTACTCGCCACCATCACCCCCCCACCCTCCTGCCCCGGACTCTCCTGAGGCCCTTGCTATTAAGCCACAGAAAGAATAATTGCTGCTCCCCCACCCTCAACAACCTCCGAGCTGCCTCTGTACTATACTAACGAGGCCAGAGGACTAATTTGCCGTGGTCTTGCCACCGGACTCATGAGGCGGGATTGCATCCCAATTTGGGCACGATCCGATTCCTAGGCCATTCAACGAGTCTGGAAAATGAGCGGAGATCCCGATTGACAATAAATTGGAGCTATCGCAACAATGATCGCGCCAGTGAGTAAAGCAAATCAGATGTTGGGGATGTATTAAAAAAGTCAAATGAGCCAAAATAGTACAGTAATCCTGCCACTTTATAAATCATTGGTGCGACTGCACTTAGAATATTGTGTACAGTTCTGATAGCCACAGCACAGAAATGATATTGCAGCTATTGAAAAGATAAAGAAGAGGTCGACCAGAATGATGGGGGATTGGAAGGATTGGATTATGACAAGCGATTACATAAATTGGGCTTGTTCTCACTGGAAAAGAAAAGGTTGCAAGGTGATATGATAGCTGTTTTTATGATTCTAAAGAGACTAGATAAAGCAGACCAGGAAAGCTGTTTCACCTTGTCCATGACAATAGAACCAGAGGATACGGCCTGCACATGAAGGAGGGTAAATTCAAAACTAAACTGCGGCAACATTATTTCAGTGAGCGAGTTGCAATTCTATGGAACAGGCTCCCGAGGAGTCAGTGGAAGCAGATAGTGTTGATTCATTCAAATGCAAATTAGAAAATAATATTTTGGGATACAGTATATGAGTGATTTGAGACATGGCATATGGTAAATGTAGCATGCTTTCCACCACTGGGGTTTTTCTCACCTCATGTCTGGGTCTGTTGCAGATGAATTGATACAGGTTGATTGCCATGATTAGTCAACAGTTCCATTATTGTTGTATCGTGCGACTACCCGGATGGTAGAAGGCGAGGTAGATGGACCTTGGTCTTTATTCATCTAGCAATTTCTATGTTCCTAATCTGCAGGAGGGCAGGCTACAGAAGATGAGTGACTCCTTCAAATCCCCTATCTAATAGGTCCACCGGTCTGTTTAAGGTGGACACCTGTCTCTCCAAGTTGGAGCCCAATGACTCAATGCCAGCCAACACAGCTACAAAGCATGCAAACAAGGACTCTGGTTGTGAGGGCTTGGCTGTAGCGTCCCTAGAAGTGACCACACTCTTCAGGGTAGACTGCAGAGTACTGATCCCATGTGAGCATTTATATGGTGCCTTTAACATAGCAAAACGTCCTAAGGTGCTTCACGGGAACGTTATCAAACAAAATTTCACACTGAGCCACATAAGGAGGTATTAGGACAGATGACCAAAAGTTTGGTCGAAGAGGTCAGTTGTAAGGAGCATCTTAAAAAAGGAAAGAGGAATAGAGATGCGGAGAAGGTTAGGGAGGGAATTCCACAGCTTAGGGCCTAGGCGGCTGAAGGCACGGCCGCCAATGGTGGAGAGGTTAAAATCAGGGATGCGCAAGAGGCAAGAATTGGAGGAGCGCATGAGATCCCAGAGGGTTGTAGGGCTGAAGGAGTTCACAGAGATAGGGAGGGACGAGGTCATGGAGTGATTTGAAAACAAGGATGAGAATTTTAAAATCGAGGCGTTGCCAGACTGGGAGCCAATGTAGGTCAGTGAGCACAGGGGTGATGAGTGAACGGGACTTGGTGCGAGTTGGGATACGGGCAGCAGAGTTTTGGATGAGTTCAAGTTTATGGAGGGTGGAAGATGGGAGGAGAGCCAGTAGGCCATTGAAATAGTCCAGTCTAGAGATAACAAAGGCATGGATGTGGGTTTCAGTAGCAGATGAGCTAAGACAGGGATGGAGATGGGTGATGTTACGAACGTGGAAGTTGGCGGTCATGGTGATGCAGCAGATATGTGGTCGGAAGCTCATCTCAGGGTCAAATAGGATGCCAAGGTTGCAAACGGTCTGGTTAAGCCTCATTCAGTGGCCAGGGAAGAGGGATGGAGTCGGTGGCTAGGGAACGGTGTTTGCAGCGTGGACCAAAGACAATGGCTTCGGTCTTCCCAATATTTAGTTGGAGGAAATTTTTGCTCATGTCGGACAAGCAATGTGACAAATGAGAGACAGTGAAGGGGTTGAGGAAGATGGTTGTGAGGTAGAACTTGGTGTCTTCAGCGTACGTGTGGAATTTGACATGTTTTCAGATGATGTCACCGAGGGGCAGCATGTAAATGAGAAATAGGACTCCAGAGGTAATGGTGCGGGAGTAGGAAGAGAGGCCATTGCACGTGATTCCCTGGCTACGACTGGATATATAAGAATGGAACCAGGTGAGCACTATCCCACCCAGCTGGACAATGGAGGAGAGGTGTTGGAGGAGGATGGTGTGGTCAACCATGTCAGAGGCTGCAGACAGGTTGAGAAGGATGAGGAGGGATAGTTTCCACCATCTACAAGGCACAAGTGAGGAGTGTGATGGAATACTCTCCACTTGCCTGGATGAGTGCAGCTCCAACGACTCTCAAGAAACTCGACACTAATCAGGACAAAGCAACCCGCTTGATTGCCAACCCATCCACCACCTTACACATTCACTCCCTCCACTACTGGCTCACCATGGCTGCAGCGTGTACTATCTAAAGGATGCACTGCAGAAACTCGCCAAGTCTTCTTCGACAGCATCTCCCAAACCTGCGACCTCTACCACCTAGAAGGACAAGGGCAACAGGTGCATGCAAACACCATCACCCCCAAGTCACACACCATCCTGACTTGGAAATATGTCGCCGTTCATTCATCATCACTGAGTCAAAATCCTGGAACTCCCTACCTAACAGCACTGTTGGAGAACTTTCACCACATGGACTGCAGCTGTACAAGGCAGCGGCTCACCACCACCATCTCAATGGCAATTAGGGATGGGCAATAAACGCTGGCCTTGCCAGTGATGCCCATGAATGAATCGTCACAGTCATATAGGATGTCATTTGTGAATTTGATATGGGCAGCTTCTGTACTGTTGTGGGGGCAGAAACCTGATTGGAGAGATTTATACATGGAGTTGTGGGAAAGATGGGCACAGATTTGGGGGGTGACAACACCTTCAAGAACATTTGAGAGGAAAAGGAGGTTGGAGATGGGGTGGTAGTTTGCACGGATGGGGTGTGAAGGGTGGGTTTTTTGAGGGGGGGGTGTGATGATAGCAGATTTGAAGGGGAGGGGGACAGTACCTGAGTAGAGGGAACCGTTAACAATATAAGACCATAAGAGATAGGAGCAGGAGTAGGCCATTCGGCCCCTTGAGCCTGCTCTGCCATTTAATGAGATCATGGCTGATCTGATTTTTACCTCAACTCCACTTTCTCGTGCTTTCCCCATATCCTTTGACTCCCTGATCAAAACTTTGTCTAACTCAGCCTTGAATGTGTTCAACGACTCAGCCTCTACAATTTTTTGGGGTAAAGAATCCCAAAGATTCACAACCCTCTGGGAGAAGAAATTCCTCCTCATTTCCGTCTTAAACGGGTGACCACATATTCTGAGACTATGCCCCCTAGTTTTAGATTTCCCCCATGAGGGGTAACATCCTCTCAGCATCTACCCTATCGAGTCCTCTCAGAATCTTATATGTTTCAATAAGATCTCCTCTCATTCTTCTAAACTCCAATGAGTATCGACCCAACCTGTTCAATCTTTCCTCATAAGACAACCCTACCATACCCGGAATCAACCTAGTGAACCTTCTCTGAACTGCCTCCAATGCAATTATGTCCTTCCTTAAATAAGGGCACCAGAACTGTACGCAGTACTCCAGGTGTGGTCTCACCAGCACCCTGTACAGTTGTAGCATGACTTCCCTGCTTTTATACTCCATCCCCCTAGAAATAAAGGCCAATATTCCAGTTGCCTTCCGGATTACCTGCTGCACCTGTATGTTGACTTTTTGTGTTTTATGTACGAGGACACCCAGATCCCTCCGTACCGCAGCATTTTGTAGTATTTCTCCATTCAAATAATATTGTGCTTTTTTATTTTTCCTCCCAAAGTGGATGACTTCACATTTTCCCATGTTACATTCCATTTGCCAATTTTTTGCCCATTCGCTTAACCTGTCAATATCCCTTTGCAGACACTTTGTGTCTTCATCGTAACTTGCTTTTCCACCTATCTTTGTATCATCAGCAAATTTGGCCACAATACATTCCTTTCCTTCATCCAAGTCATTGATATATATTGTAAATAGTTGAGACCCCAGCACTGATCTCTGCGGCACCCCACTAGTTACAGGTTGCCATTTTGAAAATGACCCTTTTATCCCGACTCTTTGTTTTCTGTTAGCTAACATGGGGGCCAGGAAGGGAAGTTGGGTGGTCAGTAGTTTAGTGGGAATAGAGTCAAGGGAGGTGGGTCTCATGGTCAAGATGAGCTTGGAGAGGGCATGAGGGGAAACAGGAGAGAAACTAGAGACAGATGTGAGTTCAGGGCCAGAGCAGGGGGGACCCATAGAGGAAGGTTGGCTTGGTGGGCTAGGGAAAGGGAGGGAAGGAAAGGCAGCTGAACGTGAGCTCCTCACACTTTTCGTTGGAGGTGAGTGTGGAGGGAGCAGGGGAGAGGGGTTTAAGAAGATGGTTGGTAGTGGAGAAGAGAAGCTGGGGTTTATCTTTGCATTCCAGGATGATCCTGGAATAGTGAGCAGTTTTGTTAGAGGAGAGCAGGACCCGATAGTGCTTTACGAGGCCCAGCCAGATCTGGCCATGAATGGCTAAACCAGTTGTCCACCATTACCGTTCAAGTCTGCGTCCCTTGGATTTAAGGGAACAGAGATGAGAGCCATACCAGGGGGAATGACCAGGGTGAGAGAGAGTAATTGTTTTAGTGGGGATAAAAGCAATGAAGGTGACGGTATTATTGAGCAGATCGGTAGCTGTAGAAATGTCGTGGTGAACGGAGGGCCAAAGGATAGACAGTTGGGAATTTGAAAGTGCTGTTGTAAGTGACTTGGGGGAGAGTTTTTTCCAGGGGCCGACACAGAAGGAAGTGGGATTGGGGAGGGAAGGGGGATGTGGGTTGAGAGGGATACAAGGAAGTGATCAGACACCACAAAGGTTGGAAGCAAACTCCTCCACATGGTGCAGCCAATGCAGGAGACCTGTGTGTTTGTGCCATCGGCTACACTTTTATAACATCAAAGCACCTGTAGACATCCTGTTTTGTGATGGGATCGACATGATTTCCACCTCTGGTTTCTTAGCTGAAGCTGTCAATCGTTCCCGAACCAAAACCAGCTGAGTTCATAATGCATTAGGAAATGAATGGCAGCTCCAGATCAACATGCAGGAACGAAAAAGCGATTTCACTGAGCAAGAGCTCGGTGACTGAACCCAGTGTTGGCTGAACATCAATCAAGCCTCTGCCTGATCTGAAATATCAACATATGTGTGGAAATGTAACATTGAAAATATTTCCTCAGATCATCCATTCCTTTCAAATGAAACCCAAAGTAAATCAATCCCTAATTCCCTTAATTTTTGTGGTTCAGGAATTTCTTAAATTGGCATACCTTCAACAGCAATCTCTCAGATACGGGTATCGAGACAACAAATGGCTATAGACAGGCAGGAGGTTGCAGCCACATGCTGACAGTTCCAAAGCAGACGTCCCAACTTGCAAAATTCTTACTAGTAAAAGAAAGAACTTGCATGATTATAGCTTCTTTCACAACCTCAGGACACAGCCATTGAATTATTTTTTAAATGTAGCCACGATTTTAATATAGGGAAATATGGCAGCCAATTTGCGCACAGCAGGCTCCCACAAACAGCATTGAGATTTGTGACCCATTAAACTGTTTTTGTTTGAGGAATAAATGTTGGCCAAGATATCAGGAGAGCTCCGCTGTTCTTCTTCAAATAGTGGCATGGGAGCTTTTACGTCCAACTGAGAGGGCAGACGGGGCCTTGGTTTAAAATCTCAACCTGAAAAGCAGCACCTCCGAAAGGGCAGCACTCCCTCAGTATTGCACCGAAGTGTCAGCTGAGATAATGTGCTCAAGTCTCTGGAGTGGGGCTTGAACCCATGATCTTCTGACTTAGAGGCGAGAGAGGTCTAGCACTGAGCCATGGCTGACACTTAAGTATACTCGTTAAGGTCACTGAATTCAAAGTGTTATGGAAATCATATACATATTTTAGGATTAGCGAGACTGTTATGGTGGAAGACATATCGTGAATACAAATAATATGGTATATAAGCTTTGATACATATTGTTGAGCTAAGTAAACAATAATATTGTAAACAAATGCCCCAAGGGTTCAGTTGGGATAAGCAGTCTTTGTTTCAAAATGCATACACATACATTGGTAGAAGTGGATTGCAACTCACTTTGTTACTGAATTTGATTTTGGCTGTGCTTGGGTTACCCATCGCAAACAATCATACAATATACAAGATAAGCTACAATTAAATATTACACAGTTTCATCTGAATGTACCTCAACAGCTCTAGCTGTTAGTTTACTTCACTTGCATGCAATCAATAGGTCAAATATCTGGGAATTAAACAATTATTTTATCACTGTTAACATTATATCAACACCATTCTCTCTGAGGCATATTAGTAGATCAACTGCTGATTCAGACCTGGTTCCCTTCTTTCTCTTGTTCCTTTGGCTATATCTTTGGATTTGTCTTTGTTTTTTCCTGGTTCGCTGCAGAAGCTGACCCCACTGTGCACTTTAGGCAATTCTAGCATCTGTTGCTGCTTTCCTCTCTTGTATGTTATAAACATATAAATGGTAAGAGGGTAGTCAAAGGAAGGCTGGGGTCGATTAGGGACAAAAATGGAGATCTTCTTGTGGAAGCAGAAGGTATGGCTGAGATACTAAATGAATACTTCACTAGAGAAGAGGATGCTGCCAATGTAACAGTAAAGGAGGAGGTAGTAGCAATATTGGATAGGATAAAAATAGATAAAGTGGACATGCTAAAAAGGTTGGCAGTACTCAAAGTAGAAAAGTCACCCAGTTCAAATGGGATGCATCCTAGGTTACTGAGGGAAGTAAGGGTGAAAATTGTGGAGGCTCTGGCCACAATCTTCCAATCCTCCTTAGATATGGTGGCGGCGCCAGAGGACTGGAGGATTGCAAATGTT
This sequence comes from Heptranchias perlo, assembly GCF_035084215.1. Lineage (NCBI taxonomy): Eukaryota > Metazoa > Chordata > Chondrichthyes > Hexanchiformes > Hexanchidae > Heptranchias > Heptranchias perlo. The sequence goes on from NC_090338.1 coordinate 21,786,714, forward strand.
TCCCTGTTCAAAAAAGGGGAGAGGGATCAACCTGGCAATTACAGGCCAGGTAGCCAAATGTCAGTGGTGGGGAAACTTTTAGAGACAATAATCCGGGACAAAATTAACTGGCACTTGTAAAAGTATGGGTTAATAAATGAAAGTCGGCATGGATTTGTTGAAGGAAAATCGAGTTTGACTATCTTGATTGAGTTCTTTGATGAAGTAACGGAGGGGGTTGATGAGGGTAGTGTGGTTGATGTTATGTATATGAACTTTCAAAAGGCATTTGATAAAGTATCACATAATAGACTTGTTAGCAAAATTAAAGCCCATGGAATTAAAGGGACAGTGCAGCGTGGATACAAAATTGTCTAAGGAACAGAAGGCAGAGAGTAGTGGTACACGGTTGTTTTTCAGACTGGAGGGAAGTATACAGTGGTGTTCCCTAGGGGTCAGTATTAGGACCACTGCTCTCTTTGATATATATTAATGACCTGGACTTGAATATACAGGGTATAATTTCAAAGTTGACAGATAGCACGAAACTCAGAAATATAGTAAACAATGTGGAGGATAGTAACAGACATCAGGAAGACATAGACAAACTGGTGAAATGAGCAGACACATGGCAGGTCAAATTTAATGCAGAGAATTGTGAAGAGTTACATTTTGGTACGAGGAATGGGGAGAGGCAATATACACTAAATGGTACAATTTTAAGGCGGGTGCAGGAACAGAGAGACCTGGGGGTGTATGTACACAAATCTTTGAAGGTGGCAGGATAAGTTGAGAAGACTGCTCAAAAACAGATGGGGTCCTTTGCTTTATTTTTGGAGGCATAGAGTACAAAAGCAAGGAAGTTATGCTAAACATTTATAAAACACTGGTTAGGCCTCCAGCTGGAGTATTGTGTTCAATTCTGGGCACCACACTTTAGGAAGGATGTCAAGGTCTTAGAGAGGGTGCAGAAGAGATTTACTGGAATGGTAGTGGGGATGAGGGACTTCAGTTATGTGGAAAGACTGGAGAAGCTGGGTTTGTTCTCCTTGGAGGAGAGAAGGTTAAGAGGAAATTTGATAGAGGTGTTCAAAATCAGGAATGGTTTTGATAGAGTAATTAAGGAGAAATTATTTCCAGTGGCAGAAGGGTCAGTAACCAGAGGTCACAAATTTAAGGTGATTGGCAAAAGAACCAGAGATGACATGAGGAAACATTTTTTTAACAGAACGAGTTGTTATGATCTGGAATGCACTGCCTGAAAGGGTGGTGGAAGCAGATTCAGTAGTAACTTTCAAAAGGGATTTGGATAAATACTTGAAGGGAAAAAATTTACAGGGCTATAGGGAAAGAGCAGGGGAGTGGGACTAATTGGATAGCTCTACCAAAGAACTGCCACAGGCTCAATGGGCTAAATGGTCTCCTTCTGTGCTGTATCATACTTTGACACTACTATGATTTTGCAGTTAATCAGGACATCTTGCCTTGTGTTTCTGTGGTATGTTGTTTTCTGCTCATCTGGAGATTTACTGTTAACTCAACCTAGTACTGACTCAACAATATGCTTGATCCTCACCTTGTGACTTTCTCAGTGGTTTCTTGGCATAGAACCTCAACTGTTTGCACAATATTGTCCTGATATCCTGATATTGTGTCCTGATATTAACCTGGCACTTCTCAAAAGTATCCACATCCAGTATCTCAGCTGTTACATTGAGTGGGAAATACCTATTATCAAGACTTGTTTTCTTTTTCAATTTCTCTTTTGCTGTTTTGTGTTCAGAAGACTCATCTTCCTTCTTTAAGTGCCAGTTTGGCTTAGTGATAGTGTTCTCACCTCTGCGTCAGAAGTCTGTGGTTTCAAGCATTGGTGGAGATGCCATCTTTTGCATGAGCTATTAAATCAAGGCCTGTTCTTGTTCAAGATCCAGAGGAGAAAAGGGACTTCTCCCAGTGTCCTGGCCAACATTCATTCCTCAACTAGAGCTCTCATTTTGTTTTCCTTCATAACAACAGTGATTAGACGTCAAAATAATTAATTAGCTGGTAAGTACTTGACAACAAACCTGATTGTTAAAGATGGTAAGTGAGTGAGAAAACTTAGTTTTGAACTGGAGCAACTCATTACCTCTTTATAACGTGGTGATCTTGCAGCTTTCTCCTCATTTCACAGGTATGAAAAACAATACTGAAAGAAGGCAAACATGTACAAAACCCATCAGAGCGCTTAGTCATTTTAGACTGCAGAAATGAAGATGAGCATGTTGAAGGAGCGAACTGCAAAAGCAAGCTATGCATAATGATAGGGAAAGCTCCTAAGTTATGTAAGAGCAGATGCACCCTCCTGTCAGTTCTTCTGTATACAGATGACCCCTCTCTCGCAGACATATCTCTGTATACGGTCCTGTAATTGCCCCTGGTTGCAGTTAACCCCACTCACTTCTTTTTCCAATATATATGGTTTATTGAAACCATAATATACTTGTATGGTTATTAGAACTGTAATATGTTTTCTTGTTCCACAAAGATTCTAGAATTACAAATGTGAACAATAAGGTAGTAATTTAATTGATGAGTTCAGATGATGTCATAAACCACTAGAGCCAAACTGAGTCATGTGAAGCAAGAGATTGTGTTGCAGACTGTAACACTTGATCCAAACCAGTGGTTATTTATATGTACAGCTTGTATTGGAAAATTTACATTTAAATCAAACCTTCTTGTTGTGGATCTTTGAGATTGAAGTCGGTTACACGACGTGTGACAAGAATGACAATGGAGCAGCTTTTGTGACGCAAGCAGACACATGATAGGAATGACAATACAGCAGTCTTTATGATGCAGGCAGTCACTAAACAAGTATGACAGTGGGGTAGCCTTTGTGATGTGGGTAATCACATGACAGGATTAAAGTGGGACAGCCGTTACGAACCAGACACGCACATGACAGGAATGGATGGGGCAGCCTTTGTGGTTCAGGCACACAAGACACAAATAACAATGCTGTAATCTTTGTGATTGATGCAGTCATGAGGATAATAGTGGAGCAGCTTTTGTGATGCAGGCAATCATATGATGGAAATGGTAATGGTCAACCTTTGCAACGCAGACAGTCATGCAACAGGAATGATGGCGGGTCAGTATTTACGATGTCACAGTCGCATGACTGAAATTACTTGAGGCAACTTTTATGATGCAGGCAGTCACTTAACAAGTATGACAGTGGGGTAGTCTTTGTGATGTGGGTAATCACATAATAGGATTCATGTGGTACAGCCATTACGAACCACACATACACACATGACAGGAATGGATGGGGCAATCTTTGCGATTCAGTCACACAAGACACAAATAACAATGCTGTAACCTTTGTGATTCATGCAGTCATGCAGATAACAATGGGCAGCCTTTGTGATGCAGTCAGTCATGTAAAAGGAACAACAATGGATAACCTTAGTTGATGCAGGTAGTCACATGACAGGAATACTAGCCTTTGTGAGGCAGGCAGTCTGTGACAGAATGAGTGAACATGAGATGCTCGAAAAGAAGCTGAAGAACAATCATTGTGCTCAACAAGTGAATGAAGACATAAAAATGATTGAGCTACAATAAATGATATTCAATTTTACCTGCAGTATTTATCGATGTGACACAGGAGTACGAATATTCATGATAAACTTAAAAATTAAGAGGAGGGCTCACCATTAAAAATGGAGGCTTGATTTGTAATATTTTTCTTGTCTGAAACAGTATGTAAAAGCACCCCAGAATATTCAGGAGCAGTTATGTGATATCTTAATTTGTTATTGAAGAGACGAAACCTCACTCTACCATTACCAACAAGCCAGGGGATCAACCCTGGTTCAATGAGGAGTGTAGAAGAGCATGCCAGGAGCAGCACCAGGCGTACCTAAAAATGAGGTGCCAACCTGGTGAAGCTACATCTCAGGACTACATGCATGCTAAGCAGTGGAAGCAATATGCTATAGACACAGCTAATCGATTCCACAACCAACGGATCAGATCAAAGCTTTGCAGTCCAGCCACATCAAGTCGTGAATGGTGGTGGACAATTAAACAACTAACGGGAGGAGGAGGCTCTGTAAACATCCCCATCCTCAATGATGGCGGAGTCCAACATGTGAGTGCAAAAGACAAGGCTGAAGCGTTTGCAACCATCTTGAGCCAGAAGTACCAAGTGGATGATCCATCTCGGCCTCCTCCCGATATCCCCACCATCACAGAAGCCAGTCTTCAGCCAATTCGATTCACTCCACGTGATATCAAGAAACGGCTGAGTGCACTGGATACAGCAAAGGCTATGGGCCCTGACAACATCCCGGCTGTAGTACTGAAGACTTGTGCTCCAGAACTAGCTGCACCTCTAGACAAACTGTTGCAGTACAGCTACAACACTGGCATCTACCTGACAATGTGGAAAATTGCCGAGGTATGTCCTGTCCACAAAAAGCAGGACAAATCCAACCCAGCCAATTATCACCCCATCAGTGTACTCTCAATCATCAGCAAAGTGATGGAAGGTGTCGTCGACAGTGCTATCAAGCAGCACTTACTCACCAATAACCTGCTCACTGATGCTCAGTTTGGGTTCCGCCAGGGCGACTCGGCTCCAGACCTCATTACAGCCTTGGTCCAAACATGGACAAAAGAGCTGAATTCCAGAGGTGAGGTGAGAGTGACTGCCCTTGACATCAAGGCAGCATTTGACCGAGTGTGGCAGCAAGGAGCCCTCGTAAAATTGAAGTCAATGGGAATTGGAGAAAACTCTCCAGTGGCTGGAGTCATACCTAGCACAAAGGAAGATGGTAGTGGTTGTTGGAGGCCAATCATCTCAGCCCCAGGACATTGCTGCAGGAGTTCCTCAGGGCAGTGTCCTAGGCCCAACCATCTTCAGCTGCTTCATCAATGACTTTCTCTCCATCATAAGGTCAGAAATGGGGATGCTCGTTGAAGATTTCACAGTGTTCCGTTCCATTCGCAACCCCTCAGATAGTGAAGCAGTCCATGGGATATGGGGAAAAGATTGGAAAGTGGAGTTGAGGTTCCCCTCCAAGTTTTTTTTTTATTCGTTCACGGGATGTGGGCGTCGCTGGCAAGGCCGGCATTTATTGCCCATCCCTAATTGCCCTCGAGAAGGTGGTGGTGAGCCGCCTTCTTGAACCGCTGCAGTCCGTGTGGTGACGGTTCTCCCACAGTGCTGTTCGGAAGGGAGTTCCAGGATTTTGACCCAGCGACAATGAAGGAACGGCGATATATTTCCAAGTCGGGATGGTGTGTGACTTGGAGGGGAACGTGCAGGTGGTGTTGTTCCCATGCGCCTGCTGCCCTTGTCCTTCTAGGTGGTAGAGGTCGCGGGTTTGGGAGGTGCTGTCGAAGAAGCCTTGGCGAGTTGCTGCACACCATCCCAACTTGGAAATATATTGCCATTCCTTCATCGTTGCTGGGTCAAAATCCTGGAACTCCCTTCCTAACACTGTGGGAGAACCTTCACCACACGGACTGCAGCGGTTCAAGAAGGTGGCTCACCACCACCTTCTCAAGGGCAATTAGGGATGGGCATTAAATGCTGGTCGCGCCAGCGACACCCACATCCCATGAATGAATAAAAAAAAATAAAGTGATTGGTTATCTGTGTACACCTCACCAGTGTTAGGAAACGGCCCGGTTTGGTCTATTTTATTCAGGTTGCACGTCTGTGATTTTTTTTTTGGTGGATTGGATGGTTGTATCTCTCATTTACATAACTTAATCTGGCACGGGAATTTAATGTAGCCGACTCCCAGCATGCTGTATTGAGGTAGGGGAAAATGAGATTTCTCTCAGCATGTAGCAGGAGCAGTTCAAGATTTGCTGCAAAGATTTTTGAAAGTACTTGCTCCTGCAGTAGTGTTTCACCTTAATGCTCCGGAACGCTTTGCACTGGCACTGATAACATTCATTCTTTTAATGCTTTCACTAAAATCAGGGAGGTGGAAATCGAAACTAGCTTTGTGACAGTGTATTAAAACATACAATTTTTGGGGTTGTGCCTGTCTATAATTTCTGAAGTTAATCCCCATTAACAGGATTTCAACATGGAAGAAGAAAATCTTCTGGAGAGAGATGAAAGCAACTTCTGCATTTGCAATAACAAAGAATGAAATAAACTGATTTGATTATACAATCAAAATAAATATTTTGTACTACATTTATGGAATAAAGGGAGGATTTTGTGTTGATTGGGCATAACACAGCTGTGTGTATATATATTTAGCTAATATGCTATCTGTTGCTAGGTGTTTTACCCCATGATACATTCTGTAATACTGGCAAAGGCCCCATGGCGTTGCTCAAATGAAGTCAAAAGTATGGTACATTTGATGTATTACCCTGCTGATACGGTCGAGCTAACTGTATTTTTTTTTTTTATTCGTTCATGGGATGTGGGCGTCGCTGGCAAGGCCGGCATTTATTGCCCATCCCTAATTGCCCTCGAGAAGGTGGTGGTGAGCCGCCTTCTTGAATCACTGCAGTCCGTGTGGTGACGGTTCTCCCACAGTGCTGTTAGGAAGGGAGTTCCAGGATTTTGACCCAGCGACAATGAAGGAACGGCGATATATTTCCAAGTCGGGATGGTGTGTGACTTGGAGGGGAACGTGCAGGTGGTGTTGTTCCCATGCGCCTGCTGCCCTTGTCCTTCTAGGTGGTAGAGGTCGCGGGTTTGGGAGGTGCTGTCGAAGAAGCCTTGGCGAGTTGCTGCAGTGCATCCTGTGGATGGTGCACACTGCAGCCACAGTGCGCCGGTGGTGAAGGGAGTGAATGTTTAGGGTGGTGGATGGGGTGCCAATCAAGCGGGCTGCTTTATCTTGGATGGTGTCGAGCTTCTTGAGTGTTGTTGGAGCTGCACTCATCCAGGCAAGTGGAGAGTATTCCATCACACTCCTGACTTGTGCCTTGTAGATGGTGGAAAGGCTTTGGGGAGTCAGGAGGTGAGTCACTCGCCGCAGAATACCCAGCCTCTGTCCTGCTCTCGTAGCCACAGTATTTATATGGCTGGTCCAGTTAAGTTTCTGGTCAATGGTGACCCCCAGGATGTTGATGGTGGGGGATTCGGCGATGGTAATGCCGTTGAATGTCAAGGGGAGGTGGTTAGACTCTCTCTTGTTGGAGATGGTCATTGCCTGGCACTTATCTGGCGCGAATGTTACTTGCCACTTATCAGCCCAAGCCTGGATGTTGTCCAGGTCTTGCTGCATGCAGGCTCGGACTGCTTCATTATCTGAGGGGTTGCGAATGGAACTGAACACTGTGCAGTCATCAGCGAACATCCCCATTTCTGACCTTATGATGGAGGGAAGGTCATTGATGAAGCAGCTGAAGATGGTTGGGCCTAGGACACTGCCCTGAGGAACTCCTGCAGCAATGCCCTGGGGCTGAGATGATTGGCCTCCAACAACCACTACCATCTTCCTTTGTGCTTGGTATGACTCCAGCCACTGGAGAGTTTTCCCCCTGATTCCCATTGACTTCAATTTTACGAGGGCTCCTTGGTGCCACACTCGGTCAAATGCTGCCTTGATGTCAAGGGCAGTCACTCTCACCTCACCTCTGGAATTCAGCTCTTTTGTCCATGTTTGGACCAAGGCTGTAATGAGGTCTGGAGCCGAGTGGTCCTGGCGGAACCCAAACTGAGCATCGGTGAGCAGGTTATTGGTGAGTAAGTGCCGCTTGATAGCACTGTCGACGACACCTTCCATCACTTTGCTGATGATTGAGAGTAGACTGATGGGGCGGTAATTGGCCGGATTGGATTTGTCCTGCTTTTTGTGGACAGGACATACCTGGGCAATTTTCCACATTGTCGGGTGGATGCCAGTGTTGTAGCTGTACTGGAACAGCTTGGCTAGAGGCGCAGCTAGTTCTGGAGCACAAGTCTTCAGCACTGCAGCTGGGATGTTGTCAGGGCCCAGAGCCTTTGCTGTATCCAGTACACTCAGCCGTTTCTTGATGTCACGTGGAGTGAATCGAATTGGCCGAAGACTGGCTTCCGTGATGGTGGGGATATCGGGAGGAGGCTGAGATGAATTATCTACTCGGCACTTCTGGCTGAAGATGGTTGCACACGCTTCAGCCTTGTCTTTTGCACTCACGTGCTGGACTCCGCCATCATTGAGAATGGGGATGTTTGCAGAGCCTCCTCCTCCCGTTAGTTGTTTAATTGTCCACCACCATTCACGACTGGATGTGGCAGGACTGCAGAGCTTTGATCTGATCCGTTGGTTGTTGAATCGCTTAGCTCTGTCTATAGCATGTTGCTTCCGCTGTTTAGCATGCATGTAGTCCTGAGTTGTAGCTTCACCAGGTTGGCACCTCATTTTTAGGTACGCCTGGTGCTGCTCCTGGCATGCTCTTCTACACTCCTCATTGAACCAGGGTTGATCCCCTGGCTTGTTGGTAATGGTAGAGTGAGGAATATGCCGGGCCATGAGGTTACAGATTGTGCTGGAATACAATTCTGCTGCTGCTGATGGCCCACAGCGCCTCATGGATGCCCAGTTTTGAGCTGCTAGATCTGTTCTGAATCTATCCCATTTAGCACGGTGGTAGTGCCACACAACACGTTGGATGGTGTCCTCAGTGCGAAGACGGGATTTCATCTCCACGAGGACTGTGCGGTGGTCACTCCTACCAATACTGTCATGGACAGATGCATTTGCGACAGGTAGATTGGTGAGGACGAGGTCAAGTATGTTTTTCCCTCGTGTTGGTTCGCTCACCACCTGCCGCAGGCCCAGTCTAGCAGCTATGTCCTTCAGGACTCGGCCAGCTCGGTCAGTAGTGGTGCTACCGAGCCACTCTTGGTGATGGACATTGAAGTCCCCCACCCAGAGTACATTTTGTGCCCTTGCTACCCTCACTGCTTCCTCCAAGTGGTGCTCAACATGGAGGAGGACTGATTCATGAGCTGAGGGAGGACGGTAGGTGGTAATCAGCAGGAGGTTTCCTTGCCCATGTTTGACCTGGGCAAGGAAACCTCCTGCTGTATGTCACCTCCTAAGCTCTGAGAAATGAGGAAAGACTGGAGAATTATGGTCTTTTTGGCCTTGCAAGAAGGCAATTGAGAGGTAATTGTATGGAGCTATGTAAGAAAGTTGATTCGGGCATGGAAAAGGTAGATCCAGAAAATTACTTTAAATTCAGTTGCAAGAGTAGAACAAGGGGACACAGGTTCACATTCATAAAATGAAAAATTGACTGATATCAGGCACTTCTTCCAAACAGTTAGTGATCCATATATGATCCTTACATGAAATGAACTTCCAGCTGAGATAAAAATCCTAAGATCATTTAGAAAACAATTAAATGCCATAATGAGACACCATGAAGACTTTCTGGATGGATAAAGTAAGATGGATCCAAGGACCTTCCTCATCTGTGTTTATCTTGTGATCTTGTGACTCTGGACAATTTGAACCTGGTGTAGTAATAGCTGCTAGTTTATGGAAATAATTGTGACCTTACTGTGAATCAGGTGGGAGATTTATTCTGATACAGGAGCAGAATGGTTGTGAATCGTGCACTGTATGGTTCTTGGAATCCTTACTATACCAGCTTAGTTAAAGCAACAGGAGTCAAATTGAGTTCTTATACTCCAGTTCCTAATTGGCAGGAATTCATGGCACAAAACTACTAGTAGTTTGGCACACAAATAGGTTTTAAATTGGCCGTCTCACTCACAGAAGCCACAATGATGTGAGAAATAAGAATTTAATGTGGGTGCAGACGGATGTGTTCTTTTGAGGTTGGGATTAAAGCATATTATTGAGGTATTGCAAATGATGCTACCCTGCATCTGACTCTTGCTTTTTTTTATCATATTTTTTATCGTATTTTGATGTTGATACAGCATGCCAAAAATACATGTTCCATTTGTTCCAAATGTTCCATTCCCCCCAACATTGACATTTTTACTTTAATAAGCAAAATATGAATAAATCACATAAAAATTGAGAAAACACAGTCTCATTGGACTCTTCTCAGTATGAAATTTCAGACTGCTGTTTGCGTGAAGATGTTGCATCATTGAACTGTAAAACGGCATTTCATTGACAGGACTGAGGCTATTTTTTTTTAAATGTAATTTTTTTTACACATAAAGCTGACGGAATCCACAGTGAACATTTTTCAATAATAATATGTTTTATTAATAATCATCCATTCGAGGGGAAAAACGCGGCTGTAAACTTGAACAACTTGGCAATTATATTTACTCTGGAATCTTTATTTCCAGCAATTTTCACTCGATGCATAAGTATTCAGCTTATAATACTTAGCAATGTATGCTGCAGAACTCGCTGCTGGTGGTGCATAATACACACTCAGTTACAATGCCCTCAGTTGGATTCTTGTCTGCTCCATTCTACACACTGTGTCAATCACAGTGCTATCTGCCCAATAACACACATAGTGCCAATTTATACCATCTGCACATTAGCATATACGGACCATCTTGATGCCATCTGCCCCATAATGCACACTCTTGTCAGTCATAGTACTGTCTGCCCCATAACACACATTCCGTCAGTCACAGAGTTAAAAACATTATGTTGATGACTTTAACCAGGGAAGTGACTGGGAAGCGTTAAAAGGGCCAATTTTCCTGCCCCTACCCCTCCCCATCTGTGCATTAAACTTGCACGCTGTTACTGTCCAGCCTAGGGAAAGGCCTGTATTTCCTGTCTTGGGCAGGGCCGAGCGTTGGCAGTCGGGTCTGGACTGTCAGAATGCCCTGTTTAAAGCTGAAACTTTGGTGAGGGGACCTAAAAGTGAAAGAGGTACCTTACTTAAACATTTTCAGCCTTGCCCTGGGGTCCCCAAGGACCCTCCAGTCAACAGGAGTTTAGGAGCAGGCTGTAATGCTATTTTATGTGAGCTCGCAGCACGTGTTGCAATCACAAAATGAAGCAGGAGGCTGGGACCACACCTTTTCATTTAAATGTCTCCCTCTGGCCTGCACCTTTTCAGTTGAAGGCTGGGCTCCACCCCCTCAGGAAAGGCCAGAAATCCTGGGTCAACATTAAAGGGACAGAGACAGCAATCCTGCTCTCCAAGCCTTTAACATGACCTATGCACCCAGAAATCACTCCGTTTCCTGCGTTTTGGAGCCTTATGTAATTCAGCCTTTCAAGCCAAAAATATTTTTTTTTGGAAGGGTTAGAGATATTTAAAATATGGAAATAAAAGTAATGTGCAGACTTCAAGCCAAAATAAATGGATAAGAACATATATTAAAATAACAAATAGAAGAATACGTTAAGTGTTTGTCTGCAATTATCACCAATATATTTTCTAGCCTATTTTTCTCTTTTGAAGCAAAAATTTTTGTTTTCCATATCATACTGCAATAATTAAAACAAATAAAGCGCATATAAATGTGGTTTCAAGGAACAAATAGAGGGAAGCTGAATTTTGTGTTTTTAGATACATTGGTCTGACTGCCTTCTGTATGAGGTTGGCCAGTATATACTTATTGTTATTAATGTCACTCTTCATATATACCCATGGATGTTGACCACTCTAAAATAGGTGGTATGGGCTCTTTCTCTGGTTACTCCACAGTGACAATGTGTTCTCAACAGTTTGTGTATAAACAAACTGAAAGCATCTGAGTTACAAAATGTAAATGGGCACCGTGACTGATATCCCAGTGGTCTGCATCACACGTTACAGTAGTAAAATCCTAAATATGGGAATCTCGGTGTAATTTGTTTTAAGTGTTGGGTTAGATGAAGTAGGGAGGGAGGAGGTGGCTTGTGTGGAGCATAAACAACAGCATGGACCTGTTGGATCGAATGGCCTGTTTCTGTGCTGTACATTCTATGTAAGGAAAGCTCATCACCATTTCTGTTCTGCTACGGAGGTCATTTTAACTTAACCTGCCCGGCAGGAAATTCGTGGAATTGGATCAGCTGCTCATTGAAGTCAATGGAAAGTAAAATGGGGGGAGGGCTGTAAAACAGGCGGCCAATCTGATCCCGTCAGTTTCCCGCTGGGTGGATTAAGTTAAAATTCCCCCCTATATTTCAATACAAATGGTGATGAATTTTACTTAACTTAAAGTTAACTCACAGTAAAGTGAAAGAATGCTCAATAAAGCTAGTAAATACATTCACAATAGAGGACTTTCTCCTTATCTCAAAAAAAGTGGCTGAAAGTAACCTTGAAGAAACTAAGTCTTCATGTAAAACGACAGCTAGGCATGTCCCAAAACTGTATCTTGGAAGTTTATATAGCTCGATGGCGGAATAAACGCTAAATATGAATACCTTTAACTCTGATTCTCAAAAACCATCAGCCATCTTACATAGGATTACACAGCATCTAAAGCACAGAAACAGGCCATCCGGCCCATCTGGTCTATGCCAACGTTTATGCTTCACACGATCTTCCTCCCACCCCTCTTCATCTAACTCTATCAGCATACCCTTCTTTTTCTTTTTCCCTCATGTGCTTAAAACTTTTCTGCCTTAAGTTTGTGCACAACCAAAAATTGGAGAAAATAACTGCTTCTATCAGCCTGCAATTCTTCTTCTAAGTGATCTGATTGGTTCACATTGACAACCTTTAATACAGTGAAAAAAAGCTGATTTTTCATGTGAAAAGTGACTCATAGGTTGAAAAGCTAACTGACAGATGTATAAATACAAGTTCCCTGATCACACTTCAGAAGAGATAAACCAGGTCAATATGAGAAGATTAAATAATAACACCGACAACTTGCTTCATTAACATAGTGAAATGGCCCAAACTGCTTCAGGAGCGAAAATAATTGTGGGAGAAGAATTAGGTGTGATTTCTGAAGTATGATCAAAGACATAGGTTTTGAGACGGCTTTTGAAGGAGAGGAGAGGTTGCAAGATGGAGGGGTTTAGAGATTGTGTTTCAGAATATGAGGCTGGGACAAGAAGCCCCATAACTGTGGAGGATCCATGTAGGAAATAGTGCTGAAAGAGATTCCAGAAGTAAGGAGAGGTAAGACCATGGAGGGACTTATAGGGGAGAACAAGGATTTTAAGGATAAGGATGAGGATGATAGGACAGCAGGACTTAGAGGGGGATGGGACACAAAAGGTGGAACTTTGGTGAGTTGCATCTTGTGAAGGGCAGAACTTGGGACGTTGGCAAGGAGAACATTGGAGTAATCAAGAATGGAAGTGACAAATGCATGGATAAATGCTACTGTGGCAGTGGGAGTGAGGTCGAGATGGAGATCAGCAATGTTTCAGAAGTGAAAAAAAACAGTTTTGGTGGTTGCAATTGTCTCTCTCCATAAAGATGCATTGTCCCAGAATATATTCAACCAGAAATTGCTGGAAATGCACAACAGGTCGAACAACACCTGAAAAGAGAGAAGACTGGTTAATATTTTGAGTAGTAATTCTTAATCAGTACAATCTAAATGAATATGTTTACTCATAACTATTGTGCAATAAAATGTTATAGTGATTTTATATATGAAGATTTCTGATTGAATTTTTGTCAAGAAAAACTGGGGAAAAAATTATGCTAATTTATGATTAAACCTTCTTTTGAAAGTGTGCAAAAGTAGCCTGAGATGGCTCACGCTCAGATTCTCCAACTCGCGCCCCCTCTCCACTTCCCCTCCCTTTCTCCGTATGTATCCTGTGACTACTGCCTCCCCAATAGTGCAGATAACATGGTGGCAAACCTGCATTATCCTGTGTGTGGCACAGTGTAATTGAATATCAACATGCCACGGTTATATATTGACAGTTTGTTAAACTGTAGATGAGACGTACTAAGCGGTGACCTAACCAAGTCATAAATCCTGACTGACACCCAAACAATCGAGTATTCCATTATGAGCCTAATATCCTGCTTAATCAAAAAATAATAAAATTGTAAAAATCTATGGGGAGTTCTAGACTAATTATTTATAGACAAGAATCTGTTGTGGTTTAATTAGACTGATGAACTAAAAGTGAGGTGCCTTGTGAAAAAAAAATTATAGGAATGTGGATTTTTTAAAATGGGTTTAGAATATCTCAGGTATGCTATTTCCAGTCATGCAGTGAGTTATTTTATTTGTGATTTCCTTGGAGGCATTCTTCTCATTTAACAATCATTACACAGCCAGTATTTTTAGCATGTCGCTTCTCCCGAAGACAGCCTTTAGATAATGGGGCACTTCGGGAGTCCTGGCTGGTTGACAGCACAAGTCGATGGTAAATTAATCCCACCCTCCCGGCTTTCCTACACAAGACACAACAGCCCAGCAGTGCAAAGTCTGCCTCAGACAGCAGGGAGTTCTATGACCCAGTAGGCGGGCACAAGCAAAATCTCTTCCTGTCCTTAGGCTACCCAGCCAGGTGTCAATGTGATGTAAATTGGTCTATGTACTCAGCAGCCACCTGAGAATGACTTATTACTTATGTGACTGTATGTTGACCTTGACAATCAGCAGCATGTGGGCCTCTATGCCCTTAGTCATTGTGCAAATTTGATTCTGTTCGAAGCAGAAGGATTTATATATCTTTTTTATGTACCGAGGCAGTTACCTCATCAATGTGTTGTGTGCATTTCTGTGTAAACAGTCTGCAAAATGGCAGAGGACTCAATGACCTGGGTGGTATAAAGTTCAGTGAGAGTCTTCCATTCCTGCTTGAAAGATGATACTAATGTCATATTTGTATAGGAGCTGTATTGTGCAGGAATTCACACACGGGGGAGTTCTCCCCAGTGTCCTAGCAAAGATTTATCCCTTAACCGACATCACTAAAAACAGATCATCTGGTCAATATCCCATTGCTGTTTGCGGGACCTTGCTGTGCGTAGATTGGTTGCCATGTTTCTTACATTACCACAGTGACTGCACTTCAAAAGTACTTAATTGGCTGCAAAACGCTTCGGAATGTCCTGAGGTCGTGAAAGGCCCTATATGAATGCAAGTTCTTTCTTTCTTACATATGGCTTGTACAGGAGATGTACGATTTCAATAACTGCTGTGCCATCAAATAATGGAGTATCAGCGTACTCCATCACCAACTGAGCTTGTCACATTGTCAAGTACTGACTCCTCTGCAGCTTGCCCAGTTTACTGAATATCTGTGCAGGAGTTGGCACTGATGAATACAAAACCTTCAGTATTACTCACTTGGTGAAGCAGGGGTGTAATTGTCTGTTACCGTGACTCAAACACCCTCAAGAGATTGACCAATTCTATTTTATAAGCCCAAAAGCCTGCAAGAAACTAGAAAAGAGCAGTCAGTCCAGATTATAGTACCTTCAGCATGGTAGACATTTACAGAGTTTTGTAGCAGTGAGTATTTAATGCATTTTGTATAGGCACTGTCACTCGTGAAATGTTTGGGAAAGCATTTCTGCATTTGTCAACGTTTTTTTTTATTCGTTCACGGGATGTGGGCGTCGCTGGCAAGGCCGGCATTTATTGCCCATCACTAATTGCCCTCGAGAAGGTGGTGGTGAGCCGCCTTCTTGAACCGCTGCAGTCCGTGTGGTGACGGTTCTCCCACAGTGCTGTTAGGAAGGGAGTTCCAGGATTTTGACCCAGCGACGATGAAGGAACGGCGATATATTTCCAAGTCGGGATGGTGTGTGACTTGGAGGGGAACGTGCAAGTGGTGTTGTTCCCATGCGCCTGCTGCCCTTGTCCTTCTTGGTGGTAGAGGTCGCGGGTTTGGGAGGTGCTGTCGAAGAAGCCTTGGCGAGTTGCTGCAGTGCATCCTGTGGATGGTGCACACTGCAGCCACAGTGCGCCGGTGGTGAAGGGAGTGAATGTTTAGGGTGGTGGATGGGGTGCCAATCAAGCGGGCTGCTTTATCTTGGATGGTGTCGAGCTTCTTGAGTGTTGTTGGAGCTGCACTCATCCAGGCAAGTGGAGAGTATTCCATCACACTCCTGTGGATGGTGGAAAGGCTTTGGGGAGTCAGGAGGTGAGTCACTCGCCACAGAATACCGAGCCTCTGACCTGCTCTCGTAGCCACAGTATTTATATGGCTGGTCCAGTTAAGTTTCTGGTCAATGGTGACCCCCAGGATGTTGATGGTGGGGGATTCGGCGATGGTAATGCCGTTGAATGTCAAGGGGAGGTGGTTAGACTCTCTCTTGTTGGAAATGGTCATTGCCTGGCACTTATCTGGCGCGAATGTTACTTGCCACTTATCAGCCCAAGCCTGGATGTTGTCCAGGTCTTGCTGCATGCAGGCTCGGACTGCTTCATTATCTGAGGGGTTGCGAATGGAACTGAACACTGTGCAGTCATCAGCGAACATCCCCATTTCTGACCTTATGATGGAGGGAAGGTCATTGATGAAGCAGCTGAAGATGGTTGGGCCTAGGACACTGCCCTGAGGAACTCCTGCAGCAATGCCCTGGGGCTGAGATGATTGGCCTCCAACAACCACTACCATCTTCCTTTGTGCTAGGTATGACTCCAGCCACTGGAGAGTTTTCCCCCTGATTCCCATTGACTTCAATTTTACTAGGGCTCCTTGGTGCCACACTCGGTCAAATGCTGCCTTGATGTCAAGGGCAGTCACTCTCACCTCACCTCTGGAATTCAGCTCTTTTGTCCATGTTTGGACCAAGGCTGTAATGAGGTCTGGAGCCGAGTGGTCCTGGCGGAACCCAAACTGAGCATCGGTGAGCAGGTTATTGGTGAGTAAGTGCCGCTTGATAGCACTGTCGACGACACCTTCCATCACTTTGCTGATGATTGAGAGTAGACTGATGGGGCGGTAATTGGCCGGATTGGATTTGTCCTGCTTTTTGTGGACAGGACATACCTGGGCAATTTTCCACATTGTCGGGTGGATGCCAGTGTTGTAGCTGTACTGGAACAGCTTGGCTAGAGGCGCAGCTAGTTCTGGAGCACAAGTCTTCAGCACTACAGCTGGGATGTTGTCATGGCCCATAGCCTTTGCTGTATCCAGTGCACTCAGCCGTTTCTTGATATCACGTGGAGTGAATCGAATTGGCCGAAGACTGTCTTCCGTGATGGTGGGGATATCGGGAGGAGGCTGAGATGGATTATCCACTCGGCACTTCTGGCTGAAGATGGTTGCAAACGCTTCAGCCTTGTCTTTTGCACTCACGTGCTGGACTCCGCCATCATTGAGAATGGGGATGTTTGCAGAGCCTCCTCCTCCTGTTAGTTGTTTAATTGTCCACCACCATTCACGACTGGATGTGGCAGGACTGCAGAGCTTTGATCTGATCCGTTGGTTGTGGAATCGCTTAGCTCTGTCTGTAGCATGTTGCTTCTGCTGTTTAGCATGCATGTAGTCCTGAGTTGTAGCTTCACCAGGTTGGCACCTCATTTTTAGGTATGCCTGGTGCTGCTCCTGGCATGCTCTTCTACACTCCTCATTGAACCAGGGTTGATCCCCTGGCTTGTTGGTAATGGTAGAGTGAGGAATATGCCGGGCCATGAGATTACAGATTGTGCTGGAATACAATTCTGCTGCTGCTGATGGCCCACAGCGCCTCATGGATGCCCAGTTTTGAGCTGCTAGATCTGTTCTGAATCTATCCCATTTAGCATGGTGGTAGTGCCACACAACACGTTGGATGGTGTCCTCAGTGCGAAGACGGGATTTCATCTCCACGAGGACTGTGCGGTGGTCACTCCTACCAATACTGTCATGGACAGATGCATTTGCGACAGGTAGATTGGTGAGGACGAGGTCAAGTAAGTTTTTCCCTCGTGTTGGTTCGCTCACCACCTGCCGCAGGCCCAGTCTGGCAGCTATGTCCTTCAGGACTCGGCCAGCTCGGTCAGTAGTGGTGCTACCGAGCCACTCTTGGTGATGGACATTGAAGTCACCCACCCAGAGTACATTTTGTGCCTTGCTACCCTCAGTGCTTCCTCCAAGTGGTGCTCAACATGGAGCAGGACTGATTCATCAGCTGAGGGAGGACGGTAGGTGGTAATCAGCAGGAGGTTTCCTTGCCCATGATTGACCTGATGCCATGAGATTTCATGGGTTCCAGAGTCAATGTTGAGGACTCCCAGGGCCACTCCCTCCTGACTGTATATCACTGTACCGCCACCTCTGGTGGGTCTGTCCTGCCGGTGGGACAGGACATACCCAGGGATGGTGATGGAAGAGTCTGGGACGTTGGCTGAAAGATATGATTCTGTGAGTATGGCTATGTCAGGCTGTTGCTTGACTAGTCTGTGGGACAGCTCTCCCAATTTTGGCACAAGTCCCCATATGTTAGTAAGGAGGACCTTGCAGGGTCGACTGGGCTTGGTGTTTTGCCGTTGTCGTGTCCGGTGCCTAGTGGTCCGATGCCGGGTGGTCCGTCCGGTTTTATTCTTATTATGACTTTTCGTAGCGAGATTTTACAACTGAGTGGCTTGCTAGGCCATTTCAGAGGGCAATTAAGAATCAACCACATTGCTGTGGGTCTGGAGTCACATATAGGCCAGACCGGGTAAGGGCGGCAGGCTTCCTTCCCTAAAGGACATTAGTGAACCATGCACTGTATTGAGAAAACATCTTATTGTTTGTACATGGTGTCACTGTGGTGAAAATAACGACCATCCTCCCCGGAAATGAAGTCTGAACCTCTAGAAATAGCAATGTCACCATTTTTGTCTCATTTTGTGCATTACGTGCTGCTAAAATCATTGAGTTAAAGACTTACCAGCTCATCTTATAGGCTGAGAGGGTGTAGCAAAAAAGCAGAAATCACATACCCATGCCACAAAATGGCAGTGCCCTATTGTTGGCCTGTGCTGCTCTTAACTCTGCAAGTTCAAGTTAGTTTAATTTCTCTATTAAACACTGTCACTAACAATCTTCAGAGGCATTCTATCCTCCAATGAAGTCTGGGCCGACGTCCCAAGGTGCACTACAGGAGCGTTATCAGACAAAATTTGACACCGAGCCATATAAGGAGATATTAAGACAGGTGACCAAAAGCTTGGTCAAAGAGGTAGGTTTTAAGGAACATCTTAAAGGAGGAGAGAGATAGGGAGGCGGAGTGGTTTAGGGAGGGAATTCCATAGCTCGGGGCCTAGGCAGCTGAAGCACGGCCGCCAATGGTGGAGTGATGAAAATTGGGGATGCGCAAGAGGTCAGAATTGGAGGAGCACAGAGATCTTGGAGGGTTGTTGGGCTGGAGGAGGTTACAGAGATAGGGAGGGGGGCGAGGATATGAAGGGATTTGAAAACAAGGATGAGAATTTTAAAATCAAAGAAGCATTTTTGTATCAAAGCGCATGTTGCGGTAAAATTTGGTCTTCCGCAAATCTTTCTCGTGTCCATGCCATAGGTACCTTGTGTCCCAGTAGGTCACAAACATGTAATGAGGAAGAGGACGTTTAGCTCCGAGATCTTATTGATCTGGTGTAAACAGCCCAAACAATCCAGTCTAATGATAGAATTCACAGAGAGGCAGAACCTGAGGTTTCTTAAGATTCCTGCTCAAAGTGAAGTGAGATGGGCCAATTAGGTGCAGCTGCTGAATGGCATAAACTTGTCATCTGTGTGACAGGCAGTGTCTGCAAGGCTGACAAAAAGTCCTCTGTGGCAGTTTTAGAGGGACCCTTAAACAAACGAGTGATCAGACTATGCAACAAAGATTTAACATTCTAGAGGATTGTTAATTAAAGAGGAATGGAAATATAAATTTTGCAGTTCGCACATTACATTGCTCAGTTCACGCGAGGCTTTTATCTTTTGTCTCTAGAACACTGAGAAATATTAAACACTTAGCATTCGTACCTCTGACAAAATGAGAAGGGAATTTACAGTGGCTGCAGATGAGTGGAACGGCTCAACACTGGCAGTTGGGACTGGGCGGCATCCAATTTGACATACTCGACTCCCAAAACCAAATGCATCTTTGGCTGGTCGTGGATTTTCATTTGGATGTGATAATTACTACTTGTGGTATGTGTAGGGGAAGACGTTAGTGTGAACTCTCACTTATTTATTTCTTATTCCAAAGCTGTCATGGTCCAGCTCAGTTTTACACAAAAGTCCATGCCATTTGCCGTGTCAGTTTGAAGTATGATGTACTGTCCTGGTGTACTTGAGGCCAGTAATAACAGGGTTCGACAAAGCCTGATTTAAAGCTTGGTGGCTTTTTGAATTTTAGTCAATGAACAGTGGCAGATTGAGGATCCAAGTGAATCGTTACTTTATCCTGCTAAATAAACAGGAACTCTGCATGGATAGAGTAGCACTTACCCTGTTGAATAAAAAGGAAACCCAGAAGGTTACACAGTGAGGAGCCCTCAGCTTGCTAGATAAACATGAATTCCGTACAGTCACACAATAACCCTTACCTTGACAAATCTTAGAATCTTACAGCACAGAAGGAGGCCGTTCGGCCCATCGTGCCTGTGCCAGCTTTTAGAAAGAGCTATTGAATAAGTCCCATTTCCCCTGATCTTTCTCCATAGTCCTGCAAATCTTTCCTTCTAATTATATATCCAATTCACTTTTGAAAGTTACTATTGAATCTGCTTCCACCATCCTTTCAGGCAGTGCACTCCAAATAAACTGGCCTCTATACAGTGTACAGAAAATACCTCGTCCCCTGTTGAATAAACAGGTGTTCTGTACAGTTGTGAAGACAGCAACCCTTACACAACTAAATCTGATCCTGCCACCCAATGACCATACATGGACCTTCAGACCAACAGTCACACGCTAGTGATCAACCCAGCAACAATGAGACTAATTATAGTGCCTTTCCCGTAGCCCCAGCTGAGATCAGTTAATTCAGCATAGATCAAATACAAAATTTAGAACCTTCCTGGTCAGTAGGGTTCATTTTGATTTTTGGACGGCTGGCCGGCGGAGCGAGTCGGCCGGCCAGCTGCTCGTCCCAGCGGTGATCATGATTTTGAGGCCCTGGCCTCATTCACATTGAACTGGCAAGCTGCGGGGCGCCAAATCGGGCATGGCCCAGATTAATTTTGTGGGGCCTGGAGGAGCAGAAGTGCCTCACAAAAAACAATTTCAAACTTTTGCTGTACCTCTTCAGCTCCACCACCTGTAGAACTGATCAGTGAGCGCACGGCACAGTTCTTTCCTAAAATAGCAATCTGTACATTGGACCCCGATTTGCATATTAAAAGTGACCTTCTGCCTGAAACAGGCAGGCATTTCGGCCGCCCAGGTGAAGGCCCCATCCAAAATGGCGGCGGCTGCAATGGACGCACGAACAGGGCGATAAGTATTGTACCACCATTTTATCTGTCTTATATCTCCAGTTGTGCCGGTCAGGACGTGTTAAAATCAGGCCCAGTGTCACACCACATGGTCCACTGTCCTCTGAACCATTGCGATGCCCATTTTGGATGGTGATTGATCATGATCTCAGATGCAGAAGGATGTTTTTATAAATGGAAATGTTATGAACATTCAGTTGAAAAGGTTAAAAAAAAGGGTTCTATTACCTTGATATTTATTGAACGATTTTTGATGTGCCTTTTCCAAGATGATTACAAAAAGAGATAAATTTTAAAAAGTCACTTCTCAAGCCCTTGCCATTCCCTTCCCAATTCCCCTTTGCTCTACATTTCCTTCAAGCAACTTCTTCAGCATTGGTGGACCTCAAACACCAGTACTCTCAAGTACTCTAAATGGAGGCCCTGTATCCGTTTTTAAAGTAATTATCTTGTCATTTAATTTTTTTTATTTAAAAGATCTTACAGAATGTGTATTTAAAATTAAGCTTAATTTAAGATTAATTGAATGTCTATATCTCAGTTGTATCATTAACTAAAGAGAAGGAATAGCATAGATAGTGTTCCCGTTCTTTCCCCTTCCCAAGAAGAATTTCATTCATCTGTGTCTTTCCCTGAAGATCTGCCATTTTGGGTCTAATTGCACCGGAGATCTGAAGGAAGAGGCCCACTCTCATATATTGTTGCCTAGGTACAACCTGGATGTCATTTGAGAGGTCCTCAAGAAGTCAGTACTAATAAGTATGCAGCAGTCCCCATCAGTTATGTCACCTCCCTAAAGCCATACAGGTCAATCTTCGATGTTCGACACAGCAAAAGATGTTACATTATGTTTTACTAAGGCAGATTGGAGTTCAATTCATCTTCTGTTGAGTAAATTTTCTCCTTTAAATACAGCCAGTGTGAAATTAATTATATCCCCCAGAGGGTTTTAATTAAATCCCTTCAATAACAGTGTTGAATAATTGCAGCCCTGACCACGGTCTCTGCCAGTCTCTGTAGCCCATCCCTTCTATTTCTGCCCCTCAGCGTTTCTCCCGTTGTCCTCATTGTTCCACCCATGAGTACCCTACTACCAGAATATATACCCTGCTTCCCTGATTGAGTACGAATGTGTGTGGAGTGGGAACTAAAGGTGTGGAGGAAGGTATCACAGTCTGGCCCAATTAAAATCAATCTTTTTCCTTCCTAATGTAATCTGACATGCAATTTTTAAATAAATAGAACTTCCAGTTACTTACATTTCTTTCCCCATTAACATACAAAAAGTTGACTTTACTGTTACACTTTGACCAAAGTAAAGGCCTCTGTTGATGTTCGGAGTGAGCAGGAGTATTCTTACCTGTTAACTTTTTAATCGACTTCACTTTTTCCATCTTTTTTCCCCACCAATTTTGTCCTCTCCCTTCATGAAGGCAACAGCTTGTTACTAGGGTACATTAACTCTAAGTGACCACAGTGTGTGAGCCTGGATTGGGAGCATTGGCAGGCTATTTGACCACAAAGAGGCATCATAATCAAGCACAATCCTGTCCATATAATTACAGCAGGTATTGCTGGGTAGAGATCAGTAATGGCAACCCTAGCCAAATATTTTCCTTTCCCTAATTCAGGTGCTGAGGCAAATTGTAATGCTTGGCTGAGATCAGCTAAATTAGCAGAGACTGCTGATCAAACCTAGGATATCACCAGCCTGTGTGCATCAGCTATTCACTGCCTTAATCAGCTGAGCTTCAATGAGTGTCACTGATTTAACTTTTGACGCGAGAATAAACGATGAGGCATGTGTTCGCTGATTAACGTTATCAGAATGAAGGAGCTTCAATATTTCAACACTGTTTTCAGGACAGCACCTGCTTCCCAGTGCTGCACTTTCCCATCTACACTTCCACCAGGCGTGATTCTCCATCAGGCACCAAGCAGAACCAGCAAATCTGGCAGTAGCAGCTAAGATCCAAAAAGTGGGGCCCTGCCGCTGCCACAACAAGGTTAATCAGCAACTTTAGCCTATCAACTGTGGCTGACCTGAAGTAAAAGTGCCTTAATATTAACTATGATACTGTACTTCAATCACCAGGAGAATAAGAGAGAGCAATATTCTAAATTCTGATTGATTTTGATTCAGGCCTGGGTGATGCAGTTCATCAGCTGGGGTGTGGGTCTGGATCTGATGGAATTAAAGTTTCCAGTCTCTTGCTGCCTTTAAGAGGTTCAAGTGAAATGAGTCTGGACAATCTAATGGCAGTGGCGACATGTTCACAGCACAAAGCTGACCCTGATCCAACAATAATTGATTAGTCTCAATTAGAGAGGTCAAAAGGATGTGACAAATGAAAACATGGTACACTAATGCAATAGAAGCTGTTGGCTGAGGTTATTGTTGTGGCAATCGGGTGTCAGCCGTGGCTCAATGGTAGCATTCTCACCTCAGTCAGAAGGTGTGGGTTCAAGCCCCACTCCAGATACTTGAGCACATAATCTAGGCTGATACTTCTGTGCTGTACTGAGAGAGTGCTGCACTGTTGGAGGTGCAGTCCTTCGGATGAGACATTAAACCGAGGCCACATCTGCACTCTCAGGTGGATGTAAAAAATGCACCCAGTATCCTAACCAACATTTATCCCTCAACCAACACCTAAAATAGATGATCTGGTCATTTATTTCATTGCTGTTTGTGGGAGCTTGCTGTGTGCAAATTGGCTGCTGCATTTCCTATATTACAACAGTGATTACACTTCAAAAGTACTTCATTGGCTGTAAAGCACTTTGGGATGGCCTGATGTTGTGAAATGCACTATATAAATGCAAGTCTTTCTTTTCTTCTTTCAATGCAAAAAAATCTTCACCATGCATCTAGTTTGCACCTTACCGAACCAGGAAGTGTGTGATGCTGAAACTAGATTTCCAAAAGATGTGGTTTAATTATCTCCAGCCCACAACAGCCATCCCTGTGACCAGAGGCACAGTCACATATGTAGAGTTGGAGGGAATAGCAATTCTGGGATGTGAAAGAACGGAGCCAGAACTCATGGCAAACAAAATTCAGGATGGGGGAATTGATGCATTCCATCTGCATCCCCCTAATGGTTGCACCAATGCATGCAGTTTTTCTCGATGACGATGTCCATTTAGCAACAATTAGTGCTGAATTATGTGTAGTTTTGTGCAGTTCACTCAAACTAACCAGTGAGACTGCCCAAACTCACCTTAGTGAGGACCTTCACAGCCAGCAGAGGGGAACTGGATTCACATTTACCTCAGAAGTGAACCAATGCTGCCATTCAGGTCTTCCTCATGCCTGACCCCACAGTATTCAATGTGTGGTATTTGGTACGGTGGCGCAAATTAAAATCCTAACTTTTGCATTTTAACAGGCAATAAAATTAGAAGTGCAACATGTACGTTTCATTGTGATAGGTCCTGCTGGTTTGTGAATAATTCCTGAACATGGATCTTTCCGTGGCTTTGGTGTCTAACCTGACTGTAGTGCAGCCTCCCTAATTTGACCTCTGTTTCAAGGGCATGCATGCAAAATGAATAAATACCACAGTTCTGCTGGCAGTCATAGGGGTCTGGCAAAAGGCTGTTGAAGCTGTCATTCCCATAGGGAGCCTTGGCTTCTACTCAGTTTTAACGTAACCTTCTCTGGGTCCTCAGGTGCCCTTGAGCACCCGACTTGTATAATCTTTGACAGCCAGGAGCTCCTGTAATATTTCAGAGATCACAGTCTCGTGAGAGCATGTGACTGTTAGAATTCCATGAATTTTAAACCTGGATAACTGCAGTCTTTCAAAGTGACAAATTGGAAGAAAGAGAATGACATATTCTGCAACATGACTCAATTTTTCTCCGATTCCAATTTAAATGAGTTTCTTTTAATGTGCAATTCCATAAATGTTTTTTTTAAATGTAGATCTCCATTTGTTTCCATGGTTTGAAGTGAGGGGGAGCAGTGGGGGATTATATGAGGTATTCTTTCCTTTTACAAGCCTTGTTTGGCTGAGCTGCAACTGGAGTCTAAAGCAAATAGTGACTGAAGTGAATGATTGGGACTTGCTGCCTCTGGCAGAATCTGCTAATCCATCAGTCCAGGATCTGTAACCTTTACGACAGTCACAAGCCTGAGCGTCAGTCATTGCTGTTTGCTTCAAGCTGTGAAACTGTTTGTCTCTCTCTTTTTCTCTCTCTTTCTCTCACACACAATTTTTATCCCCTGCTTATCTTCGGTCTCTCCCTATTTGTGTCTGTCTCCCTATATCCTCCTCAGCTCTTGTGGTATTTATGGGGGATAATAAGTGATTGGACATTCTTTTGCAGTGTTTCATTCCCTTTGATTTGTAGCCTATTTTGTAAGTGTAAATTTGTTCCTTTTTACAGAGGTTGTACATCACAACAAATCTAATCACTTTCAAATAAGCTTAATTTAAAGGAGCAAGCTTTCATAAACAGTGCACTGAAATCACTCTCAGACTGATTAGGAAAC
This sequence comes from Heptranchias perlo, assembly GCF_035084215.1. Taxonomy (NCBI): domain Eukaryota; kingdom Metazoa; phylum Chordata; class Chondrichthyes; order Hexanchiformes; family Hexanchidae; genus Heptranchias; species Heptranchias perlo. The sequence goes on from NC_090338.1 coordinate 21,812,426, forward strand.
AAATTTCAATGATAATTCATTCTTAGAACAGCAACTACTACATTTGTACAATGTAAATAAAAAACGAGGTCCTCATCTTATCTGGACGTGGCTCTGCCATTTTGAATATCCCAACAGGAGGAGTGAAGGGACAGCACTTGTGTGATGCCATCATGTTTAACATGCAGTCACTGAGGATTCTGTGTTTTTGTTCATATCCAGAGCAAAAAGGAACAAAACAGAACTTTCATAAGTCATTCATTAATTGTAAGGGTGTTCTGCTAAATGTACTTTCAAATGTTCTAAATTGAAAACAACTTCACTCACGATCCCTTTACAGTGGCAGGAAAAAGCTTTGAGTATTTTAATTGGAGCCAATAAGGAATTCACCATGCTAGATTGAAATTAACTCTGATTTAAGAATATTTGGATCAGTCTGATGTAAAGAACCTGATTTAACTCCTGATGCACCTCCTGTTCCAGATTAATTCCAATCAGCGGAGTGTCGGCAAATTTTCTAATTATTAAAATTTTCTTTTCGCCCAATTATTGCTTCCGTCCCCTTCCTTCCTAATATCATTCTCCAGCAGAGAGGATTGCCAGGCAAACTGTCTGAGATCTCTGCCAATGGGGTTCTGTAAAGTTAGCAAGTTGCACAAGAATGGTGCATGTTGAATTGTCTTCTGACGTTCTCCCAGTGTAGAGAGGGCAGAGCAGCTTCCACTATCTGGAACCATATCTTCCCCCATGGCCTGACTCAGAATGAGAACTCATCGCATGGTGAATTACTGGTGAGAGCCTGCTTTGTACTGCTCACAGTTATTACCACCTGTCACTTTGATGTTCTGATTGAGTAAAAGGTCAGATACAGCAGAACATAAAAGTAGAAAAGGTGATTTTTTAAAAATCATTTTTCGGTATGCAACTTGTTAAAGTCTCCTGCTTCTTGAACTGGCTCAGTTTAGTAAAACTTTCCCAGTTAAATGTATTTTTCGGATTTAGTAGAAATGCACCAGCCAGTTACCACCCCGGGCATCACTTTCAATCTGAAAAGCGCTACCAATGAAGGTGTGTTTTATAATATTCTCCTACCAATTTACTGTACATGCCTCTCCTGCCCACATCCATGATGTCTTTCCTCAATTGATCTAGTGCACACTGTTATTTTAAGATGTTGAGAGGGACCTGACTTCTCACGACCCACTGTAAGTTCAAAGGGAAATGTCTGCTAGGAGATCAGGAGACCTACCACCTTTATTCAGCTGCTATAGCCCAACTGAGAAGCTAGGGAAATAAACACTACATTCTCACCACCAGCACAGCTCATCCTGCTCTCAAATATCAACTCCTCTGTTACAATGGGGACACTTACACAGTCTCTGACACCAAGATGGATGCCTAACAGCAAAGAATTGTCATTCGTCTGGTGTTAACATATCGAGGTTCAGACACAGCTGCGCGATGTATAGTCCCAGACATTAATAAATTGTCTGCTCGTAGCCAGTGTGCACTGTGTATAATAATTTTCTTTTTCCCGAACTAGACATCTAGTTGGGTGTGTTGACTCAAGGCTATCCTTGTTTTTTTTTTCAGGTTTCTGTGAGCTGAAAATCTTCTAAAGCACGAGAGTAAGGTTTGGTAACAACCTTTGGACAATTCTCTTGTGAAGTATGGATGTCAAAGACCGCAGACACCGCTCCTTGACACGAGGCAGGTGTGTGAAGGAGTGTCGATACACAAGCTCCTCACTGGACAGCGAAGAGTGCAGGGTGCCTACACAGAAATCCTACAGCTCAAGTGAAACCCTGAAAGCATATGATCACGATGCCAGACTACATTATGGGACTCGTGTTACGGAATTGGTCCACAGAGAATCAGATGAATTCTCTAGGCAAGGTAAAGGTGATTGAGTATTTTTTTGTCTTGTAATTTAAGAAAAATTAAATATCAGAGACATGTCTAGTCTCTTGCAATTCTCCAAAGCTCATCCCACATCCCTGATTCATCTCAAACCCAGACTGAAATTTAATGAAGATCTATCTGTAAGGGAAATTTATGTTATTTTCAAAATATATATTACTTTCAAAGGAAATGTGGACCATCGGGGATGAGAACATAAAGGGCACTAAAATTCCTCAAATCCTGTTCCATTGGCAGAAGTGCGGTGGGGTGGGATTTCCAGCTGCCAGTCTACCCCAGTGTTGACCAGTCCCAATTTCTGGATGAGGACTTATTTACATAAAGGGGACCCATGCCATTTACAGTGCTCGCTGGGCTGTCTGCCCCATAGAGGACCAGGAATTTCATAGCAGCACTCTGCCGCTGTGTCAGAGGGATGTCAGGACATTGCCCAGCGATCAATTAGCATTAGGAAACCAGCATTTGACCCGACTCTTATGTTTGTCTAGTAAGTATGCCTTCATCGTGCAGGCTTACTTTCCATTGGCTGCAAGTAAGTTGGAAGTGGTTGAATAATTTTGCTGAGGATGTCATTCCACCAGTCCCACCTCTTTGAGGAAAAGATGAACAAAACCGGCCAGCCCCTTCCCATTGAATGTAGTGTAAATCTTGAACCACCTGAGTGAATGCAGTATGGTTTCTTGAGATAACCATTGTGGACAGTTGATCTGGACAGATGATAGCTCTTAGAATCTGGAGAATACTATCTGTTATTTTTTCATTTTCTCTAAAACAGCCCCTCAAGCTCACCAAACACCAGGTGCAATCCTTTTCACTTCATAACATGTGTTTCATTGTTTCAGTTGCCCAATTTTTCTAAAACACTTTCTGATTAAAAAGCTGCATCCCTAGATTTTAGTAATGTTCTGCGGAATTATTGAGGTAATATTAAGTATTTGAATGGCGCACCTAATGCTGCATTAAGAGCGAGCTCTCAAAGTGGTCTGGAAACAATATGAGAGTAGTTCAGAAGCTGTTTGAGCAAACTGCTGTCATTCCCATTAGACTCTATTGCCTTCCTAAGTAAAAAATGAAGAAAGCCATTGGAAAGGGTGATTGGAAGCAAAGCATCAATTATTAAAATTCTATTAAGGATAAGAAAATAATGACAAGCCTATGTTTGCAGTTCTTTTACCAGGCAGAATAGGTGAAGTTGCAGAAACTAGGTTTGTAATGGGACAAATTAACCTTGTGTGGGGCGGTCCTTGTGAACTTATCCCAAACAGTACAGGAAGATGTTGAAAATAAAAACTACTGCATATATTCATGCCCCCTCCCTTTACTTGGTTCTATGAAGAGCTTGAATGGAGGGGCTACACTTAGCTCATTTCACCCAAATAAAACTTCAGCATAATTTGAACATTATACCATAACAAAAAGGGAGAATTCTATATTTATTTTATATGATTTCAGATAGGGTAAATCCATATTTTAAATGGCTTCAGCCAGCTGTGTCTCTGGGAGGTCTGTATGATAATCCTACAGTTCTGTGGAAAAGTTGATATATGGTGAACATGTGACTAGCTTCAAGCAATTAGACCTAGTCATCATATTCAACAGGAAAGGTCGAAATGGAATTTCTTTGTTCTTTCAATGCCATTGTTCACAAAACAAATTAAGTCAAAAATTGCTTGGCGGCTAAAGCAGTTTATTTGAAATTTTAAGCTGTTCAGATTGAGAGGCAGTGGAATAGATAATTCTAATCGTCCTGAATGCTGAGCCATTAAGGGAAATGTGTGGATGAACTGGCAATACCCAAACATTAAACACCTCCGCTCACAAGATACAAGATCTGTTAACTATGTCTGTCAGTTTACTTCAAAGGAATGGCTATTACACAAACTACATCTCATGGCATAAAACATAGCTCCGGCTGCTGAACTTTGGTTCTGGCGAGAGATCTGAACTGCACGGGTAAACTGGAATTCACATCATCTACATGCAACATTGCATCTTAAAGGTTCAGCAAAAGACTAACATGGCTCATTCAAAAGTAGTGTTGTTTTTAAATATGCTGTAAAAAAAACATGTTCCAAAAAGGGTGGAATGATTTTTATTTTTGTTCTGCGTTTTAAGTATTGTGTGCTGTTTTAGAGTCATGCTGTTAAGTGCAATTTCAGTTCAGAGAGATTGAGTCTGCTTACAAAACTGCCTTTTAGTCATAAGCACAAGGCAAAAATGTTGGATAAAAACCCAAACTGTCATACAAGATATAAACTTGAGTGCCTCCATGTTTCTTAGCTACCACTGTTGGTGCCCAGAAGGGACTGAATGTCAAGTATGTTAGTTTTATTTATTTGTTTGTGTTCGTGTGTATTATGACGATCAATGTCTAATTGCTTGTGGGTGTTTTATTTCTTACGTTTTTGCTTTGGATCTGGGAAGCAGCAATACCGGAAAGCCTCATTACAATCTTGTGTTTGAGAGCCATGTTAAATAAAATATGAGGACATATCAAGTTATAAAAGATAAGTTGCAGGGTAGTTAGAAATAGTAAGATTCATGAGTGACTGTGGTTTCCTGCAGCTTGCTTAATTGCCTTAGGGGGTTGGAGAGAAATTTCCCCTGAGTTTTTCCTAAATTGGCCACTTTTTTTTGCCTTTCCTTGGAGATTGCATAACTAGGGGATGGTGGGAGTCAAATCGATGGTGTATGTAGCTACACTATGTCTGGATAGGGAACGGTTTATGGACCGAATGGTATTTCCTATTCTTTGCTGATGTTTGTATGAATTTCTGCAGTGAGAATCGTTTTTAAAATATTTTGTCCATGACAGGTTAATTTTCATTTTTTTTCCTACTATTTAATAATAAAGTATATATTCCCTCTCCTTCATCCCCTCGTGACAGAGACTAGTTTCTCACAGAAAGCTCATGCGGCGTCCCTTGCTCTCAGGAAGTGGAAGGTCAAGACTCAGGCTGAGTAATCCATTGCTATTTGCCCCCCTTCCCACCTGTGAGGAAACATTTAGCCATCACTGTCTGTTTTAGTTCGGTAACCAAGTTCGAGATGGGGGCTTCATAACGGGTACACCCTGATGCTCGGTGGCAGCCTCCATTAACAGCAAACGTTAAAATCTGCTTTTGCTACAGTTTAAAACATTCCATCTCCCACATAGAAGCAGTAATTAGCATCCTCTCTTTAAAACAATTTGAATTTCTATTTCCAAAAAAGTTAAACTTTTAGAACCCTATTCTGCTTCGGGAGCTATCTCCAATTCTGAGATTGGTGGCCTAATTGGCAAATGGCTTTCAATCTCAAGTCAGCAATACGATCTGACATTCTTGAATTTGAACTTTTCCTTCATGTTGTTCAGCCATGTGTGCCTCTATCTTCCTCTTATTCTTTTTTCTTCCATTTTTTTTCATCAGCAATTCGCACAAAAAATGTCCTTGTGATTCTGGAATGATATGTCAACAATATCTGGTCATTCTTTTGGCACCGATTTTAGAAGCTGCCTTTCTTGTTTCACCACTTGAGCACCTGCTTGTTCTTCAGGCGCTGCACCCAACTTCTGCGGATATCCTGCACCATGCCCATATTTTAAATTCTTCCAGTATTCTAAGTGGCTCTGCATTCAGGGTCTAGAATTAACACTCGCATAAACAATCATCGACTGAATGTAACACTTCATTCTCTGGGATGTTTATTGTTGGACTATGCTGCTGCTTGGTCAAGCACTTTCATGTATGTTGAACTCTAGACACCAAAAATTTGTTAAAAAATTATAAAATCCTTGTGAAAATCACCAAAAAAAGAAAGACTTGCATTTATAAAGCGCATTTCACAACCTTAGGACATCCCAAAGCGCTTTACAGCTAATGAAGTACTTCATGAAGTGTAGCCATGGTTGTAATGTAGGAAGCACAGCAGCCAATTTGTGCACAGCAAGGTCCCACAAACAGAAATGTGATAATTTCCAGATAATCAGTTTTAGTGATGTTAGTTAAGGGGTAAATGTTGGCCAGGACACCGGGGATAACTCCCCTGCTCTTCAAAATAGTGTCATGGGATCTTTTACATCCACCTGAGAGGACAGACGGGGCCATGGTTTGATGTCTCATCCGAAATTCTGCACCTCTGACAGTGCAGCACTCTCTCAGTACTGCACTGCAATGTCAGCTTGGATTTTGCGCTCAAGTCTCTGGAGTGGGACTCAAACCCATGACCTTCTGACTGAGAGGCGAGAGTGCTACCCACTGACAATGCAGAACCGGGAATTTCTCTGGTTCCTCTATGCATTTCGAAGAATCCTCCATATAACTTGAAAGTCGCAGGATCGCAGCGGCATCGTGACATTTCACACAAGTGTGCTCTGGAGTGGAGATTCTGGTTATCTGTGAGCTCTCCAGGATGTTATTCCGTCTGCTCATAAACACAATGGGGGAGTGTTGGGTTAAATGAGTTTTTATGGACAGCATTTTTATGCATGCTGATGCCATGCCTGGTGGTGCCTAAATTGAACCAGATTACTGATGTCACTGATGTCTGTTGACGATCTATTGCAGCGCATGTGAGGAAGGGCAGTAGACCATGAAACAGAGTGCTAAATGCTGCATTTAAGTATGTTGTGGTGGGAAGTCGCACTCGGCACTGAGTCATTAGCACAGATACAGATTTTCTTTGCAGTTTTTTTTTAGATTTTGAGATTTAAAAAGTGGGAGCCATAAAATGGCTGCATTTATAATGAAACTGCAATTGTGCAGAAGAAATGCATTACTGCATAGATTTCTACTGATGTTGGCCTGCATACAAGAGGAAAAGAGAGACAGACTGCTCCAGGTAAGCCTCCTCTCTTGTTTCTGTATATAGGGGAAGAATCAGATTCGCTGTGGCTGTTTTATTCAACATTTTCATGAATTTTAAATATTTTTTTGCATTGCTTGCAGCAGTTCCTGGTGCAAGTCATACACCTCCTGTGCCTCCTGCACCTCCAACATGCCATCTCCTCCACTAAAAGGTATCAGCAAAGGGCCAGAGAACTCCTCTGCTGCTTTTCTTCTGCGACAGCTGCGATGATGCTCAAACATAATCCTGTTTGCGAGTCTGACTTGACAAAATAATCTTATTCGTGATCACCTTGGCATGCCTGGCTAACTAGAATGTTGGACGTGTCCTCCAAAGCACCCAGTCACAGTCTGTCATGCTTTCAGTGGCACTGCATTCCAGGGTGATGATCATTTATCAATGAGCCTCCAAATGGCATGTAACTGTGCTTGAGTTCCTCCTGATCTGTCTTTAACAAGGCCGGAACAAGCACAAAATGGTGTTTCTCTTACCTTTTCATTAAAGTTCATGAATCCATTTTTGGAGGTATTAAGATTGGCCATCAAAGCATGAAACACAAACAAATAGTTCATTAGCGTTTTCTCTCAGATTCTATCACTTTTTACGAATACCTACTTTTTCAATAGATTGATCAAATGGAGGAATTTGGACTTCAATGTGCCTTACTTTCTGTCTCAGCCCAGTATCACCGACTGTACAGCCTGGGTTTTTCCACTGCAGGCCATTTATTGCTGTGGCTGGTAGTGAAAAATGGACAAGAATTCCATCCTGCTAAAACTCCACCCACTTTATGCCCTGGTGTCATTTCCAGGGAGTGAGACCAGCAGCTTCGGAAGTGCTCACCTTCAATGGACAGGACTTCCATTTACATAGGTATTTGGGACGTGTCCATCTGCAAGCCATTTCCCATTCTTAGCATGCAGGACACCAAGCCAGAAGGACGCCCATTCAAAACAGTTGACATCTGCTGTAACACAATTACATTTCTGAGGGACTCAGCTGTGAGCCGTAACATGCTGCAATATTGTTTCTTTTGATTGAAATTATTATTAACGTCGCATCGACGTAATTTACCTGCTAATATGATATAATTTTCTTCAAACTTTGAGACTAATATTTGGAATATGACAAGTCTGTTGGTGTCAGGTGGGTTGTTGCATTTTGATTCTTGCCGTTGCTTATTCCTCACTCAGCTTGTGTTAATTAGCTGTGAAAACAAACCTGTTCTCAGGTGCGATTAAAGTTTTTTTTCAGTTTGACTGCTGATTTCGCACCACATCAGTTCCTTGTTTGAAAGCGCAGGAAGTATTTCTATACCCATCATTTGGTTGTAAATGTTATTCTTTTTTTAAATGAGGTAAATCGCTATTCACAACTTTTGAAGCGATTACTGGCTATTTTTTTTAACTGTTTCTCTTTGTAACCACCTGTGAGTTTGAATTCTTGTTCCCACTCATCTCTGCATGACTGGTGTTTGGCAGACAGCCAAGCGGTACAGTGATGATAGGAAAGTAAGATAATGGAGACATCAAGCCACTTTAAACCACTTCAAGGACCCTGGTTATTTATTTATTTTTAGGTTTTTAAAAAAAAATTGCTTTCTGGCTGAGGCTATAAGCTGATTTGGTGATGAAGGAGAGATGCATTGCAGCAAAACAGAAGTTGCAACTTCTTTTTGTATCAACAAACTTTGGCTGCACTTAAGCTACAAGTTTAGCAGCAATGAAAAATGGTTTCAGTCTCACATTAATGCTAAAAGTATGTAGTGTAAATCGGGTGTTAAGTCCCGAGCTGGTTATGAAGCAAAGTGGGATGAAACTCCAGGGCTTCTCGCTCTGCTTCGCTTTAGTGTCAGATTTAACCCTGATTCCGGATTCAGGCTACATTTACGCAATAATTGCAAGTGTCGGTATGAAGAGAAACCGCTTCGTACCAACCCTATACATCTGTAGTGTAAATACAGTCTAAAACAGAAAGGATGATTTCAAGTCATGAAAAACACCTCAGCAGAGTACAGTATGGTACAAGTTAATGTGTTGTGTTTGGTGGGCAGAATAACTGAAAGCTGGAGCTTATTAAAATTATATAGCCATGATGAGGTCTACTGGAGGAATTGATTGGTGTTCAAGTGGTTATCTGTGGCCTAAGGCATGCTGATGCCTTGGTGCTACTGTGCTTGTGAGCATTCACACTGTCAATCACAATACTCATGTGACTGCTTGCTTGACTTTCAAAACACTAGAGAACCGTTTGGTAGATTAGTGTGTGTCTGTTGAGTTACTTTGACTCTGATCCAGACATTTTTTTTTTAACAGGTCCAATTTGCAACAACTTCCAATTTATATTGTGTCTTTAACGTAGGAAAATGTCCCAAGAAGCTTCTCAGAAGCGTAATCAGAAAAAATTTGTCAAAGTGGTAGGTTTTAAGGAGGGTCTTAAAAGATGAGATGAAGAGGCTTAGGGGGGGATTTCTAGATAGTAGGACCTAGATAACTGAAGACGCGGACGCCAATGATGGGGCGCAGGGTAAGGGGGCTATGGAAGATGCCAGACTTGGAGGAACGCAAAGTTCTCATAGGGTTGTAGAGCTGGAGGAGGTTACAGAGATAGGGAGGGGTGAGGCCTCTCCATCCCTCTCACATCAACTAACATTTTAAAGGTGAAAATGTTGCCAGGCAACCTATCCCACTTTTTAAACATTTTTTTTGCATTGCCAATTTCATGGATGTCTGGGATCCTTAGTTTAACAAATAAGGCGAAGTTAAAATCAATGTTATGGTGAAAGATAGCAATGCGATATTTCCACAGAATGGATAATAAGAGTTTAGAGAGGCATGACATTTCAGGATCGAGATTACATGTAAAAGGCCAAAATGACAACCCTTCAGGAAACATCGTATAAAGTTGTTAAAAAGACAACATCCAGGCATGGGCTGATAAGTGGCAAGCAACATTTGCGCCAGACAAGTGCCAGGCAATGACCATCTCCAACAAGAGAGAGTCTAACCACCTCCCCTTGACACTTAATGGCATTACCATCGCTGAATCCCCCACCGTCAACATCCTGGGGGTCACCATTGACCAGAAACTTAACTGAACCAGCCACATAAATACTGTGGCTACAAGAGCAGGTCAGAGACTGGGTATTCTGTGGCAGGTGACTCACCTGACTCCCCAAAGCCTTTCTACCATCTACAAGGCACAAGTCAAGAGTGTGATGGAATACTCTCCACTTGCCTGGATGAGTGCAGCTCCAACAACACTCAAGAAGCTTGACATCATCCAGGACAAAGCAGCCCACTTGATTGGCACCTCATCCACCACCCTAAACATTCACTCCCTTCACCACCAGCGCACCATGATTGCAGTGTGCACCATCTACAGGATGCACTGCAGCAACTCACCAAGGCTTCTTCGACAGCACCTCCCAAATCTGCGACCTCTACGACCTAGAAGGACAAGGGCAGCAGGTACATGGGAACAACATCACCTGCATGTTCCCCTCCAAGTCACACACCATTCAGACTTGGAAACATATCGCCGTTCCTTCATCGTCACTGGGTCAAAATCCTGGAACTCCCTACCTAACAGCATTGTGGGAGAACCTTCACCACAAGGACTGCAGCGGTTCAAGAAGGTGGCTCAACACCACTTTCTCAAGGGCAATTAGGGATGGGCAATAAATGCTGGCCTTGCCAGTGACGCCCACATCTCATGAATGAATAATAAAAAAAAAATAAAACTTATCAGGGATCGTGACAACCATTTAGATAGATAGAACGTGGATAAATAATCATGGATTTTTTTTACAGTTCAAATAAAATTGCACAGCATAGACAAAATAATGCTTATCCCTCTCCCCTTCAGCCTGTGTTCTGATTATATCTTAACCCCACACTACGTGAGCAATCTGTGTCCTAACTTCACCTCACAGTGCTGCATATAATCATTCACATTTAGAATTGCTCAAAAAAATTTCAGTATTTGACAGCTATTGTTCTTCTTGGCACTTCACACTAGGGATACCCATAAGAGGGAATTCTTGGTGAAATTGTGCAACCAACATTTTGGACACATAGAAAACAGAAGGGTATATGCATTGAGTTTACATAATGGATAAGTGAGGTTGATTTGGTTGTGTTTGATTTCTTCGACTGGCCCAAATGATCTTAAGTTGCTCACTTCAGGACTTAAGATCACTAAGGTCATGTCTTTCAGCTTCGGGGAAGCTGACATTGTCATTCACTGCCCATATTTGTGATGAATGTTTATTGCTGCATTCTGCCTTGTCACTTTGTGGAACAAGACCACAAATAACCAATTTTTTTAGAAAAAATTCAATTTTGCAACTTGCCATGGTGGGATTTGAACTCACAACTTCTGAGTTGCTAATCCAGTACCATAACTACTATCGCTACCGTACTCGAGTGTCAGTATCTTGAACCTCTTTATGCAGCTTCCCAACTAAAGGAAAAAAGGTGCGAAGTTTAAAAGCTGAATACCAAATGCCAATCTGGTAATGTTGTGGTAAGAAGACAGCTACATAACATTGCAGATCTAGGTTCAAGTCCTGGGGCTGTCTTAACACTCTAATTCCAGTCATACATGCACATATCAACATTCCCAATTTTATCATAAGATGCTTGCTCTTCCACACTCCATAAAACAGTGATAAACTTAACATTTGATATCAGTTGCTGTGAGCTTCAGGAAGTGGATGGCACCCCCTCCTTTGTGAACCAACATTTATTAATACAGTGGAACTGAAAATTATAGCACTCCATTTGTGTAGAAGTTTCTGCTCACACAAGGAGGTCTGGTGCAATGATCTGCAGGCAGATACAAAATAGTACAAGAAAGCATGATGGACATTAGCAGGCAAAAAAACTAAGTATGGGCACAGCATATGCTTTGCAAAGGTGTAAAAGACATATTAACATTACCTCAAACTAAAATGGAACGTGGCAGTGACTTGAGAACAGAAAACGATGAGTCCATCACCAGCTATGAGAGAGGAAAAACTCCCAACCTACGAGACCAAATAAAGGGACAAAAGTAAGGCTGAAACACGCACTTGATGTGAGACTAAGGGTAGTGGCAGGAGAGAGGGAAATCTTTTGAACTGCAACAGAAAAAGAGGCAAGATGGAGGGAAACACTGTAAAGTTATGAAACATAAAAGAAGGGGGGGCTCCCCAGTTCATAAGTAGTGAGGTGAAAACAGTTTGTTCGGTGTGAGTTAGAGAAAAAAGGACAATGTTTCCAGGAGAGGGAGAAAATAAAAAAGTAAAGGCATTCTTAGTACTTTCAACATATAGGATTTTGTTCATCACAGAACATTATTTACATTATTTAAAGGGAGAATATCACCATGCATTAGTGCCTCACTAACAAAACATTAATATCATTATGACTTATTGATCTTCGATGATGACTTTATACAGATTCTATCTGTATTGCAATCCACTGGAATTGTTTTACAATACTTGCACTCAAATCAGTCTCAATCATTTTCCTACTGCAGAAACGGCAGTCAACCATTTTTCAATATCTACTATATTTTTGAACTGTAGAGTGCCCCTCTGAATTTCACAAAATACAAAACAGTTGTCATTCTCTGTATAAGTCTTGAAATTACTGTTGGTGTTGTCAGCAGTTGAATGTTTAATGTTTTCATATGGCATTCCCCATGCTATTATAAAGGAGGAGTCAACCCAGTTAAAATTAATGTCCGTGTTAAAATAACAGATAGAATGTAATATGGATGTGTTAATCTTTTGTCTACTGATACCACTGGCAGTAGTTTCTAGGCTATAATCTTAGAACCTAATACCTTTTGGGTTCTTGATCCTTAGCAAGAAAAAAGTTAACCATGAAGTGTTTACGTTAAATGTTGATATCAGGCATATTTGCTGGTGAAATATTTTAAAGAATACTATTGTTGGAAAGGACTCATGTCAGCCATACCATCTCTAATCATTCAATATTTTTATCCCTCCAACTCAAATCCTTCAGTGTGTTTATCTCTCTATCTCCAATCCTACAGGCTGTTTAACTTTCCATATTTAATTCGTCAGTCTGTTTATCCCTCCATCTCCAATTTTAACTCACCACCTCCAATCATTCAATGAGTTGATTCCTCTATCTCCAATTGTTGGATGAATTTATCCCACCACCTGCACTCACTTTATCTCTCCTCTAATCCTTCACTCTATTTATCTACCCTTCTCTAATCCTTCACTCTGTTATCTCCCCTTCACTAATCTTGAAGGGTTGTGCGCAGAGATAATAAATGCACTCCAATCCCTCAGTACATTTATTCTCCCTGCATTCAATCCTTCAATTCAAATCTTTGCATCTCCAATCACTCATTGATTCTTTCTCTGCTTTTGTGCATCATCTGACTCTTTGTAATCTTGTTGCTGAAGTTCCTTGACCCATTTTTTTTTATCAACACCGAATGTACGTTTCATTCTTCTTTCAGATAAAGGAACTATGCCCACTATAAATTTTTTATTTCTTCTTACAATTTTTTATTTCAAAAATATCTTTATATACTAATAACCAGCCTGATAATCAAAATAATGATCTTGCTTTTAAACTCTTAGATAATATTTCCCAAATGGTCTCACATCCCTCCTCCTTCCTGTTAAGATCCAACAGTGAGCCTGTCATCTCTGTCATTGTACCATTGTATCATACATTGCCTAACAAATGGAGTCAGGCTTCGAGTGGGCAGGAAGTTGCACATTAAGTCTATTCCATCTGCCTGTAGTGGGAGTATGATGATGTTTGAAATATTTTCAGGAGTTAAAGGTTAAGATTTTGTACTTATCTTTCTTAAGATAAACTTTTTAGTTGGCGGATTGTTGATGGTCGAATCACAGCAACTCTACTGTTGGAAGGCCATTTAAGGCTTCTTTTGATTCCAGTGCCAATGTTCAATAAGCAACTTTTGAGGAATAAAGAGGTTCAAGATTATTCTTTCATTTTATCTGCTTTTACACATTTTGAACTTAGTGTCCTGAAATATCCAACAATCTGCTTCTAGCCTCCATTATTGTTGCTGTCAAAACGGCCGCTACAAAGTGACTGCGTCAGCAAGCACTAAGCTGATTTCTTACTTAGACTTCCAGTTGAAGATGAAGGAAAATTACATGGCATCATTTAGATTGAGGAGATTGGCCAGCATACTCACATTAGTGCATCAGAAGCTCTAGTTGGAATAGTCAGTTCGAACATGGTCATTTCACCTCTAGAATAAGTTTGAATCCAACTCAGCTGAAGGGTATCTATTGGGCAATGCTGGCAAGGCCATATTTATTGCCCATCCAGTCTTTCTGGTGATGGTGGTATTAGGTAGATCATTTCAGGATATTGATCCAGCAACAATGAAGGAACATCGATGTTTGTCCAAGTCAGGATGGTGTGTGAGTTGGAGGGGAATTTTGGAAGTGCAGGTGTTCCAACAGCATTGCTGCTCTTCTCCTTCTTGGTGGTGGTGGTCACAGGAGAGGGAAGTGCTGTTGAAGTAACCTTGGTGAGGTGCTGCAGTGCATCCTGAAGGTGGCCCATACTGCAGCCACTATCTGGTAATGGAATGGATGGATATTGAGTCCAATGGCAAACTGCTCTTTCCTGGTTGGTGTTGTGGCTGCACCCATCCAGGCAATTGATGAGCATTCCATCATACTCCTGACATGAACCTTGTAGATGGTGCAGAGGATCGAAGGAGGTGAGCCTCTCGATGCAGAGTACCCATCCTCTGCCAGACTCTTGTAGCTATGATGTTGATATGGCTGGTCCATTTAAGCTTCTGGTCAAAAGTCACGATCTATCTTTTCTCCTTAAAGATGATGACTGACCTGCTGTATATTTCAAGAATTTTCTGTGTTTATTTCAGATTTCAGCATTTGCAGTTCTTTCTTTTTATTCCCCTGCTTATGTTGCTGTGTTACCAGCCACAAGATATTCAAGAGTGACATGGGGGCATAACAACCATCCCCTCTCTTGTTCGGAAGTGACCAAGCCTTCCTTAACATCTACTTTTGCAACCTGTATGCAGTATCTTGCCCAAGGAGCCATTCTACATGTGTGAATGGTTGGCTATTTGGCTGTGTGAGCCTGATCTTTTTCTGTAGCAATGTCCGCACAAGTGCGCTTTCTAGCAGGGGCCGGTGGCTAGCAATCGAGAGGGGGATTCCCAGCTGATTCTTTTCTTCTCCCCTCCCCAGCTCAGCATCCCAATTTTGGTCCTGGATGAGACCCCAATGCAGAAGAGATGGGGAATCAATCTCGAGACCTTCCAGCCAACATAGCTTAGTGCTGCACCAGGCTGGCCTTTACCCACTTGGCCACCTGGGTAGCCCTGCTCTTCTATTTTTAATAAAAAAAGGCGTTCAGAGGTGGTGAGAAACTTGGCAGACAAACTAAAGGAAGAAAAGCTGTACACTTCCATTTTAACTGAATCATTGTATTTATTTAGGAATACAAGTCTTGGCCCAATTCTACGCTGTACACCATTCCACAGTGAATTTCTGACTTAGTTCCAGTCCTCTGGTTATGCTGTTATGTTAGCAGCTGCCATATATTTCTTTTCCACCATTCTGAATCAGCATATTGTCAGAACCCACAGTCTCATTTGACATTGACATGGTGGAAAGGGGTAAGGCTACAAGGTGAGAGTAGTAGAGCATCCTGTCAGTTCCTCAATAATGATCTTGAGTCTACACCACAAAACTTCGGTTTAGAAAAAATGCTTCTTTGCTTTTGCCCAACCATTTGTCTTTGTCACCACGATCAGGAAAAAGCCAAAACAGTCATACATCATTTTTGGTGCAATAAAATCGTTCTCAAGCAACAGAATGATAGGGATTGATCTTGACTTTGTGCGATAGTGCAAAACAGGTGATAGCGAATCGGCAGCCTGTTTTACATCTCTCCCGATTTTTATTTTCATTCCATTGAAATCAATAGAAATAAAAATTGGGAGAGATGTAAAATGGGCTGTTGATCCCCTGTCACCCATTTTACACTATTGCACAAAGTCAAGATCTATCCCCATATTTTCATGACACACTGGCACACTGCATCATTGCATTGGTTATTTGATTTATAGATTTACCAAAATAGATTTACCAATTACTTTTGGAAAAGGACAATTCCTCCTTAATATATTTCCCTCTCCTGCTATATTTCACTTATCATCTCCATGCACCAAACGCTATTCTGCAGGACAAGAGTGTGGGCACATGATATTCTTCCTAAACCTCTTATCAGTGATAAACCACATCACACTTCTAGAAGAGGCATGAGAGTAGCCCTAAAGTGGTATGCTGTCTGATTTTTTTTCCACAAGCGGTGCAGTGCACTGTCTTACTTCCCATAAATAAGCATTTCAGTTTTCACTCTCCTCTTTGATGCTGCGACCAATTCACTAGCGTGTACAAACATTATTTACTCTCAGTCATGGAACAGATGCTCACAGGATCAGGTTTCATAATTTCAGGATCTTGGTTTCTCAGGTATAATCATAATTGTACTGTTTATTGTAAATATTAATATTGCTATAAAATTCTTAAGATGAAGCACATCTTGAACAAAAACCTTTGAACATTTTGCCAAACTCTTAAGCCCCTGCAGAATTTCTAAATCACTCTATTGATCCTGTGTGATGCAATAAAACAGGATATTTTCTGTAGGATTTACTCCTAGTCCCATAGGACCTTGAAGGATTACTTGTAAAACACTAAGAATCCTACAGGACATTTTATTTTTGGCAGAAAGCCTGGTGAGATTTTTTTTTGCTGGCGAGGAAAGTGAAGGAGCTGGAAGTACAGGTTTGATTTGATTGATTGACTGATAAAACAACGTAAATGAAGGAGGAAAAATAGAAATCAATGGGTGAAATAAAAATCAAGAGGGAACATAAAAATATGTTCACTAAATATATTCACTAAAAAAATGTTGACATGCATTAACAATGGTTCATTATGGGCTGAAGGAGCTATTGGACTATTCTTCTGCTACTCTTGGATGACTCCTGTCCAAAAATGGGTTCATGAATATTAACAAAAAGTGGATAAAAATGTTTTGCACTAGTTAAGGCCTTGTTAAAGGTCAATCATGAAAAACTCACTAGGAATTACATGGGGTGAGGGATAATCGAAAAGTGACCGTTTTATTACAGATTGCATCTGGACATGACGAGTTTAACAAAAGCTAAGATCTTGATGTATCAGTACAGCAGTAATAGATACATCAAAGAGAATGGTACAGAGGGAACTACTGCCACAGAGCATGGGGCATAGTGACCATTAGTGGGTGTCTTGCAGCGTAGCAGCAAGAGGAGAACAGGGACCACAAAGTGTATGAGAGGCACACAACTCAAAGCTGGCACTACCCAAGGCAATAGGGGGAGTTTTCAACAGCTCCACCAGGGTAAAATTAATGGGATGAAAATCAGATGGGTTCTACAAAGTGGGCGATCCACTCTGCCAGATTCCCGGCCAGACGATGAAGTTGAAAATTACCTGCAGAATGTCTACAGCAACACTGTCAGGTACCTGGATGAGTCATACATGAGTAGATTCAGACTAAGAGGCTGAGACTCAGTTGTGCCATCTGATCCAAGAAGGCTTGTCAGGATAGTCAATCAACCCTCCCTAAACTTCTCTGCCTCTTTCCTCTTTTAAGGCGCTCCTAAGGATACCTTTTTTACTAAGCTTTTACTCACCTGTCCTAATATCTCCTCCTTTGGCTCGATGTCAATTTTTGTCTGATTACGCTCCTATGAAGCACCTTGGGACATTATGCTACATTAAAGGTGCCATATAAATGCAAATCCTTTCGTTTCCTTCAGTACAACTATTGCTGTTTTAACAGCCCTGCATTTTACAACCATATTTAACAGCCTTCCTCAGTTTTATTTGTCACTTTTGAAGATACTGGGGTTAAATTTAACTTGAGGCGATTGTGTAAAACAGGGCCATATGGATCGGCGGCGCGTTATACACCTTTCTCGATGTTCATTTGAAAAGTCACATGCATATGCTGTGCAAATATGAGTATTGCAATCACGTGCCATTGACGGTGTCTACTATTCATTTTAATTAACTAATCAAAAATGCAATTAGTCACATCTGGATTCCCAATTTGGCGAGTGGCTAACGTATTGGACAGCACTGATTTAAATAACCGGAAAATAGGGCATTTACCCCCTTTATGACATTTCTGTTGTGTATGCTCATAATTGTTTGGGAATGGTGTGAATCTGATCCAACTGGGGTACCAGAGGGTGATTGGTGAGAGACAAGCTGGCAGGGCAGCTTTCACGTTTGTATCTTATGTATGAGGATGAAGAAAGAACAGAGGCAAAACTCTCAAGCTGCAGAAGCTTCTCATCCTTTTTCCTTCATCCTTTTCTTTTCTCTTCTCTAAGCCTGTGCCTTTGTTGATGCTGGAAGTCCCACACTCTTACATGCAGCTCTGGCGCTGGTATAGGTCCAGCGTTAGTATCGGTCTGTCACTAATTTGTAACATATTTTCTTGATGCTGCCAAATATCTCCTGGGAAATAGAATAAGAACATGTACTTTGACAGCGCTATCTG
Organism: Heptranchias perlo; assembly: GCF_035084215.1. Classification (NCBI taxonomy): domain Eukaryota; kingdom Metazoa; phylum Chordata; class Chondrichthyes; order Hexanchiformes; family Hexanchidae; genus Heptranchias; species Heptranchias perlo. The sequence continues at coordinate 21,830,761 of NC_090338.1, forward strand.
TGGTTTATGATGTCAATCGTACTCCACATCGTAGAAGGGGGGAAAAAAGGGAATCGTATCTCAAAGCTTTGCATAATGATTCGGCTTTTTTAATTTTATATTTATGAGCACAGTTCTTTGAAGTGTTTATCTGGCAACTTTCAATGACAAAAAAAAATCAAGGCCAACCGTCTAATCCATTCAATGCTTCGAAGTATGTCACTGCTAACGGCACACAGATGTATTATTTTGTTGTTCTGAGTTTTTTTTAAACTCATACTGTGTGGAGAGAAAAAAAATTATCAGCATGAAAAGAAGGATTAACAAAGCTTCAAGAGAACCCAGCGTTTTTAATTGTGTTCTGTCATTCAACCAAAAATGCCCAATTTTCCACGTTTAACAGCTGCACTGACTGATACCTGTTATTCCAGATATCGCAGATACCAGATGTTGGGGCAGGGCAGAGCCTGCTTTCTTTGAAGCTTCTTTTGGCAGTGTTTGGCTTCAAAGGTTCTTTTTTTTAATTTGAAAAGCTCAGTTCTTTGTGGTGAGATCTTCAGAAGTCAGAGTCTATTTCTGTCTTTCCTTTTTTTTTAATCTTCTTTCCCCTGGTCCTAGTTCTTCGCTCATCTGCAAGTCGCTCATTTTCTGTTTGATATGTTTAACTTTTGCTACGTTATTCAAGACAGGCTTTTACAGTATTTACTTTAAAATGGTTGTTGTTTTTGTTCATACTTAGAAAGTGTAGATGATATGTTCAATTCTGGCATTGCGTGATGGTTTTACTGGAGTTTATTTTAGGTAGGTTTGCCACTATATTTTATCCGTTTTCTAAGCGTTTTTTGGGCAGTTTTGCTGGATTTTGGGAAGCTTTCCCTCCTACCTGTCCCAATGCAGTCACACTAGCTCCTTGAATAGTTTCTCCTCTGATGCCTGCACAGTTACTTCTGGTGTGTCATATGGCTTCATCCTTGACTCTCTACTGTTCGCCCTCCATACTACCCCTTAGCAGTATCATTTGCAACTATGGGTGTTAGCTTCCATGTGTACAATGATGACACCCGATTCTATCCCCCTCCCCACCACAAACACTGATTCCAGGGCTGTTGCTGCACTATTCTGGTGTCAGTTCCTCGAAGAGTTGAGACTTCCTACAGTTCAACGCTGCTAAACTGTATCCATTCGATATAATATATGCCTCTGGCAAAGACTCCATTAATCACCCTGACTGCTCACTTATTCTGACTCTGGTGTTTCAAAATCTTGGCATTCTTCTCAATTCTGAGCTGATCTTTCTAACTCACACCTGGTCCATTGCCAAAACCACCTTCTTTCACCTATGGAACATTGCCTACTTACAGCTCACCTCAACTGCTGATGACATCACCCATGCTTCCTTGCTTTCAAAAATTGTTTTCTCTAATGCTCTTCACATTGGTGTCTGCACCACCATCCTTCACAAGCTTAATCTAATTCCGAACTCTACAGTCCATGTCTACCCCAGCACAAGCACCTGACATGCATTACCCAATCCTTGCATGACTCCAATGGTTCCCCATACCTCAGCAAATCAACTTCAAGATCTTTATGTTTACTTTCAAATTCCTCCAAGGCCAGAGAGCTAATGATCAGAAACCTTCTAATAGCCCATCTATTCCGCTGTTCCTTTAATTTTCCTCCTAGATTCCTTTATCTACTGCCTAGCACCCAGCTTTTCCCCCTTATAAAGTGCTCTGAAAGTTTTTTTAAAATGTGAAAAGCACTATAGACATGTAAGTTGTAGTATTGTGCACAGTTCTTGTTTCCATATTATAGAAAGGATATAGAGGCATTGGAGAGGGTGCAAAAAAGATTCACAAGGATACCAGAACTGGGAGGATATACTTATCAGGAAAGGTTGCACAGGCTAGGGCTCTTTTCCCTAGAAAAGATCAGGCTGAGGAGTGATCTGATAGAGTAAACATAGAGAAAACATTGCCACTTGTGGGAGAGTCCAAAATTAGAGGTCATAAATATAAAAGTCACTAATAAATCCAATAAGGAACTCAGGAGAAATTTCTGTACCCAAAGAATGGTAAGAATGTGAAACGCGCTACCGCAAGGAGTAGTTGAGGCAAATGGCATTGATGCATTTAAGGGAAAGCTAGATAAGCACACGAGGGAGAAAGGAATAGAAGGGTATCCTGATAGGGTTACTTGAAGTAGGGAGAGAGGAGGCTCGTGTGAAGCACAAATGCCGGCATAGACCAGTTGGGCCGAATGACTTGTTCCTGTGCTGTTGTTTCGATGTAATTTGATGAAGTTGATATCATTCATATTTTTTGTTACAATAAACTATGGGTGTATTTCATGGGGTGCATCTTGAGCAGAAATGCTCGGATCTATTCTGCGCGGGCTTTCCAGGTGCATTTGGTGCAGGTTTGCTGGAGCACATTTTGAACAGATGTGTTGGGGTGCATTTTGAAGGGTTCGCTGAAGTGCATTTTGGGCAGGTAGATCGTGTATCTTCTGAGCAGTTTGCTGGAATGTAGTTTGGGCCGGTTTCCAGGGTGCTTTTGGGTGAGTTTGCCAAGATATATTCTGAGTGTGATGCTGGTGCATATTTTGGTTAGGCTTGGGGATATGTATTTTAGGCAGGTTTGCTAGTGTGATTTTGGGTGTTGTTTCTGGGGTTTATTCTGAGGGAGGTTGCTGGAACATATTTTAGGTGGGTTAGCAGCATGTATTTTTAACGGGTTTGCTCGGGTGCATTTTACTGAATAATTGAGCAACAATTCTTTGCTGAAATATTAAAAAGTAACAGTTGATCTAGAAGATCCTATTTTAACATATGAAGAATATGGTTGATGGCTCACCCACGAATAGGTACCCCCCCTGCCACTGACTTGCCTGTTGTAGGTGATCCAAAGCAGTGTAGTTGCTACAGAAATTCCAAGCCCCATGAAGTGCTGTTCCACTTGTTGCGGCCATCTTAATTTTCTGCACGTGTAGAATGATCGGTACACCTGCATAATCAGCAGTTAGGCTCCTCTGGAATGCACACGTCACATAGAGAAATGAAAATAGAGTGAAAGAGAAAACAGCAGGTGAAGGCTGTCGCTGTGAGACAGGTTCCAGGAAATGGAAAACAGCTGCCGAAAGAAAAGAACAGGTGGTCAGAGCAGGGAAAGGTGGTTCGAGGTTTCAGATGCTCAGGGAGAGGGAGAAGGGACATGGTTTCAGTAAGAGTTGGTGAGAATCAAAATAAATCGAATAATCGGAGGCTGAGAGATATCATTCCATGGGGGGAGACATCAGTTTACAGGGACTGAGAGGCTGTGAAAAATACTTTTTTGATAAAGAAAAAGGGGCAGTGAGGTATGGAGATATTGAAGAAAAGTAAAAAAGATGAAATTTAAAAGATTGAGCTGAAGCAGGTGGTTAGATTCCCAGCACAAGCAGCTAATTCTATGTTATTAACTCCTTCCAGGAGAACTGGGTAGATATCTGTAAACAATTGAGGTTGCAGATTTGCATATGACACAAAACTTGGAAGTGTAGTGAACAGTGAGGAGGATAGTGATAGGCTTCAAGAGGACATAGACAGGCTGGTGGAATGGGCGGACACGTGGCAGATGAAATTTAACACAGAAAAATGCTAAGTTATACATTTTGGTAGAGAGAACGAAGGGAGGCAATATAAACTAAAGGGTACAATTCTAAAAGGGGTTCAGGAACAGAGAGATCTGTGGACATATGTGCACAAATCGTTAAAGGTGACCGGGCAGATTGAGAAAGCGGTTAAAACAGAATACGGGATCCTAGGCTTTATAAATAGAGGCATAGAGTACAAAAGCATTATGATGAACCTTTATAAAACATTGGTTCAGCCACAACAGCAGTATTGTGTCCAGTTCTGGGCACCGCACTTTAGGAAAGATGTGAAGGCCTTAGAGAGGATAGAGAAGAGATTTACTAGAATGATTCCAGGGATGAGGGACTTCAGTTACGTGGATAGACTGGAGATGCTGGAGTTATTCTCCTTAGAGCAGAGAAGGTTGAGAGGAGATTTGATAGAGGTGTTCAAAATCATGAAGGGTCTAGACAAAGTAGATAGAGAGAGACTGTTCTCATTGGCGGAGAGGTCAAGAACCAGAGGACATAGATTTAAGGTGATTGGCAAAAGAACCAAAGGCGACATGAGAAAAAACTTTTCTACACAGCGAGTGGTTGTGATCTGGAATGCACTGCCCGAGGGGGTGGTGGAGGCAGATTCAATCGTGGCTTTGAAAAGGGAATTGGATAAGCACTTGAAGGGAAAAAATTTGCAGGGCTACGGGAAAAGGGCGGGGGAGTGGGACTAGCTGATTGCTCTTGCAGAGAGCCGGCATGGACTCGATGGGCTGAATGGCCTCCTTCCATGCTGTAACCATTCTATGATTCTAACAGCAGCAGCTTGCATTTATGTAGTGCCTTTCACAGACAAGGGGCTCAATTTTAAACATCAATTGCGGGGGTGGGGGGGCTGCGAAAATTGCAGAAATGCAGAGTGGGTTCGGAAACCGACTGCAACCCGCCATCTTCCGAGTTTCCTACAGACGCACCTGTGCGCGCGCGGGCGTCCCGATTCCGGAAGTCCCGCCAGCAATTAAAGTCAGTGGGATGATAGTTAAAGAATCATGTGTACCTCATTGAGGTACTTAAGGCACTTTACTTGTGACATATTAGGTAGTTAGAACGATTTTTAACTTAACTGGGCGGCTTTCCCACGGCTTCTGATTCACACCCGGTGAAATCAGGCGTGAAGGGTCGGATCAGGCAAAAAGAAACAAAATAAATTAAATAAGAAACCATTGCACAAAGTTAAAACACAAAATCAACCTACCTTTCCACCCTGCTCTGATGTCTCCATCTCCGATCTCCCCCTCTCCCCCCCACCCCATGTCCCCCCAAGCTCCCCCTCTTTCCACCCGATCTTCCCCTGTCCCCCCCCCGATCTTCCCCCCGATCTTCCACTCTTCCCCCCCCCCCCCCCCGCCCCCGATCTTCTGTTCCAGCGCTGGATGACGTCTCGCTCTCTCTCTTTCTCTCCCCCCTCCCCCCACCTCGGCGTTGCAGCTCCTGTCAGCAGCCAGTCTATCAATCAGGCTGGCTGCCAGGCACGAAACCGGGACAGAACTTCAATCACGATCAAATACATTGCAATCACGTTGGAAACGGTAAAGTTTTTTATTGGGGCTTGACACACACACCTTCACCGCCCCCCCCCCCCCACCCCACCACTGCCAACCCGCCACCATTTCAAAATTGAGCCCGAGATGTTCCAATGATCTTAACATAGGAATAATCAGGGGAACTGCCATCAAGTCATGGAAAAGATGAGTAGAGATGACTGAAGGCTAGGTTGAAATGACACTTTTGAGGATATGTTTAAAGGACAGAGAAATGGAAGATTGGAGGGATTTTGAAGGGAATTCCAAAGAGTAGAGCCAATTCATGGGGTGAAGGTAAGGAGGATGTACAGGAGGCTGCAACTGGAGGACCAAAGGATGCAGAATGGATGAATGAATGAACAGGTTTGCAGAGGTAAGGAGGTGAAAGTCCTTGGAGAGATTTGAACATGAGGACAAGGATTTTAAATTGGCTGTGGTGCAGTATGGGGAGCCAGTACCAATCAGTAAAGGTGGGAGTGTTGGGCTGCAGGTCTTGATCTGGGACAGGATGCAAGTGACTGCGTTTGGAGTTTGTGGGTGATGATTGATAGAAGGCCAGTGAGTACAATGTTGGTGTAATTGAATCTGGAAGTGACAAAAGTGTGGATAGGGGTTTTGGTATGTAGGGTGAGGGTCTGAGGTAGGAGCAGAGACGGGCAATGTTGCAGAGGTGAATGTAAGTGGACTTGGTGATGGGCAGGATGTTGGGTATGAAGCTCAGCTCAGGATCGAACATGATGCTGAGGATAAGTATAAGTACAGACAGAGATAATCAAGTACGTAAGGAACTTGGTGACTCCTGTGTTCAAAGAAATGTCTGTGAAAAGCAGTCAGGCAAGGTTGAGTAGTGTGTGGGGGATGGGTTGATGGAATCATAGAATGGTTAAAGCACAGAAGGAGGCCATTCGGCCTATCGAGCCCATGCTGGTTCTTTGTAAGAGCAATCCAGTTATTCCCATTCCCATGCTCTTTCCCCATGGCCCTGCAAATTTTTTCCTTTCAAGTATTTATCCAATTCCTTTTTGAAAGCCACAATTGAATCTGCCTCCACCACCCTTTCAGGCAGCACATTCCAGATAGATTTTGTTTGATTACCTTTGAGAATTAAGGGAGATAGTTTGCTAAAACTTTCTCTCAGGCGATTAATGGGTAGGTAAGAGCCCACGATAGTGTAATTTTACATGGCCTGTGGAAGAGGCTCAATGGGCCGTAATCATTTCAATCCCAGTGCTTTCTTATGTTTTGTGTTGGAAAATCAAAATCTAGGGTAAGGATGAAAAAGAAGAGAAAGACTGATTTATATAATTCCAAACTATTTCTTGTATAAAGCACCACTGCTCTTAAACGTCCTTCTTGAAAGGCAGAAAGATGAAAAGATCATTAGAGAGGGGTGTGCAGGGAGAGATCAGATACAGAGAGCAGGAATGAGAGAGAGAGAGAAAGTGGTGGGTGCAGACTCTGGAGAGCCCTTGAGACATTCAGGTAACATGAATGACTAAGAGGAAGCAAGTCAGATTGTTGGCAAGATGCAGAAACTGGGAGAAGACCCTGGAGATTACAGACACAAATAAGTGTTTAATAAAATAAAAAATCTGCATAGTTTGAGAAGCATGGGTTCACAAGTGGTTGCTTGTCATCAGATTGGAACTGAAAGATCAAGATGGTACAGCCAGAAAAATACTTTTTAAAAAATGGCCTGGTATTGCAGAACCTTCTCATTAGAATATTAAAAATGGAAAAATAAACCTGGATATTCTACCAACCCCCACACCACCCACCCAATAAAACAACATGGATGTGGTGAGATTAGACAGGAACTGACTCAGGATCCTGCTCCACTGTGCCTCCACCAATGTGTTTGTTTCTCAACCCCCCCACACATACATTGGATGAAGTCATCCTGAGGCCTGCCAGACAACAAGCGATGATGTGCAAATAAGAATAGGATGATAGTGTGATGTCATCCACGAGATGCCCATTCTTCCAAAAGTCATGCACAAGATCCACCGATACAGAATGTACGGACCCAAGCTCTCAGGAAATAAGGTACAGTGGAAGCTAATGGAAGACAGTAAACCTAAAGCTCTTTTTCACCAAGGTGAGATTTGTGGGGTTGTTCTCCTTAGAGCAGGGAAGGTTAAGGGGAGATTTGATAGAGGTGTTCAAAATCATGAATGGTTTTGATGGAGTAAATAAAGAGGAACTATTTTCAGTGGCAGAAGGGTTGTTAACTAGAAGACACAGATTTAAGATAATTGGCAAAAGAACCAGAGGCGCGATGAGGAGAAATGATTTTACACAGCGAGTTGTTATGATCTGGAATGCAGATTCAATAATAACTTTCAAAAGTCATTGGATAAATACTTGAAAGGAAACAATTTATAGGGCTATTGGGAAAGGGCAGGGGAGTGGGACTAATTGGACAGGTCTACCAAAGAGCCGGCACAGGCACGATGGGCTGAATGTCTCATTCTATGATTTTACCACTCTTACCTTCAATTTTCCGAGGAGCAATGCTTAAGACTCATTTCAAAAGGAAGTGCTCCATGAGTTATGCAGGATCCTGCAACCAGACATGTAACCATCATCAATGAGTGCAACTGCTTTTAAGTGGAAGGGAAGGTATCCACAGTGCTGACATTTTATGTATCAAGATGATTCCAATTAAGTGCCAGTCTCTCTGCAGTATTTCACAGTCAGTGATCCATCAGGCAGGTGATTTATGCACTGCTCATTAGAGCTGGTCAGTTCATTTCATTCCTCATGGTTGCAGCTTCTCACCATGAGAAGATATTGGGATTTTTCAGGGTGGCAGGTTTGAATTAAGGGAAATATTTTGCTAAAACCAGGGTGTAAAGGGTACATATGTGGCCATCAGAGTGCCAGTGAAAGGAAGTGTAACATATCTTCACAGGAAGGAATATCTTTCATTAAATGTTCATCCAGTATGCGACAACAGGCATAAGGTACTCTGTGTCAATGTGAGGTATCCTGGCAGTTGTCTTGATGCATTTATAATGATATGGAGATGCCGGTGATGGACTGGGGTGGACAAATGTAAGGAATCTTACAACACCAGGTTATAGTCCAACAGTTTTATTCAAATAAAACTGTTCGACTATAACCTGGTGTTGTAAGATTCCTTACATTTATAATGAGGCAGTCTTCTGTACCAGCTCTTTGTGTGAAAGAAAGATGGGTGTCCAGATGGCTTCTGGGAGATAAGGGTTACCCTTTCCAAACCTCGCTAATGATTCCAGCCATGATTCCTTGCAGTAATGATGAGGAGAGATTCAACATGGCCCATTCGGCCACCAGAGTCATATTAGAGTAGGCATTTGGAATACTAATCATAATAGAGCACCAGTTTGGAATGCTAAAGACACAATTCCTCCGTCTGGACAGGTTGAGTGACTAATCCTTCAGCCTGAGTAACCAGAGTTGTCATTGTCTGCTACGTTCTGTACAGTTATATACTGGAGATCAGAGTTCAACTACAGGAGGAGGAGGAGAAACCATCACGGGAAAGAGACGAAGGTGCAGCAGAGAGCAGGTGAATGTGGATGATCCGGAAAGACATTCTGTGCCTGGTCCAAGTAATGTCAGAGGTGTTTTGATAAGGGACACATTGTACTAGAAATAAATGACTCATCAGCATATTCATACAGACACCCAGTATCTGCTCTTTCACAATCTCCCCACAACATTGTAATCACAAATGTTACATTTCTTACAATTCCCAATAACTAATTCCCAAAGTCTATTCCTCCTCCTTTCCCCAGTAGCTCATGAATGCCAAGGGAATAAAAGGTGAAAATTAGTGTCATTGATGGTGATAGACTTCTCCAGAAGACCAAACAGATGCAGCACATTCTGGGAAACAGTCTGCAGTGCCTATACATGGGTTCAATACTCCATTATCATCCTTCATTTGCAAGCAGGGCCTATGTAATCTGACTCCCAAAGCTGCTCTGATGTCTGATGTCTCTGGACCCTCCGATCGGAAACATCATCATCATCTTCATCCCCTCACCCACCTTCTTAACACTTGTGCCCCTGGGTGCTTGTCTCTTGAGCTGATGCTTGGAAATGATGGGATGGATGATGGTGTGAATGATGGGCCTGGAAAGTGGATCGTGTAGCGCTCATTTTGAGGCGAAGAACGGGCACTGAAGGGTCCAATATGGCGTACGCCGTGCATGCTGCCATTTGTTTTCTCAGGCGAACGGCAGCAAACCAGCAATCTTTAAAGGGACCGCTGGAGCCTGCAAAAAAAAAAGCACTTACGCGAATGTGGAGCCAGAAGGAGCAGGAGAGCTGCTTTCGGTTCCACATTAAAACTGCAGGTCTCTGCCAGTCATTGCGATTGGTGCATTGCCTCTTGTGGTGCGATTGGCAGCGTGCCAGTCGTGTCCTGATGATGCAAGAGGACCAATTTCGAGTGGTCCTCTTGCTCATCAGATTTGGACTAGCAGTTCGTAGTTACCACTGGCTTCTCACCCAAACCAATTTCTAGGCTATGTGTGCCGGCAAGGTGGCAGCCAATGTGGGATGGCTCCGTTTCTTTCATTTCATCAAGGGCATCTGGCTGGGTATGGCCTGTGTGTAGGACAGAGTGATAGAAATTAATGTGGCCATTAAACAGTGAGATAAAATGAATAATCCAGAGTACAATGCAATTACATAAACCTGTTGCTGCTACGTGCCCATCAATTTCTCCAACTCCAAATCATTCTGCCACCAGATGATATACAATGGCATGTGCCTCCTTTATCGGAGGTCAATTCACATTTATTTGCCAAACCTCCCGCTGTGGACTTCCTCTCCTTTGCTACTCCATCTTTCCTGTAACACAAAGACTGCCAATATTATATGTCTGTCTCATTGTGCTCATGTGGGAATTCAGAAGGGGACCAAGTGATCATGCAAACTGTAATATAGAGAGGGCTGGCAGTGAACGTTTCATTTGGGTGCACGCAGGATGCTAGTGATTTTGCAACCTCTTGCCATTGAACTGACAACTGCGTATGAGCATTGGTGGTTCACAATGTCTGTACTGGAAGCACATGCAACACTGAGACATTGATTGTGCCAAGACCACCACAAACTTGGTTGTCCTGGCAAGATCTTCAGTGTGATGGGTGGCACACTTACCTTGCCTATTCATAATTTTTTTTCTGGCATTGAGTTGCTAATCTGAGGGTTGGGGAGGTGAAACTACCAACTTCAAGTACATCTAGTTCCTAAACCCTCACTACGGATTGAGATTTATCTCTTTCCTTGTGTGCCGAAGAATAATGCTCACTTTACCCTCATTGCTTCCATAAGTACCTCCATCTCAGTGTAGCTGAAGTTAGAGGCTCTCTTCGCTGCAGGCTTTCTGGCTGCCATGACTTTTCAGCTCTTCCCCAATGCTTCAACTGCTGCCACATTTCCTTTAACCTGCTACAGGCCTTTAAGTCCTGTAGCAGTGTGACAGTGTCTGTCCCAAGGATGAACACAGTCAATCCCTGGTAGGTCTCCAATGGGAGGCCACCGAAAAATATGCTGATGAGCTACCTTCAGGAAATCCTTTGGGGTTAGCAGCAAGGCCATTGGAAGAGCAGAAGTGCACATACACTGCATTTCTGCCAACAGAGTGTTGCATCAGGAAATCTAGGCCAATGTTTCTCAATAGAGTACTGGACTCTCAGCTGAAGAAACATGTGTTTGAATTCCAATCATGGTTGCTTCTCACACTTGAGCTTCACTAGAGTGCCAGTTTTGGCCTTGTTACTTTGTTAAGGGGTGAAGGGGATGAAAAACTGCTGAGTTGAGTAAAATAGGGAATCCATGTCACATCTCCTGAAACTCATTTCCTGGCTGTAACTGTGCAGTGGCTTAGTGCCCATTCACGAATTTTTAGGGTGGGCCAAAATGCCCTGGATGAGCAAATGTATTGTTGAGGGGAAACTAGAGGAGGAGAATTCAAGAAAGAAAATTAAAATATCCAGGAGATGGAAGTATCACAACAAGTTGGAGATGCAGACAAATTCTGTTAAAAGTAAGTTTAATTAGCCGGGAAGCCATCTTCGCTCATATCTGCAATGCCTAGTTCCACTGCTACTGACTGATCCTCGAACTGATCTCTGGGGATACATTACTTCTACACTAAGCTTTTAAATAAAGAATCCTCTCAGTGCTGTAACTTTCTAAAGGCATAGTAAACTCTATTTGGATAGATAGTCAAGCATCTCACTCAGACAATCTCAGCTTTTTTACCACTGCAGTCTGTATAACGGAACTGAAGAAAACTCTCTCTGACAAGGAACCGATTCCATGACTCAATGGTGTAGTCCTAACCAGAGGAATTTGGGGAAATCAATATTCAGACTGGCTTTTCAGTGAAACTTGCTGCTCTCAGGATTGCATGCTGCTCATTCCTGCTTGATAAGAACACTTGACCACATTTTCCATATTTCTGCTATTTCACAATCACCAAATGAAATTAGAGCCTCAAAAATACATCTTGATGCACTGAAATAAAAAAAATGCTCAAATTTATCCAGTCAGCTTTGCTAATGAAAATGAAAATCAGGTTTCATATTGAGGTACCAGTACATAAGGCACTGCATACATGAAAATGCAAGTCTGTAATAACCATGGATTTTTAAAATTTGTTTTCAGGATGCCCCTTCCTAGGTGCCCTGAGAACTGCAGGTTTGTATTGATAACTGAGTGGCTTGCAAGATTACTTCAGAGGGGCATTAACAAACAGTCACATATTGTGCAATTGGTATCACATGGAGGTGATAGATTCCTTTAGTAAGCCAATGAAATTTTTATGATGGCCCAGCAGCTTTCATCGTCTTTTTTTTCTGGTGTATTTTATTTATTTATTAATTTCAATTTCACAACTTGCCATGGTGATATTTGAACTCCGACCTCTAAGTCTAGCACTAGAGGCACTACACTACTATATCCTTATATTCTATCTGCTTCAGTTACAATACAACAGCTTGCATTTCTGTAGCACCTATTAGGTACAAAGAAACATCCCAGGGCACTTTACAAGGTGGTGGATAGCAACTTGGATACTGAGCAGGGAGACAAAGGAAAGGGGATCAGGTGTAAGCAAAAGCTAAGAACATAAGAACATAAGAAATAAGAGCAGAACCAGACCATCCGGCCCCTTGAGCCTGCTCCGCCATTCAACAAGATCATGGCTGATCTTCTACCTCAACCCCATTTTTCTGCACCATCCCCATATCCCTTGATGCTTTTAATATCTAGAAATCTATCAATCTCTGTTTTGAATGTACTCAATGTCTGAGCCTCCACAGCCCTCTGGTGTAGAGAATTCCAAAGATTCACCACCCTCTGAGTGAAGAAATTTCTCCTCATCTCAGTCCTAAATGGCCTACCCCTTATTCTGAGACTGTGACCCCTGGTTCTCGACTTACCAGCCAGGGGAAACATCTCCTTGCATCTATCCTGTTGAGCCCTGTAAGAATTTTGTATGTTACAATGAGATCACCTCTCATTCTTCTAAACTCTGGAGAATACAGGCCTAGTCTACTCAATCGCTCCTCATACGACAATCCCGCCATCCCAGGAATCAGTCTGGTGAACCCTTGTTGCGCTCCCTCTATGGCAAGTATATCCTTTCTTAGGTAAGGAGACCAAAATTGTACACAATACTCCAGGTGTGGTCTCACCGAGGCCCTATATAATTGCAGTAAGACATCTTTACTCCTGTACTCAAATCCTCTTGTAATAAAGGCCAACAAACATTTGCCTTCCTAATTGCTTGCTGCCATGGTATTATAATGACAGGCCAGTCCTCTCGTGCTAAGCCTGCTGTCAACTTTTGCATTCCTTCTCTCCCCATCAGTTATTACTCACTGATGAACTCCAGCAAGATCCCTCACTGTTACAACCTCAGCAAAGCTACTTATCAGTATCATATAGAATAACTCATTCACATCCCTGTTTTGCAATAGAAACACATGCTGAATATGCTTGGAAATAAGCAACAGCTTAGCAGTTTACGATGCCACCTTAGTATTTCAATGATTTGCAGCCATGTAACACACTCCTTCGAGTTTGCTATCCCAGGTACACATTTACATATTGTGCGATTTTTGTCTGAAATGTATTGCAACAGAATTAAAGAGCAGCTAGTTCTACAAAGTGACAGCTGGAAGCAAAGGCCAGTTGCCATTAGAACTGGATTTTAACTCCTACCCACTGTGCACAGAGGTTGCTATTACTGCAACCTCTGCTATCGTTCCCACTTGGAAGCCACGCATAGTCCACACCCAGGAGATTCTTATTTCAATTTTAATTAGTTCTCAACAGAACTATAAATAATATAAACATACGGGATTATAAGCCTGAGAGCACCACAGTGGAGGAAGAAAAAAATAGAAAAGCAGCATAATCCCTTCTCAAGTATGGGGACTAGTTATTTATCAAATGTAATTTTTTTTTAATTAAATCAGAAATCATTTGCGTTATATCTTTAAAAATAGCTCTGCATGAAGGGAATGAAAATTTTCATATCGTTAATTTTAATAAAGTTTGGCATAAATATAAAAAGAAATACCATTTTGTACTCATACTGACATTTTCCACTGAAGTTGTCGAGTTTCATTTTCTAAATATTGAAAACTTGATGCTACATTGATTTTTACAGCCATTCTCCCACAGAGTGAGCAAATCAGAGAGAGGACCTTCCCAGGTGGTTCTCGTGCATCTCTGCGTGGCCATGTGTAAAGCTGCCGGAGGCAGTCTCTAGAGCGGTCTCTCACCTGGGAGAGCAGGAAGACTGAAAAGTGGAAAAATAATGAAGTAATTTACAAAGAAAATCAACACAATACTCCCATCTTTAATCACACCACTTAAAAAGTAACTGTAAAACAGTTATTAATTTAGTCTGAATAGTCAGCAATGTATTTCCAGTAATAATTTTCCATTTTCAATCAGCTCTACTTAGGCAGTAGCTGTGGCTCAGTGGTAGCTTTTAAAATGCTGTTCTGGTCCGGCCATAGATAGAGACTTGAGCACTAAATCCAGGCTGACACTTCAGTGCAGTAGTGAGGGAATGCTGCACTGTCAGGGTTGCCGTCTTTCAGATGGGACGTTAAACTGAGGCCCTGTCTGCCCTCTCAGGTGGACATAAAAGATCCCACGGCACTATTTTGAAGAAGAGCAGGGGAGTTCTCCCCGGTGTCCTGGCAAATTATTATCCCTCAACCAACATTACTAAAAATCAGATGATCTGGTCATTATCACATTGCTGTATGGATTCTTGATGAGTGCAAATTGGCTGCCCTGTTTCCTACGTTACAACAGTGACTACACTTCAAAAAGTACTTTGGCTGTAAAGCGCTTAGGGACGTCCTGAGATCGTGAAAGGCTACATAAATGGGAGTTTTTCTTTCTTTAAAAGTGCAGAAAGCACTGCTCATGACTTACAACATGAGGAATGCTATTACTTTGCATAATGGAACAGTTGAGTGGAGTTGCTTTGAGGACGGTTGTTGAGCTGTGACGGGTCCACTCGTGGGTCAAAATCTAACCCACTGGAATTACTTTTATCAGTGCGGCTGGATTTTTCTCTTTTTCTAACCAATCTTCACCATGCATACTTACCAAAATTCAGGACCATCCCATTTATCAGTAGTATGTTTGTTCCGTGAATACAAAAGAGGAGTGCTTTCTTGGAACAGAATGAAACAACGTGTCGATTTAGCAATCTGGATCTGCATCTTAAAAGTAGCATCTGGCCTATAATGTTGACTGTTGTTCTGGTCTCTCTACAAGTACAAGTGGAATTTAAGACCAATTCCATTCTTGACCATGTGTTTTGTCTTGCTGGAAGCTGCGCTCCCACTGGCTGTACCTTGCTGTACCTGCAAAGGCAATCGATAGGAGTGGTAATATCTTCCCAACATCACTAAAACTCATTCAATTGTTAGAGTAATGGAAAACAAGGGTTATGCCAGAGAGAACAGCTGGTAAGAGCAGATAAATCCTCAACAGCTGTTCTTAACTGTTTTTTCGTTGGGTCTTGACAGACTGGGAGAGATATACACTTATTATGTGAGCTTAGTGCCCTTCAAAGTCTGAAAAGCTTATATCAGTAAATACTGCCTTTTTTTGCACAGTATCTGGAGTTTGCATTAGGACAGTGGGGAGGAGCCCTCTGACCACTGCAAGTGAATCTTGCTCTATTAAGTGCTATTTTAATGGCTATATTTTAACAGGGCACTACACATAAAATCTTGCTTCTTCAGGGACAATTGTTGAGCAAGACTCAGTTCAGGCTGCAACTTGCTCAAAAAAGATTGCTGATTCTCAATAGAAAATGCTCTTGTAGTAAAATTCCACTCTCAAAGCACTAGAAAAGATTTCTTTAGAACTATATTTTTTTATGTTAAAGGCGCTACATAAATGCAAGCTGTTGTTGTGGAAAGCTGGGAATTAGAGGCTGCAACATATTTCCTGAACTTGGCTGAATTTTGAGGTTATCTGTAAAGTGGGTTATAGCCTTATTAAAAAAAAATCAGCCATGGTTTATTCTCTATGTATCATGAACCAGCGGTGAAGATGACACAGTTCTGAATACCCGCAAGACAGAACAAATTGAAACTGCCTCTCATCAATTATATTAAAACGAGGTTCATGGGAATAACTTGGTAACCACTTCCAAGTATCCATTAATCTCCATGTAACATACACAAGACTTGCTGAAATGTGTTTTTTCTATGGTACCATGACCATACATGGGAAAAGTAAATGAGCTAAATAGCAAATTGGAACTGGTAATGGAGGGAGGAGATTTGCTGGCAGTCTGAGTACAACAGCATGGGATGGATTGGCTATTCCTGTATTGTGACATCTTAACTGAAGTGATATCTGAGAATTTTGCCCATTTATCGTGAAGTGTAATGTGTACTTTGTGACTAGTGGATTGTTTTTCAGAGATGGGAAGGGCAAGTGTCTTCTGTGGTGATCACATGTATCGTTATGGTTGCAATTGAACTTTAATACTGCCCGGCAGTGGATAATATTTTTTTAAAAAGGCTAACAACATCCTCAAACAGTCAACACTGCCACTTTGGCATATGGATTCCAAGTATCTTGGCTATCCCATCGCACAGTTGATTTTAACACCATCATAATTTATATTTTTATTTAAAAGAATAAATACAATGATTTGTAACATTTCTGACATGCAACAATTTTTTTTAACTCAGCTGCTTTCGTGGAACACAACTCCTTTAACATGTGCCCTGGCTTTTGCTGTTTCCCAATTTATTTTTTATTTGTGAGTCTTCTCTCTTTGCTCTGCTCCAACTGCAGTCAGGGGAACATAATGCCTTTTCCATGGAATTCTATATGGGCTCACTTTGACTGATTAAAAAAACATGCTGTTCAGTGGGGAAGAAGAGGGAGAGCTATTCCTAGTTATTCTTCTCTCCCCTAATTCAAAGCACTCTTCTGCTGTGCCTTACTCTGAGCAGTGAAATTCTTTTTCAGTGGAAGGATTTGATAATGAATGTTGGTCCAGATCCACCAACTGCTTGTTAATTGTATGATTTGTATCAATTGGAGTTAATTGTATTCAGGTGGTGGGCATCGATTGGGGACTCTCTTGGATCCTTTTTATAGGAGAGCTTAGCGAGGGTGTGGGTTGTGCAAGAAGAAATTCTGTGAATAAAGGCTGGAAAGCATCTAAAGACCGGGCTGTAGTATTTGTTCCTTCACCACATGGCTATCCAGTTTTTAAACACCACTGAACGTGAATCTAGTGTGTGACCTTTAGGTGATTGAGGCTATGTGGCACAGTAATAATACAATATGAGATCAAAAAATTTAGGAAAGAAAATGTGGTGTGGATAATAATAGACCTTATTCTAATGGTAATAGTAAAAGTGAATTGGTTAAATGATCAATCACTTAAGGCAAGATAAAGTTAACATGCCAATCACTTTACTTGTGGAAAATGGGTCTCAAGATAGCCAAAACATAACAGCAAGGCTGTACATATGAAGCAACACAGATGTGAGGCCTGTTATCAAGAGTTTGAAAATATGGAGATGCAGAGCAGCAAAGGTGCAACAAGAAAATCATAGATTTGCCAGCAAGGTCGATTAAAAAGCTAAAGCAGCCAGGTTGACAGCTGTAGAGACCCAAGTGACAGGAATAACAATTGGTGGAGCTGAAACAGTCAGTAAAGAGAGTGGAATGCCAAAAAAGGGCAGGTGGAGGTAAAAAATGTCAAGGAAGGGGCAGTTTGAGAAACATACTAGGCATGAAGGGCAGCTGGAGATGAAGAAATAGCCATGAAAAGGCAGTTGGATCCAGAAAAAGACCAGGAAGGGACAGCTGGGAAAGACATTGGACATGAAAGTTAGCTGGGACTTAGAAAATAGCCAGGAGGAAGCAGCTGGATTCAAGAAATGGCCAGGAAGAGGCAACTGGGAACATATACTGGGCATAAAGGTAGCAGAACTTAGAAAATCCATGAAGGAACATCTGGAGAACTGCAGTGGAGAGGAAAGTATAAATAGATAAAAAGCAACACCAGTCGGGACAGGCATTAAGGCCTTGTTTTGTCTTGTATTTAGTGCCTGGAGGGACAGGTATGCAAGCAAAAATTATTTTGCTGTTAATTTGGTCGTAAGTACATTTCTTGCTGTAAATGTACACAATTCATCTGTGGAAAAAATTGAAACCATAGTAAATTGATTTGAACTCTTAATTAGGCAGAATCACTGCCATACATGAGATTCCAGACTAATTACTTCCGCAGTCTAAAGTTGGTGTTAACATTACCTAATCTCAAATTCTGAGGTCAGAACACCTTTCACCTTTCAGCTGGGAGCTTTCAAACAGCGGTGATTTCACAGCTCTGCTACACTGAAGGTATTATTAGAAGATGCCAGTGAACACATAGGAAGGAGTAAGGAGCAACATGTGTACGTGATGAAATGATGTTGTAATAACTAAGGATGTAAGAGACCTAGAAGTCTTAGTTGCCTCAATGCTCACCATATCCAGCCAATGCAGAGTAACAATCAACAAAACCAATATAACGTTGAACTATATTGCCAATACAGTAGAATACAAGTCAGAGGAAGTCGTGGTCAAACTGTACAGTGCACTGGTCAGACCACACATTGAGTACTGTGTCTGCTTCTGATCATCGAGAAACAAGGGAGATGTTCAAGTGCTGGAGGCAGTGCAGAGGAGAGCCACAAGGCTGATCCGTAGTATCAGGGGTCTGAATTATAAAGAAAGACTGGAGAGACTTGGGCTTTTCAACCCGCAAAGGAGAGATGTCTGAGAGGTGATCTTACAGGGGTATTTACGATAGTAAATGGTACGGAAAAGAATAGTCCAGAATACTACTTTAAATTAAACAGTGGGAGTAGGACAAGGCGACACGGGTTCAAACTGGAAAAAGGTAATTACGATGGACCAAATGGCTTTCCTCATCTATAAGTATCTGGTGATCTTGGGAATGCTAGCAGTCTTCATTAGGCATTGAACCTACAGGTGCACTGGCACCTGGAGGTATCTGGAAGCTGGCCATCAGACTGCAGTTCCTGCTCAGTGGCCACAGGCTGTAACACTATTGTGAGCACTTCATGTCAATCAGATGCAGGTTGTTGTTAATCAGCCATCAGATTATGGAGCAGTGTTAAAACCAAATGGAAGGGGCCGTTCACACCATTTGAAACATATAAAGTATATTTTAAAGCCTCAGAAACTACCGGGATCTTGTCCTTAACAAAATAGGAGTCCAGTCATGTGCTTTCCATGCAACCAGCAACAATATATCAATATTTGGTCAGCCAGAACATACCAACGTAGCGGTTCAAGAAGGCGGCTCACCACCACCTTCTCGAGGGCAATTAGGGATGGGCAATAAATGCTGGCCTCGCCAGCGACGCCCACATCCCGTGAACGAATAAAAAAAAAAGCTGACCTGCACCAGAATGGTTGGAGGGGATGGCAACCGTGATTTTAGGAATAAAATGCTCACATCCTACTGACAGATAATTTAACTACGTAACTACGTAAAATGTCTTTTACTTCACAGCTGGAAATATCTATTCCTTGCTGGTGGTGTTTACACCCACTTAACAGGAAATTGGCCATTGCTAAATAAAGAAATACTTGCTTCACAAAGTTCACAGCACAGGAGCAGGCCGTTCGGCCCATTGTGCCTGAGCCGGCTCTTTGAATGAGCAATCCAATTAGTCCCATTCCCCTGCTCTTTCCTCAGCCCTGCAAATTATTTCCCTTCAAGTATTTATTGAATTCCCTTTTGAAAGTTACTATTGAATCTGCTTCCTCCACCCTTTCAGGCAGTGCATTCCCGATCAGAACGACTCGCTGCGTAAAAAAATGTTTCCTCGTGTTTTATAAAGGTTTAGCATAACTTCCTTGCTTTTGTACTCAATGCCACGTGCTTTTTTAACAGCCATTCCATCTTGTCCTGTCACCTTCAAAGATTTGTGTACATAAAAGTTTGCTGAAAGGTATTTGGTTAATGCACGAGGATAATTTTAACTTTATCCGCTCAGCGGAAAGCTACGGGACTGGATCGGCTGTCCGCTTTGCACCCTGCCCAATTTTACTTTCCATTGAAGTCCCAACTGTAGAAGGAAGCTTCCCAGTCTGTTTTTTTAAATTAATTCATCTGAAGAATTATGTACAACAATTTTTGAATTAAAACCAGAAAATGCTGGAAACACTCAGCAGGTTAGGCAGCATCTGTGGAGAGGGAAACAGAGTTAACATTTCAGGTCGATGACGTTTTATCAGAACAATTTTTGAAGTGCTTCTCTTTCCTATCAGGTCACAGATAACGGGGGCGATCTTGGTGTTCTGCGTTAATCGGGCAGCTTATTGGTGGGGCATACGCAGCAGCCACCCAGAGGAGTCAGTGTTTGGTACTGGGGCCTCATTGTAACATGATCAGTGAACTGCCAACACGAAATGCGCTCCTCAAAAGGCTGATCTGGAGGTGGGAAATCGGGCGGGACCGCTTGTGAAGGGCCTGCAGCAGCAGCTTAAAGGGGAGGTGTATTTGGCATTGGGAATATGAAGAAGCAGGATTTTTGAGTGGCAGGCAATTGTGCAGAACCTACAACAGCAAAAAACATATTAGTGCAAACCCTTTAAGGTGAAAAAACTGCAAGCAACTGCCATAAAAAAAATGTATCCAAAAGCTCCGTTCAGCTTTCCCGGACAGCAGCCGTAGATCTCTTTAATAATGATTGGAAATGGCCGCCCCCTGAATTGTACAGTCCTTATTTGGTAGGTGGGAGCGGGAACTGGCGGTAGTCGGAGGGCAGGGATGAAAATGGTGTTGAGGTCTTAACTGTTTCATTTGACCCTGATTTGCATATACATATGAGGATCCTGCCTGTTTCCAATGGGCGTTCTGGCCGCTAGACTACAGGTCCATCCAAAGATAGGTAGACGTCAACGCAGTGGTAAGTCGGCAAGACTACCCGCCGCTTGATTTTGGTTCCGCTTCTGCCCCATTTTTAAGTGCAAACAGGGCGGCAGTGACGTGAAAATTGTCCCCAATATATCTGCACTCAATGTATTACAGTGAGAACAGGCATATTTCAGAGTGTCACACTGAAGGGGTGTGATGTATCAGTGTCTTGCAATAAAGAGTGTGAGGTCTGTCAGAGTACTGCAGACAGGGTGTGTGTTACTGTGAGGATTTTGGGGTATGTCAGAGTGCCATATTCAGGGGTGTAGGTATGCCAGAGTTTTTTAGTGAAGAGTGTGGGGTGTTTTAGAGAGTATTATAATGAGGAGTGTGGAATATATTTTAGTGGGGAGTCTGGGGTGTATCAGAGGGGGTTCTGGCTGTGGTATGCATAGATCAAGAAGTATGATATTGAGAATATCAGAGCACTAATGAAAAGATACACAGGATGAAATAACTTCTGAAATGTTCATTTTTGTTTTTTTTTATACAAACTCACTGCTCATGTGACTTTCACTGTTAGCATGCAATTTGATTAGGAATCAAGATAAAAGAGCTCAGGCTGGAACGGGCTGAGTTCCTTGTCGCTGCTCACTGTACATATCTAATACTCTTGAGTATGATTGCACTGTCTCTGTAAGTAGGGAGTGCGTGATGTGTATCCTTCTTTTGTTTATGTGCAGGAGCCAATTTCACACTGACAGAACTGGGAATCTGTGAGCCCTCCCCTCACCGCAGCACTGCTTATTGTCCAGACATGGGGCTCCTCCATCGTGGATATTCCCTGAGCGACGCTGACTCTGACACAGAAGGTGCCATTTCTCCAGAGCATGCTATTAGGTTATGGGGGAGGGGCATCAAATCCAGACGCAGCTCAGGGCTGTCAAGTCGAGAGAATTCAGCCCTCACATTGACCGATTCAGAGAACGAGAAGGAATCTGATGAGGAAACAGGTATGTGCGTTTAAAAGACCGTAAAAGTACAGCTTTCAGTCTTGCCGCCCCTTGGAAATGAGAAGCTGCTGTTCATTGTGGTCTCTGCTGTTTTTGCTGCCGTGGTACGGTAAACAACGTAAGTTTGTAAAGAAATCCATTTTACTCCTTCTTCAAGGGGGACTTATGTCATTGTACCACGGTGTTCATGATACTTCAGAAGGCTTACTTTTATTTCATGGTTTAGGTCCATAGAAAGATCAGAGAATGGCCATGCAAGATAATGAACTGCCAATTATGAAGTCATGGCACTGGCATCTTACCATGGTCCAATATCCAGTTTAGTAGCTAAAGGTTTGAAAAAAAATAATCATTTTGATCAGGATTGTTCCCACTTTCAGGGCACAAAAATATGTACAACTGAAATTTTTTATAAGGATACGTAAAACACAATCAGTGTGCAGAGATTACTCTGATGTACCTTCTGGTGAGGCTAAAATTATTTAATGAATAATTTTAAACTCTTGCACCATTAAAGCAATGGCATGTAGCAACCAAGCTGACTACAGTATCCTGTGGTAAGATCATGGTGCTACACCGTTATTAGAGGGTCACATGTTGACCCTCTCACCTTATTATCGAATCTCTTTACATGAGAGCAATAACATGTTTGTACTGTAACTGGGGTACCAGGCTTTACTTTGCCAGGAGGTTTCCTACTTCCACTTGTGAATGTGTTACGGCAACATATGGCCAATTTATATGCTAACAACGAAGAGCATTCTATTTACTGGAGGAGAAGCTAATCTTTTAAAGCAGGATTTGATTATGCTTAGATGCCTCTTTTGACTTCTGGTTGGCCTTTGTGTGTTTGTATTTTTTTGTGTATGTGTGTCTCCAATTTTGATCCCCATACATTGACTCTATGTAAAAATTGCAGGGGAGGGTGACTAAAGTAAACCTTGCCTAGGAGCACTTATAATGATGGGGTCCAAAAGGTGGGGTCATTTACTTTGGCTTAGTGGTGATATGATTGAGATTTTTAAATGGATGAAAGAATTGAACTAGATCTGGTTGGATAGATCATTCAGGATGGATAAGGATTGTAAGACTAGAAGACATGTTTGAAAATACATAAGCAAAGAGTTAGGTTAGATGCCATGAAGTATTTCTTTTCAGTCATTGTCCTCTGGAAAAGAAATACCTAAACATGCAATGGGGATGGATACATTACAATGCTTTGAATGGGAACTTGACAAGCTCTTGAGTGAAGAGGCTGTTTCTCATTATAAAAGGTAAATTGCTAGTTAGCTTAAAGAGTTATGAGTCATAATGTTCTCCTTTGCCTGATTGCCTTAGGGAGTTAGAGAAGAATCTCCTAGAGTTTTTCCTGAATTGGCCGATGATTTTTTTTCCTTTTTTTTGCCTCTCCCAAGATAGATTTAGGTCATTGGTGTATGTGGTTGCATCATGTCTGGACAGAGTGTGCTTGATGGACCTAAGGTTCTTTTTCCTACCCTTCTTTTCATATGTTTGAATGTGTGTGAGACAACCTGTTATGTAACACTCTCTGACATGGCATAGCAGAGTTGGGGACAATATATTTTTTTCAAAATCTTTTGATATAAATGAAAATCTTAACAGTAGATTTAAGGTCAACACTGATGAAGCTTCTTTTGTTAGATGAGCTCACTGAGGTCATCTAGCTGCCTGAAGCTTCTTTCAACCCACATAGCTGCCTCTGGACCCAAATGTCGGTCACAGACATCAAGGAAACTTAGAACAAACAAGCTACAGAATATATTTTTATTTAAATATTCTTTTGCAAAAGTATAATTGAATCAAAAGAATGAAGGTGCAGCTGGACTTTGAGATATAATTGAAGAGAACATGTTTTAACCGAATGATTCAGCCTTGCAGTCTCAACTTTCAATCAAAAGTTTGGATTGGTCACCTGTCCTGTTGTCCACTGTTGCATAAATTGATCTTAATCATTCTACTCCTTTTGTTAACAGTAGCGGCACTAATAACATGTTGAAGCAGAACCTTTCTGTTACCACTAGATGTCACTAATTCACTTAGCTGCCGTACTGCCATTTGCTGGGATTGCATGTGTTGTTAAAAGTTCACCAATGTAGCAATGGATAATTGCGCAATACTGCGGATCTCCAATATATTGTACCTTAAAGTGAGTCACGGCTGTCTTAATGCGAATGGGGTATCTGTCTATGTCTCTGTCTCTATTCAATTAGGCTCCATTGGTTGTGTGAGGAATTATCTGTCTCAGTGAAGTTAGGGAGTGGAGACAGCTGTTATGCAAATGAGTGGTTATCAGTCTCAGTGCAAGTAAAGGATGGGGACTGTGATTGTTTCATTGTGAAGTGGGGCATGATTGCCTCAGTGCGAATGGTGGCCTATCAATGTGGGCATGCAGCTGATTCTATAAAAGTAGACTGTGTCTGGCTCAGCTTGAATGGAGGCCTGTAATTGTCTGAGTGCAAGTGTGAGCCTGCCACTGTCTCAGTGGGAGTGAGGGGCTCATTGCCAACAGGGTGATGCCCCTCCTCGTGAAAATGTAAGTCGTCCCTGTCCCTGTCCCTGTAGGAGGGATGATGTGGAGATGCCGGTGATGGACTGGGGTTGACAATTGTAAACAATTTTACAACACCAAGTTATAGTCCAGCAATTTTATTTTAAATTCACAAGCTTTCGGAGGCTACCTCCTTCCTCAGGTGAACGATGTGGAAATGAAGTCCTCGGGGGAAGCTTTCTGTCTCACTAGGAATGTGGGCAATGCTGGTCTTAGCTAACAATACTCTACTCACACTGGTAAACTTGTTAGCCTTATTCTGACACTCTTTAGTTATAGATTTTACTTCTTGCAGTCTCAGAAGGTCTTGTTAGCCTTGCAAGATGAAAAAGTGGTTTAGGAAGCAAGTCCCTGGTTGAATTTTGGTGGAAATGTTATCCAGTACTGTGTCAGACAATTGAAACTGGTCTTATAGGTGTCACCTTATGCACAAAAAAATTGCAAATGACAAAGAAAGCCAGGGTTTTATCATTGGATAAGCTGCTTGTACAGAACTCCCACGCTGTTCCCTTTTCTTTTTTAAATAAAAGTCTTCCTTTGTTTCTTCTTACTAAGAGAGTTCTTAATATTACAAACATTTGATATACCTGATTAGTCCTAATTCTGTCCAGAAGTTTTGTTGTAATGACATTCTAAAAGAACAGATCTTTTACAAATGGTGTGCAGGCCACATCCCTCTCTGTACATGCCCGTATCTCACTACCCAGCTTGCCTCGCTGCTCGACCCTGTCAGCAGCAAACTGTGCTTCACCACTTGGCCCCACAGTAACAGTGTGCACTTCACTGGCCAGCCCTATTAGTACATGCTTCTGTCTCACCACCCAGCCCCAAATAACAGTGTGGACATTGCTGGCCATCCCTGGCAATACAGGTCTGCATCTTACTACTGCCCCACAGTAACAGTATGCACCTCGTTGGCCAGCCCTGGCAATACAGGCCTGCATTTTACCATTGGCCCCACAGTAACAGTGTGCACCTCGCTGGCTAGCCCCATTGGTACATGCCTGATTGCTCTGCCCCGTTAGTAAAAGCTTGCGCATTTCTCTCAGCACAGTCCTGTCAATTGAAGCCTGTGTCTCACTGCCTTGTCAGTACAAGCCTGAATCTCAATGCCTGTTGGTACCAATCTGTGCCTGACCATCCAGCCTTGGCAACATCAATATACATCTCAACACCCAGTCCTGCCTGTACCAGTCTGCAGCTAAACACCCAACCGTGTAGCACAGGCCTGTGGTTCATGACTCTGCCAGTATCAATGTCTGTGTAGTAGCAGGAGGTGAGAAGACCACTGCTTCAAGGGTAGTACTTCAGCTGCATGGATATCCAATGAAGTTAGTTTTGTGTCTTCACCTAGAAACTTTTCTTCAAAAAATAAAAAGCAGCTTTTCAGAACTGTTTTAAGAAAATCAGACAGTAACAGAGTTGATTGTTACTCAGGCCACAGTGACGCCATGCAGCCTAAGGCAACAAAAGAACACCACATGGCTCAAAGCAAAGTGACGAGAACATATAGGAAAAGTCAGGAGCAAGAAAAGGCCCTTCAGCCCACCAAAGTTAATCCCTGTAGAATCTTAACTCCCTCATCAAAGCATTCAATTGTATTTAGAATAAACCCAAAGTTTTTGCCTTTACCTCCCTGTCTGGTGGATTATTTGAAACATTTATCATCATTCTTTGCCACTGATATTTCAGCAGGACAACATATATTCCATATTTTACAATTTTCACACTATGCATTTATATTAAGCACAGCCTCCAGTCACTGAAGGGTGAGACGCTACAATGGTACTGTTGCTCTGTCCTTGTGTGCCTGTATGAAATGCAATGTTAATGGGGTGTTTTCCTCCTGCTCATCAGCCTCAGTACACATCAAGGTAGCATACAAGAGAAATCAATGCGATTTAATTCATCTGTTGATCCTAAATTACCTGTAATATAAGGTGGTAACGCAATAGCTTATGTAAAATAAATGTACAAATCTTCTGCACTGTGGTAGATTTCCATGCAGTGCTCCATCACTGCAATGTGGGACACCTGGAAAAAGCATTTCATCCTTAAGAGAACCGTCCAGGGCCCCAAACACTCCTTCCAGGTGAAACAGCAATTTACTTGTATGTTTTTCAATTTTCAATGTGGTCTCCCCTCTACACTGGGGAGATCAAACACAGATTGAGCGATTGCTTTACTTAACACCTCCACTCAGTCCACAAGTGTGACCCTGACCCGCCGGCCGCATGCCATTTTAATTCCCTGTCCCACTCCCACTCTGACCTCTCTGTCCTCGGCCTCTTACACAGTTCCAATGAAGCTCAACGGAAGCTCGAGGAACAACACCTCATCTTTCAATTAGGCAGTTTACAAACTTCTGAACTCAACATTGATTTCAATAATTTCAGATCATAACCACTGCTCCCATTTCTTTCGGGCAGCAGGTGCTGGTAATGGTTCTAATGTTGCCATTTACAGCTCCTCTAGATCCATCTTTTGTTTCTTTACTTGTCCATTACCACCTTCCTTGCCTTGCACCATCATCCCTTTTATCTTTTAATCACTCCTGCCCTCCACATTATCAGAGATCTTCCCTTTTGTTCTTCCCTCCTCTCCCCTCCCCCCACCTTTTCCTGGCTCTGTACTTGCTTAAAAACTGTTTAATCTTCAACTCCATCCAGTTCTGACGAAGGGTCATCGACCTGAAATGTTAACTCTGTTTCGTTCTCCATAGATGCTGCCTGATTTGCTGAGTATTTCCAGCATTTTCTGTTTTTATTTCATTCTTAAGAGATGCTGATTTGACAAAATAATCTTCTTGCAATTAATTGGGTGTCATGCCCTTAAATAGTTGTACCAAATTGATGGTGCTTGGTGTAAGGTTCAAGCATTGAATAAGTGGCTTTATTTGGACCCAGGAACCTTGAGAGCTGTGTGGTGACAAGCTTGCCCAGACTTGAGATAAGCCTCTGATTGTGCAGTGGCTAATGAGAAACTGATGGATTTTATACAATGGTGTATGACTTGTAACCAACAATCATTTTTTCTTTTCCTTTTCCTTTTTTTTTAAGCAAAGGAGGTTGCAGTAAGTTTGCTTCGAGTCTGCCCTTGTGTTTTACGATCTGTGAAAGGATCTAAGAAGTTTGCACGCTGTTTTGTAGATCCATCTGTGTTCCTGGCTCCATATCAATGCATGTACAAAGAACTTTACACCAATTCGAACAGGAAAGTACTAAGTGTAGAACCGCTAACCCGAGAGAAAATCTTTGCACACAACAGTGGTTGTCAAAAAAAATAAATCAATTCCAAAGGGAATGTAGAATTTTCTGTATTGAACAGGGTACATGTGAGATTTGGGGGCTCGGTCTATGTGCGGACCAGAACTGCATTTTAAAAGCCACTTTCCATCTCTTGCAATTTATAAAGGAAAGAAAGACTTGCATTTATATAATGCCTTTCACGACCTCAGGATGTCCCAAAGTGGTTTACAGCCAGTGGAGTACTTTTGAAGTGTAGTCGTTGTAGTAATGTAGGAAACACAGCAGCTAATTTGCACAGCAAGATCCCACAAACAGCATTGTGATAATGACCAGATAATCTGTTTTAGTGATGTTGGTTGATTGATATATATTGGCCAGGACACCGGGAGTTCTCCCCTGCTCATCTTCAAATAATGTCATGGGATCTCTTACATCCGCCTGAGAGGGAAGACGGGGCCTCTGTTTAAAATCTCATCTGAAAGACAGCACCTGCGACAATGCAGCACTCCCTCAGCACTGCACTGACAGGCTAGCCTGGTTTTTGTGCTCAAGTCTCTGGAATGGGGCTTTAACCCACAGCCTTCTGACTCAGAGGCGAGTGTGCTACAACTGAGCAAAGGCTGACACCTTAAATAAGGAAAATATCTTTATGCCAAAAGCAAAATACTGCAGATGCTGGAAATCTGAAATAAAAACAGAAAATGCTGGAAAAATTCAGCAAGTGAGGCAGCACCTGTGGAGAAAGAAACAGAGTTAATGTTTCAGGTTGAAGACGAAAGATCTTTGACTTGAAACGTTAATTCTGTTTCTTTCTCCACAGATGCTGCCTCACTTGCTGAGCTTTTCCAAATATCTTTACATAGAAGGTTGTTACAGCAAGAAATGTTTTGCCACAGGAAACCTTGCATTTTTAAAGAAAAACTTGGATAGTTAGAAACAGAGGAAGATATAGGTCCATGGGGAGAGAATGAGCTGTGGGGTTAGTTTTGGACTGCCCAAGAAAAGAGTTAGTATAGACACAAGGGGCTGAGTGGACTCCATCTGTGTTGTAAACTTACATGGTGCTATGGTATGGAATAGAAAAAGTATATCCTAAGTTCAATTGGTGCTTAAGAGGACCCTCCCATGTTCCTAGATTAAAAAGGGGAAAAGGCAGCATGTAGACCCACTGCTAATTTCTGTCCAGTGAATCTGGAAAGTTCACATGTGTGAAAATCAGCTAACGGATTAGGTTTGGTCCCTAGTGTCCCGTATGTTTGAATAGCCTGTTCCCGCTCACAGTCCAGACTCAGACATTTTGAATGGCCACTCAGACATGGGTATCTTGGACTTACATTGAACTGTACTTAGGATTTTAGGATAGCAGTAACTGCTGAAATCTGGCTGGATTTTTCAATGTGAAGTTTGGACAAATCATTTTCACACTTAAACCACATGGAGATCATTGCTGACTTTAAAAGGACATAGCAGAATGACCAAGAGGACT
The DNA here is from genome assembly GCF_035084215.1 of Heptranchias perlo. Taxonomy (NCBI): domain Eukaryota; kingdom Metazoa; phylum Chordata; class Chondrichthyes; order Hexanchiformes; family Hexanchidae; genus Heptranchias; species Heptranchias perlo. The sequence continues at coordinate 21,859,693 of NC_090338.1, forward strand.
GAATGGACTCTCAAATGATTACTTGAATTTATTATGTAAATGTCTCCCAGGCTACCAAATTTGACTCAGTAGCCCAGCTAAATGTGAACTGCTCCCATTGTAAGGTTAGAATTCTCACTGCAACATTAAGTTACTGGAGGAAATTAATTTGAAAGAAGGAATGAAGTACAGCCTTGGTATGAATGACAGTAAAAGGAATAGAGGTGAGCAGGAGGCAGAGATGTAACCAAGGATCAGAGAAGGGTAAGCAGACAGAGATGCAGGGAAAGATTGGAGTCAGTTGTAACCTGAAAATCAGCCAGTTTAGTTTTCAGCTTTCTGCTACTGAAAACTAGCTCCTTTACCCTGGGGGTTTTTCTAATGGAATTTTCCAGTGTTCCTCCCCACAGACGAAAAGCATGGAGACAACAGTACCAAGTTCAAGAAAGAGTGACATGTACATGGATGGATTTATTCACTGTGGCTGGCAAAAATGCATTCAAACTGATTTAAAGGAAATGACTGAAGGAAACTTGTCTCTCTGGCTTTAACACTTTGGGAAAACACTACTTGGCTGCTTTTGGCATGGGGCCCGGAGAAATGTCTTGGTCCTTCTGGTGCTCTCAGTATGGTGGGAAGTCATGACGATTGAAAATAAGGATTCCAAAAAAGCAAAGATGTGTCAAAATATTTCCTACAAAGGATAGAGTAGATATAGAGAAGCTATTTCCTCTGGTGAGGGAATCCAGAACAAGGGGGCACAATCTTAAAATTACATGTAAGCCATTCAGGAGTGAAATCAGGAAGCACTTTTTCACACAAAGGATAGTGGAGATGTGGAATTCTTTCCCCCAAGAGGCTGTGAATGCTGGGACAATTGAAATTTTCAAGGCTGAGAATGATAGATTTTTATTAGGTAAAGGTATCGAGGGATATGGATCAAAGGCAGGTAAATGGAGATGAGGTACAGATCAGCCATGATCTAATTATATGGTAGAACAGGCTCGAGGGACTGAATGGCCTACTCCTGTTCCTATGCTGCATCAATGGCTCCCCAGCTAAAGGGTTTAAGAATTTCTGTTCTTTTCTTATTAGTGAATGGTTGGCATGTTGCAATATTTTTTCCTTTTCAGGCATTTGCACCACATTATTAACAGTAGCCAATTAGACAGAATTGGGAGACATGTTGATCAGGAGAGAGACAGAGAACACTGGATTTTGAATTCAGTAGAACAATTTTTAAAATATTTCCTTCCCATATCCTATATTTGGGGCTAAATCTCCCTGCAATAGGATGGCAGCACTGCAATGTAGGGGCTGGGCTGAGGTACTACAACTTTTACTATTTGCACTTCATTCCATTAAGAAGGAGGGTGCTATGTCTTAAAGATGGCAGGAACCTATCATTTGGCTTGAGTTGAAATCAGTATGACAACACAAGGAAAGAGTGGTAGTGGGAACTGCAGTATTTTCATACCACCACACTTGTGATGTCACTGATATGTAAATTTGTTTTAAAATTATGTCTTAAATGTCTGAAGTGAAGCATTTTGCGGCTGTTGATTTCAATCTCATTCTCACATTTGTACAATACAATTAGTTGGCACGCCTCAATAGTTCCATCACCATTTATCTACTGATGGTCATAATGAACATTTCAGCGTGGTTTATGCTGCATGGAAGGACTTGTGCTTTAATCAGCTCTCTGTCCACTATTCCAGCATAAAACATATTATAGGCTTTTCTACAGGATATCCCAGTTCCTCCTGAAAGCTTATTTACAACAAATTCTTGCTCAAAGGGCAACAAATGCACACAATGCAGCACAGCACGCAAACAAATGGAGCAGGCATAGAACAGAAATTGGAGTGGGACAGCACAGTACAATACAGGTCTATACAGAAGTCAATATGGTATAATTTTTTCTCATTTCAATGTTGTTAGCTCAGTGCCACTTTCGTTTGGCAAGAATGTCTGACCTTTAGTTGAAAATTCATCAGGCTGAGCATTGACCCAACACTGATGGGAAGTAAAATTGTACAATAACATTATCTGCATCCAAATTTACTGACATGTTCAGAGAAAAACAGATCAGATAAAGACATAAACTGCTGCCTCTGGCTTTCTGCATGAACCAATCTTGAGTAAGTAGGGGCTAAATTATTCGATCACACATATTATAGGGAAGAAATAAAGTCCTTGGCATAACAGGATAAGTTTGGAAAAGATTATTTCCTGCAAAGTTTTAAAATTTCAAAAAAGTTGTGCAGAGGCCATTTAAGGAAAAACATTGATCCAGCTTCAGAGATATCCACATTAAAATGATCAAATGCCACCAAAGATGAAATCTAAAATGTTTTTATCTTTACCCATGAAAATCCCTTTTCTTTAAATGAAATTGGTATAAATAAGGACTTGATGTAATTGTATGTGTAGTGTGGCAGAAGAACATCCTGATTCTTCAGTGATTTAGATGGAATTCAAGAATTTAGGGCCAGGTCCATGAGCTACATTTCAGAGGCTGTGGTATAGTTACTGTTCTGTATAATGTTTCCATTTATCTTTGTTGGAGTGTTTTTTCTGTTTTCTACTTAAGTTGATTTTTTAAAAATTTGTTCACGTGTTTTGACTGCTGTCAAGGCAGTATTTATTGTCCCTCCCTAGTTGCACTCAAAAGATGGTGGTGGGCCTTCTCTTTGAACTGCTGCAGTCCTTGCAGTGATGGTGCTCCTATAATGGTGTACGGTAGGGAATTGCAGGCTATTGGCTCAACAACAATGAAACAACAGCGATATATGTCCATGTACCTAGCAAGCCCAACAAGAGGGGGAGCAGTTCTGGATTTAGTTTTAGAGCATGAAGCTGGGCAGGTGGAAGGAGTATCATTGGGAGAGCATTTTGGTGGTAGTGGTCATAATTCAGTTCGATTTAGCATAGTTATGGAAAAGGTCAGAGATAGAACAGGAGTAAAAGTTCTAAATTGGGGAAAGGCCAATTTTACTAAGTTGAGAAGTGATTTAGTAAAAGTGGACTGGAAACAGCTTCTTGAAGGTAAATCATTGTCAGAGCAGTGGGAGGCATTCAAGGGGGAAGATTCAAGGGGTTCAGAGTAAACATGTTCTCACAAAGAAAAAGGGTGGGGCTGCCAAATCTAGAGCCCCCTGGATGACAAGGGGCATACAGGGTAAGATAAGGCAAAAAAGTGAAGCTTATGTCAGACACCATGAGCTCGATATTGCAGGAAGCCTACAGGAGTATAGAAATTGTAGGGGTGAAATTGAAAAGGAAATTAGGAAAGCATGAAAAAATACTGGCAAGTAAAATTAAGGAAAACCCAAAAATGTTTTATAAATACATAAAAAGTAAGAGGATAACTAAGGAAACAGTAGGGCCTATTAGAGACCAAAAAGGTAACCTCTGTGTGGAGGTGGAAGATGTGCGTATTATTCGTAATGAATACTTTGCGTCTGTCTTCACAAAAGAGGGAGACGATGGCGAGATTGTAGTTAAGGAGGAGGAGTGTGAAATATTGGATGGAATAAACATAGTGAGAGAGGAAGTATTAAGGGGTTTAGCATCTTTGAAAGTAGATAAATGACCAAGTCTGGATGAAATGTATCCCAGGCCGTTAAGAGAAGCAAGGGAGGAAATAGCAGAGGCTCTGACCATCATTTTCCAATCCTCCCTGGCTACAGGCATGGTGCTGGAGGATTGGAGGACTGCTAACATTGCACCGTTGTTTAAAAAGGGAGGAAGAGATATACCGAGTAATTATAGGCCGATCAGACTAACCTCGGTGGTGAGCAAATTATTGGAATCGATTCTGAGGGACAGCATAAATCGTCACTTAGAAAGGCACGGGTTAATCAAGAACAGTCAGCATGGATTTGTTACGGGAAGGTCATGTCTGACTAACTTGATTGAATTTTTTGAGCAGGTAACAAAGTGGGTCGATGAGGGTAACACGTTTAATATAGTACATGGATTTTAGCAAGGCTTTTGACAAGGTCCCACACGGCAGACTGGTCAAAAAAGTAAAAGCCCATGGGATCCAAGGGAAAGTGGCTAGTTGGATCCAAAATTGGCTCAGTGGCTGGAAGCAAAGGGTAATGGTTAATGGGTGTTATTGCGACTGGAAGGCTGTTTCCACTGGGGTCCCACAAGGCTCAGTACTAGGTCCCTTGCTTTTTGTGGTATATATTAATGATTTGGACTTGAATGTGGGGGGCTTAATCAAGAAGTTTGCAGATGATACAAAAATTGGCCGTGTGGTTGATAGGAAAGTTGTAGACTGCAGGAAGATATCAGTGGATTGGTCAGGTGGGCAGAAAAGTGGCAAATGGAATTCAATCCAGAGAAGTGTGAGGAAATGCATTTGGGGAGGGCAAACAAGGCAAGGGAGTATACAATAAATGGGAGAATACTTAGAGGTGTAAAGGAACAAAGGGACCTTGGAGGGCATGTCCGCAGATTCCTAAAGGTAGCAAGGTGGTTAAAAAGGCATACGGGATACTTTCCTTTATTAGCTGAGGCATTGAATGTAAGAGCAGGGAGGTTATGCTGAAACTGTATAAAACATTGGTTAAGCCACAGCTTGAGTACTGCGTACAATTCTGGTCACAACATTACAGGAAAGATACGATTGCACTAGAGAGGATACGGAGGAGATTTACGAGGATGTTGCCAAGGCTGGAGAATTTCAGCTATGAGAAAAGATTGGATAGGCTGGGGTTTTTCTTTGGAACAAAGGAGGCTGAGGGGAAATTTAATTGAGGTATATAAAATTATGATAGGGCTAGATCGAGTGAATAAGGAGGACCTATTTCCCTTAGCAGAGGGGTCAGTGACTAGGGGGCATAGATTTAAAGTAATTGGTAGAAGGATTAGAGGGGAGCTGAGGAGAAACCTTATCAACCAGAGGGTGATGGGGGTCTGGAACTCACTGCCTGAAAGGATGGTAGAGGCAGAAACCCTCAACTCATTTAAAAAAGTACTTGGATGTGCACTTGAAGTGCCGTAACCTACAGGGCTACGGACCAAGTGCTGGAAATTACAATTAATTTGGATAGCTCTTTTTCGACCAGCATGGACACGATGGGCCGAATGGCCGCCTTCTGTTCCATAACTTGATATGATTCTATGTCACAATGGTATGATACTTGATGGGGATCTTTGAGGTGATGGTTTTCCCACAACATTGCTGCCCTTGTCCTATCAGTGGTAAAGATCGCAGGGAAGGGATGTGCTGTTTAAGTAATCTTGGTGCTGCAGTGCATCTTGCAGATTATATACACCGCAACCACACCATACCAGTGATTGAAGGAGTGGATAGTGAGTCTGGTGGCAGGGCTGCTGATAAAGTATACTGCTCTGTCCTGGGTGATGTCAAGCTGCTTCAGTGTTATTCCGGTTGTATCCATCCAGGCAAATGGTGAGTATTGCTTTACACTCCTGACTTGAGCTTTCTAGATGGTTGAGAGGCTTTGAGGGGTCAGGATAGTTGTGACTTGTCACAGAATGTTGAGAATTTGCCCTGCCTTTGCAGTCATAATGTTGATGTAGCTGGACCAATTAAGCTCCTGGTGAGTGGTGACCTCCAAGATGTTGATGCTGGGGGACTCAGCAATGTTGCCACTGAAGCAGGAGAAGGCTGTTCAAGATGATCATTACCTTGCCTTTCTGTGGCACAAATGTTTGCTGTCAGCCCAAGACTAGTTTTATCTAGGTCCTGCTGTCGGCTGGCATTATTGGAGGTGTTGTGAATGTTGCTGAGCACTGTGAAATCATCAGTGACCAGCCCCACTCCTGACCTTATGATGGAAAGGTCATTGATGACACAGCTGAAGACAGTTGGGCCAAGGACACAGCCCTGAGGAACACCAGCAGCAATGTCCTGGGGCTGCAATGATTTCCCTTCGACAACCACAGCTATCTTCCTTTGTGTCGGGTATAACTACAGCCACTGTTGGCTTCTTGATGCCATACTCGGTCGAATGCTTCATTGATATCGAGGGTAGTTACTCTTACCTCTCTTCTATTCAGCTCTTGTTTCTATCCCTAGATCAAGGCTGCGATGAAGCTTGGAGCTGACTGGTTCTGGCAGAACCTGAACTGAGCATTGTTGAACAGGTTATTAGTAAGTTGGTGTCGCTTGATGGCACTATTGATGACTCCTTCCATCACTTTGCTAATGATTGGGAGAAGGCTGATAGAATCGTAATTGGCAGGGTTACATTTGTCCTGCTTTTTATTGATAAAACATACCTTGTGTGTTTTCACATTGTCCGGTATATGCTATTGTCATAGCTACACTAGAATAGTTTGGCAAGAGGCCAGCTAATTCTGATGCAGAGGTCTTCAGCATTATAGCCAGGATGTTGTCAGGTCCCATATTTTTTGTTGTGCACTTATCCACTTCTTAATGCACTGTGACATGAACTGAACTGATCTGAACAGGCTGTAGACCGGCAACTATGATGTTGAGGACTTCAGGGGGAAACTGAGGAGAATCGTCGACTTGGCTCTTTTGGCTGAAGACGCTTGCAAACACTTCAGTCTTGTCTCTTACACTTGCATGCTGAGCAACACCATGTATGAGGATAGGAATATTCATGGAGCCATGACAAGATATTTTACCTTATCCAGAACATTGGAACTAGAGGACAAGGCCTGCACTTGAATGGGAGTAAATTCAACTAATGTGCAGAAATAAGTGAGTGGTCAATCTGTGGAACAGACGCTCTAGGGAAATGGTGGAAGCTGTTAGTATTGATTCATTCAAATACAAATATTTTGGAATTCAGTATATTTGTGATTTGTGACATGACATGCTAAGTGTAGCATGCTTGGGAGGAACAGGTGACTTTGAACCTGTGATTCCCAAAGCTCTCCACCACTGGGGTTTTCCTCGCATCTTGTCTGAGTCTGGTGTAGACTAATTGATAGAGATTCATTGCTGCGATTAGTCAACAACTCCATTATCGTTGTATCATGCAACTGTGGGGATGGTAGAAGGCGAGCTAGGTGAACCTTGGTCTTTTTTTGTGTAGCGACGTCTATGTTCCTATGAGCCTCCTCCTCCTGATGGTTGCCTGGTTGACCATCACCATTCCTGATTGGATGCGATAGTGCTACAGAGCTTTGCTCTGATCCATTGATTATGGCACCATTTAGCTGTGTCTACGGCCTGCTGCTTTTGGCGTTTAGTATGTAGGTGTAATAGCATCACTCGATTGGAACCTCATGTGAAGCTATGCCTGGTGTTACTCCTGGCATACCCTCCCCATTGAAAAAGGGTTGGTCTCACACCTTGATGGTGATCGAGAAGTGAGTGATGTGTTAGGCCATGAGGTTACATATCGTGGTATACAATTCTGCTGGTGCTGCAATGACAAAACATGGGAAAGCCAAAATGGAGGGAATCGGTAGGAATTAAGTGGGAGAAAGGGGCAAGAAAATAAGGGAGACATTTAAGATCTGAAATTGTTGAAGTAATGTACATTGACTTTAGCAATTTATTTATTGACTTCAGCAACTCATTCTTTAGAAATGGGCTTGTGATTTCATGACATTCAGAGCATAGTGGAAATCTTGCCCAGTGAAGAAGGTATGAAACACGTGTAGAAGTTTAACTTTGAGCAGTAACCAGCGATATTTTATTGTAATATCTACTTTTGTCTACTCGCTGTCATTGCAAAGAAGATAAATGTTCATTATTTAATAAATGTATTAAACCCAGGTTCAATATACTGAATAGAATTCTATATAATGTAAGAAATCATGTGGAAAGTGAAATTAAAAACAAAAGCAGTCATTTTAATAGATTTATAAAATGTGTCTGCTGAGGGAACCAAATACATAAGATCATTTAATGCATAGAAATGCAAAGTAAGAGCTAAACCCTGTCTTTAAGCATTTCTTCCACTGATGCTGAACAAACCATAATCCAGGGAGAGATTATATAAGGCCCAGTAATTCGTCTTCAAGCTCAATTCATCCGTTATTTTCCAAAACAATAAAATGTAGGCTAGTTTAGCATGGACCCCAAATGCCTGAATTAGTTTATAAGCACATCTCATGCGGATACAGTGAAAGATTATAATCTTGAAACTAACTAAAGTGCTTATGAAATGTAAAGTCACAGCTTTGTATGTTTCATAATCCATTTGTAGTCTTAAGGTGCAGGTTTATTTGGAGTCTTATTTCATGGAACAATGCATTTTACAAAGCTGTACATTGGATTTTAATGTGAATTTAGCAATAATATACCAAGGAGTAAAGTAGCTGGTGATGCTAACAATAGAATGTTATAGGTCAGCCTCAATCCAACATGTAGAAACTGATCTACTATAGGCAACTGCTAGCTCTTTGAGCTCAAACTGTTACCAATTTAGAGTACTGGTTTGAAGCACCTCCCCCTTCACTGTATTGACGTAAACTCTGATCAGCCAGTGCAGCCCCAATGATCATAAGGACTCCTATAAAACAATTCCATGGAACCTGTCTGATTTTCATTTCCATTGAAATCAACGTGAATAAAAGTCTGACAGGTTCTAAAACGGGTAGGCGATCCGCTCCGCCAGTACAAGCCCCAACTGGTGAAGATGAAGACTATTTCCATTGTTTTCACAAGGCAGGTTCAGATGGAGAAGGCCCTTCAGCCCATTTGATCTCATCCTTCCAGAAATAAAAAATCTACCCTTTTCCATTATAGCATCAGCTGTTTTTTAAATGGTTTGTGTCTTGACCTCAACAATCCTTCTAGCTCTTAATCACTATCTAATGAAATACTTTTTGACCTCTGTCTTAAATTTGCCCTTCACAACCCTGAACCTGTGCCCTGCTGCCCTGGTGTATATGGCAGTATTGTTTTGGGTCTACTTTATCTGTTCGATTAAGTATCTTATATACTTCTATAAGACACCTCTTTTCATGGCTTGTGAACTACATTCAGAAAGGAAGATTCAGATCTTAATACTGCAGGGCTTAAAAGCAGAGTGATTTTATTGTATAACAGAAGTGATTTCATCCTTAGACTCCCAGCAACCCACTCTGCTACACTGTTGCTAGGTAGATGCCACTAGGTTTTACAGTGTATTACTGATAAATTGAAGTCATTCTTTGCAATAAAAGTGATTTATTCAATTAAGCCATGCAAATAAAGCAGCAAAGTGGGAATTTAGTGCTAAAAAAATTGAATTGTCAAATAATTTGAATTAAGCAAGTTTAAATTAAGAGTAGACTGTGTATTGTGTGCATAAAGAATTTACTGTTTGGACACCTGGGTATTACCTGAAGAGTAACATTGAGAAAACCCTTAAATATAGGACTACAATTAACAAACTGAAGCAAATAACTAACTGCTTTCTTCCAGAATAGCTATTAATAGTTCCTTCAACAGTAATAAACAATACCCAATTATCTTCATTGCAATGCGGTGTTTAATGTTAAAATAAACAAAATCATTGTGCTAAAATTGCATTCTTATTAACCTATTCTTCAAATTGTGAAATGATTAATCATTCTGTTGTCTGTATGTTATAATAAGAAAAACTAAATATATCTTCATAAACAAGCAGGTGAATTACTGTTATTACACAAGTGTCTTTATAGATAACACTTGGTCCATGCGATCTCCTGGACTGGTTTCGATCGCCTGAGATGGGGTTGGAGAGGAATTTTCCAGAGTACTTTTTCCCTTATGGGGCTGTATGTACTCAAATCTTTGAAGATGGCAGGACAAGTTGAGAAGGCTGTTAAAATAGCATTTGGGATCCTGGGCTTTGTTAATAGAGGGATAGAGTACAAAAGCAAGGAAATTATGTTAAACCTTTATAAAACGCTGGTTCGGCCTCAGCTGGAGTATTGTGTTCAATTCTGAGCACCACACTTTAGGAAGGATATCATGGCCTTAGAGAGGGTGCAGAAGAGATTTATTAGAATGGTACCAGGGATGAGGAACTTCAGTTATGTGGAGAGACTGGAGAAGCTGGGGTTGTTCTCCTTAGAGGAGAGATGGTTCAGAGGAAATTTGATAAAGGTGTTCAAAATCATGAACGGTTTTGATAGAGTAAACAAGGAGATATTGTTTCCAGTGGCAGAGGGTCGGTAACCAAAGGGCACAGATTTAAGGTGATTGACAAAAGAACCAGAGGTGAGACGAGGAAACATTTTTTCATGCAGTTATTGTGATCTGGCATGCACTGCTGGGAAGGGTGGTGGAAGCAGATTTAATAATAGCTTTCCAAAGGGAAATGAATAAATACTTGAAGGGAAATATTCACCGGGCTATAGGGATAGAGCAGGGGAGTGGGAATAATTCGATTGCTTTTTCAAAGGGTCGGCACAGACACAGTGGGCCAAATGGCCTCCTGTGCTATATCATTGATTATTGGCCCTGCGTTTTTCTCTTTTTTTTGCCTCTCCCAGGAGATTACATGGCTGCGGGGGAAAGTGGGTGGGGGGGCGTGCGGGGGAGGAAAGGAAGGATTTAGTCATGATGCTCCAGCCTACATGGTGTCAGGCAGGCTTATTGGACCAGTTGGTCTTTTCCTGCTCATCAATTTTGTATGTTTGTACACACTTTAGCTTGCGACACACTGATTATCAACCAACAGCAGCTTGATTCCCACGTTTGAAGAGTTGCATGATGTGTCTATGCCATTATTCTCCATTGAATGATCTTAGATGGATACCCATACTCTTATGTGTATTTTTATTTGAGTGGAGAGAATATATTTTATGCATTCGGCAAGAGCCAAGTTGAAGAAACTGATGACAGAACTTATTTTAATAAGAAAAGAATAAGACGGCCTGCTTGGTGGCAACTTTGGTATAGAAACCTGCTGTGCAACCAAGTACCCAGGCCATTGAAGGGAAGGCACTGAGCACAGATTGGAAAAACAATAACTGGGACAACTCTCAACCGTCTCATCTAACCCCTGAAGGAAAAGGTTTTGAAGTAAGTTTTCTTCCTGCCCACTCAGGCAGCGGGCAATTTATGGCCCCTTTTCTAAAAAATGGAAATAAATTTATCAAAAGAAATTGATGAAACAAAGCATATTTTATTTAGTTTTTTCCTAATTTATTGAATTGATCTTGGTGTCACAAAGACTTTGTGCCAATATGTTAATAATTTATTAAAAGCACATAGAATCAACACATTTAAAGATGGTATCATATCCAGCCATTCAATAAAATAGAAATGATCTAAGTTCTGAACATAAAGCAACCTATCGTTGAGTATATTCAAGACTGAGATTGATAGATTTTTGGACACTAAGGAAATCAAGGATATGGGATAGGGCAGGAAAATGGAGTTGAGGTAGAAGATCAGCCATGATCTTGTTGAATGGCAGAGCAGGCTCGAGGGGCAGTATGGCCTACTCCTGCTCCTATTTCTTCTGTTCTTATGTTCTATCAATCCAGTGAAAATGCTGGTGCAGTGTTGAAGTTCTGCCACCAGATGTCACTACCACACTGTGCAAATGCTATGTAAACTCCGTATTTATAAGCCACACTGAAGATATCGAGGGGTAGAAAATTATTACTCCATCATTTTTTAAAAATTGTTTTCAAATCAAGTTATAGCAATAAAGCCACTCAGATATGGAGTAGTTTTATTACTATAAACGATTTAAAATAATTAGAAGTTAATGTAAGATTCATTCTCTTGGCCTTGTGTGTATAACTCTGTGCTACCAGTTCTGTAACACAGCAAAGCAGTCACTGCTGTCAAACTGATACCTGCAATATAAATGCAGCAAAGTAGTTCTAAAACACTGAACTTCCACATCAAATGACAGTCAATTTGACTTTTATACACTGTAAAATCCAGTGTAAAACTTACTAATTTTTTCAAAAGATTTTACTGTGATTGAGTTATTCAAGAAATGACCTGCTTTCTCAGGTTATGCTGATATACAGAATAACAAAGTACATGTCACTTTGCAGGTTACATAATACTTGCAGATACAAACATTGAGGATACATACAGCCCATCACAGCTGGGTGAGGTTACGAGTGGGCAGGACCAGGATCAATTTTTGGCAGGAGACACAAGCCACATGGGGGAAATAGAAGAGGGAGGGTGAATTGAGGCATCTCTGCACACTGAGTGGGGGCAGCACTTGGTAGTTATGAGAGGTGATGGAGTTGCATGGGAGATGGGGAGGAATCTGTCCATTGAATGATTGGCCTGGGGATTTCTTTGGTTGTGGGGTCTTGCAGGATCTGTGAGGTGGATCTACAGGTGTTGCCTTCTGCACCAATGCAAACTCAAGGCTTTTCTAGCTGGTCAGATTAAAAACACAGACCAATTGAAATGACTGCAAGACCAAAACTTAATTTCAGAGTTTAAATGATCTTCGCCAACCATTCCAATTTTAGTTTTGAGGTTTATGATGTCATTTCAAGCCATCAGTAAAATTACATCTCAATACCTATTCTTAACTATCCATTATTATATCTGATTTTAATTGGAACACTTGGAAAGTGTGACAGAAAGAGTAAAGAAATAAGACAGTGCCTGACATTTGAGAGAAAGCAAGATTTTGTTTCAGCATAACTATATCTGTTATTTTAGTCTTAATTATTAGAAGCTGGTTGATGGCAATTTTGTTCTATCTTATTTTTCTACATTTTCTATGGAATAATACAGACTTAGAGTCAGCATTGAGCTGTTAAAGATACCATGAAGGATAATAGATAGTGGGAATCATAGGAGAGCTCGGGAATTCAATAATATAAGTTTAACCATCCATATTTGACTCTCTGCTTTATTTCATTTCTTTTCTGTTCTCCCTAAAAGGAAATTGTATCGTTAATATTCTCTATGATCTGAAAAGACTGTATTCTGATTGAAGTCTGATTTGAATCCTCTCACATCACAAAGCACACTTCAGTATATCTGTACTGTGAAGAAATGAATTGGGAGTGTCGGTGCCAAGGCAGTTTCATCTTGCACGCAGGGGTTAGATGTTTCAAAAGACGTGGCAGACAGAGTCAAAGAAGTTTTTAATCCAGTTGGTGCAAGGCAAAAAAAAACTTAACTCACAGACAGAATTCCATGTTTCACTTCATAGAATAATATTAGAAGCTCCCCAGTCAGAAATTTGATCATGATCAGAGGCTTCATCAATTTCTGATTGGAAAGAGATCTCCAGACAGTATGAAGACTGGCTGATTGTAATTCAGTGCTTCAGGCATAGAAATCGGTAATGGGATTTCTGTGTTTGAACCTGACACCTAAAGATGGTATTCATGCTAACTAGAAAAACAATTTTCAAGTGATTTTTAATGGCTGTTAATGAAAATCTGTGACAGAGTGGGATGAATCTTTAACTCCAGGCATGGAATGGGCGGTCAGAGTACCAAACATCTGCCTGGTCTTGCCAACGGGAGGCGCAGTCCGTTTGAAGGGTGGGGCCTTGGCACGTGTTGGCAGCAAGCTGCGGGCTCCGAACGGGCATCCCGCTGCAGCTCACCCACTCCGGGCCAGCGCAATACTGGGCAGGTAGGTTCGGGGAGTGGGGAACAAAGCGGGTAGGGGGCCGAACGCGGGGGGTGGAGAACTTGGGGCGGCAATGGTTTATTTTATGCATGTGGAGCCTGGAGGAGAGCTCGTGGCCCCACAAAAATATTTACTTTTTGGTGCCTCTTCCTTTTCACCGCCAGGTTCAACTGGGCAGTGCGTGACCCTCTACTACAACAACTCCAACAACTTGCATTTATATAGCGCCTTTAACATAGTAAAACTTCCCAAGGCGCAACATACAAGCATTATCAAATAAAATTTCACACCGAGCCACATAAGGAGATATTAGGACAGGATCTTGGTCAAAGAAGTAGGTTTTAAGGTGCGTCTTAAAGGAGGAGAGAGAGGCAGACAGGCAGAGAGGTTTAGGGAGGGAATTCCAGAGCTTAGAGCCCAGGCAGCTGAAGGCACAGTCGCCAATGGTGGATCGATTAAAATCAGGGATGCGCAAGAGGCCAAAATTGGAGGAGCGCAGAGACCCCAGAGAGTTGTAGGGCTGGAGGAGGTTACATAGAAACATTAGATAGAAAATAGGAACAAGAGTAGGCCATTCGGCCCTTTGGGCCTGCTCCGCCATTCAAAATGATCATGGCTGATCGTCTTACTCAATACCCTGTTCCCGCTTTTTCCCCATATCCCTTGATCCTTTAAGCATTAAGAAATATATCTATCTCCTTTTTGAATACATCTAATGACTTAGCCTCCAATGCCTTCTGTGGTAGAGAATTTTCACAGGTTCACCACCCTCTGAGTGAAGAAATTTCTCCTCATCTCGGTTCTAAATGGCATACCCCATATCCTGAGACTGTGACCCCTGGTTCTGGACTCCCCAGCCATCGGGAACATCCTCCCTGCATCTAGTCTGTCTAGTCCTGTTAGAATTTTATATGTTTCGATGAGATCACCTCTCATTCTTCTAAACTCGAGTGAATATAGGCCTAGCCGACCAAATCTCTCCTCATTCGTCAGTCCTGCCATTCCAGGAATCAGTCTGGTAAACCTTCATTGTACTTTCTCCATGGCAAGGACATCCTCCCTCAGATAAGGAGACAAAACTGCACACAATACTCCAGATGTGGTCTCACCAAGGCCCTGTATAACTGCATTAAGACATCCCTGCTCCTCTACTCAAATCCTCTTGCAATGAAGGCCAACATACCATTCGCCATCCTAACTGTTTGCTGCACCTGAATGCTCGCTTTCAACGACTGGTGTACAAGGACACCCAGGTCTCGTTGCACCTCCCTTTTTCCCAATCTATCACCATTCAGATAATAATCTGCCTTTCTGTTTTTACAACCAAAGTGGATAACCTCACATTTATCCACGTTATACTGCATCTGCCATGTTCTTGCCCACTCCCCCAACTTGTCTAAATCACATTGGAGCCTCTTTGCATCCTCCTCACAGCTCACATTCCACCCCAGCTTTGTGTCGTCTGCAAACTTGGAAATGTTACATTTAGTTCCCTCATCCAAATCATTGATATATATTGTGAATAGCTGGGGCCCAAGCACTGATCCCTGCGGTACCCGACTAGTCACTGCCTGCCACCCGGAAAAAGACCCGTTTATTCTTACTCTCTGTTTCCTGTCTGTCAACCAATTCTCAATCCATGCCAGTATATTCCCCCCAATCCCATGTGCTATAATTTTGCACACTAACCTCTTCTGTGGGACCTTATCAAAAGCCTTCTGAAAATCCAAATACATCCACTGGTTCTCCCCTATCTATTCTACTAGTTACATCCTCAAAAAACTCCAGTAGATTTGTTAAGCATGATTTCCCTTTCATAAACCCATGCTGACTTCGTCCAATCCCGTTAATGCCTTCCGTGTGTTCTGTTATCACATCTTTTATAATAGACTCTAGCATTTTCCCCATTACTGATGTTAGGCTAACTACAGAGATAGGGAGGGGCAAGGCCATGGAAGGGATTTGAAAACTAGGATGAGAATTTTAAAATCGAGGCGTTCCCGGACCTGGAGTCAATGTAGGTCAGCGAGCGCAGGAGTGATGGGTGAACGGGACTTGGTGCGAGTTAGGATACGGGCAGCAGAGTTTTGGATTGATTTTCAATTGGAGCCCTTTATAAATCATAGAACCCGATTTACATATAGTAATGAGGCCTCTGCTGATTCAGTAGATATGGCGATGGAATGGAACAGTAAGCGATGCACAGTGGTTTTAAATTTGTTACCACACCATTTCCACTGAGTGGGCTAAGTCAAAATACCTGAAATGAGAGTTTATAACTATCAGGGAAGACTAAACAGGCTTGGGGGTCTTTTCTCTAGAAAAGAGAAGGTTGAGCGGTGACCTATTAGAGGTCTTCAAAATTATGAAGGGAATCGATAGGATAGACGTAGAGAAGATGTTTCCTCATATGGGGAGTCCAAAACTAAGGGCCATAAATATAAGATAGTCACTAATAAATCCAATAAGGAATTCTGGTGAAACTTCTTCACCCAGAGAATGGTTAGGATGTGGAACGTGCTACCACAGGAGTGGTTGAGCCAATGAGCATAGATGCATTTAAGGGGAAGGTTGATAAGCACATGAGGGAGAAAGGAATAAATAGAAGGATATGTTGATAGGGTGAGATGAAGTAAGGTGGGAGAGGCTCGTGTGGAGCATAAACGCCTGCATAGACCAGTTGGGCTGAATGGCCTGTTTCTGTGCTATAAATACTATGTGGTCCTGATGTGGAATAAAAGCGAAGGTAACAGGAAACAATTTTAATTACAACTACTGATTAGTGGGATTGAATTTCCTGAGTGATCAACAAATTTAATAATTGAGGAATTGAATCATACAGACCAGGAAGGCCCAAGTTCAGTTCCCATGTTGTGATGAGTTAGCTGACCTCAGTCAGAGTACTCGTTAGGAAGCAGATAATTAGCCAGGGTTTCCATTCCTGATTGTTAACCAACTTCTGGAAGAACCTAGGTTTGCTATGATTGATGAGCCCAACAAGAAATATAAGCAAAATTGAGGAGTACATCTTCACCATCCACTTGATTCCAACAAACTTCTTTATTTACGCAAAGTAACAAGGGAGCAGGGTTGCCTACATGTCTCTGTTGTGCCTTTATGAGAAAATAGCAACTTTTCTGTCGTTGCGACAGCTTCTTTTTTTATGGCCCTTTAAGAGTTGATTTTACAATCACCAATGAAGTGCACTACAGGCCAAGCTCTTTGGGCAAGCTTTTTCTGTACTTGTACCTTATTCAAAATAGGGGTTAGGGCTTATATTGCAGACTTTCAGCACAATCCGCTTGTCATGGTACAGGTTTGTCCACACCATGGGCATGCACACACTCAATATTTTCATATTGCAAAATGCTTTGATGTCCTAAGAGAAATAGGTTTGCTAGATCTCAGTCAAATTGTATGTGGGCATAAGTCTACAGCAGAAAGCTGCCCATAATTAGACACTAAATGGCACCATTTTGACTGCCACATGTGGAACGGTCAAAAGGATGGCTTATGTGGAAAGTGCAGCAGAAGATGTCCTTCTGGGGTTGAGGTTAATGTCCATTGTTGAGGCAGTATACAGGACAGGTTTTAATTTGCATCTAACCTGTGCAATTTGTGTCATGGAAATGCTTCATGCAGACACTGGATGTAAAAAAAATGTTTGACATCCCACATCTTTCAGAGTACAAATTAATAAGACATCAATAACTGGCACGTGCCATAATGATAACAGGCCCTTTATAGGCAGCAAAACAGGCAACAATATTTGCGACTTCTGAATGGTGCTCCAGAGACAGAATCGAAAGATTCAGTGATAGATTTAAGAAATGAATAGGTACGTGACTGTATTGTAATTTCAGACTAATTGTGCGTTATAGGCAGCTAGATTCATTTGCAAAAACACTGCATTGTAAACTTTCTCCTCTCAAACAGCTTATTTTAAATTGTCACGGAATTATAGATTTTGTACTACATAATTCAAAAATCTGGAGCTCCACTCCCATTTTTACTGTATTACTGCAAAGTCTCCATGGCCATGGGACATGTGGTGGGATTTTCCTTTTTCATAGATATTAACTGACCTCTTAAAAAAAAATTAGAATCCTAGTTTCTGTGGAGTGGCAGAACACAATTTCTCAATTGTGACTGTTTTGTAGCGTACCTTTCTCATGTTAAACATAATGAGAATATTAAAACTCTGAAATAAGCAGGCAGCCCTGTGCTTTCATTACATAGATTTATTCAAGTAGTACATGTAACCCTGACAGAATAAATATTAATATTGCACCTGCTGTTTGATCTTTAAATGACTAAAACCTATGGCTGTTCCTTGTACAATGTCTCCTCCTCCATTGCACAATGTCGAGAATGGACACCTTTATGTGATTCATTGGGTTACACGATTAAGCAATTTGCATTAGAATGTATGGGATTAGTCCCACATCAGAATCCCCCAGCACTAAATGTTTTGCTTTCATTATTTAGGGATGATATTTCTAATGAACATCAGGAAAATTAAACAAGGATGCACTGAAGTTCTCAATTCATTTTATTTCTGCATTTTAGGGGATTTTAAATGGTGTGCCCTTCTATTCTCTCAGATGAATAGGGATTTTCATTAGACTCTCGTGAAACATGGAGCCCAGGCCATGAAGAAATGTGACATAAATAGATAGACTTGCCTTTGAAGATCAAAATATTACAGAAATAGTGTCCAACACATCCATATTGAAGAAAACGTCCTCTGTTTAAAAAAAATATTGTTTGTTAGAAAACATAATGCAATGAGTTGTGACGTACTGAATCTAACATAGGAATATTCTGCAAGCCAATATGATTACAGTGGGCCATCTAGTCTGCCGTTGGTTAGACTTGCCCTTGCACGTTACAGTTTTTAAATTTTTTGTGTGGCAAGTTGCTGAAATTGCAAGCTGATAACGTCACAGCGAGGGAAACAGGGCATCTGTGTATCTCCTTAAACAATCGGATAGAAGGATTGTGAAATTAACAACGCAAGGACTGAGAAGGAATTGTAAATTAGAATGGGTGAATTCAACGTCAAATCAGGTACAAAAAGAGAAATGGGGAGAGGGAAAAAAAGATTGGATTAAGAGAGAGAAAAAAAAAGAGACAGTAAAAAAAAAAGGCTACTTTTTAAATTTTATATTTTTAAAATCTCCAATAACAATTAAAACTTGAAGGAATGAGACTCCAGACTTGTAATAGTTAATTTTCAGTGGCAGAGAGGTTGACTGGCAGTAATTAACACTTATCACATTGTTAAAAGGGTAATTAGATGGAAATGGACAAGATTTAACTTTCTGTGGCGAGTTTAGTTCGCGCAAATAAAGCAACTTCACGCCATTCCATGCATTCCAATGGTGAGGCAGATGGTGAGATGTCGTTTTCGCGAAGCTAACGGACAGCAACTTTTGGATTTTTGAGTTTAACCCCGCATCTGTTCTTTGCCTGAAGTTTCTGTAGCATTTGTATGCATAGATAACGGCAAGCGTCATTAGCCTCACCATTATTTTGACAGCAAGTTCTGGCCCATACAATTTGAGTGGAGTGTTACCATTCTGTGAATTCAACATGCCATAAACACCCCTTTAAGCAAGGAGTGAAGCCTTGGTTTTCATGGCCTTCAATAGGTTACTGCTGGCTGTGAATCTTACCAATAGGTGTAGTTTGCACTGCTGCCAACAACCAGCAAATTAAAGTATTCATGAGCCATCTGTTGCAATTTGAACCTTCCCACAGTACTTCAAACTTGCAATTGGAGCAAAAGGGCAGTTTCCATAAGCTAACTAAGCGGCAGATGAGCTGAACCTTGCACGTTTATGCATGCTACGAATTACGTATGAACGTAAGCACATAAGAAATAGGAGCAGGAGTAGGCCATACGGTCCCTCGAGCCTGCTCCGCCATTCAGTCAGATCATGGCTGATCTTCAACCTCAACTCCACTTTCCTGCCTGATCCCCAAATTCCTTGATTTCCCCTAGAGTCCAGAAATCTGTCTATCACAGCCTTGAATATACTCAACGACTCAGCATCCACAGCCCTCTGAGGTAGAGAATTCCAAAGATTCACAGCCCTCTGAGTGAAGAAATGCCTCCTCATCTCAGTTTTAAATGGCCGACGCCTTATCCTGCGACTATGCCCTCTAGTTCTGGACTCCCCAGCCAGGAGAAATAACCTCTCAGCCTCTACTCTGTCAAGCCCCCTTAGAATCTTACATGTTTCAATGAGATCCCCTCTCATTCTTCTAAACTCCAGAGAGTATAGGCCCATTCTACTCAACCTCTCCTCATAGGACAACCCTCTCATCCCAGGAATTAATCTTGTGAACCTAAGTTGCACCACCTCTAAGGCAAGTATATCCTTCCTTAGACATGGAGACCAAAACTTTACGCAGTACTCCAGGTGAGGTCTCACCAAAGCCCTGTACAATTGTAGTAAGACTTCCTTACTGTTGCACTCCACCCCCTTGCAATAAAGGCCAACATGCCATTTGCGTTCCTAATTGCTTGCTATACGTGCAAGCTAACTTTTTGTGTTTTCTTGTACCAGGACACCCAAGTGTCTCTGGACACCAACATTTAATAAATTCTCACCATTTAAAAAATATTCTGTTTTTCTATTCTTCCTACCAAAGTGAATAACCTCACATTTCCCCACATTATACACCATCTGCCACCTTCTTGCCCACTCACTTAACCTGTCTATATCCCTTTGCAGACTCTTTGTGTCCTCCTCACAGCTTACTTTCCCACCTAGCTTTGTATCGCCAGCAAGCTTGGATACATTACACTCGGTCCCTTCATCAACATAGATTGTAAATAGCTGAGGCCCAAGCACCGATCCTTGCAGTACCCCACTAATTACAACCTGCCAACCTGAAAATGGCCCGTTTATCCCGACTCTCTGTTTCCTGTCCATTAACCAATCCTCTATCCATGCTAATATATTACCCCCATGAGCCCTTCTCTTGCATTACAACCTTTTCAGTGGCACCTTATTGAATGCTTTTTGAAAATCCAAATATACTACATCCCTTTATCTACCCTGCGAGTTACATCCTCAAAAAACTCCAATAAATTTGTCAAACATGATTTCCGTAATCTGCCTAGTCATATTATGATGTTCTAAGTGCCCTGTTACCACTTCCTTAATAATGGACTCCAGCATAGATAATGTGACACAAGTCTCCAGTAAATATAGCACAACATATCTACGAGAGACCATGTGGGATGCCCACCATGCTCGTCTGTCCACTCTGAAAGGTGGTCCATATCACAGTCAGACTATTATGTTCAAGCTGAAACTAATACTTGAATTTATTTACAAGCAATTTTCACAAACTCTCTATAGGATACGACACAAATTTTAGGGGGGAATTCTTTTTTACCAATAAGATAATTATACAGAAGCAGGAAAATCTTCCATTTTCGTTAATTTCTGCTTCATTTTCTGTCATTTCAGCCTCATTTATGTTTAGAAAAGAAAGACTTGAATTTATATAGCATCTTTCACGACCTCAGGACGTCCCAAAGTGCTTTACAGCCAGGGAAGTACATTTGAAGTGTAGTCACTGTTGTAATGTAAGAAACGCGGCAGCCAATTTGCACACAGCAAGGCCCCATAAACAGCGATGTGATAATGACCAGATAATCTTTTTAGTCTTGTTAGTTGATGGATAAATATTGGCCAGGACACATGCATAATAACGCAATTTAAAAATGGTGTTCAAGATTGCTCGGCACTACTTTGAAGTTGGAAGTAACTTCAAAGTGACAAACTTATTTAATGCCAGGTGCTGTAAAAGCCTTACTGTATAATTTTTTAAAACATTTTTTTACTGTTACCACCTAGTTTGTTCTCCACCTTTTCTGAGAGGTTGACATTGCTTCCCTCCTCATGTCAGACAGAGCCCATTGGACTTCCCATTGGGAATGCCTCTTTATCTTTGCTTGTGGGAAGAAAAAGAAGAGGAGAAATGGAGGGAGACCAAGTTAGTGACACTGCACTTTCGGCACATAGCACACATTCACCAGCTACCCCACAACAGAGTATAATGCCTGAAGCTTAGCTTTACAAAGAAAGGTGTAACGGAGTTATGCCATGTTGCAAAAGGACCTGCAGCCCAACTTTACCATATGCACTGCTCTACTGGTGGCTGTTATTGTCCTTAACTTCTAGGCTACAGGGTTATTCCAGGTTGTCAAAGGGGACACCTGTAACAGAAGCCAAAGCAGCTGTGCACAGATGCATCAAGCAAGTCATGGTTGCATTGTTCCTCTAGAGCTAGTGGCAAAATAGTTTCACTTGACAGTGCCCCATTACCATCGTGTAAGATTTGAGCAAAATACAGGTTGCCACCAGGAAAAAATTAACCCAGATCTTGAATGAGATCCAGAAGGTAAGTAAGGAGCGAGGGATTGGAAAGATGCAGTCTGACAAAACTTCAGCAGTAACCATGGATCTGTGTGTGAGAGAGAGAGATTACGTGCTGTAGCATTGCTGTCTCCCCAATCAGCCTTTCACAGCAAAATAATAAAAAGAATGATGGCATGTGCTTCAGCTCCTGAAACGTGGACTGTAAATTTACAGCAAGCAAGCATGAAGTCACAGCCTGCCAGCATTTAGTTAATCTGCAGCCATGAAAATACGTTTCTTGTTAAATTATGAGGTTAAAAGTAACGGCAACTTTCAAACGAGAGCAAAATAAATTTCAACGTGCAATTCAAGTAGTTTTTAATCAGCATTTTGAATAGCTTACAAGATAGAACGGCAGGAGCCGCATGTTGATTTATGCCTGAAACATATGGTGATTGATGTCTCTTAGCTTGCTTTCCATGAATAGAATATGGCTGTATGTCTTTTTTCTCTATTCCTCTTTGTTTTTTCACACCTATAGAAAAAAAAAGGGTGCCTTCGGGAGTAGTCACCATTCCTTCATGTTGTGTTTCATAATTAAGGAAACTCAACGTTGCCAACAACTTGGCACAGTCAGTGAAACGACAAGGACACATCTGTAGTTCTCATAAAAATGTGCATTGCTAAAGAATCCTATAATGGGTATCAGTTCGCAAAGGACAAAACAGTCACACTCCATAGCCAGGCCAGTTCATGACAAGACTGATTGTCCTATGAATGACTGTGTCTATAGCTGGACTGAATGTCTCAGCACTGATTGTGTATCTATTAGGCCTGACAGTCTCAATACTGTCTGTGTTCATAACAAGACTGACTGTCTCAGTAATCTATTAGGACTGTTAATGCTGACTGTCAATAACAGGACTGGCTGCCTCAGTACTGACAGGGGGTGCAATTTGTCTTGGGCTGAAGAGCAAAACGGGCGATAGCGCTGGGACAGCCATTTTTAAATTCCGCCTGTTTTTCTTTTCCATTGAAGTCAATGGAGGACCGGCTCCCCGATGTTTAAAATCACCCCATCTGTCACCTTACTGACTGTTTCCGTGGCAGGATTGACTGTCCTAGATTGACATAGTCTATAAAAGGACAGACTGTACTAATGCTGAGTGTGTCTATGACTATACCAATACTGACTGTTACATTGAAACATAGAAGTTACCCCACGGAAAGAAGTCATCCGGCCTATCGTGCTTGTACCATTGCTCTCAAATGATCAATCTACCCTAATCCTATTTTCCTGCTCAATTCCCTGTGTCCCTTTATAATTTTTGTTTTCATCATCCAATTCCCTTACAAATTATGTTCCAGCCTCTGCCTCAATGCACACTTGTGCAAAACCATTCTGAATTCTAATAACCCTTTGTGTGAAAATATTTGTTCTAACTTACTCCTTCATCTGCTAGTGATAATCCTGTGTCCCCCTTGATATCAATTCATCAATCACTAGAAAAAAAGTCATTATTTGCCCCCTGAAAACCCTTCATAATTTCAAAAACCTCATTCGCCTGAATTTCTCTGTTCCAAGCCAAAAAAAAGCCTCAATTTTTTGAGCTCTTAGCATAAGCAGCCTTTATTCTCATTACAGTACATCTTATCTAAGAGTGAACACTGGCATGAATATTATTTGGGAGTTGTGTGTCCTTTTTACAGGAGACGTTCACTGCATGTACAGTAAATGTGCCATTGATATAGCTGCTGGACCTATTGGAGGTATTGGACAAATGATAACTGATTCTTCCAGCACCAATGTAGCTTGTCCTTCTCAATCCATTGGTTAAAAAATGCAACTTACCCAGAAATGTCAAAGAAGTTAGTGTTGAGAGACGCAAGTCACGGAATACCAGATACAAATGAATTGCCAGCTTTTATTCAATGTGCGCTGTACATTTTCACAGCAAATGTGTGCATAGAGCATTTAATTTGTTACAAATTGCTACTGGTGTAACTGAAAATATTTTAATAATAATGAATGAATACATGGACCCGTCTATTCATTACAGCCTCTTCGCAATCAGCTCTTCACGTTTATATAAAATGCATCTGTTTCTTCTTAATAAAACAATTCCTTAAAAAAACATAGATTTTCTTTTGCAAAATAATTGTTCCCTCAAGTGGCGACAATCCATTCTACAAGCACAATACTCTTCAGATTGCAGAAATACTCACTGCTATTTTTCTGAGTACAATTTTCTCTTCAAAAAAAATAAATTCTCCTGTGCCTTGTGAATGGAATGTGACATTTCAATTCATGCACAGTAATAGTTTAGATTTCCGTTGCGGAGGATGGAATATGTATTGTTTTGTAAAGGCTTTTTTATTCACTGGTGATTATACTAAATTGACAGGTAAAACTGTGTCACACTGTGAAAGTGAGTGTTATGCAGATGGCATGTTTACTATAATTCAGCTATGTTTGGGACAACAAAGAATGGGAAGGAGTGGCTGACATTTTTCTGTTCATGAATCTCTGCAAAAAACAGTCATGAGTAAGAATGGTGGAATGTCAGAAGAGACTATCAATGGATTCATTTTCTGGGTTTGACGTACACTTAGCATTCTGACCACTTGAGAGCAAGTTTAAAATTCTAGTGAATACTTGGGGATGGATGGGTGGGGAAGGCCGTCTAACATATTAAGGCCTTGCTGAAGGTCAGTGATGAGGAACTTGTGCAGCATTCAACAGCTGTGGAGGCATGTTGAAGCAAGAGTGGTTAAGGTCAACCTGGCGTTAATGGGGACAACAAAGGCGAAGGGTTTTGGAGAAGCAGCAGAGGAGTGAATGTTACGGTTTTCTGCAGAATCCATTGCCATGCATGGTGTAATGGTGGTGGTGGAAGAGGAAGAAGGGGGGAGTCAGAAGTCCCAGAGCTCAGAGAGTATCAGTAACCCACAAGTCACGGTGAGTATTACCCTAGGTTACAGGTTTACTGCAAAGGTATAGGTCCCGGCCTGCCTGTAGGGAGGCAGGGGGTCAGCAACTTGGGCATCCTGGAAGAGCAGCATCTGAGGATGTTCAGTCTCACCAGGAAGACTGTGACAGAGATGTCCCATTGGTCCACAGGGATCTATAGAGATGGTCAAATACTACACTACTAATGTAAGTGAATTCCATCACTGTCCTCAATATTTATGTCACATGGACCTTCTAGGCATCCTGTCCTGTGCTTCACCATCCGTAACAATTTCTTGCAGTGCCTGTGGTGATGTCTGCTTCAATTGGGGGTGGTGACAGGTGGTGCGCATATATGCTTTACTGTTCAGGTGTGCCTGGTTGTCCACTGGATTCTTCTTGCTCTGTGAAGATGTTGTTGTTGTTGTTGAAGATGGATGGTATATTATGAGTATATAAGCATACTTGTCATTGCATATACTGTCATGTGCTTGTATATAATTAGGACACGTTCATATAATATATAATGCAAATCATGGAATACCTGACTAATATATTTGCCACAACTTCTGTCTCCAATCTCAGAGGATTAAACCTATTTCAGATTATAAGAATCTCTATATTATGTATTCCCATAGGAATTTAGAATATACCAATATTTCAAAAACATTGAAATAGATTCTGTGACTACGTTCTGGGAGAGATTGTTTGTTATCTTTATTTCTTTGTATTGGGTGAATGTGGGGAATGCACAACTCTATCTGGTATGTAGATGCCCACTTCACAGCAGAGTGATTTACCTCTACAGTGATTGCTTAACAAAGATTAAGAGACTCAAAGCCCACACATGTAATAGAAATGATTAATATTGAACATCTGTCAATTGCATAAACTTACAGTCTGAAGTCTGAATTCAATTAAACTAAATCTTGTTTGACTAGACGTTATTTGTTGAGGTTTATGGATTCCTTTTACCTTTAAACTGTCACTGAAAGAAGTGATTCAGAGTATAACAGGTTTGGTTAATTGTGCAGGAGATCCTCTTACCTTGCCTTATGTCAGCTCAGACATCAAAAGGAAGAGAGAGATATGTGAAGGATGACATCCCATGTTTTGGGGGTTTCCTAGTTCACTGTGTCACTGTATGGGTAGCGATTGAATGAAAGACTGTTCGTTTCTGAGGTAAAGCTTTTTGCCCAGTCTCTTGATCAAATATTATTGAAGAGAATGTGTAAGACTTTGGATGAGATCAAGTAAAACTAAGTGAAGTGCTGTAGTCTGTCTAAATCTGTTGCCTTGCTCTTGCTTCTATTTAATCTTTCTTCTAAATTAATGCAAACTAATAGATTTAATCTGAGCTAATTGTCTGTTAGTAAGGTGTTTTCTATCAGTAAGTGAGATCAGGGGCTCGATTTTAGCACCCACGATCGGGCGGGGGGGGGCTACGACAATTGGGGATTCCCGGGGCGGGGCGGGAGCCCGGCTCCAATCCGCCCCATTTCCGGGTTCCCCACTGACGCGCTGACATGCGCGCGCAGCCCCCGCATGTGGGACTCCCGCCAGCAATTAAAGCCGGCGAGGTGCCACTTAAGGTATTTATTTAGGTATTTCAAGTCGTTTAGAGACCTGATTAACATGATATTTTAGGAGGGGTGGGATTTTGCAAACAACTGGGACTGTTTCCCGTTCTGCGGGAAACACTCCCAGTTCAAATGGACGTGTTGCAGCCATCAGCCTGTGGCAGCTGCAAAGGTCCATTTGACAGGTTTGGGGGGGAGACCCTCACTCATTGCTGGAGGCCACTCTGTCACCTTGGACAAAGTTTGGCCTCCACCACCCTCCTCCTAACAATAAAATTCATCAACTTGCACACTTACCTAGGTGTCCAGAGACATGTACCAACCTTGCAGACCCCCTCAGATGTGCATCTGCCGGATGGGGGCCTCCGTACCTGCAGTCATGACCTCCTCGGAGGGCGAAAAGCATCACCAACCTCGCCGGCCACGCCGTCCACCTCTAACACGTGGAGCTCCACAACACAGTGCGGTGACACATCCACCTGCACAGCAGGAGGGAGGGCAACGGCAGGGAGAGATGCGTCGCAGAGGACACTATCCTCATCACAGGGTCCACAGACTGAGGCTCAGCTTCCTAGAACTCTCTGAGCAGCAGTGCACATGGAGGCTCAGAGTCGCTCGACATGTAGTCGTGGACATCTGCAGCCTCCTTCATGCCGAGCTGCTCCCGGCTGGCCCGAGCACCATCTTCTTACCTGTCGCTGTCAAAGTCACCACTGCCCTCAACAACTTTTCCTCCGCATCCTTCCAGGGTGCCACCGGGGACATCGCCAACGTCTCTCAGTCGTCTGCACAAAAGAGCCCTGCAAATACACCTACACCCACTCTGCAGTGACACAATGGGTGGCATCAGTTGTGGGTCTTCATTGTGAACCTCAGGAAAGGGCATTATTGCACAAACCAGACAAGATTTGCAAAGACATGACAGTAGTGGTGCCAATATAATATGTAATGTGAGTTGATCAGAAATTAAATATAAGTAAAAACCATGACAAACCCTCAAACACCCTTGTGCATCCCCTTCATGCTCACGATACGTTGCCTTACGCTTCCTACTGCACATATGTGATGCATGCCCTGTGGCTGCAGCACGGGTAGTGGCAGGTTGAGTGAGGCTGACTGTGAAAGAGATGCATGAGAGGGTGAGTATGAGATAGAGCCATGAGATTGTATGAGGATTGGGTTGAGTGGTAGTGGCGGGATGAGTACTGGCGAGGTGAGTAGGTGCAGGTAAGATGAGGATGAGGTTTGAGTGGGTGTGAGGAGTGATGTGACAGAGCAGTGTTGGCTGTACAGAAGGAGATGTGGGGGTGGGGGCGGTGATGTGGCAGACGGAGTGTAGGGGAATGAGTAAGTGTACTCACTTTGGCTGACCTACTTAGGTCATTGCAGCGCCTCCTGCACTGTATGCTGTATGTTGGTGGTGCAGGTGACCTCCTCTGCCACCTCGAGCCAGGCCTTCTTGGTGGCAGAGGCAAGCCGCTTCCTCCCACCCGCCGGGGGGAAGATTTCTGTCCTCCCCCTCCTCCTCACCCCATCCAATAAGACCTGGAGTGAGGCATCATTAACCTGGGAGCAGCCTTCCCCCTGGGCTGCTCCATGCTGTAATTTTTCCTATTTCTTGCAGCATCAGTCAGTGGAGGACTGCCCCTTTAAATAGAACTCCTCCAGCTGACAGACCTTACTGCGCATGCGCAGTCGGCCCACCGCGCAGCTTAGCAGCGGGGAACCCGGAACAACAGGTAAGTGGATCCAATCAGGCTGCGATTGCGCGCGAAGCAGACTGATTTCACCGGGCGCGTTACCCACGCGCCCATTCGACCTCCTGCCGTGAACCCGCAGTCCTGGTAATATCGGGCCCCAGGTGTGTACAGTAATATCTACACTAGTCCTCTCAAAACTGAGGAAAGGGTGAAATAGGATAGCAAATTATAACCATGTTGAGGAAATAGGAAACGAAACCGAGAAAGGATATCATACCAAAGTCATGCAGGAGATTCATGGCAAGCCAAAATTACACAAAGCAGGAAATGGGATAGTCGACCATAGTCATGTCAAGGAGCATAGCAAGCCGCAACCACATCAAGGAAATAGGATAGCAAGTCATAACTATGTTAAGCAAGGGATGGGATAGCATACCAGGAGTTATAATAACCAGGCAGCCAAACGATGAGATAGTAAACTTATAATCATGTCAAACAGGAAATAAGATGATAACCACACAACACAATGCACCTATACGGATTAAAACAGGGAAACTACAAAAGGATTAGAATAGAACAATTTATAACCTGCATTAAAAATAAGAACAATGTAGTGCTAAGAAAGAAACTCTGTACATAACTGCAGTGTTACCCTGAGCTGTAATTGTTAGCACTGGACATTTCCAATATAAATGACTCATTTATGCCATTACAAGTCATGATTATGAATGTACCACTGTAAATTATTAATGCATGCTGTCATAATGCATCCCAGCCTTGAACTGTGGTACCATCACAAAATGACATAAAAAATGTTGCTAAAATAGAAGAGCTAGAAACTGAAGCAGTAAAAATGCCAAATTTGACTGTTTCACAGTATTTTACAATGCCTGAATGCAACACATTTTTATAAAGCACAGATTTATCTGATTGTGGCAAAACAAAGTCCAGATCTAAAATTGAATCAGCATGCACTAAAATGTTGGTGACTCCATTGCACACCAGCACTGGAGACTAGGGATTCAGAAACCTACAGCTTACCCAATAACACTGGACTACCAAGTATTTGGAAGCATACAGTTCACCAATAGCACCATAAGGCCACTGGGAATCGGATACTGCAGTGGAATCAGACACATGCAAACTCTCAAGCCAATTGAAGCATGCTGCTCCCTGTATGGCCAGGGAATAGACATACAAAGCCCCAGAGATCACTGATAGAGCCCAATTTTGAATATTTTACCATTAAAACTAATTCTGGTTGTTCAGCTGTTTATAAACTACCAGCAAGTTTGCTTATAAATCTGCAAAGATGCTCTATGAATCTCTAATGATGAATGTTAGAAGACAAGAGCTGGAGGAATACATAGAAACAAAGAGCATTGTGATAATACAGTAACACAATAACAAAAATGTCACCTTGCTACATTTTTGATTGGGGGAGGAAAGTGAAGTGCTACTGTAATTCTCAAAGGATTGGATGCAAAGCATTTGAGTTCTTTAGCTAAACAGTGATTAGATTAGTTCACAACCGACAGAATGAAGCACCTCAGATTGTGTTCACCAACAAGCACACAGGCAATTAGTAGCAGCACCAAGCTGCGTATCATCCAGTTTTCTCAAAAACAGTTCAGGGGTGCTGGCAATTTTTGACATTTAAGCACATTTAATACATAGACCCCAATTCAGCATCTTTACTTTTTCTGACAACACATATCATAATCATATTATTTTAAAGTCTCTTCAGGTGCCACATCCATCCCTGGATCCACTTTAACCCGATTCAATTAACTGGCAGACTTTGTAGGGTGCGAAGAGCCTGATAATCATATTATAGAATTAATATAGTATGATATATTGTCACAGTGAGTAACTGTGACAACTCAAGCTATGTGCACTTACATTTTCACATTACAGTAATTTGAAAGTCCTGTGCTTTTTTTTTCAATTTTACAGGTTTGTTTAGCAGTTCAGCATGCTGAGCAGTAAAGAAGCAGCGGGGGGAAGAAGATGAATTGTACTGCAGCATTACAACTAATATAGCCACTACACTGTACCATTGTGAGACAAGTGATAAAGCACTTTGTCGTCATTTACCTAAAGCAGGAGTTTAGAACTGCTTTGAACTACTTTGTTTTTAATCTGCACCGGGACTGTTGAGAAAGGGCAACCTCATGCAGATCGCTGTTTTACATTTGCAAGTCAGGTGTATAATAAAATAATCAAAGAATTTCAGAGTTCTCTCCGTGATATTATTGAACCTTGATTTCTTCGTGATGTTTTGACTCACTATCACGGATGCTCACGAGCTGGAGTAAGTTCTTGTATGTAACTCACCTTTAGTTAGCTCCATCCATGGCTCCCTGAGTGTATCTCATGAATCGCTGAATCTTATGCACCAGGTAGAACCCAGGTCCCAATCCCTGAGCTGTACTGAATAGCTAATCTCACCAGGGTGGGAGTGGAGGCAACACAATTAGTTCCAGTGTCCTTGGGCTATTTAGTGATCCCGACTGGAAGCACGTGTGTGTGCGGAATTCCGATGAGAGAACAGGATTGGGTTCGGCTGTATTAACTCCCATGGTTAAGTAGGCTGCCAATACATGCTGCTAAGGCTCATACATAAAAAATGGGGGAGGTAGTGAAAGGCAACTAACATCTGTAGAACTGTACTCCAGCAAGGAATCATTGGCCTGGATTTTGTTCCTCCCGCCAGAGGAGGGTCGAGCAGCAAGGGGAATTCCTGCCCTGACCCCAGCCCAGTTTCCTCCTTGGGCTTCCTTAAATATGCCGGACAGGCTACTGGCGGGATCCCCCCGTCGAGAGGGAACCCACTGCTTCCAAAGATGGAAATACACCAGAGGAGGGGGGAGCAACAATTAAAGGGACAGAAGAGACCCAAAAATGAAATAATTATTTTTTACTGAATGTCTCGGACTAGTGGGAATCCTTCAATAAGTTAGTGTTTGGGCCATTATGGAGGGACAGCAGGTTGCTACTCAAACCTATGAAGAAGGGAGTGCCGCCGATACCCCAGGGACTACATCCACTGCTGTCCTGGTGGTCCCTGGGATTGACACTATTAGCGGCAGCCGTAAGAGAAATTGAGTGGCTTGCCATCTTCTACATAAAGTGGGGAAACCCCTTGACTGGGGTGGGGGAGCAAACTCAAAGTCGGGACAGAGATAGGTCACACCACCTGATTATCCTTCCCAAATTAGAGCAGGAGAAAGGGTGGAGGAAATTGATGGACTATTGTACAGCTGTCTTCCTGTGACTTGGGAACAAATGAAAAGTTCAGAACCAATTAAAGATGACCTGAACAAAAACTAAACACCAACAGACAGGTCAGCTTCTCCATTGGGCAATCTCCTACCAAATGGAATAATTTTGCTATTAATACAGATCACAATATATCAGATAGTGTTACAGAGGGGATGTTTTATGGAATTTATTTATAAGAGAGGGAACCATCAATAATGTGACTTACAGCAGAGATCACTACTGTTGTGCTGTTTTGTAGTGAGTGGCCACTGTAAATAGGTAGATAATTGTAATTTCAAGAAAGGAGGGAGACAGAAAGCAACAAACTACAGGCAAGTTAGCTTAACATCTGTCATAGGGAAAATGCTAGAATCTATTATTAAGGAGGTTATAGCAGGGCACTTGGAAAATCTCAATGCAATCAGGCAGAGTCAACACGGCTTTGTGAAAGGGAAATCGTATTTGACAAATTTATTAGAGTTGTTTGAGGAAGTAACAAACAACGTGGATAAAGGGGATCCTGTGGATGTGGCGTACTTGGATTTCCAGAAGGCATTTGACAAGGTGCCACATCAAACGCTACGACACAAAATAAGAGCTCATGGTGTAGGGGGTGACATAGTAGCATGGATAAAGAATTGGTTAGCTAACAGGAAACAGAGAGTAGGCATAAATGGGTCATTTTCAGGTGAGCAAGATGTAACGAATGGAGTGCCACAGGGATCAATGCTGGGGCCTCAACTATTTACAATCTATATCAATGACTTGGATGAAGGGACCGAATGTATGGTTGCTAAATTTGCTCATGACACAAAGGTAGGTAGGAAAGTAAATTGTGAAGAGGACATCAGAAGTCTGCAAAGGGATTATAGATAGGTTAAGTAAGTGGGCAAAAATTTGGCAGATGGAGTATAATGTGGGAAAATGTGAACTTGTCCACTTTGGCAGGATGAATAGAAAAGCAGTGTATTTTTTAAATGGAGAGAGATTGCAGAACTCTGAGGTGCAGAGGTATCTGGGTGTCCTAGTACATGAATCACAAAAAGTTAGTATGCAGGTACAGCAAGTGATTAGGAAGGCAAATGGAATTTGTCATTTATTGCAAGGGGAATGGAATATAAAAGTAGACATGTTTTGCTACAGTTGTACAGGGCATTGGTGAGACCACATCTAGAATACTGTGTGCAGTTTTGGTCTCCATATTTAAGAAAGGACATAATTGCTTTAGAGGCAGTTCAGAGAAGGTTCACTCGACTGATTCCTGGGATGAGGGGGTTATCTTATGAGGAAAGGTTGGACAAGTTGGGCCTGTATACACTGGAGTTTAGAAGAATGAGAGGTGATCTTATTGAAACATAAAAGATCCTGAGGGGACTTGAAGGGGTAGACGTTGAGAGGATGTTTCCCCTTGTGGGAGAGACTGGAACTAGGGGACAAAGTTTAAAAATAAAGGGTCTCCCATTTAAGACGGAGACGAGGAAAATTTTTTTCTCTGAGGACCGTGAGTCTGTGGAATTCCCTTCCCCAGGAGGCAGGGTCATTGAATATTTTTAAAGCTGAGTTAGATAGATTCCTGATTAACAAGGGAGTCAAAGGTTATAGTAGGTAGATGGGAAAGTAGGGTTGAGGTCACAATCAGATCAGCCATGATCTTATCAAATGGCAGAACAGGCACGAGGGGCCGAATGGCCTACTCCTGCTCTTAATTTGTATGTTCGTGTATTGCTAATTTTTTCAGCTGTAATACCGTGAGAAGCTGTTTTGTTGCTCAGATTAAAGGAGCCATCAAGCATTATAGCTCATCAGTAAGTGGAATTCGCAACCAGACGTATTGAGCAGTTTTAAATGAAGCTGTCACTTGAGTGCTAACATACATCTAGCATTACTACTTCTCTGCGACGTGCAGAGTCAGACCCAGTGTGTGCCATTTTTTGGCACTTCATGAAGGGCACATCAACAGACGGTCACCATCCATTTACCACATATTCTAGTGCTGCTGGCTTATCAGTCAGGAAATGACTGCGAGGCTGCAGTGTAATTGACAGGTTCAGATGGTTTGTATATCAAATAATGAGCACCTCGGAGAGATTGTAAGGTTGGAACCCAATCAAGGGTTTTGCTGGTCAAATACAAGGTGCCAAGTAAATTTTGTTTGTATAGCCGCTATTAACTTCCTTTGTAAATCATACAAGAGGACTGCTGGAAAGGAGGATGCTAAATGCACTGCAAAGACATGTTTTTGGGTGCTCTGTTAATGAGAGGGAGCCGCAAAATGCATGCTGTATCTAGTGTCAGCATTCTTGTAGTGACAAACTTGTTACAAGAGACATGGGGTTAGAAATTGGTATGCATTTCGCCCCTTCCACGGAGCGATGCTCCATGCAGGAATAGTGCAGAAGTGCGCGCAACCCTACATTGGTTGAAACAAATGCAGGCATCATTGCAATGTGTTAATAAGAGTCCTGCATTTGAATAAGACCATAAGAGATAGGAACAGGAATAGGCCATTTGGCCCTTTGAGCCTGCTCCGCCATTCAATGAGATCATGGCTGATCTGATTTTTACCTCAACTCTACTTTCCTGCCTTTTCCCCATATCCTTCGACTTCCTTGCTGATCAAAAATTTGTCTAACTCAGCCTTGAATGTATTCAATGACTCAGTCTCCAGAGCTTTTTGGGGTAAAGAATTCCAAAGATTCACGACCCTCTGGAAGAAGAAATTCCTCCTCATTTCCATCTTAAACAGACGACTCCTTATTCTGAGACTATGCCCCCTAGTTTTAGATTCCCCCATGAGGGGAAACATCCTCCCAGCATCTACCCTATCGAGTCCCCTCAGAATCTTATATGTTTCAGTAAGATCTCTTCTCATTCTTCTAAACTCCAATGAGTATAGACCCAACCTGTTCAATCTTTCCTCATAAGACAGCCCTTTCATACCCGGAATCAACCTAGTAAACCTTCTCTGAACTGCCTCCAATGCAAATATATCCTTCCGTAAATAAGGGCACCAGAACTGTACATAGTACTCCAGGTGTGGTCTCACCAGCACCCTATACAATTGTAGCATGGCTTCCTTGCTTTTATACTCCATCCCCCTAGAAATAAAGACCAATATTCCGTTTGCCTTCCGGATTACCTGCTGCACCTGTGTATTGACTTTTTGTGTTTCATGTACGAGGATGCCCAGATCCCTCCGTACCACAGCATTTTGTAGTATTTCTCCATTCAAATAATATTTTGCTTTTTTATTTTTCCTCCCAAAGTGGATGACTCCACATTTTCCCATATTATATTCCATCTGCCAAATTTTTGCCCATTCACTTAACCTGTCAATATTACTTTGCCGAAACTTTGTGTCCTCCTCACAACTTGCTTTTCCACCTGTCTTCATATCATCAGCAAATTTGGCCACAATATACTCTGTTCCTTCATCTAAGTCATTGATATATATTGTAAATAGTTGAGGCCCCAGCACTGATCCCTGCGGGACCCCACTAGTTACAGATTGCCATTTTGAAAATAACCCTTTTATCCCGACTCTTTGTTTTCTGTTAGTTAGCCAATCCTCTATCCATGCCAGTATATTACCCCCAACACCATGAGCTCTTATCTTGTCCAGTAACCTTTTACGCGGCACCTTATCGAATGCCTTTTGGAAATCCAAATATACTGCATCCATTGGTTCCTCTTTATCCACCCTGCCCGTTATTTCCTCAAAGAACTCTAATAAATTTTTAAGACACCATTTCCCCTTCATAAAACCATATTGACTCTCCTTGATTGTATTATGAGTCTCCAAATGTCCTGCTACTAATTCCTTAATAATGGATTCTTGCATTTTCCTAATGACAGATGTTAGGCTAACTGGTCTATAGTTACCTGCTTTCTGTCTCACTCCCTTCTTGAATAGGGGTGTTACGTTTGTGGTTTTCCAATCCGTTGGGACCTTTCCAGAATCTAGTGAATTCTGGAAGATTACAACCAATGCATCCACTATCTCTGTAGCCACTTCCTTTAAGACCCTCGGATGCAAGCCAACAGGTCCAGGGGACTTGTCAGCCTTTAGACCCATTAGTTTACCTCGTACTTTTTCTCAAGTGATAGTCATTGTTTTTAGTTCCTCTCTCCCCTTTGCCCCTTGATTATTTACAAATATTGGTATGTTATTAGTGTCTTCTACTGTAAAGACAGATACAAAATATCTGTTCAATTCCTCTGCCATTTCCTTGTTTTCCATTATTATTTCCCCAGTCTCATCCTCTATGGGACTAATGTTTATTTTAGCTACCCTTTTCCTTTTTATATACTTGTTGAAGCTTTTACTGTCAGTTTTTATATTTCTTGCTATTTTACTCTCATAATTTATTTTCTCCCTCTTTATTATTCTTTTAGTCATCCTTTGCTGATTTTTAAAGTTTTCCCAATCTTCGGGGCTTACCAGTAATCTTTGCCATGTTGTATGGTTTTTCTTTTAACCTGATACCATCCTTGCCTTCCTTAGTTAGCCATGGTTGATTCACCCTTTTGGTGGAGTCTTTCCTCCTCACAGGGATATATTTTTGTTACGATTCATGAAATATCTTTTTAAATGTTTGCCACTGCTTATCCACCATCATACCATCTAATCTGTTTACCCAGTCCACTTTAGCCAATTCTGCCCTAATTCCTTTGTAATTACCCTTATTTTAGTTTAATACAGTAGTTTCAGACCCAAGATCCTCGCTCTCAAACTAGATGTGAAATTCTATCATGTTATGATCTGTGCTTCCCAAGGGATCCTTTACTTTGAGATCATTAATTAATCCTGTTTCGTTACCCATTACCAGATCCAAAATGGCCTGTTCCCTGGTTGGTTCCCCAATGTATTGGTCTAAGAAACACTCCCGAATACACTCTATGAACTCCTCCTCAGTGCTACTTTTGCCCATTTGATTTGTCCAATCTATGTAAAAGTTAAAATTGCCCATGATTATTGCATTACCTTTTTTACATGCCCCCCTTATTTCCTGATTTATATTTTGCCCTACAATGTAGCTACTGTTAGGGGGCCTATATACATTCTCCCACCAGTGATTTCTTTCCCTTGCTATTTCTTACCTCCACCCAAATTGATTCAACATCTTGATCTTCTGAGCCAAGATCATTTCTCACTGTTATACCAATTTCGTCCTTTATTAACAGAGCTACCCCACCACCTTTACCTTTTTTCCTATCCTTCCGAAATGTTAAATAACCCTGAATATTTAGCTCCCAACCTTGGTCACCTTGCAACCATGTCTCTGTAATGGCCATGAGATCATACCCATTTATTTCTATTTGTGCCGTTAATTCATCTATCTTATTACAAATGCTGCGCGCATTCAGATAAAGAACCTTTAATTTTGTCTTTTTACCATTCTTTCCTACCCTGGCCCCATTTGCTGGTGTACTGTTATGTTTGTAAGCTCTGTTCCTTCCTGACACACTCTGTTTATCATTACCCCCATCTCTTTCCTGTACTACTTCCATGTCTTTTCTCTTTATCAATCTAAACTTCGCCCCACCTGAGCCCTCCCCCCCACCCCATTTAGTTTAAAGCCTTCTCTACCGCCCTAGTTATTCGATTTGCCAGAACACTGGTCCCAGCATGATTCAGGTGAAGCCCGTCCAAAAGGAACAGCTCCCTTTTTCCCCAGTACTGGTGCCAGTGCCCTGTGAATCGAAATCCACTTCTCCCACGCCAATCTTTGAGCCACGCATTCATCTCTCTGATCTGAATTACCCTGTGCCAATTTGCTCATGGCTCAGGTAATAATCCGGAGATTATTACCTTTGTGGTTCTGCTTTTTAATTTAGTGCCTAGCTGCTCAAACTCCCTCAGCAGAACCTCTTTCTTACTCCTACTTATGTCGTTGATACCTACGGGGACCACGATAAATGGATCCAACCCCTTCCCACTCCAAGTTCCTCTCCAGCCCTGAGGAGATGTCCTTAACCCTGGCAACACAGCCTTCGGGACTCTCGCTCTTGGCTGCAGAGAACAGTGTCAATCCCTCTAACTATACTGTCGCCTACTACAACCACATTCCTTTTTACTCCCCCCACTTGAATGGCCCCCTGAACCACAGTGCCGTGGCCAGTTTGCTAATCCTCCCTGCAGTCCCTGCACTTGTCCATGAGGGCTGCAAGAACCTCGTATCTATTGGACAAATGCAGAGGCTGAGGCTCCTGCTACCTCCTGGATCCCCGTACCAGCCTCACTCGCAGTCACACCCTCCTGACCATGACCACGTGCCAATTCTACAGTATTTAGTCTAAGGGGCGTGACTGTCTCCTGGATCAAAGTGTCCAGGTAACTTTCTCCCTCCCTGATGCATCGCATTATCTGCAGCTCGGACTCCAGCTCCTCAACTCGGAGCCGAAGTTCCTCGAGCTGCAGACATTTACCGCAGATGTAATCGCCCTGGACAAAACTGTTCGGTAGCTCCCATGTATTACAAATGCAACACATGTCTTGCCCTGTCATAACTATTTTATTTATTTAATTGATTACTACAATGCCAATCAAATTATTTTTAGGTTGAATCAAGTACTGGCCTTGTTTAATTTATTAAAATAAATTTAGATTTTTTTAAAAATGTAGTTTTATGCTATAAGTTACTTAGACCACAGTCCTAAGAAAGAAGAAAATAGAAGAGATACTCACCACCAATCACCTACCTGCCTTACCTGTGACGTCACACTTAGTTAAATTTTAGATAGAAATCGACCTTTAAAAATCCCCATACTCATCAAATTCTCAACCATAGACTCTCCCGAAACCAGACTCTGTCGATACCTGCTATTCGGTGCTCCCTTGCTCCATGCGTTAGCAAAACCCTTCTGAAATTATGCTAGCTAGAACGCCAATCACCTGAATCAGGACCCTTCTGACAAATTGGTGTCCAGAAGCACCTGAGACCTCACTTCCCATCAAATCATGATGAGAACATTCAGAACTTAACATTTAATGGTGTCCTCATGTCCATTAAGATAAGTCTCTGGTTAGTCATTTTAGACTTCTAGGGCACTTTTAGGCTATTTTTTTGGCTGTGAAATACTTTGAGAGAGTGAGGCCAGTGCACTTAGAAGGTCCGTGAGAGTTGTCATCAGTCTTCTACGGTAAGACCTTGATGTTGTCTTCACCTCCGGCGAGCTGCTTCCGAGCAGCCCTACCCCCTGCCCTTGTTCCTTTGCGCTAGTAATGGGTGCCTCTCCCCATGCAGAACCATCTAATCTAGGTCAAGTGATTCTTCCTCTTCTGAAGTGCTGCCTCTTCCTCTTCTCCCTCAGGGTTGTTGGAGCTTCCGAACCTGAAATGGAAGAAAGGGGCAAGGATTAGTAGCAAGGGTAAGCAGAGACAGACAAGTGGCTTCTGAAAACAACAGCAATTTGTTATGTGAAGTGTGTGAGGGTGATATTTAAGTAAGCCGGAAACTAAAGAAAGATGGGGGAAAGCCCTGTGGAACGTCCTCCAGCCTCTCCAGTCGCTCGCTCCTGACACACTCGCTGCCCATAATGTTCGTCATTTGTACCTCCAGTGGGGACAGCAGAGGGATGAATAGTGTCCCCTTCCTGTGGTTGCCTGCTCCCTCTTATTGCGTGCGAGCTTGTCCTGCCAGAAGGCAAAGGAGAGCGTTAGTTTTAGTGTTGTGAGATGTTTTACAGAGGTGCACGTCAGGGTAGAGTAGTGGTGCTAGTGTGCAAAAGATGCTAGAGGTGTGAGGAGATGATGGAAGTAATAGTGAGGATAGCAGCAGGTACATAGTGCTGCAAGAGGAGCAGAAGGAAATGGAGTGACGTGTGCTGCAGTGTTTGGAGGAAAGTGATGGGAAGCGGGGGAGAGAAGGGTTGAGAGTGCTGGGACTACAAGTAGCGCAGGGCTGGCCAGAGTTGAGTGAGAGATTCATGTTAGGAGGCTTACCTTAGCTCGTCCTGTGACATCATTGGACTCTTTTCGGCATTGCAGCCGTGTCCTGCAGTGATGCTTCTGGCGCTCACCCACTCAGCCACCTCTGTCCACTCAAGCTGGGCAGCTTGCCTGCTGTTTGATGAAGATAAGATGGCCCTCCTCCTGCTGACCTCCTCTGTCAATACTTCCAAAGCAGCAGAAAAATGGGGGGCCCTTGCAGCTTCTGCTCTGCCTGCCATTGTGAGAAACCTTCAGTAACCGTTGCCTGCAGCAACAATGCAGATCCCCTTTAAGAGGTGCAGGCTGCCTTTAAATGGTGTCAGCAATGTGCAATATCTAAGAATAGTAATATCAGTCACTATTGTTACCTGGTGCTTGTTTTATTGCCTTCAGGGATCAAAAAAGAGATGAATTTCTCAGAGTTTTTTCCTGAATTGGCCTCGAGCATTTTCTTTGTGATTTTGCTTCTCCCAGGAGATTACGTGACTGGGGGAGAAGGGGTGTGTCAGTGGTACATATAATTTTCACCCTGTGTTGGGATGGGACACGCTTTATGGGCCAATTGATCTTTTCCTGTCCTATTTCATATAACTCAGGATGCAAAATATCTGAATATTACAGTGAGGGATTTTGTACATCAGAACGTGTTACAGTGAGCGATGTGGTATGTTAGAGAATATTATAGTGAAGGCTGAGGTGACATTACAAAGTGTTACAGAATGCCTGCTGTATTTTCTTAATTCCACCGATAAATAACAGTACTGCAAGTATAGCACAGAGCTATGAAAGAATTCAAAAATTTTTAGTCGGTGACAAACAAGTGGAAAGACTACTGCAATTAGCATATGAGTGAAAGAAAAGTATGTCACATACTATTTGCAAAGTATAATCTTTTATATGCTGTGTAGATCATTTGCACAAAGAACCTTTTAATATGCAGTGTGTGTAGGTTTTACAACCTAGGTATTCACACATCCTGAGTAAAGATTCATCATAGTGAATTCTACTATAGATTTAGAGAAACACTTGTGAAAGACATTATTGCTAGATGCAGCTGTTGTTGAAATTATAGTGGCTCAATTGCACACAACGTCTACCTATGATAGAACTCTCACCCACACAGCATTGTCACCTGAAACACTGTCAAATCTCAGGGGTTTACTTCAGACTTCCATGGTTACAGATCCAAACCCAGGGGTCACACTCTAGCCCTCTTTCTGTTGGTAATGAGTTTTGTTGCTAAACCTGTCTGTGCTCTCAGAGTATGGTCAACCAATTGAGTGCAATTTGTGTCGGAGGATGAAGGTGGCTTTGGCAGGTGTCCTCGCACTTTTCGTCTGGAAGAAATTGGTTCAGACACAGCTGGCTATAAGAGGTATTGAAAATGAAGGTAAAAATGGAGGGTGGTATTAGCTTGTTAGCTCAATAGCATTAAAATGCCTACACTGTCGTCAAGATGACCAACTTGGTTGATAAACTAGGTGTGGAATCATGTCATTCAATCCTCATTGTACAGGTAATGAGCATTTCTTTGGTAAAAAATGACTTGTTATTTCCAACTAATTTTTGTAAAATGTACTGGCTCGGGAAGAGGGTAAGTAGCTGGAGACCCTGCTACCAAAAGTGGTCCTGTTTCCAATTTGAAAATTATTGAAATTATGATATTTGCCTATTTTGAAATGCATCAAGGCACATCACACATTGAATCATTTTTGAAGTGCGGCGACAGTTCTGTGGATAAACATATCACACCAGCAATATCTGACATATAGCCATCCATGAGATGAATGCCCAGTTAGTATGTATTTTTTGGTGGCCAAGATGCTAGGAAAAATTCCTGCTCTTTAGATCGTTTACATCCACTCAAACAGCCAAACAAGATCTCAGTTCAACAATTCATGCACCTCCAACAATGCAGCACTCTCTCAGTATGGCACCAGAATGTCAGTCTTGATAATGTGCCCAGACTTCTGGTATGGGGTTCAGACCCATAACCTCTGATCCAGTGGCAAGAATAATACCAACTGAGCCAAACTGACATGCTAGATGGGCTATTCTTGGCTATTCCAGGAAGTGAGCATCCCAAAAGAATTTCAAAAATGATGATATAGATCTTATCAATAGCCAGGAACTAAACGATTTACAGAGATGAAGGGGTATAAATCCGTTTTGGACGGTAGCGCAAAACAGGTGAAAGCGAATTGATGTCAATGGTAAAGAAAATCGGGCGGAGTGTCAAACGAGCAGCCGGTTCGCTATCACCCATTTTGCGGTACCACTGAAGACAAATTTGTACTCCAAATTCTCTAGACAAGGCGTTTATGGTTATAATGAATAAATATAGAGTCACTATTGAAGATAATCTAAGGAAAGGAGGCAGGAGTGCCAGTGAATAACAGGTGTATGTGGGTTTTTCTTTACATTAGTTTGTTGCTTGAGGTTAAATAAATCAAGTTGAATCCCAACAGTTTGCTAAAACATTCTATCCTTGGATTAAGTTGTTTGTTTTTTTTGTTGGAGTGAAGATTTTCTATAAAATGCACATATATATATAAACAAATTGCAGATC
Source organism: Heptranchias perlo (assembly GCF_035084215.1). Lineage (NCBI taxonomy): Eukaryota > Metazoa > Chordata > Chondrichthyes > Hexanchiformes > Hexanchidae > Heptranchias > Heptranchias perlo. The sequence continues at coordinate 21,901,559 of NC_090338.1, forward strand.
TTTGTACCACAATCCATTATTCACTCAGCGATTAGATCAAAGCACCAATGTGAAACACTTAACAAAAAAACATATTTTACACATAAGTGATTGGACTTCTGAAGTGTGCTGTGTCTCCAAATGAAAATTCCTGTAGGCTGTTTCTTTCCCTGTTCCTGAATGATGTAAATAAATTACTGGGGGAACATTGTGAACTGGAAAGAGCAATTGTATACAATGGGAGTGAATGGAAATGTTTTGGCACTTTGGAATTGTTTACAATTGGAGTGAATGAGAAGGGATCCATTCGAAATTTATGCCTGAATTATGTACCCATTTATCTTGAATAGATTATGTTACTTTATAGATCAGGATAAAAGTGGGTTCTGTTTGGCTGAGAAACAGTGCAAACCTGCAGCATACTGTGCTTTTGTTCAGTCTTCAAGGTGTTCATTGTTCTGCATCCAAGCATTAATTTTAAGGGGTAGAAAATCATGAGCAACTTGTACTTGAATTAGAGAAAATGCTTCCACCCCACCCAGCTCTTATGTTTGGGTGCTGAAGAGGAAAGCCAGTTTCCAGTTCCGCAACATTATCACCTTTTGCCCTCCCTCACTCCCACTATTGCCAAAACCCATATATACACCAAGATCTGCTCTAGACTTACTTTATCAAGCATCCTATTTCCATCCTCTTCCATCCATTAGCTGCAGTTTGTTCAAAACCCAGCTGCCCATACCCTGTCATGCACTAAGTCCTGCACGCCCATCACCCTTGTCCTCACTGATCCACACAGTCTCCCCCCTCCCCCCATACCCATTGAATTTAAACTCCTGGTCCACATCTTTAAATCCCTCCACAACCTCCCCCCCAACCGACCCTTGCAACCTTCTCCAGTCCTGCAACTCCCTCCAGTCCTACAACCCCCTCCGCACTCTTCAGTCCTCTGACTCTAGCCTTCTATGCAACCCTTGCTCTCTTTGTTCCACTACTGGTTGCAGAGCCTTCAGCCACCTCAACCCTGCTCTCAAATTTCCTTCCTGTCTCTCTAATTTGCTCTCCAACTTTTAAAAGCTTCTTCAAACCCATCTTTTCAACCAAGTTTTCTGTCACCTCTCCAAACTATCGCACCATGTTCCCTTGTTTAATATTCTCTCCTGGAAAGTATCTTGGGACTTTTTTTTTATAAGGGTGTTTGTTGTTAAGTGAATCGCAGATATTAACAGGAAATATTATTGGACATATTTTCATTACGATGAATTGAGGAAGTCATTGATCTAATTTTAGCATCCCAGGCTCACTCTTAGTAACTGGCTGTGCTATTGTCCAAAATTGGCCAAATGGCCTCCTTCTATGCTGTATCATTCTCTGAAATCTATCACTCACGCCCACAATAAACTTGCCTACTTAGTCATCATTGCCTTAGTTTAGTGTCGGATTCTAGGCTAAATTTAGCAGTCATCTTGATGTCATTGGACAATGCTTAAAGCCCGTGAATGGCACATGAGCCCACCTAGCATTGCATTGTGCCAAAATTGATGGTGTAGGTAGAAGACGGGAAGAATGGCTACAGCAAAAAGCAGGTTAGACAACAGCCCCATTCTCTTTGAAAAATCCAAATCACAATTTTGTTTAAATGGAAGTGACACTAAACTGTTGTCAATCGCAGCAAGGAGTGGATGCATAAACTGGCAAAGAGGTAGCATGTCAAGTCTCATTCTACTGAGGTTACGCTCAACGCCATGGAGAGATAAGAAAAAAATAGGGAAAGCTGTATGCTCTCTCTAGGGAGTTCAGAATCCCAGTGCAGCTTCTAAGTGACTGGAGCAAAAAACAAACATCAAGGCTTGGAGTCTGTTGAAGCGTGCAAGGAAACTAAGGCCCCTAGGTTAAAGATGTAGATAAAATCTCAACAAAAAGCTATGAATGCCTTATAAAATATCCTTGAATCTGTCTGATTTTTCTTGTTGTATCTTGGTTAGTATCATCTGCAATTTAAAGTTAGGCAATTTTTAATGACAGGGAAAGTGCGAGTTTGGGATTTTACCAAGGCAAAGCTGAACATCAAAACAAATATAGTTTTTTAAAAAAAACTATTTACACAAGCTTTGGAATTCATTATGGCCATTAGATGATGAGAATATTGAGGAAAATTATTAGCTGAAAGAAAAGGCATACAGGGGAACTGTTTGAATTGAATTATTTTCAATGTCTTATTAGATTCCTCTCACACCTTACAGCATTTCCAGACCACCCTCTTGGCCAGACAGCCTGCTCTCAGGTCTCTGTCAGTGCAGAGCAGCTCAGCGACCCATTCTCTTAGCCAGGAAATGATATATAATGCAAGAAAGGGTCCTATACAATGAAGAAAGGGGCAACTGGCCAGTGCATTAGATTACAAGATTGTCCTTTTACCTTTGGCTTAAAGGTGCCCTGTCTGACTGCACCTAAGGACCTTGGTGCACTGAAAACAAAACTGCCAAAAACTGCAGAATCTGAAAATCTGAACCAAAAAACACAAAATGCTGGAAGCACTCAGCAGGTCAGTCAGAATCTGTGGAGAGAACAGATGAGTTAACATTTCAGATGTGGATGCTTTGTCAGAATAGGAGTCCTTCCATTTCTGATGATGGTTCATCACCTGCAACATTAACTTACCTATTCCCTCCACAGTTGCTGACTGACCTGCAGAGTGTTTCCGGTATTTCATTTTTTATCTTCATGCATTGAGATTGAGTCTCAATTCAGTTCCATGTCAATTGAGTCCACAGCACAAAATTGCCCATAATTAAGTCACAGTTAGCACTCTGACACAATATGGAAGTTTGGTGTGGAAAATGAAAATGCCATACCAGGGTGGTAAAGACTCCTCTTAAATTGGAGTTAAGTTTTCTTGTTATAGCAGGGTTAAGGAAACTTTAAGCTTCATCTAAGCACTGCTTTAACTGATCTGGGAGCGCTTAATGGGAACACTGGCACAAAATGTGGAAAATGTTGCCATTTCCTCATCACAAGCATCTTTATCTTTATTGGCATAAAGATTTTCTAAAAAATACATATTGATTTTTTAAAAAGTATAGTACTCTTTCCAAGTAAAATTCTTGATAAACAATTTCAGCACAGTGACTTACCTTCTGTTTTGCGATTCCTTTGGCTAGTCTGTTTATTCATAATTCTGTTAAATTATTGAAAATTCACCCTTGTCATGTTAGCACAATGCACAGATGTTACTTAATACTCAGAGGATTAATTATGAGGTGTTATGAAGTGCATTCTACTTGTTCACGATGACTGGTCCTACTTCAGAACTGTAATAACCACAGGTAACTCAGATGTGTGTTTGTATAATGCAGATCAATGTCGAAGTCATTTTTAATATACAGTGGATGAAATATTGAATTTAATTCCAAACGCTCTGCCACTTTCCATGATGCCAAAACACACTAATTGGCTCAACTCAGTTCAACTCTGCAGTAGTGAGATTTGCAATTGTGAGGTGAAAGGCTACTTGCCTTATTTTGGTCTGTCAGTAGCCTCTCTCTTTCTCACCATTGAACAGACAATGCTATTAACTTTTTAAATGATTTTTTTTTCACACTGTGGGAATGAAGCATCAGATAAGGCTGAAAATTACTCTGGAGATGAAAGGTGGTATATATTCTTACAATCCTGACTGAGGGAGAATTCTTTTTAGTGTCACAGTTAATCCTATTAGGTGCTGTGCCATGTTCAGTAGGCATTGCTTAAACCCTGAAATGTGCATTTTGTTGAGGCATCTCGTGATGTGGTTTCTTAAAAGGCTGTTCTTTCATTTTGGATGTGAGACCACGGCAAAAAAAAACTTTGAATTTGGCAAAAGTTAGTAAATTCACCCACAGAGGCTACAGAAATGGTTGGATACACCATACTAATGTAATAAGTATACTTTTCTTAAGCTGGGGTCAGTGGCACCTTGGTAGAATATTATGGATTGTGCGTTATTCTTTATCTAACCCATTTTGCACTTCATCTGGGAATACTTAATGCTGAGGAAGGTGGAAAAAAGTAGAGAAACGTTTGGTTTCTCCATACTAACTTCCCTCATCTTCATAAACATAAAATTCCGACCACTCCCAAAAAAATCCTCTTACAAGATAAAATACTAATCATGTGTTTTTGATCAGACCATTCGTAGACCAATTATATGCAGCCAACTTCTTTTTGGCAGGAGTGCATGACTAGCCAACACTGTTGTCATTTCTATCCCCATTGGATTTTAGTTCTACTGAATCATGAGCAATATTATGGAAAGATGATGAGTTGTCGCTATGGCTTCTTTTCCCATTAGAATTAATAGATTAGATTTTCCTTTTTAGGGGTGGAGAGGTGGTGATGAGGGGGATTGGGGGGGAGGTGGAATTCCACTTGCCCCTCTGACTCCATCCTGACCCAAACTATTTTTCTGGGTTGGGGTCATTAAAGATGCAGGAATGTATTCTAGATGTAGAGGGACCAAGAAAAACTTGGTGGTGCTAATGTGGCATCATGGGGATTTTCAGGAGCAGAAGAGCTCCAAATATCAAGGAAGCCCGAATCTGTAGTCCTTGGCAGAGATGAAGGCCCAGAAAGATATGTGTCTAGGGAGCAAGTTGGAGGGAGAGCTGACCCATGATGGGCTCTCTCTTCCACCAACAGAAATCGGGGCCTTCTCACTGGCACCTTGGGCCTACCAGTGGAAATCCACTGGGAACCCGGGCCTCATCTCCCCAATGGAATTTGCATGTGGTGGATGGAGAAGGGATGGCCAGTGGGGGCAAGGGGAGGGAAATCAGGGTTGGGGTGGGGAGGCAGCAGTAGGCTTCACTGCCCCATTTTCCTGCCATTTCCACGCTATCCTGCTCAATTTTTAGCAAGATAACAGAGGAAAATCCAGCCCAATATTAAATAATTCTTGTGTGGACTTCCGTGAGATATTTTTGATTGATGTAGGGCTTTCATAATGAAACCGAACGTTGGTGTCAATATAGCGGTAAACAGAAGCCATACAGATGTATTTTGGAACAGACAGTGTCTGAGGATTTTCACAAACCTTATTCAAGAACCTTTTTGTGTTATAGCACATGAACAGTAGCATTCATTATGTTGCAATTTTATTTTTATAATATGAAGCTAAACAAGGAAATAAATGATCACTCACTCTAGAATTGCCAAATGCATTTCAAGCATGCAGTTTATCCAACAAACGGTGACAGTATTTAACATGGGAAATATTCAACACCACTGGGGCAGCTAAAAAGCAAAAACTGTAAATGCTGGAAATCTGAAATGCAACCAAAAAAATCTGGAAAACACAGCAGGTCAGTCAATATGTGGCAAGAACAAATATGTTAATGTTTCAGGCATACAGTCCTTCATCAGAACTGAAAAAAATGACACTCTTGCCTCTGAGTCAGAAGGTTGGGGTTCAAGTTCAGGGACTTGAGCACAAAATCTAGGCTGACACTCCAATGCAGTACTGAGGGAATGCTGCACTGTCAGAGATGCCGTCTTTCGGATGAGGCGTTAAACAGAAGTCCTGTCTGTCCTCTCAGGTGGACGTTAACGATCCCATGGCACTCTATACAGTCTGGAAGATGGATTGAAAGCCTATAGATCAGATCTGAAATTTAAACAGAAACTGTCAAAATAGGATGGGTTCTTCCAGCCTCAAATATGGAAGAAAAACAGATCAACCAGCAGCTATTTGTTTGCTGTATGAGTAAGAACTGTTGTCCTTGATGCTTTGTCTGCTGAAAGTGTCATGTGCGACAGTAACTGCTATTGTGACAAGCTCAGACCATCAGCAATGCTTTAAAAAACCAAAGGGTGTAATTTCCTCTGGTGATGCACTGGTTAACATGTTTGCATTAAATTCCTTCATGTGGTTATTTAACACGGTTGTTAACCTGTCTAAAACAAATGTTATAAGCAGTAAGCTATCACAGGACAGAAAATTCAGCCCCTCCTTGAGTTATACTGTTACACTGGCAGCTGTTTACTGGAATAGAGGATCCCAGTTAGACAAGACTGTGGTATTTTCTGGCATTTATATTCTGAAAGCAAAATTGTCATTTAAAATTTATAAACTTATCAGCAACTTTTAAAGAGCTTCAGAGAATTTAATAGAACTTTGGAAACATAATAACCGCAAAAATAGATTGACGCTTTTAAAATCATTTGTGAGTTACATTTTTAATCAATTGTGTTGCTTATCAAGGAAAATCCCTCACCTTGATAAGCAACAAAATTGATTAAAAATGTAACTCACAAATGATTTTAAAAGTGCTGGGAAATGGAACATTATTCCTCATTTGGCACCCAATGTCAGTATCAAGTATTCCCAAGCATGAATTGTATTCAATGTGAAGATCCCTCTACATTACCTGTCAAACACTCAGAAGTTTAGACATACCATCGGTTAGACGCAGGGTATTGCTAACATTACATTACCCCAACACTGTACCTTAAACACAACTTTAGATGAACAATCCCTTTCCTCCCACTTCTATTCCCTGCACCAGCCATTATTGTGACCCCTCTAAATTACATTTCTTAATTCATTGCCTATTTCTGGAAAATTTTAAGTTGTTTTATGGTATCCCATTGGAAACTGAGTTTAAACTGCTCCAAACTCATTTTCCTCAGGCTTCTTATGACCAACAGAGAGAGAAGACTGACATTCCATCAACCTGTTTTGGGTTCAAGCTCAGGTCCTAGAGGTGAAAGGACAAAATGCCAACCCAATGAATTGCACTAGTCCAGGATGGATTTATTTCAATATAATGCAGCATTGTTCCACAGCAAATTATGGAAAAATCCTCTGTCCCCTTATTATGCTCCTGTGTGTATAGATACATGTCATAACTGCTGGTCAGAAATTTTAATTCAGAGCTCTCAAAAGAAAACTGTGTTGGTATGGTGGTGTCGCACATTGGCATTTGAAATTATTTTGCCATGAAGATGATAGTCTGTGATCTTATCCTCAAATTGATGGAAGGTCAGACATTTTGGGGATAATTTTTAATTTACCAATGGAGCTTAAAATCGGTGGTGTGGGTCGGGCGCCCATTATAGAAACTACCCAATTTTCCTTTCTATTTTAGGCGGTTCCTATAACAGGCCCACAACTGCAACCCCAGTTTTCTGCTCTAGCAGTAAATTGAAAATGCCCCCCTTTATTTCAGGGTAATCAACACAATTAGGTGCTGAGTGATTCTTCGTGCTCTTGTGCACCTCCTGGTGGCATTTACATTGACTTCGGAGAATACAGAATGTCCAAACCTCTTGTCATGGCTTGGTGGAAAATGAGGAGAAAAACATTTCAGAAATCTCATTATTTAATATGGAAAGGGAACATGAAAAATACAAAACTATTTTCTGATTGAAGTTGCTTTTCCAACATCATTATTAAAATATCAACACAAAAATCAACTAACCTCACAAGACCAAACTGCAAAGCCTTGTGACATCCTTCCTCACATCCAAGCCCTATTTCTTTTCTCTCAAGAACCTACTCTCTCTCTCTCAGGACAGTCATACCCATTTCCACCGTCAACACATCTTACACTGTTCCCCTCTGTGTAAATACAATCATTATCAATGGTTTTGTAGACTGTCTATATCTCCCATTAGGTTGCATTTTATTTCTGAAGTACATTACACACCCTATACGTACCATACTTGTGAGTTTTTCATTCGCCTTTCCAAATCTTTTAATCCAAAAATCAGTCATAAAAGATATAACTTCCCCCAGTATCTCGTTTGTGCTCGCAGCAGATGGCGCTGCACTGTGTGTCGCCAGTTAATAATCCATCTTGCTTCTTAAACTATTAATATTTATGAACCAAATAATTTTTAATGAGCTGAAAACTAAAGGCTAAGGTAGCTTTAACACCCAGCTGTGAATCTGCAGAGGCTTTCAGAATGACAATAACTTTGGGCTATTTTTTAAACATCTTTGAATATTCCCTTTTTAATTTATATATTTATTAGAATTAAACATTTTCTTGGTGATTTCAGATACAGTACATATGAGGGCACAATTGAATATAAGAACTCGAGAAGTCAGGAATAAGGAAAGGCTGTTCAGCACATCTAGCTGAGCCCCATCGTTTAGGGCAGGGGTGTCCAACCTGCAGCTTTAGGATCACATTTGGCTCCCAATTCCTGGCAATCTGGCCCTCGGAACCCAGGAAAATCAGTACTATTTGCACTTGTGTTTCTTACTCGCTGGTTTGTCCTGTTTGAATTTTGTTGGGCTTAAGTACACAGACCTGTTAGTTTCAGCAACTTGAAATATATGCACATAAAATGAAAATATGGATTTGAACTTTATCAATGGCCTGAGGTTCCATGTTAGGCGCACATGAAAAGCATGAAAGCCCCTGGTTTAAGCCTTCATTCACAACCCATTCGGATCATTTTCATCTTGGTACCAAGCTCGAATCCTTTTCACTTCTCATGTTGCAGTTGGCAATAGAGTTGCAATAACCCTTGCTTTTTCAGGATTATCCCAATACTTCATTAATTGCCTTGCAGAATGGGCCTGTCCACTCTTGTGTTGGAGATAACAAGAAAAAGGCAAATGCTGTAAATCTGAAATAAAAACTGGAAATGCAGTTTCGTTGACATCTGAAACAGAAAAAAGTAGATTAAGGATAGGATAGATTAAGTGTTCTGATGAAGGGTTATAACTGAAATATTAACCTACTCTTTTCATTCAGATGCTGTTTCCAGAATTTTCTGTTTTTATTTTATTCCACCCTTATCATAGACTGAAGCTGGAGATGGTATAAAATACATACAGAAACAAAGTTTTGTCCCATAGTTATCATTTATTGCACACAAAGCATGTTTAATTACAGATTTGCACACACATTCACCATTAAACCTTAACCTGGTGATCTTACTCATGGAATATCAGCATCACATCTTTACTGAAGTCCTTTTTCAATTGGCAGATTTCGCCCACGAATTGCAATTTCAATTTTCCACTTTAACTTTGTACCTCTTTGGGGTATATATTCATTCCTCCCTTAGTGAACAGAGGAAAAATATTGCATTATTTCTTAGTTAATTGTCCTCGTTAACCATGGCTCAGTTGGTAGCACTCTCACCTCTGAGTCAGAAGGCTGTGGGTTCAAGTCCCACTCCAGAAACTTGAGCACAAAATCTAGTACTGTGAGAGTGCTGCACTGTTGGAGGTGCTGTCTTTCAGATGAGACATTAAACTGAGGCCCCGTTTGCCCTCTGAGGTGAATGTAAAAGATCCCATGGCACTATTTCGAAGAAGAACAAGGGAGTTATCCCCAGTGCCCTGGCCAATATTTATCCCTCAACCAGCATTATTAATAACAGATTACCTGGTCATTATCGCATTGCTATTTATGGGACCTTGCTGTACGTAAATTGGCTGCCACGTTTCCTACACTTGAAGTGACTACACTTCAAAAATACTTCATTGGCTGTAAAGCGGTTTGGGACGTCCTGAGGTTGTGAAAAGCACTATATAAATACATGCCTTTTCTTCGTGTTAGAAGTTTAATAGAATTCCTGTTGGGCATGTTCGTATATGTTTCATAACATTCCACACATTAACTGAAGAAAACAGAAAAACAGTCCAGCTTAAAGAGGATAACAGATAACTGGCAATCAGTTAATATAGAAGACCAGACAGATCGCAATGAGATAGTTATTATCCTATAGCAGTAAGAACACATAGAGGATAATAGACAGCTGACAGTGAGTTATGAATAGGAAAATAGTTGTCTGACTGGGACTCATGTAAAAGATAATAGACAGCTGACAGTAAGTTATATTTAGGTTAATGGTCATCTTACACAGAGGAACTGCACTTCTTTGAGTTGTTTATGAACAATGGGATTGAATTACTAATGCCATGAAGATGTTGCTAAGTTCTTGTGCTTCTCTTTTTTCTTAAATCTTCAATATAAAATGTTTGTTTCTGTGAAGTTTCTCTCTACACTTAATTTCAAGGAACGTGGTTCACTGAACCTGGTTGTGTGGCAAAGGTGCCCGGAAGAATTGGAAGAGTAACAAAGCTAATTGTGACATTTGGCCCGACATTTTCTGTACTGCATAAGTCTTTTTCAGCAGTTGGTTACTATAAAGAAAGTAGTCAGCATACATTATCTCATGGCACCATGTAATATATATGATTATGTAAGCTGTGTGGTGTACTATCCTGAGTATATCCTGCGCTGTGCAGGATCTGGTTTGTGGTGCTGTGTCTGGAACAAAATGATATGTAGAATGTATTGTCTATAACCCTGCTGCTGGTGTGGTATGCTATTTAGAGCATATGATATCTAATCCTGTCACTGGTACACTATGCTATTCAACAGAACAATAGATTGTGCTTATTTAGTGTCTTTAATGCAGGGAAATATCCAACAGTGTTTCACAAATAGAGGGGGGAATGTTAGGAGGATTGGGGAAGGTGACCAAAGGTTTAGTTGAAGAGATAGGTTTTTCAAGGTGGGGAGAGAGATGTAGCAAGGTGGTGGGGTTTAGGAAAGAGAATAACAGAGTACAGTGCAGTGCTCCGATGCTGAAGGCTCTTCCACTGATGGTGGAGCAATGGAAGGAGGTTCATGCACCAAGCTGGAGTCAAAAGAGTAGAGGACGAGCACTGAGATATAAGGCTAGAAGAGGCTGCAGGGAGCGAGGTTGTTGGGGGATCTGTATAAGCAGCAGGGATCTTGAAATCACTGTATATTCAGAAAATATAGTATCTAACCCTGTCATTGGTGTGATATTTAGAAAATACAAATAGCAAAAATTATATTCAAATTTGCATGCAGTTGTTCCATGGAGCTGCTGAAGCAGGCTCATTGCATCCTCACAGAGAGGGAAAATTGAAGATAGGGTCAATCCCCATTTCCCCCTCACCCCCAGTCCACTCTCTCATATACCTCATGCTCATGGCAGGTGAAGAGAGCAGTACTGGCAGAGGCCTGCTAATCCAGCAAAGGATCAGTGCTTGCATAATGGGGCGGGGGGGAAATAATAAGCAGGAATGAACAACAATTTTAGAATAAGGTGGATAGGCAATACTGTGCTGCAGCATATTGATGTTCCATGGAAAGTGGGAATGAGCTTTGTTTCCCTGATCCCTCCTCCCTCACTCTCTGAATTGCTGAACTATTCCAAGCTGCGGTGGGGAAGGAGAATTAAAGGGACAGTCATTTCTGGGACATTGTCAAGCATCTTGCAGCAGCCAGATTAGCAATGGCCACAATGAGTAAACTGGAGAAAGAGAGGAAAAAATAACTTAAAAAGGAGCAGACTTGTCCACAAAGGCCAAAAGAAATTATAAATGAGATGCTCTCTTTTCTATACTCCAAAAGAATGGTGATTTCAGTTACTGTTGTATATGTGTGTTGATATAATGAGGTTTTTATTTTTTTAATAATTGTAACAGCTGAATCTTGGATTCATTTCACACGACAGGAACTGGATCTTTCCTTTTTATCTTCATTTCTAATGTGTTCATGTTAAGCAATTGCACACAGGTGTCTGCTCTTTGTTAGTAAGCAGCAAAGCCTGGCTTGGACTGGAGCTCTGATTTGACTGATTCTTTGAATCTGACACAACAGTTAGGCAAGAGGCACTGAGAAATATGCTACATCTGTGCTTTACAGTTGAAAAAGCCATATATTGTTAAATACTCCTTGTTTAAAATCATAGTTACACCATCTGGCAGCTCTTGCCAGGAGCTATAATAACCATTTATGTCTGAAAGTTTAACGCCAAAAAACCTGCCTGCGCTACTAATTTTGTCCTAACTGTAATGTGAGCTCCAAGAGATAAATTGCATAATGAAAATACATTTTATGACACAAGGGACTCTGAACCAGGTTTATGATCTCATTTAGTTACTTAAATTTTCTTGAGGGCTCCAGTCATTTTTTTCCTACCTGGTGTAAAGAATATCACAAATTAAAGGGGCATTGTTATTTCGGAAAAATGTCTAATGTTTGTTGCAGTGTTTTGTGAACATGTAATATGATGACATAACTCTCATCAAGAAAACTCTTGCATATTCAAAACACAATTGTGCCACGTGTGTATAAGGTCTCCATGAGAAATATGATGCACAGCTCTTCTGGCCTCTTACCAGTTAATAGAGCAGATGTTGCTTGAAATGTTCAGCTTCTGGGTTCAATAACTGAGCAGAAAAGGAGGAATATAACTATCTGACACAAAGCACCCTAAATCTGACATTTTAATTGAATATTTTATTAACAAATGGTTGTCCATAGGATGTTATTTCTATAGTATAATCTTCCAATGTTCAATATATGGAGCCCATTAACAATGTGCAAAGGTAAGGACGGTTATTATGTGGGTGGCAGGAAAGTAATAGGTTGAAAATGATTGGGTGAGAAAGACAAAAAATGTCAAACATGATGATCGTTGGAAATGTAGAGATCATCTTCAGGTCCGTGCTTCTTAATCTGTTAAAGACATTTGTTATAGGGGAGGAGCAGCAGGAAGCAGAGGCCTCAAGATAGGCAGACTCTACCTTTTAGAAATGGTTCTGCACTGGTTAGCTCATTCCCCATGGTGCAAAAAGTCACTTGAGATTTTAAAAGTCAGCCTGAGGTTTTATTTCCATGGGATACAAGCATGGGTTTTGAGGGAATGCTTAAGAAGATTACTGTGGTCTGCTTCGATTCGGGTCCATTTGTTTTTTTGTTCTGCATCTAGGTTTAGTTCAAGTTTGATGGTTTTACTCCATTTCTCATTAAAAAGAGTGATGATGATGAACCAATGTGGATAACTGAAGGTCAAGTTGAAAGAAGTAGCCACATGGGTGTTTTTTAAAAAATTAATTAACAAATACATGTCAACTTGTTAAGAACATTATTCATTAATGTCTGCTGTAGCATCTATTAACAAACTGAAATTTCATGTCAATTAGGCATCTAATTAATTTGAAGTAATGTAATAACATTTGTCTAAGACCGTGGGGAACCTTAATGTAATTTTAAAGAGAGTTAATGAAAAGAAAAAGAGTGCGTTTGACAAAAAAATAAACAGACTATAGGAAAGAGATTTATAAGCAACCATTTACATCAATAATTGCAACATATTTTGTCAAAATCCAACTTCGAAACTGCAAAGGTTACATCAGATATGAGGATTGTGAGATAAAGGGCAGGTGGCCTGAATTACTGTCATACACAGGCCTTTGCTCAGAATCTGTATTCATCAATCAGACTGCCAAGGTCATTTAAGGTGTTTTATTTTACTCCATTTTAAGAGGACAATGGTACATGATATGTATTGTACTTGTATATTATAAATTGAACACCAGAGGGATCCACCCTAATGGGAGCAAGCATATTGTAGCAAATGCACTCCCAGCTTCTCCTCCATATCAAAAGGGAATGCTTCAGTGAGTCTGAAATAAAAGCAGGCATTAGTATTTATCGGACATTACAGTACGAAGAAAAGAATCTCACAGTCCTGCATGGCATAAACTCGGTGAGGACATTTGAACTTATTCAAACAGACAGGAGAAAAATGACTTTTTAAAAAAAAAAATCCTTTTTTTTTCAAATGTACTAAATTGTAAACACTATGGGCTATAAATTGGGTTGTGTAGTGCCTCTTTTGTAGGCACTACGCGGCCTCCTGAGGACCCAAAATGGAGTCCGGAATGCGCAAGCATGACATCCGCTGGACGCCATCTTGGTAAAGGTGTTTGCGCATGCGCAGACAAGACAAGGCTGAAGCATTTGCAACCATCTTCAGCCAGAAGTGCCAAGTGGATGATCCATCTCTGCCTCCTCCCGATATCCCCACCATAACAGAAGCCAGTCTTCAGCCAATTCGATTCACTCCATGTGATATCAAGAAACGGCTGAGTGCACTGGATACAACAAAGACTATTGGCCCCGACAACATCCCAGCTGTAATGCTGAAGATTTGTGCTCCAGAACTAGTTGTGCCTCCAGCCAAACTGTTCCAGTACAGCTACAACACTGGCATCTACCCAATAATGTGGAAAATTGCCCAGGTATGTCTTGTCTACAAAAAGCAGGACAAATCCAATCCAGCCAATTACTGCCCCGTCAGTCTACTCTCAATCATCAGCAAAGTGATGGAAGGTGTCGTCGACAGTGCTGTCAAGCGGCACTAACTCACCAATAACCTGCTCACCGATGCTCAGTTTGGGTTCCGCCAGGACCACTCAGCTCCAGACCTCATTACAGCCTTGGTCCAAACATGGACAAAAGAGCTGAATTCCAGAGGTGAGGTGAGAGTGACTGCCCTTGACATCAAGGCAGCATTTGACCAAGTGTGGCACCAAGGAGCCCGAGTAAAATTGAAATCAATGGGAATCGGGGGAAAGCTCTCCAGTGGCTGGAGTCGTACCTTGCACAAAGGAAGATGGTAGTGGTTGTTGGAGGCCAATCATCTCAGCCCCAGGACATTGCTGCAGAAGTTCCTCAGGGCAGTGTCCTAGGCCTAACCATCTTCAGCTGCTTCATCAATGACCTTCCCTCCATCATAAGGTCAGAAATGGGGATGTTCGCTGATAATTGCACAGTGTTCATTTCCATTCGCAACCCCTTAGATAATGAAGCAGTCTGTGCCCGCATGCAGCAAGACCTGGACAACATCCAGGCTTGGGCTGATAAGCGGCAAGTAACATTCGCACCAGAAAAGTGCCAGGCAACGACCATCTCCAACAAGAGAGAATCTAAGCACCTCCCCTTGACATTCAACAGCATTACCATCGCCGAATCCCCCACCATCAACATCCTGGGGGTCACCATTGACCAGAAACTTAACTGGACCAGCCGTATAAAAACTGTGACTGTAAGAGCAGGTCAGAGGCTGGGTATTCTGCGGCGAGTGACTCACCTCCTGACTCCCCAAAGCCTTTCCACCATCTACAAGGCACAAGTCAGGAGTGTGATGGAATACTCTCCACTTGCTTGGATGAGTGCAGCTCCAACAACACTCAAGAAGCTCGACACCATCCAGGACAAAGCAGCCTGCTTGATTGGCACCCCATCCACCACCCTAAACATTCACTCCCTTCACCACCGGCACACCGTGGCTGCAGTGTGTACCATCTACAGGATGCACTGCAGGAACTCGCCAAGGCTTCTTCAACAGCACCTCCCAAACCCGTGACCTCTACCACCTAGAAGGACAAGAGCAGCAGGCACATGGGAACAACACCACCTGCACGTTCCCCTCCAAGTCACACACCATCCCGACTTGAAAATATATCACTGTTCCTTAGTTGTTGCTGGGTCAAAATCCTGGAATTCCCTACCTAACAGCACTGTGGGAGAACCTTCACCACACGGACTGCAGCGGTTCAAGAAGGTGGCTCACCACCACCTTCTCAAGGGCAATTAGGGATGGGCAATAAATGCTGGCCTTGTCAGCGAC
Source organism: Heptranchias perlo (assembly GCF_035084215.1). NCBI lineage: Eukaryota > Metazoa > Chordata > Chondrichthyes > Hexanchiformes > Hexanchidae > Heptranchias > Heptranchias perlo. Next base: position 21,916,994 of record NC_090338.1, read on the forward strand.
GCCCTCATCCCATAAACAAATAAAAAAAAAGATAATGAACACCGGCAGCATGTAAAGAAAATATGTGTTAGATCAGTGTGCAACGCTGATTTAAAGGTACAGATACGATTTTGGAACTCAACGCTCCAGCCAACGCACTGTCTTAACCTCACACAGCTGAACAGGTCGTAAACAGCATGGAGGACCCTCCCCCCAACCCGCTATTTAAATGGACCATGCATGATTTACAGGTTAGTTGCTTGATTATTACTTCTAGCTGCTGATGCATTTGTACCTGTTTTGGAGGTCTCCTATACTTGAATACTAGGACTTCGGGGATATAGCCTAAAAATTAGACCCAGGACTTGCAGGAGTGAAGTTAGGAAATGCTTCTTCATGCAAAGGCTGGTAGAAGTTTGGAACGCTGTTCTGCAAAAGGCATGATGTGGAGATGCCGGTGATGGACTGGGGTTGACAATTGTAAACAATTTTACAACACCAAGTTATAGTCCAGCAATTTTATTTTAAATTCACAAGCTTTCGGAGGCTTCCTCCTTCCTCAGGTAAATGTTGACCTCACTGCAAAAGGCAGTTGATGTTAGCTCAACTATTAATTTTAAATCTGAGATTGATAGATTTTTGTTCATCAAAGGTATTAAGGGACATAGGGCTAAGGCCGGTAGGGGTATGTGGAGTTAGGTCACAGATTTCATTGAGTGGCGGAACGGGCTCGAGGGACTAAATGGCCTACTCCTGTTCCTATCTTCCTATGTTCCTATAATAAAGTTTCAATACTCTACAGGGAGTGGGCTGGCTAGCTGACAGGCAACAGTAAGGGCACTCGCAGAGTGGCAGGGGTGGGACAGGAATGCTGTCATCCTGAGCGAGGACAGCAGGTTTATGTTCCATGGTGCCACTGCCACTTTCTGCCTCCAGTTATGCGCCACCTTCTCCTGCAAGAAAGCGGGATGTGTGTCGGTGAGTGTTCTGCAGGATGTTTGGATGATGTGCCTGTCATGGTTGAATAGCTGCCAGTGTGTGTGAGACCTGTGAGCTGTGGGTGTGCAGCTTGCAACAGTGGTAATGTGTGAGGGTGAGAGAAAGCATCTGATTGGAAGAGTTGCTCACTGATTGAAAGAGTTTGTTGGTATGTGGGTGATGGGGGGTGTAGTGCATGGAGCAGTGGATGCAGCTAGTGGTGCAATTGGTAGGAGATGCCACTTGACAGTTGACCTCACTCACATTGACCACTCGTGTAAAAGCATTGAACTTCTTCCACCACTGCAGTCATGCTCGTGGTGCTACGCGCATGGCATTGACTGTCCACTATTGCCTCCCACTGCCTCTGAGCATATATCTGGGGGGGGGCCTCTTGCCCCCACTGCGGATATAGGATGCCCCTCCTTCTGTCCACCTCTTGCAACAAGGCCTCCAATGCACCATCAGAGAACCTTGGTGCACCCTCTCTCACAGGCTTGGTGTAAACTCAGATCGGCAGATTGGTGAGGTCTGGCGTGCAACTTGGAGGATGTGGGATTTAGTGGTGCGCAACCTTTATTCAATGTTTTAACATAACTCAACAGTTTGTAAACATATTGAATTTAACACTCAGGTTTTCACAAGTGGACCTGCATCTGTGTTTTACATGTGCGATGTCTGATCTCTGTTCAGACTCCATGCGGTGCGTGCCACTCTCGCGATATCGGGGCCCCCTGCTGGCGAGCAGTCACTCAACAGCGCAGCTCGGCCTCGCAGTTATCAGGTAAATGACCAGGCAGCATAAACCTCACCTGCTGCCTGCATCTCAATGACCGGGCGCGGGTTAATTGCTCCCCGCGACCCTCGCGCTCAGATTCGGGGGTTATCGAATTTAACCCCCAGAGTTTCACAAATGGAGTTATGCTGGTCAGCTCCCCCATTCCCCAATGCACAAAAGGTCACTTGTAGAAGTCAACCTGTGGTTTTTGTTCCAATGGCTGTCTTGTTAATTCTTTCTCTCACTTTCCTTCTTTCTCTGGGAACTGTGACAGTTGTTTCAGTTCTGGGTTTGCGTTCATGCCAGCATGCAGCATTTTTTTTGAGACTTTATCTTATAGAAGTTCCAAATGACTTCCATGTTAAATGTACTCAAAATGGCCCTGGGAGTGTCTGTCTTAAATAATATTCTTATTTCTTTTGTCACATATTACATTCCCTTTAAAGGTGCATTCTGTTTATGCAAAAGTATTGGTAAACCTTGGCTTTTGCATGGTGAAAACGCCGTGCACCATTTTAATCACAATGATACAAAATGTACATGCGAACCATTGTATTACTTGCACCATGTGCAGGCCCAGTGCGTTCCCACTGGATTCTGTTTACTGAAGGTCTTGCTGCGATGGGGGAAAAAAAATGAAATAACAGGTCCTGACAGGATTTGTGTCACTGTGTCGAATGTTCCTAAAAAAAAATAGTAGTTTTTCTACTAAGATAGTGCAGCTTTAAATCAAGCAGCACTCCACTTCAATTGAAACAATTGTAGTTACTCAGCACATTTCATTTGTTTGTGCCACAAAATATTTGTGGTTTAAATGCTCCTGGGACATCTGAAAGTGAATTCAAGGGGTATTTGTGCCTTTTGCAGGAGGAGTAATTGTTCTAGAGGTGAGCATGTTATAGAATGATACCCGGACTTCAAGGGTTAAGTTACGAGGAGAGATTACACAAATTGGGGTTGTATTCTCTGGAGTTTCAAAGGTTAAGGGGTGATCTGATCGAAGTTTATAAGATATTAAGGGGAACGGATAGGGTGGATAGAGAGAAACTATTTCCGCTGGTTGGGGATTCTAGGAGTAGGGGACACAGTCTAAAAATTAGAGCCAGATCTTTCAGGAGCGAAATTAGAAAATATTTCTACACACAAAGGGTGGTAGAAGTTTGGAACTCTCCTCCGCAAACGGCAATTGATACTAGCTCAATTGCTAAATTTAAATGTGAGATAGATAGCTTTTTGGCAACCAAAGGTATTAAGGGATATGGGCCAAAGGCTGGTATATGGAGTTGGATCACAGATCAGCCATGATCTTATCAAATGGCGGAGCAGGCACGAGGGGCTGAATGGCCTACTCCTGTTCCTATGTTCCTATGTTCCTAGATGAAAGTGACTGTGTTCAACATGTGACATGGAGAATGCTTGCGTTTTAGAATATGAATTCCTCACTAGTACGGATGTTTTGTTTCACTTGCCTCACCTTATCATTCTTAAAAATGTTGCAATTAGACAGCATTATTACCGCAAAATGCACAAGACACTCGCTTTGCATCAAGGTCGGAGTGGTTGCTTCAGCAGAACCTGAGGGATGATGTTTTTAACCAGCTGCTCTATCGTTTTCAACTTTACGCTAAGGAGAAAGAGAAAAGTACCAGTTGGTGTGTGCCCCATCCCGCAAGGCCAGTGAAAGTAAGTGTACTGCGTCTGAGCGAAAATCACCGACTTCCATTTTTGACATTGATGCAGTGTTTTAAATCTGGCCCCTGCCTGGTGGCCTTGGGCTGTTAATAATTAAATACAGCCAGTATGAAAAAACATACAAAGAAGGAGTACAAAGCAGCATTCCACATCGGTTATTGTCCCTGGTATGTGAAGTTGCAAAACTGCATTTAATTTGGCCCATTAATCAAAACTAATACCTAGTTATTGGATATTTGATCATATTTTAATTACTACCTGCCTTCTCCTCCATTTGTGTGACAAAGGAACCACAGTCCCAAACAACGGTTCCTACAGAGTACAAACTCTTCTGCAGTCATAAGATAGAGATGAGGAAGGCTATTTGGTCATCCTCGTTCTGGCAACAAAAAAAACATACCATTCAACTTAATTATTTAATTCTAGGGTTTTATAAGACTGCCTGTATCTTTCATATCATCTGAAGTATAGGAAGGTTGGCTGGAACCATAATGAATGGGGATAAAGTCAAATATTGAAGGTTCAATTGGAGGTCAGTACAATGGTGGTGCCAGGTGACGTAGAAACAAGTGCAAGTCTCCAGGAAGGCCTTTGGGATTCTGCCCAGAAATCCCCATGCTCTGACCCTCACTCACAACCCAACGTATGATCTTGGTGGAGGCCCACCTGACATTCACGATATGGTAGGGACCTGGACCCCCAAAGATAAAGCAGCCAAAAAGTGTTTGGTCGGCAGGGGCGGGGGGGGGTGGGGGTGGAGTTAAATCTTTGTGAGGGGAGAAAAATCTTTGTGAGGGGTAGAATATCGGCCAGACATAAAAAGGAAAGTTGAAAGAATTATTAAAGAAAGAGCTGATGAATTGAATAATGTAATATATTGGAATTACTCTGATTTCAGTAAATTCTTTTTATTGATTTTTGTTCTGCCACAAGATAGAAAACTAGAGGGGAAAGGCAAAGAAAGTGAGAAAGGAATAGGAAAGAGGCAATGCGAAGGGCAGAAAGAAAGGAGGCAGAGATGGGGAATAGAAGAGGAGGTGAGGAAAGAAATAGGAAAAGAAAAGAGAGACACACAGGGGAGTTGGTAGGAGAGGTGAGAGAGACAAACGAGGGAGCAGAAACACCTCTTGAGAAACATGCCCCATCCTTTTTCCTAGCGGTACAGAAATAACAATGTGTAAATGTTCGAGTAGATATATTGTTGGAGAGCTGTAAAATCTATATTACAGATGTATTTGAGATTACCCTTGCTCTTTTGAATGAAGATTTGTGTCATTAGCTTGCTACCCTGCTGCTTTGTGTTAATCAACTTTTATTTCACAAAAAATGAATGAGACACAGAGTGGTAAGAGAAATGATTTATATGCCATCAAATCTTTTTTTCTTCAAGGCCATTTTAAATGCCGACTCCTGAAGTCCCCAACAACCTTGTAACAGTCTGCTAACTCCTTTATTGCATGTATGCATTGCATTTCAGCCATTACACTTCCACCCTTCTTCCATGAGGTTTAACCTTGATGGTGTTCTGCATCATGGGCCTTAGGATTCTCAAAAAGCCAAAGGATAAACTGCCAAAGTCTTTTAACTCATGCAACAATCTCAGATCTCAAAAATCACCAGCAGCTCAGTGGAAATTACTAATGACTGAGATATCTATATAAATAATAATACATCGGTCATTTTTACATTAACTAACCAAACCTTTTTAATGGCGCATCTATCATGTTCAAATAACTACCCTCGTCTTTTAATCTTCCTCATCTGCACGAGTGCCAGATGGTGCTGTACCATGTGTTTGAACACTAGAACTGACATAAAAGGCTCTGGGAAGAGTCTGCTAAATTATTGGGAATAGTTATTAAGTCCCTTCAACAAATTACCTGTGATGCTGTTTGCTAATTGTATCATGAATAAAATTCAATGAACTCCAGTCATTTTCTCTGATTGCCTAAGTTGTTGATGCCTTTGCAGAAACCCCCGAAGAAACAATGATTCTACATATTGAAGCACAAGATCAGCAGTTTTTAACAATTGGAGCTCATCCATTGGCAGACATTATTTATTCAATACAGTTTTCACCACTCTGTACCACTCAGCAGAGTTCTGTGCCTTGTTTTTGGATGCCATTGGATATCCTTTCCACAAACACAGCCATTATCTGCATGTTATATGAATAATTTAATGAACCTTCTCTTTAGCGAATCTCAATGGCAATCATACATTGGTGCTGAGCCCAGATCTCCTCATACTGAGGAGCTAGTAGTCGTTCTGTGGTAAGTAGGAGACAGGTACCATTCGCAAATGGAGGCCTGCTTGTGGACATTTAAACTTTATAAGATGGATGAAGTGGTGGTTAATGGCATTAACATGTACAAGCCTGTTCACGGTAAGCCGATTAGTTTATATCTATACTGTGTAAAGCATCACCAGCTGAGAACCGAAAGCAGCAATGCTGTCTTGCTTAACTCAGAAACAAACTGGACAAATATATGATTGGGAATGAGATTGAATGTTACAGAGGTAAATATAGGTTAAGTTCTAAAACCTTTCACAGGACACGATGGTTCATGTGCTTCTGGGGCACAGGGCTATGGCAGTTAGGTTTACCCCTCGGCAACTCAACGCTTTTTTCAATAAAATCCAAGCAATCTTTTATCCCAGGAATAGAGTTTTTATTTCCAAGAAAAATGTCCTTGTTTAGTATATGTTTTTCATAACTCTAAATCAATTATATTAATTCTTCTAGATAACTCCAAGCTGGGCAGTACCTAACTACATATCATTTTCCAGTCTGTGATCTTTGTGTTTAATTTCTTACAATCCTCAATTGAATTTTCCTTCTAATGTAACTTTTTATTCACTAGCCTGACATAATCTCCTCTTTTATTAATTTTGTTTCTTACAGTCTTCTTGTAGATGTCTTTTTTTTTAACCTTTTATTTCTTACAGTCTTTTTATTCTTTCTGCAAAAGTAACCTTTCTTTGTATTCTTTTCCCTGTTGTCATACACTTTGCATTGCATTATATACTCTAATATCAGACATATTGGGGGTGAAATTCAGCTCGGGCAGCAGTGCACAATGGGCAATAGCGTGTCGGCAGCCCGTTTTACACTCTGCCTGATAGTTTTTCCCATTGACGCCATTGAGTGTTAAACAGACTGCTCGTTTTGCTTTGCTGTCCAAGGTGAATTTCATCCCCATTTTCTGTTTCTCACTGCATAATGTGAGTTGATGACACTCACCGGGAACTTAGGCCTGTTTTCTCTGAAGTTCCCTCCTGCTCCTCCTGGCCTACGTGGTAGCAAACATTTTTTTTGAATAACTCGCGTTTCTGGGCTTCTCTGCCTCAAATCCACTTGCCGCCATGTTCGCCTGCTCAGGCCTCGGGTTAAATTTGCAGTCGGGCCTCAAGACAAACCAGATATGGGCAAACCCAGGCCGGCAGCAGCTCGCAGTAATGCTGTGTAGCCAGAAGGTATTAAAAACTTACTATTTGGTTGGCAGCTTTCAGCGGTCCCTTTAAGGACCGCTTGTTAGGCCGCAGAAGAACCCGAAAAACTGAGCGGAGCATGCTAAACGAGGTCCAATTTTGTCCTCTTTGAAATATCTGCCCTGTTAAAGTTGTTTTCAGCTGCACCTTGTGAAACCCACTAAATATTTTAAAAAGCATTTTTCATTCAAGAGGATTTCACTTTAAAGCCAGAGCTGTCTGATTTTCACAGAGCTATATTTTTGCCGAATGTTAACATCTTGATGCACAAACATCATCAGCAACAAAGTGTTCCAGTAGCCTGGTTGAGAGGAATTTCCCTATGCTTCCCATTTCAAAGCTGTATCTTTTGGTACTCAATGTTCCCTTTTCCCTCTGTCGTCTGACGGCTGATATGTTGAATTCTTGATGGTTTGATGTCATCTTGCAGATTGCCTGTGCATCATTGCCCTAATATTTTGAGGACACTTTGATCGGCTTCTGTCTGTAGATTTCCCTTTTCTTTTCTTGGTAGTTACTGTTTCTACACCGGTGTTTTTTTTTCTGTTGTTCTGTGTTTTTGTTGTGCTGTCCCTCACTTGAGTTGATCTCTCAGTTATGGAATATTTCTTCAGTGCTGTGTACAGTAATTCAATGCAGTCCCTTTGGTTCATGCACATCAGCAGAGATTGAATTGCTGACTTAAATCCATTGCCATTCATTTCTTCTTTATTTTATATGGTGTTTATTTTTTTAACTTTTACGTTTGAGACTAACATAATTTGCTCTGAGCATGGCTAAGACAGCATGACGTAGATGAAAGGGGAGTGAAGCTGACAGTGATTTAGGTGACGGTATACTCCATTGCACCACTTATATGACGGAAATATCAGGGTTTCCCAGCAAGAGAATGCCACGAGTTATACTATATGCTGTTTAGTGTGACATGTAATGTACTTTTTTATAGTGCTATATAATATGATAAGCTATAAACTGTATAACATCCACACATATGCTCATTTGAAGAACAAATTCTATTTCAACAGGCATATGTTTGAATATAAAGTTTCTCGGTGCATTGAGAATTCCATGTGATAAATTAGGCTTGCATCTTTTTCCAAACCTTAGAGCTGAGTGGAAATTCTTTCTGGCTGTCCGATTCCCTACCTCACGTCTTTTTCAGCCATCTGTTAAGTGTTAATGCTCAGGTTCAGACGGCCATTTACGAGTCTCCCACTTAACATTACAATTCTTGTTTGATAAGATGTTGATCTAATGTGTGACCTTGAAGTCTAGTGTGCTGCAGGATATCAGACTTAAGGCACTTTTACTTTTCTTGCTGCTCCAGAAGGGTACCTCCTGTGCACAATTGTTCTTCTTTTACTTTTGTTGTTGAGCATCTGTCTCTGTAGGCCCGCTGGTCTCTGGTGTATAATACAGAGATCCAGAGTGTACACGCACAGAACAATTCCCCACATTTACTAATGGAACAGGATGTCTTAATACGAAAGCAGATTAATCGCCCCATGTTTTCATGGACCCAAAATTCACATGGGCATGGAAGGTCAAAAATGGCAGAAGCCAAAGGGAAGAAGATGGATCAATATTTGAAAAAGGAAAATTTAAAAGAGTATGGGAGAAGGGTAGAGGCAAGGGACTAAATACCAGCTCAGGGGGTGAGAGGCCATGTAGCCTCCGTATGTGAGGTAGCATTCACTGATTCTATTAAAGACTACTGGTTGCTTATAGTCTGGCCATTTATACTTGGGTGTGCAGCCAACAACATGAGAATGGGCATCAGCAGTCTGCTTCACTCTGCAAACGTAAAAGTGTCTTTAGATGAGATGTTCTGAGAGTTCCTTTCTTTAGGCTCTACTTGGTGTTAATATTGCTGGCCACTGACCTTGAATGAGGTGGCGATAGTTACATAGAAACTACAGCACAGAAACAGGCCATTCAGCCCAATTGGTGTTTATACTCCGCGTGAGCCTCCTCCCTCCCTACTTCATCTAACCCTATCAGGGTACCCTTGTACCCCTTTCTTCCTCATGTGCTTATCTAGCTTCCTCTTAAATGCATCTATGCTCTTTGCCTTAACTACTCCATTTGGTAGCGTATTCCATGTTCTTACCACTCTTTGGGTAAAGAAATTTCTCCTGAATTCCCTATTGGATTCATTCGTGACTATCTTATATTTATGACCTCTAGTTTTGGATTCCCCCCACAAGGGGAAACATTTTCTCTACATCTACCCTATCAGACCCTATTATTATCTTAAATACTTCTGTCAGGTCACCCTTTAGCCTCCCTCTTTTCTAGAGAAAAGAGTCTCAGCCTCTTCAGCCTTTCCTGATGAGTATATCCTCTCAGGTCTCATATCATCCTTGTGAATCTTTTTTGCACCTTCTCCAATACCTTTATATCCTTTTTACAATATGGAGACCAGAACTGAACACAAAATTTGTATAGTCCCTTGGTCTAATCAAGGGACTATACAAATTTAAGATAACTTCTTTGCTATTCAATTCTATCCCTCTAGAAATGAATCCTTGTGCTTGATTTGCATTTTTTATGACCTTATTAACCTGCATCACTACTTTTAGTGGATTTGCGTATCTATACCCCTAGATCCCTTTGCTCCTCTGTCCCGTTCAGACTCTTATTAGCCAAGCAATATGTGGCCTCCTTATTCTTCCTACCAAAATGCACCACCTCACACTTATCTATATTGAAATTTATTTGCCAATTGCACACCCATTCTGCAAGTTTATTAATGTCCTCTTGCATTTTGACGCATTCTTCCTTTGTATTAACTATACCCCCAAATTTTGTGTTGTCCGCAAATTTTGAAATTGTACTTCCGATTCCCAAATCCAAATCGTTAATGTAAATTGTGAACATCAGTGGCCCCAGCACCGATCCCTGTGGAACACCACTTCCGGCCTTTTGCCAGTCAGAGTAGCTACCTTTAACCCCTACTCTCTGTTTTCTGTTTTGTAGCAACAGGTCTGCTACCTGTCCCCTGACTCCACATGCTCTGACCTTAGTCATGAGTCTAAAGTGCGGCACCTTATCGAAGGCCTTTTGAAAATCCAAATATATTACATCTACTGCATTACTCTTGTCTACTCTTCAAAGAATTTAGTAAGTTTTGTGAAGCATGACTTTCCTTTCTGAAATCCATGCTGACTATTCTTTATTATATTTTCATTCTATAGATGTTTTTCTATCACACCTTTGAGTAAAGATTCCATTATCTTTCCTACCACCGACGTTAAGCTAACTGGCCTTTAGTTCCCTGGACTTGTTCTATCTCCCTTTTTAAATATAGGAATAATATTAGCTGTCCACCGGTCCTTTGGCACTATTCCCTTTCCTGGTGAATTTTTATTTAGATGTAATAGTGCCTCTGTTATCTCCTCCGGAACTTCTTTTAATATTCGCAGATGTAATCCATCCGGACCAGGGTCTTATCTTTCCTAAGTTTGATTAGTTTATCAGTTACCTCCCCCCTTTCTATCTTAAATGTTTTAAAATCTTTTTCAATCTCTTCTTCTAATGTCATGCCCACCTTGTTAGTTTCCTTGGTAAATACAGAGACAAAGTAACTATTCAATATTTCTTCCATTTTGTTGTCGTTATCATGTGCATCCCTTAATGGCCCTATCCCTATTCTGATTTTTCTTTGTTATGACTTTTCTTGAACAAGATCAACTTGGATTAATGGTATATTTTCATCCAGTACTGAATGCAAATAACTGAATTACATTAGCCGAGTTGTCCTTGCTTGATAGTTAAATGTTTCTGTCATTTATTATTTACCGCAAAACATTACATTTTATATTTTAAAAAGTATTTCTGATATTCTTATATTATTCATTCCATCTGCTTTTGTGATCTGAATCTAAATGGATTCCAACTAAATGAATAGTGAAAAAATAAGAAAATTTGTAAAGGTTTAGAATTTGATTTTTTTCCTAAAAAAACTAAAGCTTTTATTGAAAAAGGTAGCAGTTACAAAAAGCAGAATTACAGCTTTGGAAGAACAAAATACCTTTGCCTGGTGAATATATGTGTGGAAGTGATAATATCTCTGTTAATAAAGAAAAAGAAATTTGGGGGAAAAGCTACTCTTCTAATGTTGCTCCTGTCAAAAAAAAACACCAATACGATTTGTCAAATGTAACAGCTGGTGGAGAAATGCTCCATAACAATTGCAGCACTAATATCACTGAAAGCTCTCCCTGTTTGACATTTATAAGAAGAATAACTGAAATATCTTTTCGTAACTGGCATTAATGTGACAGATATGTTTGCAATTATTAGATTAAGTTATTCCTCAAAGTAGGACAGAGTGAACTTTCCTTCCTACTTAACAGCAGGCTGCAAAAACATATTAGTGGCTTACCGTCTAATTGTTAAGGTTGTTTTTGCAGACACTCTTGAGTACAACCTGAAATTAGTCTTTGCTGTCAATGCCTGGTTCAGTATACAGAAGTAGGAGGTGGGCCAGGAAAGTGGCAGAAAGATATTTGAATTGCAAAATTGCATTAGTGAAAATGCCAGGGTTCATGGCTGCCATTTTCTGCAGAGGTTCTGGGTCTTTCTGGTGCTGTTGGAGAAGCACAAATGCCTTCTTACAAAGTGTAAAGGGGCAGGAAATCACAAGGCAAGTCAACCTGGTCTATTTTGGCACACCTTCCAACACCAGGTTGAAGAGTGTTGTTGACAGACACAGAGGGGCAGATATCTTATCTTTTCGGACAGAAAATAGTGGTGGTGGGAAAAAGTAAAATTAAAATGGAAGGGGACATGTAATTTACAGATCCTGCAATCACCACAATACCTTGCAACACTTTAACCTAGCAATAAGTGTCTAAACATCTGGTACTCTGATCAAATAGTTTAGAAACTCAAATAGTCAGTGCACCAAACATTTTAAAACCAATCTGTTGGTACTTCACTGTCAGGTTAACACATTACAGGGTATAGGAGCTGCTGCGTTGAAGTAATGATATATTTAAGCATCGCTAATTAGGCTTCCTGGATTTTGCTATCTTTAGCAATAATGCAGCTAAGTCCTGATTTAAAAAAATGGAGCTATGCTGTCAAGAAGCAGTTTGGTCAGATGCCTGGATCAGTATTTCTATCTATTGCAGATAAAAAATAGCCAATTTGCAATCCTTTACCCTGCTGCCTATTTAATCATTAATTCAGCAGCTCAATTCGAACAAAATCAACAGGAAATGATGAACAATTTAAATCTGGTTAGATTTCTAAAATATAGTGCTGCTATGTCTTGTTAAAACTAGGAAGGTGAACATTAAAAGGAGAGATACTTAGGTCATGATTTTGCATAACAAGTGTTATAATAGCTCATGGTAGCTAAGTGGGTAAATTCACTGCCTGATGTTGTACTGAGTCACGCAGACCAAAAGGTGCCAGGTTTAATCCCTGGTCTGTGCCGAGTTATCTGATCTCACCTGGGGTATCAGTTTGGATGCTTCAATTGGTCTCATGCTCGAGAAGGGGGGAATCAGGGTTTTTCATTCCTGATGACTATGTGTATGTATATGACTGACAGGATAGAATCACACTCAACTCTATTTCCCCCACACTTGCTACCTAGGCTCACATCTGAAGAAGGACCACTTGAGTGAGTATCAGATGATGAGCAGCAAATATATCCCAGATAGCTAGTGCCTTCAGAGGAAAAATAGAGAAAATTGGCAAAAAAAAATCAATGATTTCATACAATATATAAGCAACCAGGAAGGCCTTAGTTCATTGGAATTCCATACAATGGGAGAAAGTGCTATGGAGAGGAGGCAAGACACTTCCCTAAAATGGAGAGACAATCAAAGGATAGGATTTTGCCACAGATTAATGAAACAGACTGTCACCAAAAGTGTTGTGTCAATTAACTTCTTGAAAGAGGAACTTGAAGAATATTTGGTTATGGAAGGGATAGAGGTGTTAGGGATAACTTTAGGCACAGATGATAAAGCATACTGTGGCTCTAATCCAGATCAAATCCTGGATTTAGCATTTGTGGAATGCAGCTAGTCAGGCTTGGAAACATTGATTATAATTTTAGACTAATATCCTGGAATGTTTGTGGGTTTACCTTCTGGGGTCAGTGAGAATTTTTAACTTGTGTTGTATTCTTGAAGTTTTTACGAGGTGTTATTCACCTCCCCCAGGAGATTAGATAAATTGTCGCGAGCCCTTGGCTGTGCAAACTATACTCTTGTATGTAGAAGGAATTAGCTCACTGAGCCAAATAGACTTTTGTTATTCCACACTTTCTCATGCTCTTTTAATGCCATTTGTTTACCAATAAAGACTAGTCAGTAGATTATGCCTCAACTCCAGATAAGCAAAGCTAAGCTAAAGTAATTCTGGCAAGTCATGCATTTACTGTCATCCACGTTCTTTGTATGCTTGTTTTACTGGACTATGTGCTTAAATTTATGATAGCATGAGAATTATTATGACCCGTTTCTGGCCCATTTCTATTTCAATGCTGCCATATTATCTATACTTTTGACCAGTCAACTATTTACTCATTAAATATTTGATCTGCAATCACTTCAGCAAATTGATTGCATGCACTTATTGAATTAGAACTGTACAAGTACTGGGAGGAATGTTGCAACGTTCTTGCAGTCAGACTGATTCTGTCAAAGCACTTGATGTGACCCAGAACCATAGTGCATAGGGCACATTTGGAATTATTTGATGGGAATGTTTTACTTTGGGGAGAGAGGAAGGAAGCACATGGCACAAATGCATTGCAATACGCCAAATTAGAACAAAATGGCTGATCCAAGCAGCATGCTAGAGAGCAAACAGCCCCACTCTTGATGTTGGGGGATAGAGTTCATTTCTCCCAAATTTACAACTAAATTACTTCATCTGACAATGGCAAAGAGGGTAATTTGCAAAGTGCATATCGTATGAAGTGAAGCCACACTGCATAAAATACATTTTGTGTGCACCTGAAGATACAACTCACAGGCAAGACTAAGCTTTTACTGATTTCATGACCATAGATTCGTACAGCACAGAAGGAGCCCAATAGCTCATCGAGCCTGTGCCGGATCTTTGAAAGAGCTTTCCAATTAGTCCCACTCCCCAGCTCTTTTCCTGTAACCTTGCAAAATTTTTCTTTTCAAGTATATATCCAATTCGCTTTTGAAAGTTACCATTGAATCTGCTTCCATCACCTTTTCATGCATTGCATTCCAGATCATAACAACTTGCTGTGTAAAAAAAATTCTCCTCATCTCTCCCCTGGTTTTTTTGCCAATTATCTTAAATCTGTGTCCTCTGATTACCGACTCTCCTGCCAGTGGAAACAGTTTTTCCCTATCTACTCTATCAAAACCCCTCATAATTTTGAACCTCTATTAAATCTCCTCTTAATCTTCTCTGCTGTAAGGAGAACAAGCCCAAATTCTCTCATCTCTCCACATAACTGAAACCCCTCAGCTGGTACCATTCTGGTAAATCTCTTCTGCACCCTCTCCAAGGCCTTGACGTCCTTCCTAAAATGTGGTGCCCGGAATTGGACACAGTGCTCCAGCTGAGGCCAGTGATTTATAAAGGTTTAGCATAACTTCCTTGTTTTTGTACTCAACTGATGTGGCCACTTCAAGTGCATTGAAGTGTTACTTTAAAAGTTACACTCTTTATCCTAGTTCAGTGACATTCTGGTAACTAACTAATCATGATAGCTCCTTGTCCCTTTTTAATGAAGAGCTTAAAACATGTTGCTGGTGAACAGTTTATTACTGAAGGACAATTTTTAAAGGAATGTCTCATTACCATCAGTTAGCAACAGTGAGAGATCAAAATAGTGGATGTTATTTGAAGAATGTTTATTTTTTAAATGTCTAAAAGTGAGATTTGTTCCAGTTTCATCCATGACTTCAGCTGGATCTGGAGGTTAAACATTAAGGGCCAGTGTATCATTTTCAGAGTCCATCTCTCATCTGCTGAAAGATACATTCCACAGGAGCATTTAAAGAAGGGGAAAATACATTATAAATGTATTGTCTCATTGCACGCTGCTTTATTTTATGGTCACAAAATTGCATAGCTATGTATTTTGGGTACATCTCAGTGCAGCGTGGTAATACAGAAGAATTTCTTTGCAGCTCCTGGGCATAGTCAATTGTTGTAATCTGCCAGGCAAGCATGGCCTTGGGCTGCTGAGCTGATATTGTCAGTCTAACACCATTGGGGCACTTTACCAAGTGGCTGTTGGAGGGCTCCAGAAAATGTTAATACGCTGGTGACTGCAGGTTGAATCTAATCCCTGTCAGGATTGGAATATTCAGTCAGAAGAGATGTATGATTAATGATTTGAGGTTGTAGCATGGAGTCACTTGATGATGTAAATGTATAATGTAGAATAAACAAACCAGGCGACACTCACACAGGATGGAATAACTGATAGATCTAATATCCTTAGTGTTGTATAAACTATTTCACATTTATTAATAAACTTTTACTTTGCAAAATGGACCATCATTGGTAATGTTTACTTTGATTTTCCAAGTATCAAAGTAGTGGGGTGTGTGTGTGCATGTGTGTGTGTGGTTTCTTCTCCTCCCTAAAGTAAAACAAAATACTCCCATTGAATAACTCCAAATGTGCCATATACATTATGGTTTTGGGTCACATCCAGCGTTTTGACAGAATCACTTTGATTGTGTGAATGTTGCAACATTCCTCCCAGTGTTTTTACAGTTCTAATTCAAGAGGTGCATGGAATCAATTTGCTGAAGTGATTCCAGGTCAAATTTTTAATGCTGCAAATAGTTGACTGGTCAAAAGTATAGATGTTATGGTGGCATAGAACATACGAACATAAGAAATAGGTGCAGGAGTAGGCCATACAGCCCCTCGAGCCTGCTCCGCCATTCAATAAGATCATGGCTGATCTTCAACCTCAACTCCACTTTCCGGCCCTTAATTCCCCTAGAGTCCAAAAATCTCTAGATTTAGAAAATAGAAAAAGAAATTGGCCAAGACTAGGTCCTAATCAATGAATGGAAAATCATGGGCAGTGTACACATGATTTTCCAATGTGCACTGGCAAGTTTGCATCCTGCTATTGCTTAATTGGACAGTTGGTTTAGCAATAGCTCTGTTGGCAATAATAATATAAACTATAAGCACTCTTTCGGTATGGTAACAATTAGTTAATAGATTAGCAGTAACAGAGTAAAGCCAGGACAGGCAGTAGGTTTGGTGATGATTCTTTAGCTCACTTTCAGTATGGTAATGATTAGTTAATATCTGTTATGTGTCAGCATGCACTTTGTTTAGTAATATTTCTTTTGGTGGTAATATAAGCATGTTTGTTCAGCAATGTCTTTATTGCCATCAACTATATGAACACTGGAAATGCATTTTGGTTTGGTAAAAATGTTTTGGTATTTTTATTGACAGTAGTAGTCAACACTGGACACACAATTTGGTAGTGATTAGCTGGTTGTTTACAAACATATTTTGTTTTATTCAGACTTTGCCTTCTCAATGACAAAACACATCAGAAAAATCAGGTAGCCTCATTAGCAGGAAAATGGTTAGATGCTAAGGTCCTGAAATTAACACTGTGGAATATTGGAATTTGAACGTTTAACACATTTAGATAGAAAGAACTTGTGTTTATATTGTGCTGGTCACATCCTCGGGAGGTCCCAAAGCATTTTGCAACCAATTAATTACATTTGAAGTGTAGTCACTGTTATTAGGTAGGGCAATACAACTGCCAATTTGCACACAACAAAGTCCCACAAACAACAATGAATTAAATGACCAGTTAATTTATTCTTGATGATGTTGGTTGAACAACAACTTATAGCACTGTTAACATAGAAAATGTCCCAAGCTGCTTCACAGAAATATAATCAGAAAAAATGTATGCCGAGCCAAAGAAGGAGATGTTAGGAGAGGTGACCAAAGGCTTGGTCAAAGAAGTGGGTTTTAAACGAGGAGTGGGAAGTGGAGAGGCGAGAGGTTTAGGAAGGGAATTCCAGAGCATAGGGCCTAGAAGGCTGAAGGAACGCTGCCATTGGTGGGGCAAAGGGATTTTGGGATGCACAAGAGGCTAGAGTCCGAGGGATCTAGAATTCTGCGGCGGGGGGGGAGGGGGGGTGGTGGGAATGGTGGTCGAAGGGCTGGTGGAGGTTACAGAGATAAGGAGGGGCGAGGCAATGAAAGGATTTGAACACGAGGATGATTATTTTAAATTGGAGGTGTTGGTGGACCGAGAGCCACTGTAAGTCAGCAAGCACAGGGATAATGGGTGAGCGGAACTTGGTGCAGGTTAGAATACGTGCAGCAAATTTTTGGATGAGCTGTAGTTTATGGAGTTTGGAGGATGGAAGGCAAACGAGGAGAGCATTGGAACAGTCGAGTATAGAGGTAACAAAGGCATGGATGAGGTTTTCAGCAGCAGATGGGCTGAGGCAGATGCGGAGATAGGCATCTGCCATGGAGGTGGGAGTAGGCGGTCTGTGTGTTGGAGAGGATAGGGGGTTGGAAGCTCAGAGTCGAATTAGATGCCAAGGTTGTGAAAAGTCTGTTTGAACCTGAAACAGTGGCCGGGGAAGGAGATGGAATCAGTGGCAAGAGTACAGATTTTGTGGCATGGGCCATAAACGATGCTTAATTCAAGGAAATTGCAGCTTATCCACGATGGATGTTGGACAAGCAATCTGAAAGCACTGGGGAAGTGGAGGGGTCAAATGAGGCAGTGGAGATAGTTGAGCTAGGTGTTGTCAGCATATATGTGGAAGCTGACCCCACATCTTCAGATGATATCGCCAAGGGGCAGCATGCAGATGAGGAAGAGGAGAGAGCCGAGGACAGATGCGTGGGGGGCTCCAGAGGTAACAGTGTGCGGGCAGGAAGAGAAATTTTTGCTGGGGAAGCTCTGGCTACAATCGGATAGGGAAGTGGATGAACCAAGTGAGGGCTGTTGCACTGAGCTGTACAGTGGAGGAGAGGCATTAGATGGTTTGATTGATTGTTTCAAAAGCTGAAGAAAGGACAAGGTGGGGCTCATG
Organism: Heptranchias perlo; assembly: GCF_035084215.1. Lineage (NCBI taxonomy): Eukaryota > Metazoa > Chordata > Chondrichthyes > Hexanchiformes > Hexanchidae > Heptranchias > Heptranchias perlo. The sequence continues at coordinate 21,934,976 of NC_090338.1, forward strand.
CACCATGGTCACAGTCACAGAGAATGCCATTTGTGACTTTGATTAGGGCTGCTTCAGTGCTGTGACAAGGGTGGAAACCTTTTTGGAGAGATTCAAACATGGATTTATAGAAAAGATGGGCATGTCTTTGGTAGGAGACATGTTCAAGAACTTTGGAGAGGAAAGGGAGGTTGGAAATGGGGTGGTAGTTTGTGAGGACAAAGGGGTCGAGGATGGATTGAGGGATACATATTGGCTAGGACACTGGGAGAACTTCCCTCCTCTTTTTTGAATAGTGCCATTGGATCTTTTATGTCCACCTGAGCAGACAAACAGGCCTCAGTTGAATATCTGAAAGATGGCACCGCCAGCAATGCAGCACTCCCTCAGTTCCGCACTGAAGTATCAGCCTAGATTATGTACTCAAGTCCCTGAAGAGGAGCTTGAACCCACAACCTCCTTATACGGGGACTAGAGTGAGCCAAGCTAACATTTGTCTGAGATCCCTATTTTAGCAGAGGCATTACACATTTATTTTAAATAGTTTAAACACCTCCACTAAAAGAGCAATTTCAGATGAACTCATTAAGGTTTGGGATGGTAATATCCCACGGTATAATTTCGGATTTGTTTAGTTTACTTGAAACTTAAGATCTGAATTTAAATGAATGCACAATTCACATAGTTTAAAGTCAAAACCAGACGAGTATTTCACTTTCTGTAAGCGCATTTCTGATGGGAGGTAAACTCATCCGTGGCTATTAGACTATATGCAGTGGGATACTACCATCCCAAACCTTAATGAGTTCATCCGAAATTGCTGTTTTAGTCGGGTGTTAAACTACTTAAAATAAATGTGTAATCCCTCTGCTAAAATAGGGATCTCAGACAAATGTTAGCTTGGCTCATTTTTGCCCCAAGTAAGAAGGTCATGGGTTCAAATTTCCTAGACTGTGATCTAAATGAAGCTGATTTATAACTAAGCTTCTTTTGTAGGGAGGAGTGAAATAGAATCTGCTCCTCATTCACATCTTTGTTGATGAGATTCCTTTGGTCAGAAGGTGGCGAATGTATTCAGAATGGGTACAATGACTCAGCTTAATTTTATCCCCTTTACAGCATGATTCATCCTCCAAATCGCTTCTAAATTCCCATTAATCTGACTTCACAATTATATCATTTTGTAGGAAAACTCATTCTGAATCTTAATCCAAAGTTAAGAGGCTTTGAGTACGGCAGTTTAATGCCAAAGATGTTGAGTATTAAGAATGTCCTTTGCTTAACTCAGAGAACTAGATAGGAACGTTTAATGCAATGTAAAACCTTTTTTCCTTCTGAGCAGCTCTTACCATTTTTGACCAGCTGACTGGGGTTATCTTTAGGGAGCTATTAAAAAAGCATTCCCAGCAACACTTCCAAACTCTGTGAATAAATGAAAAGCAGTGATGTCTTAAGATACATGCCTATTATAGGTAGAGGCTTTTTCAACAAGTAGACCTTGTGGGTCAGCCAGTAAGTAGGAAGCCTTGAAATTTGCCTGTGAGCAAAATGTATCCTTTTGACATTACAGGAACCTTTCCTGCAAAGGTATGGGGTTAATAATAATCAAAGTAGGTTATGTAACAAGGCTGCAATGCAAGGAGAGTGTAAAACCATGATCTAGAATATTAGATATATTCGCAGCTCTTTCATATTCTTAATAATAAGTGCATTCTACCTTATTTTTCAAGCACTCCCAGTTCAATTTTCGTCAGAACTGGAAGCTAACATCTTCCAGTTCTGACGAAGGGTCTTCGACCTGAAACATTAACTCTGTTTCTTTGTCCACAGATGCTGCCTGACTTGCTGAGCTTCTCCAGCATTTTCTGTTTTTATTTCAGCTCTGGCTGGGCTTTATTGCAGAGTAAAATTCCAATAGGCTTTAACCCCAACCTCAGAAAAGCCTTACTGCACCAATGTGCTCCTTCTTTTCCACCTACAAATTTCCTCATGGCTTCATGTTAATAAGACCACCAATCTAATGCTGGTTTGTGCCAGACTGTGAGTAGTTTGGTGCTGTGAACTTGTGGGAAAGGAAGTATTCAAATTGACTTCACTTTAGGACTTCACGGTCAGTGTAGCGAGAGAGGGTGGAATTTAATCTCATCAATCTGGGCTGGATTCTAACTCAGGTCCTAGAGGTGAAAGGACAATACTATAACTGACTCTGCCACTCAAACCTCCTATTTAGTCAATATTAGCTATGTGTCTCCATCTAATTATTTCTTCTTCATCTTTTTCTTTTGATTACCATAAGGTAATTTCAGTTGCACCATGGGTTTACTTGACATTTTCAAAGATCAGGGAGCACTCAAACAACCTTTTCATAAATCTCCCTGGCGGTGAGGTCTAGTCAGTAATTGATATGTAAGCGTAAACAATAGAACAACACCAGAGCATCTGAGACCATGCCTGAGCTGTGCTGTCAAATTTAAAGCTCTGATAACTATACAAAAATGGACGGTGTGCTCTTTAAAGAACCACTCTGTCTTTTCATTAACCCTTTCACTGCCCAGTTCTGGTCAAGCAGATGTTCTCAGAATGATGCTGGGCTACAAAGTTAGCTCCAGTGCTATTTTTCTTTCCCTGTTTATTTCCTTCCAAAATCCTTCATTGATTTTGTACACATTTCAGTCACAAAATGCTTCAAGATTGCGAAATGTAATTTGAACAAATAGGTGGACAGCAGTGTAAATAGAGATAAAGAATATTGCAATCCTCACAGTGATTTGTTCAAGCTTGGGTCCGTAAGATTAAATTACATTGGTCCTTGTTTTCTTTTTGATCACCTAAACTAAATTTTTGATAATCTTCCAGAAACCAGGTTCATAATCGTGCCTTAATTTTAAGTTCTGCAAACATACAATTCTTTGGAAGTGATTGTTCAATGTTTTGGGCACTGGCTGTGAATTGGTTTCTTACTTTTGTGTGGTCAGTATCATTTTTGTACCGTTGGTGCTATGTAAGTGACCAGTACATTCAAAGACCAGTACACGTGTTAAAAAAAACCTATAGTTTATCAGGTTGGATAAAGCACAAAAAAAGTTGAAGAGTGACCCGACTTTTCCTCTGTCATTTTTGTGCAATTTTGTCCAAACATGAAAGGGTCATTTTGTGAGGCGAAGCTCCTGGCATGAGTGTAGTTTGCAGCTTGGAGTATAACACTAACAACCTGATTGTCTGACCAATGCCAATTGCTAGCCTTACAAAATTACCCCTTGTCAACAACATAATTGAAGGCCTCTGTTGAGAGAGTGATCTGTGAGTACTGATATAAGTGTGCAAATGACTGAGATACCACTTAATGGACTAAATTAATGATGTTAACATTCCTCTTAAAGAAGTGAACATTAAGTGTTTGTGTAATAATATCACATACTGTAACTCCCAGACGATAGTCATCAGTTGTGAATATTAATTGAAATGTGTCTCACAGTTGGGGCTCAGTAACTCCTCCAAGCCAATTACACATGGGTAATTTTCCAAATATATGCTGGCACTGGGGAACCTTACCAGCTAAGAGCATGTAGTTTTCCCCTTTGCACTGCTTGGAGGGAAAAGATATTGAGGAGGTTTGGAAAGCAGGGAGCGAGGTGATAAGGTGGAGGGAACTAGGCAAAGTGTTCCAGAACTCAGGAGCTGAATGAACTGCTACCAGTGAAGCAGTGACAGGAGTGGGGGAGAAGGAGTATTCTGGAGTTTGAAGAGCAGAGGGTTCAGATGGGGAAGTAAGGCAGGAAGAGATCACTGAGGTAGTATTGCATAATGTCCTAGGAAGCAGCAGAAATGGGACCAGTTGGAGGCTGCTTTTATACCTGGCCATGATATATTATTTGTATCTTCTAGACACTTCTCATGTTCACATCTGGAGTCCCATCTTCGACAAGACTGGACTTTCACAATGTGTTTGGATGTGGCTCATAGGTCACAAATGAGCAAAAAATGCAGTTATTTTGACTCAGAAACTGACACGGCAGCTTTAAAAAGAGAGAAACCAGAGTAGTGTATGAGTAATTAGTTTACCACTTGGGAAATCCTTGAAGACAAATAACCATTTAAAACATAATACTTCTGTAATCTTAATTTGTTTCTCCATTCGTTGTACTGTTCTCTGGCTGAACGTCCTGTTCCTCTAACAGTGCCGTTCTACAGCTAGCCTCTGGCAAGTTCACAACAAGAGACTAGAGGGGACAAAAGCAAAATACTGCGGATGCTGGAAATCTGAAATAAAAACAGAAAATACTGGAAACACTCAGCAGTTCAGGCAGCATCTGTGGAGAGAGAAACCGATTGTGACCATTTCAGATTGTGACCTTTTATCAGAACTGGAAGAAATTAGAGATTTAACAGTTTATGAGCAAGTACAGAGCCAGGGAAAAAGAGGTGGGGGGGGACGGAGGTGGAGGAAAGAGCAAAAGGGAAGGTCTGTGTTACGATGGGGGGCAGGATTGATTAACTGACAAAAGGGATGATGGTGCAAGCCAAAATAGGGTGGTTATGGGACAATAAAGACTAGAGGGGACGCTAGTCTCTTAAAAAATACCCTTAATAAACAAAGGGGAAGACTTTCAATATGCCACACGGGCATAAAACCGATATTGCAGATTGGCAGCCCGATATTGAAACGGCCTGATTTTCATTTCCATTGCAATCAATGGAAATGAAAATAGGATGGTTTCTATAACGGGTGGCTGATTTGTAATGCCAATTTTACACTTGGGTGGCAAGTTGAAAGTCTACCCTAAATGCAGTAATTTTGTAACTAGTTTTAAGGCCATATTGAAACTTTGAGCCATTAAAATAAAAAGGGAAATGCATCCAAAATGGGAAATAACAAAGAAACTGAAAGAAAATACAGATTCCTTGGAGTATGAAAGACAGATTTGAAAGCTTTGGTAGGAAATAATACAAATGGCTGGAAGTGAATATAAGTGAGCCAAGCTTTGGTCTCTGTTAATATTTTAAATAAAATACTCCATTACCAGTAATCTATGAGTCCAATTAGCAAATATTACCTCAAAAGGAACTTCGGGAGCCATTTCACAGTGTAATGTGCGTTCCTTGGCTGGTACTGGAAATTCCTCATTGTTACTGATGTTTCAAGCTTCATTTTTACCACATTTACATAACATATTGCTAAGCCCAGAGGAAACATCTCTCTGTAAATCTCACTGATAAGTTTCTGCTGGGCCATCTGGCATGATACTGTGAGTAAAGGTCTTTTGGAAACTTATATTTTGATTTGCTTTTCTGCCATGTTTCAGAAATACTCAGTAAAACATTCATTTCTATCAACTATTACAGATCTGTGATTTTTTTTAAATGTCGACAGCGAACTTGGATTTGCAGTCCCACTTAGAAAGTTCCCTACCCCAGCTGGGGTTAAATAGAGGGAAAGCAATGAGTGGAGAGGAATATTCTTTTTCTACAGAGAGGGAGAAGAAACATTTCGGAGGATGTGTCAACCTCACAGCAGTTTGCTGAATAGTGACAAACACTAGATCATTGAGCGGTCATCTGCCTGAGTGCTCAGCTGGAATATAGAGGTGTGACACTGGTCGAGAGGATTAGGGAACTAAAAAGGAAAAATAATTTTAAAACAAAGAAGAGAAATCCACTAAAGCACTGAACTTCCAACCATAAATCTCAGCTTCAGATGGACATTCACTAGGTTGACTGGTTTCACTGGAGTAGGGAAGTAAATGTGGTTAGGGTCAGAGGTTAATGGTCATAGGGGCAAAGAGAGGGCAAAATATGGAAGTAAAGAAAAATCAGTCAAATCTCCACAGATATGCAATGCTAAATGCAAGCGTCTCTGTAAGAAAATCAGAAGAATTCAAGTGTTAAATACTCCTGGGTCTATTTTTGTTGAGAGTCACAAAATAACACAGCAAATATTGAAGCACAAAATATGCCTTTGTCATAAACGCTTATTTTTGTTTCATTGTGAATAGCGATTTACTTCTATCTTCATAGAGACATTGGGCTTGATTTTCAAATGAAAGACCGGGTGCTTTGGGGGTTGGGGGGCTCCAACCCGCCGACTTCCGTTTCTCACGCAGACGCATCTGTGTTCGTGCACGGTTTTAGAATCGTCGGCGGGACGATATTTAAAGAAGCAAATGTAGCTCATTGAGGTACTTAAGGTACCTCATTTGTTACACAGTAGGTAGTTACAATGATTTTCAACTTACCTGGGCGGCTTTCCCATGGCTTCCGATTCACGTCTGGATCAGGCAAAAATAAACGAAATAAATTAAATAAAATAACATTTCACACAGTTAAAAAAAAAAATAAACCTACCTTTCAAACGATGTCACCTGCACCTCCCTGTTCCGATGTCTGATGTCTCACCCCCCTGATGTCTTCCCCCCCCCCCCCCCGATGTCTCCTCTCCGATGTCTCAACCCCCCCGATGTCTCACCCCCCCCCGATGTCTCCCTCTCTGATGTCTCACCCCCCGATGTCTCCTCTCTGATGTCTCACCCCCCGATGTCTCCTCTCCGTGTTTCCCTCTCTGTGTCTCCCTCTCCGATGTCTCCCTCTCCGATGTCTCACCCCCCCCGATGTCTCACCCCCCCCCCGATGTCTCCCTCTCTGATGTCTCACCCCCCCCGATGTCTCAACCCCCTGATGTCTCACCCCCCCCCGATGTCTCACCCCCCCCGATGTCTCACCCCCCACCGATGTCTCACCCCCCCGATGTCTCCCTCTCTGATGTCTCACCGCCCCCCCGATGTCTCACCCCCCCCCCCCCGCTGTCTCCCCCCCCCCGATGTCTCACTCCCCCGATGTCTCACCCCCCCCCGATGTCTCACCCCCCCCCCGATGTCTCACTCCCCCCGATGTCTCACTCCCCCCCCGATGTCTCACCCCCCCCCCGATGTCTCACTCCCCCCGATGTCTCACTCCCCCCGATGTCTCCCTCTCTGATGTCTCACCCCCCGCCCCGATGTCTCCCTCTCTGATGTCTCACCCCCCCCCCGATGTCTCACCCCCCCAATGTCTCCTCTCCGTGTCTCCCTCTCCGATGTCTCTCCACCTGATGTCTCCACTCCGTGTCTCCCTCTCCGATGTCTCACCCCCCTGATGTCTCCTCTCTGATGTCTCACCCCCCGTTGTCTCAACCCCCCCTGATGACTCCTCTTCGATATCTCCTCCCCCGGCGATGTCCAATGTCCCCTCCCCCCACTCTCTGTTCCAGCGCCCGATGAGGTCTCTCTCTTTCTCCCCCTACCCCCCCGACATTGCAGCTCCTGTCGGCTGCCATCCCGCCCCTCTTTAAAATTGATCCCATTGTAGTCCATACACCTGAATGTTCCCCATGCATGTGTCTGACAAAACTACCATTATGGTCACTTTTGCAGAATGTAGGTCAAGTTCTACGCGGCACTGTAATCTAATATTTTGTGTAGGCGTTTGCCAAATGCAAGGTAAGCCTGTCTGTTATCGTTGTTTTTCTCCCTTCCCCCGCCCTGCTGGCTGGCCAGTCAAATTATCAGAGAAAGGTCAGCTAAGTATTGGATCGTATCAGATTTGTTCCTAATCAATTGTCCACTGGAGAGAATTATATTGAATACCTGAAGCGGTACAAAATTCTCTTGGGCGAAAAAGAGGGAGAAGGAAATTTTCCTACTCTCATTCATTCTTTCCCAAAAGCTCCAATCAATGGAATTCCTTACTTATTACTTCTCTTCCTCAGGCAGTCTACATAATTGACTGTCACGTAGCACAGTGAATAGAGACTATACTGAATCATTTGAAAATTAAATGGTTAGATTTCTGATTCCGTAGGTAATGAAGGGATGGAGCTTGTCGTGAAGGTTGGAGGCCAGTGAGCTGTACGGTCGTTTATTGTTCCTACCCTTTAAGTTCTTGTACAGCATTTTTTTTCCTCCTGTCTCCTAAAGCTGCACTGTCAGCAGGCTGCCATGTCTTGCAAATCATTTTTACCTGTGTATAGAGGGCAGCTTAGTGACATAATCAGTGACACAAAAAGGCCAGCGGATGACTGATCACCTGTAGCAGAACAAATGACTGATTCTATCGAATGTCGGAACACAAACGTAAAATAAAATTCAGAAAATGGAATTGGGGCAGCATTGGGGAAAGATATGCTGATATGGTTAGATGAAGTAGGGTGGAAGGAGGTTCGTGTGGAGCATAAACACCGGCATGGACCAGTTGGACCGAATGGCCTGTTGCTGTGCTGTAAATTCTATGTAATTGCTGTCCGCTGTGGTGTGAACTTTTGCACGGAAACCAACGGAGTGAAATTTTGACTGGGAAACCTGGATGAAGGGCCAACGCACCTTGTGCAGGATAGCACCTGGGTTGAAAAGAGCAGGGCAGAAGATGAGGCAAGTCATATTTTTGTTATGCTCCCAATGGATTATATGAGGAAGTGAAAGATGAGGAAGGTAAGAGGTTCTGCAGTTTAGAGGCCTTGGGAAAGAATGAGTGAGGATAACAAACTGTACAATGAGTCTTGACTGTGTTTGTAGGATGTTGTTTGAACCTTAGAAGTAACTAGCGAGGAAAGTTCAGAGAAACAATAATCGCATTGGGATTGATAAAGCAGAGAAGGACAAGAAAGATTGCAATGGAATGAGAGGTTGGAGGTTATAATTGAGAGGGGAGAAGATGACTATTCTGTCTGACTCGTGGACCAGGTGCAGTCATGAGCTCTTCATTTCAGAGACATTGTAGGTAAAATTCAACTTCAGCAAGGACACTAAATGGACAGTATACACCCTGCCCGATTTTTGTTTCCACTGAGTGGAAAATTGGGTGGGATGTGTAACGGACGGCCGATCTGCCACTGCCCGATTTGCACCCCCACGAAAGTTGAATTTTACCCTCATTGTCCCTTTTAGTAGATGGAAAACATTACTACTGTAAAGATAATTGCAGTGTGATCATCTAATCCTGATTGTCAAATAAAGCATGTTGAAAGCAAAGCTGTTGCATTACAAGTCAGACATCTCCATTGTCAGTTTAATGACTGTGTATAACTACTGTAATTATTCATTTAATTTCTCACTATGATTGATATTTGCGATTTTATGTTCAGAATATTACTATACTTCAGCTAAGTACTATAAATTACAATTATAAATTCTTATTAAGCAGTAGAAAGAACAATTTTACTTGATATTGGATTTAAGAAGGGTTTTGATAAGCTCAGAATTGTGCCTTTCCCAGATAAATGCATATAATTCATCCCCCATGAGTTGCAAATGATGGGGAAGTCTTACTTTGTTTGACATAGTCTCAGAGTCTCATTGGTTTCTTAAATCAACATGAAAAATCATAACCTTCCATCAAAACTGTCACTGCAGACCTGGGAGGACCGTAAGTGGTTGTGTGGGGGTAAAGAATAATAATTAAATTTAATCTACAATAAATCCTTTAATGAGTGGCAGGTTTGTGTGTACGTCGAGGATTTAATACAATTTATTTTAGCAATCAAATTGGCTCGCGTCAAAATAGCATGAAGTGCAGCCCAGTGACACGGCAAGACGTTGCTCTGTATCATGAAATGGTAGGATGCAGAGTTTAGATCCATGATTTGTCCATGCAGTGAATTCTCATTCATTGCTGACCCTTTTGGGGTGAGGCGGGGTAGGGGGGAGAGGGACAGATGTGGAATTGTGTACGAGAGCCGCTGGAAATGATTCACCTGCCAATTTTCCCTCTTCCTCTTGAGTGGAGAAACTTGTAATGGAGGTGGAGTACATTGGATAATAGGCTGGAGCACGTCACAAAGGAATAATGTATTGAGGGCTTTAGCAGTATGACACAAACTACCAGAGTGCAGAGTGAAATATAATCCAGTCTGTGCTTTGTTGTAAAAATATAGGGGTAAATTTTAACCCTCAAGAACGGGTGGGTTGGGGCGGGTGGGGAATAAAAATCCTCCATTTTCAGAGTGGGACGGCATTCCGGCTCCAACAAGCCTGCTTCTGGGTTTAACCCAGGCAGGTTTGTCTGCGTGTGGAGAGCAGTCACCAGGAAATCCCGCCCCCATTTAAAGTTGGCAGGCCGATACTTAAAAGGGCAATGTATCTCATTGAGCTACTTGAGTTACTTAATATTTTGTGTATTCGAATAATAAAACAAATTTAACCTCACCTGTTGGGGTTTCCCATCGCTTCCGATTCATGTCAGGTGAAAGCAGGCAGGATGGGCCGGATCCATGAGGTAAGTGCCTTTATTGCACTGCTTGTGGACCTGGAGGAGCAGGACTGCTTCATCCGGGCCCAACAAGCTCACCTGGCCGACAGGGCCCCCATGTTCGGCGGCCCCCTCCCCGTATTCCATGGGGGTTCCTCCAACCATGGTGAACCCCCACCTACCTCCGACTCTTCACCCGACCTCTGATCTTCTTCTCAGCACCCTCCCCCCCAATCTCTTCCTCAGCCCCCCGATCTCTTTGCCACCCCTCCCTCCCCAGATCTTCTCCCTGCCCCCTCCCTCCAATCTTCTCCCTGGCCTATGATCCCTCCCTCCCTCTTTTTGATCCCCAGCTCCTGCCCAACAGCCAGCCAGCCTGTCAATCAGGAAATGCAATTGATTGGCCTAATTTCTGCGATCGTAACCCGCCCACTTACCTTCTAGAAATCTTCCCTTCCAGGCTGGAAGTTAAAATCTACCATATAATCTTGGTACTGATAACTTCACAATTTTTCTTCACAATATGAAGCCTTAAAAATTTACATTACCAAATTCATTCAACTAATTTGAGTGAGATTATTGAACAAGACCTCAACTTACCCTGAAAAAAAAGATGGAGATGTTAGGAACTAGGATCACAGTATTCTTTATAAGAGATGATTTCTCCAGCCAAATTGTTTGATTTCATATATAAAAAACCTCTGGTACAGAGATTAGACTGCACTCTCCAAGCATAAAAATGTCGTACAGTTTAGACTGTTTTTGTAAAATCTGTGCGATCTGAGATGTTTACAATGAGGTTGTGAGAACATCCCCAAACCTACGAGATTACATCTGTCTGTAGATGAGAGAAATTGGGTGTGATCACTGAATGGGTTAATGTTAAACAGAAGACTGCTGATTTATCAAAGGCTTGATCACACTAATTAAAATGTCTGTCACTTGCATGAAAATATCAGAGCTGGAATTCCAGACTGCTTGTTTATCAAAGCCCGTCAGGTACACATTCAATTTTCTTTACAGTACTGGAGAAGGATGTGTGATGCTAGATTAAGATGGTATGAAACGGAAGAATTATTGAACTCTTTATTATTTAAATCCTTATTTTTTTTTAAAAATGAAGCCACATTGAATATCTGTGTTCATGGTCAAGGCGAGATGGGTGCATCTACCCTAGAAAGAGAAACTCCCTGAAAGCTGAGACCGAATAAAGCACAGCTGGATTGCATAATGCCAATGTGTACAGAGAGAAAGAAATATCATTAAAAGAATTCATTAAGTAGTGCAACTGTCAATAATATAATCTTTCATGGGAACCAGCTTGCATATCAGACATACGCTGTGTCCATCATGTAGAATAATTTTTATTGTGAGGAGAATTAGGTTGCTGTTGCCCTGTTACAATTAGAGGGAGCTCTAATCATCTAGGTCCACCCTCAGCAAGTCTGACCTTTTTTTCATTAAAATGCAAACAGGATTTTATTGTAGGAACTAAGTTCTTATTAAGGATAAATCTCCCAGTTTTATCCCATGCTTTTCCTAATTCAAAATTAATTGTCTTCATTCTTTTGGAATAATTCCATCCCTGATTAGTACCTAACTAGAATCGTAGGAGGAAAAAAATTGGATGGGGCCATTTTTGGGCGTAGGTAGCGTGATGTGCTATTACCCTGTGCCCAATGCACAGGCAGGACACAAGTTTCAGCCCACCCGAGGTCTTACCTGCAATCAGTGTTCGATTCCAGGCCTTGCACGTAGAATCAATGCAATTCGCACTTTCCACCACCAGGGGAGCTCAATCTCTTAAAGGGAGGATGTTTCTTAGAAATCTCTTAAAAGTAGCTGGTACCTGTTATTTGCTGAAAATAATAGTCTACTGTCTGCACGGAGTCTAAACGAAGATCAGACATCGTACACGTAAAACACAATGCAGGTCCCATCCCTGTGTTTACACACTGATGAGTTTTGTTAAAACATTGAATAAAGGTTGCGCAATACTTAATCCCACATCTTCCAATCTGCACGCCAGACCTCACCAATCTGCCGATCTGAGTTGGTACCAGGCCTGCGAGAGTGCGAGCACCAAGGTTCTCTGCTGATGCACGAGAAACCTTGGTGCAAGAGGTGGACATAAGTGGGGGGCAGGGGTGCAAGAGGCCCTCCAGACATATATCCAAAAGGCAGTGGGAGACAGCGGGGGACGAAGTCAATGCCAGGCGCACAGCATCATGAACATGGATGCAGTGCAGGAAGAAGTTCAATGATTTGAGTGAGGTCAACTGTCAAGTGTCGTCTCCTTAAAACAGCAACATGCACTACACCCCCCATCATCCACATACCAACAAACTCACTCTTCCCATCAGTACTCAACTCTTCCAACCAGATGCTTCCTCTCACCCTTACACATTACCACTGTTTCAAGCCGCCCACCCACAACTCACAGGCCACACACACTGGCAGCTATTCAATCATGACAGGCACATCACCCAGACACACGTCCCACTTTCTTGCAGGAGAAGGTGGCGCATATCAGGAGGCAGCAAGTGGCAGTGGCATTTAACCCCTCGAGCCTGTTCCGCCATTCAATGAGATCATGGTGGACCTTTGACCTAACTCCACAAACCCGTCTTAGCCCCGTAAGCCTTAATACCTTCGGTTCACAGAAATCTATCAATCTCAGATTTAACATTCACAAGTGAGCTAGCATCAACTGCCGTCTGCAGAAGAGTGTTCCAAAAGCTTCCCACCCCTTGCATGTAGAAGCATTTCCTAACTTCACTCCTGCACGTCCTGGCTCTAAATGTTAGGCTTTGTCCCTGTGTCCTAGTATTCAAGTCTAGGAGGCCTCCAAAATTAGTTACAAATGTCTCGGCAGCCAGAAGCAATAATCCAGCCACTAACCTGTAAATTCTGCATGGTCCCTTTAAATAGCGCAGGTGGGGGGTGGGGGGGGGGTCCTTCAGGCACTCTAAGACACGTTATGTTAATGGTCGAGGTTAAGACTATGCGTTAAGCTGAGCGTTAAGTCCCAAAATGGACTATCACTTTAAATCAGCGTTGCATACTGATTGAAGCCATTTTCTCCTTTCTTTACATGATTCCAGCGTTCGTTATCTATGCCTGTGCTAACTTCTATACCAAGATGGCATCTGGTGCACGTCACACTGGAAACGTGCGTGCGCATCCAAGATGCCATCTTGGATGTCGGAGAGACCGTGTGGTGCAGAAACAATGGGTGCTACACGGCCCAATTTAGCGCGCATAGAATCTTACAGCACGGAAGGAGGCCAATCGGCCCGTCATGTCTGTGCCAGCTCTTTGATAGAGCTATCCAATTTAGTCCCACACCCCAGCTTTTTCCCCATCACTGCAAATTAGTCCTCTTCAAGTACATGTCCAATTGCCTTTTGAAAGTTCCTCTGGAATCTGCTTCCTCCACCCTTTCAGGTAGTGCGTTCCAGATCTTAACAACCCTCTGTGTGAAAAAATTTCTCCTTAGTTCCCCTCTAGTTCTTTTGCCTTTTATTTTAAATCTGTGACCTTTGGTTACCGACCCACTTGCCAGAGGAAACAGTTTCTCCCCACTTGCTCTTGTCACAATCCCATATAATTTTGAATACCTCTTTTAGAACTCCCCTTAACCTTCCCTGCTCTAAGGAGAACAATCCCAGCTTCTCCAATCTCTCCACATAACTGAAGTCCCTCATCCCTGGTATCATCCTGGTAAACCTCCTTTGTACCCTCTCCAAGACCTTGACATCCTTCCTAAAGTGTGGTGCCTGTAGTTATACACAATACTCCAATTGAGGCCTATCCAGTGATTTGTAAAGGTTTAGCATGACTGCTTTGTTTTTGTATTCAATGCCCCTATTTATAAAGCCAAGAATCCCATACGATTTCTTAATCGCCTCATCAACAGTTGTGAGTATGCACCCGCAGGTCCCTCTGCTTTTCCATCCCCCTCAAAATAGTACCATTTAGATTACACTGCCTCTCCATATTGTTCCTCTCAAAGTGGAACAACATGGAGAGGCAGTGTAATCTTCACACCTATCCACATTAAATCGCATCTGCCATGTCTCAACCTATTTCACCAGTCTGTCTATGTCCTCCTGAAGTCTGCTAATATCCTGCTCACTATTTACTAAGTTGCCAAGTTTTGTGTCATCCGCACATTTCTAAATTGTACTGCTATAGCCAAGTCCAGGTCATTTATATATAACAAGAAAAGGAATGGTCCTAATACCGACCCCTGGGGGACCCCTCTGCATACCTCTCTCTAGTCAGTTCACCACTACTCTCTGCCTCCTATCCCTTAGCCAGTTATTTACCCAAGTTACCACTGTCCCTTTAATTCCATGTACTTCTATTTTCCAAATAAGAGTTTTATGTAGTACTTTATCAAATTCCTTTTGAAAGTCCATATATACAACATCTGCTGCATTACCTTCATCAACCCCCCTCTGTTACTTCATCCAAGAACTCAATCAGTTTAGTCAGACAAATCCATGCTGGCTGTTCCTTATTAACCCATTCTTCTCGAAGTGAGAATTAATTTTGTCCTTGACAGTGGTCTCTAGTAGTTTTCCCACCACTAACGTTAGACTGACTGGCCTGTAGTTACCATGTTTATCCATTTCCCCTTTTTTAAACAGGATTGTAACATTTGTAATCCTCCAGTCCTCTGGCACCACTCCCATATCTAAGGAGGATTGAAAGATTGTGGTCAGAGCTTCTGCTAGCTACACCCTAGCTTCCCTCAGCAATCTAGAATACATGCCATCTGGACTGGGTGACTTGTTAACTTTGAGTGATGCCAAGCTACTTAGCACCTCCTTGCAAGCTAATTTATGCTATCCAATAGCTCCACTCCCTCCTTCTCGACTGCAACATTAACTCCATCCTCTTTTGTGAAGACAGATACAAAGTACTCATTCGGTACCTCAGTCATGCTTTCTGCCTCCACAAGAAGACTTCCTTTTTTGTCCCTAACAAAAATGTAGTTTTCTCATTTTTGTTCATTTCCTACGATAGTCTATTTTCATCAGATGTAACTTCCTGTTTATTGACTTTGTTTAATATTTTCCTTTACTAGTTCTGTGTCTTATTTTCTTCCTGACTTTCACTCTTTCTTTTAATTTTAAAAGAAAACAGAGTTATTTTAACTTTTGGATTTTTCTTACAATGCCTTTCTTTCAAATCTTTTTTCCTGCATAAAAACCTTTCTTGTTTGTAATCCTTTCCCTGGCCTTTGTACTTTTTTCCGTTATATTATGCCTGTTTCTCACTGCATAGCACTGACGGGCAACACTCACCAGGGACTTAGGCCTCTCTTGCCGTCGCCTCTTTCCTGGTCTCATCAATGTCACTGGCTATCTTGGCTGCCCTCTGACTTAGCTCATTTTATTATCTGCTTCTGCCTCTGTGGATTGCTGTCCAACTCTCGTCAAATCCCATTTCCAACTAAGTGACATTTTATATGTTTCAAAAACTGTTTGAGGCACTGCTATCTTACTCTGTTCATTTACAAGTTGGAGTGTTACATCCGAGTGAGACTCTTTTTTTTGTTGGGGGGTGGGGAGGGGCGTGTAACTTTCTGCTTATCAAGGTGTTGGAAATCTCAGTGCTGGGGACCAGAATTGTTTTTCCATTTTTTGCAAACATTGTCAGTATCAACTCTTTCTAAGGCTAATATGGCATTAGATAAATGTTGAGTAAACCTGACTGTACTCTGTCCAATCAATACAGTTCAAAAAAGCACCCCTTGACTTACACCAGTGTGAATTTTAGGTTACGCATGTCAGCCATGCTTGTGTTCAGGCTGAGTGAGAATGTCTAGTTCATGTTCATTGGTAGCAAATTACAGTTTGTTTTGTGCCATGGCTTTGTGCCTACTAGGAAAATTGGGTTGGACTTTGTCCAAATTGATTTCACATTGGATTCTGACAGTCCACCCAGTTTCTACAGGACAGCGCCATGTTCTAACTAGCTATCCCATCATTTCTCAAATTACATTTTAAACTAAAATCTGGGAAAATGAAAGTCCATACTGTTTATTGGTTGCTGAACGATGGCATTGATTAAGTCTAATAGCATCTAACACACTATCACTTCAACTTCTTGTACTTGCTCTCTTTGATTCCTTGGTTCTTCCGTTCGACTGATGGCATCCAAAATCATTGTGCAAATGTGGAGAACATCTCATATGTAGAGCATTATGATCGGAAATTACTTCCCTACTTCCTGCACTGCTGAAAAAGTCAGATGCTCCAATTATGTAGATTGACTGCAATGGCAAAAGAAGAGTAAGGGGAATACAGTTTGCTTTTGGTGCACGATGCAAGATTTGGACATAATCATACTTTATTGTTTTTATATAAGTCCATTGGTTCTTTAGCTCACAACTCCAGGTAGCCATGACTGTGACAAGGCTCTTAATATAACTCCTAGTCTGAGGCCTGGTGTAAATCTAACATAGCAGTAATCTAATCAAGAGGTTCAGGTGACATCACAAGCCATGACAACTGAGCTTGTGTGGTTAACGATAGTCATCCAAAGCAATGATATCAGATTACAGGCTACAAATTACTCAGCTAACATCATCTGAACCCTGAGAAGAAATCACAGCACCGAATCACTCCAGGGGATCCATTATTTTTATAATATATACTGTGAAGCTCACAGGATGGTTTCATTTAGATTTGTCTTTTTTTTTAACTGACAGTTGATCTCAGTGGGAATGTCAATGGCCAGTCAACATGTCACTGATGCATGATAATATTCACACTGAAGGATTAAAAATTGTGACACTTTTGCAAGTTTTATCAAGAATTCGTCGTTGATTATCAAACAATAACATAGCTTATGTATATTATAGAGCTTCACTTATCTTCATGGTGGCATAACTTACTTGAAAGTTACAGGCAGAGTAGCAGTGCATTCTTGTGTTAATTTACAGGAAAGGTTGTGGTATTATCAGCCCAGCCCCACAGATTATGTTATCGCCCTTTAACGCTGTAATAGCTGATTTCTAATCAATCTACTTGCCAATTCCAGATTATAATTACTGAAATTCAAACAGAAGCCACATTCTGTTACAGTTTCTTACAGATTTTGTGCACAGAAAAGAACCAAGAAACACCTGGCTTTAATTTTTGGTGACTTTTTGTGTCCATTAAGGTCAGCATTGTCATTGTTGTCAAATAGAATATTTGTTTTCCCCTTTTGCAACCAGTGTCAGCGTCAAGGATGTCTCAGGTTCTACATAGCAGGAATGAGAAACCAGGCAAATCATTTACAATATTGCCCAATTATGTGTTTTAACCTCAACTCCAGAACAGGAATCCCTCCTGTACCAGTGTGACTGTTTGCATTTCCCATGCTAGCCATTTTTGTAACCTTTCAGAGAGGGACTACTAACTTAGTGCCAACTGGCATCAAATTTTGAACAGCTTTGTGCCACTGATTCACTTTCTCTAAGAAACTGGGGTTCAGCTGGCCCAAACTTATTTCACATAGGAGCCTTCAAACTTGCAGGATAGGGAAGGTGAAAATAACTTACAAAAAATGAACTCACAGTGCAAGCACAATCGGCATCAGCTCCTTCAAGGGCAATTAGGGATGGGCAATAAATACTGGCCTTGCCAGCGACGCCCACACCCCATGAATGAATAAAAGAAAAGTGCCAATCACTTCATCATGCTTTCCTCTGTTTATATCCAAGAATGTTTTCTTTTTTGATTCTTGACCTTTAATTTGTGCAATTTATGAAATTGCATTTAAGGTTTTTTTTCACTGTTATGCTGTTCCACTCCTTTCAAAATTTTTCTAGATTCTTGCAAATGAAAGCCAGGGCATCCAAGTCTGTCAGGTATTCTGCTATCAGGGCAGTCTCAGCCTTTTGGGTTTCTGCAGCTTAGACTTAACCTTCCGTGAATCCATTTCAACAGGGGAAACCTTCTGCAGGGTAGTGACAGCTCCTCTATGGAGATTGCATTATATATTTATATATACCTATATATAATATAACTTATTTATAAACTTTGAAGGTTACAATTTTAGGCACTTATTGTTAATGAAATAAAAAACCTTTTGACTCCATAATTGCTCCATGCAGTCCCATGCACCTCATACAGTTTTTCCAACAAATTCTTGAGTGTATTTCCCTTACTTTACATGTCTACACATCTGTGTCTACTGCCACACTTTTATTTTTCCATTTCTTTTATCTACAGAAGACACTGCCCTTCATCTGTCTGAAGCTAATCTAATAGTACCTCACTATCATCCAGGAGGAGTGCTTTATACAGTCACCAGCCCCAACCTAAACACAGGTACCTACATTTTTATTCCAGAGAGTTGTAATTCCAATCTCTCGCACTCTCCTATCCACCCCCCACCCCAGCCAAGTTGAACACAGATACCTACATTTCAAGGAGTCCATCTACTTTATCCAGCTTTGCCCTACCCTTTTCCTCCATTCTCCACAACTCCTCCAAAATGAAACTGAGCATAAGTAGATTTGAATCGCAATCTGAACCTAACTCTCACAAAACTATTTCACACATTACCCCCTGCATAGGATGTTACCCCTCACTTGCACTGGCTCTGGGAACCAAGTAATATATTCATTCGGAACGTTGTTCTTCATTTGAATCTAGCTTCGACCGATTGGATGCAAAGTTTGTCATCTCTGATGATTGTAAGGGTTCTGAGTGAAATGGGTCTTGGACAGTCCACAGAACAGAACTGCCTATAATTGGCTACAAATGTTTACCGTTCGTGATATATTGTAGAGAGAGCTTTACTCTGTAACTAATATTGGAGAGTTATATACTGTACTTTGTGCTAAAGGTGTCATAATATTCCATTCTCCAGGAACAACAAAGTCACTTTTCCCCATAAGAAAATCTTTTATATTGGCAAAATTAACCTGTAATTGAACAAACTTCCGTCTGACAATCAAAACTTCCATCTGACAAAAATTAGCCAAGTTACCTTCACCAAATTGGTGCCCATTTTGATCCATATTCATCTCAGGGGTAGCACTGCTGCCAATCAAATTTGTGTCACTCTAAACAGGATAAAAGAATTGTGACCAAATTCCATCTGTGGTATTTGTTCCTCTGCAAGTTCTTTGTTCTGCTTGTCTTACATTCCCACTGTCATTTCAATCGCATTTTATTTGGAAAAAAACTTGTTCTCAAATGCTCACAGAATACATGTGAGATGGACATCCATACTTGTGCTTGTGCATCTGTGAAGCTATACCATTGAGAAGTATTTGTTTATGCACTGTGGCATATTTGAAACTTCAAATGTAGAACCCAGATTATGTCATTTATCAATATAAAGAGGACGTCAAAGTCCCATCCCCCTTTGATGATTCTGCCAAATCTGCTTTGAAACCTCATTTGTTACTGTATATAACCTTATTCCTTATATCTATCGATATCTGAATTAGAGCTGAGCAAATGAAACCTTCCATAGAAGCTACAGAAATAAGTGGCACTTATTCAGGCTGTTAGCTCTACAGATGCTAATGAATGCCCCCTGGGAGCAGAGACAGATGCAAGTGTCTTGAAAGTAGATATGATGACACCTGTGGTCATGAACTGCACTGTAGTTGCTGTTGACATTATTTTCTGACAGTATGTTCCTGGAGTCCATAGTACGTTCCCGTTGCTATTTGTCTCGTCATTCTCTACGCTGCCCATGTGTGTTTTTTCTCTCGTTTTTTTTTGTTACGTTAAATGGGATCCTTACATGGCCTTTTTTTTACTGCTTTGTGTGTACTCATCAAGCATTCAGGAATGGTCTTGATGTTGCCACTAACTTGGTTCAGCTCAAAATTTACAGTTGATGTAATCTACAATGTATGCCAATATCAGAGATAACTTTTTTGCTTGTGAATATGCAGGATGCTTAGGACAGTGTCCTTAAGCTCATTTATATAGAATAGATATAAGATGAGCTTCTGACCCCATATCCGCTCCATCACCTCCATCACCAAGACCACCTATTTCCACCTCTGTAACATCGCCTGTCTCCGCCCCTGCCTCCGCTCATCTGCTGCTGAAACCCTCATCCATCCCTTTGTTACCTCTAGACTCAACTATTCCAATGCTCTCCAGGCTGGCCTCCCACCTGGCAGCATCCATAAACTTGAGCTCATCTAAAACTCAGTGCGAGTTAGGATTTGGGCAACAGAGTCCCATTCACCCATTGCCCCTGTGCTCGCTGACCTACATTGGCTCCTGGTCCGGCAACACCTCAATTTTAAAATTCTCATCCTTGTTTTCAAATCCCTCCGTGGCCTCACCCATCCCTAAATCTATAAGCTCCTCCAGCCCTTCAACCCTCTGAGATCTCTGCACTCCTCCAATTCTGGCCTCCTGCGGATCCCCGATTTCAGTCGCTGCACAGTTGGCAGCTGTGCCTTCAGCTGCCTAGGCCCTAAGCTCTGGAATTCTCTCCCTAAACCTCTCCACCTCTCTACCTCTCTCCTTCTCTCTCCTCCTTTAAGACGCTCCTTAAAACCAACCCTTTGACCAAGCTTTTGGCTGTCCTAATATCTCCTTATGTGGCTCGGTGTCAAATTTTGTTTGATAACGCTCCTGTGAAGCACCTTGGGATGTTTTACTACGTTAAAGGCGCTATATAAGTGCATGTTGTTGTTGTTGTTGTTGTTGTTGTTGTTTTGTTGTTGTAGATCTAAAGTAAAGGATTTTATAAGGCTGTGATTCATGAGTAGCTGCAATGAAATCCTAAACTGTGAGTGATGCTCAAATTGTTTATATAGTGCTGGTTGACTCCTTGTATTCCACTTAGGTATTTGTTAGTTTATGAAATGTGTACTGTAGGGATACCAAAAACAAAATGGATTGAGTATATCAGCAGTGGATCATTTTCAATACGATGATACTATACACAAGTGATGTGATGCATTTTAAAGTGATTTACATTATGTCTTTATAAACAAGGGGGAAAAATATTGGCAAACAAATTTTCATGATTACGGTACCTTTTATTAAACAAAAGGGAACAGCCAGAAAAGTTCAATAGAATGTATGAAATATCACAACAAAGTCTCAGTAGAGTTTGAGAGAAGATATCAAATTAAATACAAATGGCCTGAAGGAGTTGGAGAGAGCAATGAAGTGACTATTTCACCAAAAGTGTCTTGAAGGTTAAGATATGATTTGATCGCTTACATAAGTATTGAACCCAAAGAAAATTAAACCATAGTACATTCACAGCTTTATATATTTTATATTTAGTGCTCTATGTCCTCTTGATATTTATTATATTCATTGGTTTATATTCCTAAGCGTACGATATATTTACTGCTTTATATTTCCAACACAGTAGCAACATATTTACTTGGTTAAGTCCCCATAGTATATATCTATTGGGTTAATACTTTACATTATACATCATGTTTTCTAGGTTATGCCCCTACAGTATGCATTAACTGGGCTAAACCTCTACAGTATCTATTGTATTACTAGGTTATGCCCACATAGTATATGTTCACTGGGTCAAGCCTCTACAGTGTCTAGAATTTATTGGGTTATACACTTATAATTATAAATGATATGTTATGGATTATTCTCTTACAGTATACATTCACAGGGTTTCATCTCCACAGGATGTATTATATTTCTTCGGTCATGCACCGCAGTACATATTCACAGGGTTAAGTCTCCACAGTTAGTATACTATTTACTGGGTCTGTCATGCCATGACAGAATAATACAAAAAAGCATGGTACAGTGGGGAATATTTAAAGGACTCAGTGAGCAATTTGTAAAGACACGTATTAAAAGTCTGTTCTGGGTTTTTTTGTTCATTACACTTTTAAAAGTATCACAGCAGTCTGTGCTCTAAAGTGTCATGCTGTGGGTTTCTGTTTTTAGGCCTTCCATGCTCTGTGGAATGCACACTGTGCGCGCAGTGCTACAAATTGAGATTTTTTTTATTTAAATGATTTCTAAAAAGTATGTTTGCAGAATTCTTTATAATCTCGTTTGAATCTTAAATTGGTTCAAGTACTGCTATGAAGAAATTGGAACATTATCCTGCTGTACCAGGGAATGGTGGGATCCAGGTTTCTGCACACAATTCCCCACACATCAAATTGCAATTTTGACAGCGCTGCCAAAGAGGGATGGATGGTGGCAAAAAATCTATTGCTGCTATTGTGCAGCTAACAGTGGCTGTCTCAGATTGGCACTGTCAGAGGCCTGGGAATTGGTTGCCTGCCTGCCCTATAGGCTAGGAATAGTGCACAATGTCTGACAACTGAGGAGAGGACAAAAACGAAAAAGAAAAGAACTTGCATTTATATAACGCCTTTCACAACCTCAGGATGTCCCAAAGCGCTTTACTTTTGAAGTGTAGTCACTGTTGTAATATATGTAACATGGCAGCAAATGTGCACACAGCAAGATCCCACAAACAGCAATGGAAATAAATTACCAGGTCATCTGTTTTAGGTGTTGGTTGAGGGATAAATGTTGGCCAGGACAACAGGAGAACTCCCCTGCTCTTCTTCAAATAGTGCAGTGGGATCTTTCACCTGAGAGGGCAGACGAGGCCTCAGTTTAACGTCTCATCCAAAAGATGGCACCTCCAACAGTGCAGCACTCCCTCAGTACTATACTGAAGTGCCAGCTTAAATTGTGTGCTCAAGTCTCTGGAGTAGGGCTTGAACCCACAACCTTCTGTCTCAGAGGCAAGAGTGCGACCACTGAGCCAAGGCGGAGATAAAAATGACAACAGGAGGTTTTTACATCAGTTCATTCAGAATAATTTTGCTGCTGCTTCGGCGCCCTGATAGTATTCTGATATATTATTCCATTTATACTGCCAACTTTATGTAATGCATGAAAGCATTTTTGAACTCAACTACAACAATTGCATTAATAAATCGATTTTAAGGTAGGAAAATGTCTCAAGGCATTTCACAAAGGAGAAAGAGAACAGCCTTTGTGCAAGAGTATAGCAGAGGTGACCAAAAGCTTGGTCAAAGAGGTGGTATTTGGGTAGGCTTTTAAAGTTGGGGAGAGAGGTAGAGAGATGGAGGGAGTTGCAAAGAGTAAAGCCGAGATCGCTGGAGGCTCTGCCAAAGGTAGAGAGGGGGGTGAACAAGAGGCCAAAGTCAGAAGATACAGAGAGGACTTAAAGCTGAAGAAGGTTGCAGAGGTAGGAAAGGGCAAGACTGTGGAAGGATTTCTGGATGAGGACATGGATTTTAAAGTTGATCCATGAGAGACAGGGAGTCAGTGTGGCTCAGTGAGGATGGTAATGATAGGCAACTAAGGCTCAATGCAGGATAGGATGTGGATGGCAGAGCTTTGGAAGTTTGTGGGTGGAGTTTGGTGGGTTGGCAAGGATGGCAATGGAGAAGTCGGGTGTATAAATGACAAAAGTATGGATAAGGATTTTGGTGGCAGTGGGTATAAAGTAAGGACGGAGGCAGGCAATGTTGTAGAAGTGAAAGTAAGTGGCCTTGATGATGGTTTGAAGTTCAGCTCTGGATCAAAGAAAATGCTGAGATGGTTTTCAACCTGACAGAGCAGAAGCGAGAGGGATGGAGTCGATGGCAGGGATGCAGAGTTTTTGGCGGGGATTAAAAATGATGAGTTTGGTCTTCCTGAAGTTCAAGTGGACGAAATTCAGGTTAATGACTTAATGTCAGACAGGCAGTCTGACAGCACAGAGGTAGCAATGGAATTGAGGCAAGTGGTGGAGAGGTAGATTTTGGTGTTGTCAGCACACACATGCAAGCTAACCCTATGCCGAAGGAATGATAGCACCAAGGTGCAACATGTAGATGAGAAAGAAGAGGAGGTAAAATTGGATTCTTGGGTAACTCTGGAGGCGAGCATGTAGCGACTGGAGGTGAATCAATTGCGGGAGATGGACTGGGTGTATTGGGACAGGTGAAACCGTACTAAGGTGGCCTTACAGAGATACGTGTGCCAATATGAAGTTGTAAGCTATTTATAACATAAAATTAGAATGAAGAGATAAATATATACCCATGAAGATGGCTTGAAAGCATTTTCATGCCAGCATCACAGAGGTGTAAATCCATCTACACTCACAATGGCCCCGATTAACTCGGAACCGGGAAGAGAGAGTTGAGGTGGGGGGAGAGGGGATTTTTAGATGGGAAACCCAGAAGTAAGAATTTCCCGCACGTTGTGATGGTTTTGGTAGGTGGTCTTTTTAATTTTTTCAACAAATTTTGTGCCCGACAGAGTGACAGGCTGACTGCCTGTCGGACAGGAAAGCAGCCAGGAAGAGATCAGAGCCTTTGGGGTTTGGATTGGGTGGGGCCAATCATGGGTCGGAGGGGGGGGGGGGTGCGGGCGGACATCATGTGTTGGGGGGGAGGTCGCACATCGCGGGAATGGGGGGAGTCGGACATCGCAGGAGTGTTTGAAGTCAGACATCACGCATCGCGTGAGTGGGGGGAGTCGGATAGCGTGGAGGGGAGGGGGATGGTCAGACATCAGGGAAGTGGGGGGGTCGGACATCGGGGGAGTGGGCGGAATCGGACATCGTCGGGGGGAGTCAGACATCGTGGGAGTGGGGGAAGTCGGACATCAAGGGGCGGGGGGGCCGAGTTGGATATCGCGGGGGTCCGATTGCGCGGAGGTTATCTTGAGGGTCAGGGGGAAGAGCTCCTGCTCCTCCTGGCCCACAAGCAGTGCAATAAAGCAACTTGCCTCACGGATCCGACCCTTCTTGCCTCCTTTTACCGACCGGGATTCCTGCAGCCTGGGAATCCCAGCCTCCATGCGTTAAAAATAAAAATTGATTTAAAATGGAGGCACACCGCCTTCTTAAAAGATTTTAGTGACCGAACTGCCCCTGAGAGCAGACTGGTCGCCCAACCCACCTCCGTTAAAATTGGAAGTGAGCGGGTTGGGGTCGTGTTTGAGAATTTTAAGACTTTTACCTGCCCACCCGCCCCCAACTCATCTGTCTTTGGGGGTTAAGATTCCCCACAATGTGTCTGACCACATATAAGTGTGTTTATCTTGACATATATATACATGTCAGGACATTTGTGCTATATTCTGTATTACTGTGGGAACAGAAAGGACAGTTCATGCTATTAAGTGGAAATAAGGATTGTGCAAAAGTTTAGAAGCAGCACACATATAAACCATGTGACTAATTACAAGGTTATGTTAGCAATAGGAACCGAACAGTCAGTCTGCACTATCAACCATTAGTCCCAGCAGACCTATGCAAAGAAGGGTTCAAGACAAAAATGGCCCCATACTATATTGTAGTGTTTGTTTTGGGTAAACTACAAGAAACTTGTTTGTGAGATGATATTGTTCTGAACAAAGAAGTCTTTAATTAAGTATGGACTGGAATGTGCATTGAATATATCAGGCATTATTTTACATTTCTGCAATTTACCTATGCATGCATGGACTGTAATTTTTGCTGGGTAAATTCCTCACTGTCAATTTGAGTTCCCAGCAGCAAACATTGTGTAAGTGGAGCCAAATCTACAACAGGGTGTGAGATCCATCAGCTTAAGTCAACTGGGTAGAACTTCTTTAATTAGTCAACAGTATTAACAATGGATGAAGATGAGAAATGGCTTTGGGGTTTTCAATGTCTAATTCAACTAAAGTGAAGACAGTATTTGCAAGTGAGGTGTTTATTTGTAGTTAAATTCAATGTACCAGGAAATTTACTCAGTAAAGTACTGCTATTCATTTCTCTCTGTCAAGAGAGAAGAGAATCTCCAGGAGATTGATAATGAAAATTCAGCTCAGGCTGGTTCTTTTTATAAATGTAAGGATGACTGGATTTGGACTGAGGCAAGAAGAAGGACACGTTCGTATTATAGGGTTGAATCTGAATTAAGGTCTCATTAGAGACGCGTACAAATCAAAAAGCATTTTGTGAATTGAGGTATAAGATGCCTGTAGCAATTGGAATGTCAGCATTTTAATAGAAATCAGTCACTAATTTGAAAAACAAAAGTAGTACTCTATCCCAGCACTTAAGGAAAGCTGGTAATTGGACTAACAAGTTCTGAATTTCCAAATAATTTAGTGATACCAATTACCACCCATTTCATCAAAAATTCTGTTGTGTACTGGGACATCTGGTGCATCATTCACAAAGCCAGCTACCGTACAGTACTGTGGTTCACATTAGTTATCACCACTCTGATGAGAAACATTCCTTCATTGGATACTAAGGATGAAGCATTTTCTGAAACAAAATGGACGAACGTGTTTCGGCTCACTCTCTGTCTCTATGTCGTCAGGGTATGATATCACTCTATTTGACTCCAGATGGCTCTAACACAATCATGTCGCACTCCAACTCTGTTTGGAAGCCAATCAGATTTTTGATTTTGACCGTTGATTGTTTTTTCCATTGCGGACGCTGGAATTCATAATTTAGCAGACTTACCCATATTCAATAGTACCGGGAGAGGGTGGTGGGGGTGGGGGGTAATTCTGTATTCTCATTCTTTCACTTTCGCCTGAAGTTGTCCCAGTTTGTTTGAGAATACCTTGACAAGATGGGCCTAACGTCTCACTACACTGCTCCAAATCTGAGAAGAAAATGCATCAGTTCTAAACAGCAAAATCTCTCCAGCTTCTTCTAAGGACTAATTTTCTTCAATGTTTTGAAAGGCAGATCAAACAAGAATGACATGCACTGTGTACTGCAGTAGAGGGATTGAGGAAAGACCAGTCAATCAAGTGATAAAAGCCACCTTTTCATTTTTTTATCCTCCATTTCATTTTGAACTGTGATCATTTTATTCTTTGTTGTGCCTCACTCTCACTCAAATCAGCATCCATGATTGTTATGAGATCTATGTTTCTGCTAAGAATGACACTACTAAGGAATAGTACTTTCCTGTGGATCTCCTGGCTTCTATGATATAATTTCCCGTAGGTAATATAGTAGGATATAAAACTGTTTTCAGCTTTTTTGTTATGACTGTCCACATAACTTAGCTCTAACCTGATGAACTAGGCACCTATTTTTACCTCATTGTGAAGTAGTAATATGTAATCAAATTAGTGTTTAAAAAGAAGTTTAATCAGACATACCTTATTGCGCTGTGCTAATTCATAAGTTGATATTCTTTTATATGAGGGAGAAAAAAAGGACAAAATTGCATGTAATTTCCGAGGATTCTTCCAATCTTCCACTGTAACTTTGTTTATGCCATTTTTCTGGGGTTTCAGCTGATTTTCCTTCTGAAGTTACAGCGGGAGATCAGAGAACTCCCAAGAAAATTCTACCCCAAATTGTTTGTTACTGGCCTTAAAAGAACTGTGCCTTCAGAAGTTTTGTCTTCAGAATGACTTTTCAGAGTCCACTTATTTAAAAGAATTCTCTTGTGCATCCCCCACTTCCTTTGCCCCACCATCGGCGGCTATGTCTTCAGCTGCCTGGGCCCTGAGCTCTGTTATCCCTCCCAAAACCTCTCCGCCTCGCTTTCCTCCTTTAAGACGTTCTTTAAAACCTACTTCTTCCTGTCCTAATGTCTCCTTCTTTGGCTTGGTGTCAATTTGTAATTGATCAGGCTCCTGCGAAGCACCTTGGGACATTTTACTATGTTAAAAGCACTATTGAAATATAAGTTGTTGTTAAAATTGGATGCCATGTGGTGAAGGATAGAATAATAGAGCCTAGTCTTTAGTTGCTTCCAAGCCTTTATTCACAAAGATTCCCCTTACACACACCACACCCTAGCTCGGCTCTCCTATAAAAAGGAGAGAGTCCCCAATTGACACCCACCACCTGAATACAATTAACACTAATTGATATAAATCATACAATTAACAGTTGTTGTTTTAAAACAAAAAAGCCCTAGAGTAATGTTTTCTATGCAAAATACTCCCCTGTCTGTATTATTCGGAAAAAGAGCCAAACAAGGTATTTTCTAAACATTCAAGAAAAAGCTAGTACTGGTTTCTTCAGGGTCAGGTATTTCTAGTTTGCCCAATAGACCATCTGAAGTGCCAAGACCTATACAAATGAAAGGAACTGTGGGCCACATCACTCGGCAGCACAAGATGCAAACAGAAACCAGAAATGGTGGGTGTTGGTAGATAACAGGTAGGAGATGTCGACACTGAATTTCTTTTCAAATTTCGGCGTAACTATGTTGTAATGCCGGCGTTGTGTTGTTTTCTTCTGAGGAAATTCGTGCGTTACTGATTTATGATGGTTTTACGCTGAAACATCGCAACACTTAAATTTCCTCCACCGTTTGTGCCACTTCCGAGATACGTTTGTCAAAACACTCTCGCTCATTTACATAGCTCCGCCCCCATGCAAAAGACCGCCTGATGCAAGTTTCCTGCATTTACGTGAATAACGCGCTGGCGTACTTTTACACCTAAAACTTTTCCAAAGCAGGACCCGTTGTCACCTTATATTGGCAAAACTGAGCAATTTCAGCCTTGAAAGAGGCCCCAAACTTTGTAGATTCATTTATGCAGTTTTACAGCAATTTTTACACATTTTTTGTGTAACTGAGACTTGCACTAAACTTAATCAAAGTGCTATCAGTCTGTGATCTCAAAGAGTAACAGACCAGAGAATTAATATGAAAATACAATGACTAACAGAACACATAATGGCTTCAGTGAACAGCAAGGCACAAAAAAAAGAACTTTCAACCAGGATACCTAAATAGTGAGATTCAGACCCTTCTCCATAAAATTGCTTTAGTGACCAAAAACAGTATAAGTGAACAGTCAAGGTGCATGCATACTTTGCAAGATATTGTATATTATCCATGGAAGTCTATTAGTGCACTTTGATCCTGAATAAAGAGATGACCATGGATAAGCAGGCCTGCATCAGTCACACAGCGAAGAAAAAGTGCACTGTAAAACTGTTACAATTTTTGATAGATTAAAAACATTCTTTGTTGAACTGTATTAGTATTGCTAACAATTTTTGCTAGGTTAAAAATATTCATCGTTGAAGAACTATATTAATATACATTGAACCATAATAAATCAGAATAAGTGCAGTATCAAACTGTACACTGTATTAGTAAGAAAAAGAATTTCATTGGAACTATAATAGTGCACAATGAACCTTTTTACAGTAATGGACAAAAACAAACAGGCCAACATAATTAACTCTCAACAGGGAAAGTGAATAATCACTTACCATGCAGTTATAAGGCAGCCCCCAGGAGTAAGGAGGGGTTAAAGGAGGTGGACTCAGCAAACAGACATTCATCCTACTCTTTCGAGACACCTTGGTGCCTCGACGAGTCTTTCGGTCATGTTCTCTCCAGGATCTAACTCTGTCCTCGGGACCAAAATGGTGCTAAGTGGGGTCTGGGGGGCTCCCGACACTGGGCTGAGGGGGCTCATGACTCACGACAGCTGACTCCTGGCATGGAGCTGCTGCTGGCTGTATCTCTGGAGGGAGGTCCTGTGCAACCTGCCACATTGCACTGGCGTGGTGGTGGTCCGAGGGGGGAAGGCCGGAGCCCTTGCAAGCTCTGCCATCCGTAGAGTCGGCAGCATCAGACACTTGGATTGCAACCATTGCCCTTCCACTTGGCCCTGAATCAGCAGCCCCAGTCATCAGCTGGATGTCTGGCATGATGGCAGCCACCAAATCCTGGAAGCCCTGAGTCACCGCATCGGTCAAAGACTGGATTCAAGATATCCTCCAATCTGTCCTTCAGTGCATCGAAAGCTGCAAGTCTGAGCTTCCATGGAGATGGAAGTTCCAACTGATTGCTGTCTGCCTCTTACCTGGAGATCCACTGCATACCCTAATGCCGCTGCTACTTGCTGGATTGGTTGCAGACACTGCCTGCACAACGTTGCTGCATTTCAGAGCTGTGCACTCTTAAGTCACAGCTGTGAGCTATTGCACATCACTGGGGATGTTTTCCAGAGCACTCACCTATCTCTGATGCTCCTGGAACATGTCTCTTAAGGCTCAAACTCATAATCATAGAATCATAGAATGGTTACAGCATAGAAGGAGGCCATTCGGCCCATTGTCCGTGCCGGCTCTCTGCAATCCAGCTAGTCTCACTCCCGCTAAGGTCTGGGTATCATGATAGTTCAGTCCCTGTCTGCCTTCCACTCTTGCCTCTGAGGAGGATTGGCCACATCCTCTTCCCTTTCCTTCAGAAGACTTTTCCTGGTCCTCCAAACTATCAGACTCAGCTGGCGAGCTTACCTGGCTATGTCTAACTGACTGCCCCTGGAGGCCTGTCTCTGCGTTGGTGTCTGGAACAGATGAGCCGGGTGACACTGATGTTGAGATAGAGGGGCTTGGAGTCGGTGAGGAAGATATGCTTCCAGACAAGGAGAGAAGATTGGGCTGTTACAGGATTGAGTGGTAGAGGTGCCCTTTAGTCGAGTGCAGTCTGAAGTGTCAGTTGGGTGAGTGCTACTTTAAGAGTGCTTGGAATGTGTTGATGCCCAGGGTGGGCGAGGAAGAGCATGGTGAATGATTTACCTTAGCAGCGCTGGTGAGGTCATTAAACTTCTTTTCTACACTGTTCCAAGGTCCAAGGTTACAGAAGTGGCACTCAGTGCCTGTGCCACCTTTCTCCAGGCACCATGACTTGTGATTCGAGCTAGCTTGACCTTCTTAGTCCCTAGGAGATGATCCCATCAGACTTCTATCTCCTCCAAAAGAGCATGCAGGTCTTTATCTAAAAAGTTGCAGGTCCTCTTCCTGCTAGCCTTGTTTCTCCCAGTCCTCTCCTCAATAAATGTCTCCCTCTGAAAATGGAGATGCTGTTTAGATACTAGCAACACAGTGAATCAAAATAAATTAAAGACACAAGCAGTCTGAAAGTACCTTCAAATCCCAAGCCTCACTCTGAAACCTCATTTTTTGTTTACAAATGTTGAAATTATCCCTATTTATGAGAGGTCCCTTTGTGGAACGTTGTCTACAATTTCTTGTTGAGGCAAAATGTGAATCACATACCGGAGTGACAAGGAGTAGAACTCTTCTATAAGAACTAATTCAATGATGGACCTTACAGTTTCTGTGGAGACAGAAAACAGACTGACTGAGTTTTTTCCAGTTGCAAATCAGAGTAATTCCATTTACATTACTCTTAAACAGACCAATTCTATTTACATTATTGCTAAACAGGTTGGAAACAGAATAATCCTGTTGGCACAATGTTTAAGAGAGATGCCAGTGTTAATCGACTGCAAATAGACTGATCCCATTGTCTCTAATGTTGAATAGATCAACCCCATTGATTCTAATATTAAACCAACCAATCTCATTGACACCAATGTTGAATAGCTCAATCCTATTGACACCAGCATTAAATAGATTGATCCCATTGACAGTGAAGTTGAACAGCCAGTTCCATTGATATCAGTGTTAAACTGATCAATCCCCATTGACAGCAATGCTGAACCAACTAATCACATTGATATCAATGTGGAACTAATTAATCCCATTGACACCAATATTAAACCATCCAATCCAAATGTTAAATGGACTGATTCCCATTGACACTGATGTTGAATGGCCTAAATGTATTGACATGAATGTTAAGCAAACTAATTCCAATGACACCAAACTTAGCCTATTCCATCATTCCTACACAGTTGTGTTGCATTGTATTTAGCTAGGCAGATTTTATAGTTACCATTTCCCCAAAATTGTAATTCGGGAAGTATTTATATACTTGATTGCTTTTTCTGTGATGTACAGCTTAAACATTTGATCAGGCAACATACTCTAACAACCTTCTCCCCCTCTCCCTCACCCTGCACACACACTCGAAAAGTTGCATTGAGTCTGAAGTACAGACCTTTAGTTGCCTCCATCTCACCTATCCAGGTACTTGCAGCATCTCTGTTTACTTCATGTAGCCTTGAGCGCTTGAGATCATCATGAATTGTTTCTAAAAATGCACCGCAATACAGGGCAGAGCAACGTATGTTGTTTCAGGAACTTGGTTTTCTATTCTGGCATAGCGCAGTGTAATGTAGAAATGGCCATGGAGCTCTATCCAATGAGAGTCTCTTTGCAAAGTGGAACCCACAAGTATATAGTTATACCTCTCTTTGCCCCTGTTACATCCTTAGTGCTATAGGTATATGGAAAGATATTTCCCTCCTGTTGTTGTCCTGTGGTGGCAATATGGTTGAAATGGGGAGATAGTAACCTATTCTGCCAGGTGTGGCAGATGTATCCATTTCAAACCATCTACCCATTACAGATCTACTATGTGGGTATTTATTTTTAATATATTTCTTGCTTCTTTCCTATTTGTAGCTAGATACTGAAGCTAATTATCTGGCTGCAATTTTTGCTCAGTGCTCCAAGGTAGAACATTGTTGTGCTGGACAACAACAGAAAAGCTCAATAATCTCTCAGAAGTGGGTGGCCATTTTGCAACACCTTTAATGGAATCTCATAGCATATTAAAGCAAGAGCATATAAGGGGCCAGCAATACTAACGACACACTTACATGTGGTATAACATTCTGCTCTGGCAGAGAGAATCACAGTAACCTTGTAACTTGGAGTTGTTCTTTTTAAATGCTGTTGCAACTTTGTACCCAATTACTTTTCTAATTAATTCATTCTTGTTCACCTCTTCATATCATCAAACTAAATCTTGTGCCAACTTTAATTGCTTTCTTGATGAGGGCAGAATAATTCAGATAGAACAGCCTTTATCTTTTCTCCTACTGTTCTCTGGCATTCAGTGCCCATTGGCACTTAATGATCCCCTTCCTGCCAACTTATGGCACTCACTGCCCATTGATATCAAAAATCCTTGTCGGTATTTATTCAGTTTATACATGGTTACTTTTCTGTTGAAACACAGGTTTGTTGGCACTTACTGAAAATTTGAGACTTTTTCCCTGCTATACTGTGTCTGTAATTTTTATTGTAATTGTGCAGTTATTAATCAGGACCCTCCTGATCTTACCTATAGCACCTCGTTATAAAGCCACTGAGCTTTATAAGACTCTACCAGAGCCTTATCCTTGATTATGGCAAAAATACATTAGAGTCTTATTCTGGAATATTCCTTCATTAATTTTTAATCCCCAATTATATAATTATATTATCTCCTCTGACACACTTATAGTAGCTGAACAAAGGACAGGCCTGCTAGCCTATGACCATTTGCCCTTGGATGGTGTAAGGCACAGGGAGACTTCAAAAGGGGCAAAGCAGATTAAAATGACTTGTCTAAAAGTAACTCAAGTTACATAGCAGAAAATCTTCCTTTAAAAGTAGGCAGGAAATTGTGCGACATAATATTCTCACTGAATGTTTCACTGTGAATTCCTCATCAATGAATAAAATATCAAGGCAAACAAGTTACTCCCTTAACAGAGCCTGAAAGTAATTTCTTCAGTAAATCTGGACTTCTTACTCTGCGAATCAGAAATGAGAATTAGTCTGTATTGATGGCTCCTGCAGTGAGTCTTGATGCCCGGGATGCCTCAAAGGACCTGCAACCTGCTGGCAGCATCATCATTTTGCCAATATGCAGCCACTGATGGCCCTATGCTGCCTTTGGACTTACAGAGCCATTGGATTTGCAAAGCTGAGGCAGCTGACAGTTTGAGTTGATATTTACTGTATTGTTTTTACAGAGGTTAAGCAAAACTGCTCATCCTTTCCTCTTGAAAAACATCAACAAATAAAATTCCATGATTCTAGTTTTACCAAATCTTGAGACATTCCTTGCCTTCAGTGGTAACATCACTCTTGTGCGTTCACGGCTGTGAGAATCACTGCAGGAACTCTAGAGACAAGTGTCTCCGAACTATTGGGAGGCTGATATGAAAGTGTAAGTGCAGTGGATTAGACCCGGATTAACAATCAATGACAGCGGTGACAATCCATGATTATATTTTGTTGATACGTGTTAACCTACCCTGTGGCAGTAGCTTGGAGGAGAATGTGTTATGCCATAGCCTCACAGTCCACTCTGCCAGCTTTATTGTATTGTCATTGTCAGTGACACTGCTAATCCTGTATCCTGAGCAGTGAGCTCTGCCAAACTGGGCCAAATTCTTTTTGGAGAAAGGGGAAGAAATCATAAACCTTTCCTGTGTCAAACCAAAGTGGATCCAGATGGTATGTCCTTTTAAGAAGGGATAGTTATCTGGCTTTGACTTCTTTGGAACACATGAAATGTTTTTAAAATTTTATTGATAATTTTATTCCAACGTAAATAATCCCACTGCTTAGATCCACCTGGACACAACCTTTGCTCCATCACCCAGCACTTGGTGTGATGCCATTTTAAATAGCAAGACCAAAAGATTCTAGTTTTGTGTCTGTGATGGTGATGTCAAATAATTTTTAATCTTTTAAAAAAATTTTATGTAGCAGTGCACCAAAATGTTTCTCTCCATTCACAATCTGACAGTATGACTTTCATAAAACAGAGGCGTCAGAAACATCTGGTAATCCGACCACTATTTAAACGGGAATTAGCAAATGGCCGGGTGCATGTTACAAGGATGTAAAACACTCAAGGGGTTTGGATGACATTATAAACCAGTTTATAAATGTGTGTTACAACCTTGACTATTCTCGCATCCACTTTTGGGTTATAATTTCTAACATATTGTTATTGAAAATCTTGTTCAGTTGCTTCCTTTTTCTTGAATATATTATTTTCTGATTATAATGGCAGCTTGTGTTAATTCTTTTTTCACTGTTGAGAGCGCTCAGCTTTGCCGTGGGAGAAATCCTGTTTTTATGTTCCTCACTGCAAAACAGTCTACTTGACATCAACAGTGGGATTTCTTATAGCATGAATGTGGTTTTTTTCAGATAAGATCATGACATTAGACCGGATTTATAGTAACAGCACCTTACTGAGTGATAACATGCTCTATTTTAAAGTTGAGTACATATTGTATAGTGAATAAATAAATACCTGGGAGTGAGTTTCATAAGGACAACACACAACTCAACGTGTGTTATAAGGCAGTAAAACATTGAGGGATTCAGGTGATACTGTGAACTGTAAGGGCAAATGCCAAGTCCAACGTAATTAACAAAATATATATTTTGCCTTATCATGTCAAAATATCTCAAAGCACTTCATACAATTAGTTATTTTTAGTTCTTATATGTTCTTATACAGGCAAATATGGCAGCCACTCTGTACCAGCGATGTCCCATAAAAAGCATTTGAATGAATGACCAGTTAATCAGCAATTTTGGTGGTATTAGTTGAAGGATGAGTACTGCCGTAAAATTTTTAACGGGCACTTGAACAGGTAGGCATGATCTTGGCTAAGCACTTTGGACAATGCACTGAGTGAGCCTAGATTATGTGCTCAAGTTGGTGTGCAGCTTGAACGCAGCCATCTGGCCCAGAGATGAGAGTGCAAACAACTGCACCAAGTTGGCAACATGTTATCATCTGACTCCCAGGAAGTGTTAAATCCCTGAAACACAATCTAGCTTCTCTCCGCCCATCGCGCATTCCCAGGCGATATTCATTTGGTGGCAGAGCTTTAACTGTCAGTGGAGCTCCTTCCCTAAATCTATTCACCTTGCCACTTCTCCTCCCCACTTTAAAAGCCTTCTCAAAACCTAACCATTCAACCAACTTTTGGTTCACCTTTCCAGTTATTCCTGCTATTGCTCGGTCTCTTCTTTTGTGAACAGTGCCTTGAACGTTTTATTAAAGATTCAGTACAAATGCAAATTATTGATGTAGCCTGCACTATATTATTTATAAAATATACAGTTGGAGTATTTTGGGGAGAGGGAGTTATTCGATTTTTGTAATGATGCCATCGCAAAACATTGGCCTAGAAATCCTGCCGCACTGCGGACAATCCCTGGGCCTGCATGGCAAGGCTCGAGGCGCCCCTGATATTGGGTTTCGGGAGCCAACGAGCTACGCAGAGCTGTTGGCAAATCGGGACTGAAGATAGAGCCACTGCATGAGGAAATGTGTGCGATCGGACCTCGGGCCGGGGTTGGCGGCAATCGGTGAACGGGGGTTGGGCGATCGTTGATAGGGGGTGAGGTAATGTTGGCCGGGGGAAGGGAAGCCATTGGTGGCCGGGTCAGGGGGATCAGTAGCCGGGAGGGGGTAGGGCAGCAGCCCGTGTTCTTTTACTGTAGGGTCGGAAGGAGCACTCTCGCTTGTCCCAGCTCCGCATTCGGGTAAGCATGAAGGCCTTCCTGCCGGTTAGCACCACCTTGTGCTATGCGAGATCAGCACATGGCGAGTGAAGCACTGGGGCATTCGAAAATCGAGACCGGATCCTGTAAGAAGTGCAACACCCTAATTTAAATAAATGATTTCCCCCCTTTAACTGTGGCAGACATACACTCCTGACACCAGCGCAACTACCTTATCCAATAGGGCGACAAAATTCCGACCGGCAATGTGCACATGGATCCTGCCCGCAATATTGGAAGCGTAGAAGGCCACTTAGTGCCCGAAAATGGGCGCTGTGCGTCCAAATTTTTCGGCCTTTGTGTTGAGCACTCAAGATCAAATCAGGTGATTCAAACTGAAGTGACATTGGGTTCTGTTTCACGCTACACTATAGGGGAGTAATGAATCCAAATGTCAATATATTGTTTTTGCTGTTTTTTCCCTAGATTTTTACATTAATTTACATGTTTGTGCAGTTGTACAATTTTGTTACATGACATTTGCAGGAATATTTGTTGATGCAATTAACGTATTGGCATAATGAATGTAGTAATATAGTAATGTATTGCCTTTTACTTCCTCCTATCTATTGTTTTAGATAGTGTATTCTCAGGTTTATTTTCTTGCTATTGTGCACCAGGTATCCTGAAAGGCCGTTTGAGGGCTGGAGGCACCATTATGCAAAAACAGAGATATTACATTTGAATACCTTGTAGGGGGAGAAGGCACTGTGTCATGTAATGGGACCTGTGGTGGTATCTGTTTTACCCAACCGGTGGTTCCTATGCTATTTATGGTTTGTATTTGAAGCTATTAGATTGCTAATGAAAGTTTTTGGATATTTTTCTATCCTTTCATTGTTTTCTGCATGAAAATGTATCCATTGGATATTATTTATGCTGTACCCTTGCACAGGGATTGAGGCTACATTGATCATTCAGTGCTGTAAGCCTGCTGTGTTATCTCAGCAGTCAGTGGATTAGGGGCGAGCATCATCCTCCACACAGCCTGAATAAATATTGCCATTACTTTCACCCACTGTGTCATTTGCAGAAGGTCTAGTTCTTGATGTAATGATCTGGGGAGTGCTGAGAAGCAGCGTGTGCTTAAGCGGTCCCACAGGTACCCCATACAGTTCGGAGCAAGCTGGTATTTTTGGCAATGGCATACACGGGGTAATGAGAACTGTGGCTCATCTTGTCCAAGGGAAAAAAAATGATAGGCCTAACCCTCTACTTGTATGGCAAAAGTTTCACAATTGCCACATGGTTCTATTGTAGTTCACTTCAGTTATTCAAGATTACATTTAGCCTAAATAATCTGTTACAAGCTGGATATTCAACACTACTCCCTTTAACTGGTTCTAGAGTTGTCGTCCAGTTGAAGCATTTCAAACATCGGCAGTATAAATATGCCTACAAGCATGATTGCATCTGCCGATTTTATGACTTTTAAACACATCACACCTGTACACAAGCAAGATTAATTGGTGATAGATGGATTTAATATTTATACACAGATTTGAGGATCTCTGGACTCTGCTGTTACATCCCTAATGAAAAATAAGTGCATTTTAATGTATTGTAATATATTTTCTTTTTGGCGAAGGGTAAATAAGGGGTAGACTTGAAAGTGGCAACATGCTGGTGGCCAGAAATATTGGGCAGATCATGTTGTATATTCATTGGAGTTGTGCAGAGGAACCCTGTATTATTGTACAAGAGTATTATAACCCAGTAAAATAACTTATATTCAAGAATGTTGTATTAAGTATTGTATTGTATAACAAAAAATACTACAAATGCTGGAAATCTGAAGATAAGAACAAAAAATGCAAGAAACACACAGCAAATTTGTTAGCTTCTGAAATGAGAAAAGTTAGATGCTTGTTCTTGATGCTGACTCTTTGTTAATAGCACAGTATATTGTATAATATGTAACGAGGTATATTATTTTACAATATATAGACTATACCATAGGAACACATTACATATACACAAGTACTATAACACAACAATAAAGTATACTATTATAGCATATTTACAGGATATATTAATCCTCGTGAGAGGCAATAGAATAAAGTCCAATACCATTGCAGTTCAGAGCAGACATTATTTGATCTTGGGAGCCATTTGTTGCTGTTATCTGTGACACTGAAAGCCAGCAAAAATATTATTTCATCAACGATGAACTAAAGCTGGCCCCATAAGCTCCGCCATTGTATAGAGTAATAAAGACTGGAGTATTGTTGGAGGATGTAATACATCTTGGGATTCAGATGAAGTCGATGAATCCTTCATTTGTTACAATCGTGTGGCACATTCAATGTATTAACCTGTGTAGGATATACGTAGATGTGTTATAACCAATTAATACAGAGTATATTATAGAATCATAGAAAGGTTACAGCACGGAAGGAGGCCATTTGGCCCATCAAGTCTGCGCCAGCTCTATGCAAGAGCAATCCAGCTAGTCCCACTCCCCCGCCCTTTCCCCGTCGCATAGGAACATAGGAACAGGATTAGGCCATTCAGCCCCTCGAGCCCGCTCTGCCATTTGATAAGATCATGGCTGATCTGTGATCTAACTCCATATCCCTTAATACCTTTGGTTGGCAAAAAGCTATCTATCTCAGATTTAAAGTTAGCAATTGAGCTAGCATCAATTGCCGTTTGCGGAAGAGAATTCCAAACTTCCACCACCCTTTGTGTGTAGAAGTGTTTTCTAATCTCACTCCTGAAAGGTCTGGCTCTAATTTTTAGACTGTGCCCTCTAGTCCTAGAATCCCCAACCAGCAGAAATAGTTTCTCTCTATCCACCCTATCTGTTCCCCTTAGTATCTTATAAACTTCGATCAGATCACCCCTTAACCTTCGAAACTCGAGAATACAACCCCAATTTGTGTAATCTCTCCTCGTAACTTAACCTTTGAAGTCTGGGTATCATTCCAGTAAACCTACGCTGCACTCCCTCCAAGGCCAATATGTCCTCCCGAGGGTTTTGTATAGCTGCAGCATAACTTCTGCCCGCTTTACACTAGTCCTCTAGATATAAAGGCCAGCATTCCATTAGCCTTATTGATTATTTTCGGCATCTGTTCATGACACTTCAGTGATCTATGTACCTGAACCCCCAAGTCCCTATGGACATCCACTGTTTTTAACTTTTTAACTTTTTACCCCTGCAATTTCTTTCCTTTCAAGTACTTATCCAGTTCCCTTTTGAAGGCCATGATTGAATCTGCCTCCACCACCCCCTCGGGCAGTGCATTCCAGATCCAACCACTCACTGTGCAAAAAAGTTTTTCCTCATGTCCCCTTTGGTTCTTTTGCCAATCACCTTACATCTATGTCCTCTGGTCCTTGACCCTTCTGCCAATGGGAACAGTTTCTTTCTATCTACTCTGTCTAGACCCTTCATGATTTTGAATACTTCTATCAAAACTCCTCGCAACCGAGTCTGTTCCAAAGAGAACAACCTCAGCTTCTCCAGTCTATCCACGTAACTAAAGTACCTCCCTGGACTCATTCTAGTAAATCTCTTCTGCACCCTCTCTTAGGCCTTCACATCTTTCCTGAAGTGCAGTGCCCAGAACTGGACACAATACTCCAGTTGTGGCCGAACCAGTGTTTTATAAAGGTTCATCATGACTTCCATACTTTTGTACTCTATGCCTCTATTTATAAAGCCCAGGATCCCACATACTTTTTAAACCATTTTCTCAACCTGCCCTGCCACCTTCAATGATTTGTGCACATACACCCCCAGATCGCTCTGTTCCTATACCCCTTTTAGAATTGTGCCCTCTAGTTTATATTGCCTCTCCTCGTTCTTCCTACTGAAATGTATTACTTCGCAATTTTCTGTGTTAAATTTCATCTGCCACATGTTCGCCCATGCCACCAGCCTGTCTATATCCTCTTGAAGTCTATCACGATCCTCCTCATTATTTACTACCCTTCCAAGTTTTGTGTCATCTGCAAATTTTGAAACTGTGTTCTGTACACCCAAGTCCAAGACATTAACATATATCAAGAAAAGCAGTGGTCCCAGCACCGACCCCTGGGGAACACCACCATACACCTCCCTCCAGTCCGAAAAACAACCGTTCACCACTGTACTCTGTTTCCTGTCCCTTAGCCAATTCTGTGTCCATGTTGCTACTGCCCCTTTTATTCCATGGGCCGCAATCTTGATGATAAGCCTACCATGCGGCACTTTATCAAATGCCTTTTGAAAGTCCATATACACCACATCAACTGCATTGCCCTCATCTACTCTCTCTGTTAACTTATCAAAAAACTCTATCAGGTCAGTTAAACATGATTTGCCTTTCACAAATTCATGCTGGCTTTCCCTAATCAATCCATCCTCGTCCAAGTGACTGTTAATTCTGTCCCAGATTATCGTTTCTAAGTTTCCCCACCACTGAGGTTAAACTGACTGGCCTATAGTTTCTGGGTTTATCCTTACACCCTTTTTTGAACAAGGATGTAACATTTGCAATTCTCCAGTCCTCTGACACCACCCCCGTATCTACAGATGTTTGGAAGATTATGGCCAGTACCTCCGCAATTTCCACCCTTACTTTCTCAGCATCCTAGGATGCATCCCATCCGGACCGGGTGACTTATCTACTTTAAGTACAGCTAGCCTTTCAAGTACCTCTTCTTTATCAATTTTTAGCCTATCCAGTATCTCAACTATATCTTTACTGAGATTCTGGCAGCATCTTCTTCCTTGGTAAAGACAAATGCAAAGTAATCATTTAGTACCTCAGCCATCCCCTCTGCCTCCATGAGTAGATCTCCTTTATGATCCCTAATCGGCCCCACCCCTCCTCTTACTACCCGTTTACTGTTTACATGCATGTAGAAGTCTTTTGGAGTCCCTTTTATGTTGGCCGCCAGTCTATTCTAATACTCTCTCTTTGCCCCTCTTATTTCCTTTTTCACTTCCCCTCTGAACTTTCTATATTCTGCCTGGTTCTCACTTGTGTTATCAACCTGACATCTGTCATACACCCCTTCTTTCCGTTTCATCTTACTCACTATCTCTTTTTTCATCCAGGGAGCTTTGGCTTTAGTTGCCCTACCTTTCTGCCTCGTGGGAATGTGCCTAGACTGTACCCGAACCATCTCCTCTTTAAAGGCCGCCCACTGTTCAATTACAGTTTTGCCTGCCAATCTTTGATTCCAATTTACCTGGACCAGATTTGTTCTCATCCCATTGAAATTGGCCCTCCTCCAATTGAATATTTTTACTTTAGAGTGGTCCGTTTCCTTTTTCATAGCTATTCTAAACCCTATGATACTATGATCGCTGCTCCCTAAATGTTCCCCCACTGACACTTCTTCCACTTGGTCTACCTCATTCCCTAGAACCAAGTCCAGCAATGCCTCCTTCCTGGTTGGGCTGGAAACGTACTGGAATTTCAAAAATTCCTCCCCGTCTGTGCCCCTTATATTGTTATTGTTATCCCAGTCTATATTAGGATAGTTGAAGTCCGCAGTTACCTCTACTCTATAGCTTTTGCACCTCTCTGTAATTTCCCTGCAAATTTGTTCCTCTATATCCTTCCCACTAGTTGGTGGCCTATAGAATACACCCAGTAGTTTAATGGCACCACTTTTATTTCTTAATTCTAACCAAATAGATTCTGTCCTTGATCCCTCCAGGACATCCTCTCTCTCCAGTACTGCAATATTCTCCTTAATCAATACTGCCACCCCTCCTCCTTTCTTTCCTTCCATATCTTTCCTGAACACCTTGTATCCAGGAATGTTTAGCGCCCAATCCTGCCCTTTTTTGAGCCAGGTCTCCGTTATCACCACAACATCATATTCCCATATGGCTATTTGCGCCTGCAGCTCACCAACCTTGTTTACCGCGCTTTATGCATTTACACACATGCACTGCAAACCAGTCTTCGACTTTCTTTAACTCTCTCTTAGGCTTATCCCACCTAATACTGTACTATTACTTGCTCTAGTGCTATCTTTCTCCCCTGATCCTTTGTGCCCCTTGTTTCTCCTTTCCATTGCTACATCCTGGTGCCCAACCCCCTGCTAAATTAGTTTAAACCCCCCCCCCCATCACTGCACAAGCGAACCTCCCCACGGGGACATTGGCCCCAGCTCCGTTGAGATGCAACCCGCACAGGCCCACCTTCCCCAGAACTGGTCCAAATGCCCCAGGAATCTAAAGCCCTCTCTCCTGCACGATCTCTCCAGCCATGCATTCATCTGCTCTATCCTCCTATTTCTATGCTCACTAGCGCGTGGCACCGGGAGTAATCGGAGATAACTACCTTTGAGGTCCTGCTTCTTAATCTCTTTCCTAACTCCTTAAAATCTGCCTGCAAGACCTCATCCTCCTTTCTACCTTGTCGTTGGTACCTATATGGACCATGACCTCTGGCTGTTCAACCTCCCTCCTCAGAATGTTCTGCAGCCACTCAGTGACATCCTTGACCCTTGACCCTAGAACCAGGGAGGCAACATACCATCCTGGAATCACGTCTGCAGCCGCAGAAACGCCTATCTTGTCCCTTAACTATAGAATCCCCTATCACTATTGCTCTCCTGACCTTTCTCCTGCACCCCCCCCCACCCTGTACAGCTGAGCCATGGTGCTGTGCACTTAGCTCAGGCTGCACTCCACAGAGGAACCCACTCCCTCACCAGTATTCAGAACTGAATACTGGTTAGAGAGCGAGATGTACTCAGGGGACTCCTGCACTACCTGCCTGGTCCTCCTTGTCTGTCTGGCGATCACCCAGCCCCTTTCTGCCTGCACTCTCTTAAGCTGCGGGGTGACCACCTCCTGACACGTGCTATCCATGTAGCTCTCAGCCTCGCGGAGGCACTGTAGTGACGCCAGCTGCTGCTCAAGCTCCGAAATCCAGAGCTCGAGCTCCTCCAGTTGACGACACTTACTGCACCTGTGGTTGTCCAGGACACGGGCAGCGTCCTGGAACTCCCACAAGGACAGGCCGTGCATTCGACGGGAATTAGGGGAGCAGACAGGTGTTTCTGCGGCTGCAGACGTGATTGCAGGATGGTACGTTGCCTCCCTGGTGCCAGGGTCAAGGATGTCACTGAGCGGCTGCAGAACATTCTTTTGGGGGGGGGGGGGGGGTGGTAAAGAGTATGAACAGCCAGAAGTCATGGTCCATATTTAGGAGTAATGTATAATATAATCCAGTGATGTGCTATTGTATACAGGAGTATTGTAATCCAGTAACAGATGGTGTATTTTGTTAATATATATACAGAGAGACACAATTGTTGAAGAACTCAAAACCAGTGTAGAATTCAGCATCAGTTTGGTTGTGCTGGAAAAAAAACCCCAATTTTATCTAACTAGGATCAGCTGTCTTTTCTTTCCCGTTATTCCATGGAAGAAAATGATATTTCGCAGACCAGATGAGTGATTAGTGAAAAAAACATGTGTGACATGTCACTTGACAATTGACAGCTGTGTCCAGGAGCTTATAAATAACTGTAAGGACTGATACCCAAGTTCCAGCTTTATTTTTAAAGGGGCATTCTCTAAAAGTGAATTTCCCGGCAGG
Source organism: Heptranchias perlo (assembly GCF_035084215.1). Taxonomy (NCBI): domain Eukaryota; kingdom Metazoa; phylum Chordata; class Chondrichthyes; order Hexanchiformes; family Hexanchidae; genus Heptranchias; species Heptranchias perlo. Next base: position 21,978,934 of record NC_090338.1, read on the forward strand.
ACACCTTGTTAAGCAAACAGAATAAGAGTACGATAATATGAACAGCAATGAGGACACCATGCCCCATTTGGATCCGTCGCAATAAATAGCACAGTGAACTTACACCATTTTTTAAAAAGTCGTCGTGTCGGCACATCTGAGGTCTTTCTTGCTAATGCCCAAAAAGTGTATCATTGGTTCATAGGCATAAGTACCACATGAATGCCTGAGCATATTTTTTAAGATGCATCACTTTTCCAGGATAGCCCAAGAAGTACATTTTAGTATGAATGCTAACAATATTTTTTTAATCATTTCTTTTAACAAATCTACTGTACTACAAAATATTAAACAGACAACATAATCAACTTTGGGATGTGATTACTTGAGAATTCTTAATGTAGGAAATGTTGAAAAAACTTTGTCATTCAGCTGATTTAAATATTTAAGCACCAAATATTCTTCACCAAAATATCATCACAGCAATTAGTTTGCTTCTTGGTGCATTTTCACTTGAGGGAATTTACAGGAAAAATACAGGAAGAATTGCTTAATGTTCAAGAAAGACATAATCATGATCTTTAAGTCCGAGGGGAGGAATTTTAACACCCAAGAAAAGGTGGGTTGAAGTTGGGTGGGAGTTGAAAATAGTTGTTTTTTGGGACGGAAAGTATCGCTCTACTACAGTGATTTGAGTTAAAATGTTGCCTGGGATCCAAGGCAAATTCGATGAACAAATTTACACTTTTTGCTCTCTGCAAATTCCCTCACTGTTGACATAATACACTCCTGAGGATGTGTAGACCTGGAATACATGCATTAAGGAGATAGGAAGAGAATCCAGGAGCCTGACGATTTTTTTCTTGCTGGTAACTTGATGATTTACTCTTCAGTTATATAACTGTATGTGTATGACCTACTATCTTATACTTGCTTATGATGTTAGCGTTACAGTTGCAGTTTGTACCTTATAAGTTCCAACACTGGGACAAGATTTCCTCTGTGTGTTTTGTGTAAATAAAATTGCAATTTTGTTTGTAAAGAACAGGTTTATAATTTTTCATAGTGCACGGAGGAAATCTTCTCCCAAAATGTTACTAGCAATACAGAGAATTTAAAAGCTGAGCAAGATTGCAGGTCAACATTGTGCTGTGGAACATCACAATATTAGTTCATACTGATTATTCAACACACACTGACCTACTGATCTCTACAGTGTTGCCATAGGCTGGTGCCAAACAGGACCCAAACATTTCCCCAGAGAAAGAGGAAAAAGAGGAAGCTCAGTCACCCTGGACACTCCCCCACGCCATGTAACAGCTGGTTATAGTCTCGAGCAGCATTGGCGCCCCAACTGGGAGGCCCAAGGCCAGCCCAAAATTGGGCCTTAAGCCTCATATCAATAATTTCAATAACATCCAAATACAGCTTGCACATCTCCAAAAATGAACTTCAGGCCATTTGCATCGCTGGCAACAGCCCTCAGGTAACTACCGTGAATGGGGGGGAGGGGGAAGGGGAGGGCAAGAACAGCCGAAGGAGGACCAGTCGCGGCTGGTACCAGCCACCAGGAGTGCCATGGAACCCAGAGGAGCATTCCTGCTCCTCCTAGCTCCACATCGCTTTAAAAAAATAAATACATTTACTTACCTTTTCAATGATGGATGCTGGCTTGGCTGTATCCACGCCTGGAAAACCTGAGTGGAGCAGGCCGAACTCCTGCTCCGCTCAGGGCATATGCATGGAGCCTAACACATGTTCTAGGTGGCCAACCCAGGCACCTGAAAAATTACCTAATCCAATTTGGCGTTGGACGTTTGTCAGATATCCTTGGGGTGCAGGACGTTGGTCCCTGAATTGGACCTCCTTGCGCCCATTTTAAGCCTGTAAAACAAGCGCAACAAGGTCTAATTTGTATCCAATGGGCTAAGACTGTAAATCAGAGAGAAGGGAGCAAGAGATGAATAGCACTAGCGAGCCCAGAATAAACAAAGGTGTGGGACCAAGACAGCAATACATTAAATGTGCTTCCAGGGTGAGGTACCATCCTCCACAATGACTCACGTATAAGATGACACCCCTACTTTAAACTCTCAAACAGTGACCCAGTTTTCTGGTTTATATGCAGGAATGTATAGTATTTCATTATAGTGAAAGCAGCTCAGCAATGTGTGTCAGTACCCAATTCTGTAAAATTCACCTTGGCTGCATTTCGTGACACTCTTTAGACTTACGTTATTTTAACCAATTAGCCCCATTAAATTTAAACTGCTTGAAACAGTAAAATTGCACCCAGTGTCAGAGGAAGGTGGTACAGGCCATCATTACCTTTGCCACTTGACTTGCTTCTGGAGGCAGGAAATGAAGCCACTTCGTAAGGCATGCAGCTGCCTCATTTATGTTTCAACAAAATCTCCTATGATTGTAACACAAAGGGGTAACAGACAGATATGATTAAATGCTCTGATTAATATTATGGTTCGAGTCCTGTCTGGCCACAGGAATTTCATCAGGTCAGGGCTGAATTATGATAGATTCATATTGTAAAGAATTTTGCCCAATTTTTTTTGGTTCAGGAACAAAACTTTCACACTTTTCTTTTGACACTGTTACCTGTAGTTACTTGGCTCTCTAAGGAAACAAAGTAAACTATGGAGAGAGTCTGTGACAATGCAAATTGTGTGTGATTAATTGCACTGAATGAACTTGATGGTCCGAATTACCTTTTTGTTTCAATACTTTCTCATGTCCTTATGTTATTTTAATCACTGCAGAATAAACATCTCTATCTGACCTATACTGGTGTGCAAGTGATCTATCCTCTATGTAATGCTGCCATCACTGGAGAGTGACTGGCATCTCAGCAACATAAAACAAACTTAATAATGTCTCAGCTGACTGCAGCTGAATAGTATGGTAAGCAGAAATAAGCTGGAAATATTAATGTATACTGAGAACAAAAAACAAAAATAAATAATAATTGTTGAACAGAGGCTGAAACAGAACATATAAAATAAATCCTTGTCCTGCTTTTCTTTCTTTCAATGGCAGTACAGTACTGTGTTTGTAATAAACACTGCGGATTCTTCAGACCTTTTATTAATCAGAAGACATATAGAATGCTGCAAATGAACCTTGACCATTGTACGGAGCATCCCCGTATGACAGAACTGCTTGCCCGTTTACCTTGTAGTCCCATGTGCAATCTCGACTTGCATGGATACTTTAAAGTTGCTGAGTTTGATTTTTTTCCAATGTACATTTCAGTGCTGATTAACAGAGGAATTATAGTTTAAGCTTCCCTATTCTGATATGAAAAATGTTATTGTGTTCATCATAACAGCTGGTAAATGGGACAGTTTTGAGATTTGTTTATGATAGTGTGCCGGACCATTAAGAACTGATGGGCAGTACTGCTTTTGATCAGCTGCAATCACATTTGGAATGGGTCTTTTACCATTCATTAATCCCACAGTGAATCAGACCACTTCCTTCAATTAAAAGACTGTTAACACCTCGACAAAGGGGTTTTTCAGACGGGCTGCACTGCTGTGTTGTACAGTCATGAAAAATTTGGATGACAATAAATGCGCCACAAACTTTTACAGTGCAAATTTTCACCCTGGGTTTTACTAAAAGTGAAACAAAAGTAACAAACTTAGTGGTAAAAGAAGTCAGCAATGTAGTGGCATCATGGTAATGCTGAGTACTTCATCAACCTTTTCCTTTCACTTGTATTGCTCAATTAAACACAATTTTATAAATAAAATAAACTTTACTTTAAACTACTGCACCACGACGAACCCTGCCATTTTGATCTCTCTAACTCTAATTGTATTAGTCCTGGGTTGGTTCTGTATTAAAGTTGTGGCAAGCTCCTGAATCCAAGGTAAATTCCTGACAAAGTGTATCCCTAAGAGAAATCTTGTCAGCAGTTCTCCTTCCCACTGTTGCTAACTGATCCACAGGTTGATGCATCAGTGATAAATTACTCCAAAGCCACTTGCACTACCTTGTAATCAGCAATCCAATTAAAAAACAACAATTTTTTTTTTGGACAGGACGGTGCAACTATTCAAATCTTTTTTCTTTTCCTCGCCTCTTTCCTAAAGACAGTGGTACAATCTTGTGTGTGCTTCTGCAGGCACCTACTGCTTGCTGGCTCCTAACCCAAATGGCCATTCTTCATGTCTGAGCTTAGACGGTGAGTGTTAGTAGACTATTCCATCATGGTTAATTCAGCTCAGACCAGGGACTGAACCTGGCATGCTTTCTGTTTGTAAGGCTAGGCACCATACCAGACCCATTTTCCAGTTTAAATGTTATTTAATAGAGTTTAAATGGTGAAAATTGCTTAAAATGTAAAAATGTCAGGTTCATGTAATGCTACAAAGCAGATTATATTTTGGAGGGTGTGTATCATTTGAGGACATAAATCCTCTTGTTTTGCTGATGTTTTCTCTTTGCTTCCCCAGCCCCTTTCCTAATCTTTTCCTTTTGCTTTATGACATCGTCAGATCCCCTTACATACTACAGAGTATGGCCTAGATTTTCCAATCGCCACTATCTTACATTAAATGGGTTACCACCAACATTAATATAACACCGATTGGGAAATCTAGGATTGTGCGTTAGCCAACTTTTAATCTTAGCACAACTTCCAGTGTTATACCAGGGAATTGAAAAGGGCTGGTCTCAAAGACAGACTCAACCTATGTACTAATTCTTCAACACTTACCTCTGTTTCTTGCTGCAGTACAGCTGTCTCTTATTACTGAAATTTTGTTTTGTTTCATCACTTTGCCTTTCACGGTGTGTAACACTTTTTAGTTGAGTATCGCTCTTGTAGATGTTGCTCTAAGTGCCGAGGGGACTTCAGTACTCAAAGGGCTAATGTGCCTGAAACACTTCATAATTTTAAACAGATAAAATCTCTCTCTCTCTGCTTCTTCTTGACCTAACTAAGACTGTTGTCATTAAAAAAATTAAATCCTCTCACCATGTCTTATTAAATTTAAATTGACAAATCTTTGGGGAGGAAAGGAAAGACTGTTTAGTTTCAGTAAATATTCACTCTGAGAGGTAAAATGTGAGTTTGATGGGCCTGCAGACAAAGATGGATGGTTGATGTCTGTCGTGCTAAGAAGCTTTCTGATTTTGATTAAAGGCAGCAATGTTTTTAATGGATATCGTTAGCATATTTGGGGAGTTTCCTGCAACAACTAAATTCCTGGAGCAGCCAGGAATTGTCTGCTGAGAAAATGCAGCTAAAAATCTGTCATATTAGTCACCAGGACTGGCAGGTGGGTGGGTACAATGGTTAATTTAGTAAGAACTCATGCAATACATTTTTTTTCCATTACTTAGAATTCAGTTTAAACTTATAGTAATAGGCACTGTATGGCACAGTGGGTATCAATTATATTCATTTGCCTGTGGAACCTAGGCAATCCAGCCCAGATAGTCTGCTCCTACTAATGATGAGAATTCTATGTGAAATTAGTTTAGACATCTCTAACTAAGTTCCTGGTGGCTGGAGGTCCACAGTACAAAACTGGCTTTAATTGTCTCAAATTGGGACAAAACTGACAATCTCCTTCAGATCACTAGGATAGCAGGTGCATGAAGTGAAAAAATGACAATGGTGTAGTAGGAGATACTCGTTAGAGGTTGCTGTTAACACATACAGCCATACATATTTACAGCATAGAAGGAGGGCATTTAACCCATCATTTCTAGGCCGGCTTTAGTGAGAGAAATTCAAAACTAATCCCATTGCTCTGCTCTCTCCCCAGTCCTGCATTTTCCTCTACTTCAAATGATTATCTACTATTCCCTTAAAAGAGTCAATGATCTCTGTCTCAACTGTTCCCTGTGGCAAGGCACTCTATGCTCCAACAACTCTCTGGATAAAGCCATTTCTCCTAACCTCTCACCTCACTTTCTTGATGACAATATTAAATTAATGACCCACAATTGACTCCCTAACCAGGGGAAATAGTTTCCCCAAATTTGCCCCATCGAAATGCTTTCTAATTTAAGAAAATCTCTCTCAAATCTTCTATGATACATATTATTGGGTCATGATAAACTATACTTCACATCCAATCCATGATATATCAAACTTGAAGGTGCTTGTTACAAATAACGGTTGCCCAAATGGAAAAATGTTCCATTTTCCAGCACTGATATAATTCACCTTGACGAGTGTAACAATTCACAGGTGTTATCTATGACATGGTCATTGAGTGTTGCACATTCCTCTGTTAACACACACGTAAAATGTCTTCAAGAACTCTGTATACGGGAAACGTTGGTGTGCAAACTCGCAACCTCCCTTTCCATAGAAGCTCAAGCTGCCAATGTTCTGCATCATTGCAGCACCCAACTGTGACATTGTAAGGTTCTGTTGCATCTTGCAAATGTGCTGTTACAATTTTACAGACTAATATTTTTCTGCAATTCATAGCAAATTGTTAACTATTAATGTGCAGTGGTCTTGAAATTACACTGTGTGAAACATATGAATGTTACACATTCATATGAATTTTTTGTGCACTATTATAACAAATTTGTGTAAATATATTACAACATAAATATTTCTATTAAAATAATACACAAAGGAATTTTATACAAAAGTGTTAAGTGTTCATTACCTAATATTCACACAGCACAATTTCAAGGCTTATATTAGTTATCAGTTTAAGTATTGAAAGGGTTAATGAATTACCTGGTCATGATAGTGAAGCAGTATTTTGATGAAAGGATAATAAACGACTAAATTTAAACTTGCATGGTTACCGATTAGTGTCTGGACCTCTTGTGTTGCAATTACTGCAATGGAATCTCTTCTACATGATTGCTATTGTTTGTAATATTTGTGCACATGTTTGCCTGGGTGGGTTCCACTTCAGCCACTTTTTGTGCTGGCAATTGTAGTCAGGGCACTCCATGTTCTCAATGCATAATGAGGTTCACATGAATGGTTATTGATTGTGATATAATTTCTGACTTTATAGAGGAATGATCCACAGATGATTATCAGCAAATTCATTATATAGTATATATCATCATGTAGATAAAAATCAAAACCAGGGAATAATTATAAAGCATGAAATTTATTGAGGGGTTAACATTAGTTCACATACCCCAAGAGCAAAGCTCAAGTGGATTATAACCACATTGCTATCATGGTTTATGATTTTATCAGGACCCTGACGTCTTCATTGCTGCCTGGGAACTGGTCCCATCTCCCCGTTATACTGTGGGGTTGTTGAGGGCATATTTTTGGCAACAGGTATCTTAATGGACTTCATTGGCCAAGATGCTTCATGTGGTTGGTGCTCACTAAAGGATTAGTGATTACAATGTAATCATGGCAAGCTTGTTGATAATCTGGAGTTGATTATGAGAAAATAATCCATTCAATATGTAAAAATATAGAGAATAATGAATACCAGGGACTGGTAGCAAAGAAATACTTTTACTTGGAGATTCAAGTAACTTTCTAAACTGGAGAGACAGTGCAAGTTACGTCAACTGGGTCCAGAAATGAAATGACAACCCTGAAAGTACGCCAGGGTGTCTCATTATTATATATATTCTTCTGTTTTGTTTTGGCTGTTATTTTGTCAGCAGTGACTATCTTGGCAGATACCAATGGCCAATTCAGTCTGTAGGTGATGGCTGATGATGTCAAATGTAACAATAATGTAATTGCTGCAAGTTTATTATCCCTCTTTCACTTCCAAAGAATTATTTTAAGCCCGCAATTTCATTTTGAAGGGATGTCTCGTGACAATTATAAACTGTTCAGTATTCATCTCTCATGGTTTATGAGGTCATCTGAATCCATTGCATAGATCAGTGTTTTGTAATCACTCCCAAATATCTATTAACATTCATTTAAAAGTGTATATATCCCATAACTATGTTCTTATTGTAACTAGAAGGAGCTAAGTAAATCTACATAAAAGGGAGGGTTGGGATTTACTCACAGCTGTTTTGAAGATGGTTAAGGTCTTGGAACAAGAAGCGATCTCTCCAATGTGTGGTCTGTATTGCTGACCTCCAATCCTTTATATTTCTGCCCATCGGGGACCCAGTCAATCTCCACTGCCAAAAAATTGATTATGTGATGAACAATGATATTTTCCACAGGAATGGTCAGTGTAGCTCCTTCCTCTCAGGTTAGAGGGGGGAATTGAATTATAGAACAAATGTCGCTTTAAAATACAATCAGTATTATTGGGAGGGAAGTACTGGAATGGAGAAAAGAGAATGTAATGTAAGTTTAATTGCTGATAGATTTTACTTCAACTCTCTCTATAACACAGAATAGAAACTAATCTTTTCTGGCATGGAAATAATGCTTTGTATGGTCTAAACATGCATGTCTGTTTAAAGCTGTCAGTTCCCCACACTATTCTGAATTTGTTGTTGATGTTGTGTAAGTGGGAGTAAAAGTTGTCTATTTTAGAACACTGGTTTGCACTCGTGATTCTCCAATATGGTGAGTATCCAATCTCCTATTTGCCACCATAGAGAGGCACCGAGCAAATTCCAAGCACTTCTCTACAATGAGGGAGCAAAAACTAGGCAGCTAGTAACACACATTAGTTCTGTAGATATACTAGTGGCTAGCAGTCGCATTGGTGGAGATCTGGGAACAGGTCTTCAGCCCATTCTGTTACCTGGGGAAATATGTGCTGCGGATAGACTATAGAAGAAACAAAAAAAAAGTTATTCCAACTGCTACCCATTCTGAAGTTATTAACTTTTTTTTTGCAGTGGAGATCATTATCAGGAAATGCGCTGTAGTGTACTCCTACGCCTTTTTTGCTCCGAATTCTTTTGTAGCTATTAGGAATCCCTGAAGTAGTGGTGGTTGAGGCAGGCGGGGCGGGGGGAGATGGAAAGCCATGGATGTGACTGCACAATTCCTACATTCCTCTAATTTATCTCAATTGGGAAAATTTCGATATTTTTCATAACAGATGTTCTTGCGGAAACTTTTTGTTTGTTTACCAAATACGTTGGCTTGTTCTTAACTTTAGGTCAGGGACTTTGGCAAGAGATAAATTTTTGTGACATTTGAGGCTTTATATATACTGTAACTGACACAAACGTGAGATGTTTCATCTCACACAATTAACTGTTAAAAAAAACAGGACCTTTGGGAAGGGAAAGGGAAAGATTGTAAGTACAGTGAAAAGCTCTCCTGTTAACAGTGGAGTGGATCCAGACCTAGCCTAGATATTCCACAAAGATACAAGACCGTACTGAAGCTTTAGCTCCAGGCATCTTTCATCACCAAAAAATGTTTCTCCTTCACACGTCAGATGCTAATTAGCAAATATCTAATTAGGAATAGAAGATTAATCGCTCCTGGGAGCAGTTGAGTCTTTGAGCTCTGGTGGCTGTACGAGTGTCTGTGTGTGTATTGTGAGAGAGAGAAAGGGATTGACTCTTTCCCCCTCACACATTGTCACAAGAGCATCGAACGGTTGCCAGGAAGGCAAACACACACACACACACACACATATGTATATCTATGGGCACGGAGTCCATGTAATGTGTTGAGTTTGTATATGGATTTCCATCGCGGATCAGATTTATTGGTAGTGGCGGAGAGAGGCAGAGTTGAGAGTGTTAAAAGGGGTGGGTGGTGGGTGGTGGGGGGAGCAGCAGATCAAACGTTGCTGTACTTTGCCCTGTCTCTGATGCCGTGTGTGTGTGTGTGTGTGAGGGAGAGGGAGAGGGAGCGAGCCGGGGGCACAGCTGCCGGGAAGTGTCTGCTTGTGGCTGGGCGACGGGAACAGGGGGAGGGAAGGGGGGGACATCTGCTGAATTTACACCTGTCTGGCTTACAGCCGTCAGTTGTCATGGAGTCACCAGTGTAGACATCAGCGGCTGCAGAGAGGAGAAAACGGGGCTTTAACACAGCCGGAGTCCTGCACCTTTTATTTTAATCTATTTTTTCAAGTTATCCAAACCCCTCGGACTTATTTATTTCCCCCCAGTTTTGACACTTATTTCTGTTCTCAAACCCTGCTCCCCCCTCCCTCCCTTCCCCGAGATGAAAGAGAAGACGAGGCAGGGCTAACCACCTCTCTCCTCTGACGTTTTGCTCTCTCCACAATTTTTTTTTGAAGCTCTGACATTCGGCTTTCTTATTTTTTACCTTCTCTGTTTATTTTCCTTCCCTCCTTCCTCCCTTCTGTCTCCGGGCTGCCAGAGCGAAGTACCCGAGTTGCAGTCTTCTAAAGCCGGCTTCGGTCATGTCCCAGCGTCGAGTAAAGTCCAAGATCGCACTGCCTTGTAGCCGGGGACGGTAGGGTCGGAGCTCGTCTCTCCCCCAACCCCTCTGGATCGCCTCAATCCCTCTCTCAGCTTCCCCCATTCTCTCTCCCGACTCTCTCATTTTGTTCCTTCCGTCCCTCCCTCATTTCGTTCCTTCCTCACTTCCCTCTCATTTCGTTTCTTCCTTTACTCTCTTTTATTTCCTTCCCCCACTCTCTTCCATTTCCTCCCCCCCCTCTCTCTCTTCCCCCCCTCTCTCTCTCCTCCCCTCTCTCTCTCTCTCTCTCCCCCCCCCCCCCCCCACTCTCTCCCTCTCTCTCCCCCTCTCTCTGCCTGTCCATCTCCAGTCGAGAGGAGCCAGTACAGTGCCCGGACTTGTATCTAACCTACGGCGGCCACTGACATCGGCTTCGGTGGGCTGGCGAGAGCTGGCAGCTTGTCGCCGCTCTCCTCCTCCTCCTCCTCCATCATCATCATCATCGTCGTCGTCTCCTTACGGTCGGAGGGTGAGGCGAGCCCCGGGGGCACTTCAACTCCAAGCCCCGGACATGCTGCTCTCCAGCGCGGCCAAGCCCAAGAAGTTCTCGGCGGAGACAGGTAGGTGCGAGCTGGGAATCTCATCCATCCATCAGCCCATGGACCATCCATCAATCTAGTGGAGATTCATTCACTCACCGAGGCTGCACGGCAATCTGTTGGCTTTTAGAATATTTTGGGTATTTTATTTACTCACTCTTTGTTTTATTAACATTCATTCTAGGAACCATATAGTGTTTAATAGTATTCAAAGTCTCATTTTATTGTACCAAATAGTAGATTAAGGAGGATTTTTAAAACAAGGAGTTCGAGGAGAGTGTTTGTTTCCTCTTCATCCCTCTAAAAAGTTAAATAAGAAATCCGAGCTCTTTCTGATCTCCGATCTTCCAATTTTACCACTTGTATTCTCTTAAATCCGGGGCTGAGTGTTATATTTGCCGAGTGTTATCCGTATCCCAGTTCCGAAGCATGGGAGGGGGCTTGAGCGATTGACTACAGTATACTGACGATATCAAGCAAGCATCATTTAACTCTTTCTTGCCATTTTATTATCATTTTTTTTAAAATCCACGCAAATGTCATCAGTTCATTGAAAAAAAAATGGTTTTCCTTGAAGTGTTTATTCCCGTTCCTTTTTGTAAGGTGATTTTATATTTAGACTTTTGCCGATGTTGGATGATAGCAGCCAATTTTATGTCTGTGCCGAGATATCTCTGAAATCTGCAAGCGCTATTTGTAATTTTAAGTCGTCTTGTTCAGTGCTGTTCACGTCCTTGTTTTCCTTTTCCAACCCAATACCGGGGTTTCAGTGTCCAACTTCAATTTACAGCTTTTGATTTTCCAATTGCTTAGCAAGTTAGAGTAGGGAGGTGTATGTAAATGGCTCTACCTTTTGTACCGTCCTTACAAATCAAAAAGCAGATGCAGACTACACAGATGTTTAAAGAAACGTTTAGGCAAGAGGGAGAAATTATGTTGCTTTAGTAAGGAAATAGTAATTCTAAAATATTTTTTAAAAATCCTCAAATACTTCCCAACTGGCATCCTGTTCCTTTAAATTCTTCAATTATTTTAATTGATTTAAAGAACAGCTTCCCATCGGACTTGTTGGCTTATCTGTTTCCTACAAGTCTGTTAAATGCCTCTCATGTCAGTTTATAAATCCTTGTTTCACAAACTTGTTATGGTTAAATTATTCATTTAGATTTAAAGTTGGAGGGGAAAATCTAATACACAAGTAGGAATAAATTAGAGAAAGTTTGTTTTTTTCCCATTTGACTCTTAAACCACTTTGAATATTTAATCTCCCTGGTATCTTTCAAAATATGGTGTAGTTTGTACCCCATGAAATTAACTGATGGGTTCAACATATCAAGTGCCAAATATTGTGAGAGAGAATTAAGGGAACAGGGTTTTCTATGGATCTAGAAAATTCAAGCCTCAGTGGTGTTATGATCAAAGTAGTAACATCTCTTGTTTTTATTTGATGACAAATAACTGAAATAATTTTCAAACAGTGATTACAGTATTGGGTGATCCTGAACATGTCAAAAGTGATGGCGTGTCATAGTTTTGTACAGGAGCATCATTATCAAGAGTAATATACTGTCTGGGAAAAATCTTTTATATTGATACAAAGAATATTCTGATCTGTTCTTTTTTTAGGCAATTCTGTCTTTAAAAATGTTCAGGACATTTTTAAAGTTATTATTAACTGAAAACATCTTAATAAATTAACAAGTGTCTCAAAACAATGTCTTTCAAATCAACTTTTACATGTTGAGGAAAACACACTGCGGCTTTGAAAGCAAATCAGTCTTAATGAATAAAATTACTTCCAATTATATGGTGACACACTTCAGAATACAAATATATTCTATAATATTACTCGACAAAAATCTCTGCTGTGCCCTTATCCACTAACTGCTCAGAGTGGAATTGTATATTTTTCCTGTGTAAAAGATCTAGATAACTCACAAGTTCCCGACAGTTCCAGTCATACATTTGTCTTCCTGACACTGCTGAATGAAACAATAGCTTTAATGCAGATTTTACTGAGGAAGTGGCTGACAAGTCAGTAAATTATATTACTTACTTGGAAATACTCGTTACAAGGTTCCACTGACAGAATAGTTGCACATGAAAAACACCATGATGTTGGGAGATTATAGAGAAGCAAAAATGACTTTTTACGGGGTTGGTTGGAAGAAACAATTGTGTGAATGGAGCTTGATACTGTTTAGATTTTTTTGTTTTTCTCATTCACAAAATAAAGTTTAGTTTCCACTCTTTGCCATTTAATTTCCACTTGATATTGTCTGTAGTGACAACAAAATTCATTTTATGATCCATTATGTTCTAACTCTGTTTTCAACATATCTGTAGTCTTGGCAGCTGATGCTAAGGGGATGCTGATGAATATAATAGGTCTTCATATAATTTGTGGGGTTTTTTCTTATCACTTTTCCAGCTTTGTGTCTCTATTTCTCTTTCTATCCCTGCTGCTGGCAAATGAGATGTCTCAAATGTTAGCGTACAAACGCTTAATGCACTTGTATCAAATTTGTCCTCTATTTTAACAGCGACATTAATGGGTTTAAAATAAATGGGTTTACAATATTACGTACATGTACACTAATTTTCAAATGGCCTAAATTTCATAGCTTGTATGTTTCTTAATATGTGTGCATCTGGGTCTCTGTCTTTTTCTTTATCTCTCACTCTCTTGTACTCTGTTTCTTGTTGTCTATCCATTTGTTCTTCTGTCTCTGCATGCAGCATATACATTGATGTAATTACGATATCACTCCTGCACTAAAAGTCTATGCTTCAGTTGTGCTACAGCTACCAATCTCAGTATCTGTAGAATCTGATGTACAGTGAGCAGGTCTGAGCTATACTGCCAACTGCTTAGCTAGAAAGTAGATCTGTGTATGCGTGCTAATGTGAATAAGAGTACAACTTCTCGTAACATTAAAACATTGAAAAATATAAGGTTTTGAACTTCCAAGAGACTCAGTAGATTTCCTGGACACTTATAAAATGCAGATTCACACTGAACTGGAGTTCAAGTTGCGGTGAGACTACTGGAGATAATATCTCTGTCCAGTACACTTAAATTGTATTGCTACCTTTGTTACCTCCAGACTGGACCATTCCAATGCTCTCCTGGCTGGCCTATCATCTTCCACCCTCCATAAACTTGAGCTCATCGAAAACTCTGCAGCCCGTATCCTAACTAGTACCAAGTCCCGTTCACTCATCACCCCTGCGCTCACTGACCTACATTGGCTCCCAGTCCAGAAACGCTTCGATTTTAAAATTCCCATCCTTGTTTTCAAATCCCTCCATGGCCTCGCCCCTCCACATCTCTGTAACCTACTCCAGCCCTAAAACCCACTGAGATCTCTGCGCTCCTCTAATTCTTGCCACTTGTGCATCCCCAATTTTAACCGCTCCACCATTGGTGGCCATGTCTTCAGCTGCCTAGGCCCTAAGCTCTGGAATTCCCTCCCTAAACCTCTCCGCCTCTCTACCTCTCTCTCCTCCTTTAAGACGCTCCTTAAAACCTATCTCTTTGACCAAGCTTTTGGTCACCTGTCCTAATACCTCCTTATGTGGCTCGGTGCCAATTTTTATTTTGATAACGCTGCGCTATATAAATGTAAGTTGTTGTTGTTGCTAACTTGAATGCTGAGTTATACTGCCACTTTGCATTGGCATGAAAGTGGCATTATAACTGCCCAACCCAAACTGGCTGTTGTACTCTAGATTTTAAGGTTGTCAATGCGTAAAATTTTGCTTGTGAACACTTGGTTCATGAAGAAGTTATACCGTCTATATCTATCAATGCAACTCATAGGGTCTGCTTATGACAGCTAGCTTCAGCATAAAGTCAATCAATGAATCCAGGTAAAGAATTTTGGGACTGCAGTCACAACGCATTGACTTCTAAGGGTGAAGTGCACGCTGCATGTAGCTGTCTAGATGTAATAACTATCGTACTGTACCTAATTATTAATTGAAATTTAGAATAATCGTGATCACCTTTATGCTAGCAGTCATTTCATAAAATTCTTCTTGCTAATGTTAAAAATGCAGGAATGCTTTAGCAGATGTGCTAACTTCTATCAGTGTGAGTTTAAACATATAATAATTCACAATTGCATTGTTAAAAAGAAAATCAGTTCACATTCAATTCAGCACTCCCCCCACCCAGAAAAGATGTTCTTAAAATGATATCAAACTAAAATCATATAAGATAAGAAGCCACTGATTTTCTGTTATCATGAAAAAATGGATGGAAGTGTAAAAAATAAACCCCTAAACCTGTAAAAAAAAAATTCTGAATCCCATATATTTAAAACAGAATTTAATTTATTGAGTCACCATAACCCAATGACCCTGAAGATTATCATTTAGAAGTATTTCCAAAAGCTCAGTGGGCAAATGCACCAAAGTTTTGTACTGTGCTAAAGAGTTGCCCTAGTAGCATAATGGCAGAGCAAGATTGGTGTTTTCCCACCCCTATTTCTATTTATTGAACCATACGGATGGCTTAACCATGAAGAATGGCCTCTTCGGCAAGGACTGCTGGTGCCTGTGTAACCATACCCCATATTGAATTGCTACCTCCAGCAGGAGTAAAGTAAGGTGGGGAAATTGGAAAAAGAAAGGAAATTACTTTTTAAGTTTGAAAAAAAATTCTCTTCTAAATTTCACCATATCATAAATTATTTCTCAGCCAAAAAGGCGGTGGGGGGGGGGGGCGGTGAAACTGGCATACTGAACCCAGGTATTGGCCAGTTCTCCCTTGAACCTGCTGTGACAAATAGCGCAAAATGAAGATGTAGTGAGAGGATGAGGAAGTGTCTCATAGGAAGAGAGAAAATGGAATAGGCAGGAAGGATAGTGAGAGTGACTGGAGGAGGTTGGGTGAGAGCAGAGAAAATTATAGGGAGACAGTGCATGGTTGGACAAAGAAAGCAAGCAAGCACAGATTGCAGTGCTTATATGTATAACATATATATATTATAAAACACCATACATGGAACCTATCATTAAAGGTTACCACTGCATCTCTTGAAATTACATTGTAAATGGCTTTATGTCAAAACCCATGTCGATAGGAGCAGCCCTTCATTTCCAAACAGATCAACATGAAGAATAGTGAAAAATCATGTGACATGGTGAGAACAATTATTTTAACTTTAAGCAATTGGATGAAGATGAGTCTTCAGTCCTGCCCATGCAGGTCAGCATTGTGGCTTTCCATTTGCTTCAACAGACATTCCATTTGTGGAAGGTCCACGGCCAGAAATGAAAGTTGTGACTGCGACTTTCAAACAATGCTGCTGCTGTATTGCTGCTGGTGCTGTGGAATTGGTCCCTAGCACTAGCGGTCTCAGCATACTGCAGAACCACTTCTACTCAAAATAATTCTGTAATATAACAACAACTTACACTCATATGGCTCTTTTAACATAGTAAAATGTACCAAGGCGCTTCACAGGAGCGTTATCAGCCAAAATTTGACACAGAGCCACACCATATTAGGACAGGTGACCAAAAGCTTGGTCAAAGAGATAGGTTTTAAGGAGCGTCTTAAAGGAGGAGAGAGAGGTAGAGATGCGGAGAGGTTTCGGGAGGGAATTCCAGAGCTTCGGGCATCTGAAGGTACGGCCACCAATGGTGGAGCAATGAAAATCGGGAGGTATTACTTGAATTATTGCTTTTGTAGTTCCCTGCCGGCCGTGAATTGTCCCAGGTGTCATCTGGAAAGCAGTTATAAAGACGAGCATAAACTACACAATATAGTAATAACTGTATTAATGAAAACAGCTCTGGTAGACTTTTAGCTGATTCTGAGGAAACCTGTAAAAAAAAAAAATTTCTGAAGCCCATGTATTTAAAACAGAATTTGATTTATTGAGTCACCGTAACCCAATGCCTCTGAAGTCTTTAGAAGTCTTTCCAAGAGATCAATGGGCAAATGCACTAAATAGTTTTATACTGTGGTGAAGAGTTACCCTGGTAGCACAATGGCAGAGAAAGCTCAATAGGATGATTGGTGTTTTCCCAGCAAGAGCCACCAATAAATTATTAAATACTTCCAGTACACTTTCAGCAATCTTGGAAAATTTGTGTTTCTTACACTGATTTACTGTGAAAATGTAATGAGTGCAAAATATTGCCAACTCCTCTTAGGCAAATTCCTCTTAAGTTATTGGAATTTTGAAATCAGAAACTATTTTGTTTCTGTAGTTACTTTATTCAGTCCTGCTAACCACACAGCTTTATAACTGTTTACTTCTGTTAAATAATTAATACTTTTTTTTATCAAATCTACACAATTTATTGCAACTGCCACTTTTTCTCTCTCAACCTTCAGTGCTATATAATTTCCACCTTTTCTGCACACATTCTCTAAGGTGAGAACCAGCATAGGTTAGATGCAGGCTATAACTCCCGACGCACTTCTTCAACAAGTATTTGAATCCCATCCTTATAAGAGCAGCCGTTGTATATAACATTTCAGTTTCCCACACTGTCAGTCCCTACAGACCCTCTGAATGAGGCAATGAATTTAAGTGCCAAATTATGGACAGTTCTGCTATGAACTCGTGCCCACTAGAAACTGGGTTGAGATTAACGCAACCTAAATTTAATTTTGGAATGTTGATTTGACCTAGGTCTCGGAGGTGAAAGAACAAAGGTTCTGACTAGCCAAGACACCCAGTTCCCCTTGAGGGTCTGAATTTAATAAGGCCGAGCAGTAAAATTCTTGGGCATTGTTAATTTAGTTTCAATTTGATTATTTATGGGTCATATTTTTCCCTAAGTAAATTAGAATACTCACTAGACAGATATTCGATCATCCAAATTGCACTCCTGTATGTATGTGTGTGTGTGTAAGTATATACAGATATATTGCAACATGGAAATGTCGCTAAACAATTTTGCATTTTAATATTGAGTCTGATCAACGTCAAGTATATGTTAACCTAATACTGATACACTATATTGATTAATGCTAATCAGAAAAGTATTTTTATAGTAACCACAGTAAAATTGACTGCAAAAGATATTGGAGCCAGTCTAATTAGTGAGCACTCCTAACCAGCAAGATCTCTCCTTGTCAGGGGGAGCACTGCCGAATATTTTGGTGTTCTAGCATCATTTTCTCTCTTCATTTTGTCACCCTAATCATTCAACTATGATGTGATAGCACAATTAAAGGAACATTTTATTTCTGACATTTATAGTCAATAGCAAAAGATTTGCCATCTAGGTGGAAGGAGAGAAAGTTAAATTTGAGTGCTGGAGTGGATCCATCTATTGATTTCTCCTGATCTGGCCCCCACAGCGCCTTTCTTTTCAAAGAGGAGGTGTCACCATTGTACAGACAGGTTATTATGTTTATGTGTCGAGGTGGGCATAACAGCACAATAGTACTCGGAGCTTTGTTAGTTAATCCGAGGCGGTAGCTGACCTTAGTTTTTAGTGAAGACCAGATTAAAATATAAAAACAATTTTGAAAAAGAAAAAAAATCAGCCACTCAGCAGATGAATCCATTGTCACAGTGTGAACTCACTGCCGCAGCCAATTCTAGATGTGCATGGAGTTTTCAGGCCAGCTTGGTTTCGCTAATCACCCACTCCAAAACTACCTAATATGGCAACGCTGCCCTTTAAGGCTCCGATAAGCACGCCGATGTTATTGGGCAGCCATCGTCAAGAGTAAAAAAGTAATTATTCTCCTTTTTTTTCCCCTCTATTCATTGAGAAACAGCTCAAAGTTTGAATGGGGACTATTGCGTGCTAGTTATATTTTACAGTAGATACATGTGAAGAGCATTAATTTTCAGGGAGTTTTGTCAGCATAACTGAAGATATTTTGATAATGAATTAGTCTCCCTTTTCATTTAGCTTCTTCCCCATCTGCTTTTCTGCATAATTAAAAGTACACCTTAGCTCTATTTTTTTCTGAGTTTTCCTGACCCAAGCAATTGTTCTTCTGCTGCATACTATCCATCTTCATGTAATCCGAGGATGCTTTCAGGCTGTAAAAAATAACCCCTCAGTTTATTGTTTTGAGGGTACAAAATCGCTTCTTTCCAGAAGTTCTGCTGTAATCATTAGTCTGCGAGTTGGAACCTTGAATTAATGCTTTTTTTCCAGGCAATGCCGTCCTCTAAATTCGGTGCCTTTTTATCCCCTCCTTTCTGCCTCCTGAGGGAATGCACATCCTGCAGCTGATAAGTCGAGGATAACTTGCTGATCTGGCTCTACCAGTGCTGTTCTTCAGCTCGCCACTCGGAGGAGCTAAGAGAATGGCCCAATGATCGCTCTCTCTCCAATTTTCCTTCCCTGATACCACAAAATCAGCAGAGCAGGCGATGGAGCTAACATCCTACCAGTGCTCAATGTCATATGTTGATGCTCTGACATGCTTTACCGTCCGAAATGAATACTTATCTAATTGATTTCAAAATGCCATTTAAAGAAAATGATCCTGGAACAGCAAGCCTATTTACATTCAGCTGTTATGCAATAATAATGTTGCTGGTGATTACTTTGTTGACTTGTTTTCTGGCTTTGACAACTAATCCTTCACATTATGCAATGCAAAGTGGAGGCTGGCAAAAGAGTTATTTTGTCATCAGGATCGAGGAAAATCAGATGTCATGAAATTGCAGAATTGATTGAATGCCAAAATATGTCAACAAATCTTATGACACAAACACCATTGAACAAAGCATTGACTCGATGTAAACAGCCCTGTACAATATATTGCTGCACTTTTTTTTATTTAACTCCTTCATTGCTGAGATTTAATCCGGCCAACAAAGAAACCAGATTGTGAATGTGTCAAAGTGTTGTCCAGCGTATTATCACAAAAAATGCATTGTTCTTTCTCATCTCACATCTCAGTCAAACCCACCAAATGTACCTTGTAAAGTAACATGCTGCACACCATCCACCTGTCCCAACATAACCAGCACATCATCTGCAGTTGCCTCTTCTCCTGTGCCCATATGATAACTGCTGGTGTGCCCCAAGCTTCCATCCTTGACCTGCTCCTGTTCCCTGCCTCTTAGCAACATTTTCCGTAAGCATGCGGTTAGCTTCCCTATGTATGGTGACGGTACCCAGCTTCACCTGTTCATCATCTTCAATTGCACCACTGCTGCTGTGCTTGACATCAAGTCATTAATGAGCCAAAACATTCTGCCAAATACAAAATAGGATCCTTACTTGTACATAAAATAGGATCCTTTCATGTTACATGTTGAGAATCAGTTTGACTGAGCCAACCAATGCAGCAGAAAATAATTTTAATAGTGGTGTTCCCTTTAAGGGAGGGTGGACTTGATTGTGTTCCTGCAGGTCTATGTTAATACTGATCTATCATCCTTCTATTCACTGAGCTGTACTGGCTCCCTGTCCCTCAACGTATTGTTTACAAAATCCACTACAATCTTTGCCCCTGCTCGAACACTCCATTTTTCTGACTCTGGTCTACCACATGTATCTTTATTTTACTGCCAGTAACGGATTTTCACCCGACACTCTGAAATTCTTTCCCTAAAGCCTTGCTTCATCCTTCCCCACCTTTAGTACTTCTTATTTATTTGTTTCCGGAATGAGAGCAATGCTGGCAATGGCTCATTTATTGCCCATCCCTCAATGTTGTGAGAAGGTGGTCGTGGACCTTATTGAACCACAGTTTACAGTGATTACGTTCCCACAATGATCTGAAGTAGGGAATTCCAGGATTTTGACTCAGCTACAATGAAGGCTTTATTAGTCTCCTTGAAAGCTCCTCTGACCAGGCCTTCAGTGACCTCCCCTAACACTTGTCCCAATTTCTGCTATGTCGGATCTCAAATTTATGAAGAGTTTTAGAGCATTTCACTCCATCAAAGGCACTGTGCAAGTGCAGATTGTAATAGTAATAGAGTGGTCTTCAGAAGCTACTGTCCTTAGTAATAAATGCCATTTTCCTGATTTTGGAATGCAGCCTGTTATTCTACTTTTAAACGTGTGTTCTGTACGCTTTGAGAAACAGGTCAGTTTTTTGTAAACAACAGGTTACAAAATTCTAAGAAAGGAAAACAAACGTTATGGATTCTTACAAAAAGATGGCACTTCAATCATGGAGCTGTCAAGTAACAAGATGTGAATTTGTGTGTTTCATTCCCACTCTTGCCCAAGGCTAGACAATTACTTCCCTCCCCTTCCCACAGTGAAGGAGGGAAAAAAATCAGGGTGCTATTTAGCACATGCCGGGAGCAGGTTGCCTCCTTCCCTTTCTATCCAAATAACACTGGATAGCGGAGGGAGGTGAGGGGATAAATATAGAAACCTAAAGAAAGAGAAAAAGAAATGAACGTGAAAATCAAAAGCTAACTATTCCATTTGATGTAAGAACTGATCATTCAACGTGGACTTGACAACTGACTTTTTCTAGCTTCCTTGCAATTAGCATTTTTTTTTGAAATCTTTACTATTATAGAAAAGCATTGTACTGGCTATTACACAACACAGTGAACAGATGCAGCACATATGTACCTCAGTTGATAGAATTCCTGCGATAAAATAGAAAGCAAGGTTGTACTCCCCTTCAATATGTTTTGATTTTGTGCAGGAAAACATTTCCACCTTCCAAAGGGCAAGTTGTATTTAAATTTCAAGTCATTTGTGAAGCGACTTAAGATTTTCAAAATGTTGGTCAGGGATTTTTAAAAAGAAATCTATATGTTTTGAGTTTTTTTAAAACTATCGCCGCCCCCCTACTGGTATCACAACTGGCATTTATGACAGGATAATCTCCAACCGATGAGACGATGTATGAGTGATGAGATACTGCTCACTAGCAAGGAAAACATTAAAGCAGATTTCTAAATGCCACCTTAGGCCCTTTAAACCTTTGCAGAAGTGAAGGACTTTAGTCTAAGAAGGCAGCTGCTTTTTGTACAAGTATCATGTTTTCTTTGCACAGCACTACAGAAATACAATGACTGTATAAACAATGCATCAAGTTCTACAAAATAAGTTAATAGATTAGAATTCTGCTTCTTTAGAGAGAGAGATGCATTAACAAATGTAAAGCAAAAAAGAAATTGAAGGATTTTGCTATCTTCATGGCGGTTTGTGACTTTATATACATATATGTATAAATGCACGGCTATAATGCCATGTGTTCATTAATTGAGATCGTAACACTTTATTTCTTACTTCTGTCATAAAATAGAACATCCATCTGGGAAAGTAAAGCTTAGACTGAGGTTTGCAAGTTACTTTTGCATAAGATTTGTTATTCCTACAATATTGGTGTGTGTATTTTTACAGAAGGCAAAAACGAGAGAGAGAGGGAAGAGAAAGTGGGCCAAGCAAATTAGCTGCTAACACAATCGGCTCCAGGAGAAAGCCATTTGGGTCTGCCTCGCCTCACAGTAAATGACCTTGGCTGAGGATGATGACAAAGTATCATCTTGCTGATCCTTGACAGGATGCCATTCCTTGGAAGTTGACAAATAGTTCACATTAAAACAGGGGCATTTTAGGAATCATCCCCCATCGCAATTCATCAGTTCTGATTACAACACAAATGCCAACACCAGCTCGAAGCAGATTTCTCAAACAGTGTAAAAACTGTCGTTAGCAAAAGAAAAAACAAACCCAAACAAAACCAACATAACGGCTGTTACAGAAATGTATTGCACATTGCCACCAGCCTTCACTAGCACCAGTGGAAACATCACACAAGTACAAGAGCGTAGCCTGGATGGACACAAACTGATCCAGGCAGAGAAGAAAGCTGGAGTGCTGGCCCATTCCATTAATTCCCATTAGGGTTGAAGTTATAATTGAAGCGTAGAAATTCCTGGCAAATTAATTATGCATTTATCAAGATTTAAGCTATTTTTGCTTTCATCTCAGCGCAAACAAAAAAGGATTACAGTCACTAAACCTTACCCTTAAAGCTCCCGCAGCCATTCTTGCTGCTTGCCTCACGGCTGTGATACTCTGGCTGTGTCATCAGGAGCTGCCAGTATAATACAACTTGCAAAATTCTTTTTCATGTTCATTTTCAGTGGTAAAGGGAATATTTCCAGAAGAATTCCTTCATGGAATGGGAGTGGGGTGCATAGATTTCTATAACTGTTGGATAGGAGGATACATCAGCAGCTGTGTTTCATGTCTAAAATATGTGGGTGGTACTGTATATTAAAATAGTGTCTTTTCCCCTCTGGAACCAAGGTTTAAATTCAACCCAGACAGATGGGATGAAAGCCGCCTCTCTCTGACAGCTGTTAAGGGCCATTAAGTAAAATGACTTTCGGCCAACTCGATTCCTCTTGCACAAGACAGAAGGCCACAGCACAAACAGGACTCAGGTTTGGCAAACTAGTGCCAAGTGTGCCAATCCCTCACAAAAGGGTCAAGTACTCCTCCACAGGTAGAATTGTTAACCGGAGTGGCAGTAAGAGTTCCGTAATCTTTCAAAAGGGAGTTGGGACAAATTTAGTAGAGTACTTTGGGACAATTTGGAATATTTGTTGAAAATGGAAGTATTACATTTGTGGATTATGGTTGAAAAGGAGCAGGAAAAACTCTTTGATGTTGAGGGTCTGGGATTTAGCACAGATTTCCATCTGTTCAGTGCTGCATATCTAATCTAGATGTGTTCAGTAATGCCCCTGGGTACAACACAGAACATCTTCCCTAACAGTTTTGTCATCTCTAGGCGACAACACATCTACCAAAATAAATAAAATAATTCCTGATTGCCGGAAATGAAGCTGATGTGTTAGTGAAAAGACTGACATTTGCTACACATTGAATAGCTGAACATTTTCATGACTGTACAACCCTTAATGGTTTGCATCACAGTATTTTTTCCCAGCCCTCCTAAACGTGATGGCATTTGCTGGGGTACAGTTCCACAGACAGCCCTCCAACACTCTGTCCAAATGGCCATTCTTCAGGTATAAGCTTAGAAGAAAGAAAGCACATGCATTTATATAGTGCCGATCACGACCTCAGGAGGTCCCAAAGTGCTTTACAGCCAATAAAGTACTTTTGAAGTGTAGTTACAGTTGTAATATAAGAAATGCAGCAGCCCATTTGCGCACAGCAAAGTCCCATGAACAGAAATGTGCGAAAGACCAGATAATCTGTTTTAGTGGTGCTGGCTGAGGGATAAATATTGGCTAAGACACCAGGGAGAACTCCCCCGCTTTTCTGTGAAATAGTGCCATGGGATCTTTAACGTCCATCTGAGAGGTTTAAAGCCTCATCTGAAGGACAGCACCTCCAACAGTGCAGCTCTCCCTCAGCACTGCACTGGAGTATCAGCCTAGATTTTGTGATTAAGTCTCCAGAGTGGAACTTGAACCTTTTTGATTCGAAGGCGAGAGTGCTACTCACTGAGCCACAGCTGACACCTGATGGTGAGAGTCAGCAGGTTATTTTGATGATGGGGATAGCACAGCTGCGGTTGATCCAGTCCTCACTTGACAGTGAATCAGGAGCAATAACCTTGGAAATAAACCATGTGGTGTGATACTGAATATCAGGAACACCCCAATTTTGATCTCTGGTCCATGTTAAATTTAACAGGGGAAAAAAAACATACACCAACAAGCAGTGTTTTGAAAACTGAGATCAAAAAAGGCAAGAATGATGAACAATTCTTCAGTTGATCAGTATAATACCTCTGAAAAGTTATAACCAATCCATATTAAATAATAATTTTTGGTTCCGATAGGAACTGAGCCTCAGTTATACAAGTTATTTTTCCCTGTGTGACATTGCTTAACAACAGAAACTATATTGCAGGCCTTTCTTATTCTCAGAACTTTAACAGACTTGCACAAGGATTAAAAAATAATAACATGTAAATCACAGTGGGAGGTGGGGCCTGGCAACTTACCTAATTTCCCTGCCTTCCGCCGCTAGCACCACCGACCCCAGAGACCGCTAGAATAGGGGTGGCAGTGGTCCCTGGGATTGCAGTAGAAATGCCCAATTGTGGGCATGTCTCCATCTCCCCAGGCCAAAATACTTCTCCTGGTTTAGCCCTTTGCTTAGTCCAAGGCCTAAGAAATAATTCCATCTGTCGATCTCATAATCATAGAATCATAGAATGATGCAGCACAGAAGGAGAGCATTCGGCCCATCATGCCTGTGCCAGCTCTTTGAAAGAGCTATCCAATTAGTCCCATTCCCCTGCTCTTTCCCCATAGCCCTACAAATTCTCCCCCTTCAAGTATTATTGAATCTGCTTCTGCCGCCCTTTCAGGTGGTGCATTCCAGATCATAACAATGTATTACGTCAAAAAATTTCTCCTTATCTCGCCTCTGTTTTTATTTTTATCTGTGTCCTCTGTTTACTGACCCTTTTGCCCTTTTTCAGGGCCCATTGACCACCTTTAAATGGGCACCTCTATTCTGATGCTGCACTGATTAAGCGCTGTCAACCTTTTCCTCATTGACTGTGGTGGGCTCCCTCTTGGTGGCAGAGGTCCTGCCAAGAGCCTGCCCTGCAAGAGAAATGACCCTTGACCTAGGAAGATGGATCAGAGAGGTCGGAGAAGTGCACAGCAGTCCCTTCTCTGGTGGCAGAAGGGCAATCCTACCCCTCAACACTACTGATCTGTCCAGATATCTCAACATCGCTGTTTAAATGCTTTGCCACACAGACATTATAAGAAATGAGCCAGCATTCTCTGGTCCAGCACCAGTGCTGCCAGATCCAGTACCAATATCCCCAAAATTCATCAGTGTTAAATTTAATATGCTATTCATCTGCCCAATTGCATGATAGATCAGACAATAGTACTTTGTGAAAATTTGAGCAGCTTACATTTGGTTTCAATATCCAAACACTGACCCTGAAGGACTCGACCCAAAACCAGATATTATGCGGATGATTTTCTCCCCTTCCACCTGGGTGCAAGTCAAGCATGAAGTGTACTTAATTGTTTGATGCCCCCTTGTGCTTGCTGCCTGCCCCTTCCTAGCTGCTATGAGCTGATGGATCTGCATACAAGCATTTCGTTGGTTGCCATTCCATTTGGGCCTCCACTCAGAGACCCAGGAAAATGAGGTGAGAGTTGTGGTGACGTCACTCCCACCATCATTATTACCTTATCTGCTGGAGGCACTGGAGCTCCGACCCATCAGGAGGAATCAAAGCCCTGGATGTAGTTGTGCAAAGGGGTAAAGATCCAGCCCCTTTTCCCTCTGCTTTCCACTTCAGATATAAATATACACCAGGTAAAAAGCAGAAGAAAATTAGCCTCTATACCTCTCCTATGGATACCTACTTGTATTTCTTTGATTACTTATTTTGCCATATTGTCATCTGAACCTAGTGATATTTTATGCTGGCACCATTCCCACTTATTGTGTCTTATAATACACTAGCAGAGCTTCGATTGCAGTGCCAAAGGTAAGCTGGAGGGTTTCATAACAACCAAGTAATGTTACCAGACACTGACAGCAGCACAGGGAATGGCCCTAGGATCTGGGAGCACTGAGAGAGTTATGGAGTTTGGCAGTACTGGGATGCGGTGTTAGTGTTTAGCAGAAATTTAGTGGGGGCCCTAGGGTCCAGAGCACTGAGAGGGGGTCCTGCAGTACCAGGAACATTTGAGAAGGAGGTTCTGGGAACACTGTGGCAGGTCCTGGAATCTGGGTTCACTAAGAGAGGAGTCCTAGTATTTAAGAGGATGGTCTCAAGGTTTGGAGCTTTGGGGTTGTTCTGAGATCAGGGATTACAGGAAATGTGATCTCGGGGTTCCCTCAGGAGGTGGGGGAAGTCTGGAGAGGATTGAGAATGGGCTTTGGAGTTTAGCAGTATTAGTGGTTGCTGGCAATATTGGGAGGGGAAGTGACGTCTAGCAGCTTTGTGAGGGGTGGCGGCAGGAGTATGGGAACGGGTCCCTTTTAAACTTGTTAGCCTCCTTCCTGACCAATCAGCAGCCTCTTTTGCACCCTCAGATATTCCTGCACTGCTTTCCCCACCATCAGCCGGTTTCTGTTTTATGTTGGTTGCAGGAGAGATTTGCAGGGATGAGGGACTTCAGTTATGTGGAGAGATTGGAGAAGCTGGGGTTGTTCTCCTTAGAACAGAGAAGGTTAAGGGGAGATTTGATAGAGGTGTTCAAAATCATGAACTGTTTTGATAGAGTAAATAAGGAGAAACTGTTTCCAGTGGCAGAAGGGTCGGTAACCAGAAGGCATAGATTTAAGGTGATTGGCAATAGAGCCAGAGGTGACATGAGGAAACATTTTTTTTGCGGTGAGTTATAATGATCTGGAATATACTGTCTGAAAGGGTGGTGGAAACAGATTCAATAGTAAATTTCAAAAGGGAAATGGATAAGCACTTGAAGAGAAAAAATTTACAGGGCTATGGGGAAAGAGCAGGTAATGGGACTAATTGGATAGCTCTTTCACAGAGCCAACACAGGCATGATGGGCCAAATGGCCTCCTCCTGTGCTGTACCTATTATGATACTATGATGTTCCTGCCTTCAAGCATTTAAGGGTAATATTTCTGCTTCTTAAAATTAGTGGATGGAAAATTATGCGCAGAGGATATGTAATTTCCTGATGAGTGCTCCTGGCATGCAGCAGAAGCACAGAAGCAGAAATTGTGCCTTTTAGTGCACTAACAGTACATTTTCCAACATACAGTCTTTAACAATCATAAATTCCCATAAACAAACAAAAAATACCATATAAAATGTTCAAAAGTTCATAGTTTATGCAGTTTCCTTTTTATATTAAGCCTCAAAATTGATTCAGTAAAGAGATTTTATTAACTGGATTTTCAGTGGTAAGATGTGAATCACTGCAAAAGAAAATGATTCCTGATAAGCAGTCTCTTTCCAACCATCAACAAAGAAATCGTAATCACAGGTGCTGGTAATCATAAGTGTTGCTGATCACAGGTGTATCTGCCGATGAGCAATTCATAATCGAGCACAGTGTTTGTTAACAAATGCTAGACTTGCCTGCAATAAAGTTTTGAGAATGATATGTTTCTTTTCAATCATTTGGAAAAAGCGAAGAAAAATCTCAAATCCTCACACACCTTTTTATCGTTCAAATCATGCTGATGCACAGATTGCATGCTGTGAAATTCTAGGAACTGCTCACATTCAGAATATACAGATTTGCTTTGGACAATTGGGGTGTAATTTTAATCTTTGTAAAACACACAATATCGAATTGACTGAACATCATTTGCCTCTCCCGAGTTTTACTTCCATTGACTTCAATGGAAAGGAAAATCAAGCAGAGTGCACAACAGGCGGATAATTCGATATCACCCATTTTACAACATCACCAAAAGTTAAAATGACCCCCTTGGTGTGAAGGTAAGAATATTCAGCTGAAGCCCAGGTTTTTGAGGTAGGTGAGAATTTGAAGATAAAAAGGTAGAGCTAACATTTGCCACATCTGGAAGTGAATGTGAGGTTTGGCTCACTGGTCAATTCCTTGTGTCTGATAGCAGTGAGGGAATGGGCATGGGCCTGACAGCACAGTTTTGGGGGGGGGGGTGGGGGAGGTTGGAGTGGGAAGATCCCATGTATGGCAGCATTTGTTTGTGACTGTCAGAGTCACAGCCTTGGACAAAAATATCAAATCCAAGCCCAAGCTTTTGGAAGAAGTGAAGGTCTTCAAATAAATATTGAAATAATAAAGGCATTAAAAGACACAAAAAACAATTCAATGGATAAATTTAATCATGTTATTGTGAAACTTTTAATTTTTTAAAATTTGTTTAAACTGTTGTGTTGGTCATTCGAAATTTTAGTTGACAATGGAAAAAATGGTGGAGGTCAGAAATTTTCAGAAAGCAATTTGTGGGAACCTAGTGGCCAGATTGTGCAATAGACTGGCGAGTTTACACAGGCAATAAATGTGGGCATGGGAATTTATAAAGGGAAAAAGTTGAGACACAAAATTGTGACAATAGCTTGACAATAGGAAGTCAAGTTGTACAGACAGGAAGTGATGCTCAGATGTAAGATTTTTAATGAGATACAGATCTATATAAATATGCTTTGTTTACAATTATAACCATGTGTTACTGTGCAGAAGGTGTTGTGTTCCTTGTAGCTGGTGGTATGGGTGACATTGAGGAGTAACTCAATTCAGCTGTTGCACATTGACATTCCCAGTGAAATGTGTGCTCTATAATCACTGGAGGATTTTTGGAATTTAAAGAGTCACTATCTTTAAAAAGTCTTTGGCAAACATTTGCTCTGTGTTTACCAAATACTGTTGTGCCTTGACAGAAATGGCATTGAAACGTGTCACTGCATTGCAAAAACATCATTACAGTGAAAATGACAAGCGCATTTTTTTTTGTTCCTGTCCCACAACCAAGACATCACACTTCCAATCTTCAGTAGATTACTGGAAAGTAAAACTGCACTCTTATATAGATTATGGATACACGGTAGTTATTCCAACACTATAATCTAATCAAGGGGTTCAGGTGACTTATGCTGTTCACTGGATACCTGGGATCATGTTACAGTCTGTAATCTGATTGAGGGGTTCAGATGCAGTCATATCTTAGTTGAATTCTGAGATAGGATTACAGCCCTGAAATTGCTCTAGAGTATCTGTTGTTTTCTTTTTATATATAAAACACACACACACACACACACACACACATATGCTGCAATTTCAGTGTTCCAATATCATGATCAGACTTTTCCTCTATACAGTGTTTTATTTTATGTACACTAATGTGAATACCTAAATTCCCATAATATTTCCATTACCTCCATACTGAATGACTCTCACATTCCAAATACTGGGATAATTTTAATTCTCAAATCAATAGCTTATTTCAGCTTTGATTTCAGTTTCCATCGACCACATCATCCAAAATGTTGAAGGAAGTTCAGGAATTTTTTATAACGGCTAAAACATTTCTAAATCAATGGGAATATTAAGGATTTGGATATGATTATTGGTCACATTGGAATATTTCATGTAAATAGGGGCACCCAGCTGTCAGAAGGATCAGATAAAATCTGCAAATGGCAGGAACAATGGCAAATCCAGAAGGTGAATGCAGGGTGAGCCAAGACAATTGAACAAGTGGATATGAGTTAAAGCTGCTAAAAGGTCAGTTCAAGACAGATGTTATGGAAATCTTCATGCAAAGATCAATCAACACTCGGAATGTGCCTTCTATTTTAGCATAGTAGGAGAGTAGACCGTAGATTCTCCCAAGATACAGTTAGATGATGTGATAGGAGATTGTTAAGTTTTTCTTTCTACTGGATGAGGAGGCTATGTTGGGTCAAATGGCTTCTCCCATCTATATTTATCTTAATAATCCTGTGAAAGTTGTTGAAGAGGATTCAGAGAAGAGGGATGGGGACTTTGGACTTTGAGTTATGATCAGAAACTCAGAGAACTAAACATGTTTTTGTTCAAGAAAAGATGATTGAGAAGGACCATGATCCAGGTCTTTAAACTGCAGAGAGGCATGGAGAATGTGGATGTAAGCAGGTTATTTGACTTGGACTGTGATCACAGTACCAGAGGATATGCATACAAAATTAACAGGCCCCAAGCAAGGCAGATTAAAAGAATTTATTCTCCCACAGAGTGATGGATATGTGAAACAGATTTTGAGCAAAATCAGCTAATGCAGCGTCAATTAACTCTTTCAAGGAAGCGATGGATAATATCTGTTTAAGAATGTGACTTAAGGTTAAAGGAATAAGTTTAGGCTCTGATGATTTAATAATCCATGGAACACAATGATCTCTGCCTTGCTCAGACCATAGATATGTCCAGGCCTGAATAACACAATATGTTAAAGGCGCTATATAAATGCAAGCTGTTGTTCTTACCATTCTTATTTTGTCTATGTTCCAATCACTTCTTTAAATCAAAAATAAAAGGACTCCCAGTATAGATCCCTAGGAAACACCATTAGCGATATCCCACCAACCCAAAGAACATCCATATACCCCTACAGTATGTTTTCTGTCCCCTGGATATCCCTCTATTCATGGAGCTACATTCTCTTTACTACTGTGCACCTCAACCTTAGTACTAAAGCTCTTCTGTGGCACCTTATCAAATGCCTTTTGAAAGTCCATATATGCAAATACACTGCAGTCTCTTTATTTATACACACTGTGATGTCCTCAACAAATTTAATTACATTAGTTGAGCATGACTGGCTCCTTTACAAATGCATTCCAACTGTCCCTGATTAGCCCATACCTTTCTAAATAGTCACTAATTTGATCCCAAATTAGAGTCCATAGAAGTTTATTCACAACTGAGGGTAAGGGACCTATAATTTCATTTCCAACCATTTTAAATGTGATGGTTGCTGCTCCCATTTTTAAAAAATGATCTTTTTTCTTGTAGTACCGTCAATACCTAGACCTATAAATGACTCGTTCGTGAGTGTTCATTAGGCTGCAGGGAAAAGGTATCTCAGTACAAGTTCTCCCAAGTTCTATTGTGCTACCACCAACCGCCAGACTTCAATTTTGTAAGAATTCTGTTCTTGTTCCAGTTGCACTCTGTCGAAATGGTTCTTAATATTAATAAAAAACCCTAAAAACTCATGAAACACAAAAATTATTCATATTCCTGATGGTGACCCATAAAATAAGGCAATCAGTGTATAAATGGTACCGTCTAATGGTCATGGTTCTCTGTCACTCTAGGGTATCAGGGTAACAATATTATAAGGTGGGATTGCATGGTCTCTCTCTCCTCCCTCAAAGCGCATTATCATTTACTGCGGCTGTCAGTGATGTGGAAAGGATCTTGATCTGCGTATGCTGCTGATGACTGGATCACACACCCAGATCCCCTGCCAGCTGTGTCCTGGTGATCTTCCAGGTGGCAAGAATTCCTGCAGGAACAGTAAGGACAAGCTCCTTAGTCTGATAAGTAAATTTACATCTAATTTTGGAAATAATTTTATGAAGCATATGATAAAGGTTCATACCTTTCTAGGAATACAATAAATAATTCATATTACTTTTAACTACTTGTACGTACTGAACTTCAGTATATGCTTGCTTGAAGTAACTGTTGGACTCATAGGCTCGAGAATTATATCATTTGCCTCTTTCGTTGAACCTGGCCTTTATATATGATAAAAATAATCAGCATTTTAGTATGCATTTATGCTGTAACTACTGGTCTGAGACTGGCAGCTACACGATGGGTTCCAGTCAGGCAGTACCTTGTTTACACTGCCAGTCAGGACGGAGCTCAGTGTCTGCAAGTTTATATACATGTACAGAGCTCTGTTCGCAACCATTACATTTGAAATATTTTGAAAGTATGTGCGAGAATCCAGGTGGTCCTTGGGATCCCCTGAGTTTTTTTTTTAAACCCGGTTTGACACTGTGCAGGGATTCTATTCATGTGGTCTTAAACTGGCTGCCTGCTGTAAATGGGTGTTACACTGTTCTCATCTGGTGACTAAACAGAACATTACATGGTCACTTCTGCATTACCATGGAATGGCAGCACAAAAGCTGCAGTATAAATGCACCCATAGAACCACAGAAGTTTGCAGCACAGAGGAGGTCATTTGACCCATCAGACCTTTGTAAGATCAATCCAAAACAAGTCCACTGCTCCATTCTCTCCCCATAGCCCTGTATCTTCTGTTGCTTCAAATATTTATCCATTTTTCCCTTAAGTACCTTGGGATGTTTATCTGCATTACAGGTACTATATAAATGTAAATTGTTGTTGTGAAAAATGCAGTGGTCTCTGCCTTAACTCTTACCTGTGGCAAAGCATTCCATGCTCCAATAACTTTGTGTAAAGACCTTTTTTCCAACCTCTCTCCTGACTTTCTTAGTAACAATTTTAAATTGATGATCCCTCATCATTGACTCCCCAACTGAAGGAAGTGGTCTTTCCTTATTCACTCAATCAAACCCCTTCATAATTTTAAAAAGCTCAATTAAATCTCCTCTCAGCCTTCACTGCTCCACTGGAAATGGCCCTCTCCTTATCACTATAGTTTCCCATGTTTGGCATCATCCTGGTGAATCTAAGCTGTGTGCTTTTTATGGCTGTAATGTCTTTCCCTTGGTGCAAAATTCACTCCAATGCCCAACAATGTAAATCCTTCCCTCCTGGACTAACTCTGCAGACACATGTTGATCTTCCTAATCTTCCTGTCCTTAACCTATCCAGTGCATGGCACAGGAAGCATTCGAGAGACTACCATCCTTTGTTTTTCAATCAAAAGCCGAACTCTTAAAACATCCTCTGAAAGATTTCATATAAATTTCTTTTCATGTCATTGGTTCCAACATGGAGGATGATGTTTCGTTGCTCACCCTCCTTCCTTAGAAGTTTTTCCACCTGTTCCATAATGTCCTTCACCCAGGCATCCGGGAGGCAGCATACCATTCAGGATTCCCAGTCATGACTGGAAAAAAGAGCTGTCTTGTCCCCTGACTGTAGAATCTCCCATTGCTATCACTCTTATTATAGCTTGCCTACCTCTCTCCTGACCTGGCGAGTCCCTTGTTCCATGATGCAAAATGTGGCTTTTCCACCTCCTATTTTCTAACAATATGTAGCTATTGGCCATTTCCAGTGACTAGGGTATACTGCATCCACGATTCCTGTCTCCCTCTGCTGCCCTTGTGGATGCCTCTGCCCCAAATCATTATCTCTTTGGGGCACAGGGATCCTATGCTCCAAAGTCTCAAATCTCTGACACTGTGCAAATGTTGTGCCCCGGATGAATTGAGGATCCACGATGGCCCATGTATCGCACTCCACACGGAATCACACTCTGCCTACTCACTTCACACAACTATTAATTCTAGAAAAAAACAGTGCTTTTCAACTGTATCTCAATGCTGAATTTTCTCTAAGCCTGAACCTGCACTGAAGCTAAACTCCACGTTCTTTTGGCCTCTTGCAGCTCGAGGGCTATAAGCAAAGTTTTTTTTTTCTGTAACTCCAATCAATAGCTGTAGCTGAATGTGGTTAACGCCAGACAGCCATCATAACGGGCATAATAAGAATAGTACGGCTGAAGATGCAGTGGGTTATTTGCCGTTCTTAAGTTTCCCCAGTGGAATCAGCATAATTGATGTATCAGGGAATTTTGTTTTCAAATCTTTTTTTAAAAAGGCACTCCCTTATCTAAAAAATGTGTTTGGCAAACCTTTTTTGTGTGTTTTGCCAATCACTGTGCTTGGATGGCAGAATTCACATAGAAGCACATCACTATCACTGTATTCAGCCAGAAGTGCCGAATGGATGATCCATCTCAGCCTCCTCCCGAGATCCTCACCATCACTGAAGCCAGTCTTCAGCCAATTCGATTCACTTCACGTGATATCAAGAAACAGATGAGTGCACTGGATACAGCAAAGGCTATGGGCCCCAACAACATCCCAGCTGTAGTGCTAAAGACTTGTGTTCCAGAACTAGCCGTGCCCCTAGCCAAGCTGGTTTCAGTACAGCTACGACACTGGCATCTACCCGACAAAGTGGAAAATTGCCCAGGTATGTCCTGACCACAAAAAGCAGGACACATCCAATCCGGCCAATTACTGCCCCATCAGTCTACTCTCAATCATCAGCAAAGTGATGGAAGGTGTCATCGACAGTGCTATCAAGTGGCACTTACTCACCAATAACCTGCTTACCGATGCTCAATTTGGGTTCCACCAGAACCACTCGACTCCAGACCTCATTACAGCCTTGGTCCAAACATGGACAAAAGAGCTGAATTCCAGAAGTGAGGTGAAAGTGACTGCCTTTGACATTAAGGCAGCATTTGACTGAGGCATCAAGGAGCCCTAGTAAAATTGAAGTCAATGGGAATCGGGGAAAACTCTCCAGTGGCTGGAGTCATACCTAGCACAAAGGAATGTGATAGAGGTTGTCAGAGGCCAATCATCTCAGCCCCAGGGCATTGCTGCAGGAGTTCCTCAGAGCAATGTCCTAGGCCCAACCATCTTCAGCTGCTTCATCAATGACCTTCCTCTATCATAAGGTCTGAAGTGAGGATGTTTTCCAATGATTGCAGTGTTCAGTTCCATTCGCAACCCTTTAGATAATGAAGCAGTCTGTGCCCGCATACAGCAAGACCTGGACAACATCCAGGCCTGGGCTGATAAGTGGCTCGTAACGTTTGCGCTAGACAAATACCAGGCAATGACCATCTCCAACAAGAGAGAGTCCAACCACCTCCCCTTGACATTCAACGGCATTACCATCACCGAATCCCCCACCTTCAACATCTTGGGGGTCACCAATATCCTTTAGGGAAGGTTTCCTTCCCTAAAGCATATTGCGAACCAGTTGGGTTTTTCTGACAATGATCACTGATAACAGTTTTTTTATTTCAAATTTACTTTTTAACTGAATTCAAATTCTCAAACTGCCTTGGTGGGAATTCAACTTTCACTCTCTGGATTGTTACTCCAGATCTCTGCATTCCGAGTCCAGTGACCTAAACACTACCCTACTTGTACCCCTTTTGTGCTCAATATGTAGCTGGTTTGACGGATGTGTGTGATGAAAGTGAAAACCTGTACTTTTTCAGCTTAAATCCATTCTGCATGTTTGAAAACGTTGCTGCATCTATTTTGCTTTGGTGGAGTGGAGGGATTTTACTGTGTATGTGTAATTAATTTCCCACCGCTAGAGCCTGTGGGAGAAAGCAGACGTGTCAGTTCTCACTTATGTACAACAAAAGTTGTTTATATGAAAAAGTAACCTCTTTCTGGGCGTTTCCATGTATTTGGGAAAAAAATGAAACCTCTATTCATTTCTTTGGGTTCACAAACTGTGTCACTGTTAATCTCAAAAACCTTTTTGTTTCCAGTATTCTGGCCTTGACACAGAATACAAGTAGTACTGTCTCTATCAGCTTACGGATACATGAAAGGTCTAGTTGGGTGTGAAAATTTCACGGTTCACTTCAAATGTAAAACACATTTTAGGAACTACTCGGCAGAAACTTAAATTGTTCTGTGAACCACTCAAACTCAGAGTTGACTCTAGTGCTTCAGAATAGATGCAGTGCAAGGTCATGTAACTGCAAATAGCGAGTAAATTAATTGATTTTTGAAAAAATAAGCACATGGCCCCACAGTTGTATCAGCTGGTATAGTAAATGAACTTACATTTATATAGGGCCTTATAATTTCTCTCATAAATATCCCAAGTGCTTCACAGACAATGAATTACTTTGACGTGCAGTCACTGTTATGTAGGCTTGCTATACAGACCTGGAAGATGCCAGGTTTGATCTCTGGACTGTGCTAAGTTGGTTAATCTTCATGGGGGCATTGATGAAACTCTGCAATTGGCATTAGCACTCCAGGCTAGGAAAAGGAAAAACTAGTCTGTGCTTCTTTCATCCTGATCATGATTTTATTGATGGATAGCCAGGTGTCTGGCATGCATGGGAACCTATCAACACGTTTAAGATTTTCCAAATGAAAATAGTGAGAAATCGTCATGCGTAGAGTTTTTGTTTGCCTGATGTTAAATGCACATTCTCTCCCCATAAAGATTCATCCCATTAATCTAAACCTAGGGGACTCAGGTGCAGGTTGGCAAAATCCAGGACTTGTGTGAGGAACGGTTTAACCACCTAAAACCACGCAGCTTACCTGCACAAAGCACTGGTGAGATTCTTGCTGCTTGTCCAACTGGGCCCACCCTACCCGTTAAAACATTGACTTTCGGAGTTAAGAGTGTTAAGAATCCCAATTGCAGTGGCAAGCCAAAAGTAACAAGTAGAATATCCTGCTCGGCCTCCTCCTGAGGTCCCAGCCATCATAGATGACAATATCCAGCCAGTTTGGTTCACTCCACGTGACATTAAGAAGCTGCTGTGTCCACTGGACACAGGAAAGGATATTGGCCCTAATAACATGCCAGCTGTAATGCTGAAGGCCTGTGCATCAGAACTAGCTAGTTCCCTAGTCAAGTTCTTGCAATGCAGCATCTAACTGACATTGGCATCTAACTGACAATATGGAAAATTGTCCATCCATGTTTGATCTCCAAAAAGCAGGACATATCTAACAGCTAATTACCACCCTAACAGCCTTCTCCCAAACATCAGTAAAGTAATGAAAGAAGTCATCAATAGTGCTATCAAGCAACTCTTACTCATCAAAATCCTGCCCTCTGTTGCTCAGTTTGGGTTCCGCCAGATCTACTCAGCTCCAGACCTCGTCACAACTTTAATACAGACGTGGACGCAAGAGCTGAATGCCAGAGGAGAGGTAAGAATAGCTGCCTTCGACATCAAGGCAGCATTCAACCGAGGTTTGCAACAAAGAGGCCCTAGTAAAATGAAAATCAATGGGGGTAACGTGCACCACATAAATTTCAGGCAATGACCATCTTCAACAAGAATAGGCCCAACTACCTCCCCTTGACCTTCAATTGAGCGACCATCAGAGTCCCCAGTCATAAATATCCTGAGGGTCACCAATAACTGGCACTCACTTGAATGGATTCAGTCATAACAACATTCTGGAAGCTTGACAGCATCCTGGAAAAAGCAGTTTGCTTGAGTAGCGCACTTGCCACTGAACTCCATGTTCACCCCTTCACCACAGTCACATGTGGCTGCAGTATATACTTATCTACAGGATGCACTGCAGAAAATCACCAAGCTTATTTTGACAGCACCTCTGGGCCCTGCGACCTCTACCACCGAGATGGACAAAAGCAGTAACTTCATGGGAATGCTGTTATCTCCAAATAAGAACATAAGAAATGGCAGCAGGAGCAGGCCATCCGGCCCGTCAAGCCTGCTCCGCCATTCAATCAGATCATGGCTGATCCTCGACCTCAACTCCACTTTTCCCCCCTACTCCCATATCCCTTGACTGCCTTAGATTCCAAAAATCTATCGACCTCAGTCCTGAATATACTCAACGATTGAGCTACCATAGCCCTCTGGGGTAGAGAATTCCAAAGATTCACAACCCTCTGAGTGAAGAAATGTCTCCTCATCTCAGTCCTAAATGGCCAACCCCTTATCCTGAGACTGTACCCCCTAGTTCTAGACTCTTCAGCCAGGGGAAACAGCCTCTCAGCATCTACCCTGTCAAGCCCTCTTAGAATCTTTTGTGTTTCAATGAGATCACCTCTCATTCTTCTAAACTCCAGAGAGTTTCGGCCCATTCTACTCAACCTCTCCTCATAGGACAACCCTCTCATTCCAGAAATTAATCTAGTGAACCTTCGTTGCACCACCTCTAAGGCAAGTATATGGAGACTAAAACTGTACTTCAGGTGTGGTCTCACCAAAGCCCTATCACAATTGCAGCAAGACTTCCTTACTCTTGTACTCCAACCCCCTTGCAGTAAAGGTCAACATACCATTTGCCTTCCTAATTGCTTGCTGTCCCTGCATGTTAACTTTCTGTGTTTCGTGGGCAAGGACACCCAAATCTCTCTGGACACCAACATTTAATAGTTTCTCACCATTTAAAAAATATTCTGTCGTTTTATTCTTCCTACCAAAGTGAATAACCTCACATTTCCCCACATTATACTCCATCTGCCACCTTCTTGCCCACTCACTTAGCCTGTCTATATCCCTTTGCAGACTCTTTGTGTCCTCCTCACAGCTAGCTTTGTATTATCGGCAAACTTGGATACATTACACTCGGTCCTTTCATCGAAGTCATTAATATAGATTGTAAATAGCTGAGGCCCAAGCACTGATTTTTGCGGCACCCCACTCGTTACAGCCTTCCAACCTGAAAATGACCCGTTTATTCCTAGTCTCTGTTTTCTGTCCGTTAACCAATCCTCTATCCATGCTAATATATTACCCCAACACCATGAGCCCTTATCTTGTGTAACAACCTTTTGTCTCCTCCAAGTCACGTGCCATCTTGAATATATATTCTACTGTTTTTTTTATTGTTGCTCGGTGAACATCTTGGAATTCCCTACCAAAAAGCATCATTGGAGCACTATCATCACACGGACTGCAGCAGTTCAAAGAGAAGGCCCACCACCACCTTCTCAGGGCAACGATGGATGGGCAATAAATGCAGCCTTGCCCATATACCAAGAATAAATTAACAAAAGGATTTGTCCTCCAAGTCCATAGGAACAGGAATAGGCCATTTCGCCCCTTGAGCCAGTTCCACCATTCAATCAGCTCATGCCTGATCTGTATCACAAATCCATTTACCTGCCTTTTCTCCATATCCCTTAGTACCCTTACTTAACAAAAATCTATCAATCTCAGTTTTGAAAATATCAATTGCCCCAGCATGCACTGCCTCTTGCAGGAGAGAGTTCCACATTTCCACTACCTTTGAGTGAAAAGTGCTTCAGTCTTAAATGGCGTAGCTCTAATTTTAAGATTGTGTCCCCTTGTTCTGGAAACCCCCACCAAAAGAAATAATTTCTATGTATCCGCCTTATCGAATCCCTTAATCATTTTAATTACCTTCAAAAGATCATCCCTCAGCCTTCTAAACTCGAAGGAATACAAACTGTTTATGTAACCTGTTGTCATAATTTAACCCTTTAAACTCCAATACCATTCTGATCCCAACAATAAGCCAGGTGCATTAGTCAATCATCAAATTTGCCCTGGAGTATTGTGGTCCTGCTTAACTCATCTGTCAAATTATCAAGTCTGCCACAGAGGATTGATTCTGTTCCAATCTCCCATTCCAAGGTGTGTCAATTTGAAGCCAACTCAGCCCCTAAAAGGCACTACTTACATAGCCCCCCTCTAGGTGGCCCAGACTCGCCCAGACCTTACTTTGAGACTGTGACCATTTTGGTGTCTCCAGGTACTTTTTGCTTAACGCTTGATACTCCAACATTTTGTTGGCTGTTAAGTGCTTTGGAACGTTCTTAGGATATGAAGGGCACTACATAAATGGAAATTCTTCTCTGTCATGCATTCTGTTTCAGCAGAGCAACGTCCTTGCCCGGCTCTCCTACTTTTACATTTGTACTGGGCTCTTCGGATTACTGGGATCTGCTTCTATATGGTATAGGACTAATCCTCTACACTCAAATAACTGAAACTTGCTTCTTTACACTGAGGTGAAAACTGAGGGAGGGAGGCCTATGAATTTCTAGTCAGCTGCGTGCA
Source organism: Heptranchias perlo (assembly GCF_035084215.1). Taxonomy (NCBI): domain Eukaryota; kingdom Metazoa; phylum Chordata; class Chondrichthyes; order Hexanchiformes; family Hexanchidae; genus Heptranchias; species Heptranchias perlo. The sequence goes on from NC_090338.1 coordinate 22,018,916, forward strand.
ATTATACAACTACACCTCTTGCCAAATCAACTGAGCATGGCTTGCGCACTTAAAAAAAGTGTTACTGTTCCGACCCTCTTACAGCCAGCTTGCATTCTGTGCAGCAGTTTCCTCCCAAATGACATTGGCCACTGTGTGGGGACTGACTGAAGAAATCTAGGATCGGGAAACAAAATAAAATAAATACCCTACATTCACTGGCATGGTAGTGAGTCACACGCACCCTGGATAGTTTTCTTTTTTTAATTATTATTATATTTTGTTAGATTCTTCTTTGCTGAGTAATCAACTATAAAAGAAAAAGAAGTGCTGACATTGATATTTATTTTAACCTCCTTCTATCAGTTCATACAACCATTCCAAGTTTAGTTGGGGAAGCTTTGATCTCGAAACAAAACATAAGATTTCTTTGTTAATTTGGCTAGATCCAGTGTCTGTTAAAACGCCAAACATAGAGCTAAAGATAAATTTAACATTGTTTAATGGTGCATATAATTATATCATATGAATATGGTGTTGACAGCTACAATGTTAAACTATTAACATCACCAGCTAAGCATCAGCAAAACATTAAGTATTCACTTCCTTTTGCTAATGTTAACAGACCAGGTGCGTTAGACTTGATCTACATGCAAGAAAATCCTATTCACAGAAATTTCAGTCAGCAAGTTTTTTTGTGATGAAAAGTAGGGCAATGAAACTGGATCATTTTGGTTTTCAGTCCAAAATCAAGTTCAGTATTCAGATCAAGCAGGGGTGGAGGACCCTAGATAACTGGACCCAGACAGAGGAAAAGAAGGGGAATGGGCTAAAGAGGGAGGAGGGAGGGGAGTGAGGAGAGTGGAGCAAAGGAAAAGAATCAGGAAGAAGGATTGGAATGGAGGAGGCAATTGGGAGGGAAATGGAGACAGGTGAGGAGGATGGGGAGAAAAAGGGCATAGGAAAAAGAGAAAGGTAGAAATGGGAGGAGAGAAAGGGGTGGGGAAAGGGTAGAGGATTTTTGGAGGATTAGTAGCAGAGAGAGCAACAGTTTCTCAGTGATGTCGTGGGCCAAGGATGATTTCCCTGCTCGGGGGAAATGAGGGTTGCAGGTGCTCAGATTGCTCACCTCATTGCAAAGGGGGCGAGGGCCAAAAGGTTGCTCAAGGAGGGAGAGGACTGACTGACAAACTGGTCAGTGTTCTATTGTGCTGCTTAGCAGAAGGGGAAGGGAGGCCAGAAATGATTCTCAGTGGGGGACAGAGTTTAGGAGTCGATGGAGAGAAGAGGACAGTTGCTAACGCAGGGGCCGAAGGGCTGTTCTGTGCTTTGGAAGGGAATTACAATGGCAAGGGTCTTGGGTAGGGATCTCCAGGCTGCTCAGTGGGAGGAGGGAATCCATAATATGCCGGTCATTTGTGGGGCTGACCAAAATGATGCTCATTTGGGGTGGGTGGGGGGCAAGTGCTGCTCATTGGGAGGGGAGTGCCAGCATGCTGCTGGGCAAGGGGTGGGAGCCCAACATAGTGCGACTCAGTGGGTTGGTTATACTGCTCAGTGAGGAGTCTAAATGGTTCTAAAGAGGGAAAAGTGTTGCTAGGTGTCGGAGGGGGGGGCGGGGGTTAAAAAACATGAGTTAGTGGGGGAAACACCAGAAGTATTCACTGGGCTTGTAAACACAAATTAGGGGTAGGAAACTGGGCATTCCTTTGTGTCTATGACTCATTGCCATACCATGTGGTGCACTTACACAATGAGCAATCAGAACAGCTCTTCAAGCTTGTTTTTGAACTGAATACACATTTCCACAAATGAGCTACTTCATTTCAAATTTAGTGCTTTAACTAAGTAACGGTCAATTGTGAGTTTTAGTCTGTTATTAGTGCCTTGTGTGCCATTTAATGTGGAATAGTTTGAAATCTAGATTTGGACTGTCAGGCTTAATCTTTGCTCAGTTATGCTCTACCTTGGAGAATGGTTGATACATGATTCCACACAGTTGCTGATCTCAACTATGTTACTACATGGAGCTGGAAAGTAATTCAGAGAGAGGAGGAAGGAAAATCAGAGGTCCATTCATCCCGAACTACTGCTGTATATCTTTTAGGAGCACACTATTGGTGAAGGGGTGGGACGGAGATTAAGATAATTTAAAAATCTTGGCACAATTGTGTTAAACCAGGGCTACTGATGCAGTTCAAGCAGGATGCTATTTAGCAACTGAAAAAAATGATCACCAAATCAGAATCGACTTAAAAAAGTGTTGAAATATTGCAGTCTGCATATTTATACTTCATACAGTTAAGAGTTTCCCCTCCCCAAAAAGAGCACACCTTGCAAAAGAGTAAGTAGAGCTTTGGTCGCCCCTTCTGCTTGGCACAGTATTCATTCAGTGCTACTGAATGAAGAATGTTGTTCACATCCTCACTCTAGATTAATACCCATATATCGGCTACATTCATTGAAGGCTCACTTTGTTCAGTATTTTCAAAGATCTGAATAAAATGGCAATTAACATGTATAAGTAAAAGTGTTTTGTGTCTAATGGCTCATTTCTTTCATTTCAGGATTATGCATTAATGCTTCAGTTAATGTACTTCCCACTGCTTGGAAGAGAGACATATAGATTTATTTTCTTTTGTGGGGGGCGGAGATAGAAAGAGAGCTTGTTTCCTTACCCTAATTTTACAATATTACTGTTTATTTTAATAATTTTGATGATTGCAGTTCCAAAATGTTTATCTGTTGAAAACTCAAACTGAAACGTGAATGCCGTTTTCATTTAAAAAACCCACCTTCGTCTGAATCCTCTTACTTTTAGGGATTCCAATTTAGTGTGACGTCCTTCTTTATTTTGTATATGGTTTCAAGCTAACAATTCCTGCTCATGTAATGAAAGAAGAATGTTTCATTAGGTTCCATGAGGCATAGTTGCCTGTGATGATGGGAGGGCTACTTCTCTGCATCCACAGCTGTTTCCATGTCAACTGTTGCCAAGATATATTTAATTGTGAAAGATTTCTTTTTAATTATGATTGAACTCCCTCCAGTTTTAGTGAGGCATCTGGGAATTTTTGATTCTCCTCTTCAGGGACCACTTGGAGAGATAAAGGGCAGTTTGAGCTGAAAGTGCAGCTGCCCGACCATTTCCCCTTGTGTCCTCCCGCTGTTGATGAACGCCACATTGAAATGCTAAATTTCTCTGAAGTGCTTAATGACGAACCGGGGGTGGCACAATAATAGGGTACTTGCTAACGTTTTGATAACTTTCCTCATGATAATACGATCATAAAACGGTCATAATCTATGGTAACATCAAAATGACCGGCCATTTCCAGAACATATCCTTGGTGCAAATGGTGTCAGTCTGCCAACTGTACTGCTGTTCTTGATACTGGCACGGGGCTGAGTCTGGGCACAGTTTAAAGGCTGGTAAAAGGAGTGCAGGGACAACCAACTGCAATGTGGTCTGGTTGGAATACAGGCGTTTACCAGTCTGCAGAATGCAACAATCGGGTGCAGAAGTTGACCATTTGTCCAGTGAATGAGAGTAGAAAATCGTACGCCAGAGCAGATTTCAAGGCGTTTTGAGTAACTAAGAAACCTTACCAGCAATCATTTCTTGTATAACGTTTTCCCACTGTTGTGCTCTCAGGTGAAGTGAGTGATACATAGCGTGACTGGCATTGCAAAGGCAAAATGTAGACTGCTATAGAAAAGTCTCAATGGGGTATTTTATCTTTATGGGGGTGGGGGAACGGTCGGCGGAACTTGTGGGCTGATCGCCAGGTTGGTGTAGCGGGAGGACTGTTTTGAGGGCTGGGCCTTATTTAAATAGAACTGGCAAACTGCCCGCTCACCATGGGCAACCCATTGTAGCTTGCCAGATTTGGGTCCAGCCAACAGCAAGGTAACTCCTGGTAGGAAGGGAGGTTCACAATCACAATGTGGGACGGGGGTGGGGGGAGGGCGGTGGAGCCCGGGCGGCACCGGCCCATGTTATTTCTGTGGGGCTGAGAGGAGTGCTCCTGCTTCTCCTGGCCCAACAAAAATATTTTTTTCCATCTACCTTTGAGGCATTCCGTTTCTTGGCTGATAAGTTCTACTGAGCGGAGCATCCATGGTGAATACTCTGCCCAGTATAATAGGATCCCAATCTAAATGTATTTTGAGGCTCCTGCCTGAATCAGGCAGGTGCCTCAGCCGCCTATTAAACCATCAGCGGGAAGATGGTGGCGGTGCAGCAAACCAATGGTTAGTCTACTGCTTTGATTTTAATCCCCATGCGGCCTTTTCCTCTGGGTGGAGGGAATTAAAATACCCCCTTCAATCTGAAAATATCTGGTAGTGAGATAATAGGATTAATTCCAACTTCAGATGTTTATGAATTATTTGAGCATCCTTCTCAAAATGAGCACTCTTTCTTTCAGTTATTTTCTCCTCTTGCCTTTGATAAATACCTCCATGCCATGCATGTTGCCCCGAATTGAAGGGGATGGGCAGGGAGATGTTCTAATCTGAAACCTCCGCTGATGCTGATGTGTAAACAGCTGCGGGTAGGTCGGAAAAAGCAGAAAGGGATAACGTACCCTCCAATTTTCTGTAACTCCCTACAGGAAAGAACATCAGCTTGCCCCTGATAACAAGTCTCAAATCAAGATTTTGGACTCTGAGGAAATGCAATATTTGTGTTTTATATCTATTACAGAACAAACTATTGTAACAACTGTAGTCTGGAAATTAATATGAGTGATATTATCATATAATCACTTGGCACACTTGTATCAAATTCTTCTTGGAACCATTTTAACAAGGTATTAGACCATCTAAAATAAAAGGGGTTAGCATTTCTGTTAAAATAGTGGAGAGATGAATTTCATTTAAGTGCATTAAATATTTGTATAACATTGTTCACAATAATTTCCAGCTTGTATTTTTCTTGTGACATTTGTGCTCATCAAGGTATGAAATGGTAGTACTGAGGAAAGGAACAGTTTTCATTTGTTAAATCATGCTTAACAAATCTACAGGAGTTTTCTGAGGATGTAACTAGTAGAATAGATAGGGGAGAACCAGTGGGTGTGGTGTATTTGGATTTTCAGAAGGCTTTTGGTAAGGTCTCACACAAGTGGTTAGTGTCCAAAATTAAAGCACATGGGATTGGAGGGAATATACTGGCATGGATTGAGAATTGGTTGACAGACAGGAAACAGAGAGTAGGAATAAATGGATCTTTTTTGGAGTGGCAGGCAATGACTAGTGGGGTACCGCAGGGATCAGTGCTTGGGCCCCAGCTTTTCAGAATATATATCAATGATTTGGATGAGGGAACTAAATGTAACATTTCCAAGTTTGCAGACGACACAAAGCTGAGGTGGAATGTGAGCTGTGAGGAGGATGCAAAGAAGCTCCAATGTGATTTAGACAAGTTGGGTGAGTGGGCAAGAACATGGCAGATGCAGTATTTCATGGATAAATGTGAGGTTATCCACTTTGGTTGTAAAAACAGAAAGGCAGATTGTTATCTGAATGGTGATAGATTGGGAAAAGGGGAGGTGCAATGAGACCTGGGTGTCCTTGTACACCAGTCACTGAAAGCAAGCATTCAGGTGCTGCAAGCAGTTAGGAAGGCGAATGGTATGTTGGCCTTCATTGCAAGAGGATTTGAGTACAGGAGCAGGGGATGTCTTACTGCAGTTATACAGGGCCTTGGTGAGACCACATCTGGAGTATTGTGTGCAGTTTTGGTGTCCTTTTCTGAGGAAGGATATCCTTGCCATGGAGGCAGTGCCACGAAGGTTTACCAGACTGATTCCTGGGATGGCAGGACTGACGTATGAGGAGAGATTGTGTTGACTAGGCCTATATTCAATAGAGTTTAGAAGAATGAGAGGTAATCTCATCGAAATGTATAAAATTCTAACAGGACTAGACAGACTAGATGCAGGGAGGATGTTCCTGATGGCTGGGGAGTCCAGAACCAGGGGTCAGGATACGGGGTATGCCATTTAGAACCGAGATGAGGAGAAATTTCTTCACTCAGAGGGTGGTGAACCTGTGGAATTCTCTACCACAGAAGGCAGTAGAGGCCAAGTCATTAGATGTATTCAAGAATGAGATAGATATATTTCTTAATGCTAAAGGGATCAAGGGATCTGGGGAAAAAGCGGGAACAGGGTACTGAGTTAAACGATCAGCCATGATAATTTTGAATGGTGGAGCAGGCCCGAAGGGCCGAATGGCTTGCTGTTGCTCCTATTTTCTATGTTTCTATGACATCTAATGTTGGGATCAAGTACTGGCAGGTTGGGCATAGCAAGGTTCAGTACAGAGCGAAGCTCATAAAACCATGGATGCCTAGAAAACCAGCAAAAGCTTCAGAAAAGCAGACACAACCTCAAAAAAGTCAGTCAAAAGCAGTCATGAATATAGGCCTATAACATGTAGTTACACAGAAAGTGCAGTGGGCACAGGCTTATCACGACTTAAGGTGTAGGCAAGCCTGACTTTCTGACACTTGTACAACAGAAGATTGTGGCAAAAATTGCAAGGATTTACTCTGTGGATAAAATTGCAAGCTATTGTGGATGTGTGTTGGTATGGTCTGTTGCTAAATTTGATAAATGATTTTCAAATTGTTTACATTGTTGTCACAGTGACATGGAGACAGCCTTCTTTCCCCTGCACTCCAGCTCACACTAGCAACAGGAGCTGGGGGAACAGGAGTAGGCCATTCAGCCCCTCAAACCTGTTCATTTTGATCATGGCTGATCTGTACCTCAAATCCATTCTTCCTCCCTTGGCTTCCTAGTTCCCACTGGAATTCTCCTGCTTCCCTCAGTTCATGTTGGCACTCTTCTCCCTTCCCTCTGCAGTTCACACCCAGCATCCTTTCGCCCTAACATCTCTCCTCATCCCCTCACCTCTGCTTCTAGCTCCTGCCTAATGCCTGCTGCTCCGGAAGATAGAACTCTATTGCATGTCGTGGTTCCTGATCTCACAAATCCATCATGAGAATTCCTGCCAACAACATGCAGAACTCTTGTATCCTCTGGAACAGCGGCAACATCAGTTAGGGTAGGGTTGCGAGTGGTGCTGATTTTCGTCCGAGAAAGCAGACACTGGCTACGACATGCTGATGTTTGTGTGAACTGTGCATCACATTCCCATGCAAATTTGGGGTCATTGTGTTTTTCTCTATTTACAAACCTGGTAGAATGACTTACAAGCCACTTTATCAGGACAGTGTCCCTTTAACAGCAAATTGAATTTGCCAAGAAAAGAAAAACACTTATCTCCTTTTCCACTGTTACTGGCTGATCACAAAACTGATCCATGTGGATAAATTGCTTTCAACCCAGATGCATTTATGTGGAGAAACCTATAAAGCTCAGTACAGTGACTTTTTAAAAGCTACAGCAAAATCTGTCAGACAGTGAGAATTAGACAGCTCAGTCAGACATTTCTACTTACCTACCATTAATGTGTACATTGGAATCAAAGAATAAGCTCACTTATAAGAGGAACAGTTTGCTCTCATCAGGACTTGATCATTAAAACATAGTGGAGAAAATCCATACAGTGAGCAGATTGGCACTACTTCCTCTTTTCAGGATGTGGAGATGCCAGTGATGGACTGGGGTTGACAAATGTAAACAATCTTACAACACCAGGTTATAGTCCAACAATTTTATTTGAAAATTTGAAAATTGGAAAGCTTGTGATTTTCAAATAAAATTGTTGGACTATAACCTGGTGTTGTAAGATTGTTTACATTCCTCTTTTCAGGACTATTCTTAAAGAGACATTATCTTCATTCTTACCCAGGAGAAAGTGTATGGGATATTTTTTGGGAGCAGAACCAAACCTCATTTTCTTCACAATGACTTTGGTCACAAGTGAAGGAATAGTGTATTCCAAAGGATGGACATCTTCTCTTGTGCATTAAAAAAGCAAATGATAATAGCTTTGCCAAATACTAATGAAGTCAGTGCATCTTTAAGTGAAATGATTGGTGCGTTTGTTTATATTACTATCTATATTTTCCTATGGGAGAACTGGATAAGTACTTGAAAGGAAAAAAGTTGTAGGGCTACCGGAATAGGCCAGGGGAGTGGCACTAGCTGGATTGCTCTTGCATAGAGCCGGCACGAATTCGATGGGCCGAGTGGCCTCCTTCCGAGCTGTAACCTTTCTATGACTCTATGATATTGTTCAACCATAAAAATCTTCCTTTGGGCGGGAAAGTGGAGTTGCGGTAGAAGATCAGCCATGATCTTATTGAATGGCGGAGCAGGTTCGAGGAGCCATATGGCCTACACCTGCTCCGATTTCTTATGTTCTTTGATGGTTGTAATGGTCCAACAAGAAATTAGTTTTAACAGTCTCAACGACGTTCCCTGTGGCACAGGTATATAGCACAAAACAGCCCATGGTGAAGGATCGAAGCCAATAGTACAGAACACCCCAAGGTTGGAAACAGTAAACGGCAAATCAGAAAGTAATTAGGCAACACCAAGCTTGGTTTTTAAAATCCTGAAGTTTGTAGGAGGAAGAATAGGCTGAGTGAGATAAGAAGTTCTACAGCTTGAAAAGAACAACTTGGAGTAAGAGGTTGCACTGACTCTTGATTAAACACAGTGGAGATGTAAGAAGGAGGAGTGTATTGTAGGATGGTGTATTGGTAGTTTAGGAAGAACAAGAGGAAAAGGACACTGACCAAAGTAGTATGGGTAAAATATAGACAGGAAAGGTTGTGATAGAGAGATAGACAAGAAAGGTTGTGATTGAAGGAGATGTGAAATCCAGCGGTGAAATAGAGATCAATTATCAGAATGTAACTTTTTTTGTACCCTGTCTGGGAGTGCAAGATAGGTGTTAGAAGAGACTCTCCATAAATGGGAGCAGTATTGAAGTCTTTGACAGATTTGACCTTTATACAGAGTTGAGGGGAAAAGCGTTTGGCACAAAAGAGGATACTAAGCTTTTTGGAAGGAGCTTCAGCAATAGGGGAGATGTGGGATTCCATTTGAGATCAGAGGAGACAGTGAGGCCAAGATTGTCGCGAGATGAAGAAGTACTAAAGGGTAAAGCAATCAAAGATAAAAGGTGGTAGATGTTAAACTTCTGGGAGTCCCAAAGAAACTATATAAGTCAAGGAGTGAATCTTCGCTGGACAGAGTGCAAGCTATAACACCATAGTTCTGATTCACTGGCCTGCGTTCCAGTCTAATGAGGCTCTATCCCAGGAGCATAGCCACACTGAATTTCACTTTGTTCCTTTCAGTTCTTCAAAGACACAAGATTTGTGTTGCCTCCTTAATCAACTTCACTAAAAAAACAGATTATCTGGTCATTATCACATTGCTGTTTGTGGGACCTTGCTGTGCGCAAATTGGCTGCTGTGTTTCCTACATTACAACAGTGACTACACTTCAAAAAGTATTTCATTGGCTATAAAATGCTTTGGAACATCATGAGGTTGTGAAAGGTGCTATATAAATGCAAGAAATTATTATTATAAATGGGCACCAAATTGCCAATTTCTGTTACCAGGATGGGTGCTCTTTTGGGCTTGGGGTTTAGGGTTATTATTGGGGCAATCAAATGAGTGAGAGCTTCAGCTTCTGATCCTACTATACCTGATCTGGGGATCACTGATGCTGACATGGCTACTGAGGAAAATAGTTATTTTCCTGAGTTCTCATATCTCTCACCTTGATGAGCTTAAGTATTGACGAAAAATATACATTTATTTAATTTACAATGTCATATGGTGTTATAAGAATCCTTTATTCAGTCAGTGCCTTGTGCCTCACATCCCATCTGCTTTGCTATGTGCTCCTATATGCCTGCACGTCATGTATAATTTATATCAAATCAATATATTCTGTGTATAGTGTAGCAAAGATTGGGTGTTTTACAGGAACTGAGTGACGCAAAAGACCTGATTGACCTAGTTAGCAGGGCTGTGCTAGTTGACAGGGCTTGTAATTGAATATTATATTGATCACTGATGATGATTAACATTACAGTATAGTCTTTTCAGTATTTGCAAAATCGTTCATCTCAGTGAGCTCAACTCCTAATGCACATAGTTTTAGGGGAAAAAAGTACAATTTTCTTACTTCGGTTGTGATGTCAGTTTTTTGAAACCTCCTGCAATTTGTTCCATTTTAAAATGAGTGAAAATCAGTGGTGAACAGGAGGCTGTCCAGTCAGTGCCTGATTTATCTGATCTGTATTTATGGAATCGCAATACAGTAAAAGGAGCTAAAATTCTTGGGTGGCCATGTTGATTGCGGGAGAGGGTGGGGGAGGAGATCTGGGGCAGGGTAGAACTTTCGACTGCCCCTTTGGATACATCCCTGACCTCATCCCGAATACTGGGGTATTTGCATATACCATTTACAGCACTGATGAGGAATTTGGTTCAGCAGGGGCGGGGGGATGCGAGTATGGGACTTAGCAGTGGGGGTTGGCTACAGCATAAATGGACTGGCACTGTTGGCCCTAAAATATTTGCATATCAAAAATGGTGCTGCTTTTCCTGGAGTCTAGTTTCCTAAAAGCAATCAATTGCTGATAGATGCGCTCACCCCCAAGACCACTGGATATTCTGATGGGAGCTTAAAGCTATGGGAGCTCGGTATAATCAGGTCCCAGGCCAAATTCCACCCCGCCACCTTAGGAACTGCTCTTTTTGCAGCCCTAGAGCTGCAAAGTTTCATTTCTAGGGTATATGTACTATTGGCACAAAGATCAAATTCTATTGGAAGTGAAATTTACTGCAGACAGAGTTCATCCCTCCTTGATTGTCATTGAAGGTTGATTTATTCAGGACATTTTTGAGCAATCCCTCATCTTCATGTAACAACTCGTGGTGACCTGAGAAAGCGGATGGAAAACATTCTGAAGAAATCAGGAATTGCTCTGAAAATATTTGGGTCCAATCACACCTTGGTATCTAGTCGGATTTTTTTGTCTCTGGTTTTTTGATTTAAACAAAATATTGCATGGTTATGCTGCTACTTTTCATTGGATCTGTGTGGCTCACTAACCTTTTGTAAAGAGCAACAATCCCAACCAAAGTATTGCATGAGGGCCATTTCCCAGAAACCTGCACCATGAGTGATGGGATGTGAGCCTGTGATGCCATTCAGGCCATTGTGGCCAATTATCAAGAGAAGGCCGAGCACTTCCCACAGGGAGAAGAAAACACCGTAGGACCAATAATTCTATTGAACCGTTTTATTTTAATGGTGCCCTTTCACTTGCTGAATGGAAGCTGGAATAACTCTGCCTCCTAATAGTATTCTCTTACCTTCTTATAATGGAAAGAAGGTAAAGGAAAGCAGGCAGCACATAAAGTAGTTATTAACCCTGCTGTGGTTAGTAGTATGGATTTTTTTAACAATCACCAAGCATAGCTGGCAACTTAGGATCACCAGGCTAATTTCTATTCAAGAATGCCGAGGGCACGAAGTTTAAAAAAAAATCTCTTTTCATAAAATTTATTATTTGGCGTAACTGAGTTATAAATAGTGTGTGAGACTGCCAAATATAACTATAACATTTATTACGCAAACTGTTTGAAAAAAATCGAACCAGTTCTGTTTTACTGAGATTTTTTTATTCATTCATGGGATTTATTGCCCATCCCTAATTGCCCTTGAGAAGGTGATGGTGAGCCGCCTTGAACCGCTGCAGTCTATGTGGTGAAGGTTCTCCCACAGAGCTGTTAGGTAGGGAGTTCCAGAATCTTGACTCAGCGACGATGAAGGAACGGCGATATATTTCCAAGTGAGGATGGTGTGTGACTTGGAGGGGAACGTGCAGGTGGTGGTGTTCGCTTGCCCCTGCTGCCCTTGTTCTTCTAGGTGGTAGAGGTTACAGGTTTGGGAGGTGCTGCCGAAGAACTTGGTGAGTAAATTAGTGCTCACCTTTTTAAATTAATGCCCATGGGTGATTTGTGTGCTGGCTAGCCATCAGAAGAAAATAGGATTACATGTATTCTAAATGTGTCACAGGGTGGCTTTTCTTAATACCTTATGCGGGCTTACTGTTAAATACCTTGGTGTTTTTCACTGTTTCTCAGCCCCAGGATCATTTTCCAATACCTCATTTCTCTATGTTTCTTTCCTTCTTTCCTGAAGGCATAGACTATTGCTAATGGTACAACTCTCTTTCCTTGCAGCCATTTGGTACATTGCCCAAGTCGCTCCTCTTCTATTAGAGCTGAGGCAATGAGTGGCAGTGGGCTATTGGCCTGTAGAGAGCACCACAGCTAAGTCTGTTTGGATCTTCACCTAACAGCCAACAAGTGCACTCTCCAGCAGTGGTCACTGGACAGCGGTCAGGGGCAGGAATACTGGCTGATTTGTTTTCCCCCTTCTCTAGTCCTAGGGGATTGAGACTACTTATACTACCCTGAATGTTGACCTAGCTAAGGTCAGCTAATTCAGAAGAGACCAAGAATTACACCTGGGATCTCCTTGAAGTTCGGGGGAGTGATTTGATCCACATAGTTATTTTTAGAATTTGCATCTCATTGTAACATTCGTAGTCCTTTAACGAACGCTGGTTAGGTCGCAGTGGACCCATAAAAACTGAGTGGAACGTGCACGATGCATGCTCCACTGAGTTTGGCATCAGGTGCAGAAGGTGGAGCCACATCAGAGAGAGAGTATGCCAGGGAACATTTGCTTTATGGAAGAAAATTAGCAAAGTTGCTTGAGGAACAAGCTTTGAGATTTGGATTGCAATTTAGACCATTCATATCCAAACTTGTGAAGTGAGTAAATGGAGACGACAATCAAACCTGATAGGAGAGTTACACTGAGCTGCTATCCTGTACCTTTCAACAGTTGGATGTTGAGCGTGTTTGGTAAAGGCCTAAGAATAGGTTACCTGCCCATTCTCTCAGCTCGGGAAGGCATCTTGCAGCAGAAGTGAAAGAAGAAGAAAGTAGCCACAGATAATTGCTTTTTTAGCCTGACAACGTCTCAATAAGACATGGTTGGTGTTTAATCAATGTGTGGCTGAAAGGAGGGTAATTTTAACTCAGTCCCCCACCCCCACCCCAACCCACCCTACCCCACCCGGCAGGAAATGGGCAGAGAGCAGTTAAAAAGGAATGGGACAATTACTCGCTCCGCAGGGATTTTAACACCAATGCATTTGGCAGCGGATGAGATGCCTGCTCAAGTCAGGTGGGTTCTCATACATATATACTAATCAGGGGCCTATTGCATCAATAAAACCCCGGTGGCCTTTCAAGCACGGTCTGAGTTTGTCTCTGCCATGACCATTCCGCTCAATGAAAGCTGCTCTGATGACAGAAGTGGTCGCCAAAGATAAATGTTCAACTTTCCTTTGTGGGTCCAGCGAGACCAGGAGTGCTCCTCCGGGCCTCACAGGTCAGTCTCGGCCTCTGCTACCCTGGGATCCTCCATCCCCGCCCCCACCCACCACCACCTTCCCACCCGAGAAGATCCTGTGGCCCAGTAGTTACAATAGCCTCGGCCTCAAAATGATGCTGTCAGGAGGTGGGGGCTGATGCTCACCCTGCCGCTGTCTGCCCAAAACCCACTTCCAGTTAAAATCCTCTCATAATGTCTGTAGTCAGTGTTTACAAACTAGTGGGAACTGCACGGCAGAGACAACCCAGTGTCCTGTAAACCATTAAACCTAATGTAGCTAGAGGTTAAGGAAACATTGTGGTATAATTTCCAAGAATATTGCTACCAGCTCCTCACTGCTGTACTTTTGTTCAGTCCTATGATATTTTATGATTATATCTTCCTCTGGGAGCAGAATCTTGCCCACACTTGACTTGCTTTTGAATAATTTGCTGCACAATACAAAGATGAAAATGTAGTGCAACGCAAGCCTGTTGTGAGGCAATGAGATGAGTTCAGGATGCTAAGAGCCTGGTGAGCGCTGAGCTCAGCATCAAACCACATTGGGGATTGAATGCAAGAGAGTCTTCGTGATCAGTTCAAGGAAAGTAATGGCTACATTGGGGGGAACTTTAACTCTTCTTCGCTGGACGGGAATGGAGTGGGCGAGCTGTTCAAATGGAACGGCTCCATTTCCCACTCAGTTCCTGCCGATCTCTACTTTTAATGCCGCTGGTGTTGGCAGCAGATGAGGTGCCCACCAGACTCAGGCAGGGGCCTCGTGTATAAATGCTAGTCGGGGTCCCGTGATATCAGTAGGACCCCGATGACCTTTTAACTAGGGCCTGAGTGGGCAGAAGCAGATCTGCAGACAAAAATAAATATTCCTTTATGGGGCCACCAAGGGCAGGAGTACTCCTCTGGATCCACAAGGGAAGTCGCAGCCTCCCCGACCCTGAATTTCCTCACCCCCTTCCCTTCCGCAAGACCTTTCCAAAACCCCCTTCCCCGCCACGTAAGTGGCAACCGGCAAATGGTCAAGGACTGCCCAATCTTTGCCTGCCGGCTGCTGCTCAGCACCCTCTTCACGCCTGTTCTGGGTAGGAAGTGGACCAGTGTCATTTAAAAGAGGCCCATGTAAGCAAAATACTTTTACTGTTTGAGTCCTTAATCAAAAGGTCACAAGATGGTTTGTTCCAAAGTATAATGGCTTTATTAAGAAGTTATAACAAGTCACAAAGAGGTTAAACTACAAGAATACAATCAAAGATGCTGGTAAGATTGATACAACCTGACACAAAGTTAATCACTTTCCAAGACTTCAAAGTGCACTTTCGAAGGTCTTGATTAATTGGGCAGTCCAGTCCTGCCCCGAGAATACTCTGAGAAACGTGTGGAAAAGCAGCCAACTTTGTACAGATTTGGGACAAGTAGCTCTGTATGTGTTTCCCATCAATCATCCTCTCTGTCCCGTGAGGCTGCTATCAGTCTTCTCCCTTAGGAACATAACATTTTGGCACTAACAACTCCCCAGTGATTAGTGGCCTTCAGGCACTAACTCCATCTTCAAGGAAATCATAACAAGGCGAGGGATGACTCCCCTTCTAACTGAGAAACACGGACGGTGGCCTGGCAGTCAAAGTCGGCACCGCCTCCTGCTGCCTCTGACAGGCTGGAAATCAACTCGTCAGAGCATCTTCCTGCCTGAAATCTGCTCCGATTTAAAATCCATCCCATAGTATCTGTTACTTTCTATTTTGAGAGTACAATCAAACAAAGTAATTGTGCTCTGTGATAGACCTGCTTTTTCCTTCAAGATATAATGGGTGATTTTAATTGTCGGGTGGCCGGCCGGCTTCCTGATACCTTCGGCAGGAGGCCCAATCCATTCAGAGGGCGGTGCTTCATTAGCACGCTGCTGGCAAGTGGGCATCCCATTACAACTCGCTAGGCCCAGGCCGATGCTGTATCTGACAACTCGGAGGCCAACCCAGCCAACAGAAAGATTGGTCTGGGCGACACTCGCGACAGGCAACAGGGGCCCACATTATTCTTGTAACTCCCAGAGCAGCACTCCTGCTCTTCCTGGCCTCACAAAAATAATTTTAGACATACTTTTTTGGGTCTCTTCCTCTTGACCAATGAGTTTTACTGAAGGGAGCATTATATATCCTTCCAGTAGGTCTTCTAAATTGCACTGGGATCCTACATACATCATTGGAACCTTATTTGCATAGATTAATGAGGCTCCGGCCTGAATCAGGTGGTCCGTGTTAAAATGGTGGCGGGGCAGGAACTGGCCGGTAAGTTGACCACCTCAATTTTAACCCCGTTTCCACCAGGTGGAGGGAGTTAAAGTCGTTTCTGTATTTTCCCCCATTTTCTCTCTGTAGTGTCTCTAGAACATTTACCATCCCCAACTTATGCCAGTGGATCTTCATAACTGGTGTGACTCGTCTCCAGTTTACCCTCCTGCCCATGAGGAAGTGCCTGGCCTCCGCTCTGTACCTCCCCACATTAGAACAGGTGAAACCAGAATTGTACCACACTGGGCCCATGGACTGTATTTCATAGAATCAAACAGCACAGAAGAAGGCCATTTGGCCCATCATGCCTGTGCAGGCTCTTTGAAAGAGCTACCCAATTAGTCCCACTTGCCCTGCTCTTTCTCCATAACCCTTCAAATTTCTCTTTTTCAAGTATTTATCCAATGCCCTTTTGGAAATTACTGTTGAACCTGCTTCCACCACCCTTTCAGGCAGTGCATTCCAGATCATTGTAACTTGTAAAAACAATTCTCATGATTTTTTTTGCCAATTACTTTAAAATTATATGTATTTTTTTCTATTTAAGAAAAATTGATTACAGAAAAAATATTAGAAAAATGTATTTGGAGAACAGTTTTGATGTAGGATTACATGATATTTATGCCATGTGAAGCTAATTATGTGAGATTAATTTGATGATGATGATGTTGTCACAAGAGACTGAATAATTGATGTCTGTTTTGAAACTGTTTAACTTACAAGCCCAGCTTTTAGATAAGTATGTCATGTTGTACATCACTTTACTCAGCACGATCTGCAAATCGAATAATAATTCACTGAATGCACAATTGGTTCAACATTACACAATGTATTATACTGCTGTTAAAATTAAAAGAGCAATTATTATGAATGCACTTAATTGAAAATATACAATCATTATGGCCCATTAGCTACAGTGTTGGAGTGGTGGGCCTTTCAACTTTGGATCCCAGTAAAAACTGCCATTTACACTGGGCTTACAGTTCAGATTTTGCTCACTAAGGTTGTGTCACTTTGTGCACCATTAATACACTTCTAGGCTGGCCATCAAATCAGTGATGGTGTTTATGGATTCATCTGTGGGTTGGACTATAGTGCCCCTGATTGAGGTTGATAATGTACACACACAGGTTAGTGTATAGGGAGAGGAGAACTGCTAATTATTAAGTTAAGAGAAAATGAAAATAGGAGGCAAAAGTAACCTTATTTAATTTAATAATTTTCATAATTCATATCATTTTCATTGTAATGAAGGTCAGATGCTCAGAACATTCAGGTGTTTTTGGCAGTCCGTCCACAAGCCTAAGAGCTGAAACATGAAAGTGTTGCATTCAGGAATGTGCAAAGAGGTCACCACAGTGAGGCAGTTGGAGCAATGCGCTTTGCGCCGCAGACAGGTTGGGTGAGAGTTTGCACCAGAGAGTCCAAACGTGAGTCCACAATTGAGATGTGCCATCAAGGGGAAGATGCTGAACAGAATCTCAGCATAGAACAGAGATTGGATGCTTTACCAAAAGGTGAATGAAGTGAGACCCTCAGCAGCATAAACCTTTCTGTATTTTCATTAATGGCTTAAAAATTGTATGTCCCACTTTAATAAAACTCGAGGAGTACAATCTTTGCTCCATTTGGGGAACAGATTAATGACTTGTGCTAATTGGATCAAATTTGACTATGAAAATGAAGTTGATTAGAAAGTAGACTTTCTCTTGCAACTCAGAAGCCATATATCTCCTATCTCTGCAGCTTGAAGAATATAATTTTTATGCTATTGGGGAAAACTGATTAGTGATTTATGTTAATGAAACCTAACTTACACTGGCAAATTCTGTTTAAATGTCAGTTATTGAAAGCAAAATACCCAGGAATCATGCGAATTACACTGATCCATTTCCTTCTCCAGCAACAGAAGGGCAGCAACATTTTTTGCAGCAGCAACTGATTTAACAATAGTCTCCATTCCAACTGTTTAAAAACATGGAAGTAGGTCCAGTCACAGGACGCATTCGTATTGAACTTCAAAATATTTCCTGTATCATAGATTTCTGAATAACTTGGTTCAGCTTACTCATGCCCCCTGCTGTGTTCTAATTGTTTAATATGACCATTAATAATTTTTTAAAAATTATTGCTGTAAATTGAATTTCTCCAGAGCTGGTTGCGGTGAGGAGTAGTAGGGAAGAGCCTCGAAGCCTAGACTTCATGGCCTAGAAATTTGAGTGTGCTCAAAAAACAGGTGCACAGGGGGCCCAGATGATGATCCCCATGCGTGAATGGATAGGCCCGAGGCGCATGTAATATTGGGCCGCGGGCCTCATTATCATTGAGCCAGCTAGCTGCGGACACCTAATGGACGTCCCCAGGCATCTCGCCGGAGAAGAGGGCTCGAAGAGCAGGCCACTGTGATGCTGGCAGCAGCCCTCAGGTAAGTCCTTAAAGGGAACCAGGAAGGGGGGCAGGCAGGAGAGGGGATGATTAGGAGGAAGGATAGCAGTGACCAGGATCGGGAAGGGTGGGTAGCTTTCGGTGGCTTTCGGGGAGGATACAGGCCGGGATCGTGTGAGGGTCTAGGTCGCGATCGGGGCTGAGGAGGGGGGGAGGAGGGGCGGGACCGGTGGCTGGCAGCAGCCCACATTGTTTGCCCTGCTTCTCCCAGCTCCACAATCAGGTAAGTATATTTTAAACACTTAACTTGTTGGCTGCGGCCTACACAGATCCCGTTAAGGACCTTGGATGTAATATATGGTAATGTGGCAGCAGAATATTCAGTGCTGGCTGTCCCATGAGATGAAAATGATGTTCATCCCCCATACACAATTCAATTTATTTGCTCTAATATAAAAAAATAAAACTCACATCTTTGAAACATAAAACACTTAACAGTAACATTCTGGCAAATTACAGTAAGTGCAGAGGTAAATTGAAAAAAAAATATTGTTATTAAACACCACAGATAATCTAGATAAGATGTTGAATCCATCCTTCCATTGGAGCTGACTTCTGAAGTATAAAAGCTTTTGTATATGTCACTCAAGGAATTTCCTGTGCCCTTGTGATACCCGATGAGTAAATATTTCTGCTACAGGAATAGAATCTGAGAAACAGTAACCGTTCTCTCAGCAGTGATCGCGCTCATTCTCATTAGCTGAAAACCTTTTGCAGTAATTTCTTGTCAGTTAGTACTCTTTTACTCAGATTATCCCTTCAACCAGTCCACTTGATCAGCACGTTATCATTAGCCTAAAATTCCACCACCGGTGTACCATGGCTGCAGTGTGTACTATGTACAGGATGCACTGCAGCAACTCACCAAGGCTTCTTCGGCAGCACCTCCCAAACCCGCGACCTCCACCACCTAGAAGGTCAAGGGTAGTAGATGCATGGGAACGCCATCACCTCCAAGTCCCCCACCATCCTGACTTGGGCATATGTCGTTGTTCCTTCATCGTCACTGGGTCAAAATCCTGGAGCTCCCTACCTAACTTCACTGCTGCAGTTCAAAAAAAGGCCCACCACCTTCTCGAGCAATTAGGGATGGGCAATACTTGCCAGCAATGCCCACATCCCAAAAATGAATTTTTTAAAGTTAGAAAAGATGTAAAAGCTTGTCAGTGCTCACTGGAATAAAGTGCAACATGTATGTTTGCTTGAAATAACCTCGTCAGCTAGATTTTAAAAAAATGCTTTCCCTGTCTCTGCCTCTCACATCTTTGTTTCCTTACATATAATCTTTGGATTTTTGCCAAATTTGGTCTTGAAAACCTTGGTTTGGTTATTTACAGTTGATGAGCTGACTTTTTTTTTGGCTAATGGGTTTCTTTTTATAGCTTACAAATTACTGTTGGCAATACTAGCGGATGCATGGTTAACACTCTCAGATGACATTCATCTGTTATTTTAATGGTAATGTTAAATCATTTATTTTTAATGGATTAACACCTCTTAAAAAAGCAGAGTGTCATGGAAATCTGTTAAATTTTTGTCCACTGATATCAGCAGCAGTAATTTCTAGCCTAATGTTTATCCTTCAGTATCCTTCACTTCTGCTAAAACATAAGAATTGGAGTAGGCCATTCAGCCCCTCGAGCCTATTCCACCATTCCATTAGATCATGGCTGATAGATCTCCATTTACCTGCCTTTGCTCCATAATCCCTTGATACCCTTAGCTAACAAATATCTATCGATACACATCACTGCAAATAGGGTGTTGCTCAGATATTTAACCTTTCATTTTTTTTTATATTTCTGCGCTATGATCCTTCCTGCCCCACCTAAATTTCTCCTCCTTTCCCCTATATCCAGATTGCAGGTAACTTACTTTTTTTATCTACCAGGTGGGAGTGCAGAAGAATAATGGATGGGTTTGCTTTTTCTTAATTCATTTTTCTTTCTTTTCTTCCTTTCTTCTGAGCAAGTGTCTTGCCTCCATGTCCCACTTGGTCTCTAATACCTTTGACTTACATCAAGGGCTTACTAATAAGGGAGGGGTGGTATTAGGAGCAGTGTTCTATCACTGGATATCAAAGCAAGTCAGTGTATGAATACACCACGCAGTGGAGACACTTGGACATCTTTAGCAAACATTAGCAAAGAATTAAGTAAACAAATTTGTCATCCTAGACTTGTTCTTCATTCATTTTCTTTTGATGCTTCCCAGTTAATTTGAAGAAAGTTTAAAGCTTTATTTTTTCTTGTACATAAGAATTTGCATTTCTAAGTGCCTTATCACAATTCTCAGAAACATCTCGAAAAACTTCAAGTACAATTAAAGTACAAGTACAAGTACACTGAAATGCAATAACTGTTGCTACGTAGATTGATGTGGCAGCCATCTTGCATACAGCAAGGTTCCACAAACCACAGTGAGATGAATGAACAGTTAAATCTTTTTTGGTAATGTTGATTTGGAAAGTATGTTGGCCAGGACACTGGGAGTGCTCCCTGTTGTTCTTCAAATAGTGGCATGCAGACAGAAGGGCGCTTGATTAAATGTCATAACTGAGAGATCGCACCTTGGACAATGGAGCACTCCAGCAGTATTGGACATTTGAGTGGAACTTGAAACCACAAACTTTTGGCGTAGAGGCGATTGTCCTACCAACTGATACAAACTGACACTTGTTCTGTTGCATGGACTTTTACACTGCTTTGTGATTCACTGAGTTTTATGTGAAGGTAAGACATTTTTAAAGTGTAGCAATTTCAGAAATTATTTTTGAAACAACAAAGCATTTAATTTTTAGTAGGAATACCTCACTGAACATAGAATTTTTAAAAAAAATCATTTTTACTTACAAGTCTAGGAGGTAACACATTGAGGAGGAGTTTAAAACCTATTGTCTGAGGCAGTCATAATACCACATCTTTCATTTTGAATTAATAATTCATCTGCAAACTGTGATATTAGGTCTCGGAATGGTATCTGTATAGGGGCAATGCACAGCCTGTAGACAAGTGTTACGCTGCCCTCATTGTGGATCATACTGAGCTCATCAGCAAAGGTGCTCTGCGTATGCGTGCTTGGATGCATGCACAGAGGTCTGACTCGCAGGCCAGTGCGCCTTGATGCAAAGGTGGGTGTGCAACTTAAGAATGTGAAAATCACTGCTGTAGAGCACCGAACATCAGTGAACCTTAAAGACCCCGTGCCACTATTTGAAGAACAACAGGGAGCACTCCCTGTGTCCTTGCTGCACTGTACAATATAGCAGAGCCTATTTAAGATTAAATGCGATAAGACAAAATTCCACTTTATCCCGACCTGATTATTGAATGCGTTGAAACCGTTAGCTAATGCGATGGCATCGAGTCGGTAGCCTCACGCTGTTCGAGCTTTATTGCTTTGGGTAGTAGAGGTGCTGTGGGTTGTGAACGCATAATTTAAAAGCAGTCTGTTGGATGTCTTGGAATCTTCTCAAAGAAGTGACACCCGTGCTTGCATTCTCATAACATAAAAAATTAACTGTCCGCAGATATAACTCCGTGTCTGCATTCAAGCTGACGTGTGCAGAGCTGCTTTGTTCCTGAGCTCATTGTGAACCACAATGAGGTGCAGCCAGCAACATAACTTTGTGTCTGCAGGCTATGCATTGCACTGTATAGATACTGTTCCAAGACTGGTATCTATAGCATTACAGCTGTCCAACATCACCGTCTGCAGATTAAGATAATGCATGGCTGAACTGTGCCATCACCAACACTTTTTGGGTTAGGTCACCTGTTCTTGACTAACAGTATCTGATTTTCATATCATGAATTCTGATGATGTAGGTTGAAGTTGCTAAAGGATTAATCGGGATTGTGTCTTATCATAGTTAACCTTAAGTAGGCTCTGCTATATTTTATAGTGCAGCAAAATGCAGCTAGTTCATTAGTTTGGTCCTGTACAGCAGTGATTTTCAAACTTTTTTGTGTGTGAGATCCCTTGCAAATACTGACAGACTCCTGGACACCTTCTCCAATAACATACTCACAGGTACTCGCCGTTCTAACTGGTGAAAGGCAGTGTCGGCAACCCAAAGGGAATCTGTGTTATCATTGCAGAAAGTGTTCTTTTATTAGTGCTCAGCAACAGAAAAAAACATGCTCGTAAATCAACAAATACAGAAATTCATTGGCAGATGGACATCAATCTGACGATCTTGCATAACACTTTAAGATCGCCTCGCAGAACCCCATTTGAAAACTTATGCTTAGGGTACAATATGCACCAGGTAAAAGGAAACATTTCACTCACATCCATTATTCCATGGCCTGTACATGCCTCAGCAACATTTCTGATCGCTGTAAGTTGAGTGAGTTGTGTTCTGACGATAGCAGAAACCTGTGTAGAACGGGTGTAGAGTCTGGAACGCACGCCCAAAGACTATGGCCCGAGGTTCACCGAAAGCTGGGCCTTGGCCCTCATCTGCCTAAAACCGGCGAGCTACAGATGCCAATCGGGCGTCCCAAAGCACCTCGCTGGTCGGGGCCTCAGAAAATTCTGACACTGAGCCGCCACACAGGTAGTTCCTGGAGAGGGGGAGGGAGGCAAGCCCAGGTCAGCAGTAGCCCGCAATACTGGCTCCACATGGCGTAACTTTAAAAAGAAGTTACTTACCCTTTCGTGGGCGGCTTTAAGGATCGCTGGTTAGGCTGCTGTAGATCCAGAAAAACTAAGCAGAGTATACTCCGCCCAGTTTGTGCCAAATTTAGGGTGGTAAAACAGGTGTTAGGACCTTGATTGAAGCATATTCAAGGGACCCAACGCCTGTTTCAGGCAGGCGCCCTGGACGCTTGGAAGTCACCAGCTGCCCCGATCTTCCAAGGGAAATCAGGTGCGTGAGATTGCGCCCGGAAATTGGTTCCCCCAATACTAATTCTTCGCCCAAAAACAGGCGTGATGGGGACCAGTTTCTCCCCCATTATATTGGAGAGTAGGATAAGTTTTGTGGTGTGACTGACTTTCTCAATGTATCAAGCATCTTAGATATAGTCACTATCAGTATCTCATATACCTTCCGTTCATCCTGTCTAGTTGGCATATCGCTCCAACTTGACACGTGTACCAATGTACAGCTTTCCCCATGCAGTGTGTGTTATCTGATGTATGGCTCACATTGGGTGAGAAGCAGTTAATAAAGACAGTTTGGATTGTGTTCGAAATGAACCCCAGTAATGATCAGATGTCTCCGTTAGGAATTGAAGGCTGCAGGAGTTGCTTAAAAATCTGTTTGAAGTGAGCCTCTGTGCATTGCTTCTTCTGGCTCTGTTCTTTGGCTGATGTCAGCTGGGTGGTTGTACAGGAGACTAACATCAGAGGCTGAGATTTTATACAATTCCCATTGGATTTCATGTACCCTTTTTCTCTTTTTTCTTTCTTGAGAATTAGTTAATTCATTTCATGCAATTTCTTTAGGTGGGGGGGGCGAAGGAGGGAAGGGGACATACGGAAATCATTTGAAGATTCTGATGAAGATCTGAATCATTAGATAGGTCTTTTTCTTTTAAAAATCTTTCATCTCTAGGATTTGAACTTCAAAGGGCAGGGGTGATGATTTTTTGAATTCTTTTGATTGTTTTAATTAAAGCAGTGGTAGTGCTTTATATGTTGGCTTAATGTGCTCCAAAAGCATCAAAAGTACATTATACGCAGATCCTTACAAGATAAGGCCGTCATTCCAGACATTGTTTTGACTTTGAATGTAGCGAATTATGCAAATACCTTTGATCGGGATGTGAATTATCATATAGCTCCCTCCCCAATCACTTTTAACATCCCTAGTCATTCATTTCTGATCCATATACATCCTATATGTTAGGTATTTAACCACATTTGATTGGTCAGTTAAAAATGTGACCTATCATGGAATTACAAGATTTGGGAACTGAACCTGTTGTTTATTTCCTCAAAAGGTTTTTTTTAAATGCACCATCACATTACCTCAGTCCCCATCCCATCCATCAAGCAGCATTCACTTTTCAAGCAAAAATGTTCTCTTGAACTTTTGGACAGAAAAATACAAACAGATGTTAAGATTATTGTACCTGTTACTTTTCTAATCATTTGCTTTTCAAAAGAGGTTCCGTTACAAAATCTCCTCTTCAAGGGGGATCCAATTTTGTTTTTCCTGCAAGGTTGTACAAGACAGGTTGAAACAAGTAGGAGAGTATACAAAGTAAACCTAGGAGAAGTGTTAGATGACACCATGCTTGGGTGTTAAAAAGCTATAGATTGCACGAAGAAAAGACTGAGAGAGATGCAGAGTTCCACAGATTTGGAAAAGAATGAGTTGGAGTAAGAAATGACACATTAAGCTTTGATTTCAACTCGGTGAAGATGGCAGAAGGCAGGAAAGTAGGATTAACCTTGTGTACAGTACTTGGAGCCGTCATAGTGATTTTACTCCTTGCACAAGTAGAACGTTTTCTATGATTTGAAAGTACAGTACAAGTTCTGAATGTGCAGGGACTATTCACAGTGTCGTAACAATTGAATTAATGAGATAAAGCGTCGGTCTGAGTTAGTCTTTTGCATACATAAAAAGCCAATTCTGAAGAAACTGTAATAGAGACTAATTAAATAATTAAATATTTTCAGTTGCACTGACAGCAATCTTTGGAAATTAATGTTCCGTGAACAGATCTGACATGAGATGTGCTGAATACTCAATACAGCCCATGAAGAATTTAAGGCGTTTCTAAAAGAACAATGAGTATATTACTCGTGATCAAGCCAACCATGTTTATCATGGAGTATGTTATCCCTTCACTGTCAGTAGCATTGTACCTGTGTAACAGTATCAAATAAGGATTGTTTTCCTTCTGGCTGTGTGCTAGTAAAGAATAAAAAGCATATTACTTCATTACTCCTCATAACGCTGCCTTGTGAACTGCTACAGAATAAGGAGCGTAGTACTCCTGGCAATTCTGTCTTTGTGTATAGATACAAAGTAAGGAATTTATTACACCTTCACTTCTGATTGTGCTGTCCCTGTAAACTGCTACACAAGAATGATTATATTACCCTCTACCCCTGAGAATGCTGCCCCTGCATACTGGTACAGAATAAGAAGTATATTATCCTTTATACTTAGCAATGCTAACTCCTATATACTGATACAGATTAATGAGTGTAGTACCCTTCACAACACATCACAACACCTTTGCTAGCGTTGACCTGCTAAACTTCTCCCTCACCTCTGCCTTTGACACCTCATACCCACTAAATCACTCACTATCTCCCATCCATGATGTTCCTGGGTACACTCATCATCTTCACTCCCTTAAGTCAGAAGGGCATAAATATAAGCATTCTTGGTTCACAACTGATCTAGTCATTCATTGCCAATTCTAGTTTGACCATATCAAGCATACCTCACCATATCCTGTTCTCTTTAGCCAAAACTGCCTACTACCAGGATCATCCTGGAAGGCAAGGGCAACCCAAGCTCTTCTTCTCCATCACCAACCATCTCTGCAAAGCCCTTTTCCTTTTTCCCTCCTTCCCAACTTTCAATATCAAGTGTGAAGAGCTTATGAATTTCTTTGAGACAACCCATGTGTGCAGTGGCCTCTGCTGCTGCCTTCCTTTCTTCTACTTTCGACCTTCTCGCCCAGTGTCTCACCCACTGCAATGCAATCCCCACTTAGGAAGTCCCTGTCCCAGGTCCCACCCCAATTATTTTGATGGCCTTGTAGGGTCAAGTGGAGGCTACGCTCCCACAAAACCATACGGGCAATTATGCCGCAAGGCTAGTACCTGGCATAGATGGGCCCCAGCTAAATTTGTTATTATTATGATCTCTGGCAATGTTTAATCCTGTTTACTGATCTAATAAGGAGTATATCACCCTTTGCTCCTGGTCTGCTGCCTTTGGTTGTCTATAAAAGGTCAGGCAGTTTTAAATGGAAATCTAGAATAAATTACATTTATTGATTATTCAGAAAAAAAAATGCTATACATTGTTTACAGAAAATAAACAAATACCCATTTTTATTTTTCTATCCTCCAAAGAACCGTGGCAGATAAAGGGTTGAGAAGGAATAATGATGCACAGTAGCTTAGCTGTTCTGTTCTGTGATGCTCCTTCAAAGATTTGAATACAAATGAGATTTTTAATGGTATCTGAGATAAAGATGCAACCCTCAGATTATTGTTAAATGAGGATTAAATTTACATTTCTGGATACTAGGACATGATGAGGACTGCATTTAAAGGAAAGTTAGAATTTCGTATATGCATATATTTCAGACATGTGCTCAAGATTTCAAGAGTTTGTATATTCCATTTGCTTAGCCTAGCCTTGAACTAATGTACAGCCATCAAATCTTACAGCGCTAAACAATGCTACATTGTAAAATCATCTAGCTTTCGAATTCATTGCATTTTTAATATTTTTGTCCGGATGTTTACAGGTTGACTACCTTCCAACCTACAATTAATGATAGTCAGACGTCTACTCATAAATCTGATGTTCTGACTGGGTGGTTTTAATATTACCAGTGCAGAGTCCTTAATGATGCTCAGTCAATCTGCTCATGCCTTGGCGACTGAGTTTAGCTCTGGGAGCTAGAAAGGAAGTGGCAAATCTGCTGTCAGCTAAACTTGTCACAAGATATAGGCTGGCATTGAGACTAAATAGGTGTCTCAAAATCTAGAGTGTAGTTTATTTAAATCATATAATGAAAGGATGAACTTGCATTTATATAGCGCCTTTCACAACCTCAGGACGCCCCAAAGCTCTCCGCAGACATTGAAGTACTCGTTGAAGTGCAGTCACTGTTGTAATGTAGAGAATCGCAGACACCAATATGTGCACAGCAAGATCCCACAAACAACAATGAAAAAAATGATCAATTAAACTGATTTAGACATGCTGGTTGAGGGATAAATGTTGGCCAGGAATACTGGGAGAATACTCCTACTTTCTTAGAATAGTGCCATTGAATCTTGACCTTGAGAGGGCAGACGAGAACCTGGTTTAATATCTCATCCAAAAGAGGGCACCTCCGACAATACAGCACTCCCTCAGTACCACACTTGAATGTCAGCTGAGATTTTGTGTTCAAATCTCGGAAGTGAGACTTGAACACTCGACTTTCTAACGCAGGTGAGAGTGCTACCAACTGAGCCATGACTGATACCTGTAATCGATCTGTGGTGTTGCACACGGGTAGTCAAGATCGAGTGTAGTCTTCAGGGGATTTGGGGTTAGAGGGCAAGGGATAATTGGACCAGGGAGCTAAGATACAATTCAATCAACATTTTAAAGTCATACATTCTGGCCAAATCTTTCTCTATTTTTGAAAATTTTATCTTTTTGTTATTTGTATTTAAATAGCAATACTTATGGCAATTTGGGAAGCGGAGAAGTAGAATTAGTTGGAGCATAGGAGTTTCTCTCCAATTCAGGGAGAGGAACTGGGAGATGCAAAACTGAGGTGTCACATCATTACATATAATTACAGCAGAACATATTTATATGAGCAGCCTCCATTATAAATATGGACATAGGAATTTATAATGGGAAAAAATTGATGCAAAAATCTGACAAAAACATGACAATAGGAAGTGCATGCAGACATAAGATTTTTAATATATTATGGAGAGATTGTACACTCTAACAGAGTAATCCAAATTAATGGTTCTGATATTCACAATCTATTTTCACTTTCATGTTTATAACAAATATAATAATGCTTCACTTGTATAGTGCCTTATCACACTGAAACATTTCAAAGCACCTCACATAATTAATAACTTTTGAAGTGCAGTAGTTGTTGTTATGCAGGCAAGCACGAGCCATTCTGTGTCACCACATTCCACGACCAATAATGACATGTATGACCAGATCATTTGTTTTTTTGATATTTGTTAAGGGAGGAATGTTTGCCAGGTACAGGACGAGATCCACACTCCTCTTCAGGTAGTAACGTGGGAACTCTAACGTCCACCTGAATCACTGAAACAGGGAGATGGGACCTCATTTTAACAAATAATGGATGAGTCCCTCATGTACACAATTAAATTGTTTTTTAATTCACTGCCACCCCTCTGTTCTCCTACTTAAGAGTTTTATTGATGCTTTGTATTTTCTAAAATTCTTTCCAAATGACACAGATGTCACACCAAGATGGCTCCTTTTAACAAAACTGATTTTCATTTACATAATGCCTTTAATGTAGAAAATGTTCTAAGGCCCTTTATAGAGTTAGGAGAGATGATGAAAAGCACCATCTAGTAGTTAAGTTTTAAGGAAGTTTTTACGGGTGGAGAGAGAAGTAGCAATGTGAAGGGTTTTAGGGTGTGAGTTCTAGAGAGTAGAGCCAAGATGATTAAAAGCTATGTCACTGATGATGGTACGGAGTGAAGAAACAAATATTCAGGAGGCCAGAGTCCGAAGACCAAAGGACACGAGTGGAAGTTTGTCTGGAAAAGCTTGCAGAGGTAGGGTGGGTCAAGGACATGAAGAACCTTGTAAGGTTGAAGATTTTGACTTTGATGCACTGGGGTGGGTGGTGATGGGTCAAAGGAGTGGGATGATGGGTGTGTAGAACTTAGTGGGGATAGCAGAATTTTGGAAGGGTCGCAGTTTTTGTTGAAGCTAGGTAGGCCAGCAAAGCAGGCAATGGAAAAGTCAGATCTAGAGGGACTGAAATCATAGAATAAAGCTTTGGTGGCAGTGGGAGAGGTGGAGGCAGAAGAGGAAGTAAGTGTTGATAGTTAGGATATGGGGCTGGAAGCTCAGCTCTGAATCAAACAGACCATCAAGATTATGCAGCGTCTGATTCAGCCTGACTGAAACATCCGGGAGGTAGATTGAATGAGAGGCAACAGTATGGAGTTTTTGATAGGAGTCAAGTAATACAGCTTTGCTCTCCCCATTGTTCAATTGGAGAATTTTCTGGCTCATCCATGAGCAAAAAAGCACTTTAGCAGCACAGAGGAGGTTGAGAGTCAGGGGAAGCAGTGAAGAGATAGATCCGGGTGTCATTGGCATACACAGGAATCCCATGCTAAAGGTGATGTTACCAAGGGGAGGTGAAGGAGGACAAGAATTGATAGCATGCTGTAGTCATAGTTATAGAGAATAATGTTGGTGATTTACACTGGTTTGGTCTCAGTGCTGTGGGCTGGGTGGAACCCATACTGAAGGATTGTGAAGCATGAGTCGTGTAAGAGGTGGACATGGAGCTGGGAGACATATATAAGGGCTATGAAGAGGAATGGGAGCTTAGAGATGGAAGCAGTAGTTGGAGAGGAAGTCAAGGGTGGGTATGCTAAGGAGGGGGGATGATGATAGAAATTTTGAAAAGAAGAAGAAAGGCATCTAAGTGATGGGAGCTATCTGCAGTGTCACTGGAGAAGGAAAGGTAATTGGGTGATCAGGATATGGGTAGGTAGAGGATTCAGGGAGCAAGATGTGGACCTTGTGAAAAAGATGAATTTACAGAAGAGGAGCTGTTATAAAGTGATACGGTGTTGGATCTAGAGTGAGGGAGTGGTTGTGGGGTCAAGGACAGTGGGCAGAGGATGAAAGTTGAGGTATCTGCATGGATAGTCTCAATCTTTGACACAAA
This sequence comes from Heptranchias perlo, assembly GCF_035084215.1. Lineage (NCBI taxonomy): Eukaryota > Metazoa > Chordata > Chondrichthyes > Hexanchiformes > Hexanchidae > Heptranchias > Heptranchias perlo. The sequence continues at coordinate 22,048,664 of NC_090338.1, forward strand.
GAAGTCAATAAATTCCTTACACTTGGTCTGAGAGGTCAAGGTGGAGGGGCAAGACGAGATGGTCAGTTGTTTACAAGAGGAGTCTAGGATTGTTCGTTCATTCCAAGAATGATCCTTTGCAGTAAGAGTTGGTTGTAATGAGTGAGATTCAGTTTTTCTTGAAATGGTCAAGTAAGACCTGTCAATGAGCAATGAGACCCGCCATGTACCAGCTGTACTAAAGTCTGCATCCCTCAGACCACAGGGTGCAAAGATGGAAACTGTACCAGAGGATGGGAGACTATGGCCCCAATATTTACGGGGAGGTGAGGAGGGAGCGGGGGCACATGTCAGTGGCTGGCAAACCCAGGAATAACCGGAAGGCGGAGGTCCTGCCGAATCTAACGGCAGGACCTCCGTTAGATTCCCAGCAATTGAGAAGAATGGGGGTGGGGGACATGGAGCACGGCAGCGAGGAAGAGGAAAGAGATCGCGCGGGGGGAGGTGGAGGTCACCCGGGGGGAGATCTGAATATCACTGGGGTGGGGTCGGCAGATCTTGGGGAAAGAGAGATCGGGGTGGATAGAGATTGCCACAGAAGATGTGCTTGGGGGGCCGGGGGGAAGCACTCCTGCTTTTCCGGAGCCACAAGCAGTGCTGGAAAAGCACTTACCTCCTGGATCCGGCAGCTACCGCCTCCCTTCAGGTGCCGGGTTTTCTGAGTCCTGGGAAACCATCGAGGGGGAGTTAAAATGACCCCCTAACTTGGTGGAAACAAAGGCAAGGAAGGCAGAATCAAGGGAACTTTTGAGCAGGTCAGCAATGTCATGGAGGGTAGAGGGAGACTCAGAATGTCAGTAGTCTCATCCAAGAGTTTTGTGCATGGTGAAGCCTTGTTTACAAGAGAGCAAATGTTTTGTAGGGTTATACAAAGAAGGCTGGTGGTGGATAACCTACAAGATGGAGAGAAGTGGAAAAGAGATGGGTGGGGTTGGGGTTGGGGTTAGATGAGTAAGGTTAATCCTTGGGGAGTTAACTGGGGAAGTTGCTCCTTAATGCCCAATTTGAATTTTTGATCATTGTGTTGAGGGTTTTTTTTCAGAACAATGCCTGCTTCCTGCAGACTATCATGTACTTCCAGTTTGTAAGCTATGTTGCCCCATCCCCATAGATCACGCATGACCCCAAGGAGTTGAGTGATGTACTTCTCCCCATCTAGGGATCTCTGTACATTCTATTTGAACTGGTTGGCTACATGTATATAAGGATCTGCCTCTTCAGTTTAAAATTCTGTGCTCCCATCACCCATGATAGACAACTCATTTCTGTTCTTTTTCCAGAGAAAGAAAAATGTCACCTCACCTGTGGTGAAAAACTACAATGTCACAAACTGAGGTAATACCAAACATAAGATTTCCAGTGACCTCATTACTACGAGCTCCGCTGCTACAGACTCTGCTGTTTATGACTAACCTCTTTGTTGCTTCTGGTGGAAATGGATTTCTGCCATCCCCACAAATTTGTAATGAGGATGTTTGGTTGTTAAAAGTGGCGAGAGGAGTCAAGGAGTTCACACTGCTAGTTAAAGTTACACATTGCAATTTAACACTGTTAAAATAGAATTGGAATCTCCTGGAATTCTAGTCTGTCATACTTGTTAACGCTTTAATAATTGAAATGAAAACACACAGTCTTCATCTGGTAAGTTATTTGCCTCCAATTTTCTTCTGGAGGTGGTGACTCATAGTGAACAGCAATTTCATGCATGCCAGAAGCACTTTGGTATCTTGCCAAACTGGCTAATCTTAAAGTGTGAGCTTGGGCAGCAAGTGTCAGTAGGCCATTCAGCTGTTAGTGAGAGAGTATTATAGGTCAGCCTGATCCTGTCATTTTAATAACGTCACATCGATACACATGCACTTTCACTGGATAACAATCAGGAGCACAAAGTCAGGCTGATTTCCTTCCCCATCTACCTCAGAGATGTTTGAAGCCAGCTGTAGTGCCCTCACCACAGCTGTGGCTGAAAATGTATTTATTTTGAATTATTATTTATTTATTATAAATATCACTTCATTTTTTAATGCTTTCATTGCCAATTTTCTCCATTAGTTATTCTCCTCCCCTCCCCATTGCATAAGGTATTGACTCCAATATTAAGTATGGTTCCACAAGCATCAGGTATCCGCTTGGGCCTCGTGGCCATCCAGCCTAGCTAGCTAGTGCCAGCAAACTAGCCGCAAGAAGCATTACAGCCCAGCTTGATCCCATCATTATCCAATGCCCGCAGGTATGCCCCATAGCACGCTTTACTCAATAGTGATCAAGAGGAGGAACCCCCCACTAATGCCCCTACGAACCCAAGATCCCTGCCAAAATTGGTTAATTCAGCACAGATTAGTGACCGAATCTGGGCCATATCTGGTCTGTATGGCTCACCTATCACTGGGGAGCCATATCATTCGGAAAATAAGTATTTGTTTTTCCTCCATTCACATGCTGCTATTTTGATGACTTTCCCATAATTCAGTTAGTAATTGCACCAGCCATTATAGTACTGACTTGTATAGACCAGGAAGATCTTAAGTTTGATCGCTGGCCTATGCTGAGTTGGCATTACAATTAGCTGAGGTGCCCCTTGGGATAGGAGAGGGAAAAAAACAACCAAGGTTCTTGCTCCTGATTATTTTCCAAGGATTCCTGCTGAAATGTGCACGTCTGTGCTATCAGATTGATCTCAGCTGTGATGCCCATCGTAGTTGCATTGAAACTACAGTACAGAAACAGGCCATTCGGCCCAACTGGTCTATGCCAGCGTTTATGCTTCACATGCGCCTCCTCCCTCCCTACTTCATCTAACCCTATCAGGATACCCTTCTATTCCTTTCTCCCTCATGCTTCTCTAGCTTCCCCTTAAATGCATCTATGCTATTTGCCTCAACTACTGCTTGTGGTAGCGCAGTCCACATTCTTACCACTCTGGGTAAAGAAATTTCTCCTGAATTCCATATTATATTTATTAGTGACTATTTTATATTAATGACCTCTAGTTTTGAAATCTCCCACAAGTGGACACATTTTCTTTACGTCTACCTTATCATTATCTTTATAATTATCATTATCAAGTCACCCCTCAACCTTCCCTTTTCTAGAGAAAAGCGCCCCAGCCTGTTCAGCCTTTCCTGGTAAGGATATCCTCTCAGATTTGATATCATCTTTATGAATCTTTTTTCACCCTTTCCAATGCCTTTATATCCTTTCAGTATGGTCTAACCAAGGTTCTATACAAGCTTAACATAACTTCTTTGCTTTTCAATTCTATCCCTCTAGAAATGAAATCTCGTGCATGATTTGCCTTTTTTATGGCCTTATTAACCTGCATCAATACTTTTAGTGATTTGTGTATCTTTACCCCGAGATCCCTTTGCTCCTCTACCCCATTTAGACTCTTATTATCCAAGCAGTATGTGGCATCCTTATTCTTCCTATCAAAATGCACCACCTCACATTTATCTATATTGAAATTCATTTGCCAATTGCACACCCATTTTGCAAGTTTATAAATGTCCTCTTGCATTTTAACGCATTCTTCCTTTGTATTAACTACACCTCCCAATTTTGTGTCGTCCCCAAATTTTGCAATTGTACTTCCAATTCTCAAAACCAAATCGTTAATGTACATTGTGAACAACAGTGGTCCCAGCACCGATCCCTGTGGAACACCATTTCCCACCTTTTGCCAGTCTGAGTAGCTACATTTAACCCCTAGCCTCTGTTGAACAGCCTAACGACACTCACTAAAGAATGATCATTTGGTCAAGTTACCAGAGGACTGCCAGTGGCTGTGAATTACACCCAAGGATAAGTCACTGCTTTCAGGAAAGGAAAGCAAAAAAAAGTTATTCTTCCTTGGCTCTGTTGCTACCATTTCCAAGTTCAAAGTGGGAGGCCCTGGTCTCTCTCCACACACTTTTTCAATCCTATGCTCTGAGTTGCATGAGAGCAACACTGAGTAGCGCTGAACTTCATTCTGTTTTTCCTTTCTCTTCCTCACTGGTGTAGGAGGGGCTCAGAGAATCATCCTGCTACATGTCACAGACCTTTAATACACCAACACAGGAGCCATCAAAACCAGAATGCTGAATTTCAGGAAAGGAGGGTCACAACATTTAACACACATAAAATAACATGCTCCGAAATCGCTGGGAGGCAGCGTTAATTTGAGCCTGCATTAGCATGAACTTAGCCAAAAGCTGCCGAACCATCTGTGTGCTCGGAGTAATTTACATATGAGATTGGAAGAGGGGAAACAAAAGTATTATTAGGAACAGGAAAAGGGCTGGTGGCCAACAAGTCCATCCCTTTTTCAAAGATTGACACCACCTTCCCACTTCTCTCCATATCTCTCAATCCTAACTCTGTCCATAAATGCATCTAATTATCTCATTAATCCATTTATATAATCTGTTTCAGTGGCCTTCCCTGGTCACTATTCCATGATTCTATTACCTTTAGGGTGAAAATTTGTGACAGACTTTCCTTTTTTATTGCAGTTGTTCTTTTGCGACAACATATTATGGTATTTAATACATTACATTTGTGGTATACAATATATAAAGTGTACCTGATGCGGAGTAGCACTGAGTCTGCCGTGATGAGTGATTTGTGGATAATCATGGAGCGTGATTTTGAAGTATGACTATGATGTGGTTGTGTGTACTGTTCCATTTACCCATTGATTCAGTTCTGATTAGGTTTTTAGGTACAGCCGTTGCTTTGTGAGTTGTCATACTCGGGTAGGGTGAAGCAGTCCTCTTGTGTTATTGTATGTCTTGTGTGTAGAGAACAATGCCAGACAGAAGACCAGGAACTATGGTCAGAGTTTTAAAAATGTTGCCTAATTCAGTCTGAATGAAACAAGATTTTCCACGGGCTGGGAACCCAGGTTGATTGGATTGGAAGGGGATGGGAGTTCCTGTTACCAAAGGATTTAATATCTTCATCATCAATGAGCTGCAAGAATCTTTCAACTGTAATCTCTTATCCTTAACTTTCTCATATTTATCTTACTGTCCTCTGGTAAATGAACAATTTAGATCAATTTTGACTCTTCCCTTGATAATCTTGAAAAGAAATAGGGGACAGGATGGCAAATGGTCTTTTGATTTGGACACTCCCGACACTCAGAGGGTGGTGAACCTGTGGAATTCTCTACCACAGAAGACAGTGGAGGCCAAGTCATTAAATATATTCAAGAAGGAGGTAGATATATTTGTTAATGCTAAAGGGATCAAGGGATACGGGGAAAAAGCGGGAACAGGGTACTGAGTTAGACGATCAGCCATGATCATTTTGAATGGCGGAGCAGGCACGAAGGGCCGAATGGCCTACTCCAGCTCCTATTTTCTATGATTCTATGGTAAAAAATTGCCCCATCGGGTGTCAGAATATCCGGGCAGCCAGTTAGGCCACTGTTTTAGATGGTTGATACAGATTAATATGCATTTTTGTTGTTATTATTGAAATATTTAAAAACATCATGAAAAATGTATATTTTTATGCGGAAAGTGGAGTATTTCTGAAAAGGCATAATGTGCAACAGTTACTGGCCACTGAGGTTTCAGCCAAGCTCTCCATAATCCCTGGTGATAGAAGTTTCTAGCAGCCTTTTCTATCTAGACCAGTCAAGACGTCCCAGCACATAACTTCCGTTGCTGCATTTGCAAAATTCAGATCATAATAAAAAATTTATAATCCCCAAGGATTTTTTTCTTCTTCTCTTTGATACGTTCTGTAAGGTCGTACAGTGATTATAGTAATGTGCATACCATACGCATTTTTTGTGGTAGCATATCCCATGAATGCATGCAACTGCCCACCCGAGTCTCAGTCAGCTTTCGAGATTTCGGGTATAATTTGGGAGGAGTTGAGCAATGTGCAAGCTCTGATGCCAAGCAGGAAGTTGAACGTAATTATTGTGATGGGCAAGCTCAGCAGCCAGGAGGTACTGAAAACATCTGCCAGCATCATAGCCATCAACAAGAGTGGTTGGGTCCAAAGGCTGCTCCTCATCAATAATGTGGGTAAGCATAAACCCATTCGCATGCGCTTGGAGATTTTCAGCTAGTGGGCTGCGATCAGATCCTGATTCATTGTGATAGTTGTAACTCATGCGATTATGCAAAAATGTGCTGTACTATGGGTACCGTAGTTCTTCAAGGGCAAGATGACCTGTTAAAGTACGATAAGTTACAATTATTCATCTTTAGTTTTGGGTGAATTTTGTGCTGCTCGTGATGAACGACCTCAGTCGGGGTTTGAACTGGACAGTCCAGTTTTCGAGCTGGCCACCCATTATTCTCATTACTGACAACCAAACAGCATTACTACAAAATCAAAAGCAAAATACTGCGGATGCTGGAAATCTGAAATAAAAACAAAGTGCTGGAAATACTCAGCAAGTCAGGCAGCACCTGTGGAGAAAGAATCAGAGTTAACATTTCAGTTCGATGAACTTTCGTCAGAGCTGACCGTCCGTCTTAGGACCAACTGACACATGTTCAACTGCTGTTCGCATGGTACCCTTCTCCACTTCGGCCTTCGAAGTTCTCATTTGAATATTTGCTACTACCACCAAGGTCATAAAAACATAAGAAATAGGAGCAGGAGTAGGCCATCCGGCCCCTCGAGCCTGCTCCGCCATTCAGTAAGATCTCGGCTGATCTTCCACCTCAGTTGTCTCAACTCCACTTTCCCACCCCATATCCCTTGATTCCCTTAGTGTCCAAATATCCATCAATCTCAGTCTTGAATATACTCAGCGACTGAGCATCCACAGCCCTCTGAGGTAGAGAATTTCAAAGATTCACAACCCTCTAAGTGAAGAAATGTTTCCTCGTCTTGGCCCTAAATGGCTGACCCCTTATCTTGAGACTATGACCCCTAGTTCTAAACTCTCCAGCTAGGGGAAACAGTCTCTCAGTATCTACTCTATCAAGCCCTCTAAGAATTTTATACATTTCAATGAGATCACCTCTCAGGTGATCCACTTGAAACATTAACCCTGTTTCTTTCTTCACAGATGCTGCCTGATTTGCTGAGTATTTCAAACAATATTAGTAGTTTTACATCCCTGTATTAAAATACGCACAAAGAGGTCCGCCCTGCAATCTAGTTTTGGACTGGACAGAAAGTAGTGACCCTCTTCGTGACAATTGCAGTTTAACTGTGATGCTGCAGTACATAATGGGCAAAGCATCCAATCACAATCCTTAAATCCCACCTGCAGCTCTGTTCAGTTTTGAGCTGGGCAAAAGGTGGCAGTCCTCTCCCAAGCCAGGGATACTGAGGTCTGTTATACATCCTGACCATTGCCTTGGCTGAGATTAGCTACCCCAGTACAGCTTGTCAATTTTTTATAAAACATCTTTCAAGAGCATTGTATCTTGTAAATGTTTAGTAAAATACCTCCAAAACAAACCACCTCCATTAGTAATGAACATAACAGCACTGTGGGAGTACCTTCACCACACGGACTGCAGCGATTCAAGAAGGCGGCTCATCACCACCTTCTCAAGGGCAATTAGGGATGGGCAATAAATGCTGGCCTTGCCAGCAACGCCCACATCCCAGGAACGAATAAAAAAAATGCAGCATTTGCAATAAAGGGGATTTTCACATATATATTTTTATTTTATCACTGCTTTGAAGAAGAACTGTCCCATATGTTGTCCTTTTAAAAGCAAGGAGCTTGAAAATGTCCATGAAGCTGAACGCAGGAAGTGATACTCGTTTGGCCTGAGTTCCTTTAGTAATTAAAGCCGCCAGTATATCATGGAGACAAAAAGTTAAATGTGTGTCCTGCAGAGGTTAATATGGATGTAAAAGTGAGCCAGGGATTGACGGATATTGAATTAACAGCCCATTTCCTGTAAGTATATGTTTTCTGCTTTTTTTCGCTGTGCTGTTGTTTCTGGGTGAAAGTTGCCAATGCTGGAAATTGAAATCTTTTCCATGTTGCAGTTGGCCATTGGATTTATCACACACTTGAACTCCAAATTTGAAGTGTGGTTGGCTGATGGGTTGTCACATTGCAGATGAGAGTAGGCATACATTTCGAAGTAGAGAGATAAGCAAACTGATGTGCAAGTGCATATATCTATATACATTGTGAGAAGTCTTGTAAATGGTGCACGTTTCCTGTGTATGACCCTTACTTCCTGTTGTCACAATTTTCTATCACCATTTTTATGCTAGTGTTTTGTAATGGCAAAATCCTGCCTCAGCATATCAACTTTTTATTATGGCAAAAAGCTATGTCAGCATTTTTATAATGGGGAAAGAAACAATCAGCTTGTCACACCACTAGGTTACACCTCACCCCTTACATTGCCTACTTGCTCACACATATTTTAAAAATCAATCTTCGCTTTAGCCCACTCCCTACTTAGTCCACATTAAATTACATTTTATATAAAATAAAGGTTGCTCTGCCCCACCACTGTCTCGGGCAGCCTTGCTGCACTCTCCTGCTCCTGGCTCAATCTGCCTCTGGCCCACCACTGCCTGCCTCTTCCCCCTCTGCTTGTATCCTTAAATTTTATTAAATCACACACAGCAGTTCTTCAGTTTTAAAAGCACAATTATTATATTTCCTGAGTCAGCCTTCTCTCCCTGCCCCAAATTCCAAAGGCAGATCCCATGCAATGGCCACCTTTCTTGTGGCTTTGATGCTCTAGCTCCATCCCCCATGTGCTGCTCTTCTCTGCTCCCTTTTTGGGTCTGGGGACAAACATACAACAGTTCAGTGCTCTACTGCAGTATTTTTTACAGTCTGCTCAAGTGTTGTTATGTTTGTTTTCTAGGCCTTCCATTAATGCTATTAGAGTGCTCTTCCCTTGGGGTCCATTAGTCTTGCCAAGTAATATAAAACAGAGTACTTTGAATAAAGCACAGACCTATATTTGCTCCATTAATGTATTACTTCACTGGTACCTGTTTCTCCATTAATTTATTACTTTGCTGGTCCCCACTGCAGTATTAATTTATTGGGCCGGATTTTGTTGTGGGCGGGGAACAAATGGCGCCTGTCGCTTGTTGGACTTGGACGTGCCCATCGACTTTTCATAGGTTTTTGCACTGCAAGTTCCTCTTATCTGGTCCTCATTCCAACACAGCAACCTCTCCCAGGCATCTGTGTGCTGTGTGAACAGGGCAAAGAATTGTCTAATCCCCATAACCAATCAGATTGAAGCATGTTAATGAGCAGCGCAGACACAGAACCATGAAGTGTAAGTTAGAATAGTAAATTCAATGTAAAATCAGTTACAGAAAGCAAAATAAAGAGAGGGTAAGAAATATTGAATTAAGAGACAGAGATAAGAGGCAGAAAGAAAAAGTAAAAAAAATAAAAATTAAAACTTTTTTTTAAATGTCCAACAACAATTAAAATGTGAAGGAATGAGACTCCACACTTGTAAAAGTAAATTTTCAGTGCCAGAAAGGTTGTTTGTCAGTCATTAAGACTTACCACACTGTTAAAATTTTGCTTAGACTAAAAAAACTAGATGTACCTTTTTCTGGCGCGATTAATTTGTTTCCAGCAGGGCAGTGCAGGAACTTCGTTGTAGTCATTTCAACGGTGAGTCAGCCGGTGAGACCTCCTTCTGTGAAGCTTCTGGACGAGCAGGGCATCTGGTAGAGGAACTTCCGGATTTCTGCGTTTAACCACCCATGTGCAGTTGCCAGAACTTCCACTACCATTTGTACTGAAATAACGGTGAGTGCTGTTAGGCTCGCTGTTATTTTGAGAGCAAATTCTGGGCCATTAATTCACCACTGCTCACTGCTGTATGAATTTATTAGTTCACTGGTGTGTGATGCTGTAGTAATTTATCCATTTGCTGGTATGCCTGCTGTTTTATTAATTTATGAATATACTGATGCCCACTGCTCCATTAATTTATTAGTTAACTCGTGCCCCCATTGCTGTATTCACTTATTAATTTACTGGTACATTCTGCTTGCAGATTTATTGTTTCAGTCATGACCAGTGCTTTGTTAATTTATTAATTCACTGGTGCCTGCTTGGTTGTGCTGCAATGTTCACAAAACAAAAGTCTTGCATTTATATAGCGCCTTTTACGACCTCGACATCCCAAAGCACTTTACAGCCAATGAAGTACATAAGTGGCCTTTTGTCATGCATGTTGTTTCTCTACTCATTATTTTTGTCACAATTTATAGTCTTCATTTTATTCCATTAATTTTTAATGTCCACGTCATGAAAGTGCCAGCTTCTGTCGTCTGCTGTTTTAGGCTCTGCTATCATCATATTCCATTGGGACATGGAGATAAACCTTGTCAAAACTGTAGACCTTGGCTCTCCATATGCAATGCCACAGGAGAACAATTAGAATATATTATAACTTGCATACCACTAGCACCTGTGTGCATCACACCTCGTGCCTCACACCTCATGCATCACACTTGGGCATCATACCTTTTACATGCAGATTTTTTTTTGTCATACTTGCATCTGACTGAATCAAGTTTCATATTCATAAAGCAGCAACAAATCACCACCAAACAGGTAGGGAATACATGAATCGGAAAGTACCAAACAGGAATGAAACTACCAACATGAAGTCACAAAAACTATAACTTAAATGGGCAGTCAGTAACAGCTACCAATAAACACAAGGAAAAGCTGAATTCATCAAAATACTCCAAAAGAAAGTTTGTGAAGTGGGTTTGAGCCACCATCTTGAATTTTCCAGCTGAAAATTTACAGATTGAGGTAACATTTATAACTTTCGAACTCGATTCCTGACCCAAACAGTGTATCATCTTTTAGAGACACCGAGAGAGAACAGGAACAGAGACATGAACTAACGGCTGACTGGATGTGACAAATTGGATCCAAAATTGGCTCAGTGGCAGGAAGCAAAGGGTGATGGTCGACGGGTGTTTTTGCGACTGGCAAGCTGTTTCCAGTGGAGTGCCGCAGGAATTGGTTCTAGGTCCTTTGCTTTTTGTGGTATACATTAACGATTTGGACTTAAATGTAGGGGGCATGATTAAGAAATTTGCAGATGAAACAAAGATAGGCCGTGTGGTTGATAGTGAGGAGGAAAGCTGTAGACTGCAGGAAGATATCAATGGACTTGTCAGATGGGCAGAAAACGGGCAAATGGAGTTCAATTTGGAGAAGTGTGAGGTAATGCATTTGGGGAGAGTAAACAAGGCAAGGGAATACATAATAAATGGGAGGATACTGAGAGGTGTAGAGGAAGTGAGGGACCTTGGAGTGCATGTCCACAGATCCATGAAGGTAGCAGGACAGGTAGATAAGGTGGTTAAGAAGACATATGGAATGCTTTCCTTTATTAGCCGGGGCTTGTTTCCATGTTGTAAACTTCTATGATTCTATTAGGAGGTTAAGGGGTGATCTTATAGAAGTCTATAAAATAATGAGGGGCATAGATAAGGTCGATAGTCAAAATCTTTTCCCAAAGGTAGGGGAGTCTATAACGAGGGGACATAGATTTCAGGTGAGAGGGGAGAGATACAAAAGGGTCCAGAGGGTCAATTTTTTCACTCAAAGGGTGGTGAGTGTCTGGAACGAGCTGCCAGAAGCAGTAGTAGAGGCGGGTACAATTTTGTCTTTTAAAAAGCATTTGGACAGTTACATGGGTAAGATGGGTATAGAGGGATATGGGCCAAGTGCAGGCAATTGGGACTAGCTTGGTGGTATAAACTGGGCGACATGGACATGTTGGGCCGAAGGGCCTGTTTCCATGTTGTAAACTTCTATGATTCTATGGAATATAAAAGCGGGGAGGTTATGCTGGAACTGTATAAAACACTAGTTAGGCCACAGCTTTGAGTACTGCACACAGTTCTGGTCACCACATTACAGGAAGGATGTAATTGCACTGGAGAGGGTGCAGAGGAGATTTACAAGAATGTTGCCAGGACTGGAGAATTTTAGCTATGATGACAGATTGGATAGGCTGGGGTTGTTTTCCTTGGAACAGGAGGGTGAGGGATGATTCGATTGAGGTATACAAAATTATGAGGGGCCCACACAGAGTGGATAGGAAGGACCTATTTCCCTTAGCGGAGGGGTCAATAACCAGGGGGCATAGATTTAAAGTGATTGGTATAAGGATGAAAGCGGAAATGAGGAATTTTTTTTCACCCAGAGGGTGGTGGGGGTCTGGACCTCACTGCCTGTGAAGGTGGTAGAGGCAGAAACCCTCAACTCGTTTAAAAAATACCTGGATGTGTACCTGAAGAGCCGTGACCTGCAGGGCTACGGACCAAATGCGGGAAAGTGGGATTAGGCGGGGTGGCTCGTTTCTCAGCCGGCGTGGACACGATGGCCCAATGGCCTCCTTCTGTGCTGTAAATTTTCTGTGATTCTATGGATTCCAATTCCGTCCCAGGTGATTGTTAACAACGAGAGCGATTGTGGGCTTAAAACAGGGGTGGGACCTCTTTTCATTTACCTCCAGATTTAATTTTGCTTTCTTAAGAGAGAGTGGAGGAATGAACTTTAACAGAAACATTTTGCAGACTTGGTGCAAATCTGAAAACAGGACTGGTCTGGGATTGTTAATGTTGTTTTGTCCAGATCAAAAATCAGACCCCTTGATCAACGGACCAATTGGAGCAATCGTAGTGCAGCATCTTCTCCTCTAATCTATGTTTTTTGAAGAGACGCAGAATGGACTGGGGCTGTCAGCACACCTTTTCTAAACAGACACAGACACTGCCTGAAATAGCCATCATGCTAAACATGTTATAAGTGGCACCTTTGTAATTGACTCCTATAGTACTGGAAAATGGTTAGCTCCATTTTCCCGATATAGGCAGCTGCCCGTGATAAGCATGGACGGTATAAGTGGTGGGGACTGTACTTTTAAACACTTCCCCAACAGTGGAAGTAAGGCTAGCTGGTCTATAATTTGATGGTTTATTCCTCGCCCCTTTTTTAAAGATGGGAATCACATTTGCTACTCTCCAATCCTTTGGGATTTGGCCTGAGTCCAGAGAACTCTGAAAAATATCCACAAGAAGACTCAATTCCTTGAGCCAATTTGAGCCAATTCCTTCAGAACCCTGGGGTGAAAGTTGTCACACCCAGAAGCTTCATCAACCTCCCTAATGTGTCCACTCTTGTGATTTTAACATTTTTGAGTCTGCATTCATTTTGAAACTGTTCCTTTCCTTAACATTTAAAAATGTTGCACGTTTTCTCTTTCTCCCTTATGTCTTTCACGACTTTGTTAGTGAGCCAATCTGGTCTTCCTCTTTTATTCTGTCCCTGACCTATTTCAGGGATAAATTCCTTTTGCATCTTAACATACGAACATCTTAAAGTCTATCTCTTTGAAATTATACCCACATCTTTTCCTTCCAGCATCTCTTCTCATATTACCGTTGCCATGCATTCTCTCAAAATCAGCTTGTTTAAAATTTAGCTTTTTAATTGGCTTCCTTTTGTTTTCAACCATCATGTTTATCCAGAGTGTCAGAACATCATGGTCACTAGATCCCAAATGTTCCCTTACTTCTACTTTGCTTATTGTTCCCTTGCCATTCGTTAGAACTAAATCCAATATTGCATTCCCCTTGTGGGTTCCTTAGTGTACTGTTTTAGAATCAAGTCCCTCATAATTTCAATAAATTCAAGCTCACATGCTGACTGTCCCCATTGTGCACTGCAGTCAATATGAGGAAGGTTGAAATCCCTCAGGATTACTCGACTACTAGACTTGGCACTCATCTGTCTTATCGTCTCCCATAAAACTGCATCAACCTCCCTTTTGATTATTTGATGGCTTGCAGCATATTCCTATTATCAACTTTTTCCCTTTACTGTCCTTTAATTCTATCCAAGCGACTCAGTATCTCTCCCAGCACCCAATTGCAATGTAACTGGTCCCTCTCTAACTAATAATGCCACCCAACCTCCTGCCTCACCTTCCCAGTCCTTTCTCATACACACAAAGCCATATTACAAAAATGATCTGGAGACACTGGAGAAGGTACAAAAAAGATTTACAAGGATGATACCAGAACTGAGAGGTTATAACTATCAGGAAAGGCTGAACAGGTTGGGGTCCTTTTTTCTCGAAAAGAGAAGGCTAAGGGATGACCTAATAGATGTCTTTAAAATTATGAAGGGGTTCAATAGGGTAGACATAGGAACTTGTTACCACAAGGAGTATTTGAGGTGAATAGCATAGATGCATTTAAGGGGAAGCTAAATAAAAATATGAGGGAGAAAGGAATAGAAGGATATGCTGATAAGGTTAGATGAAATCGGGTGGGAGGAGGCTTGTGTGGAGCATAAACACTGGCATGGACCTGTTGGGCTGAATGGCCTGTTTCTGTGCTGTAAATTCTGTGTAATTCCAAGTAGCCCTGCATGTTAACTCCCCAATTTTAATGCTTTCTGTATGACTACAGCCACATTTCCTATTTATTGAGCCACCACAGCTCCTGCTGTCTCTATGATAGTGGCTATTTTTAATTCTGGTTTTGTGGCCTTGGTCACTTTTGATCCTGTCACTGTACTCCCCTCCAATTCCTTCACTTCTCCAGTGCAGTTACAGCACAGGCCACTCCCCCAATGCTACTGAGCCCCTTCTTTCTCCCCTTTCTCCCCCAGTGCTACAGCAAGAACCTCCAAATCTGCAGCAGAATAATATATTACATATTACATGGTACAAGACTCCTGTCCTTTACAAAGCAACTTATGATTTATATGAGCAATGACACAGGAGACCCACTAGTATATAAAAAAATCTTTGCAACATGCCATCATATTTCAGATGTCAGACTTTATATAAAATATCAAATTGAAGAGGTTAAACTTTTTGAAGCTAACCCCTGTTCCTTTATGTATTACTTTCAAAATAGTGCCATTTTGGTTATATAATTGCTGTTGAATGGATCCCATTATAAGTGGAAAGGAATGGGAAAATGAATAGTGGCAGGTTATTCACTGTAACTGTTTGACTCAATGGTTCTGAAAATAATTTGTTTTCTTTCGGTATTGTTTAATATTTACTTAAATTTTCATTGCTTTCATTTTTTTCTGCCTCTTTTGATTCCTTCCCACCCACCCCCTGCACAACAAGCACAACTCTTCCAATCTAAGAAAAATATATATGAGCAAGATAATCCAACTAAATGCCAAAGGCATGAGCTGTAGCTGAATTGCCTGGGGATTCAGTGGCTGCTTTAGCCCGCAAAAACTTTGGGTTGTCACAAACCCTTCATTTACTGTTTGATGTCAAATAAACTAAGTAATCAGACAACTGTATGTATATTCAGAAATGGCAGTCTTCTCCTCAAAATGAGGGTGTGTTAATTGGTCTATATGTACTGCTGTAAAGAATCTTACAACACCAGGTTATAGTCCAACAATTTTATTTGAAAATCACAAGCTTTCGGAGGCTTTCTCCTTCGTCAGGTGAATGTGGGAATCCTTGAACGTTTCGCATTTATATTCAGAGAACAATACCTGGTGATTACAGATAATCTTTCCAACTGCCCGTTGTCAAGGCAATCAAAGTGTTCAGACAGAGAGGTGTTACCTACAGGACCACCGAATATACAAACGGCCAGAACACAAGACAGAGAGAGAGAGGGAGAAACATCCGAAAGGAAGAGAAAGACAGAGAATGACCCGTTGTATTAAAAACAGATAACTTTTATTCGCTGGTGGGGTTACGTGTCGCGTGACATGAACCCAAGATCCCGGTTGAGGCCGTCCTCATGGGTGCGGAACTTGGCTATCAATTTCTGCTCGACGATTTTGCGTTGTCGTGTGTCTCGAAGGCCGCCTTGTAGAACGCTTACCCGAAGGTCGGTGGCTGAATGTCCTTGACTGCTGAAGTGTTCCCCGACTGGGAGGGAACCCTCCTGTCTGGTGATTGTTGCGCGGTATCCGTTCATCCGTTGTCGCAGTGTCTGCATGGTCTCGCCAATGTACCATGCTCCGGGGCATCCTTTCCTGCAATGTATGAGGTAGACAACGTTGGCCGAGTCACAGGAGTATGAACCATGTACCTGGTGGGTGGTGTCCTCTCGTGTGATGGTGGTATCTGTGTCGATGATCTGGCATGTCTTGCAGAGGTTGCCGTGGCAGGGTTGTGTGGTGTCGTGGACGCTGTTCTCCTGAAAGCTGGGTAATTTGCTGCGAACGATAGTCTGTTTGAGGTTGGGTGGCTGTTTGAAGGCGAGTAGTGGAGTTGTGGGGATGGCCTTAGCGAGGTGTTCGTCGTCATCGATGACATGTCGGAGGCTGCGGAGAACATGGCGTAGTTTCTCCGCTCCGGGGAAGTACTGGACGACGAAGGGTACTCTGTTGGTTGCGTCCTATGTCAGTCTTCTGAGGAGGTCTATGCAATTTTTAGCTGTGGCCCGTTGGAACTGTCGATCGACGAGTCGAGCGTCATATCCCGTTCTTATGAGGGCGTCTTTCAGCGTCTGTAGGTGTCCATCGCGTTCCTCCTCGTCTGAGCAGATCCTGTGTATTCGCAGGGCCTGTCCATAGGGGATGGCCTCTTTGACGTGGTTAGGGTGGAAGCTGGAAAAGTGGAGCATCGTGAGGTTATCCGTGGGCTTGCGGTAGAGTGAGGTGCTGAGGTGCCCGTCTTTGATGGAGATTCGTGCGTCCAAGAAAGAAACTGATTCTGAGGAGTATTCCATGGTGAGCTTGATGTTGGGATGGAACTTGTTGATGTTATCGTGTAGTCTCTTCAGTGATTCTTCGCCGTGGGTCCATAGAAAGAAAATGTCGTCGATGTATCTGGTGTATAGCGTTGGTTGGAGGTCCTGTGCAGTGAAGAAGTCCTGCTCGAACTTGTGCATGAAAATGTTGCTGTATTGGGGTGCGAATTTGGTCCCCATGGCTGTTCCGTGTGTTTGGGTAAAGAACTGGTTATCGAAGGTGAAGACATTGTGATCCAGGATGAAGCGGATGAGTTGTAGGATGGCGTCTGGAGATTGGCTGTTGTTGGTGTTGAATATTGATGCTGTCGCAGCGATGCCGTCATCGTGGGGGATACTGGTGTAGAGTGCCGAGACGTCCATCGTGGTGAGAAGTGTTCCTGGTTCAACTGGTCCGTGGGTGCTGAGTTTTTGTAGGAAGTCTGTACTTTCGCGACAGAAGCTGGGGGTTCCCTGTACGATGGGTTTCAGGATGCCCTCGGCGTATCCAGAGAGGTTCTCACACAGGGTTCCGTTGCCTGATACGATAGGACGTCCGGGTGTGTTGGCTTTGTGTATCTTTGGGAGGCAGTAGAAGTCTCCCACGCGGGGAGTACGTGGGATGAGAGCGCGTAGGATGCTTTGAAGGTCTGGATCGAAGGTCTTGATCAGTTTGTTGAGCTGGTGGGTGTGTTCTGTGGTCGGATCTGCGGGTAACCGTCTGTGGTGTTCCTGGTTGTCCAGTTGTCGGTATGCTTCTTTGCAATAGTCCGTTCTGTTCTGTATGAGGATGGCTCCTCCTTTGTCCGCTGGTTTGATGACGATGTTGCGGTTGGTCTTGAGAGCGTATGTATATATGTACTGCAAATGGGCAGTTGGTGGGGAAGGGGCTGTAAGTTATTTTCCTCGGCCTTTGCCCTGTACTGCTTTCAGTGTTTGTGCTGGTAGCAAGGTGACAGCATTGCCAGTTAATTTTCCATTCTTTTTTCTCTCCCTCCACCCCATCTCTCTCTGGGGAATATCTGCAACAGTAGAGATTGGGAAGTTGCAGGTAAGGAATTGCAGGGAATACGGGAGAGCTGTGAAAGAGGGAATTTTGCACCCGACATCTTTATCATTTCATGTTGCAGTGTGTCCATTGCTGTGCTTTTATTGGTCTTGTCTGGTTGGGCCTCTGGGTTCAAGCACATAACTGGTTAAAAATGTATTTCAAAATGTCTCCCAATCATCAGCCCTTCTCTCTCTCTGCCAAGATTTTAGAACCATCAGGTAGAGTCAGCTGAATTGCTGTTAAAGTTTAAAGTTGCTCTCCTTATTATGGAGAGAAGCACCCAGGCACGAAGCTCCTGAGAGATTAATTTTCACTGCTGCCGTTTAGAATGTCCGCATTTCAATGGCTGTCAATCACTGGCAGTGAAATGCTGGTGGTGAAAATCAATCTCAGAGTCCTGAATTTTAATGAGTTTTTCTCCCAGATTTGTTTTTCTTTTTTTTCTTCTCTTTACTCCTTTCTAATTCCAGTCTAAGGAAATTGGAGGAAACTGCCCGGCGATGTTACTGCATCACTGTGTCGCATCCTACACTGGCAAACAGCATTTTTATTTCTTGGACGAACCTTCCCCACGAGGGTAAAATGCATTCCGAGCAGTGTCAGCTGTACAGCAGCGTTATATCTCAGTGACGCACTTGTCTCTAACATTCAGGAAACGTGCAAGAGGGATCCCAAGTTGACTTGCTTTGTGAATTTGTCTCCCTGTGGCAGGGAGAGGCCTGCTTGTGCTTCCCTCCACCTGACTGGTTGAGATTGTCAACCTAATGTATATGGGAGCACAGACCCCAATTTACATCACACCACCCCTTGGCACAATGTGTTGGTACTCCATTGCCTGTGTCATTAGACCACCCCAAATACCACACACGGTTTCTTTCATTCAAAAATATATAAAAATGCTTATAAATGTTATAGTTATACTTCTGTTCCACTTGGTGTCGCAGTACCAATCACTGTCTCCAATGAAATGGAGAGGCAGGAGACTTACAGTTACAGAGATGCCCTGGTTCATATCACATTATTGCCCTTTCCAGAACATTCTTCCAATTTTTTTCCTGCAGTACAAAAAAATACAATTCTTATCATTTTCTGATGTTAAAAAATTCAGATGTTCAGGCTATTATATTGGGAATGTTGCACTCAGTAACGTAGAATGTTATATCTTGAGAAGAGTCCATTGTTATATAACATGTATTATAAACCCATTTACACACTTACTGTCAGCTAACATTATTCTAATGCTACTCCAGCATCGCAGTTTCATAAATAAACAAATTTAAAAGATTTTTCTGTCATGTAGTACAAAACTAGAGCAACGCTTGGTGATGGTATGAGAAATATGTGACCGAGTTAACTAAAAATACACAGCAAAACTGAGTGCTGGAGCTTGAAGCACTTCCTGAGATTTTTGAGGGCTGCATGCAAGTTTAGGGCAACAGGAGTACTAAGGTTTGAAAGTACTGGGGGAAGGGTCCAAGGTTTTGGATGAACTGGATGTTCTTGGAGTGTGGCAGAAATGGGGAGGGTCTTAAAAGACTGGGGAAGATACCTGGATTTTGGGTAGTTTGGAGTGATTTGGTAGAAGTGACCAGAATCACTGAATGGGGTTGAGGGGCATCTGCGAAAGAGATTCCAGAGTCTGGGAGTACTGTGGTTGAGTGGGTATTGGGAGGTGGGCAGAAGTTTTCAAGTCTCTGGGTCTGCCAGCAGTGGGAAGCAAAGGTTGGTTGGTGTCATAGAAACATAGGAAATAGGAGCAGGAATAGGCCATTCGGCCCTTCGCGCCTGCTTCGCCATTCAATATGATCATGGCTGATCCTCTATCTCAATACCATATTCCCGCTCTCTCCCCATACCCCTTGATGCCTTTTGTGTCTAGAAATCTATCCAGCTCCATCTTAAATATATTTAGTGACTTGGCCTCCACAGCCTTCTGTGGTAGAGAATTCCACAGGTTCACCACCCTCTGAGTGAAGAAATTTCTCCTCATCTCAGTCCTAAATGTCCTACCCCGTATCCTGAGACTGTGACCCCTCGTTCTGTAACCCCCAGCCAGGGGAAACATCTACTCTCCATTCAGTCTGTCTAGCCCTGTCCGAATTTTATACGTTTCAATGAGATCCCCTCGCATTCTTCTAATGTGAGTGAATACAGGCAGAGTCAACCCAATCTCTCCTCATACGACAGTCCTGCCATCCCAAGAATCAGTCTGGTGAACCTTCGCTGCACTCTCTCTATGGCAAGTATATCCTTTCTGAGGTAAGGAGACCAAAACTGCACACAGTACTCCAGGTGTGGTCTCACCAAGGCCCTGTATAACTGCAGTAAGACATCCTTGCACCTATACTTGGTATCAGAGCAATGGGGAAGGGGTTTCCAGAGTATGGACGCACTAAGAGATCCTGGAATATGGCAGTACTGGGAAGAGGGTCCTGGGTATGGAGCAGTGTGACTGGTGTCTTGGGGTCCAGCATTTGTGGGAGAGGTTCACAGGATCTAGGAGCAGAGCATGAGGAGCTCTGGGATCACTGGGATGGGGTGTCTCAGGTGTGGGAGGGCTCCTGGTTCAAGATGTAAGGGTTGTTCCAGGGTGCAGGAGAAATGGGGAGAGCAGCGCGGGAACACTGGGCAGAGGCATTGGCAGCAGAAATGGGTGGCAAGGGATTGGCATTATTAAGGAAGGAGGCTAGCCAAGGAAATAAGGCTAGGTAACTTTACATCTGCACTAACCACGGATGGGTCCACAGCCCAGGAAGAAACCCCCTGCATACAGTCAGCAAATAATGTGCCTGTGCTCAGGCTGGCATCAGTCAGAAGCAGGTACAGGGAGTGGCAGCAGGGAAAAGTGGGAAAAACACAGTCCCTGAGTTTCAGTGAGAGACTTGAGCTGGCTCAGGAGTGGAGCAAGAGCATTGGACAAGAGGCCCAATTTTCACAGGCTACAGGTTGGTGGAACTATGGTAGAACAGTGTCACAGTGTAACTTACTTTGGAGATGGAGCTGGGAGGAATCACTCAGCATTAAGTTTAATAAATAGGTAAGTTTAAGCATAGTGGAAATAGCATGACAGGAAAGTGTCACAGGAAGTGTTTCATGTCATGCTACACACAAAACATTTACTAGTATTACTAATTGTTCCCCCACGGTATTATTCAGAGGAAGTCGGAGGATATGGTCAATTTTGACTTTTGGGCAGCTAATCGGCAGAACAAGCTGGCCATTTCCCCTCCCTGTTTTGGCGGCAAAGAGGCTGCTGCGATTTTGAGGCCTCAGGAACGTCGACCGGCTGAGAAGCCAGCAGAGGTCCTTATGTCGGGGTGGGACACGATGCTAAACTGGGAGGAGGCCACTCTCCCCTTTGCTGGTTTTAGGTCCCGATCAGGGGCTGATTTTCCATAGTTCCATTTTCCTGCTTGCTCCCATACCTTGGAAGAGATACGGGAAAGTGAGAGAGAAAAACTGGTGTGGAATGAGAGAGAAAGTGTAACTTGGAAGCAGTGACCACAGAAGTTCATGAGTAGGAGCTGCATTTGGGAAGAGTGCAATCTGTAAACATTATTTAAAAATAATGCAAAATAATGAAATAGTGAGACAGAACATGACTGCTGTCAGGGAATGATTCCTGCGAGTCGTAAGAAGCCACAGGAAGGAGTAGGAAGTGGGAATGTACTGGTGGGAGAGATGACCGGAAGGAGTGTCTGGCAAGAGGCATGACTGCTGCAAGCATCAGGTGGGTGACACTGTGGAGAACACTGCCACCTACCTGGGGATGGAGCTGGAAGGAATCAACCAGAGATAAATACAATAAATAGGTAACTCTAAGCACAGGGGACAGGTGTCATGGAAAACTGTGATAGGAAAGTGTTACAGGAAGTAAGTAGGACACTTAGAGGAAGCACATGCTTTATGCAAGATTTTAAAATATTTAAACATATAAAATGTCTTAATACTTAATTCCTGCAGCACTTCCTATTTCTGTCACAGCTATCTGTCACACAGAAACTTACCTATTTACTTTGCTGACCTCTCATTAAGTTCTCCGGGCTCCATATCCAAGGTACATGGTGCAGTGGCACCGTCCTCTACAACACCACCTACCTGGGTCCAGTAAAAATTGGGCACCTCACCTAAAACTTCCTCCTGCGGCTGTCTCTTTCAAACCTGAGCTGCTTTGAGCTTTTCATTGCTCCTGCCCCCCCCCCCCACCCCCCACCCACCCCCCAAAACAGTACTGGTGCCTTTTGCCCCTCCCTGCTTCCAACCCATCCCTGCCTGTTTTGTGACATTCCATTCCTCTACACCCCAGGCTCCTCGGTCTCGGGGCTTTAGACTCTGCCAATCCCATTGAGTGCTGCCGTACCTTGGGACACTGTGCCACCAGTGCTGCCACCCTGGTACCTCCTGATCTATACTCCCAGGCTGCAGGACACCACCAGTGCTCCCAAAAGAACTGAACACCCCTCAGTACTGTCACCCTCTGAAAGCCTTGGCCCCTAGTACTGACAGTACTCAATAGCTCTCCACAGTGCTCCCAGACCATGGCACCAGACTTACCGGTGCTCCCAAACCCAGGGACATTATCTTCCTGTGCTCTCAGATCTTAACACCTCCTCTCACAGGAATCAGATTTGGAAGGGGTTCTGGTAAGGCACTCAGACTCTGAGATATTCCCTTCCTCCTCCAAGTGCAGCTAGTGCCGTCACACTCCACTAACCTCCTCCCTCGTTCTCCTAGCCCAGTATATCCGATTCTAACATATTCTAGGATGTCACTTAGTGCTCAAGACCCAAGCACTCTTATCACATTCTGGAACGCTCTGCACTAGTGCTGACTAATGCTCCCTAACCCTGGGACCTCCAATTTTACCCTATCCTGAAATATCCCCCAATATTGATTTCAGACAAGATAGAAAGGGGGATTAAAAAAAGGAGGGGGGTGGCAATATTAGTTAAAGAAACAATTACGGCTGTGAGGAGAGATGATATGTTAGAAGGATCATCAAATGAGGCCACATGGGTTGAGCTAAAGAACAAAAAAAGGGGCACTCACAGTGCTGGGAATGTACGAGAGTCCCCCAAACAGTCAGCGGGAGATAGAAGAGCAAATATTCAAGAACATTTCTGAGAAGTACAAAAACAATAGGGCAGTAATAGTGGGAGATTTCAACTACCCTAATATTAACTGGGATAAAACAGTGCAAAAGGTATAGAGGGTGCAGAATTCTTAAATTGCATTCAGGAGAACTTTTTTCAGCCAGTATGTAGTAAGCCAAATAAGAGTGGGGGCAGTTCTGGATTTAGTTTTCGGAAATGAAGCTGGGCAGGTGGAAGGAATATCAGTGGGAGAGCATTTTGGTGGTAGTGATCATGGGCTCGATTTTCGCACCCCCGAGCGGGTGCATTCATGGTGGGGGGGCTGCGAAAATTGGGGATTCCCAGGGCGGGTCCGGAGCCTGGCTCCAACCCGCCCACTTCCGGGTTCCCCACTGACGCTCTGACATGCGTGCGCAGCCCCCGCATGTGGGACTCCCGCCAGCAACTAAAGCCGGCGGAGTGCCACTTGAAGTAATTAACCAGGTACTTCAGGTCGTTTACAGACCTGATTGACCTGATATCTTAGGAGGGGTGGGATTTTCAGATCAACTGGGACTGTTTCCCGTACTGGGGGAAACACTCCGAGTTGAAATGGATGTGTTGCAGCCATCAGCCTGTGGCAGCTGCAAACGTCCAGTTGAAATGGATGTGTTGCAGCCATCAGCCTGTGGCAGCTGCAAACGTCCATTTGACAAGTGTTGGGGGGGAGACCCTCACTCATTGCAGGAGGCCACTCTGTCACTTTGGACAAAGTTTGGCCTCCACCACCCTCCTCCTCACAATAAAATTCACCAACTTGCACACTTACCCAGGTGTCCAGACACATGTACCTACCTTGCAGACCCCCTCAGATGTGCATCTTCCGGATGGGGGCCGCTGTAGCTGCAGTCATGACCTCCTCGGAGGACGAACAGCAACACCAGCCTCGCCGGCCACACCGTCCACCTCTGACACGTGGAGCTGCACAACACAGTGCTGTGACACATCCACCTGCACAGCAGGAGGGAGGGCAACAGCAGAGAGAGATGCGTCGCAGAAGGCACTACCCTCACCACGGGGTCTACAGACCGAGACTCAGCTTCCTGGAACTCTCTGAGCAGCAGTGCGTATGGAGGCTCAGAGCTACTCGACATGTAGTCGTGGACATCTGCAGCCTCCTTCATGCCAAGTTGCTCCCGGCTGGCCCGAGCACCATCTTCTTACCTGTCGCTGTCAAAGTCACCACTGCCCTCAACAACTTCTCCTCCGCATCCTTCCAGGGTGCCACCAGGGACATCGCCGACGTCTCAGTCGTCTGCACAAAAGAGCCCTGCAAATACACCTACACCCACTCTGCAGTGACACAATGGGTGGCATCAGTTGTGGGTCTTCATAGTGATCCTCAGGAAAGGGCATTATTGCACAAACCAGACAAGATTTGCAAAGACATGGCAGTAGTCGTGACAATATAATATGTAATGTGAGTTGATCAGAAATTAAATATAAGTAAAAACCATGACAAACCCTCAAACACCCTTGTGCATCCCCTTCATGCTCACGAAAACGTTTGCCTTACGCTTCCTACTGCACATATGTGATGCATGCCCTGTGGCTGCAGCACAGGTAATGGCAGGTTGGGTGAGGCTGACCGTGAAAGAAATGCATGAGAGGGTGAGTATGTGATAGAGCCATGAGATTGTATTAGGATTGAGTTGAGTGGTAGTGGTGGGATGAGTACTGGCGAGGTGAGTAAGTGCAGGTAAGATGAGGATGAGCTTTGAGTGGGTTTGAGGAGTGACGTGATAGAGTAGTGTTGGCAGTGCAGAAGGAGATGTGGGGTGGGGCGGTGATGTGGCAGACGGAGCGTAGGGGAATGAGTAAGTGTACTCACTTCGGCTGACCTACTTAGGTCATTGAAGCGCCTCCTGCACTGTATGCAGGTGCGCGATATGTTGGTGGTGCAGGTGACCTCTTCTGCCACATCGAGCCAGTCCTTCTTGGTGGCAGAGGCAGGCCACTTCCTCCCGTCTGCCGGGGAGAAGATCTCTGTCCTCCCCCTCCTTCTCACCCTATCCAATAAGAGCTGGAGTGAGGCATCATTAAACCTGGGAGCAAACCTCCCCCTGGGCTGCTCCATGCTGTAATTTTTCCTATTTTCTGCAGCATCAGTCAGTGGAGGACTGCCCCTTTAAATAGGGCTCCTCCAGCTGACAGCCTATGCTGCGCATGCGCAGTCCGCCCACTGCGCAGCTTTCCAGCGCGAAACCTGGAAGCAAAGGTAAGTACCTTCAATCAAGCTGCGATTGCGTGCGGAGCACACCGATTTCACTGGGTGCGTTACCCACGCGCCCAGTCAAGCCCCCGCTGCCAACCCACCGCGCTCCTAATATCGGGCCTCATAATTCATTTAGATTTAGCATAGTTATGGAAAAGGACAGAGATAGAACAGGAGTAAAAGTTCTAAATTGGAGAAAGGTCAATCTTACTAAGCTGAGATGTGATTTAGCAAAAGTGGACTGGAAACAGCTACTTGAAGGTAAATCAGTGTCAGAGCAGGGGGAGATTCAAAGAGTTCAGAGTTAAAATGTTCCCACAAAGAAAAAGGGTGGGGCTGCCAATTCTGGAACCCCTGGATGACCAGGGGCATACTTGGTAAGATTAGGCAAAAAAGGGAAGCTTACGTCAGACACCAAGAGCTCAATACTGCAGAAAGCCTAAAGGAGTATAGAAAGTGCAATGGTGAAATTAAAAAGGAAATTAGGAAAGCAAAGAGAGGGCATGAAAAAATACTGGCAAGTAAAATTAAGGAAAACATATAAAGAACGAAAGGATAACTAAGGAAAGAGTAGGGCCAATTAGAGACCAAAAAGGTAACGTATGTGTGGAGGCAAAAGATGTGAGTGTGGTTCTTGATGAATACTTTGCGCCTATCTTCACAAAAGAGGAGAACGCTGCAGAGATTGTAGTTATGGAGGAGGAGGAGTGCGAAATATTGGATGGGATAAACATAGTGAGAGAGGAAATATTAAGGGGTTTAGCATCTTTGAAAGTAAATAAATCGCCAGACCCAGATGAAATGTATCCCAGGCTGCTAAGAGAAGCAAGGGAGGAAATAGCAGAGGCTCTGACCATCATTTTCCAATCCTCCCTGGCTACAGGCATGATGCCGGAGGACTGGAGGAATGCTATCATTGTATCGTAGTTTAAAAAGGGAGAAAGAGATAGACCGAGTAATTATCGGCCAGACAGTCTAACCTCGGTGGTGGGCAAATTATTGGAATCGATTCTGAGGGACAGCATAAATCGTCTTTTAGAAAGGCACAGGTTAATCAAGGACAGTCAGCATGGATTTGACTAACTTAATTGAATTTTTTGAGCAGGAAACAAGGAGGGTCGATGAGGGTAATGCGTTTGACGTAGTGTACATGGATTTTAGCAAGGCTTTTGACAAGGTTCCTCATGGCTGACTGGTCAAAAAAATAAAAGCCCATGGGATCCAAAGTAAAGTGGCTAGTTGGATCCAAAATTGGCTCAGTGGCAGGAAGCAAAGGGTAATGGTTGATGGGTGTTTTTGTGACTGGAAGGCTGTTTTCAGTGGGGTCCCGCAAGGCTCAGTGGTAGGTCCCTTGCTTTTTGTGGTATATATTAATGATTTGGACATGAATGTGGGTGGCTTGATCAAGAAGTTTGCAGATGATACAAAACTTGGCCGTGTGGTTGATAGTGAGGAGGAAAGCTGTAGACTGCAGGAAGATATCATTGGACTGGTCAGGTGGGCAAAAATGGGGCAAATGGAATTCAATCCAGAGAAGTGTGAGGTAATGCATTTGGGGAGGGCAAACAAGGCAAGGGAGTACACAATAAATGGTAGGATACTGAGAGGTGTAGAGGAACAAAAGGACCTTGGAATGCATGTCCACAGATCCCTGAAGGTTTCAGGACAGGTAGATTAAGTGGTTAAAAAGGCATATGGGATATTTTCCTTTATTAGCCGAGGCATAGAATATAAGAGCAGGGAGGTTATGCTAGAACTGTATAAAACATTGGTTAGGCCACAGCTTGAGTACTTTGTACAGTT
Organism: Heptranchias perlo; assembly: GCF_035084215.1. NCBI lineage: Eukaryota > Metazoa > Chordata > Chondrichthyes > Hexanchiformes > Hexanchidae > Heptranchias > Heptranchias perlo. Next base: position 22,075,572 of record NC_090338.1, read on the forward strand.
CTGGTCACCACAGGAAAGATGTGATTGCACCAGAGAGGGTACAGAGGAGATTTACGAGGATGTTGCCAAGGCTGGAGAATTTTAGGTATGAGAAAAGATTGGATAGGCTGGGGTTGTTTTCTTTGGAACGAAGGAGGCTGAGGGGAAATTCAATTTAGGTATATAAAATTATGACGGGACTAGACAAAGTGGATAGGGAGGACCTATTTCCCTTAGCAGAGGGGTCATTGATCAGGGGGCATAGATTTAAAGTAATTGCTTGAAGGATTAGAGGGGTGTTAAGGAGAAATGTTTTCACCCAGAGCGGGTGGGGGTCTGGAACTCACTGCCTGAAAGGATGGTAGAGGCAGAAACCCTCAACTTATTTTAAAAGTACCTGGATGTGCACTTGAAGTGCCGTAACCTACAGGGCTGCGGACCAAGTGCTGGAAAGTAGGATTAAGCTGTATAGCTCTTTTTCGGCCAGCACGGACACGGTGGGCCTAATGGCCTCCTTCTGTGCCATAGCTTTCCATGATTTTATGATTGCAGATGCCAGGAATGCTTCATTAAACATAATAACATAAGAAATAGGAGCAGGAGTAGGCCATCCGACCCCTCAAGCCTGCATTTGCCATTCAACAAGATCATGGCTGATCTTCTACCTCAACACCATTTTCCTGCACCATCCCCAATCCCTTGATGCCTTTAATATCTAGAAGTCTATTGATCCCTGTTTTGAATGTACTCAATGACTGAGCCTCCACAGCCCTCTGGGGTCGAGAATTCCAAAGATTCACCACCCTCTGAGTGAAGACATTTCTCCTCATCTCAGTCCTAAATGGCCTACCCTTTATTCTGAGACTGTGACCCCTGGTTCTAGATTCCCCCAGCCAGAGGAAACATCTTCCTTGCATCTACCCTGTCGAGCCCTGTAAGAATTTTGTGTGTTTCAATGAGATCACCTCTCATTCTTTTAAACTCTAGAGAATACAGGCCGAGTCTATTCAATCTCTCCTCATACGACAATCCCGCCATCCCAGGAATCGGTCTGGTGAACCTTCGTTGCACTCCCTCTACGGCACTCCTTAGATAAGGAGACCAAAATTGTACACAATACTCCAGGTGCGGTCTCACCAAGGCCCTATATAATTGCAGTAAGACATCTTTACTCCTGTACTCAAATCCTCTTGTAATAAAGGCCAACATACCATTCGCCTTCCTAATTGTTTGCTGCATCTGCATGTTAGCTTTCAGTGACTCATGTACAAGGATGTGGAGATGCCGGTGATGGACTGGGGTGGACAAATGTAAGGAATCTTACAACACCAGGTTATAGTCCAACAGTTTTATTTGAAAATCACAAGCTTTCAGAGGGTTTCTCCTTCGTCACACTCACTTGACGAAGGAGAAAGCCTCCAAAAGCTTGTGATTTTCAAACAAAACTGTTGGACTTTGACCTGGTGTTGTAAGATTCCTTACACATGTACAAGGACACCCAGGTCCCTTTGAACATCAACATTTCCCAATCTCTTACCATTTAAAAAATACTCTGCATTTCTGTTTTTCCTACCAAAGTGGATAACTTCACATTTTTCCACATTATATTCCATCTGCCATGTTGTTGCCCACTCACTTAGCCTGTCTATATCCCCTTGAAGTCTCTTTGCATCCTCCTCACAACTCACATTCCCACCTAGTTTTGTGTCATCAGCAAACTTGGAAATATTACATTTGGTCCCCTCATCCAAATCATTGCTATAGATTGTGAATAGCTGGGCCCAAGCACTGATCCCTGCGGTACCCCACTAGTCACAGTCTGCCAACCTGAAAAAGACCTGTTTATTCCTACTCTCTGTTTTCTGTCCGTTAACCAATTCTCAATCCATGCCAGTATATTACCCCCAATTCCACGTGCTCTAACTTTGTTCACCAACCTCCTGTGTGGGACCTTATCGAAAGCCTTCTGAAAATCTAAATACAACACATCCACTGGTTCCCCCTTATCTATTCTACTAGTTACATCCTCAAAGAACTCCAATAGGTTTGTCAAACATGATTTCCCTTTCATTAATCCATGTTGACACTGCCAAATCCTATTATTATTTTCTAAGTGTCCTGTTATCACATCCTTTAAAATAGATTCTAGCATTTTCCCTGATATTGATGTCAGGCTAACCGGTCTGTAGTTCCCTGTTTTCTCTCTCCCTCCTTTTTTAAATAGTGGGGTTACATTTGCTACCCTCCAATCTGCAGGAACCATTCCAGAATCTATAGAATTTTGGAAGATGACAACCAATGCATCCACTATCTCTATAGTAACCTCTTTCAAAACCCTGGGATGTAGATCATCTGGTCTATTGGGATTTATCGACTTTCAGTCACATTAATTTCTCTGGTACTATTTTTTTACTAATACTAATTTCCTTCAGTTCCTCATTCTTGCCAGACCCATGGTTCTCTCGTATTTCTGGGAGGTTTTTTGTGTCTTCTTCCGTGATGACAGACACAAAATATTTGCTTAATTTCTCCGCCATTTCCTTATTCCCCATTATAAATTCTCCCTTCTCTGTAAGGGACCCACATTTGCCTTCGCCAGTCTTTTCCTTTTTATATACCTATAGAAGCTTTTACAGTCTGTTTTTATGTTTCTTGCTAGTTTACTCTCATATTCTATTTTCCCTTTCTTTATCAATTTCTTTGTCCTCCTTTGCTGAATTCTAAAATGCTCCCAATCCTCAGGCTTACTGCTTTTTCTGGCAACTTTTTATGCCTCTTGCTTTGATTTAATACTATCTTTAATTTCTCTTGTTAGCCACATTTAGACCACTTTTCCTGTTGGGTTTTTGTGCCTTAAAGGAATATATATTTGTTACAAATTATGTATTAATTCTTTAAATGTTAGCCATTGCCTGTCTACCGTCATACCTTTTAATGTAGTTCCCCAATCAACCATAGCCAACTTGCGCCTCATACCTTCGTAGTTTCCTTTGTTTAGATTTAAGACCTTAGTTTCGGATTGAACTACATCACTTGAAACTTAATGAAGAATTCTATCATATTATGGCCACTCTTCCCTAAGGGCCCCTTTACAACAAGATTATTAATTAACCCTTTCTCATTGCACAATACTAGATCTAAAATAGCCTGTTCCCTAGTTGGTTCCTCAACATACTGATCTAGAAAACCATCTCGTATACATTCGTCCTCCACAGTATTAGTGCTAATTTGCTTTGCCCAATCTATATGTAGATTAAAGTCCCTCATGATTACTGTATTACCTTTGTTACATGTACTTCTAATTTCCTGCTTTATGCCATGCCCTACATTACCACTACTGTTTGGTGGCCTATAAACAATTCCCACCAATGTTTTCTGCCCCTTGCTGTTTCTTAGCTCCACCCTGCAGCCACGTCTCTCTAAACCAAACCCTACTTTCCACCCCCAGTGTTCCAAACCTCAGATTCTCCCCCCATAATACTGCCATTCAACATAAGCCCATCCCAATGCTACCAAAGCACACCACCCCCCCTTACCTGCTCCTAAATCCCCCAACTTCCCCCCCCCCCAACTACTCCTAAATCCTACATACATACCACCAATCTGCTCCATGTTCCCTATTCTGTTTCTGTGTATCGTTGGCTTTATATAAGGCACAAGGTAAAAATTAAATACATAGATATATAACAATAATAATAAAGATCACTCATTTAAGTTTTTCAGTGAAAAACGAACAGTTGTGAAATTCAATCCCCAAAACACTGATAAAAGTGCCATGTAATGAAAACAGAATTTAATTTACTCAGTCACCGTAAACCAATAGTGCTCATGATACATTGTGCATTACATGAAATAATATCCTTATCATTATAAAACAATGTGTTCCCAACTCACCCTGAGCAGCGCCATATATAATAAATCTTAAGGTCTTACACCTGTCATCTGTTTTTTATGTATTTCATGTATTTTCATGTATTGCCTCCATCATACCTAGTGCCCCACTATGTAACTTTGACCAAAGCTATTTTTAATTTTTGAGGAAAAAAACCTAACATTCACTCTAGTATTTTTAAGATTAGCAATCTTGTGGAAGTGTATTTAAGGCAATCATTCAATCTCATGACTCTGATGATGATTGTAAACCACTCAAGCCTTGCTCCTCGACATGTTGCAGATTTGTAACATGCTCTTAGCTGTCAGCTCATTACATATATATGTGACAGAATAATCAATGTATGGCAGCATTTTACAGGTCACACTCTCGAGAAATGTGGATGGCATCAGGAAGTGCAGGAATACAGCTGAATTGTGTGTGTGTTACAGCCTTGAGCCTGCTCCAAAAAAACATTGTGCAGGCTGTGAAACATAAAACAGTTCTGCCCAGTTAATCTTCTTCCACGTTTTCAGTTCATCATTCTGTTAACAACACCATTATGGTGCTGAGTTTTTCCCTGAAGCTTGAAGACAGGAAAAAACATATTTTATAAGACTGGGGGAGTTGACCAGGATTCTAATAAAGGTTGGCTGACAAGAGAAGTTTGCCTTTAAAACTGAGAAACAATCAAATCTGTTTCACATTGGTCTGATCCTCATGCGTGTTTATATATACATGTGTATGTGTCTCGGAGGTGACCATCTCTTTATCTGGTTATTTCTGCTGGTGTTAATTCCAAACAGCAGCCAATTACTTGTGTCAGTAAACATGAGTATGGTTTCCTCGATCATTACTTTTTAATATCCTGTTAACAAAATAATTTCAACCTGTCACTGTGGCCTGAAGTAAGAATGTAAGCCAACACTTTCTGTCAGATTGGTCTGTTATGAGCAGAGTGTATCTGTCTCAAGTACAGCTATACTTGGCACCAGAGTGCACATTCAGCATGTAGTTCAGCTAATGGTGAGGTGTTGTGTGGTGTTTTTTTATTGACCAATTAATGTGGTGTGTATAATGTAATTGCTGGATAAATAATTAATAATGCAGTATATTTTTAATGGAGGATATGAACACTGCTGAATCAGATAATAATTCTAAGGACGGGTTTAGAATGATTTGACATTGGTTCTGTGGTTCCATGGTTGCTGGTGGATTGAAAGACAAAATATTCCAATGCAGTAACTCCTCCCCGTGCCCTCTAACTCTGACATTTACGCTCCCTTTCCTGTGACATACCATGCTCCTTTTGCTGTGATACACCATGCCACCTCACTGTGACGCATAATTCTCTCCTTGCTGTGACACAGCTTGGTCCTCACAGTGACGCTTTGTGATGCACTTTGCCCTGTGCTGTGATGTACTGCACTGTGTGCTTCAGTTCGACAGAGCAAAATTACATCAAGCAAGTTCTCTGAAAAATGCGCTTCTGAAACTGTGATTGAGCTTGGATTGCGTATGACTCTCATTAATACACAAATCTTGTAGTGACCCCAATGTTGCAACCCTTCACTGTCACAAGCCCAGCACCACAACACTTTTTTTTCTCTGGATACCAAAGGCAGCGTAATGGAGGGTTGATCGTCATGCAATATCTTATGTTGACACTACAGCATCATTCATCAGAGCACCAACCAGCAGTGCCAGAGAATGGTGGGAAAGCATGTGAACTGCTCCGCTCTGAAAGAAAGAGTTGCCTGAAAGGGTGGTGGAAGCAGATTCACTAATAACTTTCAAAAGGGAATTGGATAAATACTCGAAGGGGAAAAGTTTGCTGGGCTATGGGGAAAGGGCGGGAGAATGGGACTAATTGGATATATCTTTCAAAGAGCCGGCACAGGCGCGATGGGCCAAATGGCCTCCTTCTGTGCTGTAACATTCTCTGATTCTCTATGATTTATTTATGTAGTGCTTTATCATATCGCTTAGAAATGGCTGAATGCTTCATAGTGAATTAGGATGGAGTGCAGCAGCTAGCGTTATGCAGCTCTGCAGAGTTCTTGAGCTGAACTGTTGCAACGGGGTGCCCAAGGGGATCCCACCATTTCTCTGCAGCTGAGAGGGAAAATTGGATGGCGATTCTCCACAGGTTCAACCTCAAGCTTTCCGCAGGAGCCTGGGGTTCCTGTTTCAATGAAAAATGAGAGCTGGTCCATTATTCTCCATGGTTAACAATCTGCTAATGGAATTACAAGGGTTTGCAGCTTTGAAGTGTGTGTGTCTGTGAATGTCCCCCCTAGCCAGCCAACCAAAGCACAGGCAATAGCCTAAGAGCAGTCCACCCTACCCACTGAGCTACAGGAAACACTTGACCCAAAAAGGAAAAGCCAGCAAAGGAAAATCTGAGGTAACAAGAGGGTACAGCCTTCACTGAAGGGTATGTACCACCAAAACATAATTGCATCATTCATTTATTTTTACACACAGTTGCTTTCTTTAGACAGTTGGTGAGCTCATTTCCTCTGCTTTTTTGTTCCTCATCTCTAGCATTATGTTCTTTTTTATTCGTTCATGTGATGTGGACGTCGCTGGCGAGGCCAGCATTTATTGCCCATCCCTAATTGCCCGAGAAGGTGGTGGTGAGCCGCCTTCTTGAACCGCTGCAGTCTGTGCGGTGAAGGTTCTCCCACAGTGCTGTTAGGAAGGGAGTTCCAGGATTTTGACCCAGCTGTAACATAAAATGAAGCGAAATAATTCATTTATTTTTTCTCCTCTCCTGAAGGCAATGACTTACATAGAACGTAGAGCACAGAAACAGGCCATTTGGCCCAACAGATCCATGCCAGTGTTTATACTCCACACAAGCTTCCTCCCTCCCTACTTTATCTAACCCTATCAGCATATCCTTCTATTCCTTTCTCCCTCATGTGCTTATTTACCCTTAAATGCATTTATGCTAGTCGCCTCAGCTACTCCTTGTAGTAGCGAGTTCCACATTCTAACCACTCTTCGGGTAAAGAAGTTTCTCCTGAATTCCCAATTGGATTTATTAGTGACTATCTTATATTTATGGTACCTGGTTCTGGAATATGATTCTATGGACACTGGCAGCCCTCTGTTGCCTCACTCAAATTTGTATTTTCACACAGGCCCAGACAATGACTAAAACAGTGAGCTACGACTGTCTCTCGAGCCATAATCCGGGACAAGTCATTGGCTACAGGAGGAGAAGAGAGAAAGTTGTGCGGGGAGGGAGGAGAAACATACACATCAGTGAGATTGCAGTCACTTAATTCTGGATCACAAGCATTATCATGCATTCGTGGCACAGAACAAATTGGCAGTCAGTGTCCTCATTGTCTGCTACTACAAAAAAACAGAGCCAAAGTTTAGCAACTACACCCATGAGAAGTTAAAACTGGATATTATGATAATAAAATGTCATGGAGCAATTGTAAAATGGCAATCTCATCTTGATGTTCAGGTGACTCTTAGAAATCACCTGAGCTTAAATCTTGTTGTTTTGGACATCATCTGAATCACTTGATTAAATTGCAGCATTGCCTTATATGGAGGACAATGAGTTTTTGTATCATTGAACTTTGAAAACTACACATGTTTTGTAAAATACTATCTGATACTGTCAAACATTAAATCTATTAGCACTGGAAGTAGAATTGAAAACAGCATTTTTATTATTTAAAAAAATCACCAGCTTCCAAAAATTATAAATAATACTGGATGCTTATCAGTGTATTAGACAGAAATCAGGTCAAAAGAGGTTCAGCTAAAGAGCAAACCCAACTTCTCTCTCATGTTTTATAATGTAATCTAGACCCTTATCTTGGATTACTGCCGTGTAATATGCTGATAGCCATCCAACATCCTTGTAATCTCTTGCAGGTATCAATTAGCTTCTGTGTAATCCTGTTGCATTTTACATTCTTGATGCACAATTGCCAAAAGGTTAATAAGCAAAGCTCTTAAACTGCCTTGTTAAAAACCAAATGCTTCAGCAATTTGCAGGATTACTTTTGGAGTTACTTGTCCCAGGTGTTGCAGCCGTTTGGGCTATCTTGCCCCCAAGTATGGAAAGGATGATTCTGCTGCATGTGATAGTGTTGCGGCAGCTGAAGACTGGGAGGTCTCAATAATGACTTTGTGAATTTCCACATAGACATTCACATAACGAAGACATGATAATGTGATTGCTAAAGTTATGAAAAATGCACAACGCAATTAGATGTGACAGCATGCAGACAGCTTCATGAATCTATTTATCTAGTGCATTTATCTCGACCACCTTTTCTGTCTATCTGTCCAGTTTCAGTCCTCCCAACGGTGTTTTGAAGGACAAGAGTGCTGAGAAAATAGAAGAAGAAACCCTTTCTGAAATAATCTCGATGAGCAGGCTTTAAATCAATTTTTCCCTCTTTCTGAAGCTTTGTTATAATCTCGTAACGGTGTCGCCGTGCTGAGTGGCTTGACTCCGGAGGTCCATTCAGTTTGCCTCATAACAATCAAAGAACGTTCGCTTTCATCTACCGGCTAGATGTTTCACTCCTAAATTACTCTCTTCCTGTCACATGAACTAATCTCTGAAGCTGGAAAACTTTCACCCTGCACAATGGACACTATCACAGCACATCCTACCTAAAGCAATCTTGTCTAACCAGACTTCAATTTATTTTATATATTTTTTTCTACAAACCTTGATGTAATCTTTTCAAAGGTCATGGATCTGAGGAATTGGATAACAAAAAGTCCAATAATTTCTTTTGATGACCCCTTGGCTTATTCTTGGTCTCATTGTTTCATCTACAAAGCCCATAGGTTCTCCTTCCAGTACAAAATAATCCTTTTGATTTGACAGTGGTTGTCTGCCTTATATTTATTATTGTAGTGTAATTCAGGTGGGCACCTACAATGTGTGATGTTGGTCTTTTTTCCTCTGGACTTCACTTTAAGATCAAAAGATTTTTTTTCAAAAAAAAGAATCCAAATATTATTTTTCTTCTCCTTGTCTCTTTCGGGGGCTGAATAACAGCAGCCCTGGAAGATTCTCCTTCCGTTTCCATTTACAATTTATTCCACCTTTGACCCTGGGTTGAAATGCCTCAATTTAGTCCAGGGGTACTCACCATACAGTCTGTGAGTTAACTTAGGTCCTTGCAACCTTCTGTTGTAGCCTTCAGCAGGGTTCAATCCAGCCGCACTGACTGCTGCCTTCCGCAGTTGAAGCAGGTGACCACGAATCTGGTTCTCAACCAGAATGCCAGTCTTACTTTAAAACAGGCTAAGTCTGCTTTTCAGCAGGCTGGAGAAAACTGATTCAGAAAAAATCAAAATGAGTTGTAGTCCTACTGTGGGATTCAAGGCTGGAAGCTGATGTGTAGAAACATCACACATTTCCCTCATATTTCTTGTTTAACTGCTCATTTTACTCGTAATAAAGTGATGCCATGAGAGGATTGTGTGATTAAACCATAAAGGTGAGTGTTCAATTCATGTCATTAATTGCGAATGAGTTTTCCCTCTTTTCAAGGTCCTCAGTTCTTATTTAGTGTCCAGTGATCATCGTCATTATTACTATGACTTGTTACGTGGAAATAAAATGAATCAGAGAAAATGAATAAAATAAGCAATAAAGAATGAGAAGAAAATCTAATTCACAATCGTAAAAATAATCACGTGGAGTTGTATTATGGCAGGTTTGTAGGAGCAATTCTTGAGCATTAGTCTTGAGCTCCTTCTGGCCACGCAAAAGTAATTTTAAACGTACCATTTTTAGTCTTCAGCTGTACTTCCAGGTAAATCTGGGCGAACATGCACGGCACACACTCCACCCAGTTGTCTCCCAAAATGGCAATCAGGGTCTTATGTATGTCATAGGACCCCAATTTGCATATTAAAGGGGTCAGATCAGGAGCAGGAATGGGCTGATAAGTTTTTCCTCGTGATTTTCGGGATGCCACCACCCATTTACACTGAGCAAGCCAGTGAAAATCTCCCCTTAGGTGTGGTTCCAACTGTGGCTCAGATGGTTACGGAACTGGGCAGCTGAGTCATGCAGTCTAGGAAAGTCTCAGGTACGTTCACAAATCTGTGTTGAGTTATCTGATTTCAGCTGGGATGGCAGCAGGAACACCACAATTAGCTTCAGGGCCTTTGGCTCAAGGAAGACAATTTGACCAGGGCGTCCGCTGCTGATTGTCATCTAGCAACCCCTGCTGGATGTGCATGTGCGAGTGTTGGGTGAGGACAGGATCTTCTAGCTTGGTTGCTGAGGTTGAGTAGTTTGCCAATGCTTAAGAATGACCACTTGGCAGAGATACAAGAAAGTAACTGGCACCTTTAAAACCACACCCCAGAAAGAAACCAACACCAACAGAACGTTAACACATACTCCAGTAAACAAAAAATTGCTGGTTGTGGCTTCTCTTCTTTCCCCTTCCATCCACGCCTCCCCCCCCCACCCCACCCCCCCCAATCATTCCTAACAGAGTGAGTTCCAGATACTTGACCATCTGGGATGATACCAAGTGGGGCTCAAATTATTGTCCTTGTGTTCACAGCCAATGTTTATATTCAGGAACCACGGGAGGAAAGGATAACAAACCAGTCAGATCTATTCAGAACTGATATACACCTGCACGTGATTGTTCTTATTAATGGCCTGACAAGAGGCCCACGTCCTTATGGTACAAGTGTGAGAAAGTCCTTTCCTTTTTTTTAACAGTGCTTACTTTCTTCCATTTCTGTTTCATCAGTGTTTGGCTTAAAATCAGGATTGGGTCAAATGTATGTGACTTGCCTCAAGTCAGATTGCTTTCCTGTTTGAGGGCTGTGTGTGCTGAACAGTGACAGTTATTTTAATAATTTCTTTTAGGTTGTAAGGAAGAGAACTAAGTGAAATTGACTTTTTTTTAATAAAACAGACTAGATTATTAATATAGGCATGGGATGGCAGGACTGTCGTAAGAGGAGAGATTGAGTCGACTCGGCCTGTATTCACTCGAGTTTAGAAGAATGAGAGGGGATCTTATTGAAACATATAAAATTCGGACAGGGCTAGACAGACTGGATGCAGGGAGGATGTTTCCCCTGGCTGGGGAGGTCCAGAACGAGGGGTCACTGTCTCAGGATACGGGATAGGACATTTAGGACTGAGAAGAGGAGAAATTTCTTCACTCAGAGGGTGGTGAACCTGTGGAATTCTCTACTACAGAAGGCAGTGGAGGCCAAGTCACTGAATATATTTAAGAAGGAGCTAGATAGATTTCTAGACACAAAAGGCATCAAGGGGTATGGGGAGAGAGCAGGAATATGGTATTGAGATAGAGGATCAGCCATGAACATATTGAATAGTGGAGTAGGCTCGAAGGGCTGAATAGCCTACTCCTGCTCCTATTTTCTATGTTTGATCCTGACATCTTCAAAAGCTGTGTTTACTCAGGAACTTAGTGGCATCACCATGTCTCTCTTCACGTATCAACACTGCAGTTGACAGCAATACATTTGGATCGCTTGATGGGATCTATCACATCTTTCTAAATCTTGTATTAAGTTCTGTAAAGATCCCATGAGGCAGTTTTTTTCTCTCTTTTCTTGAGACTGTTTTATGTGTCTAATATACTGAGATACGAAATGCTTTTATGAATTCTATCAAATTAGAAACAAAAATATTAGTACAAAACACAGCAGTGTGTCTGGAAATATCATCACGTCAGTATATTGGGCACCTCGTTATACACTAGTTTACACTAGTTGGCTGTCCAGCTAAAGATGAATCATTACCAGTGCATATGTTACTGTTCCAATTATTCAGCTCAGGTAAAAACTTGCATGAAGGTGCAATTATACATCAGAGTACACATTACCTACATTTCACCAGCTATTGCCACAAATCTGCTGCAATCAGGCATTTTGCACCAGGAGCACCATAGTTACTCATGGTCATAGGGAATTGATGTGGAGATGCCGGTGATGGACTGGGGTGGACAAATGTAAGGAGTCGCACAACACCAGGTTATAGTCCACCTGACGAAGGAGCAAAGCTCCGAAAGCTTGTGATTTCAAATAAAGCTGTTGGACTATAACCTGGTGTTGTGCGACTCCTTACAATAGGGAATTGAGGCAGCCATTGATTTGTGTGGCAGGCAATGGAGAATTTGACAACAGATTTGTGATGTTTTGTCTCTGCCTGGAGTGATGAAATTAAGGAGTAGAATTTCTGCTTGATTGTGCTGGTTTTATCATCGCAATCCACCCAAACGATCGTGGAAAATCAAGCATAAGGCACGTCAAAAGTAAATTGAGTTTCTGCGATCTTTAACACTGGTTCAAAAGTCATTGTGCCCGAAGTTGGTCCCACATCACTGGCCATGCCCCCTGATCAAAGTAACGAGGATGCCGAGTTTCCGCTGATTGTGGCCATTCGAGAAGGGTATTCAAATTAAGTTCATTTTCTTAGGTGCACAGGCTCTAGTGAGCACGTTTTAAATGTTTTTACATATTAAAAAATATTTAATTTATGAAGAAACTGACTAGTGTACACCAATGAAAGTAGTAAATGGTTCAGTAAGTTTTTTTTAAGTCTTTTTCAGTGATTTAAAATGAGGTTACTCTCAGGTGGGGGACTAGACACTCTTATTAAAAATGCTTACTTTTTGTGATAAACCCATTTTCAACTGTATCAATAAAACTGCACCAGGCTACCACTCTTAAAGACATCAATGAATATTTTTTAATGCAAAGAAAATAAATAAACAATTACATTCTATTACTCTTACCGATTGCACTGGTTCGTGGACGATTTTACGTTTGTAATTATGCAAATGCATTTTAGTGGAAACTTGAACTGTAACTGAACCAGTGCAATTTCAAACGCAATTTGCACCCAATATGCCGATTGCGTCCAAAGCGGAAAGTCTACCCCTAAATATTCACACCAGCTCCACGACTCACTCCGAAAGTTGTATTTTAGACTGAAATATCCCATTGGATTTAACAAGCATCTGTATTAAGAGGGTTTTCAAGATGGTCGTCATATCTGGAGAGAGATTTTGGATTAGTATTAAAACAAAATTTGACTGAAATCCATATTATAATGAAATAAATCTTAGTTTTATTCAAATCATAACTTCTCCAAAATCTGTGATATAAAGAAAATATATAACTGGGAGCAGAATGATACCCAGATTCCTCCAACCAAGGAGAAAAACCTTTATAAGTCACTTATGACCTTGTTCTTTGCAGGATAACCTTTCATTTTGTTTGGATTGCACATTATATTTATGTTAATATAATTTATACTACTACTACTACTACTACAACAACTTCCATGTAAATAGCAACCTTAACATAGTAAAATGTCCTAAGACACTTCACAGGAGCATTATCAAACAACATTTGATACCGAGCAACATAAGGAGATATTAGGACAGGTTGGTCAAAGTGGCAGGTTTTAAGGAGCGTCTTAAAGGAGGAGAAAGAAGTAGCGAGGCGGAGAGGTTTAGGGAGAGAATTCCAGAGCTTAAGGCCTAGGCAGCTGAAGGCACGGCCGCCAATGGTGGAGCGATTAAAACCAGGAATGCGCAACAGACTAGAATTGGAGGAGCACAGAGATCTCGGAGGGTTGTCGGGCTGGAGGAGGTTAGAGATGGGGATGGGGTGAGGCCCTTGAGGGATTTGAAAACAAGGATGAGAATTTTAAAATTGAGGCATTCCCAGACTGGGAGCCAATATAGGTCAGCGAGCACAGGGTTGATGGGTGAACAGGACTTGGGGTGAGTTAGGATACAGCAGAGTTTTGGACATTGTACATATGTACACACTAAATTTAAGTTGATGGGATGTCGTGATGGATAAGTAATATTTGTTTTGTGCTCATCAAAGTGGAAAATATTAATTCAAGGAATAGAATTTCCACAAGCCCTCTCCAGTCAGGTGCAACAGGAGGTTAGAAGTAGAAGCCCCCCCTCCTGCCCAATGCTGCCCCCGATCAAATGCTTTAACCTCAATCTCAGAAGAACATCAGTCTGGCATTTCTATTTGCTGCACCCACTATCTTTATAAGCTCAGTGAGTGATGCTGACAGTTTCGTGTCATTTAATGTCAAGTGATGTGCAACTTTGAGCTGTGGAACACATTTGGAACTGTGTTGAGATTGGCCAAGCTAGTTACTATTAGGACTCTTACAGCTAGCAAAGAGAGGAGACATTCACCCATTCAGTTTGGGCTGGAGTTGGGCCAAATTGCTCAAGTGAAAGGACAGTCTATTAATCAACTATATATTCTGGTTATTGCAGATGATTTTTAAATGATTACACTTCAAAATGATCATTTTGTATTTAAATTAGCCACATCTCATTTAATCATATCACTAGAAAACCAACAATTTTTGTCATCTAATAAATGCCAATGTTTTTGTAAATGGCCCTATTAATATTTTTAGACTGTGTGAAATGATATTTCTCATGAATATAAATTTTAAAATAACCCTGTAAAATTAGCTGGAATTATTCGACTAGTGGAGTACTCGGGTGTAGCTGCAAGGTTATGGATTTGAATCCCACTGTGTTCCAACTAGTCTTGCATCTTCTCAACATTGATGAAGTTTGGCCCACCAGTGAGGCCTTGGTGGAGTCCAAACTCTTGGACTGGAAAATTAATCCTACAAACATTAGACGTAAGTAAGGTCAGTACGTAAAAGATTTCCATGCAAGTTGGCAAATTATGTTCCCTAATCACAGTCAAAGAAACAGATAGACATTGCCCGAAAAAGCATGGAAATATGTTTGGAGATTGCAGAGGGCACCAGCATCAAATATCATTGAATTCATTTTCCCTGTCTATGGGGAATTTTCACCAATTCTCATCAGGACTGTTCTACTTTCAACATTTTAACCTGGCAATGAAGAATCTCCATTATAGATTCAGGTCATATAATACTAATTTGCTTTTTTGAAGTTTTCCATCTTTATGTTTCCCCTTTTGTCTTAATGGAGATTACAATCACAGACTTGTGCTGACCCATTATATCATGTGGCCTGTCCCTTGCCTCTATTTGAGATGACACTGTACAATCTGGAAAATTCTTTTGCTGTATTGCACCACCAATGGGCTTTTTCAAAAATCTGAACTATTGGCCTGAATATAGGAATTAAAACCATTGGATGGTTTCAAGAGACAGAACATTGTCTTTTCATCTCTCAGTTCTGGAATTAATTCCAGTCCAGACTGAAAAGATACAAAGTGAAATCAGTTTTGAGGAAGTTTTGCCCCTGCCCCTTCTCATAGGCACAGGTCCACTGTACAGAAGTGCCCCTAATCTGGCACACATTACACTAATTTTGCAGTGGGGATCATCTGAGATTAGGATTAAAACATTTTTTTAACAGATTAGAATGGATTTTAACCTATATCTAACCTCTGATATTTGAGAATAGTGTTCCATTCCGAAGCTTCTTGTTGATTAGCATGCAAAGGCCCACTACAGGACTTGAATGCATAATCTACGTTGACAGAGCAGCACTGAGCTGCATTGTCAGATGTGTCAGTGGTTCCTTTCTATGGTCAAGATCCTGTGGCACTGTTTAAAGAACAGCAAGGAGCTCTTCCAGTGACCTGACCAGCATTCCTTCCTCAGTGTGCATCACCAAAGACCAATTAACTGGTCATTCATCATATTGTTATTTGTGGGATCTCACTGTGCATAAAATGGGTGCTGCATTTGCCCACAAACAGTCAATGTATTTCAAAGTAATTCATTGTATGCAGTGTTCTTAGAAAAATTTGAGGAACATGATAACCTGCTATTTAAATGAAAGTTTCTCTTCATTATTCACCCAAAAATAGGAATAAAAATATGTTGTGAAATTTATGGGAATAGATGTTAATATAGATTATAGAATGAACTATTAAGTTCTACTAAGGGAGCATCCTTTTTAAAGAAAGTGGAGCAGGGGAAAAACTAGGAGAGAAGCCTGTCAGTCCACAGCGCTTGAAAGAAGCAGAACAGCTGGAGAGCTGTCCTTACCCCCTATAGCAAAGATCAGCACTAGAGGAAAAGATGCATGGACTCTTCCCTTCCCTTCCCGCAAAAAATCAAAAGTAGCTTAAAGCAGAAATTAGTTGTCAACATGACTTTAGCTAAAAAAAAATTCTAATTGTAGAAGTATTTGCAGCTTGTATACTTGTAGATGTCATGCATTTTCTACCCCTTGCTGCTGATGGAGACCCTAAAAGCTAATAATTAATAATATCATTAATGTTGAAAGAGAAAATGGATGATGTCATTTATGTTATATACAAGGCTGAAAAGTAACAGGATTGTCAGTTTGGGGTCAAGGCCAATCTCACAAGTAGCGCATTTGAATCTCATGGGAAATCAATGGTATAAAATCACTTCAACCCAAGAATTTTGGTCAATGGAAGCCTATTTCAATTTGGTGTTGCTGTATTACATAGAACTAACCACTCTCCAGGTAAAGAAGTTTCTCCTGAATTCCCTGTTGGATTTATCAGTGACTATCATATACTTATGACCCCTAGTTCTGGTCTCCCCCACAAATAGAAATATCTTCTCTATGTCTAACCTATTAAACCCTTTCATAATCTTAAGGACCTCTATCGGGTCACCCCTCAGTCCTCTCTTTTCTAGAGAGAAGAGCCCCAGCCTGTTCAATCTTTCCTGATAGTTATAACCTCTCAGTTCTGGTATCACCCTAGTAAATCATTTTTGCACCTTCTCCTCCAGTGCTTCTATACCCTTTCTATAATATGGAGACCAGAACTTTCATAGTACTCCAAGTGTGGTCTAACCAAGGTTCTATAGAAGTTTAATGTAGCTTCTCTGATTTTCAGTTCTGTCCCTCTGGAAATGAGTATGAAAGGGTTAATTTGCATTTCTATATTTTTCCATGCATTCATTTATCAAGTTATGCATTCATCTACCCCAGCCTTCCAACAACACACTCAGATCATTTCTTTGCTCTGATGTCAAATAACTGTGTCTTCTTTGCACTTAGACGCTTATATTAATTTAAAAAATGCTCCAAGATCGCATTTCAGAGGACATACTCAGTGTTCCATAAGACTGTTTTCCCTGCTTTCATTTATCGTTTTAATATTGTGGAAGTTTAAAAGTCTTCCCCTCAACAATGATGTCACTTCCCACTGAGTACCAAGGGACTGGCATAGAAATTGGGCCGTGTAGCGCCCGTTGTTTCAACGCTACGTGGCCTCCCGAACATTCAAGATGGCGTCTTGGCTGCGCCTGCACATTTCCAGTGTGACGTGCGCTGGACGCCATCTTGGTATAGGTATTGGCGCATGTGCTGGCAGCATGTGAAGTGAGGAGAAAATGGATACAATCAGTGTGAAACGCTAATTTAAAGTGATAGACACCGTTTTGGGACTTAATGCTCAACTCAATGCACAGTCTTAATCATGACCATCTGAACATGTCTTAGAGTGCCTGGAGGACCCCCACCAACGCTATTTAAAGGAACCATGCGGGATTTACAGGTCAGTTGCTGGATTACTGCTTCTGGCTGCTGATACATTTATAATTGTTTTTGGAGGTGTCCTACACTTGAATACTAGGACGGGGGCACATAGCCTAACATTTAGAGCCAGGACGTGCAGGAGTGAAGTAAGGAAACGCTGCTACATGCAAAGGGTGGGAGAAGTTTGGAACGCTCTTCTGCAAATGGCAGCTGATGCTAGCTCACTTGTGAATTCTAAATCTGAGATTGATAGATTTCTGTGAACCAAGGATATTAAGAGATATGGGGCTAAGGCAGGTATGTAGAGTTGGGTTACAGGTCCGCCATGATCTCATTGAATGGCGGAACGGGCTCGTTGGGCTAAATGCCACGGCCACTTGCTGTCTCCTGATATGCATCACCTTCTCCTGCAAGAAAACGGGGCCTGTATCTGGGTGATGTGCCTGTCATGATTGAATAGCTGCCAATGTATATGGCCTGTGAGTTGTAGGTGGGCGGCTTGCAACAGTGGTAATGTGTAAGGGTGAGAGGAAGCATCTGATTGGAAAAGTTAAATACTGATGGAAAGAGTTTGTTGGTATGTGGGTGTTGGGGGGTGTAGTACGTGCAACAGTGGATGTGGCTAGTGGTGCAGTTGGTAGGAGATGCCACTTGATAGTTGACCTCATTCACCTTGACCACTTGTGTCAAAGCATTGAACAACTTACTGCACTACATCCATGTTTGTGGTGTTGTGCGCCTGGCATTGACTTCATCCTCCGCTGCCTCACAGTGCCTTTTGGGCATGTGTCTGGAGGGCCTCTTCACACCCCCCCCCCCCCCACCATCGCGGATATAGGATGTCCCTCTTTCTGTCCACCTCTTGCACCAAGGCCTCTAGTACATTATCAGAGAACCATGGTGCATGCACTCTCGCAGGCCTGGTGCAAACTCAGATCGGCAGATTGGTGAAGTCTGGCATGCAGATTGGAGAATGTGGAATTTAGTAGTGTGCAATCTTTATTCAATGTTTTAACGTAACTCATCATTTGTAAACATGGGGACGGGACCTGCATCTGTGTTTACGTGTATGATGTCTGATCTCCGTTCAGATTGCGTGCAGACAGCAGACTGTTATTTTTTGCAAATAGCAGGTACCAGCTACCTTTAAGAGATTTTCAGAGCCATCCTCCCTTTGAGATTGGGGCTCCCCCTGCTGGTGGAAAGTGCGAATTGCATTGAATCCTTGTGTCAATGCTGATTTCCAAAGCTGCTTGCAGATAAGTCCTCAGGCCAGACGAAAGTCTCATCCTGCCTGTACAGGGGCCATCGGACGCGAGTTAAACACAGAGCGTGATACCAATGCCCGAAAATAGGCCTAATCCAATTTTTTTTCCCCAACTGAGATACATTTAGAGTGAATGAGCTTATGTTTCAATTTCATTTTTTTATTTATTATGCATTGAGTGACCATTGACAAAGAAAGACTCATTTATACAATGCTTTATCACACCTCTAAGAAATGTCTCAAAGCACTTCACATGAATCACTTTTTTAAAGTGCAGTCATTGATGTTACGTAGGCAAATACAGCAGCCAATTTGCACAAAGCTAGGGTCCCACAGTGATCAGTGATCAGTTAATCTGTTTTTGATGGTGTTGCTTGAGGAAGGAAGTTGACCATACTCTTTGAAAAATGTCATGTGTCTATGACATCCACCTAAGCAGGTAGATATAGGCTCGGTTTAATATTTCATCTAACAATGCAGTGTGTCCTTAGTACCGCCTGGAAGCATCATTCCACATTATAAGCTAAAGTCCTGCGTAAGACTTGAAGCCATGAGCTTCTGACTCAGAGGTGAGAGTGCTACAAATGAGCCAAGCTGACTAACAAAGCCTGAGAAAGCAATGGAATGGGGGATTATCCTTTTATCCACACTCCCTATATAAATGTACCCTCTCAATAGGAGGGGAAAATATAAACATACACTCCCTGAGCCAAACACCTCACTAATAAAATATTCTTCTTCTCAATAAGAAAAATCCTTTAAAATTAAATCAGTAGCATTTATAAAAATGTCAGAGGGAAGATTTTATGATCTCAGTCAGCTTGCAAAGGTACCTTTTTCACATTGGAAATCATCAACAATTCTAGAACTCCACATATGTCTCCTTTGAGCCCCATGAGAAAATGCCATCAGGCCCATACACACTTGCCCAATTTCTTGTTGCTTTCAACCCCAATAACCCAGCCTTCCTCCTCTCCCAACCACTATGGAAGGCATTAAATCGAGATCTGTAGCCAGTTCAGGAAACCTCTTTGAAAAATTCCTCTTCAATCCCTCTAAGATATTCAGGCAAGCCCCTGCCTCCCTCACCCACCCCCCCCCCCAACCACACTCCCCCAGAGGCCATAAACCCTTTGGTTATTCCCTAGAATTGTACCTTCTGCCATGACCACATAGGGCGGAACTTCCAACGTTGGCGCTATTGGATCGGCTGCGCATCGTACACCCCTCCTGATTTCCTTCCCATTCACTTAAACGGAAATGAAAATTGTGCAGGCTGTACAACGGGCGGCCAGTTTTACTCCCCCATCGAAGCTGAAAGTTTCACCCATAGTTTTTCAAAAATGTATCCAATGCCACCTTGAAGGATTGCAGGAGTCGGTCCGCATCATCACTTCTGAAATGCTGCTCCACAATTTGGTCACTCTTTGAAAAAAATAAAATGTTTGCACATCCAACCTCAGCCCCTGCTTTCTCAAGTTGAATGTACAGTGTATACACTGTGGGGCCAATTTTCATTTCCACCCCCCACCACCCTTCCAATTGGCTGCTCCGAAAGTGTGACCAGCTCATTGGCTGAATGCTAAGGATACATAGATTCAAACTAGTATAAGATAAATTTAGGACTCAGGAAATTCCTTTTTACACAAAGAGTGATCAACATATGGAATAGACTTCCAGGAAGTGTTTTGCGGACAAAAACCTTGCAATCTTATAAGAAACAATTGGACGCTGAAATGGAGGGTCTTTGGGATCTTTCGAGGTGGATGAACTAACATGTGCCATTTGGGCTTCGTCACCTGTAACTATCTCATGACTGTAGTAATACAATGTGTGCTGTTTCCCAATTCAGTTGAAGTACTACACACAAGTATCTAATATTTCTGGAGCAAAAAATAATCAGAAATTGGTTTGCTGTGTCCTCTTTTGTGTAACATCACCTTGTACCAAGTTGTTTAATAAAATTGTTTCTTTTTTAAGTGACAGCTTACAAGGGTTGTAAATATTGGAAGTATTTAGCCTGAAGGCATAAGGTTCAAAGCCTTGGCCTATTGCAACACCCAAAAAATTAAAATTATTTAGAGCACATTTCAGTCAAATAGTAAATTCCAATAAACCTAGAAGCAGGAAAGAGAATGCTTTTGTAAACTTATTACAAAAATGAAGGGTTTTAAGTTTAAAAGTATGGTTTGTTTATGTAAGTCGAATAATAAATCTTTTTATAATACAAAAGATAAATCAGAGCACCTGCAGGAGCTAAAATCCAGGCATAGAACATCACAAAGCATTTTTTTCCCAGAATTAAAAGCAACGAAGTATAAAGGAGAAAGATTTATATGCACGTCCATTTTCATCTGGATAATTTTGTTTGTTGAATTGAATATGCATTTAACAGGGATTTGCTGCAGTAATGTGTCTTTTGCTCAGCCTTTGCGAATCCTCTCTTGACAGATCTATTTCTGTAGCAACCTTGTCACATCTCGATCGGGCACGGGAATGATATGTGGGATTTTCATACTAAGCACAAGAAATGACAGGATCGTCCATTGTAAAATGACACTTTTTGACACAGATGTATAGCACGTTTGAGTCTTAATGGAAATCACATGCCATCCATTGGATGGAGACTGGAAAAGTTTGCTGTGCTGAGCACATAAAGGTGAGAGTTAGTCTGGGTTCGACTAAAAGATTATTTCACAGATTTCTAAAAATTTTAATAATTTTATTTTTCTGAATTGCGTTTGTTTTAAAACCACACTGAATGTCATGGATGTGAGTTTTTAAAATTTGAAGAATGACAGTGATATTTTATTGATAGTACAATGCTCCAATAGCTAATAATCTCCTTAAGAGCTTCCAACTGCTTCAAACTGTGGTTTGAGTTTGTAAGGGGCAAAACATTCAATAAAAATTCACTTTTTGTTTCTTTTGTTAATCCCTTCCCACCACCACCATAATTTTTATGACAATAGTTCACAACTCAAATCCTCCAGCTTCAGTGTCTCATATGTTTTAAATCCTAGGGTTTTGAAAGATCTCCGGCCAAAAATAACGACACAACCTACAAGCTTCTAAGATTTATTTTGTGAGCAAGGGAGAAGTAAACCTTATTTTATCAACAACAAGTCAGAATATCTTCAACCCTCTAAAGGCTGTGGTATCTTTGCTGTAATCAAATTGAATCAGAAAATTAATCAATATTTTTTCTGACTATAATTTAATTGTATTGTGCATTTTATCTCATGGGTGCAACACGTCACACCCATGTTGTTGGATGCAACATTTGTATACCTTGCTGTACCAAAGTTTAATTGTATAGTTACTGGGCACAAGTTGCTCTCTGAATTCCCACCTTCTTCCCCACTTCATGACCTCTGCTGTGTTGTCTTGTACTGGACTGGAATTGACAGGACTAGGAGCAACGATGCATGACCCTTAAGAATTTAATGAGGGGGAATAATACAATGTAAAAATGGGGTGAGGGAGAAGCAATGAAAGCCATTTAGCACTCAGCATGAAAGTAAGGGACTGATGCAAGTACTGTAAAATATGTATCAGACTAAAGGACCAATATCGCCTTTGATAACCTTAATGTGCAAGGGTGGATCATCGTGAGATTTCGGTACCTTGTGCTGTTGACAGACTTATTGAGTTTAAATACTTGTGACTTCCTAGCAATCACGTTCTTATTATTACTTCAGGACTATTGAGAAATAAAATCACAGCCATTATTACTGTTCTGAACAATCAGGCCGGAATTTCCTCGAATGGCGCAATCAGCAAGTTACGCCGAAATTTACACCGGTTTCTATGCCAATCTTGGCGACCAGTACATAAGCCAGAATTTCCTGCCAATCTCATTAGCATACATCGGAACGTAAAAATCGGTGTATACAAGCGGAAATTAGCATAACCAGTCACGGCCCGAGGAAAGCATAGAACTTACACCATATTTCTTCTTTAAGTCCCTCTTTATGTATGAAAATTAAAGTTTCAAGTCATCAAATCATGCATTTATGCACATGGTATCCATTATTTTTTAAATAAGCTATCTGAACCTCTCAGCTAGATTACACGCTGTAACTCACTGTCAGTTGTCAGCCTAGCTCAGTTTCTAACATGCTCACTGCTAGGTCAGAACATTAGAATCATAGAATCATAGAAAATTTACGGCACAGAAGGAGGCCATTAGGCCCATAATGTCCGCGCCGGCTGAGCAACGAGCCACCCCGCCTAATCCCACTTACCTGCATTTGGTCCGTAGCCCTGAAGGTCACGGCTGTTCAGGTGCACATCCAGGTATTTTTTAAATGAGTTGAGGGTTTCTGCCTCTACCACCCTCTCCAGCAGTGAGTTCCAGACCCCCACCATCCTCTGGGTGAAAAAATATTTCCTCATTTCCACTCTAATCCTTCTACCAATCACTTTAAATCTATGCCCCCTGGTTATTGACCCCTCCACAAAGGGAAATAGGTCCTTCCTATCCACTCTATCTAGGTCCCTCATAATTTTGTACGCCTCAATCAAATCACCCCTCACCCTCCTCTGTTCCAGGGAAAACAACCCCAGCCTGTCCAATCTGTCACCATAGCTAAAATTCTCCAGTCCTGGCAACAGCCTCGTAAATCTCCTCTGCACCCTCTCTTGTGCAATTACATCCTTCCTGTAATGTGGTGACCAGAACTGTGCAAAGTACTCAAGCTGTGGCCTAACTAGTGTTTTGTACAGTTCCATCAATATATCCCTGCTTTTATATTCTATGCCTCAGCTAATAAAGGAAAGCATTCCATATGCCTTCTTAACCACCTTATCTACCTGTCCTGCTACCTTCAGGGATCTGTGGTCATCCACTCCAAGGTCCCTCAATTCCTCTACACCTCTCAGTATTCTCCCCTTTATTGTGTATTCCCTTGCCTTGTTTGCTCTCCCCAAATGCATTACCTCATACTTCTCCGGATTGAACTCCATTTGCCACTTTTCTGCCCATCTGACACAGCCTATCTTTGTGTCATCCGCAAATTTCTCATTCATGCCCCCATGTTTAAGTCCATATCGTTAATGTATACCACAAAAAGCAAAGGACCTGTGGCACCCCACTGGAAACAGCCTTCTAGTCGCAAGAACACCCGTCAACCATTACCCTTTGCTTCCTGCCACTGAGCCAATTTTGGATCCAATTTGCCACATTCCCTTGGATCCCATGGGCCTTTACTTTTTTGACCAATCGGCCATGTGGGACCTTGTCAAAAGCCTTGCTACAATCCATGTAGACTACATCAATTGCGCTACCCTCATCCATCCTCCTTGTCACCTCCTTACAAAATTCAATCAAGTTAATCAGACACGACCTCCCCTTAACAAATCCATGCTGACTGTCCTTGATTAGTCCATGCCTCCACGTGACAGTCCTGCCCCTCCCAATTGATTCCAATAATTTGCCCACCACCGAGGTTAGGCTGACTGGCCTGTAATTACTCGGTCTCTCCTTTGCTTCCTTTTTAAACAACAGTACAACGTTAGCAGTTCTCCAAACCTTTGGCACCGCGCCTGTATCCAGTGAAGTTTGAAAAATCAGTGTTAAAGCCTATGCTATTTCCTCCCTGGCTTCTTTTAACAGTCTGGGATACATTTCATCCGGCCCTGGTGATTTATCCACTTTCAAAGATGCTAAATCCCCTTAATACTTCCTCTCTCACTATGTTTATCCCATCCAATTTTTCACACTCCTCCTCCTTAACTTTCATCCCTGCATCATCCCGCTCCTTTGTGAAGACAGATACAAGGGCACATGGGAACAACACCACCTGCACGTTCCCCTCCAAGTCACACACCATCCCGACTTGGAAATATATCGCCGTTTCTTCATTGTCGCTGGGTCAAAATCCTGAAACTCCCTTCCTAACAGCACTATGGGAGAACCTTCACCACACGGACTGCAGCGGTTCAAGAAGGCGGCTCACCACCATCTTCTCGAGGGCAATTAGGGATGGGCAATAAATGCTGGCTTTGCCAGTGACGTCCACATCCCATGAACAAATTTTAAAAAAAATAAGAACCATACCCACATCTTCCGCCTCCACACATAGCTTACCCTTTTGGTCTCTGATAGGCCCTACTCTTTCCTTAGTTATCCTCTTGCTCTTAATGTATTTATAAAACATCTTTGGGTTTTCTTTGATTTTACCTGCTAATATTTTTTCATCCCCTCTCTTTGCTTTCCTAATTTCCTTTTTAACTTCATCCCTGCACTTTGTATACTCCTCTAAGCTTTCCATAGAATTGAGTTCCTGATGTCTACCATAGGCTTTCTTTTTCTGCCTTGTCTTACCCTGAATGTTCTTGACATCGAGGGGGCACTAGATTTGGCAGCCCCTCCCTTTTTCTTTGTGGGAACATATTTACCCTGAACCCCTTGAATCACCCCTTTGAATGTCTCCCACTGCTCTGACACTGATTTACCTTCAAGTAGCTGTTTCCAGTTTACTTCTGCTGAATCACTTCTCCGTTTAGTAAAATTGGCCTTTCCCCAATTGAAAACTTTAACTCCTGCTCTGTCTTTGACCTCTTCCATAACTATGCTAAAATTAACTGTATTATGATCACTACCACCAAAATGCTCTCCCACTGCTACTGCTGCCCCTTTTCATTTCCTGGAACTAAATCCAGAACTGCCCCTCCTCTCGTTGGGCTTGCTACATACTGGCTAAAAAAATTCTCCTGTATGCAATTTAAGAATTCTTCATCCTCTATACCATTCACACTGTTTGTATCCCAGTTGATATTAGGGTAGTTGAAATCCCCTACTATTACTGTCCTATTGCTTTTGCACTTCGTAGAAATTTGCCTACATATTTGCTAGTCTATCTCCCTCTGACTGTTTGGGGCTCTATAGTACACTCTCAGTAGTGTTACTGCCCCTTTTTTGTTCTTTAGCTCAACCCATAAGGCCTCATTTGATGCTCCTTCTAAAATGTCATCTCTCCTCGCAACTGTAATTGTTTCCTTAACCAAATTTGCCACCCCCCTCCTTTTTTATCCCCCTCTCTATCGCGTCTGAAAACCCTGTAACCAGGGACGTTGAACTGCCAGTCCTGCCCCTCTTTAAGCCATGTTTCTGTAGTAGTTAAGATATCATACTGCCTCGTGTCTATCTGTGCCTTCAGCTCATCCGCCTTATTTCCTATACTTCTTGCTTTGAGGTAAATACATTTAAGGACTGCCAAACTCTTGTTTTTTCTAACCTTCATTCCCTCTCTTTCTGACTCACTCACTAATCTTCTGCCTTCCACTTCCAGTTCTGACTTTAACCCATCTGAATCCACGCTCAGGTTCCCATCCCCCTGAAAAAGCTAGTTTAAACCCTCCCCGACAGCACTAGCAAACCTCCCCGCAAGGATATTGGTCCCGGCCCTGTTGAGGTGCAACCCGTCCAGCTTTTACAGATCCCACCTCGCCCAGAACCGGTCCCAATGCCCCAGGAATCTAGAGCACACCCCTTGCACCACCTTTGCAGCCATGCATTTATCACATTGGGGGGTAAACTTTCATCTTCAATGTATGGGCAATAATCTGGCGAAGTGGATCTCCTGCCCATTATAGAGCCTTCCTGATTTTTATGTGAGCCACTCCACCATATTACTTCCGTGTGGTAAAGACACAAATTTACTCCTGGGTGGTTGAGGCCCACAACAGGGCTTGACTACATAATTTAGGCCAGGGATGTCCGACACTGTGTGCCGTTGGAACCAGTTGTGAGTGGATCGGTCCGATTAAACACACCCAACTCCCAATCTATTTTGCATTTTTGGGCCATGTTATTATACTTTCTTCACTTCTGTCCCTTCCTTTCTTCTTTTCACTTTTGTCTCTCTCTCCTCCTTAATTTCAGTCTCTCTCCTCCTGTATTTTATTCTTTCTCACCTCCTATCTTCATACCACAAGGAGTAGATGAGGCAAATTGCATAGATGCATTTAAAGGGAACCTAGATAAGAAAATGAGGGAGAAAGGAATAGAAGGGTTTGCCGATAGGGTTACATGAAGTAGGGAGGGAGGAGGCTCCTGTGAAGCATAAACGCAGGCATAGACCAGTTGGGTCGAATGGCCTGTTTCTGTGCTGTAGACTCTGTATTCTTTGTAACTCCTTGTCATCTACACTTTGACCTCCCATTCTTTTCCCTTGACTCAGTATGTCTGTCTTTCTGACTCTCTTTTTGTCTTTCACTTCGGTTCTGTTCCCCCCACCTTCACGCCAGTCTCCCTCCTCTGTCTCCTTCACTTTTTTTTCTCTCCCCACCCTCACATCTTTCTCTCTCTCTCTGTCTCTCTGCTCTTCTCTTTGCCTTTCTTATTCTTCTATTTTTACCTCTCTACCCTGTCTCTGCAACTGTGGGCGACTAGGTACAACAACATTAAGACAGGCAGGATCCAGGACAACAGATTGAAGCAGCAGCCTTAGGACTCAGGAAGTGGATAGAACCAGCAACATTGAGACTCAGGCGAACAAGTAACTTCGAGGCAGCAGAATTGGCCACTGCATCTGGGGCATGGCGAGGAGTACTTTAGAGATACATATGCTGGGATTGGGTCTGCAAATTTCTGATTGGTGTCTACCTTGATGGGTTCTGTCCATTGGGGGAGCAGAGGTGAACCTGCCATTGCTAGTTTCTCCAAGGTGAGCTAGTCGCAGTTCAGAACCATAGACAAATAATCTTAACGCATAAAGAAAGAGATCAGAAGAAACTTTTTTGCCTAAAGTTATTGGAAAGTGGAGTGCTTTGCCATGATTGCTAAATTGAAAACACCATTCAAAAAGGTACTGGATAATTACTTAAAGAAGGGAAATAGGATTAGTTTGGGCATAAAGCAGGAAATTATGACTGCATAAAAGTCCTGGGACGGTGTAAAATCAATCCCCAAAAGGGCTCTAAATTCATTGTGGGCAAGAAGGGCTGAATGGCATCCTTCACTGCTAAAATTTCTATGTTCCTATAGATGAACTCTATCAATGAAAAGTGCTCACCTCTGAGAAAACAGCTGACAGAAAAAGTTCATCTCTGGTAGGCTTGGAGGAATTTTTAAAAATCACAGTCAGCACTTCTGACTTTCTTGGCTGTTGTGCAATGGATTTACATGTGCCTCCCACTTGAGCAGTGTTGTTGTCTACCTTCAGTCAAGTCCAGCCCAAACATTGACAATACTGTGGGTCCCAAGTGAAGGTGGAGCGCAGTGTTTCTGGGAGTGGGAGGCATATCTTCATCCAGTGTGCTACTGTTGAGAAAGCCTACAGATGTTTCTGACAGCAAGAGAGATGTGTGGACCAGATGAGATTGAGAAATGGGTATGATTCAGCCTGCAGGCCAGGGATGATATTCAATTGCAGTACTGAGTGCACGCTGCATTGTTGGAGGCAATGTCCTTCAGCTGACATGTTAAGTCAACCTCTCTGCCCATTCAGGTGGATGTTCAAGATCTCCGTGGCACTATTTGAAGAAGCACTGCAAGTTCTTCTAGCATCCTTGCTAATGTTCTTCCCTCAACCTTGGGGTCATCGCTGCCGCAGTATGGCTGCCAAGTTGCCCATTCAACAAGTCGCTGCGCATTGAAAATTAATTCTTGAAACACTTTGAAGCATTTCAACGTGATAAGTCTCTGTATAAATGAGATTATTATACTATTCATTATTACATATAAAGCACCTGAACCGCTCGATTAGATTACAACCTGTAACTCACTTACAGGTATCCATTCTTTTATACATATAGAAACCATCTGAAGCTCTTGATTAGATTACATCCTGTAACTCACTGCCAGTTATCCATTATTCTCTATGTGGTACATGGTTAAAACCAATTTCTGTTTTTTTTTTAACATTATTGTTCTCAAACGCACCAGTCCTGCTTGCAATTTACTGAGCGAACGTGTTTCTCTAGGATCACCAGATGATCCCTAAAATCTTTCAGACTGTGAAACTCAGGGAAAGAAAAGAGCTTGCATTTACATAGCACCTTTCACATCCTCAGGATAACCCCAAGTGCTTCACAGCCAATGAATTAATTCTGAAGTGTTGTCGCTGTTCTTTTTGTAGCCAAACACGGCAGCCGATTTGTACTGAACAAGGTCTCACAAACAGCAATGAGATGAATGACCAGTTTTGGGGTGTTATTTGAGGGATGAATGTTGGCCAGGACACTGGGGGATCTCCCTGCTCTTATTCAAAAAGAAAGCCTTGGGATCTTTTACATCCACCTGAACAGGCAGAGTGGGTCTTGGTTCAACGTCCTATCTGAAACACAGCACCTCCAATGATGCAGCATTATTTCTTCATTACTGCACTTAATCGTCAGCCTGGGTTTCGTGCTTAAGCCCCTGCAGTGTGACTTGAACCCACAACTTTCTGACTCGGAGGCGAGAGAACTACCGCTGAGTCACATGTCAACAAATATTTTGTGTGAAACATTCCACTGTGATGTCATGTGAACAGCGATTGAAATTCTACATTCTGGAAACAGTGGGACATGGATGGCATTCCACATTAATTATGTCATCAATGCACAATGTTCTACACAATATGTCCGCTGACAGCCAGCCTTCCAGTAACTTTTATAACCAACTATCAGTGATTATTACCAATGTTCCTTTGCAGTAAATGGGGCAATTTATATGCTTGCCCCAGCAAAAACAGCCAACATTCAGGAAGAGGAAAAGCTCTGCAGGTGATGAAGATACCATCTCCTGTTGGCCTACTCCTGTTTCTATTTTCCTTCCTAAGCCATCGTTCATTTGCCTAACACCTTTTGTAGTTACAGCAGTTGTATAAATCTCCCCAATAAATAGTGCTGTTCATCTCCTGTGTAATAAATATATCAATGTCTGCTGACACACGGTGTACTCGAGGTATTCTTGGGCATTTGGTTATCTTACGAGATGGTTACATAACCAATAAAAACATCAAAATCAGTCGTGCAACTATTGCACAGATATTTTGAATATAAAGGAATTTCTTAAGGCTTAGACTCCAAAATGGCTCTTAGCAGTGGTTACTTAAATTTAGAAGCCTACCAAAAAGATAATAAGGGCTCGGTGGTTTTGCCTTCCAACTGGAGTTCCCATTTTACTGTTCCTACAAAGATGTAGGCCATTAAAGCTAAAGCCGTATGTTAAGCTAGGCACTCCCAGCCTCCCTAGTGCTTACCAGCTTTCTTGATGCTTCTTTCAGCCACTGAGAGATGTGCCAGCACAGGCAGTGTTTGAAAGCTATTTCTGTAGCACTAAAAGTCACGTTAATAGAACAAAATTGTGAGGAATGCCTGAGAGAGAGATTCATCGGCTTGAAACTATGTTGTATGAATATTAATGAATACTTAAAATGTTGGTACTCTAATATTCGCACAGTGTAATTTCAAGGCCATAGTTTTTAATCCTTTGGTTTTCAATCCCTTAATGGTCAGTTACTACCCAAAAGTTAATTTTCAACAATGATATATATTTAAATATGTTTGAGAGGCATACATCAAAGATATTTCTGATATTAAACCCATACTCAGCCAAGTGCATACAAGGTAAGTTTTAGGTCAGATTTGAACTGGTTCATCTTCATTCTTAACATTGACTGAAAAATTTGTAAAATAACCCTAGATTAATTGTAGTGTAATGTCTCCATTGTAAATGCAACTTAGGAGCTGAATCAGTGAGAGAGATTTTCAACTTGCCACCCCAGCTTATAACTGGCATGTGGATTGATCGCCCACTATAGAGACCGTCCTGATTTTCATTGCCGTTGATTGTAAAATGGTTAACTTGAAAGGTGGTTGTTTTATTTTAAAAGGGAAGTGGATTAAAATTTTCAGAAAGAACAATTAAAAAACATAAGGGAATGGGCAGGAGAATGGGACTAAGCTCTTTCAGAGGGCCTGCATTGTTATGATGGGCCAAACGGCTGCCTCCTGTGCTGTAAAACTCCACGGGGTTGGCTTTCATCTTCGGTGTACGTCAGGGAGATGATTGGTAGGAGCGATCGCAACTCCTGCCCGATGTCGCCAGCCAGAAGAAAGAACTTACATTTATATAGCGTCTTTCGCACCCTAAGGACATCACAAAGTGCTTTACAGCCAATGAAGTACCTTTGAAGTGTAGTCACCGTTGTAACGAAGGAAACAGAGCAATCAATTTGTGCACAGCAAGGTCCCACAAATAGCAATGAGATAATGACCAGATAATCTGTTTTTTTAGTGATGTTTGATTGGGGGATAAATATTGGCCAAGGCACCAGGGAGAACATCACTGCTTATCAAATAGTACCATGGGATCTTTTGCATTCACCTGAGTTGGTAGACTGGGCCTCGATTTAACATTGCATCTGAAAGATGGCATCTCTGACAGTACAGCACTCCATCAGTACTGCGCTAAAGTGTCCGCCTACATTATGTGCTCAAGTCTCCAGAGTGGGGCTTGAACCCACAAACTTCGAGACGAGAGTGCTACCACTCCAAGGCTGACACCATACTTTTTCCAGAATATTTTGGCAGTGTGAGGACAATTCCAGCAAATTATTTATTTTGATATCTCTTATCTGATAGTCACTCTCCGTTCAACATTTTCCTGTTATATTGCTCTTGAATGGGACTCTTGAATGGGAAAACTGAGAAAAGTAAGAGTTAAAAAGCTTCGGCAGGGGAGGGGGGGGGACACTCAGGCCCATCAGAGTAAACACAGGGTGACATAACTTTTTAACATGGTATTCATTATTACCAGATAACTGTGTTACCCATTAGTCAATTAATAGATTTCAAATCCTTCATCGGTCAGGTACAGTAGTGCATTTAAGAGGTTGTTGTGGAGAATCTGCTTATTATAATTCGCTCTTTGATGCTGAAATGGTTTCCGGATGATACTGACATATTTTATATATTGTTAAAGCTTGGTAATTGCTCCAAAAATACTTAGCTGCCACAATATTGCTTTAATCTGATTAATACTGATCCTATTTAACATGCTGGGTGTAAAATTAATCCAATTCACAGCTATTTACCTCAGCATTTGCAATATATTCCAAAAAAAATTCCTCTGGTAATAATCAAGATAACACAATGAAGCTGTATCTGCAACACCATAATTCAAATTAGTGTACCTATTATTAGCATGAGCTTCATGCTGCTGTATTATCAAAGATTAAAAATACAGTACAGATGTTGCATGACCATATTTTACACCATTTTAAAAGCCAGGTCACTCATTAAATTCCATGTGAAAGCATTTAATTTTATTTCTTTCACACAAACTTTCACAGCTTCAGCTGCTGTCAAATGTTGTTATGACAGATGTACGTTGTGTGGTTTAGACTGAGGATGCAAACCCAGGACATTACCTGATTGGGATATCTTTCTGTTTCTTCTGCTCAAAAAAATGTAAAGTCTGTCAGATTTCTCGCTGCATCAATTAGGTGGAGCAGTGTCCACTTCAGGGAAAGAGAGGAAGCACGAGAGGTGAAAATTGGCACACACTCGGGGACAGTGCAAGCTACACAGGCACTCAAAGCTGAAGCGCATCACCTGTTTAAATTAGCAAAGAACGAGCTGCTTATTAACTATAACCCCACAGAAGATGACAGCGCAACACTATTGGGAACAACTCACCTTCTGATTCCAATACACAAACTGGTGTAGATCGCAAAAGAATACAGTGTGGGTCAATTTCAGGAGTAATAGAGGAGCAATTATGTTGGGTAGGTTGCTTTACCCATTAACTCAAGACATGCATTTTCCCATCATCATAGCTCTGGTTAAGGACAGCGTTCAGAAACCTGAGAGTCCATTAAGAATCTGATACTAAGATGCCAAATTTGGCGTAAAGTGGAGAAAAATCTATCGCAACAATGATTTCCTGCTCCAAGCCTTTATAAGAAGGGTAGCAATTTCAGAAGTCACACTCCACTGCCAGAAGTGCAGCTGGATGAGATCTCTGCCTGCCCCTTTGCCCTTTCTTGTCCCAAATCCTGGTGACAGAGTCTCTTGAATAATAGGGGTGGCAGTGATGACGCTACTGGGGCACTTGCCCCGCAGGGCTAGCGGGATTTTAGAACAGCGCCTTGCCGTCCTACTGGAAAGGGGTACACAGGCTGGTGTGGTCTAATCCCAGAATGTTGATAGATTTACCTGCCACCATTCCAGCTGAGACTAGCTAACTCAATGTAGACAACTAATCAAAGCTGGAGCCTCTCTGGTCTGAATGGCTGAGTGTGCGCCTTATAATGTGTCTACCCACTCAGCCATCAGTCAGACTGGTTCTGCACCAGACTTTATTTTGATTATTATTACATTGGTAAGTTACCCAATTTGAATGGCCCACATCAGATAAATGCGGGGATCATTTTAACTTTTGGTGATGGCGTATCATCTGTTTTAAAAACGCATAATGGGCGGCCAATTCGATACCACCTGTTTTACATCATTGCCAAAAGTTAAATTTACCCCCATGGTGACTATTGGAGAGTCAAATGTCAACTCGGCTTTTGAACTTACCATAAGACCCAACAGTGCTCATAGATAGAAGCCAAATACCATTGGAGCCTCAGTTGGAATGGGGTTCACCTCTGAATTACAAAGTTACAGATTAAAAGCCAACCTCGGGTGATTTGAACTTATTTTATCTGTCTGCATCCCATAGCACTGTTGAGCTCCATGTTGTACTGTACCTGAACTTCTAGAAAATGTTCAATAAAGTTCAATATGAAAGGCAGCTACACAAGCTAATGGCAGTGGATGCCCCAGGCAAATTGGAATTGGATAAAGCTGAAAGAAAGAAAGCAGTGGGTGCTGGTTAGGGGTGGATGTTAGGCTGATGTGATGTACTAAGTGAAGTGCTCCAGGGATCTGCATTGGTGCCTGGACTATTTCTAATCGACAAGCTGGGACACAATGCAAGTTAGCCAGATTCACAGACAAGGTTAAATTGTGTGGGGGGAGCAGTTGAGTCCGACGGAGCAACCAACAAACTATAGAAAGGCCTAGAGAACATTTGCAAGTGGACAAAATTATTACAACTGAAATTCAATGCAGATGAATGCAAGTTGTGAAAACAATGAAAAAAAATGTGGGGACATACTCAATGGATGGTGTCAAACTAGTTAGGAGAGAGTCAGAAAGATATCTAAAAGTGATTGCAGATCCAACAGTTACTATATCCAATCATTGTGGAACAATAACCAACATGCTGAAACTGTATTCACCTCTGATCAGGCTACACCTTGAAAAGGATAGTCCTGAGCACTATTTCAAGTTAAACCATGATTACAGTACTGGAATACATAGGCACAAGCTAGTAAAAGGCCGAATGTAATGAAGTATTACAGATAGGGTAATGAAGACAAAGGGCTGGATTCTCCCCTTTGAGTGGAGTTCTTCTGGACGAACCTGCCTTGATCCTGACCCATTTTCCTGGGTCAGGAGTCATTCACAATACACAGTGGGCTCTGGCAGGATACACATTGCCAAAATGGAACCCGCCAATGCAAAGAGAAGAATCCCAATAGTGCGGGGCACTGCTGCAGCCCCAGAAAAGCCGGCGAGAGACCTTACAGAGGGCAGGAGTACCTTGAAGACTGCATCAAAGCTTCCACTGATAATAGGATAAACTCTGAGCCAAATGATGGGAGAGGAGGCCTCAACAAGGTACTCTCCTGACACAAAAAAAGTCTTCCCAAATACTGTGCTTCCATATGGTCTGTGAACTTACACTGCTGGTCTCTGCTCTTTGCTCTCTAAGTTCTGAATTTATGATTGACAAATGGGAAACCTGGTGAAGCAAAAGCTGTTTTTTGGAAGTTAATTGTCAAAGACTGGTGTTGACGTAGCTGAAAATACTTGAGGTAGATTAATATGCACATAGTGTCTCTCCAGTACAGTGCTCATGTAGTAACCTATTTACAATGTGTGAAAATGCACAGCAAGTGCAATGCTGCTGTACAGGAGCATTCAGTGGAATGCAAAACCTTCTGCTTCTGTGCAGTCTCAGTCTGTTATTTTTGATCAGATTGCCAAGAGTTTCCATCATTACATCATCAAGGAGAGGAACTAAACAGGAATTAGCCAGTTCACCACATGGTGAGAGGAGCTTCATGTACAACACTCCATGATAGTGTCCCACATTTCATAGAAGCCAGTGGCATCAAGTAAAATAATTAAATTTGAACAGAATGTGTTAACATTTCAGTGGCGCAAGTGACTGGTGATGTCACAACATCATCCTGTCTCCAGCCAATAAATCAGGTGAAGTGTCTTAAAAAGCATTTTACCAGATGACAGTGTTGCTTTTATATGAAGCCTACACAATGCTTTAAGGCACAAATTGATTTCATTTATCCACTTTTGGCATCTAGTGACAGAATGAAGCCTTCTCAGGTCAGGTTCAGCACGATCTAAGCCTCAAGCTAAGTGATCAATATACCTAAATCCAAGTTTCAGAAGTGCACCCGCCTACTGCACCTCTGCGTTCCTTATCACAAGACTCCATTCTTAGGGTAGGCTCTACTTTCACTCGCTTGTCAGCACTGTAGACTTTCCACAATCATCACCTCATGAAATTTCAATTAAATGTCTCAAACACCTACACAGTATTTAACTCCCACAGTGTCTGTGCTGAAATAGATGATGCTGGCACTTGTAGTATTTTAGGATTTGGTCCATGCTTTGTTGACCTTCTTGGAAATGATACAGAGTAACGGATCACTTCACATTTAATTTCTCTCTTCTTTAAATTGTGCTGTTTATTTCTGATTTCCCCTTGTTCCTCCTCTTCCTTCTTTTCTCCTGAAAGCATTAACTCCTTGCTGGCGTATGGTTCTACAGATGTGGGCGCCTTTCAGTACCTCATCCAAGTGGCCATTCTTCATATGTGAACCTTGACGGTGAGGGGCATCATAGTAAGCCTGATCCTGTCTTCAACCTGTGTCCACACACATCCCGACTTGGAAATATATCGCCGTTCCTTCATCGTCGCTGGGTCAAAATCCTGGAACTCCCTACCTAACTGCACTGCGGGAGAACCTTCACCATACGGACTGCAGCGGTTCAAGAAGGCGGCTCACCACCTCCTTCTCATGGGCAATTAGGGATGGGCAATAAAATGCTGGCCTGGCCAGCGATGCCCACATTACATGAACAAATAAAAAAAAATACCTTTCTAGCAGGAGGAGCAGAAACCCTGCCTGATTTTCCCCTCCTAAACCTAGGGGTATTGAAGCCAATTAGAGTTACCACTGCCCCCACTGTTGTTGGTTTCTTCGACACAGAATTGAAACTCAGATCTTCCTGGTCGATATGGCTCATTGCCGTAGCCAGTTGAGGGGATGAGGCAGCTCATCATTTTTTTAAAAAGAGATATTTTATCTACTTCCTCCCCCTTTCCTCTCCAAACGACTCCTTTTCATGATGGTTCATCTGAGATTGGGAACCTGAGGAAATGCAGCCACAAACCCATCTGCTGCCACTGCACACTGAAGCTCCACTACGATGCCCTTAATAATTCTTGATTCATTATGGGATGCACACATATATATCACACCATTGCACAGAATGACCTCCGCCTGCTAATGTCGTACAATGTGTTACATATTACTGATGATATTATATATTTTTTTTGCAAATGTTTGTGAGTGAAAGGGAAGTTGTTTATGTGCTGCTATACATAGTTGTGACAGTTCGGAGGCTTGGGAGCATAAAATGAACTGGAAGACGATGAAAGGAAGTGACAGACAATGCTGGCAAATTGTTGCAGCACAGTGATGAGGAGTGGGCTGAGGATTAGTATAATGCACATGCGACTGAGGAATTGCTGACATCTCCTTTCAATTTGTGCCACTGAGAATTACAAGTCACAGCACAAACACAATAATGGAAGCAATTCCTACCAGAGAGCGTGAGAGAGAGAGAGAGGGAGAGAGCGCTTCTTTCTTAAGCATTATTTTTACCTTCATCCTTTTTCAGCCCACCTGGCAAAAGTGGCTGAGAGCCAGAGGAATGAAATGTTACTAAGCAGAAAGCAGAGTGAGCCTCACAAGATAAAAGCATCTGGCATTTTCTTTCTGAGAGTGCTGCTTAGCCAGTAGAAGCTGGAGATGGTGCATAGTGAGATGAATTCATGGCGATATTCCACTAGTGTTACAAGCTTAAAAGAGTATTTGAGATTGCCACAGGGGCTGCGAGTGGCACAATGCAGCATCACAAAGCAGTATAAATGGATATACGTATTTCTGATCTAGGGCATCATCTCTCCCAGTGGTGCAGTGTTTTAGCTACATATGAGTGATAGCTAGCCATCAAATTAATATTTTTCCCCTTAATTGTAGAAATAGAAATCCACCTACTTTTCAATAGAAATCGGAATTTGCGTATAGCGTGATATTTCACGCATTCAGGACACAGCACTCCTTAACTGTGTTCGTCAATGATGTTGTTTTCAATGTATATTGAAAAATATACAATCTTTAAAGAGAAACGAACACAGAAGCCTCTTTTTGTTTTATGACCCAAAGAAATGGAAGCTGAGAGCAGTAAGCTTGTCATTCAGAATAGGGGCTGTCTAGTTTCTTTTGCAAAAAATGTCCCCAAGCAGACTTTATAGATTCTAATTTTCTTTTCCTCTATTTCTTGGATGATTTTCCTATAAGTATGTATATAAACACATAAGTGAGAACACTTAAAATACTTTTTATTCACGTGTTTGCTGCAAATGCATAAAAAGGTATGATTTACAGGAAAAGCATGCTATTATTTAGAATATACTGTGCTTTCTTTGGCTCTGTGTCTCCATTATTTGTGTTCCTGATCCTTGTTGTTCTTATCTTTATTTTAAGT
Organism: Heptranchias perlo; assembly: GCF_035084215.1. Classification (NCBI taxonomy): domain Eukaryota; kingdom Metazoa; phylum Chordata; class Chondrichthyes; order Hexanchiformes; family Hexanchidae; genus Heptranchias; species Heptranchias perlo. Next base: position 22,113,049 of record NC_090338.1, read on the forward strand.
TTCTCTTTTTGCTATAGTGCTACTTATCATTTTTATAAAAAATTGTGCCATCATCCCTCACGTCAACAATGAGAGAGAGAACAAAAGACGAAGGCAACGAAGCTTGCTGTTCTTGTTATCTGGTGCTCACTCTACCCACTTTGTCTTGTGCTCTCATTCCTTGTTGTCATATGCTCTCCCTCCGTGTTGCCTCTGCTTGTTAGCTGTCTTGCTTTTTATCTGTGATGTTCCCCTCTCTTCTCTAACCTTGCTAGTTCTCTCACATCAGCAATTGTCACCAACACAAGTTCCAGTGCAGTGACACAATGATTAAAGGAACAAGAGAACCCGAAAATCTGGATTTTCCATTTTTATCCCACATCTGAGAGGATTGATAAGATGATATATAAAAAAAAATTCTGAGTTGGGGAGAAGATTTTGCATAATTTAGCATATGGAGAACTGAAGGAACATGGGTCATTAAAGCTAATTTAATTTAACATGGTCAAATATATTTATTGCATTTTATAAAGAGGAGGATATCGGAGAAAAGTATAATGTGAGAAGGAGGCAGAAAATATCACTGGGAAGATGCATGACATGCTAAGATTTTTGTAAAATCTGGGCTAATTGACAATATGACCTCTTGAGCAACTGCAAGTGGTCACAAAAATGGTTTGCTGTTGACTGTCTCCAGTAGAGCTCACCTTCTATAACTCTTAGTCTCTGCTATATCATTTGAAAGGGCACTTGGCTCCTTTCATTAAACACTTGCAGAAGAGGTAATCTGTCAATTGTAATGATGAATATTATAAAGTATAATTAGAGCAATACATGAAAATCCACAATTTATTAATAATTACTTATCAATCTGTAACCTTGGTTGATTCTAATTTATTTAAAGCCAGATTCATTGTCAGCATCCTCTTCATATATGTCAGGTACAAACAAACAGAGTTTACGCCAGCAGAGATAGTTATTATCCCGGGTTTAATAACCATTCGATTCTGCATGCTTAATTCAGGCCTGCAATCAATAATATTTCCCAGTACAATGATGCTGTCAACACTCAATACTTCCATTTAAAAAAAATTCTCCCCTTACAGTTTTTTTCCCCTCCTCAATGCTCTAACTCTCTGGTGCCTCATCCAAATGACCACTCTTCATTTGTCAGCGCCGACAAAGAGCATTGGCAGGCTGATTGACCTTGGCGGGGGTGGGAGGGATGGAACTGGGGGGGTTTACAACTAAGTCGTATCTTGTCTTCGGTCCGCGTTCACACATTTTGTACTTTTTAGCAAATAATAGGATCCCTGGTCCAATTCTAACACCATCACATTGAGATCAGCTGATGCAACACAGACTTGGAAACTGCCTGGTTTGTATGGCTCAGCCCCACACAGGTTGGTGCAGTTAACATCAAAGCAGCTCTGCAGTAAAATGTGTCATAGGAAAAAACAGAAAAATAATGGAACTGATGTTGAAGTCAATCGACTTTTGAGATTTTTTTTTAAATGTGCCTGTGATGTTGGCATTCTGATAGCCATTTTATTTTGTGGTAAATACTGTTGTTTTCAGCAGTGCTAAGATTTTCTGTCAGCAACCTGTATTAGAATGAAATGTGTGCTACGATCTAGTCACTTATCAAAAGAAAATGCTGTTCAATTAACAAGGCTCTAATTGTCTGGTCTATATAGTGGCTGTATTGCTTCACTGTAATCACTTGCTGAATACTTACCAATTAAGCTTGATATAATTAAGTGCCACCATTAACTCTTTGTTCCTACATTGTGATCAAACTTTTCCATACAAATATTCTTCTTACAATTTGTGCTTTTTCTGTATACACCTGACCAAGATTCATGTACACAGGAAAATCACATTGCATGAGATTCAGAAAATGTAAGTTTACATTTCTGTCTAACTTTGCTCTTCTCTCCACTTTTGTTTTTGATTTTTCTCTCCTTGTTTTTAATTCTACGTACCTTTTGTTTCTCAGTTTTCAAATTTAATCGGGTGGGCGGGAATGGGCGAGTGTGAAACTGACTGGCATCAGTTTTAGGCCCGGGATATTTTAACTCACGGGTCTCATTTAAATGCCACCGGTCCACTTCCCAGTGAGAAGAGTGCACAGAGAGGCTGCTGGTAAGCAAAGATTAGGTGGCTCTTTGCCAATTAACTCCTTCAAAAAGGAACTGAGTAACTATCTGTTCGGGAACAGGACCGAATGTTAAAGGGATAAGAATAGACTGAGGTGATCAAATATGCCACAGGACATGATATATGCTGCACAGCTGAGAGAAAAAAAGAAAACAAAATACTGGCATTTATATAGCGCCTTTCACAACCTCAGGACGTCCCAATTGAGTACTTTTTGAAGTGTAGTCACTGTTGTAATGTAGGAAATGTGGCAGCCAATTTATGCACAGCAAGGTCCCACGTACAGTAATGTAATAATGACCAGATAATCTGTTTTAGTGATGTTGGTTGAGATATGGAAGAGGGAAAGAGTGTCTCTTTGTTGCCTGCTATTGTTCGGAGTTGAATTTTGGAGATGGGTTAAGATGAATATTCCAGAGTTCTGCTTGATTACATTTAGAGTATATTTTTAGAACTTTCCCTCAGGAGATTGAATGGGTAGTGTAGCAATGTACATGGTCTGGGAGGCGCGTGCTGAGGGGCCAAATGGACTTTTCCCATTCTGTAATTTCTCATATTGTTGCACTTTGCATAACAGTTTGAGGATTTTTGTTATGCAGTGATCTGCTGGAGAACATGAGCCTCAGTGTAGGCCATACTTTCCTGTAGAAGCATTTGAGTCATGTGGCTCTGTGGCTGCAAGACCCAAAGAGGGCGCCGCTTATGGATTTTTGCTAAATCAGTAGTTTTTCTTGTATTCTTTTGTTTTTGCCTGAAGCTTCAATCCTTCAACTAAATAAATATATATACAGCCAAACCAAACTGCTAAAGCTTTGTTTTATACCTTGGCCAGGAGGGAGCTTGAAATTGAAGTCGATCGGGGAATGAAGTGGTGTGCAGTGGAAGCAAGTTTAAGGCTGAAAAGGCGAGTGCATGATAAGCAAGCATCAAAGCAGCATTTTATCTGAAGGCATACGGGAGGAACAAGACTGGGTAGAAGTGGGTCTGAACAAAAATTTTTTGAAGATGCATTTTTAAGTTCTAAATTTTAAACTCGAGAGGAACAAACAAGCAAAAGCTTTGAAGCGTCCAGACTTAACAGTTGCAGCTCTGTTGTTCACACATACTTCAAAATTTGAGTGCATTTTTCCTCTATTTATTCCACAAGGTCTAGGAAACCAACCACTGCAGTCTTTTTTATCCAGTTTGTTTTTCTAGGAGTCACTTTAAAATTTATTTGCTCAAACTGAGGATTTATTTTTTTTGTTCCGCGCTACTGATAAAATGTAACCTGCAGGGGACCGGCAGATGTCAGGATTTGATGGAAAACTCGGTGTAATAATCTCTTTTGAAAGAGAAAGCTTTTATTTATTTTGGTGCGCTGCTGTGTACCTGCTCCATTTACAGATGCCAATTTTAACTTGATCTGCTATCTTTCACATTCAGACTCCCATTTATCATTCTCCCATAGTGTTCTGATGTGGTTTGTGTTTTTTCTTCTTAAATAGCAATGTGTTCTGAAATGTGCTTAATGCTGATAGCAAATGTCAAGGCTGCCACGCACAGAAGCTCGATAGCCTTCTGATACTTGAAGAAAATGGACTGCTTTTCAAAACTAAATTTGACGATCTGTACCCCCCCCCCTCATCCCTCCCTCCCCAGTAACCAAATCACAAAGTGAATAGATTACATATGTTTGCCTTTCTTTTGTAAAACTTTCATTGAACATGACACAAGAAAAACATCATATATATTCTCTACATTCAAACCCTAAGGAAACACATCTCAGCATCTAGTTAAAAATTGACTTCTGTAGGTTCAGATTACTCAAGCCTGACCTTTGCCATTGTTTTTGAGATGTGAACTTTAGGACGTGTCTCAAAAAAACATCTTTTCCATTCTCACTTTACTAAAAATGCATCTTCAAAAAATTCTTGTTCAGACCCACTTCTACCCAGTCTTGTTCCTCCCGTATGCCTTCAGATAAAATGCTGCTTTGATACTTGCTTATCATGCACTCGCCTTTACTCTCCATCTAATTTACTTTGTGAATTTGAGTAGGTGGGCTGGAATTTGTTTCATGAAATATTATTTGTGCTGGTTCCTTTGTTATTTCCACCGGGCTGTGTGATTTGCATTACTGACCCTATCGTTCTGTAGGTTCTCAAACTCATGCCCCATGCAATATTTCTTTAAAATGGCTATCTTGGTGTCATTTTAAAAGTGGAGACGTAAAAGGACAATGCAAACCCTTATAGGTTAGCAAAGGCTTGTAATTTTCTTCTCTGCATTTCACTTGTTGTTAAATACAGAGATCTTGGTAGGTCTAGCAATGCGCTATCCATGTGAACTAGGTCAACTAAGATCTTTTTCTCAAAAATTTTTTGTTTTATTATTATTTTAATAAGGTGCACTTATACGTTGACAGAGGGTTGTTGCACTATGGCACCAACAAGCTGGGCAGTAGAATGGTTGATGAGATTTCCAAGCACAGCAAGTTTTCTGATGTTGAGCTGTTGTTCTGAAGGGAAGGGGTGGTGGGGGGTGGAGGAGTTCCAAATTAGAGCCTGTAATTTCCTGCATATTTGCCCCCAGAGACACGGCGCAAAGCAAATACGCAGCCTAAACAATCGCGGAATTTTGGGCGTAAGTGAGTTACCCGCGTAATTACAATACGCCCAAATGTCCTTGATCTTTTATGATAATCTATTGCTATGTAATGGATACGGTAGCATAGTGGTTATGTTACTGGACTAGTAATCTAGAGGCCTGGACTAATATTCCAGAGTCATGAGTTCAAATCCCACCACAGCAGCTGGGGAATTTAAATTCAATTAATTAAATAAAACCTGGATTAAAAAGTAACTTGTATCAGTAATAGTGGCCATGAAACTACCAGATTGTCGTAAAAACCCACCTGGTTCACTAATGTCCTTTAGGGAAGGAAACCTGCCGTCCTTACCCAGTCTGGCCTATATGTGACTCCAGACCCACAGCAATGTGGTTGATTCTTAATTGCCCTCTGAAATGGCCCAGCAAGCCACTCAGTTGTTCAAGAAGGCGGCTCACCACCACCTTCTCAAGGGCAATTAGGGATGGGCAATAAATGCTGGCCTTGCCAGTGATGCCCACATCCCATGAAATGAATAAAAAATATAATGCTCCCGCCCACAAGTTACAGAGCCTGAAATGCGAGTTTCCTGCAATTGCGCTTGCTCAGAGGTTCTCTTCAAATTCCAATCTGATTTTCACGCGCAGTTATTTTTTTTTATTGCAATTTTTTGAACATTTTTATCCTCTCTGTATTTTCTGTTTCTTTTGATGCATTTTTATGGCATATGTACGAGTCGCATTAAAAATTAGAAAGCATGCTTGCCTAATGCGCATGAATGATGGTTAAATGAGTTGAAACTTCAATTTTCATACTTATGGTGTGGGTTCGACACTTTCCTCGGTCCCCAATTGTTTATGCCCATTTGTACGTTCGGGTGTATACTAATGAGATCGGCAGGAAATTTGAGCGTAACTTGACACCAGCAGACTGGGCACGGGAATGGGCCCATTTTCGGGCGTAACTTTTGGGTTACAGCCACGGAGGAAATTTCAGGCCCCAGAAGTGAAGCATCTCCTCTGACAACAAAAGGGGACAAAATCCAAAGGCAAGTCAGACATGTACTGTTGTTTCATACGACATAGCAATTCTGCCGCACAGCGGTATTCGCAGAGGTCAAAGAGGCTCAGTGCTTGCCCCTACCCTTTCCATAAAGGAAAAGGAGGGAAAGAATTTAAATGGACAAGAAAAAATTACTTTAAAAAAAAAAGTGTCAAGGTAAGGTATGAGGCATATTTTGAAGCATAAACTTTGGACAGAAGTAAAAAAAAACCTATTGAGGAAATGCTGCAGATTAATAGTGTACTGTCAAAATAAATAATTCCATTGATGCCCTAAAGTAATCGGCATCTCACCTCAATTATAGAAGTTTTAGGATGGAGAAATGAAAAATTCCGCAATGAAAATACATCCAGGTAAGAATAGCAGGTTTTTTTTAATAAGGTCACAGTATAAAATAGGAAGATGGTGGTTTTGAGCTGTGGATGATAAATTGCTGTCATTGCTATTGTAATTTGTCACGGTTCCGTACGAGTGCTTCCCAGCTGTCACTTTTTTGTCAACATATTACACAGTGGACATTTGTATACAAAACCGGGGATGATGGAAGGGTCCATGAAAGAAGATAAATAGCATAATGACATCTTGGATGCCTCTAAATATGTGGAGCAAATATGTTTCAACGTATCATACACACCGAGTAAAAGCTGACAATTCACTTGTCTGGTCCCGTATATCTCCATCAGCATCTGTACATGTAGAATACACACCAGGTAAAAGCCCTCTGTTCACTTACACCTGGTCCAATTCTGGCCTCTTGTGCATCCCCGGTTTTAATCCCTCCACCATTGGCGGCGTGCTTTCAGCTGCCTAGGCCCTAAACTCTGGAATTCCCTCTCTAAACCTCTCCACCTCTCTACATCTCTCTCCTCCTTTAAGATACTCCTTAAAATATGCTTCTTTGACCAAGCTTTTGGTCACCTGTCCTAACATCTCCTCTACGTGGCTCGGTGTCAAATTTTGTTTGATAATGCTCCTGTGAAGCGTCTTGGGACGTTTTATTACGTTAATGGTTTTATATAAATGCAAGTTGTTATTGTTGTACGGTACAGTCTATATAAATGTCTCATTTTCAACTCCTGTACAGCTGCAGTGCACATTGGGTTAAAGACAGAGAATTGGCGTACACATGGTGCTCGTTGTGTGCAGATGTCAGCTCCAGTACACGCACAGTATAGAATGAATTCAGCTCACTCTCAACTGTTACTGTTTGTTTACATTTTAGTACCATCGCCTGTCCTATATCCTGTAAATAATGGACGTTATAGCCAGCCATACCAAATGAGCTTGTATTTGAGAGGCAGACAAATTGTTTTTGGAGGTACAAAAACCTATTTATTTGTCAAGCATCCCTGATAGATATAATAGCTGTGTAAATATGTGCACCTTCTGTGTAAATGCTATAAGTCTCTTATATGGATAGCATACAGCTCTCTTGATGCATTGGACAGTGCCTTTTTTATATATCTAGTGTGTACTATAGCTTAAAAAAATGGTTAAATTTCAGAAAACACAGTGAATAGATTGCTTTGCCCTGTGGTCTTATGCAAAGCTGATTGTTATTCTTTACTAATTACTATAATTAAAATTTTAAATGGCTCAATTTATAATTATTATTTTTTTTTGAAGTTCAAAAAGAGGATTATTTCTGCAGTTTCCTTGGAATGGAATCAAAATAGATCCAGTGATCAGTTCCAAATCAAAATACGACAGAATTTGAAATGAGCATCCCCTTTGGCTCGTGCACAGGTGTAGTGTGCCAAAACACCCCATGAATCACACAGTGCAATTATCATTTGAGAGCACTGCAAGGAATAGCAGCCTTTACTCTTTCTTTTTATCTACCCCCTTTTAATTATAACATTTTTATGCATTTTTTTCGAATTTTAAAAAAAATTGCTTCATTATTGCTAATCCTTTAATCTGCTCGAAAACAAGCCAGGATTTTCGCATGGGCAGACAACTCCCTCTTAATCGGACACTTATCCTTCATTTAATTCTGTCAATGAAATATGTAAATTATTTCTAAAATGGTGGCTAATTGAATGGTGACACGGTGATCACTTTTTTTTTACATCAAGTATTTTTATAAGGGAATGTGAGAGGGTAGAGATGTTCGACTTCTCAAAAAATTGTAATACCGAGTCGGTTTCAGAATTTCTGAATGACTTTTCTTTCTAAATGGTTAAAAATATTTTTATTTGAAATTTTACAAAGAAATTCACGATCCTTCAGACCACTGAAAATCCCCATCTCAGCTGTGCTGTATTGGGGGAGTAACAAGCAGAGACCCAGCATGAATAGCAGAAAGACAGGTTAATTTTCCATTGGATATCAATGCTACTCACAGTTCTGGAGGAAGCTGTGAGAAGTCAGTCTCAGCATTAAGTGTGTCTGAATACCAACACAGAATTATGATTATAGTTAGAGATTTAGAAGGATAAAGCCTAACTTTTTGTCATGTAATTTTCAGGAACCAATTACAAAACATAAAAATGAATGTCAGCAGAGCTCTCACAAAGGTACTGACCGGTGCGATCATGAAGCTTGTAAAATATTTTTTTGAAATTTTACAAAGAAATTCCTGTCAATGCAGATTTTGTGGTCACTTCAGATTTTGTTTTCACATCTTTATAGCTCAAACTGCAGACATAGGAGAAATCTCAGGAAATAATCTGTAAACTATTTTAAGAATAAATTTACCTTTAATATGTTATTAGTGATGATAATTTCCATCCCATTAGGAATACAAATACCCCCATCGACATTGATTGACTGGAGGTAAATTGCTTGGTATCAGGCAGAGAGTGTTGCAGATGTAAAAACAGCAATCAATGTAAATGTTCTAGAAATTGATTGGCAAGGCCCAGAAGATATGTTACACTATTATAAATTGACCAACGAGACAGAGTTTGACAATGTCAAGGATTTTTTTTAAAGTTCTTGCTGATTTGTCTGGGGACGATTTAATTTGATGTTTAAAGTGACATTTCATTTCTAGTGGAGCTCTGATAAATGTAAAAACCAGTATTAACAAGGATTGAGCTTTGCCCTGACATATGAGAAACAAACTCCATGGAATTTGAGTGCAGAATGAGAATAGGAATTAAAACTTATGGGCAACTGTGAGTTCAACACTTCGGATGCTTTAAATATGACCATTTTGGGGCTTTCTCCACAACTCAACCCAAACAACATGGTGCAAACGACATTCAACAATGGCACTTTTAAAATTTGTTTTCCTCTTTTCTCCCCAGCAACCCCATCCCACGCATCCATGTTATCCTTAGCATTGATGTGGAGATGCCGGTGATGGACTGGGGTTGACAATTGTAAACAATTTTACAACACCAAGTTATAGTCCAACAAATTTATTTTAAATTCCACAAGCTTTCGGAGGCTTCCTCCTTCGTCAGGTTTCCATACCGTTCACCTGACGAAGGAGGAAGCCTCCGAAAGCTTGTGGAATTTAAAATAAATTTGTTGGACTATAACTTGGTGTTGTAAAATTGTTTACAATCCTTAGCATTAGCACAGATACCAATGTTGATCCTTGCTCAATGTTCCAGGAAGTACACTAGAGTGATGAAGGAAGTTTGGTCTTGCACACCCTTTTCCCGGGAAATTTTGGGGGCGGGGGGGCTCCGAAAATCGTGGAAATCCCATTCGGGTTCGGAAGCTGGCTCCAACCCGCTGACTTCCGAGTTCCCCACGGACCCACCCGTGCGTGCGCAGGTGTCCCGAATCCAGAAGTCCCGCCGGCAATTAAAGCCGGCGGGATGATAGTTAAAGAACCAAATGTTCTCATTGAGGTATTTAAGGTACTTTACTTGTGACATATTAGATACTTGGAACGGCTTCTGATTCACACCTGGTGAAACCACACCTGGTTCGCCACGCGCACCCTCACCTTTCACCTCCCCCCCCCCCCCCCCCCCCCCCCGCTGCCAATCCGCCACCATTTCAAAATTGAGCCCCAATCTCTCATTTGCCCTCTCTTTCCATTCCCATTGTTTTATTTAATCTTTCTTGCCAGTTTCCTTTTCATGCTCATCCTCCCTCCAGTCCTGCTTGTTCTCCTGCATATTCCCATGTGCTTATTCTTTAACTTGTGCACTCTTTTCAGTTACTTTTTGTCTCCTCCTCTCTCTCTTCCCCTTTCTCTTCTGCTTGCTCCTTAACACTGTCCCCTTTTCTCTATCACATACAGGTTACTCTTTAGGATGCTGTAAAAGAAACTAGCAAGGAAGAATTGGTGGTGGTAGAAATTGGTTGTATTCTCTCTGTACTGATGTCCAATTGGGCCACGTCCATACTAAATTTAATGGCCCATTAAAAATGGTTGTAGCCGAAGTTATGCCGTCATATGTGGGTGGACTCGGTCTCTCTTTCCGTGCCTGCTGTGTGTTCAAAGCTGGTATCAGTCAATGGAGAAAATGAAAGGATGCTGAAGAGAATACCAGGGTCTGTTTTGTCTTTCAAGACAAGTAATAGACGGAACAGACAGGATATAAGTGGTCCCAAACTGGAGCTGACTTTCGGGGGGGTGAAACTGGTCTACGCCAGTGGCACGAAATGGCTCATAGTGAATCAGCATCCTGTTTTACACCGCACCAATGCAAAATTGGCGCAGTGTAAAATGGGCTGGCAATTTGATATGAGGACATTTGCGCTACTATTGCAGACCAGTTTCACCGCCCCCGTCTTCCCCCCCCCCCCCCCCCCTGAAAGACCCTCTGGTTTGCGATCACTTATATCCTGTTTGTTCTGACTATTACCTGTCTTGAAAGACAAAACAGACCAAAAAAATGTTAATATATTATTGATATTCTTGAAGCAATCTGCCCATGTGAGATTTTTTAGTATTATCTAGTCCAAGTTTTTGGTATTGCATGGAGATGTGAATGATTTACATAGTAATTTCACTCCTTTGAACAGAGTCATTAAAGGAATGGCTATGTTTGACTATCGCTGATGAGTATTACACAAACGTTTCCACTGAAATGAAAGCCTTTTTAATGAGACATTGGCAGGACTGAATACTATGAGGGAGTGATGGAAAGAATGCTTGCTGTTAATTATGGCATGCCCTGTACTTTCACACAGAGTATTCATCATTCAAAGTGTGATATTCCTTCAGAATGTGAATTTTTTTCCCCTTAATTCTTCTCCCTCCCCACCTCCACAACTGCGCTGACCTTTTTCCGTTGTGCAGTGTTAATTGACAAATGATTCAACTGGGTCATTTTCTTTCTGTGCCCTCAGGAAACACAATGTTAATACTAAGGATGGTTTGACATGCCCACCTAGAGCAGCGATTTTCATCTTTTCCTTCTCTGGATAGATCATTGTTCATAAAGAAAGCTGGAAGTCTCTTGGTTTTTGTTGAGATGAAAAAAGTCTGCATCAATGTTAGATCTTGGCTTCTGAAGCAAGAAGGCCATTCCATTTCCCATCTCTAGTTATCTGGAATTCCAAGTGGAAAAATGATGCAACAGTGTTAATTTTCTGCCCCGGGATGTCTTAACTGTGTTTTGTAAATATGTAATAGTATTTATTACGTGTGCACAAGTGCAAGAAAATTAACATTTCATTAGTTGTTATTTTTTTACTGTTTTCATAGACTACCCAAGTTGGTCAACTCTCACTTTTTTCATTGTATTCAAAGTGGAACATTAGTTCTTTGGAGTCTTGGGTGTGTGACGGTGCAGTGTTTTGATTCCATTATCCATCACTAGAAAGATGTACACTCAGAGCAGAAACATTATTTTTTATTTTAATTATAGTTGGTGCGAAAGGGATTAGTGAGTTACCCATGAGTGAAACAGCACTTGGAATTCTTGGCCATGTCTGTTCTTTTTGTTTGATATGTGGAAATGATATTCCGTAATCCACAAGCCTCTGTCCAATCATTTGTAAAATAATGTTTTTTGTTGATAACGTCTTTCGTTAAGATAAATCTATCGATTTGTTTCAAACAAATTTGTCCTGAAAGTGATGTTATTCAAATGATTAATGGTTCACTGTCTACCTCAAAGCTGTAGGCAATGAGCATCTTTACTGATCAAGGGCACACATCTCATGGTGCAGAAATGGAGTGATTTATTTTGGTTTCCATCATGAAGTTAGAGCTGCATCCAACAACAGCTGGCATTTATATAGCGCCTTTAATATAGGGAACATTAAAGGTGCTTCCCAGAGAAGAAACAGAGGCTGAGCAGAAGAGTTAGGGGAGGTAACCAAGGTATGGCCGAATACCTAGATTTTGAGGAGGTTTTTAAAGGTGGAGAGAAAGGCAGAGAAGTTTAGGGAGAGAGTTCCTGAGACTAGAGTAGAGATGGCTGAAGGCTCTGCTACTGATGGTGGAGCACTGAGAGGGCGATGCACAGGAGATCAGCATCAGAAGACTGGAGGATGCAAGGTTGGAACAAAAGACTGGTGGAGATTACAGGGGTAGAATTGGATGGATTTGTAAAGCAAGTATTTTGAAATCAATGTGTTGAAGGATGGGGAATGCATGGAAGTCATCAAGGACAGGATTTGTGAATGGGACAGGATGTGGATGATAGTTTTTTGGAAAAGTTGGAGTTTACATAGCCACCGACATTTCTGGAGCCTTTGATAGAATACAGTATCGAGGCCTCATGGTGAAGTTAGCTGATTGTTACATAGCTGCTCAGCAGCTGAACTGAATCCTTATCTTCCTCAAAGGCTGCAAACATTAGGTCATAGTAACATTGTTTTGCATCCATCTAGCCAACCCGTTGTTTTTATTCGTGTGGATGTCACTGGCAAGGCTAGTATTTATTGCCCATTCCTAGCTGCCCTTGAGAATTTTAATGCAACTGAGTGGCTTGCTAGGCCACTTCAGAGGGCAGTTAAGAGTCAACCGGTGTGGGACTAGAGTCACATATAAGTCAGACCGGCTAAGGATGATAGGTTTGCTTCTCTAAAGGACATTAGTGAACCAGTGGGTATTTGTACGACAATCCAACATCTACCCACTAGCACACAATCTGTGAATCAGTCTGTTATGTGGGACACTGAAAAGTAAGTGCCTTTCTGCATTCCAGTTAGATATTATCCACTGACTAACCTTTACCCACCAGATCTGTAACTTCCTCAAAGAAGTTCAGTAAATTAGTCAGACACAACCTGCCCTCTTCTGAATTTATGCTGGTTCTTTCTAATCAGACCCTGTCATTCCAGATGATCTCTTATGCTATCTCTCATCAAAGTCTCAAATATTACAATCATGATAAATGAACAGTCACCATCTTACTACATCTATATTCTTATTACATCTATGCAAGTATCCCTCAGAGAAGGGTTCTTGCCTTCTGTTCTGTTTTATGCCCTCGTCAATGACCTGGTGGATATCATCAAATTGATGTTAGCTGATGACACCAATTTCTACAGGGTGGTTAATCCACCATTTAAAAAAGACAATTCCTGACCACATCATTGCAGGGAGATAAGAACATTATGAACAGAAAAAAAAACAGTGTGTTATCTTCAGGGCTGAAAAGAGGACGTCAATAACTGTTGAGAAAGATTGACCAGCCATCTTCCATAAGGGATGCAAACTCTCTTTAGTTACAAACATTCTGCTCTTTTGTGTGATAATCATATCTGATCTAATATGGGGCAAAGAGTGAAGGTGGATAAAAGTGGGTGTCATGTAACTTGATTTCCTACAAAACCTGTATCCACCTTATGATGGAGCAAATAAAAATGCTGCAAATTGGGGGGAGAAACCAGAAAATACTGGAAATGCACAACAGATCTATCAACATCTGAAAAGAGAAAAGATAGGTTAATGTTCAGATAAACAAACACTTCATCAGAAGGGCTGAACAAATTATGGAGAAAGAAGAATAGCAGGCTAAAGTTTTACAAAGCTAGGTGGGAAAGTAAGCTGTGAGGAGGACACAAAGGGCTCGATTTTGCAATGGTGGCGGGTTGGCAGCGGGGGATGGTGAAGGTGCGCGTGGCAAACCCGCATGAACAAAACTTACCGTTTCCGACGCAATCACGTGTTGATTGCTGATGACTAATGTCCTCTCCGGGTTTCATGTCCGACAGCTAGCCTGATTGACAGGCTGGCAGCCGTCAGGAGCTGCAACGCGAGGGGCGGGGGAGAGAAAGAGAGAGAACGAGATGTCATCCGACACTGGAATGGAAGACTGGGAGGGGAGCAGAGTGGAAGATCTGGGGGAGAATGGAGGAGAGGGAAAGATCGGGGGGGGGGGTGGGAGAGGGGAAGAGGGGAGAGGGAGACTTCGGACATCAGAGCAGGGTGCAAAAGTAGGTTCATTTTGTGTTTTAACTTCCTTCTATGGTGTTTTATGTAATTTATTTAGTTTCTTTTTCCCTGATCCGGCCCTTCAGAAGCGGTGGGCAAGCCACTCAGGTAAGTTAAAAATCGTTACAATTACTTCATCTGTCACAGGTAAAGTGCCTTAAGTACCTCGATGAGGTACATTTGGCTCTTTAACTGTCATCCCGCCAGCTTTAATTGCCGGCGGGACTTCCGCTTTCGGGTCACCCGGGCACTCACAGGTGGGTCCCTGGGAAACTTCGAAGTTGGCGGGTTGGAGCTGGCTTCCGAACCCGAATGGGATTACCATGATTTTCGGAGTTCCCCCGCCCCCAACGCACCCCCAATTGGCCCCTAAAAAAGAGTCTGCAAAGGGATATAGACAGGTTAAGTGAGTGGGCAAGAAGGTGGCAGATGGAATATAATGTAGGGAAATGTAAGGTTATTCTCTTTGGTCGGAAGAATAGAAAAACAGAATATTTTTTAAGTGATGAGAAACTATTAAATGTTGGTGTTCAGAGAGATTTGGGTGTTATCGTACAAGAAGCACAAGAAGTTAGCATGCAGGGACAGCAAGCAATTAGGAAGGCAAATGGCATGTTGGCCTTTATTGCAAGGGGGTTGGAGTACAAGGGTAAGGAAGTCTTACGACAATTGTACAGGGCTTTAGTGAGACCTCACCTGGAATACTGTGTACAGTTTTGGACTCCTTATCTAAGGAAGGATATACTTGACTTGGAGGCGGTGCAACGAAGATTCATTAGATTAATTTCTGGGATGAGAGGGTTGTCCTATGAGGAGAGATTGAGTAGAATGGGCCTATACTCGCTGGAGTTTAGAAGAATGAGAGGTGATCTAATTGAAACATATAAGAATCTGAGTGGGGTTGGAATTCTCTACCCAGAGGGCTGTGGATGCTGATTCGTTAAGTATATTCAAGGCTGAGCTCGATAGATTTTTGGACTCTTAGGGGAATCAAGGGATATGGGGATCGGGCTGGAAAGTGGAGTTGAGGTCGAAGATCAGCCATGATCTTATTGTATATCGAGTGTACTGGGACGTGCTGTTCTCCGTGACTGGCCTGTTTGAATAACAACGACACCTTTTGATTGGTGTGATGCTGTCCCAACATAGTATAAGATATGCGATTTGAGAACCTTTTCATTCATTCATCTGACGAAGGAGATAATCTCCGAAAGCTTGTGATTTTAAAATAAATTTGTTGGACTATAACCTGGTGTTGTAAGATTCCTTACATGATCTTATTGAATGGTGGAGCAGGCTCGAGGGGCCATCTGGCCTACTACTGCTCCTATTTCTTATGTTCTAAAATCAAGAGACAGGTATACTGACTCCTGTCATCAAGAGACAACTCTCTCGTTCCTAGTGCTGTAATTTGGCGCTACTTATCTTGCATCAACAAGTTAAAACGTAGAACCAGAGAAGTCGTAGAATGCATTTAGCCATGAAGAATCTAACCTGCTTAATGATACTTCAAGGTAATACTTCCAAGTCTTTCTTCGTTCTCCGCAACCACCAGTGTCAAATTTGCAAAACATCTGCCTTTGTCTCTAACTAAACTACATTGCCACGGGAACTCAATGAAGATTAAAAAAATAATAAAGCGGCACTCAGTCGGTTTTCCTACCGTACCCAGGATCTTCCATTTGTGTTTGGACAAATACGCTTCCGCCAGTTTTGTTATCAGACAGCCGCCAGTTCTGATTCCATTCAGCTCAGTCCTGATTTTCAGAGTTCCATGCTTAGATGCATTTAAAATGTTACAAAATTTCAAATGAGTTGTCCTCATATTTCCCCACTCTCAAATATCACTACAGAGTTTGTCTCACAGAGCTGAACATTTCCTTTCTTTTCCCTCGCTCTCCCACACTAAAGTCCTCAAATATTGTCTTCTCAAAACTGATGTAAACTATGAAAGTGTGTATATCCCGACTGAATTATTACTCGTGCATTTATTAAAAATTGAAGTGTAACCAGTTTTCTGCTCTACAGTATGCTGAAAATAAATGCCACTCTTGCGCATTTGTTGTAGGCGTAGAAATGAAATCTCAAAGCCATAATGCAGTACATTGTCGAATGATTCTAACAAATTTAAAAAAAATATTAGAGAACAATAGTGACAGCCAGTCCTGCGCAATCAAGTGTCACCTGCTTTAATTGGGTCCCAGAGAAATTACTTTGTACTTTGTAAAATGAATATTTTAAACATATCTGTAGGATGTACAACCAACGCCATTGTTTGAGTTTACTGGTTGAGTCATGAGCATATTAAGGTACAATTTAATTAAAGCTACAAAAAGCTAGACTGCATTTTATGGAACCATTCCTCCAGGGCCAATTCTATTAATGATTTATTTGCTAACTATGTATGTCTATAAAGCCTAGTGTAACAGTTACAGAGTTAGGTTTATTTTTGACCCTCCTGATTGGAAGCACAGTAGTGTACACACCCTTGCTAACTTTTACAAAAGGTGTTCTTTTCTAACCTGAGGATTTTCCTTTCAAGTAAGCAAGATCTGAACTTGCCCACTCTGCCTTTTTATACGAGTCAAAAAAGACACTTCAGGATACTGGGGTCATGGGGTTCACAGTGGGCTTGCTTGATGGATCAGTAAGTAAATGCACTGTGCAATTTGTTACTGAGTCATATAGGATGAGCTAGGTCAAACCTTCAATCCTCAAACTGTGCTAATTCGGCCACAATTTGCTACAAATGGCTTCAGTATCCCCGGGTTAGGGAGGAGAAAAATGCTGCTGAATGACTTCAATGAAAAAGAAAATTGGGCGGCCGATTCGCTATCAGCCATTTTGCTCTACCGTCCAAGACCATTTTCACCCTCCCAAGTTTTTATTTATATATAAAACTTCCTTGATTGGCTCAAAGTAAAACAGCAACAAATCAAAATTGAAGAGGTAGAGAACATATGAATCAAAAGCAATGAAAATGACAAGGTAACCACCGCTGAGCATGTATTCCTCATTGCCCCCTCCCCTCCCCACTTCGTACTATCTACTCCTTTCAAAATTTCTCATTTTCCCCTAATTTATCACCTTCCCTAGCCCACCAGTCCAAATTCTCATCAGCCACACTCACTACCATAATCCCACCCCTCCCCCACCAAAATACTTATTGCCTCCAATACTCTCTATTCCCTCAACTACTTATTTCCCTGCCCCTTTAAAACTCTATCCCAAGTACCTGCTATCTTCCAAATCCTGGCTATTCCACTTTCAACTGCTTGCTTCCCCCTCCCCTCTCAAAAACTTGCAAAGCCAGCACCCCTCCTTCAAACAATATACTGTCTAACTTCTATGAGCTAAGCCTCAGGAGATCCACTTATAAAACTGATTTCCCATAGACACCACCACAGGAGATGAACTAGCAGGTGTAAAAAAGATGCACAGGTATCACACTTCAGTCATTGAACTTTGTTACAAATGCAAAAAAATATTGAGTTGCTGTCTGCTTCTGAGCTGGATGCTGAAATGGGCAAGTATATTCCAATTTGCAAAATCGTCCGATCAAACAACAATTGAACTCTGAGTGACCCGAGACTCTGTTTACTTAACAATTACACCAGGTGGTGTTGAAGAAACACAGCTCCATCTCACTAGCAGAATTATACCTTATGCATTACATAAAACTCCTGTCCTTTTAAACCAGCGTATCACCCAATTTACCATGAGCAATGCCACAGAAATTCCTTGTGTGTGTGATTGTACATACACACTTAAGCATTCATGCCCTTTTTGAAACATTGAAAGGAAATCAGGAGCTTTATTTATTTCGCCACCAGATACTACCTATTCCATTTGGGGCAGCACATTATACTGCAGGCATTTTTCACAGCAAAAATACAGTATGTGTACATGTGAAGAGCCATATCCCTCACTCAGGTACAAAGCATAAATGGAAAGCCAGCACATAGGGTTTAAACAATTTTATTCTTGAAAGCAAAAATACCTTTTTTTAAAAAAAGGCAAGATACCTAAATAAGTTAGCCCCAGCCCCATCTATTGCAATCTACCGTAGATAACACTGGTGCCCAACTTCTTTAGTTGGTCATACTAAATCCCTAAATCTCCTAAGCAGCTCCAACCTCTCTCCTGTCTAACAACCGAACCTTGGTAGCAACCCAGCTTTCCATCAACTGCAATTAATGAAATTATTACTGTTATGTAAATTATAAATCTTTTATTTCATTTTTTGTGGGTCGTGTTCAATTAAAAAAACCTCTTGGAAAATTTGAAAGTGTAACATAATATTTCCTTCCCAAAAGTATTGAAACAGTGTGCATCTGAGCAACAGAATTCTCGCATAATATCTTGTTGTTGATTAACTTTTAAAAAGAGGCTGTCTGGTTGTGACTTTAAAGCCAACACTGCTTGAAGTTCACATTAAACAACAGATTCTACTCATTAGATACAATGCAATGTACAGGCCCTATGAAGATGTCAGAGCTCCTTTCAATTTTCTCTGAAGATTATTTCTGTCTGTGGAATAATGAGACTGTCAGGCACTTACACTGGGTGAAATAAATTGGAGAGCAAAGAGGAAAAGTCATGGATGTGGAAAAGGGAAAGGGGTTTGGAGACAGACTTCAGATAGGTAAGTAAACCAGTATCCTGTTTTATAATCCCATGACTACAATTCAGGTTGGAGTGGGGTATTGCTTCCTCTGTGCACGTTCTTCTCTCTCTCTCCTCCCTTTCCTCCAACCCTGTCAGAACATTTTAGTGCCCATGATACGAATAGCCCAGTTATTTTTTTCCATGCGAGAGGATTTCTTTTTTAAAACTGCAATTATGAAAATTCACAATTTGAAAATCACTGTTTATTTGAAAAGACCCTCCTTGCCATTCAACGGCATTAAATGCAAACAAAACAAAAAACCCCATAATTGTGCATGCATTGGGGATGAGTGACTAATTAAAATATTTGTTGTACCTGCTTGTTTTGTTTCATTGTTCCTTGAAAGGGAATAGATGAGAGTCTGTCTCAT
The DNA here is from genome assembly GCF_035084215.1 of Heptranchias perlo. Taxonomy (NCBI): domain Eukaryota; kingdom Metazoa; phylum Chordata; class Chondrichthyes; order Hexanchiformes; family Hexanchidae; genus Heptranchias; species Heptranchias perlo. The sequence goes on from NC_090338.1 coordinate 22,132,181, forward strand.
GATTGGAACCAGATTGCATTTGTGGAAAATTAGCTTCTGTAAACAGACAGAGATGCAAAAGCATCATGTGGTTCAGCCTAATTGTTGAGAGACAGATTTAGCAAATACTTAAGCTGTCAGGACCGAGCAGTTAACATGACCTGACATCAGCCACTTTTATTAAGATTGCATGGAAATATGAGCTGGAAAATGTGGCTTAATACAATGAAGGTAGCCTGCCCCTTGACTCCAATGATTTCAGGGGTTTCCAGAATAAAAGGTTGTTAAGACTTGCAACCTGTAGAGAGAAAAATGACTTCACATATCATCTTAAAATGACTCTGCAAAGCATTTCTGAAGTGTTGTGCTAATATATTTTTACAAGTATTTAGTACTCTCATTTTTCATGTTGCCTCCCCCTCAACCTCCTTAGTGCCCCACTTTGCACCACACATCATTCTGTGACTGAGAGAAGCAAGCCAATCACCAAATCTCAAGACTGCCAGCAAGGCCATCCGTGAACTGGCTGTCTAGTGCATTTGCACACCAGTATGAATCACCACCACTCCACCCCACAGAGTGAGAACCCACAGAAAAAAGGCAACTTTTTAAAAATAGAATTGAATGCGAGATACAATTTTAATTTCTGACTCAGATCAACAACACAAAATGTTCTGTTCTTTGGAAAGTATTAATAGCTACCTACAACTTAACTCTTCCAGTACGAAGCTTCCTTTTACAGCTTTATAATGTACATGTATTCTATTTGTGTAGTTCTGTATTACACGTCTCAGGTCACAGCTGCTCTTAGCAAGTTTGCTACCCTGTTTTAGGCATGCTGGCACCATCAGCGGTAGGTGAGTTCTAACAGAGCAAGTGGCTGTTTCCTGAATGCACTGCTGTAGCCCTTAGACCACTTGATCAGAATGAGTGTTTTCTCATGTGAAAGCTCTATACCATAGAATCATAGAAAGGTTAAAGCACAGAAGGAGGCCATTTGGCCCATCGAGTCCATGCAAGTGCAATCCAGCTAATTCCATTCCCCTGCCCTATCCTCGTAGCCCTGCAAATTTTTTCCTTTCAAGTACTTATCCAGTTCCCTTTTGAAGGGCATGATTGAATCTGCCTCCACCACCTCCTCGGGCAGTGCATTCCAGATCCTAACCACTCGCTGTGTAAAAAGGTTTTTCCTCATGTCACCTTTGGTTCATTTGCCAATCACCTTAAATCTTTGTCCTTTGGTTCTTGACCCTTCCACCAATGGGAACAGTTTCTCTCTATCTACTCTGTCTAGACCCGTCATGATTTTAAATACCTCTATCAAATCTCCTTGCAACCTTCTCTGTTCCAAGGAGAACAACCCCAGCTTCTCCAGTCTATCCACATAACTAAAGCCCCTCATCCCTGAAATCATTCTGCTAAATCTCTTCTGCACCCTCTCTAAGGCCTTCACATCTTCCCTAAAGTGTGGTGTCCAGAACTGGACACAATACTGCAGTGGTGGCTGAATCAGTGTTTTATAAAGGTTCATCACTTCCATACTTTTGTACTCTATGCCTCTATTTATAAAGCCCAGGATTCCATGTGCTTTTTTAACCACTTTCTCAACCTGCCCTGCCACCTTCAACAATTTGTGCACATATACCCCCAGATCTCTCTGTTCCTGTACCCTTTTAGAATTGTGCCCTTTAGTTTATATTGCCTCTCCTCGTTCTTCCTACCGAAATGTATCACTTTTCGTTTTTCTACGTTAAATTTCATCTGCCATGTGTCCGCCCATGCCACCAGCCTGACTATATCCTCTTGAAGTCTATCACTATCCTCCTCACTGTTTACTACCTTTCCAAGTTTTGTGTCATCTGCAAATTTTGAAATTGTGCCCTGTACACTCAAGTCCAAGTGCAAATCATTAATATATATCAAGAAAAGCAGTGGTCCCAGCACTGACCCCTAGGGAACGCCACAGTACACTTCCCTCCAGTCCAAAAAACAACCGTTCACCATTACTTTCTGTTTCCTGTCACTTAGCCAATTATTTATCCATTTTGCTACTGCCCCCTTTATTCCACAGGCTGCAATCTTGACAAGCCTACCATGCGGCACTTGATCAAACGCCTTTTGAAAGTCCATATACACCATATCAACTACATTGCCCTCATTTACCCTCTCTCTTACCTCATCAAAAAACTCTGTCAGGTTAGTTAAACATGATTTGTTTTTAACAAATCCGTGCTGGCTTTCCCTGATATGGTTGCCAACCCACCAGGATTGTCCTGGAGTCTCCATGAATTAAAGATCTATCTACCGGACACTGCTGCAAGTAACCCAGGAGAAAAATCATAGGGGCGTTAAAAAAATGTTTTTTTTTCATTTTCTTTGAACACTTCTGTTTATTAGTTATGAAAATGTTGGAGATGGGAAAAAGGCTATTTCACTGGGTGGGGCAGTTGGAGGCAGGAGATCATATGATCCAGGACTATGTCCAACCAGAGTTGGCAACCCTATGATAACCCCATGTGGTGTATAATGTAGGGTGTCAAGCCCATTATCCCAGTGGTGAACTGCACATGCTTTGGGAGACGACATAATCTTTCTTTGCACATTCTTATCGTGCTTGTTAAGTGATTCAGTGATTTTCTAAAGGGTAGGTGTATCACAAGCATTTCATCTCTGCACTGCTATTGGACAGGGAGATCAGCACAAAAGGGATCATAGAATAGAAATCATAGAAGCATAGAAGGGCTACAGCACAGATGGAGGCCATTCGGCCCATCGAGTCCGTGCCGGCTCTATGCAAGAGCAATCCAGCTAGTCCCACTCCCCTGCCCTGTCCCCGTAGCCCTGCAGTTTTTTTCCTTTCAAGTACTTATCCAGTTCCCTTTTGAAATCCATGATTGAATCTGCCTCCACCACCCCCTCTGACAGTGCATTCCAGATCCTAACCACTCGCTGTGTAAAAAAGTTTTTTCTCATGTCACCTTTGGTTCTTTTGCCAATCACTACCAAGTGTGATGGTAGTTATAAACAACAAACAGATGGTTGTGAATTGAATTACTCTGCTGGGTAAATGTACTTTCAGCAGGTAATTGTAAATGGACTTAAAATCAAATTAGGAAATTTGTGCCAAAGGAGTGAAGCAAGTTATGTTGGTTCACAAGGCAACCTTGCACAGGATTAGGAGGCTGTCGTAATTTTTGATCGCTGGCCAATTTTTGACGCTGCTAGTAGTCTGCATGTATGGACATTAGGTGAGGCCAGGATTGGATTCAATTATGATGTCCCTCACAGTCAAATAGCCTGCCAGTGTTCACCATCAAAACTCACACGTGAATAATGACCACTTGGCATGGTATCCTGTGGAACCATATTCAGCAAGGAGTCAACACTTACGGGAGTGGAACGTTGAGAGAATTGGCAAAAAAAAACTTTAATAGTAACCTATTTCATATTTTTATAGCAACAAATTATAATTGTTTAAAAATAATAAATTCTTCTCTTGGAAAATGCTCAGCAATTTTCATCAGTTGAAATCGTCTTTAGGAGGAACTGTTCCCATCTATTCCTTGCATGAAGCACACACCAGTTCTGAACCCATGGCTTCTGGGTGAAACAGATGGTTGAACTTGGCTAGCCTCAATTCTCAATCTGTCTTATACACAAGCATGCCAATTGAGAAAAAGGTGGTCCGTCACAGGTTACTTCTCTGGGCAAGGCACGATTGTAGTTTTTTGATGCACTTTATTTGAGAAATCGTGCATCATGTGATTTAACACCGATCAACAACTGACCCTCTTTTCTCCAGGTCGTCCCATCCCACATTCATCATCGCCCAGCCATCCATTTGCCCAGCAGACCAGCTCCCATCCTTCATCTTCTAGTGTGCAAGACTACCAAATGCCATTGCTTGACAGCAGCGTCTCTCATCCAGCTCTCGAGTCCAACCCCAACGAGGAGTTCGCCATAAATTCATACCTATTGCGAGCAGGTTCTGGTGCACTGCCAGCTCCTAGTAATGGTAAGAACATGTGCTTATATCTGCCTAAATTCACATTCAGTGCTAGCTTGCACCTTTTGCGGAGGTTTGTCCTCTCAGTCTGTCTTTGTGTCTTTCTTTAACTTATTCTGAAGTCACTTTTTCTCATGTACACTCTTGGCCTTGTTCATTGTTAATCAGCAGGTGAAAGCCAGTGAGTTATTGAGATTCCCTGTTATTAATCAAATTGATAATACAGCATATTGGGAGATATGTAGAAGTATCCTTTCTGCTGGAAGAGCAATACAGTAGGGCATCACATTAGAGATCTTTGTTTTTATTAGAAATATATTTTCTTCTTTTTCTTTATTTTCTCACTTTCTATATTTAGCAGTTCTGAGTTTTCTTGTTCATTAATGACATTTTCCAAGATTCCCTTCATCAGTGACGCTATTTCCTGTTTTGAATCCATTTACCTCTTTGTGATAATTCAGAGTGCAGATTGGAAAGAAATATAATTACAGTTCTTCTAAGGTCCCATTACATCATTGTGGTAATTCATTTATTATTTGTAGAAGGGACATCAATCATAGCTACAGTAACTGCCCAGGCAAATGAATTTAACTATTCTAAGGCAAAATAATTGGGAAAAGCAACCTTGAAATTGAATTGGTAAATGGAAAGTTCCCACTCATGTTAGGATAATGGAATACGTTCCCTAAAAGTGCATGATTTCAAAAGATCATTAAATGGTAAACTGTTACGTAAATAGCCTCAGTTTCTGACCAAAACTGACGTTCCAATGAGTCGTAATGTGGGACGTGCCTATCATGTATCCTCCTTCTCTTGTTCTTTTATTCCCCTTTGCCCACAACTTCCCATTTCCTGAGTTCCTTTTTATAGTGTGAGATAATTTATTTTTTGAACTAATGAATCAGTCTCCCAATGGCTTCTTCCTCGTCCCCCTTTCATAGAATCACAGAATGATGCAGCACAGAAGGAGGGCATTTGGCCCATCGTGCCTGTGCCGGCTCTTTGAAAGAGCTATCCAATTAGTTCCACTCCCCTGCTCTTTCCCCATAGCACTGCAATTTTTTCCCCTTCAAGTATATATCCAATTCCCTTGTGAAAGTTACTATTAAATCTGCTTCCACCGCCCTTTCAGGCAGTGCATTCCAGATCATGTAAAAAAAAAATTCTCCTCATCTCCCCACTGGTTCTTTTGCCAATTACCTTTATTCGTATTCACAATTATATTGTCTCGTGGTCCACTGCAACAGCTAGAAATACATATACTCAAGTCTGGAAAATCACTCAAAGAAAGAAAAATTGAGCATTGTCATTCCTGTGCCCCTTACATTTAAACAATATTGCTGACTCTGTATTTTAATAAAATATAGTATGAAAGTGAATTTAATTAATTGTGTTGGTCAGCAAATCCCAGAACGTTGAAACTGGAGAAGATGTAGGGACCATTTTATATGCACGGAGGATGGCTTCAAAACACTGCAGCTTGCTAGTAATGTCCCTTCACCATGCATCTCAAATGAGTGTGCTATGGAAAAGATGGAATCATTTGTTTTTAATTGCAATTGTTCTGCATTAAAATATGTAATCAGTGATGCAATTATACATTGTTGGCATAGCAAAATCATACCAAAAACATAATTTAGTGTAAATGACTCGTGGGACTGTGAAACGGTATTGGTTTTTTAAGTGTACTGCAGCAATGTCTATGACCATTGGATTCTATTTTAACATTTATTTTTGAGACTTTAACACTCACAACTGTGCTTTATGCTATTGAAACAGATGGCATAATTTTAGTGCACTTCCATTGTGTTGCAAGAGGGAATGTACAGTAATCTGCTTCAGTCCAGTCTTTTAAAACTGGTAAAATAGCAGAATCCCAATCGGGTCAGACTCTGGTGTATTCTGATGAAATATCCCACAATATTCTCAATCATGGTGATTCTTTTAAAAGAAATGTAAATGTGTGCAACAACTAGAACCTGTGCAGTGCTGGTATTGTGAGCTCAAATGAATCAAATCTGAAAATGCATCTTGGAAAAAAGTTCTTCTCCCCCCCCCTCCCCCACTACCACCTCTACTCCAGAAAGAAGATATTGATTTAAAAACTGCCATTTGGCCCATTAAGCTCACTCCCCACATAATCCATGTATTATGTGCTCTCTCACGATCTGCACTCAAGCAACTCAAGTCAACCACAGGTAAATCAACAAGAAGGTAAACCTCTGCATTTCTCCCATACAAAATACAATCGAGCAAAACTGCAGGACACTTCAGCCTCACTTCCCATTCTAATCAACAGATGATTCATTGCAAACCCAGTAACATACCTGTCTTGCACTCATGGATAGGGTATAAACTGGGCCATGCCTCACTCACTTCTAGCCTCTAACTCTTCTCTTCATCACAACTTTTCTTGGGTTTCTCTGTTTTGTTATTACCCTGATCAGTGTTCCTGAACTTTCCTCTCTTGTGCCTACTAAGCCTGTAATATGTTGTCCTGCATCTTTTTTGCATTCTCACTCTGAAGTCCAGAATCTTCTTACAGATTCTAATTTCTTCCTTCCCAAAATTCCTAACCTCTGTCTTGCCTTCTTACTACAATCTTCAGGTTTTTAAAACCTAAACTTAGTGCCATCTAGTTCCAGTCTCCTTATTTATCGTCTTCTCTTTTATTCTTTTGAGACTTGGTGTTGTCTTGCACTATAATCCTTGCCTTTTAACTTGATTTCTCAATTTAAGAAACTTATAAACATCATCTGCAATGCTTATTATCCATATAATCTTCCTTAAAAGTTCCTTTTTAAACAGATATTTATCCATCTCGTTCTTTTAAAGGAGTTTGTAAGAATATAGCGATCTGTCTTATGAAGTCCCAGTCAACATTATAAATCCCATGACAATACTATTTGAAGCAGAGCAGGGAATTTTCACAGTCCATGACCAATATCTTCCCTCAAACAACACCAAAAACAGATTAACTGGTCATTCATTAAATTGCTGTTTGCAGGATCTTGCTACGTGCAAAATGGCTACTATATTTCACCACATAACAATGGTTTTAGCATTCCAAAGTAACTCAGTGGCCCAGAAACGTGCCTAATGAGGCCGGCGGCAGGACCACAACAAATTGGTTCACCGGCCTCTTGGTGCAAGCACCGGTCGTGGCCCCAGAGACAGCTCATCTGTCCCAAGATCGTAACAAGAGTTCAGGAAGGAAGGAGACCTCGAACAGGCATCAGGCCCCCTATTTGGATATGCAAAGGGCCTAATACCAGTTTCAGGCGTGCACCCCGGACACCTATACAGGAGCCTTTACTAATATGGCAGGTTGCCCACTTCCTGGGCAGAATAAGTGTGCACACTCCAATCGCCACATTGGACCTTTGGCACCCGTCTTACACCTGCCGGCATGAACCAATTTGTAGACCATCGTTTCCAGAGATCAACAAGTAATTATTTAAATGGCGTTGTTATCATGAATCCTTCAATGTGGATGTTATCATGAATCAACAATATGAAGCCATAAAATTGACAGTATATCAGTATATAAGACTTATCTAAAAATATAGATGGCCTGGAGTAATTCAGAATCATTACTGATTCATGATATCGTCTGAATCCCTTGATCAAATTATTGCATAGAAATAACTGCCAGATTGCCAATATTCTATGCATAATTCGATCCTGTGTAAATGCAGAATGATATTTACACTGGAGTGAGGCATACTTACCATTTATTCATTCTCAGACTCTAAAATGGCCTGTGAAAGAATGGTTGGAGTGAGTCGCTTGCTGTGATAGTCAACTATGTTATCTGGATGCTCTGAAGGCCAATACACAGTGAGGTGCTTGATCTGCCTTTTGTTTCACAAAGGAGGAAAAAACCTGGATAAGGTATTCGTGCTTGTGAGTTACACATTTTTTTCGCTCGTGAATTAACAGGCAAATCACACTGCTCAGCAATGCATAATTGTCTCTTTGCTCTATAATATATATGTAGGTTGACTGATGGCCAACTGTTCTTGCACCTGTAACTGTGGGTAATATTGAAGATTGTTTTGCGTTGAACTGCCAGGAAAATCCCGGTAGCATCGTTCCACATCTTGGTTTCTTTTTTTCCTTCCTCCTTTACATGCCAATTTTCTCCCTTGCCCTCATCCTCTCCCCTGAAGGCTTTTACTCCATGCTGATGTATGATTAACATTGCCAGCTGCCCTTTGATGTCTTGACAAAGTGTACAAGTCTAGATAGTGAGGAACTGCAGGCTCTTCTGTCACAGGAAACATCACAGCTGAGCCCTTTCCTGTCCTTACCCCACGTGGTCATCCCTGGATAACAATCAAGAAAAAGAATCTTGGCCAACTTTAATGCTGAGGGTTGAGGCAAATTGTAGCCCCCTTATTGCTGTTGAGATCATTTAACCCAACATAAACAGATATTGTGGACTTTGCTGGTCTGTGTCGTTCAACTCACCTCACATCCCCTACAAACTCAAATGTGCCTTTGTCTGCCCAATATCTAAGTATATATAGTGAAACCCAGGGCTCAACCAGACAACTATTGCCATTGTACTTTAGAATACATCATATCACCCATGTGATCTCCTCAGTAGGTGGAAGAATATACGAGGTAGCACACTGTGACTCAGGCTGTATTTAACATTATGATTAAACAGATAAATGTACAGTGATGACAAACTTTACCATTGTCCTCAAAATGTCAAAACAACTAAATACTTAACCTGCACTAATTCTCAACATAAAATTAGCCTGGAAAGACGGTTCCTCACTTCTTAAATGGCAAAACACTATCACGGAGCTCTGAATAGCTCTGTACCTCTGTGGGCTTCAGATTGACTGCTCAGGTAAGCACAAGTGACCAAATATAAACCCACAATTGGAAGCTTCTCGACACAGAGCAGTCCATCAAAAGGACTACAAAGAATCATTGCCCTGCCCCTTTTACAGACCTGACCCACAGCTTCTCCCCTGACACAGCTGTCAATCAAACCAATACTTGTCTCTGCCTTGCCCAGAGTATGAATATCAGCCAGACTGTAATGTATAATGTCTGAAAAATCAGCAAGCACTGAACAATTTTAAATAAAAATGTTTTATTTTTGTTGCCTTTTATAGTGGTCTAAGCCAATTCATTACCTCCGTATTTGTAACTTCGAATAAAAAGTGTCATCCGTGGCTCAGTGGTAGCACTCTTTCCTCTGAGTCAGTGGGTTATGGGTTCAAGCTCCAGAACTGAGGGAGTGCTGCACTGTCAGAGGTGCCACTTTTCAGATAAGGTGTTAAACCGAAGCCCCATCCGACCTCTTGGGTGAATGTGAAAGATTTCCTGACGCGTTTCGAGGCAGAGCAGTAGTTGGGGGAGGGTTGCTTCCTGTGTCCTGGATAATATTTATCCCTTCAACAACATCACTAAAAACAGATTATCTGCTCATTTATTTCATTGCTATTTGTGGGACCTTGCAGTGCACAAATTGGCTGCTGCGTTTCTCTACATTACAATAGGGACAATACTTCAAAAAGTACTTCAATGGCTGTAAATCGCTTTTGGATTTTCTTCGGTCATGAAAAGCGTTATGTAAATGCAAGTTCTTTCTTTCATTCATATATATATTCTTATTTATAAACTTATCCATCTCATCAACAACAGCAACTTGCATTTATATGGCGCCTTTAAAGTAGTAAAACATCCTAAGACGCTTCACAGGAGCGTTATCAAGCAAAATTTGACACCGAGCCACATAAGGAGATATTAGGACATGCGACAGGTAAGTTTTAAGGAGCGTCTTAAAGGAGGATAGAGAGGCAGAGAGGCTTTGGGAGGGAATTCCAGTATTTTGGGCCTAGGCAGCTGAAGGCATGGCCGCCAATGGTGGAGCAATTAAAATCGGGATGCGCAAGAGGCAAGAATTGGAGGAATGCAGAGATCCCGGAGGGTTGTAGGGCTGGAGGAGGTTACAGAGATAGGGAGAGGCAAGACCATGGAGGGATTTGAAAACCAGAATAAGAATTTTAAAATCGAGGCGTTCCTGATTCAGAGGAATAATTCGTATTATAGCAAGTGAGCGAGCTCAAACCCTTAATCTGATAATCAGCATGCAAATTACTTACTTAAAACTAAATCACAAGATGGATTCAGATAGAGAAGGCCCTTAAGCCCATTTGATTTCATCCTTTCAGAATTTCAGCTGTACCCTCTTCCACGACCACATCTAACAGTTTCTTACAGGAGTTCAGTGCTCTGGCTTTAGTTAGCCTTCCTACTAACCTGTCCCAGCTGTTGAACACCCTCTGTGGGGAAAAAAAAACTTCCTCAGTTTTATCCTAAATTTGCTTTTTGCAACACTACACCTCTACCCTCTTGTTCTGTTTCCTTAAATGTATTGTTTTAGGTTGAGTATCTTATCGCCTCTGAGCATCTCTTTTCGAGGCCAAAGAATCCCAGCTTATTAAATTATTTCCTCATAGTTCTTCCCTCTCACACCAGGGATGAGCCTTGTTGTTCCCCCTCTGCATTGTCTCTAGGGCTTTATTAGCTTCCTTATATCACAGCCACTCCCACGATTTACAGTGAACAATGAATCATTTAACAAGCCTGGGTCCTTTGCAACTTTGACTTTGGCAACGTCAATCCCACCCTTTGAGTGAGCTGAAATTGCCACTCAAACTTTTTTTTACTTCCAACATGCATTTATCCATATTGAACTTCATTTGCCACGGGATAATGATTGGTTTGAATTGTTAAGCTGCTTTATTCTACAGTAAGGTAAAATTTTCAGAATAATTGTTATGATTTGATTCACTTAGTTCAATCGATACAATTTAATCTGTACATAATAACACAATAATAATGAATATGCTGCACTACCCCACTTCAATGAGACATCTTGTTGTCTTAAACGGACTAACTCCTCTGCATTTTGAGCCTACTTTTTCTGGGGCATTTCTGCCACTGCAGCTACTCCATTGCAAAAGCTGGACAGCCTTGTAGATGTCTGTAGCTCTGTTTTATTCCTGACACGGTCATAAAGAGATCAAAAACCTTCCAACAGAATGGTGGGTGGGGATGGTATTTTCCATGGGGGGCTCTCTCCACTGATCCACCATAACTTCAGCAGAAACCCAGGAAAAATGGCATAGACACTATGTATGCAGATTTCCAGAATATCTGCAGCTCTTCCACCCAAGTTACAAAGGATGATCGGGCGACCCCCATGGAAATTCATCCCCAGTGAGTACGAGGTGCTTATCAATTACTGAGACAAGTTATTGAATCACTTATCATTTGTAGTATCTGCGGAAACAACATCTTAACTACTTACTGTCACAGACCCTTATCTTTTAACTTGCGGCAATACGTTATAGGGGTGGAATCCAACATCAGCTGCGGTGCAAAACAGGTGGTAGTGGATTGGCTGCCCATTACACAAGTCACCAGATTTTCAATGGAAATCAAAATCAGACGGGGTGTATAATGGGCGTCCGATCTGCTAGCACCCGCTTAGCGCCCCAGCCAAAGTTAAAACATGACATTGAAAGTAAGTTTTCTTTTCAAATCCTTTCTGTGGAAAATTGGTCCAAAAATTCCAAACCATGGCCTAAATTTTAACAAGGAGCCGGGAAGATGATGGTGGGGTAATTCCCGACAGGAAACCCGGATGTAAGGGTTTGCTGGACGTTCTTTACGATTTTGATATAAGGACGTTTTAAATTTTATTTTCTGCCAGTTTCCCGCCCGACAGGCCAGCCAGATTGATAGGCTGGCCATCGGTCGGACGGGAGAAGAGGAAGGAAGCGGATGCGAGAAGGAAAGTCTTGGATGGGGTGGGGGGGGTCGGTCATTGGTGGGGGGCGGGGGATCGTCGGGGTCGGGAGTCATCAGTGGGGGGTTCCGGAGTCATTGATGGGGGGGGGTTGCTGCAGGTAGGCTTGTTGGGCTGAGGGAAGCACTCCTGCTCCTCAGGGCCCACCAGCAGTGCAATAAAGTCACTTACATGCTGTTTCAAACTTTCTCGCCTCCTCTCGTGGAGAGGATCCCGGCCCCAGGGGTTAAAAATAAAAATGCTGTAAAAATGGAGACCTGCAGCCTCCTTGAAAGCTTTCGGTGACTGACCTGCCTCCGAACAGCGGGTTGGTTGCCTGCCCCTCGACCCGCCTCCGTTAAAACTGGAAGTGGGCAGTTTGGGGTGGGTTATAGATTTTTTAAAATTTTTACTGACCCCCCACCTCCAACCCTCCTGATCTTCTAGGTTAAAATTTAGACCCATGACACAAGTACTGTTGTATTTTATTTCTGATTATTGATTTAATTTGTTTTCCAATTATTAGCTCAGGTACATCGTTATTACTATTATGTCAGGCTAATGGGTTTGTTATTGACAAATGTGGCTTCATCACTCCTCTTTAATATAAGAACTATTTTTGTCTGTTTTTAGTATGTTGGAACCTCCCCAATATCACTTGATCATCTCACAACTCCCCGCCTCCCCCCACCTTTGTCTCTCAGTAACCTGGGGTATAGATCATCCTACACAGGAATTCATTTGTTTTCAATAGCTTCAACCAATCTGGAATCTCTGATGTTAAATTCCTGGAGTCCATATGAAGCGATGTTTGCTGTTGGATGGTACATTATTTATGTCCTTACTGGTAAAAACCTCCAAGTAGTAACCATTTAGCATGTTGACTATCTCCTGTTCGTTGTCATGTTTAACTCCACTCAGGTTCCGTAGGATTTTTAAATTCCTCCCTGCCTGCCCTCTTTCTGATGTGGAGATGCCGGTGATGGACTGGGGTTGACAATTGTAAACAATTTTACAACACCAAGTTATAGTCCAACAAATTTATTTTAAATTCCACAAGCTTTCGGAGGCTTCCTCCTTCCTCAGGTGAACGGTGTGGAAATGAAATTTTCAAATCCTTCGCATTTGAAAATCACAGAACAATGCCTGGTGATTACTGCCCGTTGCCAAGGCAATCACAGTGAGCAGACAGAAAGGTGTCACCTAAAAGGCCACCGAATATACAAACCCCCAAAAAAAAAGAGAGAGAGAGAGAGAGAGAAGGAAGACAGTCAATGACCCGTTATATTAAAAACAGATAACATTTGTTCCCTGGTGGGCGGCCTCAACCGGGATCTTGGGTTCATGTCACACTACACGTAACCCCACCAGCGAACAAATGTAATTGATAGCCAAGTTCCGCACCCATGAGGACGGCCTCAACCGGGAGCTTGGGTTCATGTCACACTACACGTAACCCCACCAGCAAACAAATGTTATCTGTTTTTAATATAACGGGTCATTGACTGTCTTCCTTCTCTCTCTCTCTCTTTTTTTTTGGGGGTTTGTATATTCGGTGGCCTTTTAGGTGACACCTTTCTGTCTGCTCACTGTGATTGCCTTGGCAACGAGCAGTAATCACCAGGCATTGTTCTGTGATTTTCAAATGCGAAGGATTCGAAAATTTCATTTCCACACCGTTCACCTGAGGAAGGAGGAAGCCTCCGAAAGCTTGTGGAATTTAAAATAAATTTGTTGGACTATAACTTGGTGTTGTAAAATTATTTACAATTGCCCTCTTTCTGTTATAGCACTAGAAGAATTTTTGGCATTGCGTTTTGCACCTGCTCTTATCAATTTCCTGTTAGTACACCTAATCTCTTTTTATGACTTGCTGTTGTATCATCTTGTACTCGGCTCAATGATCACTATCTCCTTTCTTTCCCCGTCTCCTTTTTAAAATTTCCCTGTTGATAATAGAATACTCGCTAAAATATAGACGGTGGAATTTGTAATTCTATATAATTATGGCCATATGTGGTTTCTGAGATTATTGTTTTTAACATTTAGTAGACATAAGTGAAAGAAAATATTTTTTCTTTTTAATTCTGATGCCTGATAGTCTGAGACATTACAGGTTATTATTTAAATTTTCTCACTGTATGAAACTGTGTGATCCCAAAAGCTCATATAACTCATATGCAAGTTCAGTAAAAGGTATGACTCAGATGGTATATCATCATTGAGAAGTAATGCAATTCAGGATTAGTGTAATCAAACAAAATAATCCTGGGAGTCTGCCTGACTCTATCGCTGACTCTCTCTCTCTCTCTCTCCCTGCACAAACAGCAAGCATGGATTCCAATTCATATTTCATTTCAAAAGTAGCTCAGTTCATTACGGCCAGTTGTTTCTTGCACATCAGTGACTGTCGCATAACTGGTGCATCACAGTGAATTATCTTCATGCAGCTAGATATCATCTTGAAAGCTGTAATATTGATTCCATCATGTACCTGCTATCGCAGACCCCACATTTTTTTTAGAAATGACACTTTGTCAGCCGTGGCTCAGTGGTCGAACTCTCGCCTCTGAGTCAGGAGTTGTGGGTTCAAGTCACACTCCCAAGACTTGAGCACGTAATCTAGTCACGCTTCAGTGCAGTACTTAGGGTGTGCTGCACTGTTGGAGGTGCCGCCTTTCGGATCAGACATTAAAATGAGGCCCCGTCTGCCCCCTCAGGTGGACATAAAAAATTCCATGGCAATATTTGAAGAAGAGCAGGGGAGTTCTCCCTGGTGTTCTGGCCAATATTTATCCCTCAATCAACATCACTTAAACAGATTATCTGGTCATTGTCACATTGCAAGGTCCAAGGTTTTTTGGACCTTGCTGTGCGCAAATTAGCTGCCACATAACCTACATTAAGGGACTACACTTCAAAAACACTTCATTGGCTGTAAAGCGCTTTGGGACGTCCAGAGGTCATGAACGGCGCTACATAAATGCAAGTCTTTCTTTTCTTTCTTTAAGTTTGCCTGAAAAGCTGAGGTACAGCCGTATTTAGAAATCTCCAGTTAATCTTATGTAGATTTTATTAAATGTTGTGCAAATGCAGTCAGCTTTCTGGTTCATTGAACATATGGCAGATTTGATGTTGTGCAAGATTTATTATATTTCAGCATTTGTACAACACGGCATCATCTAATGCACACACAATTCAGGAAGGTTAACATTTAGGTGGAGGAGTTTTTAACATTTTAAAGTGTTATTTTCATATTTTAAACCTACAGTATGAATGCAAAGTCATGGCTGGCATCCACTGTACAACAGAGAGACGAGATATCATGACTGTCCTGATTCTGTCACTCGTGTGATGTTCAGTTAGGTTCCTCCCACAGATAAATAGGATATCCAAAGCATGTCTGACTTGTATCCTTTATTTATGTGAGTTCTTTTTTTCCCAATTTTCTCCCCTTCTTCCCTAAAAGTAGTGGCACGTGCTTGGGTCCATTTCCACAACCTTCTGGCACCTTTGACCAAGTGGCCATTCTTAAATGTATGAAGTAAAGCAGCAAATTTTAGCATCCTATTCAATAGTGGAGGCTGTCAGAGCCAAGCCTGAACCTGTTCTTTCTCAACACCTCAACAGCTACAATTTCCAGCAGGTGTTATTAGATAGCAATGAAGAACCATAACTGATTTTGTTTCTTTCCTAGTTCAGAGATCAGTTATAATTAAGGTTGCCAACCCTCTAGTATTGACCTGGAGTCTCCAGGAACTAAATATTAATCTCCAGGACACTGCTACAAGCAACCGCTTGATTGGCACCCCATCCACCACCTTAAACATTCACTTCCTCCACCATCGGCGTACCATGGCTGCAGTGGGTACCATCTACAAGATGCACTGCAGCAACTCGCCAAGGCTGCTTCGACAGCACCTCCCAAACCCGCGGCCTCTACCACCTAGAAGGACAAGAGCAGCAGGCGAATGGGAACACCACCTGCACATTCCCCTCCAGGTCACACACCATCCTGACTTGGAAATATATCGCCGTTTCTTCATTGTCGCTGGGTCAAAATCCTGGAACTCCCTGCCTAACAGCACTGTGGGAGAACCTTCACCACACGGACTGCAGCGGTTCATGAAGGCGGCTCACCACCACCTTCTCAAGGACAATCAGGGATGGGCAATAAATGCTGGCCTTGCCAGTGACACCCACATACCATGAATAAAAAAAAGTCAGGAGCAAATCCTAAGGGCATTAAAAAAAATTGTGTGTGATTATTTTTCATTTTCTTTAAACTTTTATTAGTTATAAAAATATTGGAGACAGAATAAAAAGGCTGTTTGACTGACAGTCAAGCATCATCCAATCGGATAATTAAGAGCCTGTTTGCTTTCCAATTGGTGTGGGAAGGCAGTGCACTGCAAGATGGATGTGTGAGGCAAACAATGGTGGGGGCGGGACGGTTGGAGGCAGGAGGTCATATGATGAAACCTCCAGGAATATGTCCAACCAGAGTTGGCATCCCTAGTAATAGTGGCCCTCCCCAGACAGAGATTGACTAACTCAGCATTGAGGAAGAAGATTTTTGTTAGATTCAAATTCATAAATAGATTAATGGTACACACCAAATGAAAACTATCAAATCTAAGCTCAGTTTGTAGATGTTTTGGAATCTTCCACTGGAACGAGTAATTTTCTTTTGAGTTTTTTTTAATTTGTAGGAGAAAGGTGTGGTCCACAGCAACAGTCTTGGGAATGGTTGTGGCCGAGTCACATGACTGCAGATTCTTAGCCAAAATGAGAGAAGTCAGGTTAACCTTCACGTGAAATGATTGAGAGTCGGGTTAGGTTTTTCTGAGTCCCTGTACGCTCAGAACCTTGCTTGGTCAATTTGACAATAAAAAAATAAATGATTCATTTTTAAAGATCTACATATTGAAGCACTAAAATGTTTTAAATGTACTTGAGTTGTAACTGAAAAAGGACTAAAATAAGCAAAAAAGCACTTGGGACAAATCCCAGGACTGGCTGAGAGAAAACGTGTCAGAAGATGCTACAGTCTGTTCCAATTAGCTTCAACTGCTTTTATTTTTAGTCCGATGTGGAAGGTTTAGTTAATGCACACGGTTTAAAGATGTTGCACAAATTTAATAATACAGAAGTGGTTTATGATGTTTTATTAACTAGAAGATACACATCCATGACTGGTGGTTTGCAGAGAATAAACCAAAATATCTACTTAACTCACCCACACCAGTCATGACATGAGCAGTTTGTTTTGCCAAGGCCACCAGTCCTGTGATATGCATATTAATACAAAATATTGCATCAGATTCCTTTGTATCAAAAGTTTTTAACAGTATTTTCAGTTACTTTAGCTTTTGGTTATTTTTTTATCAGAATTTATTGGGCTGGCACAGAGTTAGAAGCTGCAGTGTGATGCTGTGGAAAACAGCGCTGCACACACTTCTGGTATTGCTGCATTGCTTGAAGCTGCAGCTTAACAAATGCAGTTAGGTGCAGAGTTTCATCACAATCTGCGAGTAACAAGTTAAAGGCTGAGTTTCTCACTGCCTTTAATTTTGCCATTGCTCTAATAACACCTGCCAACAGCAATGCAGCACACCACAAAAAGTCATCTGACATGATCCAAGGCTGCTAGTTTCTTCCTTCCAATAGTTTGCTTCATGGAAACTCTCCACGGATTAAAGTGGTTTAAAATTTTGTCAATGAGTTTCCAATGGTGTGGGGAAAATAGCAATTAAGACCAATAATTGGTGGATGGATTGAAATATTTTACAGTTTCCAAATACTTATGTGGCCTTTACATATTGAATATACACCAAGCTCAGAGCTGCTGTTAACAGGAAAAACATTTCATCAATGGGACAACAATGTAACATTTGCTTCTGTTGTGGCTGCCAATATCCTCTCTAAGAAGAAACAGGGCACAATATTGGCAAACTCTCAGGAGCAGGCCATACCTGGGCCATAAGGTCATACCTAATATCAACAGAGGAGCAGTGTCCAAGGCGGCTGAAGTTTTGTTTGAAGCAAATTATTAGTTTAACAAATGGTTTTAGAGGTTGTGCTGTGCAATTTGTCTGCTTTACTTATGGCTGTGAACTGTTTCAGTATTGAATTATTCCAGTCACCTGGAGGTAATTTCTTAGTCATTATTAAAAGAACTATGTTCACCTACAGTCATGAAGTGATCGTAGCACTGTTTCAACGGCTCATTTCACACTGTTACCAAAGGTGTTTTATGTGACTATGCCAAGAGACAATCTGATGACATGCATCAAATGCAAGGGCTTCCATTCAGTCAATGTACAGCTGTTCTGGACTACATAATGAGGGATCTTAATACCTGAGATCAACACATGACTCCTTCATCCCAGCCAAAAACCCAAGTCTGCAGCTTTGAAACTCAATGACCGACTGCAAAGCTGGGAGATTTGGGCTATAGTCTCAAAAAACAGCTCATGACCCAATTTCACAACGCACAAATGCCATCAGAGCAGCAGCCTTGGGTCATGGCTATAGGTAACAAAGGACTCCAACATCATCTGCCAGCCAAAGAAAGAACTTGCATTTATATTGCACCTTTCATGACCTCAGGAGGTCCCAAAGCGCTGTTACAGACAATGTACTTTTGAAGTGTAGTCACTGTTGTAATGTAGGGAAACCCAGCAGCCAATTTGTGCACAGCAAGGTCCCACAAACAGAAATGTGATAATGACCAGATAAATTGTTTTAGTGATGATGGTTGAGGGACAAATATTGGCCAGGACACCAGGAAGAACTCCCCTGCTCTTCTTCAAATAGTGCCATGGGATCTTTTGCAGCACTCCCTCAGTACTGCACTGAAGTGTCAGCCTAGATTATGTGCTCAAGTTTCTGGAGTGCAACTTGAACCACAGCTTTCTGACTCAGAGGTGAGAGTGCTACCACTGAGCCAAGGGTGATGTAGTATTGGTATAGGAGGTTTGGGGTCAACCTGATAGTCTTAAACTGAAATAGGTGGCAATCTCCTGTGCTAAACTAAGAAATTTCAGGCACCTGCCTGCCTGATACCATCTTACCCATAATATTAATGCTGCACCTACATTAAACGCACATAGTTGTATGTGACAATTGAAGAATAAAATAAATTATTAGGTCATTTGCATTTCCTCGCTGTTACACCAGTAACCACTTTCCATTACCTGAATTTACAGCTGTCTCTATGTCAAGGCAAAACTACATGTAACAGCGAACAAATTGGTGATTTGAAAGGATGTATTGTGCCCTTTGAATGGTAGGTCTGCCGACAGTGTACACTGTATGGTCTTCTCTTGTGAACCCCATATACTTCTTCCCAGCTTGCAGCCATATATTGTGCACTCTCGTAATCATACCACTGGTGAAGTGTGGCTCATCCAAAAGAGGGCTTTCATTTTGTTCTAAGAGAACGGTGACTATGGGATTCACCCAGCTGGTTATTTCCTCTCTTACTTGCTTCATGGGTTGTGGATTGGGAGGGGTCTTCATTTCAATAAATGGCACTTCAGCCTGCCTTTTGACTTTAGAAGTCATTGGTCTCATGTTTCTGATCAATATGTATGGATTACCAGACAGTGTGGTTTCTTGCAGTGGTCAAGAGGCTGATTTCATGTTTGTTAAAGTGCTATGATTATCACAACTGATCTCTGATTTGATAGGTTAAGTCCCCAGTATCAGATATCAAGGTGCTCCTAACAGGAAACTTCTGTTCCTGTGTGTTCATGAATTATTGTAAACAATTTTACAACACCAAGTTATAGTCCAACAATTTTATTTTTAATCCCACAAGCTTTCGGAGGCTTCCCCCTTCCTCAGGTGGTGTGGAAATGACATTTTCGAATCCTTCGCATTTTAAAATCCCAGAACAATGCCTGGTGATTACTGCCCGTTGCCAAGGCAATCACAGTGAGCAGACAGAAAGGTGTCACCTAAAAAGGCCACCGAATACACAAACCCCCCAAAAAAAAAGAGAGAGAGAGAGAGAAGGAAGACAGTCAATGACCCGTTATATTAAAAACAGATAACATTTGTTTGCTGGTGGGGTTACGTGTAGTGTGACATGAACCCAAGATCCCGGTTGAGGCCGTCCTCATGGGTGCGGAACTTGGCTATCAATTTCTGCTCGACGATTTTGCGTTGTCGTGTGTCTCGAAGGCCGCCTTGGAGTATGCTTACCCGAAGGTCGGTGGCTGAATGTCCATGACTGCTGAAGTGTTCCCTGACAGGGAGAGGACCCTCCTGTTTGGCAATTGTTGCGCGGTGTCCGTTCATCCGTTGTCGCAGCGTCTGCATGGTCGCGCCAATGTACCATGCTCTGGGGCATCCTTTCCTGCAACGTATGAGGTAGACAACGTTGGCCGAGTCACAGGAGTATGAACCGTGCACCTGGTGGGTGGTGTCCTCTCGTGTGATGGTGGTATCTGTGTCGATGATCTGGCATGTCTTGCAGAGGTTACCGTGGCAGGGTTGTGTGGTGTCGTGGACGCTGTTCTCCTGAAGGCTGGGTAATTTGCTGCGAACGATGGTCTGTTTGAGGTTGGGTGGCTGTTTAAAGGCGAGTAGTGGAGGTGTGGGGATGGCCATAGCGAGGTGTTCGTCATCATTGATGACATGTTGAAGGCTGCGGAGAACATGGCGTAGTTTCTCCGCTCCGGGGAAGTACTGGACGACGAAGGGTACTCTGTTGGTTGCGTCCCGTGTTAGTCTTCTGAGGAGGTCTACGCGATTTTTCGCTGTGGCCCGTCGGAACTGTCGATCGATGAGTCGAGCATCATATCCCGTTCTTACTAGGGCGTCTTTCAGCGTCTGTAGGTGTCCATCGCGTTCCTCCTCGTCTGAGTAGCTTTCACAAGCAATTACTCTATTAAGCATCCTAATGAGCAACACCCAATAACTTGTCCCTCTTTGAGGCTTGGGATCTGTAAAGAAAGGCTGCATTGAGTGAAATTTCTGTACGTGACCATTGTGTTTCCACACCTGCCAGTAGCTAATAATAGCTGCGATTGTAACAGTGCACAAACTGTGGACTTCTCTGGTCATTAAATGCAGAGTTGTATTTCATGATCTTATGTGACAGTCCTGTAATGTTTCCAATGCTGGCTATAGTGCAACATGCTTCTTAGCTTCCTTTCGTTTCAACGGATTTCCTGTTTTTTCTATCATACATTGAAAAAAAGCTGCTCTTAAACACCTATTTTTTTAATGAAAAAATATTTTTGCTGTGGCAGCATTTTGGCAGCACCTTATGGCAGCAGGAGCCACAAATCAACGCTGAGTCTTGCTGCAGACTTGACGTCAGGTGCTTCCCCATGGAGGGTGGGGGAACGTAACATTGGTGCATGCCTTGGGGACAAAATAAAGCAATTCATAGATTTCCCCCACCCCCCCAAAAAAATCCCATTTCCTCCAAAATCTCCAATATAGCCAGATAACCTTGACAAGATAGCTCCTTTCTCTAAACCCCATCCTGTAAAACTGCTTTCCTTCCACCCCCCCATAAAGCTTGAGAATAAACATCATATAATCATTATCACATTGCAACATTGTTGGCTCATTTCTGGAGAGCCATCAAGGATGAACTATAGATGCCAGTTTAAAAAGAAAACAAGCTTCTTACTTCTGTGACTGACAGTTGAAATTCACAATGATTTCACCTGCAAAACCCCCAGAAAATGTATGTTACTCTTCTTGTCTACTCCCATTATGATATAAGATTGGACCTTCCATTATTCAGTCAGATGTACAAACATAAGTATCACACAAACAATTATGCTCAAGAAACCTTTCATTTTCCTGTATAATCAGGTCTTGCAGTTCCAATTAATAGAGCATTCTGTTATTAAAAGAATAAGTGAACGATATCAATATTCCCCCTACTTGCTATAAACAATTCCCCACAACAATTCCTAGTTATCTGACTCTGATTTTTAATTTTAAAAAAAATTATAGAATATATTTAATGTCACAATTTTTCCAGATTAAAGCACTTCAAGCTGTCATAAGTACAATGTATAATCACATACTCAGTGCACTAGAGACATATTACAGCCTGTGAGTGCTTAATATAGGAGCACAATAGTGGACAGTTGAAAACCCATTTTATTCCACAGAGTGAGGAAAATTCAGTAAATCCACAATAAAATGAAATGTTCCCCAATGTGTAATGTAAGTGTGGGGTTTTATATTCAATTTTAGATCGTGCCCCAAACACTACTTCAATGGCTGAATGTTCAGCTCTGTTACTCAAGATGAATACCACCCTCAAAACAAATTAACAGTGCTCCCCCAATAGCTCAGTGAGTTTATCCAGTGAGTAAATGAGCCATTCATAGCAGGAACGTCTTATGATCTATCCAGTCTGTGCTGAGTTAGCTGATATCAGTTAAGGCAGTAATTAGGTTCCATCTGCCCTTAACACTTATGGATTAAGGAGGAGGAAAGCACTCCTAATTTCTCCACTAGCCCTTGGTCGGGGTGCACGTGTGTGGATGGAACCTAGGTAAGCTGCACTGACTCTTTTGATTGAATAGTTTGCTAATTCTCACCATCAAGCCTCGCACATACTAATCTCCAGCAAGCAGACAACAACACCTTCAGGAAAGGAGGAGGAATAGGTGAGAAAACCAGGAAGGAAAATTATCAGTTTTGCCATTGATCGTTTTGGCTATACACAACATACAAAAGTAAAAAAATTATTTGCATTAAGCAGCTGAATATGGTGCGCTTGTGTCAGTAGCAAAGAGATAGAAGGGTGGAAATTGCTCTGGTGATGATGCTGTTGCACGTATATATGGTACACGTGGAACAGACTGCTAATAAATAAACATAAGCGTTTAATCACCCAGAGTTATGGTATTTACAGGATCCAGTCTTTTTTCTTCTTATTTCCCCTTCCTTATTCAAATGTCCAGTTTGTTATTCAAATTTTCTGCTCCGAGCCATACATTGTTTGTGACCTGCTCCCTCATCTCTACTGATACATAGCAGCTACATGCGATTGTGTTTCCTCCTCCCTACCTGTAGATATGATTGGTAACTCAATGTGTTAGCGATTGCCGGAGTGAACCCATGTTCTGCTGCAGTGCTACTAGCATGGAACTTGCAGTATGTCCATTGAAAATTGTGTGTGCGTGTCCCCTTTTCACATAGTAAAACCCATTTCTTTGAAATAATTGGAAAGGATTTGCACGAGTGTATTTGTCGATTTATTGAGATTGGATGGTTAATGATTTTCTTTATGAAGTTAAATGGGTAAAATTGGTGTTGCTGATGGCTGATTCAATGTTGATGAACTGCCTTTAATGCAGTACTGTTGCCTAATGTGGAGTTAACAGAAAGTCTTATTTATAGCAAGTAGATCATAGAATGGTTACAGCACGGAAGAAGGCCATTTGGCCCGTTGAGTCAATGCCGGCTCTCTGCAAGAGCAATCCAGCTAGTCCCGCTCCCCTGCCCTATCCCTGTAACCCTGCAATTTTTTTCCCTTCAAAAACTTAATCCAATTGCCTTTTGAAAGCCATGATTGAATTTGCCTCCACCACCACCTCAGGCAGTGCATTCGAGATCACGACCACTCGCTGTGTAAAAAAGTTTTTTCTCATGTCTTCTTTGTTTCTTTTGCTCATCGCCTTAATCACACCTTAGATAACAAAGAAACTATGGAACAACTGTTAATTAAATTAATTAGCCTGAAAATGATGGTTTACATAATTGTAAACAATTTTACAACACCAAGTTATAGTCCAACAATTTTATTTTTAATCCCACGGGATTAAAAATAAAATTGTTGGACTATAACTTGGTGTTGTAAAATTGTTTACAATTGTTAACCCCAGTCCATCATCGGCATCTCCACATCAGGTTTACATAATGACACTTGCTGATTTTTACTGTTCTCGAACTAAGATGTGTATGCCCACTTCATGTTTAAAACACTGTTGCCATGGTCAATTGTCCCACAGGACTGTTTGTTCATGAGGAGGACACTACAACCTCATTGTTTTGCTAGTCGCATCTGCCAGCACAATTTGCTTATCTTTAGTTGTAGTTTTCAGTGAGAATGAAGGTGGGAAATGGGAAATGCTGCAGTACAAAAGTTTGCAATACCACAGATATTTCATCCGCTGAAGCACAGAATTTCCACTGCGACGAGGTTTAATAAGTTTTCTGTTGAGGGGCAGGCTGTTCCAGATCCTGAGTCTAATCAAAGTAGGGTCAAGTATGGTGAATCTGGCAAGGCCTCAGGTGAAGTCGTAAAATGTATTTAGGAGCAATTTCAGTTAAATGATACGATTGGAGAACATGTATATATGCTTTGTTCTGATAATGAGATCTTGATTTGATGATATTCATTATCCTGCGATGCAGCATAATTGCCGTGTATGTTGAAAACTTTTGCTCCACCTGTTCAGGTCTAGTTTTAAACAAACTGTGACACACTGCATGGCATTCGATTTGGCATGATCCTTTCTGCAATTGTGTCTACATAATATTGAAAATAAATTAATGTTTTAATTTTACTTAGGCTTGTTTGAAATAAAAGTGTGGCTGCCTCTAATTCATTTACTTTGAAGAGTAAGATTCCTTTTCTTTCTTTCAAAGCAAAATGGTATTTTCACCAGTTCTACTTTCGTGGTGGATGGGTGACTCACTCACAGGCCTCTGCCAATGCCATTTTTAAGCTGACTACCAGGAAATTCAAGAGTGCAACCCAAGATGGCTATTCCTCCAGTTTTCCCCCATGTTATTGGGTGGGGGGTGGGTGGGGGGGGGTTCAGGAAATTCAGTTCATCCCAGTGCCAGTGTGGCTGAGATCACAAACTTGTATGGAGGACTGCAGGAATAGACCCATATTCTGATGTATCTCAACACACAGAGTCTTCTAGACCCTGTACATCCTTATTTTCAAATCCCTCCATGAACTCACCCCTCCTTATCTCTCTAACCTTCTCCAGCCCTACAACTCTCCGAGATCTCCCCGCTCCTCCTATTCTTGCCTCTTTCACATCCCTGATTTTAATCGCTCCACCATTGGAGGCCATGCCTTCAGCTGCCTAGGCCCTAAGCTCTGGAATTCCCTCCCTAAACCTTTCCGCCTCGCCACCTCTCTCTCTTCCTTTAAGATGCTCCTTAATACCTACCTCTTTGACCAAGCTTTTGGTCGCCTGTCCTAATACCTCCTTACGTGGCTTAGTGTCAAATTTTGTTTGATAACGCTCCTGTGAAGTGCCTTCAGACATTTTACTACGTTAACGGCGCTATATAAATGTAAGTTGTTGTTGTTGAACAGGTATGTTCTGTATATTGTTTACAGTTTGTTACATGTATATCAAGATGTAGCTGGGCATTGTAGCAGTGTGTAGTCCATGATATCATGGAATTGTGAGTCATGGGTTAATGCCCACAGCCTATAGTCTGCTATGTTTCTAATCTTAGACTTGATGCTGTGGGGAACCCACGGACAGGAGGTAAAATGATGGGAAAGTTATCACAAGGTCACTTTCATGTATCTCTCATTGACTGGCTCAACAATAGTGTTGGCACAGGCCGGATAGCGTGTCACCCAGCTGTCTTCCTTCTTGGCTTCAGCTCCCATGTGGTGTAGGAAACCTAAATATGGGGTGGGAGAAAATAATTTGGAAAAAGTAGAGGAATATTTTCCCTTGTTCAAAAAAACAGAATGCAAGTCACATACATTCAATTGTAAACTGCAGATAGTCTTGGCAGTGGTGACCAAACAGTAGCGCTGCTTTCCAGCCTTCAGTCAATTCACAGGGAGACGCCTGGAACTCATGTACCCTCAACCAGAGAACCTTCTGCTTCTATGCTCTCATTTAAATTTTCTCCTGTGCATAATTCAATTAGAAAAGAAATTAGTATAACATTATTAACTACAAAAGTTAATTTTATGTTATGTTGATGACACTGCAGTTAGATAATAAAAAAAATCCATCTATACATGGAAGTACTATTAAGTTCAGTTCAACTAAAAAAAAAAGCTAAATAGGAATAATATCCGATCTATCAACACATTCGAATTACGCATATTCAATTTGGCATCAAATTTGTACAATAGAGTCTGACGAAATCTCAACCGTTCAGTCTTATTCTTTTGTATGCTCCAGTCACAGGTTATTTTGACTTTTTCAATCTGTTCTGCACACACCTCTGCTTAGCATCTTCCCACAGCAACACAGTTGAGAAAAAAGGGAGATACTTTTAGTCTCATGTATCCCTTGAGAAAGACTGGGGGGAAATGCAGACAATGTTTCTTCCCTGATGGAGCTATTCTCTGTTTCATCTCAAAAGGCAGCCTCATGGAGACCTTGCCCTATTTGGCCCTATTGGATCTGTTGACCACAACGGGCAACATTCCCTTGATAGCTCAGTGAGTTTGGTAGAGCCTCCGCTGTTTAATCCCCAGTCTGGTCTGCATTATTTAAACTCAACCAGAACGGCAGTACTACTGGCCTGTATGCTTCCAGTACAAGAACATAAGAAATAGCAGCAGGAACAGGCCACATGGCCCCTCGAGCCAGTTCCGCCATTCAATCAGATCATGGCTGATCTTCAACCTCAACTCCATTTTCCTGCCCAATCCCCATATCCCTTGATTCCCTTAGAGTCCAGAAATCTGTTTACCTCAGCTGTGAATATATTCAACGACTCAGCATCATTGCGGTAGAGAATTCCAAAGATTCGCAACTCTTTGAGTGAAGAAATTCCTCCTCATCTTAGTCTTAAATGGCCAACCCCTTATCCTGCGACTATGACCCCTAGTTCTAGACTCTCCAGCCATGGGAAACAAGTTCTCAGCATCTACCTTGTCAATCTTATATGTTTCAATCGGATCACCTCTCATTCTTCTAAGCTCCAGAGAGTATAGGCCCAGTCTACTCAACCTCGCCTCATAGGACAACCTTCTCATCCCAGGAATTAATCTAGTGAACCTTCGCTGTACCGCCTCTAAGGCAAGTATATCCTTCCTTAAATAAGGAGACCAAAACAATATGCAGTACTCCAGCTGAGGTCTCACCAAAGCCCTGTACAATTGTAGTAAGACTTTCTTACTTTTGTACTCCAACCCCCTTGCAATAAAGGCCAACATTCCATTTGCTTTCCTAATTGCTTGCTGTACCTGCATGCTAACTTTTTGTGTTTCTTGTACGAGGACACAAAGTCTCTCTGAACACCAATATTTAATAGTTTCTCACCATTTAAAAAAATTATGTTTTTCTATTCTTCCCACCAAAGTGAATATCCTCACATTTCCCCACATTACACTCCATCTGCCACCTTCTTGCCCACTCACTCAACCTGTCTATATCGCTTTGCAAACTCTCTGTGTGCTCCTCACAGCTTACTTTCCCACCTTGATTTGTATCATCAGCAAACTTGGATACATTACACTCGGTCCCTTCATCTAAGTCATTAATGTAGATTGTAAATAGCTGAAGCCCAAGCACTGATCCTTGCGGCCCCCCACTAGATACAGCCTGCCAGCCTGAAAATGACCCATTTATCCCTACTCTCTGTTTTCTGTCCGTTAACCAATCCTCTATCCATGCTTATATAATACCCTCAACCCCATGAGTCCTTATCTTGTGTAACAACCTTTTATGTGGCACCTTATCGAATGCCTTTTGAAAATCCAAATATACGACATCCACTGGTTCCCCTTTAACTACCCTGCTAGTTACATCCTCAAAAAAACTCTAATAGGTTTGTCAAACACGATTTCCCTTTCATAAAACCATTTTGACTCTGCCTAATCATATTATGATTTTCTAAGTACCCCGTTACCATTTCCTTAATAATGGATTCCAGCATTTTCCGGACGACTGATGTCAGGCTAACTTGCCTGTAGTTCCCTATTTTCTCTCTCCCTTCTTTCTTGAATAACGTGGTCATATTTGCTGTTTCCAATCTGCTGGGGCCATTCTAGAATCTAGGGAATTTTGGAAGATCATAACCAATGCATCCACCATCTCTGCAGCCACCTCTTTTAGAACCCTCAGATGTCGGCCATCAGGTCCTTGGAATTTGTCCCATTAGTTTCTCGAGTACTTTTTCTCTACTGATATTAATTACTTTAAGTTCATCACTCTCATTAGACCCTTGATTCCCCACTATTTCTGATATGTTTTTTGTGTCTTCTACAGATACAAAATATTCGTTTAACGCGTCTGCCATTTACTGATTCCCCATTATAATTTCTCCTGTCCCAGCCTTTAAGGGACCAATGTTTACTTTTGCTGCTCTCTTCCTTTTTACATTCTTGTGGAAGCTCTTACAATCTGTTTTTATATTTTTTGCTAGTTTACTCTCGTGTTCTATTTTCTCCCTCTTTATCAATTTCTTGGCCATCGTTTGCGGATTTCTAAAACCCTCCCAGTTCTCAGGCTTACTACTCTTCTTGGCCACGTTATAGGCCTCTTCTTTTAATCTAATACTATTCTTAACTCCTTTCTGTCTTAGTGAGGGGAAAATCAGCCATTATTCCAGCTCCTGACTGCTAATTGGTGACCTCTGGTATGCACTTTTGTGTCTGTGTGCACATCAGGTGAGGTCAGATTCAAGCATGGTTGTGACGCCCTGACTTGCCTGCCAGCACTCACTATCAAAGTTCATATATGCCTATTAGCCACCTGGGTGAGGTCCTGGAGAGCACCCAATGTCCATGGAACTATATGCCAGCATGGAGTCAATGTTTTCAGAAAAAGAGCAGTGAAAAATTGAGAGAGAAAAATTTTCAGAAAAATACACTAACAGAAAACAAAACAAAATGTGTAATTTAGTTGAGGAATTTGTTTCTAGTTAGCTGCCATTGCTCTGTGATGATGTGGAGATGCCGGTGATGGACTGGGGTGGACAAATGTAAGGAGTCTTACAACACCAGGTTACAGTCCAACAGTTTTATTTGAAATCACAAGCTTTCAGAGGCTTCCTCCTTGTGATTTCAAATAAAACTGTTGGACTATAACCTGGTGTTGTAAGAATCCTTACATTGCTCTGTGAGAGATTGATGTTCTTTTCCACACTGGAACTGAAAGACAGATCAGAAGCACAGTGGTGTCCTATTTTGGAGGAAACATCCTTTGCAGATTCTTACCCAATATTTGAGTGAGTGGGACAAGGAGCACTCACGATTAAAAGCTCTTCTGACAAGTAACATTCTCCTTTAAACAACAGACTACCCATGATTCATATGCAGACAGCATTGTGAAATATTTACTTGGCCTCTTCATTACACAATGTGAGCAAACATATTTCCTCCATAAAATACATTTTCACATGTAATTGCAAAGAAATTAGGCAGAGCACAATTCAAAAAAATATTTAATTCATGTTTCTATTCACTAGACTAATTCTTCCTGTGTACAAAAACTTGAATCCAGCTGAAATAAATTGAAAAAGTCAAAATGACTTGGGAATTTAGCATATGTAACGATGAAACTATCATTGAAATTTTCAACCTCGGCAAGGGCCAAAGTCAATGGATAGGTGTCCGATGCGATACCACCCATTTTACACCCATCCGAAGTTAAAGTTTCACCCAATATTTCTTTAAATACTTCAAATTCCAACAGTGTCAGCTGTGGCTCAGTTGTTAGCACTCCCGCCTCTGAAGGTCGTGGGATCAAGTCCCATTCCAGAGACTTGAGCACAAAATCTAGGCTGACATTTCAGTGCAGTACTGAGGGAGTGCTGCACTGTCAGAGGTGCCGTCTTTCAGATGAGATGGTAAACTGCCCTCTCAGGTGGACATAAAAGATCCGTGTTGAAGAAGAGCAGGGAGTTATTCCCGGTGTCCCAGCCAATACTTATCCCTCAACCAACACCTAAAAACAGATTATCTGGTCATTTGTCTCATTGCTGTTTTTGGGATCTTTCCCTGTACCAATTAGCTACCACGTTTCCTACATTGCAACAGTGACTACATTTTAAAAAGATACTTCATTAGCTGTAAATGGCTTTGGGATGTCCTGAGGTTGTGAAGGACGCTATATAAATTCAAGTCTTTCTTTTTCTTTGTTTCTTTCCAAATGAGATAGGCAAATTGAATGTACTGATGATGCCCATTGTTTTGGCAAATTGGGCCTGTTGAGAAAAGTCCATTGTGTTGTTGGATTTGGTATGGTGATAATATGCCATTATGTTGGTACATCGAGAAAGTTCCATTTGTGTTGGCACACGACCAGAACATTGGATTCTTAGTTAACAAATCGCGTTTGAACTTCAATCTCAATTGACATTCGTAGGCAGCCCTTCTGGAAAAAAAATTTAGTTGCCAGTTGCTGATCATGGGCAATTGGTGGTGAAGGGAGGATTGAAGTCAAAGATGTCGATTTTCATCTACGTTTTCAAGTGGAAACATAGTGGTAGCGAGTCAACAATTGTGATGCGCTACTTACCACACCTCTCCTGCCTACATCCAGCATGCCACGGTTTTTGAGTGTGGACAATTCTACACCATGTGTAGATCCCCAATACAATTTTGGTGTTGTACTCTGCAGAGTGCTCTGCCCAGTGAAACTGAGTGTAGACTAACCAAACCAGAAGTGCTTCAAAAGTCCGCTGCAGACTACTGCAAAAAAAGAAAGCTGTGCCTTTGATTTTTATGGAGCCTTGAAGGACCTTGAATTCTCCTCTTGGCCCCACAGGAATCTTCCCACCCACTACCAGTCCCTTGGTGCCCCCCAGGATTGCCTTGCTCCCCATTTAAGGACCTACTTCTGGCTCAGCTCTGCGGGATTTCTCGCACACGATCGTTCAATGCTGGCAACTTGCCAAAAGTATTCCAATGAGTGATGACCAAGAAAATGGTTCGGGCCTCTTGTTGGTGCTGTTGGGTGGGCAGTGCAATCGCCATGTCTGATGTCCACCCAAAATTGTCCTAAGGAGTGGAGATGGGTGTGTAGAGGTTCATCCTTATGTCAGCATAAGTGGGCAGTCAAACAGTTCTGATATCCTCCACAGTCTGGATAAAGGAGGAAAATGCAAGGCTTGCCAGAGGTAAAAATCAATAAGGAGAAGGTTATAAATAATAATGAAGAACGAACATGTTTAAAATATACCCAGTGGAAAGAATCAACAGGAAATCTACTAGCATAGCAAATAAGGTATGCTTTTCAAAGCAAGATGTTGATAGTTTCAAGTTCCAGAGCTGCCTCACATTTAAATCTTAATTCTTAGTCAAGCTGCTGGTTGGAACAATTACTTCAGTGTCACTGTATCACAGAGCCTTATTTTGAGGTTTAACCCAGTGCAGTCATGGGGACGGATTTTGCTCCGGGACAGTTTTGCTGCTGGAGGAGGGTTGAGGTGGGACTTCTGCCTGCTTTCCTGACCCAGCTTTGACTTCGACCCTTTTTCCTGGATCTAGGTCATTACTCATGTCGGGCTAACTTCCAGTGATGATCCTGCTCTGTAGAGGGAGCCCACCATTACCAGCGAAGGAAATGTGGCCATTGCTGCGGTGTGACATTTGCTGTAGCACCAGAAGGGGGAGGATCTGGCATTAAAGGGGATATAAGGGCCCCAATTATTTTCTTCATAATTTAACAAAAAAAGCTTTCTATGAGCCAGGAGCCCTCCAGAAAGAGATAAAGGACATGAACAGAGGGTTATGTGCCCATTACTAAATCCTGTCCCTGCAAAAGGGCCTTCAGCAGATTCCTGCCAAAGCCAAATAGATGTATCGCCACACCTTTTCTGATGGGGATGGCAGTACTTGAGGTGGAGACAGGGAATTCAGCTGTTCTTTTTTGTTCTCGGCATGTGGATGATGCCGACAAGGCTTCATTAATTGTACATCTCCTATTTGCCCTGAGAAGGTGGTGGTGGTTGGCCTTTTGTTTGACCCGCTACAGTTCTTGTGGTGACCCATAATGGTGTTCAGTATTGAGAATTCCAAGATTTGGACCCAGTGACATTGAAGGTTCTAACACCATACTAAGGTTTGAGCTCATCCTAATCTAAACTGATACTCTAGTACATTAATGAAACAGTGCTTTATTGTCAGTTGTGCTGTTTTTTGCATGAGAAGTCAAGCTGAGACCATTATGCCAGCGCTGGTGGTTCAGGAGCATGTTACAGATCGCATGTCTGTATTTAAAAATACTATGGGCTCAATTTTCGGACCTCCGAGCCGACGGGTTCGTGGCGGGGGGGGCTCCGAAAATCGGGGATTCCCGGGGCGGGTCTGGAGCCCAGCTCCAACCCACCCACTTCCGGGTTCCCCAGTGACGCGCTTAGATGCGCGCGCAGCCCCCGCATGCGGGACTCCCACCGGCAATTAAAGCCGGCGGGATCCCACTTAAACCAATTATTTACATAGTTCAGGTCGTTAGCAGACCTAATTGACATGATATTTTAGGAGGGGTGGGATTTTCAACTCAACTGAGACTGTTTCCCGTGCTGGGGGAAACACTCCCAGTTGAAATGGACGTGTTGCAGCATCCAGCCTGTGGCAGCTGCAAAGGTCCATTTCACAGGTTGGGGGGGCTGGTGGGGAGACCCTCACTCATTGCAGGAGACCACTCTGTCACTTTGAACAAAGTTTGGCCTCCACCACCTGCCTCCTAACAATAAAATTCACCAACTTGGAACCTCAACCCCGGTGTGCAGAGACATGTACCTACCTTGCGGACCCCCAACAAACGTACATCTTGTGGATGGGGGCCGCCGTAGCTGCAGTCATGACCCTCTCGGAGGACGAGCAGCATCACCAGCCTCGCCGGCCACGCTGTCCACCTCTGACACGTGGAGCTCCACAACAGAGCGCTGTGACACATCCACCTGCACAGCAGGAGGGAGGGCAACCACAGAGAGAGGTGCGTCACAGAAGGCATTACCCTCACCACGGGGTCTACAGACCGAGGCTCAGCTTCCTGGACCACTCTGAGCAGCAGTGCACACGGAGGCTCAGAGTCACTGGACATCTGTCGTGGACATCTGCAGCCTCCATGCCGAGCTGCTCTCGGCTGGCCCGAGCACCATCTTCTTACCTGTCGCTGTCAAAGTCACCACTGCCCTCAACAACTTCTCCTCCGCATCCTTCCAGGGTGCCACCGGGGACATCGCCGACGTCTCTCAGTCGTCTGCACAAAAGAGCCCTGCAAATACACCTCCACTCACTCTGCAGTGACACAATGGGTGTCATCAGTTGTGGGTCTTCATAGTGATCCTCAGGAAAGGGCATTATTGCACAAACCAGACAAGATTCGCAAAGACATGGCAGTAGTGGTGACAATATAATATGTAATGTGAGTTGATCAGAAATCAAATATAAGTAAGAACCATGACAAACCCTCAAACACCCTTGTGCATCCCCTTCATGCTCACGACACATTTGCCTTACACTTCCTACTGCACATATGTGATGCATGCCCTGTGGCTGCAGCACAGGTAGTGGCAGGTTGGGTGAGGCTGACCGTGAAAGAGATGCACGAGAGGGTGAGTATGTGATAGAGCCATAAGATTGTATGAGGATTGGGTTGAGTGGTAGTGGCGGGATGAGTACTGGCGAGGTGAATAAGTACAGGTAAGATGAGGATGAGCTTTGAGTGGGTGTGAGAAGTGATGTGATAGAGTGGTGTTGGCAGTGCAGAAGGAGATGTGGGGTGGGGGCGGTGATGTGGCAGACGGAGTGTAGGGGAATGAGTAAGTGTACTCACTTCGGCTGACCTACTTAGGTCATTGAAGTGCCTCCTGCACTGTATGTAGGTGCGTGATATGTTGGTGGTGCTGGTGACCTCCTCTGCCATCTCGAGCCAGGCCTCCATGGTGGCAGAGGCAGGCCACTTCCTCCCGTCCGCCGGGGAGAAGATCTCTGTCCTCCCCCTCATCCTCACCCCATCCAATAAGACCTGGAGTGAGGCATCATTAAACCTGGGAGCAGCCTATCCCCTGGGCTGCTCCATGCTGTAATTTTGCCTATTTCCTGCAGCATCAGTCAGTGGAGGACTGCCCCTTTAAATAGAGCTCCTCCAGCTGACAGCCTATGATGCGACTGCGCAGTCCGCCCGCTGCGCAGCTTTCCAGCGCGAAACCCGGAACCCAAGGTAAGTACCTTCAATCGGGCTGCGATCGGTGGCGAAGCACCCCGAATTCACTGGGCGCGTTACCTACGCGCCCAGTCGACCCCCCGCTGCCAACCCACCTCCCTCCTAAAATCGGCCCTTATGTATTTGAAAAAGAACAGAGTTTATCCAGTGTCCAAGTGAATGTACCTCCCTCAACCAATACAACAAAAAACACATATTAAGTGGTAATTCATCGCATTGCTGATTTATTATTTATTTCTTCCCTGTGGGAAAGAAACTAACCTTTCTTCTTGGTATCTTTACCAATAGTATGATCCAGATCAAGTTTGAGGAAATCATAGGAGCAGGTGCCATTCACTGAGCTTTGATTATATTAGAGAGAAAGTTAGTGGTACAGAATGATTGGGAAATACTGGGAAATACATTTCCCAATATAAAAGTCACAGAACTTCAAGTTAGTTCACTGTGTGTGAAGCAGTTTGAGACATTTCAGTGTGATAAGGCACTATATACACACAAATGGTATTTATTATTAAAAGGACAAACCAAAAACCTACTGACAAAAATTCTGTCCTCGAAAACAAAAAATCAAGCAAAGTGAATGGAACAGACAGATGAGTGTTGATCTGAATTCTTTGTAATATTTAATTTTAAAAGGGCCCCTGATATAATCAAAACAGAGTTAATGGCACCACGCTTCTGTGATTTCCTCAAACTTGATCTTGTTTATATTGTGGGGAAAGTCACCAAGAAGAACAAGAATGAATGAGGAAAGAAAAAGCAAATCAGGTGGGACTTGGTCATCACAAACTATTTTCATATACTTCCCAGCAACCATCAGAAGAATAGCATTGGTAATGGCCTGCGAGCAGGTTGTTTGTCCACTTTCCTGGTCAGAGAATTGTGCATTGTGTCGGAGACCCAAAAACAAGAGAAGTAAAATAACTTAAAATATGAGGCCTTTTTTTATTAAAAAAACTAAACTAATATTGTAAGCAGTCCAATAGTTCCTTTAGGCAGATTAAATTGTGTTGATGTTCTTGTTGTATTTTAGGTGTAGCTTGGCTTCTCAGCCTCTTTCATGCTAGCCACTATATTAATTTTACCCCTTACTAAAGGATTTTCCATTCTGTTTCCTAACAAAAATCATTAACTTGCATCGCCATGGTTACTACAAGCTGTGAGCTAACAGTGATAGATACCAGCACATTCACAACAGTCATGTTGTATAATGACCCTCTGTGCTCAAGGACACCATTTATGCAGCTTGCGCTCCTTAAATGATGAACCTTCCATTATCTTCTTTCAGGCTATCAAGTTATTCTGAGACCCCCGATCCCTCCTCCACCCAATCCCCCCTACTTTGAACATTCTTAGCCTTTACAATAATGGATATCTTAAATACCCCTCTAGGCATTGTAAGTTGAAAGAGGGAAAGAATGAAGACTGTAGGAAAATGTGAAGTTTTTTTGGAAGAGATTTTGACAATGCAATAGTTGGTGCCGAACCTATTATGACACTCTGCTGGTAGGTATGAATGAAAAGCAATGTCACATTTCATCTAAATAGCAGCATTTACAACAGTCTACGTAAGTGAACAACACCAGATGACAAGTTGCTGAAGAATTTGTGGATTTTCATAAGCTTTCCAAATACGAGACAACCATTGTGATTCTTTTTTCCTTCTACAAAGATTGCAATGATTCCTCTCCTCCTCCCACCCCCCACACCTCACACCCCTCATGCACACATACAATTTTATTTGTTTTTCCTTGTATAGAGAGTTAATTTCTATTCACTGTTTTCAGGTCTCTTTGTCATATACACAAGACCTGGTCCTAGAATGAGGCAGGTACACGACCAACTAACCAGCCCTTTGCATCTTCCTGAATGGCCAATGTCATTGTCATGGGTGCACACCTTGATTCACTGCATTTCTGTTTTGCTTTCTTTCCCCCTACACCTGGTTTCCTTTGGAGAATGTGCTTCTGTTCTGCCCTGAAGCTTCCTAGGATAACTGGGATTAGTTTCTAAATTCACAGGCTTGAACCTGCATTGTTAGCAGTGCACGTCCCCACAGGGCTGCCGTCTCACACACATATACAGTCTTTGCCACTTAATGTAAAGAGAGAGCATGTACATTTATTTCAGAAACATGTTAGTGACTGACGAAAAGTACCCCACAATGTTCACAGCACAGTACATATATTGCAGAAAAAAAGTTATACTGGAGTGATTCCAGATATATAATCTTATCTCAAGAGGGTCAGATGACAGGTTTATGAAGCCTTTAAATGTGATTATTGCCTTGTAATCACTGCCGGGTATCCATTATTCTATATATAAACCATTTGAAGCCCTCGATTTGATTACAGCCTGAAACTCACTCCCAGGTATCCATTATTCAAGTAAGACATGATTTCAGCCAGCTACAGTATCTTTTGGGTTATGTCTATTCCTTTACAAAAGGTTCTTTTGTTATTTAGCACATATTTTTAGACATTGGCTTTGGGATGTAGTTACTAAACATGAGGGATGCCAACAAACTAGACCAACTTATCTTTCAACAACAATATGTCCTCGAACCAACAAGGGGGCAGGCCATATTAGATTTAATAATGAGTAATGGGCCAGATTTAGTTAACAGCCTAACAGTGCATGAACATTTATCTCATAGAGATCATAGAATGATCGAGTTCAACATTGTGTTTGAAACCTGTATCAGCTTCTAATATTCTAAATTTAGGGAAGGCCAACTTCAACGGGATGAGGCACAGATTGTCCACAGTAAACTAGGCAAATCTGTTAAAGGGTAAAACGACAGATCAGTGGGAGGTGTTCAAAAAAGAATTTAACGTGATGTAGAACCAGGTTATACCCCTAAGGGGCAAGAACTCTACTTGTCAAAAAAAAAAACAAGGATGACAAAAGAGATGAGGGACAACATTAAACTAAAAGAAAAAGCATACAAAAATGCAAAAAATAGCACAGATCCTGGTGACTGGGAGAGATACAAAGAACAGCAAAGGTTGACAAAACAGATAGTAAGAGCTACAAAAAGGGAGTATGAAAAGAAACTTGCAAGGGATGTCAAAATCAGCACAAAAAATTTTTACTTTTATATTAGGAAAAAGAGGGTGTTTAAGAGCAATGTGGGCCCCTTAAAAACTGATAATGGTTATATTGTAAATGAAAATAATGAAATGGTGGATATGTTAAATAATTACTTTGCATCAGTATTTACAGTAGAGGAAGAGGATAGCATGCCGGACACCCCAAAGAAACTAATTTTGAAACAGGGACAGGGACTCACATAATTAATGTAAATAAATTAACAGTAATGAAGAAAATAATGGCACTAAAGAGTTACAAATCCACAGGACCAAATGGTTTAATCCTAGGGTTTTAAAGGAAGTCGATGAGAACACTGCAGAACCCCTAACTAAAGTCTTACAACGTTTTCTCGATTCAGGAACCGTTCCTTTAGATTGGAAAATTGCCCCAGTCACTCCGCTATTTAAGAAAGGTGAGAGAGGGAAACCAAGGAATGATAGACCAGTTAGCCGAACGTCCGTTGTTGGGAAATTACTAGAGTCTGTAATTAAGGGTAGAGTGACTGATCACCTTGAAAATTTTCAGTTGATCAGAGAGAGCCAGCATGGATTTGTATAGTGTACGTCATGCCTAATGAATCTGATTGAATTTTTTGAAAAGGTGACTGAAGTAATGGACAGGGGAATGTCAATGTATTTTGTTTATATGTAATTCCAGAAGGTATTCGATAAAATCCCTCATAAAAGAATGTTAGCTAAAGTTGAAGCTCATGGAATTGAGGGCAAATTATTGACCTGGTTAGGAAATTGGCTGAGTGGCAGGAGACAGAGAGTAGGGATAATGGGCAGGTACTAAAATTGGCAGGATGTGACTAGTGGTGTCCAACAGGGATCTACGTTGGGGCCTCAACTATTAACTGTATTTATTAATGACTTAGATGATGGGATAGAGAGCCACATATCCAAGTTTACCGATGACACAAAGATAAGCAGCATTGTAAGCAGTTTCGATGGAAGCGTAAAATTGCAGAGAGATATTAATAGATTAAGTGAATGGGCAAAGCTGTGGCAAATGGATTTCAGTGTAGGCAAGTGTGAGATCATCCACTTTGGACCTAAAATGGATAGATCAGAGTACTTTCTAAATGGTGAAAAGCTCGAAACAGTGTACTTCAGTAGAGACTCAAGGGTCCATGTACATAGATCATTAAAATGTCATGGACAGGTACAGAAATTAATCAAAAAAGCTAATGGAATGCTGGCCTTTATGTCTAGAGGACCAGAACACAAGGGGATAGAAGTTATGCTACAGCTATACAAAGCCCTGGTTAGACCACGCCTGGAGTACTGTGTTCAGTTCTGGGCACCGCACCTCAGGAAGGATGTATTGACCTTGGAGGGAGTGCAGCGTAGATTTACTAGAATGATATCTGGATTCCAAGGGTTAAATTAGGAGGAGAGATTACACAAACTAGGGTTGTATTCCCTGGAATTTAGAAGATTAAGGGGTGATTTGATCAAAGTTTTCAAGATATTAAGGGGAACTGATAGGGTAGATAAAGAAAAGCTATTTCCGCTGGTTAGGGAGTCTAGGACTGGGGGACATAGCCTAAAAATGAGAGCCAGGACTTTCAGGAGTGAAGTTAGGAAACACTTCTACACGCAAAGGTTGGTAGAAGTTTGGAACTCTCTTCCGCAACTGGCAGTGGATGCTAGCTCAATTATTAGAATAGAAAAACAGAATATTTTGTAAATGGTGAGAAACTATTAAATGTGGGTGTTCAGAGGGATTTGGGTGTCCTTGTGCATGAAACACAGAAAGTTAACATGCAGGTATAGTTAGGAAGGGAAATGGTATGTTGGCCCTTATTGCAAGGGGGTTGGAGTACAAGGGTAAGGAAGACTTGCTGCAGTTGTACAAGGCTTTGTTGAAACCACATCTGGAGTTCTGTGTACAGTTTTGGTCTCCTTACCTA
The DNA here is from genome assembly GCF_035084215.1 of Heptranchias perlo. Classification (NCBI taxonomy): domain Eukaryota; kingdom Metazoa; phylum Chordata; class Chondrichthyes; order Hexanchiformes; family Hexanchidae; genus Heptranchias; species Heptranchias perlo. The sequence goes on from NC_090338.1 coordinate 22,171,096, forward strand.
AGGCAGGACATACTTGCCTTAGAGGTGGTGCAACGAAGGTTCTCTAGATTGATTCCTGGGATGAGAGGGTTGTCCTAGGAGAAAAAATTGAGTAGAATACGCCTATACTCTCTGGAGTTTAGAAGAATGAGAGGTGACCTCATTGAAACATATAAGATTCGAAGAGGGCTTGACAGGGTAGATGCTGAGCTGTTTCCCCTGGCTGGAGAGTCTAGAGCTAGGGGACATGGGCTCAGGATAAGGGGTCGGATATTTAGGAGTGAGATGAGGAATTTCTTCACTCAGAGGGTTGTGAATCTTTGGAATTCTCTACCCCAAAGGGCTGTGGATGCTGAGTCGTTGAGTATATTCAAGACTGAGATCGATAGATTTTTGGACTCCAGGGAAATCGAGGGATATGGGGATCGGGCGGGAAAGTGGAGTTGAGGTCGAATATCAACCATAATCTGATTGAATGGTGGAGCAGGCTCGAGGGGCAGTATGGCCTCCTCCTGCTCCTATTTCTTATGTTCTTAATTTTAAATCTGAGATTGATAGATTTTTGTCAACCAAAGGATATGGGGCTAAGGCAGGCCTATGGAGTTGCGTCACAGGTCAGCCATGATCTCAGTGAATGGCGGAACGTGCTTGGGGTGGGGGGTGGTTTAATGCCCTACTCATGTTCCTATGTTATCAGTGACATATTCATCCTGTGGTATACATTCTCAAGCAGAGTATTGTGAGTGATTGTGGAAGTTAAGAAAGGATTAGATTGGCCTCTTGGTGTTTCAGTGTATTTTCTTAAATATTTACACAAGGCTTGTATGGTTCAGGTAGTCCCCTCTGGACAAGTTTCAAATCTACTCACTTTAGTTAACTTTTGAACCCCTGCCCGGACAATATGAATGTTATTGGCCTTCGGTGCTGAAGGCATTATATTCTATTTTTTGTCTCCCTCCTATTTCTTCAGCAAACATTGTAATCATACAATTGTTCTGCAATTCTGTTAAGATTCTTCCAACATTAAGCATTTGAGAGCAGAAATCCCATCATACAGTTTAGTTTATTCTATTTCTGCAGCTGTTGCAGGTTATAATGTTTTGAGAGCTGGAAGGGAAATTCAGTCTTCAGAGGAGGAACGTATTTTTTTTAAAGATTACAGCACGGAAGGAGGCCATTTGGCCATCGAGTCCACACCAGCTCTATGCAAGAGCAATCCAGCTAGTCCCACTCCCCCACCCTTTCCCCGTAGCCCTGCAATTTTTTTCCTTTCAAGTACTTATCCAGTTCCCTTTTGAAGGCCCTCGGGTAGTGCATTCCAGACCCTAACCACTCGCTGTGTAAAAACGTTTTTCCTCGTGTCACCTTTGGTTCTTTTGCCAATCACCTTGAATCTATGTCCTCTGGTTCTTGACCCTTCCGCTAATGGGAACAGTTTCTTTCTATCTACTCTGTCATGATTTTGAATACCTCTATCAAATCTCCTTGCAACCGTCTCTGTTCCAAGGAGAACAACCCCAGCTTCTCCAGTCCATCCAAGTAACTGAAGTCCCTCATCCTTGGAATCATTCTAGTAAATATCTGAAGAAAGCTTCAGGCTGAGTCAAAAGTGCAGTGATATTCTTAACAAGAGTATTTTTCCATGTAAAGTTTCTTCTCCCTCCAAAGAAATAACCTATTTTGAAATAAAAGAGGGAAAATATACCAGCACTGTTCATCCCTTCCACTGCATTGTTCTAACAAGGAGATGCACTATGCAACCTAAGTTATGGATCACCCTAAAGGCTGCAAATCGATCCCCCTGATTTTGCAGCTGCCATTTTCATTAATTACCTTTGTTACCCAAACCACCACCCGATATTTAGAGAATGGAAAAACACATTGAAGGTATTATTTACACACTGAATTTATTTAACTGTTCCACTATTGCTTCAAATCAATAATTTTTTATATTTCTGAACATGTATCAATATATCAGGTCAGGATTTTTGGTTACTTTGGGATTCCATATACTGCATGTACTGAATTTCCTGTGTAACCATTCTGTATGCTTCTAATGTTGCAGGTAGAAGTAAATTAGAGTACCATCCAAGAACCAGATATTTCCCTACAAACACTATTGTTAGGTGCAACTAAAAATATTATAACCCTCTTTATAGTTTCATGATAGACCGTAATTGTAAAGAAACACAAAAAAGAAAGCTTTATTCTTAAATAATCTTGTACACATGTTGGACTAGTTTCCTCCCTTCCTCCCTCATCCCCTCCCTTTTATTGTTACTGCTTATATATTTTTTAAGTAGAACATTTTCTCGTTTCATACCTTGCCCACAGGACAGAACCCTGGAAGTAAATGTGTATGCTAGCAGTACGATGCCCAATTGCAGTGCTGGCCACTTGCTTTGTTCTTTCTCTCATATTCTCATGATTTATTTACTGAAATTTACAGTTTTACTGTATTGAAAACATTATCGATTTAATTCTGTAGGCCTTCAAGTATAAGTTCCCAAGAAACCATGAGAATAACATTGACTAACCTTTGTACATATATATTTTGTTTCAGTTGAACCTTATTTAGTGTACAACTCTGCTAGATATTCATACTGGGCTGGACTGGCCATATATGGGAAATGGAGAGATTTCTTGAGTGCCCCCATGAATGGTTCTATAGCGCTATATTATGCGCCCCCCCTCCCCTTTTCCGTGAATGCCAAAGAGTTACCTGGTTCAGGTGTCTTATTCTGGCTCTCCCACAAGGATCAACTTGGTTCCCCATCACCTGGAAATAACTCAACTGCAAATATACCACCTTCTGCCACCATAAGGATAATCACCAGTTGCTCAGATAATTATCAAGCACAAGTTTGGATCCTCACTAGGAAGATAATGGGGGCAGGAGCTCACCATAAAATGGATACATCCAAGAATGCATCCACCAGTTGGAGATAAGGAGCTTCCGCAGCAGCAACTTCCTCTCCACAACCCAATCAAGGTACACACTAAAGCCTGGATGTATGAACAGATGTTCACATACCCAACTTCCAGACGTGCCTTCCATGAACTCTGAGTTTCCTTATGAACTATACGATGACATCTGCCTTCAGCATCAAATAACCTCTGCAGGACAGCTTGCAACTGCCCAGATACCCTGATGTTCGACACCTCCAAATTTGATGCCACGTTCCAGGCCCTCATTTAAGTGACTTTGGCAATTTCACAACTTGATCCTGGATCTCGCACTTGGACTGAAGACAGCCTGCAAATTATGAAGGAGAACTGTTTGGACAAATGCCTTGTATGGCACCTGCTTAACCTGCATTGGGACTTCCCTGTCATTGAAGAGAGATGAGAAGGATCACTTTGTCCTTGGTCCCATCCCAGCTTGGTCCTGAAAAATTGTGTCCAAGCTTAAGATACTAAATATGGTCAATCGATTGCAAATTTTAACTAAAGACAACCATGTGCTCTAAAAGTCTAATCACTTTTATGTAAACTATAGGTGGTAAGTTTCATCTCAGTTTTGTCTAGCTGGAGTTGCTGAATGAATGATTAAAAAGACTGTGGAACAAAGATCTGCAAATTAGCTGTTATCAAATGCAGTTTATAAAAGTTGTGATTAAAGCATAATCCAGATGTAAGTATAACATGATTTGCAAAACCAGTAATACATTTATCAGGACTGCATGTTGTGGATTTGAAGATGATGGCCAAACCCCATTGCTGCACTTGATTGAGCTGATTGCACCTGGTATGGCACTGGTATTTATTTTCTTTTTTCATCCGTCAATCAGCCTCCTGTTGCTCAGGATATTGCTTCACATGTTTAGAGCACTCTGGTCTTTATGTTGGCGTATCAATCTGTGTGCAATTTCAGGAGAGCAGTGATAATCATCACATTCTTCTCCTCAGATCTTGCTTTGATTGTGTCTTCAAAATAAATGCTTTTGTTCGTTTGCAAATTTACAACTTGTTATTCAGACTTGGACAGTCCAGGTATTTCAGATTTGAAATTATCATTTTGCCACTTAAGACCTGAATTATAGTTAACTCTTGCATGTATTGGATTAGAACAGTGACTAAAGGCTGCAACTAATATGAAGTTTGAGGTAAGCATAAGGCACGTTGGTAATAATTTGTGTGTGGATTGAAAAGACATAGGCCTAGAAATTAGTCTTCTGCCCGAAACGGGCACAAAGTCAATGGAGCAACTGCTCTGCCTGCTGGCTTGTGCTGGCATGAGGCCTGAACCAAATTTTGGTTTGGCCGTCATTTAAATGCTGCCAATGAGCTGCTGGCGCCAAGCAGGCACCCCCGCTGCAGCTTGCTGATTGTGGGAGGGCGGGAAATCAATCGGCTCCTATGCTGAGCCGGATATCACTTTGGATCTGGGGTGGGGGGTGGGGACAGGCCGGGGAGGGCCTCGAATGGACCGGTAGCAGATCGGAGTTTTTTTTGTGTGCCCAGGAGGAGCATGCCTACTGCTCCTGGGCCCTCAATAATAAAAACTCAAAATTTCCCAGGATTTTTTTGAGCAGCTTCCCATGGTCCCTTTAAGCACATCTGGTTAGGCTGCTCAACACCTGGCACAACTAGGTGGCCCATTTGTACCTGAATTTTGCAAACGGGGTCCTGCAATATATTTTCATATTCAAGCAGCTTTCTGCGTGTTTCAGGCAGGTCGGAGCTGCTCGTTCATTTATATGGCATCAGGCCGGCCTTGGGCGTCAATAGGATGACCGAGTTACCCCATTGAATTTTTTCTGGAGCCTTCTGTTTGTCAAACGCAAAATGTGGGTAGCTGCGAGTTGATTTTCTCCCTCATAGGTTTTCACTGACAGTTACCCACAAAGCGCTTGTGGGGGAAGAGCAGAACAGGCACCAAGCGAGAGGCTAACTCCTTGACCAGAGAAAGGGAGGAAAAAAGCCGAGTTGACCATCCTAGACTTTTGGCTTTGAAAATCGCAATTGGGGTGGCTGGAGAGAAGCAGTGACACTGGCCTTTGAGCGTAACATTGGTCTATTTTCTTTTTTTGATCAGTGATATGTGGATCAAAGGAGGTAAAGTAATAATGGAGATAGAAGGGTAAATTCAGCACTCCTGGTGTTGAATTTCACTCAAAGGGAGCTGAGAATTAGGGTTACAGTCTTCTAGCCCTAACTCTGACCCAAACTCCCTTGAAGAGCACTTCAATGTTGGAGCTAGGGAGCACTAAATCCACCTTACAGAAAAATGAACAATGTTTTCCCACATATTTCTTTTCTTTTCCCCTTCTTTTATCTCCTTGCCCCACATACTGTTTTCCTTTGAGAAGACAGGTCGTCTGTTCCCAAATCTCCACCAATAGTCTGGGATGAGACTAGGCCATTTGGCCCACTGAATTTTATTCCTCTAGCACATTAACTCTCCCGTCATGTTATCTAAATGTATTGTGAATGGTTTTTGCTTCCACTACCTTGTTTGGTAAGATTATTCTAAAAATTTCGCACTCTTTGGGGTAGATTGTGACTCTGTGTGATCGTGTAAATCGGGCGATAGCGAGTCGGCAGCCCATTTTAAATCTCTCCCGATTTAGTGATTTGTGAAGCGGATTTCTGACTCGTTGTCACCCATTCAACACTATCGCACAAAGTCAAGATCTACCCCTTTGAATGAAGATTCTTCATGATATTGTTTTATTTTTAGATTTCACTCATTTCTTTTTCTTCCCCAGTCCTATTTTTCTAGCTCATGTTGAAGTAATAATCTGTATGTGTGTACCTTATCTATACTCTTATATCCCTTATATACTTTGATGACGATCCTCCCTTATCCACCTTCTTTCCAGATTGTCAAGCTCCTCTAATCTTTTTTCATAGTAAATCCCCTTTACACTTGGGATCAGTATTGTTGCCCTTCTCTATATCTTTTCCAATGCATCGATATCTTCTGTGGCGTGATGATCGAAACTGAACACAGTGTTCTAGATGTAGTGTGGCCAGTGCATTTCAAAGCTTTAGCGTAACTTCTAAAGATTTATATTCTACTGTTCTGGCTGTGAATCCTTGTATTCCATTACCTTTTTTAATTGCTTTGTCACATTGACTGGACATTGAAAGCAATGTGCCTTGTTTGCTCCCGGGTCCCTTCTTGTGTCCCTGAACTAATTCAGTTCCTTTCATTATATACTTGTGACCCACATTTTCTCAACCTATCTGCAGTATTTTATATTGATGAGTGTTAAGTTCCATTTGATATTTGTCTGCCTAACTGTGTTACCAATCTAAACCCTGAGCTGTATTCCCCCCTCTCGATTACTTTTCTTAATTTCATGTCATCAGTCAATTTGGCAAGCCCACACTTAGTTTTGTATCTAGGTCATTCATGCAAATTAGAAACAATAGGAGTCCAAGAACTGACCCTGTGGAACTCCATCCAGCATTTTCCCTTCTCCCCAGTCTGACATTACAACTCGGAGCAGTACCCCTGTTTCCTAATTTGCAGTGAGCTTCTTATCGCGTCCCATGTCCCACGCTGATTTCCCATGGCTTTTTGTGTAATTGGAAGTCTTTAATGTGGAACTTTGTCAAAAATTTTCTGAATGTCTAACAAAAACTATATTGTTATATAGAATTTTCATCGCAGAAACAGGCCCAAATGGTCTGTGATGGTGTTTATGCTCCACACGAGCCTCCTCCCACCCTATTTCAATTCACTCTATCAGCATATCCTTCTATTCCTTTCTCCCTCATGCACTTATCTAGCTTCCCCTTAAATGCATCTATGCTATTTGCCTCAACTACTCCATGCGGTAGCAAGTTCCACATTCTAGCCTCTCTCGGGGCAAAGGAGTTTCTCCTGAATTCCTTATTGGATTTATTAATGACTATGTTATATTCATGACCCCTAGTTTTAGACTTCCCACAAGTGGAAACATCTTCTCTACATTATTATTATCTTTTTAATTTATCTGTAACAGCCGCAAAGTAATGCCCGAAACTGGCTGCTAGGAGCTACACCACAGCAGCCCAGGGAAACTTCTTATTTTTCTCTTCCGCCTTACAGTTGAAGTGGATGGCCTGCGATCAGCCTGGTAAACCTGAGATCAGTAATCATTGTGTGGAGGATCCTGTTCACCAGCTGACCTGCTATGTCACCTGTTGAAAAAAAATGGAAGATTTATGAAAGGAAGACAATAGGTGTCCGAGGATAGCGATTTAAGATAATTGGCAAAAAATTTAGGGGGTGAAATGAGAATTTTTTTTATGCAGCAAGTTGTTATAAGCAGGAATGCACTGCCTGAAAAAGTGGTGGAAGCAGATTCAGCAGTAACTTTCAAAAGGGATTTGGATATATACTTGAAAAGGAGAAGTTTGCAAGGCTATAGGGAAAGAGCAGGGGAGTGGGACTAATTGGATAGCTCTTTCAAAGAGCCACCACAGACACGATGGGCCGAATGGCCTCCTGTGCTGTATGAATCTATAAGAGGCAAAGTTAAACATGGAGCATTACAGCTTTAAATACAACCTGGACTTACTCAGGAACAAGAGTTTCAAACTATTGTAAGATTAAGTGATGATTAATCCAAAGTTGAAATTGCTGGTTGAGAAAACTGATGGAGTTGCACTTTGTGGTTTAAATCTGCATTTACTCTGAATGCATCTCTTCAGCTTCATGAGTATTGTTTTTATGATCCCTTTGAGTCTCATAATAAAGTACATAATATAATATGAAATTTTTAATTAGGGGTAATGTAGGACCCAGTAATGAAGATTGTCCCAGAAAATGGCCATGGTTTTACATTTTGTAAATGAAAGAGTGTAATTTAAGTTGACCTGGTAATAAGAAACAAGTTAAGGTGTGTGATAATTAGTACTTTTCTTCTAACAGGTGGTAATTAAACCTTATGCTCCCTGCATGTTGATTACGCTGAAACAATCTGGAGCTACGCTCGACTTACTTGCGTTATATCATTGGTAACCGTTGGCTCTTTGAGGCAGAACTTAAGTTAGATGAGGAAAGAAGCAATATCTCCCGTATTCTTTTTTACCCCATTCCTTCCCTAAGTTTTAAGCCAGAGATAGGATTCACAAAATTTAAAGCGGTTCATTTTGGAACCATATTTCAGCATGCCCTTTTCCTTTGTTTAAATGATATGGGCCCCGATTTTCAAATCAAATTGCCGGTGCGTTGGGGGCGGGGGGCTGCGAAAATCAGCAAAATCCCGTGCGGGTGAGGAAGCCGGCTCCAACCCGCCGACTTCCGGGTTTCCCACAGACGCACCTGTGTGTGCCCGCGCTTCCCGAATGTGGAAGTCCCGCCGGCAATTAAAGCCAGTGGGATGATAGTTAAAGAACCAAGTGTACCTCATTGAGTTACTGAAGGCACTTTATTTCTGACATAGTAGATAGTTAAACTGATTTTAAACTTACCTGGGCGGCTTTCCCACGGCTTCTGATTCACACCTGATGAAACCAGGCGTGAAGGGCCGGATCAGGCAAAAATAAACAAAATCAATTAAATTTTTAAAAATTGCACAAAGTTAAAAAAACAAAATAAACCTACCTTTCCACCAATGTCATCTGCGTCCCCTTGTTCCGATGTCCGTTGACCCCTCTCTGATATTCCCCTATCCCCCCTGATGTCTCCCTCTCCGATTCCCTCTAGGCCCCCCTCCCGATCTCTCTCTTTCCCTCCCCCCCCCGATCTCCCACTCCGCCCCCCCAATCACACTCTCCCCCCCCCCCCACCCCCCCCCGATCTCCCACTCCCCCCTGATCTCCCTCTCACCACCCACCCCCGATCTCCCTCTTCCCCCCCCAGTCTCTATTTCCCCCCCGAGATGTCCATCTCCCCCCCTGATCTCCATCTCCCCCCCCCTGATCTCCCCCTCTCCCCCCCCGATCTCCCTCCCTCCCCACCCCGATCTCTCCCTCCACCCCCGATCTCTCCCTCCCCCACCCCGATCTCCCCCTCCCTCTCCCCCCGATCTCCCCCTCCCTCTCCCCCCCGATCTCCCCCTCCCTTTACCCCACCCCGATCTCCCCCTCCCTCTCCCCCCCCCGATCCCCTCTCCCCCCCCCCAATCTCCCCCTCCCTCTCCCCACCCCCCGATCTCCCCCTCCCTCTCCCCACCCCCCGATCTCCCCCTCCCTCTCCCCCCGATCTCCCCCCTCTCCCCCCCGATCTCCCCCCTCCCTCTCCCACCCGATCTCCTCCTCCCTCTCCCCCCCCGATCTCGCCCTCACTCTCCCCCCCCCCCCGATCTCCCCCTCCCTCTCCCCCCGATCTCCCCCCTCTCCCCCCCGATCTCCCCCCTCCCTCTCCCACCCGATCTCCTCCTCCCTCTCCCCCCCCGATCTCGCCCTCACTCTCCCCCCCCCGATCTCGCCCTCCCTCTCCCCCCCGATCTCGCCCTCCCTCTCCCCCCCCGATCTCGCCCTCACTCTCCCCCCCCCCGATCTCCCCCTCCCTCTCCCCCCCCGATCTCGCCCTCCCTCTCCCCCCCCCCCCGATCTCGCCCTCCCTCTACCCCCCCGATCTCCCCCTGCCTCTCCCCCCCCCGATCTCCCCCCCTCCCCCACCCGATCTCCCCCTCCCTCTCCCCCCACGATCTCCCCCTCCCCCACCCTCTCCCCCCCGATCACCCCCTCCCTCTCCCCCCCCGATCTCCCCCTCCCTCTCCCCCCCCCGATCTCCCCCTCCCTCTCCCCCCCCCCGATCTCCCCCTCCCTCTCCCCCCCGATCTCCCCCCTCCCCCCTCCCCCCCCGATCTCCCCCTCCCTCTCCCCCCCCCGATCTCCCCCTCCCTCTCCCCTCCCTCTCCCCCCCGATCTCCCCCTCCCTCTCCCCCCCCGATTTCCCCCTCCATCTCCCCCTCCCTCTCCCCCCCCGATCTCCCCCTCCCTCTCCCCCCCCGATCTCCCCCTCCCTCTCCCCCCTTGATCTCCCCCTCCATCTCTCCCTCCCTCTCCCCCCCCCCGATCTCCCCCTTCCTCTCCCCCCAATCTCCCCCTTCCTCTCCCCCGATCTCTTCCTCTCCCCCCCCTCCAATCTCCCTCTCCCCCTCCGATCTCCCTCTCCCCCCCAAATCTTCAGCGCCCTCCACTCTCTGTTCCAGCACCGGATGACATCTCTCTCCCTCTCTCTTTCTCTTCCCCCCCACCCCCGCCTCGACTTTGCAGCTCCTGTCGGCAGCCAGCCCGTCAATCAGACTGGCTGCTGAGCACGAAACCCGGAAACAACTTTAATCACCATCAATTCCATCGCAATCACGTCAGAAAAGATATGTTTTTTTTTATTCGGGTTTGCCACACGCACCTTCAACCCCACTGCCATCCCGCCACCATTTCAAAATTGAGCCCATGGCCTTTTCTATGTTGTGAGGGAGACAAACATATAATTCTGCACTACTAAACTGAGGGAGTTTTATGTATTGTGTGTTGTATGGTTATATTCAGTTGGCTGTAGAATTAGGATATGAGGAACGAGATATGCACCATACATGGAAGAGGTGACTAGGTGACATATTCAGACAGAATGCTGTCCTTTCACCTCTGGGACCTTGGTCTGAATCCAGTATCAAGCTGATAAGATGCAAATCCTCACTCTTTCTGCTGGCTACAAGGGTTCAAAGTGAAATGAGTTTGTGCAGTTTCAACCCATACTGTGTATTCAAATAATATTGAAGAGAAATCACTCCTGCGACAAGAACTCTTTCTTTATTCCTATTCAGATTTTTCCATTCAGCAGCTCACCTGTTAATCCTCTACCTGTCAGCCAGAAAAATACAGAATAAATTATAGCATTAACTTCCGAACTTGGCTTTGTCTGCTGCATACATATATAATTACCTAATGTATAACATTAAACACTACAGTTCCCAAAGCACAAAATGATACATAATTTGCTACTAAGTTTGAAGCCAATCATTCCTCTCTACTGAACCTCCCCACCTGAAGTGATGGGGAGAGCTCCCAATACCATCCTGTACCATCTGGCACTGTGAAAGAGCAGCCCCAGAGTGACTTGTATTGTAGTTTGCTTGTTTGCCTCTTTTGTTTGGGAGGAGCTGTTCTTCTACTCACCTGATTGCTCCTTGAAGGCATGACCGAGGTCAGGAACTGACTAGTGGCGAACCCCAGATGTAAACGCACATCCTGCCATTCCGTTGTGTAATCTGGAGATGGGGGGAGAGAAAGAAAGAAGTAACTAAACTCCACTTTCGATGAGGAAGAAATATTTTTAATTTGCAAGAGCAGAGTTATTACATCTAACCATGTAAGCCATTTGCAGTCTCTTTAGGGCTTTCCTGACAAGACCTCTCAATGTCTTTGATAAATTGAGTGAATACACTTGTCAGTTAGATAATACTCCTCAAGAAATCCAAAAGAAAAGCTTGACTGTATCTTGTTCCTTCAAATTAAACTGTGATTGGGGTCTAAATTCAGTTTAGGTATTGTTGCTCATTATTGAGTTCAGAAGGTTAAAAATTCAGGGATCAGATGCAAGAATCAATTTACATAAAAGGCTTTAGAAGTTTGATGACAGTCCAATACAACAACAAACCAGATTCTTTCCCAAGTCTTCAGCACTAAGTGTCTTGGGAAAATCCAGCTCAACGAAACTTGGAGGAGGTCCAGTAGCAACACTATAACGCTCTCAACTGAATTGTTCTGCTGCAGATTTCTCCTTAGCATTTATTGGCCCATCTCCAAATATATATCCACTGTGAGTTGAAAATGTAGGATTTGAGATTCTGCTCCAAATTAGAGCTAATACTTTCCAAACATCTAAAGCTTAATTTTGTTTTTTTTATAACCAAAGCATGAAGCTAATGTGAAGCTGATCGATACCCACATCCTTCCCATTAACTTAAAGATGGGAAAGACGAGTCGGATGTTTCAATGCATTAATTGTGGAGACAAAAATCATAATTTAAAAATGTGGTTTGAGAAAAAGTCTGAAAATGCCTGATTTAGCAAGTGGACTAATGATGAGCTGTAGGAACCAGGAAGGTTCCAGGTTCAATCCTGGGCAGATTTTAGCAGTTGAGACAAGAAGTGAGCTGTAATCTGTTTTAGTATTGCCAAGCTAGGAAGGGGGGCAATCTACCAGGGTTCCCCATTCCTGGAATTCTCCTTGTTAAACATGAAAACAGATAAAGTACTAAAAAGCCAAAAATAATATGTGTTGATCCACCAAAAAGGGGAGAGGATTATTGGGCATAATGGGGTTTTGCATTCCTGAAAATTCTTATCTAGCGCGGTTGGACCCATGGGCAGAAACTATACATTAGGGAATGGTGCCAAAGAGAATTCCAGCATTTGCTCTCTAGAAATGAACTTCTTAAATCTCTTCCCCCACCACCACTGCCAAAATAAATCTGGACATCTGCCTTTTCAAAAATGGATAGATTATGCTTCTGAAAATATGCCCTTTTTGCTGTTTTATTTCATGGGTTCTTGTGATTTAAAAAAAAAATTAAAATCATATTCATCATTTGAAATTGACATTTATGCCTTCTGTTCCATTATTTTCAAGCAGCGGACAGTACACCCACTGGTGATATTTTGTGATTTGTTTTAATCTGTGTCAATTCATTTATCTTCTCTGACATGGTTCCCACTTCACTTTATGCCATTTAACCCACACAAACATTACGATCATTGATAGTGCTGTTGCCGTCGATAATAATAATCTTGATGCTGTGGCTTTTTTTTCTAATTTACTTCTTTTATTGTGATTTTTTTTTCTATTGTCATCTAACTTATCATATACTCGGGCTTTCGAAATGTCAAGTGAGTCAATAGCTAGAGTGATGACTGCAGGGAGGCTCTTCAGCATTTCCTTGATCGCGCCACGTACATAAACCAGTCTATCATATCAGGGCATAAAAATTCTGTTGACAAAAAGATGACGGTGGTGCCAACACATTGAGTCATGGGATGTTACGATACAGGTTTGGCGTCCTTAATCTCCCACGTGGGAGTTCCCTTTCTTAGCTATGCAGTTGTGGAGTTGCAGTGAGTAAAAGCCATGCACTTCCTTCTCTATTTCGCCCTGCAAAAGAGAGGAAAGAGGAGAAAACCCAATAGCAAGTCATGTAGAGGGCATTCAGATGTACCTCCAAGCAGTAATTGTAATGTTGGCAGAGGCCTGAGACCAGATCGTCTGTCTTCTTGACGTGGGAAGTCCTGGGGAGTCAAAAAGAAGGGAAAGAGGAATTTTCTTTCTCTTTCCCACCACCCTCCCATCCCCGGCTCCCCAAGTCTCAACCCAGTATCTCGCAATCAGATACCTCATCATAAAACTGCCCACTTTTAAGCACTAATTGGCAATCTCAACCTGGGTATTTATTGTGGGACGTTGAAAAATGCAAACTGGCACAGCAGAAGGTGCTCTTCCACAATTGCGTTAAGGCACATTGTGCCTGTTTTCTGGATGGAAAATATGGGGAAAGAATAACCAATTTCGTAGGCCCATGCTATGCACCCAAGGACGCCTGAAATATGTCCGACACAATGTTGGCATTGGCCGATTTTCAGGCTTATGTGGCGACTGCCCCTAGTGGCTGTTAGGACCCTTGCACATGCTAATGAAAGGTCTGACGCCGTGGACTGCCGTGAGTGGAGCAAGCATCAGGACTGCTCCACTCAGGTTTTCCAGGCATTGATGTAACCTAGCCACGCTCGTGGCTGACATCGAAAAGGTAAGTTTGAAGTTTTTATTAAACTCATGACAGTTGCAGCTGTCCATGATTGGCCCCTTTTCCACTGTCCTCCCCTCCCCCCACACCCTCCAAAACTTAGCTGTTGCAGCCGGCGAAGATCGGGCGTGTGCTGCTTGTGCAAATGAGCCCATTTTCTACCCTTTTGTTGGGAAGAGCAGAAGGGCTTTATTCTCAGGCCTGAAAGTGTATCATGCTGATACTGGGTTTCCAAAACAGAAAAGCATTCTATTTGAGGCAACAACTTGAATTTCTTTTGCAACTTTAATGTAGAAAAACTTCCCAAGGAATTTCATAAAAGCCTATTCAGAAATAAATGGATGCCGAGCCAAAGGAGATATTAGGAGGGTTGATTAAAAGCTTAGTTAAAGAAATGAGTTTTAAGGAGGGTCTTGAAGGATGAGAGGGAGTTTGAGAGATGGAGGGGCTGAAGGAGGGAATTCCAGACTGTCGGGGCTCGGTGGCTGAAGGGCACAACTACCAATATTGGGGCAATTGTAAACAATTTTACAACACCAAGTTATAGTCCAGCAATTTTATTTTAAATTCACAAGCTTTCGGAGATTTTCTCCTTCCTCAGGCAAATGTTTCAAGAGCTCCTTGAAGCCTACGCATTTATACATATTGAACAATACATGGTGTTTACAGACTGCCCCTGCAACTGCCCGTTGCCAAGGCAATCACCGTGTTCAGACAGAGAGGTGTCACCTGCAGAACCCCCGAATACACATTCAACAAAAAAACAAACAGGGAAAAAAAAGAGAAAAAAAACACAGAGAGAGGCAGAAACATCCGGAAGGCAGAGAGAGCCAGCAAATGACCCATTATATTAAAAACAGATAACATTTGTTCGCTGGTGGGGTAACGTGTAGCGTGACATGAACCCAAGATCCCGGTTGAGGCCGTCCTCATGGGTGCGGAACTTGGCTATCAATTTCTGCTCGACGATTTTGCGTTGTCGTGTGTCTCGAAGGCCGCCTTGGAGTACGCTTACCCGAAGGTCGGTGGATGAATGTCCATGACTGCTGAAGTGTTCCCCATGAGGACGGCCTCAACCGGGATCTTGGGTTCATGTCACGCTACACGTTACCCCACCAGCGAACAAATGTTATCTGTTTTTAATATAATGGGTCATTTGCTGGCTCTCTCTGCCTTCCGGATGTTTCTGCCTCTCTCTGTGTTTTTTTTCTCTTTTTTTTCCCTGTTTGTTTTTTTGTTGAATGTGTATTCGGGGGTTCTGCAGGTGACACCTCTCTGTCTGAACACGGTGATTGCCTTGGCAACGGGCAGTTGCAGGGGCAGTCTGTAAACACCATGTATTGTTCAATATGTATAAATGCGTAGGCTTCAAGGAGCTCTTGAAACATTTGCCTGAGGAAGGAGAAAATCTCCGAAAGCTTGTGAATTTAAAATAAAATTGCTGGACTATAACTTGGTGTTGTAAAATTGTTTACAATTGTCAACCCCAGTCCATCACCGGCATCTCCACATCAATATTGGGGCAGGAAGAGAGATGCACAAAAGGCCTGAGAAGGAGGAACAGAGAATGGGGGAGGACGGGTAGTTTGTCAGGCTGGAGGAGGTTACAGAGATAGGCAAGGGTGAGGTCATGAAGGGAATTAAACACAAGGATGATCATTTTAAATTGAACGATTTAGCACCTTCTCTCACTGTGATGAGCACAAAACAATTACCTCAAAAAAAATGAGAACAACAAAAAGCAATTAGTGAGTGCTGATAATTTCCTCAGGGAATTGGCAAGGAGGCACTACTGGCTCCAAGAAACGGGCAATCGAAAAATCACAATTCCCAAAGCACCCTGGGTTAATGACCATAACTCTGAACACTGTTGGGCTCAGTAAATTCTCAAGTTATTACCTTCTCTACAAATTATATCATTTGTACATTCCACCAGAATGCTGCAAATTAAAATAACAGCATCAAACCATTCATTCACATTTTTGCAAATATCCAAGTACAATTAAAAGTTACATAAGAAACTGTGGCATAGAAAAGGTTCACTAATATTTTACACTGATTTCTGATCAATTAATTAAATTCACTATCAAGCAAATAATTTGCTAAACAGAAATTGCTTAGAACCAGCAGCGATTCTCTCAGTGGATGGACACATGGAGGCTGCACGATAGGCACTGTCAGATGCAATATTATCCAGTGGATGGATTCTACTGAATACTGCAGTGACTAGTGCATTACGATGGCGGGTCTGACCTCTAGATAGATATCCAATGGGTACCCATGGGTATAAACTGAAAAAACTGTTTAAAAATACTAGAAAACTGCTTCAATATTGGTAGGCCTTGAAGGCCTGATGTGATATGACGTGTCGTGATATTGTGCAATCTTCTGTAGTGTGTGCAGTGTGGTGACAGCGGGAATGTCAAAGTGACATTAGTTTCGTAGTGCACAAAAGCTTTAGAGACAGCTGTTCTTGTGTTTAAACATGCCCCATAATCTTGCACCCCACTACAAAGTGCATTAATCTCTGAATGACACCTATGTAACATTTTGATTTCTTACACCAAGTGTAAGGCTTTATGGTTTCACTGAGTGGGACTAATAATTCCCTGCCAGGCAGTTGTGTAATGTCAACCTATGGCCTTTTCAGAATTGGGTTAAGGCTACACAAACTTATGTCACATACATCTGGCCAAAAGAGCAAGGACAGACTAATCATATCTGTCTGGACTGAATTTATCCCAAAGGAGGATAGAATTCTAACTGGCGCATAATCTTTCTCTTGTATAATGTTATTTTACAACTGTCAGAGATGAAAGATCTAAATATCAATCTGTCTTCCCTCCCCCCGCAAAATACTATAGCAGTCATTAGTAACAATGACAGTTACTAATATTTAGCATCTCAGTGTCATTTTGGCTCACATCGCTAGCACTCTCACCTCTAAGCCAAAAGGTTGTGGGTTCAAGTCCCAACTCCAGGACTTAAGTACAGAATCTCGGCTGACGCTTCAGTGCAATACTGAGGGAATGTTGCATTGTCAGAGGTGCCATCTTCTGGATGAGATGTTATACTGAGGCCCCATCTACCTATTCAGGTATATGTAAACAATTCTGTGTCATTATATGAAGAGCAGGAAGTTCTCTTCACCAAAATAAGTTAACTGGTCAAAAATCTCATTGTGTATGTGCAACCTTGCTGTGCATAAATTGGCAGCCTACATAACAAAATTGAGTGCACTGTGAAAGTAATTCATTGCCTGTGAAGCACTTTGGGACATTCTGAAGACGTGAAAGAAATGCAAGTTTTTTCTTTCTTTATCTCCTGCAAGTCCAGCGAAACGTGATTGCGATAAAACTCTTGTGATATAGCAACCATATCTAATGCAATTTTTTTTTTAAAAAGCCACTTGATTGCCAAACAATCATCATTTGCCAACCACTTAGCCATGAGCTTAGAACGACTGAATTGTTCAATGCCTTGCGTACCTGGAATTTTAAAAGAATTTGTTTACTCTAGGTGTCTGAGATCTATTGAGTGCAGTGGGAAAGCAATTTGAATTCATTAAACTGAAAAAAAATCCTTTCAAATAAAATTTGTTTTATGGAGATGGAGGTTGAAGGGTTTCACAGCAGATAAGACATTTTCAGTGTATTTTTTGAATTATCTACCGTTGACCACTTTGAGTGGCTGCCAAGTGTTGCATATAAGCAAGATGGAGCCATCAGAAACAGCAGAAAAGAAGCAGAGATTGATTCCATGTCGTTTGATGTTGCATGCTGAGTGCACCGTTTGTGTTATTGTGCATCCGAACTACAATTCCTGAAATATCTTTGGTAGGTTTATCAGCTTGATCTTTCTTTTAAAAAAAAAATATAGCCATTTAAAGAATGCAATGCATGAATTGTTATTTTTATTATTTCCTGCGCTTGTGTCTGGCTCTAACACCCATCAAATCAGTCAAGTGATCCTGCCCTGTGAAAGATTCTAGCCACAAGAACCTGTTCCGAGCTGAGATATTGATTTAGGGCCTAGATTTTGAAATACTTAGACTTTTGATAAACATTTGATTTGTTTCATTTTTTTCTCTCATTTTTGTGTTGTTAGCTATTTCCTTGTTCAGATTGTATGTCTTGTGTTCTCTCCATCTTTCTCTTTCTCTACCTCCCTTTTGTAAATAGGTGAAGAACAATAATGCTGGGAATCTGAGGACGGGGTGGGGGAGGGCATTTTTCCCCATCCTCATTCCCCCATCCTCTTTCCCTCATCAATGCCATCAAGTAATTCCAGCTCAGGTACAAAGCACACTTCCTCTATATTGCCTCTCCAATATGCCAGCCTAAAACTAGCAAAGCTCATCATGTTTGAGGTGGCATGTTGGCATCTGCTGGGACTTGTACCCATAATGACAAAAATGCCAGTGGGCTCAATTGTTTCACCCTGTGTGAACTGCTTCAGTTAAATAAAACATCCTGTGGGATTTGAAACATGTCACAGATCGCAAAGCTCAGTGGTGCATAAAAGTGTCATCGTAAGGCCTATAGAAATTTTGGTTGTGTTATATTTTGCTTATGTTATTTATTATAAGTACAACTTATACCATGGTTGACAATTACAAGTGGCTGTGATCTGGATCCTGCAGTTTTTACATGAGAACCTTCACAAAATTTCCAGAGGAAAGAAGTCAATTAGAGCCTAGCAGTACATTTTGCCACTTCAAAATAGCTCTTGCAATGCTTGCCTAAAACAAAATGGCCCTTTAGAAGTAAGAGAAAATCTAATTTGAAGAAAAAGCTATAATCCATTCCCTCTTCCCCAAGTCAATTCAATCAGTAAACATAACTGCTAGCCCATCAACCTAACTATAAAATTCCTGCTGTGCACATTAGATACTTGTAGGACAAGAAAGGATGCCACCTCAAATACTGAGAGACACTATCAAATGTACAAATATTTTCCTGTAACTTGACAATTCAGATGAACAGAATTCCACTTCATGATTAATATTTATGAGTTCTTTGATGAAGTAATGGAGAAGGTTGATGAGGGTAGTGCGGTTGATGTTGAGTATATGGACTTTCAAAAGATATTTGATAAAGTACCACATAAGAGAATTGTTAGCAAAATTAAAGCCCATGGGATTAAATGGACAGTGGCAGAATGGATACAAAATTGGCTCAGTCACACAAATCAGTGAGTAGTGGTGAAAAGTTGTTTTTCAGACTGGAGAGAAGGATACAATGGTGTTCCCCAGGGGTCAGTATTAGGACCACTGCTGTTCTTGATATATATTAATGATCTGAACTTGGGTATAGAGGGTATAATTTCAAAGTTTGTAGATGACACGAAACTCAGAAATGTATTAAACGATGTGGAGGGTAGTAACAGGTTTCAAAAGGACACAGACTGGTGAAATGGGCAGACACATGACAGATGAAATTAATGCAGAAGAGTGTGAAGTGATAC
Source organism: Heptranchias perlo (assembly GCF_035084215.1). Taxonomy (NCBI): domain Eukaryota; kingdom Metazoa; phylum Chordata; class Chondrichthyes; order Hexanchiformes; family Hexanchidae; genus Heptranchias; species Heptranchias perlo. Next base: position 22,190,226 of record NC_090338.1, read on the forward strand.
ATTTTAGTAGGAAGAATGATGAGAGGCAGTATAAACTAAATGGTAAAGCTTTAAAGGGGGTGCAGGAACAGAGAAACCTGGGGTGCACATACACAAATCTTTGAAGGTGTCAGGACAAGTTGAGAAGGCTGTTGAAAAAAGCATTTGGGATCCTGGGTTTTATTAATAGAGACATAGCGTACAAAAGCAAGGTAGTTATGCTAAACCTTTTTAAACACTGATTAGGCCTCAGCTGGAGTATTGTGTTCAATTCTGGGCACCACACTTTAGGAAGGATGTGAAGGCCTTGGAGAGGGTGCAGAAGAGATTTACTAGAATGGTGCCAGGGATGAGGGACTTCAGTTATGCGGAGAGATTGGAGAAGCTGGGTTTGTTCTCCTTAGAACAGAGAAGGTTACAGGGAGATTTGATAGAGGTGTTCAAAATCATGAAGGGTTTTGACAGAGTAAATAAGGAGAAACTGTTTCCAGTGGCAGAAGGGTCCGTCGCCATCAACCACAGATTTAAAGTGATCGGCACTGTCTGAAAGGGCGGTGGAAGCAGATTCAATAGTAACTTTCTAAAGGGAATTGAATAAATACTTGAAGGGAGAAAATGTACTGGGCTATGGGGAAAGAGCAGGGGAATGGGACGAATTGGATTGCTCTTTCAAAGAGCTGGCACAGGCACGATGGGCCGAATGGCCTCTTCCTGTGCCGTACCTACTATGATACACTATATATTCTCTATAGGTTTATAGCAACAATATTATCAGTGGTAAAGCAATAATATGCTCTGTACCAGTATACAGAAACAATGCTATCTGGTACCAATGGGTAATATTTCTTATTCTGTACTGGTCTTTTGGTGTTAAGAGCAGCACTGAGAGCAAATATGCTTCTGTAATTAAAACTATTCAAAATGTTCACTATATTCTCCTTGTTATATTTTCTTCAGAATCTGCTTATTACACTGACTTCTATCTCAGCTTGTTAAGAACAAGCAGGTCTCCTCATTAACCCAATTGTTACTTCACTCTGTGCAGTCCACACAATTTAATCTGAGTACTCTTCAGATTTCCATGGTGTAAAATTAACTGCTAAAGAAATTTCAACTGGAGCTCCTGCAAATATCTATTGGTGGCAAACATTTACTTGGAGGATAAAAGACAGCAAGGAGTTTGTTACAAGTCAGTAACACATGAAGGGGTTCTGACGATGGCATAAACCACAGGAGCGAAGCTCAAGCAGTTTATCAACGTCATCTGAACCCACGAGATATGAAGCTGCCTTGAAACAAACTCCTAATTAGGCTATTATTTATGATATAGATAAAAAGATAAATGCTTAGCATTGAAAAAAGAACCAATGTAGCGGAGTTGAACGGCAAGTTCCCAGACGTGGAAAAAAAATGGATGAACACAGCAGGGCTGTGATTGCATGTCTTGTACTGCAATGCTGTGCAGCTTTATTTGACTGAATTACAGGGGAACAAGATTTCAGTATATATGTAAATAGTTAATAGCAAGATATGTGAAACATGTGATAATTAGATGGCATTTTCCCCATTGGAATAAGTGTCAATAGATTTATAAAAGTTGTTTTTTTTTAACTTGCCCAGTTAACTTTGTGAGGAAACAGTGTATAGCAGCATTTCTATGATTGTTTTCTTCCCTTCTCTGCAGGTCCTCCAAACCATCACAGCCAGTCCACTCTCCGGCCTCCTCTTCCACCACCTCACAACCAGACGCTCTCGCACCACCACTCATCTGCCAATTCCCTCAACAGAAACTCTTTGACGAACAGAAGGAACCAGATTCATGCCCCTTCCGCTGCACCCAACGAGCTGCCTACCACACCGGAGTCTGTTCAGCTGCAAGACAGCTGGGTTCTGAACAGCAACGTGCCACTAGAGACGAGGTACTATAAAAGAAAGTTTATTCTTATCTTATATTGGTCAGGCTTGTTGGATTTTATTGCACCTGATAACTTCTCAATCTGTTATCCAAGCCATTTTGCCAAAACACTGGTACACCTCTAGCTATGCTATGTCTTCTTCTGACTGTCTCCTGATTCAGGTCAGGAACTTGCCCTGTGGGGAGTGAGCTTACTTTCTCAGTTTATTCTAATTTTTTTTTAATCATAGGCCAGTATGTGTTTAATAGTTAGTACACTGAAGGCAATCAACCCACACTGCTGCTAATTTTCACCAAAAGACATCCCACTTAAGTGTGCCAGATTGTCCAGGATAACCCATTGCTAGTGGTTAATATAACATTTATCTCATCTGCGCTCAGGAGTACAGTCAATTTTCAGCTCAGTTTTTCTCGTGATAGAAGGGAACAACATGTTGCGTGGCTCAACACTCCATCGAGAACTTCAGGAGGCAGAACCTCCTGCAACTGTACTCAGACACATGCCTAGAGTGCTGCTCCCTGGCCTCCCATCAGCACTTTGATTTTTAATGGACCACCAGAGTTTGTTTCTAGCTTTTTTGGTGAGGCTTTGCACTAGGTGCTTTTATACTGCTGCCATGTCCACCCTCACAAGTGTAAGATCATCTCTTCCGGGTGTCTTTGCGAAGGTTGTACCTGTCCATTTTATACTGCATGTTGTTGTTGGGCTGCACGCAAGGTGAGATATTTCAAATTGGACCTCAATATCAGCTTGAATGACTGATCGGTGGTACGAACAGTCAGAAGCAAGTGTGTGATTTATCTGTGCTATATCTGTGTTTGGCTGGTTTAGAAGTTGAGAAGTATTCCTGGAGATAGCAGTGCAGTTAAGGAGGAGGAGTGTGAAATATTGGATGGGATAAACATAGTGAGAGAGGAAGTATTAAGGGGATTAGCATCTTTGAAAGTGGATAAATCACCAGAGTCGGATGAAATGTATCCCAGGCTGTTAAAAGAAACCAGGGAGGAAATAGCTGAGGCTTTAATAATCATTTTCCAAACTTCACTGGATACAGGCGTAGTGCCGGAGGATTGGAGGACTGCCAGCATTGTACCGTTGTTTAAAAAGGGAGTGAAGGATAGACCAAGTAATTACAAGCCAGTCAGCCTAACCTCGGTGGTGGACAAATTATTGGAATCAATTCTGAGGGACAGGATAAACTGTCACTTAGAAAGGCATGAACTAATCAAGGACAGTAAGCGTGGATTTTTTAACAGGAGTTCATGTCTGACTAACTCGATTGAATTTTTTGAGGAGGTGACTAGGAGGATCGATGAGGGTAGCGCAATTGATGTAGTCTACATGGATTTTAGCAAGGCTTTTGACAAGGTGCCACATGGCCGATTGGTCAAAAAAGTAAAGGCACATAAGATCCAAGGGAATGTGGCAAATTGGATCCAAAATTGGCTCAGTAGCAGGAAGCAAAGGGTAATGGTCAACAGGTATTTTTGCGACTAGAAGGATGTTTCCAGTGGGGTGCCGCTGGGCTCGGTACTAGGTCCTATGCTTTTTGTGGTATACATTAACTATTTGGACTTAAACGTAGGAGGCATGATAAAGAATTTTGCGGATGACACAAAAATAAGCCATGTGGTTGATAGTGAAGAGGAAAGCTGTAGACTGCAGGAAGATATCAATGCACTGGTCAGGTGGGCAGAAAAGTGGCAAATGGAGTTCAATCCAGAGAAGTGTGAGGTAATGCATTTGGGGGTAGCAAACAAGGCAAGGGAGTACACAATAAATGGGAGGATACTGAGAGGTGTAGAGGAAGTGAGGGACCTTGGAGTGGATGTCCACAGATCCCTGAAGGTAGCAGGACAGATAGATAAGGTGGTTAAAAAGGCATATGGAATGCTTTCCTTTATTAGCCGAGGCATAGAATATAAAAGCAGGGATGTTATGCTGGAACTGTATAAAACACTAGTTAGGCCACAGCTTGAGTACTGCACACAGTTCTGGTCACCACATTACGGGAAGGATGTAATTGCACTCGAGAGGGTGCAGAGGAGATTTACGAGGATGTTGCCAGGACTGAAGAATTTTTGCTATGATGACAGATTGGATAGGCTGAGGGTGATTTGGTTAAGGTGCACAAAATTATGAGGGGCCTAGATAGAGTGGATAGGAAGGACCTATTTCCCTTAGCGGAGGGGTCAATAACCAGGGGGCATAGATTTAAAGTGATTGATAGAAGGATTAAAGCAGAAATGAGGAAAAAAATTTCACCTAGAGGGTGGTGGTGTTCTGGAATTCATTGCCTGAGAGGGTGGTAGAGGCAGAAACCCTCAACTCATTTAAAAAATACCTGGATGTGCACCTGAAGAGCCGTGACCTGCAAGGCTACGGACCAAATGTGAGAAAGTGGGATTAGGCTGGGTGGCTCGTTTCTCAGCCGGCGTGGACACAATGGGCCGAATGGCCTCCTTCCGTACCGTAAATTTTCTATGATTCTACATTTTGGAAATCTGATCCCGTTATATTACTTCTCTTTTTTTTCATGTTGGATTGTTGAATTAATGAACAAATAGGACAATGATTTAGAAACTGGTGAGTTTTTTTCATCTGAATTCTATTGAAATCCTCTCAGAAGCAATTCCAAAATATTTTGGAAAAATAAGTTCATGCTATTTTTTTTAAATGTTCAGATTTAACTACATCAGAAAAATGTTGCAAACGGGAGCAGTGAGTTTGTTTCTTGGTGGCACAGCGATTGATCTCTGTACAGTGTTGGTGTAGGGAATTGAGCAATGCAGCTTTCACAGTTGTGTGGGCTCATGACAATGCTTTTCCAGTGATTGTGCTTTAATCACTTGGATTCACATCCCACTGCATTGCTTCAGTCCACATTGGTTTTCCCAGCAGGAAAAGAGAATCAGCTGGGGAACACCATTGCCACTTGCAAGAAAATAAGATAAATTCCATTGCTGGAAAAGGAATAAGTTGCATTTGAGCCCCACATGACACTACATTACCAGTAAGTACCAACGCCATCCTCATTTCAGGCATCGGGGGCTGCTCAGCACTTGTTAGGATGGCCTTGCTGTGTTAGTGGCCATTTGTAAGCATAGGAATTCCTCAGATAAGACTCTGGAGAGACTGTGCAGCAATAACCAATTGAAATGATAAATCGCTCACTGCCACATTTAAAATCCATCTTGTAAATTGAGGTATTCTCGTGCTTTACTGATGCCACCAGTGGACAGAAGTCAGCTCTCAGGCAATGGTTTCTCTTCATCCCTTAAAACAGGTCAGTTTTCTTCCTTTTTTTTAGCTTTTTGTTTGCTTTTTTTTTCTGGTTTGTACAGCACATTCGAAACATCATTTTACTTTCTGAAAACAAAATTAGCCAGCTGGTTGGACCAATCGTGTACTATGCTACGGGAAGGGTAGAAAAATGGTTCATCTCCCCCACAAATGCCACACAGTACATTCCTGATTTCAGTTTTGGTCATCCTGGGTGAGGAGAAGGACAACCTCAAAGGTAAAATGCTTCCCCGAAGAGAGAGTTAGACTAAGTGGCAGGGGAATCTATAGGATCAGTCATTGGCTGCCTCTCTCCTGTGCACCTCTGGGCAAAGCATACCATTGGCAGAGTACTGTAAACAGGCCTATCAAGGAAGGGGCAACCTAAAGAGACAGCAGGAAAAGAAAATGGGCGAAAAGAAACACAATCTGTTATTCAGCCATTAACGACTCACAATGGGATCACTCAATGTGGCTTTTATTTTAAGGTGGGTAATGCCAACTCAGATTGATTTGCAAACAATTAATGTAATGTTGAAAACGCCAACTCATTTTAAGGATGTTTTAAAAAGATTTATGTTGTCGCTGGAATGAATATTTAAAGTGGTTTGGCGCGCACAATTTAGCTGTTTCTAGAAAAACATCACCTGTGAACAGAGGCCATTATGATCATGGATTCCATATAAAATCTAGTCTGTGCTGAATAGATCAACATTCTGTAGCCAGTTACTAGTTAAATATTGATAAAGTCAGGCTTTCTCCCACACAATATAACAGTGCCTCATATAATAGAAGTTGTTTATGATTCCCTTTCCAATAGACTAATCGTATAAAACTTACATAACATTCTCTTATGTATTACAGTTTGATGTAACTTCCATTGATTGATAAAGATTCTGTATCTAATAGTGTTGCTACAATAAAGGTCCTCTCTGAGATACACCCTCCCTTTAGCTGATATAAGTTGATACCTGTTTGGCCTACCTGCTCATCAGCTTTCTCAGCCCAATCCCACCACCCAAATGCCCCCCCCCACCACCACCACCACCACCATGGATCTATCGCTCAAGTTACGTGACAGTGTAAATACGTTCAGTTATCTTCTTGCTGTCCCTGACTATACATGGAAACCTAATAAGATCACGTTATGACATTATAAGATTGTTCCTGCTAAGCTGTAAATATTTAACACTTCCCCCTCTCTGCAGCCTCACTGTATTCAAATCAGGGATCATCATGTGTTCTACTCTAAATCATTCTTTCTCTGGGCCTCAAAACCACAGAACTTTTACCTAGCTGGAGTCTTTCTTCCTTGAGTAATCTTCAGGCTTTTGAAATTGAGTCTTGGCAATATATTCCAGTACATCGCTTTGACACATTTCAACCTTGCTTTGCATGATAGGCCTTGACCCTTAATTGGGGTTCTCAATAAAAATTGCAGAACTCATGAAATTGTGATCTAAAGCAATTCAAGACCTAATCAGTTTCACCAAGGTGTTTGGGATAAAATGGGACCTAGAATCATTGAATTTTACAGCACTGAAGGCCATTCAGCCATTGTACATATGCCATGTCCCTGAAAAGGTGATCCGTTTAGTCTCATTCCCCTGCCCTTTCACCATACCCTTTTAAATTCTTGAGACCCATTCCTCTGCCCTTTCCCCATATCCTTTTTAATTATTTTTTAGATATCTTTCCACTTCCCTTTTAAGAGCTTTCTACCTCCTATTCTGGGAAGGCATTCTATGTCCCAAAATCCTTGGCTTAAAAGGAATTCTCCTAATCTCTCCCTTCGTTCTTTTGGTGATGACCCAAAATTTATGCCTTCCAATTACTGACTCACCAATGATTGGAAATAGTTTGTTTGGATTTACCTTATCAAAGTTGCTCATAAATTTGAACACCTGTCAGATTTTCTCTGAACCTTCTTTGTCCTAATGACAAGAGCCCCAGTTTCTATAGTCTCTTCTTATATTTCCTCTTTTTAAGTCTCATTTTAATTTTAAATTCTCTGTATTTGTGACATTACAAATACAACCTTAAGGAATTATAAAACGTGTTGATATTTATATAACAATTTGGTTTTCATCTTAATTGTGTCTTGGTGATTTTTGACATAAGGCTACTAAATTTGACTTATCAAATATTTGACGCATTTCTCCAGCTTGTGCCTATCTTCAGGTGGATAAAAGTGACTCATATCGAAAACTATTTACCGTGGTATCATCTAATCATGTATTTGTGTAGTTACAACCTATCTAATGACATTCTTTTCCTGTTGAAATTGAAACCAGGCACTTAGTCTTAAACGCAGTGGGAACATTAAAATCAAGCTGTAAGAAAGTCGGAGTACAGGGATGTAGCACTTTGAAGCACCAATAACATAGCAGTGGTAGTACACAAATTCAGTCCCCATGCTATCAAGTTTTATTGCTGTGGGGCCATGCCAAGCAGAGGCTAGGTGCTATTACACAGGGGGAGGGAAGATCAAAGGAAGAACCATTTAGCTCAGAGGGCCTTTATAAAAAGGCCAGGGAGAAAATTATCATCCCACCCTCCGAGCTGTAGATGTGCACGGCCTACAAATACCAGAGGAGAAAACGGAGAAATTTAAAACCCTCACAAATAAAAAAAAATTAAATTAAAAAAAGTTTCTTGGCTTAAAATCATGTCAACGCAAAGAACCTCTCTGCATTCATGGCACTAGTTCTCTTTGTGTAATCCTACATGCTACTCTTATCTAGAACAGGCAGGAATGGCAAGTAGAATTTGAATAGATCTTGAATTAAGTGAATTCAAACAGCCCCAATTCCATTTGACCGACTGCTTCAAAGCTCATCCCTACAGACATTGAGTCGCAGCAGAAACTTCTAAGTAGTAAAATAGAGCAACCAATCGGCTCCAAGTGTTTTGAATTTAGTTGCCTGATAGTAACATGTTTTTCTTGTCGAACATGGAAAAGTTGATGATACGCAGCTCATGTATAGTTTGAAACCTGTGAAAGGTTAATTACACCACAACCAGAAAACACATGTGCAAGAAAAGATATTACCACTGCAGTGTCAAACCCAAATAAAATTATTTCGGATGTATGTGAAGAATTCCAATGGGCCAGTCAATCCCGATTTACAGAATTACAATGGATTAAACCTTTCCAGTTCAATCCCATTTGCACAGAATTGGAGTGCACCAAACCCCTTCCCGTTCAGTCCCATTTTACAGAATTCCAATCACCCCTAGACCTTTCCCATTCGTTCCTTTTCCGTAGAGCACATAACTGAAGTAACACTTATGTTCACCAGTTAACTGGTTTATGGTCCTACAACAATTCACTGGCAGTTTTAATCCAGAGACAGGAAAACATTTTAATTACTAATTCAGCAAAGTGCAGATTTTTGTTCATTTTTGTTTCTGTTTTTGTTTAGATTCAATTGCTGAATTAATCATCAAACAGACTGCGGGACAAATATTTGCAAATTGGCAGTTTTTATCTGCAATTTACGAAAAGCCTTCCTGATCTGAGCATAACATTTCTTGGCAAACTAGCTATGCATTTATTAGGATTCAGCTGTATCCAAAAAGCCTTTTTGTTCTTTTTTTTCTCTTTCTAAATCTAATACCCATGTGCATCTTTTGACAGCTTAAAGATATTCTTGGCATACCTTTGAAGTTAGATTTGGTGGCTCTTACAGATTTTTTTTAAACTGAGAATTTTTAAACTGCTTGGTAGGTCTATCCAGTTTCCTAAATGTGACACCATTCTTTCCATATTGATTTTTTTTACCCCAAAATTGAGCCTGACTCAGCTAAAGGATCAGGTCTGAGGAAATACCCCTGTTAGACCAGTTAATTCATTACTGCTCTGAGGAGACTAGTACTTTTAACACAGACCAATTACTGACATCATAGCTCAAGTATGGAACCTGACAACATGACCCTGCTACATTTGGGTCAGGCGTGACTAATATGATCCCCTTTCCTGTCTATCTGCAGGATGTGGATTACTTTAATGGCCAAAGTTCAACTGTTTTTCTTGTTTTTTAAAACAAAAGAGAAATGTATTGAACCTTTCAGTAATCTGATTCAGAATGCAGCTTATATTGCCATTAAGGAATTACTGCTGATTTGTAGTGAAGCTACAGATGTAAATTGGACAGAATTATTGGATTAGGTTATTTGGTTTATAGTGAATCTCCCACCTCTGATTAGTACAATCAAGTTAAAAGCAGAGGAATATCCCATGTATTATTTGTGTTTTACTTCCAAAGTTCAATCAAAATATAATATTTTAAGATTACCACTTCAGATTTTTAGGAGGGTTTTAAAAATCAGCAAAGGATGACCAAGAAATTGATAAAGAGGGAGAAAATTGAATATGAGAGTAAACTAGCAAGAAATATAAAAACAGATTGTAAGAGCTTCTACAAGTATGTAAAATGGAAGAGAGTAGCGAAAGTAAATGCAGGTCCCTTAGAGTTAGAAATAGGAGAAATTAAATGGGGAATAAGGAAATGGCAGGGACACTAAACAAATATTTTGTATCTGTCTTCATCTTAGAAGACACAAAACCATACCGGAAATTAGCAGGGATCCAAGGGTCTAATGAGAGTGATGAACTTAAAGTAATTAAGATTAATAAAGGAGAAGTACTGGAGAAAATAACGGGACTAAAAGGCCTGGTGTGGTAACATCCTTGGTTTTTAAAAGAAGTGGCTGCAGAGATAGTGGATGCATTGGTTTTGATCTTCCAGAATTCCCTAGATTCTAGAACAGTCCCCACAGATTGGAAGGTAGAAAATGTATCCCCGCTATTCAAGAAAGGAGGGAGAGAGAAAACAGGGAACTATAGGCCATTGGCCTAACATCAGTAGTAGAGGAAATACCAGAAACTATCATTAAGGACACAGGACACTTCGAAAACCATAATATAATTAGGCAGAGTCAACATGGTTTTATGAAAGGGAAATCATGTTTGACAAATCTATTAGAGTTTTTTGAGGGTGTAACTATCAGGGTAGATAAGGAGGAACCAGTGGATGAAGTATATTTGGATTTTCAAAAGGCATTCGATAAGGTGCCACACAAGAAGTTATTACACAAGATTAGGGCTCATGGGATTGGGGGTAATATTGAGAATTGGACAGAAATCAGAGAGTAGGAATAAACGGGTCATTTTCGGGTTGGCACATTGTAACTAATGGGGTGCCGCAAGGATCGGTGCTTGGGCCTCAGCGGTTTACAATATATATCAATGACTTAGATGAGGGGACCGAGTGTAATGTATCCAAGTTTGTTGACGATACAAAGCTAGGTGGGAATGCAAAGAGGCTGCAAAGGAATATAGACAGGTTAAGTGAGTGGACGAGAAGGTGGCAGATGGAATATAACGTGGGGAATTGTGAAATTATCCACTTTGGTAGGAAGAATAGAAAAGCAGAATTTTTTTAAAAGGTGAGAGACTAAGAAATATTGGTGTTCAGAGGGATTTGGGTGTCCTTGTACATGAACCACAGAAAGTTAACATGCAGGTACAGCAAGCAATTAGGAAGGCAAATAGTATGTTTGCCTTTATTACAAGGGGGTTGGAGTATAAGAGTACTGAGGTCTTGCTGCAATTATATAGGGCTCTGGTAAGACCACATCTGGAGTATTGTGTAAAGTTTTGGTCTCCTTACCTAAGGAAGGATATGCTTGCCTTAGAGGGGGTTCAATGAAGGTTCACTAGATTGATTCCTGGGAAGAGAGGGTTGTCCTATGAGGAGAGATTGAGTAAAATGGGCCTATGTTCTCTGGAGTTTAGAAGAATGGGAGGTGATCTCATTGAAATGTATAAAATTCTTCGGCTTGACAGGATAGACGCTGAGAGGCTGCTTCCCCTGGCTGGAGATTCTCGAACGAGGGGTCATAGTCTCAAGATAAGAAGTTGGCCATTTAGGACCCCAATGATGAAAAATTTCTCCATTCAGAGAGTTGTGAATCTTGGGAATTCTCTACCCCAGAGGGCTGTGGATGCTTAGTTGTTGAGTATGTTCAAAACTGAGATCGATAGATTTTTGGACACTAAGGGAATCAAGGGATGATGTGGAGATGCCGGTGATGGACTGGGGTTGACAATTGTAAACAATTTTACAACACCAAGTTATAGTCCAGCAATTTTATTTTAAATTCACAAGCTTTCGGAGACTTCCTCCTTCCTCAGGTAAATGTTCCTCCTTCCTCAGGTAAACATTTACCTGAGGAAGGAGGAAGTCTCCGAAAGCTTGTGAATTTAAAATAAAATTGCTGGACTATAACTTGGTGTTGTAAAATTGTTTACAGGAATCAAGGGATATAGAGATAGGGCAGGAAAGTGGAGTTTAGGTCGAAGATCAGCCATGACCTTATTGAATGGCGGAGCAGGCTCGAGGGGCCATATGGCCTACTCCTGCTCCTATTTCTTATGTTCTTAGAGGTCTAAATGTTCACTGCTTATAAGGAAAACAGGAAAATGGGGATACGCTAGTGATATCACTTACAGTCATCCCGTTGGAATGCCCCTACTTCTTTACATTGGTGACAGTTTGTTCAGCCTACTTCAAGGTCCATGCAAGTTATCTTTTATAATACTTTTTTTCTGTCTCCATCGAGATTTTACAAATACTAGCCATTCCGTCATTCTGTCACCAACAACACCAGAATTAGGAATATTGTTTCTTTAAAGAGAAATCATTTGTCTGCTCCAGGAACAGCAAGAAATGACATATACTGAAAATCAAGTCAGGAAATGTTTTAAATGAGATCTGGTGCTGGACCTGCTATTATTTTCTATATAAATTTGCATGTGAGGTGGTTGAAACAATGATGTCACTTCATACCCCTCACTGTTTGCAAAATTCGCCAAGACATCCCACAAGAGACTTCACCGAGCCAACTGTCACCCTCTCAAAGGGCCACATGATAATTTCATTAAATCTTCTGCCAGAAAATTAGAGTTGAGACTGTGCATGGGCTTACAACTTGCTCGCACTGAACTGGAAAATGTTGTCAGGTCAATCAACATCTGTAAAGAGAAATGCCAGGTTATGACATGTCGTAGAACCATAGAAGTTTACAGCACAGAAGGAGACTGTTCAGCTAATTTTGCCAGCCCAATCAAAAACTAATGCCACTGCCCTGCGCTTTCCCCATTGCCTTGTACCTTTCTCTGCTTGAATTTTCCCTTAAAAGAATCAATGGTCTCTGCTTCTACCACTCCAGAGAGCAAAGCTTTCCACAGTCCGACAACTCTCTGTGTAAGGAAATTTCTCCTAACGTCTCTACTCACTCTCTTAATGACAATTTTAAATTGATGAGCTCTTTTCACCGACTCCTCAACCAGAAGAAATAGTCTTATCCTATTCACTCTATCAAAACTCTTCATTATTTCAAAAATCTCTATTAAATGTGTTTCTAGCCTTCTCTGCTCCAGTGGAATAGTCCAGGTATCTCAAGCCATTCCTCCCTGACATCATCCTGCGCTGAATGCTCTCTGTGGCTTTAATGTCCTTTCTATAATGAGGTTCAGTCAGTACTCTATAACTGTGGTCTGACTGATGTTTTGTATAAATTCATCATTACTTCTTTACTCATGTACTCAATGCCATGGCTTATAAAATCCAAAATTCTATTGGGCCTTTTTTATGTCTTTATCTACCTGCACTCTCACTTTCAGGAAACAATGGATTTAAATGCCTAGGTCTTTCTGTTCATCCACACCTGTCAGTGTCTTTCCATTCAGTGGAAACATTTTAGGCATGTCCTCTTCATCAGAGCTGATGAAGGGCAAACATCCAAAACATCATAATCCATCTTTTCTCTTTACCTTTGCTGACTGACATGCTGTGTATTTCCAATTTTTATTTCAGATTTTTAACATTTGTAGTTTTTTATTTTGATTTTACATGAAGGGTAGGGACCTGTAAACTGATAGAAAGGTGTGGAGATGGATGGAAAAAGGAGTACAATCCTCATCCCCACCCTCAACTTTACCTGATGTTACATCAAATACATTTGGGCTTCCTTTTTTTCAAATTTCATAATTGTAAATCAGGAACTCTCAATCCTTTATCCACAAACACACTGAGTTATAGATTGTGAGACTTGCTACTAACCCTTACTAACCAACAAGCCAGAAGCGTTGCCTTCAATCCATACATAGCAGAGATAAAAGGAGTTCAGGGGTCCAAATGAAGCCCTCAGTGACAGATAATGCTGTCAGTGCAACCCTCGATCCAGTCACATACTGAAATGAAAGGAATTAGATAAAGGGTGCCTGGAACTCTCAAGTAAAAGCCTCACTAAGAAAACAAGCCTGCACTGTTGTCCATGATCCACAAGCACACTGAATAAAGGAAGAATGGGTCCCACAGGGCGAAGTCCTCACTAGCATAGTGATCTGACATGTGGCCTTTGATTTGCAAACGCAGTTCGATGAAGGGTATGAGTGATGCTCGACACATATGGGAGCCTATTTACAATAGGCAAATCAGGGCCCTACGCCATATTCAGGACCCCGATGCAATTTTGGTGTTCCACTGGATGAAATGCACACTCCATGAATGACTGAACCAGCAGTCCTTAAAGGGACCACTGCAGACCTCTCAGAAAAATAATGTTTTAAAAAACTTTGCCAATGATTTTTGTCAGGCCAGAAGAAGCATGAATGCTCCTCCTGGCCCCACAAAAATCTTCTTGCCTGCTGCTGGGGCCCCCCCAGGATTGACTCCCCCTCCCCTCCTCAATTGGCGAACTGCCTGTCTGCACTCATTCAGCGCTGGATGTTCGCCACCATTATCGTAACGAGGCCCGACTGTGAAAATGGAAAATCACCCCTGTAGGTTACATACTGGTAAATTGCCTTAAAATCCAATGTGGTGCCACTCAAGATTCTCTCATCTCACACATGAAAATGGCACAATGACAAACGTGCTATTGGTAAACTGGAAATGAGCGATAAACAGTTTTCTTGCTATTACGGAACGGTACAATGGGGCAATGTTGAGTTTGTGAGCTCCAGTTTTTAAGCTTGTGTAGTCTGTCAGGCCTGAGATAGTTGACAGATTCTCTGTCTAGCGTTACTACAGCCCAGTTCTGTGGACTGGTTAATTTGATGTATGATGTTGAGAGCTTATTGGGTTGAGCTGAACTCCCTCTCAGTAATGCATGTTATGTAATGCAACATATTTGAAAGGATCCATTAGGTACACCTTGCCGCTCTTGTGAGATTGCTTCGGTTAGTTTTGTCCATATCCATAATCCCACAAGATTGCAACATGCAAACTCAATATCCTGCAGGATTATGTCATTTTGTACATAACTGGTTGAATCTATGGGAATGAAAGACAGGATTTTTAGAGTAACATTTGACAATTTTAACAGCCTACTTTTGAGATTGAGCTAGTAGCTCCCCTTTTAAAACCAGTGTTGAAAACCTTGCCCTTTAAAGTGTTGTGATTCATTAAATGTCATGGTTTCTCTGGACACCCCTCAATTTACCGTCCTGAGAGTTTGTGCTTTACCTCTTAGCCACAAGATGTTCTGATTTCATTAATCACAAAGGTGGGGAAAATGACATCTGTAAATTAGTATTTATTTGTGAATAATTTTTATGTCTGTAGAGGTGAGGGATGTCAATGCCTACAGAACAGGATTTTTTGGCGGGGGGGGGAGGGGGTTTGCACCATAAAGCTGATATAGCTGTCTCTTTGGTTTATGGCTGGACAGATTGCTTTTTTGAGCAAGCTGCTTGTGGTTTTTGTTTCCTTTTTTTGTGGGGGGGGCGTGGGGTAAAGCCAGGTCGAAAAAGTCTGATTTTCTAGGCTTTTGTCCAGTTTTTTGGAGTTCACAGTAAAAAAAAAAGACACCCAGATTAAATTCAAAGTGTTCCTGCAATTGCAAGAACCATGAGGACCTCAAAGTGAAGTTTGGCATCACTGCCAGGTACACAGGCAACTGGTCCCGGGAGTTAACAGCGTGCATATAAATCTCAAGCATCTAAACAAACAGCGGGAAAAACAGGCAGGAGCCAGGAAATCTTGCAGCTGTGAAACAGAGACACTGCATTTAAATAAGTGTACTGAATGTTAAGATACCACAGTAGCTGAAATAATTACCTCAATACAATTTTTGAAAACTCTTTTCCTAGGCCATGCCTTCTAGACTCCCAACCCACTGTCCAGTTTAAGACCTGGTAAAAGGTGGCCCCCCTACCCCCACTCCCACCCTACCCCCTGGTGCAATGTAGCAGGGATGATAGAAAACCTTTTTTAAAAAATCATCCCCTTTCAATCCACTAAGAAATATTCAAGATCTTGCATTACAGTTCCATTTTAGAAGCAGGCGATGCTTATAGTGATGTTGCTGACCTCTGCTTTTTGCCTCTGTGATTGGCAGCTGCAACCCAAGAACAGAGAGCAAACATCAGAGACATCGTGAATGTACAGACAATGTGGTCGTTAAACTGACCTCTGCTGTTAAAAAAAAATTGATTTTCACTGTGATATATTTGTGATTTTCACAGTGATTTTCATAAATTTGCATATTTATTTCTTCAGCTTTTGACTTAAATGTGTTGGAAAATATTTTTTTTTATCTGCAATGATGACAAGGCATTGGTGCATATGTACTTAAATAACAAAAAAAGACTGAAACAGAAGCCACAAAGGAGAAATGTTTCACATTGCTAAGGTACTATATCTTGATCAACCAATAGTTCTGCCTCTTCAGCAATTTACACCAGCTTCTCAGAGTAATAACTCCTCTGCTCAATTGACATTGGGTTGCAGTAAGTTCACTAGTAGGGGCTGGAAAAAAAAAATCAATATTTCACTCGGAGGGGTTTTTATTTGTGTTAATTCTCATTTCAATGTAATTCTCTGCATTCAGGCAAAATGCGCTGTACAACTTTCAATTGGATAGGATGCACATTTCACAGTTCTGGGAATGCAGATTTTTAATTTAGTTGAAAGCTGAATTGTTATGGCTGAGCCTTCATTTGCACTTGGAGTTGATTTTTGTGGGCTTTTTTTTTAAATTCACAATCAGCAGAAATGTAAATCCCATGAAAGTAAAGTGCTTTTCTGTAAGTTCAAATGATGAAGTGCACAGTGTTCCACTTCTAAAACATTTTCTCCATCATTATTCTCTTTGAACACTCATAGTCACATAACAAAGGTTTTGAAAGAGAATGTTTCTTGTCTGATTCTATTTTTTTTTAAATTTACACAAAAACATAACAGTTTAGTGCATCTCCCCTACTTGCCCCTGATCCACATATTGTACTCTAGTTAAAAGAGTGGTCAAGTGACCAACAGCCAAGTCTTCCCCTATGCAGATCCATAAACAGCCACTTGGAGCTGGGTGAAGCCTCTGTGAGGTTTGGCAACTCTGCCTCCACTATTCCCACCATTCCTGTGAACGAAAAATCTGATCATCTCCCCTCTTCCAACATGGACCGTGTCGCTGCTGAGTTAGACTTAAGTCTCCCTCCTCACGGTCCCCTACATCATCTTGCCCGACCACCAACAGTGTGCATTTACATTTTAGCCACTTTGTGTGCTTCACTAGAATGTCATTATTTTTGTTTTATTTTCTTTTTAAGTATGTCTCCAGGGTGACTGCGAATAAATATGTTGCCATTCCATAAGAGATCAATCATTAGCACAGCCTGACTCGGTGCTGAAATATGTCACATCCATACCATCTAGAAATCAAGGCTGTCACTGTAATGAAACTCAGATCTCCACAGGGTAAAAAAGAAAACCTCCAAAAATTTGTCACTCTTTTTACCCTGTGGAGACCATTACTGAATTACTGTGTTAACCTGCGACTGCAGAAGAGCTCAATGGTGTCACTCAGATTGCATATATTTCTTGGTTACCAGTTTTGATCAGTTGGGCAGTGGAATATATTTGTTTCCACTTTTCATGTCCAATGTCAACATCAAGTGCTCCAGGTTAGGTTATAGCAGATACTCTATGCAGAACAAAGAGTGTTCCATGATGTGTGTCAACCCTAACCTCAGTAAAATATCCAACACACATGCGCATGCATCAGAATGACATTTTAATTTGCTGCACCAGCCATTCCAATGCCTTCGCTAAGTAAGATTGCCAATGCATTGCCAAATAGTGCCAAACTATGAGCTTTGGATTCATGCCTACACAGAATTGGGTAAAGATTTTTCCCAATCTCAATATTCTTAAGACCTTACTGCTGATAATGAGGAGAAACTTTTATGCCATCAGTCTGGCCTTGCTCCAAATTCATACCACAGAGGTGAAAGAGCAGTGTTTAATTGCCACTGCCACCTAATTCACTGCCATCAAAGGTACCGTATGAAAATTAAGCTTTTCATACACATTGTGCTTAACTTCATTAAACAGTGAACTAGCTGGGAGGAGTTGCTTCGCTCAACATTGTGAGGGAGGTGAATTAATATCAGCAGAGACCTCATTAACCCAGGTGCTTCAGGGATCATGTCATTTCAGCTGAGTGGATGTGAACTTAGCCCCCTCACACTGTCAGGCTCAGTAATCCCTCGAAGCCAGTTCCTACAATGATACCAGCATTCACTATTTAAACAAAAACATTGACCGGGAGAAAAAACAGAAGATGCACTTCACTTCAGAATTACATTATATGACTTAAATAATTGGAATAAATAAACTGAAAATAGTTTGCTTTTACAGTTTGCGAGTTTCAAGCGAGTATTGTGTAAAAATTAATTTGTATTCTTTACAAAAGTGTGTGTGCTTCGTCTACAAGCTGTTCTGAAATATAGGCATTTCAAGTAACAGATGGGTGACAGTCAGTTAAGAGACTGTAACGAATGGCATGAGGGGTTTGTGAAATCCTCCGAACATAGGGGTTGTGTTGCATCCCATGACTCACTCCAACCACTATTTTGTACAGTATCTGGTAGTCGTGTTATTCACAAGTGGATTTGGCATTAAACAGCACAGCATAGTAGTCAATAAACTACGAATCAATAGACAGCAACAAGTTCTTAAGTTACATAAAAGGACAGGATGTGTAAAGAAGCAGTAATGACAAAATACCTGAAGTATACAAAATCATGTGACAAAAGGGGCCAGTAATAGAGGAACATATTTCTAGCTTGTAATCCAGGAAACAATATGCCATCAAAGGTTACAGTTGGGCACCACAGCAGCCAGATTCAACCTCATTCCTCAGGTTCTCGCTGAATTATTCTGACATCCCTCACTGTGGGGCAAAGCATGAGGTGATAAGTAATGAGTACTTCTTCACCAAAGGGCACATGCCTGACATCTTGCTATTGATGCATTTTATCACTCGCCAGCACTTAAAAAAATAAATACAGCTTAAGAGACTGATGGAAGGTTGCATTTAAGGAATTGGAGAACATTTCAAAATATGAATGATGCTGTGGATTTTATTTATATACTGTGTATATATATATATATATATATATATATACACACATGTGTGTATATATAAATATCTATACTGAGTATATATGTGTACATATATATATGTGTGCGTGTATAAATATATACATTATATATACACACACTTGAATTGCAGTGGAGGCATTTTCAGTTGTTATTGAAAGTGCTTTTGAATTATTTATTCAACCAGTTTTAAACTGCTTCTGAAGGCAACAAGCTGATGAGGTGGTGAGATTATGACTCATTCTGTATATTTTATATGTGGTTGAAAGCTACATTTTTTTTTATTTTTAAATTTGTTGATTTTTTTTTTCTGGAGGAGGTTGGAGTATTTCCCATCTAGATATTTTATCAGTGTTTGGCTCAAGATGATAAAGGGTCAAAGATAATTATAAAAACAGAGATATAATTATGAGTCATCACCAGATCTATATAAAAATAATCTCTCTTGATAAGATAATTATTATGTTCTCCCTTACCTTTTCTCGGTCTGCCCACGCTAAACATAATTCCCAGAGATACTGGCCTCTGTCAGCACTGTGCTGTGATGGGGTACCAGAATGGTGTGTAAGAGCAGCTCATGTGGTGACACTCCTGCCGACTTCCCCTCCCACCCTGTCCTGCCCTGTCTACAGATCAGGGACCTTTCAGGTGGACAATTGCAGGCATGAAATAACATCCTGCCATTTAGTGGTGCCGAACACATCATACAACACTAGAACGGTGTAAAGAACTTGAAGGGACAATGCCATTATCTTAAAAGAAACTACGTCAGTTAAACACAAAGAGTGAGGCACTGACGTGAATTGGAAACATGAAAGAGATGCTGATGGAGCCAGCGCTGCTGCTGCGATCACATCTGCTGCAGGGAAAAATTAGCAGCAAAAACATGACGTTGCAGAGGGTGGGATTTCAGGATTGGCTGTTCTCAGCCTTAAATTTAAATCAAAATTCCCTAATATGGCAAACACCAACAAACATACGAAAATGATGGGCAGGAAAAGACCAGCTGGCCCTCCAAGAAAGCCCCACACTCATGATAGCAGGAGCTTCACAACTAGATACTTCCTGTACCCCACCGCCCGCAGCCATGTAATCTTGTGGGAGAGGCAAAAATCAGAGAAAAACCCAGGGCCAATAAGGGAGAAAATACTCTGGAAATTCCTGTCCAACCCTCTCAGACGATCGATATCAGTCCCAGAGATGACATGGACTTCCTTTTCTTTATTTTATGCTATGACTAGTGTATGTGTGTGTATATAGATACTGTAAGTTGAGTATGTCGCTGCTTGTGTATACTAGTAATGTGTGTAGACATGTCCATGTATTGTGAGTAGTGTGTGTATTATGTGTTTTCTCCCTATTGCCATTTTTGCTTTATTTTTTAGATTTACTTAAAGCTCAAGTTTGATTAAGAACATAAGAAATAGGAGCAGGAGTCGGCCATACGGCCCCTCGAGCCTGCTCCACCATTCAGTCAGATCCTGGCTGATCTTCAACCTCAACTCCACTTTCCCACCCAATCCCCATATCCTTTGATTCCCTTAGAGTCCAAAAATCTATCCATCTCAGCCTTGAATATTCTCAATGAGTGAGCATCCACAGCCCTCTGGGGTAGAGAATTCCAAAGATTCACAACCCTCACAAAATCTGCTGCAGCAAAAAACCAACTGTGCTGTGCCTTTTGTGGAAAATGTTTCACAAGTCATTTTACCAGGATGACAGAAGTCCTTTAAATAGAGAATTATGGAAATTGATGTTTAACTGTTTAATATTTATGAGATATATAACCTTGTTCTGACCAAGATTTTCTGATGTAAGTCAATTTGTTAATTAAGTATTTTCATGTAGATTAAAATTATTCAAAAATAAAATAAAAATGAGTGATGGAATTGGAGTGGACGCATGTGACTGAAATCAGCAAATTTGATACTATTCAGAAGCTCGTTCATTTGTTTAAACAGACCAATTATCCAAGATGGAGCACAATATGTATTTGGAGTTTCATATAGCATTCTCTGGGCTATTGCTCCTGGAAGGAAATGCCTATTTTTCGGCAAGGTACATAACTCTCATTTTTTAGTCTCCTTCTTCATATTTCCTGGATTATGCGCCAAATTACTGTGATTAGCATTTGAAGTGGGTGAGAGGAGCCCAGAGATGACTTGGTGAAAATGGACCTGACTTCCATTCTGTACGTCCCCACAGCAGCACAGTAATGTGGTTGAGATCAGGAACTCAAAAGATTGTGGTATTGAACGTTGTCTCTTATCATTGTATGGCTGTATACCCTGCCCCATCATGCCAAGGAACAATGTTGATAGCACAGATACTGGGTGAATTTTGTGTTCACCAAGTAAGACTTTTATTCCGATCCTGGCACTCGATAGCTTTACCAGGTCAGGACTAACTAAGGATAGATTCATGTATTGCTCTATCCATGCTACTTCCTTAAGAAGTCTCCAATCCAACCTCAGTTTGACATTTCCATTTTCTAGTCCTTTTGGCAGTTTTGTGCTGTGACCTGTTCCCTACCGATTGAGATTGGCCAAAACTCATTTAACGTAGGACCTTTACCGCCAACCGAGATAGAAGACTTTCATCTCATTATTTGGGTTAGATTCGTACTCAGGTCCTGGGTGAAAGGACAGTGTGTGAATTAACTATAACACTTGCACCTATTTAAACAATTGTAACTTGTAAGATAAGCACTGACTCTCAAATACAGTGGGATAAGAAGCACCAACACTTTCATATCCAGCTGTGATTGGTCACAACAAGTCACCGCAATAAAAAAATATATAAATTAATTTCTGTCATTTGTTGACAGAAATGAGCAGAGTTTTGAGTGTTTTTTGTTTTCAATTTTGTTTCAAACTCACTGTTACGGCATTTAAAAAAAAGATCGGATCAGCAGACTGGCATTCTGAGAGACTTAGTTGTGAGAGGCAATTAAATTCTCTTTTCTTACCAAAATGTTTCATGCTGCAGTTCACAATGTTTCTCTCTACTTTTAATTTCACTTTCAACAGACCAGCTTGTAGAGCAATGAGTAAATGAAGAAGGTAATCTCATGCTGACAGTTTCTTTGGCTTTGAATTTTACTTTCCTGCGTTTTATTATTGTTGTACAACAGTATCTTTAATTACCAGTCCATTGCTGTCACTGTATGTGGATGGATTTTTAATGTGGATAAATGTAAGGTAATGCATATTGGAACAGCAAATGGCACAGAAGTGTGCATGATAAAGGGACGTCCAGTGGTAAAGGTGATAAAAGCAAAGGGCTGGGTATGATTTATTGACCGCTCAATGAAAGCATTTAGTCCATGTGAAGCTGTTATCAATGAGGCAAATCAAGAACTGGGCTGCATCTCAAAGTCATTTAATTATAAGTCAAAACAATTTATTTTCGCCTTGTATAGATCATTGGTGAGGTCAGATTTGGAACATTGTGTGCATTTGTGGACACTCGACCTTCAAAAAGCATGGATTTGAGAAGTTTAACATAGAGTAACAAGGATGGCTCCAGAACCTAAGATTCTACATATGAGCAGACTGATACAATTCAACTTACTATCATTTGAAAATAGAAGATTGAGGGGAACATGATCAAGGTTTTTAAAATGCAGAAAGACAACATCATTTTAAGCAGGTTTTTAACCACGACTGTGAGCACAGAAATAGAGCATGCAGGTAGAAATTTAACTTGTCTCAAGCCAGACTACGGATTAGAAGTATTTTTTCCGCAAAGAGTAATGAATATGTGCAACAAATTTCCAGCAAAAGCCATTAATATTCTGTTGATAAAGAAGGAAGCTGTATAAGTATTAGACTGTGGATGGGATTAAAGATTATAGGAAAATAATTGAATAGTCCATGTGACAGAAAAGTTCATGTGCCTCTGTGACCAAGGAAATGCCATCTGTGGAAAGTAACCAGCCAGGATGAACAGTGGAGATGTGATAATGGATAGAGGTTCTTTTTCTTTTGCATGACTCCTTTACAACCAGACCAAATTTTGCTGAAGTTTCCTTTGGGATTAAATGAATGTAACAGAGTCCATGTTAGGATAGACTGTGCATGACCTGTGAAAAGAATTGGCTTGATAGACAAAACAGCCTTTTCATGCTTTCTTGTGTTATGTATGATATTCAGACTTTCTCTTTGTGTCTGGATGGCCCACCAACATTGCAGGCTTTATCCCTGATCAGCTGATAGCCAAACTTTCCTTGATCTTGATGCTGGCTATAATGCAGGTCAATCAATCTAGAAATATTGGGCCAGAATTTGCTGCCAAAATAACGTGAGGGTAATGGCGCTCACTGCTATTTATGCGCAAATCGTACAGCAACTTCAGGCAAGGGCCGGATGCGAGGTTAAATGCGAAAATCCAAAAATTGCTGTCCGAGATGCGCCGCTCCACCGTTTGCTTTGTAAAAACAGCATCTCATTGTCTGACACACCATTGAACAGCGTGAAGTTACTGTATTTGCGCGGTAGATATGAACTAAACTTGCCACAGAAAGTTAAGTCTTGTTCATTTCAATCCAAGTACCCTTTTAACGACATGATAAGTGTTAATTACTACCATTTAACCTCTCTGACACTGAAAATTCACTATTCCAAGTGTGGAGTCTCATTCCTTCGAGATTTAATTGTTGGAGATTTTAAAAATGCAAAATTTAAAATTTTTACATTTTTCTTTACTTTTCCTCTCTGTTTCTTTTTTCATTTTCTTAATCCAATCTTTCTTCCCTCTTTTTATTTCTCTTTCTATACCTGATTTGAAATTGAATTCACCCTCTCTAATTTACACTTCCTCCTCAGTCCTTGCGCTGTATATAGAATTACATAGAATGTACAGCACAGAAACAGGCCATTCAGCCCAACAGGTCCATGCCGGTGTTTAGCTCCACACGGCCTCCTCCCACCCTTCTTCATCTAACCCCATCAATATATCCTTCTCTTCCTTTCTTCCTCATGTGTTTATCTAGCTTCCCCTTAAATGCATCTATGCTGGTCGTCTCAACTACTCCTTGTGGTAGCGAGTTCCACATTCTAACCACTCTCTGGGTAAAGAAGTTTCTCCTGAGTTCCCTATAGTGACTATCTTATATTTATGGCCCCTAGTTCTGGTCTTCCCCGCAAGTAGAAACATCTTCTCTACGTCTACCATATCAAACCCTTTCATAATCTTAAAGACTTCTACCAGGTCACCTCTCAGACTTCTCTTTTCTAGAGAACAGAGCCCCATCCTGCTTAAGCTTTCCTGATAGGTATAACTTCTCAGTTTTGGTATCACCCTAGTAAATCTTTTTTGCACCTTCTCCTTTCTATAATATGGAAACCAGAACTGTTCGCAGTACTCCAAGAGTGTTCTAACCAATGTTCGATGCAAGTTTAACATAACTTCTCTACTTTTGAATTCTGACCCTCTAGAAATGAACCCCAGTACTTAGTTTGCTTTTTTTCATGGCATAATAAACTTGCGTTACTACTTTTAGTGATTTGTGTCTCTGTACCCCTAGATCCCTCTGTTCCTCTACCTCATTAATTTCTCGATCCTTCAGTCTGATTGATTAAGGAGAGACACAGTTGTTTGCCCTGTTCAATCAGGTCCCTGATGCCCTGTTTCCTTCGCTGCGATGTTATCACCTCTCACCTTCAGCAACTTGCCAAGCGAAAAAATTAAAAACATAAACGTGCAAGGGCAAGTCTAACTAACGGCAGACGCCGTTAGATGCCCTGCCACAGCAAATTATGGCACATTGACTTGTTCTAGAATTCCCTGGCATCTTGTATGTACATGATGACAGAAAACCCACAAGTAATGTCTGACACAAACAACATCTGTCAGTTTCATGATAAGTTTCCAGGTTTTGTTGACACCATGTTAATGCAAGCAGCCAACTAGTCTTGAAGGGGTATCAATGCCATTCTGAGGAGGCAAAAAATATTCAGAAGAGCCTCACATCATAGTGACACTGTGCATAACTGACATACAGATGTGTTCTCAGTACAAGTGACCTAGTCACAATAAATATTGATCAACGGAAGCAGAAAGTTTTCCTTATGAGCTTGCAAGGCAATGGTGGCTGTTTAATGATGAGTTCAACCCCAGTTTTAGAATTTGTTGAGCAAGCCCTCCATCTTAATAGCTAAATAGTGAACAAACCACCTTCCACACAATCCAATAGACCAGCCAGGAAGCAAGGAGTTGGTCAATAAACGAGTCAACAGCAAATTTTGTCTACAAAATGGTTTTATATAAATAGGATCAATGTTACTCAGTTTACAGGTGTGAGACTAGTTGGCACCAGCAAGATCTTGTTTTTGCTTGAGCTGGCTGTGTAAATATCTAGGAAGCAACTGCATACCATTACAAGCTCCGAGCAAGATGTTGCAGCAACTCTCTGCCCGATGAATTTGAATCCTGCTGAGCTGGGGTTGTTGCCCAACAGTGTGCAATAAGAACTACCATTCTCTGTTCAGAAAATCAAATGAAGTGCACACCAGTGACATTAAAGCTAAGTCTTCCTGTTACTAGATAATTTTTTTTCATATTGGGAGGAGATTTTCTCTGTGCGCTGGTTGAAAACGTGAACATATTGTTAAACATCAGCGTTACGATTTTGCTACGCTGAGCATACAGAGAAAGCCTTGGCCCATGGAGTAAAAATACGAAATTGCAATATTACTATTTTCAGATTCAAGTTCAAATCCCCAACAATTTCTGAAAAGATGATTCGAATTAAATGGGAACTATGTTCAAAACAAAAAAAAAGTGAAAATTTAGAACAGGGAAAGTGGAAAATTTAATTCCATAAAATTGAAAACGGTATACCTTTTGTACTCTTTTCTAAATAGCAAGGTGAGAAATACAAAATCAGTTTTAGTTACATGGGTATACCAGACCGTGAACTTCTTTTCTGAAGACTGTTCTTTCTCTCTTTCAGGCACTTTCTTTTTAAGACCTCTTCTGGGACAACACCTCTGTTCAGCACGTCCTCGCCAGGCTATCCTTTAACCTCTGGTACTGTCTACTCTCCGCCTCCACGGCTTTTGCCTAGAAGCACCTTCTCCCGAAATGCTTTTAAACTTAAGAAGCCATCCAAGTACTGTAGCTGGAAGTGTGCTGCCTTGTGTGCTATCGCTGCCTCAGTGGTACTGGCTATACTGCTGGCATATTTCATAGGTGTGTATCTCGCATTTAACACTGGCTTGACTCATATAGAAGTGAAATGTATTTTTTTGTAATGAATTAGCAATCACTCCCATTGTTTGAAATTTTAATACCATTGATTCCAATTATGGCTCCTATCTCAGGCAAGGTATTGGAGGGAGGGAATGGGGGAGAAAGAGTCCCAAGCTGAGGCGAAGAGCTTCCCCAGAGGAGAAAGGAAAAATCAGAAGGCAGGTCGACCAGGCCACTTTCTTGCAGCTCCTTGTGGCTGGCTGTAGAAAACCACCAGCAGAGGCCTGGTAGCAGGTGGCTTGTTTGGTTCACAGCCAAGGAATGGTTTATGAAATGGGGTGACCAAAAGGAGAAAGTATAAGTAGAAAAATAGGGAAAGGGAATAAAACCATTTTTTTTAAAGATAATTTATCTCTGTAGAGTCAAAGTTGATCCGGTTGGTTCAGGTCCCCATTCGAAATCCTTGAACAGCAAATCATCTGCAAATTCTTTGCTGTTGACAATTTCCTCCCTTCTGCTAAAGAACGATGGCAAGATCAAGGGCAAAAACATCTTTTCTTTCACATTCAGATTGGAGCTATTTAATAATGGCATCAATGCCGAATACAGTGTCAATTTGTTTTAAACTATTTGACAAAGTTGGATGAATTAATCCTTCAGCCTGTTTACAGGAATCAAAAATCTGTCCACTAATTTCAAAGTAACAACTAATTTTAAAAGCCCTTGATATCTGGTGTATAGGGGAAAGCCAGAAATGCCATTGACAGATGTCTGCCGCAAACAAATTTTGGCCATCCAATCAATAAATGAATTGTTAAAATGTGCTTACAACAGGTTTACTGGTTTCCTGTATACATCAGAAATCAAGTGCTTTATAAACAGTCATTATGATGAAATTATTTGGATAAATATTGGATTCCCAGAATTTATTGATTAAAGGGATGACGTCATCTTGCAAAAATGTTGAGCAAACGCTTCTTCACTTGTCTATAAGCTCAGTGATACAAATTGGACTGGATCACCCCACGATGTGATTTGTGGATAATATTGGTCCACCTTTATGCACAAAAAAACATTGAACTTTTTTTCAAGATGACAATGTCTCTTTAAGTATCAAATAAACTCCCATTGTTGCTGTGTTATTTCATGAATTAAATTAAGTAAAAACAAAACCTAGATAAGAAATTTGGCAACATAATAGTCGTGACTTCAGTTAAAGGTTGTGAGATGGGTAGTTGTTCTCAGTCAGATTTATCAAAACAACTCTACATAAGTGACACCACCTTGGTAAGAAGCCATGAAGTAACCATCTCCAACATGACCACAGCCAGCATTGAGCAGCATCATTAGTTGTATTTTTGCTTGGTTACTTAGTTTTCAACCTCCCTTCGGTTACCAAGTGCCTGGTTCTTTAGCCGGGAGAAAGGGCACTACTGGGCATTTTAACGGTGCAGCCCATACCCACAACTGGAATTCCACTATGGTCTGGTAAGAAGCCTGTTTCTACGGAGGAAAAATTGACAACTGTGTTTTTTTCAAAGCTTGCATTCATACTCAGATCTCCCAGTGAAGCCGTAATTACAGAGCCATCGTAAAACTGCAGCTTTTAAATCTAACTAAATGTTCTTTGGTGGGCAGAATTGCAGATTACTTAAGAATCTGTTAAACTCCTCCTGCCTGCCCTAAACTCGCAATAAGAGGCCCATGAATTGGCACTAAAGCAGCAGGCCTCTTGCAATAGTGTTGCGATTGATAGACTCATCATGCATTCGTCTATTCATAGCGCGGCACAACAGGAGTGAACATTGTTGAAGTTGATTTAATTTTGCAGAACTCCAACAAAAAAAAATAACAAAGCAGAAGTATTTTTCCCAATTTCATTTACAACTTAGCGTTACACAAGTACCATTTTTATCATCCCTTGTATTAAAACACTGACAACGCTCAGCTTGTTCAGAGCAGTGCTGTAGAAGATGAAAGAAATAGAAAGGCCCATGCAAGACACTTTACTGTGTTTATATGCAGAGGCAATGATGTGCGATGCAGTAATATTTTTGCTTCGGCAGTCATGTTTGACACTACAGATTAATTTTTTTTTAATCAGAGTTTTAACCCAATGCAGATGTTTTTCAGTGACCGGCATTGGTATTTTCAAAGTAAGCTGGTGTTGGCTATTCCAGGATTAAGCCTGTCCATTACAAAAACGTTCCCTTTATAAAAATTGCAATTTACAAATGAATCTTTTTCAAGTATCCATTATTCTCCTAGTAAATCATCTGAGACTCTTGATCCGATTACAGCCGACAACTCACTCCCAACAATTCATTATTCTACATATAAAATGCCTGAACCCTGCAGTTTATTCCATAAATCAACAACTCTGAAGGATTAAAGGATGGGACAAATCCAAGTTCTTGAAATAAAGATGAAGAGAACTGATAACGTAGATGTTGAGAGAGGTATATTGTGCAAAACTAACATATGAAAATCAGAGGACATGATTGGAATCTGAAGAGGCCTCAACTAGACTTCAGAAATAACTTCTTCACGCTTGGAGTTTTTGATTTATGGAATAGGCTGGCACCTAGTGTAGTAAATGCTGACTTAGTTGAAGTATTCAAAAGGGAATTGGGTCAATTACTGATTCAGCAGAAAGTGGAAAGATATGGGTACAAGCTGAAAAAGATGAAAAATGATCAAATCAGGTCCTGAAACCAGATGTGGCTAACAGAGTGAATTGGATGGTGTGAATGGCCATTTCTATTTCCCAAGTTCCTATATTCATGCGTTCTATGACTGCATCATAAAACTTGAGTGTTTAGACATTAAAGTACTAAACTGGTTGACAGGCTATTAGTCATAAGATGACACTTCCTTGTAACTGACTCTTCTTGTTTAATGTGCTTGTAGATGAAGTAATCTTTTGAAGCTCTTTTTTCCAACAAAGCATGCATATAATTGGAATTTTATCAAAGGTACTGTAGCTTTGTACTAACCACCCTCAAACAGAAAGCAGGGTATTTTGTTTTGCAAATGTTTTGCACGAAAACAGTGCAAAGTAAATAAATGATCAAGAGCTACCCATGGCACAGGGAAAGTGGGGCCCTGACCTGTGAATAGTTAAATTCAATTACAGCATATTCCCACACATTGCAAATGGTGAGTTACTGAGCCATTTCGACCATAAAGGTCCTACATTTGGTGCCTTGTCTGTGCCAACTTAACCAATCTCAACCAGGGTAGCAATGGAGCACCAGAGATCACCTCAGTGTCCCTGACCTAAGGAGGGAAAGAATCAGCCAAAATACCTGCCCCCATATTAGGGTATCTCACCTATTGGGGCCCCATGGTTAAATAGACTGCCAACACTGATTGTCTAACCTCGCACATAAAAAATGGCCACTTGGTTGTTGTTCCAGGGCCAGACACCACCTATGGAATTGTACCCTAGCTAGAGTTGCCACCTTTAATAACCTCAGAGCCCGGCTCAAACCCTTTGAATCCCAGGTTCCCCAGTGACGGGATAATGATTTACATAGTTAGTCAGATAGTTGAGGTACTTGAGAGACCTCATTGAGTTGACATTTTGGCAGGGGTGCAATTTTGAAGGACCCTCAGCGTATTTCTCATACTAGCCAGCCAGCAGCCAGTGGGAGATGCAAAGGATGATTTGACAGGTGGGGGGAACACCTCATTTATTGCAGCAGGGCACTCTGTCACTTCAGACAAAATTTTGGCTGCAAGACCTTTGTCTTTCCACTTAAAATTATTAATTTACACCCAGAAATCTGCTGCGCAAACACATTTAGCTACTTTGTGGACTCCCTCAAACTCACACTGTCAGGATGGGTGGGGGGGTGGGGGGTGGGGGGGCGCCATAGCTGCATTCATCACTTCATCCGAGGACGAGCAACATCACCAGCCTCGCCAGGCATGCCATCCACCTCAGCCACGTGGAGCTCCACAACACACTGCTGCGCCACAGGCACCTGCACAACAGCACGGAGGGCAACAACAGACAGAACGACGTCGCAGGAGGCACTACCCTCACAACAAGGTCTACAGACCGAGGCTCAGCTTCCTGGACCTCTCTGAGGAGCAGTGCATATGGAAGCTCAGAGTCAGTTGCCAGGTAGTTGCAAACATCTGCAGCCTCCTTCATGCCAAGCTGCTCCCGGCTGGCCCGAGCAGCATTTCCTTACCTGTCGCTGTCAAAGTCACCACTGCCCTCAAATTCTTCGCCTCCGGATCGTTCCAGGGTAACACTGGGGACTTTGCTGGGGTTTCTGAATCGTCTGCACACAAGTACATACGGCAGATCACCGACGGCTTGTTTCGCAAGGCCTTGCACAACATCAACATCCCCATGGATGACCTCAGCCAGACGGAGAGGGCAGTGGGATTCCACGCAGTGGCTGGCTTCCCACAGGTGCAGGGTGTATTCGATTGCACCCATATATCAATGTGAGCACCTCCACACGAGCCAGGACTGTTCATCAACAGGAAGAGCTATCACTCCATCAACACTCAGCTCATCTGTGACCACCGCAAGAGATTCCTTCACGTGTGCGCCAGATACTCTGGCAGCTGCCATGATTTCTTCATCCTCCGGGAGTCCAACATCCCACTCCTCTTCCACGCACCGAACCCGCAAGGGCTGGCTCCTCGGGGACAAGGGATATCCCCTGCACACGTGGCTCATGACATCTCTGAGGAACTCCACCACCGAGCAACAGCGTCGATATAACGACAGCCACATCGCAACCAGGTGTACAACTGAGCATGCTATAGGGCTGCTAAAGATGCGCTTCAGGTGCCTTGATCGTTTTGGGGGAGTGCTTCAATACGCGTCACACAGAGTGGGACGCATTATAGTCATGTGTTGTGCCCTGCACAACATGGCACAACAGAGAGGGGTGCCACTGGAGGAGGCCCTGTCCACATCTGCCACCCACATTGAGGAGGAGGAGGATGAGAACAAGGCAAAGAGGAGGAAGAGGAGCAATCCACAGGCAGAACAGCGGCTCACCTGGCTGCTCGTGAGGCCAGGGAGTCACTGATATGTGAACAGTTCTCCTAACATCAGACAGAGTGAAGAGTCCAGTCCTCACCATCTGGACAGAGCAGCGGCAACACCAGCACCCCACCCCCCGCCCCGCCCTCTGCACAAAACAGACCTGCAACTACACATAAAGTGACCCAATGGTGGCATCAAGTGTGGGTGTTCATGGTGAACCTCATGAAAGGACCTTATTACACAAGCCAGTCAAGAATGGCCAAGACGTGGCAGTCGTGGTGACAATAATAATATACAATGTGCGATTAACATAAAGCAAATATAAATAAAAAACATGACCAACTGTCAAACACCCTTGTGCATCCCCTTTGTGCTTACAAAACCTTCGCCTTTTGCTTACGAGTACTTCTATGTGGTGCATCCCGTGTGGCTGCAGCAGAGGTACTGGCAGGTCGCTCTTGTTCATGCCCTGACTGATTAGATGCTTTGGGCCTATGCCCTCTGGGTTTTGGTGCCCGTGAGGGCCCCTCCAAAGACTGCTTCACCTGCACCTGTGCAGGGGCAGACTCCTGGAGAGGAGGCAACATTGCAGGTACTGGTTGAGCAATGGGTGAGACGTGGGAGTGTTTTGAGTGGCGTCCCCACTTCCATGTCCCCTTTTGCCATCTTCCCTCCCTTGGGCCAGGCCCACACCACTCCTACCACTCTGCTGGACGACAGTTTGGAGGTCATGTGTGAAGCCTTGTGAGGCTAGTGTCAGACTATCTGCCTGCCTGTTTAAAGTGGCAAAATGTCATTCACTCTGAGTCCGAAGGGCTGTTGTCAGGGCCTCAATGGACTAATTTGTGAGCCATGCTTGAAGCTCCATGGAGGTTAGCCTTCCCTCCATTGCAGACATTCCCGCACTTACCTGCGACACTATCTCAGAGATGCCCTCCCTTACCTGTGCCACCATTCCACTCATGCAGGAGTTGGACTCCTCCATTCTCTGCTCTATTGTGGAGAGTGCGCATAGCACCTGTTCCAGCACCTTGCAAATGTGCTGCTGCCCCTCGATCAGTCTCCTTTTAAAGAATGGCCCCCAGGGTTCAGCACTTGTGCCCAGCTTAGCAGAGCCTGGAGAATAGTGCTTCCACTGACGCAGACTCTCCACAACTGCCCCTGCCGCCAGTGTCTGCTAGTGCTCACGTGTGTGGTGACTCACCATGTGCCCCAATTAACTGAGGACAGGAAGCCACCGAGGTGTGTGTATCTGCGCTGGTGAATGGCTAGCTCAGATGTGACGGAGCCCCCTCAGAGGTCGTCTGAAGAATCGCCCTCCGCCGTCACAGCGGTCACTGAAGGCCCTGTAAGAGAACAAAAGGCAACATTAAGCATGATGACAGATGTTGAGGTGCTGAAGGTGGCAAGGCACGTTAACATCAATTGATATTGTGTGTGCTAAATGTTAAAGTTCTGTGACCAGACATTTGCCGGGTGCCAGTCCTGGCATCCCCGACGGACAGGCACTCGTGGGTGCGGCTCAGTTCCAGCGCCTCCTGCTCCGCGTCTGTGAGGACGACTATCTGTTGCGGCCCCTCTCCCGTGCATTCTGAGCTCTCTTCTCCTGTAAGGGGAGAAAGTAAAGAGGCGTGAGTGAGTGATGATGACGTGGCCAACCACTGAATGCATTGGTTTGGGTGTGGCTGACCGTGAAAGAGATGCATCAGAGGGTGAATATGAGACAGAGCCATGACATCGTATGAGGATTGGGTTGAGTTGTAGTGGTGGGATGAGTACTGGGGAGGTGAGGAAGTCGTGAGTAAGTGCAGGTAAGTTGAGGATGAGTTTTGAGTGGGTGTGAGGAGTGATGTGATAGAGTAGTGTTGGCAGTGCAGAAAGAATTGTGGGGTGGGGGCGGTGATGTGGAAGACGGAGTGTAGGAGAATGAGTAAGTGTACTCAATTTGACTGACCTAGTTAGGTCATTGAAGCGCTTCCTGCAATGTATCCAGGTGCGGGAGATGTTGCTGCTGCTGGTGACCTCCTCTGCCACCTCGAGCCAGGCCTTCTTGGTGGCAGAGGCAGGCCACTTGCTCCCGTCCGCTGGGTAAAAGTCATCCCTCCTCCTCCTCACCCCATCCAGTAGCACCTGGAGTGAGGCAAGACTGAATCTAGGAGCAGCCTTTCCCCTGGGCTGCTCCATTGTGTAATTTGGCTGTTTGCTCCAGGAGCAGCCATTGGAGGACTGCCCCTTTAAATAGGGCTCCGCCAGCTGACAGCCTGTGATGCGGGTGCGCTGTCCGCCCGCTGCGCAGATTTCCAACAGGAGACCCGGAAGCCACGTTAAGTGGCTCCAATTTACCCGCGAGCGCGTGGGGAACGGACGGATTTTACTGTCGCCCCCACCCCCGCTGCCATCCCACCTCCCCGGTAATATCGGGGCCAATGTTTCAGTCTCCGACCTGAAACGTTAACTCTGTTTCTTTTTCCACAGATGCTGCTTCACTTGCTGAGCTTTTCCAGCATTTTCTATTTTTATTGTGAATTAGGGTGTAGGCCTGGCAGTGATAACCTAAGCTCAGTTCACAATGGTTTTGCCCACAACCTATAGAGTCACTGCCCTGAATTTGCACATGTCATCCTTGAAAAGCAAAACATTCTCTTGGCCACGAGTTTGCAGGATTAGAATTCTGCAGAAACCTCTCTCCCTGCCATTTTAGCAGAAGTGTTAGCTGATTTGATATAAGTGGGTTGAAGGCTCCACTAAAATAGGGGAGAGAGGAGTTTCACAAAAGTTCCATAGCTGTTCTTGGGCTATTATTTTATGCAGCAATTTTCTGGAGCTTTGTGATTTATTGCACAACAACAACAACAAACAACAACAACAACTCGCATTTATATAGCGTCTTTAACGTAGTAAACCATCTGGCTTGTCTCTCTCTCTCTCTCCTTCTCCTAGCCCTCAGAGCCTCACACACAAACCTTAGAGTCATAGAGTCATAGAGTTATACAGCACGGATAGAGGCCCTTCGGCCCATCGTGTCCGCGCCGGCCATCAGCCCTGTCTACTCTAATCCCATATTCCAGCATTTGGTCCGCAGCCTTGTATGCTATGGCATTTCAAGTGCTCATCCAAATGCTTCTTGAATGTTGTGAGGGTTCCTGCCTCCACAACCCTTTCAGGCAGTGAGTTCCAGACTCCAACCACCCTCTGGGTGAAAAAGTTCTCCCAGAGGGTGGTTGGAGTCTGGAACTCACTGCCTCTAGCAGCAGCAACATCTCCCCTAGACTGAAACAAATGCCTGACAGATGCCAGGGAGCTCGCCTCCTGGATGATAATGACTCTAAGGCCAGAAATACGGCCAGGGTCAGTAGGTCAGGCGGGCAAAAGTGTCCACCCACTTCACCTCTGCTGCCATAATGGCTGAGTGGAAACCCCAGGCTTTGATGCCCACCTGAAACAGCAGGTCAGGCAGACGTTGGGTGGGTTACATGACTTTGCTGTGTACTTTTTAGCCTTTTTTCCCTAAATGTTACCATGTTTAAAAATTCTGTTGAATTGATAATTGGAGGCTCTGGCCTGGCCAGCAGTGAAACACACAATAAATTTTGCTGTAAATAAGGCTGACTGGATAAGTCACAAGTGACGAGGTCTCGAGTGAGTTATGGTCAGCTCCACAACTGGAGGTATTTATCACAGTGCAGTGCTGGCCCTGACAAAATCTATTTATACCATGCGTTTTAAAATGTAATTCATAAATAAATTGATGCTTCATATCAATTTAAGTGTGGCAGGCTGAAAAAAATAGCTTCCAGACCGCACAAAGGGTGTAAATACTGCATGTATTAATGGTTGAAGCAGGAAAGACATGGTCCTTTTTTTACCCACTGGAAGCAGTTTAGGGTTCAGAGCAATTCCCACAGCAACTCTTAATGGTGAAGTATTGCAGCTCATTATCAGAATCAGTGGGCTGGTCTGCACACGGGTTAAAAATGATCCCAGAAAATTAAAACACGGTTGGCCTCACCTTAAGGTTCTTTTAAAACGACTGCAGCAGTGCCCAGTAATACAGAACACAGCACCCATCAGCTGTAAGGATCAGAAAAAAATGACTTTGTGACATTGAAACTGAATTATTTCACTGAAAGTTTAATTAACTTTAATTTTTAATTACTTAATGCAGTTTTAGTTTTTTGGCAGTTTTGAAGGATTGCCTTAGTACTGGGGAGCATTTGAGAGAAAACAAGCCATGTATTTTATAAAGAGCCCCTACAACAATCCCAGAACTCCAATTCTGGCCTCTTGTGCATCCCGGACTTCCTTTGCCCCATCATTGGCAGCCGTGCCTTCAGCTGCCTAGGCCCTAAGCTCTGGAATTCCCTCCCAAAACCTCTCCACCTCTTTAACTTGCTCTCTTCCTACAAGAGGCTCCTTAAAACCTACCTCTTTGACCAAGGTTTTGCTCACCTGTCCTAATGTCTCCTTCTTTGGCTCAGAGTCAATTTTTGTCTGATTACAATCCTTTCAAGCGCCTTGGGACGTTTTACTACATTAAAGGCATTATATAAATGCGAGTTGTTGTTGGTACATTATAATTGTGCTCCATTAGTTCTGTTCCTTCCTCTCTTCCTACTTTGGAGTGTTCTGTTTTGTAAATACACAGAAATTCTTTTTTTTTTACACACTGTTTATTTTCAATTTTCAGAGTAAACATCAGCACAGAAGCAGATGCAAACACTGAGTGCAGGGTATAATCACATAAGCGTGATCAGATTTTACTGACGCAATATTTGAGATCAGAGCAGCAGAAAAGATTAAGTAAATGAAGAAGTCGGGGTTAATTGTACAACTCCCTTTGATGTCACGTTTTTAATTAAATTTCACGTTTAAAAAATAGCGAAATGTGAGTGCCACTTAGTCTGAAATCCTGACGAGCGATTTTAACTCTGCCCACTCGCCTGAAACTGGGCGAGAGGGCAGTTAAAATTGGCCAGGAGGGTAATCCGCCGATGTCCTTACGCAAGCTTCTATTTTAAATTGCACTTCTGAACAGGTAGTGAGGACGCCCACCTGAAACCAGGGTCCTTTCTTACTTATGCACATCAGGGGAGCCCTGACTGCTATTTTAACTGGTGGCCTGAGCGGGGAAGCCATTGTAGCTTTCCTGCTGGGTAAAGCTAGTGGAAAGTGGAGCCGGGGCAAGAAGAGGTCCAAACAGATATGTTTTTTTTTAAACTTTATTTTACTTCCCTTGTGGGATCAGGAGGAGCAGGAGTGTTCCTCTGGGCCCAACAAGGAAAGTTTAGGCCTCCCATGTTCCGGGCTCCACCTCCACCCTCCCGCCCCCCTTCCTGATCGCAAGACCTTCCCGATACCCCCTCCCCACGATTTACCGAAGTTCCTGGAACCATTCTTTCAGTCCCGGCCGGTGGTCTCCTGCTGCCTGACATTCCACTCCCGCCCTCTGGCCAGCTGCCGCTATCCTGCCAGCTTCGAGCAAGCAACTGAACGGGGTCAGGCAGATGAGGCCCAAGAGTTAAAAGCTCCCAGGTCTCATGCTGCCGAGGTCAGGTGCTTTTAGCACTCGCTCGATCCCTGCCCATCCAATTCCTACTCCAAGTTTAAATTGGTGCTCTGATTTTGTTTTCTGCTGTCTCTTGTAAGGGCCTGGTTATGCAGTCGGCTCCTAGGCCCAGTTCAGACCATTTATAATTCTGCCCCAAGCATGCAACTGTTGCTATTTGAGATACTAAAGACAGCTGATGCCATGATTGTCATTAATCCAGAACCATGATCCAACATAATGGTTCTGAAGATCTAACGGTTAATGGCTACGCTTTGAAGGAGTATCTCATACCAGGACTGTGATATCATTTTACCAAGTGGGGTATTTTTCACCTTCACCACTTGGGTAGTAAACTGCCAGAGTGGATCGCTGCTTGTTCTCAAGATCAGTGGAATTGAAAACCGGGCAGGTTCTATAACCAGCGGACAATCTGCTCTGCCTCTTTGCTCCCACACGGTGACGGTGAAAATGATCCCCATTAACCTAGAAAGTGGATCAAGCTGCGTCCATTTTTATAGCTATAAAACGGGCGCCTATTGACCAAAATGGCGGGTGGCGGCGGATGCTCATTCCACGCCAATGCTTTGCCCACCATTTTGGCTCAGGCTGCTCAGTCGGTGTCCAGGGCGCTCAGCTGAAACTAGTGATAGGCCCATTACATACGTAAAGCAAGGGCCTAATGCCTGTTTCAGGCTCTTCTGTGAAATCGGTCTGTGAATAATCGCTGGTGGCTGCCAGCCAAAAAGGTAGATTTAATGTTTTTTTACTTACCTTATTGCAGAGCTAGAAGGAGCAGGAGCTGGAGTGGCTCCAGATTAAAACCGTGGGCTGCTGCCAGCCATTGCTCGCCCCCCTCCAGATTGCCTTCCCCCACTCCTCTAGACTCTTATGAGGCCCCTCGGCTGGCGTCTGAGCCGACTGATCTTAACTGCTTCTGAGGCCATTAATGGTTCCGGCAACTCACCAGTAGTATCCAAATGAGGCCAGTGGTCCTGCTGTCGGCTTCATTGAGTGCATGCCCGATTCGGGCGTGATCTAATTTCTAGGCTATTTTGTGTCTAGGCTTAAAGAAATAAGCTTTGCCCATGACAACTACTCCAAAGACTTAAGCACATAATCCAGGTTGACGCTTCAGTGCAGTACTGAGGGAGTGCTGCACTGTCAGAGGTGCCGTCTTTCGGATGAGACGTTAAACCGAGGCCCCGCCTGCCCTCTCAGGTGGACGTAAAAGATCCCATGA
The DNA here is from genome assembly GCF_035084215.1 of Heptranchias perlo. Lineage (NCBI taxonomy): Eukaryota > Metazoa > Chordata > Chondrichthyes > Hexanchiformes > Hexanchidae > Heptranchias > Heptranchias perlo. Next base: position 22,227,853 of record NC_090338.1, read on the forward strand.
CACTATTTCGAAGTTCTTCCCTGTATCCTGGCCAATATTTATCCCTCAACCAATCCCAAAAGAAACAGATTATCTGGTCATTATCACTTTGCTGTTAGTGGGACCTTGCTCTGCACAAATTGGCTGCCGTGTTTTCTCCATTACAACAGTGACTTCACTTCAAAAGTACTTCATTGTTTGTAAAGCACTTTGGGATGTCCTGAGGTTGTAAAAGGTGCTATATAAATTAAAGTCTTTCTTTCTTTATTACTGTATTGAGTGTATTGCAGAGCTAACATTTCCACAGACTAATGCTAGAGATGGAATTTTTGGACCAGACTCTGGCTGCCTTCCAGAAAGTATGGAATGTTCTTTGCTCCCAACTTTTGGTTCCACTGGATGAGGTTCCTGGTTCAGCAGATCATGCACAAGGCATTGGCTGAGATTTAACCTATGACCTTGAATATTGGGTAGTTTATGTCACTGAGAAACAAGGGAAACCTTAAAATTCTGGAAATGAGCAGAGAAGAGCCACAAGACTGATCCTATGTGTCAAAGGGCTGAGGTATGAAGAAAAACTTGGCCTATTCACCCATGAAAGGACATGACTTGGAAGAGGCATCATGCAGGTATTTAAGATAAGAAGAAATATCAAAAAGATAAATCTAGAGCTCTACTTCACACTAAATCGCAAAGGTAGACAAGGGGCAAAGGTTCCAGCTAGTGAAAAAAACATTTAGGATTGTTGTCAGGAAGTTCTTCAGGCAAAGAGTGCTCAACACATGGAGGTGAAATCATCGAAGAGACAGTTTGATGCCGTGATGGGGGAACTGTACTTCTTTCTGGATGGATAAGCTGAGATGAAGCAAATGGCTTTCCTTATCTCTATCGACCAATGGAAGAACCCAATGAGAACGAGAATGCAACAGACATTAGTGATTAAAACTGAACATCTAACAATCAGATGCCAAAACATTTTGAGGATTCTGGTTATTATAAAGGGATTCATTAGCTGTCAGAATTTAAAATATTTGCCATTAGTATGTCAGGCTAGGGAAATTACTTTAATGATTTGGCACAGTTTTCCACAGAATGTCATTTCTCTTTTTTTTCCCTGATTTTTTGCTTAGCGCTGCTGTGAAGGAGGCTGGGGCCCAATTAGTTCCCACCCGGTTAATTTTATTATTATTTGGCCCAGAGAAATAATAAGGTCTGAGGTACTTATAAAAGCAGATAAAATTGTAGATCATTACCAAATCTCATAAGAAATATTAAAAGAAATTAAGTTAATTGCTCCTGCCTGTTTATGTTTCATTATTTTTAAACAAATATATTCTTATTGTTATATGTAGCTGTGTAGATGGTACTGTAGAGGACTAATTATAAATGATGGTGGAGCTCTGGACCAGTCAGGAGTTTCCTTTATACAGGATAAGAAGGCCATAAGGTGAAAGGTACTAAAATGTGTGTTTTCATGCAGCTAAAGTTAAAAAATAAAGGTAGAGAAAAGCAAATTGGTAAAATCTAGTGGTGCTTCAAATAATAAACTCCATCACAATGTAAACACGCTGTAAAGCTAGCACTGCAGTGGAATTTGGAGAGCAAACTGTTTCCAGTTGTTCCATGAACTGAGCCTAATCAAACAATCCCTAACTCTGAAATCTGGAGACATGTACAATATGAAATGCCGTAGCAAACTCAAATTTTGGTTTCTTAAGCTAGTGCTGGAACTAACCGTTAAGCTTCAAAGTAGCCAATCCAATCCGGTTCTAGGCATCTCATTGAAGGCTCACATCTAAACTATCCAACCAGTAACTGGATTATAACACCCCTACAGCCCAATGTTGTTGACAATTGTAAACAATTTTACAACACCAAGTTATAGTCCAGCAATTTTATTTTAAATTCACAAGCTTTCGGAGGCTTCCCCCTTCGTCAGGTGAACGATGTGAAAATGTTGTTGTTTAAGACTACAGATAAAATTTATGCAAAACTATTTTTTTTAAATTACCATCTAAAATTTTATCACAGTAGGAGTCTTCTATCTAGCACAGTTTGGTTGTGATTTTAACATAACCACTTGCTGTGTTTCATTAATGTGCACTATTGGAATGTCATCCCTGCCATTACATTCTGACTGTTTATCTCTGCCACCTTGTGTAAAAATATTCCCACACTCCCAGGCCCTAGAGGTTAATCTTATTTTTTAATCAATATAAGAGTGTGTTCCATTCTATAAAAAGGTTATTGAACAATTTATTGTACACTACAAGTTTTTTTGGGTGGCCAAATAACTCACTGAAAAACCCTTAGGTACCCATTAATGCTCATCTTCTGCACAAGTTAGAGCACAGGGCAAGCTCCCATGTTTGTGTATTATCTAGCTGTGTCATGTTTTTGCTATTGAGTTAATAGTATAAGACGTCACTAAGGTTGAGGAAAATAAGAGAAAATATGAGATAAATCAAGACATTGTGATTGGGTAATGTCAAGCCTGGATTTTAAGGTGAGCATAGAATATGGTTGTCCATGTCATAATTTCCTTGCCTAAGCCCAGTCTGTCTCAGACATGTGCAGGAGGGGAGCAGGGGTGGCAAGGCACATTCCCAGAGAGGGAAATAGAACAGTGGGCAAGCTAGCCTTTACCAATCTCATTAAGCTCCCAGCAGCTAGTTCAAAAGCAGAGGGATCAAAACAGATTGCTTGCCCAATATCTTGCATAGGGAGGGAGAACCTAAAGAAGGGAAGAGAGTAAATCGTAAAATAGGGAAGGGGCAAGAATAGATGTTATAAATCATTACTCACCGAAGATCACAAAGAATCAAAAAGTATATGCTATTTGTCTCAACAATACACTGTTTTTCTGAATGCCTTTCATTGCGAGCTGGCAAAGCCCTGAATATCCATTGATTCGTGTGTCGTACATTAGTTATAGAAAAGGAATATGACTGTTAAAACGAACAAGACCTTTACCTCTACAGTGAACAATCGCATAAGGAAGACGAAGCTTAGGAATGACGAGTGGTGCTTTTGAAATACAATTGAGTTTTTCCATTACATGTGGGATTACATCAGGCTTCCGGTTTTAGACTTTTATTTTTGAAGGACACAGCTGGTGGTAGGCTGACTGTAATTGTCTTGGTAAATACTATAAAACAAAGGTGTAATAACAGCACTTTTCTCTCAAAATCCCTCCCAAAAAAATGACTTAGTTTGAAGAGATCTATAATTTCAAAAAAAAAATCTGTATGTCAGCTATCGTACAGCAGGGAGAATAACCAAAGCAACAAGGAGACAAAATGTTGAATTGCTGGTTGCTAGGTAGCATGTTTGCTCCTGGGAGTGAGAGGTAAGGCTGGAGATCGGTATACGCTGTTTTTGTTTCCTTGAGATTAGTGACTTTCTTGCATTTAAAGCTCTTGGGAACCTCCTATGATGAACCTGTGTGAGCAATTAGACATTAAACTAGGTACAAACTCATTTCTCTAATAACGAATAACATCAACTACCTGTGAGTAATTTGTTTTTGTTTCATTTTCTTAATTTGTTGCTTTTCCCACCCATGTTCATTTTATTTGAAGAAAATAACAGCACAAATGGGGTAATAGAGTAATGTAAGTTTGTAACTTTGTATGGACAGTAAATACATTTGTAATTGACTATTGAAACAACACAGTATTCTGTGAGGTCCCATTTTATTTTGTATTGTGACTCAATATTCTGCAATCACATATAATTTTGCCTGATCACCCAACGGCAGCAATGAAAAAGGATTGAAAGCAGGGAGAGCAAAGAAGTGGCAATAGTAGAAGTAAAATCCATACATATATAAGATTTAAAACTACCAGTGTCTGACAGAGGATAATGGGGAATAATTCAAGATGATTAACAAATTACTTTAGCTTTGCTGATGTGGTTTATGATGCCATCCGAACCTCTCTAATTCAGTACTCCCTTGTAATCCACTCCTGTCTCTCTTGTATCCTATATGTAATATATGTGATACAGTATTGTCTATAGCATGCAGTCAAATAAAACCCAATAGCACTTCACTTCAAATCACATGATACATCAACACGTCAGTTCCAGTTTGTCATTGCCCACCATCGCTGCACAAAATGAACAAACACTTGCCACAAGCAGTATCAGCCTCTCCCCCACAAACTCCAGCACTGTGTATTGCATAGAATTACAGGCTGGATCATGCTTCAAGGACATAAGACACCTCAATATTGAGACAAAATTGATACACATTTGGGGTTTTTTGTCAATTTAGCTCAACCCTTCAATGTGTAACTGCCCTTTACCACACTGTCATTTTGCATCATCACCCAGTGGCAGAGGAACAAACGAAACAGTGAGACTACAGCAAAGGTTGATATCTATATATTGAAAGACAAAGATGGTGGTAGGAGATCACAGGCAATAATTCAATCTCAGGGCTCAAATGACTAACAAATGAGACTGCCTGAAGCCCCCAATTGAAGTGCCATTGGAACCAATTGGCAGCCATTCAATATTTATGTCACTCATGGAGGATATAAAAGTGAAAATAAAAATTCTGTTTCCACAATTACAAAGTGATATCAAAAAAAGACTTCAGCTGATTTTCTTAGGTTGCTGAAAAAATAAAACTGCTCATTAGATGCACTGCAGCTAAAGGGTACTTTTCAGTTGGAAACCTGTTACAAGTATTACAAATAGAATTCGTGGGAGCCAGATTCACTTGGAAATTATCTGGTCAATCTCACAGATGGAAATACGGTCTGTTGTGGTAGCCATGACATTTCTCCTTTCAGTAACACTCTGATCTGTGTTTTGCCCTATATTTAAAGGGCTCAGTGTTATCTTATTCGAGTCCTTTGGTCAAAAGTTGATCAAACACTATTTGAAAGGTCGGCCTTTTTCACCTAAATTAATTGTGGGTGGACACCACTGTGTTTTTATCCTTCTCCAATTTTGATTTTCCTTGCAATCTTCTTATTTGTTCAAATGAATTTCTCCATGAAACATGGCCTCTTTATAATGTATCGAGAGGATGGTGTATGTGTGTTCCTAAGTGGCATAGCAACAAGCAAAATACTGCTATTTAGTAATTAGGGAATATAATAGTCAATTATCATTGACTCATCATTTTTTTCCCAAGCCTCTAACCCCTTTCCCTCCTGTTTTCTGCCCCTACCCTTCCCTTGCTCCATGGTTCTGATGTCTTCCATGCCCCTTGTGCCCCTGGTGGCCTTATGTCAGTCCATTCATCTGAGCCCGGGGATGCCCCCACCCACCTTACTGACCATCGTGCCTATGAGTTCCTCGCCCCCCCCCCCCCCCACCAAAAAACAAGCTGCCTGAAGGAGCTGTATAAAATAATGCCTCCTCTTCACACATTTATAGCAAGAAACATGAGAGAGACAAAAAAGATAGGACTATTCCAAGCCACCTTGAACTCTGAAACTAGCCTATTCCTAATATAGGTGATAAACAGGCGTCACAATGCAGGGAAGCTCAGATAGCCCCACCAATTTTGAGTAGGGTCCTTTTGCTCATCAGTTTTGGCACAACGGTTTGTGGTCGCCATTATTGAGCAACAACGTTATTCGAGAACGGTTGTACCCTAAAAACACACGGTATTATATAGATGGGAGTATTATAATGCAGCACTCGAGTACTTAAACTGTAAAAGTGGAGGATGGGATTTGAACATGTGCACCTTTGATGGGAGTCCAGCTCTCAAAGAGAAACTGGAAACAAGGCCTGATCTGGATGAGCCCACCCTTCAACCAATCATTTTAAGCCAGGCCCATCTAGACTAGAATCCAACCTTCAACAAGGGATTTGAGCTAGTATTGTAATACGCTACATGTTGCTCGCTTATTATCAGGATTGTGTTGGTTGGCAATTGGAACACATGAAATATCTGCCTGGTGGACAGACCATTAATAGTCTTCCTGCCCATACCACTTGCTTTTGGGTTTAAACCAGGGCTTATCTAGAAAGGAGTCCAAGCTCTAACCAGGGATATGAACCCAGGCCCTTCTAGATTGAAATCTGACATTTGGCAAGGGATTTGCGCCCAGGTCCATTTGTTCCAAGAACGTAAGAATTGAAGCATGAGTAGACCAGATGGCCTCTCGAGCCTGCTCTGCCATTCAATAAGATCATGGCTGATCCTCTACCTCAGCTCCATTTTCCCACCGATCCCCATATGCCTTGATTCCCTTAATGTCCAAATAGCCATCGACCTCAGTCTTGAATATACTCAACGACTGAGCAGCCACAGCCCTCTGGGGTAGGGAATTCCAAAGATTCACAACCATCTAAGTGAAAAAAAATTTCCTCATCTCGGTCCTAAATGGCCAACCCTTTAACTTGAGACTATGACCTTTAGTACTTGACTCTCCAGCCTGGGGCAACAGCCCCTCAGCATCTACCTTGTCAAGGCTTCTAAGAATTTTATATGTTTCAATTGTTCTGGTGAGGATTTGATCTCAAGACCCCCAAGTGAGAGTCTGACGCTTGGCCTGCAGTTAGAGTGCTGCTGCTGTGTTTGACAGTTTTCTTGGAAATGAATGCCTAAGGTTACAAGAGCAAAAAAAAATCCAGGAAGTGAAAAGCTGCCAGTCTGCCATAAAGCAAAATTTACATTGTGAAATGGCACAATTATTCACCCGCAGTGTTTTCAATTATTACCTCATTTCTGACACAGCGATTACAAAATGATGTACTATCCAGCCTTTCACTCCGAGGAATTCATTACTGCTCAAACGTCCTCTTTTTCCCAAATTAATTTTTTATGAGTATAGCTAACTAATCATTTTTAAGCAGGGTGTTTGGTTATTTTACCCGTTGAAATATGCACTTCTTCAAAACGAGAGCAAATGAGCACCATGATCCTGACGATGCCCATTAATTATTTCCTTTGGGTGCTGTGAGCAGAAAGGTGTAAGTAAATACAGAGGTCCCAAAATTTATTTCCAGTTGTCATTTCTAGATTTAACGAATTTTGCCTTTTAATTATCCGAGCATTACAAGGTATGAACCTGTGTAGAGTTCACCGTCCGTGTCTCTCATCCACGTTAAGCAGTATCTTTTTAAGAAAATTGTTATTATGACACTTGAATTTTTTTTTAAACATTTGATTTAACAAGTTGAGGTGAATCAGGCATGAGTCATGGACAGAGCAAGGGTCTTGAAATGTAAACAATATGTTTGTATGTTTTATGGAAGTAATTCCACTAGGAATTCTGGAAGATAAAGTATGAGACAGCAGTGACATTCCCTGTCCCCAGTCCTTCTTCTCCCTGTGTCCTTACAGAATAAAGGACCATGTGAACTCAGAATTCCTGTTGTTTTAGTGAAATTCCCAGGACTAATTATTTCCCATTTCTGTAAATCCAGTCGATGACCGTTTTTATTTTATTCGTGGGCGTTTATTGTGTATGTAAGAGGGTGGGGAAGGAGAAGAGATACTGTGTAGACAATAGTACTCTATCTTGTGTGAATGGGGGAGGAGGAGAGACACTGTGTGGACAATGATACCCTATTGTGTGTGTATGGGAGGAGGAGAGACACTGTGTAGACAACGGTACCCTATTGTGTGTGTACGGGAGGAGGAGATACACTGTGTAGACAATGGTATTCTATTGTGTGTGTATGGGAGGAGGAGAGACATTGTGTAGACAATGGTACTGTATTGCGTGTGTATGGGAGAGGAGAGACACCCTGTAGATAATGGTATCTTATGATGTAGTGGGGAGGAGGAAAGACACTGTGTGGACAATGAGGCCTGTAGGCGGGAATCACACGAAAGCGGCAAGAGGCCGCAGCCAGGGACCGGCGGGAACAGTCCCCGGCAGTCAGCTAAATGGTTTGGGGAGAGGCGGTAGGCGATCGCAGTTGGGGGAGGAGGGATTGAAGCCTGAACCAAGGAAGGCCTTGGGTTTTATTGTGAAGCCCAGAGAAGCACTCCATTAATAAAATAAAAATCACTTACCTCACGGCCCCCCTCTGACCCTGCTACTCCTTGGCGCCGGAGGCCAGCAGCAGGCGCCAACTTGCAGCACAAAGTTACATTCGTGTCGGGTTCTGATTGGCATTGTCGGAATCTCAATGAGGCCCTTGCCTGCCTGCCTGGGTTGAGGGCTTTACCCGCTGACCAAAACGCCCCCCTGTCGTGCTTGGCATGAGGTCAGTGAGCAAATGGTGAGTGGCATGCTTTCGCGATCTTAACCTCCCCCACACATGCATGCCAATCTTGCTCATTGATGGGATCTGGAAGGATGGACTTGTCAATGGGGCTACACTTCTTCCAGCTGCAAGCTAATGCTCTCACAGAGTTGACCTAGCCAGACAAGCAGGGAGAAGCTAACCACTGCTCCAAGCTGCTAGGATGTGTATTTTTTTCCCCCCAATGAGTGTTCCTTGAAGTACTCAGTCTAAATGGCCACTGAGTATTTGGAGCTCCACTCAGGCTTTAAAACCAAATGATGAGGAACCCCTAACCCCTAACCTGTATGAGTTTTGTGGCTTGATGGACACGTGTGCATAGTTGCATTTGCTGCTCACACTGCCCTTCCCTTAGCACATCAGGCCTGTAGTAGGTGTCTAGCACCCAATAATACAGAGCCCCAGCGCCCAAAGGTGCTGCAGAGTGGTTAAGCCCACAGACAGCAAAATTGAGCATAATGTAAAGTAGGAATCCCAGCATGTTGGGCCTTTGATAAGTTTATGGGGCATAGTAAGATTGATCACCGATGTGGTTTGTCTGATATGTGTGTGTGCTCTTTTTAAAAATGAGACACTGCTGCCAACTGAAAGTGGTGCGACAAGTCCCTCCCCCCTCACCACCCCACCAGTCATCAACTCAACAATATTTATAGTTCAGTATTACAGATGTTGAATATATCGGGTATCATGTCTCAAAAAGGGAAAGCATTGTTACACAATGTAGATTTACAGGCATTTTGTTAAGTGTATCCATGTGATTCATATCAATTAGTGTTAATTGTATTCAGGTGGTGCGTATCAATTGGAAACTCTCTTGTATCCATTTATAAGAGAGCTGATCTAGGGTGTGGTGTGGGTGTAATGTGGAGCTCTGTGAATAAAGGCTTGGAAGCAACTGAAGACTGGGCTCTAGTATTCTATCCTTCACCACCTGACTATCCAGTTTATAACACACTTTCTGCGTCTCTGATTCACAATAATAAGTGACAGAAGGATAAAAGTACTTTGGCCGCATGTTGCTATGAGGGAAGAATCCCACAACTTGCATTGTGCCATAATACTTCAGGCTGATTTCAATGCCTCAAACAGTACCTCATGTCTACTTCTCACTACACCTCAGTCTGACTCCCATATCTCACACTTCACCTCAGTCTGACTCCCATATCTCTCACTACACCTCAGTCTGACTCCCATATCTCACACTTCACCACAGTCTGACTCCCATATCTCACACTTCACCTCAGTCTGACTCCCATATCTCACACTTCACCTCAGTCTGACTCCCATATCTCACACTTCACCTCAGTCTGACTCCCATATCTCACACTTCACCTCAGTCTGACTCCCATATCTCACACTTCACCTCAGTCTGACTCCCATATCTCTCACTACACCTCAGTCTGACTCCCATATCTCACACTTCACCTCAGTCTGACTCCCATATCTCACACTTCACCACAGTCTGACTCCCATATCTCACACTTCACCTCAGTCTGACTCCCATATCTCACACTTCACCACAGTCTGACTCCCATATCTCACACTACACCTCAGTCTGACTCCCATATCTCTCACTACACCTCAGTCTGACTCCCATATCTCTCACAATATCTCAAACTGAATCACCTATTTTGCCCTGCACCTGGAGTTGACTCACAATGCATTGGTATAATTCCAACTTCTTACATGTTACCTCCTTTGTCTCACACATTGCCTTTGGCTGATTTCTGCATTTAACACAGTGTCCCAGGCTGACTCTCATGTCTCACACTATAGCATAAGCTGACACACTGGCTCATGCCAAATCCTATGATCTACAGTGTCTTGTTTTGAACTTGTGGCTGATAACACAGTTGAATCTATTAGCCAGTGATGAAAATTTTGAGGCTTTGACTTCTACTAACGAGTAGTGAAATCTATTGTGGGGAGCAATGTTTTTAGTGATGTAAACTTCAGGTTCAGGCCACTAAACCGAGTGAGAATCTCAATTTTAGATTCAGAATGAAATCTCATTGAAACCAAAGCCAAGTCGTTGTGAGTAATGAATAGCACAGTGGTGGAGTGCATTGGTTCAATGAGGAAGGGTCAGAAGCTGCTTCACAGCAGGTTTACTGGCTGATAATCGACAGTTCATTACAATGAAATAGCACGGTCATTCTATATTAGATATATCTTTAAGCGCCATCTAAATATTAATGAGCACTTTTAATATTTTTCCCTCCCTTCCCTACTTAAGCAATGCACCTCCTTGGTTTGAACTGGCAACTTCAACCGGCTGAAGGACAGATGTTTAAAAACGGAGTCAGAACAGGAGGCCCGAGTGATGTAACAATAGCGCCATCTGGTGGCAGAGGTAATATATCTTTAGCGTGTTGTTCTGTGAAACACAACTGTGCTGTGCTTTAATTCCCACCTAGATCGCTTATCAACATTTGGCACAGTGAAAAATAATTATTTTTTGTTCCCCTTTAGGAACTAAATATCTTTCCCCTCTCTTTGGGCCCCCTTTCCCGGTTCACACGCATACTTCAGCTGTGCTCCAACTTGAAGCATGAACAGGTGATTTGCAGTAAGGCCTTTCTGTAACTGGCTGCTACCGAGTGCTCAGGAGCAACTGGATCTGGTGACTGCTTGCTGATTATTGAACACCATGCTTTTCCCTTTGCTCATTGCTTCTGTCTTTGCTCTTCTCTTCCTTCCATCACCATTTAGTAGATTGTTGGTCTGGTAGCTCACTGCACCGTCAAGTCGCTGCCAAACATCCAGTAAAGCGATGAGACAATGGCACAACACTACTACCCCTCTTTACTTCTATTTTTCTCCTTTAGTTCCAAAGTTAAAATAGTTGTGAAAACTTGGGCTCCTTGTAAGATGTCCAACTGGGTGTTTTCACTAGCTGCAGGTGCGCTGAGCAATTATGAACCGGAAGGGTGAGGAGAGTGCCAGGGATTATCCAGCTGCTGAGATTGAAGAGATCACCAACACCAGTGGTAGCGTTTCATTCCAGTACTCATTGTGGATAGGACAGCCCTGCCACTTTGCAGTAAAAATCAAGCATGTGTACTTTGCAATGGAAAGGAACAGTATTGGTCAGATCAGAGGAACACTATCAGAACAAATGCTATCATTCAAACCTTCACTCCTGTGCCTACTGGTGTTCCCATCCCCCTCTTTTAACTCAAATTAAAATATAAAATAAATAAATGAGGGTTTTGTTGCTAAGGCCTGAAAACTTCACAGCTCTCCATTGTGAGCAACATCTTATTTATTCATGTATTTGTTTTAATTGTTCGAATTATTTCTTTTAAAATTCTAATAAAGCAGTTACTTGTACAGCTGGCGATCGTGCTGCTAGGAAAGAGCGGAAATTGTGTTCCATTAAACATATAATTATCTGAGATCTGTGCTAACATTTTATACTCCACACAAGAACAGACTTAATTAAATGTTTTTGGTTGTAGAAAATCGGGGAATCCTGTCATGCTTCTCGCTGCATTTAACCCTTTTTTGCGTTGCACTGCTAGTTTTATTTTTTTGCAGGTATTATTCCCTTCCCAGCTGATAGGTTGGGCAAGTTACCTGCTCCCAGGCCTTAGGCCTCTGCTAGTATCAAATCCTCTTTTAAGGAAATTCATCTTTTGAAACTAAAATTTAAGTAGAAATAATATCCAAAAAGTAGAAATCTATATTTATTTTTGCCTGTTGGCTTCGTGGTTTCCAAATTCTATCAAGTGCCCCCAGCAAGAAATGGCTCGTCAAGGTGCACCTGTTGTTAGGCTGGCTTCATCCTTCTCAAGGAAACAAAAGTAAGGAGATTTTCATACATCATGGTCAACAGTCCAGGCTATGTCTGTTCTCCTTCATTTAAATGTGTGCAGCTCTCACCCGAGCTCCACCACCAGCCCCATCTCTGCCCTTGCCTCAGCCCATCTGCTACTGAAACCCTCATCCATGCATTTGTTACCTCCAGACTTGACTAGTCCAATGCTCTCCAAGCCAGCCTCCCATCTTCCACCCTCCATAAACTTAATCTCATCCAAAACTCTGCCGCTCGTATCCTAACTCGCACCATGTCCCATTCACCCGTCACCCCTGTGCTCGTTGGTGCACATTTGTCCTAGTCCCCGAATGCCTTCATTATAAAATTCTCATCCTTGTGTTCAAATCCCTCCATAGCCTTACCCCTCCCTTTTTCTCTGTAACCTTCTCCAGCCCTGCAACACTTCACGAACTCTGCGTTCTTCCAACTCTGGCCTCTTGTCCATCCCCGACTTCCTTCACCCCATCATTGCCAGCCGTGCCTTCAGACGCCTAAGCCCTAAGCTCTGGAATGCCCTTCCTAAATATCTGCAGCTCTCTCTCCTTAAAACCTATCTCTTTGACCAAGCTTTTGGTCACCTGTCCTAATGGCCTCTTCTTTGGCTCAGTGTCAGTTTTTGTCGGATTACGCTCCTGTGAAGCGCCTTGGGAATTTTACTACATTAAAGGCGCTTTATAAATGCCAGTTGATGTAGATTTCATCCCAATTGCTAGGCCTCAGCCCAATCTCGCTACCAGACTTCAGCTGAACCACTCAGTCACTCTTTTAAGCCATCAGTTGAACTCCTGAGGGCAGCTACCAGTCGGACGCCCTCAGACAGCCCGCGTATGGAGATGAATGAAGTTATAGCTGACTTGTTAGCTGATTCGTTTTAGTGTGTGAGTCATTTATTGATTTCTTTAATCTTTTGTTTCTGAAACAACCTTCTACATGACTTCCTCCTCTCCATATTAAGAATATCTGATGTGTCAATGAGTTTATAGCTGAGAAGTAAGTCATTCTTAAAAGATGAGGATAGCCATCAACGGAGGATAAAAGTTTCAGAAGCATATCAATGAATGACTTACACACAAAGGAGAAACTGTTTCCACTGCTGGGAGGGTCAGTAAGCAGAGGGCACAGATTTAAGATAATTGGCAAAAGGACCAGAGGGGAGATGACGAGAAATGTTTTTACGCAGTGAGTTGTTATGATCTGGAATGCACTGCCTGATAGGGTGGTGGAAGCAGATTCAATAATAACTTTCAAATGGGAATTGGCTAAATATTTAAAAAGGAAAGAAAATTGCAGGGCTATGGAGAAAGAGCAAGGGGAGTGGGAGTGATTGGATAATTCTTTCAAAGAGCCGGCACAGACATGATGGGCAGAATGGCCTCCTTCTGTGCTGTATGATTCTATGAAAATGAAGCAACAGACAAGTCAGCCATGATTTTGTTCATTCAAATGTGTTACTGGAAGTTGGTTGGCAGTGTCATCGGGGGTTACATAGAGTTACGTAGAATTTACAACACAGAAACAGGCCATTCGGCCGAACTGGTCCAAGCCGGCGTTTAAACTCCACACGAACCTCCTCCCACCCCTCTTCATCGAACCCCATCAGCATATCCTTCTATTCCTTTCTCCCCCTAAAGGCATCTATGCTATTTGCCTTAAGGGTACGGTAGCATAGTGGTTATGTTACTGGGCTAGTAATCCAGAGGCCTGGACTAAAAAATCCAGAGTCATGAGTTCAAATCCCGCCACGGCAGCTGGCGAATTTAAATTCAATTAATTAATTAAATTCAATTAATTAAATAAAAATCTGGAATTAAAATACTGGTATCAGTGATGATGGCCATGAAACTACCGGATTGTCGTAAAAACCCATCTGGTTCACTAATGTCCTTTAGGGAAGGAAACCTGCCGTCCTAAACCGGTGTGGCCGATATGTGACTCCAGACCCACAGCAATGTGGTTGATTCTTAATTGCCCTCTTAAATGGCCTAGCAAGCCACTCAGTTGTAAAATCTCGCTACGAAAAGTCATAATAAGAATAAAACCGGACGGACCACCCGGCATCGGACCACGAGGCACCGGACACGACAACGGCAAAGCACCAAGCCCAGTCGACCCTGCAAGGTCCTCCTTACTAACATCTGGGGACTTGTGCCAAAATTGGGAGAGCTATCCCACAGACGAGTCAAGCAACAGCCTGACACAGCCATACTTACAGAATCATATCTTTCAGCCAACGTCCCAGACTCTTCCATCACCATCCCTGGGTATGTCCTGTCCCACTGGCTGGACAGACCCACCAGAGGTGGCGGTACAGTGATATACAGTCAGGAGGGAGTGGCCCTGGGAGTCCTCAACATTGACTCTGGATTACCACCTACCGTCCTCCCTCAGCTGATGAATCAGTCCTCCTCCATGTTGAGCACCACTTGGAAGAAGCACTGAGGGTAGCAAGGGCACAAAATGTACTCTGGGTGGGGGACTTCAATGTCCATCACCAAGAGTGGCTCGGTAGCACCACTACTGACCAAGCTGGCCGAGTCCTGAAGGACATAGCTGCTAGACTGGGCCTGCGGCAGGTGGTGAGCAAACCAACACGAGGGAAAAACTTACTTGACCTCACCAATCTCCCTGTCGCAAATGCATCTGTCCATGACAGTATTGGTAGGAGTGACCACCGCACAGTCCTCGTGGAGATGAAGTCCCGTCTTCGCACTGAGGATGGGATAGATTCAGAATGGATCTAGCAGCTCAAAATTGGGCATCCATGAGGCGCTGTGGGCCATCAGCAGCAGCAGAATTGTATTCCACCACAATCTGTAACCTCATGGCCCGGCATATTCCTCACTCTACCATTACCAACAAGCCAAGGGATCAACCCTGGTTCAATGAGGAGTGTAGAAGAGCATGCCAGGAGCAGCACCAGGCGTACCTAAAAATGAGGTACCAACCTGGTGAAGCTACAACTCAGGACAACATGCATGCTAAACAACGGAAGCAACATGCTATAGACAGAGCTAAGCGATTCCACAACCAACGGATCAGATCAAAGCTCTGCAGTCCTGCCACATCCAGTCGTGAATGGTGGTGGACAATTAAACAACTAATGGGAGGAGGAGGCTCTGCAAACATCCCCATTCTCAATGATGGCGGAGTCCAGCACGTGAGTGCAAAAGACAAGGCTGAAGCGTTTGCAACCATCTTCAGCCAGAAGTGCCGAGTGGATGATCCATCTCAGCCTCCTCCCGATATCCCCACCATCACGGAAGCCAGTCTTCGGCCAATTCGATTCACTCCACGTGATATCAAGAAACGGCTGAGTGCACTGGATACAGCAAAGGCTATGGGCCCTGACAACATCCCAGCTGTAGTGCTGAAGACTTGTGCTCCAGAACTAGCTGCGCCTCTAGCCAAGCTGTTCCAGTACAGCGACAACACTGGCATCTACCCGACAATGTGGAAAATTGCCCAGGTATGTCCTGTCCACAAAAAGCAGGACAAATCCAATCCGGCCAATTACCGCCCCATCAGTCTACTCTCAATCATCAGCAAAGTGATGGAAGGTGTCGTCAACAGTGCTATCAAGCGGCACTAACTCACCAATAACCTGCTCACCGATGCTCAGTTTGGGTTCCGCCAGGACCACTCGGCTCCAGACCTCATTACAGCCTTGGTCCAAACATGGACAAAAGAGCTGAATTCCAGAGGTGAGGTGAGAGTGACTGCCCTTGACATCAAGGCAGCATTTGACCGAGTGTGGCACCAAGGAGCCCTAGTAAAATTGAAGTCAATGGGAATCAGGGGGAAAACTCTCCAGTGGCTGGAGTCATACCTAGCACAAAGGAAGATGGTAGTGGTTGTTGGAGGCCAATCATCTCCGCCCCAGGGCATTGCTGCAGGAGTTCCTCAGGGCAGTGTCCTAGGCCCAACCATCTTCAGCTGCTTCATCAATGACCTTCCCTCCATCATAAGGTCAGAAATGGGGATGTTCGCTGATGACTGCACAGTGTTCAGTTCCATTCGCAACCCCTCAGATAATGAAGCAGTCCGAGCCCGCATGCAGCAAGACCTGGACAACATCCAGGCTTGGGCTCATAAGTGGCAAGTAACATTCGCGCCAGATAAGTGCCAGGCAATGACCATCTCCAACAAGAGAAAGTCTAACCACCTCCCCTTGACATTCAACGGCATTACCATCGCCGAATCCCCCACCATCAACATCCTGGGTGTCACCATTGAACAGAAACTGAACTGGACCAGCCATATAAATACTGTGGCTACGAGAGCAGGTCAGAGGCTGGGTGTTCTGCGGCGAGTGACTCACCTCCTGACTCCCCAAAGCCTTTCCACCATCTACAAGGCACAAGTCAGGAGTGTGATGGAATACTCTCCACTTGCCTGGATGAGTGCAGCTCCAACAACACTCAAGAAGCTCGACACCATCTTAGATAAAGCAGCCCGCTTGATTGGCACCCCATCCATCACCCTAAACATTCACTCCCTTCACCACCGGCGCACTGTGGCTGCAGTGTGTACCATCCACAGGATGCACTGCAGCAACTCGCCAAGGCTTCTTCGACAGCACCTCCCAAACCCGCGACCTCTACCACCTAGAAGGACAAGAGCAGCAGGCACATGGAAACAACACCACCTGCACGTTCCCCTCCAAGTCACACACCATCCCGACTTGGAAATATATCACCGTTCCTTCATTGTCGCTGGGTCAAAATCCTGGAACTCCCTTCCTAACAGCACTGTGGGAGAACCGTCACCACACGGACTGCAGCGTTTCAAGAAGGCGGCTCACCACCACCTTCTCGAGGGCAATTAGGGATGGGCAATAAATGCTGGCCTTGCCAGCGACGCCCACATCCCGTGAACGAATAAAAAAAAATTAAAAAAATACTCCTTGTGGTAGTGCATTCCACATTCTTACCACTCTTGGGGTAAAGAAGTTGCTCCTGAAATCCCTTTTGGATTTATTAGTGACTGTCTTGTATTTATGGCCCCTAGTTTTGGACTCCCCCAAAGGTCGAAACATTTTTTCTCGTCTACCCTATCAAACCCTTTATTAATCTTAAAGACCTCTATCAGGTCACCCCTCAGCTTTCTCTTCCGTAGAGAAAAGAGCCCCAGCCTGTTCAGGTTCAGCCTTTCCTGATAAGTATATCCTCTCAGTTCTGCTATCATCCTTGTGAATCTTTTTTGCACCCTCTCCAATGCCTCTATGTCCTTTTTATAATATGGAGACCAGAACTGTGCACAGAACTCCAAGAGTGGTCTAACCTAGGTTCTATACATATTTGATATAACTTATCATCGGATCATAGAATGATAGAGGAGGCCATTCGGCCCATCATGCCTGTGCCGGCTCTTTCAAAGAGCTATCCAATTAGTCCCACTCCCCTGCTCTTTCCACATAACCCTGTAAATTTTTTCCCTTCAATGTTTATCCAATTCCCTTTTGAAAGTTACTGTTGAATCCACTTCCACCATCCTTTCAGGCAGTGCATTCCAGATCATAACAAATCGTTGCGAAAAGATTTTTCCTCATGTCACCATTGGCACTTTTGCCGATCACCTTAAATCTGTGTCCTCTGATTACCAAGCCTTCTGCCAGTAAAAACAGTTTCTCCTTATGTACTCTATCAAAACCATCATGATTTTGAACATCTTTATCAAATCTCCTCTTAACCTTCTCTGCTATAATGAGAACAACCCCAACTTCTCCAATCTCTCCACATGACTGAAGTCCCTCATCCCTGCTACCATTCTAGTAAATCTTTTCTGCACCCTCTCTAAGGCCTTCACATCCTTCCTAAAGTGTGGTGCCCAGAACCGGACACAATACTCCAGCTGGGGCCTAACCAGTGTCTTATAAAGGTTTGGCATAACTTCCTTGCTGTTGTACTCTATGCCTCTATTTTCCACATCGTTCACCTGAGGAAGGAGAAAGCCTCCGAAAGCTTGTGAATTTAAAATAAAATTGCTGGACTATAACTTGGTGTTGTAAAATTGTTTACAATACATCTATTAATAAAGCCAAGGATCCCATATGATTTTTTTTCAGCCTTCTCAACTTGTCCTGCCACCTCAAAGATTTGGGCACACACACCACCAGGTCTCTCTGTTCCTGCACTCCCTTTAATATTGTACCATTTAGTTTATATTGCCACTCCTCATTCCTCCTACCAAAATGTATCAATTCACACTTCCTTGCATTAAATTTGATCTGCCATGTGTCTGCCCATTTCACCAGTCTGTCGACATCCTCCTGAAGTTTGTTACTCTATCCTCCACATTGTTTGCTGCATTTCTAAGTTTCGTGTCATCTGCAAACTTTGAAATTACACCCTCTATACCCAAGTCCAGGTCATTAATATTTATCAAAAAGAGCAGTGGTCCTAATACTGACCCTGGGGAACACCACTGTATACTTCCCTCCAGTCTGAAAAACAATCATTCATCACTACTCTCTGCTTTCTGTCCCTTAGCCAAATTTGTATCCACGCTGCCACTGTCCCTTTAACGCCATGGGCTTTAATTTTGCTCACAAGTCTATTATGTGGTACTTTATCAAATGCCTTTTGAAAGTCCCATATACACAACATCAACCGCACTACCCTCATCATCCCTCTCTGTTATTTTATCAAAAACTTCTCTGCTTTTCAATTCTATCCCTCTGGAAATGAACCTCAGTGCAAGGTTTGTCTTTTTATGGCCTTATTAATTTACATCGCTACTTTTAGTGATTTGTGTATCTGTACCCCTAGATCCCTTTGCTCCTCTATCCCATTTAGACTCTTATTATCCAAGCAGTATTAGGTCTCCTTATTCTTCTTACCAAAATGCACCACCTCATACTTATCTATATTGAAATTCATTTGCCAATTACATTCTGCAAGTTTATTAATGCAGTCTTGTATTTTCTTGTAGTCTCTTCAGTTCACCCTAATTTGGTGTCGTCCGCAAATTTTGAAATTGTACTTCCGATTCTCGAATCCAAATCCTTAATGCAAATTGTGAACAACAATGGTCCCAGCACCAATCCCTGTGGATCACCATTTTCCACCTTTTGCCAGTCTGAGTAGCTACCCTTAACCCCTACTGTTCTTATGTTCTCTGTTTTCTGATTTGTAATCAGCTTGCTATCCATTTTGCTACCTGTCCCCTGACTCCACATGCTCTTACCTTAGTCATGAATCTACAATGTGGCACCTTATCGAAGGCCTTTGAAAATCCAAATAGATTACATCTACTACATTACCCTTGTCTACTCTTCCTGTTACTTCTTCAAAGAATTTAATAAGGTTGGTCAAGCATGACTTTCCCTTTTGAAATCCGTGCTGACTACCCTTTATTATAATTTTGTTTTCTAGATGTTTTTCTATTACATCTTTGAGTATACATTCTATTATCTTTCTTACCACCAACGTTAAGCTAACTGGTTTATAGTTCCCTGGACTTGTTCTTTCTCCCTTTTTAAATATAGGAATAACATTAGCTGTCCGGCAGTCCTCTGGCACTATTCGCTTTTCTAATGAATTTTTATATATTTGTAATAGTGCCTCTGCTATTTCTTCCCTAAATTCCTTTAATATGTGCGGACTGTCAGGGTGGGTTATGCTGAGGTCTCTCTGGGAGACTTGTGCTGAGGGCAGTAGTGAGGTTTGGCAGTAGTGAGGTTTGGCAGTAGTGAGGTTTGACCATAGCTGCGGTTAGCTAATGGCTGTTGCTGACAGCTGTCAACACAGCAGCAGCTGCTTTCTTTCTGCACGTGACCTGTTCTAGTGCCCACGGCACCCGGCCTGCAGGCTTTATGCAGCTGGCGGCAGCCCCAAAGTAAATTGGTCGCTGAGAGAAGCAGCCAGGAAGACTCGATAAAAATGGGTCTCCCTGCCTGCTGGCCTTAACGAATCCTCAGGCTTACTTTGAGGTTGGCATTGGCTGCATGAAACCTGCCATCAGGAGATGATGGCACTGACCCACATAAAAGCAGCTCATGTTATGCGGAAAGTGGCGTAGGTTGCACAGTTCTTTCCCACAGTAACTTCCGGTCTCATTGAAGAAAGTTTATTAAGATTGCATGCTGAGGAAATCAGCACAAGTTGCAAAGAATTTACCTTTCAATAAAACCATTAGCAGCATGACAAGCTCTCAATAAGGTCAAAAGCAAAATACTGCGGATGCTGGAAATCTGAAGTAAAAACAGAAAATGCTGGAAACACTCAGCAGGTCAGGCAGCATCTGTGGAGAGAGAAACAGAGTTACCATTGCAGTTCGATGACCTTTGACAGAAGTCATCGACCTGAAAAGTTAACTGTGTTTCTCCCATTAACAAGGTCATTTGTTTTATTTTTTGCCATTGTTCCTTAATTCGCCTTTCAACCTTTTAAAGAGGATGCAGAAACAGAGAGACCTGGGGGTGTCCGTAGACAAGTCTTTGAAGGTAGCAGGACAAGTTGAGAAGGCTGTTGAAAAGGCATATGGGATCCTTGGCTTTATAAATAGAGGCATAGAGTACAAAAGCAAGGAAGTTATGCTAAATCTTTATAAAACATTGGTTAGGCCCCAGCTGGAGTATTGTGGCCAGTTCTGGGCACCACACTTTAGGAAGGATGTCCAGGCCTTAAAGAGAGTACAGGGGAGATTTATTAGAATGTCACCAGGGATGAGGGACTTCAGTTCTGTGGAGAGATTGGAGAAACTGGGATTGTTCTCCTTAGAACAGAGAAGGTTAAGGGGAGATTTGATAGAGGTGTTCAAAATCATGAAGGGTTTTGGTATAAGGAGAAACTGTTTCCAGTGGCAGAAGGGTCAGTAACCAGAGAACATAGATTTAAGGTAATTGGAAAAAGAACCAGAGGTGACACAAGGAAAACAGTTTTTACGCAACAAATTGTTATGACTTGGAATGAAAGGGTGGTGGAAGCGGATTCAATAAATAATTTCAAAAGGGAATTGGATGAATACTTGAAAGGGAAAAATTTGCAGGGCTATGGGGAAAGAGCAAGGGGATTGGGACTAATTGGATAGCTCTTTCAAAGAGCCGGCATAGGCATGATGGACCGAATGGCCTCCTACTGTGCTGTATTATTCTATGATTCTAACCCTTAATACTTCAGAGGTGTTATCCTGTGAGTGGTGCTAACAATGCATTTTTCATTCCATTCTCACCAACTAAATTTCTTCTTGAGCTGCTAATGCAAAACAAACTTTTCATTAGCCTTAATGGAAAACATGGGCTCAAGTCACCGGCATGATGCGTGAAAGTGCCTGGACTTTGGACAATCACTGCTGCAGGGCAGTACAGCCCAGAGAGTGAACTTCCTATGGGCCAAATCAACCATGCAAAGTGCACCATCTTTGCCAGCTTATGTTCAGACAGTAAAATATCACAACTATTTATCGTTTTGTGAATTAAATGATGCGATTCAATTAGAATTTTAGCAAAATGAAGGAAAAACTTCTCAGTAATTAACAGACTGAAGGCAACATTCACAGAGAACTCGGTGCCATCCTGAGAGATTCTGTGTGATCACAACTACCCAGGTGAAAGGGTTAAGTGTGAAATGTTCTGTTTATCTGTCACTGTGTTTCTCAGCCTGTGTATTACATATCTGAAATGTTGCCAGAGATATTAATTTGTTTGCATTTTGTGCTTGTATTGTGTGAGACAGAAAGCTTAAGTTCTTTGCATTGATGTTGGAGCTTTTAGTACAGGGAAAGGTGTAACTAAATTTACTGACTGAAAAATGTAAAGAGCGTAGCAACATTCAGCTAGAGAGGAACAAACTGTTCACTTGTGCTTATCACAATGCTTACTGTGCGTGTACAGTTCACAATGGATAAAAGGTGACAGTTCACATTTGGTACTGTACAACTCATAGATGTCTAGGCGTCAACTCCTGTACATGTAGAAAAGTGGGTTTTCTGGTACTCCACGGCCTTTACTTGTACACTGTAAATTGAGTAACTCAGCAGAACAGCAGAGCTTGATAGTTGAGAGCAGGGACAAACTGTGTTGGTGATGGAAGAATTGGTATTCATTTGCTGAAAGGCCTCCTTCTGTGCTGAAATTTCTCTGATTCTACTCAATGACCACAGACAGGTACAGCAGCCTTAATCAGACAACCCTTATACAAGTGGTGCATGAGTGTGATACTTGTACCAATCTAAGCTTTTCCTGCTGTGCACTTTGGCTCATCAACAACAACTTGCATTTATCGAGCACCTTTAACGCAGTAAAACGTTCCAAGGTGCTTCACAGGAGCGTAATCAGACAAAAATTGACATCGCAGCTGCTCTAACCTTGTCCAACACTTTCAGCGCAGTTCTGAAAATCTGATTTTGTTCCTTGCAAAACTCATACAATTACAAGATTGATTCGCATATTTAATATGTACAATTCATGCAGCATTTTAAGATTTAAAAAAACCTGGTGCAATTTTCAATAAATTTGCCTCCTCATAAGTATGATGCTAATAACTTTAAGAATGTTTCAGAACACAGACCTCTGATCATTTGCGGATAATCACCGTAGCACGTTACGACCAGTAATATTTTTCATATTAATAGAAGAGAACCCTGATTTACCAGAATTGGCTTCCTAAATGTTGTAAGCAGTGTTTTCTCTTCTTGATTCCCCTTTGTACCTGACAGTGCTGACTGCTTGCTGCGATATAGTTCTATGGCACTGGAAGCTCTTTTATACCTCACCAACTGCATGAGCGTAAGAGCGGGCGTTGGCAGGCTGTTAATAAGTGGAGGGCATCATAACTGAACCAGATCCCATTGTCACCCAGTCCCCACACAAGGGTGGTCATCAGGAAGGGTGACTGACCCTAGCTGATTTATTTTGCCACCCCCTCCCCCCCACCACCTTTATCTAGCACAAGAGCACTGAGGCCAGTTCGAGCACCCCGAATGTTGCTCCAGCTGAATAACTAATGCAGTATAGAATCAAATCTGGATCCATTCTGATCTTCACTTTTGCTGCCCTGTTGCATATTGTAAAAATGCAACCCTCACGACTGTGAGAAATGGACCTACACTTACATTAGGGCATGTGTATTTTTAGTGGGCTACAGGTGATTGAAGGCTGGTTGATATTACTCCCGTCCATTACTGTGCAGTATGGGTGACTCCGGATAAACAGCCCAGATCTGAGCATAAAATTGAAATGGACCAAATCTCTTCCCTTTCACTCTCATTGTATAGATTTCCTCATGTAAATATAAAACCCAATTATCTGGGTTTTAATATTCTGCTCACAATTTAGTTAATCCTCTGCCAAATCACATCTGGAGGTAACAGCACCTTATAAAATTATTTTTAAGTAAATAGGGTTCCATTAAACGTTTCCTACTGGTTGGCAGAGTTGCTGAATGAACAGTTGAACAGGCTGTAAGACAAGGATTTATTAAACTGGCTGCCTTTGTCTTCAGTTATTTTTTTATGTTAGGCTCTCAGGACATGTTATCAGGTCCCAACCACATTCCTCTAGATTTCTGAAGTATCACTTGCTGATTAGTAAGATGCAGAGGGAGGGAGTGACGGTGAGGAGGTGGGGAGGAAGAAAAGGAGGTGGTGTATGTGACCTCTCACTGTTAATGAGCTTTTTGCAGGCAAATTCCCTTTTAGCAGCAAGCAGCCACCTCTGTTGCTGCTATTTAGGTCATTACTCAGTGTCCTTTTGTAGTGAGTGAGCTTTTCTGAGCTGGGTGAATTAAAAGATCATGGGGTTCTTAGATCGCCTGGACACAGCAAATACAGGAAAATGGGATGGGAACAAGTGGACACCCATAATGCAGCCCACCTGAATTTAAAAGCAAAGAAAATAGAGCTTGCTCCCTTCCTGGAGTACACTCCTCCCTGCCTGATTTTCCTGTATTCTCTACACCCAGCAGATCCATTAGCCCCCAGGTGCAGGAAATTTGCCGCTATCACTTCAGTAATGGATCACAAAACTATAAAGTTTGAATCAGTATTAAATGGGTGGTCATTTTCTTTGAGATTTCATGCTGTCCACTTCTCACCTGAAGGAGACTGAATCACCTCTGCGATGTCAAAAGTTCCTAGGGGCCAAAAAAAAATCGGTCAAAAGCCGCAATCATTCCACAACCCCTGACTAATAAGACCCACTGGCCTTCTCTGTGCGATGCGAGCACAAATCAACCACAATCGACAAAAGGAATGGACAGCCTTCCATGACAGTGACTGCTCGCCTGTTACCTAGTTACCTGTTCAATGTGAGGAGAGTCAAATTGAAGGATTTCTTTAGGGAGGCAGGGGAAAATTACTGTCCACGCAGGCTGGTTGGTAGTCTGACTGATTTTAAAATCTTTGAACAGAGCTAGGACTGCACCAAATATATATTGCACACATTCTCCCAGTGATAAACTGCAATTTTTTATCGATAATGCTAAATTAATAACATCTCAATCTCGTGTGCACGTCATCATGCATCGTAGATATGGAATGCATTGACAGGTGCTGCAGTCCAATCAGGCCCATTTGTATGCAAGTCCACTTTGTCCAAGAGTATGAGTGGAATGGTCTGATACATTCCCTATTCTGCCCTCGAATCCTCTGCTCCATTCTCGAACCCACCCAGTCTGCTTTCTGTGCCTCAACTTTGCACGCTGCCTGCCAGAATCCATTGTCACTGTAGAGATTCAAGGCTGTTCCTCCTTCCCATTGTCTTCCAGAGAGAGAAAGCAAGAGAACACTTTCGGAAGTGAATCTATCCCATCAACCATCAGATGAGTGAAAAAGCTCAGTTAAAACTACAGTTCCACTACGGTTAATAGGGATTTTCCTTCATCTACAGATGATGGGATAGGCCTTTTAACATGGTTCTCTATCTTATTCTCACTAGAAAGTGAGCAGGTGATAGGGACCAGCACTGAGCCTCCACCAATGCAAGTGTGAACAGACAGACAGGATGAACCAGCGAGAAGTACAGGAATACAAAGGAAGGCTGAGGAATGGTGTGGAAGCAAAAAGGGTATAGGCTGCATTGTTGGAGATGCTACCTTTTGGACAGAGGAAACAGAGGACCCATTGGCTTAAAAGATTCCATGTCACTAATTGAAGAAGAACCAGGGAATTCACCCAGTGTCCTGGCCAACATTTATCCCTTAATCAACACCCCCAAAAATAGATTATTTATCTCATTGCTGTTTGTGCAATATTGTTGTGCATAAATTGGCTTCCAGAGTTGCCACGTAACAGCGATTAGGTGTCAATCTTGGCTCAGTGGTAGTACTCTTGACCCTGAGTCAGAAGGTTGGGGGCTCAAGCCTCACTCCAGGACTTGAACACATACCTTCAGCTGACACTTCAGTGCAGTACTGAGGGAATGCTGCATTGTCAGAGCTGTTGTCTTTTCAAATCACTAAAGGCTAGTACACAGGTACAAAAAAGTAATCAAAAAGGCTAATGGAATGTTGGAGCAAATGCAGGCAAATGGAGTTGGGGCGCAGATCAGCCATGATCTAACAGAATGGTGGAACAGACTTGAGGGGCTGAATGGCCTACTCATGTTTCTGTGTTCCTATGTACACTTTAAAAGTGATTCATTAGCTGTGAAGAGCTTTGAGATGTCTTGAGGACATAAAAGGTGCTGTATAAATGAAAGTTCTTTCTTTCTTTGGAGCAATGTCACAGGAAACAGATCATTTGCTTATATACAAGTGGGACTAGTGAGCTAATGATCTGCCCACAAATGTAGAAAATTGTAATGAAGTGAGACGATCGGTTTGAGGAATTAGGAAATGGGTAGAAGTGCAAGTGGGCTTCCCAGTACTAACAAATCAGTCCCAGCATCAGTCACACCCGCAATGATTTTGTCGAGCTCGCCGGATAACTCAGCAAGTTTCCCAGTGAGTAGCTGAGCCATAAACACCATGGAGGTGCCCGGGTCGATCCCTGAGACAACGTAGTTTGCTGATAGTCGGGACGATTTTAAAGATGAGCAGGATTGGTGCAGCCAGGAGCAGAGGAGCTTTTATCTCCCGAGCCCGCTGTATGTAATTGGAGGCAGTCTCCCACTCGAATCTGGCAGGAAGAGCTATATGGCCGTTGGGTGGGAGTGGGATTTCAATACATTTGCGGTCATTACTTCTAATTTGTTAATACCTGAGCAGTACAGAGCACACCAGCTATTGGTAATCACTATCAACAGTATACAGTGTATTAAAAAACATACTACTTGAACTAATTTCAAGACTGCAATCTCAGTTTGTGGTTCAGATAACTGCTATGATCCACTCAAACTTTACTCAAGCAGTTTATAATGTAACATGAGCCCTTCAGTGAGACGCTGCCTTGGATTCATTCCCAGGTATCCATTATTCTGTGTACAGACCACCTGAGCCCCTCGATTAAATTACAGCCTGTAAATCAATCCCAAGTATCCATTGTGCTCTATATGGTAATAAGAAAAACTTGTTGACAACTCATTTTAAAGGAATTGATAACATGGGTTGGAGGATATTCTCTGTGGTTTAGGTGTGCAGTCCCTTGACTTCCTTAAACACCATGCAGCTATTCAGCTGACTCCTCACAGTTTGGTTGGTGTGAGGGAGCCTTGAGATTACATGATTACACTGTTAGAACCCCGGAGAGTTACTTCCAACTGACTGATGTTATGAAGTTACATAGCAACAATGCAAATTTGAAACCAACAGAGAAACACGTACGTAGCTATGATAACATATTCACCTGGGGAGGTGGTCAGGTTGAGAATGGGGCTATATGTGAGCATGTTCAGCTCCCACACTGTTGAATAACACAAGGCCCATGGGCTCCATTCTGTCCCAGTGGATCATTTGATCTGGCCCATGATGTAGATTTTAATCATTAAAATGAGACTGGCTCACCAATGTTTCATGTTGCCACAGGCAAAGAGAGCGGGGGGCATGTTTCATCCTAGCCCCACAACTTGTTCTTGTGAAGGCTGCTAGAGACAGGTCCTACTGGGCCAGGTGGGAGAGTAAGGTTTCTGAATTATTGCAGCCGTTACTTGGCATTTTAGAAATAAACAAGTTCCAGGTCCTGAGGTCAGAATCGGGTCCTATTGTCTTGCTACTTACAGAGTCATGTTTATTTGATATTTTTTAACCTCTGGCAGTGTCATCGACCCAGAATTTCCTGGAGAATTGTAATGGTGCATCTATGTCGCAGGGCCCGAGCGAGGGTGCAAAAGTCCCAGGAAATCGTGGCGCAAGTAACTTCAGCTATCACTAACGCCACTCCATAATTTCCTGAAACTTTTGGACCACTCTGCTGTCTCCGTCGCCAAAACAGTTGAACAGCTAATTATCATAGCTCTGCCCCCATTAACAACAATGGCAAGGTTGAGTTTACTGTGATCGCGCTGCCACTTAGACCATTATAGAATAGCACTGGTGGATTCAGTGTTCGGTGTAATTACAGGAATCGTAGTTTACTGTTTAAATTAAGAAATAATTAGGTTGCCCTCATTAGATGCTGTTTTTTTTAATTTAGTGGTGCAGTGTCTAGGGTCACTGGTGCAAAGTGAAAAGCAACACAATTTATGTTTATCTGGTGGATGCGGGTTGTCAATTCCAAGTCTTAAACGTCTATCCAAATGTGACTTTCTTATATGTAATTTGGATCGTTAATCCTATGTGTTGTGAATGTGGTCGTTCTGATCACAATGTGCCCATTTTTCGCCTTATTACAATCCAAGTAGCAAGTCAGAAATAGCACAGGGATTATAGACTGCTTGAGCAATTGAAGACTAAATGCCTCTGGTCACCGTATTGTTCGTACAACTTCAATGGGAAGGGGGAGTGGGGTCATTGTTCCATCTAATGAACTAACCAGACAGATATAAAAATAGTCCTTAAGGCAAATCAGCTCTTTATAATTTAAATGTATGCTGGCTTCTGCCCATCAGTTCAACCTTCAAAGATCTATTTTAAACACTTCACGGCCTGACTAGCATCACATCACAGTAGGTTTTTACTTTGACCATTGGCGTTCCCGATTTTCCGTTGTGCTCACTGCGCCATGTTCTAATTATTTTTCCAGCAAAGTGTGGCGTGAATTCGCCACTGGAGAATCACAGTGCACAACAGGCTAACATGCCATTCGTCACGAATATCGCCATTGCAGCGAATTCCGGGCTATTGTTTTAGAAATTTATTACCTGTAGCTCAGTTCTAGTTGTTGGAAAATTACATTACTGTTTCACTCAATGTGAAATGTCATTTAAGAATGAGCCTTTGTTTTTGCAATTCTTCCTCCTCCTCATTCGCTCACTTCCCAGTCCGTTCCTCACTATTCCTCCCCGCAGCAAATTCCCCTTCTCTCCCCACTTCTTTTCCTCTTATCTCTCCCTGGTTCTTTTCCCCATCTCTCTCCCCTGGTTCTTTTCCCCTTCTCTCTCCCCAATTCTTTTCCCCTTCTCTCTCCCCGGTTCTTTTCCCCTTCTCTCTCCCCAATTCTTTTCCCCTTCTCTCTCCCCGGTTCTTTTCCCCTTCTCTCTCCCCAATTCTTTTCCCCTTCTCTCTCCCCGGTTCTTTTCCCCTTCTCTCTCCCTAATTCTTTTCCCCTTCTCTCTCCCCCAGTTCTTTTCCCCTTCTCTCTCCCCCGGTTCTTTTCCCCTTCTCTCTCCCCGGTTCTTTTCCCCTTCTCTCTCCCTAATTCTTTTCCCCTTCTCTCTCCCCCGGTTCTTTTCCCCTTCTCTCTCCCCGGTTCTTTTCCCCTTCTCTCTCCCTAATTCTTTTCCCCTTCTCTCTCCCCCGGTTCTTTTCCCCTTCTCTCTCCCCCGGTTCTTTTCCCCTTCTCTCTCCCCGGTTCTTTTCCCCTTCTCTCCCCAATTCTTTTCCCCTTCTCTCTCCCCGGTTCTTTTCCCCTTCTCTCTCCCTAATTCTTTTCCCCTTCTCTCTCCCCCAGTTCTTTTCCCCTTCTCTCTCCCCCGGTTCTTTTCCCCTTCTCTCTCCCCGGTTCTTTTCCCCTTCTCTCTCCCTAATTCTTTTCCCCTTCTCTCTCCCCGGTTCTTTTCCCCTTCTCTCTCCCTAATTCTTTTCCCCTTCTCTCTCCCCCGGTTCTTTTCCCCTTCTCTCTCCACCGGTTCTTTTCCCCTTCTCTCTCCCCCGGTTCTTTTCCCCTTCTCTCTCCCCCGGTTCTTTTCCCCTTCTCTCTCCCCCAGTTCTTTTCCCCTTCTCTCTCCCCCGGTTCTTTTCCCCTTCTCTCTCCCCAGTTCTTTTCCCCTTCTCTCTCCCCCGGTTCTTTTCCCCTTCTCTCTCCCCAGTTCTTTTCCCCTTCTCTCTCCCCCGGTTCTTTTCCCCTTCTCTCTTCCCGGTTCTTTTCCCCTTCTCTCTCCCCGGTTCTTTTCCCCTTCTCTCTCCCCCGGTTCTTTTCCCCTTCTCTCTCCCCAGTTCTTTTCCCCTTCTCTCTCCCCCGGTTCTTTTCCCCTTCTCTCTTCCCGGTTCTTTTCCCCTTCTCTCTCCCCGGTTCTTTTCCCCTTCTCTCTCCCCGGTTCTTTTCCCCTTCTCTCTCCCCAATTCTTTTCCCCTTCTCTCTTCCTGGTTCTTTTCCCCTTCTCTCTCCCCAATTCTTTTCCCTTTCTCCCCCCACTTCTTTTCCCCTTCTCCCCTCCACTTCTTTTCCCCTTCTCCCCTCCACTTCTTTTCCCTTTCTCCCCCACAGTTCTTTTCCTCTTCTCCCCCCACTTCTTTTCCCCTTCTGTCCCCTCTCCCAGTTCTATTCCCCTTCTTTCCCTCCAGTTCTTTTCCCCTCTTCCCCCCAGTTCTTTTCCACTTCCCTTCCCCCCAGTTATTGTCCCCTTCTCTCCCCCCCACCCCCGTTCTGTTCTCCTTCTCTTCCCTCTTCTCCCCCCAGCCCTCCACCCCCACCCCCCCCCCCCCGAGTTCTATTCCCCACTTCCCTTGCAGGTTATTTCCACATAACTGTGCTTTTTTGCTGGAGCACGCTTCAGATCAGCTGTTCTTAAAAGCATATTAGAAACAGTTGTGGAAGATCTGTTCTACATTTAGCAGGACTGTAGCACAAATTGGTCAAATGATCACCACATTCCCAGAGTTACTGTGTCCCAAAGCCTAGATTTAGATTGATGCTGGCAAAAACGGTAAAGATTGAGCTGCACTAATTTGTGAGGAATCAGTTGCACTGCCTGACTAGCCCGAGGGAAGTGTGGCTCGTGCAGCAGCACACAGCTGTGCAAGTCGTACTGTTTGTAAATGTGCTGTGGAACGTGCTGTAGAAATAAAGCAACTCCTGGTTTCTCCTCCTGATCCACAATGAAATTCTTCATCAGAGTCTCTTCGCTGTTTAACTGTAAACAGCATGGTTAGAGTCAGAGGTCAGGCAAATTGAGGGATGGAATAAAATATACATTTTTTAAAAAAAAACCTTTACAGGAATATTTAGGGTTTTATATCTTCCAACAACATTAATGTATAAAAAGACAAGCAGCAAGAGCACGAACTGTGGAATGGATCTTGCATAAGAAATAGGTGCCATAAAATAATTACTATTTATTAACATGAATGCTTTATGTTAGATTTTCCGAAGGAGACAGACACACTGTAAAAACTGTTTCGTGTGATAATATTCAGGCACGTTACCATTCATTATGTTAGCTCATCAGCAAGTCAGCCTTTGTGGAGATTGTTGGGGGAACAAGCCATTAAACAAACATCCTGGGCCGGATTTTGCTGTGAAAATAACGGTAAGGTGAACAGCGCTCACCATTATTTATGCGCAAATCAAACAGCAACTTCCGGCGAGCACACGTGCGCGGTTAAACTCGAAAATCTGAGATATGCTGCCCCTCTGTAAGCTGCGCTATAACGGCATCTCGCCGTCTGGCTCCCCATTCAAACATATCGAACGACGTGAAGTTCCTGAACTGATGTCATAGATAAGGACTAAACTCACCACAAAAAGGGCTTGTCCATTCCAGTCTAAGTACCCTTTTAACGACTTGGTAAGTCTTAATTACTGCCAAACAACCTCTGGCACTGAAAATTAACTCTTACAAGTGTGGAGTCTCATTCCTTCAGCTTTTAGTTATTGTTGGAGATTTTTTTTTAAATTTAAATAATTTTAAAAACTTTTTCTTTCTTTTACCTCTCTCATTTAATCCAATCTTTTTTCTCTCTCTTATTTCGCTGTCTGTACCTGATTTAACATTGAATTCATTATTCTAACTTACATTTTCTGGTTCAGACTCTGCGCTGCTCATTAACGATTCTTCAACCTGATTGGTTAAGGAGATACACAGTTGCTTGCCCTGTTCGCACAGGTCCCAGATGGCCTGTAGAGGGCGCCGTGCTGTTTGGATCTCCATCTTAAAGTAACTTGCCGTACAAAACCCCAGAGAAAGTCAATGGGCAAGTGCAAGTCTGAACTTGCTGTTCGTTCGCTGCTCACAGCAAATTCCGGCCTACTGTAATTACCAAAAATAAAAGCACTTCAGCACTGGCAAAATCATCAGAATGAGCTATCACCGAGTCACCGTTACTGAGCTCCATTGTCACTGGCCTGAACAGCTGACCCTAACCCACTAACCCATCAACCCACACAGAGGGAAGGTGTCTTCTCTTGTCTTCTCCTCAGCTCCAGTCTTCATTGCAATATTTTGTGTAGTAGTTTTACCATTATTTGCTATTGTCACATTGGGGAGTGTTCTGGCAGGCTGATTTCCTGGAAGAGCTGGGAACAACCTCTTCCAAAAACTGCCCTCAAATGCCCTGGGTTCTGATGCGACAGACACTGCATCTGTTGCTTCATTAACTTTTCTCGTGGGTTTTTTTGCCTGTCAATTTTTAGTTCTAGTTTGCACAATGCAAATCTTTTGGAAGATGAGGGAATGTCATTCTTAGGAATGTAACATTTGGTTATTTGGCAGCTCAAGTATCGGTAAGATGTAGAGTGTAGTTCCTTCTACAATATGCTTTAACTACACACCTGAACATCAGCTCAACTGGATCTGCATGATCTTGCCATTCCTACATCAACTACCCATGTAGTGACTGAGAGAGGCCGACAATTTAGTCGCACATTTGTGTTGTCAATTCATCCACACCAGATTTCCCCAAATTTATTTCAGTTAGGATGCTTATAGCCTGCAGAGAGGGGAGACGTTCACCCCATCCAGTCCAGGCCAGTCTTCAAATGATAATCACCCTTAAATCTGAAGGTGATCTCAACCCCACTTTCCTTTCTTCTCCCGCTATCCCTTCCCTGCTTTCTCCAGGAACAAATTCAATTACTTTTCAACCCCAATTATAACATTTCCTTCAATGGCCTCTCCTAATTCCTCATTAGTAATTTTAGCCTAACCCACCTGGCAGGAAACTGACAGGATCAGATCGACCGCCTCAGTGGAACAGACGGGGTATACAACAGGGGGCCGAATCAATCCCATCAGTTTTCCACCGGGTGAGTTAGGTTAAAATTACCTTCCATATATACGTGTGTGATCCCTTGTGTTGAATAGCCCTGTTCAAACTCCCCATTTGCTCCCTAATTTTCTAAGTTTCTGTAAAACATTTTTTTTTATTCGTTCATGGGATGTGGGCATCGCTGGCAAGGCCAGCATTATTGCCCATCTCTAATTGCCCTTGAGAAGGTGGTGGTGAGCCGCCTTCTTGAACTTCTGCAGTCTGTGTGGTGAAGGTTCTCCCGCTGTTAGGTAGGGAGTCCCAGGATTTTGACCCAGCGACGATGAAGGAACGGCGATATATTTCCTAGTTGGGATGGTATGTGACTTGGAGGGGAACGTGCAGGTGGTGTTGTTCCCATGTGCCTGCTGCCCTTGTCCTTCTGGGTGGTAGAGGTCGTGGGTTTGGGAGGTGCTGTCGAAGAAGCCGTGGTGAGATGCTGCAGTGCATCCTGTGGTTGGTACACACTGCAGCCACACTGCGTCGGTGGAGAATGTGCACTCTGCACAAATAGTTCAGAATTTCACGATTAGTATGACCTGTTCTCGCCTCTCACCCCTAATCAGTGAAGATAGTGGAGGCAATCACTTCACTACATTAAATTCACCCAGTCAGACGGTTATCGATCTCATACTGTATTTTACTTTGGCACTAAAAAGGAAGGTCAAGACAATATAGAAAACAGATCTGTGCTTTCCTAGGATGCAACTGCAATGAAATGAGCAAATATAATGGTGATCCTCCTCTATCTACAGTTCCTTGTTCTTTCACTGTCAACCTGTCCAAGTATATGTGCTGGATGTTACCCTGAGGTTTCACTCTTTATTTTTATAGGGACAGTGGCTGTTAAAAACAGCAGCATTGATTTGGGAGATGTGGACATCGGTCGAAGAGTGTCACAGGAAGTGCCTCCAGGAATGTTCTGGAGATCCCAGTTATACATTGATCGGCCACAGTTCGTCAAGTTTAATGTCTCACTGGGGAAGGATGCACTTTTTGGTTTATACATAAGGAAAGGCCTTTGTCCTTCACACACTCAGGTAAAGATGCAATTTTCTTCTAGTAATTTATTCTTTTTTTTAAAAGACTTGTTATGAAACTTCTAAATTGAAAATGACAGGCCTAAGTGATAAAGAGTGCTTGCTGCTGAGAGAACAGTGGGTGGGGGAGTGCGCTTGCTGTTGTGGGGACAGTGGAAAGGAGTGCATTTGTTGCTGTGGAGAGAGTGGTGAAGATCATGCTTGCTGCTCTCAGGATAATGCTGAGGAGTACGCTTGCTGGTTTTGGGACAGTGGTGAGAAGCAAGCTTACTGCTCTGAGGACAGTGGTAAGGAGTGTACTTGCTAATATCAGGATTGTAGTGAGGAGTGCACTTGGTGCTCTCAGGATAATGGGAGGAGCGTGCTTGCTCGTCTCAGAATAATGGTGAGGAGTGTGCTTACAGCTGTGGGGACAGTGACGAGGAGTCAATTTTCTTATGGGGACAATGATGAGGGCATAAGGTGTGAGGAGCATGCCTAGTTTGGGGTTAATGATGAGCAGTGTGCCTGCTGTTCTCAGGACAGTTGCGAGGAGTGTGCCAGCTGTGAGAACACTGTTGAGGAAACGTTTGCTGCTCTCGGTAGTGGTGAGGAGCATCCTTGCTGCTTGCAGGACTATCATGAGGAGCTTGCTTGCTGCTGTCAGAACATCGATACGGTGTGCACTTGCCATTCATGGGACATTGATGAGGAGCGTGCTTGCTGCTCACAGGACAGTTGCAAGGAGAACTTGATGTGGGGACATTGTTAAGGAGAATGCTTGCTGCCCTTGGGACTGTCATGAGGAGCTTGCTTGCTGCAATGGGAACAGAGGTGACACACAGACGATAAATTGAAGCTGTCACACTTTGTCAGAAAGAGGTGAGAAGTGCGCAGTCATTTTTGTCACTATGTTCTGCAACTTTAAAAAGGAAACAAGCCACCGTTTACAGTGACATTATGGCAATATTGCATGAATGCATGAGAAAGGCTTTAAATGTGTGAGTCTTGTACACAATAAACGAGACCTGACAAGGCTACTCATTACGTATAAATAATGTCTTGCACTTCTGCACCACAGACTCTCAATCCTGAAAACTGTTATAAATCCAGTTGTTTGCTTGAAAATGCAACATTCTGAGGATCGCTGCAGATTCAGATTTTATTGACATTCCTCTCGCAGATGTTCTAACATGTAAAGGGGGTGTCAGCCCAAGGAAAGATTTTTAAACATAAGGAGTGAGACTATAACACAAGGTAGTAGTTCAAAAAGTAACAGAAAGTGTCATTGAACATTTTCAATAAAAAAGAAAGAAAAATTTGCATTTATATAGCACCTTTCATGACCTCATTACAGCCAATGAAGTTATTTTTGTGTAGTCACTGTTGCAATGTAGGAAACGCGGCAGTCAATTTGTGCACAGCAAGGTCCCACAAACAACAATGTGATAATGACCAGATAATTTGTTTTTAGGTATTGATTATGCTTGTACCGCTCCTAGAAAATAGGCTAGTAAACCAAATGTAGGACTCCCTCATTTTGTTGTCTGATCCCACACTTCTATGAAGCACTAACTCATGCTGAGATACAGTTCTACGCATGCTGGAACTCTCCTGACACCTCACCCAAGTTGACATTCTTCATATGTGAGTGTAACCCAAGACAGTGAGGTTCGACAGCGTGTTCATCCATGGGGGCCATCACAGCTAAACCTGATTTTGAACTCACCCAATATCAGCATGTGCACTTCCAATGATTGGGACTGATAGCCCAACATATCACATTGTGGCTCAGTAAAAGTAGGCACAACTTGAGAAAGCAATCTGTTTTGTTTATCCATTAATTTCTATTAAGCAAGCTCCGTCAAGTAATATGTCCCGAGAGAGCTTCAGAAAACCTTAGTCCAAAATCAATGCTTGCAGGGAACTGTTCCCATAAAGCATCAATGGGCCTGTTACATTTTAGGCTTTTTGTAGATATTTCTTTTGTGCTCTGTGCCAAAGATCGCTCCTTTTAAGCGAGTCCTCACTCCCTACAAACCAAGGTGTGCCTTTACATGTCCAATATTTGGTAAGGCAGGATTGCTTAAGTGTCGAACAGAGACTCGTGTTACTGTATTTATTTTACTGTATATGACCTGAGCCCTCTTGAGAGTTCCTAGACTTCAGAGAGTAGAAGAATAAACAAGTGATCAGTTTGCGGGTTGGGCTATAAACTACAGAACAAGCTTTATTCAGGTTTTCCTGCACTTGCTGCGGCCTGACCAATTTAGGAGAGGGATTCTGAAACAGGCGTTAAGTCCCGCTTTAACATATGCAAGGGGCCTAATGCTTGTTTTATGTGGCTTCCAATATGGAGTCAGACATATTTCAGGCGTCCTTGGAATATGGAACATAGTCCTGCAAAATTGGTTATTTTTTTGCCCATTTTACACCCAAAAAATGGTCAAAACAGGGTCCAGTTTCCCTGCCAATGCCTTTGAAGTGATATTTTGCAAACCACACTGCAATATATATCTTCTCCAGCCTGGAGAATGCAATCAGATAGTAACCAAATGTAAAGTGACCCATCTCATAGATATTAGAAATATATAACATTTCTTATGAGTTAAATTGTGACAGATCCCAAATTTATCAGATGTCTTCTCTTCCAGTCTGGACTATCTCTATAAACCAGAAACGTGTGAAGAAAGTGTGCTGCCTCTTACCAAACATTCCTATTAATTGACCACCAGCTTCCCAAACCCTGCTTCGTATTTCTTATTCCCTTCTTGTAAATTCCTCCGTATTATTTTCTTTTGTCAATGTCAATATATGACAGTGTCCATCTCCTTCCATCCCCTCTGGCTATTGTTTAACACCTCTGGGAAAAATGCATTGTTACGCTGAGAGATGATGAGACGTTTGAGAAGGTCATTGAGTTGAAGCTGCAAAATGTGTTGCAGGAGCAAAAGAACATTGTACATTGTCAGCACAATGTAGTCAGACCTCAATGTGACAAATTGTTGGGATTGGATTTTTCTTATTAGATATTCAGGCTCCTCTCATGACTACTGTGGACCTTCTAATAGGAAAAGAGAAGACTGATCGGTGACCTGACAGAGATCTTTAAAATTCTGAAGGGGTTCGATAGGGTAGACGTAGAGAAGATGTTTCCATTTGTAGGGGAATCCAAAACTGGGGGCAGGAACTATAAAATAGTCACTAATAAATAATCCATCATAAAGTCAGAAGTGGGGATGTTCGCTGATGATTGCACAGTGTTCAGTTCCATTCGCAACCCCTCAGATAATGAAGCAGTCCATGGCTGCATGCAGCAAGACCTGGACAACAGCCAGGTTTGGACTGATAAGTGGCAAGTAACATTCGCGCCAGGCATGACTATCTCCAACAAGAGAGAATCTAACCACCTCCCCTTGACATTCAACGGCATTACCATCGCCAAATCCCCTACCATCAACATCCTGGGGGTCACCATTGACCAGAAACGTAACCGGACCAGCCACATAAATACTGTGGCTACAAGAGCAGGTCAGAGGCTGAGTATTCTGCTGCAAGTGACTCACCTCCTGACTCCCCAAAGCCTTTCCATTATCTACAAGGCACAAGTCAGGAGTGTGATGGAGTACTCTCCACTTGCCTGGATGAGTGCAGCTCCAACAATACTCAAGATGCTCGACACCATCCAGGACAAAGCAGCCCACTTGATTGACACCCCATCCACCACTCTAAACATTCACTCCCTCCACCACCGGCGCACTGTGGCTGCAGTGTGTATCATTTACAAGATGCACTGCAGCAACTCGCCAATGCTTCTTCAACAGCACCTCCCAAACCCGCGATCTCTGCCACCTAGAATGACAAGGGCAGCAGGGATATGGGAACAACACTACCTGCACATTCCCCTCCAAGTTTGTGGTATATATTAATCATTTGGACTTGAATGTAGGGAGCATGATTGGCAAATTTGCAGACGGCACAAAAATTGGCCGTGTAGTTGATAGTGAAAAGGATAGCTGTAGACTCCAAGAAGATATCAATGGGTTGGTGGAATGGGCAGAAAAGTGGCAAATGGAGTTCAACCCAGAGAAGTGTGAGGTAATGTAGCTTGGAGTGCATGTGCACAGGTCCCTGAAGGTGGCATTACAGGTAGATAAGGTTGTGAAGAAGGCATACGGAATGCTCTCCGTTATTAGCTGAGGTATAGAATACAAAAGCAGGGAAGTAATGATGGAACTGTATAAAATGCTGGTAAGGCCACAGCTGGAGTATTGTGCGCAGTTCTGGTCACCACATTACAGGAAGGACGTAATTGATCTGGAGAGAGTGCAGAGAAGATTTACAAGAATGTTGCCAGGGCTTGAAAATTGCAGCTACGAGGAGAGATTGGATAGGCTGGGGTTGTTTTCCTTGGAGCAGAGGAGGCTGAGGGGTGACTTGATTGAGGTGTACAAAATTATGAGGGGCCTAGATAGAGTAGACAGGAAGTACCTGTTTCCCCGAGCGGAGAGTTCAAGAACTAGAGGACATAGATTTAAGCTGATTGGCGGAAGGATTCGAGGGGACATGAGGAAAAACGTTTTTTACCCAGAGGGTGGTGGGTGTATGGAATTTGCTGCCCGAATTGGTGGTAGAGGCAGGGACCCTCAACTCTTTTAAAAAGTACCTGGACCTGCACCCAAAGTGCTGTAAGCTGTAGGGCTATGGACCGTGTGCTGGAAGTTGGGATTAGAATGGGCACCTGGTTGTTCTTCGAGCCAGCGCGGACGTGATGAGCCGAATGGCCCCTTTCTGTGCTGTATTTTTTCTATGGTTCTAAGTCACACACTCCCGGTAGCTCGGGAACGGAATTTGCGGCGGGGACCAAAGAAAATGACTTCGGTCTTCTCAATATATAGTTGGAGGAAATTTTTGCTCATCCAGTACTAGATGTCAGACAAGCAGTGTGATAAATGAGAGACAGTGGATGGGTCGAGGGAGGTGGTTGTGAGGTAGAGCTGGGTGTCATCAGCGATCGTGTGGAATCTGACATTGTGTTTTCGGATGACGTCTCCGAGGGGCAACATGTAGATGAGAAATAGGAGGGGGCCAAGGATAGATCCTTGGGAGACTCCAGGGGTAGTAAACTGGATAAGAAAGGAAGGCCATCGAGTTTCCTTGGTGATTCAGTGGCTAAGTTCACTGCCTGGTGTGTTGCTGAGACATGGGGGTAAGTTTCAACTTTGCCGCCTGGGCGGTAACCTGGCGGAGCAGATTGCCCACTTGTTCTGGAGCTCACCAGATTTTAATGGAATATAAATTAGGTGAATTCTACAACAGGTGGGTGATCCGCTTCATCAGATAATCGCCCATCCGACGAAGTTGAAATTTACTCCTAGACAGTCCAGAAGGCCCCACGTTTAATCTTTCATCTGTGCTGATCACCCGGGCATTAACCGTGGCTCAGTGCTAGCACTCTCGCCTCTGAATCAGAAGGTTGTAGGTTCATAATCCCATTCCAGAGATTTGAGCAAGTAATCTAGGCTGACACTCCAATGCAGTACTGAGGGAGTACTGCACTATCAGAGGTGCTGTTTTTCAGAGGAGACATTAAACCGAGGCCCCATCTGCTCTCAGGTGAATGTAAATGATCCCATGGCAATATTTCGAAGAAGAGCAGGGGAGTTCTCCCTGGTGTCCTGGCCGATATTTAACCCTCAACCAACATCACTGAAACAGATTATCTGGTCATTATCTCATTGCTGTTTGTGGCACCTTGCTGTATGCAGAATGGCTGCTGTGCTTCACTACATTATAACCATGAATACAATTCAAAAAGTATTTCATTGGCTGTAAAGCACTTTGGGACATCCTGAGGTTGTGAAAGGCACTATATAACTGCAAGTTCTTTGTTTCTTTATATCAACCAGGTGGCAGTAGGGGTGGAGGGAGTGCAGTAACTCCTGATTTGTGCTTTATTTTTTCTGACCCTGTCTGCAGGGATTCCTTTGGTTTCCCTTCAGTACTTCCTAACTAATTATTACTCAGCACACAATCATATAATAACAAGTACCATGTGGAATTTTGAAATAAAAATCAAATGTGAATGATTAATACAGTTGGTATTTTTTTTCTCGGGATCCAGATGGCATCAAAAGTTGTGAGAGAAAAACTTGAATAGTTTGTGGATATCATCTGAAGTCTAAGATTAAATAGTAGCTTCACAGTAACTCTTTGTCGTCTGTCATTTTTGTAATGCATACTAATAGATGGAATAAAATATAAACAGTGCTAATCACAGTTAAAAGTAGCAATGATATCACACTGAATAAAAAGCAAGCGATCTAATTGTGTCCCCATTGCTGTAGAATAATACTCTCACAAGATCTACAGGAGGGTAACCGTTATTATGTGTTATCTAGGGTTAGCTTGGCTCACTTGGTAGCCATGTCTCCTCTGAGTCAGAAAATTGTGGGTTCAAGTCCCACTCCATGACTTGAACATGTAATCTAGGCTGGAACTTCAGTGTAGCACTGATTGAGTGCTGCATTATTGGATATGCCATTCTTTAGATTAAGACTTTCAACTGAGGTCCGACCAGCTTGTTCTGGTGAGTGTAAATGGTCTCATGGTACTATTCAAAGAACATTAGAGAGTTCTCCTGGTATCCTGGCCCTCATTTGCCATTTGTGGGACCTTGCTGTTCAAAGATTGGCTGCTGTCTTTGCAAAATGGACAGTGACTGCATTTTTAAAAGTAATTCATTGAATGTGAAGCATTCCTGAGATATGTGATAAAACAATAAAAAATTCAAGCTCTTTATTTATGAGGCAGTATTCTAATCATGGGTACTTCCAGGTATCTGTTGCTTTTTGATCATTTTTACCATAGT
Organism: Heptranchias perlo; assembly: GCF_035084215.1. Classification (NCBI taxonomy): domain Eukaryota; kingdom Metazoa; phylum Chordata; class Chondrichthyes; order Hexanchiformes; family Hexanchidae; genus Heptranchias; species Heptranchias perlo. The sequence continues at coordinate 22,268,203 of NC_090338.1, forward strand.
TTGCGGAGAGCAGTTGTGCTTCACTTTCCTACTTATAAAGATGGCCATTAATGGTGAGACACGTCAACGGAAATAAAAATTGGGAGAGATGTACAATGGGCTGCCGATTCACTAACACCCGTTTTACACTATTGCACAAAGTCAAAATTACCTCCTTTGTGTGGTTGAAGTATAATGACATCTACATAGAATGATTAATAATCTGACGCAATCACTCTGATTATCAAGTGATAATCATCAGATTAATTGGAAGCAAACACTCTGTATATTATGAAAGAATTACTTAGCAGTTCTAAAGCAGAATTAGAAGTGAGTTAAGAGTTTGCTAGCTGATTATAGTTCAATTGCTTCCTTCAGCTACAACTCTTCAATTAAGATGATTGTTAAGAGGATTAACACATTTATGAAGGTAAATTTGAGCTGATTTGAAGCAGATTTTACACTGCAACTGTTTTCGTTTTTTTTACTTTCTGCTTTCAGTATGATTTCATGGAGCGTCTTGATGGCAAGGAGAAGTGGAGCATGATGGAATCACCACGCGAGCGGAGAAGCATCCAGACATTGGTCATCAACGAAGCTTTATTTGTACAGTACCTGGATTCAGGAACATGGCATCTTGCTTTCTACAATGATGGGAAGGAAAAGGAACTGATCTCCTTCAATACTGCTGTCCTAGGTGAGCAGATCTGGTGTGGTACTCATGTACAGTATATGGACTTCCTAAGATACAGTAAAATTTGGAGCATGAATGACTCCTCTGTTTCTTTTTCTTTAATTGCCATTTCTAGGTACCAACATGTTTGCAACATAAATGTAACTTTTATCAGTGCTGAGGACCAGACCTACTGGAAGACAGTGTCCATGTGCTCTCATCACCTGCCACAAGCCCAGTTTGGCAGCTATACCCCTCAGGAGAACTGATTCATCAACTGAGGCAGGGCAGTAGGTGGTAATCAGCAGGAGTTTTCCTTGCCCATGTTTGATCTGAAGCCATGAGACTTCATGGGGCACAGTCAATGTTGAGGACTTCCATCCAACTGTACACCACTATGCCCCTACCTCTGGTGGGTCTGTCCTGCTGCTGGGACGAGACATACCCAGGGATGATGATGGAGGAGTCTGAGACATTGGCTGATAGATATGATGCTGTGAGTATGACTATGTTAGACTGTTGCTTGACTAATCTGTGGGAGGGCTCTCCCAACTTTGGTACCAGTCCCCAGATGTTAGAGAGGAGGACTTTGCAGGGTTGATTGGGCTGGTGTCCTGATCCAAACCTGGTTGTAGCCTTGTGGTCTGTCCAGTTTTAATTTTGTTATTCTTTGTAGCGGTTTGATACAAATGAGTGGATTGCTAGACCAACTCAGAAAACAATTAAGAGTCAACCACATTGTTGCGGGACTGGAGTCACATATAAGCCAGACTGGGTAAGGACAGCAGGTTTCCTTCCCTAAAACACATTAGTGAAACAGTTGGATTTTTACGACAATCTGATAGCTTCATGATCACTTTTAAAAAAGAATTCCAGATTTTTTTTAACTGAATTCATATTCTCAAACTGCCAAGGTGGGTTTATGAAATCACATTCTCTGGTTTACTAGTTCAATAACATAACCACTATACTACCATACTGGTCTGAACTTTATGCAGAGTTAAGAGTTGCTGAGGGAAAAAGAGGTCTTTGGTATGAAAAGGTTGGTAACAGCTTTAGCAATGGAGGAGATCTGGGAGTTCCATTTGAAGTCAGGAGAACTAGTAAAGAGCTGGTGATAGCTGAAGGAGGACTAAAGGTAAAGCCATTAATGGTTGAAGTTATTAGATTTGTGAAAGACAGAAAGAAACTTTGAACAATTAAAATAAACAAGATTTTCAATTTCTAACTAAAAAGCACTGAGGAGATCAAGATATAAGGGAAGAAATTACTTTAAATTGGTTAGCTCCTTTGGTAAAATAGTGGAGAAAGGAATTTAAAATGAGTGTGTTAATCATTCATAGGTTAACCTTACTGATAGTAATTTCTACCCAATTGTGATTAATCCATTGCAGAGCAAGAAGACCAGGGAAATTATGTTCACTGAGGGCATGCGATGCAATAAAAGTAGAGAGTGAAATCATCAGCAAGAGAGAGTGGATAACATTGGGTGATAAGTGGAGAAGGTCACTGATATGAAGGAAAAACAGTGTGAAAGAGAAAACAGATCCCTGGGGAACCCTTTGGTTAACAGAAAAAGAGTCAGAGTATGAGCTATTAATTACAGCACAGCTAGAACCATTGGAGGGGATTTGTTGGAGGGTTGCATGATAGTTGCATCTTGCTTAGAAGTGCACAGTATCAGACCATGTCATACACTTTGGAGCTGTTCACGACACTGATGAATGATTCACCAAAGCATTAAGGGGCAGAGTTATATAATTGCATAAGTTAGGCACCAAGATTGCCAGTGAAACAGCCTTGTGGAAAACGATACTACCAATAATGGAGTAAGCCAGACCTTTTATGATGGAAAATTTGGGAGTTAACAGCAGCTTTCAGGATTCTAGGGGAATCAAGGGATATGGGGATCAGGCTGGAAAGTGGAGTTAATGTTGAAGATCAGCCATGATTTTATTGACTGGCAAAGCAGGCTCGAGGAGCCGTATGGCCTACTGCTGCTCCCATTTCTTATGTTCCATAAGTTAGAGAAGTATTGATGTAAGAACAACAGGGTGGTGGCAGGAAGGGTAAGAGAGATCAACTTTCATAGAGATAGGGTGAAGATGAGTACATTTCTAAGGAGAAGGAAAGTTCATTTGGAGTGGATTCATGTTAAATCCAGGGGTCTGAAAACATACTTCTACACCCAGGAATCTGCCACAATCTATTCTGAGTTTTTTTTTGACAGAAGCATATTGTGTCTTTTTTTTCCCCCTTGTCATGTTTTCTAAAAACTGGCATTAGTGTTTCTGTGGCACTGATTATCCTTACCCAAGGAGTTATTGGCTTCTTTAGGTGCCTGAAATATTGCTAACCAGCACCCACTGCTCTTGAGATATCTGTTTCCGATAAGCAGGATGCCACGCTCTCAATGCCAAATACTCCTAACATCTAACTTCAAAAGCCAGGATTTAAATAACACCCTGAAGACTTAAAGGACATTTGGAGCGGTGTTGCTTCTGCATCAGGGGTTGCTCAATGACATCAGTAGAAATTAGGTGTTATTTTAAAGTGATGGAGTCCATGACAACGTCCATTGGATTTAACAATGTTTTAATTATCCATCACAATGTAATATGGATAGTTCGCTCTGATACTCTGGCCTTGAAAATCCTCAGGCTGTGATCCTGGGATTACTCCCACCAGTGTCCTCCAGCATTAACCCTTCCAGAGTTTGGGGTCAGTGGGAGCACATCTAATTTGCATGGGGCAGGCAGGTGCAAATGTCAGTGCAGTCCTTTCTCCGACACCTGCCTGCTCTATGTAGCCACATTCTCCTGGGGCCGATCAATAAATTTATTTTTCTTCAGGAGCCCAGGCCTTTTGGTGGAGCCCATGTGCTCATCTGGAGGCTGGTATGCCTCATCTCACTGGGCATGTAATATGCTTGGTGCCAAATAAACTAGGGAAGTGGTACTTCCCAGCATTACACTGGGAATACAGCAGAACCCCCAAGGGTTCTCAGCCTCAATTGCAAATTGAAGAGTAAATGGAAGAGGGAGCACAGCTGAGTCCCATGGCAATGGAACACTAAGCAAGTACTTCAATAAAAATTCAACAATGGCAATGGTGAAGAGGCTACATTTGGCCTGGCATCACTTGGCTCGTAAGGGGTAAAGATCAGGCAGGGTTCCAGAGTGCAACAATTTTCATAAAAAATTTACTCTTGTATGAGTCACCATTTTCAGGACAGGAGGTGGAAATTACTTTAAAAGTGAATGTTTGAACAAAGACTGGAAACAGTGACCTCTTAACATACAATGAAGAATGTTACCTGTGCTCGCTGACCTACATTGGCTCCGGGAACGCCTCGATTTTAAAATTCTCATCCTTGTTTTAAAATCCCTCCATGACCTCACCCCTCCCTATCTCTGTAACCTCCTCCTGCCCTAAAACCCTCTGAGATCTCTACGCTCCTCCAATTTTGGACTCTTGCGCATCCCCGATTTTAATCGCTCCACCATTGGCAGCCGTGCCTTCAGCTGCCTAGGCCCGAAGCTCTGGAATTCACTCTCTAAACCTCTCTGCCTCTCTACCTCTCACTCCTCCTGAAAGACACTCCTTAAAACCTACCTCTTTGACCATGCTTTTGGTCACCTGTCCTAATATCTCCTTATGTGACTCGGTGTCAAGTTTTGTTTGATAACGCTCCTGTGAAGCGCCTTGCGTTGTTTTACTACATTAAAGGCACTATATCAATGCAAGTAGTTGTTGAAGTCTAGATCAGCGATTATTTGCTCCGCATGGTAAGTGTAACGTTTGTAAACTAATGCTCCACCTCCAGTCAGGGCTGATCCCTTGCCGACTGTAGCCAGTGGTATTGGATCTTGAGTGTTTTGTGGAGCTTGCTGACACCTAATTGTTTTCATTTACATCGGTCAATAAATAATCACTGTGACTCTTGCATCCTCCTGGTCCTGGTTTATCTCTGCCCCAGTTTCCAGTGGTGCAGTTTGTCTTTCACTGGAGGAAAAAAAAGATGTCTTATTTTCAGTTGTCACTAATCATTTCAATCCTCTGTTTAAAATTTAATATTCAATCCCTGCTAAAACAAGATGAAATTTTAAGCTATCAAGACTGAGAGCGATAGATTTTTGTTACCAAGGGATATGGAGAAAAGCTATATAAATTGAGCTGATATATAGATCAGCCATGATCTAATAGAATGACAGAACAGGCTCGAGTGGTTGAATGGCCTACTCCTGTTCCTATTTTCAAACAGTTGCTGTTATAATCGCCTGAAATTTTGTGCAAAGTTATGATTTAATTTTTTTATATATGTATTGCCCATGCTGCTCTCCTTCACTTTAAATTTTGAAGTAAATGCCACACAGTGTGGCGTTGATATTAAAATGGGTACCTAAAGTTTCCCATATGGAGAGCTGTTCATCTAAGCTATGCCATGGGATGAGGTGAGGTGAAGAGGAGGACAAAAAGAAGAAGGAAGGTGCTAACTAACAGTAGACAAGAAACTTCCTATCCCCCACAATGAGGGAAAAGAAGTCTCAAGAGAAACTATTCATCCAGTCGCTCAATCCTTCTGGCCTTGGACCACGAGCAGTATTGGCAATAGGACTGTTGTCCAGGAAGTTTTAGCTGCTGTGGAGAGATGTAACAACAACAACAACAACAACAACAACAACAACAGCTTGCATTTATATAGTGCCTTTAATGTAGTAAAACGTCCTAAGGCGCTTCACTGGAGCGTTATCAAACAAAATTTGACATCGAGCCACATAAGGAGATATTGGGATAGGTCAAATAGGTAGGTTTTAAGGAGCATCTTAAAGGAGGAGAGGGTGGTTTAAGGAGGGAATTCCAGAGCTTCGGGCCTAGGCAACTGAAGGCACGACCACCAGTGGTGGAGCAATGAAAATTGGGGATGTACAAAAGGCCAGAATTGGAGGAGCATAGAGAACATGGAGGGTTGTCGGGCTGGAGGATGTTACAGAGATAGGGAGGGGCGAGGCCATGGATGGATTTGAAAACAAGGATGAGAATTTTAAAATCGAGCAAGGAAGAATATATGAAAATGAAAAAGGATACAAACATTTTTAAAGAATATATAAACTGCAGAACATTGGCCAGTAAACTGCAAAAATTCAAGTGTGCTTAATTTTACAGCTGATGTTTGCCCATTTAACAAAAGTATGTAAGATCACCATTTACTGTTTTAAAGGAAAATAGTCGCTATTTTGGTAAAGGAGCTGACAGTTGTGTCAGTTCCATCACAAGTGGATAATTTCTGTAACCGCCACTATCCAATGTGTATTTTGTCAATGCTACACTTCTGGCATCTGTATTTAAAAAATAAGCACAGCAGTTACTTTTTGTTGTCACTGTAAAGATTTTTATGTTGTCCTTTGTTGCACAGAGGTGGGATCAATTGCAGGTTAATAACATTGGTGCTCTGTAATCTATCAGAGGTCAGTATCCTTGGGAGCCCGCTTTTTGATTGTTCACATCAGGGAGTTCTGTCATGTGAAGTGGAGAGCAGCAGAGAATAAGAAGTGTCAGGAAAGGTAGACAGAGGTAGTGAGAAAAACAGATAAGCCTGAGAAAGGATCCATACTTCTCACGACCCTCCTTCCCAAGAGGAAGTAGGCCAGGCAAAAGACACAAAGGTATTTTGTTTCCACTGATTCATCTGGTCAGGTAATGACTGCTTTAGATAGCCCATAAAAGAATTTTACATGAAAGCACTAACCAGTGTGTTACCCAAGGAATGTATACCCCAAGTGCCAGGAGGAACTGTCGGGCCATCGACAGAAGGGAGTTGAGGGATGTACAATGGCAAGAGCGTGCAAGGCCCTAAAACTGCAGACATAAACCATTGCTGTGAACCCACACCTGTGCTATAAATATATCAATTAGACAGAAGTGGGTTACAAAGCTGTAATAAAATCAAGACATTCTAACACAAGACTGGTGCTTGAGTGTTTATAAGCAGTTTACTTAATTCATCTGAGCCCCATGATTGTGTCATAGCTCACAATGCCTTTCAACCTATTCCTTTACATAAATATATTTGCTATAATCTGTTGAAGAAGGGAGAGAAGGATACACTTAGTAATTATAAATCAGTTGTGGGTTCATTGTTAGAATACATAATTTGAGATCAAATTAGTGAGCATTTACAGATGCATGGGATAATCAAGGACAGCAAATCATGTTTGACAACTTTAATAGAGTTTTTCACAGAAATGACTGATTGTATAGATAATTTGGTCCTCGAGCCTCATCTATTTATTCGGGGGGAGCTGCTGGCGTCTGTCGTGCCTCCACTGAATTTCATACACATACACCTGAGCACATAGCACACTTAGATGGTTACCCAGCCATGCCAACACCTCATGCATAAAGTTGCCCATATACACACCTATACCTCCACTAGTCCACTGTGGACCAGGCCCCTTCTAAGTTTTCATTCTCTGGCATGGCTGTACTGAAGATATTTCTGATCTACAGTTGATTTTTTTTTTAGTCAGCAGCACTTCACAAGTTCTATGAACCCCTCACATTCAGGTCTAAGGTCTGTAGAACCTGTTCTGTGCTTAGGCAGTTCACTTAGAATGTGATCCCAAATCATTTCTGCAGTCAGTACAGGCGATCTAAGTCATGTTCTTCATGGATACTGCTTTGTTAGGATCAGAGTGGTTCACTTACTGTTGAAGATTTCAGAGGTTGACAGCACCATCATACTGTGATAAAAGACTCAGGTAGCAGTCCCTTTTGACTGCAGATGCCTGCTTGCTGAGGGAGGCAAAGCAAGTTAATGTAATGGACAGGTCCGAGCCACAGGACGAAACCATGACGGCACAGCAGTTGGGCAAGAAGAGAAATACAAAGAGCAAAATACTGTTCAGAATCTCTGCAAAGAGCATTCATTACTAGTCATTAAATATCCACAGAGAGGATATAATGGTTTAAATAAGCAATACGTCTTGTTAAATATGAAAAAGCAGTTGAGAATTGGCAAAGAGGCAACAAAACATAGGATTTATTTTGTGACAGGTGATTGAGTCAAAAACAAATTATGTTTTGGCATTTAAGGTTATTGCTACTGTTGTATTTAAAAAATTAGTTATAATTTGTTTTTGAAACATTAATTTCTAATTTGCTATGATGCCAGCCCCTGTAAGCTACTTTGAGACGATAGCATGATATAAATTGGAAATTAACATGAAGTACCGCTTATTTAAACCATTATTCCTCTCTGTGGATATTTAATGACTGGTAATTAAAAGTTTGTTTTGTCTTTCAATCCAATTTGTTTAATTTTAAAGGATGAGCTGGTGGTTATGAATCCAAGATTTCTATTTGAGTCACTCAGTATTCCGACTTGAACATATATCGTTGTTCCTTCCTCATCTCTCAGTCAAAAATCCTGGAATACCCTCCCCTCCCATTGTGGGAGCATCATTACCACAACAATTACAGCAGTTCATGAAGAAGGTCCATCACCGCCATTTCATGACAACCAGGGATGGATAGTAAATGTGCCCTTACTACACATCCCGAGAACAAATTGAGAAAAAGAAAACCATATCAATCTGCAGGGTGTCATCATGTAATTAGCTCAATCAGGCCTACTGCACTTACGAGTAATTTTCTTTGACACTCATGAATCAAATATTGTGCTGCAGCATCATAGCTGCAACATATTAAAGCATATTTAGGTATTGTACTTTTTGCTGCTCCCTCCCCAACGCTCCCCCTCCCACCCCCGCCCCCAATCATTGTGCAAGAGCAAAGAGAAGGCCCATTCTGAAAGAACAGCTGTTCAGGAAAGCAGTAACAGTGTGTAGGGAGGCATGCAAAGCTCCGAGGAGTGGTAATGCATGTGTTGATAGGGAAGAGAGGCTCTGAGGAAATAATCTGCATCTTTTTTCTTCATTGATTCTAATTTAAATACCAGCTTTAAAATTTTGCATTTGGTGGGGTTTGAATGGTTAATTCGAAAAAACGGAAACCCTAGCTCACAGAATTCTTCTTGAAGGCTTTTGCGTGCAGATCTGGGGCGGGGCAGAGTGCCCATCCACCACATGAATGCGCCATCCCAGATCCCAAGGTCAGAGCCATTTTCATAGTTTGGCCAGATGCCAATGGCTTTTTAGCACAAGGTAGGCGCTCGCCTCAATGGGATTGAGGGATATTGCTGCGGCAGCTTGTTGCATCATAAATAGGGCCACAGCACTTATCTTCACTCAGAGGATGGTGAACCTATGGAATTCTCTACCACAGAAGGCAGTGGAGGCCAAGTCATTAGATGTATTCAAGAAGGAGATAGATATCTTTCTTAATGCTAAAGGGATCAAGGGATATGGGGAAAAAGCGGGAAGAGAGTACTGTGTTAGACGATCAGCCATGATCATTTTGAATGGCGGAGCAGGCCCGAAGGGCCGTATGGCCTCCTCTTGCTCCTATTTTCTATGTTTTAATGCTTCGAGCACTGGCTGAAGATCAGGAGAGATTTTCAAACCCCTCCAAATGTAAATGTCACTGCCCTCACCTCTACCAGGATCAGATACTGGCAAGCAAGTGCATCTACTTCATGCAACTATGGTCCTGCCAGTCCTGCCTCTTTATGTAATGTCCACTTTGAAGGAGGTGGAGGCAAGAAGAGACCTCTCCCACTTCTGTTGGAATTTGGAAACCCAGAATAAAAGTGATGGAGGCCTCCCTGCGCCCCCCCCCCCCCCCGCCACCCAACACCATAATCAGGTCCTACCCCAAATTCAGCCCCCGCCCAAGATATCTTGTTTCATAGTTGAAAATGGCCTGTATTCTAGAATGAAAAGCTTTAATTTTCTTTCACTTTCTTTTCATGGCAGTATTTCTGTGTAGTCTTTGCTATTTTTACCTGTAATTTCTATTCCCAGCCGTGGAATTGTATGTCTAAACATCACCACATTTGGAGAAGACGGGAGAAAAGGCAAGAAATTTAGATACCAAAAGAAATTGGTTTGGGAGCTGAGTCATGCAATAGATTAGCATTTGCCCTCTGGAATCTGGCTTCACATTCAGCCATAATTCTGTGCTAATTGCTAAGTATCTGGTGGAGAATGGAATTGAAGGTTATAAAGATAAGTATAAGAAGTGATCAAATACAGTATCCAGTATGATAATTCCTGTACTGCTGAGATCTTGGAAATATCTGTGGAAAGTAGCTGATTATTCTGAATAATGTAAATTGTAACATTAGTAAGATATTCTGGACTTTCACTCAATTACCTTGGAGGCACAAGGAGAAATTTTGAAGAACGCTTTCTTAGGAGATTAGATCAGTTGAATAGAGTCCACAGTAGGACAAATTGTACGTAGTCAATGGAAGGAACAGACGTGATGGGCTAAATAGCCTTTAACACTTTCTTATGTCCTGAACTTGACATCTTCAGTCAGATACTACAAGTGTGTAGGAAATGGAAATATCATGCTGGTGCATTGGTGAGTGCTGTTCCTCAGCTGAGATTATTGCGGTAGAGTAAAGGGATTATTAACTCTACTTCTGGTTCATGCTGACCTGTCAAGGCTTGAAACTCATGCCAAAATTGAAAAAGTGTTCCATTCTCCAGCACCGACATCCATCGCCTTGATGAACATAAAAGATAATTTACTCAAAACAAATCTGAAAACAAAAATGGTTTTGGATCTTTCAGTAGAAAGATTCAGTTATTGAAAATTCACCTCAATGGAAACTGATTACTAACCATGCTTATGACATTATCAGATTCTGTGCAGGAGTGTCCTCACAATTGCCATGGCAATGGAGAGTGTGTGTCGGGAGTTTGTCACTGCTTCCCAGGATTCCACGGGGCTGACTGTGCAAAAGGTACCGTTTGATCTCTGGTTTATAACTGAAGACCACTCACATCAATTTCTGTTGCAAATATAATGGAATCTGTCCATGGACAGCAATGTGATATTAGTGAAAGGGAACTATAATTTAGAGGTAACATTAGGAATTGCAATTACTTATATTCTTAAGCTATACTTTGTTCTTAGTAATTTGTTATTGAAATAGTGCGAAGCATTGTATTCAACTATTTCTGGCAGACCTATCGGTAAGGGCAATCTTTTGGAGTATGTCCAGTCTATAACATTACTGTTAGTTGTATCGGTCTGTTCAGAGATCAGTGGTGAGCGGCTTTTTTTCAGGGGAGGGAGGGTCATAGGATTGGGAGGGCAAATAGTGCAGTCTCCACAGAGTGGTTTCTATTCTTGTTACATGATACTAATTAGCACTAAATTAGCAATCACACGTGCAGATACCATAGAAATGGCTAGTGTGGGGGAAAAAACATTTTTAGTAGGGGATGCTCTTCTAATGCGTGTTGATGACAACTGTGTAAAGGGAGCTTCACATTTTATATAAACCACGCTCTACCTCACCAGGGAATGCTCAATGCTGACACTGGTTGCAAAAATAGTTTTACATTCCTCAGAACGCTTACTATTCATCTTAATAAGCACAAAAAATCACCAAGAGAGCAAGGAATCATATATTGGAAAACCAGCAGAACTAATTCCTCCCAATTCAGCTTCAGAAGATACCAATTGTTATTCGTTTTAGACCTTCAAATGGTAGTCCAAGCATTTCTTCTAGCTGCATGGAATTGTCTGTTCAGCAGATTAATGGTCAGCACAGTCAATTTAAAATTGATAGGATAGGATAGCATGGAAACTGAATGCTACATAGATATAGATACAGATATATTGACCCAGATATAAAGTGAATAGGATTGGGTAGAAGTTGTTTTATTTCCCTGTCATTTTTCCACTTTTCCCCAAAAATCAAGCAGTTATGGTAGAAAAGAATATTTATCTTGTTGAGGGAGTTTGTTTTTGCCTGTGTGGCATTCAATTGTGAGGTATCAACATGTGAGGAGCTCAGAAATCACCCACTTCAACAGCAAAACACCTTCTCAATAGATAAATCATACTTTTAAAAGGGAAATCTCTATCACTCTCCATAGAAGTTTACAGCACCAAAGCATGCCTTTCGGTCCTTTGTACCTATCCCGGTTCTTTGCTAAAGCATTCAACAACTAATCTCATTGCCCTGCCCTCTTCCTATAGTCCTGCATCTTGCTTGGCTTCAAATATTCATCCAATTTTCCCTTAAATGATGCAATGGTCTCTGCCTCAACCACTCCCTGTGGCAAAACATCCCATGCCCCAATGACCCTCTGGCGTAAAGAAATCTCTCCTTATTTTCTTAGTGACAGTTTTAAATTGATGGCTCTCATTACTGACTCCCCAACCAGATATAGTCTTCATTATTTATCATATGAAAACACTTAATGATTTTAAAAACCTTCATTAAATCTCCTGTTATCCTTCTTTGCTCCAGTGGAAATAGTACCATAATCTTAAGTCTCTCCTCATAACTAAAATGTTGTCATCCTGGAGCATCTACAACGTATGCTTTCTATGTTTTGGTGTCCTTTCAATAATCAGGTATCCAAACTGCACATAGTATTCCAACTGCGGTCTAACCAGTTTTGTACAAATTTATCATTACTTCCTTAATGTTGTACTCTACGGCCCTATTTATAAAACCTAAAATCCTGTTGGCCTTCGTTGTGGCTTTATCTACCTTAACTCGCACTTTCAAGATATTATGGACTCAATTTTAAACTAAAATTGCGGATGCGTTGGAGGTGGGGGGTCTGTGAAAATTGCAAAAATGCAGAGCTGGTTCGAAAGCCGGCTCCAACCTGCCAACTTCCGCGTTCCCCACAGACGCACCAGTGTGCGGGCATGCTTCCCGAAACCGGAAGTCCCGCTTGCAATTAAAGCCAGCAGGATGATAGTTAAAGAACCAAATGTACCGAGGTACTTATGGCACTTTACTTGTGACGTATTAGGTAGTTGGAATGATTTCTAACTTAACTGGGCCGCATTCCCATGGTTTCCGATTCACGCCTGGTGATACCAGGCGTGAAGGGCCGGATCAGGCAAAAAGAAACAAAATAAATTAAATAAAAAACCATTGCACAGAGTTAAAACACAAAATCAACCTACCTTTCCACCCTGCTCCAATGTCCGATGTCTCCCTCTCCGATGTCACTCTCAGCTCCCGATGTCTCTCTCCAATCTCCCCCTCTTCCCCGATGTCCCTTTCCGTTGTCCCTCTCAAACCCGATATCCCCCTCCAATCTCCCACTCTTCCCCCCCGATGCCCCGATCTTCCCCTCTCCCCCAATCTTCCCCTCTCCCCCCCGATCTGCCCCTCTCTCTCTCCCCCGATCTTCTCCTCTCTCTACTCCTCCGATCTTCCCCTCTCTCTCCCCCCCCGATCTTCCCCTCTCTCTCCCCCCCCGATCTTCCCCTCTCTCTCCCCCCCTGATCTTCCCCTCTCTCTCCCCCCCCGATCTTCCCCTCTCTCTCCCCCTCCCGATCTTCCCCTCTCTCTCCCCCCCCCAATCTTCCCTTCTCTCTCCCCCCCCCAATCTTCCCTTCTCTCTCCCCCCCCGATCTTCCCTTCTCTCTCCCCCCCCGATCTTCCCTTCTCTCCCCCCCCGATCTTCCCTTCTCTCTCTCCCCCCCCCGATCTTCCCTTCTCTCTCCCCCCCCCGATCTTCCCTTCTCTCTCCCCCCCCGATCTTCCCTTCTCTCTCCCCCCCCCGATCTTCCCTTCTCTCTCCCCCCCCGATCTTCCCCTCTCTCCCCCACCGATCTTCCCCTCTCCCCCCGCCCCCACGATCTTCCATTCCTCCCCGCCCCTCCCCGCCCCTGATCTTCTGTTCCAGCGCCGATGACGTCTCGCTCTCCTTCTCTCCCCCCACCTCGGCGTTGCAGCTCCTGTCGGCAAGCCAGCCTGTCGGAAAAGGTAAGTTTTTTATTTGGGTTTGCCACACGCGCCTTCACCCCACCGCCCCGCCACCATTTCAAAATTGAGCCCCCTGTATTTGAACTGCTCGGTCTCTCTGCTTGTCCACCCTTCAGTATCTTTCCATTGAATGTATACTGCTGGTCCTTATTTTTCCTCCCAAAATCTATCACCTCACATTTATCAACATTAAATTGCATCTGCCAGCTTCCTGCCTATTCCGCTAACCTATTGCTATCATTTGTAACCAACACAACCAGCACTTAGTTAAAAACTGAAAGTGGAAACTGATTTGAATCTACCAAATTGTAAAACTATCAATGGAACATTTGGAAGAGGAACAGGATAAGGGGTGGGGTTAAAATTGACCAACAAGCAAAGCAATGATATTGATAAGTACTAAACATGGTCCATTCAGTCAATATCTTCCCAGTGCTATTTAGAAGCTAAGATGGACGAATACATCAGTTTACACAGGAGCATTGTAAAGATAATTATTTTTACAAAGTAAACCTGTTTTAAAAAGTAATAAATAACTATCTAAAGAAACGTACTTGCACCAAAATTTGATGATTTTATTTCACTCATATATCACTCGTGATTATAATTGTGTTCAACTGTAAGTGTTTGTTCTTTTAATTCAAAATGAAATATAAAAGCATTTAATAAAACATAAACAGTAGAATCCACTTGTAGCGATCATCGCTTGTGATGATCAGGCAGGATATATCAGGCTCAAATTTTAAATGCCAAGATCAGTTTGTAGAAAACATGCAGCTTTTCCATTAGTTGTACTGATCATTTTGTGCTAGTCTAATCTGAAGCCCAGCTAGACTGTCAGCACAACTCAGCTGACGGGCACTTTAAGCAGCTGCTTAATCAGCTGCTCACCTCTCATCTCAGCCTCTAGTCATAGCACCAGATTATAGTCCAACAAATTTATTTTAAAATCACAAGCTTTCGGAGATTATCCCCTTCGTCAGGTCACCTGATGAAGGGGATAACCTCCGAAAGCTTGTGATTTTAAAATAAATTTGTTGGACTATAACCTGGTGTTGTAAGATTCCTTACATTTGTCCACCCCAGTCCATCACCGGCATCTCCACATCTAGTCATAGCATCATTACTGTTATTATCAGTTGATTTTAGAATCGCTGGATATTTTTTGGTACATTATTTAGGCGGGTTAGATTAAAATTACCCCCGTATTTGCCTCAGATTTATCATGGGAGGCAAAGGTATGGAAACGAGCTGTAAAAAGCTCAAATACACCACTTACCTCTGTGAAGAAATCCACAGATCAGACTGTCGATATCCGCTCAACTGAGGAGGATTACATAAATGGTGGTAGAGAGCTAACTTAAAAAGAGAAGTGAAGTTAAGTCGTTTTAAAACAAATTGGTTTATCTAAACTGTGTTGGCTTTAGAGCAATGATAAACCTAGTTGACTGCACAATCCACCAAGGAGATATTATTGTGGGTGACCTGTGTAATATTCAGTTAATTCTGCTTGCCAAAGAAGGCCTTTTACCTTATAGGACTGTCAAATTAAAGAGTGAAAATCTTCCTCATGAGTGGATAAACTAAAGATTTCAGGGCCTTCGTCCATCGTACATTAAGTGCAGGGCCAATTCTATTTCTAAGTATTTGTTATATTCATTTCTATTAATGAGGATTGTTATAAGTTTGGACAGCAAGTTAACAGCCTCATTCTATCCTATAAGTAGCCTCTGGTCTCTTTCCAGACACACACCAACAGAGCATCCTTTTATCTGGGAGTGGAAGAAGGCCCCAAATAATGCCGACTTATAAGTTAGTCTAGAGGCAATATTTATCTTTGGGACAATTCATACAAGGACAATTTTTTTTCTGAGCATGCCAGATTAGCTAATTGTCATAGTGCAGAAAAGCAATGTTGTTACTTGTTCACTTGTGCCTGGGTGCCTGTGAATAGCTTA
Organism: Heptranchias perlo; assembly: GCF_035084215.1. Lineage (NCBI taxonomy): Eukaryota > Metazoa > Chordata > Chondrichthyes > Hexanchiformes > Hexanchidae > Heptranchias > Heptranchias perlo. Next base: position 22,283,690 of record NC_090338.1, read on the forward strand.
CGACTCGGTAAAGTATGTGAATATTGCAAATTTGCAGCAGTTGGTGGGGGGGAGGGAGACAAGATTCAGTCATGGTGATATCACATTCTTTTAGTATACAGTTAAGTTCAGACAAATGTGTACTTGATCCAAGTGTAGCATTCCAGTAGATTAAACCTCTTCCAATTTTCCCTATTGCATAGAATTTCAATGGATCAAATAGTTTCCCAGTCATTCCCATTATATAGCCATCTACAGGAAAGTTTTGCAATGCATCCATTATACACCACCAAATCACATTTGAACATTCTTAAACAAAAAGAATTTCTGCTGGGTTGTCTGACCTTATGATAAGCTGGTATTCCCCCAGAGACCACTAATCTAGAGAAACTGATGGCAGCTTTTTATTTCCAGGTTTTCTTTTTAAACTGAATTTAAATTTTCAAGGTGCCATGGTGGGATTCTTTTGGATTATTACTCCAGGCTTTTAGATTACTAATCTGGTAACATAACCAGTAGACTACCATACCCTCTTGATCTTGGTGTCCTTTTCTATAATGCTGAGCACACTAAACATAATTCACAGCCAAATCTCACCTAGGGACATCAGGGCATTTTAGATGCTCAATTAAGAAGTAGGCTTTAGTTTATTGATTTCATGTTGCTTTTGTTTGGATTGAATTGATGAAATGGATGATTAAGTGGTTTGTGGTATAAAAGTAAAAAATATATATATTTTTGTCTGCAATTTATAGAACACCTAACCCAACCAGAACATGATTTGACAAAGTTGATATATGCATTTATCAGGATTCAGTTGTACATTTTTTAAAAAATATCTACTGGGCCTCTGATGGCACAGTGAGTGAATGCATTGACTGTGTTATAAAGAACCATAAAGAGCGGAAAGAGCCAAGTTCAGTTCCTGGTCTGTCCTGAGTTAGCTGATCTTTGCCTGAGAGGCAGTGGGGGCATCCAGTTGACCTCATTGTCCCTGGACTAGGAAGGGGAATAAAATTCAGCCAGGATTCAGGCTCCCAATCACTGTCCAGTGAGCGCTGTTGGAAAGTGTGCATGCGTGGAGGTCAGAGCATCCTTGGCTGCGATGCCCTCTGCCCCCTGCAGCTTAATAGCCTGCCAACAACCACTGCCTAGGCCCACGCATGACAAATGGCTACTTGGATGAGGGACTGGAGGGCTGCCATTGCCCTTGGGACTATACCCCAGCATGAGTCCATTGCCTTCAGGAGAGGAGGAGAGAAAGGTGGAGGGGGGAAACATACCATGTAACAGATATGGTAAATATTTACATTGTTTAGGCCTTAGGCACTTCAGCAGCCCATGATGTAATACCTTGCAGCAACTTAACCCGGCAAACATGGTTATCGAACTAATTGGATATGCAAATTAAAATCAATCAAACGGTCTAAACCAAAACCCAAATGTCTTTATATGGATAAATTCCTTATCTTAAAAGGAGGAGGTTCTCCTCTGCCAGGTTGAGGTGTTTCCAGGTACAGATGTGTATAAAGCTTCATCTTTTCAGATATTGGTTCTCATTCTGAGTTTGCTGTTTTATTTTTGTTGTGCATTCTTGTTTGTTTATGGCTTTCTACTCAAGGACGACGACATTTTTCTAAATTTAAACACAAGGGTAGGTTTTCTTTTTGTATTATTTGCCTCCGTATTATTTATGTCACACTTTCCCAAGTTATTTAAATCTTCTATTTTGGTAGGACTGCATTCCACCCCCCCCCCCAACCTCACACCACACCACCCCACCCCACCCCACTCTGGCAAGGAGCACTTGTTAAAGAGCACGTGGCTAATGGTACAACCGCACTGGTACAATGAACAAGACATCAGTCAGGGAGCAGCTGTTTATTACATCCATGCCAAAATATCAGTAGTTTACATCAAACTTTCCCTCTCTCCACCCTCAAAATAACAATAATAATCCATAAACCCATGGGTAGGTGTGTGAGCCTCCTGATATCACAAATGTAATTATTTTGAGGTGACTGAATATCTACAAGCATAAACAGTGTAAGAGGCTGGTAATGCTCACATCCCCATGGATTGTTGTGTTGTTTCACCAGCACTAGTCCCAGGTCCAAATATGTCAGTGGCTAAATACATCCCCAAATGGTGGTTGCTGGCACTCAGTTGGGGTGAGAGGGTGCTCCCAAGACCCTGGGATGCCAATATTTGAGACCACAACCATGGAGGGAAGAGGGAATGAACATATTGGTCACAGAAACACTGGACTTTTTACAGTCCCATGTCATGCGCTGCCTGTACTGGTCCTGTATTTGTACCTCTCTATCAGTAACTTCCTATACCTCAGTGGTCTCAGTGGAAAAACGTGAGTACTTTGCCCACTCTGCCACTCAGTTACTGTTTGCACATAGCCTTGATCTGCTACATCTGCGGTAGATATAAAAAGTAAAAAGTACTTGTTTGTCGACAGTATTAAAAAAAAAGCGGCATGAATGAAGTATTGTTGGCAGTTAAACCCATTTACTGGTGTATAAAATTATTATCCTCATCAATCACAGATAACATCTACAAAATAATGTCAAGCAACTTTACCGAAAGTTTAATTAAACAGCTGTATATTTTAATTTGTTGATCTCTCCGGGGCTACCTGTCATGTTTTTAACATACATCAGCATCCTTTGGTTCAGTTTTTTTTTAATCCGGTTGCCTTTTAACTAAATCAATTATGATACACAGCGGATTAATTACACATTGTGAAATTTGCTGCTTACCTCAGCACAGCATTCCTGAAGGTTCATGAGGACAATGACTGCCCACACCTTCCTTCTGCTCGGACTGCCTCTTGAATTTCTGCCTTTCACTCACTTCGAACTGTACCCGTTACTTTTATTTTGTGTTGCTTCTAAAGCAAGGCCAGAAAGGCTGGGTATTGAAGCTGTCCCTGCTTGGCTGTGTAGCTGCTTCTGATAGCAGCCTTGATGTCTCTCCCACTCTCACTGAAGTGCCAGATCAATAGGCACAAAAATTACAAAGTTCAAATTGACATGATTCTGATGTCATAAGATGTCAGATTAAATCCAAAAAATGTTTTTTTTTACAGAAAATGCCTATTTGTAAATTGCAGTGAAATCCAATTGGATATCCAGATGGATGTAAAGCAGTTGCTTATAGCGTGACAAAAAATAATACTTATTTGTAAAAACTGCAACTTGGTAACAGCTTCCTTGTGTGCTATATGTGGTGATGTCATTTCCACGAGAAAATTATTTTGAATATTTTATAATCAACCAGAAAATATGAACATGGGTCTTAAAGCTACACTTTATGAATAAACAAGTGAAGAGTTGGCCAGGACCACTAGAAGCTCAATCACGGTGCAGAACATGGACAAAATGTTCACATTATCTTGAAAAGTGCGAAATGTATTCCTCCAAACAGCAAGAAAAATCTTTTTCAAAGCAAATAATCACACATTGCTGATAGAAGCATCGTACTGTAATTAGACCTTGTTACCAGCTTTGAATCCCAAGTGACAACACTCTCTGAGCACATTTCACCAGCAATCTTTACCCACAACTTTGGCTGGAATTAGCATCATGTCACTCACAGCTCACAGAGAAAGATGACTTTCATCCTCTTCACCTCTCCATCTGGACTGAATCGAAACCTTGGTCCCAGAGATGAAATGGGTTGACTTTGACACTTAGCGGTCAATTTTAACCACCCCACTCCGTGGGTACAGTGGGTGGAAGTGATTAAAATCATCCGAGTCCACGAACCGAACCAAGTGCTCGCAATTCCCGCCCGGTGATATTTTATCTTCACCGATTTTGAAGTCAGCTGAGGCTCCTGCTCCAAGCAGGCAGGGGCCTAATTTAAATCTTAAAGCAGAGTGGCCCAAAGAGGCCAAGGCAAGTTTGAAAAAATAACTTGAATGTGGAAGCTTTGTGGGCCAGGAGGAGTGGAAGTGCTCCTCGTCATCCCATAAGGATATCTTGGGCCTCCCCTGCCCCGGCTTTCCCCACCCCCCCATCACTGATTGCAATCGTTCCCGACGTCCACCCTTACTCACTTACGTTGCCTGGATTGTTTCCATGGATTCCCAGGAGCGGCTTGACCCTCCGCGACTTTCCACTCCCACCCGCCTGCTTTAACATCATTCCCACCAGCTTCAGACAGAGATCAGTTTTGGGGTATTGAAATGAGGCCCGGGAATTAAAATCTCCTGTGCTCATACCCGGGTGGCCTGGCGGATCACCCCTCGCACCCCCGATTCCCGTCCCCAAGTTAAAATCGGCATCTTAGTGTTTGTCCCACCCCTTCCCAATATATCAGTCGGTTTTCATGATTTTCGGATCCAAATTTCAGTAAAAGTATCCTTACATTGTACCTTCCATACATCATGTCCTGCTGCCTCTCAGATGTTTTCCTCAAATTTCACTTTAAATGTAATGAAAGCCCTACATTATTGCAATAAACATAAAAACATTTTAAACAAGACAGTTGTCTGTCATGAAATCTCAATATAAAAAAAGAAATCTGTTCAAGCATTAATATTACATTTGTGCTGTAATTTCAAACGTAATTTACGAATCGTCTTACTCCAGACTCAATTGGCCAGTCTAGTATCATAACCGCTACACTACGGTACCCACAGAAAATGACCCCTAATAAAAACACACTCTATATTTCAGTCTAAGAGACCATTGAGATATCAATATTTGCAACGCCCGCACAAAATGTGAATTCTTGCCAACAACTGCCCTTGCATCAATTTGTTATTCTGAGGAGGTTCCAAGTAGAGGTAGGTACAAAGGAGTAGGCCATTCAGCCCCTCGAGCCTGTTCTGCCATTCAGGTATATCATGGATGATTTGTACCTCAACTCCATTTACCCTTAGATCCATATCCCTTGATACCCTTACCTAATAAAAATCTGTCAATCTGAGTCTTGAAAATTTCAATTGACCCAGCATCCGCAGCCTTTTGGGGGAGAGAATTCCAGATTTCCGCTACTCTTTGTGTGAAAAAGTGCTTCCTGATTTCACTTCTGAATGGCCTAGCTCTAATTTTAAGATTGTGCCTGCTTGTTCCGGATCCCCCCACTAGAGGAAATAGTTTCTCTGTATCTATCCTATTGAATCCTTAAACACCTCAATTAGATCACCCCTCAACGTTCTAAACTCAAGGGAATACAAGCCAAGTTTATGCAATCTGTCCTCTTAATTTAACACTTTGAGCTCTGGTATCATTCTAGTGAATATGCTATACCCCTCCAAGGGCAATATATCTGTCCTGAGTTTCAGTGCCATCTCAATTACTCCAAATGGGGTAGGGCAAGTTATCATGTTAACTTAGCTGGTTCAAGAGCGCCAAATCTGAGGTCTAGGAGCAAGCCATGGAGAATGGTGTGGCATCCAGGGAGACCAAAAGGGAAAGAGAAAAATAATTATAAAATGTGGAAAGAACACTGTACATACACTTTAAAAATGGCAGTTACTATTAACAATGTGGAAACACTGACATCAAAAGAGTTATTGTGACTTCACAGGAGATCATGACAGGGTAAGAATTCCTCTATCCTGTATACAGCGATGTGGTAAATGTGTTTGTAAAGACTTCCTCTGTTCGATATTAATAGCAGAATTAGAAACAGTGCATCATAGAACTGAGGAACTCTTTAAAAGCACATTTGAGATGTCACTGCACTGAGCAGTCAAAGGACTTCTTACCCCAGATGTCAAAAAAGAAACCCATGGAAATGACCCCGTCACATGAGAGACACTAGATCCTCTTTATAGCCTCCTAATTTTGAATTTCTAATTTTTAGGAAACAGCATAGTTATTTTTTAAATATGCATTTTACGATAGAAGTGTATGGCTACCACAGAAACAAGCTTTTATTTCTCTCTCTCTCTCTCTTTCTTTGTCTGTCTGTCTCTTTTTTTTCTTTGTCTGCGTCTCTCCAGCTGCTTGCCCTGTACTGTGCAGTGGTAACGGTCAATACTCCAAGGGGAACTGCATCTGCTACAGTGGCTGGAAGGGAGCCGAGTGTGATGTACCCGTCAGCCAGTGCATTGACCCAGCATGCGGAGGCCGTGGGACCTGCACCGCGGGAACCTGTGTCTGCTCTGCAGGCTACAAAGGCGAGAACTGTGAGGAAGGTAAAAGGCAGCAAAAAATTGCACTGCAAAAATGCTTCCAGTATACTGAAACCACATAGTGGTAGATTAGTCGGTAACAGCCAGAAAGAGTTACCTCCACTTAAAATTTCTTCTCTTTATTATGGGACTTTGTCCTTTTCTATCTTTGGTGTAGTTCAAAAGAAGTGGAGAGAGTTTACATTTCATTAGTCGCCTGTGCAAATTAACTGTAGTTAAGGGTTGTGGTGGCCATTGGGTTTATTAAAATGAGCGAGAGTGTGTAATGCAAAGTGTCCGAATATCACACCAGCACCTACCAGCTACCCTGTTCATACACTGACTATAGAAAGTGTCCGTGTATCACACTAATACCAATCAGCTCTCCTGTTTATACAGTCACTAAGAAATATTGGTCTGTCACACCGGAAGCCATCAGCTATTCCATAATGCTCAGGAACACTCGTGTTTTTATTATTTGTAATCATATTTTTTTTCCTTTATCACATTAAGGTATAAAATTGACAGTTTGGGGATGTTTACTTTAGTGGAGCCTATCAATGCACTTTGAGTCATGGACTGTTGCTGTGGTGGATTGATGAGGGTTTCTGGCCCCCATTAGAAATTGTATAATGCCAATCTCGGGGTCGGTTTCTTTGAATCAATAAATGAGGATGGTGCATCCTCAGTTAATCAATCATCCTTGCCAGTGCCACATCAAAATAATTGGAAGTGAGGCAGGTTGTGGCAATAAAAGGTCAAGTTACATGTCAAGCATAAGTAGTCAGTATGTGGATTGCTGTGAACAGTGAAGTCAGGTCCACAGTGAAGGTGAGTGATGAAGTGCCAAGAAATATAGAAAGTAAAACCCCTGATAATAGCAACTCCACAACGATCTTGGCAGAATTTCTTCATGATGGCCAAAAATGTAACACGGTAACAATGAACAAATTGGAATCTAGACATGGCATGATTTCAGCTGTAACATTCAGTGAAATAAAACCCAGTGTTGCTGCCGTTTGAATCATGTGGTTTGACAGCATTACAATTCAAACATCCATGGGAGTTCACTGCTTTTTCAAATAACAACAATGACATGCATTTATCTAGCGCCTGCATAGTAAAAAGTCTCAAGGTGCTTCACAGGAATGTAATCAGACAAAAATTTACACCAAGCCAAAGAAGGAGACATTAGGACAGGTGACCCAAAGCTTGGTCAAAGAGGTCGGTTTTAAGGAGGGTCTTAAAGGAGGAAAGAGAGACAGAGGGTTTAGGGAAGGAATTCCAGAGCTAAGGGCCTAGACAGCTGAAGGCACAGCCGCCAGTGGTGGGGCGAAGGAAATCAGGGATGCACAAGAATTGAACCAACTTTCAAATTGCACTCGTCTCTGCTGCAAATCTGGTTTAAGCAGCATTAAATTACTCTTTCTATATATTATAAAGAATAACGGTGTTGGTAAAGTGCTTCACTGTTTCATGATGGTTTTCATGGTTTCTGTTGTCATTTGAACTACTTTATAGGTTACCTCCTTGTAACACATGGCTAGCTATATGTTATCCTGTATAAACACTCTGCTAGCTACATGTTAACCTGTATTAAGACACTGCTAGTTATGTGCGTTATTGTATAAAGATAATGCTAACTGTGTTATCCTGCCTAAGGACACTGCTAGCTATGTGCTTTTCTGTATACACTTGCAGCTAGCTCTGTGCTTTCCTGTACAAACACACTAGTAGCTATGTGTTATCCTGTGTAAGCACACTGCTAGGTCTATTATCGTCCTTGTGACACACTCCTAGGTCTTCATTATTCTCTCTTGCTACATAGTGCAGCAGCTCTTGATTTCTAATTATTTGATTTGTTTATAGGAGACTTCAGTCCATTACTGTTCAGTATCACACACTGCGCTGGTAACAATCTATTGACAACATAATATGCTCATTAATTCAACCTGTATATATTATTTTAGAGCAGCACAGTTTTTTTTTCAAAGCAGCAGTGTCCATATACTGTGGATAATTTTTTTTTATAGTATTTGGTCCTTTTGATATTTTATTGCTACATCGCACAATCCAGTCTTTTTATTCGTTCATGGGATGTGGGCATCGCTGGCAAGGCTGGCATTTATTGCCCATCCCTAATTGCCCTTGAGAAGGTGGTGGTGAGCCACCTTCTTGAACCGCTGCAGTCTGTGTGGTGAAGGTTCTCCCACAGTGCTGCTAGGAAGGGAGTTCCAGGATTTTGACCCAGCGACGATGAAGGAACGGCGATATATTTCCAAGTCGGGATGGTGTGTGACTTGGAGGGGAACGTGCAGGTGGTGTTGTTCCCATGTACCTGCTGCCCTTGTCCTAGGTGGTAGAGGTCGCGGGTTTGGGAGGCGCTGTCGAAGAAGCCTTGGCGAGTTGCTGCAGTGCATCCTGTGGGTGGTACACACTGCAGCCACTGTGCGGCCAGTGGTGAAGGGAGTGAATGTTTAGGGTGGTGGATGGGGTCGCAATCAAGCAGGCTGCTTTGTTCTGGATGGTGTCGAGTTTCTTGAGTGTTGTAGGAGCTTCACTCATCCAGGCAAATGGAAAGTATTCCATCACACTCCTGACTTGTACCTTGTAGATGGTGGAAAGGCTTTGGGGAGTCAGGAGGTGAGTCACTCGCTGCAGAATACCCAGCCTCTGACCTGCTCTTGTAGCCACAGTATTTATGTGGCTGGTCCAGTTAAGTTTCTAGTCAATGGTGACTCCCAGGATGTTGATGGTGGGGGACTCGGCGATGGTAATGCTGCTGAATGTCAAGAGGAGGGGGTTAGACTCTCTCTTGTTGGAGATGGTCATTGCCTGGCCATATGTTATCTTATATATAGCATGCCTCTAATGTTTTGTCGACCTTAATGTAACACAAATTTAGCACTATTGTGAACCCTGATATGTAGAATAGTTGCATTATTTATATTACGAACGTAAGAAATAAGAGCAAGAGCAGGCCATACGACCCCAGGAGCCTGCTCCGCCGTTCAATAAGATCATGGCTGATCTTCTACCTCAACTCCACTTTCCCACCATATACCCATATCCCTTGATTCCCTAAGTGTCCAAATATCCATCGATCTCAGTCTTGAATGTACTTAACGAATGAGCATTAGCAGCCCTCTGGGGTAGAGAATTCCAAAGATTAACAACCCTCTGAGAGAAGAAATTTTTCCTCATCTCGGTCCTAAATGGCCGACCCCTTATCTTGACCTCTAGTTCTCGACTCTCCAGCCTCTCAGCATCTTCCCTGTCAAGCCCTCTAAGAATTTTATATGTTTCAATGAGATCACCTCATTCTTCTAAACTCCAGAGAATATAGGCCCATTCTACTCAATCCCTCCTCACAGGACAACCCTCTCATCCCAGGAATCAATCCAGTGAACTGTCATTGAACCCCTTCTAAGGCAAGTATATCCTTCCTTAGGTAAGAAGACCAAAACCGTACGCAGTACTCCAGGTGCAGTCTCACCAGAGCCCTATATAATTGCAGCAAGACCTCCTTACTCTTATACTCCAACCCCCTTGCAATAAAGGCAAACATGCCATTTGCCTTCCTAATTGTTTGCTGTACCTGCATGTTAACTTTCTGTGATTCATGTGGAAGGACACCCAAATCCCTCTGACTACCAACATTTCTTAGTCTCTCACCTTTTAAAAAAATATTCTGCTTTTCTATTCTTCCTACCAAAGTGGATAATTTCACATTTCCCCACATTCTATTCCATCTGCCACCATCTTGCCCACTCACTTAACCTCTCGATATCCCTTTGCAGCTCGAAATCTCAGCATTGTGTTAGTGTCCACCCTGCTGCTCACCAAGATTGAGCTGCAAAAAGCAACTCAACAACCCAACGCCTTATTTCAGGTTAATTTAACTTACTGGAAGCAATAGCTCTCTTTATTATATTTGGATTGACAGAAGCTTCAAATGAATATGGTTGTTCACACCTAACGAGAAAAAAGCATTAAGTGCAATTCCTCCCCTTTCCCCCACAGCCAATTTAAAGTCACTGCCGGAACTTTCTATCCTATAGTTCTGGTGTCATATTTTAACATAGGTCCTAAAGATCTGAGTAGATGGACATCTTGAAATTTCTACAGGGGGTGCATCTCCCTTCTAGACATGTTGGGGATAATTTTAACCTAACTGACCCCATCGGATCAGCCGCCTGTTTTACACCCTGTGAATAATTGCACACCTTGTCTGGTTCTGAGCCGTACAGACTCAGAAAGGCCCAGGTTTCATCTGTGGGTCAAGCTGGTCAAAATATATGTGCTGAACTAATTGATCACAGCTGGAGCAGCGGTAAAGCTGCAACACTTGGTGCCAGTGTTCCTGGACTGAGGAGAAGAAAATTCAGGCAGAGTTGACTTTCCTGATCACTATCCAATGGCCCTTATTGAAAAATGCTCTGCGTGGATGTCCAGTGAGGACAGAATCAGTCTTTACTATGGAATAGCTCACTGTCTCTATAAGAATGGCCATTTGGTTGAGGTACCAGAGATCTGATGGTACCAGTGGAATCGTACTCCAGGATTACATTCCATTTTCTTTGGGACAGGCGACGAGAAAAGTGGAGAACAAAGTTATTGATAAAGTTTACACTCAAACTTGCCGCAATGAACAGAATTCTTCAGTGAATGCTGTTCCTGGAACAGAGTCTGCCCAGAAGCTCCCTCTGGTGTCAGTAACATCCTTTTAATCTTGCCACACATTGTACAAAAACACACTTTACTGACCTCCAAACATGATTCAGTTTTATAAAAAGCTGCATTCTGAATATTTGAATGTAATTTTTTTTCCCAACAGAACTATGGATGAACTAGTTTTGTTCCTGCTGCTACCTTCTTTGTTTTGGTGCTGCATTAATTCACTAATACATTCCAGCGTTGCACTCTCCATGACATTGATCAATATGAGAGCAACTGATTCAGCTAAATCGAAATTGAAAACCTAGTATAAATCCAAAAGCTGTGTCTGCTCTCCAGGGAATTCTGCTCGAGCCTTCCTAAAATATGAGATTTGATGGTTTAGCAGCCTAAGTGATAAGAGTAAACTGCTGCAAATATATCAGAACTTTTGTTAAAGGGTGGAAATTATTTTATTGATCTGTGTTTCTAAAATGAATGGACTCAGCTGATTCGTATGCAGTTCCAAGCTGTAGAGCTTTAAGGAAGTGGAATTGGAGATAGCTGATCAGCAAAAAGAAAACTCAGCGGGTAGCATTCATGCTCTGCACATTGTGTTTATCATATTTAAGTTGTTCATAATATTTACCTCGTACAGTGATGGGATTGGATTTGATAATTGTTATTAGCTATTTTATGCTGCATAAACCAAGTTGAAGTATTAGTCAGCCAAATACTCTCACCACACAGTGAAAACATCTTGTATTTTATTGGCAGTAGCAATTTCCATATTAGAAAGAATTATAGGCAGGGTTACCAACCTAAAATCGCAGGCTGAGATTCAATGATGAGGCCTTTTGTAATGCTTAAGGTTCAATCAGGTCATTTGTATTTATCATTTTTTTTATTATACCACTCTCCTTTTCACCATTTATCAAAACTTTTATTCCACCACAATTCTCTGTGCAACTATGTACATACTAATTTTTTATGTGAGCTCAGGTAGGCTGTTACAGAGGGTACAGATGGAGGAAAGGTGAGTTGACCTGTAAATTTTTACACATTGCCCAGGTGTCAGAAATACATCAGCAAGGGCAGTAGCTTAGGAATGACAGACGTGGTCTAAAGAAATAATGTTTAAAAGAAATATATCTCTATCCGTACTATTCAACTCAGCCAAGCCTTAGTTTCATTAGTAGACTATAGGGCCAATTTCCCTAACCCTCACGCCAGGGAAACATACATTTCCACAGGTGCAAAGTTCAGGAAAGGGGTGCAGAGGCCATTGTCCACATGCCTTGAGTCCTTTTACGTTACCCGGCTTTTCTGGGCGTGGGGGGAGCAAAGTAGCAATGCAAATGAGGTGGGGGCGGGGATTCTTGACCTCCTAGTTCATTTTCTGGAACACCCAAGTGCAGAGGTCCCCAAAAAACATGGCACTGTTACCTGCCTCTGAACCCATGCCAATTGGAGGGGTCTGCAGGGGTCCAGGAGCAGGCCAAAGACTTTAAGATAGGCATTTTTTAAAAAAAACTTTTCAACAACCCCCGCCCTCCCACCACCCCCCCCCCCCCCCCCACCCCCACAAAAAGATGTCCAGGTGTAATTGGAGCTTTATCGTAGAATCATAGAACAGTTACAGCATGAAAGGAGGCCATTCGGCCCATTGAGTCCGTGCCGGCTCTGTGCAAGAGCAATCCAGCTAGTCCACTCCCCTGCCCTATCACCGTAGCCCTGCAAATTTTTTCCTTTACTTAGCCAGTTTTGTATCCATGCTGCTACTGCCCCCTTTATTGCACGGGCTTCAATCTTGATGACAAGCCTATTATGTGGCACTTTATCAAACAGCCTTTTGAAAGTCCATATACACCACATCAGCCGCATTGTCTTCATCTACCATCTCTGTTATCTCATCAAATTCATGCTGGCTTTCCCTAATCAATCCACACTTGTCCAAGTAACTGCTAATTCTGTCCCGGATTATCGTTTCCAAAAGTTTCCCCACCACCGAGGTTAAACTAACTGGCCTGTAGTTGCTGGGTTTATCCTTACACCCTTTTTTGAATAAGGCATAACATTTACAATTCTCCAATCCTTTGGCACCACCCCTGTATCTAAGGATGTTTGGAAGATTATGACCAGTACCTCCGCAATTTCCACCCTTACTTCTCTCAGCAACCTAGGATGCATCCCATCCAGACCGGGTGACTTATCTACTTTCTAGTACCTCTACTTGAACAATTTTTAGCCCATGCAGTATCTGAACTACATCTTCCTTTACTGGGACTCTGGCAGCATCTTCTTCCTTGGTAAAGACAGATGCAAAGTACTCATTTAGTACCTTAGCCATGCCCTCTGCCTCCATGAATAGATCTTCTTTTTGGTCCCTGATCAGCCCCACCCCTCCTCTTACTACCCGTTTACTGTTTACCTTTTATGTTTGCCACCAGTCTATTCTCATACTCTCTCTTTGCCCCACTTATTTCCTTTTTCACTTCCCCTCTGATCTTTCCATATTCAGCCTGGTTCTTACTTGTATTATCAACCTGACATCTGCCATACGCCCCTTTTTTCTGCTTAATCTTACTCTCTATTTCTTTTGTCATCCAGGGAGCTCTGGCTTCAGTTGCCCTACCTTTCTCCCTTGTGGGAATGTACCTAGACTTTACCTGAATTATCTCCTCCTTAAAGGCCACCCATTGTTCAATTACAGTTTTGCCTGCCAATCTTTGATTCCAATTTACCTGGACCAGATCTGTTCTCACCCACTGAAATCGGCCCTCCTCCACTTGAGTATTTTTACTTTCGAGTGGTCCATGTCCTTTTCCATAGCTATTCTAAACCAGATAATACTATGATCGCTGTTCCCTAAATGTTCCCCCACTGACACTTGCTCCACTTGGCCTGTCTCATTCCCCAGAACCAAGTCCAGCATTCCCCTTACGTACCACCCCTTCACTCACATCAAGCATGGGAAGAGATGGGTAGTACAGTATGATGTGACAGGGCAAGAATCACCAATGGCTATCAACTGCATTTGGGGTGGGGTTTGCAAGGAAAATGACCCTCAGGGGTTCCCTCCCCATCTCCTTCTCCAATCACTCGTGCTTTATCCCATTCCCTTGTCGCAGCACCCATTCCCTTTACCCCTTCACTCACATCATTACCCCAATGTCTTCCCCTTTGAAATACCCACTCAACCCCTGTATCCTCCTCTCTTCCTTGCTCCACTGTCACTCATCTCACCCTTACCCTACATCCACTACCCTAGACCCCCCACCCCTAACTATCACTCACTCCCCCAAAAGGTTTCTGTCAAGGAGGCTTTGTTTCTTGGGTTTTTAAAAAATCAATTTAGAATGAGGAAAGAAACTGCCTACATGCTTCTTTGTGTGTCTTTCTGTTTTTTTCTCCTGTTGGTGTTAGAAATTAGAATCTCTGTATCACATCTGTGAGCAATTATCATTGACCTTTTCTGGCCGTTAGCAAAACACAGATAGTTAATTGGCATCAAAATTTAACTGGTAGGATTTTATTTGAAAAATGAAGTGACATTAAATGAAGAAAGACACATACCCTCTCCATCTCCCTCCTCTCTCTCTCTTTTTCTCCACTTTCATTCCTCCATCTCTCTCTGACCCCTGTCTGTGTTTCTCTCTCTCTCCCCCCATTCCTCCTCATCCCCAGCTTAATATGCTTTCTAAATTCTATAGAACACAAAATAAAACCTATGTGTAATCACAAGAGTCCAATTTCTCTCTCTCTCACACACAGACACACGTAGCATCTCTTTTAAAAAATATGTCACTCAATATAAATTTGTGCTCAATAAATCTTTTGAAAATTATCCTTTTGATCTCCTTCTAGAGGTCAGTGGCAGATCTAACAATTTTTTTTAAAGTGCAACAGCAGTACAAATCACATTGAGGAAATTCAGGATTATAGTTTTCACACAAATATTTATTGAGTCATGGAATTGGAAAATGAAGATACCATGGAACCCCATAAATACTGTTTTACCAAAAATGCAATTTAATTTATTCAGTCACTGTTAATTAGTGTCCTTGATAATGTGTGGTACAATATATGGGATAAAACAGATATCCTCCAACCCACTGTGAGCCATGCCACAGGACAGCACTGGTATATACTTAAATGTTTTGCGTCTAGCAAGTAGCCATCACACTTTAAATGTTGCACATTATCACTTATGCAAACTTCTCTGTCACATTTGAAGAAAAGCATTAATAAAGAGAAAGAAAGCCAGTCATTTTAATTTGATGTCTTTTGACCTTGGGTAAGAGCTGTATATTTACAAGTGGCATGCTAATTCACAAAGAAACATCAAGGAAAAGTGAACTAATCTCCTCAAATTTCCTGTCATGGGGGAAGCATATTGTTGGAAGGGCAAATGCAAGTGAAAAAATGGGAAATTCTCAGACCATAATTTCCCACTAATTAACTTCAAGATGTAATTAGCCTTTAATTAAACTCAGGATATGCTATTTATGACAATTAGACATCTACGTGTAACACTTAATAGTGATAACCCATAACTCTACTTGAATGGAAGAATAATATTTTGCATGTTGTATGATGTAATGCTTCTGTTTTTATAAATTGGCATTTCGTTTGCCTTAATATTCAAGAAGCATTTGGATGAGCACTTGAAATGCCATAGCATACAAGGCTACGGACCAAATGCTGGAATATGGGATTAGAGTAGACTGGGCTGATGGCCGGCGCGGACACGATGGGCCGAAGGGCCTCTATCCGTGCTGTATAACTCTATGACTCTATGACTCTAATATGAGCAATGCCAAAAGAGATAGGAACATAGGAACAGGAGTAGACCATTCAGCCCCTCGACCCCCTGTTCCTCCATTCAATTAGATCATGGCTGATCTGTATCTTAACTCCATTTACCCGCCTTGGTACTTGATCCACTAGTACATAACAATTGAGGATGCAAAAAATAGTATTGTACAAGGCAACTATCAATAACAACACAGCATGCTATGTTTCACCCTATATTGTTCATGATGTTGCTTTTCCTCCTTTTAATACACAGTATGAGTCCTATATATATTCTTTCACATTGATCCCCAATTTCTCCCCACCATATTGATGCTTAGAAAATAAATTCAGTTGGTAACAAAAAATAATTCAGTCAGTGTATAATGTAAATAAGGGTGTTTATTCTTGCACTGTGACATTTAAAATTTTGATAATACCTCCAAAACACTCCTTACAATAGAAGATGAGATGTCAGTAGTAATTGCTTCATGTTGACAGGGAATTGTGAATATTCACTGAAAACAAGTTTTGCTGCAGCCAAATATCTTTTCTAGTATTTTATTTTGACATGCTTGAATTACTTTGCCTCTGATCAAGAATATTATTTCCGAGGGGTCTTGGCAGCTGGAGCCTTTTAACCACAGTGTCTACTTACCCGTATCTATTGTTTACTTCAACAAGTATAAGGAGCCAGGATGTAGCTGGTGCAGTGGGCTAGGTGTTGCCTGCATCCGAGAACAAATTTAAGTAGAAGACGATGGCTTTTCATCTTTGAGATCTGAGTTCAAATCCAGCCTGCCTAAATTTAAAACAGAAATAGACAGTTTCCTGGAAGTAAAGGGAATTAGGGGTTACGGGGAGTGGGCAGGAAATTGGACATGAATTTAGATTTGAGGTTAGGATCAGATCAGCCATGATCTTATTGAATGGCGGAGCAGGCTCGAGTGGCCGATTGGCCTACTCCTGCTCCTATTTCTTATGTTCTTATGTTCTGCACTAACAAGTGAAAGGTTCCTTTGTTTGGTGGTTGTAATGGTCCCTGGGCAAATCGGTGCTTAGTTTGATACTAATTGACACTAAATTGGCATTCTCACTCAGAGAAGGTCACAAGATTGTTGTAGTGGGAAATAAAAAATTGTCATACTGGGGCAGGAGAGAGTGTGCTTTATTTTGGGACCCAGTAGTGGTAGTTTGTATCTGACCATATTTTACCTAACCTGTGAATTCACACACAAAGTTTGCACAAAAAGTCAAGTTAAGGGGCAGTGTCACCTTCATAATGTGCCCTGCAAGAGAATTTCCTGTGTTTAAACATACAGGGGTACATAGTAACAATGACTGGTCTCACAATAGCTGGCCTAACATTGGTATGCTATTGGTATAGCATTTAATCCATGGTGCTTCAGTGGCATTGTAACTTCATCAGTGTCTGTTATTTTGGCTCACTTGCATTGTCCAGCTCAGTAATTCATCCCAGCCAGTTCTCCAATTACGTCATCATAACATAAGAAATAGGAGCAGGAGTAGGCCATTCAGCCCCTCGAGCCTGCTCCGCCATTCAGTAAGATCATGGCTGATGCCATTGCTGCTCATTATTCAATTAAAATATTCATTAAAATTCAACACACAGAAAAGCGAAAAGAATTGCACTAATGCCAATTCTTTGTAACTCTTTTGTAAAATGAATTATCAGCTTTCCACTTTAAAGTTCAGGGGTTCATTTCTCTTAATTAACTAAAGTCAATTGAACACCAAGATTAAAGCACTCCTTATAGTACAGTTTTTAGGAGTTATGTTCAAATTAAACTCTTCTTACTAAAGATGCAATGTGATCTTGTGCAAACAGTTTTCACAAATAATATTAAAAGAACCATAACCTTGCAAAGATGATCAAATGTGAGCAATTCAAAAAGTATCATGCCTACCACCAAGACCACTTGCTTTTATCTCCACAGCATTGCTTATCTCTGCCCTTACCTCACTCCCACTCAAACTTTTGCTGAAACCACCATACATGCTTTTGTTATTACCAGATTTGACTTTTCCAGCAACTTCCTCACTGAGCTCCACCCTACACAAACTCCAACTCATCCAAAACTGCACCCATTCCTCACTAAGTCCTGTTCACCTATCTTCTCCATCCTTACTAACCCCCATTGGCTCTCTGTTCTCCAACACATCAAATTCAAAATCTTCATCCTCATTTACAAATCCTTTCATAACCTAGTCCCACCCTTCTGCAACCTCCTTTGATCTTCTGATTTCTTATGTATTTCCACCCCCTGTTCCACCTTTGATGGCAGAATCTATAGCTATCTCAGCCCTAATCTTTTGATCTCCCTCCTAAACTCTTCTGCATTGCTATTCCTTACCTCACCTTTAGAAGCTTCCATAACAGCTATCTTTTCAACAATGTCTTTGGTCATCTCTTCTAACTCTTCCACTGTTGCTCATTGTCCGTTTCTCCTCTATTAAGTATTTGGAACATTTTCTGTGTTGATGATGCTATATAAATGTAAGTTAGCAAACTGTTCCAGAAAAGAAAAGAAAATCAGATATATTCCAGATATAACAAGTAGGAGTATAATGTATACCTCATCGAAGATAAACTAGAGTTGCTGCATTGAAGATATTTGAGTACATTAAGTAATTTGTTTACGGCTGGCTTGTGGCCTACAAATTCAGTTAATTGCTGTCATTAGAATTATGCTATTGCTCAATCACTGTCCCTTTTGTGTGTATTTGAATATGTTAAACTTCAAGTAAGTTTTGACCGATATAAGTTAATACATGTGGACAGTTGAAATTTCCTCATAACATTCTGTCGGTATTCCATGATTTTTGTCCCTATTGATATCTTACAGTGGACTGTTTGGATCCAACGTGCTCAAATCATGGAGTATGTGCCCAAGGGGACTGTCACTGCAGCCCAGGTTGGGGTGGATTAAATTGTGATATCCCCAGAGCCCAATGCCCTGATCAGTGTACAGGACATGGCACCTACATTCCAGAAACAGGCCTCTGCAGCTGTGACCCAAACTGGATTGGCCCGGACTGCTCAGTCGGTAAGGAAAAACACTTAATTCTCTGTATGACTGTAACCAGTAAAAGGTAGATATACCTAAGTTCTATTGAATATTTACCTTGGCCCTGAAATTACACTGCAGGATTTTACCCTATGAATGCAGTCATCTGAAATCCCTCTCATCATTACTTTGTTGGAAGCATTAAACATTTATTTTAAACGAGCTACCACTGTGCTAAATAGAAACTAGGGAGTTCAGCCAAACATGTTCGACTGGTGTCCCACTGTGTCATTTCAGCGTTTCTGTTACCGAAAGAATAATTTGAGAATTTCTGTTCAAAGGAAAAAACAAACTTAATTGTTTCTTTAACAAAAGCAAAGTACTGCGGATGCTGGAAATCTGAAATGAAAACAGAAAATGCTGGAAACACTCAGCAGGTCAGGCAGCATCTGTGGAGAGAGAAGCAGAATTAACATTTCAGGTCAATGACCTGACAAAAGGTCATCGACCTGAAACGTGGGCCAGGATTTTGGCCCGGAGCCGGGAAGGGGGAGGTGGGTTGAATCGCGGACAGGAAACCTGGAAGTACGGTTTTCCCGGACGTCGTTGCGATTTTGATGTAAGGACGTCTTTTATTTTTTTTGTTGGTTTGTCATCCGACAGGCCAGCCTGATTGACCGGCTGGTCTCTGTTGGACAGGAGCAGAGCAAGTAAGAGGACGTGAAAAGGTAAGTGTTCAGTAAGTCTTAGATTGTATGGAAGTGGGGGGGCATAGGGGCATGAGTGGGCATGGGGGTCACGAGGCGGGGGAGGTCAGTCACCGGGGAGTCTGTTATGGGGAGGGAGGGAGGGAGGGTCAGTCGTCGGTCGGGGGTGGGGGGTGAGATCGGAGGTCAATCATCGGAGGTCAGTCACCGGTGGCAGTCATGGGGTGGGGGAGGAGGATTGGCGGTCATGGGGGGGCAATCGGGTGTAAGTCACGGGGGGGTCAGTCATTGGGGGGCGGGTCAGGATCAAGGGGTCATTGCGGGGGTCCGCAATCATTTGAGGTGGGGGTCCAGGATCTTTGGTGGGGGGCCGTCATCATTGATGGGGGGGGTCCGCAATCGTTGGGGCGGTCATTGCAGGTAGGCCTGTTGGGCCTGGGGGAAGCACTTCTGCTCCTCCAGGCCCACAAGCTGTGCCAGAAAGGCACTTACCTGCAATTTTGGGCCTTCTCGTCTCCTCTCACGTGGCGTGAAGAACAAGGCCTGGGAATCCCAACCCCAAGGGGCTAAAATCGCAAAATATTTCAAAATGAAGGCCCACAGCCTCCTTGAAAATTTTAGTGACCATCCCACCTCCTGGGAGCAGGTTGGTCGCTCGCCACTCGTCTCGCCCCGGTGAAAGCCTGAAAGGGGCGGATTGGAGGCAGGTTAGGGGCGGGTCTGAAATTGTTGCAATTTTCAATGCCCCCCCGCCCCCAACCCACCACTTTTCACAGTTAAAATCCTGCCCGTTAACTCCGTTTCTCTCTCCACAGATGCTGGCTGACCTGCTGAGTGTTTTCCAGTATTGTCTGTTTTTATTTATTGTTTCTTTGTTTTGTTTTCAGGAAGGTGGTTAGCTATATTTGTATTTTGTACCTTTTATTTCTGACTTTAAAGAGGTTTTCAGTGGTAGCTGAATTGTAATCAGTGTGTTGCTTGCCAAACAAGGAAAGGTACAGAGCTGCATCTGTTTCTGGGTAATGAAGTTATGAGAACACTTGGAAACACTTGGGAAATACCTCATTAAGTTCGTAGACGAAGAAAAAAGAGGAATCTGAGATAAAGGTCTTGGACTGGCAATTAGCCAATTTCAGTGGGATGAAAAGCGACTTAGACGAGATTAATTAATTGGGAAAAATGGCAAATCAAACAGCAGAACAGCATTGGGAGATATTTAAATACAAGACGAATAAAGTACAGGATAAATACATTCCAACTAGGAGCAAAGGAGGCACATCAAAGACAGCAAGGTTCCATGGATAAATATGATGTGGAGATGCCGGTGATGGACTGGGGTGGACAAATGTGGTGTTGTAAGATTCCTTACATTTGTCCATGGATAAATAGACAGACCAAATAAACAAAAAGTGAGATTGAGCAAAACATAACAAATGTAGAAGGAATCAATGAGAAGTATCAAAGGTCTGGAATGGAAGCAAAAAGAAAAATTAGGAAGACAAAGATAGAATATCGAAAAAGATAGGTCGTCAACATAAAGGGAAATAGCCAGGACTTTTATACGAACTATAATGGTGGTCAAAGAAGGGGGAGGACCACTTTGAATTGAAGGCAGTTATCTTGTGCTTGAAAGTGAAGTGTCTCCAGAGGCTGCTGGATTATGTGGCTGGATGGGATTTGGGTCATTTGCTTCACTGGCAAAGGCCCTCAGGTAAGTCCTGAGATGGGAGGAGAGCGCATAGCGCTGTAGAGCTGGGAGGAGCACTCCTGCCCAGGGTTCAGATTGTGTTTTAATTCAGCAATCGAAGGCAGCTGCTGCCTACATGTGAAAGCTATGTATTTTATGGCAGTTCACAATTAATCAAATTTGATGATCTTTCACCAGCTGGTCAGAAACATTTCTTGCTTTGCCAGCCAGTTACTAGCCCGCATATTCTCAATCAGCAACATTCGCGTCCAATAAGACACTTTCCAATTGGTGCTCTCTTTGTTTCCTTTCAGTTCTGTCATTTACTTTATTCCCCAATGCATTTTTTTTCTTTGTGAAGGATTGACTTTCCTTATAATTTCCCCAGTTTAACTTGCATGCTGGTTGTGTGCTTTATGCGCAGAACAATTATCACTGATTGCCAACTGGCCTCAAAATGGAAGGCCATTGGAAACATGAATTACCCCATTAACAGGGGCCTTACGCCGTGAAATAGCAGCCCTAACTTTCTGTGGCAAGTTTAATTTGTTTTTACAGTGCAAATCCAGCAATTTCTTGAAACTAATGGGAAGGTTGACGGCGAGCTCTGATTTTTGCGAGGCTGATGGCGGAGCGGTGCAATTTGTCCAGCAATTTGTGGCCATTTGCAACTCACGGTGTATCTCTTCCTCACCACAAATTGCTGGGTTTTTTAAGCACTAATAATGATGAGCGTGTGAACTCGCCGTTATTTTCCCAGCAAATTTGAGACCAGTATGTTTTCCCTTACTTCCCCACATTAAGTAGAGTCAAACCACTGCCAAATTTGACAGCAGCATGTTTGAGCAGTCTAATCAATTTTCTGTAACTCGCTGGAGACGTCTAGCATAGATGCATTTAAGGGGAAGCTAGATAAACACATGAGGGAGATAGGAATAGAAGGATATGCTGATAGGATTAGATGAAGGAGGGAGGAAGGAGGCTAGTGTGGAACATAAACACCGGCATGGATCAGTTGGGCCGAATGGCCTGTTTCTGTGCTGTACATTCTATGTAATTGTATGTAAAAAAAAACTCATTTTTGTTGAGCATTTTCTGTTTAGATTAATTTGCTGACTGAATGAATGATTCAGTGGACTGTGGTACATTGATGTGTCACTTCCTAGAAATCCAAATGAAAGCCGAATCTTGGGGCTCGATTTTAACTCCCTGGCAGGAATGTGGCAAAGCAAGCAATGGTCCCATCCAAGAGCGGCAGCAGGCACTGTTAAACTCGGCCAAGCCTCATCAAAATGGCGCCTGCCGACATCCCAAACAAAATTGGGCAGCAGGAGGCCGCAGCCTGGGCCCCGCGTGTACGGTCCCCAGCACAAGGTACATGATCCGGGAGAGGCCCAAGGTTTCCTTGTGGGGCCCAGAGGAGCATTCGTGCTGCTCCTGACTAACAAGGAAACTAAAAAAAAACAATTTAAAAACTTACTTTGCTGGGCCTCTTCTGGCCCTGGCTACTTTTCCAGGCAGGTTTTACCTGGTGGGGAAGACACCACTGCTCTCCCGCTCAAGCCTCAGGTTAAAATAGCAGATCAGGCCTTGATGATGTCATCAGGGTCTGATCTGCATATTTAAAGAGGACCCTGCCAGCTTGGGGCCGGTGCCCTTGCTGCCAGCAATTTAAAATTGCTGTCGGCCAGATTGGGGCGGGAAAGGAGTGAGTAAGTCCTGCGCTTCACTTTACCTGCCCTCCTCCGCCTGGACTCCGCCAGGCGGGAAGAGTTAAAATCAAGCCCTTGGTCTTAGCATAGATTTACTTGGCAAACTAGTTATATCTTTATGCAGTAAAGGGCATAATTTTTCAATATAGGTTTCAAAGTAAATGCGCCGCAATGTTAAGATCTAACATAATACATAAGTACATCAGTTAAGAATCCAGCGCCTATATCATAAGAGAAAATGGGGACTTTTAACATTCCCATTTCTCTTGTGTTTGACCTGAAGGCAAAAATGTCTCCATATTCAACTCAACATTAGTTGAAAACAGCTTGTTCTGGCCTAGAATCTCAATCATTAAAGGGCTGTGTAGTACATCTGCCCTGCACCTGTGCTTGAAAGATTTTCCTTTGTAAGTGTTTCAAAACCTAATAAAAACTCAGCTTCCAATATCTCACATGGCTGAGACTGCACAATGCACTGTCTAGTTGTCATGTCACTTGAAATTCTGTTTCCTATCTTTAGAAGTGTGCTCTGTGGACTGTGGCACCCATGGCGTCTGCATATCTGGTGTGTGCCGGTGTGAGGAAGGCTGGACGGGTGTGGCGTGTGATCAGAGAGTTTGTCACCCTCGCTGCGCAGAGCATGGCACCTGCAAGGATGGGAAATGCGAATGCAGAGAGGGCTGGAATGGAGAGCACTGCACCATTGGTAGGGAACCAGGTTGATTATTCCTTTCTAATACAAACTCAATATACCACAGACACTATTAATAGATTTGTTAAATAATGTCATCCGTATGATTGCTGAGTATATTTCCTCACTGTGAATTTGCAATCTCAGCTCAATAATGGGTAGGTGGGTGGGGAAGGGAAGGGGGGAGATGGAGAGCTGCTTCACCTTCAGAAAGGAATGGGAAGTTCAGAGGACAAGTCAACCTTAAGGACTCCCATGTATCTCCTAGTGACTGATTACAGAGCAGTAGAGCTACCGTCCTAGTCATCTGCCTCTCCTTGTCTGGAGGAAATGGTGCTTGTGGGCCTAAAGAAAGGAGAAAGATTGCTTGAAACAGGGATAATCCTTTTTTTTTAAAAAAAAGTCCCCTTCATCTAAAGTAGATTTTTGACAAAGGATCCATTTTAAAAAGAAGTAGCAAGTGGAAAATTCTGCCTTTATTTTCTATCACTCTCCCCCTCATACATCCTATTTTCTCCTGACAGAAAATACTTTTTCTCCAGTGATTTATCCCTGGAATAGGAATAATCCATTGATGGAAATCTGCTGCTGTTATGCTTTCTTTTTACCTTCTCCCCCTCTATTTACTGATCTGACTAATGGCTAAAGGCCAAAGCTTAAAATAAAGGAGCAAATAAAAACTGCACATCTGATTCTAAGTAAGTTTATCCCCGGTTTTTCTACTTTCATATGAGAAAACTCACCAGAATGCTCATGTTTTTGGCCTCCTTTCAGAGTGGTTAGTGCTGTTTCATTGTGTCGAGTCTATTTGTTTCCATCAGTGTTCACCTAAAAGGTGCCATTATTCCAATTCATTCACATCTCATTGATGTTTATGTGTTTTGTTTGCCAAGCACACTATTTGGATAAAGTAGTGAAAGGTACTGTATGTTTGCTATACATTTTATTTAATTTCTTGCAGTCTCCTGGAGGGAGGGTTGTGTTAGTGGCTGACCCTCAGCTCCTGTAACAAAACGCAATCTGTGCCTTGGAGTTAGTCATGAAAAATTGTGAACCTTTGATAACCAAGACGCAATCAAGACCTTGACATCGTATGATGCGTGTGACCTCAAAAACAGAATGGAAACTGTAGTTAAATGGAATATGTCTGAGAGCTAGCATACACAATCAGCTACACAGCAGAAATAACAAAGCCAACTTGCCCTTTAACGTGGGAGGGAATTTTTGCAGTAGGTGTAAGAAACACACTTGCAACTATGTAGAAATAAGGTAAGCCAAGGGCACGGGTTTATGCCATGGAGAAGGATGCAGGGTTGTGCCAACTAACTCTGCCATGGTGGGTCCCTGAGTTCAGGCATTATCTTAAAGGGGAAATATGAAGCAAGAGGCCAGATACTTCATCACCAGGAGGGAAATTAGGATTGCGCCACCCTGGAACCTCTAAGCAATTTGAAACAGAGGATCACAAAGTGGGATGGGAAAAGTTTGGGGCCAGATTGCTTCTTGATGGATTGGGTAGTGGAGTTACGGAGAGTAGAGAGACAGAAAAAAAGAGGAAGGGGACAAAGAAAAGATGAGTAATTTTCCATGATGTGGAACCTTGCCCACCACCAATGGATTTCGGAAAATCGCAGACAGTGCCAGTAGCAGGAAATGTTCTTGTCACCGGTGCGTACTTGGAAAATGACTCCCACAAAGCAATACATCCTTGTTTTTGTAAGCTTCTTCAAGAAGGAGCTTCTGTACATGCTTATAAACCAAAACATTGGGCTAGGTTGTCAACTTGCCACCTGGGTGTAAAACTGGCGTTGCAGTTTGGCCGTCCATTTTAGAAACCACGTCATTTTCATTTTGATTGACATCAATTTAAATGAAAGTTGGATGGTTTCTATAACAGGTAGCCAAACCGCAACACCAGTTGTACACCCGAGCGGCAAGTTGACGATCTCACCTATTGAGTTTAAGTGACAATGTGCTGGCATCCTGTCTCTGTGAATGAACATTTCAATCCCAACATACTGATGTTCCCTGCCTTCTTACCAGATGGGTGATGGGGGTTACCTGTTATCCCTTGGACCTTGGGTACAGCTTTTTACATTTGGAAATACTGAAACTCTCTTCCCCCATTCGCTGGTCACAGGTTCAGTTCATTGAAGATATTTGGGTTCATTCATGAAGCATTGGGGGTAATTTTGACTTTGTGCAATAATGTAAAATGGGCAACAGCAAATCGGCAGCCCATTTTACATCTCTCCTGATTTTTATTTCCATTCAATTCAATTCAATGCCGATTCGCTATCGCCCATTTCACACTATTGCACAAAGTCAAATTTACCCCCATTGTTTTTAAAAGGAATGGTGAAGGAGTTTGTTGTTACAATTTTTTGCTTATTCTGTTTCATCACTTGGGCAGTCATAATAGGAGGAAAAGACAGGTAGTAGAGGAAGGAGGGGAAAAATGAGCTGCGAGACACAATATTTCAGCAGTGTGAGTCAGGTTTAATCATCAAGCTGGATGGTTCACTAGATTCTAGGCATTGCTAAATATGTGTAACATGGACATGGTTATGTTTGATTTCAATCTGTCAGCCATCATTTTAGAATACAACATGTTGCTTAACTTGGAAGATAAAAGCCATCACCATATCAAAGTTTAGCTATTTTGGAGCATGTCTTTAATTGGCTTTTTTCTCTCCTGCACAGCATTGAAGGGAGCAGTTTTGGATTCTGCAACCACATTCCATGCAATACAAGCTCGCTCTTTTTTTTTACTCAGCTTGTTTTATTTAACATTGTAGAAATGAGATAGGTTTTCTCTTAGAACTTTTTTTATTTGTCCAAAAGAATTTTTATATTTCAAAGAAGCATTTTTGTTTTTCAGAAGGTTTTAAAAAGAAGCTAGGATCTAAAAGGAATAGTACTAATTAGAGGCTCCATTAACTTTTATCTTTGCTTGTTGTTTTTGTATATGTTTCCTGTCTGTGAGAGAGTCTGTCACCCTTTTCATTATCTAGTTGCTGTCCTTGGTGCTAGATTTTCTTTAGTCTGTGGCACATTTCTGTCTTAGCAAGTGAATTTTCGAAGTATAATTGGCACGTTAGTCAAAACAATCTGTCTTAATTCAGCAGTCTTTAAAACCACCCAAAGTAAATTTGATTTTTAAGTATCAACCACATATATAGCAAATTGAGTCTCACTATTAAGCACCCCTTTTAAAAACTAGTTGGAGCTGATGTTTGCATTTAATATATTTAATTCCATGGACTTTTTTGGCAATCTTTTTTTGGTTAAAAGGTGAATGTCAATCCCATCATCATGGAAACTGATTGGCAAGAATTATTGAACACTACATTGTGAGAACGCAGAATTAACATAGGCAAATACATTCTGTGTTCCTTCCCTGTCGCTATAACAATGACAGAGCAGGACTTTCTCCAAGCCAGCATATGAACAGCCTGACCCCATCAGAAACCCCAGGGTCAAACAGTGATAAAGTTGGCAGGTGCCAGAACCAGTAGTAGTGCAGATGCTCTGCCCACTAGGTGGGGGGAGGGGTGGTGGGGGGGGCAGTGGACATAGCAGTTTTAGAAAGTCACTGGAAACCAGTTCTGGCAGGTCAGGCAATAGACAAAAGATCTGAGCAAACATTCTTCCAGAAAGGCCACTTTCCATACAGCAGACAATAACTTTGAAATCAGCTGCTGTAAAGAAACTGGCCTTTCAGAATCTGGAGGGCCCCAGCTCTATATTCCTGCACTAGAGGTGAGTCTGGTGGGGATTCTAGCCGGTGACATCATCCTACCAACCATGCCTCCTTCTGTTATGTCAAGTTTAAATGAGGCAGACAAAGAAACCACCCTCACCCCCCATGTCCCCCAAGAACCACCAGCACTGCACAAATGGGGCAGAACCAACATTATCAGGTCCAGATTACGTGAAGCATTTTTAAGTGAAAGAAAACTTGAGTTGGGCCTGTCCATTCTGGATGTGGATAAGTTGGAAACACTGTGGATCAGTATGATAGACATAAGGGGAAGGAAAGTAATTATGCGTGGATGCTATAGACCACCAGGTCAGGAGGAGGGATTGGCACTAATGCAGGGGATAAGGGGAGAAATAGAGATTGTTCCTGAAATATAAAACTACAGCTAACACAATGGGCTAAGACAAATGTAAAAATAAGATAAAAGCATTTGAGAATCTGATCTACAATCTTTTCCCGTCCTGTACTTTCCTATGTTCCATATCCTGATATGTGCTGAGTTAACTGCAACAACAGAGGCAGTGTAGGCACTACAATGGCCTCAGTATGTCTGGGTTAGGGAAGGGAGCAATCATCCAGGGTTCCTCATCCTGGTCACCATTCAATGGTCCCTAAGTGTGTGTGTGTTGGAGGTCAAGATGAAGCCCAGTTGTTGATACACATGACAAATATTCACTTAGACATGACACTAAAGACCAAACAGAGCATCTGAGCCTGCCTCAGGAGAGGAGAGGAAGGAGAAGATTTAAAAAGATTGTAATATTCCAAAACAATTGGGGAAAATGTCGAGAGAGAGGTAGAACAAAAAAAATACAAAAGGATGGATCTCTCTTTATGTAAAATAAAACTTTTAAGAGCCATGGATTGATTAAAAAGATCAAGGGGGTGAAATTGGCCTTTGGCGAATCTGAAACTCATTTTACACAATGGAAAAGAAAATCAGGCGCAGTGTAAAACAGGCTGCCCATTCACTATTGCCCATTTAGCGCTAATGTTGAAGACCAATTTTGCCCCCCAAATGCAGTAGTGGGAGCTTGATGCTTATTCTCAGGACTAAAAAGAGGGAAGTTCAAATAGCGTTTCTGTTTGCTGCTATGACTCCTGCAAAAATGGTACATGCATAGATCCAGAGTGTAACCTATCCAGACTTATTGTCCAAGTCACCAATGAAGAATGGTCATTTGGGCAAGGGAGCATTTCCACTCATATGGAACGCTGGCCCACATAAGTTGCTAAACTGAGGAGAGATAAAGAGAGAATATTGAAGCAGGGGAAAGAAAACATTAAACTAAGCAGTAGTTAACGGGAGGCACTGTTGCATAAATCCCGCAGCAGCAACAATAAGCGTTATCTAAATACTCCTAATTTAAGTTGTGGCAAAAAGTTTGGAAGGTACTACGTAATTTTCCCTTTTGGTTCATATACCAACCTTTTAATTTTTGAAATTTGATTTGCCTACTTCATCAGTCACTCTAATATGGATTACTTTATGGTCAAAAGGCATTACATTAGAGATTTAGTTTAATAAGTACTAAAGTCACGCTTTATCCTTTTTTAGCATCAAATCATTGAGTAGCTTTAGCAACTAAAGGTTAGATTCATACAATACTAACTGACAGACCCAAATCAATCCTTCATATAGATTTTGCTGCCTTAATGTGTTTTCAGGTTTCAGATTTATTAAGAACTGTTAATAGGCACTTTGGATCTTGCAACTGAATTGCCATTCGTAACGGGATTTTTTTCCCCTTTCCTTTTTTAAATAACAGATGGCTGCCCTGACCTGTGCAATGACAATGGGAGGTGCACCCTCAGCCAGTACAGTTGGCACTGTGTCTGTCAGACTGGCTGGCGAGGACCAGGATGCAATGTTGCAATGGAGACATCTTGTACAGATGGTAAAGACAACGAAGGAGGTGAGCCTATGATGGGGAAAATGATATTGGGTTACAAGTAAAAAAAAAATCTTTACTGAGTTGCAGCATGTTCCTTCCCAACCCTTCTGCCCCTTCATGATGAATTGGAAACTGAAATTCTTTCTGTATTATAATGAGATGCAGGTGGTGCATTGAATCACAGCCCTCAGGCAATCCAATTCATGTTATCCATTTTCCTCAACAAGGGAATCCCATGACTGTTCTGAAGCATTTATTTAAGCAGCTCTGCACTGAGTTGGGGCACAATAAAATGGTGGATTGTGGGCTCACACTCTAAAATTCTCTATAGGCAGCTACCAATTTCAAATGTGTTGTCATGGCGCTAGAACAAGTAGAGACCAGGAAAATGGAGGAATTTAATTATTTTTATTACTTGGGTTCACTTGTCTTTTGTTTCTGTACCATTTCATCATTCCTCCGAGCTTTCTTTTTGAAGGTAATCTGTCTGACTATCCCATTTAAGGATCTTGTTTTGTAGTGTTATGCTTCTGTTTTGTTTTGTTGCTCAACAAATGTTTACCATTATATCTCATTCCACAATAAGCTCATTTAGTATCCCATATGCATCTTCTCTGCTGTTGTCTCTGATCTCTTCCCCCTCCATCGTGACAGACCTTGACTTTATTCCTCCATCTATTAATAATGATCTCCAGTGCTTTGCTCTTGATTCGATATGAAGGAGTCAGCTTGTATTTTACCACTTCCCTTAATAGTTTTAAACACTTGAATCTTCTCTCCCACCTCACTCCAAGCTCATCATTATCATCTTCCAGGTTGCAGCATCTCATCAAACTTGTAATTGACAAGAATGATGCTCTCAGCTATCTTCCATGTGAATTCCCTGGCCTGTGAGTTAATCTTTTAATCCATTCCTTGACTTGCGCACACTTAAATGCAATTTCCAACTTATTTTTTCTGGTCTAACACATTCTCTCATCATTTTCACCAGTAATCCCTCTCCCTTTGCTGTAGTACGTGTTTTTTATTCTGCTTTTTTTATCTGCATGATTTGTTTTCAGAAGCTTACTTATTAAAGGGGTATTCTCACCACGGACGTTCCTTTAAAGAAATGGTGTCCGCAATCAGCCCCTTTTCTCCCCATCATTGAAGGAGGGTGTCTCACTTTTTTCATGCTGCTACCAACTTTTCTGTTCTCCCCTTATTCTTATTTTCCCTATTTTCCTGGGCTCCCCAACCTATGCATCAACTATAGCCTAAAGTGCAAATCGCCTAGGAGAAACTGCACAAGAGTGGTCCATTGATAATTCTCCCACCTGCTTGCGGGCAAGTACCTGACCTCTGCTCATTGCTTCCCATCAGTATTGTGACTCAAATCAGGAACTCAGGTGCTGGGATGTATGTGATCCCACATCCCACCACTTTGTAGTGCTGTGTGTTGGTACTCTAAATGCTAGAACCCTTTTCTTTGGAAAAAAAAACTTTCAAAGGAATTGTGATTAACTTTAACTTTTTTTTAATCTGTGTTTTGTTACTTTCTTTGATACATAAACACTGCATTGCCAACGCGGCTCTTCGATCACAAGTCTAGTGATTTGTGCAAATGTTTTCACTGCTCAGTATTAATGTGGGAAACTTGAACATGCATAAACCTACATTTAAGTTACCCATGTGAATCACAAGCATTATAAATCTCAAAAAGTGAATTTCGAATGCCGGTAATGCTTTGAACAGTGGCATCATTGGAATAACTTGCTGGGAGGGAGTTGCTGAGTTGGACAGGTGTGAGGCCTAAGTAACTGAGGCCTGAAGTGCGAAGGAATAGAACTGCTAAACCTAACAGTACAAGAGAGCTAAGCCAAACTAACCAGACTGGCCCTGCCTTCCTTCATCGTGCCCCAGATTAGGTCCAGCGACAAGTATAATACTGAGCACTGTTGCATCTGACCTGCACCTCACTGCTGCCGGGGAAGTGTGGTCAGATCACACGTAAGCAGGAATCCTTGCCCAGCTGTTCCTACAAAGCAGTCCAGATTGAAGATCGTGTCCCAAGTGCTTCTGGGCTTCTGATTTTTAAAAATATGTTAGCGAAAATTAAACCATGGTGCTCCTTCAAGACAAAGGATGTAGTGCTGTAGTCAAACAAAATACAAATATATTGTACCTGTGAATAACATACATAAGCAAGTAACAAGGTTGGTGTGATTCCGATTCTCTGGGGCGACAGCTGTGCCTGAGAACATCAAGCCCTCCCTTGTAGCTGATTGTACGCCACTGAGTGTTTGCTGATGTTGCTGTCTAAGGGGCTATAAAATCAGATAGAGAAAGCGAAATAAACAGTGGGTGAGATTAAAAGATTGAGATTAAAGAGACAGACAGAAAGAGTAAAAAAAATTAAGATTTTAATTTTTATAATTAAATTTTTTTTTTAAATGTCCAAATCACATTTTCAGCCTCCTGCTTCCTGAAGTGGCAGCTCTTCACAGGTTGATGAGTACTTGATTGTTTTGCAAGATAAATGTAGAATTGGGTGGCAGATTAATTTACTGGAGATTGTTGTGCAACTGTGTTTCTAATGGGGCTGACTGACATATAAATGTGCTTATGTTGACTGACGGTCTCTCTGGGAGAAGTTCATGAGAATAAAATGGGCAGATGAGGAGTCCACTAAGTGTCTAACTGCATGAAACCCTGCCAGGTTTGCCCAGTAATGAGAATCTAGAACAAAAGTAACTATGGGCTGGAAATTGTGCTGAGCGGCAAATATACGTCACTCGCAGCTGGTAAATAACTAACTCACGCACAAGCTTTTTGAGTCTTCTGAACACAAACTTGCTTTAATTGTGAACTGCAAGAAGTACAGCGGTCATTCCCAGGCTTCTCTGAGCAGTGGGAGCAGGCAAGGAGCTCGGTGTCCCCACCACCAATCAGCTTGTATCAAGTCACACTGTGAGAACCAAGAAGTGAAGCTCATTCATAAACCGTGCAGACTAAGAACCAGGAAGTGTCAGATAAGATTAGTAAATGTACTATAAAATCAGATAGAGAAAGCGAAATAAACAGAGGGTAAGATTAAAAGACTGAGATTGATGAGACAGAAAGAAAGAATAAAAAAATTAAGATTTAACATTTTTTAATTAAATTGTTTTTAAATGTCCAAAAACTATTAAAATCAGAAATGATGAGACTCCCCATTTCTAAAAGTTAATTTTCAGTGCCAGAGAGGTTGTTTGGCAGTCATTAATACTTACCAAGCTGTTAAAAGTTAGTTTAGACCTGATACAACTCAGCATACCTTTTTTTGGCGCGATTAGTTAGTTTCCAGCCAGGCAGGAGAGCAAGTTTGCGCTGGTCCATTGATTCCTGCCTGCGATATCTCTTTAACGTGAAGCTGCCAGATCAGCAGGGAATCAGGAAAAGCAAGTTCTGGATTTCTGCGTTTGAATGCGCACATGTAGTCGCCGGAACTTGCTCTTCGATTTGCCCATTAATAACGGTGAGCACTCTTAGGCTCATCATTATTTTATGAGCAATTTCAGGCCCTATAACACCAATCTTTCTGCTCTCTAGATCAATGAGGTAGGTGTTGGTGACGTGCACTATCACCATTACTTGTCATATTTGCCATAGAAAAGGGTGCTTTGAAGTATGGTATTAATTACAGACTCAGTTTGTCTCATTAACTGAACCAGCTTACTTCAAAATGTATGCATATGTTTCTTGGAAGGTTATGTGGACACAGTTCACCCCACCGTGTAACATTTCTCATGCAGATAAGCCCTCTTCAGTGCTTTTCAGCTTTTGAGATTTGCACCTCCTTTCAATTATTATTTTCAACAATAACTTGTATAAATCTGCAATAGTTTGAAAAGCCCGCAGTATCAAAGAACATTTTTTAAAGAGGCAATTTTCATGAAAAAGTGTTTTGCTAAGAAGGATCATGGGGATGGGGAGAGAATTGTTTTGTTTGCTTGATGTAGCAATGTCGTAAATATATTTTTTTTAATGTTTATTTTGCTACACATAATGATCAAAGCAATTTGCCACACCTCCTCAACCCCAGATCATTTTTATCACAAATTCTGCATGTTCAAGTTATGCAATGATACATTTCAACACAGTTTATGTCATCATAGAAATGATGCTCTCTAATCTGTGAGATGTAAAATCAGAGACTGAATATGTTTGAGCCATACTCTGCACCTTCTAGGAACTGCTTTAATTGTAACATTGGCAGAGGCCTCAAAGTAAGTCACAAACAACCTCTTCAACCATTCAGTGGTGTGTCAAAGAAGCACTCGCAGTAATATGACATCAGAAACATCTCAAACCACTTCACAATTAATTACTTTGAAGTGCATAGCTTTTTTTATGCACAATAAGGCCACACCAACAGCAATGAGCTTAATGACCAATTAACATTTTTTTTCATGGTAATGATTGAGCCAAGGAGACTTCCTAGCTGTTCTTTGAATAATGCCATGGGGTCTTAAATATGCACCTGAACAGGAAGATAGAATCTTTTCAGAAGGACTAGCACCTCCAACAATGCAGCATTCTCTCAATATTGCACCGGAGGGTCAACTTTTAGCTTATGAGTTCAAATTCCTGGTATGGTGCTTGAACCACAACCACCTGACCCAGAGGCAGGACTGTTACAAATTGAGCCAAGCTGATGAATCTAGAATAGGAAGTCCTCAAAAGAAGATAAATTAAAGAGGTATGGAGCCCTCTTCTTCAGTATGACTTAGTGTGACAGTCTACTTCCTTGTGCCATCTTGAGTGAGGCTATCAATTTAAAACTAAATTAGGGGCACTTTTGTACTGTAGACTTCCACCCTCTGGAAGAGCTAAGTTGAGACACCCCTATTTTTCATCCCTCCAGTTTGGACTGACTCCAAGCCAGGTTTCTCACAGCAAGACAACTGCATCTTACTCAATTATACCATCAGGTCAAAGGAAATTTTGAGGTCAATTTTCATGATGTCTGATTCTTTCGGATGGGAGGCAGGCATTGCAAGGCTTCTACCCGCTCAATGGAATTGATGCAAGGCCTGAAATAATTTTCATGGTCGCAACTCATTTAATAATCTCAGCAAGCTGCCAGTGATGGCAGGCAGCTTGTCAATTAAGGGGTGGGGGGTGGAATCCAGTGGTTCCTCCATCAAGCCAAGCCAGAAATGGAGCCTTAAAAGAGGGACGGAGGGGAGTCAATCCCGGGAGGGGTAGCCTAGAGGAACCAGCAACAAGTTGGAAGATTTTTGTGGGGCTAGATGGAGCGTTAATGCTCGCTCTGACCCCACAAAGATCATTTCAAAAGCTTTTCCGTGTCGATTTTTGAGTGGCCTGCAGCAATCCATTTAAGGACCGCTGGTTAGACTGCTGTACAGCAAATACCAATGGGTGGGGAGTGCTGGTGCATGCTCTTCCCATTGATATCTGAAAATTGCATTGGGATCTAATGTACATCAAAGGACCCTGTTTTAAAAAAAATAGTGGTTCCAATTTTTAAATTGATAATATTCAACGGTTTAATCTTATGAATATATACTCTAAATTTTATTGTTAACATTGAGTTGATCTATCGGTAAACTCCTCTAATGATCAAAGCTGCCTTCCTTGAATTATCTAAGGTATGGTGTCATTCAATGGAACAGTTCATATCAAAAGATGAGAGAAAAATAATGTTGGCAATCAACATGGCGATTCAGGACTTTGAACATCCAAAGTCTAATTTTTATCAAATAATCCATTAAGCATAATAATTTTTGAAAGTATATGGTTTGAAGAGGACATGTGCGGCAGCATGCTGGAACACCAACTGATCATCGCAATGGGACAATCACCAACCAACGTAGACCATCTCAGGGCAATAAACGCAGCCTTCCAAGTGTTGCCCATATCCTGTGATCAAATTTTTACAAACCACAACAGGAAGTGGAAAAACACTGGGAACATGATTCACCATATGAAATATTTCTCATCTTGGTAATATCATCTGGTGTTTCGAAGAACTATTTTCCCAAACAGATGGTTGGAAAATCCAAGGGAAAATTTATCTTACTCCCCGGCCCTCCAGAGCCAGTCTCGTACCCCCTAGCCTATGATCTAAGAACAACACTTTCCAAGGCCGAAGAGCAAGTTGCCAGCCTGCTCTCCTTGCCACACTTATGTTGTTACCTGCAGTAGTATAAGGTACTCTTATAAAACCACATAACATGTACAGACTTAATGTTCAACTATTAATTGCTGGAAACCAGCTGTGCAATGTCTGCACTTGTGGGAAGGTAACCATAGGACATGCCCATCATATTACAAAGTTGAATATGACATATGCTGAATAAATGTATTCTTCTTTCTGTCAACGTAGATGGACTGATAGATTGCATGGATCCAGACTGCTGCCTTCAATCCACCTGCCAGTCTAACCCGCTCTGTCATGGGTCACATGACCCACTTGACATCATCCAGCAGAACCAATGGGCACTCTCCACTCAAGTTGTGAAATCTTTCTATGATCGCATTAAGCTCCTAGTGGGCAAGGACAGAACCCACATCATCCCTGGGGATAACCCCTTCAATGACAGGTAAGGGAGGTGCTCTTTTATTGAGATAAGTAGACAAGTATGAAAGCATCATTGTGCATGAAATTGGCTTTTGAAACAAACTTCATTTCTGGTTAAACTTTAAATCCAAAGATTAGTTGTTTATTTTCTTTGGTTAAGCAAGTTTTATTGACATAATTAGAGGTCTTCAACCAACAATCGTATAATAGGTATAACTCATAAGGATATACATCAAGTTCATACCTTGATTCAACCTGACAAAGAAGGGCTGTGTTTTTCACCATTGTACATTTACAACTATATTAGCTCAACAATAGCTGTGGGTGATGCTCCAACTGAGAGGATCAGTCTACTCAGATGTGAGATGGCAAGATAAAGCCTTCCTTATTCAAGTGTCTGCTGGATTTTTTTTTTTTTTTATTCGTTCATGGGATGTGGGCGTCGCTGGCAAGGCCGGCATTTATTGCCCATCCCTAATTTCCCTTGAGAAGGTGGTGGTGAGCCGCCTTCTTGACTTTTCGTAGCGAGATTTTACAACTGAGTGGCTTGCTTGGCCATTTCAGAGGGCAATTAAGAATCAACCACATTGCTGTGGGTCTGGAGTCACATATAGGCCAGACCGGGTAAGGGCGGCAGGCTTCCTTCCCTGAAGGACATTAGTGAACCAGATGGGTTTTTACGACAATCCGGTAGTTTCATGGCTATCATTACTGATACTAGTATTTTAATTCCAGATTTTTTATTTAATTAATTGAATTTTTTAATTAATTAATTGAATTTAAATTTGCCAGCTGCCGTGGCGGGATTTGAACTCATGACTCTGGATTTTAGTCCAGGCCTCTGGATTACTAGCCCAGTAACATAACCACTATGCTACCGTACCCTTTTCTCTGCACCAAACCCTTTCAAAATTGAATGCTTTTTCATCCAAACTTTTCTATTTATCCAATATCTTACAAGAATAGGTTTAACGTTGGCTGGAGGTGTTCAATGGTTTGGTTTTTACTTTGTTTAATGGGAAGGAGACCATACCCTATGGATTACAAGGATGGATGAGGAGATCTCTGTCTCTCTGATATCAGAGATACCTTCCGGAATCCTATGCCAGAAGGTTAATTGGATACAAAATAAACCTGATGGTTTTGCTATAAGGCTGTTGAGGTTTGTAATTCAATAGCAGTCCACAAGATTCTTATTTTGAATTGGGGGAGAATATCTTTCCTTCTTTCCTCATCTGTATTCCATACCTACTGGTTATTGAGATTAAGATTAGAAGTAAAATTTCAGTCCTGACAGATTGTCAACAGTTAGGTGAAAAAAAAAGCAAAACGAAGCAGACTTGAATAAATTTACCCCTTTAATTCCAGAGTGAAGCATTTTTGTCTAAGGTTTAACATGGTATTGGCTTCTTTAACTGTGACAGCATGTAAGGAGTAAAAAACAAAGCTTCATTCAGAGAAAAACTTTACTGTAATACAAATTATGATAGATTATGCCTCAGTTAGATGTCTGAAGGAGGCGCCAAACCATTCCATTCAAGTCCAAACATCTTGTAGAATTCGTTTTATTGTGCATTTGATTGGCAGCTTTTTCAGGAAATTTTAAGAGTTATTTAAATTGGTTTTGTCTCAGTTATTATCTGGAAAACATTTCTTAGCCTGGTTGGTTCAAATGAGGAATCTGTCTGAAGCTTTTGGTGAGAGGTAATCAGGCCAGATAGCTTCTATGAATCGTGACTAAAAGTACCACGTGGGAAATTGCATTACAGTTTAGTGCAGTAGTTGCAATTATTTGTTATTTTCTACTTACTTCAGATAGTTGAGCTTAATAACTACAATATAATGTACTTTGTGTCACTGCAGTATTCATTTATTCGTTTACTGTTTAGTAAATTTGTTGGCCAGCTAAAGCCTCAGTCACCATTTAGTGTAATAATAGCCTGCTACCTTCCAAAATCAACAAAGATCACGTGAAAGCACGTGATAAAAGCAGTAAACTGAATTAAGAATGAACAGGATTCTCTGTTTAATTCCTGGGCAGACTACACGTTT
The DNA here is from genome assembly GCF_035084215.1 of Heptranchias perlo. Taxonomy (NCBI): domain Eukaryota; kingdom Metazoa; phylum Chordata; class Chondrichthyes; order Hexanchiformes; family Hexanchidae; genus Heptranchias; species Heptranchias perlo. The sequence continues at coordinate 22,321,359 of NC_090338.1, forward strand.
ACTAAGATATCTTGGTAAGTGAAAACACGCTCTCGGACATAGGAAGCAAGGGCTCACCTACAAAAGTGAGCTGCAATGCTGACTCCAAAAATATCTACAGAAAAACAGACTACCCTATCTTAATTCCGTACTTTCTGGTTATGGAAGATTGGAATTAAAATTACAGTCCTGACAGATTGTAGATACTTAAGTGGAAAAAGTAAAAATTCAGCAGGCTTGAGTAATGTTACCTCTTTCATTCCAGAGAGTAATTACTTTGACTGTCTACAGCTTAGAACATGAAAGGAAGTTCAGCAACCACTATACTTTCAGTATTTTCTACAGAGACTAACATTCTGCTACTGTGTATTCATTACTTCCCGAAATTCTCTAAATGTGCTTACATATTTTATATTACTCCAGCAATCAAAAAGCATGAGATGTGGTTATAAAATAAAATCACAATTTGTGTTTCCAGTGATTTCAGCTTTTGTTATTGAGTTCACCTATCATCTGTCCCCTTTTTTGACAAATTGGGCCCGAGTTATCAAGTTTCAGTTGCAGCAATGTATGATGAGCCACACTGGGAAGTTCCTCAGGCCTAAAGTCTGGGACCTGCTTTTTTGTTATTTTCCTGGGATGGATAGAAAACATTAATGTTCAGATAATGTGTGGAAATGTTAACGTGCAAGGCTCCTGCAACTAGATGGAGCTCTACTATTTGCGTAGCTCATTGACCTCATGTTAGACTAAGACCATAAATGCAAGTTCTTTCTTTACATTACTGAGGTAGTGAAGAACTGTGTTACTTTGCTGCATGCTGGAATAATGCATGTTGCTTGGTGTATCACAATGTTTACAGAGCCAAAGGTGCTGTGCCACTGACCAACTATTGATGATCCCCCTCGTTTGGGGGGAAGGTGGAGGTAAGTGGGGATTCTTTATGATCAAGTTGGCTCTGAGATGATACCTGTACTACTAAGAAGTGAAAGAGATCTTCTTGGAAGACTCAGCAATCTAATGCCGAAGCCAGACAGGTCTTATTATTATCAACCAGCCAGCCTGGCTTACTGGTGGCACTTGTAAAAGTAGCCTACCATTGGGGGCCATTTGACCCCAGATATTCATGAACCCCAAGATCCTTGCAGATAGGTTGGTCTTGCCTGGACAAGCAGTGGAAGGCTTACCAATGGTGTGTACTTAGTTTTAACCGGGTAAACTCCAGCAGCATCCCTGCACATACTTGGGGATGCCTCAACCTCACATGCTTAGGTAAGTGGGATGCATCCCTCCAGAGAAAGACAGTGCAGTCCATTACCAGTCAAACAGGTATTATGGATATTTCAGTAGTTTGGTTTGGAGACTCATGCATGGTGATTTTTTGTTTGCATGTGTTGAACACCTGGCTGACCAAAACATGATGCCATGGGATAAAAAATAAATATTGGGCTTGTGTTTCTGCATATGAAGATACCATGAAAAAATGAAAAAAGAAACAGTATTTCAAAAATTATTCCATTTATTCCCCCTCAGCCACAACTTTACAATTTGCCCTGGTCAAGCAGACGAGCAGCCAATTTTTCATAGGTCTCTGACAATTCTTATGTCGAAGCACTGAGAGACTCAGAACCTGTTTTTGTTGTTTTCTCGTTCAGGGGAATGACCTGGCTGCAGGCCAGTGCCTTTTATATTAAAAAAGCTCACTATGTATTTATATGCGTGCACATCACCTTTGGCTCTTGTATGGGAGTGGGGAGAGCAGGAGGTCACTATTACAAACCTGCATCCTAGCCCTCTAATGCTCGGAGTATTTGATCCCCAATTGCATTACCATGTCAGCCTTTCATGTGCTGTTTCATCATTTAATTTAAAGCAAATTTGCAACCTCAATCTGGCCTTCTGTTTTATCACAGCTTAGCATCGCTAATCAGAGGACAAGTCTTTACAAAGGATGGAACACCATTGGTTGGAGTAAACGTGTCGTTCGTCAAATATCCTCAGTATGGATATACTATTACTCGTCAGGATGGCACGTGAGTCAATAATTACACTTTCTTGTTGGAATAACTCTAGCAGCAGGACCCCTCCTTCATGGATTCTAAATATCTAATTAATCAATTAAATATTTTGTCCATTCCATTAATTTTTTTTTGAAAAATTCTTCTTTAACTGATTGTGAGCAATGCAATGGGCAATTTCCTAGTATTTTTTTTTTAAGTTTTGATTTCATCACACTTCAGACATCACTCTTCAAAATGACAAAAATATGAAAAAAAAAACCACCACCACCTTAAACATTCACTCCCTCCACCACCAGCACACCGTGGCTGCAGTGTGTACCATCTTCAGGATGCACTGCAGCAACTCGCCAAGGCTCCTTCAACAGCACCTCCCAAACCCGCGACCTCTACCACCTAGAAGGACAAGGGCAGCAGGCGCATGGCAACACCGACACCTGCACGTTCCCCTCCAAGTCACACACCATCCCGACTTGGAAATATATCGCCGTTCCTTCATCGTTGCTGGGTCAAAATCCTGGAACTCCCTGCCTAACAGCGCTGTGGGAGAACTTTCACCACATGGACTGCAGTGGTTCAAGAAGGCGGCTCACCACCACCTTCTCAAGGATAGTTAGGGATGGGCAATAAATGCTGGCCTTGCCAGCAACACCCACATCCCACAAATGAGTAAAAAAAAAGTTTTGAGCCCATCACACTTCAGACATCACTCTTCAAAATGACAAATATATGAAAAAAAACAATAATTTTTATGCTGGTTTCTTCTGACCTGAGCTGGGAATTTAGAAGCACCTACCAATCTTCAAACTTTCCATACTAACAGCAATTAACCTCTCATTGACCTCAAAGTTCTTTTTAACTGCAATCAAACATTGTGACCTTGAAAGGACTGGGGAGATTACACACAGCTTCACCTCAGCAGTAGAATAATACATTGTCACATTACATTGTGTAATACTTCTACTCTTATAAAACAATGCATCATCTGACATGTGAGCAATGCCATGGGATAAACACTAATTGTTGAGATACAGCACAAAGTAAATCACGGAAAAAATAGGCCTTTTAATAATGTATTTGGGATACAGGAAATAATTCATTGGTGTCTAGAGGTCAGCAGAAGTTTTTATAGAATTATTCACTTGAGAGCAGAATATATTTATATGGTCAAGCAATAAACACAGAATTTTGCAATTTAAAATGCTTTTGATGGTCATGATTCTGTTGCCTGGGGTCATGTGACATCAACAATAGTGTGGTTTAGTTTCAGGTTGGCTTTTGTTGCAATTATGGCGATTTTATTTTCCCCTTAGATTTGATTTGGTTGCAAATGGTGGTGCATCGCTTACATTGCACTTTGAGCGTGCTCCATTCCTAAGCCAGGAACGCACAGTCTGGCTTCCGTGGAACACTTTCTACGCTATGAACACTCTAGTGATGAAGACTGAGGAAAACACCATTCCAAGCTGTGATCTGAGCGGGTTTGTGCGGCCTGAACCAATCCTTGTCTCTTCGCCACTTTCAACTTTCTTCAGTTCATCTCCTGGGCAGAACCCCATTATTCCTGAGACCCAGGTAAGTGCATGGTAAAGACTGTGGCAGATTAATCAAACACAGGGTGTGTGGTGGGTAGGGGGGTAGGGGATGGGGGGATGGGGAGAGAGGGAATTTAACTTTGCGACAGCAGTTGAAAGTTGGATGGGGAAGCACCTTTTCACCCCATTGACATCCAAGACCCGCCGGATACCTCCTGGATCCAGAAAAAACTCCACAATCAACTTGTTCAAGGCCCTCCACAGGATTGTCTCTCCCCCCCACCCGGTTCCCAAGACCTGACCTACAATCTGGCTCAGTGTAGGAGCCAGCCGATTTTCCGCCCTTCCTGACTGGCGAGCAGCAACTGTTTGGCACCCGTAGCTTGCCGGTGGCATTTAAACAAGGCCCAGAGCCGAATTTGGCTCAGGCTTAAGGCCTGCACGGAATGACACGCTACACCGACTGTACAACTGTTCTGGATGGGAGTCAAATTTCTCCTTCAAGATATTTTGGATCATGATTTTAGTCAAAGGTTTCAAGTCAAGGTTTTGTAACAAATTGACACAATTTTAACATCTTACTTTGAGGTAATTTAGTTCGATTAAGACTTCCCCGCACAGATTTCATCTGTGAAATATCTGCTGAGCTGCTGTATACTACAGGGCAAAGGAAAACAAGAAATTATAGGGGGTAAAATTTAACTTAAGCATAAGCATAAAACGGGCAATAGCTAAAGTTGAGGGATGATCTAATTGGGGTGTTTAAAGTGATAAAGGGATTTGATAGGGTAGATACAGAGAAACTACTTCCTCTGGTGGGGGAATCCAAATCAAGAGGGCATAATCTTAAAATTAGAGTTAGGCTATTTAGGAGCGAAATCAGGAAGGGCTTTTTAACACAAAGGGTAGTAGAAATCTGGAACTTGCTCCCCCAAAAAGCTCTGAATTTTGGAACAAATGGCAGGTAAATGGAGTTGAGGTACAGATCAGCCATCAGCCAACTGAATGGTGGAACAGGCTCAAGGGGCTGAATGTCTTACATGTTGTAAGTGCCACTGTCAGTAAGTAATGTGTTTACTAATTTATATCTCCTGTTTTACGTATTACACTTAAGAGCCCACACTATATACGTTATATTTATAACATTCATGTTTGTAAAGGAAGAATATACAAAAAGGTGCTTGTCATTAGATCAGCCTTTGAGAAGATGTCAGGAGTCATCTTTTATTGGCCCTGTATTGTAAAATAAGATGACAGGAAACTTTTCTCTTTTAAAAGATTACAATAGAGAGCTTAACCTAAGCACAACGAGCACATAAATGATTATTCTGGTGTTGTTTTGTAATGGGCCGGGGTAATTCACAGTAATTGCTGGTAGTAGACAACTGATTGTATTGCATTAAATGATGGATGATAATAGTGAGTCATTAGTGAAGATGCATTTCACAACCTTTCAAATTAAACCTTAATAACTGCTTTATCATGCAGGCATTTCACAATGTTTGTGTAATGTATTCAGGTTCTACATGAAGCAGTTGAAATCCCCGGCTCCAGTTTGAAGTTGTGCTACCTGAGCTCTCGCACCGCTGGCTACAAATCCCTTTTGAAAGTCACGATGACTCAGTCCATTGTGCCAATTAATTTAATTAAGGTCCATCTGATGGTGGCTGTAGAAGGACATCTCTTCCAGAAATGGTTTCATGCATCTCCTAACCTGGCCTACACTTTCATATGGGACAAAACCGATGCCTACAGTCAGAAGGTCTATGGTCTCTCCGAAGCTGTTGGTACGATTTTTAATTTTGCATTTACGTTGTGCAATAAAGAGAACAAAATACAGTATGTAACATGGAAACTGATTGTTTGATCAGAGTGAGTTACATGGAGAATAGCTATTGGCCTGGAGTGAACTACAAGACCACAACACAATCAACAGGGTTGAAGTAGCACAGCTCACGTAGTTTATGAACATCATTTGACTCCTGAGGTTGTATTTAGATGCCTGGCTTTCCTTTGATACAACTATTACTTGATATAATGCACAGTTATTGGGTTATTTTTGTACATGGAATTGTGTAACTGTAAGCTGCTGTGGACTCCATTGTATTGCACTGAACACCATAGTATTGTTCTGAGGATTGGGTTGATTGCTACCTTCTATTTCATTTACATTTACCTTTCGGAGGCTTCCTCCTTCCTGAACAATTACCTGAGGAAGGAGGAAGCCTCCGAAAGCTTGTGAATTTAAAATAAAATTGCTGGACTATAACTTGGTGTTGTAAAATTGTTTACAACCTTCTATGAAAGGTGAGGGGCAGGACATCAGTTATAACTGAAATATATCTTGTTGCATAATGGGAAGAGCTACTGTTACAGACATTTTTGTCAAGTTTCTAGAAGTAATACATTCAACTAATAAGAACAAAAGATTCTGTGATCCTGTGAAATTTACCTAAGTGATTAGAGTGCATCCATATCTATTTATTCAACTGGACTCAGTTTGACTATTTCCATTGAAGGAGTTTACTATTTCATAGAATCATAGAAGTTACAACATGGAAACAGGCCCTTCGGCCCAACATGTCCATGTCGCCCAGTTTATACCACTAAGCTAGTCCCAATTTCCTGCACTTGGCCCATATCCCTCTATACCCATCTTACCCATGTAACTGTCCAAATGCTTTTTAAAAGACAAAATTGTACCCGCCTCTACTACTGGCAGCTCGTTCCAGACACTCACCACCCTTTGAGTGAAAAAATTGCCCCTCTGGACCCTTTTGTATCTCTCCCCTCTCACCTTAAATCTATGTCCCCTCATTATAGACTCTCCTACCTTTGGGAAAAGATTTTGACTATCCACCTTATCTATGCCCCTCATTATTTTATAGACTTCTATAAGATCACCCCTTAACCTCCTACTCTCCAGGGAAAAAAGTCCCAGTCTGTCTAACCTCTCCCTATAAGTCAAACCATCAAGTCCCGGTAGCATCCTAGTAAATCTTTTCTGCACTCTTTCTAGTTTAATAATATCCTTTCTATAATAGGGTGACCAGAACTGTACACAGTATTCCAAGTGTGGCCTTACTAATGTCTTGTACAACTTCAACAAGACATCCCAACTCCTGCATTCAATGTTCTGACCAATGAAACCAAGCATGCTGAATGCCTTCTTCACCACCCTATCCACCTGTGACTCCACTTTCAAGGAGCTATGAACCTGTACTCCTCGATCTCTTTGTTCTATAACTCTCCCCAACGCCCTACCATTAACGGAGTAGGTCCTGGCCCGATTCGATCTACCAAAATGCATCACCTCACATTTATCTAAATTAAACTCCATCTGCCATTAATCGGCCCACTGGCCCAATTTATCAAGATCCCGTTGCAATCCTAGATAACCTTCTTCACTGTCCACAATGCCACCAATCTTGGTGTCATCTGCAAACTTACTAACCATGCCTCCTAAATTCTCATCCAAATCATTAATATAAATAACAAATAACAGCGGACCCAGCACCGATCCCTGAGGCACAACGCTGGACACAGGCATCCAGTTTGAAAAACAACCCTCTACAACCACCCTCTGTCTTCTGTCGTCAAGCCAATTTTGTATCCAATTGGCTACCTCACCTTGGATCCCATGAGATTTAACCTTATGTAACAACCTACCATGCGGTACCTTGTCAAAGGCTTTGCTGAAGTCCATGTAGACCACGTCCACTGCACAGCCCTCATCTATCTTCTTGGTTAACCCTTCAAAAAACTCAAATCAAATTCGTGAGACATGATTTTCCTCTCACAAAACCATGCTGACTGTTCCTAATTAGTCCCTGCCTCTCCAAATGCCTGTAGATCCTGTCCCTCAGAATAGCCTCTAACAACTTACCCACTACAGATGTCAGGCTCACCGGTCTGTAGTTCCCAGGCTTTTCCCTGCCGCCCTTCTTAAACAAAGGCACAACATTTGCTACCCTCCAATCTTCAGGCACCTCACCTGTAGCGGTGGATGATTCAAATATCTCTGCTAGAGGACCCGCAATTTCCTCCCTAACCTCCCATAACGTCCTGGGATACATTTCATCAGGTCCCGGAGATTTATCTACCTTGATGCGCGTTAAGACTTCCAGCACCTCCCTCTCTGTAATATGTACACTCCTCAAGACATCACTACTTATTTCCCCAAGTTCCCTAACATCCATGCCTTTCTCAACCGTAAATACCGATGTGAAATATTCATTCAGGATCTCACCCATCTCTTGTGGTTCCGCACATAGATGACCTTGTTGATCCTTAAGAGGCCCTACTCTCTCCCGAGTTACCCTTTTGCCCTTTATGTATTTGTAGAAGCTCTTTGGATTCTCCTTTGCCTTATCTGCCAAAGCAATCTCATGTCCCCTTTTTGCCCTCCTGATTTCTCTCTTAACTCGACTCCGGCAATCTCTATACTCTTCAAGGGATCCACTTGATCCCAGCTGCCTATGCATGTCATATGCCTCCTTCTTCTTTTTGACTAGGGCCTCAATCTCCCGAGTCATCCAAGGTTCCCTACTTCTACCAGCCTTGCCCTTCACTTTATAAGGAATGTGCTTACCCTGAACCCTGGTTAACACACTTTTGAAAGCCTCCCACTTACCAGACGTCCCTTTGCCTGCCAACAGACTCTCCCAATCAACTTCTGAAAGTTCCTGTCTAATACCATCAAAATTGGCCTTTCCCCAATTTAGAATTTTAACTTTTGGGCCAGACCTATCCTTCTCCATAGCTATCTTAAAACTAATGGAATTATGATCACTGGTCCCAAAGTGATCCCTCACTAACACTTCTGTCACCTGCCCTTCCTTATTTCCCAAGAGGAGGTCAAGTTTTGCCCCCTCTCTAGTTGGGCCATCCACATACTGATTGAGAAATTCCTCCTGAATACACTCAACAAATTTCTGTCCGAGATACAGGATGCCCCTGTATCTCGGTCTGTGTGAGTGAGGATGCCCCTGTATATCGGTGAGTGTGAGCGAGGATGCCCCTGTATCTCGGTCTGTGTGAGTGAGGATGCCCCTGTATATCGGTGAGTGTGAGCGAGGATGCCCCTGTATCTCGGTCTGTGTGAGCGAGGATGCCCCTGTATATCGGTGAGTGTGAGCGAGGATGCCCCTGTGTATCGGTGAGTGTGAGCGAGGATGCCCCTGTATATCGGTGTGAGCGAGGATGCCCCTGTATGTCGGTGATTGTGAGCGAGGATGCCCCTGTTTTTCGGTGAGTGTGAGCGAGGATGCCCCTGTATATCGGTGAGTGTGAGCGAGGATGCCCCTGTATATCAGTGAGTGTGAGCGAGGATGCCCCTGTATATCGGTGAGTGTGAGCGAGGATGCCCCTGTATATCGGTGAGTGTGAGCGAGGATGCCCCTGTATATTGGTGAGTGTGAGCGAGGATGCCCCTGTATCTCGGTCTGTGTGAGCGAGGATGCCCCTGTATATCGGTGAGTGTGAGCGAGGATGCCCCTGTGTATCGGTGAGTGTGAGCGAGGATGCCCCTGTATATCGGTGTGAGCGAGGATGCCCCTGTATGTCGGTGATTGTGAGCGAGGATGCCCCTGTTTTTCGGTGAGTGTGAGCGAGGATGCCCCTGTATATCGGTGAGTGTGAGCGAGGATGCCCCTGTATATCAGTGAGTGTGAGCGAGGATGCCCCTGTATATCGGTGAGTGTGAGCGAGGATGCCCCTGTATATCGGTGAGTGTGAGCGAGGATGCCCCTGTATATCGGTGAGTGTGACGAGGATGCCCCTGTATTTGACGAGATCATTGGCAATGTTTCTGGATGGCCATTAGTATGTGGATGTCATATTATCTCTGTGGACTAGACTATAGCTTGGAGTCATCTAGCCACGCCTCAAAATTCATCTATGTGCTGTCAACAGTGGGTGGTCATGAACTTCCGTTGCAGTGAGAAATCTTAATAGACAGTATATTGCATTGAGCTAAAAGTGCTTTCCATGGAGAAAACTATTGTCAGTGTAATTCACAGAGGAATGTTTCCAGCTGTGCTCGGCCCTCCACTATCTCAGCAATGCTGTCATGCAATGCTGACTATAAGCTCAAGTACAGTATCTTCGCTTTCATTTCATGCTCTGTGTTTAGTTCAATTGTGTGTCAGGCCACCTGCTGATATGATTTCAGGAAGAACTTCAATCACATGAGGTTTTTAAAAAAAAATCATATTCTTTAAAGAAAAACTGCTGAGTAGGAAACTAATTACAGTTTTATCGGAGTTGTGGGTTTAATTTTGACTTTTTAAACTGAAGGCATCACTGGAATGCATTACCCAGTCACATCAGCTTTTTTTTCAGTAACATCTGGCAGAGAAAGGGAGGCAGACAGAGTGTTAGCAAACAGGGGAACACAAAGATTTAGACAGTACTAGTTACAGAAAGAGAATTTATTTAAACTTTATCAATGAGCAATTGCCATAGGAGATGAACTATATTTTAAAGTGAAAGCACAGATTTCTGTGGTGTTACTTTAAATGCGTGATGAAATAGCTTGGGCGTTTGGAGACCTGGTTGCAAAATGACACTTTTGGCAATGTCACAGCACATTCACTTTACTTAGCTGCCATGGCAGTCGCACAGGACGCAATAAGATTGCAGTATTATTTTCAGCAGGCCCAAGACTGACCTAAAGAGGCAACCTCCTGTCTTCTCCTCGCGATATTTGGTGGGCGGGAGCAGAAACTGGCAGTAGTCCCTTGGGCAGAGATAAAAATAGTATTGAGGGTCATAACTATGTCATTTAACCCCAATTACCATATATTCATGAGGCTCTCGCCTGCTTCTGGCAGGAACTCCGGCCGCCAGGATCGAGGTCCACCCAAAGAACACGGTGATAACAAGTTGCATTTATATAGCACCTTTAACATAGTAAAACAACCCATTGTGCTTCACAGGACCGTTAACAAATAAAATTTGACACCAAGCCTCATAAGGAGATATTAGGACAGGTCAAAGAGGTAGGTTTTAAGGAGCATCTTAAAGGAGGAGAGAGAAGTGGAGAGGTATCGGGAGGGAATTCCAGAGCTTGGGGTCCAGGCAACTGAAGTACTTTTAACGTCGAAAAATGTCACAAGGTGCTTCAGGCAAAAATGGATGCCAGGCAGAATGGGTGGAAACACGGCGGTAAGTTGGTGCTTCTGTTTCCCTTGCACTTTGGTCCCACTAACGCCACATTTTTACGTGCGAACAGAATGGTAAGGAGGCGAAAATCACCCCCCGTGGTTACGTTAATGCTTCTGGAGACAAGCTGCTACTATGACGATGTAAATATTTCTGTCAGAAGTAGCCGTGTTTTCAGATCACTGGCAGGCTGAGAACATGCAGGTCAGCATAGCTCTGGCTGATCGACACAGACTTCCCCCAGTCACTGCGAAAGTTATTTTGGCCAGAAACGACAACGCAAATAATGACTTAAAAGCAACTGCACGTCTTTCAGCTAATGCATGAGAATTTATTGGTTCTGGCTACTGCGAGATCCACCCCTGAAAATAAACTGGGCTGTTTTCACAGCATCAATAGCCTGGAGCAATTGGCAGAATCATAGACATACCACTAGAATGAGATCAAGACAATAAAACTGATTTTCCAAAAGAACTAAGTTTTTTAAAAATGGGTTGTTTGGGTAAAATAAGTAGTTTCTGAGATTTTAATTGTCGAATATAACAGCTTAAAATGATCCAACTCAAAGTCTATTTGCAGCTGTTATACAGGATAACATATAGGAATTGGGACATTTAAATGCAATGGCAAAACATCAGTACATAAAGAAATAAAACCATTATGTAGAATTGGAATTATTTGGGATTTATTTATGGTTTTGTTGTATAAATATTTTTGTGCGAATAAATGCTGATGAATTCATAGGGTAAGGATAAGGGAAAATATTCTTGGGTTAATTCAGTTCTTTATAGTCACTCAAGTGAGATCATCATTAATCTGGGGTGTTTCTATAGCCTTGCTTAGTTAGCCATGGCTCAGTGGTAGCACTGTCACCTTTGAGTCAGAAGGTCGTGGGTCCCACTCCAAAGACTTGAGCACAAAATCTAGGCTGACACTTCACTGCAGTACTGAGGGAGTGCTGCATTGTCAGAAGTGCCATCTTTCAGATGAGGCATTAAACCGAGTCTGCCCTCTCAGGTGGACGTAAAAGATCCAAAGGCACTATTTCAAAGAAGAGCAGGGGAGTTTTCCTTGGCCAATATTTATCCCTCAACCAACATCACTGATTATCTGGTCATTATCACATTGCTGGGGGATGTGGGATCTTGCTGTGCGCAAATTGGCTGCCGCCTTTCCTACATTACAACAGTGACTACACTTTAAAAAATACTTAATTGACTGTAAAGCACTTTGGGACGTCCTGAGGTCATGAAAGGCACTCTATAAATGCAAGTCTTTTTCTTGTTTTAACTATGTGTTTTAATTCAGCTCCCCTCACACCCATTGGTTTCAGTAACTCCTCCCAATGTCCTCCCATGACGTCAAAAGAGTTCATCATTTAAACAAAACAATTCTACAAAAATCTAAAGAAGTCAACATATTGATATTCTATCCACAACAACATGTCAATGTTAACCTTTCATTTAATTGAAGACCGCTTGGCTCATTGTGTTAATGAACTGGTGAGATAATGGGCACGATTTTAAAAGAAATCTGCAGGTGCGCTGGGGGCGGGGGACAAAGAATATCATGTTTTTGAGGAGCGGGCAGAAAGCCCGGCTCCAACACGCCTAAGAACACGCACGACCCAGAGCCATCTGGGTGCACGCGCCGTTCCCGAACCTGGAAGTCCAGGCAGGACGATATTTAAACAAGCAATTCAAGTAGTTAACCTCATTTAAAAATCCAAAAATACAATTAGGTATGAAGGCAAGCGATTGCAACGCTGCCTCAGTGTGTTTCTCGTGCTGTGTGAAACACGCCATGGTGAAGGAGTTGTGTTTCAGGCAGCAGCCATTTGGACATTTAAATGCCTGTTTGACAGATGGGGATAAAAGGTGAGTTATTGCAGCAGGGCACTCAGTTCTCTCAGACAAACTTTTGGCTGGGAGATCTTTGTGTTTAGACTGAAACTTCTTGGTTTCCACTTAGAATTGTTCTGTTTACACATATTTACCAACTTTTCAGACCTCCTCAAGCTGACACCATCAGAACGGGGGGCGCAATGGCTGCATTCACCAGTACATGCGAGGACGAGCAAATTCACCATCCTCGCCAGGCACAGTATGCACTTCCGCAACTTGGAACTCCACGACACAGTGCTGTGCCACATGCACCTGCACAAGAGTCGCCAGGTGGTCGCAGACATCTGTAGCCTCCTTCATGCCGAGCTTCTCCCGGCTGGGCCTGGTGACATCTCATTACCCATCGCGGTTAAAGTGACGACTGCCCACAACTTCTTCACCTCCGGATCATTTCAGGGTGCTACCGGTGACATCGCTGGGTTGTTTAGCAGGGCATCGCAATACGTCAACTTCCCCATGGACAATCTCAGCCAGACGGAGAAGGCAGTGGGATTCCACTCTGTGGCTGGCTTCCAACGGGTACAGGGTGCAATCAATTGCATGCATTTAGTAATCTGAGCACCTCCACACGAGTCGGGACTGTTCATCAACAGAAAGGGGTATCACTCCATTAATGCTCAGCTCGTTTGTGACCACCGTAAAAGATTTCTTCACGTGTGCGCCAGATTCCCTGGCAGCTGCCACGATTTGTTCGTTCTGAGGGAATCCAAATCCCGGGCCTCTTCCACGCATCAAACACCCTTAAGGGCTGGCTCCTCGGGGACAAGGGATACCCCCTGCACACGTGGCTCATGACACCTCTGAGGAAACCCATCAGCGAGCAACAGCGTCGATACAACGACAGCCACATCGCCACCAGGTTTATAATTGAACATGCGATACAGCTGCTCAAGATGCGATTTCGGTGCCTCGATCGTTCTGGGAGGCCGCTTCATAAGCACCAGCGAGAGTGGGTCACATTACAGTCGTGTGTTGTGTCCTACACAACATGGCGCAACAGAGAGGGGTACTGGTTGAGGAGGCCCCATGCCCTTATCCAGCATCCACATCTGCCATCCACATTGAGGAGGAACAGGAGGAGGAGAACGAACCCATGGGCAGAGCAGCAGCTCACCTGGCTGCTCATGAGGCCAGGGAGTCACTCATATGTGAACAGTTCTCATAAGATCAGAAAGTGAGAAGAGTTCAGTCCTCAGACCACCTGGAAAGACCAGCACCAACACCAGCCCCCCTCCCCCACCCCCCTGCACAAAACTGTCCTGCAACTGCACATACATCCACTGTAAAGTGACCCACTGGGTGGCATCAAGTGTCGCTGTTCATGCTAAGCACATGAACCCTATCACAAAAGCCATGCAAGAAGGGGCAATACGTGGCAGTCGTGGTGAGAATGATAACATTGAATGTGACTTTATCAGAAACCAAATATAAATGAAAAACATGACAGTCTGTCAGACACTCTTGTGCATCCCCTTCGAGATCACAAATCCTTTGCCTTTCTCTTCCTACCGCTTCTACGTGGTGCATCCCCTGTGGCGGCAGCAGAGGTAGTGGCAGGTTGCTCATGTCCATGCCCTGACTGCTTAGATGCTTTTGGCCGATGCCCTCTGGGTTTTGGAGCTTGTCAGGGTCCCTCCAAAGCCTGCTGCACCTGCACCTATGCAGGGGCAGATTCGGCCACCTGGAGAGGAGGCAGCATTGCAGGTATTGGTTGAGAGGGGGGCAATGGGTGAAATGTGGGAGCACTTTGAGTGGCGTCCCCACTTCCATGTCCCCTTTCACCATCATCCCTCTCCTGGACCAGGCCCACATTACTCCTACCACTCTGTTGGAGAACAGTTTGGAGGACATGTATGATGCCTTGGAAGCCCAGTTGTAAAGTTTCTTTCTGCCTGTTCAAGGCAGCCGTTGCCAGGGTCTGAATGGATTCATTTGTGAGCTGTGCTTGAAGCTCAACGGAAGCTAGCCTTCTCTCCATCGCAGATATTTCCACACTTACCTGCGACACTATCCCAGACATTTCAGCAGTTACGTGCGACGCTATGTCAGACAGCTGCTCACATCCCTGTGACACTATCTCAGAGATTCCCTCAGGCCACCATTCATAGAATCATAGAAAATTAACGGCACAGATGGAGGCCATTCTGCCGACTAATTCCACTAGATTCCACTAATGCAGGAGATGGACTCCTCCGTCCTCTGCGCTATTGTGCAGAGTGTGCGTGGCACCTGTTCCAGTACCTCGCAAATGTGCTGCTGTCCCTCGATCATTCTCTTTTTAAAGGATGGCCCCCAGGGTTCAGCATCTGCGTCCAGCTGAGCAGAGCCTGGAGAGGAGTGCACCCACCGACATGGACTGTCCACAGCTGCCCCTGCCACTAGTGTCTGCTCGTGCTCACTTGTGTGTGGTGACTGACCAGGTGCCAACCCAACTAACTGACTACTAGGACCCACCGAGGTGTGAGTATCTGCGTTGGTGGATGGCTCGCTAAGGTGTGACGGTGCACCCTCAGAGGCCGGGATGCTCCTCTGAGGAATCGCCCTCTGCCGTCACTGCAGTTGTTGAAGGGCCTGTAAGAGAACAGAAGGCAATATTAAACATCATCATAGATGTGTCATGTTGCGATGAGCATACTGAGGTGTTCAACATGCCAATCATTGTTAACATCGCTTCATATTGTGTGTGATGAATGTTAAAGTTGTGTCACCGGACGTTTGTGGGGTCAGTCTCGGTGTCCCCGATGGACAGGCACTCGAGGGTGCGGCTGATCTGCAGGACCTCCTCCTCTGCCTCTTTGAGGACCACTATTTGTGGAGGTCCCCCTCCAGTCCTCACCCTCTCGCGTGCATTTTGCGCTCTCTTCTCCTATAAGGGGAGAAAGTACAGACGTGTGAGTGAGTGATGGTGAAGTGGCCAGCCGAGGAATGCATTGCTTTGGGTGAGGCATTAGAGGGTGAGTATAAGACAGAGACATCACATTGGATGAGGATTGGGGTTGACTGGTTCTGGTGGGGTCACAAATGGGGAGGTGAGGAAGTGCTCAGGAAGTGAAGGTAAGGTGAGGATGAGCCTTAAGTGGCTGTGAGGAATGATGTGATGTAGCCTTGGCAATGCAGAATGAGTTGGGGGGGGCGGGGGGGTTGATGTGCGCCACGGAATGCAGGAGAATCAGTAAGTGTATGCACTTTTGCTGACCTAGTTAGGTCATTGATACACTTCCTGCACTGGACCCAGGTGCGGGATATGTTGCTCCTGCTGGTGACCTCCTCTGCCACCTCGAGCCAGGCCTTCTTGGTGGCAGAGGCAGGGCGCTTCCTTCTGTCGGCTGGGTAAAACAGTTCCCTCCTCCTCCTCACCCCGGCCAGTAGCACCTGAAGTGAGGCATCGCTGAATCTTGGAGCAGCCTTGCCCCTGTGCTGCACCATTGGGTCTTCTTGCTCTTTGCTCCAGCAAAATCCATTGGAGCAAAGGCCCTTTGAATCTAGACGCTCCAGCTGACAGCCTGTCATGCGGGTGGGCAGTCTGCCCACTGCGCAGCTTTCCGACGGCAAACCCGGAAGTAAGATTAATGGCCACCAAATAAGTCGCGATCGCGTGGGGAACGGTAAGTTTTTATTATTCGGGTTTGCCGCGTGCCCATTGACCCCTCCACCCTGCTGCCATCCCGCCTCCCTTTTAAAATCGAGCCCAATTTGTTTTGGGGGGATAAAAGCTACTCACAGTGAATATTGGTTCAAAATAGCATTGCTGATCAGCTTGAATTTAATAATAAATTCAGCTGCAAGTGTATTTTGTTGCCATGTTTATCAAAACGATGCTTTTCTTCACCACACATTCTGTTCTGTGTGTTCTTCAGCTGTCAGATCAATCTCGTGTCCCCTTCAGCATACCTTCAGACAAAGGTCATTTTAGTTATGTAAACAATTGATGAAAATCAGTATTCTTCCTCTCTCCTTGATTCCTGCAGAAGGATGTTGGTCAGTCAGCTGCTGAAGCTGAGGCTCATACTGCCACCTTCAGCCTGCAACATTAACAGCCACTTTGAGGTGTTATTAGGAATAAACTTAAAAAGAAAATAATAGGGGGGTGGAATTTAACCACTTTCTGCCTGTTTTTTGGGCACAGAAGTTTAAGTTTGGAGGTACAAATTTTGGGTCGTGATCTCTCGCACTCAACCTCTGGCTATCAAAATGGGAAGCTGCTGACTTCTTGGTATGCATGTGTCACTCACCTGAATAAACAAATCGGGATTGTACTGCTGGTTTAGATCCGCAATGTGCCAGGCATGCGCTGCCCTGCGATCTAACCAGCAGTCCTTAAAGGGACCGCTGAAGACCACCCACATAGAGGTACCCCCAACATTTTGTAATAATTTCATTTCACAAAAATACTGCAGGACGCTGACAGCTCGGGCTCATCCCTCTCCATGTCCCGTCGCCCCCACCACCTCCCAGGACCTAGCCGCAGGCCAGCTTGTCATCAGTGCCAGTGAGCTCTGAAGGCCCCAGCCGGCGAGCTGTATTGGCTTTGGATTGGCATCCACAGCGCGTCGGTTTAATTCAACTGAGGCCCAGGCCTCCTGCCAACATCTTCAGGCACACATTTGAATTGCACCACCCATCTCGAGCCAGAAACCAACGTGAATTGAATCTCTTGCCCCAATAATAAAAAAAACAAAGACTTGAATTTATATAACGCCTTTCATGACCTCAGGACGTCCCAAAGCGCTTTACAGCCAATAAAGTACGTTTTAAGTGTAGTCATTGTTGTGATGTGGGACTAAGTGAAGAAGATGAATCTGGTTAAATTCTTCGTCCTTGACTGTTGCCCAATTCCTTACAAGGTTAATAATGTTGATGGACAGGAAAGGGCAATTTATGTAGAAAGCTGCAAAATTATTGATTCGCTGTTATTAAGATTCCAAAGTTAATGAATCAGTTGTTTTACTCAGAGATCAAAGTCAGAATTGACTCTGTTGAGGAGGAGGGGCTGAATGCCATAATTAGTGAGAACACTGCCTGGAAATCACAATATTCGTGACAAACGCGTTAATACAATCATACAAAATTTCCCTGTCCACTATTTTAGCAAAGGCGCCAACTGATTTAAAGTAAACAGGAAGCTGTTTGTTACTAATCTTGTATAATAAGTGTGATTTCAAAGCAATTTTCTTTTCATTCCTGGGATCTGGGTTTGAATCCAGCTCAGACTGATTGGGTAGCAAGTCTCCTGTGAAGTTTCTAAGCATGGACAGTGTGGCAAGAAGTTTCTGATCAGGCAAATATGTTCTGCCAGATCTCCAAACCACTTTAAAACACGGACAAATTGAGCAGGACAGGCGCAGAAAATACCAGAGTTAGAAGCACTCGCCTCAATCAGGCAGGATCTTCATTTAAATGTTAATTGGGAGCTGGAAATTTTGCACAATATTCCCCAACATCTGGCATGCCCATGTGAAATAGGTATCTAGGATTGTTAGGTAATGGTACTGTACAGAAGGTCATAAGGGATTACACGGTAATATTAAGATAAATATTTTTCTGTCATTCATAACCATTTTTCTTTTTCTTTTTCCACTGACACTTCGGAGTTTCAATTTTTTTTGTCTCCTTGCATCATAACTGGTGCCAACGGATTTCCCCATGGAAATCTATTATCTGAAATGTTTTTGGAGAGCGGGAGCACTGGATTAATAATGAGCAGATCATGCTGCATGAGAGATGCTCAGTGGTCACCAGCCAGTACCCACATAGCCACATGTCATTCTGCAGGCCCCAGTACACCTACCTGGCAATGACCGTGGGGAAGTGTCTTCACAAGGTCTGGCTTGTCAGAAAGCCAGTTTCAAAAATGCGCCACCTACTGCAAGGACACCTGCAGCGACCTTCCAGCATAGGACCGGCACATCCACTGACCATAATAATCAGTTATAGCCGGAAACTTGGTTCCACTTCCTTGTAGGTGTACTGTAGTGCTGTTTTTGGGGTGTGAACCGCACCATATAGGAAAATCTAACCTGACGAATATATTGTCTAGCAGATACAAGTCCACAGCACAAAATTGGTGATAATTCCATACAAAATGTTAGACTCTTTCAGAGGGACTTCTGCTGTCCACAACATGTGGCAAAAGCACAAACGCGATAACAAAGAATGGGCAAAGCTTTCTGCCTCACTCATGCTGAAGTTTCAACGAATTTAGGACCGCTGGGGGTGGAGAGCAAGTCGGGGGGAGTGTTCCCACCACCCTGCTGCTTTCTGCAGCAGTGAGTCAGCCTGCCCATGAGGCATACAGATGGGTGTTTCCTGCTATTTGCACTGTTGGAAAGCTGGAGGCAGGAGTTGCTTGTTGGTCCCCAGCATTCAGAGGGCAGCGGAGGAGAGATCAGGGCAGAAGTGGAAAAGGAAACTTTGCAAAGTGCTCTGAGAGCACTGCCATGCACAGGCCCCTGGAAGAAAATTTGAAATGTTAAGCTATTTTTAAAAAAATATTTTTTTGAAGTGATATGGCATTGGCTGTCTCTTTCTCCCTGTTGTCTGCTGCAGCTCTTGCCCACCCCACAGACTGGTGCAGTTCCCCAGAAAATGCCAGAGAGCCTGCCTCCCATAGGCCAATGACCCTGGGGCTGGAAAAATGGCCACACTCCTCACTGGAGTGGATGGACTCTCCCAGCACCTCAACGATCACTCCTCTTTATATTTCACTCCAGAATGTCTGCTCACTCGCAAACAAGTCCCTTATCATCTATGACATTATTACGGATGATTGCATTGACATTCTGGTTTTGACTGAAACTTGGCTCACGGGTGGCAATATCTTGCCCCTTGCTGAAGCCTCCCCACCTGGCATACTTTCCACCACCTACCCCACCCAAATTCCACGGTGGAGGCGTGTCCCTCACCACCAAGTCACATCTTGGTCTCTCCCCCTGCTCCTCTGGTACCACCTCTTCCGAGCACCTCACCTTGTTCCAACCCTCTCGCCTCCCCTTTAAAATCCTTGTTTTCCACCGCCTCTTCAAGCCCCACCCTGAGTTTCTCATCAAGATATCCTCCCTCCTTTCCTCTGTCAGCCTTTGCACTGAGCGACTCATCATCCTCGCTGATTTCAATCTCCATCTCAGCTCCCTTTGTCTCTAAATTCACTGCCATCTTGTCCTCCCCAAACTTCCCCTTCCATATAAACTGTCTTACCCACATTCACTGCCACCCCCTCAACCTTGCCAAGTTCCATGGCCTCTCTACTTCCTAGGTCTTGATCACTGACCAGGCCATCTCTGAACTCTTCCTTATGTCCCCCATTACCGACAGCCCGCTGACCCCCTTCTTACCCCACTTCTTTCTGCATCCACCACTGGAAAATCTTCTAAACTCCCAACTGCCTAGTCATTGGCCCTGCATTCTCCACAATACTTCTGCAGCCATTGATTTGTATTATCACTCCCTCACCTCTACCTATGATGCCCCTATCTTCAGAAAAACCTTTACTATGTCCCTACCCAGACGTTCCCCTGGTATGGCCACCATCTTGGCTCCTTCAAATCCAAGGGACAAACATTTGAGCATATCTGGTAGATAACTCTCCATCACCAGAACTGGCTGGACAATATCAACTACTATTGGGCCACATTCTCCTCTGCCAAAACCACCCACTACTCCAGGAGTATCCTGGAGAGCAAATATAACCTCCGAATTCTTTTCTCCATTACAACCATCTCCTTACCCCCTTTCCCCTGCCCCTCCACCCTTACCTCCAACAACTTGCAAGGATCTCACGTATGTCTTTCTCACCAAGATTAACATCATGGGGTAGAAATTGGACCTATCATAGGCATTTTACAGGTATATAACGGGCACAACCGAGCCCGATTTGGGAGACCAATCTCAAAGACGGCTGAAAATCGTCCAACCCGAAATCAGGTCAAGCTATTTTTCAGGCATCCAGGGTGGCTTCCTAAAAAAGGCGTTAGGGCACTTTCATGCTAATGAGGGGTTTAATGCCTAGTTTAATACCTCTATGGAAAATTGAGCTGCCCTGAGTGGAGCAGGCGCCGGGCCTGCTCCACTTGGGTTTACTGGATGTGGATGAGGCCTAGCCAGCTGCTAGGTAAGTTTACTTTTCTTTTAAAATGATATGGAGCCAGGAGAAGCAGGTTTGCTCCTCCTGCCAGTCATGGTCAGTCCTCCTCCCACCGTCCTTTCTCCCCCGCCCCCCCCCCCCCGGGGCTTACCTGAGTGCCAATGCTGGCGGGGCAAGTGACCCGAAATTCAATTCTTCAGTCCACCGAGCTAAACGGCAGAACATTTGTGAATTGGAACTCAAATGTGCCAATACAGTTGAAATAAAGACTTCAAGGCATCAATAATGTGTTTGGAATGACAGAAGCTCATGGTTTACATTCACATGCCAATTTCTGATGAAAAAAAAATTGAAAAACATCTGAGTGAAACTTTTCCAATTAATATGTGGCATTAATCTGGGCAGAGTGAATTATGTCTCAGTGAAAGTTTGTGCCTGTAATTCCCCTGTAGATCGCTGATAATCAGAATGTAAAAGAAATAAAAACATTGATGATTTTAATGTATTTTACGTATTGTACACCTCCGCTCGCACTACAGTGTTTGTGCAGTGATTAAGATTGAATATGATCCTCCCAAAAACACAGCTTGTTCTGAATTTATTCTGCCCTATTTTGGACTTGGTTCACAAAATGTTTACACTTTATATTAGCAGTGTGATGGCAGCAGTGCCCCCAACTAATAAGACATGGAGGTCAGATGCTTACCACACAGGAAAGGAGAGGCGATCAGCAGGAATATTCACACTCACCATTCTCCCATACCTCCTGAGGGGCTAACTCAAGAGGAGTTTTTGGCATATTGCCTGGGAGCAGGTTGTCTGTGCAATCTCTCAACCCAGGAATTCTAATGATGTGGCGCTGGAAGAAAATTAAAAGTTTTCTTTTAAAATATAACTTAACAGTTTTCTATGTGCCTGCAAGCAGCAGGGAGAAGTTCATGACAACTTCACCTAACATGAGATATGACCTACCAACCCAAGCATTGAAAATCGGCTCCAATTTGGCAAAGGCAGCTATGCATAAAGATTAATCTGGCAGATCCCCATAAGAATATCCCCCGATGCTCTTATCTGGACATAAGGCTGCTGACATCATGCACGCATATCCAAATGAGAGCAAAATCTAGTTACATAGAAACATAGGTGACTACAGGACTGTAAAATATTCTGCAGTCCATCTGGCGAGTTCCAAAAATAATATTGCACAATCACCTATTCCCTCAATTATCTATCAATTCTCCTTTTACATTTCCAAAACAGGGTAGATACTTAAAGGCTGCTTCCCTTGGCTGGAGAGTCTAGAACTAGGGGGCATTGTCTCAAGATAAGGGGTCGACCATTTAGGACCTAGATGAGGAAAATTTTCTTCACTCAGAGTTGTGAATCTTTTGAACTCTCTACCCCAGATGACTGTGGATGCTCAGTTGTTGAGTATATTCAAGATTGAGATCGCTAGATTTTTGGACACTAAGGGAATCAAGGGATATGGGGATAGGGTGGGAAAATGGAGTTGAGCTAGAAGATCACCTATGACCTTATGGAATGGCGGAGCAGGCTCGGAGTGCTGTATGGCCTACACCTGCTACTATTTCTAATGTTCTTATCTGCCTCCACTTCCTCCCTCATGTTCACCAAAGGTTTACCACCCGCTGCATAAAATAGTTAAATCTAAACTGAGCACCTTCCTTATTCGAAGCTAGAGCCCGCATCCACTGGTTCTAGAGTTTGTGACAATCTGGAGCATATTGTCATGATTTTTATCTATTTGCTTCAGAATAATATCTCACCTGAGCTTTCTCTTCAGAGTTTCAGGCACTTCAACCTCTCCTCATTACTCCGATGCTTTAAGCCAAGTATAGGTTGGTTGCCCTTTTCATAACCGGCACAGACACAATGGGCCGAATGGCCTCCTTCTGTGCCGTAAACTTTTCTGTGTTTCTATGTTTCTGCACTGCCTCCAATGCCTGGATTCCTTGCTGTGAAATAGCATCCAGAATTGTATGTAGTACTCCAGGTGTGCTCATACTAGATTTATTATCACCTGGGAATTGTGCTCAATTCCTCTGGTGAGACATCCAAAGAACTGGTTCGCTTTCCTTACAGCTGCCACACACTGCACTGCTGGTTTCTACTGTCCACCAGTACCCCGAGATCCCTCTCCTGTGCTAAGTCCTATAGCCTAATCATTGGGGGACATTTTCACCTTGGGTGCTGGCGTAAAACCCTGTCCAATATTCCTTTCAATTGTGGGATATATAACATGCAGCCAATCCACAGCTGCCAGATTTCTGCCCATGGCCAAAGTGAATATTAGCCCCAGTTAGTTTATATTCATTCTGTTTATTTCCCTTCTGTGTTCTCATTATCTTGCGTTTGTCCATTCGAAGTGCCATTTGCCACTCATCTACCTACCTTCCTGACCTGTTGAGATCCCGTTGTATTTAGTTTACCTTGTCCTTATTGTTTGAAACCTGTCCCCTTCCAATTTGGTGCCACCTGCAAACTTAACTTTATTTCTGATTTATAAATTTGCTGTGCGCTGCAGGTTGGAGAAATTTTGACCCGAAGGTTTCTTTCATAAAATGTGGGAAATCATTTGTAATTTATTTAAAATTAGATTTCCCCCCACATATGAGTTTTGGTATTTGCTGTATTTTAACCCTGGGAGTGAGAAGCTTGCTTCATCTCACTAGAAGACACCTCTTCAGGCCCCTGTTAGGTGGGTGGTGAGGCTGATGCAGGAATATGGTTGGTATATGGAAGGGGGTTCCGGGACAGTCTCATGGAGCGGGGGTGCAGTATGGGGCAGGAGAGGCTTAAAATTTCCTAGTCTCCTGCTCCTCCTAGCCCCACAAGGAAAAATTAAATACATAACCATTCAGGGTCTCTTCATGTCCTGATCCTCTTCTGAGGGGCTGCAGCCTGGTGGTATAGCCATATAGGCATCCTCACTCAGGCACGAGTTGAATTTGTCGTCGGGGCCCAATCTGCATATTTAAAGAAGGACCCTGCCAGCTTCAGGCAGGTGCCTTTGTCACCTGCTCAGAAGTGCAGATTAAAATCAGGATTGGCACGAAGCAGGTGAGAAATTGGTGGTTAAGTCAGCATTTTAACTGACCATACACCCGCTTGCCGCTAGGCAGGTAAGGTTAAAATCGTTCTCTTGGAGTTCTTTATTTTACTCAAGTTGATGCCATATGTTAAATTTTATTCCTGCTAATTAAAGGAAGAATTTGAATGCTTGAATAAGCCCTCAATCTGTCACAGTTTTCTATGTTATAATTGCATTTTAAGTCCATCTCCTGAATTATCTAAAAACAGAATTTGTTTTTGAAGGATAAGCTTTTGATATGCGATGAAAGATTTAATTGACTTTGCACAGTCTTACACAGAGCTTTAGATATTAGGTAACATTACGATAACAAGAATCTATTTTTGCGGGGTTCATTATCCTTTTAATTGGACAGTCACCTTTTCTCCTGGCAACTGGCTGTGACTCACAGTAATTCAGAACCTAAAAAAACTAATAAACATATTTACCGCACTGGGATATTACTTAAAGCACCTGTATAGAGAGGGACTGCTGTCTTAGGTATTTTCTCTCTAGGACTAACATTAGACTTTTTGATATTTCTATTTTGTTTTTGATCACATTGATGGAAGAAATTCGCCCAAACAAATTCCTTAAATAATTCAAGTAGGGATCTCACACTATTCTTCAGGCAACCAATGTTGTCCCAGACCTCAGCCATTTCAGTAACTTGCAAAGAGTAGGTGGTTTGTTTTGTAAATGTATCCACCTTCCTCTATACTTTCCTTGGCATCTTATTCAGGCTTCTAGAAATTTATGGAATTTGTAGTGCAACATGTTGAATCACTATGGGAAGGCAGGAAGAGAAGGGAGGACAGATGTACCTTGAATTTTGACACATTATTGTGATTGTGAAAACTAGAAATTTTGTAAGTTGAATTTATTTTCCTCTGCTTGTTTTTCCAGTATCTGTTGGATACGAATATGAATCTTGTCCAAACCTTATACTGTGGGAGAAGAGAACTGCTTTGCTGCAAGGCTATGAACTGGATCCATCCAACCTGGGTGGTTGGTCACTGGATAAGCACCATGCATTGAATGTAAAGAGTGGTGAGTTGGCCAATTTCTAGAAGTTTATTCTACTTGCTTTCTTGTAATGCACAATCCTTTCAAACACCTATTATACTGTGACAACTTAATTTAGATTCTGAAAGGCATTACAACTATTTTAAGTTCATTACTTTTTGGGAGGAATATCATAGAAGTTTACAGCACAAAAGGAGGCCATTCAGCCCACTGTGTCTGTGCTAACTTTGCTGCAGCAATCCAAAACGAATTCCATTGTCCTGCATTCTCCCCATGGTCCTGTATCATCTTCTGCTTCAAATATTTATCCACTGCTCCCTTAGAAGGTGTACTGGTCTCTGCCTCAAGCACTCTCTGTGGCAAAGCATTCGATACTCCAACAACCCCCGCGTAAAGAAATTTCTCCTAGCCTCTCTTCTTACTTTTTTAGTGAAAATTTAAAATTGATGATGGCTGATTTGTATTTTAACCACCTTGGTTCTGTACCCCTTAATAGCCTTACCTCACAAAAATCCATCCACCTCAGTTTTTAAATTTTCAGTTGACCTAGCCTCAACAGCTTTTTGGGGAGGAAGAGTTCCAGATTTCCACTACCCTTTTTGTGAAGAAGTGCTTCCTGACATCACCCCTGAACAGCCTAGCTCTAACTTTAAGGTTCTGCTTGTTCCTTGTTCTAGAATGGGACGGGCTGGATGGAACAGTTGTTTTTTTGCTTATTTTTTTTCATATGTTTGTATGTAATTCACACCTTTGACACTAGGGGCTAGCCTTATGGCTCTTCTCTGTACTGCTTCCAGTGTTTGATTGTCTGGCGTGTTTCTCTGCAACAAGAACTGGATACTGTACTCAAGATGTGGTCTAACCAAAGGACTAACAATTTGACCATGGCTTCCTCTGACTTGTATTCTACTGCTGTGTCTATGCAGTTCAACATTTTATTGGTTTTGAATGTTCTAAGACTTCTCATTCTCTGTCAACTTCTTCCTTACCTATTTCAACAACATTCATGATGTACTAACTCCTTCTCTAGTTCTTACAGCTAAAGTATCAGGAATGTTATTTGGAGGTGGATCTGTCCCAATAAAAAAAATGTTATCTCCTTATCTAATAATGCTTATTTCCACGTGCCAATACAGAATAGAGAACATTTTACCCCGATATTGCTGCCTCTGTAAACCAGTACAGAATAATAAGTATATTGCTGTTTCACTGTTGATAACATTCCACCGGATGAGATTTGTTCTGTGAGACATTCACATTTGCAAAGAGTGATTAGCTGATGATGTCTCAGAATTTTGAGTCACAAGCATAATGCATGTCACCAACCTTTATTTTTCTTTTTTTTTGACTGGGTAGTATAAATAAAATAACCAACTTGAGAATGGTGGAATGCCATAAAAAGATTCAAACCCATAATTCATTTCCCGTCCCCCACAACAGGCTTTTGGAAACACATTTTGTAATGAACCCTATCAGTCTCTGGCATTCAACTGTTGGCTGTCGTTCATTCTGTTAAGATAAATGTTAATTGTAAAATGTTAACTCTAACCCATTCTATCTCTGCACATCAGGTGTCTTGCACAAAGGAAATGGCGAAAACCAGTTTCTATCCCAGCAGCCGGCAGTGATCAGCAGCATCATGGGAAATGGACGCAGACGTAGCATCTCCTGCCCCAGTTGCAATGGTCTTGCAGATGGAAACAAGCTCCTGGCCCCTGTGGCCTTGGCTGTTGGTATAGATGGCAGTCTGTACATTGGAGATTTCAACTTTATCAGACGTGTTTTTCCTGCCAAGAATGTCACCAGTATCCTGGAGCTGAGGTAGGAGACGTGGTAATAAATCACTGTCACCTAGAGATTTCTAGTCCTGCTGCATTATTGGCTTGAGCACTGTGACTGAATTTGCCTTTGATTTTATCTGGAATATAAGCTGAACACTCAGAGAAGCCCAGCATTCATTGTACAGTGCCTTGCTACTTGTTAGAATTGTTGTTGTTATTTCTTCTTTATCATCATTTCAAAGTTATTTATTTGATGAACCCACTGATTTGTAACTCGTGGACTTTCCATAATTTTTTTTAAATGTAAGAATACAAAGAATATCCTTTTGCTGACTCCAACTTTTCCCTCTCTCCACCCGACAAAAAAGTATTATAAAAACAGCAGCCAAATATTTAACAGAAAATTATGCCCACAAACTTGAATCTGGCTCAAGCAGCAGTTCTCACTCATCAGGGAATATGTCAGGAGGTTCCAGTGGCCATTCAAATCAATCATAAGTGGCAATCGTTTAAAATAATATGTACTGGAAAACATAGAGGTCATTGTCCCTATACCCTCCTCCAGCATAAACTGTGTATGACGTTGAAATGATGTAAACTATGTTTGGTCCCATATAATTTTTAGAAAAACAACTGATTTTCCATTATGGTATGCTTTTCTATAACAGTTATTTTTATGAGCAGTCTGGAAGCCTATCCTTCTAAAAGTTCAAATGTAATGGCTGTTCCATTGCTGACAACCTACTGAATTTTAAAGCAGTAGCTCATCCATGCTTACAAAATTACAAAGGAAGAAACTGACAACAGGCACATTGCACACAGAAAGTCCCCTTGGCTGATGTCACAAGAGCACTTCTCTTTCAAATCCCACTGCAGTTCTTCATTCATACAGCTGTCTTCAGGGCTATTACCAATTTCTCGGGAAATAAAAATAAATACAGTAGAAATAAATGGGTGTGATGTTTTCCTGCAACTTCTAGTAAAATAAAGTTCAGTTGCATATTACTTCAGTTCAGTGACATCATTCAATTCTGGAAGCAGCCTAACATCCTTTGCTGTCCACCGTGACACCGATTACTAACAAAACATCAAAGAAATTCATTAAAACTGTTTCTCCCCCTCCCATTCCTTGGTCTTCATTTGTGTTTTTGTTTTATAGAAGAACATAGATGGGAATGTATTCATGGAAGTAACACATCTTGAACTTGGCATGGTGTTGTTAAACTGTTCAAAGTTCTTGCAGTTTTTGATGCTGTCTGAACCACTTTGATAGATTACTGTATTTTAACACACACCAGTTTAGGCATTATCCTGTATATATACATTGACTACCTTTTCCTATATTCCCTTTTCCTTTGTAATTTTCAGAAATAATGTACTGGTCAAAATTAATTCATGTCCTTCCTCCTTTAGGGATCCTGCTAGTTGGGTGAAATTCCTGCTTGTAATTCAAAGCACAATTATTTCCCATTAACCACATCCCCATTTTAGTCCCAAATATTGGAAGATATGCTGAATCACGACAGTTAAAATGCCTCTGAAGAGAAGTATGTAATGTGACAAGTAATGTGGTGATGCAACACATTGACGAGTCAATACATTGTGCTGTAGAGTATAGCGTGCAGATTCCACAACTGCAATTCACCCACAGCCAGCTCTTTTTGATCTCAACAATGCCATTAGCGTAGATGCTGAGCAAGGCCAGGTGCTTCCCTGCAGGAAGTGAGGAGAAGGTAAAGTTTCATACTCATCTGATGCTGCACTCATACAGCTTCCAGCAGGTGGCCAAAGGGCATCATTGACAGGAGTCATGGAGTGAACCTTCAGTTCTTGTGCTTGGCAGACATTGTTAAGTGGAGCAGGGAGACTCAAAAGAGAAGCATAATAATAACATGCCAGAAAAATCAAATGGACTTATATGGTTCCTGGTATCCTAGTTACAGAATTTCATTTTCTTTCCACAAGTGAGGAATACCTGGCTCATCACTTCTAATTTAACTGGACATCCTCACCTTTGGTCTAAAAATAGTGTTTCATCGAGTGTCCAGTTTATTAAAAATGTGTCTGAGATTTATAGCTTAAACTAAGAGCGAGTTTCAAAATTTAGTGCACATGAAAGCAACAAGAGATCTGTTAAATTACAGCTCAGAGGGAGATAGAATTCCAAACAAAAAATAAGCCTCATTCATGTAATTTTGAATATTAGATATTGTATATTACTGTGAGATTGCCTGCACTCATCTGAGCCCTTCTCTGCTCACAAACTGTGTGAGTATATTATCAGCTCAAGCAGTGGACTGTATGTCAATACTTGAACAAAATGTCCTCAGATACTAGGCCTGAGAGAAAACAAATTCAGTGGCTATCAGTGTTGGGTCATTTTTTTTAATTCTATTTAATTCTAAATCACTCGCTTCTGTCAGTGGTTCAAGCATGTCTGTATTGGGTGGTAGAACAATCAAAAATCCCCAAAATAAACATTTCAATTCATTATTGCTATTTGCATCCCTCAGAAAAAAAGATAACACTAACAGGTTGATTTACTGAGTTATGTGGATGTCACAAACAGATGCAATCTTTACAGTGCAGTAGGAAAGTGTGGATGACGCATTTAAAAATTCCAGCTTGTCATTCTCCTTGATTATATGAAGAGTTCCACAAACATTGTGTTAGCCATTGTGCTGATATCGATCTCACCTTGATCTTTTGTAACATTTTTTCTGTCACCTCTGTCAGAGTTTGATAACTTCAGCGATCATTTAATAAATCAATGATGTAATAATGGATGTCTCGGATAATTTTTGCCTGTTCCTCTTTCTCTTTTGCTGTCTTTCCACAAAGAAATAAAGATTTTAGACATAGGTAAGCCAATCACTTTAACCTACCCTCTTCAGAGATTATCTTGTTTCTTTTTTTTGTCCCGTTACTGTTTAGCCTGCGAAAGACATAAGTGAATAAGTACTATCAATGGTAAGTACTATCAGTGGTTAGTATTTGCCTGTAGATTCCCTCCTTGTGCTTAGTTTATCAGTAGAAGAGCTGGGGGAACCTCTGGGCAGTAACAGTATCATCCAATTTTAATGTGGCTTTAGTGGAATAACTACACTCGTCTTTGAATGGCAAAACTGTACCAAAGTCGAGGGTTCAAAGCCTTCTCCATGACTTGAGTACATAATCTAGGGTGACGCATCTGTGAAGTACTGAGGGAGCACTGCTGACTTTTGGATAAGATACTAAATCGAGGTTCCCATCTCACCTCTTAGGTGGATGTAAAAGACACTATGGCACTATTCGAAAAGGAGAGTTCTCCAGTGTTCTGGGCCAACAATTATCTCTCAACCAACACCACTAAAAACAGATTACCTGGTCATTTACCCCATTGTTGTTTGGGGGACCTTGCTTTATGCAAATTGGCTATTGCTTTTGCCTACAATCATCAAAAGTATTTCATTGGCTGTAATGTGCTTTGGGGCATCCTGAGGATTTGAATAGTACTATATAAATACACCTTCTTTCTTCCTACTTTAAGAGGAAGCAATCATGGCTGGATCGGTACTTAGCTGGACACAAAGTCTCTTTCTCTCCATTCTACCATGTATTCCACTAAATTTTCAATACTTAAATACATTTAGAATCATAGAATGTTACAGCATAGTAACAGGCCATATGGCCATTCAAGTCTGTGCTGGTGTTTTTCTCCACATGTGCTCTATATTTCTATCCCACACTCTCAATTACTCCTTATACCCTCACATTTCTTATCATAGGGTTTGGAAAATAGCGATTCTACAGACTGTAACTATTTACCATCCGTGGTATGCCCTACAAATTCACACATAACAATTCCTCCATGTAATTTTTGGAATACAAGTGTTTTACAGACATTTTTAATGTTGCTCTGTTTATCCAACAAGTAACAATGGCTTCCTCATGCAAGCCTCTGGTTAAAATAGCAATCAGGCCCCGATAGGGTAATTGGAGCCTGATTTACATGCTTAAAGAAGGACCCCGCCAGGGCTTGGCAGGTGTCCCTCCCGCCAGCTCAAAAGAATATCAGAACCAGTGTGGGACATCAGCTGGTGAGTCCTATGGCCAATTTTAATTGCCTACCCAGCCTGTTTCTGCCAAGTCACCCCATATGTGTTTGTGAATACTAGTCCAAGACGGGAATGAACAAAATTGTCTTGTGATGGGTCTGTAAACCAGTTAAATTCCCTGGCACCAAGAAAGAGAACTATCAGTAGGATCCCGCTGATGAATGCTCCTTTGTTTGCTTAACAAAATAGAAGAGCAGTTGCCGCTCAAGTTCAGCAGTTTTAGGCATGGAGTAGCTGAGCCATACAGACCAGAGAGGTCTCCAGTTAGTATTGAGTGAGCTACTCTCAACTCAGGCTGCAATAGGAGTGCTATAGTTTGCCTCAACAGCCCTAGATTAGAGTGTGAAATATCAGGCAAAGTTCCTGTTCCTAATCACTGTCCAGCAACCCCTACTTTTTTTTTATTCATTCATGGGATGTGGGCAACGCTGGCAAGGCTGGCATTTATTGCCCATCCCTAATTGCGAATGAGAAGGTGGTGGTGAGCCGCCGCCTTCAACCACTGCAGTCCGTATGGTGAAGGTTCTCCCACAGTGCTGTTTGGTAGGGAGTTCCAGGATTTTGACCCAGCGACGATGAAGGAACGGCGATATATTTCCAAGTCGGGATGGTGCTGTCGAAGAAGCCTTGGCGAGTTGCTGCATCCTGTGGATGGTACACACTGCAGCCACGGTGCACCAGTGGTGAAGGGAGTGAATGTTTAGGGTGGTGCATAGGGTGCCAATCAAATGGGCTGCTTTGTCCTGGATGGTGTCGAGCTTCTTGAGTGTTGTTGGAGCTGCACTCATCCAGGCAAGTGGAGAGTATTCTATCACACTCCTGACTTGTGCCTTGTAGATGGTGGAAAGGCTTTGGGGAGTCAGGAGGTGAGTCACTCGCCACAGAATACCCAGCCTCTGACCTGCTCTTGTAGCCACAGTATTTATGTGGCTGGTTCAGTTACATTTCTGGTCAATGGTGACCCCCAGGATGTTGATGGTGGGGAATTCGGCGACGGTAATGCCGTTGAATGTCAAGGAGAGGTGGTTAGATTCTCTCTTGTTGGAGATGGTCACTTGTCTGGCACGAATGATACTTGCCACTTATCAGCCCAAGCCTGGATGTTGTCCAAGTCTTGCTGCATGCAGGCACGGACTGCTTCATTATCTGAGGGGTTGCGAATGGAACAGAACACTGTGCAATCATCAGTGAATATCCCCATTTCTGATCTTATGATGGAGGGAAGGTCATCGATGAAGCAGCTGAAGGTGGTTGGACCTAGGATGCTGCCCTGAGGAACTCCTGCAGCAATGCCCTGGGGCTCAGATGATTGGCCTCCAACAACCACGACCATCTTCCTTTGTGCTAGGTATGACTCCAGCCACTGGAGAGTTTTCCCCACTTGAAGTGGACAAGTGTGGATAGTGGCTGTTTGCAGGATTGGGCTCAGTGTTGATGTCCATGTGATTAAATAGCCTTCTGACACTCGCAGTGAGTCCAGAATTACTCCTGATAAATGGTCACTTGGACAAGATACCAGAGTGTGAGCAATACCTATGGAATTTTACCCCATCAAGGTTTCAGTTACTTTTGGAGATGTAAAGGAGGAGGGAAGATAATTGGTGTGAAAAAAACAAAATGGAGAATTTCGAGAGCTACCTGGAGGAGCTCTGTGACCGTAAAAGTTAAAATGTAATTCTTTAAAAAAAAATACATGAAGAAGTCATCCAGGCATATGTATTTGCTGTTGGCAGAACTTAACATTGATAGTACTTACTCATCGAGCTACTGTCTCCTTTATGATGTTTGTAAATGGACTTCCATTGTAGTGCTTTATTGAACTTGTCATATTGTTTAGTCTTTTAAATATAATTTTTATAAATGCTACATGCTGTTGTAGAATTAAATATTTGTGTACATAAGTTTATGGTTTCTGGGGTTTTATTATAAAAACTCACATGTCCTTCAATGAATCAGCTGGGATAACCAATATACAAGGGATTATAGATGGCTAGCAATGAGTTATAAGGCAAGTCTTTCTATTGATCTCCTTAAGCAGAATTGGGATATTGCTATTCTTTATCATAACACATTGTTTATATTTCTTAAAGCCAGCTTTCACTATTTTTATTATGTAGTGGGCATAGTAGAGGCAACAAGGCCTCTGTGAGATTGGTGAAAAGGTAATATAGACGAGTGACACGAGACCTGAAGGTGTTCAGTTCAGAGTGTTGGAATAAGGGCCATAGTTTATTTCAGGAACTGATATGGTGAGGGATTTGGGGTATAAACTGTATAATCATAAGGAGTACCAGGCATCTCAGAATCTGTTATAGTGAGGAAAGTGGAGTTTATCTAAGATTGTTGTAAGGCAGAGCTGTTGTATCAATATCTGTTAGCTTTTCACTTTGAAGAGTGGATACAGTGTGGATGGTTAAAATCAAGTACTTCAAATTAGATCATCCTAAATGTGTCCAAAGTAAAATTTCAGATATAAAATCATATAAAAATGGAATTTGGCTCTCACTGGCACTTAAATCCATTTTCAACCTCTTTTAAAGGTGTATTGGCATCCTGTTTTGAAAGGCTCAGTTCCTAATGAAACAACCAGGAAGGCCCAGAATCTTAAAACGCCTTAATTGATTTTCATGGACCAGTTCATGTAACAGCAATAAAAATTATTATATTTATATTTTTATCATTTCATTTGGATCACAAACTAAGTCACCACACATTCTTTGATGCCTCCTACGTCCTTTATGTTGATAAAGTTATGAAGTGCTTTGCTAGGAGACTACGTGGTACAGCCTGTTAGAATACCATCACGCCAGATCTGTAAAGCCCAGATTGATGGGATGATCTTGGACAGATGCGAAAGTCCTAAGTGACATTAGTTGTGGGCAATGTCAATCCAGCTACCTGTGGGCACGAATCCACAGAACAAACAAGATTGACATGATTTTGGTAGTGAATTGTCAGTCAGACTCCGAGAAGTCGGGTTGCGCAGTAAAAAGTATTATTCTGATACTGTGTTTAAAGAGCACTGTTGTAGCAGATTAGGATGAGTTATAAGAGTATTAACCTATGGTATACCTGACCATACACTTAAAGCTATTTTTCAAGAAATGTTACTGCAATAAAGATGACCTTTCAGCTTTGGAAACAGATGTGTGAACCTCAACCGAATTTGTGCTTTTCTTTCATTTTAAAGCAACAACCCCGCCCATAAGTACTTCATGGCGATTGACCCTGTCACAGGGGCACTGTACGTCTCGGATACAAACAGTCGTCAGATCATCCGCATTAAGTCTCTCAACAGAGCGAGGGATCTTGCGGCCAACTCCGAGGTGGTAGCAGGTACCGGAGAGCAGTGCCTGCCATTTGATGAAGCCAGATGCGGTGATGGGGGGAAGGCCGTTGAGGCTACGCTCATGAGCCCAAGAGGTATTGTCTTTAAAATGACCTGTCTCTGTGTCTAAGTGTGCTTATCTTCTGTTTGCTATTGAATTATGTGTACATAACTGCTGCATTTTCTTAACTGGAAGTTAATGTGATAGAGTCCATCAGCAGCATTTGAAAGACAATGCATTCAGTGGCTAAACAGGACAGTTTGTGAATAGAGCTACCAGTTTCACATTAAAAGGTAAAATTCTAGCCCACAACTTAAACAGGGCAATTTTGTGTTCTTCATCTGTCTGAAATGGAGAGGTGTTGCAACACATGTATCTGCGCCCAAGACAGGAGTGTACATGAAACACAGGGTTGAGTAAGAGAACTTTCATTAGAAAATGACATTATAAGATCCTACTTCATTATAGAATCCCCTAAAACTGTCAGCTGTTGATTTAAGTATGGATACCATGATACTGTGTGTATGGATTCTTCTTTACATGATTAAATTAGCTGGAGGTGGATAATTGGCATGGGTCAACATATGGGATATGCAACATTTTATTGCACCTATATACCACATCACACAGCTTATGGAGTGAAAACATTACAAGAACACCAATTAGAAAGAAGGCAAACAATTTTCAAGCAGAGTTATGTGAAATATAGGTGCAATACATGGGAGTGTATAACCTACTAGTGGTGTTCAGATGGTTTATATCTTCAACATTAGATACATGGAATGACTTGCAGGACATAATGTAATGGGGGAATTCAAATGGTTTGTATCTTGAACAATAGATGCACAAAAATGATTTGTACAATATAATGCAATGTAAAAGCTGAAATGATTTTTTCTTGAACAATAGATACCTGAAAGTGAGCCTACAGGTTGTAATCTAACGAAGAGGTTTAGATGGTTTAATTAGTTTATGAACCGCATCTGAACTCTGATTAGATTATAAACCTTAATAATTCCAGATGTTTTTTAATACAGTGAATACTGGAAAATTAGGAAATAATCTGCATTCTGACAGCTTGAAATTGCCAAACTTAATAAATTAATCACTCTGCAGATTTATAGAGAAGTAATTTCCAGATGATTTACAATCTCTGAAAAATTTAATCAGGACAAATTCACTTCTTACAAGCCTTCTTCCATCTGACAATCATGAAAAAAAAATTCAGCAACTCAGCCCTTTTTAAATAAAACAAGTTCCTCCAAAGAACCACCCAACCAGTTCACAAGTTTGTAATAATGAGGTTTGACCATATTTCACCTTTGAGAATTGTTTGGATTTCCTGATCTGTTGTCGGGAAATTACTAGAGTCTATAATTAAGAATAGAGTGAACATCTTGAAAATTTTCAGCTGATCAGAGAGAGCAAGCATGGATTTGTAAAGGGTGGGTCAAGCCCGACAAACCTGATTGAATTTTTTGACAAGGTGACGAAAGTAGTGGACAGGGGAATGTCTACGGATGTTGTTTGTCTGGACTTCCAGAAAGCATTCGAATAAAGTCCCTCATAAGAGATTGTTAATTAAACTTGAAGCTCATGGAATTGAGGGCAAATTATTGACCTGGTTAGGAAATTGGCTGAGCGGCAGGAGACAGAGAGTAGGGATAGTCGGTAGGTACTCATATTGGCAGGATGTGACTAGTAGTGTCCCACAGGAATCTGTGTTGGGACCTCAAATTCAGTGTATTTGTTAACGACTTAGATGACGGGATAGAGAGCTACATATCCAAGTTTGCCAATGACACAAAGATAGGCAACATTGTAAGCAGTGTAAATGGAAGCAGAAAATTACAGAGATATATTAATAGATTAAGTGAATGGGCAAAACTGTGGCTAATGGATTTCACTGCAGGCAAGTGTGAGGTCATCCACTTTGGACCTAAAAAGGATAGATCAAAGTACTTTCTACATGGTGAAAAGCTCGAAACAAAGAGACTAAGGGGTCCCTGTACATAGATTATTAAAATGTCATGGACAGGTACGAAAATAATCAAAAAGGTTAATGGAATGCTGACCTTTATATTTAGAGGACCTAGAATACAGGGGGTTAGAAGTAATGCTACAGTTATACAAAGCCCTAGTTAGACCACACCTGGAGTATGGTGTTCAGTTCTGGGCATTGCATCTTAGGAAGGATATATTGGCCTTGGAGGGAGCGCAGCATAGATTTACTAGAATGATACCTGGACTCCAAGAGTTAAATTACGAGGAGCGATTACACAAACTAGGGTTGTATTCCCTGGAATTTAGAAGATTAAGGAGTGATTTGATCAAAGTTTTCAAGATATTAAGGGGAACTGATGGGGTAGATAGAGAGAAACTATATCCACTGGTTGGGGAGTCTAGGACTAGGGGACATAGCCTAAAAATGAGAGCCAGGACTTTCAGGAGTGAAATTAGGAAACGCTTCTGCATGCAAAGTGTGGTAGAAGTTTGGAACACTCTTCCGCAAATGGCAGTTGATGCTAGCTCAATTGTTAATTTTAAATCTGAGATTGATAGATTTTTCTAACCAAAGGTATTAACAGATATGGGGCTAAAGCAAGTTTATGGAGTTAGGTCACAGATCAGCCGTGATCTCATTGAATTGCAGAACAGGCTCGAAGGGCTAAATGGCCTACTCCTTTTCCTATGTTCCTATTACACAGAAGTGAATAAAACATAGGCCTGAGGACTGAAAGTTATTTTCACATAATTACAGTATAAATACATGTGATCAAGACACCTTTGTTACTTGGGGACCAATTTTGTAAATCCGATGTGTATGTTATTATGTGGAAATAGCTAACCTTAATTGATAAATAGTTGAGTAAAATCTAAAATTTCATTAGTTGGCTGGCAATCACTTGGTAAGGGCCTTTGGAAACAGCATCAAAGAGCAGAACAAGTATGTCATTTCTAAATACGTACTCATGGGTATTTAGTAAAAAGAAGCAGAACAAAAATGTTTATGCAAATTGAGTACAAAATTGGCTTATCTTCAACCATATATTAACATCAGTAGTGAATGATCTATCGAGTTCTGTGCTGGAATATAGGATATCTCAAGGTAATTAAAGCGCTGTGCCCTTGCGTTAATTAGCTCTGAAACTCACATCACGCCATAGAACCGATTGGATAATTCATTATCATTGTTTTTCAGACATCTGGTAGTACTAGGTGCAGTAATGGTTCCAATTGTCTATTTTGTGCTAATCAAGGTGAGGGAAGTCAGTGCTGGAGGTTTGAACATTTTCCGTTTTTGCATCTAATAGCAGCATCAAAGACTCCCAGCTAATGCATGGTCAAAAGCCTCAAAATATCACCATCTGCAGCACCATTAAGCTATTTCACACATCAGCCATTCTTGTGGCATCTTTTGAGTGAGGCTGCCAGCTTAATGTGAATTGGCCCTTTCTTGTGAGCAGTTTTGTGCTATAGATTCATTCCACCTGGAAAAAGGATTGAGACTGCCTAAATTCATATTAATGAGGACTTTCTGGGCTGAATTTGAGATTGGGTCCCTGAAAGGGCAGTATTCTAACCCATTTTAAGAGTTTACCTCAATGGTCCTAACTGTTCTTGTGCTCTTCCCAGGGATAGCAGTGGACAAGAATGGATTGATGTATTTTGTGGATGCAACCATGATTAGGAAAGTCGACCAAAATGGAATCATTTCCACGTTGCTCGGCTCCAATGACTTAACAGCAATCCGTCCTCTGAGCTGTGATTCCAGCATGGATGTAAGCCAGGTAAAATCTTATAGAAAAGGCAATATCTGTCTTCCATAGGATTTGTTAAATTGATCTGGCAATCCTTAATTTAATACTCTGGTTAGGTAGAGTATTACCAAGCTGAAAAGTATCTGAACACTTCGCATTTCTTTGGATGTATCTTATTTTAAAATTGGCGTTCGGGATGGCCACTGTGGACTGTCCAAGCTTACACTAACAATGGGCCATCTAAAATTGTAGGCAATTATCACTGGCTGTATTTAAAATGAAAATTCCAAAACTTTCAGCAAAAAAAACTGATAAAACTACAGTTGAAGTTGACACTATCTACAGTGCTTTAGGGGACATACAAAGGTGTAGTCTAGAAAAAGTTATTTTGTTGAGTTCACTACTAGAGGGGAGATGCAACATGCGTTTTATCACAGCACATGGTGTAAGAGGGGGTGTTACAGTAAAGGTATGATATAAGTTATGGAAAGAGTATGATTTCTAGTATTGAGGAAGCCATAAACAATCTGCATTACAGCCGAGGTTGTGCTTTGTCAGAAGCTGTAATAGTGAGGGAAATTGCAAGCAGTGTTTGTGTTACGGTACAAAAAGGAGGCCTGCATGTTATGGAGAGAATGTTTTATGTAGTTTCAGTCTCGAGTAGGGAGAGTGACCAACAACAGGCATTACATCAGATGAAGTTCTAGTCAGAGGCAAGAGCGTGGCATTTAGTGGGACCATTGAAGATGACAGTTTCATTTTGAGTCTAGATTACCTTTATTTAAATTGAAATACATTCATAATGTCAAACATCTACCTAACTGCAGTATGAGTTCAAAAAAGAAAAATACCTTAAAAGCCATGTAAGCCATATAATGCCTTTTCATTGAAATTAGTTTTTTTTGCTTAAACTACCACTTTCAATGCTGCATATTCCCATTTTCCTCTACTTAGGTACGATTAGAATGGCCAACTGACCTTGCCATCAACCCAATGGATAATTCTCTATATGTCCTGGAGAACAATGTCATTCTGCGGATAACTGAGAACCACCAGGTCAGCATTATAGCTGGCCGACCCATGCACTGTCAGGTTCCTGGCATAGATTATTCTCTCAGCAAGCTGGCCATTCACTCAGCACTGGAGTCCGCCAGTGCCATTGCTGTCTCCCACACAGGCATACTATATATTGCAGAAACTGATGAGAAGAAGATAAACCGTGTACGGCAAGTGACAACCAATGGGGAAATCTCCCTGCTGGCGGGGATGGCATCGGACTGTGACTGTAAGAATGATGTCAACTGTGACTGCTTCTCAGGTGACGATGGTTACGCCACAGATGCCAAGCTGAATTCTCCGTCTTCCCTGGCAGTCTCGCCAGATGGGACCATTTTCATAGCTGACCTGGGAAATATCCGCATCCGAGCAATTAATCGAAACAAGCCACAAATAAATTCGATGAGCTTCTATGAGGTTGCTTCAGCAGCTGAACAGGAACTATATGTTTTCAATTCAAATGGGATACACCAGTATACAATGAGTCTAGTCACCGGTGACTACATATACAATTTCTCCTACAGCCTGGATAATGACATTATGGAAGTGACTGACAACAATGGAAACACTTTAAAGATCCGAAGGGATAGCAGTGGGGTGCCACGGCATTTACTAATGTCAGACAACCAGGTGTGTTCTTTGACCATTGGCGCTAATGGCGGACTAAAGGTGGTGTCACTCCAGAACCAAGAGCTAGTTGTGCTCACGTACAATGGGAACAGTGGCCTCCTGGCGACTAAAACAGATGACATTGGTTGGACCACGTTCTTTGAGTAAGAGTTATTTACTTACAGTGTACATGTTCTTACTGAAGTGTGAAATATGTGACAGTTGTACATGATTGCCAATTGGAAATTGTTACTCTTACAGGTACATCATATCTCATGGTGGATTTGAGAAAACTAACCAGAGAAATAGGTTGAAGCACCACATAAAGGGGGCGCAATGTTCAATTTTCCGTAGAATAAGAAAACCGCAGTAACTCTGGGCCACACTTCCTCTATTTTGTAACCTCACCTACTTTAATTAGTGTAACGTTTAGTATGCAAATGAATGCAGGCGAAACAAGTTCGGGTGACATCCTAAGTTGTGTCAGTAAAGCTAAAGTAATGAGCATTACATTAAACCTACAACATCTGATGATTAATTGGAGCTGCCTAATATTTGATCACTTGAGTTTTAAAACAAAGATGTAGTTTGTGCCATGTGTTTAAATTACACTTTAGTTTGAACTTTAGTTTTTCTCAAAAAGAATTGTTAAAAAAGGTAACATTTATATTTGAGAAAACATAGGTAAGAATTCCTCTGATCATTATGTATAATGACATCACAAATCAATATGTGAAGATTTCCTCTGTTCATTATTTCTAGCAAATTTGTTAGCACTTTATAATGTTCACAAAGGGTTCTGAGATCTGAGTATTGCTGTACTGTAGATATGAGAAATGTAATACAATATTTTGATCATAAACTTAAAAAATCAATTTGGGTTGTTGCGAAAGGGCTGTTTGTATAAAAGTCAGCGAGGAAGGTCACCAGCTAGGAAACCCTCGACAGTTACATTGTAATGCATATGTGTTAGTCAATTGCAGAAACATTCACCATCTGAAATAACACGGTAATATTAGAAGTCTTGTATCACAAAACCAATATTACTTCAGAATTTATGTGGCCTGTCAATTGCAATATGATCACTGAAAATACAACAACTCCCATGGCACACAGCTCAACACCAGCAGAAGTACACAAAACGTCACAAGTACGAAAAAAAATCACTATATGCACATATTATAAATGATAACCAGTAGCTCCAGTATTCCCTGTATAATTTTAAATGGAACATTATTTGTCTCTGTATAATTCAATTCATAGTATCCATTATTCTCTGTGAAGATCAAAATCAAATATTTTTTACTTTCTCAGTAACTCAATCCTAAATATCCATTGTTCTTGTGTCACTCAGTCGCAAGTATCCACTGTTCTCGATGTAACTCACTCTCATGTGTCTGAATATCTCTCTAACTCATTGATGGGTTCTATATGTAAGATATAGGTTGACCTGATATAATTTATTTGCACTTAGTTATGACAGTGAAGGACGACTGACAAATTTGACCCGTCCCACTGGTGTCGTGACTAGTTTGCATCGGGAAATGGAAAAGTCAATCAATATTGACATCGAAACTTCCAACAGAGAAGATGATGTTACTGTCACCACTAACCTTTCTTCAGTAGATGCATCCTATACTGTGGTTCAAGGTAAACAATTTGATATATTAAAAATAAACTGCTATCTGCAATAACAAGATGATGAATCTGGTTAAAAAAAAATCAGTGATTAGTTATCTGTGATGAAATTGAGATCAGCATATTGTAAAACTTGGTACTTGTGGTCTATTTTGAAGCACCCATGGTAGAGGTTGTTGACTTATACATTGGTTTGATTTCTAATGGAAACTTATTATAGCAACCCTACTGGTACAAATCTCTTCTTTGCTATTAGCTGTAGACTTCTGAAACTAGAAGCTGTTTCTACATTCAAGGAGTGAAAAAATAGAAAAGCTTAGTGCAGAGATAATATTCTACTTGATCTTTAGCCTGTTACGTATATATGATTTGATAATATATGCCGAACATCCAGTGACAGAAAATCATTTGGTTCTCCAATTTTTTTATTTTATCAGGCTATACAATTTGGACTGCTTGAATCCATTCTTGCTGTGCAATTAGAATCTAGCACTGTCTCTTACTTTTCCAGCATAGGGTCTATGATGAACTGATCATTGTCCCTGTGTAGTAAAATTCCTTTATTTAGATACAATGTTTGTCTGTATTTGGAACTGGAAAAAAAATTTAAAAGATCATTTTCAGAAAAAAAAATGAAATATCGAGTAACTCTAAAAACATTTTTGCATGATATGTGGTGTAAACTAGACTCTGAGGTTTACAGGGAAAGAAACACTGAATCATGCTTGCATAATTTATTCGCCTTATAGGCTCCAGGTTATATGTCCAGTGTCACTTGATTTATTTAGGAAACCACCAAGCCCATTGTGTATCTTCTGTAACCAGTCAGATTCAAAATGTTAACTGGCGTTTATCAAAGTGAACAGTTCTCTTATTATTGCTGTAATTCTCCCACCAGATCAAGTGAGGAACAGTTACCAGCTTTGCAACAATGGCACCCTTCGAGTGATGTATGCCAACGGAATGGGTGTCAGCTTTTACACTGAACCTCATATTCTTGCTGGGACCATAAGTCCAACTGTCGGACGGCGCAATATCACTCTACCAGTGGAAAATGGACTGAATTCAATTGAATGGCGCCTCAGGAAGGAACAGACCAAGGGAAAAGTGACCGTGTTTGGAAGGAAGCTTAGGGTAGTTCATTATAAACACATTCATTATAAATTGTAGGGACCGAAAGCTATTTAGGCTTTGTAGTTCTATAGTGTGGTTTCATTGTTTTGGTTTTTAAATGAATGCATGGGCCTTTAGACACCTTATTGCATTGCAGCAAGTCTGCAAGGAAATGCAACCAAGCCTCAGGCCACAACTGACCACTATTGTCCCCGAAATGCCAGCATTCTATTGCATGGTAGCCACATGTGTCCTTATGGCAGATGGCACAGCTCAACATCTAACACTCTGCTGACCCAGACCCTGAGAAAACAGATCCCTACAGTCATTAGCAGGTAGGTGTGGCAGAGCCCACAGAAATGGTTGGTGGATCCAGCTGACAATCAGACAATGCTGGCTGTTCATCACCCTGGCATTCTTCCTTTTATGGACTTAAGCATGACATGCTCTTATTGGGATGTCTCGGAAGAACCATTCACTATAACAGAAAATCAGGCATTTGCGTATATTGGCAATGGCATCGAGGTCAGCTGTCATGACTTCATTGGAGGTAATTTCAGCTTAATGTGTGGGTGCCTACAGACGGGCACGGAGTACAATTCAAGCAGTCTAACCTGCTT
Organism: Heptranchias perlo; assembly: GCF_035084215.1. NCBI lineage: Eukaryota > Metazoa > Chordata > Chondrichthyes > Hexanchiformes > Hexanchidae > Heptranchias > Heptranchias perlo. The sequence continues at coordinate 22,364,160 of NC_090338.1, forward strand.
GGTATCCCTCAGGTCATCCTCTTCTTTCAAGCACGTCAGTTCAGATGATTCCCATTGGCAAACCCATTGGTGTCAGAAAAGGTAACTGGGGGGCAAAAAACAAATTAATTAACAACAACAACTAGCACAAAGACTCATGGAAACCCAAATGCCAGCAGGAAGTAAATTTAAAACATTAACATGATCAGCCCAGAAATGGCTAAAAACATATCTGCACCATTGCGGCCTATTTAAAGACCCTCCCACCTGGACAGACCAGCAAAGCCCCCTTCCTGCCAGGTTTCCTGGGTGTGCTGAGGACTTGGCATCCAGCATGGTCACTGGATCCAAAATGGAGCAGCATCTTTCCTTTCCTCCATTTGAATGTATTAATGAAGATTCTGCCTGCTTTAAATGGGAGTTTCCAAGCCTTGCCCCAGGCCTGACCAGAAATTGGATCAAGGTCAAAATCCGATGGAACTGATTTAGCATCCAGTGTGCTCCATCTGCGCCTAAATATAGTTGCAGTGGGGAATACAGGAAACTAAAATCAGCCCCATATATTCTGGGGGTCCAATCCGTCTTGGGCAGTAGCGCAAAATGGGCAATAGCAAATTGGCAGCCCGTTTTACACGGAACTAATTTCTTTTACCATTGAAGTTAAATGGGCTGCTGTTTCGCTATCGCTCGTTTTACGGTATCTCCCAAGACAAATTTCACCTCCTCTAATTCTGTGTTCACTGATCAAATTAAACAGCCTGCTTATACATATATTCAGTATACCTTTCTGCATGTTGAAGACCTGGATTGTGTCCCTCAATTTTCTTTCTTCCAGTGAAAATAAATCCAACTCTGTGAATCTCTTTCTTCATGACCTGAGCCCCGAAATCATTCTTAGTGCTCTTCTTTAAACTCTCTCCAACATATCGATGTCCTTTTGAAGGCAAGATGCAGAAAACTTCACACATTTCAAATGTTGTCTCACCTATGATCTGCACATGGTTAAAATAACATGTTTTAGTTTATAATGAAATGCTTTTAAGGTACCGCCTAGTAACTGATTACCCTTGTAGACCAAAGCTTCACATTGACGGGAAAATGTCAGTAAATTGTCAGCTCAAAATCTTTTTTCATCTCTGTTAATAGAGATCCATTCATTGTGTTCACATTTGGACATTCTCAATCTAATTCCTAGTGGTTGTGAGATCAAATTTCCCATAATTTGCACTATATTTTTCAGCCTCAATCAAAGGGACCACAAGGATGACTAACATGGAAATAGAGATGTTACAGAATAAGATTTCACTTTGCACCATAACAGATACCAGAGAAGGAAAATCTGTATTCTCTGTCTGGTTGGATTCTAGTTGATTTATTTGTGATATTTACTATAGGATAGGGTTATAGTTATATTAGATATATCAAAATAATTCACAGTGGTGGTAGTCCCTCAATGTTAATGCATTTCTCCCCCTCTGGTCATTAGTGCTCTCTTCATGGCCCCCATACCAAGCAAAATACCCTGGCCAAGTAAAGGGCATAGCAACCTTTTGATTCTCTGAATTGGCCACTAGTAGGTCCAAAAGAGCATCAAACATAGACTCATTCTTTAATTTCTCCCTTAGGAGGAATCACAGGTGCAAACCCATTTTATACACAGCATACTGTGGCTTCCATGAAAGCAATTCTTTTTAAACAGCACAACAAATTTGTGATATGATCACAATTTACTTGTATAGAACCTTGTTTAGACCACATTTGGAGTCTGTGCACAGTTGTGGTTTCCATATTATAGAAAGGATATAATTGGAGACGGTGCAAAAAAGATTCACAAGGATGATACCAGAACTGAGAGGATATACTTATCAGGAAAGGCTGGAGCTCTTCTCTCTGGAAAAGACAAGGCTGAGGTGACTTGAGAGAGGTCTTTTAAAATAATGAAAGGGTTTGATAGATGTAGAGAAAATGTTTCCACTTGTGGGGAGTCCAAAACTAGAGGTCATAAATATAAAATAGTCGCTAATAAATCCAATAGGGAATTCAGGAGAAACTTCTTTACCCAGAGAGTGGTAAAAATGTGGAATGCGCTACCACAAGGAGTAGTTGAGGCAAATAACATAGATGCATTTAAGGGAAACTAGATAAGCACATGAGAGAGAAAGGAATGGAAGGTATGCTGATAGGATTAGATGAAGCAGGGAGGGAGGAGGCCCGTATGGAGCATAAATGCACGCATAGACCAGTTGGGCCGAATGGCCTGTTTCTGTATTGTAGTTTCGATGTAACTCTATGTAGCTTCATTCGGATAATGAAATTACTTCTTCAAGCCTCCTGGTGCTATGTATCTCTGTCATGTTACTTTATGTTTCCATGTTTTAAACTTATAGAAAATAATTTTCTCCTGATCCTGAGGGCATAATGCATGCTTGACCTTTTTTTTCAAAAACTGTAAAGAAATAAGGTGTGCTTTCCTTTAAATTCTATATGAAAGAACTTTGGAGAAAAATTGATAATTAAATTGTTAATCGTGGTGTTCATGCTCATTAGCAAAGGCTGAATGCATTGCAGTTTCTTTGAACTCATGCCAGATTGCAATCGCTTAAATCATATTGATGATAATGTCATTTGAAAGCTTTCTTCTGTATTGGCAAAGGCACAAAATTCAATCATCTACACCAGGCATAAGCCATTATAATTAAAATGAAATAAATTGCCCCAGTAATCCCACACTCGGTCTGTTTTAAGTAAAGAGAGACACATTTATGATTGTGGGTCTTTAATTTTGAACAGGTGCATGGACGAAACTTGCTTTCCATTGATTTTGATCGCAATTCCCGGACAGAGAAGATCTATGATGATCATCGCAAATTCACACTGAGGATTATTTATGATACGTTGGGCCGCCCCATGATCTGGCTCCCAAGCAGTGGTCTAGCTGCAGTTAACGTCTCGTATTCTTCCAGTGGGAAAGTAATTGGAGTACAGCGTGGTGCGATGAGCGAGAAAAGCGAATACGATGAACAGGGCAGAATTATATCCCGAGTTTTCTCCGATGGAAAAGTCTGGAGCTATGCTTACCTTGACAAAGTATGTTTAAAAGTAATTAGCCCTATTATCGTTAATATGAGGTTAAATCTTCCAGGTTCCCCTCATTGCCTTGCAGCTGTTTTAGATAATGTGAACAGTATGCAAGATTGTGGAGCCTGAGTGTGAAAGCATCTGATAATGTAATAATACATTTCCCTTGGTAGATAGGTAGAATTGATTTAAAAATAACAATTACATTTGAGCACATTGAAATTGGAAGATTTGCTTCACTTTGAAGGGCAGCAGAGTTTATGTGTCACTTGTTTATCCCTGCGAAGAGTGATCGCTGTCTCCATTCTGCCTGTGAACAGTAGCAAAGTTGCTCTAAGTTTTACTGCTACCCACGTGAAAAATAGCAGTTACTCTCACTCTCACTCTGAGAGAGCCAGTTAGCCAAATTGTGAAAAGCATGTAAGGTAACGGTGTAGGTGGTAGAACAGGTCCACTGAGTATGGAATATACTCTTGGAACTTCCAATATGTAGTCTAAATACATCAAAGGTATTAGACCAAACTATGGGGATAATTCTCAACTTAATCACCTGGGTGGTAACCCAGTGGAGAAGATTCCCCACCTGTTGTAAAACCCAACTGATTTTCATCTCATAGTCTTTTAGTAAGCTTTCATACTATGCTCAGAGACGGGAGCATTTAATTACAGGATGATACACTTTATAAGTTTTGCTTTTGTTAAACACTGCACATCTATTCACCTCAAATTTTAAACTCAAGCATTTTTCTGCTTTTGCCCTTTTGCTTGGCTTGCCTTCTGGTTGGACATCTCTAGCCTATTTCTTGCCTGTCAACTGTGAAAGTTTGCCTAACTATCTCTTGACTCTCTAGACGATGAGGAGGGGCAAGCGATGTTTTTATATCTTAAATTTCACTGAGACAAACCCCGTTTCTGGGTTTAAACCTCAATCTCAGAAGGATTAACTGGGTTGTGTGAGGCCCTTCTAATTTGTCAATTAATTTTGATCGGCACAAGTCAGAAATTGTGCTAGTTAATTTCCATCCATTTTGGTGAGAACTTCTTGGCCAATGTTTCTATCTTTTAACATTTTTTTACTAATTCATCACAACTATAGGAACAAATCTGACTTTGATGTCTACTTGCAAGGCTTTGTTGTGGATTACTGGGCCAGTTTCCCAAACAAGTTCGCCAAATCCATCAAGTTTCCCTGCTGATCATTGGGCAGTTTTATAACCTTCATGGCTTCAAGCTACCTATCTATATTTATCTGGGTTAGTTCCTTTTCCTGGTTGCCTGAGACCCTTGGCTTCCCAGAATTCCAGTATTACTCTATGGGTTTTCCAGAATTCCATAGTGTGGTCCTGTGGACCACTGAAAGCGTCAGTTGCCTTATCTTATGTCATGAATGGCAGCAGACAGCTCCATCTCTCTCCTTAAGAGCCTAAGAATTACTTGTGCTTCCCATGAACAGTGTCAGCTAACCCCATTGCTTCTCTGCCAGGAAAAGTGGTCATTAGCCCTGCTCCACCTCCTATGAAATATAGCACATGTGCTTTTACTGAATGAATAATTGTGCATCAGGCATGTAATGGTAATATTCTTATTACCATTACTTATTCTTACTACCAAGCAGAGATCATGTCATCATAGGCTGGATAGATGGTGAAGGAAAGGGCAATAGAGGGATATGGCCACAGAGTGGGCACATGGGATTAGGATTACTTTTCATATGGAGGATGAACACCAACATGGACTGGTTAGGCTAAATGGCCTGTTTCCATGTTGTAATTTCTATGTAATCTGCAGTGGCATTGTACATGTGGGGTGGGGGTGGGGGGGGCGTTGGTGAGGAGGGAGTGGGGGAGGTTGTTGGGTCAGGACCAGTTATAGTTTTACGGTGAACTCCAGTTAGAGGGCAGAGATAATTAGACCAGCGTGCGCATACATAATTCAGTCCCTATCTTAAAGTCATACATTCTGTCCTTATTTGTGGATAATACTTTGATTGTGTATTATTATTTATAGTTAAATAGCAAAACTTGCGGGGCAGTTTGGGAAGTAGAGATGTTGAAACGTTAAGAGTTTCCTGCAGTTCAGGCTAAGGAACTGGGAGATGCAAAATTGATGTGCTAGAGCACCAGCACTGGTGGGAGGGTATAATTACAGTGTGACAAATCTACATTAGCAGTTTGTGTTATAAATATAGATATAGGAATTTATAATGCAATAAAATGTGACAACAGGAATTAAGGTTTTGTAGACAGCAAGTGTGTGTAGATGTGACATATTTGATATATTATAAACTGCACTATTTTCATTGGATTTAAGAATAATTCTGTTATAGCTGTCGCCCAATGATGTAGATAGTTGCTGATCTAATGCTTAGTGCGATGGACTAGGAAGAAGCAGGTTTAATCACCATTCCATTCAATTCACAATCTGATCTATGCTGAATAGGGAGACACTGGATGGAGTGAATGACCTCTCCATGCAACGGAGAAGGTAAATCAAGCAGCGATATCTTGATCAACTCATGCCTCTTTGCAGCTGGCTAAAGGCAGCATTGGCAGGAGTCTCGCAGCATGTCATACTCCTGCCTTTTCAGCAGCAGAGATGTGAAGCCAGAGAATTAAAGAAGTTCAGGAAAACATAAAGGGGGAAAGATTGCAGGAAAAATTTTAAACTCAAGTCAACTGATTCATTAAATCAGTCAAGCATTAAATGAAGAAGTTATGGAATGAGAAATCTTTAATCATCTCATCAAGGCTACTTCTTCTCACTCTCTAGGTGCATTGTACAATGCCTTGGATCCTTCCAACATATTTACTCTTTCTCCATGACCCCCCCCCCCCGCCCCACTAAAAGCAATCAAACATATTATTCTTGCTAGGCAATAAAATATTTAGTTTGTTTTAAGGTTTGAGATTGGACAAAAAAAACAAGGTTGGAAATGTGCAGCATTTCCTCCAAATCTATCTAGCTAGGGTTAATATGCAAAACATGACTTGGAGGGTAGAAAAAGGGAGAAGATATAAAGTTCCTTACAAATAAAATTCATAAAACAGTACTGAAAAACCCCTGTACCAGACTGAAGTCTTTTCAGCACACATTCTGCTTTTGTTCCAAAATTAAATTACTGATGCTGAAACTTCACAGAATCATAGAATCTTAAGAATTTTAAACATGTTTTGGAGTATGCCAGCAATTCTGATGTGGGCTAATGGCTGCAAACTAACTAATCAAGGATTACAGAGCCCAATTTTCACTCTGCATTTCTATATAAGCATAACACATTACAACAATCATTACATTTACACAAAAAATCCAATCCATTGATTTGCTGTCAACAAAAATTTATGATGCTTTTTGAAGCAGTTTTCAAATGGAGATACAGGGCCAGTTGTTCAACTTCCTTACCAGTGCACAATAACAAAATCACAGAAACACGGGCTGCGCCTTAATTGCCAGTTTCGCTCCTTTAGCAGAAAATACTTCTAGTCTCTGGTTGGACATTGGTGAGCCGTACAAACCAGAAAGGTCGTAGCTTTGATCCACAGTCTGTCTTGAATTAGTTGATCTCAATGGGTCGTGGTAGAAGTGCTACAACTTTTCTCGGTGTCCCTGAGTTAAAGAGGGAAAACTTTTTAACCCAGAGTTCCCACTTACTGCTCTCCATAGACACCTGCAGGAAGTGGATGTCTGCGTCCATTGTGTGGGGGAACAGGATCAGTTGTGGTGCTCCCCTGTGGTCGAATTGCCTGAGGACACTCATTGCTCAGGCTCACAAATGAAGATTGGCCATCTAGTCAAGGCACTGCAGGACAATTAGCATCTGTGGAATTGTATCATTGCAAACAGTTAATGTTTTCAGGAAACAAGGAGGGGATGGGAGAAAATTGGTAGGATTAAAAGTTTGATTTATTCAATTTCTAAACCTTTCTTTTTTTTTATAGTCTATGGTGTTACTTCTCCAGAGTCAACGTCAGTACATCTTTGAATTTGATGAAACAGATCGTCTCCACGCAGTCACAATGCCCAGTGTAGCCCGGCATACCATGTCTACTCATAATTCTATTGGTTACATCCGCAATATCTACCATCCTCCTGAAAGCAACGCATCAATGATTTTCGATTTCACTAAGGAAGGGCGAATACTGAAATCTGCCTACTTGGGCACTGGGCGGCAGGTGTTTTATAAATACGGAAAGCTGTCAAAGCTCTCTGAGGTCCTTTACGACAGCACTGCTGTCACATTTGGTTATGATGAGTCAACAGGCGTGCTCAAAATGGTCAACTTGCAAAGTGGTGGGTTCTCTTGCACGATCCGATATAGGAAAATTGGTCCTCTGATTGACAGGCAAATCTACAGATTCTCTGAGGAAGGCATGGTCAATGCACGGTTTGATTACACGTATCATGACAACAGCTTTCGAGTTGCCAGCATGAAGCCCATTATCAGTGAAACACCACTTCCTGTTGACCTGTACCGTTATGACGAGATATCAGGGAAGGTTGAGCATTTTGGGAAGTTTGGAGTCATATATTATGATATAAATCAGATCATTACTACAGCTGTGATGACCCTAAGTAAGCATTTTGATACTCATGGGCGCATCAAAGAGGTTCAATATGAGATATTCAGGTCACTCATGTACTGGATGACAGTTCAGTATGACAGCATGGGGAGAGTGATTAAGAGAGAGATTAAGCTCGGCCCTTATGCGAATACTACCAAATATACATATGACTATGATGGAGATGGGCAGTTGCAGACTGTTGCTGTGAATGACAAAGGAACCTGGCGCTACAGTTATGACTTAAATGGCAACCTCCATCTGTTGCACCCTGGAAGTAGCATTCGTCTCATGCCATTGCGTTATGATCTAAGAGACCGGATTACCCGGCTGGGAGATGTACAGTACAAGCTGGATGAAGATGGCCTTCTTTCTCAGCGAGGCTCTGATGTATTTGAATACAACTCTAAGTGTCTGCTTATCAGAGTTTACAGCAAAACCAATGGGTGGAGTATGCAGTACCGTTATGATGGTCTGGGACGCAGAGTCTCCAGCAAAACCAATTTTGGCCAGCATCTGCAATTCTTCTATTCAGATCTAAGCAACCCAACTAGGGTAACCCATGTTTATAATCACTCCAGTTCCGACATCACTTCCCTATACTATGACCTCCAGGGGCATCTCTTTGCCATGGAGATCAGCAGTGGAGAAGAATTCTATATTGCTTCAGACAACACTGGAACTCCTTTGGCAGTCTTCAGCAGTAGAGGCCTAATGATCAAGCAGCTTCAGTATACGGCCTATGGTGAAATATATCACGATTCCAACCCTGACTTCCAACTAGTAGTGGGATTCCATGGTGGCTTGTACGACTCTCTGACCAAGTTGGTACACTTTGGTCAGAGAGACTATGATGTCTTAGCTGGACGTTGGACAGCTCCTGATTATTCTATATGGAATGATATTGGCAAAGATCCTGCCCCTTTTAACTTATATATGTTCAAAAACAACAATCCTCTTAGTAACGTGCAAGACGTTGAAGATTACGTTACAGGTAAGGTTGGTAAACTCATTGACAAATTAAAAATTTAAGGACAACGTACTTCACGCATATTACTTACATTATAATGAACAATTAACAAAATCTGTTAAAGAAACATCAATGTGTAACTGGATAATTCACTAATTGGTTTATATTGGGTTGAATAGAAGGGAAATCTTTGTTGAATTTGCATAAGGTAGATGTGATTTAAAGTTCTACAAGAGATTAATTTTAAATTTATTTTCAACAAATTTTGACAACAAGATTTTTCTTTTTTTTTAAGTTTTGTTTCTGGAGAGGGTGGTAAGACATTTATATTTTTTCCCTTTTACCCTCATGGTCTCCAGTTCATGCAGGATTCCCTTCCTGAAAGTACTGTTAAACGACTCGCTCCCAGGCCTCTGCCAATGCCGCATTGTAACCAGTCAGGATGGACGAGAATGGACACCTGTGGTGTCTCCCCTTGACAACACAGCTATAATTTAAAAATCACTCTGTGAGGAATCATAGCCATAAACCTACATACTACCAATCTAGTGCTCCAATTGACTGTACCACCTTCATTAATAATAGCATTAGTTTGAAAAAATGAGAAACATGTTTTCGAATCTTATATTTTTGGCTGAATTTGGGTGTTCAGATTGAGGATGGCATGAGGGAGACGTTGGAGAGAATGGAGCATGTTCTTATTTTTGTAAGCACTCCCAGATCAACTGCAGCATGGGTTTGATATGTTACTATTCTCTATTGTGCCCCAGTAATGTGTCTTAACTTCAGTAGCACTCTCATATATTAGAATACACCATTTCCCACTCAGGCATCTTTGTGGCCTTTCTATTGAGACTGTTATTACAATGCCAGTAGGTACTAAATTACAGCAATTTTTTGCTGTGGAGGTGGCAAAGAAGGGAACTTTCATTTCATCAGTCTGTAAAGAAACTCTGTCAGCTAAGCTTACTGTATCTCCATTTCTCAGGTTTAACCAGAATTGAGTGTTCTGGGCAGTCACACAACAGTAAGACTGGGCTTTTATGTGGTCAGTCCTGCTCAGGCAGAAATGGGTCCAGATCAACATGAAGGCAATCAAAGACACAATACATTTGCACTACTATAGAGCTAGTCACAAAGCAATAATGTGCCTTACCAGAAGCTTTGATGCAGGTTGCTAGCCCCTTCTCTGTCAGGAAATAGGTGCATGGTATGGAGAGAAATAACTTACAAAATCTATATTCTAACAAATGTACATCAAGTTTAAATTCTGTCTTCCTGCAGATGTTAAAAGCTGGCTTGTGATGTTCGGATTTCAGCTGTACAACATTATTCCTGGATTCCCTAAACCAGCTGTTCGTTTTGCAGCACCTCCTTATGAACTAGTGGAGAGTCAAGAGCGTGACAATGTACAGGTATGGAAACAAACCTAAGTGAAATTATCATTATCTGTCTGCTTGTCCAAATGATGCTATCATTGTCGATCTGCCAGCTTGTTCACATCTCTGGTTATATACCTTTCTGACTGCCTGTGTGCCTGTCCTATCATATGTCCATCTATCTGCCTATATACTTGTCTGCTTTCAAGCCCTACAGATAAGTACAGAAATTAGCAATCAAAACGAGCCAACAAATACTGAAATTTAATACATTCACATCATTATTAAAGAACGATACCTCTATCTATTTGCACAACCACTCCCTCACATCTACCTTTGCTGCCCTTATACCAGAAACCTTTTACTGTCTCTCATCCCAGTCATTCTCTCTGGTACGACCTGTATCTTAGCTCCTTCAAGTCCAAGGGGTGCAGATTTCAATGTATCTGGCACACTCTAGCTTAGACAGATCTAGCTGAACTACATCAAGCTCAAATGAGCATCATGCTCATCTGCCAAAACCATACACTACTCTAGGATTATCCTGCAAAGCAAGGATAACCTTACTTTCTTTCTCCACCACAAAAAAATCTCCTTAAACCTCTCTTCCCGCCCCTTCACCTCGAATAGCAAGTGCAAGGAACTCATGGGCTTCTTTGTCACCAAGAGAGAATCCATTCATTCAGCCAGCTCTGCTTCTGACTCTTCTCCCCAATTCCCCTTGCTCACCAAGCTATACCTCCCCCCAGTCACTCCACAAGCCCTGAACCCCCTCTCTCTCTCTAGCCTCACTCCCATCTTTTCACATTCCTTCTTGGGGCTTATCTTGTCCTCTATTTTTCCTTCAACCCCATTCCTCCTAAATTGCTTGACCACCCAACTTATATTCTTGGCCCCATGCTAAACAGCATTGTAAATGGTACCTTCTCGTCAGAAACTGTTCTCCTCCCTTTAAAAACTTTTGTCATTAACCTCCTCCCAAAAGACCCCTCTGTCCTCGCACACTGAAACCCCATCTATGGAGAAGCAGAGAAAAACAATAAATACCATACAAATAAAATAACTTATGCCTGGGCTGCACAAATTTATTTACAGCCAAGCCAGCCAATTTTCCACAGGAAGGGAGAGGAAGAGTCTCCCCATATTGTGTACCTATGTGGCAGAAGCTTTGGAGCAGATTGCTTGCTAGCTATTCTTAGCAGAGGATTGTGTGTGACCTGTAGGAGGTGGAACCTAAATGATAATTAAGGAAAATATATTTTGAAATTTGTCGGTATGGGGGATGGGAGGGTTTTAAGTTTTTGTATTTTGTCCTTTGAACTGATGGACAGAAAAAATTGGCAGTTACCCAAAATACCAGAGGAAGCAAAAGCTTTACTATCTATCATACAGCAACAATTTTAACATTTTCCAAAGTGGAAATACTAACTGTATTTTTTTATGGTTTGATTTCAGTTTATTTCAGGGGTTCAGCAAGCGGCAGAAAGGCTCAACAATGCTTTTATGGCACTGGAAGGATGCTCACTACCCAAATTCTCCAGAGTAGGCCACAAGGACAGGCCAGGACACTGGTTTTCAGCCACCAATTCCATCATTGGAAAGGGAGTCATGTTTGCTGTCAAGGAAGGCAGAATAACAACGGGTGCGACTACCCTTGCAAGTGAAGACAGTCGAAAAATATCAACCATTCTTAACAATGCATACTATTTAGACAAAATGCATTACACTATCAATGGGAGAGATACACACTATTTGGTGAAAATTGGTTCATCAGATGGCGACCTGGCAACTTTGGGCATGACAAGTGGTCGAAAAGTGCTGGAGAATGGAATTAACATCACAGTTTCGCAGCCAACAATTCTGCTTAATGGGAGGACTCGAAGGTTCACAAATATTGAACTTCAATATAGCGCCCTGTTGCTAAATATTCGCTATGGAATTACACCAGATACGCTGGAAGAGGAAAGAGCACGGCTGCTAGACCAGGCCAGGCTAAGAGCTCTAGTGAATGCCTGGACTAAAGAACAGCAGAAGGCAAGGGAAGGCAAGGAAGGAAGCCGACTGTGGACAGAGGGAGAGAAACAACAACTGCTAAGCTCTGGCAGAGTTCAAGGTTATGATGGGTACTATGTGTTGCCTGTGGAACAGTACCCGGAGCTGGCAGACAGTTCCACCAATATTCAGTTCCTGAGACAGAATGAGATGGGAAAGAGGTAACAAACCGAACTGCTGTCATCTCTGGCAAGAGCTGGAAGGGTGATCACAATCACTATCTCCTCTCCTAAGGAGATGGAAACTCTAAAGGGGGTGCTGAAAGTAAGTTACTTTGGGAACTGAAGAGAAGAACCAAACTCATGTTGAATGAGTTTACACCTTATTCTTCAGCATTTGAGGTCTCTGGAATGGACTGGAGCCCAAGGAAAAAACTGTTTACTTGACAAGTACCCCTTTTTTATAGGATAGCTCAGGTCCTCTGGGCTTATATATAAAAAAAAGACAACTCTCTCTTCTTGACTCAGTAAACTTACTGCCTCATGGGTGTCTCATTTAAAAGACTTAAGTCCAAAATGCCCATCTTGAACGAAACAGGAACTTCATGGATGCAACCTTTTGTAATATAAGCCCCTAAGGAAAACTTGTTTGAACATACCGGAAATGTACTGATCTGTCAAAGCCTGGGCCAGACTTCTTACACTGATGTATTGTTTTGTTTATTGCCATAGCAACTGTAGTGGACACAGTAAGCCTTGGAGGTTATAGTTACTGAATCCTGCATTCCTACTTGGGAGTGGGGGGGGGGGGCCATAATGTTTCTGAGGACGTGACGTAATTAATAAACAAAATATGTTATTGTCATACACACCGTCGTACTCTTTTTAAAAACAAATTTAAATAAAGCTACGTTGTGGACAGGTTGACGTGTGCAGGGTGTAGTCTGCATAGTTTCTTAAAAGTAGTCGTCAGTAATGGTTTATGGTAGAGTTGTGGCCAATGTTTCACTGCTACAAATGGCACTGCTTTTCACTGACCCTGTTCACTGAGGCACTGGGGAGGGAGGGGAAGGGGGCAGGAGGCACAATTGCTGCTAACAAAGTAAAATGATCGATGATGGAACCCTGCTCGCTTTTTACTTGCCTCTCAAATTACGACAATCACGCTGAAGTCACCAGAAGGCGAATTGAGAACTTTATTATTACTTTTTTTTTGTAATATTGTATCTGGAAGAATTGTCCATGGAGGTTTTTATATTAATTTCTGATTTTGCTGCTCAGCAAATATTAGTCACAGGAAATAAAAAAATAATTTATGTAAAGGTGTTTCAAAAATGTTTATATACTTTAAAATAAAGTCTTTAAAACTGAAACATGTCTGATATTGTGAACCCATATTTATAGAATTCTACAACCATGTCCTTGGGTATTCAAATATTTTCAAAATAAAGTTTGATAAAGGATTGTGAGCAATCAGAGATTCTCAATATGGTATTGTCTGCAAATCCAAATGCTAACCAGGTACCTGCCAGCTAAGCTTTAACATGAAGAATATACTCTATTGTAGCTCGAATTTCATGACCGGTTGCTATTTTGAAAAATAAGAGGGGTCTATTCCCAATTCTCACTACTGGACCCCATATTATAGGTTGTTGCTAGTTGATCATCAAAGAGGTGGGTTTTAAGCAGGAGGAGAGGGGATGGAGAAGCAAGGGTGTCATCAGCATATATGTGGAAGATGACCTCATGTTTGCAGATGATGTCTCCAAGAGGCAGCATGTAAATGAGGAAGAGAAGCGGGTCAAGGATGGATCCTTGGAAAACTCTGCAGATGAAGGCGCATGGGTGAGAAGAGGAGCCTTTGGTAGATGTGCTGTGGTTACAATCAAATAGGTGAGAATGGAACTAAATGAGGTCTGTGGCGCTAAGCTGGACGAATGCGAAAGACTGCAGAGAGGTTGATTAGGACGAGGAGGGATAAGTTATGTACCTTGGTGAGGCTGCATCTGGAGTACTGTGTTCAATTATGGTTTCTATATTGCAGGAAAGATATAGGGGATTACATTGGATAACCCCTGAAACCGGGCGCGGGGGTCGCGGTGCACGATTAACCCGCGCCCGGTCATTGAGATGCAGGCCGCACGTAACATTCGTGCTGCCTGGCAATTCACCTTAGCTGCGAGCAGCCAGGCCTAGCTCTGCTGTTGAGTGGCTGCTCATCAGCAGGGGACCCAGATATCGCGAATGGCTCGCGCCACTTACAGGCAGCCTGCACCTCTTATTTGCAAAATATAAGATACAGGTCCGCACGGAGTCTGAACAGAAATCAGACATTGCACACATCAAACACAGATGCAGCTCCTGTCCCTATGTTTACAAACTGTTGAGTTATGTTAAAACATTGAACAAAGGTTGCACACTACTAAATCCCACATCCTCCAATCTGCACGTCAGACCTCACCAATCTGCCGATCTGAGTTTGTACCAGGCCTGCGAGAGAGCGTGCACCAAGGTTCTCTGATGATGCACTTGAGGCCTCGGTGCAAGAAGTGGACAGAAGGAGGAGTATCCTATATCTGCAGGGGGGCAAGGAGCCCTCCAGACATATGCTCCTGAGGCAGTAGGGGACGAAATCAATGCCACGTGCATTGCACCAGGAACATGGATGCAATGCAGGAAGAAGTTCAGTGCTTTTATATGAGTGGTCAATGTGAGTGAGGTCAACTGTCAAGTGGCATCTCCTACCAACTGCACCACTAGCCACATCCACTGCTCCACACACTACACCCCTCATCACCCACATACCAACAAACTCTTTCAATCAGTACTCAACTCTTCTAATCAGGTACTTTCTCTCACCCTCACACATTACACTGTTGCAAGCTGCATACCCACAACTCACAGGTCACACACACTGGCAGCTATTCAACCATGACAGTCAGGACACTTACCGACACACGTCCCACTTTCTTGCAGTATAAGGTGGTGCATAACTGGAGGCAGCAAGTGGCAGTGGCTCCATGGAACATGAACCTGCTGTCCTCTGTCAGGATGACAGCATTCCTGTCCCACCCCTGCCACTCTGCCAGTGCCCTAACTGTTGCCTGTCAGCTAGCCAGCCCAATCCCTGTAGAGTGTTGAAACTTTATTATTGGAACATAGGAAGATAGGAACAGGAGTAGGCCATCTAGCCCCCCGAGCCTATTCAGTCATTCAGTGAGATCATGGTTGAGCTGTGACCTAATTCCATAAACCTGCCTTAGCCCCATATCCCTTAATACCTTTGGTTAACAAAAATATATCAATCTCAGATTTAAAATTAGCAATTGAGCTAACATCGAATGCTGTTTGCAGAAGAGCGTTCCAAATTTCTACCACCCTTTGCGTGTAGAAGCATTTCCTAACTTCACCCTTGCAAGTCCCAGCCCTAATTTTTAGGCTATATCCCCTCGTCCTTATATTCAAGTATAGGAGACCTCCAAAAACAGGTGCAAATTCATCAGGAGCAAAAAGCAATAATCCAGCAACTAACCTGTAACTCCTGCATGATCCCTTTAAATAGTGCTGCTGGTGGGGGTTGGCGGGGGGGGGAGTGGTCCACCATGCTTATGACCTGCTCAGCTGTGCGAGGTTAAGACAGTGCTTTGGTTGGAGCGTTTGTCCCTTTAAACCAGCGTTACACACTGATCTACCGCATATTCTCCTTGCTTTACATGCTGCCAGTGTTCGTTATCTGTGCATACGCAAACGCCTTTACCAAGATGACGTCCGGCGCACATCATGCTAGAAGTGTGCACGCACGTTCCGGATGCCTTTTTGGGTCCTTAGAAGGTCGCATAGCCCTTACAAAACGGGTGCTGTGTGGCCCAATTTATAACCCATAGAATTGTTGGAGGGAATCCAAGAAAGTGCTACAGCCTGATTCCTGAAGTTGGAGGGCTGAGTTGTAGAGAAGAACTTTCTCTTTACCTTTCCTCTCCCATTCTTTTTCTTTTCTTCACCAATATCCTTATTGTTGTCTCGAGTATAAAGTACAGTGAAACATGTCATTTCAAATTGCTCAAGAACAAGCATTTACATTTAAGGTTTTTTGGATTTGTGCTGAATAGGTAAACAAATGCACAGACCAAATCTGTATTACAAATTGCTTTACCAGCAGAATTAACATCCACTGGCTGGCTGCCTTTTACTTTAGTTACATTTTATTAGTTCTCATTTATGGTTAATTTACATTGTGTGCTTTAACCAGGTTCTTGCATACAGATTATAACTGAACAAGATTTTTACTGTGCTTAATTTTCTAAGTGTGATTTGCCTTTTATTATAGTGATGGAAGGCACGTGCAGGGTTTTGAATGCTTTTCAGTTCAGAATTCATAGAAGCTACTATTTGAATACTAACGGGAAGCTTGTAAGACACAAGATGCTGCTGATCTGGAAAACGGGCAGGAATGGTATCAACGTTCACTCTCTCGAATAAGGTCAGTAAAAAAATAAAGATTGAAAGGGCTGGCTAAACTTTGTAAATGACACTCTTTTATGTACTTGATTCCAGTTTTTAATTGGAAAAAAAAGACAAAGTGGAGCTTCCTCCTTCTTGAAGCCTTAGTCAACTATTATTTATATTATTGCACCCCACTGATTAAATGGTTAGCAGCACTGATTCGTGTTAGTACTAAGTCATACAGAACAGAAGATCCCAGGTTTGAACATTTAATCTATGCTGAGTTAATTGATCTCAACTAGACCAGCAGTACAGTTAGCCAAATATTACAGTTTGTATTCTCTGCTAAAGATGATCATCAGAATTAGGATCAGTGTCCCTGGGCCAAGGAGAAGACAAACTCGGCTTTGGCTTTTCACAGCTATCTATCGATCTCTGCTAGAAAATGTGCATGGGCATTCAGTTCTTTTTTAAAAAAAGAAACTTTTAACACAATCTACAAGCAGTAGTAGTTAACTGCAATGAACACATTTAATAATGACAACGACTGTGCAATTAATCTTTCTGAAAGGAACATATTCAGGCTAGTTGGATGGGTGTATACACGTGGAGAATGTTTTCTCTTTAAGGATACTAGTATAGTACCAATAGTAACTTTCAAAAGGGAATTGGATATATAATAGAAAAATTCACAGGGCTAGGGGAAACAGCAGGGAGGTGGGACTAATTGGATAGCTCTTTCAAAGAGCTGGCACAGGCACGATGGGCCGTATGGCCTCCTTCTGTGCTGTATCATTCTAGATATACAGCTATGCACTGAGCTCAATGACGAAGGAGCTTTGCTTATGTGTGCATCAGTGCGCATCAGAAATCAAAGAATAAAGAAGGCCCAACATGGTAGGTAAACTCATTTTTTTTCTTCATTCTATATCCTGCCAGAATTGTGACAAAGTAGCAGTTTCAAGAGGATAAAGGTTGAACCTCCTAATTAAAGTGAGGCATCTGCATTCAAAACAAACCAATTTGTCTTGCACAGAGAATCCAAGCTGTGGTATTTGATTAAACATATGGACCCCAAAATTCCTTGGCACATGATCCCAGCAGTTACACCGGATTGTACTCATCAGTGCCCTCCACTGCTGATCCTGCTGGAGTTTGTGGGGTCAATAAGAGGGTATCTCACTTACATGGGACAGGTGGGTGCAAGCGCTAATTCAGGTGCATCTTCCCTGCCCAACTGTCTGTGACTGCTGGACATTCTGGTGCCTTCCCACTCTTGGACATCCCCTCTACAGACATTATTCATGGTTCCTTCAGCCCCCTTGCTCAAGAGGCTGATCTATGACAACATTTTTCAGGAGTCTAGGCTGTTTCCCTGGTACACTCTACTCACCCAATGTATTATCCTCCACTGATACGCTGGGTCCCACTGGAGCCCAAGGAGTGGGAACTCCCAACATGAGTCCCCAAATCTAGCTGTGCCCCTTGGCTGTCATTTGCTTTGTAAGGGGGGGGGGAAGATGTTTTGCCCCTTTAAAGGCAACCAGGAAAACTCCCAGAAATGGCAGAAACGCAGCATAACTGGTTCTGATCTGGAAGGGGTTCTCCCTGTCTCCCACCAGAGTTATGGAAAATGGGTTGAAATTCTCGAGGAATTTCAAACTGCTCCAAACATCACTTTTACCAATGATTTTTAGCTTATCATTTTTGAGGTTGGCTGGAGACATAAGATGTGATACAAATTGAATAATTTTAACATTTCTTGCTGGTTTCTTCCCTAAAAAATGGTATCAGAGAACACTAAATTCCATTAGCCTTTTGGTAAATCTCTTGAGTAAAAGTCATACCCTCGAGAGAGCATGTGCTCTGTTCCGTGAAAGTAATTATTTGGTTTTGTGATTTGTCTAACCCTGCCTTTGTAGAAGGTGAAGGTACATTTAGAGGTGAAATTTTTGTTATTAAAAAGTCAGCATGAGGACAAAACGGGGAAACATTTCACCCCATTAATGTTTACATAATATAAGGACTTCTGAAAGTTGAGGTGATGATTAAAAAGGCTGAGTCATTTTCAGAATAGTGGAATTCAGAGACTATTTTAAAGGAAAACTTAAGATGAAGTGCTTGAATACCCTTCTATTGCCAGATGAGCTCGATTTAGTCAACCATTAATAGCTGGAGTTTGTTCATTCTCTTGGCTGAAACAAAGGTTTTTCATGTAAAAGTAGGAAATTAAGATCACATGAAATAGCTGATAAAGCATAAACCGTCACAGGTCAAATTTGAAATTCAAATCCCATGTATCAAGGAATGTTTTTTGGGTTTGTTCTCTTTTCATCAGAGGTCACTGGACAACAATAAGGATTGGGAATACTGGATAATTTTGCCCCCCTTAGCTCTGGGCAACTGAAGCTAATTGCAGTCTCCAACTGCTGTCTTTGTAGAGATCAGCTAACTCAGCAAGAATCAACATGAGAGTTTCTTTACTGTACCAAAGTTGAGTTCAAGGGGTACAACTGTTTAATGATAGTCATTGCAATCTGCAATCTGGAAAATATTTTCTTTTTGGGTCTACCACCTAAAGCCCAGAGCATAGACTTGTTTTACCTGAAGCAAGTGTAATTTCAGTAAATAGTTGGGAAACCATTTATGCACAAGGCTGAGTTGGAGTGGTCTCACAAATAATCTTTCATCTGGTTTTATGTAATGGCTGAAAACATCAGACCTTGAATACAGAACTATTCTGCTGAGGCCTTTTCGTAGAAAGGAAAGGATTGAACTTTTTATTGTTGGCAATTGGTCTGGTGGTAGAGCAATCCAAAATTCTCCAAAGCATGTGCCTATGAATATGAATATGCCTGTGATGGTTTCAGTTTGGATTCCTTTATGCTTACTAGTAAACCAAGCTATCTGAATGGCAATAACCAGAAGAAAAAGATACATTATCGTGTGTAATATAAATCAGTAGCCACATGGATGGTAATAATTTCAGACTATTGATTAGGAGCTCTAATGAGCTTCTCGTATAAATACAGACAGGAGTGCAAGTACTTAAGCCTCAAGGGCAATTCAACCATAGACATATACATCACAAAAAACCATGGGCACTGATTTAAACATGAAGGGCATGCCCTAAATTGGCAGTTTGTCAACAGACATGGAACCTTAGAAGTTCCTTTTGAGTTAATAGGTGCACAGAAATAAACTTCTTTGCAAAACACCATGGCAAGTCAATCTCCAAGTTAGACTGTCTGGTTGCTTTGTGATAATGTGAGCATTTGAAACCAGTTATTTTGAAGAGCTTGTTTACATGCTTCACACTGTTCCACTGATGGTTCAGTAGGCAAATGCTCTGTAATGTGCTACTCAGCTGTACAGACTACAAAGGTGCCAATTTATGAGTTCGCTTATCTCAGCCATGGTGGTGGCTTCTGCTCCTAATTGCTATCCAATGTGTATATGTGCATGTATTTCCAATGAGGATGGGATAGGACTTTTTTGTGATACCACCCATTCCAAGGATGAGTAGCCTTTCAAAAAAGAAAAATATCTGGGCCAAATTCACTTGATTATTGGGACCACAAGTATCAGGAATAAAATCCATGGTCTGCCATCATACAATGTCTGCTGGGAGAATGTAGTCTCAGTCCAGTCTAAGTGATTTGAAAAGATGACTTTTCCCAACTCAGTGTCACCAATGATCATGGCTCTTTATAAACTTTTACTGAAGTAGGTTGGCTTTGGGAACCCTGCAAGTATAGCTCACTTAGCTTCTGAAGCTGAGATGTGACTCATTTCCAGCCATAAATCCTGTGGTCCCTATGATAGGTGGCAGAGGAATTCAGCAAAGGCTGGTGGTGCCAATTTAGAGAGGGCACAAATCGTTGAATCATTTCTCATGATGGGAGCTTTGTAGATAAATACTTTAATGATTTTTGCCATATTGGGATTAAATTAATTGCATGACTCCTGTAAAAATCATTTCCTCCTTTAATAATTGTTCCCATTAGAATAGAAATAGCTTCCTTAAAAGTCCAATGCTCTAAAACTTATGATCATTGTTGACCTTCTCTAAATTCTTCCTTTATATCTTTTCATTAGTATGGTGCCCCCACAAATAGTCAAAATATTTTATAAAATATTTATTTATAAAACGTTCACATTAATTAAGGTTATTACCTTATTTGCTATTTACATTTCTGAATGCTAAATCCATTTATCTTTCCAGCAGACAGTTACAGAGTGATATTTAAGCAGCCCATGGATCTTAACCTTAATCTCCATCTGTCCCAACACAGCCAGTGCATCTCCAGCCTCTACACAGTCACCTCTGGAATTCCCCAAAGATCAATCCTTGCTTTCTCCTCTTCCTCATCTGCATGTCGCTCCTCGGTGACATCATCTGTAGGCATGGGGTCAGCTCCATATGAATGCTGAAAACGCCCAACTCTGCCTCTCCTCCACTTTCCTTGACCTCACAAACTGTGATGTTAGACTGTGTGTCTGACATTAAGTCGTGGTTAAGCCAGAATTTACCACAATTGAACATCGGGAAGACAGAAGTAATCATTTTTGAACCCTGTCAAAATACCCTTGTCACCACCTCCCTCCACCACCCTGGCTGCTCACTCAAGCTGAACTCGGCTGTACACATCTCAGCATGCTGTTTAACCCAGAGCTGACCATTTCCAAGACCGCTTCTTTCCACTTTCACAACACTGCCTGCTGCTGCCCCTACCTTACTCACGCTACTGCTGAAACCTTTAACTGTACTGTCATCACCTCTAAACTTAACTTCTTCAATGCCCTTCTTGCCAGTCTATAAACTCCAAATCATCCAAATCTTCACCCTGCATTCGCCAATTCTCCACCTCCCAATAGATCAAATTTAAAATCATTGTCCTTATCTATAAATCCCTCCACAGCCTCACTTTGCCCTGCCACTGCAACAATCCCTAGCCTTATATCCCCTCCTGTACCCTCCAGTCATCTGCCTCTGGCTTTTTACGCATCGTCCCCTCCTCCTTTCTACCTTTGGTGGCAGAGCTTATGGCTATCTTGACCCGACTGTCTGAAACTCTCTCCCTAAATCCCTTCACCTCTGTACCTCTCTTCATCTTAAAATTAATTCTCAGAACAGAATACAGCTCTTCAACCAACTAACAACTTTATTTATATAGTGCCTTTAACATAAAAACAATCCCTAGGCATTTCACAAATAGACATATAGAAAATGGATACCAAGCTGGGAAAGATATGATTAGGAGAGCTGACCAAAAGCTTAGCGGAAGAGTTGGCTTTTGAGGAGGTTTTGGAGGAGGGCAGAGGTTTAGGAAGGGAATTTCAAACAGTGGGACCCAGGTGGCGGAAGGCTCTGCTGCTATTGATGAGGTGATTAGAGGGGCCAGAATTAGAGGAATGGAGAGTTTGGGAATTAAATATGATTAAACTAAAAACATTTTTTTTTGCTGAATGTGCTAACTGTTCCATAGGCACTGGCAGTCCTTCTGGTATCTCTTCAACATAGCCATTTTTGAAATATGAGTCTGGACAGTGACCGTTGGTAGGCTATTTAAAAATAGTGGGCATCACCATCAAGTCTGATCCTTCCACACTCAACAGTCTAAATTTTAACTACGAGGCAGGACGTCAGCAGGGGGGTCAATAAGTGTGTGGGAAAACTCAGAAAAAATTTTCATGCATGTTCCCAAGCGCTCGCGACTCAATTGAAGCCACTTAACTGTGCTTCTGGGTTTTGCGTCCTCAAGCTGCGCAGCGGGCGTATTGTGCTCCCGCATGGCGCGTTTAAAGCCCACTATTTAAAGGACCACTTCAACAATGCATTTTGAAGGAGAAAGGCGGCAAAATGAGTAACGACCGTCCTAGAGCAAAGCCAGCACCTAGGTTCTCAGATGGCACCCTGGAGACATTACTGGGCACTGTGAAAAACATGAGGGAGGTCCTATATCCACCGGACGGGAGGAAGAAACCGGGTTCTGACACAAAGAAGGCTTGGCTGGAGGCGGCAGATCAGGTAAGCAGCAGGAGCACAGTGCCTCAGTCATGGCTGCAATGCAGGAAGTGATTTAATGACCTAACCAAGTCAGGAAAAGTGAGTACAGTTACTGATTCACCTGCATTCTGTGGTGAACATTACCCCCCCACCCCCACACTGCCCTGCGAAGCCTACTCAATCACACCACTCTGCACACCCACTTAAGGCTCAGTGTCAAGTTGCCTTCATTTTCTGTCCACTTCTTCACCCACCTCTCCCACTCATCCCAATCCTGATGCAATGTGATGTATCTGTCTGATAGTCACCCTCTGATGCATCTGCTTCACTGTCATCCTGACCCAAAGTAATGCATCCATCGAATGACCACGTCACCCTCACTCACTCACACGTCTGTACTTTCTCCCCTTGTAGGAGAAGAGAACTCAGAATGCATGGGAGAGGGCAAGGACTGGAGGGGGGCCTCCACAAATCATGGCCGTCACAGAGGTGGAGGAGGAGGCCTTGGAGATAAGTCGTACGGTGGAGTGCCTGGCCGTGGGGGATGCTGAGACTGACACCCGGAAACATCTGGTGACAGAACTCTAACATCCCTCACACGCAAAATGGATTGATGTTATTAATGATTGATCTGTTACACACCTCAGTATGCTCATCGCAACATGACTTCCATGATGATTCTTAATATTGCTGTATGTTCTCTTCCAGAGGCAACACGGACTGAAGAAGTGGACGAGGGCGATTCCTCAGAGGAGCTCCCTCCTCTGAGGGTACGTTGTCACATCTTAGTGAGTCATGCACCAGCGCAGATACTCACACCTCGGTGGGTCTTACTAGAGAGGTAGTTGAGTTGTCACTTGGTGAGTCACCACACACAAGTGAGCACGAGCAAACACTGGTGGCAGGGGCAGCTTTGGAGAGACTGCGTCGATGGGTGCACTCCTCTCCAAGCACTGCTCAGCTTGGCACAGATGCTGAACCCCGGGGCCATCCTTGAAAAGGAGAATGATAGAGGTGCAGACGCACCTTTGCGACATACTGGAAGACTTGCCATGCTCAGTCTCCACATTGACGCAGGGGCTGGAGGATTCCACCTCCAGCATTAGTGGACTGGTGGTGCAGTAAGTGCGGGAATGTCTGCGATGGAGGGAATGGCAGCCTCCATTGAGCTTCAAGCACGGCTCACAAATGAGTCCATTCAGGCCCTGGCAACGGCCGTGTGGACTCTGGGTGCCAACATGTCAGCCGCCTTAAACAGGCAGACAGATTCTTTAGCCATGGCCTTGGAACACGTCACAGATCTGCTCCAAGCTGTTGTCCAGCAGAGTGATGTGGCCGTGCCAAAAGGGGGCATGGAAGTGGGGACGCCACTCGAGCAGTCTTTGGAGGGGCCCTCACAGGCTCCAAAACCCAGAGGTCGTAGGCCGAAAACATCTAAGCAGACCGGGCATGAATCTGAGCAGCTTGCCATTACCTCTGCTGCAGCTACAGGAGATGAACCACGTAGAAGCTGGAGAAAGAGGAACTGGAAGATTTTGGAATCACCAAGGGTATGCACAAGGGTGTCTGACAGACTGTCATGTTTTTCACTTATATTTGTTTTTTGTTAAATTCACATAAAATATTATGGTTCTCACCACCACTGCCACGTCTTGTCCATTCTTGAGTCCCTTTTGTGAAAGCGTCCATTCATGTGCTTCATCATGAACAGCGAGACTTGATGCCACCCATTGGACGCATGTACAATAGGTGTTTGTGTAGTTGTAGGACTGTTTTTGCAACCTGTGGGTGGTGGGGGTTGGGGGTGGTGGTGGTGATGTTGGTGGTCGTTACAGGTGGTCTGAGTAGTTAACTGTAGTCACTTTGCAGATCTCCCTTTGAGAATGTATCAAATATGAGTGACTCCCTGGCATAACGAGCAGCCACGTGAGACGCTGCTCTGCCGATGGTTCGCCCGTCATCCTCCTCATCTTCTTCTTCAGTGTTGATGGCAGGTGCGGTTGCTTCATGAGCGCATGGGACCTCAGCCATCGGTAACCCTCTCTGTTGAGTGATGCTGTGCAGGACGCAACACACGACTATTATTCTACACACCCTCATCAGTGAGTACTGCAGGGCTCCCCCAGATCGATCCAGGCACCTGAAGCGCATCTTCATCATTCCTATGACTTGTTCAATGACAGACCTGGTGGTGATGTGACTGTCATTGTACCGCTGCTGTGCCTCGCTGGTGGGGTTTCTCACAGGTGCCATGAGCCACGTTTGCAGGGGGTATCCCTTGTCTCCATGGAGCCAGCCCTTAAGTCTGTTTTGTGTACGGAAGAGGGCCGGGATGTTGGATTCACACAGAATGAATGAATCATGGCAGCTGCCAGGGAATTTGGCACACACCTGCAGAAACCTTCCGGTGGTCACAAACCAGCTGCGCATTGATGTAGTGATATCCCTTTCAGCTGGTGAACATTCCTGGCTCATGTGGAGGTCCTCGGATTGCTACAGGGCGCCCTGCACCCGTGGGAAGCCAGCCAGAGAGTGGAAACCCGCTGCCCTCTCAGCCTGGCTGATGTCGTTGATGGGGAAATTGATGTAGTGAGATGCCCTGACAAACAAGCCATCTGTGACCTATTGTATACAGTTACGTGCAGACGACTGAGCGATCCTGGTGATGTCACCAGTGGCACCCAGGAAGGATCCGGAGGCGAAGAAATTGACGGCAGTGGTGACTTTAACTGCGACAGGCAATGTGTGGCCACCAGGCCATCCGGGGGCAGCTCTGCACAAAAGAGCCTGCAGATGTTTGCGACCACCAGGCAACTCAATCTGACCCTTCATTGGCACTGCTCCTCAGAGAGGTCCAGGAAGCTCAGCCTCTGCCTGTAGAGGGTAATGTCTCTTGCTACGTTGGCCCCTCCGTTCTTCCCCTCTCTGCTCTTTTGCAGGTCCTTGTGGCGCACTTCTGTGTTGTGGAGCTGCAACTCCCAGAATTGCATGCTGTGCCTGCTGCAGATGCTGATGCTGATGCTGATGTGCCTCCTCCTCAGATGTACTGCTGAATAAATCCATTGTGCACCCCCCCCACCCCCCATCATGATGGTGTCAGTTTGAGGGAGTCCAAAATGTAGGTAAACATGTGTGAACACAAGAATTCAGAGTGTTAACAAAGAAATCTCAGTCTAAACACAAAGAACTCCCAGCCAAAGGTTTGTCTGAGAGAACTGATTGCCCTGCTGCAAAAACTCACCTTTTATTCACTTGTGTCAATCACTGGTTTAAATATCCAAATGGCTGCCGGCTGCAACTTGCCTCGGTTTCCATGGCGTGTTTCAGAAGCCACAGGAGACACATTCAGGTAGAGCTAAAATCGTTTGTCTGCCTCAATCCACAAAAATGTAATTGAGTTAACTACTTGAACTATCTTAATTGCCCCTTTAAATGCCATCCCGCCGGCTTTAATTGCCGGCGGGACTTCCGAGTATCTGAAGCGTGTGTGCACCCAGATGCGTCTGGGTGAAAAGTGTTTTTCAGCGGGTTGGAGCCGGGATTCTTTCCGGCTACAAACTTTTAAAATTTTTACTGCCTCCTGCCCCCAACCCACCCGCTCTTCCGGGTTAAAATGTAGGCCAATGTCTATACATCCCGTCATTTTTGAGCAGGGATCAGTAGGTAATGATTTTCCCCTCCCCAGCATTGTACCACCTCAACTGCTGTCCCAGCTGAGTCATTTAACCTGGAACAGAGTGGGAATTAAACCTGAGACCTTCTGGTCTGCAATAGTTTAACATTACACGGAGCAGCTACTTTCCCAACTTGATCAGTGGGGAAACAGAAACAAAAAAAACTTAAACAGCAATGCAGAATATTTTAAATGATTTAATACCCGCATTAAAAAAAAGTACAGAGGAAGTTAGCACAAGGGTGTTAGTTCATACTGGAATAGCAATGATTGATATACCCTCCTATTCTTTGTCAAATTTGCCTCTTTGTACGCAACCAGCCAGTCACTATTTCAATCCTAAGAAACTAAAAATCTTAGAGCACCAATTTCTTCACACTTAAGTTATATCTCTAGCTTCTGACCAGCTCCAACAGCACAACACTGACACCAACAGACCTATGCTACACAACATACTATAGAGAGTGGATTTTTCTGTAATACAGTAGCCAAAATCCTTTGGTAATACTACTCTAAAGTCATATTTCTTGAGAGGTATTACACCACGTGGCAGTGATGCACAACTGAAGGGGCAACAATTAAAAAACAATTTGTTTATTACGATTCCCAACAGACTCACAATTAGGTCAGCTAACTGATGTCTTTTGCTCTGCTAATTAGTGTATTCTGGTCATGTGGTGCCATGGTCTGACTGAATCTATGTTAGAGAATAAGCATACTTTCTATTCAAATTTTAATCTAACCCAGATTTATGGGATGAAAGTCTATTTTCTCTGGTAGTAAAGTAAAATAAATTTGGGCAAAATCATTCCAATTTCAATTGTGTACAGACCAAAACTTTCTCTGCTTTGGATCTAGTTAGCACCAAATTATCAGGTTCATTATAAAAGGCATGACTAGCGAGAGTCATAGAAACATGGAAACATAGAAAATAGGAGCAAGAGTAGGCCATTCGGCCCTTCGGGCCTGCTCCGCCATTCAAAATGATCATGGCTGATCGTCTAATAGAAATGGTAGAATAGGAACTGTTCTTTTGAGTTTGGGGTTGTAGCACATTGTTGGGGCAGCATGGAGAGAATTTTACTTGCTATCTAATTTGTGTTATATCCGATACGATGCTAATAATTAATGTAAAAAGGTTTCTTGATTTTCAGCCTTAACTTTGGAGGCCCTAAAATTCAGGAACTTCAGATATGAACAATTGGTGCAAAAAATTAACACTTTATTACCATGCACCATGTGATAGGATATTGGGGCAGAACTTGCTCCTGAAATAACGGAGGAGCTCAACAGCTCTCTCTGTTTTTAATGGCAAATCGAAGGAGTAAGTTCCCGCGTTTGCACATGCGCACTAAAACGCGGAAATCGTGAAGTTGCTCCTATTAGTTCGCCAGCAATTTGACAGCTGTGAATTAAAGGGCCATCACATGCTGCAATCATTGAAATCACTGAAAAATCGCAAACTTGCTCATCCGCCCAGCTGGAAAGTAACTAATTACGCCATCAAACAGGTGCGCTTAAAAATACCAGTTCTGAGCTAAGTTTTAAAAGCGTGGTTAGTCTTAATGACTGCCAAACAACTAAAAATTAAGTTTAAAAGATGTGGAGTCTCATATTACTCCTTATTTTAATAGTTTTTGGTCATTAAAAAAAAACATTTTAAAAATTAAAAAAACATTTTTTTACTTTTCCCTTCTGTCTTTTTAATTTCATTCAATTATTTCTTTGGCTTTTTATATAAAAAAATTAAAATTTTTATTGACAATGACCTCCAGAATTTTAACTTTAAATGAATGAAATCTGCTTGCCTGCTTGTGACTTCTCTTCCTGACAGATTTTGTGGGCGTGTCTTCTATTCTCACTGACTGTTCCACATGCATCAACTTACGTTGCTCAGAGGTTGAGTTGATAGCGCACAATTTTTTTTAAAGTTCAAAATCAAGCAAGTCAATGCCGCAGAGCAGGCAGTAAGTACATTCGTTAATTTAGTTTGCGGGAGCTGCGGTGAGTGTTGCCACATTGCTCTGCCCAAGTTCTGTCCCATCAATCCTCAACAGACCAGAACATCCTTTGTCTGTGCTAAGTTAGCTGAACTCAGTCAGGGTGTTACAATTGATACTGGACGGAGGAAGGGAAAAATTAGCCAGGGTTCCCAGTTCCCGGTTGTTATCCAGTGACTCCTGCTGAAATGTGCAAGAGTATGGATGTTTGGTGAGGACATTGCTAATAGCCTGCTGGTATTCATTGTCTAGTTTCACACATGGAGCAAGGGCAACTCAGGAAGGTATTGGATGGCTGCTGGCACTTGTGGGAGTGTACTGCAAGAGGTGGTGACTTCAAAAGAGGAAAAAAATGGGGGAAAAAGAAAATTACTTTGTTGTAGTTCCAGGTGTAACATGAGATATTTACCTGCTAGTTGCAATAAGGAGAAAATACATAGCATTATATGAAAGATGATATCATGCAGTTTTGTGTTTGATTTTTTTTTTAAAGAGACAGTAACATCCAAACCTGGAGTACCTCATGTGAGTCATATTTAATTATGTGACAAATTATCTGGAACTGTCCAGCTTTGATATATACAACAACTGAGTTTAAAAAAGGGCTATTGGGGGAATTTTAACCCCTACTTCCAGTTTTAACGGAGGTGGGCTGGGAGGCCGGGCGACTAACCTGCTCTCCAAAGGCTAGTCAGTAATTTAAATATTTTAATGAGGCTGCGTGCCTCAAATTTTACCAGTGTTTAATTTAATGGCTGCGGACCGGGTTTTTCAGGGCTTGAGAAATTCGGCGGCTGAAAGGAGGCAAGATTGGCCGGATCCAGCAGGTAAATACTTTTCCAGCACTGCTTGTGGGCCAGGACAATAATCTGAGACAAAATTAATAGTCACTTGGACAAGTGTGGATTAATAAAGGAAAGCCAGCACGGATTTGTTGAAGGCAAATCATGTTTAACTAACTTGATTGAGTTGTTTGATGAGGTAAGAGAGAGGTTTGATGAAGGTAATGCGGTTGATGTGGTGTATATGGACTTTCAAAAGGCGTTTGATAAAGTGCCACATTAATAGGCTTGTCAGCAAAATTGAAGCCCATAGAATAAAAGGAGCAGTGGCAGCATGGATATGAAAGTGACTAAGTGACAGGAAACAGAGAGTAATGGTGAACGGTTGTTTTTCGGACTAGAGGAATGTATACAATGGTGTTCCTCAGGGGTTGGTGCTGGGACCACTGCTTTTCTTGATATATATTAATGACTTGGACTTGGGTGTACAGAGTACTATTTCAAAATTTGCAGATGACAGAAAACTTGGAAGTGTAGTAAACAGTGAGGAGGATAGTGATAGACTTCAAGAGGATATAGACAGGCTGGTGGAATGGGCGGATTTGTGGCGGAGAAATGTGGAGTGATACATTTTGGCAGAAAGAATGAGGAGAGGCAATATAAACTAAATGGTACAATTCTAAAGTGGGTGCAGGAACAGAGAGACTTGGAGGTATACTGGAGATATATGTGCACAAATCTTTGAAGGTGGCAGGACAGGTTGAGAAAGCGGGACTTCAGGAATGTGGATAGACTGGAGAAGTTGGGGTTGTTCTTTTTAGAGGAGAGAAGGTTGAGAGGAGATTTGATAGAAGTGTTCAAAATCATGAAGGGTTCAGAATAATGTAAATAAAGAGAAATTGTTCCCATTGACCGAAGGGTCGAGAACCAGAAGACACAGATTTAAGGTGATTGGCAAAAGAACCTAAGGCAATATGAGGAAAAACTTTTTTAAGCAGTGAGTAGTTATGATCTGGAATGCGCTGCCTGAAAGGGTGGTGGAAGCAGATTCAATCATGGCTTTCAAAAAAGAATTGGATAAATACTTGAAAGGAAAAAGTTTGCGGGGCTACGGGGAGAAAGTGGGAATGGGACTAACTGGATTGCTCTTGCAAAGAGCCGGCACGGGCTCGATTGGCCGAATAGCCTTCTGTGCTGTAACCATTCTATGATTCTATGATTCTGGGGGGAGCAGGAGCGCTTCCCCCGGTCCCTCAAACTAATCTGCTTCCTTCCCCGCGGTCAGAACCCCCGCTCCCCACAAATGGACCCCCCCCCCCCCGCTCCCCACAATCGGACAACCCCACGCAATCGGACACCTCCACTCGCCGCAAACGGACCCCCCCCCGCCATCAGACCCTCCCGCTCCCCGCCATCGGACCCTCCCGCTCCCCGCCATCGGACCCTCCTGCTCCCCGTCATCGGACCCTCCTGCTCCCCGCAATCGGAGCCCCCCCACCCCCACAACCTCCTCCCTGGCCCCCCACAATCTCCCTCCCTTCCCGGCCTGCCATCTCCCCTCTCCACCTCCCCAGTGGCCGTCAACAATCTCTCTACCCCCAATAATCCCACCCCCAACCTCGGCCCACAATCATCGCCCCCCACAACCCCGGCTCTCCACAATCATCGCCCTCCCACTGGTCCTCCACAATCAACACCCCCGCGGCCCTCCATAATCATCCCCCATACCACCTGGCCCTCCACAACCACTCCCCCACCCGCTGGCCCTCCACAATTATCCCCCCCCCACCCCCTGGCCCTCCACAATCATCCCCCCCACAATCATTCTCCCATCCATACCCGCATTCTCTCCCCCTCCCGACCCGCTATCCTCCCCCACCCCGGCCCTCCCGATCCTCCCCCCCCCCACCCCACCACCGCCCGGCCCACAATCTCTCCCACCCTCCCTGTCTCCTCTCTGCCCCCCAGGTCAGGTCGAGAGGGAGATCGTGGGTCGGTGGGCGAGAACCCGTATTTCCAGGTTTCCCAGCCACTACGATCCCTCCTGCTCCGTCCCTGTAAATTTTGGAGACATTGGGCCCGATTTTAGCAGGGGTGCGGGTTCTCGGCGGGTGGGCAAGCGGGCACGTGGGTAACGCGCCCGGTGAAATTAGTGGGTTTCCCGCGTGATCGTAGCAGGCAACGCACTAATTGGATCCACTTACCTGCTCCTCCGGGTTCCCCGCTGCTGGTCTGCGCGTCGGGCGGGCTGCGCATGCGCAGTAAGATCTGTCATCTGGAGGCGCTCTATTTAAAGGGGCAGTCCTCCACTGACAGATGCTGCAACCAATAGCAAAGATGACTGCATGGAGCAGCCCAGGGGGAAGGCTGCTCCCAGTTTAATGATGCCTCACCCCAGGTATCAATACATGGGGTGAGGAGGAGGGGGAGGACAGAGACCTTCCACCCGGCGGGAAGGCCTGGCTCGAGGTGGCAGAGGAGGTCACCAGCGCCACCAAGATATCGCCCACCTGCACACAGTGCAGGAGGCGGTCCAATGACCTCAGTAGGTCAGCCACAGTGAGTACACATAGTCTTTCCCCTACACTCCGTCTGCCACATCACTGCCCCCACCCCATATCTCCTTCTGCACTGCCAACACTACTCTGTCACATCACCCCTCATACCCACTCAAACCTCATCCTCATCTTACCTGCACCTACTCACCTCGCCAGTACTCATCCCGCCACTACCACTCAACCCAATCCTCATACAATCTCATGGCTCTATCCCATACTCACCCTCTCGTGCATCTCTCTCACGGCCAGCCTCACTCAACCTGCCACTACCTGTGCTGCAGCCACAGGGCATGCACCACATATGTGCAGTAGGCAGCGTAAGGCAAACGTGTCGTGAGTATGAAGGGGATGCACCAGGGTGTTTGAGGGTTTGTCATGGTTGTTACTTATATCGAATTTCAGAATAACTCACATCACACATTATATTGGCACCACTACTGCCATGTCTTCGCGAATCCTGTCCGGTTTGTGCAATAATGCCCGCTCCTGGGTATCACTATGAGGACCCACCACTGATGCCACACATTGTGTCGCTGCAGAGTAGGTGTAGGTGTATTTGCAGGGCTCTTCTGTGCAGACGACTGAGAGACATCGGCGATGTCCCCGGTTGCACCCTGGAAGGCTGTGGAGGAGAAGTTCGGGAGGGCAGTGGTGACTTTGACAGCGACAGGTAGGAAGATGGTGTATGGGCCAGCCGGGAGCAGCTCGGCATGAAAGAGGCTGCAGATGTCCACGACTACATGTCGAGTGACTCTGAACCTCCGTGTGCACTGCTGCTCAGAGAGGTCCAGGAAGCTGAGCCTCGGTCTGTGGACCCTGTGGTGAGGGTAGTGCCCTCTGCGACGCATCTCTCTCTGCAGTAGCCCTCCCTCCTGCTGTACAGGTGGATGTGTGACAGCACTCTGTTGTGGTGCTCCACGTGTCAGAGGTGGACGGCGTGGATGGCGAGGCTGGTGAGGCTGGTGATGCTGTTCGCCCTCCGAGGAGGTCATGACTGTAGCTACGGCAGCCCCCATTCGCAAGATGTACATCTGAGGGGGTCCGCAAGGTAGGTACATGTCTCCGGACCCCGGGGTAAGTGTGCAGGTTGGTGACTTTGACCGTCAGGAGGAGGGTGGTGGAGGCCAAACTTTGTCCCAAGTGACAGAGTGGCCTCCTGCAATGGGTGAGGGTCTCCCCCCACCCACCCCCCCACACGTCAAATGGACCTTTGCAGCTGCCACAGGCTGACAGCTGCAACTCGTACATTCGATCTGGGAGTGTTTCCCCCAGTGTGGGAAACAGTCCCATGTTGATCCAAAATCACACACAGTCCCTTAATCAGGTCAGTTAATGACCTGAAATAGCTACATAAATACTCTCAAGTGGCATCCCGCTGGCTTTAATTGCCTGCGGGATTCCCACCAGCGGGGGCTGCGCGCGCACGCCGGCGCGTCAGCGGGGCACCCGGAAGTGGGCGGGATCGAGGCGGGATCCGGTCGGGATCCTGGATTTTACGATTTTCGAGGCCCCCCCGCCGAGAACGCACCCGATAGCGGGTGCTAAAATCGGGCCCATTATGTCCGACAAACATTCAAATTAGTTGTAACAAACAATTGCTTTTTAATTTCCAGATCCTCTATAATATTCCCGTCAAAGAATACCTAAGCAATACAAAAGAGGAACCTTATAATTTCCACAATGTGATTACCCTCATCAGGGGGCCATCTAGTGTTCAGTTATAAATATACAAATGCCATACATATCAGATATGTCCTTTTTAAATCATCCAGTTTACTCAAACCATTTCCACAATGTAATCATACATGATTGGAAAATACAGAATAACAGCTTTTTGATAGGATGTCACAAGTCAGTAACATAATTGAAGGGTTCAGATGATGTCATAAACTGTGAGAGTTTTGTTTTAATAATGTATTATATTTATTTTATTCTTTTATTCTTTATCTTCATGCCACGTCATTCCCCTAAATGAGATGGCAAGCTGCTCCAAGGCCTCTACCAATATTGCTCTGAACCATCTTCTAGCATGTTCAGAAGATGGACTGCCAACCAATTGGGTCACAAAATGGTGGAACATGGGTTTGTGGTCACAATTCTCTGTGCAGTCAATTACTGATCTTAGACATGGGGAAGTACAGGGTGAGATTGAGGAGCTTCCCCACAAGGAAGGGAAAACTGAAGAGAGAGAGTCACTCATGGGTCACTCTCATAGACCTCTTAACTCTTAGTTAAAGCTTGGTACCAGTAGTGACTTGGGAGCACATGGTCTCCTGCACGCTGCCCATGGGCCATAAGTGTTGTGTGCTATTGGGTGATCGAGAAAAAGAAAGAATAATACCGCCTAAAATTTGCATTGGTTATTGATGCCATTTGGTGCTAATTGCTGTAATCTCAGGATAACAAGTTTCCAATTTATTGTTAATAAATAAAACGGCGGTTCGTTATGTGTGGTAGCCTGTCCGAAAGGAGAATGTGTTGACTAGTAACATCACCCTGTCCGCAGAAGAAACCTTTCTGTTATAACGAGAGGTCTGCAATAACAAAGTTTGTGATGATGAAGTTCCATTGTATTAACGCAGCAGCTGGCAAAATCAGCCTGGACATAAAATGTATGTATTCTTAAACTAGCAATTTGCACACATCAGGTTTTTCTAACATGCAATTATTTGGTATTAGTCTGTCATTGTCAGGTAAAAGGCTGTAATTTCCTGCCTTAGGGTAGTAGTTGTTATTAATAGCATAAATAGATAATTTCAAGGACAGAACAAAACAGCTGATGAATTCTCAAAGGTAATTTTGAGATCATTGTAATTTCCATAATTAGTGGAACTTTTGTTATTATCTGTCCAATATTTATTAATGTTTCATCTCTTATGTTATTCAAAGAATATTGCAGAGAATATTTGTTGCATTCACCCTCTAGTACCAAAAGACTTCACAATAGATTTCACATTACTCCTTTTCTTTCAATTAACATTTGCACAAAAGGCTCTAAATTTCTAATGAACAATAGCAGTAGAAGAATTGAAATTACAAAACCAGTGACTATTTTCTAATTCATGCAGTGCATAGCATATCTCATGACAATTTTGCCCACCCATGGGGCTCGATTTTAAAAGTAAAAACCAGGTGGGTTAGGGGCGGGGGGAGGGCATTAAAAATTGCCACCATTTCAGACCTGCCACCAGCCCGCCCATTTCCAGTTTTTGTGGGGCCGGGACGGGGGGCTGGCGGCCAACCCACTCCCAGAAGCGGGTCAGGCCTTAAAATCTTTCCAGGAGGCTTCAGGCCTCCATTTTTAACTAATTCCCGATTTCAACCCCGAGGGCCGGGATTCCCAGGCCTTCTGTTTTACTCCTCGTGAAAAGAGGCGAGAAGGCCCAATTCTGCAGGTAAGTGCCTAGAAAGGCACAGCTTGTGGGCCCGGCGGAGCAGGAGTGCTTCCCCCAGGCCCAACAAGCCTACCTGCACCAACACCCCCCACCCCCGATTGCAGACTCCCCCACCCCGATCATGGACCCACCTCCCCCCGATCGCGGACGCCCGACCCCCCCATCCCTGATCATCCGACCCCGATCCTCCCCCTCCGACCCAGACCCCGATCCTCCGACCCTGATCCCCCGACCCGATCCTCCAACCCCGACCCTCCCCCTCAATGATTGCGGATCCCCGCGATGACTCCCAACCCTCCCCCTCAATGATTGCGGATCCCCGCGATGACTCCCGACCCTCCCCCTCAATGATTGCGGATCCCCGCGATGACTCCCGATCCTCCCCCTCAATGATTGCGGATCCCCGCGATGACCCCCGATCCCGACCCCCTCATGAGTGACCCCCGATCCCATTCCCCCATGACTTGCGACCCCCATGCCCACCTGTGCCCTGTGCCTACCTGTGCCCCTTGCCCACCCGTGCCCACCCCACCATGCAAACAAAGACTTACCTACAGACTTACCTGCAGACATCCTCCCGTTGGCTGGTCTCCCGTACGACTGAGACCAGAGTCTATCAATCAGCCAGTCAGTCGGACGGGAAACCGTCAAAAAAAAATAAAAGACGTCCTTCCATCAAAATCATAAGGATGTCTGGGAAACCCGTACTAATGAGTTTCCTGACCTCAAATTGGCCCCCTCGCCCCCTTCCCAGCTCCGTTTCAAAATTGAGCCTATGATGTCCCCATGACACTGAGTAGTTTTCCAACCCTGGGGCCCTAGGGTAGTCTCCCTAATCTCTGGCGGGACACTATGCTGGTCTGGAGTCAGAAAATGAAGTGTAAGGCCTCAGGGACCTGCTGAAGTGGGGGACTTACGCACTCCTTTCCGACCCCAATCTGGCCGACTGCAATTTTAGATAGCAGACAGCAAGGACTTTGGCCCCACTCGGGTTCAACCCAAGCTGAGTTTCCGAGCTTATATCTTCTTCATCCACCCTGCCTTTGTCTCTATCTCAGTCCATCTGCCTCTGAAATCGTCATTTATACCTTTGTCAACTCCACACTCAATTGATCTCCTGACCAGCCTTCTACCTCTATAGATGAAGGAGAAAGAACTAAGGATGGAACTTTGGGAACTCCCGAGATGTGAGCGGGAAATGGTATTGCTAGAGATGTTCTTGCTACGATAGGATAGGTAAGAGTGGAACCAAGTGACAGCAGTCGAACTGAGCTGAGGCGTTGGAGAAGGATGGTCAGATCTCCCATGTTGAAGGCTGCAGAAAAGTTGAGAAGAATGAGGAGGGATAATGCACCATGGTCTCAGCACAGAGAATGTCATTTGTGACTATGGTTAGGGTTGTATTAGTGCTGTTGGAGGGGCAGAAATCTTATTGGATGGATTCAAACAGGGAGCTGTGGAAAAATGGGCATGGATCTGAGAGGCAACAAGACATTCAAGAACCTTGGAGAGGAAAAGGAAGTTGGAGATAATTGTTGGAGATCAAGGGTGGGTTTTTTGGGGAGGCAGTGATAATGGTAGTTTTGAAATGGGGCAGAATAGTACCAGAGGAGAAGGAACCATTTACAATGTCAGCTAGCATGCGACTAGGAAGCATGCAAAGTATAATATCCGCATGTGTTCCATTACGTTTAGAAGGTACAGTTGCTCTGCATTCTTGAAATAAACACTCTGGTCAGTTACAGGTGAGAATACTGGGCATGTCTGATTGACAGTCAATTAGCA
This sequence comes from Heptranchias perlo, assembly GCF_035084215.1. Taxonomy (NCBI): domain Eukaryota; kingdom Metazoa; phylum Chordata; class Chondrichthyes; order Hexanchiformes; family Hexanchidae; genus Heptranchias; species Heptranchias perlo. The sequence goes on from NC_090338.1 coordinate 22,400,759, forward strand.
ATTTAGAGAACGTATGGAATTATGAGTAGGAAAGAAAATTAGCAAAAATCAAAGGGCAAGAAAATAATCAAGGCCGGGATAGGAGTACTAAGAGATAATGAAGGGAAGCTTGCAGTGGAGAGCAAAGGAACACCAGAGAAACTAAATAAGTACTTCACCTTAATTTTCACAGAGGAGGTAGGATTGAAGAATGACCAGAGGAGAGTGTAAAATACTTAGTAGGCTACGGTAAGCATGGTGGTTATGTTACTGGGCTAGTAATCCAGAGAATGTGAGAAACATGGCAGATTGAGAATTTGAATTCAGCTTTAAAAAAAAACCTGGAAATAAAAAGCTGGAATCAGTAAAAGTGAACATGAAGCTGTCGGATTGTTGTAAAAACCCAACCGGTTCACAAAAGTCCTTCAGGGAAGGGAACTTGCTGTCCTTACCTGGTCTGGCTTATACAGAACTAAAGTTCCACACCAACATGGTTGACTCTTAACTGCCCTCTGAAGTGGCCTAGCAAGCCATTCAATTTTATCAAATCATGGGCAATAAATGCCGGCTTTGCCAATGACGCCCACATCCCGAGAATTTTAAAAAGATTACTATTTCAAAGAGAAATATTATGAAAGAAGTTGCTCAAACTTATGGTGACAAATCACTGGTACCTGATTGTTGATATTTAAGGGTGCCAACCGTCTCGGATTACCCGGGAGTCCCTGGGAATGGGCGCTTTATCTCCTGAGTGCTGCTCCTGAGAAATGCGGTCCATCAATGCACACTATCCTGGCTGACTTCGCTTTCAGTCAATCAGCCATGTATTCCCTGACCCCTGCTGGAATGTCTTCGTGGCTGGTCTATCCGCTCTGGTGGAGGGGAGCTGCTGCAGAGAGCGCAAAGATAAAGACGAGGATATCGGAGAGTCGGGGGATGGAGACGGAATCAGAATTTTAGAGAGAGAGACAGAGGAGTGCAAGGACCTGAGCCGGGAGTGCATGGAAGGTAGGGAAAAACATCTCTGTGCACTGCTTGTAGCCAGTCCACAGGTTAAATGCACACCTGTCCTCTGTAGAGTTGCCAACCCTCCCGGATTGTTCGGGAGGCTCCCGGAATGGATGATTGATCTCCCAGGTGCTGCTGTTCCTGACAACCCGGGAGAAAGGTACTTCTGCATTACGTTCGTGCCTGCTGCCTCCGACAGCCTGAATCATCAATTCCTGCCCTGCACCATTCATCCTCCCTCCATGCAGCTAGAGGCACTATCATCAAATTGAGTGATACCCAGCTGAAATATCCCTCATGGCTGGCCATTGGTCCTGCCTCCGGCTACCCTTAAGTTCTCCGGAGAGGTGGCTTGCTGCACTTCCTGTGAAATTATGTCTGAGGGGTGGGACCAGCGACGAGGAAATTTGTGCGCCTGAAGCAGCCTGCCGTGTTTGCTTTATTGCCATGAGCCGGTAGGAGTGAGACGACCCGTACCTGGTGGAGGAGCCAAGTGACGAGGAGGACGCAGTCTCCAGCTCTGAAGACAAGTCCAGTGATGATGAATTTGTAAGGTAAGTATTACATAGTGTTTACAGCACAGAAACAGGCCATTCGGCCTAAGTGGTCTATGCCGGTGTTTATGTTCCATACGAGCCTCCTCCCACTCTACTTCATCTAACCCTATCAGCATATCCTTCTATGTACCTTCTCCCTCATGTACTTATCTAGCTTCCCTTTAAATGCATCTATGCTATTCGCCTCAACTACTCCATGTGGTAGCAAGTTCCACATTCTAGCCACTCTCTAGGTAAAGAAGTTTCTCCTGAATTCCTTACTGGATTTATTAGTGACTATCTTATGTTTACGACCCCTAGTTTTGGATTCCCCCACAAGTGGAAACATCTTCTCCACATCTACCATATCGAACCCCTTCATAAGTTTAAAGACCTCCATTAGGTCACCCCTCAACCTTCTCTTTTCTAGAGGACTCTCAGGTTACCAATGTAGCAGAATATGCATTGCCACCCTTGAGCTTCAATTTCAGCATTATCATGCTGAGGTCAGTTGTTTAAAATTAAAGCCTTCAATGGCAGTCACTGGCACCCTCAGCAAAGCACAGAAATCAAGCCATTAAGTAAATGCAATAACGTTTGTAGATGGCAGTGAATGACAAGTGACTGAATGTCACATGACCAAACCTCTGGGAATATGTCCCACCAGAGTTGGCAAGCCTAGCTGGTACAATATAAAGAATAAGATTGAGTTGTTATTAAATCTTCCAGTTTTGTTACCATTCACACATGGCTCAAACTTCAGACTCAGAAGTTCTGGCCTGCAAATCACCAATGATAATCAATTATCCTGTGTAACTCATTGTCAGCCAGCTGTTGTCCTCCAGCGAACTTCCAGCCATTCATCTATCATGTGCAATTTATCTCTTATTTTCTGTGTTATCCTCCGTGTGACTTTGTCATCCTTTATATAATTCACAATGTATATTTTTGAATAAGCTTTAAACATTGGATTCTTTTTTATTTTGGTGAAAAAAAGTTACAGCCCCCCCAAGGGCTAAGAGTGGATTATATTGTTGTGCCTGCTAAAATAAATATATAAAATAAGTGTTAATGTGCTCAGTAAGATTATAGTGAAATAAACGGACTTTAAGGTAGAAGTAGAAGTTGTACCCTCATGTTCAAGGTCTGCAAGTATATTGTAATAATTTAAATACTTATACAGGTTGAGGGTTTTTAAAATTAATTAACAGCTTTTTAATGGGAATACTTCTGCTCATCAAGGTTGGGTCATCTTCACCCTATTCTCTGGAACTCCCTCCCTAAAATCCTTCGCCTGTCTACTTTTCGCATTGCTTTTAAAAGCATCCTTAAAATAAATCTCAACGAATCATTTGGTCATCTCTCTTAACTCCCACACAAAGATTCAAAGTCTGTTTCTTTCTCCACAATCAACCTTTTCTTTGCTTAAAGCAATGAAAATGATATTAAAGTTAATTTAGAATTATTTCCTTTTTAATTTGTAAATGTCCCTCATATAAAAAGCAAGAATTAAACTGAATTTTCAAGTCAGCCACTAGGTGGTGATATTGTTTCTATCCATCAATGAATACCAGTGTAGACTTGACCATAAAGTCTACTTTCTCATTCTGTGGATTGGGCATATTTAAAAATTGGAATACAACTGAGCCAACTTTGATACAGAAAGGCAATAATTCACAGAGTAAGTAGAAAGATTTGTGCAACTCCATTGGCTTTATAATTAGAATCTATGGCTCAGATACAACTGAAATCAAACCCTTTAAAAGTTAACATTATCTTTCATCTTTGTTTCATTATTTTCCTTCCTTTCTCCATTCATGGAATGTATTTTTCCCAGACATAACCAGCACCCAGACAATCTGCCCCTGCCCCTGCACCCCCCGGGCTCTGGGCTTATTCAAATGAATCCCATTCTTGTGCTAGTTTATAGGAACTCTCTTATTGTGGTTAAGTCAGGATTGGGGTGGAGAGAGGCACCCAAATCCTATTACTCTGCTGTGCAGTGCATGAATTTGCCAACGTGCTGCTTCACTGATGAGGTGAAATGATTTCTGAAGCACACCTATATATAGTTATATTTATAAAATTATATAATTTTTCATATTTTAAGGCCATTACACCATTTTATCATATTGTAATTACTGGAATACATTTTCTTTAGAAAATTATTTTAAAGAAAATGCTCAGTTTAAATATCACTACTATGCACGACAGGACAAATTATAAATCACATTGTTGCCAGGTACAAAGATACCAATGTAGAAGTATACTGTAAACTATTTTACCTACTATACTATTAATTTTAATATAGTATAAATATAATGAAGACACAGGGATATGATTTATATCCCACTTCTGCTGACTATATCGCACTCACAGTGAGTTAACAGGTTAGCGCCCTAAGGGGATTTAGATTACACTACATGGATCTTAAAAAGGCATCTTCTATTTATGCCACACATGTGGTCTGTGAAGTAATAGTAATAGGCAAAAAAAAATAGTATTCACATGTGGCCGTATAAGTTATCAAATAGTGTGGACTAAGCAGTAGTGAACTTTATTATGTATTGTCGTCTATTACCCTTGGCCTGTGGTTTTTGATCAAGTTTAAAGTATCTGTATCTAGGCAAATTAATTACAATTATTATAATGATAATAATGGGAACCAAGAGGGAAGAAAATAACTTACAAAAGAGAGGGCAAAACCACATTTTGATTTACCTATAATTTACAGTAAACAAATTGAAAACTTTAGCCAAACACTACAGCTTGTATTGTGCAAATTGTACACATATCCTATGCATATCACTTGTATAGTACAAGAGTTGTAAGCCATTCAGAAAACCTACTTCATTTGTAAGATAGCTCTGCCTGATATTGGAAAACAGGTTATCCTAGATCCACTGGAGGCATTCTGGGAAAGCTGAAAGGTTCATCCTTGCATGCTGGGAAATGCTGAACACAGAGAAAGGATTCACATGCTAGTACAGCAGATGTTTCCATTTAAAATTCTGGTACTACACTCAAATAGGGTCTGACAAAGAAGCAGACCAACAGATTGATTAATGTACTATTGTCCTCAAGTATGTGACCTAAAGATCACTGGAAGAACCCATGTATCATGAAAGCTGTCACCCTTATCATGATTTAAGCATTATAAGCCAGTAAAAGATGACCGATGATGATGATTCACTGCAGGTAACCCCAGCGTTTAGCCCAGACATCCCAGAGGAAGGAAAAACTGCCCAACACCACATCATCCACCCATTATAACAGGAGAGATTCTATATCTTATATCTCATGTCACAAAAGGATAGTCTTAATACTAGAATCATCAGTGATACATTGAAGACAGACTGTAAACCTAAGCTCCCTAAGCAATACTATAATCTTGGACATTGATCTTAAATTGTTGCTAAGAAATGCCCAGCTGGACATGAGATGTTGTGATGCACTTAATTACAAAGCCCTGGTTCGACCACATCTGGAGTACTGTGTACAGTTCTGGGCACTACACCTTCGAAAGGATATATTGGCCTCGGAAGGAGTGCAGCGCAGATTCATCAGAATGTTACCAGGGCTCCAAGGGTTAGATTACGAGGAGAGATTACATAAACTAGGCTTGTATTCCCAGGAATATAGAAGGTTAAGGGGTGATTTGATTGAGGTTTTTTGGATTTTGAAAGGAATTGATAGGGTAGATAGAGAGAAACCTTTTCCCGCTGGTGGGGATGTCTAGGACAAGGGGACATAAATGTAAAATCAGAGCCAGGCCATTCAGGAGAGAAGTTAGGAAACACTTCTTCACACAAAGGGTGGTAGAAGTGTGGAACTCTCTTCCATAAAAAGCAGTAGATGCTAGTTCAATTAATAATTTTAAATCTGAAATCAATAGATTTTTGTTAGCCAGAGATATTAAGGGATATGGAGCTAAGGCAGGTGGATGGAGTTAGGATACAGATCAGCCATGATCTCATTGAATGGCGGAACAGGCTCAAGGGGCTGAATGGCCTATTCCTGTTCCTATATTAAGTCCGTGACGATGTGGATTCTGTTGATCGATATTAAACATCCAATTGATTCACTGTAACCATCAATGCTTAACTTTGAGATCAAGTTATTTATGTTAAATAGAACTGTTAGTTACATCTCTGTGTTGAATTTGGTCTTTGATGATTGGTAAATAGGAGTTAATTTACACTTGATTCACTATTGTGCTGTGATTGATTTTACTTAGTTAACTATTGATATCATTTGGACTGGGATTGGAATTGTTGATATTTTTATTATACATTGTGCAGGATTTAACATTCATCTACTGTAATGTATTAGGCTATACAAATGAAGACTGTCTCCCCTATCAGCAACACAGCTTGTTATGCTTTCAACTATCTCCCATTATGGTGATTTTGGTTCATAGAATCATAGAACCTTACAGCACCTGCCAGTAGGAACACTTTCTCCTTAATTCCTTAATTACTCTATCAAAACCCTTCATAATTTTGAACACCTCTATTAAATCTCTCCTTAACCTTCTCTGCTCCAATGTAAGGAATCTTACAACACCGGGTTTTAGTCCAACAGTTTTATTTGAAAATCACAAGCTTTCGGAGGCTTTCTCCTTCGTCAGGTGAATCACCTGACGAAGGAGAAAGCCTCCGAAAGCTTGTGATTTTCAAATAAAACTGTTGGACTATAACCTGGTGTTGTAAGATTCCTTACATTTGTACACCCCAGTCCATCACCGGCATCTCCACATCATTCTCTGCTCCAAGGAGAACAATCTCAGCTTCTCCAGTCTTTCCACGTACCTGAAATCTTTCATCCATGATACCATTCTAGTAAATCCTTTCTGCACCCTCTCCAAGGCCTTGACATCTTTCCTGAAGTGTGGTGCTCAGAATTGCACACAATACTCTAGCTGAGGTCTAACCAGTGATTTATAAAGGTTTAGCATAACTTCCTTGCTTGTCTACTGTATGGACGAGATTTTAACACCTCCACCCCCGGTCCCCCACAATGGGCGGGAGAGGGTCGGGTGGCAGGTTAAAAATTAAAAATCGGGTAACATCTCCCCAACCTGCCATGCAGCCAATTTTATGGCAGCGGGTTGCGAGTTGTACGTGTGTCCCGTCTTGGAGAGGCGGGACACTTAATTATCATTTAAATCAGGCAGTTGGGAACCTAATTTAAAATTAACAGCTTTAGGCATGCTCTAAAAGCGGCTTGGTGCTTTTTAGAGCACTCCTCGAGGGCCAGGAGGAGCAGGAGTGCTCCTCCCAGCCCCTCAAGTAAGCTTTCAGTCTCCCTTCTGCCGATCGTGGCCTCTCCCTGCAGCCGCAATTGGCGGCCCCGCCACCAAGCTCTGATCCTGAGCCTCCTGCCGGGCTCTGACCTCTCCCCCCCCACCCAACCAAGCCCTGATCTCTCTAAATTGCTAGGGCCATACCCCACAATCCCCGGCTACATCCTCCTGCCGCTGGTTTTTCCGCTCGGCAGCCAGCCAGCCTATCAATCCGAACGGCTGCTGGGTGGGAAAGGGAAGAAGAAAATGTTAGTGAGGTCCACGTTCCCGGGCTATCTGGGTTTTAGACGCCCTACTGTGCTCATCCCCATCCTCCCCGCCTCCCCATAAATATTGGGGCCTATGTCTCTATTTATAAAGCCAAGGACCCCTTGTGCCTTTTTAACTTAAGATTTATCAATTCGTCCTGCCGCCTTCAAAGATTTGTGTATGTTCACAGTGTATATGTATAGGAGTTAATGCACAAAGTGTACAATACAAGATGCTAGTGAAACTATCATTTTTTACCCTGAGTAAAATGTATAAATATAGGTGTTGGCACATTGCACACAGTATCTGGTGACTCAATGACCATCTTTCTCTGACTGCCAAATTGAGTGTAGAAGTGCAAAGTTAACCATCACCTTGCTAGAGTGTGTATTTGGTGAGGGGACAGAGGGCACTGCAATGTCGATTTTCTGAGTCCTTTTGCATTATCAGTAAACCACCAAGGGAAATTTTCCAAGACATCTGTCCTCATTACACTTGCCTCTGACTGTATCTTATTATTATGCTGCCCAGTAAAGAGAAAGGCAACCAAAAGCTTTAGTAAATATTTGCTCAAGGAATGCATTGTGTATTCCCCTCTGTTTTTACTCTCACTGAAGAACACCTTGGTTCTCAACTACCACCTTCAAAATGCAGGGCCTCACTTTATAAATAGTGTGTGCAATACAACCAACCGTTCTAGAAAACTGGTTGTGGTTTCTTGCATATTGCAAAGGAACAATGCACCACACCATAGCATTTCCCAGCTGCCCAGTCCCATGCTTTGTTTCAATGTATCAGAATAGTCTCATTACGAAAATGCTCTATTCAATGTGAAATGTGTCACATGATGCACAGTCAGACACAAGGGCTTTTCTGTTTAATCCATGATGTATGCAAAGTGCACTACAACATGAGAAGAGGGGCACCATCTGGGTCACCGACTCTTTAGTCTATTTTCAATTCTTGACAGAATTTGATGCCTTTTGTATATCGCTGACCTCCTGCAGATTCATTACACATCTTATTTTAACAAGTTTGAAAGACAGCCATCAGGGCATTAATGGGGAACTTCCATAAATTCTGCCAAACAGCAGTCCTACCTAGAGATGCCATCACTTCTGGTGTTGTTGGGAAAGACACAAACAGAAACCGAGAAAAAGACAAAGGGTAGGTGGATAAAGGTGGTTGGCAGTAATGTAGCCATGGAGGAAACGTCATGGGTTCATGCCCGTGATCCGCCTCACAGTAAGTTACTGATCTCAGATATTGTGGAAGGTTCTAAGTAAAACTAAATATTTCCCTTGGCTGCTTTCCTTCCTCTTCCTGGCTGCTCCTTTCCCCTCCACTTCTCCTCCTCTGCCCTTCCCCCACTCCTCTGCTCCCATTCACCCTTCCCTCCCCTGCCTTCCATTCCTTCTCGTTGTCCTCCTTTCCTTCTCTCCCTTCACTCCTCCACCTCTCCTTTCCCTGTCCCGTCTCGTTTCTCCCTTTCCTCCATTCTTCTTCCCTCATCTCCTTCCTATCCTCCTTTCCTTTCCCCTCCTTTCCCTTTCCCCCTCCCCTCTTCCTCACCACCTCTGCCTTCTCTCCCTGCTCCTTATCTCCTCCTCTCTCCTTCCTGACCTTGCTTCTCTTTTTCCTCCCCTACACTTCTTCCCTCTTCTCCTTTCCCTCCCTCCTCCTTTCCTTTCCCTCTCCTTTTCCACATCCCCTTTCCCATCTCTCCTTTTCCCCTCCCCTCCTCCTCACCACTACCTCATCAAGCCCTCCTCCCCTTTCTTCCTTCTTTTCCTCACATCCCCCTCCTCCCCTCCATCTCTTCCTCACCCTCCACTCCTCCATCACTCCTCCACCCTTCCCCCTGCTTCTCTTCCTCCTCCCCTCCCCAATTTACATGGCTCAAATTGCGCAGGGAGCATGACCCCCGTGAATCGTGCAAGGTAAGTGGGCCACTCCAGCATGCTGGAGCAAACAGCAGGGGGAAAAGTGCAGCCAGACCCCAGTACCATGTTTCCAAGCAATTTTTGTTTGCCACAAAAGAGCCATCATTCATCATGAGTTTTCAACTGCAAAATTACATACTATTGAACAACAGTAATGAGACAGGCCTCCCTTCTTTTCAACAATGTTAAAACCCAAAGCTTCCTCAATCACTTAATATATTTTCCACTCTTTTCAGCTTAGTATTGTCTTGTAATATTGGATCTTTGTTTTGTTTTCCCAATGAAGAGTTAAAATTAAACAGATTGGCTAATGCTGGTTTCATGTAGTATAATTGACAATAAACCCTGTCACATGTCTATGGTTCTCAAAAATATTTTCACTCGAACCAGTTTATTTTGTTACTATGTGATGTATAGAATGATTGAAAGATATGAAAATAAAAAATTGTTTTGATTTTAGTATGCTGCCACAACTGACCATATCTCCTTTCTAGAAAATATTACTGAAGACAGCTATGCTTTCCATAAAACTGCAATGTGCAAAGATCGTTCTATTTTTCAAATCATGATTCCATGCTTGCCAGACACAACTGTAAACCGATTTCATTCTTATCAGTACTTTCTAAAGTACTGCAATAAATGGTTTATGATTGCAATCAGACCTTAAACCCTACACAAACTGGTTTTACTTTGAATTGTTGCACATGATCCACATTACTAGAATTCACAGATTTACAGCATTATTGATAGACTTTTAAACACTAGTGAACTTCTCTCTAAGCTTGGTGAACAATAGATTCCTTGAATCTTTTGTCTGCGGAAACTTGAGTGCCTCTCCTTCTAGAGGTGACCAGCGGACGCAACTTTTTTTTAAGGTGCAACAGTGCTGTCAGTCATTTCAACAAAATTCTAGGCTCTTGTCTCAGCTGATAGTACTCTTAAGAGTCAGAATGTTGTGAATTCAAGCCTCCCTCCAGGATTTCAGCAAAAATCAAAGATGACACTCCAATGCTGTACTAAGGGAATGCGCCATTATTCGAGGCTCCTGCTTCCCATTGATATTTAATGATCTCTGCTGTACTGTGTTTGTGCGTGGACGAGGACTGGGCTCAACTGTGATTCCTTCCAAGGTGGGATAGCCTGCTGATGCTCACTGATGTGGCCCACACTTTTGTGAGATACCTGTACCGGAGGGCTATTAGTATGTGCGGAACTGTATCACTGCAGTACTCAGCTGGAGAAAGGGGATGTAATGCCAATTTATATTTCAGTGACACACTTAGTTAACACCATAACTTATATGTACAACAAAATGTTACTTTTCTTTCTGTTTTTCCCTTAACTTTATCCCTTCATTTTAATCTTTCCTTTTTCTGCCAATATTCTTCCTTTCTCTCTTGAAGGCCTCGGTTCTTTGCTGGGGTATAGGAACAGAAGTAGGCCACTCAGCCCCTTCAGCCTGTTCCACCATTTCAGTGAGATCATGACTGGTCCATATCCTAACTCCATCCACCTGCCTTGGCTCCATGTCCCTTAATACCCTTGACTAGCAAAAATCTATCGATTTCAGATTTAAAATTATTAATTGAGCTAGCATCTATTGCTTTTTTGTGGGAGAGAGTTCTACACTTCTACCAATCTTTGCATGAAGAAGTGTTTCCTAACTTCTCTCCTGAATGGCCTGCTCTGATTTTAAGGTTATGTCCCCTTGTCATAGACTTTCCCACCAGCGGAAAAAGTTTCTCTCTATGTATCCTCTCAATTGCTTTCAAAATCCTAAAAACCTCAATCAAATCACCCCTTAACCTTCTATATTCCAGGGAATATGGAAAATAATGTTCCACAAGCACCTTCTGTACCATGTGCAACTGGCCTTTCTTCATGTTCACCTCCACTGCTGTTGGTTTGTTGTTTGACATCGAGCTGTGGATAAGTCAGTTTCCTCCATCCAAACATTAGCAAGACCAAATCCTGTTTGATATTTGTCAGAAACTTCATACCTTCACCCGTTTCCATCCCCATGATCAGGCTGAACCCCCAGTGTGCAACTTTGGTCTGTTGCTCAGCTTTGAGCTGAACTTCAAATCTCATATCTATCACCAAAACTGCCTCCGAAACATCATCATTTTCGTCCACAGTTCATGCCCACTGCCAACCAAACTCTCATCCACAGTTGTCACCTCCACGCTCAACTTTTCTTATGCTGATCTCCTAAGCTCCATCCTACACAAACTCCAACTCATCCATACTGCGCATCGCCCACATCCTATCCTGTACTAACTTCACTCACGTCACCTGGGAGGCCAAGCACAGCAAAACTCCAGCCCCATTTTCCATGATTACGCAGCAGAGTTCGAAGAGCCTGCTTCTAGCTTGCAGGTGACCCTGGGGCCAGAAAACTGGCAGGATCAAGAGGGCTTCTCCATGGCAGGCATAAGTCTCGCCCAGTTGGAAATGCCCTCAATCAGAAAATCTAGGCCGGAGTTAGCAGACTATATGATTATGGGGGTGTCATAGCTGAGCCCAATCCTGTTCTAACCCAATGTCCACAAACGCACACATTTTATAGTCAAGGTTGTTGGATAGCAGTAATTCTTTTTCATAGTTTGGGGACACTAAGGGTGACTGTAGTGGCCCGTTTGAGACAGATAATTGTTTTAATCCCAAATGCGTTATTTACCTCCATTTTAAAATGGGGAATAATCCCAACCTTAAGAGCAGTACGGTAAGTGCAATTTGTCGGAACGCTCCTTTTGCTGTAATTACGGTAGAAATGTACCTGACTGACAACCTGGATGACGTTATGCTTTAAGTGTGGAGCGCTCAGAAGCGGTGCTTTTCGGCAGCGGGTAAAAGAGAGGAGAGAGAAAAGAATAAGAGCAAAGGGGGAGAAAAAAAGGCAACGGTTCACACCAGGAAAACAAGAGGAAGGAGGAGAGGAAAAAAAAACGTTTACTTTTATTTTATAAAAAAAAATTTTGAGGGGTGCAGCAGGAAAGACTGCACCCGAAAGAGAAAAAAGCATATATATATATATATATATAAAGGACGGTGATATTGGAAGGAGCTCACTTGGAGCGGGTGCGCGAGACTTTGTTGGTTTTTTTTCGGTTGGGAGCGCGAGACGAATATGAAAAGAGCGCCGAGCGGCGCGAGCTGTTGACCGTGGGTCTGGGGATCTTCGGTTGGGCCGTTCGTTCCCTTTCAACTCGGGTGAAACAAACATGGAGGCCGTGGCGTGAGGTGGGCAGCAACACTAACACCATTCAGTCATCATCATCATCGTCGTCGTCGTCCGTTAATCGCAAAGTGGAAGGGGGGAATGTTTCAAGGAGAAGCGCCGCAGGCGCGGAGCAGTGACTCGGTGTCTCTTGTTCATCCTTCTACTTTCCCATGGAGGAGTTTGAGTTTATAATAACCTGTCGCTCGCTATGCTCAAGTCGAACAAGGGGAATGGAGAATTGCCCCTGCCACCCGGTTGGGAAGAGGCCACGGATTACGATGGGAAGTTGTACTACATCGACCACAACACCAAACAGACGAGCTGGGTCGATCCTCGCGACAGGTGGGTAGGCCCCGGTTAGCAACCCAAACACATCACCCGTTTTACTTGCCAAATAAGGTCCTGTCGATTGGAACACTGCGCGTGCGTTATATATATATATATATATATTTATATATGGGGCGGGGGGCAGTTCGTACGTAAGTTTAATATTGGAACCTGAGTGGGGGGGGGCGGCAGTGGAGAACAGTGTTAGTACTGCGCACGCGCAGTATTCCAATATTTCACGCCCCATTCCTTTCTGCTAGTTTTTGAGGTCATTCCAGTGCGCATGCCTTACATTCCAGGATTGGTTGCCAGAAGAAGATAGGGCAGTTTAAAGCAACAATAGCTTGCATTTATATAGCGCCTTTAACGCAGTAAAACGTCCCAAGGCGCCTCATAAGAGCGTTATCGAACAAAATTTGACACCGACCCACATGAGATATTAGGACAGGTGACCAAAAGCTTGGTCAAAGAGAGAGGTTTCAGGAGCGTCTTGAAGGAGGAGAGGTGGGGAGGTTTAGGGAGAGATTTCCAGAGCTCGGGGCCGTGGTAGCTGAAGGCACGGCTGCTTATGGTGGAGCAATGAAAATCGGGGATTTGCAAGAGGCCAGAATTGGAGGAGCGCAGAGATCCCGGAGGGTTGTAGGGCTGGAGGGGGCGAGGCCTTGGAGGGATTTGAAAACAAGGATGAGAATTTAAAAATAGAGGTGTTGCTGGACTGGAAGCCAATGTAGGTCAGCGAGCACAGGGGTGATGGGTGAACGGGACTTGGTGCGAGTTAGGATATAGGCAGCAGAGTTTTGGATGAGCTCAAGTTTATGGAGGAAGGTGGAAGATGGGAGGCCAGCCAGGAGAGCATTGGAATAGTCAAGTCTAGGGGTAACAAAGGCACGGATGAGGGTCTCGGCAGCAGATGAGCTGAGGCGGGACGGAGACGGAGACAGGCGATGTTACGGAGGTGGAAGTAGGCGGTCCCGGTGATGGAGCGGATATGTGGTTGGAAGCTCATCTCGGGGTCAAATAGGACGCCATGGTTGCAAACAGTCTGGTTCAGCCTCAGACAGTGGCCAGGGAGAGGGGTGGAATCGGTGGCTAGGGAACAGAGTTTGTGGTGGGAACCGAAGACAATGGCCTCGGTCTTCCCAATATTTAGTTGGAGGAAATTTCTGCTCATCCAGTACTGGTTGTCGGACAAATAACTTGACAAATCAAGGGGTTGAGAGGTGGTGGTGAGGTAGAGTAGGGTGTCACCTGCATACACATGGAACCTGAAGTGTTTTCGGATGATGTCACTGAGGGGCAGTATGTAGATGAGAAATAGGAGGGAGCCAAGGATAGATCCTTGAGGGACTCCAGAGGTAACAGCGATGAGAGATAAAGTTCCTCTCAAATTTTATTATCCTTCAGTAGAATCAGTTTAATGTTACTCGTGCAGGCGATCGTTTAAAGCACTGAAATAAATTCAAGCTCCACAATTGTCGAATTAAACCCTTCTCAAATATGAAATGAAACAGCTACCTCTACTTGTGGTTGACTTCAAAATGTAAAGTTTTGAGCATTTTCGGTCCTGTGGTTTATGTCTTCTTGCAGCTTAACTGTTAAACAGCTTTAGATTTTCTCACGCTGACCAACACAAGGTACCACGTTCATAGGAATAGGAACAGGAGTAGGCCATTCAGCCCCTCGTGCCTGCTCCGCCATTTGATAAGATCATGGCTGACCTGTGATCTAGCTCCATATACCTGCCTTTGGCCCATATCCCTTAATACCTTTGGTTGCCAAAAAGCTATCTATCTCAGATTTAAATTTAGCAATTGAGCTAGTATCAATTGCCGTTTGCGGAAGAGAGTTCCAAACTTCTACCACCCTTTGTGTGTAGAAATGTTTTCTAATCTCGCTCCTGAAAGGTCTGGCTCTAATTTTTAGACTGTGTCCCCTACTCCTAGAATCCCCAACCAGCGGAAATAGTTTCTCTCTATCCACCCTATCTGTTCCCCTTAATATCTTATAAACTTCGATCAGATCACCCCTTAACCTTCGAAACTCAGAGAATACAACCCCAATTTCTGTAATCTCTCCTCGTAACTTAACCCTTGAAGTCCGGGTATCATTCTAGTAAACCTATGCTGCACTCCCTCCAAGGCCAATATGTCCTTCCGAAGGTACGGTGCCCAGAATTGCTCACAGTACTCCAGGTGTGGTCTAACCAGGGTTTTGTATAGCTGCAGCATAACATCTGCCCCCTTGTACTCTAGTCCTCTAGATGTCAGATGTCCTGTTAACTTGTCAGGTTTGTCAACCAACACCTAAAACAGATGATCTGTTTACTATCACATTGCTGTTTGTGGGACCTTGCTGTGCGTGAATTGGCTGCCGCGTTTCCTACATTACAACAAAAGTAGTTCATTGGCTGTAAAACAGTTTGCGATGTCCTGAGGTCGTGAAAGGCGCTATATAAATGGAAGTTTTTTTTGTTAACTTGTTCTCGGTGCTATGCATCCATGCTACATCTTTCTCTGTCTTTTCAAATTAAGCATTGTCTTCCTTTTCACTGTGGCTTTCTGATTTGCAGTCTAGTATCTGCCTAGGTACCCTTGTGGCTGTCTTCTTTAAATTAAATATCACGGTAGTGTAAGGGTGCATTGACACTAAAAATTTATAATTCTAAACCTGTGTCGTATAAATCAGGTATTAGGGCCCAACCTGACACCAGAGTGTGCTTAAGTGGGACTCCCCACACCACCACCCCCCCCCCCCGCCCCTTTTTTTTACAGGGAGTTTCACTTTAGTGCTAGGTTGAGACCTGACTCCAAATTCAAAATGCCTAGTCTTTCATTTGCTGCAGTACTTCTGATCTAGTGATCTAATCAACCAGTCCTTCACCTTTGACGCCCTTGTCCCTAACAAAATTTTTACTCTATCCCATCCCAGTTGATCCTTCTCATATGACCCCATCTTCACTCCTTCAAGTCCACAGGCGCAGACTTGAGGATATTTGGCACGCAACTGGTTTAGCCAGCCATCACCAGATCTGGCTGCACTGCCTGAAGTGCTATCAGGCCTCACACTTCTCTGCTAAAACCACCCACTATTCCAGGATCATCCTGGAGAGCAAAGAGGACACCTGGCTTTTCTCTACTACCAACCGTTTCCTTAGACTCTTGTCTCCTGCCATCTCCATCCTCGCCTCCAAAAACAAGCGAGGAGCTCATGGGTTTCTTTGTCTCTAAGATTGAGACCATCTGTTCAGCTCCCTCTGCTGCTTCCTTTCCCTTGCTCACCAAGGCAAATTTTACCCCCAGACGCTGCCCTGCTCTAGTCCGGAACCCTCTAATTTCTCTCCTATTTTCCCTTATGCTTATGCCCACTCTGAGCTTATCTTGTTTCTGAGAACCATCTTAATTCCATTCCCACTAAACTGTTAACCATCCAACTTCCCTTCCTGGAACCTGTGCTAGCTGACATTTTAAATGGTTCCGTCCTTACAGGTACTGACCTCTCCCTTTCAAAACCGCCATCATCAACCCCTCTTCAAATACCCAGCCTCGACCCCCTCTGTCCTTGTAAACTATGGCCCCATCTCCATTCTCCCTTTCCTCTCAAGTTCTTGAACGTGTTGTCACCTCCTAAATCCATGCCCACAACCCTACGTTTAAATCTGCAGTCAGGTTTCAATACCTACCTTAGCACCGAAACAACTCTAATCACAGTCACAAATTACATTCTCTTGTGATTGATCGTGGTGCATTATCCCTCCTTTTCCTCCTTGATCTCTCTGCACTTTTGACATGATCAACCACACCATCCTTGTTTAACACCTTCCCTCCATTATCCAGTTCAGTGGGAGTGCCTTCACTTGGTTCCATCTTACTTATCCGATCATACCCAGAGCATCTCCAACAATGGCTTCTCTTCCCTACACCGTTACCTCTGGAGTCCCCAAGGAACTATCTTTTGGCCACCTCTCTTCCTCAACTACATCCCACCCTTTAGCAACATCATCCGAAGACATAGGGTCAACTTCCACATGCACGCTGTCGAAGCTCAGTTCTACCTCTTCTCTTCCTCCTCCACTGCCTCTATGTTGTCAAACTGCTTGTCCAATATCCAGTCATGGAGAGCCGCAATTTCCTGCAGTTAAAAATTGGAAACACAGAAGCCAAAATATTCAACCCGTACCACAAACTCCATACCTTTGCTGCCAATTCCATCCCTCTCCCTGGCCACTGTCTCAGGCTGAATCAGAATATTCGCAGTTGCTGCATCCTATTTGACCTCAAGCTGAACTTCCAACCCCATACTTCTCCATCACAAAGACTGCCTACTTCTACCTCCATAACATCGCCCACCTCAACCAATCTGCTGAAACCTTTGTCACATCGACACAATAATTCCAATGCTGTCCTGGCTAGCCTTCCATCCTCCATGCTCTGTAATCTTCAACTCATCCAAAACTCTAATGCCCATATCCTATCCCACACCAGGTCCCACTGACCTATTACTTTTGTCTTTGCTGACCTACATTGGCTTCTCATCTCCCAACACCTTCAATTTAAAATTGTCGTCCTTGTGATTAAAATCCCTTTATAGCTTTGCCTCTCCTTATCTCTAACTTCCTCTAGCCTGAAATCCATCTTCCCCCGCCCCTCCCCCTCCCCCTCTCCCCCCCCCCCCCCCCCAAACTCTCCGTTCCTCCGACACTAGCCTTTTGTATATTCCTCTTTCCCTTCGCCTCACTATTAGTGTCTGCCTTCAGCCATCTAGGCCCATGCTCTGGAATTCCCCCCATAAACCTCCAGCCTCTCCACCACCCTTTCCTCCATTGGCCTTCCTTAAAAGCCACCCGTTTTACCAAGCTTTCGGTTACCTCTCCTAATATCTCCATCTTTGGCTTGGCATCCATTTTGTCTGATTACAACTTTGTGAAGTGGATTGGAACATTTTTCTATATTAAAGGTGCTATATAAATGCAAGTTGTTGTTAAATTCAGATTATAACCACAGTGTGAAGTGAAACCACTGACGTAGTGGAAATGCATCCTGAGATATTCCAGATAGAGACTCCATAGATGTAAGCTTCTGAAATATACTAAATTCAGATTTACTGGCTGCAAAATCTTTGGGGATGAAATCTGTATTTTTGTTTTCTCAGAAAAGGATGTTGTTTCTGCTTGTGCTGAACACTTTTCCTGGGACTGATTTAAAAAAAAAGGTCATACCTGCCAAGTTGTCGCAATTGGGTATAGCTCCCTTCTTTGATAATTTTAATTTTGATTTGCTCCTTGCATTCCCACACTAATCTATCTCCTGCATCTACCTGGCTGCCTTTTCCCCCTCCTACCATCTTAGTAACTAACCCCTTGAACTTTTCCTCCTCTTCAATTGCAATTTGGTTTTACAATCTCCATTGTGATGGGACCAGTTTCGATATGCATATCTCGATCGCATGACTATCGAAGGCTGGTGGATGTTAATGGGTTGGCTTTTTGAGCACTTTTTGTAAGTGTGCTTTCCATCAATTTTTCTACCCTCCTCTGATGTAGCATTCTATGATCTTCATCATTCACTGACACTACTTTTGCTGTAGTTTCCTGATTTACATAGAGTCTACAGCACAGAAACAGGCCTTTCGGCCCAACTTGTCTATGCCGGCGTTTATGCTCCACACGAGCCAATCTTCTTGCGGATACTTTAGATGTTTTTTGAGACACTGGATTCTGCTGTCTATTTCTCATGTAATTGCCTCTTATTTTTCCTAGACCTTTTCTTTACTTTTCTGCTTTGTCTGTTTATTTACTCTGTTAGGGTCAATTTATTGAAAGAGAGCTTGTGGCAAAACCTTACATTTTTCCACCACTGTCTAGATGTTATCACTAAACCATTTTACTTATGTGCCTTTTCTATTCTTGGTTCTCGTCAACTATTTTGCATATATCAACAAATCTCCCAAGAATTTTCAGGGTCTGTCGTTGCCTCAAACTTCTACAAGGATATAAAAAGGAAGAGATTAATGAAAGAAAACATGGGTCTCTTAGAGGCAGTGACAGGACAAATTATAACGTGGCATTAGGAAATGGCAGAGATGTTGAACAAATATTTTATCTGTTTTCACAGTAGAAGACAAAAAACATACTAGAAGTAGTGGGGAACCAAGGGCCTAATGAGAGGGAGGAACTTAGTGATTAAGATTAGTAAAGAAAAAGTATTCAAAAAATTAATGGGACTGAAAGCCGACAAATCCCCTGGACCTGATTGCCTACAAGCTCAGGTTTTAAAAGAGATGGCTGCAGAGATAGTGGATGCATTGGTTATGATCTTCCAGAATTCCCTAGATTCTAGAACGGTCCCTGTGGATTGGAAGGTAGCAAATGTAACCCGGCTATTCAAGAAAGGAGGGAGAGAGAAAACAGAGAACTACAGGCTAGTTAGCCTGACATCAGTAGTAGGGAAAATGCTAGAATCTAATATTAAGGACGTGGTAACAGGGCACTTAATAAATCGTATTGTGTTTGACATCTAGTAGAGTTTTTTGAGGGTATAACTAGCAGGGTAGATAAGGGGGAACCAGGGGATGCAGTATATTTGGATTTTCAAAAGGCTTTTGATAAGGTGCCACACAAAATTAGGGATTGGGGGTAATATATTAGCATGGGTGGAGGATTGGTTAACGGATAGAAAACAGAGAGCAGGAGTAAATGGGCCATTTTTGGGTTGCAACTTGTGGAGTGCCGCAGAGATCGCTGCTTGGGCCTCAGCTATTTACAATTTATATTAATGACTTGGATACATTACACGCGATCCCTTCATTTAAGTTTGCTGATGCGACAAAGCTAGGTGGGAAAGTAAGCTGTGAGGAGAACGCAAAGAGTCTGCAAAGGGATATGGACAGGTTAAGTGACTGGGCAAGAAGGTGTCAGATGGAGTATAATGTGGGGAAATAGAAAATCGGAATTTTTTTAAATGGTGAGAAACTATTAAATGTTGGTGTTCAGAGGGATTTGGGTGTCCTTGTACACAAAACACACAAAGTTAACATGCAGGTACAGTGAGCAATTATGAAAGCAACTGGTATGTTGGCCTTTATTGTAAGGGGATTGGAGTACAAGATTAAGGAAGTCTTGCTGCAATTGTACTGGGCTTTGGTGACACCACACCTGGAGTACTGTGTATAGTTTTGGTCTCCTTAACTAAGGAAGGATATACTTGCCTTAGAGGGGGTGCTTCAAAGGTTCAACAGATTGATTCCTGGGATGAGAGTGTTGTCCTAATGAAGAAAGATTGAGTGGAATGGGCCCATACTCTCTGGAGTTTAGAAGAATGAGAGGTGATCTCATTGAAACGTATAAGATTCTAAGAGGGTTTGACAGGGTAGATGCTGAGGATGTTTTCCCTGGCTGGAGGGTCTAGAACTAGGGGACATAGTCTCAGAATAAGGGGTCGGACGTTCAGGACTGAGATGATAAGGAATTTCTTCACGCAGAGGGTTGTGAATCTTTGGATTTCTCTACCCCAGAGGGCTGTGGATGCTCAGTCATTGAGTATATTCAAGACTGAGATTGATAGATTTTTGGACTCTAAGGAAATCAAGGGATATGGGGTTCGGGTGGGAAATTGGAGTTGAGGTCGAAGATCAGCCATGATCTTATTGAATGGTGGAGCAGGCTCCAGGGGCCTGTGTGGCCTACTCCTGCTCCTATTTCTTATGTTCTTATCAAACCAGTTTCTTAACTCCATTTAGTTCTCATATGTAACCTCATGTAAACTCCAAACAAAAACGAGGAATGAAGGAGGTTGGAAAGTTAAGATTTCAGCTGTAAAATTGCATTATTCAAAGCACATTGTGCTCTTGGGGATATAGCATCCTGTGTCAGAATCATAAAATATAATTTTGTGACTGTGATTCTCCACATACTGGGTTCCATTACATTATTGTGGTGACGTGCAGAATTTAGGTTATGCGCTGGTTTCTGGTGTGAAATGGGTAGCACAATTCAAATGCACGTCTGAAAGCTTCACCCTGAGGCCTGATCAAAATGAGGCCATGGGCCACATCTGCATGAAACTGCTGAGCTGCGGATACCAATTGGACATCCCGATGCAGCTAGCTAGTTGGGGCCATAAGATTTCTGGCCGGCTCCGACGCTGAGGTAGTCTGCCGATAGGTTCGGGGGGAGAGGTAGGGTAGGCAAACTGGATATTTTTGCGGAGGCAGGCGTTGCACTTTAGCTCCATAGAAATGAAACTGTAAACAAAAAAATTTTTTTTACCTTTTTTGTGGGTGGCCTCCGATGATCCCTTTAAGGACCACTAGTTAGGCTTCTGAAGACCCAGAACAACTGGGTGGAGCATGCACGACGCGATGACCAACTTTGCAACGGGGTCCTACAACCGGCATTAAAACCCCAATTTGCATATTCAAGGTGCCTAGTGTCTGTCAGACACCCGACATACTTAGAAGTCATCGGCTTCCAATTTTGCAGCTGGCGCACCTCTGGGGGGATATCAGGTGCAGGAGCTGGCAACCCAAAATCCCCCCCCCCCCCCAACCAAAGTTGATTTTCTGCACAAAATTCAGATGCAATGATGTTCAATTTCTCCCCTTATAAGTCTGAGGCTGTTGGTGTTTTGGTCATACTGCATCTTGAGTGTTACGTATTGTCTAGTCACTGCGGCACAATGGGAACATCCATACATTGGAAGTGGTGCAAAGAAAGGCCACAAAGCTGATCCCTAGTGTCAAAGGAATAAATTATATGGGAAGGTTAGAAAAACTCAGACTTGAAAGAAGGCTAATGATGGGAGCCTTTATAGAGGAATTGGAGATACTAAATGGAGATTAAAAAAAACTTCATCCTGAGCACTATTTCAAATTAAGTACAACAGCAGAACAGAGGAACAGGAGGAGGCCATTCAACCTCTTGAGCCTCTTCTGCCATTCAGTGAGATCATGGCTGATCTCTATCCTAACTCCATTTACCCTCCTTGACTCCATATCCCTTAAGGAGTTGGCTAACTCCTTAAGGGATATGGCTAACAAAAATACCATCGATCTCCGATTTAAAATTATTAATTGAGCGAGCATCTACTGCTTTTTGTGGGAGAGAGTTCTGCACTTCTACCACCCTTTGCATGAAGAAGTATTTCCGAACTTCTCTCCTGAATGGCCTGGCTCTAATTTTGCAATTATGTCCCCCTGCACTAGACTTCTCCACTAGCGGAAAAAGTGTCCTTCTATCGACCCTTCAATTCCTTTCAAAATCCTAAAAACCTCAATCAAATCACCCCTTAACCTTCTATATTCCTGGGAATACAAACCTAGTTTATGTAATCTCTTATAATCTAACCCTTGGAGCCCTGGTCACATTCTGGCGACTCTGCGCTGCACTCCTTCTGAGGCCAATATATCCTTTCTAAGGTGTGGTGCCCAAAACTGTACACAGTATTCCAGATGTGGTCTAACCAGGGCTTTGCATAGCTGTAGCAAAACGTCTTCCCCTTTATATTCTAGCCCTCCATTTATAAAGGCATCAGGTCAAACATGGGCAAGGAAACCTCCTGCTGATTACCACTTAACGCCCTCCTTCAGCTGATTAATCCGTCCTCCTCCATGTTGAACACCACTTGGAGGAAGCACTGAGGGTAGCAAGGGCACAGAATGTATTCTGGTGGGGGACTTCAATGTCCATCACCAAGAGTGGCTCGGTAGCACCACTACTGACTGAGCTGGCTGAGTCCTGAAGGACATAGCTGCCAGACTGGGCCTGCGGCAGGTGGTGAGCGAACCAACACGAGGGAAAAACTTACTTGACCTCGTCCTCACCAATCTACCCGTCGCAAATGCATCTGTCCATGACAGTATTGGTAGGAGTGACCACCGCACAGTCCTCGTGGAGATGAAGTCCCGTCTTCGCACTGAGGACACCATCCAACGTGTTGTGTGGCACTACCACCGTGCTAAATGGGATAGATTCAGAACTGATCTAGCAGCTCAAAACTGGGCATCCATGAGGCACTGTGGGCCATCAGCAGCAGCAGAATTGTATTCCAGCACAATCTGTAACCTCATGGCCTGGCATATTTCTCACTCTACCATTACCAACAAGCCAGGGAATAAACCCTGGTTCAATGAGGAGCAGCACCAGGTGTACCTAAAAATGAGGTGCCAACCTGGTGAAGCGACAACTCAGGACAACATGCATGCTAAACAACGGAAGCAACATGCTATAGACAGAGCTAAGCGATTCCACAACCAACGGATCAGATCAGAGCTCTGCAGTCTTGCCACATCCAGTCGTGAATGGTGGTGGACAATTAAACAGCTAATGGGAGGAGGCTATGCAAACATCCCCATCCTCAATGACGGCGGAGTCCAGCACGTGAGTGCAAAAGACAAGGCTGAAATGTTTGCAACCATCTTCAGCCAGAAGTGCCGAGTGGATGATCCATCTCGGCCTCCTCCCGATATCCCCACCATCACGGAAGCCAGTCTTCGGCCAATTCGATTCACTCCACGTGATATCAAGAAATGGCCGAGTGCAAAGGCTATGGGCCCCGACAACATCTCGGCTGTAGTGCTGAAGACTTGTGCTCCAGAACTGGCTGCGCCTCTTGCCAAGCTGTTCCAGTACAGCTACAACACTGGCATCTACCCGACAATGTGGAAAATTCCCCAGGTATGTCCTGTCCACAAAAAGCAGGACAAATCCAATCTGGGCAATTACCGCCCCATCAGGCTACTCTCAATCATCAGCAAAGTGATGGAAGGTGTCGTCAACAATGCTATCAAGCGGCACTTACTCACCAATAACGTGCTCACCGATGCTCAGTTTGGGTTCCGCCAGGACCACTTGGCTCCAGGCCTCTTTACAGCCTTGGTCCAAACATGGACAAAAGAGCTGAATTCCAGAGGTGAGGTGAGAGTGACCGCCCTTGACATCAAGGCAGCATTTGACCGAGTGTGGCACCAAGGAGCCCTAGTAAAATTGAAGTCAGTGGGAATGAGGGGGAAAACTGTCCAGTGGCTGGAGTCATACCTCGCACAAAGGAAGATGGTAGTGGTTGGTGGAGGCCAATCATCTCAGCCCCATGGCATTGCTGCAGGAGTTCCTCGGGGCAGTGTCCTAGGCCCAACTATCTTCAGCTGCTTCATCAGTGACCTTCCCTCCATCATCAGGTCAGAAATGGGGATGTTCTCTAATGATTGCACAGTGTTCAGTTCCATTCACAGCCCCTCAAATAATGAAGCAGTCCGAGCCCGCATGCAGCAAGACCTGGACAACATCCAGGCTTGGGCTGATAAATGGCATGTAACATTCGGCCAGACAAGTGCCAGGCAATGACCATCTCCAACAAGAGAGAGTCTAACCACCTCCCCTTGACATTCAACAGCATTACCATCGCCGAATCCCCCACCATCAACATCCTGGGGGTCACCATTGACCAGAAACTTAACTGGACCAGCCGTATAAATACTGTGGCTACAAGAGCAGGTCAGAGGCTGGGTATTCTGCAGTGAGTGACTCACCTCCTGACTCCCCAAAGCCTTTCCACCATCTACAAGGCACAAGTCAGGAGTGTGATGGAATACTCTCCACTTGCCTGGATGAGTGCAGCTCCAACAACACTCAAGAAGCTCGACACCATCCAGGACAAAACAGCCCACTTGATTGGCACCCCATCCACCACCCTAAACATTCACTCCCTTCACCACCAGCGCACCGTGGCTGCAGTGAGTATTATCCGGATGCACTGCAGCAACTCGCCAAGGCTTCTTCAACAGCACCTCCCAAACCACGACCTCTTCCACCTGGAAGGACAAGATCAGCAGGCACATGGGAACAACACCACCTGCACGTTCCCCTCCAAGTCACACACCATCCCGACTTGGAAATATATCGCCGTTCCTTCATCGTTGCTGGGTCAAAATCCTGGAACTCCCTTCCTAACAGCACTGTGGGAGAACCGTCACCACACGGACTACAGCGGTTCAAGAAGGCGGCTCACCACCACCTTCTCGAGGGCAATTAGGAATGGGCAATAAATGCCGGCCTCGCCAGCGACGCCCACATCCCATGAACGAATTTTTAAAAAAATTCCATTCGCCCTTTTGATTATTTTTTGTACCTGACTACTATATTTTCGTGATCTGTATACATGGACTCCTAAATCTCTTTGGACCTCCACTGTTACTAGCTTTTCACCATTTAAAAAATACTCAGATCTATCCCTTGGTCCAAAATGGACGACCTCACACCTACCTGCGTTGAAATCCATCTGCCACATTTTTGCCCACTCACTTAATCTGTAAATGTCTCTTTGTAATTTTATGCACCTATTTGCATGACTTATAGTGAACAGTTGAGGCCCCAGCACAGATCCTTGTAGGACATCACAAGTCACTTCCTTCCAATTCTTGTATGTACCTATTATCCCCATTCTCTGTCTTCTATCGCCAAACAAATCTCCTAATTAGGTCAATAATTTGCCTTCAGTTCCATGAGCTTTGATTTTAGTTCATAGTCTCTTATGTGGAACCTTATCAAATATCTTCTGGAAGTCCATATCAACTACATCCGTAGACATTCCCTTGTCTACTACTTTAGTTACTTCCTCAAAAAATTCAATTCGGTTCGTTAGACATAACCTACCCATTACAAATCCATGTTGGCTCGCTATAATCAGCTCAAATTTCTCTATGTGCTCATTCACTCTGTCCTTAATTATAGATTCCAATAACTTACCCACAACGGATGTTAGACTAACAGGTCTATCATTTCCTGGTTTCTCGCTATATAGTTGCCAATTGCAAGTGTAGGAGTTATGTCAGGAAGCATTTTTTCATGCAAACAATGATTATCGAAGAACATTTACACATAAAAGACAGCGCACACACACTTTTTTTATTAGTGATTGAGTAAAAATGTTACCAATATGGAATGTCCAATTCTGCAACGATCTGCAAGCTGCTCCAGATCCATGGGGCCCTGGGCAATGATGGTACCGGTTGGGCAAGCAGATTCGATAATCAAGGTGGGGGAGTACTTTGAACAAAAAGTTTTTCGCCAAGATTTTCCCACCTCTTTAAGGAACACAAAGCATTTCCTTGATGCAATATTATGAATGGAAATGGTGAGCTGTGCCCAGCTCACCGTCACAATGTCATGAAGTTCTGTTTAAGTGACACTATGTTTATTCATAGGCTGCCTCTTATCATTTGTTATAAAGCAAAAACAGGATAACTATGAGATAGATATTGATAAGTGTAATAGTGTCCCATTACCAAATTTGTGATTGTGACTGATCAATACTGCCTCTTTAACATTGCAATGAAGAATATCCAGTATTGATGTAAGGCTTTATCAATTGCTTTGCTCCCTGAGTGTGCCTCCCCCCTCCCCCCCCCCCCCCCCCCACCGCCACCCCCCAAGATTTCCAGCAATAGTTTATCAGCACTGAGTTGGAAACCAAACTTAAAAGGCACTGAGCTAAAATACGGCTTCCAACTCTGTGCCAAGAAAGCCATTTATAGAAGCCTGCACCCCCAGAGAAGTCCTACAGCTGCCAGAAAACCTAATTGTTCACAAGATAAGTATGGAAAAGCAAAGCTATTGAGCACATTTTAGTTCATCTATCCAGTAGGACTCTACATACTCTGCATTGCGGTATCTGATTGTTTCTTAAATAAACCCAAGGCTTTCACCTCTGCTACTTTACCTGGAATTCTTTTCCAGATGTTGATCAGTGTGAAGAAGAAATGTCTAATATCCGTACCCAATTTGCCTTTTTAAAAAGTTTTTACACGTGTATCTTTTTCCATACCTCGTATAGCTCTATAAGATATACCTCTTTACCATTACCCCTCAGTTGCTTCCTTTCGAAGCTGAAAAGTTCAAGTTTCTCTGGCGGTTCCTTATATCTCAATCCTCTCGACACTAAGGATTAGCCTTGGGGCTTTTCTCTGAACTCCCTCCAGTGCTTAAATATCTCCAATGTGGCTTGGTGACAAAAACTAGACACAGTATTTAAGGTGTGGTCCGACCAGCGAACTATATAGTAGGAACGTGACGTCCTCTGACCACACACTCAGGACATCCCAAAGTACTTTACAGCCAATGGATTACTTTTGACTGTATAGCCGCTGTAATGTAGGTTAATGTTGCAGCAATATGAACACAGGAAAGTTAGAATCATAGAATGGTTACAGCACAGGAGGTGGCAATTCGGGCCATCGAGCCTGTGATGGCTCTTTGTAAGAGCATTCCAGTTCGTCCCATTCCCCTGCTCTTTCCCTGTAGCCCTGCAATATTTTTTCCCTTCAAGTATTTATCCAATTCTTTTTTGAAAGCCACAATTGAATCTGCTTCCACCACCCTTTCAGGCAGCGCATTCCAGATCATAAGTACTTGCTGCGTAAAAAAGTTTCTCCTCATGTCACCTTTGGTTCTTTTGCCAGTCACCTTAAATCTGTGTCCTCTGGTTCTCGGTCTTTCTGCCAATGAGAACAGTTTCTCATTTACTTTACGTAAACCCTTCATGATTTTGAACACTTCTATCAAATCTCCTCTTAACCTTCTCTGCTCTAAGGAGAACAACTCCAGCTTCTCCAGTCTATCCACGTAACTGAAACTCCCCCACCCCCTGAACCATTCTAGTAAACCTTATCTGCACCCTCTCAAAGGTCTTCATATCTTCCTAAAGTGCGATGCCCAAAATTGGACACAATATTCCAGTTGTGGTTGAACCAGTGTTTTATAAAGTTTCAACGTAACTTCTTTGCTTTTGTACTCTATGCCTCTTTATAAAGCCCAGGATCCCGTATGCTTTTTCAACTGCTTTGTGCACATATACCCCAGGTGTCTCTGTTCCTGCACCCCCTTTAGAATTGTACCATTTAGTTTATATTGCCTCTCCTCATTATTTCTGCCAAAATGTATCACTTTGCACTTCTCTGCGTTAAATTTCATCTGCCATGTGTCCGCCCATTCCACCAGCCTGTCCAGGTCCTTTTGAAATCTATTACTATCCTCCTCATTGTTCATTACGCTTCCAAGTTTTGTCGTCTGCATATTTTGAAATTGTACTCTGTACACCCAAGTCCAAGTCATTAATATATATCAAAAAAAGCAGTGGTCCTAGTACCGACCCCTGGGGAACACCACTGTATACCTCGCTCCAGTCCAAAAAACAACCGTTCACCATTATTCTCTGTTTCCTGTCACTTTGCCAATTTCATATCCATACTGCCACTGCCCCTTTTATTCCATGGGATTCAGTTTTGCTGACAAGTCTATTATGTGGCACTTTATCAAACGCCTTTTGAAAGTCCATATATACAGCATCAACTGTATTGCCCTCATCAACCCTTTCTGTTAACTCATCAAAAAACTCAATCAAGTTAGTTCAACATGATTTGCCTTTAACAAATCCATGCTGGCTTTCCTTTATTAATCCACACTTGTCCAAGTGACTATTAATTTTGTCCTGAATTATCGTTTCTAAAAGCTTCCCCACCACAGAGGTTAAACTGTAGTTGCCGGGTTTATTCTTATACCTTTTTTTTGAACAAAGGTTCCACAGACCAAATCATTTTGCTTTTGGTGGTATTGGTTGAGTGAGGAGTGTTGGGCAGGACACTGGGAAAACTCCTTGCTCCCCTTCTTTCACATGGATCCACCTGTGTATGTAGACAGGGCCTCAGTTTAATGTCTCACCCGAAGAACGTGCCAACAGCACTCCAAGTACGCCATGGGTCTTGGGGTCCCACAACCTTCTGACTCAGATGAAAGTGCTGCCATTGAGCCAGTTTGATGCTCAGCATTGTAGTTACTTTGTTGATTGATGCTCTGCAGTGAATGCACATATTGAGTGCAATAGGCCTCCAAGATCTCGCTCAACTTCATCCCTTGCTATTTTGGCACAATCCATGGTCCAGGTGTTGTCATTCTTCCTTCCTATATATGGTACTTAAACATGCTTGTGTTAAATTTCATCCATCGTTATTGTCTAATTCATTTTGCATTTTCAGAGCTGCCGCCTCAGAATCTTCCTCCTAATTTGGTATCATTTGCAAATTTGACCAATTTACACTGAGTTTCTGAATCCAAATTATTTGATTTAAATTAAAAGCAGTCGTGGCTCCAATACCGACCCCATAGGCTCCATATTCAGCACTCGCTCTCCCTCCCCCTTTCCTGACTTCCTCTAAATGGTATCCACTTTTTTAACCTTCAACCAACTTATCAATTTCCAAGGTTTACACGACATTCCCAATTAACTGAGTTTAACCAATAGCTTCGTCAAACGAACTGTAGAAGTCTAGATACACCGCCTCATAGGACTTTCCACAGTCTACTTGGGATGACGCCGCCTCAGAGTCGAGCAGTTTGATCAGGCAGGATCTTCCCCTTCCAAATCCATGTTGACTGCATTTTCCTAGGTTATCATTGTACAATTAACCCTCCAGTTTACTCTTGATTCCATTACTCTTGATTATACATTGTGTGGAATGAAGACTACTGCGTCTGTCATTGGCAGCATGGGCATCATGCTGAACTGCTCATACAATGATAAAAACAAAGTATTTTTGTCTAGTCTTGGCTTTGTAGTGTGCCTTTAACTCGGTCACAAGACATAATGAGACAAATTTTCTCAGCAGGACGTGCTATTAGCACTTGTTCAACCATGTTCCCTGTTTTTGTAATGTGTGCACATTTTGATATCGTGCCCAAGTTCGGAATTTTAAAAATTATATAATTTATACATACACTGTCTACTGGGGGACACCACTGTTTATATCTCTCCAGGCTACCACTACCCTCTGTTTTCTGACCCTGAAATCTGTGGAAAGTCTGAATTTGGCAAAGACCAGGATATGGCAAGTCTTGATGCGTGAACCTGTGGCGCCTTGTTTGGGATGGAACCTCTGTCCGCCCTGAACTTGGTGTTGCACGACAGAAGAGGCATGGTAGTGGAGGGGACTCCCATGCTAAGAGTTTCTTTGGCTCTTGCCTGGGATCCGCTATGTGGCCAGCATGGCAGGTGAAAGGAAGCATATTAGCCTCCCGGCTGGTAGAAATAAGATCCATGCCTGTGTCTTAGCCTGGACCCCTGAAGGCAAAGGTAGGATAAGTACATGAATTGGTTCCCTTTACAAGGGGGCCGATAGGCCCCAACCAAACGCTGATGTATCTGGGGCTGCTGCTTTCTGCATGAGCAGCTGGCTTCCACTGCTTCTTCTGAGATGTCCAATAGTGATGTGGGTGCCCACCAATAACAATCAAATGAATAAACCTCCTCTGACCTCTGAGGGAATCAGCCGAGAAGGAACCCATCAGGTGGATCCCAGTATTTCTGCCAGTTTCAAAGGTGTATAGATATTTCGGGCCTTGTCTTTTCACTAACATCATTTCCATACTGCATTTTTTTTTTAGTGTCATCTGTCTTAATTTTATCAACAAGCCTTTAATCAAATGTGTTTTTAGAAATCAATATCTTCTGCATTTTCTTTATCAATTAACTCTATTACTTCCTTAAAGAACGCTATTAAATTTATCAGACACAATTAGCCTTTTACAAATCTGTGCTGGTTGTCAATTAACCCGTCTTTCTAAGTAAGTATTAATATTTTCTCATATTAAGGCGTCTAGAAGTTTACCCATTGCTAACGTAGCTTTAAGCATTAATATTTTGCCGTGCAGATCCTTCTTTGTTTCATAGTTAGTAATACAAAATGCAATGATTTGAGCAAAAATAATACTAATTATAATTCCTTTCAAGAAAGTTTCCTTGAGTGAGCATCAAAAAATAGCTCCTTACATACAATATCAAATATAGAAAGAAAGCAAAAAAGATTGGAAAGGGATAAGAGAGGATCTTTTATATAAAAAAAAACTGGCATAAATGGAAATAGCAGAGGATCTTATAAAAAGTAAAAGAATATTTAAAGAGTAAGGCTGATTAGAGAAAAAAAAATCTTACGGAGGCTGAAGGAATTGGTGGAAATATTAAATGAAATGGTACAGAAGGAGGAAGCAGAGCAATCAGATAGGATAATTATAGATAAGGATGCAGTACTGAAAAAGTGGAACTTGGAAGTGCAAAAGTCTTCAGATCCTGATGACACACATCCTGGAATGCTGAGAGAAGTGAAGAGACGAAATACTAGAGACTCTAGCCACAATCTTTTAAACATCTTTGAATATGACAGTTGCCGCATGGAAAGGGATGTTTAGAAAATCTGTTGGTTAAAGCAGGTAGCTTCAAAGTAATTCATAGCAGATATTTATTTTATATTGGTTAACATTTTATTTTCTGAGGAAACGGCTATTTTCTAATCAGTCTGCTCATTTGATATTACGGTCAGTGATGGCCTGGATTCAATTAAGCCATCTTTGTGGCTAAATAAAAGTTGTTGTCATAACCAAACACCCTGTTGACACTCATGCCTAATTGTGTAAGTGAGAGAGTTAGAGATGTGCCTGTATATGAACAAAATAATTACCTAGGCATGCAATGCAAAGTACGTTTGGAATGCAAAACGCCCAGATTAATTATCTCACTGCTAGAAACATGTTTGCAGAGCTAGAACAATGTAAATAATAGGCTTCAGGTTTATTGGATCAGTGGAATGTGACAGACGCTGTGATGCAGTATGCTGAACAGGGTGTAAGTATGAGCCTAAAGTTGAATTCTGGAAATAGTATGTTATTAAACACTTAAGGAACTGCATGTGATCTTGGATTGTGTATTTTATTTTAAAGGATGTGTGCCTTTATCTAATCCTTTAAATTGTGCCTTGATTCTTGTTATAAAAATACGTTTTTTAAAAAAAAATTAAATGCATACATCTTATAAATATCATTAAGGAGTTGCACATACTTTTTAACTTGGGGGCTTTTGAAACATATGAGGATTCGACTTTAAAAAGATTGAATGGAAAAAGTCGTGGATATGTACTTATTGCAAAATTGTGTTGCTAATAAAAAAAACCTCAGCTAATTCTCAGTCTGTATTACTCATTTTTTGTATTAATGGCCACAATGGTGATATCTATTTATCTCTATTTATCTGTCTCTTTCTCATAATATCTGTCTCTGACTAGAGAAATATCCCAGAGCTGGTGGGCTGTAAATGTGGCCCACATAACATGGAACAGTATGTTTTCTGAAGGCCATAGGTGAACCACAAATGCTCCAAGGTCTGCATTATAAATGCTTACTGGTGTAGGCTAATCCTGTGGAGGAAACAAAGCAAACCGATGGATGCAGTTGGAAATATAAATCAAAGACTGACACAGTTGATCAGAAGAGGAGGTTACAAGTCAGAGTCTGAGTTGTCAATCAGCTTTGGGCCTGAGATACTGCTGGTTTGGTTGAAATGATTGAATCATCTGAAAGGGTATAGATTGCAGATCAAATTTGCATTGAAGTCATATTGTTGATATTAGGTGGTACCATTTTGAGAATGGTGCAGGTAGGCAGAACGGATTTGTAATGTCTGCTTGCATAGTATGTCAACATACCTGATGTCCACAAACGTGCATTTTCAGCGATCTGGAACATGAACCCTGGCCAGTTTTCCCCTCGCTGACCTGCGGGCACTGAGGTCAATTGTAATGTCGCTGTAGTCACCCCGACTCAGGTTCATTCTTTCAGGACAAATCAAGCTTTGAATCTGAGACCTTTTATATTCAGCTATTCTGAGTGTAAACCTACTATGCCATCAATAGAGTAGAAAAAAATAAGTTTTGGAATAAAATTTGTCTGTGAAAGCTGCCTTCAAATTGGACTGGTACGAAAGAGATGACAGAAGCGACTAAAGGTATAGACCAGACCTCAGGGCAGTTATAGGGTTGGGAAGAGGTACAAGTTAAGCCATGGGTGAATTTACGAATAATAAATATGCTAGTACAGAAATAAAGGAGTTTGGCAAAATGAAGCCAATGGACAAAGGACTTTAATGTTCAGCAGGTTTGCCCAGAAAATAATTACTGCACTTTGGTACAGCATTGAAGGTGTTTGGTTACTTCTAGACAATGCTGTACAATTCAATTCTGAGATTAAGCCAATCTCCTCACATCCATTAAGCTGATTTTATATTTTAGTTATAAATTTGACGGAGAAAGTGGGATGTGTGTGTGTTTATATAAAAAAATGTCCGATGCAAGATGATTTGATGCTCCCCTTGGAATTCAGTGACGTATTCAATTGACTAATACTGACATTGTGGCTATGATAGTAATTTTGCTGAAAAGAGATTTCAGATATAATGCCACCAAATGAAGCGTGTCTGATCTGTCTTAAGAAGATCATGTGAGATTTAGAGGCTGGGTAATGCTGTTCCAATCACCTCTGAGAATCCTATTAATCACATTTTTGTGTGTGTGTGTGTGTGATTAAAGTAGATCATTGAAATGCACTCTTTTATCCATTGCAATTAATTTTGAACAGCATGATATTAATATTAAAACATTAGAATGCAAAAAAATGCTTCCGAGCTGTGCCATAGATATAATTTTGTTTTCCATACTTTTTAGGATGGCAATATTTCCACTTTTTTTGTGTATTAACTTTATACTGCAGTATAAACAGACAATTTCCCCCCTTCCTATTCTATTGGGGGAGTGTCTCGCTTGATAACCTTAGAGATTGGGAGTTTATCTGATGCTTTAATTTGCTGTGCCCGTTTGATCTTGCCAATGTGCTGATTGAAACTTAATGCACAATGAAGTGAGCTATAACTTTTGCTCATGCTCCTGAAATTGCTTCTGGGTGTAAATGAGTCCAACACTTTGACCTGGTTGTGACACATATTTTGCAGCAATTAACAGGATGGTGTGCAAATTTAATCAGGATTTACTTAATTTGCATATCACGTTAGTTTCTCACTTATTTGAAGCACCAGGCTGACTGGCAAAGACAAAGGGAAGAGCAAAGCAGTTAGATGGCTGAAAGAAATTGTCAAAGATTCTTTCAGCGAAAATAGCTCCATAGTTGTACAATCATAGAATCTTACAGCAGAGAAGGAGGCTGTTTGGCCCGTCGTGCCTGTGCCGGCAAATTGTCACAGCTTTGCTTTGTTTCCAAGCACTGGGGAAAGAGAGAGAGAAGGGTCAAGAAGAGATCACAGCCTGGCACATTTGAGGGTATAGGTGGCAGATCTTCAGAACTCACTGCAACCTGATGGAGTGTCAGTACCACAGGCTTGCCAACTATCTTCACCTCACTGCCGAACGGTGTATACACATGTATTGCGTTGACAAGGAAATGATCTCTGACCTGTGTCAGCTCCTGCAAGCAGACCTGCAGCTAAGAAGCAACATTCAGATAACGCAATACAGTAAAAGAGCAAGTGACCACTGCACTAAACTTCTACACCATCGTGTCTTACTCCTACTCCTAAGTCTTCCTTCAACTACCTTCTCTGCCCCTTTATCACGTGATCAATGAATTACCCTGCCTTCCTTCCTCAAACTCACCAAGACCCTCTGAAGTGTCTCTGGCTGGCACCTTGTTCAGTGATGTGAGTGACACAGAATGTTGAGTTGTTTGATAGGCCATAAAATACAAAAAAAGGACTTTCTGTTCAGCAAAAAAAAAGGCACAGCATGAGAACATGGACATTGTTAAACATATTGCTGTAATCATCGTAAATGCTGTGTATCACAGCAAAACACATACAACTTTTGGGTTTTTATATTGGCTATTTTCTTGGGTTCAGGGTCACTGGTTACTCCTGTAAATGGACCTTGCATCCCCTACAATCTGGAGTGCACATTTTCCTGCACAATATCAAGATAATCAGTAGAAGGATTGTAACAGAGAACCCTGGAATTTATTACATGCTGTCTGGGTAAATACTCTTAGCAATTTGAGATACTGGTATGAATCAATAGTTGCTTTACTACAAATAGATGAATGAACAGTACACAGTTGAAGATAGTGAGAATGTATATTTTCCAACACTCTGTATATAAATCAACAAAGAAGCAAATTGCTTTCTCTCTAAGCATGGATCTTTTAACCATATGTTTACTTATTAACACCTCAAACTAGCCTGATTTTGTATGTTAGGCTGGTGCAGAACATCAAACCGCTCAGTCTTGCAGCTGCTGACTGCATATTACAAATGTGTTGACTGCCCTTTTCTCTTTTTGTGAGAGTCATCAATATCAGACTTAGATGAAGTTTCTGCCCACTGAGTTGTCAGTCACAGAGGGCTTCAGCCAATCAAGGGCTCTGCCCTTTTTTCAAAGAACTTAAAAAGCTGTTAAAGTCACGACCCTTTCAACAGTGAGCAGAGGTCATGTGCATACCCCCTCCCACTCTTTTTCCCCCCCGCCTGCCCCAGGACTACAAATCCTGAAACAAAGGCCGTAGACAATACACCTCATGCCATAATTAAACTGAAATAGTCACTCCTCAATAGTGAATGGAAGCAATCTGTATTAATAGCCTAAGATGCTTGTCAAGGAATATGATATTCCAGTTAATTGACCTCTGGAGCTTCCTATTGTTCTTGGTTTTATTAATCTGCATATGAAAGGAATTTTTTTTTGTTCATGGGATGTGGGCGTCGCTGGCAAGGCCAGCATTTATTGCCCATCCCTGATTGCCCTTGAGAAGGTGGTGGAGAGCTGCCGCCTTGAACCGCTGCAGTACATGTGGTGAAGGTTCTCCCACAGTGCTGTTAGGTAGGGAGTTCCAGGATTTTGACCCAGTAACGATGAAGGAACGGCGATATTTCCAAGTCTGGATGGTGTGTGACTTGGAGGGGACTGTGCAGGTGGTGGTGGTGTTCCCATGTACCTGCTGCCCTTGTCCTTCTAGGTGTTGGAGGTCGCGGGTTTGGGAGGTGCTGTGGAAGAAGCCTTGGCGAGTTGCTGCAGTGCCTCCTGTAGATGGTACACACTGCAGCCACGGTGTGCCGGTGGTGAAGGGAGTGAATGTTTAGGGTGGTGGATGGGATGCCAATCAAGCGGGCTGCTTTGTCCTAGATGGTGTCAAGCTTCTTTGGTGATGTTGGAGCTGCACTCATCCAGGCAAGTGGAGAGTATTCCATCACACTCTTGACGTGTACCTTGTAGATGGTGGAAAGGCTTGGGGAGTCAAGAGCTGCAGAATACTCAGCCTCTGACCTGCTCTTGTAGCCACAGTATTTATGTGGCTGGTCCAGTTAAGTTTCTGGTCACTGGTGGCCCCCAGGATGTTGATGGGGGATTCGGCGATGTTAATGCCGTTAACTGTCAAGGGGAGGTGGTTAGACTCTCTTGCTCTCTTGTTGGAGATGGTCATTTCCTGGCACTTGTCTGGCGCAAATGTTACTTGCCACTTATCAGCCCAAGCCTGGATGTTGTCCAGGTCTTGCTGCATACGGGCACGGACTGCTCCATTATCTGAGGGGTTGCGAATGGAACTGAACACTGCAATCATCAGCAAACATCCCCATTTGTGACCTTATGATGGAGGGAAGGTCATTGATGAAGCAGCTGAAGATGAAATGCCAGAGGACTTTTGTCTGGGACTGAACTGATGTGTTCCTGTTTGAGAAATGCCTTGGATTATACTGACTTAACTCCTTACATGTTGATTCTAGCAGTACAGAAATACAAGCTAAAATATCTAACATAGATAGCAAAAGCTTATTGTGCCACATTAAATTTTTCTCGACTGATGCTAAGCGTGTCTGCTTTTTCTAGCCTGTTATAATTATGATATATTAATATTACCTCTTGTGCTTCACCTCCAACACCAACATAGATAAGTTCAAGTTAACAGGGCATTTGTGTGAAACGATACTAACATGGCTGACACCTGCAATCTCTTTGGATACCCATTTCTACCAATGTAAGATAATTGCTAGCCATAGCCATATATAACTGTGGAGGATAATTGACTTTCATAATTCATTATGTTGGCACTTTTTTCAGATTGAATAGTGTAGGAATTTTTAACAACTATAGTGAGTTGTAGATCCTTTCCTTATCTTCCATACAATTGCTTCTGATGTCTGCTAGACCTTTTTGTTTAATGATGGTTTGCCCTTCTGACCTGCAAAGGGCATTTTGCCATTCCCGTACGTTGTCCAATGATCAGGATCCCATTTGTTATCTCCTTGTTTCTAAATGGTGCCTAATTGTGTGTGCTCCGTAGCTGCAATGATTGGATTCATGCACTGATTAGCATATGCAGAGT
This sequence comes from Heptranchias perlo, assembly GCF_035084215.1. Classification (NCBI taxonomy): domain Eukaryota; kingdom Metazoa; phylum Chordata; class Chondrichthyes; order Hexanchiformes; family Hexanchidae; genus Heptranchias; species Heptranchias perlo. The sequence continues at coordinate 22,437,516 of NC_090338.1, forward strand.
TTTATTTGTGTAACTGTTGTTTGTGAGGGAAACACATTTATTTTTCTATCTACAGTAAGCTAGCAAAGTACTATTTATTTTCCAGGAGTCAATGATCAAACATTTTCTCCACTGCTTCTGAGACAATCTGATTTTTGGAAACTTCTGTCCAAATCCTTTCAGTGGAGATATACACCCACAGCCCATAATAGTAATCTCTGACTCGCCACAGGATATTTGCCAATCTCTATGTAGTGTCCATTGTGTGTTTGTTGCACTTTAGCCATTACACTTTAAAATGTCAAAAGTAAAAATAAAAAGATTATTCCATGCTCGTTTCTCCACACCTGGAGCTGAGAACTTACAATCTGAAAACTTTCCTCACCAACAGTAACTAAACTGTAACCGACCTCAGAAAATGCCTGTTTACAGGATTTAGCCTTTGTGGGTTTAAAGGGAAATAGCAGATTAAACACAGTTGTAACTTAGCAGTAGAATAATATATTGTGTTTCACATGGTATAATGCTGCTTTTGTTACAAAGCGGCACACCATGTATGACCCCCAGGTAGATCAGCCAGTGTTTTAATATGATCAGTGAATAGGGTGAGATAAAGAAGGTGCTTTAATCCATTTATTTTCTGGAATATAACCCTACCATCTTCTCATTGCAGCTGTTCCTTAAATGTCCAGTGTCTTGGCCTGAACCACCCTTTTCTGACTACCTGTTCCCATTGTTGATCATTGTCTATGTAAAGAAATACGTGATGTCTATCCTCAATTTGCTTTCATAAGCTTAAATTTATGGGGTTTTTTTGTTGTGCTGCCCTGGGGCAACTGACTATTATTTTCGATTTACTTCATCAGTGCTATTAAATATCTTGTGTGACTCTATATGGTTCTCTCTGAGATGCCTCTTTTCATGCTGGAACTCGTTGAGTTGTTCCTTTTGGCTCTCCTCAAACCCTGGGGATCTACTCTACTCTGCCCTGGGGCTCAGATGGCCTCCTTTTGTTGTAGCAGCCAGAACTGTATACAGTTTTTTTTTATATTTCAAAATATACTTTGTTTCATAGAATTTAAAGGTGCACAGAGTTCAAAGTAAATATCACAATTTCAAACCAAGAACACTACAGATCGTACACAAAGCGATCTCATCATTACAATTCAAACACAGTATTTATGACTCATTGTGTACAATACAAGGTGGGGTGGCCTTAAATGGTGTCCTTTCTCCATAGAGCCTTTACATAGGTCCTCTCCTCAGTGCGTCCCATTCTCCTGGACCTTGGAGTGAGCCAGTCGGCCACACTCGGTCGTGGACAGCTCCTTCATCTGGAAGACCAGCATGTTTCAGGTGGACCCAAAGGGCTTCCTTCATCGAGTTGATGGTCTTCCAGCTGCAGGTGATAGCTGTGTCTGTTTGTGTCCTGGGGAACAGTCCGTAGAGCACAGCGTCCTGTGTTACTGAACTGTTAGGGATGAAACAAGACCGATAACAACACGTCTCTCTCCACACCCTCTGCGCAAAGGGGCAGCCGATCAGGAGGTGGAAGACGGTCTCCTACCCGCCACAGCCTCGAGGGCTGCTCGCGGTGGCGCTGAGGTTCCGTGCGTGTTGGAAGGACCACATTGGGAGGGCCTTTTTCACCACCACCCCAGCTACATCCTGGTGCCTGTTGGTCAGTTCTGGCGACGAGACGTTCTGCCAAATGACACCGACCATCTGGTCGGGGAAGAAACTGATTGAGTTCACCCTCTCCATTCCTTGCAGGACTCTTAGAATGTTTCGTGTTGACCACTGTCTGACGGCCTTGTGTCGAAGGGGTTCCTCCTCAGGAACTTCTCCACTTGGGACAGGCGGAGGCGGGGGGGAGCGCGGTCCAGCTGGACGGGATATTCTGCGCCTGCTCAGCCAGCGTGGCCAGACCCAGCCTTCTCGGTGTGTTGGACAGGTAGTGACACTTGGTGTCTTCGTACTGGGGCTTTACAAGTATCCTGAGGCAGCCACACACAAAGGTGGCCATCAGGATCAGAGCGGCGTTGGGGACTTGTACATGGTGGCCCTGCGGACGCGTTCTACCTTGGACCTCCAGACAAAGTGGAAGATAGCTCGGGTGACTGACGGCGGAGTTGTGGGGAATGGGCCAGACCCTGGCCGTATAGAGCAACACCGCGAATACCTCATACCTTATCACCAGGTTCCTGTTGGTTATGGAGATTGTTTGGCCTTGGCGATCTGCTCCTCCCAGTTCATTGTGCAGGTCAGGGGCACTCCCGAACCAGAGCCCCAGCACCTTCAGGTAGTTCGACCTGACAGTGAAGGGGACAAGGGACCAGGCCTCCCACCTGCCAAAGAACATGGCCTCGCTTTTATTTCGGTTCACTCTGGCTCCCGAGGCCAGACCGAAACGGTCGCAGATACCCATCACTGTGTGGACCGACCGCTGATTGGAGCCGAAGACGGTGACGTCATCCATGTACAGGGAGGCCGTAACCTGAGATCCTCCGTTGCCTGGGACCCCCCTGATACCTGCGTCCTTCCTGATGGACACGGCAAACGGTTCGGTACAACATACGCACAAAACCGTGGAGAGAGGACAGCCCTGCTTGACTTCAGATCTGATCAGAACGTTCTCTGAATCCCACCCGTTGATTAGGACTGCGCTATGGATGTCCGTGTAGAACAGTCTGATCCAATTGTGGATTCCCTCCCCAAAACCCATTTTGGAGAGCATATCTATCATTTACGTGTGGGATATTCTGTCAAAGGACTTCTGGTCCAGGCTGATGAGGCAGGTGTTCACCCCCGTCCTGCACGTCGGCGATCGCATCCCTGAGCAGCACAAGGCTATCAGAGATCTTCCTGCCGGCTACAGTACAGGCCTGATCCAAATGAATCACCCACTCCAGAGCAGACTTGAGCATGTTGGCAATGGCCATAGACAGAATCTTGTAGTCGCCATTTAGTAAGGAAATGGGTCGCCAATTTTTGATTTCTCCCTTCCGCTTGTAGATGAGGGTGATGATGCCTTTCCTTGTGGACTCTGACTTGCTGCCTACCTGAAGCATACCCCCGTACACTTCCAGTAGGTCTGGGCCTATCCAGTCCCACAGAGCCGTGTACAGCTCAACCGGTAACTCGTCACTTCCGGGAGTTCTGCTTTTCTTGAAGGACTGGATGGCCTTTGTCAGCTCGTCCAAGGTCAGTGGCCAATCCATGCTCTCCCGCTCGCTGTCCTCTAAGACTTCCTTGATAGAGGACAGGAAAGACTGGGAGGACGTGCTGTCTGTGGGCTTCACGTCGTACAGCCCAGCATAAAAGGATTTGCTCAGCCAGAACTGTATGCAGTATTCCAGATGCAGCTTGACCAGTTCCAAGTAGAGCTTCAGCTTGCTCTGAGGATTGCTTTGTTTGTTATACCTCACACTGTTTTGACATGGTGAGCAATAAGTTAACTAATCAATTCCCTAGGTCTCTGAGCTTCCCCATTGATAAGTTCTATCCAACCTATGGAGTACATGTGCCTCTTTTTTTTACTTCCGTTATGCACTTGCCTTGCATTTATCCATTTTGAGCTTCATTTGCCACTGATCAGCCCATATGCAAATGAGGCAAGTTCCCTTCCTAAGTTCTTGGCTGCCTCCTCTGACTGCCCCTCAACTCGCAGTCCTCTTTCTCAAACAAGCCTCTACTATTCCATGTTCTGATCTATTTTCTTCTCAGCACACCCAGCTTGTCCATGAAGCAGACCATTTACTCCCTTGATCCCTTCCAAGCCCCTGACTATTTGACTTCACCTCTTCAGCACCAGCTTGCTGACGACATCAATCTATTCCTATCCCCTACTGTTGTCTTTCCTTTACCCCTCCTCTTCAAAAAATCACCTTTAAGCCCTCCGTTCTCTCCAACTGCTATCCTATCTTTAATCCTCCTATTCTTTCAAAAGTCCTGGATCAAAATATTGCCTCAGAATAACTTTCCTACCACTCCTTGTGATCCTACATTCTGACTTCTACAAAACCCACAGCACTGAGACTGCACTGATCAAAGTTAAAATTATTTCTTGAATGATTGTGACCCCCATATTTGTAACGTCATGTACAAGGTGTCAACCATGGCTCAGTGGTAGCACCCTTGCCTCTGAGTCATAAGGTTGTGGGTTCAAGTCCCACTCCAGACACTTGAGCTCAAAATCCAGGCTGAGGAAGTGCTGCACTGTCAGATGGCATGTTAAGCCGAGGCTCTGTCTGCCCTCAGGTGGATGCAAAAGTTCCCATTGCATTATTTCAAAGAAGAGCAAGGAAGTTCTCCCTGGTGTCCTGGCCAATATTTATCCCTCAACCAACATCACTAAAACAGATTATTTGGTCATTATCACATTGCTGTTTGTGGGACCTTGCTACGTGTAAATTGGCTGCTGCGTTTCCCTACATTACAACAGTGACTATGCTTCAAAAGTATTTCATTTGCTGTAAAGTGCTTTGAGGCCGCCAATCTCCTTAAACCCCCCTCCCATGTCCCTTCTACGTTACCACCACCAATAAGTGCAAAGAGCTCATGGACTTCTTTGTCACTAAGATTGAGACCATTGTTCAGCTGCCTCTGCTATTTTTCTCCCCTTTCCCTTCCACACTAAGCCAAACCTCCCCCCTGCCCTAACCCTGATCTTGTGTTTTTCTCCTATTTTCCCCTTATGCCTTCTCTGAACTCCTCCATAAGACTCTCCTCCTGCTCCCTTGATCCCTGTCACACTAAACTGCTGACCACCCAGCTTCCCTTGGTTCCATGCTAGCTGACATTACATAGAAACATAGAAAATAGGAGCAGGAGTAGGCCCTTAGAGCCTGCTCCGCCATTCAATATGATCATAGCTGATCCTCTATCTCAATACCATATTCCCGCTCTCTCCCCATGCCCCTTGATGCCTTTTGTGTCTAGAAATCTATCTAGCTCCTTCTTAAATATATTCAGTGACTTGGCCTACACAGCCTTCTGTGGTAGAGAATTCTACAGGTTCACCTCGCTCTGAGTGAAGAAATTTCTCCTCTTCTCAATCCTAAATGTCCTACCTCGTATCCTGAGACTGTGACCCCCTCGTTCTGGACCCTCCAGCCAGGGGAAACATCCTCCCTGCATCCAGTCTGTCTAGCCCTGACGGAATTTTATATGTTTCAATGAGATCCCCTCTCATTCTTCTAAACTCGAGTGAATCCAGGCCGAGTCGACCCAATTTCTCCTCATACAACAGTCCTGCCATCCCAGGGATCAGTCTGGTGAACCTTCACTCCACTCCCTCTATGGCAAGTATATCCTTTATTAGGTGAGGAGACCAAAACTGCACACAATACTCCAGATGTGGTCTCACCAAGGCCCTGTATAACTACAGGAAGACATCCTTGCTCCTATACTCAAATCCTCTTGCAATGAAGGCCAACATACCATTTGTCTTCCTAACTGCTTGCTGTACCTGCATGCTTGCTTTCAGTGACTGGCATACAAGGACACCCAGGTCCCTTTGTACATCAACATTCCCCAATCTATCACCATTTAAATAATACTCTGCCTTTCTGTTTTTCCTTCTGAAGTGGATAACTTCATATTTATCCACATTATACTGCATCTGCCATGTATTTGCCCACTCTCTCAACTTGTCTAAATCGCCTTGAAGCCTCTTTGCATCCTCCTCACAACTCATGATCCCTCCTAGTTTTGTGTCATCAGCAAATTTGGAAATATTACATTTGGTTCCCTCATCCAAATCATTGATATATATTGTGAATAGCTAGGGCCCAAACACTGATCCCTGTGATACCCCACTAGTCACTGCCTGCCACCCCGAGAAAGATCCATTTATTCCTACTCTGTTTCCTGTCTGTTAACCGATTTTCAATCCATGCCAGTATATTGCCACCAATCCCCCCATGTGCTTTAATTTTGCACACTGACCTCTTATGTGGGACTTTATCAAAGGCCTTCTGAAAATCCAAATAAACCACATCCACTGGTTCTCCCTTATCTATTCTACCAGTTACATCCTCAAAAAACTCCAGTAGGTTTGTCAACATGATTTCCCTTTCATAAATCCATGCTGACTTTGTCTAATCCCATTGATATTTTCTAAGTGTCCTGTTATCACATCCTTTATAATAGACTAGCATTTTCCCTACTACTGATGTTAGGCTAACCGGTCTGTAGTTCCCTGTTTTCTCTCCCTTTTTTAAATAGTGGGGTTACATTTGCCACCCTCCAATCTGCAGGTACTGTTCCGTAATCTATAGAATCTTGGAAGATGACAACTAATGCATCCACTATTTCCATGGCTACCTCTTTTAGTACTCTAGGATATAGATTATCAGGCCCTTGGGATTTACCGGCTTTCAGTCCTTCACTTTCCAACCCCCTCCTCAAAAATCCCACCCTTTACACCTCTGTCCCATCTTCAACACCACTTTTATCTCCAAAGTCCTTGAATGTGATGTCACCTGGCAACTCTGTGTCCATCTTTCCTGCAGCTCCAGGTTTGAATCTCTCCAATCAGGTTTCTGTCCCAGCTGCAGCAGCCAAACAGCCCTAACAAAAGTCACAAAGCAGATCCTCGGCCTCCTCAACCTCTCTGCAGCCTTTGACACAGTTAATACCATCATCCCCCAATGCCTCTCCTCTGTTGGACAACTGAGGTTGCCCTCGCTTAGTATCTGTACCCAAACCTAATATCTGGCAATGCCTTCCCTTCCTGCCCCTCACTCGAGAGTTCCCCAAAGTTCAATCCTCAGCCCCCTCCAACATAAATAACAGCACAGAAGACATTTTCTGTTCATCTGTAAATCTCATTGTCATCTATATGTTGCTCCATAGGCGCCATCGTCCTCAGACAGGTCAGCTTCCATTCGTACGTTGATGAAACCCAGCTCTACCTCTCTTGACCGCTCCACTGCCTCCTTGCTGTCAAACTGCTTTTCCGATAACTAGTCTTGGACGAGCTGCAATTTCCTCCACATTTGGAAAACCAAAGCCACTAATTCGGTCTCCCACTTTACTTCTATCCACTTTCCATTTCCCGTCAATTTCACCTCTTTTAATGCAAAGTGTTTTGCGATTCCTTTTATGTACTAATGTGGGCTGAAGAAATGCAAGTTGTTGCTGTTCCTTTTAGCCAGTACTATTCCAGGTTTGGTCAGGAAATCCTCACAAGCATGAGACATTCCATCCCTTGTGCCCCCACCACATTCAGTATAGCCTTCTCCCTTTAATTCACAATCTCTTACCTCTTAATTCAAATTATCTGTAAATGGTTTATTATTTATTATGCCTCCTGTTGCTTAATTCAAATTGCTTGAAAAGCAAAAAAACAAACTTCAAATTAAAAGATGTTCATTGTAATCTATTTTACTTGGGGTACTTCAAATCAAATTGCATGAATGCTATGCTAAATATTTTTCATTTTTTGATCTTAGATGTAAATTGCTTTCTTAATTTTTGCTACGATTGAGTGCGACCAATATTCCATATATGGTGATGGTTAACTGCTTTTAAGTCAGACATTTGTGACACTGTATTTCTCTCTGTCTGTCTCTCTCAATTTCTCTCGCGTGTAAAACAAGGTCACCAGCGTGGGTCAACTCCACTGTATTTTGTGGAATGCCTGGACTAGCTATCGCCCAAGATTCACCACTAGTGGTGCAGGTGCCCACCAGTGATATTTTAATCAGGAAACTTCTCTCTGACCTCGCATGTACTGGCTGGGGCGGGGCTAGAGGTTCCATGTGGGTGCGTCCATTGTTCTTGAGTCACTGAGTACAATAATGGAATACAGTGTGAGGGACAGCAACAGTACAATAATGGAAACTGTCTGTAGTAAATACCTGCAATTTACTAACCTGCTTGCCCATACTTATCATCTATCATGAATATGATGGGAATGATGTGCATCTCCACATTTCTGCTGACTTTACCTACATAAAGGCTGTTGGATGGTGGCTTTTAAGAAATAGCACAAAGATATGCAATAATGAAACGTTGAAAATGCTGTGCAGAAGGTTATAAAAACTATAAATGCTACACTGGAACCTTGGTGCTATGAATATTTAGCATGATACCAAATATGGGGCAGTGTGATGCTGAGAAATTGGTGAATTAGCTTCATGTTCCTACAATTGAAGGCCAAGCAGCTTTTGAAAAATGAACTCAACTTTAAATACAGATAGAATTTGAATTAGAAATTTACCTATATTTTTATGTATTTATCTTTGTCTCATCTAAACACATATTTGTTAGTTCCCTCATGCCTCTTTCTGTGCTAATTTTTAGGGGTAGCAGCATTATTCTGTTTCTCACCCAAAGTGTGTGTGTGCTTAAGAAAATATGTTTGACACTAGTTGGGAAAGAAACATAAAAATTCACTCTGGATCATTGAGAGGAAAAATATTAGATTAATATAAATAGTGACATCATCAGACCAAATGTTAATCGAATACCTGAGCCAGGTAAGTCTGCAGTATTCCAGGGCACTGTGATGGTCAATCACTTGTCTGGTTCACTAATGGGACCTGCAGTGGTCAACCTGTCAGCGGGAACTGGGTTTCTAGCCAATTGGCTCCAGATAACCCTGAAGGCCGTGTCCCAATGGATGGGTGGTTCCAGCTAAACAAGCAGCAGAAAACTCAGCAATACTTTGTAAACTGTATGGATTTAGTTGGCTAACCCCAGCATTTCCCTGCACACACCTGGAGGTCCCCTAGCTTGACTTGGTAACCTGCACCTAAGCTCTCTGGACTTAGACAGGTGAAACGTGTCTGTCCTGGGAGAAAGTATGCATTTCTTATCAGGCAAACAGAAATTCTACAGTAAATTGGCTGGTTGGGAGGATCCATGAAATACATGTCTGGAAATGCACATTGATTTCTGATCAGCTATGAAAATCCAATTCTGCTGTGGTGTTGTAAAAATGTTTCACAGGTATCAGAAAAAGTGAACCTCCACAGAAGGGTTGAAATGGACAATATTTTACTGCATCGGAATTCATACAATCTGGAAGCATTGACTGATATTTGATTCAATTGCCATAGCATACTTTTTAATAATTTTCTTGTATAGATGTAACCACCTTTCAGTACATCTTATCTATCATATAAAATCAACTTGCCCAGGCAAATTTTCATCTTTTTATCAGTGGTCCTGTCTGTTCTGTGACGTGTAGCAGTCCGCTCTTCAGTCTTGAGTATAATCTGTGTTCTTACTTGATAAACAAATATGCTCCCATAGCAGCATGTAGTGTCATTCAACTGTAACTGAATTTTGCTTATGTTTTGTTTCTTAATAACCTTTTGCTGCCACAAGAAAACACTATTAGATATGGCATCTCAGCTGCACATTTCGGTGCAGTGCTTGACTTAGCTTGACCATGAGTGTACTGAAAAAGAAGTTGGCTGGGTAATTGTATTTTTTCAGTGCCTGTCGATATTAGATATGATTAAAGATACATCCCAGCTCATTAAATTCTTTGGTACTGCAAAGATCAAGGACTTAACATCACTAGGTGATGATAAGGTTTAATGTTGCATTTATATTTGCATAACTGCTTCAGCAATATCCGCATTAGAGTCCTGATGCTATAGAAATTGCTTCATTTATACTGCAGAGCAGTTTCTAAAGCAGCCGGAACAATGTAAAAATAATTGCATTTTCAGTCATTTTTAAAGTTGACTATGTGCTTGGCCTTACCTAGTGGATTTTATTCTTGCGTGCTTTGTTCCCTGTATCTCTCTTTCCTGATACCTCTTTGCAAATTAAGAGAAAGTCAGTTTCCTAGCAGTGATAGAGTGTACTCATATTGTTTGGTGAATCACATTTTCAGATCAATGGAGGAGAGTTACCAATACTACTTACGTTATTGTGAAACTGCTTTATAATTGCTGTTTCATTCTTAGAAGGCAGTATGTATAAGTTTGGCCTCCATTGATGGAAAACTGACTTTCTCAAATTGCAGTGGTAGCAGCAGAGAGACAGGTAATCAGCATTTTGTTCCCAGTGTCCACTTATCCGCATTTGAGAATGAAACCAGTGCGGTTTGAAATTTGCTGTGTTCCACCGACGTCACCCAATGATGCACTGCAGATCATTTATACTTAATATTACTCTTCGCAGAAGTGAAGATGGAGATTTACTTGTGCTATATTGTGATTGTGAGTAGGTAGTTGCTTAAACTGTAGATTGAATGGTGTTTGTAGCTTGTTGAGCAGTTCTGGAGTCTAACCACCTCCCCTTGACATTCAACGGCATTAACATTGCCGAATCCCCCACCATCAATATCTTGGGGGTCACCATTGACCAGAAACCTAACTGGACCAGCCACATAAATACTGTGGCTACAAGAGCAGGTCAGAGGCTGGGTATTCTGTGGCGAGTGACTCACCTCCTGACTCCCCAAAGCCTTTCCACCATCTACAAGGCACAAGTCAGGAGTGTGATGGAATACTCTCCACTTGCCTGGATGAGTGCAGCTCCAACAACACTCAAGAAGCTTGACATCATCCAGGACAAAGCGGCCCGTTTGATTGGCACCCCATCACCCACCCTAAACATTCACTCCCTTCACCACCAGCACGCCATGGCTGCAGTGTGTACCATCCACAGGATGCACGGCAGCAACTCGCCAAGGCTTCTTCAACAGCACCTCCCAAACCCGCAACCTCTACCATCTAGAAGGACAAGGGCAGCAGGAACATGGGAACAACACCACCTGCACGTTCCCCTCTAAGTCACACACCATCCCGACTTGGAAGTATATTGCCAGTCCTTCATCGTCGCTGGGTCAAAATCCTGGAACTCCCTTCCTAACAGCACTGTGGGAGAATCTTCACCACACGGACTGCAGAGGTTCAAGAAGGCGGCTCACCACCACCTTTTCAAGGGCAATTAGGGATGAGCAATAAATGCTGGCCTTGCCAGCAACGCCCACATCGCATGAACGAATTTTTAAAAAATATTGAGCTGCAAATTTATTCTGAAGGACTTTTTCCATAAATTGAAATTACCTGAGCTGGTTATGCCTATTAGCGCACTCAATGGCGCTAGAGGCATTGTTTTTGAGCAGCACTTTGGCATATTTTAAGTGTCCTATCAAGATGACTAGGTGCAGTGACCACCATTTTAATGTTATGCTGTTTCAGCTGTTTTTCAATTTACTCACATTGATTGAGCCAGACGAACAGGTGAAGTTTATATTTTGTTCAGTTTGCATTTGCAATATCTTCCATTTCTTTACTGGTGCTCAGTGATTGGATGGTATTGGCAGGAATCAAAATAAATGTGAGCTTTGAGCAGTCATGTCCTCCTTCAAGCTTTTGTTACTTTTAGATGTTTTCCTAACAATATGAATGATGGAATGTTTTTAAAGCTGAGAATTGAGATGGTATTCAAGATATACCAATTGCAGTTAGATATCTGGTATTTAGCAGTTGTAGAGAGCAGTGGAGTTTGTTCAGCTGTTGAACCACATGTTCAGCTGTCTCTGCTGCTTTCCCCTGCCAACCAAACCAAACCTTCATCGAGGCTGCTCTACCCTAGACCTCAATCCTAGTCTCAGGTTTCTCTGCTGTTTCTTTCCCATCTCTGCCCACCCCCACCCCCGTCCATTCCAAACTCATCTCATCCATGTGACCCACCTCCTGCCCCCTCAACCCCATTCTGCTAAACTGTTGACCACTCAATTACTCTTCCTGGCCACTGTTTAAATCCCTCAACAGGATTCTGCCCTTCACAGAGCACTGAAATGGCTCCAACCAAAGTCATGAATAACACTTTCTGTGACTGTGACCATGGTGTGTTACCCTGGTCTTCCTTGATTTCTTTAGTGTGGTTGACCTTGTCAAAGGCTGCATCCTCCTCCAATGCCACTTTGTCATCCAGCTCTGTGCAACTGCCCTTGCTTGGCTCGCCTTACCTATCTGATCATAGCCAGAGTATCTGCAGCAATATTTCTCTTCCAACCCCTCATCATCACTTTGGGAATCCCCCATATTTGGCCCCCTCCTCTTTCTTATCTACCTGCTGCCCTGGGTGATATTGTCTGCAGACAAGGGGTCATCTTCCACATTTACATTGATGACACCAGCTCTACCTCTTCACCACCTCTTTCGACCCCCTCCACTGTGTCTGCGGTTTCAGACTGTTTGTTGAAAATCTAATCTTGGATGAGCTGCAATTTCTTCCAGCTAAACATTGTGATGACCAAAGTCGTTATCTTTGGCTCCTGCTACAAACTCCGTACTCTTGCCTCCAAATCCATCCCCCTTCCTGGCTACTGTCTCGGCTGAACCAAACTATTTGCAGTCTCTGCATTCTATTTGACCCCAGGCTGAGCCTCCAACCTCATCTTCTCTATCACAGAAACCACCTACTTCCACCTCCTGTAACATTGCCCACCTTCCTCCCTCCCCCCCCCCCCCCCCCCCCCCCAATCTCCCCCTGTCTATTTTCTGCTGAAATCCTCATCCATGTTGTTGTCACTCCGATGCTGTCCTGGCTGGCTTCCCAATCTCCGTAAGACTCTGCTGCCCATGTCCTATCCTGCACCAACACTTGCTCACCCATCACCCTGTCCTTGCTGACCTACATTGGCTTCTGGCCCCCCAACGCCTGACTTAAAATTCTCCTTCATGGCCTTGCCCCTCCCTATTTCTATAATATTCTCTAACCCTACATACCCCTCCCACCTGAGCTCTCCATTTCTTGTAGCCCCGACCTCTAGTAGAGCTCCTCCCTTCATCCCGAATGTGGCGTGGCCTTGCCTTCAGCTGCCTAGGCCCAACGTTGTGGAATTCCCTGCCTAAATGTCTACACCTCCCTTTCTTCCTTTTAAGAAGCTCCTTAAAATCCCCTGCTTTGACCAAGCTTTTAGATGCCCTGCCTAATATCTCTTCCTTCGGCTCAGTGTCCATTTTTTCCCTTATGCCTCTGCGAAGCATCTTGGGATGTTTTTCTGTGCGATGGATGCTATATAAATGCATATTGTTATTATTCTTTAACTGGCGCTGGGCGTTTCTGGGTGATAAACAACATTACATAAACTGCACGGTAATAGATTTACACTACTGACTACTGTGATATGCAGCATTAATTAATTGTTAATCGTATTTTTAAAGAGTAGGAGGCTGACATTTTTTCCTATTTGTTCTGTAGATGGACCAAACCCCTCACCTTTGGCGACTGTGTAGGAGATGAATTGCCACTGGGTTGGGAAGAAGCATTTGATGCACAAGTTGGAGTCTATTACATTGATCATAATACACGTAAGTATTCCAATTATAGAATTATATTGCTTCACCTCTAAGTATTTAATCAGAAACTGCAAAGCAATTCCATTATTCTGTAGTTTTTTGGTGAAAAATAAATGTGTACATTTTTTTGTGTTCTTAGTTCAGCAAATCCCACAACCAGATTTTGGCATAATCAGACCATTGTCACCTCTTGAAGGCTTTGTGCATGTTTCATTCATTTAAAAAAAAATAGATGTAAACACAATTTCATCGTTTATTATCTTAGAGACAACACAGATAGAGGATCCTCGCGCTCAGTGGCGAAGAGAACAGGAGCGCATGTTGAAAGACTATCTGATAATAGCACAGGATGCACTAACTGCACAGAAGGAAATCTACCAAGTGAAGCAACAGAGATTAGAATTGGCTCAACAGGAATACAGGCAGCTAAATGATGTCTGGAAGGATAAATCTGGTTCCCAGACCAGCTGTGAGTACTGATAAACTATTTCCTTCTGCTTAGAGAAGTATTTGTTGATTTTTATTTACATTAATGGAGAATTTCATCCACTTATCCTAATGCACAATATATATGACAAAGCTTAAGATGCAGGTGTTCCCCACTCTACGACTTAGTCTGCAGCCAATTTCTGACTTTTGGTTAATGATTTCCCTCTTTTGGTTAATTAGTTCCCCATTTCTGGCTATTTGGATTCCCATCTTAGTCTGTTGGGGGAACTGGCTAACTTCAAATGCAGTTTCACCAGAATGATACCACAGTTTAAGACACAGATCGATTAAATTTTTGTTAGGTATGGCTCTGCATCTGCAAAGAATATTGTCCATTGCTTTTTTAAAGGATTGCCTTAAGTTTCCATGAGCATTATAGAGTGTGCCTATTATTCTATTTTTATATACGTTGCATTTAAGAGGCAAAATTTTCATGTGTGAATATTTTCGTGGTTGTTTTTCAGTATTCTCGGGCTCTTCGTCTAGTACTAAGTATGACCCAGACATTCTCAAGGCAGAAATTTCAACAACAAAATCTAGGGTAAGAACAAACATCATTCATCAAGTTGTGACTGTCAGTTTTTATGGAGCCACTAAATTGGTCATACTTATCCTTTCGAATTCTTGTAGTTTACAGCTGTAGAATGCTTATTCATATTCCAGAACTTAAAGGTTTAAAACAAGTATCTGGTGAGACCTGCCTCTGTGAGTGTAATGTTATGTGATAGGGCCACCTAAAGTAAAAATTAGAAACACAACTTTGGTACCACGTAAGAGAAAAAAAAGTAAACAAAAATGGTTCTGTGGAAAAAGTGCAGAGCTTGAACAAAATCGGTAAACTGACTAGAAAATGAATTAGAAAATCAGTCGAGGAAGGAGTTGAAAGGCAGGACGTGGCTCAATGCCGTAGTTCAGTTATCTCCCTGCCCACTAACCCTGCTAGACACGAACAAGACCCTGCTCTTGGTCTTAACTCCCCAGGTGCAATGTCGTGGGAGATTGACTAGTATTTAAAAAAAGAACTTTCTCTGGTCATTGCCATTACCTCCTGTTGGAAAATAATTCAAGTATTTATTTGAGGAAAAACAAAGCGCTCGAAAGTCCGTCAGCATCTGCAGGATGAAAGATAAAGTTAACATTCCGAGTTCAAACCTTTATCAGAACCCAGATCTGATTTTATCTGTTTTTATTTCTGACTTCCAGCATTTGTTTTTTTTTCCTTTTATCAACTATTCACTTATTGATTCGTGTGTCTGTGATGGCTTTGATAGTGTAAACAGGCAATCTCTTCACAGAATTCAGCTTTAAACTGGATTTGAATGTGGAATTGTCTGTTTGCTGCAGAAATACTGGGTAGATGAAACATTTAAGATTGCAATGCAGTCTTAAAGTGTATACCAAGAATTTATGTAATGCTGTATGAGTAGCACTTTCAGGAGAGGAAGTGGGGAAAATTGGTATATACGTACAGAAAACTACAAAATGCAGAGAGGATATACATGTATGTAAAACAACTTCCTGCCTGTTAATTATCTAATAAACACTGTTGTAGAAAAAAATCCTAATCTTCACACTTTTTTATTATAATAGGTGAATAAACTGAAGAGGGAGCTAGCTCATATGAGGCAGGAACTTCAGTACAAAGAACAAGGATTTGAAACTCTTAAAGCGTAAGTATAAGATGACTGTTAAACCTTTTTTTTCAGAAACTATCTTTCATGTAAGGAGTTTGTATAAGGAAAAAGTACAATCTTCACTAGAAATAACTATACTATTTCTCATTTATATATCCTTCAAATACATATTCTTTGGAAACAAGAATTGTAACCAAAAACTGGAGGGCGGTGAAGGTTTCATTTCTGAATTTAAAAAAAAAAGGGAAAGGGATAACCCCGGTAACTATGAACCAGTTAGCCTTGATAACATTGTTGAACACATTACTAACTTAATAAAATTCTTTGAGGAAGTTACCAAGGATGGATAAAGGGAGTGTTATGTACTTTGAAAAATGTTTGATAAAGTCCATAAGAAACCTGTTACAAAGATTACGGTCACAGCTTTGATAGGCAAGTTCACTGAAGCTACACTCCCAGAGATGACTCATGGATGGGAGTCTGAGTCAGAAATTGGGGCTTTCATGTTATAGCCCTACTTATGACTCTTGCTTTAGTCCAGCAAAACTCTACTCTGGGAGTGTAGACTCGCTGAATCTGTCTTTAAAGGCAAAGTGGTGGTATGTACAGGGCTATGACTGAAGAACAGAAACCAGAGAATAGAAGTGAATGAATGTTTCTCTAATAGGGCATGCCCTTAGCTACATCTTGCCTATGTTGGGACCTTATATGTTCTCCACATATATAAATGATCTAGACATGGTAATAGAAGGAATGAAATCAAATTTGGCTTATAATAATAAATTACGTGGCATGGTAAATTGTGAGGATAACTTTGAAACGAAACAGGAGGACTTAGACAGAAAATATGGTGGAAAATGTAGTTCAACACAGATAAATCTGAAGTCAAAAGAAAGAGAATGGAAATACCCTAAAGTGTAAAATGGAACTGACCAGATGTAGGTATGGAGATACAGAGATGTTAAAAGGATAATTGTAGATGAAAAAGAGAAAATTGGATTCTGGTTTAGATACAGTTATTGAATTCAAAAGCTGGAGGTAATGATTATGATGAATCTATACAGACATTGGCTAGGCTGCAGTTGGTGTATTTTTTGCAGTTTTGGGCATCCCATGACAGAGAGGATCTAAGAAAAGATGCAACATGGATTCATTGAGATGATATCTGGGATGAGAAGATTTAGTTATGATGAGAGACATTAAAAAAAATAGGCCTTTATCCACTACAGCAGAGAAGGGATTTAATAGAATGCTCAAAATTATGAAAGCATTTGAGAGATTAAATAATGAAAGATTATTTCCACGGGTCAGAGAATTGGTAACAGCAGATCATAAATGCAGGATTAGAATTAAATACATAAAAGGGGAGATTAGAAGGATTTTGTTATGCAAAGGATTATTAAGATATGGAATACTTTACCACAAGTGCCTATAAAACCAAGGCAATCAGACATTTAGCAGTGAGTTAACACTTGACGAAAAATATTAACGAGTATGGAGCAAGAGCAGGGACATGGGATAGGTGGAGCTAGCACTGGGAAAGGCACAATGGGCTGAATAAACTCCACCTGTACCAAAATTCCATGATGGTATGAAATGAATAGCTTGTCACACAGTTGGGGGAAACTGTGGATCACCTTGTCTTTTAAGACTTTACATCTTTGTACCAGTTGTGATCTTTTCCCCCCTGCGCTGAATATAAAGTTGCATCTCTGTTCTCCTTTTGTCTACAAAAATATAATGATTCGGCACTCGTGTCATGATCACTTTACCAACCTGTCTGCTCAGTAACGCCGAGGAGCACAGTGTCATAGCTGATGCTCAAACAGGGATCAAGTATAGTTGTACAAGTGGATCGTGTTTCCTGGGACACTTCAGTTTGTCTGTCAGGTGGAGATATCAAGAGGGCTGTCTGTCTTTCATATTGGCTGCTTAGACTTTGCTGCAGGAATAAAGAAAATTTAGTAGTTGCATTCAACAGCTTGTCAGTTTTTTTAAGGTGCACTGTTTCTGTTCGAAGCCCTTGGATTTCCTGTCGTTCCAAAGATTACAAGATCCAATTGGACAGACTAAGTAATCCTGGAAGCTGCTTACTGACTAATAGAAACTTTCTACCTCCTTGAGCTAACCATAGTCAAGTCCATTGCAGTTTCTAACATGCAGGATCTTTCCGCACAAATACGGCATGAATCTCCTTGGATTTTCCTTTTTTTGACTTGGATTTTGAGAAGAACAATTTATTTCTTTCTTGTTGTGGATGCTCTGTCCAGAAAATCTCCACCTTCAAAGTATACAATTTTAATGGAAAAGATGTGCCTTTTAACATAAGAGAAGAGCGAGAAAAGTGTATTTGGCCTAACGAGGCCCATTTTTTCCACAGACGATACATAATCCACCAAATTGTGGCCTCTACCTCCTTTTTATCCCTGATCCTTAAAGATGATCAAGAAAAATTCCAGAATTTTCACCCATCTCCACTGTTCATTTGTGGTCAACTGCCTTCGATGGTCCTGGCAGCACAGGAACCATTGTGGCTCACATTTCAGATTATGAAATAATCTCCATTCCCATTCTCAGTGGGTTATTTATCCAGTTTGTTATCCAATTTTTGTCTGATAATGGTCCTGTGAAGTGCTTTGGGATGTTTTACTACGTTAAAGGTGCAATATAAATGCAAGTTGTTTTTGTTCTGAAGGTGTTAATTGACATAGCATGAATTGGTTTTAGGACTCTTCCATAATAATCACTATTCTGTCAGGTCGGGGGTGGAGTAAGGGAGCAGTTCTTTAAATCTGGCTTCAATCTTGTTATCATTGAACTCTGTCCTCTGCTGTGTTCTCACAGTGCATTGAAATAATCTGTTTACATACACATCAATGGCCCTCAGCACTTTAAAGTCCTCGATCATACCTCCCGTTAAGTGTTTTTTTTTTCTCCTGTGGAAATTATGATCAGTTCTGAGTTTTTTCCTTCTAACTTCAAGTACCAAATCCTGGAATCAATATTGTTTTTGAAACTTCATTGTCCTTTTGCAGGTACGGTGTCCAAAATTGCGCGCACAATTTAAAAATGTGCCCTAACCGGTTATCTTGTTTAGACTTGTAGTTAAATGCCCTTGGAATGTATCCTAATTTTTGATTAGCATTGGCTTTGTTGATAACAAATTGCCTGGAAACTTTAAGCAAAATCCTTTACCTTTTCATCTTTGCTTCTTTATATATACTTTTGTTTCCTGTTTTGCTAACTGCAGATTATGTTTGTGTGTCGGAGAGCTTCCTGGTCACCATCATTCTATTTGTTGGAGTAGGAGGTATTTGCTGTAACTGCTGGAGAGATGATATAGTTACCAGGGAGAAAATAACAAAAGCCTTCTATGGAAGAAATTATTGTTCCTGCCATTGTTAGTACTTTATAGGCCACAGTAAATGGATTATCAGGGCTTTTCATCATTATTCTCATTACTGGATTCAGCCCTGAAAAGAGGGGTGAAGACTCCTGATGGTTCTTGTTACTTCTGAGAAGAGAGGAGGTAAAGGAGGGCTGATAGTGTGTATTAGTGTTGGTGGTGTTTGTCCCAGCAAAGAGGGGTGAAGATTAAACTGTTGTGTGGATAATTATTTGCCCCAAAAGAAGAGGAATGAAGACAGGACTGTTCTTGTACTTTGATAGGTGTAGGTAGATTGTGTGGCTGAAGATTGATATCACTTTCACAATTTAAAAAAAAAAACATCTTTTCTGAGACTGGAGTCTTTTTGCTGGGTCTGCAACATGCTAATTAACTAAATAGAGGTGATCACAATTGAGCTAATTAAGTATTTAGAGGAGGCCAAATTATTTCTGTCATTATCAATTGTACACTTGTACACCTTTTTAAAGTCATAAACCAAGGCCTGTATTATCTAAATATTTACTTCCTGTTTTGGGCGGTTTCTGGGTGGGCTGTCCAGCCTTTGATTCTGGGATATTCCACTAGAAGTGATGGCGGACATTGAATACGTCTGCTGATATTTGAGCAGACATATTCAAATTCCCAATAATTAGATTAGTTCACAAATATTGTTTGTGTATCATTTATTAGATTTCTGTTTACTGAGTTGAAATGTATGAAATAGTGGTCAATAATAAATTACAATTTTTCTTAACACTCTATGTTATGTAACTTTAATGGAAGCAATCGATAATAAGTGTAGGAGAAAAGTTTAAAGCAGCATTATAATCTGTTTTATTTTGTTGGAAAAACACTTCAAATATATTTTGGAAGTTCAGTAAATACTTTT
The DNA here is from genome assembly GCF_035084215.1 of Heptranchias perlo. Taxonomy (NCBI): domain Eukaryota; kingdom Metazoa; phylum Chordata; class Chondrichthyes; order Hexanchiformes; family Hexanchidae; genus Heptranchias; species Heptranchias perlo. Next base: position 22,457,175 of record NC_090338.1, read on the forward strand.
TCTAAGAAAACTAACCTTAAAACAAATGTTTTTACATTTTTGTAGTAAAAGTCTTGTAATTAAAAATATATGATTGGCTGTGCCAGAAAATGTTGAATAACTTGTGTATCCTCCCAATTATTGACTGTTACATGCATTTTCAATGACAGAATTGATATAAAGATGTCAGGGGCTCAGGGAGGATACAAACTCGATGAAGCACAGGCGATTGTGAATGAAATGAAAACCATCAAAAAGGCTATTAGCTCAGGAGAGAAGGAAAAAAGAGACCTCATACAGGTAAAGTCTTAATGGTGTACATGTCAAATGTTACAACTCATCACTCACTCTGAAACCTGAAAAATGAATCCTTTCCAATTTGAGATTGGTTTTGGATCAGGCAGTCATAGTGGCAGCAGTACTGACTAAATTCATTATTTTTTATTTTCAAATCCCAAGCTTTTGCATGGAAGATAACTTCACCAAATACCATGGAATTGTTTTTTTGCAACTTTTTACTTGCTTTAGTACTTTAAGCCCGCAAATTTTGTAATGCAATAGGATAGAGCAGAGACTTCCAAACCTTTGGTGCTGGGGGTTCGATACTTGTGTCAAAATTAGTGAGTGGGTCCATGATTGTGCAGAAACGTAAGCCCTGATGTACTGAAAATTCAAGCACCCTCATTCACAAAAAACACACGACATACACAAAAAAGTGAGACTGCCCATACACAAAAGTCGAGATCCCTCCCATGCACACAAAAAGCTATACACCCAAACACACACACAATGAGAAATCTTATCCAAAAATGCCACGCCCCAGTACACCCACTTTTCAACCCCTGGTTGGCATGATACAAGCTGGTATATGCAAGTCCTTCCACTATGCTGATGGGAAATGTCAAGAAAGGAGGAAGAGAGAAAGCAGGGAACTACAGGCCAGTTAGCCTGACGTCAGTCGTTGGGGAAATGCTGGAATTCGTTATTAAGGGAAGTGGTAACAGGGCACTTAGAACATCATAATATGATTAGGCAGAGTCGATATGGTTTTATGAAAGGGAAATCATGTTTGACAAATCTATTAGAGTTTTTTGAGGATGTAACTAGCTGGGTAGATAGAGGGGAACCAGTGGATAATATATTTGGATTTTCAAAAGGCATTTGATAAGGTGCCATATAAAAAGTTGTTATGCAAGATAAGGGCTCATGGGGTTGGGGGTAGCATGGATAGAGGACTGGTTAACGGACAGAAAACAGAAAGTAGGGATAAACGGGTCATTTACAAGTTGGCAGGCTGTAACTAGTGGGGTACCACAAAGATTGGTGCTTGGGCCTCTGCTATTTACAATCTATATTAATGGCATGGATGAAGGGACCAAGCATAATGTATCCATGTTTGCTGACGATACAAAGCTAGGTGGGAAAGTAAGCAGGAGGGCACAGAGTCTGCAAAGGGATATAGACAGGTTAAGTGAGGGGGCAAGAAGGTGGCAGATGAAATATAAAGTGGGGAAATGTGAGGTTATTCACTTTGGTAGGAAGAATAAAAGAACAGAATATTTTTTAAATGGTGAGACATTATTAAATGTTGGTGTCCAGAGAGACTTGGATGTCCTGGTACAAGAAACACAAAAATTAGCATGCAGGTACAGCAGGCAATTAGGAAGGCAAATAGCATGCTGGCCTTTATTGCCAGGGGGTTGGAGTACAAGAGTAAGGAAGTCTTACTAAAATTGTACAGGGCTTTGGTGAGACCTCACCTGGAGTACTCCGTACAGTTTTGGTCTTCTTACCTATGGAAGGATATACTTGCCTTAGAGGCGGTGCATCGGAGGTTCACTAGATTAATTCCTGGGATGAGAGAGTTCTCCTATGAGGAGAGGTTGAGTAGAATGGGCCTATACTCTCGAGTTTAGAAGAATGAGAGGTGATCTCATTGAAACATATAAGGTTCTGAGGGGTAGATGCTGAGAGGTTGCTTCCCCCTGGCTGGAGAGTCTAGAACTGGAGGGCATAGTCGCAGGATAAGGGGTTGACCATTTGGGACTGTGATGCGGAAGAATTTCTTTATGCAGAGGGTTGTGAATCTTAGGAATTCTCTACCCCAGAGGGCTGTGGATGCTGAGTCGTTGAGAATATTCAAGTCTGAGATGGATAGATTTTTGGACTCTAGGGGAATCAAAGGATATGGAGATCGGGCAGGAAAGTGGAGTTGAGGTTGAAGATCAGCCAAGATCTGATTGAATGGCGGAGCAGGCTCGAGGGACTGTATGGCCCCTCCCCTGCTCCTATTTCTTATGTCCACTGTATAGCTGATGAGGAAGCTCTGAGACTTGAAACAGCTGGTGCTGGAAGTTGCTACCTGGAGATGAGTTATGAGAACACATGCTCGTATCTAGGGTTTGTCCAGCCAATCAGGTTCAGCAATGAAACCTGGACAGGTAAACAAGTTGCTCGGTCTGTGATTCTTCCCACTCGGCTATTGATAACCCTGCAAGCCAGTGCCCCAGTAGGTTGGACAAGAAATGGGAAGCTTACCAGTGTTTGTGTAGTTCTATCTAGTTAAACTTCAGTAGTACCTCTGGGCACATTTCGGGGTCACCTAAACTTTGGCTCTATCAACCTGTGCCTAAACTGTCTGGACTTGCCTAAATGGGATGTGTCCCAACTCCGTATTAGGCAAGCAGAAATTCTGCAGGTGTGGATTTCTCAGCAGATTGGTTTGGAAACTATTAAACATGGTAATGAGTTTATGTGTGTGTCAGGATACTGAGCTCACTTAAGAAAAAAAGTATCTTTGTGATCAATATCAACCCCTGGGGTGAGATGTACTCATGAGGTGGATTTAATTTACCTGCAGCCAATTCTGAGGTAGAGAGGACAGATGCAATACCCTTATTTTTGCCCATATAAACAAGGATCCTGTGGAGTTTTTATTTCTCAATGAAATGTATTTTTGCTGAGAATTCTGAAATATTTCTTTAAATATTGGCGATTGCTTATCTATCATCAAACCTTTTTATCTAATTTCCCAATCTACCGTAGCCAACTCGCCCCTCATATCTATATAATTGGCTTTATTTAAACTTACGACTCTAGTTTCGGACTTAGAATTTCACATTGAGTTTGAGAGTGACATACTTATATTATGATCACTCTTCCCCAGAGGATCCTTTACTATGAGATTACTAATTAACCCTATCTCATTATACAAGACCAGATCTAAAATAGCCTGTTCCCTGGTTGGTTCCACGTTATACTGTTCTAGGAAACTGTCTCGAATGCATTCCATGAATTTGTCCTCTAGATAACCTTTGCCAACTTGATTTGCCCAGTCTTTATGAAGATTAAAGTCCCTCACGATTATTGCCTTACCTTAGTTACAAGCTCCTATTATTTCTTGATTAATACTCTGTCTAATGGTGCAGCTACCGTTAGGGGGCCTATAAACTACTCCCACCAGTGTTTTCTGCCCTTTGTTATTTCTTATCTCCACCCATACCGATTCTACTTCCTGATCTTCCAAGCCAAGATCCTTTCTCGCTGCTGTCGTTATGATATCCTTTATTATCTAGGCTACCCGCCCTCCCCCCACCACCTTTTCCATTCTGCCTATCTTTCCAAAACATCAAGTACCCTGGAATATTTAGTTCCCAATCTTGGTCACCTTGCAACCACGTCTCGAAAATGGCCATTAGATCAAACCCATTTATCTCTATTTGTGTCACTAATTCATCTATCTTGTTATGAATGCTTTGTGCATTCAGATAAAGAGCCTTTAATTTTAACTTTTTACCATTATTCCATGCTATGACCTCATTTGTTGATGCACCATTTCCATTAAGCTCTCTGTCCCTTCCTATAATGTTCTGCTTATCCTTACCCTAATCACTTCACTGCTCTATTGCCTTATCTTATCTGTTTAGTTTTCTAAATTTCCCCTCACCTGACCCCTCCCCCACCCCCTCGTTTTAGTTTAAAGCCCTATCTACTGCCCTAGTTATTCAATTCGCCATGACACTGGGTCCCAGCCCGGTTTAAGTGGAGCCCGTCCCAACTGAACAGCTCCCTCTTTCTCCAGTACTGGTGTCAGTGCCCCATGAACTGAAACCCCTTCCTCCCACACCACTCTTTGAGCCACGCATTTAACTCTCTGATCTGCTTGACCCTATGCCAATTTGCGCGTGGGTCAGGTAGTAATCTAGAGATTATTATCTTTTGAGGTTCTGTTGATGAATTTTGATCCTAGCTCCTCGAACTCCCTCAGCAGAACCTCATTCTTAGCTGTACCTGTGTTGTTGGTTCCTACATGGACCACGACAACTGGATCCTCCCCTTCATGTTCCAAGTTCTTCGCCAGCTGCGAAGAGATATCCTTAACCCTGGCACTGGGTAGGCAATACAGCCTTCAGGGCTCTTGGTTGCGGCGGCAGAGAGCAGTATCTATCCCCCTGACGATACTATCCCCTACCACTACCACATTTCTTTTACCTCCCCCACTTGAATGGCTTCCTGTGGTCAGTTAGATTGACCTTTAGTCTTTTTTTGTCTAGCAATTCCAATGTTCCTAAATACACAGTAGCTCAGTCAACAACATTAAGGATGTAAGACAAGTTAATGTAACTAATTAATGCTATACACCTAAAACTCTTCGCTTCCAGTATTTTCTGTTGTTTGATTTCCAGCAGTGGCTGCATTTTTCTTTTTTATTTCCACAGTTTATTAAATAGTTGTTTAGAGTTTGGGGTTGACTGAATGCTTTTAGTATATACAAATAAAACCTAGTGTTATTGGATAATTTCAAAAAAAAGACTAAATTAAAATTCCTGTTTTTCATTGGTAATTGAGCATTAACATCTGTCTATTTTGTTTTTTTTGTGATAACTTACTTGTCAATGCTGCATATCACCCATTGAATATATAGGATTCAAAATATTACATTTTTAAGTTCTGTCTCAATTTTATTACATTTAGTATAAAGGTTTAACCTTAAGGGAATTTTTTTTTTCTTCACAAAAAACTAAATTATGTTTTTTTTCTCTTCTAGAATCTGGCCAGGTTAAAGGATGGTTTCCGAATTGAGACAGAATTTCAGTCTGATCTCTGGGTCAGTCGTACGTCATTAGTAAGCTCAAACCAGCCTGTCAGCCGTCACTGCTCAGATGTTGGGTCCCAGACGGATATTTCAGGAGATGTGAGTGTACATTCCATTGTGTTTCAGTATGAATGACTATGGCAATATGCAATACAAACCAACCTTATTGAGTCTAAATTCAGTGAGAACTAGTAACCTGTACCATACTCCTCCTGAAACTTGAAATACATCACCATGCCAGTTGTCTAGGAAACAAAATCATTCTCTGAAATGTGATTGCATTAATTGACCTTTCGGAATACTGGAGAGGAGTTTGGGAAAAGAGGATCAGGATGAAATAACATTTGATGCCTTGAAGTATATTGTATTCAGTCGAGTGACCAGATTTAAAGCTGACCATTGATTGAACAGGTACACAATAGAACCTCATTACGAGAAGCACAATTCTTACAAACGTCACATCATAACATGTTCCTCTGCTTGACTAATCCTCTGTTCTGTACCATTAAAGAGATACGCAATCTAGCTTAGACAATGGGAGTATTTATGTCAAATGGAAACAAACCTCATTTATACAAAACGAAAAAATAGATGTCAACAATATATATTTTTAAAGTATGACAAACATCTGTGCAAAGAGCCTGATCTGTACCATCCCTGGGTATGTCCTGTCCCACCAGCAGGACAGACCCACCAGAGGTGGCGGTACAGTGATATACAGTCAGGAGGGAGTGGCCCTGGGAGTCCTCAACATTGACTCTGGACCCCATGAAATCTCATGGCATCAGGTCAAACATGGGCAAGGAAACCTCCTGCTGATTACCACCTACCGTCCTCCCTCAGCTGATGAATCAGTCCTCCTCCATGTTGAGCACCACTTGGAGGAAGCACTGAGGGTAGCAAGGGCACAAAACGTACTCTGGGTAGGGACTTAAATATCCATCACCAAGAGTGGCTCGGCAGCACCACCACTGACCGAGCTGGCCGAGTCCTGAAGGACATAGCTGCCAGACTGGGCCTGCGGCAGGTGGTGAGCGAACCAACACGAGGGAAAAACTTACTTGATCTCGTCCTCACCAATCTACCTGTCGCAATTGCATCTGTCCATGACAGTATTGGTAGGAGTGACCACCGCACAGTCCTCGAGGAGATGAAGTCCCGTCTTCGCACTGAGGACACCATCCAACGTGTTGTGTGGCACTACCACCGTGCTAAATGGGATAGATTCAGAACAGATCTAGCAGCTCAAAACTGGGCATCCATGAGGTGCTGTGGGCCATCAGCAGCAGCAGAATTGTATTCCAGCACAATCTGTAACCTCATGGCCTGGCATATTTCTCACTCTACCATTACCAACAAGCCAGGGGATCAACCCTGGTTCAATGAGGAGTGTAGAAGAGCATGCCAGGAGCAGCACCAGGTGTACCTAAAAATGAGGTGCCAACCTGGTGAAGCTACAACTCAGGATTACATGCATGCTAAACAGCGGAAGCAACATGCTATAGACAGAGCTAAGCGCTTCCACAAGCAACGGATCAGATCAAAGCTCTGCAGTCCTGCCACATCCAGTCGTGAATGGTGGTGGACAATTAAACAACTAACGGGAGGAGGAGGCTCTGCAAACATCCCCATCCTCAATGACGGCGGAGTCCAGCACGTGAGTGCAAAAGACAAGGCTGAAGCGTTTGCAACCATCTTCAGCCAGAAGTGCCGAGTGGATGATCCATCTCTGCTTCCTCCCGATATCCCCACCATCACGGAAGCCAGTCTTCGGCCAATTCGATACAGCAAAGGCTATGGGCCCCGACAACATCCCAGCTGCAGTGCTGAAGACTTGTGCTCCAGAACTAGCTGCGCCTCTAGCCAAGATGTTCCAGTACAGCTACAACACTGGCATCTACCCGACATTGTGGAAAATTGCCCAGGTATGTCCTGTCCACAAAAAGCAGGACAAATCCAATCCGGCCAATTACCGCCCCATCAGTCTACTCTCAATCATCAGCAAAGTGATGGAAGGTGTCGTCGACAGTGCGATCAAGCAGCACTTACTCACCAATAACCTGCTCACCGATGCTCAGTTTGGGTTCCGCCAGGACCACTCGGCTCCAGACCTCATTACAGCCTTGGTCCAAACATGGACAAAAGAGCTGAATTCCAGAGGTGAGGTGAGAGTGATTGCCCTTGACATCAAGGCAGCATTTGACAGAGTGTGGCACCAAGGAGCCCTTGTAAAATTGAAGTCAATGGGAATCGGGGGAAAACAATCCAGTGGCTGGAGTTATACCTAGCACAAAGGAAGATGGTAGTGGTTGTTGGAGGCCAATCATCTCAGCCCCAGGACATTGCTGCAGGAGTTCCTCAGGCCAGTGTCCTAGGTCCAACCATCTTCAGCTGCTTCATCAATGACCTTCCTTCCATCATAAGGTCAGAAATGGGGATGTTCGCTGATGACTGCACAGTGTTCAGTTCCATTCGCAACCCCTCAAATAATGAAGCAGTCTGAGCCCGCATGCAGCAAGACCTGGACAACATCCAGGCTTGGGCTCATAAGTGGCAAGTAACATTCGCGCCAGATAAGTGCCAGGCAATGACCATCTCCAACAAGAGAGAGTCTAACCACCTCCCCTTGACATTCAACGGCATTACCATCGCCGAATCCCCCACCATCAACATCCTGGGGGTCACCATTGACCAGAAACTTAACTGGACCAGCCATATAAATACTGTGGCTACGAGAGCAGGTCAGAGGCTGGGTATTCTGCGGCGAGTGACTCACCTCCTGACTCCCCAAAGCTTTTCCACCATCTACAAGGCACAAGTCAGGAGTGTGATGGAATACTCTCCACTTGCTTGGATGAGTGCAGCTCCAACAACACTCAAGAAGCTCAACACCATCCAAGATAAAGCAGCCCACTTGATTGGCACCCCATCCATCACCCTAAACATTCACTCCCTTCACCACCGGCGCACTGTGGCTGCAATTTGTACCATCCACAGGATGCACTGCAGCAACTCGCCAAGGCTTCTTCGACAGCACCTCCCAAACCCGCGACCTCTACCATCTGGAAAGACGAGCAGCAGGCACATGGGAACAACACCACCTGCACGTTCCCCTCCAAGTCACACACCATCCCGACTTGGAAATATATCGCCGTTCCTTCATTGTCGCTGGGTCAAAATCCTGGAACTCCCTTCCTAACAGCACTGTGGGAGAACCGTCACCACACGGACTGCAGCAGTTCAAGAAGGCGGCTCACCACCTGCTTCTCGAGGGCAATTAGGGATGGGCAATAAATGCTGGCCTCGCCAGCGACGCCCACATCCCTTGAACGAAAAAAAAATAAACAGAAATGACATGGGACATTTTTCATCTGTTTCTGTCTGTCTTTCTGTCTCAGTCTCTCTGCCTAGCTCTCTTCCACTCTCCACCCGCCCCCACCCCCCCCCCCCCGCCTTACTGGGAAGATGAATAGTGGGGGTCTGGCAGTATAGGAATGGGGTCTTCGGTCTTTTTTCTTGTGACTAGGACACATCGGCTAGAGGTCAGTGTAATAGCTGTTTACGAACAGCTTAGGTCGTGGAGCAGCTTGCTCTGATTCACAGATTTTCAGCACTACAGCCAGGACGTTTAGTAGCCTTTGCTGTGCACTCAGACGCTTAATGTCACACAGAGTGAACTGAATTGGCTGGACACTGGCATCTACAATGTGAGGACCTTGGGAGTAGGCCGAGTAGGATCACCCATTCTGCTGAAGATGCCTGAAAACACTTTAGCCTTTTCTCTCAGTTGTGCTGGGATCCACCATGGTTGTGGATGGGGATGTTCATCGTAGTTTCCTCCTCCTGTTAGTTGTCTGGTTATCCACCACCATCCTTAACTGCACGTGGTAGGGCTCCTGAGCTTTGCTCTGATCCGTTGATTCTGGAAACACTCAGCGCTGTCTATAACCTACTGTTTTTTGTATTTAGCATATAGATAGCCCTGTGTAGTAGCTTTGCTCAGTTCGTACCTTATTTTAAGGTATATCTGGTGCTGCTGTTGGCCCACCCTTGTACCCTCTGCATTGAACCTGGGTTGGTTCCTACATTACAACAGTGACCATACTTCAAAAGTACTTCATTGGCTGTGAAGTGCTTTGGGATGTCCTGAGGATGTGAAAGGCGCTATGTAATTGCAAGTCTTCCTTTCTTCCTTGGCTTGATGGTGATCAAGGAGTGAAGAATCTGCCTGAACACAACGTTACAAGTTTATGATGGTTTTACAATTCTGCTGCTGATGGCCCACTGTGCCTCATAAATCCTAAGTTTGGGCTCCAAGAGCTGTCCTTAAGTCTGTCCCACTTAGTACAGTGGTAGTGCCACACTACACGATGGAGGATGTCCTCACTGTGCAAAAGAGACTTTGTCTGCACAAGGAATGTGCAGTGCTTACTTCTACAAATATCATTGTGGACAGATATGTCATCGATAGGGAGATTGATGAGGATAAGGTCATGTAGGTTACTTCCTGATGTTGGTTCCTCGCCATCTGACACAGGCCCAGTCTAGCAGCTGTGTTCTTCAGTACTTGGCCAGCTTGATCGCTGATGGTACTACGGAGGCACTCTTGTTGGACATTGAAGTCCTGCATCCAGAGTACATTCTGCATCCCCGCTTCCCTCAGATCATCTTCCAAGTGATGAACATGGGGAGTACTAACTCATCAGTTGAGGTGGTAGCGTAGATGGTGAGCAGGAGGTTTCCTTGATCTTGTTTGATGAGACTGAGTACATAATCGTTCCTTACAATCCAGTTCCTCTATCCCCCTCATTCATTCTGGTTGCTCTCTTCTGTATCCTTTCAGAACTGTACACCGTATTCTAAGTGTGGTTGCACCAATGGCTTGTTTGCAATCCAGTGGGACCTTCTCTGTAGTTGTGGGCTGCCTCATGATGATCAGCACTTTATAGCTTTCATCCCTAGCCTTGCTTGTTACCCTTGGGTAAATGCTGCTCTTTCCTGGAGACTTATTAGTTTTGAGCGCTCTGATCCTCTTCAGGATCTATTTACAAGTGACATTAAAGTTATTAAATTTAGCTGTAGTAGCTTCTATGAAGGGTGGTATATTACTTGTATCTTCTTGGTAAATGTTTCAGGAAATGATTATTTAGTACAAGTTAACAATTTTTGGTTCATCCTCCTTTGTTTGCATTTTTAAGTGATCTCACTTCTTCATTGGTAACTCTTCCCAACATGATACAGAGCGAAGTTCTTGCTGTCATGTTTGGCTTCTGTTATGCTTATTCCTAGTCCCTCTTTGCCTTTGATGTGGAGATGCCGGTGATGGACTGGGGTGTACAAATGTAAGGAATCTTGCAACACCAGGTTATAGCCCAACAGTTTTACAGTCCAAACAGTATTTTTATATTTTCTTTGCAGGTTCCTGTATTATTTTCAAAGACATCCCTCACTTTCTACAGTCTTTGTAAAATTTATTTTTTCTTTTTGTACTAACTTGCTATTTCATTTAGGGATTTTAAAGGTTCTGTCAGGAAAAAAAATCCCAAAAATGGCAACTTCTGTTGGATGTCAGAAACTTACAGCCTCCTTTCATAGATTATTCTGGCAGGCAGAATTTAATATTTTGTGGTTCTAACAATCCCCGGGTGGTATTTGATTTCTAATTTTGTTATTTATCCTGGTTTTTATTTTTTATTTTTCATCAAATTTAAAGAGCGCATTCAACTGTTCATACATTTTGTTTCATTGTCATACTATTAAAATGATTCTGCTCTCATAAAACCTAATTTTTAAATAAAGGGGTTCCCAGGTGGTTTTGTGCTCATTTATCAATGGATAATGCCCACTTACCATGCAGTGTCATTCTACTAGTAATGTGGCAGTTACTTTCTTCCTTCATCTTCCGACTAACCCAGTAACACGTCAATGGTCTTTTTGCTTTATCAAAAAAAAAACTGGTAATGTAAATGAGGGAGCGCACATCAACAAAAAAGATAATTTCCTCCAACCCTTCCAATGGTAATATGAACTTGAATGGGGGTTGTCGCCAGAGGTGGAGTGCAGTATGTTTTTAGGCCACTGGTAAGCTGAGCTCCTTAAATGCTAACACCTGACCAGTGATACAGTATTGTGATTGCTGGCCTTTATCAACTTTTTTTTTTTGATTCATTCATGGGATATGGGCATCGCTGGCAAAACCAGCATTTATTACCTATCCCTAATTGCCCTTGAGAAGGTGGTGGTGAGCTACCTTCTTGAACCGCTGCAGTCCGTGTGGTGAAGGTACTCCCACGGTGCTGTTAGGTCAGGATTTCCAGGATTTTGACCCAGCAACGATGAAGGAACGGCAATATATCTCCAAGTCAGGATGGTGTGTGACTTGGGGGGGGAATGTGCAGGTGGTGGTGTTCCCAGGCTACCAACACCAGAGATTGACAGAAATGATAGAGGGGTAGAGTCAGGTGTCATCAGCATACGTGTGAAACTTGACGCTGTGTCTTCGGATAATGTCACCTGAGGGGGAGCATGTCGATGAGGAAGAGTAGTGGGCCAAGTATATACCCTTGAGGGACTCCAGTGGTAATATGTGGGTGTGGGAAGTGAAGCCATTGCTGGAGTTTCTCTGGCCATGATTGGATAGGTAAGAATGGAACTAAGCAAGAGCGATCCCATGGAGTTGGACAACAGGAAAAAAAGTGTTGGAGGAGGATGATGTGGCCAACCATATCAAAGGCGGCTTAGAGGTCAAGGAGGATGAGGAGGGTTAATGCACCATGATCACATTCACAGAGGATGTCATTTGTGACTTTGATTACAGCCTTTTCAGTCCTGTGGTACAACATTTTGGATGGGAACTTTCTCTTGTGTGCTGTGATTTCTCCAATTTGAATTACATTATATATGGTAAATGAATGATATTCAGTGAATAAGGAAACAACACAAAAGGCGGTTAATCTGGCATTTTATTTTTTTTGGTCTCCTAGCACTGTAGTTCAGCTGAGAGGGAGGGAGGCATGCCTTTCAAGTTTAATCTGTCGTAATTTTGAATCAGCCCTGAAGAACCATAAAAAGCAGCCAGCAGTGACTCCTCTGAATTGACCTATTCTCTAAAACTGGTGCAGTCTTTTAAAAATATTGCATAATTTATAAACCAAGATAAATTTAAGTGTTATATTTTCTTAATGGTGGGAGACTAGGAGCTGTGGAGGAGCAAAGGGATTTGTGTGTCCATGTCCATGTTTCCAACCCAATGAGGAAGGAGGCATTGCTGGATCTAGTTCTGGGAAATCAAGTGGAGCAAGTGTCAGTGGTGGAACATTTGGGGAACAGTGATCATACTGTCATAAGTTTTTAGATTAGTTATGGAAAAGGACAAGGAGCAATCTAGAGTAAAAATGTTTAATTGGAGGCGGGGCAATTTCAATGGGTTGAGAACGGATCTAGCCTGGGTAAATTGGAATCAAAGATTGGCAGGCAAAACTGTAATTGAACAGTGGGCAGCCTTTAAGGAGGAGACGGTTCGGTTACAGTCTAGGTCCATTCTCACAAGGGGGAAAGGTAGGGCAACCAAAGCCAGAGCTCCCTGTATGACGAAAGAGATAGAGTAAGATGAAGCAGAAAAAGGGCGCATGTTACAGATGTCAGATTCATAATGCAAGTGAGAACCAGACTGGATGTAGAAAGTACAGAGGAGAAGTGAAAAAGGAAATAAGAGGGGCAAAGAGAGAACATGAGAATAGACTGGAGGCTAATATAAAAGAGAATCCAAAAGTCTTCAATAAGCATGTAAATAGTAAACGGGTAGTGAGGGGAGGGGTGGGGCCAATTAGGGTTCAAAAAGGAGATCTATGCATGGAGGCAGAGGACACGGCTGAGGTACTAAATGAGTACTTTGCATCTGTCTTTACCAAGGAAGAAGATGCTGACAAAGTCACAGTAAAAGAGGAAGTAGTTGAGATACTGGATGGGCTAAAAATTGATGGAGGAGGTACTAGAAAGGCTGACTACTTAAAGTAGATAAGTTACCCGGTCCTGATGGGATGCATCCTAGGTTGCAGGGGGAAGTAAGGGTGGAAATTATAGAGGTGCTGGCCATAATCTTCCAATCCTCCTTAGATATGGGGGTGGTGCCAGAGGACTGGAGAATTGCAAATGTTGCATCCTTGTTCAAAAAAGGGTGTAAGGATAAACCCAGCAACTGCAGGCCAGTCAGTTTAACCTCGGTGGTGGGGGAGCTTTTAAAAACAATAATCCGGGATAAAATTAATAGTCACTTGGACAAGTGTGGATTAGTTAAGGAAAGAGTTTTTTGATGAGGTAACAGAGAGGGTTGATGAGGGCAATGCAGTTGATGTGGTGTCAAAGGTGAAATGAAGAAAAACTTTTCTACACAGTGAGTGGTTAGGATCTGGAATGCACTGCCTGAGGGGATGGTGGAGGCAGATTCAATCATGGCCTTCAAAAGGGAACTGGATAAGTACTTGAAAGGAAAAGATTTGCAGGGCTAAGGGGAAAGGGCGGGGGAATGGGACTAGCTAGATTGCTCTTGCATATAGCCAGCACGGACCTGATGGGCCGAATGGCCTCCTTCCGTGCTGTAACCTTCCTATGATTCTATGTGTATATGGATTTTCAAAAAGCGTTTGATAAAGTGCCACCAAATAGGCTTGTCGGTAAAATTGAAGCCCATTGAATAAATGGAGCAGTGGCAGCATGGATACGAAATTGGCTAAGTGACAATAAACAGTAATGGTGAACGGTTGTTTTTCGGACTGGAGCAAGGTATACAGTGGTGGTCCCCAGGGGTCGGTACTAGGACCACTGCTTTTTTTGACTTGGACTTGGGTGTACAGGGCACAGTTTTAAAATTTGGAGATGACACAAAACCTGGAAGTATAGTAAAAGTGAGGAGGATAGTAATAGACTTCAAGAGGACAGACAGGCTGGTGGAATGGGCGGACACGTGACAGATGAAATTTAATACAGCGAAGTGATACATTTTGGCAGGAAGAATGAGGAGAGGCAAAATAAACTAAATGGTACAATTCTAAAGTGGGTACAGGAACAGAGACACCTGAGGGTATATGTGCATAAATCTTTGAAGGTGACAGGACAGGTTGAGAAAGCGGTTTAAAAAAGCATACGGGGTCCTGGGCTTTATAAATAGAGGCATAGCATACAAAAGCAAGGAAGTTATGTTGAATTAGGGAATTAGGGGTTATGGGGAGCGGGCAGGAAATTGGACATGAAGCTGAGTTCGGATCGGTCAATGCCCTGTGGGTGGCGGAGAGGGCCCAGGGGCTATGTGGCCGGGTCCTGCTCCGACTTCTTGTGTTCTTTAGATTTGTGGTTGGGATCAGATCAGCCATGATCTTATTGAATGGCGGAGCAGGCTCGAGGGGCCGATTGGCCTACTCCTGCTCCAATTTCTTATGTTCTTATGTTCTTATGAACCTTTATAAAGCACTGGTTCAGCCACAGTTGGAGTATTGTGTCCAATTCTGGTCACTGTACTTTAGGAAGGATGTGAAGGCCTTAAACAGGGTGCAGAAAAGATTTACTAGAATGATTCCAGGGATGAGGGGCTTCAATTACGTGGATAGACTGGAGAAGCTGGGGTTGTTCTCCTTAGAGCAGAAACGGTTGAGGGGAGATTTGATAGAAGTGTTCAAAATCATGAAGGGTTCAGATAAAGCGAATAAAGATAAACTGTTCCCATTGGAAGGGTCCAGAACCAGAAGACACAAATGTAAGGTGATTGGCAAAAGAACCTAAGGCGATATGAGAAAAAACTTGTTTACGCAGCGCGTATTTATGATCTGGAATGCGCTGCCTGAAAGGGTGATGGAATCTGCTTCCATCGTGGCTTTGATAAAGGAATTGGACAAATACTTGAAGGGAAAAAATTTGCAGGGCTACAGGGAAAGAGCAGGAGAATGGGACTAATTGGGTTGGTCTCACAAAGAGCTGGCATAGGCTCGATGGGCCAAATGGCAGCCTCCTGTGCGGTAACGATTCTACACAAATCGCTACAAGCTGGTGCACAGGTACAAAAAGGTTAATGGAATGTTGGCCTTTATCTCAAGGGGGTTGGATTTCAAAGCTGAGGAAGTGATGCTGCAGTTGGACAGAGCCTTGGTCACACCCCATCTGGACGACAGCGTTCAGTTTTCGGCACCGAACCTCAGGAAAGATATATTGGCCTAGGAGGCAGTACAGTGCAGATTCAGCAGAATGATACCAGGGCTTAAAGGGTTAAATTATAAGGACGTTGCATAAACTTGGCTTGTATTCCCTTGAGTTTAGAAGGCTGAGGGATGATCTAATCGAGGTGTTTAAAATAAGAGATTTGATAGGATAAATATAGACGCACTATTTTTCTTCCAGTGGGGAAATCCAGAATGAGAGGACACAATCTTAAAATTAGAACTAGGCCATTTAGGAGTGAAATCAGGAAGCACTTGTTCACAAAGAATAGTGATAATCTGGATCTTGCTCCCATCTAAAGGCTATGGATACCAGGTCAATTGAAGTTTTCAGGACTGAGATTGATGGAATTTTCTTGGGTAATGGTATCAAGGGATATTGATCAAAGGCGGCTAAACTGAGTTGAGATGCCGATCTAATTGAATGGCAGAACAGGCTTGAGGGGTCTGAATGGCCTACTCGTGTTTCTATGTTCCTATGGTGATTTCAATCAACAAGAACATTTTTTCAGTGTTTTAATAGTGCAATGTTGAGCTGTGTAGCGTAGGAAGTGAATGCCTATCTTGGACTATTACACGTTTTAACTTAAATCTTGGCAGTGTTAGCTCTAAAATGACCATCAATGTGAGACAAAACAATTTCCTGTACAGATAGTAATGTTGTTCGCTTCTGGTCTGTAGTTGTTGTTGTACTTCATGCTGGAGCTATATTTTTAACCCATTTTGTATTTTTATTCAGTTTGTTTCCAGCAATAATACTAAACTGGCCGAGAAGGTCAGACTTAGCCTGCAATATGAAGAATCAAAGAGAAGGTCAGTACTAAGCAAACTTGATAGTTATTTTCTTCATACAATTTGAGACTAATACTTTGTCTACAGACCTTTTACTGCTACAACAAATGGTCAGCTTATGACTTTCTAATAGCTTTTTTTAAATCGTCATGATTATGTAAGTCTTGTATGATATCTTGAATTGGTCCAAAGAACACTTAAAAATGTATTCACTATCTATTACATTGTAAGAGCCAAAACAACAAACAGGATTTATATAGAGCCTTCAATGTAGAAATATGTCCCAAGGCGTAAAGAAAAAACATTGATGCTGAACCAAGGAAGAAGGTAGGACAGGTGACCAAAAGCTTGTTTTTTTTTATTTGTTCATGGGATGTGGGCAACGCAGGCGAGGCCAGCATTTATTGCCCATCCATAATTGCCCTTGAGAAGGTGGTGGTGAGCCACCTTCTTGAACCGCTGCAATCCGTGTGGTGAAGGTTCTCCCACGGTGCTGTTAGGTAGGGAGTTCCAGGATTTTGACCCAGAGATGATGAAGGAACGGCGCTATGTTTCCAAGTTGGGATGGTGTGAGATTTGGAGGGGAACGTGCAGGTGGTGTTGTTCCCATGTGCCTGCTGCCCACGTCCTTCTAAATGGTAGAGGTCGCGGGTTTGGGAGGTGCTGTTGAAGAAGCCTTGGCGAGTTGCTGCAGTGCATCCTGTAGATGGTACATACTGCAGCCATGGTGCACTGGTGGTGAAGGGAAGTGAGTGTTTAGGGTGGTGGATGGGGTGCCAATCAAGTGGCCTGCTTTATCCTGGATGGTGTTGAGCTTCTTGAGTGTTGTTGGAGCTGCACTAATCCAGGCAAGTGGAGAGTATTCCATCACACTCCTGACTTGTGCCTTGTAGATGGTGGAAAGGCTTTGGGGAGTCGGGAGGTGAGTCACTTGCTGCAAAATACCCAGCCTCTGACCTGCTCTTGTAGCCACAGTATTTATGTGGCTGGTCCAGTTAAGTTTCTGGTCAGTGTTTATCCCCAGGATGTTGATGGTGAACTTCTTGTTGAAGAGGTGGGTATCAGAAAGAGGAATGGAAGTGGATATATAGAGGGCTTTAAAAGGGAATTCCAGAGTGTGGGGCTCAGGCAGCTGAAGGTAGTGTAAGATAGTAAGAGCTACAGAAAGGGAGTATGAAAATAAACTTGCAAGCGATATCAAAATCATCACATTTATACAATTATATAAGAAAAAAGACGGTGGTCAAGAGTAATTTGGGCCCAGTAAAATCTGATAATGGTCATATTGTAAATGAAAATAATGAAATGGTGGATATGTTAAATAATTACTTTGCGTCAGTATTTAAAGTAGAGGAAGAGGATAGAATGCCGGACACCCCGATGAAACTAATTTTGAATCGGGGATGGGGACTCACCAAAATTAATGTAAGCAAATTAATAGTAATGATGAAAATAATGGCACTAAGAGTGACAGATCCCCAGGACCAGATGGTTTCCATCCCAGGGTTTTAAAGGAAATAGGTGAGAACAGTGCAGAAGCCCTAACTACAATCTTCCAAAGTTCTGTCAATTCGGGAACCGTTCCTTTAGATTGGAAAATTGCACGTCACTTCGCTATTTAAGGAAGGTGAGAGAGGGACACCAAGGAATTATAGACCAGTTAGCCTAACATCTATTGTCGGGAAATTACTAGAGTCTATAATTAAGGATACAAGTGACTGAACACCTTGAAAATTTTCAGCTGAACAGAGAGAGCTGGCATGGATTTGTAAAGGGTAGGTCATGCCTGACGAACCTGATTGAATTTTTTTGAAGAGGTAACTAAAGTAGTGGACAGGGGAATGTCTATGTATGTTATTCATATGGATTTCCAGAAGGCATTTGATAAAGTCCCTTATAAGAGACTGTTAGCTAAAGTTGAACCTCATGGAATTGAGGGCAAATTATTAACCTGGTTAGGAAATTGGCTGAGCGGCAGGAGACAGAGAGTAAGGAGAATGGGCAGGTACCCAAATTGGCAGGATGTGACTAGTGGTGTCCCACAGGGATCTGTGTTGGGGCCTCAACTATTCACTGTATTTATTAACGAATTAGATGACTGGATAGAAAGCCTCATATCCAAGTTTAACGATGACACAAAGATAGGCAGCATTGAAAGCAGTGTAGGTGGAAGCATAAAATTAGAGATGTTAATATATTAAGTGAATGGGCAAAACTGTGGCTAATGGATTTCAGTGTAGGCAAGTGTGAGGTCATCCACTTTGGACCTAAAAAGGATAGAACGGAGTACTTCCTAAATGGTGAAAAGCTCAAAACAGTGGAGGTCCAAAGAGACTCGGGTCCATGTACATAGAGCATTAAAATGTCGTGGACAGGTACAGAAAATAATCAAAAAGGCTAATTGAATGCTGGCCTTCATATCCAGTGGACTAGAATGCAAGGGGGTAGAAGTTATGCTACAGCTATATAAAGCCCTGGTTAGACCTCAGCTGGAGTACTTTGTTCAGTTCTGGGCTATATATCCTTAGGAAGGATATACTGGCCTTGGAGGGAGTGCAGTGTAGATTTACTAGAATGATATCTGGACTCCAAGGGTTTAATTACGAGGAGAGATTACACAAACCTGGAATTTAGAAGATTGAGGGGTGATTTGATCGAAGTTTTCAAGATATTAAGGGGAACTGATGTGGTAGATAGAGAATAACTATTTCCGCTGGTTGGGGAGATTGGGACTCGGGGAACATAATCTAAAATTTAGAGCCAGGACTTTCAGGAGTGAAGTTAGGAAACACTTCAATACGCTAAGGGTGGTAGAATTTTGGAACACTCTTCTGCAAATAGCAGTTGATGCTAGCTCAATTGTTAATTTTAAATCTGAGATTGATAGATTTTTGTTAACCAAAGGTATTAAGGGATATGGGGTGAAGGCGGGTATATGGAGTTAGGTCACAAATCAGCCACGATCTTGTTGAATGGCTTAATGGCCTATTCTTGTTCCTAAGGTTAAAGACTGGAATTAAGGGAAAGTAGAAGGTAAAGCATAATAGGAGAGGGAGGGAGGGAGGAGAAAGGGACAGGAGGAAGAGGCATCAATTGTAAAGCCTCTGCCAGATTTAAGTTTGGGGGTCTCTCAGAAAGAAGAGGCCAGATTTTATTTTGGGGGGGGGGTCTCAAATTTCACTTCAACAATTTGTATCATGTTTACCATCTGAAAAGGTCTTCTGAAAAAGTCAGTGAAAATAAAAAATCGGGAGAGATGTAAAACGGGCTGCCGATTCGGTCTCACCCGTTTTACACTATCGCACAGTCAAAATTACCCCTCGTGTTTTTAAACTAAATTTGGCAAAATGTGAATAAATTTACATTCACATTATGTAAATCTGTTTTGGTTCACAAACAATTTTTCAGCTTGCCTTTCGTTGATTTATCTAAAATTACTGCACAGTTTGTCAGCTAAGCACAGGAATATATCAGATAACTGATACAATTCTTGATTTATTCCTGAAATTGGGCATCGCTTGTTATAAATCAGCCAGTCCGCTTCATAATCCCTGGCTTCAGATAGAAAGATGTTACAAGCACCATATTTGTGAGTTCAAAATGGTTCTGCAGGTTTTCAGGTATGACTACTTCTGTAAAATTATCAGCAAGTCTTCAAAGGTTCATTCCCCCCCCCCCCCCCCAGAATTATATGTTACAGTATGCCCATATCTAGCAATTATATGTTCATACCCTCTACTGGTCAAACTTGTGTAGTAAGCGCGAGGCCTAAAGCCACAGTCTGACCGTACTACATTTAACTGCTTTGATGTTTTTGTTTTAGTAAACAGTGATTTCTGTTTATTGACAGGATTGCAAATATCAAGATTGAACTGGCTAAGCTTACCAGCGAGGCATGGCCTGGAGTATTGGATGCAGAACGAGACAGGCTGATACTGATTAATGAAAAAGAAGAACTGTTGAAGGAGCTGCAGTTTATAAACCCTCGTAAATGGACACACAGTGAGGTAGAGCGCCTGGAAATGGAAAGGAAGCGATTGGCAGAAGACCTTCAGACAGCAAGGGACACTCAAAGCAAAGCACTGACAGAAAGGTTTGTGGCCCAGCTTATCAAGATAGATGCAGCATTGTAAACAACTACTGAAAGAATATGGTTTACAATTTATGGATACCCAAACAAAATAATAATTTGTATTTGTACATTGCAAAGAGAAATTGAGGACAAATTGCTCAATTGACTTGATTATTGTATTCAGTACAGTAAGTACAGGAAAATTTGGGAACAGTAGAAACAGGTTGAAGACAATATATCTTGAACTACCCAAGAACTGTTGCCATGCTATTTGTCAATAAGGAAACAAAAGGTATTAGTTGAAATCCTTTAAAGATGGCAATGAGGAACCCATTTAAAGCGAAGCTATAAAAAGTTTGTCTAGTTTTGATATATCATTGGTCATTGACTTGTATTATCGTTAAGATCTGGTAAAATAATGCTGATCTTTACTTTGAGAGTGTGCCTACACTGTTTAACATTATAGCAGTGAGAGGTCATATGAAACCAGAAATGTGAAAATGTAGCTCCAAAGCTCATATTGATAAAGGACTTGAAAACTGGAGAGAACTGGATAAGAGTAAATTTATTCTTGTTATAAACTGAAATTATTTTTTGTCTGTTTTTGTAAATGCTTTATAAGAATTCAGTTTAATGTTATAATTTACACTAAATACTTACACACCAGATTGAAATCAATCTGCTGTTTATTGCAAAAAAAAATATTTTTACTGCTTTCTTAGTTGGTGATAACATTGTGTTCGACAGATTGAAGTTGCATAGCAGGAGAAACAACTTGTTGAGAGAGTTAGAAGAAGCAACACGCTTAACTTCAACGTTGCATTCACAACTACAAAGGTGAGTTATTTTGTGAATTGTCAGGTTGATAGTTGAAAGTGTGTGGGAATCAAAGAATCTTGCAATGTACAGCTCATATTTATTGGAAGAATCTGTGTTAGGCTAGCTCTTCTATAAGCTAATTAGACCTATGCTCTTGACATTTTTATGTCCTATTTTAGGACCAATTATTATATAGTCCATCTTGATAAAATGAGCAAAATGCATGTTTCCTACATGCTGTGTTTCAGCAGTCAAGATCGCTCTGTTTTTTACTCTTGTCAGATCTATTATGTTGTAATATTGCACACCAATAATGATTTTTTTTTTGTTTTAGTCTCTCAACCAGCACTCTTTCACTGTCATCTGGTAGCAGCAAAGGGTCATTGACATCCAGCCGTGGATCTCTTGTTGCGTCCAGCCTGGGATCTTCAAGCTCTGTTAGCTTTACTGACCTTTACTATGATCATCCAGAACAGACAGTCGACTTCGACTACCAATATAAACTAGATTTCTTGCTTCAAGAGGGCACCACGGGCAGTAGACCTGCAGGCTCCATAACCACCATTCATGAAAATGAGGTGGTCAGTTCTCGTAATGGCTCCTCTTACGTAGACACTTGTGGAACCTCGAGCAAGATTCTCACACTGAGATCTTTGACTGAGACTCCCAAGTCTCTGACTTCACTGTCACCGAGGTCTTCTTTATCTTCCTTATCTCCACCTGGTTCTCCTGTGGTTATAGACACTCACTTTTTGGTATCTTCAGGAGAATCCCTTTTGAACCATGCCAGGACAGACTTTGAAGATACAGAACTGCTTGGTAACATTGCTAACTTTGGTTTACACACTGGAGATGATAACCAGAATCCTTTAAGATCTAGACTGCCAGATAAGGATTTGTCACCTTGTTTAAACTTGGAATCTGAGAACAGACCTGAAACCAGACCTTTTAACAATTCATCAAAAGTACTGAGTGAAGAGCCTGGGATCTGTGTCACTAAAACTAATGAAAGAATAGAAGGTAAGGCGTACAACCTACTAATTTAAGTAAGTACCATATCAGTTGTATTTTTAAGTGAGGTTTAAATATTTGGCCACCTGTACATTTTTCTGAAATGTGATTCATTCAGTACTGTTTGTTTTCTGCAGCACAGTTTTATTTTTAAAAGTGCATTTTTGGTGATATGTTACTACAAACAGACCAATGTATAAAAATTCAGCTGCCATTTCTTGAAAGCAATCACACATGGCAAGTAGTTTGGCAGGCCTCATGACAGTAATCCAGTTTGTCCCCTACTGTTGATGTGATGCAAAGAGCTCAGAATGAAAGATGTCATATTTCGGTGGAAAACAAGTACTTTTTATTGGTTTGGTGCATGAAGAATACTTGGCTTAGCGCTAATTAAAAATCCCTTTGAGGCTTGCGTCACATTCCAAAATAATGAGGTCTGAAATTTCCATTTTTGAAGATGTTGTAATATTTCAAAGCCTGATATAATGGAATCTATATCTTATTTCTAGTTGGCTGAAGAATTTTATGCTTGCATCATAAACTTAAAATTGGGATTTAGCTGTAAAGGGTTAATGTTAACTATTAACCTAAATAACTGTAATTCACCAGTTATCTTTCGGCCCATAGCACAATTGGTTGTCTATTATATTTGTTTTATGTAATAGTATTACTGTGTTCAGCTATTACTATGTCAGAAAAGAATTTTTAAAAATCTCCATTCTTTTTCATTCCTGGAATATTCCACACACTTTAGGAGTTTACAGGAATAAGCCATTTCACTGTAGGGAAAACATGACTGGCAATTTTCTTTTAAGATTTTAGTCATATAAGGACGTTGCCCCTGCGACTCTCCTATTCTCACATTATATAATCGCCACACCGTGCCTTGAGGACACAAATTGTTTGTTTTTTTTCTTCTCGAGGTGGAAAACAATCCTCCTGCATGCTGCATTGTTTTCCTCACATTGAATAGTATTTGGGGAAATTTTTCCCCTATGTCTTGAAATCTTTTGTCTTTGAATGTGTCGGACCTTTTTTAAATTTTATCACCCTTTTGTCAAATGAACAGTAGAATCTCTGATGTAGTAAATGGATTCAAGCACAATTCAAATAATCAAGTGATTGCATGCTTTTAAAATTGCTGATGGTTATTACCATTCCTTGAGGTGCCTCTCCTCCAGGTAGGATATATCAGTCGGCTGATTTCAGTGGCTAGAGTCTGTCATCAAGCAATAGTAGTCATAGTATCATAGTAGGAACAGCACAGGAGGAGGTCATTTGGCCCATCGTGCCTGTGCCGGCTCTTTGAGCTATGCATTTAGTCCCCACTGGCTAGTGCCACTACAAATCAGTGGCATCCCAAGATTGCACAGTCTTGGCCGGCTGATATTTACCACAGAAATGGCCTTCATTTACTGGTTTGGCGGCTGAGCTATTCTTTGACACAGCACAGCCCAGGAGCATTCGAGGTACAACGTGATGTTAAAGCTCCCTCAGCTGAGCTTCACAGTGGCTGGGAAAGTAAATAATCTTTGTTTCTGTTTTGGAGGCAGATCCTTTTCTGTGATTGGTAGAGTCGCATGCCTCAAAGCTTTTTTAATTCAGTCGATTCCTTGGAACACTCTGCTTCTCCCCCATCCCTCCCTTAATTCATATCCTGCAGTTTCTGCAAGATGTTATAGTGCTCAGGGTCCTGACTCACAGGAAAGGGGACAGGTGTATCTGGCATATTGAGTGGTATAGTCCTATTTCTGTCACTTAAAGAACCTTTTTTATGCTCCCTGATTGTTGCCAGAATAGCACACCTTGGAGATTACTCAGGTCCTTGAGGTCGCCTGGCATTTGGACATGGACTAATTGGAAGGAAGAATACTAGGAGGACTTAACTACCCTCTTGGCTGAGTTCCAGTACTATCTGTCCCTCAGGGAATTTTTTTCATTTGGTCTTGGAATGTGGGCAAAGCTGGTATGGCCACATTTGTTGCTCATCCCTTGTTGCCTTGAGAAGTTGATGATGAGCTTTCTCCTAGATCCTCCTAGTTTGCCTACAACCTTTGGTGATGGTGCTCCGACAATTATGTTGGGTAGGGAATTTCAGCAGGTTGGCAGTGATGATGAAGGAACGACGGAATATGTTCGTCAGGATGGTCTCTGACTTTGGTGGGAACTTGAGGTAATCTTGGAGGTGATGGTGCTCCTATGACAGTTCTGCTCTTGTCATTCCAGGCTGTAGAGGTTGCAGGAGGGGGAGGTGCTGTCAAAGTAACATTGGTGAGTTGCTGCAGTACATCCTATAGATTGTACATTCTGCAGCCACAGTGCAGCATTGATGAAGGGGATGGTTATTGAGCACAGTGGCAGAGGCATCAAACAAATTGTTCTGTTCTGGATGGTGTTAAGTTTCTTGAGTGTTGATACAACAGCATCTGTCCAGACAATTGCTGAGTGTTCCATCACACTCCTGACTTGAACCTTGTAGATGGTAGCGAGGCTTTGAGGGGTCAGGAGGAGAGCCACATTTCGCAGCGTCTACTTTGCTCTTCTGTCCATGGTGTTGATATGGCTGTCCCAGTGCAGCTGATGGTTAGTGGTAACCCCCAAGATGTTGATGGCGGGTGACTCAGCAGTAATGGTGCCTTTGAAGGTCATGGAAAATGTCTGGGATTTCTCTTGTTTGAGATGGTCATTATCTAGCAGTTACATAATGCAAATGTTACCTACCACTTGTCAGGCTAAGCCTGAATGTTATCCCATCTGTGGGCTGCTTCATCAGAAGTGTTGTGAATGGAACTGAACAGTGTGGAATCATCAGCTAATAGTCCCATTCTTGACATGGGGGGGGGGGGGGGGGAAGGTCACTAATGAAACAGCTGAAGATGGTTGGAATGAGGATTGTTCCGTGAGAAACTCCTTCATTGAGAAGTTCTGGCGGAAGCCAAACTGCATTGACGAGCAGGTTAAGAACATAAGAAATAGGAGCAGGAGTAGGCCATACGGCCCCTCGAGCCTGTTCCGCCATTCAATAAGATCATGGCTGATCTTCGACCTCAACTCCACTTTCCCACCCGAGCGCCATATCCCTTGATTCCCCTCGAGTTCAAAAATCTTTCCATCTCAGCCTTGAATATACTCAATGACTGAGCATCCACAGCCCTCTGGGCTAGAGAATTCCAGGTTATTGGTGAATAGGTGATGCTTGATGGGACTATTGATGACACCTTCTATCACCTTACTGATAATTCAGAGGAGGCTGATAGGGTAGTGATTGGCCAAGTTAGATTTATCCTCTTTTTTGTGGCTGTGACCTAACTGAGCAATTTTCCATGATGGCAGGTAGAGGCCAGTGTCTTAACTGGAGCGGAACTGCTTGGCTAGGGGAGCAGCTTGTTCTGGTACAAAGGTCTTCAGCACTACAGCTAGAATCTTGTCAGGTGCCATAGTCTTTGCTGTGTGCACTTGCGGACGCAGACGATCAACACCCATGCTGCCAGGACCAGAGATGACAGGCACGCTGGGCGATCAATAGATCCTGACCAAAATAGGATCAGTTTACTGCGTTGGGCATAATACCACTGCAACTCAGATTCAGATGAAACATTTAATTCTGGCAGGAACAAATCTCCACAATATGAAAGTGACCATAACTGGCAGAGAATTGGAAGTCTCTGGATTATGCATTTGTATGTTTAAGTGGGGATCATGATCTTAAGCTGATACAATTATTGTCGCTTTTTCTGAGCTAAAATTTAAATCTGTTCTATAAATGACTATTTAACTTTTTCAGTGGT
Organism: Heptranchias perlo; assembly: GCF_035084215.1. Classification (NCBI taxonomy): domain Eukaryota; kingdom Metazoa; phylum Chordata; class Chondrichthyes; order Hexanchiformes; family Hexanchidae; genus Heptranchias; species Heptranchias perlo. The sequence continues at coordinate 22,482,936 of NC_090338.1, forward strand.
TTAAATTTTTATGTATTGTCATGTTATAAAAATGTTATTTTTAGAGCATATATTAGGGTCAGTGAGAAACTTAAGACGTCTGCTGAAACCAGTTTTTAAAAAAAATTGGTGGGCTCTGTGGTGGTTACGGTAGCTTTTTCCTAACAGTTTAGTGATATGAACTGCTTTTTAATTTGTTGATTTTTTTTTAATCAAGTGGACATTTGAGTCCATCAGCATTGTTCACTTAAACAGATGGTCGTTTGTGATTTGTTTTTATTTAATCGATACTAATATTTGAGTCAATCTGAGTCTTGGTCCTACAGACACTATGGATGTATGATGGACACTTTCCCAAGTGCTGCGGGTGTATGGTCGTTGCAAGACCTTTAGTTATATTAATTTTGAAAGTGGGTTTGCTCCAACCTTGTATGGTGAGGTGCTCTGATTGTACTGAAATATTGTAACTATGTTACTCGCTGAGGCATTCCTCACCGGAAAGCTTCAGTCTGATTAGTTAGTCAATCAGGAAATGGAATAATTCCACAAAATGAGCTATTTGAAAGATGTGTGCTTGGGTCTTAATTCAGTCTGAAATGCATAATATATTGTTTAGCAACATTAGAGTTCTAACCACCTGCCTCTTGATAATCTTTTGATTGATTGAAAGTATGCTAAATAGTCAGATGGTTTATCAGTAGTGACGACAATGTGTCGTTAATTGGATTTGAGGTGCCAATGAAATGCTATAAATAAGAATGAGAAGTATTCACATGGAAAATCAATGCCCAGATTAGTCATCAGCCTCTCGCAACTAAATAGAGCATTCTATCAGCTAGAATTAGCTTTCATCTCAGAGAATCTATAATTGGCTTGAATGGGCTACATCAGTAAGTAAGTATGTCCTGGAAATTATGCATTATAATCAGCTTGTTATTTTCAACAGGTGATTTATGATCTTTTGGGGAGTAGCAAGGGAAGCCATGATACTTTCCCACAGGAGAAAGGTCAAACTTTCCTTGTACACTTTGTAGCTACAATCTCAAGAGTACCATAAACAGAGGTAGAAAGAAATTTAATATGTGGCCATAGATCAGAAAAATAGCTAACCATGGTTTTGTTTAACCTGTAACCGCCTTACTATTATGCAGTATTGGAAGTTTTATGAGTTGAAGGGGATAGTTATTCCATGACATTGTTGCAATCACTCTATCATATGTATACCATAGTGTATTAATGAGCATAATCTTGTCACCAAAAATAAATCATCTTTGTTTAAGCTCTCATCTGAAAGACAAAGGGGTAAATTTTAACCCCACGAACAGGTGGGTTGGGGGCGGATGGGAAGATAATTTTTTTTTAAAAAGTTAAACCCGACCCCAACCCCACCCACTTTCGGTTTTAATGGAGGCAGGTCAAGGGACGGGCCAGCTCTTGGGATCCGGGTTGGGCAGTAAAATCTTTTAAGAAGGCTGCGGGCCTCCATTTTAATAAGTTTTTATTTTTAACTCTTGGGGGCCAGGATTTTTTTTCTTCACTCATGTGATGTGGGCATCGCAGGCAAGTCCAGTATTTATTGGGATTCCTGGGCCTTCTGATTCATGCATGTAAGAGGGGGCATGAAAGCCCGGATCAACAAGTAAGTGCCTTTATTGCGCTGCTTGTGGGCCAGGAGGAGCAGGAGTGTTTCCTCTAGGCCCAACAAGCTTACCTGCCGCGATTCTACACAGGCGATCAGCCAACCCGTCGCCCCCCCCCGTGACCCCCAGCCAGCCGTGACCCCCGACCTCTCCCTCCTGGTCCCTCGCGGCCTTGCCCCGCGACCTCTGACCCCCCCCAACCAGATGACCGACCCCACGCCACCCCCCACCGGATGACCGCCCCCGATGACCTCCCCCATTCTAAGACTTACGCGGTGGCATCTGCTCTCCCGTCTGGCTGTCGGGTGGGAAACCTATTGAAAGAAAAATTGAAAGGCGTTGTCGTAAGGGCGTCCGGGAAACCCATACTTCATACCCAACTTGCACTTTTATATAGTGCCTTAAACAAAGAAAAGATGCTTAAGTGATCCCATTTTAAGTAGGCCTGCGAACCTGTGCGGTTAGGTGGTTATATAAATGCAAGTTCGTTCTTTAGAAATGCTGGTCGGTGGCAACCTGAGGGGTATAAACATTTACAGTAAATTTCCATCTGTAAAGCCATCATGAATGGGGAGTCCTGATCCCTGCATGACATTTTTTTATCACATAAAAAGAACCTCATTGCAATGGAAATTCTGCACAGAATGCCTGTTCTTAACCCCTCTCTAGTCAGTAGTGTGGAAACATTAATTACAGATCCAAATTTCAACTAAGGCTTCAGTAAGTGTACAGATGTCAATGATATTTGAAATAATATGGCAATTCAGATCAATGCAATTGCTGTAAATACTGTTTTTAGATCAAAGAAAATATATTGAGAAAATGTGTTGCAGAAAGCAATTTTGTCTCTTTTCAGAACTTTGTTTTACTTTTTAAACTTGTTTATTCCTTCATAATCTTTTTCACCCTGGACTCCCTTGGAGAATGAACAAGTGTCCACAAATATCTTTGTGGTTTCTGCTTGTGCCAGTCAATGAAGGGTTCTGAAACATGTTTTGAAGCAATGGCCGAGAATTTTGATATGCAGCGCCCATTTTGCAGGCTTAGAAATAAATTTAATATGTGGTCATGGATCAGAAAAATAGCTAACCATGCTTAGCATAAGTGTATGTTTAATCTGTGTAACCACCTTACTATTACGCAGTATTGGAAGTTTTATGAATTGATGGGGATAGTTATTCCATGGCATTGTCACAATCGCTCTATCATATGTATATTATAGTGTATTAATGAGCATAATCTTGTCCCAAATATAAATCATCTTAGTTTAAGATCTCATCTGAAAGATAAAAGATCCTATTTTAAATAAGCTGGTGGGACTGAGAACTGGTGGAGAAGAAGTACCTGCACTTAGAGAAGTCATCCGCTATATTGGTATAGGCATTAAAAGAGGCATCCAGGGCCCTTGCCTAAAACAAGTAGTCCCTTTGTGTATGCAAACAGGGGGCCTAATGTCCGTTTGAGGCTCCCTTTGTAAAAATTGGGTTGCCTGGAAAGCTGGCTGCATTCAGGATAATGTGGTCTACATGCAGCCTAACCAATGGTCCCTACAGGCCGCCGCCAAAAAGGTAAGTTTAAAAAAAAATTACCTGAAGGTGGAGCTGGGAGGAGCACTCCTGATCCTCCTGGTTCCACATAAAAACTTCAGGCCACTGCCAACCACCGCTCGCCCACCTCCTGATTGGTCCCCCCCCACCCCTGACTAAATATATATACAAACAATTTGTATCCAAATATGTAAAATAAATGCTTGTTTCTATTGTAGTAAAAGTCTGCATGTTTGTAAAGAATTTCAACTTTCGGTTTTGCTTATGGAGCTTTGGTGCCCTCTGTTGAAATTTTTTGTAATCTTATTTTCCCATGGATAAAGGTTGAAAATCAATTTTTAAAAAATTAATAAGAAAGTTGCTAAAATTGTTTTATTCTGCTTTGACAGAAGTATCATAACCACTTTCATCCTTAGTTAGAAATTTAGTTGACGCCTTAACACTATTTCAGATAGGACCCTTAAAAGTGGTAGAGAAAGGAAACTTCTATCCCAACAGTCTTGACTGTATTCAGAACCAGACCCCAGAGATATGTTAACCCACTGCACCACTGATTCCATAGAAGTCTTGACTTCTATTTTCTTAGGTGCTGCAGTCCTTCAGGTTTTAAAACTTCTGTATCCAGGAGTATAAATGTTCAGTGCCATCCTTTTTCTTCTCTCCAATGATGTTGGACCTGCTGTGTAGTTCTCTTTTTATTTTATATTTCCAGCATTTGCATTTTTTTCTCTTTTTCTGTTGTAACTCTTCCTAGAAATTCAACTAAATTACTGTAATTCTGTTTAGAAAATTTAAAATTATGTTGATTTATTTTATCTCCCTCTATATTCCTTTTTAGATGCCAGCACTCAAACAGAGACGACTGGACCACTACTCCATCCCAAAATTGCTTGTGTTTCTGCAGCAGTATCAGACGAGTCAGTGGCAGGTGACAGTGGTGTATATGAAGCAGTCAGAAGGTATACAATACATTCTCCAGGCTGTTCATTTGTTATTGTAGTTGTAAAAAATATTTGCTGCAGTCTTGTTTCTATTTGTGTCCTTGGGGAACCTTGAAACTTGCAGTTTACTGTGTTCCAAAAGGACCACAGTGGATCGGAGCAACATTTTCACCTGATTTTTGACCCAAAAGAGATGAATTCTAAATAAAAAATAAATAAATTGTTAGCAATTAGTTGTTGCAAAAAAAATCTTTCTGTTAACCACAGTTTTACCCCCTTCAATTTTTGGAAAATTAAATACTACTGTGCAAGCATGAACCTCGTTGAAGTTGCTTATTTAATGGGCGTCTTAACTTCGGAATTTTTTAAAAATTCAGTGATCGCCTTGTAGCAGAATTAATACGTTACTATGCTAATTATTTTAAATGTGTCCTTCTGAAATTTGTTGTTTTAATATTGCTATGGTTTGATTCCTTTTTTGTAGTAAATTTTATACCTTATTTATATTGCAGCTTAGTGTAAAGGCAGTCATAGTGTATATTCTAAAATTCTATTTCATTGTTACTAATTCCAAAATAACTCCTTGATTGTCGTGCAGTTTGTTCTTACATGTTATGTTCTAACTCTAGATCGTGTGAGATAGAGGATGTACTTTTTGACGATGATGATATAGAAACACTAGGAGCTTCCCGGCTCCAGATTGGAATGAAGTAAGATTTGTATTCCTCTTAATGTTGGCAAAAAGTTTTATAAATTGCTGGCTACATGAACACTACAACTGAAAGCAACTTCTCAATTATCAAAAGTTCACTTGAATTCTAACCAAAAGAGATGAATTCTAAAAAGGAAATAAAATCTATCCTAAGTATCACTGGAGAGTTATGAATGAAGGGGCAGGAAAACAATTGAAATGTGAATTCAGTGAAAAGTTTGAAAAGCTTAAAGGCCAAGAGAGAGCCATGCTGGCCTTCTCTACACTGGCCAAAGGCTTTGCTTCTGAGCTCAGTAGGATTGAAATGTAGCTTCTTTAGACTTCATTTTTCATAGTGTTTCAGTCATTTGCATTGTGTTTTGGTGAGATGTTTGGTCTTTGCAAAATTTCTTGCTTAACAATGCTTAACCTTTTTTTGCAGATATGATGATAAAAGCAAAAGATTTGCGATATTTATTATTCAGTTGAGCAATCCAGCAGCACTCTCATTACCACAGAACCGTACAGTGTAAGTAGAAGAAAGCTTTATGTAACCTAGTTGTGCATGATTTCATCACCACTTACTGTTATTGCTTTTGTTGCAAATTAAATATTATGAGATAGGGTTAAGCTGATTGAAGTACTGACTCAGTTAGCTGAAAGGGTAGTATTTGTGATGACTTTTTTGGAAAGCGAATACACTTAAAAAGGTTGAATATTATTGAGTTTATTCACACTCCCTATTCCTGGAGAAAACGTAGATTGTTGAATGCCAAAGTTTGTTTTTATACTATTATATGGGTTTGGGAAAAAGAAAAGTAATTTTTTTTTAAAATGTTAAATATGTGATCAGAACCCCTCTTTGGATTAATGTGTTAAACTGCTCACTGCAGGAGCTCCATCTCAAAGCATCAACTACCTTCAGTAGAACAATTTTTGAGTTATAATATGTTCTACATATCTTTCACAATGTATCACAAAAGATATTTGATGCAGCAAATTAGGGGGCAGAATGAATCCATGTACTTGTATTGAGACAATATTAATTTCCAATGTGAAGTACAGTCCACAATTATGGCTGTGATGCAAGCTTGACAAAATTCAGCACTCTACATACATGAGTTAATATCTTGATTTGAATTTCTCACAGACAAACCATTTAAACATTTTTTGTGCCTTAAAATTGCTCCCCATTGTCAGAGGAAACCAACAAAATAGAAGTATTTTTATATGTTTTCATGTAGCTTTGTGTTGATGCAAGAAAAAATAATTAAATAGTCAAAGACAAGCAAAAACAATTCAGTCCATCAAATTCGTCCCTCTGATATTTCAACCCCCTTAATCTAATATCCAGCTAACTGGACCTTAAATTTTGTTAATGCCTTTGACCCCTTTGGTACTCCACTTAGCCACTGTCCCCAGTTTGAGATTATGCCTCTTACAAGTATTTTTGTTTCATATTTTTTGAATCCAATTTCTTATGCAGTCCCACATTCTATCTGGATTCATATAGATTTTATTTTAATTAGTAGTCTTTCATGTAGGACTTTGTCAGGAGTCTTCTAAAAAGTCCAAATGAACTAAAGAATGGATTTTCCATTGTGTCTTGTCAGTAGCACTGATGAGCACAACGTACGGTTTGTGGGGAAGGGGGGCTGGATGATTGAGTTAATAGGTCAACTTTGCACCTGACATATACAAGCCATGTATTTTTAAGCCGTGTTCTGTTGCCTTTGATGGAGAGTCTTAAAACTTGTTTGTGAGAACCTCAGTAGATCTTTTAAAAATTCTGAAAAATAATTGAAATGTGGACGTGGTGCAATTTCATGATCCTTATGTGGAAAATTCGCCGATGTTGAAGGCTCCACAGCTTTAGCCGCTGTACTGCTGGACTTGCAAGTGTGACGGGGATTGTGACAACTAATTTCTCAGATTGGGAAATTCCATTACGTCAGCGTCTACATGCATGACAGGAAATGGTGATAACCAGCTGGTGACATTTAACATTGGAAAGTTCCATAGGAAATGCTTATCAATCTCTAATGTATATAATTGTGTGTGTGTGTGTGTGTGTGTGTGTGTGTATATATAAAAATATGGTATGGCTTTCAGCTGTTTGCTGTAACAAGCTGTGAGGGGTTACAGCAAGTAAGAATAACAGGTATATTTGTTTCTTTTTTTAAGAGGTTGCAGTGCCATTTCTGGAGGAAGAAAGGATAGCATGTATTACCATTACAGTGTGACACAGTAATTTCAATGGACTGGGGTGTAACTCATAATATATCATATATAAATATTAGTTGATGCCCCCCATTGCGTTGCACGTGGTAAGTCAAGGCCAAGTGGAGTTGTCTTGTGGTTAGATGGCATGGATAAGCGGACTAGAACGCACAGACATAATTCAGCCCCATCTTAGTCATAGATTTGTCCTTATCTTTGTATTTCCATTATAAATTTCTATGTCCACATCTAGAATTGTAAACAATTTTACAACACCAAGTTATTGTCCAACGATTTTATTTGAAATTTACAAGCTTTCGGAGGCTTCCTCCTTCCTCAGGTAAATGTTTATTTACCTGAGGAAGCCTCCGAAAGCTTGTAAATTTCAAATAAAATCGTTGGACTATAACTTGGTGTTGTAAAATTGTTTACAATTGTCAACCCCAGTCCATCACCGGCATCTCCACATCACATCTAGAATGGAAGCTGTCTATGTAAACTTGTTATGCTGTAATTGCACCCTCCCGCCATTGGTGGTACTACAGTCAGCCACACCCCCCGCCCCCAGAAACATTACAGAAGTAATTACATTACAGGGCTCATACCAGCCTGTCCTTCGGTCCCATTAGGAAATTTTTGAATTCTTCAGGAGTCCATACCTGGACCCCCAAGGTGAGCCCTACTTCCACCGAAGGACAGGCTGGTATGAGCCCATTGATATTCCGCCAAGCTGGGGACAAGGAAACCCACGATCTGAAACACCCTCAAACCAGATTGTTTCTTTTTCTAGTGCACCCAACACCCAATCTGATTATTTTTTTTTGTGCAGATATATCCGAGTAGCTGTGCTCCCTTGCTCTGAAAATGCAAGCTGTCTCTTCCGCACCAAAGCACTAGTAGCTGCTGAAAACCTGGCATACAATGAAGCCTTTTGGGTCACCATTTCCTTTGGTGCTTTGCGTCAGAAGACTCTGCGAGTTGATGTTTGTTCGGTGGATAAATCTCACCGGGAAGAGTGCTTGGTTGGTAATTGTGTTAAATGATCAAATTTCTTCAGATGTATTTTATACATGGAAAATTGCACTGTTGTTGGGTTTTTTTGAGCTCTAAGTTAGTCAACTTTGAGTTCTTATTGCAGATCAGCCATAACTGATTTTGCATTCTCGCAGGGTAGTCCTTGGACCCAGGAGTTTCTACCCAATATCATTTGGACCAGAAATTGGCCTATCATTTTTTCCATAATTCCAAACTGAAACGTTGTTTCCATTTCGTGGATGTTCACTCAACTGCAAGTAATATGCCTCTCACACAGAGCAATTCTTGACAGAGTTTCATTTCCTGTGATCCAAGAGCAAACCAGTGATTAAGTAGCAGATAGTCCTAACGGATGAATGCATCCTATGTCGCTACCATCATGTAGGAAAGAAGCCCAGTGGGCAGATTAAAGGTTGTTCTTCCTGTTCCATGTCTACTTCCTGAGAATCTCTGGTTTCAATTGATAATTTGGAGCAATCCTCATATATATTAAATAAATATTTAGTGTTTCGTTTTAACTGTAAGACATGATGATGCCTTTGGCTAATTGGTCCTGACAGCTGATGTTATAGTTCCTATACAATGGCCCCCCTTCCTAAATCTGTAACATTTTGGTATGCATATGCATTGTAAGGAGAATGCATGAAGAAGTAGTAAACTTGATTAATTACCTTTATTCCTTTTCATTCTTCAAATTATTTGCATTCTTTATGCACCACAAATTCCATCCATCCCTCTCCAAGGACTGATGTCATGCTAGCCTGGAAAATGATCTCTTCCCCGACCTGTTTAAACATTTTTGTATGCATTTTCTCCAATTCCTTTAATCACACAAATAGTTCAAAAGATAGAAAATAAAGTCGCACTGGTCACCTCTTATTGGTCCAGCATAATATGGTTCTCAGACATTATGGTAGTGAACAGAGGCAGAATCCCACTCCCTTTATAGGAGAGATTGTCCCTCATGGTTAGGGGATCAAATTTTGCAGCAGTTTCACCTGCACTGTGTAGGCTTCAATAATATTGCCTGCAAATAGTATCCTCTTGCCTCATCTTCCTGGAGAATAGGAAGAGGCATAGCATTGAATAACAATACTGGTAAAATAAGTCAGCTGGGTTGGTAACCGAGGCAAGTTGGCAAATACAGAGTGCCAAGGACCATAGATGATGCAGTAACAGACTGAAGATGGTCTACAGACTGTTGTCCTAAAGTTGAAGTTGCTGCCTACCAGTTAAGCTCTAAGCAAATAAGAACTAACTTACCTATTCCTCAATTGTCCTTTACTCAGATGATCTCAAAAGTACAGATCTTTTAGAATGAGACACTCAAACAGATAACTTCCTTGGTACAACAGAAATAGGAATGAAGCATTAATTATTAAATATTATTAATGTATTTTTTTTAGGATTCTCTTCATAAAGTTTCACTTTTACAATGGATATTGATATCAACATTTCCAGTAACTTTCAACTATATCTTGCAATACACTCCTAATGCATGAATGACAATTTATTAAATTTTAACAGGGTGGAGCTCAGATCAGCTTGGCAAATGTGAACAGATCTGGGGAGAGGTCAACACACTGGTACAACCTCCTTAATCTTCATTATCTACAGGAAAAAAGCATGAAGCACAGTGGTCAAAATGAAAATGTTCTTCAATCAGAAACTAACCTCTCCACAAGAGAGAAAAAAGTACGTCATTAACTTAAGTCTTTTAAGGACGGCCTAGCTGTAATGCTAGTGCAGTGAATTTTCAAATAAGAGTCAAATTTTGGATCTCAATTTCTACTGTTCCTGAAGCTCAGGAGTCTCCTCAAAGCAAATTTTACCAGCCTCTGACTGACAGACAGACAGTCATGTAGAGAGACTAAATGAAAAAAATTGGGGGAGATATTTTGATTGGATCCATTGCCTGGATCTGAATCAACATTTAACCACAGTCATTTTAAATCATCCATTTAACGAACAGCATAACAGTACATCAACAATGGGGCCACTTTTCATTCTCGTAGTCCCTTGATTTGGAGCATTAGTGGAACGGTAGAATTTGGGAAATCCAGCTGAACTCCGATCTATGGGATTTTCGCTGGTTTAAGGCCCTGCTCGATCTTCCGGGGGGGGCCTGGGGCAGGTGCCTGAAGCTCTCACCCGAAGCAAGCTGAAGCTTTGTTGTGATGTACATTAGCGCACAGGAAAGAGCACCGTGCCATATTCCAGTCAAGGGCATGCTGTGCACAGAGTCCCCTGCAAGCCAAGGGAAACCTGGCAGAAATAAGGACTTCAGCAGATTTGTAGGTGGGCGGGCAGGCATTTAAAAAGCCCCACACACTTTAAAGGCAAATAAATTGGACCTTTTTAAATACACTTGTAGGTTTTTTTGGAGTTTTTTTCCCCCTCCTAACTGGCATGTAGACACTCATGCGCTTTTGTGTCCAGCTGCTGGTATTTATTTATTTTGCCTTGATCTCCCTTTATTGGTACCAGAAGATTTGCTACCAGGATTCCTTTAAGCTGACATATGTGGAGGAAAGGGGGACCAGCGGAAGGATGCCAGATAGATCAGGCAGCCCGAGACGAATTCTGGGCATTCCCATCCGCACGCAAAATCTGCAGAGAGAGGCCGCTTATCTCACTTTGGCAGATATTATTGCTGGAGGTTCCTTTTCCTAATGATGGCTGCACCTGCACCTTGTGCCATCATAATGAGATTGGAATGCCTGTCTAACCCTTATGCTGGAAGGTTCTTCAGAAGCATCCCAATCACAGCATGCCATGCTTTACTTGATATTGCACAAAAGAAAAATGGTGAGGAACCCACTTGGGAATGACTCTGATAACCTACCTTCTCAGGGTTTAGATCAGCAGAGCAGAAGATGCTACATTCTGCAATCTGCTGCAAAGACATCAGCAGCTACCATGCACCTACAGCTCATACATGTACAGGACAGTAAGCCAGCTGTAGCCTGAAACTTGGCTGCACCTTTTTGCAGGCATGCTGTAATGCCGAGCTATGAGATTGTGCTGTAGAGTGGCACAGAAGAATACCCTCCTCGTAAGCATCTGATGCAGTAGCACCTCAACTTCAGCAACCATCAAAAGACGAGACAAAGTGATGGCCTGCATTGAAATTGCAGACTCGTGCACGCACTTGCAGGCACCTTTCCTTTCATCCTGATCTACTCCTTAATCGTGTATCTCTTCAGCCCTCGCAAAAGGTTGCTAATGGGTTGAAATGCCATTTAAAGCTCTCGGAAGCTTTCTAAATGTTTGATTCCCTCTTTTTAATTGTCCCCAACCATTTAAATTTGATCTGCATGCACTTCCCCTCTCCTACTAGTGGTGTCATCCCTTGACCCACCTGAGTGGTTGTCCTATCTGCTTGTAGCTTTCTACACCTGCTGCTTAGAGCTAGTCATGAGGGAGCATGAGAGGCCAGTTCATAAATGACTCTCTCCTCGTTTTCCTAAATCACCAATATAATTTGCATCCTTCCACTTCTGCTACGGTGGGCACATAAGCGCGTAGCATATTTATGGTATTGAGATGAACGAGTCATAGAATAGTAAATATGAATACATTATTACTTTTTTCCTCAATGCAGACTATGTTTTAAAATGATACATAGTTGCATAAAACACCAAGTAAAAGATTTTGTGCATGTGGCAAAGATCTAAACTACCCTGTCTTTATTCAGCAAGCCTTATGGACCTAACGTTGATTTTTTTTTTGTGTGTGGGATTGATGCAGTTTCACAGACCTGAGACTTAAGTCTTTTTTCCAAGGCTGTACAAGTCAAATAAGTCTGACTGGTCACAATACCATTGGGGAAAAAAAGGTCCTGGTATTTCCAACTTATGATTGTGTTTCTTTTTGTAGGATTCTGTGTCTGTACTCCTAGAACAAACAGCTGCAGAGCTGGAAGCAGTTGAGCGGAGACTAGAAAAAAACAGAAATGTGTTGACTGTAGGAGAAGAATGGTACAGTATTATCAAGTTTAGCAACAAATGTAGATGTTTACTGGCTTGTTTATTTTAAATACAGAATTTTTTAGACATTTTTTTTCTTGTCAATTTCCCCTCCCTGCCCTGAAGGCAATGGTTCCTGTTGAGGTATGGTTCCATAGGCACCAATTGCCCACCGGTACCACAAGCAAATGATCATGATTCAATTCAGTGGGCTTTTTGATCATGGGGGACATCGCAGCTGATCCTAATTTTTTCTTCAGTTAGCATCCCCATGCACACTTTAGCAGGATCTGCTGTATAGCGATCAAAAGTGGGAACTCTGATTTTTTTTTCCACATTTTTCTTGACATCCCTGAACCCAGGGACACAGAGGACCCAATGCCAATCTGTTTGAGATCAGCTAACTGCTCGCAGACCAGGGATCAAAGCTGAAACCTTTCTGGGTAGAAAACAATGGGTGGTTGTTAGGGAAATAATATTGGGTTGGAAGGAAAGACTGTACGGTGTCCCATAAATCAGTATTATGATCACTACTGTTTCTAATTTGCATCAATGACTTGGATTCAGAAACCTACGCAAATTGTTCAAGTTTGCAGATTTAACCAAACTAACTATGGCAGTGCAATCAATGGAGTGATCTCGGAAATAAAATGATTTAGGCAGAAGATGTAAGTGGATGGATGAACTGTAATGCAGACATGTGTGGAGTATTGCACATATGAAGAGTAAATGGGTGACAGGCTCCATTAATGGTTTGAAATAGGTCGCTTTCAACTTCATCTTAACTATGAGTGTTAGTAGACTCAGTGCTCAACACATCCAATCAATGCAGAGCGACCATCAACAAAGCCAATAAAATGCTGAACTATAGCCAAAGCAGAAGAAGTCATGATCAAACTGCACAGTGCTCAGGTCAGATGACACTTTGAGTACTGTGTCTAGGTCTGGTCACCATAATACAAGCGGAATATTTAAGTGCTGGAAGCAATGCCAAGAAGAACTGTGAGGCAGATTCCAAATGTCAGAGATCTAAATTAAGAGAAAAGAGTGTAGGAACTTAGGCTTTTGAGCTTTGACTGGATATGTCCAAGAAGCGATGGACATTGAGATATATAAGTTAATAGTGTGGTAAAGGTAAATCTGGAAAATTTCTTAAAACTAAATTGCAAGGGGACACAGGTTTAAACTAGTTAATGATGTATTCCAGGTGTGCATCAACGCTCACATGGAAATCTGGGGGGAAAATAATGGGCCCGTAGTGCCTTATTTTCCATCCAGTAAATTAAATGGAGTGCATGACCTTGGAATCAGTCATGAAGAATGATTAAGTGGATGAGACATTACCGCAGGCCCGTCTGCCCCCTCAGGTGGACGTAAAAGATCCCATGGCACTAGTTCGAAGAATACTGGGGAGTTCTCCCTGGTGTCCTAGCCAATATTTATCTCTCAATCAACATCAGTAAAACAGATTATCTAGTCATTGTCATATTGCTGTTTGTGGGACCTTGCTGTGCGCAAGTTGGCTGCTGCGTTGCCTACATTTCATAAGTACTTAATTGGCGGTGAAGCACTTTGGGACTTCTGAAGTCTTGAAAGGTGCTGTATGAATGCAAGTCTATTGCCCTGTGTGAGAGACATATCAAGGGCAGATTTTCAACTCGCTGCCTGGGTTTAAAATTGGTGTTGGGTTGTGAAATCAATGGAAATTAAAATCAGGCAGTTTCTGTAATGGGCGGCCAATGCCAGTTTTACATCTGGGTGGTAAGTTGAAAATATGTCCTGAAATAGTTTGCGTATGGGCAAATAAAATTTAGCTCTGCCTGATTCGGTATTTGATATTACAAAATTTCCTTATCTAATCTACATTTTCCAATGTAGCATTTTCCCATTGATTGTTTTATAAGTAAGCAAATAGTGAGGCTCTAAATGTAACAAAAAATGCCACATAAGATAATATTAAAAATCTAGGTAGAGACTGACCCATGGGGCTCGATTTTAGCGTCTGGTTTCCTGCGGGTTTCCAGCAGGGGGGCCCCGAAAATCCCGATATCCAGTCACGTGACCGGATCGCGCCGAGATCCCGGCCACTTCCGGGTGCCGCGCTGACGTGCGAGGCTGCGTGCGCAGGCCCCGCTGGTGGGAATCCCGCCGGCAATTAAAGCCAGCGGGGTTCCACTTGAGTGTACTTACCTTGCTTGTTGAGGTCATTAAATGAGCTGAAGCAGCTGTCAAACCAGGAAGTGTGGGATTTTAGCTTCAAGGCAGTGAGTTTCACACACTGGGGGAAACAGTCTCCCTTCAACCGGTCGTGTTCCAGTCAGCAGCCTGTGGCAGCTGCCAAGGTGCACTCCACAGCAGGTGGGAGAGCCCTCACCCACGCAGGAGTCCACCGCGTCACGTAGGGCAACCCCTGCCCTCCACCATCCCCCGCCAAGCCAGAGGACAGACAGACGTGAAACCGCAGCCCCAGTGCGAGGAACCACCTACCTACCCTGCACAACCCCTCAGACCAACACCTGCCAGATGGGTGGTGCGTTGACATCCTCGGAGGACGAACAGCATGACCAGCCCCAGCAGCCTCACAGTCCACGCCGTCCACCTCTGACACGTGGAGCTCCACAACAGAGTGCTGTGACACATCCACCTGTACAGCAGGAGGGAGGGCTACCGCAGAGAGAGACGCGTCGCAGAGGGCACTACCCTCCGCACAGGGTCCACAGACCGAGGCGCAGCTCCCCGGACCTCTCTGAGCAGCAGTGCACACGGAGGCGCAGATTCACTCGACATGTAGTCGTGGAGATCTGCAGGCTCTTTCATGCCGAGCTGCTCCTGGCTGGCCCCAGCACCATCTGCTTACCTGTCGCTGCCAAAGTCACCGCTGCCCTCCACAACTTCTCCTCCGCATCCTTCCAGGGTGCAGCCGGGTACACCGCCGATGTCTCTCAGTCGTCTGCGCGGAAGAGCCCTGCAAATACACCTGCACCTACTCTGCAGTAACACAATGGGTGGCATCAGTGGTGGGTCCTCATAGTGATACCCAGGAGCGGGCATTATTGCACACAACAGACAGGATTCGCGGAGACATGGCAGTGGTGGTGCCAATATAATGTGTGATGTTTGTTGCTCTGAAATTCAATATAGGTAACACCCATGGTAAACCCTCAGACACCCTTGTGCATCCCCTTCATGCTCACGACACGTTTGCCGTACGCTGCCTACTGCACATATGCGATGCATGCCCTGTGGCTGCAGCACAGGTGGTGGCAGGTTGAGTGAGGCTGGCCGTGAGAGAGATGCACGAGAGGGTGAGTATGGGATAGAGCCATGAGATTGTATGAGGATTGGGTTGCGTGTTAGTGGCAGGTGAGTACTGGCGAGGTGAGTAGGTGCAGGTAAGATGAGGATGGGGTTTGAGTGGGTATGAGGGAGGATGGGGTTTGAGTGGGTATGAGGGGTGATGTGACAGAGTAGTGTTGGCGGTGCCGATGGAGATGTGGGGTGGGGGCAGTGTTGTGGCAGACGGAGTGTAGGGGAAAGACTACGTGTTCTCACTGTGGCTGACCTACTGAGGTCATTGGAGCGCCTCCTGCACTGTATGCAGGTGGTCAATATGTTGGTGGTGCAGGTGACCCCCTCTGCCACCTCGAGCCAGGCCTTCTTGGTGGCAGAGGCAGGCCGCTTCCTCCCGCCCGCCGGGTGGAAGATCTCTGTCCTCCCCCCTCCTCCTCACCCCATCTGATGATACCTGGGGTGAGGCATCATTAAACTGGGAGCAGCCTTCCCCCTGGGCTGCTCCATGCTGTAATTTGTTCCATTGGTTGCAGCATCTGTCAGTGGAGGACTGCCCCTTTAAGTAGAGAGCCTCCAGCTGACAGATCGTACTGCGCATGCGCAGCCCGCCCGACGCGCAGACCAGCAGCGCGGAGCCCGGAGGAGCAGGTAAGTGATTCCAATTAGTGCATTGCCTGCTACGATCGTGCGGGCAACCCACTAATTTCACCGGGCGCGGAGGCCACGTACCCGAAACCCAACCCGCCGGAAACCCGCAGGCCTGCTAAAATCAGGCCCATGTTGTCTCTTCTCATCTGGCTTAATTGCTTCCCCTAATGGGTTAATCAAAGAGGTGATTCAGGATGATTTGGATATGTTCATCAATTGCCATCCAGCCTTCCTAGCTTAAATGGACAATATGCATTTAATGAGATAACTTTCTAATTTTTTAAATGGCAATATAAGCCTGCTTATCATTTCAGTATGTTTATCCCTAGCATTCCCCACAAATGAGTTTTCTAAGTTTAGCTGATATTTTCTACAGATGCCAAGCACTGCCAAGGTGCATACAAAAAGGGAAAGAATGAAGTGGGCACGTAGCTGAACCAGGAAACAGATAATTTGCCTTTCCTCGTGGTTGGGAGTAAGAAAGGGAGAGCCAAAGGTGGGAGCGTTTATTACAAAAATAACGAAGCTATATATGCATTAAAAAATGTAGTTAGTACAGTTTTTTTGCTTACAGGCAAAGTGTGCCAGTGGAGGAAGGTGACTGCAGTGAGAAAGAAGTGGCAGAGGAGGAAGAAGAATGCAATGAAGGAATACCATGGGAAAATGAAGACAATGCTGAGAATGCCAATGAGCAGACTGACAATCAGTCAGCGCTCACAGCAGGAGTTGCAGTGAAGGTGAATGTTTGCAGGAAATCTAATGGATCTATCTAGTTACTCTACATGAATTATTCAGGATTACAATTGCTGCCATTTAGAGAGAGCCCGAGGCACAGGTTGAAATTTGAAATTTGTGATGTATTATGGGTCACAGAATTTGGGTTAATGGAATTAAATGATTGGGGGCTAATGGATGAACTTGTTTTGAGAGAAGAAACTAAAAGAAGAGAGAAAATATAATCTATTTTAGATGGGGCTTGTTGCAGTTTAAGTTTAATGTTACAGAATAAAGCTACTGCTAACATTTGAGTAGCCTTCTTTCTGTTACATTAATATTTAATTCAGGATTACAGTGCACAAGCTACTGACCATTTATTTCCCTGTACCTAAGGGTTACTGTTGCCTTTTTAGTTATATTTACTATTGAGTGATGTGCCTAAAATGTATTAGTGGGTATGTGAAATATTTTAACACTTCCACTTGAACTGTGAAGTACACCCAAGCACAATAAGTGTAATTTTGTTCTTTCAAACCTGGGTGTTGTCAGGAGAGAGCATTTTATGCTATTAAACACCAGGTTTGGGTCCTGATGGTTAGAGACCTGTCGCCTGTAATGTGAGCAAGTTAATGTGATGGATTAAGGGCATCACACAAATGAGCATATTTTCTCCAGTCACGAATGTGAAGCACATTAATGTCTTGATCAAAATATACCAAAAGCAGTGTATTGACACAACATTGAAATACATTGCTTCAAGTTACTTTTTTTCCCTATACTGTATTGGTATGAAAACCAAACTGATTAGTAACAAGATTGTACATCACTACTGTTATGCAAATTGGTTGGGTTATGAATGTATTATCTCCACAGGTCGATAAAGAGACTAACACAGAGCAGGCTTTGGCAGCAACTTCTGCAGTGCGCCCAAAGGATAGAAGACCCCATACTACTCAGCAGAGCCCATTTGTGAGAGGCAATGCTATTATTCGTTCAAAAACCTTCTCTCCAGGTGCACAGAATCCGTATGTATGCAGGGTAAGAATTGATCCTGTTGGATTTTGTTCTTAAAACGTTCATATCTATTGCTAGTCAAACTCCCATGGCATTGCACATGAGTAGTCAATTTTAATTATTTAGGTCCAGCAGGGTTTGAGGGTGGGGGATAATGGAACCAATGTGGGGAGCACAGAAGATGGAAGGATTGTGAGGGGGGGGGTGGCGGGAGTGGGAGAGGAAGTGAGGCAGATTTCAGAAAGAGGAAGGGAGGGAGAAGATTGTAGATGGCTGGTGGGGAGAGAGGAACAGTGCTGAGGAAGGGGAATTCAGATGTGGGATGTAGGGAGGTTAAGACAGAGAACAGCCAGCCATTGGGGAAATGAAATACAGCCAGTGGGGATTGCTGTGGGTGCAAAATGTATTGATGAGGGGGCAGGTTACTGTAAAAGGAGAAATGAAGTAGAGTAGAGGTAGCCTGTGAGGGGGAACTGCAGCCATTGGGGAAGGGGATTGTAGGGATTGGCAGTTAGTGAGTGGGAATGGGAAATGCACGCAACTGTGAATGAATGGGGGTTGAATGCAATTTACTGCTAGGAGGTTTTCAGCTTCTGCCCCCACAGAGCTGATTCCTTCCCTCGTCCTTGCCTATGTTCTCATCCTCCTCTTCCTTTCCCATCCTTCATCCCTCCCAGCACTTCTCCCCCCTCACGCTCACTCCCCCCTCACGCTCACTCCCCCCTCACGCTCACTCCCCCCTCACGCTCACTCCCCCCCTCACGCTCACTCCCCCCCTCACGCTCACTCCCCCCCTCACGCTCACTCCCCCCCTCACGCTCACTCCCCCCCTCACGCTCACTCCCCCCCTCACGCTCACTCCCCCCCTCACGCTCACTCCCCCCCTCACGCTCACTCCCCCCCTCACGCTCACTCCCCCCCTCACGCTCACTCCCCCCCTCACGCTCACTCCCCCCCTCACGCTCACTCCCCCCCTCACGCTCACTCCCCCCCTCACGCTCACTCCCCCCCTCACGCTCACTCCCCCCCTCACGCTCACTCCCCCCCTCACGCTCACTCCCCCCCTCACGCTCACTCCCCCCCTCACGCTCACTCCCCCCCTCACGCTCACTCCCCCCCTCACGCTCACTCCCCCCCTCACGCTCACTCCCCCCCTCACGCTCACTCCCCCCCTCACGCTCACTCCCCCCCTCACGCTCACTCCCCCCCTCACGCTCACTCCCCCCCTCACGCTCACTCCCCCCCTCACGCTCACTCCCCCCCTCACGCTCACTCCCCCCCTCACGCTCACTCCCCCCCTCACGCTCACTCCCCCCCTCACGCTCACTCCCCCCCTCACGCTCACTCCCCCCCTCACGCTCACTCCCCCCCTCACGCTCACTCCCCCCCTCACGCTCACTCCCCCCCTCACGCTCACTCCCCCCCTCACGCTCACTCCCCCCCTCACGCTCACTCCCCCCCTCACGCTCACTCCCCCCCTCACGCTCACTCCCCCCCTCACGCTCACTCCCCCCCTCACGCTCACTCCCCCCCTCACGCTCACTCCCCCCCTCACGCTCACTCCCCCCCTCACGCTCACTCCCCCCCTCACGCTCACTCCCCCCCTCACGCTCACTCCCCCCCTCACGCTCACTCCCCCCCTCACGCTCACTCCCCCCCTCACGCTCACTCCCCCCCTCACGCTCACTCCCCCCCTCACGCTCACTCCCCCCCTCACGCTCACTCCCCCCCTCACGCTCACTCCCCCCCTCACGCTCACTCCCCCCCTCACGCTCACTCCCCCCCTCACGCTCACTCCCCCCCTCACGCTCACTCCCCCCCTCACGCTCACTCCCCCCCTCACGCTCACTCCCCCCCTCACGCTCACTCCCCCCCTCACGCTCACTCCCCCCCTCACGCTCACTCCCCCCCTCACGCTCACTCCCCCCCTCACGCTCACTCCCCCCCTCACGCTCACTCCCCCCCTCACGCTCACTCCCCCCCTCACGCTCACTCCCCCCCTCACGCTCACTCCCCCCCTCACGCTCACTCCCCCCCTCACGCTCACTCCCCCCCTCACGCTCACTCCCCCCCTCACGCTCACTCCCCCCCTCACGCTCACTCCCCCCCTCACGCTCACTCCCCCCCTCACGCTCACTCCCCCCCTCACGCTCACTCCCCCCCTCACGCTCACTCCCCCCCTCACGCTCACTCCCCCCCTCACGCTCACTCCCCCCCTCACGCTCACTCCCCCCCTCACGCTCACTCCCCCCCTCACGCTCACTCCCCCCCTCACGCTCACTCCCCCCCTCACGCTCACTCCCCCCCTCACGCTCACTCCCCCCCTCACGCTCACTCCCCCCCTCACGCTCACTCCCCCCCTCACGCTCACTCCCCCCCTCACGCTCACTCCCCCCCTCACGCTCACTCCCCCCCTCACGCTCACTCCCCCCCTCACGCTCACTCCCCCCCTCACGCTCACTCCCCCCCTCACGCTCACTCCCCCCCTCACGCTCACTCCCCCCCTCACGCTCACTCCCCCCCTCACGCTCACTCCCCCCCTCACGCTCACTCCCCCCCTCACGCTCACTCCCCCCCTCACGCTCACTCCCCCCCTCACGCTCACTCCCCCCCTCACGCTCACTCCCCCCCTCACGCTCACTCCCCCCCTCACGCTCACTCCCCCCCTCACGCTCACTCCCCCCCTCACGCTCACTCCCCCCCTCACGCTCACTCCCCCCCTCACGCTCACTCCCCCCCTCACGCTCACTCCCCCCCTCACGCTCACTCCCCCCCTCACGCTCACTCCCCCCCTCACGCTCACTCCCCCCCCTCACGCTCACTCCCCCCCCTCACGCTCACTCCCCCCCCTCACGCTCACTCCCCCCCCTCACGCTCACTCTCCCCCCCTCACGCTCACTCTCCCCCCTCACGCTCACTCCCCCCCCTCACGCTCACTCCCCCCCCTCACGCTCACTCCCCCCCCTCACGCTCACTCCCCCCCCTCACGCTCACTCCCCCCCCTCACGCTCACTCCCCCCCCTCACGCTCACTCCCCCCCCTCACGCTCACTCCCCCCCCTCACGCTCACTCCCCCCCCTCACGCTCACTCCCCCCCCTCACGCTCACTCCCCCCCCTCACGCTCACTCCCCCCCCCTCACGCTCACTCCCCCCCTCACGCTCACTCCCCCCCTCACGCTCACTCCCCCCCTCACGCTCACTCCCCCCCTCACGCTCACTCCCCCCCTCACGCTCACTCCCCCCCTCACGCTCACTCCCCCCCTCACGCTCACTCCCCCCCTCACGCTCACTCCCCCCCTCACGCTCACTCCCCCCCTCACGCTCACTCCCCCCCTCACGCTCACTCCCCCCCTCACGCTCACTCCCCCCCTCACGCTCACTCCCCCCCTCACGCTCACTCCCCCCCCTCACGCTCACTCCCCCCCCTCACGCTCACTCCCCCCCCTCACGCTCACTCCCCCCCCTCACGCTCACTCCCCCCCCTCACGCTCACTCCCCCCCCTCACGCTCACTCCCCCCCCTCACGCTCACTCCCCCCCCTCACGCTCACTCCCCCCCCTCACGCTCACTCCCCCCCCTCACGCTCACTCCCCCCCTCACGCTCACTCCCCCCCTCACGCTCACTCCCCCCCTCACGCTCACTCCCCCCCTCACGCTCACTCCCCCCCTCACGCTCACTCCCCCCCTCACGCTCACTCCCCCCCTCACGCTCACTCCCCCCCTCACGCTCACTCCCCCCCTCACGCTCACTCCCCCCCTCACGCTCACTCCCCCCCTCACGCTCACTCCCCCCCTCACGCTCACTCCCCCTCTCACGCTCACTCCCCCTCTCACGCTCACTCCCCCTCTCACGCTCACTCCCCCCCTCACGCTCACTCCCCCCCTCACGCTCACTCCCCCCCTCACGCTCACTCCCCCCCTCACGCTCACTCCCCCCCTCACGCTCACTCCCCCCCTCACGCTCACTCCCCCCCTCACGCTCACTCCCCCCCTCACGCTCACTCCCCCCCTCACGCTCACTCCCCCCCTCACGCTCACTCCCCCCCTCACGCTCACTCCCCCCCTCACGCTCACTCCCCCCCTCACGCTCACTCCCCCCCTCACGCTCACTCCCCCCCCTCACGCTCACTCCCCCCCCTCACGCTCACTCCCCCCCTCACGCTCACTCCCCCCCTCACGCTCACTCCCCCCCTCACGCTCACTCCCCCCCTCACGCTCACTCCCCCCCTCACGCTCACTCCCCCCCTCACGCTCACTCCCCCCCTCACGCTCACTCCCCCCCTCACGCTCACTCCCCCCCTCACGCTCACTCCCCCCCTCACGCTCACTCCCCCCCTCACGCTCACTCCCCCCCTCACTCCCCCCCTATCCCTGTCCCCCTTGACTGTCTGTCTGTGGTGAACATGGTCAGCACTTTCAGCTCCTTTTTCTTCTGAAGAGCAGCAGTGACACGACAAAATACAGGCGTTTGTTATTGGTAGCCGTATGATCGTCCAGCTAGCAGGGTCTTTTTCATCCACTGCAGCCCATCTCATCTATGCAGTGTGACTCATGTTATGCTTCCTTCTCAAACTTACTAACTGCATTCTTCAACTTATGTATAACTGTGCTGATGCTTGCAAATGTAGGTGAGTGGTAAATAGTGAGGAGGATAGCCTCAGTCTGCAGGACGATATAGATGGGTTGGTCAGATGGGCGGAACAGTGGCAAATGGAATTTAACCCGGAAAAGTGCGAGGTGATGCACTTTGGAGGGACTAACAAGGCAAGGGAATACACAATGAATGGGAGGACCCTAGGCAAGACAGAGGGTCAGAGGGATCTTGGTGTGCAAGTTCACAGATCCCTGAAGGCGGCGGAACAGGGAGATAAGGTGGTAAAGAAGGCATATGGGTTATTTGCCGAGGCACAGAATATAAGAGCAAGGAGGTTATGATGGAGCTGTATAAAACACTGGTTAGGCCACAGCTGGAGTACTGTGTGCAGTTCTGGTCGCCACATTACAGGAAGGATGTGATCGCTTTGGAGAGGGTGCAGAGGAGATTCACCAGGATGTTACCAGGGCTGGAGCGCTTCAGCTATGAAGAGAGACTGGGAAGATTGGGTTTGTTTTCCTTGGAGCAGAGGAGGCTGAGGGGGGACATGATTGAGGTGTACAAAATTATGAGGGGCACAGATAGGATGGATACTAAGGAGCTTTTTCCCTTCGTTGAGGGTTCTATAACAAGGGGACATAGATTCAAGGTAAAAGGCGGGAGGTTTAGAGGGGATTTGAGAAAGAACTTTTTCACCCAGAGGGTGGTTGGAGTCTGGAACTCACTGCCTGAAAGGGTTGTGGAGGCAGGAACCCTCACAACATTCAAGAAGCATTTGGATGAGCACTTGAAATGCCATAGCATACAAGGCTACGGACCAAATGCTGGAATATGGGATTAGAGTAGACAGGGCTGATGGCCGGCGCGGACACGATGGCCCGAAGGGCCTCTATCCGTGCTCTATGACTCTATGACTCTCTATGCTTGTCGTGCTGTTTTGTTTTGAATCCTGCTTTTCCAGGTCAGCAATGGCAGAAAAATAGCCATCGTTACAATGTTGGCTGCAAGGGATACATTCAAACAGAACCTGTCTTGCAATATACTGTGTGATATTTGTGTCCTTGTGTGTGTGCCTGTGTAACATGTAGGGAATTTAGGGTCTTTCCTAGAGGTTTGTGGACCTGAACGATAGTTCAGACAAAGAAAGCCACCTGACACGATAGTTTTGTGAATCAAAGTGATTCTATATTTAATGAGTCAAAAAGAGCCCATAGCAAGCATGAAGCAACTCAATCAATACTCTACCCGATAATACAAGTGGGGATTTGCAACGTTCTTTATTTAATGATTTAAAAGAGCACATAAGCAGGCATGAAGCAAAGTGAGCAAATAGCATATACAACCTTATGCATCAAAGCAGCTGCCTAGGTCTAGAAGTAGGGTGTCAATTGCTGCAGTAACAGGTGCGTCGTTGAGAGATGTGTTGTGTGATGTGTCAGGTTCTTCTCGTCAAGGTTTGTCTTTTCATCAAAGTTTAGAGACAAAGTGGTTTGGTCAAAGCTCAGAATCCAAGTCTTTTTGTCAAAGTTTAGAAACAAAGTCTCATTGGCGGAGCTCATACTGCAGTCGTTAACTCTTGAAGCTTCTTCCAGCTTCTCCGATGTTGTCTGTTGTTTCGACTGCTACGATGTCTTACCTTTATATGCTTTTGCAAATGGGTTGTGAACCAAGTTACGAGAAGGCCCAATTTGTCCATAGCATTAAGTTGGACGGCTGGTTGGACCTCTCATGGATTGTACGAGCCCCTTATATCCTCCCCTCTGCAGGAAGCCAGGTGTCCTCTTATCTTTGTCCTTCGCAGCTGTTGTGGACATTGAAAACCTTCTGGAAGCTTCTCCTTATCAGTTGTTATTGAAAGTTGCAGCCTGTTTACAGCTTCTGTTCGGTATTGCTCCTGCAGTGTTAAACTGATGTCCAACTGTTCAATTTAAACGGTTTGCACTTTGCTGTTTTGCAGTTGTGCATTTATACTGTAATGTCCAGGACAAGTTAACCCTTGCTTTCAAATGTACTGT
Organism: Heptranchias perlo; assembly: GCF_035084215.1. Lineage (NCBI taxonomy): Eukaryota > Metazoa > Chordata > Chondrichthyes > Hexanchiformes > Hexanchidae > Heptranchias > Heptranchias perlo. The sequence continues at coordinate 22,507,237 of NC_090338.1, forward strand.
AAATGTACTATCCAAGTGAATGTCCAAATCCTTAAAGGGACAGGTTGACCCTTTATGTTGAATTGTTCAAAAGAGGATTCTTGCATCCTTCTCTAGTTAGTTTGACCCAATGTCCAAAATCCTTACAAGCAGTGATTGTGGAGAGGTATAAGACATAAGAGCAGGATGACACTAGCTCTGGGCTTAGGAGAGTAGGACTGTGGCTACACCATTCCCTACTACTTTTGTGCTCTTAAATGTGATTAAGTCCAGTGTGGCCACCTCCAGTGGAGTTAAAGGTTTATGATTTTTGCATCCATCTCCAGTTAGGATCTGTTCCCTTGTATTATGTGCCACCCATCCTGTTATGCATAAGTATTCTTGAGATATTGTCAGTTGAAGGAGCATAAATGTAGTGATAGACTTGTGAACAACCTGGGTGTTAGTAAATGATAATACTTCTTGCAGCTAGGTTTTGTTACTATGATTTGATGTGTGAATCTCTGGGCAGATGTCCATATGGCACAGTTTTCAATTGTGAGTTACAGCTTGAGCATGTAGCCATATAACCACCCCTATGCATGAAATGCTATGAAAGAGCAGTAAATGTGCAATAGGTTGACCGGCAGGGGAATGTTTGTCTTGCGGGGGCCCCACACACAGGTTCGGTTTGGGGCCATACGTTTTGATAGACAATACTAAATATTACCAACTTAATCTGGTGCCAAATCAGCATACATACATCATGAAAAGGCATGTTTTCTATAGGTAATCCAAAAATAGCTGACAACATGAAAAGTGATTGTAACCGCAATAGTAAATGATATCAAACGATTATAAAGGTCTTGAAAGTGGGAACAAAAAATGTATGTGACAAGAAAATGGGTGATTTTGTTAAAGATTTAAATATGCTTTTATGAGACCATTAAATGACTGTTTTATAATTTGATTTTATAATTGGAGTTCCCAAGGTAATATTTTGAACAGTGGATTGGTTTCAGCACTCTGATTCCACTATGTTAGGTTGATTGTTGACTCAACATATTGATTGCGCAGTTTCATTCATAGTAGGAAATGGGGCTGGTATTATGTCTAGATTAGGACAATTATTATCAGGATCAATGATTATCAGGACAAGTTGATAAGGCTGTTTTAAAAAAAAAAGCATATGGGATCCTGGGCTTTATTAATAGAGGTATAGAGTACAAAAGTGGGGAAGTTATGCCAAACCTTTAGAAAACGCTGGTTAGGCCACAGCTTGGAGTATTGTGTTCAATTTTGGGCACCACACTTTAGAAAGCATGACAAGACTTTAGAGTGGGTGCAAAAGAAATTTACTAGAATGGTACCAGGAATGAGGGACTTCAGTTATGTGGAGAGACTGGAGAAAGTGGGGTTGTTCTCCTTAGAACAGAGAAGGTTAAAGGGAGATTTGTTCAAAATCATGAATGGCTATGATCAAGTAAATAAGGAGAAACTGTTTCCAGTGACCAGAGGACACAGATTTAAGGTGATTAACAAACAAGCCAGAAGCGACATGAGGAAACATTTTTTTACGCAGCGAGTAGGTTAATGATCTGGAATGCACTGTCTGAAAGGGTGGTGGAAGCAGATTCAATAATACCTTTCAAAGGGGAATTAGATAAATACTTGAAGGGAAAAAATTTATAGGGCTATGGGGAAAGAGCAGGAAAATAGGATTAATTGGATAGCTCTTTCAAAGAGCTGGCACAGGCACGATGGGCCAAATGGCCTCCTCCTGTGCTGTACCTGCTATGATATCGGGTTCAGAATTCCTTTATTCTAACCACCATTTTGGTTTCTGAATAAATGTAAGCATTTGGAGCCAGTTTGCTACCATTTGAAGACTAGGTCTGATTCTTGGACAGATTCTGCCAGTTTGAGTTAAGAACCTGCACAGCTTTCTACACTGATCCTGCAAACACAGATCTGCCTCCCATGTACGCTCTCCACGATTTCCCTCTCTGTCCTTCCTCTCCTCTAATTGACCCTCGCATCTTCTTTGTGGAAAGATAACACACTGTCACCAAATCACAGTTAGACACAGCATCTGTCTGTCGGGGCAAGTCAGCGCATTGCTACAATGGATTGGATGCTTGGGCTGCCCGTGTAAAAGCAGCCAGTGGATCTTCTCCCTACCCTCCCAGCTAATATGGCAGGGTGATTGAGACTAACGGTAATAGTGCTCCAGTAGAAGGTAAACGGAGAGTTGGGACAGAGCCATTTTCATTATGATCGGCTTCCGTTTATGGATTGGAAACAGTTCTCCAGTTCCTAGAATAACATATGTGAGTGCCACGGGCCCCTGACTAACTCGGGGTTCCATCCAATTGTACAAGTTGCATGGACCTAACACCGCTCCTATTTAGAGGCAAAACTTTGTAACGTCAATCTTGAGCTAGATACCTGGTACTTGGCACTTTTGGACCATCTTACCTTGCCAGGTTTCTTAAAAGTATGTCATCTCTTTCTGCACTATTCTGGGTTCTACAAGTACGGCACAAGTGTTGAGCCTAGCCATCCTACCAGTCATGATGTACTATCAATGTATGGGAAGTGCCATAAAATGCCAATCCATCTCTCGTCCAGCAGCATGTTCACTGTGCTAACTGTCAAATGGGGTCGGTTCCCTTGCTTTTGGACTACCACTCTTCACACATCCACCCACAGTGTAGTTTTGGAAAACTGTTTTAAAGGCTGAAAGAATTTTGCCTCCTGTGTGGCCACTTAACTAGTCGGCGCACCTCTTTAAATCTTCACAGCCACTCAAACGAGGTTAAATCTCCTTGCTCAATATGTGCTTTGCGGCGAGATAGATATGGTGCTAGCAACACTGCATTGGGATCACGTAATCATTTCTATATCCCATCTGTCTATAAAAAGGCATCTAATTCCCTCTTCACTATATTTTGTACAATTCATTATTGTGGCCCTCCTTGGAAACATTTTATACCTCTATTACAGAATGCAAAAGATCTGCATTACTTCGAATATCTTAATATTTACTTGGTGTTCTGCAGGATTTGAAGCCATAGTGAACATTTGCCTTGATCAACTTAGTTAACCTGTTCAAGGTGACCTAATTTAAGTTTTCAAATTTGTGAAGTCTGTTTTTCCAACTCTGAATTTTTTGTTAAAAGCTATCATAACTTGAATTCTTAATACCTGAAACATCTTCGTTCCTTGCCTTTGTATCCTCTTGAGCAATAATCTTTAACACATTTACTAAGAAACGTTTTTTTGGGATCAATATGTTCTTTTTCTTAGGAAATCTGTCGATTTTGTGCTTAATCAGCACATTCCAAAACATCAGCAATTCAATCCAAATAAAAAAATTGCAATATATAGTTTACATGAAAGTGATTAGAGAGAGAAGTGAGGGGAGGGTTTAGGAAGGAGGTTCCAGGGAGTAGGACCATTGTTGCTGGAGAAAAGCCAGCAGTATATAGTCTATATTTAATGTGCTGACCATGAAAAAAGGTACTAAAAGGTTTGGTCCTTTGGAATTCTGTGCTTAGATCAAGTATGAGCTTCCCTGGAGTTGATTGTGCTGTGACAGCCCTATTGTAAAGCAATAGAGCAAGTGTCAAGTGAGCAATCTCTTTGTTGAATGTTGCTAATACTTAAATAACAATGATGTTCTTTTTCAGTTAAATCGAAGTGATAGTGACAGCTCAACATTATCCAAGAGGTCCCCCTTTGTTCGGAATGCCATGGAACGGCGCAGTTTGCGAATGAAAATGGTAAGGAATAAAATAAGAGCATTTCTTATAGGGAAGTAAACCCTTGCCAGTTTTAGAATATTATATCTACATGATATTTTTTTTAATCTAAACAGTTCAGCTATAAAATAAATGCAATATAGTTAATGAATTGTATTGTCAGCTTCTACAACAACATGCATTTATGCAAATGCCTTTAACAGAAAAATATCCCAAAGTATTTCACAGAGGAAGGGAGGAACAGATAATAAACCTTTTGGCGGAGAGTTAGAAGAAGTGACTGAAGGCTTGGTGAAAGAGATGGGTTTTCAGGAGGTTTTTAAAGGTTGTGAGAAATAGGAGAGAGCACTTAGAGAGTAGGGCCAAGACAGCAGAAGATTTTGCCACATGGTGCAGGGATATGCACAGAAGGGCACAATCAGAGGATAGGAAAGGAGACAGGATTGAAAAGATGGAGTGGAGCAAAGCTGTGGATAGATTTGTAGATGAGGATTTTAAATGTAATACTTTGAAGTTTGTAGAGGCTGATGATCTTGAGGCTCTGGAGCAGGGCGTTGGAGAGATCGAATCTGGAGATGATAATCATGTGAATAATGGTTTCAGAAGTACTGGGGGTTATTTGGGGATGAAGATGAGGGATGATACAAAGGTGGAAGAAAGCAGTTTTGGTGATGGATAGGTTGTGGAGCTTGAAATCCTTCTCTGGATTGAACAGGATGCTGAGATTCCACATGGTCTTGTTCAGTCTGAGTGAGGGGCCTGGAAGAGGACAGAGTCAGTGGCTGGAGTTTATTCATGGATTTGTCCAATAACTATTCTTCACACCCTCCTAGACATCTGTTTTGAGTAATTTTATCTGAAGGAACAGATACACTTATTTTGTTGTGTTAACAGAGCCTTGTCCATCAGTAGAACTCTTTGTGTGTCACCCGAATCTGCAGGGGAAGATACAGCAACGTATTAAGTATGTAGCATAAAGTTGCTTTAAGTGTTTTTCATAAGAATCTCACTTTTTGGATAGAATGCTTGGATTTATAATGGAGTAACAATGTGAATATAATAGTATGGGAAGACTTGTGGTGGCAAAGCATTTTGAATGTCCAGTATACTGGGACTCAGTTCTGCTGCCACAGTTTATATATGGGTTCATATTTTCAGTTCCTATTTACAATTCATAACACACTGTGATCACTTATTTTTTAAAAAAACACACAAAAAACTTCCTTTGTAACTGATTTTTTAAGAAGTGGTATTGATGGTGACTGTGACAAAAATTAGGTGTTTTTGTTTAGTTTTGTTTTAATTCAGTCACCGTTTAAAAACACAACTGCAATTCTGATCCTTGTATTATTTCAGTACAATGTTTCAAATCGGTTTTGGCTGGAGAGATGAATAATTCAAACTGTAACAACGCTGTGTGATTGGTTCAGTTTGTATATGACTGGCTGTTCCTTTTTAAATTTGAATGGTGGCTTATTCAAAATCCAGGATTTCCTAGTAACACTATTGCTGACGATAAAAAGAGCTGTTCTTTCAAACCGAAAGAGCCTATTTGAAAATCTCAGATAAGCAATCAATTGAAACTCCTGAAAGGCAGAAAAATCAGTTTGAATTTCCAAGGAACAATTTAGATTAATTAGGCTGCCACAGTGGTAAGAAATTGTAGGAAAAGAAACACTATTATTTAGAAGTTACTTACAAAGGATTAGCTTAGTTCTTAGAACTGCAATCTCTATTTTGTCCACTCAGAGTTAGGCAGGAGAATGTCTTTGGTAGCTATATAACCATATAAGATCACTGTTATTTCTGTGCTTGTTCATCTTCTGAAAAATAAATTTTGCTTGATATTTTAATCTCAGCGAGATCAGATGTGATGCTCTGCTTCCAAAGGCTGGAGTAAGATAATATGACGTCACAGGATAAATCCAGTAACTAAAAGCAATTACCAGATAAGGTTTTGTTGCTCGTTCCCCAGCTATGTTCCTCACCTGAATCTTTAGGCAAAGTTAGACACACTCAATGTTATGGGGAATTGGGACTTGCTCATAAAAGTGATCTAACATACGAGAGCCAAAATAATCTAGGGTAAAAAGATTCGATAAGACTGAAAAATATAACTGTGGCACTTGATCTTTAAATAAAATCAAGATGAAGTAATTATATAAAATACTAGTAATTCTACAGTTAGTCTAATGCCTTTATAGACCTCATTCTTAGGTCTGATCTAAACACTTGTTCTCATTCTATCAGTCCTTGACGATGCAGAAGGGTGTTGTTAGGTTTGCTGGCTTCCAGTTTTTAAGTAAACTGTTAGATCATCATATTTTTCTCTCCAAAGGAGTTCATTCTGTACGGGTAAAAATTGACTTCTTTTCCAGCCTTCAGTCAGAAGGGTGGGATCCGAAAGGCTGATGCGAACCTCTTTGGATTTGGAGTTGGATCTGCAGGCATCGAGGACCAGGCAGAACAGGCTAACTCAGGAGCTGGACGTCTTGAGAGACCTGAAACAGCAAATTGATGAGGCCAAAGCCAGAGGAGAGACAGATCTGCCTCAGTGGGTGAAGGAGGATGAGAGATTTCAGACCCTGCTGAAGCAAGTTGAAAAACAGGTAGTGTACTGTGATGTATTACTTAATGTTCCATTGTATACAGTGGTTAGGTGTAGGAGATGCTTCATAATGTATGTACTGGATAATTCTCTTGTTAATTTAAAATTAAGAGTTGAGCCTTGTAATTCCAAACTGCTGTTTGCAAACCTCTCAATGTTGGAAAAAGGTCCCCAGGTTTTCCCAGCTTATGAATCAGGAGGAAACCAAATTTTGGCCAACTGCAGTTACTTGGCTAACTTATCATGATCACTTCATCATTACAACGGAATCTTTTGAGGAAAAAACAGGATAATGAATACAGCTGGAGATTGTTTTTCCAAGCACGACACAGAAAGGGGTTACATTTTTCTTCACAGAAAACATGCATTTATGGTATTTGAATGCTTGACTATTAACTTTACTATGAGTTTGTAAAAAATTAATTTTAACTACATGCTGTCAAATTAGACTTGAGGTGGCGATTAATTGTAATGCTGAGGTATGACTATAGGAAGTCACAATTTTGTTCTTTCTGTTTTGGATGTTGGGTTTACAGCACGTGTTTCCTTTTGCAACAAAATCTAATTGCTTTGTGCTGCATCTGTTTTGTACAGAAAAATCAAAAGAGCATTAAAAAAATGTGTTTTTTCATTGAACGCTTAGTTACCAAAATATTTGAGATGAAATTAAAAGCTGTTTGATTGGGCAGGGAAGTGAGAGGCCATTTGATGAAACCTCCAGGAATACGTCCAACAAGAGTTGGCAACCCTAATCCATAGTCATAGTATTCCTCCCATCTTGGGTTGTCTTTTGGTATATCTAACCTTGCATGTTTGCCGATATCTAGAAGGTGACTAATTTCCAATTCCTGCCTCTCAGTTCTCGGATATTTGGACTGTTTCATTAAGTATGAGATGCCGTAAACACTTGATGCTATTAGACTAAATTTTCTCAGCCTTTGGGGAAAAAAAATAAGCCTTTTAAAATCTTCCTTTTTCTTGGTTGATTGCCAAGACCCTCTCCTTTTGGGTATCACAAGTAGAATCTTCTGTACTTTGGTTACAAAGTGTTAAAGACCCCCTTCACCTGCCTATTTGGTCAGTAGCCAACCAAGATGACCCATGTCTCAAGGATTCATTTTTAAGTGTCATTAATTTTTTATGGACACTTATCAGGAACTTGTTATGGCCAGAATCCAACCAGTTGATGACAGTCAAGCCATTGGGCAATTATTAATTTCCCTCTTTCTATCACCATACAAGCATGATATTCTTCGTCTTAGTTACAGCTGGTTTCCCTTGGGAGCACTCCTAAGTATTCCTTATCTCATCAGGCAACGTAGTCTAGTCATTAAATAACCCTGGTAATCTGGACTTTTTAGCTCCAGCTATTAATTAGAAACCTCTGCCTTTATACTAAAGTTGCTGTCTGAATTTCCCAGAGATGTTCAATAGCATATTTTTAAAACATCACCTTTTACGTTACTATGTCCATTTTTAGGTCAAGTTTCCTACAATGCAGTAAATACTTAATGACTTTTTTAGTAAGTTGGGTTGCTGTATTTTTCCAACATGATTTCTGCAGTTCATTGAGGACCTCTAGTAGTAGAAACATGATACTGCAGAACCAATATACTTGTAAGATGGGTTTGACTTCAGTATTTTAACAATGTCAGCGTATAAACCAGTATTTACTTAATTTTATTTCATACCAGATGAGTCATAAGTTTTACAATTTTGGTGTTTTAAACAGTTTCAAAACTACAATTTGATCAGTTCTTTGAAACTATTCATTACATATAATTCTGAAAGTTATGAGAAACTCCTTTCTGTTACCAATTTGGATTTGTTGTAATTTTTGCATAGCTCGCAGATAAAAGGTGAAAACTTTGGTGATTTTACTTCATGGCATTTCTCTCACGAAGGTGCTTCTCTTTGAGTTATGTCTGGGTGTGCTACCAATCTCTGACATCTCCCTAATGTGTTTGATATTGTTAGGGATTTTTGATCTCTGACCATTACAGAAAAAGTTGAGCAGAATTATAGAGTAAGAGGTCATTATGATTAACATACAGGTAGCATCAGTGTATTGCGATTTAAAGTCTGTGTTTGAGGAGGTCTAAAACTTGGGAATATTTTGGGATGCTGGGGCGGTGGAGCACTTGAAGGCTGGGAGTAGAAATATTTCAGAGCACCGGGAGGGACTGAGGCATTGCTGCACTCTTGGGGGCTGGAGCCGGGATATGATGGGATCTAGCAGGTGGAAAGTTAGGGTAGGGTGATACGATCTGACTGGGGAGATCTTTGTGGGGGGGAGGGGAATCTGAGGCCTGAGCGAAGTTGGGGGGCTAATGGAGCCATCACCAAGACTGATTTTGCGAGCTTTCAAATGAACCCCATCAATATTAATGAATCATGATGTTTCAAAGGCTGCTGCTTTAAAGCCTGGATTTTTTTTCAAAATGCAATACTCACAGGATAGTTAGAAAATAAATTACCTGATGCCTGCCTAGCAACACTTGCTGTGAGAATGTGGTCAGGGGGGCAGCGGGGGCTGTCTGGGGCTTGGGAGTACTCAATGGAACCAAAATAAGTGATACGTAGACTGGAGCCAGCCAAGGTATAGTGGGGGTCATGCTGTGAGTCATGGTTGCTGCTGGCCAAAACCACCAGCTATTTATACTTCTATTTATAGTGCAGCTCCATTTTGCTCAGTAAGTTCTATCTCTCATTCACACATGCCCCTTTTTCTCACACATTCTAAGGGAGAGGCAATATGTACAATGGCAACTTTGGTACCATATTCCACCCAAAACAAGATACTGGATATTTACAGTCAAATAAGAGAAATGCAGAAGAAAATCATCTTTGGATCGTGTAAATAATCTTGACACAAGTGTAATAATCTAATGCTGCAGCAAGTCTTTTTTTGTATTAAAGTATTTAACAATGGAAGCTGGAACTTCCCTCCGAGGGCCAGCACTAAGGCCATGCATGTACAGTAACCCTAAAGTATTCGGACCCCAAGATCCAGCTCCAGAATCTAAGCTCGAAGAACAAAGCAGATGACATAGAAGGATGAAAAGTAAAATACTGCAAATCCTGGAAACCTGAAACAAAAGTTGTAAAAGCTGTAAATATGAAGCAGATCAGTCAGTATCTTTGGAGAGAACAGACAGTCGACGAAGGATACAAACCTGAAATATTGACTCTGGTCTCTCCACTGATGCTGACTTACATTCTGTATGTTTCCAGCTTTTTCTGTTTTTGTTTCAGATTGTGTAGAGGGCCCGAGGAAAAGGGAAATTGTATAGTTGAAAATTGTTTGAAGGATTGGAGGATGTGATTGGTAAATTTATGGGTTAAGTTCTGTAATTTTTTCCCCCCAGAATTGTATTTTTTATGTTATGTAAAAAAAAGTTACATTATGGGTTGTATAATGGAATGGGTGAGGAACCAACATGTCCAATCGAAGGGCTGAAATTTTTTGTTGAAGGATTTAATTGTTTACTTTTTAGTGATTAGGAAATGTTTTTAAGATATAATGATTTTAACAATGGTTTTTGATGGGTTTTTTAGTGAATGGAGCTGTCCTGTGGACATGTTAGACACTTTCCCCACAGCCCAAGGAAAAGTTGTACACTCTCCATGCTCATTGGACATGCGCCAGACACACATTTTAATTAGGTAGAAATATTTGACAGAAGTATGCCTTTGAGGGGGAAATTAAAGTTTAAAACATTATTCAAGAGAAATCTGTGCACCTTTTTAAAAAAAAAGACAACACAAACCATGGGGTATTTTGTATTCAGAAATACTTCTTTCTCAAGTATGTTGAAAATTAGGGAATTATTGATCAAAATGTTTCGTACAAATATTCACTTGCTAACAATTAGCAGAACTCATTATTTTATTGGAAAGGTCTTTGATTTGTAGATGGAATGTTCTGTGTGGATTACAAGAAAAGAATAACTAAACCTCCAATATTGGCTTGCAAAAATTTTCATCTTTTTCATCCCCATATAATTTTTTTTAAATTAAACTTTTATCCAACAGTGGCTTTGAACTCCTAATTGTAGTCACATTTGCACAGTTTCCAAGTCGCTGTTTTAAAATATGAAATTTCAGCACTTGCCCTTAGCTATTAGGACTCCCCCAATTGCTGTTCTAAAGCCTTTAATGCTCTCCTCTTGCCTTTAGTGGAGCAGCACTCGTGCTGAGAATCCAAAGCTAAGTGCCAAAATGTCCTTTTTTAGTGCTAATCATAAGAAATGTCATGAAAAGGTGACTGTGATTGGGAAAAGAATAATAGCAGAGTGAGTATTTTGGGCAGTACTTGCGGACAAAGCAATTTACCTCTCCGATTGATCCTTTAAAATAACTGAGCGGAAGAATCTGTTTAAGTGCCTTGCTGTATCAAGGAATACTGTGGGCAAGCTGACAGGTCACATCATTCAACTGATCCACTATCCTGCATGCCTATGTATAGTACATCCATTAATACTATTCATCATGGCTTCTGTTACTATTTCTGTCAATACCTTTGTTTCCAGCGTGTAGTGTAGTGGAGGGGTACACTTGAGTACTTTTTAATTTTAGATACAAATGTATGCTCTTCTTTTAGCAGTACATAATCAAGGATATACAACATATCGTAGAATCATACAGCAACTGAGGGAGGCCATTCAGCCTATGGTGCCTTTGCCGGCTCGTTGAAAGAACTATCCAATTAATCCCAATCCCCTCCTCTTTCCCCATAGCCCTGCAAATTTTTCCTTTTCAGGTAACGCTCCTGTGAAGTGCCTTGGGACATTTTGCTACATTAAAGATGCGAGTTATTATAAACGCTCAATGCCCTTTTGAAAGTTACCATTGAATCTGCTTCCACCATTTTATCCGGCAGCAGATTCCAGATCATAACAACTCGCTGTGTAAAATATATTCAAAAAACACTTGCAAGATGCTTTTCCACTTGTCATTTTACCAACAAATGAAAGAAAAGGTTAAAGTACACGTGCATACGCGGTGCGAATATGAATATTAAGATCACGGAGGTGAAATTGGTCTTGGACGGTAGCACAAAACAAAGTCAATGGAAAAGAAAATTGGGTGGAGTGTGAAATGGGCTACTGATTTGCTATTAGCCATTTTGCACTACTGTTCAAGACCAATTTCACTTCCCACATGCTGAAAAACAGTGTCTAAAACTTTGATTTATTTACTGATCAGAAATTAAATTAGCCACATCTGGATTCCTAGAACGATTCTACCCTCAAAATGGTTTTTGTAACTGCATTCTGAGAGAATAGTTTATACTTTTTTGGCTCTGTAAGAAGTGTATATTTTTTTAAAAACCCAATTAAGACAATACTGTTGATTATTAACCATCATATGGGTTTGGTTGAACAGTCTTTGGCTTTCTTTGTAGATTTTTTTTTTAAAAAAGGACAATCCGAGGAAGTGAACTGAATGATTTGTCCATTTAACCTTTTCATGGACTGGTTAAAAGAACATAAGTAGTAAGAGCAGGAGTAGGCCATACGGCCCCTCGAGCCTGCTCCACCATTCAATGAGATCATGGCTGATCTTCAACCTCAACTCCATTTTCCAGCCCGATCCCTATATTCCTTGACTCCCTTACAATCCAAAAATCTATCGATCTCAGCTTTGAATATACTCAACGACTGAGTATCCACAGCCCTCTGGGGTAGAGAATTCCTAAGATTCACAAATCTCTGAGTGAAGAAATTTCTTCTCATCTCAGTCCTAAATGGCTGACCCCTTATCCTGAGACTACGCCCCCTATTTCTCGACTCTCCAGCCAGGGGAAACAGCCTCTCAGCATCTATCCTGTCAAGCCCTCTCAGAACCTTATATATTTCAATGAGATCACCTCTCATTCTTCTAAACTCCAGAGAGTATAGGCCCATTCTACTCAATCTCTCCTCATAGGACAACCCTTTCATCCCAGGAATCAATCTAGTGAACCTTTGTTGCACTGCCTCTAAGGCAAATATCTCTCTCCTTTGCTGAGATCAAAACTGTACACAGTACTCCAGGTGTGGTCCAGACTTCCTTACTCTTACACTCCAATCCCCTTGCAATAAAGGCCAACATACCATTTGCGTTCCTTATTGCTTGCTGTATCTGCATGTTACCATTCTGTGTTTCGTATACAAGGACACCCAAATCCCTCTGAACACCAACATTTAACAGTTTCTCACCGTTTTAAAAAAATTCTGTTTTTCTGTTCTTTCTACCAATGTGAATAACCTCACATTTCCCCACATTATACTCCATCTGCCACCTTCTTGCCCACTCACTTAACCTGTCTATATCCCTTTGCAGACTCTTTACGTCCTCCTCACATTTACTTTCCCACCTAGCTTTGTATCGTCAGCAAACTTGGATACATTACACTCGGTCCCTTCATCTAAGTCATTAATATGGATTGTAAATAGCTGAGGTCCCAGCACTGATCCTTACAGCACCCCACCAGTTACAGCCTGCCAACTTGAAAATGCCTGTTTATTTCTACTCTGTTTTCTGTCCATTAACCAATTATCTATCCATGCTAATATCTTACCCCAACCCCATGATCCCTTATCTTGTGTAACAACCTTTCGTGTGGCACCTTACCGAATGCCTTCTGAAAATCTAAATATACTGCATCCATTGCTTTCCCTTTATCTACCCTGCTCGTTACATCCTCAAAAAGCTCTAATACATTTGTCAAACATGATTTCCCTTTCATAAAACCATGTTGACTCTGCCTAATCATATTATGAAGTGCTGTGTAATCACGTCCTTAATAATGGATTCTAGCATTTTCCTGACGACTGATGTCAGGCTAACTGGCCTGTAGTTCCCTATTTTCTCTCTCCCTCCTTTCTTGAATAGTGGGGTTACATTTGCTACCTTCCAATCCACTGGGACCATTCTAGAATCTAGGGAATTTTGGAAGATCACAACCACTGCATCCACTATTTCTGCAGTCACCTCTTCTAGAACCCTAGGATGTAGGCCATCAGGTCGAGGGAATTTGTCGGGTTTTAGTCCCATTAATTTCTCCAGTACTTTTTCTTTACTAATCTTAATTACTTTAAGTTCCTCTCTCTTAGACCCTTGGTTCCCCACTATTTCTGGTATGTTTTTTGTGTGAAGACAGATACAAAATATTTGTTTATCATCTCTGCCATTTCCTTATTCTTCATTATAATTTTTCCTGTCTCAGCCTCTAAGGGACCCACGTTTACTTTCACAACTCTCTTGCTTTTTACATACTTGTAGAAGCTCTTACAATCTGTTTTTATATTTCTTGCTAATTTGCTCTCTTATTTTATTTTCTCCCTTTGTCAATTTTTAGTCGTCCTTTGCTGGTTTCTAAAACTCTCCCGATCCTCAGGCTTGCTCCTCCTCTTGGCAACATTATAAGCCGCTTCTTTTAATCTAATACTATCCTTAACTTCTTTAGTTAGCCATGGATGGATCACTTTTCCTGTGGAGTTTTTATTTCATAATGGAATGTATTTTCGTTGAGAATTACAAAATATTTCTTTAAATATTCGCCATTGCTTATCTACCGTCATCTTTTAATTTCCCAATCGACCGTAGCCAACTCACCCCTCATACCTATATAATTGACTTTTGGACTTAAGTATGTCACTCTCGAACTCAATATGAAATTCTGTCATATTATGATCACTCTTCCCCAGAGGATCCCTTACTATACGATTACTAATTAATTTTGTCGCATTACACAAGACCAGATCTAAAATAGCCTGTTCCCTGGTTGGTTCCATGATGTATTGTTCTAGGAATCGCCTTGAATGCATTCCATGAACTCGTGCTCCAAACTACTTTTGCCAATTTGATTTGCCCAATCGATTATGAAGATTAAAGTCCCCCACGATTATTGCGTTACCTTTGTTACAAGCTCCTCTTATTTCTTAATTAATACCCTGTCCAACAGTATAACTACTGTTAGGGGGCCTATCAACTACTCCCACCAGTGTTTTCTGCCCCTTGTTATTTCTTATCTCCACCCATACTGATTCTACTTCCTGATCTTCCGAGCCAAGATCCTTTCTCACTACTGTCTTTATGTCATCCTTTATTATCAGGGCTACCCCCCCACACCCCACCCTTTTCCATTTTTGTCTGTCTTTTTGAAAAATCAAGTACCCTGCAATATTTAGTTTCCAACCTTCGTCACCTTGCAACCACATCTCAGCAATGGCTACTAGATCAGACCCATTTATCTCTATTTGTGCCATTAATTCATCTGTCTTGTTCCGAATGCTTTGTGCATTCAGATAAAGTGCCTTTAATTTTAACTAGTTACTATTTTATCCTGATTTGACCTTATTCACTGCACTATTACTGTTAAACTCTCTGTCCCTTCCTGACACACTCTGCTTCGCTTTACCGAAATTGCTACACTGCTCTACGGCCTTGTCTTTTCTCTTTAGATATATAAATTTACCCTTACCTGAACCCTCCCCCCTTTTTTTTTTAAGTTTAAAGCTCTATCTACCGCCCTAGTTGTTCAATTCGCCAGGACACTGGTCCCAGCCCGGTTTAAGTAGAGCCTGTCCCAACAGAACAGCTCCCTCTTTCCCCCAGTACCGGTGCCAGTGCCCTATGAATCGAAACCCCTTCCTCCCACATCACTCTTTGAGGCACGCACTTAACACTCTGATCTGTTTGATTCTATGCCAATTTGCGTGTGGCTCAGGTAGTAATCCAAAGATTATTACCTTTTGAGGTTCTGTTTATTAATTTGGACCCTAGCTCCTCAAACTCCCTCAGCAGAACCTCATTCCTAGTTCTACCTATGTCGTTGGTTCCTACGTGGACGATGACAACTGGATCCTCCCCCTCGTGCTCCAAGTTCTTCTCCAGCCGTGAGGAGATATCGTTAACCCTGGCACCGGTCAGGCAACACAGCCTTCAGGATTCCCGGTCGCTGCTGCAGAGAACAGTTTCTATCCCCCTGAACTTCTATACTATCCCCTACCACCACCACATTCCTTTTTACTCCCCCCACTTGACTGGCCGCCTGTACAATGGTGCCATGGTCCAATTGCCCATCCTCCCTGCAGTCTTTGTTCTCATCCACACAGGTAGCAAGTACCTCGTACCTGTTGGACAAGGTCAAAGGCTGAGGCTCCTCCATCACTGCATCCGTGGTCCCCATACCTGACTGAGTCACCGTCACATCCTCCTGTCCCTGACCAAATCTAAACTACTACCTAACCTTTGGGATGTGACTGCCTCCTGGATCAAAGTGTCCAGATAACTCTTTCCCCCTCCCTCATGCATCGCAATGTCTGCAGCTCGGACTCCAGCTTAACAACTCTGAGCCGAAGTTCCTCGAGTTGCAGACACGTACTGCAGATGTGGTTGCTCGGGATCTCGCTAGTCTCCACCAACTCCCACATCCTGCAGTTACGACACACCACCTGCCCTGCCATCCCTATCTAACCTTGTTTTATATATTTAATTAATCAATTTTTTTATGTAATTAAATGACTTTGTTTATTTTTAGTTTTTTTTTAAAAATAATTAATTTATCTAATTTAAACTAGTTTCCCACTCATTTTAACTGTTTAGTTTTTAGGCTTTTCAACTAACACCAACAGACAAACCACTAAAGACACTAACCACTAAACACTAAAAACACTTACCAATAAACTAAATACCAACACTGATTTCCCCTCTGCGCTCCTCTGTGACATCACTTTTATTGATCCTTCAGGTCCGCGCTCTCCGCGGACCCAAGCGCATTTTATTGATCCTTCAGGTCTGCTCTCGCCATGCCTTTTATTGATCCTGCTGTGTTATTTAGACTGATTTCAATAATTCAGAATTACTGTTTGACTTTAGCTGTGAATAAACATGTTTTAGTATTTTGCCAAAGTGTCCAGTACCACTAATGCTAACAGTTCTCTGAAGCAACATGGACATGTTATGGAAGGAACCGGTCAATTTGCCCAGGGCATGATGTTCCAAATTGCTTTGCGTGCAAGGCCGGTTCAGAGAAAGTGTGAGGTTATCTGTGGACGTTGCCTTTTTGTTGGTTGAGAAAAAATATAAGTATAAAGAGAAGTCAAAATCATAACCTACATTATTTATATTAAAGTTCTGGTCTATGGATTCTTTGGGATACAGTTTTCCCATAGGATTGTTTCTTGTACTATTTACTGGATAGTTTTTTTTTTAACTTTAAGAACATTTTTATTTCACCCAACTGGAATAACATGGTTAACAGAAACCATGGAGAATTGCTGCTAACTCGGATTTTCATACAAATGAGCTTTACGATTGTTGGATCTTTCTCATGCAAATGCTATGTAACTGGGTTCACATTTATTTTTTGAAAAGATCTCCTTGATGGGAATCTACTGTGTAACTTCCATTGATATAATGCAGCTCAATGTAAGCAAAGCAAGTTTAGAAAGTACTATTTTCTCATTACATCAGGCAGAGCAAACAAAAGAACAACAGAAACAAGAGAGCAAAGTTCAAAGGCTTATGAAGAAAACATCTAAAGAGATGCACAAGTTACGAGAACAGAGTCACAAAGAGCCCCTGGAGATGCAGTCATTCTGGTGAGTTTTAAGTAGCACAGTGGAAAATGTTTCACCTGCTGCATTGAACAGTTGTGTTTTTCTCCCCTCCTTTTTTTCAGGTTAATTTCTTTCTCCTTCCCCATATCTTTCCAGGCTACAGATCAACTAGGGCTGAAGCCCCTAGCACTGTTTTGTACTAGCAGTTAAGAGATGCATAAGTATAACTCAATAATTAAATTCCCTTGACTTTTTTTCCTTCTGATTTTCCCCCTCCACTTCCTCGTAAGCAGTGCCAGGTTCTGCTTAGTGCCTTTCCACAGCTGCATGGCAAAGATTACCAGCTCATTAATATGGCAGAGTCAGGATGTGAACCCATATCCCTTCACTCTTTGGCAGCATGTGTTGAAGCAGCACCTGTTTTCGTTCACTTTCAAACTCTTCTGTGACAGGTGCTTGAAAGAGAGAGTGTGTGCTGAGCTGTTGTTGTTCCTAATCTGTTAAATCCATATTTGTAATCTATATGAGGAGGGTATCAAATATTCTACTAACAATACTTGGTTTAATGTGAACTAGACTTTTGATTGTGATTTGTGGTTTATGCATGTTATTACAGGGAGAAGATGGCATTTTTCACTCGAGGAAGAGGAGGTATCCTTCCATTACCTGCCGATGACGTATGATCATCACAAAGCCTTTGAATTCCTCACAGTAATCTCTCTTACTGCTGAATTTTTTAACCTGATTTAACTGAAGTTGATTGTGTATTGTGAAGGTACAGATATATTTTGTAAATTTTAGAAAACTGCTTGAAGTCACTGCATTATTTGAATGTATACAAATCTACGCTTTGATTATATGTTGAACTTTTGCAGAGAAAATGTAGCGTAGATTGATGTTAAACTAATTTGTACAGTTTATATTTCAGGCGTTTGTTTTTTGTAAAAAAAAAGAAAAAATGGCATCAAGAACAAAATCAATTTAAAATACTTTCACTCAAAAGGAAATGTTACTTTCAACTTATTGTACAGTAATTAGTTTTATAAATGTTAAACTGTAATAGACGAGTTGAAGCACCAGTTAGAAACTGTGACTAAATAACATTCAGTATTGTTTGTAATGTCACTGTTTGGAAGTACCTAAACAGAAGCTCTATATTCTTTTAAAATAGTCTGTTATCTAATATTGAAAAGAAAAGCCCCCTTCTTTTTCTCCAGTATATATTTATAAAACTTTGGAAAATTTATTTCTGGAAATAATGTATTGTAGTTTGAAAACAGTGTACTGTATTTGTGTGCAGGTCAAATGGTCTTTTATTTAAGAGAGAAAAATCTAGTTTTGACACTGAATGACCAGTTTTTAGGACCAGGTAAATGACAGTTAGGAATACAGAATTTCATTTCTGTGAGTACTATTTCTGTAACTAAATATGTTCTTGTTGCTGAGAAAAATTGGAAAGGCTCAACAAAATTTGTTTTTGTAAGAGCCAGTGATTTCCATGCCAGTTTGAACTGCTATTGATGGCATCAAGTACCTCTCCAGTACTTAATTAACCTGATAGACATAATATCCTTAAAAATAAATTAAGATGTGATGATCAGGTATTGTTATTTTTCCAAATTCCAGGCAGTGTCTATAAAATCGAAACATAGTGTGAGTATTTGAAGAGGATTTTGGATGAAGTCACAGGGTTACACACAAATATTATAGCCCTTCATTTAGCATAATGTGAAATGTTACATCCTATACCCTAGCTGTTTTTGTATCTCCTCATCCTGTTCTATAACATGACTACCATCATCACTTTAAAATACTGTAATTTTGCAGCACAAGAACTATTCCCAAGTACATAAATAATATTTTTATCTTTTGCATATATCCATAATCATTTGAGGTGGAGTGAAGTAACTCAAATCAAGTGATTCAGCTGATGTTTCCAAGTAGAAAATTTTTGATAACTCCATGATTGTGTAGCAGCTTTATGATGTACTCCAACCCCACTGTTACTATATAACAGACAGATCAGGTTTGAAGCAAGTTTATTGCTGCACACATGAAATTGTAGTTATCCAACTTTTATTGTATATATAGTTGAGGATTGTTGATGGTAAGAAAAAAAAATGTTCACTTATGACCTCTTAATTTATTACTTATCTTTAAGCACCTACAAGTGTTACATTTGCCAACATTTGCAGGTGACCAACAGTTATGGGTACACCAAATTACAGCATTAATAAATTTTTTGAGTAGTGGTACTAATAGAATCATAGAATGATGCAGCACAGAAGGAGGCCATTCAGCCCATCAAGCCATAACCGGCTCTTTGAAAGAGCTATCCAATTAGGCCTATTCCCCTGCTCCTTCCCCATAGCCCTGCAAATTTTTCTCCTTCAAGTATTTATCCAATTCCTTTTTTGAAAGCTATTATTGAATCTGCATCCATCACCCTTTCAGGCAGTGCATTCCAGGTCATCATAACTCGCTGCATTAAAAAAAAAATCTCCTCATCTCTTTGGTTCTTTTGCCAATTACCTTAAATCTGTGTCCTCTGGTTGCTGACCTTTCTACCACTGGAAACAGTTTCTCCATATTTACTCTGTCAAAACCCTTCATGATTTTGAACACCTATTAAATCTCCCCTTAACGATACGGACAATGATGGATGTTCATCTGGTCCATCCAGCCTGTCCCACACAAGTGTGGTACCTTGTGTATCTCAATATATACATTCCCCACCCCACCCAAAACCATGTGATCTCCTGGGAGAGGCAAAAAGACAGATTTAAAAACCCACACCAATTTCAGGGGAGTGGGGGTGAGAACAATTCCAGCTTTTTCAGTCTCTCCACATAACTGAAATCCCACAACCCCGATACCATTCCAGTAAATCTCCTCTGCACCCTCTCTAAGGCCTTCCTAAAGTGTGGTGCCCAGAATTGGACACAATACTCCAGTTGAGGTCTAACCAGTATTTTGCTTAACTTCCTTGCTTTTGCACTCAATGCCTCTGTTTATAAAGCCAATAGTATTCATGGCTGCTGAAACTAAACTGAATAGATGGCAATTAATTAAGGGTTTGAAATTTATAAGTTGATCAGTACCTGGTGCTCGTTTTATAATTGATTTTTGCTGAAGTGGAAGACCAGCTCATATAAGTATTTGGAACAAGACGTGTGTTATGGCACATTATAACATTTCCATGCTATGGCTGAGAAATAATGGAAGCCTGAGACAGCAGATGAACTGCTTATAATGCATTTGTGTGGTCAGTTGAACAGCTGTAGGAGCTTTACAGAAACTATGCCATACAAACTTTAAAAAATCCCATATTTGATCCCAGATTGATACTGAGTTAGCTAATATCAGCCTTCACAGTGCCAATGACACTACAAATGGCCTCAGAGTTCCAGTGCTAGAGAGAGGAAGAACCATTCACTGTGTTGCTCCAGACTGCTTTCTGTCATATATGGTTGTGGACAGGATCAGTTTTCATTGTAATTCACTCTCCTAGGTTTTATAACCTGCCCATACTTACTGGCCAAGATTATTTATGAAGGAGAACCTCTTTCTGGAGGGACCAGAAGGCATCTATCACATTCTGCACTGAGGCACAGCTTAGAGGAGAATATTGGATTTTTCAAAGAAACATAATAAAAAGATATAACTACCGCCACTGCTTCACCCAACAAAGTAGTTCAATTACATTTTTATCCTTTTTCTTTTCTCTGCCATGATTTTCTCCCCTTGTTCTGTCTCTTCTGAAAATGATGATTTGTGCTGAGGTATGCTTCTAGGGAAACCAACATTTCACCAGAATCCTTCTCATCTGGCTCTTCTTCATGTGTGAGCTTAGAAAATAAGTACTGATGGACTGTTCACCGTGAAGACAATCACAACTGAATCCGATCATGTTTTCACAGGTATACTCATCCAGCAGTGGATCCCTAGATAGCAAACGGACACTTTGGCAAAATTAATGTCCCTTGCTTGAGGGTTGTTGAGGGCAATTGTAGTGCCCCAACACCAACCACAGTTAAGAATGGTTAATGTTTAGTTTTATGTGGGAAAAGGTTAAATGTCAAGTTATTTTAAACTATAAGAATTCACTTCTATTATATCAAGGGCCAGATTTCATACATGCAGGTGGAATTGAACATACTCGTCCACATTATAACAATGCTGAATAACTTGTTGCTTGACTCCCTTTTTGAAATGATGCTCATTGGCCTATCTGTACTAAACATCCCCAAATGTAACACTAAGGCACTGCTTCATTGTTTATAGTTTTCTCATTGATTGACTATTTAAATTATCTTTACAGTAGTACACAGCCTGATATAGCATGGATACTTTGAGTTATTATATTATACAACAAGCTGATTGATGGACAGTTAGTAACTAACCATTAGCTGAAAATGGGAAACCATCAAGTTCAATCCTAATAAACCATTATTGCCTCATTTATAGCATTACATCAAAAACACTAATCCCAAGAAGAATCATGTATTTTGTGCTTCTTATAGCTGTGAGCCACATTTGGAAATCTGCACCATTTGATTTTAAAGTGTGCTTTTGATGCAGACTTGTTTACTGGTACTGAAATGGAATAAACAGTAAGAAAATGGAAACACTTCAGTTTGTGCACAAATGACAATTAAGCACTTTATGGCTGTTGGCACCATATGGGCTAAACAGATTTTCCAATTCACTCAGATTTAACTGCAGCAACATGATGAATGAATTAGAGCATTGGATTTTTTTTTAAATTGTGACACAGTTGAGCATAAATAGCCAAATCTAAATAATACAAATCTTCCTTAAAAAAACATAGTTAAATACAACACTGCAATAAAAGGAATATAGTCAATTCAGAACATTAGAAAAGGTGAGAAAACTACCTTTGTGGTGACTTTTTGTGTACTTTCACCAAGATTTGCTCCAAAGAGAGGTACTTGCTGACATTATGTGGCAGCAATCCCAGAATCATTGCAGGAAGAGTGGTTCCCAGTACCAGTCATTGTGTTTCTGTAGTCTGTCATTAGATTTCTTTTCCAAGTCAGTTTTGTGATCATTATTGAAGTTTAATTCTGTTTTTTTCCTTGAGTAACGGTATGATGAAGTTATTAAGGAGCACACAACCTTTTTAAGAAAGTGTTAAATTGCAACAGTTTGCTCGTTAAACTGGTATTTTGGACCACGTGTTCTGTTTTTCTGCAAAATAGCAACATAGTGTGTTTTCGCCAGAAGGGAAGTTCAATTCTTTCTTCCTCTCAGTAGACTGACAGATTTGGTCTTTAGCAATATTAAGACCAACTTTACAAAAATTGTAGTGCTTCAAATGAAGCAAAGAGTTTAATAAAGTAAAATGCTTTGTAATTTTAAATGTGCAACTGATTTTTCAGTTTAAAAAATAATCTGATAAATATTCTTTATTACAGCAGATCAGTGATAGACTTTGGATCGTACTGATCTTAAATAGTTTCTTGATTTTTTTTCCCCCCCTTTTCTAAATTTGGTACGTTGATCATTAGAGTGCTAGATACCTTTTCCAGGGACTCATTTGAATCTCCTCTTTGTACTGAAAGTTTAACTATTAATCTGTACAATGAGTGCCACTAATTCTTCACCGCCCCGCTAAATGGAACACCTCATGTTGATGTAGTGTTCCAGGCTCTTGGTTGGGGATTGAGAAAGAGAAGAGAGATGGAAAATCATTGGAAGCATATCTCAACCCCACAGAGTGATGTTTTGACTGGTCAGTGTATAATACTTTAATGGATTAATACCAACATTACCCTTCCAGTAATTTACTTGAAAGAATTTAACAGGGACGGAAAAGTTTCTTTTTTGTGAGTTTGACACCATATTTGTGCTTTGAAAAGAATATATTTGGATTGCTTTTTAATATTTGCAACATTGGAACAATTTAAGACTGTATAAATAGCTCAGAGTTATGACACAGTCAAGCAAAGAAATATGATGAGTGTGATTGCAAAGTTTAGTGAGTGTATGAGATATTTCATCATATCAATCAATGGGACACATCTGTTCCATTAAAAGCAGAAACTAGTTAGAGAATGAAATCCAAAGGGGGTGAAAAGAAATCAATAAAATCGCTATTAATTAAATTTCCGTTACAAAATTGTGTCCATTTCTTATATAATTTTTTTTGCTTCATTATAAATTCACTTATTAACCAGTATCTTATGGAAAGGATTAGAAAGCAGCTCAAGAATAGAGTTGATGAGACATATGTCATCTGTCCCAGATGCAAAGCAGAAATGAGAAGGAATTGAACCCCCTTTGTAGGGAGAATCCACAAAATAAATGTTAAGTGTCCTGACCGACGTTCACACCTGTGTAGGATCTTTTCATATTCTTACGTGATGGTAATTCTTCCCATGCTCCTTAGCACAGTGAAACCATGCTGTAGACTGGATTCCGCAGCCCAGTCCCAGTGGCGGGGATAATTTTCCATGTTCTTTGGTGTGGCCGAAACCACCCTATAGGACTTCTAATGAACTATTTGGATTTGCATATTGCTACATAATCATGGATAATCTCATGCTTGCTAATTTTGACCATTTGTGTGAGACAGTTGGATTTCTGCACAGAATGATACATGAGCATGGTTTGGAACACTTGAAAAATGATTTGTGCTAGCGAGTCAAGTGAAAATTTGCCACTTTTTTAATGTTTCAAGTTCTCCTATAATTAAAATGTTAAAGGCTGCTGTTTTAATTTTTTGTCACTTATCTTTCTGACAATAATATGCACATAATATTAGCAATATTCAATCACATTCATGATTTTTGTAGTGTTCATTTGTTGATTTTATTTATTATCCAATATGTGAATTTGCTTGGAGTTTGATTTTATTTATGTATGGAGAGGGGCAGAAGGGGGCTAGAATTTTGTTACTAGAGTTGTGTTTCATTTTGTATTTGCTGACAACTGTTGTTCGTACCACCTAAACGGGCATGAGATTTTGACCTCTAACATCCTCCCCCAAAATGAAACATTTTATAATAAAACCACAAAATCGAGGTGATTGAGGATAAAAGGGGAAAATACCATCCTGCAATTATTTCCATTATTTGGCCAGAATTCAATGGAGGACAGGAAATGCCAGAGACAGGTTGCTCCGTTTCCTTTCCTGGCTGTTAGTCTCAATACTACACAAGTGCAGTTATGTGGAATGACCCCTTGAACTTATTGGCGGCAGTAATAATTGAACAAAGCAAATGAAAAATGTGTGTAGAAGAACAGAACATTTTTTTTCTTCACATTGACTACACAAAAATTGTCCCCTTCCTCAAATTTAACAAAAATAGCTCCATCTCTTTAAAGGAAATCTCATGTACAATAAAAGCTTTGTGTAGGACAATTGTTTTGCTGCTTCTGGGACTTACAAAATAAAGAAAAATGTGCAGAAGTATACATTCTATCTTCATGAAACTTTGTAAAACTAGGACAATATCACCCCCCAGGCATCTGTCTGTATCGCACTATTTTCTGACTGCAGTTAATCATGTTCCTACAAACAGGTGGAATGAGTGTGTCGGAGGAGAACCCTGACTGTGAAATTTCAGTTAATGCTGGTGCTGAGTCAAATTCTCAGCATACAGTGAACAACTATCTTCCTGGCCCTCCCACCATTACCAATCTGAAATGTTCATGTGTGATGCATGAGCATTTGACCCCAGGGCATTTAGGAGCATTTTATTTGGGTGAGGTGGGAATGTAATCACTCACATCCTTGAAATTATTCTACATAATTTGCCCTTATGAAATGGATGAATCTTTGTGAACCTGTCTGATTAACTTTTGTAAAACCTTTTCAAACCAACACTTAAAGAAAAAACACACATTTATATAGCACCTATCACGTCCCTCAGAAATGTCCCAAAGCACTTCACATACTAGTTGTTATTTTTGAAAAGCAGTCACAGTCATTGTATAGGAAAATCTAGAGGCCATTTTGTACACAGCAAGATTCTACATAGAATGTACAGCACAGAAACAGGCCATTTGGCCCAGCTGGTCCATCGGTGTTTATGCTCCACACGAGCCTCCTCCAACCCCTTTTCATCTAACCCCATCAACATAACCTTGCATTCCTTTCTCCCTCGTGTTTATCTAGCTTCCCCTAGCATCTGTAATTCTCCTCAACTACTCCTTGTAGTGAGTTCCACATTCTAACCACTACAATCAGCAGTCAGATCAATGACCTGCTAATCTATTTTGGTGGTGTTGATTGAGAAGAATGTTGGCCAGGACACAGGGAATTTCCTGCTCTTTAAGTAATGCTGTGTAATCTTTAACATTCATCTCAACCATCAGGAAAGGCAGACTACTGGATCAGTGATAAACTGGGCAAAATTAATAATATTTAATGGAATACACAGGAGACTCTGCTAGTTTCTCAGTTGTAACTACTGGTGCTGGAAAGTAATGAGCCTTGGTTCTGTATTCAGCATATTACTGCAATTTCACACAAATTTAATCTGCATCTAATGTTTTACATTCTTGACCTACAACTTCAGCCTGTGCAGGTTCATTGGGGTTTCATTGGAACTTGAAAGCCAATAACTGGAGAAATCCTCCTTTTCATCTTAAGTAGTTATTCAGTGATCAACTTTCATAAAATATTAGTATCCAAATTGCAGGAAATCAATTCACTTACATAACCTAAACTCTCATACTCTTCCTTTTTCTCAATTTTATCAAATCTTCTGCATTAGATCTTAATGAAACCCCTACCTCATACCATTGAACTTGCATTGCTATGACATCAAGAATGCAGTTAATTTCCCCTTAAGTGAATCCAGGGTTTCTTTATGATCATTAAAAAGTGCTGAGACTTGATTCCTACCAATTTTCACTACTTTTTACTTCAGCATGTATGTGACATCACAGGAGTAAAGCCACCGTCAAAATGGTAGGGCATAAATGTATCACCAGCAGATTTCTCACTCTTGTGGACAGATTGTCTTTAATGCACTCTTTCATTTGGTGCCAATGCAAAGGGGCAATATTATTGAAAATATACTAGTGTATAAGGATAGCACAATCCCCCGGCGCAGGTCAGTGAATCTTCCTTTTTGAAGCATTCTCCTTTCACATTTTTCCACTGATGTTAACACTCTTTGTAGAACTGTATGTGATTAATTGTCAAGTTTAAGAAGTAAATGTGCGACCTAGAAGTGTTACCATTTTAATAGTTGTGCACCTTGTTCAAGAAAACTTCCTCAAAAGTGACTTGGGAATCCCACAAATGATGAAATGTATTGCAGCTGCACCTTTCTTTTTATTCCTAGCATTAGAGATTCTATTTTGTGAATAGTAGAACACTTTCCAAAGTTACGGTGATTGTGATGTTAATTCAGAAATAAAGGAGAAGAACTGTCACCTGAACGACTGGATCATGAATAACTGCATTTCCTTACTCAGATGTACCAGAAGACAGTTTCTGGAAAGACGGGCTGTAAATTCAGTTATGATTGTGCCAGGACAAGAGCTTGTATTTTTATTGCCATGTGACTGAGTAATTACGAGCGTCATCACCAAGGGAAGCTCCATAACATTTACACTCACTTTTCCGGTGGTGAAGATCATTACATTAAAATCTTGGACTGAACATTTTTTGGCAGCTGTTTCCCATCAAGAGGAAGAACTTTCCTTCATCTGTTTCTGTGCTTACCTTTTGGGACATTTCCTGCCTAGACTTGTTTCATCTAAAGCTTTTGGTCATGATTTTCAGTATTCATACTGCACAAAGTCAAATGTTCATATACTGCTTGGGTTGTGCAAAGAACAGAACTTTTGAACTATTTTTCCCTCTTTGCAATCCTCCAAAGAATGTGGTGAGCATATTTTGGCTTTTTTTCCTTTTTGTTTTGACACCAATTCATGGTTTGATAGAATGCAGGGTTGTTTATTATAAAAATTAAGAGAATTGTATTTTTCTTTCGCATGGATTAAGATGGAATCCTAATTTTCTGATGTGATTTCATAATATTCCTTTATACAGCTTGGATCTTAATCATGATTTATAATCCGATGAAAATTGCACAGTTCATCAATCATCTCACTTATAAGAGTTTGCACTAAATGGCCTGACAGTTGTGAACATGCCACACAACCAGCAATAAGTGACCAGCATTTTAATCATGACCAAACCTTTAGGTCTGTAAATAAGTGTGGCTTACCTTCCATGTTGAATTTGGATGATGTCTGATGTCTTGAACCTTGTTCTTTATCAATTCATTGATTTAAATAAATACATATTTTAGAAAAAAAAGTGATCTAATTTTTGAAACCTAAGCAAGGTTTAATTGAAATTGGTTTTAGTTATTTACTAATACCCCTATCAGGAAATATACACAGGCACTTTTGAAATCACAACCATAAGTCTGAATGGTATGTTGCCTCTTCAGTCTAGGAATAGCAAGAAAAAGGAGGTAAATGAGTGGTTGGAGAGATGGTGTAGGAGGGAAGGGTTCAGATTCCTGGAATATTGGAACCAATTCTGGGACAGGAGTGGTTTGTATATGAAAGATAGACGTTACCTGAACAGGAATAGGACCAAAGGGAGCAGAGAGACTTAGGAGTTCAGAATCACAACTAAAAGTTGGTGGACAAGTTGATAAAACTGCATAAAAAGCATATGGGATTCTTAATAAATGGAGGCATAAATACAAAAGTTAAGAAGTAATGCTACACCTAAATGAATAATTGATTAGGCTGCAGTTAGAATATTATGTCTTGTTTTGGGTGCCCGACATATCCTGTCCACAAAAAGCAGGACAAATCCAATCCGGCCAATTACCGCACCATCAGTCTACTCTCGATCATCAGCAAAGTGATGGAAGGTGTCGTCGACAGTGCCATCAAGCGGCACTTACTCACCAATAACCTGCTCACCGATGCTCAGTTTGGGTTCTGCCGGAACCACTCAGCTCCAGACCTCATTACAGCCTTGGTCCAAACATGGACAAAAGAGCTAAATTCCTGAGGTGAGGTGAGAGTGACTGCCCTTGCCATCAAGGCAGCATTTGAACAAGTGTGGCACCAAGGAGCCCTAGTAAAATTGAAGTCAATGGGAATGAGGGGGAAAACTCTCCAGTGGCTGGAGTCATACCTAGCACGAAGGAAGATGGTAGTGGTTGTTGGTGGCCAATCAGCTCAGCCCCAGGACATTGCTGCAGGAGTTCCTCGGGGCAGTGTCCTAGGCCTAACTATCTTCAGCTGCTTCATCAATGACCTTCCCTCCATCATAAGGTCAGAAATGGGGATGTTCGCTGATGATTGCACAGTGTTCAGTTCCATTCGCAACCCCTCAGATAATGAAGCAGTCTGAGCCTGCATGCAGCAAGACCTGGACAACATCCAGGCTTGGGCTCGTAAGTGGTAAGTAACATTCGCGCCAGACAAGTGCCAGGCAATGACCATCTCCAACAAGAGAGTAACTACCTCCCCTTGACATTCAACGGCATTACCATCGCCGAATTCCCCACCATCGATATCCTGGGGGTCACCATTGACCAGAAACGTAACTGGACCAGCCATATAAATACTGTGGCTGTAAGAGCAGGCCAGAGGCTGGGTATTCTGCGGCGAGTGACTCACCTCCTGACTCCTCAAAGCCTTTCCACCATCTACAAGGCACAAGTCAGGAGTGTGATGGAATACTCTCCACTTGCCTGGATGAGTGCAGCTCCAACAACACTCAAGAAGCTCGTTTGATTGGCACCCTATCCACTACCCTAAACATTCACTCCCTTCACCACCGGCGCACAGTGGCTGCAGTGTGTACCATCCACAGGATGCACTGCAGCAACTGGCCAAGGCTTCTTCGACAGCACCTCCCAAACCCGCGACCTCTACCACCTAGAAGGACAAGGGCAGCAGGTACATGGGAACAACACCACCTGCACGTTCCCCTCCAAGTCACACACCAGCCCGACTTGAAAATATATCGCCGTTCCTTTATCGTCGCTGGGTCAAAATCCTGGAACTCCCTTCCTAACAGCACTGTGGGAGAACCACACGGACTGCAGCGGTTCAAGAAGGCGGCTCACCACCACCTCCTCAAGGGCAATTAGGGATGGGCAATAAATGCTGGCCTCGCCAGCGACGCCCACATCCCATGAACGAATATATAAAAATAGAAGGATGTCAAGGCCACAAAGAGGGTACAGAAGAGATTTACAAAGATTATATCAGGGATGAGAGGCTTTAGATATCAGGAGAGATGAAAGAAACTTTTTTTCACCAGAACAGAGAAGATTGAGGAGATCTTGTATGAATTAATTATTATCTAAAGAATGAAGGGTAATATTAGGAGAACTATTTTATGCAGAGAGTTGTTAACACATGGACAGTCTTATCATTTTAAGAGGGAAGTGGCTGAATATTTTTTTTAAAATGTAAAGCGATTCGAAGGGGCAGGGGAATGCGACTAAGTCGTTAGCCCCTTTAGACAGGCACTGTGTGCCTTTTATGCTGAAAAAGTCTTAAATTGTATGGAAGTTTGAATGCATTTGTTTTCATTTAACCAGATTTAGTGAAGTCATGATATACTTCTTTGATCTGAAAATAATGTTTTTAAAAAAAAATTTGGTGTTTCACAAAGAACCACGTAAAAGTTGGTGGGGGACCCACATTTTTACCAACATAAGCTCAGGTATTAAACAGATGTCTCCCATGAGACAGATCATTCCGCAGATTGACGTTTAGAGCCTTCCCGCCATTGTATACCGAGGGGCTGGAATCAGGGAACCCCCCCGCAGAATGTAAAATTCAAATTGCTGTAATGTACCTGTAATAAATCTGTAATCGATAATCTGTATTGAGTATAATGTAATGAGACACCCCAGAGTGTCATGAACTGTAATTATGTACAATGTGTTCATTGAACTGTACTTGATTTAACCTGCAAATTGTATAATCTGTATTGTGTAAGTTTGGAATGTGATATGACAACTGTTTTGCTACAAATTTTATGAATAAAGTATAGTTTTTGAAAATAAAAGACGGTCGGGGGTTTCAGCATTACAGATACTCGCTGTGGCGATGTTAGTCTCCGGGGCGCAGGTGGCGCTGTGGACGTTTCCTGAGGGTGGGTGTGGCCGGCCGGCTGGCCGGCGGATGCGGATGTTACGTGCGCAGCGAGCGGTTGACAAGGCGGGGAGAGAGAGAGAGAGCGATGGCGAGCGTGGTGGATGAATACGGAGCTCGAATGAAAGAGCAGGTCAGTGTCGCCGGGACCGGGGTGCAGCTCGGAGAGCGGGAACGGAGACAGGGGCCTGACGCCCGGCAGCCGCAGAGTCCCGACTCCTCAGACTCCCTGATCCCTCGTGTCGGAATCTGCAGCTCTCTTTCTGTTTCGTTTTCTCCTTTCCCCCCCATCTCTCTCCTGAAGGCCTTCTTTCCTTGCCCGGGGGCGGGGGAACCAAGTCCCAAGTCCAAGTCCCAAGTGGCTGCTTTAGTGACAGCGGGCTAATCAGTCGTGAGGGGCGTCACAGTTGAGGCTGCTATCTTTTTCTCACCCTCTGCCCACTTCAGGCACTGTTTTTACCAGATTATGGACTAGAAAGTCTCATTGCGCAGGTCACGGTAAGCCAGAGATTGTAAAAAAAAAACTAGGCAGATTGGTGGTAAACGCAGAAAAATATGAATTGGAACATTTTTGGAAGTGCATCCTAAAGGTCGAGGTTCTTAAGAGTGGAGGAAGAGCGAGATCTAGGGGTGCAGATACATGGATCATTAAGTTAAAAGCAAAATACTGCCGATGTTGGAGATCTGAAATAAACTCAGAAAATGCTGGAGAAGCTCAGCAATTCAGGCAGCATTCTGTGGAGAAAGAAACAAGAGTTAACGTTTCAGGCCGAAGACCTTTCGTCAGAACTGGAAGATGTTCGAGTTAATCATAGATCTTTAAGGTGAGGACTGCAGGTAGAAAAGTACATTTAAAAAAAACAAATGGGATTGTAAATAAGGGCAGCGAATATAAAAGCAAGAAAGTGATTTTGAATTTGCACAAGACACTGATTAGGAATATTGTATGTAGTTCTGGGCACTATTATAGAAGCCATGGAGAAGGTACAGCAAATATTCACTGGAATAATGACATATATTCCAATCATTAGTGTTTCACCACATGCCCTTCTTTATCCACATTTGTGATCGATAGTCAGTGCAGAGCTGCCCCTGTATTAAGCCTGTCCTACACTGCCAAGCAACTACATTAGTCCCCATCGCTCAGTTTTAATGTAAACCTACTAAATTGCCACCAAGCACCCATTGCTGCTTTTCATCTGTCCATTTGGACTGTGTCTGCCAGGATCTCAGACACTGTCTCTTGTCCATTATACACTTACACTGCCCTGTACATCTCAGTCATGGTGAGCAGTGTATCATTGTATTATTACTGCACTGTAAATGGAAAGTTGTCATCAGCAATACTGCGGGTTAAAAACCCAACACCGCACTTCAAATTAGACTCCATTTTAAACTGTCATTTCTCACTTTTAACCCTTTCTAGCCAAAGAAAGCAACTTAAAAAAAATAATTGAGATAGTTGGATTTGAGTCAGTAAAATTGCGGCACATGCAGCTGGAACCTGGGGTCCTGGGTACAGATACAAATACCAGCCATCCATGAATCATGCTGACTATCAGTGTTTTGGCCTCTCTGTGCTTTGCCTGCATTTGTGATTGAAAATCACAAATGCAGGCAAACCACGAGCTATCACATTCAAACTTCCTATCTATCTAACCATTTCTATCTGTTTAGCTATGTATCTATCTATATCTAGCCATCTATCTGTCTACCTAGCCATCTATCTGTCCACCGAACCACCTTTCTGTCTAGCCGTCTGTCGAGCCACCTGTCGGTCTGTTGAGCCCTCTCATTTGGCCTTCTATCTATCTGCCTAGCCATTTGATCTGTCTGTCTATTCTATCCGTCCAACCACTTCAAAAATTTCTACAAGATGCCCTTTCACGTACTGTAATTGTTTCTCCTTTATACACACAATTGATTTAAATTGCCATGTCTGTGTCCAGACTGCAATTGCCACAACTTATTTTTCATTTGTCGTACACAAAAAATGTTTTCCCACAAATGGTTTATAGAGGCTGATGTGCTTTATTACACATTGATATTCAGTGTCGAATGGCCTCCTACCGCGCTGTAAGTGTTCTATGATTCTGTAATTTATATAGCACCTTGTGACATCCCAAAGCACTTGACAGCCAATGAGGTACTTTTGAATTGTAGTCACTATTGTAATGTAGGGAAGCGTTGCAGCCAATTTACGCACAGCACAATCCCACAAACAGCAATGACATAAATGACCAGATAATCTGTTTCAGTGATGTTGGTTGGGGGATAAATGTAGGCTCCTGTACTCTTCTTCTAATCGTGCCATGGTTCTTGGATAAGCATTGCAAAACGATTGTATAAAAAAATATGGTGAAGGAACAGAGAAATGAGATTAGAGTAGATAGTTTATATTGAAGAGCCGGCACAGGTACGAAGGACTCCTTCTCTGCCATCATTACTGATTTTATGAATTTATAAAAGTTTGCAATGCAGGACAAAGGGACTAGTGCTACATTCTTAGCTCGGTCGTGGCTGAGTCCTCAGCCTCAGCAATGGCTGTGCACCTGCTGTACTTAAACACTGAGCCATTACATATTGGAAATTAATTACTGAGCCTGATCATGTATTGGAAATTAATTTTATTCAATTAAAAGTCAAAAATTCCTGGGAGGTTTTTCTAAAACCTGAGATTCCAGGAAATACCTTTTTTTTTTAAAAGCCCCATGTACAAAGCAAAAATGGAGGTATTCGAAGTCGGTTGTCTGTGTTTTATTTTGACCTCACTTTAGGGAGTACCTGTTCTCGTTTGTAAGCTGGGATATGTAGTTTGCTTTCAGTGTTTGCTAGTAAGAATTCTGCAGAGTAAAGTTTGAGTAAATTCACTGTGAAAACTTTGGTTGTTGATTGACTGATACACTAGAATTTACATGCACAGTATCAGTTGCACCTTTGTGATTTTTTTTTACAGCTCATCAGTTTAGGATGAGAAGGAGCTAACTGGACAAGGAATCTAAGTGTCACAGATGAGTTTACTCAGTTAGGTAGTCAGGCTACGTGGACCAGATCGTGTGTTGATGTTTTGTTTCCTATTTGGACCTGATTTCCAAGTCAAGGGCTGATCTAAAATGCAACCATGTCCAGCCTCAAAATGCAGTCTTTTGATTGGCCTTACAAGCTGATTTTTTCAGCCAACGAAAACCCTTTTTTAATTGCTCCCGCTTTCAAATGGATGTTGGGCAGAGAAGAAAGGATAAGATAAAGTTAAATCGCCAAAACAGCGTAGAGAGCGAAAAGAATAAAAATTTTGAAAATTGCTGACTGTAATTGTAATTTTGCATAGATTAGTTCATTTTCCATTACACTGCTGACAGAACATCAGAGGAAAAAGTGTTTTAGAATGAAGTGGACATAGTGTGCTGGTGGTGATAGTGGCTGTCCAGCTGTACCCCAGAGCCCAGTACCCATTTATTGAATTGATTAATTTGTAGCTGGTCTGCTTGCCTTGAAGGCTGACTGTATTTATTCAGGGTATATCTATCTCTTTATTTAATTAATTAATTTACAGCTGGCTTGCTGCATAGGAAACACCGTTGTAAGTTTTCAAGGCAGATATCTTTAATGAACAAACTCATGGCTGGCTGTATCCCCATGAAGCCCAATTGAATGTATTGCGGTGGATTGATTTATTTAATTACTATCTGGTGCTCCCCTAATGCCTGACTAAATGTAATAGGGGCTGTATCTATTTACTTATTTAATTCCCAGTTGCTGGACTCCCCCTGAAACATAATTCAAGATATTTAGTCGATTTGTTTATTTAATTACTGTCTGAGATCTGATTCCAGGTACTTAGGCCATGCTTATTGTTATAACTCATTCAAGGATGGCTACTGACATTGTTAAGTATAATGTACATCATTACATATATCTTTTAAAACCACAAACTGTTTAATAACCAACTGTATGAACTGATGAAGAGCAAGACTGAAGGAAAAAGCACACGTGGCTTTGGTGGAAGTATTGGTTCATGATAGCCTGTGTAAACCAATTCAACAGCCACTCAGCAACCAGTCAACACCAGCAGATCCTACAATCCGATGCAATACCTGGAAAAAAAAGCTAGCTCTTTATTAACCTTTAACTAAAAGTCTTTGGAGGCAGGAAGGGTTTGCTAATAATCTTTTTTATCTTTCAAATTTCTTTTTTTTTTCCAAACACCTGTTGCTGTGTTTTCAATTCCAAGACATGAGAATTGGGGCACGGTTGAAATTCTGTATGGAAATACATCGCCGTTAATGTTAATGTGTTAGTGGACTGTAGCATCAGAAATAGTATTATTGCAGAAAACTTATCTTTGCTGATGGAACAAAGCTCCATCAAAACCAAAAGGAAAACTTCCATTACATTTGTTTTTTTAATGGAACTTTAGAATAGACAGCTATGGATGAGTCATAGAGTTTTTTAGACTTAATGTTGGGAGAGGCAAACATCATAGAGTTTAGGGATTACTATTAGTTACGTGGGAAGGCAGCCTAGCATTGTTTTGGTGTTACTATCAGAAACAACTCGGGTTGTTTGTTTGTCTAGTCCATTATATCTGACATTTTAATCTATGCACACTTGCAGACTATGTCAAGACATTTAGAAACATTTCTATCATGGCCAGGAGTCCCAAGCAAACAAGTCAGTAGACAACCCACGCATTTAACTCCTTAATTGGCAGTAATTAAATGAATGCTCTGATTGCCTGAGGTCACAGCAATGATTCCTGGGCACACATTAGCTAGATTTTGCCAATCCAAGAAACATTAATTTACAGAGCCAGGCCATTCTGGAAAGAAGTTAGGCAACATTTCTTCACGCAAAGAGTGGTAGAAGTGTGGAACACTCTCCCACAAAAAGCAGTTGATGCGAGCTCAATTAATAATTTTAAGTCTGAGATCGATAGATTTTTGCCAGCCAAGGATATTAAGGGATATGGAGCCAAAGTGGGTGGATGGAGTTAGAATACAATTCAGCCATGATCTTATTGAATGGCGGAACAGGCTCGAGGGGCTGAATGGCCTACTCCTGTTCCTACTCTGATTTCTATCCTTCAGCCAAACCCCTCTCCATGCTGCCACTTTAATATCAGGGGTCCTAATCTTCGCAACAAGTTTGTTATGTGGCACTTTATCACGTACATATATACCACATTCGCAGCTTTCGATAACTTTCTCACCGATTTAGTAACCCATAATTTTATAAATAGCGAATAGTCAATCAGCAAAAAGTATTGAGACATTTCTGATTCATTATATTTCTTTTAGGGAAAAAGTAAGATTTATAACTTATGTAATATTTTTAAAAATTAGTTTAAATACATTACAATTTTCATATATTACAACAGTAACCTCACTTCAAAAGTAATTCATTGGCTGTGAAGCACTTTGGGACGTCCTAAAGTTGTGAAAGGCGCCGTGTTCTTTTCCTCTTACTTTCCTAGGGTTAAAATGATCATTGTTGGGAAAATAACTACTGAATGGATCCATAAAACCTGCCTGTTGCAAACTTACTGAAATTTATGATGTGTGATCAAGAGATACTGAAGCAGATTTTCAACTTGTTGCCCTGGTCAAAAAAACGGTTTTGTGGATCGACCGTCTGTTGTAGAAACCAACAATTTTCGTTTCTATTGTAGAAATGATCGGCCGATTTCTATAACAGATCTAGAATGCCTGTTTTAAGCCCGGGCGCAAGTTGGAAATTTACCCCACTCTGCATGTATTGTAGGTGTGTCTCAGTTTCTTTTCTGTTGCACCTTTGTCTAGGAGAAAGAAATCAAATCTCTCATTGCTGAAATCGAGAGTTTGAAAAATCCTGTGATGCTAGATTTCTCCTTGGGACTGGGTGAGATGTTAGAGGAAAACACCAAACTCAAGTACCGGTTAAACGTTCTCAAGCGCGTGAGTAGTGTTTTAATATGAAACCTTTGTAACTTGTTTGAAAAACAGGCTAATTGGGGTTAGAGAAAATATATGGGGAGGGAGAAAGAAAAATTAAAAGCTGTTGCATTATGGGGTACATGTGGAAGAATTTTTCTTGGTGGGATGATACAATCAAATGAACAGCTATCATGTTACTGAGCTGAATATAAGCAGTTGAACTTTGAGTTAGCCTCTTGTCCATGATTCTATTGTGCAATATAGTATTACTCATTGATTGTGATCTCTGCTGCTCTTTGAATATCTTTTTTGTGCATCTGTTGCAGCTGTCAAAACTTACTGCATCCCCAGGGCTCAAACAGCAGTGAATTCTCCATCGCTGGTGACAGTGTCACTTCTTATGTGTTTCGCCAGGGTGTCCTCCATTGAGTCTGACTGTCCTCAAATCAAGTTTGAACATGAAACATTGAGCTAAGTTAGGGTGCTGTGCTTTTATGCACTTCCATTGAATTTAATAAGAAACCAAACCTCTGGTAGCAAAATGGGTTGGATTTTGCTCTGCTTGCAGGTAACTAGCCACAAAACTAGGATTTTACCAAGATTGAGTGAGGATGAAAAAATATGGCTCTTGGTTGGCCTTTTGTTATTCAGACTTGAATATAATCAATAGTTTCTGGAGGCACTTTATTTTCATGAAGTTTTCAGCTGAATTTTAAATAATACCCATTTTGCAGTTTCATCACTTTGCTGTTCGTTTGTGTGTAAACAGCCCTGACAGAGGTACAAAAAAATCAGGTTGCTCGCTGCACTTTTAAGTTCTGGTACGTGGAGTTCAGGTAGTGCAGTATCCAGCTCAGGGGCCTCTGGCGTGAGGCGCCAACTATGTCAAACCCTGTTCTTCTTTCAAACTATTCCACACACAATACCACAGATAAGATCTATAAATGGAATTAGATTTTTTTTTGCTCGACTAATTTTAGCCTGTGTACTTTCCATTCCCAGTATTAAAGTAGGGAAGGGAATTATTTCTGCCCTCATTGATTATAGAGCAATTTGCTCAATTGTAAAAGAGCCTTTATGACTTAGACTTTCTAATGATTAGGATGTGCACTTTCAAATGTTGATTGTGGGACAGGCTATAAGCTTAAAAAGTTACAAGAGTTTCTACATTTAAATAAAACCTATCCTTTAACAAGAGGTAAAATAATCGTAGTAATTGACCTCGTGTAACTAATTCTCTCACCAGTTAATTAACCTAACAGTCAAGGTCGACAGGAAACCATGTGAGAGGTGGGTGTAGCGGACATCCGTAGGTTATTTAATCATTGTTCTAAATGCATTGTTAAAGCTCACTTAAGGACAGTCAGTCCAAATTAAGGACACCCACACTGAAAGAACAGTTTTTCCTCTCACCAACACTCCATCTACAAAACAATTAAGTAAATTTGTAGCACATAAATATACCAAAAATTGTGCATTAAAAAGCAATTCATCTGCTTAATCCATGGGTTCTCAAACTATATAGGGCTGAAACCCACACAAAAAAAATTGTAGCTTCTCTCAGCCCGCTTGCCATGGATACCGGCATCGGTAGACAGTAGTCACTTGGGAGATTGCAGACGTCACGTCCAAAGTTATTTTATTACTGACTCAAGAAAGAATATACATGAATGTTACCTGTATCGTTTTCAGTCTATTAATATTCTATTTGTTCTAAGGTTTTACATTTAAAACTGGATACATTTTGAATTGAGTCCTTCATATGCTTGATTGGGGTGGGTGGACCAGTTTTTCTACACAAAGACAGGAAATCTTTCGGGGCAAAGATAACTGCACAACCTGTCATGTTCTATGTCTAGAAGTAGTGAATTCTCCTCCACTACATTATTCAATGTAAGATCTTTGGTTCTAGATCAGAATTTATTAGATATCTTAAAAAAAAATGCTACCTGGTTTTCTGGAGTGCTCCTGGCCCCTAATGGATCTATTGCAGCTATGATTAATCATTTCCTGTCTGTCTTCCATCCCCTCTACCCCTCCACCAAATCTAAAGATTATACATTTAAAAATAAAATGAATTTATCTGTGATCCTCAAAGTAAAAAATCAGTGTGTCTTTGACCATCTATGTAGAGTTTGGGCACTCCTCTGCAAGTTCTCAGACATCGAACTAAAGAACCTCCTAATGTTGTAATGCTGCAAAATTGATTTCTGATTAATTCCCTTTAGTGGCATAAAAGTAAAACATTTTCTGCAGGTTCTGACTCGAAAGAGCAATTTGTGTTTCATTTATTTCAGAGTTTACAAGAAGAGGAGAGCAAACCAGGAACCAGCATGATAAACATCAACCAACTCCTGCAGAACATTTTCAGTGTTGCCATCAAGGTTGCCTATCCACATCTTGAAAACCCACCATTAGCAGTCACACCAGGGCAACATTCAAAATTTGGAGATTACCAGTGCAACAGTGCCATGGCAATATCTCAGGTATGGGAAAGTTGTCAACCATAGAACAAGATTACTTGGAGAGGATTGATATGGAGTCAGTAATCACCTCGGACTGGTGTGGTCTGTATTTATGCATTTCGCAATCACTAAAGCTTGTTAGCAGCTGGAGCATTAATTTGTAGAGAGTAAAATGGTATTGCAGTGATTCGGAGCAAATATATGAGCTGTGCCATTGTACTAAAAAAATATTTTGAGGGGCAGGTTTATTTTTGAGAGATGCTTTTGAAAAATAAAAAATTGTGCTGTGAAAGACCCAGAGAAAATACACACTTTTTGTGGAATAAAACAGGACAGATAAAACAACACAACACAGCAGCCGAGCGGGTCTTATTCGAATATGTCCACTAAAATGTACATCTGAGGGCACTGCCTTGAAACATTGAACAACCCATAAATAATTTAAAACCATATGCTGGTACTAAATTTACTATACAGTGCAATATCTAACGTTATGTTCTCAAGTACTGTACGTTTACAACTCGTTCTGCCTAGCTATACCACCTTTGCAACTAGATAACGAGAGAATCCGAGAGAGAGATTAGAGAGGTTAGAGACAAAAGCTATGGAAGATCGAGTTGCACTATCAGTGACCTGTTGAGGAAAACCCACATGACAGGTAAAATTGTAACTTCATTACTTTATCAGAATCCAAAGTGGGGGGAAAGTCTTACACCTTCAAACCTTTGTTTTTGTCCAGTGGAGCACTGAAATAGTTGTTTTTGT
This sequence comes from Heptranchias perlo, assembly GCF_035084215.1. Taxonomy (NCBI): domain Eukaryota; kingdom Metazoa; phylum Chordata; class Chondrichthyes; order Hexanchiformes; family Hexanchidae; genus Heptranchias; species Heptranchias perlo. The sequence continues at coordinate 22,546,381 of NC_090338.1, forward strand.
TCACTGTAAAGTCTGATTACCGCTTATTTATAATTACTGAAGAGCTGACTAACTCATTTTTCCAGTTATTCTTATTTCCCTAAAGACTATATCTAGAAATTCAACCTACATACATGCCAATCTAGGAAACTTAACAAAAACTGACCAGCTTAAAAAAAATGATAACTCAAAAATGGTAATAAATTTAAGCCCACAATATGTGAAAACCAAGAATTGCACTACAAGTTCTTGTAACTTAAGTTGTAGGTATTCCAAATATGTCTTGACTTATATTGGAAGAAATAAATCAATATTATCTGCGAATAAATGTTGAATGCATAAGTTTTTTTTCTAGGCATGGTTCTGTCGCAGAAAATTTGTATTTTTGATACTTTCCTTGGTGCCTATCCGATATTTTGAAGCCTATAATAAAAATTGGATTTTTTTTTCATCTAAAAAGGGGCATTTCCTCAATTTTATTGCTAACTATTCACATAGTTCACAATCTTTTCTCCTGTTCATTTCTTGCCAAATTGTATCACAGTAGGAGAAAGGGAACTTAGCAAAAAACCAACAGGTAAAACAACTAAGTACAATGGCTCTACTCTCCATACAGTAGCAGAGGAAGACTTACGTTAACTAAAATAACCATCCTACAGTGCCAGCACATGAAAACCAAGCCCATGCATCCCCCCACAACCGAAACACAGAGCAAGGGTGTATCCTCTAAATATTTGAGCAAGCAGCACCATTTTGAACAATACAATTATATTTATACAAATGGTTCGGCCTAGTTTTACTGCCTGTACAGCTAGAAAGGGAGGAGAGAAAGACTCGGTTTTGTGAGGGAATGAAGATCGGAAGCAAATTCATGCTTTATAGCTCAAGCAGACATCCATAACCATTTTTCTAAAACAAGAATGTACAATATTCCTTGTTCACTGATTGTTTTTCAGCTGTTGAAAGCCAAAGGAGAGAAGATTAATCCCAGAGAGATTGCCCAGAAAATTATCAATAACATTCCAAAAAATAATATAATTGAAAAGGTTGAAATTGCTGGACCAGGTAAGTGTGATTAATTGATTGAGTTTATGTTTCCTTTAGCTTATTTCTTAATCTCTGCTTTGTGAGGTTTTTATTTGCCCAATATTTCCCCTTTACTAATTGGATTGCTTCAGGTGAAAAGACCCTTCAACCTAATTAATGTCATCATTCCAGAATACCAACCCTACTGTCTTTCCATTTAGCTTTTTGACAGCTAATTGAAGAGTCAAACGGGATGTCAATTTAAAGTCTCAACTGAAGGACAGCATCTCCAACAGTGCAGCACTTGGTACTACGTTGGAGTGTCAGCCTGGAATATGTCCTCAAATTCTGGCGTGGGGTTCGAGCCACACTCGTCTGTTGCAGAGGCAAGAGTGCCAGCAACTGAGCTAATCTGGCTTCATGTTTCCTCGGGTCACACATCATCTCCAGCTGACAGAACATTCTGGATAGAGCCTCCCAGGCCTTTGCCAAAACAAAGTAGGTGGCTACTTACAGTTCAGGATTTTACCCAACACTTTTGTCTTGTGTTCATGGAAATATATGATATCTTTAAGCAGATACAGTCTCCTATTGTCCAAAGACTGTGCGCTTCTATGTGCCATGTATATGTTAGCATGGCCAGATTTAACAATGAGCCCCTAATTGTGGACAGTTCACTGTGCATTGCAAGGGATTCCCATCAAATTCCTCTGTCTTTACCGAAAGGCAAAATATGCCAGACCAATGCGTACTAAAACTGTTAGCCAGATTCAGTTACAGGTTAATACACAGAAGCCAAATGATACAGTGAAATATTGAATTAGCAGAATAATTAAAAAGTGAAATTCGAATCAGTCCATAAGGGAATCCATATCTCCCTTTCTAGAAAGTAGTTCTAGAAGTGATAACAGCATTATTAGTGGCTGAAACAGCCCTTTGTAGACCACCTTGATGCAATGATACATATAGTTGATGCAAATTTTCTGTTCACACCTACAATTGGGATCTTTTGCCAGAACTAAAGACTAGGAAAATTCCCCAGTACTTAGTTAATCCAGAACTTCTCATATCAGAGCTGTCAATCATTGATGATCTAAAGACACAGTAGGAATTAATGAATGAGCTACAAATACGTGGGTATTCACATGTCATCTGGGTTCTGAGTGGCTGTTAATGCCTTGACCTTGTATAATTTAATTTACACGCAGAGCATGTATCCTGACTAATTTTCCCGATCAATCAACCCAGCCTGGTCTTGTAGACAATTCTTCTGTTTTTTGAAATTTGGTATGGGAAGACAGCTTTAATTTTAACTCCATCTGTTTCAAAATTATGAAATAAAGATAGAAATCGTTCTCTTATTCTATCAATGAACCCATCAGTTTTTACTTGCTCACTGTGGAGGGAGTGCCAGACCTCCACTCATTGGTTCTTCATGACACCACAGCTGAGATCAGAAACTCGCCATGGACAGAGCTGAAGTATGAACTGGTAACCTGACCATGATTCTGTGTGTGCAGTTGTTCTCAAACTTTCCTGCATGAGGAACCTCTTCAAATGTTAGCGCACTCCCGGGAGGCCCTATTGTAAAACGATGTCAGGAGAGGAAAATAGAGCTGTTGTTGCAAAAAACATTCTTTATTAGTATACAACAATATTGTAACATACATACAAAAAGTACAGAATAAATACAGAAATCTGATAACAGAAAGGCAGCCTTGGAATCCCCTCAGCAACCTGATCAAACTTCATGGACTCCAGTTTGAAAACCTATGTGCATCCAAAAAACACGGAGCGTACTTGAGAAATCCTGGACCAAGATGCCTTCGGAAGTATTTTCCATCCTTTCTGAGGTTTTTTTACAGGATGTTAAATTAGAATATGTTCTTATATTTATTTTAATTTCTCATATAGGTTTTGTCAATGTTTATCTCAAAAGAGAATTTGTCTCCAAGCTGCTGACAGATCTCCTTGTAAATGGAGTTCAACCTCCCCTGGTAGGATCAAAGAAGAAGGTATGCAATTTACCAATGGGAAAGAGCAGAATATTTAATTTTTATAAAATAGTTGATTTCAGCCTTGGCTTAGTGGTAGCACACTCGCCTCTGAGTCAGAAGGTCATGGGTTTCAGCTCCACTCCAGAACCTTAAACATATAATCTAGTCTGGCACTTGAAAAGGTAAAATTTGCAGGACTGTGGGGAAAGAGCGGGGGAGTGGAACTAATCAAATAGCTCTTTCAAAGAGCCAGCACAGGCACGATGAGCTGAATGGTCTCATTCTGAGTTGTTATGATTCTATGATTCTCCTGATGTCGTGGCCAACATTTATCCCTCAACCATTACCTAAAAACAAGTGATTTGGTCATTTATTTAATTGCCGTTTGTGTGACCTTGCTGTGTGCAAATTGGCTGCTACATTTCCTACATTATAACAGTGACAAGTTATTTCTTTCATTTGTGCTTTAAAACGTTTGGAAAAAGCCAATATTTCTTTGAAAAGGAAGAAAAACTTGCATTTACACACCGTTCGCAACCTCAGGACCTCACAAAGCACTTTATAGCCAATGTAGTACTTTTTAAATGTAGTCATCGTTATAATGTAAGAAACGCAGCAACCAATTTGCACACAGCAAGATCCCACAAACAATAATGAGATAATGGCAATAATCCCCAATCGTGCCACAGAACAAGAATTTGTGATATCACATCAAAGAGAATTCTTTGTGAAATAGCTGTTCCCAGGCTATCTCTGACAGCAGTTTCAAAGCACAAAACACAGAATAGGTACTGGTCATATGTTATTGCAGAAAACAGGACGATATGCTCTATGATGTTGCGGTTAGAACTTGTTTTTCTATATAGAATCATCATCTCTTTCCCATGCATGTACCTTGCACTCGATCAGTTTAGAAATGGTACCTCTTCTAAACAATGTCCTCATAGAGGTGCTTACCTGAGGTGCTAACAGTTACCCCACTTGCAATAACCTACTTACTAGATTTAACACACTGCTGAAATAAGATGATGAGAAATTTTTTAAAAGATCAATTATCCTTTGTCTTCTCTGTTATCTTTGGTGTGAGTTAGTATTGGCATGAAGCCTGGAATGGGAGAGTGCTTCTGAGGTTTTGTTCATCTGAAGTCTCTTGCTTGAATAGAACTGTTGTCCTGTATCAAATCACTGCTTTCAACCCCTTGGCTATCAAAACTAACACTTCAGTGACTCCTTTGATGTTGAGGTTCTCAGACAAACTTATCAATGCTTTTTACATTTGTACTGTTAATAAAAGATAAACAGATCTCATCCATGGTGTGGTGCATATTCTGGAGGATATGATCACTTCCCATGTCTCTGACTGTTATAAAAAAATTCCGTAATGGAACAGAAATCGGCCTTTCACATCCAAAGAGCAATGCTGCTAATTAAGGGTACACTTATATTACAAGTGTAGCACTGGTTCAAACAGTTTTGCTTTGCACCAACACTAAATGTAGCATGAATCTGGGGTCAGGGTCTGATCTAACACCTGGGCAAAGTGGAATAGGGGGACTTTCACTCCGTTTCGCTCCAGAGTCGAGTCAAACGTTAACTCTGTTTTACATTTCACAAGTTTAGCATTGATGCAAAATTGTGGTGTAAATGCACCCTAAATTTAACAAACAAATCAATTTGATCTTTCAAGTGATTAAACTAATTCCCACTTTGCTGAGTGCACCACAATACTGTATGCACCATATATCCTATATACTGTCACACTGTGATAGTGAGTTTTGGTGTAGTAACTGTTGAAAATAAACTGGCATCCTGTGAAGCTCGACATTATGAAATTCTTATCATGAGGCCCTAAGCCAAGCAGCACGACTTTTAACAAGAATGCCCACATCATCAAATGAGCCAGCAACTGGTAACATCATTCTGTATCTATATAATCCAAGTCTTATATACAGAGTGCACTATCTGTACTTCAATGAGGTGAGCAATCACATTATTTCAGTTATATCTAATTGTCATGTTTACCATTCATTCAGTCCTCCCAGCTCCCAATTTTTGTCTCCAAGTTAGGTAGCATTATGACACCTTTCTCCACAGGGACACCTGCCTGATCTTAGTTTTTTGGCCCTGGCCCAAATTCCCACCCTCCTAGCTGCCGGCCTGCAGTCCTGTCCATATCCCTTCTGCTACCTGATGCTTGCTTGCAGCCTGACCATATCTCTCCCCTGACCTAAAAGCCAGCCTGCAGCCCTGGCTGGATCCCTTATTGATCCCTCCTACCACACACAAGAGCACAGAAGAAAATAGAGAAAGGAAGAGGAGAGAAACTAGATACGGTAGCAGAAAAAGACAGCAATGCAGAGAAGCAGGAAAGAACCATAACCTAGGAGACACAGAAAGGAAGAAAGAAAGAACTTGCATTTATATAGTGTCTTTCATGTCCTCAGGATGTTGCAAAATGTTTCACAGCTGACTAATTATTTTTGAGATTTTGTAACTATTATGTAAGAAAGCATGATCCCAAAAACAACAATGAGATAAATGATTAATTAATCTGTTCTGATGGTATTTATTGAGAGCTAAATGTTGGCCAGGACACCAGGAAGAGCTTCCTACTCCTTTTCTAATTGTGCCATAGGATCCACCTGGACAGATAGCATCTCATCTGAAAGACAGCACTTTGAACAATACAGCACTCCCTCAGTAGTTCACTGAAGTACCACCCTGGGTTATGTGCTCAAGTCTGGTGTAGGATTTGTACCTATGACCTTCTGACTCAGAGGCAAAAGTGCGAGCACTGACCCAAGCTGATGGCAAAAGACAACAAAGAGATGAAAACATAATGGGACATGAAGTGAGAGAGATAAGCAGAATGGCATGCAGATAGAGCACCGAAAGAAAAGCAGAGGAATGCAACGAACAGAAAAGAAGATGCACACAATCATTTATTCCCCATATGTAGTTTAGTCAAAAATTACAGACGTAGACTTCTGTTCTATTGCACCATAATGCTACCCACAGCCATCCAGTAATGTATACTTTTGGGGGGAAGCCTTATTCACCTAGAATTTCCCGCTCCGTCTCCCGTTGCCACACGCATCATATGACCACAAGGACAGCGATGTTGAGGTTTCCACCAATGTTCAGTTTTGCTGTGAACAATCTGTTGGGTGCACAGAAGCATCTTGGTGATCACACTTACACATTGACCATAAGAGATAGGAGCAGGAATAGGCCATTCGGCACCTCGAGCCTGCTCCGCCATTTAATGAGATCATGGCCGATCTAATTTTTACCTCAACTCCACTTTCCCGCCCTTTCCCCATATCCTATGACTCCCTTGCTGATCAAAAATTTGTCCAACTCAGCCTTGAATGTATTCAATGACTCAGCCTCCATAGCTTTTTGGGGTAAAGAATTCCAAAGATTCACGACCCTCTGGGACAAGAAATTCCTCCTCCTTTCCATCTTAAACGGGCGACTCCTTATTTTGAGACTATGCCCCCCTAGTTTTAGATTCCCCCACAAAGGGTAACATCCTCTCAGCATCTACCCTATCGAGTCCCCTCAGAATCTTGTATGTTTCAATAAGATCTCCTCTCATTCTTCAAAACTCCAATGAGTATAGACTCCACCTGTTCAATGTTTCCTCATAAGACAACCCTTCCATACCCGGAATCAACCCAGTGAACCTTCTCTGAACTGCCTCCAATGCAAGTATGTCCTCCCTTAAATAAGGGCACCAGACCTGTACACAGTACTCCAGATGTGGTCTCACTAGCACCCAGTACAGTTGTAGCATGACTTCCCTGCTTTTATACTCCATCCCCCTAGAAATAAAGGCCTTCCGGATTACCTGCTGCACCTGTATGTTGACTTTTTGTGTTTTATGTACGAGGACACCCAGATCCCCCTATACTGCAGCATTTTGTAGTATTTCTCCTTTCAAATAAAATTTTGCTTTTTTATTTTTCCTCCCAAAGTGGATGACTTCACATTTTCCCACATTATATTCCATTGGTGCTGCATTAGTATTGTACTACTGCCTATTCAATGTTTGTATTCACTGTAATTTATACTATGAACCCAATGTTACATAGATAGTTAATTTATGGAGTTTTTTTTTATTTGTTCATGGGATGTGGGCGTCGCTGGCAAGGCCAGCATTTATTGCCCCATCCCGAATTGGGCTCATGAGTGGCAAGTAACATTCGGCCAACAAGTGCCTGGCAATGACCATCTCCAACAAGAGAGAGTCTAACCACCTCCCCTTGACAGTCAACCACATTACCATCGCCGAATCCCCCACCATCAACATCCTGGGGGTTACCATTGACCAGAAACTTAACTGGACCAGCCTTATAAATACTGTGGCTACAAGAGCAGGTCAGAGGCTGGGTATTCTGCAGCAAGTGACTCACTTCCTGACTCCCCACCATTGACCTTGGGAAGGTGGTGGTGAGCCGCCTTCTTGTGGTGAAGGTTCTCCCACAGTGCTGTTAGAAGGGAGTTCCAGGATTTTAACCCAGCGACGATGAAGGAACGGCGATGTATTTCCAAGTCGGGGTGGTGTGTGAATTGGAGGGGAGGTGTTCCCATGTTCCTGCTGCACTTCTCCTTCGAGGTGGTGGAGGTGGCGGGTTTGGGAGGTGATGTCGAAGAAGCCTTGGCGAGTTGCTGCAGTGCATCCTGTGGATGGTGCACACTGCAGCCACTGAGCGTCGGTGGTGAAGGGAGTGAATGTTTAGGGTGGTGGATGGGGTGCCAATCAAACGGGCAATTGTGTCCTGGATGGTGTCGAGCTTCTTGAGTGTTGTTGGAGCTGCACTCATCCAGGCAAGTGGAGAGTATTCCATCACACTCCTGACTTGGTGCCTTGTAAATGGTGGAAAGGCTTTGGGGAGTCAGGAAGTGAGTCACTCGCTGCAGAATACCCAGCCTCTGACCTGCTCTTGTAGCCACAGTATTTATAAGGCTGGTCCAGTTAAGTTTCTGGTCAATGGTGACCCCCAGGATGTTGATGGTGGGGGATTCGGCGACGGTAATGTGGTTGAATGTCAAGGGGAGGTGGTTAGACTCTCTCTTGTTGGAGATGGTCATTGCCTGGCACTTGTCTGGCCGAATGTTACTTGCCACTCATGAGCCCAAGCCTGAATGTTGTCCAGATCTTGCTGCATGCAGGCTCGGACTGCTTCATTATTTGAGGGGTTGGGAATGGAACTGAACTCATCCCCATTTCTGACCTTATGATGGAGGGAAGGTCATTGATGAAGCAGCTGAAGATGGTTGGGCCTAGGACACTGCCCTGTGGAACTCATGCAGCAATGTCCTGGGGCTGAGATGATTGGCCTCCAACAATCACGACCATCTTCCTTTGTGCTAGATATGACTCCAGCCACTGGAGAGTTTTCCCCTGATTCCCATTGACTTCAATTTTACTAGGGCTCCTTGGTGCCACACTCGGTCAAATGCTGCCTTGATGTCAAGGGAGTCACTCTCACCTCACCTCTGGAATTCAGCTCTTTTGTCCATGTTTGGACCAAGGCTGTAATGAGGTCTGGAGCCGAGTGGTCCTGGCGGAACTCAAACTGAGCATCAGTAAGCAGGTTATTGGTGAGTAAGTGCTGCTTGATAGCACTCGACGACACCTTCCATCACTTTGCTGATGATTGAGAGTAGACTGATGGGGTGGTAATTGGCCGGATTGGATTTGTCCTGCTTTTTGTGGACAGGACATACCTGGGCAATTTTCCACATTGTCGGGGAGATGCCAGTGTTGTAGCTGTACTAGAACAGCTTGGCTAGAGGCGCAGCTAGTTCTGGAGCACAAGTCTTCAGCACTAGAGCCGGGATGTTGTCGGGGCCCATAGCCTTTGCTGTATCCAGTGCACTCAGCCGTTTCTTGATATCACGTGGAGTGAATCGAATTGGCTGAAGACTGGCTTCTGTGATGGTGGGGATATCGGGAGGAGGCTGAGATGGATCATCCACTTGGCACTTCTGGCTGAAGATGGTTGCAAACACTTCAGCCTTGTCTTTTGCACTCACGTGCTGGACTCCGCCATCATTGAGGATAGGGATGTTTACAGAGCCTCCTCCTCCCGTTAGTTGTTTAATTGTCCACCACCATTCACGACTGGATGTGGCAGGACTGCAGAGCTTTGATCTGATCCGTTGCTTGTGGAATCGCTAGCTCTGTCTATAGCATGCTGCTTCTGCTGTTTAGCATGCATGTATTCCTGAGTTGTAGCTTCACCAGGTTGGCATCTCATTTTTAGGTACGCCTGGTGCTGCTCCTGGCATGCTTTTCCACACTCCTCATTGAACCAGGGTTGATCCCCTGGCTTGTTGGTAATGGTAGAGTGAGGAATATGCCGGGCCATGAGGTTACAGATTGTGCTGGAATACAATTCTGCTGCTGCTGATGGCCCACAGATCTGTTCTGAATCTATCCCATTTACCACGGTGGTCGTGCCACACAACACGTTGGATGCTATCCTCAGTGCGAAGACAGGACTTCGTCTCTACGAGGACTGTGCAGTGGTCACTCCTACCAATACTGTCATGGACAGATGCATTTGCAACAGGTAGATTGGTGAGGACGAGGTCAAGTAAGTTTTTCTCTCGTGCTGTTCGCTCACCACCTGCCGCAAGCTCAGTCTGGCAGCAATGTCCTTCAGGACTCGGCCAGCTCGGTCAGTAGTGGTGCTACCGAGCCACTTTTGGTGATGGACATTGAAGTCCCCCACCCAGAGTACATTCTGTGCCCTTGCTACCCTCAGTGCTTCCTCCAAGTGGTGCTCAACATGGAGGAGGACTGATTCATCAGCTGAGGGAGGGCAGTAGGTGGTAATCAGCAGGAGGTTTCCTTGCCCATGTTTGACCTGATGCCATGAGATTTCATGGGGTCCAGAATCCCAGGGCCACTCCCTTCTGACTGTATATCACTGTACCGCCACCTCTGGTGGGTCTGTCCTGCCGGTGGGACAGGACATATCTGGGGATGGTGATGGAAGAGTCTGGAACGTTGGCTGAAAGGTATGATTCTGTGAGTATGGCTATATCAGGCTGTTGCTTGACTAGTCTGTGGGACAGCTCTCCAAATTTTGGCACAAGTCCCCAGATGTTAGTGAGGAGGACTTTGCAGGGTTGACTGGGCTTGGTTTGCCTTTGTCGTGTCCGGTGCCTCGCAGTCCGATGCCAGGTGGTCCGTCCGGTTGGAGGTTGGAGCTGCTTTGTTCATTGATAGACTTGACCTCCAGTCCCCTCATTTAGAACAGGCCCCTCAGCTTGGTAGTAATACTGTATTATGTTACATAAAAGTACTTTTTCAAATATGTTTTCTTTGCAGGTGGTGGTAGATTTCTCCTCTCCCAATATCGCCAAAGAAATGCACGTGGGCCATCTGCGATCAACCATTATTGGAGACAGCATGTGCCGCTTGTTTGAGTTTGTGGGTTATGACGTTTTAAGGTCAGTGGAAAGTGACTAATTCTGCACATGAATCCATTTTATTCACGGAAAGATAGTAACCAGATTTCAAGAATTTATCCTCCAGCTAGTTGTAAAAGTATGAGATTATTTCCCTCAATATCCTCTTTTTAAAAAAAAAATCTCTGCATTTTCATATCTTTTTACGCCATGCACCATTTGCCAGTTGAGAAGGTGGGCCATATATTACTGTTGCTTTCCTGTGCGGTAAGCACATAGCATTCGCTGTATTCTTTTCCTTGTCAGCATGATCACTGTGCTAATGGTAACAAACATACCTTCTGCGGTATTTTGCAGCCGTGCCAACATACTATACCACCTTTTACCTCCTCCTATTTGATATCTTTAGCTATAATGCAAATATTCACTGTATGGGGGTATTAGCGAGACAGCCCAATGCCCAGCTCAACGGCCTCAACCGGGATCTTGGGTTCATGTCACGCTACACGTTACCCCACCAGCGAACAAATGTTATCTGTTTTTAATATAACGGGTCATTTGCTGTCTTTCTCTTCCTTCCGGATGTTTCTATGTTTCTGCCTCTCTCTCTCTCTTTTTTTTTTTTGGTTGTTTGTATATTCGGTGGCCTTGTAGGTAACACCTCTCTGTCTGCACACTGTGATTGCCTTGGCAACGGGCAGTTGGAAAGACTATCTGTAATCACCAGGTATTGTTCTGTGATTTATAAATGCGAAGGGTTCGAGGATTTCATTTCCACATTCACCTGAGGAAGGAGGAAGCCTCCGAAAGCTTGTGAATTTCAAATAAAATTGTTGGACTATAACCTGGTGTTGTAAGATTCCTTACATTTGACAGCTCAAAGCTAGAGTAATAGTTCTTGACGATTCTAGTAGCCTTCATTTAGGAACATAGGAACAGAACCCCTCGTGCCTGCTCTGCCATTTGATAAGATCATGGCTGATCTGTGATCCAACTCCATATACCCGCCTTTGGCCAATATCCATTAATACCTTTGGTTGCCAGAAAGCTATCTGTCTCAGATTTAAATTTAGCAATTGAGCTCGTATCAATTGCCGTTTGTGGAATAGAGTTCCAAACTTCTACCACCCTTTGTGTGTAGAAATGTTTTTTAATCTTGCTCCTGAAAGGCCTGGCTCTAATTTTTAGACTGTGCCCCCTATTCCTAGAATCCCCAACCAGCGGAAATAGTTTCTCTCTGTCCACCCTATCCGTTCCCCTTAATATCTTATAATATCTTATTTGAAATGATTTTTAATAGCAAATGATCATATTTAGTTGTGATTGCTACAGTAGCTGATTATTACTAGTGGCGTGAGTTGCAATTACTTATTTTCTATGTTAACATCTGGTGTAAGCGGTAATTGCTTGGTTTCTATGTTAACATTTTACATTATATTGTGCTAAAACCAGAATGAAGGCAACTGTTGGTGCTTTGCGCAAATTAGAATAACTGCTCTTGTGCATCTCTCTGCCTGTTGGTCTAATTGAGCTTTACTGCAGCTTTGGATGTTGAAATGTACAATAATATGCTCGACCCAGATGCACAAATGAATTACCAGGTGCAACGTACACATTGGAGCCAGTTGGTTATGAAAAATAAACCAGAGTTACGTCAGATGTATAATTCACACGGGCTGTAAATGTTATTCGAACAAGTACAACATTACTAGTTTAGTTTTTATGAACAACCAGTCTCCAGTGTGTATTCTGTTCATACAATGTTTTACAGTATAGTCATTTCCACATACTTTATTATTTAAGCATGAATTCATATTTGCATATAAGTCCACCATTAGCAAAGAGCATTGCTCTAACACTAACTGACTTGGTTTCCTTATTTTATGGATTATTTCTTCTTTCCCAATTTAATGTTTGAAAGATAAGCAGTTACTGTTTATCTCAGAGGCTGCACTTTATCGCTTGAGTTCAAAGCAGCAATATCCATTCTATAAACAAATGGAAAACTGCATTTTAACTCACCCAAAATGCAGATTAATGGGTGTAAATTTAATGCATTATTTGAGCTTTGCTGTTTTATTATTAATTTATATTGTTTTTACTGAATATACTGCAAAATATGTTTACCAAAAAGATGGAAGTGAGAAGCAAAGGTTTTCAACTGCAGTTTTATATAGAAAGAAAACCATGCGTGATTGGAATGTTCCTATTCTACAAGCTGCACCATAGTATACATCTTGCAATATCTATAAATAATCACGAAGGTGTGACTTGTATACTGCACTTCACTGTAGCTGAGGTTATAAAATGAACATTATGGAAGTATTCTTTCAGGCCTGTGTAATTCTTCCTAGTTGCAACCCTTTTCAATTGCAGTTTTGTTGAAGTATCTTTGTTGATTTCAGGTTAAATCATGTTGGTGACTGGGGGACACAGTTTGGTATGTTGATTGCTCACTTGCAGGACAGGTTCCCAGATTACCTGATCGTTTCCCCTCCGATTGGAGATCTTCAAGCCTTCTATAAAGTAAGTTTTCTCTTGTGTTGCACATGTTGCTTAGGCATTGATTGTCCAATGTGAACATGAGCTTGACAAAGCAACTCTAATGATGATATAGTAATGTTACACTGGTTCATCTCCCAAGCCATTGCTCAGGGACAAAAGTAAAAATACAATTAATACTAATTTTTTTTTCACTGTCTCCCTCTCTCTCCCTCTGTCTTGCTCTCTCTCGCGCCCTCGCCCCCCCCCCCCCGTCTCGCGCCCTCGCCCCCCCGCCGTCTCGCGCCCTCGCCCCCCCGCCGTCTCGCGCCCTCGCCCCCCCCCCGTCTCGCACCCTCGCCCCCGCCGCCTCGCGCCCTCGCCCCCCCCCCCGTCTCGCACCCTCGCCCCCGCCGCCTCGCGCCCTCGCCCCCCCCCCCCCCCCATCTCGCGCCCTCCGCCACCCCGGTTGCTCTCCCCCCGCACCACCACCACCACCCCCCCCCCCAGGCACTCTTACTATCTTCCTCATTTCCCTTGCTTTCCTTTCTTTCTGCATGGCTCCCGCACATTTTCTGTCTTTATTTCTCAGACTCTCTTAGGTGCAATAGACTGACCACCTGCTATCTCCCCTTGAAGGGCTACTGCCATGACATGCTGTTTTGTGTCAAAATGTTTAAACTGCTTCAAATGTTTGTAAACTGTAGCTTTCTCTTGCCAAACTCCCCTTCAGCATTTTTTAAAAATTCATTCTTGGGACGTGGGCATCCCTGCATCGGCCAGCATTTATTGCCCATCCCTAGTTACCTTTGAGAAGTTGGTGATGAGCCGCTTTCTTGAATCGCTGCTGTCCCCCAGGGTGAAGGTGCTCCCACTATGCCATTAGGTAGGGAGTTCCAGGATTTTGACCCAGTAACGATGAAGGAACAACAATATATGTCCAAGTGTGGATGCTGTGTACGTTGGAGGGGAAGCTGGAGGTGATGGTGTTTCCATGCACTTGCTGCCCTTGTCCTTCTAGGTGGTGGACGTTGTGGGTTTGGGAGGTGCGGTACCAAGGATACCATATAGCTGATGCAATAGGTTGCTGTGATAGCCCACCCTCTCAGCTCATTTCTATATCCAAGATACCACAAGCCTGATGTGATATGTCATAATGAAAAAGGGTCATTGAATAGTGTGAGAGGAACACCTGGAAGACTATATCCTAATACAGCGTTCGGTGATCTAGAACCTGATTGGAAATTTGGGTTGTTTCTAGACTGGGAACTTCTCATAAATTATATTCTGGAGGATTAATTCCTTTTACGCATAAATCTTTATCGAGGCAAAACATCCCTCAGGAAAAGGGGTGAAACCAGTTCTGACATTTAGCTTGATAATTGTTCAGTGAGATAAGAGATAAATAATCAGCTTATGCTGTAGCACTCAATTTATAGATAGATACTAGAACAAAGCCTTATGAGAAAACGGAAAATTACATGCTCCAGCCTTTTTTTCAAAGCCTCTTTATATCCCACCAAGAGGTTTGCAAGAGTTCCCTGGGGGGTGAAGAGAAGGGTGACCGTCTTGATTCTTCCCTCCCACCTCCTCCCATAAGAGACATAGCCGAGATCTTGCCATGTATGATCCAAGCTCTTTATGCAAAATTCAGTCAAGCTTGTTCTTCTGGGTTGTTGTGCTGAATAGGACCCTGATAAAAGAAAAATACTGTAACTTTATGACTAAAATCCTCACTTGCTGAATGTTGACAACGTCTATTGCACCCCTAAGTAAATGTAGTTTACCTAGATCTTCCATAGTAGTCAGGACATAGTGAATATAAAGTAAATTTTACTGTATCACGGTAAAGTCATTCTTTTTGCTCCATCATTCAATGTTTAGTTGTTGTAAAAGAGATAAGCTTTACATTTTAAATGGAGAATAACGAGTATGATGGAGTGATTATAATAAGATAAATCCACCAAAGGGTTCATGAGCTGCTTATCATCTAAACTACAAGATGACATTGCCATTGTAGTCACTGCCATTCACTCATTACTTTTATATATAGCAGTCTATTTTATGCATAAATATTACACCTGTTCTGTTTCGGCTGAATGGAAGGTGTCTTTTTGTCTGATGGTTGTCAAGACAACACTGAAAGCTGGAATGCTCCATTGGGAAGTTGCACCGTGATGTCTTCACTGAAAGATTAAATTTGTCATGTGCTTACTGCAGATTACTGGAATTTAATCTTCAATGGTTTGTTAGGATACAATACTGCTTTATAGTAGTAGAATTATATTACATATAATGTACAGCACAGAAATAGGCCATTTGGCCCAACTGGTCCATGCCAGTGTTTATCCTGCATATGAGCCTCCTCCCACCCCTCTATCTAACCCTATCAGCATAACCTTCTATTCCTTTCTCCCTCATGTATTTACCTAGATTCCCCTTAAATGCATCAACTACTCATTGTGGTAGCAAGTTCCACATTCTAGCCACACTCTGGGTAAAGAAGTTTCTCCCGAATTCCCTATTGGATTTATTAGTGACTATCTTATATTTATGGCCCCGAGTTTTGGATTCCCACACAAGCGGAAACATTTTCCCTACGTCTACCCTATCGATATCAGGTCATCCCTCAGCCTTCTCCTTTCTAGTGAAAAGAGCTCCAGCCTGTTCAATCTTTCCTGATAGGTATATCCTCTCAGTTCTGATATCATCCTTGTAAATCTTGTTTGCACCTTCTCCAGTGCCTCGATATCCTTTTTATAATATGGAGACCAGAAGTCTTCACAGTACTCCAAGTGTGGCCTAACCGTGGTTCTGTACAAGTTTAACATAGAATCATAGAAAGGTTACAGCAGGGAAGGAGGCCATTCAGCCCATCGAATCCATGCCAGCTTTATGCAAGAGCAGTCCAGCTAGTCTCACTCCCCTGCCCTATAATTTTTTTCCTTTCAGGTATTTATTCAGTTCCCTTTTGAAGGCCATGATTGAATCTGCCTCAACCACCCCCTCAGGCAGTGCATTCCAGATCCTAACCACTCGCTGTGTAAAAAAAATTTTCCTCATGTCACCTTTGGTTCTTTTGCCTGTCACCTTAAATCTGTGTCGTCTAGTTCTTGGCCCTTTAGCCAATGGGAACAGATTCTCTCTATCTACTCTGTCTAGACACTTCATGATTTTGAATACCTCTACCAAATCTCCTCTCAACTCTAAGGAGTACAACCCCAGCTTCTCCAGTCTATCCATGTAACTGAAGTCCTTCATCTCTGGAACCATTCTAGTAAATCTCTTCTGCACCCCTCTAAAGCCTTCACATCTTTCCTAAAGTGCAGTGTTCAGAACTGGACACAATATTCCAGTTGTGACCAAACCAGTGTTTTATAAAGGTTCATCATTACTTTTTTGCTTTTGTACTCTATGCCTCTATTTATAAAGCCCAGGATCCCGTGTGCTTTTTTAACCGCTTTCCCAACCTGCCCTGCCAACTTCAATGATTTGTGTACATATACTCCCAGGTTTCTCTATTCCTGTACCCCTTTTAGAATTGTGCCCTTTAGTTTATATTGCCTCTCCTCATTCTTCCTACAAAATGTATCATCTTGCATTTTTCTGCATTAAATTTCATCTGCCACGTGTCTGCCCATGCCACCAGCCTGTCTATATCCCCTTGAAGTCTATCATTATTCTCCTCACTGTTCACTACACTTACAAGTTCTGCGTCATCTGCAAATTTTGAAATTGTGCCCTGCATACCCGAGTCCAAGTCATTAATATATATCAAGAAAAGCAGTGGTCCTAGTACCGACCCCTGGGGAACACCACTGTAACCTCCCTCCAGTCTGAAAAACAACCGTTCACCACTACTCTCTGTTTCCTGTTACTTAGCCAATTCTGTATCCATGCTGCGACTGCCCTTTTTATTCCATGGGCTTCAATCTTGATGACAAGCCTATTATGTGGCACTTTATCAAACCTCTGCTTTTCAATTCTGTCCCTCTAGAAATGAATCCCAGTGCTTCATTCAGTAAGCACTGAGTTTGAAGCTTTATTTCAGCCAGGAGTTGAGAGCATTCATGTTTCTTTTTATGTTTTGAAATTCTTAGCAATTGTCATATATTTACAGGAATCCAAAAGGAGATTTGATGAGGAGGAAGCCTTTAAGAAGCGGGCATACCAATGTGTGGTACTGCTGCAGAGCCACAATCCAGACATTATTAAGGCCTGGAATATGATCTGTGATGTTTCTCGGAAGGGTAAGCCAGAAATAAAGTTAGGGGAACCCAAAGAAGGAAAGGATTTAGTTGGGATTTGTCAAAAAAGGCAAACCCAGTCCTTTATGGAACACTAGAAGGGACTTATTAGTTTGTCAAATGAAACTTTCAAGACTGTGGTCGATAGACTTTTGCTCAGTAAGGGTATCAAGGGATATGGATCAACAGCGGGTAAATGTGGTTGAGGTACAGATCCGCCATGATCTAATTGAATGGCGGAACAGGCTCAAGGGGCTGAATGGCCTGTTCCTATGTTCCTACAATAGTTTTGTCACAAACAATATCCACCTCCGAGTGTTTTTTTCCTGTTAGAATGTAAGAAATAGGAGCAGGATTAGACCATACGGCCCCTCAAGCCTGCTCCGCCGTTCATTAAGATCATGGCTGATCTTCTACCTCAACTCCACTTTCCCACCTTATCCCCATACCTCTTGATTCCCTTAGTGTCCAAAAATCTATTGATCTCAGTGTTGAATATACTCAACGACAGAGCATCCGTAGCCTTCTGGGGTAGAGAATTCCAAAGATTCACTCTGAAGACTTTTTTCCTCATCTCGGTCCTAAACGGCCAACCCCTTATCTTGAGACTATGATCCCTAGTTCTAGACTCGTCAGCCGGGGAAATAGCCTCTCAGCATCTACCCTGTCAGACCCTCTAAGAATTTTATACTCCAACCCCCTTGCAATAAAGGCTAACATACCACATGCCTTCCTAATTGCTTGCTGTACCTGCATGTTAACTTTCTGTGATTTGTACACAAGAGCACCCAAATCTCTCTGACTACCAACATTTCTTAGTCTCTCACCTTTTAAAAAATATTCTGCTTTTCTATTCTTCGTACCAAAGTGGATAATTTGGCATTTCCCCACATTATACTCCATCTGCCATCTTCTCGCCCACTTACTTAACTTGTCTATATCCCTTTGCAGCCTTTTTGCATCCTCCTCACAGCTTACTTTCCCACCTAGCTTTGTATCGTTAGCTTGGATACATTACACTCGGTCCCCTCATCTAAGTCATTGATATATATTGTAAACAGCTGAGGCCCAAGCACTGATCCTTGTGGCACCCCACTAATTACATACAACCTGCCAACCCGAAAATGACCTGTTTATTAAGGAAAATCAATTTTTTAAGAAGTGTATGTTTTATGAAATTGCTGCAGTTTCTCACATGGTACATATAGAGCAATACATTGGGGTAGTTGATCTTTTGGAAACAGCCTGTTACTTGGAGAGTCGGTGTAATTTGGCGACAATTCTTTGTGTCAAATAACAAGTCTTACAAATACGGTGGTGGGGCTTGTGGACGTTGGATGCTGTTCTTTGTGGAATACTAGGAAGGACTTATTAGTCTGTGGCTCCACTCTAACTTTCTTGGGGGAACATGCACCTTTTTAGTCTTTGTGGGAGGTTCCAGGGCCACGTGGGATTCCACCAATGGATTCCAGACTGCCTGGCATTTCCCAAATTCTAAACAGAGTCAGTACATCACCCTTTCCGATTGGTGTTAGTCTCACGGATGTTTCACCCACATGTTTGTTATGGTGAGGGTTGTACTCCACCCCAGTGGGGAAGTGCATCTAACAGTGACAGTTACACTAGCCTGTCCGTTGCAGGGGCTATTTGTTCCCTTGTGAGTTAGCCCTATGGTCACGGTTAGGTCTGCAGGGGTTGAGAGGTGGCCAATGAAGGTAGTTTGTGTAGGGTGATTGACTGGGAGACCCTGGTTTTCATGCCATGCCAAGAGTTATGTGAGCTGACCTAATTCCAGTCCATAATTCAGCAAAGTTGGTTTGCTCAGTTGTAGTGGCTGAGATTGGGAATGCTGAGCTCTCCCTAATGTTTGGGGTGCTGCAGGTATCCAAAATGTATTTGTGGTTTCTTTCTTGCCCACAGAATCATCTAAAACAGGTAGAGGAGGGGGCTATCTTCATTTGTATTGTGCTCACCATCCCAGGATTGATTCCCAGCTCACTGTGGGGGTGATCTGTACTGGTCAGTGAGTTGGGTGCATTAGTTATCCCTAGATATTTGAAGCCTCACCGTGCAATGGAGTAGGTCTCACAAACATGTTGGAAGGTGTCCTGCAGACGGGACATTCGCTCCACTTTGTAAAATTAGGTTTCTATCTCGAAAGGTGTCCAAACACCTTGTTGCTTAGGAAGATGCTGGGGATTGATGTGAGAATTTGGTTAATTAAAGTAGGACGCTATCGGTATATAGCAACATTTTGTGTTCTCCAGCCTCTACTCTATTGGAGCTTGCTGCCAAGAGCTCCATGGTCAGCGCGAAGAGGTTCAGCATAAGGGACATCTTTGCCTTGTCCCTCAGTGGAGGAGGAATGATGCAGAGCAGAGGCCATTGGTGCACACTGTAAATATGGGATTGGACTATAGGATTTTAATCCACTCTTGCACCGCATCACCGAAAACCATTCGTCAGAGTATAGCGATTACTTAATTTTTAGTGCTATTACCCTTTTGCTGCACATCTCTACTTGGGACCAGTGGTCATCCATTCTGGTCCCAAATGTTTTGAAGTCATTGTTCATATGGGCCTATAGGAGAAGCAAAGAGTGGGATCTTTGTTTTTTTGTATATTAGTATGATTTAGTCTATCTTGAAACTGTCTGGAATGGTGCTCATCTCTTTCAAGTGATGGAAGTGTTTCAGTAGGAGCATTGCCAGTTTAGGGAGACTTTCCCCAGACTAACAGCTTTGTATTGCCATTTGGCTGTGTCCACTAACTGCGTAGCTTCCTAAGTGTGTTGGGAGAGAGGGAGGTTGACAGGATGGTGGGACGTTTTCCTTTGGGGTGGTCTGGGACTCAGGTGTATAGTAATTCATGGGAGTCTGCAAATTTCTTGTTGATTTCAGTGGAATCAGAGATTACTTTGCTTTCCTCATTGACACAACTGTTCTGTTCTGCGCCTGTTGTCGCATGGTGTATGTCAGATATTTTCTCAGCTTGAGTGCTTTTCAGCAATAGCACCCATGTTCTCAATTTGTTTTTTTTGCTGTGTTCAATTTTTTTTTTAAATTATCTTTTTTAGAATTCCAGAAAATCTATGAGCACTTGGATATAAAGCTGATTGAAAGAGGAGAATCGTACTACCAAGACATGATGAATGACGTTGTAAAATTGTTTGAGGAAAAAGGTAAAAATTAGACTGGAATGGAGAATGCTGGAGCTCCTGTTTTAATTAAATAAAAAATTATTCTGAAATCTAACACACAAGTAATAGCTTGTTCACACAGCTTTCTGAGTCCATCACTGTTTGTTAAATTTGGGTTTTTACAGTCCAGATGTTACTTCTTGCTGGAGTTAACTGGGCTTTGCTGTTTTATTTTTCTAAATATATTTTTTAAATTAAATAACTAAAATTGTTCCCCAGCTGTGAACAGAAGTGAACAGGAAAAGCATTAATTAATTGATATTTGCCAATTTTCTTTAAAGTCCTCCTTGCCCCATGGGAAATTTTTCTTCAGGTGAAGAGAAATTAATTCACCTGGGAATGATTTACAGACTGAAATCTAATAGAAGGATTCAGACAGTTTACACATAGATTGGTGGATAACTGAGAGTAATTTCAAGGTAGTACAGTCTACTCCTATTAATTCAAAGTTGCTTAATTTGAATGTCTGGATAATTAAAATTTTTAATGGGCAAAAAACGACTGAATTATCAGGCATAGACTGTAGAGTTAGTGAGGGCTTCACCTTATGTCGTAAATCATAAGAGTGATGTTTGTCCAGTTTTCTTTCTTTCTTTATAATTGTACTCTGAATCCTGAGATGAGATTACAGCTTATGAACACTTCTCATATTTCCTATGAACTTCACAGGGGTGCTTTTGTTTACTTTGGGTCCTTTATTTTAGTGCTTTTTTGCTCACAGTTGCCTACAGGCAGTACACACTATAAAGGTGAAATGTGATGAAATCCAGCCTGAAAGAGAAGACTACGAACCATTCTGTGCCGGTTTATTAACTATTTTCTAATTGCCTGAGGAAATAATTACAACCAGTATAGTTTTGTTTTGTATTGTCATTGTACAGATGGATAAACCCGGGTTGCATCATTTATTCTGACAGGTCTGGTCCAGCTTGATGAGGGGCGAAAGATTGTTTTTCCACCAGGATGCCCAGTGCCCCTGACAATAGTAAAATCAGATGGAGGCTACACATATGACACATCAGACTTAGCAGCTATTCGACAAAGGATTTTTGACGAGAAGGCAGATATCATTATCTATGTTGTAGATAATGGGCAGGTGGGTTAGGTTCTGAGGCACACTGCTGCTGTTTTGTCCCTCATATGTTAAAAGTGTTTTTAAGCTGTTTTTGTCATTCAGTAACTCTATAAAAATGTATTGGGCATGGGAAATGGAAAAAAATTGTACCCAATGCTTGCTCAGTGCTTACACTGTGTATCAGAAGTGGAAAATATTTAAATTCTGTAATGTTGAAAAGCCTCACCTGTTGAGCACAGAAGCTATGATGAAGAATTACTGGTGGATCTAGCAATTGGAGTATTTAATAGCATTTGCATGGGAGTGCAAAATTCCCATTTAAATATTGTAAGCAACTGGCTCCTCCACCATCAAGTGACCGTTCTAATATTTACATTGTCACTGTCATTCTGGTCTGTGTGAATTCTGAGAACTGAGCATTCGGTGGTTGCTAGGAATCATCATTCCATCAATGTTCCAAATTGCTTGTATTCCCATCTTATTCTGATTCTGATTGTGTTTTTTCCTTCCACCCCAGAATGTCCACTTCCAGACCATCTTTGCTGCTGCTCAGATGATTGGCTGGTATGACCCCAAGGAGGTCAGAGTGGAGCATGCTGGGTTTGGTGTGGTGTTAGGTGAAGATAAGTAAGTGCTCTTAATTCCTCTTTTCATAATTTTCTGGCACCTATTGATCCTTCAAATAAGTATTGAATTATGATTCTCCTAAATATTTGAGTCATATTAACATTTTCAAAAGGGTTACAGAGGCTCTCTAATAATAGTGCAGTGGGTTAACACAAACTCCTTTCACCTCTGGACACTGGGTTTAAGTTCCTCTAAGATAGAGTGAAAGTCTGCTCTTTCTACTAGATGTATGGGTCCTATGTGAAATGAGTTTAGCCACTTTTAACCCAGGGCCCACAGTCTGCAAAACTGTGCACAATTCAGAACAAATTGGCTGTTGCGCTCAGAAAGCCAACAAAAACATCTAATGCGAATGGAAGTGGAGAAATCCATACTGGTACAATGGAGTATCATTGCTGGAGAAGTTGGAAGAGCTTTACTCTGCATCTGACCATGGAGAACTTCATTGTTGTTAGCAGTGAATGACAGAACTAGAAAAGCATTTAAATCCCCCATCATTGACATCCCTCATAACCATGGTTACAAAAATTCACTGTTCTACCCACCCAACAAAAAGGGAAAATTGGAGCTTTTGTGGTTTTATATCTGAACCCCTTAATTCTCACCATTGTCTTGGAGCTTTGAAGATTAGAATAATGATTAGGTCAACTTTATTTTAATCAAAAACAAAAGAAAATTTGAATTTTTTTTTTATCTCAACGTTTTATGTTAACATTTGTTCACAGAAAGAAGTTCAAAACCAGATCAGGTGAGACTGTGCGATTGATTGACCTTCTGGAAGAAGGTCTGAAAAGATCAATGGATAAACTGTTGGAGAAGGAGCGAGAGAAGGTAATGCCTTTTTGTTACACCGCAATCTTTGTTACTCATATTTATTAGTTTCTCCCAACCTTAAAATAAAGCATGCAGCAAGTTGGTGTGGGATTTGACGTATTTGTTCAATGTTCTTAAATAAAAAACAAGGAAGGTTAGCACAAATCCTTTGAATCTTGCGCTGCGAGAAAAATACACTTTAGATTACAACAACTTACGTTTATATAGGTCCTTTAATGTAGGAAACAGTCCCAAGGTGCTTCACAGGAGTGTAGTCAGACAAAATTGACACCGAGCCAGAGATAGATACTAGGATAGGTGACTAAAAGCTTGCTTAAAGAGGTAGGTTTGAAGGAGGATCTTAAAGGAGGAGAAAGAGGTGGAGAGGCAGAGGGGTTTAGGGAAGGAATTCCAGAGCTTAGGATCTGGATGGCTGAAGGCACGGCTGCCAGTGGTGGGGTAAAGGGAGTGGGGGATGCACGAGAGGCCAGAATTGGAGGAACGCAGAGTTCTCGGTGGGCTGTAGGGCTGGAGAAGGTTACAGAGATGGGGAAGAGCAAGGCCATGGATGTATTTTTTTTTGCAACAAAAACAGAAATTGCTGGAAATAATCAGGTCTGTCAACATCCGTGGAGAGAACAGACAAGTTAACGTTTCAAATGTAATCCTTAATCAGAACTGGAAAAAATGAAAGATGAATTGTATTTAAAAGGAATACAACAAATGGGAGCGGAAAAGAACATACTCAAATATGAGAAAGGAAGTGGATTGACCTGTGAAGTACATAAAAAGGAAAACAGGAGATGATTAAATGGCCGAAGTGATATTAACATGAGGAAGGAGCAAAATTAAATACATTTAATAGACAGAGAATGTGTGAATAGGTGAGGGGGTTGGGGGGGTGGTGGGGAGGTGAGGTGGTGAGGGGGAGGGAGAGTAGGGCAGACCTTAAATGGAAACAGGAGGGCCTGGCAAAGTGGAAGAGAATGCAGCAAGGGGGTGTAGGTTTGCTTTTTTTCTCAGGCTCCTGGATTCTGTTCCATTTTGCCAGTCCATCCATTCTTTGTAATGGTAACGGAACAGTGTTGAAGGTCATAGAATTGCAGTGTCTCGGGTACTTCATTTGTTTACGATTTGCAAGTAGTTATCCAATAGCATTAAATAGAAGTGTTGTTTAAACTGTTTTTATTTTTGCCTTCCTGTTATAGGTTTTGACACCTGACGAGCTTAAGGCAGCAAAAGAGGCTGTTGCATTTGGCTGTATTAAGTATGCTGACCTTTCTCACAATAGGACTAATGACTATGTCTTCTCCTTCGACAAGATGTTGGATGACCGGGGAAACACAGCAGCCTATTTGCTGTACGCCTTCACTAGAATCAGGTGAGACAGCTCTGGGGGAAAGTTACTCTTTATAGGAAACAGTAATGTTTGTGAGCATACTGGTCCAGTTTTTCACATTGTTCAATTGTTTAGTGTCAATGAGCAGCTCAGCGGAATGGCAGTTTTGTATTGTTACTGCATTGTGCCATAACAGCTCTGGTCTCCACATTATAGCGGCACTGGAGAAGGTTCAAAAAAGATTTACTAAGATGATACCAGAAATGAGAGGTTATACCTATCAGGAAAGATTGAATAGGCTGGGGCTTTTTTCTCTTTTAAGCAAAAAAGACTGAGGGGTGACTTGATAGAGGTCTTTAAGATTATAAAAGGGTTTGATAGGGTAGATGTATAATAATCTCTGTATACATTATTCACATTGCTCTGGCCGTTTCCTACAGTGAGCAGAGGTTAGTCTTTCCCTGAGATAGATATTCTAATGCTACAAAGCAGCCCATCTCGTGACCTCCTGAAAAGCCTGGAATGGAACCTGCAGTGTTCACCAGCACTTCTCAGTGTCAACAAATGTAATCATTGGATCCATTATCACAAAAAACTTACACCTGAATTGATGGCCTCCACTCTTCCAACCGTACTAACTAGAGAATTATGTTATCGAGCGACGTAGGGAATATTTTAGTATTTTAGAATCTGACTTATATGCTCAACATCTGCTGCCCCAATGGTAGTGGTTCCAGTAAATTGGTTCATGAGCGGTTCTCTTGGTTTTGTGCATGTCATTGCTTTTTTGCCTAAGGCTGTTAGTTCACTCCTGTTGAGCAAAGGTGTATTTAGCACATGGGCGATATTTCCTGAAAACCATCATAAAATCTATTAGTAGCTATAAATGTTGCTCAGTTTCAGTTGAGTTTCTTTTGCTATCCGAGTCTGTGCAATGAAACAAAAGGAAAAACTTTCTTTTAGGAGAGTAACATGTTCTCAGTAGGAAGTTAAATCTGTCCATAAGCAAATCTTTTCTCGTGGGATGTAATTTTAAGTGTAGTAGTCAGTAATTATACTTGGGTTTGGGGTACAAAGTTTAAAGGATGGGTTCAAGGAGGTGGTAGACTTTTTTTTAAGCTTTTCTGAGATCGGCCTCAGAGAGGGTGCAGAAGAGATTTCCTGGAATGGTACAATGGATGAAGGACTTCAGTTATGTGGAGAGATTGGAGAAAGTGGGATTGTTCTCCTTAGAACAGAGAAGGTTAAGGGGAAATTTGATAGAGGTGTTCAAAATCATCAACGGTTTTGATAGAGTAAATAAGGAGAAACTGTTTCCAGTGGCAGAATGGTCGGTAACCAGAGGACACAAATTTAAGGTGATCGGCAAAAGAGCCAGAGGCGACGAGGAAACATTTTTTTACACAGCGAGTTGCACTGATCTGGAATGCACTGACTGAAAGGGTGGTGGAAGCAGATTCAGTAGTAACTTTCGAAAGGGAATTTGATAAATACTTGAAGGGAAAAAAATTACAGGGCAATGAGGAAAAAGCAGGGGAATATGGGACTAATTGGATAGCTCTTTCAAAAAGCTGGCATGAACACGATGGGCCAAATGGCCTCCACCTGTGCTGTACCTACTATGATACGTAGAGAAGATGGTTCCACTTGCGGGGAGACCAGAACTAGGGGCCATAAATATAAGATAGCCACTAACAAATCCAATAGGGAATTCAGGAGAAACTTCTTCACTCAGAGAGTGGTTAGAATGTGGAAATCTCTACCACAAGGAGTAGTTGAAGCAACTAGCATAAATTCATTTAAGGGGAATCTAGATAAACACATGAGGAGAAAGGAAAAGAAGGATATGTTGATAAGGTTAGATGAAGAAGGGTGGTAGGAGGCTCACGTGGAGCATAAACACTGGCATGGATCTTGGGCCGAATGGCCTGTTTCTATGCTGTACATTCTTTGTAGTGGTAATATGTGCATCTATGTCCATGTTAACTAAATGTATGGAGTTCTTGGTAACTCCAAAATCAAAATGGTTTTTGGGAGGGGGCACCTGAGAAAAACCAAATCCTTCCCCAGAGGAAATAAAAATAATAAGTTGCCATGTCATACCTCTTTTGCAGGGTGGTATTAGCAAAGGCTGGTGTGTGGTGTAAGAGGACCTAAAAGTGAAGAAACAATTGCCATAAAATGGGGAGGGGGTACAAACCTTGTCTTGTTTGGCAATTTGAGAAGTGGAAAGATTTCTGCCTCGAGTTTACTATTTGCAAGCTAAATCTGAAAACATGTTAATTGATGGCTGTAATTTTATGGATGAAATCATTTTTTGTATTTCTTTTAAACAGGCAAATACAATTACATTTGAAGCTTCAGTACCTAGTTTGTGCCACTAGAGGGTCTCAGCAAGCTGTAGAAAAGCTTGTCATCACTAGTTTCTCCCATGAGCTGGTATTGTTCAAATACAATTTTCAAAGAAGTATTTTCATTCCCATCTGTTCACTCACATACTACAGAAACTCAGGCAATAAGCCACTAATGTTTTTGTGAAGGTTAAACTGTTATAGACAGAAACCTAAACTAACCTATTACAACAGCCCTGCAGTTGCAACAATACCAGATCCAAATTTTCCCCCCACTTTAATCTACAGTAGTACTGTCTCCCTTTTAGTTCTGCTTTCTTAGCTAATCTAACTCTTTTAAAATCTCTTTGTATTTTCTGTTTATAACTAGAAACAATGAGACCCCATCAGATATGACATTCATTTAAACATGTTCTCAGCACGTCATTGTACTGCTGCATTACTAGAGTTCTGCCACCAGAGACCCCCATAGAAGTCAGTTTCCAATACAGAAGGAGACTATTTCGCTCCTTGTGTAGGTGTTGGCTCTTTGCTAGAGCAGCCAAAAACTAATCCCATTGTCCCACACTCCTCTTAGTCCTGTACCTTTCCTTGTTTCAAATATTTATCCAGTTTTACTGTAACAGATGTAATGGTTTCTGTCTTACCTACTCCCTGTGTTAAAGCATTTCACACTCAACAATCTTCCTAACCCCTCACCTCACTATTTTGGTGACAATTTTTAATTGTTGACCCCTAATCACTAACTTGCCAGCCGGAGGAAATAGTTTTTCCCTATTTTGCGCTATCGAATCCCTTCATCATTTTGAAAGCCTCTATTAAATCTCATCTTAGCCTTCTCTGCGCCAATATAAATAGTCCCAGTATCATAACTCTATCTCAATAAGCGATGGAAATTGGCCTCTGCAGAATCATAGTGTTGATAACTCAAATTTACCTTGCAAGTTCAAACTCATAGGATGTAAATCAAGATATATGTACGCATCAGTGGTATTTCTGCCCTCCATGCTTTTGCTTGGTGGATCATATAGGTAAAATTAAAATAGAGATAACAGTGGTGATCTTTGGAGCAGAGGATAAACTTTGTTTATGGAAATTAAACTTGTTGCAGTATAGGGTAGAAAGGAGCAGACTGGTGTTTGACTCCCTACGAGAAATAGTATAGAAAGCCAAAAACTTGGAGAGGACTGGTTTGAATGTTGTCTTTTTAGTGTTGACATATTGGTTTGAATCCAGCCCAGACTTATGGAACTTTCCCTTTTCTCAGGTCCCACATGAAATGAGTTTGGAAATGTCACAATAGTGTAGTGGTGCATCCCAGAAAAAGAAAACAGATTTCTCCGTATGCAGTGGATTGATGAAGATGGCGGCAAACTGCAGTTGCGAACTCAATGTAAAATGTAACATTCCTTCGCAGGTCCATAACTCGACTTGCAAACATTGATGATGCAACTCTGCAAAAAGCAGCTGCAGAAACAGTCATCCTGCTGAATCATGAGAAGGAATGGAAGTTAGGTAAATGCATTCTGCGATTCCCAGAAATCCTTCACAAAATCCTGGATGACCTCTGCCTGCATACCCTGTGCGACTATCTCTTTGAACTGGCCACAACCTTTACAGAGTTCTATGACAGCTGTTACTGTGTAGAGAAGGACAGACAGACAGGTGAGTCAAACTGCATTCCTGTATATTACGTGGTTCTTGTTAGAATTCCCCTTTTGATTAAAAAAATGTATAGCCAGAGGACAACAGCAAAATGCCTTTCAAATTGTAATAGGAAACAAAGCCTTGTGTAACACCTTTCAAATGCTCAGGATGTCCCAGAGTGTTTCATAGCCAATTAGTCACTCTGCATGGAAATGTGGCAGCCAATTTATACACAAGGTTCCACAGCAAGGTCTGACAATGCAGCACTCCATTGTTACAGTACTGAAGTATTAGCCTAGATTATGTGCTCAAATCCTGGAGTGGGACTTGAACCCACAGCTTTCTGGCTCAGAAGTGAGAGCTACCAACTGACCAGCTGGATACCTTCCCTCAGTGGCATGGATTAGAATTGGAACTTGATGTGTGGAGAACTGAAGAGGCAAATGTGGATCTTTCAAGAATTTTGTACACCAGTACGCTAGACTATCTTAGTAGGGGTCTTTGGTTTAAGTGTTATCCTTGTTTTAAGGTGGCCTATTCCAATAAATAACAGCTGTTTCTAAATCATGTACAAATAAGGCTCAATTTTAACTTTATATTTTGAGCCTGGCGGCTATGTTTTAGACAGCTACTGTGCGAATCACAAAGGAAGACTGAGCGCCGTATCGGTCAGCCTAAAGGAAAGCCATTTCCTCTGTTACCTGGTTTTACAAGTCATTCGTTGCCCAAGTGGGAAATGTCCAGTTCCTTTTGCTCTACAATGAAAAGCAGCCTTTGTTGTAATCAAACAGAAGAACAAAGCTCCTAATTATAATTGTCCTTTCAGGATGTAATAAAATACATTGGTGTGCTAGACAAATAAGGGAAGAGATAGTGTACTTCAACTGGTTCAATAGTGCTTTTCTGAATTTGGGAGCTAAGTCACATTACTGGGATAGAGTGGAGGGAGTTTTACGCAGCAGCTGAGTGCTAACACTGAATGCCCAAAAGGTGATAAAAAGTTAATCATTGTCTCCTTTTTACTTCCAGGTGACGTTGTCAAGGTGAACATGTGGCGGATGCTGCTGTGTGATGCCACAGCTGCGGTCATGGCAAAGAGTTTTTCTATCCTGGGACTCAAACCTGTGCAGAGGATGTAATTTTGTGTTTGAATTCCAACTTGCCTTTTCATAGCAAGTAGTACAGCAGCAAACTTTTGTGTAAAATATTAAATAAAAACCTATAGTGAAGACCATGGGTTTGTTATGTATATTGGGGGCAGATATCACAGACTTGCAGAAATTATACAAAAGTCCCAATGTAACAGATTTTCCCAACGCATACACCCATCCGTAAGTGATGATAATTAACTCACTATTTAAACTGATGCACACCAGGGACAAGATGAACTGTTTTACTTGCTGGTATTCTGTGCAGTCGCTGTAAAATTGCAGCTGGCCCAACAGTTCCAGCAAGCATTTCATATAAATTTGATAGCCCTTGCACATATTTTGGATGTTGCAGAGGTTGAGTATAGTGGGAGGATACAGAATTATACAAGTACCATCATGTTTATCGGGCAGTTTTTGCAAGAAACCGAATTGATCGATTGCAAGCAGCACTGAGTAATTTGTTGACTGAAATCTTGAAAGCTCATGGGTGACAATTTGTGCACGTAAAGATTTTTTTTTAAGCTTAAATTCCAGAATCTGGTATCAAATGTATTCTAACGCTGGTTCATGTTGAAATGAAACATGAGCCAAGGGTCCAGGCAATGAGATTGCTGTTGGAGGGGTAAGCCCACATTGAAAGCAAACTGATTACAAATAAAGTCCCAGCAATGTCCTATTGTACAGTATTCAATTGGCAGTCTTTCAGTAAACTAGAAGAGAAACTACAGTAGGGTGAGTGACGATGGGGCCTTGTTTCTGTCACTCAGATTTACATTACAATGAGTATGTACAGTCCCAAGAGGCAACATAGTACACTGGGCTATATTTCACAGTACAAGGGAAACAAGAAAAAGGCAGCTGCTTCAGTCATTACATATTTAATAAGTAGGATAATAAACTGATGGACATTCTGGAGTTTTTTTGAAGATGCAGTAAATATATTTACATAAAGTACAAAATGTATAGATGTACCATAAATAGATAAAATTGTAATTTGATTTCCTTAATCTTGGCATTGTCATAAAATCAGAAATAATACACTTTTTAAAACAAATATCTGCAGTTAATTTTTTTTTGCCATCCAGCATCTTGAAAGACAGGTCATATCAAGGTTCAATAGCCATGAATGTGGGTGCAATCTCATATTGTTTCTCTTGCTAAACATTTAAAACATGTAGAAACACTGTCAAACTTGTTCAAGAAATATTAATTGAGTCACCTGCACAATTACAGTGATTCAATTAGTTTACACCTGGTCCTGGTGAAACATATTCTGTATAAGCTGAGTTCTACTTTTTACTTCCCAATCTTCCGACCAACCACCATTGCTGAAACTGACTGCTCAATATTATTTCAAACTAGGTCATCACTCATTTAGATTGGAACAGGGAAACAATCGGGGTAATTTTAACCATGAAATGGTTGGTAGTAGATCGATCGCCTGTCATACACCGTGTCCACTTTTCCTTTCCATTGATGTCAATGGAAGGGAACTTCAGACGTGTATAATGGATAGTGTAAAATGGGCAATATTACCGAAAGTTACTGATCATTAATAGACACAGGGCTAAACACGAGCAGAGCCAAAAAAAAGGCAGCCACAGTGGGTTAGATGCAAGCAGGGGTATTTGTATAATAAAAAAACAATTGTTTGATAGCCAAGCTTCTTTGTTATCTTGCCTGAATTTTATGTTTCTAATTACTAATTACAAATTCCCCAACAATTTTCACATAACTAAAGCAGGAATGCACAGACGCTGCCTCCTTCCCCTCCCCTTTCGATTCATTGCAGCAGACTTTTTTGTCTTTTTGTAATTTGTTACGACATCAAGTAGCCATTGTGGTTTCTTTAGCTGGTACAAAAGTGAAGCAATTCAGCACTTTTACACTGTATAGTAGAGCAGATAACACCTCCTCCATAAGCTATAAAATAACCAGACTATCCTGTCACAATTTAGAAGCTTAATTTAACTATTTGGAGACTTGTTTCAGTGCAGAATGTCAAGTGTTCTGGGAAATTGGATCACTTTTCTAATGCAATTATTTCAATTCTACCCATTAACTTTTGCCCCACAATTGGAATCTGTTTAAACCCTTGCTGCATACCTCAAAACAGTGTAATCTGTTTCTTCCCCCAATCTTACTAAAAGTTTGCATATCCTCAGTGTTGACAAAACTTAAACCCAAACATTATCTCCTGATAGATGCTAACTTATCCGTCGATTTCCATCATTCTGTGTTTCGTTTCTGATATTCAATACTGTTTTAGGATTAAATTAAAAATGTTTACCATTAACTTGAGGAAACAGACAATGATCTGTTGCAGATGCAATTTGCCAAGACATTGGCAATGAAAAGCATAGGAGCCAAAGGATAACTATCTCAAAGTGGGTGGGAAAACATGTCTTCACATTGCTAATAGAAGTTGTATTACAAGGTTAAATTTAGTTCTGTGCCCATATCACTGCCAGGTTAGAAGTAAGTTGACTTCTAACCTTTAGTGAAGTTACTGAAACATCAAAAATTTCTTTGGGCTTGAAAAGTTGCCACCATCTGGGCACACTGGAGTGGAGCAAATGCAGGTCCTTTATGTGGCAGGGTACCAAGACCCTGGCACCAAAGTGGAGACCAATCCCCACTGTACCCTGCCCTCCCCTGCTGTTCCATTTTGCAGTACATTGAGTAGAATGAGCTGATACTCTGGAATTTAGAAGAATGAGAGGTGATCTCATTGAAACATTATCAGGGGGCTTGACAGGGTAGATTCTGAGAGATTGTTTCCCCTGGCTCGTATCTAGAGTCTAGAACTCGGGGACATATTTGTAGAATACAGGGTCAGCTATTCAAGACTGAGGTGAGGAGGAATTTTTCATGCAGAGCGTTGTGAATCTTGGAATTCTTTACCCCAGAGGGCTGTGGATGCTGAGTCATTCAATGTATTCAAGGCTGAGATGGATAGATTTTTGGACACTCGGGCAATCAAGGGATATGGGGAGCTGGCAGAAAAGTGGATTTGAGGGGAAGCTTAGGCATGATCTGATTGAATGGCAGAGCCTGCGTCTATTTTGGGGTTTATATTTTGCCAATTGCAGGGGTGGGGGAGGGGGGGGTAATAGGCAAGACTCAGGGCTGCATTTTGGACAGGGTGTGATTGCACATCTTGAGACACAAAATCTGAGTGCTGCTGCCCACAGGAATGGTGGAGCTCATCTTTACATTGCTTATTTGCGGTCAGTAATATCTGGCAAAGTAAAACCAGCAGTCAATCAATCCTGGCATCCGTTTGTGCATTTCAAAGCAAGCAGTTAGTGAGTGGCAGAGGCTTGACATAATAGCACCGGATTAAACTCTCCTATTGTACTAAACAGGTAATTTAAACCCCAATAATTCAAAATTTTACCAGTAAGAATAGGTAATCTGATCAATTGATAAGCTCACTATCAGAGGGAAGTTTTTCAATTTAAAAAAACATGGAGCTCATCATTGCTCACTTTACATAAAATTTAAACAAAACAAAAAGGGAAAAAGAATGGAGCTAATAGTTAGCTGACCCATCACTCGCTGCCATCCTCCACAATAAAACACACACACACAATAAAAAAGATTTGTTATATCATTGCCTGTGCAACAAGCCCACAAGTGGTGTGGCACATTACTGAACTGCATTGGCAGCAGGTGTATGAAAATCATAACACTAATGTGCATTTGCCAATTTCATAGGGAGAGGTCATGACACAATCAGTTTAAGATGTTACAAGGTATAATTGAGTTTTTGTATTTAAGAGGCATATAATTAGATTAGAAATTAAGGAAATCCTATTTAGCAAGTAAACTCAGAGAGCTTTTAATACCTTTGCTCATTGTATTTTGTGCAGGCACCCTGCTCAGTAAAACCTGTTGAGAAGGCAGAGGACCTAAAAGCTAAGTTTTAAGCATCTTTGCAGGGCCCAGAGGACAAGTGTTCTTCTGGGTCCTATAAAGAAAGTACAGACCTCTGCTATTAAGGGCTCCTCCCTTTCCCACTGATGAGACCTTGCAAAACCGTCTTACCTGCTGGCAACTGGTCAGTTGCTCTTTACGCACGTTTGCGGGTGGACAGCTTGCCGGCGGGATCGTAGGCCTACCTGTTACTTTTGGCCAGCTTCCTGTGCGGGAGTTAAAATTCCCCTTTAGGAAATGCCTGTAAGTGGGAAACATGACCTGCAGGTATTTGGCCAGATTCAAAGATAATTTAGATAACAAAATTCACGATCAACATACTCTGAAGAGTAGATGATGTTAGTGCTTTTCAGAAGCCATCCTTGTCCTTCCTCAAAACTGAATCCCAAGAACCTCCCCCCCAGAATCAGAATCATAAGCCCATCCCACCAGTCATTATCATTATAAATGCAGGCCTTTCTTTGAGTTGCTGATGAACAGCACTCGTTTTTTTAAAAAAAAACACATTTCTTGGGTTGATAAAAACAAACTCATTGTACAATTAAAACTGCATGACTTTTTCAAATTTTTGTTTCCCGTAATTCAGCGTCAGATGCTGTGAAGGAGTCTCTGATCTTGAGGAGTTCAGCAGCACAGCGATAACCATATACTTTGTTGTACCATTCTGGAGTTCGTCCTCTGCAAGAAACCAGAGTGACAGAGAATGAGAGTGTAAGCTCAGGTCATAATTTCTAGAGTTATTCTACAACAACAACAACAACAACAACAACTTGCATTTGTATAGCGCCTTTAACATAATAAAGGTATAATGCTAACAAGGCTTATAGTGAAGGAGCTGCAAACTATTGTTTGTGTGCCTATTTTTCCCCAATCGGAAGGGAGGGGTTTACAGAGGCCAATTGCCTTTACCTGTTTAATTTTTTTAAAAATAGGAGCATTTTTAAACATAGTTAAAAGTACAAAATATGTTTTGTAAACTTTAAGCTGCAACAGAGACTGAATCTGCCACAATACAACTTTGTCCAGGCAGTACACATGGCAGCACATTTTTCACAGCAGCAATTAAGCTCACCAGACAAACTTCAACAATGATGACATGGTCCCCTTTAAAATACTGTGGGGGTCAGCACAGGGATATTTTGGTAATTCCCATTGTTTTACATTCATGGACAATTTAACAGCAATCGGTGTGCTATGCTTTGGTCATATCCAATTAAAAGATATATTAAAATTCCAGTTGCCTGATTGGTGATCTGGTGGGTTAAGTTGCTGCAGATGTACAGCTCATACCATCTTGGTCAAATAATGCTCCACATTGAGATTTGTGTTGCTAGCTATTTGCTATGTACAAAAATCACAAAATAGGTACAAAATCTATTTAAAAGATCATCTGTGATGTAGTGTTATGGAGTCCCTTTGACCAAGCCACAGAACTGTAGCGCCACTGTCACTTCACACTGGCTGAACACCACCCACCAGATCAGCTGCTGGGCTTTCTGTGAGATGGGTGCTTGAATTCTCTCCCAGTACCTCTAGTTCTTTTAATTTACCTTGTGTCTATTCGACAGACATGAGAGAGCTTGGATTTTGATTTTCCAGCTGGTTCGATGAGATACTGGGACGTGATCACGTTTGCTTGGACTCCGAGTAAAGGAACTTCTTTGGCATCCACAAAGGTGGCAGCTAACACACACATTCCTGTTTGAGAGTCTGCCTGCCAAATCCTGGAAGAAAATAAAAGCACAGTTAAAATATCATTTAGAACTGGTATAGCACATCAGAATTCGAGTTTTATACACAATTACACAAATTAATTTATCTCCATTTATATATTTCTGTATTTGATCCTCTAATTCAAAAAATCAGGACAACAGCACAACATTTCGACATTTAGGAACCAAAAAGGAGGTAGAGGGCATGGCTGAGGTACTAAATGAGTACATTGCATCTGTCTTTACCAAGGAAGATGATGCTGCCAAAGTCACAGTAAAAGGAGGTAGTTGAGATACTGGATGGGCTAAAAATTGACAAAGGAGGGACTACAAAGGCTGGCTGTACTTAAAGTAGATAAGTCACCCGGTCTGGATGGGATACATCCTAGGTTGCCGAGGGAAGGGTGGAAATTGCAGAGGTAATCTGCGGAGGAAATGGTAATCAGAGACAAAATTAATCGGTCACTTGCACAAGTGTGGATTAATAAAAGGAAAGCCAGCACAGATTTGTTAAAGGCAAATCGTGTTTAACTAACTTGATTGAGTTTTTTGATGAGGTAACAGAGAAGGTTGATGAGGGCAATACAGTTGATGTTGTGTACATGGACTTTCAAAAGTTTGATAAAGTGCCACATAATAGGCTTGTCAGCAAAATTGAAGCCCATGGAATAAAAGGGGCAGTGGTAGCATGGATACGAAATTGGCTAAGTGACAGGTGTAAGGAATCTTACAACACCAGGTTATAGTCCAACAGTTTTATTTGAAAATCACAAGCTTTCGGAGGCTTTCTACTTCGACAGGTAACAGAGTAGTGCTGAATGGTTGTTTTACAGACTGGAGGAAGCTATACTGTGGTGCTCCCTGGGGGTCGGTACTAGGACCACTGCTTTTCTTGATATATATTGACTTGGACTCGGGTGTACAGGGCACAAATTCAAAATTTGCAGATAGCACCAAACTTGGAAGTGTAGTGAACAGTGAGGAAGATAGTGATAGACTTCAAGAGGACATAGACAGACTGGTGGAATAGGCAGACACGTGGCAGATGAAATTTAACAGAACTGCGAAGTGATACATTTTGGTAGGAAGAATGAGGAGAGGCAATATAAACTAAAGGGTACAATTCTAAAGGGGGTGCAGGAACAGAGAGACCTGGGGGCTATATGTGCACAAATCTTTGAAAATGGCAGGACAGGTTGAGAAAGCAGTTTAAAAAAAAACATATGGGGTCCAGGGCTTTAAAAATAGAGGCGTAGAGTACAAAAGCAAGGAGGTTTTTGTTGAACCTTTATAAAACACCGGTTCGGCCATAGCTGGAATAGTGCGTCCAATTCTGGGCAGCGCACTTCAGGAAGGATGTGAAGGCCTTAGAGATGGTGCAGAGAAGATTTACTAGAATGCTTCAGGGATGAGGGACTTCAGTTACTTGGATAGACTGGAGAAGTTGGGGTTGTTCTCCTTAGAGCAGAGAAGGTTGAGGGGAGATTTGATAGACGTGTTCAAAATCATGAAGAGTTTAGATAAAGAAAGGCAATCTGTTCCCATTGGCAGAAGGATTGAGAACCAGAGGACACAGATTAAAGGTGATTGGCAAAAGAACCAAAGGCGACATGAGGAAAACTTTTTTTTTTTTAAACGCAGCAAGTAGTTATGATCTAGAATGCGCTGCCTGAAAGGGTGGTGGAAGCAGATTCAATCGTGGCTTTCAAAAAATAATTGGATAAATACTTAGAGAAAATATTTGCAGGGCTAAGGGGAAAGAGCGGGGAAATGAGACTAACTGGATTGCTCTTACAAAGGGCCGGCATGGGTCAATGGCCTCCTTCAGTGCTGTAACCCTGGTCACCCTATTATAGAAAGGATATTATTAAACTAGAAAGAGTGCAGAAAAGATTTACTAGGATGCTACCAGGACTTGATGGTTTGACTTATAGGGAGAGGTTGGATAGACTGAGACTTTTTTCCCTGGAGAGTAGGAGGTTTAGGGGTGATCTTATAGAAGTCTATAAAATAATGAGGGGCATAGATAAGGTCGATAGTCAAAATCTTTTCCCAAAGGTAGGGGAGTCTATAACGAGGGGGCATAGATTTAAGGTGAGAGGGGAGAGATACAAAAGGGTCCAGAGGGGCAATTTTTTCACTCAAAGGGTGGTGAGTGTCTGGAACGAGCTGCCAGAGGCAGTAGTGGAGGCAGGTACAATTTTGTCTTTTAAAAAGCATTTGGACAGTTACATGGGTAAGATGGGTATAGAGGGATATGGGCCAAGTGCAGGCAATTGGGACTAGCTTAGTGGTATAAACTGGGCGACATGGACATGTTGGGCCAAAGGGCCTGTTTCCATGTTGTAAACATCTATGATTCTAACCATTCTATGATTCTATTTAAATACTCAATTTTATTTTCACAATTTTAAATGCCTTTCCATATACCAGATCAATGATTGTATCAGATGTTTACTTTGCTTACATAATGGTACCAAGAATATAAAGGGTTATTTAAGTGATTGGAATCTAATAAAAAAATATTGAACTGAGTCAGGATAGGGATGCCTAAGACAAATGAGTGGGCACTCTGGAATCCTTTAGGAATTCACACTGATATTCCTTATGTTTTATTCATATCACATCAGAGAAGCCTTGTACATTGTTCTTGTAAAGCAAGAAAGCTAATAACACATGTGGTGATTCTTTTGAGAGCAATGAATTCTAAGTGTCTCCCTTCTTCCCAATCCATTTGTTCAGATTTCTTTAGTCTGGGCTACAAACTACTTTTGCTAGCAAGTACTTCAAATAACATGCTGTTCTTATCTGCCGACCTCACTGTGAATGAGTTCCCAGTTCTAAAAAAATGAAGCTAAGGGTGGAACAATATTTGAAGAATGTAATAGCATGTACTGTGTAATACCTGGAGCCATTTTCCACTAGAACTGAGTCACCTCAACGTTGTCTATCAATTCAAAATGTATGGCAAAGTTTTACACAATTGTCCCAGCTGTGGATTCCAGTTGGTTCCGTGACCTGTAACTCTGTCCCTTATTCACAGATGTTCCAATGCAGATTTAACTCTCCCCTCCTGACCCAGGGTTGTTGCAGGATGCAGTGGCCCGTGGGAAGATCATAGGCTTGCTCCATTGTAATATTATTGCAAATTCTGTAGGATTTTTTCTGTGCTGCCAATACCTAATCGTTCAAATTTTGTGGAATCTCCTTCCTCAATGCAGTTGCCAGTGGCTAAACTATCGCCCAGTACAACAAGGAACGGATCAAAATAGAAGGCAAGGGAAGGTAGCAAACAGAAAACTGGCTTGTGTGGTGAACAATTTTACAAATCAGGTTTTCTGTGATTTTCTGCAGCTCTGCAATCTAAGCAGAGGATTCTTTCTGTGAGGAAGTTACTGAAATATATACTTTTAAAATAGGGTTAGTGTAAGTTTTAAATTTTGAGATTAAACCCTTGTTCCTACCTCAAAACAGTGTAATCTCTGGCTGGGTGCGGGAATGTACTACCGGTGGTGTAGTGATATATCTCAGACTCGTCATCCAGTGTCTCAATGATCTTTGACTCAAGGAGGTCTTTTTCCCAAAGGTGATGCTCCCTAAGCAAATGCTTCAGGATCTCCTCAGATGGCTTTTCCACCTCAATGGACACTTTCCACAGCCGCAAGGGATGGTTGTCATCAACCTGAAAATATACATCAATGAAAGTAAGTCATTCTAACTTGAAGTCAATCAACAGCAAACATTTTCATTAAATCTGTAGTGCTGATATATGGCTCAGAGGTAAAGTTTTTGACTCTGATAGTGATACTCCCCGTCTTGATCTCCAGTCTGTGCTAGTTGATTTCAATAAGGGCAGCAGTATAGAGACACAGCATCCCTGGATTAGGGAATGGACTATCAAGACAGATTTCCTGCTCCTAATCACTATACATAATCAACAATGGAAGTGCTATGTGTAAATGTCAGATGAAGGCAGGATCGAGCTCAGCCCTCTGCAGTCAGATACTTCTATGACCTGGGATTGAATCCAGTCAAAACCAATAGGAGCTTTGAAGCCAACAGATTTATCCCAAGTGAAATGAGCCAGAAGCATTCTTAACCAAATCCACAGCACAAAATTGCCTATAACTCAGTATAAATTGTCAACTTTCTCCACAAGACTACAAGGATTGCCTGTTGTGGGATGTGAATGGTATACTAGTGCAGTAGGGGTGCGGGCAGAGATTAGGTTAAGCCAACATTGCGTGGTCAGAATAGTTAACTTTAACTCCTGACCTGCAATTATTCAAGGATGCTTTGAGCAGGATAAAATTTCACTACATATATATATTTTTTTAGATACAAACTAAAGGAAAGAACTGAAATGTTGTCATAAATTACATTTTCCATCCTAAAGGGCCAAGGCACCTCGTATTTTCTTTTAAAAAAGATGGCATGAATTATGAAGACATTAAATATGTCACAGTGGAAGTTAATATCAGAATTACTCGGTTTGTGCACTCATACTGCTGACCTTCACTCATTTGGCTACTGGATTCACATCAATCACAAAGCTAGAAGCCAGGTGGCAAAAGCCAAAAGGTCAGCAATGCAAGAATAGACACATTTTACTGGAAATAGTTTCAACAAAATGAAAACGTACTAATGATGCTTAAAAATAGTGCTAAAGGAGGAATTGTGAAATCAATCCATTGTGACACCGTTTGTGTGAGGGAATAATAAAAGGCAATTATTTTGCAGCACTGTTGTAAAAGAGTTAAACAGCCCAGATTATTGTGAAAATCTGACAAAACAGCAATTGCCTCCACAAATGAGGCTGACCAGATAATTCCACCTTTAATTCACAAGTGGAGATATTTGTTGTATGACACTACTGTCTGCAACACCAAACCTGATCATAGTCTCTTACTATGTTCTTCTCCTACTTGTAACATATTCTTGTAAAATAATGAATCTGTATGAATTTTTTTACAAATTCAACTGAACTACTTTGTGATTTTATGCCTGTGGAAATAGAATTTTTGCCTTCATTTTTCTCCACACAAGTGTTGTAAATACATCTAAATCAAGACTTTAAAATATTCACTGTATTTAGTAGCGACTTAGATGATGGGATAGAGAGCCACATATCCAAGTTTGCTGATGACACTAAGATAGGCAGCATTGTAAGCAGTGTAGGTGGAAGCATAAAATTACAGAGAGATATTAATAGATTAAGTGAATGGGCAAAACTGTGGCAAATGGATTTCAATGTAGGCAAGTGAGAGATCGTCCACTTTGGACTTAAAAGGGATAGATCAGAGTGCTTTCTAAATGGTGAAAAACTCAAAACAGTGGAGGTCCAAAAAGACTTAGGGGTCCATGTACATAGATCATTAAAATGTCATGGACAAGTACAGAAAATAAAATCAAAAGGACTAATTGAATGCTGGCCTTTATATCTAGCAGACTAGAATATAAGGGGGTAAAAGTTATGCTACAGCTATATAAAGCCCTAGTTCGACCACAGCTGGAGTACTGTGTTCAGTTCTGGGCACCGCACCTTAGGAAGGATACAGTGGCTTTGGAGGGAGTGCAGCATAGATTTACTAGAATGATACCTGAACTCCAAGGGTTAAATTATGAGGAGAGATTACACAAACAAGGGTTGTATTGCCTGGAAGTTAGAAGATTAAGGAGTGATTTGATCCAAGTTTTCAAGATAT
Organism: Heptranchias perlo; assembly: GCF_035084215.1. Lineage (NCBI taxonomy): Eukaryota > Metazoa > Chordata > Chondrichthyes > Hexanchiformes > Hexanchidae > Heptranchias > Heptranchias perlo. The sequence goes on from NC_090338.1 coordinate 22,587,097, forward strand.
TACAGGAAACTGATAGGATAGAGAGAGAGCAACTATTTCCACTGGTTGGGGAGTCTAGGACTAGGACATAGCCTAAAAATTAGAGCCAGGACTTTCAGGAGTGAAGTTAGGAAACACCTCTACACGTGAAGGGTGGTAGAAGTTTGGAACACTCTTCCACAAACGGCAGTTGATGCTAGCTCAATTGTTAATTTTAAATCTGAGATTGATAGATTTTTGTTAACCAAAAGGTATTAGGGGCTAAGGTGGGTATATGGAGTTAGGTCACAGATCAGCCGTGATCTCATTGAATGGTGGAAGATGCTCGAGGGGCTAAATGGCCTACTCCTGTTCCTAAACTAACTGAATTTTATTCACTGTTTGAAACTCCAGTCAAGTTAACATCCAAAAGGATATACATTAATGAAAACCCTTAGATTTAAGTATGCATTCACGATAGAGAGGCTCATTACCAGGGCTCCTAGGGTGGATGGTGTCATCAGCTTCCACATGTACGCTGATGACACTCAGCTCCACCTCTTCACCACCTCGCTCGACCCTTTCACTGCCTCTGTGTTGTCAAACAGCTTTTCTGCTTTACAATCTTCGATGAGCTGCAATTTCCTTTGCTGAGCATTGGAAAGACTGAAGCCATCGTCTTTGGCTCCCTCTACAAACTCTACTATTGCCACCAATTCCATTCCCCTCCCTGGTCACTGTTTAAGGCTGAACCAGACTGTTTGCAACCTTAGTGTCCCAATCGAGCAGAGCTTCCAACTCCATATCCACTCCTTCTCAAAGACTGCATAATTCCACTTCTGTAACATTGCCCACCTCTGCCGCTACCTCAGCCCATCTGCTGCTGAAATCCTCATCCACGCCTTTGTCATCTCTAGACTCAAAACTATTCCAATGCTCGCCTAGCCCAGCCTCCTGTTTTCCACCCTCCGTAAACTTTAATTCATCCAAAACTCTCTTGCCCGTAAACTGTCCCGTTCACCCATCATCTTTTTCCTCGATGATCTACATCAGCTTCTGTTCAGTCAACACTTCAAATTTAAAATTCTGATCCTTGTGTTTAAATCCATTCATGACCATGCCCCTTCCTGTCTCTATAACCCCCTCCAGCCATACAACCCCCCTTCAAAAATTTCAATTCCTTTGACTCCGGCCTCATTCATTTACCCGCCTCGCCTCACAATTAGCAACCATATCTTTAGCCTCACATTCTGGAATTCCCTCACAAAATCCACCATCGCTTCTACATCTCCCACTCCTCCTTTAAGGCCCTCCATAAAACCCACCACTTTGGCCAAATCTTTGGTCACCTCACCCTAATATCTCCTCACATGGCTCAGCATCCATTTCCTGATTACACCTCTGAAGCGCTTTACGACAATTATCTACATTAAAAGGTGCTACATAGATAGACTCAAGTTATTGTCGTTGGTTACCTTTTTGTATGTGATTTCTGCATGTTCTACACTGGAGCAGCTGATCCAGCCTTTAAATTTCTCCTTCGCCTCCTTCAGCAGGCTCTGTAAGGAGCTCTGTAGCGCAGCCTTGACATTAAAATACCGCTCAGAGTTGTTCAGACCATCATCACAGTCAGACTGGAAATCCTGGTTGATGGACAAGCTCTGGCACTGCTCTGCCCATTGTTCAGGAACCTGGAAGAATTAAAAGAATTACCATTACCTTAATTACTTCATGAAAAAAGTTAAATTAGTAGGAAGGAGCTCAATGACGGTAATGTAAAATATCAACGGGGAAAGAAAAACAAATAATTTAATCAAATCACAGAGACTTTCCCCTATCTGTACCCATTTCTAAATAAGTACAGGCAAGTTTAACAAATTGGGCAAAACATTCACCTTGGCATACATTGAAACGGCTTGGTAAAGCTAGTTGGAAAACTCCAGAACTAGTTCATTTCCTGCCGTATATGGAGCCCAAAAAACCCCCAGAAAATTTCTGTTTACGATGACTCTCAGATCATGAAAGACTCAACTAGGCTTAAATCAAGTCTCATTTTTGCATACTCACGTAAGAGGGGGGAGAAAGCTATCTACTCAGAGTTCAAGCTTCAGTGATTAGAAAGGAGCTTTGTTGTAACAGGAAGTTTGTAAGAACATTTTCTTGTAACAAGATTTTGCTCTACTTTAGTTGTGCAATGAACTGGAGTTTGGCTTGCATGAATCAGTTTCATTGTTTTAAGAAAAAAAAATCACAACTCTGGTGTTCTATGAAACAATTCATAATATTTGAGCAAATGGTAAACTGTAATTACATTAAGAATGAACTTTACAATCAGAACTGATTAGCAAAAGGATTACAATTGACAGAAGGTTATTACCAGGAAGAGATTTGTACACTCTGCGATCATGTGGGCCAATCCTTGTGTGGCAGCAAGATTTTCACTCAGATCCCTCTGGTCAGGTTTCCCCAGACTGTACTTCCTCTGGCTCACCCTAGACAGATGAGAAAAATAAAATTATTTAAATCGCTATCTAGTTAGCTAGTGTTGTTCATTGAGCACAAGCTGCATGTAACATTTATTCCAAGGACACTATCTGGCAACATTCCTCTACTCTCGCATAGAACCATAGCTATCAGTAGACGATAAGCAGCTAGTCTGCAGCCAGGATTTCTGGATGAAGTGACTTTGAAGTTTTAGAGCCAAGCTTGAGAAATGAAAGAGCAGCTTTATCTATAATTATGAGTTCAAAGCTGCCCCTCTCCACAGGAGATAAACTAACATTCCCTCCTATGGGTGACTGCATTGCAGATTGGGACTCAACCAGGCCTGCTGTGTCAGCACATGAACTACAGTCCATTGTACAATCCATTCAGTTGCTGTAATCTTGGGCCAACTAGGATAATGCAGCACCCTTGAGTTTATGCAATGACTTAATTGGAAGAAAAATGTCTTTGAAATAGAGGTCTGCGATATGGTATAGACTGAATGCTGATTTGGTATTGTATTTTACAATTTCAACACATCCTGCCTTCCCATCCCTACCCCCTCCGAATTTCCTGTACCACAAAAGTATCATAACCAAAATGGTGGCTAGGTGACCACCTCTCAGGCCCCTGCCAATGCTGCACCTTTACCAGTAATTAGGAGTTGTGTAAGAGTGCATCAACCATCCAGGAGGCAATTCCCCCTTCCATTTTTAAAAAAATGTTCTCTCTTTTGGAAAGCATTTGGCCTCTTGCTTGTCAAATGTACAGATAGGGAACCGAGGGGTCAACAAGGTCAACAACATTAACTTAATTGGCAGTGCAATTATGAGCCACCATGCTGCCGGGTTCAAGTTGGACACATGCACTTTAGTGTCCTACTGTTCTCCATTGTACATCTTCCATATGTGCACAGGTGCAGGAATTTCTCTATTTCCACACCTTTCACTAGTCTTTAATTAACATGTGAGGAGTTAAAATTCCCCTTTATACAAAGTCTAAAACCTACCTTGGGGTAGTGCTTTCCCTTCTCAGGGTGTTGAGGTGAAAGAGGGATGGAGCCAGGCAGACTGCAAGGTTGGTCGGGGTCATTTGGTTCTCATTGACGCAAGCCACAACATCACAGAGAAAGAAGAGGAGAGTCTGCAGAGCTTCACGATTTTCATCTGGAAGGAGCAGAATAGCCGCCTGCACTGCAGGAAGCTGCTGGTCTGTTGGCAGATCTGGAGAACAGGAGCAGAGAAACAAGTCAAAGGAGGATTGATAAATTAGGGCAATAAATAGCCATTTCTTGCAATCAGGTAGATCAATGAAAATGTTACTCATACTTGGATGTATAGAATTTTACAGCACAGGAGGAGGCTATTCAGCCCCATCACATCTATGCTGGCTCTCAGAGCTACCAATATATTCCCACTCACCTGCCCTTTTTTGATACTAGTTTTTGTTCATACACTTATCCACTTTCCTTTTAAAAAAGTGATTGTGGATTCTGTTTCCACCACTATTTCTGGTGTAATAGTCCATGTCCCCCAACCTGTGTAAAAACCTGTTTTAAAGTAACTGTAAACCACCGAATATTCAACTGTAAATAGATATCAGTCTGTTTTGTAGACTTTTAGATGAGAAAACACACAACTAGCTTAATAAATGAATGCAGTGTGTTGTAAAGTGGGCTACGTGAAGAATTTTGTACCTTCCTCCAAGATGCCTAGCTCACAAGATTCAATTCTGGTATGAAGATCACTAGCTACAAGGTATCAAGGGACATGGAGAAAAGATGGGTAAATGGAGTTGAGGTACAGATAAACTATGATCTAATAGAATGGCAGAACAGGCTTAATGGGCTGAATGGCCTTCTCCTGTTCCTATGTTCAATCAAATCTTTAACATTGCATACAACAAATCCTGCAGAAGTGGGAATCAAAAATCTGCATCTCTCCATCTATTCTCTCATAAAACAGCCACTGAGGACATATAATGATGGCTGTTCTTGACCTTTTATGTAAAACAGCCAAGGGTTGGGACAGGTTGTATTATTCCATTTCACAGGAAGGGTAAAGATCTCCTCACTCCAAGCTTGCTTTAAGTACAGATGAAATAAGGACTTGCAATTGCAATCTAGTCGATATTAGTAACTGTGCATAGAATAAAATGGCCTGAACTTCACATCTGACTCAGCAGGAACTTGCAACTTTTAATGGAGGGACTAGAATTGTGTTGTATTGTAAATAGCAACATCTGGTCATCATAATCACTTCTAAAATGGTGACCATCACTATCATTCATGACCTGGATTGGATTGCAATCAGCTGATACCGAGGAGTTGGTGACTCTACAGCACCCATTGCACTTACACTGATATATATGAAGGAATGACTCGCAGAGCTTGGTGGTCAACAAGGGTTCAGGTAGGTCTCGGAAATACTGTTTCACCATGTCTGCTACATCAAATGCAGATTGGCCTTCATAGCTGACACCCTCCGGACAGCTCTCATTCACTTCTCGTAATGCCTGGATCCTCGATTTCACTCCAGACTTTCTGAATAATCCAACCTAGTATGTGATGAATAATTTGAAAAATAAAATTAACTGTGATAGTATTAGAAGCAAAAAAACTTTTTTAAAAAATGACAAGTATATGATTGGCTTTTTCATCAGTAACTGGCACAAAGATCAAAGCCAGCCTGGATCTCAACATATGAAGCACCATGCTTCATTTGAGCCTTCAGGTAAGCCCACTGGACTTAGAATTACATCAAAGTAGAAGAGGAATATACAGTGATAATTCTTGCATTTATATAGAACCTGATCGCATAAAAACATATTAAAGTGCTTTTCATAAGTTAATGATCATACTGAGGGTAATTTGGATTCTCTGCAATAGTGTATAACGGGTGATAGCGAATCGGCAGCCTGTTTTACAGCCATCGACCGTTTTGCACTATCGCACAAGTCAAAATTACCCCCACTGTCCTTTCTCTTCTGTGTCCAGAGTTTGAATCCAGAACATACAGAGATGAAAGCCTCCTCTCACTACAGATTAAGGAATCCCAAGACTGGGACGTTCTTGATCAAGTTATTCGCAAGTATAAAACAAGAACATAAAACTGGCCACAAATTGGCACTAAATTACCTATTTCGCTCACAGCGGGACTATAAGTGGAATAATTGGTACAATTAGAGGGAATACTTGCAAGGTTGGGGTTAAGACATATCTGGCCAACACTACAAGTGACCCAGGATGTGCTTGATAAAAACATTGGTTGACAAAAAGGAACTTGAGATCCTTACCTTGATGAGCACAAACGTACATCAAAAAACAAAATATTTAAAAAGAACTACACCAACCTGATCCAGACAGTGGCCCCTGAGGAAATACATGGCCTGCAGAATACTCTTTGGTAGAGGATGTCCTGTACGCTGCATGTTCAGCAGTAATGGAACGCCAAACACCACACGGTCCTTATAATCAGGTGCCTTTATCTTCCTGATAAACTTGGGAACTGTCCTACAGAACCAGGAAGTTAACAGTTAATATGACTAAATACAACATCGTGTCAATTTAGGATTGACCATAACACCAAATATACGTTAAAAAGACATTAAAGGAGTGAGTATGATTATGACTGAGAGGACAGGTCGTAAAATTTTATGAATGGCACATTAAAGGCTGTTATTCCGTACTAACTGACTTTGAAAGCCCTCATGTTCTAGGCTAGCAAAGCATTGCCAAAACAGTTCTGGAAAGTAGGAGGAACTAGAAAGAAAATACAGGTCATAACATTCTTAAGAAATGCCATGGAGTTATCAGGTGCTTCACCATAAGGAAAAGGATAAAATGCATTATTGATCGTAAAATAGAAATTGTGACGACAGTGTAATTCAAAATGTTTTGATATCATAAATTGCTAACACAATATTATGTTTTGATACATGATGCAGTTTTAAATAATTTGGAATGGATCAAAAGCTGCCAGTGTGCAATCTATAAATAGATGCAATGAAATAGAGATACAATCTTAGTGTAACAGATAGCAAACGCTATTTCAAATAATTCTTTTAATACTACAAAAACTCAGTCTGTGAGGTGCTATATCATGGGGTACCGCTTTGATCTTCAAAAGGAAGATTATTCTGTAGTAACTACATCAAAATAGCTTCTTGCAACCTTCAATGTAACTTTAGCATGGTTTATAAATGGTTTGTGATTGGTTTTATTTCAGTGAGGCTGTAACATGCATAAAAGTGATAAATGGTAGGGACCAACTAAACAGATTTCATTTAATCTAGGGATGCAGAGTACACCAAGTACTTGATACTTGAGTTGTGCTCTTGTGAATTATAATGTTTACTGAACCAAGATTAAATGATATCTAGGTTATTCACTCAATCATTTTGTTTATATTTATATCTTTAGATATTGCGTTAATGGCCTACCAGTTCCAGCCTTGCTTGCTGGAGGGGGAGTATTTGTCCATCAGGGTAGTGAGCTTCAGGAGAGCCAGTTTCTGTAAAAGGTTGAGCTGGGCAGCAGACTGGCTGTCAATCTGGAGATGTAGATTCTGAGGATTCACATTCTGCTCACTGGGCCAACATAACCTCTGCCGCCTGCAATACAAAACATAAATCAGTCTGGCAATCCATGTTTCTACCAGCTAAGTGTAGAAATTATACTCCTCTCCAATGAAGGCACGCTGTCAAAAAAGATTTAATTATTAAGCATAGAGGCCTCTCTGTAGACACTGAAATTCTCTAGCTATTTTCAGTGAGGCACAGATTTTTGTGAAAGAACTACTAATTATCTTTCTCTAAGAGAAACACCTTTATTTTTTGTGGGTTTAGAATTTGGCTCAGTTTCTCTTAGCATCTCACCACTGAAAACATACGCGTCTTGCTTTATGTCATAATGTCACAAAAATTTGAAATATCCTTGCAGAATCAGCAATAAATCATAACTTACAACAATTGTTTCTAATGAACGAAAACCTTCTAAAGTTAGCTTTCATGTACCACCAGTCTGAAACTGGCATCCATTACATAAAACCTGTATTATTCAAAACCAATACTTTATTTGTTTGGATTTTATGCTCAAGATGAGAGATGTCAATGGTGGCAAGTGGAATGCTTTCCATCTCCCAGGTTAGAAAAGGCATGGGTTAATGGTAGGGTGAATTACATTATCCCAGAAGTGTTTTTAACTGCAGTCGCAGCAAACTGTCTTTCCCACACCAGATATTCTCATATTCTGAGCTCCCTACCTGCCCAATGAAGCTCTCTTGGCTGCACAATCTTAGTGCGCTTTTTGGCCCTAAACTGATCTTCAAAGTCCAAAATATTGCCTGTCCTTACCTCACCTACAAGACTCCGTCACCTCCAGACTCAACTTTTCCAATATCCTCCTCAGCTACCTCTTGCATAGCTTCCAACGTATCCAGAACTCCAACACCTACATCAAGTCTCACTCATCTATCACCCCATCTTCATCTTCCTCCATTAGCTTCCCATTCCTCAAAACATTAATTTCAAATTCTCACTCTTGTCTATAAATCCTTCCCTGACCTCATTTTAACTTATCTCTGCAACCTTCTCTAGCCCTATATCTCCACTTGCACCATCTGCTCTTCCAACTCAGGTCTACTGAGCATTCCCTCTGCTCCATTAATGACAGCAGGGACTTCAGCCCTCCTTCCCTGGTATTTTTAAATTCTCTTCCTGATATCTAGTCTTGCTACATATCTGCCCACCTTCAAAAGCCTCCTTATAAGTTACCTCTGTGTCTGCTTTTGGCTACCTCCCCTAGATCCGTGTTTTTGTCTTGCTCAGGTGCAACTCCTACTCAGAAGCTTTGGGACATCATGATATTAAGGGCACTATATGAATGCAAATTGCCATCATTGAAGCTCCACACTGAAAGCGTACAAACGCAATATTACTCTTTAGTAAATACTGTTCAAATTCTGTTCACTTAGGATTCAATACAGTGGTGAGACTCGTCAGTCTGAGCTGGTTAGAAACACAAGCCCTAAAGATGAAAGGGCAATGTTCTAAACCACATCACCCAGTCACTTCTAAATCCCACACTCTAATTCTATCAGTTTGGAGAGACGCTGTTTTTATGAATTTCATTATTCTGTGGACAGAATTATGAAAAGGATCAGTCATGAGGATTGGAAGTCTATGACAGATCTTCACTAGTGACAAGGACTGTATAACTTAAGAAAGTTGAGATTGATCAATAGACATGTTGATCTCTTTGTGCAATATCTCCTGCTGATATCACACAATTAGAACAGAAATTGAAATAAAATGTTTTCTGAAAAGTAGCTGTTCCATTCTCAGACCCCATGTGGGTAAACATTTCTATATGTATTATTCAAGGAAATAATATGAAGTTTTCTAAGCTGCGCGGATTCTCTGCTCAGAAAAGCTCACCAGGGGGTACCTTATCTTTCTCAATAAGTTTTACAGAGTAGAAGTGCCTCAGTGTCATTACTCTGGGGAACTCTCGACTTGATTGCACTAACTGAATATTTCACTAACCCAAGTCATTCTGCATTATTGTTAGTGTCACTGTCTCTTGTGCATTTTTAATGTATCATTACATTACTTCTATATTTAGCCTTCTGAGAATATAAATGGTAGATACAAAACTGTTGGTGTTTTTAAGAGCCTTACTTCATTACAAACATATGACACAAATCTCAATTTAGCTATTTATTTACATATGCATATGGTGTAAATTGGCAACTAGCTGATCGCATTGAATATAAGTTGTACAAAGGGGTTAAACATACAAAACCAACCCAAGTTTTGAAAGTGATCAATTCTACTAACTCAATAGTGATTATCACACCAAACAGTTTTTACTAAATTGAGTGTGAAACCCTTCTGGTCCTTCATGCAATTCCTCCTCAAGGAAAAAGATCAATAATTATACCTGTTAGCATGCGTTAAAGATGAGCCAACTCCAGAGTCTCTCTCATAATGGACTACTGATTGGTCCAATTCACTGACAGACTTTTCAGCATTATCCAGGTTATTAGCTGGTGCTCCCTCATTAACATGCCCAAGGTGTTTCTCTATCTCCAGATGGATGTCCTTTGGAGAGGATGGGTAAGGAGATGTGGAGTCATTTGCAGAATCAGATTCTCCTTCATCAGAAAACTTTTCTGTCCACTTGTTCACTAGTCTTTGGAGGCCATTCACATGCTCCATGACATCATCTAGTTCTGCAAACACATCATCATCACCTGCATCTGCTGCCTCTCCATTGTTCATGTGGACATGGGCCCCTGGGACATTATCATAAATGCTCATTCGATTGTCCAACAAATTATGGGAGTTGTGTCCACTATCTAGCTCCTTTGAACTGCTCACCCTACTGTCCCTCCCAAATCTACTCCGGCGATAACCATGGAAACTGCCAGTTCTCCAGTTTACTGAAGTATTGTCTATCGATGATAAAATGCCTTGCTGGAGTGCTTTAGGAAATGTTCCTGGTTTGTGACCCTGTGGAATCTGAAAAATAAGATGATGATCACGTTGACTTTCCTCATTCATGTCGTTCTGTTGGTCAATACTCCTGCAAGGCGGTGGAGCTGAATTGAAAGTCTCCATATACATTCCACCTCGTTTTCTGCCCAAGTTCTGGTTCCGTGTTCTTAGGATAGGGCTGGGTGTGCTTACAGTACTACTGTTTTCTGATTGACTACTACTGCTGCAGGTTTGGGAGGAATAGGATAGATTTTGTCTAAGAAAGGGCTCATCAAGTTCTACAATGTCAACACAATTGAGATTTCTCAATTTTTCTTCATCAAATCCCTCTTGAAGCACAGGTGCACTGATAAATGGCCTGAGTTTGGGGTGATTGCCCTTTTTCTGGCTTGAACTTCTTAATCGAAGCCTTTCCATTTTCTTCAACAAACCCTTTCCCTTTGAGCACTTTTCTGTGATCTTTTCATCAGTGCTAAAACTCGAGAGCTCATTAGGAGATGGTGGGCCGCTGAAGGAAGAGTCTGCAGAAGCCAGTTTGATTGAGGAACATCTTGAGGAACTTCGACTAGTCTCAAAATCTGTAATGTGGGTTTCAGAGCTCTTTGGTAAGCTGATACTATCACTGCCTCCGCTGCTGCTGCTGCTGTGAATTGAAGACACCTCATGCTTCTCTCCCAGGTCTGGGAACATGATATCATCACTGTCGATGCTCTTCAAACATGGGCTACCAGGCAAGGAGATATTTTCTGGATGGAAAAGCTCTAGTGTCTCCACACGAGACCATCGCTTGCTGTCCCTTTGAAAAGTCCATTTGTTACTGATGGCACAAGGCTCTTCATCTTCAGAATCATCACTCTGAATGTGGGAAAAAAATAGAAGGCAAGAATTGACTCTACTCAAAAATTATTAACAAAAACAAAAGTCATCACTCGTAGGGAATGAATCTTTGGTGAATTATTGAATCCCTTCTCATCGATCATGTTTTATCATCATCAAGGCTGGGAGTGAGCAGAGAAAAATTTGCTCAGTTATATTCAAAGACAGCTTTAAACAGAATCCTCAACATGTACATGAATTGCATAAATCAACAATAACTTGCATTTATATAGTGTTCTGACAGGCAGGAATTTGTTTGAGTGCTTTCCAATAAGAAGGAAAAAAAGGACACTAATGGAATATGGGGGGGGAAAAAAATGGAGAAGCTAGAATGAGGAACTGAAGGCATGATTGAAAAGGATGTTTTGTAAGATGAATTTTTTTTTTAAAAAGGAAGCATGAAGGGAGGTGGCAAGGTAGACAGAACTGGGTAGAGTGGTGGCCGAATGGTCAGCTGCTGATGGTAGAACAGAGGGAGTGGGGGGTGAGAAATCTAGCATTAGAGGAGCGGACAGTGCACGGGGGTTCATGAAGGTGGGGTGGGGTGAGACGAGGCCATTTGGAACAAAGACAAGAATTTTGAAATCAACATATTGAGGTATGGGGAACCAGGAGAACTTAGAGAGGGCAGCAGTGTGGGACATTGTGTAGATGAATTCATGGGTTGTGTTTTGGAGAGTTGGAACATAGAGGGTTGAGGTGGGGGAAGTCAGCTAGGAGGGTGTTAGAGACCTTGGGCTGAGAGTGGTTTTGGCAGTGGGAGGACAGAAGCATTGAAGAGATGAAGAAATCAATTTTTGTAATGAAGTATGTGTGGAAAAGAAAGCTGAGCACAGGGTCCAGCAGGGTGCAACAGTCCGCACCTCCCGACAGTTTGAGATGAAGTTGAAGCTAGAAGCAATCAAAATAAGTGATTTTGGAATGGAAAAGTAGTTAATAATCCACTTGCAATGTGAATTACATAGCAAATTCACCATTAGTTTAACATCAACTGGACATGTAGTTGAGACATTCTTCTCATCCATGTCATTCATTAATGCACATGCCTCTTAGTTGCTTTTAATTACATCCCCACAAAGGTACAATGTATTATCCTGTGATTTGTAGCTCTCAAAGAATCAACATGAAATCATATCCTAGTGCATAATTTTCAGAACGCCTTATGTAAGATGAAAGGACTTATCATGGAGAAGTCACTAGAAGCACAATGTAGTCTTCTTAAAGGCAGATAGATTGATGGTTACCCATCAAATGTGCATTTTGCTTGCAAATAAATCTTTCATATTTAGAGATCAATATTTTGACTGGCCTAATTTTTTTTAATTATGTATTGAAAAGGAACAGCTATTATTTTCAAGCTATTTCTGTACAGTACTTTATAAGTCACAGCTATGTATGTACTTGGAGAGTTTGTGAGTAGGAAACTAGAAAACTTCACAAGCCTAGTTACAATGAGAGTCAAAACTGAACAGAAGAACAGGGTTTTGTGCTCCTAGAAATGCTCTCTTCTAATTAGGATTCTGCAGCAAGGAGCAGCAATTCTTACAATACAATTTTGCAACATTGATTTCTATTTAGAAAAGAAATGTTTTATCTTTAATCCCATAAATGGTGGTAGTTCTTACTCAGACTTTAGTGTTATGTGAAAACACTTGATAAAAGGACATAATGTTTTAGCTACAAAAAGGACATGGGTAAGAAACTTATCGAAGGAGAATTTCCTGGCAGACCCATAATTTTCAACATTTTCCAAAGTGGTGAAATTGCATAATTTTCAGACTTGACTGTTATTCTAGTTTGAATCTTCAAACATCTTTAATAATGTAGGACAGAACATCTGTTGGTCAACACCACATTTGTACATCCTTTCCTCAAGGGAAATATGTTCCCTTCCTTTTTTTGGTTCTCCCCCCCCCCCCCCCCACCACTACACACCATTCCCCAGTGGGAAGGGTAGCTCAGCAACTTCTGCCAGTTCACCAATGATACTTGAAGTGTATGAGGTCTGTGTTGTTTCACCCTCAGATTTTCCTTCCTCAAAGGCCTGGTTGATTTTGGGAACTCACCACATGGAACAATAATATTAATCCAGTGGCATACTATTCCAGCACAGAATGCATTGGTATACCAATGAGCTGTATTCCTGGACCTCCAGGAATCTCGATTTCTCATACAGATCACAGATATTTCTTAAGGAATTTTATTCAGTATTTTAAATTCCAATCATATGGGGAAAAATAAAGTGCGAAGACTAAACTTACCTTTCTCTTCTCTCTACCAATTTCCAATTTCATCATTGCACATTTGTTCAGTGTTTTCAGTCGTCTGAAAGAAGTAAATGTCTAAATTAATATATAGGCTATAAAAATATTAAGGTAACCCAACTCCCTCTGTAGTGTTTTAGGGAACACATACTCATCCAAATCTATTCAATTCATCTACATACAAATGCTGTTCATCTTGATCTACCAAGATTATAGTGAGGGACGTATTACAGATTACAAGATGAACATGGATGAGGAAAGCTACTTATCCCATCTTAAATTAGAAAACCTAATCTCCCCATCACAACATCTAATTTTCTCTCAAATGATTTCATAGCGTTTGCCTCCATATTCTACCATTTCAAGTTGATTACTCAACATCAGTCCTAAATCCACACGAGAAAGAACCTGTATTTATATGGTGCCTTTCATACCCTCAGGACATTCTAAAGTGCTTCACAGTCAATGATTTACTTCTGAAGTGTAGTCACGGTTGTTATGTAGGCAAACGTGGCAGCCAATTTTGCACACAGCAAGGTCCCACAAACCAAGCAATGAAATGAATGGCCAGAATCTGTTTTGTTATGTTGGTTCAGGAATGAAAGTTGGCCAGGACTCTGAGAACTTCCTGCTCTTCTTTAAAGTTGTTCCATGGGATTTTTCCATGCACCTCAACAAACAGATGAAGCCTCAGTTTAACATCTCATCTGGAAGATAGCAGCAGCATTCCTTCAGTACTGCAGAATGTGCCATCTTAGATTATGTGCTCGACTCCTGAAGTGAGGGTTGAACTCAATTTTCTAAATCAAATGAGAATGCTACAACTGAGCCAAGCTAACATTGTAGAGTAAGGGCTGTACCAAGCTTCTCTATTATTGAACTATAAACAACGTGAAGGGTATGGGTTATCATTGAGTATAGGACAGTATTAAGTGTGTTATAGCGAGGGTGTGGCATATCAGAGGGGAATATAGAGTGTCATATTGTGAGGGATATAACAGTTCCAACAGAAGGTATAGAAAGGGATTTTTTTTCTCCTTGATGTTCATCTTTTCCTGTTGCTCCCCACCTTGTTTTACTACAAGTCCACATTATAGCCAAATATTCTGGAATTAGTGCTGTACAAATATTAATTGCAGATTTTGACTGGCAGTAGAAGCTAGTGCCCTCAGGGTTACAGAAGCTATGTGTAGCCATGATTCCCCAGTAGTTTTGCTGAAATGCAGAATGACCTTTTCAGGCTTTGGACTAAAAAGGAGTAATTTTAACTTTTGGCAATGGTGTAAAACTGTTGATATCGGATTGGCCGTCCGTTATACACCTCTCTCGATTTTGCTTTCTGTTAAATCGAATGTTTTACACCAGTTTTTTTGCCAAAAGTTAAAAATTACCCTCCAAAATGTTAAAATTTGAATCTTAAACCTGTTTTACACAGGCTGTAGTCTCAATTTTGTGACAGTTCTGTTGCCCCTCGCTGAAAGATTGGCACTTGATTCCATTTCAATTTCTCAGTAATGATTATGATTCATTGTACTATATGTATTGGGAATTAGCTGAACATTTTTTTTGATAAACATATATATTTTCTTCACTGCCCCTTCGAGGGCCCTCCTCGTCTCAGTGGATCAGCCATGATCAAAACTCACCATATGGGGGGAATCATGAGTGCAAGCCAAGGTCATAACTCTCCACAGCACAGAAGATTGAAGTTACAACACAATCATGACCATAGGATATTTCTAAAGCCAATATTTTGACGCTTTGATTGAAAAAGATCCAGTTTGAAATTTGAGTTACATAGTTATGTAGAGTTTACAGCACAGAAACAGGCCATTCGGCCCAACTGGTCTATGTCGGCGTTTTTGCTCCATACGATCCTTCTCCCACCCGTCTTCATCTAATCCTAAATACCATTTGGAGCACACAGTTCTATCAAAGTTTCACATGACCATCACCAGAAGCAGAACAGTAAGAAAATATCTCTACGCAGTCATTATTTTGGCATTGCTCTAATCTCTTTCTGAAATCGTACAACATGCACTCATGTAGTGGCTCCTGTACAGCATGATTAAACTGATATCCAGATCTATAAAACCACCGATCATCATGGAGATAAGCATCTTGATTTAGGCACGATATCAAGACTTACGACGCAAGGATCTTAAGATTCAGCAAAACAATGAGAGAAAAATACAGCAGTTTATGGACAAAAATCATTACTTTCAGACACAGGGCCAGTGGCAGTATCACTGGCTGCTGTCAGACAGGTAAAACTCTGCAGATACTTAAAGTGCTCCAGTTTAACTTATCGCAAATTACAGTCCACACATGATATTAAAATGTGGATCTAGCTGACGTTTCTCATCACAAATAGTCACTTTTCAAACTTATCCAGTGGTTCAGCAGACAAACTAAGTGAACTACCTTAGCATTTGTAAACAATTTTACAACACCAAGTTATAGTCCAGCAATTTTATTTTAAATTCACAAGCTTTCGGAGACTTCCTCCTTCCTCAGGTAAATGTTCCTCCTTCCTCAGGTAAACATTTACCTGAGGAAGGAGGAAGTCTCCGAAAGCTTGTGAATTTAAAATAAAATTGCTGGACTATAACTTGGTGTTGTAAAATTGTTTACAATTGTCAACCCCAGTCCATCACCGGCATCTCCACATCATGACTACCTTAGCATTACCACCGTTGAAGAACATGATCAGACATCCTCTGCATACAAGGATAAGCATGGCAGTGTGAGATAAATGTGGGATGAGAGAGAGCTGGTGTACAAAACTGAATAAATAAACAGAGAATTGGTGGGTCCTATAATGGCAGGATTGAAAAAAAATGTAAAATGTACATTTTACATATAGCACATTTATGCATTTCTTTGCTCAGTGCTCTCAGTCACTTGTGCAGTAAAATACTATTTATAGCGTCACGTTTAGAATCAGTCTCTAATCTGTTGACCACAAAGCCCTGGAATTTCCTGCAATTAACCAGAATTTAGCTATTACATCCCAGTTCCTGCCGGATTTTTGTGCTGTGAATTCTGGGTGGTGCTCAGGGCCCTGGATTCCAGTCACTAAATAATTGATTTTGAATTGCTTCAAAAGACCCATGCTAGCTGACAACACACTAGACCCGTGCATCAGTAGACAGAGCCACGAGCACAGACCTTTGCAATATAACAGCAGCTAATGGCAGGACCCTACTCTAACTGTTCCACTGTGCAGTCTAAGGAGTCAGCCACTGGGTCTTAGTTCATATTTGTGATGCCTTGTATGATGTAAATGTTTTGCTGTGACTTCAAGTATCTCATTGGGCATCTGCAGAGCCTCAGATTAACTATGAGAAATCTAAATAAACCAAAGGAAACATTTAGATCCTTTGTAGACTACACAGAAGTAATGAGCTGTACACTTAAACTGCTGTTGACCTTTGCTGTTTTGTAAGGGCTAAGGTTTTATTAAGCAATTATTGGCAAATGTTTAAAGTATCCAACATTACACTTTGGTTAAGGTCTTTACACTAGTTGGGCAACGTGTTGGATTGGATTTTTAAAAAAACAGCCTTATCTAATTACGGCCAGCGAACACAGGCCTAAATTAAAGTCCTGCACTCCATCACATACTGAATTAGAATACAAAGGAGATCTTAAAAACACATGAACTATGGTACAAGTAGAAAGTAGGTCAAAATCCAATTAGGTATACTAGTCCAATGAGTACACTAATAATGCAAAGGTGATTTGATTATTCAGTCAGGTCTTCTTGGGAAATAAATAATGTATCCAATGAGATCCTGGTATGTATCCTATATTCATCACAGATACATTAATATAGAGGAGCATAAATAGAAAATTGGTCTATGTGGCTTTTGTGAAATAGGGAGTATTTCCATTTTTAGGATTCAGTTTTGGGTAGAGCATGAATTAGATGGCAATGCCTTTCAATCTCAGCTTTAGAAGAGCATTTCCTACCACCCACTGAGATATCTTGGTTTCGTATACCAGCTATATTTATGGCAATTTCTCAGAGTGGTGTGTAGGTTTGTTCCATGCACTCAGCCCCTAGGGAACTGGTTGCAAATTCCTGCACCCATTTCATTTAGGATTGAGAGAGACTCACACAGATTTCATTTCATCATTCTGAGCTGGATTCGATCCCAGAAGTGACATGGCAGTGTTCTAACCAGTCTTGTTTATACAAGTCGTTAATGGAATTTGCAGGGACACAGTTGCATTCAATGTTATAAAAATAACAATGAGAATTTAACAAAAATTTCAGTACATTCATTGAATAATATTTAAGCAATTGCTTGGGCATCTGTGGGAAAAGTTTGAGATTACAGCCCAGATGCATACCTTTTTCTATAACTGAGTAATCAAATTGTACTAGGGCAAGCGTCACAAGGAAGCCCAACAGCCTCAGGGGGAGGCATCATAGCCAAGCCTGATCCTTTCAGCATATAAGCAATTCCAGCAGTGATTGTTGGACAGTGATCAGGAGTGGGAACCCTGGCTTATTTTCCCCTCTTCATGCCTATGGGCAATTGTAGTAACCTAGCTGCTGTCCTGGTTTGGAGATCTATTAATTTAGCACAAACTGGGGAAAGAATCTAGATCTTCCTGGTCTATAATGTCAGTTACTCCTCCTAGAGCTGAGCCTTGCAGGAAGCTCTGCAGCATGAAGTTTTTCAGTACAGTTTTTACAATGTGCATCTTAGTTTTTCTTTAAATTATGATCAATCTGACTTGCAGCACCATCATGTCAATCACATTATTGCATTCTTTGTATATAAAGACAGAGGGCTGTGGGGAAACAGTAGGGCTGTGGGATAGATAGCTCTTTCAAAAGAGCTGGCACAGGCACGATGTGCCAAAAGGCCTCTTTCTATGCTGCATGATTTTATGATTCTATCAACAAAGCAGATGCAAGACAATAACGCACCTTTAACAATGTCAGCACATTACTGAGCATTGGAAGATTTTCTCCTACCTAGTAAACTTGGCTAACTTGAATTAAACATCTTGAAATATGTAAGGAATCTTACAACACCAGGTTATAGTCCAACGGTTTTATTTGAAAATCACAAACTTTCGGAGGCTTTCTCCTTAGTCAGGTGAATAAAACCATTGGACTATAACCTGGTGTTGTAAGATTCCTTACATTTGTCAACCCCAGTCCATCACTGGCATCTCCACATCTTGAAATATGGTATAGTAAGCTGGACTTGGCTATTCCATTTGTATAACATTGACCCCAACTTCTAAATCTACATCTTAACACCCATTACAACAATAAACACCTCCACATTGGGTATCCTAGCTCTACTTTCAGCATTATGTAGAGAAAGCTGTAAATTACCATTAAAAGAGGCCATCTTTTCTTAGGCTCATTGCCAAGATCCATAGGAACTATAGAAGCATGAGTGTTACTGTTCAGACTATGTTCTAAAACAATGGGACCAAAGCAAGGTCTTACCTGCACAGAGACTCCGTGGCATCCCTGTCTAAAAATTCATGATCATTTTTCACTACTTCAATATCCACAGGAAACTGGGAGGCTGCGAAGAATGAAATGGAAGGGGTTGATTTAATATTAGAATTCTGCACAATTTAATCACACGGAGGCTTTGAAGCAACAATTTTCTTTTGGGAGTTTCTCAGTACATAGTCTCATGAGGATGATGAGTCAAATAACAAAAGCACACACAAATATATCCTTTCATTTAATTCCAGATTATTATCCACAGAAGCATTAGTCAACGATAGGGGAGGAGAGGACACCAACATTGCTTAAAATTGTTTAATTTAAAATTGGTTTCCAAACATTTATTTTGGTGGCTTGGGGTTAATATTACAGCAATAGAGCTACTCCTGACACTTCAGTGGATTTATTACTGAAATGTTAGTGTTTCTTTCAGTGTCAGTTGTGTGAACTGAAAATTAGGGGGAAAAAATGGTCACAACAGTGAAAAGGGGGGTTCCAGGAACCTACTGACAATCTATATCTAAAAGGACAGGCAACTTAAAATAAATCGGCTTACCTTCAAATAGTTGGGAATACTGTGGAAATCCGGCTGCTCTCAGCCAATCACAGGCGTCTTTTGCTTCAATTTCTGAGCGGGAAAGAAAGGAAATGGACATTTGTTCCACATCGTACAGCAACACACTACGGCAGTACACATTGGATATAAACAGGCCTTCCCATCCAACGTAGGCCTTGGTGTTAGCTCCAGTCCATGGTGATGTAAACTGGGCAAGTTGTTTACCCACCAAGGCAGAAGAGGAGACATTTATGAGCAGGACAAACTGTGTTGGCAAAGGAGTAGTTGCACGATTTATTTCAAAACACACTGTTTAAAAAAAAACCTATGTGGAATCAAAAATGCTGGCATGAATTGTGCAACTTTATAGCATTACCTCTCCACACTCAGTTATCTTGATGGGAATTGTGGGCACGCACATGCAATGGACCTGATGGCCCTCATTGAGCCACTACCGTGCAAGACCTGTTGCCAACTGCAATCTGAAGGGAATATTAAAACTCGGGTTTCCAGTTCTGCCGCATTGCTTGACATCAACTTGCTGTTTGTCCAGGTTTATTTCCACATTACAAAGAGACAACAACTCAGTTGTTTCTGCAACTGCCTATTCTAGTCAATCCCACTGATGAACAACATCTCCCATTTCCTTTGCACGTTTCGGTTTGCTAGTTATCAGTTGCGTACAACTATTGAGTCTCCTACAATAAAGTAAAACGTATTCTCTCGATATGCTGTTTAAAGGCATCTGCAGGCTTTGATCTTGCTCAGGACACATCCCCATCGAGAGATGTGAATGAGATGCATCAGCAGAATGTGAAGACACCCCAGCTTATTATTTAAACCAGTATTTCAAAACTCTGAATACTTGTTACAAGTTGTGGTCAATGTGTTTCTACTCATGTTAAATATAATCTCCTGTGTTAAAGCCAAATTTGTGTTGCTGTTTTCTACCAGTGTATTTCAGGTTCAAAAATGTACTAGTTTGCAGAATTGCTCCACGTATGTTGACTAATTCTCGAGTGTCATGGTGCAATATTAAATAAGTCACACTCTTGCCAGTGTCCAAATGGGGTAAAAAAAAAACTTGTGGATAGCAAATGAATTAAAGTGGTGAATGTATTGTGTGAAGTTTATGGAGAAGTGACATATTTTCTAGTCACATGAACCTCCCCCTCATCTCCCAGTTAAATGTGGGTACGCAGTGGTTGGTGGCTCCACTGATCGCCTGTTATTCGGGACCTCGAAGAATCCCTTGCCAGACATCTGCAAAAAGTGCACATATGGACATTAAACTAGAGGCAGCAGATGTCACTTAATTACTGCATTCTTTCACAGGGCTTAACCAAAATAATTATCTAATGAATAATCAATGTTAGATAAAAGGGCTTTCCTGCAATTTAACAAGAGCTCGATTTAAAAAAGAGACAGTACAACAAGTTATAAAATAAATCTGCAATTTCCCTCGGTCAGTGTCAGAAACAAAACCTTACAGTTGTTTTTTAAAAAAAATTAAAAAGTGATCGAATATGTATTTCAGTTGCTTGACTAATTTAAACCCATTTAAATTCAGCAGTGAAAGAGAAAATTGAATAGGCATTTGAATGGGTAAATGTATTATATCATGTGGCATTGAATCAGGAACATTTCAGGTTCAAAACAATGTGTATGCTGAATATACCAATAGCAACAATTAGCCTTGGTGTTCATAAGGCAGGCAAGGTGGTGGGGGCGGGGGGGGGGGGGGGGGGTGGAGAATGGCCAATGGTCCTGTTTCTGATAGCTCTCCAGTAGCCCTGCTATAAGTGTACACAAATGGACACCGAATGATGTTTAAATTAGGACTCTGCTATGATGGTATCAGTGAAATAACCCATTAACACCTTCACACTTATATTAAGGCTCTCACTTGAAGAATACATTGTTAGTTTTATTGCAAAGAAATTAGATTAGTTTATAGGCATACATTATGTGGGACTAGAGGTGTCACAATTGCTGCCCACCCCAAAATAAATCTTTTTTTTAAAAACCAATCTTATGTCAGGTTGGGAGCTGATTTATAACTCCCCTCCCCTGCCAAACAGCAAAAAATGTTTACAACAGTTCGAACAGACCGCAAAGCCTTGCAAGAACCTGGAACGTTTCAATGGAGTGTAAATCAGGCGGGTTCTCTAACGGGCAGTGGACTGCTGAGTCTGGTTACCGACCAGGCAACAAAGAGGAAGATTACCCCCCAGGATCACTTCCTGGTCAAGTGATGCCCTCTCTACTTTGTACAATGTGAACTCGTCAATGTGCTGGGCTCATGGCCGCCACATCAGGAGAAACTCTGCGGCTTGCGTTTTGCGGATGTTGACCAACAATTCACAAACCTAAAAATAACACTGAAGGAACTCCATTGCATATATAGTAACAATCATTAAAAATTATTGGTACTATTGAGCTGAATACAATATTATGACACACTTTGATGCGTTGTGTTAAATATACCTAGCTCATTAGATTTATACTAATTCACTAAAATAACAAAATAATTTCAAATATGAAGTTGGAGTGTCGGAATATTGAGCAATCAAGAAGCTCGTGTATTACAAATGAAAAGGGGCAGGAAATTCAGCCTTCAGAGCCTCAGTCCAATTTAGCCTAATGGATGTTTTTGGCTTGATGTTTGTTGGACAATCTGTCTCCTCCCAAAAATAATCAGGAAACCTGGCAGCCTTTGAAAACTTGGCAGTGCTGACGATGGCCCTGTCTGCAATATGTGCAGATCCAATCATTCTTATCTAGTATCTACTGGAGTCTTGGATTGGTTGATTGAGCATAACCGTCTCCAGAACACAGTAGCTTACCACACACAGATGCACGTACACACCAGCTGCCAGGGAACCCAAGCACAATGCCCTTCCTATATTGGCTATGGATTTTTTACATTCTTACAGCAGATTATTTTGCCATTTACTCTATACAGTACAGTATATGTACTGTGCTCTGGAATACACCAGGACACACCACCCCCACTCACATTATACCATAGCTTTGCCTCAGACTGAACTTGAATTATAGTAGCACTCTCATCCCCCTGATGTCATGCTCTGCTAACCACTCCACCCATACTATGAAGTTCCATCATACCCTCTCAACGCCCTTTTATATACCTCCCCCTCGTTATTTCGTTCTCACTTATAATATCTCTAATGGAAGACTACTAGACTTGGAACATTTACTTTTCTCATATTATATCCGATAATCTAGTGCCTAGAAAGAAAAGGAATACAATCCTCCTAATTAAACCTCGATTTTAACTCTGGACAGGATGCTTCGAAGACTATTTCTGAAAGTGAAAGTACCAAAACCAAAGAAAACTTCGATGACAGCTTGATTTGTGGCATCAAAGGAAATTAATCAATTCAGATATGACTGGGAATTTCTCCTTTGTTTCCGATTCATACCAGCCAGTATCCAGAAACGATCAGCGATGTTGTTCTTGACAAGATTAACCAGATCAAACTAATCACAAGCCCTTTAGACCCCTGACTAATGCTGTCCAGGGGCCCAAACCTTACACCAACCTGTGCTGATGATCCCAAAATACAAAAAAACACAGGAGCTACTTCTGAAGAGTGAGAAACATCCTGAACAAGCTCACACCACAGATCTTTTAACAGTTAATGAAGCAGGTTCAGAGCTGACAATCGATACTAAGGCAGTAGCTGTTATCATTCCTCAGAAACATAAGAAGTAGGAGCAGGAATGGGCCATATGGCTCCATTTCAGCTTCAGATGTTTCACCTATTTCCCTGTGTAACAAACCCACCACCTTCCAGGACATTGTATGTGCTCCTAATTCTGCTGTGAGCTCTCCAAAAGAAAGTTATGAACTTTGACGGTGCTATAAATGAACCTGAGAATTTACCATTTCCTGCTCTTGTTGCTAGTCCCATCTTACCCACTGTCAATCCAACTCAAATATATCCTCAAATGTTCAAGGAAATCTCCAAATCATTTGGATTGGTAGATAGTTACAAGCGTCGTGGAATGTGCTCCGAAATTTCCTGCGCAGCTCATTTGCCTATGCTGGAATGTAAAAACCAGCATTAAATAACCAGCAAGACCAATAGGAGTTTAGCTATTACAATAGCTGCTGCCTTCTGCCATGGCATCTCACTCTCTGAGCCTCTCATCTGTGCTGCTCCTCTTCTATTATTATGCAAATAGGGACCTGCCCATTAGCAAGGCCCTTCCAGCTGCTTAGTCCTTCTGAACTCATGAATTTGGGAGGAGGTGGGGGGGGGGGGCAGAGTTCTGTAAAGCTTTGGGTACACGGAGACTGACATCAATTTGGACAAGTGTCAAAAAAATAATTTAAAAGAACAAAATCAAACTCCAAAAATCTTGTGTCAGGTGACTTTGCGTTGTGCTGTGCCTAAATATTTTACATAAATCTATGCAGAGCATTATTCGCCTGAGCTGGTCTTTTGCATGGGGGTTTGGGGGGGGGGGGTGGGAAAAGAGGAGAAAAAGAGGGAGAGTTATGTAAATCAGTGACAGAGTTTTGTCGGACGTATCTTACAAGCGGCGCGATGTAGTGACGTTTCAGTGCAAAACTGGCGTAAATCAGTTGTGTGCAAATTTCCTCAGGAATAAACCAAACGCTCTTATGCCATAGTTATACCAAAACTTTCCAGGAAACTCCAGATCTCTCAATTAAGTTATATAAAAATATTTAAAAACTGGTTTAGTCTTCATACTTCACACTGACTGAAAAGAGATTTCATCTAGAGAATAGGGTAGGGGAAAGATAACAGCAAGAGCTTTCCTGCTAGGGCCCCGAGACATCACATCAGCCTATCTTATGGGAGGGGAATGGGATTATAAAGTACACACCATATAACAACTTTGATTGGGAGCTCAGCAATGTGGTAGAATGTTGCTGCTTATTTTAATAAATTGGTATAAAAAAATGGACCATTTCCACACACACCAGCATTAATAAGCTGGTTACTGGAGTTAACAGCTTAGAAATACCAGTCGGACCACAGTCACTGGAAGTGTGGTGGTATGGAACTTCTGCCCAGCAGTGTGCCCCAGCTCTAACCCCATTCCAAATCCCAAGGAGGGGGTCATTATCATAAAGGCAGTGGGTGCAGTGTCATTTAAGGTACTCCCATGACCCTTCGGGGGAGGGGTGAGAGTGGGGGTGGCTGCTAGGAACAAATGATCCTGGCCATGACATTTACCAGTTTCTGATTGGCAGTGTGGGCCCATTTCCACCAGCATGCTGTCCTGGAAAGTAATTTATACTTCTACCAAGATTTAAAGAACATTTTATAAGGAATGGAGACTTGACAGTAATTGGTCATGCACGAAATTCCTTCCTACCCACCCAGAGAGAGCAAGAGAGCAAGAGAGATTGTGCACATTTATAATTGCTAAGAATGAAATGCTGGAGAATGCTTGTAGGGTTAAGCAACGTTAGCAATTCTGAACAGGCACGACACAGGTCAAATACAATAGAATGATCCCCCTACATTTTTTTGACCCTGTACCTAAATTCAGAGCTTGAAGGTGTATAATTTCCATTACCCATATGGCCTTACAAATTAGTAAGTGCAATTTACAGCACATTCAAGGATAGTTTTGTTCTACAGGCTCACATCCACTGAGAACCAGAATAGCTCAGTCCAGATCAGAGTTGAAAGAACAGTGCTCTAAACGCACTGCTCATATACATTCAAATCTTATTACAACTCATGGAAACCATTTAAAGTCATTCCTCTGACTTCATCTCAATACTTGAGCTCCATTCCTCAGTGGCAAAGGATTTACTGGGGCTAGGGGAAAACAGTTCCTTGTAACAAGGCTGTAAGCTCAATAAGAGTTATTTTTGAAACGGTGATGCTTGCGTGGTGGATGATATTTTCTGAGTTCTCATTGTTAAGAATTAAAAGCTCTACCAGCCAGTGACTGCTTGGCACTGTTACACACTTTATCTCCTGGTTTGCCTAAACTCTACAGCCCGATAATTTCCCTCTAACACTGACGTTGACCTCTAATTGATTTCTTTAATACACATGCATTTAACAAACACAGTCAACACAGGCAGAAACATCATAGAACAAGACTTTGCTTTATCGGATAAAGATTTTTTTTATCCCCAACAGCTTAGACGACTATTTTGCTACCAAGCACCATTGCCCAGTTGGGAGGGTATCCAGGCAACTTGCTTCCAGGCTTTGACCCATTCCAGTCATTAACTGACTAATTGGTGTTGGATAAAACAAAGGACTAACTTGTTCTTTCCCCATCTCCCTGCAGAAAAAAAATCAACTCATTGCATTATTAGAGCCACACACACACACTGTAACTAGGTACCACACCAGGTGATTCATTTAAACACTAAATAGTTGAGGACTTGTATTGCACAAGGTGCTGATTGGCTTCCAGACACACTACTGTCAGACTAAACTGGGAGAGATACAACTTTTCCTTAATGTGTGGATGACAGTATTGTAGTATCATTTTGTCATTTATAACCCACAAGTGGGTAAATGGACCATTGAGGTGGTATCGAGTCATAAGTTCAGGAAAGCCCCACAGTCCATGCCTGGTCTATACTAAGTAAGCAGATCTCAGCTGGGAGGCTACGACTGACCTTGGCACCCCTGGACGAGGGAAGGCAGAAGAAAAATTAGCAAGGTTTCTGCTCTTGCTCGCTACCAGTGAATCCTGTTGGAAATGTATTTGCATGGATAGAGTTGAGTTTGACTAATGATAAAAGGCTAGCAGTGTCAGGCAAGAAAGAGAGAAAGTTGAAAAAATAAAACATGGAGATCTTCCAAGCAAGGAGAAATCGCCTCTTGGCCAATAATAGGTGTGATCCTTTCAACTGAATGTTTGCTGCAAACTCACATTTTTAATCTCCATGAATTTCACCTTTGAGTAACTTACAATCCTACAACAGCACGATTCAGTCTTTTGAAATGAAGCTTTCAACAAGGACCAGCCAGAGACAGCAGCACTGTGTTACACCATTTTTACAGACAGAAAATAAAACATATCATGGCTGGCTTAGACACTTCTTTAAACAGCAGCTTTTTCTAATCTCACCACATCTCAGTTTCACTCGTACAATGACATAATCTAAACTGCTTATCTGGGACAGCAACTTCTCCCAATGCAAACTGATCACAGTAATGGTTGACCATTCAACTGTGCTATGTATTCTAAAGCACACAAATGTTTAACACCAGCTTAGTGAATATATTGGACAAGGTTCAGTCAATCCTAGTTGAAAACAGATGTCAGCTCTTCAAATTGATCTTTGGTCTTCAGCCTGTGCATCACGTAAAGGGAGCTGATCCCACTGGTGTTGTTCTCCCCTCATCTACCTAAACCGTTAACAGGCTCCTGCTAAAGCACCTAACGTTGTGTGATTTGGAAGATCAGAAGTGATTAAAAAGATACTGTGTACAGGTAACTGGAGCTATAAAGTATGAGGGATAAACAATGATTTTTCAAAGATGTGAAGTATGTTTTGTTTATTAATATATTCTCAGACATCACCTCCTTTTCAATATTTGGCATGCTCCATTGAGTAATGTTAGATTAAAGCTTCTATTTTACTGGATCATAAGGATTGTAATACTGTAGATATTTTAAAATTGGCATGTCTTTTAATAAGTTGGTCCCTTGTTCATTCTACCAGCAATTCAGTAAACCTCAAACTAGCTACACTTCAAAAGCAGGAAATTCATAATATTTGCAACTTAATTTCACAGCACATAAAAAAGAAAAGGTAGCAATAGATACTCACGTTTTATAATCATCCTACTGAGAGTGCTCACACTGAATATGAAAGCCTTGCAGAGGTACCAAGACTTTTGTTTAATGAATTAAACAGAAATCTTTGCTGAAGTTAATAGATCACAAAAACTAACGTCCATGTCCCTGTATTGAAGGTCTAAGATTCAAGCTTCAATTCCTCAAGTGATTTTACTTCCTTCCACGAAAAGCAAAAGTTTTTTTTATCCCAACCCCTCTCCCCTTACAAAGACATTACTTTACAGCACACTCCTCCGGACTCCCTGCTCAGCTGGTGTATGTATGACTTTAAGCTCCAGCATTGGCATGAACAATTACTGGACTCTTCCATTTGTGACTCAGGGGTAATGAGCTGTCAAGTTGAAGTGAGTAGCCTCAGAATTCTTATACCAGTTAAAACAGCTAGTAAACCACATCCAGTTACTACTGGAAATATAGGATTCCCTTCCACTTGATTCAGGTAGACTGTATACATAATTAAAAGAAACACAGTAGAGTGTTTTTTCTAGTGTGACCCTATTCTACAGTGGAACACTCCACATGTAGAAATGAATTACTATCTATAGAATGGAAGAGGACAGTCATCCCCAGCTGATCAACACCTGCATCAGACTTTACCTCCGGGGCTATTGGATTGCTTTCGAGGCATAGATTAATGGTTGCACTTAATTGAATAATCTCCTTTAGTAAAACCAGAAGAATATATCATAGTAATATGAATCTAAACGGAACCCTTTTAAAAGACTACATTTTAAAGAAAAATAGCTTTAAAAATATTTTAATCAGCTCCAGCCGCCCAGAAATAGTTCTTATTCGACAAGATCCATAAATGACTACAAATCACAAAAGTTTAGAAAAACTCGGGATACCAAAGCTCCAGGAGTGAGATTTCATTGGTTAAACTTAAAAATATAGAATTTGGGTGCGTGTCTAAAATTATAGCTAGTACCAATTCACAATTATAAAATCGAGAACCGATACCTGTAGCCTGGTAACTATGAAAGCGTCATGTGTCAGAGACATGCGTGCGTTGGTATGATTGGTATCATGCTGTATTTGCTCTTGGATTGTCCCCTTAATAGAGCCATTATGGAAAGAGCCATTGGAAGATATTTGTATCATACTAAAACAAAACAAACCCTTCTGTGCTGCACACTAATTTCATTACATTTCATCAGGTTTAAGGTAGACTACCATAAAGTGCAAGTGATCGGATAAACATCAGCCCAGGACCAACCGAAAGAGAAGTTTCTATAAAATTTGAAATCTTTCCATATTTAAGTGCCCAAAAGTAGGGGAAACAGAGCAAAGAACAGTTGCAAAGATACTCCAAAATATAACTGATACAATACATGCATTTCAGTAAATTAGAGCATTAATGTTCTTAACTTGTATGTTTCCAAGTATTGTTGCAATCCAGAGTTATGATTAATACTGTAACTTATCACACCCAAAAACTGCAACAGGCAAGGATCATGATTAACTGTGAAGAGTAACTGTGAGGAATGCAAAAACAAATTAATAGATCGCACAGATAGATGTGTGGTGAAATTTAGTGCTAGAAATGTGAGATTATGCATTGTGGAAAGATGGAGAGAGAAAGGGTAAAATGTTAAAAAGGAGCAGAAAAGCAGATACACAAATCTGTAAAACAGAGGACAAGTTATTTTAAAATAAGTATCAGACCCTAGATTTTATAATTAGAACAATGGCACACAAAAGCAAAGAGGCAAAACTAAACCAAATTATTAGTTAAACCACAGTTATATCAGTGTGTCCAGTATGGGTCTCCTACTTTAGGGAGGATGTCAAGGCACGGAAAGCATACAGCTTTAGATTCAAGGAGAGACTAAATAAACTGGGGTTCTTTTCATTAGAAGAGGTTGAAAAGGTGTTCTAAATTCTGAATGGTACGATAGGATAAATAGGGAAAATTAATTTCCACTGCTTGGTGAGTTGGTAATGAAAAGGCATAAATTCAAGGGTCACCAAAATGGCAAAGGAAGAGGTTGGAACAATTTTATGTAGAGGGTTGTTGAATTCCCTATCAGAAACAATGGTGGAAATGAAAATACCTCTTTCTGTGCTATAAAATTCTATATTGTTAGTGTCCTGTGAAGGCTCTTGCTTTCCTATCCACATGTGATCGAGTCACTAATATTTTTAAACAGCCTTTGTTAAGAAGAATCTGGAAATAAAAAACTGGCATCAGTAAGTGACCATGAAGTGGTCAGATTGTCATAAAAACCTAACTGGCTCACTAATGTCCTTTAGGGAAGGGAATCTATTGTCCTTACCTGGTCTTGCCTACACACTATTCCAGTCCCACACCGACATGGTTGACTCTTAACTGTCCTCTGAAGTGGCCTGGCAAAGTTGTAATAAAACTGCTACCCAGCAGCTTAAGGTGGTAGTCCACCATCACTTTCTCAAGGACAACTAGGGATGAGCAATAAATGCTGTCTTGCCAGCAACACGAATCCAGAGAATTATTCTTTTTAAAAAAAAAAATTGGTCAGAAACTATGCCTCACAGAAAATGGAAAATAATTTGGTTGACTGAATGAATTTAATGCATGTAAAATAAAGAGCAAAATTGTAGAACAAATTTACAGTGTTAAGTCGGTTGGGCGGAGGGGCATTCTCTTCTATTTTGAGAAAGCATATACTCAAACTACCTTGCTCAGGACAACGGTCATCTAGGGAATTCTTAAGCACGGAGGAATCAAGATCTGTACACTCTGGGACAGGAAATGAATGGGATAAGTTGACCCAGCATGCAAGAGGCCCATCATTCTCTGCCATGGAGTCATAGGTGCTAGGTGCTGGATTCATGGGTGTGATTCTTGATGTGCTGAGTTCCTCAGGTGATTTGCAACACCCGCAGTGGCACCAGAGGCCAGTTGCTTCCATCGCAGCGACAGAGCAAAGAACAAAATGGAGTGGAATAGTTTGGGGGTGGGGGGGGGGGGGAAAAGAGTGGGGAGGGGGGCAACTTAAATTTAATTTTAATACTGATGAAAGGCCATCAGCCTGAAATGTTAACTCTTTCTCTCCACAGATGCTGCCTGACCTGCTGAGTGTTTTCCAGCATTTTCTGTTTATATTTCAGATTTCCAGCATCCGCAGTATTTTGATTTTAATACTGTAGTTTTGAGAGCGCCAGTAGCTCATTGCCTTCAAGATATGGTCAAGCAACGCTATTAGAATGCTGCCTTATCCCAATCTTTCATTTTTATTTCAGTTCCTTCAGACAGAAGCACTGCATTAGCATTGAAGGGATCATTTTCAGATGTTTATTGCATAATTAACAATGTTTGATGACCCCCAAATCTAGCAGGGCAAGGTGGGTGGAGAAGAGGTGGTTTCCTAATGGAGCACTAATATCTGGGAATGGTGAGGTGGAACAGATTTTAAAAACAGGGTTCAATCAGGATTCATGACAATTCTGATTTTCATTCCCTTGAACCCAATAAAAAAGGGCTATTTTCCATGTACATGTAAACGGTAATGGTCAGAATAAACAAGCTTCCATTTTTAAAAAAAACTAGCATTTAAACCTAAGAAAAATTAAATTTGAAAGCAGCTACCATCCAGCAATTGCAATGTTTAGTGTCATGACAGTAAAAGGGTTAACTAATAGTGAATGCCACAAGACAGCCTGCATGCAACTCAAATTCAGTCATGGATAATTCGGTTTATACCCTAAGCTATCTCTTTGTAACTGAACCTTCACACAAAAATGGGCTGCAGCTGCCCAGCCAAAGTACTTGTATTGTCCATCATCAACTCACTCACTTTCCTAGCATTAGTCTCTATGGATCCAGAAGGCAAACTGGCCAGATGCATGGCTGGCTGACATCATGTTCATCCATCCATCAGTAAATAGTCTAAGAGACACCTGCCGTCTCAGGGGGCTGATTTGACTATTGATTTTTCTCATTGTTATAGGCAGAGATTTGCTGCATAGAACCACTTGTGGCCATTTGGTTTGTAAATGTTTCAATACTTTTGACCTTTAAAGGATTTCTGTATTTTCTCTACATAGGTGTAAATCTAATCAGGATGAAGCTTCAGGGAGCAGCTTTTTGGGATGCAGCACACAGAGAAAGAATGGCTCTACAATTCACAGAGAACATTTTAAGAGTTAAAATCAGAGAGAACATTTTTTTTGTCACACTATTCCAACATTATATTATGTAGTGATAGGTTGCAAAGTCCCTATGCAGTCCCAATGTCCCTATAGGATGTAAAGTCCCTACAATTTCCCTACGTGGTGAGTCATTGGTCTGTCAAACACAGATAGAACAGGTCATTTAAAAAAAACATGATCCTGGAAATTGATTTGCCTAGTTTCAATTTTCTAGTAATTTAAAAAAAATAAGTGGCTACTTGACAAATTGTACAGTACAGGAGGTAAGCACTTTTACTTCTGGGACACCAATAGGATGAAAGACTCCTCTCTTTGCTAGCAAAATAAGCTTGAACAGTCCAACCGAGTTCCTACTGTGCACATTAACAGCACAAAACACAATTCAGCATAATACTAAATTGCCATTTTCATTTAAAGACGCCACAAGAGGGAGAAACGGTTTCCTCTGGTAAATGGGTTGGTAACCAGAGGTCATAGATTTAAAATAATTGGTGAAAGAACTAGAGGGGAAATTAGGAGCATTTTTTTCACACAGTTGTTAAGATCTAGAACGCACTACCTGAAAGGGTGGTGGAAGCAGATTCCATAGGAACTTTCAAAAGGCAACAGGGCATGTTCTTGAAGAGGACTAGTTTGCAGGGGTATGGGGAAAAAGCTGGGGTGTGGGACTAAATTGGATAGCTCTTTCAAAGAGCAAGCACAGGCATGACAGGCCGAATGGCCTCCTTCTGTGCTGTAAGATTCTGTGATTCTAAGGATGGCTGGGGTGGGAAATGAAACATTGCACTGTTGCAGTAGATGATGCCATTCTATATTGGAGGTTAATACATGTTGTTGGGGCAGAGTAGAGGATGCTTTATACTACACCCAGTCTACTCTTATACCTGTACTGGGAATACTCCGTGTGGATAAGTAGTTGCCAAAAACAGAATAGTCTCTCATTCTCCAGCTTGAACATCCCTCACCTAGATCAGCATAAATTTCGCAAAATGTAAAAAGGGAAATTTAAAATTCAGTATTCCGAAACTTCTACCCAGAATTTCTGAGACCCACATTCTGGCTTAAGTTACTAAAAAGCTTTGAAGGGATCATATCCATTCAGCTATTGGACAGTTCAGTTTATCCCTTGCCCAAATAGACCAATCACAAGATAAACATTCCAGAACTCAAGCATATGTTTCTCAAAGTTTGATTGGCCACTTGCTGCTGACATCTCCAGAATTTCTTGTTTGAGAAATGGGTGCATTACCTGGTTTAAGGGAATGCCCTGGACACTAAGGAACATTAGGTTCCCCCCCCCCCCCTCTTCCAAAAACATATATTTAAGCTATGATTGTTACCATGCTAATGATTTACCTGAAGACAATTAGATGACAATGACAAAGTCCCTTTCTGATCAGGACAAAGGATTACATATAACAATGTGGAAAACTAAATTGACACTTAAATGAGATTGCAATTCAGTAGAAACATTTACAGTAACAACTGCGACAGAGGAGTTCATCAAAGAAAGGGGCAAAGGACTGGAAATGTTTTGCTCCTATGCAGTTTCTCACGTTTCATTAAAGCAGCTAGCTGGGGTTTTCCATAGGAATCTGTATATATTTAAAAAAAAATCACAGCACCTCTGGTAAACTGCAAAATTATAAAACACTGCAGAAAAAGAATTTACAGAAGGAAAAAGGAAGGTAAAGGAGCATCCCAAAGCACGTCAAACCGTAATTCAGTACCAGTGAAGTGCGGGTACTGTTTGACACACACACAGCAGCTAATTTGCACAAGTCCCACAAACAAGAAAGATAACTGATCAGTTATTCTATTATGGTGATATAAACTGAGGGAACAATATTGGCCAAGACACCTAGCAAACTCCCAGCTCTTGAAATAGTGCCATGGGATCTTTTATGCCCACCCGAACAAATGGCACCTCCCAACAATCTAGCACTCCCTCAATACTGTACTAAAATGTCAGTCTATATTATCTGCTCAAGTCTTAAGAGTTAGAAGGTTGTGGGTTCAAGTCCCACTGAGCCAAGAGTGCTATCTCTGAGCCAAACTGACACTCAGTGTCAAACTAATAATGGGTTAGTCAAAAATACCAATCAAGAGGCAGCTTAAAGTTTTCCCGCAAGCAAAATATACCTTTTACTATCGCAGAAACCTTCCTGCAAAGCAGAAGGATAAAGAAACATTTTGTGAATAGTGTTCATGCAGGTGAGGAATATTATTTCTGGGCAAAAGAACATTGTATCTACTTTCGACATTCAGGGTCAGCATCAAAGATCGGGTACAGTGCAGGTTAGATGCAGGATAAAGTATCATTATATTATGCCTGAATAATATTGATTATCAGTTTCAGAAGAACACCCCTATTGTGACTGGTTCATATTCCTATTCTCAGACAGCACTGTTACTTCTTTGACTTTTTAATTTTGTGACAATTAACATTAATTTATGGTCAGTTTTATGCTGTGGTCTCTTGAGGTTAAATTGGCTACACTCATTTCTCAAAGACTCACAGCTGGAAGAACAAAGAAACTTTAATTTAATCAACCCAACATGGATTCAAATTCCATTCCTAGAGGTGAAAGGACAATGTCATCCAGCCAGATTTTGCTTGCATTTTAAATGAGAAGGATGAAAACGTCAGGGCAGACATTAATTGGGACATGAAGATATCAACTCAAGCTGCACACACATTGTAAAGTTATCTTTACGATGTAAACCAAACAGTACCAGCAAAAATCTGGAGATAAAATGTACAATTTACATAGTACACATCACTAGATACTAGATACAATCTATTGACTCTCTTAGGGGATAATGCAAGGAGCTCTTTGTGTATAATACCTCTCATTCCATCAACAATCAAATGCCTTAAATCAAGTCTTTATGGAGATGCTGCCTCAAGCCAAAGATTAAGTTACAGAAACTCAAACAAGCTAAGGACTGCTGGATGACTACTCAATTCATAGACAGACAGTGCAGGTCTAATGATTCAAGAGCTATTCTGAGCAACGATCACGTAGGGATATTGGGCAGACAGGCTGGAGATGTAGATCCAGGAGACTTTGGGTAATGCCAGACTAAAAATAACAAATGTGGCAAGATTTCAACCTCAGAGCTATTAAACAAAACCAATTACAAAAAAACAAACAAGGGGTATTAAACAGTGCTGTGGCATGAAATGATGACATGCATTGGGACACATGCAGATCAAATGGAGTCTAGGCACCTCCCAACAGGGAGAGACTAAAAATATGTTCAAGTGTGAATCACCCTGCGAGTGTGGCAGCCCCTCTCACCTCTGAGTCAGAGGTTGTGGGTTCATGTCCCACTCCAGGAACTCAAGCACATAATCTAGGTTAACACTCCAGTGCAGTACTGAGGGATTCCTGCACGGTCAGAGATGCTGTCTTTCGAATGAGACATTTGCCCTCTCAGGGGGACATAAAAGACCCCATGGCACTATTTCGAAGGAGAACAGGGGAGTTCTCCCTGGTGTCCTTGCCAACATTTATCCCTCAACCAATATCACTAAAAAAATTCTAATCATCATCACTTTGCTGTTTGTGGGACCTTGCCTTGCTCAAATTGTCTGTCGCGTTTCCTACGTCATAACAATGACTACCCTCAAAAGTATGTCATTGGCTATAAAGCGTCTTGGGACATCCTGAGGTGAAAAGCGCTATATAAATGCAAGTCTTTCTTTTCTCAATGTTCGTCCATGTTTGGGAGGACATTGCTTACACTGTTGGAATGGTGTGGAGATTTTGAAAAAAAATTAAAATTATAAAATGTGACACACACACACACACACAGTAATGCAAGGCTGTTGTGAACATGGCTAACAAGTACTGGGTTGCCTTTCAAGGGAATTAAGTTTTAAGTCTTCAAAAGTTATTTTAAAGCTTTATAATTCTTTGGTAAAAAGTTGGAATATTCTGTGCAATTTAGGTCATTATATCTTTAAAAAATGATCGAAGAATTGGAGAAGGTTCAGAAAGAGAGAAGGATGATGCCAGAACTGAAACTACAAAGTTGTGAAGGAGAGTCACAGAAATTGAATTTATGTCAATGGAAAAAAGATTGACAGGAAACATGATCTAGATCTTTAAAATGCCAAAAGGCATAGATAGTGTAGATGTAGGAAGGTTGTTTAACTAAAACTGTAAATTAAACTTGACACAAATACAAAATTAGCAAGCCTCAAGCAAGACTAGAGATTAAACAAAATGTTTTCCCACAGATTATTAGGTTTGCAGAATAGGTGCCCAGCAAAAGTAGTTATTACTGTGTCAATTAACTCCTTTGAAAATGAGCTAGGTAGACACCTGGTTATGAAAGAAACTGGAGGTTATAAGAATACTAATGGAGATAGGTGATTAAATACTGAGAGGAAAGTTTTAGCTCCAGTCCTGTTGTGACTATAGATGTGCCGTCTATGGAATGTAACAACTCAGAATGAATAATGATTGATACTGTGGAGTTTTTTTTTAAAACTCCATTTTAAAATTCTTCTCTGACCCTAAAGGCAGAATTCTCTCTTGGGACACTTCATCTCAGGTTATTCACATCTTTCAGTAAGCTAGGTAGAGTCTGTGAGGATGTAGGTTATACATGAACCTGATGGACCAAATAGCCTTTCCTCATTCTAGGTTTTCTTCTATTAATTTAACAAGCAAGCTAATGATGAGAGGTCCTTCTAAGATTAATGCTCTTTTTTTCTTGCCAATTACAAAATAAATTACATTCACTAGCCTAGATTTTCCTACCCATCAGGAATTCCCATGAACCTGTAAACAGTAAGTAGACAGCAGCATGTAACTTACTGGTGCTTGTACCCGAATATTGAGGAGCGGCGGGGGGGGGGGGGGGGAAAGAGGGCATGATGGTTGGAGCGGGAAGGGATTGGCACCAGAAATCATCATGACCACCGAGAACTGGGAGGCTGCCTGCAAACAGACGAAGTATGCAGGTGCAAACCGCAAATGGAAACTGCTAATTCTACTTCCCAACGATTGTTCTCCTGGGTTGTTCGCTGTAGTGCCCGGGAGATTAATCGTTCAATTCTGCGACTATATAGCAGAATTGTGAAATTGAGCTATTCTTACCTGGGATGAAATTAGATAGTAATTAGTACATATGCCTGAACTTGCAACAATACTTGTGAATTTAGAGCACATTTAAGAAAGACCGTGATATACACATCAAATCCATGAGAATTAAACAAATCTGTTTAATGCAGACATCTTGCAGGCTTCTTCAATCTTGACTGACAAATATTATATTTTTATAAACGATTGCCAAAGCCTTCTGCATAAGTTGTTCAAATCTGAAACCATTGTACTAAAGTGTTTTACTAAAACTCAACATATACTGTTGTAGGCCATTAAGTTGCTACTAAAAAATATAACACATCAAACCTTTGTTTAAATGTAAAAGCAATGGTGAAATTTGCCCTATTGCATTGAAAACTGCAGAAAGAGGCAAATTTGAATTTATAAATACTATAACTGACAAAAATGTAGTATTTTTCTGTAGCTTTGAATGGTGACTGTTCCTTAAAACCCAATTACAATAAACAAGGGGCCAGATTTTCTTGAAATTTTGCGCCACAATAACGGTGCATCAATGGCATACGCCATTATTATAGTGCAGAAGTTCTAGGAAATAATAGCATGAACAAGTTATTCTGCCATGCCAAGATTTCCTGGGCCATTTGCAATGCACAGCTGACACCCTCGCTGAAATAGGTCAAAGTTACTTATAACAGCTCTGCCCCCAATCAAAACAGCGGCAATGGCAATTTTCCTTGATTTGCGCTAATTGCCAGCACAGTGATAAAGAAAGGTGCACACACACGTGGCTGTGTCAGGATCACTAACAAATCTGGAATTTTTGGCACTCACACAAGAGAACTCACCAGTGAAAATGAGCTGGGTCCCAGAGCTCAATTCCTTCCTGCCATAACCGTATCTCACCATGGCAACATGCCATACAATAAGTCCCAGCCTTTTTAGCAGAACACTGTTCTCCAGATTAAATTGGCATCTTTGATATCCTTGACTATACTAGCTAGCGAAGGGTAAGAAAAGGCCATTTTGACTCATCAAAGCTCATCCCTCAAGGACCCCAACTCTCCCACATTTTAACATTCAGCTGCAACCAAATGCCCCCAATGCCATTGTCTCTATCTATCCTACCTGGCAAATTATTTGAAACCTTTTATCACTTTTTGAATGAAGAAATGAAACTCTTACTGATAATTTCTCAAATAAAATTGTATTTCCACACATGATGCCATAGGCCAACGTACACTGAACTTCTGTTTCAAGAGAAAGTTTTTCAGAAAATAAAATTAATTTGTTCAAATGAAATCATTGAGGTTAAGCGACTAATAGTGAAAAACATGGTAGCATATCAGAAAATCTGTCCGTTTTGAAGGGCAGAGTGCTGTTTGTGGCGATCATTCAATGCCCCCTCCTTTTTTCTTCTAGAGCATAATCGTAAACATCTTTTAGGGATGGCATTCCACTATGAAAACATTATATTTTGAGA
Organism: Heptranchias perlo; assembly: GCF_035084215.1. Classification (NCBI taxonomy): domain Eukaryota; kingdom Metazoa; phylum Chordata; class Chondrichthyes; order Hexanchiformes; family Hexanchidae; genus Heptranchias; species Heptranchias perlo. The sequence goes on from NC_090338.1 coordinate 22,624,751, forward strand.
AACTGGGTTTGTTCAAATCATCACCTGCACATAACCAATGTATGTGCAGGTCTTTGAAACAACTTGAGTGAGGCCCTCTAAACGCCAGACCTTATGTGGTTACATAGGCCTAAGGCCACTACTGGTTACACAAGAGAAAAAAATAACTTCATTAGTCTAAACATCTGCTGCTGGCATGTGAACATTTTTTTTTATATAAAGCTGAACAAATTCCCTCCAGGAAACATTCCAGTATTATCCTTGCACAAACTATTGTCCCATTGAAACCACAACATACATTTCTTAATCTAGCCATTAGGTCTTTGGATTGGTATTTCCTATGTCCCACCAAAATGCCTTTTACATTTTGATTCCTTCTTCCCCCTTTATCTTTCAAGAGAATCTCCAGTGAACTTTCATGCCCGAGATAAGACTCCTTAAAGCTCCCAGCTCCCGGTTATTCCAGAATTTGCTTTCTTTTGGAGGTACAGGTGGAGTCAAGGTGGGGGTGGAGAGAAGAGACAAACACCATCATACCATTCTCTCTGAAGAAATTGATGTCCCCCTCCCCATGGTTAATTTCAGAAACATACAGTTTGTGCATCAGGAATCCACACGTCAGATTCAAGAAAAGTACGTGTTACATTATTCAGCTCAGAGTCAAAAAAATCCACAAATCTTTAAGAATTTTCTATGATCGTAGAGTTCCTGGTGGTTAATGACTATCAGACTTTTTAAAAAAAGATTAGTTCATGGGATGTGGGTATTGCTGGCAAGGCCAGCATTTATTGCCCATCCCTAATTGTCCTCGAGAAGGTGGTGGTGAGCCGCCTTCTTGAACTGTTGCAGTCCGTGTGGTGAAGGTTCTCCCACAGTGCTGTTAGGTAGGGAGTTCCAGGACTGTATGTCTGAAAGCTTCTCATTATTTAGTCAGGCGAAAAATGCAATTGGAAGAATGGGATTAACCAGGTGAATGCAATATATACATTCATGTACAGCTTCCCGGTGTGGCAAAAACAAGACCCGGCCCTGCTCTTATTGGCACTGCCACTCCAACTTGCTGCTGCTTCAGGGATAAAACATCGCTGTGGATAGGATTCTCACAAAAGCTTGGCAAGATCAGGAATCTCAATCTCACAAAAACTAATCAGAGGAAGTCCACCCGACAGTGTTGGTTCATCTTTCAGAGCAGCAAGAGGTCATACACGCAGTGGCAGCTTGAACAGAGGGAAGGGTGGGCAGAGGGTGAAAGGTGCCAGTATGAAGTGAGAGGGGAGGAAAATGCTTGTGTGGAAGGAGGGAGGGGACTTTCATGAACTATTTTTGTAGTTTAACACTTACAAGTATCTTAATCACACTGTTGAAATACTGTTGTGTAAAAATAAACCCTGGATTGAAGATGAACTGGCAGTCTTCCATTATCCCATGTGTACAAACTGTATTACTTCCTTTTTTAATAAAAAGGTCTATTTCTCCAGGTTCTTTCATTGTGCTTCATGATTATGTATCGCGACTTTTTAAAAAGAATGGGGATTCTTTAATTGGTGCTGTTGGCAATAGAGACAAACATATTACCTGGGCCAGGAATCTGTCAGTTACAGTTTTATTAACTTTTATATCAATTTGCAACTATTTTAAAGATACAGTAGTTCATACACATTGTGTTACTTTATTTCTATTGTATATGATGAGGGTCTGACAGGAACATGCAATAGCAGATGTCCTGTGGACAAACGGCATCTTATATTGGTGTTCAGTGGGTTTAAACAACCAGAAAGGTAGTGTGAGGAGCAAGTCCAATTGATGGTAATTAGTTACCTGCAGACCACTTCCACAATGTTTCTCTTATAATCAATTGCTGGTGTAATATTTTCTTTCTTTTTTAAAAAGAAAATAAACCATGAAGTTAGTCTAAAAGTGTGGCTTTTCTACATCAAGTTCCTAACACAGCACACAGCTAAAAAATAGCTGCTAACCACATGTTGTGTTTTTACCTTAAGTGAAATCAATGAGGATCAATGTGCTCTTGTCACCTGCGAGTGCAAGTATCTTTCTCTGATAAAATGCGCCAAGCTCGTCAGAAATTGTCTCGTCTTCATGGAGATAAACGAGTCCCGAGTAACAGCAATCAAAATGAAAACAGGGCAGGACTTCTGGATCTGTGACCAGGCACAGAGTCTCCACTTTATCAGATCTGAGGATGTACAAAATGTTTACCCTGATTTATCAGCAGCACTTCACAGGCATCACACAACAAAGCAGCTCTGGCCTGTACACTGACAACAGCACTTTCAAGTCTCATGAATTTCTTTGGGGTTGGGGGGAGTGGGGGGGGGGGGAAAGGAATGAGGAACAACCAACTATAAAAAAAGTCAGCTTAAAAGATCATGGGTGGGATTTTGCTGTAAACATAAGAGGTGAAGCTAACAGTGGTCACCATTATTCACATGCAATTGAATGTACAAATCCGGAAGTTGCCGTCCAAGACACGATGCTCCTCAAAAAGCTGTGCGGAAATGGCATCGCGCCGTCTGGCTTCCTATTGAACAGCGTGAAGTTCTTGTATCTACCTCATGGAACTAAACGCACCAAAAAAAGTTAAGTCAAGTCATTTCAAGTCTAAGCACCCTTTAACAGCGTGGTAAGTCTTAATTACTGCCAAACAATCTCTCTGGCACCGAAAATTAACTTTTACAAGTGTGGAGTCTCAGTCCTTCAGATTTAAATTGTTGTTGGAAATGTTAAAAAAAAAATTAAAAACTGTCACTTTTATCTCTGTCTCAATTCAATCTTTCTTAGCCTTTCTATTTTGCTTACGGTACCTGATTTGACATTGAATTCACCATTCTAGCTTATACTTCCTGGTTCAGACTCGGCGCTGTTATTAATGATGCTTCAATCTGATTGGTTAAGGAGACACACAGCTGCTTGCCCTGTTCACATAGGTCCCAGATGCCCTGTAGAGGGCGCCGCACTTTTTGGCTTTCTAATTTACAGGAACTTGCCGTGTTAAAGCTCATTGAAAGTCTACGGGCAAGTGCAAGTCTAACGAATGGCGGGCACCGTTCATTTGCCACTCACAGCAAAATCTGGCCCAATAGCTGGGAAAAGAATAATGTGGATTTGCTACGGAGGGAAAAGAGGAAAAAAATACGTGAATCTTACAACATTGAAATGGCAGTGATACTGAAAGATATTTTGCCTCAGTCTTTATTGAAAAGGTTACCAAAGAGGAAATGACAATAGTGGAAGAAGTCAAGAGAGATATTACAATAGTTGAGCTAGAAAGGAGATACTAGACAAATGAACCAATCTTAAAAGGACAAAGCCCGGGGTCCAGATGGATTGCACCCACGGATACACAAAGAAACTAGGGAGGAGATAACAGAGGCACTAATATACATATATAAACATTCAATAGAAAAAGGAATAGTGCCAGAGGACTGGCGGACTGGCAGACAGCATTCCTATCTTCAAAAAAAAAACTAATCCAGTGAACTGTTGACCAATTAGCTTAACATCAGTGGTAGGAAAGATACTAGAATCTTTGGTAAAAGATCAGATAACAAAACATCTAGAGACGGAGAATATAATTTAAAAAGTCAGTATGGATTTCTGAAAGGAAGGTCATGTTCTACCAACCTTAATGGATTCTTCGAAGTAGTAACAAAAAGTAGACAACAATGCAGTGGATGGGGTATACCTGGACTTTCAGAAGGCTTTTGAGAAGGTGCCACATAAGATACTCATGGAAAAGATCAGGGCATGTGGAGTCAGAGACCAGGGGGGTGATTTTAACCCCCAAGAACGGGTGGGTTTAGAGCAGGTGAGAGTTGAAAATAGTTTTTTTTTGGGTCGCGACTGCAATCTGCCTTCACTTCCGGGTTTAATGTGGGTGGGTAAGAGTACAGGCTTCCCATTGGGAATGCAAAGTCTGAAAATGTTGTGGTTGCAACCCAAAAAAAACTATTTTCAACTCCCACCTGCCACCAACCCACCCATTCTTGGGGGTTAAAATCACCCCCCCCCCCAGGTAACAGAATGGATTGAAAGATGGCTACAAAACAGAAACTAGAGGGTAGGAGTTAAGTTAAGTTTCTCGGACTTGCAGAATATGGGAAGTGATGTCCCACAGAGATCTGAGCTGGAACCACTGTTGTGGAGGACATTTTTGATCTGTGAAGTCATCGATTATACTAAATATTTGTATATTAATTCAATTTCTTTTGCAAAGTACATTTGCTGATCTAAATGGAGTTATAAAGTAATTATACAAGTTATTCTCGAATGTTTTGTTGTATCTCTGTATTCCAGGAAGGTGAGGAGTCATCTTACAGGATTATATCACCATGGTAACACTACCTCCTAAAGTAACTGTGCTTTAATGATTGTGAGCTGCATCACAGATAAGCCAACAATATTGTCCCCTTAACACGAGCACTATTCTGTGTGCCCACAGTCTGCTTCATACATATTTGATCATATTTGACATATTTTCCAAATTGGTGCCCTGTAATCAAGCCTATATTTGGGGTCCCAGCTGTCCGTTCTCTTCTGGTATGCACTCAGTTCATTGTGAAGTATGCTGATGAAATTTGCAGCTGACAATCAAATCATATTAATGTTACAGAACACGCAAACCTATCAGATTTCTCATTTGTGTGACATTAGTAATTTCGAATGGGGATTTAATAGAACAAAAATCTTTAAAAGTTGGTCCAGCATTCCACCCCCCATTAAAATTATAATGGTCTGAGTTTTATCTCCCTGAATATGTACTTCCATTGGAATCGGAAAATTTATGTTGCTCCTCTCAGTCAATGGGCAGTTTCACTCAGGGTTGAATCTTAGAATCATCATTTCAATTCATTACATCAAGTAGGATAGGTAGTCCAAAATGGGAGCAACATCATTTTGTGATGTGCAAAACAATGTTTGGATGCAGATTTGCATCTATAAAACTCTCCAGATACACAGATCTATATCTTTACTGAGCTGTAAAAGGATGATGATTAGCTGAGGTCAAATGTTTTCCTCATTGGAAGGGAGGGAGAAAAGGGAGAGGGCAGGGAAAGGGCCAAGACATGGAGACAAACCAGATCACAATGCAGTGACATGGGAAACTCAAAAAGTGGCACGTTTGCATTATTTGTCAACACTACAAGCTGGGGGACAACACAGAGAATTTTAAATGTACCAACTTAAGATGAAAGTGCTACAATAATTTGAGCCACATTTAGCAAAGACTTCTCACAGATCTTTGAATCAACCAGTGTACTTCTGGAATTTGGCAAATGTTTACTCAGTTAAAGTCGAAGGGAGAATTCAAGGCTAGATGAGTTTTTTTTCCCCTGAAGGCTGTCCTCCCACAAATCTATCTTATTCCAAACCTAACTCAATGAACCATAGAGGTTTACAGCACATAAGGAAGCCCTTCAATCCTTTGGCATGATTTCCACTTGGAGCAGAATACCCCGCGTGTCCCCAGATATTCGTGTGGGGAACCTGGAAGCGAATTGAGTGTATCACAATCTGTGATCGCAACTCAACTGAAGGTGAGTTTTTGTGCTTATGGGTTTCCCATGCTCCAGGCAGCCAGATTGACAGGCAGGCTGCCTGTCAGCAGTGAAAGGAGCTGCAAATCAGACAGGGGGTGGGAGGGAGATAGAGATCATCGGCGCTGCAAAAAAATTGGAAGGGGGAGCGGGGGCCAGCCAGCATCGGAGCTCAGGGGGTCAGCCAGCATCGGAAGGGAGGTCCACCATCACGGGGGCGGGGAGGGGGGGAGAAAGAGGGGGAGGTCAGCCAATCGCAGGGGTCCTGTCGACCAGGTGAGCATGTTGGGCCTGGATGAAGTACTCCTGCTCCTCCGGGCCCACAAGCAGTGCAATAAAGGCACTCACCTCACGGATCCAGCCCTTCCTGCCTGCTTTCACCTGACGTGAATCGGAAGCAATGGGAAACCCGAACGGGTAGGGTTAAATTCATTTAAGTTTTCCAATACACAAAATATTAAGTGCCTCAAGTATTTCAATGAGGTACATTACCCCCTTTAAGTATCGGCCCACCAGCTTTAAATGGGGGCAAGACTAACTGGTGTCTGACACACACACACAACCCAGAAGTGGGCGCATTGGAGCCGGGATGCGGTCCCGCTCCAAAAAGTTACAATTTAGCCTTCCACCCGCCCCCAACCCACCTGTCCTTGGGAGTTAAAATTACCCCCTTTGAATTACCCTGTCAGCTCTTTGCTAGAGCAATCTAATCTCACTATGAATACATTTCAAAACTGATTCTGGATTTATGCACATCTTATGTTTATCCAGGGCAGTGCATAAAATGTTTACTGAAAATCCAAGAGAATATCATATCAGTGGAAAATAGATAATAGTTCCATTTGAATAAACTTTGATCAAAAAGTAATAGCAAAGGTGTTTGCCACAAAGCACAAGTGCGGTCTCCATATGAAAACTTTGATAGGCTCAGAAGATCGACCAAGCAGCCTGGCTTGTTGATAGGACCTGAAGGGGTAAATGTCACCAGTGACTGGGATTTTTTTTAAAAATTAAGATAACCTAGGGAGCCAATGCCCCAACAGGTTGGGTGGCCCTATCTAGACAAGCAAGTGGGAAGCCTGTTGGTGTTCTGTATGAGTCAACCATGCAATTTTAGTTGGATAAACTCCACCATTATCCCTACATACATGAGAATTCCCCAAGCCTTGGCTCTTGACACCATGGACCTAATATCTTTGGGTTTAGGTAAGTGGAGTGTGTCCATGCAAGGAAAGAGTATCCACTTCACATCAGGCAAATGGAAACTATTGAATGAATTTCTAAGTTGTTTGGTTTAGACAGTCTTCAGCACAATGGCCTCCTTCTGTGCTGCAATCATTCTATGATGGGTTTCCATTGACAGATCTTGCCTGACCCAAAAGTAAGGGCTCAATCAGGTTTATTTGCACACTAGCACTTAGCACTTACTCACCCCAATAGTGTTGCTCCAACCATAGAGCCCCATACATAATATCCAATTTAATGCAACATTTATTAACATCATTCTAGTTCAACTCACAGGTGGCTGCTGTGGTCCAGCTGCAACATTTCCTTCAACTGCAAGTCTAAGCAGCTGATTTCTTTCAGAATTGATGTGTTTCCAGCAGGTGGCCATGCTTAATGAGAAAAACATGCTTAGCTGTACATTGTATTCAGAAGAGGATTTTTCTTTTAAAATATGCAACAGAATAAATTCTGATAATCACTGCAGTTTGAACCACAAGAGCCTTTTGAGCATTTGAAATCAAGATCAAGAGCAGAAACACTGAAAATGCATGCTCGTCCCCAAACATGGTTAGTGTGGAGTTAAAAGGTTCAAATGGCATCAGTAAACTGCTCAAGCCTTACTTTCATGGGGTCTGCCATCTCCTAAGATACATCAACAGCAGCTTCCACTTATATATCAGAGTACAAGACAGACAGAAACGGAGTAAATGTGTAGGAAGGGAAGATGGACAAAAGCTCAGTCAGAGGAACAGTTTTCAGGAAGATATAGGGCTGGAGAAGATTGTGGAAGTGAATCAAGGTCATGGAGGGTTTCAAAGATGAGGACAAGGCTTTTAAACTTAAGGCATTGGGGATAGGGAGTCCATATAGTTCAATGAAGACTGGGGTACAGGAGAAAAATGTGGCTGCTTTGATGACACACTTGCTATTAAATGTGACTCCAACTTGTCAAAATCTCATGATACCACCACATCTAGATCGTGCGATCCTTCAACCAATGATGAACGTGTTTGCTCTAGAAAACGAGGCAGTCACCTGTTCAGTGGAAGCACAGTCTGCAGACTGACATGCCGTTACTGATATTTCCTGTGGCAGCCTGGAATGAATGGGATGCAAAGTAGTTCAGGGCTGTAATGATCTTGACCGTAACATGCCTGTTAGCTTGTACTAGCTTCGGCAGTTAGCTGCAGGTCTTATTGCAGGAGGTGACAACTCTGTCACAGCCTCCCAAAAGAAGTGAAACCTTGTTATGCAATGCCCTTCAGAGAAGTGCAGGTATGTTGTCCTGGGCCTCTAAACTCTGTTAGGAGGTTAATGGTTCCTGCAAGCACACCTCCTTCTATTTGTTCATCCTCCAGCTGCATCCTGTTGTTGCTCCTGCCCCTCCTCCCCTCTTGCCAGAGTGGAATTCCCAGAAGGACCCCATGAAGAAACCATTGCGATGCCAAGAAGCCCCTTAAGAGTTCACAACATACTAGAGCAACTACAAGAAATTGTCTAAGCAGCAAAAACCCTGATTAGCATACATTAAATGAGGCTCCTGCCTGTTGCTGGTAGGAACTGTAGCCAGCTAAATAAAAGGTCCACCAAAAAAAAAAATCTAGCAGTAAGTCTGTTTCACACACTATTTTGCTCCCGACACCTCCCCATTTTTAAAGCACATACAGGATGGTAGCGTAATGAAAATTGCCCGCTCACTATGCAAACTCACATGTAGAATAGCAACTCTGCCAAGAAAACTGACAGCTGCCACTGTCCAAAGGACCCAAACCTCTGCACAAGTGTGCCTTCAGGAGATCCGTGGGGTGGGAAGGTGCGGGAAAAAGGGGAGAATTCTTCACTTCAGTTTCCAGGGTCAGGTTAAACCACTTCGAGGGTCATATTAAACCAATATCAGAACAATGTCTGACCGCATGGTACAAACAGGCACAAAGGGGTGATGTAAATGATCTTTTCTGAGCCTAAACAATTGGGGGAATACCTGGTGCAGACATACTGCACTCGAGTGACTAGGCTGTGGAAAATATTTAGCTGATGAACAATCTGTAAACTTACTCAGAGCTCACGAACACATTCAGTATTCCTTACATGGGCTGGCAGAGAGAAAATCCCATCTCTTTAAAGAAAATGCATAATTTTCTGCTGCTCAAAGAGCAAACATCATTACTTGAAGGAGGGTGATGTTAATAATGTGAATCACAATTTTGACATTAACAAGGTCACATTTTCACATGGGCTTTCCCCCTATTTGCATGAGAAACATAGCGGTCATCTCAGAAGATGAGTCAGCTCTTGCTAACGACTGCTTAAATTGTTTGAGGCTGCCTTAAGGATGCTAATTACCATGCCAATAATGAACACTGGAATTCTGACAGTGGTTAGATTAAAGTCAGACAAGAAAATAAACTAATAAGCAGTCTTCAAAAGAAGAGGTTTGTCCTCAGGATATAGTAACATGAATCAAACTGGATTTATCAGCCCCTAGACTTGGCAACAAAAAAAATTGACTAAACAAGCCAGATTTTGTTACCTTTTAAGGATTGTGGTCACCCATTTAGACAAAAATGACCAAGAATCCTGAGCTTTGCATTGCTTTGCTATGTTGGCAGAGTTACCAAGTTCCAATGCTCCATTTTAGTGAGATAACTACGCAAGCTGGACCAAACCATGACCTCCTACTCACTCCAAAAAGAATGTCAAAATGTTAACTTTTAACATCTGTTTACAGTGAAATTACTTTTGCCTTTGTTTAGAGGATAAAATACAAAGTTTGAACGCAAGGCTGCATTTCGAAGCATGGAAGTATTGCAACATCTCCAATCCCAACAAAAAAAAACCCGATGATTTCTACGAGGGATTAGATTTGGGTTCATTTCCATGATTCCCCAATGTGGCAAGTGTCTGATCTCTGCCATTGTTCCAGAGATGACATACTCTCTCAGTCAGCCTTCTCTTCACATACTAGGCCATTCCTCTATAATTCTAAGTGATCTATTTGAAAGCTATTATTGCGAGATTATGCAGCATTTGGAAAACGGAAGGCTTGTGGATGAGGAAGTAGAAGGCCAACAGATAGATATATTGTATTAAAAAACTTGCATATGGTGTATACTTCTAGTTGGCATGATTTTGAGTCATACTTTTTAGGTCAACATTTAACATTGAAAACCCCTATGTAAACATTTATAATGGGAAAACCATATCTAAAGATGTAAACATTTCCTATGCCGGTCACAATGTCATTTCACACTTTCACCACATGGTGGCAGTCTATGAAACCTTTCCCTAAATTTCAGCAGCCATGTTGGTTTTCATTTGATGCAAAAGTTCGAGGCAACTTTGATTTTTTTTTAAAAATTGAAATTTCTATTCCTTTATTTTTAAAATCACTAACTTCTTAAAACCCCTTTTTCAGCCAACTGCTGCCATGCCTAAGCCTTTTAGGAGCACTCAGCCCTCCTTAGCTCCTGGCCTTACTCCCTGGTGTCATCATCGGCCTTCACTTTCCCCTGCAGGGCCCATTACTACACCCAGCTGAGATTTCTCTGTGGTCTCAGCTCCTTGCATTCCTCGCCCTGACTCCAAGGCCTCCTATCTGCCCAATCCCATCTCTTCTCCATTTCACCCCTTCCCCTCCCAGCCATTTCTGCCCCTGCCCTGAGCCTGTTGATGGCCTCCCTCACTGCCCAGACTGCACTTCAAAAGCTGGTTTTTGGTCTTCAGGGGAACCAGCTTGTGAAGTGGGAGGGGATGAAATTCCCTAAAAGGGCTTTCCCATGACATTAAGAAATGCACCGTTAATTGATACATTTTCAGTTTTAAATAACAGAGCCAATCCTTATATTGTGGGGTAGCCCTTTAAGGAATCTTGACTCCAAGTTCAAAAGCTTTTTAATTACAAACAGGTTGCATTCACCAGTAAGCTGGCTCCTGTATTAAAAAAATTAAAGCTATTGGTGAATTGAAAAATAAATGTTAAGGCCTTACCCCCTGGGGAAGCCACTGTTTGCACAGCGAAGGTTTTCAATATCAGGGCCTTCCCCAAATCTGCAGCTGAGGGAATATAATGGTCCTGCTCCCCCTCCCACCCTGGGCAACTTCCTGCCCCTTCGCTCTCCCTCTTATCCAGAGCGTTCACTCCTTGTCTTTTTCTTTTCCCTCCGAGATGAACCTTTCCTTCCCGTCCTTTCACAATCCCTCCCACCTCCTCTGGCCCCAAACATAGTGCTTTCTGCTCCTCACCCTTTTGCTATACTTTATACTACCTGCCGCCCTGAATGCCCAGCCCTCACTTTTCCCCTCCTGCTGTCCCAAGCTGCCTGAGCACCCCTCACTGTTTTTCTCCCTCCTACTGTGGCCCAGCCTTGAACACATTCCTCCCCAACCCACAGCAAATACTAACTGTTCCACATCCCTCCCCCTAGCTACAAGCCATGACCTTTGGCCCTGATTCTACCCCCACTTGTCCATTGCCATTCTCTCCTACCGCCTCCTTCCCCAAATACCCACAGCATTAGTGCATTCCTACCCCTAGCCCATCTGTTAAGGAAAAGAATGTACCTACCTGGAATGATGGCTAGCTGAACTTTACTCCAGAACTTTGGAAAAATCTTTGGAAGCAAGAATTGTGCCAAAAGATTGGAGAGTGGCAAATGTTCAAGAAAAGGAAAAGGACAATTAGTCTTATCTTGATTGTTGATAAACTTCAAGTACATAATATGGAATGAAATTAGTGAAAACTTGAGAGGCATGAACTAATCAGCATGGATTTGTAAAAGCTAAGTCCTCCTTGACTAATTTAACTGAATATTTTGAGGCGATTTAGAGTTTTTGATAAGGTGCTATGTAATAGATTTGATATGGAAATGAAGGTAAAAGCCATGAACAGGAATGCAGCAATATGGATAGAAATAGCCAGGGAACAGAAAGCAAACAAATGGGTGTAAATTTATGATGTTTAGATTGATGGGATTTGTGTGGCGGTGTGACCCAGGAATTTATGTTGGGACCCCTTTTGTTTTCCATTTATACAAACGATTTGGACATAGGCACAAGATGAATGATAGCGAGCTTTGCTGATGATACCAAACTATGAGGCATAACAGAAAAGGAGGACATCAGAGCAGGCAGATACAGTTCAAGGTGTAAAGTAGTATATTTTGGGAAAAAGAATGTTGAAAGGAAGTATACTCAAAACGGTAATATTCTTAACAGATTGGTACACACGCACTCACACACGCGCACCTTTTTCTAACAAAAATAGTATTGACATTTTCTCCTCTGCTCCAAGTTTGCCGACATCAACTAGCACTGAACAATGAAAATGGCAGGAAGGCAACTTTCTCCCACGTCTCTGCCAATGTTGCTGTGGGTGACCAATGCTAGGACTTTTCCCCACTTCCTAAAACAGGGAAACACAGGGCTCCATTCAGCACCTCGCCACAAAGCAGAGCTCTGGAACTCACTACATTAGAGAAATAATTAGTGAAAACCTGCATCTTTAAAGCTCTGTCATTTGGAGCTCTAGAGTACTGCCGCTCAATCAGCTCACTTATCTTGGAATTCAATTCAAAGTTTGATTTGATTTTTTTTCTTCCAACTAATCCATATGTACAAATAACTTTTGAAATGGATAAGAATTTTTGATTTAAACTTAACCCATGGAAATGGTGTATTGAGTACCCCCTGTTAACCTAGTTACCTTTGAGATTGCCAAGGAAATGTGCTGGTAAGACCTGCTAGAGTGTGCAATACAATTCCTGCAGTTATCAATGGGGCAATTACAGACATTATATAACATAAATATATCCAAATGCAGAGACTGTTGTTAAGAGACTCATAAGGCACTATATAAATGCCAGATTTTTCTTTTACAAATAGTTCAGGAATGTCACGGTTGCAGATCTAATTGAAAATGTTAATGTACATGAACCCAGATATTTGATTCTAATTTATTTAAGCCTTGTGACTGCAGAAAACATTGTCTGTTGACTGTCTCAGTCCTATTTAACCATTGTAAACAATTTTACAACACCAAGTTATAGTCCAACGATTTTTATTTGAAATCTACAAGCTTTCGGAGGCTTCCTCCTTCCTCAGGTAAATGTCAGGAGCTCCTTGAAGCCTACGCATTTATACATCATAGAACAATACATGGTGTTTACAGACTGCCCCTGCAACTGCCCGTTGCCAAGGCAATCACCGTGTTCAGACAAAGAGGTGTCACCTACAGAACCCCCGAATACACATTCAACAAAAAAACAAACAGGAGGAAAAAGAGAGGCAGAAACATCCGGAAGGCAGAGAAAGCCAGCAAATGACCCATTATATTAAAAACAGATAGCTTTTGTTCGCTGGTGGGGTAACGTGTAGCGTGACATGAACCCAAGATCCCGGTTGAGGCCGTCCTCATGGGTGCGGAACTTGGCTATCAATTTCTGCTCGACGATTTTGCATTGTCGTGTGTCTCAAAGGCCGCCTTGGAGAACGCTTACCCGAAGATCGGTGGCTGAATGTCCTTGACTGCTGAAGTGTTCCCCAACTGGGAGGGAACCCTCCTGTCTGGCGATTGTTGCGCGGTGTCCGTTGATCCGTTGTCGCAGCGTCTGCATGGTCTTGCCAATGTACCATGCTCCGGGGCATCCTTTCCTGCAGCGTATGAGGTAGACAACGTTGGCAGTCACAGGAGTATGAACCATGCACCTGGTGGGTGGTGTCCTCTCGTGTGATGGTGGTATCTGTGTCGATGATCTGGCATGTCTTGCAGAGGTTACCGTGGCAGGGTTGTGTGGTGTCGTGGATGCTGTTCTCCTGAAAGCTGGGTAATTTGCTGCGAACGATGGTCTGTTTGAGGTTGGGTGGCTGTTTAAAGGCGAGTAGTGGAGGTGTGGGGATGGCCATAGCGAGGTGTTCGTCATCATTGATGACATGTTGAAGGCTGCGGAGAACATGGCGTAGTTTCTCCGCTCCAGGGAAGTACTGGACGACGAAGGGTACTCTGTTGGTTGCGTCCCGTGTTAGTCTTCTGAGGAGGTCTATGCGATTTTTCGCTGTGGCCCGTCGGAACTGTCGATCGATGAGTCGAGCGTCATATCCCGTTCTTACCAGGGTGTCTTTCAGCGTCTGTAGGTGTCCATCCCGTTCCTCCTCGTCTGAGCAGACCCTGTGTATTCGCAGGGCCTGTCCATAGGGGATGGCCTCTTTGACGTGGTTAGGGTGGAAGCTGGAAAAGTGGAGCATCGTGAGGTTGTCCGTGGGCTTGCGGTAGAGTGAGGTGCTGAGGAGCCCGTCTTTGATGGAGATTCGTGTGTCCAAGAAAGAAACTGATTCTGAGGAGTAGTCCATGGTGAGCTTGATGGTGGGATGGAACTTGTTGATGTTATCGTGTAGTCTCTTTAGTGATTCTTCGCCGTGGGTCCATAGAAAGAAAATGTCGTCGATGTATCTGGTGTATAGTGTTGGTTGGAGGTCCTGTGCAGTGAAGAAGTCCTGCTCGAACTTGTGCATGAAAATGTTGGTGTATTGGGGTGCGAATTTGGTCCCCATGGCTGTTCCGTGTGTTTGGGTAAAGAACTGGTTATTGAAGGTGAAGACATTGTGATGCAGGATGAAGCGGATGAGTTGTAGGATGACGTCTGGAGATTGGCTGTTGTTGGTGTTGAGTATTGATGCTGTCGCAGCGATGCCGTCATCGTGGGGGATACTGGTGTAGAGTGCAGAGACGTCCATCGTGGTGAGAAGTGTTCCTGGTTCAACTGGTCCGTGGGTACTGAGTTTTTGTAGGAAGTCTGTAGTGTCGCGACAGAAGCTGGGGGTTCCCTGTACGATGGGTTTCAGGATGCCCTCGACGTATCCAGAGAGGTTCTCACACAGGGTTCCGTTGCCTGATAAGATAGGACGTCCGGGTGTGTTGGCTTTGTGTATCTTTGGGAGGCAGTAGAAGTCTCCCACGCGGGGAGTACGTGGGATGAGAGTGCGTAGGATGCTTTGAAGGTCTGGATCGAAGGTCTTGATCAGTTTGTTGAGCTGGTGGGTGTGTTCTTTGGTCGGATCTGCGGGTAACCGTCTGTAGTGTTCCTGGTTGTCCAGTTGTCGGTATGCTTCTTTGCAATAGTCCGTTCTGTTCTGTATGACGATGGCTCCTCCTTTGTCTGCTGGTTTGATGACTATGTTGCGGTTGGTCTTGAGAGCGTTGATGGCGTTGCGTTGTGCTCGGGTGACATTCTGGACTGTCTTCTGAGTGCGCCTGATGAATCTGGCATTGACGCATTTCTTGACAGCTTGGGCATACATGTCAAGCTGAGGGCAGCGACCCTCCGGAGGAGTCCAGTTTGACTCTTTCCTCTTCGGTTGCTGTACCGCGGATCCCTCTGTCTGCTGTTCCGGATCATTGATTGTCTCATTGGGTTCGCTGTTGAAATCTTGGGGTTTGTAGTAGAATTCCCGGAGTCTCGTTCTCCTGATGAATTCCTCTGTGTCCACCGCGAGACTAACGGGGTCCATTTTGGTAGTGGGGCAGAAATTGAGCCCTCGGCTGAGAACTTCGATTTCGTCTGGTTGAAGAGTGTGGTCGGACAAATTGACGATAGTTTTTGTTTTTTTGTTGAATGTGTATTCGGGGGTTCTGTAGGTGACACCTCTCTGTCTGAACACGGTGATTGCCTTGGCAACGGGCAGTTGCAGGGGCAGTCTGTAAACACCATGTATTGTTCTATGATGTATAAATGCGTAGGCTTCAAGGAGCTCCTGACATTTACCTGAGGAAGGAGGAAGCCTCCGAAAGCTTGTAGATTTCAAATAAAAATCGTTGGACTATAACTTGGTGTTGTAAAATTGTTTACAATTGTCAACCCCAGTCCATCACCGGCATCTCCACATCATGGCTATTTAACCATGTTTACCACTTTATCTTAACCTGGTAGTGGGAAGAGGGTATGGCCTGGACAAAATCATATCAAGTCTAGTCTCTATTAGCAAGTTATCTGCCCCTCCTACAAATGATTCTATGACAAACTTACTAATACTACAATATAAACTTCAATAGGCAAACACAGATGTACAAAGATGCCATGTAAATAGCTTCAAGTTTCGCTGACCTAAAATTGCCATTTGAACTGGTGCCAATAAAACAGTTCGGCTATTCCTCTTTACAGCAGTTTGCAGTTACTGGACAGCAAAGCCACAACTTTTCTTAGCCCCTTTATTTGTAACTGTGTGCTGTGATATTAGTGAACTCTCCCAAGTTCAAGGTCACCATAGTTCCTGAGCAATGAGCAATTTTCTGAATAGCCTTGCTATCTTTTGGCTATTACACATGGACAGGAATAGCTCCACTGTTCATGGAATACCACTGTTGGCACTGTGGGGGTGTGTGGCTAGGGGGACGAGAAGGAAAAATATTTAAGGCTACCTCTCCTAGCAAGGAGTAACTGCTCTTTTCATAAATCCATTGGAATCCGATTGTGGAGCAGCTTCAGTTTGTTGCTAGTTTTACTCAGCCTCTAGAAAAGGATTTCTATGCACCTACAGTTTTTTTTTGGCCCACATTCAGAATATCAAGTTATAGCTGAAGCACTACTTAAATTCACCTTTTAAAGCAAGACGTGCATCCCTCACGTTAGGCTGTAGATTTAAAACAACACTTTCCTAGAGTGCCATTATACTATCACTTTTGTGTCACTGCAAAGTGGTTACTGGCACCAGTGCGAGTCAGTACTAACCACAACAAGATACAATTTGTTTCGCCCTATATGAAATCTGCAGCATTACAGTCAGGGCTGCTGGAGTGTGAAATATGCATCTCATCATTAATGGGTTAGAGGCAATGTGTACTGTGCACCTGTTCAAGGACAGGATTCAGCCAGGTGCTTGGAGGGGGGTGGGGGTGAAGGAAAGTCAGTCAGTTCCTCTTTCACTCATCTAATTTTAGTTAAAAACAAACAGGGAAATCCTATCTAACACATGCCACATGACAATCTGTCATTACACATTCTGCTTTCTGACATTTGAGAACTGATAATGACACCATTTCAGCTGCTAGTTCAGGCAAGCTCCAAGTCCTTGTTATTCTGGAAGAAACATTAAGGTTCATGATATTACTTAATATTTTCTTTTGAGGTATTTAACTTTTGGTTATGATATACAGACAGACTTTGGGCATTTATTATTTCAGATTCTAAATATATTTAACATATAGAATCCTCCTTCCATATATAGCTTAGTACAAATTCAATGTTATAGTTCTAACACAGCAGAAAAATGTTTTTAAAAAAAAAACTTTTTTCCTGTAGATGAAATGGGAAGTAGATAGCAGAAAGTGAAGGGCTTTGCAGTGAAAAGTGAGCCTCTGTGTTGCTCATATCTTATGCAATATGTACTGTACATATACAGGGGTTAGCAATTCACTGGAATTGTACATGAACTCTTGTATAAATGCAATACCCAGTGTAAAAACCGACAATGCTTACATTACTGTTTATACATGTGTAGCAGTGTCAGCTTGTACAAAAAGTGTATTAAACATGCAAATTAATTCAGTTTAGTTCACACCTATATATAGGTTTTGTATCAGTGAAGGAGTTAAATGATTAACATTCAAAGTTTCCTGCATTCAATTAAAATCAGCAGAAATTTACATTGAAATTACTTCTGCAGTGTTTGCACAAGAATAGGTCGACTTCCCACAGGCAAATCGTTCTGGAACATATAAAAGCTGCCAACAGGCATGTAACAACCAAACCTTTCCTTCATCACCATTGTGCATTGCCTTCTTCAGGCTTGTAGAAAATAGTTAACGAGTGCCCATTAGAGTGAAACTTCACAAATTACACTGTGCTGCTTCCTGCTTAGTTTCCCATTTTTGGTGCTCAGAGCGGCACTAACACCATACAGTCTCTATCATGACTCCATCAATGTCCGGTATGTTGCAGCACGTAACAGATCTATTGACAAGCTAGCATTAGCATTGAAAGGAGTTTCCTGTTGGAAGTTCAGAAGCTCTTTTACTTCAGCACTGCTTAGCTGAAAGTCTCGCCGGCACTGATATTTCTGCTGTAGAGCGAAGGGAACTAAAACACAGCTGGCTCTCCATTGCCGCTAAAACAGAAACAATTCTGGAATACAGATTTATTTAGATATGCCCCCTAACAGGATCAAAAATAACAGTATCACTGAATTGAGAGATTGTTACTTCACAGACTCAATGTCATCTAGTTTTGGTTTAAACAGAATTTAACTCAACACCCCTTCCATAAGAAGGGGTTAGTTTGCATGGACCATTAAATCACAGCACTCAAAGCATAACAGTCAAAACTTGATTGCCCACTCAAATTCCTGACCTCAGCTGTATCAATCCTTACACTTTTTTCCGCATATTTCTGTGTGGCTATTTCTAGAGTAAGATTGACAGAGGATTTGGAACAGGTCACTTAGTAATTGTGAACAAAAATAAAATCAGCCTCCTAGCACTCCATGGGGATAGCACAGAACACGAGGGCACGACACCATCCAAGATAAAGCAGCCCGCTTGATTGGCACCCCATCCACCACCCTAAACATTCACTCCCTTCACCACCGGCGCACTGTGGCTGCAGTGTGTACCATCCACAGGATGCACTGCAGCAACTCGCCAAGGTTTCTTCGACAGCACCTCCCAAACCCGTGACCTCTACCACCTAGAAGGACAAGAGCAGCAGGCACATGGGAACAACACCACCTGCACGTTCCCCTCCAAGTCACACACCATCCCAACTTGGAAATATATTGCCGTTCCTTCATTGTCGCTGGGTCAAAATCCTGGAACTCCCTTCCTAACAGCACTGTGGGAGAACCGTCACCACACGGACTGCAGCGGTTCAAGAAGGCGGCTCACCACCACCTTCTCGAGGGCAATTAGGGATGGGCAATAAATGCTGGCCTTGCCAGCGACGCCCACATCCCGTGAACGAATAAAAAAAACTACAGAAATCAGATTATTTATTACAAATAAATATAAAATGAAACATTTTTTTGAGGGTGGGGCAGCAGAGAACAAATTCTGTATTCACCAAGGACATCAATGATGGAGAAACAGAACATTTTCTCACCTATGTCAATCATTTAAATGTATGTTAAAATGTCCCATCTTTTCTTACTGTTCCACTCTTATTCACTGCTCACCAGTTTAAAACAGATGCTGGACATCTTCCATACATTTGGCTGCAGCTCTGGAACTGGCTGATTTTTGGAAGGATAATTTTAGCTGCGGTTTGGAACTGCCATATTGCTATTTCCACATTATTCCTTGTGCCATAGTTTACTTTTTCCTGGTGTTTTCTGCAGGTTTCTGCAAAAAACCAAAGCACTGTTCTTACCCACCAGCTGCTAACCTCAACTCTAACCACAATGCTCAACATAGGCATTTCATTGGGTCTTGCCAATGGTCATGGTGGATATGGAGGAGGCAGAGGAAAAAAGGGAGGTGCTCTTATACCTCAGATGCCTGGCAACTACAGATTTGGCACAAAAACTACACCTTCAGACACCAACATACCTATTTGGCCATGTGTGAGAAGATAAGCCATCACCGCCTTTGCTTCATAAGGAAGCCTGTGACAGAATTATGCCATATACTGGAGTTTAAACTTCAGACAAGATCTTAGGTAGGGACAGCCCTGCCTGTTGCTGTGAAAGCCACCACAGTATTGAAATTGGATTTTTTTTCAAGCCCACCACTGGGCGATATTTGTAACATTAATGAGACTGCAATCCATCAATGCACCAAGATTGCAGAAGCTTTGGTTGGTAGCAACAATTTTGTTACTTTCCCTATGTAAAAGAGGCAACAGCATGAGAGGACTTTTACTGAGTGACAGGCTTTCCTAAAGTGTAGTGCCTCATCGATGATACGCATTCAGTCATCAAAGCCCCTGACAACCACCTCATGGCATACATGAATCAGAAAGGCTTTCATTCACCAATGTACAGGTGGTGTCGGACCACGTTAACAGAATAAGGCAGATTCCCTGGCAGCAGCAATGATGCCTTTGTCTTGAGCCAATCCACAATGCCAGCACTGTTTCAAGGAGCAGAAGGTTTTTGGGACAATTGACCCTAGCCCTCCCTTCCTCTTGCTGCTGTTCGTCTGCTACCACCTGCTGAATATTTCCTATATTTTCTGTTTTTATTTCAAATTTCTAGCTTTTTTGGCCACATATACGTGGCTGGTAACCTCAATGCACATTTGGCTCAAGTTAAAAGTTTGCCCTCAGCCCCCCAAAAATTCCATCCTCCTTTGCAACATCTCCTCCACTAGCACATCCATGCTTTCTTCAATGAAGAGGACAGTTCACCTCCAGTTGCTATGTGTTAAGAGACATTGCAAACAGAGGGTAGATTTCCTAGGTTTTCTATTTCTAGCGAAAATCATGAAGTGTTCCAAAAACGTGAAAGATTTTGCTAGAACTGGTAATCACAGGAAATCCTCCAGCTATATTTACGATGTCACTAATAAAGGAAATCTTCCCCCAAAGGTGTTCAACTGTCAGTTTCCTAGGCTAATAATGCTTTGATGCATTTTAATAATGTTTCCACCCGTTACTGATTACTACTTCAAAAGGAACTTAAAAAGATTGGGTACAGTGTCTCCATTAACTGTGAAATATGTGGTATCTCCCTGATGGGAGTTATTTGAGTAAGAAGTAAAATGGTTCCATTGTTGAAAAATTCAGTTTGATTGAGAGAGATTGGTTGTGATAATGGATTGATTCAGAGTTGGCTGTTAGTGGAAAATTTCTAATAATCATTGCACCCTCTAGTGTCTATTAGTAAAACTGAGGCCTTAATGACAACAGCTATCCCAGCTGACTCAGGCTGCTGAAACAATAAACCTCCAATTTACATTATTACTTCTTATTTATTGAAGTACCAAGTGCCACATGCACCTGGAGGTAGATTAAGAGTTTAGATATTTGGGCGGTAGGGAATATTAGCTTGCAATTCTATTAACAAAGGAATTATTTGTAATAGTAGTAACCCATTCCCTGCCCCCCTTTCCAAATGCTATTTGAACACACAACTAGTGTCCTGCTGAGGTTAGCCATGTTAGGAAAGAGTAGAGAAAAAAGTTTGAACTTTTCTTTTAAAAAGACATCAACATGATGTTAAAGCTACAAAAATATTTGACAAACTGTTTTTTGTTTGCTTTTTTCAGTGAAAGTATCCATGGAGGTAAAAGAATACTATTGTGAAAAAAAGTCTTGCAAACATTCTAGAAAACAAGAGTGGATGAGCATTCCTGCCATTCTGCACTCACACACTCTATTCTGTTCTGCTGTAATAATGCCAACAATTATTTGGCAGTCATTGTTACTGAGTAATGAAATATTTCCAGCATTTTCCGTCCCTACTTCTCCATACAGTTAACCCCCTCCTCCAAATCCTCCCCTCTGGAAACTGAACTGCTTCAACTGCAGAGACAGGTCTCTTACAGCACAGCCAATGCCATTACTTTATTCACACACTAGCAGGCACTGTAGATCAATGCAGGAAGACCAGTGTCCAGGAGCCTGCCCAGTTCTAGGTGACCCAGTCAATATGGCGCAAAACTCATCTTTCAGGGAAAGCCGAAGCACTAATATCATCTATTCCCTGCAATAAAATGTTTAATGCAAGTAGTGTTAGAATTTGAATGATTTTTTTTTTAAAAGAGGTAATGAATTTACACTGACATTGTGTTTACTATACTGCTCAGAGAATTGCCTCAATGAAAATCATCACTGCTGGAGATGACATCTTTCGGGAAAATATAGATTAGCAGCAATATACCTCAGCCGGAAAATAACAAGCTTTATAAAATGTAAAATTTCAAGCAAGGCGAAGACATTTTCCTGCTGCTGGGCTAGTAACAAGCTCATTCCATTAGTGCGGATTTTACTTTGTAAGATCCTGTCTCACTTTATCTCAGTGTCTCCATAGTTCAAGGGTTTGCTTATACCCTTGTCCCCAACCCTGATTTTGACTATGAAAGAATTTATGTAATTCTACAAATAATCTGTTGCATCATAAACTGACAGCAAGGGGTAAATAGCAGATTACTCCTGATCATATATCTCACCATTCTGTGATCAAGACATCTAGCTGGGGGAAAGGGTTTGTGGACTTTCCATCAAGTTAGTGATGCTTTTCCATGTTGCAGATAGGAAGAGACAAAGTAGCTTAAACAAGAGCTTTTGTGCCCATTGTAAGGGATGTCAATTCTGGGAAACAATTATATAAAATCAGTAGCAGGTTATATATAGCATCCACTGTGCACCAATGTGTTTTAAGCCAACTGAAGAAGAGCACTCTCCACTGCAGAGAATTTTAAAACAGATTCAAGGATATTTATAATAAAACATGCAACTCTAATGTAGAAAGCCCACCAAATCTGTAATTCAAGTTCAGTCCTCTAGGTGTGCTGGTGCTCCAGTTTTCAAAATAACTCAATCACCATTCTAAGCTTAAGAATTTTCAAAAGGCTCTCAGTTTATTCAAGCCAGTGCTTGTACTGAATGCTTGCTGCTGTGTGACTACATTCAAAAGGCACATCATCTTTATAACGAGGCATGAAAAGATTCATTACTGCTCCTGTCAATCTGTGTATAAAGGATGTACTTGTCTGATGTCTCTACAGCAGCATTAAAACCCTATCAAAATATATTAATAAATCAGTAAACAAAAAATAAAATCCAATTCCACCTTCAATTAGGGATGACTGAACAGTCCATAATTCAGAAAAGATCAGTATAAATAATTCAATAAAATGGCACACAGTTTTAAATAGCTGTTCATTGGCAATTTTCTCTCGGTAATATTTCCAGCATTTCATGAACAAAGTGGCTTTTTAAAAAAAAAACTGGTAAAAATTTGATGTAATTTTCAAAAATTTTGGAACAAAAAGCCAAGCTAACCATACATGAATGGCTTGAATTTGACTGGATTCAAATCAGACCCAATCATTCTACCTCACCCCAGACTGGTCAATGTGGAGCAGCAACAGTGATGTAATAAAACAATAGCGTCATAAGAACAGGAGTAGGCTATTTGGCCCCTCAAGCCTGTTCTGCCATTCAATGAGATCATGGCTGATCTATGACCTAACCCCGTATATCTGCCTTAACCAAAAGGTATTAAGGGATATGGGGCTAACAAAATTTTAAAATCAAAGACTGATAGATTTAACAATTGAGCTAGTATCAACTGCCGTTTGTGGAAGAGTGTTCCAAACTTCTACCACCCTTCACGTGTAGAAGTGTTTCCTAACTTCACTCCTGAAAGTCCTGGCTCTAATTTTTAGGCTATGTCCCCCAGTCCTAGACTCCCCAATCAGCAGAAATAGTTTTTCTCTATCTACCCCATCAGTTCCCCTTAATATTGAAAACTTTGATCAAGTCACTCCTTAATCTTCTAAATTCCAGGGAATACAACTCTAGTTTGTGTAATCTCTCCTCATAATTTAACTCTTGGGAGTCCAGGTATCATTCCAATAAATCTACACTGCACTCCCTCCAAGGCTAATATATCCTTCCTGAGGCATGGTGCCCAGAACTGAACACAGTACTCCAGGTGTGGTCTAACCAGGGCTTTATATAGCTGTAGCATAACTTCTACCTCCTTGTATCCTGGTCCTCTAAAGGCCAGCATTCCAATAGCCTTTGATTATTTTCTGTACCTGTCCATGACATTTTAATGATCCATATACATGGACCCCTCAGTCTCTTTGCACCTCCACTGTTTCCAGCTTTTCACCATTTAGTAAGTACTCTATCTACCCTTTTTAGCTCCAAAGTGGATGGCCTCACATTTGCCTACACTGAAATTCATTTGCCAGTTTTGCCCATTCATATAATCTATTAATATCTCTCTCTAATTTTATGTTTCCATCTACACTGCTTACAATGCTGCCTATCTTTGTGTCATCAGCAAACTTGGATATGTGGCACTCTATCCCATCATCTAAGTCATTAATAGATACAATGAATAGTTGAGGCCCCAACACAGATCCCTGTGGGACACCACTAGCCACATCCTGCCAATTTGAGTACCTGCCCATTATCCCTACTCTGTCACCTGCCGCTCAGCCAATTTTCTAACCAGGTCAATAATTTGCCCACAATTCCATGAACTTCAACTTTAGCTAACAGTCTCTTAAGGGATTTTATGGAATGCTTTCTGGACGTCCATATAAACAACATCCATAAACATTCCCCCATCCACTACTTCAGTCACCTCTTCAAAAAATTCAATCAGTTTCACCAAACATGGCCTACCCTTTACAAATCCACACTGCCTCTCTCATTAGCTGAAAATTTTCAATGTGTTCAGTCACTCTATCCTTAATTATAGACTCTAGTAATTTCCCAACAGATGTTAGGCTAAGTGATTTATAATTCCCTGGTTTCCTTCTCTCACCTTTCTTAAATAGCGGAGTGACGTGCAATTTTCCAATCTAAATGATTCCTGAATCGAGAGAACTTTGGAAGATTATAGTTAGGGCTCCTACAATGTTCTTACCTACTTCCTTTAAACCCTGGGAGGGAAACCATCTGGATGTCACTCTTTAGTGCCATTATTTTCTTCATTAAAGTTAATTTGCTTATGTCAATTATGGTGCGCCCCTGTTCCTGATTCAAAATACGTTCCCTTGTGGTGTCCGACATTCAATCCTCCTCCACTACTGTAAATACTGATGCAATGTAATTATTTAACATGTCCATTTCATTTTTCTTTTACAATATCACCATTATCAGTTTTTAAAGGGGCCCACATTGCTCTTGACTACCCTCTTTTACCTAATATAAAATTGGAAAAAGCGTCGATTGATATTCCTTGCAAGTTTCTTTTCATACTTCCTTTTTGTAGCTCACACTGTTTTGTCACCCTTTGCTGTACTTTGTGTATCTCCCAGTTACCAGGATCTGCGCTATTTTTTGCATGCTTTCTCTTAGTTTTATGTCGTCCCTTACCTCATCAACACCTGAACAGTGGATGGTACATAAAGAGTAACTTGAGGCTTGTGTCATTGAAATATTCAAACTCTGTTACTATGATAGTAAGTTAAGAATAAACAGGTGTCCTCAAGTGTGTTGTATACAAGACACAGGGTATATTACACAGAAAAGTATATTTTCTTGTGTGTGTAAAGTTTCAGAAAATTTATTTTAATGAACAATCATTGGTTTATAATGAGACTTTAGCAGAAAGCATTTTTCTTCAACTTTAAACATGGATTTAAAAAATCTCAGCAACATTTAAACATAGTTTTGGTGCTGCTACATGCAAACTATGGGTTCAAATTCTGGGTGGGGGAGGGGGGAGTAGAGGGAAGGGTTAATGCAACAAAAAAAGGTCCATGGTATTTTACTGGTAAAAAGTTGATTTTTTTCCTACTATAAAAGGTTTTATCCCATCATGATGCATCTGTCCTCAAGCATTCCTGGGAAGCTCCATCACCATGCAATTACTACATTGTGTTGATGGCAAATGAATCAACCACCACTAAAGGCATGAGACATGTTTCATATTTAAATTAAGGAGGCAAGTGTTGGCTCAAAAAGCCATTCACCTAAACCAAGTGGATATCAAAAAACCTGGCAAAAGTTTCTCAAAGAATAAATCACAATTCAAAAACCAAGAAACTAAAGGGGACGCAGAGGACTTGAGAACAGTGATCAACAGGTGGCATAGTCTCCCGTTTCATAGAAGAATCATAGAAAGAATGGTTACAGCACTTACAGTTTAAAGATATTGGAGTGAAAAGTTTAGATTCATTCAAAATCCCATTGGATGGCATGATGGAAATTTGTTATTCTCCCCTAGATGCATGAGTTAAGATGGGCTGAGCGGCTTTGCGTGTCTGTTTATCTTGTGAATGTGGGTTGCTGGTTAATGATAGCAAAAAGGTGACAAGGTGCAAATCAATGAAGAGTGAGCTGCAACACCAAAAAGGTAATTACTACAAGAGAATGTAAAACTTTGCTTTTCCTATCAAGAAACTCAGTCTTTTTTTTTGAAAAGCAGGTCATTTGTAATGAAGGGGGCAATGTCTTCATGAAAAAGCATCGTATTTTATTTTGGTTTGAAGAAAAGCCAGATCATGATGATAAACACATTGAAAAAGTGATGTGATGATGCATTTTGGCACTCTTTAATTAATTGCAGTGTGTTTGTAAAGGACTGTTTGCCAAAACATTTTTAACCTGTCAATAATTCCTTAAAATATTAACAAAATGGATTTTGGGTGAATGTGGGTGCCAATAATTAGGGCAAGTGATTTGGCATGAGACAGCATTCCAGAACAAATCCCAGCAATTTACACACTGCTTGATCTGCAGTACTTGAACAGCCATTTTGCATAAAAAGTCCCAGAGGCAATGAAAATGGTGGTTCCGAAGCAGTTGTAAATCATTTGCCACATCAACAACAGAAAAGTCATTGTCCATTTTTATCTGGAGTCTGTAAATTTAGTGAGCAATTTCATTTAAAAAAAAACTCAATCCAGAGTCTAAAGTCATATTTATCATAGAATCATTACAGCACATTTACACAGATGTTTCACCCACTATCCAAAACTACAGCCGAGTCTGTGGCGGGAGATGTTCATCCTGTTTGGCAAGAAAGGAAGGAGAGGAAGAGGAGGATGGCACACAACTGGTGTTGCAGAATGCCACCTAACCAATAGAAAGAAAGCCTACAGAATGGGCGGGATGTTCCACAGGACTACTGTTTAGTACAGACATATGGATCTCATGGTAGCTAATCTCTTATTCCACATCAAACAGCAGGAAACAAGGATTTAATCACTAGAGATGAAAATGATAGCATGCAGATTGGCTTCAATGTGGCATGAGGCCATTACATCCTAGCATCGTAGGATGTTCCGAACAGTAAATGGAGGAGGTTAGGTTGCTTGTCAATCTGCTGACTAGACTAGGTTAATAATAATCACCTTCCTCTATGCAGCTCTTAGATATTACTCATATCTCAGAGAGCTGTGGCTAGCCCAACAGGATTGATTCAACAGTCTCAATGGTCGCTGTAGCTGAAGTCCATTGGATTTCTTCCCAGAGGTTAATCTCAGAGAATGTTTGTACAGAGGGCTTCTCCCAAAGTTTTAGGTTATGCTGTGTTGACAGCTTTTTCTGCAAGGGTAGTCAATAGTCAAAAGAGCAACTTACATTCATAGAGTGTTTTTCACGATCTCAGGACATCCCAAAGCGCTTTACAGCCAATTAAGTACTTTTTGAAGTGTTGTTTTGACACTTGTAATCTAGGAAACACAGCATTCAATTTGCACATAGCAAGGTCCCACAAACGAAGAAATAAATGATCAGATAATCTGTTAGTGATTTTGGTTGAGAGATCAATGTTGGCCAGGACATCGGGAGAACGCCCCTGCTCTTCAAATAATGCCGTGGGATCTTTTATACGCACCTGAGGGAGAAGACGTGGCCTCAGTTTAACATCTCATCCAAAAGACGGCACCTCTGACAACACAGCACTCCCTCAGTACTACACTGGAGTGCCAGCCTAGAGCATGTGCTCAAGTCTCTAGAGTGGTGCTTGACCCATGACCTCCTGACTCAGGTGAGTGTGCACCATTGAACCAAGGCTGACACCTCTGAAGCCCCTCATAATGGAATTGCTTTCATTGGGTGTGGAGAACCATTACTGGGAAGGTGTGGCAAAATTAGTGAGATGGTGTTGTTTTCTGGGATTAATAACTCATGGTTTGCTGTGTTCTGTTTGAGATGGACAACGTGCAAAGTGTCTGCTTGGTCATAAAAGGAAAACATGCTTTTAAGATGAACTGGCTTTCTTATGTTTTTTTTAGCTTCCTGCTTCACCCTGTCTTTTTACATGAGGGAGTTAAGACCAGTCCCACAAGGGCCATCTCCCACACAACTTCCACCAGAGATTGTTACCCAGCAACCAAAATATAAGGGACAAAATATCTTTTCTATTGGCTGGGCTCAGTTGGGCCACACTACTTCATCTCCCTTGGATGAATCAAATCAATGACACAATTGAGTTTTTGTAACTGTATTTTATGGCATGGTTTAAGTAGTGTATATCCAGTCTTATAATTGGAATTTCACATTTAAAGTTGTGCTTTGAAATGTTCAGCAGAAGAGACACTGGCATGAAATTAATAAGTTCTGACCTTGGCCCTTTCTTGAATAATGCATCATTTTTTCTGTTTGCTACTCAACGAACACTACTAGTTTGGAGAGAGACAATTGAAACAAATGAGTAAGGGATCAGATGATTCCTCAAGCAGCACTTTGAGCACTCAGGCTCTTTTGCCATGTTAGACCAAGTCACAGAGAAGGGAGCTGCTGTTTGGGACAGATTAGTTAAGGCCTCAAAGTAGAGCAGCTCAGGAGCAGTGGAAGGAGGTGTCTGGGACAGTTAAGTGCCAGTGAGAACGCCCATGCAGGACAACTCAAGTGTCAGAAAAAAATTAATGACTTATCAGGTCAAGCAAGGTAAGAGGAGCCGGCCACACCTTCCAAGCATTCATAGTACTAATCATATCTGCCACATAGTGACCTCCCCTCACAGGAAGCAGCCCTTTACACACTACACTTCACTCCACTCCACTCCACTCAGCCTTTAACTACTAAAAAAAGGTCACATAACATCCAATTTCTTAGTGCCTGCATTCAGCTGGGTTTAAAGGCAGCTCATAGTAAACAAAGCTAATTTTCACTTTTTGCATTCTTTTAAAAAGATGACTGCCCATAACAGAGAAAGAATTGCAGCACGTGACAGACCCTGAACCTTTGTCATCTCACCCCTTACAAAAGCTCTCCAAATCCTGGGATTAGAGGGTGATTATGGGGAAGTAGGAAGGCAAGTGACAGCTGCAGGTTTATGATGAATTACCATTTCTCGTCCTCATCATGCTGTGCCCCGCATTACTTGTTGGCATATCCCAAAACCCTCGTATCACTCCTTTTACTGCAGGCCACATGTGAAATTTACTCTTCAACAACCCATTGCAACCTCTCTCCCTCCTATAGGTGTGCTTGGTGAAACAGAACCAGACACCAAGGGATCCACCCCAACTAGAACTTCAGAGCATACATTATCACTCACTCTTGAGCACTAGGCCCAGGCAAGCACCAGCCCAAAGACTTCCATCCTGGGCGATTTAAAGATTGATGCAGAAGAGTGTTCAATGGGAATGAGCAGCTGGAGGTGGAAGATGAGGCAGACGACAATGCTGACTGGACAGTCAGGATATGTCACCCCTTAGCTGAAGAGCCTGGGTCTCCCCTTAGCTGAAGATCTCATGGGTCTTGCTTTTAAAAAAAATGCTTGCAGAACACCAAGTTCCATGTGACAGCAACGGGAACCTTATCAGACACTGTGCTGTAAAAGATGGTTAGGGTGAAGGAGAACTATGTGTACTGTGGTCAATAGGATTGCAACACTACAGTCTGCTCTGAAGCATGTGATAGCTCCAGGGATATCTGCAGAAAAAGTCCCCACCAAATGGTAGTCTGTGCTTCCTTTATGGATTATCTGACTTCTGCCATAAAGGCCTGGGTTGCAAGATTGGGTACAGCTGTTTTTCAGGCCTCCAAATGTGGCTGGGTTCTAGTCAGGTATCTCATGGAGCTTCACTAATCTCATTGGTACCATTAAGTCAGTTTTCTAACAGTGCAGTGGCCTTGTACATGTACTCATGGCATTGCAGGAATCGATACGTTTGATGCTGCTTTGTCAAGATGAAAGCACATTCGGATCCTCCCACCAGCCCCCTTCAATGCCTGCATGTGACTGAAAGTACACAAGGCCAGGTTGCCTGTGCAGCCACATATGAAGTGTAGCCTGCAGCAGGACTTAAGTACTATGAGACAAGAGCCAGTTCAGTCTCAATAGGCTCCTATAGAAATTCAGCAGCAAACTATCTTGCATACTCGTGCCACGCAGGTAGCATCTGGGAGAAACACAAGTTTAAGAACTCACATCACCCACTGGTACCTCGGGAAAGCATGGTAATAAGAAACACTAAACATACAAACAGTATGGATTTTCATTAAAATTATGGTTGCACTAAGTTGTTTTAGGTGCAGATATTGTTCTTGGCAAGGTTTGGAAGTGCCTTGATCAGGTGGCGTGAAAAAGAGCAGAGAAAATTGATTCACGCAAAGGCACATCTGTAAAAGGATGGCAACTTTATGGTGGGAAGAGGCAAGCTGTACACAGGACTGTTCATGCAGTGGCCAGATATTAAGAGCTGCAGGAATGTTTCTTGCAGCCAGCAACAAGTTGTCCTCTAAAGCTCCTTTTAGTTGCTGCTCTCCTTGCATCCACAGCTCTTGGCTAATGTTGCAGATGTCCCCAATGGCATAGAAAGTAAGGGCAGTTATGACCTTAAAAGATACTGATAGAGCAGTATGATGGAGATGGACTGCAAGTCTACATGCAGTATGTGGCATAAGCATGACAGTTTCATTTATTAAGCAAAGCCTCCATAAATCACTGCTTCTTGATCATTTGCAGATAGGAGGACTTTGCCTGCATACGCTGGTGGGAGTATTGGCAAGCGGGTGCCGTGAATCTCTGCCACAGCTTTGATAGATGGCCTTCCTTCGTTGCTCCTGCTCCTCTTCCAAGGAGCCAAGATTGAATGGGAAACCCATTGCATCTTGTCTGAACGCAGTGGGGGTGGGGGGGGGGGGAAAGAAATGAGAGAAATGGCATCCTCTCAGGACATGGTTAAGAGGCACATGACAACAACGTAGCACCTAGCAACACTAATCACAGTTTTATGCTGGTGTGATTATGAATCAGCACAAAGAGAAAATGGGAGCATGATGTCATGTGATTACCTACAGACCTCCATAAACTTGAGTGCATCCAAAACTCTGCTGCCCATATCCTAACTCGCACCAAGTCTCGCTCACCCATCGCCCCGTGCTTGCTGACCTACATTGGCTCCCAGTCCAGCACTGTCTCGATTTTAAAATTCTCACCCTTGTGTTCAAATCCCTCCATGGTCGTGCCCATTCCTATCTCTGCACTCCTCCAAATCTGGCCTCTTGCGCATCCCCGATTTCCTTCGCTCCACCCGGTAACGCTCATGTGAAATGCCTTGGGATGTTTTACTACGTTAAAAGGGGCTATATAAATGCAAGTTGTTGATGATTTATTTGCAAGCATGTTCCAAAAATAGGAGGGTGCTTCTGCTAGCAATCATAAATGATAGTGGAAAATAGGGCAGATGCAAAAAAATGTGTGAAGCAACAGATTTCCATCGCATTTCTTACTGCACCCATTCAAGTAGCACTAGCAAATAGGACAAATGGAAGTGTTAACTCCAGGATTTGATGTTATTTGGAAGACACAATCCAGATTACGACTACAGCAGGGAACTTTTGTATTGAGATTACCTCAAAAATCAGTAGGATAGAATCTGCATCTATATGTAAAATATTGAGTTTCTGGCACACTGAAAGAAGTTAAGGAAGTGTAAGGGAGTTTGTGGAAGCAGAACATAGGTACACCAAGTCTACAATCTACACTTGCCACTAAACAGCATGTATATTTGTTTTTACCATGTTCTTGGGTGAGTGGGAGAATAGAAAATTTGAATTTCCATGAGATTCTTATAACTCATCCACAGACATCAAGGAAACTCAGACTAAATTGCCAGGAATTAATCCCATCTCACATCTTTAAGCTGCATGTAAGAATTATCTGTGCAGATTAATGGAGTTGTTGAAACCCCTCAGCATCTGAATTACAAAATGTTTATGGATCCCAACCCTCATCACCACAAGCAGGCAGGCTAAGGACCAGCATAGACTGGTTTGTGATGGCCTGTGAGTCCTCATTTCCTGATGAGAATCAGATGTATCATTAGGCAATTCTTCTGATGAATGCTGTGTTTCAAAATAAACACAAGCAGAGTATGACTGAATTAACATGACAGTACAAAAGAAACGCCACATGTTTATCGGGCAAAAGGGCCGGTACTTAAATTAAGTTTACAATAGATTTGTTCTCCAAAAGGGGTTTAGCTGCTTTGATGACTTGTCTTTTGATCAATTGCTGTTCTGCTGCCAATGCACGAGATGTTTTACTTCTGCTGATCCATCCAACTGGAACTTTTAAAAAAGGAACTTACCACAAGATATAGTTCCTTCCATTACATTGCTCACTCTTCTAATTACCTTTATTGTTTTTCAGCTGACCCTTATGTCTCTGACCAGGGAATTCTGTGCTCCACTACTTAGCTTCCCTAGGAAGTCATGTCCCATTGGTCATCAAAACGGCTCAGATTAATAGTACAACGGGGAAACACGCCATTTGGCCAACCAGTTTGTGTCAGCATTTACCCTCTATGCAAGCAAATAGTTCTAATCACAATTCCCCACCCTGTTGCCATATTCCTTCATTCACCTACACAGTCTAAACTTGAATGCTGACAGTTTCTGCCTCAACCACTAACTTTGGAAGTGAATTCCACAGCTTCATGAAGTTTCTCCTGCTCTCTATTCTAAATCTCTAACATTCAATCAAGCCTCTATGGCGCCTCATTCTTGACCTCAACTACTAGAAGCATTGTGCTTCTAGCTATCCTCTCATAATTTCATAAATTTTAAAATGCTTCTATTATGTCAGCCTGTAATTTGCTTTGCTCCAACAAAAAAAAACAATTTTTCCAAGTCTTTCTTTGTATTTGTATTCCTCACAGGCAACATCCTAGTGAATCTGCATTGTACCTGCTCTGAAGCTTCAATATCCTTCCTATAGTGCAGAGCCCAATACTGCACAGTACCCTAAAGGAGGTCTTATAGTTTTATATAGGCTCGTCATTACCTCTTGGCTTTTACATTCTATACCTCTAAAGACAAAATCTATAATTGTATTTTTTTTAAAACAACCTTTTTAAGCCAAGGTGTTGCCTTTAATATTCTGTGAACCTGTTACCCCCACCCCAGTCCTTCTGCTCTCCCACAGCACCAAACCCATTTCCATTCAGAGTATAATAACTGCTGTTATTTTTTTCTAACCAAAATGCATCACCTCAACTAACATTGAATTCCATCTGCTATTTTTTCGTTCATTCCCCCATCAAGATCCCGTTGCAGTTTCCTTTGGTCTTCTAAGGAATTAAAAAAAGTCCTGTTTTGGTATTATCTGCAAATTTTGACACCACTCCCTCGAGGCCTACATCCAAATAACTGACACACACAGTGAAAAGAAATGGCCCCAAAACTAAACCCTGAAGGACACCACTACCCACTTCCAACCAATCTGAAAAACTGCCCTTAAAATTCTACTGTTTTCTCCTTTCTAATGAATTTTAAAATCCAGTTTGCTATCCTCCCCCTTAATCTTCTCTAGGTAAAATAGTGTAGGAAATTTAGGACTATTGTGAAAAGCAACCCCTGCCTTCAACATCCATTCCGTTACTTCAACTCCTCTCACTGAAGTAACAGGAAGTAAAAGGGTGCTGCCAGACTCTCCAATTGTGCTGAAGTGGAAAGAACCATTATTAAGGATCCACCTTAATTAGTTTCTGCCTGGTTGCTACAAACCAAAATTATAAAAGCAACATGATTGTAACAAATATTATCACCCAGAACGTGCCTGTGGACTTTGAAAAGCATCATCCATGACAGTTCAACATGACGAAAGCACCCCTTTAAATTTCACAAAGGGCACGTGAAAAGAGAACACAATATGGTTATCACATCTTGCATCCCAGTGCAACACAAAAAACACCAAGATAAAAACAAGTCCTGTTTATCATTCTTGCGTCAAGCATTCCATGATGCAGTGCAGAAATCTCCTCCCCCAGAAAATCAGAATGAACCAAAGACACATTTACAAAAATTCAAGATTAGCAGAGGACTGCATGCACCCCTCCTCCAAACAGGAATGAATATTAAGAACTTTTAACAAACATGGAGTTCTTTCAAATTTATTACACTCTTTAAGGCTGAGGGTTATGTGCATTGTATAATTTAAATAAGCTGTGCAGCCAGATTCTAACATGTGCAGTGTTGAAACTATGGGGGTGATTTTAAACCCCAAGAACGGGTGGGTGGAGTTGAAAATAGTTGTTTTTTGGGTCACGACCGCAACCCGGCTTTGTTTCCGGATTTAATGTCGGCACGTTGAAGTACAGGCTACCCAATGGGAAGAAGTCAAAGTCCGAAAATTGAGGTTGCGACCCAAAAAATTTTCAGCTCCCCCCCACCCATTCTTGGAGTTTAAAATCACCCCCTATCTTTCCAAATATTCTGCTCAGTTATCCATCTTTCTCAAATGTGGTGTGCTTCCAGCCCCATGCAACATGATCACATACCCAGAGTAAATCGGTCAGTTATTGAGGTGGAGGCCAAGATACTTTTCCACAGTATGAGTGCCTCCAACAGATTGAGGCAAATAAACAGAGCACCTTCTTACACACTTACTGACACTTTACTTCTTCCTAAGATCATCATTCTCTTTCAATTTCTAACAATTAAAGATTGACAAGGATTTAGTTCTTAAGAAATTCCACCTCGTTTTTCTAATTTCTCTACTGAAGAAGTCACCAACTCATGCTGGGATACAATTCCCAGAGCATCAGCTACGCTTGGTACTGTGCACAAGTTGACCATTCTTCACATGTTTTCCTAGAAGATGAGTATTAGTAGGCTATTCAAACATGTAGGACATGAGAGCTGAGCGTAGTCTTGTCCTCATCCAATATCTACACATACAGACTTTTCAGCGGAGGCGAATGACCAGGAATGAGAAACCTGGTTGATTTTAGTCCAGGGTACAGAGGCCAATTGGAGCATCTGAACTGGCACCCTGGTTAAGATCAGGGCGTGATTCCACTTGCAGTGCATCTACTCAACACTGGCCACAGTGGAATCAATCTCTTCAGAGATAAAACACAGGCTGCCTATTAGGATCCTCCATCACTCAGTCTCTGTCAAATTGAGTACTAAAAAAAAAACTTGGCAATAATAAAAACACAACTAAGAGCCTACACCATGTTTTGTGAAGCATGGCAATACCTACTTTGTTTCCCACTGCTTCATGCTGTCAATTAATTATATGAATTATATTTAATATGATTCCCACACACTTTTGTACTGGAATTTGTGAAAGGATTTCAGGGTTAGAACGACTTTACAGGTATGAAGCAGCAATATCTTTTGTCACAAATGCATGTCCGCTGTATCTACCCCTTGGGTTCAGTGGTGACAGTTACTCCTGCAAGTGTCTGAGCTCCTTACTTTTATGGGGGTTTAACTCGAACGGTCCTATATCTATTTGTACAACAGCATAACCTGGGACATTATAATAGTATCCCCATGAAAAGTGATCTGGATACTTGTACCTTTTGCATTTATGTTTCTTCAATCTCTGCAGGTGAATTGAGATGTCAAGTCCTAGCTTTCCTAGAAGCACAGCATGAACTGGAAAAATTGGTTCTGATCATGAGGTCAGCCACAAGGTACATGAATGTTAAAATGTTTATATTTGTGAGAAATACTTAAACAAAATATTGCCTTTGGGCTGTATTACGTTTGGACTGTATTAGATAACCTTATCGTGGAGTATATTTATTAGTAAGAATTCACTTTGCTAAAATTCTTATTGAATTGTCTAAGTCACAAAATATTGAATTTAGTCAAATTAGAACAGCAAACAAACGCAAGTTTGTGCCGGGGAAATGGTAAAATAGCATGTGTTATCAGAGCCCTTTTAATAAAAACAAACAAACATCCATCATTATTAATTTCAACAACACTTTGTTTAAATAAAAAAGATTTTAAAAAAAGACAAAATAAACAAACAGTGAATGCTGTTTACATCTTCAGGAGTTGCTGGGAAATGTTACTAATCTGGGAGTGAGAGGGAGGTGAATTCACACACATGCAATTGAAATGACAAGATTACTAACGCACTCCACGTTAGCAAATGTATTTTTAATGATATTAATTCCACTTTCTCACGCTGTCAGGTTCACTTATTCCTCCAGAATGTTTCCAGGGCTGTTTTTTTGATTCCAATGATGTTTTACTTTTCAAAGTCCAGTGGATTTAAAATTTATTAAACTAGAATGAAGAGTTCAGAGTGGCTATGAGTGAGCTCCAACTTATTCTGGATAAAGCCAGAAATTGTGAAGGGTTCGGTATTGATTGCATTACTTGAATAATAGTGGTTTAAAAAAAAAACAATAATTGAAGAACCGATTTTAGCACAGTTGAATAGCATACTGTCTTTGTTTCTGGGATCTGGGTTTAAATCTAATTCAGAAATGAAAGTCTCTTTTCTGACAACCTGAAATGAAAGCAATTTGAGCTACTCAATCCTTAGACTGAAGTAGGTACAGGAAAATGACCATCTCCCTGGACAATCTGATTTTGTAAGTTGTCACCTCATGCTCAAGTTGTCATTTATTGCAAGGGGAATGGAATATAAAAGTAGAGATGTTCTGCTACAGTTGTACAGGGCATTGGTGAGACCACATTTAGAATAGTGTGTGCAGTTTTGGTCTCCTTATTTAAGGACATAATTGCTTTAGAGGTGGTTCAGAGAAGGTTCACTCGACTGATTCCTGGGACGAGGGGGTTATCTTATGAGGAAAGGTTGGACAAGTCGGCCTGTAGACACTGGAGTTTAGAAGAATGAAAGGTGATCTTATTGAAACATATAAGATCCTGAGGGGTCTAGAAGGGGTAGATGCTGAGAGGATGTTTCCCCTTGTGGGAGAGACTAGAACTAGGGGCCACAGTTTAAAAATAAGGGGTCTCCCATTTAAGACGGAGATGAGAAGAATTTTTTTTTCTCAGAGGGTTGCAAGTCTGTGGAACTCCCTTCCCCAGAGAGCGGAGGAGGCAGGGTCATTGAATATTTTTAAGGCGGAGTTAGATAGATTTCTGATTAACAAGGGAGTCAAAGGTTATAGTAGGTAGACGGGAAAGTAGGGTTGAGGTCACAATCAGATCAGCCATGATCTTATCAAATGGCAGAGCAGGCTTGAGGGGACGAATGGCCTACTCCTGCTCTTAATTCGTATGTTCAGTAATGTCAACATTAGTATTAGAGATAAAACTCAAAATATATGGAATAGTTTTATCACAGCAATATTAATCCTAGACTACAAAAATAACACTTAGAAGTACTTTCAATTGAACACATTAAACCACTTAATTGGGATCATCCTATTGTTCATTTCCTATTTTTTCTCCTTTCCCATCATCATAATCTTATTTTTTTCCCCTCCCCTCTACCTTAATCTCATCTATTTTCTATATCTTATTTCTCAACATTAAAACATCATATTTATCTTTTGTCTCTTCCCAGGTCCCAACATAAAGTTATCGCACACGTCGAAACTGGAACAAAATGGATTGTTATTGCCTAAAAAAGAGAAAAAAAATGGCTCCGAAAGGCATGCTTTTTTTTTTAAAGCCAGGCCAAATCAAAAGCCAGAAGAGTGAAGACTGACAATTGTCATATAATAGACATAACAGTTGAGATTTTGCACTTCAGAATTCCCAACCTGCAATTTTCCACCCATTAAAATGAATGGGAGTAAATTTGCAGGCTGGGACCACAGGAATGGAACCAGTTCAATTTTTAATGCACTTTGACATATCAAAGAGAAAGCCAGACTTGCATTTATATAGTGCCTTTCACATCCTCAGGACACCCCAAAGCACTTTACAGCCAATGAAGTACTTCTGAAGCTTACTCACTGTTGTAATGTAGGAAAGGCAGCAGCTAATTTCCACACAGCAAGGTCCCACTAAAAGCAATGTGATAATCTGTTTTAGTGATGGATGTGAGGGATAAATATTGGCCAGGACATCTGGGAGAACTCTCCTGCTCTTCTTCCAATAGTGCCATGGGATCTTTTACATCCACCTGAGGGGGCAGGTACAACGGCTCATCTGAAAGATGGCACCTCTGACAGTGCAGCGCTCCCTCAGTACTGCACGGGAGTGCCAGACAAGATGTGGTGCTCAAGCCTCTGAACAAGTACATTCGTTAGTCCACAGAAGAAAAATGCATTCGGACAGGTAATCTTGTCTGCAGTTTGCTAAGATGTAACCCAGTTCCTCACAGGTAGAAGTCCACAGCACAAGCTGACCAGGAGTTAGCACTCATTGGTATTAAATTAGAAATCTCATTGAGAGACTGTGAGCAAGCCTATTATAGGAAATAGAATCACTACACAACAGTCTGTGCTTTACTAAGATTGCTGCATCTTATCTGGGAGCGTTAGACACCAGCACTGTGAAAGGATGAGGAATCTTTCTATCTTCCAGCATTGATCCATTTCACTTTGATAAGCATGATACTCACAAACAAAAACAGCAATTTGATTTCCCCCCCCCCCCCCCACCCCGCTACATGTTCAACCTATGTTATACACCACTCTCCTTCAAAAGAGTAAGTGGAGACCGATCTCCAGGCCTCTGCCTATGCTGCTTTTGACAAAAAAAAATGCAAGAGACTGATACAATTAACTCACCCTCTGATTTTCCTTCCCTCTCATTTCTGGATAAGCTGTTTGCCTCCAATCACCACCACTCCAAGATGAGTCTGGTCAGAATTAGGAACTATAAAGAATAGTGGAACTGTAATGGGGTGGTGTAGGAGGGAATAATCTACGATCTTTCATGCTATGACATGCTGGGGTTCCAATGCCTAACTCTCTGATTGTTGTTAGTAATGATTGCAATGAGTTGCTGATGTTAGAGAATCTAGCATCAACCCTCCCCCCCATCAAGACTGCTCTCCCATTTGAAAGAAGGAGGCGTAGACCTGATCATTCAGATTGAGGAAGGTACAGCACAGGAAAACAGCCTTTAGAAGGACTTATGATATTAACCAGACAATAATTGCTAACATTCTTGCTTTAAACTAACTACGTTAATCATCCTGGCACAAGAGTGTAAACAACCAGCAAATATCTGGTGCTATTAAACAGTCGCACGCTGCTTTCCATCCAGAAACCAAATTCTGAAGTGATATCATAAATTGCAGAGACGTTTCTGTAGACCCAAAATGCAGCTGAAATGTATCAAAAGAGGGTGGGACCAATGGTGGATTAAAATGTCAGAGGGCACTTGGTGCTGGAAAGGAACTTGCAACAGAATGTAGCATTTGATATGACCTCCTCAGAGCATAGTCAACAACACATGAAGTCACTCAGCCGTAGCTCCATTAACTGCTTGTCTACAAGAGCACTGTCAGCTGGTTCACAGGAAGTAAGCTCCCATTATGTACAAGAGTTCATAGGCAGAAGCCACTTTGATCCTATGAGTAAAAAGGAATGAGATACTGTCCATCTTGTGTGGACTACAGGAGTTAACTCTGCTCTTTTGCTTGCAACAAGTTTGTTAGAAATCTAAGCTTAATAGAACTGGACTTATGTTACATCTACATCCAAATCCAAATGTAAATGATTGCTAAATTTTAAAGATGATGTGGAGATGCCGGTGATGGACTGGGGTTGACAATTGTAAACAATTTTACAACACCAAGTTATAGTCCAGCAATTTTATTTTAAATTCACAAGCTTTCGGAGGCTTCCTCCTTCGTCAGGTGAACGATGTGGAACATCGTTCACCTGACGAAGGAGGAAGCCTCCGAAAGCTTGTGAATTTAAAATAAAATTGCTGGACTATAACTTGGTGTTGTAAAATTGTTTCTAAATTTTAAAAGTACTGCAAATTAGTTACTAATAATCAATCCTTTTATTAAATGTTTCCTCTGGGAGAGTTCACGTTTTGTACAGGTCATTAAACTCAACTTGTTTTTGTTTGTTGGAATGTATAGTTGGGTGCGGAGGAGCAAAAAGGTAGTTTAATGTTGCTTCTAATGTACAGGAGGTTTTCCATTCCTTTAAAGGGGTAAGTATTGGGACATTGCTCCCCTTTAAGAGTGATGCTCTAATTATTCACAGTAAACCTTTTACATTCGGAGAAATAATGGATCTCTTATTAAAATTGTTACCTTCATTGCCAGATGGCACAGTGCTCAAACATGCCATCCGAGAAAATAGGACATAAATTTACACTCGCATTCGTTCATAACAGTTTCAGATTTTTGGCTGTGCTTCGAGAGGGCCAATGTAAAGGCAGCAGATGCTTCCACAGAGGGGGAGGAAAAGAAAAAAAAAAATCACTAGGACTCTCCCCCTCTCATGTCAGCCAGCTCAATGAACACCATTAGCAAAGACCTGGAAATAGATCTGTCCATCTTGTAGGTCAAGTAGTGGTGGATGGTAATGGGGAGCCAGAAAAGGAAAAAACAAACAAAAAAAGTTAGAAAAATACAAGTTCAAAGATGTAAAATCGTGAATGTCAGCTTTTAGTTTTCATCCCCCTTTCTTCAAATGGACAGTGCCACTGTTGATACAGACAAACTCAAAAGTGCATTCACATTTATAACTGCAGGGTCAGTGCACTGAGGCTGCAGTTATAATATAAACGCAATCTGTTAGGGCTTGATCTGACACTGGAACAAAGCAGGGAGAGTCTCATGTTGCTTCCCTTCCAGTTTAGGTCTCGACACTCGATTCACACTCCCAAGTTTAGTGTCAGTGTGAAGTGGTTTTGGCTTTCCAATGACACTAAACTAGTGGAATATGAATGCACAAAATTTCATTCTCTTCATATTGGTTCCAATCTAGACTTGCCAAATCTATCACAGCCATTCCAAGACAGATTATGTCAAAAACAATGTTGCACTACATGTCAAATTTAATTGAATGTAACCAACTACACTGCCTGTTGCTTTAAGGAAATATAAACTCAAAAGAACTTACATTTATATAGCACCTTTCACAACCTCAGGATGTCCCTAAGCGCTTTGCAGCCAATGACATACATTTAAAGTGTAGGCACTGTTGCAATGTAGGAATTGTGGCAGCCAATTTGTACATAGCCAGGTCCCACAAACAGCAATGCGCTAAATGACCAGATAATTTGTTTTAGCGATGTTGGTGGAGGGATAAATATTGGCCAGGATACCAGGGAGAAATAATACCATGTGATTTTGTTGTCTCATGATCTTTTACATCCATCTGAGGGGGCAGATGGAGGGCCTCGGTTTAACATCTCATCCGAAAGACAGCATCTCCGACAAGTGATATTATATGATGGATAATAGGAGTAACAAAACATATAGAACTGTGTTTACCTACAGCATTGCTATCTAAAGAGAGTTCTCGATGGCTGTCAAAGGTTGCCATGTGAAATGGCAATCTTTGACAGCCATTCTGTTCACTAGCCATCGACTCCATCCCTCTCCTTGGCTACTGTCTGAGGCTGAACAAGAC
This sequence comes from Heptranchias perlo, assembly GCF_035084215.1. Taxonomy (NCBI): domain Eukaryota; kingdom Metazoa; phylum Chordata; class Chondrichthyes; order Hexanchiformes; family Hexanchidae; genus Heptranchias; species Heptranchias perlo. The sequence goes on from NC_090338.1 coordinate 22,665,848, forward strand.
CGTTCGCAACCTTGGCGCCTATTTGACCCCGAGATGAGCTTCCGACCACATAATCCGCTCCATCACCAAGTCTGCCTACTTCCACCTCCATGCCCCTGCCTCAGCTCATCTGCCGCTGAAACCCTCATCCATGCCTTTGTTACCTCTAGACTAGACTATTCCAATGCTCTCCTGGCCAGCCTCCCATCTTCCACCCTTCATAAACTTCAGCTCATCCAAAACTCTGCTACCCATATCCTAACTTGCACCAAGTCCCCCATCACCCCTGTGCTCGCTGACCTATATTGGATGCCAGAACACCTCGACTTTAAAATTCTCATCCTTGTTCTCAATCCCTCCATGGCCTCGCCCCTCCCTACCTCTGAAACCTCCTCCAGCTCTACAACCCTCCGAGATCTCTGCATTCTTCGCCTCTTGCGCATCCCCGATTTTAAAATTGCTCCACCATTGGTGGGCGTGCCTTCAGCTGCCTAGGCCCTAAACTCTGGAATTCCCTCCCTAAACCTCCCTCTCTTCCCCCTCCTTTAAAACACTCCTTAAAACCTACCTCTTTGACCAAGCTTTTATATGGCTCGGTGTTAAATTTTTTAGTTAACGCTCCTGTGAAGTGCCTTGGGATGTTTTACTACATTAAAAGGTGTTATATAAATGCAAGTTGTTGATGAAATGACTTCTGACAGAAGTTTGAATACAGTCCTCTTAAAGTTCAATACAATGGACTGGTCTAAGTTTGTCACTACTTACCATAGTAAAGGACAATAGAATAGGAAATGTAAATCTCTTACTGATGTCATAGAAACAGATGATCTTGTAAGATTAGAATTGAAAGTGATTTTCAGGATAATTTGGACTGAGAACCCATACTCCAACTGTTTGGCCCTTACTATACCAACTTGAGTGTTTACTTGTAGTATTGTTGACAATGAAAAATATGGTACTCCTTAACACAGTCACTAACTATGATGAGCATTTTCACAAATATCACGTACATATAATACAGTAGTTTCATATTATAATAGGTTGGCACACAAAGTTACTTATATAACCAGACATAACAGGAATTGGCAACCTTCAGGGTTTTGCCTTGAGTTGTAGGTTTTGCATGATTTCTTCAGTATGAGGTGCAAGATTTTCTAGGACTATCCCTCCAGAAAATGTAAAAAAGTCAAAATACTGAGATCTGCCTGGATTTCACTTCATTTAAAACTTTCCTAATGTGCACTTAACTTCTGTACATATCCTGTCCTATTCCATCTAAGGAAGATTTAAATATAAAAGTTTGATGGCTAAGTAACTTAGCAACACTTGTTATGAATGGTATATCAAACAAACTCCACTGTAATTTCGCCTAGTAACAGAAGATCACAACATTATGCAAACCCAAGACACGCGGGGAAAAAGAGGCCAAAGAGCTTCTTGTTACTTTTTGTTTTATTTGAGCAGTGCTCTTCAAGTAGAAGAAAAAATTAAAATTACAGACAAGCTTCTAGACTAGATTTCCCTTACTCAGGTCAATCAGCTAACAGAGTGGATAAACAAGACAACCAAAGATGCCACATCATTAGTCATGTTGTAAAATTCATTAACAAATAAACCACCTGAGGCACAGAGGGTATCGAAGATAAATTAACAGGACCACACATTGGGTATTAAACTATCTCAGAGCTCAGTATTCAAAATATTGTAAAATTTGCATTTCGATTAATTTGTCTGATGAGGGATATTTCGGTTGTAATGAAACCATTATTCCATCCAGTCTTTCAAATTTGAATCTAAAACCACTGTTTATCTATTCTCAAGACCTGTTCTAAAGAAGGTCACTCCTCTCTGTCTTCATTTGTACTGTTGTTTTCACAAGCTTTGCAAACTGAAGCAAAGATTCCATTTTAATCATCAGCCAATCCTACACTGGAATACATTCTCCAGCTCAGTAATTGAGAAGTTAACAGATCTCGTTGATCAGAGGTAAGAGCAGAATTCTCAATTCTCAAACAAGCAGCTCTCATCCTCTCCAAGCTAACTAACCTCAAAAATTGGTTTTCCTTGACATCTATTAGTTCTGTGAAAGGATTGAAGCATTTATAGTATGGCATAGGCTCTTGGTCTCCTTGAGAAATATGATCCAGTGGTCATTAGTACATAGGCAACATGCTTAGAGCCAAAAGCTAATAAAGTCTGAATTTAATAACACATACTATGGAATTAAGTAAATAAAATCTTCACAAAAAGATGAGTTGTCCTATTAGGTGTGTTAAGATATAATGACAAGAGTGAAGTTGTGCCAACTCACCTGCATCTGCAACATTGAGAATCTGTTTCATACTGAAAGGCTGTAAAATCCTGGATGTGCTTTTGCTGATTTTTAGTAGGAGAAGTTAGTAGCTGCTTATTCTCATCCAGGGAGATGAGTTTTTAGGAATGGGGGAAAAACCATTAAGCCCAACAAGCTTTCATGTGCTCTTTTTCATAGCTCAACTCCATCCATTCACCTTCTCACCATCCCTTCTCTCTCCAAAATGAATCTGAATGTCTCAGACTCATTTATATTTTTGATTCAATGACCGTCCTTGATGCAATATCGAGTGCGTCCCTTAAATAAAAAACATTTTAATAAATTGGGTCCATTCTGCTAAATTCAAGATAGTATTTTGAGGGTGTTCATTGAGGGTTTCTCAGAGAACTTAAATAAATATTTTTATGATCTTACTCATTTTCTATTTCTCATAGGGCACCTGGCAAATAGGAAAAAAAAACAGCCGATGGCCTCTCCCTATAAATTGTGATCGAGAATGGTGAGTGTCTTCCGATCAGTGAAGTTGGCAAACCTCAATGCTCTGTGCAGGGTGCATTGTTGTTTCTACTATGCAGCAACAACTTTGCAACTACATATATTTGATTAAAGCCTAAGGTTACATGGCTGCCAATGACACCATGCATTTTATGGTGACAATTTTGGTGTTGCACATTAATTTGACAGGGCATACACGGTGGTCACCTGGAGGACTCAGTCGATTTTAGTCTTGGGTCCTCATTATAATGTGGTCGATGAGCTGCCTGCATGGAATATGCTCCCCAATCTGTACGTGGGAAAATTAGGCAGCGAGCCACTTGTGAAGGGTTTGCTGCAGCATCTTAAGGGGAGTGGTATTAGCACTGGGTGAAAAGCAGCACTTTAGAGCAAGAAACATGTTTGCAGAACCTACAGCAACAACATTAAATTTCAATGTCTTTAAGTGCAAAACCTACAAGGGATTGTCATAAAAATGTCTCCCACCTTTCATTGAAATGGCAGGTCAAGCAGAGTGATGGAGAGGGTAACAATGCAACCAGCAGTTTTTCTAATAAAAACTTGAGTGGTGGTAGGTTACTTGACTAAGACATACATCACAGTCAAACCTGATCCTGTCTTCACCTGGAGCCTGCTCAATCTCAGAGGCAAGAACTCTGCCTAATTTTCTCTCTCTCTTTCCTCCTCCCCCCACCTCCTTAGCCCTGGGTACCAAATCCAATTGTTGTCACCCTATTAAATTTACTTTTAATCAGAAATGATAGAAATCACTTAAGATTTGAACTGAAAAAGGCAGCCGATTTCACATTGACAATCCTTCAAGTTTGTTAAGAAATAGTGTGAAAAGTAAAAACAAGCATGCATGTGACTGGATGTCATGAAGTCCATAAACAGTGTAATTTACCACACATGGACTTCTGCTCATTTTGGAAATCCTCTGGGTAAACAACAGATTTTTAAAAAAACACAATTAATCAAAAATGGTGAGTTTTTGCTGCATCTACTAAATCAGCTGCAGTGTGACTAACACACAAGGGGGGCGATTTTAAACCCCAAGAACGGGTGGGTTGGGGGCAGGTGGGAGTTGAAAACAGTTGTTTATTGGGTCGTGCCTGCAACCGGCTTTATTTCCGGGTTGAACGTCGGCGCGGAAAAGTACAGGCTTCCCTCTGGGAAAGCCAAGTCCAAAAATTTTGTGGTCGTGACCCAAAAAAACTATTTTCAACTCCCGCCAGCTCCCAACCCACCCGTTCTTGGGGTTTAAAATCACCCCCAAGATATCTTCCAAGACACTCCACCAGACAACATCAGGCAGTGTCCCTTCAGCAACAATGACTGGATAAAGGGGACCTTTATTACACCATGCGGGGATCTCCCATGGAGGAAGGGGGAAGTGTACATGCAGACTTTATTAAATTCTGAAATTCTACCCAGAAATGGAAAGTTCTATTAAGAGTTCACCTAGGCCTATTTAATGGACTGAAAACAGGAGTAAAAAGGTAGCAATGTATTGCTCCCATAAAAAGTCCATAGATGTTGTAATCTTGAGAATTCATTAATTATTTTAAAATTTCCTATACAGAATAATATCAGATAATAGCAACTTTGAATGCTGGGACAAATTTGAAAAGATTTTATATATTTGCCCTCTTGAAGCATTTCCCTCTAAATGGCTTCAGATTTTACTTTGTCTAGTCCATGGTGGATTACATACTTCCAAAAGCCTTAAAATGGATGAACTTTTGACCTGCAAGAATTGAAGCTTGTTTTGATTTGTCTCCCCTCGCAGGGAGTTCCTTTTGTTGAAATGGATAATTTTAACTGACTGCGTCTGGCAACGTTGCTTTAACAAAAATGAGACAAATCAAGAATAATCAACAAATTAAGTGAGCAGACTGTCACTTAACAATAGCTAAGTGGTAAGGTAAATAGCAGAAAGAGTTAGTATATATTAGAAACCTCAAATCAAGCCAGATTTTGGACTGCCTCATATCTAATTAGTAACTGCAATTAGTGTCATATTTAAAATGTATTCATTAAAAAGCTTGGTTTGAATAATACTCCAGAGACCTTCAATGGAACTTATAATCTCTAAAGTACTGATGGCAAAGGTGCTACTTTTTATTATTCCAGGTTTTTATAATTTTTCTTTGCCAAGATATTTATTTTCTCTCCAGCCTTCTGATTGGTATTTTCACACTGTATTGTTCATGTCAGAGGGCAGGGAAGGAACTCCCAGGTTTTTGTCCAGGCTACTCTTGTGAGCCTGGATGTTAGAAGGTGAGAGACTAGTCTGGGGTTGGACTGGGGCAGATGGGAGACAGATCATATCTGCCTATTTGGGGAAGGTAGGTGGCCTCCATCTGTGCCTTCCTACAGTGGTATAGCGGAGATAGAGCTCTTGATGTGGATAAGTTGCAGATGCAAACCTACCTCCTTCCATGCAATTGCACTCAGTGTTGGGACTGCTATGTGCTGCATCTCAGAGCCTTCAATCCTGAGACTGGATGAAAATGTCAGACCACGATCTTAAGCACGTTTTTAAAAATGGAACCGCAGATGTAATTTATCAAATTTACCAGATCAGATTTTTCTAGGTTTCTTCAACTTTTATTATTTAACTTTGCCCAGTACTAACATTTTGGTACTAGCACCTTTGACTTAGTTTGAACAATGTTTTGTTAGAGCTAAAAATGTTACCAAACTGTTATTGGGTATCTACAGCAGATTCTTGGATAGGTTGAAGAATTATGGCATAGTGGGAACAGAATTTTAGCTGACACTACGAAGAAGAACAAGAGATCTGCATGTGACGTGAAGTGTCAACTGGCACTAGTTTTTTAAAAATTCGTTCATGGGATGTGGGCGTCACTGGCGAGGCCGGTATTTATTGCCCATTCCTAATTGCCCTCGAGAAGGTGGTGGTGAGCAGTCTTCTTGAGCCGCTGCAGTCCGTGTGGTGAAGGTTCTCCCACAGTGCTGTTAGAATTTGACCCAGCGACGATGAAGGAACAGCGATATATTTCCAAGTCGGGATGGCGTGTGACTTGGAGGGGAACGTGCAGGTGGTGTTGTTCCCATGTGTCTGCTGCTCTTGTCCTCCTAAGTGGTAGAGGTCGCGGGTTTGGGAGGTGCTGTCGAAGAAGCCTTGGTGAGTAGCTGCAGTGCATCCTGTGGATGGTACACACTGCAGCCACTGTGCGCCGGTGGTGAAGGGAGTGAATGTTTAGGGTGGTGGATGGCATGCCAATCAAGCGGGCTGCTTTGTACTGGATGGTGTCGAGCTTCTTGAGTGTTGTTGGAGCTGCACTCATCCAGGCAAGTGGAGAGTATTCCATCACACTCCTGACTTGTGCCTTGGTGGAAAGGCTTTGGGGAGTCACTCGCTGCAGAATACCCAGCCTCTGGCCTGCTCTTGTAGCCACAGTATTTATATGGCTGGTCCAGTTAAGTTTCTGGTCAATGGTGACCCCCAGGATGTTGATAGTGGGGGAATTGGCAATGGAAATGCCGTTGAATGTCAAGGGGAGGTGGTTAGACACTCTCTTGTTGGAGGTGGTCATTGCCTGGCACTTGTCTGGCACAAATGTTACTTGCCACTTATGAGCCCAAGCCTGGATGTTGTCCAGGTCTTGCTGCTTGTGGGCTCGGACTGCTTCATTATTTGAGGGGTTGCGAATGGAACTGAACACTGTGCAATCATCAGCGAACATCCCCATTTATGACCTCATGATGGAGGGAAGGTCATTGATGAAGCAGATTAAGATGGTTGGGCCTAGGACACTGCCCTGAGGAACTCCTGCAGCAATGTCCTGGGGCTGAGATGATTGGCCTCCAACAACCACTACCATCTTCCTTTGTGCTAGGTATGACTCCAGCCACTGGAGAGTTTGCCCCCTGATTCCCATTGACTTCAATTTTACTAGGGCTCCTTGGTGCCACACTCGGTCAAATGCTGCCTTGATGTCAAGGGCAGTCACTCTCACCTCTGGAAGTCAGCTCTTTTGTCCATGTTTGGGCCAAGGCTGTAATGAGGTCTGGAGCAAAGTGGTCCTGGCGGAACCCAAACTGAGCATCGGTGAGCAGGTTATTGGTGAGTAAGTGCCGCTTGATAGCACTGTCAACGACACCTTCTAACACTTTGCTGATGATTGAGAGTAGACTGATGGGTCGGTAATTGGCCGGATTGGATTTGTCCTGCTTTTTGTGGACAGGACATACCTGGGCAATTTTCCACATTGTCGGGTAGATGCCTGAAGACAGGCAGTTTAAATCATTAACTTGAGTCTATATGACAGCTATTCATTGTAACTGCATCACTTCAGAAATCCCTTCCACATGGTAGAAGTGAAGACACATATTGTGGCCATCATGTGAAATTCAGCAACTTCTGAATATTTACCTCAATGACATTTTACAAAAAGTTACCCGAACATGCTCCAGATCTCTTGAGACGGAGCAGGGTAAAGTTCAAGGGGTGCTGGCAGTTTCTTCAGGCACCCCTCCAAATAGGTGCTCAAGCATTTTTTTTTTCTCCTCCATCCCAACAACAATCAGAAGGAAGACTCCATTAGGCCTCTATCTCCATTTCCATGCCATTACATTGCCTGTGCCAGGCTCAGGTGCTCTGCCCCATGGGGAAAGCCTCCAAAATCCCAGGGCAACATAAAATGGGTCAGAGACCTAGCGTCATGAGTCTCCACCCCTTTTTATCTGGGAACAGAGTTCCCAGGTGCATAGGAAATGTATATTTAATAAAACTAGCTAGATATTCCACCCATTCAAGTGATGGATGGAATATCTAACCTAATACATAATATACATGAAGGATAATGCATTCTGCTGATCTTAGTGAGGTCTCAATTCAATCTTCCAACAAGAATGTTAATCAAATAGTAACCAACGAGTGTGTTCTGGCCTTCAATATTAGCAATGGCATCTGGCCAAAAAATACAACAGCTTGCACAGACATGGTATGTGGCAATATCAGGCCAGACTTAATTTCTATAATGATAATGATATTTCTATTCTAAAACTAAAATAATGGGTGGGAAAGATTACAATGAAAACAGTGAGGGGTTCAGATTTTAAAAAAAACTTGCAATCCCTCTTGACGTTCTGAATTCCTAAATGGGATTATCTTCCAATGATCACTCCCACACTTCTATAATTTTCTAATTAACCGCAAGTATCAATTCTTAGGAATGGGGGAAAAGTGTGTGGTGCTGAGGTATTAAATGATCATAGTACCTTTGGGTCCTTGGTTTAAGCTCAGCCCAGACTAATCAGGCTAAAGCTGTCCTATTTGCGGAGAGCAAAGGTTCTAAAATAAATTAATTTGGCAGTATCAACCAGATTCCTAGTGGACACACTAATACAGTAGAAAACTGCCAATAATCTGGTACTATATCATCAGTCTCATTCAGAAAAGCCACAAGGGTGACAGGAATGGGCAACTGAAATGTTACCTTGGTGCAGCACAGGCCTTACTCAAGAGATTGGAACCAAGACATGGTTGATGCAGATTACATGGAGCTAAACAAAATTCTGTTCATCGTTGGAGCACTTTTGCATCTAATATCTTAGCTGAAAGCTGACGGTCTCTAATCTGGAACCAATGTTTCTCATCTTGCAGAAGTCACCTAGTTTAGGGTCAATAAAATATTTAGGGAATCAGGTAAATCAGGATAGATTAGAAAAATTAACTTTTGCTCAACCTCTCGTCTTTTCCTTATAGGTTTTTTGGAGTGGGTTACAATGTATTTTTACATTCCGTACAGTTACGGCTATAAGCCACTGCTGCAGGTGTTTTATAATGACTATCTGTACTGTGGGGCAGCATCATGCAGAGTTTACAATATGGGGATGATTTTGTTTAGAAAGTTGAAAATTGCCATTTTGAGGGGCAAGATGTAACTTCAATTGCACATTCTTTGTACTGTATTTCAGCTGTTTGGATTATGTTGTCCAACTTTGAGTTTGTATTTTTGGGTCATTATTGTCCTTGTATTTTGCACTTTTAGGTCATCAAAGTATAGCATCAACAAACAGAAATCTCACGAGCAAATATTCACATCACATTGTACTATTGGGCCATAGCTGTGGCCATGCTGCTGCTGAACTGTGATTTTTCTTATGGTGGAACTATAGGCATCTATTTTCACCTTAAAAGTGTAACTGTAACGAGTACAACATGCATGCTTTTACTAGCTGTTCTTAAAAAGATTCATGGCCGCCTACTACCATTCAGCTGACAATCCCATCGGCTCCATTCAATCAACAGCGCAACAATCAAAGTCTATGCTTGAGGATGCACATGTGGAAGTCCATCACCACCCATAAAAAAGGTACAAACAGCCAGCTCCCCACACATACTACTACAGGAATGGAGCTCACATTGTGACTATAAGACAATGAAAGAAAAAGATATCCGGTTCCCACCGTGGGTGGTTCCTCATCAACCTCAACAATATTTACGAAGGTCACTAAATGCTTGTCCCCTGTGTCACTTTTAGTTTGGAGATTTTCTTTTCTTGAGGAAATGAGTTTTTCTGCTATCTTCAAAACTGCATCCTCCTACTGATATGCAGGGGTGGTAAATTCCCATTGGCCCAGAGTAAGGCTTGGCCTCTCTCATTTTTCAAATACTTTAACTATTGCACGTGGAGTTCATTTGGAAAAAGCATTACAGCAAATGGCTGTGATCATGTTTAATGACATTACACCATCTGCAGTTTGCTTTTTAACTCAGCAAACTTATCCTCAGCTTGACCATTTTTTAATCTTTAAAGATTGCCACCATCCGGTTATGTACTCAAGAATTTTCTTTTTTTTTGAATCATGTGTCTGGAAATTTCTAAAATGAAAACCACATACCAAAAGTATAATTTTCAAAACAGAAGTCCATTTTTTCCTACTCCTATTTCCCATTTACTTTGTCCAACCATTAGTGGCTGTGCTTGTAATTGCCGAGGTGCCACTCTCACCAAACCCCTTTATCTCTCCATCAAGATCCTCGACGTCTACCTCTTTGACCAAGCCTTTAGTCATGACCTCTTTTTTCTCCCAACACCTCTGAAGTGCAAGTTATTGTTGTGTCTTGCAATGGCAAAGCGTTACTTGTTAAGATTTTCAATAATTTTTTTTTGTTATGAGCAAAACAACACCAGAACTCATACCATGATCCTAACCTTTTCTCTACCCCTATTCTGCCCTCCTTTGGTTTTGTACTTGGCACAAGGTGGTAACTGTACATACACTAAGCATTGTGCCTTTGTGCAAAGCATACCTTATTTCTGGACCCTTATTTTTTGGGGGCGGGGAGAAGGGAAACCATAGGATCGTGTATTATTTTTCTTGCTGATTTTCTCCTCCTCCTCGAGTGCTATCTATCATCCACTGGCTGAGGCTGCTTCCAGAAATTTGCCAATGCTGTTCCACAATTGGCTGCTAGGAGTTGTTTGACAATAGCCAACCAAACTTATTTTGTACCAACTGTGGTAAATAACGAAATTAGCAGAGTCTCACAAATAACTAACTATGTCTATAACTATAACTATTTTGCATCTTTTCTGATGATACCACCTTCCGCACCAGTGCTTCTGATATGTTTTCCCTTTTTCCTCAACCGAGGATTCCCCTCCACTGTAGTTGATAGGGCCCTCGACTGTTGTCCGTCCTATTTCCCACACTCTGCCCTCACCCGTTCCTTCCCTCCCCTCCCAGAATCCTAAGGGCCCCCCCTTGTCCTCATCTTCCACCCCAACAACCATCATGTTCAACGTATCATCTTCCCCGCCCACCATTCCAAAGGGACCGCTCCCTCTGCTACACCCTAGTCTACTCTTCCATCACCTCCAACACCGGCTCTCCTCCCCACAACACCTTCCCATGCGAGGCAGGAGATGCAACACCTGCCCCTTCACCTCCTCCCTTCCCACCGTCCAGGGCCTCAAACACTCCTTCCAGTGAAACAGCGATTTACTTGTACTACTTTAAATTTAGAATACTGTATCCATTGCACACAATGCAGTCTCCTCTGGGGAGAGCAAATGCAGACTAGGTGATCGCTTTGCTGAACACCTCCACTCTGTCCACAAGTGTGGCCCTGACTTGCCGGTCACTTGCCAATTTAATTCCCCTTCCCACTCCTACTCCTACTCTGACCTCTCTGTCCTTGGCCTCTTACACTATTCCAATACTAGTATCAGTAATGATGGCCATGAAACTACCGGATTGTCGTAAAAACCCAACTGGTTCACTAATGTCCTTTAGGGAAGGAAACCTGCCGTCCTTACCCGGTCTGGCCTATATGTGACTCCAGACCCACAGCAATGTGGTTGATTCTTAATGGCCCTCTGAAATGGCCTAGCAAGCCACTCAGTTGTAAAATCTCGCTACGAAAAGTCATAACAGGAATAAAACCGGACGGACCACCCGGCATCGGACCACTAGGCACCGGACACGACAACGGCAAAACACCAAGCCCAGTCGACCCTGCAAGGTCCTCCTTACTAACATCTGGGGACTTGTGCCAAAATTGGGAGAGCTGTCCCACAGACCAGTCAAGCAACAGCCTGACATAGCCATACTCACAGAATCATACCTTTCAGCCAACGTCCCAAAATCTTCCATCACCATCCCTCGGTATGTCCTGTCCCACCGGCAGGACAGACCCACCAGAGATGGCGGTAGTGATATACAGTCAGGAGGGAGTGGCCCTGGGAGTCCTCAACATTGACTCTGGACCCCATGAAATCTCATGGCATCAGGTCAAACATGGGCAAAGAAACCTCCTGCTGATTACCACCTACCGTCCTCCCTCAGCTGATGAATCAGTCCTCCTCCATGTTGAGCACTACTTGGAGGAAGCACTGAGGGTAGCAAGGGCACAGAATGTACTCTGGGTGGGGGACTTCAATGTCAATCACCAAGAGTGGCTCGGTAGCACCACAGCTGGCCGAGTCCTGAAGGACATAACTGCCAGACTGGGCCTGCGGCAGGTGGTGAGCGAACCAACACGAGGGAAAAACTTATTTGACTTCGTCCTCACCAATCTACCTGTCGCAAATGCATCTGTCCATGACAGTATTGGTAGGAGTGACCACCGCACAGTCCTCATGGAGATGAAGTCCCGTCTTCGCACGGAGGACACCATCCAACGTGTTGTGTGGCACTACCACCGTGCTAAATGGGATAGATTCAGAACAAATCTAGCAGCTCAAAACTGGGCATCCATGAGGCGCTGTGGGCCATCAGCAGCAGCAGAATTGTATTCCAGCACAATCTGTAACCTCATGGCCCGGCATATTCCTCACTCTACCATTACCAACAAGCCAGGAGATCAACCCTGGTTCAATGAGGAGTGTAGAAGAGCATGCCAGGAGCAGCACCAGGCGTATCTAAAAATGAGGTGCCAACCTGGTGAAGCTACAACTCAGGACGACATGCATGCTAAACAGCGGAAGCAACATGCTATAGACAGAGCTAAGCGATTCCACAACCAACGGATCAGATCAAAGCTCTGCAGTCCTGCCACATCCAGTCGTGAATGGTGGTGGACAATTAAACAACTAACGGGAGGAGGAGGCTCTGCAAACATCCCCATCCTCAATGATGGCAGAGTCCAGCACGTGAGTGCAAAAGACAAGGCTGAAGCGTTTGCAACCATCTTCAGCCAGCAGTGTCGAGTGGATGATCCATCTCAGCCTCCTCCCGATATCCCCACCATCACAGAAGCCAGTCTTCGGCCAATTCGATTCACTCCACGTGATATCAAGAAACGGCTGAGTGCACTGAATACAGCAAAGGCGATGGGCCCCGACAACACCCCAGCTGTAGTGCTGAAGACTTGTGCTCCAGAACTAGCTGCGCCTCTAGCCAAACTGTTCCAGTACAGCTACAACACTGGCATCTACCCGACAATGTGGAAAATTGCCCAGGTATGTCCTGTCCACAAAAAGCAGGACAAATCCAATCTGGCCAATTACCGCCCCATCAGTCTACTCTCAATCATCAGCAAAGTGATGGAAGGTGTCGTCGACAGTGCTATCAAGCGGCACTTACTCACCAATAACCTGCTCACCGATGCTCAGTTTGGGTTCCGCCAGGACCACTCGGCTCCAGACCTCATTACAGCCTTGGTCCAAACATGGACAAAAGAGCTGAATTCCAGAGGTGAGGTGAGAGGGACTGCCCTTGACATCAAGGCAGCATTTGACCGAGTGTGACACCAAGGAGCCCTAGTAAAATTGAAGTCAATGGGAATCAGGGGGAAAACTCTCCAGTGGCTGGAGTCATACCTAGCACAAAGGAAGATGGTAGTGGTTGTTGGAGGCCAATCATCTCAGCCCCAGGACATTGCTGCAGGAGTTCCTCAGGGCAGTGTCTTAGGCCCAACCATCTTTAACTGCTTCATCAATGACCTTCCCTCCATCATACGGTCAGAAATGGGGATGTTCGCTGATGACTGCACAATGTTCAGTTCCATTCGCAACCCCTCAACTAATGAAGCAGTCCGAGCCCGCATGCTGCAAGACCTGGACAACATCCAGGCTTGGGCTCATAAGTGGCAAGTAACATTTGCACCAGATAAGTGCCAGGCAATGACCATCTCCAACAAGAGAGAGTCTAACCACCTCCCCTTGACATTCAATGGCATTACCATCGCCGAATCCCCCACCATCAACATCCTGGGGGTCACCATTGACCAGAAACTTAACTGGACCAGCCATATAAATACTGTGGCTACGAGAGCAGGTCAGAGGCTGGGTATTCTGCGGCGAGTGACTCACCTCCTGACTCCTCAAAGCCTTTCCACCATCTACAAGGCACAAGTCAGGAGCGTGATGGAATACTCTCCACTTGCTTGGATGAGTGCAGCTCCAACAACACTCAAGAAGCTCGACACCATCCAAGATAAAGCAGCCCGATTGATTGGCACCCCATCCACCACCCTAAACATTCACTCCCTTCACCACCGGCGCACTGTGGCTGCAGTATGTACCATCCACAGGATGCACTGCAGCAACTCGCCAAGGCTTCTTCGACAGCACCTCCCAAACCCGCGACCTCGACCACCTAGAAGGACAAGAGCAGCAGGCACATGGGAACAATACCACCTGCACGTTCCCCTCCAAGTCACACACCATCCCGACTTGGAAATATATCGCCGTTCCTTCATTGTCGCTGGGTCAAAATCCTGGAACTCCCTTCCTGACAGCACTGTGGGAGAACCGTCACCACACGGACTACAGCGGTTCAAGAAGGCGGCTCACCACCACCTTCTTGAGGGCAATTAGGGATGGGCAATAAATGCTGGCCTCGCCAGCGACGCCCACATCCCATGAACGAATAAAAAAAACCGCTTGAGGAACAGCACCTCATCTTTCATTTAGGCACTTTACAACCTTCCGGACTCAATGATTTCAATAACTTCAGATCATAACCACTGCCATTTTTTCGATCAGCTAATGCTGGTAATAGTTCAGCTGCTCCTGATCCATCTTTTGTTTCTTTTCATGTCCCATTACCACCTTCCTTGCCCCATCACCCCTTTTGTCATTTAATCATTTGTGCCCTCTACCCTATCACAGACCTTCCCTTTTGTTTTTTCCTTCCCTCCCCCTTTTCCCTGGGTCTGTACTTGCTCAAAACTTTAACTCTAAACATCTTCCAGTTTTGATCAAAAGGTCTTTGACCTGAAACGTTGACTGTTTCTTTCTCCACAGATGCTGCCTGACTTGCTGAGCTTCTCCAGCATTTTCTGTTTTTCGTTTAAATAACTAAGAGCTTTACTGCTATAGTATAGTACAAATAGAAGTTGCTCAAGGGTGCACTGTTAAACACAAAAATTATCCCACAATTTATGAGACTAATCAGCTCCTGGGCACCATAACAAGATAAATTATGCAGTCAGTAACTTATCTTCCAAATACTTGTTTCAAATCAAATTTGATGTGAAATGTATTAGAAGAAATGTAATATTGCATTTTAAAAGTCTGTTTATAATCCTCCACCAAAATTAATGAGTGCAGTTTAATGCCTTCCATGTGTTCATGTGAGCAGCTTTCACCTCTCTCCATAGGAGTGAGGAGAGTGAAATGGGTAAAGGGTAGACTTGAATTAAAGCACAATGCACTGATCATACTACCACTGCATATTCAGAACCATGAGAACGACAGTGAGGAAGTGGATATCTGATTCTCCCCAAGGAGGCCTCTTTAGGCATTGGCAGGAATACAACATGTGCATGTTACTTATACATTTATTAAACAAAGTCCTGCTGATGGCTGGCAATGTACAGTTAGAGAATGCTGCATTGCTTCAATATGTACATGGTTGCCCTCTCAAGCAATTTATATTTGCCAGATGAGAAATTTGATCTTAAAAAAAGGGACATGTTTGTTTCCTTAAGGAGATTTCCAGGTATGCCAAGTTCTTTGAACTGCCTGTATTGAGAACTCTGCTCCTCCTCCACCATGTTGGGCACAGCAGCACACCAAATGCTACATCTGCTGTGCTATGAACATTTAAAAAAAAAGTATGGTTTTTGTTTTTATTTTCATTTTTCATCCTTGGGTGGCAGGAAACACATCTTAACTTAAAGATTTGATCTATAACAAAACCTCATTACTACAAACTCAGGGAAATAAAAAAAAGTAATTTTTCTTATCTGAACTGTTGGGGGAAGGAGAGGGGAGATATTGATCTAACATTAGATTTGTAATAAGAGTTTGTTACAAACCAGGCATCTTTCCCACAATGCAGGAATAGGATAGAGTCTCTAAATGTTGATCATACCCAGGCTATGATCTTGTTTAACTGGGCTAATGTTCTATATAAATAGGAAACGTTAGCTCATTGCACAGTTGACTAATAGGACTTAAATGTGCAGCTTGTATTAGATACTAAATGCTTGGCTCTGGAGCACTGTCATAATGGAGAATGGATTGGTTTTCATCTTTTTCCTTTCTTTCATGGTCATTTTTTTGGTACCTTTCATTTTGGATTTCTGTCTCAACTCCTGTTTTGCTATTTCTTCTTCCCTCCCCATTTTCATTCTATTAAAGCGTACCCCTGTCTTGTGTTTTGACATTTATTCTGTTACTGCACTTTTTTGGATTACTCATTAGTTTTCTTTTATTGTCTCCACAAGGCTCTCCCTCTCCCAAAATGCACACGTCTCTCTCGTGCTTCTCGAGTCTCTATTTCTATAAGTGTCTCTCAGTTGTTGTCTGCCTGACTCCTTAGTATGCACACCACTGGCTCATTGTAACCCAGAAGACCTCCCCAAGTATGTGAACAAGTACACATACACACACTTTCTTTATACAGCTGTGTGGATATTTGTGGAGACAGTATGCAAGGAGGAATTATAAAATATTTCAATAGGAAACAACCCAAAAGAGATGAAATACTCAAAATAGATTGGGCATTGCTGGAACAATAGGCTTTCTCTCAACTTAAAAGCCAACAATTCTGTTTATTTTTCAATTATGTTGTCCAAAAAAAAATTGAGAAACAAATTCCTTTACTGCAATTACATCCCAGAAGGCATCACATTCAAACCCAATGCTGTGCTCAAATACACACACATCCAGAAGGTCACTAGATAACAATCAGGAATGGGTACCAGGCTGATTTTGCCTTCCAAGTCAGGGCCTCTAAAGCCAATTGTACTGCCCCAACCAGCAGCCCAGCCAACTCGAACCAGTGTGGGGTGGATCAAATCCAGGGTCTTCTTCAGCTTTAGAGGCCCTGACTTCAGGAAGGCAAAATCAGCCAGGTACCCATTCCTGATTGTTATCTAATGACCTTCTGGATGTGTGTATTTGAGCACAACATTGGGTTTGAATGTGATGCCTCCTAGGATGTAATTGCAATAAAGGAATTTGTTCAGGTAAGTATTCACTAGAATTGCTGAACCATCAGGGATGAGGCTTATACCTCATCACTGATCACTAGAATTACCTAATGGATTTTGTAAAATGCATGTGATGATCTTATATATTTCCATTTGTTCTTTTTCTCAAAAAAGGAACTTCAATAGTTAATAAAATTGGCTAGATTTTCCCCAATCAGGCAATAGGCAAGTTTGCAGATGACACTAATTTAAGAGGCACAATGGGTTATGGATAGGAGCAAGAAGTTACAAAGGGACAGAGAAAGATTAAGTGAGTGGGAAAAACTATGACAGGTGGAGTTCAATGTGGGGAAGTAAGTCATAGAGTCATAGAGTCATACAGCATGGATAGAGGCCCTTCGGCCCATCGTGTCCACGCCGGCCATCAGCCCTGTCTACTCTAATCCCATATTCCAGCATTTGGTCCGTAGCCTTGTATGCTATGGCATTTCAAGTGCTCATCCAAATGCTTCTTGAATGTTGTGAGGGTTCCTGCCTCCACAACCCTTTCAGGCAGTGAGTTCCAGACTCCAACCACCCTCTGGGTGAAAAAGTTCTCTCTCAAATCCCCTCTAAACCTCCCGCCTTTTACCTTGAATCTATGTCCCCTTGTTATAGAACCCTCAACGAAGGGAAAAAGCTCCTTAGTATCCATCCTATCTGTGCCCCTCATAATTTTGTACACCTCAATCATGTCCCCCCTCAGCCTCCTCTGCTCCAAGGAAAACAAACCCAATCTTCCCAGTCTCTCTTCATAGCTGAAGCGCTCCAGCCCTGGTAACATCCTGGTGAATCTCCTCTGCACCCTCTCCAAAGCGATCACATCCTTCCTGTAATGTGGCGACCAGAACTGCACACAGTACTCCAGCTGTGGCCTAACCAGTGTTTTATACAGCTCCATCATAACCTCCTTGCTCTTATATTCTATGCCTCGGCTAATAAAGGCAAGTATCCCATATGCCTTCTTTACCACCTTATCTACCTGTTCCGCCGCCTTCAGGGATCTGTGAACTTGCACACCAAGATCCCTCTGACCCTCTGTCTTGCCTAGGGTCCTCCCATTCATTGTGTATTCCCTTGCCTTGTTAGTCCCTCCAAAGTGCATCACCGCGCACTTTTCCAGGTTAAATTCTATTTGCCACTGTTCCGCCCATCTGACCAACCCATCTATATCGTCCTGCAGACTGAGGCTATCCTCCTCACTATTTACCACCCTACCAATCTTTGTATCATCAGCGAACTTACTGATCATACCTTTTACATTCATATCCAAGTCATTAATGTAGACCACAAACAGCAAGGGACCCAGCACCGATCCCTGTGGTACCCCACTGGCCACAGGCTTCCAGTCACAAAAACAACCTTCGACCATCACCCTCTGCCTTCTGCCACTAAGCCAGTTTTGTATCCAAAGTGCCAAGGCACCCTGGATTCCATGGGCTTGTACCTTCTTGACCAGTCTCCTGTGGGGGACTTTATCGAAGGCCTTACTGAAATCCATGTATACCACATCCACTGCGTTACCCTCATCCACACGCCTAGTCACCCCCTCAAAAAATTCAATCAAATTAGTCAGACATGATCTTCCCTTGACAAAGCCATGTTGACTATCCCTGATTAATCCTTGCTTCTCCAAGTGGAGACTAATTTTGTCCTTCAGAATTTTTTCCAATAATTTTCCTACCACTGATGTTAGGCTCACTGGCCTGTAGTTCCCCGGTTTTTCCCTACTCCCCTTCTTGAATAATGGTATTACATTAGCGGTTCTCCAGTCCTCTGGCACATCCCCTGTGGCCAGAGAGGTTCTGAATATATGTGTCAGAGCCCCCGCAATCTCCTCCTTTGCCTCACACAGTAGCCTGGGATACATTTCGTCCGGGCCTGGGGATTTATCCATTTTTAGGCCTGCTAAAACCGCCAATACCTCCTCCCGCTCGATGTTAATATGTTCGAGTATATCACAGTCCCCCTGCCGTATTTCTATGTCTACATCGTCCTTCTCCATAGTGAAAACAGATGCAAAAAATTCATTTAGAACCCCTCCTACATCTGCCGGCTCCACACACAGATTGCCATTTTTGTCCCTAATGGGCCCTATTTTTTCCCTAGTTATCCTCTTACCCTTAATATACTTATAAAACATCTTAGGATTTTCCTTTATTTTGCTCGCCAGTGTTATTTCATGGCCCCTCCTTGATCTCCTAATTTCTTTTTTAAGTATCCCCCTGCACTTTTTGTACTCCTCTAGGGCTTCCTCCGTCTTTAGCCTTTTGTATCTGCCAAAAGCCCTCCTTTTTTTCCTAATCCATTCTCGTATATCCCCTGACATCCAAGGTTCCCTGGAGTTCTTGGAACCACCCTTGACCTTTACGGGAACATGTTGCCATTGTATGGTCTCAATCTCCCTTCTGAAAGACTCCCATTGCTCCGATGCGGATTTTCCTACAAGCAGCTGATCCCAGTCCATTTTGGCCAGATCCTGCCTTATCCTATTAAAATCGGCCTTCCCCCAATTTAGAACCTTTATTTCCGGCCCCTCCCTGTCCTTTTCCATGACCACCTTAAATCTCACCGAATTATGGTCACTGTCACCAAAGTGCTCACCTACTAGCACTTCTTCCACTTGGCCGGCCACATTCCCTAGAATTAGGTCCAGTACCGCCCCCTCTCTTGTAGGACTTTCTACATGCTGGCTCAAAAAGCTCTCCTGGATGCACGTTAAGAATTTTGTACCCTCTAAGCCTTTTACACTCTGAGTATCCCAGTTAATATTGGGGAAGTTGAAATCCCCCACTATTATTACCCTATTATTTGCACAATTTTCTGAGATTTGCCTACATATCTGTTCCTCGATCTCTCCCTGACTGTTTGGGGGCCTATAGTACACTCCCATCAAAGTGCTTGCCCCCTTTTTGTTTTTAAGCTCCACCCATATGGCCTCATTAGAAGAACCTGCTAATATATCATCCCTCCTTATGGCAGTAATTGATTCTTTAATTAATATTGCGACCCCCCCCTCCTCTTATACCTCCCCCTCTGTCTCGCCTGAAGATTCTGTATCCCGGAATATTGAGCTGCCAGTCTTGCCCCTCCCTCAACCATGTCTCTGTGACAGCAACAATATCATACTCCCATGTGTTTATCAACACCTTCAGTTCATCCACCTTATTCGCAAGACTCCTTGCATTAAAATAGATGCCATCCAGCCTTGCCCTCACATATTTGCCCTGTCTTCCAAGCTGACTTGTTTTTTTCTCTATATTTGGCTGCACATCACCCCCTATTGTAGCTCCACTCTGTATCCCATCCCCCTGCCAAGTTAGTTTAACCCCCCCCCCCCCAACAGTGCTAGCAAACCTCCCCGCAAGGATATTTGTCCCGCTCTGGTTCAGGTGCAACCCGTCCGACTTGTACAAGTCCCACCTTCCCCAGAAGCAGGCCCAGTGATCCAGGAAACTGAAATCCTCCCTCCTGCACCAACTCTTTAGCCACGCATTCATCTGTTCTATCCTCCTATTTCTATACTCACTAGCCCGTGGCACTGGGAGTAATCCAGAGATTACAACCTTTGAGGTCCTGCTCTTTAATCTGCTACCTAGCTCCCTAAATTCTTGATGCAGGACCTCATCTCCCTTCCTACCTATGTCGTTGGTCCCAATGTGGACCACGACCTCTGCCTGCTCACCCTCCCCCTTGAGAATGCCCTGTAGCCGCTCAGTGACATCCATGACCCTGGCACCAGGGAGGCAACAAACCATCCTGGAGTCATGTTTACGGCCACAGAAACGCCTGTCTGTTCCCCTTACGATAGAATCCCCTACCACTATAGCTCTTCCACTCTTTTTCCTCCCAGCCTGTGCAGCAGAGCTACCCCTGGTGCCAGGAAGTTGGCTGCTGCTGCCTACCCCTGATAAGTCATCCCCCTCAACAATATCCAAAGCGGTATATTTGTTTGAGAGGGGGACGGCCACAGGGGACCCCTGCACTGCCTGCCTGCTCTTCTTACTCTGCCTGGTGGTCACCCAATTACTTCCTGCCTGTACAACCTTTACCTGCGGTGTGACCATCTCACTAAACGTGCTATCCACGACGTTCTCAGCATCGTGAATGCTCCATAATGAATCCATCCACAGCTCCAGTGCCGCAATGCGGTTTGTCAGTAGCTGCAGCTGGATACATTTCCCACACACATGGTCGTCAGGGACACCGGAAGGGTCCCTGATTTCCCACATAGAGCAGGAAGAGCATAACACTTTGGATCTGAGAAAGACAAATCAGAATATTTCCTTAATAGTGAGACACCAGGAACTGTGGAGGAGCAAAGGGATTTCAGTGTCCATGTACACATCACTAAAAGCCAGTGCACATGTAATCAAAAAGGCTAATGGAATGTTGGTCTTTATCTCAAGGGGGTTGGAATTCAAAGGTGATGCTTCATCTGGAGTACTGCATCCTGAACCTCAGGAAAGATATATTGGCCTTGGAAAAGGTACAGTGCAGATCCACAAGAATGATACCAGGGCTTAAAAGGTTAAATAATGAGGGCAGGTTGCATAAATTTGGCTTGTATTCCCTCAAGTATAGAAGGTTGAGGGGTGATCTAATCAAAGTATTTAAAACAATTAAGGGATTCAATAGAATAGAAACAGAAACTATTTCCTCTGGTAGGGGAATCCAGAAAAGGAGGGCACAATCTTAAAACTAGAGCCAATCCATTTTGGAGTGAAATCAGGAAGCACTTTTTCCACACAGTAGTGGAAATGTGTAACTATCACCCCCCAAAAGCTGTGGATACTGGATCAATTAAAATTAAGACTGAGATTGATAGATTGTTAGAGAAGGGTATCAAGGGATATGGCACAAAAGCAGGTAAATGGAGTTGAGGTTGAGATCAGCCATGATCTAATTGAATGGCAGAACAGGCTTGAGGTGCCAAATGACCTACTCCTGTTCTTGATGGAATAGCTAACCAATAGTTGGATAGAGAGCATTAAATTCTGTCTCTCTCTTTTCAGGAGCGGTTGGATCTGCTGTGTATTTCCAACATTTTCTGTTTGTATTTCAGATTTCCAGTTTTTCTTTTATCTCTGATTTTGTTATAGGCTTGGTATGTACTACTGCTGATTCCTCTATGATGTTGCCTTTTCACGGTTACTTGATCTCTTTTTTTAATATTTAAATTGTAACATGTTCCAAAAATTCTCAATAAAACTTTTCTTTTATCTTTATTGCTTCTTTATGTTCTCATTGTTTCTCTTTGGCTTCTGTCTTTCATTTCTGCATTCAAGCCCCAGGTTTGAGAGGCCTGGGGCCAGCTTGTCTCATCAACAAAGATGCACTGCATCTGGCTACTGCGATTATGATAACAACAGCTGGTGATGTTGTCACTGCTGCTATAGTGCTTGCTATTTTTTTTAAAAAATGCATCTCAGAAATTACCAGCTTACACCCCTACCACACCCCCTCTTCTGCTGATCCACACTATCTACAACTTTTTCACTGGCCTACCTATTCCTTCCCTCCCCCGTAAACTTCAGCTAATTGGGACAATGCATCCCACATCCGTACCTGCATGCCGCTGCCACTCACTGGCTTGTTGTAGTCCAGTGAATCAACTATAAGCTTCTTGTCCTGTATTCAAATTCCTCTATGGGCTAACCCCACTTTATTTGGGAAACCTCCAGCCTTCCATCAGTGTCATATCCTCCGTTTTGTGATTCCAGGGGCATGATCTTAACCCCGAAGAATGGGCAGGTTGGGGGCGGGCCACAGGTGAGTCAGGGGAGCACTGATGCTTCCATGTCCCCTTTCGCCTTCATCCCTCTCCTGGGCCAGGGTCACATCACTCCTACCACTCTGCTGGACCACAGTTTGATGGACATCTGTGATGCATTGAAGGCCAGTGCTGGAGTATCTGTCTGCCTGTCTAAGGCAGCAGAATGTAGTTCACCCCGAGTCCACACTGCTGTTGCTAGGGCCTGAATGGACCCATGTGAGCTATGCTTGAAGCGCAATGGAGGCTGCCAGGTCTCTCCATAGCAGACATTGCCACATTTACCTGTGCCACCAATCCAGTAGCAATGGAGTTGGACTCTTCCATCCTCTCCGCTATTGTGGTGAGTGTGCATGGCACGTTTTCCATTCCCTCAAAGTTGCTCCTGTACCCCACATTCTCCTTTTCAAGGATGGCCCCCGGGGTTCAGCATCTGTGCCAAGCTGAGTAGAGCTTGGAGAGGAGTGCACCCACTGATGTGGATACTCCACCACTGCCCCTACCACCAGTGTATGCTTGTGCTCACTTGTGTGTTGATTCACCAGGCGACAACCCAACTATCTGTCTAATAGGACCCACTGAGGAGAGCGTATGTGCGATGGCGGATGGCTCACTAAGATATGACGGTGCGCCCTCAGAGGCAGGGAGCTCCTCTAAGGAATTGCCCTCGACCACATCTTTGGTCCTTAACACCCCTGGAAGAGAACATACAGCAACATTGATAATCATCACAGAAGTAATGTTTCAATGAGAACACTGAGGTGTGCAACAGATCATTGATAACATCAATCCAAATTGTGTGTGAGGGATGTTAAAGTTCTGTCACCAGATGTGTGCGGGGTGCCAGTCTCGGCACCCCACCATACGACTTATCGCCAAGACCTCCTCCCTCACTTGAGTATCACTATTTGTGCAGGCCCTCTTCCAGTCCTCGCCCTCTCTTCTACAAGGGGAGAAAGTACAGACGTGAGTTAGTGTGAAGTGGTCATCCGATGGATGCATTGCTTTGGGTCAGGCTGAATGCAGCAGATGTATCAGAGGGCGACTATCACATTGCATCAGGATTGGGGTGGGGTGGGTGGGGTTGGTGGTGAAGAAAGGCACAGAAAGTGAAGGCAACTTGATACTAAGCCTCAAGGGGATGAGAGGAGTGATGTGATGGAGTAGGCTTCGCAGGGCAGTGAGAGGGAGGGGGGTAATGTTCACCACAGAATGCAGGTTAATCAGTATTGTACTCACTTTTCCTGACCTAATTAGGTCATTAAATCTCTCTGCATTGCAGCCACAATTGGGGCACTACGCTGCTGACCTGGTCTGCCACCTCCAGCCATGCCTTTTGTGACAGAACCAGGCTTCTTACTTTTGTCTGGTAGATAAACCTCCCTCCTGCTTCTCACTATGCCTAATGTCTCCAGGGCAGCAGCAAACCTAGGTGCTGCCTTGGCTCTGGAGTGTTGCATAGTTAGTTATTGTAGCCTCCTTTTACCTTCAAAATGCATTGTTGGAGTGGCCCTTTAAATAGTGGGCTTTAAACAAGTCATGCGGGTGTCCAGTCCGCCATTGCGCAGCTTGAATTGAAACTTAGGAGTTGAGTGGCTTCAATTGAGTAGCGATCGCGTGGGAAACCACATGATTTTCTTCTCTGGGTTTCCCACCTGATTATTGACCACCCCCACCTCAGAGTTAAAATTTAGGCCCAGATTATTGACTGTTCCTCCTTATCAACATGGAGGCAGCTAGCTCCTAGAATAGTTATAACAGTCCTATAAATCACCCCAGAATTCAACAGAGTCACTAGGGAAGACAGAACATTATTTGATAGCCCACATTCAATCACCTATTTGCCTAAAGCTGGGAATAATTATTCTGCATTGATTTGAAGGGGTTCAACGATTTGTAGACAAACATATAAAACAAAGAGAGGACACATAATACCAGGAGAGGCCCCCCACTCCCCATCCATCATCGTGGTGGTCACCCAGTCCTGCACTGAGATGCCTCCACATTTGTGAGCAGAATTTGCAAACCATAAATACTGCAATTTCATATTTAAAGAAAGCTACAGTGCTCATTGTAATACAATATACACCAAGTAGAATAAAAGATCTTTACAACATAGAACAAGGTAAATGATGCATGCCTTAAATATTAGTGCTTAGCCTGGCAGATTTGCTACACAGAATTATATCATGTTCTATTTCAGTGTAGCACTCCGCCCAAAACATCACCTCAAATAGTCACAGCACGCATACCTCATGTATTCAATTGTAACATAATATGTTTCTACAGTGGGGTGGGGAGGAAAGGAAGCAATATATTAAACATTGTTACAGTTCTTAAAAAATCAAAGACCTGTTGATTTTTAACAGATATGTAAATATTTTCCTGATAAGTTACTACTGCCTATGTCCTGGGGGAAAGTTCAATGAATGACCCATAATTTCAGCTGTCAGTGCAACTAGCCCCCTGCTGACCTCGCTGTCAGCCCATGGAAAATGAACGCAATTACTTTTACATTTTAAGAACTTTCCACAAGTTAATCCTTACAGGACAAAGGACTGGGAATCAGGGAGCGACTGATGAGAAAATCAAAAGTACTTCCAGGTTTGATTGGCAAGTACTAAAACGTGCTAAAATTGGGATTTAACATCTTCTTGGAAGTGGGAGGCAAAGAGGTCTAAAATTAAATCAAAATTACATCAGAGCTCTTAAAATTGATCTCAGGCCACAGAGCTGCTTAGCACTCTGCAATTTCAACTTTAAAATCCACACCAAATTCATATTCATATGCAAGATTTATGGGGACACAGCCCATACTTACACCACCAAATAATCCTGAGGGTTACCACAGTTATGGGCACATCTTTGCAGAAATCATCTAGAACACAATGTGCTGCTACTAACTTATCTACAACTCCAAAAGCACAAAGAATCACTGAAAGAAATGTCATCTGTCCCCAATATGCACAACTTCCATTTAACTCAATCATTTGTTCAAGCTTCAGCAAACAAAAAAAAATCAGGAACAGTCATACCAGAGCTCCAGCTAAATGAGCCAAGCACCTTCTCATTTACTCCACTTCTATAGAATTACAATGGATGACACCACTTCCTGTTCACTACTAGTGTGTATAATTCCTGACCTAAATATAACTTCTTCCCAACAATCCCATTTTTAATGCTGTGTTAAAATAAATGAACACACTGTTAGATTTAACCAGAAGATTGCAAAACACCAGAAACCTTATCACTTGTGTAGATGGTTTGTTCTTATTTAAAGTTGACCTTTAATTTGTTGGATGAATGATTCAGCCAATCAGATCATTTTTAACTGCATTTAAGCGGAATCTTGATCCAAGTGGAATCCTGATTGAAGCATAACATTTCTTGGCAAACCAGTTACTTGTTATCAAGATTTAATTGTGTTGGGTGTCAGCTGAAAATCATTTAGATTGGTCAATTAAATTAAAACCATTTGCCACTTAATTAAATTTGCCCATACCTTGAATTTTAAATTAATCCCCATTAACAAAATAGTCCACAAATTGCAAATGAAGATTGTCCAAAGAAAGGTTTTCTTACCATTCTTGTACCTTGCATGGGAGCAAAGCCTAGAATGTTATTATTGAGGGAATTGTGGTGGGAGGGAATAATAAGATGGAGTTTCCTTGTATTCTTAATCATCAAGCTGCAAAATACAACAAATTAAATGCGCTGTTGTGACTAGTTTTGAAAAAGTCCCAATTTCCAAGCTGCAACCTTTGCATTACACAGTATGATCACAAACTAGTGAAATAAACAATGATTTGAAGCACAATCAAAATGACTGATCACTGGACTGTTTCAAATCTTCATTATTCATTCTTCTTTGCATTTTATATTTAAACAACAACAACAACAACTTGCATTGTATTCCACCTTTACTGTAGAAAATTGTCCCAAGGCACTTCACATAGGTGTAATCAAAAAAATATCTTGGGGGTATTGGGAAACTGATGGGATCGGATGTAATGTTGATTTTACATCCCATCCCGTCCATTGAAGTCAATGGAGAGCAATATTGGGCGGGGTGTAAAACCGCCGTTCCATCCGATCCTGTGGGTTTCCTGCCCGGTGAGTTAGGCTAAAATTATCCCCTTGTTCTCGGAGACCCTCACCCTAAATCCCCGTCTGTTTCTGTCCGCAGGATGATACAATATTGTACGGTGATGATAGACTGAATTCCTAGCCTTCAGAAGCATCTTTGAAAGTCACTGTGTCAGCAGAAAAGGCAGTGGATCTGATACACATGAATGTTTTGTAATGGGGTGAATTTACTTGTTTGGTTACTATTAAGGGTGAGTTTATAAATCCATTGGAAATACACAGCAAGTCAGTCAACATCTGCAAAGAAAAATGATAGCTTATGACGTTCTGGGCTTGTACCCATTTATCAGACTAGTTCTGACCAAGGGTTGCTCACTCAAAATGTCATAACCTGTCTTTTCTCTTTATGATGTTGACTGACTTGTGTGTTTCCAGCATTTTCTGTTTATATTTCCGATTTCTAGCATTTGCAGTTTTTTTTTAAATTGATCAATTTGTTACTGAATGTTCCGCTCAAAGTTCCCTCATATCATTGTTGCAGGCATCGTGTTGTTTCTACAACTACTGTCCCATTACCAGGTGGCAGCAGCTCCCCAGCAACCCTCCAAAGACTGATTTTACCTTCCATAGTGGACCCGAAACTGCTGAGCTATTCATTTCCCAGTTCAGATGGGTGTAGCCTAATGCAGCAATCATAAATATGTGCAAACAGGTGGTGTCCAGAGAGGACTGTTACTGTACACATAAATTATCATTCAGAGTTATTATGGACCCAATTGAGTAATTAGAGAAGCAGAGGGGCTTGAGGAGGATGAAGGGACAGAGAACGGAAGCAGAGCAGCAACAGCACTTGGAATGCAAGCAAAGATTGCTAGATGAAACAAGACGATTTATAGGAGCACAGCCTTCAAAAACCATTTTTATTTTTTTGCCAAACGCTCAACACAATGACAGATTCTAATACAAACTGCCTGCTCTGATTGCAAAAAATACTGAATTGTTTGCCTGTGGCTTTAAAACAATGATGCACTCCTGTCTGGCTTATATCTCTCCTTTTTAATGCTCGGTGTGCTGAACAGTCAGGGCAAGGCTGGGGGAAGGAATAACCTGGCAATTTCGGAGAACTATTAAAATTCTGTTGCATTTGGAAGGAATCATAGAATTGGCCCATCGAGTACCTGTGGCTTGTTTAGAAGCTGTTTTGTTTATATTTTTTTAATCCAAAGCTTACCCATGTTTTATTATTCTTAATTATCAATGAAGCTACGTCAAAGAAAGATTATTACAATATACCCCAATATGAAATTTCACAACTGAGCTGCAGCTCTTTTAGAATATTAATTTCCTTTTAATATTTAAAACAGAAGATGTCAAAAACTACCTCATTAGGATCGTGAATATGTCATCACTCTCCTTTCTACCCCAAGACCAAAAATAACAAAACAAATAATGAACAGAGGATGTTGTTTCTCACCCCTTCTCCTGCCCTGGCTATGTTTAACTTTGGGAGATTCCCAACCATCTGGAAATGGTTGGATTTGACCTTTTTCTGCATTAGGGGAGCCAACACACTGGAACTTGAAACTGAACAGGAATCTTTTCCATGGCTGCACTCTGCAAATGCACATCCCAAGAAAGAATGGAGAGTTGGGGACTGAATTTTCTGCTGTTGTTTCTTGCCAAATATCAATACTGAAACTCCTACCCCCTTCACCTGAAAACGCTGGAAATGGACAATAGGTCCATCAGTGGATGTGAAGAAAAAAAGGCCATCTGTTAAAACTGACCAAGTTCTCAAGAAATCTTGGCCGGGTCAGGGAGGGGAGGTGAATTTCCACAGACGTTCTCCTACTCATCCGACATAACTCAAATGGAAGAGACGCGGACACCCTGGAAAGATGGCCCAAATGGTCTTTACACCATTTTCCTGGCTCTTCCGCCAAAGTTACGGAAGACAAGTGGGAGCACCCTTGCTGAAATTCACCTCCCCCCCCCCACCTCCACCCCAGATATTAACCTAACTTTTTTTCTTTATTGTTGCTGACGGGCCTGTGATGTATTCCCAGAATTTTAATTTTTTTTTATTATGGATTTCCAGGATTTGTGGCTTTTTCCCATGTTATCAATGCTGGAATCACAAGCTGAGATCACCGGCTAAACAAGTTAGCAAGCTACATATTTGTACTGATTTCTCTGGCAATCAATTTCTAAGCACAGCTGCTGTAGAAAAACTGTGGGAAATAAAAAAAAACTGCAAAAATGACATTGAAATTTGCAGGCAGTTTAGAATGTTATACATTTCTTTACCATGAATTTTAAATTTAAAATATACTACTCAATCTCAAATTGCAATGGACATGGGGAGTCAAGACCAGGTGTAGTCTTCAGGTGAAGTGGGGTTACAGGGCAGGGGATAGTTGGACCAGGGAGCACACATGTAACTCAATCTCCCTTTTGAAGCAATACATTCTGTCCTTAGTTTTACATAATACGATGCTTTTATATTATTTATAATACCAAAACTTATGACAATTGGGGAAGCTGAGAAGTAGAGCTGGTTGGAGCATAAGGGTTTCTTGCAGTGCAGGCTGAGGAAACATGAGATGAAAAATGGAAGTGCTATAGCAACACCATTGGCAGGAAGTTGTATTTACAGTGTGACAAGTTTTCATTATAAATGTGGACATAGGAATTTATAACAGAATAACTTGACACAAATGTGTGACAAAATTGTGACACTAGGAAGTAGACATGAAGTGTGTACACAAGGGGCTATAAATTCGGACGCGTAGCACCCATTTTTTTAGACGCTACATGGCCTCTTAAGGTCCCAAAATGGCGTCCGGAATGCGCACTCACGCTTCTAGCGTGACGTGTGCTGGATGCCATCTTGACACAAGCGTTTGTGCATGCGCAGATAACGAATGCCGGGACCATGTAAAGTAAGGAGAACATACGTTAGATCAGTATGCAACGCTGATTTAAAGGGATAGATACCATTTTGGCACTCAACGCTCCAGCCAATGGACTTAACCATGAAAATCTGAACATGTTGTAGACGGCCTAGAGGATCCTCCCACCAGCCCTATTTAAAGGGACCATGCAGGATTTACAGGTTAGTTGCTGGATTATTGCTTCTGGCTGCTGATGCATTTGTTCCTGTTTTTGGAGGTCTCCTATACTTGAATACTAGGACTAGGGGACATAGACTTGCAGGAGTGAAGTTACGAAACGCTTCTACATGCAAAGAGTGGTAGAAGTTTGGAACGCTCTTCTGCAATCGGCAGTTTATGCTAGCTCAATTGTGAATTTTAAATCTGAGATTGATAGATTTTTGTTAACCAAGGGTATTAAGGGATATGGGGCTAAGGCAAGTATATGGAGTTAGGTCACAGATCTGCCATGATCTCATTGAATGGTAGAGCAGGCTCGAGGGGCTAAATGCCACTGCCACTGCCACTTGCTGCCTCCTGTTATTTGCCACCTTCTCCTGCATGAAAGCGGGATGTGTGTCGGTGAGTGTGCTGCAAGATGTTTGGGTGATGTGCCTGTCATGATTGAATAGCTGCCAGTGTGTATGACCTGTTAGTTGTGGGTATGTGGCTTGCAACAGCAGTAATGTGTGAAGGTGAGAGAAAGCATCTGATTAGAAGAGTTGAGTACTGAATGAAAGAGTTTGTTGGTAAATGGGTGATGGGGGTGTAGTGCGTGGAGCAGTGGATGTGGCTAGTGGTGCAGTTGGTAGGAGATGCCCTTGACAGTTGACCTCACTCACCTTGACCACTCATGTCAAAGCTTTGAGCTTCTTCCTGCACTGCATCCATGTTCATGGTGCAATGCGCCTGGCATTGACTTCATTCCCTACTGCCTCCCACTGCCTCGTGAGCATCTCCCAATCCCATCCCCCCACGGATATAGGATGCCCCACCTTCTGTCCACTTCTTGCACCAAGGCCTCTAATGCATCATCAGAGAACCTTGGTGCACACTCCCTCGCAGGCCTGGTACAAACTCATATCGGCAGATTGGCGCGGTCTGGCGTGCAAATTGGAGGATGTGGGATTTAGTAGTGCGCAACCTTTATTCAATGTTTTAACATAACTCAACAGTTTGTAAACATGGGGATGGGACCTGCCTCTGTGTTTTATGTGTGTGATGTCTGATCTCTGTTCAGACTCCTTGCAGACCAGTATCTTATTTTTTGCATATAAGAGCTGCAGGCTACCTTTAAGAGGTGCGAGACACTCATGCAACATTGGGCCCCCCTGCTGATGAGAAGTCACTGAACAATGCAGCTAGGTCTGGTTGCTCACGCTGGAATAAGGTAAGTGAGCAGGCAGCGCAAATCTATCGTGCTGCCTGCACTGGAACGGCCGAACGCAGGTTAATCACAAACCATGACCCCCATGCCCGATTCAGGGGTTATCAAATTTAACCCCCAAGATTTTTTTATGTATTATAGATGTATAGAAACTATGCAGTATTTTCTCTGTGTCTGTCAATAAAATAAATGCTGATATCACTACTGGCCTGACCATGTACAGTATCACTTTTGGCTGAATCATGTGATAGATAGAGAGCTGTCAATTGTCATTGTCTGTTATGACATGCCCATCAGCAGAAAAAAAAGAAAAACATTAAACTGAACAAACAACAATGTAAGAAGTTCTTTTCAATGTATTATACGGAAGACAGACACTGGCGTGTTCCAAGGCAGTACAGTCCCCTCCGCTCATAGCAGGCGCATTGGTTTTAACGCAATTAGCCTGCGATAAGCATTGGATGGCATATCGTCTTTTAGAGATACAGAGAGAGAACAGGAACAGGAAATGTCCGAGGCTGGGATTGAAATGTCCATTTCGCCACAGAAGGTGCTTCCCTTCATAGAAGGTGAGATTCTCTTCAAAGTGGGCATTCCCTGTGTTTGACCACGTCCCTTTGAAACTGATCACTCTGTTCATTTCCAAAGTTGGGGGAAACGCCCCCTCATACATCTGCCGGCTGACGAGTGAACTCTACAACCCTGACAACCACCGAATCTAACTTAATAAAACCCTCTGAGACACGAAAGAAAAGCCCAGACACAGACACAGAATGATCCATGGAGGGATTTAAGTACAAATACAGTATGATTACGAGGTACGTAAAGCTTATTGAATTGCTCAAAATAGCCAGCGCGCTTAATGTGTTATAAGCGGCGCCTTTGTAATTGACTTCAGTGGAGATGGCAAACGGTTAGTGCCATTTGCCCGATATAGGCGGCTGCCCACGTGATGAGCACGGACGGTGTAAGTAGTGAGGACTATCAGGTTGAGCTGAGGTTGATGAACCATTGTTCTTAGAGTTTATGATGTCACATTGACCCTTTGTTGTGTCACAACCTTGAAACACACTGTACAAGGTGTATTACCCAGTATGAGACAGCCAGGTCCAATTTAAATAGTCACCAGTCACAGTTACTTTATTTGCAGAAGTGCTGCTCTTACTCAAATCCACACTGTGGTGTGTTCACATTTATGTGTTTTGTGTCATAAAATGCTGAGATTTATTATTTTTCACTGACCCCAAAGGTGACATAAGTTGGTCTCGCTGAAGTTATGAGTATGGTTTGTTGCAACAACTGTATTTTCAAGTCCAAACCAAGCACGTTACTAGTGTGTACATTCCGCTGTAATATCTTTAACGTAACTGCAATGCAGCCTCACAGAAGGAGGTGCCATTTAGGTGCCAGATTTTGAAAGAGTCAGGGTCCTGAAATTTTTGCATTTCACATGTGGTTTATAAGTAGAAAGGGGGAATTTTTTCAAGCACATTAATCAAAGATACATGTTGATGAGTTTTGTGTGCTGCAGATATCGTGAATGCTGCAGGCAGAATTGCCATGCCTGACAATATGGCAGTCAATCTGTGGAGGTTTTGGAGAAAGTTGTTCCTATGTATTCCAGGAATGGAGCTAACTGAAAACAACAGAAAAAGGTGATGACATGGCTCCTGCTTGCTCATCAACTTGAACCTCACTGACTTACATTGGCTCCCCTTCCCCCAGTGGGTTTGATTTTAAATCCTTGTACTTATCTATAAATCCCTGCACGGCCTCACCCCACCATTCCTCTACAACCTTGTCTAGCCTAACATCTCAACCTGCATCCTCCAGTCCTCTGACTCTGACCTCCTGTGCATTCCCTCCTCCCCCCATCTCCCTCCACTCTACTCTTAATGGCAGAGCCTTCAGATGCCTCCACCCTATTCTTTGGAACTTCCTCCTCAAATTCCTCTGCTTTTCTATCTCCCTCCCCACCCTTAAAAGCCTTTTTCAAAATACATTACTTTGACCAAGCCTTTAGTCACCTCTCTTAATCTTCCTGCAAAGGCTCAGTGTCTGCACCATTTCTTCTCTGTGAAGCACTGTGGGATGTTTTACTGTGTCAAAGGCATTATATAAACATAGATTGTCTCCATCTCTCTGTGAAGGAAGAACCTCCTGGCCTCCATTTGGCACCTTCATGACAAAGATTGATAACTGACTGAAGGGATTTATGCATCTGAGTCTGTTTCCTGTCAACCTGTGGCATAGCTCCAATGTGCTGTGTAACTGTACTGCACTAGTAAGTAATTGAATTTGTACAAAATATATGCCTGACATAAAATTTTGTGATAATTAACTCTTGAAAAAAAACCCTAGAACGAATAATACTGCTAATCTTTCCATACAATGTCTTGTATCACACGGACATACTTTCAAACCCAAAAATCAGAAAACCTGTGAGAATATGAAAAGATATGCAGCATCACCAGGAATTAAAGACAGCGATCTAATTTCAAAGATTCAGAGAATGTCCATGCATCACTCAAGCAATGTTTCCATAGTTTATGACATCATTTGAACACCATAATTAGATTACAGCCTGTAACTCACTCCTACGTACCCATTATTCGACATAGAAACCATCTGAATCTCTCAATTAAACTCCAGCCTGCAGATCACTTCTGGGTAACTGTTATTTTTATATAAACAGTCTGTATGTCTTGGTCAGACTGCAGCCCATAATTGACTCCCAGATATCGATTATACATTCTATAATCCCCACTATGGATTTGAGCACATAATCTAGGCTAACACTTTAGTGCATTACTAAAGGAGTGCTGCATTGTCGGAAGTGCCATCTTTTGGGTGAGACGTTAAACCGAGGCTCTGTCTGCCTGCTCAGGTGGACGTAAAAGATCCCAGGCACTTTTTGAAGAAGAGTAAAGGTTTTCATGGTGCCCTGACCAACATTCCTCCCTCAACCAACACCACCAAAAACAGCTTATTCAATGATTTCATTCATTTACTAATTGTGGGACCTTGCTGTGTACAAATTGGCTGCCGTGGTTACTTACATAAAAACAGTAACAAAACTTTAAAAGTAATCTATTGGTGCATCCTGAGGACATGTTAAGGTGCTACTTAAATGCAAGTTCTCAAGTTCTTTCTTACATATAAACCACCTGAACCTGTTAATTAGGATGAATCTTATAAGTTATTTCCAGCTATCCATTATATTTCCCCTTACCCATTTTCTCCTTTCCCCTCTTCTCCTGAAGGCAGTGACTCTTTATTGCAGTAAAGTTTCACAGGCACTGCTTGCTATCTGGTACCTTTCTCAAGTGGCCATTACTAATGAGTGAGCCTTGACAGTAAGCGTTAGCAATCTATTTGACCGTGGGGATTATTAGAACCAAGCCTAATGCTGTCCTCACGGGGTGTCCACACATGAACTTCCATCGGCATCGCTGCACAGCAAACCATAGCTGATTACCCTCACCCTAATCCAGAGTCACTGAGGCAAATTATAATGCCCCTACTCCCACCTGATTGACATCAACTAACTCAGCACAGTTCGTGAATTGAATCTGGGACATTCCTGTTCTGTACTCACTGGATAAACTCACTGAACCATTCTTACTATAATAAAATGCCATAGGAATGGATGATGCTTTTATTGAATTACATATATTGTGAAATACGTACTGTATTCAATTTAATTCTGTCCAATTTCAGATAACAATCCTAATGGTTACAAACTTGTGGTTTGACAAACCATTTTCTCAGGCTGTATGGGAGGCAGAAATGCAGAGCCCCAGAACAACTGAAAACTGAGTTTATGTGCAACGAAAGTGAATTAAAAAAATAAACTGCAAAACATCAGTTCTCTCTCCTCCTTTAACATGCTCCTTAAAACCTACCTCTTTGACCAAGCTTTTGGTCACCTGTCCTAATACCTCCTTATGTGGCACGATGTCAAATTTTGTTTGATAACGGTCCTGTGAAGCGCCTTGAGATGTTTTACTACGTTAAAGGCGCTATATAAATGCAAGTTGTTGTTGTTGTAGTAGTAGTAGTAGTAGTAGATGCAAGCAACATTTTTGTTTGTGGGAGGAGGAAGAGAAGGAGAAGGAGGAGGCGTAAAGGTGGGAGGGGGCAGAAATTGGTGTCCAGAATTAGTAATACATTTTGAACACACAAGATTCAACTTGTGCAGGTGTAGGTGAAAAAAATTTCATGTGCAGGTGAACAAACTAATGAGCTTATCCTTTATCTCCTCCTTTCCCTCCTTCTTGTGGTCATCAGGACCAAATGATGTCACGCTCGAACGTACAGATGCAGAAATGTTACTTGGAGGTTGACTGAGCATGAAGAGCCTTCAAAGTGTGATTCACATACATCTCAGTGACTATCCCTCAGCATTTAATACCGAAAAGCTGTATGGAAGATCTGTTTGCAGCTTATATTCTCAGGGATGCTCAAGCTGACAACCCAAGATACTGAAGGCATAGCAATGCAAGAGAAGTAAGGCAAGTCGCTCCTGAGCTAACACGTTCTCTGAATCTACTCAGTTATTAAGATGTCAGTGTTAGGAAGTGAGCTGAGCCTTGGAAGCAATACAGCTCAGTCATATGATCAATATTACTGTTATATACTGAACAGCATGTTTCCAGAGGAATAAAGTGATTTGTCACTAGAAATAGAATGAGAAGATGCACTGACCTGAAAGTCTTTTCTCCCTTGTATTTTTCCAGATTATATCCCATGCTTTGTTGGTAGAATCCTTAATGTGTTCGCTGAAGGAGCGTCTTAACGGGGATTTGGAATGATGAGCCATTCCTTGCATGTCACTCTGCTGAATTCCACACACACAGAAAGCGTTTCTATTCCATTAAAGATCTAGATGATAGAGAGAGAGAAACTCCTCTAAAGACAGCAGATGCATAATCTGCAGCCTGCAAAAAAAGAGCCAGTTTGGAACAAACAGACTGGGTCAAACCATTTCCTGATGTGGAGAGAAGTTGTTAGTAATCTGCTGACACCCTTCTCCAGAAACCTCCCCTCCAGTGCTTTGGGGTCAAGCCAGACTGGAAAGGAAACAGCAGTCCATTGGGGTGCCCCCTCCTCTACTCTCACAACTAAACACAGCCTTGCAACGCAGCTGCCACTTACTACACACTTGCATGAGAGTCAGACTTTCAAAAAAAAAGTTACAAAAGACAAACATTTAGACAAGCAGGGCTTTAATAAGTCTAAAAACTGTTTCAAACAGTTTTTCATAAAGCTTCCCATTGACATGGGACAGGAGTTCTGCTTTTTACACAGCTGACCCATTTCAGTATTTTTTTTAAACACGAAGATGAGTTCATAGTTACCATAATTTCTGGAGTAGAAGTAGTGTAATTTTGAAAATCTAACATTTGAGGAGAAAAAGTATATTTTAGAACATTCACAGTCAAATAATATGTTGCTTTTCAGCTTCAAAGATACATTTAAAAGTTTATTTGACGCTTCACTTCAAAAGTTGTAGTCATCAAATTTACGTCTCAAAACTTTTTAAAAATTATTCATTCATGGGATGTGAGCGTCGCTGGCAAGGCCAGCATTAATGGTCTTATGGACTTATTTATTGCCCATCCCTAATTGCCCTTGAGAAGGTGGTGATGAGCCGCCTTCTTGAACCGCTGCAGTCCCTGTGGTGAAGGTTCTCTCACAGTGCTGTTAGGAAGGGAGTTCCAGGATTTTGACCCAGCGATGATGAAGGAACGGCAAAATATTTCCAAGTCGAGATGGTGGATGAGGTGCCAATCAAGCAGGCTGCTTTGTCCTGGAAGGTGTCGAGCTTCTTAAGTGTTATTGGAGCTGCACTCATCCAGGTAAGTGGAGAGTATTCCATCACATTCCTGACTTGTGCCTTGTAGATGGTGGAAAGGCTTTGGGGAGTCAGGAGGTGAGTCACTCGCTGCAGAACACGTAGCCTCTGACCTGCTCTTGTAGCCACAGTATTTATGTGGCTGGTCCAGTTAAGTCTTTGGTCAATGGTGACCCCCAGGATGTTGATGGTGGGGGATTTGGTGATGGTAATGCTGTTGAATGTCAAGGGGAGGTGGTTAGACGCTCTCTTGTTGGAAATGGTCATTGCCTGGCACTTATCTGGCGCGAATGTTACTTGCCACTTATCACCCCAAGCCTGGATGTTGTCCAGGTCTTGCTGCATGCGGGCATGGACTGCTTCATTATCTGAGGGGTTGCGAATGGAATTGAACACTGTGCAATCATCAGCGAACATCCCCATTTCTGACCTTATGATGGAGGGAAGGTCATTGATGAAGCAGCTGAAGATGGTTGGGCCTAGGACACTGCCCTGGGGAACTCCTGCAGCAATGTCCTGGGACTGAGATGATTGGCGTCCAACAACCACTACCATCTTCCTTTGTGCTAGGTATGACTCCAGCCACTGGAGAGTTTTCCCCCTGATTCCCGTTGACTTCTATTTTACTAGGGCTCCTTGGTGCCACAATCAGTCAAATGCTGCCTTGATGTCAAGGGCAGTCACTCTCACCTCACCCCTGGAATTCAACTCTTTTATCCATGTTTGGACCAAGGCTGTAATGAGGTCTGGAGCCGAGTGGTCCTGGCGGAACCCAAACTGAGCATCGGTGAGCAGGTTATTGGTGAGTAAGTGCCACTTGATAGCAATGTTGATGACATCTTCCATCACTTTGCTGATGATTGAGATAGACTGATGGGGCGGTAATTGGCCGGATTGGATTTATCCTGCTTTTTGTGGACAGGACATACCTAGGCAATCTTCCACATTGTCGGTTAGATGCCAGTGTTGTAGCAGTACTGGAACAGCTTGGCTAGAGGCGCGGCTAGTTCTTGAGCACAAGTCTTCAGCACTACAGCCGCGATATTGTCGGGACCCTTAGCCTTTGCTGTATCCAGTGCACTCAGCCGTTTCTTGATATCACGTGGAGAGAATTGAATTGGCTGAAGACTGGCTCCTGTGATGGTGGGGATATCAGGAGGAGGCCGAGATAGATCATCTACTTGGCACTTCTGGCTGAAGATGGTTGCAAACGCTTCAGCCTTGTCTTTTGCACCCACGTGCTGGGCTCTTCCATCATTGAGGATTGTAAATATAAGCCTCACATCTTTAAAAGAAAGAAAGACTTGCATTTATGTTGTGCCTTTCATGACCTCAGGACATCCCAAAGCACTTTACAACCAATTAAGTACTTTTGAAGTGTAGTCACTGTTGTAATGTAGGAGATGCGGCAGCTAATATGTGCACAGCAAGGTCCCACAAATAGCAAAGTGATAATCATAGAATCATAGAATGATAATGGCACAGAAGGAGACAATTCAGCCCATTGTGTCTGTGCTGGCTCTTTGAATGAGCTGTCTATTTAGTCTCACTCCCCTGCTCTTTCCCAATAGCCCTGCAAATTTTCCCCCTTCAAGTATTTATCCAATTCTCCATAGAAAGTTATTATTGAATCTGCTTCCACTATCCTTTCAGGCAGTGCATTCCTGATCATAACAACTCGTTGCATAATTTTTTTTCCTCGTGTAGCCTCTGGTTCTTTTGCCAATTACCTTAAATCTGTGTCCTCTGGTTACTGACCCTTCTGCTACTGGAAACAGTTTCACTTTATTTGCTCTATCAAAACCATTCATGATTTTGAACACCTCTATCAAATCTCCCCTTAACCTTCTCTGCTCTAAGGAGAACAATCCCAGTTTCCCTAATCTCTCCATGCAATTGAAATCTTTCATCCCTGGTACCATTCTAATAAATCTCTTCTGCACCCTCTCTAAGGCCTTGACATCCTTCCAAAGTGTGGTGTCTAGAATTGGCCACAATACTTCAGCTGGGGCCTAAGTAGTGTTTTAGAAAGGTTCAGCAGAACTTCCTTGCTTTTGTACTCTATGCCTCTATTAATAAAACCAAAGATCCTGTATGTGTTTTTAACAGCCTTTTCAACTTGTCCTGCCGCCTTCAAAGATTTCTGTACGTACACCCCCAGGTCTCTCTGTTCCTGCACCCCCTTTAAAATTGTACCATTTAGTTTATATTGCCTCTCCTCATTCTTCTTACCAAAATGAATCAATTCACACTTTTCTGTGTTAAATTTCGTCTGCCATGTGCCTGCCTATTTCACCAGTCTGTCTATGTCCTCCTGAAGTCTGTTACTATCCTCCACATTGTTTACTATATTTCTGAGTTTTGTATCATCTGCAAACTTTGAAATTATGCCCTCCATACCCAAGTTCAGGTCATTAATACATACCAAAAAGAACAGTGGTCCCAACACCCATCCTGGGGAACACCACTGTGTACTTCCCTCCAGTCTGAAAAACAACTGTTCACCACTACTCTCTGCTTTCCGTCCCTTAGCCAATTTTGTGTTCACGCAGCCATTGCCCCTTTAATCCCATGGGCTTCAATTTTGCTAATAAGTGTATTATGTGGTACTTTATCAAAAGCCTTTTGATAGTCCATATACACAACATCAACAGCACTACCCTCATCAACCATTTCCATTACTTCATCAAAGATCTTAATCAAGTTAGTCAAATATAATTTGCCTTTAACAAATCCACGCTGGCTTTCATTTATTAACCCATATTTTGCCAAGTACCAATTAATTTTGTCCTGGATTATTGTCTCTAAAAGTTTCCCCACCACTGACATTAGGCTAACTGGCCTGTAGTTGCAGGCTTTATCCCTCTCCCATTTTTTGAACAAGGATGTAACATTTGCAATCCTCCAGTCCTCTGGCACTACTCCCATATCTAAGGAGGATTGGAAGATTGTGGCCAGAGTCTTCATAATTTCCACCCTTACTACCCTCAGTAACCTGGGATGCAACCCATCTGGACCGGGTGACTTTTCTACTTTGAGTACTGCCAATATTTTAAGTATCTCCTCTTTATCTATTTGTATCCTATCCAATTTCTGTACTACCTCCTCCTGTACTGTGACATTGGTAGTATCCTCTCCTTTAGTAATGCAGATACAAAGAACTTATTTAGGTACTTATCTAGTACCTCAGCCATGCCATCTGCCTCCACAAGAAGATTTCCTTTTTGGTCCTTAATCGGTCCCATCTTTCTTTAGACTACCCTTTTACT
Organism: Heptranchias perlo; assembly: GCF_035084215.1. NCBI lineage: Eukaryota > Metazoa > Chordata > Chondrichthyes > Hexanchiformes > Hexanchidae > Heptranchias > Heptranchias perlo. The sequence goes on from NC_090338.1 coordinate 22,705,844, forward strand.
ATTTATATGTTTATAAAAGACTTTTGGGCTCCCTTTTATGTTACCCACTAATTTATTCTCATATGCTCTCTTTGCCCCTCTTACTTTCTTTTTCAGTTCTCCTTTGTAGTTTTTGTATTCAGCTTGGATCTCTACTGAATTATGAACCTGACATTTATCGTAAGCTTCCTTTTTCTGTTTCATTTTAATCTCTGTTATCTTTAGTCATCTGGGGAGCTCTAGCTTTGGATGGCCTTCCTTTCCACCTCGTGGGAATGTGCCTAGTCTGTACCCGAACTATCTCCTCTTTGAAAGCCTCTCATTGCTCATTTACTGTTTTGCCTGTCAATCTTTGATTCTAATCCACCTGGGCCAGATCCCTTTTCAACTTACTGAAATTAGCCCTCCTCCAGTTGAGTATTTTCACATTTGGTTTTTCCTTGTCCTTTTCCATAACTTCTCTAAACCTACTGATATCATGACCAGACATCTTGTTTTAGTGATATTGGTTAGCGGATAAATATTGGCCAGAATACCGGGAGAACTCCCCTACTCTTATTCGAAATAGTGCCATGGGATGTTTTATGTTCATCTGAGTGGGCAGACAGGGCTTTGGTTTACTGTCTCATCCGACAGTCCAGCACTCCTTCAGTACTGTACTTCAGTACAGCCTAGATTTTGTGCTCAAGTCCGTGGAGTGAGGCTTAAACCCACAACCTTCTGACTCAAGCGTTAGGCATGATCTTATGTCTTCTAAATGAGGTGTGTGATGTATAGGGGCCTTATAAAGCCAGCAACTGTACAAGAACAGGTTCCCTGAGGTAACCCTCATCCTACTCTGGGTTAGAGCAAAAGCAAAACTCAGTGCCACATTATTGCCTTCACAACATGTAAAAAAAAGGCTTCCCAGACTGCTATGGACCACTGAACAACAGCATAAAACTAGCATTAAGGGGAAGCCCTTGTACAAGCAGAAAAGAACTGGATTGCCTCCTCATAAACAAAATAGTGTGACTAATCTGCTTCACACATGCATGGTACTATGAAAAGGGTGACAAGACAGACAGATTCCTGGCCCATGCATTGAAGTGCCAATAGACAAGTAGGACTATCCTGTCAATATACGCACACCGTGCTATTGCAACCTGTGATTCAAAGGCAGCAAATCATAAATTCATGAGATTTTGTAAGAATCTGCACAAATCCAATTCCTTGGCATCAGCAGAGACTTGCCTACCCCTGCTAAAGGAAAAGGGGAACAAAACAAACTAGGTGTCCCTGTTTCCCTGGAGAATGTATCCCAAGTAATGTGAGTCATACAGAGTGATAATACCGTAGCCCAGATGAGTGCTACCGAGAATTGTACAAAATGCTAGCCCCAACTCCCAACTGCTGGAAGTGCTCATACCCTGGGTGGCTAGTGCCATGACCCGTTCCTGAAAGTGTAGGACTGTCTGCAGTCAGTCTCTGGCTATATAATACTGGCACTGATGCCCAACCCCTGGCTATCATAACATTGACAAATGTGTATTTACTATCATTTACGAGAATTTAGTATACTTCATCTATATTTCGTTGCCTAATGCCATCTAATTTACTCTCATTATTTCTCTTTAATGTAGGCTTTTTTCTGGTTCTGTTAGTGTCACGACACAGAGTGTGCGAATCAGGCAGGTTCTCGATGTGGTTTCATTCTAACTAAGATCACCCAATGCAGCTGGTGTCAGATGAAATCAATGGAAGGGCAGCAAACTGCATTTGAGGATCAATATGTTGGATGATGCTAGCTTGCAGGCACGATTCCAATAGAGGAAGTTACCCATCTTGACTTGCCATTGCGAAGAGGGCATTGACTCAGGCTCAGATTCCTTGCATAGGAATGGTAGGGAGGACTGGAGTGGAAAATAATAAGAAAAGCCACTCAACCTGTTGTTGTGCACTTCCGAATGTCCAGTTGCAGGTGACATTTGCACAGGGCTGGAAGCAGGTTGTCCTTTTACTCAGGGAATAGCAGTGGCTCACTGGGATATGATCGCATCCAAAGAATGAGAGAAACGAAAAATAAAATTAGAAAATTGAGAAAGAAATGAAATAAAAAGCACAAATTATTCACTAACACAAATAACACAAGACAGAGCAGTTTGCTTGATCGATGCCCCTGCTACTGGACTCAATATCCACCCCCTACATCACCAGTGTACTGTGCCTATATGTATTGTCTACGGGATGCACTGTAGCAGTTCACCAAGGTTACGCAACAGCACCTCCCACCCCTGCAATGTCTACCACTAAGAAGGACAAGAGCAGCAATGTTGTGAGAACACCATCACTTCCAAGTTTTCCTCCAAGTCACCCGCCATGCTGATTTGGACCTGTATCGCCATTCCTTCATCATTCTTGGGTCGATATTCTGGAATTTCTTACCCAACACCAGTGTGGAAGCACCATCTCCACAAGGACTACAGTGTTTCTAAGAAAAAGCTAACCACCACCTTTTTAGGCCAACTAGGGATGGGCAATAAATGTGAACTTGCCAGTGTTGCCACATCCTGAGAATGAATAAAACAAGAGTGAATGGCATCAACTGACCAAGCTGACACTCTGGGTGATGGGAATTCAGATAATTGGATAAATAACACAGAAACTAAGCGATTTCCATTCATGTTAATTCAACTCCTTCATACTGGCGATTTTCCTGCCGCTACCACTGGCAATAGGCTCTGCCAGGGAGTGGGTCTTCACTGGAATTGTTCCCAGGCCACTTATATGGCCTGGGATAGCAAATTCAGGCTATCCTGGGCTGGACAGGAGCAGCACATTGCAGGTTGAACACCAGGGACGGGGTGGGGTGGGAAGGAAAATCTGCTTCTTCTGACTCTTCTATCTGACTATCGTCTGACTCATCAGAGGCCCCTCAGTATTCATAATTAAAGAGATAATTTGGAATAAGCCTAAGACTTGTCCAGAATCATGAAATAAACCACAGAGGTAAAACAATCAGGGGTCCTGTCCACATCCAGAATCTATTCAAGCTGAAGGCCCACTGTTACATTGCCTGGTTCACTTGTGCTCATCACATGCCTTTTTAATCAATCTTCTGATCATTGATGTGACTGGAGAAATTAATTGTCCATTCATAACTAAGCACAAGTTGGCTATTTTAACAGGAAAGTCACATAATTCTTCCTCCCTGGACTCAGTCATGACCAATCAGAATGCAATCCAATAAGACAATATCAACCATCCTACATAACATTTACAAATATATAAAAATGATAGACAGGAAAAGACCTATCTGTCCATCCAGCCTGTTCCACACAGTTGTGATGCCTTATGCATCACAATACATACACTCCCCAACAACCCGGAGCCATGTAATCTCATGGGAGAGATGAAAAACCAGATAAAAACAAGGAAACAAAAATGGAAAATTGTTTTCTGACCCCCTTAGGTGATCAAATCTAGTCCAGGAGATCACATTGTCGCTGATTTACGTTACAGGACATCTACTTCTTGTAGGGAGTGATCTTTGTCCCAGCCAGAAACAGGTACAGCTCTCATTTGAAGGAATACAGCGAATCATGTTCACCATACGAGCTGACAAACTGTCCCAAGGTCTGCCATTCTCTATTTGCTCAAAGAGAGCTTTTTTTTTGCATTTCAATGTCACAAGATATTTTTTCCTTAAAGTAATTCCCTGACCTTATTTATTGACACGAACATTTTAAACATCTGAAAGAAAGGGCTTGTGTTTATATGGTACTTTACCACACCACTGAGAAGCATCTTTAGCACTTCATATACAATTAACTACTTTGAAGTGTAGTGCTATTGTTATGTAAGTAAACATGCAGCTATTTTATGCACAGCAAGATCTCACAAACAACAATGAGATGAATGAACATTGAAGGGCTGACATTATGTAGGGATTCCCCAGTTATACATAGAAATATACAGGGGTCCTGCCAGTCTCCCACTGGAATTACAATGGAAGACAAATAGATCCCCTGTGGAATTTCAGACTCTTAATTTGTATTTTTGAGGACACTGATTGAGGGAGGAATGTTGGCCAAGAGAACTCTCTGTTCTTCTTCAAATAGTGCCACAGGATCTGACAAGTATTGGATTATTATATTCAAATTATGTACAGTCAATGGTGGATTCTGGTCTGGCTCAGAAACATTCTGAAGAATGTAAATTCCAATGAAATCAAAGAAACATAATTTAGTCTCACCTATAATAACATACATATTAGTCAGCAACATTTAAGTATATATGTGCAGTCGAAACAGGGGATTTTTGTTAACAGTAAGACAGTTCAGTGCTCAGAGAGATAGCCCACGTACTTAATAGTCACTTAGTTCAAGACCAAATCCATTTTTCCAACAGCAGTAAAAAATAGGATGTTCCTTCTCCCTGGCTGCCCCAAAGTAGTAGAAAATCACCGAGAGTAGCATCAGACATTGTTCCTAGTTCACAATTAAACTTTTCCACTATTTTTTCTGAACATTTTTCCATGCCATTTCCTGTCCAAACCCATAACTAAAACTCTACAAAACATGGACACACTTTTGTTTCTTTTACAATTTGCGTGGTAGTGAAAAAAATACAATCTGAGATTTTTTATCAGCCCTTTGAGTGTATGCCATGCAACACCATTTTAGAGTCGGGACATACAAGTCAGCCATTTTGGATTTGGGCCACTAATAACAGGACCTGAGATCCAGTTGATTTTGTGGTTCATTTCCCTTCCTATGCCCATCTAAAATACATTGTTGATGTAACATAAAGGCTTCTTGAAGATATGGCATTGTGCTGATTAGTATTGTGAACACAATAAAGTAGTTTGGAAAAGAAAGGCCTGCCTGTTTTCTCTCAATGTGACAACTGAATGTCTCTCCAATAGATTGTAGTAAGACACACACAAAAAATATCTGAGCACATGCCTGCTTTTCTTCTTTATAGACAGATTTACAGACAGTGAGAATGTAAAGTGTTTTACCTTAATTCATAGCCAGGCAGAGATTTGGCTCAACTAACTCACAGATTTTCTTTTTAGAGATAAAACAATTGAATTGAATAAAACAATTAAAGTTGTAAGGTTAGATAACTATTTGGAACAAAATCATTCAGAAACCCTGTATACATTATTCACTATAATCTAGCTACAGGTAGGAAGTTAAATAAAGTGCATGAAATGTCTATATTTTTTCTCTACAAAAAAAAAATTCTCCTCTTTTTCCCTCCTGCTGCCTCATCTTGTCATGCATTGTTACCATGCCAGAGGACTAGCTGACAAAACAGGTCGACATCAGTGTTACTTTTCAATGTTACTGGGTGACTTACCTATGCAGATTCACCCTTGCAGATTCAACCAACATCTAAAAACAGATGATCTGGTCATTATCACTTTGCTGTTTGTGGGAACTTGCTGTGCACAAATTGGCTGCTGTGTTTCCTACATTACAACAGTGACTACATGTCAAAACTACTTAATATGAAAGGCGCTATATAATTGCAAGTCTTTCTTTCATTTCATTTGTTCCCATTGAGGAATCGAAGATCTCCACTCAATGTCTTACTTAACAGATATTGCAGATTCTCCATTTGTGGAACTGAAGATACAAATTTACACCTCTGTGGCAAAACATGTTGGAACTTCATCGTGCCATTCCCACTTTCTAACTTTGTTAAAATGAATTTGAAAAAATACTTGCATCTATAGCAATAAAAAACATAGGAATGAAATGAACAGGGCTGAGGCAGAGAATGTGATTGTGCTCTCTGCTATAACTCTCTCCAAAGATTCATTGGAAAAACAAAATGCCTGTATATGTCTCAAGATGAGAGACCCTCCTTCCATGGCGTTGCAAGTCTGCTAGTTGTCCTTGTTGGAATTCTTGATGTCATTAATCTTTTTTGACATTTTGCCAAAGTGTGTCTTTTTTGTACCTGATTTTTTTTCAACCATTCGGCCATCGTTCCTCAATTGATTCGAACTATACTTTGGTTTGGCAGATTCATGATGCTGGAAAAAAAAGGGAAGCCCTTCTTCTCAATACTTACTTCATGATAAATTTAGCTTCAGTACAGTAAGTCTTGGTTTCCTGGTTTCCTTAAGCAAGGTTGCCATGTGGTGCAGCTTCACGCCAAACATTGGCCTGCTGTTGTTATGCTACAATATTAAGAGAGAGCGGCACGAGAGCAGACCCAGCCCAATTGAAAGGGAGCAGTGAGAGAGCGGACCCAGCCCAGTATAAAAGGAGCAGTGAGAGAGTGGACCTGGCCCAGTATAAAGGGAGCAGTGAGAGAGCGGACCTAGCCCAGTATAAAGGGAGCAGTGAGAGAACGGACCCAGCTCAGTATAAATGGAGCAGTGAGAGAGCGGACCCAGCCCAGTATAAAGGGAGCAGTGAAAGAACGGACCCTGCCCAGTATAAAGGGAGCGGTGAGAGAGCGAACCCAGCCCAGTAAAAAAGGGCGCGGTGAGAGAGCGGACCCAGCCCAGTATAAAGTGAGCGGTGAGAGAGCGGACCCAGCACAGTATAAAGGGAGCGGTGAGAGAGTGGACCCAGCCCAGTATAAAGGGAGCAGTGAGAGAGTGGACCCGGCCCAGTATAAAGGGAGTGGTGAGAGAGTGGACCTGGCCCAGTATAAAGGGAGCAGTGAGAGAGTGGACCTGGCCCAGTATAAAGGGAGCAGTGAGAGAGCGGACTCAGCCCTGTATAAAGGGAGCAGTGAGAGAGTGGACAGGGCCCAGTATAAAGGGAGCAGTGAGAGAGTGGACCCAGCCCAGTATAAAGGGAGCAGTGAGAGAGTGGACCTGGCCCAGTATAAAGGGAGCGGTGAGAGAGTGGACCCGGCCCAGTATAAAGGGAGCAGTGAGAGAGTGGACCTGGCCCAGTATAAAGGGAGCAGTGAGAGAGTGGACAGGGCCCAGTATAAAGGGAGCGGTGAGAGAGTGGACAGGGCCCAGTATAAAGGGAGCGGTGAGAGAGTGGACCCGGCCCAGTATAAAGGGAGCAGTGAGAGAGTGGACTCAGCCCAGTATAAAGGGAGTGGTGAGAGAGCGGACCCGGCCCAGTATAAAGGGAGCGGTGAGAGAGTGGACCCGGCCCAGTATAAAGGGAGCAGTGAGAGAGTGGACTCTGTCCAGTATAAAGGGAGTGGTGAGAGAGCGGACCCGGCCCAGTATAAAGGGAGCAGTGAGAGAGCGGACAGGGCCCATTATAAAGGGAGCGGTGAGAGAGTGGACTCAGCCCAGTATAAAAGGAGCAGTGAGAGAGCGGACCCAGCCCAGTATAAAGGGAGCAGTGAGAGAGTGGACACGGCCCAGTATAAAGGGAGTGGTGAGAGAGTGGACTCTGTCCAGTATAAAGGGAGCGGTGAGAGAGTGGACCTGGCCCAGTATAAAGGGAGCAGTGAGAGAGCGGACTCAGCCCAGTATAAAGGGAGCAGTGAGAGAGTGGACTCGGCCCAGTATAAAGGGAGCAGTGAGAGAGTGGACCTGGCCCAGTATAAAGGGAGCGGTGAGAGAGTGGACCCAGCCCAGTATAAAGGGAGCAGTCAGAGAATGGACCTGGCCCATTATAAAGGGAGCAGTGAGAGAGCGGACCCGGCCCAGTATAAAGGGAGCAGTGAGAGAGTGGACCTGGCCCAGTATAAAGGGAGCGGTGAGAGAGTGGACCCGGCCCAGTATAAAGGGAGTGGTGAGAGAGTGGACCTGGCCCAGTATAAAGGGAGCAGTGAGAGAGTGGACCTGGCCCAGTATAAAGTGAGCGGTGAGAGAGCGGACCCAGCACAGTATAAAGGGAGCGGTGAGAGAGTGGACCCAGCCCAGTATAAAGGGAGCAGTGAGAGAGTGGACCCGGCCCAGTATAAAGGGAGTGGTGAGAGAGTGGACCTGGCCCAGTATAAAGGGAGCAGTGAGAGAGTGGACCTGGCCCAGTATAAAGGGAGCAGTGAGAGAGCGGACTCAGCCCTGTATAAAGGGAGCAGTGAGAGAGTGGACAGGGCCCAGTATAAAGGGAGCAGTGAGAGAGTGGACCCAGCCCAGTATAAAGGGAGCAGTGAGAGAGTGGACCTGGCCCAGTATAAAGGGAGCGGTGAGAGAGTGGACCCGGCCCAGTATAAAGGGAGCAGTGAGAGAGTGGACCTGGCCCAGTATAAAGGGAGCAGTGAGAGAGTGGACAGGGCCCAGTATAAAGGGAGCGGTGAGAGAGTGGACAGGGCCCAGTATAAAGGGAGCGGTGAGAGAGTGGACCCGGCCCAGTATAAAGGGAGCAGTGAGAGAGTGGACTCAGCCCAGTATAAAGGGAGTGGTGAGAGAGTGGACCCGGCCCAGTATAAAGGGAGCGGTGAGAGAGTGGACCCGGCCCAGTATAAAGGGAGCAGTGAGAGAGTGGACTCAGCCCAGTATAAAGGGAGCGGTGAGAGAGTGGACCCGGCCCAGTATAAAGGGAGCGGTGAGAGAGTGGACCCGGCCCAGTATAAAGGGAGCAGTGAGAGAGTGGACTCTGTCCAGTATAAAGGGAGTGGTGAGAGAGCGGACCCGGCCCAGTATAAAGGGAGCAGTGAGAGAGCGGACAGGGCCCATTATAAAGGGAGCGGTGAGAGAGTGGACTCAGCCCAGTATAAAAGGAGCAGTGAGAGAGTGGACACGGCCCAGTATAAAGGGAGTGGTGAGAGAGTGGACTCTGTCCAGTATAAAGGGAGCGGTGAGAGAGTGGACCCAGCCCAGTATAAAGGGAGCAGTGAGAGAGTGGACACGGCCCAGTATAAAGGGAGTGGTGAGAGAGTGGACTCTGTCCAGTATAAAGGGAGCGGTGAGAGAGTGGACCTGGCCCAGTATAAAGGGAGCAGTGAGAGAGCGGACTCAGCCCAGTATAAAGGGAGCAGTGAGAGAGTGGACTCGGCCCAGTATAAAGGGAGCAGTGAGAGAGTGGACCTGGCCCAGTATAAAGGGAGCGGTGAGAGAGTGGACCCGGCCCAGTATAAAGGGAGCAGTCAGAGAATGGACCTGGCCCATTATAAAGGGAGCAGTGAGAGAGCGGACCCAGCCCAGTATAAAGGGAGCAGTGAGAGAGTGGACCTGGCCCAGTATAAAGGGAGCGGTGAGAGAGTGGACCCAGCCCAGTATAAAGGGAGCAGTCAGAGAATGGACCTGGCCCATTATAAAGGGAGCAGTGAGAGAGCGGACCCGGCCCAGTATAAAGGGAGCAGTGAGAGAGTGGACCTGGCCCAGTATAAAGGGAGCGGTGAGAGAGTGGACCTGGCCCAGTATAAAGGGAGCGGTGAGAGAGTGGACCCAGCCCAGTATAAAGGGAGCAGTCAGAGAGTGGACCTGGCCCAGTATAAAGGGAGCAGTGAGAGAGTGGACTCTGTCCAGTATAAAGGGAGCGGTGAGAGAGTCGACCCGGCCCAGTATAAAGGGAGCGGTGAGAGAGTGGACCCGGCCCAGTATAAAGGGAGCGGTGAGAGAGTCGACCCGGCCCAGTATAATGGGAGCAGTGAGAGAGTGGACCCGGCCCAGTATAAAGGGAGCGGTGAGAGAGTGGACCCGGCCCAGTATAAAGGGAGCAGTGAGAGAGCGGACTCAGCCCAGTATAAAGGGAGCGGTGAGAGAATGGACCTGGCCCAGTATAAAGGGAGCAGTGAGAGAGTGGACCCGGCCCAGTATAAAGGGAGCGGTGAGAGAGTGGACCCGGCCCAGTATAAAGGGAGCAGTGAGAGAGCGGACTCAGCCCAGTATAAAGGGAGCAGTGAGAGAGTGGACCCGGCCCAGTATAAAGGGAGCGGTGAGAGAGTGGACACGGCCCAGTATAAAGGGAGCAGTGAGAGAGTGGACCCGGCCCAGTATAAAGGGAGCGGTGAGAGAGTGGACCCGGCCCAGTATAAAGGGAGCAGTGAGAGAGTGGACTCTGTCCAGTATAAAGGGAGCAGTGAGAGAGTGGACTCTGTCCAGTATAAAGGGAGCGGTGAGAGAGTGGACCCGGCCCAGTATAAAGGGAGCAGTGAGAGAGTGGACTCTGTCCAGTATAAAGGGAGCAGTGAGAGAGTGGACTCTGTCCAGTATAAAGGGAGCGGTGAGAGAGTGGACCCAGCCCAGTATAAAGGGAGCAGTCAGAGAGTGGAACTGGCCCAGTATTAAGGGAGCAGTGAGGGAGTGGACCCGGCCCCTTATAAAGGGAGCGGTGAGAGAGTCGACCCGGCCCAGTATAAAGGGAGCGGTGAGAGAGCGGACCCGGCCCAGTATAAAGGGAGCGGTGAGAAAGTGGACCCGGCCCAGTATAAAGGGAGCGGTGAGAGAGTGGACCTGGCCCATTATAAAGTGAGCGGTGAGAGAGCGAACCCAGCCCAGTAAAAAAGGGCGCGGTGAGAGAGCGGACCCAGCCCAGTATAAAGTGAGCGGTGAGAGAGCGGACCCAGCACAGTATAAAGGGAGCGGTGAGAGAGTGGACCCAGCCCAGTATAAAGGGAGCAGTGAGAGAGTGGACCCGGCCCAGTATAAAGGGAGTGGTGAGAGAGTGGACCTGGCCCAGTATAAAGGGAGCAGTGAGAGAGTGGACCTGGCCCAGTATAAAGGGAGCAGTGAGAGAGCGGACACAGCCCTGTATAAAGGGAGCAGTGAGAGAGTGGACACGGCCCAGTATAAAGGGAGCAGTGAGAGAGTGGACCCAGCCCAGTATAAAGGGAGCGGTGAGAGAGTGGACCCGGCCCAGTATAAAGGGAGCGGTGAGAGAGTGGACTCAGCCCAGTATAAAGGGAGCGGTGAGAGAGTGGACCCGGCCCAGTATAAAGGGAGCGGTGAGAGAGTGGACCCGGCCCAGTATAAAGGGAGCGGTGAGAGAGCGAACCCAGCCCAGTAAAAAAGGGCGCGGTGAGAGAGCGGACCCAGCCCAGTATAAAGTGAGCGGTGAGAGAGCGGACCCAGCACAGTATAAAGGGAGCGGTGAGAGAGTGGACCCAGCCCAGTATAAAGGGAGCGGTGAGAGAGTGGACTCTGTCCAGTATAAAGGGAGCGGTGAGAGAGTGGACCTGGCCCAGTATAAAGGGAGCAGTGAGAGAGTGGACCTGGCCCAGTATAAAGGGAGCAGTGAGAGAGCGGACTCAGCCCTGTATAAAGGGAGCAGTGAGAGAGTGGACACGGCCCAGTATAAAGGGAGCAGTGAGAGAGTGGACCCAGCCCAGTATAAAGGGAGCGGTGAGAGAGTGGACACGGCCCAGTATAAAGGGAGCAGTGAGAGAGCGGACTCAGCCCTGTATAAAGGGAGCAGTGAGAGAGTGGACACGGCCCAGTATAAAGGGAGCAGTGAGAGAGCGGACTCAGCCCTGTATAAAGGGAGCAGTGAGAGAGTGGACACGGCCCAGTATAAAGGGAGCAGTGAGAGAGTGGACCCAGCCCAGTATAAAGGGAGCAGTGAGAGATTGGACAGGGCCCAGTATAAAGGGAGCGGTGAGAGAGTGGACCCGGCCCAGTATAAAGGGAGCAGTGAGAGAGTGGACTCAGCCCAGTATAAAGGGAGCAGTGAGAGAGTGGACCCGGCCCAGTATAAAGGGAGCAGTGAGAGAGTGGACAGGGCCCAGTATAAAGGGAGCAGTGAGAGAGTGGACCCGGCCCAGTATAAAGGGAGCAGTGAGAGAGTGGACCTGGCCCAGTATAAAGGGAGCGGTGAGAGAGTGGACCCGGCCCAGTATAAAGGGAGCAGTGAGAGAGTGGACTCAGCCCAGTATAAAGGGAGTGGTGAGAGAGCGGACCCGGCCCAGTATAAAGGGAGCGGTGAGAGAGTGGACCCGGCCCAGTATAAAGGGAGCAGTGAGAGAGTGGACTCTGTCCAGTATAAAGGGAGTGGTGAGAGAGCGGACCCGGCCCAGTATAAAGGGAGCAGTGAGAGAGCGGACAGGGCCCATTATAAAGGGAGCGGTGAGAGAGTGGACTCAGCCCAGTATAAAAGGAGCAGTGAGAGAGCGGACCCAGCCCAGTATAAAGGGAGCAGTGAGAGAGTGGACACGGCCCAGTATAAAGGGAGTGGTGAGAGAGTGGACTCTGTCCAGTATAAAGGGAGCGGTGAGAGAGTGGACCTGGCCCAGTATAAAGGGAGCAGTGAGAGAGTGGACCTGGCCCAGTATAAAGGGAGCAGTGAGAGAGCGGACTCAGCCCAGTATAAAGGGAGCAGTGAGAGAGTGGACCTGGCCCAGTATAAAGGGAGCGGTGAGAGAGTGGACCCAGCCCAGTATAAAGGGAGCAGTCAGAGAATGGACCTGGCCCATTATAAAGGGAGCAGTGAGAGAGCGGACCCGGCCCAGTATAAAGGGAGCGGTGAGAGAGTGGACCCGGCCCAGTATAAAGGGAGCGGTGAGAGAGTGGACCTGGCCCAGTATAAAGGGAGCAGTGAGAGAGTGGACACGGCCCAGTATAAAGGGAGCAGTGAGAGAGTGGACCTGGCCCAGTATAAAGGGAGTGGTGAGAGAGCGGACCCGGCCCAGTATAAAGGGAGCAGTGAGAGAGCGGACAGGGCCCATTATAAAGGGAGCGGTGAGAGAGTGGACTCAGCCCAGTATAAAAGGAGCAGTGAGAGAGCGGACCCAGCCCAGTATAAAGGGAGCAGTGAGAGAGTGGACACGGCCCAGTATAAAGGGAGTGGTGAGAGAGTGGACTCTGTCCAGTATAAAGGGAGCGGTGAGAGAGTGGACCTGGCCCAGTATAAAGGGAGCAGTGAGAGAGTGGACCTGGCCCAGTATAAAGGGATAAGTGAGAGAGCGGACTCAGCCCAGTATAAAGGGAGCAGTGAGAGAGTGGACTCGGCCCAGTAGAAAGGGAGCAGTGAGAGAGTGGACCTGGCCCAGTATAAAGGGAGCGGTGAGAGAGTGGACCCAGCCCAGTATAAAGGGAGCAGTCAGAGAATGGACCTGGCCCATTATAAAGGGAACAGTGAGAGAGCGGACCCGGCCCAGTATAAAGGGAGCAGTCAGAGAATGGACCTGGCCCAGTATAAAGGGAGCAGTGAGAGAGTGGACTCTGTCCAGTATAAAGGGAGCGGTGAGAGAGTGGACCCGGCCCCGTATAAAGGGAGCGGTGAGAGAGTCGACCCGGCCCAGTATAAAGGGAGCGGTGAGAGAGTGGACCCGCCCAGTATAAAGGGAGCAGTCAGAGAGTGGACCTGGCCCAGTATAAAGGGAGCAGTGAGAGAGTGGACTCTGTCCAGTATAAAGGGAGCAGTGAGAGAGTGGACCCGGCCCCGTATAAAGGGAGCGGTGAGAGAGTCGACCCGGCCCAGTATAAAGGGAGCGGTGAGAGAGTGGACCCGGCCCAGTATAAAGGGAGCGGTGAGAGAGTCGACCCGGCCCAGTATAATGGGAGCGGTGAGAGAGTGGACCCGGCCCAGTATAAAGGGAGCAGTGAGAGAGTGGACCCGGCCCAGTATAAAGGGAGCGGTGAGAGAGTGGACCTGGCCCAGTATAAAGGGAGCAGTGAGAGAGCGGACTCAGCCCAGTATAAAGGGAGCGGTGAGAGAGTGGACACGGCCCAGTATAAAGGGAGCAGTGAGAGAGTGGACTCTGTCCAGTATAAAGGGAGCGGTGAGAGAGTGGACCTGGCCCAGTATAAAGGGAGCAGTGAGAGAGTGGACCTGGCCCAGTATAAAGGGAGCAGTGAGAGAGCGGACTCAGCCCAGTATAAAGGGAGCAGTGAGAGAGTGGACCCGGCCCAGTATAAAGGGAGCGGTGAGAGAGTCGACCCGGCCCAGTATAAAGGGAGCGGTGAGAGAGTGGACCTGGCCCAGTATAAAGGGAGCAGTGAGAGAGCGGACTCAGCCCAGTATAAAGGGAGCAGTGAGAGAGTGGACCCGGCCCAGTATAAAGGGAGCGGTGAGAGAGTCGACCCGGCCCAGTATAAAGGGAGCGGTGAGAGAGCGGACTCAGCCCAGTATAAAGGGAGCAGTGAGAGAGTGGACCCGGCCCAGTATAAAGGGAGCAGTGAGAGAGTGGACCCAGCCCAGTATAAAGGGAGCAGTCAGAGAGTGGACCTGGCCCAGTATAAAGGGAGCAGTGAGGGAGTGGACCCGGCCCCGTATAAAGGGAGCGGTGAGAGAGTCGACCCGGCCCAGTATAAAGGGAGCGGTGAGAGAGCGGACCCGGCCCAGTATAAAGGGAGCGGTGAGAGAGTGGACCCGGCCCAGTATAAAGGGAGCGGTGAGAGAGCGAACCCAGCCCAGTAAAAAAGGGCGCGGTGAGAGAGCGGACCCAGCCCAGTATAAAGTGAGCGGTGAGAGAGCGGACCCAGCACAGTATAAAGGGAGCGGTGAGAGAGTGGACCCAGCCCAGTATAAAGGGAGCAGTGAGAGAGTGGACTCTGTCCAGTATAAAGGGAGCGGTGAGAGAGTGGACCCAGCCCAGTATAAAGGGAGCAGTCAGAGAGTGGACCTGGCCCAGTATAAAGGGAGCAGTGAGGGAGTGGACCCGGCCCCGTATAAAGGGAGCGGTGAGAGAGTCGACCCGGCCCAGTATAAAGGGAGCGGTGAGAGAGCGGACCCGGCCCAGTATAAAGGGAGCGGTGAGAGAGCGAACCCAGCCCAGTAAAAAAGGGCGCGGTGAGAGAGCGGACCCAGCCCAGTATAAAGTGAGCGGTGAGAGAGCGGACCCAGCACAGTATAAAGGGAGCGGTGAGAGAGTGGACCCAGCCCAGTATAAAGGGAGCAGTGAGAGAGTGGACCCGGCCCAGTATAAAGGGAGCAGTGAGAGAGTGGACCCAGCCCAGTATAAAGGGAGCAGTGAGAGAGTGGACCCGGCCCAGTATAAAGGGAGCGGTGAGAGAGTGGACCCAGCCCAGTATAAAGGGAGCAGTGAGAGAGTGGACCCGGCCCAGTATAAAGGGAGCGTTGAGAGAGTGGACACGGCCCAGTATAAAGTGAGCGGTGAGAGAGTGGACACGGCCCAGTATAAAGGGAGTGGTGAGAGAGTGGACCTGGCCCAGTATAAAGGGAGCAGTGAGAGAGTGGACCTGGCCCAGTATAAAGGGAGCAGTGAGAGAGCGGACTCAGCCCTGTATAAAGGGAGCAGTGAGAGAGTGGACACGGCCCAGTATAAAGGGAGCAGTGAGAGAGTGGACCCAGCCCAGTATAAAGGGAGCGGTGAGAGAGTGGACAGGGCCCAGTATAAAGGGAGCGGTGAGAGAGTGGACCCGGCCCAGTATAAAGGGAGCAGTGAGAGAGTGGACCTGGCCCAGTATAAAGGGAGCAGTGAGAGAGTGGACAGGGCCCAGTATAAAGGGAGCGGTGAGAGAGTGGACCTGGCCCAGTATAAAGGGAGCAGTGAGAGAGTGGACCTGGCCCAGTATAAAGGGAGCAGTGAGAGAGTGGACCCGGCCCAGTATAAAGGGAGCAGTGAGAGAGTGGACCTGGCCCAGTATAAAGGGAGCGGTGAGAGAGTGGACCCGGCCCAGTATAAAGGGAGCAGTGAGAGAGTGGACCTGGCCCAGTATAAAGGGAGCAGTGAGAGAGTGGACAGGGCCCAGTATAAAGGGAGCGGTGAGAGAGTGGACAGGGCCCAGTATAAAGGGAGTGGTGAGAGAGCGGACCCGGCCCAGTATAAAGGGAGCGGTGAGAGAGTGGACTCAGCCCAGTATAAAGGGAGTGGTGAGAGAGCGGACCCGGCCCAGTATAAAGGGAGCGGTGAGAGAGTGGACCCGGCCCAGTATAAAGGGAGCAGTGAGAGAGTGGACCTGGCCCAGTATAAAGGGAGCAGTGAGAGAGTGGACAGGGCCCAGTATAAAGGGAGCGGTGAGAGAGTGGACAGGGCCCAGTATAAAGGGAGTGGTGAGAGAGCGGACCCGGCCCAGTATAAAGGGAGCGGTGAGAGAGTGGACTCAGCCCAGTATAAAGGGAGTGGTGAGAGAGCGGACCCGGCCCAGTATAAAGGGAGCGGTGAGAGAGTGGACTCTGTCCAGTATAAAGGGAGTGGTGAGAGAGCGGACCCGGCCCAGTATAAAGGGAGCAGTGAGAGAGCGGACAGGGCCCATTATAAAGGGAGCGGTGAGAGAGTGGACTCAGCCCAGTATAAAAGGAGCAGTGAGAGAGCGGACCCAGCCCAGTATAAAGGGAGCAGTGAGAGAGTGGACTCTGTCCAGTATAAAGGGAGCGGTGAGAGAGTGGACCTGGCCCAGTATAAAGGGAGCAGTGAGAGAGCGGACTCAGCCCAGTATAAAGGGAGCAGTGAGAGAGTGGACTCGGCCCAGTATAAAGGGAGCAGTGAGAGAGTGGACCTGGCCCAGTATAAAGGGAGCAGTGAGAGAGTGGACTCGGCCCAGTATAAAGGGAGCAGTGAGAGAGTGGACCTGGCCCAGTATAAAGGGAGCAGTGAGAGAGTGGACCCAGCCCAGTATAAAGGGAGCAGTGAGAGAGTGGACCTGGCCCAGTATAAAGGGAGCGGTGAGAGAGTGGACCCAGCCCAGTATAAAGGGAGCAGTCAGAGAATGGACCTGGCCCATTATAAAGGGAGCAGTGAGAGAGCGGACCCGGCCCAGTATAAAGGGAGCGGTGAGAGAGTGGACCCGGCCCCGTATAAAGGGAGCGGTGAGAGAGTCGACCCGGCCCAGTATAAAGGGAGCGGTGAGAGAGTCGACCCGGCCCAGTATAAAGGGAGCAGTGAGAGAGTCGACCCGGCCCAGTATAAAGGGAGCGGTGAGAGAGTGGACCCGGCCCCGTATAAAGGGAGCGGTGAGAGAGTCGACCCGGCCCAGTATAAAGGGAGCGGTGAGAGAGTGGACCCGCCCAGTATAAAGGGAGCAGTCAGAGAGTGTACCTGGCCCAGTATAAAGGGAGCGGTGAGAGAGTGGACCCAGCCCAGTATAAAGGGAGCAGTGAGAGAGTGGACCTGGCCCAGTATAAAGGGAGCAGTGAGAGAGTGGACTCTGTCCAGTATAAAGGGAGCAGTGAGAGAGTGGACCTGGCCCAGTATAAAGGGAGCAGTGAGAGAGTGGACCCAGCCCCGTATAAAGGGAGCGGTGAGAGAGCGGACCCGGCCCCGTATAAAGGGAGCGGTGAGAGAGTCGACCCGGCCCAGTATAAAGGGAGCGGTGAGAGAGCGGACCCGGCCCAGTATAAAGGGAGCAGTGAGAGAGTGGACCCGGCCCAGTATAATGGGAGCAGTGAGAGAGTGGACACGGCCCAGTATAAAGGGAGCAGTGAGAGAGTGGACACGGCCCAGTATAAAGGGAGCGGTGAGAGAGTGGACCCGGCCCAGTATAAAGGGAGCAGTGAGAGAGTGGACTCTGTCCAGTATAAAGGGAGCAGTGAGAGAGTGGACCCGGCCCCGTATAAAGGGAGCGGTGAGAGAGTCGACCCGGCCCAGTATAAAGGGAGCGGTGAGAGAGTCGACCCGGCCCAGTATAAAGGGAGCAGTGAGAGAGTCGACCCGGCCCAGTATAAAGGGAGCGGTGAGAGAGTGGACCCGGCCCAGTATAAAGGGAGCAGTGAGAGAGTCGACCCGGCCCAGTATAAAGGGAGCGGTGAGAGAGTGGACCCGGCCCAGTATAAAGGGAGCGGTGAGAGAGTGGACCCGGCCCCGTATAAAGGGAGCGGTGAGAGAGTGGACCCGGCCCAGTATAAAGGGAGCAGTGAGAGAGTGGACCCAGCCCAGTATAAAGGGAGCAGTGAGAGAGTGGACCCGGCCCAGTATAAAGGGAGCGGTGAGAGAGCGGACAGGCCCAGTATAAAGGGAGCGGTGAGAAAGTGGACCCGGCCCAGTATAAAGGGAGCAGTGAGAGAGCGGACAGGCCCAGTATAAAGGGAGCGGTGAGAGAGCGGACAGGCCCAGTATAAAGGGAGCAGTGAGAGAGTCGACCCGGCCCAGTATGAAGGGAGCGGTGAGAGAGTGGACTCTGTCCAGTATAAAGGGAGCGGTGAGAGAGTCGACCCGGCCCAGTATGAAGGGAGCGGTGAGAGAGTGGACTCTGTCCAGTTTAAAGGGTAGTCATGATGTGGAGATGCCGGTGATGGACTGGGGTTGACAATTGTAAACAATTTTACAACACCAAGTTATAGTCCAGCAATTTTATTTTAAATTGGAAAGCTTGTGAATTTAAAATAAAATTGCTGGACTATAACTTGGTGTTGTAAAATTGTTTACAAGTATAAAGGGAGCAGTGAGGGAGTGGACTCTGTCCTGTATAAAGGGAGCGGTGAGAGAGTGGACCCGGCCCAGTATAAAGGGAGCGGGTAGAGAGTCGACCCGGCCCAGTATAAAGGGAGCAGTGAGAGAGTCGACCCGGCCCAGTATAAAGGGAGCAGTGAGGGAGTGGACTCTGTCCAGTATAAAGGGAGCGGTGAGAGAGTGGACTCTGTCCAGTATAATGGGAGCGGTGAGAGAGTGGACTCTGTCCGGTATAAAGGGAGTGGTGCGAGAGTGGACTCTGTCCAGTATAAAGAGGGAGTAATGAGAGAGCGGACCCGGCCCAGTATAACGGGAGCAGTGAGAGAGTGGACCCGGCCCAGTATAAAGGGAACTGTGACAGGACCTGGCCCAGTACAAAGTGAGCGGTGAGAGAGTGGACTCTGTCCGGTATAAAGGGAGTGGTGAGAGAGTGGACTCTGTCCAGTATAAAGGGAGCGGTGAGAGAGTGGACCCGGCCCAGTATAAAGGGAGCGGTGAGAGAGTGGACTCTGTCCAGTATAAAGGGAGCGGTGAGAGAGTGGACAGGGCCCAGTATAAAGGGAGCGGTGAGAGAGCGGACACGGCCCAGTATAAAGGGAGCGGTGAGAGAGTGGACCCGGCCCAGTATAAAGGGAGCGGTGAGAGAGTGGACTCTGTCCAGTATAAAGGGAGCGGTGAGAGAGTGGACCTGGCCCAGTATAAAGGGAGCGGTGAGAGAGTGGACCTGGCCCAGTATAAAGGGAGCAGTCAGAGAGTGGACCCGGCCTAGTATAAAGGGAGCAGTGAGAGAGTGGACCTGGCCCAGTATAAAGGGAGCGGTGAGAGAGTGGACCCGGCCTAGTATAAAGGGAGCAGTGAGAGAGTGGACCCGGCCTAGTATAAAGGGAGCGGTGAGAGAGTGGACCCGGCCTAGTATAAAGGGAGCGGTGAGAGAGTGGACCCGGCCCAGTATAAATGGAGCAGTGAGAGAGTGGACAGGGCCCAGTATAAAGGGAGCGGTGAGAGAGTGGACCCGGCCCAGTATAAAGGGAGTGGTGAGAGAGTGGACCCGGCCTAGTATAAAGGGAGTGGTGAGAGAGTGGACCCGGCCCAGTGTAAAGGGAGCAGTCAGAGAGTGGACTCTGTCCAGTATAAAGGGAGCGGTGAGAGAGTGGACCCGGCCCCGTATAAAGGGAGCGGTGAGAGAGTGGACTCTGTCCAGTATAAAGGGAGCGGTGAGAGAGTGGACTCTGTCCAGTATAAAGGGAGCGGTGAGAGAGTGGACTCTGTCCAGTATAAAGGGAGCAGTGAGAGAGTGGACCCAGCCCAGTATAACGGGAACTGTGACAGGACCTGGCCCAGTATAAAGGGAGCGTTAGTGTTTTTAATGGCTAGTGTTAACTAAACAGTAAATTGTCTTAAATTTAAACAAGCAGTTTGAATAACTGTTAGCTAACATGGCAGGACAGCTGGGGCCCATTGCATGCACATCCTGTGCCATGTGGAAACTCCAGAACACTTTGTGTGTCCTGGAAGATCACATGTTCAGGAAGTGCCGCCAACTGCTCGAGCTCAGAGTTTCTGAGCTTGAGTGGTGGCTGGCGTCACTACAGTGCATATGAGAAGCTGAAAGTTTTGTGGATAGCGCACTTCAGGAGGTGGTTACCCTGCAGCTACAGAGTGTTCAGGCGGAGAAGGAATGGGTGACCACCAGACAGACTAGGAGGAACAGGCAGGCAGTGCAGGAGCCCCCTGGGAGTGTGGCGCTCGCAAACCGCTATTCAGTGTTGAATACCAGTGAGGGTGTTGACACCTTGGGGGAGTTCAGGAACAAATCCACGGTACCATGGGAAACTCGGCTGCACAAGGGAGCAAAAGAAATGCAGTTGTTATATGGAATTCAAAGTCAGGGGGATAGACAGGCATTTCTGTAACTGCCAACATGTAGTGAGTCCCACATGGTGTGTTGCCTCCCTGGTGCCAGGGTAAAGAACATGACTGAGGGGGTGCAGAATATTTTGAGGGGTTAAGGGGAGCAGCGGTCCATGTGGGACCCAATGACATAGGAAGAAAAAGAGTCGAGGTCCTGCAGTCAGAGTTTCAGGAGCTAGGGAGGAAGTTAAAAAGCAGGACCTCAAACGCGGTAATGTCTAGATTACTCCCAGTGCCACGTGCTAGTGAGTATAGGAATAGGGGGATAAGACAGGTTAATGTGTGGCTGGAAAAATGGTAAGGAGGGATGGCTTCAGATTCCTGGAACATTGGGACCAGTTCTGGGGAAGGAAGGATCTGTTCAAGATGGACAGGTTGCACCTCAACAGAGCTGGGACCAATGTCCTCATGGGGAGGTTTACTAATGCTGTGGGGGAGAGTTTAAACAAATTTGGCAGGGAGATGGGCACCAGGATGAAACATTAGAGAGGAGAAACAAGATGCGTTTGGATTGCATGTGTGTAAATGCACAGAGCGTGGTAAACAAGGTTGGAGAGCTGCGGGCACAAGTCACCACATGGGACTATGATATAGTGGCAATAACAGAGACCTGGGTCAAGGAAGGGGGGGATGGGGACTTAATATTCCTGGCTGCAAGGTATTCAGGAAAGATAGGGAAGGAAAGAAAGGGGGGGGGGGGATGGCAATATTGATCAAAGAAACGATTATAGCACTTCAATTATCTCAATATAGACTGAGGCAGTAACAGTGTAAAGGACAAAGAGGAGAAATTCCTGAAATGTGTTCAAGAGAACTTTCTTGGGCAGTCTGTTTCCAGCCCAATGAGGAAGGAATCATTGCTGGATTTAGTTCTGGTGAATGAAGTGGGGCAAGTGGAGCATGTTTCAGTGGGGGAGCATTTGGTGAATACAGTAATCATAATATCATTAGGTTTACAATAGTTATGGAAAAGGACAAGGAACAATCAAATGTGAAAATACTTAACTGGAGGAGGGCCAATTTCAGTGAGTTAAAAAGGGATAGGGCCCAGGTGGATTGGAATCAAAAACTGGTAGGCAAAACGGTAATCAAACAATGGGAGGTCTTCAAGTTGGAGATGGTTCGGGTACAGAGTAGAGACCTCCCTACGAGGCGGAAAGGAAGGGCATCCAAAGCTACAGCTCCCTGGATGACTAAAGATATAAAGATTAAAATGAAACAGAAAAAGGAGGCTTATCACAAATGTAAGGTTCATAATACAGTAGAGAACCAGGCTGAATACGGACAGTGCAGAGGAGATCTAAAAATGGAATAAGAGGGGAACAAGAGAGAGTACGAGAATAGATTAGTGGCTAACATAAAAGGGAACCCAAAAGTCTTTTATAAACGTACAAATGGTAAAAGGGTAGTCAAAGGAAGGGTGGGACCAATTAGGGACAAAAAAGATCTTCTTGTGGGAGGCAGGGGGCACGGCTGAGGTACTAAATGAATACTTCACATCCATCTTCACTAGAGACGTGGATGCTGCTATTGTAGTAGTAAAGGAGGAGGTAGTATATTGGATAGGATAAAAATAGATAAAGACGAGTACTTAAAAGATTGGCAGTACTCGAAGTAGAAAAGTCACCCAGTCCAGATGGGATACATCCTAGGTTACTGAGGGAAGGAAGGGTGGAAATTGCGGAGGCTCTGACCACAGTCTTCTAATCCTCCTTAGATATGGGGATGGTGCCAGAGGACTGGAGGATTGCAAATGTTACACCCCTGTTCAAAAAAGGGCAGACTGATAAACCCGGCAATTACAGGCCAGTCAGCCTAATGAGGGTAGTGGGGAAACTTTTGGAGACAATAATCCGGGACAAAATTAATTGGCAGTTAGAAAAGTATGGGTTAATAAATGAAAGCCTGCACGGCTTTGTTAAAGGCAAATCATGTTTGACTAACTTGATTGAGTTCTTTGATGAAGTAATGAAGAGGGTTGATGAGGGTAGTGCAGTTGATGTTGTATACACGGACTTTCAAAAGTCATTTGCTAAAGTACCACATAATAGACTTGTTAGCAAAATTAAAGCCCAAGGGATTAAAGGGACAATGACAGCATGGATAAAAATTTGGCTATGAGACAGAAAGTAGAGAGTAGTGGTGAACAGTTGTTTTTCAGTCTGGAGGGAACTATACAGTGGTGTTCCCCAGGGTTCAGTATTAGTGCTCTTTTTGATACATAGTAATGACCTGGACTTGAGTATAGAGGGTATAATTTCAAAGTTTGCAAATGACACAAAACTCGGAAATGTAGTAATCAATGTGGAGGACAGTAACAGCTACAGGATGACATAGACAGACTGTTGAAATGGGCAGGCACATAGCAGATGAGATTTAATGCAGTGAAGTGTGGATTGATACATTTTGGTAGGAAGATTGAGGAGGGGCAATATAAACGAAATGGTACAATTTTAAAGGTAGTGCAGGAACAGAGAGACCTGGAATGTATATACACAAATTTTTGAAGGTGGCAGGACAAGTTGAGAAGGTTGTTAAAAAGGCATGTGGGATCCTGCGCTTGATTGGCACCCCATCCACCACCCTAAACATTCACTCCCTTCACCACCAGCGCACAGTGGCTGCAGTGTGTACTATCTACAGGTTGCACTGCAGCAACTCGCCAAGGCTTCTTCGACAAACCCGCGACCTCTACCACCTAGAAGGACAAGAGCAGCAGGCACATGGGAACAACACCACCTGCACATTCCCCTCCAAGTCACACACCATCCCGACTTGAAAGTATATCGCCGTTCCTTCATCATCGCTGGGTCAAAATCCTGGAACTCCCTTCCTAACAGCACCGTGGGAGAACCTTCACCACACGGACTGCAGCGGTTCAAGAAGGCGGCTCACCACCACCTTCTCAAGGGCAATTAGGGATGGGCAATAAATGCTGGCCTTGCCAGCGACGCCCACATCCCATGAACGAAAAAAAAATTAATAGAGGCATAGAGTACAAAAGCAAGGAAGTTATGTAAAACCTTTATAAAACACTGGTTAAGCCTCAGATGGAGTATTATGTTCAATTCTGGGCACCACACATTAGGAAGGATGTCGAGGCCTTAGAGAGGTGCAGAAGAGATTTAATATAATGGTACCAGGAATGAGGGACTTCAGTTATGTGGAGAGACTGGAATTGTTCTCCTTAGAACAGAGAAGATTAAGGGGAGATTTGATAGAGGTGTTCAAAATCATGAAGGGTTTTGATCGAGTAAATAAGAACAAACAGTTTCTGGTGGCAGAAGGGTCGGTAACCTGAGGACACAGATTTAAGGTGATTGGCAAAAGAGCCAGAGGCGTCATGAGGAAACATTTTTTTACGCAGCGAATTGTAATGATCTGGAATGGACAGCCTGAAAGGGTGGTGGAAATAGATTCAATTATAGCTTTCAAAAGGGAATTAGATAAATACTTGAACGGAAAAAATTTACAGGGCTACGGGGAAAGAGCAGGGGAATGAGACCACTTGGATAACTGTTTCAAAGAGCCGGCACAGGCACGATGGGCTGAATGACCTCCTCCTCTGGCTGTACCATACTATGATACTATATCTATTACACAACATTTTGTCTGACACTGCATGGTAGCAATTGCAGCTGCAGTGTTTGGACTGCTTAAGTCAATCACTGAAAATAATGACCACGATAAAGCAGAATCAGGGTGTAGTAATAACGTTTTTGATATATTGTCATGCTTCCTCCCACTGACCAACAAATTTGAACTCTGTGGGTAGTAATGCCATTTGTGCTATCAGTGGAATTAGCAATGGGACATTGAGAGGTAAAGTAGTTTATAACATGTCTCTGCGCACATCACCTCTCACTAACCATGACAGAATGAGAAGTTGAGACCCCCTTCCCAAAATATCCATAATAGAATAAATGAAATGGACCCATAAATATTTGCAGATCACTTTCCTGCATAGCTTAGTTGGTAAATCTGCTGCCCAGTATAGCATTGAGATTCGGAGAGATGACTGAAAACATGGCCGAAAAGGTTTCGAGGGGGCTTTTAAAGGTGAGGAGGAAGGTAGCAAGTGGAAGCGAGGTGAGGGAATAAGTTGCAGGGAATAGAGCTGAGATGGCTGAAGGCTCTGTCACCAATGGTTGAGCTGAGTGAGGGAGCATGCACAAGAGTCAGAGAACTGAAGGTTCTGAAGCTGGGGTTTAAATCTAAAGGAGGCTGCAAAGGTGGAGGAATTTGTAAATGAGGGCAAAGATTTTTGGGGACGATTTTTGATTCCGCTTTTGGATGGGAGCAGGGCAGTAATGCATAGAAAATTAGAGCCGATGTGCGGCCCACTGCCGTCTTGGTGGAGTCCTTGAAATGGGTAGCCCAAATGCCTGCTGAAAACAGGCGGGCACCTCATTAGCCTATGCAAATTGGGATCCTGTGACATCAATAAGACCCTGATGTAATGGCACACATATTGACACTTACGATGAGTAGTCTAACCAACAGTCCTTAGAGGGATCATTGCAGGCTGCTCAAAAACTAGTAAGTTAACATTTTAAAATGATTTTTATGTTGTCAGGATGCACATTAATGCACCTCTTGACCCTACAAAAATTGACCCATGCAATGGCCGACCCTCCGCAGCCTTCCCCTGGGATCGCCTCCCCCCCTTTCATCATTTGCACCGGCTGGATGTAGCACTGAAGGTGCCAAATTTTTGGCCCTCTCTGAGCGGCAAGCTGCTCGCAATCTGTGAGGAGCTCGCCGACGGTATGGAAATAAGCCCACCATGAATGTTGTTCAGGGCTGCCTGCCTCCTGTCCAATGGAATCGGATACATGAAAAGACGCCCCTTTGAATTTGATGCACTGGCAAACCTGGGGTCAATGGAGGTCAGTGAGTGACCTAGTGTGGGACAGGATGTGGACACAGAGCTTTGGATGAGTTGGAGTTTTTGAGCTCCGGAGGCCGGCAAGGAGGACACTGGAGAATTGAGTCTTACATAATGAAGGGACGGATAAGGATTTCAGTGGTGCTGTGTGTGAGGTAAGGTTAGAGGCAGGCAATGCTATAGCAGTGGAAGTAAGTGGTCTTTGTGCTGGAGAGGATAAGAGGTTTGAAGCTCAAGCTCTGTCTCAAACAGGACTGTCTGGTTCAGCCTGAGTAAGCAGCTGGGGAGGTGGTTGACATCAATGGTAAGGGTATAGACTTTTTGATGGGAATCAAATATGCTGGCATCAGTATTCCCAATGTTGAATTGGATCAAGTTCTGGCTTTTCCACAACTAACTATTGGACAGGCAGTTTGAGAACAGAGAGGTTATCATGGGGATGAAGGAGAATGGAGCACGAGAGTTGGGTGTCATAAGCATAGATATGGAAATTGATCTGTGTGTACAAATAATGTCACCAAGAGTGGACATGAGGTCTGAGGGACCAAGGATGTCACTGTGCGGGACCAGGAGGAAAAGTCATTACAAGAGAAATGCCAGTATTGTTGGAACATATAGGAACGGAACCACGCAAGGAGAAGTGGTGAAGCAGAATGGGGTGGCTACTCATGTCGATTGACACAAAGAGGTCAAGGAGGATCAAGACGGATAGTGTGCTATTTGCAGTCACAAAGGCTGTCGCTATAGACCAGCAAGGTCTAGCTCAGGTCAATGCTAGTAGCTGGTCTGAGCCAGGATGGAATAGGGACACTAAAGTTGGTATCAGTATTTCACGATCAAGCAGAAGGGGAAAAAAAATCAGCCATGGCCACTGTTTTCCAGCGACTCCTGCTGGACAGTGAATGCATGTGGACACTGGGTGAGAACTGAATGGACTCGGTTTGTGGTCCTCCATGAATAATGTCATAGAATCATACAATCTTATAGCACAGCAGCAGGCCATTCAACCTGCCGTTTGTGCTGGCTCTTCGAATCTGCCCCGCCATTCCTTTTATTATCCTTTTACTTTTTATATGTTTATAAAAGATTTTTGGGTTCCCTTTTATTTTACATGCTAACCTTTCCTCATATTCTCTCTTTGCCTTTCCTATATCCTTTTTCAGTTTCCCCCTGCACTCTCTGTATTCTGCCTGGTTTTCTATTGTATTCTGTACCTGATCGTTATCATATACCTCCTTTCTCTGTTTTATTTTAACCTCTATTTCCTTTGCCATCCAGGGAGCTCTAGCTTTGGATGTCCTATCTTTCCTCCTTATGGGAATATGCTTGGTTTGTACCCAAACTATCTCTGCCTTGAAGGCCTGCCATTGCTCATTTGCTGTTTTCTTAGCAAATCTTTGTTTCCAGTCCACCTGTGCTAGATCCCTTCTCAAATCAGTGAAATTGGCTCTTTTCCAGTTGGATACCTTTGATTTTTCTTTATCCCTTTCCGTAACTACTTTAAACCTAATTATATTATGATCACTATTACCCAGATGTTCTCCCGCTGAAACACACTTCACTTGCCCTACTTCATTCCCTAGATCAAGATCCAGAACTGCTTGCTTCCTCGTTGGGCTGGAAATACACTGATTAAGAAAGTTCTCTTATACACATTTTAGGAATTCTTCACCCTCCTTGTCCTTTATTCTGTTTTTTTGAAATTGATGAATAATTTGCTGACACTCAGACTCTGAATCAGAGGTTCTGCCGGATGTTGGCAGGGGTCTGGAAGGCTCCACCAGAGTATAGCAGAGACCCTCGGTCCCCACTGTATACAGAATCCTCAGGTTGGTCTTATAAGGGGCTGAACCTCTGACCACCTCTTACAAAACCAATGATATGAGAGAGGCACTTCCACAACTCAGTTGGTGCCCACCATAGGACTGGAGGGTGGTACGCCGAGTGAGAGGAGGCATACCAGTCACCAGATGGGTACAAGTGAATGCCATCAGGAAGGTGGTGAGAGTCCAGGCGAGAGAGATCAGATAAAAAAAAATCTCTGAAAATGTCGATTAGCCCCCTTTAACAGGTGATTCAAGGAAAGATAGCTGGGGTATGGAGGTGGGGGGGTGGGGGGATGGGGGTGCTGGTTACTAATGGTGGCCAGTCACGGGATTTTCCAGCTGCACGGGTCAGTCGGGGGCCAAGGCTGTGTTCATGGTGCCCGTCGGTTCCATGCAAATTAGGTGCCCTCTGGGGTCAATGCTTGAGGGCACTGGCAGGTGTGATCTTGGTTTAACTGCGATTTTTGGGGCCTCACTGTCTAGTCTCACACTTGAAGAATGGCACTTGAGTGAGCTCATGGAGGGCGACCAGTGTCTGTGGAACCACACTCCAGCACGAATCAGTGCCTTCAAGCAAGAAGGGGAGAAAAGTGAAGTGAAAAACAAATCTGACAGAACTTATTAAGAAAAAAGCAGCGAGTTGTTTTAGTACATTAGTTTGATCGTGGAAGGAATTCACAGCTTTTGATGTTTGTGACCATGAACCACCTTAGTGCTTAATCTGTAATGCTGTTAATTTTCTTTAAAATGGTGGATCCTCCTGCCCTTCACCCAAGAAAGATTGTGCAAATGACCTTTTAGGGATATGCTGAAGTTCTGCAGAACCTTCTTCACCACAGGCCAAGGTCTGTGCTGGAGGCTGTCACACTGACAATTTAATTCAGGTTTAATTTTTTTTTTGGTTATTAAAGGAATGTGTGGTTATGAAATCTGGGGGAAGGGAGGAGACTGAAGAGTTCTGAAGCCATCCTTCCAGACAAGCTCTCACTATTTTACTTCTTGTTTTATTACTTTCATGACCTCATCACACTGCTGGTGGATTGCTCTTGCATGACCTGACAGGATTAATAAATTGCTGTGCAGTGCTATAGCTCAAACAGTACGAAGCATTTCTTGGCATGTGAACGAAAGTGGCAAAAAGTGATATATGTTGTCAAAGTGAAGATTGAGGTATAAAATATAGGAGCATGGCTTCCTTTTTAAAGCCGCATGTGTGCCAGGATACAGTTAATTTGTGAATATCATTTGTGAACATTCTTCAAATGACCAGATACTGAGAGGGCATTTTCTTTTATGGAGAACAACTTGTGCTGGTTGTTCTCCATAAAAGACTGGTGCTAGCATGCAAAATTACATTTTAGTGGGATCCACAAGGATAAAAGAAAGTCTATGAGGGGTAGTAGTTGCTCAACGGTACTCAGCATATTTTCCTGGTTGGCATTTAGTACAGTGCAAAGTACCAACTTCTAAGTTAGTCAATGGAGTTTCTTTGCCACACACCTGTAAGTTATGCCATCAAATCTATGATTCTATTGCAGGCAATTGGGACTAGCTTAGTGGTATAAACTGGGCGACATGGACATGTTGGGCCGAAGGGCCTGTTTCCATGTTGTAACTTCTATGATTCTATGAAACCAACTCCAGGTGCAAGAGGAGGTTTAAACGGAAGGCCCCAAGGGAGGGAAATTGAATGAAAAAAATCAATGTTCACACTTACAGTCCAGGGGACGTTTATACGATTTTGTTCACATTATACAGATGAAGAAATATATTACACTCATAGCCCTGTTTCTTAAGCTTTCCTTCTACGTTAATGAAATGTAGTGTTAGCTACACTGATGAAAACAGTTACAGTAGTTATTCATGATAGAACCACAGGATCATACTGAACAGGAGGCCATTCGGCCCATCATGCTTGTGCCGGCTCTCTGATAGAGATACCATGAATGATGCTTCTTCGTGTTTGGGGATGTGTAATACGAATGTTTGAGGAAACATTTAGATATTCTAAAATAATGGAGGAAGTCGAATTTGGACTCAGGTCATCAGTTGTACATCCCAAGATGGTTAGTATATTGCAGCTAATTAATAGCAGAGGGAATATCTTTAAGTATTTCTACATGTGATAATTCCTACTAGTAATTTAAAAATGCCTCACCATCCAGTGACTTTTAAAAAATTCATTCATGGCATGTGGATGTTGCTGGCAAGGTCGGCATTTATTGCCCATCCCGAATTACCCTCGAGAAGGTGGTGGTGAGCCACCTTCTTGAACTGCTGCAGTCCCTGTGGTGAAGTTCTTCCACATTGCTGTTAGGTAAGAAGTTCCAGGATTTTGATCCAACGACGATAAAGGAACGGTGATATATTTCCAAGTCGGGATAGTGTGTGACTTGGAGGGGAACGTGCAGGTGGTGGTGGTTCCCATGTGCCTGCTGCCCTTGTCCTTCTAGGTGGTGGAGGTCGTGCATTTGGGAGGTGATGTCGAAGAAGCCTTGGCGAGTTGCTGCAGTGCATCTTGTAGATGGTACACACTGCAGCCATGGTGCACTGGTGGTGGAGGGAGTGAATGTTTAAGGTGATGGATGGGGTGCCAATCAAATGGGCTGCTTTGTCCTGGATGATGTTGAGCTTCTTGAGTGTTGTTGGAGCTACATTCATCCAGGCAAGTGGAGAGTATTCCATCACACTCCTGACATGTGCCTTGTAGATGGTGGAAAGGCTTTGGGGAGTCAGGAGATGAGTAACTCCCCGCAGAATACCCAGCCTCTGTAGCCGCAGTATTTATGTGGCTGGTCCAGTTTAGTTTCTGGTCAATGGTGACCCCCATGATGTTGATGGTGGGGGATTCGGCAATGTTAATGCCGTTGAATGTCAAGGGGAGGTGGTTAGACACTCTCTTGTTGGAGATGGTCATTGCCTGGCACTTGTCTGGTGCGAATGTTACTTGGCAGTTATCAGCCCAAGCCTGGACATTGGCTAGGTCTTGCTGCATGCGGGCACGGACTGCTTCATTATCTGAGGGGTTGCGAATGGAACAGAACACTGTGCAGTCATCAGCGAACATCCCCACTTCTGACCTTATGATGGAGGGAAGGTCATTGATGAAGCAGCCGAAGATTTTTGGGCCTAAGACACTGCCCTGCTGAACTCCTGCAGCGATGTCCTGGGGCTGAGATGATTGGCCTCCAACAACCACTACCATCTTCCTTTGTGCTAGGTATGACTCCAGCCACTGGAGAGTTTTCCCCCTATTCCCATTGACTTCAATTTTACTAGGGCTCCTCGATGCCACGCTTGGTCAAATGCTGCCTTGATGTCAAGGGCAGTCACTCTTCTCACCTCACCTCTGGAATTCAGCTCTTTTGTCCATGTTTGGACCAAGGCTGTAATGAGGTCTGGAGTCGAGTGGTCCTGGCGGAACCCAAACTGAGCACCGGTGAGCAGGTTATTGGTGAGTAAGTGCCGCTTGATAGCACTGTCGACGACACCTTCCATCACTTTGCTGATGATTGAGATAGACTGATGGGGCGGTAATTGGCTGGATTGAATTTATCCTGCTTTTTGTGGACAGGATATACCTGGGCAATTTTTATTTTGTCGGGTAGATGCCAGTGTTGTAGCTTTCCTGGAACAGCTGGGCTAGAGGCATGGCTAGTTCTGGAGTACATGTCTTCAGCACTACAGCCGGGATGCTGTCAGGGCCCATAGCCTTTGCTGTATCCAGTGCACTCAGCCGTTTCTTGATATCACATGGAGAGAATCGAATTGGCTGAAGACTGGCTTCTGTGATGGTGGGGATCTCAGGAGGAGGCTGAGATGCGTCATCCATTCGGCACTTCTGGCTGAAGATGGTTGCAAACGCTTCAGCCTTGTCTTTTCCACTCACGTGCTGGGCTCCACCAGCATCGAGGATGGGGATATTCATGGAGCCTCCTCCTCCAGTTAGTTCTTTAATCGTCCACTGCCATCAACGACTGGATGTGGCAGGACTGCAGAGCTTTGATCTGATCCGTTGGTTGTGGGATCGCTTAGCTCTGATTCTTACTGGCCAAACAAGCTCTATTTTTGTGTCCTCTCTGATGGTGGCTATCATGTTGATATGTAGCTTCATATCCCAGAACCTCCTCACTTTTCTACATAAAGTTGGAATTGCTGGGAGTCCAGCTATATTTGAAGGCCAGAGCCTTGAAAACAATACAGACTTGGTAACCCAAACATGTGGTAAGATTGAAGGAAATCTAAACTTTCAATTTATTTGAAAAAAACCCTCAAAAAATTAAAAGTAATGGAAGCGGAAGGTTTGTACAGGTACCCGAGCATCATACCACTGCAGGGCCTAATCTCAGAGTATTCCTTTAAGGAAATTGCAAAAGAGGACGCCCCCAAAGGCTCAATGAATTGATCCAGTGAGTCATTGAGTCATACAGACCAGAAAGGTCCTAGGTTTAATATCTTGTCTGTGGTGAATTAGTTGATCTCAGCTGGGGCACTAATGAAGTCATTACACTTGGCCTCAGTGTTCCTGCATTGGGTGGGGGGGGGGAAATTGGACAGGATTCCTGCTCTCAATCATTATCCAGCAACCCTTACTGAAAGTGACCATGTAAAAGGAAACATATGCAATCCTAGGTTTTATAAGTAAGGACATAGAATGCAAAACCAAAGAGGTAAAACTAAACCAAAAGAAATCATTGGTTAGACCACATTTAGAATATTATGCCAAGTTTGGGCACCCTACTTTGGGAAGGATGTCAAGGACATTGTATGGGTACAGAAGAAATTTACTAAGATGATACGAGGGATAAGAGGCTGGAGAAACTAGGGCTCTTTTTGCTAAAAGTGAGAAGGTTGAGAGGCGATTTGATAGAGATATTCAAACGCCTGAGGGATTTTGATAATGTAAATAAGGAGATCATGGGGTCAGTTTTAGGTTGGCCGGCGGGATGACAATTTAAATACTTACTCACCTAGTTGAGGTACTTGACAGATCTCATT
This sequence comes from Heptranchias perlo, assembly GCF_035084215.1. Classification (NCBI taxonomy): domain Eukaryota; kingdom Metazoa; phylum Chordata; class Chondrichthyes; order Hexanchiformes; family Hexanchidae; genus Heptranchias; species Heptranchias perlo. The sequence continues at coordinate 22,737,593 of NC_090338.1, forward strand.
GACTGGAGCTTTTGGCAGGGGTGCAATTTTCATGGATCCTCAGCATGTTTCCCGTACTGTGGGAAACACTCCCTGTTGGAGTAGATATGCTTCAGTCAGCAGCCAGTGGGAGATGCAAAGGACTTTTTGACAGTTGGGAGGAATTCCTCATTTATTGCAGCAGGGCACTCTGTCACTTCAGACAAAGTTTTGGCTGCAACACCTTTGTCTTTCCACTCAAAATTCTTAATTTATACCCTAAACTCTGCTGTGCAAACACATTTACCTACTTTGCGGACCCCCTCAAACTCACACAGTCAGGATGGGGGGCACCATGGCTGCATTCATCACTTCATCCGAGGACGAGCAACATCACCAGCCTCGCCAGGCAGGCCGTCCACCTCTGCCACGTGGAGCTCCACAACACAGTGCTGCGCCACAGGCACCTGCACAAAATAGTCGTGCAACTACACATACGCCCACTGTAGGATGACCCAATGGGTGGCATCAAGTGTGGGTGTTCATGGAGAACCTCATGAAAGGGACTTATTACACAAGCCAGTCAAGAATGGCCAAGACGCGGCAATAGTGGTGACAATATAACATTTAATGTGAGTTGAACCAAAATCAAATATAAATTAAAAAATGACAAACCGTCAAACACCCTTGTGCATCCCCTTTGTGCTCACGAAACCTTTGCCTTACGCTTCCTATGACTCATATGTGATGCATCCCCTGTGGCTGCAGCAGAGATAGTGGCAGGTTGGGTGAGGGTGACCATGAAAGAGACGCATCAGAGGGTGAGTATGAGACAGAGCCATGACATTGTATGAGGATTGGGTTGAGTGATAGTGGTGGGATGAGTACTGGCGAGGTGAGTAAGTGCAGGTAAGTTGAGGATGAGGTTTGAGTGGGTGTGAGGAATGATGTGATTGAGTAGTGTTGGCAGTGCAGAAGGAGTTGTGGAGTGGGGGCGGTTATGTGGAAGACTGAGTGTAGGAGAATGAGTAAGTGTGCTCACTTTGGCTGACCTAATTAGGTCACTGAAGCGCTTCCTGCACTGTATCCAGGTGCTGGATATGTTACTGGTGCTGCTGACCTCCTCTGCCACCTCGAGCCAGGCCTTCTTGGTGGCAGAGGCAGGCCACTTCCTCCCATCCGCCGGATAGAAGATCTCCCTCCTCCTCACCCCATCCAGTAAAACCTGGAGTGAGGCATCATTAATCCTAGGAGCAGCTTTTCCCCTGGGCTGCTCCACGCAGTAATTTTGGCTGTTTGCTGCAGGAGCAGCATTGGAGGACTGCCCCTTTAAATAGGGCTCCACCAGCTCTCAGCCTGTAATGCGTGTGCGCAGTTCGCCCGCTGCGCAGGTTTCCCGGAAGCCAAGGTAAGTGGCTTTAATTTACTCGCGATCGCGTGGGGAACCAACCGATTTTACTGGGCGAGTTACCCATGTGCCCAGTCGACCCCCCGCTGCCAACCCGCCTCCCTGGCAATATCGGGGCCCATGAATTTAAGATCACCGAAAGAACAGAATGCTGGGCGGAGGGTTAGAATTCTTTTATATAGTGGGTAGTTAGATCATGGAATGTGCTACCAGGAATGGTAGTGGAAGCTGGATCCAAAATTGTTTTTAAAAGGGAAGTAGATAAATATTTGAAAAAGAAGATTTTGAAGGGCATGGGGAAAGGCCAGAGGAATAGAAATAAGTGAATCGCTCTTCGTGAGAGCCTGTGCAGGTGCTAGGGGCTGAATAATCTCCTTCTGTGCTGTAAAATTTTATTGTTTTATGTGAATGTCAGGTGAGCACAGAATGGGCTCAGCTATGCGACACTCACTTCAAAGATTCATGTATGAATAATAGCCACCTGAGCCCTGGACTTGTAACTGGGATGGTTGAGGGACGGAGACAGCAGAGTGGACTAATATGTTAACTATTCTTCATTCAAGATTAAAGTCAAGGGCCCAGAAATTGTTCGGAGCGGTGAACCAACAGTGCTCGCCACTCCATAGATTTATACTGACCCACTGACTAACCGCAGTCTTCACTGGGTGCACGTCCTCGAATAGGAAGCGGAGAAGAGCCCAGCGTTAGCTCCACCGAAACTAGGACCCATGGGAGAAGCGAGATGATCGATTTCTCCTCTCGACCAACCGGTTGGCAGCATTTTTCACAAGTTGTGAATGGTTACTGCAAACTGGAATGTAAAATCCAGGAAGTGAAAGGTACACACTAAAATCATTTGTAAAATCAGTTAGCGAGAAAAGAAAGGGTAAGGGATAATCGAATTAAAAAGAGACAGGAGGCAAAAGAAAAATAAAGTAAAAATTAATTTTAATAATTTAATTTTTTTTAAAATGACCGGTAACTATTAAAATAAGGAGTAATGAGACTCCACATTTTTAAAAGTTAATCTTTAGTTGTTTGACAGTCTTTAAAACTTAGTTTAGACCTGGTATTTTTAAGCATACCTGTTTTGTGGCGATATTAGTTACTTTTCAGCTGGGCAGATAAGCAAGTTGGTTCTGATCCTTTGTTTCCACTGATTCCAGCCGGCGATATCTCTTTAATTCAAAGCTGTCATATTGAAGGAGCAAGTTCTGGATTTCCGTGCAAGTGTGAACGCTGCATTATCCTCGGATTATTTATTGGATTAAATACTATGTATGGAGAATAGGAATCCCTAAAATCCAAATTATTTACCTTTAAATCTTCTCAAAAACTAATTTCTAAATATAAAAATGGAGAAAAAGAAATAGTTCATCAATATCTAATTATCTGTGACATCATTATTCATTATCATTAATTAATCAGGTGAAACAATCCTTTTTTGACAAACATTGAAGTCACCAGTATCAAAAAACAGATGCTTTAGATGACGTGAGGATTGCTGAGAAGCAATGCACTGAGCATTGAAATGGCAATCTGCAGCATCTGGCTTTCATTACTGATTTTATGGGAAGTGATTTAGTCTCTAAATCAACTACGGAGATGGAGCATTATGAAGCCTGTACAGCTAAACCCATGGATACGCAGGACTGATCGATGTTCATTGCTGATGCTGTACAACATCTTAAGGTCACGTTTATGGAAGCAGACGTTCAAAGTCATTTCCAAATTTGAATTGATTCCTAATTCATCAGGCAATAGATAGAGCCAAGCAGTAAAATGAAATTGGTCTGAACAGGTTCTGATCATGGAGGTATATAACTGGGGATGAGATTGATGGCTGAATGTTTCTACATTTCTAAGTTCTCGTGATTTGTGATGGCTCAATCTAATCAAATCTTTTCTGAATTTCTTTGACTCAGGTGAATTTGGATTTTACGCAGCGTTTCCATTAGTGTGCAGGACCCCTTTCTTACCCAGTTTGTAAAAAGCTCAATAAGAGAGGAAGCACTCCTGGATCTAACAACGCAAAATGAACCAAGCGAGAAGTAAGAGAAGTAAATGTAGGGGAACATCTAGGCAATAGCAATCACAACATAATAAGGTTTAAGATAAAGATTGAGAAGGATGTAAGTAAGACAAAAACCAAAGTAAGAAATTGGAAAAAAAGCTGATATTAAAGGGATAACAATGGAACCAGGGAAAATAAACTGGGAAAATTTACTGACAAAGAAATAAAATAGCAATGGGAAACATTTAAAATGGTGATCAATAGACTCCAGGAGAAATATATCCCACTAAAAAGCAAGAACAAACTAGCCAGTAATGACACACCATGGATGAATAAAGAAATAAGGGCAAAATTGAAACTAACAAATACTGGGGTTCTGTCTTCACGGAGGAGGATGCAAATAACTTCCCAGAAATGCTAGGGAACCAAGGGAATAGTGAGAAGGAGGAAGTAAAGGAAATTAGTATTAGTAAAAAATAGTGCTGGAGAAATTAATGGGACTGAAAGCCGATAAATCCCAAGGGCCTGATAATCTGCATCCTAGAGTACTAAAAGAGGTAGCCATGGAAATAGTGGATGCATTGGTTGTCATCTTCCAAAATTCTATAGATTATAGAACAGTTCCTGCAGATTGGAGGGTGGAAAATGTAACCCCACTGTTTTAAAAAGGAGGGAGAGAGAAAACAAGGAACTACAGACGGATTAGCCTAACATCAGTAGCAGAGAAAATGCTAGAGTCTATTATAAAGGATGTGATAACAGGACAATTAGAAAATACCAACAGGATTAGACAAAGTCAGCATGGATTTATGAAAGGGAAATTATGTTTGACAAACCTACTGGAGTTTTTTGAGGATGTAACTGGTAGAATAGATAAGGGAGAACCAGTGGATGAGATTTATTTTGATTTTCAGAAGGCCTTTGATAAAGTCCCACATAAGAGGTTAGTGTCCAAAATTAAAGTGGATGGGATTGGCGGTAATATACTGGCATGGATTGAAAATTAGTTAACAGACAGGAAACAGAGAGTAGGAATAAATGGATCTTTTTTGGGGTGGCAGGTGGTGACTAGTGGGGTACCACAGGGATCAATGCTTGGGCCCTAGCTAGTTACAATATATATCAATGATTTGGATAAGAGAACCAAAAGTAATATTTCCAAGTTTGCTGATGACACAAAACTAGGTGAGATCGTGAGTTATGAAGAGGTTGCAAAGAGGCTTCAAGGCGATTTAGACAAGTTGAGTGAGTTGGCAAATACATGGCAGATGCAGTATAATGTGGATAAATGTGAAGTTATCCACTTAAGAAGGAAAAACAGAAAGGCAGAGTATTATTTAAATGGTGATAGATTGGGAAATGTTGATGCACAAAGGGACCATCAATTAGGTGCAGCAAGCAGTTAGGAAGGCAAATGGTATGTTGGCCTTCATTGCAAGAGGATTTGAGTACAGGAGTAAAGATGTCTTACTGCAGTTATACAGGGCCTTGGTGAGACCACACCTGGAGTATTGTGTGCAGTTTTGGTCTCCTTATCTAAGAAAGGATATACTTGCCATAGAGGGAGTGCAGTGAAGGTTCACCAGACTGATTCGTGGGATGGTAGGACTGTCGTATGAGGAGAAATTGGGTCGACTCGGCCTGTATTCTCTCGAGTTTAGAAGAATGAGAGAGGATCTCATTGAGATGTATAAAATTCTGACAGGGCTAGACAGACTGGATGCAGGGATGTTTCCCCTGGCTGGCCGGGGCGGGGGGGGGAAGGTCCAGAACGAGGGATCACAGTCTCAGGATACGGGGTATGACATTTAGGACTGGGATGAGGAAAAATGTCTTCACTTAGAGAATGGTGAACCCGTGGAATTCTTTACCACAGAAGGCTGTGTAGGCCAAGTCACTGAATATATTTAAGAAGGACATAGATGGATTTCTAGACACAAAAGGGATATGGAGAGAAAGCGGGAATATGGTATTGAGATAGAAGATCAGCCATGATCATATTGAATGGCGGAGCAAGCTCGAAGGGACGAATGGCCTACTCCTGCTCCTATTTTCTATGTTTTCTATGTTAAAAAAAGGCATATCCTAAGTACATAGACATCAAAGGAGGATGACAAAAAGGAATATGGAAAGATTGGGAAAGAAGTCAAAAAAACAATTAGGAAGGCAAAGAGAAACTATGAAATTAAATTATGAAGGAATAAAAAAAGAAATAGTAAAGTATTTTACAGACACATAAATGAAAAAAAAAATCAGGTTAGGGATAGGGCCATTAAGAGATACACATGATAAACTCACAGTTAATAACATAGAAATGGCAGAAATATTAAATAATTACTTTGTCTCAGTATTTACCAGGGAGACTAACATGGTGGGTATAACATTAGAAGAAGTGATCAAAAAAGATGTAAAGACATTTAAGGTAGAAAGGGGGGAGATAATTGATAAGCTAATCAAACTTAGAGAGGATAAAACCCCTAGTCCAGATGGATTGCATCTATGTATATTAAAAGTAGTGAGAGAAGAGATAGCAGAGGCACTATCATATACATAAAAATTGATTGGAAAAGGGAATAGTGCCAGAGGACTGGTAGACAGCTAATATGATTCCTATATTTAAAAAGGGAGATAGAACAAGTCCAGGGAACTATAGACCAATTAGGTTAATGTCAGTGGTAGGAAATATAATGGAAACCTTACTCAAAGATGTAATAGAAAAACATCTAGAAACCAAAAATATAATGAATGGTCAGCATGGATTTCAAAAGGGAAGGTCATGCTTGACCAACCTTATTGAATTCTTTGAATAAGTAACAGAAAGGTTAGACAAGGGTAACGTAGTAGATGTAGTATATTTGGATTTTCAAAAGACCTTTGATAAGGTACTGCATAGTAGACTCATAACTAAGGTCAGTGCATGTGGAGACAGGGGTCAAGTAGCAGAATGGATAGCAAGCTGGCTACAAAACAGAAAACAGAGAGTAGGGGTTAAGGTAGTTATTCAGACTGGCAAAAGACGGTAAGTGGTGTTCCACAAGGATCAATGCTGGGACCACTGCTGTTCACCATTTACATAAATGATTTGGACTTGGAAATTGGAAATATAATTTCAAAATTTGCGGATGACGCCAAATTGGGGGGCATAGTTAATACTGAGAAGTACTGCGACAAAATACAGGAAGACATAAATAAACTTGCAGTATGGGCATGTAATTGGCAAACGAATTTCAATATAGATAAGTGTGAGGTGGTATATTTTGGTAGAAAGAATAAGGAGGCCACATACTCCTTGGAAAATAAGAGTCTAAATGGGGTAGAGAGCAGAGGGATCTAGGGGTACAGATACACAAATCACTAAAAGTAGTGACGCAGGTAAATAAGGCCATAAAAAAAGCAAACAAAGCACTGGGTTCATTTGTAGAGGGATAGAATTGAAAAGCAGGGAAGTTATGTTAAACTTGTATCGAACCTTGGTTAGACCACACTTGGAGTACTGTGAACAGTTCTGGTCTCCATGTTATAAAAAGGATATAGAGGCATTGGAGAAGGTGCAAAAAAGATTTACTAGGATGATACCAGAACTGAGAGGTTATACCTATCAGGAAAGATTGTACAGGCTGAGGCTCTTTTCTCTAGGGGCCATAAATATAAGATAGTCACTAATAAATCCAATAGGGAATTCAGGAGAAACTTCTTTACCCAGAAAGTGGTTAGAATGTGGAACTCGCTACTACAAGGAGTAGTTGAAGTGACTAGCATAAATGCATTTAAGGGGAAGCTAGATAAATACGTGAGGAAGAAATGATTTGAAGGATATGTTGATGGAGTTAGATGAAGAAGGGTGGGTGGAGGCTTGTGTGGAGCATAAACACCGGCAGGGACCTGTTGAGCCGAATGACCTGTTTCTGTGCTGCACATTCTATGTAATTCTAGTTATCAGGAGTCCTTAGTGACAGGTGACATAGTGATGACTTGAATGGCCTTTTTGGTTCCATGCTTTCTTGTGGTTCCATGCTTTCTTGTTTTCTTTTGTTCCTAATCCCTCAATGAAAGACCATCCTATGGCTCATTGCCAGGTACTCATGATTCTATATCACACTGAACCCCTCAATTAGATTACAGACTGTAACTCACTGCTGCATTTTCAGTAACAAGGACTTGAGATAAAAAATTATCTTCCAATTCTAATTCACTTGCAAATGAATAATTTGAATTAAGCAATTTTGAATTAAGAGAAGTAGACCATATTTAAGTTATTAATGAGTTCACACAGAAGAGTTTTATCATTACAACAATGCTACATCTCAAAAGTTGGCTGTGAAGTGCTTTGGGATGCCCTGAGATTATAAAAGGTTATTAAAGCAAGATCTTTCTTTTTTACTCATGAGACTGGCACTCAACTGACCAGCAGTTATGTGATTAGTGCTTACCATCACGAGTAATTTTATAATGAGTACTTATCCACTGAGTTACTTTCTCTTTTAATTCTGTTTGTGATCAAAACATTAAATGCAATGAACTCTACCTGCAAGAAAACATGTGCATTTTATCAAATAACTTATATTGAAACAAAGTCTAAAAATATCTGCCACAATGATTTAGAAATAACCATCTCAATGAATTCTTACAGTTCTTATTACGGACCATTGGCTTAATGGGAAGGTCTTGGCCTGGCTCTACTCCAAAACTAGTCTTACAGATGTAGTCAGCTGTTTTAATAAAACTCCTGGAACAAGGACCAGTGCATAGCCTTGTCTTTACATATTAACTATTTACTTACTGGATTCGACTTTTCTGTCATCTGTGATGTAATAATGATGTAGTACATACCTTCATAATATAGGGGTGGGAGGAGGCTTGTGTGGAGCATAACACTGGCATAGACCATTTGGGCCGAATGGCCTGTTTCTATGCTGTAAATACTATGTAAAAATTCTATGTAACACACAAGGGACTATTGCATGTAACAGTTTATAAATTTAGCTAGATATTTGGGAACTTCACTCAATCACCTTTGAAGGTTAGAAGGAATGTTAAAGAGCTTTCCCTCAGGTGAATAAATAACTTGGATAAAGGCTGTGACAAAGCAAGTTGTACAGGATTTGTGGAAGAACCTGCCTGCTGGATCAAATGGCTCTTTCTTTCTCCATGTTTTCCATTTGTTCTTATTACTGCCAAAACCATGGTAAAAGAGGGTGCTTGGGGCTGCAGACACTAGAGAAAGGAACACTAGCTATGTTAACTGGCTTTACCTTTCTTACATGTATTTAACCAGAATATGATGCACGTTCAATGTTAAGTCAGTCATATAAATATGTAAATATATTTCTTTTCCAGGTTGTAACAGTCTTTCCCTGGGAAAAAACAGCTTGTTACATTCAGCTGTATGGGGCAGATTTTCGGTTTATGCATACAATGGGTGGGTGTAGCAGCCCTGCTGACCGCCTGTTGTAACCGCTGTGAGGCCTGAGCCATTTATGAGCCCGGGCCTCGTTTTCAAGAAGCTGGCAAGCTGTGCATGCCAAACTGGCACTCCGAGCCAGCTCGCTGGTTGAGGAGTATGGGAAATCGGCTGGCTCCCACGTGAAGCCGGCTAGCAGTCAGAGGCTGGGAGTGGGGGTGGGAGAGGTGCCCCTCCTGACCCCACAAAAATAAACGTAAAAGATTTCTTAGGGCTGTTTTCTGAGTGGCCTCCAATGGTCCCTTTGGTTAGGCTGCTCAACATCAATACAAATGAGTGGGGTGTGATCTGCCCATTTGGACCTCAAAAATGCAATTAGGGTCCTATGTACACTCTAGGATGCCAATTTGCATATTAAAAATGGCCTCCTTCCTGAAACTGGAGAACGGTTCAGCAGTCTTTCTCAGAACCCTACCCAAGGTGTCAGCGACTGGAGCGCCAGTGTAAACCGGGTGGCAAGTGACCCAATGCCATCCTCAGGCTGCTACAGCCATATTTACACCAGGTGAAGGCAGTTAAAATAGGCCCCTACATGTTTTAATGTTGGGCAGTGCTGCGTGTACCAGGAGATTCTTTATGGGTGCAAGGTGATATTACAGTAAGACTGCTCAGTAGAGCATTTGTTGGGAGTGACTGCAGCTTGGACAGTGGGATAAGGTACATGTTGGGACACACTGCAGTCTGGACAGCAGGGTAAAAGAAGAAAGAAAGAACTTAGATTTATATAATGCCTTTCACAGCTTCACGGCAAAGCACTTCACAGCCAATGAAGAATTTTTGAAGTGTAGTCACCATTATAATGTAAGGAATCTTACAACACCAGGTTGTAGTCCAACAGTTTTATTTGGACTATAACCTGGTGTTGTAAGATTCCTTACATTTGTCCACCCCAGTCCATCACTGGCATCTCCACATCATTATAATGTAGGAAAGGCGGCAGCAAATTTGCACACAGCAAGGTCCCACACACAGCAATGTAATAATGACCCCCAGATAATCTTTTTTAGTGATGTTCCCAGTATCATCGTTTCATATCATAAGGTCAGAAGTGGGGATGTTCGCTGATGACTGCACAGTGTTCAGTTCCATTCGCAACCCCATAATGAAGCAGTCTGTGCCTGTATGGAGCAAGACATGGACAACATCCAGGCTTGGGCTGATAACTGCCAAGTAACATTCATGCCAGACAAGTGCCAGGCAATGACCATCTTCAGCAAGAAAGAGTCTAATCACCTCCCCTTGACATTCAATGGCATTACCATCGCCGAATCTCTCACCAACATACTGGGGGTCACCAATGACCAAAAACTAAACTGGACCAGCCACATAAAATACTGTGGCTACAAGAGCAGGTCAGAGGCTGGGTATCTTGCAGCGAGTGAGTCACCTCCTGACTCCCCAAAGCCTTTCCACCATCTACAAGGCACAAGTCAGGAGTGTGATGGAATACTCTCCACTTGCCTGGATGAGTGCGGCTCCAACAACACTCAAGAAACTTGACACCATCCAGGACAAAGCAGCAACTTGATGGGCACCCCATCCACCACCCTAAATATTCACTCCCTTCATCACCGGCGCACCGTGGCTGCAGTGTGTACCATCTACAAGATGCACTGCAGCAACTCGCCCAGGCTTCTTCGACAGCACCTCCCAAACCTGCAACCTCTACCACCTAGAAGGACAAGGGCAGCAGGCGCATGGGAACACCAACACCTGCACGTTCCCCTCCAAGTCACACACTATCCTGACTTGGAAATTCCTTCATCGTCGCTGGGTCCAAATCCTGGAATTCCCTGCTTAACAGCACTGTGGGAGAACCTTCACCACAGGGACTGCAGCGGTTCAAGAAGGCGGCTCACCACCACCTTCTCAAGGGCAATTAGGGATGGGCAATAAATGCTGGCTTTGCCAGCGACGCCCACATCCCATGAATGAATAAAAAAAAGCATAGTACAGGACAGGAGGAGGCCATTCGGTCTGTGCCGGCTCTTTGAAAGAACTATCCAATTAGTTCCTCTCCCTTGCTCTTTCCCCAGAGTCCTGTAAATGTTTTCCCTTCAAGTATTTATCCAATTCCCTTTTAAAAGTTACTATTGAATCTGCTTCCACTACACTTTCTGGCAGTGCATTTCAGATCATAATAACTCGCTGTGTAAAAAAATGTTTCCTCATGTCGCCTCTGGTTCTTTTCCCAATCACCTTAAATCTGTGTCCTCTGGTTACTGACCCTTCTGCCCCTGGAAACAGTTTCTCCTTATTTACTCTATAAAAATCATTCATGATTTTGAACACGTCTATCAAATCTCCTTGTCTGTTCTAAGGAGAACAATCCCAGCTTCTCCAGTCTCTCCACGTAACTGAAGTCCCTCATCCCTGGTATCGTTCTAATAAATCTCTTTTGCACCCTGTATAAGGCTTTGACATCCTTCCTAAAGTGTGGTGCCCAGAATTGTACACAATACTCCAGCTGAGGCCTAACCAGTGTTTTATAAAGGTTTAGCATAACTTCCTTGCTTTTGTACTCTATGCCCCTATTAATAAAGCAAAGGATCCCATATGCTTTTTTAACAGCCTTCTCAACTTGCCCTGCCATCTTCAAAGATCAATGTATATACACCCCCAGATCTCTCTGTTCCTGCACTCCCTTTAAAATTCTACCATTTAGTTAATATTCTCCTCAATCTTTCTACCAAAATGTATTACTTCACACTCTACTGTGTTAAATTTCATCTGCCATGTGTGTGCCCATTTTACCAATCTGTCCATGTCCTCCTGAAATCTGTTACTATCCTCCACATTGTTTACTACATTTCTGAGTTTCATGTCATTTGCAAACTTTGAAATTATGTCCTGTATACCCAAGTCCAGGTCATTAATATACATCAATAAGAGCAGTGGTCCTAATGCTGACCCCTGGGGAACACCACAGTATACTTCCCTCCTGTCTGCACCACTATTCTCTGCTTTCTGTCCCGTAGCCAATTTTGCATCCACACTGCCTCTGCCGTTTTAATCCCATGGGCTTTAATTTTGCTAACAAGCCTTTATCAAATGCCTTTTGAAAGTCCCTATACACAACAATCAACTGCATTACTCACACCAACCCTTTCCGATCATTCATCAAAAAGCTCATTCAAGTTAGTCAAACATGATTTTCCTTTAATAAATCCATGCTGACTTTCATTTATTAGCCCATACATTTCCAAGTGCCAATTAATTTTGTCCTGGATTATTTTCTCTAAAACTTTCCCCACCAGTGATGTCAGGCTGACTGGCCTGTAATTGCCAGATTTATCTCTTTCCCCTTTTTTAAACAGGGGTATTACATTTGCAATCCTCCAGTCCTCTGGCACTGCCCCCGTAACTAGGGAGGATTGGATGATTGGGGCCAAAGCCTCCACATTTTCTACCCTTACTTCCCTCATTAATCTAGGATGCATCCTATCTGGACCAGGTGATTTTTCTACTTTGTATACTACCAATCTTTTAAGTACCTCCTCTTTATCTATTTTTATCCTTTCCAGTATCACTACTACCTCCTCCTTTACTGCTACATTGGCAGCATCCTCTTCTCTAGTGAAGATGGATGCAAAGTATTCACTAGTACCTCAGCCATGCCCTCTGCCTCCACAAGAAGATGTTTTTTTGCCCCTAATCGGCCCCACCCTTCCTTTGACTACCCTTTTATTATTTATATGTTTATAAAAGACTTTTAGGTTCCCTTTTATGTTAGCCACTAATCTATTCTCATACTCTCTCTTTGCCCCTCTTATTCCCTTTTTTAGATCTCCTCTGTACTTACTGTCTTCAGCTTGGTTCTCTACTGTATGATGAACCTTATATTTATTATAAGCCTCCTTTTTCTGTTTCATTTTAATCTCTGTATCTTTAGTCATCCAGGGAGCTCTAGCTTTGGATGCCTTTCCTTTCCCCATTGTGGGAACGTTTCTACTCTGATGGTATGATCCCTGTTCCCCAAATGCTCCCCCACTGAAACATGCTCCACTTGCCCCACTTCATTCCCGAGAACTAGACCCAGCACTTGGGCTGGAAACACACTGTTCAAGGAAGTTCTCTTCTACACAGTCCAGGAATCCCTCCCCCTCTTTGCCCTTTATACTGTTGGTTTCCCAGTCTACACTGGGATAATTGAAGTCCCCCATTATCGCTACTCTATAGTTCTTGCATATTTCTGAAATTGGCCTGTAAATTTGCCCCGCTATCTCCTTCCCACTATTTGGTGGCCTATAGTATAGAATCATAGAAAAATCATAGAAAGGTTACAGCACAGAAGGAGGCCATTCAGCCAGTCGAGCCCGGGTCGCCTCTGTAAGAGGAATCCAGCTAGTACCACTCCCCTGCCCTTTCCCCGTAGCCCTGCAAATTTTTTTCCCTTCAAGTACTTATCCAATTCCCTTTTGAAAGCTATGATTGAATCTGCCTGCACCACCCTTTCAGACAGTGCATTCCAGATCCTAACCACTCGCTGTGTAAAAAAGATTTTCTTCATGTCGCCTTTGGTTCTTTTGCTAATCATCTTAAATCTGTGTCCTCTGGTTCTCGATCCTTCCACCAATGGGAACAGTTTCTCTCTGTTTACTCTGTCTAGACCCCTCATGATTTTTAACACCTCTATCAAATCTCCTCTCAACCTTCTTTGCTCTAAGGAGAACAATCCCAACTTCTCCAGTCAATCCATGTAACTGAAGTCACTCCTCCCTGGAACTATTTCAGTAAATCTTTTCTGCACCCTCTCTAAGGCCTTCCCATCCTTCCTAAAGTGCAGTGCCCAGAATGGGACACAATACTCCAGTTGTGGCTGAACTGGTGATTTATAAGGGTGCATCATAACCTCCTTGCTTTTGTACTCTCTGCCTCTATTGATAAAGCCCAGGATCTCGTATGCTTATTCAACCACTTTCTTAACCTGCCCTGCTACCTTCAACGACCTGTGCACATATGCCCCCAGGTCTCTTTGTTCCTGCACCCCCTTTAGAATTGTACCCTTTAGTTTGTATCGTCTCTCTTCATTCTTCCTACCAAAATGTATCACTTAGCATTTCTCTGTGTTAAATTTCATCTGCCATGTGTCCGCCCATTTCACCAGCCTGACTATGTCCTCTTGAACTTCTTGATGTCTATCATTATCCTTCTCACTGTTCGCTACACTTTCAAGTTTTGTGTCATCTGCAAATGTTTAAATTGTGCCCAGTCGGGGAACACTTCAGCAGTCAAGGACATTCAGCCACCGATCTTCGGGTAAGCGTTCTCCAAGGCAGCCTTCGAGACACACGACAACGCAAAATCGTCGAGCAGAAATTGATATCCAAGTTCCGCACCCATGAGGACGGCCTCAACCGGGATCTTGGGTTCATGTCACACTACACGTAACCCCACCAGCGAAAAAAAGTTATCTGTTTTTAATACAACGGGTCATTCTCTCTCTTTCTCTTTCTTTCGGATGTTTCTCTCTCTCTCTCTCTCTCTCTGTCTTTCGTTCTGGCTGTTTATATATTCGCTGGTCCTGTATGTAACATCTCTCTGTCTGAACACTTTGATTGCCTTGACAACGGGCAGTTGGAAAGATTATCTGTAATCACCAGGTATTGTTCTCTGACTATAAATGCGATAACCTTCATGGAATCCCACACTTCACCTGACAAAGGAGAAAGCCTCCGAAAGCTTGTGATTTTCAAATAAAACTGTTGGACTATAACCTGGTGTTGTAAGATTCCTTACATTTGTCAACCCCAGTCCATCACCGGCATCTCCACATCACCCAAATCCAAGTCATTAATATAGATCAAGAAAAGCAGTGGTCCTAGTACCGACCCTGGGGAACACCACTGTTTACCTCCCTCCAGTCCGAAAAACAACCGTTCACCACTACTCTGTTTCCTGTCACTGAGCCGATTTCGTATCCATGCTGCTACTGTCCCTTTTATTTTATAGGCTTGAACTTTGCTGACAAACCTATTATATGGCACTTTATCAAACGCCTTTTGGAAGTCCACATACACCACATTAACCACATTGCGTATGCACTCAGTAGTGTAATAGCTCCTTTATTGTTCCTTTGATCTGTCAACTACATCATTCCTTTCTAGTGCTATAATAGTTTCATTAATCAATAATGCCACTAACCCCCACCTTTCTTTCCTGAATACCTTCTAGCCAGAAATTTTAAGTCCCCAATCCTCCCCTTCGCTAAGGTAATTCTGTTAGTGCTACTATATCATAGTCCCATGTGGCATCTTGTACCTGCAGCTCACCAACCTTATTTACCACGCTACTTGCATTTACATACATGCACTCCAAATACATCTTAGACTGCCTCACATTTGCCCACTGATCTCTCTTATTTCTGAACTATTCTTTGCTCTAGTGTTATTTGTCTCTCCCAGTCCTCTGTGTACCTTGTTTCTCCTTTAATGTTTCATCCTGGTGCACATCCCCCTGCCAAATTAATTTAAACCCTCCCCCACAGCACTAGTTAACCTCCCCATGAGGACATTGGCCCCAGCTCGGTTGAGGTCCATCTTGAACAGATCCCTCCTGCCCCAGAATTGGTCCCAATGCTCCAGGAATCTGAAGCCATCCCTCCTTACCATTCCTCCAGCCACACATTAAGCTGTCTTATCCTACTATTCCTATACTCACTAGTGCGTGTCACTGGGAGTAATCCAGAGATTAATACCTTTGAGGTCCTGCTTTTTATTTTCCTCCCTTGCTCCTGAAACTCTGACTGCAGGACCCCAACCCTTTTACTTCCTATGTCATTGGTTCCCACATGGACCATGACTTCTGGCTGCTCCCCTTATCACCTCAAAATATTCTGCATCCTCTCAGTCACGTCCTTTACCCTGGCACCATAGAGGCCATGCATCACGCGGGACTCACATCCGTGGTGCTGTCCATCCCCCGACTATCGAAATCTGTATAACAACTGAATTTCTTGTGCCCCTCCCTGTGCAGCCGAGTTTCCCATGGTACTGTGGATTTGTTCCTGAACTCCCCCAAGGTGTCAACACCTTCACTGGTATTCAACACTGAATACCGGTTTGTGAGCGCCACACTCCCAGGGGACTCCTGCAATGCCTGCCTGTTCCTCCTAGTCTGTCTGGTAGTCACCCATTCCTTCTCCTTTTGAACTCTCTGTAGCTGCAGGGTAACCACCTCCTGAAATGTGCTATCCACGAAACTCTCAGCTTCCTGTATGCACTGTAGTGATGCCAGCCACCCCTCAAGCTCAGAAACGCTGAACTCGAGCAATTGGCGGCACTTCCAGCAAATGTGGTCTTCCAGGACACAAAGTATTCTGAGTTCCCACAACGCACAGGATATGCATGCGACGGGCCCCAGCTGTCTTCCCATGTTAGCTACAGTTATTTAAAACTGTTTGTTTAGCTTTAAGGCTATTTAACTGTTTAGCTAACACTAAAAAACTAACCACTAAAAACACTAACCAACCACTAAGGGCACTAACCACTAAACACAATAAATACTGACTTATCCTTGGCGCTCCTCCTTGCGTTGTGACTTCACTTTTTGATTTTATTTGATTTTGCTCCCACTTTACCCTGTTGATTGAGGGATAACTATTGGCCAGGACACTGGGGAGAACTCCCCTGCTCTTATTCAAAATAGTCATTGCCATGGGATCATTTATATCCACCCAAGAGGGCAGACAGGGGCCTCAGTTTAACAATTCACCCAAAAGACAGCACCTCCAATATTGTCAGCCTAGATTTTGTACTCAGATGGGAATTGAACCCAGAGCATTCTAAATTAGAGGTAAGAGTGCTACCAGCTGAGCCACAGCTGACACCATGTAAAATATGTGTTAGGAGACATTGTAGACTAGATAGTGGGGTAAGTGTTCGTCGTTATTACAGAAGAAAGCAACTTGATCCTTGTGTTGGATTTGCTCGTTCCCTATTAAATACATTTTGCGATCACAGTATCTCAAAAATGAAAGCCAAAAGCTATAGAAATCTATAATAAAAACAGAAAATGCTGGAAATACTCAGCAGGTCAGGCAGCATCTGTGGAGAGAGAAACAGAGTTAACTGTTTCAGGTCGCTGACCTTTCGTAAGAACTGGAAAAAGTTAAAGGTTTAACAGTTTTTAAGCAAGTACGAAGCCAGGGAAAGGGGGGGGGGGAGGGAGAGGGAGGAAGGAGAGCAGAGGGGAGGAAAGAACAAAAGGGAAGGTCTGTGATAGGGTGGAGGGCAGGAGTGATTAAATGACAAGAGGGATGATGGTGCAAAGCAAGGAGGGTGGTAATGGGACAAGTAAAGAAACAAAATAAGGGTCTAGAGGAGCTGTAAATGACAACAGGGAGCCATTACCAGCGTCTGGTGTCTGAAAAAATGGGAGCATGGGATATGATCTGAATGTACTGAAATTAGTGTTGAGTCCAGAACGTTGTAAAGCTTGTTCCTCGAGCTTCCATTGAGCTTCTTTGGAACAGTGTAAGAGGCCGAGGACAGAGAGGTCAGAGTGGGAGTGGGACATAGAATTAAAATGACAAGGGACCGGAAGCTCAGGGTCACGCTTGGGAACTGAATGGAGGTGTTCAGCAAAGTGATCACTCATCTACATTTGGTCTCCCCAATGTAGAGGAGACCGCATCGTGAACAGCGAATACAGTACACTAAATTGAAAGTACAAATAAATCGCTGTTTCACCTGGAAGGAGTGTTTGGGGCCGTGGATGGTGGGAAGGGAGGTGGTGAAAGGGCAGGTGTTGCATCTCCTGCGCATGGGTGTTGGAAGAATGGATCAGGGTGTCATGGTCCCTTTGGAATGCTGAAAGGGGAGGGGAGGGGAAGATGTATTTGGTGGTGGCATCGCGCTGGAGGTGGCGGAAATGGTGGAGGATGATCTGTTGAATGTGGCGGCTAGTGGGGTGGAAGGTGAGGACAAGGGGGACACTATCATGGTTCTGGGAGGGAGGGGAAGGGGTAAGGGCAGTATGCGGGAAATGGGACAGACACAGTCGAGGGCCCTGTCAACTACAGTGGGGGGGAATCCTCGGTTGAGGGTAAAGAAAGACGTATCGGAAGCACTGGTGTGGAAGGTGGCATCGTCAGAACAGATGCAACGGAGACAGAGAGATTGGGAGAATGGAATGGAGTCCTTACAGGAAGTGGGCTAGGAGGAAGTGTAATCGCTGTAGCTGTGGGAGTCGGTGGGTTTATAGTAGATATTGGTTGACAGCCTAGCCCCAGAAATGGAGATGGAGAAGTCAGGGAAGGGAAGGGAAGAGTTGGAGATGGACCACATGAAGGTGAGGGAAGGATGGAAATTGGAAGCAAAGTTGATTAAATTTCCCCGTTCGGGGTGAGAGCAGGAAGCGGCACCGATACAGTCATCAATGTACTGAAGGTGAGGGAGGGGACCTGAGGAGGACTGGAACAAGAATGTTCCACTTATCCCATGAAAAGGTAGGCATAGCTCGGACCCATACGGGTCCCCCATAGCAAAACCTTTATTTGGAGTAAGTGAGTGGAGTCAAAGGAGAAGTTGTTCAAATGAGAATAAGTTCAGCCAGACGGAGGAGGGTGGTAGTGGATGGGGACTGATTTAGTCTCCTTTCAAGGAAGAAGCAGAGGGCCCGCAGGCCATCTTGGCAGGGGATGGAGGTGTAGAGGGATTGGACGTCCACGGAGAAAAGGAGACGGCCAGGAAACTAGAAACTGTTAAAGTGGCAGAGGGTGTCAGAAGAGTCACGGATGTAGGTTGGAAGAGACCGGACAAGGGGAGAAAAAAAGAATTGAGATAGGAAGAAATAAGTTCCGTGGGGCAAGAACAGACTGAAACGATGGGTCTGCCGGAGCAGTCTTGCTTGTGGATCTTGGAAAGAAGGTAGAAGCGGGCTATGCGGGGTTGGGGGGGGGGACTATGAAGTTGGAGGCCGTGGGAGGAAGATCTCCAGAGGAGATCAGGTCAGTGACAGTCTGGGTGATATCTATGTTTGGGTGAAATTTAGATCATGACTAATAAGCTCAGAGCATTACAAAACCCATAAGATTCAAAGTCACACTTTTTGTGGGACAGGCTAATACCACAAGGCAGAAATACATCTATGGAGTCTTAAAGAGAACTTGGCCAATGAATATCTCTGTAGCACATAGCAGTGCTGATAGGAGCAGGAATCACAATAATGTCCTGATGAACCAAAATTAAAATAATAATAATAAAAACATAGTTCATTTTTAAAAGACAGTTTGAATAATCGTTATTAGTTAGCTGGTAAGATAGAATTACATGGAAAGCAGCGTTCTGTGCTGCAGTTACACCTAGTCACTGAATGTAGAGGGAGAGAGAAATGGTTAATGTTACCTTTGGTTGAAAGTAAAACCACAAACTTTTCCTCTACTTCACTGTATTCCTCAGGGTACCACAGAACTTCAGTAACAGTTGGCGCAGACAGGCTGTACTTGGCATAATAATCCAAGTGTTGACTGACAAATGCCTATGGTCTGCATTGATGCTCATCTGTGCCCAGATATTGCCTCACTAAGCTGACCATACCAGCTGGTGTTTCTTAAAGATATTGAGACATATCCTATTCCTTCATAAATATGGCAATTACAGATTTATGACTACTACTCTTTGTCTTGCTGAGTGCAGTTTCAATTAACATTAGACGCAACAATCCCGGTCCAGGTAATGAAAATGATTTATTGGAAAAATAGAATTTCTGCACAAATCTACAGACCGCAGATTCAGCTTGCAAATGAGTTCCCAAATTCCCTAACTTTAGTTAAACCTAGAGACATAAAAGTTCCTCAACAAAATTCAAATTTAATGGGTTCTTAACCTACTATAAGACTGTCTGATATAATGTGCATGGTTTATGGCTGCATTATCAATGAAGAAATATATAAACCACCCCTCATTGCAACACATCCAAAGTAACATAAAAGATAATAACCACAGTGCAAAACTTTCACGAGAACTGGCTAAGGGATAGTTTCACCTTTTTTTATGGTTATAATGTATTATTACTATTACAAATCTTCAAGTAGGTTTTATTTTCATAGCAAATGAACTGACAGGATAATAACAACATAAAATCTATTCAGTAGCAAACTGTTTTCCATAATTTTTATTGTTTTTGTCCTTCACCAATGATACCCGTGGATAATAATGTAACACACATTGCTTATGATTCTTATGATACAAGTGGGGAAATCGTTAAAAAAATTGTCACTATAACAAATACCTCATTAATACCACCTGATAGACCACAAGCTCTGGCATAACCCCGTTAATGGCTCCCTCTTTAGTGGAAAGAGCAGATAAGGACTGTCTCGGCAAGCACTCGGCAATATATTGAGATTATGGTGGAGGCAGTAGGTAATTGTAATTGATAACTCCACAAGTGAGGCTGACTGAATAACTTGTACTTGAAAGCCATGCTTGAGCATGGTCAATCTCACAAATGAAGATATTTATCATGTCTCCTCACCAACCACCATAGATGTATTGCATGGTTACAACTGTTTCTAAATGGAAAAAATGATTATTATTTAATATTTTTGTAAAATTTTTAGTACAAGAAAGTCCAAGGACACTCTTTTGTGATATCAAAAACCATGGAACCATAACTGTGGAAATAAACAGCAGAATTGTCTGATGCGTGGCTATTAATAATACTTGGGCATTAAATATGAGGCGATTACCTGTGCTCACTGTCCAAACAATAACGCATAATAGTGATTTTCAAATCCAATCTATCGCTGGCAATAAGTTTGGTCATTTAATGGATATTAGATAGATTCATGCAAACTAAACAGCTTGTGAGGGGTTCAAAACCCCTTTAACAAAAGACATTTGAAGGAAAGGGTAACTGTACCCCCTTTAAACAAAGACATTTGAAAACCTGCAAACACAGTCATGTAGTAAACTGTGTTCTCACAAATCCTGTTTTTCCCTCAATCGCGCTGATGGCATTGGAGAAGCCTGAGTTTCGGGATCGAAGACATTGTACTGCGAATAGATATCTAGATTATTAAATCAATAAGCTAAATGGATCATCTTGAGCTTAACGCGTTGTCAGGCTTTCAAAACACATAGGCTTTTGGAAACACAAGCTTTTCAACACAGCAGGGGATAATGTAGGAAAAGGCATACATCGAAGGCTTCGGATCAGGAAAGCAATGATAGGTGTGAAAAGGCAGTGGCCCTCTCATTCCTATCTGGTAGTCTGTTCAAATAACTGGAATTTGTAAAACATCAAATATTATTGCATCCAGCATAGGGTCAAATGGTATAAGGAATAGATTTGAAGCCATTGAAGCAATCAAAATTGGAGCCATCAGGACCATTAAGAATGTCTGGGCATAGAAATGTAAGGGACTATCTCTACATGAAAGACCATAAACAGAGTAAAGGAGCCTTTTACAATCCATGGTTCAAATACATGGGGGCTGATTTTAAAATGGAATTGCAGGTGCGTTGGTGGTGGGGGGGCTGCGAAAATTGGGAAAATCCCGAGCAGGTTCGGAAGCAGGCTCCAACCCGCCGACTTCCGGGGTTGCCACAGACGCACCTGTGCGCACGCGCTTCACGAATCAGGAAGTCCTGCCGGCAATTAAAGCCGGCGGGACGATAGTTAAGCCACTTATTGACATCGTTGATCTTGTTTAAGTCGTTAATTTTGTGGAGATTGAGGCAGGGGTGCGATTTTAATTCAACCTCAGTGTGTTTCCTGTGCTGTGGGAAACACTCCATGTTCAAGGAGACATGTTTCAGGCAGCAGCCAGTTGGACATTTAAATGCCTGTTTGATAGATGGGGATAAAAGGTAAGTTATTGCAGCAGGGCACTCAGGTGTCGCAGACAAACTTGTGGCCGGGAGATCTTTGTGTTTAGACTGAAAATTCTTGGTTTCCACTCAGAATTCTTTTGTTTACACATATTTACCAACTTTTTGGACCCCCTCAAATTGACACCATCAGGATGGGGGGGGGCGTCATGGCTGCATTCACCACTACATCCGAGGACGAGGAACATCATCATCCTCGACAGGCATGGCGTGCACTTCTGCCACTTGGAGCTCTACAACACAGTGCTGCGCCACAGGCACCTGCACAAGAGCAGAGAGGGCAACAACAGAGGGAGCGACGTCACAGAAGGCACTACCCTTGCCAGAGGATCTACAGACCGAGGCTCAGCTTTCTGGATCTCTCTGAGATGCCGTGCATACGGAGGCTCAGAGTGAGTCACTAGGTGGTCGAAGACATCTGCAGCCTCCTTCATGCCGAGCTGCTCCCGACTGGGCCTGGCAGGATCTCATTACCCATCGCTGTTAAAGTCACCACTGCCCTCAACTTCTTCACCTCCGGATCATTCTAGGGTGCCACCGATGACGTTGCAGGGGTCTCTCAGTCGTCTGCACACAAGTGCATAAGGCAGGTCACCGACGGCTTGTTTCGCAGGGCCTCGCAATAGGTCAACTTCCCCATGGACGACCTCAGCCAGACGGAGAGCGCAGTGGGATTCCACTCCATGGCTGGCTTCCCACGGGTACAGGGTACAATCGATTGCGCCCATATAGCAATACGGGCACCTTCACATGAGCCAGAACTGTTCATCAACAGAAAGGGGTTTCACTCCATCAACACTCAGCTCGTTTGTGACCACCGCAAAAGATTCCTTCACGTGTGCGCCAGATTCCTGGCAGCTGCCACGATTCCTTTGTTCTGAGGGAATCCAACATCACGGGGCTCTTCCACGCACCAAACACCCTGAAGGGTGGCTCCTCATGACATCTGTGGCTCATGACGCCTCTGAGGAACCGCATCACCGTCGATACAACGACAACCACATCGCCACCAGGTCTATAATTGAGCATGCTATAAGGCTACTCAAGATATGCTTTAGGTGCCTTGATCATTCTGGGGGAGAGCTTCAATACGCACCAGACAGAGTGGGACGCATTATAGTAGTCTGTTGTGTCCTGCGCAACATGGCACAGCAGAGAGGGGTGCCGCTTGAGGAGGCCCCATCCACACCTGCCATCCGCATTGAGGAGGAGGAGGAGAAGGTGGAGAAGGAAGGGGAGGAGGCGGAGAAGGAAGGGGAGGAGGAGGAGGACAACGAACCCATGGCCAGAGCAGCGGCTCACCTGGCCATGTGAATGGTTCTCCTAACATCAGAAAGTGTGAAAAGTCCAGTCCTCAGACCACCTGGAAAGTGCAGCGCCAACACCAGCCCACCCTCCCTCCCTGCAAAAAACAGTCCTGCAACACCCACTGTAAAGTGACCCAATGGGTGGCATCAAGTGTCGTCGTTCATGGTGAAGCTTATGAAAGGGCGCTATCACAAAAGCCAGTCAAAACATGGCAGTTGTGGTGAGAATGATAACATTTAATGTGAATATAACAAAAAAACAATATAAATGAAAAACATGACAGTCAGACACGCTTGTGCATCCCCTTCGTGATCACAAATCCTTCGCCTTTCTCTTCCTACTACTTCTAAGTAGGTGCATCCCCTGTGGCTGCAGCAGAGGAAGTGGCAGGTTGTTCATGCCCTGACTGCTTAGATGCTTTCGATCTATGCCCTCTGGGTTTGGAGCCTGTGAGGGCCCCTCCAAATACTGTATCACCTGCACCTGTACAGGGGCTGACTCGGCCACCTGGAGAGGAGGCAGCGTTGCAGTTACTGGTTGAGAGGGGGGCAACGGGTGAGATGTGGGAGTGCTTTGAGTGGCGTCCCCACTTTCGTCATCATCCCTCCCCTGGGCCAGGCCCACATCACTCCTACCATCCTGCTGGACAACAGTTTGAAGGACATGTGTGATGCCTTGGAAGGCCACTTCTAAAGTATATATCAGCCTGCTTAAGGTGGCAGAATGTTGTTCACCCTGAGTCCGAACGGCCGTTGTCAGGCCCTGAATGGACTCATTTGTGAGCCATGCTTGAAGCTCAACAGAAGTTAGTCTTCTCTCCATTGCAGACATTCCTGCACTTACCTGTGACACTGTATCAGACAGTTGCGCGTGTCCCTGTGACAGTATCTCAGAGATTCCCTCCCATACTTGTGCCACTATTCCACTCATGCAGGAGTTGGACTCCTCCATCCTCTGCGCTATTGTGGAGACTGCGTGTGGCACCTGTTCCAGTACCTCGCAAATGCGCTGCTGTCCCTCGATCATTCTCCTTTTAAAGGATGGACCTCAGGGTTCAGCATCTGCATCCAGCTGAGCAGACCTTGGAGAAGAGTGCGCCCATTGACGGGGACTCTCCACAGCTGCCCCTGCCACCAGTGTCTGCTCGTGCTC
Source organism: Heptranchias perlo (assembly GCF_035084215.1). Taxonomy (NCBI): domain Eukaryota; kingdom Metazoa; phylum Chordata; class Chondrichthyes; order Hexanchiformes; family Hexanchidae; genus Heptranchias; species Heptranchias perlo. The sequence goes on from NC_090338.1 coordinate 22,761,730, forward strand.
ACTTGTGTGTGGTGACTCATCAGGTGCTAACCCAACCAATTGACTACTAGGACCCACCGAGGTGTGAGTATCTGGGCTGGTGGATGGCTCGCTAAGATGTGATGTTGTGCCCTCAGAGGCCTGGAGCTCATCCAAGGAATCACCCTCTGTCGTCACTGCGGTCATTGATTGACCTGTAAGAGAACAGAAGGCAATATTAAGCATCATCACAGATGTGTCATGTTGAGGTGTTCAACATGGCAAGCATTGTTACATCAATTCATATTGTGTGTGGTGAATGTTAAAGTTGTGTCACCAGATGTTTGTGGGGTGCCAGTCTCGGCGTCCCTGATGGACAGGCACTCGAGGGTGCGGCTGATCTGCAGGGCCTCCTCCTCCACATCTGTGAGGACCACTATTTGTTGTTGACCCACTCCAGTCCTCACCCTCTCGCGTGCATTTTGCACTCTCTTCTCCTAGAAGGGGAGAAAGTACAGACGTGTGAGTGAGTGATGGTGAAGTGGCCAACCGGTGAATGCATTGCTTTGGGTGAGACTGACTGTGCAAGAGATGCATCAGAGGGTGAGTATGAGACAGAGCCATCACATTGGATGAGCACTGGGGTGAGTGGTAGTGGTGGAGTGACTAATGGGGAGGTGAAGAAGTGCTGAGGAAGTGCAGGTAAGTTGAGGATGAGCCTTACGTGAGTGTGAGGAGTGATGTGATGGAGTAGTCTTGACAATGCAGAATGAGTTGGGGGGGGGGGGGGTGCGGGGTGATGTGGAACACGGAATGCAGGAGAATGCTGATCTAGTTAGATCATTGAAGCACTTCCTGCACTGGACCCAGGTTCGGGAGATGTTGCTGCTGCTGGTGACCTCCTCTGCCACTTCAAGCCAGGCCTTCTTGGTGGCAGAGGCAGGGCACTTCCTTCCATTTGCAGGGTAAAACACTTCCCTCCTCCTCCTCCTCACCCTGGCCAGTAGAGGCTGCAGTGAGACATCATTAAACCTTTGAGCAGCCTTGCCCCTGTGCTGCTGCATTATGTTTTTTGGTGTTTGCTGCAGCAAAAGCCTTTGGAGCAATGGCCCTTTAAATAGAGTCACTCCAGCTGACAGGCTGTCATGCGGGTGCGCAGTCCGCCCACTGCTCAGCTTTCGGACGACAAACCTGGAAGCCACGTTAAGGTCACCAATTAACTTGCGATCGCGTGGGAAATGGTAAGATTTTACTAGTCGGGTTACCCGCATGCCCATTGATAGCACAGACGTAGTAGAGGTTGAGAGAAGTGGTGGTGAGGTAGAGCTGGGTGTCGTCAACGTATATGTGGAACTTAACGTTGTGTCTTCAGATGATGTCGCTGTCGGCCAGCATGTAGACAAGAAATCGGAGGGGTAAAATGAGAAATAGGAGGAGAAATAGTGCAGAGTAAAGGTGTTCCAAAAAATCTCTTCTAAGAGACTGGACATTTCTAGTCTAACAAAGACATTTTTCAGTTGGTCTCATGGCACATTTTCAGTGTTCCCCATAACCACAACATGCTCAAAGTATTTCATTGCTGCTGTGCAGTTCCCAAAGGTTCACTTAAACAGCCTCATTAGGTTACAGCTCTTGGTGAACCACATTATACTGTGGTGTATGTCTCTCAAGGCCCACAGTCATTATTCCTTTACTTGTGGTTGCGAGCTATTGTGAAAACTGGGGCAAGGTACAAGATAATTAGCCAAAACACACATTCCTTTCAACAGGGACACAGAATGTACAGAATAAGATAGAATATTTATTCTGTTAAAATAGCTATAATATGGAGTCAATTACTGTGAATGGTAAATGCTTACCTATGGCATAATTCCAAGTACTTTGTTTTTGGCCAAACATTTTTTTCCCTAAATGTTCCAACTTAATAAGTTCCTTCTTGGAGCTGAGATTTCATCTATTTCAATTGCTAAACAGTTCAAGACCCCACTGAGTATTGGTAGAGTCTCAAAAGAGAGAGCTTGCAATAGGTGTATCAACAAGGTGATCACACTGAGGTAAGAGGCAGAGACTCTCAGCTGGCATTAGAAAAGGACACCTTTTAGTCTTTTGCATTTAGTGAAAAACAGGGGGAGTCCATTTCAAAGATGGCCTACTTAACCATCTGCTAACAAACTCTACCTACTAACCTCCTCTAGTGTAACACAAACAGTGGGCCAGATTTTCTGTCAAAATAATGGCGAGGCTAATGCCGCTCGCTATTATTTACAGACAAATGCTACAGCAATTTTAGGCAAGGGCCGATGTGCGGTTAAACATGGAAATTCAAAAATTGCTGTCCAAGATGTGCTGCTCTGCTGTTAGCTTCGCTTAAATGGTATCTCACTGTCTGCCCCACCATTGAAATGCATTGAATGGTGTGAAGTTGCTGTATTTGAGCAGTATATACGAACTAAACTCGCCACAGAAAGTTAAGTCTTGTCCATTCCAGTCTAAGTTGCCTTTTAACCATGTGATAAGTGTTAATTACTGCCTGTCAGCCTCTCTGGCACTGAAAATTAACTATTACAAGTATGGAGTCTCATTCCTTCAGATTTTAATTGTTGTTGGAGATTCATCAAATGTAAAATTTTAAATTTTAAATATTTTTATTTAGTTTGTCTTTCTTCTCTCTCTCTTAACCAATCTTTCTTTCCCTCTCTTTATTTCTCTTCCTGTACCTGAATCGACATTGAATTCGCCCACTCTAATTTACACTTCCTTCTCAGTGCTTGCACTGTTAATTTCACAATCCTTCAATCTGATTGGTTAAGGAGATACACAGTTGCCTGCCCTGTTCACTGAGGTCCCAGATGCCCTGTTTCCCTCGCTGCGACATTATCAGCTCGCACTTTCAGCAACTTGCCATGCAAACAATTTAAAAACCTAAACGTGCAAGGGCAAATCTAATGCTGTTAGATGCCCTGCTGCAGCAAATTATGGCCCATTATTTCATTAGAGTTGGCATTAATAAGGAGCAGTAAATGCTATTTTTGCTTGAGCTAGCAACTCAGTCATGGTTGCTGAAAATATCAGGTTTGTGTTGTGGTGCTGTGTTGGGAATGGAAATTTTAACCCTTTCACGCAGCTTGGAACCAAGAGGAATCAGTGGGATGTTTCAGGTTGAAGTTTGCTATAAAGTCACTTTTCACATTATTAAATTACCAATCTGCCGCAGACATTGAGGGGGTGAAATTGGGCCGTTCAGCATCTGTTTTGTAGGTGCTACACGGAGACCTGAGTCCCGAAAATGGCATCTGAGATACGCGCGGACACTTCCGACAGGGCGCCATCTTGGTAAAGGGGTTTGCGCATGGGCACCTATCGACCGCTGGCAGCATGTAGAGTAGGGAGATGATGATGTGAATCAATGTGCAATGCTGATTCGAAGCATCCAGTGAAATTTTGGAATGCCACACTCCAGCTAATGCCCTGTCTTAACCTCGCACTGCTGAACAGGACTTAAACGGCATGAAGGACCCCCCACCAGCGCAATTTAAAGGGATCAAGAAGTACTTAAAGGTTAGTTGCTGGATTATTTCTTCTGGCTGCTGATGCAATTGTACATTTTTTTGGAAGTTTCCTATACTTGGCTAAAGTTTCAATATTCTATAGTGTGGTCTGGCTAGTCTTGCAGTATTTTTAGTGGCATTTAAAATATAGTGTTGAAAATGTTGCTTCCAGATGTGGGTGACCTGGTAAGGCTTCCTCTGGGAATTGAACATGACAGAGAATGAAGAGAGGTCACGCAGAGCAGGACAAGCTGCTAGAAGAGGTAGGAGGAGGATCATGGCACTCTGCAGGAGGCCATATCTGCAGAAGGCCTACAGGAAGCAATTCTCTAACCTCAATTTCAGCGACGACCAGTGCATCCGACATGTGCGGTTCATTAAAGAGATTATGACTGACATTTGTCAACTGTTGCAGCCACAACTGCAGCCTCAAAGCAGAGCAAGGACAGTATTGCCTGTGGCTGTCAAGGTGACCATGGCTCTTAATTTTTATGGCTCTGGCTTTGGCTCCTTTAATGCTGCTGCTGGAGATATTAGCAACATCTCGCAGTTTGCAGTGCACTGCTGCATAAGGGAGATCACTGAGGCTCTGTACGCACTGATAAACAGATTCATCTCATCTCATGTCAGAGACAAACAGCAGGAGTGAGCACGAGGTTTTGCTCGCATTGCAGGCTTCCCCATGGTGCAGGGTACCACTGATTGCAGGCACATTGCCTTGCCTGCTCCTCATCTGAACTCGGCCATATTCATGAACAGAAAGGGAATCCAATCTGTCAATGTGCAGCTGGTATGCGACCACATGCAGCGCATCATGCAGGTCAATGCCCGCTATCCTGGCAGCAGTCATGATTCCTTCTTCCTGCAGCAGTCCTCAACGACACCTCCCCATTCACAACAGTCCCATGCTCCTTACCTTTCCACTCTCACATGACCATCAAATCATCCTCCTTATGATTAAACATTGCTTTCTCCCTCAGCTCATCGCAGAAATAAAAACCACCACCAAATGCAAATTCAAATGTACGTTTATAAATTAATACATGAAATTATGCAAACAAAATGAGACTATTCACCCTTGTGCATTCCCTTAGTGCCTGTCTTTCGTGTGCCTTTACCTCTCCTAGTGCTCCTACAAAGTGCATCCCCAGTAGCTGGAGCATGGGTGGTGGAAGGCTGCTGACCTTCAATTGAGGAGCGTGTAGATGGCTGTGGAGGATGACCTTGAGCAGCTCTGGCTCGGGAGGGCCTGGCTTCAGACTGTACCATCTGGGCCTGGGCCGCAGCAGTCTGGGCTGGCTGGCTGATAGGCAACAGCAAGGGCACTGGTGGAGTGGCAGGGGTGGGAGCAGGATCGCTGTCATCCTGAGAGAGGAGAGCAGGTTCGTCTTCCATGGCGCCACTGCCACTCTCATGGGGCGGCGCCTCAGCAATCCTGGTGATTTTCTGGAGAACAGATTGCTGGACTGCCTGTCCAGTCATGCCCTGGAAGCCCCTTTCAACAGTGGTACCCAGAGCCACGATAGCAGAAATCTGTGCTTCCAAGGCAGCAGTCTGAGCTTCCAAAGAAGCAGTCAGACCTTTGATGGCAGATGTTTGTGCTGCAATGGAAACTGTGACATTGGTCATCAGATGCTGCATCATGGTGGGTTCCACAGGTGTGCTGATGGAGGTGACCACTCGTTCCATGTTGGAAAAGATGGGCTTCAAGCTCTGCGCAAGGCCCTGTGCCAAGTTGAAGCTGGACTCCTCCATGTCCCTTGACGTTGTGTGCAAGCTTTCTGGCAGGCTTTCCAGTGCACCAAGCATTTGGTTGTGTACGCCCATCAGCCTTCTTCTGTAGCCTGGCCCATCGAAGTCGTCATCTGACTCCTCTGCAGCAGAACTAGTGTGCAACCTCACCCTCCGGCGAGCTGGCATCTGCAGTATCCTCTTCCCCCACCCTGGCTCCTGCGCACTTGTGCCCGGTGTCTCACCACGTGCAGATCCTTCCTCTATCCTAACCTCTAAAGGACCCGCAGTGTCATTATCTGAGCTGGTGGCTGCGAGTGTAAGATCGAGTGATGGTGTCTCTTCATCATCACTGTCTTCTTCCTCGGCCTCCTCTGACTGGGAAGGTTCCAGGTCTTGGGTATCTGAAATGACAAAGGGATTTGAGTTGAGTTGTGGTGAGGGGAGAGGAGACAGGAAGAAATATGTGCTTACACCATCTGCAGCAGGTGATTCAGAAAAGATTGTGGGATGAGGGAGAAGTGAGAAGCGAGAAGGAGGAGACCCTCATCCTCGATACCTCCAGCACCACCAGTGGCCACGACCTCAGCAATGGCCCTGCCCATGATGGCCAGCATTGTCTCCTCCGTGGCAGTTAAGACATGTAGGCACGCTAGACCTCCTCCAGTTGTTTCTTGCTGCCTCCTGTTATGCGCCACCTTCTCCTGCAAGAAAGAGGGAAGTGTGTCAGTGAGTAGCCTGCAAGATGCTTGGGTGACGTGGTTGTCATGGTTGAATAGCTGCCAATGTGTGTGACCTGTGAGTTGTGGGTGTGCAGCTTGCAACAATGGTAATGTGTGAGGGTGAGAGGAAGCAGCCTCCCACCAAAATAAGCATGAGATTGGCATCAGCTATTTATGTCAGTCTGTAGCTGAATCATCATCACCCACTTTAAGGCCCAAATCAATTTTGAGCTTTTATTCTGGAATCTGACTGAAGTACGTGCAAGTGAAATTGGTCTTCACCAGTAGCTCATAGCATATCTGGGCCTAGGAATACGATTGCACGGCATCCGTTTTACAGGCATAAAATGGACGCCTAAGCCTCCAATATAGCGGGCGGCGTGCGCAAACTTATTTCACTGTTCAGGCCCCGTTGCCAAATTGGACTGCGAGTGACGGCAGCATGCACCGTGTATGCTGCGGCCAGTTTCTTCGGGCGTTCAGCAGCCACACTAGCAGTCCTTAAAGGGCCTGCTGGAGACTGCCACCCGAAAGGTAGGTTTAAAGTTTTGTTTTTACTTACCTTGTTGTGGAGCCAGGAGAAACTGGAGTGCTCCTCTCGATTCTAGATTAAAACCTTGGGTCGCTGTCAGCCATTGCTCGCCCTCCTCCCAATCGCCTCCAACCTCGGCTAGCAGAACTTGCTGCCCCCTCTCCCCCCACAGCCGGCGAGCTGCCTCTGTGGCCTTAAATGGCATCTGCAGCTCGCCGTTACTATGCTAATGGGCCAATTTGCCATGGTCCTGCCGCTGGACTTATTAGGTGCGTGCACGGGGATCCAGCCCCGATTTGGGCACGATCCAATTTCTAGGCTCTGCAGTCTGTTTTACACCGAGCACCATGTAAAACTGGCTGCCGATCTGCCTTGAGGGCGTTACAATTTCACTCTCTGAAGCTCCACACCATTCATATTCAAGCATCCAAAAACCAATGAAAGTTTGTAGCTTTAATGTAAACAAGACTGCATTTATTTTTCAAGTCGATTAAAAAAAGAAAATCTCGACCAGGTTAATTGTTTAATATTGTATGGAGATTGGATAACTTTTCAGGTCTCCTTCATATCCAAACACTGACAACAGGACAGAAAATTCCACTCAAGTAATTGAGGTATCATCCGGTCAGGGTGTGAGTTAAGAAAAAACAATTCTTGCGAGTGACATCAGTAGACTAGATTTTCTGCTATTGTAGAATTGGGGAGGACCTGTGGCATGGCAGGGCTTCTTTCTGCCTGCAACCCTGACCCATAGGAACATAGAAACAGGGGTAGGCCATTCAACCCCTCGAGCCTGTTACGCCATTCCATGAGATCATGTGTTAATCTGTATCTCAACTCCATTTACCAGACTTTGATCCATATCCCTTAATACCCTTACTTAACAAAAATCTGTTTAACTCAATCTTGAAAATTTCAATTGACCCTCCATCCATAACCTTTCGGGGGAGAGAATTCCAGATTTCCACTACCTTTTGTATAAAAAGTGCTTCCTGATTTCACACCTGAAAGGCCTAGCTCCAATTTTAAGATTGTGCTCCCTTGTTCTGGATTCCTCCACCGGAGGAACTAGCTTTTCTGTATCTACCCTATCGAATCCTTTTATCATTTTAAACACTTCAATTAGATCACCCCTCAACCTCCTAAACTCTGGGGAATACAAGCCAAATTTATGTAACCTGCCCTCATAATTTAACCTTTTAAGCATTGATATCATTCTGATCAATCTGCACTATACCTCCTTCAAGGCCAATATATCTTTCCTCAGATGCAGTGCCCAAAACTAAGCACAGTGTTCTAGATGGGGTCTGACCAAAGCCCTGTACAACTGAAGCAACACTTCCTCCCCTCTGTATTCCAGCCTCCTTGAAATAAAGGCCAACATTCCATTAGCCTTTTTGATTACTTTTTGTACCCATGCACTCGCTTTTAGTGATGTGTGTATCCGGACACTCAAATCACTTTGCTCCTCCACAGTTCCTATTCTCTCGTCATTAAGAAAACATTCCAATTTATCTTTCTTGTATTCAAAGTGGATGACCTCACACTTCCCCACAATGAACTCCATCTGCCACAGATTTGCCCACTCACTTAATCTGTTCATGTCCCTTTGTAACTTCCTGCTCCCATCTACATAATTTACTGATCCTCCTAACTTAGTGTCACCTGCAAACTTCAATATGCAACTCTCTAATCCTTCATCCAACTCATTGATATATATGGTGAAAAGCTGAGGCCCCAGCACAGATCCCTGAGGAACACCACTTGTCACATCTTGCCAATCAAAGTAGGCACTACATCCACTGGCACTTTGGCTGGATGCTGGAACTCATACATGATCCTTACATCCAGTTTAATGCAACCTGTTGCAGTCTTGTAATATCTAATTTAATAAATAAGATCACTGATCAGAAAATTAGACTTGAAATTATTGACAGGTACTTTATTACCGCAGAACTGAGGTTTCAGGCAGGCTCAGTTCCTGCAACATCCATTTCCAAAAACTCAGTTTAAACGCTACCATGTTAGCTGTTTAAGAAATCTTGGGAACCAATGTACAGTGGGGTTCATGTTAGTTTTTAAACAGTATTTAAATTAACTTTATTCATTCAAATATTCATACAAAGTAGAACATTTCTTGGAGCTCATATGATCAGTGATACAATGATGCAATTCCAGACTTTTGTTAATTTATAAACCTGGTAGAAAGTGACCTGTAGTTTTTTTTTGGATCTATTTCATTTAGTTCCCCTCCTCCATATTAAGTGGAAACAAACTACACATACAAACCCACCTGGAGGATCCCCTACAGATACTGCACAGCCCCCTGGTTGAGGACTCTGGGCTTGTTTCCAGAGTTCATTTCTGGTGTTCCTTAGAATGACAATTTTGGATAACAAGCTCAGCAGAAGTCTAATGTTGATCAAATGGTCATATGTTTTACATTACCACTTATGCAATTAATGTCAGGTTTTCAAATTGTTCTTCAATACGGCACCCCACTCAAGAATAAAAACGAAAAAAACATGTAAAAAATAGTGTCATGCATCATAGCACAATGACTCAGAACTATCCGGTGATCTTAGTGACCAAACTTGAAACAAAAGAGTACAAATTCTAGAAGTAGTTTGCAAATAATAGCGAGACTCACAGATGTCAGACAGAATGTATTTTCTGTCTGGCTGGATTGACAAAAAAAAGGAAGCAAAACTTGTTCTTCTGCTTTTACAACTGGTCACCAAGATGAAGGGACCTCTTTCCAAAAGTGCCCCATAAGCGGCCATTAGGTTTAGGGACTTGTTATTGCTCTGTATTGGCAGTGCTTCATAGAAGTCACAGCTAACTATTTCCCTTCCTAAAAGGTTTCAACTACAAATTTCCACTGAAAATAAGTAGAACAACATTCAAGTCAGAAAGCAATGGCTTTCCAATCAGATACTGGCAAGAGTAAAAATAAGATTTTGCTTACCAGGTAGAAGCAATATATTTAATCATTCTTTTAACTCTAGCTACATGAAGGGAGTAGTTACATTAAAAGTTTTCCCTTTCCCAAAATAATGAGATTGAAAGTATGCTGTGATATTTTAAATGAGTTAATGCCTTCAATAAAACAGCATACACAGGAATTTCATATGAATATGTTCATGCATTTGTTATTTATATCGCTCAATGCAACTTCAACTTCAATGTCCCTCAACTCCAAAGGAATGCAAATATCCACAGAAAAACCTCCAAGAGGAGATGGAGTTACTCTCTATCCCAGAGAAGAATTGAGTGAAAGATTGAGGATTTTATCTACCCTAACAATTTCCATTATTCAATCTTGACTGGTTCTACTCCATAGATAACACTCCCAACAGGACTGGAACCATAGTACTCAGTAGAAAATTTGATTATTGATGTTTTGTGGTTTTTAAAAAGTTTTTGGAAACAGCTAACAATTTAAATAAAAAGCAGGCAACTAGGAAAATACATAATCATAACAGAAGTCAGCAAGATATGCAGCATATAACGAACGATTGCATAACACGAATCAACCAAAAGTAATCCTGATACAACCAAATCAAAGTATAGAAACTTTTATCATTAACTTTGCACTTACCCCTTTTCCCTCTCAAACCCAGTGATGCCTATTGCAATTGTCCTATAAGGAGGGGATAATACGAGAGGGGAGAAGCCAAGTAAAGGCATTCTGCAGTTAATTCCTTTGCAGCTAGCTTCCTTAAACCTCTTAGAGAAGACCTTAGGTGCCTTTCACCAGGGAAAGTCATATCTTAGGTAAAAGGGAAAAGAAGTTTTCTCCAATATGAATTTATCAGGAAAGGCTGAACAGGATGGGGCTCTTTTCTCTAGAAAAGAGAAGACTGAGGGGTGACCTGATAGAGATCTTTAAGATAATGATAGGGTTTGATAGGGTACACGTAGAGAAAATATTTCCACTTGTGAGAGAGTCCAAAACTAAAGGTCAGAAATATAAAATAGTTGCTAATAAATCCAATAGGGAGTTCAGTTGAATCTTCTTTAACCAAAGAGTGGTAAGAATGTGGACTGCGCTACCACAAGGAGTAGTTGAGGCAAATAGCATAGATACATTTAAGGGGAAGCTAGAGAAGCACAAGGGTGAGAAAGGAATAGAAGGGTATTCTGATAGGGTTAGATGAAGTAGGGAGGGAGGAGGCTCATGTGGAGCATAAACGTCGGCATGGACCAGTTGAGCCGAATGGCCTATCTTTGTGCTGTAGTTTCAATGTAACTCAATGTAAAATTGTCATCTGAGCTCTCAGTTGACTCTTCCAATATAAACACACAAATATTAATTTACAAATTTTGTTGATTATTTATTTTTTCTTCCCTTACTATCTTTAGGCATCATTAAGCTACACATCGCATTCTATTTGAGGGGCCAGCCTAATGCATTGCTCCCAGGCCCTTACCAATCCAGTTATGTGGAAGTGAGAGAACTTAGCCAGGACATTGTATTATCACTTTGAGGTTTACTGTCTTCTTCGATGTGGGAAAATGCTTAGTCTTCACCTGCCGCCTCCTCATTTCCCCTTCCAGATAACACGCTGAGATCTTATCATGGAGGAGTAGTCATACAAAGCCAAAAATTGAAATAAAAAGCCTCTTGTTGAGGTTCAAATTTCAGTGACTGGTTGAAGGGTTGTTTAGAATTGTTGCTGAGCAGTTTTCATTAACCTCATTTTCTGATTTTTTTTGGAAGAACATGATGTTCTGAAAGGATGAAAGAGACTGTACGGAGCAGTTGATGAAGCCTCAAGTAATGTGAGATGCAGCCTTGAAAGGCTATTTTGTATTCAGAGGCCAGAACACTATTTAAACAGAAACAGTAAATATGATCATTTGAAGTGTTCTGTATTTAACATCTATTTGCACTTGGATGTTTGTAAATATCATTCCACTTTTCAGCTGTTTTTTATTTAACTATTATTTTTTATGAGATCATGGAAGTTATCAGAGAAGGAAGTGGTACGCTGATGCACTTTCTTGGAATAACACAGGATTGTACAGAACCAGAAAAGACTATTATGATCTATCTGACCAGTCCCAAAGTTTCAAAAAGAACAATACTATACTTAATTTCTTATTCCCTTCAATCACCTTTGCCAAAAAAAACAATCCCAACTCCCGCTTGAATCTGCCTCCATTGTGTTCCTTAGTAATCAGTTCCACACATTCACCAACCTTTGTGTGAACTCATTAAATATAAATTGCTGGTTCATTTTCCCTTTTTTGAGTTTCAGTCTGTGCCCCTGGTTATGCAGTTTGTGGTCTTGTCAAATAATTTATTCGGATTCAGTTTATCAACAGCCCTTAGAATTTTGAAAATTTCAATAAGGTCTCCCGTAAACTTTCTTTTTCTTTGTAAACATTCCCATATTCCTTAGTCTTTTCTCGTGGTCCTGGTGCCCAATCCCTGGTATCAGTTTAGTTGCACCTCTTTGTACCCTCTCCAAGTCAGCATGTGCCCATTGCAGTACAGTGATTGGAATAGCACACAGTACTCCAGATGGGGCAAATTAGTGCTCTGCACAAACTCACTATTATTCCTGAAATTTATGTTCAATCCCTCTATTACACAATACAAAGATCTTGCCTGCTGTCCTTACTGCTGTCAACACTGTGTTTATAATTTCAACATGTCATCTACCAGTATTCCCAGATTCCTCTCTTGTGTTGTGTTCTGTAGACTATTGCTTTCATCTTAATTTCCAATTGATTATTTTCCGATCCCAGTCTCATAATCCTTGTATTTGTCCACATAAAATAGCATCTGCCATTTGTTAGTTGAATTGCCTAATCCAGACCCTTCTGTATTTGGTCTCCTTTTTCCTAGTTATTTGCAGTTGGTTCCCTAGTTTTGTAGAATTGCAAAGTGGGACAGCTTCAATTCTGTCCACACTATAAATTGTTTATGCACCATGTAAACCATAATAGCCCTAGCACTGTCCCCTGACGCACTCTAACAGCCTTCTTCTATTCTATTGTAACTACCCTTTGCGCTCTCTCTGATTAAGCCGATTACTGATCCACATCAGAAGTTTTCCCCTCCCCATTCTGTACCTTCCAACCTTGTGGGTTAGTCCCCTGTGTGGTATTTTTAAATGTTTTTCTAAAATCTAAATACATTTACTGCGTCCCAATTACACACTAGAAAAGTCATCTTCTAATAGTCCAATATATTTGTAAAACATGATTTCCCTCCCATAAAGCTATGCCGACTCTGTGTTATTAGTTCATATTTCTCTAGATGCTTCATTATTCCTCCCTTCAGGTGCCCTCAAATATTTTACCTAGCTCACCAGGTTACAGTTCCCAAAATTATGGTTATGCCCTTTATATGAATTGACATTCTGTCCTTCTCCAATCCTGGAGCAATTCCCTTTGCCTAAGAATCCGTAAAAATACAAAGCAGAATGTGACTAATTCCATTAGCCACTTCCTTAGATGTCCTCTTCCTGCTCTCGGTTTGTCTGTACTTCCTTGTTTGAAATTTCTAACTATATTAAAATGTATTTTGTGACATAAATCAAAAAAGAATCATATTCTTCAGACATTTTGTAATTACGGAAGTTAAAAAATGTTAGTGCTGCACTTTTATGTTATGGGAGCATATTGAGCTCCGATAGGTTGGAAATGTGGGTCTTTGGTATATTACAGTGTTTGACTGTTGAGTCATAAGAATCATGCTCTTCTCCCCCCATGGTTTCCTAATCTCAGCTCAGCCACCTGTTTGAGGTTTTTTCTCTGTAACTGAGGGAGGAAAATTTGATCAGTGTGCACAGCCAGAAAAAGAATTCTTGAGGCCCTAGACACCAAGAACATATGGGGCCCCTCCTCACTCCCTTAGAGGCATATGGAGCACATGGGAAGAGTGAAAAGTAATCTCCTCTCTGAGTGAGTTCCTGTACCTGTATGTGATTATCTTCTGGGAGCCAGGATTATGTGGGCACCACTGATCTTGAGCCGTAAGAGATGGTGATATTGGAACACTGATAAAATCGTTCACTGAGTCAGCATTATGTTGACAAATATATTGATAAAATTCCAATTGTGGCAGAGATTTGTTGATACATTTTTTCCCTTCATGTAGACAAAGAAGCCATGGAATTCCAGGATTTGTTGATTCTGAAAGAATTGTCAGCAAAAATCTCACATGCAAGGAGAGCAGTTTTCTGATTTACCTTTTTAGTGAACTAGAGCCCAAAGAAAATTGTGATTATTGATTTCACGTGAACAGCCTGCGAATCAGCAGCTGCCTGGAAAAGTCCTCTATTTAAGTACGGCCCCAGTAAGCACATCTCTTTTAAGAAGTACATCTGCAGAGCTGATTACTTTAAAGATTATATGAGTTTATGAACTGCACCACATATTTGACTACCACAACCATGTCCACTTTCTCCTACACATGCCTAAGATTAACCCATGTATAAAACACTATACTGTGTGAGATATAGGCAGGATAATAGGTGGCTGGCAGTGAGCTTTGAGTCTGTAATTCAACCGAGTTCGGATGACGCCATAAAACTCTGAGTGCAGAACTCAGACATTGAATGACGGCCTTTGTTTATTATTTTTTATTGTTATGCCATAGACAAGTGGTCGAAATGGTAAGGCATGGTGAAAAGGGACCTGAAGGTAAATATCATCTGATCGCAATCAGGGCACAAACTTGCACTTATTTCAAATTTTGCTTTTAAAAAAAATCGATCTCTTATTTTAAAGACATTTTGCAACAAAATCATTTCAAGGCAAATTGTCTGCATCAGTATGTTGCATCAGAGGTCAATGTTTGTGGTTCAGAGGTTAGAGGAATAAGGGAAATAAGAGTAAAAAGACAAACAAATGGAACAAGCATTAGTTTCTTTGGACCAGTAGAAAATAAAGACTGAAATTTACCGCTAAAATTAGGAGCCATTTGTTCCCGTTTAAAAAGAGACATAACTTTTCTCTAGGTGAAATATCGAGTTGTGGAGTATGTGTATCTATTTTCTGGTAGGTATAAAAGGCATCAAGGGGTATGGGGAGAGAGCAGGAATATGGTATTGAGATAGAGGATCAGCCATGATCATATTGAATGGCGGAGCAGGCTCGAAGGGCCGAATGGCCTACTCCTCCTATTTTCTATGTTTTTATGTTTCTATGGTGGTGTTATTGGGCTCATCAGTCTGGGAGGGAGGTGTTGATGTGAGTGTGTTTTTGTTTTCCCCAGTTATGATGCTCCAGGAGGTTTGCACATTGAGCAATGGGATCAGGATGGTGTTACTGGATTCACCTTCGTGATGACTCAAATTTAGAGAGTCAAAGCCAAAATCCTGAAGGAAGCAATTCTCCACCATTAACTCATTCAAACTCAAACTCGGTCAATTGCGGAAAATTATGAATGCTCTCTCTTTCTTGATTCATAATTTTTCTTGTTTTCAATTTTGTGCTCATCAAAATATGTGATGATAATTCTATAGGACAGGATATTTCTACCTTTTTTGCTTCCAAGCTGGATATAACATGGGGTTGATGCATGGTAATACCCCCTCTACATTGCCTCGACATTGGGGTGAAATTCCATTGTACATGAGAGCCAATGTACAGATCAAATGTATATTAATGTGTAATTTTGTGACACCATTAATGGAGCACTTGATCATTTTTACATACACTCTGAAAATTCCTCTGGAAATAAGCCGTTTAAATGGATATTAGCACACAAACCCAGCCTTAATGATCTTCCACCCTTGTTAAGCACCAATTAAAAATAAATGCAAAAATGTATTCATCCTTACCTTCCAGTCTAAATTATATTACTTATTTCCTCTATAAAGGTGACATTAAGGCAGTGGAGAGCATCAGCACAGAACAAAGTAGGAGATGGTGTAATAAGTATCTCAGCTGTTTCAGTCCACATGGCAGCAGGTGGACATCAGTAAGTCTCACTTGCTGAACACATCGGAGGAGGAGGAGCAGCAACAGATGAAGGCCACAGAGGTCCAAAGCCATAGGCCTCTTTATTTCGGGGCCCATTAAATAGTATAGAGCAGCATTTGTAATGAACTGGAAAGCAATTATGGGACTTGAACAGAACAATGCTCGAGTGTCAAAGGCAAGAGGTTGGAGGTAGAGACGGAGGAAGAGGAGGCAATAGTGTAGTAGTTAATTCATTCCATTTTTATTAATCTATAATGATTAGAATTGGTGACAAACTATATCTTGACAACTGTGGCTATGGATGCAATTACTTAATGCTGCCAAAAAAATTGGAAAGAATACCCGCACAAAGTATAGCACCAAATAATAAGCCTGTAAGAGCGCATCTATATCAAAAGAATGGCATTTAGACTGAGACAGCTAAAGCTCAGCTGCTTCAATGATACAATCTGATTGTTTTTAAAAAGATATCTATTTAATTTTCCCTCAGAAGTAAGAAAAAAAAAGGGGAAGGCTAATGATGTGAAAGACTGAAAAGCATTTGGGTAGAAATCGCTCAGAACGGCGAACCCTCAGTGCTCGCCACTACATAGATTTATACTAACCCTCAAACTTACAGCGGTCTTTTCATCGGGTATTTCCTCTAATAAGAAGCGGAGAAGAGCCCAGCGTCAGTTCAGGTGAAGCTAGGACCCTGGGCGAAACGAGAGGATCAAGCTCTCCCCTCGATCAATCAGATCACAGCATTTTTGACCGCTGCATTCACTGTCTCTGCAGGCTTGCAGCGTTAAACCAGGAAGTGAAAGGTACAATATTTTAAATCAATGTAAAAATAGTCACAGACAATGAAAAAGAGAGAGGGTAAGAAATAATTGAATTAAATAAAAGAGACAGAGGGGAAAAGTAAAAAAATTTTTACATTTTTTAAATTTAACAAATTTTTTTTTAATGACCAAAAACTATTAAAAGAAGTAATGAGACTCCACATTTTTAAAAGTTAATCTTCAGTTGTTTGACAGTCATTAAGACTTACCGTGCTGTTAAAACTTGGTTTAGATTTGGTATTTTTAAGCGTACCTGTTTTGTGGCATAATTAGTTACTTTCCAGCTGGGCAGATAAGCAAATTTGGACTTTTTCAATGATTTTTCTGATTGCAGTGTGCGATGTCCCTTTAAATTCGAAGCTGTCATATCGCCAGCGAAGCATTAGGAGCAAGTTCCGGATTTTTGCATTTCACTCCGCAAGTGCGAATGCTGGAACTTGCTCCTCCATTTTGCTACAAACAACGGAGAGCGCTGTTGAACTCTCCGTTATTTCGTGAGCGATTTCTGCTCCATTATGCTTAAACAATAGGAAGGGCACAGAACAGAAAGAAATAATCCCTTTAAGTTTCTGTAAGCATCATAGATAGTCATCAGCGGAAGGTATATGACTAATTATTTTGAAGACAAATTTTCAGTCATGTTCTCAATTTGATGCCCCTGATTTCACAGTCTCCTATTATACTCAATAGGTCTGATTTTAACTCGGGCCGGGAATCGAGGGTTACGGGGGCCAAATCGGGTGGTGAACTGTCCGGCCCCCTGGATTGTGAGGTCAGGGAGGTTTTAACTCCTGGGCCTCATTTGCATGCCCGACTCTGACTCCTGCCTGAAGCCGGCGGCAATTACATCATTGCTGACGGGCGGGAGTCAGAATTGATGGGGGGTCTGGCTTCTGCTGGAGACCCACGAAAATGGTCCCTGGCAAGGTACGTAGAAATTGGGGAGGGGTCGTCAAGTCGGTGAGTTGCGGAGGGAGGAAGTCCAGAGCAGGAGAGGCCCAAGGTATCCTCGTGGGGTCAGCACTCCTGCTCCTTCTGGCCCACAAGCCTTTAAAAATGTTTTTTAAAAGAATTTACCTGGGGCTGAATCCTTGCTGCCACCAGTGGGTCGGACACAGTTCAAGCTGTGGTTAGGCCGAGGTTAAAATGGTGTGCGTGTCCCGATGATGTCATCAGAATGCGATATTGGCATTTAAATTCCGGCCTCTTTCCTCTGGAGTGGGTGCCATTCCCCTGCCTGAAGACAGGTAAGTAAAAATGGTGGGGGGGCAGGGACACGTCAAGAACATATCCCCTGCTCCATCTTAATCCCCGCCCGTATGTTCCTGCAGAGTGGGAGGGGTTAAAATTAGCCCTAATGTCTTTCCATTTCTCACTCGGTCTTTCTTTATAAAAGCTTCTCACCTTTTTCTGCTCCCCTCAGTAGGCCTGCTCCCTTCCAACCTGCACTTTTGATTAGCCCCAGCCTATCTCTTTTAGTTGGCTCCCAAATAAAGTACAAGTTATTCAGCATTAATGTACCAGCAAATACGTGCTCAGTAATGTCTGGGACCCCATTCTTAACAGTGCATGCCAATGCATGTCAGCCAAAAAATACTAAAGATCAAAGTATGTGGATTAAAACAATTGAATGGTGTGAAGAAATGAAATGTTCTCTACACATGTGAAATTCGATTATTCAGTACATGCTGAGTGCAACAACCAACTGACACACACAAAGCACGACCTCTTGGCAGATTGCATGGCTGCCTACGTGGGACTTTGATATGCTTGATGTAGTCCACATTGGGGAGAGTTGCTCAATTCGTAGTAAACCAATGTTACAGCCCTAGGACTATAGTGCTTGACAGAGCAATAGAACTGCTGGTTTAGTTGTCAGGTTTTCTCAGCTAGTGTTCTGTAGTGTGCAGATGCCAGAACTGCTTGCGACCTCATATATCATTATAAGTACTCAACCGGCAGGATTAATATGGTTCAGAAATAAACTTCAGTCTCTTTACAGGTCAGTATAGTCTAACTAATATTTTACCCCCCTCCCCCTCCACCAAAACACACACCTACCTCATTTCACCAAACAGCAGATGTTGAAATATCCAGTGCTTACCTCCTTGTTTCCGAGTTTTATCGTGGTGATTTCTTTTTAGCAAAAGGTCAGTTTTATATTTTTTGGATAGTTTAATAAAACAATTTATAAAATTGTACTACAGTACGAGGCTACACTTCTGAGTGCAAATACATTTACAGATCGAAATATTTGTGAGATTTTGTTTATTTTCAGTGGGGGACATTGAGTGCTCCTACCCGGTGGAAATGGGGCGGTACCACCCCGAAAATGGTGGGGAATGACTTACTGCCCCTTTCCTGCTGTCGCCATGAAATCTATCCCCAGACCTACCATTGAGCAGCAGGACTGCCCACCTGAGTCAAGCGATAGGCTCTTTTAATATGCAAATCAGAGTATTACCATGTACAAAGGACCATGATTTGCCATTCGAGGACAGCCCAAAGATCAGTTTTACTGTATTTTTGTGGGGCCGGGCGGAACAGGAGAGCTCCTCCGGGCTCCACAAAACCATCAGGTCTCCCCCGAACGGCTTTCAGCCAAGAGGTCGGGTGGGTCCCTGATTTTGAGACGGTCCAAAACTGGCAGACTGCCCCAGGGCACTCATTTTCCACCCGCAGCCCACTGGCCGAATGTTAATGAGACCTGCCCCTCATAATTGACCGGGCCTTCCATCGGGCGGCCAATGGATTGCGTCCGTCGGCTGGCCAATTAATGACTGCTCTAGAGGAAAATCTCCTCCAATGTAACTGTGACATCAGCCCAGAAACTGCGAGACTCACAAAAGCCTGGGTTTTAAAAGTCTGAAGAGTATAGGAGGCAGGAAATAATCAGAGAGATGAGGAGCTCTGCAGCTTTGACGACCTGGGAAGGAATGAGATTAGGTGATGGGGTGCTGTAATTTTCAATTTCAGGTAGTTTAGCCAAGGATAAGAATAAAACTGCGGAGATAAGACTTTATGATAACCATATCTTTAACTTTTATCGGTTTATGACTAAGTAAACAATGTGACATTTAGGTGCCATATCTACCAGAATCAGCCAGACTATCACATTCATTTTTGAACAGTTTGCACCTTTTACCCTAAGTGCATTTTTTTGTCAATACTATTTGAGACAGATGAGGGTTGTATCACGGCAGATAACGTTTCATGTTGTGAGTAATATTGACTTCATGTTGCATTATAGAGACATTCTATAAAGTTTGCAGATCAGATAGAGTCGATGTCTATCCAACTTAACACAAAAGGGCTAAGGGTTCAAACTTTTCCCTTAAAGGATCTGCATGCTTTAATTTTGGACTAATCAAGACATGTAAGACTCAAAGTATCATTGGCAAGACTACAGAAATAAGAAGAAGCATTCACCCTAAGTAAATTAAACATTTATCTAGTCTTTTATTTGCCCAGGGTATACTTAGAAATGTGTCAGTCTGTCCTCTCCGACATAAAATGACTTTTCTTTGTACTCAAAATCCTAGTTCTCTGGTGTGTTATCACCCTAAACCTTCCACTTAAATGGGGGTGGGCACTGATATAGGATGATACTGGGGTGCCAGAGAAAATAATTAATCTCCACTCATAGCACAGGAAAAGAAAGATCCTGCCAGTCTTGGACATAATGTTCGTAACGATTTCTTTTTATTTTGTATTCATTCATGGGATGTGGGCGTCGCTGGCAAGGCCAGCATTTATTGCCCATCCCTAATTGCCCTCGAGAAGGTGGTGGTGAGCCGCCTTCTTGAACCGCTGCAGTCCGTGTGGTGACGATTCTCCCACAGTGCTGTTAGGAAGGGAGTTCCAGGATTTTGACCCAGCGACAATGAAGGGACGGCGATATATATCCAAGTCGGGATGGTGTGTGACTTGGAGGGGAACGTGCAGGTGGTGTTGTTCCCATGTGCCTGCTGCTCTTGTCCTTCTAGGTGGTAGAGGTCGTGGGTTTGGGAGGTGCTGTCGAAGAAGCCTTGGCAAGTTGCTGCAGTGCATCCTGTGGATGGTACACACTGCAGCCACAGTGCGCCGGTGGTGAAGGGAGTGAATGTTTAGGGTGGTGGATGGGGTGCCAATCAAGCGGGCTGCTTTACCTTGGATGGTGTCGAGCTTCTTGAGTGTTGTTGGAGCTGCACTCATCCAAGCAAGTGGATAGTATTCCATCACACTCCTGACTTGTGCCTTGTAGATGGTGGAAAGGCCTTGGGGAGTCAGGAGGTGAGTCACTCGCCACAGAATACCCAGCCTCTGACCTGCTCTCGTAGCCACAGTATTTATGTGGCTGGTCCAGTTAAGTTTCTGGTCAATGGTGACCCCCAGAATGTTGATGGTGGGGGATTCGGCGATGGTAATGCCGTTGAATGTCAAGGGGAGATGGTTAGACTCTCTCTTGTTGGAGATGGTCATTGCCTGGCACTTATCTGGCGCGAATGTTACTTGCCACTTATGAGCCCAAGCCTGGATGTTGTCCAGGTCTTGCTGCATGCGGGCTCGGACTGCTTCATTATTTGAGGGGTATCAAATGGAACTGAACACTGTGCAGTCATCAGCAAACATACCCATTTCTGACCTTATGATGGAGAGAAGGTCATTGGTGAAGCAGCTGAAGATGGTTGGGCCTAAGACACTGCCCTGAGGAACTCCTGCAGCAATGTCCTGGGGCTGAGATGATTGGCCTCCAACAACCACTACCATCTTCCTTTGTGCTAGGTATGACTCCAGCCACTGGAGAGTTTTCCCCCTGATTCCCATTGACTTCAATTTTACTAGGGCTCCTTGGTGCCACACTCGGTCAAATGCTGCCTTGATGTCAAGGGCAGTCACTCTCACCTCATCTCTGGAATTCAGCTCTTTTGTCCATGTTTGGACCAAGGCTGTAATGAGGTCTGGAGCCGAGTGGTCCTGGCGGAACCCAAACTGAGCATCGGTGAGCAGGTTATTGGTGAGTAAGTGCCGCTTGATAGCACTGTCGACGACACCTTCCATCACTTTGCTGATGATTGAGAGTAGACTGATGGGACGGTAATTGGCTGGATTGGATTTGTCCTGCTTTTTGTGGACAGGACATACCTGGGCAATTTTCCACATTGTAGGGTAGATGCCAGTGTTGTAGCTGTACTGGAACAGCTTGGCTAGAGGCGCAGCTAGTTCTGGAGCACAAGTCTTCAGCACTACAGCTGGGATGTTGTCGGGGCCCATAGCCTTTGCTGTATCCAGTGCACTCAGCCGTTTCTTGATATCACGTGGAGTGAATCGAATTGGCCGAAGACTGGCTTCCGTGATGGTGGGGATATCGGGAGGAGGCAGAGATGGATCATCCACTCGGCACTTCTGGCTGAAGATGGTTGCAAACTCTTCAGCCTTGTCTTTTGCACTCACGTGCTGGACTCCGCCATCATTGAGGATGGGGATGTTTGCAGAGCCTCCTCCTCCCGTTAGTTGTTTAATTGTCCACCACCATTCACGACTGGATGTTGCAGGACTGCAGAGCTTTGATCTGATCTGTTGGTTGTGGAATCGCTTAGCTCTGTCTATAGCATGTTGCTTCCGCTGTTTAGCATGCATGTAGTCCTGAGTTGTAGCTTCACCAGGTTGGCACCTCATTTTTAGGTACGCCTGGTGCTGCTCCTGGCATGCTCTTCTACACTCCTCATTGAACCAGGGTTGATCTCCTGACTTGTTGGTAATGGTAGAGTGAGGAATATGCCGGGCCATGAGGTTACAGATTGTGCTGGAATACAATTCTGCTGCTGCTGATGGCCCACAGCGCCTCATGGATGCCCAGTTTTGAGCTGCTAGATCTGTTCTGAATCTATCCCATTTAGCACGGTGGTAGTGCCGCACAACACGTTGGATGGTGTCCTCAGTGCGAAGATGGGACTTCATCTCCACGAGGACTGTGCGGTGGTCACTCCTACCAATACTGTCATGGACAGATGCATTGCGACAGGTAGATTGGTGAGGACGAGGTCAAGTAAGTTTTTCCCTTGTGTTGGTTCGCTCACCACCTGCCGCAGGCCCAGTCTAGCAGCTATGTCCTTCAGGACTCGGCCAGCTCGGTCAGTAGTGGTGCTACCGAGCCACTCTTGGTGATGGACATTGAAGTCCCCCACCCAGAGTACATTTTGTGCCCTTGCTACCCTCAGTGCTTCCTCCAAGTGGTGCTCAACATGGAGGAGGACTGATTCATCAGCTGAGGGAGGACGGTAGGTGGTAATCAGCAGGAGGTTTCCTTGCCCATGTTTGACCTGATGCCATGAGATTTCATGGGGTCCAGAGTCAATGTTGAGGACTCCCAGGGCCACTCCCTCCTGACTGTATATCACTGTACCGCCACCTCTGGTGGGTCTGTCCTGCCGGTGGGACAGAACACAAATAATCAAGAAACCTATACAATTACACAGCGAGTAATCCTTACTTCAATTAATCAATCAGATCTCTGTACAGTTGAACAATGAGTATCATCACCCTCCTGATTCATTGGGAACTTTGTATACTTGTACAATAAACATTTTAACAGTTCTCAAAGAGCTGCTCAATTGGTGTCAATGGCAAGTCCACCAGTGACTGGTTGTACAGAATCAATGATCATCTAAATCCTTTTGAGTTCTGGATGTTGGTCTCTCAGTAAATTTTAAAGTTCAACACCGGCCAGTTAGTAATGTGGACTGAGCATGGGAGCAGCATTAGAATTCAAAAAAGAAACCAATTACTGTCAATTCTTTGGAACTGCTTTCTAACAGATCCTACCACTGACATGTTCTCTACTGAGAGTCAGACCCAATAAAGCTGCATTGATACAACCTAAAGTCAGATTTCTCCTATCAAATGGGAGACATCTTAAACAACTTTGGTATATTAACTTAATGTGGGGGCTGGGGAAGAGTTCTTTATATTGAAAAATTATAAAGGTGATTAGGGAGAATCAACATGGTTTTTTGGAAGGTGGATTATACATAAGTAACCCAATAGAGTTCTTTGCAGGGTCACTAAGGCAGTAGATGGAGGAAGCTCAATGGATGCCATGTACATGAATTTTCAGAAAGCATTTTGTAAGATGAACATCCCCATCCTCAATGATGGTAGAGCCCAACACGAACGTAAGAACATACAAATTAAGAGCAGGAATAGGCCATTCGGCCCCTCGAGCCTGCTCTGCCATTTGATAAGATCATGGCTGATCTGATTGTGACCTCAACCCTATTTTCCCACCTACCTACTATAACCTTTGACTCCTTTTTTAATCAGGAATCTATCTAACTCAGCCTTAAAAATATTCAATGACCCTGCATCCACTGCTCTCTGGGGAAGGGAGTTCCACAGACTCACGACCCTCTGAGAGAAAATATTTCTCCTCATCTCCATCTTAAATGGAGACCCTTTATTTTTAAAACTGTGGCCCCTAGTTCTAGTCTCTCGCACAAGGGGAAACATCTCCTCAGCATCTACTCCTTCTAGTCCCCTCAGGATCTTATATGTTTCAATAAGATCACCTTTCATTCTTCTAAACTCCAGTGTATACAGGCCCAACTTGTCCAACCTTTCCTCATAAGATAACCCCCTCATCCCAGGAATCAGTTGAGTGAACCTTCTCTGAACCGCCTCCAAAGCAATTATGCCCTTACTTAAATAAGGAGACCAAAACTGCACAATCTAGATGTGGTCTCACCAGTGCCCTGTACAACTGTAGCAAAACATCTCTACTTTTATATTCCATTCCCCTTGCAATAAATGACAACATTCCATTTGCCTTTCTACATCACTTGCTGTACCTGCATACTAACTTTTTGTGATTCATGTAGTAGGACACCCAGATCCCTCTGTACCTCAGAGCTCTGCAATCTCTCTCCACTTAAATAATACACTGCTTTTCTATTCCTCCTGCCAAAGTGGACAAGTTCACATTTCCACATTATACTCCACCTACCAAATTTTTGTCCATTCATTTAACCTATCTATATCCCTTTGCAGACTCCTCATGTCCTCTTCACAACTTACCTTCCTACCTACCTTTGTGTCATCAGCAAATTTAGCAACCATACATTCGCTCCCTTCATCCAAGTCTTTGATATAGATTGTAAATAGTTGAGGCCCAAGCACTGATCCTTGTGGCACTCCACTCGTTACATCTTGCCAACCTGAAAATGACCCATTTATGCCTACTCTCTGTTTCCTGTTAGCTAACCAATCCTTTATCCATGCTAATATGTTACCCCCTACACCATGAGCTCTTATTTTGTGTAGTAGCCTTTGATGTGGCACCTTGTCAAAAGCCTTCTGGAAATCCAAGTACACCACATCCACAGGATCCCCTTTATTCATGTTGCTTGTTACTTCCTCAAAGAACTCTAATAAATTAGTCAAACACGATTTCCCTTTCACAAACCCGTGTTGACACTGCTTGATTGCATTGAGATTTTCTAAGTGCCCTGCTATAACTTCCTTAATAATAGATTCCAGCATTTTCCCTATGATAGATGTTAAGCTAACTGGCCTGTAGTTTCCTGCTTTCTGTTTCCCTCCTTTCTTGAATAAAGGAGTTACATTTGCTATTTTCCAATCTGACCGGAATCCTTCCAGAATCTAGGGAATTTTGGAAAATTAATACCAATGCATCTACTATCTCTGCAGCGACTTCTTTTAAGACCCTAGGATGAAGTCTGACAGGACCTGGGGACTTGTCAGCTTTTAGTTCTAATATTTTTTTCAGAATCCTTTCCCTGGTGATTGTAAATGTTTTAAGTTCCTCCCTCCCTTTCACCTCTTGATTCACAATTATTTCTGGCATGTTATTTGTATCCTCTACAGTGAAGACGGATGCAAAATATCTGTTCAATTCAGCCGCCATTTCCTTATTCTCCATTATTAATTCCCTGGACTCACTCTCTCTAGAGGGCCAACGCTCACTTTACTTCCTCTCTTCCTTTTTAAACACCTGTAGAAACTCTTACTATCTGTTTTTATATTTCTAGCTAGCTTTCTCTCGTACTCTAATTTCTCCCTCCTTATTATTCTTTTTGTCATTCTTTGCTGTTTTTTATATTCTGTCCAATCTTCTGACCTGCCACTAATCTTCATTGAATTGTATGCTTTTTCTTTCAATTTGATACTATCTTTAACTTCCTTAGTTAACCACAGGTGGTACATCCTTCCCCTAGAGTCTTTCTTTCTCACTGGAATGTATCTTTGCTGAGTGTTATGAAATATCTCATTAAATGTCTGCCACTGCATCTCTACTGGCCTATCCCTTAACCTAATTTCCTCGTTCACTTTAGCCAGCTCTGTCTTCATGCCCTCATAATTGCCCTTATTTAAGCTTAAAACATTAGTCTTAGACTTATTCTTCTCTCCCTCAAACTGAATGCGAAATTCAATCATATTGTGATCACTGCTACCTAGAGGCTCCTTTACAATGAGATCATTAATTAATCCTGTCTCATTATACATTACCAGATCTAGAATAGCCTGCTCTCTGGTTGGCTCTAGAACTTGCTGCTCTTAGAAACTGTCCTGAAAGCACTCTATGAACTCATCTTTCAGGCTACCTTTGCCAATTAGATTCTTCCAATCTATATGTAGGTTAAAATCACCCATGATTATCGCAGTTCCTTTCTCACAAGCCCCCATTATTTCTTCCTGTATACCCTGTCCTACAGTGTCGTTACTGATAGGGGGCCTATAAACTACTCCCACAAGTGACTTCTTGCCTTTACTATTTCTTATCTCTACCCAAACTGATTCTACATCTTGGTCTTTAGAAATAAGATCATTTCTCTATTATACTCATGTCATCCTTCATTAACAGAGCTACCCCTTCACCCTTTCCTAGCTTCCTGTCCTTCCGAAATGTCAAAAGACCTTGCTGAAGCATTCGCAATCATCTTCAGCCAGAATTGCCGAGTGAATGATCCTTCTCAGCCTCCTCCTGGGGTCCCCACCATCACAGATGCCAGTCTTAAACCAATTTGATTCACTCCACGGGATATCAAGAAATGGCTGAATGCACTGGACACAACTGCAGGAGTTCCTCAGGGAAGCGTCCTAGGCCGAACTATCTTCAGCTGCTTTGTCAATGACCTTCCCTCTATTATAAGGTCAGAAGTAGGGTTGTTTACTAATGATTGCACAGAGTTGTGTTCCATTGGCAATTCCTCAGATAATGAAGCAGTTCATGCCTGCATGTAGCAAGATCTGGATATCCAGGCTTGGGTTGACAAGTGGCAGGTAAAATTCACGCCACACATGTGCCATGCAATGGCCATCTCCAACAAGAGAAAGTCTAACCACCTCCCTTTGACATTCATTGGCATTATCATTATTGGATCCTCCACCATCAACATTCTGAAGATCACCATTGACCACAAGTTCAATTAGACCAGCAACATAAATGCGGTGGCTACCAGAGCAGGTCAGAGTCTGGGTATTCTGCTGTGATTGGCTCACCTTTTGACTCCCCAAGGCCTCTACACCACCTACGAGGCACAAGTCAGGGGTGTGATGGAATACTCTCTCTTGCCTGGATGGGTACAGCTGCAACAACACTCAAGAAGCCCAACATCATCTGGGGCAAAGCAGTTTGGTTGATCAGCACCCCACCCATCAGCTTAAACCTCCACTCCATCCATCAGCATGGCTGCAGTACTTACACTGCAGGAAATCGCCAAGTCTTTTTTTGGAGCATCTCCCAAACCCGTGACCTCCACCACCGACAAGGACATGGACAGCAGGTTTATGAGAACACCATTACTTCCAAGTTCCCCTCCAAGTCACACATCATCCCGACTTGGACATCGTCGCTGGGTCAAAATCCTGGAATTCCCTACCTAACAACATTGTGGGAGTACCTTCATCACATGGACTGCAGCGGTTCAAGAAGATGCACCACCTTCCCAATGGGAACTAGGGATGGGCAATAAATGCTGGCCTTGCCAGCAGTACCCATATCCTGATAATGTATTAAAAAAGTCTTTAAATAGTGTACAGATCTGCACCATGTCTGGGTGGAGCAGGCTTGATGGACCAGATGTTTTTTTTCCATCCTTCTTTTGGTATGTTCAGATGAAATTATTTGGGAGGTAAGAGACAGAGAGTTTGGGTTACAGGGGCTTCTATAATTGACCCGCAGTGACAAGTGGTTTCCCCCAAGAATTAGTGCTGGCCCTCTATGCATAAAATAGTTTGTATTTGGAAAAGAAGGGAGTATATTTAAGTTTGCAGATAATATTAAGCTTGAAGTTATAATGAATTATGATGAAGCGAGCAAAATATTGCAACGGGTTGTCTTATGAGGAAAGATTGAACAAGTTGCGTCTATGCTCATTTAGAAGAATGAGAGGAGATCTTATTGAAACATACAAGATTCTGAGGGGGCTCGATAGGGTAGATGCTGAAAGGATGTTACCCCTCATGGGGGAATCTAAAACTAGAGGGTAGGGGGCATAGATTCAGAATAAGTGGTCGCCCGTTTAAGACGGAAATGAGGAGGAATTTCTTCTCCCAGCGGGTCGTGAATCTTTGGAATTCTTTACCCCAAAAAGCTGTGGGGGCTGAGTCATTGAATACATTCAAGGTTGAGTTAGACAAATTTTTGATCAGCAAGGGAGTCAAAGGATGGGAGTCAAAGGATATGGGGAAAGGGCGGGAAAGTGGAGTTGAGGTAAAAATCAGATCAGCCATGATCTCATTAAATGGCGGAGCAGGCTCGAGGGGCCGAATGGCCTACTCCTGCTCCTATCTCTTATGGCCTTATGGTCTTAAGGCCATAGATTAAGCCAAAGGGCTGAACAATGGCTGTAGTAGTTTAATGTAACAAAGTGAAACACTACACTTTGGATTTCTCACTAAATTCTAAGATTTATTAATAATTCTCTGTTAAATAATCCATTAGGATTATTTTCACTAAAAAGATTTTAATGGAGCTTACTTTGTTTACAGAAGAAAAGCTCGAAGAGCTGCAGGTCATTTTCAATCTGAAGACAGCATTGGCAAGTGATGGAGTTGGATTCAATTTATCTTATCGTGTCACACGAATACAAACAAAAAGTAACGATCCGTCAAATACTTTCATGAAGACAGCAGACTAAATGGCTACATTTTAGAATTTGTCAATATATTAGTTATTGGTGAGTTTCAGAAATTTTAGGCACTATTTAAGAGTGGATACAAAAATTACTTGATCGATGAGATGAAAATTCCCGTGGACATCTGTGATGGTTGTAAGTGAAATGAGTTCAATCTGTCTCAATCTAGTTCCTCATGGATGCAAGCAATTCAGGTATTAATTGGCAGTAATTGACAATCTTACTCAGTAAAATCACAAGAATGTCTGGTAAGGAAAATACAAATCCTTTTCTTATGCAGGGATTATATTGCATTTTGGGCCGGAGTGGAGGACAAGACCGATAATTTAATAGACCGAGAGACTGAAAGGCAGGCAGATAGACCCAACCATATGAAGCATTAACCTCCTCCCTACCCATCCGAGTAGTTTTTCTACTCTTCTGAAAGTTATTGGAGATGAAATTCATCTTGGGAGGTAGTGCAAAACCGACGATAGTGTATCGGCAATCCATTTCATACTCCGCCCGATTCACACTCCGCCCGATTTTCTTTTCCAGTTTTACATTACTGACCAAGACCAATTTCACCCCCATTTTATTTATGGACCTTTACAGAAGCTGTATATTTGAATGGCAGAATAAATCACATCAAGTACTCAGTGACAGTCATAGAATGGACCAGAATGGTAAGCCTCAGAACTGCTCTCTAAGGGGCTTTCTGTGCTGACTGGAAAAGGTTGATGTGGAGGTGGTGATTGAAGGATCAGAGGGAAAAAAGCAGAGTAACACAATGCAGAGAAAGCCTGTTTATCACCAAGATCAACTGAATAAACTGAAACATTTGGAGCCTGCAAGATCTCTAGGGAGTAAAGTCCTCATTTTATCATAACACCCAAAGGGAAATAAAAATGATGTATGCTTTTGAAATTCAACACTGAAACATGTATTTATCAGAAATACAGACCAACAACTAAAGAACACAATAAGAGAATAAAGACAGGGCCAGTTTTTACATGGTGTGTAAAATATATTCTTTCTTCCTCTGCAATAGCTATGATCTGGCATTGAAACCTGGCCACGTTCCTGGTTGCGTTTTGGATGAATGGTACCTGATAATGCATTGAGTTTCAAAACCAAAAGGATTTATCAGTTTGCAAACAACCAAAGGCATGTTCATTCCTCTCACAGTCATACAGTAGGAGAGGGTTTCAAGGCACCAGTCAGTCTGGCTTTTCCTTCAGGATATTTTAAGTGGCTTATTTCAGAGATGATTAGAAAAGAAAGCAGAATTTCTGACTATGAGCACACAATTCTTTATTTTAATGGGGCTGATCTTCAAAGTAACAAGTTTTACTTACATCTGGACAATAGAGGTTTCCTTTTTATTTAGTATTATATTTTACTATTTTCTACCCTTCCTCTCCCGGCTTTCTTTGTGCCACATTATATACTGCAAATAACTCAGTGAGGTGACCTACTTCAGGCATCCACCAATGCTGCTATACACCTGGCTAATTAATGTTCCGGAGAATAGCCTTGAGGGTGAATGCGACCTTCTCTCTGGCTCACTTGCAAAAAAATGTCTGGACTCTGATTTGTAATACATGGCTAAGGTGAGAAATATACCATGTTTGGAATTGTAGGTGAGATTCCTAATCCTATTACTCCAAGGTACAGCTTATTAGGACTCCATTGGACATTACCATCAGATTGTAATAATCTTAGGCTAGAAATGACAGTACTGTATGAATGCTTAACACACTTGTATCAAATTTTTCTCACTACTATTTTAATGGAGAGGTTAGTCAGTTTGGGTTAATGCCTTCTTTAAAAATAGAGAAAGGAATTTGATATAAATGCATTAAGCATTGGCTACGAGAGTAGGTCAGAGGCTGGGTATTCTGCAGCGAGTGACTCACCTCCTGACTCCCCAAAGCCTTTCCACCATCTACAAGGCACAAGTCAGGAGTGTGATGGAATACTCTCCACTTGCTTGGATGAGTGCAGCTCCAACAACACTCAAGAAGCTCGACACCATCCAAGATAAAGCAGCCCGCTTGATTGGCACCCCATCCACCACCTTAAACATTCACTCCCTTCACCACCGGCGCAACGTGGCTGCAGTGTGTACCATCCACAGGATGCACTGCAGCAACTCGCCAAGGCTTCTTCGACAGCACCTCCCAAACCCGCGACCTCTACCACCTAGAAGGACAAGAGCAGCAGGCACATGGGAACAACATCACCTGCACGTTCCCCTCCAAGTCACACACCATCCCGACTTGGAAATATATCGCCGTTCCTTCATCGTCGCTGGGTCAAAATCCTGGAACTCCCTTCCTGACAGCACTGTGGGAGAAACTTCACCACACGGACTGCAGCGGTTCAAGGCGGCGGCTCACCACCACCTTCTCAAGGGCAATTAGGGATGGGCAAGAAATGCCGGCCTCGCCAGCGACGCCCACATCCCATGAACAAATTTTAAAAAAATAACATGACTGGCAATCATTTCCAGGTTCTTATCTTCTTCATGTCTCTTTTTAATCCTTTCCTGGCTCCTTGCTCTTCTCCTTGAGCTACTAAAACATTTTGGCCAACAGAAGTCCATCGTTCATGAGTTTTTTTTCCTGACCCTTGCTGCAATTTTATAGGTACTTTAATGCTACAGGAGTGCAGCTAATGATGGGATGTGAAGTCCTCCTATACATTCCATAGTATAAATGACCCCAATATTCAGGGAAACAACAGCATTGCAGCCCCATGAAAATACAAATCACTGAACACGCAATTGGGTTAACGCCACTCATTTTGGTTATGTGAATGTGACGAGCCACTTTACAGAGTACAGGCCAAGATGTCTACTGAGTTAAGTCTTGGGGTTTTTGCTCTAGTTTCAGCATCGCAGACCACTTGCGTAGGCAAGCCTTCACTCCCTATTGCCTGGAGTATGTCTTTACCTGCCCGATATCTATTTGTAACAAGCTCAGGGATTGAAATCAAAATCCGTGTTACTGTATTTCCGTGTTACTGTCAGGTGCCCTCACATGATCTTCCTTGACTTTGGAAGGTGATAAAATAAGCACTCCTCTAGACCGTAGCTTAGGCTAAAAACTGCCAACTAAATTTGTTTAAACAGTAAATGGATAAGTTTACAGAAGCATTGATGGACTGTGGAGTTTCATTAGGTACAGGCTTAACTATCCCTCCTTGAAAAATGGAAAGTAACAAATTGTTGCATCTGCTACTTTAAATTTCAATATGAACCGGAACTGGCTCTAGTTCTCTTAATATTAACCTTTATATGGTGGTTTGTTGCCAACAGTCCAAAGACACTCTTTAGAGAGACTCTAGGTCTCTTTGATGGCTTCAGATGGACTGCCTAAATTAATAGATGAAGAAATCCTTCTCAAAATTCGACTGGAAACGTAGGCATAAATATGTGTCTCAAACTCAAAAGGAGCTGCCAATTAAATATATATCCAAACAAAACCCACAAAATGCTTGTATTTGAATTGAACAGCTTGGCCCCTCCCTTGGATACCTGATGCAGAAATATTGGGGTAGAAATTGCTAGGAGCGGCGAACCAACAGTGCTCGCACTCTATAGATTTATACTAACTTTTCTATGGCCACTTCTTCAAATAGGAAGCGAAGAAGAGCCCAACGTCAGTTCAAGCGAAGTTAGGACCCTGGGAGAAGTGAGAGGATCGATCTCACCCCTCAACCAATCAGACTGCAGCATTTTTGACAAGCTGCATTCACTGTCTCTGCAGGCTTGGAACGTTAAACCAGGAAGTGAAAGGTGCAACATTTTAAATCAATGTAAAATGTTATAGGCAGCGAAAAAAGAGAGGGTAAGAAATAATTAAATTAAATAAAAGAGACAGAAGGGAAAAGTAAAAAATGTTAATGACCAAAAACTATTAAAATAAGGAGTAATGGGACTCCACATTTTTAAAAGTTAACTTTTAGCTGTTTGGCAGTCATTAAGACTTACCGCGCTGTTAAAACTTAGTTCAGGCCTGGTATTTTTAAGCGTACCTGTTTGGTGGTGTAATTAGTTACTTTCCAGCTGGGCAGATAAGCAAGTTTGGACTTTTTCAATGATTTCTCTGATTGTAGCGTGTGATATACCTTTAATTTGAAGCTGTCATATCGCCGGCGAACCACTAGAAGCAAGTTCCGGATTTCCACGTTTCACTGCACGTGTGTGAATGCCAGAACTTGCTTTTCCATTTCGCCACTAACAACGGAGAGCGCTGTTGAACTCTCCGTTATTTCACGAGCGATTTCTGCCACAATAGCTCAGACATTTCTGGGGCTGGGGAGGGTAGCATGCCTGGTTTCTCACCTGGAGGGCCAGAAATTTGGGAAGGAACCTAGATAGGTTGGGATACCACCCTGTTTACAGTGGCCCTTTAAATTCCAGTGGTGGGGAAGAAGGCATGGTGGAGTTCCTGGGCTTCCCTGGGAAATTCTACCCATTACAACTTTTAAAAACTGGCTTGAAAACCACCTAAGTCCCAGTAGCTTCCAAGAAAAATGCCGGCATAGTGCTCTCGTAGCAGCAAAAATATAAAGTCAGCAGTTCGTCCGCAGTCCTGGAAAGGGCTCGGGGTTACCTCTGTCGGAATAGTTGGGTGCCACTCCAATTTGGCCAGTGTATTGGCACGGATTTGTTTGATGCACCTGCCCTTATCATTTAAATGGGGATGGCGTGTGCAGCTGTAGCTGGACAGGGTTCCACACTGCTATATTGGAGCTGGCCCAGGAAAATTTGGGGGGCCAACCTCTATATTCTAGGGTTTTGTGTATCAAAAAACAGACTGGGCCATTTTCTGTGAGTGTGCTTTTTAACCTTTATGTACTGTGACAGAAAGAAAGAAGCCAGTACCATGATACATCATAGACAAAATGACTTTATTTCTGTCACAACCAACTCTTGATGCCAAATGTAAAATGGGGAGAGCAGCATATGGAGGACACCCTCCTGAAGCAGGATCTCTGAACTTGATGCTTATGTGCCAAAGTAAAAGCTCCTTGTAAAGTGTTTTACCTTACCAACCAATGCAAGAAAAGGCAATATCAGCCCATTAAGGGAGATAGTTGGATTCATCTCAAAAGCAAAATACTGTGGATGATGGAAATCAGAAATAAAAACAGAAAATGCTGGAAATACTCAGCAAGTCAGGCAGCATCTGTGGAGATAGAAACAGAGTTAACTGTTTCTTTCTTCACAGATGCTGCCTAACTTGCTGAGTATTTCCAGCATTTTCTGTTTTTATTTTAGTTGGATTCATCTATCAGTTAAAGATTGGGATTCACAGGTCACTGAGTTTGAAAGTCAATCCCACCTGGGGTTTAAACTCAAACCTTTCCGAATGGGAATTCAACAATATGGGGGTAACCTTTAGAGTTTGTGCTGCACTTTTCTTAAATATTACTGCTGGCATCATGAGCTTGGAAAGTGACCCCTCTGTACCATTACAGTAGTTGGACTGTTTCAGCATTAGAGACTTTATTATACATCATTACTTTTACCAATCCTACCAGTGATAATTCACAGCAATGAATGTAAAAATATTATTACTCGTCCTCATTATGTAATGTGCTGTTTGTGTGCGACACAATCTCGCACTCTCAGACATATTTACTCACACGCATTCTCACATTCACTCCCTCACAGGTACCCTTACATGCTCTCACACAGTCTAGGATATACCTCATGCTGTACACTCCATAGGACCAGAATTGTTACTTAATAATTTAACATACATTTTATTCAGCAAAGATATAAATATCTGATATACATTTATCATTATGAGTTCCAGTACTCAGAAAATACTTCTACTGTAAAATCTAATCGCAACTTTGGAACAGGCCACTCATTTTGAAGGTTTTGCAGCTGGTAATATATCTTTTTCATTTTGTTCCTTGACAGATTCCACGTGAGGGTATTTATGTAAAGGAAAGATTATTACTTTATTGTTGGAATCCGCCGTTATCCTGGGATTTACCTGCAACAATCAGTACAGCACATTTTTAATAACAGCTTGGCAAGTGTGCTGCTAATTCCAGAATGGAGCAGGGGATTGTAGCAGTACGGAATCTCCACAGCAACAAAACAAGAAAACCTCAGCCAGGGGAGCCATGACAACACCTCAACCTTTTAACAATATTTAAAAACAGAGAAGGATGATTTAACCATTTTGAGCAAATTTTTAAAAAAATTGAACGGTTTGTTATAAAAAACAGTATTTAGAGTAAGGGTAATTTTTCATTCAACCATTAAGTGTCAAATTTCACCCTTGGCAGTAAGGAGATTTTAAAAAGGTGCCACACCTGTAATTGCTGACTGTTTCTGAACAGAAATCACTTATTTAGACAATTATTAATAGGGGGGACATCCAATTAACTTAGGTAAGTCTGCTATTTTAGAATATTTTAAATCCTTTCACAATCAATGCTTTAGGTCAAGTTCAAACCTGTTTTTATTGCTGCCAATAGTCAATAAATGAGTAACCTTTGCACATCATTACAATGTGTAACAAATCAATTAGCATTATATTCTACTACACCAGTGCTGCGAATGGACATTTAGGAAAGTGTTACAATTGAAACATTTTTGTGAAGAAAATAAATTATATTCCACTGGGTACAAGGGAGGACAACTTCCACAAGAATAATTAATGAGAGATGGACCTAAATACACCACGTGACAGAAAATTCCAGGAATTGTAAGAGCTCCACCAAGCAGGGTTAATTGTAAGCAGAAAAAAGGTACAGAACTAAAAAGTGATTAAAAGGCAACCTTTTGGTGGAATAAAAACATAAAGGGGCTGAAATTCTTCAGGATGCAATCCTGGCAGTCATACCACTAGAGTTTGTGGGGTCAGTTAGAGGGCACCTGATTAGCATGGGGCAGGAGTGCTCTTCCAGGCCCTGCAAGTAACCCTTGGGCCACCTTAGCCCCGACCTTCCCTATTCCTCCCACCACCGGCAGATTTTTGAAGACCTCCCTCCCACTCTGAGCAGTAACCTTGGGTCCCTGAAGGCAACGGCCTCCCGCCTGGTTTCCTACTCCCACCCGTTGGCTCTGACGTCATTCCTGCGGGCTTCGAGAGGGAGACGGTGCAGACACGGTTAAATGAGGCCCAGGAGTTAAAATGGCACAGGCTTCATGCTGAGGAGTCCGTGGGGAACTCCCACCCGACCTGAATCAGCACTAGGTTAAAATCGGGGCTGTACTTAACTGATAACAATTTACTCTGTATTTAGCAAGGGGGAAGAGCCAGAAGAGACAAGTGCAATTTTAATCACAATGATATGAAGCAAAAGTGACACAATTTCAATGCCATTTTTTCAAGCAAAAAGAGATTTGTTAAATATTTTCACGAAGACAGTGGGCGAAAAATTGGATAGGGTCTATTATTGGGCAGGGGTAGCGTGATGCCCTATTACCCTGCACCCAATGGCCCCTGTGCAGGCTTTCATGAGGCCTGAGGACTTACCTACAAGCAGCTTTCCGAATCAGCGTTGACATGAGGATTCAATGCAATCCACACTTTCCACCAGCAGGGGGAGCCCCACTCTCTTAAAGGCAGGCTGTCTATTAAAAATCTCTTAAAAGGTAGCTGGTACCCGTTATTTGCTAAAAATAACTGTCTGCTGTCTGCACGGAGTGTGAACGGAGATCAGACATCGCACATGCAAAACACAGATGCAGCTCCCGTCCCTATGTTTACAAGCTGATGAATTATGTTAAAACATTGAATAATGGTTGCGCACTACTAAATCCCACATCCTCCAATCTGCCTGCCAGGCCTCACCAATCTGCCGATCTGAGTTTGTACCAGGCCTGCGAGAGTGTGTGCACCAAGGTTCTCTGCTGATGCACTGGAGACCTTGGTGCAAGAGCTGGACAGAAGGAGGGACATCCTATATCTGCAGGGGGTGGGGTGGGGGGGATCCTCCAGACATACACCCAAAAGGTAATGGTAGGCAGCGGGGGATGAAGTCAATGCCAGACGCACAGCATCATGAACATGGATGCAGTGCAGGAAGAAGTTCAATGCTTTGACATGAGTGATCAAGGTGAGTGAGGATAACTGTCAAGAGGGGTCTCCTACCAACTGCACCACTAGCCGCATCCATTGCTCCACGCACTACACCCCCCATCATCCACATACCAACTAACTCTTTCCATCAGTACTCAACTCTTCCAATCAGATGCTTCCTCTCACCCTTACACATTACCACTGTTTCAAGCCGCCTACCTACAACTCACAGACCACACACACTGGCAGCTATTCAACCATGACAGGCACATCACCCAGATACACGTCCCACTTTCTTGCAGGAAAAGGTGGCGCATATTAGGAGGCAGCAAGTGGTAGTGCATTTAGCCCCTTGAGCCTGTTCTGCCATTCAATGAGATCATGGTGGACCTGTGACCTAACTCCATATACCTGCCTTAGCCCCATAATCCCATAATACCATTGGTTCACAGAAATCTATCAATCTCAGATTTAACATTCACATGTGAGCTCAACTGCCGTCTGCAGAAGAGCGTTCTAAATATCTCCCACCCTTTGCGTGTGGAAGCATTTCCTAACTTCACTCCTGCACGTCCTGCCTCTAAATGTTAGGCCAAGTCCCCGTATCCTAGTATTGCAGTCTAGGAGACCTCCAAAAACAGTTACAAAAGTCTCGGCTGCCAGAAGCAATAATCCAGCCACTAACCTGTAAATCCAACATGGTCCCTTTAAATAGCACTGGTGGGTGTCCTCCAGGCACTCTAAGACATGTTCAGATAGTCAGGGTTAAGACTGTGCGTTGAGTTGAGCGTTAAGTCTCAAAATGGTGTCTATCACTTTAAATCAGCTTTGCACAATGAATGTATCTATTTTCTCCTTACTTTACATGCTTCCAGCATTCGGTATTTGCGCATACGCTAACTCCTATACTAAGATGGCGTCCAGTGCACTTCACCGGCAGATGTCATACTGAAAACCTGCGTGCGCAGCCAAGACGCCATCTTGGATGTTGGAGAGGCCGTGTAGTGCCGAGACAACGGGCGCTACACGGCCCAATTTAGCGCCAGAGTCTTTTACATTCCTAATTTGTAACCTTTAACCTCTTAGACAGCCTCTAGAGTGTTGACCTACACCTCAAAAATTTATGTTATGTCCTGAAACCTATTTGTGCTGGCCAGTGTTTCATCATTAAAAGGCCAAGAATCACAAAGATAAATCATTGTCTCTATCTGGTTGTCATTAGAATCCATATAAGCAAATGTCCACACATAAAATATATAGACATATTTATCAGTGTGGTGCATGCTATTACAAGCTAATTACCTCAGAAAAACATTATTTATGTCGGAGTAAGCTTTGGCTTTACAATCTTGAGTCATACCAACTTGGAACTCAAAATTAGTTCTTGCTTTCAAGATAATGAACCTACAATATATCCTATAACTAATAAAGTCTCTGTGCAATCATCCTAAATGCAGTGAATGTAACTGTGAAAAGTCTATGAAGACAAATTTTCTAAAAAGAAAATATCAATGTAAGATGAGACAATGTACTCAGCTGTCTTAGCCTTCCCCTGCCCCACTGCCTCCCCTATTCCCAACCATACCTTTGCTTCCCTCTACTACAACACTTTGCATCTTTTCCCATTTTCCCATAGCCCTCCATTCCCTAAGATTCACCAATTGCTCCATTAATCCCTTCCCAAAAAAGCCCACCCTGGATCCATTCTGTTCTCTCCAACTACGAAACCATCTTTAATCTCCCTTTCCTCTCTAAAGCTCATGAACGTATTATTGCCACGCTCTTCCACGGCTACTTCTCAATTGAATGAAAATTAGGTGGGTTCTATAATAGATGGACAATCTGCTCTGCCAGATTACCATTCTGCCGGTGACAATCAAAGTCTATCTTATATGAGGAATATACAGAAAAGTGCTGGTGTGAGAATAATTCAGAACACTAATGTGTATGATCCTGAATTGATGGATCTAGTTATATTGTCAAATACAAACAGTGTAGAGGAAATGGTGCATCCTTGCATCACAGCATGGAGCTCTCTCCCAAATATAGTAAAAGGCTGTTTGGAAACTAGATTCAGCAGCACACCAATCAATGATGCATTTGCCTCAGAAATTTAAAAAGCCAAACTGTCCGATCAAATGTCTAAAGAATTCTCCACAAGCTGTGTCAAAGAACTAGACCAAACAACCAGCGTGTTTATAGTGGTCAATCAGACACATAGGGGGAAAAATTGGATAAGGGTCTGTTTCGGGCGGGGGTAGCGCGATGCGCTAGTACCCCGTGCCCGATGGACCCTTTGCAGGCAGGACGCAAGTTTGGACCCACCGAGGACTTACCTGCAATCAGCCTTCCTTTCCAGGACTTGCATGTGGAATCAATGCAATTCACACTTTCCACCAACAGAGGGAACTCAATCTCTTAAAGGGGGAATGTTTCTTAGAAATCTCTTAAAGGTAGCTGGTACCTGTTATTTGCTGAAAATAACGGTCTACTGTCTGCATGGAGTCTGAACAGAGATCAGACATCGCACACGTGAAACACAGATGCAGTTGATGCTAGCTCAATTGTGAATGTTAAATTTGAGATTGATAGATTTAAGGGTATTAAGGGATATGGGGCTAAGACACACTGATGAGTTACGTTAAAACATTGAATAAAGGTTGCGCACTACTAAATCCTACAATCTGCATGTCAGACCTCACTAAGCTGCCGATCTGAGTTGGTACCAGGCCTGTGAGAGTGCAAGCACTAGAGATCTTGGGTGCAAGAGGTGGACAGAAGGAGGGACATCTTATATCTGCAGCAGTGGGGGGGGGCAAGACGCCCTCCAGACGTATACTCAGAAGGCAGTGGGAGGCACCGGGGAACAAAGTCAATGCCAGGTGCACAGCATCATGAACATGGATGCAGTACAGGAAGAATTTCAATGCTTTGACATGAGTGGGCAAGGTGAGCGAGGTCAACTGTTAAGTGGCGTCTCCTACCAACTACACCACGCACTACACCCCCATCCCCCACATACCAACAAACTCTTCCCATCAGTATTCAACTCTTCCAATCAGATGCTTCCTCTCACCCTTATACATTACCACTGTTTCAAGCCGCCCACCCACAACTCGCAGGCCATACACACTGGCAGCTATTCAACCATGACAGGCACATCACCCAGACACAGGTCCCGCTTTCTTGCAGGAGAAAGTGGCACATATCAAGAGGCAGAAAGTGGCAGTGGCATTTTGCCCCTCGAGCCTGTTCTGCCATTCAATGAGATCATGGTGGACCTGTGACCTAACTCCATATACCTGCCTTAGCCCCATATCCCATAATACCATTGGTTCACAGAAATCCATCAATCTCAGATTTAACATTCACATGTGAGCTAGCATCAACTGCCGTCTGCAGAAGAGCGTTCCAAACGTCTCCCACCCTTTGCGTGTGGAAGCATTTCCTAACTTCACTCCTGCACGTCCTGGCTCTAAATATTAGGCCAAGTCCCCGTGTCCTAGTATTGCAGTCAAGGAGACCTCCAAAAACAGTTACAAAAGTCTCGGCTGCCAGAAGCAATAATCCAGCCACTAACCTGTAAATCCTACAAATAACACCGGTGGGGGGTCCTCCCGGAACTCTAAGACACGTTCAGATGGTTGGGGTTAAGGCTGTGCGTTGAGTTAAGCGTTAAGCCCCAAAATGGTGTCTATCACTTTAAATCAGCTTTGCACAATGATTGACGCCATTTTCTCTCCACTTTACATGATTCCAGTGTTCGTTATCTGCGCCGGCGCTAACTCCGATACCAAGATGGTGTCTGGCGCATGTCAAGCAGGAAACGTGCGTGTGCATCCAAGACGCCATCGGAGAGGCCATGTATCGCTGAAACAATGGGCGCTACACGGCCCAATTTAGCGCCTATCGGGTGCTAAGTACTCCAGAGATTATTTTAGATACAGCAGTTGTCTAAATTACTTTAAAAGAATGGCCAAGGCACAGTGCACAGAGAAAATGAAAGATGTGCCAATATACACAATGAATTGCAAACTGTAATAAGGTCTGTCATTATGCTAAAAAAAATCAAAGCGCAGATCAGTTGAACACCAAATAGTAACTCTTACTCAAATTATGCTGCTCAAGTCATTCTCTGCAAGTTAAAATCCAACCCAATAACTTGTTTCAGTCACTACCTCGAATTCTGACATTACCATTCAATGTTGAAACAAAAATATTTAAAAATGAGCACAAATGGATAGAACTAAACAACAGAATGTTAATCATAGTTCTTCCTATTTGTTTTCTAACAAGAAAGACTTGCAGTAATATAGCACCTTTCGCGTCTTGAGGACGTCGCAAAGCACTTTACAGCCAATGAAGTAATTTTGAAATGTAGCCACAGTTGTAATATAGGATCCTGATGGTGAGATTCCCTCTTCAAGTTGTTACACAATTATCATCTGACCATACTATGTGCTAATGGATAGAACTGACAGATTTCCATCTTAAACGGACACTGAAGTATACACTAAGCAGCGTTCATCTCCTGTTCTAATAAAGCTGCAACCAGCAAATGGATTTTAACACGTTTGCAGAAACAATCATCTACCCACAGCCAAGGCTTGGGGGATTTAGGTACACAGTGCTTGCCAACTGCTGATAGGTAAATTTGTAGGTAGCAACCAAGGAGGCCAGTGCATATGATGTCCCTCCTCCTTCGCAATACCCATGGACCTTGTCCCCAAAGTTTCCACTCTTATTCCAAATATATAGGACTGGTCTAATTTATAGGAGATGAATAAAACCAGTTTTCATCATCAAACACTTTCAATCAATTCAACAAAATACAATATATTTTCATTGTAGCCCATTTGATTTTGCCAACTCCTTTTGTATTGACAACAGTTTTATTGAAATTTATTCTTGGGTTTTACAAATAATGACTAGTTCATGACTGACATTTGGTGACATTTAATCCTTTGACTGCCAGCAACTCTTTGGGTTGGCCATTTGAAAATCTAATATTATAATAATAAGGGTGCTCAAATGTCAAGAGTAACTATAATTGTAACATACTTCTAAATAAACATTTAAAATGCAATTTTAAGGAACAAAAAATAAGCACCTTACTCATCTAAGGATTGTAAACAATTTTACAACACCAAGTTATAGTCCAGCAATTTTATTTTAAATTCACAAGCTTTCGGAAGGAGAAAATCTCCGAAAGCTTGTGAATTTAAAATAAAATTGCTGGACTATAACTTGGTGTTGTAAAATTGTTTACAATTGTCAACCCCAGTCCATCACCGGCATCTCCACATCATCTAAGGATGTCAGTTGTCCCACACTCTCTTCTCCCCATTTATATTTTATCTATTCTATACCCTTTTGAGTTTGAACATTTCTACTTACCTGTTTTCTTCAGGCTCCTGGTTGCAACCATCCATTTTGCGATGGACTCACATTGAAAACCTCTGGCCTCTGATTGGATGAAAAATGAGCACGTAGAGCCAGTTTTCAGCCAATCAGGACCTAGCAATCTGAGATTTGACACATAGGGATAAATTTTAACCCCCAAGAACGGGTGAGTTGGGGGTGGGTGGGTGGTTAAAATAACAGCTTTTTGGAGCAGGACCACATTCTGGCTAAAACTCGCCTACTTCTGGGTTTAACCCAGGCAGGTTTGTCTGCGTGTGGACAGCAGATACCAGGAAGACCCATCCCCACTTAAAGCTGGCAGGCCGATACTTAAAAGGGCAATGTACCTCATTGAAATACTTGAGCCACATAATATTTTATGTATTGGAACATTAAAATGAATTTAACCTTACCTGTTTGGGTTTCCCATCGCCACCGATTCACGTCGAGAGAAAGCAGGAGGGAAGGGCCGGATCCATGAGGTAAGTGTCTTTATTGCACTGCTTGTGGGCCTGGACTGCTTCATCCAGGCCCAATAAGCTTACCTGGCCAACAGGAACCCCACGATCGGCCGCCCCCCCACAATGGTGAACCACTCCCCCACCCCCACCAAGTGGATGCCCACCTACCTTGACTCGACCTCCAGCGACCTCCAATTTTCTTCCTGGCCCCCCGATCTTCTTCCCGGCCCCCCGATCTTCTTCCCGGTCCCCCGATCTCTTCCCTGGACCCCGAACTCCTCCTCGGTCCACCCCGGTCTCTTCCCCAGCTCTCCCGATCTCTTCCCCAGACTCCCAAACTCCTCCCCGCCCCATCCCGATTCTCTTCCCTGGCCCATGATCCCTCCCTCCCTCTCTCTGATTCCCGACTGCGGCCTTCTACCTCAGGCCTTCCTGTCTGACAGCCAGCCAGCCTTTCAATCAGGCTGGCTGCCGGGCGCAAAACCCACAAGTTAAATATATTGGCCTCATAAAGATTGCGATTTGCCAGCTTACCTTCCAGGTTTTGCACCCGAAAATTTTTCTCCCCACTCCCCGGCTGGAAGTGAAAATTCTGCCTATTAACTCATTCATGGTCCTGGCAGCTTGATCTTGATATTATTTTTCACATCAGAGAAATCTATAAATAAATTAAGGGAGATATCCTGTATATCAAGAAATTGTGCATCAGAGGTCGTGATTTTCCATCCATTCCATCCCAGGGTGTGATAGGAGCTCTGGGATGGAAAATCTTCTGATATATATTGTAAAAAAATATATCAGTAGCATGAACATTGAATTTGGTTTCTTGTTTACCTCTAACTTGAAACCAGAAAGAGATACTTTGGCGATTGATTTGACTGTTTGAAAATGTTTCATTCAAAACAAAAAAAATCTTGGTATCAAATATTTTCTTTGATATGGAGTAGCTCATGTATTGTTTCATATCAGAGTGTTGTGGGTCACTGGGATTGAATTTCGATCCCTGGGTATAGATTGGGGAGAATTCCCCACAAGTCATCTCATAATCTTTTCTGTAATTGTGTTCATGAGCTCAATGACATTAAGAATTACACTTTTCCTTTTCTTGTGTGATGTAAATTTTGGTACACATCTAGGAGAGGGATGTCAGCACTGGATATTGGGGTATTTAAGATCTGGTGGTTAGGATCTGGAATGCATGACCAGAGGGGGTGGTGGAGGCAAATTCAATCATGGCTTTCAAAAGGGGACTGGATAAGTACTTGAAAGGAAAAGAT
Organism: Heptranchias perlo; assembly: GCF_035084215.1. NCBI lineage: Eukaryota > Metazoa > Chordata > Chondrichthyes > Hexanchiformes > Hexanchidae > Heptranchias > Heptranchias perlo. The sequence continues at coordinate 22,805,299 of NC_090338.1, forward strand.
TTGCAGGGCTATGGGGATAGGCATAGAGCCGACACGGACTCGATGGGCTGAATGGTTTCCTTCCATGCTGTAACCTTTATATGATTCTATGATTCTATTTTTCCCATTTTTTGCATCCAATATCTTTGTCAATTATTCCTAGATCTGGCAAAGCTCTGATTAGATCCGCAAAAACAGCTCTATCTACAACTGCCCCAACACTGCACCTGATTATCAAACTTACAAAACCATCTTGTTCTCCACCAATGAGTGGTTTCCAATTTCAATATGATCAGCCATCCCTATGGCCTCTCTAAATGGCATTCCAACTTAGTGTTAATTTATGCCAAGGTGAGTTAAGGTGTGGATTTGCACCCACCTGTCACTGGGTGGATTTAATAAGAACATAAGAACATAAGAAATAGGAGCAGGCGTAGGCCATCCGGCCCCTCAAGCCTGCTCCACCATTCAACAAGATCCTGGCTGATCTTCTACCTCAATGCCATTTTCCTGCACCATCCCCATATTTTTTTTTTATTCGTTCATGGGATGTGGCATCGTTGGCAAAGCCAGCATTTATTGCCCATCCCTAATTGCCCTTGAGAAGGTGGTGGTGAGCTGCCTTCTTGAACCACTGCAGTCCCTGTGGTGAAGGTTCTCCCACAGAGCTGTTAGGTAGGGAGTTCCAGGATTTTGACCCAGCAACGATGAAGGAACGGCGATATATTTCCAAGTTGGGATGGTGTGAGATTTGGAGGGGAAATGCAGGTGTTGTTGTTCCCATGTGCCTGCTGCCCATGTCTTTCTAGGTGGTAGAGGTCACGGGTTTGGGAGGTACTGTCGAAGAAGCCTTGGCGAGTTGCTGCTACCTGTGGATGGTACACACTGTAGCCACGGTGTGCCAGTGGTGAAGGGAGTGAATGGTTAAGGTGGTGGATGGGGTGCCAATCACGCAGGCTGCTTTGTCCTGGATGGTATCGATCTTCTTGAGTGTTGTTGGAGCTGCACTCATCCAGGCAAGTGGAGAGTATTCCATCACACTCCTGACTTGTGCCTCGTAGGTGGTGGAAAGGCTTTGGGGAGTCAGGAGGTGAGTCACTCGCCACAGAATACCCAACCTTTGACCTGCTCTTGTAGCCATAGTATTTATGTGGCTGGTCCAGTTAAGTTTCTGGTTAGTGGTAATCCCCGGGATGTTGATGGTGAGGGATTGGGCGATGGTAATGCCGTTGAATGACAAGGGGCGGTGGTTAGACTTTCTCTTGTTGGAGATGGTCATTGCCTGGCACTTGTCTGGCGCGAATGTTACTTGCCACTTATGAGCCCAAGCCTGGATGTTGTCCAGGTCTTGCTGCATGGGGGCACGGACTGCTTCATTATCTGAGGGGTTGTGAATGGAACTGAACACTTTGCAATCATGAATATCCCCATTTCTGACCTTATGATGGAGGGAAGGTCATTGATGAAGCAGCTGAAGATGGTTGGGCCTAGGACACTGCCCTGAGGAACTCCTGCAGCAATGTCTTGGGGCTGAGATAATTGGCATCCAACAACCACTACCATCTTCCTTTGTGCTAGGTACGACTCCAGCCACTGGAGAGTTTTCCCCCGATTTCCAATTACTTCAATTGTACTGGGGCTCCTTGGTGCCACACTCAGTCAAATATCCCTTGATGCCTTTAATATCTCGAAATCTATCGATCTCTGTTTTGAATGTACTCAATGACTGAGCCTTCACAGCCCTCTGGAGTAGAGAATTCCAAAGTTTCACCACCCTCTGAGTGAAGAAATTTCTCCTTATCTCAGTCCTAATGGCCTACCCCTTATTCTGAGACTGTGACCCCTGATTCTAGACTCCCCAGTCAGGGGAAATATCCTCCCTGCATTGACCCTGTCGAGCCCTGTAAGAATATTGTATGTTTCAATGAGATCACCTCTCATTCTTCTAAACTCTAGAGAATACAGGCCTAGTCTACTCAATCTTTCCTCATACGACAATCACGCCATCTCAGGAATCAATCTGGTGAACCTTCGTTGCACTCCCTCTATGGCAAGTATATCCTTTCTTCGGCAAGGAGACCATAATAGTACACAATACTCCAGGTGTGGTCTCACCAAGGCCCTATATAATTGCAGTAAGACATCTTTACTCCTGTACTTAAATCCTCTTGTAATAAAGGCCAACATACAATTTGCCTTCCAAATTGCTTGCTGCACCTGCATGTTAGCTTTCAGTAACTCATGTACAAGGACACCCAGGTCCCTTTGAACATCAACATTTCCCAATCTCTCATCATTTAAAAAATACTCTGCATTTTTGTTTTTCCGACCAAAGTGGATAGCTTCACATTTTCCACATTATATTTGCACCCATCTGTAACTGGGTGGATTTGCATCCACCTGGAACTGGGTTGAAACTACTCAAACTCATTTCATTTCGAATGCTTAAAGCTGTTAGAGAAAGGAGACTTCCATCAAATCAGTCTAGGCTTGACTCAAACCCAATGTCTCAGTGGTAAAAGGACAGCCTGTAAGCCACTGTGCTACCCAATAACGGTTACATTTAAAAATATGCCAATATCATTAACAATAAAGTCAATAATATGGGACTTTTCCCCTCCCCCTACGATGATGGTGCAATTATTATACTTTTACTTTGTTCAAACAACAAAGCCATGTAGAAATAAAACTTAAGTTGTAATCTGGTTGCCAAGTAAAGTTGGGAGAGGAGGACAATTAGATGTCAGGCACGAAGCAAAAATTAAGTGCCAAAATGTCTGCAAACCCTATGTTTTTGTCTCATTTGAAGACTAAAGGACAAATATGTTGTACCTGGACTCCCATAGCAATTTTTATGATTCTTCCATTTTTTCATTGTTTCTGTTTCTCCACATGCTCCATGTTTCTGATGCAGGATGTGGTTCATATGATAACACTAATGCCTCATGGTGTCAATTAATGGCTGTTGAGAAATGTTATTGCATTGCAGTTTACTCGGATATAACACAGTCCATACACGATTGACGCAGTTTGCATGGTTTTTAAAATTGTGGTAGAATTGTACATCTGCTTATGATTGAATCCAGTGCTCTGTGGTCCACAAAAACCGAACAACAAATATATAGGTTTGTGGTAACTTTCAGTAATTTTCTGAATGCACTGAACAAAACAGAAAATGCTAAAAACATTCAACATGTCAGGCAGCATCTGTGGGGAGAGGAAAATAGGTTTAACGTTTTTGGTCAATGACCTATCATCAGAACCAGGTTTATAATACTGTGTAATAATTTTTGAAGTGAATTCTTTAAATTAATGCTGAGGTAAAATATGGCTTGTTGTGTCTAGTGTAATGCCAGAAATCCTGAAGGGGAGACTGAGGTAGCATGGCTTGACACTGAAAATAAATTAGGTAAGATAACGTTACATCACAGGAAGAAGGGTATTGAAAAGTTATTCTTGCAGCATGTTTCTTGCAATGTCCTATAAATTAGTCAGAGGATATGGAAACCAGTAGGTGAATCACAAGTCAGCAATTTAGTTGAGGAGTTTAGATAACAAATATAAATGCCAGTTAATGAATTCCTGTTCAAAGCAATTATTTCTTACTGTTCCTTTAATTCCACTTGAATTTGAATTGATTGCAATGCCCCGTGACATAGGACAGAATGCTGATTTTAAGATGCAGGACCTAGAAGTATTAGGCCATGAGATTGGACCTGCAGCATTACCAGGGTTTTTCATCATTAATATATGATTCATTTTTCTGAGACATATTACAGAGGGAATTTTGTGTTTTGCTGAACCCTTTTTTTGTTCCCCTCGACCTACTTTCCTGGTTTCTGGAACCAGATTGTGGAGAGTTAGGAGTCTTTTGGATTCCATCACAGTGAAAGTAAAACAGTCTCTGTGGACATCCATGGAAATGACATCAGCCACATGATTCACTCGCTTCAGTACAAAAAGTCAGTATTTGTTCCTACATTGGAGAAACAGATGGGTAATTTCAGTTCCCTCCAAAAATGTCATGAAAATCACTTTGGGAAAATGAAAACATGATTGTTCTCAGGCAGACGGAGAAGGTTCATCACAGATGATAGTGCAAAACATTATATTGAGGGGGACCGTGGTTTACATTAGGAAGAAATCATTTATCACAACCTTTCTTCTTAGGACCACCCAAGGGTAGGTTTATGAATATCTGCTGTTCCCTTGACTATGCTGGGACACTAGTTTAATGAGATCTGAACAGCGTGTACAGTTGTGTGTAATTCTGTGGGACCCCTGTATTGTGACAGCTGATTCCAGACCAGATGATGTGAAGTTATCTCATTGTGAATGGCTCAGAAAGAACTTACGTTATCAGTCATCTGATAAAATTAGATATGAAACATGAGAACTATTTGAGGGATAGGAAGGAAAAATTTTGACCTCTTCACTCTATTGTCACCTGCATCACCTGAAGCTCTTTTAATAAATTACTTCATCTGTCACTTTCGGGGTCCTCACAAGTATTTCCACTGCATTAAACATCATTTTGCCCCCCAACCCCTAATTTATGGCATCACCCTAATGTCATTGGGGATAATTTTGGCATCGGGCGACAGTGTAAAACGGGTGATACTGGCTCGGCCACCTATTAAACACATCTCCCTATTTTCGTTTCCATTAAAGTCAATGTTTAAAGGGTGGCTGAGCCAATACCACATGTTTTACACTATCATCTAAAGTCAACATTAGCCCCATAATGTTTACTCAAACTGATTTGTTTCCATGTTTCTGATTAACTTGATTAACCTGCCTACAAGTGGCAGAAAGAAGTCAGTATGTTTCAGGATTTTTTGACATTTTTTCACAGAAAGGATTTGAAAAAACAAGTACCTTTAATGGTGTGATTTAAAAGTATAGGGGGTAATTTTGTCTTTGGACGATAATGTAAAACGGGAGATATCAAATCAGCTGCCCGTTATACATCTCAGTTGATCTGATATGGCCCATTTTATATTATCATCCAAAGTCAAAATTACCCCCATAGAATATAACCACAAGTTAAAACAAAAGGCGGGTGGTGGGGGGCTCTGAGAAAGTAACACTGATGAACACCTGACAGGCATTGTATTGGAAAGTTTTTGATCTTTTTCTATCTGTAAGCAGTAAGAAATAAAGCAGAATGCCTGACACCTAAAAAGCAGTGTAGCTTTCTAACGGAAGCTGTCACTGAGGCAGAAGGGCCCCAAGACAAGAGGCTCAAAAAGACAAAATGCACATTAATTAGTCTATCTAAGTCAAGCAAGATGGAAGTGGGTTAGCGTAGCAAGTGCATTTTCATTTTTATGTTACCACATGGAGATAAGTTGTATTGAATGAACTAAGTGAATCTGATTATAACTATTAATCTATATCTTCACCTTACTGTGGAATAAAGCAGCCTAACAATTCAAACCCAGCTTTGCCTCATCCAGTATTAACTCGGTCTGCCTTCAGAGAGATTGAAAAATACACGTGCAAAAATATCAATATCCTGTTCAGGTTACAAGGGGGTTCCACTTTTAAATCCCTGGGCCCCGCTATTGCGTAGGTAGATGCAGGATAGTGTGAATCAATTCCCATAAAAGTAAAATGCTCAGGCCACTTAAGGGATTGGCTGGCACCACTGAACCTAAGAAGGTATCTACAGCAAACCCAAATTTGTAATACAAGTTATCACCAGCGGCCCTTTTCCATTGTAACTCTATTGTTACGCCACACTTTGCCAATAAACGCTTAACATGCCCAGTAACCATGCACATTTAATTCTTACCAATGTAATCTGACTGGCATGTCAAACCCATCAGTCCACATACATGTCTATAACAGAGACATTTACTGACAGATATGATTATTCATTTTAAGTGTACATGTGCAGGGAAGGATGAGGCCCAAAATATTTAAGAGCTTCCACTGTGACCTTCTAATATAATATTCTTTTCACACATCATTCCTCTGCTCTGGCAGGGTTATTTCTCTAAGGAAAAGATAAAGAGGCTGTAGAACTTCTTAGTGATAGTTTATATTGACGTAGTGTATTAGCTAACGGTGGTTGGTTGAGAAAGAGGGAGGGAGGTTGTGTTGGTAGGCTGGGAATTTTAAATATAAAGTAAATATTATAATTGAAACCATTGCAACAAAAACACACACACTGTATGTTTTCAATTAAATCCAATGAGTAATGGATTCAATTTCATTTGTAAAGAACTGTGAAATGCTGGATCAGGAACCACAATATTTTAAAAATAAAAATAAATCCAACAAAGTATTTTAAAATCAAAATCCACCACCGATTTGTGCAATTATTTTACTTTCATTTCCAACTACATGAAAACTCAGCTTTCTGAGAACATGTAGATGCAATAAGTACAATGATTGGCAGTATATTTGTAATTTTTTTTGACTTTCTGTAACATTTTTGGGTGATTGTTTCGTGCTCAAAAAGATGAAGAATCTCAGTATTCAGATATGGAACATTATCCTCCTTCTGGCATTAAGTTTTGGTATCAAACATTCCCAGATCAGACGTGGTGTGGGTTAGACAGATAGTAAAGCTTCCTCCACTCAGCCTGACAACATGCCTTAAACCCAACTTCAGAAGAATACCCACTGTGAACAAACCTGATATTTCCATTTTGAACACCATCCATGCATGTGGTCACTCTGAAAGACACTGCCAAAATAGCACCAACTAGTACTCAGTTGTGGGCAGTTTTGTGCTGTGGATTCATTCCGACCATGAACAGATCTGAGAGTAACTAGACATCATTCGGACTCCTATTCTGAGGATCAGGGGTAGTAAACAAATAAGCAGTTAGTCCATCTACTTTGCAAATTAGGCCACACAAGTAATTCACAACGCAGGCAGCATTTTAACATTGGATTTTGATGCTTGTTTCAAGAACAAGTCAATAGGATGCTGCATGGACCAATTTCTAGGTCATGGTTTCTCTTTTACCTCATTTACTATTCTTAGTTTCAGAAGACAGCTTGCTGTAGGGGAGAGTTTCTTGGGCTTCAGGCAAAGAGTCTTTGAGGTGGTGAACTGTCCAGTATTTCATTTGGTATATTATGCCAGTCGAGGAGGGTAAGTCAAGGGTCAGTGCTGTCTTTGTGTACATTTTTCAGAAGTACCATTGCAATTTAATCAGCATTCTCTGTCTTGCCGTGCGTACATTAGTGACTGAATTAGTCCAATTCTGTTGTCCAAAGTCCTAGAATTCCCTTTCCAACAACAACAACTTGCACTTATATAGTCCTTTAACATAGTAAAACATTCCAAGGCGCTTCACAGGAGCGTTATCAAACAACATTTGACACCGAGCCATATAAGGAAATATTAGGACAGGTGATCAAAAGCTTGGTCAAAGAGGCAGGTTTTAAAGAGTGTCTTAAAGGAGGAGAGAGAGATAGAGAGGCAGGGAGGTTTAGGGAGGGAATTGCAGAGTTTGGGGCCTAGACAGCTGAAGGCACGGCCGCCAATGGAGGAGTGAAGGAAATCGGGAGTGCACAAGAGACTAGAATTGGATATGCGCAGAGATCTCAGTGGGTTGTAGGGCTGAAGGAGGTTACAGAGATAGGGAAGGGCAAGGCCATGGACGAATTTGAAAATAAGGATCAGAATTTTAAAATTGAGGCATTGCCAGACCGGGAGCCAATGGAGGTCAGCGAGCACAGGGGTGATGGGTGAATGGGACTTGGTGTGAGTTAGAGAGTTTTGAATGAGCTCAAGTTTATGGAGGGTGGAAGATGGGAGGCCAGCCAAGCGAGCATTGGAATAGTCAAGTCTAGAGATAACAAAGGCATGGATGAGGTTTTCAGAAGCAGATGAACTGAGGCAGGGACAGAGACGGACGATGCTACAGAGGTGGAAGTAGGCGGTCTTTGTGAAGGAGCATATATGTGGTCGGAAGCTTAACTTGCAGTCAAATAGGACACCAAGGTTGCGAGCAGTCCAGAGTTTATGGTGGGGACCGAAGACAATGGCTTCGGTCTTCCCAATATTTAGTTGGAGAAAATTTCTGCTTGTTGGTCAAGCAGCGTGACAAATCAGAGACAGTGGAGAGAGGTGGTTGTGAGGTAGAGCTGGGTGTCGTCAGCGTACATGTGGAATCTGATGTTGTGTTCTCGGATGATGTCGCCGAGGGGCAGCATGTAGATGAGAAGTAGAAGGGGGCCAAGGATAGATCCTTGGGGGACTCCAGAAATAACGGTGTGGGAGTGGGAAGAGAAGCCATTGCAGGTGATTTTCTGGTTACGACTGGATAGATAAAATGGAACCAGGTGAGGGAAGTCCCGCCCAGCTGGATGACGATTATGCAGTTCATCGTCTGATACAGAATGCCATGGTATGCAAAGTATCCTCGACTGTAACTTATTTTCCTTTGTTATCACTCAGTCTGTTAATTTATTTTAAAAAATCAAAGTAATAGTTGGAACATAGGGGATGATTGCCTCTGTTCACTTCAAACAGATGCCACTCATTTTCCCCCAGGGCCTTTCTGGAATTTGCTGGCCAATAAAGGGTTCATTTTATTGTTTAGTTTTAAACTTCTTGCATATATCATGCCTAGATTTACATATATATGCCTTGATATCCCAGTTCTTTGGAGGCCAGTAAATCACCCCTCTAGATATCCAAAAACAACTTTGCAATTCAATGTGGTTTGAGTGAACTCTGCACATGATCGCTTCCCTTATGTGCAACAGTATAACTCAATCTCCCTTGAATATCAATCCATCCTATGTGCTCAGTTTCTCTCCAATGTTGAAAAACACAACAACTACATACCTTTCTTGCCATATGAGGTAGGCTCTACTCAACAGGAAGATATCAATGGACTGGTCAGGTGGGCAGAAAAGTGGCAAATGGAATTCAATCAGGAGAAGTGTGAGGTAATGCATTTGGGGAGGTCAAACAAGGCAAGGGACTACACAATAAATGGGAGGATACTGAGAGGTGTAGAGGAAGAGAGGGACCTTGGAGTGCATGTCCACAGATCCCTGAAGGTAGCAGGACAGGTAGACAAGGTGGTACTTTCCTTTATTAGCCGAGGCATAGAATATAAGAGCAGGGAGGTTATGTTAGAACTGTATAAAACACTAGTTAGGCCACAGTTTGAGTACTGCATACAGTTCTGGTCACCACATTACAGGAAAGATTGATTGCATTGGAGATGGTACAAAGGAGATTTACGAGGATGTTACCAGGATTGGAGAATTTTAGCTCTGAGGAAAGATTGGATAGGCTGGGGTTGTTTTCTTTGGAACAGAGGAGGCCGAGGGGAGATTTAATTGAGGTGTATGAAATTATGAGGGGTCTAGATAGAGTGGACAGGAAGGGTCTATTTCCCGTAGTAGAGAGGACAATATCCAGGGGGCATAGATTTAAAGTAATTGATAGAAGGATTAGAGGGGAGCTAAGGAAAAATGTTTTCACCCAGAGGCTGGCGGGGGTCTGGAACTCACTACCTGAAAGGGTGGTAGAGGCAGAAACCCCCATCGCATTTAAAAGGTACTTGGATATGCACCTGACGTGCCATAACCTACAGGGCTATGGATCAAGTGCTGGAAAATGGGATTAGGCTGGGTTGCTCTATTTCGACTGGCACAGACATGATGGGCTGAATGGCCTCCTTCTGTGCCGTAAGTTTTCTGTGTTTCTATGTCAGCAAAAAATTCTCTTTGTATCTTTTGTAGACATCAAATTTGTATTTTGGAAGGTGGAAGGTTATTCTCTGGAGCCATTCGAATGCATTAATTAGATACTTTTTCACAATGGTTTCAAGCAGCTTGTGATCATTTTCCAGTCATTTTCTTTTGTACTGCTCAAATTTCTCTAAACTAAAATCAATGGCTAAGAGTTCTTTTTCGATGTGAGCATAGTTCATCTCCGATACAGATCTTGAGGAATTTGCCACAGGCTGACCTTCTTGCACGGTGAATGCTCTCAGTCCTTTTTCAGATGTGTTACATAGGAAGAGGACGAGGCCATTCCACCCCTCGAGCCTATTCTGCCATTCAATTAGATCATGGCTGATTTGTACCTCAACTCCATTTACCTGCCTTTGCTCTATATCGAATGTGTTACAATGTGGCATTTTATTGAAGTTATAGCATTTTAGTACTGTTGCTTCAGAGATGACGTTCTAGGCCTCATCTAGACAATTTCCATGGTGACAGTCCCAGTAAAACTGTGTTCTTTCTTCAGTAGATCACAAAGAAAAGTGGTTACCTCTGACAACTTTCAGCAAACTGGTGCAGATAGTCATTCAAAAAACCCAATGGAAGCTTTCTTTGCTGCTGGGAGGAAGCGTTTGCAGCATTGCTTCAACTTTAGCAGGATCTGGTTTCTTGCAAGACAAATACATCTAGCAGCAATTCTCCTTGATGACTCCACTCTTAATCCTTCTTTAGCTATTAACATTCTTGGCATCACTATCTCTATGCTGATATTGCCTCAAAAAAGCTGGATTTTCTTTTTCATACCAAACACTTGTTTTCCTCAGTAACTCTTCTTTATAAAGTTCCACACCATAGAAGGCTTAAAAACTGTGGCATTAATGGGGTGAATTTGCTAACAGCTCTTTTGCACTTCTGGACAAGCTACAAAAGAACAATTCATCCTTGGCTCAGTGATAGCGCTCTCGCTTCTGGGTCAGAAGGTTGTAGGCTTAAGCCCCACTCCAGAGCCTTGAAAACATAATCATATCCAGCGCTGTGGGACTGTTGGAGGTGCCATCTTTTGTCTGCCCTCTCTAGTGGACATAAAAGATCCCATTATACTAATTGAAGACGAGCAAAGGAGCTCTCCCAGTGTCCTGGCCAATATTTATCCCTCAATCAACATCCTTAACAAGCAGATTATCTGGTCATTTATTTCATTGTGGTTTGTGGGACCCTGCTGTGTGCAAATTCTCTACTACTCATCAAAAGAACTTAATTGGCTGTGAAGTACTTTGGGACAAAGCAGCCCGCTTGATTGGTACCCCATCCACCACCCTAAACATTCACTCCCTTCACCACTGGCGCACAGTGGCTGCAGTGTGTACCATCCACAGGATGCACTGCAGCAACTCGCCAAGGCTTCTTCGACAGCACCTCCCAAACCCGCGACCTCTACCACCTAGAAGGACAAGAGCAGCAGGGACATGGGAACAACACCACCTGCATGTTCCCCTCCAAGTCACACACCATCCCGACTTGGAAATATATCACCGTTCCTTCATCGTCGCTGGGTCAAAATCCTGGAACTCCCTTCCTAACAGCACTGTGGGGGAACCTTCGCCACACGGACTGCAGCGGTTCAAGAAGGCGGCTCATCACCACCTTCTCGAGGGCAATTAGGGATGGGCAATAAATGCCGGCCTCGCCAGCGACGCCCACATCCCGTGAACGAATAAAAAAAAACATCCTGAGGTAAGGAAAAGCGCAACATAAATTCAAATTCTTTCTTTCTCCTCTGATAGGAGATAATTTTATCACCTTAATCTCTCAACACCTGCAATATAATTTCTAGCAGATCTGATGATGGGTCTACAGCTGAAAGATTGTCTGGGAATTTCCTCGGAGCTGCTCCTACCCCATCACTGTAACTTTGCTGGAAGTGTGGCGGAAACCTCATTTACACACGTAAACAGGGTTTCTAAATCCCTTCATTGCCTTGCTTCTCCCGATCTCTGTAACCTCCTCCAGCCCAACAAACTTCATCTAACTCTGGCCTCTAACGCATCCCCCACCACTGGCAGCCATGCCTTCAACCGCCTAGGTCCTGAGCCCTGGAATTCCATCTCTATACCTCTTTGCTTTTCCACCTCTCTCTCCTCCTTTAAGATCCTCCTTGAAACCTACTCCTTTTAAAAACTTTTTGTCACGCTTCCTAATATCTTTGGCGTGGTGTCAATTTTTGTCTGATTATGTCTCTGCAACATTTTTCTACGTTAAAGACGTTATATAAATGCAAGTTTGTGTTGCTGTTTTCTGGCAAAATTACTGCAGCTGAGCAGGAGCTGGTCTGAAGAAATTCCCAGCCATCAACTTGTCTGTTCTCTCCACAGATGATGACTGACTTGCTGAGTGTTTCCAACATTTTGTGTTTTGTTTCTAATTTCCAACATTTGCAGTTTTTTTAACCTTCCAATCCTTAACATACCAGTCCCTATTTTCTTCCTATTTTGTCATTGAAGGCCCATTAAAAACAAAACCACCTGCTGTAAGTTTAATAATGATGTGGAGATGCCGGTGATGGACTGGGGTTGACAATTGTAAACAATTTTACAACACCAAGTTATAGTCCAGCAATTTTATTTTAAATTCACAAGCTTTCGGAGGCTTCAACGTTCACCTGAGGAAGGAGGAAGCCTCCGAAAGCTTGTGAATTTAAAATAAAATTGCTGGACTATAACTTGGTGTTGTAAATAAGTTTAATAACACATTCATTGGGCATAAAGCAATAGGGCTTGGGACATATTCATCCTCTTTGTCCTATCCGACAACAGTATGCCTTCAAAATTAGGAGAGTGGCAAACTGACTATGAAATCACTCATAGGAACCAGGATGGTTTGACTTACAATCCCTATAGACAGCAGGATGGCATGACAAGATAATTCTTTCTCATATGTCTGCACCATGATGTAGTAATTGCATGGTAAATAAATTCTTCAGAGAATGTAACTCCTTTCCTTGATCACATATGGAAATAAATAGAAATGCTAAAGTCAGAAATAACCGACAAGGAGAAAGACGACGTTTCTTTGCACTACGTTTTAAAAAACTGCTGATTGGAGATTAACTTTCTGAAAGGGCGAGGCTGTGAATCTGTCTGATCATATTTATATTGCTCTTGGTTCTCGCCCTGGCTGTCACTTAGACTCTGCTGCCAAACATGCATGCTACACACAATCATTTAATTTTTGGTTTCCCGTAATGTCCGCTGGACAGAATCTAGCAAGGGGATGAAGTCCACACTCACTGTTCAAATGGGCTGTGGTGTTTTATGTTAAGTGAGGCATTAGGGAGAACTGGGTGGTAGAGTGTTTCTAATGTAAAGGCATAGACAGTATAAAAATTCTAAGATTGTAAGAAATGTAGTATGTTAAAATGCTTGTTGTGGATTCCTAATTTATAATCCAAGGGCTGTTTGGATGATAACAGAATTAGAAATAAGGCCATGGAAAAAACAGAATTAATTTTCATCCTGAGATTCGCAAATGGATTGTTCTCTCAAAGTTAACTGCTTTTGTACTGTACTTGTTCAGGTCAGATACCGGGGAGGCTGGCATGCATGAGCCAACTCCTGGAGTTTATACTACTCAGCTTTTTGTGGGTCTATGATTCTCCTGCCATTATAAGTGAGCCTAGTTTATCAGTGTAAATGCTGGGAGCCGACTCACAGACAAATCTTCCAAAATCTGACCAAAACAACAGGCAGTGTACATTTGAAAATAATTTCACCCAGCTTTGGGAGAATGGTATCCATACGCTGCTCTCCTGCTTATCCCTTCAGGCTGCACAGTCAATCTCTGCAGACGTGCTGAGCTCCTCCGCTATTATACAGAGTGCCACAGAGATCAAATGTGCAGGACCAGCTGCTCAGGTTTACATAACTAAAACCAGCTCCCTTATCTCAATGGCAGAATTGTATATCCACATTGCTGTAGATAAAAGAACCAGGCTTGTTTATACTATGGTTTGCAGTCGACAGTTGGAGGCCAGGACTCCCTCCATTAGCTGGAGTTATATAGTGTAAAAGTGCCTTCAGACAGCACAATGTTATCCAATTAAATACAAAAGGAAACAGAAGATACTGAGAGGGGATAATGAAGCACCTTCCTTACTGTTATCATAAAGACAAGCTCTAATTGCTCTGGGACAAAGATACTTGGCAATTTCTGATGGTAACTATAGTGATAGACTTTGATTTAAAGCAAATAAAAATCAACATTAGCAGGATCAGAGTTGAAGAGTTTTGCAGATTCATAAACTTCAACTGTCTGGCAGTCTTGCGCTAACAGAGAGCTTAAAACATCTTCCAGAGCTTGTCCCACTGCATCCATCCTGTCTGCTTCATGATCCTGTAAGTTTTTCTAAAGTCATGATGTTTCTAGATTTACGTTAGTTTTAGTCAGTTTCAGAAGTTGTTACGGTCTCTTTCTTTGACGGCAGTGATGCACCAAGGGGGGATGTACCAATTTGAATTTTCTCCCTCACTAATTTTCTCCCCTCCATTTCTGTCCTGGAAATGATGTCTCCTTGTTGCAGAGTGATTCTATATGCGCTGGACACTCTGCAGTGCCTCCCCCCAAATGCCTATTGTTCATATGTGAACCTTGACCATGACTATTAGCAGGCTGTGTATTTGCATGGAGCAATACAGTCAAGCCTAATTCTAGGTGTCAGCTTGGCTCAGTGGCTGCACTCTCACCTCTAAGTCAGAAAGTTACGGGTGCAGGCCCCATTCCAGGACTTAAGCACATAATAGAGGCTGATATTTTAGTGCAGTACTGAGGGAGTGCTGCAATATCTTTTCAATGAGATGTTAAACCTGCCTGTTTAAGTGGGCGTAAAAGATCCCATATCACTGTTTGAAGAAGAGCCAGAGAGTTCTCCTGGTGTTGTGGCCACATTTATCTCTAACCAACACCATCGAAACAGAATGATTGATCATTCACCTTATTGCTGTTTGTGGGACCTTGCTGTGCATAAATTAGCTGCTGCATTTGCCTACATAATTACAGGGATTTGAAAAGCGCTATATTAATGCAAGTACTTTATTTCCTCATCTGATACCCACACATGTGCACTTGCAGCAGGGGTTGCTAGATAGCTGATTTTACCTTCCCTAACCCAAGCACCGTGGCCAATTTAAACAGTCCTAACACCATTCTGGTTGTTTCATACTGTTCAAAGATTGCTCAGCCACTCACTGTCTAAACTGATTGAGCTATGGGGGAAGCATAAATAAGTTTTATTGCACAGCCTGATAAAGGGATTGAACTGATGACTATTATGCTCTATATCTAGGTGGGGTATTATGGAATGAATGTCAGCAAAGGTGTAACTAGACTGGCATTTCACTCTGTCTCTTCTCATTGCTGAGTCAGTAGATACAATATTAATAGCATAAAGCATACATTTCAAGCCATCACATACAGGAATGAAGTTCAAATAATCATTGAATAAAGTAGCATGACTAATTTGATGCATGAGTCTCTGAAATGGCAACAGTTCACGGATACAAGGCTGAACTCTTGTGTGCGAGTCATTTATACATGAAGAGACAATCTTTCATTATTATAGGAGATAGATGAGCAACAACAGGAGAGATGCAACTGAATTGTACAAGACAGGTTTCAGAAACAAAAGCAAACCAATTGGAGGAGATCTTGTTTTTACACGATCGTGTAAAACGAGTGATAGTGAAACGACAGTTTGTTTAACATTTCTCCCGATTTTTTAATTTCATTGACCTCAGTGAAAATAAAAATTGACTTCAATGAAAATAAAAATGGGGAAAGATGTAAAACAGGCTCCCGACTCGCTATCACCCATTTTACACGATCTTGCAAAGTCAAGATCTACCCCAATTGTGTGTAACAGATATATGTCTTCATGAAAATCCCAACTGGAGCAATTAGCATTTCACATCAAGGATGACCGAATATCTAGGACTGAGATAGTAAGCTCATTTATCTAGGCTGGAGGATATGAGACAGAAAAAATAAGTGTTACAAAACTTTGGAATTAAAAAATGGTAATTTGTCATTGTTGCCAGAATGAGGGTTTTTTTTAAACTTTGTTGAGCAGCCATCTATATGGCAATTTCACTCATGTAAACAATGCAAATGAAGCCGGAGTAATTAATACCAGATCTACAGACACAGTTAGAACATTGCTCTCTGAAAAAAGTAACTGTACTTAGCACTAACAATGATACCTCTTAATCTTGATAAACACAGAGCTACTCTGCCATCACCAACAAGTGCTTGTATTTATATAGTATTCCGCATGTCAAAAAGAACATCTCACAGTACTTTACAAGGCAGAGAACTGGACACTGAGCAAGAAAAGGGGGAAATTAAGGGCTCCACCTTTGGCGGCCGTGCCTTCAGCTGCTTAGGCCCGAAGCTCTGGAATTCCCTCCTGAAACCTCTCTACCTCTCTCTCCTCCTTTAAGACGCTCCTTAAAACCTACCTGTCCTAATATCTCCTTAAGTGGCTTGGTGTCAAGTTTTGGTTGATAACGCTCCTGTGAAGTGCCTTTGGGACTTTTTACAATGTTAAAGGCACAAGTTGTTGTTGTTGTCAAGAGGCCGAAGACATGATGGGAGTTGGTCAGAAACCCTGCTTACACGTAAATGAGGTTTCCGTTGAAGTTAGGGTGGTAGGGCAGGAGAAGCCCCAAGGAAATTCATCCCCATGGTCTTAGAGATGAGTTTTTAGGAGATGAACCAAACACTGCATGCTTGAATCGGGATTATATTTGAAACAAGAGGGGAGGTTTTCTGGACACTGAGGTAGGTGGTGCAGGAGTAGAATAGATGCTGGAGACCTGAGAACATCTGACTCAAATGAATGCAGTCAGATCTGTGCCACTTTGGCGCCAAGCACAAATTTTCAGCAGACCTTTTGGACTGACCTAATGTGGTCCCTGCAGGCAATACAGCCATATCCTCACAGTCATTGCCAGGCTGGAACCAGTTGCAGATCTGTGCCATCTACTGTAAGAACACCTTTACCAGAGGACACTACCACCAGTGGAGATCAAGGTCACTCCCTCGCCCAACTTTTTTGCTTCTGCCTCCTTCCAGGCTAACATGGGAATCATCTACAGTATCAGCCAATGCACTGTTCACATGTATTAAACATATAACTGATGCATAGGTCAGTGTGGCCAGTGCTTTCATTTTCTTTTCCACTGAACAGCAATAGCAGCACGGCATGGCTGCCAATGTCACTGCACTGCTGCATTACCGATTGATGTCAGGCTGATTCTGTAGTCTCAATTTTAACTCCCCCCACATGGTGGAAACTAGGTGGGGAGCAGTTAAAATGGAGCATTGGACTAACCCACTTATTTCCCGCACCGATATGATTGAATGCTATTTTAAATTGCACACGGCAAGGACACCAAGCCGGCGGGGTCCTCTTTAAATATGCAGGTCGGGCCCTGATGACATTATCTGTGATTTTAACCTAAGGCCTGAGCAGGGGGCGAGGGGGGGGGGGGGGCAGTAGTGGTTTCCCCACCGGAAGCCAGGGCCAGAAGAGGCCCAGTAAGGTAAGTCATTTATTTATATTTAGTTTCCTTGTCGGCCAGCAGGTGTAGGGGGGCTCCTCTGGGCCAACAGGAAATCTTGGGCTTCCCTAGCTCCGGGATTCTGCCCCAACTCTGACTCCCCCCCGCCACTATCCACTTACGTTAGTACTGGGGATCACTCCCCCTGGTACCCAACGGCTGCCTCCGACCAGCCGGGCAGCTGCTTCCCGCCGACTTCCCGGTATGCTAATGAGGCCCAGCCATTAAAACCAGCTGAGCCTGTCTTTTTTTTTAATCGTTCATGGGATGTGGGCGTTGCTGGCAAGGCCAGCATTTATTGACCATCCCTAATTGCCCTTGAGAAGGTGGTGGTGAGCCGCCTGTCTGCTACCATTCCCAGAAAGGCATGTCACTTGCTTTGCTGCATTCCCACCCAGGAGTAAAAATCAAGGCATATGTGTCAGTAAGTGACCATGCATCATGAAGGTAGATTGTGTTATAATGAATTTATGTGCGAAGTCTTTGAAGGTGTGAGCATGCCAAAGGTGTCAGTTGTAAGTTGCAGCTTGAATGTGTACCCTGCAGGATGCACGATAAGCAGTGAATGAATTGTAACTGTGTGTGGACAGGGCAGGACAGGGTTTGTGCAGCAGAGTTTTGGACAGGTTGAAATTTATGGAGATTGAGGATGGAAGGCCAGGAAGGTGAGTGTTAGAGTAACCAGGTCTGAAGGCATACATTAAGACTTCAGTAATGGAGAGACTGAAGGAGGGGAAGAGGTAGGCAATGTTGCGGAAGTGGTCAGCAGTCTTGATATCGATGGGATGTGGGGTTTAAAGCTCAGCTTAAGGTAAAAAAAAAATGCCAAGATTGTGAATGAGCTGGTTCAGCCTGAGAGTCTGTGTCAAGGAAGCAAGTTTATGGTGGGGAGAAAATTTGTCGTGAGGGCCAAAAATGATGGCTTCAGTCTTCCTGGAGGAAGTTGTGACTCATCCAAGACTTGATGTCAAACAAACAATCTGATAGCATGGAGAGTAGTCGAGGGCTTGAGAGTAGTAGCAGTGTGGTAGAGCTGGCCATCATCATCATAAATGTGAAAGCTGATTCTTTGCTTGCAGCTAATATTGCTGATGTGAAGGGAGCTAAGGACAAGTTCATGGTGAGCCCTAGAGGTGATGGTGTAGGGGAAGGAAGAGAAGCCATTACAGGAGATGTGCTGGCTGCATTCAGTTAGATAGAAATGGAACCACGCAAGGGCAGCCCAACAGAATGAATGACTCAGGAGGTATTGGTGGCAGATGGTGTGGTCAACCACAGTGAATGCTGTAGAAAGGTTGAGGGGAATAAGGAAATGGCAGAGAAATTAAACAAATACTTTAGGTCTTTGAAGAAGTCACAAAAAACCTCCCAGAAATATTAGAGAACCAAGGGTCTGGCGAGAATGAGGAATTGAAAGAAATTAGTATTAGTAAAAAAATAGAACTAGAGAAATTAATGGGACTGAAAGTCAATAAATCCCAAGGACCTGATGATGTACATCCCAGGGTTTTGAAAGAGATGGCTATAGAAATAGTGGATGCATTGGTTGTCATCTTCCAACATTTTATAGATTCTGGAATGGTTCCTGCAGATTGAGGGTAGCAAATGTAACCCCACTATTTAAGAAAGGAGGGAGAGAGAAAACACGGAACTACAGACCTGTTAACCTGACATCAGTAGTAGGGAAAATGCTAGAATCTATTTTAAAGGATGTGATAACAGGACACTTAGAAAATAATAATAGGATAAGGCAGAGTCAACATGGATTTATGAAAGGGAAATCATGTTTGACAAAGTTATTGGAGTTCTTTGAGGATGTAACTAGTAGTATAGATAAGGGGGAACCAGTGGATGTGTTATATTTGGATTTTCAGAAGGCTTTCGATAAGGTCCCACACAGGGGGTTGGTGAACAAAGTTAGAACACATGGAATTGGGGGTAATATACTGGCATGGATTGAGAATTGGTTAACAGACAGAAAACATAGAGTAGGAATAAACGGATCTTTTTCAGGTTGGCAGACTGTGATTAGTGGGTACCGCAGGGATCGGTGCTTGGGCCCCAGCTATTCACAATCTATATCAATGATTTGGATGAGGGAACCAAATGTAATACTTCCAAGTTTGCTGATGACACAAAACTAGGTGGGAATGTGAGTTGTGAGGAGGATGCAAAGAGGCTTAAGGGAATATAGATAGACTAAGTTAGTGGACAAGAACATGGCAGATGGAATATAATGTGGAAAAATGTGAAGTTATCCACTTCGGTAGGAAAAACAGAAATGCAGAGTATTTTTTAAATGGTGAGAGATTGGGAAATATTGATGTTCAAAGGGACCTGGGTGTCCTTGTACATGAGTCACTGAAAGCTAACATGCAGGTGCAGCAAGCAATTTGGAAGGCAAATGGTATGTTGGCCTTTGTTACAAGAGGATTTGAGTACAGAAGTAAAGATGTCTTACTGCAATTATATAGGGCCTTGGTGAGACCGCACCTGGAGTATTGTGTACTATTTTGGTCTCCTTACCTAAGAAAGGATATACTTGCCATAAAGGGAATGCAACGAAGGTTCACCAGACAGATTCCTGGGATGGTGGGATTGTTGTATGAGGAGAGATTGAGTAGAGTAGGCCTGTATTCTCTGGAGTTTAGAAGAATGAGAGGTGATCTCATTGAAACATACAAAATTCTTACAGGGCTCGACAGGGTAGATGTTTCCCCTGGCTGGGGAATCTAAAATCAGGGGTCACAGTCTCAGAATAAAGGGTAGGCCATTTAGGGCTGAGATGAGGAGAAATTTCTTCACTCAGAGGGTGGTGAATCCTTGGAATTCTCTACCCCAAAAGGCTGTGGAGGCTCAGACATTGAGTACATTCAAAACAGAGATCGATAGATTTCTAGATATTAAAGGCATCACGGGATATGGGGACGATGCAGGAAAATGGTGTTGAGGTAGAAGATCAGCCATGATCTTGTTGAATGGTGGAGCAGGCTCGAGGGGCCGCTTGGCCTACTCCTGCTCCTATTTCTTATGTTCTTATGTAGGAGAGATAATTCACCATGGTCACAGTCACAGAGAATGTCGTTCATGTCTTTTGCAAGGGCCATTTCAGCCCTTTGGGGAGGGCAGAAACGAAACTGGATGGATTTGAACAGGGAATTTCAGGAGAGATAAGCACAGACACGGGAAGTGATAATACACTCAAAGACATTAGAGAGGAAAGAGAGGTTGGAGATTGGGTGTTTTTTAACATGACCATGATCATGGCTGATCGTCTAACTCAGTACCCTGTTCCCGCTTTTTCCCCATTTCCCTTGATCCCTTTAGCATTAAGAAATATATCTATCTCCTTCTTGAATACATCTAATGACTTGGCCTCCACTGCCTTCTGTGGTGGAGAATTCCACAGGTTCACCACCCTCTGAGTGAAGAAATTTCTCCTCATCTCGTTTCTAAATGGCATACCCCATATCCTGAGACTGTGACCCCTGGTTCTGGACTCCCCAGCCATCGGGAACATCCTCCCTGCTTCTAGTCTGTCTAGTCCTGTTAGAATTTTATATGTTTCGATAAGATCACCTCTCATTCTTCTAAACTGTAGTGAATATAGGCCTAGTAAGACCCAATCTCTCCTCATACTTCAGTCCTGCCATCCCAGGAATCAGTCTGGTAAACCTTTGTTGCACTCCCTCCGTGGCAAGGACATCCTTCCTCAGATAAGGAGACCAAAACTGCACACAATACTCCAGATGTGGTCTCACCAAGGCCCTGTATAACTGCAGTAAGACATCCCTGCTCCTGTACTCAAATCCTCTTGCAATGAAGGCCGACATACCATTCGCCTTCCTAACTGCTTGCTGCACCTGAATGCTCGCTTACAGCGACTGGTGTACAAGGACGCCCAGGTCTCGTTGCACCTCCCCTTTTCCCAATCTATCACCATTCAGATAATAATCTGCCTTTCTGTTTTTACAACCAAAGTGGATAACCTCACATTTATCCACGTTATTCTGAATCTGCCATGTTCTTGCCCACTCACCCAACTTGTCTATATCATATTGGAGCCTCTTTGCATCCTCCTCACAGCTCACATTCCACCTCAGCTTTGTGTCATCTGCAAACTTGGAAATGTTACATTTAGTTCCCTCATCCAAATCATTGATATAGACTGTGAATAGTTGGGGCCCAAGCACTGATTCCTGCGGTACCCCACTAGTCATTGCCTGCCACCCGGAAAAAGACCCATTTATTCCTACTCTCTGTTTCCTGTCTGTCAACCAATTCTCAATCCATGCCAGTATATTCCCCCCAATCCCATGTGCTTTAATTTTGCACACTAACCTCTTGTGTGGGACCTTATCAAAAGCCTTCTGAAAATCCAAATACACCACATCCACTGGTTCTCCCCTATCTATTCTACTAGTTACATCCTCAGAAAACTCCAGTAGATTTGTTAAGCATGATTTCCCTTTCATAAACCCATGCTGACTTTGTCCAATCCCGTTAATGTCTCCAAGTGTTCTGTTATCACATCTTTTATAATAGACTCTAGCATTTTCCCCACTACTGATGTTAGGCTAACTGGTCTGTAATTCCCTGTTTTTTCTCTCCCTCCTTTTTTAAAATAGTGGGGTTACATTTGCCACCCTCCAATCTGTAGGAACTGTTCCAGAGTCTATAGAATTTTAGAAGATGACCACCAATGCATCCACTATTTCCAGAGCCACTTCCTTTAGTACTCTGGGATGTAGATGATCAGGCCCTGTGGATTTGTCAGCCTTTAGCCCCATTAATTTCCCAAGCACTTTTTTTTACTAATACTGGGTTCCTTCAGTTCCTCCCTCTCACTAGACCCTTGGTTCCCTAAAATTTCTGGGAGGTTATTTGTGTCCTCCTTTGTGAGGACAGAACCAAAGTATGTGTTTAATTGTTCTGCCATTTCTTTGTTCCCCATTATAATTTCCCCCTTTTCTGACTGTAAGGGGCTTACATTTGTCTTCACTAATCTTTTTCTCTTGACATATTTATAGAAGCTTTTACAGTCAGTTTTTATGTTCCCTGCTAGTTTACTCTCATACTCTATTTTCCCCTCTTAATTAATCTTTTTGTTCTCCTTTGCTGAATTCTGAACTGCTCCAAATCCTCAGGCTTGCCGCTTTTTCTGGCAATTTTATATGTCTCCTCTTTGGATCTAAAAATATCCATAATTTCTTTTGTAAACCACGGTTGAGCCACCTTTCCTGTTTTATTTATGACAGGAATGAATAATTGTTGTAATTCCTGCACACGTTCTTTAAATATTAGCCATTGCCTATCCACCATCATCCCTTTTAGTAAAGTTCCCCAATCCATCATAGCCAACTCGCACCTCATACTTTCATAATTTCCTTTATTTAGATTCAGGACCCTAGTTTTGGATTCAATTACTTCACGTCCATCTTAATGAGGAATTCTATCATGTTATGGTCGCTCTTCTCTAAGGGATCCCGCACAACAAGATTGTTAATTAATCCTTTCTCATTGCACAATAACCAGTCTAGGATCCCATGTTCTCCAGTTGGTTCCTCAACGTATTGGTCTGGAAAACCATCAGGTACACACTCCAGGAATTCCTCCCCCACTGTATTATTGTTAATTTGGTTTGACCAATCTATATGTAAATTAAAGTCACCCATGATTATAGTTGTACCCTTCTTGCATGCGTCTCTAATTTCCTGTTTAATGCCCTCCCCTACATCTCCACTACTGTTTGGGGGCCTATAGACAACCCTCACCAACATTTTCTGCCCCTTGGTGTTTCTTAGCTCAACCCATACAGATTCCACATCGTGATTTTCCGAGCCAATATCCTTCCTCACTATTGCATTGATTTCCTCCTTTACTAAAAATGCTACTCCACCTCCTTTCCCTTTTTGCCTGTCATTCCTAAATATTGAATATCCCTGGATGTTCAGTTCCCATCCTTGGTCACCCTGCAGCCATGTCTCCTTAATCGCAACTATATCATAACCGTTAATATCTATTTGCACTGTTAATTCATCTACCTTATTGCAAATGCTCCGTGCATTAAGACACAATGCCTTTAGATTTGTCTTTTTAAGATTGCTGGTCATCTTAGTTTTATTTTGCACTATGGCCCTATTTGTTTTTCGCCCTCGTTTTCTCTGCCTTCCACTCTTGCTTCTTCACTTTCTGTCTTTTGTTTCTATCCTTGTTTCCCACTTCTCTGTCTCCCTGCTCAGGTTCCCATCCCCCTGCCATTCTAGTTTAAACCTTCCCCAACAGCACTAGCAAACACCCCCGCGAGGACATCGGTCCCGGTTCTGCTCGGGTATAACCCGTCCCGTTTGTACAGGTCCCACCTTCCCCAGAACCGGTCCCAATGTCCCTGGAATCTAAATCCCTCCCTCCTGCACCATCCCTGCAGCCACGCATTCATCTGGTCTATTCTCCTGTTCCTATACTCACTAGAATGTGGCACTGGTAGTAATCCTGAGATTACTACCTTTGAGGTCCTGCTTTTTAATTTATCTCCTAACTCCTTAAATTCACCTTGCAGGGTCTCATCCCTTTTTTTACCTATGTCGTTGGTATCAATATGGACCACGACTACTGCCTGTTCACCCTCCCCCTCCAGAATGCCCTGCAGCCGCTCCGTGACATCCTTGACCCTAGCACCAGGGAGGCAACATATCATCCTGGAGTCACGTTTGCGGCCACAGAAACGCCTATCTGTTCCCCTTACAATTGAATCCCCTATCACTATAGCCCTGCCACTCTTCTTCCTCCCCTCCTGTGCAGCAGAGCCACCCGTGGTGCCCCGAACCTGGCTCTTGCTGCTTTCCCCTGGTAAGCCATCTCCCCCAACAGCATCCAAAGCGATATATCTGTTTGAGAGGGAGATGGCCCCAGGGGACTCCTGCTCTACCTGCCTTGTCCTTTTACTCTGCCTGGCGGTCACCCATTTCCTTTCTGCCTGCTTAATCTTTACCTGCGGTGTGACCACCTCACTGAACGTGCTATCCACGATAATCTCAGCATCACGGATGCTCCACAGTGAATCCACCCGCAGCTCCAGCTCCGAAATGCGGTTAGCCAGTAGCTGCAGGTGGACACACTTCCTGCACACATGGTTGCCAGGGACACCTGTAGTGTCAATGACTTCCCACAAAGTGCAGGAGGAGCATATCACGGGTGCGAGCTCTGCTGCCATGACTTGCCTTAGATTTACACTGCGTTCACCTCTCGGACTCTCTTCCAGCTCTCTAGACGCTACTTTTACACTGCACTCACCTCTCGGAACTCTGCTTTTACACTGCGCTCACCTTTCGGACTCTCTTCTCGCACTTGAACTCTCATCCTGCTCTCGGACTCTCCTCCCGCTCTCGGACTCTCCTTTTACACTGCGCTCACCTCTCCGACTCTCCTCCCGCTCTCGGACTCTCCTTTCACACTGCACTCACCTCTCGGAGAGGACAGATGGGTCGAGGCTGGGCTTTTTGAGCAGAGGGAGTGACACTGGCAGTTTTGAAGGGAAGAGTGACAATGCTTGAGGAAAGGAAACCATTGATGATGTCAGCTAGTATTGGGCCAGGAAGGAGAGTTGAGTGGTAAGGGGTTGAGTGCAGAAAGGATTGAGTGACCAGGAAGTTGGTCTCGATGGACGAGATGAGCTTGGAAAGGAGCTTGGAGATGGATGAGAAACCAAGATAGACAGGGATCCTGGGCTAGAATGGGTGATTGTGGCTGGGAGTGGCAGGAAGGGACTAAATGACGGAGCCGGCTGCACCGATGGTCTAAATCTTGGAGATGAATAAATTGTACTTGTTGTTTGAAGTGAGGTGGAGGGAACAAGGAGAAGAGTTTAGGAAGATGGTTGGTTATGGAAAAAGGAGCTTAAAGTTGTCCTTGCCATATGCATTATCCTGGAGTAATGATCTGTTCTGGCTGAGGGGACAGAAACAGATATTGCTGGATGTGGCCAAGCCAGATCTACCCATTGACGACTAGACCAAAAAGGAAAGCTTGAATTTGTGGTCCTCTGACTTGAGAGAGTGAAGACTGAAGCTCAGAACCCACAATCTTCTGACTCTGAGGCAAGAGTGCTACCACTGAGCCAAGGCCGACACCTTAAAATATCAACACCAAGCCCAGGCTAGTGAGACACAAAAAACAATTTTATAAACCAGTGTAATTATGTTATTGTGAAATAGGTGATAATCTGTAATATATTAAAATGTTTTATTTGTACATTCTTCCTGTTATCGTGTTTTTGTCATATTTTTATGTTAGCTTTTCTCCATTATAGATTCACATGTCCACGGTTATAATGGAAAATGCTTATGCAAATATACCATGCTGTAAATGCACCCTTCCACCAGTGGTGGCACTGCAGTGCCTCAGTTGTGCTACTCTCAACTTCTCAGCCTGTACTGCAGAGAAACTCCCATGTTCCAACCAACTCGACGTCCCTGCTTCCCAAGTTGCCTTATATTTTGCTATTTTTCGATGAGTAACAATACAACGGACAATTTTCCTCTATCCTGCTCCCAAGTAGTACCCAAAAAAATAGGTGCAATGTAGAGGAAAAATGGACGCTAATCTTTGCAGCCATTTCTGCTCCTGAATACTACACCACCTTAACTTCCTCTATGGCTTTTCTGGTATCTGTATCTAATTGCGCCTCAAGAGGATACATCAATGTAAATGACGTGTAAATGAATGTCTAAGGTTTTTGCACACAAATTTCGTCTAATAGCGCCACGTGTAGATCAGAGACAAACTGTCCCCATAAAAACCAAGCAGTTCCTGAGCTTTTTTTTTATTCGTTCATGGGATGTGGGCGTCGCTGGTGAGGCCAGCATTTATTGCCCATCCCTAATTGCCCTTGAGAAGATGGTGGTAAGCCGCCTTCTTGAACCGCTGCAGTCCGTGTGGTGAAGGTTCTCCCACAGTGCTGTTAGGAAGGGAGTTCCAGGATTTTGACCCAGCAACAATGAAGGAACGGCGATATATTTCCAAGTTGGGATGGTGTGTGACTTGGAGGGGATCGTGCAGGTGGTGTTGTTCCCATGTGCCTGCTGCCCCTGTCCTTCTAGGTGCTAGAGGTCGTGGGTTTGGGAGTTGCTGTCGAAGAAGCCTTGGCGAGTTGCTGCAGTGTATCCTGTGGATGGTACACACTGCAGCCACGGTGAGCCGGTGGTGAAGGGAGTGAATGTTTAGGGTGGTGGATGGGGTGCCAATCAAGCGGGCTGCTTTGTCCTGGTGTCGAGCTTCTTGAGTGTTGTTGGAGCTGGACTCATCCAGGAAAGTGGAGAGTATTCCATCACACTCCTGACTTGTGCCTTGTAGATAGTGGAAAGGATTTGGGGAGTCAGGTGGTGAGTCACTCGCCACAGAATACCCAGCATCTGACCTGCTCTTGTAGCCACAGTATTTATATGGCTGGTCCAGTTAAGTTTCTGGTCAATGGTGACCCCCAGGATGTTGATGGTGGGGGATTCGGCGATGGTAATGCCGTTGAATGTCAAGGGGAAGTGGTTAGACTCTCTCTTGTTGGAGATGGTCATTGCCTGGCACTTGTCTGGCGTGAATGTTACTTGCCAGTTATCAGCCCAAGCCTGGATGTTGTCCAGGTCTTGCTGCATGCGGGCACGGACTGCTTCATTATCTGAGGGGTTGCAAATGGAACTGAACACTGTGCAATCATCAGCGAACATCCCCATTTTTGACCTTATGATGGAGGGCTAAGGTCATTGATGAAGCAGCTGAAGATTGTTGGGCCTAGGACACTGCCCTGAGGATGTCCTGCAGCAATGTCCTGGGGCTGAGATGATTGGCCTCCTACAACAACTACCATCTTCCTAGTTTTTAACTTTTTGATTCAAAAATGATTTGCTGCTTCAGTGCTTGTAGCAAATTGCCGTTAGTCTTTTACACTTAGTGATGAATGTCAGGTTCAGTATTGTGCCATTTCCCCTGTCCCTTTTTTGTGATATGGGCTTACTTGGCAGACTAGGGAAGACAGCTGCTGAAGAAATTCACCTGGCCCTCTCATGAGCCACAAACTCCTGGTTCTCTACCACAGATCAAGAATTGTCCCCTGTCCCTGGCCATACAAGTGCTCCATAGTAATTTGGATAAAAAAAGAAACCTCAGAGTTAAATCAGCACCCTCCTTCCATTCCTATCCCATTATTCTTCACAGCTACACTAATTTTCTCCATTTCTCCACCTACTGCTTGGTATCACAGTGCTACACTCTTACCAGCTCCTTCCTCGGCAGACTGCATGGGGGTGCCTGTACTCCTGCTTAGAGGGTGCTGTTGGGATTCAAGCTATGACACAAGAACACAAACTCAGTCATTCACAGCAGACAGCAATGTTACAAACTCAGGTCTATCATAGATACCTGCTCAGATTCAGTGGCATCAGTCACTCCCACAAGTGAATCCCATGCCCCTTATGAGCCAGAGTAAATTCAGAGTTTCCAATATCTATTTATATGAAAACGTAACTCAATAGTGTAACAATAGTAGCCCCTTGCGACCTGAACTGAATATTCATATCTTTTGTCTGTGCTCCCATGTGCCTCTCCAGTCTTGTTAAAGGCAGACTAAGAAAACACTTGGTTAGGCAAGGTCAGATTCAAATCATTAAGCTGCTTTACTTCATAGCAAGTGGAACATATTGTTATCATTAGAAACTTTACTTTTAGCCTGTAGTCATCAGGCTGAGGAAAAAAAAATGATGGGAAAGAATCTTTTCAAAAAGCGTCTTGAGTTCTTTGATTGGTTTGCCTTCTCCTTTGCTGGACAATTTGTACATGACTGAATTGCAATTACTAAATTTGCAGATCAGTCTGTCAACTTGGAAGTCATTTGCACTGAGCTGGAATAAAATTTGCATATCAAGCAGTCAACAGAGATATGGGGCTCAATTTTAAAAGGGCGGCGGGATGGCAGCAGGGGGGGTGGGGGAGCAATGGGCGCCCAGCAAATCTGGATAATAAAAACTTACCGTTCCCCATGCAATCGCTGGTGGCTGTTAATCTTGTTTCCGGGTTTGCTGTCCGAAAGCTGCGCAGTGGGCGGTCTGCCCACCCGCATGACAGGCTGTCAGCTGGAGCGTCTAGATTTAAAGAGCCATTGCTCCAATGGATTTTGCTGGAGCAAAGAGCAAGAAGACCCAATGATGCAGCACAGGGGCAAGGCTGCTCCACGATTCAGCGATGCCTCACTTCAGGTGCTACTGGCCGGGGTGAGGAGGAGGAGGGAACTGTTTTACCCAGCCGACAGAAGGAAGCGCCCTGCCTCTGGCACCAAGTAGGCCTGGCTCAAGGTGGCAGAGGAGGTCACCAGCAGTAGCAACATATCCCGCACCTGGGTCCAGTGCTGGAAGCATTTCAATGTCCTAACTAGGTCAGCAAAAGTGAGTACACTTACTGATTCTCCTGCATTCCGTGGCGCACATCAACCCCCCCCACCCCCCCAACTCATTCTGCACTGCCAAGGCCATCACTCCTCATACCCACTTAATGCTCATCCTCAACTTACCTTCACTTCCTGAGCATTTCCTTACCTCCCCATTTGTGACCCCACCACTACCACTCCCCCCAATCCTCACCCAATGTGATGGCTCTGTCTCATACTCACCCTCTGATGCATCTCTTTCACGGTCAGCCTCACCCAAAGCAATGAATTCCTCGGCTGACCACTTCACCATCACTCCCTCACACGTCTGTACTTTCTCCCCTTCTAGAAGAGAGCACAAAATGTACACGAGAGGGTGAGGACTGAAGGGGGGCCTCCACAGATAGTGGTCCTCAAAGATGCGGAGGAGGAGACCCTGGAAATCAGCCGGACCCTTGAGTTCCTGTCCATCGTGGATGCCGAGGCTGGCACCCCACAAACGTCTGGTGACACAACATTAACATTCATCACACACAACATGAATTGATGTTAACAATGATTGGCATGTTGAACACCTCGGTATGCTCAACGCAACATGACAAATCTATGATGATGCTTAATATTGCTTTCTGTACTCTTACAGGCCCTTCAATGACTGCAGTGATAGCAGAGGGCGATTCCTCAGAGGACCTGCCGGCCTCTGAGGGCACACCATCACATCTTAGCGAGCCATCTACCAGCACAGATACTCACACCTCGGTGGGTCCTAGTAGTCAGTTAGTTGGGTTGGCACCTGGTGAGCCACCACACACAAGTGAGCACGAGCAGACACTGGTGACAGGAGCAGCTGTAGAGTGTCCGTGTCGGTGGGCGCACTCCTCTCCAAGCTCTGCTCAACTGGACTCAGATGCTGATCCTCGGGAGCCATCCTTTAAAAGGAGAATGATCGAGGGACAGCAGCACATTTGCAAGGTACTGGAACAGGTGCCATGTGCACTCTCCACAATAGCACAGAGGGTGGAGGAGTCCAGCTCCTGCATGAGTGGGATGGTGGCACAGGTACAGGAGGGAATCTCTGAAATAGTGTTGCAGGAACGTGAGCAACTGTCTGAGATAGTGTCGCATGTAACTGCTGAAATGTCTGAGATAGTGTCGCAGGTAAGTGTGGGAATGTCTATGATGGAGAGAAGGCTAGCCTCCATTGAGCTTCAAGCATGGCTCACAAATGAGTCCATTCAGACCCTGACAACGGCCGTTCGGACTCACGGTGAACAATATTCTGCCGCCTTGAACAGGTTGACCTATACTTCAGAATTGGCCTTCCAACGCATCACACATGTCCACCACACTGTTGTCCAGCAGGGTGGTAGGAGTGATGTGGGCCTGGTCCAGAAGAGGGATGATGGCAAAAGGGGACATGGAAATGGAGACGCCACTCAAAGCGCTCCCACGTCTCACCTGTTGTCCCCCTCTCAACCTGTACCTGCAATGCTGCCTCCTCCCCAGGTGGCTGAGTCAGCCCCTGCACAGGTGCAGGTGGAGCATTCTTTGGAGGGGCCCTCACGGGCTCCAAAACACAGAGGGCGTAGGCTGAAGGTATCTAAGCAGTCTGGCCCATGGACATGAGCAATCTGTCACTACCTCCGCTGCAGCCACAGGGGATGCACCACGTAGAAGCAGTAGGAAGAGAAAGGCTAAGGATTTGTGATCACGAAGGGTATTCACAAGAGTGTTTGACAATCTGTCATGTTTTTCATTTATATTTGTTTTTTGTTAAAGTCACATTAAATGTTATCATTCTCACCGCTACTGCCACATCTTGCCCATTCTTGCATGGCTTTTGTGATTGTGCCCTTCACGTGCTTCACCATGAACAGTGACACTTGATGCCACCCAGTGGGTCACTTTACACTGGGTGTATGTGTAGTTGCAGGACTGTATTGTGCAGGGGTGGGGGCTGGTGTTGGCGCTGGTCTTTCCAAGCGGTGTGAAGACTGGACTCTTCTCACTGTCTGATCTTACGAGAACCGTTCACATACGAGTGACTCCCTGGCCTCATGAGCAGCCAAATGAGCCGCTGCTCTGCCCATGGGTTCATCCTCCTCCTCCTCCTCCTCCTGCTCCTCCTCAATGTGGATGGCAGATGTGGATGGTGGATGAGGGGATGGGGCCTCCTCAACCGGTACCCCTCTCTGTTGCGTCATATTGTGCAGGACGCAACACAATACTATAATGCGACCCACTCTCACTGGTACGTATTGAAGCACTCCCCCAGAACAATTGAGGCACCGCAATCGCATCTTCAACAACCTTATCGCATGTTCAATTACAGACCTGGTGGCGATGTGGCCGTCGGCTATCGTTGATGTTGTTACTCACTGATGCGGTTCCTCAGAGGTGTCATGAGCCACGTGTGCAGGGGGTATCCCTTGTCCCCAAGGAGCCAGCCCTTAAGGCTATTCGGAGCATGGAAGAGGACCAGGATGTTGGATTCCCTCAGAATCGTGGCAGCTGCCAGGGAATCTGGTGCACACGTGAAAAAATGTTTTTGTGGTGGTCACAAACGAGCTGAGCATTGATGGAGTGATACCCCTTTCTGTTGATGAATAGTCCTGACTCATGTGGAGGTGCTCGGATTGCTATATTCATGCAATCGATTGCACCCTGTAAATGTGGGAAGCCAGCCACAGAGTGGAATCCCACTGTCCTCTCTGCCTGGCTGAGGTCGTCCATGGGGAAGTTGACATTCTGCGAGGCTCTGCAAAACAAGCCGTCGGTGACCTGCCTTATGCACTTGTGGGCAGACGACTGAGAGACCCCGGCGATGTCACTGGTGGTATCATGGAATGATCTGGAGGTAATGAGATGTTGCCAGGCTCAGCCGGGAGCAGCTTGGCATGAAGGAGGCTGCAGATCTCTGCGACCACCTGGGGACTCACTCTCAGCCTATGTATGCATTGCTCCTCAGAGAGGTCCAGGAAGTTGAGCCGCGGTATGTTGACCCTCTGATGAGGGTAGTGCCTCCTGCATCGTCGCTCCCTCTGTTGTTCCCCTCTGTGCTCTTGTGCAGGTGTCTGTGGTACAGCGCCGAGTGGTGGAGCTCCAAGTGGCGGAAGTGCATGCCGTGCCTGGTGAGGATGGTGATGTTGCTCGTCCTCAGATGTAATGGTGAATGCAGCCATCGCGCCCCCCCCCCCATCCTGACAGTTTGAGGGGGTCCGAAAAGTTGGTAAATATATGTAAACAGAACAATTCTGAGTGGAAACCAACAATTTTCAGTCTTAACACAAAGATCTCCCAGCAAAAAGTTTGTCTGAGAGAACTGAGTGCTCTGCTGCAATAACTGACCTTTTATCCCCATCTGTCAAACAGGCATTTAAATGTCCAAATGGCTGCCAGCTGAAATACAACTCCTTCACCATGGCGTGTTTCACACAGCACGAGAAACACACTGAGGCAGCATTGAAATCGCTTGCCTTCATAGGTACTTGAATTGTTGGTTTAACTATCGTCCCACCGGCTTTAATTGCCGGCGGGACTTCCGGGTTCGGGAACGGCGTGCGCACCCAGATGACTCTGGGTCATGCGCGTTCTTCAGCGTGTTGGAGCCGGGATTTCTGCCCGCTCCAGAACACCATGACTTCCTTTGCCCTCCTGCCCTCAACCCACCCGGACTTTAATTTTAAAATTCAGCCCATGATGTTGAAGTGTGACAAAACCAAGCACTAGATGTTCTAATATTGCGAATGAGTTTCCCATCATGCTGCTCACAGTAAGTTACAGTGTTTTACTATATTATAAGGATATGAAACACTAGAGATTATTTTGCCACTAAAGTGTAGATGTGTGACTTTTTAAGACTACTAGTCTACTAGTAAACATCGGGTGAGTTCATACAAAGGTCAATTAAGAGGGTGCAGATTTTGTGGCTCAGTATTTTCTGTTACTGGACGGCGTGTCTGTACTTTGCAAATGATTGCCTTTCTTTCTTTAAACTATTTTTTAAATGTGACACAAAAATTTGCATTGGCCAACATGTGGCATCTGAAGTGTGACAGACAGGTACTGCGTGCATATGCAAAACTTTATTATAAATATAGATCGATAGATATGGCTTGATAATTGAACAGCAAACATGTACTTAAATGTACACTATAATGGAGGACTGAGAAGCCAGTCAATTGAGGGATTTGATCTCTCTCTCTCTTCTTTCAGTCACCTAATTGTTTGTCAATTATCTAGTACAACTGCATTGTACTTTTTCTGAAGGGAAGCAATATTATCAATCTGAAAATCTATTCCCGCAGAGCCTGAAACTATCATTTTTTCTCTGTTATATTGATTTTTTCTTTCAAGTCTCTCAGCTAGAAAAGCTGCACCATTCAGCCTCTTTGTCTAGAAGACCCAACGGGGTGGATCTCGATGAAGCACATATCCTCTTAGCTGGGACATATTTATGTTTTAACAATTTGCTACCAGTTTTTCGGTAATGGTGGAAAGGTTTGTGTGTGCAATTTAGACTGAAAGTACATTCCTCCCGTGTATTATTTCTTTTATCTAAAGAATAATGTCTCATTCAGCTATATTAACCAACTGAATTGTATATATCTCTCCCCTTGACCATATTTAAATCCACTTATAATTCCATGCTATCTTTTTATTGGGAACCAAATCCAGTTGTTGGAAAAAAGTAGTTCTTCTCATCAGGAGTTCATCTTCAAGCGGGGCCGTGTTGCTGTTGACTATGATTAAGTTTCTGCCAAGACTAGGGAAAGGTTTGTTATAACAAGACATCACTGTATTTATTAACCAAACAGACTGGCACTCCAGGCTGAGATGCTATTATTGTTCTTTTCCTCCTACTTTGTTTGATCTTCTTGAAGGCTTTACATCATCCATTAAGTGACTTGAACTCAGGTTGACCTTTTTGCTGGATCAAGAATGCAGTATAATTGTTTGCTGGTTTTAAGGCATTATCTAAATTTATACAATTCTTGGGTTGCTGATCTATTTTAAGACGTGTTGATATGATTACAGATGTGCTTTTCACTGCTGTTGAGTATTGGTCTCCTGCAGTAACTTTTTTGTCTTTGAATGCTAGTACAACAAATGTTTTTCATAACCCATTAACTAACAAAGATTGCATAGACTTTCAGTCACATATATTCCGAAAGTTTCATTTTGGGGTGAATTTTTGTGGTCATCTGTGTCAGTGCTGCAGAATGGAATAACTTTCTAGTTTGGCAAGTGTCAGCATCAAACACTCCCAGGTCAGATATAGCACAGACCAGATGTAGAGTAATGCTTCCCCTACCTTGCAAAAACAATGCGTCATGCCCACAACCTTGGAAAAGCATCCCCTTCTGCACCAGTGTGAATTTTTCCACTTCCTATATCAGAACATCCCCTTGGCCTCTCACAATGAGATCACCAGTTTTAGTAACAATTAATGTTAATTATGAACAGTTTTGTACTGAAGATTTCAACCCACTAGGAACTGGGTTGCAACTGCAGAAATGTGTTTCACTTAGGATCCCAACAGTAATCAGAAAGAGGAGACTTTTGCCTAGTAGTTTGGGTTTGATTCACACCTAGTGCCCAGACAGGAAAAGGCAATGTTTAACCAATTGCACCACCCAGTCCCTGATTAACTACTTTCCTTAACGTTAGTTGGAATATTTACCCAGCGAGTAACCCTCACCTAGTTCACTCCATACAAGTACACAGTGAATAACCCTCACTCTGTTGAATTAACAGGAACTCCATATGGTTACATAGCGAGTAACTCTCACCCATGTGATTTAACAGGAATGTACATGGTTACGCAGTGAACAACTCTTACCCTGGTGAATTAACAGTAATTACATACAGTTAAACAACGAGTAGCCTAATGAGTAATGTTCACGTTGGTGAATAAACAAGAACAATACATTTACATGATGAGTAACACTCATGCTGGTGAATAAACAGGAACTCAGTAGTTATCCAGTGAGTAACCCTCATCATGTTGAAAAAACAATGACTCCAGATCTAGTTACGCTGCAGGTCCTATTGTTACTATTTCAAAAGTTCAGACTTTAGACTGACTTCAATTCCCATGAAATAAACATCTTCTATGGCTGACAGGTGTCAGAATCTGAGACTGTTATGCTCTCAATAGGTGTGTTTATATGTATAAATGAAAAGTACACAGACCGACATATTATAGAATCTCCCTGATCTTGGTTGTAAATCCTTGCACAGTACTGTTTATCTGACACAGTGCTTTTTCTTGTAATTGCTGTAGTTATATCAGTGCTTTGTCCGAATCTCTATGTGGGCTAGCACTTATTGATGTTCAGTACACTAAAAACATATAAACAGTTCAAATGTCTATCAATACGAAGAATATTTCAAGGTCTTTAACTTGCATTGCACTCTTAATGGACTAATAAAAACAAGAGATCACGTCCAAATGGTCTGCACTTCAGAGATCCTCCAATTTTGTCACAATACAGAGTAATCTTGTGCACTTCCCTCTAAAAATGCATGTACTTCTCAGTATATTTTATCTCCCTTCCTCTTTCGTACCTTAAGCTGTGTCACTTGGCAAATGTTCTTCCCTGTATCCTGTGGTAAGACTCTCCCTGCCTCTCTGATACATTGCAAGACTATAGCTATCCAATTGAATGTTTATTCTCATACAAGCCCATTATGTTCAGCCAGCAACTCTTACAACTACCTGGCAAGTACAACAATTTGGATTCCAGTATTTTTTTTGATGCGTGACTGGTAGCTTGAAACATTGGAATGAAAAGCTTACCTAGGCCACTACCATTAGAACCTAAGTTCTAAAAGTGAAAAGGCATCGTACTAGGCTAAAATGTCATTTACGTTCCCAAAGGTACATGCTATTGCTTGTTTCTTCCCTGCCTCTATCCTGTATGGTATTTTCTCGACAGTTGTGTGTCTCTTATATGCCACAAAATGTTCCCCAGCTAAGAGGGTAGGTGGACAAACTGCTCCCGGATCTCCCTCAATTGTATTTTTGAACTGGCCTGTAACAGATAAGCATGATTGGTGTGGGTTAACTCACACGCAAGCTTCCCTCCCACCTTCAGAAGTATTTTTCCCAGGAATCTCTTCCTGACAATCCTGAATGCACCATCTGGGAAGTATTGATTGGGGATGGGAGGAGGGAAGAGAACCCATAGCAGAGTGGGTCACTGGCCTGTCACATTTCCTAAATAGCATTGCAAAAACAAATCACTTTATCAATTGTGGTGGTAGCTAAGTGTTTGTGTGACTCAGGGTTTTGCCTGTTGACTATCTTGGTGAAATACCTCTACCGTAATCATTTTTCTTCATCTTTGATTGTGAACTGAAAACATTGGGGCAGAAATTGCTTGCAAAATAACGGTGAGCTCATTGTTATTAGTGGTTAGGAGCAAGTTCCGGTGTTTGCAGACGCGCGGTAAAACGCGGAAATCCGGAATTTGCTCCTACTGATTCGCCTGCGATATGACAGCTTCAAATTAAAGGTATATCACCTGCTGCAATCAGGGGAATCATTGAACCAGAGCCAACTTGTTCATCTGGAAAGTAACTAATATCGCCACCAAACAGGTACGCTTAAAAATACCAGGTCTAAACTAAGTTTTAACAGCACAGTAAGTCTTAATGGCAGCCAAACAACTAAAAATTAACTTTTAAAAAATGTGGAGTCTCATTGCTCTTTATTTTAATAGTTTTTGATCATTTAAAAAAAAATAAAACTTTTATTTAAACTTTTCCCTTCTGCCTCTTTTATTTAATTCAATTATTTCTTACCCTCTGTTTTTTCACTGCCTATAACTGTTTTTACAATGATTTTAACGTTGTACCTTTCACTTCCTGGTTTTAAGGTTGGAAACCTCCAGAGACAGTTAACGCAGGTTGTCAAAAATGCTGCAATCTGATTGGTCGAGGGGAGTGTGTGATCCTCTCACTTCTCCCACAGGTCCGAGCTTCACCTGAACTGAGGCTGGGCTTTTCTCTGCTTCCTATTCCAGAAAGTAAAGACCGCAGTAAGTTTGTGGGTTAGTATAAATCTATGGAGCAGCAAGCACTGTTGGTTCGCCACTCTGAGCAATCTCTGCCCCATTAAATAAAAGGACTGCTGAATTTTCTTATCTAGCCCTGGTCGAAGGATTGGCCAATAAAATCAGAAAATGCTGGAAATACACAGTAAGTCAGTCAGTATCTCTAAAGAGAAAAGACAGGTTATGACACTGTAGGTGAATACCATTCATCAGAACTCCAGGTTATGATGTTTCTGTGTGGATTATTTATCAGAATGATGAAGGGTACACATCTAAAATGTCATAACCTGTCTTTTCTCAGTACAGATGCTGACTGACTTACTGTGTATTTGCAGCATTTTCTATTTTTATTTCAGATTCCCAGTATTTGAACTGTTTCCATTTTTATTTTACTGAAGGGCCAGCATACAGTTTGTGATTGAAGCCAACTTTACCCAGGAGATTTACACAGTTCACTTATTCATTTGAGTCCTGGAAACCTGCTTGTTGGGATCTTTCCTATCCTTTGTGCAAAACTGGACAAGAACATTTAATCTTTCATTCATTTTTAAAAAATGATTGGGGGTAATTTTAACCTAACTCACCGGGCGGGAAACCCATGGAATCGTGAGGAAAGCTGGTTTTACTTCAGTAAAGAGTAAAATTGAATGGGGTGTAAAACCAGCATTGTACCCCATCCCATCAGTTTCCCAATGGGCGGGTTAGTTTGAAATTATCCCCCATTGTTTCTGAAGATTTCAGGATTAGTGCTACGGTCTTGCAGAGTAGCGGAGCAGTCATGAGTGACCACTGGTGGTAATTGTGCTATTCCCTACAGTAGCTACTGTTTGGCTCCCATGCAGAAATGCATAGCAACCAAAAGTAATTCTAACCATACTGTCCCAAGCAGGAGCTACTGCCAAGATTCTGGGCAGAAGTCACTGGTAGTGACTCTGCTGTTCCTCATTATTACTGTTGCTGGGCTGCCATGTAGAACAATGCATTTTGGAAGAGTTTGAGAAACAACCATGTGAGAAACACATTTTACCAAGAAATTGCCAACCTTCTCACTCACAATGAAAGTGAGAAGAACTGTAAGGATAGTGGATAAGCACAGACTGAATCATGAATCAGCTCTCGTTTTCAAACAATATTACATTTACAGAATCATGCTTTCTTGACCACAGAACATATTTTAGCTGGAAAGTGTAAAGGATAGTAAGTTCCCCTTTTTAGGGAACACCATTCTTATGCTTTGGCTCCTTTTCCATTATTTTTTGCTTGTTGTTCTATCAAAGCAGGAAGTGAGCTCATCTGCTGGGATTTAATCAAGAAAACCTTTCATTTTTCCCAACAATGCCAAACTCATTTTGGTAAAAGGAAACAAGTGAATTAAATTGTGGATTGACTTTACATTCAGAATAATGGCCCAGAATTTGCTGGAGTGGGGCATCTCGCAGCATGCCCCGTTAGTTAGATTTGTTTTGTGCCGAAAGTGCGATCCAATAACGGCAACGAGGCCGATGGGGCATCTGGGACCTTGGCGAACGACAGGACCAACAGTCTATCTCTTTAACCAATAAGATTTAAGGATAGAGAAAGAAACAGAGGACTGACGGAGAAGGAGAAACAACTGTAATTGTTAAAAAAAAAATTGTGAGAAAACATTGTTTGCAGGAACAGGCATGAGAAGCTGAATTTTGTGTTCTTAGTGGGCCTAATGGATTGCCTTCAGTTTGGGATTTGTAATCTATTATCATCTTAATGATTATTAATGGACCTGCTCACATTTATTCATGGCTGTTTAGCTCTGTATTATAGACAGTGCGTGCTCTGTCCTCGGCTACTGCACATTAAGAAAACAGACCTCCACCACAAGCTGGTGAACAAATTCAAAACAGCTTTCAAAGTTATATAATCTAAAGAGGCACTACAACTCAGCCACAAACAGGTGTGAATGACAACCTCTAATGATTACACCGCTGTGAAATGCCTTGGGATGTTTTTCCACATAAATGGTGTTCTAGAAATGCAAATTGTTGTTGTATCACAACATCTAACTGCCTGGAAGACCAGTCCAGGCATTAATCACTATCTTTGTGAAGAAGTCCTTCCTGACATCAGTCGTGAACTTATTTTTTACCAGTTTGTGCCTATGTTACCTTGTGCTACTGTAATGGTTTAACTTTAAATAATGCTCAGGATTTATCTTTTTTCTTCCATTTAGGCATCTATAAAATTCCCTATTATTTGTCTCCTTTCAAGACTAAGTCCAAGTTCTTCTAACCTTCTTGTGCAGTTGATGTTGTGTATATGAACTTTCAGAAGGCATTTGATAAAGTACCACATAAAAGACTTGTTAGCAAAATTAAAGCCCATGGGATTAAAGAGACAGTGACAGTGTGGATACGAAATTGGCTAAGGGACAGAAAGCAGAGAGTAGTGGTGAACGGTTGTTTGTCAGACTGGAGGGAAGTACCCAGTGGTGTTCCCCAGGGGTCAGTATTAGAACCACTGCTCTTTTTAATATATATTAATGACCTGGACTTGGGTATAGAGGGTATAATTTCAAAGTTTGCAGATGACACAAAATTCAGAAATGTAGTAAACAATAAGGAGGATAGTAACAGACTTTAGGAGGTGAAATGGGCAGACGCACGGCAGATGGAATTTAACACAATGTGAAGTGGTACATTTTGGTTGGAAGAATGAGGAGAGGCAATAAAAACTAAATGGTACAATTTTAAAGGGGGTGCAGGAACAGAGAGACCTAGGGGCGTATGTATATAAATCTTTGAAGGTGGCAGGACAAGTTGAGAAGACTGTTAAAAAAGCATATGGGATCCTTGGCATTATTAATAGAGGCATAGGGCTCGATTTTACCACACGCTATCGGGTGCGTTCTCGGCGAGGGGCCCCCGAAAATCGGGAAATCCAGGAGCGGGACCGGATACCGCCTCGATCCCGCCCACTTCCGGGTTCCCCGCTGACGCGCCGGCGTGCGCGCGCAGCCCCCGCTGGTGGGAATCCCGCAGGCAATTAAAGCCAGCGGGATGCCACTTGACAATATTTAGTTCGGTATTTCAGGTCATTAACTGACCTGATTAAGGGACTATGTGGGATTTTTGAACAACATGGGACTGTTTCCCACACTGGGGGAAACACTCCCAGCTCGAATGGACGTGTTGCAGCTGTCAGCCTGTGGCAGCTGCAAAGGTCCATTTGACAGGTGGGTGGGGGAGACCCTCACCCATTGCAGGAGGCCACTCTGTCACTTGGGACAAAGTTTGGCCTCCACCACCCTCCTCCTGACGGTCAAAGTCACCAACCTGCACACTTACCCCGGGGTCCAGAGACATGTACCTACCTTGCGGACCCACTCAGATGTACATCTTGCGGATGGGGGCCGCCGTAGCTGCAGTCATGACCTCCTCGGAGGGCGAACAGCATCACCAGCCTCACCAGCCTCGCCATCCACGCCGTCCACCTCTGACACGTGGAGCTCTACAACAGAGTGCTGTGACACATCCACCTGTACAGCAGGAGGGAGGGCTACCGCAGAGAGAGATGCGTCGCAGAGGGCACTACCCTCGCCACAGGTTCCACAGACCGAGGCTCAGCCTCCTGGACCTCTCTGAGCAGCAGTGCACACGGAGGCTCAGAGTCACTCGACATGTAGCCGTGGACATCTGCAGCCTCTTTCATGCCGAGCTGCTCCTGGCTGGCCCGTGCACCATCTTCCTACCTGTCGCTGTCAAAGTCACCACTGCCCTCCCGAACTTCTCCTCCGCAGCCTTCCAGGGTGCAACCGGGGACATCGCCGATGTCTCTCAGTCGTCTGCGCAGAAGAGCCCTGCAGATACACCTACACCCACTCTGCAGTGACACGATGGTGGGTCCTCATAGTGATACCCAGGAGCGGGCATTATTGCACAAACCGGACAGGATTCGCGAAGACATGGCAGTAGTGGTGCCAATATAATGTGTGATGTGAGTTGTTCTGAAATTCAATATAAGTAACAACCATGACAAACCCTCAAACACCCTTGTGCATCCCTTTCATGCTCACGACACGTTTGCCTTATGCTGCCTACTGCACATATGTGATGCATGCCCTGTGGCTGCAGCACAGGTGGTGGCAGGCTGAGTGAGGCTGGCCATGAGAGAGATGCACGAGAGGGTGAGTATGGGATAGAGCCATGAGATTGTATGAGGATTGGATTGCGTGGTAGTGGCGGGGTGAGTACTGGCGAGGTGAGTAGGTGCAGGTAAGATGAGGATGGAGTTTGAGTGGGTATGAGGGGTGATGTGACAGAGTAGTGTTGGCAGTGCCGAAGGAAATGTGGGGTGGGGGCAGTGATGTGGCAGACGGAGTGTAGGGGAAGGACTACGTGTTCTCACTGTGGCTGACCTACTGAGGTCATTGGACCGCCTCCTGCACTGTATGCAGGTGGGCGATATGTTGGTGGCGCAGGTGACCCCCTCTGCCACCTCGAGCCAGGCCTTCCTGGTGGCGGAGGCGGGCCGCTTCCTCCCGCCCGCCGGGTGGAAGATCTCTGTCCTCCCCCTCCTCCTCACCCCACGTATTGATACCTTGGGTGAGGCATCATTAAACTGGGAGCAGCCTTCCCCCTGGGCAGCTCCATGCAGTCATCTTTGCTATTGGTTGCAGCATCTGTCAGTGGAGGACTGCCCCTTTAAATAGAGCGCCTCCAGCTGACAGATCTTACTGCGCATGCGCAGCCCGCCCGACGCGCAGATCAGCAGCGGGGAACCCGGAGGAGCAGGAGAAGTGGATCCAATTAGTGGTTTGCCTGCTACGATCGCGCGGGAAACCCACTAATTTCACCAGGCGCGTTACCCACGCGCCCGCTAGCCCATCCGCCGAGAACCCGCAGCCCTGCTAAAATTGGGCCCATAGAGTACAAAAGCAAGGAAGTTATGCGAAACGCTAGAACCTTTCTAAAACGCTGGTTAGGCCTCAGCTGGAGTATTATGTTCAATTCTGGACACCACAATTTAGGAAGGAGGTCAAGGCCTTAGAGAGGGTGCAGAAGAGATTTATTAGAATGGTACCACGGATGAGGGACTTCAGTTATGTGGAGACATTGGGGTTGTTCTCCCTAGAACAGAGAAGATTAGGAGAAGATCTGATAGAGTTGTTGAAAATCATGAATGGTTTTGATAGAGTAAATAAGAAGAAACTTTTTCCAGTGGCAGAAGGGGTGGGAACCAGAGGACACAGATTTTAAGTGATTGGCAATAGAGCCAGAGGCGACATGAGAAAAATTTGTTTTAGCAACGAATTGTAATGATCTGGAATGCATTACCTGAAAGGATGCTGGAAGCAAATTCAATAAAACTTTCAAAAGGGAGTTGGATAAATACTTGAAGAGAAAAAATTTACAGGGCTATGGGGAAATAGCAGGTGAATGGGACTAATTGGATATCTCTTTCAAAGAGCCAGCACAGGCAGGATGGGTTGAATGGTCTCCTGCTGTGCTGTATCATTCTATGATTCTTTCTTCAAAACTCAATCCTCTGATACAAGAGATCAGTCTCTTTGGCCTTTTCTTCATTTCTTCCAGGGGTTAGATGTCTCTCTTGTGCCTCAGTGACCTGAACTGAATGCAATATTCAGGGTTCAGCCTGACCAGAGAACTACACAGCTTCAGCATGATGACCTTAAGTTTAAACTCTATTGATTTGGCAATACAGCTCAGCATTCTGTTTGCT
Source organism: Heptranchias perlo (assembly GCF_035084215.1). Taxonomy (NCBI): domain Eukaryota; kingdom Metazoa; phylum Chordata; class Chondrichthyes; order Hexanchiformes; family Hexanchidae; genus Heptranchias; species Heptranchias perlo. The sequence goes on from NC_090338.1 coordinate 22,847,784, forward strand.
TTATTAATTGCTGCTCTGCAAACACTGAACAAACATGATCATTGTGGAATCTGGTATCATTCTTGGATCTCTTCCAACCTCTCACCCTGACCTAACTAGTTCTACATCATTTGTTAAGTAAATGTGTCTCCATTTTTGAATCCAAAGTGTAAGAATTTGCACTTAACTGTAATGGCTTTCATGCAAGGTTATGACCATGTGTGCCCCAGAGAGTTCCTTTGAGCAAAATAAAAAGTTATTAAAAGATGCATTTTAGCAGTTTAGTTGTCACATTCAACTTCTTTGGGGGTCAAACACTAAATAAACACACATGTAACTGTGGCTCTCAGAAATAATCATCTCATCTTAAAACTTTTTTTGCCTCAAGTTTGTGTGCAACCAACAGTGGAAGAAAGTAACATCGAATTAATTAGTTCTGACAACCTCCAGCCCTGCCTTCCAACTGAACTGATTTGTTCTGTCAGGCTCCATTCCTGCCCTTCAACCAATCTGGTTCTGACAGACTCCGGTCTCACCCTGCAAAAGTTAGGTGACTAAAGAGACTTCTTTACTGTGCAAAGTAAAATTCAGATTAATAAATCAGATTGTCATCGGCAGAGAGTCGTCGACCGTGGGAACAAGTTGCCGGCTCGTGGAGTGAGTGCAGACTTGTTGAAAGCATTCAAAAGGGAACTGGATGAGATCCTGGTTAAGGCTGATATCACTGCGTACAAAATGTAGGTAGGATGTTGGGTGCTAGCTTCACTGCAACCTCCAAAAAACAGTCTCACCATCAACGTCTCCTTTAAAGAAAGAGGTTCACCAATCGTATATCTCAGAAAGAAAGCATGATTATCAGAACCCCAATTTAAAAAAGGGCCTCATCATCCATATGGCTTTTGAAGTGGCAGTCCTGTCACCGGTATCCCTTTTAAAAAGGGAGTCACATCATCAGACCTCTTCTAACGAGATAGTTTCAAAGATAGCATAGCTTTTTTGGCACTCACACATTGCAACATGGAGTGGTAGGATAGGGGTTCATGATTGCCTTCCTCTCCATGGTCAATTCCCAACCTCAGCTGTGTTGCCATGGGGAGGTGCCGAGCTCTTTCTCTTGTGCATACTGGCTTACTTCAGAGCTAAATTGGCTGAGGATCAAGAGCTGGTCACATATCTATCCCTTCAGCTGGGAAGTGGTTTGTAGCGCAGGGAGCACAAAGGAAGAGGAAGTGATTAAAATACTTTTTATAAAAATGGACTTTCACTATAAGTATTCACTTGGGAAAGAGAATCTCGCCACGAGTGGGCCTTTAAAAAAATTAAACAGTTAAAAAAAAATTAGGATTATCTTTAACATCCATTTGCTTATTTCTGTTTAATCTTGTTGATTTTGTTGGAATAAATTTGATTAAACAGTGTGCACTGGTGACATCATCTGTGGAAACTGGCAGGAGAAATTAATAACCCTGCCAGCATGAGGCTTATCTGCGTCCATGCCTTTGCCAGTACTGTTCTGCAGCTTATCTCTGGGAGGCCCGAGAGAATGACAGGGGATGTTAACTCATCCTTTTTTTTTCTCTCTTGCTATAGAAGTGGTATGAGGTGGAGAAGAAACTTGGCCTCCACTTCAATGCCTTTCTCTTACAGAATGGGGCAAGAGGAAGAACTTGAAATATTTAAGTACCTGTTTTTATGAGAGGCTTTGCGAAGGAAAATACTGAAAGCTTGTTTCTATAGGTTTGCAAATCAATGAGGGTTATCACTGGAAGAACAAAGGGGTAAGCTAGAAAATTGTTAAATTGTTTCAGACAAGCCGTTATTTCAATATGGCATTTTTTTTATCACAAGTAGCTACTGAGGCAGAGAATAGAACATCATTTAGATGGGATTTGGATGAGTATTTGAAGAATATAAAAGGACATGGTGATGGGCCAAATTGTCTCCTTCTGTGGCATAATTTTTGTGATTCTATTATAGCACAATCGATTGGTTCAATAGATTGTGCCATAATAGAAACAAGATTTCAGTATTTTCCTTCACAAGGCCTCTCATAAAAACAGGTTGCCTTCTGTATCCTTTTTTCAAATGTATATGTTTGAGGTCCTTTGTTATATCAGTTTGCACAAAAGACAGGCAAAGTTTCCTGGTGCAATAGTTTACACACAAAAAGGAAGGCATAAAATAATCACACTGGCACTATCCTATCTGAATTTGATCATATGCTAGTTCTTTCCAGAGCATTTATAAGCTATGCCACAGTGGAGCAATTGTCTTACAGAGGGTGGAAGGTGAAGGGGGAAATTAAGAAGCAGGACTACTTTTGCCTTACAGAGAACTGTCTATGGCAACTAAATGTGGTTTTGCATTGATAGACATGTTGGTATTAAAGCCATTTTGTCCAACTAGCTGAAGGTGGGGTATGGCAGTGAAAGGCAATACATAAAATATGTCACCAAAGGATCTGCTTTTTACCTTTGATTAATAGGACATGTGCCAAGGAGCTTTGGATTTTTTTTGGTGGGGGGGGGGGGAAGAGTAGCGGATGAAGAGAAGTCAAAGCAGACAATCCTATTTCAACTATTAATGTTGGCACTGGTTTTGATAGCAAAGGTAGCCCAACAAGGCACAATGCTAAATGAAAAGTTCTATTTTGAGGCTTATATGGTATTGTATGTCTATTGCTGGGATAGACAATAAGTTTTTGTATGATTCTGCCACACTTTTCATTGTATTAGTTGGCAGACAAGTTCCATGCCACTAAGTCTATTAGTGATGGCCCCTTTTGAGAATTGAATTAAACCTTGATCCCAAAATGTTGCATAAAACTCTCAAAATTGAAAGTTGACCTCTCCTCACTGGCCTGTGAGATTCAGTTTGCTGCCAGACATCTTCAGATAATTTTCCCACAACTGTAAAAATCAATTTGGATACGCTTTCTTGTCTGCTTTGACAACATAATGTGGTAACCTTTGCAGCAAGAACAACTAATTGTCTACCACGTGTTTGTTTGACTTGTTATGCAAGCTCTCCTGATATTTATCATAAATTAATGAAAAAAAACTGCGAAGGTAATATTTTGGCTTTGTCAGTACACATAGAACTTGGTCCTTAAACATACTTGACAGAACTTTGGATGAGCCTTAATATGAGGTAAAAGTATTGTAAATAGCTCTTCCCAATGACGCAGAGTAATGTTCGATGGCACAAGTTTTGAAAGCATGGTGCTACCCAGCCGTTAATACAAGTATAAATGTTTATATTCGGTAAACACAAGCAGAATTTAGAATTTTTGTTTCTCAATAAATTTTAAACTATAACAAACTACTCTGGAAACATTAACCCATAAGCGTTTCTCTGTTACAGATTTAATTTAATTAAAAAAATGTATATAGCTGGAAGAAATAATGGCCTAGAAAAGGGAATGATGCCTGTGCTTTATCAGGTAGGCTTAAGGTCCACCTGATATTGGGCCTCGGGCTTCATTTGCATGAGGCCGACAAGATGCAGACACCTGCTGGGTGTCCCCAGGCAGCTCGCTGGTGAAGAGGATTTCAATTTCGGGCCACTGCATCACTGCCAGTGGCCCTCAGGTAGATCCCCATATCCCTTGATTCCCCGAGAGTCTAAAAATTTATCTATCTCAGCCTTGATAGTGATTTGGAGAGGAAGAACATAAGAAATAGGAGCAGGAGTAGGCCATACAGCCCCTCGAGCCTGCTCCGCTATTCAATTAGATCATGGCTGATCTTCAACTTCAACTCCACTTTCCCGCCCGATCCCCATATCCCTTGATTCACCCAGAGTCCAAAAATCTATGCATCTCAGCCTTGAATATATTCGATGACTCAGCATCCACAGCCCTCTGGGATAGAGAATTCCAAAGATTCACAACCCTCTGCATGAAGAAATTCCTCCTCATCTCAGTCTTGAATGACCCCGCATCCTGCGATTATACCCCCTAGTTCTAGACTCTCTGGTCAGGGGAAACAATCTCTCAGCATTTACCCTGTCAAGCCCCCTCATAATCTTATATGTTTCATCTGTAGTAAGATTTCCTTACTCTTGTACTCCAACTCCATTGCAATAAAGGCCAACATGCCATTTGCCTTTCTAATTGCTTACTGTACTTGCATACTAACTTTTTGTGTTTCTTGTATGAGGTCACCCAAGTGTCTCTGAACACCAACATTTAATAGTTTTTCACCATTTAAAAAATATTCTGTTTTTCTATTCTTCCAGTGTTCGGAAGAGGGAGGGGTTAAGCGATCGGGAGAGGGATGGGGGTATATGGGAGAGGCCAAGTGATTGGGAGAGGAAGGGGGCAGCGATTGGGAGAGGGAGGGGCAGCGATCGGGAGAGGGAGAATGGTGATTGGGAGGAGGTCGACCAGGAGCTAGCAGCAGTCTTCGTCACTGCAGTGAGACGGGAGGAGCAGTCCTACTCCTCCTGGTTCCACATTCAGGTAGGTATTTTTAAGGTCCTCTAAGGACCGCTGGTTAGGCGCATGTGGTCCACTTCCTCCTGAATGCCCGCTACGTTCAGGCCAGCCCAATTTTACAGAGGGAGCCTCAAACAGGCCCATTTGCATGTGGAAAGGTCCTAATGCCTGTTTCAGACATGAACCCTGGTGGCCGACGCACTTCCGACATATAATGAGCATGCGCGCCCCACCCGCCATGTTAGACGCTTAGGCGCCTATTGGTGCCTGAAAAACAGGGCATGCCATTGAATTTTTAGGCCATTGCTTATAATGAAAATCAATTACCGTCTTCATGTATTACCTTTTAAAGAGTAATTCTTGTAAAGCTCAAAAGAGAGCCTTGGATGTGGGGGGGGGGCAGGGGTGGGTGTGTTAATTTTCACCATCACCACTTGGGGGATAATCTGGCAGAGCAGATCGACCGCCTATTATAGAACCCAAATCAAATTAATGAGATATAAGTCAGGTGAGCACTACAACGGGCAGGTGATCTGCTCTGCCAGATTACCACCCTGGTGGTGAAGGTGAAAATTTACCTCATTTTATTCAAGGGGCAGTGAAGCAGGATTTTTATACCCACTATCACTGTCAAGCACCCTAAAGTTAGGTACAGTGCAGATTAGAAGCAAAGTAAAGTAAAGTAACATGCTTTAATTCTATCCCCCCAAAAATAACCTGCTACTGCATCAGTGTGACATTTAGATTTTCTACATTAGTTGTCCTTCTGATCTCTCTAAGCAAGACTGCCAATTTAATGCCAAATTATGGGCACGTTTGTGCTCTAAACGGCGTTAAGTTTGCCTAACCTCATTTCACCGATAAAGATCACAAAGCTCAGAGAAGGGAAATTTTTGTCCCAGGTCTCAGAGGACAGTGTTCTAACTGACTATTTTATTCAATCTGTCTTTGGACAAATTTTATTTGGAAACCCACGCACAGTGGAGTCAACAAGCACCAAAAAGAAAACAGCACATCTTCATGCATCTGCTGAATAGCTACAAATGTGTTACAAACGTGATGGGGGCTAAATTGGGCCACGTAGCGCCCGTTTTGTAAGGGCTACACGGACACCTAAGCGCAGAAAATGTCGAGCACACTTCTGGCGTGACGTACGCAGGACGCCATATTGGTAAAGGCGTTTGCACGCGCACACCTAAAGAACGCTGGAAGCATGTAGAGTAGGGAGATTATGGCGTAAATCCATGTGCAATGCTGATTTGAACTCCCCGCTCCAGTCAACGCACTGCCTTAACCTCGCACAGCTGAACAGACTTAAACGGTCTGAAGGACCACCCACCAGCTTTATTTAAACGGATCATGCAGGAGTTACAAGTTAATTGCTGGATTAGTTATTCTACCTGGTGGTACAATTTTAGGTGTTTGTGGAAGTTTCCGATACTTAGAGAAAGTTGCAATATTCTACAGTGAGTGCTTTGGATGGTCGTGCAGTACCATTAGTGGCATTTAAAATTGTGTGCTGACCAAAGCTGCTTCCAGACGTGGGTGGCTTGCTAGGGCTTCGACTGGGAATTGAACATGACTGGGAGCATACAGAGAGGCCACGCAGAAGGACAAGCTGCCGGAGGAGGAGGAGGAGGAGGAAGAGATGGAGGAGGAAGTGGAGGAGAAGGAGGAGCAAGTGGAGGAGGAGGAGGAAGTGGAGGAAGAGGCAGGGAGGCAACAAGGTAGACAGGTCCTGTCTGCCAGGGCTCTGCATGGTCAGATGATTAATGAGAGACACCAGTAACCTCAATGACACCTCCCCATTCACCAACAGTCCCACACTCTTTACCTTTCCTCTCCCACATGACCATCAAATCATCTTCCTTATGATTGCACATTGCTTCCTCCCTCAGCTCATCGCAGAAATGAAAACCAACACCAAATACAAATTCATAACCATATTTATAGATTTACACATCAAATAATTCAAACAAACTGATACTATTCACCCTTGTGCATTCCATTAGTGCCTGTCATTCATGTGCCTTTACCTTTCCTAGTGCTCCTACGAGGTGCATCCCCAGTGGTTGGAGCATGGGTGGTGGAAGGCTTCTAACCTTCAATTGAGGAAAATGCAGATGGCTGTGGAGGATGACCTCGAGCAGCTCTGGGCCAGGAGGGCCCGGCTTCAGACTGCACCATCTCGGCCTGGGCTGCAGCAGTCTGACCTGGCTGGCTGACGGGCAATAGCAAGGGCACTGATGGAGTGGTAGGGCTGGGAGCAGGTATTTTGTCATCCTGAGAGAGGAGAGCAGGTCCGTCTTGAGGCGACGCCTCAACAATCCTAGATATCTGCTGGGGAACAAATCTGCTGGGGACTGCTGTGACACCCTGGAAGCCCCGTTCCACAGTAGAACCCAAAGCCACGATAGCAGTAGTCTGAGCTTCCAAAGCAGCAGTCAGACCTTGGATGTCAGATATTTGTGTTGCAATGGAAACTGTGACATCGGTCATCAGATGCTGCATCATGGTGGGTTCCACAGGTGCGCTGATGGAGGTGGCTGCCCGTTCCATGTTGGAAAGGATGGGCTCCAAGCTCTGCGCACAGCCCTGTGCCAAGTTGGAGCTGGACTCCTCCATGCTCCTTGACGTTGTGCGCAGGCTTTCTGGCAGGCTTTCCAGTGCACCAAGCATCTGGTTGTGTATGCCCATCAGCCTTCTCCTGTAGCTTGGCCCATCGAAGTCACCTTCTGACTCTTCTGCAGCAGAACTAGTGTCCGACCTCGCCCTCCGGTGAGCTGACACCTGTGGTATCCGATCCTCCGCCCTGGCTCCTGTGCACTTGTGGCTGGTGTCTCATCATGTGCAGATCCTTCCCCAATCCTAGCCTCTAAACTAAGCGCAGTGTCGTATCTGAGTTGGTGGCTGTGAGTGTAAGATTGAGTGATGTTGTGTCTTCATCATCACTGTTGTCTTCCCCTGCCTCCTCTGATTGTGCAGGTTTCAGTTCTTGGGTATCTGAAATGTCAAAGGGATACGGGTTGTTTTGTGGTGAGGGGAGAGGAGAAAGTAAGAAGTGTGTGCTTACACCATCTGCAGCATGTGAGTCAGAAAAGATTGTGGGATGTTGGAAACATGGGAAGCAAGAAGGAGGATTAGGTATGCAGAGACCCTCACCATCGATACCTCCAGCACCGTCAGTGGCCACAGCCTCAGCCACGGCCCGTCCAATGATGGACAGCACTGTCTCCTCCATGGGGGTGAGGACATGTAAGACTGCCTGTCCATCCATTCTTTCCTGCTGCCTCCTGTTGTGCGCCACCTTCTCCTGCAAGAAAGAGGGAAGTGTGTCAGTGAGTGTCCTGCAAGATGTTTGGGTGATGTGGCTGTCATAGTTGAATAGCTGCCAGTGTGTGACCTGTGAGTTGTGGGTGTGCAGCTTGCCAGAGTGGTAATGTGTGAGGGTGAGATGCAGCATAATGATTTGAAGGGTTGAGTACTGATTGAAAGAGATTGTTGGTAGGTGGGTGATGGGGGGGGGGCGTAATGTTTGGAGCAATGGATGCGGCTAGTGGTGCATTTGGTATGATACGCCACTTGAAACTTGAACTCATTCACCTTGACAACTCGTGTTAAATCTTTGAACTTCTTCCTGCACTGCATCCATGTGTGTGGTACAATGCTCCTGGCATTGACCTCGTCCACCACAAAATCCCACTGTCTCTTCAGCATACGTTTGGAGGGCCTCCTGCCCCCTTGTGGATATAGGATGGCCCTCTGTCTGTCCAACTCTTCCATCAAGGCCTCTGCTGCACCGTCCGAGAACCCTTGGTGCACGTTATCTCCCAAGTGCAATCATTTGTCACTATATTCCACCACAGGTTCACTTCTAGTACTTCCTGCAGCCACAGTGCACTTCCCCTTTAAGAGGTGCAGGCTGCCTTTAAGTAGTGCTAGCCACTCCCGATATCGGGGGCTCCTGATGGTACGTGCAGCCAATTAACAGCGCAGGTAGCGCGCAGCTATCATTGAAATCATCAGGCAGCGTGAGTGTTACGTACAGCCTGCATATGAACCAACGGGCATGGGTTAATCACAATTTAGCTCCCGATCTCTCTAAGATGCAGCTGCACAAATACTAAGTAAAATACTAAATAAAAGCATTCTGGTTTTATGATTAAAATGATTAAATTTATTCTTTTTGGGAAAAAAAATCAGGTCGAGTTCACCTTTAATTCCTACTGTAAGATAACATTTCTCAAGCCCACAGCTGCCTCCTAAAGAATGACCTTGTGGTGATTGATGTAGGAGTTGTGGAGCAAGCTGACAACCGAACCATTTTTGTCTTGTAAACTGACACAGGTCAGTGCTTTTCCAGCAAAAGAACTTTCAGAGCTCAAAAGAATTTAAAACAGAGATTTCCAAGAAAAAAGAGCTCCGATGTTTATCATGTGAAGCTCAAAGGACGTTTCTGTTCAGCCCCTCACAGGCTCAGCAGAATTGACTGTTTGAATATTTTTGTCCACAAAATCCTCTAAGATGCTAAGAGAACAGGCATACATCACAACACCTCACCAACTATGAGTTCCTCACGTCAAATTCTTAGCACAAGCCAGCATACCGTCCTAATACTAGAATAGGATAGCACTCAGAAGTTGTAGCTGTTTAAAAACATTCTTCTCAATTTAAGTTACAGTTTGGATTGCCCCTGTTACAGGTATAAACGGGAGGCCTATGGGAAAGGAAGTTATACTGAAAATATTCTGTTTAATAAAAAAACACTTTTGCCATTTCCATTATCAGATTTAAATTATTTTAGTGGAAATTTAAAAGCTTTTATTTTATCACATCAAGACAGAGAGCCACTATAGAGGATAGGCTACCTGGGTAGGAGGGCAGTGTTCTGATTTCAGCAGTATGTTATGTGTTAGGATTCTAGTTCTTGTATACGACTTCTATGTTTGTATGTTCTTGAATTTGTCTGGAATTCCCTCCTAAACCTCTCCACCTCTCTCTCCTCCTTTAAGATGCTCCTTAAAACCTACCTGAAGCTTTTGGTCCTAATATCTCCTTATGTGGCTTGGTGTCAAATTTTGTTTGATAATCACTCCAGTGAAGTACCTTGGGATGTTTTACTATGTTAAAGGTGCAATATAAATGCAGGTTGTTGTTGTTGTTCTGATAAAGAAGACAGGACAATGTGGCCCCTTTAGAAAACCAGTTCAGAATTAACCTCAGATTTAGAGAGAAACTCAACTCTATTTAGGAAAAGATGCATTTAGATACTGATCCTAATTGATAAGCACTGCTGATGTAGCACCATGCAATATAGGCCAGAAAGTCAAAGGCTTGATCCCAGATCCCTGCTGACTTAATTGATTCAGTTAGAAAGTACCTGGAGAACTTTGGGCTAGAAAAGGGAAAATTAGCCAAGATTCCTGCTGCATTGTTATAAATTGCTCATTGCTCATAGGACAGGGTTTAGCTATGACACCCTCTACTGTCAAATAGCCTGCTGATCCTTGCACATGAGGAATAGCCACTTGGGTGATGCATCAGAGGGTTACGAGCGCCCATGGAACTGTACATTAGCAAGAGTCAGCGCTTTCAGGAAAGCAGGAGAGAACGCTGGAAAAATAGAAGATGCATTTAGTGGGTTGGGTGGTGAATGCTCACAGCTAAATTTGAAATTGCTGCTATTTATGACATTACTTGCAGATTCTGCTATTCAGATAATGTGTCCCTGTCAAGATTTATAACACCTTCTGATCGTCTGAATTAGATTATTGCCAGGTACTCCATTCTCAGGTATTCACTATTTTCTAATTTTATATATAAACTATCTGAAGTCCTTGGTTGGATTGCCACCCTTAATTCTTTCCCAAGTAGTCGTTATCCTTCAATTAGATTTCAGCCTGTAATTCACTGTGAGGAATCCATTATTTCATATACAAATGATCTGAATCTGTTGATGAAATTACAGCCCGTAATTCAATATCATTTTTCTGCTATATTTGGTCTTTTCCTTTTTAACAAATTGAATATCTCAAAGTCAGCTTCTTCACAAGCCACTGCTAAATCACAATTTTTAATTTTTTTTTTCAATTCACGATGAAAACACTTTTGAAAAACCTTTTTTTAATTATTATTAACATTTGGATTCAATATATCTCATGAGTATGGAACTGGAAAATAAGAAATTAGGCTAAGTTGAGTGCTTTCCAGCAATACTACACATACATGCCATAGTAACACTGTAAGCTTTGGCGATTCCTATCCTCTGAAATATTATCCTGATGTCAATATTTAAATACTGCATAGTGTTTTTATTGGTTAATAGTTGTTGACTAATCTATTGACAGAAGTGATATATATCCTAACTGGCATTCCATGGCCTGCTAAACCAGAACGTTCTGCATTAATATGGTTCCAACATTACGCATTTCAGTGATTGATAACATGGAGTATGAACTCCCTTGGTAACATTACCACATAAAAGCTAATGTAAATTTGAGCTGATTTGGGGGCCAGATGGATGTCTGGCTTCCAGTCATGTACATTGCATAAGAGAAGACTACGTCACAAATGGTCTCAAGATGTTTTTTTTAAATGAACACAAGCAACAACAAAATACTGTAGCGCAATTATTCTAATAAAACCCAAAGCAAAATAATTGGATTTCTAACAAGATTTGACTTGTTATTTGGAACAAAAAAAGTAGCTGACTTTTTTTTTCGTAATGTTATCCATCGCTGCCACAATCTACAACTACGTTAGCAGTTCTGAGATGTTTTTAAGCTGGTGAATCAGGTCTTACAGTAATTTACACATGTTTCTGTTGCGATTTTGTCACAGGAAAAAGGACAAACTCTGCTGGTTCTTTATTTCTGTTTCACAACAATGTCAGTCTCAATAGCATGGAGCATGTTTCCACAAGCTTTGTGCTTAGAATAATATAAGCTGTGATCTTTTGAACTCCAGTACCACCCAGCAATACCATTACCCTAGATACCCCATCTAATTGTAACCTTTATACTAAGCAAATATTGCAGAATGCAGATCCGTGGTTCCCCACACACTCTTAACTTCAGTCACGTTCTCAGGAGGAATCCCCAGGTGAAGGCCTTCTCTACAAGTGAGGTAGGGGAAATATTATGTTGATGGACATATTTTAAAAAAAAATTGTGTGCTGGACATCTTTTTAAAGCACAATGAAGTCTACCCCATGCTAGGTGTTATTGAAACTTTCAGGGAAGACTCTGTGCCAATTGCAAGCAGCTTCAATCCATACCAAAATTGGGGGCTGCCAGTGGCACTTCAGTTATGGATCGTTTTCATAAGAGATGGCGGACCTGCAACATTGGGGCTCACGGTAATTTTGTTTCACCAGTTGAAACCAGATGTAATATTACAGAGTGGAGGTGGAAAACTTTTGATGATTGCAAGTGTAAAATATAAATCACCCAAAAAGGGCTCCCTCAATTGCAATCATCCAGTGAAAGCCCCAGCAACATTTCCACAATAAATAAAAACTGTTGAATCAAACAGTGGATATCTATACTGGGAAAAATCAGATTTTGACCATAATATTGCTCACATGTAATATATTGTTTATGCCTAATCTGATGATATCCTTGTGAGGAGCTGTGAATGTGTGACAGTGTCAACTAATTGCCCCCTTCACAGTGTCAACAGTAACAGTAGAGTTTATGACTCCAGACCTAGCTGCGTGTTGTTTGAGTCAGGTTCAATTACTTTTTAAAAGCTGTAAAGGGCACAAAAAACAAATTAGCAGCTTAAACATTGGTTGAAGCTGTGATTAAGCAATAATAACAAAATCTGTCTTCACTGAAAAATTAAGGATATTGACCATGATTAGAGGACTCTGCAGATAGTCACCTCCTTTAAATGGTCTGAACGATCACCAATTCCCGACTACAGTACAGTGCTGACTATCTGTTACCTGTGTCAACTTGGTTCGGTGGTAGCACCCTTGCTTCTGTGTCGGAAGGTCATGGGTTCAACTCCCCTTCAGGACTTCAGTACATAACTATGCTGACACTCCAGCGCAGTACCGAGGAAGTGCTGCAGTACTGGAGATACCAACTTTCGGATGAGACGTTAAATTGAAGTAAAAACAGCTGATCTGTCTGTGAGTTTATGAGAACTTAAATGAAAAATTGCAGATGATGCTATGGCCTTTGTCAACAGGAGTCCACTAGACTGACATGTAACTTTCACTCCTAGAGCGCTGGCCTCCATTCCTCAGGAATCCACAGGACTGCAGATCTCAAGTAAAGGAGGAGATCAGTACTGTTGGGAATGACAGCTACCTGTGTATTCAGTGCACTCTTGCTAACAAAGGTCACAGCATCATTTGTGATTTTTTAAAATTCCCACAAACCCATCGGCAGGTCAGCTGTTCCCACCAGTGGCTTTTACAGAAGTGAGCACTTTTCATTAACATATTGGGATAAAAATTCATTTTGGGTGATAATGCATCGATGGCCCACATTGAACTCCATCTGATTTTCTTTACCATTGACTTCAATGGAACAAAAAAATCATGCGGAGTGTAAAAGGAGCAGTTGATGTGCTACCGCCTGTTCTGTACTATTGCCCAAGATGGATTTATACCCCATTATCTCAGGTTCTTTATTGAATGTGGGAGCAGAAAGGATGAAAGGATTCAGGCTCAGAAAGGTCATCATCCTTGCTCCCACAAGGGGTCACCAATTGAAAGACTCTCGGACGCCATCCCTAGTATACAGCAGGATTACTGCCATCCTTTCCCACCATGCCTCAGATTCTATGGCCACCAATGCTGCCACCTTTAACCTGCCCAACCATCCAAGGCCCAATGCTGCTGTTTCTACTTGCCACCCAAGTCCTTGCCTACTGTTGTCTCTAATTTAGCTACTTGCTCAAGTCCTGATGCTGTTGCCTCCCACCTCCCACAGAGACAAAGAGAGAAGTAAAAAACAGGAGAGTAAGAAAGGGAAAGATTAAAAGAAGTAGTAAAGTGCAGAGAAGGGAGAGAGACAGTGTGAAGGCAGAGAGGGGAGAAAGTAAGAATTGAATGCAGAGAGAGGAACAGAAGTGAAGATGGAGAAAGGCACACAGAAGTGGACAGAGGGAGACATAAGTGAAGCAGGAGAGAGACATAGAAATAAGGGAGAGAGACTGAAGTGAAGGAGGAATTAGAGAGAAACAGAAATGAAAAAAGAGACTGAAGATGGAGTGAGACATACAGAAATGAAGGAGGGGAATGAGAAAGAGAGAGAGAGAGAGAGAGAGAGAGACCCTATAGTGGAGTTAGAGAAGGCAAGAGTAATTTAGAGTGCATTTACAGTACAACTTTACGATCAGTGCAAGGTGGTTTCTGCTCTGCCCCATAGTACAGTAATGTATTAAAATAAATGCATCTTTAATCAGACACGGTCCATTCACTAATTACATCACAAGGATCCAGCCCACTGCTCCAAAGTGTCATTTTCCATTCCCAGAGGCTGATCCAAAAGCAACAATGAGTGAAATTCGGTACTTGATAAGTAGTACTGTACAGCTCTCTGGTGTTAACGGCCTGATCCACAATCTCATTGTCTGCAGCAGAAACCACTTTGAATTGATGGTAAAGTTGTACTATAAATGCACTTTAAATTGTTCTGTCCTCCTTCATTTCAGTCTCTCTCTCTCTCTCCTCCTTTATTTCAGTCTCTCCTCCTTCATTTTAGTCTCTCTTTCATTTCTGTGTCTCTTTCCTCCTTCATAAGGAGAGAGAGGAGAGAGACTGAAGTAAAGAGAGGCGATGCAAGAAAGAAATTTAAAAAAAGATTTCTCTTATCAAATAGGAGAGTTTTAATGTAGAACATCTAGAAGGGGTGCGGGATAGTACTTTGGAGAATTGCATATTATGAAGGATTGCATATTTCCAGCCCTCTACAACCCTCAACACTTATACTCCGATCTACAGTCTACAAGAAACAACAAGTGACTTTGCAACTGGTTAATTGGTTTGTCTTCACTTCAGATTTAACTGCTTGGTTAATATCAGTAACAGTTGCAACTGTCTTATAGATCAATGGCAAATCATTCACCATTGCTGTATTAAAATAGTAACAACTGTATCGTTACAACCCAATGGCACTTTACTAGCACACTTCTCCAACATTACCTCACATCACTTGCTTAATGAGTTTAGCAGGTATCGCCAATCTTCAAAGGATTGTTTTCTGACAATCAGGTGAGGATCATGTTATCTGGCTCTTTCCACTTTCTCCTTAAGAGTATTAACCCTGTGAAGGACTGCAATGCTGCTCTGTATTATAAATTGAGAAGTTCTTTTCACCCTCATTTTATAATGTATTTTATACCATAGCACTGGGTCGATTTCTCTGGCCCCTTTCTGCCCAACCATGGAAGTGGTGCAGAGAAGTCAGCCGCTGGAGATGGCTGCAGCATCGGCAATTGCTGTCCAAAAATAACTGACATCCCGAAAAGAAAGAAGGAACTTACCTGCCCCATTCCAATCCTCTTCTGGTTGTCCCTCCAAATCTGTAGGTGCCTATCAGTGAAACGACAAGCAAATGAGTCCCTGCATTACTGACCTCCATTCATTTTCCCTGTCATTAGCAGCTGGGAAATAAGGATTCCCTGGACACTAATTACAGGAAAGTCAGCCCCAAAATTAAGAGTAAAGGATTTACTGTGCAAAAATATCAGTCACATTTATTATTTTCCTGAAATGCTTTTATTACTTGAGCATCCAGGTCCTTGTTACTTAATGTCACAAAACAAATTACCATTTCAAATGAAAATATATGTGAGGTAACCCCTCCCCACTTTTTATACATTCACTTTCTGGAGTGTTCTGCATGCTTATTTACCAGGTCCCTACTGTATGTACGTAGAAGGTGGCTTTCCTTGTGTACTGCCAGGTAATTGATACAAATAATTGTACTGAGTATAATTTTGATTTATTCAATATGTTGTATGATGCTGCTCTCAGATGGCTCCACTCCTACCTGTCCCTCAGTATGTCAGCATAGCTCCTGCAATGGCTTTTCCTCTCACACTTGCCAGGTATCTTCAGAGTACCCAAAGGATCCATCCTTGGCCATTCCCATTGCTCATCCACATGCTGCCACTCAATGACATTGTCTAGTAGTAGTTATGAGGCCAACTCCCATACACATGCTGACGACATTCAATTCTACCATACTGCTGTTACCCTTGATCCAGGAGCACCACTGACTGCTTAACTGGCATCAAGGGGGTAATTTGAACCCCCAAGGATGGGTAGGCTGGGGGCGGGTGGGTAGTAAAAATAGTTGATTTCTTCAGCGGGAGCGCATCCCTGCTCTAACGCTCCCACCTCCAGGTTTAACCTGGCACGTTAGGATGCATGCACGCTACAGAAACCCGGAAGTCTCATCCCCATTTAAAGCTGGCGCGCCGATAATTAAAGGGGCAATTTAGGTACTTTAAACTCTTGGGGTACTTAACTTTTTGTGGATTCTGCAATAGAAATGGATTTAACTTCTCCTGAAGGTGTCTTCCATGGCTTGTGAGACACACCATTGAAACAGAGGCGAGTTGCAGCCGTAGCTGATTTGACCCTTTAAGCCAATGATTGACACATCTCAATAAAAGGTGAGGTATTGCAGCTGGGCACTCAGTTATCCAGTTGGGAGTTCTTTATGTTTAGACTGAGATTTCTTTGTTGAGACTGAGAAGTCTTGTGTTCACACAAATTTATCAACATTTTGGAGCCCCTCAAACTGACAAGGTTCGGATGGGGGGGCGCAATGGATCTATTCCACAGTACATCTGAGGAAGAGGAAAATCACCATGTCACATCACATGCAGGCATGTCGTGCAGTTTTGGGACCTGCAGGTGCATAAGTCAGAGATGCGCAACAAGGACCTGGAGAAGAGCAGAGAGGGCACCAACGGAGAGGCTGGCGTCGCAGGAAGCACTACCCATGTGAGAGGGTATACAGGCAAAGGCTGAGCTTTCAGGACCTCTTTGAGGAGCAGTGCCTACACAGGCTGAGATTGAGTCGCCAGCTGGTCGCAGACGTCTGCAGCCTCCTTGAAGAAGAGTTACTCCCAGCTGGACCTGGTGGTCACGCATTGCCCGTCACAGTTAAAGTCACAACTGCCCTCAATTTCTTTGCCTCTGGATCCTTCCTGGGCGCCACCTGTGACATCTCCAGGGCATGTCAATCGCCTGCACATAAGGGTATTTGACAGGTGATGGATGGCTTGTTTGCCAGGGCATCCGACTATGTCAACTTCCTCTGCGACGACAACAGCCAGAATGAGAGGGCAGTGGGTTTCAACTCTCTGGCTGGCTTCCCATGGGTGCAGAACGCAATCGTTTGCACACATGTAGCAATCCAAGAACCTCCACATGAGCCAGGAGTGTTCATAAACCGCATTCACTCCATCAATGCACAGCTGGTGTGCGACCACCGGAAGAGATTTCTGCAGGTGTGCGCCAGATTCCCCGGCAGCTGTCATGATTCCTTCATTTTGCGCGAGTCTAACATTACAGACTTCTTCCAGACAGGAGACAGATTTAAGGGCTGGCTCCATGGAGATAAGGGATATCCCCTGCAGACATGGTTCATGACACCTGTGAGAAATACCACCAATGAGGCACAACAGCAGTACAATTAGAGCTTCATCACCACCAGGACTGTCACTGAGCATGCCATAGGCATTGAAGAAGAGGATGAGGAGGACAAAGAGGAGGAGAAGGAGGATGAGAATCACGAGGAGGAGGAAATTGAAGATGGGGAACTCATCTCCAGAGAAGCCGCGCACATTGCTGCCCGTGATACCCTCATATATAACAGGTTCTTATACTGAGATGTGCAATGTGAAGAATTTGACATACTCAGGCCACCTGGAACAACCACCGCCAGCACCCCCCTCTCCCCTTTGTAAAAAACAGTCCTTCAACCATGCAAACACCCATTGCACACTCACTCAATGGGTGTCATCATGTCTTGGCATTCATGATGAAGTAAATGGGAGGGTGATTTCACACACGCATCACAATAATGGCCAAGACGTGGCAGTAAGAACATAAGAACATAAGAACCTAAGAAATTGGAGCAGGAGTAGGCCAATCGGCCCCTCGAGCCTGCTCCGCCATTCAATAAGATCATGGCTGATCTGATCCCAACCACAAATCTAAAGAACACAAGAAGTCGGAGCAGGACCCGGCCACATAGCCCCTGGGCCCTCTCCGCCACCCACAGGGCATTGACCGATCCGAACTCAGCTTCATGTCCAATTTCCTGCCCGCTCCCCATAACCCCTAATTCCCTTTACTTCTAGGAAACTGTCTATTTCTGTTTTAAATTTATCTAATGATGTAGCTTCCACAGCTTCCTGGGGCAGCAAATTCCACAGACCAACCACCCTCTGAGTGAAGAAGTTTCTCCTCATCTCAGTTTTGAAAGAGCAGCCCCTTATTCTAAGATTATGCCCCCTAGTTCTAGTTTCACCCATCTTTGGGAACATCCTTACTGCATCCACCCGATCAAGACCCTTCACAATCTTATATGTTTCAATAAGATCGCCTCTCATTCTTCTGAGCTCCAATGAGTAGAGTCCCAATCTACTCAACCTCTCCTCATATGTCCGCCCAGTAGTGATAATGACTAAATTTAATGTGGCATAAAAAAAATATATATAAATGAACAACACCCTTGTGCACACCCTTGGTGAACTACAATTGCTTAACCTACCGCTTCTACATGGTTCATCCCCTATGGCTTCAGCAGACGTAGTGGCAAGTTGCTCAGATCCCTGCTCTGATTGCTAAGATGCTCTCGCCCTACGACCTCTGGGTTTTGGAGCCCTTGAGGGCCCCACCAAAGAATGCTGCACCTGTATTTGTGCAGGGGCAGACTCGGCCATCGGGAGAGGAGGCAGCACTGCAGATACTGGCTGAGGGGGGTCAATGGGTGAGATGTGGGAGCGCTTTGAGTGGAGTCCCCACTTCCATGTCCCCTTTCGCTATCATCCCTTTCCCGGGCCAGCGCAACATCGCTCCCACCACTCTGCTGGACAGCAGTTTGATGAACAGATATGCCGCCTTGTAAGGCCATGGATAAGGTATCTGTCATCGTGTCATCGAAGAACTTTTATAGTTACATTAGGAAAAAGAGGGTGGTGAGGAGCAGTGTTGGCCTCTTAAAAACTGAAAGTGGGGATATTGTCATTGACAATGGGGAAATGGCGGACATGTTGAACGATTACTTTGCATCAGTATTTACAGTAGAAAAAGAGGATAGCATGCCGGAAATCCCAAGTTTATAAGGGGCCAACACTGCTCCTGACCACCCTCTTTTTCCTAATGTAACTATAAAAGTTCTTCGATGACAGGATGACAGATACCTTATCCATGGCCTTACAAGGCGGCATATCTGTTCACCAAGAAAACTAATATTGAATCGGGGACAGGTTCTCGATAAAATTAATATAAGTAAAGCAACAGTAATGAAGAAAATAATAGCACTAAAGAGTGACAAATCCCCAGGACTAGATGTTCGCGTACAGTTAAGCCGTTAACTAAATCTGGTTCATTGCTCATTATTAAATCTAGTATGGCTTGCCCCCTTGTTGCCTCTAGGACATACTGCTGTAGAAAACTATCCCGAACACACTCAAGAAATTCACTTCCTTTCTGACAGTTGCTAGTCATGAACAGGTGCAGAAAATAATCAATAAGGCTAATGGAATGCTGGCCTTTATATCTAGAGGACTAGCGTACAAGGCGGCAGAAGTTATGCTGCAGCTAT
Organism: Heptranchias perlo; assembly: GCF_035084215.1. Taxonomy (NCBI): domain Eukaryota; kingdom Metazoa; phylum Chordata; class Chondrichthyes; order Hexanchiformes; family Hexanchidae; genus Heptranchias; species Heptranchias perlo. The sequence continues at coordinate 22,867,005 of NC_090338.1, forward strand.
ACAAAACCCTGGTTAGACTGCACCTGGAGTACTGTGAGCAATTCTGGGCACCGCACCTTTGGAAGGACATATTGGCCTTGGAGGGAGTGCAGCGTAGGTTTACTGGAATGATACCCGGACTTCAAGGGTTAAGTTACGAGGAGAGATTACACAAATTGGGGTTGTATTCTCTGAGTTTCGAAGGTTAAGGGGTGATCTGATCGAAGTTTATAAGATATTAAGGGGAACAGATAGGATGGATAGAGAGAAACTATTTCCGCTGGTTGGGGATTCTAGGAGTAGGGGACACAGTCTAAAAATTAGAGCCAGACCTTTCAGGAGCAAGATTAGAAAACATTTCTACACACAAATGGTGGTAGAAGTTTGGAACTCTCTTCTGCAAACGGCAATTGATATTAGCTCAATTGCTAAATTTAAATCTGAGATAGATAGCTTTTTGGCAATCAAAGGTTTTAAGGGATATGGGCCAAAGGCGGGTATGTGGAGTTAGATCACAGATCAGCCATGATCTTATCAAATGGCGGAGCAGGCACGAGGGGCTGAATGGCCTACTCCTGTTCCTATGTTCCTATGTTTAAGGCGGCAGACGTGTCAGCATCCAGAGTCCGCACGGCCCAACATAGACTCATTTGAGAGCCATGCTCAAGGCTCAAAGGAGGCTGCCACTCTCTCCATTACAGACATTCTCGCACTTACCTGGGATAACAATCCACTAGCGATGGAGTTGGAGTCCTTCATGCTCTCCACTATTGTGGAGTGTCGGCGTAGCACATTTTCCAGTACCTTGTAAAGGTGCGGCTGTACCTCAATCATTCTCCTTCTCAACGATGGCCCCCGGGATTCAGCATGTGTCCAGCTGAGCAGAGCTTGTAGAGGAGTGCACCCTCTGACGTGGACTCTCCACAGCTGCCCCTGCTACCATTGTCTGCTCGTACTCACTTGTGAGTGGTGAATCACCAGGTGACAGTCCAATTAACTGTAAAAGTGAAAGTATCAGCGCTGGGGCATGGCTGAATGTCCTGTGACGGTGCGCCCTCAAAAGGAATGAGCTCCTCTGAAAAATCAGTGCCTTCCAATTCCCCTGATTATTCCTGAAGTCATGAAAGCCCTGGAAGACAACAGAAAGCGATATAAATTATTCATCAGAAAAGTGGATAATCTTTCCAATGACCATACTGAGGTCTGGCACAGTTCACTCATTGATAACATCAATTCATCATGAGTGTGAAAGATGTTAAAGTTCTGTCACCAGCTATCTTCAGCTTTCCAGTCTCTCCATCTCCAATGCGCTCAAATTACTTCCAGGTTTCCCAAGTGATTATTTACCCACCCGCTGACTTCCCACCTCCATGTTAAAATCATGCCCCAAATGTAGATGAATCAGAATCTGCTCCAACATAATATTAGCAAGATCAAAGCTATTCTTTTTGGCTCCCTTGAATCTTCCCCCCTTCATGATTGTTCATTTAGACTGAACCTAATGGCGCACAGCAGTCTCTGCCATTGGTTTCCTAAGCTCCACCCCACCTATGCTCCTACTCTTCCAAAACAGGCTGGCATCCTGTTCTCACCAATCTCTATTGACTCCCTGGCCATCAACGTATTAAAGTCAAAATCCTTCTCTTTGTTTACAAATCGCTCCACAGCCTCGCTCCTCCCTACCTTTGCAACCATTTGATGCGATCGTACACTCTCTGCTGTTTTGACTCTAGCCTTCCCATCCCTTTACTCCATCTTTGGTGACAGCCTCCAGCTGCCTTGGCCCTACACTCTGAAACTCTCTTGCTAGACTATGTCCCTGAAACTCTGCCAGAGCTCTTCCATTTTCAGCCATTTACGTCATTTCTCCAGAGGTTCTGTTGGTCTCCCACTGGGAGAAAACTGAGAGAATCCCTGTGGAATTTTAGAGCCTTTGTCTTGTAACTTCTCTTTGTACTGTCAGCAGCCACCTTAAAACCTAACTGTTTGACCATACCCTCAATCACCTTCCCTAAGTCTAGTACGGATGCGCAGCATCCATTTTCTTCTTTGTTAAGTATCTTGGCGCATATATTATATTGTTGCCTTTTTAAGATGACTATTATATAATGTAATGCAATCATTGTATATAATGCAAATATTAAATATGTAAAAGTTATTCTATAAATCAAAGCATTTTCATATGTGGCAGATTGTATGTGGAGAATTTTGACTTAACATGTGTCTAACACAGTAAAGACATTAAGCTGTGCTTCAAATGTGCCTTATAATGCACAGAAAGCATTGTGAGAAATGGTGGCCGGGCTTATTTTCGTCAGATCCTTCAAGCAATTTAGTTAAACTAGTGTTTTAGTTATTTTGCAATAATCTGCTACAATCGTTATGATTAAATATGAATAATGTAAAGTTGCAGCAATTACATCTAAGTTCAATAAACATTAGCTGTAAGTGGTAACTAGGTGGTGATATCATCACAGGCGGGACAACTGGCAATGGTATCTCAGTGATACTGTGTTAACTTATCTTCTTTGCACTATTGGGCTGAAAAACTCTCCAGCCAGTTCCCTTGTTACTGATTAAACAAAATTATCCATATTTTTTAAGTCAACATACATAGATAGACATCATATTTTGTTTGTAACAATTAAGAAATTGTATAAAAGAAAATTCTTGTGAATATTTCACTGCAAATTACTGACTGAAAAATACTCCTGATAAGTGGGTACCACTCTGAGGCAAGTAGGTTATTTAATTAGGAGGAACCGATTACATCGTTATTAGACAATATGGTTGTTCACTGAAACCGCTCCAACAGACACAAGTGTGATAAATAACAATACACAGATATGCAGGAATAGGAAGATATCCACTTCATATTGCTGGATAAACATTCACTGACTGAGATCACAGAGCTGGCTTGAAGCAAGATCTTAAAAAAATAAATTTCACCTCATGTGTACTGGGGAATGAAGCATCGGCAGCAAATAATGAAAAAGGCCTTATAAATCTGCAGCAAACCCTTTTAGCTATATGAATGGAAGAATGATTTGAAAAGTGACAGAGTGTTTCCTTCTTTCAGAAAAGTCTGTTTTTCTCAGACCATGCAGTCTCAGACTAAGGGGAAAGCCAAAGAGATTAAGTAATGGTAAGATGGCATGTGACCAACAACATTTGGCCTGTAATCACGGTCCTGTTAATTATTACTAATACTACTATTGCCTGTGAAATCATTTATTTATCCCAGCAATGAGCAACTAGATTGGCAGAAATGTCATGCATAACGATGGAAAGTTACAATGTTTTACAATCAAGTCAATATTTTTTTTTAACCCGTGGACTGGTCCAGGGCAGATCCAAGAAAATATATAAGCCCGCTAACTCCCACAGCTACCTTGATTACACGTCCTGCCACCCCGCTTCCTGTAAGGACTCTATTCCATTCTCCCAGTTTCTCCCTTTCTGTTGCATCTGTTTTGATGATGCCACCTTCCACATCAGTACTTCCGCTATGTCTTCCTTTTTCCTCAATCGAGGATTCCCCTCCACTGTGGTTAACAGGGCCTTTGACTGTGTATATCCCATTCCTGCACTTCTGCCCTCACCTGTTCCTCTCCCTCCCAGAACTACGATAGGGTCCCCCTTGTCCTCTCCTTCCACCCCACCAGCCTCCATATTCAATGGATCATCCTCTGCCATTTCCATCACCTCCAGCACAATGCTACCACCAAACACGTCTTCCCCTCCCCTCCACTTTCAGCATTCTGAAGGGACTGTTGGCTATGCAAAACCCTGATTCACTCTTCCATCACCTGCTCCCCTTCCCCGGCAACTTCCCATGCAAGCACAGGAGATGCAACACCTGCCCTTTCACTCCCTTCCTTCCCACCGTTCAGGCGCCCAAATGCTCCTTCCAGGTGAAATAGCGTTTACTTATACTTCTTTCAACTTAGTATACTGTACTTGCTGCTCTTGATACGGTCTCCTCTACATTGGGGAAACCAAATGAAGATTGGGTGATCACTTTGCTGAACACCTCTGTTCAGTCCACAAGCTGACCCTTAGCTTCCAGTCACATGCCATTTTAATTCTCCATCCCATGCTGACCTTTCTGTCCTCGACCTCCTACACTGTCCCCATGAAGCTCAATGGAAGCTCGAGGAATAGCACCTCATCTATCTATTAGGCACTTTACAATCTTCTGACCTCAACATTGAGTTCAAGAACTTCAGATCATAACCACCGCTCCACTTTTTCAGACAACAGGTGGTGGTAATGGTTCCGCTGTTGCCATTTACACCTCCTCTGGACCCATCTTTTGTCTCTTTATTTTCCCATTACCACCCCCTTTTGCCTTGCACCATCATCCCTTTTGTCATTTAGTCACAGACCTTCCCTTTTGTTCTTTCCCCCCCCCAACCCCCACACCCTTCCCCTGGATCTGTACTTGCTTAAAAACTGTTAAATCTCTAACTTCTTCCAGTTCTGAAATGTCAACTCTGTTTCTCTCTCCACAGCTGCTGCCTGACCTGCTGAGTGTTTCCAGGATTTTCCGAGAGCCAGTTAGTTGCTTAAGTCTTCAGCTCATTAACTGTGCTATTTATACCAATAAAGCTGCTGAAATCTCAGGAGTATTATTACGCAGGGGGAATATTACTTACTTTAATATTAACCATAAACTACAAAAATCAAATTTTTAAAACACAATTACATAGAAATTACATCTCAGAAACAGGCCATTCGGCCCAACAAGTCTATGCCAGTGTTTATGCTCCACACGAGCCTCTTTCCACCCGACTTCATCTAACATTATCAGCATATCCTTCTATTCCTTTCTCCCTCATATATTTACCTAACTTTCCCTTAAATGTATCGATTTTAAATACCTTATTCTGTTTACCCTGGGGGCAACTTTTGAGTGGACGATGAATTGAGCTTTCGGTGAGTGGAGTGAGTATTGCATCCGTCCAGAGTTGGCACGGGGCTCAAGCTATTTTCATGGTCGGGCCTAATTTCAATTAATTTGGCAAACCACCAGTGTGAAATGTGCTCCCTATAGGCAGCTAGCCGATTAGTAGGATGGGAAATCTGGCGAGGTGATTACTACATAAAGGCCTGGAGCATTTCCTTAAAAGGGAAGTGCTTTTTATCATGGGGACAGCAAACAGCAGCACGCAGGATGACTTCGAACAGGTTCTTTGATGCAGTACCATAGTATCATAATAGGTACAGCACAGGAGGAGGCCATTCGGCCCATCACGCCTGTGCCGGATCTTTGAAAGAGCTATCCAATCAGTCCCATTCTCTTGCTCTTTCCCCATAGCCCTGTAAATTTTTTCCCTTCAAGTATTTATCCAATTCCCTTTTGAAAGTTATTACTGAATCTGCTTCCATCACCCTTTCAGGCAGTGCATTCAAGATCATTACAATTCGCTGTGTAAAAAAAATGTTTCCTTACGTCGCCTCTGGCTCTTTTGCCGATCACCTTAAATCTGTGTCCTCTGGTTACAGAGCCTTCTGCCACTGGAAACAGTTTCTACTTGTTTACTCTATCAAAACCATTCATGATTTGGAACACCTCTAATAAATCTTCCCTTAACCTTCTCTGTTCCAAACTCTCCATATAACTGAAGTCCCTCAGCCCTGATACCATTCTAATAAATCTCTTCTGCACCCTCTCTAAGGCCTTGACATCCTTCCTAAAGTGTGGTGCCAGAATTGAACACAATACTCCAGATGAGGCCTAACCAGTGTTTTATAAAGGTTTAACATAACTTCCTCGCTTTTGTACTCTATGTCTCTATTATTAAAGCTCAGGATTCCATATGTTTTTTTAACAACCTTCCCAACTTGTCCTACCACCTTCAAAGATTTGTATATGTACACCCCCAGGTTTCTCTGTTCTTTTAAAATTGTACCTTTTAGTTTATATTGCCTCTCCTCATTCTTCCTACCAAAATGTATCACTTCGTACTTCTTTGCAGTAAATTTGATCTGCCATGTGTCTGCCTATTACAGCAGTCTGTCTATGTCATCCTGAAGTCTGTTACTATCCTCTACATTGTTTACTATATTTCCGAGTTTCGTGTCATCTGCAAACTTTGAAATGAAACCCTCTATACCCAAGTCCGGGTCATTAATATATATCAAAAAGAGCAGTGATCCTAATACTGAACCCGAGGGAACACCACTGTATACTTCCCTCCAGTCTGAAAATTCAACTGTTCAACACTACCCTCTGTTTTCTGTCCCTTAGCCAGTTTTGTACCACACTGCCACTGTCCCTTTAATCCCCTGGGCTTTAATTTTGCTGACAAGTCTATTATGTGGTACTTTATCAAATGCCTTTTGAAAGATTATATATACATCATCCGCACTACCCTCATCAACCCTTTCCATTACTTCATCAAAGTACTCAATCAAGTTAGTCAAACACGATTTTCCTTTAACAAATCCGTGCTGACTTTCATTTATTAGCCCATACTTTTCCAAGTGCCAATTAATTTTGTCCCGGATTATTGTCTCTAAAAGTGACCAGCAGTAAGCAGGTCTTCTTCCCAATGGGATGGGAAAAGGGTGCCAAGACAAATCACTCAGCAGGTATGGAAAGATTCAGCAGAAAATGTCAATGCCACCATCATTGTCACCAGGACCTGGCAGCCATACAGAAAAAATTGCAATGATCTGACCAGGACTGCCACGTTAAGACTCCCCTTCACATCTCTCATACTCTCTGCTCAGCCCTGCACAACCGTACTTTAGCCCCAATACTATCAATCCTTCTCTTCCCTGTGTCCCACGCATCTCCTCAAGTTAACAGAGTACACTTTGCTCTACCTCTATTCTGCTTGCGCTCAGACCCTCAAAGCTTGCTACTGCCCTCACAGCTACTTCCCCATTTTGGCTTCGCTTGCTGCTTCTTCCCATCATCATACACATCATGCTAAGCTTCCTCATACATCTTGAAAATGCTTAAGCAGAGCACATATTCATCCACTTCCATTGTTCTTGCAAGAGAAGCTGGTACACAACAGGAGGAGGTCCTGCCACTCTACAAACATTAACACAATTGGAATAGGCCACAATCAACATTATTGGCAGAGAAAGGGCATGGGTTGGAGTTGGGCAGGCTGGAGGTCACGCATAGCAGGCTATTTGAATATCTCTCCTTCCTAGTCTCTTTCTACTTAACTCTCAGTCACACGCTCACACAGTCACACTCAGCATGACAGCCTAATAGTGCACTGAGCTGCCACTCATCTGCACTGTTTACCCTTGCCACTACATGCTAACCTGTGTCCCTCACCTCTTTATTTTTGCCCATCAGATGACTCGTGTCTTGCAGTCACACAGACTAATGGGGAGGACCCTCCAGAAGATTCCCCGTCATTCATTCTCACCAAGCACCAGCACAGAAATTGTCCCCCTGAATGGCATAGACCGTGAGTTAGAGGGATGTGCATTTGGTGATTCACTAAGCACAAGTGAGCAAGAGTAGGTGCAAGTGGAAAGGCTGCCAAAGAAACATTCACTAGGGTGCCAGGTCATGTCTTAGATCTGCTGAAGGAAGCAGAGATACAGACTTTAAGGGCCCAATGTTTAAAAGAGAGATGCTTCCTGTACACCAGCAATTACCGAGTATATTGGGCTGCCTGCCTGGGAGCTTCTGCAATGGGTTGAAGAGTGTGGAGGAGTCCAGTACCAGCTTGTGTGGGGTTCTGGTGCATGGCATCGACACTCTGCAGTGAACTGTGGCACCAGTCGTAGTATCGCTTAGAGATGCTCATACTCGGGCCATGAAGGCTGTGGACTCCATTATCTCCTCAGCCTTGGACAGGTTGGGAAATTGAATGAGTAGGGGCTTCAATCAGATAACAGCTCTCCTGCAGTCTGCTCTTCTGCAGGTCAGTGAGCCTCAGCCCAATATAAGGGGCTGTCGCACAATGAGAATGGAACATGTTGCCATCACGTGATGACAGTGTGTTGAGGGCCCTGAATCTGGTGTCAGAAAGTCAGCTGGGTCAGACTTCCCTGGCTGATGCTGAGTTGCAGCAGTCTGGTGCTGGGCCTCCTCCAGTCCGAGCTCCTAGAGGTCACCGACCTCAAGTGTTTCATTAAACCTTGACTGAACCATAGTAACCATCCACCTCCAATGCTGTAGCCACCGAGGGAACATCTGTAACATATATTCACCACTCTGTGGGAGAAAACACAGGGGCACTAGAAGTACTAGAGTAGATAAGGCAGGCTTTGGAGGCTCATGGCGTGGGGATAATTATTCTTTTTGGCATTTGTGTAAGCCAGTCAAGTTGTAAACCTTTTTGAAATCTTAGTGTGCAGAGAATGTTCCTGTAGTAGGAACATTCTCTGCACACTAAGATTTCAAAAAGGTTTACAACTTGACTGGCTTACACAAGTAGTAGGAACATTCTCCAGTGGGAGAATTAATAGGGTCTCATGCTGTATCTGAGACCCCAATGACATTTTAATCCGCACCTGAACAGGGCACCTGTCCCATCTGGTAAAGCTGTCAGTAAGCCAGTGAGGCTCTCTGAGGTAAGATAAAAAAGCAAGGAACATCCGGGCCTCTGCTGCCCTGGGCTCCCCGCTCCTCTCCAACCGCGAGACCCTCGCATCACTCCCCTCCTGGACTTACTGTTAGCAACTTTCTCTTGGTGCTGGTGGGCGGTCTCCGGGACCCATCCCACGATCCTCACTGCCTACCCACACTGGCCAGCTGCCGTTTTCTGCCTGAAACTGGTGAGCGGCTGACCTGCGGCATTGAAATGAGGCCCGGCAGTTCAAATTTACCTGGCCTTTGATGAAGATTCTTCCAAAGGATGGCCATCCATTCCCACTGGCTTCCGAACAGGGAGTTAAAATCGGCCCTACTAAATCTAGGTGCTCTTGCCGGAAATATGTTGTAGTCCAAATCTCTCAATAGCAGCAAATATTTCCAGAGAATGAAAGGACACCTCGCTTTAAAAGGTGTTAGTCACTCTTTAAGTGGGAACCAGGCCTACTGGAAGTCCCATCCTCCAATTGGGCGGGCTGCCCATCACCACTGGAAATATGTGGGCAGCCCACCAATGAAATTGAAATGAGGCCTGGCCATCAAAATGGTTTGGGCCTCTCGCTGTTGACATTGGGCGGGCAGTCTGATCGCCTCACCGACTGCCTGCCCGAAAGCAGCCCAAATTAAAGAGCTGCCCCTGTGTTTTCTCCCACAAAGTGGTGAATATATGTTACAGATCACCAGAAAAGGCAGGACATAGGGCATTGATTAAAAAGGGTACGGTAGCATAGTGGTTATGTTACTGGGCTAGTAATCCGAGAGGCCTGGACTAAAATCCAGAGTCATGAGTTCAAATCCTGCCACGGAAGCTGGCGAATTTAAATTCAATTAATTAATTAAATTCAATTAATTAAAATAAAAAATCTGGAATTAAAATACTAGTATCAGCAATGATGGCCATGAAACTACCGGATTGTCGTAAAAACCCATCTGGTTCACTAATGTCCTTTAGGGAAGGAAGCCTGCCGCCCTTACCTGGTCTGGCCGATACGTGACTCCAGACCCACAGCAATATGGTTGATTCTTAATTGCCCTCTGAAATGGCCTAGCAAGCCACTCAGTTGTAAAATCTCGCTACGAAAAGTCATAATAAGAATAAAACCGGACGGACCACCCGGCATCGGACCACTAGGCACCGGACACGACAACGGCAAAACACCAAGCCCAGTCGACCCGGTCCTCCTTACTAACATCGGGGGACTTGTGCCAAAATTGGGAGAGCTGTCCCACAGACTAGTCAAGCAACAGCCTGACATAGCCATACTCACAGAATCATATCTTTCAGCCAACGTCCCAGACTCTTCCATCACCATCCCTGGGTATGTCCTGTCCCACCGACAGGACAGACCCACCAGAGGTGGCGGTACAGTGATATACAGTCAGGAGGGAGTGGCCCTGGGAGTCCTCAACATTGACTCTGGACCCCATGAAATCTCATGGCATCAGGTCAAACATGGGCAAGGAAACCTCCTGCTGATTACCACCTACCGTCCTCCCTCAGCTGATGAATCAGTCCTCCTCCATGTTGAACACCACTTGGAGGAAGCACTGAGGGTAGCAAGGGCACAAAATGTACTCTGGGTGGGGGACTTCAATGTCCATCACCAAGAGTGGCTCGGTAGCACCACTACTGACCGAGCTGGCCGAGTCCTGAACGACACAGCTGCTAGACTGGGCCTGCGGCAGGTGGTGAGCGAACCAACACGAGGGAAAAACTTACTTGACCTCGTCCTCACCAATCTACCTGTCGCAAATGCATCTGTCCATGACAGTATTGGTAGGAGTGACCACCGCACAGTCCTCGTGGAGATGAAATCCCGTCTTCGCACTGAGGACACCATCCAACGTGTTGTGTGGCACTACCACCGTGCTAAATGGGATAGATTCAGAACAGATCTAGCAGCTCAAAACTGGGCATCCATGAGGCGCTGTGGGCCATCAGCAGCAGCAGAATTGTATTCCAGCACAATCTGTAACCTCATGGCCCGGCATATTCCTCACTCTACCATTACGAACAAGCCAGGGGATCAACCCTGGTTCAATGAGGAGTGCAGAAGAGCATGCCAGGAGCAGCACCAGGCGTACCTGAAAATGTGGTGCCAACCTGGTGAAGCTACAACTCAGGACTACATGCATGCTAAACAGCGGAAGCAACATGCTATAGGCAGAGCTAAGCGATTCCACAACCAACGGATCAGATCAAAGCTCTGCAGTCCTGCCACATCCAGTCGTCAATGGTGGTGGACAATTAAACAACTAACGGGAGGAGGAGGCTCTGCAAACATCCCCATTCTCAATGATGGCGGAGTCCAGCACATGAGTGCAAAAGACAAGGCTGAAGCGTTTGCAACCATCTTCAGCCAGAAGTGCCGAGTGGATAATCCATCTCAGCCTCCTCCCGATATCCCCACCATCACGGAAGCCAGTCTTCGGCCAATTTGATTCACTCCACGTGATATCAAGAAACGGCTGAGTGCACTGGATACAGCAAAGGCTATGGGCCCCGACAACATCCCAGCTGTAGTGCTGAAGACTTGTGCTCCAGAACTAGCCATGCCTCTAGCCAAGCTGTTCCAGTACAGCTACAACACTGGCATCCACCCGACAATGTGGAAAATTGCCCAGGTATGTCCTGTCCACAAAAAGCAGGACAAATCCAATCCAGCCAATTACCGCCCCATCAGTCTACTCTCAATCATCAGCGAAGTGATGGAAGGTGTCGTCGACAGTGCTATCAAGCGGCACTTACTCACCAATAACCTGCTCACTGATGCTCAGTTTGGGTTCCGCCAGGACCACTCGGCTCCAGACCTCATAACAGCCTTGGTCCAAACATGGACAAAAGAGCTGAATTCCAGAGGTGAGGTGAGAGTGACTGCCCTTGACATCAAGGCAGCATTTGACCGAGTGTGTCACCAAGGAGCCCTAGTAAAATTGAAGTCAATGGGAATCAGGGGGAAAACTCTCCAGTGGCTGGAGTCATACCGAGCACAAAGGAAGATGGTAGTGGTTGTTGGAGGCCAATCATCTCAGCCCCAGGGCATTGCTGCAGGAGTTCCTCAGGGCAGTGTCCTAGGCCCAACCATCTTCAGCTGCTTCATCAATGACCTTCCCTCCATCATAAGGTCAGAAATGGGGATGTTCGCTGATGACTGCACAGTGTTCAGTTCCATTCGCAACCCCTCAGATAATGAAGCAGTCCGAGCCTGCATGCAGCAAGACCTGGACAACATCCAGGCTTGGGCTCATAAGTGGCAAGTAACATTCGCGCCAGATAAGTGCCAGGCAATGACCATCTCCAACAAGAGAGAGTCTAAACACCTCCCCTTGACATTCAACGGCATTAGCATTGCCAAATCCCCCACCATCAACATCCTGGGGGTCACCATTGACCAGAAACTTAACTGGACCAGCCATATAAATACTGTGGCTACGAGAGCAGGTCAGAGGCTGGGTATTCTGCGGCGAGTGACTCACCTCCTGACTCCCCAAAGCCTTTCCACCATCTACAAGGCACAAGTCAGGAGTGTGATGGAATACTCTCCACTTGCCTGGATGAGTGCAGCTCCAACAACACTCAAGAAGCTCGACACCATCCAAGATAAAGCAGCCTGCTTGATTGGCACCCCATCCACCACCCTAAACATTCACTCCCTTCACCACCGGCGCACTGTGGCTGCAGTGTGCACCATCCACAGGATGCACTGCAGCAACTCGCCAAGGCTTCTTCGACAGCACCTCCCAAACCCGCGACCTCTACCACCTAGAAGGACAAGGGCAGCAGGCGCATGGGAACAACACCACCTGCACATTCCCCTCCAAGTCACACACCATCCCGACTTGGAAATATATCGCCGTTCCTTCATTGTCGCTGGGTCAAAATCCTGGAACTCCCTTCCTAACAGCACTGTGGGAGAACTGTCACCACACGGACTGCAGCAGTTCAAGAAGGCGGCTCACCACCACCTTCTCGAGGGCAATTAGGGATGGGCAATAAATGCCGGCCTTGCCAGCGACGCCCACATCCCGTGAACGAATAAAAAAAAATTCATTTCCTCCAAAAAAAGAACTGAATAAAGAGACACTTAGGAGTGGGATTGAAAGTCATGGGGATAAGTATGGGCAGAAGTAATCAAAAAATTGTGCTGCTGTGACCAGGGAAATGTGTAGAAGGCAGCTGGGTCGGGTTGAGTAGTGAGGATGTATGGATGTTCTGGAATTCTACTTGATTGCCTTTGGGAATTTAGGGAGTTTGGCTGAACTTCCTCTCAGAAGATTAAATGGGTGAGGTAGATGCTTTGATAAGATAAACTGTTCATGGTCTGCAAAAGGAGTGAGCTTGATGAGATAAGTGTCCTATTCTTGTTTAATTCATTTTTATATTTATAACTTACTTCCCTGCTGTTTGGGAGAATGGGACTCCTTGTTTGTGTGTCTTAGTTACCATTTCCTGTTCCCATGCAGTCCCTGGCATCAGGGATGTACAGTAACCAGTAAGAACACATTTTCTAATTGTGCGCTACCCCATTGCTCACCACTGTCTGTAGCCTTCGTCCAATCAAGTATCCCTGAAGACAACCAGAATTTTGACATTTTGCAAAGTTCAAGCATTCACTTGTTAAATATAAGGTTCAAAAATCATTTTCTAATTTACACGTGTATTGGAAACTGAAAATACTTTTGCAGGCTCTAAGGTAGCTACAGACATATAGTGACCCTGGATCTATAACTGGACCTTTAACATTCAATCTCTTTTCCCATGATCTTCAAAGGTTGCAATCAATCTGATTAATGCAGGCCTTTGATTTGCTTAATTACACACCGACAGTTTATTCAGACATCCTGTTTACTTTATATGACTGTGAATAGTTCCTAAAAATGTATCTCCATTACTGAACTAACCACTGTATTTAACAATCATCTTAATAGATCTCATCGCAATAAATGAGAGCCCAGCAAGCTGTTGTGCATTGGCAACATGAGCCTTTGCCAGCATATAGCAGAAGTGTTTCAATTGGTAGGCATCACTACTAGAGCTGTCAGGACCAGCCAATTTTTTGGGCAGATTATAGCACTACAATTTACGCTTCTACATAACAGTATTGCTCCAAAGCATGAGCCACGAGACCTGACCACAGAAAGGGAACGCTGACTGGCTCAGGCCTCCACTGATCCCGAATAATATTATTCTGAGATATTCACTGAAGTAATTAAGATGACATTTTTTCATCTCACTCATTAGTAACCGTTAAATAACGCCATGGCTGGATTTCGTGGGTTACTGAGGCTCAGAATGGGAATCAGTGGAATTATCACCAGTAGAGGTGTAGCCATTTATCTTTACATTTTATTTTAGTGAAGGTGCACAATGAGTTAGTGGGATGGATTTTTCACACAGGCTTAAAACTGGCATTGTGGATCGGCCGTGCCTCATTGAAACCACCCGATTTTCACTTCCATTCAAATCAAAGGAAATGAAGACGAGTGGCCCATCCACAATGCCACTTTCACCACCCCCCTCCCCCCCCCCCGCCCAGGAAAGTTGACAATCTACCCCCATGCCTCCCATGCTTCGTGTTGTGCTGTAGTACAATGTGCACTCATAACTGAATTTCCTTAGAAACTGAGTTCCTGATCATGGTTTGGTCTGCAGTGAAGGCCAAGCTCTTCCTGACAGCTAATTTCTGAATGTTTTAGTCAACAGTGTAAATATGAAAAGAACACATTTGTAGCAGAAATGCATTTTAGTGTAAACTGTAAGTTGCTCCTTAAAGGATAGCCCAACCTCTTCTTTTTGAATTGATTATCTACAAACCTAAAATATTAAAGATGGCTGTTGTCATGAAGAATCTCTGTTCAGGGGGACTGGAATTCCTGCATGTGAATACTGGATTAATTCAAGAAGGAAGGGAAGTTTCAGAGTTCAAAATAATGACTACAACAATGACTAATTTTTTCAATAATAATACTTTCAACTGTTTGAAACAAGAGATATAGATCACTAGAAACAATTTGAGTGACAGGTAGAGAGAGAGACATGAAGCAGAAACATTGTTTAAATTTAACTCTTTAAGGTGTTTTGATTCCATATTCTCTATGTGTCTCATTGGGATGAAAGGCCCCTACTGTTCCTCCATATTGAGTATGTGTTGCAGTGATCATTTTATGTTGCTGCCTGTGACCGTTAACTTAAGTTACTCAAGTCCAGATTGTCAACAGTTGGTTGGGGGGTGGGGGAGGGTGGGGGAGGGGGGATAGAGTTTTCCTTATTGTCCTGAGGGGCTGTGCATTACTTTCAGTGCCCTGTCGTGAAGTTGAATTAACAATCCATTCAACCGACATTCCTACCTTTCAGAAGCAGTCATTCTTTCAACAATGATTTCAATTGGATGCAGAACAGCCAGTTGCTTATTCTACAATGTTCATACATTGCAGTGTGGGAAGAAGCAAAAGCAAAACAAAAATCTGATAAGAATCAATGTTTCATTAAATGCTGTTGACAATTTTGACTATAAAAGGAAAGTGAGGCTGTTAAGTGTTGCTTGAATATTTGAACTATGTGCAAACATAATCCATGTTTAAATTTAGAAGCTACCACTCCATCATCCAGTCCAAAAAATGCAATCAGCAATTTAGAGTAATTTCTCAAACAAGGCAATCTCACCATCTGTACAACTTTATGCAAAAAAGTTAGGAAGAACAATGGTTAACTTTAAGAACCATTCCCGTAATATATTTTTCTCATTTTAAGAATTTTCATTGGCTATAGGATGGTGTGATAGTGCTGAGTATTAGAGAGCGCCCGTGATGAAAGACTGAGGGATGAATTTAAGAGCAAACTTTGCTACGTTTACAATCGGAGCCACGCTGATTCGGTGGTTTCCAAGCACAGGCTGTCCTGCCACATTACAGAGAAAGTTAGAGGAGTTGGTCATGTCTGAGCAAACCCCAGCACCTCGGAGTAATTGGCTACTAAGTGTGCTGAGAGAAGGCTGCCCATTTATCTGCCATCATGACAACACAGGGGCGTCAAGACTACGCAACTTAAAATTGGAGGATAATTTCATCACTAAATAATTCCTATCAATTTTTATGGGAATTAATTTTTATCTGTCTGACACATGACTATTGCTCAGTAATATATGACTTTAAGTTACAGGATCATCCAGAGAGGCCATAAGCAGTTATTCTTGTTTCTTTCTCCCCTAGCTGAGAAGCACCACCTATTCTTTAGTCTTCTTTTCAGAGGAGTTAGTGCTTCTCTTCAACGAGCTGTGAGGAGTTAACTGTATATGAGCTGTGGATGATTCCACCTTCAATCTCCAATCCGTACATGTATGGAAGCATCCCAGGGTCCTTTGGGAGCTCCCACGAGATCATGGCCGACAGAAGGTAACTTCAATCTGTGTCCGACTAATAGCGTGACTTAGATCATGTCTGTGATATATTCCCTCCGACTGCCCAGTATTCATGTCACTAAGCAGGACAAGCCTTAGGTTATTGACATCATTACTGGCAAAAAGGGTGGAGTAACAGGAGAGCTCAGTGGAATTGTCTCCCAATCTTCCTCTTGCTTGGCTTGACATCAAAGAAGGGCTGATAAGAAATCCATTAAGTTTTTATTTAACCTCTCTTCTCACACATGTTTGAATTGCTGCTATCAGTGGACTGGGCTCCATCATGCATACAAGTGCCGTTTAAAGGAGGAACATTCAAGGGCAACAGCAAAGACATCTTTCTTGTTATAACCTGGTCCATTTGTCAGCTCAGCCTGACTTTTCATCCTCAGTTTAACCCCAGCAGTAGCTGTGTGCCTGGTCTCAATATTGCCAGACAGCTTTTCGAATATTTGAATTTGACTTCAGAGAACCTCTGCCTCCGAGCCAGTAAGACTCTCAAAAAACAAGACTTTGAAATCTTTTCTCCTTATAGACCTCCCAATCAATTAATATACCAGTTTTCAGAGTATCTGTCATACTCCAGACATCACACTTTGTATACAACACCAACAAATCACAACTGAACAATCATAAATATAGGAAAACAGGAAGAAACAGTTATTTCCTGCTTTTTGGTGCTGACCTTGCGATAACCTGGCAAGATTGTTCAGATAACAAGGAGAGGAGCCAGATAGCCGCCAATCCCAAGAAACTCCGAGCAAAAACAATGATTAGCCTCTAATTGACCTCGAGACCACCACACTTCCCACCAGGGAGTATCTGAGTTGTGGTCTTAAAGGGAGTGGCCAGGTTAGTAGATAACCATGACACCCACTGTGAGCAATATCACAAGCTACTATAGGGGCGATTTTAACCGTGCCCACCGGGCGGAAACCGGGTGGGCGGGCAGTTAAAATCGTGACTCTACCTGCCGACATCCCACTCTCTTCCCGCAGATTGCCATTTAAGATGCTCTTCTGAGCTGGAGAGAACACCCGCCAAAAAACGGTGGGGTCCTTTTTTAAATATGCAGATTGCACTTCCATTACATCATTGGAGCCCAACTACTATTTTAACCATGGGCCTGAGGGGTTGTAGCTTTCCCCCCAGGTCAACCTAGGTCAAGAGGAGTTAGAGCCAGAAGAGGCAATTTTTAAAAACTATTTTCTTACTTTTCTTGTGGGGCCAGGAGGAGCAGGATTGTTCTTCTGGGCCCCTCAAAGGAAGTTTAGGCCACCCCTGCCCTGATCACGAGGTCCTCCCGAAATCCTCACCCCCGTGACTTACCTGAGTGCCGAGGATCGTTCCTTCAGTCCTCGGTGGAGGCCTCTTCCTGCCCAACATTGTGCTCTCAGTTGCTTCTTCCCGATGATTTCGGACGGGAAACTGAACGGAGGCATGTAGATGAGGCTTGAGAGTTAAAATCTCCCGGATCTCATGCTGCCGAGGTCAGGGTGGTTTGCTGCCCGCTTCGGCCTCCACTTGCTCAATTCCCACCCTGAGTTTAAATCAGGACTTGCATATCATTAAAAGTTGTTCAGCATGCATCAGTGGTATCACAACTCTCAAAGGTATCACACCTCAAAGGCCTCACAAATGCATAGGCAAAAAATTGAAATCATGGGATTTGCAGTAATAAACCACGAATGCCATGATTACAAATTTATTTTGCAGTTGGGGCAGGGAGTTGAATTGTAGCTCTAAAGTGTCAGCCTTGGCTCAGTGGAAGCATCTTGTCTCTAAGTTAGAAGGCTGTGGGTTCAAATCCCACTCCAGAGATTTATGCACATAATCTAGGCTGGCACTGCAGTGCATTATTGAGGGAGTGTTGCACTATCGGAGGTGTTGTCTTTCAGATGAGGCATTAAACCCTCTCAGGTGAATGTATAAAATCTCATGGCATTATTTGAAGAAAAGCAAGGGAGTTCTCCCTGGTTCCTTGGCCAGTATTTATCCCTCAACCAACATCACTAAAAAAACAAATTATTTGGTTATTATCTCCTTGCTGTATGCAAATTGGCTACTGCATTTCTCTACTTTACAACAGTGACTACACTTCAAAAGTACATCATTCCGTATCAAGTGCTTTGGGATGTCTTGAGCTCATGAAAGGTGCTATGTAAAGTTCTTTCTTTACTTTGATTGATGTGAGTGTAATGAATTGGACAGTAAGTACTGTATCAAATTCTGGGATTTGAAGGAAAGTTGCAAAGCATATAAAAATGTACATAATTTATCACACTTTTGCTGTCAGGTGGAACTTTGGGGTCCTGGAGCACCGTTTTACCACTAGTGGTGATGATGAGGGGATTAAGAGGGAAGGGCAATAATGACTGGCTCGATGACTGATAGAGAAGCTGAGATAGTGAAGTCTCCCCAGAACCTAAATCGTGTTGAAACCAAGACCAGGCACCAATACAGAAAGCATCCTACAGGCAACAGCAGTGGAAGGACAAGTTCGGTCTGCTTAACTCTTCAAGGGGAAATGGCACTAGCACCTACACCAGAGCTCTTTCTCCCTGGCTTATATGTCTCATCACTAAGTACCAAGCACAGACTAAATAACATGGAGAAGAAGGAGAATATCCTCCCCTAAACTCCTGCCCCATTATCCCATCCCCTTCCACTTCCCTTTTCCCATCCCCTTCTCTCACACCATCTCCTCTCTCCTTTCCACTCATCCGATCTCTTCCGTCCCTTCCATTCCCTCTTCTCAATCCCTCCCCCGCCACCCCCTAACCCTACTCGATCTGGGAGAGTGACTAGTAATAGTAAAAATTTCCAATACTTTCCCTCCAGCATTTAATCAGATTGGCTGCAAATTGACCAAAATAATTTTTAAAAGAGTTGTATTTTTAAGGTTTTATAAAATTGCTTACACTTGAGTGACCTTCAAATTTTAGGTTAACCTTATAGTGGTAATTCCACAATCCCAGGGGAAACTTGGGTCGGAAAATTAGTGCTAAGATGTAATCCTATTTCCGATCACGTTCTCTGCAAGCATGGCTCCCCACTGGATACGTGAGATTGTAGAATTACCCCACATATTTTTGAAAACGTCAACATTTGATTAAACTGCCTGAAAACTGTACAGAAATCTTGGAAAGAGAGCAATAGACAATATGTAATTGTGCGCATTTCAGATACTTGTTTAAAATTTAGTTTTTGATCAAGATTTAATAACCTGATTAAATTTTAGTACAAAACCTCACCTTGCAAAAATCAAATTACTTGCTAAATCCCTGACTGTGATTTGCTCAAATAACCCCTGTTAAATTAACTATGCTTATTTGCTGAAATACCCAATGCGTAAACATGAACCAATTAAAAAAACAATTCCATTTATTTGGTTGATAACAGAAGCCACCAGCTACCATCACAAAACCAAGCAAATAGCTCAGATTTTTTTCAAAGCTCCCATTCATGAATAAGCAAGTACCACAAAACCAAACAATAAAATCATTCGATTTTTCGTGACTTCTTTAAATAGTCTACCTATATACACCTAAAAAAAATTAAAAGTTAAACTTGCTCATAAAATTTCCCAAGCCCTGTTGGAAGTCCGATGAGGTAGAAACTCCTTCAGGTCCTGCTGTTTTTTTAGAGCGCAAATTCAACTTTGAACTTACAAATTTCGCAGTCGGACGTCCCGCGCCAGAGGTGCGCACAAAATGTGGTCGCCGCCATGTTGGTAAAGACGGACATTAGGCATCCCTGGTGGCCACCTGAAATGAACACTATCCTCATTAAAATATGTTAATAGGGATCCTGCGCTTGAATTAGGACCCCTTTACAAAATTGGTGCCTGGGAGCCTTACATTCACACTTTCTTGTACACGTCCAGAAAAACATGGTGCCATCACTCGGGAAGCTAGCTGCAGCAGCTCTATTTAAAGGAGTCCCCACCTCCATTAAGGTAAGTCGCTGGCAAGTCATTTTGAAGCCTTTTTTTTGGTTGTTTTGGCTGAGTTTGTCAGTAGTTCAGAGTACAGAGCAGTTAGAATGCTGACTTTTGTCTGCAGCTGCAATGTTTGACTCCATTGGTTGCAGAAGGCCCAGAAAAGATGGGAATGTTACTAGGATTACCATTGAGGCTGCCACAGCAGCAGTAACAGCAGCAGCAAAGACTTGTGCAGGGTCAAAGATTACGGCGAAGGAGGCAAGGTTCAAGGGCACATTACAGCATGCGGGTTTTCTGGATCGGGATGTCTTACCTCAATATGACAGAGGAACAGTGTATGAGGAGGCTGCACTTCAGCGGACTGGCAGTCACTGACCTCTGTCACCTGTTGCAGCACGAATTGGAGCCAAACCCCGAGGCACACACAGTACTGCACGTGGCTGTGACGGTTATGATAGCCCCCAACTTCTATGCCACAGGCTCATTCCAGACTACAACAGGTGACATCAGCAACATCAGTCAGTTTGCTATCCATACGGCCACCAAGCAAGTGACGGACGTCCCCTTTGCAAGGAAAGAGCAATTCACAATTCATCACCTTCCCAATGCAGGCTGCCGATCAGGAGGAGAGAGTTTTCAGATTTGCTTGCATCACTGGATTTCCCAGGAGTAAGATCTCGTTGACTGCATACACATTGCCCTGCGTTCTCCCCATCATGGACCAGCCCTATTTTAAGAACAGTAAGGGATTCCATTCCTTGAATGTTCCACTCCTTGAATGTTCACCTGCTGTGTGACCACAGGAGGTGAACAGTGCAGGTCTGTGCCCGATATCCTGACAGTAGTCATGACGCCTTCATACTGTGCCAGTCCTCAATCCTCCTCGTCCTCAACCAGACCAGCAGGTGTCAGGCTGTCTCCCTGGAGACAGAGGGTATTCCTCTACACTTGGCTCGTGACTCTTATTAGGAACCCTGGCACAGATGCGGAGAGCCGATACAATGAGAGCCACTCACAAACCAAACCTTTCAATTAGCAAACTATTCTCAAACAAAGGTTCCTGGACCAATCTGGCAGAGTCCTGCAGTATAGCCTCGAGCGAGTCTCCAGATCTGTAGTGTGCATGGTACACACTATGCCATTCGGAGGGGCTAAGCCTTGCAGCTGCCACAGGAGAAAGAAGTACAGGAGCAGGATGAAGAAGGGGACGAGGAAGAAGAAGATGATGAGGAAGACCAAGGTCGAGCAGTGCTGCCAGGTTCCAGAGCTGTAAGGCATCAAATTATTGAGGAGAGATTCTCCTGAGCAAACCATCCCCCCAGCACACGAACAGTCCCACCATTTGACCCACTCCTTCCACCCACCTTTGTAATGCCCTCCAACACTAAACCCTCATTGGATCCATTTCATCCATGGGAGGAAAATTCAAGTGGGTTCCACGATGGGCAGGTGATCTGCTCTGCCAGAATACCGCCAGGCAGTGAAGATGAAAAATGACCCCCATGTTCATGCATGCCACATTGTGAGGCAGAGTGCATTTGTGAGTAGCTGGTGACAGATTAATGGGAAAATGGATCAGAGGTTCAGAATATGGTCTTAGAGCACTGTGTGGGTAATGAATGAAGGAGTGCCACACGTATAAAAAGAGTGCAAGGAAGGATTGGGGGAACAGGTAACTTACTTTGGCTGCTCTGGTGAGGTTATTGAATTTCTTCCAACAATGTAAAGTCCTTGGGGTCAAGGAGGTGTCACTCACTGCCACTACAACTACCCTCCATAAAGTGCAGATGTTCTTTATAAGTTTCTTGCCCCTGACTCCAAACAGCCCATCCCTCATGCTATGTATCTCCATGAGGGGGACATCCAGGTCACGCTCCCTGAAGTTGGCTGTTCATTTTGCCCTTGCTTCTATCCTTCTTACCCAGGTTGCCTGCTTCCTCCAGTGATGCCATTTCCCCTTTACATAGCAGCTGGTTTTATATCCTGCTTCTGCACAGGTCTCCACCTCTCCCATCTCTATTTTCTGGCCCTCTCTTCCTCAGTGATAACCATTCAGACAATTTCGGGCCAAACTACCCATTTTCCAATGCATAGCCAAAATGTTGCATTTATACAGCCTCATCTCTTCATTTTCTAATTACCTGATCCAGCAACGTAGGATGAACTTGGTACCAGGACATCATGGCACATGGAAGCCTTGCCCCATCTCACATCCAGTGGTGCAACAGTGCCATTCGAATTTTGGTGCCTTATGCTCTTGTAATCTGAACAAGTGTAATCAGAATGATTATCCCAGTTTTCATGCAAACTAAAATAAATAGATGAAGAATCTGAGCTGGAGTGGAAATAGAACAGGGGTGGTCAAATACCACCAACTAGCTGGAGTTTATTCTGGACAGGAAGGAAGTGAGACAGAGTGAATCAAAACCCAGCAAACTCAAAGTAGTTCATATTAAATAAGTAATAAGCAGCATTAATTTTAAGGAGGAACTTGCTCATCAGCAATACTTAGCAATTCAATGATAATGTTTCAGATATTGTGTTCCTTAAGTAAAAGAGATGATGTTTGGCAAGACATCCAGCTTCTTCCTGTCACAAAGCTGTAGCCTGCAAGGGTTTTTTTAATACTTTCTCCTCACATGGGTAAGTTTACCAACATCTGATTTTTTTTTTCCCATTTTTTATTTTAAATCTGTTCAATCCTCAGTATTGATCTCAAGATTATTAGTTACTAAAAGAAACACTTCAAGGCTATATTGTTATTCTACAAAGCTGTCCTTTTGAATAAGCTCTGGAACCAGAATTCCCTAGGCATATCTAACACCAACACAGTTCCTGGGATATTGCAGCTGCGCACATTATTTTCCACCCATGCACTGAGGACATAAGGAGGAAACTATTTAACACTGAAGATCATGTTTTCACCAACTTTCTTCTTTAAATAGACAAACAAATTGTAATCATTCTGAATTTTATGTTTCTCCTATTATTGTGTTGCAATTCTCAAATGGATTAAAAGAGTGGCATGTTATAAATGTATCCTAATTAAGGTCCAAAGGAATTGATTACATGTTTACCCTTAATAATTAATATGTGGAGGACATGTTAAATTATAGAAAGTAAATGAGAGGTAGCAGGGATTATTGATATGGAGCTTGCTTGAAATGACTCTGGGGGCTGGAGAGGAATTTACCAGAGTTTTCCCTAAATTGTCCTAAGATTTTATCTCTTTTTGCCTCACCCAGGAGATTGCGTAACTGGGTTGATAACGTTTGGATGGGGCAGGCTTGAAGGACCAATTGGTCTTTTCTTGTCTTTTTTCATATGTTTGTATGTTCATATTTTGGGATATTTCCTGTTGTTTTTTTTGTCTTTAGGGCCCTGATTTTAATTGCTCACCCCACAAGGAAAGTAAAAAAAAAATTTAAGTACCTTTTTGGGCCTCCTGGCCCCGATCCACTCCCTCACTGTGTTGGCCTCGTGGGAAACTCACTGACGCTTCCCGCTCGGGCCACCTAGAAAAAATTGCAGTCGGATCTCGATGGTGTCATTGGGACCCGACATGCATATGTTAAAAAGGACCTCGCCGCCTTTGTCCTTGTCCTTGCCGCCTGTTCAGTGGAGCAGGTTAAAATCCCGGCAGGTTAGCTCCCGGGTGATTTTAGCTGCCCATCCGCCCGCTTTATGCCAGGTGGGTAGGGTTAAAATTGCCCCCAAATTGGATTTGCTTTTTGCTGTTATTTTCGAAAGAGAAGTGGAGACTTTTGTATCTCCACACACTTTGAAAAATTAAGGAGTGAGGATGTCACATATGTTAAAGCAGTGTAGAGAGCAGGAAATGTCAGGAAAACAGAGATATGTTAATTACAAAACTCTTTATGAAAAGCAAGCTTGTAATTCAGAAGCTTCATACCAAGGGGGCGTGCCACCCAGAAGGCTCACGGGTGGACTTCTTTACCAGAGGGCATGTCAATCAGGAGGCTCACTAATAAGTTGTTTTACACTTTAGATCTGCCTCCTTTATGTATATACTTTGTAGAGTGCAGTAAAACAGAAGAAAGTGTGTAACAAATTGAACTACAGCGGGCTATGTTTTTAAAATATCGATTTGAGAAACTGTTTTACTCTAGACTTCAGATGAGCTTTTGTTGGATTACAGGTCTCTTTTATATAGATGTCATAATTAGTTATTTCAATGTTTAGGAGATGTAATAAATGAATAAATATAACATATGGTAAACATCAGTCTGAGTGATTCACACATTAAAACTCAACTGGGACACCAAAACCCAACCATTTCCTTGAAGTGTGTGTTTTTTTTCCCCTTCCTGTTAATAACAGAATGCCAGCTGCCACGAATAAATGCCTATCTTTATGTGAAACCCTTCAAGCATATCCCAAAGGCCCGACTCCATCACACCTGCAATGCTTCCAATATCCGAAAAATAATAAAAAAGGCTGTTTTAAAAATGCCTGCATTACTTCAAAAGAAGAAAGTAGGGGAGAATAATTTAAAAGGCTCTTTATTTTCTTCAGCAGAATACCTCAGTCCAGAATTGGTTTGAAAGCCAGCATAGATTCCTCTGTGTAAAAGGAGTCGGGTGTAAGGGTATTAAAAATTGTCCCGATGAGCAATTTTGCTGCAATTTCACAATAAGGATGTATGTAAAAAGTTTAACAATGTGATACTTCCAACAATAACCTCTTCTGTTAATTCTTTAAAACAGAAATTAAAGGTTTACCCTGTGATGACTTTATGTTGTAGAATGTTCCCTAATAAAACAATGAGACCAAGGGGAAGAAAAAAAAATTGGATAGGGCCTATTATTGGGCGCGGGTAGTGCGATCCGCTATTACCCCGCGACCAGTGGCCCCTGCGCAGGTAGGACAAGACGTTTGTGAGGCCTGAGGACTTACCTTCAAGCAGCATTCCGAATCAGTGATAACATGAGGATTCAATGCAATTCATGCTTTCCACCAGCTGGGGGAGCCCCAATCTCTTAAAGGCAAGCTGACTCTTAAAAATCTCTTAAAGGTAGTTAGTACCTGTTATTTGCTGAAAATAACCGTTTGCTGTCTGCACGGAGTGTAAACAGAGATCAGATATCGCACATGCAAAACACAGATGCAGCTCCCATCCCTATGTTTACAAACTGATGAGTCATGTTAAAACATTGAATAAAGGTTGCGCACTACTAAATCCCACATCCTCCAACCTGCATGCCAGACCTCACCAATTTATCGATCTGAGTTTGTACCAGGCCTCCCAGAGTGTGTGCACCAAGGTTCTCTGCTGATGCACTAGAGTCTTGGTGCAAGAGGTGGACAGAAGGAGGGACATCCTATATCAGCAGGGGCAGGGGGGCAAGATGCCCTCCAGACATATACTCAAAAGGCAGGAAAGGGGGACGAAGTCAATGCCAGGTGCACAGCATCATGAACATGGATGCAGTGCAGGAAGAAGTTCAATGCTTTGACATGAGTGGTCAAGGTGAGTGAGGTCAACTGTCAAGTGGTGTCTCCTACCAACTGCACCACTAGCCGCATCCACTGTTCCACGCACTACACCCCTCATCACCCACATACCAACAAACTCTTTCCATCAGTACTCAACTCTTCCAATCAGATGCTTCCTCTCACCCTTACACATTACCACTGTTGCAAACTGCCCACCCATAACTCACTGGCCACACACACTGGCAGCTATTCAACTATGACAGGCACATCATCCAGACACATGTCCCACTTTCTTGCAGGAGTAGGTGGCACATATCAGGAGGCAGCAAGTGGCAGTGGCATTTAGCCCCTCGAGCCTGTTCCGCCATTCAATGAGATCATGGTGGACCTGTGACTTAAATCCATATACCTGCCTTAGCTCCATATCCCTTCATATCCTCGATTCACAGGAATCTATCAATCTCAGATTTAGAATTCACAATTGAGCTAGCATCAATTGGCGTTTGCAGAAGAGCGTTCCAAACTTCTCCCACCCTTTGCGTGTAGAAGCATTTCCTAACTTCACTCCTGCACGTCCTGGCTCTAGGCTATGTCCCCTAGTCCTAGTATTCAAGTATTGGAGGTCTCCAAAACCAGATACAAATGTCTCGGTAGCCAGAAGCAATAATCCAGCCACTACCTGTAAATCCTGCATTGTCACTTTAAATAGCGCTGAGGAGGTCCTCCAGACACTCTAAGACACGTTCAGATGGTCGAGGTTAAGAACTTTTTTTTATTCGTTCATGAGATGTGGGCGTCGCTGGCGAGACCAGCATTTATTGCCCATCCCGAATTGCCCTTGAGAAGGTGGTGATGAGCCGCCTTCTTGAACCGTTGCAGTCCATGTGGTGAAGGTTTCCCCACAGTGCTGTTAGGAAGGGAGTTCCAGGATTTTGACCCTGTGACGATGAAGGAACAGCAATATATTTCCAAGTCGGGATGGTGTGTGACTTGGAGGGGAACGTGCAGGTGGTGTTGTTCCCATGTGCCTGCTGCCCTTGTCCTTCTAGGTAGTAAAGGTTGCAGGTTTGGGAGGTGCTGTCGAAGAAGCCTTGGCGAGTTGCTGCAGTGCATCCTGTGGATGGTACACACTGCAGCCACAGTGTGCCGGTGGTGAAGGGAGTGAATGGTTAGGGTGGTGGATGGGGTGCCAATCAAGCGGGCTGCTTTGTCCTGGATGGTGTCAAGCTTCTTGAGTGTTGTTGGAGCTGCACTCATCCAGGCAAGTGGAGAGTATTCCATCACACTCCTGACTTGTGCCTTGTAGATGGTGGAATGGCTTTGGGGAGTCAGGAGGTGAGTCACTCACCACAGAATATCCAGCCTCTGACCTGCTCTTGTAGCCACAGTATTTACATGGCTGGTCCAGTTAAGCTTCTGGTCAATGGAAACCCCCAGGATGTTGATAGTGGGGTTTCGGCGATGGTAATGCCGTTGAATGTCAAGGGGAGGTGGTTAGACTCTCTCTTGTTGGAGATGGTCATTGCCTGGCACTTGTCTGGTGCGAATGTTGTCCAGGTCTTGCTGCAAGCAGGCTTGGACTGCTTCATTATCTTAGGGGTTGCGTATGGAACTGAAGACTGTGCGTTGAGTTGAGCATTAAGTCCCAAAATGGTGTCTATCACTTTAAATCAGCATTGCACACTGATTGTATCTATTTTCTCCTTACTTTACAAGCTTCCGGCATTCAGTTTTTGGGCATGTACTAACTCCTATACCAAGATGGCGTTCAGTGCACGTCACACTGGAAATGTGTGTGCGCAGCCAAGACGCCATCTTGGATGCTCAAGAGGTCGTGTAGCGCTGTAACAACAGGCACTACACAGCCCAATTTAGTGCCCCTAGACTTTCTACCAGATCCCCCGCCAGTTTCTCAGTTCAGTGACCTCTGTCCATGCAGCTTGGCGGCAAGCAGGGGCAGTAAAGTGCGCGGGGACCTGCCACGCTGTGTTCCTGCCTCCTTGTGTCTCCTTCCGTTTCCTGGCAACAAAAAATGTGCCCGCCTATATGTGAGCGAGCATATATAAAACAAATGCAAATGAGGGAAATGCTACGTCCAATGTATTTCTGGGCGCTTACGCAGTTGAATATTGGATGCATGTTAGGCCCAAGCGTCTACCATTCAAAGGTCGACAGAACGCCATTTTTTTTTTGCCAGCCAGAGTCTGTGTAATGCCCACAGGGCACGGCCTTGCTCAGGCCAAAGAGAAGAGGGAAATGTATTTTAATTTGCCCTTTTGCTGGCGGCACAGTCTAAATTTCCATCATTTTTCTGCAGTTCAAATTGATTGTCAGGTCTACCAGCATCCAACCTGTTCCAGCCTGACCTTCAGATTAAAGGACTTTAGTTTCCCTTTATTTTTACTACATGAAATTTAGTTTATCTTGATTTGATCTTTCAGACTGAGTAAAGGTCTGGAGAAGCAGTTGCATGTATTACGTAGACCAATTCACCGCAGGGTTAAAATATACGTTTTCTTTAATTCAGAACTATGCATTGAAGTTCAGAATGTGGTAGAGATACAAAATTTTAAATGTCATTTTAATCCCAGATGTCCAGTTTAATTCATTGAAAATAACTTTATCAATATATCAATGATGAGATCCATCGAATCAATAAAAGTTAACAATTTAAATATTTACTCAGTAAGAATTTGTTTTAGGAAGCAATTTAAATTCATGTCCATTTAAGGCAATAGAGCTTTAAAAAAGATCCATATAATAATTCAAAGGCACAGCCAGTAAAGGGGGTGTGAGGGATGTCCACTTCAAACTTTTTCGGCAACCGTTATCTCTCCTTTTTCCTCTGCTCCAAATCCCAGACATTCCCCTGATTAACCTTTCAACCCTTCATATATGGCTGTAACAGTGTATAAATACAGAGGAACAGGAGCAGGCCATTCAGCCCTTCAAGCCTGTTCCACCATTCAATTAGATCATGGCTAATCTGTTTTAATATTGTATCCCAAAATATTATATTCTGAAAGAAATCTATCTCATTTGCACTTGAATTTATCAATACTATCTGCTTCCACTGTCTCCCTAGGGAGCCTGTTTCACGTTCACTGAAATAATGGCCCCGATATTAACAGGAAGCTGGGGAGGGTGTGGGGGATTGGCCAACGAACACGGCAAGGCCGGGGCGTGGAGGCCCTGATGACTAGGGCCTCATTACAATATTGTTGGGCTGCCTCCTGCCTGACAGATGGACAGATGGACGGCCTGGCTGGTGGGCGGGAGGCAGGGGAAACTAGTGGCAGGAGGCCGTAGCTGGGGTTCCATGCCGATGGTCATGATCGGGGGTTCGGGTGGGGGGGGAGGCTCGTGATCGGGAGGGGGGTGGGGGAGGCTGGAGATTGGTGATGAGGCGTGGAGCAGAAGGCGCCGGGAAATAATCGGGGGGAGGGGGGTCTTGCCAGGACTGAGTGGGGGTGGGGGGGGTGGTGGTGGTATGTCCGCAATCGGGGGGTGGGGGGGGAAGCCTTGCTCAAGGGAGACCCAAGGCTACCTTGTGAGTTCCAGGGGAGCACTCCTGCTTGTCCTGGTCCAAAAAAAAAGCTGAAAATGAAATACATTTTAAATTTACTTGCTGGGCCTCTTCTGCCCAGGACCCCACTTCCTTCCTGCAGGTGTCCTGCTCGCCTGCTCAAAAGAGTTGGTTAATGTGGGGACATGCTGGGAAGAAAGTGGGGTCTGTGGGGGTAACTGACACTCGTTACTTTAAAGCCTCCTGCCCGGTTTCTACCAGGTGGGACCAGTTAAAATTAGGGCCAATGTTTCCACAGATTCATTTTGAATTCACCCCCCTTTCAACTGCAGGCCACGTACTCTGGTTCCACTGTTGTGGACAAGGTGAAACAGCTTGTCATGATCTACATTATTTAGTCCCTTTAGAATCCTAAAAACAGCCATCATATCCTTTCTCAACCTTCTCTTCTCCACTGAGAACATATCCAATTTACATACTAGCTCCTCATAATCCAATCCCTCCAGCCCTCAGTTATTCTGGTTGCCTTCTGTATCCTACCAATAGCTGCAAGATCCTTCTACCAGAACTGTACACAATAATGTTCTAAGTGCGGTCGCACCAATGATTTATAAAGTGGCCGGATTTCCTCACCATTTCTGCTCAATTTTGACCTTTTTGATAGATCCCAACATCTGCTTTATCTTACTCACTGCCACTAAGCATTGTTCTGATAGCTTCAATTTATTTGTCAATCAGGACATATATTTAATATATTTTATAAAAACTTTGGCTGTTCGCTTTGATATTTCTTGCAAGCTTTTTTTCCATTTTCCCTTTTTGTACTACTCATTACTTTCTTTGTATCTTTTGTTCCTTTTTATAGCTCTCTCAGTCTGCTGGATTTCCACTTTTCCTTATAGTATGAGCCTTTTATTTCCACTTGATACTGTCTCTAACATCACTTGTTGACCATGGTTGGTTAACTACATGAGTGGGGCCTTTGGGGTAGATTTTGACTTTTGGGCTGGTCGTCGAAATTTCGAAATTGGTCGGTGAAGAGGGCCCCCCCACCCCCGCGTCATTTTGAGACCCAGCCTCATTTGAATTCGGCAGGTGAGCTGCAGGGCGCCAAACAGGTGACCCGACGCAGCTGGCCAGTTTGAATACTGGAAAGCGGGCTGGAGCTGTCACCAGCAAGCTGAATTGCAAGGAGGGGGAGGTCACGATCTTGGAGAGTGGAGGTCCCAGGGCGCAGGATCCGACCAGTTCCTTACTAAAATAGCAGTCGGGGTCCTATTTACATCATAGGACTCCGAATTCCATATTAAAAGGGAGCTATCACTTGAATCAGGCGGGCGCTTTGGACACCTGGCGGTAGACCCCTTTTAAAATGGAGCCGGCTGCATCGCTGGTATTAACGAGGTGGTAAGACTCCCAACCCCATTTTGAGGCCATTACCAGCCTGTTAACACTAGGCAAGCGCATTCAAAATTGACCCCTTTGCCTTTCTGGGGTATGTGCTGGTTTTGTATCATACCAAACACTTCTTTGAATGAATGCTTCCCACTGTATGTACGTGGATTTACCCAATTAACAGTTCAGCCCAGTTTACTGTGAACAATTCATCTCTCAACGCTTCAAAATCACACATTTATATATACTTCTTACCGACAGGGAAACCATTTAATTATGCTCCTGAAAATGTTTGTAACTGCAAGTTTCATTCCTGTGACAGAGATGTTATTTGGAACTAGCCGGCCCCAGGCACCCGTGGCCAATTGGAACAACAAGCAGCAGGACAACATGGGCCCGGAATTCGCTGCAAATGGCATTATTGGCACAAACATCATAAGTTAGACCCTTGTGCTCCTTGATCCTCCTGTGGCGAATTCATGCCCCAATATGCTTGAAATATAATTCAAATACGTCGCATTGAGCATAGTGGCGGATCGGGAATGGTGAGGCCAATGTCTGATACACTTCCAAGGTGCCAGAGCCCAACACAGAACGGGACAAAATAGGTTATTTAGCAGCGATGCGTTTAGAGGCAATGGCTCCGATCTGTTAACATGGGGATGGGTCGCAGTCTGTATGGACAGAATGTCTGGGTCAAGTTTCATTTGATTGATGAGTTTGTACTGAAACTATAGTATAGTATAAATATATAAATCAGGGTTAAGAAGGGATTGGGCTGTCTCCCAAACTGCGTGCGATCCCTGGCCATATTTCCTTACTGGTTGCAATCCATGCTTAGTGCACAAGCTCAATAAATAACAATAGAAACATAATATCAGTCGGGGGAAATTTCAGAATATGCCTGGCTGTCAAAAGACTTATTTTATTACTTAATTGAGGTTTAAGATTTCAATGAAGTTCCTCCCTCAGGCAACCTGCTGAGCGATTGAATACTTCATTGATTCTGACCCCTCCAGCGCCATTCTGCAATGGTTGAAGAGGCTGTGGCGATCACAGTGGTGTTAATTCAGCAAACTCTGTATTGCCATTGATTTTAATGGGGGGGGCGGAGCTATGGTAATGAGCTGTTCAACTTTTCCAGCCAGGATCTATGTGGAGAGGCACAAATACCCAGGAAATTATGGCGGGCCGTACGTAATGGCATAAGTCACTCACGCCATAATTTCCTGGAATTTCTGCACCTTAATAATGGCGTACGCTTTAAGATGCGCTGTTACTATGGCGCAATTGCTCAGCAAATTCCGGCCCGTGATATGCTACGTAAAACAGCTCATCTTGAGTTGCTAACGTGGCGCCAGCCTGGCAGGAAGAAAGATTTTTCAAGCTGGAGGCCTAGGAGTTTGGAAAATATTGATCAGGAACTTGATCAACCAGCCTGCTCACAATGCAGCAGTTGATTTGCCACCACGAGGGGGCAGAAAGTCTATGTGCTCACATACAGTGTATATTCCTGCTTACGCACTGCGGTAACTCTCCAGAGCTCAGAGCAGCAGAGAGGGCACATCATTCAGCATAAGGGGTATAATTAACCGCACAATCCATTACAATAGGTTAATTTACACCATCAATTCCCAGTTCTCAAGATGTCGCCAGTGAGGGTCATTTTTCTTCTAATACAGGTTAATCACATTGTGAAATACACTGATAAATCTCAGTGCATTTGGGCTTTAATTTGTAAATGTCTAATACCAAGTTGAGAAACAAACTTAACACCGAACAACTCCTGCAGCACAAATCCATGTCAGTTCGAAACCAAGTCCATCTATGGGGTTGCTTTTCTCACTTTTTCTAGTTGTAATTACAGAGACAGCACATCTGCCCCTGTTAAACAGAATGGGAACTGTTTCCACATGTGACTCTTGTGATGCCCAATGACTAGCAGACAAATCCTTTCATTCTTTGACCGCACTGGCAGAGAGCATTGGGTACAGCTGTGTTTCTGCACAACTTAGCATTCTTTTTTAAAAGAAACAATTGTTATTTGTTGGGTGAACTTTTTTGTGCTCGTTAAGGTGAAGAATGTTGGCAAAACTTCTTCATTTTTCTCACCGAGTGTTAGCACGAAGCCCTGCCAGGTGAGGTATGATTAAATCACTTCTGAGTCGGGCAGAATCATGGCTAAATGTTTCATCCAAGCCCCAGTCTGATTTGGGTTTTCTATAGTCCTCATACCATGTAATTTCCACTTCCTTCACTTTTCTCTCTGTCCTCCTCCATGTCTGTCTTTTTGCCTTTACGTCTGTCTCTCTCTTTTCCATTTCTGTTCATGTATCTCTCTCTCTCACAGCTGCTTTACTTCTTTTCTAATTGTACCCCACTTTCCTGATTGCTTATGTCACCTTGGATGGGGACAGACAGTATTATTGGGGCCCAAGCCATCAGGTGTGTTAAGAAGGAAGCACATCACAACTCAGACGGGTGGCTTAGAGGCAGTGAGTGGCATCAACCCCTGGGATTTGGTGGGAAGGGATACTGGGGCGCTGCTGAAAGCCGGTGGCGGGATGGACTGGAAGTCTCTTAAGAAATAGGAGCAGGAATAGGCCTTAAGACCCCTTGAGCCTGCTCCACCATTCAATCAGATCATGGCTGATCTTCAACCTCAACTCCACTTTTCTGCACCATCCCCGTATCCCTTGATTCCCCTAGAGTCCAAAAATCTATCTCAGCCTTGAATATACTCAACGACTGACCATCCATAGGCCTCTGGGGTAGAGAATTCCAAAGATTCACAACTCTCTGAGTGAAGAAATTACTCCTAATCTCAGTCCTAAATGTACGATCCCTTATCCTGCGACGATGCCCCCTGGATCTAGACTCTCCAGCCAAGGGAAACAAGCTCTCGGCATCTACCCTGTCAAGCCCCCTCAGAATCTTATATGTTTCAATGAGATCACCTCTCATTCTTCTAAACTCCAGAGAGTATAGGCCCATTCGACTCAATCTCTCCTCATAGGACAACCCTCGCATCCCAGGAATCAATCTAATGAACCTTCATTGCACCCCATCTAAGGCAAGTATATCCTTCCTTGATTACTGGGCTCCCATGGGGAGCACTGTCTGTGGGGGTGGGAGAGGCTGGGATGTTGGCACGCTCAGGCTTAGCAGCCCCCGCGTGAGCTTCCTGGTTAAAAAATAGCAGCTGATGGCAGACTGCATTTCTTTCATCATCCTAACCTGTTCCAACAACAATGGAAATCTACTTTTCAATGGATGTTATGAGGTGCTGCTGGATTTACCATCTCACTTTCTGCCTATCGCCTGACAGATAACTGTTGTGGGAAAAAGTGTAAACGAGAGGGAACATTTAATCATGTAGGGGCCTGGTACAAGTACTTCAACACCCGGCTTCTGCTCCCAGCAGCACTGCCTTCCCCCTATAGTTGGGATTGCCTCAGGAATCCATATACCACAGCTCTTGTAGCAAGGAGAGTCCAGTCAGGGAGGCAGGTGTCAGGCCAATGTGTTCAGGAGAGAGCCAGCAGCGTTGTCTGATTTTTTTTTAATTGAAATTCTGTCAGTGTAAATTTTGCTGTAATGATTATCAATTACTGCAAAAATATTATGAACATTTTCTCTGCCTACTGGGAACATAAGGTCCCAGGAATCAGACCACTGTGGTCTGCAGTGAGGGCCAGCTACGCTATCTGCCTGATTCTTTCATTTCCTGCTAGCAGATAAGCTGTTTCTGCCGACCTGTCCTGCAGAGTGCTCTGCTTAATTGAGAGTTGCTCATCGAGCCATTTGAAATTTGCAAGAGGGTCAGATTCGTTCCCTGTGCCAGGGGCTGGACACCCCAGCGGTACAGCATGGATTAGATGCCGACTAATTCTTGCTCTATGTGGTTCCAGCAATGTTTCTCAATGCCACATAGAACAGCACAGGCATGACATTTTCAATTCCCAGATCTGCCATTCTTGTGTTTTTTCTGAATAAGATTGCCAAATTATTACATAGTATTACATGGTATCTACAACACAGAAACAGGCCATTCGACCCAACTGGTCTATGCCGGTGTTTATGCTCCACACGAGCTTGCTCCCACCTTGCTTCATCTCACCCTATCAATATATCCTTCTATTCCTTTCTCCCTCATGTACTTATCTGACTTCCCCTTGAATGCATCCATGCTATTCGCCTCAACTACATTCTAACCACTCTCTGGATAAAGAAGTTACTCCTGAATTCCTTATTGGATTTATTAGTGACTATCTTATATTTATCAACCCTAGTTTTGGACCCCCCACAAGTTTAAACATCTTCTCTACATCTATGCTATCGAACCCTTCATCATTTTAAAGACCTCTATCAGGTCACCCCTCAGCCTTCTCTTTTATAGAGAAAAGAGCACCAGCCTGTTCAATCTTTCCTGATAGTTCTAATCTCTCAGCTCTGGTATCATTCTTGTAAATCTATTTTGCACCTTCTCCAGTACCTCTATCTCTTTTTTAATATGGAGAACAGAACTGAGCACAGTACTCAAATTATGTGTTTTTATTTTTGTAGAAACAACTTAAAACTCTAAGTTATAAGGATTGATTGTTCTTATTGAAAAAGAGAAACTTGAAATGGGAATTAATCTGGGCACCTTTAAAATGCTGAAAGGTTTGGATATAGCTGTTACAATTCATGAGTATGGACAGTTGCCATTGGGCTATGCTTGTGCACAACCTAATTGTCACTTTCAGAGTGACAGTGACAGCTTCCTACAAATATGTCACTGACCCTCCGAGCCACAGATATTGCATGACATTGGAGATTCCAATTGGAGAAATGTGGAGACAAGAACAAAGCAAAAAGAGGTGGAGTTTAACTTGCCGTGGGTTTCCGGCGGGAAATTGCGCTGGCAAGTTAATTTCCCCCGCCCCGTGTCTCGTTAACCACCGGGCCTCATTAACATGTTGCCGGCTGACTTCCCGCCCAGAACTACTTTAGACCAAACACTATCAATTCTTTCCTTCCTCACTTCTGCTGTGTCTCTTCAAATCAGCAGGGAAACATTTCACTGAATGCATTGAGCTGCCTGCCAGGGAGCTACCGCAAGATGTCAATCAGCATGGAGGAGTCCACTACTATCTTGTGTGACGTTCTGGTGCATGGCATCGACACTCGGCAGTCAATCATGGAGCATGTGGTCACCTCAATGGACTCTGAAGCTGGGCCCTACCAGCAGGGTTCTGTGGTATCAGTAATGGCATCTCTCAGGGATGCTCATACTAGGGCCATACAGGTACTGGGTTCAACCATCTCCTCCACATTGAACAGTCTGGAAGGCAGAATTGATAAGGGCCTAAACCGGCTTATGGACGCCCTACGTCTGCCCTCCCACTGATCAGTGGGAGTGCTGAGCCGCAGCCCAGTAGCAGGGACAGTCATGCAGTGAGAATGGAACATGTGGCCATCTCTCAGGATCACAGCATGTGTGCATTCTCATGCCCCTCCTGAACCTATGCCTGTCCTGGTGCCTGAAAGCTGGCTGGGCCAGACTGTCCCAGTTGCTGCAGTCTGTAGCCTGCCCTCTCGGGCCTGAGCTCACTGACCACGAGCATCTCAAGTGCCCTCGACTGAGCCACAGCAGCCGTCCACCTCCCATGCTGCAGCCACTGGGGTGCACCTCATAGAAGGACTACAGTAGATGAGATGGCCACTGGGGGCTCACTCCAGGGTGATACTTACTGTTTGGGCATTTGTGTAAGCCAGTCAAATGAAATCTCAAACACCCACTATATAATACCAACAAGATGTCTCCTCAAATTCTCTACAGTTTTACCTGAGAGCAGCTGAGCACTCTTTTGAACATTGCTGAAGATGGCCACCTCCCAAACTGCACTGCCCATAGTTTATGAGCAGGAGCAGGAACTGGCAGTAACTGCACGGGCAGAGACAGAAATGGCACTGGGGGGTGGGGGTCATAACTACCTCATCTGACACTGATTTACATTTATTAATGAGGCCATTACCTGTTTTTCTGACAGGAGCTCTGCCTGCCTAGATCAAAGTTTGCCCAAAAATCAGGATGGGCGGAAGTTGGCACTTTACGATTTCAGTTCCGTAACCGCCCCGATTTTAGGTGCAAGTTTCTGAAACTCCAATTATTTTTCAAGTTTGGTGCCACATCAGATAAGACACATGTGTTATTTACTGAAAAAAACAAATTTAAATTTACTTCCATTGACAGGGTGTGTCAGCAAGATTCTAACTTTTAAGCGTTTTTCCAACATTATGCTGGAATCCCTCTCGTCGTTCATCTGTTCATACCAAATAAACCCGATCCAGCTTTAGTTTAAATTCTTTTCTTTCTAAAGTGTAAAATAATTCTAGGAAATCAACCAGTGAATTTCCTGCTGCTAGCATATGGTATTCACTACAATTGCACAATAGTTCTTCATCCTGCCAATCTATGACATTCGCTGCCCATTGCTATCAAACATTCTTCATTCTGACAATTTATAGCACTCACTGCTCAGTGGCTTCCTGCTAAATATGATGCCTTCACCCCACCGTTTAAAATAAATGTGGCCTTGACAGCATCGTCCACATCCCAAGTTCAAATAAAAAGACCCTTGTCTGATCATTCACTGTTGAAACATGGTTGTAACCCACTCTTTTACTAGTGCTCATTATGACTATACTCTCCCCATTTGTATCTTGTCTGTAATACTTTACTGGTTTCTGTTGTGATACATTATTACCAACGGGACCTCTTTAAAATGCAGCTCTTAGCTAAATTGAGCTAACAAGGCAGAAATAGTAAGTAGAAATGTATGTGGTGTGGTATTGTAATATGTATCAGCATGCTGAGTATGAATTGTGGGGTTCATGTTTGCTCTTGTGATTTTCCATGTCATGAATTTGCAATCACAGGCAACAGATATGCTGATGTCACCCAGTTGTACCCCTCCACTATCTCTAGGCTGCACAGTCTTGGATGAACCGCAATTTCCTTCAGCTAAACATTGGGAAGACTGAAGCCGTTGCCTTCGGTTCCACCACAAACTCTATACCCTCACCACTGGCTCCATTCCCCTCCCTAGTTGCACTCCCAGGCTGATCCAGACTGTTTGCAACCTCGGCGTCCCATTTGACCCTGAAGTGAGCTTCTGATCCCATATCCTATCCATCACAAAGACCAACCCCCCCCCACCCCACCCCAAATTCCACCTCTGTAACATCCCCCGCCTCAGCCCACCTGATGTTAAAACCCTCATCCAAGCCTTTGTCACTTCCAGACTTGACTATTCCATTTCTCCCTTGGAAGATCTCCCATCCTTCATAAACCTCAGCTCATCCAAAACTCTGCTTCCTGCATACAACATAAATACAAGCTGTCATCGTCTCATTGTCTTTGTTTTAGGCCAGTGAGATTTTTTCTCTCCCGCAAGAAAGGAAGAACATTCAGAGAGCAAGTGAACCCCATGGTATGTTCTGTGCATCTCCCAGAGCCTGGTTATAATGGAGCATAGGGCAGAGGGCTAGAAACGGGTCACTTGCTCACACTCTCACATGAAATATGGTGAATGGTATCTATGTGGGGAAGCATAAAGAGCGAAAGAAAAATATATTTCAAAACAAGTAACAAATATTAGAATTGCTTTATATTACATCAAAGTGACAGATATCACATCAAAGTTAATGTAGAATTACAGATTGAAGCCTGGAGTAATAGGCAGCAAATTACTCCGGGCTTCAAAGCAGATCCAGGAGTATGAAGTATGAGTGATTTATGGATGTTACCTGAACTCTGTGGGAATATTATAGCTTTATATGTAATTTCTGTCATCTGTGATTATTATAAAGTAAAAACAATATTAGTGGCAATTAGAAGGACTGTAGTAAAAATGTGGCTGTGATCATATTCAGTTGAAATCTACACAAAAAGAAATTTGTTGCTCCTGAAAATATTAGAAATCAGTATTGAAGGATTGATTTGTTGCAATTGCTCAGTTCCCCCAGTAGGTGGCATCATATTACCAGCTTAGTTTGAAACGTCCATTAACAGCAAATTACCACTGTTGTAGAGAAAGAAGTCAAAGGGCCAATTCAGTAGGCGTCTTTGCTGGGACAGCTAGTATACACCTCGTACAAAGGGAGCACTAAACTGGGAGAACAAGCCCTGTGACAATGGGCCACAATTCAGCATAGTTCTGTGCTTAGAAAGCTGAAGAGCTTGCGTCCATTCTGTGTGCTGGGCTTATTAAGGCCCCGGATTTGATGAAAAAAAACATTTAACTGAATACCTAACGCAATTCTGTGGTATTGGCTTTTTTTTCTCCTTGCATCCATTCAGAGCAAGGTACTTAAGTCTGAAACTAAAAGCCAAATTGACTTAAACAAAGCCAATTAAATAGGTACGAGGGGCGAGCTGGCTAAGGTAGATTGGGAAATTAGATTAGAAGATATGACGGTAGATAAGCAATGGTGAACATTTAAAGAATATTTCATAATTCTCAACGAATATACATTCCATTGAGAAATAAAAACTCCACAGGAAAAGTGATCCATCCGTGGCCAACTAAATAAGTTAAGGATAGTATTAGATTAAAAGAAGAGGCTTATAATGTTGCGAAGAAGAGTAGTAATCCTGAGGATTGGGAGAGTTTTAGAAACCAGCAAAAGATGACCAAAAAATTGGTAAAAAGGGAAAAGTAGAATATGAGAGTAAACTAGCAAGAAAAATAAAAACAGATTGTAAGAGCTTCTACAAATATGTAAAAAGGAAGAGAGTAGCGAAAGTAAACGTGGGTCCCTTAGAGGCTGAGACAGGAGAAATTATAATGGGGAATCAGGAAATGGCAGATGCGTTAAACAAATATTTTGTATCTGTCTTCACAGTGGAAGACACAAAAAAATAACAGAAGTAATGGGGAACCAAGGGTCTAATGAGAGTGAGGAACTTAAAGAAATTAATATTAGTAAAGAAAAAGTACTGGAGAAATTAATTGGACTAAAAGCCGTCAAATCCCCTGGACCTGATGGCTTACATACTAGGGTTCTAAAAGAAGTGGCTGCAGAAATAGTGGATGCATTGGTCGTGATCTTCCAAAACTCCCTGGATTCTAGAATGGTCCCAGTGGATTGGAAGGTAGCAAATGTAACACCGCTATTCAAGAAAGGAGGGAGAGAGAAAACAGGTAACTATAGGCCAGTTAGCCTGGCATCAGTCTTCGGAAAAATCCTGAAATCCATTATTAAGGACGTAATAACAGGGCACTTGGAAAATCATAATATAATTAGGCAGAGTCAACATGGTTTAATGAAAGGGAAATCATGTTTGACAAATCTGTTAGAGTTTTTTTGAGGATGTAACTAGCAGGGTAGATAAAGGGGAACCAATGGATGTAGTATATTTGGATTTTCAAAAAGCATTTGATAAGGTGCCACACGAAAGGTTGTTACACAAGATAATGTGTCCTTGTACAAGAAACACAAAGAGTTAGTATGCAGGTACAGCAAGCAATTAGAAAGGCAAATGGCACATTGGCTTTTATTGCAAGGGGGTTGGAGTACAGGAGTAAGGAAATCTTACTACAGTTGTACGGGGCATTGGTGAGGCCTCACCTGGAGTACTGTGTACAGTTTTGGTCTCCTTATCTAAGGAAGGATATACTTGCCTAAGAGGTGGTGCAATGAAGATTCACTAGATTAATTCCTGGGATGAGAGGGTTGTCCTATGAGGAGAGATTGAGTAGAATAGGCCTATATTCTCTGAAATTTAGAAGAATGAGAGGTGATCTCATTGAAACATATAAGATTCTGAGAGGGCTTACACGGTGGATGCTGAGAGGCTGTTTCCCCTGGCTGGATATTCTAGGACTAGGGGGCAC
This sequence comes from Heptranchias perlo, assembly GCF_035084215.1. Lineage (NCBI taxonomy): Eukaryota > Metazoa > Chordata > Chondrichthyes > Hexanchiformes > Hexanchidae > Heptranchias > Heptranchias perlo. The sequence continues at coordinate 22,907,158 of NC_090338.1, forward strand.
AGTCTCAGAATAAGGGGTCGGCCATTTAGGATGGAGATGAGGAGAAACTTCTTCACTCAGAGGGTTGTGAATCTTTGGAATTCTCTACCTTAGAGGGCCGTGGATGCTGAGTCGTTGAGTATATTCAAGACTGAGATCGATAGATTTTTGGACTCTAAGAGAATCAAGGAATATGGGGATTGGGTGGGAAAGTGGAGTTGAGGTCGAAGATTAGCCATGATCTGATTGAATGGCAGAGCAGGCTCAAGGGGCCGTATGGCCTACTCCTGCTCCTATTTCTTATCTTCTTATGAGGCTCTATGGGTGAAGACGCACTTAGAACTGCCTTACAATGTTTACAGCGCCTTTTTAGTACAGCGCTGTTTTATTTGATATTTGTTCCATAATAATGATAGTTTCTTTAATTTTACTTTCCAAAACATTTTTGGGGGTTAATTATTTTTTACTCTTTAAGGTAGATTTGTTTTTAAAGCACCCCAAATATAGTACTTCATAATCGAGGTGATACAAGATGAAAGAAAGATGGGAAGATCAGCAGGCCCCAGACTACATCCGCAGACCTTGGCATATCTACCTGGCAATAACCCAAGACAGCTGCTTCACAAGGGCAAGGGCAATCTCCTTCTTCTGTGTGGCAAAATATTTCACATCATAAAATCAGGGTCGCTCACTAAAAGAGACACTTCAGATTAGTAACTATTCTATCCTTGTTAATGCAAAAAGATAACTGCCTCCCTTGAAGATCCCTTGAAAACAGCCATGAGAGATGGTTATTTAACATTATCAAACGTCAAGTTCCTAGTTATAGTGAAAGTCTCTTGTCTCATTAAGGATGCGTCACACTGCAGACAGGATCTGCAGCCTCATCTATCATAGGTCAGTGATTGCTTTGTTGTTATTAATACCATTATTGGCTGCAGTATAATGAATAGGGCTCAAGAGATACTGGGACCTGTCTGCAAAACTAATAAAAAATGACTGCGCCTTCAACCACTATTAAAAGTGATTATCAATGAGCTGGAGGCCATTAATCTTAATCAGTAAAGAACCAAATTCCACTTAAGAATTGTTTGTTGCCTCTTCTGATATTTTCTGCATCCCTGCTTCTCCTCCCTGACTCCAATTCTCAGTGGTGGTCTTGAAGGATGCAAGTGATTCATTTTGGTAGGAAGAATGAGGAGAGGCAATATAAACAAAATGGTACAATTTTAAATGGGGTGCAGGAACAGAGACCTGAGGGTGTATGTACACAAATCTTTGAAGGTGGCAGGACAAGTTGAGAAGGCTATTAAAAAGGCATATGGAATTCTGAGCTTTATTAATAGAGGCAGAGTACAAAAGCAAGGAAGTTATGCTAAACCTTTATAAAACACTGGTCATACCCCAGCTGGAGAATTGTGGCCAATTCTGGGCACCGCACTTTAGGAAGGATGTCAAAGCCTTAGAGAGGATGCAGAGGAGATTTACTAGAATTGTACCAGGGATGAGAGACTTCAGTTATGTGGAGAGACTGGAGAAGCTGGGATTGTTCTCCTTAGAGCAGAGAAGGTTAAGGGGAGATTTAATAGACGTGTTCAAAATCATGATGGGTTTTGATAGAGTAATAAGGAGAAACTGTTTCCAGTGGCAGAATGATCGGTAATGAGAGGACACAGATTTAAGGTGATTGGCAAAAGAGCCAGAGGCGACATGGGGAGAAAAGTGTTTACTCAGCAAGTTGTTATGATCTGGAATGCATTGCCTGAAACGGTGGTGGAAGCGGATTCAATAGAACTTTCAAAAGGGAATTGGATAAATACTTTAAGGGGAAACATTTGCAGGGCTATGGGGAAAGAGCAGGGGATTGGGACTAATTTGGTAGCTCTCTCAGAGAGCCGGCAAGGGCACAATGTGCCAAATTGCCTCCTTCTGTATATCATTCTATGATTCTATAAAGAAAGGTGCTTTTATATGGAGCAGATGCTCTTATATATGCCAATCCTGTTATTCCTTTTGTATAGTCTTGTTCAATTTTTCTGCTCAACAAGGGGAGCGATGTCAGCCGGATCCCATATAGAGATGATAATCCTGGGCATTAATACTGAGAGGAGAATGAAACATGTCCAGTGCATGAGCCACTGCATGCAGGTAGGAGTGGGTAGTGGGGGCGGGGGTTGGTGTGAAAATGATGGCAAGGAGATGGCAAGCGAAGAAAACTGAATGGCAAAAAGAGGGGCAGGAAATGGATGGCAACAAGAAGGAGAAATTATGTCAAGGGCAGGGGAGAGGGAGAATGGATGGCAAGCAGAAGGGTTGGAGGAAAAGGGCCTAATTGATGGCAGTGAGGGCGGGAATAGATTTCAAGGAGAAGGAAAGGAGAAAATCAATGGCAAGGGGAGAAGAGGAGGGCAGAATGGATGGTAGTAAGAAGGAGGGGGGGAAGAATAGATGGCACTGGAAAGGACTGCAGATGTTCCTGCAGCTGCCACTCTCTCTAGGATGCAATACATTGATGAAAGCCCCTCTCTGATAGTGTTGCAAAGGATGGCATTGGACTCTGCAGCCAGCCCTTCCATCTGCCACATATCTTTGGAGAGGGTTTGCAGTTCCTTCACGCGTCTAATGCTCTGCAAAGATTTCTCTTTTTCATGGCAGGATCCCTGAGAGCATCGTCCAAATACTCAGCAGCTGAGGGTTGACATCTCCCACATGTCCACTCAGGAACATCATTGTTTACGTCCAGTACTTCATCCTTTGGCTTCCTTGTGCATTCTGCATTACCATGTGTCAATTCATCATCCAGACTATCTCCATCATCCCAAATGTATTGATCTAGGCTGGTGAGTGCAAGTGACAGTGTGTATGATGGAATGGGCAAATTTCTGTTGGCTGTGCTGAATGTGGAAGGTCCTGGCATCTTCTGTTTCCTCATCCTCTTTCTGTCTTCTTGCTCCTAATTCATAAAAAAAGAATCAGGCATACAATTAGTTTTCTGCTATCCAATTTTGATGTAATGTTCAGCTCATGTAAGGATCTCCTTAGAGTATTTACTTCAAAAAAGAGAAAAATATGTTTTTTGATAACTGAACATAAACACATGTTCAGCACAAACCCACTGTGAAAGCAAACCTTTCTACATCTCCAAATCCTACAGCATTAGCTAAATGAGCGCCCAGGATCTTAATCGCCTCATTCTCCTGCTGGGTTACGACCTAAATGTTAGCTGTTTCTCCTCCTGTTGACATTATCTCATGTTATTAGCTATTTTCTCCTGCATGAAATTTTAAAAATGCCCATTACTGTCAGTCAAACCTTCCCATTCTTTCATTAAACTTGGTTGAAATGTTCTACTGTTTGAGAGATATCATATTCCTATTATGGACTTCTCACAGGGAAGGGGATGCTTTAAAGGGTGTGCATGTATTACACTGTACTCTTGCTATATAACTGAAGGACATCATTGTGAATGAGTAACTACAGTTCAGGTTGTGGCCCTTTGGGTGCTAACTGAATGTTTAGGGTAAATATTGGTTAATTGTCTCAAAGGTAGAAAATAAACATCAATGGGAGCCTGCAGCCAAATCACTTACCTTTGCAGCTTTTATCAGATCATTAAACTTCCTCCATTGGAAGGGGTCCTGTGGGTTAGAGAGATGCCACTGACTGCTAGAGCCACTTTCTTCCACATTATACATACTGCTAAACTGATGGGTTTCTTGCCATCCCACATCCACAATGGGACTGCTCCTCTGCCTAACTGTAGCAAATAGATGTTGAACATCGTTCTCAGTGAAGTTTGCAGCTCTTCTTCTGTTTCCATTGCCTGGTATCATTTCTATTTCCTGCTGTTTGCTGTTTTCCTTTAAGTGTAGTTCAGCTATGAATACAGAAGCTGAGCCCTATCAACTCCTTCCTCCACCCGCTCCCCCCTCCCCCTAAAAAGTTTTCCAGCCCACCACTGGTGGAGCTTACCAATTGCTGGTGGGATCTGTGTCCTTGTCCCATCCAGCAATATTATAATAAGCTGACCCTGGGATTACTGATGGGGTCAACTTTAGGGCTATAGAGTGACTGGAAGTCCCGCCCCACCACACTTCGATGGTACAGCAGGATCATTGGAATTTCAGGCCCTTGCAGTCCAATCTGTCCATGTCAAATTATTTTTCAAGATCCCTGTGGTATGCTCTATGATGGTCCTGGTACTACAGCTTATGTTTAAGGCTGGGGGAAGAGGGTCATCAACTATTTCTGAAGAGGATAGCTTGGGTCTTCGATGGACCATATTTGCAATATGCCTTTGCATTCAAATAAAGGTGATACAGATGGTGGCCTTAAAATGAAAGTATTATGACTGCTTCCTGGGAACTGGGAACCTGCATTATTCAGTGCTGATAATCACTGACCAGTTGCGCATTGATGGGAGTGAAACACCATTCAGTTCACATAGGCAAATAAGGGGTGACATTAACCCAGCAATGTGATTAAACTGGGCAGTGCTGTAATGCTGTTCTTCCTATTCAGTGGGAAAAATAATGATTTAGTTGGCCATGTTGGACAATCCATCGGACACCTGTTTGATATATTTGTGTAAGCAATTTGGTTTATATTGCAAATGTCCCTGGCGGTGGTCTTGAAGGAGCTAGATACATAATGGTGATAACCATGACATCAACGGCAGTGTTGTCCCTGTGGTTAAGGCTGGAAAAGATGGCACAGCTACTTAACTGCTTCCCTGCTAAACCTAAGTCTGTGCAGACAGTTCTCCTCTGATACTGGCATGTAGCTGTGACTAGGTCTGTAAAGACAGGTACTTGGGTAATGGCAGGTGTGGGCAGCGCAGTTCTGGGGTAATCTGATCTCCCTTGCAACCATTATTTGATCTGCTTCATCTTCTATCAAATATAGCAACAGGGAGCACAGAATCCAAACTTTATTATTTTGAAATCAATTGCAATTTAACAGTTTAGAGTAGCCCAGCTTCAGTGAATCTCTTGCATCCAGGCTAGAATGTAACTGGTGTTTAATGTCTAGTTTCAATGTCTAGTCCAAAGCATAATCTCTAGGATTTTGCCATTTTCTCTTCATTTTATTATTTTCAAAGGTCTAATGAGGATCTCACAGGACACTGAAAACCAGATCTGTGAATAATGATGGTCCTGATGTGGGATCTGCATCCAAATTCCGCCAGCTGGAACTTTTGTCCGTAAAAGCTGTCTTGACATATACAGATCGCTTTCTCCCTATTCATTTAAATGGGACTGAGCTCTTGATCAGAGTGAAGGCTTCATCTTATACGCAACCTTTCTCTCCAGTTCCAATCTTGGTGAGAAAACTTGGATCACCTGAGCAATATGTTCAGTCCTCACCAATTTTGCTGTAGTTTTTAGAAATTTTCAGCCATGTGCTTTATAAGACTTCTCATGTAAAACGCATAGCTTAGGATATTTGCTCCCCATGGATCAGCTCTTCAATCAACTGTTAAGATTGGAAAGGTGGCTTCCTGATAAGAACACTTCCAGATTTAAGCAATTTTTGTTTCTTGGCAAATTGAATGTGATAAGAGGAATCAATGGTAATGAATTTTCCACATTGGCTCATCTCAACCATGTTATTATAAAATGGTATTATAGAAAAAAATAAGAATCAGATGGACAAGTTTGGCTGCAAAAGACACAGAGAGAATGAAATTCCCATTTTCCTATTTTTACCAATAAAGTTGGATGCTAAAGAAATGTCCAAATTTCAGACCCAGAGGCATTTAATCCATACAGCAAACCATATTAGCATAGTATTTCCTTTAGCTACCCTCAAGATGCTGTCTTCTCCTCACCATGAGGTCACCTGAAGATTCCTGAAATAATTATCCACACTGGAACCGTTTCTGTGCCCCAACCTAATTTGTAAACTGCAGCAGATACTCAGATCCCAGCTGAACAGTTACAGCCTTACTGACCCATAACAAAAAGCTTTATCATTGTTGGGCAAACGAGTGGCAGAGTGTATTGGTATATTAGCCTTTTAGGCATACAATGATAGGATCTGGATTCAACTCCACACCCGGAGTTTACAATCTCAATCAGGTTGCCAAGGGAGGTGAGGAGCTCTGCCAATGAGCTTCCCCACAGGGCACGAGCACAAGTCAACATGGACTACTCTCACATTTAGCTCCTTACGGACTGTTACAGAATACCATTGCCAGAGGTCTGTGAGTAGATTGCTTGCCCACCCCTCAATTTGTGAATGGCGTATTAACCAAGGGGGAAAAATAACAAAAGGAAAGAAAAGTTCATGTATCTTTATTTGGCAAACTCCTCACACAGGCCTGTAATAAATTGATCAAAAGTCAGTCAAAATTAGTGGCCCGAGCTTTCACTATAGAAAGATACTTCAATTGAGAAGGACAATTATGCGTTCACTGCATATGTATGATGCTAAATCAGGGGTTTTGTCTGAGGGAAGATGAAACATATAAGATAATAAGGCCAGGAGAAGAAGAACTTTTAAGCAGCAACCCAATGCTCCACTTACTCTAATTAGCAAGCGCAGCCCCCACCCACCGACTCTACTTAAGTAACTTCAGTCCTATTTCTTCATCCCCTCCCCATTAAACACTTACTCTATGGCTGACCTAATGATGTGTCCAGCAGTTGCGTAATAAGAATTAAATAAACTCGACTGCAAAATTTTTTTAAATTACTAAATAAGGAATTGAATACTCAATAATAAGGCCATGCTGAATGGTAGCCTGATAGAAGCGTCCAATTAATTTCCTAAAACTAATATGGAAAAAAAAATGAAAGTAATGACACAGTTCAGACAATTTGTTACCTCAGTCTGTAGAATGGGATATTTAATTTGCTGCTAAGTTAAAGCTAGGTAAGTTAAGCATCTTTGGTCTCATGGTCAATTTAATCCTTTCTATTGAAACTATTATTAGGATTGTTATCTAAGAATAACCCAAAATTATATAAAATTCAAAATGCTTAAAGGATGACTTCTCAAAGGATGAGATCATTCACAAGATTCAAGAAGTACTGAAATATCCTAGCTACTAAAATATTGTAGCATTATTTCTTTTTCGTAAACTAAAAAAAATCCTTGTGACTTTGTTAAAGTTCAGAAGAGTTTAAGGTTTTCTTAATGCGGTTCAAAGCTGGTAAAATAACCTCTGCACAGAGTATCAGGCTGCACAACATCAGCAGGGCCTGTCACCCATTAGAGAGAATCCGTCTGTCTGAAGTAATCTTGTACAGTCTTTGTCCTGTACTCTCCCGGATAATCTTTCCAAATGACATTAGTGTTGCATCAGTACCGACAGCTGGAGGATCTGTCTGCTGTAAGTGGTTATGCCATCAGTTCAGGACAGTGTAATAAAATCACACCCAAGGGCAGGCACAAGCACAAATCACATTTCATAAATGTCAACAGATAAATGTCTGATGTACAAAGGCAGCATATATAAAAAGAGGAGCCTTTATCTATCTGCGCTTTGAAAGGGTCTAATCTTAATTAAAATTTAATAGCATGCTGCGCTTTGTTTTTTGCGTAAACAATTAGACTTCCATTAAATAAAGCAAAACAAATTTTGAATTAACACTTTTGAAATAATAATTATTCTCTATAGCTTTTGAAAATGCAACTCCAAAAAACTCTTCAAAGAAACATATCTCTATAACAGGCCCTTCAAAACAAAGAGGAACGATTGTGGAACACGAGCAACCCTCACTCTTCCAGCAACTCTTTCGGTCATTATGTTAGACTCAACACACCATGATTAATATTGCCAAGGTTAGGGACTTTCCAATACTGCATCATAATTACTATAACACATCACTTGGTAGATTGCACATAACAGTTATACTCGCATGAATCACTTAAAAGAGAAGAGGAAAACTCTCTATCACACAAATTAATGAATAGTTTAATTAGTCACAAAGGAAATTATACTATTACATAGAGTAACAGAACTTCCATGGATTGTCCACCTGCCCTCTTAGGGAACAATATGCCTTCACTGAGTGGGACAGCCGCGGTGGGCACCCCCCTCAGACTGTGGTTTAAAGGGCCATTGGGGTCCTGCTGACGTAATAGGACCCTGATTTGCCTACCCTGATCTCGTCAGGCACCTCATCAACTGCCAAAAACAGTGGCGTTAAAATCCCTGTTGAGTGGGAACTGAGCGGGTAAACTCCCCCCATAGACATGTAGAGACACAGCGAAAATGGCACAGTCACACAGGGAACGACTTTAACCCACCCCACCTGATGGGAATGGGCCAGCCGTGCAGTTAAAATCGCTTCTGAAAACTTACCGCTCCGTTCCCGCCTGCCGCCACTTTAACTGGGCTCTTTTCTTTAGGTGGCTGAGGTGCCTGCCTGACTCAGGTGGGTGCCTCATTAATACATGCAAATTGGGGTTCTTTAATGTGATTACTACCTCGATGGCATTTTAAACACCAACTAAACAGAAGAAGAGAAGGCTCTAAAAAGTATGTTACAAACTAATCTCATGGCATTTCTGGTCACATTTGCTGAGAAGCCTGCAGTGGTTCCTTTAACAACCGCTGGTTAGGCCGCTCGATGGCTACGACCAATGGAAAGAGCGCAAATTGGTGCCCATTGGTACCTCAAAATTTCAGAAACCACAACAGCTGTAGGACCCCAATTTGCAATTTACAAATAGGCTCCCAGCTAAAATAGGTTGGTGTCTGGGCCACCTCCTCAAACATGGCAGCAGGTAGATCAGAGGCAGAAATGGGGTTGTAAGTTCTGTGCCATGATTGGGGTCCTAAAATTCCAAAGATAGGGAGTCCTCAAGCAGAGAAAGTATAAGATCCGAAGATCAGATTCCCCCCACCTTCCCTTCAAAGTGTGAGTTTTGGATCACTAGCAGCATATTCACAATCACAGTCACCATATATACCATTATGGATGACAGACTGGGAAGAATCGAAAGATCAAAAAGTACATCCATTTCTGGACAAATAACGGTTTCACTTTATTTCACCATGAGGGGAATGACAATCAATGTACGAGCTACATAGATATCTCACTGACCCAGGGGGTTAAGCAATGTTCAGATATGGATGGAACCTAATTCTCAAGGAGCCCTGCAAGCAAAGCTGGATAGTCTTGAACAGATGGTACAGCTACGCTGGAGAGACTTCTATGATCTTGTGGAGTTACCATGGTCTGCTCTTGGACAGATGAATGGCAACCGTGAATAAATGCTGACCACCAGTAGCAGGGTACTTTACAGGCAAAAGAAAATACTGCGGCTGCTGGAAATCTGAAATAAACTGTTAAATCTCTAACTTCTTCCAGTTCTGATGAAAGGTCATCGACCTGAAACATTAGCTCTGTTTCTCTCTCCACAGATGCTGCCTGACCTGCTGAGTGTTTCCAGCATTTTCTGACTTTACAGGCAGATGTTGGACTTCAGGCCAGCATCTGCACCTGATGTTAAAGAGCATAGTGGGTGTCACGTCTTAAAACAGTAAACTCTCCACAGTGACTAATGAAGGTACCCTAAACCTTGATAATCCATCACAGCGCACCAACAAGACAAATTTATATTGCTCCTAATCCCTTGTTGGAACTGAGTTTCTCCTGCTAACACCAATTCTGAGCTGGACATCTAGGTGACACTAATGCAGGAAACTCCAACACGGCCATTTTAACTGGATCCAGTCCCAACTTAATGTGCCTAATACATTGTTTTGCCAGCAGACACACGAGCCAACATTTCCATATATAATGCTTTGACTGGTTAGAAGCACAGAACCCATTAGTTTTTGGGTGTCATTAAGACTGCTGGAAACAAAATCAACAAAAAGAAGTTCAAGAGAGAGAGCGAGAAAGATAGAATCTAGAAGACGGATGAGATCAGATAGTCTGATGCAAAGAAAACAAAGTTAAGACCTTGTTAGCAGTCCCCTTTCAAGAAATGTTAACTGTGGGACTTCCTAATAAAAACATTTAAAATACTCACAAGAGTTTTAGAACTGTCTTAGCTAACAGATAAATTAATAAGTTGTTGATAGACCATGGATGGAAAGCTTTTAATTGAAAGATTTTTCAGTTAAAAGCTTCTGAATACATCTATCAAGGTTAATTGGATTTTAATTGTGTTATTGGATAGAGGAGCTGATGGATGAATCACTCACACAGAATAAACTAGGGATCAACATATACTCTCCTGATGAACAAATACATTACGTATAATCTTCTGATAACATTGCATTGAATAATCCTAGATAATCTACTGTCAAAGGCTTGGTTTTAATTTATTGTGATGAAGGAGTTGAAGATATGTGTACTACAAAGTAACATGTACCCTCAGCTCTTCCACTACCATTGCTGTTGTCCACATCGTGCCGTCTACCTGTCATAGCGTGGAAACAAAATAACAAACATTTTTTTCCCACTTCAGGTTGGAAAGAACAAATGTTTGTCAATGAAGTTAATGCAATTAACTCAGTTCACAGGTGAACTTTTGTGTTAAATTGGGAGTGTAGTATTTACTGCCCTGTTTGCACCAGCGTGGTGTCCATCATCATTTTGACTGTGGTTCAGACCCAGGCAGTCCAGGTGCTTGCCTGTATTAGGTGGCAGCTTTATTTAAATATTTAAATAGGGATCCAATCATGCAGATAGGACCCCTGCTGCAATTTTTACAGGAAATAGCGGGACAGCCGTTGAATGCAGGACCCACCCAGAGGACTGGGCGGTACAGGAAGCAAGCTGTTTGGAGCAATATTTAAAGGGGTGCTCACATGCATTTTTTTTAGCTCACCGGATCTAACTGGAAGCAAGCCTAGCTTATTCAACAGCACTCTACTTTGCATGAGACAAGTTTTATTGGCTTTTTGGAACCATTTGCAGTCTCCTTCAATTTTTGAGTCATCCTGAGAATGGGAGTGGTTCTTGCAACACCAATCTGGGTGGTGGAGGAAGAAGAACAGGAGTAGCAGCAGAAGCAACAGCTAAGAGATGAATAAGAAAGAATACTGCCAAGCAAAGAGGGGGGTGGGGGGGGGTGGCAATGAAGGCAGGGTCCTCCAAACAGGGTATACAGAAACCAGGTCACTTACCTCAATTTCACCAAGGAACAATGTTTTAAGAGGCTCTGGGTCAGCTGCAAGGCCATCACTGCCGTGTGCCACCAGCTGCAGCCAGACCTGGAGCCTACAATGAAAGGTGGCCATGCGTTGCCTATGACCACCAAGGTAATGAGAGCTATGAACTTTCTTGCCTCCAGGCTGTAGCAGGTACACATCAGCCAGTCAGTCATGTACTCCTGCATTAAGCAGGTAACAGGTGACATCTTCCAAAGGGCCAATACATACATCAAGTTCCCCATGGACAGCAGGAGCCCACGTGAGCGGGTTGTTGGCTTTACAGCTATAGCGGAGATCCTCCAAGTCCAGGGAGTCATGGACTGCACTCATAGCACCATTAGGGCAACTCCCCATGAGCTGGCAGCGGTCATGAACAGGAAGGGGTTTCATTCTCTAAACTTCCAGGTTGTCACTGATGATGCCAAGAGAATAACGCAGGTGTGTGCGCTTTCTGAGGAAGGGGCGATTGTGCAAGGGGTCCCGCAATTGGAAGAAAGGACCAATGAATAGCAAGTACTAGGCAGGTTAGGGAGGCTAAGACATGTGGAGTGGTGAAGTACCAGCAGTTTGGCCAGCACCCTGCAAAGCTGCACAACGAGAACAGATGGATGAAAAGAGAAAAGGACAGAGACCCTGCTGTTCCCGTCCCCAACCGTCCGAGGGAGGCCTGTACCCACAATCTTAAAGGCTTCCTGCTCCATGGAACTGAGCACCTGAATGGAAGCTGTCCCTCCTCCTGCTCGCAGGTATTGTGTGCCAATTGGTCCTGCAGAAAGAAAGGGGCTGCTGAGTCCGTGGTTCCATCAATGGCTTGTGAATTTGTGTGAGGCAAGCTGAGGTGGGCTTGATGAGTGTGACATGCAGCAATCAGTGCGCAGGATGGGGAGGTGTCACAGAGCGGGAAAGTGGCAGGAGGATGACTTATGCAGGCAAATACACAAAGAGTGCAGAGGTTTCCCTGTACAACCAAGTGACACAATATGCTGCACATGCCCGCTGTGAGGGCAACAACAGCTGCTCATTGTGCAGAAGGAAGGCATGCTTAGTTCCCATTGCTAATTAGAGTATGAGCAGGTGCAGAGGGGAATGGGTGTGCTTGGTCTTATATGAGCGGGGTGGTGGGGGGGGAGAGCAAAGTGCTATAGCGAGGCTTAGTGCAGAGAAGGAGACATCACAAGAAGTAGTTCTTACTTTGATCAGGTATATCAGGTAGAATCATAGAATGATACAGCACAGAAGGAGGCCATTCGGTCCATCGTGCCTGTGCTGGATCTTTGAAAGAGCTATCCAATAAGTCCCACTTCCCTGGTCTTTCCCCATTGCCCTGCAAATATTTCCACTTCAAGTATTTATCCAATTCCCTTTTGAAAGTTACTATTGAATCTGCTTCCACCACACTGTCAAACAGTGCACTCCAGATTATAACAACTCGCTGTGTAAAAAAATGTTTCCTCATGTCACCTCTGGCTCTTTTGGCAATTACCTTAAAGATGTGTCCTCTAGTTACCTTCTGCCACTGGAAACAGTTTCTCCCTATTTACTCTATTAAAACCCATCATGATTTTGAGCATCTCTAGCAAATCGCCTCTTAACACTCCCTATTCTAAGGAGAAGAACCCCAGTTTCTCTAGGTCAAAAGCAAAATACTGCCAATGCTGGAAATCTGAAATAAAAACAGAAAATGCTGGAGAAGCTCAGCAAGTGAGGCAGCATCTGTGGAGAACGAAACAGAGTTAACGTTTTAGGTCGAAGACCTTTCTTTCTCCACAGATGCTGCCTGACTTGCTGAGTATTTCCAGCATTTTCAGTTTTTATCCCCGTTTCTCCCATCTCTCCACATAACTGAACTCTTTCATCCCTGGTACAATTCTAGTAAATCTCCTCTACACCCTCTCTAAGGCCTCGACATCCTTCCTAAAGTGTGATGCCCAGAATTGGCCACAATACTCCAGCTGGGGCCAAATCAGTGTTTTATAAAGGTTTAGTATAACTTCCTTGCTTTTGTACTCTGTGCCTCTATTTACAAAGCCAAGGATCCTGTATGCCTTTTTAACAGCCTTCTCAACTTGCCTTGCCACCTTCAAAGACTTGTGTACGTACACCCCCAGGTCCCTCTGTTCCTGCACCCCCCTCTTTAAAATTGTACCATTTAGTTATATTACCTTTCCACCAAAATGAATCACTTCACACTTCTTACATTGAGTTACACTGGCCTGTAAATTGCTCCAAGCGGCACATCAGCAGTCATTGCCGTTCATTCGATTTAAATTCACCCACTAAATTACCACGTTCTTTTTGGTGGTTACTTCCTTGAACTACGAGTTCAAATAACATCAGTGTTCTTTCCCGGGTTGTGTGAGTGATGAAAGGAGCGCTAAGGTCCCTCAGCCAATCAGCTTGAAGCAAGCCATGCCGTGAGAACCAGAAAGTGAAACTCATTGACAAACAGCGCAGACTAAAAACACAGGTGTGTCCGATAAGGTATTATAAAATGACAGAGAGAAAGTGAAATAAAGAGAGGATATGATAAAAAGACTCAGATATAAGAGTCAGAAGGAAAAAGTAAAAAAAAATGTTTTTAAATGTCCCAAAACTATTAAAATCAGGAGTAATGAGACTCCACATTTTAAAGTTATTTTTTAGTGCCATGGAGGTTGTTTGGCAGTCATTACGACTTACTAGGCTGTTAAAACTTAGTTTAGACTTAAAAAATTGAGCATACCTGTTTTGTGGCAATGTTAGTTTCCAGCTGGGCAGGAGAGCAAGTTGGTGGTAGTCCATTGATTCTATTGATTGCAGCCGGCGATGTCCCTTTAAGACGTAACTGACCAATTGCTGGCAAACCAGAAAGAGTTCTAGATTTCTGCGTTTGACTGCGCATGTGTGGTCGCTGGAACTTGCTCTTCGATTTCACCGCAAATAACTGTGAGAGCTGTTGGGCCATTGTTCTATGCCGGCGTTTATGCTCCATATGAGCCTTCTCCTTCCCTACTTCATCTAACCCTATCAGCATGCCCTGCTATTCTTTTCTCCTTCATGTGCTTATCTAGCTACCCCTTAAAGGCATCTATGTTATTTGCCTCAAATACTCCTTGTGGTAGCGTGTTCCACATTCTTACCACTCTTTGGGTAAAGAAGTTTCAATTAAATTCCCTATTGGATTTATTAGTGACTATCTTATATTGATGACCTCTAGTTTTGGACTCCCCCACAAGTGGACTACCTTATCAAACCCTTTCCTTAAAAATCTCTATCAAGTCACCCTTCAGCCTTCTCTTTTCTAGAGAAGAGTGCAGCCTGATTAATCTTTCCTAATAAGTTCTGTTCTGATATCATCCTTGTGAATCTTTTTTGCACCTTCTCCAATGCCTCTATATCCTTTTTATAATATGGAGACCAGATACTCCAAATGTGGTTGAATGATTTTTTTATATATATGTAATAGTGCCTCTGCTATCTCTTCCCTAACTTCTTTTAATATGTGTGGTTACAATCCATCCAGACCATGGGTTTTATTCTCTCTACGTTTGATTAGTTTATCAATTATTTCCCCCTTTTCTATCTTAAATGTCTTTATACCTTTTTTCAACTCCTCTTCTAATGTCATAACTGCCTTGTTAGTCTCCCTGGTAAATACTGAAGCAAAGTAACGATTGAATATTTCTGCCATTTCGCTGTCATTACCTGTGAGTTTTTCTTGTGCATCCCTTAGTGGCCCTATCCCTAAACTGAGTTTTCTTTCGTTATTTATGCATCTGTAGAATACTGTTTCTTTTTATATTCCTTGATAATTTAGTTTCATAGTTCCACTTTGCTTTCCTAATTGCTTTTTTGACATCCTTCCTAATCTCTTCATATCCCCTTTTGTCATCCTCTCCTTTATTGTCTATGTACTTAGATTATGCTTTTTTTTTAGTTTCAATTTTCTCCTTATCTCTTTATTCATCCATGGTGTTTCATTATTGGCTAGTTTGTTCTTGTTTTTTTAGAGAAATATATTTCTCCTGCACTCTATTGATCACCATTTTAAATTTTTCTCATTGCAGTTCCATCTCTTTGAGTTTACCTTCCCTAGTTTCATTCTCATCCCCTCAAAATTAGTTTCTTTTTCCAATCTATTACTTTGGTCTTTGTCTCACTTATGTCTTTCTCAATCATTGCTTTAAACCTTATTATGTTATGATCATTATTGCCTAGATGTTCCTCTATGCTTACTTCTCTTATGTGCTCTGGTTCATTTCACATTACTAGGTCCAGCAGTTGGGTCTCTTGTTGGGTTTCTCACATACTGGGTGAGAAAGGAATCCTGTATACACTGTAAAAACTCCATTCCCCTTTCCCCTTTCCCTACCTCTTCTTGCCAGTTTATTTGGGGATAGTTGAAATCTCCCATGATTATTATTTGATGTTTTTTACTCATTTCACAGATTTGCCGACATATTACTTCCTCCCCTTCCACTATTGGATGGTTTGTAGAATATGCCTATTAATGTGATCCATCCCTTCTTATCCTTCATCTCAATCCATATGGATTCTGTTTCTGTCTTAATTTTACTTATGTCCCTTTTTTCTATTGCCATTATGTTGTCTCTAATTAGTACAGCTACCCCACCCCCCACCTTCTTCTTTCCTAATCCTTTCTAAATATGTTATATCCTGCAATATTTAACTGCCAGTCCTGCTCTTTATGTAGCCATGTTTCAGTTATCCCTACTACACCTGACTCCTCGCTATGAATTATTGCCTTCAGTTCCCCCATTTTGTTTTGGATACTGTGCACATTGCTGTATAGGCAATTTAATTTGTTTTTAATAATTGTTCCCCTCATTTTATTTTTAAAAGTTATTTTGTACTCATGTTCTATAACTATATTTGTTCCCTGACTGTAAATGTTACCCTTGTTCCTTGCCTTGGCCTGACCTTTACTCTCATCTACTATTTCTTTTATTTTCAGATTTATGTTATTTTCACAAGACCCCTCTCCCCATCTTATTGTTTAGAGTCCTATCGACAGCCCTATTCATCCTTTCCGCGAGGCCACATTCTGGTTCAGGTGGAGACCGTCCCAGCTCCTTCCTGTCCCAGAACTGGTGCCAGTGTCCCATGAAATGGAACCCCTCCTTCCCACACCAGTCTTTCAGCCACGCATTCACCATCCTGATCTGCCTAGCCCTATGCCAATTAGCACGTGGCTCGGGTAGTAATCCTGAGATTACCACCTGTGAGGTTCCATTTTTCTAATATTCCCTTAGCAGGATTTCCACCCTTTTCTTCCCTATGTCATTGGTCCCAACATGAACCATGAGGCCTGGACTAAAATCCAGAGTCATGAGTTCAAATCCCGCCACGGCAGCTGGCGAATTTAAATTTAATTAATTAAATTCAATTAATTAAATAAAAATCTGGAATTAAAATACTAGTATCAGTAATGATGGCCATGAAACTACCGGATTGTCGTAAAAACCCATCTGGTTCACTAATGTCCTTTAGGGAAGGAAGCCTGCCGCCCTTACCCGGTCTGGCCTATATGTGACTCCAGACCCACAGCAATGTGGTTGATTCTTAATTGCCCTCTGAAATGGCCTAGCAAGCCACTCAGTTGTAAAATCTCACTACGAAAAGTCATAACAGGAATAAAACCGGACGGACCACCCGGCATCGGACCACTAGGCACCGGACACGACAACGGCAAAACACCAAGCCCAGTAGACCCTGCAAGGTCCTCCTTACTAACATCTGGGGACTTGTGCAAAAATTGGGAGAGCTGTCCCACAGACGAGTTAAGCAACAGCCTGACATAGCTATACTCACAGAATCATATCTTTCAGCCAACGTCCCAAAATCTTCCATCACCATCCCTGGGTATGTCCTGTCCCACCGGCAGGACAGACCCACCAGAGGTGGCGGTACAGTGATATACAGTCAGGAGGGAGTGGCCCTGGGAGTCCTCAACATTGACTCTGGACCCCATGAAATCTCATGGCATCAGGTCAAACATGGGCAAGGAAACCTCCTGCTGATTACCACCTACCGTCCTCCCTCAGCTGATGAATCAGTCCTCCTCCATGTTGAGCACCACTTGGAGGAAGCACTGAGGATAGCAAGGGCACAAAATGTACTCTGGGTGGGGGACTTCAATGTCCATCACCAAGAGTGGCTCGGTAGCACCACTACTGACCGAGCTGGCCGAGTCCTGAAGGACATAGATGCTAGACTGGGCCTGCGGCAGGTGGTGAGCGAACCAACACGAGGGAAAAACTTACTTGACCTCGTCCTCACCAATCTACCTGTCGCAAATGCATCTGTCCATGACAGTATTGGTAGGAGTGACCACCGCACAGTCCTCGTGGAGATGAAATCCCGTCTTCGCACTGAGGACACCATCCAACGTGTTGTGTGGCACTACCACCGTGCTAAATGGGATAGATTCAGAACAGATCCAGCAGCTCAAAACTGGGCATCCATGAGGCGCTGTGGGCCATCAGCAGCAGCAGAATTGTATTCCAGCACAATCTGTAACCTCATGGCCCGGCATATTCCTCACTCTACCATTACCAACAAGCCAGGGGATCAACCCTGGTTCAATGAGGAGTGTAGAAGAGCATGCCAGGTAGCAGCACCAGGCGTACCTAAAAATGAGGTGCCAACCTGGTGAAGCTACAACTCAGGACGACATGCATGCTAAACAGCGGAAGCAACATGCTATAGGCAGAGCTAAGCGATTCCACAACCAACGGATCAGATCAAAGCTCTGCAGTCTTGCCACATCCTGTCGTGAATGGTGGTGGACAATTAAACAACTAACGGGAGGAGGAGGCTCTGCAAACATCCCCATTCTCAATGATGGCGGAGTCCAGCACGTGAGTGCAAAAGACAAGGCTGAAGCGTTTGCAACCATCTTCAGCCAGAAGTGCCGAGTGGATAATCCATCTCAGCCTCCTCCCGATATCCCCACCATCACGGAAGCCAGTCTTCGGCCAATTCGATTCACTCCACGTGATATCAAGAAACGGCTGAGTGCACTGGATACAGCAAAGGCTATGGGCCCCGACAACATCCCAGCTGTAGTGCTGAAGACTTGTGCTCCAGAACTAGCTGCGCCACTAGCCAAGCTGTTCCAGCACAGCTACAACACTGGCATCCACCCGACAATGTGGAAAATTGCCCAGGTATGTCCTGTCCACAAAAAGCAGGACAAATCCAATCCGGCCAATTACCGCCCCATCAGTCGACTCTCAATCATCAGCAAAGTGATGGAAGGTGTCGTCGACAGTGCTATCAAGCGGCACTTACTCACCAATAACCTGCTCACCGATGCTCAGTTTGGGTTCCGCCAGGACCACTTGGCTCCAGACCTCATTACAGCCTTGGTCCAAACATGGACAAAAGAGCTGAATTCCAGAGGTGAGGTGAGAGTGACTGCCCTTGACATCAAGGCAGCATTTAACCGAGTGTGGCACCAAGGAGCCCTAGTAAAATTGAAGTCAATGGGAATCAGGGGGAAAACTCTCCATTGGCTGGAGTCATACCTAGCACAAAGGAAGATGGTAGTGGTTGTTGGAGGCCAAGCATCTCACCCCCAGGGCATTGCTGCAGGAGTTCCTCAGGGCAGTGTCCTAGGCCCAACCATCTTCAGCTGCTTCATCAATGACCTTCCCTCCATCATAAGGTCAGAAATGGGGATGTTCGCTGATGACTGCACAGTGTTCAGTTCCATTCGCAACCCCTCAGATAATGAAGCAGTCCGAGCCCGCATGCAGCAAGACCTGGACAACATCCAGGCTTGGGCTGATAAGTGGCAAGTAACATTCGCGCCAGATAAGTGCCAGGCAATGACCATCTCCAACAAGAGAGAGTCTAACCACCTCCCCTTGACATTCAACGGCATTACCATCGCCGAATCCCCCACCATCAACATCCTGGGGGTCACCATTGACCAGAAACTTAACTGGACCAGCCATATAAATACTGTGGCTACGAGAGCAGGTCAGAGGCTGGGTATTCTGCGGCGAGTGACTCACCTCCTGACTCCCCAAAGCCTTTCCACCATCTACAAGGCACAAGTCAGGAGTGTGATGGAATACTCTCCACTTGCCTGGATGAGTGCAGCTCCAACAACACTCAAGAAGCTCGACACCATCCAAGATAAAGCAGCCCGCTTGATTGGCACCCCATCCACCACCCTAAACATTCACTCCCTTCACCACCGGCGCACTGTGGCTGCAGTGTGCACCATCCACAGGATGCACTGCAGCAACTCGCCAAGGCTTCTTCGACAGCACCTCCCAAACCCGCGACCTCTACCACCTAGAAGGACAAGGGCAGCAGGCGCATGGGAACAACACCACCTGCACCTTCCCCTCCAAGTCACACACCATCCCGACTTGGAAATATATCGCCGTTCCTTCATTGTCGCTGGGTCAAAATCCTGGAACTCCCTTCCTAACAGCACTGTGGGAGAACCGTCACCACACGGACTGCAGCGGTTCAAGAAGGCGGCTCACCACCACCTTCTCAAGGGCAATTAGGGATGGGCAATAAATGCCGGCCTTGCCAGCGACGCCCACATCCCGTGAACGAATAAAAAAAATTTTTAAAAACTGGATCCTCCTTCTCCTTTTTCAAATTCCTCTCCAGTTGCCCTAAGATATCCTTTACCTTTGCACAGGTAGGCAACACACCCTCCTGGACTCTCGGTTGCAACAGCAGAGGACACTATCTATCCCTCTAATTATCAAATCCCATATGATTACAACCTTTCTATTCTGCTCTTCCTCCCTCCTTGGACTGCCTCTTGTTCCACAGTGCCATGGTTAGCATTCTGACTGTCCAACCCGCAGCCTGCATCCTTATCCTCACACAGGTATCAAGTACATTCTACCTGTTGGACAGGGCCAGTGTCAGCGAGACCTCCTTCTCTATCTCCCCTTGGTTCCCCTTACCCTGCTGACTAACAGTCACACACTCCCCTTCCTGCACCTGTGCTTTCCTCTGAGGTGTTACTGTACTCTGGTGAAAATTATCCAAAAATTCCTCCCCCTTCCTCACGTGTCGGAGGTTCTCTAACTCACACTCCAGCTCAAAGACTCTGAGCCAGAGTGCCTCAAGCCAGAGACATTTACTGCAGATGTGGCAATCTGGAGCAGTCTTGCTGTTCACAAACTCCCACACATTACAGTCCCAACACATAGCCTGCACTGCCATTTCTAGTTTCTTTTATTTATTTATTAGTATTAATTTAGTTCTAGATATAATTCATTTATTTGAGATCTAGATTATATTTAGTAGATGGATTTAGCTTGATGTAAGATTAATTTGTAGCTAATTAGTTTTGTTTTTTGTTTATTAACTTCTTTATTTTATTATTTCCTTAACTCCTATTATTTATATATACCAGATAATGAAATTTGGAACCCTTTAATGTTAGTATCCTCTATTTAGTTAATTTAATTTTATCCCATTAGATCTGATTAATTAATTAAACTCTTAGCTTAAGTATATAATAAATTAAACACTTAGCTATAATTCCTTGGGCTTCACCGCTTCTCCATCTGCTCTGACGTCACTTTTTCAGGTTCTTCCCTGCTTTTGCTTTACAGTGCTCCTCTCAGCCGCTTCACCATCTGCCACGTGTATGCCCATTTCACCAGTCTGTGTATGTTCTCCTGAAACCTGTTACTATCCTCCTCACTGTTCACTTTAGAAGTTTCCCAGTTTTGTGTCATCTGCAATCTTTGAAATTATATCCTGTATACCCAAGTCCAGGTCATTGGTATATACCAAAAAGAGCAGTGGTCCCAACACCAACGCCTGGGGGACATCACTGTATACTTCCCTCCAGTCTGAAAAACAACCATTCACTACTCTCTGCTTTCTGTCCCTTAGCCAATTTCGTATCCACGCAGCAACTGCCCCTTTAATCCCTGGGCTTCAACTTTGCTAACAAGTCTATTACGTGATACTTTATCAAACATCTTTTGAAAGTTCATATACACAACATCAACTGCACTACCCTCATGAACCCTCTTCATTATTTCCTCAAAGAATTCAATCAAGTTAGTCAAACACAATTTGCCTTTAACAAATCTGTGCTGGCTTTCATTTATCGACCCATATTTTTCCAAGTGCCAATTGATTAACGTAACTAAAAGTTTCCCCACCACCAACATCATTAAACTTTTTCAGTATTGCAACTATCTCAGTCATGGGTCACTGGTATCACTCTTGCCTCTGAATCAGAAGGTTATGGGTTCATAGTCCCACTCCAGGGACTTGAGCACAAAATCTAGGCTGACACTCCAATGCAGTACTGAGGGAGTGCAGCACTGTTAGAGCTGCTGTCTTTTCAATGAATCATTAAACCGAGGTCCTGTCTTCCTTTTCAGGTAGTAGTAAAAGATCCCATGGCACTACTTCAAAAAAGAGAAGGCGAGTTCTTTCCAGTGTCCTGGCCAATATTTATCCCTCAACCAACATCGCTAAAAAAAAGCTCAACTGGTCATTATCACATTGCTGTTTGTGGGAAACTTGCTGTGCGCAAATTGGCTGCTGCGTTTCCTACATTACAACAATAACTATACTTCAAAATTACTTCATTGGCTGTAAAGCACTTTGAGACATCTTGAGGTCATGAAAGCTGCTGTAGAAATGCAAGTCTTTCTTCTTTCTTTAAATCCAAGGGTTGAGGCTGCCTGCGTTTACTTGCACAGAGATCTCTGTCTTGGCCTGCTGCAGTATCTGCCATGGGTCTCTAGTCCTGCTGGAGGGGAAGAGGATGGCCCTGCCCACCTTCAATTGATCCAACAACATCTCCATGCCAGTGTCCGAAAGTCTTGGTTCCCTTGCCTGTGCCATAGCGCAGTTTCACCTCTCAATGTGCAAAATAGAAAACCACTTCTTTGCTTTAGGACATTGTTTCTCGTGTTAGGAGATGTGACCTCTCTTTGTATTGACGTTGGGCTCGCTCAAAAGTTCACTCCCCTCATTGGTGAGCTGCCCATTTATGCCGGAAAACTCGTGGGGAGCTCACCTGTGGTAGGCCTAAAGAGACCTGATCATCAAAATGGTTTGGGCCTCTCACCCATTTCATTGAGCAGATTTCCCTGCCCGATTCAGAGCCCAAAGTTATAATCCACCCAACTGCCTTGTAGCTCACTGCTAGCTATCTATTATGTCTATTAAGGCCCATCAGTGGGTGAAAAGTATCATTGACTCTTAGGATGCATTTGCATTACAACTGTAGCAACAACAACAACTTGCACCTTTAACGTAGTAAAAAGCACTGGTGAGAAGCAGTTTGCTTTGAATTGATACCATAGTTATAATATTAATGCAGCCTAAATCTGGAGTCGAGGCCCAACCTGACACTGGAGTGAGGGCAAAGTGACTCCCTGGGGAAGGCAATCTCACTCTGTTTTGATACGGAGTAAGTTCAAGCCTTGACACCTAACTTTACACTCCACAAGTTTAAAGTCAGTATGAAGCTAAAACCGCTCTCACCAACATTAAACTTGTAATGTGAATGCACCTCAAGAACATAGGAGGGAGAAAATGTCCTATTTAATGTGAGAACAATAGTTGGCTTCATCTAGGAGAAAAACTCCACAATCTCTAAATCCAAACTTCAAAATTATTTTAATGTCTATTAAATCATTTATAATTTTTTTTTAAAAACCTATACATCTTAGACGAAGCTCCAGTGAAAGGCTAGAATTTTTCAGTGCAATTACTGAGATATATCAAAATATCGCAAAAGACATATAGAAATCAATTTATTTTCCTTTGTATGGTAAAAACTCATTCATGCAGGAAAATGCTCTTGGAATAGTTCCTCAGATATTCTGAATAAATAGAGAGCCTAACCTAGAATGCTTCATTTTTACATACTGCTGGATTCTGACATTAGCAAATAGCTGAGAGTGAAAGGAGCATTATTTAATTCTGCAGTCCTGATGTCAAGGGCGAAGGGAGGGCAGTGAAATAAGAATAGGCTTCAGATAACGTTCTTTGGTATTGGTGTAATTAAAAATGTTATTACCTTGCATATGACTGTAAAAACCAAACAGATTTCTAAATTCATGTCTCCATAAAGCCCGCACTTCTGGAAAGGGCCATCTGCAGTAATGACATGAATAAATTGGAAGCCATTCTTTAACATGTTTCTTCCTAGATTTCTTTCATCTTCATTGCCTTTGAATAACTGTATTTCTATCACAACAGAATTAAGTTTTTCCCATTAGATACTGTACTATTTTATTTATACTGTGACTGGAGGGATGACAAACCGTTAAGTATATTTTTGTTATGTAGCGTTCTCCAATTTGCATAAAGATCTCAGCCATGCCTTTCAAACAAGGCCATGGCATTTCTGTCAGTAAAATTCTTCAAACCGATATCAGAACAATTCAACTGTGAGCCTGTGAGGTTTCTCTACAACAACCATTGTAGAGGGTTGTCCTATGAGGAGAGATTGAGTAGAATGGGTTTATATTCTCTGGAGTTTAGAAGAATGAGAGGTGATCTCATTGAAACGTATAAAATTCTTAGAGGGCTTGACAGGGTAGATGCTGAGAGGCTGTTTCCCCTGGTTGGAGAGTCTGGAACTACATGTCATAGTCTCAAGATAAAGGGTCAGCCATTTAGGACCGGGATGAGAAAAAATGTCTTCACTCAGAGGGTTGTGAATCTTTAGAATTCTCTACTCCAGAGGGCTGTGGACGCTCAGTCATTGAGTATATACTGTGTACAGTTCTGGTCACCCTATTATAGAAAGGATATTATTAAACTAGAAAGAGTGCAGAAAAGATTTACTAGGATGCTACCGGGACTTGATGGTTTGACTTATAGGGAGAGGTTGGATAGACTGAGACTTTTTTCCCTGGAGAGTAGGAGGTTTAGGGGTGATCTTATAGAAGTCTATAAAATAATGAGGGGCATAGATAAGGTAGAGAGTCAAAATCTTTTCCCAAAGGTAGGGGAGTCTATAACGAGGGGACATAGATTTAAGGTGAGAGGGGAGAGATACAAAAGGGTCCAGAGGGGCAATTTTTTCACTCAAAGGGTGGTGAGTGTCTGGAACGAGCTGCCAGAGGCAGTAGTGGAGGCAGGTACAATTTTGTCTTTTAAAAAGCATTTGGACAGTTACATGGGTAAGATGGGTATAGAGGGATATGGGCCAAGTGCAGGCAATTGGGACTAGCTTGGTGGTATAAACTGGGCGACATGGACATGTTGGGCCAAAGGGCCTGTTTCCATGTTGTAAACTTCTATGATTCTATATTCAAGTCTGAGATCGATAGATTTTTGGACATTAAGGGAATCAAGGGTAATGGGGAAAGGGCGGGAAAGTGGAGTTGAGGTAGAAGATCAGCCATGATCTGATTGAATGGCAGAGCAGGCTCGAGGGGCCGTATGGCCTAGTCCTGCTCCTATTTCTTATGTTCTTAACAACGCCGATCTCCATCCTTATCTCATTCCCACCTTTGTTATCCCCAAGCTCAACTTCTGCAATTCTTTTCTCAACAGCTGCATCCTACATAATCTCCAATTCATCCAGCAGTCCCATTTTGTCCTGCATTAAGTCCTGCTCATCTATCACCCTTGTCCTCATCAACCTCCACTGGCTTCCAATCTCCCATTGAATCCTAGTTTACAAATGCCTTCAAGGTCTCACCCTACCCTACCAATTCAATTTTCTCCACCTCTATGTTTCACCATACTGTTTCCATTCTTTTAACTCTAGCTTGCCCACGTATCACCCTGTCGCGCCCACCACCCCCCCCACCCCAACCCCCCACTCCACACTCTATGGCAGAGCCTTCAGACACCTATGCCCTACAATCTGGAACTCTCTCCCTAAAATCCTGTGCCTTTCTATTTCAATCCATACCTTCAAAAGTCTCATAAAAGCATATCCCTTCAATCATACCTTCAGTCACCTCCATAACTCTTCTCTTACTATGGTTGAGTGTCGATTTCTCCTCTCTTAAGTGCCTTGGATGTCTCATATGTTAAAGGCACTGTATGAATGGGAGTTGTTATTATCCACCAATGTCTGCCTAACTCTGGCTGTAATACCCAACATCCTCTGATGTCAATCCCTCACAAGAATTAGACAGAAGACCATAATCCCCTCTTTTCAGGAACTCAACCTCAGACGAAAAAACAGTTTGAAAAGCTGTCCGATCCAGGGTCACTTCAGGTTGATAGGGATGCACAGGTTTTAAAAAGGGAGGAAGAAGAACAATGGCTGTAACTTTTATTTCAGCATCGTGGCAGTCAAACTAATTGAAGCTATGAAGGGATTGTGATGTGTCCTTGGGGATCCATCTTATTCCCTGGCAAAAATTAGCAAAACACGAACAGTTGCTCTAAATAGATTTTATAAACATGAGCACTTGGCGGAAATACAGCTTTTCCTGGGCAACACGTTTGGGTTTAATATAGGCCGGGAATATCCTTGGAATGTCCCTTACTCCACCACCATGTCTTTATCGGCAGGTAATCGTGGTTTCTGCCAAACCTCTCGTGAAGTTATGGCGGTGAAGCATGAGCAGCCCCATAGTGTTTGTAATCAAATTGATATGAAATTTTAGAACAACAGTTTTTCAAAGATTTTATTTAAATTAAGACTGGTTAATTGCTATAGCCTGAAGGATCTATTACTTATAATTCTGTTGTTTGTGAGTGAGAGTTTTAGTTATTTCATCTCATTCTTTCCTATATAAGACGACATCTTCAAGAAAATAATGTGTGATTTTACCCATTGTAGATGTTACATGTGGATTTCCTTAAGTATTTTAATCAGATTGCAGGATTGTATTAAATTTAAAAACCTAAAGGGGCTAAAATTGATCTTGGACAGTAACACAAAGCAAATCGGCCGCCCGCTTTACACTCCGCTCAATCTTCTTGAAACTGGGTGAAGTGTTAAAGCGGCTGCTAATTTGTTATTCCCCGTTCTACGCTTCCAACCCAAGTCGAATTTCACCCCCTCAAAATCCTTAGGTTCTGGCAGCGATGGAAAAACATGTTTTGGCAAGATTTTTCCTGAAGGAAAAGAATGTCACTTCTAGGGTATTAAAACATCTTTGAACTTTTTCTACTCGGTATCAGCATAAAGTGTTCCCAGCTCAGGTGTAGTACAGACTGAATGTGGACATGGATCACTCTACTTTGTCCTTGTAGTGTGCCCTAAACCCAACATTAGGATAATAGTCCCTACTACAGCACTGCAACATTTTCCACACTAGCCATGCTCTCTGAGTGAGATTGTCAGTTTAATGTAATTTAGTACAAGATTACAAATAGTTTTACTCTGCAAACTCAAACCCATTAGAAACTGAACAGTATTCTAATCAACTATACCAGCCAGTTTGCTCCCAAGGCAGTTTTCTTTTTAAAAAAAAGGTCCAGACATGTTTTATTGTTTTATAAAGTATCTCTTTGCAAAAGGTCAAGGATGATAACTGGAGAGTTAAGAGCTAGGCAGCCCAAAATCCCTGTTGAAGGGATGGGTTTTTCGGAGACTTTTGAAGGAGGGGAGAGATTGCAAAGCAAAATGGTTTTGGAATAAAGTTGCAAAGAGCAGGTCATTGTGACCGGAAGATCAGTTGCTGATGCTGGAGTGGAGGGAGCAAGGAACAAATAGTAATTCAGTGTTGGAGGAGCGGAGAGCGAGGGCTGTGATATAATGCTAAAGGAGACCATTCAGATGGTAGGTGAAGGATGGTATCATGGAGGGATTTATAGATGAAGATTTTGAAGTTGCTGTGATGAGGGATAGGGAACCATCAGAGCATGACAAAGGTTAGGATGATAGATATATGGGACTTTGTGCAAGAGAGGACTCAAGCGATGTACTTCTGGACTAATTAGAGTTTGTGAAGGGTAGAAAAGGGGAGGCTGGGAAGGACAGCACTGGAGAATTCACTTAATAGGACCAATAATCTGATCCTGCACAGATCAGAGTCATGAAAATTGCCTTTCAGCTGATAGTTAAGGATCTTGTATATGAGCAGTCTCAATCTAATTTTCCCATGGGAATTAACTTAGAGTACAAAGATATTCTTAAAGGAGACACAGGTGAAATCAATTTGGCAGTCTTTCTGTCAAACAGCTGTTCAATGTCCTTGTTGTCAGGATGGAGGTGTATGCCATTGTTATATTATGCTTTGCATTTAACTAACCATTTCCTAAGGGATTTTTCCTGAAAATATGAGTCATAGTTATATCCAATGCCTGATAAATGTTATTTTTTACTGATATATTGGAGTTTTCATTTCTGGTATGAAAGGAATTTGAACCAAATTGAACTTAATATAAGCAATTTTGGCTTGACCTTTTCCTTTAAAAATATAGTGGCAGCCACTAAATGTCTGGGCCAACTTACTATTATTCTTTTATTTGGTCACTTTCCTTATTGTCATTTTTGGAAGAATGGCAAAAATTTGGATGAATGACAGCTCTGAAATGTGCTGCCTGAAAGGGTGATGGAAGCAGATTCAATAGTAACTTTCAAAAGGGAATTAGATATATATGTGAAAAGGAGAACATTTGCAGGGCTATGGGGAGAGAGCAGGGTGGGAGTGGGACTAATTGGATAGGAACATAGGAACAGGAGTAGGCCATTCAGCCCCTTGTGCCTGCTCCGCCATTTGATAAGATCATGGCTGATCTGTGATCTAACTCCATATACCAGCCTTTGGCCCATATCCCTCAATATCTTTGGTTGCCAAAAAGCTATCTATCTCAGATTTAAATTTAGCAATTGAGCTAGTATCAATTGCCATTTGCGGAAGAGAGTTCCAAACTTCTACCACCCTTTGTGTGCAGAAATGTTTTCTAATCTCGCCCCTGAAAGGTCTGGCTCTAATTTTTAGACTGTGCCCCCTACTCCTAAAATCCCCAACCAGCGGAAATAGTTTCTCTCTATCCACCCTATCTGTTCCCCTTAATATCTTATAAACTTCGATCAGATCACCCCTTAACCTTCGAAACTCTAGAGAATACAATCCCAATTTGTGTAATCTCTCCTCATAACTTAACCCTTGAAGTCCGGGTATCATTCTAGTAAACCTACGCTGCACTCCCTCCAAGGCCAATATGTCCTTCCGAAGGTGCGGTGCCCAGAACTGCTCACAGTACTCCAGGTGCGGTCTAACCAGGATAGCTCTTTCAAACAGCTGGCACAGGCACGATGGGCCAAATGGCCTCCTTCAGTGCTGTATTGTTCTATAATTCTATGATTACTGATGATGACCCAAGCCACAGCAACATAGTACACTTCTGTTTTTTTTTCCTCTGTTATTTACCTGATCCAGTACTTATTATTAGTTTAGTTGGAAAGACAGCAATTTGCTTCTTGGTGACATAACATGCAACAATTTACTATGACACTAGCAGGAATATGGCTTTCATCCTTGTCAATATAAGAGTCTGCATCCATTGTACCTGGTGGAGTTAATGAACTGATTGATTTTTGGTAGGTATGTGATCTCTGGAGGTGCAATCATATTCCATGGCACTACGTTGCAGAAGATTCTGGGGTTTCTTCAGATTATTCACCAAAGTTCTAGCAGATGATCAGGAGAACCCCACGGAAATTCAACCCCTGTTGCTTCATTTCCACATCTGCTGCATGAACATTCAGCTAGAGTAAGTGGTCTGATCAGCTTAATGATGAACAATGAGCTGACAATA
Organism: Heptranchias perlo; assembly: GCF_035084215.1. Classification (NCBI taxonomy): domain Eukaryota; kingdom Metazoa; phylum Chordata; class Chondrichthyes; order Hexanchiformes; family Hexanchidae; genus Heptranchias; species Heptranchias perlo. Next base: position 22,935,956 of record NC_090338.1, read on the forward strand.
ATAGGATATTTGCAAGGCATATCAATTCAAATCATTGTTGATTCCAAGTGTTTATATTATTGATGAATCCAGTTACATTTTGATGCTTGTCGACGTAAGCATGTAAAAAAGACAGATTCATTCCACAGGTTCATTTTTGCGCTGTTTAGTCCATCAAAGTGTGATGATTTACTGTATCTTGCAAAATGATCAATTTAAACTACCTTAGCATCATCATAGTCTGCATGTTTTCCAGTAGCCGGCAGCACGTTACATATATCTTGCAAATATTGTCCTCCATAATGCAAAAGTAAAGCTCTCTTTAGCATAGCATTGGTAATATCAAAATCTGTCACGGCACTTTTGAACCATTTCATCCATTTCTCCCACCTTGAAGTGATTGAAGTCAGGTTCAATGGGGTATATAAGGCCATATTACCAGTACAGTTGTACTGTTATATTCATGAAAATAGATACATGGGATTTACTGGATCTACAGTTATTGACTCATTCAAGGCATACATGGGCCGACAACTAAATGAAACCTGTATACCATACAGGATGTAATTAATCATATGCATACCTCTTGAACACATCTCAAAGTACTCCTAAATTATCTACAAACCTCTCATTAATATTGCTGAACAATCTGTGTTAATTAATTAAAAATGTGACACGAAGATTTTCCAATTGACTGTTTATATTTGGGATTTAGAGAAATTGTGACCCAAGTACAATATTTTGCAGCCAATTAGTCATGCTTTTATTAGGATCCAACAATGAATATGATGTGGAAGAATATAATTGGTCCCTGTGGAGTGGAAATTATGAGCAATAATAGGAAATATTCCACTCTGCTGATTCTTTTCTGACCAGACATATGATTTTTTTTTTGCAGGCATGAATGTTCATGCTCATCAAGATGAAGAACTGTTCCACTGAGTAATGGAACATTTTGTTTCTGTGCCAGTATCAAGCCAGGTATAATACGGGCTGGGGACAAGTTGAAGCCCCCTCTACATTGCTCCAACAATGAACCTTAATGTCAACTTCAAAAGAGCATTCCCTACTGCAATTGGTGTGACAATTCCTTTTCACACATCAGCCATGCTTGTGGCTGATCTCAGTGGGGCTGCTCGTTCAGTGTTAACTGGGCATGATTCCTGTGGAGTGGCAGCCAGTAGAAACTGTGTTGAAAATGGCCAAGTTCATTTCACTTAGGAATGTGAGTACAAATATTCACTCCTTGGTTCAATACTAGGTTCCAGAAGTGAAAGGACAATGTTCCAATTAATCACTGTAAAAGTAATTAACTACTTTATTCATCAATGATTTAATACTAGAATAGAATTCCCAAACACAATGAAGAACTACCAGAAGCAAACAGCTTGCAGTCCAATGGATGTCAACAGGAAATAGTTCTTGGTAATGAATCAGGAGAAAATATTTTTTTGAATAGTTACTTTGACAAAGACTCATTTGACATAGGTGAGCAGAAATGCAGCAATGACATGTAATAAACTCTATCTTCCTGTGTATCTTACAGATTTCCCTCTGTCACTAACATCTCACAACCTTACTGGACCTGTTCTTTCTATCTTCTCTTCATCCAGAATCAATTGAGGATCATTGCATTATGTCAAATCCAAACTCAAACTAACCATTGATGGAGAGCACTAGGTTGTGAGATATTTCACCCTAAAACCAAAACAGTATTATTCCACAATTTTCACAAATGTAAGATTTCCACAAAAGCAAGATTTCCACAAAAGCAGTAAACCTCAGTGTAAAATTGATTTATTTTCCACAGTTTTAGTCTCAACATTATGGAACGTGCAATTAAGCAGGATAGACAAGTGTATTAGCCATACTCCAAAAAATGGAGACAATAGGTAGACCAAACCTACCCTTTGAGGTTCTGTATACTTTTATTTTTTTAAATGGTAATTATTCTTTCCCCGACTCCTTAGCACAGGTGGATATGGTGTATTTAAGGTGATTGACCAAGAATATAAATTTGAAATTATTTTTTAAAATGTATAAATAATAACATGTGCTGGAATTTAAGGGCCCAGTAATCGTGATGTCATCTCAACCCCTTGATGTGTTACTGCTTTATGAAACATTCTAGACTATACATTACCCAACTTAGTAATATGGCCTGTCACTGAGCACTAACACTCCTGCCATATTACCGAGTACTTTCTGATTAGAAGCTGTAAAATTCATATTTTTTTTACATATCAAAAAGTTTTGCATTTAGCTCATGTTTTGCCCATCACACTTTGGTGTCACACTTGCATGATTGAGGTGTACAAAATTATGAGGGGCACAGATAGGATGGATACTAAGGAGCTTTTTCCCTTCGTTGAGGGTTCTATAACAAGGGGACATAGATTCAAGGTAAAAGGCGGGAGGTTTAGAGGGGATTTGAGAAAGAACTTTTTCACCCAGCGGGTGGTTGGAGTCTGGAACTCACTGCCTGAAAGGGTTGTGGAGGCAGGAACCCTCACAACATTCAAGAAGCATTTGGATGAGCACTTGAAATGCCATAGCATACAAGGCTACGGACCAAATGCTGGAATATGGGATTAGAGTAGACAGGGCTGATGGCCGGCGTGGACACGATGGGCCGAAGGGCCTCTATCCGTGCTGTATAACTCTATGACTCTATGACTTAACCTACACTTGCACGCTATTGCCTCAGGGTGTCCTCATAAAAGAAACACACAAAGTTAGCATGCAGATACAACAAGCAATTAGGAAGGCAAATGGCATGTTGGCCTTCATTGCAAAGGAGTTGAAATACAAGAGTAAGGAAGTCTTACTACAATTGTACAGAGCTTTGGTGAGACCTCACCTGGAGTACTGTGTACAGTTTTGATCTCCTCATCTAAGGAAGGATATACTTGCCTTGGGGCAGTGCAACGAAGGTTAACTAGATTGATTCCTGGGGGAGAGGGTTGTTCTGTGAAGAGACATTGAGTATATTCTCTGGAGTTTAGAAGAATGAGAGATGATCTGATTGAAACATATACGATTCTGAGGGGGCTTAAAAGGGTAGATGCTAAGAAGTTGTTTCCCCAAGCTGGAGAGTCTAGAACTAGGGGACATAGTCTCAGGTTAAGGAGTCGGCAATTTAGGACTGAGATGAGGAGTAATTTCTTCACTCAGAGGGTTGTGAATCTTTGGAATTCTCTACCCTAGAGGGCTGTGGATGCTGAGTCGTTGAGTATATTCAAGGCTGAGATAGATTTTTGGACTCTAGGGGAATCAAGGGATTGGGGATCGGACAGGAAAATGGTGTTGAGGTTGAAGATCAGCCATGGCCTTATTGAATGGCAGAGCAGGGTCGAGGGGCCATATGTCCTACTCCTGCTCCTATTTTCTTACGTTCTTATGTTCTTAAATGTCATAATAATGCAACATAAGATAACTGAAAAAGTAGAGAATATACCAATACAAAGCCAGTAAAGGGGGTACATAAACTTGTACTGAAAAACCCAATCAGCAATAAACAATCAGCTAATGCTACCAATAAAAGATAAAAAAGGGTGACCCGGTGAAATCGGGTCAGAACTAGCTGCGCCTCTAGCCAAACTGTTCGAGTACAGCTACAAAACTGGCATCTACCCGACAATGTGGAAAATTGCCCAGGTATGTCCTGTCCACAAAAAGTAGGACAAATCCAATCCGGCCAATTACTGCTCCATCAGTCTACTCTCAATCAGCAGAAAAGTGATGGAAGGTGTCGTCGACAGTGCTATCAAGCGGCACTTACTCACCAATAAACTGCTCACTGATGCTCAGTTTAGGTTCTGCCAGGACCACTCAGCTCCAGGCCTCATTACAGCCTTGGTCCAAACATGGACAAAAAAACTGAATTCCAGAGGTGAGGTGAGAGTGACTGCCCTTGACATCAAGGCAGCATTTGACCGAGTGTGGCACCAAGGAGCCCAAGTAAAATTGAAGTCAGTGGGAATCAGGGGGAAAACTCTCCAGTGGCTGGAGTCATACCTAGCATAAAGGAAGATGGTAGTGGTTGTTGGATGCCAATCATCTCAGCCCCAGGACATTGCTGCAGGGCAGTGTGCATGGCCCAACCATCTTCAGCTGCTTCATCAATGACCTTCCCTCCATCATACGGTCAGAAATGGGTATGTTTGCTGATGATTGCACAGTGTTCAGTTCCATTTGCAATCCCTCAGATAATGAAGCAGTCCGAGCCCGCATGCAGCAAGACCTGGACAACATCCGGGCTTGGGCTGATAAGTGGCAAGTAACATTCACGCCAGACAAGTGCCAGGCAATGACTATCTCCAACAAGAGAGAGTCTAGCCACCTCCCCTTGACATTCAACGGCATTACCATCGCCGAATCCCCCACCATCAGCATCCTGGGGGTCACCATTGACCAGAAACTTAACTGGACCAGCCATATAAATACTGTGGCTACGAGAGCAGGTCAGAGGCTGGATATTCTGCGGCGAGTGACTCACCTCCTGACTCCCCAAAGCCTTTCCACCATCTACAAGGCACAAGTCAGGAGTGTGATGGAATACTCTCCACTTGCCTGGATGAGTTCAGCTCCAACAACACTCAAGAAGCTCGACACCATCCAGGACAAAGCAGCCCGCTTGAATGGCACCTCATCCACCACCCTAAACATTCACTCCCTTCACCACCGGCACACTGTGGCTGCAGTGTGTACCATTTACAGGGTGCATTGCAGCAACTCACCAAGGCTTCTTCGACAGCACCTCCTAAACCCGCGACCTCTACCACCTAGAAGGACAAGAGCAGCAGGCACATGGGAACAACACCACCTGCACGTTCCCCTCCAAGTCACACACCATCCCGACTTGGAAATATATCACCGTTCCTTCATCGTCGCTGGGTCAAAATCCTGGAACTCCCTTTCTAACAGCACTGAATTCCAGAGGTGAGGGAGAACCTTCACCACATGGACTGCAGCGGTTCAAGAAGGCGGCTCACCACCACCTTCTCAAGGGCAATTAGGGATGGGCAATAAATGCAGGCCTCACCAGCAACGCCCACATCCCATGAACAAATTTTAAAAATCACCAAGTATTTTTAAAATCCTATTACGTTCTCTGTCACAGAAGAAGCTTAATGCTTGAAATATGGTTTGTAACATAATAAAAATTATGACATTTACAAGAAAATGGCTAAGCTTGACCTTTTTGTAGCATTTTGTTGTGTTCAAAATGTGTCTACAATATTTTCTATCAGGGATCTTTGACTCTCTGAGAAGCAATAGGTTTGTGTGTTCATAGCACAGCTATCATTCTTAGCCAGAGACTCAACAAGATAGAAAACTACAAGCCACTATGCCTACAATTCTCAGCCTTCCCCAAACTGACTCTGTGCAAACTCTGAAGAAAAGTGCCAATATACATCAGTGTCAGTCTCTGCTCTATCTGTGCTCTACAGTACTTCGGTACCTAGTGCCTGATTTAGTCATTATGATTTTGTTTTTCCTCAAAGACATAAGGGGTGAATTTCTGAGGGGGTTCTCCTGCTCGTCCACCATTAGTTTGGTGGAAATCCCGGACGCCAGAAGTTATAGCAGGAGAAGCCCCACGGAAATTCATCCCCATAAAAACAAGGAAGCACGAGCTTCTGAATTTTTTTGAGGAATGTTTGGCGAGAAAACTATTTGCAAGAGGTTGTTTATTTACGCATCTACAGAGGCAAAAGTTGATAGACAGTCTGAGAGATGGAGTAACAGAGAGATAGACAGAGATAGGGGGACAGACAGAGACATAGAGGAGTGAAAGAGAGTGGTAGTAGAGAGAGGATGGGGGAGAGAAGGACTCAAAGAAACAGAGAGAGAGAGATACTGGGGTAATTTTAACCCTCCACAGTGGGTGGGAGAGGGTCGAGGGTGGGGAGGGTTAAATCGGTAAATATATGAAGCCTGACCCCAACCAGCCACGAAAGTGCCTACTTTCCCATTTAACCGTAGCGGGTCTGGGGGCGTCCGAGTAACCCGCTCTGGAGAGGCGGGTCAATGATTATAATATTTAAATGAGGCTGCTTTCCACAGATTTTGGGAGCCATTTAAATTTAATGGCAGCGAGCCGGGATTCCCAGGCCTTGGGGAACTCGGCAGCTAAAGGGAGGTGGGAGATGCCAGCTCCAGCAGGTAAGTGCTTTTCCAGCGCTGCTTCTGGGCCAGGAGGAGCAGGATGGCTTCCACCGCGCACCCCCCCCCACCCCACCCTGTCCTCCAAGCTAATTGGCCTCCCCTCCCCCCGCGATCTGCCTCCCCTCACGATCTGCCTCCCTCTCCGCGATCTGCCTCCCTCCCCGTGATCTGCCTCCCTCCCCGCGATCTGCCTCCCTCCCCGCAAACATCTGACCCTCTCCCCGCACCGCGCGATCTGCCTACGCCCACCATAATGCCCTGATCTCTCATTCCCTGCCACGCTCTGAGCCCCTACCACCCTGCCCTGATCTTTTACAATTGCCGGGGACCGTCCCCAAGAGTCCCCGGCTGCAGCCTTGTACCGCAGGCTTTCGTGTCCGGCAGCCAGTCTGCCTCTCAATCTGGCCGGCTGCCGGCCGGGAAACGGAGTAAAAAATTATAATGAGGTCCTGCTGTTAAATTCGGCAGGACCTTCGTGTTGCCGGCATTTCCGGCTCCAAACATGCGCCCCCGCTCCCTCCCCACCTCCCAGTAAATTTTGGGGCCACAGTGACGGAAAGAAACAGACAGGCAGCGAGAGAAGCAGATAGATGACAAATGGAAAGAAGAACAGAATGAGACAAGGACAAAGAGAGAACAGAGATAGACACAGGCTGAGAGACTGAAAGACAGAGAGACAGACAGGCTGATAGACTGAGAGCTAGGAAAGAGAAAGACAGGCAGATAGACAGTCTAAACTTGGCATTCTCCCAGTTGAGCTGGGTTCTGGACCATATTCTTTCCCCCAGTAAAGATGGGGCTTATGCCCTCTCCAGCCCCAGGAAGTCAAGGGTCAATGTGTCTTCTGAATTACTGTGAGCTACAGCATGGGAGTTCTGTTAGTTTCTGTGTTACAGAGTTATTGCATTACATCATGATTAATGTTGTTTGTGACAAGCGCTCTGATGTGATAACTGTGGTCGACTTGCAGAAAAAAGACAACAAAAAGGACAAGTGAAAAGGTCAACTGGATCAGCAGTGACATTAGTAAACAAGCAGAGAATGAAAAGAAAGATCAAAAGTAATCAGAGCAGCTGCAGAACTGAAGTGGGAAAAGCCAAGAGAGAGGAAGAGGCCCAGAAGAAGCACTGAGGTAAGGTACAGTGCCACACATGATAAATGAGTTTGGATAGACTCCAAGACAGAGGAAGCTGCACAGACAACAATGAAGGGTGACTGTAGGACAAGTATACAGAATTGCTAAAACTACTGTCTTGTCACCAAGGACAACTGTCACTGCCACTGATGAATAAATTGTAGAAGGCACTAAAAGCAAATAGGGGGATGGGAGGCAGCTAGAAAAATGGACTGAATGTTTTCAAGGAGATGATGAATAAACCAATGCCAGAGGGTTCCCTTAATAGATGTTAAAATGAGTTGAGGGAACAGACATCAGGTCCCACTTGTTCAATTTGGGGAAAGCCTGGCTGGAGATTTCTCAGGCCATTGCTTTTAATGATAATGCGTTGTCGTGATGCCAGCGATTGCATCACTACATTCAATATAGACAACTAAGGAGAACCCCTAGCATTGAAAAGTACTGAGGGAGCTCATCTTGTCACTTGCAGGAGGAAACAAGTCTGGTGAGCTTCCTCATTATAGTCTCTTCTGATATAGTGCTTCCTGTTATATGCCTATTAAGTCTACAGTCAAGAACATAAGATCTGGATCAATGAAATAGGAGCACTATAGAGATGTGCTAAACATAAAAAAGAAAGAAGGCTACAATTTTCTCACAAGAGTTTTATGAGCGATTCCCACAGCTGCGCTACTGACTGTGATGCCAATGGAAGTATGTGTAAATCAATGGTGTAGATGATTTACAGAAGTCACTCACAATTTTGTCATTCATGAGGGGGGGCCATTGTTGAGTAAGTCAAATTCCACTTATATGGCATTTTTGGCTTTTTCCTGGTGTGTTAGGGATCACATGTTGCATAGGGGTAGTGGGTATTTTATACATCATGGCTAAGATTTTTTTTCAGGGGAGACCGGGGGACTACCTCCCCAGAAAAATTGGATTTTTTTGGCACTTTATTTGGTGCTTTGCCCAGCATTTTGGAGTACACTTACTTATGTATGTATACATATTTTATGATATGCATACTGCTTCATAAAGTGTAAAAAGGCTATACAATTAAAGCACATGAAACATGCTCCACTGATGACAGTGATTTTATCTAGTGAGCAGCTGAACCATATAGATTAGGAAGACTAGTCAACCCACCAGCCCACAGTCATCCCAACAGTCTTCAATGAGCCAAACCAGCAGCAACCAGCTACCAAAAACCAGCCACCAGACACCACCCATCCACCGCCAGCCACCACCAGCAATAAGCCATCAGAGGCCTGCCAGCAATCTCCAGCAGCCGGACACTAGAAGCCACCCAGACGCAGCTAGCAGTCAGCTAAACTACAGCCAGTTAGCCATCCATCGGCAGCTGCCAGTTCTCAAGGTATGATTTTAACAGGGCAGCGGGATCTCAGCGGGGTGGGGGAGGGGGGGCGTCAATAATCGGGTGGGAAACCTGGAGAAAAAAAACATGCGGTTTCCCGAGCGATTGCGCCTAAATTGAAGCCACTTAACTGACTTCCAGGTATTGCGTCCTCAAGCTGCGCAGCGGGCGGACTGCGCACCCACATGACGCATTTAAAGCCCACTATTTAAAGGGCCACTCCAACAATGCAGTTTGAAGGAGAAAGGAGGCTAAAATCACCATGCAACGATCCAGAGCCAAGCCAGCTCCCAGGTTCTCCGACGCCGCCCTGGAGACATTGCTGGGTGCAGTGAGAAGCAGGAAGAAGGTGCTTTGTCCAGCCGACAGGAGCAAGAAACCTGTGTCTGTCATGAAGAAGGCGTGGCTGGAGGTGGAAGACCAGGTCAGCAGCAGGAGCATGGTGCCCCTGTCATGGCTTCAATGCAGAAAGAGATTTAATGACCTAACCAGGTCAGGAAAAGTGAGCACAGTTTCTGATTGACCTGCATTCTATGGTGAACATTAGGCCCCACCACCACCCCCCCCCCCAACTGCCCCACGAAACCTATTCCATCACATCACTCCTCACCCACTGAAGGCTTATCCTGACCCAAAGCAATGCATCCATCGGATGACCACGTCACTCTCACTCACTCAAACGTCTGTACTTTCTCCCCTTGTAGAAGAGAGTGCAAAATGCAAGGGAGAGGGTGAGGATTGGAGGGGGGCCTCCACAAATCGTGGCCCTCACAGAGGCGGAGGAAAAGTTGCTGGATGTAAGTCGTACGGTGGAGTGCCTGACCTCCAGGGATGCCGAGACTGGCACCCCGCAAACATCTGGTGACAGATCTTTAACATCCCTCACACACAACATGGACTGATATTATCAATGATTGATCTGTTGCACACCTCAGTATGCTCATCGCAACATTACTTCTGCGATGATTATTAATATTGTTCTGTATGTTCTCTTCCAAGGGGCATCACAGACCGAAGATGTGGTTGAAGGCGATTCCTCAGAGGAGCTTCCGGTCTCTGAGGGCGCAGCACCACATCTTAGCGAGCCATCCGCCAGCGCAGATACTCACACCTTGGTGGATACTATTAGAGAGGTAGTTGGGTTGTCACCTGGTGAGTCACTACACACAAGTGAGCACGAGCAGATACTGGTGGCAGAGGCAGCTATGGAGAGTCCGAGTCGGTGGGCGCACTCCTCTCCAAGCTCTGCTCAGCTGGGCACAGATGCTGAACCCCGGGGGCCACCCTTGAGGAGGAGAATGATAGTGGTACAGGAGCAACTTTGTGAAGGACTGGAAAACATGCCACACACACTCTCCACAATAGCAGAGAGGATGGAGGAGTCCAACTCCATCGCGAGTGGATTGGCGGCGCAGGTAAGTGTGGCAATGTGTGCGATGGAGAGAATGGCAGCTTCCATGAACTTCAAGCAAGGTTCACAAATGAGTCCATTCAGGCCCTGGGAACGGCCGTGCAGACTCAGGGCAAACTTCATTCCTTCATTCTGCTGCCTTAGACAGGCAGACAGATATACTAGCTCTGGCCTTACAAGGTGTCACACATGTCCTCCAAACTGTGGTCCAGCAGAGTGGTAGGAGTGATGAGGCCCTGGCCCAGGAGAGGGATGATGGCAAAAGGGGACAATGGAAGTGGGGACCCCACTCAAAGTGCTCCCACATCTCACCCGTTGCCCCCCCCCTCAACCGGTACCCGGAATGCTGCCTCCTCTCTAGATGGCCGGGTCTGTCCCTGCACAGGTTCAAGTGGAGCAGTCCTGGAGGGGCCCTCATGGGCTCCAAAACCCAGAGGTCGTAGGCCGAAAGCATCTAAGCAACCCGGGCATGAATCTGAGCAACCTGCCACTACCTCTGCTGCAGCCAGGGGATGCACCATGTAGAAGCTGTAGGAAGAGGAAGTGAAAGGTTTTGTAATCACCAAGGGAATGCACAATGATGTCTGACAGACGGTCATGTTTTTCATTTATATTTGGTTTATGTTAACATCACATTAAATGTTATGATTCTCACCACCACTGCCACATCTTGCCATTCTTGGGTCCCTTTTATGAAAGCGCCGTTAATGTGGTTGCTCATGAAAGGCGAGACTTGATGACACCCATTGGGTCCGTTTGCAATGGGTGTATGTGTCATTGTATGACTGTTTTATGCAACCTGAGTTGTGGAGGGGGGTTGTGGTTGTGGTGGTCATTACAGGTGGTCTGTGTACTTGGCTGTAGTCACTTTGTAGATCTCCCTATGAGAATCTATCAGGTATAAGTGACTCCCTAACATGACGAGCAGCCAGGTGAGATACTGTTTCGCCGATGGTTCGCCAGTCGTCCTCCTCAACCTCTTCCTCCTCCTCCTCGTCTTCTTCTTCAATGTTGATGGTAGGTGCGGCTGCTTGTGGAGCTTATGGGACCTCATCCACCAGTAATCCTCTCTATTGAGCAATGTTGTGCAGGACGCAGCACTCGAGTATTATTCTACACACCCCCGCCGGTGAGTAATGAAGGGCTCCCCCAGATCGATCCAGGCACCTGAAGCGCATCTTCAGCATCCTATGGCTTGCTCTATGACAGGCCTGGTGGCGCTGTGACTGTTGTTATACCGCTGCTGTGTCTCAGTGGTGGGGTTCCTCACAGCCACGACTGCAGCGGGTATCCCTTGTCTCCAAGGAGCCATCCCTTAAGTGTGTCTTGTGCGTAGTAGAGGGCTGGGATGTTGGATTCACGCAGAATGAAGGAATCATGGCAGCTGCCCGGGAATTTGGCACACCTGCAGAAACCTCCTCCGGTGGTCGCAAACCATTGCGCATTGATAGAGTGATATCCTTTTCTGTTGATGAAGGTGGAGGTGCTCGGATTGCTATGTGTGTGCAATCAATTGCACCCTGTACCCACCAGAGTACAGGGAAGCCAGCCAGAGTGTGGAAACCCACTGCCCTCTCAGTCTGGTTGATATCGCGATGGGGAAGTTGATGTAGTGGGATGCCTTGCAAAACAAGCCATCTGTGACCTGTCATATACACTTATGGACAGACGACTAAGAGATCCTGGTGATATCACCGGTGGCGCCCCGGAAAGATCTGGAGGCGAATAAATTGAGGGCAGTGGTGACTTTAACTGTGACAGGCAATGTGTGGCCACCAGGCCCAGTCGGGAGCAGCTCTGCACGAAGGAGCCTGCAGATGTTTGCGACCACCAGGCAACTCAATCTGAGCCTTCATAGGCACTGCTCCTCAGAGAGGTCCAAGAAGCTCAGCCTCTGCCTGGAGACCCTCTTACAAGGGTAGTGCCTCTTGCAATGTCAGCCCCTCCATTGTTCCCCTCTCGGCTCTTCTGCAGGTCCCTGTGGTGCACCTCTGTCTTGTGGAGCTGCAATTCCCAGAACTGCACACCGTGCCTGGTGCAGATGGTGATGTGCCTCCTCCTCAGATGTCGTGATGGATACATCCATTGTGCCCCCCACCAACCCCCCCCCCCCCAATCCTGATGGTGTCAATTTGAGGGGGTGCAAAATGCAGGCAAATATGTCCGAACAGAAGAATTCTGAGTATGAACAAAGAAATCTGAGTCTAAATGTTAGAACTTCCAGCCAAAGGTTTGTCTGAGAGAACAGCTTGCCCTGCTGCAAAATCTCACCTTTTATCCCCATTTGTCAATCACTGGTTTGAATGTTCAAATGGTGGCCGGCTGCAACCATTTCCATAGCGTGTTTTGGAGGCCACGGGAGACATGTTCTGGCAGAGTTAAAATCGTTTGTCTGCCTCAATTCCCACGAATTTAAATGATTTAAGTATTTCAACTATCTTAATTCCCGTTTAAATGTCATCCCGCCGGTTTTAATTGCCGGCGGGATTTCCGGGTTTCCGAAGCGTGCACGCACCCAGATGCGTCTGAGTGAAATTTTAACCCACCCGTTCTTCAGGGTTAAAATCATGTCCTCAGTAAGCCATCCTCCGACACTCATCACCAGCCAGCAGCCAATCCAGGATAGAGCTCGAGGCCTGGGGAGGGGAGCAAGAGAGAAATGTGGGGAGTTGGAGGCTGGATTGAGGGGAAAGAGAGAGAAAGATAGGCTCCTGAAGGCCTGGCAGAGCTCAGGTCTCTGACGCGAAAGAAATTGAAAAATAGACAATAAAAAAATTGCTGAACAGCTGAAATTATTATTGCGACTGAAAGTGCAGAGCACAATCTAGTATAATAGTAGACCACCGTGGAATGCAAATGCGCCACCAAACCTCAGGAACAAATCAGGATAGAACAAACGAGATCTCTTTTGCTCCCTCGCAGTCCCTGCTAGCACTCTATTTCTCTTGCCTCCCTCTCCATGCTTGCGCTGCTGCTCCTCCTACCCTCCCAGTCGGTGCTGGCACTCTGTTCCTCTCCCCCCTGGGTTTTCCCCTCTGTCTCCTGTTGTTGTAGTAAAATTGCTGTAGCAATTGAACGTAGCTGCATACCTTGGGTAGGAATCCCTGATCCTGTAAGAATTCCCACCCACAGTGTGTTCAAACACTTCAGTTGTTACAGCAGCAACAAGAGACCTTGGGTAGTGGAGTGGAGTGAGATCTTAGAGGTCCATCTGACAAGCATGTGCCATCATTTCTGACTCCCAAAGAAGTGAACATGCTATCTACAAAATGAGTGTATGCTCATATAGCCTCCGCTACACCCCCAGAATTCTAAATCTGTTTAGAACAAGAACCATTGATTTCCAGTGACTGAATAAGTCAAATTCCATTTGCATTACATGGGATCTCCCAGGGTTTCTATCAACTTTCATGGGGGATCATATTTGGTGATTCAATCCAATTTTCCCTGAAAGCCACAAATAAGTGGCTATGCTCATGAGGCAACCATACCAATGAAATCTAAAACCATAACATACAGACTCTCTATGAAGCCTTTGGAGGTGGCATGCTGTGCATAATTAGGGGATTTGTAACATTGCACACAATTGAAAAAGAGGAATGGCTGGAGACCTGCTACGCTGCAGGAACATGAGCGAAATAGATGCAGACACAATTGATGGATGGATTGAAATTAGAACATGTAGTCATCCTTTATGTGTAGAGTCTTATGTTTTAGAATGATCTCACTTGGGACAGACTGTTTTGACCTAACTATCGTTCCAATCACTGGAAAATATCAACAACCTTTCTCAGTTATTCACTGCCATGTAATAAGAAAGCACAATGCTGATTTTTTAAGTGTTTTTAACACAACACTCAATACTTTAGCATTGAAGAAAGAGACACAGAAAAAGATCTAGACAGAGGAAGAGATAGAGACACAGAAAAAGCAAGTAAGATAAATCAATAAAATTCATTCAATTACACAGGAACTAGTCACAACTTGGCAGAGAGCCCAAAATAACAAACAAATTGAATACTCAGCTTTTTTCTACAAAAAATTTATTTGTTTTTCAAAACAGCTTGAAATCAGGTACTTTATTCTTCAACTGGAAAGAAAATAGATTTTAGTTCTATTAAACTGAAAATATTGTTGCACCCATTCACACTGGACATAAAAGGGGTGAAATTCAACTTTGATGGGGGCACATAAGGGGCTGTAGCAGATCGGTCACACGTTATACCCCCCACCCAATTCTCCTTTCCACTGAAGTCCCCACTGAGATTGAATTTCACCCCCAAAGGCTTTAACATGACTGATGACAAATTGCAAATTGCTGTTTCCATTTTCTATTATTGCACAGAATTTACAGCACAGAAACAGGCCATTCGGACCAACTGGTCTATGCCGGTGTGTAAGCTGCACACCAGCCTCCTCTCACCCTACTTCATCTAACCCTATCAGCATATCTTTTTATTCCTTTCTCCCTCATGTACTTATCTAGCTTCCCCTTAAATGCATCCATGCTATTCGCCTCAACTACTCCTTGTGGTAGCGAGTTCCACATTCTAACCACTCTCTGGGTAAAGAAGTTTCTCCTGAATTCCCTATTGGATTTATTAGTGACTATCTTATATTTATGACCCCTAGTTTTGGACTCTCCACAAGTGGAAACATTTTCTCTACATCTACCCTATCAAGTTTCTTCATAATTTTAAAGACCTCTATTAGATCATCTTTCGCTCTTCTAGAGAAAAGAGCCCCAGCCTGCTATTGTGTTGCCAGACATGCTCAAAGCAATAATGTGAATTACACACAAACAAAATGAAATCCATTTCGCTCAATGTGCACCTGACAGCAGCTTTCTGCATGACACTAATCATGCCAGCACTTCTTCTTCTGGCTTTCTGTCTCGTAGCTACCTCACCGACCAAAAGAAAAATGTCAAATTAGAAAAGAAAAGAGAATTGACAGCTCTTTGGCAGGTCTGGGCAAAAAAGGAATGTTGTGACTAAATATTAAACTCCAGTGATCTGACACCTGAGACAATGCATTTTCTATCTGCTTTGTGCGTTTAATGTTTTGATTTCCATGACCCTAAATGTAGGAGATTATACGATTCTTATTCCATTCCCTTGTGTAATGGGTAAATGTTGAGCCGGTGGCAGATTTGAAACATGCCCTTTGCAGCTTCATGTGTCATGTAGTTGGTTGATAATATAATTATTTCACATGTGTTGTGTCTCAGCTGTCCTAAAACAATTAACATATATTAAAATTCATAAAGAATGGAAGGAATGGCAGGCCAGCGAATCATAACTCCTGAGTTCTAGGTTACAATCCAGCCTAGACTAATGGGATGAAAATCTTTTTCTTTATTATTCATTCATGGGATGTGGGTGTCGCTGGTAAGGCCAGCATTTATTGCCTATCCCTAATTGCCCTTGAGAAGGTGGTGGTGAGCCGCCTTCTTGAACCGCTGCAGGTTCTCCCACAGTGCTGTTAGGTAGGGAGTTCCAGGATTTTGACTGAGCAATGATGAAGGAACGGCGATATATTTTCAAGTCGGGATGGTGTGTGACTTGGAGGGGAACGTGCAGGTGGTGTTGTTCCCATGTGCCTGCTGCCCTTTTCCTTCTAGGTGGTAGAGGTCACGGGTTTGGGAGGTGCTGTCGAAGAAGCCTTGGTGAGTTGCTGTAGTGCATCCTGTCAGTGGTACACACTGCAGCCACAGTGCGCCGGTGGTGAAGGGAGTGAATGTTTAGGGTGGTGGATGGGGTGCCAATCAAGCAGGCTGCTTTGTCCTGGATGGCGTTGAGCTCCTTGAGTGTTGTTGGAGCTGCACCCGTCCAGGCAAGTGGAGAGTATTCCATCACACTCCTGATTTGTGCCTTGTAGATGGTGGAAAGAGTTTGGGAAGTCAGGAGGTGAGTCACTCGCTGCAGAATACCCAGCCTCTGACTTGCTCTCGTAGCCACAGTTTTTATGTGGCTGGTCCAATTAAGTTTCTGGTCAATGGTGACCCCCAAGATGTCAATGGTGGGGGATTCGGCGATGGTAATGCTGTTGAATGTCAAATGGAGGTGGTTAGACTCTTTCTTGTTGGAGAGAGTCAAACCACCCTTACCTCTGGCCACAAGTGTCCCATATGAAAAAAGTTTGCTGCACTTCCAATCAGTTTTTCTTCGCCATGAGACAAGGTACCAAATTTCACATAATGTGATAGTAATTGCCACCAAATAGCATCAATTAAGTAGCCACAACATGATTACATAGAATTTACTGCACAGAAACAGGCCATTCGGCCCAATTGGTCTATGCCGGTGATTATGCTCCACACTAGTCTCCTCCCACCCTAGTTCATCTAATCCTATCAGCACATTCTTCTATTCCTTTCTCCCTCATGTACCTATCTAGCTTCCCCTTAAATGATTAGAGAGAAGGGTAGTTGGTGCAGGAAATAGAAATGTCACACCACTTGAGGTGGAGGTCAAGCACTTTGTTGGGGCATCTAAATCATGTTACACCTAATCCATGACTACTTGATGCTGACATTGGGTGACAAAACTGGAAATATGTCCCAACCCCCAGCTAAAAATTCAACAAACCCCAGAGCTGCCTGTCACTTAAACCAGGGTGCCAATATTGGGAGCAAATTGAATCTCTTCTTGGGTTGAATTGGAAGGTGGAGCGCAATGTTGAGCTTGGACACTCCCATGTTATTGGGAAGGTGGATTTGTTGGCATATTGTACATCAGCATTCTTAGCAGTTGTGGAAAGATTCTCATTCTCCATCACATAGCTAAATCTCAGACACATGCTCTAAACCAGGGGTGTCCAAGTTTTTGTCTTCGTTGGTGTATATCAGAGCTTTGGAGGCCATTTATAAAGTTTAAATCCATGTTCTCATTGATTGGCACTAATAATTCTTGCTTTTTGATTTAGAATTGATTCACCAAAGAGGTTTTGAGGGCCACATTACTAGAGTTCAGGGGCTGCATTTGGCCCTCGAGCTGTAGGTTGGACACCCCTGATCTAAACATCTGACCCTTCTGCAGTGTAACAAAAACTGACTCCAGGTAATCAACACTAAGTAACAAATCAAGGAAATTCCTATTTGCCTACATAACAAGATATTAATCATCTTTTGTGACACTGATCATGTATTAAGATTATTTATACCTCCATCAGCCAAAGCATGATTTGAAAACAGAATTTAAAAATTCATTAACAATTGACACAAGATATGTTATCAAAAGTAACAGATACCAGGGTACAATCTGTGAAAGCAATTCACTTGATAGAACTTTCCCTGCTTTTTTATGGTCTTATGTATAATTTATGGCTGTAATCTACTCTCTCTGGCCTTGAAATTACACTGTATGTGAATGCTTATATGGAATATATTTGTGCACTATCTAGCCATTTTTTATATTTCCTGACCAAATACTGTATGATTGGAATAAATACTCCCAACTGCCTTGCCTTTGACCCTCCATTTATCACAATCGTTCGGCACCTGTCAATTAGCTCAACCATTCCCTCACTTCAACCTTTGATGCCCTTATCCCCAGCAAAACTTGTACTCTCTCTCATCCCAGTTGTTTCCGTGGTATGGACCCCATCTTCACTCCCTCAAGTCCAAGGGCTGCGGACTTGAGCGTATCTGACACACAAATGGTTTGGCAGTCCATCACTAGATCATGGCTGGACCATACCAAGTGCTATCAGGCCTCAATCTCCTCTGTCAAAACTGCCCACTATTCCAGGATCATCCTGACGACCAAAGATAACCCCGACTTTTTTTTTCACTACCAATTGTCTCCTTAAACACTTCTCCCCTGCTTACCTCCACCCACATCTCCAACAACATGTGTGAGGAGCTCATGGATTCCTTTGTCACTAAAATTCAGGCCATCCATTCAGCTTCCTCAGCTGCTTCTTGGGTTAAAATCGACTCCCATATTTTGCAGCAGACTGTCTGAAACATTCTGAAAGTATAACAGCAACCCTTCAGCTTGCTTCATTTTATGCAAGTCAATCTGTAATTTTCTATTGTTTGGAGGCATTGTATGCAGCACAATTGAATGCTCACTTTAGGAAGATTGCTTCACAGTTAGATAGATTTTATAATGGAGAAAAAAAAGTGTCCTACTGGAATGTGTAATTACCTTTTAATTTGTGTGCTGTGGTTAATTGATTTCACCCTCTTGAATCTCAATGGCCCATAGCTACAATTGCACTGCATACTGTTTGGTTAATGCACAATGTACTCACCACTTACCTCTCACAGTTCACATGCTGCCAGAGAGGATGACTTTTTAAAGGCTTTTGTGAACCAAGAATGTGACATTAATCATTCACATTTCTTGCGGCAAAATAGAAGCTAAACCATATAACACTGAATAAGAATTTTGCATGTGACCTTAATTTTAACATTTTCATCCTGATGGATAGATTAGGTAAATTCAAAATCTTTTACAGGGAAATCTTGGGGGTGAAATCTTTAGCAGTAACACAAAATGGGCGATGGTGAATCGGCAGCCCATTTTACAATCCACCCGATTTTCTTTTCCATTGAAATCAAGACTGTTTCCCATAAATGAACAGGAATAAATGCTTTTAAAATGTAAGTAAGAGGGACTGTGTGGTGGTGTAATGTGTTGGCACTCAAACCTTTGTACTCGAATCAGTTGGAGGTTGAAAGGTTTTGTTCATAACACCCCAAAGACTGAGATTTGAATCGCTGCCATGTTATGGTGGAAAGTAGAGCAGAGGCCAAGGGGGGGATTTTAACCCCAAAGAACGGGTGGGTTGGGGGTGGGAGGGAGGTCAAAATTGCAACTTTTTAAATTGCGACCACAACCCAGCTCTAATGCGTCCACTTCCGAGGTCAACGTGGGTGCTTTTGGAAGCATGCGTGCAGCCAAAACCAGGAAGTCGTGTTCCCAATTGCTGCCAGCAGACGGATCGTTAACGGGGCAATTGACCTATTTGAGAGATATGAGTTAGATATTTTTTAATTGATTCTGAAACAGAAATGAATTTTACTTCTCCTGCACAGGTTTCCCATGGCTTCTGAATCTCACCAGCAAAACGGAGGCAAGATTCATGCTGAAGTTGAATTGACCCTTTAAACCTGTGATTGACACATCTCAATAAAAGCTCAGATATTGCAACTGGTGTCTCAGTTCTCTCAGGCAAACATTTGGCTGAGAGTTCCTGTGTTGAGACTGAGAGTTCTTGTGTTGAGACTGAGAGTTCTTGTGTTGAGACATCTTTAGGAAAACATTGGAGCCTCTCAAACTGACAAGATCAGGACAGGGGGGGCACAATGGATATATTCCAGAGGAGGAGGAAAATGACCATCCATGGCAGCCACATCATGCTGTCTTGGGATCTGCAGATGCATAAGGGAGAGGTGCACAATAAGGATCTGGAGAACAGCAGACAGCGGACCAACAGAGGGGCCAAGGTCGCAGGAGGCAATACCAATGTGAGAGGATATACAGGCAGAGGCTGAGCTTCCTGGACCTCTCTGAGGAGCAGTGCCTACGTTGGCTCAGATTGAGTCACCAGGTGGTCGCAGACATCTGCAGCCTCCTTGAGGAAGAGCTGCTCCCTGCTGGACCTGGTGGCCATGCATTGCCCATCGCAGTAAAAGTCACCACTGCCCTCAATTTCTTCATCTCTGGAACCTTCCAGGGCACCACCGGTGACATCTCCGGGGGGGTGTCAATCGTCTGCACTTAAGTGTATAAGGCAAGTGATGGATGGGTTGCTTGTCAGGGCGTCCAATTATGTGAACTTCCCAAACGACGACATCAGCCAGAATGAGAGGGCAGTGGGTTTCAGCTCTCTGGCTGGCTTCCCACGGGTGCAGGGCGCAATCGATTGCACACACGTGGCAATCCGAGGACCTCCACATGAGTCAGGAGTCTTCATAAACTGAAAGGGCTTTTACTCCATCAATGCACAGCTGGTGTGCAACCACAAGAAGAAATTTATGCAGGAGTGCACCAGATTCCCTGGCAGTTGTCTCGATGGGTTCATTTTGCGCCACTCTAACATTCCAGATCTCTTCCAAACAGGAGACAGACTTAAGGGTTGGCTGGTTAGAGACAAGGGATACCCCCTGCAAACATGGCTCATGACACCTGTGAGGAACCCCACCAACTGTGAGGCACGAGAGCGATACAACCAGAGCCACATGACCACCAGGTGTGTCATTAAACAAGCCATAGGCATGTTAAAGATGCGCTTCAGGTGCCTGGATAGGTCTGGAGGCGTCCTTCAGCATTCATCAGCAAGGATCTCCAGAATAATCATGGTGTGCTGCGTCCTGCAAAACATAGCGCAGCTGCGAGGTTTACAGGTGGAGGAGGACAAAGGCGCTCGTCAATCATCCTCTGCGGGTGACAACATTGAAGATGAGGAGGAGGATGAGGAAGGCAACATTGAAGAAGAGGAGAAAGATGAAAATGGGGCACCCATCGCCAAACCATCTGTGCAAATTGCTGCCTGGGATGCCAGGGATGCCCTCATCTCTCACAGGTTCTCATAATAAAAGTGGCAAAATGAAAAAATTGGGATACTCTGGTCGCCCGGCACAACCACCACCATCACCAACCACACTGCTCGCCCCCCCTACCCCGAACAAAAGAGTCCTTCAACCACGCAGAAACCCATTGCATATCCACCCTATGGGTACCGTCATGTATTCACATTCGTCACGAAACAAATGAAAGGGCGACTTAACACTCGGGACACAATAGTGGTCAAGACGTGGAAGTGGTGATAATCAATAAATTTCATGTGCCTATGTGGAAAAAAAGGAGACTTCACAACATAACATTTCTTCAAATGCCCTTGTGTATACCCTTGGTGAACTACAATTGCTTAATCTTACGCTTCCTACTGCTTCTAAGTGGTGCATCCCCTATGGCTTCAGCAGAGGTAGTGGCAGGCTGCTCAGATACCTGCCTTGACTGCTGAGACGCTTTTGGCCTTCGACTTCTGGGTTTCGGAGCCCATGAGGGCTCCTCCAAAGACTGCACCACCTGCACCTATGCAGGGGTAGACTCGGCCATCGGGAGAGGAGGCAGCATTTCGGGTACTGGTTGAGGGCATGTGTGGGTCAACGGTGAGATGTGGGAGCACTTTGAGTGGAGTTCCCAGTTCCATGTCCCATTTTGCCATCATCCCTCTCCAGGGACAGCACCATATCATTCCTACCACTCTGCTAGACAACAGGTTGGTGAACATATGTACCGCATTGTAAGGCCACGGATAAGGTATCTGTCATCCTGTTTAAGGCAGGAGACATGCTGGCTTCCAAAGTATGCATGGCCATGGTCATGGCCTGCATAGACTCAACTGAGAGCTGGGTTTGAAGCTTCATGGAAGCGGCTACTCTCTCCATGGCAGACATTGTTGCAATCACCTGCAACATCAAACCAGTAATGTTGGAGTTTTTTTTTATTCGATCATGGGATGTGGGCGTCGCTGGCGAGGCCTGCATTTATTGCCCATCCCTAATTGCCCTTGAGAAGGTGGTGGTGAGCCGCCTTCTAGAACCGCTGCAGTCCATGTGGTGAAGGTTCTCCCACAGTGCTGTAAGGAAGGGAGTTCCAGGATTTTGACCCAGCGATGACGAAGGAACGGCGATATATTTCCAAGTCGAGATGGCGTGTGACTTGGAGGGGAACGTGCAGGTGATGTTGTTCCCATGTGCCTACTGCTCTTTTCCTTCTAGGTGATAGAGATCGTGGGTTTGGGAGGTGCTGTCGAAGAAGCCTTGGTGAGTTTCTGCAGTGCATCCTCTGGATGGTGCACACAGTAGCCACGGTGCACCGGTCGGTGGTGGAAGGGAGTGAATGTTTAGGGTTGTGGATGGGGTGCCAATCAAGCGGGCTGCTTTGTCTTGGATGATGTCGAGCTTCTTGAGTGTTGTTGGAGCTGCACTCATCCAGGCAAGTGGAGAGTATTCCATCACACTTGTGCCTTGTAGATGGTGGAAAGGCTTTGGGGAGTCAGGAGGCGAGTCACTCGCCTCAAAATACCCAGCCTTCTGACCTGCTCTTGTAGCCACAGTACTTATATGGCTGGTCCAGTTAAGATTCTAGTCAATGGTGACCCCCAGGATGTTGATGGTGGGGGATTCAGCGATGGTAATGCCGTTGAATGTCAAGGGGAGGTGGTTAGACTCTCTCTTGTTGGAGATGGTCATTGCCTGGCACTTATCTGGCGCGAACGTTACTTGCCACTTATCAGCCCAAGCCTGGATGTTGTCCAGGTCTTGCTGCATGCGGGCACGGTCTGTTTCATTATCTGAGGGGTTGTGAATGGAACTGAACACTGTGCAATCATCAGCGAACATCCCCATTTCTGACCTTATGATGGAGGGAAGGTCATTGATGAAGCAGTTGAAGATGGTTGGGCCTAGGACACTGCACTGAGGAACTCCTGCAGCAATGTCCTGGGGCTGAGATGATTGGCCTCCAACAACCACTACCATCTTCCTTTGTGCTAGGTATGACTCCAGCCACTGGAGAGTTTTCCCCCTGATTCTCATTGACTTCAATTTTACTAGGACTCCTTGGTGCCACACTCGGTCAAATGCTGCCTGAGTTGGGCTCCTCCATCCGCTATTGTGGAGTGTCTGCGTGGCACATTTTTCAGTATCTCGTAAAGGTGCAGCTGTATCTCAATCATTCTCCTTCTCAACGATGAGTCATAGGGTTCAGCGTCTGTGTCCAGCTGAGCAGAGCTTGGAGACTCTCCATAGCTGCCCCTGCCACCAGTGTCTGGTTGTGCTCACTTGCGAGTTGTGAATCACCAGATGATGACCCAACTAAATGTTTAACAGAACCCACTGAAGTGCCAGTAGCTGCTCTGGTGCATGTTTGTATGTCCTGTGACAGTGCACCCTCAGAAGGAATGAGCTCTTCTGAGAAATCGATGTCTTCCATCTCGCCACGTTCTTTTTCTACATCTGAAGGCCCTTGAATACAACAGAAGGCGATATGAATTAGTTATGGCAAAGTACCAATCTTGCAAATCACCATGCTCAGGTTTCTCCTAGCTCAGTCATTCATGAAATCAAGTCATCATTGTGTCAAAGATGGATAGGGATGCAGCTCTCCCACTTAATTCCCAGGCCACCTCTTCCGCATCTGTGAGCTGGACTATTTGTGGAGGTCCACCTCCAGCGCTCGCCCTCTCACTTATGTTTTGCGTTCTCTTCTACAAGGGGTGAAAAGAACAAACCTGTGAGTGACTGAAGGTGATGTATTCACCCGATGGATGCAATGCATTGGGTGAGGGTGACAGTGAAACAGATGCATCAGAGGGTGACTATCAAACAAATGCATCACATTGCATCAGGATTGGGGTAAGTGGCAGTGATAGGTGCATAAATGGGGAGGTGAGCACATGGAAAGTGAAGGATGGTTGCTGCTGAAACTTAAGTGGGTGTGAGGAGTGAAGTGATGGAGTAAGTTTGTCAAGATAAAGTGAGATGTGGTGTGTTGTACAACCCAGGATGTGGGTGAATCAGCAACTGTACTCATTTTTCCTGACCTGATTAGGTCATTAAAGCGCTTCCTGCACTGCAGCCAAGACCTGGGCATTGTGCTCCTGCTGCTCACCTCTTCTGCCACATCTTCTTGGTGGCAGAACTAGGTTTCTTCCTCCCATCACTTGGGTAAATTACCTCCCTTCTGATTCTCACTGCACCCAACACTATTTCAAGTGAAGCATCTGTGAACTGGGTGCTGCTTTTGTTCTCTTGGAATCCATTGCTTCACTTCCTTTTTCCTCCTCCAAAATCCATTTTTGCATTGACCCTTTAAATAGTGGACTTCAGATCGCGTCATGCGGATGCGCAGTACGCCCGCTGCGCAGCTTGGAGTTGCGAAACCCGGAAGCAAAAATAATTGCCTTCAGTTGAGCTCGAATTGCAGATTCCAATGCGCTCACTTAACTTCTGGGTTTCCCATGTGAAAAACTACCCGCCCGCTCTCTTTCTGGCTCCAAATGAAAATCATGCCGCAAGTATTTTGCTTCACAGAAGGTAAAAGAAAATTGGAGGAAAGCTCCAACTGTCATACTGTTATGTACATTCTGTTATCAATTAGTAGAGGTCTGAAGCATGCTCTCCCTCAATGGTGTTAGGTAGGGAATTCCAGGGATGATGAAAGAGCAGTGATATATGTCTAAGTTAGGATGGTGTGTGACTTGGAAGGGAACTCGGCGGTGATGGCCTCATCAAACATCTTCTGAAAATCTATATCTATATAAATGCAAGTATTATTATCTTATTAGTTTACTTGACTTTTCAGCATAATTGTTGATTAACTTTATCTTGCCTCAAGTATTTGATTGTTAGACACCTGTACTTAACTTTGTTATTGTAATATTGCTATCCAGCTGTCTACAAATTGACCTCTTTTTCTTGTTCCTGTTTGTATTTTTGCTTGGGTTTTTTTCTTGCATGTTGTAGCAATTGACATATAAAATTTCAAAACCAGATATTTTTAAACAAACCGTATATATATTCTATAATTCTTCTTTTGGTTATGGGAATGTCAGAGTTCCCTATGACTCTTGTGGTATGCAAAGCTCATTATATTTCTTTTGTGCCCAGTCTTGGTATTTTTCCTGTGACTCATGACTATGCCCCATGTCAATTGTGAATAAAGAATAGCATTAATTAAAAGAACAAAGGCATAAAACAAACACATTGATACGGGGATTAACATGTTACCTAGCAACCATCCACCGATCAATTGCTGTTGCAGAAATCTCCGTCCTAGTCCTGAATTGGTAGGATGGATGCTGCCAAGGCTACTGGCATGAATATCCCTGAAGATATCCTTGGTATCACTGCGGACCAGCTGCACACTCATAGCAAGCAAGCCTTTCCTGTTAGCGTAGGTGTGTGCATTTTTGGCAGGTACGCAGACAGGAACATTGGCATAATCGCAAAATGTTGGGGATGATAGCAGTGGGACAGAATGTCTCCTTGGTTCTTATTTCTACTTTGGGAAACAGATATTACAAAATAACCTGAGCAAAGCAGCAATAACAGAAAAAAATCCAGGGGTCAATTATTTGGTCCCATGAAAGTGGCAGCAGGCTTGCTGCACATAATTCACACAAATTTGTGAGGTTCAGTCATTTAAATGATTCAAATACAGTCAATGTGCACATTGGTTCAGACACAGGGAGTGCACTGATGGAAGGGGCTGGATATCCAGAAATTTAAAAGGGATGCAGCCACTTAAAGGTACATAGCTGCATGAGAAGCAGTAGCAAAACTTCTTCTAGTCTTTAGCTCTTAAATGTTTGTCAGACTTTCCAAAGAAGCAAAGAAGTGACAGACCATAAATAAGAGAAGGCAATCTGATTGTAAAGGCACAGAATGGAGTCTGTGGGCAAGTGGCAGTGCAGCCCAGTACCCGACTGTTAGAATTTGCTTTGCGTCCCATCAAAGTTAATCACATCTCGATGTGATTATCAGATAAGGATATGTGTTAATATCAAAGGTTAGCTGGAACAATGGAGGCCAGCCAGTCATCACATTATCTATCTGGGATGCCCAGGGCATCCTGTCACTTTGTATTGCCAGGCAGGAGACATCAGGTTAAATTGATTAGCAATTAAACTATCAACATGGTCATTATGTCGGGGTCTGGAGGAACCTCACTTCAATATTCTGGGCATCATGTGAGATGACTCACATTAAAGGAAAAGGTTTTGGACATGCAAGAGGATGATAAAAGGACAAGCAGCAGGCTTTTTGGTTTGTTAAGCTGACAGGACAGTCAGAAGTCCAACCTACAGAAGCCAAGCCTGATCACCTTGGGTCTGCAGGAAACCAGGTTGTATGAGTTTATTGTATAACCATAGTAGTTATTATACTATTGGTGTCTGAGTAATAAACTTGCATTTGGACAATACGTTTGAGCCTGAACCATGAGGACTCATTTAATTGAGTTTAAGAGGTATCCTTACACCGACTCTTGTGGAGCATCGAGAGGGTTGCCCTCTTTGATACTCCACAAAAGGGCAGTGCACTATGCCTGGCAGCAATGTTGGCCTGGTTCAACTCAGTGTACAGTATCTAGCATTGTACTTGGTGTTCATTTAAATATTTTACATTCATTATGGAATCATAATAAGGCTAAGATATTAAATGGGTACAAGCACTAGCACACAAAATGTGGCTAATCTGTGGGGAAATGGGTGTGGGCCCTGCACTCCCAATTGTGCAATCGCCCTGCACCCATAACACACCTCCTCTCCCTGTGCACAGTACCACTGAATCATGATTGACTCAATGGTGCCAATGGTTGCCCTGGCCACTGTCCAAAAGATATTGGGCGTAATTTTCAGCTTCATCACTTGGGTAGTATACTGGCAGGGCAGACTGCCTGCCCAGTATAGAACCTGCCTGATTTTCATTTACATTGATCTGCTCCGACAGTTGACCACCCAAGCGATGAAGGTGAAAAGGACTCCTAGTATTAGCTAAGAAGATACTCCATCTAATTATAACTCTTCACACAGGTCAGACAGATTTGTTTATTAAATCTCTGTAAACTGTACAGTTCAAACTGAGCAATAAATCAAAATAGGTGCGTATTAACCCAGAGGTTTCATCTCTCTCCTGAATTCTAGCTTTCTCGCATCATCAGTAGTCAGAATTGATTTTGAATTTGTCACCAACAATAAAAAGGGAAAAAAACAGACATTAAAAAATGTTTCATGTCTTGTTATCAACTCCACTGTAGAGTGGAGCAGATTGTGGCAGAAAGCAGGTGCTTTTCCAACTCAAATTGATTTCTGCCGAAATGTCTGGATAGATACTGTTATATCTGAGTGTTGTAATGAAGACAGGATAATAGATAATGTTATAACTGGGAATCTTAAAATGAGTGAGGAATCTATAACAGATATTGGGATAATTCTTTTTTCTTTCACTTCTGCTGCTGATCTTTGCATGCTGGGAGTACATAAAGGAAATTAGGCATGTTCCCCCATGTTTTTCTGTCTACTGAAGATGAAAATTTATCCCACAGTGTTAAAACTGCAAACTTTATAAGAAGGGTTGGGTGTAGCATAGATAAGGATCAATTTTAACCCTGCTCGCCCTGGTAGGCATTTTAAAAAGTCCAAAGCAAATTATTCCCTCTGATACTGCTGCCTTCACACTGGTTCCAATTTTAACCAGCTCGTTTGAGCAGGTGAGAGGGACACCCACTGGAAAGCAGTGGGGCCCTTCTTTAAATATGCAGATAGGCATTCGATGATGTCATCAGGGCTCAGCTGCAATTTTAACCCGAGGCCTCTCCAAGGAAGCCA
Organism: Heptranchias perlo; assembly: GCF_035084215.1. Lineage (NCBI taxonomy): Eukaryota > Metazoa > Chordata > Chondrichthyes > Hexanchiformes > Hexanchidae > Heptranchias > Heptranchias perlo. The sequence continues at coordinate 22,963,361 of NC_090338.1, forward strand.
TCGTGGCTTCCCCACCAGGCCAATCTGGCAGCAAATAGGATCAGACCCAGAAAGGTGAGTTCATTTAATATTTTTTTGGTTTCCTTGTGGGCCAGGAAGAGCAGGTGAGCTCCTCTGGACTCCCCAAGGAAACCTTTGGACTCCTTTGCCCTGGGCTTCCCTACCCTCTCCCGTACGCAAGGAGCCCCCTCCTAACCACTTACTAGATTGCCGGGGACTATTCCTTCAGGTGCCTGACATCAGTGTCCTGCTGCCCGAAATCCCGCTCCCACAAACGCTTCCCACCAAGTTTGGGCAGGAGACTGATGAGGCCCATGCAGATGAGGCCTGTGAGTTAAAATCTTCCTCGACCCTCACCCACACCACTCCTGCCAGGAGTTAAATTGGGCCGACAATTTTATAACGTATTATAAATGTAATAAATGTTACAATGAGGATAGACCCCATACTGGACAATTCTCTTGTTCAGCATTTCTGAAATAAACTTATTTTCATTTCATATGTTTAGCTAGTTTGCAGGTTGCTATGGTGACATTGTCTGGTTTGATGGGGGTTTTATCTTCATTACGATTTTTGTTTTTTAAAAAGGAAAATTCAATCAACAATTTTTTCACCGTAACATATCTCTTGTACATTCCCTAAGGAGTAGCCAGCACTACAAAACACAACTTATGGCATTGCAGCTATGAATCACTCCAGACTAAATTTTAAAATACAAATTTGACATTGTGCAATAACAGGATCACAAGTAAATCTTATTTCACATTGCAGTCTGCAGTGCCAAGTAGCTTAAAGTAATTTCACAGATTCAGACGGAGGATATTCTAAATTCTGAATATAAGTCTCTAAGTACAGCATAATGGAGAATCAGACTGTTCCTGCAGCTTACTTACCTATATTTTTAGGTTGTCCACGGTAACATTATGCATACTATGATTGGTGCGTGCAATGATCATTTCATTCATTATTAGATTACTTGTAATGATATTGTTGTGAAGAACCAGTACCTACTAGAATTGTACAACACAGAAGGAAGCCATTCAGCCCATTGTGCCTGTGCCAGCTCTTTGAAAGGGCTATCCAATTAATCCCACTCCCCTGCTCTTTCCCCATAGACTTGCAAATGTTTCCTGTTCAAGTATATATCGAATTCCCTTTTGAAAGTTTCTACTTAATCTGCTTCCACAACTTTTCAGACAGTGCATTCCAGAGCACAACAACTCACTGTGTACAAAGAATTCTCCTCAGCTCCCCCCTGGTTCTTTTGCCAATTTTCTTAAATACTCTACAATGCTCTACACCAATAGCTGCATTTCAACATTCAGTACCAATCAACTAAAGGATAACATTGGATATAAAGGAGACAAAGATAAAGTTCAGTCACATCTGGTATTGTACATCCAATATCTCAATCTCATTGCCTTTACCTGCAAACATGCAATATTCATTGCTACCTATAAGTTTCTGAACCTCCACTCCCTTAACGCAAGTCTCAATACCATCTTGTCTTAAAAATTAAATTAACATCCCTCTGCACCTTCCCAACCAATAGAAATAGCATCTTAATATTTATCTATCTTCTCTGTACACCTACCAAATTCCTCCGATGAGTTCATGGTTGAAAACAAATCAAATAAATCAACGAATGTGTTACAAAGTAAACTTATCATGGAAGGGGAAGGCGGTGGCAGTTTCCTACAAGTGGATAGCTGCAGAAAGGTCAGCAAGTCCATGCATTATTTAAACCTTTAATGTAACTTGACAAGGAAAAACATCCAAATACATATTTATAACATCAATTCTATAGTCATTTCTGTTTGAAGATAGAATCAAAACTAATTTGAATAAGTCATGCCTTTGGTCCTGGGTAGCAGTCACTTTGCGCCTGGCCTTATGACATTTTATTATTTTCAGCAATCAATCTTGAGCATTCTCTTCTACCTGCTGTTTGACAGCCTGGCAGTAGTAAATCTGCTGGCTGTGGGCCCTGATGTGGCAGCACATTGGTTAAGGAATGTTACATTGAACAATAGAATATAACTGAGCGGAAAAATAAGTAATTTACAAAAATAGGGGCAGAGGTTTTATTAATGGCAAGGATTTGAGGGAAAGCGTTCCAGGCAATGACAATGCTACATGATATTATTTACAACTATTGATATATTCAGTAAAAAATTGGAATAGTATAAACACAGAGCAAGCACAATTAATGGCAAAAGTTTGAATGATTGCAGCGCATTGGGACAAATAGCATCTACACTGGCACACCACACCAAAGGAAAAAGCCAATCTAATATTTCATGTGGTGTCTCACAGAAGAAGACAATAACAGAAAAAAGTATTTGCTAAAGTCATCAAAAAAGTTACTTCATGTTAGCTCCTGCAAGGAACAGGCACTATCTTTAAGAAAAAGAGTTTGGAATTTTTTTTTTCGTGTAAGGAGAGAGAAGAACCTGAGGATGCCATCAATCATTTCACAACAAAATAACCTGTGCAAATTTCCTATTACTTTTTATATAAATAAATATAACTTTCAGCCAGAAATAGCAGAAGATCTTCGTTGTGTTTCACCACAATTTTGTCATCACATGTGCATGCAAATAGAAAAAGATTTGTCCAACAATTTTTATAAAGATGGATTTATCATTAAGTATGAAATAGATCCATATATGCCCACCACAGTAATATGCCCGACTGTCTTTGGCAGGAGCCAATTCTACTTAGATTAGAAGCTGAATTATCACCATAATGGAGGGGTTTCTCACTAGAAAATTGGCAGATAATCAAGGTTCCATTATACAGACCACTGAGATTATCTGTACCCAGTGTATTGCTTGCACCTTATGGTATCAATGGGCAAAGCTGCGGAGTGTGCAGAAAACCGCCACAAAAAAATCAAGTCGGGCAGACCTTTGGCGCCCAGTGGGCAGTAGGGTTTTTTCCAAATCTCCTCCTGGCCCTACAGAAATCTTCCCACCTACTGCTGGTCACTCAATACCCACCCACACCGGCATTGCCCTTTCTCTAAAGCTGTACTTCCTGCTCAGCTCCACAGAGGACCCCTTGAATCTCTTTTCCCCCCTCCTCCCCACACCACCAGATCGGTACGTTGCCTGTTGGCACTCTTTGAGCACTAGCAGATTACCTAAATTATATGTATCTGAGGCCTGACCATGAAAATGGCTCAGCTTCTTGCTGGTGCCATTGGTGGGGGTGGTCCAATCGCTGTGCCCACCGCCCGCCCAGTGTGCGCTACATATGAAAATCGCCCTTACTGAATTTTGCAGCAAAATGTTCTCATTTTGCCAAATTTCATTGAGTTTGTGGATAATGTAGCTGGCGCAGGCATGATGGACCGAATGACCTCTTTGTTGTATGATTCTGTGCAAGTCCTCTGCAGTTTGTAGTGCTCATTTTTGGATAATGCATGCATTTTACTCAATTGTATCTTCAGGATTAGGAAAGTAGATATAAATAAAGCTTCTATCAGCAATTCTTGGGAATAGGGCACAATATTTACACACACCTTTATTGTAATTTTGTTTGATTGAACATAGTTTATAATCTCATGTTCTCTATTTTTATTTTTGCTTTGCTACTGTAGAAATTCCTGAGGGATTCATAAACAAATGTGCATTGGTGGAAACAAAATGGATCTAATTAATGTAAAATTATGCTTCAGTATTTATTTTATCAGTTTTCGGTTAACGTTGCTACAGTAACATTGTTGTTGGAGTGCCTTTGCTACTATAATATTACTAACACTATTTTAAGTGTCACAGTGTGTGAGTTTAAAATTTACAGAACTAGTGGACCAGGGAGATGAGAGTTCCGATGAAGTTTCTACAGCCAAAACATCCTTTCTCTTTACAAATAATGACAGATTTGCTGTGTGTTTCTAGCATTTCTCTTTTAGTCAACAAAAAAAAATCACACATTACCAGCACGCTCTGCCATGCAGTGGTACTACTTTGGTTTGCCCCCATTATTCACCAGGTGGTGAGTTCATTCTCATTAAGGGGAAGACTTTGAGACAAGCCCAGTTACTCCCCCTGGTGAAGCACCACCATCCTCAGGGTAACATTTGTGCATGCATTTTAGGGGCCCAATTATTAAGCGGCATTGCCAGAGGCCTGCAAATAGGCCACTTGAACATCTTCTCAGTTAGAGGATGATGGGAAACATAGAGAGCCCAAAGAGAGGAAGGGAAAATAATAATTATAGATAAAAAAATAAGTTAATTAGACCTCAGTGACTTTAATCAAGAGCACAATTTATAACATTTCCAGGTGCTGTTTTCTGCCCCTTAAAACATTAATTTATCTATAATTTGGTGGGAAAAGGCCAATTGCTAAAAGTAGTCAATTCAACAAAAGGGTATTATCTAACTATCTAAGATATATATATAATATATATATGTATTTTAGGAGCAGACTGATACTCATAATAAGCATGTGTAGACATGTAACAGGTAGGTCCCATGTGATCTGCTGAGACTATCAATGAAGTGAGTAGAGCATAATTGGGACACATGAGTTACTTTCAGCCAAGATTTCACACAACTCAATCTGCATGATTTTGAAGCTGGACTAGTGCCGGTCGAAGAGGAGTCTTGATCATAAAACTGGAACTTAAATCACAATCTAGCTTGTGTGTAATGGAGCTCGTTTTCCTATTTCTTCTACAAGTCTGTGTGATTGTCGCACAAGTTTTCACCTCTGCCTCTTTTACTCTGGATCAGATGATTGTACAACAGATATAGTTGTATTTTCACAAGTAAAGGAGTGTCACATTCCTCTCCCTTCATGTTGAGCTTTAATTCCTCTGCTTTTATCTCCATTAACAATGTGTTTGTTGGATAGGATTGCTGGGCATTGTCAATGACTGCAGCAGCACACTGGAGCCTTGAGGAGATGTGAAGAATGTGAACCCTATTCTTAACTGACATTCATACTCAGAGTTTCCACTAAAGTACAGAATGGCCAACCAGGCTCAAAATCCAATATTTTATTTTGGACTCTCAAAAGACTCCTATAGAGTCTGATACATGTGAAGCTTTGATCCATGTAAACCCACATGTTCCATTCTTCTCATATTCTGTTCACATTCTGTAGACCTAGGGAGTCGATTTTAACCCCACCCACCTGGCGGAAACCCAGCGGGTGAGCAGTTAAAAACAAGGCAGTTACTTACCTACTTATAACTTGCTAGTTACCCATTTCAGGAAATTCTAGGCCCATGTTTATGTCTGAGCACAAAAGGCCTCCTTAAAGCTATCTCGTTCCAGAGCTGCCACCAGTATATCAACCTGATCGATTGCAGTCATGAGCTCCAAGACACTGGCAACAAATAGCTCTGGGAGTCTTTTATTGACAACTGCATCTTGTTCTCTCAATCACAATGAAGGATCTCTAACTTATTTTCATGGTTCTTTGTGGAGGGAAAAAAAATTGGTCAGTTGCTGAGAGTAGGGGGAGAGTAGGCAGATATAAATCTTCTCAAAAGTACAGAATGCCAAAGTCCATTATAGGATGTGCTAGTAATTTTGTCTATATTGATTTAGGCCATTAAACATCTCTGATTACCCTGGCTGAAAGCAATGTCAAACTCACCATGTAGAGAACCCAATCATCTAACATTCATTCTTTGATTAGGTGGAACTAGGAGTGTTTGCATTGTGCAATCACGAGGCCCTTGGTCCATGTTATTGAATTCTACAGAATTACACATTAAAAGGAACCAAAAGAACTATTATTACAAATCTCACCAGTTTAGTGTGAGAATTATTTTTAGCTTTACGTACACGCCAAAATATATCCCCTATATGTTCAACTTTTTTCCTAAGATAGAATACAGGATTTTTCAGCAAATTTTGAGGAGGCATTTGTTTTTTTCCCCTTTCTCCTTTCTAGTTCCTGCTTGCGTCACATATCACTCCTGGCCAAGAAGGCAGATTTTTGTTCGGCAAGAGTATTAAGGGTTATGAACCAAGTCGTGTAGATGGAGTTAAGATGCAGATCAGCCCTGATCTAATTGAATGGCAGAACATGTTCAAGGGGCTGAATGGCCTACTCCTGTTCCTATGTTCCTTATTCCCAAAAAAGATAAACTTACATTTATATAGCGCTTTTCACGAGCTCAGGATATCCCAAAGCACTTTACAGCCAATTAAGTACTTTTTGAAGTGTAGTCACTGTTGTAATGTAGAAAACGCGGCAGCTAATTTTCGTACAGCAAGGTTAGAATGATACCCGGACTTCAAGGGTTAAGTTACGAGGAGAGATTACACAAATTGGGGTTGTATTCTCTGGAGTTTCGAAGGTTAAGGGGTGATCTGATCGAAGTTTATAAGACATTAAGGGGAACAGATAGGATGGATAGAGAGAAACTATTTCCGCTGGTTGGGGATTCTAGGAGTAGGGGGCACAGTCTAAAAATTAGTGCCAGACTTTTCAGGAGCGAGATTAGAAAACATTTCTACTCACAAAGGGTGGTAGAAGTTTGGAACTCACTTCCGCAAACGGCAATTGATACTAGCTCAATTGCTAAATTTAAATCTGAGATAGATAGCTTTTTGGCAACCAAAGATATTGAGGGATATGGGCCAAAGGCGGGTATATGGAGTTAGATCACAGATCAGCCATGATCTTATCAAATGGTGGAGCAGGCACGAGTGGCTGAATGGCCTACTCCTGTTCCTATATTCCTATGTTCCTATGTCCCACAAACAGCAATGAGATAAATGGCCAGGTAATCTGTTTTAGTGATGTTGATTGAGGGATAAATATTGGCCAGGACAACAGGAAGAATGCCCCTGCTCTTCTTCGAATAGTGCCATGGGATCTTTTACGTCCGCCTGAGAGGGCAAACGAGGCCTCAGTTTAACGTCACTTCCGACAGTGCAACACTTCCTCAGTGCTGCACTGGAGTGTCAGCCTAAATTTTATGCTCAAGTTTCTGGAGTGGGACTTGAACCCACAACCTTCTGACTCAGAATGCTCCCACTGAGCCACAGCTGACACTGTTCCCAAGCCTCTGAGAATATTTCTCTGGAGTTAGCTGCTAGGAGGTGTACAAGATCGGCAATCTATCTCCTTCCCCAGGGAAATTTTCATCATTTAGCGAAACACTTGACTTCCATTGAGCAACTCCCTGGCCTGCATGCTTTAGACTGCCAACTAGTTATGTGTGGAATCTGAGGCATCAATCCATGTCCTAACACCGACAGCATGTTGAACCCTGAATGTGATGCAGCACTGTGCTATATAGCTTTATGACATTGTAATTGCATATTACAATGGTAGTTGAGTTTTCCTTCTGTTTGTTTATGTCAAAATGTGTCCAAACATGAAAATGTGACAAGTTACTGAGAGAAAGGAAAATGAAAATTCCAACAGTTTTCAATCTGTGGCCCTCCCCTGAGCATGTGTTGACAGAAGTGTTACCTTAGACATGGAAGGTGGTTGACTATCTGTACTTTCCACTTTCAAATGGTGCTGGATGTGAGGGAAAGGGTCTGCGTGACAGAAAAAAAACACAGCATATATGCTTCAAAATACTTGCAAAGAGAATATAATCCTACTGAACGGCTACAAATGCTTAATAATTTTGAAGATAGAAATAATGAAATTAAGACGCATCATCCCTGAAGTGAAGGAGTGAAGCTCTGCTTGGCCCCTTAAACATGGGGCATGATCTTTACTTGGAGCCGGGAACTCAGCAGGTGGGTAGACTTTTGCGTGGGAAACCTGGAAGTGAAGTGAGCAGATCAGAATCTGCGACTGCAACTCAATTGAAGGCAATTACTTTTGTTTCCGGGATTCCCGCACGACAGCCAGCCAGATTGACAGGCTGGCTGCCTGTTGGGAGGGAAAGAAGCCGGGGAGCGGATGCCAGGTAAGTCTGAGATGTGGGGGGGTGGGCATGGGGGAGGGTGGTCTCGGCCATCCGGAGGGCCTCAGTCATCCGACGGCATCTCGGCCATCTGGGGTGGGTGGGGTCTCGACTATCAGGGGGAGGTGGGGTCTCGACCATTGTGGGAGGGTCTCAGGGTGAATGTTTAAATCCAAACCAGCAATTTCTGAGATGGAGGTGGTTGGGGTGAATGAGAGTTTGTGATCTTATGCCAGAATTTCTGCTCAGTGGTGGGGAAGAGAAGGTTTGTTGTCCTATCTTGGAATTTCTGCTATGTGTCTGTGGCCCTATGCTGTGGGGGATGCATTTGGGCTTATGGTCATTTTCTGGGGGGTTATTCTTGGATATATACTCATTGGCTTGGTTCCCAATTTTTGCTCAATGGATGGGGTTTGATTTGTTTTTTTTTGCTTAGTTGAGTAGGCGCTATGTTTATTATTCTACTAGGGGATATAGAAAATGATGCAGTGATAGTGCTGCAGGGAGAGATTTCTTTTCATGGGTTGCAGTTTTTGCCAGTTAATCTCCCCTGGCATTGCACATGAGGAGTCAAAAGCAATGAAACTTTCCAGGTCAACCAAGGGAGATCATTGAACCAAGACAGGTAGGGGAAGGGTGAGAGAAAGGGATAGGGTGAGAACAGTGAAGGCAGACTGAGTGAGAGGGAGAGGAAGGGTAGGGAAGGGAGAGGCAGTGAGGGGATGAATGGGGAGGGGAGAGAGGGTGGATAGAGGGTGAGGACAGGGGAGGGGTGGGGTGAGGGAGAGGGGGGAGAAGAGGATGGTAAGGGTGAGGAGAGAAGGAAAATGAAAGAGGAGGGGTTGAGATTTATCCAATTTCTGGATGGGGCGTCTTGATGATTCCCAAGAACTCAGCAACAAATCCGATTGGTAGTTTCCTCAGTAGGTTGGAAGTTTGCCGAGCTATTTGCAGGACACGTACACCTGATGCCAGCCACAAGTGTCATTCAGCTAGATTTGTTAACGAACTTTTTCAATCATTTTTGGTTGGCTTATGTGTTTCATATTATTTGGGATTCATTTTTTGGTGTTGACTATTACTCTGGGGATTCTACTGTTGATTCTGTGTGTGTTTCCACCATCCTGGATTTCCACTGACATTTTCTCTTTGCAGGTTACACATCTTGCTCTATTTTTAAGGTGCTCTGCACTTCCTTATGTTTACAAACAACTTTAGGTTTTGTATTACTGACCGTATATCAGGGAGAAGCCAGCAGACAAAATGTACCAATATTAAACAAGGAAAGACCTGCAGCCAACAAACTGAAGTTGAGCAGGGAGTTAGTGGGAGCCACCAGCATATCACACACCCACTGCAGTACATGCCGGTCTGTATTGAGGCTACACGGGGAGGAGGGCATGAAGATTCAGGCCAGGAATAAGGAAAATATACCAGGGTGAGCAGGAGAGAAGCGATTTGATGATCAGTGCAATATAAGTAACATTCATATTTTGAACTTTCTAACACCACCAGCACTAGCATTAGCATTAAAGGATGAAAAGCATGATGGATGTCCCTGGCAGTTATTTTCTGCTGCAGATGAGAAATGTGGTGGATTCAATCAAAGAGCCTGTCAACCATTGCTGAGGGATGACTCAGCTGAGGAAAAAGAAGGACCTTTAAGAACTCTGGGGTGAAAAGTAGATATATTAGAGCAGATATGACAGAGAAGGAGAAAATTAGAGAAAGGGATGAAGTATTTACTGGAAGTGGGGAGCGAAGAAACACAATCCAAATAGTTGTGGGAGTCCGAACTTGTAATAAATATCTATGGAAAGCCTATTGCCAAAGATGAAGAGAGAGAAAGCCAGAAAAAGAAGGGAAGAGATGGACCACACAAAGGTAAAGAACGGATGAGAATTGGAAACATATTTGGAGTGCTGTAATTTATATTAGCAAAAGAGCCAAGTTTTTATAAAATTTTATGATTCTTTCAAGTAACTTGACTGCAGAATATTCCAATATTTCAGATTTTGTCATCATTCTTAAAAATATAAGCTTGTGGACATACTCAAGATTGATACAGGATGTTAACAATTGATTATTTTCTGAATATTAATTTAATTCAGTGATGGCTGGAAGAGTGAATAGAGACCCAATGCAAAGAACTCTCAGCCAGATGTTTGGCTGAGAGAACTGAGAGACCAGCTGCAATACCTGAGCTGTTATTTATATGTGTCAATCACAGGTTTCAAGGGCCAAATTAACTTATGCTGCATCTCGCCTCCGATTCAATTGCGAGAATCAGAAGCCATGGGAAACCCGTGCAGGTGAAGTAAAATTTGTTTCAGGTTCAGAATCAACAAAACATTACCTACCTCAAGTATATCAAGTAGGTAAATTGCCCCTTTAACGATTCGCCCGCTGGCATTAATTGGGGACACGGTTTTGGCTGCGCACGCATCCAAATGCGCCCATGTTAAACCCAGAAGTGGGCGCGTTGGAGCTGGTTTGCGGTCGCGCTTGAAAAAGCTATTATTTTAACCTCCCACCCGCCCCCAACCCACCTGTTCTTTGAGGCTAAAATGACCTCCGTGAAGTCTGACTACCAGTCCCTCTGAAAGGGACTAATCTTTGGAAACAGGAATTGGGATAAAGGACTGGATGGTGGCAAATGTTACACCCAATTCAGGAAAGGGGAAAGCAATAAGCCAGTAAATTATAGGACAGTTAGTCTTATCTCACTTGTGGCTAAACTTCTAATGTGCAATTTCACAATTTTGTGCTGGGTTCAGCAAATCTGACCATTTAAACTGTGCGTGTTAAATTAGTTCACTCAATGCCATTTATCGTTCTGCATTAAGTATGACACCTGAAATAAAAATTCGAATGGATTTATCCACACTATGATGATATGGCAGACTTAGAAATATCAAAATAATCTTTGTTATCATATTAAGATGACAGTTGACAGATCAACAGTAATTTACAGGATAATTTGACAATTTTTGTGATGCAGCCTTGTTACAGTTGCTGCACTGTGCCATTTCTGACTACACTGACTTTTATAACCTTACTGTCAAAACCAATAGAGGATATTAGGTAAAGCTGAATTTTATAGCAAATCTTATAAATGGAGCAATTATTGATCTCCTTTGTGAAATATGCTTAATGCTGCAGTTGTTTCTTAAAGAATGATTTAAAAGCCTTCTGATCATTTTTCCGATAGCTCAAGGGGAAAATCAAAATGCACTGTGTGATATGGAATTGAGTAACACAGACCAGCAAAGTCCCATGAAGGGCATTACAACTGACTTCTGCATTCCTAGACTAGAGAAATCATCTAGGTTGTGGCTCCTGATTGCTATCCAATGACCATTGCTGGAAGTGAGTGTGTGTGTGTGTGGATGTTGAGTAAATACAGGGTCAGGCTTATCCACGATGGATCCATGGTGAAGTCATTTACCAAAGTTACACTTAAAGAATGGTCAATTGCTTTGAGGTTATGTAAAATTACATAAAATTACATAGAATCTATTGCACAGAAGCAGGCCCAGTATGTCAGTGTTAATACTCAACATGAGCCTACTTCCACTTTAATACCCTACCCCTCATGTCAATCCATTCCCTCTCCCTCACGTGTGCATCAAGATTAAATGCATCAATGCTATCTGCTTTAATTATACTTTGTGGCAATGAATTGCACAATCTCACCACTGTGTAAAGAAATTCTTCATAAATTCTTTATGTGGTCCGTTAGTGCTTATCTTATATTTATGCCCCCTTATTCTGGAGTCACCCACAAGAGGAAACGGCGGCCCCGATATTTACAGGGAGGCAGGAAGGGAGCGGGGGTGCCTGTCAGTGGCCGGGAAACCCGGAAATACTGGGAAGGCGGAGGTCCCTGCCGAATTTAACGGCAGGACCTCATTAGAATTTTTTAAAATCCATTTCCCGCCCAGCAGCCAGCCAGATTGAGAGGTTGGCCGGCTGTGGGGTGGGAAAGTCAGCGGTGAGAGGGCAGCAGCCGCAGACACTTGGGGACGGTACCCGGCAATCAAGCAGATCGAGGTCGGTGAGGCTCGGAATGCAGCGGCGAGGAGGGCAGGAGAGAGGGAGAGATCGCCGGGGGTGGGGGGGTATATCGCTCGGGGGGGGGGGGGGAATATCATTGGGGGAGCTCGGCCGATTGCGGGGACGGTTGGCAGATCGCTGGGGGGTCGGAGTATACGGCAGGTTTGCTTGGGGGTCGGGGAAGCACTCCTGCTTCTCCTGACCCACAAGCAGTGCTGGAAAACCATTTATCTGCTGGATCTGGCAGTTCTTGCCTCCCTTCAGCTGTTGGGTTTCCCAAGCTCTGGGAAACCCGGCCGGCCAGCGTTAAATTTAAATGGCTGCCAAAATCTGAGGAACGCAGCCTCATTTAAATATTATAATCACCGACCAGCTTTTCCAGAGTGGGTTACTCGGCCACCCCCCAACCCGCCAAGGTTAAACTAGAAGTAGGCGTGTTCATAGCCGATTGGGGGGGTGGGTTTCACACTTTTAGCATCTATTAGATCTATTAGACCTTCTCCTGCCCATCGTAGGGTGTTTAAAATTCCCCCCAGTGTTTCCACATCCACCCTATCGAATTCTTTCATAATAAGACCTCGATCAGCTGTGAGTAAAGAAATTATTCCTCATCTCAGTCCGAAATGGCTGACCTCTTATCTTGAGACTATGGCCCTAGTTCTAGACTCTCCAGCCAGGGGAAACAACCTCTCAGCACCTACCCTGTCAAGCCCTCAAAGAATTTTATACGTTTCAATGTCATCACCTCTCATTCTTCTAAACTCCAGAGAATATAGGCCCATTTTACTCAATCTCTCCTCATAGGACAACCCTCTCATCCCAAGAATCAATCTAGTGAACCTTCGTTGCACTGCCTCTAAGGCAAGTATATCCTTCCTTAGGTAAGGAGACCAAAACTGTACACAACACTCCAGGTGTGGTCATACCAGAGCCCTATATAATTGCAGCAAGACCTCTTTACTCTTATACTTCAACCTCCTTGCAATAAAGGCTAACATACCATTTGCTCTCCTAATTGCTTGCAGTGCCTGCATGTTTCTGTGATTCATGCACATGGACACCCAAAACGTGAATACCAAAATTTCTTAGTCTCTCACCTTTTAAAAAATATTCTGCTTTTCTATTCTTCCTACCAAAGTGGATAATTTCACATTTCCCCACATTATACTCCATCTGCCACCTTCTTGCCCACTCACTTAACCTGTCTATATCCCTTTGCAGACTCTTTGCGTCCTCCTCACAGCTTACTTTCCCACCTAGCTTTGTATCATCAGCAAACTTGGATACATTACAATCAGTCCCCTCATCTAAGTCATTGATAGAGATTGTAAATAGCTGAGGCCCAAGCACTGATCCTTGCGGCACCCCACTAGTTACAACCTGTCAACCCAAAAATTACCCATTTATTCCTACTCTCTGTTTTCTTTCCGTTAACCAATCCTCAATCCATTCTAATATATAACCCCCAATCCCATGAGACCTCATCTTGTGTAACAACCTCTTGTGTGGCACCTTATCGAATGCCTTTTGAAAATCCAAATATACTACATCCACTGGTTTCCCCTTATCTACCCTTTAGTTACACCCTCAAAAAATTCTAATAGATTTGTCAAACACGATTTCCCTTTCACAAAACCCTGTTGACTCTGCCTAATCATGTTATGATTTTCTAAGTGCCCTGTTACTACGTCCTTAATAATAGACTTTAGCATTTTCCCCACTATTGATGTCAGGCTAACTGGCCCATGTTTCCCTATTTTCTCTCTCTCTCTTTTCTAGAATAACAGGGTTACATTTGCTACCTTCCAATTCACAGGGACCATTCTACAATCTAGGGAATTCTGGAAGATCAAAACCAATGCATCCACGATCTCTGCAGCCACCTCTTTTACAACCCTAGGATGTAGGCCATCAGGTCCTGGGAATTTGTCGGCTTTTAGTCTCATTAATTGCTCCAGTACTTTTTCTTTACTAATCTTAATTACTTTAAGTTCCTCACTCTCATCAGACCCTTGATTCCCCACTATTTAAGAACATAAGAACATAAGAAATTGGAGCAGGAGTAGGCCAATCGGCCCCTCGAGCCTGCTCCGCCATTCAATAAGATCATGGCTGATCTGATCCCAACCACAAATCTAAAGAACACAAGAAGTCGGAGCAGGACCCGGCCACATAGCCCCTGGGCCCTCTCCGCCACCCACAGGGCATTGACCGATCCGAACTCAGCTTCATGTCCAATTTCCTGCCCGCTCCCCATAACCCCTAATTCCCTTTACTTCTAGGAAACTGTCTATTTCTGTTTTAAATTTATCTAATGATGTAGCTTCCACAGCTTCCTGGGGCAGCAAATTCCACAGACCTACCACCCTCTGAGTGAAGAAGTTTCTCCTCATCTCAGTTTTGAAAGAGCAGCCCCTTATTCTAAGATTATGCCCCCTAGTTCTAGTTTCACCCATCTTTGGGAACATCCTTACTGCATCCACCCGATCAAGACCCTTCACAATCTTATATGTTTCAATAAGATCGCCTCTCATTCTTCTGAACTCCAATGAGTAGAGTCCCAATCTACTCAACCTCTCCTCATATGTCCGCCCCCTCATCCCCGGGATTAACCGAGTGAACCTTCTTTGTACTGCCTCGAGAGCAAGTATGTCTTTTCTTAAGTATGGAGACCAAAACTGTATGCAGTATTCCAGGTGCGGTCTCACCAATACCTTATATAACTGCAGCAATACCTCCTTGTTTTTATATTCTATCCCCCTAGCAATAAAAGCCAACATTCCGTTGGCTTTCTTGATCACCTGCTGCACCTGCATACCAACTTTTTGATCTTCTTGCACTAGGACCCCCAGATCCCTTTGTACTGCAGTACTTTCCAGTCTCTCGCCATTAAGAAAATAACTTGCTCTCTGATTTTTCCTGCCAAAGTGCATAACCTCACATTTTCCAATATTATATTGCATCTGCCAAATCTCCGCCCACTCACCCAGCCTGTCTATATCCCCTTGCAGGTTTTTTATGTCCTCCTCACTCTCTACTTTCCCTCCCATCTTTGTATCATCTGCAAATTTTGATATGTTGCACTCGGTCCCCTCCTCCAAATCGTTAATATAGATTGTAAAGAGTTGGGGACCCAGCACCGACCCCTGTGGAACACCACTGGTTACTGGTTGCCAGTCCGAAAATGAACCATTTATCCCAACTCTCTGCTTCCTGTTCGATAACCAATCCTCCACCCATGCCAGAATATTACCCCCAATCCCGTGATTTTTTATCTTAAGTAATAATCTTTTATGTGGCACCTTGTCGAATGCCTTCTGGAAGTCTAAATACACTACGTCCACTGGTTCCCCTTTATCCACCCTATATGTTATATCCTCGAAGAACTCAAGCAAATTTGTCAGACATGACTTCCCCTTCATGAAGCCATGCTGACTTTGTCCTATTAAATTATGCTTATCTAAATGTTCCGTTACTGTCTCCTTAATAATAGACTCCAAAATTTTACCCACCACAGATGTTAAGCTAACTGGCCTATAATTTCCAGCCTTCTGCCTACTACCCTTTTTAAATAATGGTGTTACATTAGCAGTTTTCCAATCTGCCGGGACCTCTCCTGAGTCCAGGGAATTTTGGAAAACTATCACCAAAGCATCCACAATCCCTACTGCCACTTCCCTCAAGACCCTAGGATGGAAGCCATCAGGTCCAGGGGATTTATCCGCCTTGAGTCCCATTATATTACTGAGTACCATCTCCTGAGTGATTTTAATCGTATTTAGCTCCTCCCCCCCGAGAGTCCCCTGTTTGTCCAGTGTTGGGATATTCTTAGTGTCCTCTACTGTAAAGACTGAAACAAAATATTTGTTCAGCATTTTTGCCATCTCCATGTTTCCCACCATTAATTTCCCGGTCTCATCCTCTAAGGGACCTATGTTTGCCTTAGCCACCCTTTTTCTTTTTATATAACTATAGAAACTCTTGCTATCTGTTTTTATATTTTTTGCTAATTTCTTTTCATAATCTAACTTCCCTTTCTTAATCAATCCTTTAGTTACTTTTTGCTGTCTTTTGAAGAATTCCCAATCTTCTATCCTCCCACTAAGTTTGGCTACCTTATATGTCCTTGTTTTTAGTCGGATACTATCCTTGATTTCTTTACTTAGCCACGGGTGGCTGTCATTTCTTTTACACCCTTTTTTCCTCAGTGGAATATATTTATTTTGAAAGTTGTAAAATAACTCCCTAAATGAACACCACTGCTCATGTACCGTCTTACCCTTTAATCTATTTTCCCAGTCCACTTTAATCAATTCCGCTCTCATACCATCATAGTCTCCTTTATTCAAGCTCAGTACGCTTGTTTGAGAATCAACCTTTTCACCCTCTAATTGGATATGGAATTCAACCATGTTGTGGTCGCTCGTTCCAAGGGGATCCTTAACTAGGACATTATTAATTAATCCTGACTCATTACACAGGACCAGGTCCAAGGTTGCCTGCCCCCTTGTAGGATCAGTTACATACTGCTCAAGAAATCCATCCCTGATGCACTCAATGAACTCGTCCTCAAGGCTGCTCTGCCCAATTTGATTTGTCCAGTTAATATGATAATTAAAATCCCCCATAATTATGGCTGTTCCCTTATTACATGCCCCGACTATCTCCTGATTAATACTTCTTCCAGCAGAGTTGCAACTATTAGGAGGCCTATATACTACGCCCACTAATGTTTTTTTTCCCTTATTATTCCTTATCTCCACCCAAACTGTTTCATTATCTTGATGCTTTGTCCCAATATCATTTCTCTGTATTACAGTGATTCCTTCCTTTATTAACATAGCCACCCCACCTCCCCTTCCTTCCTGCCTGTCCTTCCTGATTGTTAAATACCCTGGCATATTTAATTCCCAGTCGTTGTCACCCTGCAGCCATGTTTCTGTAATGGCCACAAGATCATACCCATACGTAGTTATTTGTGCCGTTAACTCGTCCATTTTATTACGAATGCTACGTGCATTCAGATAAAGAACTTTCAAATCTGTTTTGTGACGCTTAGTTCCTGCTTTTTCCTTTTTTAACACTTTACCTATTACTCCATACCTTCTGTCCCTTCCTGTTACGCTTTCCTCTCTCTCCCTGCTCAGGTTCCCAACCCCCTGCCACTTTAGTTTAAACCCTCCCCAACAGCACTAGCAAACACTCCTCCTAGGACAGCGGTCCCGGCCCTGCCCAGGTGCAGACCGTCCGGTTTGTACTGGTCCCACCTCCCCCAGAACCGTTTCCAGTGTCCCAGGAATTTGAATCCCTCCCCCTTGCACCATTCCTCTAGCCACGTATTCATTTGAAATATCCTCCTATTTCTACTCTGACTAGCACGTGGCACTGGCAGCAATCCTGAGATTACTACCTTTGAGGTCCTATTTTTTAATTTACCTCCTAACTCCCTATATTCTGCTTTTAGGACCTCATCCCCTTTTTTACCTATATCGTTGGTGCCTATGTGCACCACGACAGCTGGCTGTTCGCCCTCCCCCTCCAAAATGTTCTGTAGCCGCTCCGAGACATCCTTGATCCTTGCACCAGGGAGGCAACACACCATCCTGGAGTCTCGGTTGCGGCCGCAGAAACGCCTGTCTATTCCCCTTACAATTGAGTCCCCTATCACTATAGCTCTGCCACTCTTTTTCCTCCCAGCCTGTGCAGCAGAGCTACCCGTGGTGCCAGGAAGTTGGCTGCTGCTGCCTTCCCCTGATAAGTCATCCCCCCCAACAGCATCCAAAGTGGCATATCTGTTTGAGAGGGGGATGGACACAGGGGACCCCTGCACTACCTGCCTGCATCTCTTACTCTTCCTGGTGGTCACCCATTCACTTCCTGCCTGTATACCCTTTACCTGCGGTGTGACCAACTCGCTAAACGTGCTATCCACGAGTTTCTCTGCATCGCTGTGAAGACAGATACAAAATATTTGTTTAACATCCCTGCCATTTCCTTATTCCCCATTATAATCTCTCCTGTCTCTGCCTCTTAGGAACCCAAGTTTACTTTCGCTAATCTCTTGCTTTTTATATACTTGCAGAAGCTCTTACAATCTGTTTTTATATTTCTTGCTAGTTTACTCTCATATTCAATTTTCTCCCTCGTTATCAATTTCTTGGTCATCCTTCGCTGATTTTGAACACCTGTGCCGGCTCTTTGAAAGACCTATTCAATTAGTCCAACTCCCTTGCTCTTTCCCCATAGCCCTGCAAATTTTTCCTTTTCAAGTAAAACTCTCAGCCTGCTCAATCTTTCCTGGTAGTTGCATCCTCTCCATTCTGATAACATCCTTGTTGATATTTTCAGCACTTTCTCCATTGCTTCAATATCCTTTGTAGTGTGAAGACCAGAACTGCATGCAATACTCCATGTGTAGTCCAACCAAGGTTCTATATATATGTAACATTACCTCCCTGCTTTTATATTCTATTCCCCTCAAAATGAGCCCCAGTACTTTGTTTGCATTCTTTATGGCCTTATCGACTAGTGTTGCTATGTTTAATGATTTATGTATCTGTATTCCTGGATCTCTTTGCTCCTCTACCCCATTTAGTTTTTTAACCTTCCAAGGAATAAGTGGCCTCCTTATTCCTCCTACCAAAATGAATCATCTTCAATTTTGAACTAAAAATCACTGCATATTTTACAAAATAGATCATGAGCCCAAAATCATTTCCTGAACTTAAATAAATTTAGTTAACTAGTATATTAAAAAAAGTCTTTGTACACTTCCTATCATGTGACTATCACACTCTGATATCACACTTTCAGCATCACACTTTGTTGATTGGCTCAAAATAACATAGGCGCAAATCATAGAATTCTTACAGCACAGGAGGCCATTCGGCCCATCGTACCTGCTGGCTCTTTGAAAGAGCTATCCAATTAGTCCCACTCCCGTGCTCTTTTACCTTAGCCCTGCAAATTTTTCCTTTTCTAGTAAATATCCAATTCCCTTTTGAAAGTTACTATTGAATCTGCTCCCATCACCCTTTCAGACTGCATGAAAAAAATCTCCTCATCTCCCCCTCATTCTTTTGCCAATTATCTTAAATCTGTGTCCTCTGGTTACCGATCCACCCGCCAGTGAAAATATTTTCTCCTTATTTACTCTATCAAATCCCTTCATAATTTTGAACACCTCAGCTGCGTAGGCCCTATGCTCTGGAATTCCCTCCCTAAACCTGTCTGCCTCTCTACATTTCTCTCCTCTTTAAAGACGCTCCTTAAAACCTAACCCATTCACCATGCTTTTGGTCACCTGTCCTAATATCTCCTTATGTGGCTCAGTGTCAAGTTTTGTTTGATAACGGTCCTGTGAAGTGCCTTGGGACATTTTACTACGTTAAACACACTATATAAGTTCAAATTGTTGTTGTTTTTGTTGTTACTGTTGTTGTATTAAATCTCCCTATAATTTCTTCTGCTCTAAGAACAATCGCAGTTTCTCTTGTCTCTCCACATAACTGAAGTCCCTTATCTCTGGTATCACGCTGATAAATCTCTTCTGCACCTTCTCCAATGCCTTGAGATCCTTCTTAAACTGGTGCACAGAATTGGACACATTACTCTAGCTGAGGCTAAACCAGTGATTTATAAAGGTTTAGCATTTGCCACTATTTATAAAGCCAAGGATCCCATATGCTTTTTTAACAGCCTTCTCAACTTGTCCTGCCACTTTAAAGATTTATATATGAGCACCCACATGTCTCTCTGTTCCTGCACCCCCTTTAAAATTGTTTATATTATATGTAATTAAAATCAGAATGAGCAGGTAGGGAATGTATGAATCAAAAGCAAGGAAAATGGCTGGAAAACTGCCTATGAGAAACTAAGGACATATGAAAGAAACAAGAAAGACTTGTATTCACATTATGCCTTTCACAACCTCAGGATATCCTAAAGCACTTCACAGCACATGAAGTACTTTTGAAGTTTAGGGAAATGCGGCAGCCAATTTGAGCACGTCGATACATTTAAGGGGAAGCTAGATAAGCACACAATGGAAAAAGAAATAAAAGGGAATGCTGATAGGGGTAGATGAAGGATGCTCGTGTGGAGCATAAACGCCGGCATAGACCAGTTGGGCCAAATGGCCTGTTTCTGTGCTGTAGACTCAATGTAACTCAATGTGGCAATGAAATAATGCAAAAGATCCCAAGACACTATTTGTGGAACATGGCCAACATTCCTCCCTCATTAACAACACAAAAAACAAATTAATCAGTCATTCACCTGATTTGCTGCTTGCGGACCTAGCTCTATGCAAATTTGTTACTGTATTTGCATACATAACAGTGAAAGTAATTAATTGGTTGGAAAGTGCTTTGGGACATAGGGTGATATATAAGTGCAAGTTATTTCTTACTTAAAGTGCGAGCTAGTAGTTTGCAAGAAGAAAGTAATTTTTCATATTTTATTTAGTGCTGGCATTAATTATACCCACAGCAGGTAAGACATGTTCAGTTGTTGTTAAACTGAGCTCCTTGCTGTTACAAGGCACCTCAACTGAACTTCAGCAC
This sequence comes from Heptranchias perlo, assembly GCF_035084215.1. Lineage (NCBI taxonomy): Eukaryota > Metazoa > Chordata > Chondrichthyes > Hexanchiformes > Hexanchidae > Heptranchias > Heptranchias perlo. The sequence goes on from NC_090338.1 coordinate 22,983,874, forward strand.
ACGTTGCTATCAGCCTGAACACTACAAAACAGTTCTCTATGGAGTTCAGAGTGCCAAAGAGAATTTTGAATTTAGAAATTTTTGAAAGATCTCACTTTTTGAAAGCTTAATAAAAATGGCCCAGAATTTGCTCTGAGCAGCGAGCAAATGGTGCTCGCCGCTCATTAAACTTATCCACAAACAGTCCACGGGGTTTAGTGCGGGAGCTTCATCGAATGGTGAACTGCAAAAATTGCAGCGTCTCTTCCTGGGAATCTGTGAGGTGTGTGATTGGGGAAAGGGTCTCGCTGTCCCCTCAACCAATCAGAGTGAAGCAACCTTGACAAGCCATGCAGTCAGAACCAGGAAGTACAAGCTACAACAGTTAATTCAATGTAAAATCAGTTAGAGAATGCGGAATAATGAGAGGGTAAGAAATATTGAATTAAAACACAGAGTTAAAAGGGACAGAAATAAAAAGTAAAAAAATAAAAATTAAACATTTTTTTTAAATGTCCAACAACAATTAAAATTGGAAGAAATGAGACTCCACATTTTTAAAAGTTAATTTTCAGTGCCGAAGAGTTTATCTGGCAGTCATTAAGACTTGCCACACCCTTAAAAGTTAGTTTATACCTAAAAAAACTCAGCGTACCTTTTTCTGTGTAGGTTAGTTTGTTTCCAGCTGGGCAGTGCAGCAACTTTACGCTGGTCCATTCATTTCACCGGTGAGCTGTCCTTCCCGTGCAGCTTTCAAACGAGCAGGGCATCTTCCCAATTTACATATTTGACTGCGCATTCGCGCTCACCAGAAGTTGCTCTTCCATTTTCCCTGAAATAACGGCTCTTCGTTATTTTTGGAGCAAATTCTGGACCAACATTTATCCATTCAACAGAAGGCTTAAAATTCAAGAACTACAACAACAAATATTTTTTTTTAAATGACCTGTTGTTTGTTTACTCTGACAGTACAGCTGGCTGATTACAGGCAGAATCTGATGTCCTGATTCACTTACTATGTAATAAAATGGAAAACCTCTTGTTTCAGTGAAATGGTAAACCACTTATGGTAAAAATTTGGGCACTAAACTTCCACTATTGAACTCAGAATTTTGAATAGATTTTGACTGTAAAATATTCATTTTTCTATATTTTATAGTTTTTCTGTGTTTCCTCTTTGTGCTCTAAAGAATGAAACAGTTTAGAAACAATTAAATTGTTCTGGCATTTTGCTAAACAGGAAAGAAATGTGACAAAAGCTGCCACTGGCTGGTGTTAGCATACTTCACCAACTAAAAGTGCCAACTTTACAATTAGATCCAAGCCTTGAAAATTGCTAGTGTATGAAACACACTTAACCTGACTGTTCTGTTTACACACCCTATAATATCTCTGATTGTGGAAGTACAAGTGGCAAGATTAAACGATTCACTCGAATACTGACAGAAACCAGGCAAATGAAGGCCAGGGCCAATTGAGGCGTCCACTCAATCTCCTGCCGCTTCACACTTATCCTAGTACAGTAGTTCGACACTGAGGCCACCAGTGTGGGAAGGAAACTGGAATCTAGGGGACTAGCTCCAGAACCAAACCAGGAACAGGGCTAGGGTCAGGGAAGTCCAGGAGCCGAGTGGACAGAGACAGCACTGGCAGCGACACACTAAAGCTAGCCAAGCAATACGAAATGGGGAGGCTGGCTGTTGAATTTGGCTGGAAATTGGAGATTGGCTACTAGTAGCCACATGACCAATACAGTCCCCATCGCTTAAAATGTCCACATTTAAAACGGCCAGTCGCTTATATTGGCCAAACAGCGATAACCATTATCCATTTGCATTAATGTCAATTTCAAAGTTGCAGGTTCTGGCGTCTTAAGTGATCCGTTTATTTTGGGCAGAAACAGTTGTGTTTACTCACTAGTTCGTATAGTTACAAAAAAGTATACTTGAGAAACCAATCCCAATATAGCTCCCAAGCACATTAAAGCCAGGAGGCTCTGGTGTCTATTTGGTGTAGTAAAACTGTAGCCCAAAGCTGCATTTCAAGACTCAGCAGATCGTTGGAAGACATTAATAAACTTCCAGAATGGGCATGTATTTGGCAAATGAATTTCAATAGAGATAAAGGAGAAGTGGTACATTATGGTAGGAAGAATAAGGAGGCCACATACTCCCTGGAAAAGAAGAGTCTAAATGAGGTAAAGAAACAGAGGTATCTGCGGGTACAGATACACAAATCAGTAAAAGTAGTGACAGGTTAATAAGGCCATAAAAAAGCAAACCAAACTCCGGGATTTATTTCTAGAGGGATAGAATTGAAAAGCAGAGAAGTTATGTCAAACTTGTATAGAACCTTGATTAGACCACACTTGGAGAACTGTGAACAGTTCTGGTCTCCATATTATGAAAATAATATAGAGGCATTGGAGAAGGTGCAAAACTGATTTACTAGGATGATACCTAAACTAAAAGGTTAGACTTATCAGCAAAGATTGAACAAGCTGGGGCTCTTTTCTCAACAAAAGAGAAGACTGAGGGGTGACCTGATAGAGGTCTTTAGGATTATGAATGAGTTTGATAAGGTAGACGTAGAGAAGATGTTTCCACTTGCATGGGAGACCAGAACTAGGGGTCAAAAATATAAGATAGTCACTAGTAAATCCAATAGGGAATTCAGGAGAAACTTCTTTACCCAGAGAGTGGTAAGAATGTGGAACTCGCTACCACAAGGAGTAGTTGAGGTGACTAGCATAGATGCATTTAAGGGGAAGCTAGATAAACACATGAGGGAGAAAGGAATGGAAGAATATGTTGATGGGGTTAGATGAAGAAGGGTGAGAGAAGGCTTATGTGGAACATAAACACTGGCATGTTAGGCCGAATGGCCTGAATCTGTGCTGTACATTTGCAACCAAAAATGGGGATGTTCGCTGATGATTGCACAGTGTTCAGTTGCATTCGCAACCCCTCAGATAATGAAGCAGTCCATGCCCGCATGCAGCAAGACCTGGACAACATCCAGGCTTGGGCTGATAAGTGGCAAGTAACATTCGCGCCAGACAAGTGCCAGGCAATGACCTTCTCCAACAAGAGAGAGTCTAAACACCTCCCCTTGACATTCAACGGCATTACCATCGCCGAATCCCCCACCATCAACATCCTGGGGGTCACCATTGACCAGAAACTTAACTGGACCAGCCATATAAATACTGTGGCTACAAGAGCAGGTCAGAGGCTGGGTATTCTGCGGCGAGTGACTCACCTCCTGACTCCCCAAAGCCTTTCCACCATCTACAAGGCACAAGTCAGAAGTGTGATGGAATACTCTCCACATGCCTAGATGAGTTCAGCTTCAACAACACTCAAGAAGCTCGACACCATCCAGGACAAAGCAGCCCGCTTGATAGGCACCCCATCCACTACCCTAAACATTCACTCCCTTCACCACCAGCGCACTGTGGCTGCAGTGTGTACCATCCACAGGATGCACTGCAGCAACTCATCAAGTCTTCTTCGACAGCACCTCCCAAACCCGCGACCTCTACCACCTAGAAGGACAAGGGCAGCAGGCACATGGGAACAACACCACCACCACCCCGACTTGAAAATATATCGCCGTTCCTTCATCGTTGCTGGGTCAAAATCCTGGAACTCCCTACCTAACAGCACTGTGGGAGAACCTTCACCACACAGACTGCAGCGGTTCAAGAAGGTGGCTCACCATCACCTTCTCAAGGGCAATTAGGGATGAGCAATAAATGCTGGCCTCGCCAGTGGCGCCCGCATCCCATGAACGAGTAAAAAAAAATCATTCTATGTAATTCTATGTAATTCTAGATCACCTAGAAACTTATAAAACTTTGTATGGAACTGTTTTAATGCTGTATTAAAGCGAACAGTTTGTCTGTGCTTACCTAACATGAAAAAAGTATCGTCTGGGGGGTAGAGTTCTTTGCATGTGTTCAAGGATGGTCTGCTAAATTCGTATTGCACTCCAGACACCCTTCTGCATACTTGGTGATTACAAAACCTTAGCATTCCTCTTCCTACTGCTTCTACATGGTGCATACCCGTGGCTTCAGCAGAGGTAGTAGCAGGTTGCTCAGGTCCCTGCCCTGACTGCTGAGATGTTCTCGGCCTACGCCCTCTGGGTTTTGGAGCCCTTGAGGGCCCCACTAAAGATTGCTTCACCTGCACCTGTGCAGGGGCAGTCTCGGCCATTGGGAGAGAAGGCAGCATTGCGGGTATTGGTTGAGAGGGGGGGCAATGGGTGAGACGTGGAAGCGCTTTTAGTAGAGTCCCCACTTCCATGTCCCTTTTTGCCATCATCCCTCTCCTGGGCCAGGGACACATCACTCCTACCATTCTGCTGGACAGCAGCTTGGAGCTGATCCGTAACGCGTTCTAAGGTCACGGCTAATGTCTCTGTCTGCCTGTTTAAGGCAGCAGACATGTTGGCATCCACAGTCCACACAGCTGTTGTCAGGACCTGAAGGGAGTCATTCCAGAGTCGTGCTTAAAGCTCAATGGAGGCTTACATTCTCTCCATCGCAGATATTCCCACACATACCTGTGCCATCAATCCACTAATGCTGGAGATGCACTCCTTCATCCTCTCCGCTATTGTGGAGATCGTGCGTGGCACATTTTCCAGTACCTTGCAAATATGCAGCTTTACCTCTATCATTCTCATCCTCAACGATGACCCGGGGTTCAGCACCTATGTCCAACTGAGCAGAGCTTGGAGAAGAGTGTGCCTCCCAACATGGACTCTCCACAGCTGCCCCTGCCACTAGTGTCTACTCGTGATTACTTGTAAGTGGTGATTCACCAAGTGACAACCCAACTATCTATCTGACAGGAACCACCGTGGTGCCAGTATCTGCGCTGGCGCATGGCTGGATATGATGTGACAGTGTGCCCTCAGAGGCTTGGAGCTCCTCAGAGGAATTGACTTCTTCCATGGCACGTGCCACCTCATCAATCCACGAAGATCCTGGGCGAGAACATAAAGCAATATTATCATTGCAGAAGTTAGTTTGCAATAAGCATACTGAGGTGCGCAGCAAGTCAATTGATAACATCAATTCATAATATGTGTGAAGAATGTTAAAGTTCTGTCATCAGCCGTTTGCGGGTTGCCAGTCTCACCATCTCCGACAGCCAGGCATACAACCATGCGGCTGAGCTCCAATGCCTCCTCCTCCACCTCTGTCAGGGGCACTATTTGTGGTGTCCCCTTTCCAGTCCTGCTCCTCTCCTGTGCATTTTACGTGCTCTTCTTCCACAAGGGGAGAAAGAACTGATGTGTGAGCAATTGAAGGTGATGTGTTCACCTGATGGATGCATTGCTTTGGGTGAGGCTGACAATGAAGCAGATACATCAGAGGGTGACTATCAGACAGATTTATCACATTGCATCAGGATTGGGGTGAGTGGCAGTGGTGGGTCACAAATGGGAGGAGAGGAAGTGCACAGAAAGTGAAAGTAAGTTGACAATGAGACTTAAGTGGGTATGAGGAGTGATGTGATGGAGTAGGATTGGCAAGACAAAGTGAAGGAGGGGGGCTAATGCACACCACAGGATAGAGGTGAATCAGTAACTGTACTCACTTTTCCTGACCTGGTTAGGACATTGAAGTGCTTCCAGCACTGCACCCACGACCTTGCCACCGTGCTCTTGCTGCTCAGCTCCCCTGCCACCTCCAGCAACACTTTCTTGATGGTAGAGGCAGGGCACTTCCTCCGATCAGTATCTCCCTCCTGCTCCACACACCAGCCAGGAGCAACTCAAGAGAAGCGGCATTAAAACGGGGTGCTGCCTTACTCCTTTGATGCTGCATCTCTGCACATTCCTCCTTTCTCCCTCAAAATTCATGGTTGTAATTGCCCGTTAAATACTCCAGTTCCCAGCATATCATTCAGGTTCCCCATACACCCGCTGCGGAGCTTTGAGGCACGAAACCCAGAAGTAACATTAAGGGCCTTCAATTTAGTCGCGATCACTCGAGCTGACGCGCAGAAAATTTTTCTGGGTTTCCCACTCAACTATTCACCCCACCCCCGGTGAGTTCCCGCCACCATGTTAAAATTATGCCCATGGTATAGTAAAATGAAAGGAAAGTCGTAACATAATAGAGAATGCATTGCAATATAGTTGATATCTTTTAAGGAGTAATTAGTAAGATATAAATTAATTTTTAAAAAATGGACTATAAAAGATAATATGAAATTAAACATATAAATAAGTTAAAATATGGAATTTATATATCAAATATAAAGTAAATGTAATCATGTTTAATATATAATTATTAGTAATGAAAAAGCTTACATTGATAATCTTCATAAAAATATGAAGTTAGAATAGAAGGTATGAATTTAAGATCATCACCAAAAGAACAAAGAGACGGGTTTGGAGAATTTTTTTTAATGCACGGGATTGTCAGGACGTGCAATATCCTCCAAAAACAGGAGTGATGACAGAGTCCATAACACCTTTTAAAAGGGAAGTAGATAAATATTTGAAAACATAAAATGAATGGGGAAGGGGAACAGAGGCTTAAGTTTAACGTCTCATCCAAAAGGCAGCACTTCTGAGGATGGAACACTTCTTCAGCACTGCATTAAAATGTCAACTTAGGTAGTACTGGTGTTTGATTCCAAACAGTTAAAAATAGGAATACAGCCAGCACAGTTACATGAATTTTTTTAATGATGTAATAAAATAGCATTTAATGATGAAAAGGCAACCAAGTTTTTAGCTGTCCTGGGGATATTTGTTATAACTTATTCAGTTTATTATTGGCATTATAACAAGAAGTTAAAATAACCTCTGGGAGTCATAGGTAAAGGAATGAGAACAAGTTTCACCAAATGGATCTCTTTATAAATGTTTGCAATGAATTATCATTACTAAGGTTTCCAGGCTTTTCTACAGTTTTATTTTAGAAATATTTTTGTGTAAAAATAAAAGGTTGACGATGTTGATAATTGGATTGGGAGAGTTACTGAGTCTAGTGTTGTCAGGAAACTGGATTAACAAGTACAGTTGAAATGATAAGATCATTAAGCATCCTAGGTTGCCCAAGGCTAATGTCAGTTTAGCTGCCTGAAAGGTCAGGCTCAGAAATTCTTCCAAGCCAGGTCCCTAAAGATATCACTGGTGCTAATTGCTTAAAAAGCAGAGACCATGAAGGGCAGCCAGTCAGGTTTTAGAAGAGAATTTGACTGCTTCTAAGTTAATGAATGAGGATTTTTTTTATTGAGAAGCCCAGAAGAACAATGTCCCCAAGATTAAAAACAGCAGAAAAGAAGACAGAGATAAAACAAGGAATAAGGATTACATGATGTGTAGCTTGGATTTTTAAAACCTGAAGATTGCAGGAGGAAAGGTTGAGGAGGGGACAAGGAGTCCAGTTTGGAGATTCTGGGAACGAATGAGTTAGAATAGGACTCAGCGTAATGAGTTTCATTTTAACACAGTGAGGGGGAAGGAAAATTATGTAGGACTTATCTACATATTTATAGTAGCCATGATGTGGAGATGCCGGTGATGGACTGGGGTGGACAAATGTAAGGAGTCTTACACACCAGCTGTTGGACTATAACCTGGTATTGTAAGACTCCTTACATATTTATACTCATTGCGAATGTATATAGTACACTTGGATTCTAATAAGGCATTTGATAAGATTCTCCAACAGAGGCTTCGAAAGTGAATAAAAGTTCATAGAATTAATAGAATATTGGCCAAATGGATTAAGCATTGGCTTGCCAAAAATGGTAGAAGATGATGATGTTTGGTGCAGAAACTAATTGAGTTCTGTAGCAGTCTGTTGCATATCTCCTACTCTTTACCCTGCTCATACCCTGCTCATTAACAATATGGAGGAGGTATATCCAGCAATATTATTCAGCTTAAACTGTGAGCAGGAGAGACTGGCCTAAGGAACAGAATATGGAATTTAATGTGGATAAATGTAAAGCAAGGCATCTTTGCAAAGGAAACATGAAGTGTGTATATAATGATGCATGACATTTGGGAGATTGTAACAGACAAAAGTCAATCATTCGTTGTCCAGTGAATGTGAGACTGCTGCCAACAATACAATTCAAGCCCTGAGATGTATCTCAGTGGCAAACAATTAGAAGTTAAAACTGATTAATTTACCACTCTATAACTCATTAGTAAGGAGATATCTGAATCCTTATGAGCAATCTTCAGCATTTGATCTTCAAAACCAGATTTATAGGTTGGACAGTGTCCAGAGAAGAGTAACAAGGATGATTCTGGGTTTTAAAACTTTGAATTATGAAGAAAGATTGATAGAACTGAAAGAAGCATCGAAGGAAAAATTATCCAGGTCTTCAAAATGCTGAAAGCATTTAATTTGTCATCACAGAAATAAAGGACGAAAGCACAACATTAGCAAGCCTCAAGAAGTACTCGAGGCTAGAAGATGGCCTAGAAACTGGTTCACACTGCCACCCTATATTGGGCCACTGGCCTCATTTACATCAAACTGGTGAACTGCAGACGACTGCAGGGCGTCCCCAGGCAGTTTGCCAGTGAAGATTCCTTAAATTTTTGGCTGCTGCTTTGCCAGCAGTAGCTCTCAGGCAGATCTCAGGAGAGGGGGAAGTGATCGGGAGGGAGAGGACAACCAGGAGTTGGGGGGGAAGCGATCGGGAAGGAGCGGGTGACTGGGAGAGGAGGGGAAGCAATCGGGAAGAAGGGGGGCGAGCAGGAGAGGTGGGAGGGAAGGGGCAAAGTGATCAGGAGGGAGGGGGGGAGACTGGGGGAGAGGGGGTAGTGATCAGGGAGGATGGGGGCAACAGGGAGAGAGGAATAAGTGATCGGGAGGAAGGGGGGAAGCGATCAGGAGGGAGTGAAGAGATCGGGAAGGGGGAAGACTGGGATGGGGGGGGGAAGTGATTGGGAGGGATGGGGCGAAGCAATCGGGAGGGAGGGGTGCGACCAGGAGAGAGGAGGAAGTGATCAGGAGGGATGGGGCGACTGGGAGGGGGGGTAGTGATCCGGAAGGAGGGGGCAACCGATAGAGGGGGGAAGCAGCAATTGGGAGTGAGGGAGGCAGCATTCGGGAGAGGGAGGAGGCAGTGATCAGGGGGGCGAGCGGTGGCTGGCAGCGGCCCATGATTTTAATGCAGAGCTGGGAGGAGCACTCCAGCACCTCCTAGCTCCACATTCAGGTAAGTAATTTTTAAAAACATACCTTTTTGGTGGCAGCCTCCACCAGTCCCTTTAAGGACCACTGGTTAGGCCGCATGTAAACCTGAGTTTTCCTGAACGCAGCCGGCCTGGTGCCGACTGTGTTCAGGGCAGCCCAATTTTACAAAGTTGGCCTCAAACAGATATTTGGCCACTGATTTGCATTTGCAAACAGCCGAATGACTGTTTCAGGCATGGGCCCTGGATGCCTCTTTTGATGCCTATACCAATATGGCGGGCACTTCCAGCACGGAATATGTGCGCGCACAGCACCCGTTATATCGGACGCTTTAGCGCCCATTGTACAGGCTTCATTGAATTTCTAGGTTGAAATTTTTCCACACAATAATAGATTTGTGGAATAAGCTTCCACATAAATGTAATGTTGACTAACTCCCTTAAAAATATGCTGAATAGATAGGCATTGGAAGTTTGAGAGGTGTGCAGGCATAAATGATTAAGTACTCACAGTATATCATGGTTCCAGTTATGTTTGGGAGTATAAGAACATCATGTTGGAATGTATTTAATAATGTTGAATAGTTCATACTATAATGTTAAATTAATATCCCAAAATTTTTGTTCAATTAGCTTTGAAGATAGAAATTGCATAGATTTCATTGAGATTTTATCAATTGTAAACACTTCCTTTGAAGATGAAAACAATTGGGAGGTTTCCACAAATTGCACATTATATAGTGCAATGATAGTTATAGGAAACAATATCCTGGAGAACTATGTCTCACTCCAAACTGCTGACCACCCAACTTCCCTTCCTGGTCCCCATGTTACCTGGTATTGTTAATGGTTCCCTCTCCTCTGGTACTTCCCCCTCCCCTTCAAATCTGCCATCATCATCCCCTCCTCAAAAAAACCACCCTTGACCCCTCTGTCCTTACAAACTACCGCCCCATCTCCAACCTCCCTTTCCTCTCCAAAGTCCTTGAACATGTTGTCGCCTCCCAAATCTGTGCCCATCTTTCCCGCAACTCCATGTTTGAACCCCTCTAATCAAATTTCCGCCCCTGCCACAGCACTGAAATGACCCTTATCAAAGTCACAAATGACATCCTATTTGACTGTGACGGTGATAAACTATCCCTCCTCGTCCTTCTCGACCTGACTGCAGCCTTTGACACAGTTGATACACCATCCTCCTCCAATGCCTCCCCTCCGTTGTCTAGTTGGGTGGGACTGCCCTCGCCTGGTTCCATTCCCATCTATCCAATCGTAGCCAGAGAATTACTTGCAATGGCTTCTCTTTCCACCACTGCACCATTACCTCTGGAATCTCCCAAGGATCTATCCTTGGTCCCCTCCTATTTCTCATCTACGTGCTGCCCCTCAGCAACATCATCCGAAAACATAACGTCAAATTCCACGTGCAATTGACGACATCCAGCTCTACCTCACCACCTCCTCTCTCAACCTCTCCACTGCCTTTGATTTGCCTCATCGCTTGTTCAATGAGTAGAAATTTCCTCCAATTAAATATTGGGCTGACTGAAGCCATTGTCTTTGGTCCCAGCCACAAACTCCATCCTTCTCCGGGGCCACTGCCTGAGGCTGAACCAGACCATTCGCAACCATGGCATCCTATTTGACCCTGAGCTTCCGACACTGTATCCGCTGTATCACCAAGACCGCTTAATTTCACCTTTGTAATATTGCCTATCTCTGCCCCTACCTCATCTCATCTGCTGATGAAACCCTCATCCATGTTTTTGTTATCTCTAGACTCAACTATTCCAATGTTCTCTTGGCGGCCTCCCACCATGAGCCCTCCATAAACTTGAGTTCATCCAAAACTTTGCTATCTCACACCAAGTCCCATTCACCCATCACCCCTGTTGTTGATGACCTACATTGGTTCCTGGTCCGATAACAACTCGATTTTAAAATTCTTATCCTTGTTTTCAAATTCCTCCATGGTCTCGCCCCTCCCTATCACTGTAACCTCCTCCAGCCCTACAACCCTTTGAGATCTCTGTGCTTCTTCAATTCTGGTCTCTTGTGCATCCCCGATTTCATCGCTTCACCATTAATGGCTGTGCCTTCAGCTGCCTAGGCCCTAAGCTCTGGAATTCCCTCCCTAAATCTCTCTGCATCTCTCTCTTCCCTTAACACGCTCCTTCAAACCTACCTCTTTGACCAAGCTTTTAGTTACCTATCCTAATATCTCCTTACGTTGCTCAGTGTCAATTTTGTTTGATAACACTCTCATGAAGCGCCTTGGGACATTTTACTACGTTAAAGGCACTATATAAATGCAAGTTGTTGTTATTGTAAGGATGAACTCCTGCTGAGGCTAAACTCTATACTATTTTCACCTTTCACAATCCCAAGTTGAAGCCCCCAATCCCAAGCTGAGCCCCTGATCCCAACTCGACCCCCCCACCCCGATCCCGAGTTAAAGCCTCCGATCCAAGTTGACCACCCCGATCCCAAGTTGAAGCCCCCGATCCCGACTCAACCTCCTAGTCCGAAGTTTAAGCACCTAGTTGAGTGGAGTGGCCCAAACTTGGAGGAGCTACCTCGTCTTTGAGTGCCGTCTTCATTATAATGAGTTCCGGGGCTCCCTGGACCTCATTATTCGTGTGCGGGGGAATAAAGCTGCATCGGGTGTCACCCAAAAATGGGTGCTCCTGAATTTAACCCCCAATATGTCTAACTCAATTGTTGATTCACTTTTTACTTAGAGGGTCCTGGTGGATTGAAATTGAAATTAAAAGGCTTCCACGATTGCGTGTTCTCAAACATGCTGTGCCTAATGTGCATGAATGATGGTTAGATGGGTTTAAAACTTCAATTTTCATAAGAAGGAATATATGGTGTGAGTTCCTTGCTTTCCTCGGTCCCCGATTGTTTATGCTGATTTCTGCTTGTTTAAGCTGAATTTTATATTCCAACGTATGCTAATGAGATTGGCAGGGAATTTAGGCATAAATTGACATCGGCAAAATGGGCGCATGAATGGACATAATTTCCCAATAACGCCCTCAATGGAAACTCCATCCTGTATTTTGATGTTTTTTTGCCTTTTAAAAAATTAGATATCTAAAAAAGAATTTGGAAAATGTTTATGCCGCAGCACATGTGGCATCACCACTGTAAACTTACTCTGGCTGTTAACTCAAGTGTTTCTGTGTTTTAAATGCAGAGGGATGACAGTCTGAAGCTGGGCTTTAAACCAATTAAGCACTGTAAACATAATCGGGCTAATAGACATCTGAATTCAAGCCTGAGTTGCATTAGGATTCAAATTTGGTCGATCAGCACTGTTCATGGGTTCAACAAAAGGACATGCAACAGTGCTTTAAATGAATTGAATTGATTGGTCCATTGGCCAGTGATATAACAAGAGTGTAAGGAAGACACATTGTCCTGTTTTTTTATATAGTGAATATCGTCATGAGAACCCCTTTAACAGTTAAACTTATGTAAAGAATTGTGATTAGCTTCAAAATGGATATTGTTATCTTTCTGTTACATATTTTTGTTGAAATTATGAATGCTGACAGCATCACTGGGGAAACTAGAAGTTACAGACCCTAACAATACAAAGGAGTTGAGTTGATAGACACAGTTAAAACGACAGGATCGCTGAGGCGCCCCACGGTCAGGTCCAGTCATTTCCCCCAATGTGTTGATGTCATTTTCATTTACTGGGTTTGAAAAATGAATACAAATAGAGAAGAAAACACAAGAGTGTTCAAGTTAATGGCAAATCCTTTGTAGCAGTTTTATTTCCAAAGATTCTTCACTGCCTTTGTGGCCTAATACACATCTGTTGTGGGTTTCAGGTTAAGATCGCAATCTTAGCCTTGTCACTGGAGTTAGCTATTGAATAGAGATCAGGCATTTCATAACAAGCAGGGGAGAACAATTAGAGGGCCATCCTTGAACCACTCTTCTATATCTCATATTACAGCACCAATCTGTAGCTGAGATAGTAAGTAAGCTGCTCCCTGGCTTCTGTTAATACTGATGTTAGTTAATAATTAATAAACAGCTTGTATGCATTTCACATGAGGATTGTTCAATCAGTTGCCAGGATTAATGCATACTTGTTTGAACGCATTGGTTTATATCACTGCAACATAATAATATATGCTCTGTAAATATTAACACTGCTACATGTATTAGCTTGATTCAATTGATTGTACACTTGCTTCTCGGTGAGACATTTAATTGATGCCCTATCTGCCCATCTGATAAATGTAAGGAATCTTACAACACCAGGTTATAGTCCAACTGTTTTATTTGAAAATCACAAGCTTTCGGAGGCTTTCTCCTTCATCACTTCACCTGACGAAGGAGAAAGCCTCCGAAAGCTTGTGATTTTCAAATAAAACAGTTGGACTATAACCTGGTGTTGTAAGATTCCTTACATTTGTCAACCCCAGTCCATCACCGGCATCTCCACATCATGCCCATCTGATGGTTCAGATGCTTGAAGAATAGGGAATGTCCTGTCCTCCCTCAATCAATATCACTAAATATACATTAACAGGTCAGTTATCTATTCACTGTTTGTAGGATCTTGCTGTGTGCAAAATGGCTGAACTTCAAAGTAATTAATTGTACGTTTGAGGCTTTTCCAAAAGACACGATAAGCCTCTGTATATCCAAGCCTTTCTCTTGGCTACACTCTCATCATTTGTAAGCTGCACAGAAAATCTATAAATCCTACGAAATGGAAACATACTCTACTTAGGGGACTGCAATAGCTTTTGGAAATGCTAGATAAAGGAACCTCATCTCCTCTGATGTTGAAGAGGCAGCTACCTAGTTTACAGCTTATATGTAGCAAACACTACATAAGCCATTCAGTACCAGACGTAAGTAAATTCTTTTCACAATTGTTCTGGCAGTAAGTAGGTGTGCATACTAGTGTGTACTATACATGTACAAGAGTTGCCACTGAGACATTCATAAGATGTACAGAAGCAGATTTAACTGAATTGTTCTTTTTTTTCCTGGTGCTTACAATGCAGAGACAACAGTTGACATGGAGACACACACACCAGATGTGATTACATTATTTCCTCCATCCTTTGTATAATGTATATGTGCAAGAGTGTAAGTTATTTTCTCTCTTTCTTTTGGTGGTCTTCTCACCAGCTACCATTCACCACCCAGAGATTAGACATGTTGACCATGTTCCCTGATCTCTGGCAACCACTGGGGGATATATGTGAACAGTGTGGGGTTTATTGGCCTCGGCTTTTGTCTTCCTGTTGTAGAAAGTACCTCGCCTGTGCTCAGTGGCTTGTCCAAAAATCCCACAGAATTCAACAATAACAGAGATGGTTGATGAAGGTTGTTCAGTAGATGTTGTATATATGGACTTTCAAAAAGCATTTGATAAAGTACCACAAAACAGATTTATTCGGAAAATAGAAGCACATGGGATTAAAGGGACAGTGGTAGCTTGGGTACATCATTATCTAAGGGATAGGAGGCAGAAAATAGTGGTGGATGGATGTTTTTCTGACTGGAGAGAAGTATGCAGTGAGGTCCCCCGGGGGTCGGTATTAGGACCATTGCTTTTCTTGTTATATATAAATGACCTGGACTTGGGTATAGGGAGTACAATTTCAAAGTTTGCGGATGATACAAAACTTGGCAATGTAGTAAATAGTGAAGAGGATAGTAGCAGACTTCAGGAGGCTATAGACAGATTGGTGAAATGGGCAGACACATGGCAGATGCAATTTAATGTGGAGAAGTGTGAAGTGATGCATTTGGGGACGAAAAACATGGAGAGGCAGTATAATCTAAATGGTACTATTTTGAGAGAGATTCGAGAGCAGAGGGATCTGGGGATGCATATTTATGAATCTTAGAAGGTGGAAAGGCAAGTTGATAAGGCAGTTAAGAAAGCGTATGGGATACTTGGCTTTGTAAATAGGGGCATTGAATACAAAAACAAGGAAATCATGCTGAACCTTTACAAATCACTGGTTAGGCTTCAGCTCGAGTATTGTGTGCAATTCTGGGCACCACACTTTAGGAGGGATGTCAAGGCCTCGGAGAGGTTACAGAGGAGGTTTACCAGGATGATAACAGGGATGAGGGGATTTAGTTATGTGGAGAGATTGGAGAAGCTGGGATTGTTCTCCTTAGAGCAGAGAAGGGTAGGGAGAGACCTAATATTTAGGTATTTAAGATTATGAGGGGTTTTGATCGAGCATGTAGGGAGCAACTGTTTCCTCTGGTAAGTTGGTTGGTAACCAGAGGTCATAGATTTAAAATAATTGGCAAAAGAACTAGAGGGGAAATGAGGAGAATTTTTTTCACGCAGAGGATTGTTAAGATCTGGAATGCACTACCTGAAAGGGTAGTGGAAGCAGATTCCATAGGAACTTTCAAAAAGCAAAAGTACTTGAAGAGGACGAATTTGAAGGGTTATGCAGAAAAAGCTGGGGTGTGGGACTAAATTGGACAGCTCTTTCAACAAGCCAGCACAGGCATGATGGACCAAAAGGCCTCCTTCTGAGCTGTAAGATTCTGTGGTTCAATCAGTAAAGCAGTATCCTTCCACTCTGTGTAACAATGTTGACATTACATACCCATAACGCAGTCATCAGAATAAGTTTTTACACCATTCCTTCTTCATAACCTGTACGCTTACACCAGTCCTGAATGTAAATTCAAACTGCAGCAAGGTGAGAGATGTCCATGATGAGGAATGAAATAAAATGGGGTAGATTTTCACTTTCACCACTTGGATGGTATTCTGGCATAGCGGATAGTCCACCTTTTATGGAACTCACCTGATTTTCATTCAATTGAAATCAACGGAATGAAGATCAGGCAGATTCTATAAAGGACGGATAATCTGCTCTGCCAAATTACCACTCAGGCAGTTCAGATGAAAATCTACCCCAACATTTTCTAATCTTTGCATCCAATGTTAGCATTGAGCAACTCCAGATCAGGAACAGCGCAAGTTATGTGCAGAGAAAACCACCTCCTACCACAATGAGTCTTAAGCTCAACCTTAGAAAGTGATCCCAAACTGAGCCAGGGGCTTGTTCATTTCCTACACTGGCTGTCCTTCTGGCATTTATGAATGAGACCAACAATCCAATGTCAATTAAGACAGAACTATGGTCAGTTTTGTGTTATGGACCCAGGATATGGATTGCCCAAACTTATTTTTGGAAGGCAGATGATACTTTCATTCTATTAATCTGGAATGGATTCAAAACGAGATCTGAGGTGAAAGGTGAGTGTTTTAATTGACAATATCACCTAAACCTTTACAGAAAAGGTTTTGATACAGGGAGCTGTTAAAATTGAAGTGGGTTCCTAAAGTGGCATTGTGTATATTTTGTAATTGCTTTGCCTAAATGTGGATTACTCACCATTTTAGATTCAAATATACAGATAATGGTTTTTTAAAGTTCTATGTATTTAAATAGTTTATATTTGCATGCCCAAACAGATGGCTAGATTTTCATCCACATGCCAGTTGGTGTTTTGATTACGGAGGTATAACATTGTGGAAAATTATTCTGCAGGTGGGCAGAGAATACATCTGCTCAACAAAGGCATATTTACTTTCCCACTGGGATTCCAGGAGAGCACTGCTCAGTCGGAGATCTACAACCTCTAGATGCTAACGTTTGGTTTTTTTTAGTGCCTTTGAATGTCTCCAGTCCCTCACTGGAGGGCTAATAGAAAGAAATACTTCTTTTCTGAGCCTTCAATCTTTGCTCACAGGACCCATAAAAGTTTGAGTTGTGAAGTTCGCCAGCGTTACATTAGATTGTTGTCCACAGTGGGAGTACCGAGCTCTTGCTCTCAACGGCACTCTTTCAATGCAACCAGCATGGGTTCAATGTAAAAGTGCCTTTGATGCCTATTTCTGAAAGCTCTGCTCCACTTCTTCTGCAACATCTATTGCAAAGCAACATGGACTGAAATTCTAAAAGAAGATAATCAACAGTGAAAAGAGGAAAAATTTCAGAGCCGTCGTCATTTACATCAGAACAGCTTCAATCATACTTTCAGGATTCTAAACAGTGAGAGTGTAAATACGCTCAGAATACAGTTTACAGGATTGCAGTTCAGACGCCCTAATAGAAATAGAAAACTTTTTTTCTTTTTTCTTTTTTACAGAAAGCATAATACAATAAAATACCTGCTTTTCTCATGTATAGCATTATTGCAATTCATATAAATGTTATCTGTTTGCATAGTGTGTGCAAGGATTTTCTCATTTTGTTTAAAATATTCAAAACTCAGAAGAAAAAGTCAAACATTCATCCAAACAGTTGATAATCAAAAAAATAATCATCATTATAATAGTAACACAAAAACCATTCCGCATACAGAGCCATAGTTCAAAGGATTTTGATTATGGATCTAAGTAGAAATGAAATGGGATGAAGCCCAGTCCATTCACCTTGGCTTGTACAGGCACTGCAATTGCACTGACGTGTAGAGGCATTATACCCACACCATCACATATAGGCATCGCACTTCCCCTAATGCATACAGGCACAGCATCCTCCCTAATTTCTACAGCCACCATTTCCACGTTGACACTTATAGACACCATATCCATCCTGCCCATGTGTAGTAAGCATGCCTGCCCTGACACGGACAAGGGCTACACCTTTCCTGTTACTTAGAAGCTTTTAGCCTTTCCCGTCACATGCGATCATTGCATTTTTTATCTGAATCTTTACTTTTTTGGGTGAATCTTTGTGCTGATTAAGGTGATGTACCTAGTAGCAGCATCAAGCATTCTCAAATGAGGTACAGCATGAGTTAGCTGCAGAGCAAAGCTCTCCTTACTCTGACCAACAATGAGCCATAAACCCACCCTTAGAAGATGACCCTATGCTGAACTAGAGTGACATTTTAATTTTCAATACCAGCCACCCTTACTGCATCTGAGTGGAGACCACCAATTCATGCCAAGTTATGGATTACTTTGTGTAAATTCATATTGGACCCTTACAGCCATCAAAAACAGAAAGATCTTCATCCCATCAACTAGATTTGAGTCTAGGTCCCAGTGATAAAAGGCAATATCAAACCAACAGTGCTACTTACTCCTTCAAGTTGTAGCTTTGGATAGTACAATGTTTCCCAGGCCTATACTCATAAATCAAATAATACCAGATTGTACTGGGACCAGAAAATGTATTAAGTTACCAGGTTAGAATGGAAATTTTGGCACAGATGTTAGCTGGTCATTTTGATACCAGTTTATCACTAATTCTGAATTTGCACTGCTTCCACTGAACTGATGTTGATACACATACCACTCAGTTCAGAGTTAGACTGAAGCACCAAAATTATTGTAAGGGATTGGATCATTTTTTGTACAAAATATGACCTCCCACATTTATCCACATTACATACTAGGTTGGAAGAAGTAACATTCTGAAACATTTACTTTTGTTATAATTTGCCCCACTCAACCCTTCATTTTATCTCTTTCGCTGCCTTCCTGTCTGTAAGCAGCCATCCATCAGCAGATAAGTAAGGAAGATCAGGACTGTGAGCTTATTCATGGTTGCTACAAGTGCTGCTCTGTATTGGCTAGCTAGGGCCTGACAAGTCTCCCTGATCATTTGTTTTCATCACTCATAAAGGATGGAAGACTTTACCACTCTGAAATGTGACATCAAGTCAAGCAGCTCACCAACTAGAGGGAATGCAATTCAAATGTTACCTTCACAACTGGGCTTTCTGCACTGAAGTCCAACATTGTACTGCCAGAGCTATTGAAACCTCTGAATGGGAATCTGACACACCAAAACTACTGGACCTTATGAATGAGAATTCAACATTCTTTCATTGGAGTTTCCAAGCTCTTTATAATACTGAGAAAAAAAGTAATAATACAGTTGCCTGGTCCAGCCTGAGGGTCCAAATTCTATTAGCTGGTGTTATTTGTTGAAGACTGGAAGGTGAGCCTTCAATAAGTTTGAACCTATTATTACCATTAAATATGACTAACTGAACTACCATAACAAGAACACAAGTGCTTCAAGCTGCAGAAACCTTGTCTTAGAGGGTTACAACTCTTTCCACCATCATCTTCAGATAAAGATTGGTAACACAACTTGCATGAACATAGCAGGATTCAGTCTGGAACTCAAGTAAACTTTCATAAATCAATGAAAGCTTGTTATTATAGACTCATAGGGTTGGGGCAGGTCTTTATGCTTAGGAGTGAAGTGAACTTATCAAGTTTGAACTCCTTTATAGAATATAGCAAAATAAGAAAGTAAAAACAAGAAAAATCCATTCAACTTATCCAGGTCACCCCATTTTTAGGATCGTTTCATCGCTGTCTCCTTGGTATCAGACTAGTATCTCTGTATTTCCTGTTAAGTTGGGAATCTATTCTTGTTTTTGGATGCTTGATCTAATGCAACAATCAATTTGCAAATTGTGAAGAGATTGTTACATGATAAGTTTAGCTTATTTTTTCCTAATGCATATTTATGTATATTGGTTAACTTTTCCTAGTTCTGCACAACTACCTCACAGAGAACAGACTGAGTTTACTTATCCTCTCCCGATAGCTGAATGGCAAAGACTTGGACCATCTAGCACTTTAATGGGGCTTCTGCTGAGACTGGAGAAACAATTTATTGCAAGAGATTTGCAATAACAAGGTAATCACTCTACTTGCTTTCACCATGTTATTGCGTAAGTACTCCTAACATTGCACCTCAACTGATGGTAGTCAAGAGCCATAGCAGTAAGCTGCAAACTACCCGAGGCTTCTAAAGTGACCTAGAGGTGTTGTAATGTCCAAAGACCATAGCAGAAATAAATAAGACTGCTCAACCTGTCGGCCTCTCTCTATCATTTACCATATGTTCAGGAACTACTCAGGGCATTTTTAATCGTCTGTTTTGGCACTAAGCTCGTTATCCCTCTACTCCCTATAGAATGATAAGCCCATCTTTTTCATTATGTTTCAGTACATTCATTGAGCTGGGCAGTAATCTATTCCATAAGTGACAAAGTTACATCTTAAGTTACTTTTTGCTCAAAGTTTCCTCAGGTCATTATCATGCCCTAGTTCTTGTGGTTTTGCACAAAGAACCACTAAGTCTTTTTTTAGAATGCACTACTGCATTTCTGTGCATCCTGTGTCATTTTTCTAACCAGTGGGTGATCGTTCAGCTCATTACCCGGAAGCCTGGAAACACATATTCATGTCTCTTGGTTCTCTTTAATTTTTAGTTTACTTGAGCACAGTAGGAAAAAAAATTCTCACTAATGTAACCTATCTACAGGCAACACATAGATTAAAAGCAGTTTGATCTCCATTCCCCCGACATCACTCACAGAGGGCTATTGCTGGCTGATGTTAGTTAACAAAAAATAATTAAAATTATTATACTCTTGGACTGAACCTGTAACCATGATTGTCTGAAGAGCTGCCATATATGAGGAGATAGTACATCGCACATGTAAGACCCTCACAAAGGCATTATTCTCCACTTCTGGAGCATACGTAAAAAAAAAATCACGTTGCACAGATTTCTATGAATTACTCTGTAACATGAGGTTGGTCGGTAAGATAGCCACAGAGTGGTAACAGTATGGATTTTCACCCCATGAAGAGGTGTTCAGTTCCTGATCTGAGGCAGAATGACTAAGGGTGTTGGGGGGGTGGGGGGGGGGGGGGTGGGGGAGGGAGAGGAACAGATGCCAAGGCATTTTCCCACAGGGAGGAAGGAATAGGGAAAGGGGAAATTGAATTTAGGTTACTTTCATGTACTTCCTAGTGGTCAGTCGCAGCATAGCACCTTCAAAGGTTCTTGGCTGAATAATGGAGCAAAGTCTAAGAGACCTAAATCGAGGTGGTGAGAGAATGAAAAATTGAAATTTATAAAAATAGACACTTGTGTTATGCATTTCAATATAAAACAAAATATATATTTTTTTCTTATTTTAAGGCTGAGAATTGGGAGTAAAGTGCTTCATTGTGATATAATGAAGGTAAAGTTCTGGGTTCACATGAATATTTTAAACTGCTTTGCACAGACAATTTGCTGTATGTAATCTTACAGGCTTTGCTGACTGGACTTCTCTCAGAAAACAAAGATGTGCTGGTCAGTGAGATCCCGCCAGGGAGGAAATCACAACAAGCAAGCCAACAGCATTCAACTGCCAAACCTAGCGACACCATTAAAGCAAACTCCTCCGCAGCGAGGAGGTTTTAATGAGTAACAGAGTTACTTGGCAGTGCTGCCTTTTGAAAATCGTTAGGGTCTAACAGAAGGTACTGGAAATGCAGAAATGTTAGGAGTTTATCATGAAGTGTGGAGAGGCTTTGCACAACATGGTGTGAGGTTGCCTTTGGCTAATAGAGGGACAAAAATTCCTCTGGCTATTAAATGCAGCAACATTGTAAATGTGTTCTTTAGAATGTGTTTACAATTTTGCTACAAACATTGAACTGAGGAAACCTTCACAAACAAATATACAATCTTGCAATGTACAAGTGACCCTAGAAGAATTCTTACCACAGTGTTTACAGGAGTCTAACTGAGGATTAAAGCTGTTCTGTATCAAAATGCAAGCAGGCAACGTCTCCCAACAAGTTCCTTAAAAACAGGATGCAAAGCTCCAGCAATGAAAAATGTATTTTTGCAGAATAATTCGTACCATTTCCCCAGGCTTTGATGTTGCACTGAATAAACAGAATATGTGAGTAAACAGAAAGCAGGATCAAAATATTCACATTCATTAGGTCCCATCAAAGTTTTGGAGGGAAAAAAAAGCTCCCAGATGTCTCAAAGGCATTAGGAGCAAAGGCCCAAGTACAATTTGAGGCATCCTCTTTATTTATAAGAGTGGTAGGTACCTGTGATTATGTTCTGTGTTGACGAGTAAGATTTATTTTTCTGGTGGAACGTGCTACTATAAGGAGTAGATGAGGCGAATAGCATAGATGCATTTCAGGGGTAACTAGATAAGGACATGAGGGAGAAAGGAATAGAAAGTTATGCTGATCTTGGTTAGCTGAAGTAGGATCGGAGGATGCTCGTGTGTGGAGCAAGTTGGGCCGAATGTAATTCTATGGTGCCATTTCACTAACAGTTCCATTTGTTGTATTTACTGTAAATATCTACCCATAAACAGTAATCATAACATAGTCCAAAGTATTGGATTTTGGCTTCTGTTGGTTCTATTCTACATTTGTAACTTCTGTTAGTTTTACATTTGTATATACTAATAGTGGTATACATTAGAACTGGAACTAAACCATAGTTTATTTGAGGTGATGGGTGGACTTATTTATTCAGTGTTGGTAGTGATGTGGGGTACCCGCATCGAATTTAGGGTTTAGATCTCAAAATCACTTCACAGCAAAAGACTGAGGGACCTTGTGCAAATAATTAATTTTAACTTAGAAAAGGCAACTGGAAATTTTTGACAGCCAAAAAAAAACACCCTCAAAGTGCTGTCGTCTTTTTTAAAAAAAGCACAATATTAATCTTTTCAAAATGAACAGGCTTTATTTCCTATGACCACAAGGTCCATCTGTTATTGTGAAAATATCAAAGTGTGCACCAGACCGATAATCAGGAGCCCATCAGAATAAAAAAATATTCTATAAAGCCTGACTCCTGTTTCAGTTTAAATTCAAAAGTTTAGCTATGTGGATAGTGTGATATTATGCAAGGTAAATTTAAAAAAAAATCCTTGGTGGGTACGATGCAGAAGCATCTCAGAATGCTATGGACATAGCGCTGTATAGATAGTGGTAGGGTCCAGGGCTCGTCACACACTGATTGCCCAGTCTCAGCTGCATTGCTATGGTGGGTACACAGGCCAGCCATTTCATCATAAGGGAGATGAAAATATAAAAATCAGAGGACATGTTGTTCTGATTATCCCGAGTTATTCTCAGACGATGAATTAATGGCCAGTTATTGAATAGCATTGGTACAGCCATTCTGGGAAAGAGGACTAGGGAAGGTGATGATCCTGGAGGGGGCACAGAGGGAAAATAATATGTTTTACAAAAAAAATAGGTAAGTACAGGCACAATTAATGGAGGAAAATGTTGAAAACTTCACAGTATTCAGGCAATATCCGTTACATAATTAACAGCTTTTCCTTTGTGGGTGACGGGCATGTTGTGAATTCCTGAACACTGACAGCAGCTTAAATTTGTTTAGACAAGCCTCATATAATGCAGCTTTCTGCCCATGACTTTGGATTAGGCAATCACGCCTTGTTCTTGAAGAAAACTCCAAACATTTTAAATGATATATGAGTACATTTTTTTAGTCAGGCAAGACTTCTCCCCCCTACCCTGCCAACCACCTCATCTGGCCTCAACTCTCACCCTGCCCCTGAGAGCTTTTTTCCAAATCCTGCTGTTATGGACTGCCCCCCGGTCTTAAATCTGTTAACAAGACACAAGTCGACTCTTTACCAGGCCCTTGTGGAGTCATGAAAATAAGCACCATACGACACATGGACTGTGTGGCTGAATTCCCATCAGTCTTTGGTCTGTGACTCTTTCTTACTCTGTAACTCAAAGCCATAAAATAGGTATATAATATATATATATAAAACCCCAAAATAGTCTTCTACTGATCTACCACAACACACCAGTACATACACACCAGGAGTGCACTGATTACAGTTCCCTCACAATCAACAGGCTGTAGACTGTAGTCCATTACACCAATAGCTGCAAAATCATTGTCATTTGTTAAATCAGATTTTCAAACAAATATTTAATTATTATTTTGCTGTTGATTTTAATCTGGCCATTTATTTAAAAAAATGAAATGCCAACATCGTTAAACAGACGTTATTATTTTTACTGGGCATTTCTGTACAGGCTCAGTTCTCGGAATAACCTATTCAGAAAACTCCATTGCTGTCCTGTTGATGGCTCTGATGAGTTTGCACCACAGCAGACACTGTATGTGCAGCAGGTTGAATGACTTCAATCAATTTTTTTTTAAACTTATCTTTGTTAACTGAGGTAAGAATCAAAAAGTAAGTAGTGAAAGATGCTATCAGTGACTCAGTGATGTCATTGCTTTTAAATATTAATTTTAATATATCAGTTTTTCTCAAATGTTCCTATATACATTAAAAAGAATTGCCAATTTTTAAATATCCTAGGATGTAGTGGAGATTCATTCATTAATAAATCCATCTACATTATTAAATAGTTTACCAGCCTTCAATAAAGAGTTTTCCGTAGAAGCCAATACCCCAAATTCCTATGAATCAGACTCCAACATGCTGTCTCACAGAATGCCAGCAGGATTTCCTACCTGGAGAGCCTCTGACCTCACTGAAATGTGGCAAGGGAAGGCCAGCTATTTTACCACAGGTAAAATTGGAGGGAAAGTTCTCTTCTTCCCCAAATTCACCTGTGGAGGCTACTGTCATGTACCTGAGCAAGCAGCTGGCTACTGAACAAGATTCGTGAAGCCTGGGACTGGTCACAGCTGATTTGGTCAGCTGGAGGTGATGAGTGGCATTGAGACGAAGAAAAGAGGGAGAAAAATAAGAGAAGATACTCCTCTCAAAAATTCTTCAACTCTTTTATAATTGATGGTTAAGGTTAATATCTACAGCGGCAATCAAAAACTCAAATTAATATTTTGGGGGTGAAAAATTTAAATGAGCCTAAAACATTTTTTTTGTACAAATATGGCAATATTGTTGAAGTTACAATAAGAAAGAAAGATCTTGCATTTATGTAACGTCTTATCACATTGCTCGAAAACATCCAAAGCACTTCACATACAATGAATTATTTTGAAGTGTAGTCACTATTGCTATGTATACAAATGTGGAAGTTATCTTGCATACAGCAAGGTCCCACAAACAGCACTTAGATGAATAACCAGTTAAAGTAATCATTTTTTTTTATAATTGTGTTGGTTGAGGGATGCACATGGACCAGGATGTTCTAATAATAGTGCCCTGGGATCTTTTACATCCACTTGAGCAGAGGGAGCCTTTAATATCACATCAAAAGGATGACATCTCTGGCAATGCAGTATTCCCTCAGTACTGCATTGAAGTATCGGCCTAGATTAATTCAACAAACGTTCCAAGAAAGAAAACGGAATAAAAAGTGAAGAATTCATTAATAGATCAACAGTTAACGATGTTAGGTTTAAAAAAGAACAGAATAACCGGGGTACTTTGTTAATGCACCACAAAAAAATCCCTCAAAACGGGATTGTTGTGATTCCTGACACCCACCAGCACACCACCTTGTGGCTCTACCTTAAAGATATAAAATAAATGAGCTATACCTTGCCCTGCCATCTGCTAACCCGTCTCCTTTCCTTCCTAATATACTCAATCAAAACTTCTACAGTCCATAACCTGATGATTATTGGGTTCAACTTCAGTACTGGGTTTTGATCAGCTTACACGTTTTGTAATCTTTGCACTCCCAATTACACACATGAAACTTAAAAATAATGTGCTTTCCTTGCTGAGTGCATTCAGTTAAGGCAAAGGCATACTTTTTTTTATCTCCCTCTTTGAACAGAGATGTTACAGGAACATGTCTCAGTATAAACGATTTTTGTTTCATTTTCATCCCCTATACTGAAACAGCATTTTGAACAGGGTTTGAACACAGTCAGCACAAAGTGTCTATTTAAGAGGCCTTTTCCAGGGTGTCAAGCAGACTGACACCACACAGCTACGGTCACTCATAACCTTCCAAATTCGATAAAGACCTGAACGCTGCTGGCAATGCCTGTGGATTTTGTCTTTGAGTAGTTTTTTTTCCCCTTTATGGACAGACACTGCTGTTCATCTGACACGTGGAGCCCACCCCTGCTTGTGAGAGAAACAGTTTTCCGTTCGGGCAGACGCACACCTCAAAGACATTTTGTCGAGCAGACGGTGAGGAAGTGTACGAACCCATAGGTAGTCTGGGTAATTTTATGTTTCTGGCCAACAAACTGATCTGAAAGAGAAAAAAAACACAGAAAATGAGATTTGTCAAAAAAAAGGGCATTGCAATGCTAACGGCTCATGAGAGAATCTCAGTCTCGGAACATCTTATAAAAATCAAGCAGTTACAAAGAACTATGATCGACGGCAATGTCATTTTGTTTTCCTCATCCATTTTGTGCAAACAGGTAATGACGTTTGGCTTGGGTTACTGCACTCAATGAAAGGAGTGTGTAATATTAGCATATTAGGTGAATGCTGAATCGCCCCTAGGTTTATGAGTATAGTTTAAAAGTTATTTTGGAGGTAATAAGAGAAAGAACTTGCATTTCTATAGCCTTATCATATCCTCAGGATGTCCCAAAGCATTTTATAACCAATGAATTACTTTTGAAGTGCAGTCACTGTTTTTTGGAAAATACAGCAACCAATTTGTGCACAGCAAGGTCCCACAAACAAAGGAAATGAATGATCAATAAATCTCATTTTGGTGATTCTCGTTAAGGGAGAAGGTTGGGCAAGATACCAGGAAAACTCCCCTCCTCCTCTTCAAATCATGGAACCTTTTACATCCGTCTGAACAGGCAGACCCGGCCTTGATTTAATGACCCCGATATTAGGAGGGAGGCGGGGGGGTCAACTGGGCGCGTGGGTAACGCGCCCAGTGAAATCGGTGTGCTCCGCACGTGATCGCAGCCTAATTGAAGGTACTTACGCGTGCTTCCGGGTTTCCCATTGCAGACCTGCGCAGTGGGCACACTGCGCACCCGCATCACAGGCTGTCAGCAGGAGAAGCCCTATTTAAAGCGGCAGTCCTCCAATGCTCCTCCTGCAGCAAAGTACCAAATTGGCAGCCCAAAGGCAAGTCTGTTCCAAGGTTCTCAGACTCCTCACTCCAGGTGCTGCTCAATGGGGTCAGAAGGAGGAGGGAAACATTTTTTCCCAGCGGACGGGAGGAAGTGGCTTGCCTCTGCCACCAAGAAGGCCTGGCTCGAGTTTGCAGAGGAGGTCACCAGCAGCAGTAACATCTCCCGAACCTGGGTCCAGTGCAGGAAGTGCTTTAACCAGGTCAGCTAAAGTGAGTATACTTACGCATTCTCCCACACTCCTTCCACATCACCTCCACCACCACACAACTCCTTCTGCACTGCCACCACAACACTCTCGCATCACTCCTCACATCCACTCAACCATCATCCTCAACTTGCCTGCACGTACTCACTGCCCCAGTTCCCATTCGAACACTACCATGCAACCCAATCCTCATACAATCTCATAGCTATGTCTCACACGCACCCTCCCATGCATCTCCCTCACGGTCACCCCCACCCACACCAATGCATGCAGCTGGTCACTATGCAACCATCACTCAATCACGCCTCTCTGTGTTTTGCTTTGATAGGAGAAGAGATGCCAGAATGCCAGGGAGAGGGCAAGGACCGGAGGGGGGCCCGCCACACCAGGTGGTCCACACCGACGCAGTGCAGCAGGCACTGGAATTAAGCCATACGCTGGAGTTCCTGTCCGTGGCGGACGCCGAGACTGGGAGCGCATAAGCGGCTGGTGACAGAAATCTAACACTCAGCACTCATGATAGCGAATGATCTTAACATCACTTGGCATCTGCAGCACCTCAACATCTGTCCACACACTTGATATTGCTTTCTGTTCTCTTGCAGAGCCATCTGCGATTGCCGTAACTGCGGAGGGTGATTCCTCAGAGGAGCTGCCGGCCTCTGAGGGGGCATCGTCACATCTGAGCCAGCCATCCACCAGCGCAGATACACACATCGGTGGCTCCCTGTCCTCAGTTAGTTGGGGTTGCACATGGTGAGTCACCACGTACATGTGAGAACGAGCAGACCCTGGTGGCGGGGGCAGCCGTGGAGTGTCTACGTCAGTGGGAACACTCTTCTCCAGGCTCTGCTCAGCTGGACCCAGATGCTAAACCCTGGGGGCCAGCCATGAAAAGGAGAGTCATCGAGGGGCAGCAGCACATTGCCGAGGTACTGGAACAGTTGCCAAGTGCACTCTTCACAATCGCGCAGAGGATGGAGGTGCATGAGTGGAATACTGTCATAGGGACGTGACGGCATCTCTGAGATAGTGCCGCGGGTAATTGCGGGAATGTCTGCAATGGAGGGAAGGCTAGCCTCCATCGAGCTTCAAGCACGGCTCAATAATGAGTCCATTCAGTCCCTGACAACGGCCGTTCGGATTCAAGGTGAGCAACATTCTGCCGCCTTAAACAGGCTGACAGATACGTTACAACTGGCCTTCCAAGGCTTCACGCAAGTCCTCCACACTGTTGTCCAGCAGGGTGGAAGGAGTGATGTGGGCCTGGCCCAGGAGAGGGATGATGGCGAAAGGGGACATGGAAGTGGGGACGCCACTCAAAGCGCTCCCACGTCTCACCCGTTGCCCCCGTCTCAACCAGTACCCGCAATGCTGCCTCCTCTCCAGGTGGTCGAGTCTGCCCCTGCACAGGTGCAGGTGGAGCAGTCTTTGGAGGGACCCTCACGGGCACCGAAACCCAGAGGGCGTCTGCGCAAAGCATCTCATCGGTCAGGGTATGGACAAGAGCAACCTGCCACTACCTCTGCTGAAGCCACAGGGGTAGCACCACGTAGGGGTTCCCGTAAACGTAAGGCTAAGGTTTTGTGAGCACAAAGGGGATGCTCAAGAATGTATGACAGAATGTCATGTTTTTTATTTAGATTTATTTCTTTTGCTACTCACATTAAATGTTGTTATCACCACTACTGCCACGTCTTTGCAAATCTTGTCTGGCTTGTGCAATAATGCCCTTTCCTGAGGATCATCATGAAGACCCACACCTGATGCCACCCATTGGGTCACTGCAGAGTGGGTGTAGGTGTATTTGCAGGGCTCTTTTGTGCAGACGACTGAGAGATGTCGGCGATGTCCCCGGTGGCACCCTGGAAGGATGCGGAGGAGAAGAATTTGAGGGCAGTGGTGACTTTGACAGCAACAGGTAAGAAGATGGTGCTCGGGCCAGCTGGGAGCAGCTTGGCATCAAGGAGGCTGCAGATGTCCACGATTACATGTCGAGTGACTCTGAGCCTCCGTGTGCACTGCTCATCAGAGAGGTCCAGGAAGCTGAGCCTCAGTCTATAGACCCTGTGGCGAGGGTAGTGCCTTCTGCGATGCATCTCTCTCTGTAGTTGCCCTCCCTCCTGCTGTGCAGGTGGATGTGTCACAGCACTGTGTTGTGGGGCTCCACGTGTCAGAGGTGGACGGCACGGCCGGCGAGGCTGGTGATGCTGTTCATCCTCCGAGGAGGTCATGACTGCAGCTATGGCGGCCCCCATCCGGAAGATGTACATCTGAGGGGGTCCGCAAGGTAGGTACATGTGTCTGCACACCGGGGTTGAGGTTCCAAGTTGGTGAATTTTATTGTTAGGAGGAGGGTGGTGGAGGCCAAACTTTGTCCAAAGTGACAGAGTGGCCTGCTGCAATGAGTGAGGGTCTTCCCTCCACCTGTCAAATGGACCTTTGCAGCTCCCACAGACTGATGGCTGCAACACGTCCGTTTCAACTGGGAGTGTTTCCCCCAGCACGGGAAACACGCTCTGTTGAGATAAAAATCCCACCCCTCCTAAAATATCATGTCAATCAGGTCTGCAAATGAACTGAACTACCTAAATAATTGCTTTAAGTGGGATCCCGCCAGCTTTAATTGCCGGTGGGAATCCCGCATGCAGGGGCTGCGCGCGTCCCCCATCCGGAAGATGTACGTTTGAGGGGGTCCGCAAGGTAGGTAAATGTGTCTGCACACCGGGGTTAAGGTTCCAAGTTGGTGAATTTTAGTGTTAGGAGGAGGGTGGTGCAGGCCAAACTTTGTCCAAAGTGACAGATAGTCTCCTGCAAATGGGGAACCCGGAAGTGGGCAGGTTAGAGCTGGGCTCCGGACCCGCTCCGGGATTCCCCGATTTTAGCAACCCCTCCGCCACGAACGCACCCGTTCGGCCATCCTAAAATTGACCCCAATGTCTCATCTGAAAGACAGCACCTCTGACAATGCAGCATTCCTTCAGTACTGCACTGAAATATCAACCAAGATGAAGTGCTCAAGCGGGGTTTAAACCCCCAATCTTCTGATTCAAAGATTCAATAAGATAATACCTAATGAGAGGTTTTAATTATGAAGTACGTCTAGAGAAACAGGGGCTCTTTTCATAACAACAAAGAAGGTTAAGAGAAGATCTGATAGAGATGTTCAAAATTATGGAAGATTTTGTTTAGGTAAATAGGGAAATATTATTTCCACAGGTCAGTGATTCAGTAACTAGAGGGGATAAATTTAAGATCATTACTAAAAGAATAAAGGGAAAGGTTAGGATATTTTGTTTTACTCAACTTTATATCAGCAGAGGCCAGGAATTTCTAGCTCATGGGACTTTGATTGCTTTTAGAGTGAGACACACAAAATAGGTCACATTTCTAAATGCAACTAAGTAAGATTTGACAGGTAACATTACAAGTCTGTGTATTGGCAGGGAGCATTGCCTGTTGGCAGTGCAGATTGAAAATGTGACCAGCTACTGCCCATGGTTTATTGACCATTAAAAGTAATGGTCGGAAAATTGAAAGCAATATGTTTTTGGTGTGAAACAGTTTGTCTTTAAGATATAAGTTGTCGATCTCCCGTGGTATTGTACGTGGGGAGTCGAGACCAAGTGCAGTATTCAGGTCAAGCAGGGTTAGAGGACAGGGGAATAACTGGACTCATATGGGCGGAATGGGCAGATGGCCGGAGGAGCGGCAGGGGAGAAAGAGAGGAAAAAAGGGAGAGGGGAGAGGAAAGGAGAGGGGAGGAGAATGATAGGGTTGGGGCAGGTGGACAAGGAGATGGAGAGATGAGGGGAGGGAAGAGAGGGGCAACAGGGAGGGGAATGGGGATGGGAGGAAGAAGGAGAGAAAGAGAAGAGAAGATGAGGATGGGAGAAGGCGATGGGAAATTAAGGGATATGGAAGGGAATGAGAGATGCAGAGAGGGGACAGCAAAAATGATGGAGCGAGGGGGAAGAGTGGAGGTGGACAGGGTAGGGTCAAGGAATTGAGAGGGAGGTGAGGAAGAGAAGGAGGTCGGGGGAGAATTAGGGGTGGAGGATGTTTGGATGATTAGGATTGAGGAGAGGATTATAGTGGGCTAATAACACTGTCACTGCTTAGTGGTGGAGCGATTAGAGTTGGCCAGAGTCCAGGGTTAGAGGACAGGGGGACAACTGGACTCAGATGGGCTGTACTCATTAGGGTAGATCTTGACTTTGTGCGATAGTGTAAACCGGGTGATAGGGAGTCGGCAGCCCCTTCTACATCTCTCCCAATTTTTATTTCCATTGAAGTCACCCATTTTATACTATTGCACAAAATCAAGATCTACCACATTTGATTTTCAGCCACTTTTGTAGGGGGAAAAATGAGAATTACAAGGTGAATTCCTGCCATTTTACCCCTTTACCAATTCTATACTTCTGCAAATCAATATCCAACGTAGTTATTTCACTCAAGAAAACAAAAGAGTTGCACATCTGACAATAAAGCCTGAAACCACAGAAAAAATCATGGTAAATAGACCCCATGTGATTTGAATTTACTGAACAGGCAAGAATGTGACTGGCTGAATGCCAGAATGTTGGTGTTAATTTCTAACTATGTCACTATGTTTAAATCTGAAGAGGACATGGAAGAGACTTTAAAAAGTAAGAGAAATTCCACACTCTCAGAAATGTTTAAAATTACCTTTTAGGAACTCTGATTCACACGCATAGTAAATAATTTTTATTTACTGTGAGAGTACAATGCATTTAGTAATACTGAAAGTATGGTGCATTTTAACAAATGTAAATACTACGCATTTATTAATGCTGAGAGCACTATGCATTTATTAACTGAAAGCACTGTGCACTTTTTAGCTGTGAGGGTATTGTGTATTTATTGACTGAGAATACTGTGCATTTATTAACTGAGTACTGTTCATTTATTAATTGAGAGAGTGCTATGCATTTATTGACTGACAGTACTGTGGATTTACTAATGCTGATAGCACTATACATTTTATTAACTGTGAGAGTACTGTGGATTTGTTAATACTGATAATACTATAGATTTTATTAACTGTGAGAGTACTGTGGATTTTATTAACTGTGAGAGTATTGTGGATTTTATTAACAGAGAGTACGGCACATCTTATAAATGCAGAAAGTGCTTTGCATCGATTGTAATTGTGTGTATTTACGAAGGTAGAGTGTGCACATTTATAAATTATGACAGTACTATGCATTTTATTAACTGCAAGAGCATTGTACATTTTATAAATGCTGACATTAATTATAAATTTGCATAGGTATTAATTTAGGGTGCAAAAAGTACTGTCCATTTTATTATTTTGAAAGTTATTATTCCAGACTTGTTAGGCTGGAATTTGGGGCTGGAAAAGAGTAACTTGTTCTTTGGTTTTGATTCTCCAATTGGAGAAACAGGTTCATTTGAGGTTGCTTTTGGTTTATCAAGGGATGAGGCATGAATGGTCTAACTGAGGAATTTGCCTGCATTACTCAGTGGTTTAGTTGGGGAGAAGAGGAAATGCATTTGAGTGAATTCTTTGTCATTTTGTGAAGCAGAATGGGACTGTATCCCTGTGATCTCCAGAAGTGTTGTACATGCACTTCTATCCTGCCTGCGTCAAACAGTACACAATATTTCAGGGGGAAGGAGGCTCTCAATCTAAATCCAAGCCTATTCCTAATCTGAATTCCTGTTATCATTGGTAGCGTTCATTGATCCATTTATAAAGTCACACGATTAGAACTTCTGTTTTTATAGAGAAATATGTTTGCTTACTCCCCTCCCTCAATTGTTACATCGAAACATTTTTTGTATCTGTACGAAAGTATAATTGTACGGCCAGAATGTTCTAAGTTGCTTTCTGATTGGTCCATGGTAACCACGTAGTATTAGCAGTCATGTGGTTAAGGAGGGATGAATCCGATCCAAGAATCACATTCCACAACAAACACAGTAAACAACCATTACACGCCCACGCCAATAACCGAAAACTTAAGTCGAAATAATTCTTACCGTTTAAAAATCTCATTTGAAAATTTAACTAAATAAGAAGAAATAATCATAATTTTTTAACATTGAAGTTCTAACTGAAATTTTACATCGAAGGTTTTGGCTTGGCCCTTGCGACTCAACTGATGATTGGCCCAGTCAGAAGTGTCAGCTGCTGAGGCCTACTCAATTCCAATTTTTAAAATATTTTCTCTGTGATTATCAATGTCGCAAAACATCAACAAGTCTTTTAAAGCTTACTGATGTCACCTAGCTTCCCCACTCACAAAATCTGCTGGTCTGTTAATTCTCCCTGGAACTTTCTGTGGTGGAAAACAAACAGGAATTAAGCTATTGCTGAACTCCTTGGTCTGACCAAAGCGGCTTTGGTTTTGTAGAATTGCTTCAGGACTGCTCAGCAATCACCATTTTAATTCACAGTGCAATTTCTTAGAACAATTTTTGTCTGAATGAATTGATCTGCAATCTGTATGTGGGCTCTCGAATTATGAACTAATGACTGTCTCCCACTCACTGAAGTAAAAGCTGATCTTTCACCCCCACCAATTTCAACCATAGTCTTCCCAGCTGTTTAAAGAACTCAGCCTGCCTGAATGTTTCTGATACAGTAACATAACATTGAAGTTCTAACTGAAATTTTACATTGAAGGCTTTGGTTTGTCCCTTGTATCACAACTGATGATCGGCCCAGTCAGAAGTGTCAGCTGCTGAGGCCTACTCAATTCCAATTTTAAAAATATTTTCTCTGTGATTAGCAAGTCTTAAGCAGAGTCAACCATGGTGAGCTGGTACAAAGCTGCAGGTAAATTGGTCTAGAAATTAGTTGACGCCGCACCTGTTTTACAGGCCTCTAATATGGCATGCGGCATATTGGTAGAGGCTGAAATATTGCAGTTCAGGGCCTGTGGCTGAAACAGGTGTTAGGCCTTTGCATATGCAAATAGGGGGCTTAACACCAGTTTCATAACCCCTTCCCAAAATTGTGTTACCCTGAATGCAGCTGGGCTGGTTGTGATCAGGAAAATCAGGTCTACCTGCAGTCTAACCGGCAGTCCTTAAACAGATGGCTGGAGGCCGCCACCAAAAAGGTAAGTTTAAAAAAATACTTACCTGAATATGGAGCCGGGAGGAGCAGAAGCGTTCATCCCAGATTCACAGCAGTCCTGGAGACGATTGCTGTCCCTCACTCGGCCCCCTCTCCCCATCACAATTGCTTCCCTCCTCTTCCGATCACCTCCCCCATCTCCCGATCACCTCTCCCCTCTCCCGATCACCTCACCCCCTTCCGATTGCCTCCCCACCTCCCAATCTCTTCCCCCCCCACCCCCTCCTAGGATCTACCTGAAGGCCAAGGCCGGCAATGCAGCAGCCTGAAATTTTAAATCCGCTTCGCTGGCAAGCTGCCTGAGGACGCGTAAGATGCATCCGCAGCTCGCCGGCCTAATTTAAATGAGACCCAATATCGAGTGGGCCTCAAGCCTACCCATTCCAGCGCAGGGATCGTACTCTGTGCCCAGTTCGCGCCGGAAGGCTGGCACTATCCAATTTCACCCCATTGTATGTCATGGTTGATGTTATGAAGTACTCTTTTCAATTGAGATGCATTCACCAGAAGCCTGAAGATGCAGAAATGACACATGCTTCACTGGTGCTGGTAAAGCAAGTCAAACACACACAGCCACCATCTGCTCAATAACATCTCTACTTCATAATGTTTAGTTTGAGACATCTTTGTGTACTGCGAGTTAACTTTCACAGGGGACTAAATTGAAGCTGTCAGATTGTTATTTTCATGGACCTGGTGCAACTACTAGTTGAGAAAACTCAATGAATGTTTTCTCTTTCTCTCACTCCCAATCACCCCTGACTTCAGGATACCAGACAGCCTGAAAGCGGGAACAAAATGGTCAAGATTCTCACACATATGCCATGGTAATTTTAGTTTAATAATCTTGTGGCCATTTTTGAAATTTTCTATCCACAAAGGTACCATATAGATAGGGAAATTATTCCCATATCTGTATTTGGGTTAAAATCTGTGTGGGACATGTGAATATTCCACCAAATAAATATTTGAGATTAATGTATGAATAGCAAATATTCACCCACCTCACCATCTTCGGATTCCAATCTCATTTCCGTTCGACAAGTAGCCTTCATGTTACCCGCCTCTGCTTGGATCTCGATTCCTTTTGGTGCCTCCAATGTTAGTGAGCGTGTGGGTGATTCCAGTCTAGGGTCAGAAAATAACAGTGGTAGTTACAGTATTTATCATTTGTCCTTGAGCAGAGAGTTACTGAATGAGCACATCGTGGAGAAATTTCACTCGACTATTTTTCGTAATAACGTAAATTCCTTTGTGGCACCTTCTTCAAGGTTGAGGTAGTGATACCCATCTCACTGGTGGATGATGGATGTGTTTAATCAAACAGGCTGAGGAATGATCCTTTGAAACTAATATTCAACGTAGATGAGACTTTCTATTTTTACTTTGTTTGGCGATATGTTGATTAAAGGGGCATTGTTATCCTACCTTAGATGTCATTTTTATCAGATGTCTGTAAACAAGTGGGTAATGTGTGCTGCAATGACATCATCGCGTGACTGGATGGGGGAGGTTTTGACGCCTTCTGCCCAGTGGAAGCAGGGCGGTAGTGGCCCAAAAAAGGCGGGGTCTGACTGCCCATTCTATTCCTACTGATTGTGTGGGCGGTGCTATATTTCCAAGGGCTCACTGCTGGGCAGCTCCGGAGCACCTGCTTGAGTCAGGTGATAGGCCCGTTTAATGTGGAAATCGGGATCCTGTGATTTACAGAGGACCCTGGAGGCCATTTTCGGATTCAACTGGGCACAGCAGACGCCGTGCACACACAACGCAGTTACAGTTGGCAGCCCAGCCGAAGAAGACCCCACAAGGTAAGTGTTTATTTATCTTTGTGGGCTGGGAGAAGCAGGAGGCATGAGTGCTCCTCTGGGCTCCACAAAAATAATCCCGGCCACTGCCACACCAGGGTCCCCCCACCACACCCGCACCGACCTACCTTTCTCCGGGTCCAGAGGCTGGCCAGGAAGTCCAATATTGCAGCAGCCTGGATCCGGTGGGCTGCTGGGGCGTTCGCTTTGTGCCTGCAACCTGCCAGCCATATGTTAATGAGGCCTGGCCCTCAAAATGGACCAGGCCTCCTGTTGCCAGTATCGGGCAGCCAGAGGGTTGCCAACCATCCAGGATTGTCCTGGAGTTTCCAGGAGTTGAAGATTAATCTCCAGGACACTGCTACGAGTAACCCAGGAGAAAAACCATTGGGGCATAAAAAAAATGCTGTTTTTTCCTTTTCTTTGAACTCTTTCATTTATTTGTTATAAAAATATTGGACATGGTGAGGGGGGGAAGGCTGTTTCACTAACAGTCAAGATTAATCCAATTGGGTAGCAATGAGTCTGTTCCCTTTCCAGTTTGGCCATGGGAAGGCAGTGTGTCTGGAGGATGGACCATTGGGGGAGGAGTGTGGGGGTGGGGTGGTTCAAGATGGAAGGTCATGTGATGAAACCTCCAGGAATACACCTAACCAGAGTTGACAACCCTAGGCAGCCAGTCACCCGAAAACCACATGGAGGAAAATTTACCCCAACATGTCTTCACTAAAAAGGAGTGCGTTAAAAAATTAACACCATCTCGAAAAATATGCATTGTGACAGTGTGCACTACAGCAGACAGCATCTGTTGAAGCAGAAATCTTCCCAGTGGCCAATATGATGATTCCAATATGGGAGCTTTGAGAGCAGCACACAACAATCTCCAATCATGTCTTGACGGTAATGTAGTGGTTATGTCACTGGACTAGTAATCCAGAGAGTGCGAGTTCAAATACCACCATGGCAGTTTGAGACTCTGAATTCAATTTTTAAAATAAATCTGGAAATAAAAAGCTGGTACCAGTAAAAGTGACCATGGAGCTGTCGGATTGTCGTAAAAACCCTACTGGTGCACTTATGTCCTTTAGGGAAGGGAAACCTGCCGTTCTAACCCAGTCTGGCCTGTATGTGACTCCAGTCCCACACGAATGTGGTTCAACCTTAACTGCCCTCTGAAGTGGCCTAGCAAGCCACTCGGGTCTATCAAACTGTTACAATGCAACGGTACAAGAAGGTCCACCTTCTCACAGCAATGAGGGATGTGCAAAAAAAATTACCTACACCTGAGAATGAATGAAAAAAAAACTATTTTCTGCTCTTTCTCCCACATCTAACTCTGATATGCCTTCCAGTAAAATACAGAAATCCCTGAACTTATGGGAGTTTTGAATGAGATAAGCCCAAGATTAAACGGTTTAAAGCAAAACCTTTTTTATTGCCCTTACGATATCTATCGTCTCATTTCTTTCACTATGACAATCTTTCTGAAGTTGGCTACATTAGGCACACCTATGTACTTCAATTATTTAGCTTTCAGAATTCTGAGAAACCTCAGATGACTGAAGTTCTTTCTCAAAGTGAGAACTGTGAGACAAATGCCGATTGCTGTGGGCTAGCTGCCCCTGAACATTATGCATTAGTTATTTTGAACAAAATCTAACTTTTTTGTGAATCTATTAAAGTTTCTCCTTAGAGATCCACAGCAAATGAGTTTAAAATAGAAATAGAAAACAAATTCATCAGTGATTTTGGCAGAAGTAGTGGCCATTATTGTCTTCAAAATATTTCAAGCAGCTCGGGATTTGACTCCTAACCAGGAGGTTACACATTGCAGTCTCAGGTCTGCTTGTTCCTCAAACTCATGTAGCTCAGTTAAATGAGGTTTCCAACACTTAATATGTTTACTAAATGAAAACTGGCACCAACATGCTGTTTGTGCATGAATTACATTTCCTGCTAATCGGCAGCGTGGAATGATCACCGACATATAGTAATGGAGACCAGCCTAGTTATCATAGGCATTTCAGCAGAGATCAGCATCCTAGTAAATCAATTTTTTTTGCCTTGCCAGTTTTGTCCTCTCCTGTAAACATTGGCTCTTTGCTGATTTTGCTTCCAATGAGCACCCTTCATTACCCTGCTCAAGGGTCATTATTCCAATGTGAGCCGTT
Source organism: Heptranchias perlo (assembly GCF_035084215.1). NCBI lineage: Eukaryota > Metazoa > Chordata > Chondrichthyes > Hexanchiformes > Hexanchidae > Heptranchias > Heptranchias perlo. The sequence continues at coordinate 23,022,213 of NC_090338.1, forward strand.
ACAGTGAGCATTGGCAGCTCAGCTTGACTCCACCCTCTGCTGGTGTCCACAAAAGGGCCCTTTCAGCAGGGGCCCGCTGGATAACAATCAAAGCTGATATCCTGGCTGAGTTACTGAGGTCAATGGTAGCATCCTTACTGCCACGCTGATTGAGATCAGCTAACTTAGCATCTAGAACATTGGAGAATAAATGTGGACCTACATGGCTTAGAGAATCACCGGGTAAACTCACTGTGCCATCAAGGGATTAGCAGAAATCAGCCTAGTTGTCAATTCCTTAGCAGGAACCAACCCCCTAGAAAACCATTGAGCAGCAGAGAGCAGCCTGTTAATTAGTGATAGAACTACAGGAACCAGGCAATAGGTCGATCATAGCGTGGCATAGATTAGCCTGCTGGTCAATTACAGAGCAACACTAACCAACAGTGATAATTGAACACAGATCAGATTGGTTCGGCCTGCCATTTGATTGGCTCACCTGTTGATCACAGAACACCAAAGACCACTTCAGTGTGGTGATGTATCGTCACCATTAGGAGACGTTCAGGGAGCATCTTTTGCAGTGTGTACAAGTCACAGTAGGTACGAGTTGCACAGGATATGAGTAAGGATATTTATTAAGGTTCTGATGAAAGGTCATCGACCTGAAATGTTATCTCTGTTTCTTTCTCCACAGACGCTGCCTGACTTGCTGAGTATTTCCCGCATTTTCTGATTTTATTTCAGATTTCCAGCAATCGCAGTGTTTTGCTTTTGAGGTTATTTATAGTACAGTCTTTTTGCTGTTGCAGTGATTTGTTTTAAACCTCTCTGGCTATTAACTATTGCAAACTCCCCCTAATGGCTTCTTTTTCTTATGAAATGAATCAGAGTTGGCTCCCAGTACAATAGCCGCTTTTCATTCAGAACACCAAGATGTCATAAGAAACACCACTGTCACGACTACATGCCTGAACCCAGCACAAGGTTTATTACGATAAGTTCTGAATTTCCGACAATAACTTCCATGCTCAAGAGTTAAACAATCTGTAAGCAGGAGGCATAAATAATTCAATAATTAATTAGAAGACTGGGCTGTAAAATTGCTGCGTCGTTCTGACACAGAAATTGACAAGCACTCAAATCATAATAAACTGGATCTCTCATTATATTACTGCATCCATAGCTATTATTAACAAAATAAATGTTACAGATTCTAAATGTCATGTACATATTGCCGGCAAGGTCTTCAGGTCTCATGCATCTGAGGTGAAGGTCAAACCTTGTACTCTGTACAGGTGTAATTCAAGTCTCTCATACTTCAGACCTGAATATCAAGCGAGGCCTATAACAGACGAATTGCTACCCCGGTTGCCTCTCAAGCAGGCTGCTTTCTCAAGACTACATGGGGCAATTTTTGCTGATGGATTAAATATGCTCTAAATGATTTGTTTTGCAGTGTTTCACAGTATTAACTGCAGACAGCCAAGGTTGGCACTGTGCAGATGAAGGGAACTAGAAATACAAGTCACACATACTCTTCATGGCTGGTTGCACAACATCATTGTCAAAGGCAATTCTGTTTACAGGGCTCCTTCTTGGAGCTCATTCATTTCAGTGGGGTGAATGATGGGGCAATTATTGAAACAGTACCATGCCCGATTACTTACAGCAGCTCCGCCCTAATTTTGCCACTCCTAAAACATGGTGATTCAGACTGATAACATCGGAGCAGCCTCTGTGCATTGAGTCATGGGGAGACTTTAATGTCACCTGTGCAGAGTACATCATACAAGATACGACTTTCACCTGAGATGTGCGAGACTTGAAGAGTCTGTCAGCAACCATATAACTCATGTGAAATCTGTAGCATTTATTTTAGTAAAGAATAGCTCCGGGTGCGGTAATATAGTTGGGAAAGGTGCAGTTTTAGAGTGATTGAGTGCTTGTCAATTGCTACTTCAAAACAGCACTGCAGATTTTACAGCTCAGTGGGGGAGGGAAGAAAGAAATTAATTACCTCCTCGAGCATTTGCCGTTTGAAACTCTGCAGTCCGAGCCCTAAAATAAAAAGCTCTGAGATAGAACTAAAGAGTACAATTTATTATACGTATGCCCTGGTAGCATAGTGGTTATGTTATTGGCACTAGTAATCCAGAGGTCTTAACTAATAATCCAGAGACAAGAGTTCAAATCCTGCCTTGGCAGCTGGGGAATTTAAATTCAATTAATTAAATAAAATGTGGAATAAAAAGCTAGTATCAGTAATGGTGACCATGAAACTACTGTCATAAAAACCCATCTGGTTCACTAATGCCCTTTAGGGAAGGAAACCTGCTGTCCTTACCCAGTCCAGCCTGTATGTGACTCCTGACCCACAGCAATGTGTTGATTCTTAACTGCCCTTTAAAGTGGCCTAGCAAGCCACTCAGTTGTACAATCCTGCTAAGAATAAAACTGGACAGACCACTAGGCCATTGTCACTGGGTCAAAATCCTGGAACTCTCTGCCTAACAGTACTGTGGGAGAACCTTCACCATATGAACTGCAGCGATTCAAGAAGGTGGCTCACCATCACCTTCTCAAGGGCAATTAGGGATGGACAATAAATGCCAGCAACGCCCACATCCCATGAACAAAAAAAACAATCAGAATCTTGCTTTGTGACTGGCTGGAATCTAATACAATCAACATATGGTAAAAATCAGCCACTAAGGTCCATCTTTCATGAATCCAATTCATAATAATCAGCAATTATTACAGTTTTAAAAATTGTTGCTATAATTACTGCACAATTAATTTTTAAGAAAGTATTCTTTGCTAATTAAACTCAAGCAGATCAGGGGTGTAAATACTAAAATATTTTGGATATCTCTTGATTATTTTGTAAGAAAAGAAAACAATAACGATTGGCATGATTTTAGAAGAAATCTGGGGGCGGGGGGGCAAAGAAAATCGTGTTTTTGAGGAGCGGGCAGAAATCCTGGCTCCAACACACCTAAGAACGCACACGACCCAGTGACATCTGGGTGCGCACGCCGTTCCCGAATCCGGAAGTCCCGCCGGTTTACGGTATTTAAAGCACTAAATCACCTAGTTAAAGTAGTTTAAAAATGAATAAATGTAATTTTCAATGAAGGCAAGCGATTGCAATGCTGCCTCAGCATGATTCCTATGCTGTGTGAAACACGCCATGGTGAACGAGTCGTGTTTCAGCCAGCAGCCATTTGGACATTTAAATGTCTGTTTGACAGATTGGGATAAAAGGTGAGTTATTGCAGACGGGCATCAGTTATCTCAGACAAACATTTGGCTGGGAGATCTTTGTGTTTAAGCTGAGGATTCTTGGTTTCCACTCAGAATTGTTCTGTTTACATATATTTACCAACTTTTCGGACCCCCTCAAACTGATACCATCAGGATGGGGGGGCGCCATGTCTGCATTCACCAGTACATCTGAGGACGAGCAACATCACCAGCCTCGCCAGGCAACGGCGAGCACTTCCGCCACTTGGAGCTCCACAATAAAGTGCTGCAGCGCATGCACCTGCACAAGAGCACAGAGGGGAACCACAGAGGGAGCGATGTCGCATGCCAGCGCCAACATCAGCACCCTCCCCCACCTTATCGACCCTGCACAAAACAGCCCTGGAACTACATATACACCCACAATAAAGTGACGCATTGGGTGGCATCAAGTGTCGCCGTTCATGGAGAAGCACATGAAAGGGCGTTGTCACAAAAGTCAGTCAAGAATGGGCAAGACGTGGCAGTAGTGGTGAGAATGATAACATTTAATGTGACTTTAACAAAAACCAAATATAAATGAAAACATGACCATCTGTCAGACACCCTTGTGTATCCCCTTCGAGATCACAAGTCCTTAGCCTTTCTCTTCCTACCGCTTCTACGTAGTGCATCCCCTGTGGCTGCAGCGGAGGTAGTGGCAGGTTGCTCGTGTCCATGGCTGGACTTCTTAGGTGCTTTCGGCCTATGCCCTCTGGGTTTTGGAGCCCGTGAGGGCCCCTCCAAAATCTGCTCCACCTGCACCTGTCCAGGGGCTGACTCGGCCAACTGGAGAGGAGGCAGCATTGGGCGTACTGGTTTAGAGGGGGCAACGGGTGAGATGTGGGAGCGCTTTGCGTGGTATCCCCACTTCCATGTCCCCTTTCGCCATCATCCCTCTCCTGGACCAGGCCCACATCACTTCTACCACCCTGCTGGAGAACAGTTTGGAGGACATATATGGTGCCTTGGAAGCCCAATTGCAAAATTTCTGTCTGCCTGTTTCAGGCGGCAGAATGTTGTTCACCGTGAGTCCAAACAGCCGTTGCCAGGGCCTGAATGGACTCAATTGTGAGCTGTGCTTGAAGCTCAATGGAGGCTAGCCTCCTTTCCATCGCAGACATTCCTGCGACACCATCTCAGCCATTTCCACAGTTATCTGCGACACTATCTCAGACAGTTCAGCAGTTACCTGTGACACTGTCTCAGACAGTTGCTAACGTCCCTGTGACACTATCTCAGAGATTCCCTCCCGTACCTGTGCCACCATTCCACTAGTGCAGGAGTTGGACTCCTCCATCCTCTGTGCTATTGTGGAGAGTGTGCGTGGCACCTGTTCTAGTACCTCGCAAATGTGCTGCTGTCCCTCAATCATTCCCCTTTTAAAGGATGGCCCCTGGGGTTCAGCATCTGAGTCCAGCTGAGCAGAGCCTGGAGAGGAGTGCACCCACCGATGCGGACTCTCTGCAGCTGCCCCTGCCACTAGTGTCTGCTCATGCTTACTTGTGTGTGGTGACTCACCAGGTGCCAACCCAACTAACTCACAACTAGGACCCACCGAGTTGTGAGTATCTGCGCTGGTGGATGGCTCGCTAAGATGTGACGATATGCCCTCAGAGGCCGGGAGCTCCTCTGAGGAATCACCCTCTCCCATCACTGCAGTCGTTGAAGGGCCTGTAAGAGAACAGAAGGCAATATTAAACATCATCACCAATGTGTCATGTTGCAATGAACATACTGAGGTGTTCAACATGCCAATCATTGTTAACATCAGTTCATGTTGTGTGTGATGAATGTTAAAGTTGTGTCACCAGACGTTTGTTTGGTGCCAGTCTCAGCATCTCCGACGGATAGGAACTCGAGGGTGCGGCTGATCTGCACAGCCTCCTCCTCCACCTCTGTGAGGACCACTATTTGTTGTGGCTCCCCTCCAGTCCTCGCCCTCTCACGTGCATTTTGCGCTCTGTTCTCGTAAAAGGGGAGAAAGTACAAGCGTGTGAGTGAGTGATGGCCAGCCGATGAATGCATTGATTTGGATGAGGCTGACGTGATAGAGGTGCATCAGAGGGTGAATATCAGACAGAGACATCACATTGGATCAGGATTGGGGTGAGTGGTAGTGGTGGGTTCACAAATGGGGAGGTGAGGAAGTGCTCAGGAAGTGAAGGTAAGTTGAGGATGAGCCTTAAGTGGATGTAAGGAGTGATGTAATGGAGTAGTCTTGGCAGTGCAGAATGAATTGGCGGGGGGTGGGGGGCAGTGATGTGCACCATGGAATGCAGGAGAATCATTAAGTGTACTTACTTTTGCTGACCTAGTTGGGTCATTGAAATGCTTCCTGCACTGGACCTTGGTGTGGGATATGTTGCTCCTGCTGGTGACCTCCTCTGCCACCTCGAGCCAGGCCTTCACGATGGCAGAGGCAGGGCGCTTCCTGCTGTTGGCCGGGTAAAATAGTTCCCTCCTCCTCCTCAACCCGGCCATTAGCAGCTGAAGTGAGGCATCGCTGAATCTTAGAGCAGCCTTGCCCCTGTGCTGCTCCATTGGGTCTTCTTGCTCTTTGCTCCAGCAAAATCCATTTGAGCAATGGCCCTTTAAATTCAGACGCTCCAGCTGACAGCCTGTCATGCGGGTGGGCAGACCGCCCACTGCGCAGCTTTCGGACGGCAAACCCGGAAACAAGATTAATGGCCGCCAAATAAGTCGTGATCGCATGGGAACGGTAAGTTTTTATTAGTCGGGTTTGCCGCGCGCCCATTGATACCCCCTGCTACCATCCCGCAGCCCTTTTAAAATCGAGCCTAATGTGTTTAGAATAGGATTAAATTGTTGACCTTCCAAGAATATCCTAGAAGACCAGTGTGGGAAAATGCAATTGTAGTTGTAAGTCTTAAATAATCAGTATATGATTAATATTTACACCTTGTTATGTAGCTACACAAACAAACAAGAAGAAAATCCCTAGGAGTGGAAGGAATTAGTCAAACATGTACCTAATTTCTCAGGAGAAAAAGTAACTCTTTTCTTCTCTCCTGATTTGCCAACTGGGGATAAAAGTAGGGGAGAACCTTTGAAATTCTACTTTGCATTTTTTCACATACAATATCTGGGATCCTAAGATTCTGTCAACACTTTTGAGATTTTGAGCTAAATTAATTTAATATACAGGCTGAATATAGAAAGTTCAGAGGGGAAGTGAAAAAGGAAATAAGAGTGCAAAGAGAGAGTATGAGAATAGACTGGTGGCCAACATAAAAGAGAATCCAAAAGTCTTCTATAGGCATATAAACTGTAAACGGGTAGTAAGAGGAGGGTTGGGGCTGATCAGGGACCAAAAAGGAGATCTACTCATGGAGGCAGAGGGCATGGCCGAGGTACTAAATGAGTACCTTGCATCTGACTTTACCAAGGAAGAAGATGCTGCCAGAGTCTCAGTAAAGGAAGATGTAGTTGAGATACTGGATGGGCTAAAAATTGATACAGAGGAGGTACTAGAAAGGCTAGCTGTACTTAAAGCAGATAAGGCACCTGGTCTGGATGGGATGCAACCTAGGTCGCTGAGGGAAGTAAGGGTGGAAATTGCAGAGGTACCGGTCATAATCGTCCAAACATCCGTAGATACAGGGGTGGTGCCAGAGGACTGGAGAATTGCAAATGTTATACCCTTGTTCAAAAAAGAGTGTAAGGATAAACCCAGCAACTACAGGCCAGTCAGTTTAACCTCAGTGGTGGGGAAACTTTTAGAAACGATACTCCGGAACAGAATTAGCGATCATTTGGACAAGTGTGGATTGATTAGGGAAAGCAAGCAAAGATTTGTTAAAGGCAATTCATGTTTAACTAACTTGATAGAGTTTTTTGATGAGCTAACAGAGACGGTAGATGAGGGCAATGCGGTTGATGTGGTGTATATGGACTTTCAAAAGGCGTTTGATAAAGAGTCGCATAACAGGCTTGTCATCAAGATTGTGGCCCATGGAATAAAGGGGGCAGTAGCAACATGGTACATAATTAGCTAAGTAACAGGAAGCAGAGAGTAGTGGTGAACGGTTGTTTTTCAGACTGGAGGGAGGTATACAGTGGTGTTCCCCAGGGGTTGGTACTAGGACCCCTGCTTTTCTTGATATATATTAATGACTCGGACTTGGTGTACAAGGCACAATTTCCAAATTTGCAGATGATACAAAACTTAGAAGGGTAGTGAACAGTGACGAGGATGTTGATAGACTTCAAGAGGATATAGACAGGCTGATAAAATGGGTGGACACGTGGCAGATGAAATTTAACGCAGAAAAATGCGAAGTGATACATTTCGGTAGGAAGAACGAGGAGAGGCAATATAAACTAGAGGGCACAACTCTAAAAGGGGTATAGGAACAGAGAGATCTGGGGGTATATGTGCACAAATCTCAAAGGTGGCAGGGCAGGTTGAGAAAGCGGTTAAAAAAGCATGCAGGATCCTGGGCTTTATAAACAGAGGCATAGAGTACAAAAGTATGGAAGTCATGATGAACCTTTATAAAACACTGGTTCGGCCACAACTGGAGTATTGTGTCCAGTTCTGGGCACCGCACTTCAGGAAAGATGTGAAGGCCTTAGAGAGGGTGCAGAAAAGATTTATTAGAGTGATTCCAGACTTGAGGGACTTTAGTTATGTGGATAGACTGGAGAAGCTGGGGTTGTTCTCCTTGGAACAGAGAAGGTTGAGAGGAGATTTGATAGAGGTATTTAAAATCATGAAGGGTCTAGACAGAATAGATAGACAGAAACTGTTTCCATTGGCGGAAGGTCAAGAACCAGAGGACACAGATTTAAGGTGATTGGCAAAAGAACCAAAGGTGACATGAGGAAACACTTTTTTACACAGCGAGTGGTTAGGATCTGGAATGAACTGCCAGTGGGGGTGGTGGAGGCAGATTCAATCATGGCCTTCAAAAGGGAACTGGATAAGGAATTGAAAGGAAAAAATTTGCAGGGCTACGGGGATAAGGCGGGGAAGTGGGACTAGCTGGATTGCTCTTGCATAGAGCCGGCACAGACTCGATGGGCTGAATGGCCTCCTTTCTATGATTCTATGATACCTGGATGGTATTTTTTTTTTTTATTCGTTCACGGGATGTGGGCGTCGCTGGCAAGGCCGGCATTTATTGCCCATCCCTAATTGCCCTCGAGAAGGTGGTGGTGAGCCGCCTTCTTGAACCGCTGCAGTCCGTGTGGTGATGGTTCCCCCACAGTGCTGTTAGGAAGGGAGTTCCAGGATTTTGACCCAGCGACAATGAAGGAACGGCGATATATTTCCAAGTCGGGATGGTGTGTGACTTGGAGGGGAATGTGCAGGTGGTGTTGTTCCCATGCGCCTGCTGCTCTTGTCCTTCTAGGTGGTAGAGGTCGCGGGTTTGGGAGGTGCTGTCGAAGAAGCCTTGGCGAGTTGCTGCAGTGCATCCTGTGGATGGTACACACTGCAGCCACAGTGCGCCGGTGGTGAAGGGAGTGAATGTTTAGGGTGGTGGATGGGGTGCCAATCAAGCAGGCTGCTTTATAATGGATGGTGTCGAGCTTCTTGAGTGTTGTTGGAGCTGCACTCATCCAGGCAAGTGGAGAGTATTCCATCACACTCCTGACTTGTGCCTTGTAGATGGTGGAAAGGCTTTGGGGAGTCAGGAGGTGAGTCACTCGCCGCAGAATACCCAGCCTCTGACCTGCTCTCGAAGCCACAGTATTTATATGGCTGGTCCAGTTAAGTTTCTGGTCAATGGTGACCCCCAGGATGTTGATGGTGGGGGATTCGGCGATGGTAATGCCGTTGAATGTCAAGGGGAGGTGGTTAGACTCTCTCTTGTTGGAGATGGTCATTGCCTGGCACTTATCTGGCGCGAATGTTACTTGCCACTTATGAGCCCAAGCCTGGATGTTGTCCAGGTCTTGCTGCATGCAGGCTCGGACTGCTTCATTATCTGAGGGGTTGCGAATGGAACTGAACACTATGCAGTCATCAGCGAACATCCCCATTTCTGACCTTATGATGGAGGGAAGGTCATTGATGAAGCAGCTGAAGATGGTTGGGCCTAGGACACTGCCCTGAGGAACTCCTGCAGCAATGCCCTGGGGCTGAGATGACTGGCCTCCAACAACCACTACCATCTTCCTTTGTGCTAGGTATGACTCCAGCCACTGGAGAGTTTTCCCCCTGATTCCCATTGACTTCAATTTTACTAGGGCTCCTTGGTGCCACACTCGGTCAAATGCTGCCTTGATGTCAAGGGCAGTCACTCTCACCTCACCTCTGGAATTCAGCTCTTTTGACCATGTTTGGACCAAGGCTGTAATGAGGTCTGGAGCCGAGTGGTCCTGGCGGAACCCAAACTGAGCATCGGTGAGCAGGTTATTGGTGAGTAAGTGCCGCTTGATAGCACTGTCGACGACACCTTCCATCACTTTGCTGATGATTGAGAGTAGACTGATGGGGCGGTAATTGGCCGGATTGGATTTGTCCTGCTTTTTGTGGACAGGACATACCTGGGCAATTTTCCACATTGTCGGGTAGATGCCAGTGTTGTAGCTGTACTGGAACAGCTTGGCTAGAGGCGCAGCTAGTTCTGGAGCACAAGTCTTCAGCACTACAGCTGGGATGTTGTCGGGGCCCGTAGCCTTTGCTGTATCCAGTGCACTCAGCCGTTTCTTGATATCACGTGGAGTGAATCGAATTGGCCGAAGACTGGCTTCCGTGATGGTGGGGATATCGGGAGGAGGCTCAGATGGATCATCCACTCGGCACTTCTGGCTGAAGATGGTTGCAAACATTTCAGCCTTGTCTTTTGCACTCACGTGCTGGACTCCGCCATCATTGAGAATGGGGATGTTTGCAGAGCCTCCTCCTCCCGTTAGTTGTTTAATTGTCCACCACCATTCACGACTGGATGTTGCAGGACTGCAGTGCTTTGATCTGATCCGTTGGTTGTGGAATCGCTTAGCTCTGTCTATAGCAAGTTGCTTCCGCTGTTTAGTATGCATGTAGTCCTGAGTTGTAGCTTCACCAGGTTGGCACCTCATTTTTAGGTACGCCTGGTGCTGCTGCTGGCATGCTCTTCTGCACTCCTCATTGAACCAGGGTTGATCCCCTGGCTTGTTGGTAATGGTGGAGTGAGGAGTATGCTGGGCCATGAAGTTACAGATTGTGCTGGAATACAATTCTGCTGCTGCTGATGGCCCACAGCGCCTCATGGATGCCCAGTTTTGAGCTGCTAGATCTGTTCTGAATCTATCCCATTTAGCACGGTGGTAGTGCCACACAACACGTTGGATGGTGTCCTCAGTGCGAAGACGGGACTTCATCTCCACGAGGACTGTGCGGTGGTCACTCCTACCAATACTGTCATGGACAGATGCATTTGCGACAGGTAGATTGGTGAGGACTAGGTCAAGTAAGTTTTTCCCTTGTGTTGGTTCGCTCACCACCTGCCGCAGGCCCAGTCTAGCAGCTATGTCCTTCAGGACTCGGCCAGCTCGGTCAGTAGTGGTGCTACCGAGCCACTCTTGGTGATGGACATTGAAGTCCCCCACCCAGAGTACATTTTGTGCCCTTGTATACAAAGCAGATAGCATATATGGCAAATGGTACATGATATATGGGATTTAAGATATGGTTTTTGGGTGCCTGACATATTTGGAAACCCATCACCGGGGGCAGGAGGGGCAGGGGGGGAATGAGGGATTTTCAACTTCGGCCCAAAATGGGTACAAAATGAGCAGTGCACCCATAGTGCCCATCCAAGGCCACAGTCGGGTGGAATCCAATCATGGTAGGCATCAAACCCTGGATATATGATTGCATAGTGTCATACTCAACCTTCAGGTAATGCCTTCCCCGCAGCTGCCATGTCAAGCCTCAGAGTTTCCTCATCAGCTGTACGCTTTGTTGTACCAACCAGCTTGATGTTCTAATGTACTGCTTGAGTTTGTCTATCCTCCCATTGGAAGTTTATACTTTCAGCAGGTTCATTACAGGTTTTTTTTTAAATAGATCTCTATTGAACCCCATTTGTCATATGAAGGCCAGAAGAACTTGATATGCTATTTACTTCCGATCCCTCCAAGCTGACAGTAGGATAAAGTGAAGGACTTTCTTTCTCAACCCCAGGTTAAGAGAATCGTGTAATTCTTTGGACAAATGCAGGACACCAATCACATAACAAAATTACAGTTACCGTGACAATCTGGAATTGAAAATAAGTATTCATCTTTTGTAAGTGTTAACAATTTTGCCCATTTTTGGGTTGGTAAATCAGATACTTGATGCAGGTCTACTTTACCACTAAAATTGCCAACAAAGGAAAATATATCCTAAAATAACCACTCTCAGAATTGCCTTGAGGATAAGTGGAAATACTATAGTGGCACAGTGGGGAGCTTGTTTCAGGGAGTTTTACTCTGCAACTCGTTTGTATTATACCTGACCTGAGAGTGAGTGACACTGGAACCTGGATTTTCCGATCAACGTTAATTCACTGCTGGTGGTATTTTCTCTTGGAAAATCCAGGCTTGTCTGTCAAAACACAAGGAATTGTTGCATTCCCAATATCTTGCACCATGCTGAGTACAAAATGCACTCACAAAATAAAACTTTAAATGAAAGTAAAAGTAATATGGAATGAATCTACTCTTTTAGCACAGTAGAGATCTGGGCCTAAGGTTTGTGCCTACCCTCTCCTCCCACTGATTTTTCAGTGGATCTGAGATGGACAGAGACCAAAAAACTGCTTCGATGGTGCTCCATTTCAAGGACCATTGGCGTTCAGCATTTAATGGAAGATAATGATTGGGGGTTGGGGCGGGCAGAAATCTGTGAGAAGCCAGTCCCTGTGCGCATGCCCAGGAAGTGCTGCCTTGCACAGGCCCAAGAATGAGGGACAACATTTTTTCACAAAAAATTGCCATTTGCAGACAGCATACTTACCCTCCAATGGGTCTGATACCACTCCCTCTCTTTTGTCTGCATCCCAATGATGGGGCAGATCCCCACGGTCAGCTGTGTCGAAACACCACTCTTCTTTCAGCAGAACTCCCCAGTACAGGCCAGGTATCCCATCTCCAGTGATAATTACCACAAGGCCTGGGTAATTAACTGTTTAAGCATGAGTCGTTAAATAACTCCCCAAATACATGCATTAGGGCATTTTCCACACTGCTGGAAAGCGGGTGGTTTAACTTCCAACTTCACATCAGAAGAGAAGACTGGGAAACTCAGTGACTAAGGACACTGACCTTTCTCTCTGACAGCTGGATTCAAATTGAACTCCAGTTTAGGAGATGAAAGCTGCTTCTTTCTGACAGTCTTACATGTCCTAGAATTCTGAATCAATAGCCACAGTATCAAGTTGCAATCGTAGCATTTTGTTCGTACTGCCTGGCTACGAATCTGTCTCTTGCATGCACAGAGATCCATTTCCAGCTGGTAAATTTTTATGTTTTAAGAGTGTGGGTGGAGTGTCTGTTTTCTCAAAACATTTAAGTAAGCTTAAGTTTATAAAGTATCCAGAATGCCCAAGAGACCTCCCGAGCACTTTTTGAACTAGGGTGATTGCCCCAGTGGCATTATACTCTGTACAGTGTTGAGTCAAAGCAATGTGAGACAGCCTCCTCCATTGGGTCAGACACCACTCCCTTTGCAGCAATACAAAAGTGACTACATTGTTTGACTAGATCCTAGAGATTGTATGTCCACAACATAACTAACCATAACTTGGCACTATGTTGGCAATCTCAATAAGGAAAGCTATAAGGTTGGCTGGTATGAGAAAGCAAATCACGCATTGGTGGAGTAGGGAACTTGGTTTCAAATTTGAGATTAAAGCACATTGTTGGGGCAGAGTAGAGAGTCCTTTATCCTGGATATAACTTGTGCTATACCTAACTTTGGAGTGCTTGATGCTAAACTGCATGCTCAAAGTGGAGAAACTGTAATGTTCTCCAGCAGTGAGCTTCCTCCTTTTTCTCATCAATGTGCTGCCCCTCAGCGACATTATCTGAAAACGCAATGCCAGCTTCCACATGTACGCTGATGACACCCAGCTCTACCTCACCACCACCTCTCTCAAACCCTCCACTGCCTTTAATTTGTCACGCTGTTTGTCCGACATCCAGTAATGGATGAGCAGTAATTTCCTCCAACTAAATATTGGGAAGACCGAAGCCATTGTCTTTGGTCCCCAACACAAACTCCGTTCCCTAGCCACCGACTCCATCTCTCTCCCTGGTCACTGTCTGAGGCTGAACCTGACCGTTCGCAACCTTGGCGTCCTATCTGACCCTGAGATGAGCTCCCTACCCCATATCTGCTCCATCATCAAAACACCCTACTTCCACCTCCATAACATCGCTCGTCTCCGCCCCCGCTGAAACCCTCATCCATGCCTTTGTTACCTATAGTCTTGACTATTCCAATGCCCTCCTGGCCGGCCTCCCATCTTCCACTCTCCATAAACTTGAGCTCATCCAAAACTCTGCTGCCCGCATCTTAACTCGTACCAAGTCCCATTCACCCATCGCCTCTGTGCTCTCTGACGTATATTGGCTCCTGATCCAGCAATGCCTCAAATTTAAAATTCTCATTCTTGTTTTCAAATCCCTCCATGGTCCCTCCCCTCCCTATCTCTGTAACCTCCTCCAGCCCTACAACGCTCCGAGATCTCTGTGTTCCTCCAATTCTGGCCTCTTGCGCATCCCCGATTTTAATCGCTTCACCATTGGTAGCCGTGCCATTAGCTGCCTAGGCTCTAAGCCCTGGAATTCCCTCCCTAAACCTCTTTGCCTCTCCAACTCTCTCTCATCCTTTAAGACGCTCCTTAAAAACTACCTCTTTGACCAAACTATTTATCAAATTTTGTTTGATAATCGTTCCTGTGAAGCACCTTGGGATACTTTACTACGTTAAAGGCGCTATGTCAATGCAAGTGATGTTGTTATTGTTGTCCTCATCTTTATAAGCTTAAAAGTTGAACAAAATGTATGTCAGAATTACAACTACACTATGAGAAGAAAGGTGAGGAAAAAACTTGCTTCACATGCTTGTGACAGTGAGGGGAAAAGGCCATGGAGTTACCAGTAACCATCACAAGGGCCCACTGAATTCACAGTCACAGATACAAAGTGCTGCCTCACTCCTTGTAGGGTGATGAGGGGCAAAGAGGTGCACCCTTCATTAACAGCATTTCTCATCCACATGGTAAACTCTGATTACAGAGGACAACAATGGAGATATTAGAAGTAGAAAAACAGTAGTTGGGATTGACCTGTCACTTCGGCTGAAAGCAAGACCTTTGCCGGCCTTAAAAAAATAATAAATCAGAAAAAATGTTAATCAAGTATTTCCCTTCTTATAATACAATTATGCAGAACATTGAGTACTGTACTGATCAAGCAATTGTGGTGCTGAATAATGTTCACATTTAATTATTCATGAGCAGCAATAAAAGAGGCCCAATTTAATTTAGTATTTGCCACACAAACTTGTTCAGTGATTTGCCAAAGATGCATAGTGCTTAAAGGGCAAAGATGTCATTTGGATATTAAATAATACAAAGACATTTAAACCATATCCCACGAGCAAACTTTCCCTACAATCTAGCAGTACTCCAATTTCATGATCAGATGCTGCTCTATCTACCACCTACCTTGTTTCCTCTATGTTTTCCTTGGTTTCTTTCATTGGCTCCTGTTCCTTTTGCATTTTTGTTTCTCTGAACTGGTCTTTTTGTTTGCTTTCATTTTCACTCTGTCATTCTTTCTCCTCTCTCATTTCTCCTTGTCTTTCTTTCCTTCCTCCGTTCTGCTTGAAGGACTAGTTAGTTAAACTGCACAGTGCGTGCTACATAAAACAGTTGCTATGTTTTTTTCAAAGAATTCCAGACAGTTTTTGTGCTCACTGGACGTGATCCCTGCAAATTTTGCATCTAACAGGTTTCCTCTTGACAGTTATCACTTTATAACTTTGGCTTCCACTCCTGAAACCTTAAATCAGGTGACGAATCCCCATTGCAAATTCGTACAGAAACTGCAGAATTTAAAGAAAAATTCCAACATTTATGTTTTAGGATTATGTAAAATATATGAATATTCTGTAAAGAGAAGCCATCTCTAAACATAATTTTTCTCATCATAGATTCTTCAAAAAAAATTGGCCCCTTCTCACATATTGTTTTACTCTTTGAATGCTCCCCTGCTGTTACTCTACGCCCACCATCTAGGATGGCACTTTCTGGGTCAGATTTCTTTACTGCCATGTAAGTAATTTAGTGAAGATACACATGACTTCCTCGCCCTTCCGTCCTCCGCCTGCTCCACTTGTAAAACTGAATTCATTGCTGCTATGCAATACTCTCTCTATAGGCCCAAGTGAGCACGTAGTCTTCCCCAGGAGGGGAAGGTTACACCCAGATCAGGTTATAGGCAGGGGGTTCCTCAACAGGATCATCTTTACAGATAGAGTACCAACATGAAATTTTATCCCCTTTTCTGCTTTTTAAGAGAGAATATGATCATCAAGACCCATTCAGCTGGCAGCCTTCTTGAAAAATTGCGTGTCAAATTATTATTAGGTGACAAATACACTCCTGGTGAAAATGATACATCGCTCTACTCCCTTCCCAAACAAAAAGTCTATCCTCACTTTGACTGCCCCTTTAAAGAAAGATTCCTGAAGTTAAAACAGGCACTTTACGGTTTTATACACATTCTATAGGGTTAAAATTTGTATGTGTTGTGCTGTTTTTCTGGCATAAAACGAGCACAAAGCATACAAATTTAGCAATGGGACAGCCTGCACCCAATTTGCGCGGACATTGGTCCCAATGCTAAATTCGTGGGGACCTTTCTTTAGGCCAGGTATTAGGCCCCCTGAATATGTAAATTAGGGGCCTAACGCCTGGTGAACAAGCCCATCCAGAAATTAGTTGGCGATGAGCGAAGCAGGTGTCGGGCCTACCCCACTCGAGGTTCTTCAATGGACCCAGCACCCGCAAACGGAACGATTCTGTGGAGCAGGCGTTTGCCCCCTCCACCCCCCCCTGTAGCCAGCTCCAGTCTCCCCTCCTGGGACGTACCTGAGGGCCGCAGCCGGTGAGGTAGGATGTCCAATACTGATGTCTTTGCTCGAATGAGCTGCCTGTGGAGGCGCGACCAGTGCCGGCAGCTCGCGTCGAGTACTCTGATTGTTAATTGTATCAGGTGATTTATATCAATTAGTGTTAATTGTATTCAGGTGGTGTGTGTCAATTGGAGACTCTTGCGTCCTTTTTATATAAGAGCTTATCTAGGGTGCGGAGCGTGCGTGTAAGGGGAATCTCTTTGAATAAAGGCTTGGAAGCAACTGAAGACCAGGTTCTAGTATTCTCTTTCACTACTCGGCTATCTAATTTATAACACTGGTGAGGCCAGAGGACCAAATCCATTGATCCTCAGGCCTCTCGGTGCGGGCATGTGACAGACACACAGCAGCGAGTTTGAGCCCACAGATGTAGCTGTCCTATGGAACTAATTATTATTCTGCATTTTAAAAATATAGTGTACCTTGAAAATGTTAAATCTGTTTCTCTGACTGACCTCCCAGGCTGCAGTGAGAAAAAAAAATACAAGCAATTTGTTGTGTTGTTAAAGGAATGCAGTGAATCCTCATTAAGTATTAAGTGCAACCCTGTGCCTACATTCCACTTGCAAGGCCACACTTTATCAGCTGTTAAATATCCATAATTCAGATTTTTATTTCTAAGTGCGGTGTTTATTAGCATCTGCTTTCCTCTCAAGGTTAGCCAGTAGTTTAATATAAAGACTAATTACAGCTGCTGGTGTGGTACACTCCAGGGTGTCTGCATTCTCCTACACCTGTTTGTTTACACTAATGAGATCTCAGCTTAATTAGTTTTTGATGAGCAACCAAACATTGATCAGAGATGGAGATACACAGAATGAGAAAGTAAAACGAAAGGGATAAGAAAGTCAACATGAAAAAGGGATGAGAAAGACAGAGAGAAAAACTAGAGAAAGAAAGAATGAGAAGGAAAGAGTGGGAGGAAGAGGCAGTAATTACTGATGAGGGAAAGGGGAAGAAACAAAGCAAACATGACAGAGAGAGCCCTTTAGTAGCAATAGGTAACAACCAAACATAAAGAAATCTGACAGTTTTACTAATGTCATCATCATTAATGTCATAAAGAGACAGAAACTCTTATCTTAGAGCGAACAGATTTAACCAAAACAATTTACAATCGGACATATGTGGACATCACAAGCCCCCAAACTGAGAGAGTTGAGGACAGTAGTGTAGCTGAAAGTATGCTCTTTTTGCATGTAGATTTGAATCCAAATGAGAAATTGGCTGATCTTTGGGATCCCAAATATCAGATTTGGATTGCTTTGGAGGCCTGGGTACTTGTAACATAAGTTTCTGTTTATTTATAAATAAATGGAAAACCTGTGTGTAAAAACCCTGAAGATTCACTTAAAATTGATGCCCAGCAGTGTTGTTGACATCTGACTTGATCATAGCCAGAATCGGAAATGAGTTCCTGAGAACTGAAGTTGTGCAATTCAGGTTAAGGCAGAAGTTTAAAGGTTAAACCTATCTGGGACAGAGAAGATCCAAGTTAAATTCCCAGAGCTCCCAGAATTATTGACCTGTCTTTGTGATAACCTTTGTCAGATCAAAGACAGTCCACCACAGTCAGAGACACTCCACCACGTGGATCAAGGTTTTCCCAACAGCAGGGTATTCCATCTCATATCAGGGGAGTACTGACTGAATTCATCTTCCATCTGAAACATCCATCATTCCTCTCATCAACAAAAACACACCATTATATCCCACTATGTTACTCTGGGTAATGAAGACATAGCTGAGGCTTACAAAAACAAATGACTGCTTAGCTGTTTGACAACACATCAATGAAACAAAACAGACATGCTGCAAGAATGAGGCCCTTGGTTTACATCACACCAGCATGACCATTGCAACACATGAAAGAGAGAAAACACTGGCCGTGTGGAGGACTCATGTAAATTAAAAGCATTATGAAGTAATGATTTGGGACAAGTCAAGGGTATATATTTGCACTCTCTGAATGTACCCTGGTTCTCATAAATAGTATGTTAACTATGATTTGTGGATGGTCAGCCAATGACAACAAATAGGACGCCGGCATTTATTTAAGGAGAGTGGAACTGTTTCTCAGGACATTGTAAGCTAGATTTTCCTCTTCACTGCATCTGGGGAACACTCGGTTCCCAGGAGCCACAAAGAGGAGACTTGTTATGTCTAGGTCTCTACCTAAAGTAAGCACAGGCTCGGCAGTAGCATGCAAATGAGACAGGACAGCCAAGGGAACGCCCAGGTCATATTAAGGGTCTGGTCCAAGCAGCCTCTGTAGGTCCAACACACTTTCGACAAGGGGCCGAGAGGAAACTTGGCCCTTTGTATGCTTCTCAGAGCCTGAAAATAGAAGCTGGGATCACAGAGGCTAAAGGTTAACAGTTCGGAAGTTGTGACGGTTCAGGATTCTTTGATCATTTTCCCCAGGGAAAAGACTTGGACATAAGTGAATTTGAAATGTATTCTGAGAAAAATATGCCTGAAAGATATCGGGGTAAAGTTTCTGTGGGGGTTCTTCCAATCGTCTGCTGTTACTTCGGCAGAACCCTGGAAAAATGGCATAAATGGCCAATTACACCTTTTACATGGTTTCCACCAATCGTCCAGCGGTTATGGTGGCAGATTAGGAGAACTCCTGCAGAAATTCAGAACACAGGAAGACATCCAGCATCATGGTGTTGACAAACTGTTATGATCGCTGTAAGCCAGGAGGAGAGGGTTTTAAAAAAAAATCAGGACAGATACCAAAATTGTCGAGCAGCAGAGGACTGCGTAGGGAGTGAACTGTTGACCTGGGTGATAGGACACAGTACAGAGAGATTATGCTTTTAAGTTAAGTTAAACGACCCACAAGAGTAAACTGGCACCCACATGTTCCTTATCTTTTATAATAATACGTGGACAGCATTTATACTGATTGTACCAGATATCTCTGATCATACTCAATGTTCTGTATGTTTCGCCTACTGAGGAATAAAGCAGCTTACAAAACAAAACTGGACCTTAGCTCGTCCAGTGTTAACTTGGTCTGCCTTCGGAGAGATTGAAGGCATATATGTGCGTAAGGCACGGAGATCAGTGGGGAGTTTCAATGTTACTTGGAAATATATCGCCGTTCCTTCATTGTCGCTGGGTCAAAATCCTGGAACTCCCTTCCTAACAGCACTGTGGGAGAACTGTCACCACACGGACTGCAGCGGTTCAAGATGGCGGCTCACCACCACCTTCTCGAGGGCAATTAGGGATGGGCAATAAATGCCGGCCTTGCCAGCGACGCCCACATCCCGTGAACGAATAAAAAAAACTCCCAGATCCTGCTACCACCCCCCTCCCAACACCCCCGCCCCCGCCCCCTCCCACCCCCTCCCCCTCCCTCCCTAATAGATATAGGGCAGTGGGCGTCAACTTCCATAAGAAGTGGGCAACCTACTGCCTAAGGAAGTAGCTGACATCACTGAACCCGAGTAGATGCCTTTGTCAGGCCTAGAAGTATATAGAGAATTTGAAAGCCAGAGGCGTCTGATTTTTTAACAAGTGACCGATTCCTGTAAATCTTATAAACCTTGGGTTTCTTTTGGTTATGGTCTGTTAATCAACAGTTAGGAGTCACTTGGTCACAGAGAGCAATGAGACTAAATCAACAGCTTGAAAGTTCAATGCCAACACTCGCTTATTCTTACAACAACTTGCATTTATATAGCACCTTAATCGTAGGAAAATGTCCCATCTGCTTCACAAAGATATGTAAGTAGTGTTGAGCCAAAGAAGGAGATGTTAGGAGGGGTGACCAAAAGCTTGGTCTCAAAAGGTGGGTATTACGAAGGGTCAAAGGAAGAAAGGGAAACGTGGAGGCGGAGAAGTGGAGAAGTGTAGGGATGGAATTCCAGAGAGTGGGGCTTAGAAGGCTGAAAGCGTGGCCATCAAAGTTGGGACGAAGGGGGGTTGCATGAGGCTAGAGTTGGAGGAGCAGAGTGTTCTGGGGGGAGGGAGTTGTAGGGCTAACCACATTTTAGTTAATTGCAAGAAAAATATTTGTTACAGTTCTTTCAGCTGCACCTTAAAAAGATCACATTTAAATGAGCCCAAAAGCTAAATTCATTTTATTTGAAACCTTGACTTCATCAGTATGAAGACTGCTTGTAGGTAAACATCTTCAGTGGGAAGCAAAAGCTACAATTTGATTCTGCCATGTGCCAAAGGATTAAAGGGATAGTTTGCCACATACCAAAAGATTAAAGAGCAACCTTTCCATGTGTCAAGCAGTTAAAAGATAAGTCTCTCACGTTGTCAAGTAACTTCTTGTGCAGATTCAATTCCTAGATCAAAACTGTTCCAAAGACCAACTTTTAGCTGTCCTTCATATCGAAAAAGTTGAGGTTTCAAATAAAATGAATCTAGCTTTTAGAGTCCTTTTAAGTGCAGATGGAATTGTAACAAATATTTTCCTTACAACTAACTAAAATGTTATTAAGAATAAGCGAGCGTTGGCATTGAACTTTCAGGCTGTTAACACAGTCTCGTTACATTCCTTGTTTAAGTGAGTCCTTCTAAATATTGATCAACAGACCACAACCAAAAGAAACTCAAGGTTTTTACAGATTGACAGGAATTGGTAATTTATTAAAGAAGGACCCCAAGTTTGTGCTGTTACAGTGCACATTTTTGCAATGCGATTTCATCTTAATTTTTATTAATACTAGAATTTAAAACAATAGGCGGGTCAGATCAGCTTTCAGCGGGAGTGCGAAACGGGCAATAATGAATCGGCAGCTTGTCTTACAACTCGCCCAATGACTTCAATGGAAAAGTAAATTGGGCAGGGTGTAAAAGGGACTGCCGATTCGCTGTCGCCCATTTTGCGTTCCTGCCGAAGATCAATTTCACCCCCTAGACTTGTAATGTAAAAAAATCCCCAAAAACTGCAGATACTGGAAATCTGAAACAAAACCAGAAAATGCTGGAGACATTCAACAGGTCAGACAGCATCTGTAGACAAAACAGACAAGTTAATGCTTCGAGTGTAGACTCTTCTGTTTTGAGTCTGCTCTCTCCACAGATGCTGTCTGGTATTTTCCTGTTTTCTAATAGATTTGTAATGCCAAATGTGACACCTATGATGTTATTGTGTCCTCACTGTATAAACATGATAACGTTTCTGGCGGGTATTTTTCGTCATGGCAACAAATCAGGAACAACACTTCTGCTCAGTTACCATTCAACATAATCACAGTTTTGATTGTGAGGAGACTGACTCCAGAAAACAGAACTTATATCAAACTCATTCAATGTGAAAAGGAAAAGGAAGAGAAAGGGTAAAAGAAAGGGAAAGGGAAGCTTTTGTGGAGGAAAGAAGAAGAAAAAGACAAAAGTAAAGAGAGAGCAAAAAAAGGAGAAAATAGAAGAATGAAGGGAAGAAGAAAAAGAAAAGGAAAGGGAAAATAGAAAGGGGAAGGAAGGGAAGGATGAAAGAATGGAAGAGAATAGGAATAAGAGAATAAAAGAGAAAGGAACAGGAAAATCATGTTTCATACCTCAGCTCTTTGAAAGGCTCGGCCCGGATATGTGGTGTTTCTAGAGAGCTTTCAAACACAGTTCCTTCAGCACCTAGAGGGAGAAAAACAGTTTATGTTACTGAAGAAATATCAAAATTCAGACTTTCCCAATTCTTTATCTGAATTAGTTAATTCATTGAGCCCCGATAATATTGCACGTAAGAATACAAGTAAACAAATATCTTGTTGACACATCATAGGGAATTTTTACTCTCCCCGCCCAGTGGAAACCAGCCAGTGGCATGTTAATGAGGTCCTGCTGTTAAAATCAGCTGAGCTTCCCATTGCCACTCCTAGATGGGCCGGCCACTCGCTAGACTGCTTGCCTGCCCAGGAGTTAAAACTCCCCCATGGTGTTGCAGCATCAAAGCATAATATCACAGCGAAGTGGGAAGTAGGTTTGATCCCCACTCCACAGAGTTGTCTACAGCAGCTCTGTCACTTTCGAGATGCACCAAGTGTTATCAAGAAAACCACCAAAGAGAAGATTATATCCAACTGCCAGACTCTTGGAAGCAATAGAGAATTTCACATCCTGAAATTCAATGAGGAGAAAGAAAGCAGAACTTTTTTTCCCGACTGACTGTGAGTACAAATAAAAAGTAAAGTTTGAGGACTATTTGCTCCCAAAACGCTATACTGTCTCCTTACAGATGGTGACTGACCTGCTCCATATTTCCAACATTTTCTGCCTCCTTATGAGCAGCAGCCCCAACTGCCACATGCTCCTTTAGAAAACTTGACTCCTCTCTGGGGTATGTTTCCACAGACACTGGTCAATCACTGATACCTTGCCTCAGCAGCCATTTTTCATGTTTGCGATTAGACAGTGACTGTCGGCAGGTTATTCGACCACAAGAGGGCATCGCAGCCAAGTCGAATCTTGTCTTCACCTGAAATCCACGTGCACATTTCCAGCAAGAGTCACTGGGCAGCAATTGGGAAGTGGAATCCTGAAACCTACAGGATTTCCTGTTCTTATTACTGAGGTACTGAAGCCAATTTTACTTTCCCTATCACCACCCTGGCTGAGATCACCTAACTCAGCACAGACTAGATAAATTCACTGAACCATTGGGAGCCCCCCCTCCAATGTGTTTTGTGTTGTTTGGCTAATAACAATAACAACAACTTGCATTTAACGGAGTAAAATGTTCCAAGGCACTTCATAGGAATATTATCAAACAAAATTTGACACCGGGCCACATAAGGAGATATTAGGACAGGTGACCAAAAGCTTGGTCAAAGAGGTAGGTTTTAAGGAGCGTCTTAAAGGAGGAGAGAGAGATTGCGAGGCGGAGAGGTTTAGGGACTGAATTCCAGAGCTTATGACCTAGGTAGCTGAATACCCAACAGCTATCTCTCTCTCTCTCACACCTCTCCCACAACTGCAGACTTAGAAAACAGATAACAGGCAATATTTATAAGGCACAATGGCCAACTTCTCAGTTCTTGAGGATATTTCTGCAGCACCTGTGGTGCCTCCTGCAGTCTTCCAGGCTCTGTGTGTGTCCATGTGACATTGTCCAAGTCATTAAAGTAGCTTTAACCATCTATCCTAAATCACATATATAGGATGAATACAGATGTAATTTATTTAAGGGCTTAAAACAGGTAATGTTATGTTATTTAACTATTTTTTTAAAAAAAGAACTAAATAAATATAGGGTTAGGAATATGACTGGTATTTACAGGGGCAAGTATAGACATGGGTGGCCAAATCCCCCCCAGAATATTATGCTTGCTGTATTGTGGAAATGCCATCCAAAGCAATTTACCGCTGTTGAATAAATGGAGTTTGTAAATCTACATAGAAATTGTGGTCTATCACCTTTTGAGTGCCAAAGAAAAATTCTACAGGACTTTTCATCTAGAGATCCATATTAGGGAAGGTTGTTCATGGTTTGAGGTGGCCTTTTCTGTTTCAATACTTCCTGATGTGTTTTTTTTTGATTGCAGCTAATCTTCCATGGTCTGAGGCATGGAACATGTTGTGATGTTCAGCTGCGAAGATGGAGCTGTGTTTAAAATGGCCTCTCCTTTTAAGACCACTACTCAGGTACTCTCTGAGAGGAAGTGGCAATTGGTGCAGATTGTCAGCTGCCTGTGAATCCCTGGCTCCTACCTTTGGAGGAGGGCTAGGTTTTTAGGGTCAGAGAAATCAACAAGAAATGACACTTTTAACATTTTTTGTTTAAGATTGTTCAGTTGAAGTGTGATGTCAGAAGTGTGACAGATTCAGGCTAGATACAAAGGGGGTAAAAATTCACCTTTGGTGGGGGTGGGGGGGAATGGGAGGTAATGGATCAGCCGCCCGTTATACACGCTGCCCGAAAGGAAAATCAGGCAGGGTGTATAACGTACAGTCAATCTGTTCCCACCCATTTTGTGGCCCCGCTGAAGTTGAATTTTACCCCCAAAATCTCCACATATAATAGATATACAAATGAAGATGTCGGGGTGAAATTGGTCACCAGCGCGAATGGGGCTCATAGCGAATTGGCAGCCTGTTTTACACAACGGAAAAGAAAGACTGGCGCGGTGTGAAAGGAGCTGCCAGTTCGCTATGAGCCCGTTTCGTGCTGCTGACATGGACCAATTTCACCACTGGAGTTTTCTTTTTAAAAATGTATTCTGACAGAGGTAGCAACTCCAAAGCTCTGTGGCCCAAAGTGGAATGAGACTGGATCGTGCCGGCCAATTTTCTCACTCGCTAAGTTTTCTGACCCCAGCTGGACAATCAGAGGGAGGTTCCAAGTTCTAAATACTTCTCCATAGCAGAGAGAAGGAGAATTAAAAGGGACCCTCTGTGCCACTCACACTCCCTTCCAGCTGGTTATAGATTGGCAATAGCAAAGGCATTGGAGCAGCTCTCCAGGCTGGATGATGTGTGTGGTCCAGACAGACTTACAGAACGAAATCCATTTTAAATGTTCAAGCTGGTGTAATGACGGTCAGCACAGTTTTCAAAGAATAATGTAAGGAATCTTACAACACCAGGTTATAGTCCAACTGTTTTATTTGAAAATCACAAGCTTTCGGAGGCTTTCTCCTTCGTCAGGTGAGCGATTTTCAAATAAAACAGTTGGACTATAACCTGGTGTTGTAAGATTCCTTACATTTGTCAACCCCAGTCCATCACCGGCATCTCCACATCAAAGAATAATATCACAGTTTACAAGAAGTGTTTGTTCTATTTTTGTAAATTTTAAGATGCTACGATTAATCTCATCTGGCAAGAAAAATAACTTTAACTAATGAAGACACAGATCATTCATGTCAGCATGCTTTAAACAGTCTAGGAAATGGGTTTTATCAAGGTCAGTGCTGCTGAAAAGTGACTCACAGAAGCACTCTTCAGGTGCAATTAATTCAGCAAAAGTGTCATTCTTTATAGTCTCAAAGGGTTTGCAGAACACACTCAAACATTCTTGTGACTACCACAATTATGTGTGTATGTGAGAGAGACAGAGTGATGGAGTGATAGAGTGTGTGAGAGAGAGACAGACAGACAGACAGAGTGCTCCTCAGTGGTTAACTTCCCGAGCCGGGGCTGTCTCGTGGTGGGGAGCAGGGGGGGGGTCTCCCGATCTGGAAGGAGGGGCTGAGTATGCGACAGGGGTGGCCTAAGCTTTCCTTGTCGGGTCTGGCGAAACACTGCTGATCCTCCTGGTCTCAAAAGGAAATTTTAAAAAACGCACTTGTTCGGACCTCTTCTGGCCCTGATCCTCTTTGCTGCTGTCTTCACCTGACGCGAAAGTCACTGCAGCTTTCTGCTCAAGCTTTCCAGATAAAATTGCAGTCAGATCCTGATGACATTATCGGGCAGACATGCATATGCAAAAAAAAAGGACCCACCAGCTTTGGTTGGGTGTTCTTGCCAACTGCTCAGTAGAGCAGGTTAAAATTGAGAGCGGTCAGCTCACGACGGCTGCAGGCTGGGTAAATAACCTGGGTGATTTTAACTGCCCACCTGCCAGGTTTCCATCAGTCGGGTAGAGTTAAAATCATCCAAGTTTGAGAGACACTGGGAAGTGATGGAAATAAAGTAAGAAAACAAGACCAAGAGAGACAGTAACTGCTTTTACATTGCTGCTTGTTTATGTCAGATAGCAGGAGACAAGAAACAAACTAGGTCTACAATTCTGCCGTTGGGATAATGGAGCTGAATTTAATAGTACAAATTCCAGTCTCCTAGAATCCAGCCTGACCAATCACCTGGATAAAAACATCTGGTAAGGGATAATCACAGCCATCTTTTTAAAACCTACCTTTGACCCTTCTGTCCTCACTAGCTACCAAAAACAGAAAGACTTGCATTTATATAGTGCCTTTCATGACCACAGGACATCCCAAAGCACTTTACAGCCAATGAAGCACTTTTGAAGTGTAGTCACTGTTGCAATGTAGGAAATGCAGCAGCCAATTTATGCACTGCAAGCTCCCACAAGCTGCAATGTGATAACAACCCAGGTAATCTATTTTGTGATGTTGGTTGAGGGATAAATATTGGCCAGGACATCAGGGATAACTCCCTGCTCTTCTTCGAAAGAGTAACGTGGGATCTTTTACATCCACCTGAGAGGGCAGACAGGGCCTCGGTTTAACGTCTCATCCGAAAGACGGCACTTCCAATAATGCAGCACTCCCACAGTACTGCACTGGCGTGTCAACCTAGATTTTGTGCTCAAGTCTATCGAGTGGGACTTGAACCCACAACCTTCTGACTCAGAGGTGAGAGTGCTGCCCACTGAGCCACAGCTGACACTTTTATCTCCAACCTCCCTTTTGTCTCCAAGGTCCTTGAACATGTTTCACTTCCCAGCTCCATGCCCATCTCTCCCAAATCCCTGTTTCAATCCCTTTTATCTAGCTTCTGCTTCTCCTTCAGAATGGTCCTAATCCAAATCATGAGCAGCATTCTCTGTGACTGTGATACACTGTCACTTCTTGTCCTCTGCAGCTTTTGGCAGTCGATCACACCATTCTCCTACAACATCTCTCCTCTGTTCTATTCCCAGTTCTGTGGGACTGCCCTCAGTTAGTTCTACTCTTATTTATTCGATTATAGCCAGCACATCTCCAGCAATGGATTCTCCCCACCCCCACACTGCCACCTCTGGAGTTCCCCAGGGATCTATCCTTGATCCTCTTCTCTTCCTCATCCACATTAATGCAGATGGCACTCAGCGCCATATCATCTCGCTTGATCCTCCAGTACCTCTGTGCTGTTGCACTGTTTGTCCGGCATCAAATCTTGAATGAATCATAATTTTCTCCAAAGATTGGGAAGCCCAAAGCCATCATCTTTGTCTTCCCCTCCCACAAACTCCCTGACCGCTAAGTCCACTTCCCTCCCTGGCCACCGTCTTAGATTGAACCAGACTGTTCACAACCTTGGCATTCTGTTCAACCAAGCTTATTTTTCTACCCCCATATCCTCTCCATCACTTCCACATCGGTAACATCACCCGCCTCCGCCCTTACCTCACCCAATCTGCCACTGAAACCCTCATACATGCATATGTCACCACCTGACTTTATTATTCCAAAGTTCTCTTTGTCTGCCTCTCATCCTTCACCGATACAGAATCAGACAAAATGTTTTTAAAAATGAATTATTTTAAAATGATATTTGTAGAGAGTCTGGGCAGCTACATTTTCCATAGCGAAAAAGGAGGTGTAAATGTAAAGGGGTGTAAAAGCATTAACAGACCTTTCATTCTTTATTTAAAATTGTCGTGAGGAACATAGGAACAGGAGTAGGCCATTCAGCCCCTCGTGCCTGCTCCGCCATTTGATAAGATCATGGCTGATCTGTGATCTAACTCCACATACCCACCTTTGGCCCAAATCCCTTAATACCTTTGGTTGGCAAAAAGCTATCTATCTCAGATTTAAATTTAGCAATTGAGCTAGTATCAATTGCCGTTTGCGGAAGAGAGTTCCAAACTTCTACCACCCTTTGTGTGTAGAAATGTTTTCTAATCTCGCTCCTGAAAGATCTAGCTCTAATTTTTAGACTGTGCCCCCTACTCCTAGAATCCCCAACCAGCGGAAATAGTTTCTCTCTATCCACCCTATCTGTTCCCCTTAATATCTTATAAACTTCGATCAGATCACCCCTTAACCTTCTAAATTATAGAGAATACAACCCTAATTTGTGTAATCTCTCCTCGTAACTTAACCCTTGAAGTCCAGGTATCATTCTAGTAAACCTACACTGCACTCCCTCCAAGGCGAATATGTCCTTCCGAAGGTGCGGTGCCCAGAACTGCTCACAGTACTCCTACCCCATCAATTTTTATTTGTTAAGGTCAGCATTCTGCAACTGTACAGTCAAATTGAAAAGTGAGTGCGTTCCGTAGCTATTTTACAAGATGCCTCTCATTCTGCTTTCCTCCGAGTGCTATTGTCACTGCTCGTCAGTGTCACAGTAAAAAGATACCTCTGAGTGAGGTTGGTTAACATCTGTCAATCTCGTGAAATTGCAACTTGAAATAGACACAGAAAGTGTACTCATAGAAGGAAAATTCTGGTGTGAAGAGGAGAGAAAAATGGTGAATGTACTGAACTGGTATCGATCTGTAGTCGTAAAAGCATCTTGCATGACTATTTCTGTCTTCAACTCTGAATAAATGAGAATGGGGCCAGCACAATGACAACTGTGTTGTATCAAAATGAATGGTATCACGTAAAGGAGACCACTACTATAAGGGTTATTTTCAGTGCAAAGGTCTTCCCCCTCCCTTCTAACTCAGCCTCATGCAGGTTTTTAAGAAAGTTCCTAAAACACTCTAGATCTATGCCTCTCAACCATGTGGACACATCTTCACTTTCTACCTGGATGCAGATCAGACATCTATTCCCTATCGCAATACATGGAAATAAAAATAATCTCATCAGTGTTCAGCAGCTGTGCCTATAGTTAATCTCAGTTGAATGCTTGGATGGCGTGCTGTGCATGGAGATATAATCGGAAAATAGGGTGAAAATAATTTCAAATGGGAATGGTGGGGTGAAAATTTGAGAATGTTGAGAGACGACACACTCTAACAGAAAGGGATTCACTCAATAAACATAACAGTATAACTATCACAGGGGTTCCCTGATCTTCTGCTGTAACTTCCGTTTCCAAATTCATGCCAGGAATACGGGAGAGCCCTTGTAGAAATTCTCGGTGAACATTTTTATAAATCCCCTTATTTCTATCACAAGGTTTCCTCCTCCCTCAGCTATTTATTTATTGATCGTTTGCTTTAAATAATCTCAGCCACCATCAGTGCCCAAGTAAAAAACAAATAGTGAAGGCAACAGTAGGACATTGGTTTGATTCTCCCACTTCACTAAATTTCTGCTCTAGGCTGTATCACTGCAGGGAGGCACTGAGTCAGTAGCCAGCACTTTCCCATAGAACAGGAAAATCAGTATCAGAATCAGGCCACGTTCACAGATTTGCTAACAGCTGACTCAGAGTGGGTTCCATGCCAACTAAAGTTGACGAGTGACTGGGGGAGAGCAGGAGAAAACAGTTTACCCTCAAATAACAATTTTTTAAAAACTAACATTGGAATCACTTCAAACATGCAGACTGTGTGTGTTGCTATGCAACAAAATGTAGTCACTGAAGTTAAGCCTACATGTTCCTTTTGTTGGGAGTGCTGATTGAAAACAGGTCTCAATATACTCAAGATCTGTTTATGCTAGTGTGCCAACACTCCTCCCGTAAGGTCAGGTATGCTGCAATGATTTCTCATCACTTCAAGACGATACCGTTTCAAAGACAGGAAGCTATAAGAGACTCTCTAAACTAGTGCAGTCAGCAGATGCCTGCAAAGTTTAATGAATGTCATCACACCTATGATTCCATGTTAACTGGTTCCAATGGATGACTGCCTCTGTTTGGATTCAAATCAAGAAAATACAATCATTAAATTCATCATTCTACAGAGAGTAATAGAAGTGGCAGGAAAAGCAGTCGACACTTCAGTGCTGCATCTGTAGGATCTGCTTGTAGAATTTGATTCATTTCTTTCTATTTGTAAATTTTGCTTCTTTGGCTCCTACATGACTAAGTGTTGCAATCCAGTTGTGCAGACAACAATGGTGTTAATTCAGGTTGGGGTCATTGTTGGGGTACCGTAGAGGAAACTTTACTCTAACCTGTGCTATCTGAGGGCACACTGATCTTTGAAACA
Organism: Heptranchias perlo; assembly: GCF_035084215.1. Taxonomy (NCBI): domain Eukaryota; kingdom Metazoa; phylum Chordata; class Chondrichthyes; order Hexanchiformes; family Hexanchidae; genus Heptranchias; species Heptranchias perlo. The sequence goes on from NC_090338.1 coordinate 23,052,365, forward strand.
TGTAGAAATTGGGACTCTTCATCCAACTAGCCTCCTGTTTCCTGTGACAGACATGGCCAGAATGTATGCTTTTTTGGTAACTAGACTGTTCTTTAGGAGTTTTTTGGGGTGAGTTTTTGTGCTTATTAAGTGAGATATGTCAATCCTGTAGAATGGAATAGCAACAGCTAGCGAAATTATTGATTTCTTGCCAATTTCTGCTGCATTATATGCAGCAATGTGCCATGGGCCCATACCTATTAGGAACCAGCCCTAAACTGATTTAATTCAGGACTGTTACACATGGAACAGAGTTACTTATGTCCCACTGGCCAAACTCAGGTTGCAGAGATGAAATTACTATGCTAATGCATAGCACCTCCAGGGTCCTAGAAAGACTGTTCTTGACTGTTGAAGATACAAAATTGGTAAGTAAACATTTCCAAATTAAAGCTTTTCCTTCTGTTGAGGAGAAATGGAAGAATTGAGATGAACAGATTTCCAGCTGGCTGACTTACAGGAAACTCGCTACCACCTGCAACAAAGAAAAGTGGACCAATGACTTTCTCTCCATACTGTCTTCTCTCAAGTGGATAGTTATGGGTTTCTGCTAAATGATCCCTATTATCCTATCTACACGCTACACGACATACAGTTATGTTTACAGTTTTCTTAAAGTTCCCATTGATGGCTAGGGTGTACATTGAATATCAGTGGTGAGCAGATTGCAAGTTTATTGTCAATTCATTGAGTTATTAATTACATTCCTCGAAGCAATGACAAGAATCACACAATCTCAATACTGATCAATATCATCAGCTGCCCAATAACAAACTTGGAAAAACTTGTAACTTTGTTCATGCACTGAACCAGGAAATGCAACCAAGGAATCAGAAACTGGCCGGGTGGGCAGTTAAAAACAAGGGAATTACTTACCTACTCATAATGAGACCCTTTTATATCTTTTCCCATTTTGATCTGCAGGGTTCTGCAGGCGAGTGAGAAGCCCATCTAAAGAAGGCAAGGGCCTTATGAATTTATGCAAATCGGGGTTCTATTATGTCAAAAGGACTCCAATTGCATTTTAACTGGGGCCTGAGCGGGGAAGCCACTGTGTCTTACCACCAGGTTGAAGCCGGTCTGCAGACAGAAGGGGACCTTCAAGGTAAGTGTGAAACTTTCCTTTGTGGGGACAGGAGAAGTCAATTACCCGCGGCATGCAGTCATGGCTCAGGAGTTAAAATACCCTGGGCCTCAAACGTAGGCCAGTGACTGTGTTTTGCACACCAGAAGCCTGCTCTGTGTTAAAATTGACCCCCAGATTACAGCTCGATTGAAGACTGTTGTAACGAAAAATCAGAGCTTAAGTGATTGTGGGAGGAACTTAAAACATTTACAATCACCAGGGAAAGGGTTCCGAAAAAAAATATTAGAACTAAAAGCTGACAAGTCCCCAGGTCCTGACGAATTTCATCCAAGGGTCTTAAAAGAAGTGGCTGCAGAGATAGTCGATGCATTGGTATTAACTTTCCAAAATTCCCTAGATTCTGGAAGGGTCCCATCAGATTGGAAAATAGCAAATGTAACTCCTCTATTCAAGAAAGGAGAGAGACAGAAAGCAGGAACTACAGCCCAGTTAGCTTAACATCTGTCATAGGGAAAATGCTAAAATCTATTATTAAGGAGGTAGGGATATAGATAGCTAAGGGATATAGATAGGTTAAGTGAGTGGGCAAAAATTGGACAGATGCAGCATAATGTGGGAAAATGTGAACTTGTCCACTTTGGCAGGAGGAATAGAAAAGCAGTATATTATTTAAATGGAGAGAGATTGCAAAGCTCTGAGGTACAGAGGGATCTGGGTGTTCTAGTATATGAATCACAAGAAGTTAGTATACAGGTACAGCAAGTGATGTAGGAAGGCAATTGGAATGTTGTCATTTATTGCAAGGGGAATGGAATGTAAAAGTAGAGATGTTTGCTACAGTTGTACAGGACATTGGTGAGACCACATCTCGAATACTGTGTGCAGTTTTGGTCTCCTTATTTAAGAAAGGACATAATTGCTTTGGAAGTGGTTCAGAGAAGGCTCTCTCGACTGATTCCTGGGATGAGGGGGTTACCATATGAGGAAAGGTTGGACAAGTTGGACCTGTTCACACTGGAGTTTAGAAGAATGAGAGGTGATCTTATTGAAACATATAAGATCCTGAGGGGACTTGAAGGGGTAGATGCTGAGAAGATGTTTCCCCTTGTGGGAGAGACCAGAACTAGGGGCCACAGTTTAAAATAAGGGGTCTCACATTTAAGATGGAGATGAGGAAAAATATTTTCTTTCAGAGGGATGTGAGTCTGTGGAACTCCCTTCCCCAGTGAGCAGTGGAGGCAGGGTCATTGAATATTTTTAAGGCTGAGTTAGATAGATTCCTGATTAACAAGGGAGTCAAAGGTTATTAAAGGTAGACGGGAAAGTAGGGTTCAGGCCGCAATCAAATCAGCCACAATCTTATCAAATGGCAGAGCGGGCTCGAGGGGCCGGATGGCCTACTCCTGCTCTTAATTCGTATGTTTGTATGGATTGGACATTCAGCAAATGTGGCTTTGTGTTAGACCTGCCTTCCTCCATCTTTCCTTAAGTGGAGTCATAATTTAAACTTTTGCAGTACCAACCATCCATCTTCAGCCAGAAGTGCCGAGTGGATGATCCATCTCGGCCTCCTCCCGATATCCCCACCATCACAGAAGCCAGTCTTCAGCCAATTCGATTCACTCCACGTGATATCAAGAAACGGCTGAAGGCACTGGATACAACAAAGGCTATGGGTCCCGACAACATCCCGGCTGTAGTGCTGAAGACTTGTGCTCCAGAACCAGCCGCGCCTCTAGCCAAACTGTTCCAGTACAGCTACAACACTGGCATCTACCCGACAATGTGGAAAATTGCCCAGGTATGTCCTGTCCACAAAAAGCAGGACAAATCCAATCTGGCCAAATACCACCCCATCAGTCTACTCTCAATCATCAGCAAAGTGATGGAAGGTATCATCGACAGTGCTATCAAGCGGCATTTACTCTGCTCACCGATGCTCAGTTTGGGTTCCGCCACGAGCACTCGGCTCCAGACCTCATTACAGCTTTGGTCCAAACATGGACAAAAGAGCTGAATTCCAGAGGTGAGGTGAGAGTAACTGCCCTTGACATCAAGGCAGCATTTGACCGAGTGTGGCACCAAGGAGCCCTAGTAAAATTGAAGTCAATGGGAATCAGGGGGAAAACTCTCCAGTGGCTGGAGTCATACCTAGCACAAGGGAAGATGGTAGTGGCTGTTGGAGGCCAATCATCTCAGCCCCAGGACATTGCTGCAGGAGTTCCTCAGGGCAGTGTCCTAGGCCCAACCATCTTCAGCTACATCATCAATGACCTTCCCTCCATCATAAGGTCAGAAATGGGGATGTTCGCTGATGATTGCACAGTGTTCAGTTCCATTCGCAACCCTTCAGATAATGAAGCAGTCCGTGCCCGCATGCAGCAAGACCTGGACAACACCCAGGCTTGGGCTGATAAGTGGCAAGTAACATTCGCGCTAGACAAGTGCCAGGCAATGACCATCTCCAACAAGAGAGAGTCTAACCACCTCCCCTTGACATTCAATTGCCGAATCCCCCACCAGCGACATCCTGGGGGTCACCATTGACTAGAAACTTAACTGGACCAGCCGCATAAATACTTTGGCTACAAGAGGCTGGGTATTCTGTGGCAAGTTACTCACCTCCTGGCTCCCCAAAGCCTTTCCACCATCTATAAGGCACAAGTCAGGAGTGTGATGGAATACTCTCCACTTGCCTGGATGAGTGCAACTCCAACAACACTCAAGAAGCTCAACACCATCCAGGTCAAAGCAGCCCGCTTGATTGGCACCCCATCCACCACCCTAAACATTCACTCCCTTCACCACCAGTACACCATGGCTGCAGTGTGTGCCATTCACAGTATGCGAGGTTTCTTCAACAGCACCTCCCAAACCCGCGACCTCTACTACCTAGAAGGACAAGGGCAGCAGGCACATGGGAACAACACCACCTGCACGTTCCCCTCCAAGTCACACACCATCCCGACTTGGAAATATATCGCTGTTCCTTCATCGTCGCTGGGTCAAAATCCTGGAACTCCCTTCCTAACAGCACTGTGGGGGAACCTTCACTTCACGGACTGCAGCAGTTCATGAAGGCGGCTCACCACCACCTTCTCAAGGGCAATTAGGGATGGGCAATAAATGCTGGCATTGCCAATGACGCCCACATCCCGTGAACGAATAAAAAAAAAGTACAACATTTGGCCAGAAAAGCAGTTTGGAATAAACCTCTCGAGTATTTTTGAAACCTGTTGGGAACAATGAACAGATTTCGATGATGGGTAACAGAAATGTTTTGCTTTCATATCTGAACTCCTAATGATCTCTTTGGGGAGATGGTAATCTCCAAGTACCATAGTACCAGGGGCATTAATTAGGAATTTTTAAATTTTAATTGTCCTTTCACCATTATTCCATGATAATGTAAGCAATTAGGGCCAATTGGCATCTGCCTGTTTTATTTTGACGTGATTTGCACATTAATCAGAACTAATTAGTCCTTTTGAGAATCTTTATAATCTTCACATCAAACATTTCCTTTTTTGGTTGGATTGGGGAATCAGGCGAGTTAGATTTTGAAGGCATTCTCCCAGTGTTCAGGATCATAAACGGCAACCGTGGGTCAGAGAATCGGGGCTATAGTTTAGCAGTCCTATTTCCTCACAAGCAGCAGAGTCTTTTAATTTCGGTCCTCTAAAGTAACCTTTATTTAAATTTAATTCCAACAGAGGCTTTTCTTTCAGATGCCTCTGGACAAATAACAGGGCTTCAGTGCATGGCTAATACACCACCATGAAGCGGTACGTTTTAGGTGCTTTGCACTGCAGTGCTGGTTTCAGAAAGTACTACTATATCAGCCTCCCAGTGCTGATCTCATCCACTTACATTTGCACCTGGCACCATTCTCCATCAAGTACTGGAGCTGGCAAATCCAGAAAAGCTCGTATGATTCACAAGATAGTGGGGGTAATTTTCATCTTCAACGCTTGGGTGGTAAACTGCCATAGCGGATCACTCACTGTTGTAGAACTCACCTGATTTCCATCCCATTAAAATTAATGGAATGATAATCGGATGGGTTCTACAATGGGCGGGCGAACCGCTCTGCCAGGTTACCGTCCAGGTGGCGCAGTTGAAAGGTATCCCCAGTAAGTCTCCATTGGAACAAGGTAATTCGGGCAATTTTATTTCTAATTGCAGCTGAAATTGAAAGAAGATGCAGTTACCATCAGGTGCAGTTTTCAAAAAGGAAAATCTGCTTTTAAAGGAACATAAGAGTCGGACATTCAGCCCCTCGAGCCTATTATGCCATTCAATTAGATCATGGATGATCTGTATCTTAACTCCATCTACGGCCCTTGGGTCCGTAAACCTTAATACCCTTGGCTAACAAAAATCTATCAATCTCAGTTTTGACATTTTCAATTGACCTTTTGTGGGAGGGGGAAGATTTCAGGATTTCCACTAACCTTTGCGTGAAGAAGTGCTTCCTGACATCACCCCTGAATTGCCTAGCTCTAATTTTAAGGTTATGCCCCCTTGTTCTGGACTCCACCAGAAGAAATAGACTCTCTCTATCTACCCTACCAAATCCTTCAATCATTTTAAACACCTCATTTAGATCACCCCTTAATCTTCTACAATCAAGGGAATACAAACCTAGTCTATGCAACCTGCCCTCATAATTTATGTAGCTGTAAAAGCAGCTTTACGAGATTGGATGTGTTTATGCTCGTAACTTTGCAACAACATGACCACTGCTATAATTTAAAAATGCTGGATCTTTGCATGTCTGTCTGTCTCTCTCTCTCTCATAAAGTGTCTGTCTATCTCTCATGCTCTTTCTTCTGGTTTCTGGCCCTGTCTTTCTCTCTCACGCTCATTGGAGCTGGCGGAAGCTGGTGGAAAAGGCAGGGTCTTGATTACAACAGGTCCCCGCTGATTCTGGGAGTTCCATGTCAGCCTTTTAAGGTGCAGAACTTTGGCCCGCCACTTACAAGGCCAATGACGCCAAGGGGGCAGAACCAGAGGCAGGGACTCCCTATTCTGACGCGACCTAAAACTGGAGACTGGTATGCCAAGAGAGATGTGGCATACCAGCCTCCAACAGGGTGCAAGTGGGCATCACCTATTCAACGTCTGCCCGAATTGAAAATTGCCCCCATCTCTCCCAATCTCACACTTTCTCTGTTTTGATCTTTCACTCTGTCCCTCATTCTCTCCGCACATATTTCTGTAGTGACCTCCTTCACTTTTTCTCCCCATTGTTCTGTCTTATGCACTGCCAACAGCTTTCCAAAACATCTTTTCTGAACTTCCGCAATTAAATTATGCATCTCCCATCCTTCAACTCTATTCAGAGTGAATAGCAAACATGTCTTTGATACACCAGGGGAAAAAATGTCCTCTAGTTGCTACTGACAACCAAAGAATCATCCAAGTTTACAGCACAGACAGAAGCCATTTGGCCCATCGTGTCTTTCCTGGCTCTTTGCTGAAACAATCCATAACTGATCCCACTGCCCTGTTCTGGCCTTAGCCATGTTTCTCCAACTGCTCCAAATATTTATCCACTTTTCTCTTAAAGGATACAATGGTTGTAGCCTCAACTATTCCTTTGGCAAAGTATCCCATGCTTCACGTGTTTACGATTTCCCTACAAACAGCAAGCAGAGGAAATCTTACCTCTGGTACGTTTCTATTTTGTGCTATCAATTCCTACTATTATAGATAACCTCACTCGTTACCTGCGTCACACATAGTGCTTCCTCAGTTAATAGAAGCATCAATTCTATTTTTTTTTTACAGTGCAGCACAAATGATCCCTGCAAAATTTATTGAAACGCAGTAGTAGCTTCACATTCTGACCCTCTTCCATCCTCCCCCATTTGTCACACCACATTAATTTTTGCAGCATCATTTACAAAGAGGTGGAGTCCTTATTAATGAAGTGTTGCCAAATGCATTCAATTCCACAGCCACTTTTAGAAAGCTCCTGCACCTCTGTGAGTAGAAGTGGCGCAGAGTCACAAATGGATTTTATTATCCTGCTTTTTAATTTTATACAACAGCCTTGGTGGCTTCTTATTCTATTGACATGCTGGAATCACATTAAAATGATCTCATTAATATTCATTCAGCTGCCTGGCAAGCTGCATCTTACTGACAAATAAAATAGTCCTGTGACACTCAGAAATGTGTCATTATGGGAGCCTGGTATAATATTAATAGAATACTTTCAGCAAATGCACTGAATTAGTAAGTTGTGATACATCATTCCAGGTACCTTTACCTCATCCTTTCCTATTTGGAATATATGTACAATTGTTGTGCTATCTGAAGTTGTTAAATGTGCAATGAGACTTTCTACAATTAAATCTTCTAGTGGTCAATATATGGTACACATTTCCTTTTTATTTGAATGCTTTATGTTCTTTTGGCTAGGTGTTTTCGATTTTACTGGTTACTCACAGGCCTTCGAAAAAATATTGGGAGACGTTTTCCCTTGGCGATCTTTTGGTTTGAGCCTCTCAAGCGTTCCTACCAAAAGATGGCCCTTTGGGAAATCTCCCCCTGTGCAGGATTAAAAATGTATGATTACCTAAGACTCGTAAACGATCAGCACCAACAACCACTTCACTGTCCTCCGCTGAAAACAATAGCTTGCCAGTATTTGAGTTCACTTCGAACCGCTTGCCAAGTACTTTTATAGCTTCACTTCCTGCAGACAAACACAAAGAATTACGAGACATTGGAAATGTAGTAATTAATGTTATATGCAGAAATGCAATCAGTTAGCCACTATCCATATCTTTCTCATTTATAAACTATCCCTTGGCGGTGAAATTCAACTTCGGCGGGGGCACACAATGGACAGTGGGGGCATCGGCCACCCATTTTGTGCCCCCACCAGAGTTGAATCTCAACCCCCCTGTCTCCAATTAGTTAAATTGTTTGTGGTTTGTTGAAAGAGCTTAAGGCAACTATTGTGTAAACCTAGCACTAAAACTTTTTTTTAACTAAAGAGTTATTTCATTTATCTTCCTTCCTTTAGTTCTTCTGGCTCCTCACAGGGACTCCTGGCCAAATGGTGATCTGTCCCTGTATTCCTCTGTAATTGGTGATTAGAAGGTTTGTGAGAGTAAATTACTCTGAGTTTCTTTTTTAACTCTCTCCATAGTTAAACATCAGCGTAACACCTTCCAAGCATAATATTGCCTGAAAAGGCGGTAGAAGCAGATTCAATAGTAACTTTCAAAAGGGAATTGGATAATTACTTGAAGGGGAATAATTTGCAGGGCTATAGGGAAAGAGGAGGAAAGTGGGACTAATTGGATAGCTCTTTCAAAGAGCCGGCAAAGGCACGATGGGCCGAAAGGCCTCTTTCTGTTCTATATGATTCTATCCCTCCACATCATGGCCGAGATTAAGAAATCATGTGGAGAATTCCAGTACATGCAAACCACACCCTATCACTTCATGACACAGTGCACTGGGACCTAAATATTGCATTACCTCAGTGTGAGAAAAGGCCATTTAGCTTATCAGGTCTGCTGCCTCCGTGGATGATATACAATCTACTTCATCATGAACTCTACCCAACTATTTAATTTCATGAGAAAAAGTTCTGCATAAAATACTCTGATCCAGCAAAACTCTCGTACCCAACAGCACTGAGGCTAATTGCAGAACCCCTACCATTGCCCCAACTGACATCATCTAACTCAACACAAACTGGAGACTAAATATAGGACTTTCCTGGTCTATATGTCTCAGCTTCAATGGATAAATTTGCTACACCATTGGAAGAAGCTTAAAATAAAAATCTTTTCAACTCTAGTGTTTGCTTGAGGCTTATTAGATATGAGTCTGTGTCCTCTACCTCAGTGCAAACTAAAGCGCAGAAAAAATAGCTGCACAGTTGATCTGTAAACAAATTGGTCCCACTGATACTACCAATGAAGAAGTGGATACACTCCATATATTATTGTCTTAGATATAGAGGCATGTAAATATATACATGTTTTTAAATTACTGGTTTAAACATCACATGCCAAGTTAACGAGCCAGAAAAAGGTTAGACATGTGCATCAAACTTTACAGTAATTTTTATTAGAAAAAACCTGACCATGTAGAAATAATATGGGGGTAGTTACAAGGGTTCACATTTGTCACTTGGATGGCTTTCAGTTGGAAGACTTTTTATGTCTATTCCCGAGGGATGTAGCGATGGTTACTATAGTATTCACAAAGAGCACTATAATGTTGCACACCAGTTTAAACAGATTGGGACCATCGTTGACGAGTAATCAATAGTGACATTATCTTAAGGAAACCCCTGGGCTGAAAGGAGTTAACCAAAATACTCTGTGCTTGTTCAGAATTGAAAAGCACCATGTGGTCTGCTATAAGCAAATAAACTGGGAATTATAAGCATAACCATATTGAAATAATTTCCCTTGGGTCTCAACAGCTGTTATTTCAAGGTTGAGTTTCAGTTATCTCTCAGAAGCATTTCTTTCATGCATACAATTAAACTTCATTTTTTTTTCTTCTTCCTGTTTCCTCGACAAGTTCATAATGTTCACCTTCGACACGTGCACTCTAGACAGCTGCAAGCTCACAGAGAAATGTTGCCGATTCAGTTTAAAAGCTGCTTTGTTCCCAATTGGTCTACTTGGCTGGAAATAATCTTATAATTTTGAGATTACGAAGGCTTGGGGTGGAGCGGAGGTGGTGTTTCGGCTGCCAGACTGTCTCAGGAGGGCCCGCGATGGGGGAGGGCATGAAATTGAGGCAGGGAAAGCCTAAGATTTCCTTGTGGGGCCCGGAGGAGCAGTATTGCTCTTCCTGGCCGCATAAGGAAAGTAAAAAAAACAATTAAAATTACCTTTTTTGGGCCTCTTCTGGCCCAGATCCACTTCCTTGCTGAGTTGGCCTGGTGGGAACCTCTCTGCCAACTCCCGCACAAGCTTCCAAGTTAAAATAGCCATTGGGTCCCAATGACGATGTCGAGACCTGACATGCATATGATGAAAAGGACCCCACTAGCTTTCGGCGGGTGTCTTTACCGCCTGCTCAGTGGTGAAAGTTAAAGCAGTGGCTGGTCACCTCCCGGCAACTCCATGGCAGGTAAATGACCCAAGCAATTTTAACTGCCTACCACCCAGTTTCTGCCTGGCGGGTAGGGTTAAAATCACCCTGCTCAGCTCTGTATTGATAGAAGAAAGATGGGCTACTGTCCATTTTTTCCTTTTGCTCCGTTCTTGTAGTTATAACAACCTGGGTAAAAGTGGGATCCCATCTTCATCATGGGTGCGACCTTGTCCTGAGGGTACCAATAAGAAACCTCTTACAAAGATATCTAGAGCGGAGGATGTGGGATAAGTCCATCATTGGTTTTTCTTCCCCCCTCCATCTCTCTCATTGGGAAGCGTCAGATCATCACTTCCCCATAGCAACATGCATAAGATTGGGAACGCAGAGGCATAGACAATTGAATCAAATATCAGAGGGTGTGTGCTGGTGATCCATCCAGTGTACACGTGAAAGCAGAAAACGCAACCATTAACATCTACCACAAAAAAAATTGAGGGAGCTGTTTATTTAATGATTAGGAAAATTGGAAATGAGTCTAAAAATGTGTTTTATGATTTAGCAAATCTTCTCATTTGAAGATCAATTTAGCAACTTGTTTTCTGAGATGGTGTGTAGGTGACATTGCATGTGTATGCCTTTTTATGGTTCGTCAATCTCTGAGAGGAAACATTTTGTGATGCTTTGTCTGTCCCTCACCTCAATTCCTTGTAGTGTCTTTCCCTCTTTCAGGTGAAGATTAGGAGCAAGGCGTATTTGAGAAAACTGCAGCTTAAAAATCTCGACTAACCATTCTATGATGCAGCACATCAATGCACTGCAGCACTACATCACCATATCAGCATGAGTGTCAATCTTCTTTATAGATATTTCCAGCACATACAGCTAGAAAGTATCAGACAGGAGGACAAGCCGTGCCCTCGCCATGATATTGAGGCTTACCTGTATTTAATTGGGTAACAGTCTGATCCTGACTATTGCGGATGCTCACTGTAACATTTCCAGAAGACTGCAAATAAAGGGAGCTGTCCTAAAACAAAAAAAAAAATCAGAAAAAATATCATTAGGAATATCCCTTTGAGGTTTAACCTTTATGGTAAGTTATTTTGGGGGCAGCCATGTTGTTTATGCGAGACACAAGGAATAAATCAAAATAACATGTCAACATCAACTTACAGAATATCCTGAGGGCTACCACTGGTTGCCATGTTTGCCTACATATAACAGTCATTGTATCTCAGAAGTAACACATCAGAAGAAAGTGCAATGAGGTGTTCCAATGTATTATGCACACAGAGAAAACAATAGCATTAGATAAATGAAAAAAAAACAGGATGTTAAAGGGTTTGATTTTCATGAAAAAGTATCTGGTAAACCTTTTGATGTTTACGGAGGCAGAAATGCCAAAAAGCTATTTATCACTGTTGTTACATCAAGTGCAAGTGATGCACTTAAACGTTTCAGTGAAATTGGTATCATTTTGCTGTGTGTTTGCAAGCTAATAAGGAAGAGATTTCAGGCATTTTTTTTCCATAAAGACAGTGGCCCTCATTTTAAAACTCAATGGGAATGAAAACTGACCTTTAACCTTGCTGGTTTTATTGTTTTCCAGTATCTGCTACATACAGATGCTTTTAATATTGTGTAAGTTATTTCCTCTGCTTCACATCAGCAGACTAGCTGATCTAAACATGGGTTTAAATATCATTGATGTTTTCTTTGGGTAATTAATAACCTGGAACACTTGCCATGTTTGTTCCACCCATTATCATCCATTAAAGGGTAACAGCACAGTAAGACGGTGTGATACGCTTTATCCCATATCTGTTCCACAGAAATTAGTATTGTCGGCTCCTACTTATTAATAATCCATAGTTGAAGGGCCTTCTATTAAGCCCAGGAAACATTTACAAAGAGGTAAATCCTTGTAAATCATGTCTTTGTTGCCACACAGACTGACATTTAAAAAGAGGCCCCGGCTCATTATTATAATATGCAAACATTTGCCAGCAGCCTTGCTTAATGAGAAAAGGCAACACTTGCTTGGTCTGTAAAAAGACCAAATATGTGGTAGTAAACAGCAGGTAGCACTTTGCAAGGACCTGATGTCAACAGGGCACATCTGCTTTATTTCCTGTTGGTGAAACATACATTTCCTGGCCTCCATAAAGAAGATAAAAACATTTCAAATAAGGATTATTATGGAATATACTAAAGTTCTTTCAAATATTAAAAAGACATTAAAGAGTTAATATTAACTGTTGCCATGATGTATGCTGTTTTAAGTCTGCTGTCAAGAGATTTGTCAAAAGGTCTTGGAGCTTTAGCTACTAGTTCACCATTCAAGTGAATGTGCTGGTGGAGGGCAGCTTAATGGCAATTTTAAAAACGCTATCAGGGAAAATTATCACTTAAGTCCCGTGAGTTGAATTAGTCTGGAAATGCATCAACAACTTCTGTTTGTGGCAGATGTTTTCCATCTTCATGGAAAGACATCAGGAAATTCAAATATTTGTCAATATGATTTCTTGTACACTGGAACTACTTTTCTATTCACTCTGTACCAAGATCTACATCAAACAATGTTTTAAAATGTTGGGTTATATTTTCCTCCATTTGCTAATTTCCAGAAAAACAGATACGAAGCAGGAACACCTCAATACTAAAGCCAACTTTTTTGCTAAAATTAGTGAATGATAGAAAATTAACCCCAATGTCTTAATAACTATTGGTCTATAATTTTATCATATGACTCATTGATGCTGTGAATAATAGATATTTAAATCAGCATTTTACAAATGAACTATGGCTTTTACCGGTGCTTAGCGATGAGCTACTTGGTTGCTTTGACAAAATAAACCCGTATATTTTCTTCCAATTTTGTTCCTTTGTCCATCCCCTTCCATCTTACAGTTCCACAGGCACTGGCAGCTTTTCAATACTTTGCCCAAAAATGACCATTCTTCACATGTGAGCCTAAACAGAGTGTATCAGAAGGCCATATAACTGTGAAAGGCAAGACATCCAAGGCCAGTCCAATCCTCACTCAATATCTACATCCGTGCACTTTTCAAGTGATAGCAATCAAAAGTAGAAATCCTAGCTGATTTTTACTCTTCCTAGCTGCAAACCATAGGTGCCCCACCACTACCCTAACAGTGATCTGACTCAACACAAACCAGTGATTAAACTGAGACTTTCTAGGATTGTATGGCTTAGTCCCACACCAAGTGCTGCATTCGTACTTTTAATATTTAGAACATCGGAAATATTGGGACTTAGAAATATAAAAGAAGATGACAAGTTATCAAATTAAATGAACGTTGGGCTTGTACCTCCTATAATTTTGCACTTCAATCTCTGGTTATAAAATACTAAAAAATGGCAGAGAACATTGAGAAAACTGAAAACCAGTTCATATAAATTAACAGCACAAAAGAGATTTTATTTTAAACTGAATAGCCATTGGCGAGCCATTGAAAGTACAGAATTTTTTTGATTCCCGTGCACCACCTGCATAATCATTTGGGACTGAGTTGCATGTGAGGTATTCAGCCCCTCTCACTCAAGGGATTGCTGTTGTGTAACCTCACTATCTCTGCACTGCAATAAGTTAAATAGCTGGAACAGATGGTGAGGTAAAGAATGATTTTGGCCTCATTAGATTCCAACCATACGCAGGAAATTTTAATTATACGGCGGCAACAGTTTTAATATCTTTTAGCAAGACTCACTCAATGTGGCTGAAAGCAGCTGCTGTACAGTGAGGTCTATCAGCAAGATCAGGATGGACCAGATTAATAACCGTACAAACAAAACAAGAAGCGAACAGAAAACAAAACAATTCCAACAGAATATTACAAACTAGGCACGAGTGGGGAAAAGTAAATAATGCAACAGAGAAAATAGCACGATTCAGATGACCACATAGAAATATTCTAATAAACAGTTTTATTCTTTTTCACAGAACTTGCATTGGTGGAAACTTTTTGGAATTATATTTGGATCCTGTTGGGTAACCACTGGCTATTCCCTTAGCAGAGAAATCTTTAAGCATACATCTAAGTTCTCATTGATAAATTACCTAAGCAGCTCACGTACATCCTACTGTTTCTAACTCCAAGGGGTTGATTTTGAAATGGTGGCGGGTTGGCAACGGGGGGGGTGAAGGTGCGCATGGCAAACCTGCATGAACAAAACTTAGCGTTTCCGATGTGATCGCATGTTGATTGCTGATCATTAATGTCCTCTCCGGGTTTCGCGCCAGGCAGCCAGCCTGATTGACAGACTGGCTGCCGTCAGGAGCTGCAACCGGTGCTGGAATGGAAGATCGGGGGTGGAGAGTGGAAGATCGGGGTGGGGGGGAGAGTGGAAGATCGGGGGAGAGAGGGGAAGATCGGAGGGGGAGGGGGAAGATCAGAGGAGGAGAGGGGAAGATCAGAGGAGGAGAGGGGTAGATCGGGGGGGGAGAGTGGAAGATCGGGGGGGGAGGGGGAAGATCGGGATGGGGGGAGAGTGGAAGATCGGGGGGAGTGGGGAAGGTCGGGGGATAGAGGGGAAGATCGGGGGAGAGGGAGGAGAGGGGAAGTGGGGAAGTTCGGGGGTGATGAGGGGGACTTCGGGGGGAGAGGGGAAGATCGGGGGTGAGGGGAAGATCGGGAGGACATCGGGGGGGCGGTGAAAAGGGAGATCAGAGATGGAGACATTGGACATTGGAGCAGGGTGCATAGGTAGATTCATTTTATGTTTTAACTTCCTTCTATGGTGTTTTATGTAATTTATTTAGTTTCTTTTTCCCTGATCCGGCCCTTCACGCTTGGTTTCACCTCTGTCACAGTTACATTTGGCTCTTTAACTGTCATCCTGCCGGCTTTAATTGCTGGCAGGACTTCTGTTTTCGGGTCGCCTGCGTGTATGCAGGTGGGTCCCTGGGAAACTCAGAAGTTGGTGGGTTGGAGCTGGCTTCCGAACCCGAACGGGATTTCCGCAATTTTCGGAGCCCCCCCACCCACAACGCACTCGCAATTTCCCCCTAAAATTGAGCCCCAGACCTCAACATGCTCCCCCACATTCTTTTTACTTCTTGCTGACTCCACCTGCTGGCTACTAAGCTGTTATCCCACTCAGCTTCAGGCTCCCCACCATGTCTTAAGCTCTGACTCTCACGACAATATCCTCCTATGTTCTTAACTAGTAGGATATATACAGTGTACTAGAGATCAGAAACCCAAGGGGACTGAACTTGAAGGTTACATTTGTGTGGTACTGTGTGTTGGCTGCATCACACTGCTGCCCTCTCTTATTCGCATTTTAAATAACAATGATTCCTTCTCGCAAGCACAATAATCAATTGAATGGTCAAGTAGTACGGAACTCTGGGGCTTTCAAGGCGGATACAGAATCAAAGATATGATCATTAGCTAAAACAGATCGTTTATCATTTGGGAAGCACAGACAGGAATTAGAGAATATGTGTCCCCATCCATATCTCTTTATATGCCAAAACAGTCACAATTATTATTAACTTGAAATCATTATCAAATTGAACATCTACTTTTGTTGCTAATCTTTTTGTTGCATTTTTTATAAAAACTATTATTGCTGATGACTTCAGCAAGAGCACTGTCGGGATTATTAATCATTAACTCAAGGTGTGAAATCAAAGATATGTACAGCAATTCAGCTCCCTCATACAGTCCAAGTCAGTTATTTCAATGTCATCTGCACTTACTATTTAATGTCAAAATCACTGCCATGTGAAGAGGTGACTACCTAGAAATATTCTGAATCACAAGATGACTCTGCGATGTGAACAATGTTGTCTTGAAGTGAGTAACATCATTATGTCCTTGTGTCAGCTTGTGCAAAATTGCTAGCACTGTCATCTGAGTCAGAAGGTTCAGGTACAAGCCCCATTCCAGAACTTGAGCACATAATATAGGCTGACAGTCCAATATAGTACTGAGGTAGCACCGCATTGTCAGAGGTGTCATCCATCAGATGATATTTCTGATTTTTTAGGTGAATATAGAACCTTGGAAGTTTGCAGCAGCACAACTAGAGCAATCCAAAACGAATCCCATCACCCTACTCTCTCTCCATTGTCCTGTATCTTCCTCTACTTAAAAGATGTGGAGATGCCGGTGATGGACTGGGGTGGACAAATGTAAGGAGTCTTACAACACCAGGTTATAGTCCAAACAGCTTTATTTGGAATCACAAGCTTTCCTCCTTCGTCACCTGACGAAGGAGGAAAGCTCCGAAAGCTTGTGATTCCAAATAAAGCTGTTGGACTATAACCTGGTGTTGTAAGACTCCTTACATTACTTAAAAGATGCAATGGTCTTTGCCTCAACCACTCTCTGTGGCAAAGCAGTCCATGCTGCAACAACTCTCTGGGTAATGAAATTTCTCCTAACATCTCACCTCACTCCTTTAATAATAAATTGATGACTCTTTGTCACTGACCAGAGAAAATAGTTTTTCTCTTTTCACTTGATCAAAACTGTTCATAATTTTAAAGCCCCCTATTAATTCTCTGCTTAGCCTTCTTTGCTCCATTGGTATGGCTTTAATGTCCTTGACATAATGCGGCACCTAAAACTGCACACAGTACTCTAACTGTGGCCCAACCATTGTTTTGTTTAAATTCATCATTACTTCTTTGCTCAAGTACTCTATGCCCCATTCATAAAACCCAAAATTCTATTGGCCGATTTTTCAGCTTCAGTTACCTCAGAGAATTATATATTTGAACCCACAATCTCAGAGAATTATATATTTAAACCCCTTATGTCTCTCTGTTCATTCTCAGCCTTCATTTAGTTCTATCAATTATTCTATATCCTCCTCTACTACACCTACATTCTCACTTCCATCAGAAAAGGGGGTGTGGGGGAGATCGTACATCAGGGCTGGAAGTGGGGGGGAGATCGGTGATCGGAAGGGGGGAGAGAGAGGCCGCGATCGGTGGGGGTGAGGCTGACGGCTTCTTTGAGGGGTGGGAGAAACCTGCACAGCAGCAGTAAATTTTAAATCGGGCTCCCAATTGCAGTGTGGGAGCCCGATTTAAATATGTTAATGAGTGTTCCTCCTCGCTGATACCCACCGCCGTAAAAATCAGAAACGGGTGCATGCGTGTTAGCAGCGGGATAGGGTCGCGTTTCGCGCATTTCATGGATTAACCACCCCACTCCCCCCAACTGTCTTCTGCCTGTCGTGGGGGGAGGGGGGGGTTAATATCGAGGCCAATGATTTAGAATGCATTCTACAAAGCATTGCCCGCTTTAACAACATAGGAACAGTAGGCCATTCTGCCCCCCCTTGAGCCTATTCCACCATTCAATTAGATCATAGCTAAGCTGTACCTCAACTCCATTTAACCACCTTTGTTCCATATCTCTTGATACCCTGATCCAAAAAAATCTGTCAATCTCAGCCTTGAAAATTTCAATGGACCCAGCATCCACAGCCTTTTGGGGGAGAGAATTCCAGGTTTTCACTACCCTTTGTGTGAAAAAGTGCTTCCTGATTTCACTCCTTAATGGCCTAACTCTAATTTTAAGATTATGCCCTCTTGCTCTGGATTGCCCCAACAGAGGAAATAATTTCTTTGTATCGACCCTATCAAATCCTTTTACCATTTAGCTGGATTAGATCAATTCTCAACTTTCTAAACTCAAGGCAATACAAGCCAGATTTATGCAACCTGGCCTCATAATTCAAACCTTTAAGCACCGGTATCATTCTGATGAATCTGCACTGTTCTCGTTCCAAGTCCAATGTATCTTTCCTGAGGTTCGGTGCCCGAAACTGAATGCAATACTCCAGATGGGGTCTGACAAAGTTTCTGTACAACTGGAGCATCACTTCCTCACTTTTGAATTCCAACCCCTTTGAGGTAAAGGCCAACATTCCATTAGACTTTTGATTACTTTCTGCATCTGTGCACTAGCTTTTAGTGATTTTTAAAAATTCGTTCATGGGATGTGGGCGTCGCTGGCAAGGCCAGCATTTATTGCCCATCCCTAATTCCCCTTGAGAAGGTGGTGGTGAGCCGCCTTCTTGAACCGCTGCAGTCCGTCTGGTGTAGGTTCTCCCACAGTGCTGTTAGGAAGGGAGTTCCAGGATTTTGACCCAGCGGCGATGAAGAAATGGCGACATATTTCCAAGTCAGGATGGTGTGTGACTTGGAGGGGAATGTGCAGGTGGTGTTGTTCCCATGTGCCTGCTGATCTTGTCCTTCTAGGTGGTAGAGGTCGCGGGTTTGGGAGGTGCTGTCGAAGAAGCCTTGGCGAGTTGCTGCAGTGCATCCTGTGGATGGTACACACTGCAGTCAAGGTGTGCCGATGGTGAAGGGAGTGAATGTTTGGCAAAGCAGCCCGCTTGATTGGCACCCCATCCACCATGTTGTCCATGTACACAAATCAGGATCTGTACTGGGGCCTCAGCTTTTTACCATATATATTATTGACTTGAATGAAGGAATAGAAAGTTGTATATCCAAATTTACAGATGACACTAAGGAGGCACTGTAAGTTGTGTGGATGGGAGCAAAATGTTACAAAGGGACATAGACAGATTAAGTGAGTGGGCGAAACTATGGCAGATGGAGTTCACTGTGGGGAAGTGTAAGGTCATCCACATTGGATCTGAGAAAGACAAATCTGATTTTTTTTTAATGATGAGAGACTAGGAGCTGTGAAGGAGCAAAGCGACTTGGTTGCCCATGTTTTTTTATATTCGTTCATGGGATGTGGGCGTCACTGGCAAGGCCAGCATTTATTGCCCATCCCTAATTGCCCTTGAGAAGGTGGTGGGTGAGCCGCCTTCTTGAACCGCTGCAGTCCGTGTGGTGAAGGTTCTCCCACAGTGCTGTACACAAATCAGGAGTTCCTCAGGGCAGTGTCCTAGGTCCCACCATCTTCAGCTGCTTCATCAATGACCTTCCTCCATCATAAGGTCAGAAGTGGGGATGTTCGCTGATGATTGCACAGTGCTCAGTTCCATTTGCAACCCCTCAGATAATGAAGCAGTCCGTACCCACATGCAGCAAGACCTGGACAACATCCAGGCTTGGGCTGATAAATGGCAAGTAACATTCGCGCCAGACAAGTGCCAAGCAATGACTATCTCCAACAAGAGAGTGTCTAACCACCTCCCCTTGACATTCAACGGCATTACCATCACCGAATCCCCCACCATCAACATCCTGGGGATCACCATTGACCAGAAACTTAACTGGATCAGCTATATAAATACTGTGGCTACAAGAGCAGGTCAGAGGCTGGGTATTCTGCGGCGAGTGACTCACCTCCTGACTGCCCAAAGCCTTTCCACCATCAACAAGGCACAAGTCAGGAGTGTGATGGAATACAGGCCACTTGCCTGGATGAGTGCAGCTCCAACAACACTCAAGAAGCTCGACACCATCCAGGACAAAGCAGCCCACTTGATTGGCACCCCATCCATCATGTTTTCCATGTACACAAATCAGGAGTTCCTCAGGCCAGTGTCCTAGGCCCAACCATCTTCAGCTGTTTCATCAATGACCTTCCCTCCATCATAAGGGCAGAAATGGGGATGTTCGTTGATGATTGCACAGTGTTCAGTTCCATTCGCAACCCCTCAGATAATGAAGCAGTCTGTGCCCGCATGCAGCAAGACCTGGACAACATCCAGGAATATCAGTTGTCATATCCCACCAATTAGAGAATGAACTTTTTATTCCTACTCTCTGTCTCCTACTTCCCAATCAATAACTGACTCATGTCACAAGGTTACTTCGAATTCTATGTGCACTCTTATGTTTACTAATAATCTCTTGTGCGGAACATTATCAAATGCTTTCTGGTAGTCCGTATAGACAATATCCAAGCATTGCCTTTATTCTAGTCTATCCTGTGATAGTTAATTTCTTCCAATAGTATTGCCCCATTGTTTTTTTTTATTCGTTCACGGGATGTGGGCGTCGCTGGCAAGGCCGGCATTTATTGCCCATCCCTAATTGCCCTTGAGAAGGTGATGGTGAGCCGCCTTCTTGAACCGCTGCAGTCCGTGTGGTGACGGTTCTCGCACAGTGCTGTTAGGAAGGGAGTTCCAGGATTTTGACCCAGCGACAATGAAGGAACGGCGATATATTTCCAAGTCGGGATGGTGTGTGACTTGGAGGGGAACGTGCAGGTGGTGTTGTTCCCATGTGCCTGCTGCCCTTGTCCTTCCAGGTGGTAGAGGTCGCGGGTTTGGGAGGTGCTGTCGAAGAAGCCTTGGCGAGTTGCTGCAGTGCATCCTGTGGATGGTGCACACTGCAGCCACAGTGCGCCGGTGGTGAAGGGAGTGAATGTTTAGGGTGGTGGATGGGGTGCCAATCAAGCGGGCTGCTTTATCTTGGATGGTGTCGAGCTTCTTGAGTGTTGTTGGAGCTGCACTCATCCAGGCAAGTGGAGAGTATTCCATCACACTCCTGACTTGTGCCTTGTAGATGGTGGAAAGGCTTTGGGGAGTCAGGAGGTGAGTCACTCGCCGCAGAATACCCAGCCTCTGACCTGCTCTCGTAGCCACAGTATTTATATGGCTGGTCCAGTTAAGTTTCTGGTCAATGGTGACCCCCAGGATGTTGATGGTGGGGGATTCGGCGATGGTAATGCCGTTGAATGTCAAGGGGAAGTGGTTAGACTCTCTCTTGTTGGAGATGGTCATTGCCTGGCACTTATCTGGCACGAATGTTACTTGCCACTTATCAGCCCAAGCCTGGATGTTGTCCAGGTGTTGCTGCATGCGGGCTCGGACTGCTTCATTATCTGAGGGGTTGCGAATGGAACTGAACACTGTGCAGTCATCAGCGAACATCCACATTTCTGACCATATGATGGAGGAAAGGTCATTGATGAAGCAGCTGAAGATGGTTGGGCCTAGGACACTGCCCTGAGGAACTCCTGCAGCAATGCCCTGGGGCTGAGATGCTTGGCCTCCAACAACCACTACCATCTTCCTTTGTGCTAGGTATGACTCCAGCCAATGGAGAGTTTTCCCCCTGATTCCCATTTACTTCAATTTTACTAGGGCTCCTTGGTGCCACACTCGGTCAAATGCTGCCTTGATGTCAAGGGCAGTCACTCTCACCTCACCTCTGGAATTCAGCTCTTTTGTCCATGTTTGGACCAAGGCTGTAATGAGGTCTGGAGCCGAGTGGTCCTGGCAGAACCCAAACTGAGCATCGGTGAGCAGGTTATTGGTGAGTAAGTGCCGCTTGATAGCACTGTCGACGACACCTTCCATCACTTTGCTGATGATTGAGAGTAGACTGATGGGGCGGTAATTGGCCGGATTGGATTTGTCCTGCTTTTTGTGGACAGGACATACCTGGGCAATTTTCCACATTGTCGGGTGGATGCCAGTGTTGTAGCTGTACTGGAACAGCTTGGCTAGAGGCGCAGCTAGTTCTGGAGCACAAGTCTTCAGCACTACAGCTGGGATGTTGTCGGGGCCCATAGCCTTTGCTGTATCCAGTGCACTCAGCCGTTTCTTGATATCCCGTGGAGTGAATCGAATTGGCCGAAGACTGGCTTCCGTGATGGTGGGGATATCGGGAGGAGACTGAGATGGATTATCCACTCGGCACTTCTGGCTGAAGATGGTTGCAAACGCTTCAGCCTTGTCTTTTGCACTCACGTGCTGGACTCCGCCATCATTGAGAATGGGGATGTTTGCAGAGCCTCCTCCTCCCGTTAGTTGTTTAATTGTCCACCACCATTCACGACTGGATGTGGCAGGACTGCAGAGCTTTGATCTGATCCGTTGGTTGTGGAATCGCTTAGCTCTGTCTATAGCATGTTGCTTCCGCTGTTTAGCATGCATGTAGTCCTGAGTTGTAGCTTCACCAGGTTGGCACCTCATTTTTAGGTACGCCTGGTGCTGCTCCTGGCATGCTCTTCTACACTCCTTATTGAACCAGGGCTGATCCCCTGGCTTGTTGGTAATGGTAGAGTGAGGAATATGCCGGGCCATGAGGTTACAGATTGTGCTGGAATACAATTCTGCTGCTGCTGATGGCCCACAGCGCCTCATGGATGCCCAGTTTTGAGCTGCTAGATCTGTTCTGAATCTATCCCATTTAGCACGGTGGTCGTGCCACACAACACGTTGGATGGTGTCCTCAGTGCGAAGACGGGATTTCATCTCCACGAGGACTGTGCGGTGGTCACTCCTACCAATACTGTCATGGACAGATGCATTTGCGACAGGTAGATTGGTGAGGACGAGGTCAAGTAAGTTTTTCCCTCGTGTTGGTTCGCTCACCACCTGCCGCAGGCCCAGTCTAGCAGCTATGTCCTTCAGGACTCGGCCAGCTCGGTCAGTAGTGGTGCTACCAAGCCACTCTTGGTGATGGACATTGAAGTCCCCCACCCAGAGTACATTTTGTGCCCTTGCTACCCTCATTGCTTCCTCCACGTGGTGTTCAACATGGAGGAGGACTGATTCATCAGCTGAGGGAGGACGGTAGGTGGTAATCAGCAGGAGGTTTCCTTGCCCATGTTTGACCTGATGCCATGAGATTTCATGGGGTCCAGAGTCAATGTTGAGGACTCCCAGGGCCACTCCCTCCTGACTGTATATCACTGTACCGCCACCTCTGGTGGGTCTGTCCTGCCGGTGGGACAGGACATACCCAGGGATGGTGATGGAAGAGTCTGGGACGTTGGCTGAAAGATATGATTCTGTGAGTATGGCTATGTCAGGCTGTTGCTTGACTAGTCTGTGGGACAGCTCTCCCAATTTTGGCACAAGTCCCCAGATGTTAGTAAGGAGGACCTTGCAGGGTCGACTGGGCTTGGTGTTTTGCCGTTGTCGTGTCCGGTGCCTCGTGGTCCGATGCCGGGTGTTCTTACATGTCTCTCTGAACTGTCTGCAGATCTCCGTCTCTATCTCATCTCCATTGTTTGGTGGCCTGTATCACACACTAGGAGTTGTACCATTTCACTTCCTATTTCTTAATTCTATTCATATGGATTCTGTCAACTTTTTTCCTCCCTATCTCTCCTGAAGATGTCATAGCCAGGATTATTGAATACTCAATCCTGTTTAAACTTAAGCCACATTTCCGTTAAAGCTATTATTAATGCTTCTAACTCTCCAATTTGCTTTGACTGCTTTGAATATTCACATACATACCTCCCAAGCTTCACTCCATTTTTTTTGGAATGTTGAACCTTACTCTTTTTTATCCCCAGTTTTCCTGTTTGATTCTTTAATATCCCTTGCCCATTCTACAACAGTGTTTTTATCTCAAATTACCTCACAGCCTGTTTCTTTCCCTTTCTCCTCTGATAGTATTTTCTCACTATTTATTTTAGCTATGCCTTCTGCTTCTGGTTTTCTGCTGTTTGCAAAATGACTGCCATATTTGCTTGCAACCAGTCCATTCCAAAGTAATTTAATGTTTGTGAAGTGTTTTGACATGTCACTGAGAGATACAAAAAACTTTCCAAACAAGTTTTCAGGGATGTTGGTACCTCTTTGTACAGAAGAATGTTAACCATAACCCTTCAAAATTACATCACCGTCAGGGCCCTCTTTAACTGGGACTGAAATCCATCCACACCTGTGTCAGACTTACAATTGATTGGGGCATTATGAAAGAACTGCCTCAATATCCTCAGGTTTCTACCTTTTTGTTCTATTTCAGCAAACACTACATATTCACTCTCCGAATTGTACTTGCAGCTTTCTCTTTCTGGCATGCTGTCTATAAATGTCTCTTCTTCTCATATATGTGACGCTTCATATCTCAAGCAGAGCACACATCTCTGGAGTGCAGTGATGAACATCCACACTTAACTCAGCCTTTTAGTTCATTGGTGGGCTTCTCTTTGAACCTATGGCCTTGCTTCAGGTAGTATTTTGGCTGGAACATTTTTGTGGGATACTAAGGTTTCATCCATACCTTCAGCTGATCGAAATTTGTTTTCTTACAGTACTGCCCATTGACTTTTAACAGCTTCTCTCTACCTTGTATATGTACTGTACTCTCAATTGTAAGGACAGGGTTGAGCTGAAGCTTTCCAACTGTCTATGATCCAGTCACAATTATTTCATGGTGTAGTGTGACATACTTACAGCGCTCTGCTAAATGGTACAAAGCTGCGATGAAACATCTATATTAACGAGCAGAATTTTCTCATCTTTTTCAGATGAACCAGAAGCTTTTCTGCACTGCTTAAATCTTTGAATGAACTTACCTCACTCCTTGGGCTTTTTGAAATTTAAATTCTCTGGGGGTCTTAATTGAAATGCTGTCATTTTCTCCTGTGCTGTGTTTCTACAATTCAAAATTGTCATTTCCACACCGCCTGAGGAAGGGGAAAGCCCCCGAAAGCTTGTGGGATTAAAAATAAAATCGTTGGACTATAACTTGGTGTTGTAAAATTGTTTACAATTGTTAACCCCAGTCCATCACCGGCATCTCCACATCATGTTTCTACAGGGGCAGCCTCTATTGTATTCCCACTTAGACGTGTTTTTAGGCCTCTCACATTTAGTCTGGTTCTTTTCTTTTTGTACAAGCAGGTTAAGTGTTTTCATGTCACGTTGTGAGTTCTTTTTTGTCAAACTTAAGAGGCGTAGAGTGCCAAAGATATTCTACTTCCCAGCATTTGCAGCTCAATGGAAGGTGGCCCATGAGGTTACACTGTCTAATGGGCGGAGAGACCATTGATGAGTGTGATTTTTTTTTTCTCCCTTTTAATATGTTTGCAATGTCTGTCCTGCAACAAACTTCCTATTGTCTGGAGGAGAAAATTTCCCCCATTCTTTTGGAGCCCTGAACCTGCATGATGTTTTAGTGTAGTCCTGTAACCTGAATGAGTATACCAACATTCTGATAATGCAGGACTAGGGGGGGGGATGTTATTTGACACTCAGGTATTAACGTACATTCATTCAGCAATTTAAGGTGAATGTGAATGTTCTAGGGGGAGGGGTGGCTAAGCTTTAATGTCTTCCATTCTCACTGGATTATTGTTCTAACCACTTGGACAATTGCGTCTAGTTTAAGACTAGCGTTACCAACTCTGGTTGAATGTATTCCTGGAAGTTTCATCACATGACCTCCTGCCGCCAACTGCCCTGCCCCCACACTCCCGCCATTTGTCAGCCAACACATCCATCCTCATGGCACACAGTCTTCCCATGCCAATTGGAAAGCGAAAAAACTCTTCATTAGTCAACAAGACGTTTCTTGACTATCAGTCAAACAACCTTCCCCCCATCCCCCCAGTTCCAATATTTATATAACTAATAAACAGAAGTGTTCAAAGAAAATGAAAAGGACACACAATTTCTTTTAATGCCCTGATGATTTTTCTCCCTGGTTGTTTGCAACAGTGTCCTGGAGATTAATCTTCAATTCCTGGAGACGCCAGACCAATCCTGGAGGGATGGCAACCCTATTCAAGATGTAGGTTTTGGTCAGGCTGTCTCGACCAGTTGACGAGCAGGTTTCTTTTGATTGAGTTACTAATAATGATGTTAGAAAAGTACAAAACTATTGTTGGTTTGAACTTGTTTCAGGATTTTTTGTAATCCAAGGTTGATGAAAAGGAATAACTTTGTTAAAATTTTAAAACAACATTATAGGAGCGCGCAGCAGTTCTCAGGGTCTGCTATTTGGCAGTCTTTGTCTGCAGCAGTCTGGCACTAACCAGTTCCTTACATTAATACATATCCAGATATGCTGCCTGTTGGTATGTCTCCAATGGGACATTCACATCAAAGCAATTTTGCGAATGCAGCAGATATAGTGTAAATGCAGCCAGAATCCAATGTTAGGGCCTAGCCTGAATGAAGCAGAGTGAGACCCCCTTGGAGGAAGCAGCCTCACTCTGCTTTGGAGTCAGTTCAGGCACCCAATTTACACTCCAAATTTTGTGACAGAGTGAAGTGGTTTCAGCTTCATGTTGATGCTGAACTTGCATACAGTGAATGTACCAAAAATTACACATGCAAACTGAAATATAACATTAACACTTACTGAAGTAAAAGAAAAAGAAAAAAAGACAGACTTGCATTTACATTAGTGCCTTTCACAACCTCGGGATGTCCCAAAGCGCTTTACAGCCAATGAAGTTCTTTTTGAATTATAGTCACTGTTGCAAAGTAGGAAACATGGCAGCCATTTTGCGCACAGCAAGGTCCCACAAACAGCAATGTGATAACGACCAGATAATCTGTTTTAGTGATGTTGGTTGAGGGATAAATATTGGCCAGGAAACTGGGGAGATCTCACCTGCTGTTCTTTGAAATAGTGCCATGGGATCTTTTACATCCACCTGGGAGAGCAGACAGGGCCTTGGTTTAACGTCTCATCCGAAAGACGGTACCTCTGGCAGTGCCGCACTGTAGTGTCAGCCTATTCTTTTGTGCTCAAGTCTGTGGAGTGGGATCTATAAAGAACATCTATAAATGCTCATTCCTTGTTATTATAAGTACCTGTGTGCTTCTGGTTGACCGTCTCATAAGGACAATGATATTGTCTAATCATTGAGTTCAATAGTTTATGAAAAGAAAATATGAGTAGCAGTGACAGAAGCATTGAAAATGAACACTCACTGTGTAAGGGCTATTTAAATATTAAGTCAATCTCTTTAAGTGACCATTGCCTCGCCATTGGTTGACTGCAAAATTGCTTAGTCATTTACCTTTCACCTGTTATTTCCAAACGAGCACTCGAATTGGTGGGGTAATAGCTAACTGCTTTTATTTCCAGACCTTCCAGAATATTCCCATCAAAGAATAACAAAGAAGAAGTGTTAGTTCCATAACAAGAGAAGTGTTAGTTCCATCGGGGGGCCATCTAGTGTTCAGTTAACAATATCATTACCTTCCTATTCTCCCTTACTTGCTGTCAACATAATTCGAGCACTGAAGATAGATATACGTAACAGAATATCTTTTATCATTTTTTTTAAACAGCATCTGTTATTGCAGTTGCACAGATGTCTTTTTCTGACAGCACAACAATATGACACAATGTACCTCTCAACCTGAAACACTCCAAAAAGCATCTCACACTCTACTGACTGGCTCTATGTAGCTAAAAAACATTCCAAACACAAGACTGTCTTTCAGTCACGTGACCTTGACATCTGGAAAAAGTCAGATGCCACAAACAATGCCACTACTTAGGTGGTTGTCTCCAAAGGGGTTTTTCCATCATTAAGGACACAGCAGATGGCTCTTGCAGTTGTCTACAACAGATTATGTTGTTGAAAAAGTCCAATTTAATTTAGAAAATGCCAGTAGTTATGTGGTGACAGCTGGCCCCTTAGATGACTAGTTAAATTTTCATAAATTTTCTAAGTATATTCTCAGAAGCTTTACATGTTTTCAGAATATGAGCTCCTGTTTTACTTTTATATTTTTAAAAGTGAATTCATGCTCATCATGCTGGGAAATCGCGGCACCTTGGGGAATGCAACAATTTTTCACTTTTTGCGTCAGGAAGGTCAAATAGAAGACAGGTTAGATAGAGAGTAAAGCTCCCTCTACTCTTCCCCAACAATGTATCTGACTTCATTAGAATACATTCTACTGCACCAGTAAGGCATTCCATCAGTCATCCTGATTGAATTTCTTTATGCAGATTATGGGAAGTTTTCCGCTGTGAGATTTGTTTTCTTCTACTTTTTTCAGTGTATCATGTAGCTGGCTCACATGTGCATCACTCCCAGTCCTCAATGCCAATCCTGGTGTTTCAATGGCAACATGAAGTTAAGTAGCTCTAGATCACGCACCAACCTCGTTCAAGGGGAAGACTCCCAAGCCTTTACCTCTAAAGGAGACACTCAGGACTGACCTGGGATCAATCTTCTCCGATTTTCCCTCCCTGTTGGAAGCTGCCAAGCCTGCACAATTCTCATGGCAGCCCAGCTACAATCTCAAACCCACGTAAGGAATTGTCGACAGGAGTCCTGCATCTTGTTACTTTGTTGCTTCGTTCAGTGGTATACCTAAGCCAACTGCAACTCTGTTTTTACATGTTATTTGTAATACGAAATAAGCCTGCACCATAGATTCTAGAAATAGTAGGACATCAGTCGGAAAAGCTATGGAGAAAGGGGAGGGAAGTTGGAATAATTGGATAGCTCTTTCAAAGAGCCGGCACAGGCACGATGGGCCGAATAGCCCCCTTCTGTGCAGTAAGTGTCTATGATCATAATGTTGTGCAAAATGAGGCAACAGCACCAGTACAAATAAAAGATGCCAGACAGGATGTTTTTTTCAAGTAGCACATGAGAAATAGATATAAAACGATTGTGTACTTGAGGTAAGATAATCAATTTGTTATGAATCGCCATGGTGAACCGACAGTTGCATGGAGCTCCAGCTTCTTTTCAGTACGAGTTTGGTACTCACACCAGCCAATACTGTGATGGATTTGCTGGCGCTCGTGAATTGATTTATAGTGGTATTATCCAGTTAGCTCAAATGCCTTTGTCTGTTAAGACCAATGTGAAACAACTTAAGAAGATCAATGACTTCAGTTCCCAAATTTTCCTTCCTCTGCTGTTCTCAATATATCTTTGGAGTACCCTTACTATATCATACTGACAATGGGATCCATTCTATAACATATTTATACATATTTTTCCCTTGGTGTGCTCTCCCACAAGTTTTACTAATTGCAAAGGAGGGGGTAGGAGGTTGCGCCAATTGCGTCCGCTTTCTCTCCCATGGGTCCCTTCATTGCAATGAGCTCAATATGTAAGGTAAAGAAAATTTTCAGTAATTCGGAATTAAAGAAAGCCAAGACGCTGTGTTTCAGAGGGTAATCTCAAACCCCTATCTAAATGCATGCACATGTGTGGCATAAGTTTACTTTGGATTAACTTTGGCTGAAGGTTTCTCAGCTGTCTGAAAGTCAGGATGTCATCCCAGAAAATATGTATCGGAGTTGTTTTGTAACAGTTGAGATGTTCTACATTTCTTTAACAGCTTCCCAGGTGATTCTAAAGCTACATACTTGGCAACACTTGACCCAAAATCTGGAAAGGGGATTGAACATGATCCCTTTAGAGGGAAAGAAGAGTAAACTGGGAACAGTCACTAGGGGATAATGACTAGACCATAAGACCATAAGAGATAGGAGCAGGAGTAGACCTTTCGGCCCCTCGAGCTTGCTCCGCCATTTAATGAGATCATGGCTGATCTGCTTGATTGGCATAATAGTGAGAGTTGTTGCAAAATGCAGGATATTTATTTTACCTCCTGATAAATTGGGCACAAGTGGATGAACTCTATCCTGAGCAATAACAATAACTTGCATTTAAATAGCTGCTTTAATGTAGAAAAACATCCCAAGGCACTTCACAAAGGCTTGAGGGGAAAACGGTGTGAAAATAAGGAGTCACCTAAAAACAACAGGGCCAGCAGCCATGAAGCTGAGAGGTGGCCTGGCAGAAACAGGATTGTGTTGGTGTTTGGCCATATACATTTTAAAGAGGTATCCAAGCAGAAGAACTTCCTTAGACCACCAGGGTAATTAATCAGATGACCCCAACTGGACCACCAGAGAAATAGGACACATAAACCTAGCTAGTGCACCAGGTGAAAGCCAAGAACTCAATCCACTCGTCCTGCACCGCATTATGTTCGATAAGGGACACATATGGCCAAAAGTGTCAGCGCTGGGGAAGAAATTAAATATTCATGAATGAGTCTGAATTTGGGTGTGTATAGTTCCAGTGCATGGACTTGAAACTCAGTGGTCATTAGTGCTGAAGGAGTTAAGGTTTCCGTCCTTTACAATCATCAACCAAACTTTGTAGAAAAGTGAAACGTGAATGGAAGGACAGATAGCAGCAAGATATAAAGGCTTGTGTTGCATGTGACAAATCAATTAGCAGATTTAACAGCAGAATTTTAAAGAAGAAACATGAAATAAAGATAAGTTATGATGAATTTTCTTTGCACTGCAAGGGCACAGTAATGCACTGACCTACTTTTGAAGCTTAAATCTATACTCGTTTATCACAAAGATAACAAAAGTGACATTTATGTCAACTTCATTACCTGTTCATTTAAATGTAAAAAAATTAAGTAATCTAAAGCTGGCAGATATGATTTTCTGGAAAGGACACCACATTTTATCCTGGTAAACAGATTATGTTAAATACAGACAAACCTAATAAGAATCTTGCAAAGTAGTTCTTCCTATCTGTAGCTTAGCTTATCAAAGCTTTAACTACTCTTCTCATTATGGTTGGGACAAGACAAAAGGTTAATGTGATGAAAGGTCTGACTTCATATTAATAGAAAAACAAAGAATGAATTTGGATTTATATAGCACTTTTCACAACCTCAGGAAGTCCCAAAGTGCTTTATAGCTAATAACGTACTTTTCTTTTTTAAAAATGTAGTCACTGTTGTAATCTAAAAAATGTGGCAGCTGATTAGCGCACAGCAAGGTCCGACAAACAGCAATTAAATAAATGACCAGATAACCTGTTTTAGGTATTAGTTGAGGGGTAAATGTTGGCCAAGACGTGAGGAGAACTCCCCCACTCTTCTTCAAATAGTGCTGTGGGATATTTTACATCCACCTGAGAGGACAGGGCCTTTGTTTAACATCTCATCCAAAGGTCGGCACCTCCGACAGTGCAGCACTCCCCTAGTGTAGCTTTTAATTTCCGATATTCCAATCCTGTGTAACCTCTCCAGTATAGAATCATAGAATATTACAGCACAGAAGGAGGCCATTTGGCCCGTCGTGCCTGTGTCGGCTCTTTGAATATGCAATTAATCTTTCCATATTGTACCCAGCACCCCTAAAATTTCCTCCTTCGCCTCTTATTTCCTTAAATATGTGGCCCAGGGAATATGTTGGTTTTCAATCCATTTACACCATGTGGGTAATTTTCATCTTCACCCTTTGTCTGCCAATTATAGACCCCGCCCAATTTTTATTTCCACTTATTTCCATGGAAATGACAATCATGTGTGTTCTATAACAGGGGAGCAATCTGCTCTGCCATTTTACTGCCCAAATGGTGAAGGTAAATATCATCCCCTTGTGTCCAAGTTAGACAGTTGTCATTTTACAACTCATTATTGCCTGCTGTATGTCCGAAGTTCTTTGTTGCTTCTAATCCATTCCCTTCCTATATTAGGAATTATTGCCTTTATTTCCCATTAATTTTAAAATTTACTAAAACAAATCTCACACAGCATTGCAAAAGAGAAGTCAAGATCAAGTAATCTTCAGGTGAAAGTGGGGTTAGAGGGTGGAGGATAATTGGACCAGACCATGCATGTGAATTCAGTCCCCATTTTAAAGTCATACATTCTGTTCTTAATTTCATTTTCCATTGTAAATTACTACGTTCACATTTATAATTAAAACTGCAAGCTTGTTAGCTGTAATTACATACTTCCACCAGTGGAGGTACTGCAGCACCACCACTGGCAGAAGGTTGCAATTGCAGTGTGACAAGTTTACATAAACAGTTACCATTATAAATGTGGGCATACAAATTTACAATTGAAAAAGTTGACAGAAAATGCATTCAGATGTAAGGTTTTTATTGTATGTATAGATAGACATAGATGCTGCATGAGGTGGTTGCAAAGAGGATGGCCTTCCTTGCCACTCCATGACACCATTCTCAGAGGGTTGCCAACTATGGTCGGCCATATACCTGGAGGTTTCATCACATGACTTCTTGCTTCCAACCGTCGCGCCCCGCCCACACGCTCCCGCCATTGGTCGCCCAACACATCCATCCTCATGGTGCACCACTTTCCCACACCAATTGGGAAATGAACAGACTCTTCGTAAAACCAATTGGATGATTCTTGTCTCTCAATCGGTCTTTTTTCCCCATCTCCAAGATTTTTTTATAACTAATGAGCGAAAGTGTTCAAAGAAAATAAAAAAAGACATAATTTTTTTTTAATGCCCCAATGATTTTTCTCCTGGGTTGCTCACACTGCTGGAGATTAATCTTCAATTCCTGGAGACTCCAGGTCAATCCTGGAGAGTTGGCAACCCTACCTTCCCATAGGTCAGAATTGCAGCTTGACAAACACTGAAGCATACTGAAGGTCTCAATTACCCAGTATCATTGGCTGGGTTAGCTCTATGCTGCATGGTAACTACAGATGTCCGAGCAGCAGATCATGCAATTCTATGTCTGGCCCTCTGCTGACTTGCATCCTGTAAAGACAGTTCCATATAGTCATTGCCAGGTAGCTATGACAATGCCTATGGATATGGTTAAAGGCATCAATCACCCTGGCATGCAGCACCATTGAAGGCATGACACACTGTGATTGGGGTGTTTCCAGTGTTATTCATGGTTTAAGTATGAAGAGATGGTAACATTACACATAATCCCACTGCATCTCGGACCATTCATGCAGTATAACTGCAAATACGCACTGCATCTTGCAACACAAAAGTGGTATAATTGCCAATAAGGACACTACTTATATGGCAACACTGAAATGACTGGTTCAGAATATACATGTAGTATCTTTATAAATAACAAAATGTGTCTCAGAGTTCCAAACAGACATACTTTTGGTTTTATGACCCCATACGAAGACATCAGTCTAGGTTCGTATAATATTTTATTATGCATCAATTGAAGCCAACATGCCCCTCTCATTACACACATGGAGATCCTTCACTTACTGCTTGGGACCGGATTTCTTTGGCATACAAAGGCTGCAAAAACTCAGATGTTCCTTCTAACCGGAGGCCCTTGTCAGTGATTCTTAGATGCCCCATGCCATCCTGCAATGGAAAAAAATATTAAAATCAAAACTCAGTTATGCAAGGGATAAAAAAATTATATTTAAATTTCTGCGAAGAGCAAGTTTAATTAGTTAAGAATTAAGGTGCTTGGGTGAAGAATCTATCTTCCCACTATTAATGGTTCCAGAATGAATCCAAGGAAACATGTTGCTTCTTCATTGTATACTTTCAGTACTGATTCTGAAGTATTTTTCTTTCGTGGTCACCATCAGGCAAAATAGTTCCCTTTGACCTGTGGAGTAAATATTAGGTCAGCCACAACTCGACTTTACGTCCAGATCCCCAATTTGTATAATAATTTAGTTAGGAGAGGCTTTCTTCCTCTAGGATTCTGCAGTCCTATCCTTTTTAGTCAATAGGGTGGGGGTGGTGGGGAGAGCACAAGATATGTTACCTATTGCAACTCAGCCTCGCTTCACTGTGAAGACAGAATTTTTGCTTTCTCCTTACTGCTGGAGGAGTCCTCAAGACTAACTGTCTAATAGTGTTGGGAAAACATTGAAATATTCATGTACAAATATAATATTTTTATACGAACAGAAATAAAAATTACCTAAATGGCGCACACACTGAGAGCTAAATTAGAGCCGATCGCATTACGAGACATTTTAATTATCCAATCCCATGAAGTGGAGAAGTCTATAAAACCCAGCACAGTCACCTTCTTAAAGAATTCAGTGAAATCTATTACACACTGAGCAGTTAGATATCTCACTCGGAGAGACCCTGAGGACAAATTTCACTGTTTTCAGAAATTCTACAGAAGTAAACAGGAGGGAAATCCGTATGCAAAACAGTCGCTCTTTCC
The DNA here is from genome assembly GCF_035084215.1 of Heptranchias perlo. Taxonomy (NCBI): domain Eukaryota; kingdom Metazoa; phylum Chordata; class Chondrichthyes; order Hexanchiformes; family Hexanchidae; genus Heptranchias; species Heptranchias perlo. The sequence continues at coordinate 23,086,193 of NC_090338.1, forward strand.
TGGAAGTAGCTCTTGCCAGGATCAGTGTTAGGTAGGGAGTTTAGTGGTGTACAATGTGGGTGCCTTTTATACTCTCAGCCAATATTGTTTATAACCTGCATCCATTTTAATTTGTGCATGTGTCTGTGTATTTGAGCCCTGGTGTCTCTCACCCATTAGTGTGAATGAGTGCCTCCAATTTGCATCCATAAATACTCGTGTAAAATTGCTAATGTAAAAGTCATGAACATTTTGGGCTTACACAATTCATTCGACCTGCAATATCTGCAGACAGAATGAGCTCCACACAGCTGACATAAGAATTCAGTTATACGGCCCTGCTGAGCTGTTTATAGTAACCAATGACCCCAAACTGGCATACTAAATAGGACTAGGACAGGCACAATTGATCTATCTTACAGATTACATTTTATACAGTCTCCCGGTGTAAATGAGAAGCTCGTACTCTGACACCATATGTGGACTATGCAACTACAGTAGCTGCACTGTAAAGGGCTTCAAAGTAGCTCAGTCCAATTTCAAATATTAAACGGGGGTGGGAGGGGGAGAGGGCACCAAAAGACTATTTGCCCTATAAATGAAAAGGGAATCAGGAAAGCTATGCATGTCTGCTGCAATCCAATTTAAATTTTGTCTTAGTTTTAATGAACATTATGATAGAAAATTTCAGGGAAAGATCAGGTCCAGAAAAAGTTGATGTCGTGGAAAATACAAAGATTGTGATAAAGTACATGTACTGCTCCAAGCAAAATGGTAGGACTGTGTCAGAGTTCTTCAAGGAACTGAATCTGCCTGAAAAATCTAAAACAGAATTCTTTTTTGGATTTATATCAATTCCTATTATAATATTTAAAAACGAATCCTCATTTTTTTTGGTATTGTAGCATGGACATGATGATAATCTTCCCCTAATGTCAGTGTAGCATGTAGTGACATAAGCCGTCCCCTAACGGATGCAAACGACAGCTGAGAATTCCACTGATATATGATAGCAGATATTTTTATGCTGATGGTGCTCTGTGCTCTGAGCTCACTGCCTATTGTAGGAAGTGGGGAGGTCACACTGAAGTCTGGGCGAGTTGAGATCATGTTTGAAGAGGGGTCACTCCCTGTGAAGTCGGGATTTCACCCAGAGTTTGAAGTGGGCCCCTCACTATCAGGACACCTTTTAAAAATCAAACAATTATATTCAAAGGAACGTTTCACCAGAAATTGTACCATTCAGACATCCTTAAGCTACAGAAAAATAGTTAAAATAAAGAAAATGGGAATAAATTTTCCGAGTCTGCCCAAGTGATAAGCTACTTTACCTTTTGGAAAATTGCTCAATGCACTTGTCATTTTCCGATACACGCTGGCAGTGAGCGCATTATATCGTTGGCGGTGTGTGAATTATGGGCCCGATGTCAGCAGGGCTGCGGGTTCTTGGCGGGGGGGGGGGCGATCGGGCGCGTGGGTAACGCCCGGTGAAATTAGTCAGCTCCCCGCGCGATTGTAGCATACAATTCACTAATTGGATTCACTTACCTGCTCCTCCGGGTTCCCCACCGCTGATCTGCGCGTCGGGCGGGCTGCGCATGCGCAGTAAGCTCTGTCAGCTGGAGGAGCTCTATTTAAAGGGGCAGTCCTCCACTGACAGATGCTGCAACAAATAGAAAAAATCACAGCATGGAGCAGCCCAGGGGGAAGGCTGCTCCCAGTTTAATGATGCCTCACTCCAGGTATCAATACATGGGGTGAGGAGGAGGGGGAGGACAGAGATCTTCCTCCCGGCAGGCGGGGGGAAGCGGCCTGCCTCTGCCACCAGGAAGGCCTGGCTCGAGGTGGCAGAGGAGGTCACCAGCACCACCAACATATCACCCACCTGCATACAGTGCAGGAGGCGCTCCAATGTCCTCAGTAGGTCAGCCAAAGTGAGTACACTTACTCATTCCCCTACACTCCGTCTGCCACATCACCGCCCCCAACCCACATCTCCTTCTGCACTGCCAACACTACTCTGTCACATCACCCCTCATACCCACTCAAACCTCATCCTCATCGTACCTGCACCTACTCACCTCACCAGTACTCATCCCGCCACTACCACTCAACCCAATCCTCATACAATCTCATGGCTCTATCTCGTACTCACCCTCTTATGCATCTCTTTCACGGCCAGCCTCACTCAACCTGCCACTACCTGTGCTGCAGCCACAGGGCATGCATCACATATGTGCAGTAGGAAGCGTAAGGCAAACGTGTCGTGAGCATGAAGGGGATGCACAAGGGTGTTTGAGGGTTTGTCATGGTTGTTACTTATATTGAATTTCTGACCAACTCACATCACATATTATATTGGCACCACTACTGCCATGTCTTCGCGAATCTTGTCTGGTTTGTGCAATAATGCCCTTTCCTGAGGATCACAATGAAGACCCACAACTGATGCCACCCATTGTGTCACTGCAGAGTGGGTGTAGGTGTATTTGCAGGGCTCTTTTGTGCAGATGGCTGAGAGACGTCGGCGATGTCCCCGGTGGCACCCTGGAAGGATGCAGATGAGAGGTTGTTGAGGGCAGTGGTGACTTTGACAGCGACAGGTAGGAAGATGGTGCTCGGGCCAGCCGGGAGCAGCTTGGCATGAAAGAGGCTGCCGATGTCCACAACTACATGTCGGGTGACTCTGAGCCTCCGTGTGCACTGCTGCTCAGAGAGGTCCAGGAAGCTGAGCCTCGGTCTGTAGACCCTGTGGCGAGGGTAGTGCCCTCTGCGATGCATCTCTCTCTGCGGTTGCCCTCCCTCCTGCTGTGCAGGTGGATGTGTCACAGCACTCTGTTGTGGAGCTCCACGTGTCAGAGGTGGACGGCATGGATGGCGAGGCTGGTGATGCTGTTCGCCCTCCGAGGAGGTCATGACTGCAGCTACGGCGGCCCCCATCCGGAAGATGTACATCTGAGGGGGTCCGCAAGGTAGGTACATGTCTCCGGACACCGGGGTAAGTGTGCAGGTTGGTGACTTTGATTGTCAGGAGGAGAGTGGTGGAGGCCAAACTTTGTCCAAAGTGACAGAGTGGCCTCCTGCAATGAGTGAGGGTCTCCCCCCCCACACCTGTCAAATGGACCTTTGCAGCTGCCACAGGTCCATTTGAACTGGGAGTGTTTCCCCCAGTGTGGGAAACAGTCCCAGGTTGCTCTCAAATCCCACCCTCCTCACATAATCCCTTAATCAGGTCAGTTAATGACCTGAAATACCTAAATAAATACCGTCAAGTGGCATCCCGCTGGCTTTAATTGCCTGCGGGATTCCCACCAGCGGGAGTTGCTCGTGCACGCCGGCGCGTCAGCGGGGAACCCGGAAGTGCGCGGGTTCGAGGTGAGCTCTGGTCACGCTATGGTATTTCACGATTTTCAGGGTCCCCCCGCCAGGAACGCACCCGATAGCGGGTGCTAAAATGCTGCCCTATGTCTCTGGCGGTGTGTGTATTATATCGCTGGCAGTGAGCACATTATATCGCTGGTGGTGTGTGTATTATATCAATGGTGGTGTGTGAATTATATCGCTGGCAGTGAGCGCATTATATCGCTGGTGGTGTGTGTATTATATCAATGGTGGTGTGTGAATTATATCGCTGGCAGTGAGCGCATTATATCGCTGGTGGTGTGTGTATTATATCAATGGCGGTGTGTGAATTATATCGCTGGCAGTGAGCGCATTATATCGCTGGTGGTGTGTGAAATATATCGCTGGCAGTGAGCGCATTATATCGCTGGTGGTGTGTGTATTATATCAATGGCGGTGTGTGAATTATATCGCTGGCAGTGAGCGCATTATATCGCTGGCGGTGTGTGTATTATATCAATGGCGGTGTGTGAATTATATCGCTGGCAGTGAGCGCATTATTTCGCTGGCAGTGTGTGAATTATATCGCTGGTGGTGTGTGTATTATATCAATGGCGGTGTGTGAATTATATCTCTGGCAGTGAGCGCATTATATCGCTGGTGGTGTGTGTATTATATCAATGGTGGTGTGTGTATTATATCGCTGGCAGTGAGCGCATTATATCGCTGGCAGTGTGTGAATTATATCGCTGGCAGTGAGCGCATTATATCGCTGGTGGTGTGTGTATTATATCAATGGTGGTGTGTGAATTATATCGCTGGCAGTGAGCGCATTATATCGCTGGTGGTGTGTGAATTATATCAATGGCAGTGTGTGTATTATATCGCTGGCAGTGAGCGCATTATATCGCTGGTGGTGTGTGTATTATATCAATGGTGGTGTGTGAATTATATCGCTGGCAGTGTGTGAATTATATCGCTGGTGGTGTGTGTATTATATTGCTGGTGGTGTGTGTATTATATCGCTGGCAGTGAGCGCATTATATCGCTGGCAGTGAGCGCATTATATCGCTGGTGGTGTGTGTATTATATCAATGGCGGTGTGTGTATTATATCGCTGGCAGTGAGCGCATTATATCGCTGGTGGTGTGTGTATTATATCAATGGCGGTGTGTGAATTATATCGCTGGCAGTGAGCGCATTATATCGCTGGTGGTGTGTGTATTATATCAATGGCGGTGTGTGAATTATATCGCTGGCAGTGAGCGCATTATATCGCTGGCAGTGAGCGCATTATATCGCTGGTGGTGTGTGAATTATATCAATGGCGGTGTGTGAATTATATCGCTGGCAGTGAGCGCATTATATCGCTGGCGGTGTGTGAATTATATCTCTGGCGGTGTGTGAATTATATCTCTGGCGGTTTGTGTATTATATCTCTGGCGGTGTGTGTATTACAATTCTGGCGGTGTGTGAATTATATCTCTGGCAGTGTGTGTATTACAATTCTGGCGGTGTGTGTATTATATCTCTGGCAGTGTGTGAATTATATCTCTGGCGGTGTGTGAATTATATCTCTGGCAGTGTGTGAATTATATCTCTGGCGGTGTGTGAATTATATCTCTGGCAGTGTGTGTATTACAATTCTGGCGGTGTGTGTATTATATCTCTGGCAGTGTGTGAATTATATCTCTGGCGGTGTGTGAATTATATCTCTGGCGGTGTGTGTATTATATCTCTGACGGTGTGTGTATTACATCTCAGGCGGTTTGTGAATTACATCTCTGGCAGTGAGCACATTATATCTCTGGCGGAGTGTGTATTACATCTCTGTCGGTGTGTGTATTATATCTCTGGCGGTGTGTCAATTACATCTCTGGCAGCGTGTGTATTATATCTCTGGCAGTGAACACATTATATCTCTGGCGGTGTGTGTATTATATCTCTGGCGATGTGTGTATTTTATGTCTGGCGGTGTGTGTATTATATCTTTGGCAGTGTGCACATTATGGGCTTCATTTTAGCACCTGCTATTGGGTGCGTTCCTGGCGGGGGGGGCTCCGAAAATCGGGGAATCGCAGAGCGGGTCGGGCGCCCGGCTCCAACCCGCCCACTTCCGGGTTCCCCACAGATGCGCCGACGTGCGCGCGCAGCCCCCGCATGTGGGACTCCCGCAGGCAATTAAAGCCAGTGGGATGCCACTTGACCGTATTTACTTAGGTATTTCAGGTCATTAACAGACCTGATTAAGGGAATATGTGAGGAGGGGAGGGATTTTAGTGACAACTGGGACTGTTTCCCATACTGGGGGAAACACTCCCAGTTGAAATGGACGTGTTGCAGCGGTCAGCCTGTGGCAGCTGCAAAGGTCCATTTGACAGGTGTGGGGGGGAGACCCTCACTCATTGCAGGAGGCCACTCTGTCACTTTGGACACAGTTTGGCCTCCACCACTCTCCTCCTGACAATCAAAGTCACCAACTTGCACACTTATCCCGGGGTCCAGAGATGTGTACCTACCTTGCGGACCCCCTCAGATGTACATCTTCTGGATGGGGGCCGCCGTAGCTGCAGTCATGACCTCCTCGGAGGGCGAACAGCATCACCAACCTCACCAGCCTCGCCTTCCACCTCTGACACGTGGAGCTCCACAACAGAGTGCTGTGACACATCCACCTGCACAGCAGGAGGGAGGGCAACCGTAGAGAGAGATGCGTCGCAGAGGGCACTACCCTCGCCACAGGGTCCACAGACTGAGGCTCAGCTTCCTGGACCTCTCGGCGCAGCAGTGCACACGGAGGCTCAGAGTCACTCGACATGTAGTCGTGGACATCTGCAGCCTCCTTCATGCCGAGCTGCTCCCGGTTGGCCCGAGCACCATCTTCTTACCTGTCGCTGTCAAAGTCACCACTGCCCTCAACAACTTCTCCTCCGCATCCTTCCAGGGTGCCACCGGGGACATCGCCGACGTCTCTCAGTCGTCTGCACAAAAGAGCCCTGCAAATACACCTACACCCACTCTGCAGTGACACAATGGGTGGCATCAGTTGTGGGTCTTCATTGTGATCCTCAGGAAAGGGCATTATTGCACAAACCAGACAAGATTCGCAAAGACGTGGCAGTAGTGGTGCCAATATAATATGTAATGTGAGTTGGTCAGAAATTCAATATAAGTAACAACCATGACAAACCCTCAAACACCCTTGTGCATCCCCTTCATGCTCACAACACGTTTGCCTTATGCTTCCTACTGCACATACGTGATGCATGCCCTGTGGCTGCAGCACAGGTAGTGGCAGGTTGAGTGAGGCTGACTGCGAAAGAGATGCATGAGAGGGTGAGTATGAGATAGAGCCATGAGATTGTATGAGGATTGGGTTGAGTGGTAGTGGCGGGATGAGTACTGGCGAGGTGAGTAAGTGCAGGTAAGATGAGGATGAGCTTTGAGGGGGTATGAGGGGTGATGTGACAGAGTAGTGTTGGTAGTGCAGAAGGAGGTGTGGGGTGGGGGCGGTGATGTGGCAGACGGAGTGTAGGGGAATGAGTAAGTGTACTCACTTTGGCTGACCTACTGAGGTCATTGGAGTGCCTCCTGCACTGTATGCAGGTGGGTGATATGTTGGTGGTGCAGGTGACCTCCTCTGCCACCTTGAGCCAGGCCTTCCTGATGGCAGAGGCAGGCCGCTTCCTCCCGCCCGCCGGGGGGAAGATCTCGGTCCTCCCCCTCCTCCTCACCCCATGTATTGATACCTGGAGTGAGGCAGCATTAGACTGGGAGCAGCCTTCCCCCTGGGCTGCTCCATGCTGTAATTTTTGCTATTTGTTACAGCATCTGTCAGTGGAGGACTGCCCCTTTAAATAGAGCTCCTCCAGCTGACAGAGCTTACTGCGCATGCGCAGCCCGCCCGACGCGCAGATCAGCGGTGGGGAACCCGGAAGACCAGGTAAGTGGATCCAATTAGGCTGCGATCGCGCGGGGCAGACTGATTTCACCGGGCGCGTTACCCACGCGCCCAATAGCCCCCCTGTCGCGAACCCGCAGCCCTGGTAACATCGAGCCCAGTACCTCTGGCGATGTGTGTATTATATCTCTGGCAGTGTGCATATTATATCTCTGGCGATGTATGTATTATATGTCTGGCGGTGTGTGTATCATATCTTTGGCAGTGTGCACATTATATCTCTGGCGATGTGTGTATTATATCTCTGGCTGTGCGCGCATTATATCGCTGGCAGTGTGCATATTATAAAATCACGGCACACTTGAGCAACTAACAAGTTTCGGCAATGTTTTAACAAACAAAACTATTCTAAAAATTAATAGAACAAAGGCATATTACTGTACATCATAATTCTTTGTAACTTCATTTTTTTAAAAAGCATTCCAGTAGTGAGGCTGGCTCTTTAAGATAATTTCCCACATTGTTAATCCAGTATCACTTTGTCCCCTACGCGGAGATTTGATCAGAGGCCAGATGTTCCACAGAGGGGCATAAAAACAACTGGAAACCGCTCTGCTGTCTAAGCATCACCTCATCTTAACCACCAACTTCAAAATTGTCCCTTCCACCCTCCCTATTTGAGGTACGGTGCAATCTATCAGAAAGGGAATGAGACCTAAAGGGAGGGGGAAAAAAATCACTTCTAAATAGGAGAGGGAATCTAATTTTAGAACATTCATGTTTAGTGGAGTACACAGTAAATCAAGTGGCTCCCCAAAACCTTACAATCTCTGTGTGCCCCATGTATCTCAATAACTCCCAGAGTGAGTTAAAATGCTGAAATTACAAGCTCTGTTTAACAATTAAGTTTTCCTTGGGACCTATTCCATGATGCTGCTGGCCCCATAGCCAACAATTCCTGACCACTTTATTGGCAGTTTCATATTCACACCAGATGAAGACATCAAAAGAATTGCAAACCAGTCTTTGGGAAAGAAATAGCCTCCTTCAGCCCTGATGTGCAGACTTTGTTTCAACTCCATTCCATACAGCAATCAAAATATAACCCAAAAGGACAATGGGGCCATCAGATCACTCCAATGTTTAATTAGTATTCATTCCACCAGCCAAAATATTTTAAGCTGCTGAATAATTAGCTTCTATTTGAGCACTGTTACCTGCTATTTGTTCAGCTAACAAGTGTACTCGGTAATCAATTCAGAATACATCACATACACCCACAACAGAGCAATAACTTGCACAGTTCAACAACTGCTCACGTAGCAACACCATCTCCCTTGGCCAAAGACAACCCCAATCAACTAGAAAGTAATGATTTGCCCATTGCACCTCATAAAAGGGTTATCATTTTGGCACATTAGATATCCACTTACATAGCTGGAGGGAATGCTGCAGGTCACACCAATTAACATGACTTCAGTTAGCACAGCTTGCTATCTGGGATGGTGAAGTGAAGCATGATTTCAGAAATCAGTGGAAGGGGAGGATAACCATTGACGAGCAAGATCATTTGTGATAAAGGTAACTTAGAATATCTCGTTAGCAAAAACCATTGTCAAAGCAAGTTGATGACGTATATATGTCTTTTCTCATCCTTCATTAGTCTTTAATCTCCTGTGCCACCTATAGGAATGGAAGCCATCAGTTCTGAACATATAGAGTGCTTTCTATATTGGCAGCTAACTGACAGGATCGGATCGAACACCTATTTTACACTTCACCCCATTTTACTTTCCATCCTGTCAGTTTCCCGCCAGACAGGTTAGGTTAAAATTACCCCTGTGTTTAGGACTTATTGATTGAGACGATTTTCCAAACAAATATTCTCATTGTTTATTCTGGTTTTGAACTGTTAGTCATTTCCCAAAAGATAAACCAAAACCTAGGGATCCGAATGAGCATTCAAAATTAGATCAGAAGATGACGGTAAATGGACAAGACTATGTCCGGGAGGGAGAGAAAGCAGTGACTGCCCCTACTGTTCTGTTGTGCTGTGCATGTTCCCTTTGAGGATTTAAATTTCAATTGCCATTTAAAAGATGAATTTCAGTGGTAGTCATTTTACAAACTGGCATAGTAAACAGGCAATATTCCACAAATCCGTAGGGGTTGCTATTTTGTAGCCTGAATTTGAATATGGGTCAAGGTTCCTGTAAAATTTAGAAATCACCAGAGGACTAAAATGCCACTATGCACGTCGGTCAGTAATCTCTCCCGCTCTTTCCTTTCGCTCTCAATAACATCATCACCTGATATCCAACCTTCCCTAAAGCTGTCCCTTGTGGCTAATAGTTGAGGACAAACAGCACACGACAGTATGGCATATAAATCATGACCAATATACCTGATTGAATAAGAATATAAAATGCTGGGAATCAGGAGAGTTTATTCAAGCCATCTAGCTCCCTTTGTGCAGAACATAATGAGACCATTTTATCTTTGCTCTTGCCTGGGAATAAAGTTCTAGTTAAATATCAGCTTGGCTCAGTTGCCCTTGCCTCTGAGAGATACAGTTGTGGCTTCAAGCCCCACTATAGATTTGAGTGCATTATCACTGCAATACTGAGGGAATGCTGCACTGTAGGTGGTGTCTTTTGGATTAAACATTAGACCAAGGCCCAATTTGCCCAGACAGGTGGTCATAAAAGAATCTATGCTACCGTTTGGAGGAGACCAGAGAGTTCTCCTGATGTCCTGGCCAGCATTCTTCCCTCAACCAACTGATCATTCATTCATTTGCTGTTTATGGAATCTAGCTGCTGCCAAATTTGCCACCATAACAACAGTGACTGTAATTCAAAAATAATCCACTAGTTGTAAAGTGATTTGGGATGTCTGGAGGATGTGAGAAGGTGCTATATAAATGCAAGTTTTATATCTGTTGGTGGAGCCGGAGTGTTCAAAATCTCTTGGAATGAATGCAGAGATTTACTAGAATGGTACCAGTGATAAGGGACTTTGGAGTTATGTGGAGAGACTGGAGAAGCTGGGATTGTTCTCCTTAGAACAGAGAAGGTTAAGGGAAGATTCATTGGAGGTGTTCAAAATTATGGGGGGTTTTGACAAGAGTAAATAAGGAGAAATTATTTCCACTGACAGAAGGGTCACTAACCAGAAGACAAAGATTTAAGGTAATTGGCAAAAGAACCAGAGTAGAGATGAGGAGATTTTTTTTTTGCAGTGAGTTTTTCGTGATCTGGAATGTACTGCCTGAAAGGGTGGTGGAAGCAGATTCAATAGTAACTTTCAAAAGGGAATTGGATAAATACTTGATGGAGAAGCAATTGGAGGGCTATGAGGAAAGAGCAGGGGAGCTCTTACAAAGAGCTGGCACAGGCAGGATGGGCCTAATGGCCTCCATCTGTGCTGTGTGATTCTATGAATGGCCAATCTTAAAAAGAGCTTGTGGGTAACCATTCTAAGAAAACAGTAATGGAGTGAAGCCCCAGGCAATTTTTTCTATTTTTTTCTTTCCAAATCTGTTTTGGTCCTTGATGTTAAAAAGCATAATTTTCTGCAAAGGGGCAACAGGTGCCTGATTTTTAGTGCAGTCTACAAGACCTTGTTGAATATTCTGTATATACTTTCTACACATTTTTTTTGGTAAATATAGAGGGGACATAATTTTGGCCCACTTAAAAGAAGAGTCTTTATTAGTTTTCCCTTTTGGGAACATTTTTGTTATGAAAATGATTCTAGTTCCCCAAAGAAACAAAATTAGTTTGCCAAACAGTTTCTCATAAAGACACTGTTCCTTTAAATAGTTGTCCAGTATGAATTTCAACCTGAACAAGTTCGGAAGCCTGAAAATCATTTTTACTTAGTCTCAAGGACTGACTATATAATTTTGTTTTTGAGCATGAAGCATAAAATCTGGCTGTCAAAAGGGAACATTTAGCCGTTAGGACAATTTAAATCTAAAATGATGCTTTGCGTTGCTTGAGGGCAATGTGACCCTCTAAAAACACAAAAACACACGCACGCACTCTATCAATGAAGCCAACTGTAAAGATAACTAGGAGGCAAGAAACCAACTGCACTGACACAGCTAAGAAAAATCAGATTTTTTCATGCATAAATCCTACATATTTTCTCTCCACATTCTTTCTTCCTCCACCCCCCAAAAAAATAAACAAGCAGATTGTAATGTGCTCCAGTGAGAGTGATGTTTTTCTTTCTAATTTAGCTCTACTCTCTGTGGACTACGTCCATCAGTTCCAACACAACAACCACTCTGATTAAATATATCAAGACTTCGCTGAGGCCTGACTGCACAGGTCCGCATGCAATTCGCACCACTTCTGATAGTTGTGGAGAAACTGAAGGGAGAAAATAATTTAAAAAGTAAGATTTCTTTAACACACATCACAAAACCAATGGCGATGAACAATCTCTGAGCAGTGTTTTTTTTAAGTGGATTTGTTTAGTGCTCTAATTAGTAAAAGGACATCCTTGAGCTCCTTTTTCATTTACTGGAGTGTCGGCAAATTTTTATGCTCGAGAGCTGACAATGTTGGGGCACAAAATACTTTTTTATACTGTTGCTACCTGAGGTCAGTATTAAGGAGTGGCACTATAGCACGGGTTAGGAACACAAGACAGCTCCCTTTACACTGCTTCAACAATGCGTCATTATCCCAGGTTAGGAAGAGGGCCTTTTGCTGCACCAGTGTAACATTTTACTACCCATACCAACCATTCTTGTGACTGCCAATTAGTGTTGATTAGTACTGAATTGTGAACAAGTTTGTGCTGTCGACTCATGCTATCCAGGAGACCACCTCAAGCTTTGAACCCTCACAGCCATCACAGAAAGTCTTATTTCCCCAGTCCCTCAGTCTTGCCAGAGGGACTAGTACCCACCCAGCGATACTATCTTTCTAGAAAAATCAGCTAACACTAGTACCACTAATAACAACAGACTTGAATGAAACTTGTATAAGGAGGTCGAGAAGAAAAGTTAAAGCATAGATTTTTCTTATTGTTGTACCCAGAATTGCTCGGTTCCCAGGCACAACAAAGAAGAAATGTAGGGAGAGACCCGTTTGGTCAAGTCTCCACCCTGATTATGCTGCACCTCCGTTTCCTGGATCATTGTAACTGGGCCTGCACCTGCACCTGCAGTAGACATAGGCCTAGCAGAAGCACGTTAATAAGGCAGGAGCGGGTATTCCCTGCCCTCATGCCTCACTTTCCTTTGGCCACAGCCATAAAGCGCCCAAACAGAGACGCGCCACAAAAAAAATCTGCTGGTGGGAATCCTCTTGGAAGAAAGCGGAAGACAAAGTAATAAAGGCAATAAAAGTATTCCTTTCTTACCCCTCCCCTCCCCCAGATGATCTTTGGAGCTGAGATGGGGCAGAGGCTAGCAGTGTTGCAGACGTGGATGTAAGCAGTCTTGTTAATGGATAGAATGTAAAGTTTAAAGCTCAGCTCAGGTTCGAACCCGATGCCAAGATTGCAAACGGGTTTAGCCAAGCAGCGAGGTGGAGTCAGTGGCAAAGGAGTGAACTTTGTGGCAGGGGCTGAAGCCTAAAGCTTCAGTTTTCCCAATGTTGAGCTGAAGGACATTATAATTCATCCAGGGCTTAATGTTGGACAAGCAGTCTGACAGCATGGAGGCAGTTAAGTGTGGGGGAGGGGGGAATTGGTGGAGAGGTAAAGACTCAACCAACATTTCCTAGCACTGGCCAATGAACAATGAGGAACTGTGCTGCTGCGCTGCCATTCCTTCGAAGCAAACAAAAACTCTAAAGCTGATGAACTTTCAGGGAGAAGAAATGGCCTGTGAACGTTTATTTATAAAGAAACTGTTATTGTGCACAGTCTTCCCTCCAACCCCTCCTCACCCCACGAGAAAATATTCAACTATTGCCTGCAAATAATTAGAACCACTTTAGAAGCTCATCGAATTTTAATCTCTAACTGAGGAATATTTAGCCTCCGAGTCTCTTTCAGTTCAGTCTGTCATTAATATTTATTATTAGCCTCTAGTGTCGCAACTGCGTGCTGTTGATGTGAAAGTGATTCCTAAAGCTGGCCTGCCAACTATATCAAAATATATAGCATCCATGCCAAATGTCAGTCAGCAGCTTATTGCTAGGACTCTACAGGGTCTGGCCTTTGGAAAGTCCATGGGTGACCAAACATAGCAACAGTTCTACCAGTTTCTTCAGAAACCACATCCTGATTTGGGAGAGACTTCCATTTTAACACAACATTTTGTTTTAATTTCCCTTATTTCATTATAGAACCAAGCAATGCGGGATCAAAAATTAGTGAAAGAGCACAATAACAGTGTGGATTCAAACCAATTCTCCCCTCCTTTTATTTGTATGTAGTTTTGGTATATTTTGCTGAGCCCAAAACCAGACAAGGCAGGAAAGAGGACCAGAGTCTTCGTTCTGATTTTTTTTTAAACTAGTGATGAAAGTGCCTTGAAAACCTTAGTAGAACTAAGAACTATTGCTCCACATCATAAGACAACAAAAAAAATTACAACTTGCATTTAAACGGCACCTTTAATATAGAAAAACGTCCCAACGTGCTTCATACAGGCATAATCGAACAAAAATGGGTGTCGAGACAACGAAGAAAATATTAGGATGGGTCAGTAAAAGCTTGTTCAAAGACGTGGGTTTTGAGGAGGGCCTTAAAGAAGGGGAGAGAGGTGGGGAGGCAGAAGGGTTTAGGGAAGGAATTCCAGAGTGTGTGGCGAACACGAGGATCAGAATTTTAAATTTGAGACAATGGATGACTGGGAGCCAATGAAGGTCAGCAAGAGCAGGGGTGATGGGTGAACAGGACTTGGCACTGGTTAAGATATTGGCAGCAGAGTTTTGGATGAGCTGCAGTTTACAGAGGGTGGAGAATCAGAGGCCAGACAGGAAAGCACTGGAATAGTCAAGTTTGGAGGCATGGATGAGCGTTTCAGCAGCGAATTAGCTGAGGCAGCAGCAGAGGAGGGCAATATTATGGAGGTAGAAGTAGGCGGTTCATCTGATGGGCAGTATATGAAGTCTAAAGCTCAGCTTGGAGTCAAATAGGACACTGGGACTGCAAACTGTCTGCTTCAGCCTAAGACAATGGTCAGAGAGAGGGATGGAATCATTATCGAGAGTATGGAGGTTGTTGTGGGGAATGAAGATGATGGCTTCAGTCTTCCCAATGTTTAACTGGAGGAAATTATGGCTCATTCAAGACTAAATATCGGACAACTGATGTCTGTATCAGTCAACTGAATGGATAGTCTTAATCATAGTGATAAAGAAGTAAATGAGATGCTGACATTTGTTGTTGGAGGCGAGGGCGGAAGGGTCGGGGAGAGGGTTTTTAAAGAGATGGTTGGCAGTGGAGAAAAGAAGCCGAGGGTTATCTTTGCTCGTTAGGATGATCCTGGAGGAATGTGCAGTTTTGGTATAAGAGAGAACAGCCCATTAGTGCTTGATGTAGTGCAACCAGATCTGGTGATGGATAGCTAAGCCAGTTGTGCACCAGACATGCTCAAGTCTGTGCCCCTTGGACTTCAGGGAGCAAAGCTAGGGGCCATACCAGGGGAATTGACCAGGATGGGAGAAAGTAAAGGTTTTACTGGGGACAAGAGCATCGAATGTGGACATGAGGGTGTGGCTAAGTGGATTGACAGTCTTGTGATAAATTGAGGGCTAAAGGCTAGCCAGTTGGGATTTAGAAAGTGCAGTTGTAAGTGATTTGAGGGAGAGCTTTTTGCAGGAATGGATACAGAAGGAAATGGGGCTGTAAGGGGGAAAGGGGATGAGCGGTGGGGGATACAAGGAAGTGCAGGGAGATGGCCTTGTCTGTGAAAGAAACCAAGTGAGTAGAGAGGCCACAGGAGATAGCAAAGTTGAGGGGATGGCCATAAGTATGGGTAGGAGACAAAGCTTTAGAGAGGGCAAAGGCCAGTGAATTCAGAAAAGAGAGAGCTAGGGGAGCTGAAATGAAGATTAAAATCACTAAGGATGAAAATTTGCTCAAGTTCAGAGGCTGAAGGAGGAAAGGAGGGAGGATATATCAGAGAAAGTTGGGATAGGGATTGGGGGTGGGGGGGTGATAGACAACAAGAATTTTAAAGGAGCGGTGAGATGGGTGAAGTGAGGTGCTCAAGGGAGGAGGAAGTACCAGAGAATTAGGGGGAAGGGACCAAGGTGTGATTTGGCGGTGGGACAAATGGTGGAAAGTATAGCCAGGCAGGGAGACTTCTGTATGGGGCACGGTGTCACCACCCATGAGGCAAGTCTCAATCAAAGTCAGATGTCAATGTAATCATCCACAATAAGTGTGTGGATGACAAGGGCCTTGTTCACGAACAAATGGACATTTTGGTGGAAAAAAAGGAGTCCAAAGGGGAAGTGGTGAGTGGGGTAGAATGGCGGTTGGGGAGATTAGCCCCCAATGGACATGCTGGGCACGAATGTCAGTGAGAGAGGAAGTTGTGGCAGTTGGGCTTGCTACTCATAAGGAAGCAGTGATGGTGCCTTGATCGGCACTTCAGATAATGCCAGGAAAGGTACAAAGAGCAGCTGTGGCTTATCCGAGCGGGATTCAAGCCTGGGATGGTGACAGGAGAGCAGGAAGGCAGAGGAGTAGTGATGGGTTGGCATTGGGATTGAGAGAGGCAAAATATCCAAGAAGGGAGAAAAGAAAGGTGGCATGACTGGGTGACAGGAAGGAGAGGAGTCAGGAGAGAAGAGCCAAGAGAGAAAAAAAAAGCAGACAGAAGTAATGGCCCCTCGGTTCTGAAGCAGCAGACAAAATGCACAAACAAATAGACATAGGGATTTTGAGTTACATAGGGTTGGCAGAGATTAGACGAGTCATGTCCTAGTTATAAACAGAGGACTTTCCCCCTTACTCCAGGATGGATCAAAAATTGTTATACTCAGTACACTTGGTACCTTACTGTTACAGTAAAATATTACAATATTTAACTAATCAATTGTCAGCCCACAGCTGCAGAACTTCACTCGATCAACAACTTCCAAACACTAAAGCCCGCCCACGCCACAAAACAAGGCTCACAAACCGCAACAGAGAAGACAGGGGAAAAAATGACTTTTTAAAAATAAATCCTTTTTGGTTTTCAGTTTACACGTTTTAGAGTTTCTGGACCACATACCAATTATAAGAGCATAAGAAGGTAAGATTGTAAGGAGACAATTCAATCCATCTGCTAGGCATGAGAAGAGAGTATGAGTACTAACATAAGAACATAAGAAATAGGAGCAGGAGTAGGCCATACGGCCCCTCGAGCCTGCTCCACCAATCAATTAGATCATGGCTGATCTTCGACCTCAAATCCACTTTCCCGCCCGTTCCCCATATTCCTTTATTCCCCTAGAGTCCAAAAATCTATCCATCTCAGCCTTGAGTATATTCAATGACTGAGCATCCACATCCCTCTAGAGTAGAGAATTCCAAAGATTCACAACCCTCTGTGTGAAGAAATTCCTCCTCATCTCAGTCTTAAATGGCCAACCCTGCATCCTGAGATTATGCCCCCTAGTTCCCTCTAGCCAGGGGAAACAATCTCTCAGCATCTACCCTGTCAAGCCCCTTCATAATCTTAAATGTTTCAATAAGATCACCTCTCATTCTTCTAAACTCCAGAGAGTGTAGGCCCATTCTACACAACCTCTCTTCATAGGACAACCCTCTCATCCCAGGAATTAATATACTAAACCTTTGTTGCACCGCCTCTAAGGCGAGTATATCCTTCCTTAGATAAGGAGACCAAAACTATACGCAGTATTCCAGGTGAGGTTTCACCAATGCCCTGTACAATTGTAGTAAGATTTCCTTACTCTTGTACTCCAAGCCCCTTACAATAAAGGCCAACATGCCATTTGCCTTCCTAATAGTAACTTTTACTAACTAGTACCTGCATACTAACTTTTTGTGTTTCTTGTACGAGGACACCCAAGTCTCTCTGAACACCAACATTTAATAGTTTCTCACCATTTAAAAACTATTCTGTTTTTCTATTCTTCCTACCAGAGTGAATAGCCTCATGGTTCCCCAAATTATACTCCATCTGCCACCTTCTTGCCCATTCACTTAACCTGTCTATATCCCTTTGCAGACTCTTTGTGTCCTCCTCACAGCTTACTTTCCCACCTACCTTTGTATTGTCAGCAAACTTGGATACATTACACTCGGTCCCTTCATCCTAGCCATTAATATAGATTGTAAATAGCTGAGGCCCAAGCACCGATCCTTGCGGCACCCCACTAGTTACAACCTGCCAACCTGAGAATGACCCATTTATCCCAACTCTCTATTTTCTGTCCTTTAACCAATCCTCTATCCATGCTAATATATTACCACCAACGCCATGAACCCTTACCTTGTGTAACAACCTTTTATGTGGCATCTTATCGAATGCCTTTGGAAAATCCAAATATACCACATCCACTGGTTCTCCTTTATCTACCCTGCTAGTTACATCCTCAAAAAACTTTAATCAATTTGTCAGCCTGTACTCAGCCAGTGTGTGACCCTGTGCACTGCTGTCAGAGGGAGTGAGCTGCAGTGCCCTGACACTGCTGCCCTTCTCTTTTTCCTCCAATCTGCCAGGGAAAGATAGTTCAAACCTGTTACATCTTGCTTCAGTGAAAGAACAACCACAGATATACCTGTGTGATGGGAACTTGGTATTTGTGGACCAACTGCACAATTTAAAGGATAAGTGAATCTGACTGCAAGATTTTTTTGTTTGAATAGGTTCACGGTTTGTATAAATATTTCAAATGACTCTATGATACATTAATTTTATTGATTGGCCACCTGACTCAAACTACTCGGACTGCAATTTGAATTCCAAGCAGCTAGGCTATCCCATCATGCAGTTGGTTACTATTGTGGAAACTCATGATATGATTAAAGAAATAGATTCCCTTGCTGGAAAAAGGTAAAGATCAGTATTCCAGTGTCCCCTTCCATTAAAGAGATGTTACTAGTTTCCCCCAATGGCTCAGTGCATGAATGAACCTGGTAGTGTGGTACTAAGCTATCCATATCGGGAATGTTCCAGGTCTGATCATTGACCTGTGGTAATTTAGGTGTCAGCTGTGGCTCAGTGGTAGCACTCTTACCTCTGAGTCAGAAGGTCATGGGTTCAAGACCCACTCCAGAGACTTGAGCACAAAATTTAGGTTGACACTTCAGTGCAGTATTGAGGGAGTGCTGCACTGTCGGAGGTGCCATTTTTCAGATGAGACATTAAACCAAGGCCTCATCAGGTGCATGTAAAAGATCCCATGGCACTATTTCGAAGAAGACACCACTAAAACAGATTATCTGGTCATTATCAAAATGCTGTTTGTGGGACATTGCTGTGTGCAAATTAGCTGCCACGTTTCCTACATTACAACAGTGACTGCACTTCAAAAAGTACTTCATTGGCTGTAAAGTGCTTTGGGATGTCCTGAGGTCATGAAAGGTGCTATACAAAGGCAAATCTTCCTTCTTTTTCTATCTCAACTAGGGTGCAGGTGGGGCATTGCAATTAGCCTTGGTGTTCCAAGCTAGGAAGGAGAAATAGCAGTGAGAATTTTTGCTCTTGGGTGCTATTCAATGTTCCTTGTCTGAACATTAGGCATGGTCAGAATTGAATTCAATTTTGATGCATGGGTACTCATGGTAAAATAACCTGCCAATACTGGTTCTATGGGCTTACATATTAGAATGACCACTTGAGAAAGGAATTGGCAGGCCTTCTGGAATCTATGGAACCATGCTGCATCTAGCATGGACTCCGGCAGCCTTCCAATACCTTCAGAAGGTGACAGGGGAGATAATTAGTACAGTAAAAATCTCAGGTACCTAACAGTATATTTAGCTCCTTTTTTATGTGAGAAATGGTCCAATGATGCAGTTGGCACAAGTCATCACTAAGGTTCTTTGCGTGTCTCTCAGGCTACAAAGTCTCTTTCAGTGTGTTATTATTAGTTATCTATTGATGGTCTTAACGGATTTATATAATCTCATTAGCCAATATTCAACAAACACCATGGCACGGCATAAGTTAATCCTAACTAACCGTACTTCAGCAATATTCAGTTATGCTTCTGCATCCTGTTTTCACATGCTTCATAATTTGATTTGGAAGCTTCTTTTTTATTCCCAGAACTTCAAATAATGCTTGAAACAATAAAACCAAACAAAATGAAATTCTTGTCTGAAGCAGCATAAACAAATGAAAATCAATGCAGCTTTTTCTGCTTTTCATTCTCTGTGAAATAAGGGACTGCTTTGAGGCTTTTTTCAGAGAAACACAGCCAACAGTCAGAAGCCCGCCAATGTAAACATATGAGGAACCAAGAGGAGGTAAACTGTTTGACTGAATCTCACACTTAACTTCCTTTCTATAGCCCACATCACACTAGACAAGCTGTTAAATCCAGCCAGTGAGACGGAGTTTTAATAAATCTGATTCCACAAATGTAAATTTATCTATGTTGGACCAATCTTTATCAAAACAAGTTCTTTTCAATGTCCCAGTAGGTGTAAAGTGATATTGAAGTCCAATTCTCCTATTTACAATTACATTTAGCAGCTCCAGATAAATGAGTATATTATTTCACCATAGTTTTAAGACCAGTACAGAATGTGCTGGACCTTGCTGGAGTGGGGCATCTTGCTGGAGCATGCCCCCTTAGTTAGACTTTTCCATGCACCCTACAGCTCAAACATATTTTGTGCTGTAACTTGCTGGAAGTGTGAGCTGATAATGGCGTGGTGAGGGCAACGGGGCATCTGGAAGCTTAGTGAACGGCAGGACCAACAGTGTATCTCCTCAACCAATGAGATTTAAGGATTGAGAGAGAAACAGAGGAACAACGGAGAAGGAGGGTGAATTATATTCAAATCAGGTACATAAATAGAGGGAAAGAAAGGTTGGATTGAGTGAGAGAGAGAAAAGAGACAGAAAGGAAAAATAAGAAAAAAATTTAAAAATGCAAAATTTGAAATTTTTAAAATCTCTAACAACAATTGACTACATGCAGAAATGAGACTGAACACTTTAAATTGTTCCCATTATGGGCCAGAGAGATTGATTGGCATTGAATTAACAATTATCACGTAGTTAAAAAGGTACTTACGCTCTTGATTACCAGACTTAGCTTTCTGTGGTGAGTTTAATGGGCAATTAATATACAACTCCAGCAAGTTCTTAAAAATAACGGGGAGGCTAAGGGCGAGATACCGTATGTCCGAGGCAAACGGCAGAGCGGTGTCAATCAACCAGCAAGTTCTGGAGATTTGCAACTCATGGCGTACCTCTTAGTCCCCTGATCTTGCTGGCCGCTTTGCACATAAATAACGGCGTGCGTTGGTAACAACGCCATTATTTTCCAGCAAGATCTGGCCCAATATTATGCTGTCACTACACACTTTGGTTTTCCTCAGGTCCAAAAATTCAGTTCCCCATGACATTTTAAAATTCATTAGCACTTATACCAAAGTGCAACTGAAAATAAAATCCTGATTGTTGCATGTTAATAAGTTAGCATTGGAGATCTAGAGAGAATTCTAACAGCAACTACATCATGTGAAATAAGGACAGAAATTTAGGAGGTAATTACTGCCAATCAAGCATTGCCTAGCAATGAAATATTCATGGTTTGCTTAATCAGTCCGTTTGAAGTTCTCAATCATTTCCCGGGAGCCACTAGGCGATTTCAGAAACCAGCCATGCATTTGTGAAATGCTATACCTTACCCCAGCCTTCCTGCACATTGTTACAGTCTCTTTCCTATACTGTGCTGTGATTAGTGTCTTGTTCTGTCAGGCACTGTAGTTTTTACATAAACAGTCTCAGGAAGGTTAGAAATTAAATCACAGAGAGAATGTTTTATTTAAACCATATCCTGCTCCCTAAAACCCTAAAAACTAATAAGAAGCTAGATTTAGTTTGGATTATTCATGTTGAGAAAGAGCTTTAAAATTTGATGCAATTGCATTTATACATAGATGCTTGTATACACGGGTATGCAGACAGGGATATAGGCAGATAGGAAGATGCAGTTTCAATGGCAAGGATTCATCGACCACAGACACTTTCACACAAGGGTGTCGATAAGATCAGATTTAGCAAGGAGTTAAAGAAGATAATTCCGTCTCAGGTATTTGCTTGTTCTCTCCCCCTTCAAACAAATAGTCCTTTGTAGTATCTGAGCCCTTCAATTAAACTACAGCTAGCTACTCACTCCAAGATTTCCATTATTATTCTATACTGGCTGATGTCGCATTGGTATTGCTTAGTTGTATTCTGGGGCCTGAAGGGCAGTTGGAATGTTTAGCTGCTAACTTGCCCTGTCCCTTTAATGTCACTGGTCAAGGACTCCCTGTGGGAGTTCACATAATTGTAATTGCTAGTAAATTCCTAGGGTGAATTAGAGATCAATAAATTGCAAATAATTTTAGGCTCCAGGTCAGTGACTGTGTGAGTAAAGTGGTGAGCTTGATAAATGTGTTCCCACGCGTGCCAATGGGAATAATCCTGCCAAACAAAAGATCTACCTTTACTATCGACATAAACCATCTGAACACCTTAATTAGATTACAACCAGCAAATTGACTCCCAGCTATCGCATAGAATCATAGAATGGTTACAGCACAGAAGGAGGCCCATTGAGCTCGTGCCAGCTCTTTGTAAGAGCAATCCAGTTGGTCCCATTCCCCTGCTCGTTCCCCATATTTTTTCCTTTCAAGTATTTATCTAATTCCTTTTTCAAAGCCATGATTGAATCTGCTTC
The DNA here is from genome assembly GCF_035084215.1 of Heptranchias perlo. NCBI lineage: Eukaryota > Metazoa > Chordata > Chondrichthyes > Hexanchiformes > Hexanchidae > Heptranchias > Heptranchias perlo. The sequence continues at coordinate 23,108,252 of NC_090338.1, forward strand.
CACCACCTTTTCAGGCAGCACATTCCAGATCATAACTACTCGCTGTGTGAAAATGTTTTTCCTCATGGCGCCTTTGGTTCTTTCGCCAATCACTTTAAATCTGTGTCCTCTGGTTCTCAACCATTCCACCAATGGGAACAGTTTTTCTTTATCTACTTTTTCTAAACCCTTCATGATTTTGAACACTTCTATCAAATCTCCTCTTAACCTTCTCTGCTCTAAGGAGAACAACTCCAGCTTCTCCAGTCTATCCATGTAACTAAAATCCCTCATCCCTGGAACCATTCTAATAAATGTTTTCTGCACCCTCTCTAAGGGCTTCATATCTTTCCTAAAGTGCAGTGCTCAGAATTGGACACAATACTCCAGCTGTAGCCGAAACCAGTGTTTTATAAAGGTTCAACATAACTTCCTTGCTTTTGTACTCTGTGCCATTATTTATCAAGCCCAAGATCCCATATGCTTTTTTAACCACTTTCTCAACCTGTCCTGCCACCTTCAAAGATTTGTGCACATATACCCCCAGGTACTTCTGTTCCTGCACCCCCTTTAGAATTGTACCATGTAGTATATATTGCCTCTCCTCATTCTTCCTCTCAAAATGTATCACTTCGTATTAAATTTCATCTGCCATGTGTCAGCCCATTCCATCAGCCTGTCTATGTCCTCTTGAAGTCTATCGCTGTCCTCCTCACTGTTTGCCATACTTCCAAGTTTTGTGTCATCTGCAAATTTTGAAATTGTGCCCTGTACACTCTTGTCCAAGTCATTAATATATAAAAAAAAACAGCGGTCCTAGTACCAACCCCTGGGGAACACCACTGTATACCTTCCTCCAGTCCGAAAAACAACCGTTCACCACTATTCTCTGTTTCCTGTCACTTAGCCAATTTTGTATCCATGCTACTACTGCCCCTTTTATTCCATGGGCTTCAATTTTGCTGACAAGCCTATTATGTGGCACTGTTTCTGTATTTCTGTATATAAACTATTTGAATCCTTCATTTCCTACATTACAACAGTGACTACACTTGAAAACAGTACATTGGTTGTAAAGCGCATTAAGTCATCCTAAAGTCATGAAAGGCACTATACAAATGCAAGTCTTTCTGTTTTTGTTTAAGTTAGGCTGAAACCTGTAATCACTCTCAGATATCCATTTTTTTTTATATAGTATACAGTGTAAATCGTTCTTGGAGTTGCTCATTGTCAGGTATTGAATAAATGAGCATGATGGGCCAAATGGCCTCCTTCTATGATTCTACATACTATGACAACAGAGTTGGGAGACTTTAGAAACAAAACAGCCTAGTAGCGGTCAGAGCCTACAACTATATTGCGACAGTTGACAGCAAAAGTTACTGGGAAATGCTGACATTGCAATTTACAGTGGTAAAGGTTGACAAAACTATGACCAAAAATCATGACAAACAGGAAGTAAGGAAGTAAGGAACTGCACACCATATGCAAGGTTTTTAATTATATAGATAGATATTCTGAAATGAACAGGGGAGAGGCTTCATTTAGTTCTGAGTATTTGTGGCTCATGAAAGGTGTCACTGCCAACCTGAGAAGTCACTGCACTTCATGACAATGACATGAGATTACATCCATACTGAAGGACTAACGATTATGTTTATGACATCAGAGAGAGAAAGAGAGACAAATAGAAAAAGAGCAAGAGGGAGAACTAAAGAACAAGAGGCAAGCAGTTACAGTAATCATTACAGTAAGAAAGAGACACTTGTTTTTATTTTTGTGTTTAAGCAATGCCAGCATCCTGGAGGCTGGTTCCTCTTTTGTGGAGTCCACATATTAACTCGAGAATCAACTTGCTTAGCTCTCTGATATTGTGCAACCTGAGAATGTTATTGTGTAGTTGGCATAATACAGCCTACATGATGACTACCTGAGTCTTTGGAGGACACTCTTTGCCTCTGACTAGTTTTAAATATGCAGAGGTGGGTTGAGGTCCTAATTTCCAATTTCTATGCCGATGTGTCACTTCCTTCTCTCGCACATAGGATGGCTGGTGTCATCTGCCCTTACAGACGTGGCTCTGAAATGTTCCTCCCCACGTTCTGGGCTGTTGTTGGCTCCAAAGTATTTTTCGACTCATCGTTATTCGTCTTCTCTAAGTCTTCAGGGCTCTCTTCTTCCTGCTCCTCATTTGACAGCAGGGATGGCTTCAATGTCACCCTGCAGTCGAATCATCTATAACAAGTACTGATAGTGAAACAAATAATTTATGACTCTTGAAAGATCATCATCCATGTATCTGCTTTGTAAAAGCTACTACATTAATGTAAACCATGTCTCCAAGTCCTTGAATCTTGTCCTTAACAAAAGAACTTTTCTGGATCCAAATTCTCCATACTCTGGATCCAAATTCTTTATACTCACAACAATCTTAAAGGCCCCTCTCAAGTCTTCCCCTCCCGAGATACTTCTCTTCTCCAGAAAGTAAAAACCCAGGAGACAGTTCTTATGAAAGGTCATCGACTGGAAACATTAACTCTGCTTTTCTATCCACAGATGCTGCCTGACCTGCTGACTGTTTTCCAGTATTTTCTGTTTTTATTTCAGATTTCCAGCATCCACAGTATTTTCCTTTTGTTTTAGACATCAATTACTACATAATTTATGGGCTACAAATACTGAGAGCACAATGAGCATTACAGCAATGAGAACAAAAGCAATGTAAAGTGATAATCAATCAAATTGGCTTAAATCCCATGTATAGATTATAAGAGACATAATGGGCATGATTTTAGCATGGGGATGGGATCTCAGCGGAGGGGGTCAATGTCTACGTGAGAAACCTGGAAAAAAATTTCCTACCTTTTTGCACGCGATTGCGACTTAATTGAAGGCCCTTAATGTGGCTTCCGGGTTTGGCGTCCTCGCATTGCGCAGCGGGTGCACTGCACACCCGAATGACGTGCTGGGAGGTGGATTATGTAAAGGGAAATTGCAAGCATGGTTTTTGAGGGTGAAAGACGGAATTTAAAGAAATGGAGCAGCACAGGACCAAGCCAGCACCCCGGTTCAGTGACTCCTCACTTGAGTTGCTACTGGCCGGAGTGAGGTGGAGGAGGGACACGATGTACCCGGGGGATAGGAGGAAGCACCCTGTCTCTGCCACCAAGAAGGCCTGGCTTGAGGTGGCAGAGGAGGTGACCAGCAGGAGCACCGTCTCAAGGACTTGAATACAGTGCAGGAAGCACTTCAATGACCTAACCAGGTCAGGAAAAGTGAGTAAAGTTACTGATTCACCTACATTCTGTGGTGAACATCACCCCCCCCCCACCCCATACTCTGCCCTGTGAAACCTAGTCCATCACTTCACTCCTCACACCCACTTAATTCACATTGTCAACTTACCTTCACTTTCTGAGCACTTCCTTATTTCCCCATTTGTGAACCCACGACTCCCACTCATCCCAATCCTAATGCAATTTGATCAATGTGTCTGGTAGTCACCCACTAATGCATCTCTTTCATTGTCAGCCTCACACAAAGCAATTCATCCATCAGGTGACCACATCAGCCTCACTCACTCTCACGTCTGTACTTACGCCCCTTGTAGGAGAAGAGAGTGCAAAATGCAAGGGAGGGGAGTAGGACTGGAGGGGGGGCATTCACAAATTGTGGCCGTCACAGAGGCGGAGGAGGAGGCCGTGGAATTCAGCCGAACAGTGGAGTGCCTGGCCGTCGGGAATGCCGAAACTGGCACCCCGCAAACGTTTGGTGACAAAACTTTAATACAGTGATTAACCTGTTGCACACCTCAGGATGCTCATCTCAACATCACTTCTGCAATGATTATTAATATTGCTTATGTTCTCTTCCAGGGCCTTCAAGGAGTGAAGAAGTGTATGAGGGAGATTCCTTAGAGGAGTTCCCTGCCTCTGAGGGCGCACCGTCACATCTTAGTGAGCCATGCACCAGTGCAAATACACACACCTTGGTGGATCCTATTAGAGTGTTAGTTGGGTTGTCATCTGCTAAGTCACCACACACAAGTGAGCACCAGCAGACACTAGTGGCAGGGGCAGCTGTGGAGAGTCCGCGTCAGTGGGCGCACTCCTCTCCAAGCTCTGCTCAGCTGGGCACAGATGCTGAACCCCAGGGGCCATTGTTGGAAAGGAGAATGATCGAGGTACAGCAGCACCTTTGCGACGTACTGGAAGACGTGCCATGCTCAGTCTCCACATTAGCACAGAGGATGGAGGAGTCCACCTCCAGCATTAGTGGACTGGTAGTGCAGGTGCGTGTGGGAGTGTCTGCAATGGAGAGAACAGCAGCCTCAATAACGCTTCATGCACGGCTCATAAATGAGTCCATTCAGGCCCTGGCAATGGCCGTGTGGACTCAGGATGAACAACATTCTATTGCCTTAAACAGGCTGACAGAGACATTAAAAATGGCCTTTCAAAGCATCACACATGTCCTCCAAGCTGTTATCCAGCAGAGTGGTAGGAGTGACATGGCCCTGGCCCAGGAGAGGGATGATGGGAAAAGGGGACATGGAATTGGGGACTCCACTCAAAGTGCTCCCACGTCTCACCCGTTGCCACCCAGCTCAACCAGTACCCGCAATGCTGTCTCCTCTCCAGGTGGCCGAGTCTGTCCCTGCACAAGTGCAGGTGGAGCAGTCTTTGGAGGGGCCCTCATGGGCTCCAAAACCCAGAGGGCGTAGGCCGAAAGCATCTATGCAGTCAGGGCATGAACCTGAGCAACCTGCCACTACCTCTGCTGAACCAACAGGAGATGCACCACGTAGAAGCGGTAGGAAGAGAAAGTCTAAGGATTTGTAATCCCGAAGGGTATGCACAAGGGTCTCTGACAGAATGTCAAATTTTTCATTTATATTTAATTTTTGTTAAATGCACATTAAATGTTATGATTCTCACCACCACTGCCACGTCTTGCTCAATCTTCAGTCCCTTTCATGTGCTTCATCATGAACAGTGAGCCTTGATGCCACCCATTGGGTGCGTTTCCAGTGGGTGTATGTGTGGTTGTAGGAATGTTTTGTGCAGGGTGGGGGGGGGGGGGGCGGTGCTGGTGTTGGAGGTGCTCGTTCCAGGTGTTCTGAGAACTTGACTATCTTCGCTTTGCAGATCTCCTTATGAGAATCTATAATATGAGTGACTCCCTGGCATGACGAGCAGCCAGGTGAGCCACTGCTCTGCTGATGGGTTGCTCATCGTCCTCCTCCTCCTCCTCCTTCTCCTCAATGTTGATGGTAGATGCGGATGCTTCATGAGCGCATGGGACCTCAGCCACCGGTAACCCTCTCTGTTGAGCGATGTTGTGCAGGACGCAACAGACGGCTATTGTTCTACACACTCTTGCTGTGCATACTGAAGCGCTCCCCCATTTCGATCTAGGCGCCTGAAGCACATCTTGAGCAGTCCTATGGCTTATTCAATGACAGTCACATCACGACCAGATCTGTCATTGTACCGCTGCTGGGCCTCGCTGGTGGGGTTTCTCACAGGTGCCATGAGCCACGTCTGCAGGGGGTATTCCCTTGTCTCCAAGGAGCCAGCCCTTAAGTCTGTTTTGTGCATGGAAAAGGGGCCGGGATGTTGGATTTGCACAGAATGAAGGAATCTTGACAGCTGCCAGGGAATTTGGCACACACCTGCAGAAACCTTCCGGTGATCGCAACCCAGCTGCGCACTGATGGAATGATATGACTTATATGGAGGTGCTCGTATTGCTATGTAAGTGTAATCAATTGTGCCCTGTATCCATGTGAAGCCAGCCAGAGAGTGGAAACCCATTGCCCTCTCAGTCTGGCTGATATCGCCGATGGGAAAGTTGACGTAGTGGGATGCCCTGGCAAATAAGCCACCCGTCACCTGTTGTATGCACTTATGTGCAGACGACTGAGAGATCCCGGTGATGTCACCAATGGCATCCAGGAAGGGTCCAGACGTGAAGAAATTGAGGGCAATGGTGACATTAACTGTAATGGGCAATGTGTGGCCGCCAGGCCCAGCCGGGAGTAGCTCTGCATGAAGGAGCCTGCAGATGTCTGTGACCACCTGACGGCCCAATCTGAGCCTTCATACGCACTGCTCCTCAGAGAGGTCCAGAAAGCTCCGCCTCTGCCCTTAGACCCTCTCTCCTGCAACCTCGGCCCCTCCGTTGTTCCTCTCTCTGATCTTCTGCAGGTCCTTGTGACGCACCTCTGTCTTGTGGAGCTACAATTCTCAGAACTGCACGCCGTGCCTGCCGCAGATAGTGATGTGCCTCCTCCTCAGATGTACTGCTGAATAAATCCATTGCGTCCCCCATCATGATGGTGTCAGTTTGAGGGGATCCAAAATGTAGGTGAATATGTGTGAACACACGAATTCTGAATGTGAACAAAGAAATCTCAGTCTAAAGCAAAGAGCTCCCAGCCAAAGGTTTGTCTGAGAGAACTGACTGTGCTGCTGCAAAAACTCATCTTTTGTTCACGTGTCAATCATTGGTTTAGAGGTCCAAATGGCTGCCGGCTGCAACTTGCCTCTGTTTCCATGGTGTCTTTCAGAGACCATGGGAGACACGTTGAGGCAGAGTTAAAATCGTTTCCCTGCCTCAGTACATTAAAAATTAAGAGACTTAACAAGTTTAAGTCTCTTAATTGTCACTTTAACTATCGGCCTGCCGGCTTTAGTTGCCGGCGAGACTTTCGGCTTCCTGAAGCACGTGCAACCAGATGGGTCTGGGTCAAATCATTAACAAAATCACAAGTGTCGGCATTTCTGGAGATACCAGCACGTCTACAGAGGTAAAACAAATACCTGCAATTATACAGCACTTTTCACCTTCATAGAAACACTTCAAAGTGCTTCACATAATGAACTGCTTTTGAAGTGCAGTAACAGTCATATAGGTATGGTGGCTTGGAGCCGGGAATAATTTCTGCTCCTAAAATCATCTATTTTCACTGTCCCCTCCGTACCCAACCCATCCGAACTTGGGGGCTTAAATCATGCCCAATATGTTATAGATATAATCTAAATGTACTTATCGATACAAAGAAGGCTGTTGTTTTTGTTTCATCTTCTGCAAGAATTTTGAATATGATGGGTGTCCTCCTTTTAGTGACTAACTTTTTGTCAATTGACAGGCACAACTCTTACCCCAGCAGATCTGTTTTGCTCTAAGATCTGTTCTTGAGGTTTTGTAAATACTATGATTGAAATGTTGCATTTTGTTCAACAAAATCTTTTGGGGATGACTTTCCTCAGGGATTCTCCTGCTTGGTTGTCGTAATTTTGGATGAAGTTCGGCGGAAACTCCTTTTATGTTTTGTTGCGTTCGACATCTTCACTATTTTACCAGCAGGAAATATTGCAGTACATTAGTAAAGATAAGGACTTTATTCCTAATCATTGGAGGGACGAATTAGCATAACCTCAATTCCAGTCATTAAAGAGACGATTTAGCATAATCTGCCCTATTTTACTATTGGACAGCAAAATCCAGTAAACTAAAACACAGTGTGAGAAGGGGTTCAATACAGTTACTGAAATATTGAGGGTAAAGATTTGTAGAAAGTAAGGGCTTGCTTATGGGAGTGGACTTTTGCACAGAACCCAAAAAGAATAACTAAAGTAAAATGTGAATTAGCTTACCCTTGTGTTCTTAATTGATGGCACAGTTCTAATTTGAGCTTGCTGTTGCAGGGTGTGTGTGAGTCAGCAATGCACTACCCAGTAATTGATTTGTTGATTCTAGAAGTAATGTTGTTGGGATTGATTTTCCAAACATGGTGAAAAAACCATGAAAAAACATTCCTATTTGATCACTCTCAATCAGCCTTAGATTGCAGCAAGCAATGTGACTGCTAAACAGAATTGATCTCAACAGGCATGAAAGGGAATCATAGTGAAGGGTGATAGATGACATTAGTGGTGTAAAAAAATCCATTTAACATTGTAATGTAGTAATGTTTTGGGCAGGAGAAAACTATTGGTCCATTTAGTCTACCCTGCCAAACCTTCTATTAGTTTCCTTACTGTGATTGTCGAACTAATATCCCCATATCCCCTTTCTTAATAAGAATTCATCCTGTCCTTTTTTAAAACCTGCTCTGCTTTTCTGCTCCAGCATCTCCACTGATATATTAATTTCACAATTCTATCATCGCCTTACCAAAATATTGTTGAATATTTTTTCTATTTCCTTTTCAACTTTCAACTATGTCCCCAAGTCCTTGAATCTTGTGCTCAACAAAAAAACTTTTCTGGATCCAAATTCTCCATATCCTAGATCCAAATTCTTTATACCCATGCCAATCTTAAGGGCCCTATCAAGTCCCCCCCTCCCCCCGATATGTCTCTTCTCCATAAAGTAAAATCCCAGGAGAACATTTGTTCTTATAATTCAGCCTAAATTCAGCAATCAGCCTCATAGCCTCTCTGTGAACTCCCTCCAATAATCTATATATTTTCTGTAATTAAAAAGACCAAAACGAAACAAAGTCCACCACGTATGACCTCACCAAGGCCAGATACAACTTCAGCATCACTTCCTTAGACTTATAATTACATATTCCAATCAGTACTTTTAGGACTCCATTTTTAGTTGTGCAAAGCCATAATACTGCACTTGGGCAAACCCATCATCATATACCACTGGTTAGTTCATTATTCCAGATGACAAATAGGACACACTGGATCCATGGTGAGTCTGCCAAGTAGACAATATTATCTGTGAATTCAGGAGAGGTGCAACCTCCCATGGGTAAGGAATAATGTCTAACCCATTTCACTCAGCCTTCTTATTCAGTGTTAAATACCAACCTTACTGAAGCTGAATCCCTACCTACCTCCAGAAAACAATTGTGGTCAATCCTTGCTATTTATCAGACAAGCCCAACCATTCATAATTTACAAGTAGCAAATACCCCTGTCTCAAACATTTTACATAATCCTCAATGCAAAATGCATCGTTTATATAACACTCAACTCCCTGCAAAACTAATTATAAACAATTATAGCTTAACTGTACGGTTAAACACGCAAAGCAATAACACTGTTTGAAGCTTTCTGCATACGTCTTGGTCTATCACTGTCATCCTCCACACTAGCCCTCTGTCTGTGTTTCATCGCCAGTGTGTATGTGTGCATCTTTCTGACTGTTTCTACAGACTCAGTCTCTGTGTGGTCTCTCTCCCTCGCTGTCTCTATCTCTAGCTCGCTCACTCTTCATCTTTCTTCCCAGCACATGCTCTCTATCCATCTCTCCCTGTCTCTGTCTCTGTCTTTCTTGCACACCCACAGTAATAGCTGCCACCATTTCCAGTTGTCTTTATGGTCCTATCACGTAGTTCTTGCATCCTGTCCCTTTAACTTCTGGAGTGAGCTGAGAGTTGCCTCATACATGCTGATGAGGAATGTTCTTCCCTCACAAATTGTTAGAATGAGTACAGCATCAAATTGACAAAAAAAAACTAAATGACTATGAATTACAGGTTTAAGGTTAAAGGTTGCTGATACAAGCCTTACTTCAAGACTTGAGTACATTACAGCAGTGACTACACTTCAGAAGTACTTAGTTTGATGTGAGGTACTTTGGGATGTCCTGAGGTTTTGAAAGGCACTATATAAATGCAAGTCTTTCTTTCTTTTTACATAATCTAGGCTGACATCCCAATATTGTACTGTGTTGTATTGTTGGATATCCTGTTCTTTGATAGGAGATATTAAATTGAGACCTTGTCTGCTTCGTAAAGTTCACTACATATCTCTATTTTATATACACTGAACTATATATAATCATATACAATCTACAAATGTATAAAAGTGAGAACAAATGCAAGAAAGAAAAGAGCTCCTAACTTTTCTTCTTTTGCATTCCTTCTCTGCTGATTTAGCTATGTTCCATGTAAATTCCGGAGTGCAGGAGAGAAGCACAGGAGGTGACTGAGGAGCGGCTGAGTGAGGTAGGGTCGAAATCCGGAATTACTGGCTTTGAGTGTGAAGACAAGTTCAATAGCATTGTGAAAAAGGGATTGAAGAAATTATTAAGGTGGGAAGATAAGATTTTGTGAATGAAAAGGTAACAGTTTGCAAGGTTATTTGTGGGGCCATGGTATGGTATACAGGCTGTGGTACATCATATCTTGGTACTGTTTGTGGTGTCTGACTGTATGGTTGGGTGCATTCATTTCCACCAGCCTGCTATCATCTATTGTCCACTTACCCTCTTATAACAAGCCTGGTTATTATGAATCTGTGTGTGCTTACAAAGTATTTTGCATTATGTTTGATAGTCCACCACACTTAGGAACAGAACAAAATTGAGGATGAGGGTGAAATGGAAGTCTGCTATTTTCACCAGCTGTACCAGTTAAAATGGAAGAATGTATTCATCGACAGCACCAAGCTGTTGTAGCAGTAATAGCACAAGCAATCACTCCACCATCAGTGCAGAAGAACGAGGCTGTGAAAGGAGCTCAGGAAGCAGAAGAGTTGGAGATCCTGATGAAATGTTACAGCTATAAGTAGAAGTCTATCTCTACCACAGCATTGTTGGAATTTGGAAAAATTCAAATCAATTGCATGTTATAGATGGAGATGCAAACTAGTTTCTTTTGTTTCACAAAGGTCTTCTGTCTCAGTGAGGAAGATTTTACTCTGAGCATAGAACAGACTAATAGCAATTCCATGGATTTCTTTGACCAGAGTTTACTGGAGGATGTGTCCACAAAGCCTAATTTTCATAAATGAAATAAAACTGGTCCTTTGCATTAGAATCCCGCAAGCCATCATCTGGACTTGCACAAAAGTTCACTGGCAAACTATGCAACCCACTATCGAGCGGGGCCCAGCTCGCTACCTTCTGAGACTTCCTATAGTCACCACGATATATTCTAATACTGGAAAACTTTGGAATTCTCTTCAATGCAGCCTAAAGATGCATCCCAGTTCAATGACAAGCAGAGTTCCCACCCCCAACTAATGGATGGGTATAGAGGGATATGGGCCAAGTGCAGGCAATTGGGACTAGCTTAGTGGTATAAACTGGGCGACATGGACATGTTGGGCCGAAGGGCCTGTTTCCATGTTGTAAACTTCTATGATTCTATGATTCTATAATGTGGAGATGCCGGTGATGGACTGGGGTGGACAAATGTAAGGAGTCTTACAACACCAGGTTATAGTCCAACAGTTTTATTTGAAATCACAAGCTTTCGGAGGCTTCCTCCTTCATCAGGTGAGTGTGGGATTCCATAAAAGTACAGCATATATAGTCAGAGAACAATGCCTGGTGATTACAGATAATCTTTCCAACTGCCCGTTATCAAGGCAATCAAAGGACTTGAATGGTGTTCAGACAGGGAAACATTACATACAAGACTACCGAATACACAAATGGTCACAACACAAAGACAGAGCGAGAGAGAGAGAGAGACATACCCGAAAGGCAGAGAAAAAGATAGAATGACCAGTTGTATTAAAACAGATAACTTTTTTTCGCTGGTGGGGTTACATGTAGCGTGACATGAACCCAAGATCCCGGTTGAGGCCGTCCTCATGGGTGCGGAACTTGGCTATAAATTTCTGCTCGACGATTTTGCGTTGTCGTGTGTCTCGAAGGCCGCCTTGGAGAACGTTTACCCGAAGATCGGAGGCTGAATGTCCTTGACTGCTGAAGTGTTCCCCGACTGGGAGGGAACCCTCCTGTCTGGTGATTGTTGTGCGGTGTCCGTTCATCCGTTGTCGCAGTGTCTGCATGGTCTCGCTGATGTACCATGCTCCGGACCATGCAGACACTGCGACAACAGATGAACGGACACCGCGCAACAATCGCCAGATGGAGGGTTCCCTCCCAGTCGGGGAACACTTCAGCAGTCAAGGACATTCAGCCTCCGATCTTCGGGTAAACGTTCTCCAAGGCAGCCTTCGAGACACACGACAACGCAAAATCGTAAGCAGAAATTTATAGCCAAGTTCCGTACCCATGAGGACGATCTCAACCGGGATCTTGGGTTCATGTCACGCTACATGTAACCCCACCAACGAAAAAAAGTTATCTGTTTTTAATACAACTGGTCATTCTATCTCTTTCTCTGCCTTTCGGGTGTGTGTCTCTCTCTCTCTCTCTCTCTCTGTCTTTGTGTTGTGACCGTTTGTGTATTCGGTAGTCTTGTATGTAATGTTTCCCTGTCTGAACACCATTCGAGTCCTTTGATTGCTTTGATAACGGGCAGTTGGAAAGATTATCTGTAATCACCAGGCACTGTTCTCTGACTATATATGCTGTACTTTTATGGAATCCCACACTCACCTGACGAAGGAGGAAGCCTCCGGAAGCTTGTGATTTCAAATAAAACTGTTGGACTATAACCTGGTGTTGTAAGACTCCTTACATTAGACTTATAAGTCACATCACTAGTTATATATCCCAACATTTTATTTGCTTTCCTCACCACCTGTGAACTCTGAATCGATGGTTTTAATAACCTTTCTGGCAAAACCTCCAGATCTCTTTCCTGCTCTACCCCAAACATATTTAATATGTAAAGCACATTCTTACTTCTTCTACCTACACTCATGACTTTACACTTTGCCACCTCTCTGCCCATTGAACTGTCCAGATCCCTTTGGATTATTACAAGTTGGTTGCCGCATATTTTTTTCGGTCAAACGCCTTAGTACAGGACCTGGTGGTATTCTCTGGTCATCATCAACTGTTAACCTAGAGTAAAAAATTATTCATTGTAATGATTACTTATTCATCGCTAATGACTAGTACAGATTTGTCTTTTCATAGTTTTATATTTCTTACAGGAGGAGCAGGCAATGGCTCAACATGTGATAGCGTTGACTCATGGGATCCAAGTTGGTGCTGCAAAGATGCAAGGATCACGTGCCCGAGTCTCCTCCTTGTGGTCAGCATGAAAATGTCTGAATTGGCCGTTTCTCAAAAACTACCCTGAGCTGCATTGATGCCCCTGATGGAAACTGATGATAAGTGGATGATAAGGTTTGGGAAATCATTTGATGTCTGGCCTTAGAGATCTCGCTGTGCTAGTCAATTGACACAGTAGCATCTAAAGCCTCCTGTGTTTCCTGACTAAATAACTACATAGAAATGAGAGGCTTAAGTTAGTAGGAGAGGGAGACCACAGAAAAAAGAAAAAGAACATTTAAAAATTCATTAACCAAGCAAGGTATGTTCTTTAGCTATGATAAATACAGATATTATTCTCTATAACACAAGTAGGGTATGTTTCCCTTTGTAATATATACAGAATATACTTGTACTCTAATATACACTGGGGAGGCTATTCAACTATTATATTAACAATTGATGCTGTTTTATTAAATTAGGAAGCCTGGTGAAAGCCCAAGATCCATGATGCTGACACAACCAAGGTTGAAAAGTATAGTTGAGAAGTTGAGGTAAGTCAGGACGTGGGGGTACAATGTTACCGAGATTGGGGTTTAAAAGCTTAGGGGGTAGGGAAGACTGAGTGAGTATTAATGTAAAGTGCAATGTAGAGTGAAATAAACATATCACTTCAGTTAAAATCAAAATAATTAATCCCAGGAAGCTGTGTACTTGATACCTGGCACTAGCAAAGCAAATATAACAAAAATGAAACAAACACAGTCTCCATCACTGAACTATACATATTATAGAATAATATGGGCTCGGGCGTGGACCTAGTGTGCAACATTTCTCAGGGTTAAGATTGCATTGGCAAACTATTTAAGCTTTGCTCTCACAATTTCTGAAATCTTCCCAGCCACTTTATGTGTTAATGCTTCATAACCCATCCCAGCCTCTGTCTTACCTTGCATATAGCACACTCCAACAAAGACATTACCCTGTGTATAACAAACTTAACTGCATTAACCTTTTTACATCATACCCAAGACAGCAACAAGTTTGACTTGAGGCTTCTAGCTGCATCATGAGAGAAGCAGTGCTTCCCTTCGGTGATATTTCATGTGCATGCTGTTACAATGGCAATATTGAGCTGCAGAGACATGTCCTCCTTCATACTCCCGGAACTCTTGGAAAGTTCCATTTTCTCACCTGATGTTTATGGGTTGTGTGTCTTTTTTACATGAGGCCACAGAAATACAATAGTTGAAACTGGTGATCCCCGTTAACCCACAAGTGTAATGGGTCTCGTGCACTGGATATTACTAGCTAGGTGATGCCCCCTTTCTCTTCATGGAGAATTGACATACACTGCCTGTTCTGTTTGACACGCCAAATAATGTCCCAATGTTAAATTGATTCCAACTTATTATTAATGGGCTATTAATGAAATACCAGGGCATGTGTCTTCTCTCTCTTACACAAGTTGTAGACTTGAGCACACCCCTGACTGAGAGGTCTCCCCTCCTAAGCATTATATGAAAAGAGATTGTCATCAAATTCTAGTTCACACTTGAGTTGTCGCATAACGCCTAAGGCTATGCTGCCAAATGTCAGATGACACCAGATCTTTAATTATAGCCAGCAGTGGAAATATTCAATTATTGTAGATCAGCAATATGTTAATTACGGTTGAAGTCACTGTCTTAATGACTTATCTTCACAATATATTTTATGACTGTTGTTTTTAAAATTAATGTCCTCTTGAAGTTATACGAGGGAGGTTTCACAATAATAGTCTATTCTTTAGTTATATAATGCAGCAGTTAAAATCAAGCACTCAACATTGGTAATGGTGATGGGATGCTTGTGGTGTGTCAAAATTAGAAACTGGCTTGAACACAGGTAATTAATAAGAGGAATTTTCCGCACCTTATTTGCATCAGTCATTTCCAGTTTAAAAATACTGTATCTTGGGGAATAAACAAGCCTGATGCTTTTGGTAGTGTGTAAATGCTGACAATGAGTGTGTGCATCACTGACCCATAATGAAAACTTTTTCTACATGTTTGGATCCTTCTGAGTAAGGATTAGAACTGCAGCATATGTTTTTCAGCCTAATTGAGTGGGCAAAAATACAAATGTGCCCTCAGAGCATTCTGTATTCATTAAAATAAGTGATGATAAATAGTGACTGACTCTGTAGAGCAGATCCAACGCTTAATGATGGAGTTATCCAAAAAATGAGCAAATTTGATGCTGTGCAACAGAGTGATCCCTTGATGTGTGATTGACTTTATGATAGAGCAAACCCATTCTCAGTGCTACAAGCTGATATAATGGAGAAGATCTAGTGCTGTATGACCATAAGACCTACTGCACAATGCTTCTTACTACCTGGTGGCCTATTTGTGTATTAAATATTTGCAAACTGAGATGTTATTTGGAGACTGAGGATTGGATGATGTACAGAATCATTGTTATGAATTCGGCTCTGCCGCAGGTATCTACTTGGGTTCAGTGGTGACAGTCACACCCTTAAGCTTGGTCACCTCTCCTAACATCTCCTTATGTGGCTTGGTGTCAAATTTTCTTTCTTGACTCTGCTGTGAAGCGCCTCGGAGTGTTTTACTACATTAAAGATGCTAAATAAATGCAAGTTGTTGTTGTTGTTGTCGTCATCGTCGTCTGGTTGCATTCTCCTTTAAGGGAAGTTGGCTCCCACTGCCTTATCTGCTAGCGTGTTAATGGAAACTATGTAACTATGAAATTCTCTTGTGATCTGAAGCAGATCTCCGTGCCTTAAGCACATGTACTCCTTTAATCTCTTCAAAGATGAAGCAAATCAACATTAAGCCCGGTGTCGTTTGGTTTGGTTTGTAAGATGCTTTATTCCACACTAAGTAAAATATATAGAACTCTGAGTATGATGAAAATCACTTGGCACATTTGGTTCAACTTCTGTTCATGTACCATTACAAAAATAAATAACATATGCATCCTAGCCCACTCTTTTCTTAACGTAAAAACACAAACTCTCCTTAACAGGGCAGAGGTTCCACACCAAAGTGCGAGATGTCTCCTGAATGACCAGACATTGTTAATGATTTGGATCATTATTTAAGATCTATGCAAAATAACTGCCCATTCCCCATTTCAATCATCTGTTGTCTGCTTATGAATGACCAATCCAGAATGGGACTGTCTGGAGAAAGTACTCACTTTCAGGCAAACTTCTGCCCAAAACAAGTAATGAAATCACTTTTATGTCCAAGTCTTTTTTCAAGGAAAAATGGTCACAGAATCCCGATCCATGACACATCTCCCATGTGGGTAGGTCCCTTTTGAGTGAGCCCTATGGCTTCCTCAGAAGACTGTGTGCTCCTCACTAGATGTGCCACCATGTCTGCCGATCCTCCAATTCCAATGCTCTGGAAACCCACGTGCAGTGTGGAAACCTGACAGACTGATGTCCAAAACTTCAATTCTAAAGAACTGATGGTGTGCTAAGTTCTGTAGATGGATTGCACTGAAGAGTTCTGGATTTTTTTTTATTGTTTGCCTTCCCTGTTGTACAAGTTGATCCCTGGGTGTTTGTATTTTGCATTGTAATGTTTGTAAACTGCCAGTTGAATAAAAAAGTTTAATTTGAAAAGAAAACCAAGATAGCTCTGTATCTAATCAGTGATCGATGACAACATTCGCTGTGTAAGGAGCATGTGTGAAAACTGCAGCGATCTCAGATCAAACTGTGATACTTATACCAGTATTTTCAGAAAAGGTATAGAGTTCATCAATCAGCAGATGAAAATGCTAGATAAAATACAGAATCTTTCAAAGCTATTATGGTTCTTGTAGATATTACTAGAGCAAAACAATAATAAGTTAAATTATAAATCCATGACTTAAAATGGAAGAGTTAATCTTGTTCCTTTACTATTTTTTTAACATAATTTATATGTCTGATGATGTGTTCACTGAAGCAGGGGATGGCGAATGGAACATCTTTTCACTTTTTCAGCAGCAGGTATTCCCAGGTCAGGTATAATGCAGGCTAATTGCAGATTTAAGTTTCTTTCATGCTGCCCCAATAATGTGCAATGACCCCAATCTCAGAGGAGCATCCCCTACTGCACTAGTGTGACTTTCCATTTCCCACAATTAGCCTTACGACCTTTCTGTATCAGACTGCCAACTTTCTGACTATTTTTGCCAAATTGTGGGCAGTTCTGTGTTATGGATTTATACACACTGGGAAATGGACTGAGATTTAGGATTTTAATGGGATGAGAACAGATCTGGCCTGGGTAAATTGGAATCAAAGATTGGCAGGCAAAACTGTAATTGAACAGTGGGTGGCCTTTAAAGAGGAGATGGTTCGGGTACAGTTTAGACACATTCCCATGAGGCAGAAAGGTAGGACAATTAAAGCCAGAGCTCCCTGGATGACAAAAGAGAAAGTGAGTAAGATGAAACGGAAAAAAGGGGTGTATGATAGATGTCAGGTTGATAACACAAGTGAGAACCAGGCTGAATATAGAAAGTTCAGAGGGGAAATGAAAAAGGAAATAAGAGGGGCAAAGAGAGAGTATGAGAATAGACTAGCGGCCAACATGAAAGGGAATCCAAAAGTCTTCTACAGGCATGTAAGCAGTAACACATAGTAAAAGGAGGGGTTGGGCCAATTAGGGACCATAAAGGAGATCTACTTATGGAGGCAGAGGGCAAGGCTGAGGTACTAAATGAGTATTTTGCATCTGTCTTTACCAAGGAAGAAGATGCTGCCAGAGTCTCAGTAAAGGAAGATATAATTGAGATACTAGACGGGCTAAAAATTGAGAAAGAAGAGGTACTAGAAAGGGTAGCTGTACTTAAAGTAGATAAGTCACCAGGTCCGGATGGGATGTATCCTAGATTGCTGAGGGAAGTAAGGATGGAAATTGCGGAGGTACTGGCCATAATCTTCCAAACATCCGTAAATACAGGAGTGGTGCCAGAGGACTGGAGAATTGCAAATGTTACACCCTTGTTCAAAAAAAGGTGTAAGGATAAACCCAGCAACTATAGGCCAGTCAGTTTAACCTCAGTGGTGGGGAAACTTTTAGAAACGATAATCCGGGACAGAATTAACAGTCACTTGGACGAGTGTGGATTGATTAGGGAAAGCCAGCGTGGATTTGTTAAAGGCAAATCGTGCTTAACTAACCTGATAGAGTGTTTTGATGAGGTAACAGAGAGGGTAGATGAGGGCAATGCAGTTGATGTGGTGTATATGGACTTTCAAAAGGCGTTTGATAAAGTGCCGCATGATAGGCTTATCATCAAGATTGTGGCCCATGGAATAAAGGTGGCAGTAGAAATATGGATACAGAATCGGCTAAATGACAGGAAACAGAGAGTAGTGGTGAATGGTTGTTTTTTGGATTGGAGGGAGGTCTACAGTGGTGTTCTCCAGGGGTCAGTGCTGGGACCACTGCTTTTCTTAATATATATTAATGACTTGGACTTGGGTGTACAGGGTACAATTTCAAAATTTGCAGATGACACAAAACTTGGAAGGGTAGTAAACAGTGAGGAGGATAGTGATAGACTTCAAGAGGATATAGTCAGGCTGGTGGCATGGGCGGACACAGGACAGATAACATTTAACGCAGAAAAATGCGAAGTGATACATTTCGGTAGGAAGAACGAGGAGAGGCAATATAAACTAAAGGGCACAACTCTAAAAGGGGTACAGCAACAGAGAGATCTGGGGGTATACGTGCACAAATTGTTGAAGGTGGCAGGGCAGGTTCAGAAAGCGGTTAAAAAAGCATACGGGATATTTATAAATAGAGGCATAGAGTACAAAAGTATGGAAGTCATGATGAACTTTTATAAAACACTGGTTCGGCCACAACTGGAGTATTGTGTCCTGTTCTGGGCACTGCACTTTAGGAACGATGTGAAGGGCTTAGAGAGGGTGCAGAAGAGATTTACTAGAATTATTCCAGGTATGAGGGACTTAAGTTACGTGGATAGACTGGAGAAGCTGGGATTGTTCTCCTTGGAACAGAGAAGGTTGCAAGGAGATTTGATAGAGGTATTCAAAATCATGACGGGTCTAGACAGAGTAGATAGAGAGAAACTGTTCCCATTGGCGGAAGGGTCAAGAATCAGAGGGCATAGATTTAAGGTGATTTGCAAAAGAACCAAAGGTGACATGAGGAAAAACTTTTTTACACAGTGAGTGGTTAGGATCTGGAATGCACTGCCCGAGGGGGTGGTGGAGGTTGATTCAATCATGGCCTTCAAAAGGGAACTGGATAAGTACTTGAACAGAAAAAAATTGCAGGGCCACGGGGATAGGGCGGAGGAGACTAGATGGATTGCTCTTGCATAGTCCCAGCGCGGATTCGATGGGCCGAATGGCCTCCTTCCGTGCTGTAATGTTTCTATGATTCTGTGATTGACACAAGTTCATTTAAAGTGATACCCTTGCAACCAATAGATAGAGTAGAGTTTCATCTATATGAAGGTCAATGTGCTAACCCAGAGCAACTCCAAATATAATTTTAATAAAATTATACATTTTATACAATTATGCATTTATATTTTAATAAAATTATATATTTTAGTTCTCCTTACAACATGCAGGCACTTCCAATTCCAGTGCTCGGTGGTTCAGAGCACTAAAGGACCAGCAGCCCAAATCGAGAGATAAAAGAATACAATTCACTTGATAACTATCTGGACAACACTGTCGTGGACAGAATGAGAAACCTTGTATCATCTAGGTGATTGTAGCTTCATTGGGATGCACAAACCTCAGGGTAACCATAGCATCACTGGCAAATGTTCACCACTTACATAAACGATTTGGACTCGGGAATCAGAAGCACACTTTCAAAATTTGCAGACAGCACCAAATTGGGGGGTATAGTTAATTCCGAGGAGGACTATGACAAAATACAGGAAGACGTTAATAAACTTGCAGAATGGGTGCGTAATTGGCAAATGAATTTCAATATAGATAAGTGTGAGGTATTGCGTTTTGTTAGGAAGAATAAGGAGGCCACCTACTGCTTGGATAATAATAAGAGTCTAAATGGAGTAGAGGAGCAGAGAGATCTGGGAGTACAGATACACAAATCACCAAAAGTAGCGTTGTAGGTTAATAAGGCCATAAAAAAAGCAAACCAAGCACTGGGGTTCATTTCTAGAGGAATAGAATTGAAAAGCAGTGAAGTTATGTTAAACTTGTATGAAACCTTGGTTAGACCTCACTTGGAATACTATGAACAGTTCAGGTCTCCATGTTATAAAATGGGTATAGAGGCACTGGAGAAGGTGCAAAATAGATTTACTAGGATGATACCAGAACTGAGAGGTTATACCTATCGGGAAAGATTAAGCAGGCTGGTGCTCTTTTCTCTAGAAAAGAGAAGACTGAGCGGTGACCTGGTAGAGGTCTTTAAGATTATGAAAGGATTTTATAGGGTAGACGTAGAGATGATATTTCCACTTGGGGGGGAGACCAGAACTAGGGGCCGTATATATAAGTCGCTAATAAATCCAATAGTGAATTAGGAGAAACTTCTTTACTCAGAGAGTGGTTAGAATGTGGAACTCGCTACCACACGGAGTAGTTGAGGCGACTAGCATAGATTTAAGGGGAAGCTAGATAAACACATAAGGGAGAAAGGAATGGAAGGATAGGCTGATAGGGTTAGATGAAGTAGAGAGGGAGGAGGCTTGTGTGGATCATAAACACCGGCATGGACCTGTTGGGCCGAATGGCCTATTTCTCTGCTGTACATTCTATGTAATTCTATGTAAACCATATTGCAGTTCAGATCATTTTATGGAGCTACATCTTCAAGATTGCAATGCCAACAATTGATAATCACACACAGTTGTAGGCTTCCCATTGACTGGCCTGAAAATAATGCAAGTTGGTATTTACATCAGGCAAAGAATCCGACATTTGGGGTAGAGTGTTTGGGATGTTCCCTAATGACAAGTGGCCAGATGTCCTGGTTTAGCAAAGTTTTCACCTAGTACACACAACTGTTTCAGGGGAGCAAAGAAAGATTTTATGAACAGGATAAAACAGAGTGAGGGAGAGTTTTAGTGTGTATGAGAGAGAGAGATAATATGAGAGATATTGTGAGGTAGTCCGAAAGCAGGAGAGATTGTCTAAGGGTGAGACTGATTATTGAATAAAAGAGTTTGATAGAGAGTGTGTGTGTGAGAGGGAGAGATGGATATACATTGGGAAAGAGCAATTTTTGAGAGAAAAAGATGGAGAGATTGTGTTTGTGAGAGAGATTTTTGAAGTTGAAAGACTGTGTGTAAGACAGAAAAAGATTGACTAGGAGTACCTATTAATAGGTTACAGATAAGACATTGGTCACATTATAAGGGTACACTTATGAGTTAGTACAGTGACTGCCAGTCCATTACTACTTCATTACCTAATGTTGATTCTTCACTATCGCCAGCTGCAAAGACAGGCCCCATTCTGCTGACAACATATTGCAACTGGAACAGGATGACTATAATAACAGTGCAGCAACACCAAACCTGTTCTGTTACACTGAGCAAGCTTCAGTGAAAATAAATAATTGTCGTTCTCACTGGCATAGCTTTATCAAACCTTGGCACTTGGTACTAGCAGGCTCTCGACCACCCTGCAACTGTGTTTCCTGCTAAGATGATTTGGATAAGGAGCGATCAAAAGAGCAAAGAGCATGGAAACAGTGTTGGGCTGCTATCAGATAATGCACTGTAGAGCAAAGAACACATTGTGTGAGTTGGGGGTCAACTGGGATATTCAATAAGAGTGTAATTTAAAAAGATCTGAGAATGCTTTGAACGATTAGTGAAACTGGGTGGTTTATAGATATCACCTAAAAACTAAAATTACGTTATAGATGTTTATTGACCCAAGATATCCATTATTTATAAGCTAGATTATAGGATCAATAAATGAAGATCATTTAATTTTGCTCCTCCATCTTGCCTGGCAACTATATTTTTCCTAACATGAATGTAAAACCTAAGGAGCTGCTCTGTTAAAACATTTAGAAGAGACCTCAATTTAATGGGTGGTGGGGTGGGCAGGGATTGGACCGGTTTCTATGAACTGACAGACGCAAAAGCAAAGAAGAGAGGTCAGATACAAGAGCCAAAATAGTGTAATGAAAACTGGGAAATGACTGGTGGTTTCGTGGTTTTTCCTGATCTCTTATGGAGCAGGTGTTTGATCTGAGAGTAGTAGGGGAGGGAACGTAGGTGATCTTGTGGCAGTGGGCATCCCTTTGATCCTCAGAAGACAGCTCAAAATGGTAGTGCTTCTCAACCAGCTAGTGGTTCATCTCGGTTAATGACAGCAGAACATTTTCATTTACACGGAGGAGCTAGGGTAACAGGCACCGCCATTTTGAATTATATTTAGCAAAGTTAACAATTTGTACATCAGCTTCCAGGTTGCCCAAAGAAGTGTTTGATCTTCAAAAACTGAATGCTGATGAATATTGAATTTCACCCACCCTTTTTGCCGGTGTAAGTTTTATGGAGATGAACACCTCACATCAGGTTTATTTGACTGAATCCAATCTCCCCCAACATGTATTTTCTTTGTAACACACAACTGTTTTCATAGATTTTTTTGATTTTCCTATGAGGTGAAATGGCTAATGGGTTGATAACATGGGTTGCCTCGGTTTGTCGGAGGACAGACCTATTTTGAATTCATTCTGCAATCGTGGGCTACGATGTTACCTCAGAAGCTCTGGAAAATTAAACCAGAATGGAAGGTGGCGGGGATGATAAATGCGGGAGTGAGAATGAGAGAGGGAGAAGAGAAACAGAATGGGGACAAGCCGAGGAAAAAGATAGAGCAGCTGGGAAGGATTTGGATTAACTGTCATTCAGCAGTATCAATGAGAGGGAATTGGGACATGTACAATAGCATTACAAAATAGTTCCAACAACAGTCTGCAGGGTCCATCTATGCAATAGAGCAAAGGCTGCACAACAAAATCTGTGTCATCTGAAATGAATCAGCACGTGGCTCAGCACACCAAAAAATATGCAGTCCACAGGGACAGGTAATTAACAATACACAATTAAACTGCATTAACTGCATTTAGCAGTGTTCCCTTTAAAGACATCATCAGTATTGACTAATTAAAGTTTTATACAAATAGCTACAGATTCCTTTTCTCTATTAAGGCACTTTTTGAAAACAGTTAAATAATGCGCAGAACATCATTAATCATAAGCGACATTAATCTGGAGAAGTAAATAATTTGGGCACAGTCAAGGCTTTTAATTATCAGCAATCAGTTCATATTATATACAATCAATTCCGCCTTGCAGACTCAGCTTAGGCTTCAGCCACCTTTCATTTCCTCAGGAGCAGTCATTAATTAAATGCAAATAATCACCATCCTGTTTACCATTTTTTGGATAAGGAACCAAGCTAAGAAACCAAGCCAAAATCAACAGCGTAAAACAGGGAGGAACGTGTTCCAATCAAGAAGGAATTAAAGGGGAATTATATTGTGCTTTCAATGTTAAAGATGTCCCAAGGTGCTTCATAGATAAGCCGAGGGAAAGCAAACGCCAAGAAAGGAAGGGAGGACAGGAGAGGTGTCCAAAGGCTTGGTCACAGAGATGAATTTTGAGGAGAGTTTTAAATAAGGAGAGGAAAGGTGGAGAGGCAGAGAGGTTTAGGAAGAGAATTCCAGAGAGCGGTATGCAGGCAGCTAAACTGTGCATGCGCCACACAGTTTCAGCTGGTGTGAAGAGCAGCCCACAAGGTAAGTTTTAATTCTCTGGGGCCAGGAGTGCTCCTCCGGGTTCAACAAAAACAACCAGGGCCACTTCTACACCGAGTTCTCCCCCTCCTAAGAATGGAACTCCCCCAGACCTACCTTCTACATGGCCCCGGAGGCCAGCCGGGTCGCCCGATATTGTGGCAGCTCACAGCCTCAGGTTGCCCTAGGAAGCTCATTATCCACCTGCAGCTTTATGCTGATGAGTGCCTGGCCCTCAAAATGGACTGACCAAACTTACTGTTGAGACAATCAGGCAGCCGGCCAAAACCTACCCACAGTCAAAATCTACCTCAGAACATTTTGGGAATGGGAAAAATACATTTGACCCAACAACCCCATTCCTTTTTGGGTAATTTTGCTTCGTTAATTACAAGCTTGGTTAACGTATGCCTTCCAACGACAATTTCCCTGCTCAACCCTCTCCTCTAGCTGTGGTCTTGATCGCTATGGCTCAACTTGCATCAAAATAGCCGCCTTGCTACAATTGTACAAGGCATTGGAGAGACCTCACCTGGAGTACTGCGTACAGTTTTAGTTCCCTTATCTAAGGAAGGATATACTTGCCTTGGAGGCGTGCAATGAAGGTTCACTAGATTAATTTCTGGGATGAGAGTGTTGTCCTATGAAGAGAGGTTGAGTAGAATGGGTCTATACTCTCTGGATTTTAGAAGAATGAGAGGTGATCTCATTGAAACATATAAGATTATGAGGGTGCTTGACAGGGTAGATGCTGAGAGATTGTTTCCCCTGGCTAGAGAGTCTAGAACTAGGGGGCATAGTCGCAGGATAAGTAGTCAGCCATTCAAGACTGAGATGAGGAGGAATTTCTTCATGCAGAGGGCTGTGGATGCTGAGTCATTGAATATATTCAAGGCTGAGATGGATAGATTTTTGGACTCTAGGGGATTCAAGGGA
Source organism: Heptranchias perlo (assembly GCF_035084215.1). Taxonomy (NCBI): domain Eukaryota; kingdom Metazoa; phylum Chordata; class Chondrichthyes; order Hexanchiformes; family Hexanchidae; genus Heptranchias; species Heptranchias perlo. The sequence goes on from NC_090338.1 coordinate 23,132,839, forward strand.
TATGGGGATCGGGCGGGAAAGTAGAGTTGAAGTTGAAGATCAGCCATGATCTGATTGAATGGCGGAGCAGGCTCGAGGGGCCATATGGCCTACTCCTGCTCCTATTTCTTATGTTCCTATCTTAATTTTCAAAGTGTCATTGTTTTACAAAGCCTTGAATTGCAAAATCGTGGTTTTATTATTGCTCTATCATTGTATCAGAGGTCACGTTGATGGGCGAGCATATGCTTGGTTCTCACTGGTACAGTATGGTCTACATTATCTGAACTCATGGTAACAATTTCAGCAAGTGAGATTGAAGGTAAAATCTTTCATTTTTATGTAATGTAAGGAGTTGTAAAATATCTCAGTACATTCCTCACAGTGAGAGTTTGTACAGAAATTCTTCAGTACTTATCAGCAGGCTGAACTGTTTCATTTAAATGACAACTTTTAATTCGGCATCTTCACCTGATGGCCCATGTAATAGAAGGCCATTCTTCAAAGAAATCACTGTGCATTGTTCATATATAACAAAGCCTCTCTTTCCTGTTAGCTTTCTGAAGGGCTACTTACTTTTGTAAAATTCATGACCTTCAGGATCCATATTGTCAGAGCGAGATTCACCAGCAGCAGAATCATCAAAAGGAGGACAAAAAAATAAAGGCACCGCTTTCGCCAGCCGTAAATACCGAATTTGTAGACATATTGGTTTTCTGAGGTCTGGATGTTGTTTCGTTGAGTCAAATACTGTTCCTGTGTCATCTGCGTAACAAAAAAGATGATCATTAACTGAAAGGAAATCAGATGTTTTTCGTGGCTCCTTTTAACCCATATTCAATGGACAACTTAAGACTTTCCCTGGTGATTACATTTATTTTGTACTTTCTCGAACATGTTTTCAGGTTGAGGGGTGATCTAATCAAACTGTTTAAAATGATAAAGGAACTCGTTAGGGTGGATACAGAGAAACTATTTCCAGTTTTGTGAGAATCCAGAACAAAGGGGCATAATCTTAAAATTAGAGCGAGGTTATTTAGGAGTGAAATGAGAAAGCACTTTCTCACTCAAAGAGTGGTGGAAATCTGGAACTCTTTCCTGAAAAGGCTGTGGATGCTGGGTCAATTGAAATTTCCAAGACTAAGATCGACAGCGTTTTGTTAGGTAAGGGTTTCAAAGAATATGGAACAATGCCGGGTAAATGGCGTTGAGGTATAGATCAGCCATGATCTAATTGCTCATTTTCATATTTCTTTCTCTTGTGTCCTCTGAAAAGCAAAACACCAAGAAAAATGTAGACACTGAAAATGTTATGCTATTTTACTAAATAGCAGAGAAATATGAGTTTCTCTCCCTAACCAAAATGCCAATTCATAATATGATTAGGCAGAGTCAGCATGGTTTTATGAAAGGGAAATCGTGTTTGACAAATCTATTAGCATAACTAGTATGGGAGGTTAGGGAGGAAATTGCGGGTCCCCTAGCAGAGATATTTGAATCATCGACAGCTACAGGTGAGGTGCCTGAAGATTGGAGGGTAGCAAATGTTGTGCCTTTGTTTAAGAAGGGCGGCAGGGAAAAGCCTGGGAACTACAGACCGGTGAGCCTGACATCTGTAGTGGGTAAGTTGTTAGAGGGTATTCTGAGAGACAGGATCTACAGGCATTTGGAGAGGCAGGGACTGATTAAGAACAAAAGAACATAAGAGATTTTTGTACACTAAGGGAATCAAGGGATATGGGGATTGGGTGGGAAAGTGGAGTTGAGGTAGAAGCTCAGCCATGATCTTATTGAATGGTGGAGCAGGCTCGAGGGGCCGTATGGCCTACTCCAGCTCTTATTTCTTTTGTTCTTATGAGGCTCATGGATAGAAAAGTGCTGTTTTCCTTCATGTCACTACGGAGATCTACCTGATCACTTTCAAACTCTCTGAAACTGGCTTTCTCAAACAACTGCAATTATTTGTTACATTTCCAAAATCTCCTCCTTAACTCTTCCATTGGCCTGTTTAAAAGAAAGCTGTTCTTGGTTATACAACCCTTCATAACCACTATCTCTGTGCTCTACAGAATGCACATAAATCCTGTTAAAGTACAAAAAAGCCAGCTTGTCCCTGTAGTCTAGACATAGCTGAGAGAGATTTTGAATTTTAGGGGTAAAAATTCCAATGCATTTCTCCTTAGCACATGCTAGGAGTTTATCAAAAAACTGCACACTCCCAGACTGCTATTTTACACCCATTAAAACTAATGGGCAGAAACTTGTGGGCTGAAAGTGGGCAATTGTGGGATATGTGTTCTTGCACACCATGAAGTATCAGAACTCTTGATCCTTAATACCATATTGGCAGGAAAGGAAATTTGTTTGCAAGCTCATGCTGCGATATGAAGACACTATTTTAGTACCTGACCAAGCTCACATTGCAACTGAATTTTGATTATCACTTGCCAGGTTCTGGCTTGAGCAATTCATACCGATGAGGTGAGAGTGCTCTGTAAAGAGGATATGAATGATTCTCAAAGAATTATAGCACAATAAGTAATCTCAAGGTTCATTGTCATAAACAAACTATTCTGAGATTAAAGTAGTTATTCACTGAGAGCAAATTATGGTATTGGTATATATCTGATGGTGAGTTTTTCTTGCAAATTAATATTACTTATCTTCAAGTAATCTTACTTATTCTCCTCAAGAGAATTCCAATTGGTTTGTAAGGCACGGCCTTCTAATTCTAAAACTCGTATACTTACACCAGTATACTTACAATACAGCCACCATCAATTACCACTCAGGTCAAACTCCCTCTCTCACCCTCCTTCAACAGAAACTCACTTTCCAGCCTTCCAAAGCTCAAGTATCTTCTCACTTGTAAACCAAGTTCCAATTTTTATAGGTTTCAACCTTATGACTCACTCGGTTTGTCTTAGAATAACTCTCAATTCAAACAGCGTAATCAGCACAATTCAGCAAATGTAATCATTTTTACTGTAAACAAACGACACAATCCGCATACAGCCTTTAGTTACACCTTCGCACTTACAATACAGCAACCACCACCAAATCCTACTTAGGCCAAACTTCCTTTCCTACCTTCACTCAGCACAAACTTGTCATTTGCTCATTTAATCTAACTCTCAGGGCTTAATATAAGCTATGTGATACAGGTGTAGAATATAACATTATATTGTTTGCGTTTTTAGTAAAGGACTTCAAGGGATAAGAACTTACAGCGTGGGGCCTCACAAAATAGTTTTATGGTGCAAGAATGCAAGAAATAGGAGTTTTATAGTGCAGAGGTTTAAGGATTATAATTTTTTGGTTGTTGGTTCAAGGAATATGAACTCACAGTTTCAGGCCTCCATAAATTCTTATGTCATACAGTGAGACTGTTCTAAAAATTCAAACAGATAACCTGGAGCACCAACACCGTTATAACAATCACAACAGCTGACTTAGAACACAAACACCTATATATATATCATTAAATATCTTACATGTGGCATATATTTCCTGTCCACAAATGTTACTTCCTGTAACACATTTCATGTCAACATTTATAATAAGAAAATATAAGTAAACATTTAGATTGGTAAAACTATGGAGTAAAACTGACGTTGTGGCTTGGCCGCCCGTTATAGAAACTACCTAATTTTCATTTCCATTGATTTCAAGGGCAGTTTGGGTCCCTTTCACCTGCCTTCCCCCAGTAATGCCTGATTGTACCTCCCCAATGCCACATCACTCCCTCCCCAGTTCTGCTGCATGCCAGAATCTCCTCCTCCTGAGACTATGGCCCTTCCCCCACCAATCCTAGATCAAAGACTTCTTTGGTGCTCACAAACCCATCGCATTCCCAGTGATCTCTGATCCCAGAACCACTTCAATGCTCTTGGACCACGAGACCTTTCTGCCCAATTATCTCAGATATTAGGAACCCACTCCCAGTATTCCCAGAACCTTTGTCTCCAGTATTCCTGTACTACCATTTCCTGCGCTTCAGACCCTGGGGCTCCTTCAAAGTACTGCTAGACCTTCAGATGCCATCCCAGTTCTGGATCACCTTCCCAATGCTCCCAGGGCATCCCATGCCAATGAATCAGAGTCCCTGGTAAACACTACTGGGCATAACAACCCTATTCTTATGGACATTTCCAGATCACTATGAGCGATGCCACGGAAGATCTGCAAATCTTTCTAACAATCACAACAGGTAATCTACAGTTCCTGGATTTTTATCAGGTAGCTTAATTGGACAACATGGAGCCAGATCATGGTACAACCTTATTGGCTTAGGTCAATTCAGATTCATTAATTCATTCTTTCCTTTGAATATTCCTCTTCCATTTTTCCCTCATCTAGATCAGAACGAATTTGGCTATCTAGATTAATAACGGAATACTGTATGTTCGATTAAAGCTCTTATAGGAGTCTTTAAAGCTCTAGTGCCAACATTGTCTCCTGAGGCAACTGCAGCAGTTATTTACTTCTTACGCATTTCCTATAATAAGCCACAGCTGTTTGTGTGATAATTACCAAAAATATTTCAACCTATTGTTACATTTATTTCCCCAAAGGACATTTGAATAACAAAACACAAAATCGGGTGGATTCAACAATTAAATTATTACTCTTTAAACACTGCCATAAACATTATTTAAACATTTGCTTTTCATATCATGAATATACTCTATTTTATAGGGATTTGGTCACATAAAATTACAAAAAAAAATCTAAACATCTGCAATAAATTGGGGGTAAAATCTAACTTCAGCGGGAGGCAATAAATGCTAAATTATACCCCCATTTTTTTTAAGGGTCAAACTTATTTTATTTACCAAATGTATTCTCTGAAGGCAGATAGAAAATTCAAACTCAAGCAATCTTGATAGTGATAGCTTCAAATAACATCAAGCTAGTGCTGAAAAGGCCACCAGGTTGGAGAGGAAAGGGGAATATGGAGGGAGGGGAGGGGGGAGACAGGCAAGGGAACATTAGGAACGAGTTGAAAGGCTAATATTAGAAAGGGTTCATCAGATTGTGGGGCAACATTGTATAAAAAAAAATGCTCGGTAAACCTTTTCGGTTTATGGAGGAAGAAAAACCATGTGCCATTTCCATCATGATGATCACCTGCATAAGTAACATATAGTGTGTTTCACCATGATAATACATGATTTATGTCATTGTAAGAAAGAAAGTTCACCAACCACTTTTGATGAAGTTGCTGTCGGTTGTGCTCACAGAGATAAGGCTGATAACAGTACATTCAATATTCAGTCTAAGGCATGCTAAATCATTCATTTTGTTTAGTGGTATAAACTGTATTGTGTCATGCCCCTTACATCTCCAGGACAAAGTAAAGGTTAATTGGAATTCCTTCGCAGGCTACAATGCATTTTTAAGAACCGCTGTCTGTAAACTTTTCTTTCATTTAAACCTTTTTATGTAGAAGCAACTCAGCCAAAATTAGATAAGAAAATAATTAACTCCAGTTGCAAACTCCAAATGATCTTTTCTACAGTTTCTTCTCCTCTGAAACACGATAGAAATTTCTACAACAATGCTTTCTACAATGGCAACCTTTAATATAAATTGCATCTGGCTGGAAGTGTTGCATTCATCTCATCAGGTTTATAGTTTATGTAATATTCTCCATATGGATTTCTGGACAAGGAGATAAACTGGGTTTAAATTGAGTTATGAAAAGTGGAGGTGGGGGCAAAGAGTCAACTGAATTATCTCAAAATAGTCATCTATACTGGAGCAAAAAAGAGAACAGAATGGCTGTCGGGAGGAAGAGAAAATGATCAAATTAAAGTCTACTGGTGGGGCTGTATGGATTAAAAGACTTGGCAGTATTAGCATGACCTTTCTGGGTGGGAAATTTTACTAATACTTATGAGCTACCAGAGATTGCCAAACCAAACAGAAGCATGTACATTGGTAAACTTCCCAAAGCAGCCAACTGAAATCTTTCAAGGTCCTTCATACATACCCTGTTCACCAGGGGTAATTAGTTTAATTATATGACATCGTCCTCCCCACACACCAATTCTTGGCAACAAAATAAACTTCTTAAAATAGATCAAGCAAACAAATAAAACAAAAAGCAACAAAATTGCATTTATTAAGGAATGAAATAATTATCATTCCACTGAATTTCAAAGTTTTCAATGGCTTTTTTCACAGTCAATTGATTTTAAATTATTCAAACATCATGTATCTTAGTTGGAAGCAGTCCACAGATCAATTCACTTCAAATTACACAAGCATTTTTAATTTTAGTCATGCAACACTTGCTCCACTTTCTCCCCCCCTCCCTTCCACTTTGTTGCTTTATTTCTCTTTATCATTTTAGCCTGTCAGCTCTCTTTTGTTTCAGTCTCTCGGAGCCACAGGTTGCTACTCTCCCTATAAATTCATAAATCGCCAGGATGCCAATGCTAACCTTAGGCTCAAAATGCAAAATAACACTGATTAACAACGATTATAACCATCGAGCTTTTCTAAGACTTATTTTGCTATTTATCCGATCCACATTTTAAAAAAACACTAGCCAGCATCTGACAACCCCACATTTTCTGTGGTAGAGAAACAAATAATAATAATATCCATTCATGACACAACTGGAGTCTTTAATACATTGGTCAAGTTTCTAGGTGTTGGGGAATGTCTATTTTTTACCATCATATCTTCCTTACTAGTTAGGACCAGCTGACTGGAAGAGGGTGGGGTTTCGTACTTAAGTTTCCAAGGGGATTCTGGATCAGTGAGGCAACGTGCTGGAATTCAGGACTGTGGAATAAAAATAGCTTGGGTGTATTATGCTATTAAGGTAAACTCTATGAGCCACACAACAAAAGAAAGGCTGGTTTCTCAGATGCAGCAATCAATATAGGATGGGATAAAGCTTGTAATATTGCAAACCATTTCCCAAAAATCCACCAGTATTTCTTAGAGAACATTATGGAATTCAGTCCTCAGCCTTTGCTATTCATTTTTTTTTCATTTCTTCCCTCCCACTTACAGTCTATTGAAGGAGCATTCCTTCATTAATAGGCTGCTAAGATGCTAAGATCGCTTTTAAAGTCATTTGGAAACAAACTGAAATACTTCGGTTATGTTCTGGAAATCATTACAAATGGAAACAAAAATATCACAACATTTTTCATTCCGTACAGATGTTCTGAGCAAAGTGCAGGAGGATGCAGAAGTGTATGTGACAGCATCACTCCAGCACACAGTGAAATTAAGTCAAGGTGTGGCACAAAAATTGAAGTGTGACGCTAGGGTCTGGTCGTCAAAATGAACTAGACATACTGTTTTTATTATGTTACTAGCGTAGCCCTCATTGCATTGTTTATAGTAAGTCAGATGATATGTTGCTTTACAAGGACAGGAGTGTTATACCATGTAATGCACAATATGTTCTTCTGCTGCTAAAGTGGACCTGTGTGCCATAAAGACAACAAAGTTTAATTGTTGAGACAGATCACCAGGTCACAGTTTAATTCCTTGGTGACGAAGCTGTGCAGAGAGAGGTCACTTAAGATTTTAATTGTTATTCAGGCTGCAATGCAAAATTTAGGATGAACCGTCTGGCTTTCAAATAAGATGCTTGATCGGGTGGCAGTAAAGATCCCATGACAGTCTATTAGAAGAGGAGCAAAGTTCCCCTGCTGCCTTGGCCAACATTCTCCCTCATACAACACCACCAAAAACAGATTATAGTTTCATCATTCATTTGTTGTTTGGGACCTACCTAAATGCATCTGCCCACATAACAACGCTTCAGATTGGTTGTGAAGTGCTTTGGGAAATCCTGAAAGTATGGTAAGGCCCTATATAAATGCAAAAAAAGGTGTGAGGCTCAAGTTATTCAGATTTTAGTTGTTGTTTGGTGATGGAATTTTGCAAATTGGAATGTTCTCGTCAGTTACAGACTCTAGCTCAGAGAGACACAGCATTTTAGGATTGTTTTGCGTAAATGGCAGTATCCACTGTGTGATGTCTGCACACACAGACTTTCAAATTGCTGCCCAGGTGTAAAACTGGCATTGTAGATTGGTCACCCATTATAGAAACTGCCCGATTTTCTTTGCTTTTGAAATCAATGGCAATGAAAATCTGGTGGTTTCTATAACAATGTATTAGGAATGCTAAATCCTAAAATTAACTCTTACCATGCTGTTGAGCCTCAGGCTCCTCGGTCAAAACTCCCCGCTACTCTACGATGATTCCGAGAACAAAGGTAACCACCAACTTTTTTTCTCCGCTACCAACCATATCTTTAAACCTCTCTCCCCACCCCCTCCATCGTCACCTCCAATAACAAGCACGGATGTCTGTCATTAGATAGAAAGAAAGAACTTGCAATTATATAGCGCCTTTCATGATCTCAGGATGTCCGAAAGCACTTTACAGCCAATTAAGTACTTTTGAAGTGTAGTCATAATGTAGCAAATGCAGCAGCCAATTTGTGCACAGCAAGATCCCACAAACAGCAATGTGATGATGACCAGATAATCCGTTTTTGATACCGGTCGAGGGATAAATATTGGCCAGGACACCAGGGAGAACTCCCCTGCTCTTCTTGGAGAATAGTGCCATGGAATCTTTTATGTCCACCTGAGAGGACAGACGGAGCCTCGATTTAACGTCTCATCAGAAAAACGGCACCTCTGACACTCCAGCGCTCCCTCAGTACTGCACTGAAGTGTCAGTCTAGATTATATACTTAGGTCTCTGGAATGGGATTTGAACCCACAACTTACTGACTCAGAGTGCTACCACTGAGCTGAGGCTGACACCTTAAGATTGAAACCGTCCATTCAGCTGTTTCCTCCCCTTCCTTTAGCATACCAAACCAAACCTCCCCCAGGCTCCTCCCTGACTTAGCCCTGAATCCATGTCTTTCCATACTTTCCCTCTTATCTCCCCTCATGTCTTCTCTGAGCTCATCTTGTCCACATGACCAATCTCCTACTTGCTTAACCTCATTCCCACTAAACGACTGCCCACCCAACTTTCCTTCCTGGCCCCATGCTAGCTGACATGGTAAATTTCTCTCTCTCCTCAGAGACTGTCCCCCTTTATAACATCGCCCACCGCCACCCCTACAATAGCCCATCTGCTGCTGAAACCCTCATCCATGCCTTTGTCACATCCATACTATTCCAATTCTCTCCTCCGATCCTCCCGCATGGAACGGGAATGCGGCCAGTGGGAATTAAATGAGGCCGTGGAGTTAAAATATCCAGGAACTCATTTCTGGAGCAGTGAGTGAGTTCCTAACTCACACCACTGCCTCCCCGCCCAAAGCTGGCCCAGAGTTAAAATTGGGGCCCAGGTTTTTATCAGCAACAACGGCATTATTCAGGGTAGCACTCCATGGGCCTGCTGCCATCCGTTAAACATCTTTACACAGAAACTTTCATTCATGTTGAAAACTGCAGCATTTAAACTCTGAAAGAATAGTGTTATTGATAAGATTGTGTGGGATATACATTCCTCCCGTAGGTTAGAAATAGTGGGTAAGTTCTTCCCCTCAGGAATGTCAGATATTCCTGACGATGCCATTTCAGCTCACTGTCCTTTCACCCCTGGGAATTTGGTGCAAATGATGCCAAGACAAATGGAATGAAAGCACTGCTTCTCTGAAAGCTGTTGGTTTTCCTAAGTAAAAGGAGTCTGGGTTGTCTTCACTTTTTTCTTCCTCTTTTTCTGACAATGTTCGCTCCTGCCCTCCTGACACCATCGAATCCTTGGCAGAGTATGGTTTTATGGGTACCGGCTGTCTTCCAGTATCTCACCCAAGTATCCATCCTTCATGTATGAGCCCATATAATGAGTGCCAGCAGGCTATTCAACTTTAGGGGGTATCACAACCAAGGCTGATCCTGTCCTCATCCAATGTCCACATTTATTTCTTGATGGGGTTGCTAGATATCGATCAGGAATGGGAACCCGATTTCCCCCTCCCCAAACCAGAGACATTGAAGCAAATCGCAGCATCCCTACTGCTACCTCGGTTGAGATCACTAACTCAGCACAAACTGAGGATCAAATCTAGAACCTTCTTAGTATATAGGCCGCAGCTACTCACCATCTTAAATGGCTGAGCCCTTGTGGAAAGCAAATGAATTCACTTTTCAATAAATGCCATTCCTGGTTTGAGAGATCATGAACATATGAACATATGAATGTTTTTTCTTGACCGTACATTCGGTCCAGCTAGTTGAACTGCTTCCCAGTATTCAAGAGGTAAATAAAGTGTGGTAACTAGATAAAGCTAAGCCAAATTAGTTTTGAGACAGGGTGCCCTGTTACCCTGCTCTCTCCTATACACACTCACGTGTACATGATTTCATTCACCTCTGTTCTTTCCTTGTAAGTCTTTGCTTCCCTATATTCTAACATTGAATTGCCTTGTTCCCCATTTCTCATTGCCATGTACTCTCACCAGCCCACACATTCTCCTCCATGTATACTCACTCACTGTGTGGTTTCATCCTCTGTATCCCTTGGTACATGCTTACTCACATTAATGTTGCCCATTCCCTATACTCTCCCACTTGTGTTCACTGCCCTGAATTGCCTAGTTTTCTTGTTCTTTTTTTCCCCATTTACTCACTTTTCTGCACTCATGTGTATGGGTTTTCCTGTTCTCTCCATGGCTTCCCTGGATGTTTTCCTTCCTGTGCTCTCCTTCTCTTCCTCTCCTTTGCACTCCTATAGTACCCAGTCCCCTATACCCGCTTGCCCTCCTGTACTCTCCATTTTCTTTTAGACTATTCCTAGATTCTTTGCTTTCCTCTGAAATTATAACTTGTACAAGCACGGCAAATTGTTTGTTTGTGCCTTCATGTAGGAAAGCTTCCTATGATATACAGCAATACTAATTGCACACAATACAAATAACCCTCATGTAATATAAGTGCTAGATGATTGCCAACTGATCTTGCACCTGTAACTGAATAACATTTCTGTACCATTGATCTGAGTCAGTAGAGCTATGTAGTGCTGTTAGGGTTAGAAAGAGAATCATTTTATATGTCAACACAATGCATTGTACAGAGGGCGGAATACAGACTCATACCCACAATTCTCCACCCACTGAGTTCCTCATCTCAGCTGGGATGTAGAGGAGAAAGTGAGCGTAATGGTAAAATGATTTGACCTCAACTATTTTGGTGCACTTCCCAGAGTGTCATTGGCAGAGGTCTGGGAATATGTTGCCTGTCTGGTTTCTCAGCCAAGCAACGGTGCATGGCAGGAGTGAAGAGGTACTTTAAAAAGACATATAAAAACACACATTTGGCTAATTAGTGCCATAAAGATACATTTAGTTATGGCTTTAGTGTTCATAATTACTTCTAGAGCAGGTAGTTTATAGACCACTTGGTGCATTATTATCATTGAATCCAGTATAATTTATAAAAGGATTACGACACACTGAACTTAATCTGGAATTAAGGCTCCTTTACCAACAATTAAATTTTCGTATTGAAATGAGATGCGATTGAAGTAATTATAGGCAAATGTACTCTTATTAAACTGAAGCTAAGCTCTTCAATTCATGGAAGTAACTCAAGGTTGAATTCATCTGCAAAACCCATTTATATACAGCCTTTAAATCTTTATGGGCAGGATGGTATAAATTCACAATATCTTCTGCACCAAATAAATCCTGCATTTCCTGAGTACTAACGTTTCCCACCCTTTGTGGCGTATTCTATATGTTTTCGTCGCATTTCTGCATCTTCTACTTAGTTAAGGAAGATAACTATAAGGAATAACAACAACTAGTGTAGTAATCGTGATCAATGGACAGTCACCCAGAGACTTCATTTAAGGCATAAAATAATCTTTTTCACTTTTAATATTTGACTAAACTTCATTTTCAGGACTCCTCTAGAGAATCCTCTCTAATACAATTGAGAAGATCTTAGGGGTGGGAACCGAGTAGTTAAAATTGGCCAGATGACTCACCCGCCAATGTTCTGCCTGGCTTCAATTTTAATCTGCCCTACTGAGCAGCTGGCAATAGCACCAGCTTGATGCCAGCGAGGGTCCTTTTTTAAAAACGCAGATCAGGATCCGATGACCTCAGCGGGCCCCATCTGCAATTTTAGCTGCGGCCATAACTGTGGAAGGGATCCTGGACCAGAGAAGGCTATTTAAGGTAAGTTTTTTCGAACTTGGGGCAGGAGTGCTCAACTGAGTCCCACAGGCAAAGCTTAGGCCTCCCCTGCCCTGGCTAACCCACTTCTCTCCTGAAAGTCCCTCCCCACGACTTACCTTCTTATCAGCAAACCTTTCTTTGGTGCTGTCACCTGAATCTCCGCTGCTGCCCATTATCAGGCGGGCAGCTGACAGGCAGCACGCTGTTGAGGCCTGAGAGTTAAATTCACGCTGCCATGGTCAGGCACGCACCCTGCCCACCCAAATCCCGCTCTGAAACAGATCAACTCTAAGCTTTAGGAGAGAACTTGACAAAAGGTTATACCTGAAACAATACCTATTCTCCTTTTTCCACAGATGCTGCCTGATATGCTGAGTGTTTCTAGTATTTTTCTGTTTCTGATTTCCAACATCTGCAGTATTTTGTTCTTCTTTTTTTAGGACTGGCTTCCTTATCAGCTCTCACAGACTGTCCCTGCGGAATATGTATTACTTTCTATTGTTCCTAGCTGGATAGGAAACCAAGGTTAAGGGGTGATTCGATTGAGGTTTTTAGGATTTTGAAAGGAATTAATAGGGTAGATAGAGAGAAACTTTTTTGGCTGGTGGGGGAGTCTAGGACAAGGGGACATGACCTTAAAATCAGAGCCAGGCCATTCAGGAGAGAAGCTAAGAAACATTTCTTCATGCAAAGGGTGGTAGAAATATAAACATAGAAACATAGAAATTTACAGCACAGAAGGAGGCCATTCGGCCCATCATGTCTGTGCTGACCAAAAAAGAGCTATCCAGCCTAAACCCACTTTCTAGCTCTTGGTTCATAGCCTTGTAGGTTATGGCACCTCAAGTGCACATCCAAGTACTCTTTAAAAGTGATGACGGTTTCTGCCTCTACCGCCCTTTCAGGCAGTGAGTTCCAGACCCCCACCACCCTCTGGGTGAAAAAATTTCTCCTCAACTTAACTCTCTCCCACAAGAAAGCAGTAGATGCTAGCTCAATTAATAATTTTAAATCTGAGATAGATAGACTTATACTAGCCAAGGGTATTAAGGGGTATGGAACCAAGGCGAGTGGATGGAGTTAGGATGCAGATCAGTCATGATCTCAATGAATGATGGAACAGGCTCGAGGGGCTGAATGGCCTACTCCTGTTCCTATATTCCTATGTCTTTGACCCTCTTGCAGCTCTCTGTGTCCAGGGATTGACCAGCTGAGCTGCCAATCAAACAGGCTATCGCCCAACCCCCACCCTGAGGTGAGGGGTCCCTGGGAACTACCCCTTGCTGGTCTCTAATTAATAGGCTGTCGTAACATAATAGATGTGAATGGTTACTGGGAAGTCTAAACAAATCGCCATTGTTCTGAACAGATGCTTTGTCTGAATCTAATCCATACTTCCCAGAATCTATGCGTTGTGAGTTTAACCCCTTGTGAGCTGATTTTAACTTAATTTCATCATTTTAATATAAATTACACCAAAATCCTTCCATGGTTAAATAGTCAAAAATCCTGGACCATGGCAGTTATTTATGTTTAAACCTATTTCTACCCGGAGCACAGCAGTGAATCAATATTCTATCCTACAAGTCCCCAACAATATATTGCTTCTGTCCTGCTCCTCCATATATCATTAAATCTGGGGAGTAGAAGAATTTTATTTTGTAATGATACAGGTAAGGGCTGGGAAATGGAATACTTTTACATATATCTACTAAGTGTCCCTATCAAGCACACTCAGGTCAGGTACAGAAGTAAAGCTACGACTGCTCTTTTCTGACAATGTACCTCAAACCCGGTTCTTTCTTAGAAGAGTGGAAACTTTTTATCCCATCCATGTCAGCAGGGTTCAAACTCAAAACACAGATGACTGGATAGTGTTCTAGCCTGGTGTGAATTTAAGACATCCAGATTAAAGGACTCCATAGAAACGAGGCTTTAGCTTTGCTTTGGTGTTCACTTGGTGTACACTGACACCAGTGTAAATATGAGCATAAGGCACTAAGAAAAAGACAAGCACCATTGCTTGTATGCTTGTGTGCATAAATGGCGAATATTTGTTTGGAGGTCCACCTCAATCAATGATGGGTTTATTTTCCATTTGGTTCAAATCGGAAAGGAAAATAGAGTTTTGCAGACCAACTCAGGAATCATAAGAAAAATCTGTGCCAGTTCTATTGCCAGAATTACAGCGGTAGTAATGGCCCATAAATTAGGCCAGGACCTGAATATACCAGGTCCCATGACGAAGATTCTGCGAGGCCTTGTAAGGACGGAGCCTCCACCTGCCCCAAACAAAGCCAGCAGTGTTTAAGGGGCGAGGGCGAGGAGTCAGGATTCACACCGCCATATGTTCCAATGTCCCTGGCCCTAGAATACCAGTGGGTCAGGTGTACCAGGCTGCAGAATGGTGGTTGTGCACCCTAACAAAGGAGTGCAGGCCAAGTTCATGGCCTAGACCCCTGAAGATTCAAGGCTAGTAGAAAAAAACAAATTGCAAAATTGCACCCCCCCCAACCATATAAAGGAGGCCGAGGGGCCACTACTTTCTCCTCCCCCCCCCCCCCCCCCCACTGTTTCTAGCACAATACAGCCTCCACAGGAGGGCTGGAATCTGAGATGTGCATCATGTGTCCGCCATCGGCATGCAAAGTAAGGCACCTCCCCCAACCCCAGAAAATCAGCCAGGCGCAGAGGTTCCCAGCAGGCTCATCTGTACTTACTCTGGGATGCACCCCCACAGTTTTTCAGTCCAATTCTCTAAATCATAGAATCATAGAAGTTTACAACATGGAAACAGGCCCTTCGGCCCAACATGTCCATGTCGCCCAGTTTATACCACTAAGCTAGTCCCAATTTCCTGCACTTGGCCCATATCCCTCTATACCCATCTCACCCATGTAACTGTCCAAATGCTTTTTAAAAGACAAAATTGTACCCGCCTCTACTACTGCCTCTGGCAGCTCGTTCCAGACACTCACCACCCTTTGAGTGAAAAAATTGCCCCTCTGGACCCTTTTGTATCTCTCCCCTCTCACCTTAAATCTATGTCCCCTCGTTATAGACTCCCCTACCTTTGGGAAAAGATTTTGACTATCTACCTTATCTATGCCCCTCATTATTTTATAGACTTCTATAAGATCAATTGTGGAATAGCTAGGATCCCTATACATAGATTGTGTTTTGTATACTGATAGACAGGCTAGGTAGAAGAATCTATTTGAAATGTATGTGTAACCTGGTTTTTTTTGGGGGGGGGGGAAATCCAGGTATTCCTGGGCAATCATTCACCAACATTTAAGGTTTGGTTGGACTTTTATACAAGACCTGTAAAGAACTAAATGCTGATACTTTTTTGATCAAGTTTTGCAAACAGAAAACTCCTCCGCAGTGCAGGCTGAACATCTTGAAGCACTTTCTTTCTATAAACATCTTTCATGATGCCATGTATCACACTAACACAGAACACGTGTGTGCGTGCGTGTATGCTTTTAATACGCACCGGTATGTGCAAATTAGCAGGCCGGTGAGATCTGTGAGTATGGGAGTAATGCGACAAATTAAATAGCTGACAGACAGATTAACTGAGACAGATTCAGGGGGTAATGCAGATACAGTGCTGTATTGTTAAGTGTCTAACTTTTCATAATGTTTTACACTTTACATGCAGAGACACAGAGAATGCTCCATAAGATGTATTCTGCAGTGCCAAAATGGACATAGGAAATTAAGGGGGTGAATTTCCTTAGTTCTTCCCCTGGGTGCACCACTGTACCTTTGGCAGAAGTTCGGCAGAAACCCCGTTTACACACTTTCTGCTGTGGCAGAGCAGGAGGAACCTGGAGGAAATTCCTGGAGTGTGTTTTATATTTTTAATAGAAGGATATTCCAGGGCAACTAAAAAGAGGCCAGAATGCGATACACACATTAGTAGAATCCTACAGGCAAGGAAACATAAGGAAACAAAAACAAAAAAATGATGGAACCACTCATTGAAAAAGAAACAGAACAAAGGGAAATGGGAAGAAGAGAGAGAGAGACAGTTCCTTTTGTTCTGTTCTTTTTAAAATCCTGTTGATCTGTGTTATTTTCCAGTTCTGACAAAGGCTTCACACCTGAAACTTGAACTTGCCTGTTCTCTCCACAGATGCTGCCTGTCCTGCTGAGTGTTTCCACCAGTTTCTGTTTTTGCTTCAGATTTCCAGCACCTGCAGTTTTTGACTTTTTGTTTACAACGAGAAATTGAGGATTGGGATGATCCCTTCAACGGGAGTCAGGACTAGCAATAGCCCCAGTTTAAATTTTGCAGATAAAGAGGGTTCACATTTCAATTGGGTCTCATCAATACAATTCATATTTGCACAAGATACTCCTTAAAGAGGATGAGCCCAAAACTCCTGGAGACACTTTCTCCCACTACAACTGCAGCGGAGCAGGACTTTTGCCTGCCAGTCAGCCCTCGTCCCAAATCCAAATGAAAAGGTTAATTTGTATTTAGGGGGTGGGCACCATCTCCAATGCTCCCTGGCGGTCACACAGGAACCAAGAATTTCAAAGCAACAAGTTGTGGGGAGGGGAAGGAGTGGCTGTTCTGTCTGCAGAGTGAAGAATTTTTTTTAGTGAAGCGTTATTTTACTGTTACTGCTAGAAAAGCAATGTTTTGGGTCCTAATTCTGCATGATGCTGGCGTGCTTTGCATTGAGGACAAAGGAGGCTAGAACTGTCGAGATTTCTGGCAGATTATGACAGCCCAGCCGTGCTGCCTCCTCTGGCAGGGAGGGGAATGAAGGAAACACCTGCATCCACATCAAATCAGAATTTTCTTCATTCAATTAAAAGGACAGAGATGTAGCTAAACCAGATTCCACCCCATATCCCCTCCACCGCCTGAAGTATGCCATTATAAAACTTTCCCAGGCCCGGAAACTTTAGGCACAATGTGTACTTCAACAGGATATCCCCTCAAACTGGGTGCACAGTTACAGCTCTTTAAGAGAACACACACTTACACAGTACAGCCCATTAAAAAAAACATAACCAGTTTCAGGCCTTCCTTTGCAAAGATCGGAAACTCCTGACCATAAAGACAATGGGCCGGATCTTGCTGGAAAAATAACGGCGCGTTAATGACACATGCCGTTATTAATATGCAAATTGGCCAGCAAATTCAGGGGACTAAGAGATACGCCGTGAGTTGCGAATCTCAAGAACTTGCTGGTTGCTTTGCACAAACAGTACCTTGCCCTCAGCCTCCCTGTCATTTTTAAGAACTTGCTGGATATAAATATTAATTGTTCATTAAACTCGCCACGGAAAGTCAAGTCTGGTAATTAAGAGCGTAAGTACCTTTTGATGACATGATAATTGTTAATTCAATGCCAATCAACCTCCCTGGCCCAGAATGGGAATAATTTAAAGTGTTCAATCTCATTCCTGCATAGAGATTTTAAAAGTGTCAAATTCTTAATTTTACATTTTTTTTCTTACTTTTCCTTTCTGTCTCTTTTTTCTCCCTCTCTTAATCCAGCCTTTCTTTCCCATTCTTTATTTCTCTGTCTGTATCTGATCTGACTCTAATTCACCCACTCTAATCTACCCTCCTTCTCAGTCATTCCTCTGTTTCTTTCTCAATCATTAAATCTCACTGGTTAAGGAGATAGACTCTTGGTCCCACCATTCACTGAGATCCCAAGTGCCCCGTTGTCCTCACCATGCCGTTATCAGCTCGCACTCCCAGCAAATTATGACTCAAAAATCTTTTGAGATGAAAGGTGAAGAGAAAAGTTTAACCAGTAGGGCATGATCCAGCAAGATCCGATCCATGGTGCCAGTTCCTGGAGCTAGCATGGACTGCATGTGTGCCTTGGCCTTTTCAATAGTACCCCACTGACAACTGGTACACATTACAATCAGACAGGAAAAATATCACAAATAAAGAGACTGCATTTAGCAGAAAGAAAAAACAAATTCTGGAAAGTGTGTCTCTCCTACGCTTAAGTATTTTCTCTCACTGATATCAGGAAATCATCAGGAGGAGGAACTCAGGAACAACAATTATTCTGAGTCTCCAATGCACTATATCTCAGATGTAAACAATTTTACAACACCAAGTTATAGTCCAGCAATTTTATTTTAAATTCACAAGCTTTCGGAGGCTACCTCCTTCCTCAGGTGAACGATGTGGAAAACATCGTTTTCCACATCGTTCACCTGAGGAAGGAGGTAGCCTCCGAAAGCTTGTGAATTTAAAATAAAATTGCTGGACTATAACTTGGTGTTGTAAAATTGTTTACAATTGTCAACCCCAGTCCATCACCGGCATCTCCACACTATATCTCAGAGCCATCCTTGAGTGAAAAATTCCAATGAAGCTTTTTAATTAGGTTAGTTACAAAATCAGTTTTCTTCAATAGCACAAAAACATTAGTCCAACCTTTATAAAACTTCAAGGATATAAATCTTATGCCAATATAAACATATAGACATATATGGATCAATTGGATTTAATTTATACAAGCAAATTAGGTTACTTTCCTCAGTAACTTGAACATCATGAAACAGAAAAATACATTAGCATTATGTTTAAGATAGTGTCCAAAGAGAATATAACATATTTGTCCTCTGTGTATAACAGTCTTTGAATGGGGGGGAAGAGATTCTCCGTAGGAGAAATATAAATACATTAGACACAATGCATCAAATTAGACAAATTTTTCCTTCCTAAAACAGTGTCAAAGAGCGGCACAGCAGATCAAACACGGGTCACACTAAGCTGGACAGTGACAAATGGCAATGCCAAATGACCTTTCACCAGTATGAGGATGATAGGGCAAGTTCACAAGTACAACATATACAGCTTAAATTGTTTCAACTTGTGCTGCACTGCACCACAATAGCCACCCAAGTATTGAGTTAAGGTATTCAGGTGAAAAATACGAAAAAGCTATGCGACTCAGAATGGTGGATCCACAGGCACGTGAGTACTGGGGTGGGGGGGTGGGCGGGTTCACTGTCCATCATAGCTTTGCATATTTCTACATATATTTTTATATTAAACATTGATACCATGGTGGGGGGTTGGGGGAGAAGGGTGGGTTTACTTCTCACAGAGAAATCATCTTGCACAATGTAATCTGAAGCGGAACAGTGCCTCCCTCTTCATTTAACCACAGTGGCTCTCAGAAAAAATTAAAACCAGGCACAGCTACAAGCTGCCCCAGAGACACTTGAATTTCCTCCCCTTCCAAACAAACTAGATCCCTCCTGAAGAGCCTCCTTAAAAGCTGAGAGTTGTTAAGCAGCAGTCTAAATTTAGGAGTGACTCGATAGTAACAAGAAGTTCTGAAGTTAACTATGTTCTAAGTCTTTTATTCTCACAGACAGCTGTTGCTTCTCAGCCATATACCGTTCACTTTTTATACTTGATTATAATTTGAAACAGAGAACAAATCTTTAAGCCTTTGTCCTTGCAATAAAAAGGCATACAAACAGAAAAAAGGCAGACCAACAAAAGTGAATCACAAGGAGTAGAATATATAAAGTAACAGAATTTGTTTTTACCTTACCTTTCAGTCTTTTAATCTGACAAGAGACAGCCTGGGTGTATCAGGAATATCTAACAGTGAAGTGTCTTACCAACAACAGCATGTGGGCTGGACTGGGCTGGGCTGGACTGGCAGGCGGACTCAGGATTTTCCAACAGTACATCTCCAGCCAAGTCCAACCGCAGGCCTAAAGAATTTCCTGAATCCTGTGCATAGCACTCGCAACTGCTGACTGAGAAATCATTCCATGACTAAATTCTGCTCAAGCCTGGCAGTTTGATTTACATCTCTTTGGTCGCGTTCCAAGAGGGCAGCACAAGTGATGGTGTTCAGAGTTGCTTAGGCCCCTCTTTTACTTCATGTAGAAATATTATTTTTTTTAAAAATGATCTAGATAGTAAAATCCTTCATATCATTCCAACTCATAGAACTCAGTTTTAAGTAATGCAAGTCTCCTTGTTCTCATAGGGGGAGGTGAGCACTTTAAACACGAGTAAACTATTAACAGTGTTTAACAGGAAATTATTTGCCTATGGTCCATATTCTTAAATGGTTTGAAATATATTTTCAGAAATGTTGTCATTTCTGTGTCTCCTTGTTGCCCATTGCTCTTTCATCAATTCACTTCTGTTTCTGTAAAGTGCTTACAACTTCTGAATTATTTTGTTGTAATCAATGATGATGAGCTGCAATTGAAAAGGAACAGACTTTAGGTAATATTTTCCAATTGGATTTCAGAATCATCGCAGGTGAAATACTTTCTCTGGCATAGATGACCCTGAGAGGATTTTTGTGGAATGGACTAACATTTCAAAAAAGGAGAATCTCAGAAAACACCAGGATTATTTGGGACTATCCCAGTTTAAAGGGGCTGCATTGTCTCGTCAATAATTCCTGAAAGGTACCAAACTCGTTGTGGCCTTCCAGAGACTCGGGGGGCAATTTTAACCTAACCCACCCGTCAGGAAACTGACAGGATCGGGTGTAACGCTGGTTTTACACCCGGTCGGATTTTAAGTCAGTGGAGAGTAATATTGGACGAGGTGTAAAACCAGTGTTGCACCCGATCCCGTGGATCTCCCGCCCGGCGAGTTAGGTCAAAATTACCCCCCTTGAGTGACAGCCATTTTCACAATACTGTTGTTTTTCAGACAAACAAAGCCAACATATTGGATACGCCCTGATTTGGAATTGTATTTTCAGCCATGGGGTTGAGTCATACTCAAGTCACAAATCTTTTGCAACCATAAGTTCTGCAGCTGCTCAATAATAGTATGGAAAGTCATTAGGAAGTGAGAACTACTAACACATGACAATATTTTTTCATTGGAGATTTTATAAAAGAAAGTTTTTAGTTATTCACAGAAGAGGAGATTGTATTTCTTAACCGTCAGCCAGCACTGTGTTGAGAGAGGGAGAAAAAATTAACTTGAAAAAGTCCAAACTCTTAGATCACCTGGGCTTTCAGCCAGCAGTGAGCTGACATCATGATTTTATTATGTATTGTTATTATTTACCAGAGAGAAAAGGCTTGTGATAATCTCAGTGCAGTATCAATCTGTTCTCAATAAATGAAAAAACACCCACCTTAAAGCTTGTTTTTGCTGTGGAGGTGAAATGATAAGAATGACAAAGTTAGAAAGTACATTCTGCAAGTGTTCTGTGTATTAAAGAGGTGCTTGAAGCCTGACATTTCCCCTGATACTTATTGCAGTCCATTATTAGAGCACTGATATGCAGTACTGCGACAAGAATAAAGAAAAGGAAGCAGTGGGATAAAGGAAACCTCACCTCCTCAGCCAATGTCCAGATTTGTGAACCGTCTAGCAGGGAATACTGATAACAATTAGGAGCGGTACTCATTTTTCCCCTCCCTGACCCAGTACACTAAGGATAGCACCTTATATAGAATTACACAGAATGTACAGCACAGAAACAGGCCATTCGGCCCAACAAGTCCACGCCAGTATTTATGCTCCACGCGAGCCTCCTCCCTCCCTATTTCAACTAACCCTTTCAGCATATCCTTGTATTCCTTTCTCTCTCATGTGTTTATCTAGCTTCCCCTTAGATGCATCTATGCTATTTGCCTCAACCATTCCTTTTGGTAGTGAGTGCCACATTCTAACCACTCTCTGGGTAAAGAAGTTTCTCCTGAATTCATTATTGGATTTATTACTGACTATCTTATATTTATGGCCCCTAATTCTGATCTCCCCCGCAAGTGGAAACATCATCTCCACGTCTACCCTATCAAAATCTTAAAGACCTCTATCAGGTTACTCCTCAGTGTTCTCTTTTCTAGAGAAAAGAGCCCCAGCCTGCTCAATCTTTCCTGATATGTATAACCGCTCAGTTCTGGTATCGTCCTAGTAAATCTTTTTTGCACCTTCTCCAGTGCCTCTATATCCTTTTTATAATATGGAGACCAGAACTGTTCACAGAATTCCAAGTGTGGTCTAACCAAGGTTCTATACAAGTTGAACATAACTTCTCTGCATTTCAATTCTTTCCCTCTAGAAATGAACCCCAATGCTTTGTTTGCATTTTTTACGGCTTTATTAACCGGCGTCACTACTTTTAGTGATTTGTGTATCTGTACCCCCAAATCCCTCTGGTCCTCTACCCCATTTAGACTCTTACTATCCAAGCAGTATGTGGCCTCCTTATTCTTCCTACCAAAATGTAATACTATCTATATTGAAATTCATTTGCTAATTACATGCCTATTCGCCAAGTTTATTAATGTCTTCCTGTATTTTGTCGCAGTCCTCCTTGGTATTAACTATACCCCCCAATTTGCTGTCTCCCTGGAGATTGAACTTCAGCCCTTTCTGGTCTGCACAGTTTGGTTCTGGACTGGATCATCAGACCAGCTCCTTTGCTTTTTTAAATAAATCTTGCACAGAAAAAGCAACTCATAATCTCTATTACATTTCTCCCTAATAATACACTAGAACATTTTTGCATTACACTGCCACAGCCAACAGTGGTTTCGGTAAAAAAGTCAGTAGATTTGTTCCCCAAAAAATATTAAATCAGAGCTTCAATGTTCAGTGCCCTAGAATTAAGAAAGCCCTTCCAACCGGGAAGCGGGGTCGGGGGGGGGGGGGGGGGTGCGGAAGAGCTACCATGCGGAGTGTAGTATCTGACCGCTGCTTCCCTGAAGCACACACAGTCAAAACAGAAATAAACCACAGTGCAAGGGTTGATCACCAGACAATTTTAAAGCAATATTACATTTCCTGGTAGCGTTCTCCACATATCGCAGGCTAGCAGACAATTGGAACATTTCTGGGCTGGCCTTTCAAAATAAAAAAATGAGGAACACAAATAGAAGCAGGAGACAGAGTGGCTGCACTGTACTGAAGTGTATCAGAAACTGCCATAAACTTAGGGTCGCCAACTCTGGTTGGGCATACTCCTAAAGGTTCCATCATTGACATCACACCACCTACTGCCCTGCCCAGTCAACAGCCTCTTTTCCCATCTCCAATATTTCTATAACTAATAAAATGAAAGTGTTCAAACTAAATGAAAAAAAACACACCTTTTTTTTAAATGCTCCTATTATTTCTCTCCCGGGTTGCTCGCATAAGGGTCGTGGAGATTAGTCTTTCATTCCCGGAGACTACAGGATAATCCTGCAGGGTTGGCAACCCTAGATAAACTTGAGAGAAGTTCAACACTTGAAAAGTTGGCCCTCCACTCCCACTGATCCTCCTTCAATCCATTCCAGTTATTTTCTTTGGCTTTACATTATGGTTGCTGTGCAGTTAGAACTATTTCAAGCAGCCAGCACAGTGAATAAAGTAACACCCAGAATATATTGAGCAACATGAGGCAACTTAAAATTAGGAGGGACAGAAGTCAGTAGGCTATGTGTACTCCCCACTCTGGGGATCTACAAGGAGGGTGTACATCTGGATTTTTCTAACATATTCGTAGACATTAAAATATACATTTAAACCCTTTGATGGGTATATTCACTTAGAAACCGTGTTTTGAAACCATGTTCTGACAAAAGGTCATCGACCTGAAATGTTAACTTTGTTTCTTTTTCCACAGATGCTGCCTGACCTGCTGAGTATTTCCAGCATTTTCTGTTTTTATTTGAATATAACCCTGCTCGTTATAGTCTACTCTTCTTTTTACTCTATCTCAGAACACAGGTCAAAAACATATCATTAAGACTGAACACACCAGAGGAAGGCCAGGACTCCCCCTTCTTCGTCCACTACTTACAGCTTCACATAAACGAACCCGTGTGCCATCAACTATATGCGGAGATAAGTCAACTTTTTTGCATTTCCTTCTATTCACTTGCAGGAAGGTCCCAATCTCATTCCATCAATGATAGATGATGTTGAATCATGGTGATGTAATCATTCAGGCTCGCATATGTGTGTGGGGGGGGCGGGGGGTATGTTTCTATGTTTGTGCATGTGGTATATGTGTATATGTATTGGATGAGTGCATGTTTAGTGGGGTAATGTGTGATAAAATGTAGGTGGAGTGTCTTACCATGGGTCTGCATGGATGTCATACTTCAGGAATGTTGCCCATTTGGCCTAGAAGTGATTTTCAAATTAACTTATATTATGATGTTGCTATGAAATTAAATTCGGTCCACAAAGGAATAGCTTCTAGTGCACATGCATTCTTGCCCTCTCTGTTGCTTTGTTCTGTCTCTCTCCAATTTTCAGTTTGTAACAGGAAAGGCAGCAGGGTCTCAATTTCTCTCCAGCCAGAGGAAGGTTTTGAGAGATTCCAAGTTGAAGCATGAACACACATGTTCTGTAAGAAAATCATTAGTGCCCGCCAGTTTCTGGTATTTCTTGTCTATAAAATGAGTTTAGCCTATTAACAGGGTAAGTGGTGTATTTTGTTACTTTCTATGTTATGGCAAGTGATACAAAATTTAATTTCACTGCATACTGCATGTGAAACAAACCAATTCAGTGGTTTAAAGTTGGCCTCATCTCACTAGAGTGCCTATCCATCTGCCTTCTGCCTTCCAGAAGATGGGAGAAATGCACATGGGGCGAGTATAAGATTACAGAATCCAGTGCACACAACGAGGAGTTTTACTGTTATGGCCAAATTCACACCATCATATGACTAGATATCGGACAGTAAAGATGAACTCCTAATCATAAGGGGCGCACAGGAGTGACCGGTGATGTTAAACCCGAGAAAATATTTAGTGCAGACGCAAAATTTGTAACAATGGACATGTGCATGGTGAATGTATGCTTGGTGGAGATGTGTGGGTACAGGTATAAATGTTCAGATAATCTATATGTACCTTTTATGCATAGATGTGTATACTGGTAGGGGCATTGGGAGGGGTGGTAGTATGCTTCTATGTCCATGCGTGGGCATGCACATGTTCATGGCAGGTATATATTTGGTGGTGGTTTTTGCATATGCAGAATAAAATGTGCAGCGCCAAGTACTACAGCTCCAACCTATTGCAAAGGCCACATAAACACTGAACAGATTGACAAGCATCAATTTGTTGCATGCATACATGGGCCATCTACTAACTCAAGGGTACTACTGCGTACTCTTAACTTGGAAGCTTCCTTAAGGTGTGCCATTTTCTTCAGCATCTATTCCTAGCTCCTGCAGGTGGTGTACACAGCACTGACCCTTGCTACCACGTTCTACCAGGCATGTTGTCCTCAGGGAAGGTACTCCTGGAGTCCAAACAGGGAAACTCTCTTCACACCCACCTCCTGCAATAGCGCCTCCATTTTGACAGCCATCAAACAGAGGTTTCTGATGCCAAACTTGCCTACATTCTCCACTCCTGCCTCTAAATTTATTTTGCATGCCACTTTTTTTTGCTAAATCCAACTTTGGAAGGATGAAATAATTTTTTAAAAAATTTACAGCCTTTGTAAAGGAGAAAATAATTTCCCTCCACATATAGCCACTTATGAATAAGTAATCGTATTCCTTTAAATTTTAGCTGCAGTAGGTTAAGGGCTGCTTACTTGCAATTTTCCATCCCTCCCCAATTTGAATAAGTAATAAGGTGCGGCCGTTGAAAATCCTAGGAGTTTGGCTCGGCAGGAAGCCGGTGGGTGTTACACTCACTACATCCCACCAGAAAATTCATCTTGCTGTTAACGATTCCATTTGACAGTTATATGGAAAAGTCAAGCTTATGAGCACTCTTACTCCCTGATGCTGATTTTGTTTTCTTTAAAAGTTATTTTCCACTCACAACTTTTTTTTAAACTTCTCTCCCCTTCTTTAATTTAGATTTGAGGTTCGGATCAGATCAGCCATGATCTTATTAAATGGCGGAGCAGGCTCGAAGGGCCGATTGGCCTACTCCTGCTCCTATTTCTTATGTTCTTATGTTCTTAATTCCTCTCTGCCTTGCCCCATGCCTGAGAAGGTAGACAAGCAATCTGCTCCCAGACCTAAGCTAACATAGCTCTGTAATGGCCTGCAAGGGTGTACATGGAAACAATACAGGTTGACTTTTCTCCCCAATGTAGAAAGTGGCCTCAGACAACTGTATCCAATCTCCACTGATTTAATTTAGAAAATCCAAGCTATACATTAATCAGTTAAATCTTGTGACTTGTTGGTGGGAGTTTTGTGTCCCTTCACTGCCTGCCATGCCAACAGAAAAGCTCAGAATAGTGGGAAATCCTTAATGTATTATACTTTATATGAGAACAATGGATCAGAATTAATTTTCATGGTTGAAAATAACACTGATGTGTATCACAACAAATAATGGTGGGTACAACTGATTGCAGCTAAGGTAATCTTACCTAAGGGCTCAGGTGATGATAAAGCATTTGTCCATTATCTTACATTTATTTTTATACGCTTTCCATTTTGTTCTTTATAGGTACATGATATACAGTAAAGATTGCAAGAGCGAAGAATAATGAGAATACTTTAAGAACACAATATCAAATTTACCAACAAAACATCAAGTTAGCAGCAGGTTGTCTATGAATATTCAATAGAACCCCAGATCATGAATCAGGTCACACACGAATGATTGGATGTCGCTCAGCGATAAAAATCCTCATTATCACACCTGATATTTTGTTCATAATTATTTTATGGGGGAGAACACTTCATCTCCCAAGTGACGGTGTAGATATAAAATGTTATTTGTCCTGGAATGGGTTCCTGTGTAGTTTTTGGTATCAAATAAATCATACACCACACAAGTCTCTCACCCACAGAAAGCAAACACTGGGGATTAGAAATGTTGGCCAACTGAAATGTGTGGGTTTAGGCCACCCAAGAGGTTGACCAAGTAATGCAAATTGCAATCTTTTCAATGTTGTTGTTGAGACAGTGGGCTTGATTCTATACAACAGCTGCAGATTTCATCCGTCCAAGGTGACCAGGAAATCAAGGAAGCAGATGTTCTGCAGTAGGAATGCAAAGGATAAGGGGTGTATGAAGGGGGATCAACAACAACAACTTGCATTTATATAGCACCTTTAACATAGTAAAAAGTCTCAAGGCGCTTCACAGAAGTGTTATCAAACAAAATTTGACACTGAGCCGCATGAGGAAAGATTAGGTCAGGTAACCAAAAGCTTGGTTAAAGAGGTAGGTTTTAAGGAGCTTCTTAAAGGAGGAGCGAGAGGGATAGAAGCGGAGAGGTTTAGAGAGGGAATTTCAGAGCTTAGGGCCGAGGCAGCTGAAGGCATAGCCGCCAATGGTGGAGTGATTAAAATTGGGGATGGGCAAGAGGCCAGAATTGGAGGAGTGTATAGATCTTGTAAGGTTGTAGGGTTGGAGGAGGTTACAGAGATAGGGAGGGGCAAGGCCATGGAGGGATTTGAAAACAAGGATGAGAATTTTAAAATCGAGCAAGTCTACGAACGTCCCTAGTTCAGCTTATTTCAATCACCTTCTACTCATCTAACTGCAATACAAGTTGAACCCCACTTCTATTAAAAAAAAACCAAGTCTAAAAAAAAATGACAGCAACGGGGTTAAATGGGCATACATCTAGGTTAGTATTCATGGGCAACTTTAAGTTAATTCTTTTTCTTCTTGGACATGAACAGCGTTTAGAAAGACCCACTTTTAATTACGCTGCTGCTTCAATGAAGTCAGTGTGTACTGAGATCCAAGGAAATTTGGGTGAGGATCAGGGGAGAACGGCTGTGAGAGACAGCATTGTGCCCTTTGTATTGTAGTTCAATGCTATCACTGTTAGCATCTCAGCAATTTTTTAAGACGCAAGAGTTCAGTGAACTGGTGGGATTTAGGGACTGCTGTATCATCAATTGTTATATACGTCATATGCACTAAAAGTACTTCAAAGCACAGTCGCAGTTTAGAGGCACTGCCAACAGGAATCTTGCTCATAGTCAATTCTATTTGTACGTGAGCAGAGGGGGAAAAGAGCAAAGAGATTTAAAACAAATGCAGATGCACAAATTCAACTTCATTTTCATAACTGTCCAGATCAGATCTTTGAAATGGCTCAAACATTCTCAAAAGATGGACATAGTGAGATTGTATATTTCCTGCCATTTTAAATATCCCTACCCATTCCTGAAATAAACTCAAGAGTTACATGCAAGAATGATTCTTGCCAGCCGGATATCCCCAATGACAAGATGGGATATATTTTCCTCTATGGAGAAAGTTTCACTAAAGGGTAGATGTAAGAAAACAGATGAGCAAAACTGGCAGAAAGTGATAAAGGAGTTTTCTTCATTTTCTGCCATTACTCAATCTTGCTCCCATGTTTAAACATATTTACAATTAAATAAAAATTGCTTGTTAAGTTCTTGTTAAGGGCAATCAAGAGAAACTTTTGCAGCTTTGCTCAAGATGGGACAAATACAAGGATTGAGTTCATTACTCAGAGTCATACTTGTGAGTTAGTTTTACAAAGGAATGCCAAGAGTTCAAATTTAAACAAAGCGGTGATATGGCCACATTCTCTTTATTAAAGAAAGAACTTGCATTTATATAGTGCCTTTCATAATCTCAGGACATCCCAAAGTGTTTTACAGCTAATTAAGTACTTTTGAAGTGTAGTCAAAGTTGTAATGTAGGAAATATGGCAGCCAATTTGTGCACAGCAAGGTCCCACAAACAGCAAAGTGAAAATAGCCAGATAATCTGTTTTAGTGATGTTGGTTGAGGGATAAATATTGGCCGGGACACCGTGATCTTCTTCGAAATAGTGCCATGGGGACTTTTATGAACACCTGAGAGGGCAGATGGAGCCTCGATTTAACGTCTCATCTGAAAGAAGGCACCTCCAACAATGCAGTGTTTCTTCCGTGCTGCTCTGAAGTGTCAGTCTAGATTTTGGGTCAGCCGATTAATCCATCTCGAGTCAGCAGACCTGATCTGAAGCAACCCAACATCCAAAGGCAATTTTATCCCAATTCTCAGCGGCAACACAGCCTCAACCTGGCCCAGACCTATCCCCACTAGCAGCCCCAACCTGATACTTCACATACTTCAGTGAAATTATAGCTAAAAAGTTAAGCACTAAAATAAAGGTACTTATAAACCAATATAAATGAACTGGCAGTTAAAAAGTCATGATGATTTGATTAAGCTAGTACTCATAATTCCAACCATTCTATGTCTATCCCGTCCATATTAAGAGTGGTGGCAGCTATATCTATACACACACATACACGAGTACAAAGTAAAACATTTACATATTAAGTAACTTTTGTCATAGCTTTTAACTTTTCTAGGGTAACATAATACCAGTAGAGGTATGAAAAATTAACAGTGATCCCAATCCTTTGCCACTTAGATCCCTTCCCGTAAAGAACCACCATTTTGTGTCTTCACTCACATCCAGAACTATGATAGGAACTGCCTGCAAACCATCCTGGAATGACTCCATTCCTTTATAAAGGCACCCAAAATGAGGAAAATTAGTTATTTACACGATATCAAGTAGGAGTTGTCATTTTCAATTTAAAAAAACACACATTTAGAGAGCACTTTATATCGAACTACTGCCCCAGTTCTTCCCTCACCTTTTAAAAATGTCACGTTCCTTCTTAATATATTATACTCATTATGGCTCCTATTCAAAAGGACAAACCAGATAAAATGCCCCTTTCTGTACAGCTCCCCGAGACATTTTATGGAGATCATCTGGTATATCTAACCCTCTTACCCTCTGAAAAAAAATGATGACATAATTGCCTACTTAACAACAGTGATTGCATTTCAAAAGTAATGCATTGGTTATGAAGAACTTTGAGATATCTGGGGGGCATCATGAAGCAATGTATAAATTTAGTTATTTCTTTACTAAAGGCTTCAAGAGTTAATACTGTGTGGGCCTTCTCATCTGGAGCTGTCAATTATGCCTGCGCCATTTGTGGCAAAGACTGTCACTTGAGAAATGGACTCTTCAATCACTCACATGTTGCAGCATGGTGAAGTATCTGAACTGCTTTGGCACTTACACCATTGTCTTTTGAGGTGGACCATTACCATATATAATCTTTACTAAAACATTTCAGTGATTCATCTAAAACCATGTAAGAAAACTAGTCATCCATGACATAGTGGAGGTATTCTGGGGACGATTAAACGGTTAATCATTGCGTGCTGTGAAATCTTAAGACACAATGGATTCATACATCCTAGCATCACCATATGTTTTTAATTGGAACTGGTATCAGCTTGTAAAAGATCTGATCTAAAACTGCAAACTCGTAGACTGATTAATGTGCTATGGTCCTCTGATAGGTAAGGTTAGCAACCTAAGTAGAACCTTGAACAACTATTAATATCAAAAACCTGCCATCCTTATGATTTAGACACTAGTAAAGTGGAAAGGAGTGAAGCATCTAATGAAAAGTCTGTTCTTTGTCAAACCAATAAAAAATTGCCATTATAGTTTCTGATATGTTTAATGTCAACTTGAAAAAGGATCCATGTGATTGAATTGATTATTTTTATTGGTCATGAATAGTCATGTCCCCAAAAGGAGGATTCCTTGTGATATTGAACATCATACTTTGCTGCCAAGGAGCAGAAGGTTCTCAATGGGTTAGAAGGTTAAGGGAAGTTGTAAAGATCTTTTGAAGGAAGTCTTTAAAACGCCAAGAAAGTGTTAAAACTGGAACTTAGGATGTTAAGAAAAGTTGTGTTTAATGGAACAGAAGTAGGCTACAAGTGTATTACAATGGTTAGTTTAATAACTTAAAACTCTTAAGGGCAGAGAGAAAAATGCAGTAAAATATGCAGAGAAATAAAGTGTGAGCAGAATTAGTTAAGTTAGTAAGAAAGGACTTGACACAGGTATCTCCAGAGATGAAGCCCAAGCATCCCAGAAGGCAGCAGAACTGCCCAATGCAACAGCAGACAACCTACTAAAAAGGAAAAAGGGCAGTATATGTTATGCCCAGGTCATACAAGAACAGCCTCAGTGATAGTTTGAACACAGACTGTAAACTTAACCTTAGCAAACATGTGCTGAAATTTTGGATGTGGAGATGCCGGTGATGGACTGGGGTTGACAATTGTAAACAATTTTACAACACCAAGTTATAGTCCAGCAATTTTATTTTAAATTCACAAGCTTTCGGAGATTTTCTCCTTCCTCAGGCAAATGTTTCAAGAGCTCCTTGAAGCCTACGCATTTATACATATTGAACAATACATGGTGTTTACAGACTGCCCCTGCAACTGCCCGTTGCCAAGGCAATCACCGTGTTCAGACAGAGAGGTGTCACCTGCAGAACCCCCGAATACACATTCAACAAAAAAACAAACAGGGAAAAAAAACAGAGAAAAAAAACACAGAGAGAGCACCCACCAGGTGCATGGTTCATACTCCTGTGACTCGGCCAACGTTGTCTACCTCATACGTTGCAGGAAAGGATGCCCCAGAGCATGGTACATTGGCGAGACCATGCAGACGCTGCGACAACGGATGAACGGACACCGCGCAACAATCACCAAACAGGAGGGTTCCCTCCCAGTCGGGGAACACTTCAGCAGTCATGGACATTCATCCACCGACCTTCGGGTAAGCGTACTCCAAGGCGGCCTTCGAGACACACGACAACGCAAAATCGTCGAGCAGAAATTGATAGCCAAGTTCCGCACCCATGAGGACGGCCTCAACCGGGATCTTGGGTTCATGTCACGCTACACGTTACCCCACCAGCGAACAAATGTTATCTGTTTTTAATATAATGGGTCATTTGCTGGCTCTCTCTGCCTTCCGGATGTTTCTGCCTCTCTCTGTGTTTTTTTTCTCTGTTTTTTTTCCCTGTTTGTTTTTTTGTTGAATGTGTATTCGGGGGTTCTGCAGGTGACACCTCTCTGTCTGAACACGGTGATTGCCTTGGCAACGGGCAGTTGCAGGGGCAGTCTGTAAACACCATGTATTGTTCAATATGTATAAATGCATAGGCTTCAAGGAGCTCTTGAAACATTTGCCTGAGGAAGGAGAAAATCTCCGAAAGCTTGTGAATTTAAAATAAAATTGCTGGACTATAACTTGGTGTTGTAAAATTGTTTGAAATTTTGGACATTGACGTAACTTTATTATAATGTTACTGAGTGAAACCCAGGTGATTCTGCAATATTGTGAAGACACTTTAGTTACTCTTCTGCCTAGGATGATTTAAATATCAGTTTATTGTAATCGATAATACTTGTGATAGTGCTATGCTATGTTATCAGATACTGCTTAATAAAGTAGCATTAGTTAATGCACCTCTGTGGCTAACTTCATTTTTTTGCTGCAATTTATTTAGCTTGGCTGCCCATCAATATCATTTCGACTGAACTATGTCAAGCAGTCCAAAGGCGAACTAATTTAAGTATCATCTGTAAAACTCTAGACAGAGATGGTAAATCCCAGTCCAATATTCCAACATGTATGTGTTAGGAAAGAGTGGGGGATAGGAACAATTCATACAATACTGTTTGATTGATATCAATTACATGTTGGAATTTCAGATACAATGTGGTAGATTTTCAACTTGTCACTCAGGCGTAAAGCTGGTTGTAGAAATTGCCTGATTTTCATTTTCATTTCCATTTTAATTACATAATAGATCTACATAAACGATTTGGACTCAGGAATCAAAAGTACAATTTCAAAATTTGTGGATGACACTAAATTGGGGTGGGTATAATTAATACTGAGGAGGACTGAGACAAAATACAGGAAGACATTAATATACTTGCAGAATGGGCATATAATTGGCAAATGAATTTCAATATAGATAAGTGGTTGTTTGAGGCCAATTATCTCAGCCCCAGGACATTGCTGCAGGAGTTCCACAGGGCTGTGTCCGAGGCCCAACCATCTTCAGCTGCTTCATCAATGACCTTCCCTCCATCATAAGGTCAGAAGTGGGGATGTTCGCTGGTGATTGCACAGTGTTCAGCTCCATTCGCAACCCCTCAGATAATGAATCAGTATGTGCCCGTGTGCAAGAGCTGGATAACATTCAGGCTTGGGCTGATAAGTGGCAAGTAACATTCACGCCAGACAAGTGCCAGGCAATGACCATCTCCAACAAGAGAGAGTCTAACCACCTCTCCTTGACATTTAACGGCACTACCATTGCCAAATCCCCCACCATCAACATCCTGGCGGTCACCATTGACCAGAAACTTAACTGGACCAGCCACATAAATACTGTGGCTGCAAGAGCAGGTCAGGGGCTGGGTATTCTGCAGCGAGTGACTTACCTCCTGACTCCCCAAAGCCTTTCCACCATCTACAAGGCACAAGTCAGGAGTGTGATGGAATACTCTCCACTTGCCTGGATGAGTGCAGCTTCAACAACACTCAAGAAGCTCGACACCATCCAGGACAAAGCAACCCATTTGATTGGCACCCCATCCACCTTAAACCTCAAACATTCACTCCCTGCACTATTGGCGCACGGTGGCTGCAGTGTATACTATCCACAGGATCCACTGCAGCAACTTGCCAAGGCTTCTTCAACAGCACCTCCCAAACCCGCGACCTCTACCACCTAGAAGGACAAGGGCAGCATGCACATGAGAACACCACCACCTGCATGTTCTCCTCCAAGTCACACACCATCCTGACTTGGAGTTCCAGGATCAAAATCCTGGAACTCCCTACCTAACAGCACTGTGGAAGTACCTTCACCACATGGACTGCAGCAGTTCAAGGCAGCGACTTATCACCACCATCTCAAGGGCAATTATGGATGGGCAATAACTGCTGGCCTTGCCAGCAATGCCCACATCCCATGAATGAATAAAAAAATAAGTGTGAGGTGGTACATTTCGGTTGGAAGAATAAGGAGGCCACAAACTCCTTGGAAATGGGGTAGAGGGATCTCGGGGTGCAGAGGCACAAATAAATAAAAATGAAATAAAGATGCAGGTTAATAAGGCCATAAAAAAAGCAAACAAAGCACTGAAGTTCATTTATAGCAGGATAGAAGTGAAAAGCAGCGAAGTTATGTTAAACTTATATAGACCACCCTTGGAGTACTGTGAACAGCTGTGGTCTCCATATTTTAAAAAGAATATAGAGGCACTGGAGAAGGTGCAAAAAAGATTTACTAGGATGATATCACAACTGAGAGGTTATACCTATCAGGAAAGATTGAACAGGCTGGGGCTCTTTTCTCTAGAAAAGAGAAGACTGAGGGGTGACCTGATAGAGGTCTTTAAGATTATGAAAGGGTTTGATAGAGTAGACATGGAGACGATGTTTCCACTTGTGGGGGAGACCAGAACTAGGGGGCCATAAATATAAAATAGTCATTAATAAATCCAATAATGAATTCAGGAGAAACTTCTTTACCCAGAGAGTAGTTAGAATGTTGAACTCACTACTGCAAGGAGTAGTTGAGGTGACTAGCATAGATGCATTGAAGGGGAAGCTGGATAAACACATGGCGGAGAAAGGAATAAAAGGATATGTTGATGAGGTTAGATGAAGAAGGGTGGGAGGGAGCTTGTGTGGAGCATAAACACTGACATGGACCTGTTGGGCCAAATGGCCTGTTTCTGTATAATTCTATGTAATGGAAACAAAAATCGGGTGGTTTCTATAACAAGTGTGATCCACAATGACAATTTTACACCCAGGCGGCAAGTTGCAACTCTTCCCAAATATTTCTTATATGTTGCATGAAGATTTAGTTTACATCTTCGCAAAAATATCTACGTCCTGACCACACTCTTTAGTACCTTATCTCTATGGCACTATTAAGAACTAAATAGCCTTTTCTCCATAATTCAGGAAAGCACTGGGAACCTTCCTGTTATACAAATCTCAAATGACTGAACATAAGTTTCCAAAATCTTGTAGAGACATCAGAGACAAGAAAAACAACAGAAAAACAAGCAACGATTTTCCAACAATCAATGTCTCGTTCTACATCTCGGGAGTCAGTAAATGGCAGCTGGCTTTCTATTCCTGGCTGCCACAATTGTTTGTTTGAAGCTTTAGTACCAAATGAATGCTGCTGAACACTAATTAATCTACTGGAATTGATCTTCTGCAGATTAGACATGGTATCAAAGGCCTGTGGGAAGGACCCAGCTGCCAGAAACCTGGCAACTCGGCTTTCTGTGTTGCTCTCTCTACAATGCATTGCACAGAATTCTGATACTGCTTAATATAGGCTTTTTAATTTAAAGAAACTCTTTTTTTAAAAATTAGTTTTCAGTCTGGTGGGCTTAACATTCTTTAAGGCCAAAGCTCATTGGCAGCATTTGTTTCCTTTATCTCGACCCCTCCACTGCCCTTGTGACATTGCTTGTCCGACATCCAGTATTGGATGAGCAGAAATTTCCTCCAATTAAATATTGGGAAGACTGAAGCCATTGTCTTCAGTTCCCACCACAAACTCTGTTCCATAGCCACCGACTCCATCCCTCTCCCTGGCCACTGTCTGAGGCTGAACCAGGATGTTCGCAACCTTGGTGTCCTATTTGACCGTGAGATAAGCTTCCGACCCCATATTCTCTCAATCACTGCCTACTTCCACCTCCGTAACATCACCCGTCTCCGCCCCTGCCTCAGCTCATCTGCTGCTGAAACCTTCATCCATGCCTTTGTTATCTCTAATCTCAATTACTCCAATACTCTCCCGGCCGGCCTCCAATCTTGCACCCTCCGTAAACTGGTGCTCATCCAAAACTCTGCTGCCTGTATCCTAATTTGCACCAAGTCCTGTTCACCCATCACCCCTGTGCTTGTTGACCTACATTGGCTTCCAGTCTGGCAACGCCTCGAATTTAAAATTCTCATCCTTGTTTTCAAATTCCTCCATGACCTCACGCCTCCTTATCTTTGTAACCTCCTCCAGCCCGACAAGCCTCCGAGATCTCAGCGCTCCTCTAATTCTGGTCTCTTATGCAACCCCAATTTTCTTCGCTCCACCATTGGCAGTTGTACCTTCAGTTGCCTAGGCCCTAAGCTCTGGAATCCCCCCACCCTGAAACATCTCCACCTCTCTACTTCTCTCTCCTCTTTTAAGAGGCTCCTTAAAACCTACCTTTTTGACCAAGCTTTTGGTCACCTGTATCTCAGGTAGCTCAGTGTCAAATTGTGTTTGATAATCGCTCGTGAAGCGCCTTGGGACGTTTTACTATATTAAAGGTACTATATAAATGCAAGTTGTTGTGTTGTTTCCTTTATTACATTAGCAAACTCCATTTGACAGCATATCATGGTATCATAGTAGGTACAGCACAGGAGGCGGCCATTTGGCCCATCGTGCCCGCTCTTTGAAAGGGCTATCCAATTAGTCCCATTCCCCATAGCCTTGTAAATGTTTTCCCTTCAAGTATTTATCCAATTCCCTTTTGAAAGTTACTACTGAATCTGCTTCCACCACCCTTTCAGGCAGTGTATTCAGATCATAACACTCACTGTGTAAAAAAAAATGTTTCCTCATGTCACCTCTGGCTCTTTTGCCGATCACCTTAAACCTGTGTCCTCTGGATACTGAGCCTTCTGCCACTGGAAACAGTTTCTCCTTATTTACTCTGTCAAAATCGTTCATGATTTTGAACACCTCTATCAAATCTCTCCTTAACCTTCTCCGTTCTAAGGAGAACAACCCCAGCTTCTCCAATCCCTTCACATAACTGAAGTCCCTCATCCCTGGCACCATTCTAGTAAATCTCTTCTGCACCCTCTCTAATGCCTTGACATCCTTCCTAAAGTGTGATGCCCAGAATTGAACGCAATACTCCAGCTGAGACCTAACCAGTGTTTTATAAAGGTTTAGCATAACTTCCTTGCTTTTGTACTCTATGCCTCTATTAATAAAACCCAGGATCCCATATGCTTTTTTAACAGCCTTCTCAACTTGTCCTGCCACTTTCAAAGATTTGTGTATGTGCACTCCCAGGTCTCTCTGATCCTGCACCTCCTTTAAATTGTACCATTTAGTTTATATTGCATCTCCTCATTCTTCCTACCAAAATGCATCTCTTTGCAATTCTCTGCGTTAAATTTCATCTGCCATGTGTCTGCCCATTTCAGCAGTCTGTTTATGTCCTCCTGAAGTCTGTTACTATACTTCACATTGTTTACTAAATTTCTGAGCTTTGTGTCATCTGCAAACTTTGAAATTCTACCCTCTATACTCAAGTCCAGGTCATTAATATATATCAAAAAGAGCAGTGGTCCTAATACAGACCCCTGGGGAACACCACTGTATACTTCCCTCCAATCTGAAAAACAACCATTCACCACAACTCTCTGCTTTCTGTCCCCATGCCAATTTTGCATCCACGCTGCCACTGTCCCTTTAATCCTTTAATCCCATGGTTTTTAATTTTGCTAACAAGTCTATTATGTGGTTCTTTATCAAATGTCTTTTGAAAGTCCATATGCACAACATCAACCCTCTCCGTTACTTCATCAAAGAATTCAATCAAGCTAGTCAAACATGATTTTCCTTTAACAAATCCATGCTGATTTTCATTTATTAGCTCATACTTTTCCAAGTGCCAATTAATTTTGTCCCGGATTATTGTCTCTAAAAGTTTCTCCACAGACGTTAGGCTGACTGGCCTGTAACTGCCGGGTTTATCCTTCTCCCTTTTTTTGAGCAGAGGTGTAACATTTGCAATCCTCCAGCCCTCTGGCACTATCCCCATATCTAAGGAGGATTGGCAGATTGAGAGATTGTGCATGTTGTTGGATCTTCGATGATTCATAAAGAGATGAACACTTGGGTCAGCACTGATCTGGACATAGTGAACTAATCCTAACTTAATCTCATGCTGATCGTGGGAAGATCTATATCAAACTCAAAATCTTTCAAGGCAAAAGTAAAAAGTGGAATTTAGGAGTTTTATTCTGTTGCCCCATTTATATTTCAGACCCAATATAAGCACAAAGTATTATGAATACCTTACCAGTAACTTTGGATTTATCATTTTTTATCTTTTCCTCTATAACGATTTGTTAGGATCAGAAGAGATTATGACATGAGAAAACCAGGATTTGAAGAAATTGGTGTCTGGCTATAAAAACAGGTAAGATTGCAGAGATTTACACTGCCTTAATCTTCTTTCTTTTAGATCTGTTTCTTTCCTTTTGCTCCTTTCCCTCCTCCACCATGCCACACAGCAAACCTCCCATCAACCAGCAACGTCTCTGGTGTGCATTGCATTTAAGTATGCTGCTAATTGTGACTTCTTGTAATAAATAGCGAATACATCACAGCCAACATCCAATAAGATGTCCACCTCCTCAAATGAGGGCTGTCTGAAAGGGTAATGAGTGACAAAACCACTCATGTATTTTGTTCAGTCTCATGAGCACAGACCATTATTCTATCACAGTATCAGTCAGGATACTTTAGTTTATATTTGTGTAATTCAAGAAAATCAGCTGAAGTTGCATTGTGATACATTTTGTCACTGTGATAGCATATGCGGTGATGGAGTTTTCCTTCCATTGCTATTTCTCAATACAAGTGCTATAAACTCACATCAAATGAGAGCAATCTTGTACACTGTGAATACTGTGACTTTTCTTTCTTTTCTTAATTTTTCTGTTACGTTTTCCTTTCCTTCCAGGCTCCCTCCCACCTCTTGCATTGTGCATTGCTCTCCAACTATGAGTAGGGGTAAGTAAACTGTCTGGCAACACCACTGGGTAACTGTAACAATAATATGTGTGTGCGTCAGTAACAATTCAATCATGTCTAAGGGACTGTACGGTCACACACAGGGCATAAATTCTCTGGCAGGAGAGGATTGTTCCTTTCAAAGCAACATGTAGTGTTCCATGCTGAGGAGTTAAAGAAAACAATTCATTTACTTTTGGTACACAACCTTTACGTGAAGTAAAAATGGACAATTTACTTGCACTGTTCATTTTACTTCGGTCTCAATGTCAACTCCTGTACATACATAGTGCATATTGGTTTAAAAGGAACATTTCCCTCATGTATGGCTTGTGTATGAGTTCTGTACCTATACATTGTAAATAGGCCAACTTCGATAACCAACCGCATTAGGAGAGCTGATATCAAATTGCATGGAAAGCTCTTTCGATCAAAGAGTTGTCAGTATTTATTTGTCTATCAGAGGCGTAGCAGTTCCACAAAAATTACATTTCAGCTCTGGTATAATTTATGCACCAAAATTAGCTTCATGCCTACCGTCTGCATTATAATCGATATGCATACCCTGAAATAGGCAATATGATTTCCACCAAATTTATTTCTGTGGCACTCTAATACTGCTGTACTGAATCTCACCTGCTCCAATGGTTATTGGCACTCTGTTCTGCTGTGCCTAAATTCAATAGTTTTAATGGTAATTGTTCCTCTGTGCCTGATCCTTCTCACTCAAACTGTTGATGTCTAATCTCCCTTACTACAATTTGGTAATTATAACAAACAAATCAACTATAGCCACTCTCTGCTGTCTGTTTTTATACCCTGCAGGAGGTGTTTTTTTAAAAATTCTAATTCATAGCAAAGATCTGCAACATCTCAGTAACAGTATAAAAAAATACGAGACCAAGGATGATGATGAAGATAATAGCGAGCTTATTGGTGAGCAGCCTGTCATCAATTATATTGGAACATGATTAAAATAAAGGCTTCTCAGAATCAGAACCCATCACATCTCCGATGGTAACACCAGCTCCATTAAATGAAGGTGGACAATATGCTGACATCTCTGCTTAATTCACACTCATCTTGATGGGGTGATGCCCTGCTAAGGTATCAAATTAATGATACTCGGACAAGATTTCAGTTTAGAATCTGCACCATTCAAAAACTGCTGTTTAGTTCTGCAACTCACAGACACTGATTCGAGTGCACCGAGTTTGTTGTCTCCCCGTGAAAAATGCTCCTGTTTCTCTATGCATTTGTGTAAGGCTATGTTCTGCTCACAGAGCAAGTCTATGTTATATGCCCATACAAGGGTGGTAGCAACAGCAGTGCAGATTGCACAGAAAGCACTTACTGAAATGATGA
Source organism: Heptranchias perlo (assembly GCF_035084215.1). Taxonomy (NCBI): domain Eukaryota; kingdom Metazoa; phylum Chordata; class Chondrichthyes; order Hexanchiformes; family Hexanchidae; genus Heptranchias; species Heptranchias perlo. The sequence continues at coordinate 23,173,005 of NC_090338.1, forward strand.
AATGGCAATTGAGCTTGTCTCTGTGGAAGCTGACAGCATATCTAAAATAGCTTAGATTAGTTCAGCAGTAAACTCTGAAAAGACTCTAATGGGAGAGAAGGGTAATCTTTTCTGATAACATTAAAATGGTTTGATCATGAATACAGAGAGCTGACTGAAGTTTTAATGGGAGCAGGTTTATACAGTCATCCTTTAAATATAACCTTGTGAGAAGTGTGTCCTTATAGCCCTCCTGATGTTGTACGGTCATTATCCAGGTACCTAACTCTGAAGATTATACTTTGAAAGCACTTGAAAACATGGAAAACTCAAAAGACCTTCATTAAACAACTGATATGCCTTTTATTTATATTTTAAAGTGCTTGCATTTCTCAAGGGTTTTTAATTTTTTTTCTCTCATTTATTTATAAATAGTTGCTCCAGGTGGTTAGGTGATGCAGTCATTTACAACATTGTCCTTTAGACTCTGGTTGCCAAGCTTGAATGTTGCCTTGATTCATGAATGAATGTCTGCTCTCTCTGTCGACTGTAAGGGTTCTACACCAAGTGAACAGGGAATCATTTTTTTTATTCGTTCATGGGATGTGGGCGTCGCTGGCGAGGCTGGCATTTATTGCCCATCCCTAATTGTCCTTGAGAAGGTGGTGGTGAGCCGCCTTCTTGAACCGCTGCAGTCCGTATGGTGACGGTTCTCCCACAGTGCTGTTAGGAAGGGAGTTCCAGGATTTTGACCCAGCGACGATGAAGGAACGGCGATATATTTCCAAGTCGGGATGGTGTGTGACTTGGAGGGGAACGTGCAGGTGGTGTTGTTCCCATGTGCCTGCTGCTCGTGTCCTTCTAGGTGGTAGAGGTCGCGGGTTTGGGAGGTGCTGTCGAAGAAGCCTTGGCGAGTTGCTGCAGTGCATCCTGTGGATGGTACACACTGCAGCCACAGTGCACCGGTGGTGAAGGGAGTGAATGTTTAGGGTGGTGGATGGGGTGCCAATCAAGCGGGCTGCTTTATCTTGGATGGTGTCGAGCTTCTTGAGTGTTGTTGGAGCTGCATTCATCCAAGCAAGTGGAGAGTATTCCATCACACTCCTGACTTGTGCCTTGTAGATGGTGGAAAGGCTTTGGGGAGTCAGGAGGTAAGTCACTCACCGCAGAATACCCAGCGTCTGACTTGCTCTTGGAGCCACAGTATTTATATGGCTGGTCCAGTTAACTTTCTGGTCAATGGTGACCCCCAGGATGTTGATGGTGGGGGATTCGGCGATGGTAATGCCGTTGAATGTCAAGGGGAGGTGGTTAGACTCTCTCTTGTTGGAGATGGACATTGCCTGGCACTTATCTGGCGCGAATGTTACTTGCAACTTATCAGCCCAAGCCTGGATGTTGTCCAGGTCTTGCTGCATGCGGGCTCGGACTGCTTAATTATTTGAGGGGTTGCGAATGGAACTGAACACTGTGCAATCATCAGCGAACATCCCCATTTCTGACCTTATGATGGAGGGAAGGTCATTGATGAAGCAGCTGAAGATGGGCCACGGACACTGCCTTGAGGAACTCCTGCAGCAATGTCCTGGGGCTGAGATGATTGGCCTCCAACAACCACTACCATCTTCCTTTGCGCTAGGTATGACTCCAGCCACTGGACAGTTTTCCCCCTGATTCCCATTGACTTCAATTTTACTTGGGCTCCTTGGTGCCACACTCGGTCAAATGCTGCCTTGATGTCAAGGGCAGTCACTCTCACCTCACCTCTGGAATTCAGCTCTTTTGTCCATGTTAGGACCAAGGCTGTAATGAGGTCTGGAGCCGAGTGGTCCTGGCGGAACCCAAACTGAGCATCGGTGAGCAGGTTATTGGTGAGTAAGTGCCGCTTGATAGCACTGTCGATGACACCTTCCATCACTTTGCTGATGATTGAGAGTAGACTGATGGGGCGGTAATTGGCTGGATTGGATTTGTCCTGCTTTTTGTGGACAGGACATACCTGGGCAATTTTCCACATTGTCGGGTAGATGCCAGTGTTGTAGCTGTACTGGAACAGCTTGGCTAGAGGTGCAGCTAGTTCTGGAGCACAAGTCTTCAGCACTACAGCTGGGATGTTGTCAGGGCCCATAGCCTTTGCTGTATCCAGTGCACTCAGCCGTTTCTTGATATCACGTGGAATGAATCGAATTGGCTGAAGACTGGCTTCTGTGATAGTGGGGATATCGGGAGGAGGCCGAGATGGATCATCCACTTGGCACTTCTGGCTGAAGATGGTTGCAAACGCTTCAGCCTTGTCTTTTGCACTCACGTGCTGGACTCCGCCATCATTGAGGATGGGAATGTTTTCAGAGCCTCCTCCTCCCGTTAGTTGTTTAATTGTCCACCACCATTCACAACTGGATGTGGCAGGACTGCAGAGCTTTGATCTGATCCATTGGTTGTGGAATCGCTTTGCTCTGTCTATAGCATGTTGCTTCCGCTGTTTAGCATGCATGTAGTCCTGAGTTGTAGCTTCACCAGGTTGGCACCTCATTTTTAGGTATGCCTGGTGCTGCTCCTGGCATGCTCTTCTACACTCCTCATTAAACCAGGGTTGATCTCCTGGCTTGTTGGTAATGGTAGAGTGAGGAATATGCCGGGCCATGAGATTACAGATTGTGCTGGAATACAATTCTGCTGCTGCTGATAGCCCACAATGCCTCATGAATGCCCAGTTTTCAGATGCTAGATCTGTTCTGAATCTATCCCGTTTAGCACGGTGGTAGTGGCACACAACACGTTGGATGGTGTCCTCAGTGCGAAGACGGGACTTTGTCTCCACAAGCACTGTGCGGTGGTCACTCCTACCAATACTGTCATGGACCGATGCATTTGCGACAGGTAGATTGGTGAGGATGAGGTCAAGTAAGTTTTTCCCTCATGTTGGTTCGCTCACCACTTGCCGCAGGCCCAGTCTGGCAACTATGTCCTTCAGGACTCAGCCAGCTCGGTCAGTAGTGGTGCTACCGAGTCACTCTTGGTGATGGACATTGAAGTCCCCCACCCAGAGTACGTTTTGTGCCCTTGTTACCCTCAGTGCTTCCTCCAAGTAGTGCTCAACATGGAGGAGGACTGATTCATCAGCTGAGGGAGGACGGTAGGTGGTAATCAGCAGGAGGTTTCCTTGCCCACGTTTGACCTGATGCCATGAGATTTCATGGGGTCCAGAGTCAATGTTGAGGACTCCCAGGGCCACTCCCTCCTGACTGTATATCACTGTACCGCCACCTCTGGTGGGTCTGTCCTGCCGGTGAGACTTCTTTCCATGTGGATATGAAACTGTGGGGGAAGAGAGTCAATAATTTGGCACAAATTGACAATCCTATTCAGAAAGACCACAAGAATTGTCAAGTGTGTGAAATGAAAATCACAACCGAATGCAATAGCTGTGGTTAGCATTAAAGCACATATACAGTAAAACTATGTATGTTGGAAATTTGAGCCTCTCTCTTTGTCATCAAATGCAAAGAATTGACATACAGGTGGGAAGTTTCCTCTCAGCATTGCATGTTTAAGATAAATTTAGCAAATGGTTGTGAATCAATACCAGCAGATCAGTGACTGTTACAGTTCAGCAACTTAACGAGCATGAAATGAACATCTTGATCCAAATAGGAAATAACATTTTCCCCAATTAGAAGGATCCAGCAGAAACTTTAGAGCCAGAGTGGATAAAATTGACCAGAATGGTACATTTCACTGACACAGTAATTAATTTCATTCTGCAGCCCCAATTGGCTGGGAATGCAGCAATATTCAGTTCTGGCACGCACCTCTGATTCATAGGCAAGAGGCGAATCACCAACTAAACAAATGCCGTAATCACCACCTGTAGAGATGGCAGGAAGTCAAGAAAAACAAAAAATATCTAATTTTCAATCAGCAGGCATCCAACTGAATCCTCAAACTGATGGTAGCGAAACTTCAGCAAATGTGCCCATTTTATGTTCACTAGACACACTATAATGGAAGATGGCTGAGCAGGAATGAAGACATTCATCTCAGAGAGCTCATGCCTGAGCTGACTACCTGTGTCTCAGAGTTGAGTACCTACATCTCTCATATCTATACTGCACTGGAGCAACAATTGGCTGAGGAACTGGGAATTGTTCCACAGTGCTTTGATTGCCACTGTATCTGTTAAGGGATCTACTATCCAGGAAGGGCCAGATAATCTTAGTAAAATTATACAATCAACCCTAGGGACAAGTTTTGCACTCCTTATAAATGCACAATAGAGTAAATCTCTGTCTTCACCACGTGGACTGTAATCTGGCAGAGCAGATCACCTGCCATTATAGAACCCATCTGATTTTCATTCCAATGATTTCAATGGAATTCATGTTGGATGGGTTCCAGAAGGGGCAGGAGATCCACTCCATCTGATTATCACCCATGTGGTGAAGACGAATATTTACCCCATTGTTCTGACCTCAGACAGATCTGAAGAGACGTCCACCACTGGTCGCAGGATGTTGGAACTCATGTAAACAGTCTGTTCATGCCTGGATATATGCTTGCTCATAGCTCTCCTCCAAAAGTAAGAAATTAAATTGTTTAGAGAGTGAGCAGGGGAGCATTCCCAATCTGAACACTTTAATTGAGGTAACGTAAGTTTAAAAAGTGCTTTGCAAATCAGGTTTGACACGGCACTGGATTTACACTTCATGTGGTATCAAACTAAGTAGTGTGAGACTAGCCCCTCTAGGCAGCTTCACTCTTACATCAGATTGGGCCTTGACTCTTTTATGTATACTGCAAGGTTAACAGCAGTACAAAACCAAAATGGCTTCATACCAACACCAAAGCACTGCACTCCAAAGCATTCTCTGCCCTGATACTCATCATCAAGTTGTGCTGCAAATGCCTCAACCATTCCCTGTGAATAATCAAGATCCATAATTGGACTAGTCGGCTTCCATGGGCTTGTAAATTAAGCTATGCGTATATCCAACATTCCTTTACTTAAAGGACAAGGAAGCCTGAAAGGGGTTGCAAATGATAAAGACACAAAATTTATTTTCTTGGCAAATCTGGGGGTGTGCTCCCTCTCTCTCCCACCCCCAAGGGATGCTCTTTACTTTTCTCTCCCTTCCCCCTGCCTGAGATGCTGGCTTCTCCTCTCTCCCCCAACTGCCCCCAAAATAGTGGTCCTAAAATCTCTTCTCTCTCCATTCTGTGAAAGGTACAGCTCTTGCCATCCACCTCCTCTCTCCCTTTCCTGCAAATGCTGTACCCCGGTTCCTACCTGCTGTCGCTCCTACTACAATTGATGGCACAGTGCACTGTGAGCAGCAATACCCAATTTCACATGTATAGCACCATTAATCACATAAGGTAGCAGCACTCGAGGGAGGGGCTTGCTTCACATTGACTTTGGTCCGTAAACGTGGACAATCACCAGGATGCTGACTGCATCAGACGCAGACAGCTGGCATGTACGACTACAATTATTTTCATAAAGGAAAGGAAGGACTTGCATTTATATAACACCTTTCACAACCACAGGACGTCCCAAAGCAGTTTACAGCCAAATACGTACTTTTGTGCAGTGTAGTCACTGTTGTAACGTAGGAAACGCGGCAGCCAATTTACACACAGCAAGCTCCCACAAACAGCAATGTGATAATGACCAGATAATCTGTTTCAGTGGTGTTGGTTCAGGGATAAATATTGGCCAGGACACCAGGGAGAATTCCCCTGCTCCTCTTTGAAATAGTGCCAAGGAATCTTTAACATCCACCTGAGAGAGCAGACAGGGCCTCGGTTTTAACGTCTCATCCGAAAGTCGCCTCATACCAAGTTCATCACTACTAACACCATGACTACCTTCACCTTTACTTCTGTCAGTTCTGCAACCATCATCTCTGCTGTCTGTTCCATCAATAGCTCCAGTCATCTCCCCTCCTGCTGCTATCTCCACCAGCATCAGCAATTGTAACCCCATCAGAGTTGGTTGAACTTCAAAAGCAAAGCTAATATTAAAACTATTAGTCTGGAACCTTAAAGGAGTGGCATGCTTGATTTTATTTATTTAAATGCAAGGTAATGGACTCCTATCTTTCATTGATCCCATCAGCACTCACTATATAATTACAAATGCATTAAAAAATAGATATAAACAAAATGAGGTTAAAGGTCTTGATCACTCCTTGGAGCCAATTTTTATACAAAGGGGTCTTGGTGACTTTAAAATATTGCATTGTAAAAGTAACCTTTTAGACCCTGTGTTTACTCAGTTTGTTACTCTGTAATCACCATTGTTGGTCATTAAAAGGTATTCAGATGACTTGAACCTGTATTCCTACAGGGTTTTCCCTTTTCCCAAGGCAAGGACTTTCAGCCTGAAATCAGAGATTAATTACTTTACATCCTTCCAAAAAACTAGGAAGAGGGGAGCAAAAAAACAGATGTTGGAGCCGTTTTTAAAGATTAAATTATTACATTTAAGAATTTTAAACAATGTCTATCATTTCCCGGTGGAGTGCAAAAAAACACACGTCGCATTAAATGGATGATGCAGCATCATGTATCATCAATAGTAAGCAGCCTCCTGGTCTAAGACTGCATAACTTCGCAGCATATCATTTTATAGTCAGGTGGGGTTCTCAAATTCCAAATCACCATCAATTCTCCTTTTTGTTTTTTGTTTGCCGAGGTAAACACAGGTCAATCTGAGGAGATATCATCAAACAGTAGGCAACACAAGTAACACTTTTTTTTATTAATCATACCCCGTTTACAAGCTGTAATAAGTAAAGTAGCAAAGCTATTTGTCTCTGTCACAAGATCTCTGTTCTGCTGAACTGTAGAGGAGGCAGATCCATCACAGTGGGCTCTGTGTTGCTGCTCTCTGTTCTCTCGTGGCTTCATTAGCATCTCCATCACATGCTGGGCGCTGATGTCCCTGATCTTCAAACTCAGCACTGACAGTTATAAAGTACAACCAGTACCGACAAGATCAAAACCATCATATTCTCTTGAATCTTGTAATAGCTCCAAACACCCTGAGCTCAGATGGGCAAATGCAAAATGATTAAAGCCTTAAATACATAAGCTCCAGGGCTTTATAGGGTACTCATTTCAGTTATTTTTATTGTACTTCCATTTTCTTATCCAAGCGTCGTACTGAATGGAATATCAGTCGCTCTTCCTAGTCCTGTTTCTAAGATAAGAAGGCAAAAAAGGTTGTCCACCTCTTCTCCAGGCTGACTGTATTCCGGATATACTAACTTCATTTTCACTTCTGTTGTGATTCAATGCTAAGCTGTAACATTTTACTCTCTGTTGAATCAGGAATCTATCCACTTCTCTTCTGAGTGCTTCAGTGAAGTCTGGTTTTACTGTACTGAACAGCAAGTTTTTTCCCAAGTGGTACTAGGGGCAGTGTCTTTTGAAACAAGATTTATTTGGAAAACTGGAAACCGTACACAATACATTAAATCTGAATACAGAGGACAATCATAGTTGGCCACTGGTTTAGACCATAAGAGCACAAGAAATTTTAGTAGCAGGAAAAGGACATTGGGTACAAATAATCTCATCCTTTTTTCATAGATCAATCCCTCTTATCCACCTTCTCACTACAATCCCATAATTCCTCCACTCCCAGAAACATATTCAATGGTATCTTGAACCTGCAAAAACTAACAAACAGCTTCAAGAAATGGATAACTCAACACAACCAACTACTCAAAAACAGCCCTGAATATAGGTTATGACTAAGGCCACTGTTTTACAGTAACTGATTTTACCATTGTTTTGCAATTTGGTCCATTTTTCTATGAGAACTGAAAGCTAAAGGCCTTGGCTATGAAGTGAAAACAAGTAGTTACACTGAGAGTGCAGTAAGCTAATTGCAACTTAAGTTGTATATATACCAAAATATATTTATCAATTGTATAAACTGGGAAAAACTAAAGAACAAAAGTACTTTTTTTGTATTGGTGGATCTAGAAATACCGAAAGAGGACATTGGCACTGGAGATGTAAGGTACATAAGAAGTAGGAAGATGTAGGAGCCTGCTCCGCCATTCAATAAGATCATAGCTGATCTTCTACCTCAACTCCATTTTCCCACCCTATCGCTTGATTCCCTTAGTGTCCAAATATCCATCGATCTCAGACTTCAATATACCCAATGACTGAGAACCCACAGCCCTCTGGGGTACAGAATTCCAAAGATTAACAACACCCTGAATGAAGAAATATTTCCTCATCTTGGTCCTAAATGGCCGACCCCTTATCTTGAGACTATGATCCCTAGTTCTAGAATTTCCAGCCAGGGGAAACAGCCTCTCAGCATCTACCCTGTCAAGCCCTCTCAGAATGTTATACATTTCAATGACATCACCTCTCATTCTTCTAAACTCCAGAGAGTATAGGCCCATTCTACTCAATCTCTCCTCATGGGACAACCCTCTCATCTCAGGAATCAATCTAGTGAACTTTCGTTGCATCCCCTCTAAGGCAAATATGTCCTTCCTCAGGTAAGGATACCAAAACTGTACACAGTACTCCAGGTGTGATCTAACCAGAGCCCTATATAATTGCAGCAAGACCTCCTTACTCACTACTACCTCCTACTCCAACCCCCTTGCAATAAAGGCTAACATACCATTTGCCTTCCTAATTGCTTGCTGTACCTGCATGTTAACTTTCTGTGATTCATGTACAAGGACATTCAAGTCCCTCTGACTACCAACAATTTTTAGTCTCTCATCTTTTAAAAAATATTCTCCTTTTCTATTCTTCCTACCAAAGTGGATAATTTCACATTTCCCCACATTATACTCCATTTGCCACCTTCTCACCCACTCACGTAACCTGTCTATATCCCTTTGCAGTCTCTTTGCGTCCTCTTCACAGCTTACTTTCCCACCTCGCTTTGAATCGTCAGCAAAATTGGTCCCCTCATCTAAGTCATTGATATATATGCAGCTATACAAAACCCTGGTTAGACCGCACCTGGAGTACAGTGAGCAGTTCTGGGCACCGCAACTTAGGAAGGACATATTGGCCTTGGAGGGAGTGTAGCGTAGGTTTACTAGAATGATACCCGGACTTCAAGGGTTAAGTTACGAGGAGAGATTACACAAATTAGGGTTGTATTCTCTGGAGTTTAGAAGGTTAAGGAGTGATCTGATCGAAGTTTATGAGATATTAAGGGGAACAGATAGGGTGGATGGAGAGAAACTATTTCCGCTGGTTGGGGATTTTAGGAGGAGGGGGCACAGTCTAAAAATTAGAGCCAGACCTTTCAGGAGCGAGATTAGAAAACACTTCTACACACAAAGGGTTGTAGAAGTTTGGAACTCTCTTCCGCAAATGGCAACTGATGCTAGCTCAATTGTTAATTTTGCTAATTTTAAATCTGAGATAGATAGCTTTTTGCCAACCAAAGGTATTAAGGGATATGGGCCAAAGCAGGTATATGGAGTTAGATCACAGATCAGCCATGATCTTATCAAATGGTGGAGGGGCAGAACGGCCTACTCCTGTTCCTATGTTCCTATATTGTAAACAGCTGAGGTCCAAGCACTGATCCTTGCAGCACCCCACTGGTTGCAACCTGCCAACCCGAAAATGACCCGTTTATTCCTTCTCTCTGTTTTCTGTCCATTAACCAATCCTCAATCCATGCTAATATATAACCCCCAATCCCATGAGCCCTAATCTTGTGTAACAACCACTTGTGTGGCACCTTACTGAATGCCTTTTGAAAATCCAAATATACTACATCCACTGGTTCCCCCATATTTACCCTGTTAATTATACGCACAAAAAATTCTAATAGATTCTTCAAACACGATTTCCCTTTCATAAAACCGTGTTGACTCTGCCTAAACATATTATGATTTTTTTAAGTGCACTGTTACTACGATGTTAATAATAGATTCTAGCATTGTCCGAGGGGAGCTCAGGAAATGTCCAAGGGAAGCCAAGGAAATTCTGATTTTTTTTTTGATACTTTCTTGGTGCACTTTCCAGCATTTTGGAATACTGTATCTCTGCTTTGAAGCCAAATGTAATTTATTCTGGAAAGGTCACAGATATTTTAAATAAAACAACTATTTTAGGACCACCCCTCTTTTTGATTTATATTAATCACCTGGACTTGGATTTACAGGGTATAATTTCAACATTTGCAGATGACACGAAACTCAAAAATGTAGTAAACAATGTGGAGGATATTAACAGATTTCAGGAGGACATGGTGAAATGGGCAGACACGTAGCAGATTAAATTTAATGCAGAAATGTGTGAAGTAATACATTTTGGTAGGAAGCATGAGGAAAGGCAACATAAGCTAAATGGTACAATTTTAAAGGGAGTGCAGGCATGGAGAAACCTGGGGGTCTATGTACACAAATCTTTGAAGGTGGCAGGATAAATTGAGAAGTCTGTCAAAAAAGCATACGGGATCCTGGGCTTTATTAACAGAGGCATAGAGTACAAAAGCAAGGAAGTTATGCTAAACCCTTATAAAACACTGGTTAGGCCTCAGCTGGAGTACTGTGTTTAATTCTGGGCACCACACTTTAGGAAGGATATCAAGGCCTTAGAGAGGGTGCAGAAGAGATTTACTCGAATGGAACCAGGGATGAGAGACTTCAGTTATGTGAAGAGATTGGAGAAGCTGGGGTTGTTCTCCTTAGAGCAGAGAAGGTTAAAGGGAGATTTGATAGAGGTGTTCAAAATCATGAAGGATTTTGATAGAGTAAATAAGGAGAAACTGTTTCCAGAGGACACAGATTTAAGGTGATTGGCAAAAAAACCAGAGGCAACATGAGAAACATTTTTTTACACAGCGAGTTGTTATGATCTGAATGCATTGCCTGAAAGGGTGGTGGAAGCAGATTCTATAGTAAATATCGAAAGGAATTGAATCAACACTTGAAGGGAAAAATTTACAGGACTATGGGAAAGAGCAAAGGAATGGGACTAATTGGACAGTTCTTTCAAAGAACTAGTACAGGCACGATGGGCTGAATGGCCACCTCCTGTTATGTACCATACTATGATACTATAAATTACAAGTGACTCTTTATTTTTGTACTATCAGATGGTAATACATAATAAGTATAACACTGCAGGTTCTTGGTCTGTACGGCTCAATAGCACAGGAGGCAGTGCATTTACTTGCTGAGCCCCAACATTTCTTAGAGTTGGGGTTCAGCAGTATATTAGTAAATGTACTGGGTTCATTAATGTTGATCAAACCACCTAACTACCAGAAAAATAACTGTGATGTGGAGATGCCGGTGATGGACTGGGGTTGACAAATGTAAAGAATCTTACAACACCAGGTTATAGTCCAACAATTTTATTTGAAAATCACAAGCTTTCGGAGGCATTGACTTGACGAAGGAGAAAGCCCCCAAAAGCTTGTGATTTTCAAATAAAATTGTTGGACTATAACCTGGTGTTGTAAGATTCTTTACATAGAAAAATAACTGTATTGGGATCAGAAAGTTAAAGAATGACATTCAGAATAAGGCTACCAGTTTTTGATATACTACTTTTGCAAGTACTTATTTTTGCAGTAATATTACAATACCTTCAGATTTTGCTGCCGAATTTGATGTGGCTGCTCACGAGTTACATCAAGTCTACAGCACAAGAACAGACCATTTGGCCCAACTGGTCTACGCTGGCATTTATGCTCCACACGAGCCTCCTTTCTCCCTACCTCATCTAACTCTATCAGCATACCCTTGTATTCCTTTCTCCCTTATCTGTTTGTCTAGCTTCCCCTGAAATGCATCTATGCTGGTCGCCTCAACTACTCCTTATGGTAGCGCTTTCCACATTCTTACCACTCTTTGGGGAAAGAGGTTTCTACTGAATTCCCTATTGGATTTATTAGTGACTATCTTATATTGATGACCTCTAGATTTGGACTCCCCCACAAGTAGAAACATTTTCTCTACGTCTACCCTATCAAACCCTTTCATTTTCTTAAAGACCTTAATCGGATCACCCCTTAGCCTTCTCTTTTCTAGAGAAAAGAGCTCCAGCCTGTTTAGTCTTTCCTGATAACTATATCTGCTTAGTTTAGGTATCATCCTTGTGCATCTTTTTTGCACCTTCTCCAGCGCCTCTATATCCCTTTTATAATATGGAGACCAGAACTATGCACAGTACTCCAAGTGTGGTCTAACCAAGGTTCAGTACAAGTTTAACATTACTTCTCTGCTTTTCAATTCTACCCCTCTAGAAATGAATTCCAATGCTTGGCTTCTCTTTTGTATGGCCTTATTAACCTACGTCGCTACTTTTAGTGATTTGTGTATCTGTACCCCGAGATCCCTTTGCTCCTCTACCCCATTTAGTCTCTTATCCAAGAAATATGTGGCCTCCTTATTCATCCTACCAAAATGTACCACTTCACACTTGTTTATATTGAAATTCATTTGCCAATTACACGCCCATTCTGCAAGTTTATTAATGTCCTCTTGCATCTTGACGCATTCTTCCTTTGTATTAACTATACCCCCCAATTTCATGTTGTCCTCAAATTTTGAAATTGTATTTCCAATTCCCGAGTCCAAATCGTTAATAAAAATGGTGAACAACAGTGGTCCCAGCACCGATCCCTGTGGAACACCACTTCCCACCTTTCTCCAGTCTGAGTAGCTACCCTTAACCACGACTCTCTGTTTTCTGTTCTAAGACAGCGGCCACTCACTTTCCTTTTGTGGATTGCTGCAGGGGCAGAAGAGTTCAAAATAACCCTGCAAAATGTGTTACCCATCCACCACTGGGTGCCAATCACAAACCAATGCAGGATCCATGTGTTGTGTACGTCCAGAAAAACATACAAAATATCCACATCTCCACTCATGTACAAGTGCACATATCTGAAACCTCAGTAAAACTGTGGTTAACTGAAATAAATTAGCTTCTAAGTTATATCATGGATAAACAATAATCTGGCTGCCCTTCTGTGGAGACGAACTGGCTTCTGCTTTGATGTTTGCACGAATCCTCCGTCTTTTCTTCACTATTACCACGGTTTGTAAGACAACTGTGAACAGCATCTTTTGATCTTTGAACGTCTAAGGGTCAATACAGTCCTAATACCATAGTGGATTATGCTTTGTTAATCCTACCATCACCACACATCTATATGAAAGCTGCACATCCAATTATTATTGCATGGTATTCAGAGGGAAAAAAATAAAAGTCAACTGATGTCAATTATTGAGACAAATTGTTCTTGCTTGCTTGTTCATCTGAAACCAATTTTCCAGAGGGGTCTTTAAACGGGCATGAGGTCCTATATTAATGTATGCAAGGGGCCTAACACCTGTTTTAGGTGGCTTCTTGGGAAGCCTAAAATATGGGCCCGAAGAATTTAGTAGTGGCCACGAATGCACCCGCCGACTGGGTGCGGGCTATCCCACTGCTGCATTTGTCATCGTTGCACCCATTTTATGCCTGGAAACATGGGAACATAAGAAATAAGAGCAGGAGTTAGGCCATACAGCCCCTCAAGCCTGCTCCACCATTCAATAAGATCATGGCTGATCTTTGACCTCAACTCCAATTTCCTGCCTGATCCCTATATCCCTTGATTCCCTTAGAGTCCAAAAATCTATCGATCTCAGTCTTGAACATACTCAACGACTGAGCATCCACAGCCCGCTGGGGTAGAGAATTCCAAAGATTCACAACCCTCTGAGTGAAGAAATTTCTCCTCATCTCAGTCCTAAATGGCCGACCCCTTATCCTGAGTTCGTCTCACAACCCTCTGAGAAATTTCTTCACTCAGAGGGTTGTGAATCTTTGGAATTCTCTACCCCAGCGGGCTGTGGATGCTCAGTCGTTGAGTATGTTCAAGGCTGAGATCGATAGATATTTGGACTCTAAGGGAATCAAGGGATATAGGGATCAGGCAGGAAATTGGAGTTGAGGTCAAAGATCAGCCATGATCTTATTGAATGGTGGAGCAGGCTTGAGGGGCTGTATGGCCTAACTCCTGCTCCTATTTCTTATGTTCCCATGTTTCCAGGCATAAAATGGGTGCAACGATGACAAATGCAGCAGTGGGATAGCCCGCACCCAGTCGGCGGGTGCATGTCCCCTAATTCTAGACGCACCAGCCAGGGGAAACAGTCTCTCAGCATCTACCCTGTCAAGCCCTCTCAGAATCTTATATATTTCAATGAGATCACCTCATTCTTCTAAACTCCAGAGGGCAAAGGTCCATTCTACTCAATCTCTCCTCATAGGACAACCCTCTCAGCCCAGGAATCAATCTAGTGAACCTTCGCTGCACCCCCACTGAGGCAAGTATATCCTTCCTTAGGTAAGGAGACCAAAACTGTACACAGTATTCCAGATGTGATTTCACCAAAGCCCTGTACAATTGCAATTGTAAACAATTTTACAACACCAAGTTATAGTCCAACGATTTTATTTTTGATCCCACAAGCTTTCGGGGGCTTTCCCCTTCCTCAGGCGGTGTCACCGCCTGAGGAAGGGGAAAGCCCCCGAAAGCTTGTGGGATCAAAAATAAAATCGTTGGACTATAACTTGGTGTTGTAAAATTGTTTACAATTGTTAACCCCAGTCCATCACTGTACAATTGCAGCAAGACTTCCTCACTCTTGTACTCCAACCCCCTTGCAATAAAGGCCCACATACTGTTTGCCTTCCTTATTGTTTGCTGTACCTGCATGTTAACTTTCTGTGTTTAATGGACAGCCAAATCCCTCTGAACACCAGTTTCTCACCATTTGAAAAATAGTTTCTCAGCATTTAAAAAATATTCTGTTTTTCTATTCTTCCTGCCAAAGTGAATAATCTCATTGTACTCCATCTGCCACCTTCTTGCCCACTCACTTAACCAGTCTATATCCCTTTGCAGACTCTTTGTGTCCTCCTCACAGCTTACTTTCCTACCTAGCTTTGTATTGTCAGCAAACTTGGATACATTACACTCGGTCCCTTCATCTAAGTCATTAATAAAGATTGTAAATAGCTGAGGCTGCAGCACTGATCCTTGCGGCATCCCTCTAGTAACAGCCTGCCAGCCTGAAAATGATCCGTTATTCCAACCCCCTGTTTTCTGTCCGTTAACCAATCCTCTATCCATGCTAATATATTACCCCCAACCCCATGAGCCCTTAACTTGTGGAACAACCTATCGTGTGACAGCTTATCAAATGCCTATCAAAAACACACTAAATGCATACCAATTTCAACCCCTATGTATTTGAATATTGTTATTTCATGGTTTTAAGCACAAACAGAATCATTACTTTCTGGACTAAAATGCCCAAGTAGACTTTACAGTACACACTAACCACTAACTCCAGTTTGGTATTACGTCGCTCATGTATGTCTTAGTTTCAACTGTGTCCTATGTACAGTACACACATGATTAAAGTGAGCAATTAACTTGCACTATATGGCTCATATATATCTGAGTGTCCACTCGCATGTTGTGAACTGAACAATCTGTGCTTACTGTGAAGACCCACTTGCCGCCCCTGATAATAAATAGGGTCTTCAAATGGTACCAAACAAACTCCAAACATAGAATCATAGAATGTGGTTACATGCAGAACAGAATGCGCTTAATAACAAATGGTGGATGCAGCCCAACACAGTCAATCTATCTCTTTCCTTTCTTTTGATTTATATACACAACTCTCCTCTCCTTCTCCTTCTCCTTCAGGGTGGGACAAGCCACCTTCTCACAGCCCAGCCCCTCAGAATCATTATAGATTTTCCCGTCATTGGGATCCTTGAATGACAATAAGAAAGAGGAAATTACAGAGTAAGTGACTTACGCTATTAATTATGCCACTCCATATTTTCCTGGGACTTTCTCGCCGCTCTTCATTACCCTTGTTAGAGGGTAATTATCATAGCTCCACCCCCATTAAAATCAATGACGATCACGATTTTCCTGCATTTAAGCCAGTTTTCACACTGCTGTCACTTAGACTGAAAAATAATGGTACTGGTGACCTGGCAGCAGCGTGATTAATTGACTGAGAAAAGGGTTCATGTGAAAATGCTCGTAACATTTATTTATTAGAAAAGGCAATTTCACATGAAGTTAAATTCTTAAGAAGCGGGAACTCAGACTGCCCGTGTTGGAAAGGAGTGAATTCATCATGAATGCTCACTGTTGGATTTGGATTGCTATTGTGCCATCGCTTCTCGGAGCAAATTAATGGCAATGGCTTCCGATAACATTGCATGTATTGCTATCTGGCTGAATGCTGCAAATCTTAAACTGCAGTAAATCATTTGGTTTATAAAACACAGATTTAGAAGTTTAAGTTTTACAGTTTAAATGTTCGCCCTTTCAACACGCTTTGCTGAAGTTAATCCATTTGCACCCTACAGCCACCAGCCTGCAAGGTCTGTAAGGGCAGTAGCAAACTGATGAAACGAGAAAGGCAGTTCCTTTCAATTTCTCCCAATTAAATTTTAATGAGAAACAACAGACTCCTCTGATTTAATTTAAGGGTAGCTAAAGGCAGCCATGTAAGGGGGTCTTATAGAGACACATATTATAGGTATGCTTAGGAAATGATAAACAATCCAAGTCTGTACATGGCCATTGGCTTCACCGCTCCTGATTCAGCACAATGCTTGCTGTGACCTATTCCAATTAATAAACCAGCAAACTTTGGAGTAACTTAGCAACGGCGCTAGAAGTCAAAATTTACAGCATATGTCATCCGATCTCGTCGTTGCAGGAAAACCTGGGGCATTATATTTAGATAATAATGAATAAGATGATTTGTTTATCATGGTGTTAATGCCCAAGTGGTCTCATTTGATAATGTGTAAAAGATGGACTGTGCAATGCCAATACCCAGTAAAATGGACAGAATTTTTATTGCCACTGGTTTATGGCTACATGTGTTCTTACTAACAGTTTTAATGAGCCTTATTCTTACCCATAAACTAATCCTAATTAACAGAAGGAATTTCACAGCAAAGGTAGATATCAGACCGATGAACAGTACAAAATGAGATCACGCAGCTAAGAACATTTATTGCCCCTCAAATATGGCCTAATTAACAATTACAATGCACGGCTACAGCCTGCATAATTTGTCAGATTTATCTCATTACAGGCACTTGCTAAAATACTGTGATTAAAGGGGCAGTGGAGTAACATTTTAGTGGAATAGCTTGTACCCTTTAACACACTCACTGTCTGATGTCAATATTCTGTATCAAGGCATCGACATTCTAGGCAGAGAACACAATACAAATTAAAATTAGTTCTGAGATTCCTTAATACAATACATGGGTCATTGTTGCAACCAACAAGTTTAAGAGGCAGACATGTATATTTCTTTTTATTCGTTCATGGGATGTGGGCGTCGCTGGCGAGGCCAGCATTTATTGCCCATCCCTAATTTTTTTTTTTATTCGTTCACGGGATGTGGGCGTCGCTGGCAAGGCCGGCATTTATTGCCCATCCCTAATTGCCCTCGAGAAGGTGGTGGTGAGCCGCCTTCTTGAACCGCTGCAGTCCGTGTGGTGACGGTTCTCCCACAGTGCTGTTAGGAAGGGAGTTCCAGGATTTTGACCCAGCGACAATGAAGGAACGGCGATATATTTCCAAGTCGGGATGGTGTGTGACTTGGAGGGGAACGTGCAGGTGGTGTTGTTCCCATGCGCCTGCTGCCCTTGTCCTTCTAGGTGGTAGAGGTCGCGGGTTTGGGAGGTGCTGTCGAAGAAGCCTTGGCGAGTTGCTGCAGTGCATCCTGTGGATGGTGCACACTGCAGCCACAGTATGCCGGTAGTGAAGGGAGTGAATGTTTAGGGTGGTGGATGGGGTGCCAATCAAGCGGGCTGCTTTGTCCTGGATGGTGTCGAGCTTCTTGAGTGTTGTTGGAGCTGCACTCATCCAGGCAAGTGGAGCGTATTCCATCACACTCCTGATTTGTGCCTTGTAGATAGTGGAAAGGTTATGGGGAGTCAGGAGGTGAGTCACTCGCCGCAGAATACCCATCCTCTGACCTGCTCTTGTAGCCACAGTATTTATATGGCTGGTCTAGTTAAGTTTCTGGTCAATGGTGACCGCCAGAATGTTGATGGTGGATTTTTGGTGATGTTAATGCCGTTGAATGTCAAGGGGAGGTGGTTAGACTCTCTCTTGTTGGAGGTGGTCATTGCCTGGCACTTATCTGGCGCGAATGTTACTTGCACTTATCAGCCCAAGCCTGGATGTTGTCCAGGTCTTGCTGCACGCAGGCACGGACTGCTTCATTATCATTTTCACATTACAATGCATCCATTTGTCTTGAGCAAGGCTTCTGTCCATGTGCTATCTATAACCCTGCTCAAGCCCATATCTTACCTCCCTGAACAAGAGTAGTGTCAGTGCCAATTTCCTATTCCCTAAAAAAGCTTGTTCAGTAAGGATGGTGAGACTGGCATAGAGGACCCGTGTTAAATAATTTTACTTTCTCCTTCACTTTCAGTATCCTCTACATTCTTCTTCTAAAGTAGTATCCTCCTCAGGAGGATCCTTCTAGTTTATCCTGCCATTGAATGAGCAGCTGCTGTTGAAAGGAAAGCTCGGCCAAACTTTAAATCTCTTGCCAAGGTAACGTCTAACCAGTAATGGCTTGTGAATATGCACATTGCTTTAGGTCACAATGCTACAAATACCCTTAGTTGAGAAATATCTGAAATTAGTTCAGGAATTACAACAACTGAGTGGATAGTATCCCTGTACTGCAGCATACTTTTGTATAACTTAGAGTGTCATGGATTGCAAAATGCAGAATTTGTTCCTGTAATTCATCAGATTGCATGGGCAATGATTTGTTCTGTTCATCAATCTGTGGTGTAATTGTAAACCTGTCTATTATACATGCATTTATGGAGTTGCCAAAAAAATTAATTCATGATGATTCCCTATCTGAGGCATACAGTGAGGATGAAGAGTCAGACAGAGATGAAGTGATTCATCATAGGAAGGGGTGAAAATGTTGGAACATGAGTCAACAGAGGCTTGTGGAAGGGTGAGCAGTACTAAAATGTACCCGACTATTCACTTAGCTAATCCTTGCTGAGGCAAAACGGGAGTTGTAAGAAGCACCTTCTCCATAGGAATCTATCAGCTCCGGAGAGTGTCTGCTGACCCTTGTTCACTTTAGACAGATACAACGTGATTCCATCTTGGTTCTATGCAGAATAAAAAACAACAGAACTAGATAGTTCCCTGTCTTACATAGTTACAGACATTGGGGTGCAAAATCCGTGGGATATGATCTCTGGCGACCACCTGCCCCATACCAACAGAAACTGTCATTCACCAACGCTTGGCGGAGGGTTGCACAGGCTCCCCCCTCAACCATGTTCCCCTCAGTCCCTTGGCAAAATTAAAAAATAATAATTTTGGCACTCTTCAGGGGCTCAGGCTTGCCTGGCTAGACCCCATTGGTGGGACTCAACAATGCCCTTCAAGAGGTCGGGATGCCTCCATTCACTTGGCATACCAGCCAACACAGAATCGCCAGATCCCATTCCATCCTCAAGAGTGGGAGCTCCGGTATATGAATCCCTGCCTTTGGCTCCAACCCCAGGCCATCATTTTCCCTCATGAGGCAGCCAGGAAACTCCAGAAATAGTGGGAACCTGGCGCAATGGGGTCTCCGCCATTTTTCTGAGGGTTTCATCCATCTCCCACCGGAGCTATGACAGGCAACCTGTGGAACCTCCAAGGGATTTCAGGGCCACGGGTCATTGACCACAAT
Organism: Heptranchias perlo; assembly: GCF_035084215.1. Taxonomy (NCBI): domain Eukaryota; kingdom Metazoa; phylum Chordata; class Chondrichthyes; order Hexanchiformes; family Hexanchidae; genus Heptranchias; species Heptranchias perlo. Next base: position 23,192,771 of record NC_090338.1, read on the forward strand.
GTTGCAGTTTACTAATCCTACTTGGTAAGATTGTAATCATCACATCACTTGAGGCCAATGGGCTAAAACGCAGATGCCGAACACAAAGTTGCGGCCCCACTATATCCGGAGAGGACCATGGCTTTATGCAGAGCAGCTATCCTTATTAAATGCTTGACAATATGGTCTCAATGGACTGTTCTGACCTAGAGAAGGAAATAATGAAAAGAATGAAATAAGGAAAGAACGAGCTTGCATTTATATAACACCTTTCATGACTTCAGAATGTTCCAAAGCACTTCACAGCCAAAGAAGCACTTTTGAAGTGTAGTCACTATTATAATATAGGAAAACGTAGCAGCCAATTCACACGCAGAATGGTCCCACAAACAGCAATGAGATAAATGAACAAATAATGGCGTAGAAACTCATCTTGGGTGGTAGGGCATCGGCCGCCTGTTCTACACACCGCCCAATATTCAGTTCCAGTACAGTCAATGGAATTGAATATCAGGCGGGGTGTACAACGGCCGGCCGGTGCCCTACCGCTCGTTCTGCCCTACCATCCAAGCCGAGTTTCTACCCCAATCTGCTTTGCTGGTGTTTGTTGAGGGATTAATTTTGGCCAGAATATTGAGAGAATAGCCAAATGACACTTGGACTGTGAGCTTTGGTTCAACACCAGCTTTACCAGCCTCTCTAAGAAATTAAGGATCAGGGAATTGTCACAAGGCTCCCCTCAAGTTTTGGCACCAAAGTGCAAACATCTTCCATTTGCTTAAGGCGGTTTCTAAACATGGCAAAACCAATTTCATGTCTCATAATTGGGTAAATTTTACAGAATTATTATGTAATCCTAAATATTATAAAGTTAGATATCCATAAATGGAATTCTTTCTGGGCCAGTGTTTCATGTGATTTAAAATTATGAGTTAGAAGCAGCCTTGCAGCAGATGTTTTGGATAGAATTCCTACCTATATGACTGTGAGGTTTTATTCCTGTATTCCACAAAGGTAGTTCTGTGGTTCAGAACCTGGCGTCTGAAAAATGCCAACTGGGAGTTTTCAAGGTTTATTAAGTGCCGAACAGACTGAAATCAATAATTTAGCCTCAATAGGTTACCTGCCTCTGTCCATAGATCATTAACCAATAATCTCACTCCATCTGGTGTGGCACCTCATCAAGCAACATCCTGCTGATGCTTCAATTGTGTAGACTGCCAATGTGAAGAGGCTGGGCTACCTGCCATCAGTGTCTTGGATGAGGAATTTTAGTGTCCCTGGCTGTATGCATTCCACCAGTGACATAGAGTCTATACTATTCTGCTTTATTTCTGGGGATAAACTGAAATGATCCTGTAGGGTGATGAAGGAGTGACTTATTGATTTCATGGCCCATTCCCCCAAGGAGAAATAGAGTGAACATAATTTCTTCCAAGTTAAAGTTAGAGATAAAAGAGTGATCATAATACCAACAGCAAGTGTGGAACATACTGCCTCGTCGACACTGCTAACCTCTCTACAACCTATTGCAACTGCCCTCAGACAGTGGGCAGAAAGGTGTACAGGCATCAATGAGCTTGTTTCTACAAACTCAGGGTTCCATTTATCCTTAGAGGAAGCCTGCATCAATATTAAAGCACTTGTTTCATTCTGCATAGCTGATATCAAATATTCAGAATTGAAGAGACTTCTATTCATTCTTATTCTTGTACTTTGGTTGCCCCTGAGCAACAGTAAGAGCAAGAACAAAGATTCGGCTCTGGGTCTGGAGGAGGCAATGCCAGGACCAAAATGTGATATTTTTGTATACCGGATTTCTTGAATGTGGGACATGATTTCAGCACCTGATGTCATTCCTGCAAGCACCTTCCTAGTTTTTCCTTGGAACTTGACATAATGGGTGTACCTTCTGCATGTTGTGACACCTAACCATGCAACGTAAATAACAGTCATAAGCATATGTCTGTGACTGCCTCTCTGAGAGTTTTGGTAAGATTTGAAACATGGTTTGACACTCACTTGAGGGATGATTCATGATCTAAACTACCAATGAATCTTATCTTCTGATTTCTCTCCTGGTGAATATGAAGGAAATAGTTGTTGGTGTTACACTAGCAGAGAGAATTGGAAGAACGTTCTTCAGAGTTTCAACTGTTGCAGAAAGTTCAAGTAACTCACAGTTTTCTCAGTTGGGTTTAAAATGGCCCCAGGTATGGCCTACATGACAGCAAGTGGGAAGTGAAAGCAGAGATCCTGTTGCTGGCTGCTGAATTTAAAGAAAGTGCTGTTCTTAGGATCAATTTAATAGCAGCACCCAATTACACACCCTAGTCCCTGCAGTTGAATCCATGAGGAGTTCCCTACAAAAAGTTTTAAAAAAGAAACTGCAGGGAGTCACACATTATAAGTAGCAAATGGATTTCTCAAAACTTTTCTAATTAGACTAATTGTATTGATGCCCATTCATTATACACTAAAATTTTCTATAGAGTTTTTTTTTCGTGAATTATTTTGTGCTCATGATGGGGATCCTCATTACCAGATTCTTTCAGGGCATATTTTGGATTTCATTTATCATGAACAAGTTCCGATGGAGTGCTGGAAGTAGTTGAATAAAAGTCATGTCTTGAGGCACGTAAAAACAGGTTAGCAATTCATGCAGCAGGCGACACGCAATGCTGGAATCAAACTCTACATTATATACAACTTGGCCTGCTTCATTATGTTTCACTCCATATACGATTAAGCAAGGCAGTTTGCATCAGATAAGTATAATATTACAGAAACTACACAAGAGCCCAAGCCTTTTTCCCCATAACTCTGGCCTCTGGCTATGAGCTGCAGGAAGCTGGAACAGGAAAACCACAGTTGATTTCTTGGCTGCAGTACAAAAAGAACAAGAAGAAGAGAAAATAAGGCCTGGATGAAAGACTTAATTAAGCCAAGGCATACCATAAAATGAAAACCCCCTACATTCTACCATACTTGTCTGCAAATCTTTCACTGCGACTGTGCTAGCTCACATGCTTCGGGGGGAGGGGGGGCTCAGCTCAATTAATCTTGTCTACATCCAAGTTATCTCATTATTTGCCTTTTAAAATTATACATTTACAGTACTACAAAGTTACTATCTATCAAATCACTAGAATGCTAGCAAATTTAGATCTGGCACACTGCTCTTTTTAATCAGTTGCTTATAATACTTTATCCATGTATGTTAGTTAATTTGCGCAACATTCTTTACTCTGATTCTGAGGGCCTTTGCAAAAACATTTTTAGTGAATACTGCAATAATGCTGATAGATTCATTTCCAAAACAGTCTGCATATACAATTAAGAGATGGAATAGGCACAAACAAACTTAATCAGGATTGGCCTTCTCTGGCAATTGTAGAAATCAACAACGTATTTCCAATCCTGCATACAGTATTCAGTGTTTATTGGTCACATCATATAACTACAGTATTTTTTTATCTCCAATTTTGCTATTACAGGGACTGACTTGCTGCTGAAACTAGAAGCCTTAACCCAACAGCACTCCCAATGACCTTACAATTCTTTTGGTTCCTTGAAGGTCAGGGATTTAGCAAGCACAGCCAATAGAGGAATACTTCAGAATTGCATTCTGTTGTACTAACAGTATATGAAAGCAACTAAAATTCACCATTTCAAAATACTGTATTTATTACAATCTTAACATTGACTTTACATAGCACTTTGAAATATTTCATTTTTTAGATTGTGTTTAGAGCGGTATGGTGGTGTTGTGGTTATGTTACTGGACTAGTTATCCAGAGGCCTGGACTAATACTCAAAAAAGTATGAGTTCAAATCCCACCATGGCAGTTTGAGAATTGGAATCCAGTTTTTAAAAATCTGTAATTTCAAAGCTGGTATCAGTAAAAAAGTGATCATGAAGCGATCAGATTGTCGTTAAAAATCCAACTGGTTCACTAATGTCTTGTAGGGAAGGAAACCTGCCACGACGGCCTAGTCTGGCCTATATGAGTAACTCCAGTGGTTGACTCTTAACTGTCTTATGAAGTGACCTAGGAAGCCATTCAGTTGTATCAAACCGCTACAAAAATTACAACAATAAAACTGGACGGACCACTCAGCTGCAACCTAGGCATCGGATCAGGACACAATGAAGACACACCCAGCCCAGTTAACTCTCCAAAGTTCTCCTTACTAACATTTGGGGACTTGTGCCAAAGTTGGTGCAGCTGTCTCACAGACAAGTCAAGCATCAACCTGACACAGACATACTCACAGAATCTTACCGGTCAGCCAATGTTCCAGACTCCTCATCACCATCCCTGGGTATGTCTCCATGTTGAACATCACTTGAAGGAAGTGTTGAGGCTAGCAAGGGAACAGAATGTACTCTACGTGGTGGACTTCAATGTCCAACACCAAGAATGGCTCAGTAGTACCACCTCTGACCGAATTGACTGTGTCTTGAAGAACACAAGTGCCACACTGGGCTTGCAGCAGGTGGTGAGAGAACCAACACAAGGGAATAATCTTCTTGAGCTTGTCCTCACCAATCTATCTTTCGCAGATGAGTCCGTCCACGACAGTAGAAATGACCACCGCACAGTCCTTGTAGAGACCAAGTTACACCTTCAAACTGAGGACACCCTTCATTGTGCCATGTGACACTATCAGCGTGCTAACTGGGATAGATTAAGAACAGATCTAGCAGCTCAAAACTGGGTATCCATAAGGCACTTTGGATCATCGGCCTTAGTAGAAATGTACATAAACACAATCTGTAACCTCATGGCTCGGCGTATCCCTCTCTCCCTTCAGTAACTACCCTGGTTCAATGAGAAATGTAGAAGAGCATGCCGAGAGCAGCACCAGGCGTACCTATGAACAATATGTCATCCTTGTGAAGCTACAACACAGTGCTACATTCATGCTAAACAGCGGAAGCAGCACGCTATTTACGGAGCTATGCGCTTTCACAAGCAATGGACCAGCAGGCAATTAGGAAGGCAAAGAGTATGTTAGCCTTTATTGCAAGGGGGTTGGAGTATAAGAGTAAGGAAGTCTTACTGAAATTATAAAGGGCCGTGGTGAGACCACACCTGGAGCACTGCAAACAGTTTTGGTCTCCTTACCTAAGAAAGGATATACTTGCCTTAGAGGAGGTGCAATGAAGGTTCACTGGATTGATTCCTGGGATGAGAGGGTTGTCCTTTGAGGAGAGATTGAACATAATAGGCCTATATTCTTTGGAGGTAAGAAGAATGAGAGGTGATCTCATTGAAACCTATAAAATTCTTAGAGAGCTTGAGAGGGTAGATGCTGAGAGGCTGTTTCCCCTAGCTGGAGAGTCTAAAACTATGGGTCATAGTCTCAAGATAAGAAGTTGGCCATTTAAGACTGAGATGAGAACAAATTTCTTCACTCAGTGATCTCAAGACTGAGATCAATAGATTTTTGGACACTAAGGGAATCAAGGCATATGGGGATATCGGGCAGAGAAGTGGAGTTGAGGTCGAAGATCAGCCATGATCTTACTGAATGGCGGAGCAGTCTCAAGGGGCCATATGGCCTACCTCTGTTCCTATTTCTTATGCTCTTAGATGAAAGCTCTGAAGCCCTACCACATCCAGTCATGAATGATAGCCATGAATCTACCACTGAGCCAACATCCCCATCCGAAATGATGGCGGAATCCAGCACATGAGTGCAAAAGACAAGGCTGAAGCATCTGCAACCATCTTCAGCCAGAAGTGCCAAGTGGTTGATCCTTCTCAGCTTCCTTTGAGGTGCCCACCATTACAGATGCCAATCTTCAGCTAATTCGATTCACTCCACATGACATCAAGAAATGGCTGAGTGCAGTGGACACAGCAAAGGCTTTGGGCCCCGATAACATCCAGTCTGTAGTGTTGAAGACTTTTGTTCAAGAGATAGCCCCGCCTCTCGCCAAGCTGTCCCAGTACACCTACAACTCTGCCATCTACCTAAAAATGTGCAAAATTGCCCAGGTATGTCCTATCCACAAACAGCAGAACAAATTCAACCTGGCTAATTACCACCATATCGGCCTACTCCCAATCATCAGCAAAGTGATGGAAGGTGTCATCAACAGTGCTATCAAGCAGCACTGACTCAACATTAACCTGCTCACTGATATTCAGTTTGGGTTCCGCCAGGACCCCTTGACTCCAGGCATCATTATAGCCTTGGTCCAAATATAGGCACAAGAGCTGAATTCAAGAGGTGAGGTGAGGTGAGGTGAGAGTGACTGCCCTTGACATTAAGGCAGCATTCAATTGAGTGTGGCACCACAGAGCCCTAGTAAAATTGAAGTCCATGGGGATCGGGGAAAGTTCTCCAGTGGGTGGTGTCGTACCTGGCACAAAGGAGGATGGTTGTGGTTGAGGCTAATCATCTCAGCCCGAAGACATTGCTGCAGGAGTTGCTCAGGGCAATGTTCTCGGTCCAACTATCTTCAACTCCTTCATCAATGATCTTCCCTCCATCATAAGATCTTAAGTGGGGCTGTTCACTGATGATTGCATAGTGTTCTGCTTCATTCATAATTTCTGAGATAATGAAACTGTCTATGCCCACATGCAGCATGATCTGCACAACATTCAGACTTCGGCTAAAAAGTTGCATGTAACATTTGCGCCACACAAGTGCCAGGCAACAGGTGAGAGCCGAACTACCTCCATCTAACATTCAATGGCATTAGCATCGCCGAGTGCCCCACCAGTAACATCCTGGGGGTCACCATTAACCAGAAACTCAACTGGATTTGCCACAAAAAATGCTGTGGATGTTAGACTAGGTCAAAGGCTGGGTAATCTGCACTGAGTGGCTCACCTCCTGATTTCCCAGAGCCTTTCCACCATCTACAAGGCATGAGTTAGGCATGTGATGGAATACTCTCCACTCACTTGGATGGGTGCAGCTCCAACAACACTCAAGAAGCTCGACACCACTCAGGACAAAACAGTCCACTTGATCACATCATCCACAGTCGAATCATCTATCCCCTCACCACCAGCATGCAGTGTGTACTGTCTACAGGATCCACTGCAGAAACTCGCCAAGGCTTCTTCGACAGTACCTCTCAAACTCCTGACCTCCATCACCTGGAAGGACAAGGGAAGCGGGTGCATGGGAAGACCACCACCCCCATGTCCCCCTCCAAGTCACATATCATCCTGACTTGGACTTATATCACCATTGCTTCATGTTGCTAGGTCAAAAATCTGGAACTCCCTACCTAACAGCTTTGTGGAAGAATCATCACCACATAGACTGCAGCAGTTCAAGAAGGCAACCCACCTTCCGAGAATGAATTTTTAAAAAATCCTCTTAACATGTACCTATGCCATTACACATTCAAAGTGAGGGATGTCAATGTTGAAGAATGGAACAGTCTGCTTTTCAGATTCAAAACCACATCAAACCCTTTCACAGTATAGCACAGGGTTAAATGGATGTAGCTTCAATTAATCTCAGAGGATCACCTCCTGCAAAATCAGTGTGACAATTCTGTTTCTTATCCCAATACCCTCTCTATATGAGGCTGGCATTTTAGTTGTGACAAAATTTGAGTTCGTGGTGTACTTGGTCCATTGTGATTAAGAGATAGATAAGGGTTTCAGCAGGTAAGAGCAAAGCAGGCAATGTTACAGTGATGGAAGAGGACAGATGGACTGGATGAGGGGTCCAGAGGGCTGCTGAGTCAAACAAAACTTACCGAGGCACCACCAAGTTTAGCCTAAGTGTGCACTCAGTGAAGCTGATGGAGTCACATGGAGAAGCACTGGAGATGAATGGAATGGACAACAATATTGAAGATGGAAAAGCTATCAACAAGGCGGAGTAGGAGCAGCGAGGTGAGGGTGTAGTCAAATGGGATGTCATTGAAGACTTTGACCAAAGTGGTGATGGTGCTGTGAATGGATTGGAAATCAGATTGGATGTCTTAAAGAGTGAGTGGTAAGAGAGGTGAGTGCATTGTAGAGTGGCAAAGGCATGTTATGGGTCTTTGGTTAAAAAAAAGGCAGGTTAGAGGCATGGCAGCCGAGTGATGAGATAGATGTAAAAAGTCAGATAGCCAGGTGGTGAAAGATAGAATACGAGAGCCTAGTCTTCAGTTGCTCCCGAGCCTTTATTCTCAGAGATCCCCATTACACACCATGCCCCCCTGCATAAGCTCCCTCCTATAAATGGATACGAGTGTCCCCAATTGATACGCACCACCTGAATACAATTAATACTAATTGATATAAATCACATGGATACAATTAACAATAGAGGGATCAAAACTGGGCTTTTTTTTAGGAAGGGTGTGCTAACAGAAGTGCTGAAATCAGGGGGAACAATTCTTGAGGCTAGGGAGAGAGAGTAACAATGTGGGCAACCATGGGGCTGAGAAGGAGGAAATTGGGTTGGTAGGGGGATGGTCTGAAGTGGGTTGAGACAGCAGGCAGTGTGCTTCATGGTGGAAACATGCCTGATGAGGGCTGGGCAGAGGGAGATGGGGGAGATGGTGCAAAGTGGAATGGAAGCAGAACAAGGAGGAGTTAAGAGTGGGAGAGAGGAGAGAGTGGAGGAAACCGATTGAATGATCTCAATTTTGGAAATAATGAAGAATGAGCTCTTCACATCTAACATCAGAGGCGAGAATAACGCTTGAGGGGGAGAGAGATTGGAAGAGGCGCTTTGTATCAGAGAAGAGTTTGGGTTTTGCTTGCCCTCCTGGATGATCCTGGAGTAACAGGAGGATTTATCCAGAAAGGTAGTACTGCTTCTGATGGTAAAGCCAGATCTAGTGGTAGACAGCCAGGCCAGTCATGCACAGTGTACATTCTAGTCTACAGCACATAATCTTGAGTGCATTACTGTGGCTGTTTTATCAGGGCGATATCAGGTGGAATATGAAGTGGTGGCATGGTAGGTGATAAGGATCTTAAAGAAGTGGTAAAGCTGGTAGAGATTGAGGTGTTCAAATATGGAGAAAGTGCTGCAGTACTGGGAAAGGCCAAGATGATAACTGCCACTCCAGGGCTTGTGCAGGGCAAATGGTGGAACAGCAACAAGTTAATTTATATAGTGCCTTTAACGCACAAGAATATCCCAACATGCTTCTCAAAAAGCATAATCAAACAAAAATTGATGCCAAGCCGAAGAAGGAGGGTGTCACCAAAAGCTAGACAAAGAGATGGGTTTTAAAGGAGAGTCTTAAAGGAGGAGAGGGTGGTAGAGAGGTGGAGTGGGTTAGGGAAGGAATTCCAGAGTGTAGGGCTTAGACAGCTGAAGGCACGGCCGCCAATGGTGCGCAAAGGCAGGGGCAGATGCACAAGAGGAATGGAGAGTTCTGGGGGTTGTAGGGCTGGGGCAGGTTACAGATATAGGGAGGGGTGAGGCCATGAAGGGATTTAAACACAAACATTTAAAATTAGAAGCATTGGGGGACTGGGACCCAATATCGGTCAGCAAGGAAAGGGGTGATGGGTAAGCAGGACTTGGTTCAGGACAGGATAGCCTAACATCAGTGGTGGGTAAAATTTTGGAGTCTATTATTAAGGAGACAGTAACGGAACATTTAGATAAGCATAATTTAATAGGACAAAGTCAGCATAGCTTTATGAAGGGGAAGTCATGTCTGACAAATTTGCTTGAGTTCTTTGAGGATATAACGTACAGGGTGGATAAAGGGGAACCAGTGGACATAGTGTATTTAGACTTCCAGAAGGCATTCGACAAGGTGCCACATAAAAGATTATTGCTTAAGATAAAAAATCACGGGATTGGGGGTAATATTCTGGCATGGGTGGAGGATTGGTTATCGAACAGGAGGCAGAGAGTTGGGATAAATGGTTCATTCTCGGACTGGCAACCAGTAACCAGTGGTGTTCCACAGGGGTCGGTGCTGGGTCCCCAACTCTTCAGAATCTATATTAACGATTTGGAGGAGGGGACCGAGTGCAACATATCAAAATTTGCAGATGATACAAAGATGGGAGGGGAAAGTAGAGAGTGAGGAGGACATAAAAAACCTGCAAGGGGATATAGACAGGCTGGGTGAGTGGGCGGAGATTTGGCAGATGCAATATAATATTGGAAAATGTGAGGTTATGCACTTTAGCAGGAAAAATCAGAGAGCAAGTTATTATCTTAATGGCGAGAAACTGGAAAGTACTGCAGTACAAAGGGATCTGGGGGTCCTAGTGCAAGAAAATCAAAAAGTTAGTATGCAGGTGCAGCAGGTGATCAAGAAAGCCAAAGGAATGTTGGCTTTTATTGCTAGGGGGATAGAATATAAAAACAGGGAGGTATTGCTGCAGTTATATAAGGTATTGGTGAGACCGCACCTGGAATACTGCATACAGTTTTGGTGTCCATACTTAAGAAAAGACATACTTGCTCTCGAGGCAGTACAAAGAAGGTTCACTCGGTTAATCCCAGGGATGAGGGGGTGGACATATGAGGAGAGGTTGAGTAGATTGGGACTCTACTCATTGGAGTTCAGAAGAATGAGAGGCGATCTTATTGAAACGTATAAGATTGTGAAGGGGCTTGATCGGGTGGATGCAGTAAGGATGTTCCCAAAGATGGGTGAAACTAGAACTAGGGGGCATAATCTTAGAATAAGGGGCTGCTCCTTCAAAACTGAGATGAGGAGAAACTTCTTCACTCAGAGGGTGGTAGGTCTGTGGAATTTGCTGCCCCAGGAAGCTGTGGAAGCTACATCATTAAATAAATTTAAAACAGAAATAGACAGTTTCCTAGAAGTAAAGGGAATTAGGGGTTATGGGGAGCGGGCAGGAAATTGGACATGAAGCTGAGCTCGGATCGGTCAATGCCCTGTGGGTGGCGGAGAGGGCCCAGGGGCTGAGTGGCCAGGTCCTGCTCCTACTTCTTGTGTTCTTTAGGTTTGTGGTTGGGATCAGATCAGCCATGATCTTATTGAATGGCGGAGCAGGCTCGAGGGGCCGATTGGCCTACTCCTGCTCCTATTTCTTATGTTCTTATGTTCTTATGATATGGGCAGCAGAGTTTTGGATGAGATAAAGTTTATGGAGATTGGAGGATTGGAGGTTGGCCAGGAGAGCATTGGAATTGTCAAGACTGGAGGTGACAAAGGCCTAGTGGGGCATCTCAGCAGCAGATGATCTAAGACAGGGGCAGAGGTGGGCAATGTTAGAGGTGGAAATAGGCTTTTTTGTGATGGAGAGGATATGGGGTCAGAAGCTCAGTTTGGGGTTGATTAGGACACTAAGGTTGTGAACAGTCTGGTTCAAACGAGGCAGTGGCTGGGGAGGGAGATGGAATCAGTGGAAAGGGCATGAAATTTCTGGCAGGCAATGTTTAACTGGAGAAAATTGCAGCTCATCCAAGTTGCACGAGCAGTCTGACAGCACATGTAATTGGGTGGGGAGCCCTCGGTGAGAGGGAATCAATCAAGTTGGTAAGCTAGTTTTTGGTTAGATTTAGGATGTCAACGCACTCATCTAGGATTAGGTCATGAGTGAGGACACTTAAGTGTGAAAAATATCACAACTGCTACACTGTGAAGTGCCCCAGATAGCCAACAGGACATCAATCACAGCTTTCAGATGCTATGCTTGGTTCCTTCAGGAACTGAGTCTCTTTTAAAAGTCACTATACCTTGACAACACAATTCTAAGATATTATTCCAAAGATTTATGGACGCGGATTGCTGCAAAAAAACATTTAGCTTTGTTCATTTCATACTTCATTACAAGTTCTAATTATCCCAAATACCAGCTTGTCTGAAAGAAGCAAGTTTTAAACTAAAGAAAACCTAAATGATTTATAGTGCAGTGCTATACCGAGCTCGAATGTGTTGTATCAAAGGAGCCAGGACTTTTCTCAGCCATGCTGCCATGGGAAGGTTCCGAGCAGGGTCCTGGCATTTACTCAGCGAGGTGAGCAAGGACAAACAAATTAGGAGAGTCGTCAATGGGCCACTATCAACAACAAACAACAACAATTTGCATTTATATAGCGCCTTTAACATAGTAAAACAACCCAAGGCGCTTTACAAGAACATTATCAAACAAAATTTGAAACCGAGCCACCGAAGGAGATATTAGGACAGGTGACCAAAAGCATGGTCAAATGGGTAGGTTTTAAGGAGCGTCTTAAAGGAGGAGAGCTAGAGCGGTTAAGGGAGGGAATGCCAGAGCTGAGGGCTCTTTAGTAGGTAGCTCATTAAAGGAGCAGATTACCCGTCCAGCCTCTCAGCAGCATGTAGTACGTGATGAGAGGAAACTACGTCTGAGGGAACTAGGGAAAATGGGGAATAAATGGGGAATGGGGGGTTGATTCCCTTACAGATATTAGAGGAAAAACAAAGATTTGACTGTATAGTTCAAAAATTTCAAAATAAAAAGTTAAAGGATTTGAACTGATTAACAATAACATTTTACACAGCAACCTTAAAAATCCATTTTAAACAGTTTTAGTCAGCTTAAAAGGGGGCATATGGAGAAGTATATGGGATGTTAATTTGAAGATGCTATCAAATGACCTGGAAAATTGGTTGCCATAGTAAATATTCCCAGTGAGTACAGTCAACAGATGAATGCTATATACTGAGTTACTTTGATTCGCTACAGTATTCACAGCTCACGATGCGGTCTCCTCTACATTGAGGAGACCAAAGGCAGATTCGATGATCGCTTTGCTGAACACCTCCGCTCAGTCCGTAAGTGTAACCCTGAGCTTCCGGTCTCTTGCTATCTCTGTCCCACTCGGCCTCCTTCACTGTACCAATGAAGCTCAACAGAAACTCGAGGAACAGCACTTCATCTTTTGATGAGGCACTTTACAGCCTTCCGGACTCAACACTCATTTCAATAACTTCAGATCATAACCACTGCTCCCATTTTTTCATTCAGCGGGTGCTGGTAATGGTTCTGCTGTTGCCATTTACAGCTCCTCTCGGCCCATCCTTTGTTTCTTCACTTGTCCCATTACCACCGTCCTTGCCTTGCACCATCTCCTTTGTCATTTAATCACTCCTGCCCTCCACCCTATCACAGACCTTCCCTTTTGTTCTTTCTTCCCCTCCCCTTCTTCCCCCCTCCCCCTGGCTCTGTACTTACTTTAAACTGTTACATCTTCACTTTTTCCAGTTCTGACGAAGGGTCATTGACCTGAAATGTTAACTCTGTTCCTCTCGCCACAGATGTTGCATGACCTGTTGAGTATGTCCAGCACTTTCTGTTTTTATTTCAGATTTCCAGCAACCGCAGTATTTTGCTTTTATTTTACCATGAATCAAAAAATTGGTTGTGTACACACACATACCAACTTCACCCATATGTTTAATCCTCAATCTATAATCTCAATTAATATTTCCTTGCATTAATGTGGCATTATCAGCAAGATAAAATATTTAACTTCATTACTATTTTTGACCATATGGCGACGGGTGTAATGATGTTACTGTGTAATCAAATGCATCTGTTGCAGTAAATTTTTCAATGTTTTATAAAAAAAAACACAGCTTGATTTTAAAAAAAGTGTAAACCTTCTCCAAAAATATATATTGTAAATTCATGTACCAATTCTGGGACCCAGACTGATGGGTGTTTTGCCTGAATTTCTGGAGCAGGATGCAGCCTCACCTCTCCTCCAGAATGAGAGATTGTCCCCAAACTGAACAACAAGTTAAAAGAGGTCACAATTAGTCCCTAACTTCAATAGTTTGTGATGTGGAGATGCCGGTGATGGACTGGGGTTGACAAATGTAAGGAATCTTACAACACCAGGTTATAGTCCAACTGTTTTATTTGAAAATCACAAGCTTTCGGAGGCTTTCTCCTTCGTCAGGTGAATGTGGGATTTCCACACTCACCTGACGAAGGAGAAAGCCTCCGAAAGCTTGTGATTTTCAAATAAAACAGTTGGACTATAACCTGGTGTTGTAAGATTCCTTACATTTGTCAATAGTTTGTGGTTATTTTGCCTATGCTGCTTCTGATGATGTCAGTTTTGTAAGTCACTGTTTTATAAGGAGAGGGACGTTATACCATGTCAAATAGTCAAATAGGTGTGTGTGTTCCTTTAAGGCTAGAAGGCGCAATTGCTCTGCATTCCTGAAATGAATGGTAGATTCACTTACCGATGACAACCCCAGGGTTGTTTGACTGACAGGTCAATTAAAGATGGGAGCTAGCATGAGGCCGGTATGTTGTTGGAGAGAGGGAGCTGAAACACAGCAATTTAAGATGCTTTATATCTCTAAGAGAGCAGGATGATTTTTTTTTAATTCAGTCTCGGGATGAGGGCATCCCTATTTGCCTTGAGAAGGCGGTCATGGACCTTCTCCTTGAACCGCTTCATTAAAGCAGTTTGATACAACTGAGTAGCTTGCTAGGCCACTTCAGAGGACAGTTAAATGTTAACTACGATGGTGTGCGACTGGAGTCACATATAGGCCTGACGAGGTAAGGATGGCAGTTTTCTTTCCCTAAAAGACATCAGTGAACCAGTTGGGTTTTTAGGACAATCCGACAGCTTCATGCTCACTTTTACTGATGCCAGCTCCTTATTTACATATTTTTTTTAAAAAACTGAATTCAAATTGTCAAACTGCCTGGGTGGGATTTGAACTTTCATTTGCATGGTTTATTAGTCCAAGCCTCTGGATTACTAGTCCAGTAACATAACCATTACACATGTAAGAAATGGATAGTAAGTCATCCTAATTCTACAAATCTTTGTTTAAAAAGTTCAAACTTTCTTACATTTGCATCTAGTTTGGAATTGTTTAATTATATTCAGTTTGTTTTTACTTACTTGTCCATGGTTTAATGTAGCTTCTGAAAAAGTGGAAATCTGGGAGCCGATCACGTTGGATGAATGACTCAATCATGTGCAGAAGAATAAATTTGCCTAGATTAGAATAAATTTCCCTATAATTAGGAGTGACATAGAAGTGTGTGACAGCATGCACTATATTTAATATATTTTTAACAGAACTTTCATGGTGGTGAGTTGGAAGATATGCTGTTTTATAACAACACTTCCACTGCCTGGACCATTCTGGAGGAGCCGCCCAGTACTCCGCTGAGCAGGTGGGCAGATTCGTGATGGTATGCTGCATGCTGAACAACCTCGCCATCATGAGGGACCAGCCCTTGCCTCTGATGATCAAAGAAGATCCCAAGCCAGAGGTGGAGGAGGAAGGGGATGAGGAAGAGGAGAGCAGAGAGGAGCCAGAGGAGGAAGTGGAGGAAGATAACAGAGAACACACGCTTTGTCTGCAAGAGCTTTGTGTGCTAGCCTGATCCGTGCCCGGTATCAATAATTTCAACTACATCCCCCAACTCACCAATAGTCCTACACTCCCCATCTGTCCGTTCCCACATGACCATCAAATCGCCCTCCATCTGATTACACATTGGTTTCCCCCTCAGCTCATCGCACAAATGAAAACCACCACCAAATGCAAATTCAAAGTCACATTTATCAATGAACAAATAAAATTATGGAAACAGAACTATTCACCCTTGTGCATTGCCTAAGAGCCTTACTGCCTGTTGTTCGTGTGCCTTTACCTATCCTAGTGCTCCTACGAGGTGCATCCCCAGTGGCTGAAGCATGGATGGTGGGAGGCTGCTGGCCTTCAATGGGGGAGCGTGCAGATGGCCTTGGAGGATGACCTCGAGCAGCTCTGGGCCGGGAGGGCCCAGCTTCAGACTGCACCATCTCAGCATGGGCTACAGCAGTCTGGCCTGCCTGGCTAACAGTCAACAACAGGGCACTGGTGGAGTGGCAGGGGTGGGAGCAGGAATGCTGTCGTCCAGAAAGACCACAGCAGGTCCGACTGCCATGGCGCCACTGCTACTCTTCTGGGACGGTGCCTCAGTAATCCTGATTAGCTGGAGAACGGGCGGCTGGAGTGGTGTGACGCCCTGGAAGCCCCATTCTACAGTGGTCCCCAGAGCTACGATAGCAACATTCTGAGCTTCCATTGCAGTGGTCTGAGCAGCAACCGTAGCTTCCAGACCTTTGATGATGTCGGTTTGTGCTGCAATAGAAGCCGCGACATTGGCCATCAGGCGCTGCGTCATGGTGGGTTCCACAGATGTGCTGATGGAGGTGACTGCCCATTCCATGTTGGAAAGAATGGGCTCCAAGCTTTGCACAAAGCCCTGTGCCAAGTTAGAACTGGACTCCTCCATGCCCCTTGTCATTGTGCGCAGGCTTTCTGGCAGACTTTTCAGTGCCCCAAGCATTTGGTGGTGTACGCCCATCAGCCGTCCTCTATAGCCTGGCCCATCGAAGTCCTCATCTGACTTCTCTGCAGCAGAACTAGTGAGCAACCTCGCCCTCCGGTGAGCTGGCACCTGTGGTATCCATTCCCCCCGCCTCTGCTCCTGCGCACTTGTGCTCGGTGTCTCACCACGTGCAGATCCCTCCTCTAACCGAGCCTCTAAAGGACACGCAGTGTCAGTCTCTGTGCTGGTGGATGCGAGTGTCAGATTGAGTGAGGGTGTACCTTCAGTATCCTCCTCCTCCTCCTCGGATGGTGCTGCCACATGTTCTTGGGTATCTGCAATGAAAAAGGGGAACAGGTTGAGTTGTGGAGTGGGGAGAGGAGCAAGTAAGACGTTCATGCTGGCAGCATCTGCAGCACGTGAGTCAGAAAAGATTATGGGAGGAGGGAGACATGGGAAACGAGAAGGAGCATTAGATATGCAGAGACCCCCTTCATCGGGACCTCCAGCGCAGCATGTGGTCACGGCTGCAGCAACAGCTGGCCCAATGATCCGAAGCACTGTCTCCTCCAAGCAGGTGAGGACGTGTAAGCATCCCCGTTCACCCTCAGGTCTCTCCTGCAAGACAGAGGGCAGTGTGTTAAGTGAGTGTCCTGCAAGGTGTCTGGGTGTTGTGCCTGTCATGGTCGAATAGTTGCCAGTGTGTGTGACCTGTGAGTGGTGGTTATGTGGCCTGCAAGTGTGGTACTATGTGCGGCTGAGATGCAGCATGCCAAGTGCAGCATTACGTACGGATGGGCAGTGGTTGTTGGTGGGTGGGTGACGGGGACTGTGATGCGTAGAGCAGTGGTGCAGTTGGTAGGATGTGCCACTTGACACTTGCATGCACTCACCTTGACCACTCATGTCAAATTGTTGAACTTCATTCAGCGCTGCACCCACGTGCATGGTGCAATGCTCCAGGCATTCACTTCCTGGGCCATAGCCTCCCAATGCCTGCGGAGAGTCTCCTGCCATGCTGCGGGTACATGTTGGCCCTCTTTCGTCCACCCCTCTACCAGAGCCCCCAGTGCATCATCGGAGAAGCATGGAGGCCGCTCTTGCGCTGGTCCCATCATTCTGGCCATCTTTTCCTCCCCCCAGTGGACTGTGCATGTGCCATTTAAAATGTGCACCTGCACCTTTAACAGGTGCAGGCTGCCGACGATGTGCACTGAGCACACCCCATTTTGGGATTCCTCATTCTCCGTGCAGCATTTTAGCAATGCAGGTAGCGCTGGCTGCACGGAGGTATCATGGTAATTAGC
This sequence comes from Heptranchias perlo, assembly GCF_035084215.1. Taxonomy (NCBI): domain Eukaryota; kingdom Metazoa; phylum Chordata; class Chondrichthyes; order Hexanchiformes; family Hexanchidae; genus Heptranchias; species Heptranchias perlo. Next base: position 23,210,298 of record NC_090338.1, read on the forward strand.
AGGCGACTCGAAGTTCACGTGCTGCCTGCCATTGGGCATGGATTACCTGCTACCCATGCCCAATAATAAGCCTTATCCAATTTTTCCCCCAGTGTTACAGGAAAGTGTGAGAGGGAAAAGTGTTACAGGAAGCAAGTGAGAAACTTACAGGAAGTACTTTCAATATATTACTACTTGATCTCTTGTGGTGCAGCACTATTCAGGACAAGTAGGGTTAGAGGGTGGGGAATAATTGGAACCCAGGTAGGGAAGTTGAGAAAAGGGGACAGTGAGGGGGACCGGGGGAGGGGGGGATTGGAAAGGAAAACCGAAGAGGGGGGAAACATGGGAGGAGGATGAGGGGGAACAAGGGCAGGGAAGCTACCTCTGATTAGGGTGGTGGGTGCTTTTGCTGGGTTTGTGCCACAATGTGTGTATGGGACCATGGAAACAATCACATTGCATACTTAGTGGGGGATAAAGAGACTGGAACGTTCATTTCCCTATCGCCGAGTGACTGCATCTGGGTGAAGCCACTGGAGATATACTCCAGCAATCCCCCATGGACAGATTTTCTCTGCACACTGTTTCTGTGTATAATGGCCAAACATTAGCAAGATATCAACTATATTAGCATAATTAATTTGACTGAAAGTGCTTCCTAAAGAGTTCATACCCTGCCTTTCCATTTATCGGTTGCATGGTCTGTTGCAGTCACCCGGTGGTGAGTGTGTACAGATCAATGGATCGGCAAGCAGATGGTGTTTCCATACCTGTTATGTCTGAATAAACATTCAAATGGGTGGTAATAAGTAACTGCTCTTTTATTTCCAAACTCTTCAAAACAAAACATACCAAAGTCATGCAAGGGAAGACAGTGGAGTGTAATTGTTACAATGTGCTTACTCCCATCAAGGGACTACCTAGTGTTCAGTTAACAATTTGCAAATACCATACATATCAATACTGTGTGAGGCAAAGGAGGAGATTGCGGGGGCTCTGACACATATATTCAGAACCTCTCTGGCCACAGGGGATGTGCCAGAGGACTGGAGAACCGCTAATGTAGTACCATTATTCAAGAAGGGGAGTAGGGAAAAACCGGGGAACTACAGGCCAGTGAGCCTAACATCAGTGGTAGGAAAATTATTGGAAAAAATTCTGAAGGACAAAATTAGTCTCCACTTGGAGAAGCAAGGATTAATCAGGGATAGTCAACATGGCTTTGTCAAGGGAAGATCATGTCTGACTAATTTGATTGAATTTTTTTGAGGGGGTGACTAGGCGTGTGGATGAGGGTAACGCAGTGGATGTGGTATACATGGATTTCAGTAAGGCCTTCGATAAAGTCCCCCACAGGAAACTGGTCAAGAAGGTACGAGCCCATGGAATCCAGGGTGCCTTGGCACTTTGGATACAAAACTGGCTTAGTGGCAGAAGGCAGAGGGTGATGGTCGAAGGTTGTTTTTGTGACTGGAAGCCTGTGGCCAGTGGGGTACCACAGGGATCTGTGCTGGGGCCCTTGCTGTTTGTGGTCTACATTAACGACTTGGATATGAATGTAAAAGGTATGATCAGTAAGTTCACTGATGATACAAAAATTGGTAGGGTGGTAAATAGCGAGGAGGATAGCCTCAGTCTGCAGGACGATATAGATGGGTTGGTCAGATGGGCGGAACAGTGGCAAATGGAATTTAACCCGGAAAAGTGCGAGGTGATGCACTTTGGAGGGACTAACAAGGAAAGGGAATACACAATGAATGGGAGGACCCTAGGCAAGACAGAGGGTCAGAGGGATCTTGGTGTGCAAGTTCACAGATCCCTGAAGGCGGCGGAACAGGTTGATAAGGTGGTAAAGAAGGCATATGGGATACTTGCCTTTATTAGCCGAGGCATAGAATATAAGAGCAAGGAGGTTATGATGGAGCTGTATAAAACACTGGTTAGGCCACAGCTGGAGTACTGTGTGCAGTTCTGGTCACCACACTACAGGAAGGATGTGATCGCTTTGGAGAGGGTGCAGAGGAGATTCACCAGGATGTTACCAGGGCTGGAGCGCTTCAGCTATGAAGAGAGACTGGGAAGATTGGGTTTGTTTTCCTTGGAGCAGAGGAGGCTGAGGGGGGACATGATTGAGGTGTACAAAATTATGAGGGGCACAGATAGGATGGATACTAAGGAGCTTTTTCCCTTCGTTGAGGGTTCTATAACAAGGGGACATAGATTCAAGGTAAAAGGCGGGAGGTTTAGAGGGGATTTGAGAAAGAACTTTTTCACCCAGAGGGTGGTTGGAGTCTGGAACTCACTGCCTGAAAGGGTTGTGGAGGCAGGAACCCTCACAACATTCAAGAAGCATTTGGATGAGCACTTGAAATGCCATAGCATACAAGGCTACGGACCAAATGCTGGAATATGGGATTAGAGTAGACAGGGCTTGATGGCCGGCGCGGACACGATGGGCCGAAGGGCCTCTATCCGTGCTGTATAACTCTATGACTCTATGACTCTAATACCTATCACAGCACCTCTTACAGGTACCCCAGGTGCTGCATAGAATTCGATGACGCCCAATAATTTTAATATCATACGTATAGTTTTTGCTTAACAGTCACAAAAGCAAGAAAGAAATACAACTGGGCAATACACCATTGGTCCTTCAACTTGCAGTGCCAGTGAATGAAAGAACACTGTGTTTCTGATTGTATACATTGTTGCCAGCAGCAACCAGGTTGTCAGTTGTGACCCTGTTCATGAGGCTGATACTTCCCTCACAATAAAAGGAAGAAAAAATTAAATGAGTCAACTCCTCCCAGCTGCTGTTATGCATCTCCCAGCTAATAGCACCAACTGCTCTGGCTTCCAGAAAATGGGAATGGAAAAAACAGACAGACTTGTGGAAAAAAAGTCTTTAAAAAGGAGAGAATAATTTTTTTTTTAAAAGTCAAGAACAAACATGCATTCCCTCACAAAGCCAGTTGTTAGTCAGCCTTAAAATGCAATGTGACTAAATGCAAGCTGCCTGTAATCTTTGGGGACTGACTCGCTATGTGCAAGTCATTCATTGATTAATTAGAAAGAAGAGAGGCTGTGACATCCGCGTATGGTGTAAAGCTTCTAAAGGCAATGCAAATAGAAAGTTGAGATTAAAGGCTGAGTAAAGCGCACAACACTTCTCCAAAAGACAGTTACTTGAGATTTACCTCATTTCCATCCCTCATCCCACCACAGAAACGATGGTGGATGAGTATTCACACACGGCAGGTCAATCTGCAATAATTAATAGAAATGTTGCTCAACTTTCTGCTCTTCCTTCATCATCTTATAACTATTATGAAACCAGTGTGTAAATCTGGACACACCTCTTATTACAGTTCCCAATAATATGAAACTCCTTGTTGATGGCTCCCTGAGTAACAAAGAACCCATATAAAATAGCTTCTCTGTAACGTCCTTCTCACTGAGACAAATGTTTCTATTCCATTCTCCCTTTTACCTTCTATGGATCGCTACATACCACACACTAAACCCATTCTAAGAGGTTCAGTAAGCAAGCAACTTTAAGGAGTCTGCAAACTCCTCTCTTCATCAGCAAGGGGTACAGGAGAGTAGCTGCAGGACTCTTCCTCTGATATTCCCTCCTTCACTGTGGGGATCACCTCAGTTTCTCCCATATTGGGAACAGGAGGTGAGGACTTGTGTCCTACCAAATGAAAACTGTTTTAGTCCATTACTACACCATATTTGGCTCCCTATACATTTACACTGTCAGCTTGGCTCAGTTGGTAGAATTCTCACCTCTGGGTCAGGATGCTGTAAATTTGAGCACCAAACCAGGAGTTTGATCTCATAATCTAAGCTGACTCCCCAGTATGGTACTGGGGGACTGCTGCATTGTCAGAGGTGTTGTTCTTTGCATGAGTCATTGAACAGAGACCACATCTGCATGTTGTGGTGGCTCAGGTGAGCATTAAAGATCCCACAGCACTAGTTGAAGAGCAACTGGGAATGCTCCCGGCATCTTGGCCAATATTTATCCCTCAATCAACACCACTAAATACAAATTAACTGGTCATTCATCTCATTGCTTTTTATGGGATATTGCAGTGTTCAAAATGGCTGCCACATTTGCCTGCTTATCAACACTGCACTGCAAAGGTAATTCAACGTATGCGAAGGACTTTGAGACATTGTGACAGATGTGACAAGGCGTTATATGACAGCATTTTTCATTTCTTTCCATCTCCCTAAAAGAGAAATGGCATAAAACACTCTCTGTATAATTCACATTGTTTATGACTTTCACTAATGGAGAAATAACTTAACACCCTTTGTGACATTCAGTGACATAACGCACGTTATTCATGGCCCCCTATCAGAGAACATGTATAAAACACCTCTCAGTAACACGTCTCTGTGACACCTCATATTACAACATTATGACTCTCTTACTGATGGAGAAATCAAATAAAATACCCTCTCTGAAATATGTCTTGCTGTAATATGCTTTGGGCATATTTTAGAAGGTTAAATGTATTAAGGTAAAGTAATGCAGTTTTTCACAATAGAGGTTAACTGCTTGGTAATGAAGGCAGGAGCCACAGCAAACATGAGTTGGTGGCCTACAATGGAACTAGGGTCAAGCCAAGGGGAAGGGGTGTTATATTATTTTGGATATGGTAAAGAAACATTACCTAAAGACAAAAAGGCTTTAATGCCATTACCAAATGTTCCTTACACCCCATCTACCCAGGTTGTAAATCCTCTTAATGCAAGTTCTCTGGGATTTTTAATACATATATATTTAAATCTAGTCAGTTCTAATCTGAGATTTTCACTTACTGGATGAGGTCAAATCACTCAGTTGGCAATTTGATCATTGAAACTGCATTGCCACATATTTTAGCTTGAGGTAAAATATAACAAAATGACACAAAGTCCCAGGCGGATTGTCCAAGATGAAATAATGCAGTCCTACACAGTCCTGCAGCACGTAGGAAATGTCACCCAAGTCTTTGAGATTCTGAGAGGGCTTGACAGGGTAGATGCCGAGAAGCTGTTTCCCCTGTCTGGAGAGTCGAGAACTAGGGGGCATAGTCTCAGGATAAGGGGTCGGCCATTTAGGACTGAGATGAGAAGAAATTTCTTCACTCAGAGATTTGTGAATCTTTGGAATTCTCTACCCCAGAGGGCTGTGGATGTTCAGTCGTTGAGTATATTCAAGACTGAGATCGATTGATTTTTGGACTCTAAGGGAATGAAGGGATATGGGGCTTGGGTGGGAAAGTGGAGTTGAGGTCGAATGGCACAGCAGGCTCGAGGGGCCGTATGGCTCCTATTTCTTATGTTCTAATGTCTCTTCTGCTGATAACATTGCTTTTTTTTCTACAGGTCAAGAGAAAAAGTTAAAAATCCACAATTACAACAACAGCAACTTACATTTATATAGCACCTTTAACATAGTAAATCATCCCAAGGCGCTTCGCAGGAGCGTTATCAAACAAAATTTGACACCGAGTCACATAAGGAGATATTAGGACAAGTGTTACATCGAGTTACGTCAAAACTACAGCACAGAAACAGGCCATTCGGCCCAACTGGTCTACGCCGGCGTTTATGCTCCACGCGAGCTTCCTTTCTCCCTACTTCATCTAACCTTATCAGGATATCCTTCTATTCCTTTCTCCCTCGTGTGCTTATCTAGCTTCCCCTTAAATACATCTATGCTATTTGCCTCAACTATTCCTTGTGGTAGCGCATTCCACATCTTTACCACTCTTAGGGAATTCAGGAGGAACTTCTTTACCCAGTTGGATTTATTAGCGACTACTTGACCTCTAGTTTTGGACTCCCCCACAAGTGGAAACATTTTCTCTACATCTATCCTATCTAACCCTTTCATTAACTTAAAGACATCTATCGGGTCACCCTTCAGCCTTCTCTTTTCTAGAGAAAAGAGCCCCAGCCTGTTCAGCCTTCCCTGATAAGTATATCCTCTCAGTTCTGGAATCATACTTGCAAGTCTTTTCAGCACCCTCTCCAATGCCTCTATATCCTTTTGATAGTATGGAGACCAGAACTGTACACAATACTCCAAGTGTGGTCTAACCAAGGTTCTATACAAGTTTCACATAACTTCTTTGCTTTTCAATTCTATCCCTCTAGAAATGAACCCTAGTGCTTGATTTGCCTTTTTTATGGCCATTTAACCTGCATCGCTACTTTTAGTGATTTGTGTATCTGTACCCCTAGATCCCTTGGCTCCGCTATCCCATTTAGACTCTTATTTTCCAAGCAGTATGTAGCCTCCTTATTCTTCCTGCCAAAATGCACCACCTCACACTTATCTATATTGAAATTCATTTGTTATTTATATGCCCATTCTGCAAGTTTATTAATGATCTCTTGCATTTTGACGCATCCTTCCATTATATTAATTATACCCTCCAATTTGGTGTCATCTGCAAATTTTGAAATTGTACTTCCTATTCCTGAATCCAAATTGTTAAGATAAATTGTGAACAACAATGGTCCCAGCACCGATCCCTGAGGAACACCACTTCCTCATCTTTTGCCTGTCTGAGTAGCTACCCATAACCTCTACTCTCTTTTTGCTGCTTTGTAGCCAACTTGCTATCCATTCTGCTCCATATGCTCTGACCTTAGCCATGAGTCTACAATGCGGTACCTTATCGAAAGCCTTTTGAAAATCCAAATATATTATATCTACTACATTACCCTTGTCTACGCTTTCTGTTACTTCTTCAAAGAATTCAATAAGATTGGTCAATCATGACTTTCCCTTCTGAAATCCGTGCTGACTATTCTTGATTATATTTTCATTCTCTAGATGTCTTTCGATTGCACCTCTGAGTAAAAATTCCATTTTCTTTCCTAACAGCGATGTTAAATGAACTGGTCTATAGTTCTCTGGACTTGTTCTATCTTCCCTTTTTAAACATAGGAATAACATTAGCTATCTGCCAGTCCTCGAGTACTATTCCCTTTTCTAATAAATTGTTATAGATATGTAATAGTGCCTTTGCTATCTCTTCCCTAACTGCTTTTAGTATATGCGGATGCAATCCTTCCAGACCAGGGGTCTTATCCTCCCTAAGTTTGATTACTTTTTCAATTATTTCCCCCCTTTCTATCTTGATCTAAAGCTTGGTCATGGAGGTAGGTTTTAAAGAACATCTTAAAGGGGGAGAGAGAGGGAGAGAGGTAGAGAGACAGAGAGGTTAGGGAGAGAGGTAGAGAGACAGAGAGGTTAGGGAAGAAATTCCAGGGCTTAGGGCCTAGACAGCAGAAGGCATGGCTGCCAATGGTGGAGCGATGAAGATCGAGGATGCAGACAAGGCCAGAATTGAAGGAGCAGAGAGATCTCAAACGATTGTAGGGCTGAAGGAGGTTACAGAGATAGGGAGGGGTGAGGCCACGGAGGAGTTTGAAGATAACGACAAGAATTTGAAAATTGAGGTGTTGCCAGTCCAGGAGCCAAAATAGGTTAGTGAGCACAGGGGTGAAGGGTGAACGGGACTTGTTGTGAGTTAGGATACAGAGTTTTGGATGAGCTCAAGTTCACGGAGGGTGCAAGGTGGGAGGCCAGTAATTAACCACAAAATAGTCACAATGCGACATTGCATAAGTTGCAGGTCCCTACTTATGAGATCCTAAAATCTTGCATAAAGGTACAAGTTGTGCAGCTGGCATTACAGTTACTGTGGCTGTCATTTCTATGATTGTGACTGAAACAGCTAAGCCTGCTTTGTTATCCTCTTTTTCGCAGGGATGAATGATGGTGTGTTAGATTATGGGTATGGTGAAAGCCATTGGCAATGGCCCAACAAGCTCTCAGTGCAATTCACTCCCTTGATCTGCATCAGAACTTAGGTCAGCAACTAAAAAGCAACAATGCAAAGTCAGAAATCATTTCTTAAAGGGGGTTGGGACTGACTAGTGCATCATGGTTGCAAAGGCAGCCCCAAATTGGTGAACCACATTAATTCAAATGAAATAGATGGGCTGCCAGCACTAGTCACGCTCTTCATTGGCAGCTCGCCTAATCAGGGGCGTTCATTTCACGCATTGCAGATGACATTTAAAGACATCCTGCACCTCTTAAAAGGAAGGTGCACTTTGGCTGCAGGCAATTGCCAGTGAAAACTTTGCACAATGGCAGGCATAGCAGAAGCTGCAAGAGCTCGCCCAGTTTTCAGACATTGCGTTGGAAGTTTTGGTGGAAGAGGTCGGCAGGAGGAGGGAGATGTTCTACCAACCAGGCGTTAAGATATCCAGGCAAGCTATCCGACACGAGTGGGCAGAGGTAGCAGAGCACACGAGTGCCAGAAGCACTGCCTCCAGTATGTGGTTGTAATGCTGCAAAAAGTTTAATGACCTCTAAGGACAGTTAAGGTAAGCTTCCTGAATCGTATTTCTCATTACTCTCTGCTTAGCGTGGCCCTACCTGTTGCCTCTCCACTCACAACCCTTCCTGTTGTGCTTAGTATGTGATCCATGGAATGTGGAGAAAAATAAAGTCTTATCCTCAAACAACATAAAATTGTGCGTTATATGAAGTAAGGGAGTAAAACCCACAAGAGATTGCATGTGAGCGCATTCTGACAAAGATCTGAAACCTTAGTATAAAACAGGCAGGCTGCAATCTGGGTCAATGTCAAAGTAATGAAGAGTCAAATTGCCTAAATAAGCTTAAGCAGGTTTAAACTTCTTTTTATCCTTCAACCAACACCTAAAACAGATTATCTGGTCATTTATCTCATTGTTTGTGGGACCTCACTGTGCGCAATCTGGCTGCCGCATTTCCTACATTACAACAGTGACTGCACTTCAAAAAGTACTTCCTTGGTTGTAAAGCGCTTTGGGACGTTCTGAGGTTGTGAAAGACGCTATATAAATGCAAATGTTTCTTTCTTTTATGTAATTTAGAGAAACTATAGTTTAAATGAAATTGTCCCTCTAACTGTCGTGTTTAACATCATTCCAATATTCAGTCCCAATCTTTCCTCATGTGCAATAGGAAAGAATTATATTCAAATATTTAATATTTTTTTCCTTTTCCTCATCTAAAATTGATCAGTAGTCTGGTTAAATGGTAAGAGCTCATTTTAAAATCCGATCTTGTTTGTAGCCTGGAGCATTTGTAACTTGCAGTCAGCTAACTGTGTCCAGCTCAGTCCTAGCTTTTAAAAATAATCAAGTCCCTGGTTAGAAATGCTGATTTACAAGTTGATCTGCGTTAGATTCTGAAGTGACGAGATCAGTGGATACCCTAGGCTAAGATGCTGCCACAGTTCTGGTGTTCCACCTGTGTGGACTGGACTCAAATCTCAAAGTAGAAAAAGGGGAGGGGATTCTTTTCAAAGGGAAAATCCAGTACATGAGTAACTTCTATTTAATAGGCCATCTGAGATAAGGATACCTTAAGCATTCAGGCCAAATACTCCACTTCCTATATTTCAACAATTTCTAAATTAATTTTTTGCATGAAATTTCACTATACATCAACTGATTGCCATCTTTGGTTGACGTCAGAGTTCCAGTTCTTTCCCATCAATGCCCCACTAGGCAGCATGAAGTGCCGGGAGTCAAGGCTGAGTAATGTAATGCTAATGAAAAGGTCGCTAATTGGGCGACGACGCCAACAACTGCAGAATGAAGTGTTTTATTTTAATGTACACTTTTTTTGGGGGAGAAAATATTAAATCGGGGGGTGAGGGGGGAGAAGAGATTAAAAAACGCAAGGTAGGTTCACATCATGAGGCATTCCTCTAATATGTGAAATACATCTATGGCAATCTCAACTCATTTCCTATTAGTCACTAGTCTACATCACAAACACAGGCACAGTGTAGTGTCATCTTCCCGGCTTAGGGCTAAGGTAGAGCAATCTTTGTTTTGCATTAAGTCCTTACCTGGAAATGCTTGATGCTAACAGTAATAATGGGGTAGAAATCACTTGGAGCGGTGAACCAACACCCTTCATCGCTCCATAGATTTATACTAACCCACAAACTTACCGTGGACTTTCCTTCGGATACTTCCTCGAATAGGAAGCGGAGAAGAGCCCAGCATCAGTTCAAGAGAAGCTAGGACCCTGGGAGAAATGAGAGGAGTGATCTCTCCCCTTGACCAATCAGATCGTAGCATTTTTGACAAGCTGCATTCACTGTCTCTACAGGCTAGGAGCGTTAAACCAGGAAGTGAAAAGTATAACATTAAAATTAATGTAAAATCAATTATAGAAATAATTGAATTAAATAAAAAAGACAGAAGGGAAAAGTAAAAAAAAATTTTAATTCTTTAATTTTTAAAAAAAATTTTTAATGACCAAAAGCTATTAAAATAAGGAGTAATGAGACTCTACATTTTTAAAAAGTTAATTTTTAGTTGTTTGGCAGTCATTAAAACTTAGTTTTAAAACTTAGTTTAGATCTGTATTTTTAAGCGTGCCCATTTGATGGCATAATTAGTTACTTTCCAGCTGGGCAGATAAGCAAGTTTGCACATTTTCAATGATTTCTCTGATTGCAGTGTGTGATATACCTTTAATTCAAAACTGTCATATCACCAGCGAACCACTAGGAGCAAGTTCTGGATTTCTGCGTTTCGCTGCACGTGCGATCTTGCTCCTCCATTTCGCCACTAACAGAGAGCGCTACTGAGCTCTCTGTTATTTCGGGAGCGATTTCTGTCCCAATGTGTTTTATTCCCCAGTTCTAACATCATTCACTTTAATGAGTCCCAAAAAAAAATCGAATTTGGAAGCAAGGCAGAGGCAGAAGGAAGACTTCTGTCTAATGTGCTGGTTGATAAGAAAGCCCTCTTATTACCCATTAATAATTATCATCTCCAGTCTCAGCCTGATGGCTAATGTAGCAGCATATTCTTGACCTAAAACTTATCACAGAAATTAATCTACTTAGTGACCTCTGTGAGACATCAATCCTCGTTATCATTGTCTCCAACTGCATAGCAAGGAGTTTGCTGCATTGCAATGAAATTGCATCAGGTATACATTTATATGGAGTCAACTACATTATGCTATTGGACCACTTACATCCTGTTTAGACTTTGCTTATCTCGTGGCAGCAATTTTGATGTCCTCAAAAATTTGCCTTTTTGCACTTTAGATTACTTCAATGAATTCTGCAATTTAAACTGACCTCTCCCTACACACACAACTCAGATGCAAGGTTAAGACTTGTTCAGAAGTGCTGAACTATAATGTGACGTAACTGTAATCCTTTATAACACAATATCTATATTGGAGCAGCCTACCCCTTCTTTTAGGCTCTATTGAGGCAGAGCCATCCCATACAACAACAAAACAACAATTTACATTTATATAGCACCTTTAACATAATAAAACATCCCAAGGCGCTTCACAGGAGCGTCATCAAACAAAATTTGACACTGAGCCATAAGGAGATATTAGGACAGGTGACTAAAAGCTTCGACAAAGAGGTAGGTTTTAAGGAGCTTAAAGGAGGCGAGGTTTAGGGAGGGAATTTCAGAACTTAGGGTCTAGGCAGCTGAAGGGACAGCCGCCAATGGTGGAGCGATTAAAATCAGGGATGCACAACAGGCAAGAATTGGAGGAGTGCAGAGATTTTGGAGGGCTGGAGGAAGTTACAGAGATAGGAAGGAGCGAGGCCATGGAGGGTTTTGAAAACAAGGATGAGAATTTTAAAATCGAGGCGTTCCCAGACTGGGAGCCAATGTAGGTCAGCGAGCACAGGGGTGATGCGTGAATGGGACTTGGTGCGAGTTAGGTAACAGGCAGCAGAGTTTTGGATAAGCTCAAGTTTATGGAGGGTGGAAGATGGGAGGCCGGCCAGGAAAGCATTGGAACAGTCAAGTCCAGAGGCCTGGATGAAGGTTTCAGCAGCAGAGGAAATTAGGCAAGGGTGGAGACGGGCGATGTTACAGAAGTGGAAGTACCTCCACATCTTCAGTATAACCCTATCCCAGTACATCTGGGCTCACTAATCTGTATGTAATACCTATTCTTGTTCCGTGGGTTGTTATCCACAAATCCATAAAAATATCCATAGTTGCTACTTTTTCTGTATTTCTACTTCCCTGGGTCCTGGCAGATAGAGAGAAAACAAGAATTTAGAAATAGGGGAAAGCCATTTAGCCTATCCAAGTTGGGCCATCATCCCGTACATTTTCATTTTTCATAAGCTACACCCCTATCGCTCACCTGCTTAATCAGGAATTTGTTTAACTTCTTTTTAATGGTTCCATTTGAGCTAGTATTTATTGTGCTAGGTAGCAACTATGTTCAGTATGGATATGTTGCTGCTTGTTAGATTTAATTCATTACTTTTTTTTGTACACACAAGCCCTAGTTCTACAATATATCTAACTGCAGCTACCTTTTTGTTTTGCTTTATTATGTAAAAAGAGCATTTGATCGTGCTCCCCAGCCTTTAATTTTCCCCCAATAAGAATGGATTTAGCTTCATAAATCAGTAACCTAAAATTTGAATTTGTCTTTGTTGCACACAATTAATTTTTTCCTCTGTACCTTGTCATAAGTTTATTGACCACAACTGGACACAATACTTGTCACCTCAACACTATCAATAGCAATGTCACTGAATGTCAGTATTACATCCTTGGACTTATATTCTATGAAACTACTTATACAGTCCAGTATCTTATTTGTATGACAATAGTGGCGAAGACGCCAGGGGGGTTATAATGGTGTTGGGCAGCAGCACACAATGGCCGATAGCGAATCAGCAGCCCATTTTACAACGTGCCCGATTCTCTTTTCCATTTAAGTCAATGGTAAAGAAAATCGGTGGGGTATAAAACGGGCTGCAGATTTGATATCACTCATTTTGCATTACTGCCCAACACCAATTTCACCCCCACCCACCCCCACCCCCATAAAAATGCTTGCAATGTTGAAAGGCATTACAATACATTTCTCAATAATAAACACTGTGATTCATAAATCCAATTACTGAGTCTCTGTCGATCTTAGTCATTCTATGTTATACTCGCAACAAGATCATTAATAATTGTTATGAACTGTACAGGCACCTGAATTGAACCTGGTATCCTCTACTGTTTATGACTGTCCAAGAAGGACAACCACCATTAATCACTACCCTTAGTGTCCAAAGGGCTTTCACATTAGCTGCACAGCTCTCTTGTCAGCAAGTTAACAAATGCTTTCTAAAAAGTCAGTTATATAATGTCGACTGTATTACCATCATCCACCAATTGCACTATATCTCCAAAAAATGTTATTAAGTTTATTTATTAGCCATAACCTGCCTATCATAACTCCATATTGGTTTGGAATTATGTTGTCTTTATTTCATTGGATTCACTTGAATTTCTTCCTTTATAACAGATTCCAATTTTTCTCCTTCTATGAATATCAAAATAGTAGTTCTGTAATTACCAGGATTATGTTTCTGACTTTTCTTTAAAGATTGGAATATCTGCAGCCATTTTCCAGTCTCCTGGTACCATCCCTGCATGGAATAAGTTGCTAAAAATGTCTGTCACAATTTCTTTACTCTCATCTCTTTAAGTACTCTTGGATCCATTCCATTTAGTCCTTACACTTTCTGAATATTCAAGTATTCCAGTTTTTAAATGACCATTTCATTACTGACTTCTATTTTCTTTGTGAACTCAAATTAATTTATCAAACAGGACAAACCACCACCTGTTTTAATGCAGAAAATTGCTGTGGAAAAAATACAGTAAAAATTTTGGTCATGTTGCTCTCCACCCCCACTGACTGACCTCCCTTATCTTTGAAGGACCCCATAATATTCCTTTCAAATTCCTTTGCAATTTTCTCTTCTCCTTCTGGGTTATAAAGCAGATTTTACTTTAAAAGTGCTTTGAAAGAAAGAAAGACTTGCATTTATATAGCACCTTTCATGACCTCAGGGAACCCCAAAGCACTTTACAACCAATGAAGTACTTTTGAAGTGTAGTCACTGTTGTAATGTAGCAGATACTTTATTGTATAAATCAGGGACAACTCTGCTGACATGGTAAATACAGCTCCAAATCCAGAGACTGAGATGAAATTACAGCATTTGATTATAACAATAGTGGTATTCCCTCTTACACAGCCAATGAGAGAAAATTCTCACTTCCAAGATGGTCTTAGTACATTGCTAACTAAGTGGCTCAGGAGGGAGAAAAGGAAGAGGAAGAAAGCGTAAAAGTAATTTTTCAAGATTGAAAAGTTCCAAATTTGCTTTGTGGATATGTGTTTGACACTTGTAATATGTTTGGACAATGAAATTACACAGAATATTTGACTAAATTAGCACTCAAATAACGTCTGCTTCTGATGAATCTAATTGGACACAAATATCTGCAACAGACTGGATGCTTCATTTAAAGTAGGATTCAGCTGCTGATCCTGCAGCAAAGTTTCAACAAAGGTTCTTGGCGCTAATTTGAATCAGACAATGACAAGGTTATTAATGCAGAGAGAATAAAATGGTCTCAGTTAAAAAAATGAGAACAGAAACACTAAAGCAGTAACCAGACTTCAATTCATTACTATGGAAATTAAACATCTTCAGCATCAGTTAGATCTACATTAGACCTTACAGCGAAACACAGCAAGAAATACAACATCCATACAAGCCAGAACTCATAGCCCGTGTTACTGATTACAGTTAGTTTCCAGGCTGCTTTATGTGAGGAATCTTCTGGAATTAATTTTACAGAGCTCTCTCACCACATCCCCACCTCCCCCCAACCCTCCCAGTCCACAATTGAGACCATAGAGGAATTGATACAATAATAAATAGATGTCCAAAAACAAATCATTATGATGACAAAATTCATTTATTCCTGAATGGGGGGAATGTATTTATGATTACTTCAACAATTTATTTTGAAACAAAATGCTTCCCAATTTATGCTGTAAACCTAGCTCTAGCTACAACTACCAGATTGATGAGAAACATTGAAGTAATCAGAAGTGAAGTCTATCCACAGAACAAGCACAGAGTGTGGAACCAAAGCAAAGCAAAACTGAGACACCAAAATATGAAAAGCAAAGGTCATTGATGAAGCAGCTGAAGGTGGTGGGGCTGAAAACACTTACTTGAGGAATTCCTGCAGTGATGACCTAGGGCTGTGATGACTGGCCTCCAACAACCACAATCACCTTTCTTTGTGTCAGGTATGACATTAGCCACTGAATGGTTTTCCCTTTTGACCCCCATTTACCCCAGTTTTGCTATGGTTTCTTGGTGCCATACTCAGTCATAAGAACATACGAAATAGGAGCAAGAGTAGGCCATATGGGACCTCGAGCCTGCAGCACCATTCAATCAGATCATGGCTGATCTTCTACCTCAGCTCCACTTTTCTGCCCGATCCGCATATCCCTTGATTCCCTTACAGTCCAAAAATCTATCGCTCTCAGCCTTGAATCTACTCAACAACTGAGTATCCACAGCCCTCTGGGGTAGAGAATTCCAAAGATTCACAACCCTCTGCATGAAGAAATTCCTCCTCATCTCAGTATTAAATGGCCGACCCCTTATCCTGAGACTATGCCCCCTAGTTCTAGACTCTCCAGCCAGAGGAAACAGCCTCTCAGTATCTACCCTGTCAAGCCCTCTCAAAATGTTATATGCTTCAATGAGAGCACCTCTCATTCTTTGAAACTCCAGAGAATATAGGCCCATTCTACTCAATCTCTCCTCACAGGACAACCCTCTCATCCCAGGAATCAATCTAGTGAACCTTCGTTGCACCGTCTCTAAGGCGAGTATGTCCTTTCTTAGATAAGGAGACCAAAACTATACACAGTACTCCAGGTGTGGTCTCACTAAGGCCCTATAGTCGAATGCTACCTTGATGTGAATAGCAGCTACTCACCTCTCCTCTAGCATTCTGCTCTTGCATGAACGTTCTGCATCAAAGTCATGATGAGGTCTGGTGCTAATTGGCTCTGGCACTAATTGGCTTTGGCAGAACCCAAACTGAGTGCCAGTGAGCAGGCTTTTAGTTTAGCTTGATGGCATTATTGATGACTCCTTCCATCTCTTTACTAATGATTGATAGGAAACTGACCGGATGGCAATTGACTAGGTTAGATTTATCCCGCTTTTTGTGGCTAGGGCGTAACTGGGTAATCATAGAATCATAGAAAGTTACGGCACACAATGAGGCCATTCGGCCCATCTTGTCCGTGCCGGCCAAAAAAGAGCTATCCAGCTTAATCCCACTTTCCAGCACTTGGTCCATAGCCCTGTTGGTTACGGCACTTCAAGTGCACATCCAAGTACTTTTTAAATGAGTTGAGGGTTTCTGCCTCTACCACCCTTTCAGGCAGTGAGTTCCAGACCCCCACCACTCTCCGGGTGAAAAAAATTCTCCTCAGCTCCCCTCTAACCCTTCTACCAATTATTTTAAATCTATGCCCCCTGGTCACTGACCTCTCTGCTAAGGGAAATAGGTCCTCCCTATCCACTCGATCTAGTCCCATCATAATTTTATATACCTCAATTAAATCTCCCCTCAGCCTGCTTTGTTCCAAAGAAAACAACCCCAGCCTATCCAATCTTTTCTCGTAGCTAAAATTCTCCAGCCCTGGCAACATCTTCTCGTAAATCTCCTCTTTGTCGTCTCTAGTGCAATCACATCTTTCCTGTAATGTGGTGACCAGAACTGTACGCAGTACTCAAGCTCTGGCCTAACCAATGTTTTATACAGTTCTAGCATAACCTCCCTGCTCTTGTATTCTATGCCTTGGCTAATAAAGGAAAATATCCTGTATGCTTTTTTAACCACCTTATCTACCAGTCCTGCTACCTTCGGGGATCTGTGGACATGCACTCCAAGATCCCTTTGTTCCTTTACACATCTCACTATCCTCCCACTTATTGTGTACTCCCTTGCCTTGTTTACCCTCCCCAAATGCATTACCTCACACCTCTCTGGATTGAATTCCATTTGCCACTTTTCTGCCTCACCTGAACAGTCCATTGATAGCTTCCTGCAGTCTACAGCTTTCCTCCTCACTATCATCTGCAAACTTCCTGATCAAGCCCCCCACATTCAAGTCCAGATCATTAATGTATACCACAAAAAGCAAGGGACCTAGTACTGAGCCTTATGGAACCCCACTGGAAACAGTCTTCCAGTCGCAAAAATATCCGTCAACCATTACCCTTTGCTTCCTGCCACTGAGCCAATTTTGGATCCAACTTGCCACTTTCCCTTGGATCCACAGGGCTTTTACTTTTTTGACCAGTCTGCCATCTTGTGAAATCTTCCACATTGTCAGGTAGGTGCCAGTGTCATTGTTGCACTGGAACAGCTTGGCTAGGGGAGACCAAGTAACATCATCCACTTGGCACTTTTGGCTGAAGACACTTGCAAACATTTTAGCCTTGTCACTCACGTGATAAGCTCCACCATGGTTGAAGATGGAGATGTTAATATTAGTTAGTTGTCTGGTTGTTTACCATCAATCATGACTGGATGTGGTTGGGCTACAGAGCTTTGCTCTAACCTGTTGATTGCGGAACTGCTTAACTTTGTCTATAGCCTGTAACTTTTGGTGTTTGGCATGCAGGTAGTCTGGTTTAGTAGTTTCATTAGGTTCTTGCCTAATTCTAAGGTATGTCTGGTGCTGCTCTTGGTACACCCTTCTATATTCCACATTGAACCGAGGTTGGTCTCCTGTCTTGATAGTGATCAAGGAGTGGGAGATATCCCAGGCCATGAGATTACAGATTGTGGTGGTATACAATTCTGTTGCTGATGGTCCACAGCGACTCATGGGTGCCCAGTTTTTGGCGGCCAGATCTGTCCTTAGTCCATCCTAAGTATCATGACAGTAATGCCACATTACACCATGAAGGGTGTCCTTACAATGGGGATAAGAGTTTGTCTACACAAGGACTGTGCAGTAGTCTAACTTCTAACCATGTTATTCTAGACAGGTGTATCTGCAACAGGTAGGTTATTGAGGACAAGATCAAATAGGTTACTTCCTTGTGTTGATTCCTTCACCATCTGTCACAGACCCAGTCCGGAAACTATGGCCTGGATATTAACTCCGAGCCGGGAAGAAAGCGGGGTGGGAGGATTTTTGAATGGGAAACCGACAGCCAGTCAGATTGACAGGCTGGCTACCTGTCCTGCAGAAAAGCAGTCGGAGAGAGATCAGAGTCTTCGGGGTTTGGATGGTGGGGGGGGTCAGGGAGAGATCGGAGCCTTCGGGGTTTGGATGGGGGGGGGGGGGGGGGGTGGTCGGGGAGAGATCGGAGTCTACGAGTTTCGTATGGGGGAGGTCGGAGAGAGATAAGAGTCTTCAGGGTTTGGGTGGGGGGGTGAGCAGTCGGACATCATGGGGAGGTGGGGTGAGTAGCTGGAGATCAGGAGGGGAGGGGTTGAGCAGCTAGAGATCGCGATGGGGGGTGGGGGGAGTCGGACATCGCGAGGTCTGTAATGAGGGTAGCTTGGGGGACCATGGGAAGCACTCTTGTTTCTCCTGGCCCACAAGCAATGAATTAAATGCACTTATCTCATAGATCCGGCTCTTCTCGCCTCCTTTTATCTGCTGGGAATCCCGCGGCCCAGGAAATCCGGCCTCCATGGGTTAACTATAAAAATTTCAGTAAAATGGGGACACGCAGCCTCCTTAAAAGGTTTTACTGTCCGACCCACCTCCTGAGCACAGATTGGTTGCCCGCCTCCCGACCCACCTCCATTAGACCTGGAAGTGGGCACGTTGGAGCCAGGCTGCAAATTTTCTATTTTAAATTCCCTCTAGCCCCCTATCCACCTGTTCTTAGGCTTGGCTAATGATAGTACTATTGAGCCACTCGGTGGTGAATATTGAATTCTTCCACTCAGTGTACATTCTGTGACATTGCTTAGCTCAAAACTTTCTCCAAGTGACTTTCAACATTTACTAGGATTCTACCGGGACTGGAAGGTTTGACTTATAGGGAGAGGTTGGATAGACTGAGACTTTTTTCCCTGGAGAGTAGGAGGTTTAGGGGTGATCTTATAGAAGTCTATAAAATAATGAGGGGCATAGATAAGGTAGATAGTCAAAATCTTTTCCCAAAGGTAGGGGAGTCTATAACGAGGGGGCATAGATTTAAGGTGAGAGGGGAGAGATACAAAAGGGTCCAGAGGGGCAATTTTTTCACTCAAAGGGTGGTGAGTGTCTGGAACGAGCTGCCAGAGGCAGTAGTAGAGGCGGGTACAATTATGTATTTTAAAACGCATTTGGACAGTTACATGGGTAAGATGGGTATAGAGGGATATGGGCCAAGTGCAGTCAATTGGGACTAGCTTAGTGGTATAAACTGGGCGACATGGACATGTTGGGCCGAAGGGCCTGTTTCCATGTTGTAAACTTCTATGATTCTGTGATTCTATGAGTACTTATTCATCATTTGGGGGGCTGCAGCTGGTGATCAGCAGGTGGTTTTACTTGATCTTGTTTGACCTGAAGCCATGAAACTTTATGGGGTCTGGAATCAATGTTGTAGACCCCAAGGCCCATTCCTACCCGACTGTATAGCACTGTGCTCCCACCTCTGGTGAGTCTGCCTTGCCTGTGGAACAGGACATTTGCAGGGATGGTGATAGAGGAATCTGGGATGTTGGCGAATAGATATGATTCTGTGAGTACGCGTATGACAGCTAGTTGATTGACTGGTATGTGGGACAGCTCTCCAACTTTGGACATTGGCCCCGAGATGTTAGTGAGGGCAACTTGGCAGGGTCAAATGAGCTGAGATTGCCTTGGTCCTATCCTGACATGATGCCTGGGTTATTGCCGATAGGTCCATCTGATTTTCTTATTATTGAACTTTGTAGAGATAGTTTACAACTGGATGGGTTGCTAGGCCACTTCAGAGGGCATTAAGAGTCAACCACATGGTTTGGGATTGGAGTCACATGGAGGCCAGACAGAGTAGGGGTAGCAAGCTACCTTTCCTAAAGGACATCAGTGAACCAGATGGGTTTTTACGACAATTATGAAACAATCTGGTTACTTTCTTTGATCATTCCAGAATAAGCTTTTGACAAATACAGCTATATTGTTATGTCATCTGACTGACACTATATTGTTGCTGTTGTTTGTCATTTATGTCAAGCAGGGGATGCTTTTACAAATTTTGTGAGACTTTACTGGTGCTGCACTGAAATTGTAAAGTTGCCATATTGACAATGCCACAATATTGAAGAATTAGTGAAAATGAACTACTGGAATACACAAATAAGGAAAGATAGTATACCATCTAAAATACTGAAAGCTTGATTGTTCCAACATTATTCTTGCTGGGTCCCATCCTCTAGAAACTCCAACTTATCCAAAATTCTGCTTCGCTTTAAATCCTAATGCGCTCACCAGCCTCATCCTCGCTGATCCATACAAGGTTCCTACCCCCCAGTGTATTAAATTTAAAATCCTCATTATCGTTTATAAATCGTTCCTCAACTTCACCCCTCCTGCACTGTTTATAGGAATCCAAATGCAAAATTCAGGTACAAATGGGAAGAACATGCGCTGTCTTGTCATACCAGGCGTTGAGCAGCCTAACCAGTGATTCTTAAGGGGACCGCTGGAGGCCGCTCAAAGAATAGTCCAGGAAATTTTCAGATTTTATTTTTGAAGGCCCATGAGAAACAGGATTGCTGCTCCTGGGCCCACAAAAATACTCTGACCCACTGCCAGCCCATTCGAGTCCATCCCCGGGAGCCAGGCAATTTCCCGCCCTCCCCGCATGGCGATTTGCAGCACAGCGTCTGTTGCTGCCGCACCTTGCTGGCAGTGGTTAAATGTGGCTCAAAGCTGAATTTGGCTCAGGTCTCAGGCCTGCATGGACTGGCATGCGGAGCCATTGCTCCACCAGCTTTTCGCCTGTTTTTGGGTGCAAGTTGAATTTCTGCGCCCAGTGTTTTATCCCCCCTTCAAAAAAAAGAGGCTCGGTTGGATGAAATGATGACTTGAGATAAAT
Source organism: Heptranchias perlo (assembly GCF_035084215.1). Lineage (NCBI taxonomy): Eukaryota > Metazoa > Chordata > Chondrichthyes > Hexanchiformes > Hexanchidae > Heptranchias > Heptranchias perlo. Next base: position 23,231,294 of record NC_090338.1, read on the forward strand.
GTGTTGAAATGAGGGATGATCTGAAAAAACCTGCAATACTTGGCAAAATTACATCAAGGAAAAGGTATGATAGGAAGATCATGAAAAGGCCAAATTGCAACCTGCCTGATTCCTGCCCGTTTGCTTAAACCAAGGTAATGGGCTCAAGGCTGATTTCTCCTCAAAGCTCTAACTACTCACATGATACACATGATGGAAAAGAAGTGCTTCCAATGTAACTTATTGAACACCTGAAGTTCTGCTGCCATCAGCAGAACCACATTGACAAGAATTCCCCTGTTGTCACCTGGTGAGTATATGTTCCTCATAGAATGAATACGACATTGTTTTCACTGCTATATCCTGAGCATGACTATCATTCATTTCCCCGACAAAGCTCTGGGCCAATTTCACAGTGTGGCTGGGGACACAGCTAGCCAGAGACTTGAGCGCACAATCCAGGCTGACTCATCACTGAGGGAGTTCTGCACTGTCGGAAGTGCCGTCTTTCAGATGAGACGTTATACCGAGGCCCCATCTGCCCTCTCAGGTGGACATAAAAGGTCCCGTGACACTATTTCAAAGAAGAGCAGGTGCGTTCTCGCCAGTTTCCTAGCCAATATTTATCCCTCACCAACATCACTAAAAAACAGATTATCTGGCCATTATCACACTGCTGTTAGTGGGACCTTGCTGAGTGCAAATTGGCTGCTGCATTTCCTATATTACAACAGTGACTACACTTCAAAAAATACTTCATTGGCTGAAAGCACTTTGGGACATCCTGAGGTCGTTAAAAGCTCTATACAAATCCGAGTCTTTTTCTCTCTTTCATATACGTGTTGGTGTATAACAGCAGCGATATACACACATAGTTGGATTGTAACTGGTTTATAGCCACTTCAAATAACGAATATTCCAGACATATTTCAATGTACCCAACATTCAATACATGGCTCATTTCCTGTTAAGAGCTAAATTTAATCACATTTCAATGAAAATTCTTACTAACAACTTCATAGAATCATAGATATTTACGGCACAGAAGGAGGCCATTCATGTCTTAGATTAGAAGCACTGAATGCACAGGAACATTACAATTCTAGCTCAGTAACGCGTGATGATTACCCAGCAAAATCTAGGGTTCTCAGAACTGATAGAAGTGAACCATTGGGATATTTCAGAAACTGCTCAACTAGGTAGTAACTTTTCCACATGCCGGGTATTACTGACCTATGTCTGGTGATCTGTGAGCTGCCTTAAAGGTTTATTGATTTATGAATCACAGATAAATACAATGTCTTACACATCAGGGAGTCAAATTGGCCATAAACTTACTTTACCAGTAAGAATGACCTTACAAATCATGCTAGTGAGTTATTTAGATCTCTCTAATCAATGAAACGAATCTTGAGAAAGAAAAAAATTAAAGCAGTACATTCCACCATAGTAGCTCACTTACTACAAGAAAAATCGACAACAAATACAGCAAGTTTAAAAGCTATCTCGACAATTTGGTCTAAAACTTGAACACCAGAGGAAAGTATACTTAGTTGTGGGGGCTAAGGGGGTGGGGGGGGGGAGGAGGAGATCGGAAGACTGTGATCCATGGATAACAAAAATTGGTGGTGATACAGAGCCTGCCTGTTTGTATATCCTGCTCACTAACACAAGCAGATTTAAACAGGCAGACTCTATGGATTTTAAATTTGGCTGTTCTGATGAGATCAGTGGATAATTGAGAACATGGATGATCAGAATGCAGATCACTGAGGTTCCACTGTACTTTTAAAAGCAGGTGCCTTGCTAACATGGGGATGATATATCCTCACTATATTATTTAAGAAATAATTTTTGCAAAATGAATCATCTCACATTGTTGTTATTGGTGTCTGCCAACATGACCTGCAGCCATATTTCCCAGCAGCCCTGTTGCAGACCTCTTACAGCTCTCTCCAGGAAGCTGCAAGCTTCCAGTACAAACAGTCTTTGATATGCAAAGCGAACCTGGCATGCAGCTTTTTGCTTTAGCCTGTACTCAGATATTCCTTCCAAGAGCTTTTTCAGGCTACACCTCAAAGACATTCCTCACAGACACAAGAGAACTAAGTGCCCAAAGCTCTTGATTGCACAGGGCATGCCAATTTATATGATAAATACAACATCTCATATGGCTCAGCTTAATTTGAATTTGTAAATAATAGATGAAGGAAATAATATTCAGAATTTCAGTGACTAAAAGAAAATGGTTCGGATTCAATCTTTTCCAATTTAAACTTACTTTTATGTTTTACTAAATTTTGACACAGGCCTATCAAAGAGCTCAGAAACCAGATGCAGATCCAGCTGAGGGAATTGTTCTTTGAAAATATGATCCTTTTTATTCTGTAATGGACAAAAAAAGGAAATATTGAGAAATAAACCTTTTTAATATAAAGAATTAAAAAAAATCTTTCAACGTCCTTCTCTTGCTGTATATTTTTCCTCTTGTTTTTTTTTTCTCTTTCCAGTAAGAAAGTGCCTGAAATTGTTTGGCATCATCCCCAATGGCATGGCTGAGATTGGTAACTCACTGCATGAGCACGTACTTATAGCCATTACTTTGTCACCCAGTTTATTGTATAGCAATGCATTGTGCTGCCCTTGTGCAATGTATTTTAATGAGAAACAAACTTTCTTAGGAGTATTTCTCAAAGCCTGAGTTTTTTTGAGATCAAATAGTCTATTAAGGAGGATGTGGACTGTCAAAATAGACACTCATTGCTTGACACTTGAACTGCCTGGATCTGTGGTATGGAAGACTTATATAAATACATAACATAAAATAGATGCAAGTAGATAAGGGTTTACCTGCATCCTTGTGGCATCTTGAGGAACGTACACTCACAAATCTGCACCTCTCCATGGCAAATTAAAGCACATGCTATCTGTCAAATGCCTTGTCTTCCCTCACCATAATGGGATCCAGAGGTAAACAAACTCTGTTACCTCCTCCTCTCTCCTTTTCCCCCACAGCAGTTTAAGGTGCATGTACTCTGCCATCTGATGAAACACACTCCTAAGGTCAGAATTTTACTTCAGTGTTGTAACTATGGAAAGAATTCTAATTTAAAGAAATTTTGCACTTGACATCATGGAAGGTGCCTTGCATCTAATCTCAAAATCAAGGATAGTCATCAGTCATGGCTCAGTGGTAGCAATCTCACCTCAGAGTCAGAAAGATATGGGTTCAAATCCCACTCTAGAGACTTGAGCACTAAATCTAGGCTGAAACTGCAGTACTGAAGGATTGCTACACTGTTGGAGGTGCCGTCTTTTGGATAAGACATTAAACCGAGGCCCCATCTGCCCTCTCAGGTGGACATAAAAGATCCCATGGCACTATTCCGAACAGCAGGAGAGTTCTGCCCCGTGTCCTGGCCAATATTTATTCCTCAATCAACATCACCAGAACAGATTATCTGTTCATTATCTCATTGCTGTTTGTGGGACCTTGCGCAAATTGGCTGCTGCGTTTCCTACATTACACCAGTGACTACACTTCAAATTGGCTGTAAAGCGCTGAGGTCATGAAAGGCACTATATAAATTCAAGTCTTTCTTTCTTTCAAATGCAGTCAAAAGGAAATGGTCACTTATCTCTTGAAAGGTTTTCCCCTCCCTTCTCTCTCTCCCTAACTCATGCATGTTGTTGAGAATTAAGGCTGTAATTAAGACTTTTCACGGAATAAATCACAGAAATAAAAACTGTAAGAACTAAAGGAGATGTTCATTAAATATTCTCTACATGATCAGTTAAGAAACAAGTAAATGTGCTTTTCTTCCCTTTCTCCTGCAACCTAGTTTGGTCTCATCAGGGTAGATGCTGAGAGGCTGTTTCCCCTAGCTGGAAAATCCAGAACTAGGGGGCGTAGTCTCAGGATAAGGGGTCAGAGATGAGGAGGAATTTCTTCACTCAGAGGGTTGTAAATCCTTGGAATTCTCTACCCAAGAGGGCTGTGAATGCTTAGTCGTTGAGTACATTCAAGGCTGAGATCGATAGATTTTTGGACTCTGAGGGAATCAAGGGATATGGGGATCAAGCGGAAAAGTGCAGTTGAGGTCGAAGATCAGCCATGATCTTATTGAATGGCAGAGCAGGCTCGAGGGGCCGTATGGCCTACTCCTACTCCAATTTCTTATGTTCACATGACCTCAACTTCTTGATCTACAACCTCATCTTGCTGAACAATGCAGTATTTCCTGATAAACTATTGGGATTGTGCAAATACCTCATCAGAGCAAGCTGACAGCAGATCCAGCTCCCCAAGCCATTCCCATTAATACTTCAGCAACAACACAGTAGCTACAGTATCCAAAGGCTATCTAAGCCTAAATTCAGAATCCTGAGATCCCAGGTAGACCAGAGTTGCATACAGGTGCAGAGCACATAAGGTTGACAGTTCAGTCAAAACCTGTACAGAACAGACAGCATTGTGAGAAGAAAAGACAATATTTCTGCATTAATATTGCACAAGGGGAGGACTCTTGAGATACCAGATTTAGCTTTGCATTGATCTAATCTTATCGCGCATGTGCCATCAAGTGGTCTGTGCATTATTAGACACAGGACCAGTCAAGGGCCCCCAAGACTTTTTTGGAATGGAGAAAAGGAAGAATAACTTGAGCTTCTACCAAGTTAGTTGCCACAGCCTAATTACTTTGCCTGGCGAAAAATAACCTTTTTGTCAGCATTTGCAAATTAAGTTTCTGTGGAGAGATCGGTTTGCTGTTGAAATCCACAGAAAATGCGGGTGTAGGCGTACTGTCATTTGTAACATGCTGGGACATTGATGAGATTACCAATTACACAAATCAATTTGCAGGCAGCAAAAGCCACTGAAAAAGTCAGGGCATTAGTATCTGTTTCTGGTCTGATGAAAACATACCATACCACTCTTCTGGCAAACTCATTGATGAATTACATAATGCCTCCATGCCAACGGCCCTTATCACACTCATGTGCACTGATGGCTGCACAAATATTTTTCTCACTTCCACAGTTGCTACATTTCAAAGATACAATGACATTAGCAGTCATTTTACTCCATTGTTCTGCTTTCAAAAAGGAAAGCTCTCGTCTGTTACTGATCCATTTATGAAACCAGAAAAATACAGTGAGAGCAACAAATGGTGTACTCTTCACCTTCTATGTGAGATATATTTATTTTCACTCCATAATTTTCTTGTTTGACTTACACAGTGAATGTCATGGAGCAAAATTAAAATCAGATTTCAGAGAGGCATTAAACATCCTCTATCAGGTATTCCACTCCACTCCTATTTTTCATATGTAGAATATATTTCAATACATTTTGAATAATTCAGACCTTATCATCCTTGTAATTTTATTTGCTAACCCTGAGGATGAAACTGTATTTGGCGCTTAAAATCTAACCATCTGCATCTAATTTGAAAGCAGTAATTCTACTAATTGCTGTAGCTGGGGGTTGGGCTCCTAAATAAAGTAGCTGGGAGACCATTAATTAGAACGGGAAGAAGCAAGGATTACTGATCGGAGTAGGATGGAATGGAGTTTCTAATTGAAGTAGAAGGATGCTGATAAGAATTTAAAGGGCTGGGGCTCCTGATTATTGGAGAGAGAATAGGTTTGCTGATTAGAATTGGAGGGTTGTTGATTAGAGTAGAACTGGGATGGAGTTGCTGAATGGAGTAGGATTGAGGTCACTATTATGTTTTGTCTGGTTGAATGAGTCTGGATAAGATTCATTGCACCCTTGGGAAAGCAGCAGTTAGTTTCACTGGAAGTCCAAATGCCTCCTGTCCCTCCACATGTATGCACTTAAATTGAATAGAAATAGGATTGAGCAAAACTATCATTCAGAATGATCTGAATTCCCTCAGCATCAAATAATAGTCTTTTTTTGTGGCTGAACAATAAGAGTAAGATGCCTTCAAAATGTCAACACTGCTACTCATTGAAAACTGTGTCCTACCTGCCACAAGTGGAAGCAAGACAGCTGGATAAGGAGCAAACGATTCTTAACAGGCCAGCCACACCAAAGTCTGTCATTGTCAATAGGCAGGCAAGCAGTGGGGGAGGGGAGAGAGAGCAGACCACAAACAATTAATTTTTGTTCCTCTCATTTGACTAGACCTAATTTAGCACATCAGCAACAGTTGGATCATAATCTACTCTGGGATATGTACAATGTAAAAATAGCCCGATACAAAATCTTGATTTAAGCTTTGAAAATTGCTCTTTCAATCTGCAAACTTACTTTTCTTTAAAATGATTCTTTTTTCTTTCAATTTCAAAACTCATTACTGCAAACTTGAGTGGTGGGCAAAATGGGAAAAACTTCATGTTAAGGGGTTACCATTAAAGTTAGAAGTCTTTTGATTTTTATTGTGTAATTCTCCCTCATGCCTACATTATTTTCTCTAATTTTGTCTCCCCACACTATGCATCATCCACACTGGAGAGAACACTTGAGTAACCTGTGCCCACTGCTCTGGAACCAGTCACTACAAGATGAGTAAGGGTGTCTAGGGGCTGACTCCAATCAGCACTTCTCCATAACAGTGAGACCGAGATAGGCAACCCATATCCCAGCTTTCTAAGGTACTGACCATTAGTGCTCCAATGCACTGCGGTACTGCACTGGAGTTCCTCTGAATGCAATAAGATTAAAGAAAATGTCATTATTACTGGAAATGCATGATAGCACTGTAACATTGGGGTAGATTCTCAACTTGCAGCCCGGGTGTAAAACTGGCTTAGCGGATCAGCCGCCCGCTTTAGAAACAGCCCTATTCTTACTTCTATTGAAATCAAAGGAATTAAAAATCGGTCAATTTCTATAACGGGCGGCTGATCCGCAATGCCAGTTTTATACTTGGGTGGCAAGTTGAAAATTTACTCTTATAGTTCATGGCAATATTCTTGCCAAACTGATTGATTTGATCAAAGCAAAAGTTTGGGCCCAAGATCTGGATAAACAGCAGTGATAAGGACATGCCTCAAGATCTTTTAAAGATTATGAAAAGCTGCTGGAAAATCAACCATGTACATGAGATACATTGTGGCTTATAACAAATTATTGAAGATTATCTACCTTTTCAAGTTCTAAACTCCAAAACCTGATCAGCTTCTACCTTTCTTCCTTCAGCACTGGGATCTGCTTGTTAAACCTTAATTCCCACTGTGAGTCGACCTAAAGAACAGATTTTGCTTTAATAAATGTCAGTAAATATGTAATTGTGTTTTTCTATTGAATTACTATCAGCTTTAAACTTTCAAAGGACAGTTTACTGAGAAAAATTATGCTCTAGCTGTCCAGCTTTGAAACAGAATGTTAGACCTAATGGGCAAGTGAGTTAAAATGCTGTAGCATCAGAAAAGGTCAGAAAGATTCAAGAATGTACTTTCACAGTGTACAAATGGAATACAAACAACTTGTCCAATGCATTTTTCTAATTAAACAAGGAGGCTGCAATTATATGAGAAATAATAGATAACTTGGAGTGAATTATAAGTGGTAATGAAACTGAGAGATTCTGACCGATTATGTACAGAATAATGGACACCTGACAGCAAGTTACAGGCTATAAACTAATCAAGAGGTTCAATGATTAACATATAGAGTAATGATAGTGAGACTGCTCATGAGACAGCTCAGATGACATTGCAAACTATGAGAGGTTCCCTAAAGGAATAGAAAGAAAATCTGAGGGAGTATCCCTCAGGAAGGCACTATAGGTCACTTGTTAACTGCCTCCTTAAAGAATGGCACTGGAAGAAGCTTGTGACCAGATGTAGGAAGCCTTAAAGAAAGTAGAAGGTTGAGAACCAACCTAGAGTTGGTGATGTCATTAATAAAGCTTTCATTCCGTTAGTGCTCGCATCGACAGGAAAATCACTGTGTAGGTTCTTCTATGGCTGTTTGATTTACGTCCCTCATTGCTTTATATGATCTCCTTTACTCATTTAAAAAAAATTCTCCTTGCCTTCTACCTAACATTATGCTGAATTTGGATTTTTTTTTATGTCTTCTCATTATAATAAAAGGCAAATGGGTCTGAATGTCAGTCTGTCCACTGGTTTAGACAGTACAATACCATTGTGGTTAACTTTCCACTCAGCTTACAGATCTTTTGCAGATATGAAGCAATGCTGCTGCAGTAATAAATTGCAAAGCCAACTGTTAAATGCCATTAAATACAATTTAGGAAGAGGGTATGTAATCCTTCCATAATCCTCAAACTAGATGCTGAACCATCATCCAGAATATTTCTCACCTATTTACAGGAATTGTTGCTGACGAGACATCAATCGTCGCATTTAGCATATACTATCAAACAGATCAGCCATGGCATGCCATAGAATCCCATGCTGGGGCTGACCATCATTTAAATTGAAGAGGTTCCTGCTAGAACAAGTTCTTCGAATACATCTCTGCAGCATACGCAGAAGAATATTGTAATTATTGTTCTTAATTGTCTTCCGAAACGGGAGGTGAAATCCAAGCTCTTCAGGATTCTATCAGTGATTTGATTCATCAACACATAGATTTTTTGCTGAATAAGGCAAATTCTGAGACAGCTCAAAAATGTGGAGCTGTTTCTTCCCAGATCAACTGTTCCAGCATCAGTCTCAAAGGGATTAGCTGAGTGTACTAAAGATGATCAAATCTAGCCATACAAAATAAGTACGAAAGAGAATCCTCTATGTATTAAAGAGTGTGAATTCCTTTATACATAACCCCAGTTGTGACACACCGCCAAGAGTGACCCTTTCCCACAACAAACACATTAACACTCCCAGGATACGAACTGCTAGACACAGGCAAACACACATACAACAGACACACTCCAATACCTCAGTGGTTAAATGCACTCTCCATTACCTCAGTGGTTAAATGCAGTGTGTTTTGAGCCATATGGACTAGGAAGATCTCAGGTTCAAACCCTTGTCTGTGCTGTGTTAACTAATTTTAACTGAATTGACAGTGGGAGCACAATTATTGGCCCCTGTGTCCTTGGTCTAGGGAAAGCAGTGGGGGGGGGGACAAATCAATCAGAGTTTTCTCTCTCTACCAAACTCTATATGCTCCTAGAAACCATATGTGTGGGTATGAACATCAGGGGAGGCTGGATTGGGCTCAACTGCGATGACTTCACTGCCCCTAACACCCACTTCATCCCCCCATGGTCAAATGACCTGCTGACACTGTTCAAGCTCGCAAAGGATGAATGTCCATTTCACTTGCTGCTATTGGAATCATAGCTCACCATCCCGAGGAAGGGAGAAGAGAAAAATCTGGGAGGAAGGAAAGAATTCAGCAAAAACATGGAACAAACTGATGAGGTATTCAGTTAATCGACTATTACAGACCATATTGTTTTAACTCCGAATGGAAAGTCAGAAGAGGTTAACAGCATGTATCTTCTCTCTCATGCATCCCTTTCCGTCCATCATCAAAGAGCCACTTGCTTTTTTGTAAAGTTGTGCGAGACAATGCGTTTAAAAAAGTATATTGGTAGTTTTAAAGATAGTTTTACACTGAAATAAGGGTATTTAACAGGGTATGTTAAAGTAACGCATTAAGACACAAGGGTCGCAAATTTGTGCCGTGTTTTGTGCCCATTTGTGCCCATTGTTTCGGCGCTAACTCCTATACCAAGATTATTGGCTGGATTATTGCTTCTGTAACTGTTTTTGGAGGTCTCCTAGACTTGAATACTAGAACGCAGGGACATAGCCTAACACTTAGAGTCAGGACGTGCAGGAGTGAAGTTAGGGAATGCTTCTACATGTGAAGGGTGGGAGACATTTGGAATGCTCTTCTGCAGATGGCAGTTGATGCAAACTCACTTGTGAATGTTAAATCTGAGACTGATAGATTTCTGTGAACCAATGGTATTATGGGATATAGGGCTAAGGCGGGTATATGGAGTTAGATCACAGGTCCACCGTGATCTCATTGAATGGTGGAACAGGCTCGAGGGGCTAAATGCCACTGCCATTTTCTGCCTCCTGATACGTGCTGCCTTCTCCTGCAAGAAAGCAGGACGTGTGTCTGGGTGATGTGCCTGTCATGGTTGAATAGCCGCTAGTGTGTGTGGCCTATGAGTTGTGGGTGGGTGGCTTGAAACAGTGGTAATGTGTAAGGGTGAGAGGAAGCGTCTGATTGGAAGAGTTGAGTATTGATTGAAAGAGTTTGTTGGTATGTGGGTGACAGGGGGGAGTAGTACGTGGAGCATTGGATGTGGCTAGTGGTGTAGTTGGCAGGAGACACCACTTGACAGTTGACCTCACTCACCTTGACCACTCGTGTCAAAGCACTGAACTTTTTCCTGCACTGCAGCCATGTTCGCTGTGCGCCTGGCATTGGCCTTGCGTCCCACTGCCTCTCACTGCCTTTTGAGCACATGTCTGGAGGGCCTCTTCTTCCCCCACCCACCTGCGGATATAGGATGTTTCTCCTTCTGTCCACCTCTTGCACCAAGGTCTCTAGTACATCAGCAGAGAACCTTGGTGCACGCACTCTTACAGGTCTGGTACCAACTCAGATCGGCAGATTGGTGAGTCCGGTGTGCAGATTGGATTTAGTAGTGCACAATCTTTATTCAATGTTTTAACATAACTCATCAGTGTGTAAACATAGGGATGGGATCTGCATCTGTGTTTTACGTGTGCAAAGATCTCCATTCAGACTCCGTGCATACAGTAGACTGTTATTTTTAGCAAATAACAGGTACCAGCTACCTTTAAGAGATTTCTAAGAAACATCCTCCCTTTAAGAGATTGGGGCTCGCCCTGCTGTTGGAAAGTGCGAATTGCATTGATTCCATGTGCAAGGCCCGGAATGGAATGCTGATTGCAGGTTAGTCCTCAGGCCGGCCGAAACTCTCGTCCTGCCTGCGCAGGGGTCATTGGGCATGGGGTAATAGCGCATCATGCTATCTGCACCCAAAAACAGCCCTTATCCAATTTTTTCCCCCAAAGTATTTAAAAACATAAGATTTTAATATATTACAGATGTAAATATATCTCCTGAGATGAAATACATCTGTAATATATTCAAACTCTTATGTCTGCACATACTTCCTGTCTACAAACCCTATTTCCTGTTAACTATTTACATTGCAAATTCCTATATTCACGTTTATGATTGAAATTGTCTGTATAAACTTGTCCCACTGAGTTACACCCTCCCGCCTATGGCAGTGCCTCAGTTTTGTCTCCCAGCTCCTCAGCCTGTACTGCAGAGCACCTCAAGTTTTGCTATTTAACTATAAATAACATAAAATCAAAGTATTATATAAAACTAAGGACATATGCATAACTTTAAAATGGGGACTGAATTGTATCTGCTTGCCTTGGTCCAATTATCTCCCAACCTCTAACCCCACTTCACCTGAAGACTACATTTGGTCTTGACTCCCCGTGTACAATGCAATTGGAGATCGACTAGTGCCATTTAAAAATAAATTCTGGAGCATGTTAATAAGACCATTAACGTGAATGTTCACCGTTTTTCTTCCTCCCTCGTATTTTCCCAACCTCTTTAAGTCTCGTCTTGTCAAGCACTATTTAGCAGCTGAGAAAGCATTTTGGCAAGTTACTTCTAGGCGTCTGTGATAACCACCTTTGCTTCTTTTATACATTGTTCTTCCTCCCACACTGTGCCTGCTTTTTAGGTTGCTTGTTTCTTTTTAATTCGTTTGAAACTTAAGTCAAGGAGAAAATCCGCCTTTGAAGCCTTAGCATTGTGATAAATGTTATTCCTTTACTGAAGCAGCTGGTTCCAGTCATTCATTAAGTGCAATTATAAACTTCCATATTGAAATATTATATTGTTGTATTACTCTATTCCAGTCATCAGATGGCGTTATGCAGAAACTGAATAGGATGGTGTGGCTCTCCATTTCCACAGAGCACTACTTGGTGGCTGAACATGGGTACTACAACAATACAACATTTCAGGATAGATTGTAATTGAAATACTGCCCATTGGCATGAATCTGGTACCACAACAATGTAATGAAACATAATATCTCATCAGTCTTCAAAAGGAGGATTTTCAGCTGGTCTTAGATAAAAGAACAAAACACATTCCAGACTGCAAAACAGTGGTAATTTCACCCATAACTGCTAGCAATTATTCTTGGTAGAGTTCAACAGTTCAGTGACTCTATTGTAATGATTTTGTCTTCAGGGCAGCTACATAGTCTTGTTCACTTTAAAGCAAAATTAAAAAGTATTACAAAACCTAGCACCACTTACAGACCATAATCAACCTTTTCCTGCAGGCTCTCCCATTTTTCTCCCCATCGCCTCTGAAAGTAGTGACTCATGCTGCTGTATGATTCCATTGGTGTCTGCAGCCCTGTGCTACTTCAAGCAGCCAATCTTCACGTATGACTTTGGACAAAGAGACTTGGCAGGCTATTCAACAATGGAGTATTGGGGGAAGAGTGTCATGACTTAGCCTAATTACTTCTTCATTCATTGATGTCTTACGCACTTTCCACCAGGTGTCATTGGATGAGGACAATGAGTGGGAACCCTAAAAAATTTTCCCATTTCTAGGCCGGGGACACTTTCCAGATGAAAGAGTGCTCATCAATGCTGGAGCAGAGGTAACGGGGATTGTTTTTACCAGGGAAGAAGATGCTGCCAAAGTCACAGTAAAAGAGGAGGTAGTTGAGATACTGGATAGGCTATAAATTGATGAAGAGATGGTACTAGAAAGGCTGGCTGTACTTAAAATAGATAAGTCACCAGGTCCGGATGGGATGCTTCCTCGGTTGCTGAGAGAAGTAAGGGTGGAAATTGAGGAGGTACTGGCCATAATCTTCCAATCACCCTTAGATACGGGGGTGGTGCCAGAGGACTGGAGAATTGCAAATGTTACACCCTTGTTCAAAAAAGGGTGCAAGGATAAACCATCAACTACAGACCAGTCAATTTAACCTCGGTGGTGGGGAAGCTTTTAGAAATGATAATCCGGAACAAAATTAACAATCACTTGGACAAGTGTGGATTAATAAAGGAAAGCCAGCACGGATTTGTTAAAGGCTAATCATGTTTAAGTAGCTTGATAGAATTTTTTGATGCGGTAACAGAGAGGGTTGATGAGGGCAATACGGTTAATGTGGCGTATATGGACTTCCAAAAGGCGTTTGATAAAGTGCCACATAATAGGCTTGTCAGCAAAGTTCAAGCCAATGGAATAAAAGGGGCACGGGCAGCATGGATAAGAAATTGGCTAAGAGACAGGAAACAGACAGAAGTGGTGATCGGTTGTTTCTCGGACTGGAGCAAGGTACACAATGGTGTTCCCCAGGGGTCGGTACTAGGACCACTGTTTTTTTTAATATATATTAATGACTTGGACTTGGGTGTACAGGGCACAATTTTAAAATTTGCAGATGACACAAAACTTGGAAGTGAAGTGAACAGTGAGGAGGATAGTGATAGACTTCAAGAGGATACAGATAGGCTGGTGGAATGGGCGGACACGTGACAGATGAAATTTAACGCAGAGAAATACGAAATAATACATTTCGTTAGGAAGAACGAGGAGAGGTATATAAACTAAAGGGCACAATTCTAAAAGGGGTACAGGAACAGAGGTCGTTGAAGGTGGCAGGGCAGGTTGAGAAAGCAATTAAAAAAGCATACGGGATCCTGGGCTTTATAAATAGAGACAGAGAGTAGAAAAGCAAAGAGGTTATGACGAACCTTTATAAAATACTGGTTCGGCCACAACTGGAGTATTGTGTCCAATTCTGGGCACCGCACTTTAGGAAAGATGTGAAGGCCTTGGAGAGGGTGCAGAAAAGATTTACTAGAATGATTCCACGGATGAGGTGCTTTAGATACATGGATAGACTGGAGAATCTGGGGTTGTTCTCCTTAGAGCAGAGAAGGTTGAGGGGAGATTTAATAGAGGTGTTCAAAATCATGAGTAGTCTAGACAGAGTAGATAGAGAGAAACTGTTCTTATTGGAGGAAGGGTCAAGAACCAGAGGACACAGATTTAAGGAGATTGGCAAAAGAACCAAAGGCGACATGGGGAAAAACCTTTTTACGCAGCAAGTGGTTATGATCTGGAATGTATTGCCTGAGGGGGTGGTGGAGGCAGATTCAATTGTGGCTTTCCAAAGGCAACTGGATAAGTACTTGAAAGGAAAAAATTTGCAGGGTTATGGGGAAACGGTGGACGAGTGGGACTAACTGGATTGCTCTTGCAGAGAGCTGGCATGGGCTCAATGGGCTGAATGGCCTCCTTCTGTGCTGTAACCATTCTATGAATCTATGATTCTAAGTAGTATAGCAGTGACAGAGGATTGAAGGATGTGTGTGAGGACATACAGCTAGAGACAAGGTGAGGCCAAGCTATGGAGGGATCTAAATGAAAGAATGAGAATCTTAAAATCAATTACTGGGGCACAGAGAGCCTGATTGGCTCCTCTTTAGGGGGTGGTGGTGTGTGTCAGCTTCACCTCTGACTTCTGAGCGGTCCGAATCGCTCCCACTCCCTGGGTTCTAGACTTTGGACTTATTTGGGGGTTGTGACAAAGTGCAGCAGACAACTGGTTTTGGTGCAAGAAACTTTGACCTTTATTCAAGAGAGGAAATACAACACAACAATCTTAACACTCTAATAAAATGGGGAACACGTCAGTACACACAAGGGAAATTACAATAGAAAGATACCTCACCCCTCCCAATCCCACTGTACTCGCTAAGTTGGACTCTAAAGGGCCAGAGATAATGCTCACCAAACGAAACCTTGACAATAATTCACCCAGAGGTAAGTCAGAAACAGATTGTAGAGTGGAAACTTTGCGGATCTTCGGTTTTCTCCTGAGTTGGTTTTCTTTGGTCGCAGTGGCTCAATATTACCTGGTTGGTTGGTGGTAATATTCGGTTGGTTGTTTCGAAAGGCCCTTGTTGCCGCGAGGTGTCTGATGGTCACTGGGGCCGTTGCTCTGGTTTCTTCTTGTGTGTCGGCCTGCTTCTATAGCTGCTGACCTTCTCTCTGTTGGCCCCTCGCCTTGTTGAACTGTCGCCTCCCGAGCTGTTGAACAATCCTTTGCCCTTGCAGGTCTGCTGACCGGTTCTCTCATGTAGGGTTCGGTGGTTTTGCTGGAAAACTCCTCTCCTTCTAGGCACAGGCAACACAAGCAGAACACAACAGCCAGCAAGAGCCAGAGAGAGCGGTTTCGAGTTTCCACTTGTGTATCCCTCTCTCACAATGGTCTTCGACACTTTAAAAAAACACTTCATGTCTGTTTAAACAGTTCTTACAAAGTCCTTAAGAATCTTTGATGGCTTTTTGATGGTCCCTCATCATGTTGCCATTGCTTCTCCCGATGGGTCATTGTTAATTCCGATTTTTAGAGCTTGTCACACAAGGCTTCCTTTTGTATCCAACGTCCCAGGTGTTGATGGGTTTTGCTTTAAAACAAAGGCATGGCCCCGCCATGTCTGGAGCAGTTACCTCTTTCAATGGCCTTGAGTGTCGACCCCCTGCTGTCGGTTTTGCATTAAAACAGAGACATGTCTGAAGCAGTAAATTCTCCCACATGCCACATGTGGGTTGTGGATTCGTCTGGTGACCTCTCACCTATCCTTCCATCTTAGGATTTCAGTCAATGGCCAAAGTTTTCCATACTCAGGGAAAAGGTGAATTTCTTTAGGGTTTTTCTCTGAGTTTTGGGGGATCTGTGAATTTTGAGAATCTTACACCTCAAGGTCCATGGTGGTGGGAACACAGGATTTTGAGTGGGTGAGGCAATACAGTCCATGGAAAAGAAAGAACTTGCATTCATATAGTGCCTTTCCCGACCTGAGGATGTCCTAAATCGCTTTACAGCCAATGAAGTAGTTTTGAAGTGTAGTCAAAGATTCATTAATGTTAGCATTAATCCTTTTGAATATCTCCAATACTGAAATTCTAAAGAAAGCAGCATATTGCATCTCAGTAAATTTATCTATTTGTCACATGACATTGACATCAGGAGAATTTTTGTCAAATCTCTGGCAAAACCCCAACTTCCTATCACATGGAGGTTAATGCTACCCAATAATATAATGCACAAGCACAGTGAGGGTCCTGCAGCAGCAGCAAGCAGCCTCCATCAGCACTGGTGAAGTCATTGGGGGAGCACCTTGTAGTAGTAGCAGAGTGAGGAAACCTTTTCATAAGTAAAACATTATGGGTTGAGCACTTGGGTGTCAAGAGACTTTAGTTCAATCTTCTGTTTGTAAATAAATTCATCGCCTTTTTCACATTTGGAAATTTGGTGTATGGTCTTTTTTCATTGCAGATAGTTAAACGGCATTTTCAAAATGTCTTTGATATAGAGGTTGGCTGAATGGTTTCACTGTTCTTTAATGCAGAATGAAAGGAGTGGTGAAAGGAGGTAACAAGGACTGTTAATGCAAAGGAGCTTTTTGACACTTTTCCATGATGTGCAGAATTATAGTGTTGTCTGGGGCGTATTGCAGGGAACCCCCAGGGCGATCAAGGCACCTGAACATTAACTTCAAGATGCTGATGGTGTGTTCAGTGACGTTCCTAATGGTCCTATGGCTATTATTGTACCTGTGCTGCTCAGGCGTGGTAGAGTTGTGGAGAGATGTCATCAGCCAGGTGTGGACAGGGTACCCCTTCTCCCCGAGGAGCTAGCCTCTGACATTCCTGGGGAGATGCAATAGTTGGGGGGGGAGGGGGGTAATGGATGAGTGCAGCTGCCAGCTAAACTGGCAGAGAACTGTATGATCTATCGGAGGTGATTACACACCTGTTGCACATTAATGGCATGATCATCCTCCTGTTGAGGAAAGCTGCTAACTTGTCCTCTGGTGACCTGATAGCTACATGTGTGCAGTCAATGATGCCCTGTACAAGAGGGAAGCCGGCCACTACTGCTAATTGGAGATCTCATTCATTCTGGCTGTTGGCGTCCATTGGGAAAGTAATGTACTGATTGGCTCTTTGAGTACTTTGAGTATAAGGCACTGGTGACCTGCTTAATGCAGTTGTGCACTTCAGGCTGGGAAATGCAGGTGATGTCTCCTGTAGCAGCCTGGAAGGTGCCAGAGGTGAAAAAGTTCTGGACCGAAGTTCACAGCCACTGGCATGGCAGGGCCCCCAGTCCAGCAGGCATCAGGTCCTGCTGCAGGAGGCTACACAGATCTGTAACAGCCTCCCTGGTGATATGCAGCCTCCTGACGCACTGCTCGTCAGTGATGTCCAGGAAAGTGACTTTTGGCCTACAGAACCTGCAGGCTGGATAGAGTCCTGTACAAGCAGCACCCTTCACCTGCTGTGCTCCAACAGGCGGAGCTGCTTCTACTGCTCTTCCTCCAATTGTTCGTCAATCCAGAATAAAGCAGCAAAAATAGCACCCATGATTATCTGAAAATGTTTAGTCAGGGCAAGTAAGGCGATCAAATTTTAAAAAAGCAATCTCCAAGCTCTGAAATGCCTTGGCAATCCAATAATGAGAAAAGCACATGCAACCTAGTAATCCTTTAAATAATTCTTCCGTTCTTGTCAGTCAGTTTCTGAGGCCAATTCCGCAAGGTTTTACCAAGCTGTTTTGTCCAAATAAAATAGCATTGGTGTTCCAATGACACCAAGGGACTCAGATTTGAAGATATTCATCAGGCATCCACCATTTTTTGGTGGGTGTGTTTCCAAAGTCAGTCAGTGGCACCACTAAAATCACGACTAGGGAGTTCAAGTTGGGAATGGGGCAATAAGTGGATTCCCATGATTTTAATTGCTCACCTGCCACTTTCCCGCCGGACGGGTAAGGTTAAAATCGGAGCCATAATGTGTAGGCTTACAGATGGAAGAAAGAGCATTTGGGCAAGGCCTATGGAACAGTACTGCAACAAGGAATCATTACCTTCAGGGAAAAGTTGGGAAGCAAAATAATTTGCTGAAAAATGAGAAAAGGGACTTTAACCTTTCAAGGATGTGGGTCTTCTGAGTGCAATGATTCAGGCACAGTGATCCTGTTGGGAGTTCATTGAGAATCATATGTTCATCGCTGCATTTGAGATTCCATTGAGGAGGTCCATGTCCACTGCTAGATTTATGATTATGAAAGTGGCAGTCCGCTCTGAGTCCGTCGTATTTTTGAGATCTAATATTCGATTTGTGGAGTTAAGATGGAGGAAACATTGGTGTAGTGATGGTATTCTTCCTTTAGAAAACTTGTAAATATAAGGTGGAGAATTTACAAAATTTGCTGGTGACACCTAGTAACAGAGCACTGACAGTGCTACAGCTTTTACTTGTATATTGACAGGCTCTGCAGTTTGGAAACTTTGAATCCTTTGCATGGTGTCTGGTTGGAACGTCAGCCATGTATTATAGTGGCTGGCTATGTTGAATGGTGCATTGTAAATTCAAAGAGAGCTGAATGTCATTATAAATAGCATTAATGGGTTCAAGAGACAACAAGATCCATTTCTGGAGAGGAAATGGTGAGGGATGTGGTGCAAAAGCGAGTACATAAGATTGAAATTAGTCAAGCTTGTTGCGTCTAATGGCCGTTACCTGTTCCTAAAAATTCTTGTACTCTATGTATAATTATTATATAAATAAAATAAGTAATGAATAATATTAGTAGTGTTTAAGGTGATCCACTCCATGGCACGGCATACAGTTGTATGAATTGTCTATGCTATGGACTGGTAAGGCACGGATTTGCAGCCACAGGTTCCCCACATGGCAAGTGCCCAACCAACCATGCCATCAGCAATGTCCTATGCTGGCACCTTCGTAATAAGAAGAGAAACACAATTGGTGGGTGAAGTACAATATAGCTGTTGGGTTACACAACAGCGCTGGTAGAAATCTGGGTGCAGGGTGCAGTATTCTGTCATTATCAGCCCATCACTGACACATGAAAAAAAATAAGGGAATAGTTCACACTGCAAAGTGAACAATCGTCAAAGAAGCCGCTACAGCAGCATTCATCAGGAATAGAATGTTGTGCACCGACCACCAAATCTCCCAAAATGGGTGGCAATGTCTTTTTAAGGAGGACTAAGTAGTGCTGCCCCTTTGCCAGAAACAGTTTGAAAGCAGCCTTTATTCAAGCCTTGCTTTGCCAACGGCCTTAAATTCAACTCCAAGCTGCAGCATATTAACAGGCATTTCTGAATGGACGTGATATAGGTCCATTAAAGAACTGAGTAGAAATGGATTGATTCAGGACATCTTCCCTTGGGGTGATCATGATGGGTAAATATTCCAAAGTGAGTAAAGATTAGTTGACATGTCATTTGAATAACTTGATGTATTTTAATTAATGTTTTATTAAGTAGTGCAGGAGATTTTAAGCTTTAACATTGTGTTGTACCAAGCTTATCTCAAGACAACAGCAAAATCCTGCCCTTAACCTTTCCCACTTTGAAAAATACTTAATCCTGTAGATCCCATTAATTAAAGTATTTAAAGTCATGAGAGCCCCAAATTTGACAATCTGTGGGGGTTTCAGTATGATTTATCTCCCATTTTCTGTTTGTACAAGTCTGAATGGTTATGTCTGTACCAGTTTGAATGCCCAGATCTATCTTTGATTCTATGTGAGGGTGGTATATGTGTGCTGCATTATTCTTTCTGCTTCCCAACAGTCTCTTACTGGCGATGTGTGAGGACTTTATCACTTGTACTGTTTCTATCAGTCTGAGTATTTCTCAGTGATTCTTCATTACCTACACTTTTTCCCAACTCTGTGTTGTTCCTGCTGAGTTTTACCCGTTCCTTAACTCTGTTGCTATCTCCCTTGCTCTGCATCATACTGTATTTTTTCTGGCTTTGCTCGTTACTATTCTTTCCTATCTGTTGAGCCTTTCTCCTTGACTTGGTTGTTCTGTCTCTACGTTGCTTGTGTATTCCTCCCAGACTACCTTGTTGCCTTTCAATCTTTGATCCTTTCAGAATGACACTGTTTACGAATCTACTCCAAGATCCTTGCCTTCCACCTGCCCTCCTGTCGTTGCCACTGTGGATCTGAATAAACTGAAAGGCACCCGCAGAGGTGTGAATAAAGTGGATGATTGTGTGGCCAATGTTACGCTGCATGTGCGCATCAGCTGAAAGCTACGTGACCAGCGCCATACAGTTGCCTTTCTCTCTAATTTCAGGACCATTCACTAAAGTATTCTTAAACCTTCACCCACAAATATATTACACTAAAACAATGTGAAAAACAAAATTCAGTACCTCTGAAAGACAGAAAATGTTTTTAATTTTAAAAGAAAAAAATTCAAGCTTTATTTATTTGGCTGATTTTGCCAATCTTGGTGATTGGATGAAACCGTTAGCACTTTAAATAGATCATTTCCTGTCGTAGGCTGTTGCACATATTGTTATTTTTTAAAACTACAGCACAGAATTTTCACTATGAACAAGATTCTTTGCAGATACAAAATTGGAAGATCACAAGGTACTTATAGATGAGGAAGGCTATTCAGCCCATCTTTATACATCCATCCAGAACAACCCTACGCTCCCCTCATTGCTGCATCTAATTGTTTCTCGAATGATTCCAATGCTTTCACCTCCACCTCTACCACTCAGCTCGGAAGTCCATTCGGAAGTCCATTCCAAGTACTGGTCACTCAGCATAAAGAAGAACTTCCTGATATCAGTCCTTTACTACTTTAAAGCTGTATCCCCCTTATCCTACTCCCACTGTTTAATTTAAAGTAATATTCCAGACTAATCTTTTCTATGCCACTTATTATTTTGAATACCTGCTTAAGATCACCTCTCGGGCAGCTCCCTTCTAGGCCAAAAAGACCAAGGGGGTAATTTTACCACCCGCTATCGGGTGCGTTCTCGGCGGGGGGGCCCCGAAAATTGGGGAATCCCGGAGCGGGACCGGATCCCGTCTCGATCCCGCCCACTTCCAGGTTCCCCACGGACGCGCCGGCGTCCGTGCGCAGCCCCCGCTGGTGGGAATCCCGCAGGCAATTAAAGCCAGCGGGATGCCACTTGACAGTATTTATTTAGGTATTTCAGGTCATTAACTGACCTGATTAAGGGATTATGTGGGATTTTAGAACAAAGTGGGACTGTTTCCCACACTGGGGGAAACACTCCCAGGTCAAATGGACGTGTTGCAACTGTCAGCCTGTGGCAGCTGCAAAGGTCCATTTGACAGGTGTGGCGGGGAGACCTTCACCCATTGCAGGAGGCCACTCTGTCACTTGGGACAAAGTTTGGACTCCACCACCCTCCCCCTGACAGTCAAAGTCACCAACTTGCACACTTACCCCGGGGTCCAGAGACATGTACCTACCATGCGGACCCCCTCAGATGTACATCTTGTGGATGGGGGCCGCCGTAGCTGCAGTCATGACCTCCTCGGAGGGCGAACAGCATCACCAGCCTCGCCATCCACGCCGTTCACCTCTGACACGTGGAGCTCCACAACAGAGTGCTGTGACACATCCACCTGCACAGCAGGAGGGAGGGCTACCGCAGAGAGAGATGCGTCGCAGAGGGCACTACCCTCGCCACAGGGTCCACAGACCGAGGCTCAGCCTCCTGGACCTCTCTGAGCAGCAGTGCACACGGAGGCTCAGAGTCACTCGACATGTAGTCGTGGACATCTGCAGCCTCCTTCATGCCGAGCTGCTCCTGGCTGGCCCGAGCACCATCTTCTTACCTGTCGCTGTCAAAGTCACCACTGCCCTCAACAACTTCTCCTCCGCATCCTTCCAGGGTGCAACCGGGGACATCGCCGATGTCTCCCAGTCGTCTGCGCAGAAGAGCCCTGCAAATACACCTACACCCACTCTGCAGTGACACAATGGGTGGCATCAGTTGTGGGTCCTCATAGTGATCTTCAGGAAAGGGCATTATTGCACAAACCAGACAGGATTCGCGAAGACATGGCAGTAGTGGTGCCAATATAATATGCAATGTGAGTTGTTCAGAAATTCAATATAAGTAACACCCATGACAAACCCTCAAACACCCTTGTGCATCCCCTTCATGCTCACGACACGTTTGCCTTACGCTGCCTACTGCACATATATGATGCATGCCCTGTGGCTGCAGCACAGGTGGTGGCAGGTTGAGTGAGGCTGACTGTGAAAGAGATGCACGAGAGGATGAGTATGAGATAGAGCCATGAGATTGTATGAGGATTGGGTTGAGTGGTAGTGGCAGGATGAGTACTGGCGAGGTGAGTAGGTGCAGGTAAGATGAGGATGGGGTTTGAGTGGGTATGAGGGGTGATGTGACAGAGTAGTGTTGGCAGTGCCGAAGGAGATGTGGGGTGGGGGCAGTGATGTGGCAGACGGAGTGTAGGGGAAAGACTACGTGTGCTCACTTTGGCTGACCTACTGAGGTCATTGGAGCGCCTCCTGCACTGTGTGCAGGTGGGCGATATGTTGGTGGCGCTGGTGACCTCCTCTGCCACCTCGAGCCAGGCCTTCCTGGTGGCGGAGGCGGGCCGCTTCCTCCCGCCCGCCGGGAGGAAGATCTCTGTCCTCCCCCTCCTCCTCACCCCATGTATTGATACCTGGAGTGAGGCATCATTAAACTGGGAGCAGCCTTCCCCCTAGGCTGCTCCATGCTGTAATTTTTGCTATTTGTTGCAGCATCAATCAGTGGAGGACTGCCCCTTTAACTAGAGCGCCTCCAGCTGACAGATCTTACTGCGCATGTGCAGCCCGCCCGACGCGCAGATCAGCAGTGGGGAACCCGGAGGAGCAGGTAAGTGAATCCAATTAGTGAATTGTCTGCTACGATCGCATGGGAAACTGACTAATTTCACCGGGCACATTACCCACGCGCCCGAGAGCCCCCCCGCCGAGAACCCGCAGCCCTGCTAACATCGGGCCCCAAGTCTCTCCAGTTTATCCTCATAACTCAGAGCTCGGACACCAGGGACCAACCTTATGGCTCTTTTCTGCATTGCCTCGTGCACTTGAATGTCTCCATTGTTTCTTGACAATCAGACAAAGTACTTAACATGTAATTTGACCAAAGCACCGTACAGTTTGATCACAACTTCCTCTGGCTTGCATTCTACTGCTTTAGCTATGTAGTTCAACATTTTACTGGCTTAATTGATTGCTGCTCTGCATTGGCTGGATATGTTGAGTACTGAGTTTATTAAGACTCCCAGGTCTTTTTCAACTTCATCCTTTGCTATTTCAACACCAGTCATGAAGTATGCATGTTGGCCATATTACCTTCCTATGTGTAATACCTTACACTCGCCTACGCTACATTTCATCTGCCATTGTTCAGCTCACTCTCATATTCTATTTAGCTCATTCTGTAGTTTCTGGACTGCCTCTGTCGATTCCACTGCTCCTAGTTTTGTTTCGTCTGTAAATTTAACCAATTTGCATTGAGTTTAAGAATCCAAATCATCGACGTAAATTAGAAACAGCGGTCGTCCCAACACTGAGCCCCGGAGCACCCGAATCAGATCTTCCTCCCACTCTAATATAATGCCTCTAATGAGTACTCATTTTTTTCTACTCTTCAGCCAGCTTCTTATACATACCCGAGTTTTGCCCTGAATACCCACAGCTTTGATTTTACATAGAATTACATAGAATGCACAGCACAGAAACAGACCATTCGGCCCAACAGGTCTATGATGGTGTTTATGCTCCACACGAGCCTCCTCCCTTCCTACTTCATCTAACTCTAGCAGCATATCCTTCTATTCCTTTCTCCCTCATATGTTTATCCAGTTTCCCCTTCAATGCATCTATGCTAGTCACCTCAATTACTCCTTGTGGTAGCGAGTTCCACATTCTAACCACTCTCTGGGTGAAGAAATTTCTCCTGAATTCCCTATTGGATTTATTAGTGACTATCTTATATTTATGGCCCCTAGTTCTGGTCTCCCCCACAAGTGGAAACATCTTCTCCACGTCTACCCTATCAAACCCTTTCATAATCTTAAAGACCCCTATCAAGTCACCCCTCAGTCTTGTCTTTTCTAAAGAAAAGAGCACCAGCCTGCTCAACCTTTCCCAATAGGCATAACCTCTCAGTTGTGGTATCATCCTAGGAAATCTTTTTTGTACCTTCTCCAGTGTCTCTATATCCTTTTTATAATATGGAGACCAGAACTAGTCCAGAACAAATGTAGTCTAACCAAGGTTCTGCACAAGTTTAACATAACTTCTCTGCTTTACAATTCTATCCCTCTAGAAATGAACCCCAGTGCTTGGTTTGCTTTTTTTTATGGCTTTATTAACCTGTGGAAATTTATCAAATGCCTTTATGGAAATCTAAATACATGTCGTAGGCTTCACCTATGATTTGGACTTTTACTCCCTAAAAGAAATCAGAGGTTGGTCAGGCAGGATTTTCTCCATCTAAAGACTACTGTTAACTGCATAGCTGTTGTACAGATAATCCTCCTCCACAGCTTACTTACGATAGCAAGAGTCAAACAATTCCACTGATCTGAGCAGCTATTTTGTATCCAGTTCTGATGAAACATTAATCTCTTTTTTCTCTTTACAGAGGGACTTCTGTATTTCCAGCATTTTCTGTTCTTGTTATGCACACATCTTTTTGCATTGTAGAAGTATCATTACTTTCACAATCTGAATAGCTCAAATCTAAAGTAGAATCATAGAATCTTACAGCACAGAAGGAGGTCATTCGACCTGTTGTGCCTGTGCTGGCTCTTTGAAAGAGCTGTCTAATTTAATCCCACACCCTAGCTTTTTCTCCATAACCCTGCGTATTAGTCCTCTTCAAGGACATGTCCAATTGCCTTTTGAAAGTTCCTATGGAATCTGCTTCCACCACCCTTTCAGGCAATGCGTTCCAGATCTTAACAACCCTCTGTGTAAAAACATTTCTCCTCATTTGCCCTCTAGTTCTTTTGTCAATTATTTTAAATCTGTGACCTCTGATTACCGACCCACTTGGCAGATTTGCTCTATCAAAACCCTCATTATTTTGAATACCTCTATTAGATCTCCCCTTAACCTTCTATGCTCTAAGTTAGAACAACCCCAGCTTCTCCAATCTCTCCATATAACTGAAGTCCCTCATCTCTGGTATCATCCTGGTAAACCTCCTCTGTAACCTCTTCAAAGCCTTGTCATCCTTCCTAATGTGTGGTGCCCAGAATTGCACACAATACTTCAGCGGAGGCCTAATCAGTGATTTGTAAAGGTTTAGCATGACTTCCTTGTTTTTGTATTCAGTGCTCCTATTTACAAGTTCAATGCCCCTATTTACAAGGGGAATGTTTCTTTGGAGGGAAAGATAAAGTAAGTATTTCCCTCAAATTTAGATGGAAAAAAATTGATTCCCTTCCTCGCAACCAAAAAACAAATGCTCTGCTACAATCAATGGCAGGTCACTTTACTGTAGGTCATCAATCCATTCTGGTTCCAGTTGATAATTCTGGAGCAACAATATGAATTAGATATTTATTATGGCCATTCTCCAATAGGCTATTGGTAACTAAACAGAATTTAGAAATACCTCTTAAAATACATAACAGATAAAAGTATTTTTTCCCCTCAGCACGTAACATGTTCATACTACTATCGTCTGTGCACAGATTTCAGACAAGTTAATCATGAAATTTTACCCTACAATTTTAATGAACAAATTTATGGTGTCAATACACAAAGTGATCAGAAGAAACTTTCTACCATTTTTTTCCTGAATATCCATGGTAATTTTCTAATGTTTGTTTTTCCAGGAATTTACCACATATGGAGGATGTGAAGAAATTCATATCTTGTTAAATAATGAAGAAATACAATGGTTTACCTTGATTGAAGCTGCTCTCCTATTGGGATTTAGTGGGTTACTGGGGCCACTGGCCCTCAACACACAGGTCATACATAGTGGCAGCATCCCCAAAATAAACTTAATAGTTTTGTTTATGGCCAGCTGCACAGAAACCCAGTAAAAAGTGGTCTGCCTGGCACCCAGCCTTAGCAAATCCCAGTAAATCTACTTTGGGGAGGCCACCAACTGCACAATATCAACCGCTTTGGAACAGACAACCCTAGCACCCACTAAACCCAATACAAAAGCAGCTCATCACTAATGAACATCAGTAACTCATAAGTGCCACTTGTACAGCAGACCCCCTGCATTGAAAACTAACCTGTTAATAAATGTTGTTACGATACCAATAAACACCACTTCTATTTCTCTCTCTCACACACACACAGTGACGTCATTGTAGATTATCGGCTTTTGTTAATTTCCTTGGCGTATCATTTTCTGTAAAATGCGGGACATCTTAGAATCATGAGAACAATGCAGGAGAAAAATGGAGAATGAAATAATAAAGGGCCAGGCAAGGGGGGAAGAGAAGCAAATCAACTCAGATCTTTACTCCCTCTCTTTTCACCTCCGTTTAAACCTCGAAAGTCATTTACTTTAGTTAATTGGGGAGTGAAATTTTTCAGTCCTGATGTATTGCCAGAATGCAGGATCTGTTGGTACAACAACAGAATTCTCTCATATGGTTTGCACTTCAATGGACACTCAAAACAGACTGACAACAAATCGCCAACTCTGCCTCACAAGGATTAATGTATTGATTACATAAAAACAAGTTGTAAGAGGAACATTTTATTACATGTACCAAGTCATAAATCACCCTATGAAAATTAATTTATGAATCAATTTGCAGGGTTCCAAATGCAGCACTATCCATGTAGAGAAAACACACTTTTAACAGCTTGACTCCAGTTCAATCACTAAAAATGTAGCACAGAACTTGGCATTTTAATTAAACTAATTCATAACCAGAAATGCTATGTCCCAGACACAACAGCAGTCTTTATTTTACCAGGTCATTAAACCTGACAATCTATTACTAAACTAATTGGCGTCATGAACGTACTGCAAATTTATGGTTGTGTCATTTCATAAATTTCCTGTGTAATTATTTGTAGCCCCACTTCAACGCAAGCTATTTCACTCCAAGCTCAAAATTAATAATGCTGCATTAATGAAAAATATTCCAGAGCTGGCCAAATAAAGTCTTTGCTTGGTGTATGGTATACTTCTTCAACTTATAAATCAGTAACTTTTCAGTTGGAGGAAGGGAGAAAGAGAATACATGTGTGGTGTTCAATTGTCCAAGTTACATTCTTGAAAGTCAACTGGACAAGCATCTTGTATAAGGATCCATGTCTTACAATTGTGATTATACAATGTTCCTTTGAAGATGCACGAGCCAATATATTTTTTTTACAAGATCAAGGTTGGGCATCCCAGTGTAGGGGAATGGAACATTTTCATTTGCTCAAGCATTCCAATCTCAGTTGTAATACAGCTTCTTTTGCACTGCCCTCGTGAGGTATCTTATCTTCAGCCTCAGAAGATTAGCCCCTTCTGTAAAAAAACTTCCATAAGCTGAATGTAGGTCAGAAACAATCTTAATTTATATTACTTATGTAATGATAAGTTAGTGCAAAAGACAAGGCTGGAGCGTTTGCAACCATCCTCAACCAGAAGTGCCGAGTGGATGATCCATCTCGGTCTCCTCCCGATATCTCCACCATCACAGAAGCCGGTCTTCAGCCAATTCGATTCACTCCACGTGATATCAAGAAATGGCTGAGTGCACTGGATACAGCAAAGGCTACAAGCCCAGACAACATCCTGGCTGTAGTGCTGAAGGCTTGTGCTCCAGAATTAGCCGTGCTTCTAGCCAAGCTATTCCAGTACAGCTACAACACTGGCATCTACCCGACAATGTGGAAAATTGCACAGGTATGTCCTGTCCACAAAAAGCAGGACAAATCCAATCTGGCCAATTACCGCCCCATCAGTCTACTCTCAATCATCAACAAAGTGATGGAAGGTGTCGTCGACAGTGCGATCAAACGGCACTTACTCACCAATAACCTGCTCACCGATGCTCAGTTTGGGTTCTGCCAGGACCACTCGGTTCCAGACCTCATTACAGCCTTGGTCCAAACATGGACAAAAGAGCTGAATTCCAGAGGTGAGGTGAGAGTGACTGCCCTTGACATCAAGGCAGCAATTGACCAAGTGTGGCACCAAGGAGCCAGAGTAAAATTGAAGTCAATGGGAATCAGGGGGAAAACTCTCCAGTGGCTGGAGTCATACCTAGCACAAAGGAAGATGGTAGTGGTTGTTGAAGGCCAATCATCACATCCCCAGGACATTGTTGCAGGAATTCCTCAGGGCAGTGTCCTAGGTCCAACCATCTTCAGCTGCTTCATCAATGCCCTTCCTCCATCAGAAGGTCAGAAATGAGGATATTTGCTGATGATTGCACAGTGTTCAGTTCCATTCGCAACCCCTCAGATAATGAAGCAGTCAATGCCGGTATGCAGCAAGACCTGGACAACATCCAGGCTTGAGGTAATAAGTGGCAACTAACATTCGCGCCAGAAAAGTGCCAGGCAATGACCATCTCCAACAAGAGAGTGTCCAACCACCTCCCCATGACATTCAATGGCATTACCATCGCCGAATCCCCCACAATCAACATCCTGGGGGTCACCATTGACCAGAAACTTAACTGGACCAGACATATAAATACTGTGGCTACAAGAGCAGGTTAGAGGCTGGGTATTTTGCAGAGAGTGACTCACCTCCTGACCCCCCCCCCCCCCCAAGGCCTTTCCACCATCTACAAGGCACAAGTCAGTAGTGTGATGGAATACTCTCCACTTGCCTGGATGAGTGCAGCTCCAACAACACTCAAGAAGCTCGACACTATCTAGGACAAAGCAGCCCGCTTGATTGGCACCCCATCCACCACCCTAAACATTCACTCCCTCCATCCACAGGATGCACTGCAGCAACTCGCCAAGGCTTCTTCGACAGCACCTCCCAAACCCGTGACCTCTACCACCTAGAAACAAGGGCAGCAGGCACATGGGAACAACATCACCTGCACGTTCCCTTCCAAGTCACACACCATCCCGACTTGGAAATATATCGCCGTTCCTTCATCGTCGCTGAGTCAAAATCCTGGAACTCCCTACCTAACAGTACTGTGGAAGAACCTTCACCACACGGACTGCAACGGTTCAAGAAGGCAGCTCACCGCCAATTTCTCAAGGGCAATTAGGAATGGTCAATAAATGTTGGCCTCTCCAGCGACGCCCACATCCCATGAATGAATGAAAAAAAAATACAATCCTACAGAAAAGCTCTATCAAAAGGCCAGTGTGATTCCTCCATACTCTGGCCCATGGTTCTCTACTCAGGCTGGTTATAAGCAATATGTAGAAGATCTGAAGTCAATTTTTACCTGTGGTCTTGAGATCATCAAGCTTATTCTATTTAGAGCCTTGAACTACAAGCTGTGAGTGGAGAAAAGCAATCAGTTCTATTTAATCTGTTCATACAGGTATACAATGAAAGTACCATGAGATCCCACTGGAGCAGGTCAGTTTGACAAGTTAGAGTGGGTCCCAACTTCCATCGTCAAGAGCAGCATGAACGTAATCAAGGGCTGAATTGTTGAAAAACATGCCCTTAGGATTCATATGATGGCTTCGCATGACATTAGTGACCATACTCAAGAACAGAAGCCACACCATTTTCAATGTGCCAGGTGGGTCGTGCTGTTCCGCCATTGTACTGATAACAACTCAAACCATATAACTGAATGGAGGACGATGGCATCTGTTGTGCTGTGAGAACTCAGGAATATAACATTTAACAACCTCTTTGGGACATGCATACTCACTTTATTACAAAATGCCATCTTTGAAGCATCAGTGCTTTTTGATCCTTGTTTTTTTTTGAAAATGTTATTTTTTTCTTCCTGCCTTTAGGTTTCCCTATGCAGTGTTACATTCTTCATGTAAGAAGGATGGTCAAGCAGCCTGTTCTGAGGCCTTGACCATGCTGCTTTTATTCTGGCTGTTAGCATCTGCTCAAGAAGATCTTGATCTTAATTCCTGTTCATTTTCCTTCTCTGTCTTTTGATAAACACCCAGTTGCTCCCTCCTGCCCCCAAACAGCAGCTTTCCCCAACTGTTTCTCAGCGATTGGGAACTCAACCCACTGGAAATCATTGACATAAACTCTGTGGCACAGTGCAATGCAGCAATGATATGCTTCATCAATTCGGGTTAACATGTCAAAGAATAAAAACGCAGGTATGACTGTAACTCTTTTATATTTTCAATTTCTGTCTTAAAATTCACCTTTATTCCACCCAGGAGACAAAATTCCCGACTAAAATGTACAATACTGTTAGACCACCAGATGAGGTACGAGGTGCCATCATGACTTGTGATATTGCAAATGCAGAGTTCCTGAACCTGTCCATTCCTGAATTTGTTGTTGAAAGCGCTAATGAGAGGCCAGGCATTTTTTGACAAGGAAGGAGAAATCAGCAATCCACTCATGCACTTTTTTGTTAAGCCGACACACGGAGAGCCTTGGCAGAGGCAAGGCAGCAAGTAGTCCGTCCAGCATCTTGGTTGGGGAAGGATACACCGTGCAGGAGCACAACAGAAAAATTACACTCTGGGGAAAAATGAAGTTTAAAAGAAAAATCCATAAGGAACGGCACACAAAGCAATGTGCAAATAACATACCAACAACTTTTGTTGGGTGCTTTATCTCTGCATATGCTATTTTTCAGTCAGCATGAGATTGGAGAATGATAACAATGACAACAACTTGCAATTACATAGTGCTTTCAATGTATGAAATGTCCCATTACAGAAGGGAAACGAACAAATAAAGGGAACAGATGCCGAGTCCTAGTGGGAGAGGTGGAGAGGTAAGCAAAAGCAAAATGATGGGTTTTTGCGAAGGCTTTTCAAGGCGGAGAGAGAATCAGAGAGAAGAGGTTTAAGGAGGGAGTTCCAGAGAGCACGACTGAAGGCTTTGCATTCAATGGTTGAGCAAAAGGGAAGAAGGGAGGCACAAAAGGCCAGAGTTAGAGGACTGAAAGATGTGAGAAGATGTCAGGCTTGAAGGGGTGCAGAGGGAGGTGGAGTGATTCTATGGAGGGATTTAATGAGGTTGAGGATTTTAAATCCAATTCACTGGGGACAGGGAGTCACCGTAGGTTAATGAGGATAGGGGCGATAGGCGAGGCTCTGGCTCTGGCTCATTCCTGCTTCTGCCTTATCAGAAACACCCGGCCTCCCCTCAGCGTTTTCTATTCATGGTGCAACAAACCAAATCAGGAATTCTGAATTCAGAGCTTGAATAAAAATCATATTTCAGAGACACACAGGCCCCAATTTTAACTCCGAGTGGGTGGGTGAGGGAGGCGGGGGGGCGAAGTGAGTTGGAAACTCACCTGCCGCTGCAGAAATCAGGCCCAGGCTATTTTAATTCCTGGGCCTCATTAACAAGCCACTGAAAGCGGCTACCCAGTCTCCAGAAAATCGGGTGGTTTATGGCCGCCTGCAAGCATTCAGGTAAGTGTGGGAAAGGGAGTTCTGGGACGGTTTAATGGGAGGCAAGCAGGGGAACTCAGGGTAGGGGAGGTCTGAACTTTCTTTGTGGGGCTCAAGGACTCCTGCTGCTCCTGGCTCCACAAAGGAAAGTAAAAAAAAAATAACCGTTTGGGCCTCTTCATCTTCCTGGCAGCTCCCGTCTCCCTTCAGCTTGCTGGGGAAGCCACGGCGACTCCTCCACTCAGGCCCAAGTTAAAACCGCAGTCGTGGCCTGATGACACAATTGGACCCCAAAATGCATATTCAAAGATGATCTCCGTTGACTTTGGGAGGGCAACTTAGCTGCCTGTCCAGAAGCCTGCAGGAAAATCGCAGTCAGGGGCATCCAGGTGGTTTGAGGGTAGTTAAGTAACCCGACGATTTTAACTGCCCATACCCCCGGTTTCTGCCGGGTGTGTAGGGTTGCAATCGTCCACACTAAAGTTTTGGTTCATCATGCTTAATGTGTTTTTTTTTATTGCAGATTTTGAATTTCCTTATGATTGTGTTGTACCAGTAGGTCACTCGTAGCCTTGTTCATATTAAGTCAGAGGATACGCTGTTTAATAAGGAGAAATTACCATGTTATGCACACGTATTATTCTGCTGTTAGGCTACAGGAACATAGGAACAGCGGTAGGCCTTTTAGCCCCTCGAGCCTGTTCTGCCATTCAATGAGATCATTGCTGATCTGGGACCTAACTCCATATACCTGTCTTAGCCTCATGTCCCTTCGCACCTTTGGTTAACAAAAATCTATCAATCTCAGATTTAAAATTAACAATTGAGCGAGCATCAACCGCCATTTGCAGAAGAGAGTTCCAAACTTCTACCACCCTTTGTGTGTAGAAGTGTTTCCTAACTTCACTCCTGGAAGTCCTGGTTCTAAATTTTAGGCTATGTCCCCTAGTCCTCGACTCCCCAACCAGCGGAAGTAGTTTCTCTCTATCTACCCCATCAGATCCCCTTAATATCTTGAAAACTTGGATCAAATCACCCCTTAATCTTCTAAATTCCAGGGAATACAACCCGAGTTTGTGTAATCTCTCCTCGTAATTTAACCCTTGGAATCCAGATATCATTCTAGTAAATCTATGCTGCACTCCTTCCAAAGCCAATATATCCTTCCTAAGGTGCAGTGCCCAGAACTGAACACTGTACTCCAGGCGTGGTCTAACCAGGGCTTTGTATAGATGTAGCATTACTTCTATCCCCTTGTAATCTAGTCCTCGAGATATAAAGGCCAGCATTCCATTAGCCTTTTGATTATTTTCTGTACCTATCCATGACATTTTAATGATCTATGTACATGAACCCTTAAATCTCTTTGGACCTTCAATGTTTCGAGCTTTTCACCATTTGGAAAGTATTCTGATCTATCCTTTTTAAGTTCAAAGTGGATGACCTCACACTTGCCTACACTGAAATCCATTTGCCACAGTTTTGCCCATTCACAATCTATTAATATCTCACTGTAATTTTATGCTTCCATCTACATTGCTTACAATGCTGCTTATCTTTGTGTCATCAGCAAACCTGGATATGTGGCTCTCTATCCCATCATCTAAGTCACTAATAAATACAGTGAATAGTTGAGGCCCCAACACAGATCCCTGTGGGACACTACTAGCCACAGCCTGCCAATTTGAGTACCTGCCCGTTATTCCTATTCTCTGTCTCCTCCCGCTCAGCCAATTTCTGAACCAGGTCAATAATTTGCCCTCAATTCCACGAGCTTCAACGTTAGCTGACAGTCCCTTATGAGGGACTTTATGGAATGCCTTCTGGAAGTCCATATAAACAACACTGATAGACATTCCCCTGTCCACTACTTTAATGATCTCTTCAAAAAATTCAATCAGGTTCGTCAGCATGACCGACCCTTTACAAATCCATGCTGGCTCTCTCTGATCAGCTGAAAATTTTCATGGTCATCAGTCACTCTATCCTTAATTATAGACTCGAGTAATTTCCCAACAACAGATGTTAGGCTAACTGGTCTATAATTACCTGGTTTCTCCCTCTCACCTTTCTTAAATAGCAGAGTGGCGTGTGCAATTTTCTAATCTAAAGGAACGGTTCCCGAATCGAGCGAACGTTGGAAGATTATAGTTAGGGCATCTGAAATGTTCTCACCTACTTCCTTTAAAACCCTGGGAGGGAAACCATCTGGTCCTGGGGATCTGTCACTCTTTAGTGCCATTATTTTCTTCTTGCAGCTGTGTTGAAGGTGCCCTTTCTCTTTAAGGCCACAAGTTCTAATTGCTTTAACCAGGCATATCCTAAGGTCATTAGAAGTTAATGACTGACTGACTTTCTCTTTTTGCATACTTCTTTCGAAGAAAATTGTTCTGATTTATTGGTGTTTCAAATTAGTCTGACATCCAAAGTGTGAAAATACATACACACACATATACATATAAAATCTTGTTTTAAAGACAGTTACTAGCAGTGAAAACTGCAAGCAGTTGGATCACTATGATGCTGTGATTCAGCAACCAGAGCAACATGAAAAATAATCCCACAGCTGTTAGCCCATATGAGAGGGATAATGGCCAACTCAAGCAGTGTATACAACAAAAAGTTTCATTCTCACAGCCTGAATTAATCAATACGTTTTAAAATGTATTGTCAGAAAATGGTCTTGTGGTAATCAAAGTATTAAAAGGCAGAAAAAAACATTGTGGCATCAAAACCTAAAGTTGTCCTGAAAAGATTAAAAAGAATAAGATACCCTCATCATTCACAGAAACATAATTTACTACTCGATTATAGCTTTGGCCTTCATCAGATAGTGAACGATAGCTCTGAATAGCTAAACGGCCAAGCTGCTTACAGCCTGATCGATTTCCTTTGTCTAAAGAGAGTGCACGTACCTGAACAGACTGAAAAATGTTCACTGGAGCTCAAAAGAGTTTGACAATTGACTTGTACATTTTTTGTGTGCACACTTAAATTTTGAATGGACTTGGTGATATTTGTCTGTTCAGTAAAAATCCCTCAAAATGGCCAGAAATAATGACCATGTTCCCACTTTTTTTTATTATTTGTTCATGTGATGTGGGCGTCGTGGTGAGGCTGGCATTTATTGCCCATCCCTAATTGCCCTTGAGAAGGTGGTGGTGAGCCGCCTTCTTGAACTGCTGCAGTCCGTGTGGTGAAGGTTCTCCCACAGTGCTGTTAGGAAGGGAGTTCCAGGATTTTGATCCAGCGACGATGAAGGAACGGCGATATATTTCCAAGTCGGGATGGTGTGTGACTTGGAGGGGAATGTGCAGGTGGTGTTGTTCCCATGTACCTGCTGCTCTTGTATATCGAGGTGGTAGAGATCGCGGGTTTGGGAGGTGCTGTCGAAGAAGCCTTGGCGAGTTGCTGCAGTGCATACTATGGATGGTACACACTGCAGCCACAGTGCGCCGGTGGTGAAGGGAGTGAATGTTTTGGGTGGTGGATGGGGTGCCAATCAAGTGGGCTGCTTTGTCCTGGATGGTGTCGAGCTTCTTGAGTGTTCTTGGAGCTGCACTCATCCACGCAAGAGGAGATTTTCCATCACACTCCTGACATGTGCCTTGTAGATGGTGGAAAGGCTTTGGGGAGTCAGGAGTGAGTCACTCGCTGCAGAATACCCAGCCTCTGGCCTGCTCGTGTAGCCACGGTATTTATATGGCTGGTCCAGTTGAGTTTCTGATCAATGGTCACTTCCAGGATGTTGATGGTGGGGGATTCGGCGATGGTAATGCCATTGAATGTCAAGGGGAGGTGGTTTGACAATCTCTTGTTGGAGATGGTCATTGCCTGGCACTTTTCTGGCGCGAATGTTACTTGCCACTTATGAGCCCAAGCCTGGATGTTGACCAGGTCTTGCTGCATACGGGCTCGGACTGCTTCATTATCTGAGGGGTTGCGAATGGAACTGAACACTGTGCAATCATCAGCGAACGTCCCCATTTCTGACCTTATGATGGACGGAAGGTCATTGATGAAGCAGCTGAAGATGGTTAAGGAACTCCTGCAGCAATGTCCTGGGGCTGAGATGATTGGCCACCAACAACCACGACCATCTTCCTTTGTGCTAGGTATGACTCCAGCCACTGGAGAGTTTTCCCCCTGATTTCCATTGACATCAATTTTACTAGGGCTCCTTGGTGCCACACTCGGTCAAATGTGCCTTGATGTCAAGGGCAGTCACTCTCACCTCACCTCTGGAATTCAGCTCTTTTGTCCATGTTTGGACCAAGGCTGTAATGAGGTCTGGAGCTGAGTGGTCCTGGCGGAACCCAAACTGAGCATCGGTGAGCAGGTTATTGGTGAGTAAGTGCCGCTTGATAGCACTGTGGATGACACCTTCCATCACTTTGCTGCTGATTGAGAGTAGACTGATGGGGCGGTAACTGGCCGGATTGGATTTGTCCTGCTTTTTGTGGACAGGACATACCCGGGCAATCTTCCACATTGTCTGGTAAATGCCAGTGTTGTAGCTGTACTGGAACAGCGTGGCTCGAGGCGCAGCTCGTTCTGGAGCACAAGTCTTCAGCACTACAGCCGGGATGCTGTCGGGGCCCATAGCCTTTGCTGTATCCAGTAACTCAGCCGTTTCTTGATATCACGTGGAGTGAATCGAATTGGCTGAAGACTGGCTTCTGTGATGGTGGGGATATCGGGAGGAGGCCGAGATGGATCATCCACTCGGCACTTCTGGCTGAAGATGGTTGCAAACGCTTCAGCCTTGTCTTTTGCACTCACGTGCTAGACTCTGCCATCATTGAGGATGGGGATGTTTGCAGAGCCTCCTCCTCCCGTTAGTTGTTTAATTGTCCACCACCATTCACGACTGGATGTGGCAGGACTGCAGAGCTTTGATCTGATCCGTTGGTTGTGGAATCGCTTAGCTCTGTCTATAGCATGTTGCTTCCACTGTTTAGCATGCATGTAGTCCTGAGTTATAGCTTCACCAGGTTGGCACCTCATTTTTAGGTACGCCTGGTGCTGCTCCTGGCATGCTCTTCTACACTCCTCATTGAACCAGGGTTGATCCCCTGGCTTGTTGGCAATGGTAGAGTGAGGAATATGCCGGGCCATGAAGTTACAGATTGTGCCAGAATACAATTCTGCTGCTGCTGATGGCCCACAGCGCCTCATGGATGCCCAGTTTTGAGCTGCTAGATCTGTTCTGAATCTATCCCATTTAGCACGGTGGTAGTGCCACACAACACATTGGATGATGTCCTCAGTGCGAAGACGGGACTTCATCTCCACGAGGACTGTGCGGTGGTCACTCCTACCAATACTGTCATGGACAGATGCATCTGCGACAGGTAGATTGGTGAGGACAAGGTCAAGTAAGTTTTTACCTCGTGTCGGTTCGCTCACCACCTGCCGCAGGCCCAGTCTGGCAGCTATGTCCTTCAGGACTCGGCCAGCTCGGTCAGTAGTGGTGCTACCGAGCCAATCTTGGTGATGGACATTGAAGTCCCCCACCCAGAGTACATTCTGTGCCCTTGCTACCCTCAGTGCTTCCTCCAAGTGGTGTTCAACATGGAGGAGGACTGATTCATCAGCTGAGGGAGGGCGGTAGGTGGTAATCAGCAGGAGGTTTCCTTGCCCATGTTTGACCTGATGCCATGAGATTTCATGGGTCCAGAGTCAATGTTGAGCACTCCCAGGGCCACTCCCTCCTGACTGTATATCACTGTACTGCCACCTCCGGTCGATCTGTCCTGCCGGTGGGACAGGACATAGCAGGGATGGTGATGGAAGAGTCTGGGACGTTGGCTGAAAGGTATGATTCTGTGAGAATGGCCATGTCAGGCTGTTGCTTGACTAGTCTGTGGGACAGGTCTCCCAATTTTGGCACAAGTCCCCAGATGTTCGTGAGGAGGACTTTGCAGGGTCGACTGGGCTTGGTTTGCCTTTGTCGTGTCCAGTGCCTAGTGGTCCGTCCGGTTTTATTCTTATTATGACTTTTTTTAAGCAAGATTTTACAACTGAGTGGCTTGCTCGGCCATTTCAGAGGGCAATTAAGAATCAACCACTTTGCTGTGGGTTGGGAGTCACATATAGGCCAGACCGGGTAAGGACGGTAAGGACGGCAGGTTTCCTTCCCTCAAGGACATTAGTGAACCAGAGGAGTTTTTACGACAATCCGGTAGTTTCATGGTACTAGTATTTTAATTCCAGATTTTTTATTTAATTAATTCATTGAATCCCCAGCCGCTGTGGCGGGATTTGAACTCATGACTCTGGATTATTAGTCCAGGCCTCTGGATTACTAGTCCAGTAACATAGCCACTATGCTACCGTACCCAACTTAAAGTGCATAAAAAGAAAACTCATTAATAAGACTTCCCAGATTCACCATATACAGCAACCTGCACTCTGAATCAATACAACAACATCCTCTCAGTATTTATAGCAGCCTCTGCCCAGAGTCAGTTCTGCACCTTGTGCCCACTGTCAGTATTGAAGCCATCCCCCAGATCCAGCACCCC
The DNA here is from genome assembly GCF_035084215.1 of Heptranchias perlo. NCBI lineage: Eukaryota > Metazoa > Chordata > Chondrichthyes > Hexanchiformes > Hexanchidae > Heptranchias > Heptranchias perlo. The sequence continues at coordinate 23,269,219 of NC_090338.1, forward strand.
AGTCTAGGTTCAAAGTAAGTACTACAACCTAATGGACTGTATTATTTTTTGGGCCCTCCCTAATTTACCTAAGTTGGATCCTTGATCTCTGCTGGGTGAGCTGGATTAATGGTGGTGATGCTACAGTTGGTAGCATTGTCCCCAAGCTGTAGAAGAAGTCAACCATTGCTGGAATATGTGCATGTACAGGTGCCAATTGAGATCAAACTAACATCCACCAACTGTTATGCTATCAATTGTTTCTGCAGGCCCTAGCAATGACCAAGGGTAACTGCCTCCATAGATTCCAGGTCAGCATGGAGGCAGATGCATAGCTGTACCAGCTGCTGCAAGGACATCCTACGTCAGCTAACTTCCACCACAGGGACAATATTGCCATCAGTCAAGGTCCCCTCCTCCCTTGCTGGCATAATTATCATGATCAATATCAGCCAATTTGCTGCTCACAGATGTATCAAATGAGAGAGTCACGCATTGTGACCCTGCAGCTCTTCTCTCTCCTCGTTAGCAACAGTAGCATGAAACAACTCCCCAAGTTTATCGCTCTGCTGCATTTTCCAAAGTACAGTAGGCCACTGATGGCATCCATGTGGCCATCTGGGCAGCATGTTACTATGTCTCTTCTGACACCACCACTTGTTCCTCCTCACTTGTTTGCTGTGACTCACCAATGCTACCTCTTCAAACTCATTAACTACATCCTCTGCAGTGTGTGTAGCTGTAGTGGCGCTTGCTAACTTTGGTGAGAGAGATTCAGGCTATAATGAGTGCTAGCAGGCTGCTCTTCTAGGCCTACAATGACAGAATAGAAACATCTATTAAACTGCTCTAAAAGATGTTTTCAAATAGAGCTTGTATTGCCACATTGCCAATAGGCATGCTAGGGCCTACAGAAATAGTCGGTGGCATAACAGTTAGTGGGTGCGAATAATCAGCCTTGGCTCAGTGGTAGTACTCTTGTCCTGACTTAGGAGGTTATGGGTTCAAGCCCCACATCAGAGAGTTGAGCATGTAATCTCAGCTAACGTCCCAAAGCAGCACTGAGAAAGTACTGCACTGCCAGAGGTGCTGTATTTCAGATGAGAAGATAAACTGAAGTCCTGTCTGTCCTTTCAGCTGGACAGAAAAGATCCCATGGTACTATTTGAAGAAGAGCAGAGGAGTTCTCCTGGTATCCTGGCTAACATTTATGACTTAATCAATATCACAAAAACATGATTGCTGTCTGTGGGACTTTGCTGTGCAAATTGGCTGATGCGTTTCTCTACATCACAACTTCAGAAGTTCTTCATTGGCTGTGAAATGCTTTGGGCTATCCTGAGATGGTGAAAGGTGCTATATAAATGCAAGTTTTTTATTTCTTTCACACAAAGACTCCATACTCTTGCTTTGAACTTCATCTCCCTTCCCCTCCCTCTCTACTAACTCAAGTTGAACCAGAGGGCCTGCAACATCAGTGTTATGTCTGACCTGAAGCCAGGTTTCAAACTTATTTCCTACCATCACTCAGAATTCCACATTCACCCCAACCTCACCTCCTCACTGCTGAAATGTTTATCCTTGCTTTTGTTGTCTTTAATTTCTCAAACACCTTCTTTGCCAACGTCCAACTTATCCAAAATTCTACCACTCACATTCTGTCCTATACTAAATCCACTAATCCATTAATCCTGTCCTTGTTGACCACAAAGAATGCTCCATCTCCTGACACACCAAAATTCTTGTTCTAATTTACAAATCCCTCCATGACCTTGCCCACCCTACCTCTTCAACATCCTCCAGCTCTACAACCTATTTCATGCTCTATTGACCTCCAACTTTGAGCTCCTGTCCATCTCCCCCACTTGGGGTTACTGACCTGGTGGATGAGCTTTAAACTGACAAAGTCCAACATTCTGGAACTGCCTCTCCAAAACTCTTGGCCTTGCTATCCCTCTCCCAGCCTTTAAAAGCCTCCTTAAAACCTATCTTTTTGACTATGCTTTTAGTCATCTCTTCCAATTCTTCTCCTGCTGCTTGGCTCATTCCCACCTACTTAGGACATTTTATTACGTTAAAAGCAACGTACAAATGGAAACTGTTGGTGAGAATGAGAGTGGATATGAATGGGGCCAAAACAAAACAAGGGCAGGGTGGTACTAGCCCTGAGCTGGGGGAGACTTCTGATTTTACCTTCTTCAACTCCCTCGCGCTCTTATAGGCAAGGATGTCCAGGGTGGCCTCTTCCAAGAGAATTAAAGATTTGTAAAATGCAGCCTCTCCTCCACTTCCCTTGTATTATGCGTTATTTTGTCGTGCAAGTGTAGAAATTGTCTTCAGGTGTTGTAAATTGAAGGTGCGTGCACAGTGATAGACATGTGGCCAACCTGCAGCCTGTGCTAGTAAGTTAACCATGCATCATGTAGTTGAATTGAGTTGCAATAATTTACTGTGTGAAGTCCTTTTCCAGATATTCGTGCTAAGGATTTCAGTTGTAAATTGCAGCTTTTGAATACCGTCCATGGAGCATGAGCATGCATGGTGAGCAGCGCGAGAGTTGTAAAGTTGCCTGAGTGCTAGGCACAGGCCAACAATAAATCTGCAGCAAATTGGCAGGCAATATACTCTTTGGCGTGCACATCTGAAACGTCTACCTAGAATACGGTACTTTCGTGAAGCCTTACCGTTGCAGCTTCCTTTAGGTCTGTCATCGTCTTCTGCGCCTGCTCTCAGGCACTGTAGACGATGTACCACTGCTTTCTGGGGCGGGTGCTCTAGAGTGCAAACTGGGTAACCCTTCTCATACTCACCACATGCAGCAGCAGCTCCATTTCACCATCCATCAAGCAGGGCTTTTGTGTCCTGTACCACTCCACCACTTCATAGAAACTCCTTTTCCTGTGTCTACAGATTGTTCCACTAGGGATTATGCCAGACGCTCCTTTGTCCCATCCTCATGATTCTTGCTGCCAGAGTTTTTGCCCTCCATGGCGCCACTTCCCCTTTAATGGTTCCTAGCAGCCTTTTACATCGATCAGCTCGGAAATTTTGGCTCACTGACCTCCCCAATGTTTGAGTGAGCTCCCAGCAATAGGTGCAGTCCATGCCAGTAGCTCATTGTGCACAATTAATTAGGCTGACCCTTAAAGCCGTTTCGAGCATGGCCAGTAACAAATCCCGCAGCATACTAGCCCCACTCCTCAAGCAACAGGCTGAAAAGTCTACACACTGTCTTTGGGGTAAGTGGGTAGAACAGGCGAGCAAATCTGGAGTAAAGCAAAGCATCTAACCAGTTATTTCCTTCTGTTCTGGAATGGCCATTGTTATTCTGGTTAATGATAGTGCTTCATTCTGTTCATCCAGGTAAACCTCTCATGGCTCCATGACAGAGCTCATGATTATTTCTGCCATAGAATGTGCAAATATTGGAGTACAATACTCATGTTTGTATATTTGACTAAACACTGGAAAGTCCTTGCAGCAGACAGCAGACCATACAGAACCTGATGCAGTCTGCCAGCGGGAAAGGACAATGGAGAGTTCTTGGATGTTTTTACACAATGAAGTTGTTCTGGTTTCACTGGAGAGATTATTTTAATTTGTCAACCTCCTGAGCTGAATCGACAACGTTATAGTTTAAATGTAACGTGCAGAATACAGTACTGTATACGATGCAATATGTGAAATGCTTTTAGTATATGATATACACAAACCCCTCTACAGTGTACATTAATAAGCACAGACTCTACTATAGTATAAATTAGAATACACAAAGCCTATTATAGAATGCATTAATATACACAGTATTTTATTACATAAGCTGTAAAGACCATATCCCAAGATAGTGTACCATATAGATATTCTGGCCTAGAAATTTATTGTCGCACGCCCATTTTACAGGCATAAAATAAGCAGCTAAGTATCCAATCTGTTGGGCAGCACGCACTCCCATATTCCTTGCTGGAAGTACACCACCCACCACGTTGTTCAAGACAACTGAACAGGCATCCAGGGCCTAGGCCTGAAACAGGCGTTAGGCTCTTTCCATATGCAAATAGGGGGCCACATACTAAAAAACATTTCACATACAGGATATGGTCTTTATAGCATATGCTATAAAATACAGTGTATATTAATGTATACTATAATAGGCTTTGTGTACACTAATTTATACTATAGCAGAGTCTGTGCTTGTTAATGTACACTGTAGAGGGGTTTGTGTGTATCACGTACTAAAAAAAAATTTCACATATTACACCCTATACAGTACTGTGTTCTGCACATTACATTTAAACTATAATGTTGTCGATTCAGCTCAGGAGGTTGACAAATTAAAAATAATCTCTCCAGTGAAACCAGAACAACTTCATTGTGTAAAAACTTCCAAGAAATCTCCACTGTCCTTACCCACTGGCAGACTGCATCAAGTTCTGTATAGTCTGTATGTTTGAGGATCCCCTTTACAAAATTTGTTATGCAGCAAGCAGCATTCTCAGACATTTGGCAACCAAAACCAGCGGTCTTGAAAGGGACAGCTGGAGGCTGCTCCCGAAGGTAAGTTTTAACTGGTTTAGTTACCTAACTGTGGAGCCGCGAGGACCAGGAGTGCTCCTCCTGGCTCTTTAAGAATATAGATATGTTTTTACATTATTCTAATACAGAACAAAGACAAAGACAGAGTGGACTTAAACAGTGTGCTCGCAAATTCTATCTTTTGATCATAATAACACTGCTAACATTGGTGAGGATGAATTTCAGGGCCGAAGACATTGTACTGTAAGCACAGGGACAGATAAATTATGAAATAAATAAGTTAGTTGGCATTAATTATATAATATAGAGCTAAAAGGGCTGTTAGGCTGAAACACAGGCTTTTGAAAAACAGGTTTATCATCACAGCAGGGGAGAGTGTAAAAGAAGGAAATTGCTGAAGCATGAATCAGGCAATTCGTGCCTTTTATTATAGTGATTACAAGGGATAAGACATCAAAGACTTGTACAACAATGCTATGGTTCAGGAAGATTAAGGATAGGAAGCAATGGTACAGAGTGACAGGACATGAGGCCTCCCCATAATTTGGTCAATGATCTAAGGGTCATAAAACACCCAATAGAGTTTGAATCCAACAAGAATTAAACAATGAAAGAAAATGGTATAAAAAGAGATACAACTTTTCATTCAGTAGGAACTTTTTAACTACCTTCAAGACCAGGTCGCATGAATAGGCTTGGAAAAGCCACGCTCACGATTTCCAGCTGAAAGTTCCCTACACATTTTAGTTTTAGACGCAAGGCTAGATGTGTATTATTCTGTATGAAGTTTTAAGATGAATGTTTTGAAACAATAATAAATGAAGTTAATTACCAGACATATTACTGTCTCGAGCTGTACGAATCTGTTAAAAGAATAAGGAAGGAACTATCCTAACAGACTCCACACTAAATTGGCAAGCCGCTGCCGGCCACCGCTCACCCCTCTCACGGTTCCCTGCCCTCCCGCACCTGGATGCCGCATACCACCACCGATTTCCGCTGTCTCTGGGGCCACAACCGGTACCTCACCGGCAATAAACAAATGAGGCTGGCGGACCAACTTCAGTGGTCCAGACACCGACGTCAGTAGCCATGTGCAGCCAATTCAGATGTGATCCAATTTCTAGGCCTATATGTTACAGATAGACATTACAGTATACAGAACCATATGTAAACCAGATCATTGTACATTGCACTCAGACTTTATTACAGCAATATGTATGACTATAAGCAGACCTTATAATATGAATATAATATTTTATATTGTAATTATATATTGTATGATATATCTTCTATGCATATAGTCCTAATTGCAATATAAAATACTACACATATGTATTGTATGTGTACACATATATATGTACACATGAGTATAATTGTACTCAGACAGTATTAAATTATGCATCACCATAAGCTAAATATGCTATATACAGACTGTGTTACAGTATACACTACATGTAGACTTATAATACGATACACAGACTGCGTCACAATATACAATACTATACACAGGCCATATTATAACATTATGCTGTATGCAGACTGTATTACAGTATAATACTCTACATATACTGTATTATAGTGCTATAAGCAGACCATGTTATAGTTTACAATGGTATAACAGATTATTACAATATGTACAATATTAGCCTGCTGTGTGATTCTATACATGGCCCTAAGTTTCCGCTGGATTGCGCTGGCATTTTCTGCGTAATCCAGCCGAATCAGCGCAAAACATCACGGAATTTCAATTTACTCTGGGCGTAATTTGAGTTTCCGCGATGTTGTGCACTGGCTCAAAAAAAAATCACGCTGAAACCAGCCCCGCCCACAACACGGGCCACGGCCCCCGATCAAAATAACGAGGACCATGAGTTTCCGCCAATTGCGCCCGCCTGCGGCCGTTCGAGGACAGTCTTCAAATTTAACTGGTTTTCTTTGGCACACAAGCTCTGGTAGGCATATTTTAAATGTTTTAAATATTAAAAAATATTTAATTTACTTAGAAACTGACTAGTTGTCAGCAATGAAAGTAGTAAATGCTTCAGTATAGTTTTTTAAAAGTAATTTTCAGTGATTTAAAAATCAGGTTACTCACAGGTGGAGGACTGAACACTCCTATTAAAAATGCTTATTGTTTGACCAAGCTTTTGACCAGTGCCATGGGACGTTTTACTACCTTGAAGGCACTATATAAATGCAAGTTATTTTTGTTGTGGTGATAAACCCATTTTCAGTTGTATTATTAAAACTGCACCAGGTTACTACTTTTAAATACATCAAATGCAAATGAAAATAAACAATTACGCTCTGTTAAGTTGCAGGACTGCGCTGATTCATGGAAGATTTTATGTTTGTGATTATGTTGATGCAATTTAGCGGAAACTCACAATAAAACCCAGCCAGCGCAATTTTTGGGCGCAATTTGTGCCCAATTGCCGATTGAGCCCAAAGCAGAAATTCAGGGCCATGATCTTTAACAATGCCTGAAATGTCTCTTCACAGAAATGAATTGGTTATAAGACATAAACCCCTGTAAATTTGCAAGTTTTATAGAAGTTAGGGATCAAATTGAAAAACCTGCACCGTCCCATTTTTTTTTTAAGATCTCACACTCTCAGTACAAGCAGACTATACTGGTGACATTATGGATTATTGGTTTGCCATTTGTCTAAGTTCCAATTCAAACCCACAATACCCTGGTCTTCCAAGGCAGCAATTGTCAAGGTGATGTCTTGAGTAAACGCCACATTTAATTCAACAGGAACAGACTGAATGCCAATAAAGCCAATTATTCTTCAATTAGTCTGCCCTTCACATGAATCCTTAAGGCCTGGCTCAATGAGTATGTCTACTGAAGAACACACCATGGACAGACAGACTTTTCCTTCTTGTCATTCAAATTAGGCTCCTAACAGCCACCGACTAGTGGCAGAGAGCCGCATTTTTGCTCACAGAACAAGACCAAAGTAAATGCACTTAAATGTTAGGAAGGAAGCAGAAACAACAATTGTGTCACTGATTACAAAACAAATTAAACAGGCTAGAAAAAAAGCAAAGTTGACAATACTCATTTTTTTGAATTGCAAGCCCTACGTATCCAGTTTCTTCTTTAATATAAGTATTTAATGTCCCCCCATTCAGAGTTCTCATCAGACCCTCTCTCTTGTGCCATATACTATTCTCCTTCACTGCATGAGTTAAGTGGATCTGCTCCCAGGCTTCTGCCTATGGTACTCTGGAACCAACCATTAACATGTGAGAGATCATCCTGGATTTCTCCTCACGATCCCCACCAGCACCACCCCCTTCATCCCACTTCACCCTCCCCGGCCAAGAAAATGTGTTTTAGTAATTAGCACAGAATAGGTAGTAGTCCAAAAATTTTCTAATACCCCTACCCATTATTATTCCCATGAGATCATCAGTCTCAAGCAGTGAGGTGGATTTATGGCAAATAGGGTAAACTGTTGCAGTGAGAGAGGGCTCTGTCCCACACTAATGACTATCGTCCTTGGAGGCAGGTAATCAGAGTCCTTTTCAAGTCACGGTGATGTATTTGTCAATGGAAGATTGGAATCTGTCAACTCTCTATGGTAGACTCAGTAATTCAATAGCTGAGCTAGGCAGTTCCATAATACTCCAGGGCACAATTGCTGATTGACATGCCAGTCTGGCTCATTAGTGGGCCTGGAGGAATAGATATGTCACTGAAGGCTCTTATTATTTCCAGTGAGCTGCACATACCCTACAAGCCAGTAACAGATAGGGAGGTTCTAGCAGGACAAGCAGCTGGAAGCTTACAAATGTTTTGTACGAGTAAACTGCACAGTTATACTTTGTTAAAATCTAGCAGTACGCCTTTGTACACTTAGGGGCACCTCTTGTCAACCTGCAGCTAAGCTCTATGGGATTAGCCAAGTGGGGAAGAGTGTGCGCGCACCCAGTTCAGGCAACTGTTGAATTTTTCAGTAGCTTGAAGAGGGTTAACCATGATGAAGGATTTCCATGCATGTCAGACATTTGCAAGACCAAAAAATATACAATGCTCCATATGCAGACTTCCCAATCTCAGCTTGTGTGAGGTGAAACTTCCAATTAGCATGATATTAAAATCACAACAGTGAGCCGAACTACACTGGTCTATTGCAACCAATTCAGATTGGTAATGGCAAAGCCCAAGAAGCAGCTGTCTGTACATCAGCAGGAAAGGTCCGTCAGGAGGGGAGAGTAAGAACTTAAAAATGTGAAGGAAATTATAAATAAATGGGTCCAGGAAGAAATATAGAATAAGGTATTTTACCGAAGCATAATCTAAAAGATGTGCAGTTCAGTCAGGTTTTTGCAAAGAATGACATTAGTTCTAACTCGTAACCTATAGCCCCGGTCTTTGTCAAAATAGGGTTCTGTTGACCCATGACACAGGCACATCTACTTCAGCATACACTTTGCTTGAAGATTGAAATGGCACCCAGGGAACAGCAAACAGATACAGAGTTGTCTAGGTGCTCATCTTCTTCAAGGGGGTTTCTCAGTGAAGTAAGCAGCTATTGATGCAGAGGACATCCACTCAGTGTTTCTTCTTCTTCAATTAATACATATACCATGGAATGCCATAAAATGAAAGCATCACGAGTGATTCCTACAGAATGATTTTTCTGGGTCAGATACCACCTAGGAACATAGGAGCAGGAGTAGGCCATTCAGCCCCTCGTGCCTGCTGTGCCATTTGATAAGATCTTGGCTGATCTGAGATCTAACTCCATATACCTGCCTTTGGCCCATATCCCTTAATACCTTTGATTGCCAAAAAGCTATCTATCTCAAATTTAAATTTAGCAATTGAGCTAGTATCAATTGCCATTTGCGGAAGAGAGTTCCAAACTTCTACCACCATTTGTGTGTAGAAATGTTTTCTAATCTCACTCCTGAAAGATCTGGCTCTAATTTTTAGACTGTGCCCCCTACTCCTAGAATCCCCAACCAGCGGAAATAGTTTCTCTCTATCCACCCTATCTGTTCCCCTTAATATCTTATAAACTTCAATCAGATCACCCCTTAATCTTCGAAACTCTAGAGAATACAACCCCAATTTGTGTAATTTGAACTTTAATTAAGTGCAAACCTTTGATGTTCACGTGGTTGAGGTGAGGGTGTCAACATGGGTGCCACCTGCACTACCCTACACTGGACGGAACGCTGTCACCTGACATAGCTCTGCACTCTGTCTAGCTGACACCATATTTTCACTAGGAAAGTAATGAAGGTGTAGCCCCTTGCAAACAGTCATTTTTTTTGATACATGTGGGCACTGCAGACTGCCAGACATGACACATGTTCCCTGCAGTAGATTGGAAGAATGTGGTAGCATGAAAACGTAATGCTGTGGAAACTTTCACTTCTGCAGTAAGGGCCATCTCCATTATAGATGTTGTTTGCAGGTCATCCTATAGAAAATGGTATAATTGTGTCACAGCCTGTCTTTTGAAGTGGAGGCAGTGAAGACAGGTTTCCTTCACGATGTTTGGGTATGTGTGAAGGGTCTGTAAATGGGGGTAGTGATGGGCATGGACAAAACACCTACATTTGGTTATCCCTAATGAGCTCCTCTTCCTTATCGCAACCATGTAACACATTTTAAAGTCCCAAAAGAAAACCCCTCCTTACCACCTAGAATAATGAAGGTAAATAATGGCAAGAAAAAATTGCCAAAATGGTGGACTACCCAGCAAAACCAACTAATGCATGGACAAAAGCGTAATTGAAAATACATAAAAATTCGCCTGCAACTGAAATAGTCATCTGCCTTGAAGAAGCATATTTGAGGAGAGCCCAGAATTCCTATGATGACTTGAGTTTGAATGGGCAAGTCGCATGCCGTGGGTGCAGTCACTCCCACAGTTGCGAGATTCCATGCAGGAAATGTAATGCAAATAAGGCTTGCGCATGCCGTACTGCAACTTCAATATTCCAGCCAATTGCACACCCAATTTGCCAGTTCCTACCTACCTTTACTAAGGGTCCATATCACCAGCAGGCCTTGCAAAATCAGTTCTTATAAGCCATTTTTCCCATGAAAATCAGACATCCTTCCATTTTTTATACTAAGAGGCATTTCGCCCTCTGTAATGTTCAATATTTGTTAAAACAAATCATTAGCCTGAACAAAGAAACACATTTTCCCCAAAGATGGTTACAATCCTATTGTCCTTAACACCATGGGAGTGAACACACTGTGAAAGAATCCACATATTGATAGCAACATTAATGCAATCGGTCCATTAAAACGGACATACAAGAAACGCTGAACCTCATCATAGCACTTACTGAAAAGAAATGAAGACATACAGAGAGCTGATGCTGTGATGAGTACTCATCACTCCCTGTACTCCACCTCCCCCCCCTCCCAGCACGGCACTCTCTTTCTCTAAGTTGATTCCACCATACCCCATTGCCTCATCTCAAAGAGGATTGTGATTCTAGCCAGCTAGAAAGAATGCAGAGAAAATCAAGGAGGAAATGACAAAGTACAAACCATCACAAATACTCAAACTGTTATTGTGACACGAAGATCTGCCTGTGGAAGCCTTGCATTTTATTATACAAGTGACTGTTTTGTATTACAGTGGGTCACCACTGTGTATGCTAGATATCAAAAGAATATCAGTCCTCCGTATTAATGTAATAGATACCAATTCACAGCAAAAAACTATATTGCATAAGAGGGATTTCATTAAAAGGTCTTGTTTTGCACTGCAATAATGTTAAATGTGCTCAGGGGATAGCTGAGGTTACACAGCATTTTAATCCTGTCATTATTGTCAGGAGAAACATGGATGCTACTTAAATCTGGACTTGCAACAGGAGCAGCTCATTTAAAAATATTGATTAAAATCTGTAATTCAGAAAAGCTATTCTTTAGCTTCTAAAATGTCATCATTTTTTTCGGCCACAAGTGAATTTTTCCCAAGTGTTGGCAGAATTTTCACCTGGCTAATCTTGTTGTAGAGTCGACACTTCAGAAGGTTAGCAAAAGATTAACAGTAAGCTACCTCAACGCCACAAAGATGGGCTAGGAGACAGCTCTTCCACTCCAGGGCCTCATTTCAAATTCAGGCAAATAATGGGAAGAGTCTCCTCTTTTTGGAGCCTATAAGTGAAATGAGTTTGGGATAATCTTAATGCAGATCCTACTCTACCACACACTGATGATTTCAGATCTTGTGCAAAGTGATTACAAGGGTGGCTGATGTGGAGATGGTAATGTAACACTTGTGTCATAGTGATTGCTACCGTAAACTTGGATAAGGTGCATTGTTGACACAGAACAGGTGAGGTTTATTCTGCTTTTCACCTGCGCCATGCCAGACTTGGAACTGCTTAATCCCAAAACTGGGTTCAAAAGTGTTCCATTCCACAGCAATTCCATTCCTCATCTTGATGAACACAGAAAAAAAATGGAATACATTTGAAGTTGTGAATTTTATTTACCAAGAATTTTGTTCTATTACAAACTGAAGCCTGCAGAGTGGATTGATATGACCAAATAGTTTATTTGGTTAATCTGTGTGATGTAATTCTTAGTGTAAAAATCAGAGAGGAAAGGATGGTCTCCAATTACACTAACTGATAAAGATTTATTATCCATGAGCTTTTGCAACCACAGACTCCCTATTGCAATTCCACATTTGTTATGAAGTCTCCAGAGCTTGCATCAGATAAATCTTTATCCATTAGTTTTGGAACAACCATCATTTTTATCCTTCTTGGGAATACTGCTTTGACGACTTTAATGCAGAATATTTCTTTATTTCATTTTCAGACTTCAAATAGGAAAAGATCATAATTTCAAATAACCTTTCATGAGGGAAAACCTTTCTGATCCCAATAGGAATAGGTTTTTTTTAAAAAAGGTTAGTCATTTCTTATTAAGTTTATTTCCACGACACCATCCCCTGGCCAAGAGGGACAGCAAAGGGTCTTCTCGCAGGCCTCCACCAATATCATTCTCTGTCCATTAGGAGGCATATAAGAATGGTTCTGAAGATCAACGGCACCACATTTGTTGCCCCAACCCCCTTGTAGGTGAGAACCTCACTCCAAGAGTGGAATTTTGAATGGATTTAACCCCTTCATACCCATTCCAACTGAATACGATTCTAACAGACGGAACCCCTTCCAACTACACACAATTTCAAAGGACTGAATCCTATCCCACTCACCCCCATTATGTACAATTCCAATGTTGTTGGACACTTATCTTGTACTTGTATCCATCTATACTTTGCAAAAGTCTTAAATGAAGCGATTTGAAAAAAATCACTTTCCATTCACTACAATTATCTAAGGTTTACGATCCAACCATAATAATCTTGATCCAGATATGAAGCATTCTTGAATTATTCATGCTTTTGTTGCTTAGCACAATGAACATTGCCAGGCTAGCACGTCACTCATCTTTCACACGCTGACAAACATACTAGAAAAAAAACATTTTCTATAATAGCATTTTCAGTTAGATTCAGTTGCAGCACGAACCATTAAATGGATTGATGTTCAAATATATAAATGATACAGATGCAGTGATACACATCAGCAGGTGTATGTCATTGCATCTGTGTCACCAGCAGTTTATAGAAACCCTACTCAACATGCATTATTTTTTTCAGCAAGATAGTTACCATAGTTCATCCGAGTGCCATTGAGATTGGTTTCATCTCTTGCACAGAAGGGATGACTCAGCATGAACCAAGCCAAACTGAGCCAAGATTTAAAACTGGATAAGAAACTCTACAGGTAACATAATATCTAACTTAGAGCAAACTCCACTTCTACATCTATCCCTTATAGGAATTTGTTTTTGTCTCCTTTTATTACTCCTTTTTCCGGCCAAGAAGGTGAGTGTGAGTTGCTGCCAGGTCTCTATCAATGTTTCTCTAAAAACCATCTGTTAAGAGGTGCTCAAAAGTGGGTTGTGAGATGACTCATTATTTGGATTTTTTCCCTCCCTGTGGAGAAGCATCTAGCCAAGAATTAGAACTCATCTTGCAAAGAAATGTAGGTGCAAACTCATATCCCATTATTCTGTGGCATAGTGCACTGGAGCATCAACCACCTAAACTATACTTTGATTTGGTATTATTAGATCAGCCTGATGATCAACTTACCTACGTTCCACTGTTTACCACACATCCTACAAGTCATGTAGGTCTGGGCAAAGCTGCCATTAAGATTTTAAAAAATTTGTTCTTAAAGATATGAATTACATCCTTATTTGCCCTGAGGACGTTAACAGTCAACCACATAGTATGGGACTGTACTCACGTGAAGGGCAGACCAAGAAGGATAGCAAGTTCTCTTTCCTGAAAGATATTAGCAAACCAGTTGGGTTTTTTCAACAATTAAGGAGATTTTATGGTCATTTTTCTGGTGCTAGCCCGGATTTATTGAATTCAATTTCACAACTTACCATAGTGGAATCTGAACCCATGACTTACTAGTTACTAGTCCAGTACCATAACCATTATGCTACCACACTGAGTATCTGCTTGCTTCTAGGTGACCTATAGAATGGTTCAGTATGAAGAGTATGTGCATTGCTTGACTTCAAAGATACATTTTTTAAAAAGTCTCACTTTCTGGTCTTGTCTTGGAATTTTTGAAACAAAAATCAATAATTATACATCAGTTTAGGGAAGAGGTTGTTCACTGAATGTAAATCCTAGAGACATTATTCAAATGTTCTGCTCTTGGGCATAGAGAAAATGACAGACTATGCTAATTGCTCAGAACTCAAATATAATTAAGTCTTGGTTCTAAACTGAGCCGGATGTCATCTTCTGGACCTTGGGGCAGATACATATAATCCATCTCAACTCACCCTACTGGCATGTTCTTTTCTTCACAATGCACTGTACTCGTGAGATTCATGGGTTTTGCTAATTTTAGAATGCCTAATTTTTACTTAGTTTACTTTAATGGTTATGAAAATCTCTAAATAATTTTTTTTTGAAGAAATTAAACATGATGACCTTAGATAACCTCACATTACCACGCTTCTTTTTGGTGAAAAGGGGTTTAAAAGGTTAAAGACAAGTACATTACAATTTTATTCAATTATTATGGAAAGAAATACACTGAAGACCTTTTAACATTAAGGCTAGCACTTATTACAATAAATTGGCTAGACATGGGAATGCATAATCGCTGGAACAGCTGAAATTTTTCGACATGTTCAACGTCTCTCTCATGCACACGTGTGTGTGTGTGTGTGTGTGTGTGTGTGTATGTGAGCGTGCGTGCTTGTAACAAGTCACAAATCTACTATCACAATTCAGGCATGAGTGTACTCAGTATAATGCGGCAACCAGCAACCTCATCATAACATTTAACATCATCTGATTTTTGTTTGTGCAGAGATCAGCCACTGCCGAATATGGAGCACGAAAGCCAAGCTCCTGAAAGATCTCATACTATATCCAATTTAACACAGCCAATTAAGGGCCCATAAAAATGCTAACTCTATTGAATGTTTGGCATGTTTGATTAATTGTGATTGGATCGTGTAGCTGAATGTAAATTCTAGCCAAAATGATTCTGCTGTAAGGAATATATGAGTCCAGAAAACAGCTTCTAAACATCCACCTTTCAGCTGAAGAGGATATGTTGGTTTGATGAACAGAACACAGCATGTAATCAAAGCATCCATCTTGCTCCCAAAGACTGCAGGAAGTGGAAGGAGGCAATAGTAATTAGTTGACAGTGAAGACAGCAGATAGTGTGGAGGGTAAATAAAGGGGTATGGTGGGAATGTACAGAAGTTACAGTGGAAAGGAATAGATAATGAACTTGGTAGACAAAGTTACAGTCTACTTTTTCTAGCTATGTGGATTTATGTTTATCGTTGTGAACATTATAACGTCTTTCTTCCTGTTCCAGTTGCCCTGGTTTTGTATTGATTATCAGGATTATAACTGCAAAAGGCACAGCAAAGATTATTGATCACATTAACTTCACTAATGCATCATTATCATCAGGGGATCTTTTTAAACTTATAGAGGCACCTGACCTTAAAGAAAATTGGCAAATCTCCATATTCCAAGATAGCACCACAGCATTAACACTCATCAAGAGTCTGATGGATAAAATCAAAACAGTGATGTTCTCCTTGTTGGCACCGCCCACTACAGAGTGGTTAGATTAATATAGCCTTCAAAAAAGTGTTTAGCAAACCTTTTTTGCTTGTTCACAAGCATTTGATGTAATGAGGTAAATCACTTTGAATAAATCATCCTATATTTACTCATGACATCATTATGAAAGAAGTACACATAGCTCATTTTCCTCATCAAACATAGAAAGGATTTGCTGAGCACATCCTTCATAAAATAATGTCCCTTTAATTCTTCGTCTGAAGGACAAGCAGTGAATGAACCACTGCAGGAAAATATAGACAGAATTGGAAAGTAGGCGGACAAATGATGTGTTATCTTCAAGGCTCAGAAAAGCAAGTCAATAATTCTGTCAAGAAAGATTGACCGTGACATTGCCCTCCCACATCTTTCTATAATTATGCCACCAAGCTCTCCTCAGTTAAAAAATAGTCAGTTCCTCAGTTTGGTAATGCTCTCAAGCTGTGCTGGATCTTATAGGTGGCAAAGGCGGCTGTAAAAGCTGGCAGAAGATCGGAACTTCTCCAGAAATGTTTGCCCTATTAATTACAGTCACTGACAAAGTTCCACAAAGCTTATATCAATCCAGCAATAAAATATTGTTGGCAGAATGTACGGAAACCCCAACTTCTCTCTTGTAATCCATACACATAAAGGCCATGCTTGAGGACTCCAGTCACCATGCCAGAGTCCTCTGTTAACAACAGTCCAGAATAACAACATAACATAAGAAATAGGAGCAGGACTAGGCCAGACAGCCCCTTGAGCCTGTTCCACCATTCAATCAGATCATGGCTGATCTTTGACCTCAACTTCACTTTCCCGCCCGATCCCCATATCCCTTGATTCCCCTAGAATCCAAAAATCTATCCATCTCAGCCTTAAATATATTCAATGACTCAGCATCCACAGCCCTCTTGAGTAGAGAATTCCAGAGATTCACAACCCTCTGCGTGAAGAAATTCCTCCTCATCTCAGTCTTGAATGGCCGACCCCGTATCCTGTGATTATGCTCCCTAGTTCTAGACTTTCTAACCAGGGGAAACAATCAGCATCTACCCTGTCAAGCCCCCTAATAATATTATATGTTTCAATGAGATCACCTCTCATTCTTCTAAACTTCAGAGAGAATAGGCCCATTCTACTCAATCTCTCCTCATAGGACAACCCTCTCATCCCTGGAATTAATCTAGTGAACCTTCATTGTACCGCCTCCAAGGCAAGTATATCCTTCCTTAGATAAGGAGACCAAAACTGTACGCAGTACTCCAGGTGTGGTCTCACTAAAGCCCTGTACAATTGTAGTAAGACTTTCTTACTCTTGTACTCCAACCCCTGTGCAATAGAGGCCAACATGCCATTTGCTTTCCTAATTACCTGCTGGACCTGCAGACTAATTTTTTGTGTTTCTTGTACGAGGACACCCAAGTCTCTCCGAACACCAACATCACCATTTAAAAATATTCTGTTTTTCTATTCTTCCTACCGAAGTGAATAACCTCACATTTCCCCACATTATACTCCATCTGACTCCTTCTTGCCTGCTCACTTAATCTGTCTATATCCCTTTGCAGACTCTTTGTGTCCTCCTCACAGCTTACTTTCCCACCTAGCTTTGTATCGTCAGCAAACTTGGATACATTACACTTAGTCCTTTCATCTAAGTCATTAATATAGATTGTAAATTGTTGAGGCCCAAGCACCGATCCTTGCGGCACCCCACTAGTTACAGCCTGCCAACCTGAGAATGACTCGTTTATCCCTACTCTCTGTTTTCTGTCCTTTAACCAATCCTCTATCCATGCTAATGTATTACCCTCAACCCCATGACTCCTTACTTTGTGTAACAGCCTTTTATGTGGCATCTTATCAAGTGCCTTTTGAAAATCTAAATATACTTGTTCCCCTTTATCTACCCTGCTAGTTACATCCTCAAAAAACTCTAATAAATTTGTCAAATATGATTTCCCTTTCATAAAACCATGTTGACTCTGCCTAATCATATTATGATTTTCCAAGTGCCCTGTTACCACTTCCTTAATATAGCTAGGCTGTCAGTCCTATCTGAGATTATGACTCCAGCATCATCACAAGAGTTGATAGTGCCAAAGCCTGCCTTCCACATTCATGCCAAGAATACGAGTCATGCAACTGCGCATCAACACACTATCAATCCAAAAAATAGAAAGAAAGACAGAACTTGCGCCTTTCATGACCTCAGGTTGTTCCAAGGCACTTTACTGACAATTAGATACTTTTGAAATGTAGTCACTGTTGTAATGCAGGAAAACGTGGCAGACAATTTGCGCACTGCAGGGTCCCACAAACAGCAATGAGAGAATGACCAAATTATCTGTTTTTAGTGATGTTTGTTGAGGGAATAAATATTGGCCAGGATATAAAATATTGGAAGAACTCCCCTGCTCTTCTTCAAATAGTGCTATGGGATCTTTTACATCCACCCGAGCGGACAGGGTCCTCGGTTTAACGTCTCATCCGAAGGAAGGCACCTCTGTCAGTGCAGTACTCCCTCAGTGTCTGCCTAGATTATGTGCTCAAGCCTCCAAAAAGTCAGTAATGACCCGCCCAAAACCCACCCTGCAATATAATCGGGACCTGATCTTTTGTGCTCTCATTAACTACCCTGGTCAATTTTGAGAGATATTGGTCATCATTACATTTACCCTCCTCTCCTCCCTGCCCCATCTCTGACTGCACTTTGCTCTTAGATCATGTGCTTAAAAATAAGTTAGCGGATCTGAAGATGTTAAAATCATTAACTTTCAAATATGGTACTGTTACCATGTTTAACTCAACTATGAATTCAAGAATTGCAGCGGTCTCACATTTTTCTGAAATACAGGAATATAGCATTGCCTTAAGAAACAACAATTCTAATGGGGCAGAACTTACTCATTCTGGATGCTGTTCCTCAATGGCGTCCTCTTCAACCACTGTCGAATCCATCGGAGCAAGTTCATGAATGCGCACATGCACAGTAAAACCCCGAAACCGCGAACTTGCGATTGGTTCACCAGTGTTTTGACAGTTCCGAATTAAAGGGCCACCTACACTACAATCAATACAATCACCAAACAATCATAAATTTACCCATCTGCTCAGCTGCAACGAAGATACTTATGCCACGAGAAGGTACGCTTGAAAATACCGGCCTCACACTACTTTATAAAAGCGCTGAGAGTTATAATGACTGCAAAACAACAAAAATGTGGAATGTCTAATTATTCCTGTTGTAATATTTTTTGATCATTAAAAAAAAATTTAAAATAAAAAACATTTAAACTTTTAATTTCTGTAAGGTTCAGTACATTATAAATCATTTCATTGCCGTTTTATAATAAGGTATGTTATTATGTTAAATTTTTAGATTAACATAGGGAATGACACTTTAAATGAATGAGTATTACTTGCCTGCTTGTGGGTGGGGTTCCCATTCTCACAGTCTTTGCAGGCACACATGGCCTGCGCTGATCTCGGAGCACATTATTGGAGAAGATTTCAAAATTAAGCAAATGGACATCGTGGCCAATGCAGTGAGTATATTAATATTTTTTATCCACAGGATGTGCGGAGAGACTTGTCACGCCAGTCGGAGCGAGTTCTGGCCCATTATCCCAAACAGAAATTTTCAGTACTATTAATCTGTACATTTAGAGTTGTTATTACTGATGATTTTCCCAAATTTGAAGGTCTTTATAATTAATTATGGAGATTTGGGCATCGCTGGCAAGCCCAGCATTTATTGCCCAACCCTAGTTGCCCTGATAAAACTGAGTGGCTAGCCAGGCCACTTCAGAGGGCAATAAAGAGTCAACCACATTAGTGTGGGACTGAAGTCATGTATATGCAAGACCAAGTAAGGACGGCAAATGTCTTTCCCTAAAGGACATCAGTAAACCAGTCACTTTTTTTTAAACTGAATTTAAATTTTCATGGTGGGATTTGAACTCACGTTCTCTGGGTTATTAGTCCAAGCCACTGGATTACTAGTCCAGTAACATAACCACTACAGTAATATTGTGACTGTGATCAATGAATGCCTTTTATTGTAGCAATTCTTGAGCTGCTGATATAGATTTGCAACTGTGGACAAAGCACTGGCACCTTTTATGGTGTTGCAATAGAGGGCCGACAGCTCTGTAACACCTTTCAACAAACCTGTATGTTTAATGGAACATATACAGAGTTAATTTCTAAAAAATGTCTCATGTAAATTTGTACAGAAGTAAAAATGTACTGTAATTAGATAAAGGAGCAATAATGAAATTAGGGAAATGGATGACATCCTAATTAGGGAAGTGTGTGATGCTGCAATTACAGAACTGTATGATATTGTAATTAGAAGACTTTGAGGCATTGTAATTAAAGAAATGGGTAGTACTGTAATTATAGAAGTTATAAGTGGAGAAATAAATGGGGCTATAGAACAATTCGTACATAACAGTAATCTTCATACATTTTTGAAATTTATGTTCAAAATCTCTTTGCCCATCTTAAAGTATTGTTTGTGTCCTGAGCTGCAGTGCAGTTTCCTTTACCTGTAATAGCATAAGGCCCTCAGTGGAATGTACAACTAGTTCTGACGATGAAAAGTAGCTGTCACTATCACTGCTGTGTTGTCACACACACACTGCAAGCCATGCTCATACTTCTTTATACTACAATTATAAGTCAATCATTACTAATGACAATCAGTCCTGCTTCTACGAACCACATTGACTAAGAGCTCTCTTATGCCTTGTGGCCCAAATCACAGATCTGTGCATTACATGATCCACTCGCATCTTCGGTAACCAGATTTATGCATTCCAGCCATTACAACTATCCACAAAGGCATTTGACTTTTTTTTGTGTTTTGTATAAAATCTACTTTAGTGGTGCTATGCCATTTCTTCATGAAAACGGTACTAAAATCAGGCATTTTGGGTTTATTATCCTTTTTAAACTTCACAGTATTTTGCGTGAGGAATTCTGCTGTCAGAACACAAATGGTCACTACAATGATTTTTCCATTAGGTGTGCAAGAACACATCCTATCACAAAGGGCATTTTCTGGCACTTATTGTGGGTCAAATGGAAGATACTGTGCATCTTATATATGAGCGTAGAGCCCTCATACAACAGCATGCACCCACTTGTTTCCCCCCTCAATCTGCCCCCACCATTGGCGTCTCCAGAGCAGATTGTGAAGCTACCTTGCATTAAGTACACTCAATTAAGGAATTCCAGATTGGTTAACATTGACATCAATCGCTCACCTTGATATATCATGGAGGGAAGGAAAGGGAGAATTGGTTGCAATCAGTCTGGCAATTGTATCACTATGAATGTCACTGGAGGAGGTCATCATTCCAATTGCAAAGTGGGAGACAAACTAAAAAGTGAATTGCTTAGCACCATCTTTGTGGGGATCAGTACATTTACTTTAGTACCTCCTACCACTGAAGAACTGCACATCAGCAATTGATGTCTCTCACATACAATAAAAGCACCAATCATCAGCTGCACCACACGAGTACGTCAGTTCAGGAACTGATCAAGCTCAAGATAGACAGATACTACTATCAAACGATGGATGTGATTCATGGGAATTTAGGAAGACTTTTCACTTACACTCATGCTTCATTCATTTTTGATGATTTAAAAAAAAAATTAAGGATCTTAAATGGATTTCTGAAGATCGCAGACCTTGATCATCCTGAATGTTTCAACAACTTTAGGAATGCTATGCTTCCAAATTTAATATAGCAGCTGCCAGAAGTTCCTCGGTGACATATGACTCAAATAACCTTGAACTTTCCCAGTAGATAAAGAATGCACTCTGCATCCAGTTGCAATGTCTGTAGAGTAGAAGAGCAGACAGAGAAAGATGACTCTGGTTCCATCATGGGGGGAAATAAAATCTAATTACCTGTGTCAGAACAAGAAGGAAATCAATAATCCAAGCTATCTCATAACGGTACATCTATCAGACACAAGGAGAAGAAATAAAATAATATTTTAAACTTTGAAATATCTCTTGGAGAGCGGTAGCTTGTGTTTCCTTCCAAAACTTTATTACAACTCTTTCTCTTCACTTTCGATGGAAGTTATTGAAATACATTAGTGGTACTCCTGCTGACTATGAAAAGTACAGAGAAAACAAGAGGGCAGACGATTTTCCACATGAAGAGATTGCAATCTCAGTCAGGGACAATTTCAGCAGACTCAATGAACAGCACCTCATCTTTTGATTAGGCACTTTACAGTTTTCCGGCCTCAACTTTGATTTCAATAACTTCAGCTCATAACCACTGCTTCCGTTTTTTCAGACAGCAGGTGCTGGCAATGGTTCTGCTGTTATCATTCACACCTCCTCTGTACCCATATTTTGTTTCTTTACTTGTCCCATTACCGCCCCTCTTTTGCTTTGCGCCATCATCCCTTTTGTCATTTAATCATGACTGCCCTCCACCCAATCACAGACCTTTCCCTTTGTTCTTTCCTCCACCCATCTTTTCTCTGGATCTGTACTTGCTTCTAAACTGTTAAATCTCAAACTTCTCTCAGTTTTGATGATGTCACTGATCTGAAACGTTAACTCTGTTTCTCTCTCCACAGATGCTGCCTGGCCTGATAAATGTTTTTCACCATTTTCTGTTCTTTGTTCACAATTTCAGCAGTGTTATTTTTGGGGAGATATCAATAAGGATAATATGCTTTCCCAATGTGGAAGAGGGCAATGGAAGGAAAATTAAAATGGACTGCTCTCCTGTGCTTACTATTACTGCTTCTTGATTTCACAACTGGCACTGTGCGAGATCTGGAAGCTGACTGTCCATTTTTGCCCCAGTCCACAGTCGATCTGTGGCCAGTGAAGAAAAAAACATGAGAAATAGCTTGGAGGGAGAAATGCAGCCTCAGAAAAAAAGTTGTATTTATGGAAAAATGTAGTTTCTGTTTTATTTATAGATAATGTCCTTGCCCTGTCCTGGGCAAATAAACGAGATATTAATGCTGGAGAAAGTGAAGAAGGTAATTTAAAATAATATAGAAAAATTCTGGTAAAACACAGCAGGTCTGCCAGCAACTGTTAAGAGAAAAATGTAAGGACTTGCACAACACCAGGTTATAGTCCAACAGTTTTATTTTAAATCATAAGCTTTCGGAGCTTTCCTCCTTCATCAGGTGAGTGAAGGGATTCCAAAAACACATAGCATATATAGTCAGAGAACAATATATGCTATGCGTTTTTAGAATCCCTTCACTCACCTGACGAAGGAGGAAAGCTCCGAAAGCTTGTGATTTAAAATAAAACTGTTGGACTATAACCTGGTGTTGTGCAAGTCCTTACATTTGTCCACCCCAGTCCATCACCGGCATCTCCACATCATGGTTAAGAGAAAAGACAGGCTAATGGTTCCGTTTGGTCCCATTGTTAGAATCAAAAGCTGGAAGATGAACAAGTTTTTAATAAGTCAGAACAAAACAAGTATGAATACAGAGATAGTTGGAGGGCAGAAGGCAGAAGTATGCATTTTGGGTTAAGAATAAGCAGAGGCAATATAAACAAAATGGTACAATTTCAAAGGGGTACAGGACCAGACAGGCAAGGCCTGAATTTTAACCCCACGAACGGGTGGGTTGGAAGGTAAAAATTGTAAAAAAAACTGTTTTAACGGTGGCAGGATGAGGGGCGGGTAACTAACCCGCTCTTAGGAGGCGGGTCAGTCAGTGAAAACTTTCAAGGAGGCTGCAGGCCTCCATTTTTACAGCTTTTTTATTTTTAACTCTTGGGGGCCAGGATTCCCCCCCCCCATCTAAGACTTACCGGCTCAGATCCGCTTCCTAGCTCTTCTCCTGTCCGACCGACGGCCAGTCTGTCGATCAGACTGGCTTGTCAGGCGGGAAACCGACAAAAAAAAAACAAAAGTCGTCCTTACGTCAAAAATCATAAGGGCATCCGGGAAACCCGTACTTCCGAGTTTCCCGTCAGGAATTCCCACCCCCCCCTCATCTCCCGCCCTCTTCCTGGCTCCGGGTTAAAACTTAGGCTCAGGTGTTTCACATATACAAATCCTTGAAGGTGGCAGGACAAGCTGATAAAACTGTTAATAAAAACATATGGGATCCTTGGCTTTATAACTAGAGGCACAGAATACAAAAGCAAGGGAGTTATGCTAAACCATTATAAATCACTGGTTAGGCCCTGACTAGAGTATTGTGTCTAATTCTGGGCACCACACTTTAGGAAGGATGTTATGGCCTTGCAGAGAGTCTAGAGGAAATCAGAATGACACCAGGGATGAGCGACTTCAGTTCTGTGGAGAGATTACAGAAGCTGCGATTGTTCTCATTAGAGCAGAGAAGGTTAAGGGGAGATTTAATAGAGGTGTTCAAAATTATGAGGAGTTTTGATGGAGTAAATAAGCTGAAACTGTTTCCACTGGCAGGTGTGGTGGGAACCAGAGGATACAGATTTAAGATAATTGGCAATGGAATCTGGAATGCACTGCCTGAAAGGGTGGCGGAAGCAGATTCAATAGTAACTTTCAAATGGGAATTGGATATATACCTGAAAAGGAAACGTTTCATAGAATGATAAAATCATAGAATCACTACAGCACATAAGGTCGCCATTCGGCCCATCGAGCCCGTACCGGCTGTTTGTAAGAGCAATCCAGTTAATCTCATTCCCCTGCTCCTTTTCCTGTAAATTTTTCCCTTCAAATATTTCTCCAATTTTTTTTGGAAAGCCACGATTGAATCTGCCTCCATCACCCTTTCAGGCAATGCATTCCAGATCATAACCACTCGCTGCGTTAAAAAGTTTTTCCTCATGTCGCCTTTGGTTCTTTTGCCATTCACCTGAAATCTGTGTCGTCTGATTCTCGACCCTTCTGCCAATGGGAGCAGTTTCTCTTTATTTATTTTGTCTAAACCCATCATGATTTTGAACACTTCTATCAAATCTCCTCTCAGCCTTCTCTGCTCTAAGGAGAACCACCCCAGCTTCTCCAGTCTATCCACATAACTGAAGTCCCTCATCCCTGGAGCCATTTCTAGTAAATCTTTTCTGCACCCTCTCTAAGGCTTTGACATCCTTCCTAAAGTGCCATGCCCAGAATTGGACACAATACTCCAGTTGTGGCCGAACCAGTGTTTTATAAAGGTTCATCATGACTTCCTTGCTTTTGTACTATCTGCCTCCAAGGCAGAGCCTTAGGGAAAGGGCGGGGTGTGGGACTTCAAAGAGTCGGCACAGGCACGATGTGTTGAATGTCCTCCTTCCGTACTGTAAGATTCTATGACTCTTATGCGTAAAAGGAATTTTCTTGGATTGGAAAGATGTATGTGGTGCTCCACAGGAGTGTGTCGTAGGGCCGTTCTTAGTTACTATATATACAACATATATACATAAATGATCTGGACTTAGGAATCAAGAGAACACAATCGAGATTAGGTGATGACACCAAATTTCGGGGGGGGGGGGATGAAAAATTGTGACAAGGATTGTGAAAGATTACAGGATGAACAGATAGATGACATAGTTCAATGTGGAAAAATGTGAAATAATATATTTTGGAAGTGAGAATAGAGAAAGGATATACACCTTAATGGTAAGATTTTAGATGAAGTAGAGGAGAAAGGGAACTTTGGTCTGTAGATAGACAAGTCATTTAAGGTGGCAGAGCAAATAGATAAGCCCATAATAAAGGACAAACAGAATCCTTGGATTTGTGTCTCGAGGCAAAGACTACAGTAGCACGAAGGTAACGTTGAACTTGAACTGACCTTAGTTAGGCTGCAGTTAGAGCATTCTTTCTAGTTTTGGGCACCTCATTGCAGTAAGGATATAAAAGCAATAGAAAAGGTTCAGTGTAGATTCAATAGGATGTTAGCAAAGCTAAGGACTTACAGGTATGAAAAGACACGAGAAATTAGAACTTTGATCCAAGAAGGTTAAGGGGTGACCTAATAGACGTCTTGAAGATAGTTTCCACTAGTTGGCAAGACAGTGATAGGGCCTGAAATAGGTGTCGTGCTGAGAGCGCATGCCAGAAGCCGGAGACCTGAAGCTTACCCGCAATTGGGCCTTGGGCTTCATCAGCATATTGCCGGTGAACTGCAGACATCAATTACGCATCCAGAGGCAGCTCGCTGGTTCCAATGATGAAGTTGGGCTGACTGTCTCCCCAGCAGTCGCCTTCAGACAGGTCCTGGGGGGTGGTGGTGTGAAGGAGATTGAGGGGGCCGAGCAGAGACCAGCAATGATCTTCGGGACTGCTGTGGATCAGGAGCGCTCCTTCCAGTTCCACATTCAGGTAAGTACTTTTTTTTTTAAAAGTTCCTTTCTGTTGGTGGCCTCCAGCAGCCCTATAAGGAGCTCTGGTTAGGCCACATCTAGACATGGTCAGCCTGTCTGGTGCCAGCTGCGCTCAGGGCAGCCCAAGTTTGGGAAGGGGGTTTTAAACGGGGATCAGGCCCCCGTCTGCATATGCAAAGGGACTAACGTCTGTTTCAGGAGGGAGCCCTGAACGCCTATACTGGAGCTTCTAGAAATATGGCGGGTGGCTCACTTCCACACAATGTCCATCATATTGGAAGCTTAGTTGCCAGTTTTATGCCTGTAAAATGGGCACGGCATCAACGAATTTCAAGGCCACGGCCCCTTTAAATATTTCTATCCCATGTACTCTGATTTGAAGCTGAGGAAGCTTTTTAAAATTACATGACTACATCATTTTAAGATATCTTACAAATAATTACACAAGTTAAACTGAGTACCTCCATAACATGCAATATGCTTGGACTGGGTCATAATTTATTGAAAACATCGGGTTATACGAGTCTTACAAATGATTCTGCAGGTTATCTGAACTGCACAGTTTAAAATTGAGGTTATGATTCCCCAGAGTTTCTCTCTCAAAGTCCTGGGTAATTAAGAAGACCCAGGGACATTCATTTTTAATCAGTCCCTCTTGTCCTCTGCCTCCATACCTTTCAAGTTTTGACACAGCATGAAATGGTCTTTCGTTTATTTATAAAGTATTGAGGTTGGGGAAGGTATGAGATTTTGTTGGTTTATAGTATCAGAAGGCTTTGATAATGGAAGGAGAAAGTGAAAAAATCTCACTTTTGATAGAATTCATGAAGTACCTAACTAAAGAAACAACATCAGTAACTACTGCATTACATTCTTCTTAAATTTTTTTTTGCTTTTATGGATTTGCAGAGGGAATGAAAGAGCTTGCCTTTCATTTCATCATGACATCCCAAAGCACTTTACAACCAGTGGATTACTATTGAAATGCAATTACTGTTATCACAGACAAACGCAGCAGCCAATTTGTGCACAGCTAGATCCCTCAAGCAAAAAATAATGAATGAATGGCCAGATAATCTGTTTCTGGTGTAGTTGGGTGGCCGTAAAACCAGGAGAACCTTCTGCTCTTCATGGAATAGGGGTCGTTTACAGCCAATTGAGAAGGCAGATATGACCTAATAGAATCAAGGAATTTTACAGCACTAAAGAAAGCCATTTGGCTAATTATGCCTGTGTCGGTTCTCTGGAAGAGTTATCTATGTAGTGCCATATCTCTGTCCTTTCCCCATATCCGTTGAAATATTTACATAGTGCCTTCTTAAAAGCTGTTATGGATTCTGCTTCCATCACTGTTTCTGGTACAGCATTTCATGTCCTGACAACCCTCTGTATAAAACATTCTCCTAACCTCTCCCTTCATTTTTTTGGTGATGATCTTAACTTTATATTCTCTAGTGACTGACTCACTAACCAATGGAAGTAGTTTTTCCCTATTTACCATCTCAAAATACTCATTGTTCGGAACACCTCTATCAGATATCCTCTTAACCTTCTCTGTTCTCATGAAAAGAGCCCTAGTTCCATCTTAATGAATCTCTTCTGAGCCCTCTCCATGACCTGGACATCCTTCTTGAAGTAGGACTCCAAAACAGGATACAATATTCTAACTTTGATGATTGCACAGTGTTCAGTTCCATTCACAACCCCTCAAATAATGAAGCAGTCCGAGCCTGCATGCAGCAAGACCTGGACAACATCCAGGCTTGGGCTCATAAGTAGCAAGTAACATTCGCGCCAGACAAGTGACAGGCAATGACCATCTCCAACAAGAGAGAGTCTAACCACCTCCCCTTGACATTCAACGGCATTACCATCGCCAAATCCCCCACAATCAACATCCTGGGGGTCACCATTGACCAGAAATTTAACTGGACCAGCCATATAAATACTGTGGCTACAAGAGCAGGTCAGAAGCTGGGTATTCTGCGGCGAGTGACTCACCTCCTGACTCCACAAAGCCTTTCCACCATCTAAAAGGCACAAGTCAGGCGTGTGATGGAATACTCTCCACTTGCCTGGATGAGTGCAGCTCCAACAACACTCAAGAAGCTCGACACCATCCAGGACAAAGCAGCCCGCTTGATTGGCACCTCATCCACCACCCTAAACATTCACTCCCTTCACCACCGCCGCACAGTGGCTGCAGTGTGTACCATCCACAGGATGCACTGCAGCAACTCGCCAAGGCTTCTTCGACAGCACCTCCCAAACCCGTGACCTCTTCCACCTAGAAGGACAAGAGCAGTAGATACATGGGAACAACACCACCTGCACATTCCCCTCCAAGTCACACACCATCCCGACTTGGAAATATATTGCCGTTCCATCATCGTCGCTAGGTCAAAATCCTGGAACTCCCTTCCTAACAGCACTGTGGGAGAATCTTCACCACATGGACTGCGGCGATTCAAGAAGGCGGCTCACCACCACCTTTTCTCAAGGGCAATTTGGGATGGGCAATAAATGCCGGCCTCGCCAACGTCGCCCACATCCCATGAACGAATAAAAAAGAGTTTAACCAATAATTTGTATAGGTTACGCATTACTTCTTTGGTTTTACACTCTTATGTCCCGATTTATAAAACCTAGCCTCCCATATGCACTATTTTCTTTACAGCTTTATCAACTTGTGCACTCCTTAATGTCTCCCTGCTCATCTACTCCTTTTAAAGTTTTATCGTGTAATATATAATTCCTCTCCTTATCCTTCCTCCCAAAATGTATCATATCACATTTCTTCACATTAAATTTCATCTGACATCAAGTTGCCTAACCTACTAGCCTTTTCTGAAGTCATTTACAGTTTTCATCAGTGAACCACAGCCCCTCAGTAATACAGAGGTGACAGCCTCGTTTAAGTGCTTAAGTCCAAAGTGGGATTGAATTTCCAATATTCTAAAATAGAGGCAAGAGCAATATCAACTGAGTCAAGAATCAATTA
Organism: Heptranchias perlo; assembly: GCF_035084215.1. Lineage (NCBI taxonomy): Eukaryota > Metazoa > Chordata > Chondrichthyes > Hexanchiformes > Hexanchidae > Heptranchias > Heptranchias perlo. Next base: position 23,298,230 of record NC_090338.1, read on the forward strand.
TTATCTCAATCAGAAGATTGAAATCCAGTAGTTTTTTTGAATAAAATATTTTATTTTCTTCCCATTTCCTCTATTGCTCTGCCCTGCACCCCCTGCCGCCACCCACCCCGCCCCCACCTGCCCCCCATAACCACACATAATTCCTGGCTGAGAGTAGGTTGGCAAGTAGCTTGCTCTCAAATCTTTGTTATGCCCATCTCTGGCTGACAGTTGACAAGACGACAAGAGGTTGGGTTACTCCTCTTCCAAATTTTCTTTTCTCTTTGTGGGGAAGAGCCTGGCCTCAGCTCAAAGATACAATGAAGTTTAGAAACTTACTGCATGGGCAATTGCTGGTCCCTGGTGACATCACTTCACTGCCCTGCATCATATGCTACCCTCAACAATTACAATGACAGCCAGAACCAGAATGTGAGTCGCTGAGTACACCGGCTGTGTCTCCCAGTAGATGACCCCCTTCAGTACCTTGGTATCGGACATGCTGCAGAACATTATTATTCATTCTTAACACACTGATAATGTCAATGTTTAAGCCACTTTCCATACTGCAATGACCACCTGTATCCATAATGACAATGCATGCTGTTTGGTGCAAATAACCTAGAGTTATTTTTAAAATCACTGTCTTTTATAATTCGACAGCAGCATTCTCAGATACATACAATATTTTCGAATTGGAAGTGATACTTCCTCTAACAATCACAGCTCTCAAAATATCACTGTCGAATGTAAAAAAAGTAATCCTTTTTCTTCTTGTATCTCTTACTTTATTCTTCCCCAAAGGACAATACAATGTTATAAAGTGTGCCCAACATGAGACAGCACTGCTGTTACTTGCCCTGAGGATACCAAAATATCCTTATTTAAATCAGTTTTGCTTGTTATTTACAGCCAAGCACAAGTATCCCTCGTTACAGAACACACTGTGGAAAAGCTGTCAGTTCACTAAAATCTAAAACCTACATGACTCCTGCTGATCTCATTGACAATTCCTGTATGTTTGTTCAGGTAACAAGAGTTGCTGCTCTTCAAAAGTTATTTATTCTATCAAGTGTTTTGACGTGTTTCAATATGATAAAGCACTATATGAATACAAGTATTTTATAATATTATCATAGTTTATGTGCAGTCTACATTTGGTAAAAGGGAATGATTCATGAATTACTACCATTTCTCTTTCAGATAAGTGAGTCATGTAAAAGTTCTGTTTGCATCCTGGTTGTTTGTTTGTCTTTTTTGGAATGAAGGCCCAGATTTTAACAGCAGGCCAGTTTTTGGCGTGCGAGCAGTGGTGTGAGTTAGAAACTCACCCACTACTCCAGAAAGGAGGCCCAGGGTATTTTAACCTCTGGGCCTCAATTAAATCCCTGTTCCAGGTGGGAATTCAGTGACAAGTGGTAGAAAATCACGGGACTTGGAGGTCGCCTGCCGACCGAAGGAAAGTAATGGAATCGGCTGCCTGGCCATCCCATAGGGGTCCCACCATTGGGAGGGAGGCGAGCTCATGGCAGGGGAGGCTAAAGCTTTTCTCATGGGGTCCGGTAGAGCACTCATACCGTTTTCCAATCAGGCCGCCTAATAAAAATTGCAGTCGGATCCCGATGATGTCATCAGGTCCCAACATGCACGTGTCAAAAAGGATCCAGCTGTCTTTGGACAGGTGTCCTTACTGCCTACTCAGGAGAGCAGGTGAGCAGGTGAAAGTTGGAAACTTGTCAGCTCCGAGCCGCTCCAGGGCGAGTAAGTAACATGGGCGATTTCCTGGTGGTTTGCGGCAGGTAAGATTAAAATTGCCTCAGAAGTGTCTCATCTCAAACATTAATCTTTCTTCCCCTATCAGAATCTGATTGGGCTACTGGCCATTTCCAGTATTTTCATTTTTTATGCCCACTGGTGTACAGCTCGTATGCCGCCATATAGTTGAGGCTTTCACATATGCGGAACAACCACCAGATCTCCTGTGACATCGATCACAGGTAGTCCAGGACCTGTCATGCAATTTCCGATGAATACCATGGTCCTGCTAAAGCTGTTCACCCATCACTAATAAAGCAAATTTACTGAAGCAATATGTCACATGGCTGACAAAGATAAAATGTGATACACACTTAATACTGTCAGGTAAGGACTTCACAGATATACTTGTAATACTATTTAATTATTCCTTTACAAAACTTGCTGAAGGTGCAAGTAGCCTTGTTTGTTCTAACCTCCCCCAAACCTCTTATTCCTAGCTATTTATATCATAATTTTTTTCTTCTACCTTCCATGGTGGATTTATAGAATTTGCTTAAGATGCACAGACTTTATTTATTCTGCCCTCCTCCATCCCCTAAACGTTCCTTACTTTTTGCAGTTATTTTCATGATCATAGAGACATTTTTTCTTACCGTGGTGGATTTTTAGTCCTTGCTGAAGCCGCCAAGAGAGCGTCTAACCACTGTCAGGTTGCCAATGACTAGCCTGAACAGTGGTCATATGCCATCATCTGCACTTGACTAAGTGACCAACTCTGGCCACGTTGTCAAGGTCAGCAAAGTGCCTCATAAATTGGCCCCGTTGCAAACAACAGTCCCCCTCGGTTACACAAAAAACCCTCATCCCAAACAAGCTAGCTCAATGTTTTTATTCAACAGCTTAAGCTATATAAAATGCTAAAAATGTTAAATTTGATTTTGTGTTCTGTTGCCATTGCCTCAGTTATTTTCTGTCTGGTTGTCATCGTACATTCTGGGTATTATAGTTCCACTGGAGCAGGGTGAGACCTACAACCTTCACGATACATCAGGTACACACAAAATTTGCCCATAGAGAGAGGCCCTGGTGTTTTTCTACCTGGTTGGCATATGACTTTGATTGTCACGGTGCACTCTGGGAATTGTAGTTCCACAGAAGCAGTGAAACTACAACTCTCATGGTGCCTGCCCCTTCCACATAGAATTAGTTCACTCCCATCTACTTTACATTTGAGCTATACAGATTGTGAAAGTGATGATACTTCTATAATGCAAAAAGATGTGTGCATAACAAGAACAGAAAATGCTGGAAATACAGAAGTCCATCAGCATCTGTAAAGAGAAAAAAAAAGATTAATGTTTTATCAGAACTGGATACAAAATAGCTGCTCAGATCAGTGGAATTGTTTGACTCGTGCTATCGTAAGTAAGCTGTGGAGGAGGATTATCTGTACAACAGCTATGTAGTTAGCAGTAGTCTTTAGTTGGAGAATATCCTGCCTGCCTAATAAGGCCATAAAAAAAAAAGCAAACCAAGCACTGGGGTTCATTTCTAGAGGGATAGAATTGAAATGCAGGGAAGTTATGTTAAACTTGTATAGAACCTTGGTTAGACCACACTTGGAGTTCTATGAACAGTTCTGGTCTCCATATCATAAAAAGGATACAGAGGCACTGGAGAAGGTGCAAAAAAGATTTACTAGGTTGATACCAGAACTGAGAAGTTATACTTATCAGGAAAGGTTGAGCAGGCTGGAGCTCTTTTCTTTAGAAAAAAGACTGAGGGTGACTTGATAGAGGTCTTTCAGATTATGAAAGGGTTTGATAGGGTAGACGTGGGGAAGATGTTTCCACTTGTGAGGGAGACCAGAACTAGGGGCCATAAATATAAGATAGTCACTAATAAATCAAATAGGGAATTCAGGAGAAACTTCTTTACCCAGAGAGTGGTTAGAATGTGGAACTCGCTACCATAAGGAGTAATTGAGGTGACTAGCATAGATGCATTGAAGGGGAAGCTAGATAAACACATGAGGGAGAAAGGAATAGAAGAATATGCTGCTAGGGTTAGATGAAGTAGGGAGGGAGGAAGCTCGTGTGGAGCATAAACACCATCATGGACCTGTTGGGCCGAATGGCCTGTTTCTGTGCTGTGCATTCTATGTAACTCTGGACAGGAGCAGCACACCCAAAGTGCAAACCTTCTGTTCAGCCAAGGATCTCCAGAAATTCCTGCCCCAAGCCTTTTAAATGGCTCAGGGTCACCCTTGGTGCAGGCTTTCCCCCTGGGAGGGACTAGTGCTGGCAGTATGACCAAGGAGGCTGTAAGTCTGACCTCGATGATCGGAGGTTGGCAGCCAGAAGGTGTAAAATTGATCTGAAAATATTGGGGGGACGGATGCCCACCTGCAATTCTTCATCCTGTCCTCGGGACCCCTGAAGACCCTCTGGTCTCCGAAGGTTCAAGGGCAGGCTACTGCATCATCTTATCTGGGTGCCCAGCAAGCAAGAGAACCGGAGAATGAGGAGAGAAACTAGGAACGACCTCTCCTGCCTCATTTAAGTGGTATTGCTAGTGTGTGCCTGGAGCACTCCCATCCTCAGCCTGAAAACTTGGGACAATGTTAAAAGGTGCAGAGACCTGGTGATCGGATTTCCACACTTTTTTCCTGATCTTTGCGCCCAGGGAAATTTGACAACTGGGAAATTTTTAAGCGCAAGGTAAGCTTTTTAGGAGGGATGGCCTCCATCTTAGCTTTCTGGGAGCACAGATGTTGGCTGAGAATCTTAAGGTACCTTTGGAAATCATTTAAACTAGTTAAACCAAGGGTTAGAATAGATAAAACAGCCAGTAGTTTTACTGGGGTAGGTAGCACTAATACTCTATCCAGATTTTCTAAAGGCAAGGCACAGAAAAGGAATGGTACCCAGAGTCAGCTAACTGACAAATCACTGAAATGCTTCTACGCTAATGCAAAAAGTTTTAGAAATAAACTGCTGCATCTACAATCTAATGCAGCATTGGAAAACCCAAATGTTGTAGGTGTTACTGAGACATGGCTAGATTTAAATGATGGTGCTGAATGTCATTTCGCACAGTAAAAATGTTTTCGGAAAGATAGAATAGGTCGGAAGGGAGGTGTTGTAACCTTATTTGTCATAAATAATCTGCGTGCTGTGGCAAGAGATATTAGCACATCAACAGTAGCTGAAGCAGTTTGGATTCAATTAGTCCAAGCCAATGGCCCCAAGTTTATGACTGGCATCTGTTTTGGACCTCCAGGACAGGCATCCCTGGCTGATGAACTTTGTTTACAAATTGCTATGGCTTGTAGCCTAGGCCCAATTTGCATTATGGGAGACTTCAATTTTCCTTGTATTAAATGGTCTGATGGTGAACCATCTAGTGCAGTGGGGAGAGTAGCTGAGACTTTTGTAGACACCATAAATGCTTGTTTCCTTACACAGCATGTTGGTGAGGCAACGAGGGATAAACAAATTCTCGATCTGGTTTTTAGCAGTGACCCCTGTGCTGCATCAAACCTCCATGTGGGGAACACCTGGCCAGCTCTGATCATAATGTCATTAGGTTTAATCTTACTGGCCAATCAAAAGGCTGCAGCCAATCGAATGCTGGTCCCAGATTTTAAGAGGGCTAACTTTACAAAGATAGCTGAAGAACTGGCAAAAGTTGACTGCGCAACCTTACCAGATAGGCAATTAAGTACTGAGGACAAATGGGATCTATTTAAAACCATTCTCAAACAGAATGAAGCCACATGCATCCCAATGGTTAAAAGAAGGGCACATGTACAGAGGCAAATTCTACAGTCTTAAGGCAATTAACTTGCAGGAGAACAGGGAAAAGTATCGCATGCAATTAATTAAGACAAAAACAACCATAAGATTAGCCAAGAGAAAAGAAGATGGTGCGTAATTGTGGCAATAATAGCAAAAGCTTTTTTAGCTACGTCCATAGTCAGAAGACCATAAAAGACCATATAGGGCCTCAAAAGCTGATTCTCAGGTTATGGCAGAATTGCTAAATGACTATTTTGCATCAGTCTATACTCCTATAGATGATACTTACGTTCCAGATGAGGAGTGCTCAGTATTGAATAGCATTATTAATATTAAAATAGTTAGTAATATCCTCTTGGATAGATTAGGAAAGCTCAAAATTGATAGAGCTTGAGGTCCAAACAATATCCATCCAAGAGTGATTAAAGAGGTGAACTAGGTGCTCAAGTGAGCTCATTGCCCGTATCGTTAATAGTTCAATAGAGTCAGGGTTTGTTCCCTTAATCTGGAAGCTAGCTCATGTAGTTCCTATTTTTAATAAAGAGGACAAATCAGAGCCGGGGAACTACAAGCCTATTGGCCTGACATCAATTATTGGGAAGATGGTAGAAGGGATTGTACGAGATGCCCTTTATGATTACCGGGAAAGGGAAAGGGCCATTAGAAATACACAACATGGCTTCCATAAAAATAGGCCGTGCCTAACCGATTTGATAGAATTTTCTGAGGAAGTCACTAGGGTAGGATCAGGATAATCCGGTAGACATTGTCCACCTGGACTTTCAGAAAGCCTTTGATAAGGTTACACTAGATTACTTCAAAAGATAGAATCTTGTGGTATTAGTAGAAATTTAACAAGCTGGATTAAGAATTGTCTCCAATCTCGCTGCCAAAAAGTTGTAGTTATCGGATGTGGTTCAGCTTGGAGACATGTTACTAGTGGTGTCCCCCAGGGATCGGTCCGAGGCCTGCTACTTTTCACAGTCTATTATTAATGACCTGGACATTGGTGTTGGGAGTATGGTTTGCAGATGACACCAAAATCTGTGCAACGGTTAAGATGGTAAAGAGTGCAATCAAATCCAAAAAAAATTAGATATGCTAGGGGAGTGGGCCACACATTGGCAAATGGCATTTAATTTAGATAAATGTAGTGTTATGCACGTTGGTAGGGCCAACACAGAATACACGTATCATTTGCAGGGAACAATACTGAAAGAGGTTGAGCGACAAAAAGATCTTGGTGTTATTGTGCACAGATCATTAAATGTTCATGACTAATGCAGAGAAACTGTATCTAAAGCTAACAAGGTAATGGGTAGTATTAATAGAACCATTCACTATAAATCAAAGGACACCATTTTGACACTGTACAGATTGCTGGTCAGACTGCATCTAGAGTACTGTGCCCAGTTTTGTTCCCCCCACATGATGGATGATATAGTGGCTTTTGAAAAGGTCCAGATGAGAGCTACAAGAATGATTCTTAGCTTAAAGAACCTCAGCTACTCAGATAGGCTCAAGGACCTTGGTCTATTTACTTTAGAGCAGCGTAGACTTAGAGGTGACGTGATAGAGGTCTATAAAATAATTCAGGAACTGGATAGCATCCTTATTGATAGATTATTCCAGTTTAACAGATTGGGGAGGACCAGGGAACACGAGTTTAAACTATGGAAGAGTAGGAATAGACTGGATGTTTGTCAGTTCTTCTTTTCCCAGAGAATTGTGAGCCCTTGGAATACATTGCCGACTGGTGTGGTGGGTGCTGACTCTCTGCCTTCAAGAGGGAGCTGGACTGATTCCTGACTGGGCAGAGATAGCATCATATAAAAGGCAAGTGTCTATATAGATAATACTTGGTCCATTTGATCTTTCGGAATGGTTCCGATCGGCTGATGGGGTCGGAGAGGAATTTTACAGCATATTTATTCCCTTATTGGCCCTGGGTTTTTCTTTCTGTTTTTTGCCTCTCCCAGGAGATTACACGGCTGTGGGGATGGGTGTGAGGGGGGATGGGAGAGAAGAAGTGTTTAGCCTTGATGGTCTGGCCATCATGCTGTGGGGCAGGCTTGATAGACCAGCTGCCCGTCAACTTTATATGTTCGTATGGAACTGAGCACTCTCCAGGTACAAGGGCCAGGAAAATCGGCCCTATGCTCTCTCAAACCAATAACCTTATTTATACTAATTATTAAACTTTGAATTTCTTCGACTTCTTCCCCCATCAGTCACTATTCTGTTCAGAAATATACTGCATCAATAATTACCTTTAAAGACTAGAGTGGGAAAAGATAAAGTCAACAGTCCACTGACATTCTTGGAATGGTTCCATCTCCATTCAGTCTTGCTGTGTGGTATAACTGTTACCTTTGATTGGCTGAGTTTCAGTCTGCATTCAGCAAAGCTTGCCAACGGCGACAATTATTATTTTTTCTTTCAATTTACTAACCCAGGAAGAGGAAAGATGCAACTAACCTTTTTGATAACAAATGATGTTTATGTAACTGCACATAAGTGAAAGACCCCATAAGAACTGAGTGAAGTAGTCAGTTAGCACACTGACCTTTCACCTCTGAACTTTTCTGTACAAATTAAACAGCTAAAGTTATACAAACATGTGAAAAGGACAGGAAAATTCCATCAAGCTCTTTAAGGCCACCCCATCCAGATTCAATGCAACCAAGTACATTATTTACCCATCCATTAACCATGCATCTGCTGCAAAAGGCAAAAAATGAGAGTACGAAAAAAACTGCAATCAATTTAGGGAGAAATCTGGGAATTTTCTCTCTGACTTCCTTTGGTAATCTGCAAAATTCCAGCAGACCATAATCGGCCTTTATTCTTCATCATTCCAGCTAACTATCAACTTACCTTCTCTAATTAGAAATGTGTCCATTTCCCTTTTGAAGGACTGCAGTGAATTCATACCCCCACATATTCTGGTCATGTGTTCTATAGTGACTCTCTTATAAGAAGATAAAAATGAAAAAAGGCCACTAAGCCCACTTAAGCATACTTTATCATTGAACCATATACAATTTGTTCTGTCACGGACAGTCATTTCCTAAGAGAGATTAAATAAATTTTGACTCCAATACAGGTAGACACAAACCAAAGACAACATTTATTCATGTTGAATAATATATAGCTTGTGCATTTCCCAGTGTTGACTACAATACATGTACAGTTTATAGCAGATAAAAGATTTATTCTCTTCTGGTTCACTCCTATGTATCTGTGGTATAAATTGATAAGCTGTATCTCTACCATAAAAGAGTCAACATTTTAGAACATGAGAAGTTGCAATATTACTGAAGGGGCCAGTATTAATCTCAGATATTGTACATCGGTTCTGAACTTTCATGACTCTCCCACACACAAGTTACATGTCTCCGGAGCTAGTGTTATGTTTACTAGGAACCAGGGTAAGAAGCAAAATACATTATACAGGAATTCTGCATTCAATACAAGGAACAGAATTAAATTTCATTAGCTCAAACTAAAGCAAAAAACTGCGGATGCTGGAAGTCTGAAATAAAAACAGAAAATGCTGGAGAAGCTCAGCAAGTCAGGCAGCATCTGTGGAGAAAGAAACAGAGTTAATGTTTCAGGTCGAAGACCTTTCGTCAGAACTGGAAGATGTTAAAAGGGACTCTTGCTAAGCTTCTCCTGCATTTTCTGTTTTTATTTTAAATTTCATTAGCCTTGGCTACATGCAAACTGAGAGCCTATAGATGGAAGAATGTTATGACAATACAGCCCCCAAAATTCAATTTTGACTCAAGCATTATTTTCAATTGATAAAAGTACATTCTTCATAAGTTTATGCTTGGAATCCATGTGTTCCCGAGGCTTAAACATTCACAACCACATGATTTTTGGCCTTTCGTGTGCTCTGATTTCCACAATTCACACATAGCTAGGGCTTGCATCACTACACAATCAATTCCCAAAACACTTTTTTTTCAAAGACAACTGCAGAGTGGTTAAAAGTACATACATGCGCAAACAGAATGGATTAGCAATGACTAGAGTGTAACTTTAGTAAGCAGCGAAAAGGGATATCATTATGTACAACGGAATCCTCTACAGCTGATGAAGTAGCTGTTGTGGGCTTATGGAATGCTTTATTTGTGTACCGTGACACCTCATGTATGGTCTCTCCAGAAGGTTAATCATTTAATTTGGGTACCCTAAATCTGTTAAGGACTCTTTGGATGAATTGACATTTGAATACGCTTGTCATAATTTTATGTATAATTCTTAGGGATAAGCATACAAGTGAGTCTAAACCAATCTGTACAAGTTCAGTTTCAATCTGATTAGCCCAGAAACAATTTTGGATTGAGAAATAGAGTATACTGACATTTTAAAACCAGTTTGAAAAAAGCTGGATTTTTAAAAAAAATTACATTCACAAATGTAGATTTTGTCCCATTTTCCAGTCCAATTTTTAAAAGTTCACAAATCCAAGTAAGAGCAGTTAAAGCCACTGGGAGAGAAAATGACAGCAAGATAGTTCTAAATTGGAGAAAGGCCAATTTTGCTAAGCTGAGAAGTGATTTAGTAAAAGTGGACTGGAAACAGCTACTTGAAGGTAAATCGGTGTCAGAGCAGTGGGAGGCATTCAAGGGGGAGATTCAAAGGGTTCAGAGTAAACATGTTCCCGCAAAGAAAAAGGGTGGGTCTGCCAAATCTAGAGCCCCTGGATGACAAGGAGCATACAGGGTAAGATAAGGCAAACAAGGGAAGCTTATGTCAGACAGAGAGAGCTCAATACTGCAGAAAGCCTAGAGTAGTATAGAAAGTGAAGGGGTGAAATTAAAAAGGAAATTAGGAAAGTAAAGAGAGAGCATGAAAAAATACCAGCAAATAAAATTAAGGAAAACCCAAAAATGTTTTATAAATACATAGAATCATAGAAAGGTTACAGCATGGAAGGAGGCCATTTGGCCCATCGAGTCCGCACCAGCTCTATGCAAGAGCAATCCAGCTAGTCCCACTCTCCCGCCCTTTCCCCGTAGCCCTGCAAATTATTTCCTTTCAAGTATTTATCCATTTCCCTTTTGAAGGCCATGATTGAATAAGCCTCCACCACCCCCTCGGACAGTGCATTCCAGATCCTAACCACTCGCTGTGTAAAAAAGATTTTCCTCATGTCACCTTTGGTTCTTTTGCCAATCACCTTAAATCTATGTCCTCTAGTTCTTGATCCTTCCGCCAATGGGAACAGTTTCTCTCCATCTACTCTGTCTAGACCCTTCATGATTTTGAATACCTCTAACAAATCTCCTCGCAACCATCTCTGTTCCAACTAGAACAACCCCAGCTTCTCCAGTCTATCCACGTAACTAAAGGCCCTCATCCCTGGAATCATTCCAGTAAATCTCTTCTGCACCCTCTCTAAGGCCTTCACATCTTTCCTAAAGTGCGGTGCCCAGAACTGGACACAATATTCCAGTTGTGGCTGAACCAGTGTTTTATAAAGGTTCATCATGACTTCTATGCCTCTATTTATAATGTACTCTATGCCTCTATTTATAAAGCCCAGGATCCCGTATGCTTTTTTAACCAATTTCTGAACCTGCCCTGCCACCTTCAATGATTTGTGCACATATACTCCCAGATCTCTCTGTTCCTGTACCCCTTTTAGAGTTGTGCCCTTCAGTTTATATTGCCTCTCCTCATTCTTCCTACCGAATGTATCACTTCACATTTATCAGCGTTGAATTTCATCTGCCACGTGTCTGCCCATGCCACCAGCCTGTCTATATCCTCTTGAAGTCTATCACTATCCTCCTCACTGTTTACTACCCTGCCAAGTTTTGCGTCATCTGCAAATTTGGAAATTGTGCCCTGTACACCACAGTCCAAGTCATTAATATATATCAAGAAAAGCAGTGGTCCCCGCATTGACCCCTGGGGAACACCAATGTACACCTCCCTCCAGTCCAAAAAACAATTGTTCACCACTACTCTGTTTCCTGTCCCTGAGCCAATTCTGTATCCATGTTGCTACTGCCCCCTTTATTCCATGGGCCGCAATCTTGATGATAAGCCTATCATGCGGCACTTTATCAAACACCTTTTGAAAGTCCATATACACCACATCAACTATGTTGCCCTCATCTACCCTCCCTGTTGCCTCATCAAAAAACTCTATCAGGTTAGTTGAACACAATTTGCCTTTAACAAATCCATGCTGGTTTTCCCTAATCAATTCACACTTATCCAAATAACTTAATTCTGTCCCGGATTATCATTTCTGAAAGGTTCCCCACCACTGAGGTTAAACTGACTGGCCTATAGTTGCTGGGTTTATCCTTACACCCTTTTTTGAACAAGGGTGTAACATTTGCAATTCTCCAGTCCTCTGGCACCACCCCCGTATCTCAGATGTTTGGAAGATTATGGCCAGTATCTTCACAATTTCCACCCTTACTTCCCTCAGCAACCTAGGATGCATCCCATCCAGACCGGGTGACTTAGCTACTTTAAGTACAGCTAGCCTTTCTAGTACTTCTTTTTTTTATCAATTTTTAGCCCATCCAGTATCTCAACTATATCTTTCTTTACTGAGACTCTGGCAGCTTCTTCTTCCTTGGTAAAGACAAATGCAAAGTATTCATTTAGTACCTCAGCCATCTCCTCTGCCTCCTTGAGCAGATCTCCTTTATGGTCTCTAATCGGCCCCACCACTTCTCTTACTACCCTTTTACTGTTTACATGCCTGTAGAAGACTTTTGGATTCCCTTTTATGTTAGCCGCCAGTCTATTCTCATACTCTCTCTTTGCCCCTCTTATTTCCTTTTTCACTTCCCCTCCGAACTCTCTGTACTCAGCCTGGTTCTCACTTGTGTTATCAACCTGACATCTGTCATACGCCTCTTTTTTCCGTTTCATCTTACTCACTATCTCTTTTGTCATCCAAGGAGCTCTGGCTTTAGTTGCTCTACCTTTCTGCCTCATGGGAATGTGCCTAGACTGTACCCGAACCATCTCCTCTTTAAAGGCCGCCCACTGTTCAATTACAGTTTTGCCTGCCAATCTTTGATTCCAATATACCCTGGCCATAAAGAGCAAGAGGATAACTAAGGAAAGAGTAGGGCCTATTAGAGACAAAAAAGGTAACCTATGTGTGGAGGCAGAAGATGTGGGTATGGTTCTTAATGAATACTTTTTGTCTGTCTTCACAAAGGAGGGAGATGTGCAAAGATTGTAGTTAAGGAGGAGGAGTGTGAAATATTGGATGGGATAAGCATAGTGAGAGAGGAAGTATTAAGGGGTTTAGCATCTTTGAAAGTAGATAAATCGCCAGGCCCGGATGAAATGTACCCCAGGCTGTTAAAAGAAGCAAAGGAGGAAATAGCGGAAATGCTTTGACCATAATTTTCCAATCCTCCCTGGCTACAAGTGTGGTGCCAGACGATTGGAGCACTGCTAACATTGTACCATTGTTTAAAAAGGTAGAAAGGGACAGACAGAGTTACAGGCCAGTCAGTCTAACCTCGGTGGTAGGCAAATTATTGGAAACAATTCTGAGGGACAGTATGAACCATCATTTAGAAAGGCACGGATTAATCAAGGACAGATATCATGGATTTGTTAAGAGAAGATAGTGTCTGACTAACTTGATTGAATTTTTTGAGGAGCTAACAAGTAGGGTCGATGCGGGTAGTGCGTTTGATGTAGTCTACATGGACTTTAGCAAGGCTTTTGACAAGGTCCCATATGGCACACTGGTCAAAAATGTAAAAGCCCATGGAATCCAAGGGAAAGTGGCAAATTGAATCCAAAATTGGATCAGTGGCAGGAAGAAAAGAGTAATGTCAACAGGTGTTTTTGTGACTGGAAGGCTGTTTCCAGTGGGGTTCTGCAGGGCTCAGTACTAGGTCCCTTGCTTTTTGTGGTATATATTAATGATTTAGACTTAAATGTAGGGGGCATGATTAAGAAGTTTGAAGATGATACAAAAATTGGCCGTGTGGTTGGTAGTAAGGGAGAAAGCTGTAGACTGCAGGAAGATATCAATGGACTAGTCAGGTGGGCAGAAAAGTGGCAAATGGAATCCAATCTGGAGAATTGTGAGGTAATGCATTTGGGGAGGTGAAACAAGGCAAGGGAATACACAATAAATGGCAGGATACTGAGAGGAGCAGAGGAACAAAGGGACCTTGGAGTGCATGTCCACAGATCCCTGAAGGTAGCAGGACAGATAGATAAGGTGGTTAAGGCATACAGGATACTGTCCTTTATTAGCCAAGGCACAGAATATATGAGCAGGGAGATTATGCTAGAACTGTATAAACCACTAGTTAGGCTGTGGCTTGAGTACTACGTACAGTTCTGGTCACCACATTACAGGAAAGATGTGAATGCACTAAACAGGGTACAGAGGAGATTTACGAGGATGTTGCCAGGGCTGGAAAATTTTAGCGGCTGGGGTTGTTTTCTTTGGAACAGAGGAGGGATAATTTAATTGAGGTGTATAAAACCATGAGGGGCCTAGATAGAGTGGATAGAAAGGACCTATTTCCCTTAGCAGAGAGGTTAATAACCAGGGGGCATAGAGTTAAAGTGATTGGTAGAAGGATTAGAGGGGAGCTGAGGAAACATTTTCTTCACCCAGAGAATGTTAGGGGTCTGGAACTCACCACCTGAAAGAGTGGTCAAGGCAGAAACCCTCATCACATTTAAAAAGTTCTCGGATATGCACCTGAAGTGCCATAACCTACAAGGCTACGGACCAAGTGCTGGAAAATTGGGTTAGGCTGGGTAGCTCTTTTTCGACCAGCACAGACACGATGGACCGAATGGCCTCCTTCTGTGCTGTAAATCTTTCTATGTTCCTATGATAGGCAGTCCAGCTGTGTCCACGTTTGCTTTTTGGGGCTTGCACTCTTTTTTTCTCCACTCGCTGAAAAAGACGCAACTAAATGTAGCAGTTTCAGCAACAGGAGTTCGTGCTTCTAAATGTCAGAGCCACAGCCAGTTTGCAGCCCTCTGTTAAAAAAAAATCTGTTTACACATAATTCCTTTTGATGTTCAGACAGTACACAAGTAGAACTAAATAATCTGGATTTGATTAGGCAAAATTACTGTCTAAGGAGTTTATAAACTGCCTCTGGAATCATCTATCACCCTGGTTTGGTCTGACTTAATTCATTTTCACACTGTGAGGCTATTAGGCTATATTAAGCAATCAAGCCCTGCTTTAAGAAGCTTTCCATAAAATAGAAATCACTTTTACTTTCCTAATCATCCACTTCATAAAATCACTTCCATTGTGAAATAATTGAGTTTTGTTCAGCCCTAATGACACAACAATATGTTGTGGAATAAAATTAAGTTTAATTCAACTATATATATTAAAAAAGGTAGCTCATACTATTCAAATCTATTAAGCTCTCCAGAATTGCATTTGACTCCATTTCTCAGCCAATGCAAATTCATTAAGGTATTTACAAAGTGGTATATTCTTCTATTGAAGTATATGAAATATCATAGTGCAGGATAATTGATGTCACTATACATCAAAGAGCAATCTTTCTTCATTCTGATAAAAAGCATGTACAAATCAAATCAATATTGCATGATTTTTTTGTGAGAACTCTGTACCAGGAACTCAAAATGAAGAGCAAAATACAATTGCATCAAGCAACCGTAGTTAATTAGTAATAAAAATCCACCATTTTTATGAGTCTTTTCCACCCTGATGCAAAGCAAAGTACAAGTTGATGCATAATCTTAGCAAATACTGGTTGAATAATAACATAAGGCCAGCTGCACCTCCCAATACATAGTGATTTTCATTGACATTTATGCAAACATAGAACTTTCCACACTGACGGAGATGATGTGGCATGATACTCAAGGTCTGCTGCCATACCACTACAATGCTAATTTCAGTGTCTGGAATCATGGGATGATAGAAATTTACGGCACAGAAAGAGAGCCATCCAGCCTAATCCCACTTTCCAACTCTTGGTCCGTAGCCTTGTAGGTTACGGCACTTCAAGTGCACATCCAAGCACCTTTTAAATGCAATGAGGGTTTCTGCCTATACCACCCTTCCAAACAGTGAGTTCCAGACCCCCTCCACCCTCTGGGTGACAAAATTTTTCCTCAGCTCCCCTCTAATCCTTCTACCAATTACTTTAAATCTATGTCCCCTGGTTATTGACCCCTCTGCTAAGGGAAATAGGTCCTTCCTGTGCAATCTATCTAGGCCCCTCATAATTTTATGCACCTCAATGAAATCTCCCCTCAGCCTCCTTTGTTCCAAATAAAACAACCCCAGCCTATCCAATCTTTCCTCATAGCTAAAATTCTCCAGTCCTGGCAACATCCTTGTAAATCTCCTATGTATCCTCTCCAGTGCAGTCACACCTTTCCTGTAATGTGGTAACCAGAACTGTATGCAGTACTCTAGCTGTGGCCGAACAATTGTTTTATACAGTTCTAGCATAACTTCCCTGCTCTTATATTTTATGCCTCGACTGATAAAGGAAAGTATCCTGTATGCCTTCTTAACCAACGTATCTACCTGTCCTGCTACCTTCAGGGATCTGTGGACATGAACTCCAACGTCCCTCTGTTCCTTTACACCTCTCAGTTCCTCCCATTTATTGTGCATTCCCTTGCCTTCTTTGCCTTCCCCAAATGCATTACCTCACAATTCTCTGGATTGAATTCCATGTGCCACTATTCTGCCTCCCTGACCAGTCCATTGACATCTTCCTGCAGTCTACAGCTTTTCTCCTCACTATCAACCACACGGCCAATTTTTGTATCATCTGCAAACTTCTTAACCATGCCCCCTACATTTAAGTCTGAATCATTAATATAAACCACAAAAAGCAAGGGACCTAGTACCGAGTCCTGCGGAGCCCCACTTGGAACAACCTTCCAGTCACAAAAACACCCGTCGACCATTACCCTTTTCTTCTTGCCACTGAGCCAATTTTGGATTCAACTTGCCACTTTCCCTTGGATCCCATGGGCTTTTACTTTTCTGACCAGTCTGCCACGTGGGACCTTGTCAAAAGCCTTGCTAAAATCCATGTAGACTACATCAAATACACTACCCCATCGACCCTCCTTGTTACCTTCTCAAAAAATTCAATCAAGTTAGTCAGACACGACCTTCCCATGCTGTCTGTCCTTCATTAATCTGTGCCTTTCTAAATGACGATTAATACTGTCCCTCAGAATTGTTTCCAATAATTTGCCCACCATCGAGGTTAGACTGACTGGCCTGTAATTACTCAGTCTATCCCTTTCTCCCTTTTTAAACAACAATACTTTGTTAGCAGTCCTCCAGACCACACCTGTAGCCAGGGAGGATCGGAAAGTGATGGTCAGAGTCTCCGCTATTTCCTCCCTTCCTTCTCTTAACAGCCTGGGATACATTTCATCTGGGCCTGGGGATTTATCTACTTTCAAACATGCTAATCCCCTTATTATTTCCTCCCTCACTATGTTTATCCCATCCAATATTTCACACTCCTCCTCCTTAACTACCATGTCTGTTTCATCCCCCTCTTTTGTGAAAACAGATGCAAAGTATTCATTAAGAACCATACCCACATCTTCCACCTCCACACACAGGTTAACTTTCCGGTCTCTAATAGGCCCTACTCTTTCCTTAGTTATCCTCTTGCTCTTTATGTATTTATAAAACATCTTTGGGTTTTCCTTGATTTTACTTGCCAATATTCTTTCATGCCTTCTCTTTGCTTTCCTAATATCGTTTTTAATTTCACTCCTGCACTTTCTACAATATTGAGCTCTCAGTATTTGACATAAGCTTCCCTTTTTTTCCTTAACCTACCCGGTATGCTCCTTCACATCTGAGGGGCTCTATATTTGGGAGTGCCACCCTTTTTCTTTGTGGGACATATTTGCTCTGAACCCTCACCATCTCCTCCTTGAATGCCTCCCACTGTTCTGACTTTCAAGTAGCTATTTCCAGTCCACTTTTGCTAAATCACTTCACAGCTTAGTAAAATTGGCCTTTCCCCAATTGAAAACTTTTATTCCTGTTCTATCTTTGTCCTTTTCCATAACTACTCTAAATCTAAATAAATTATGATCACTACCACCAAACTGCCCTCCCACTGATACTCCTTCCACCTGCCCAGCTTCATTCCCTAAAATTAAGTCCAGAACAGCCCCATCTCTTGTTGGCCTTGCTACGTTCTGGCTAAAAAAGTTCTCTTGATGCATTTTAAGAATTCTGTGCCCTCTATACCTTTTATACTGGGATTCTATCCCAGTTAATGTTAGGGTAGTTGAAATCCCCTACTATTACTGCCCTATTGTTTTTGCACTTCTCATAAATTTGCCTACATATTTGCTCTGCTATCTCCCTCTGACAGTTTGGGGGTCTATTGTACACTCCCAGCAGTGTGATTGCCCCTTTTTTGTTCTTCAGTTCAACCCATATGGCCTCATTTGATGATCCTTCTAACGTATCATCTCTCCTCATGGCTGTAACTATTTCTTTAACCAATTTTGCCACTCTCCCCTTCTTTTCTATCCCCCTCTCTATCTCATCTGAAGACCCTGTAGCCCTGAATGTTGAGCTGCCATTCCTGCCCCTCTTTAAGCCATGTTTCAGTAATAGCTATGATATCATACTTCCACGTATCTATCTGTGCCCTCAGCTCATCTGCCTTATTCACTAGATTCCTTGCACTGAAGTATGTACCATTAAGCACTGCCAAATTCTTTTGTTGCTTATTATCTGACCATTGTTTCCTCTACCTTCCAAACTCGCCTACTAATTTTCTGCCTTCCATTTCCATTCTGAATCTACACTCAGGTTCCCATCCCCCTGCCAAGCTAGTTTAAACCCTCCCCAACAGCACTAGCAAACTCCCCACAAAGATATTGGTCCCGGCCCTGTTGGGGCACAACCTGTCTGGCTTGTACAGGTCCTACCTCCCCCAGAACTGGCCTCAATGCCCCAAGAATCTAAAGCCCTCCCTCCTACACCATCTCTCCAGCCATGCATTCATCTGCACTATCCTCCTATTTCTATACTCACTTGGGTGTGGCACTGGGAGTAATCCAGAGATTACTATCTTTGAGGTCCTGCTTTTTAATCTCTTTCCTAGCTCCTTAAAATCTGCCTGCAGGACCTTATCCCTCTTTCTACCTATGTCATTGGTACCGATATGGACCAAGACCTCTGGCTGTTCACCCTCCCCCATCAGAATGTTCTGCAGTTGCTCAGTGACATCCTTGACCCTGGCACCAGGGAGGCAACATTTATGTTTATTTATTCATGAAGGTACTCTTATATCATAGTTCAAAAAAATGAGCAGGGGTCAAAAGGAGTAAAATTCAAGCCACTGACTTTAACTTCAGTGTTGGAAAATTGCTAGAATCCATTAAAAGTATAAACTGATTAGGAAAGGTCAGCAAGGTTTTGCAAATGATAGGTTTGGTCTAATTGGCCTAAAAGTTATTTGACAGAGTCATTGAGGCAGTGGATAGAGAAAGATCAATGGATATCATATAGATGGTTTTTCAGAAAGTATTTAATAAAGATTCTGTATGAGAAATTGCTAAAATTGAGCTCCATGGAACTGATGGCAACCTTGTGATATTAGTAGGAAATGATTAGGAGGTAGGAGGCAGAGAGTTAGGATAAAAGGGATATTCCTGGAGGGGGATAGTGACAGGCGATGTCTCCCAGGGATCAGAGCTGGAACCCCACTCTTTCTATAAATGACTTGGATTAGGGAATGGAGTGGAGTATATCCAAGTTTGTAAATGATATTAAGCTAGGACATATAGTGAACTGAGAAGAGAGAAGGAAATTGTAATAGAATAGATTAAGCGAGTAGGTAGATTGATGGCAAATGCAATTTAATATAATTAAAGTGGGAGGACAAAGAATTACGTATGGAAATACAGTCAAATAGGGAAGCACCAGGGAAAGTAGATGTACAAACATATTTACATCAGGTATAAAAATTATTAAAAAGATAACCTGCAAATACAGAAAATGAGCAAAATGGGTGAATATAAACCAAGGATGTGCTACTGCAATTATAAGAGTGCTGGTCAGATTTCACCTGGAATATTGTGTTCAGCTTTTGGCTTCCCACCTTCGGAAGCATAAACTGACTCCAGAAACAGTCCAGCCATGTTTCTCCGGGATGATACCTGGATTGAAGTGGTATGATGAGAGACCGGATAAATTTGCGTTATACTCCCAAGCAATGATGATATTAAGGAGTGATCTGACTGCAGTGTTTAAAATAATGGAGTTGACAGAATAGATAGAAAACAATGTAGAACAAGGGGCCATAATGGTAACACTCAAACTAAGGTAGTTAAAAGTGAATCCAGAAAACAAATTCTTCACAAAGGCCATGGATACAAAATCAACTGAGGTGTTTCAGTAAAAGAGAAGTAGATATTTATCAGATATATTTTTAAAAGGATGGGAATTTGGATGAATAAAATATTGCTGCTGTAGCTAACAAAATGGCAGAACAGACAAGAAAGACCAAATGGCCTACATTCCTGTTCCTATAAAATTAACCTATAGTAGCACGTCACCCCTAGCAGTTTTCATGGGAGGATATGTTGTGTTATGTAACAATAGGTGTGTTTATGCCATTATAGGACAATATCAGGGCCACTGCAAATTCCACTTTCATTAAATGATATTCTAGAATTTTTACTGGTGCTTTGGGATTGAATTCCACAACTCAGTTTTATTATTCCATGAAAACAGTGATTAAGAGGCCTTTATTTTATGTCAGGCTGGAGAAAAGGGCCAAAGACGCAAAAGCGAGCAAGGCAGGCGTTCTACGGCTATCGCAGCAAGCAAGGCAGCCATGTAATGCAGGAACTAATGGAGCCAGTAAGAAACTGAAATTAGCAAGGGAGGGGTCAAACTGAAGATCAAAATTTTCCATTTTAAAAACTATTTTAAATCTCAAGTCACAAAGGCACCAATGAGCCTTTGGGGCAACTGAAAAGCATCAGCACAGCCAAAACAAACCTCAAATTATATTTATTTTTTATATATATATATAAATAAGAGGGCTGTCAATTATTCACAGTTAACCTCTTCTATTAAGGTGGTTTTTTTTGGCAATTAATCTTTTTAACTCATTAATCATGGAAGTTACCACACAGAGCCTGTGACTGAGTCCACTGCAGGGAAAACATGAGGCAGTGACCCGATGATACAGTGTGGATGACGGATGCAATACAGCTTTGCCAATTTAATTGGGCATCAGTAATAAAAGAAACTTGAATGAGATGGATGGAGTATTTGCATTAATCAAATATGTGATTAAAACCAAGATTAACAGATTAAAATTTTTAATGATGAGATTAATTACGATTTTTTTTTAAATCACTTGACGTTACTAACATATATGTGAAGCCACTTGGGCAGACAGAACCAGCAAGACTCCAATAAACTGAAAAAGGCTGCCACTTTCAACTTTGAACCCAATGGTAATCACTGATAGATACAACTACTTGCCAAATACTGTACAAACGTAACTGGAGTTAAAGATAATGGGCAGCTTTTTAGGTTATTGTACTTTGGCATATAAGATCACCTGGCGCAGCACATAGAGGAACACTGCACGGGTCCATTAAGGGTTTGGGATCCTCCTTGGCAGAGTTTCACGTATGCACAGTGCCAAGGTGATCCAATACACCAAAGTGCAATTAACACAAAAATTTGCCCCAGCGTGTTCCTCTACAGTCAATCAAAGACCAGTGAGAAAAAAAATTCATTTCTGTTTGGACGTAGCAATATTTTCATAAACAATTTTCATTGAAATATATAAGTGGCATTCCTTCTCAGAACATCACCACAAAAATATTTTGTTGAAACTAATGGATCACTTTACATTCCTGCTGTAGCTGCTCGTGTCATTATTTGTATTGTTGCGTAGGATGTAGATGCTAGTTCAACCCAATTTATAGATATCACTTTGTCTTGCAGGGTGAGAGAGATTTAAAAAAAACTGGAGCATTTTGGCTAGGAGTGATAAAGTCTTTTAATTATTTCTTTATTACAAAGCATTTTCAACATGCATCACTCCACTAGATTGGAAGACTTGCCTGCTAAATTACAGACTAATTCCGCACAGCAGAGCAAGCAGCCATTTTGGGCCAGGGCAGACTAATGCAGCTAATGGGGTGGGAGAAGACTAAATCATATCAGGAAAGGGCCGGGGCCCACGGAGGTGCTAACAAAGTGAAATGTGCTTCCATGTCACGCAACAGCTAATGAAGTGGGGGAGAGGAAAGTTTAACAGGCAGCAATATCAGTTCATGGCCAGTGAAATTTCACACAGTAAAGTAGTACTTTGAAGCCAAAGCAGAGGCCGCAGAATAATTTGAATGCTATGTAGATGTATAAAAATAAGAAATTGTTAAAACACACACCCATATTGGGCCGCAACTATGGCCAGTGAAGCCAGCAGAGCAGGAGGAAAATGAAACAGGCAGGTGATTTTGAGAGTGACAATGTTAAAAGTAATTCCAAACTTCAAGCAGAGGCTCCAAATTAATTATAACGTTTACAAAGTATAAATATTAATGAGAAAATTTTCAGAAGTTTTTCAAGTAGAGGCTGGAGAGTGTGTTTTCCAAAGCAGATAGCTGGGAGATGCAAGAGAGGAGCATGATAGAATCATATAGCACAGAAGAAGGCCATTCGGCCCATCAAGCCCATGCTGGCTCTTTGTAAGAGCAATCCAGTTAGTCCCATTCCCCCGTTCTTTTCCCGAAGCCCTGCAAATTTTTTTCCCTTCAAGTATTTATTCAATTCCTTTTTCAAAGTCACGATTGAATCTGCTTCCACCACACTTTCAGGCAGAGCATTCTACTTGCTGCATAAAAAAGTATTTCCTCATGTATCCTCTGGTTCTTGACCCTTCCGCCAATGGGAACAGTTTCTCTTTATTTACTTTATCTAAACCGTTCATGATTTTGAACACTTTGATCAAATCTCCTCTTAGCCTTCTCTGCTCTAAGCAGAACAGGTAAGGCAACTAAAGCCAGAGCTCCCTGGATGAAAAAAAGAGATAGTGAGTAAGATGTAAGATGTAAGAGTGAGAAGGCGGCTCACCACCACCTTCAAGAGCAATTAGGGATGGGCAATAAATGCTGGCCTCGCCAGCGATGCCCACATCCCATGAACGAATATAAAAAATAGAAACGGAGAAAAGGGGTGTATGACAGATGTCAAGTTGATAACGCAAGTGAGAACCAGGCTGAATATAGAAAGTTCAGAGGGGAAGTGAAAAAGGAAATAAGAAGGGCAAAGAAAGAGCATGAGAATAGACAGGCGGCCAACAAAAAGGGAATCCAAAAGCCTTCTATAGGCATGTAAACAGTAAACACGTAGTAAAAGGAGGGGTTGGGCCGATTCGGGACCATAAAGGAGATCTACTCATGGAGGCAGAGGGCATGGCCGAGGTATTAAATGAGTACTTTGCATCTGTCTTTGCCAAGGAAGATAATGCTGCCAGAGTCTCAGTAAAGGAAGATATAGTTGAGATACTGGATGGGCTAAAAATTGAGAAAGAAGAGGTACTACAAAGGCTAGCTGATCTTAAAGTAGGTAAGTCACCCGGTCCGGATGTGATGCACCCTAGGTTGCTGAGGGAAGTAAGGGTGGAAATTGCAGAGGTACTGGCCATAATCTTCGAAACATCCGTAGATATGGGGGTGGTGTCAGAGGACTGGAGAATTGCAAATGTTACACTCTTGTTCAAAAAAGGGTGTAAGGATATACCCAGCAACTATAGGCCAGTCAGTTTAACCTCAGTGGTGGGGAAACTTTTAGAAACGATAATCCGGGACAGAATTAACAGTCACTTGGATGAGCGTGGATTGATTAGGGAAAGCTAGCACAGATTTGTTAAAAGCAAATCGTGTTCAACTAACCTGATCGTGTTTAACTAACCTGACAGAGTTTTTTGATGAGGGCAATGTAGTTGATGTAGTGTATATGGACTTTCAAAAGGCGTTTGATAAAGTGCCGAATAGGCTTATCATCAAGATTGCGGCCCATGGAATAAAGGGGGCAGTAGCAACATGGATACATAATTAGCTAAGTGGCAGGAAGCAGAGAGTAGTGGTGAACGGTTGTTTTTCGGACTGGAGGGAGGTGTACAGTGGTGTTCCCCAGGGGTCGGTGCTGGAACCACTGTTTTTCTTGATATAAATGACTTGGACTTGGGTGTACAGGGCACAATTTCCAAATTTGGACACAAAACTTGGCAGGGTAGTAAACAGTGAGGAGGATAGTGATAGACCTCAAGAGGATATAGACAGGCTGTTGGCATGGGCAGACACGTGGCAGATGAAATTTAACGCAGAAAAATGCGAAGTGATACATTTCGGTAGGAAGAACAAGGAAAGACAATACAAACTAGAGGGCACAATTCTAAAAGGGGTATAGGAACAGAGCTATCTGGGGGTATACGTGCACAAATCGTTGAAGGTGGCAGGGCAGGTTTAGAAATTGGTTAAAAAAGCATACGGGATCCTGGGCTTTATAAACAGAGGCATAGAGTACAAAAGTATGGAAGTCATGATGAACCTTTATAAATCACTGGTTCAACCACAACTGGAGTATTATGTCCAGTTCTGGGCACCGCACCTTAGGAAAGATGTGAAGGCCTTCCAGATGGTGCAGAAAAGATTTGACTGGAATAATTCCAAGAATAAGGGGCTTTAGTTAGAAGTTTACAACATGGAAACAGGCCCTTCGGCCCAACATGTCCATGTCGCCTAGTTTATACCACTAAGCTAGTCCCAATTGCCTGCACTTGGCCCATATCCCTCTATACCCATCTTACCCATGTAACTGTCCAAATGCTTTTTAAAAGACAAAATTGTACCCGCCTCTACTACTGCCTCTGGCAGCTCGTTCCAGACACTCACCATCTTTGAGTGAAAAAATTGCCCCTCTGGACCCTTTTGTATCTCTCCCCTCTCACCTTAAATCTATGCCCCCTCGTTATAGACTCCCCTACCTTTGGGAAAAGATTTTGACTATCTACCTTATCTATGCCCCTCATTATTTTATAGACTTCTATAAGATCACCCCTAAACCTCCTACTCTCCAGGGAAAAAAGTCTCAGTCTATCCAACCTCTCCCTATAAGTCAAACCATCAAGACCCGGTAGCATCCTAGTAAATCTTTTCTGCACTCTTTCTAGTTTAATAATATCCTTTCTATAATAAGGTGACCAGAACTGTACACAGTACTCCAAGTGTGGCCTTACTAATGTCTTGTACAACTTCAATAAGACATCCCAACTCCTGTATTCAATGTTCTGACCAATCAAACCAAGCATGCTGAATGCCTTCTTCACCACCCTATCCACCTGTGACTCCACTTTCAAGGAGCTATGAACCTGTACTCCTAGATCTCTTTGTTCTATAACTCTCCCCAACGCCCTACCATTAATGGAGTAGGTCCTGGCCCGATTCGATCTACCAAAATGCATCACCTCACATTTATCTAAATTAAACTCCATCTGCCATTCATCGGCCCACTGGCCCAATTTATCAAGATCCCGTTGCAATCCTAGATAACCTTCTTCACTGTCCACAATGCCACCAATCTTGGTGTCATCTGCAAACTTACTAACCATGCCTCCTAAATTCTCATCCAAATCATTAATATAAATAACAAATAACAGCGGACCCAGCACCGATCCCTGAGGCACACCGCTGGTCACAGGCCTCCAGTTTGAAAAACAACCCTCTACAACCACCCTCTATCTTCTGTCGTCAATCCAATTTTGTATCCAATTGGTTATCTCACCTTGGATCCCGTGAGTTTTAACCTTATGTAACAACCTACCATGCGGTACCTTGTCAAAGGCTTTGCTAAAGTCCATGTAGACCACGTCTACTGCACAGCCCTCATCTATCTTCTTGGTTACCCCTTCAAAAACCTCAATCAAATTCGTGAGACATGATTTTCCTCTCACAAAACCATGCTGACTGTTCCTAATCAGTCCCTGCCTCTCCAAATGCCTGTAGATCCTGTCTCTCAGAATACCCTCTAACAACTTACCCACTACAGATGTCAGGCTCACCGGTCTGTAGTTCCCAGGCTTTTCCCTGCCGCCCTTCTTAAACAAAGGCACAACATTTGCTACCCTCCAATCTGGATAAACTGGAGAAGCTGGGGTTGTTCTCCTTGGAACAGAGAAGGTTGCGAGGAGATTTGATGGAGGTATTCAAAATCATGAAGGGTCTAGACAGAGTAGATGGAGAGAAACTGTTCCTATTGGCAGAAGGATCAAGAACCAGAGGACATAGATTGAAGGTGATTGGCAAAAGAACCAAAGGTGACCTGAGGAAAAACTTTTTTTACACAGCAAGTGGTTAGGCTCTCGAACACACTGCCCGAAGGGGTGGTGGTTGTTGATTCAATCATGGCCTTCAAAAGGGAATTGGATAAATACTTGAAAGGAAAAAATTTGCAGGGCTACGGGGATAGGGCGTGGGGGCGGGACTGGATTGCTCTTGCATAATGGCCTCCTTCCATGCTGTAACCTTTCTATGATTCTATAACAACCCTAGCTTCTCTATCCACGTAATTGAAGTCCCACATCCCTGGTACAATTCTAGGACATATTTTCTGCACCCTCTCCAAGGCCTTCACATCCTTCCTAAAGTATGGTGCCCAGAATTGGGCGCAGTACTCCAGTTGTAGCCGAGCCAGTGCTTTATAAAAGTTTATCATAACTTCCTTGCTTTTGTACCCTATGCCTCTATTTATAAAGTCCAGGATCCCATATGCTTTTTTAACCGATTTCTGAACCTGCCCTACCACCTTCAAAGATTTGTGCACATGTACCCCCAGGTCTCTCTGTTCCTTTAGAATTGTACCATTTCGTTTATATTGCCTCTCCTCATTCTTCCTGCCAAAATGTATCACTGGAAGAAGTTGCTTCCAGAGTCTCAGTAATTTTTTTCCTTTCAGGTAATTATTCAGTTCCCTTTTGAAGGAAGATGAAAATGAGATATTGGATGAGCTAAAAATTGAGAGGAGATTTGATGGAGGTTTTCAAAATCATGAAGGGTCTAGACAGAGTAGATCGAGAGAAACTGTTCCCATTGGCGGAAGGGTCAAGAACCAGAGAACATAGATTTAAGGTGATTGGCAAAAGAACCAAAGGTGAAATAAGGAAAAACCTTTTTACAGGATCTGGAATGCACTGCCAGAAGGGTGTGGTTGAGGCAGATTCAATCATGGCCTTCAAAAGGGAAATGGATAAATACTTAAAAGGAAAAAATTTGCAGGGCTACGTGGATAGGGCGCGGGATTGGAACTAGCTGGATTGTTCTTGCATTGAGCCAGCATGGAATCGATGGGCCGAATGGCTTCCTTCCGTGCTGTAGCCTTTCTATGACTCTATGACTTCGCTCTTCTCTTCATTAAATTTCATATGCCATGTGTCTGCCCATTACACCAGCCTGTCTACGTCCTCTTGAAATCTATTACTATCCTCCTTACTGTTTACAATATTTCCAAGTTTTGTGTCATCTGCAAAATTTGAAATTGTGCCCTGTACACCATGTCCAAGTCATTAATATATATCAAAAAAAGTAGTGGTGCTAGTACTGACCTTTGGGAAACACTACTGTATACCTTCCTCCAGTCTGAAAAACAACCCTTCATCACTACTCTCTGTTTCCTGTCACTTAGCCTATTTCGTACCCATGCTGCCACTGCCCCTTTTATTCCATTAGCTTCAATTTTGCTGACAAGTTTATTATGTGGCTCTTTATCAAACGCGTTTTGAAAGTCCATATACACATCAACTGCATTGCCCTCATCAACCCTCTCTGTTACTTCATCAAAATACTCAATCAAATTAGTTAAACACGATTTGCCTTTAACAAATCCATGTTGGCTTTCCTTTATTAATCCACACTTGTCCAAGTGACTTATAATTTTGTCCGGGATTATCATTTCTAAAAGTTTCCCAACCACTGAGGTTAAACTGACTGGCCTGTAGTTGCTGGGTTTATCCTGACACCCTTTTTTGAACAAGGGTGTAACATTTGCAATTATCCGGTTCTCTGGCACTTGAAAGAATCTGTATTTACATAGCGCCTTTTTCAACCTCAGGACACCACAGCAATGAAGTAATTTTGAAGTGTAGTCACAGCAAGTTGTGCACAGCAAGGTCCCACAAACAGCAATGAGTTAAATGACCATTGGTGTTGTCGCTTGAGGGATATATATTGGCCAGGACAACCAGAAGAGCTCCCTGCTCTTTTTCAAAAAGTGCCATGGGATCTTTTACATCCACCTGAGAGGGCAGACATCTTAGTTTAACATCTCAACTGAAAGACGGTAGCTCTGACAGAGCAGCGCTCTCTCAGTACTGCAATCAAGTGTCAGCCTTGATTACGTGCTCGAGTCCTGGAGTGGGGCCTGAACCCATGACCTTCTGACCCAGAATCAAGCGTGCTATCACTGAACCAAGGCTGCCACCTAAATGCTAAAAAAAACACCTATTCATGGAAGAGTGATCGATATCAAGTGCCATCTCTTTTCCCCCCAACTCCTTTCAGTTGCAAACCTTGTTGATAGAACCGACCCAATGTTTTTAGTAAACCTCCTACCCACCCCAACTTAAAAGGATTTCTAGAATCTCTCACACCTAGATTTTCCAATTGGTATTATTTAATGCTAGTGGTAACCAATGGGATGCAGTCCACATAATAGTAATGCCAATTTAAAATCCAGGCTTTTTTCTCTCTTTTTCAAGCTTGCGGGAAAGTGATATGACCAATGGTCAGAAAGAACAACACAAATATGTTTCCTGTTGCAACATTTAAGGTGAGCAGATAAACTGCAACATGTCCTGATTGGATAAGTGCTATTCTGCTGTGAGAAAATACATTAAGAATGGAATCAAATCCAAATCCTGGAACAGAATGAACAGGGTTCCCACACGCAGAAGCCACCCAATGCTCCAACAAATCACTACTTTCACCTTTGCGAATTTTTAGTTAAAATGCACCTTTGAGGATTGATTTTAACTACCAGAGGGTTTCGGGAGGATGGGGGCAGAGCGAATGCAAAATGCACTTGCAGGCCGAGATTTCAGGTCCAGGTATCTTAACTCCTCATCTGCATGCTGCCAACCGAAATGGGTGGAAAATGGTAACTGGCCATAGGTTGTCAAGCCTTCAGAATTATCCTGGAGTCTTCGGGAATTGAAGATGAATCTCACTGCTGTGAGCAACCTTGGAGAAAAATCATAGGGACATTAAAAAAATTGTGGGTTTTTTTCCCCTTTTTTTGAACACATTCATTTATTAGTTATAAAAATATTGGAGATGGGAAAAAAGGCGGGGTTCGGTGGTTGGAGGTAGGAGGTCATGCGATGAATCCTCCAGAAATATGTCCTACCACAGTTGGCAACCCTAGCTGGCCGCCAGGCAGAAGCGTAAGTTCAGGTGGCTGGAGGCTGATGGCCGGCATCAAAGGAAGACTCGCCAGCAAGCAGGTAAGTCATGGGGAGGGGTTTTCGGAACGGTCTCGCGGGAGAGAAGGGGGGAGTCTGGGGCAGGAGAGGCAGGGACTTTCCTTGTGGGGCCCAGAGGAACACATTGGCAGCTCCCCCATTCAGGCCCTAGTTAAAATCCAATCGGGCTTCAACTGACACAATGGGACCCCAATTTGCACAAATTTGTGAGGCTCTTGCCTGCTTCTGGTGGGTGTCTCAGCCACTGAACTGATATGGGCAGTTAAAATGGTGGTCAGCGGGAACAGAGTGGCAAGGCTGAATGCTCCATTTTAAAAGTCCCCAGACCCTTCCCGCTGGGCAGTATGGGTTGAAAACCCCTATCGTAATTCAGTGTCAGTGTAGCCCATTGGCCGTTTTTATCAAAACCACTTCAGAAAAATGATCCAAAATCAAACTCTTCTCATAGGAAAAGTGCCAAGATCATAGAATTGATCGTTTTCTTTCCTAATTTATACCGAATTCATTCAGTGTGGTTGACATTAATGAGCCATCGGGGAATTGTACTAATCAATACCCCTTTCATCATTTGGGCATCATTCATTCGGGGTGAATTCACTGTAACTTATACCTAATCACGACTTAAGGGTCCTTGCAGGAGACTACTGACTTCAGTAAAAGTGGACAATGTTGCCATTCAAAGATTGTTCCAAGGTGGAACTGAAAATGTTCCATGCATTTCCATGGGATTTAAAAAAGATACATTTTTATAGGCTATGGATTTATAGGTTACGTGCAAAAATGTGAACTTCTTGGAGACTGCTTAAGACTGGAAGAGAGGACTTGCTCCAAGTTTCTTTTAAATTAAGAAAGGAACGGTGTGTGGACTTCATGACGTTCTTTGAACTGGTTGGCCGAATCACAGGGAGAGCTTGCGCACTGCTCCTCAGAAGAGAGATGGGAACTTGAGCAACTGCTTTACATTTTGAGCTGTTAAATTATAGAGCAGTCTTTCAGCAAACATAAATTTGGTTGAAGCAGGAAAGGAAGATTTGACAGGGAGTAGACAGACACAAGCTTAGATCCAGGGTAAGAAGATTATGACGGTGATCAAAATGGTTCCTGAACAGATATCTAAATAATACTGAGAACTGTATGTATTTGATCCTTAATCTATATGAATATTGCACATCCAATTGTATGGCAAAGTTTTATTGTTTGACGAAAAATTACAATTTAGAAGGAAAAAAGACTATGGGCCCGATATTAGGAGGGCGGCCGGTTGGCAGCGGTGGGTAATGCGCCCAGTGAAATCAGGGTGCTCCGCACAAGATTGCAGCTTGATTGAAGGTACTTACCTTTACTTCCGGGTTTCGCGCTGGAAAGCTGCGCAGCGGGCGGACTGCACATGCACAGCATAAGCTGTCAGCTGGAGGAGCCCTATTTAAAGGGGCAGTCCTCCACTAACTGATGCTGCAGAAAATAGGCAAAATTACAGCATGGAGCAGCCCAGGGGGAAGGCTGCTCCCAGGTTTAATGATGCCTCACTCCAGGTCTTATTGGATGGGGTGAGGAGGAGGGGGAGGACAGAGATCTTCTCCCCGGCAGGCGAGAGGAAGTGGCCTGCCTCTGCCACCAAGAAGGTCTGGCTCAAGGTGGCAGAGGAGATCACCAGTACCACCAACATATCGCGCACCTGCATATAGTGCAGGAGGCGCTTCAATGACCTAAGTAGGTCAGCCGAAGTGAGTACACTTACTCATTCCCCTACACTCCGTCTGCCACATCACCGCCCCCACCCCACATCTCCTTCTGCACTGCCAACACTACTCTATCACATCACTCCTCACACCCATTCAAAGCTCATCCTCATCTTACCTGCACCTACTCACCTCGCCAGTACTCATCCCGCCACTACCACTCAACCCAATCCTCATACAATCTCATGGCTCTATCTTATACTCACCCTCTCATGCATCTCTTTCACGGTCAGCCTCACTCAACCTGTGCTGCAGCCACAGGGCATGCATCACATATGTGCAGTAGGAAGCGTAAGGCAAACGTGTCGTGAGCATGAAGGGGATGCACAAGGGTGTTTGAGGGTTTGTCATGGTTGTTACTTATATTTAATTTCTGACCAACTCACATTACATATTATATTGGCACCACTACTGCCACGTCTTTGCGAATCTTGTCTGGTTTGTGCAATAATGCCCTTTCCTGAGGATCACAATGAAGACCCACAACTGATGACACCCATTGTGTCACTGCAGAGTGGGTGTAGGTGTATTTGCAGGGCTCTTTTGTGCAGACAACTGAGAGACGTCGGCGATGTCCCCGTTGGCACCCTGGAAGGAAGCGGAGGAGAAGTTGTTGAGGGCAGTGGTGACTTTGACAGCGACAGGTAAGAAGATGGTGCTCGGGCCAGCCAGGCATGAAGGAGGCTGCAGATGTCCACGACTACATGTGGAGTGACTCTGAGCCTCCGTGTGCACTGCTTCTTGGAGAGGTCCAGGAAGCTGAGCCTTGGTCTGTAGACCCTGTGGCGAGGGTAGTCCCCTCTGCGACGCATCGCTCTCTGCCGTTGCCCTCCCTCCTGCTGTGCAGGTGGATGTGTCACAGCACTGTGTTGTGGAGCTCCATGTGTCAGAGGTGGACGGCGTGGCCGGCGAGGCTGGTGATGCTGTTCGCCCTCCGAGGAGGTCATGACTGCAGCTACGGCGGCCCCCATCCAGAAGATGTACATCTGAGGGGGTCCGCAAGGTAGGTAAATGTGTCTGGACACCGGGGTAAGTGTGCAAGTTGGTGAATTTTATTGTTAGGAGGAGGGTGGTGGAGGCCAAACTTTGTCCAAAGTGACAGAGTGGCCTCCTGCAATGAGTGAGGGTCTCCCCCCCCCCCCACCCCCAACCTGTCAAATGGACCTTTGCAGCTGCCACAGGCTGATGGCTGCAACACGTCCATTTCAACTGGGATTGTTTCCCCCAGCACGGGAAACAGTCCCAGTTGACTTGAAAATCCCACCCCTCCTAAAACAACCTGAAGTACCTGGTTAATTACTTTAAGTGGCACCCCGCCGGCTTTAATTGCCGGTGGGAGTCCCACATGCGGGGGCTGCGCGCGCATGTCAGCGCATCACTGGGGAACCCGGAAGTGGGCGAGTTGGAGCCGGGCTCCAAACCCGCTCCGGGAATCTCCGAATTTCGGAGCCCCCCCGCCAAGAACGCACCCACTCGGAGGTGCGAAAATCGAGCCCCATGTGTCTGAATATCTAATCTAGTAAATGAGGTTATTGCCCTCTGAGTAACTTGATACCAAGAGACACATTCACACAATTAGCATCCAACAATAAGGCAGACTGGCACAAATGAAACCAAGACAAACTCTTCAGGAGGTACAAAACCTCAAGATCTCAAATTATCACTGAAAGAGGCTAGAATAAGTTTGCCTTCGACTCCACAGGATGAGACTGGAAAACATATTTCAAAACAATGAGCCTGAGCTTCACTGTTCCTTGCTCCCTAAAGCAGCCAGGATTAACCTAATCCTTACTCTTCAAAAGGCCCAGGACAAGTCCCAAAACAATTAGGCACATCTTTAGAACCCCAACCCCATAAAAAGATTAAGCATGACCATTGTTCACACCCAAAAGGGAGCAGGGTGCGGGTGACCATCACTGATTTATTCCACAAAATAGTTAGGATCCAAAAGCACCAGAACCAATTTAGCCTTCACTGGTTGCAAAAGTGGCCAGGACAAGATGTTGTAATTTAAGAATCACTCAGTATGAAAAAGGAAAAGGTTTTCTCTTTGTCACTACTCACTCTCAGAAAAGGCTCGGAAAATTTTGGGCATCATTCCTCAAAGGAATGATCTCCTGGGAGATGCAAAAAACCTGATAAAAACCCAGGCCAATTTGGGGGGAAAAGGACCCTGGGCAAAAATGTCAAAGAGGCCAGCACAAAAAAACAGGAAACTGGTGTTCCTCTGGGAGTCCAATATTTTACAGCACAAGCTGCTGAGTAATACTTTCCTCAATACTTCTTTTAAAAAAATCATTGGATACAAGCCAATTTGTATATAAAATTAGGATATTTACAACAAATAAAATGTTAACAAGTTGTCAAATCTCTTTCCGAGTATATGTTTTGTACTCACATACACAATTGAAACCCTTTTTTAACTGTGTTGCCTTCTTGGAATCACTAATTATTTTGCATCTAAAAGTAAAACTTTTGTCATTGTGGTTCCAAATCAACTCCCAGTCCTGTTTCTCAGCCAACTCAAGCACGCAGCAATCAATTGCTGGCTGAGTTTGAAGATATGAAATTGGCTTGAAACCGACGAGGAGACTGCTGTTCAGCAGCTTTATTACTCCCATTTTTGTGACAATACTTCCAAAACCCATCACACCTTGATACAATATTATTGGACAACAATCCACTTAAATCCACCTGAAGGAAGAATGTTATTCCTAGTTATTGATTTCACATTAACTCTCCCTGAATCTAAGCACAGTGAAACCTCACCTCCCATTTGCAGTTCAAATCATATGTTTCGAGCTGAAGTGAAGTCAACAGAGATTTGCCCATGCTAGGTTTAACCAAGAAGAATTCAAAGCAAGTAAGCAAACGCTGTGATTTAAAACAATGTTGACAGGTTGCCATGACATCTCTGACAGGTTTCATCGTATCAGCCTTGTAGAATAACAATTTTCCCCTTCACCAGACAAATTGCAACTACACCTCTGGCTTAATTTAAAAAGATAAACAGCTGCCTGGCTCTATAAATGTGAGTGAAATTAATCCGTGTGCATATCTGCGTTTCAATTGATCTTCCACAGTGGTATGAGCATGAAAGGCCTGTAGAACTCGCAGTACAGGGCACGCCAAACAACAGAAAAAAGCTTGTATAGAGAATACTATGTAAAAGAAGAAAAAGCATGTTGGCTACCCCAAGTAAAAGGACAGTCATCACAATGGAATAATGAATTACAAACGTACAATGATGGACAGGCAAAAACCCTTTGGTCCATCCAGCCTGTCCCACACAATTCACAATATATACACTCCCCACCCCATCCAAAACCATGTGATCTCCTGGGAGATGCATAAAACCCAGATTAAAAACTTAGGCCAATTGCCGGGGGGGGGGGGGGGGGGAAATCAGGGAAATTATTCTCCGACCCCTTTGACGATTGTAGCTTGTCCAGGAGATCACTCTGGCCCTGATAATTCTATGTAATACCTACCTTTTGTAAGGGGTGATCTCCACTCCAGCAAGAAATAGGTCCATCTCTAGCTTGAAGTAATTCAGTGAAACAGCATCCACCACATTAGCCGGCAGCCTGTTCCAGAGGTCCACTATTCTCTGGGAAAAGAACTACCTCCTGACATCTAACCTAGATCTGGCCTTATACAACTTAAAATTGTGATCCCAGGTCCACTCTAACCTATTTAATTGGAACAAACTGTCAACTCGAACACAATCTATTCCCTACATCATCTTATAAACCTCAATCAGATCATCGCTATGTCTACACGTCCCTAAAGAGTCCCAGCTCTTTTAGCCTATCTTGATATGATGCTTTAAATTGGAAATTAGTCTAGTGGCCCTCCTCTGCACCCTTTCCAAGGCCTCAATATCACCCACCAGGTGAGACGACCAAAACTGGACACATATTCCAAATGAAGCCTGACCAAGGTCTTGTTCAAGGACAAAATAGTATGCTTTGTCTTTTAGTCAATAGTTCTATAAATGCACCCCAACACCCTATTCGCTCTAGCTATTGCTTCACAGTGTTGCTCATGAACCTTTAGAAATCTATGCACTAGAACACCGAGATCTCTTTCTTTCTCCACCTGGTTTAATGCTTTTCCCTGTAGGGTGTATGTATGTTGAGCATTTGCCCTGCCCACATGCATAACACTGCACTTTTCCAAATTAAACATCATTTGCCAGTCACAAGCCCAATTCCCCAACATATCAAGATCTGCCTGAAGCAGACGAGTATCGTGTATAGTCCTATCACTTGCATAGATCTTGGTATCATATGCAAATTTGCAGATCGTGTCCCCAACACCTACATATAGATCATTAATAATAATAGTAAACAGCAATGGTCCCAACACTGATCCCTGCGGGACGCCACTGGTGACCGGTCTCCAACCAGATCCAAATCCATCTATAACTACTTTCTGCCTACGGCCTTCTGGTCAGTTCTCAATCCAGCTCAATATATTGCCACTAATACCACAGGCTTCAATCTTGCAGAGAAGCCTCTTGTGCGGTACCTTGTCAAAAGCTTTTTGAAAGTCTAAGTAGACAATGTCTACTGGGCTTCCCTCATCCACCATCTTGGTGACTTCAAAAAAAAATCAAATTTCTAAGAAATGACCTTTTTTTGAAGTCGTGTTGGGTGTCATAATATGTCCTTCTACACCCAAGTAATCGTATATTACATCCCTAATGATTCCCTCAAGCATCTTTCCTATTACTGATGTGAAACTAATGGGCCTTCAGTTACCCGGGACCATCTTGTCTCCTTTTTTAAAGATGGGGACTACATTAGCCTCTTTCCAGTCTACAGGAACTGTCCTAGAGTGCAGTGCTATTAAAAAAATGGGCAAGGGGCTCACACTGCACATGTCCCATCTCCCTGAGGACCCTCGGGTGGATATCATCCGGCCCTGCTCCTCTATCTATTTTCAGGTTCTTAATTCTATCGAAAACAATATGTTCATCTATGTTACAATTTAATTGTGTTAATATAAGTAATATTAACAGTCGAGCACCATCTTCATGCATGAAGACTGATGCAAACTACTCATTTAATATTTCAGCCATACCCAGTGAGTCCTTCGTAACCCGTCCTTGACCGTTCTTCAGTGGCCCAATAAAGTCTTCAACAGTTCTCTGACTCTTCACATGACTGAAAAAGTTTTACCCATTACTTCCACAATTGTCTGCAATCCTCTTCGCCGTTATCCTTTTAGCTGATCTTAAAGCAGCCTTTGTTTTCTTTAGCTGTTCTTTGTACTTAACTCTGTTTAGTTGAGTATTATATGCCTTTAGATTGTAGAAACATTTCTGTTTACGTCTTATTTGACTTTGTACATAACCAGTCAGCGACAATGGCTTTTTTGTACCACACCTCCCTTCTTTTGACTTTGGGCACATATTTGTCTTCCACATTTCTTTTTTAATCTTGTTCTGAAAAACTTTCCATTTGTATTCTACATCAATCTCATCACCACCCAGCAGGGTTAGCCAATTAACCAGTTCCAAATCATCTGCCATTTTAACGAAATTTGCCCTTCTGAAATCTGGTACAAGTTGTAGATTTTCAATACTTTTGGTTCTACTATTCAATTATAGGACACAGCCCATATACAGACACATGGAACAATGGATAACACGGGGTAAAGCAGAAAACAGAATGGAGTATACTGGACAACAAGAAAAAGCCTACAGTAACAAACAAGAATGCACATAGGACATAGTGTGTAACAGAAAAGAACATGTTTAGGGTATGGTTGGTAACTGGAGAGCACAGACAGGGTTCACACAAGAACACATTTGTACTTAACAAGAACCCTGTACAATAGAAAGGGGAACATATACATAGCAATTTAACATTCTATAAACATTTTTGTGCAGTAGAAATCTGATGGAAGACTTGAGTGCTAAGTAACAGACCGAGAAAGAATGAATTGGTAACACAGGCAGTAAGATGATACAGAGGAGGAAGATTAATAGATTAATGTTTCCACAGGTTCATTCTTAGGTAAAACAGCAATCAATCAGAACATTTTTTGGAATTATTCAGGTGACAAGTCAATGTTTTAGGGAAAAGCAGATGGACAGAGGAGCAACGTCACAATAAATCCTCTATTTCCTGCAGTTGACAGGGATTAAAACATAGGTGGTCCATAACATATTTTAATGCCAACAGCATTGACCAGCTGGATTCCACTAACAATAACAGGATGTGCCTCTTAGTTAACCCATGTTAAAACTGAGGATGGAGTTTTACTGTAAGATAGTGCCTTTCTTGAAAGTATTAGGAATTTCAACATCCATATTAATGTATGCAGCTCTGATTTAGCAACATGAACCCCACAATGCACAAGACATTGGCCTGAAGTCTATTCTTTCCAATAGCTCATTCACACATCGCATAGTAGTCAGTGCTAAAGAACAAATAGGTATGGATTTCTAATATGGTTTTTACAATCACTATGCCAGGATTCCATCTTCCAAGACAATGAGTGATACTGGTGGAGATCTGAAAAGAGATCACCCACCCAGCTCTCTCAGCTATGTGTGGTATGTAGCCTGAAGAGACCAGAAAAGGGCAAGGTGGGAACTAAGTTGAAATAAGAATTTGCATTCCTCACAAAAATATCCAATCTGAGCCTCTAGCATATCAAAATACTCCCCACTCCTCAGAAATTCCATTAGAAGTTATCTAAAATAGAAGATACTTATTCCAACTCTATTTTTTTCACATTTTCAGGGAGGAACCCATAATGAGGCCTAATAGATTTTTCTTTAGTCTTCGTAAAGCCCTGAAAGTGGAACTCTACACAACTAATTCATTCAAAATTACTCAATATTTATGATTACTTTCTCAGCAAGAAATTGCTCAGGCCACATTGTGTAATTATCAAAGTGAGAGATGCCAGTGTTGGGAAATGAAATACTCTGAGTCAATCAGCATCAGGCTCTTCTAGGACTGATCTGGCATGGGTTATTCCCCAACATGCCTTAACCTCAACTGCACCATTGCAAATGTTACCACATCCCACACCGTGTATCCATTCATGCGGCTTCTC
Organism: Heptranchias perlo; assembly: GCF_035084215.1. Taxonomy (NCBI): domain Eukaryota; kingdom Metazoa; phylum Chordata; class Chondrichthyes; order Hexanchiformes; family Hexanchidae; genus Heptranchias; species Heptranchias perlo. Next base: position 23,336,111 of record NC_090338.1, read on the forward strand.
GGAGTGACACTATAAATTTTGTGCCAACTTGTGCTGAATTCTGGGAGTTTTGAACTACTGACCTACTTCCTTTTGCAATTATGCTGAGACTACGCAAAGCTTACACCAGAAACAAGAGATTTTCATTGCATCAGGCTAGATTAGATTCAAACCCAAATTCTGCAACTGAAAGGGCAGTGCACTAACCTATTATGCCACCTAACCAGGTCCTTCCATTTAAGCATTACGATCATGTTTTGAGATTTTTCGATTATTTTGTCACAGAAAGGATTGGAAAGAAGTTACTTTTAAATGTTGGGGTTTAAAGCAAAGGGTATTGACATACTTTTTTTTTTAAAGGCCTTGAGACGAAAGGTGGTTTAAATGCTAATAAGCAGAGCTTTGAACAGTAATCAGTAAATACCTCACACCAATTGTGATGATCCCGAGCACTCAGCAGGCGTGATTTGGCAGACCTTCCCTTCTGGCTGCGAATGCAGATTGATAAAAATGAAGACAGAGACGGGCAAGTCAGTCGGGTTTTTAAACCAAAGTTCCAAGGGCAAGTTTTGGGCAGACTCAGAAGGAGAATGCAGGAGGAGAGTTAGGAAGTATTTTGTTTAAGTCAAGCAACATAATCTATTGATGTTGGGAAGTATGGCATGTTCATTATTTTTTGCATTATTACACAAAGACAAATTGTACTGATTGAATTAAGTGAGTCCAATCATAACTGTTGCTCTGTATGTTCCATTTGCTGTGAAATAAAGCAGGATAACAATTCATATCTGGCTTCAGGTGCTGTCTTGCTCTGTCTTCAAACAGATTGGAGGGGTATCCTGGGGCACGTGCAAAAGACATGAATATCTGGGTCATATACGGTAATACCATTGTTACATCCTTGGGTTACGCTATCGGATAGTTAAATATTGGGTAGCACGGGCACACCCCTAATTGTAAGACACTCAGACCACTCATGGGAGTGACTAGTACCACTGTACCCAATAGAATTTCTAAGGCAAGAACCTAAACTTGTAACAATGACATGAAAGGAAACCTCTGTGTATATTCTGAAAATTCAGTTAAAAAAATCCTCTATCTTAAAGGGAATCTCCTACTGTCTTACATTTCCAATTTAATTGCGGTATTAGCAATGCTCTGTTAGATTATTCCATTTTACTGAACCTGCCTTTTAGACTGGTCATCTTCTTAGAAATGCAGTAATACCATGTGACAGGTGTACAATGCAAGGGCACATAGGAGGTTAAAGGTAGGTGAAGCGAACTGTATGCAACGGGTAATTGCTCTGTAAACCTATATAAAAAAAAATCTATATTTGAGATATGAAAACGAAATCCAAGTCATTTCCATCTTACAAATTGCAGTGAATTTCAATCTTTTTTAGCTATTGCTGAACACTGACATCTTCCCCTTACAGTCCTTTTCATCCAGGATTCTCCCCTTAATAATAGAAATAATTTCAGCTAATGCAAATTTTAAAACTTAGAAATCTATGATTAGACTTTGGCGTGATTGCTACTCTCCTCTCCCACTCTTGCTACTGTCTGATCCACAAATGTTGATAACTGAAATAGGGTTGTACACATTAAGATTAGTTAGTTGAAAGCAAAAGGAAAGAAAATAGGAACATTTGCTCCTATAGTATGTACAAGTTCTTGTTTTTTTCCCCTCACAGATCACCATTAATTCTCTATCAATCTGTTAATCACTGTGTTTGATAACAGTCATTCTTATACTGATTTGAAGAAATCAAACACCTTCAGGACAGTAGGAGGGTAATTTTAACCCCAAAGAATGAATGGGTTGGGGGCAGGTGGGAGATAAAAGCAGCAGCTTTTTGAAGTGCAACCACAACCTGGCTCCAACTTCTAAGTTTAACCCAGACGCGTTTGGATGCATGCGCAGGAACCAGGAAGTCCCGTCCCCATTTAATGACGGCGGGCGAATTGTTAAAGGGGCAATTTAGCTCATTGAAATAGTTGAGGTACTTAATTTTTTGTTGATTCTAGGTATGAAACAAATTTTACTTTACCTTTTTTTTAAATTAAATCATGGGATGTGGGCATTGCTGTCAAGGCCAGCATTTATTGCCCATCCCTAATTGCCATAGAGAAGGTGGTGGTGAGACGCTTTCTTGAACTGCTGCAGTCCTTGTGGTGAAGGTACTCCCACAGTGCTGTTAGGTAGGGAGTTCCAGGATTTTGACCCAGCGACGATGAAGGAATGCCAATATATTTCCATGATGTGGAGATGCCGGTGATGGACTGGGGTTGACAATTGTAAACAATTTTACAACACCAAGTTATAGTCCAGCAATTTTATTTTAAATTCACAAGCTTTCGGAGGCTTCCCCCTTCCTCAGGTCTACCTGAGGAAGGGGGAAGCCTCCGAAAGCTTGTGAATTTAAAATAAAATTGCTGGACTATAACTTGGTGTTGTAAAATTGTTTACAATATATTTCCAAGTCAGGGTGGTGAGTGAATTGGAGGGGAACGTGCAGGTGGTAGTGTTCCCAAGCACCTGCTGCCCTTGTCCTTCTAGGTCATAGAGATTGCGGGTTTGGGAGGTGCTGTTGAAGAAGCCTTGGCAAGTTGCTGCAGTGCAACTTGTAGGTGGTACACACTGCAGCCACGGTGCGCCAGTGGTGAAGGGAGTGAATGTTTAGGGTGGTGGGTGGGGTGCCAATCAAGTGGGCTGCTTCGTCCTGGACGGTGTCCAGCTTCTCGAGTGTTGTTGGAGCTGCATTCATCCAGGTAAGTGGAGAGTATTCCATCACACTCCTGACTTGTGCCTTGTAGATGGTGGAAAGGCTTTGGGGAGTCAGGAGCTGAATCACTTGCCGCAGAAAACGCAGCCTCTGACCTGCTCTTGTAGCCACTGTATTTATGTCTGACACGAATGTTACTTGTCACTTATCAGCCCAAACCTGGATGTTGTCCAGATCTTGCTGCATGCGGGCACGGACTGCTTCATTATCTGAGGAATTGCAAATGGAACTGAACACTGCAATCATCAGCAAACATCCCCACTTCTGATCTTATGATGGAGAGAAGGTCATTGATGAAGCAGCTGAAGATGGTTGGGCCTAGGACCCTGCCCTGAAGAACTCATGCAGTGATGTCCTGGGGCTGAGATGATTGGCCTCCAACAACCACTACCATCTTCCTTTGAGCTAGGTGTGACTCCAGCCACTGGAGAGTTTTCCCCCAATTCCCATTGACTTCAATTTTACTAGGGCTCCTTGAAGCCACACTCAGTCAAATGCTGCCTTGATGTCAAGGGCAGTCACTCTCACCTCTGGAATTCAGCTCTTTTGTCCATGTTTGGACCAAGGCTGTAATGACTGGTACTGGGGGAACCCAAACTGAGCATCGGTGAGCAGGTTATTGGTGAGTAAGTGCTTCTTGATAATACTGTCAAGGGCACCTTCCATCACTTTGCTGATGATTGAGAGTAGACTGATGGGGCGGTAATTGGCCGGATTGGATTTGTCCTGCATTTTGCGGACTGGACATACTTGGCAATTTTCCATTTTGTCGGGTAGATGCCAGTGTTGTAGCAAGAATTATTCTTAGTTCACCTTATGTTTTGTATGATATGCCCAGTGATACTGAATATTATAAAGAGGAATATTGGAGAAATGTTTGAATATGCATAGAATATTATATCATTCGTATTACTCTGGAAAAAGAGAAAAATTGTAAAAAAAACCTTACCTCCCATGATCGGCTGACCCCCCTCTGCCAGTGATCGGGAGACCACCCTGATGGCTGAGAAACCCCCCCGCCCCCGCTGTCCTCCACAGCATCCAACCGCAAGCGCCCCCCATTTCCGATGTTGTCCACGGCCCACGATCTTATCCCTTTCTCCCTCCTCTCCGATTCCCGGCTGCTTTCCCACCCGAGAGGCAGCCAGCCTGCTGGCTGCCGTGTGGGAACCCAGAAGCAAAAATAATTGCCTTCAATTGAATCACGACTGCAGATTCCGATGCACTCATCTCATATCCGGGTTACTTGTGTGAATATCTACCCACCCGCTGAGTTTCCTGGGGTCCAGGTCAAAATCACACCCTCGGGGTAGGGAGTTTAAATGATTAATGGGGCAGGAGTCTGGGACGAGCCTGGGGCCAAGTTGGAAAAATCAATGTGCTTGGATTGAGCTGTCTGATACTAGTTATTATGCGGCATCTACTTCCTGTGAGTTTCTGTCACAGATCATTTAAAATCATTTTAATTAGCACCAAAGGAAGACACCAGTGAACTTCCATCTAAGTTAATGCTTTCTCAGTCATTGGATTCTCTCAATCTGCGTTAATGGTGATTAAAAAGGGCCTTCTGATGTTAAGTGCTCAGATGTCAGACTATCTATTTCACCGAAGCTCTTTCTCAGTGAAAAATTGCCATTTTCAGCTTCATGTTATCTTACCTTAAGCCATTGTTGCATTTATCCAATCTGTCCTATTCTGCACTCCCAGCAACCACCTTGCCCTGCAGACTCCACCAACCTCCTTCCCAACCCACTCACCTCTTTCAGTGCAACCATTCCACTGGCAGATCTACAATCACCGCACCCTCCATTTGACCCTCAAAAATGCTCACCCACTAGTGGACAAGGCCTATGCCATTCATAACCTCATTGTGAATGATTCCATTGACATCCTGGCACACTGCATTGTGGTATTGCCTTCTTTACTTCTGGCACAGTATATATAGGATTAAATAAACAGGTGTACTCACAGGAAATGGCCCAGCTTCTTTTCATGCACAAAGCTCCAGAATGTAAATATTATACCTGGTCAGGTATCTGAGGGAGTAGGGAAACCATTCAATTGAAATACAAGCATTTTGTAGGTTTTTTTGCATATCTGTTTGATAGGCAGCTGTTTATCTTTTGTCCCAATCATATATATCTTTCCATAGTCGAGGAAGATCATGTGAGGTTGCGTGATATAAACGGCAAGCTGAAATACAGTAGGTTTTCTGGTCTATACCTGCCTAATGTCTGAATGATTGTAAAGACACAATCTTGGCTGTTCTCAAATGGTGTATCAATTAGGAGGTTATCTGCTGAAGCACAGAGCGGGCTTTGCAAAAGCGAAAAAAATACCAAAACAGACTAAGAAGTAATTATCTATAAATAAATATAGACTAAAATATGGCACAGCAGGTTGTGTGTGGACATCGAGAATGTCCCAAGCGAACATATCCGCAGTAAATGTCTCCGCCTCGAATCTCTCCAGCTTAAAGTCATTGAGCTGGAGTACGATTTGGAGACACTCCGACACATAAGGGAGGGGGGAAGAGTATCTGGACAGTTTGCTCCAGACCTCAGTCATACCTCCTAGAGAGGTACAGGATCAGAACAGGAATGGTGTAACCGGTAGTATACAGAGTAAGGGGAACCCAGGTGCGATAAGGAACAAGGATACACAGAAACTGATCCTATCCAACAGGTACAATGTACTTGCTACCTGTGAGGATAAGGATAAAGACTGTCGGAAGGACAGCCAGAATGCTGATTGTAGCACCCTGGAGCAGAAGGCTGTCCAAAGATGGGAGAAGGAGGAGAAGCATATTGTGGTAGTTGTAGGAGATTCAATAATTAGGGGGACAGATTGCATCCTTTGCAAGCAGGATTGAGAGTCCCACATGGTATGTTGCCTACTAGGTGTCAGAGTGAGGAACATCTCGAACCAGCTTGAAAGGATACTGGAGAAGGAGAGGGAGGATCCAGTCATTGTGGTCCATGTTGGGACCAACACCATAGGAAAGAGTAGGCAAAAGGTCCTGTTTAGAGAGCATCAGTAGCTAGGAGCTAAATTAAAAAACATGACCTCAAGGGTTATAATCTCTAGATTATTACCTGAGCCATGTGCAAATTGATATCGGGATAAGCAGATTCGGGAGGTGAACACATGGCTGAGGGAGTGGTGTGGGAAAGAGAGGTTCCATTTCACGAGACACTGGCAACAGTACTGGGACAGGAAGGAACTGTACTGTTGGGACTGTTAGCGGAAAGGATAAATAGGGCGGTCACAAGGACTTTAAACTGGGGGGGAGGGCTCAGGTAGTAAAGTTGTATAAATAAAAATTCTAAAACAAACGAAAAGGAAGAGAGTAGAGTGATGGTCAGAAATTATGCTTTGAGCACTACAGGTAAAAGGAAAACTAAAGGATGTAATTAAATTAGAAGAGAGAATTAAGAAATGTGAGAGAAAAACATTAGAGCAGAAGGACAGGTTAGGGTGTGTGGCCCGAATAAGCGTTCTTTTTACAAACGCACGGAGCATAAGGAACAAACTGAATGAATTGGGGCTCAAAATCAACTTAGAGGGTACGACATGGCAGCCATAACTGAGACATGGCTGCAAGACGGTCAGGACTGAGAGCTGAAAATACCAGGTTATAGGAAGGATAGGGAAACTGGTAGTGGGGAGTCGTCTTAGTGATTAAGGATGAAATTATTTCAATGATCAGAGAGGATATAATGAGAGGTAAGCAGGCAGTAGAAACTTTATGGGTAGAATTAAGAAATAGAAAAGGATTTAAGACTGTAGTGGGAGTTCTGTATAGGCCCCCTAGTACAGCTGTGAAGTGGCAGAATGTATAAATGCAGAGTGGTTATAATGGCCGATTTTAACTTTCATATTGATTGGAATAAGCAGATGAGTTCATGTCAGAAAGGTAACGGATTTCTTGTGAGTTCAGGAGTGTTTTCTGCAACAATATGTCCTAGAATCAACAAGGGAGCAGACCATATTAGATTTAATAATGAGTAATGAGCCAGATTTAGTTAACAGCCTAACAGTGTGTGAACATTTATCTAATAGCGATCATAATATAATCGAGTTCAATGTTGTGTTTGAAAGGGAGAAACCCGTATCAACTACTAAGATTCTAAATTTAGGTAAGGCCGACTTCAACGGAATGAGACAAAGACTGTCCAAAGTAAACTGGGCAAATCTATTAATGGGTAAAATGACAGAAAATCAGTGGGAGGTGTTCAAAAAAGAATTTAATGTGATACAGAACCAGTTTATACCCCTCAGTTCTACTTGCCAAAAAAAGCCATGGGTGACAGAGGTAAGGGACAACATAAAACTAAAAGAACAAGCATACAAAATGCAAGAAATAGCATAGATCCTGACGACCAGGAGTGATACAAAGAACAGCAAAGGGTGTCAAAACAGATAGTGAGAGTTACAAAAGGGGAGTATGAAAAGAAACTTGCAAGGGATATCAAAAGCAACACAAAACATTTTTACAATTATATTAGGAAAAACAGGGTGGTCAAGAGCAATGTGGGCCCCTTAAAAACTGATAATAGTGATACTGTAAATGAAAATAAGGAAATGGCGGACATGTTAAATAATTACTTTGCGTCAGTATTTACAGTTGAGGAAGAAATAGACTAACTATAATCTTCCAAAGTTCTCTCAATTCAGGAACCATTCCTTTAGATTGGAAAATTGTACATCTCACTCCTTTATTTAAGAAAGGTGAGAGAGGGAAACCAGGGAATTATAGATCAGTTGGCTTAACATTTGTTGTCAGGAAATTACTAGAGTCTATAATTAAGGATAGAGTGACTGAACATCTTGAAAATTTTCAGCTGATCAGAGAGAGCCAGTGTGGATTTGTAAAGGGTAAGCCATGCCTGGCGAACCTGATTGAATTTTTTGAAGAAGTGACTGAAATAGTGGACGGGGGAATGTCTATGGATGTTGTATATATGGACTTCCAGAAGGCATGCGATAAAGTCTCTCGTAAGAGACTGTTGGCTAAAGTTGAAGCTCATGAAATTGAGGGCAAATTATTGACCTGTTTTGGAAATTGGCTAAGCGGCAGGAGACAGTAGGGTTAATGGGCAGGTACTCAAATTGACAGGATGTGACTAATGGTGTCCCACAGGGATCTGTGTTGAGGCCTCAACTATTCACTGTATTTATTAACGACTTAGATGACGGGATAGAGGGCCACATATCCAAGTTTGCCGATGACGCAAAGATAGGCAGCATTGTCAGCAGGGTAGATGGAAGCATAAAATTACAGAGAGATATTAATAGATTAAGTGAATGGGCAAAACTGTGGATTTCACAGTAGGCAAGTGTGAGGTCATCCACTTTGGATCTAAAAAGGATAGATCAGTTTGTACTACTTTCTAAATGGTGAAAAGCTCAAAACAGTGGAGGTCCAAAGAGACTTAAGGGTCCATGTACACAGATCATTAAAATGTCACAGCCAGGTACAGAAAATAATCAAAAAGGCTAATGGAATGCTGGCCTTTATATCTAGAGGATTAGAATACAAGAGGGTAAACGTTATGCTACAGCTATACAAAGACCTGGTTAGACCACACCTGGTGTAGTGTGTTCAGTTCTGGGCCTTAAGGAAGGATATATTGGCCTTGGAGGGAGTACAGCGTAGATTTACTGGAATGATACCTGGACACCAAGGGTTAAATTACAAGGAGAGATTACACAAACTAGGCTTGTATTCCTGGAACTTAGAAGATTAATGGGTGATTTGATCGACGTTTTCACGATATAAAGGGGAACTGATAGGTTAGAGAGAAACTATTTCCACTGGTTGGGGAGTCATGGACCAGGGGACATAGCCTAAAAATTAGAGCCAGGACTTTCAGGAGTGAAGTTAGGAAACATTTCTACACGCAAAGGGTGGTAGAAGTTTGGAACTTTCTTCCGCTAACGGCAGTTGATGCTAGCTCAATTGTTAATTTTAAATCTGAAATTGATAAGATTTTTGTTAACCAAAAGTATTAAGGGATATGGGGCTAAGGCAGGTATAGGGAGTTAGGTCACAGATCAACGATGATCTTTTTGAATGGCAGAACAGGCTCGAGGGGCTAAATGGCCTACTCCTACGTTCCCATAAGGAGTGAGGGCTTGACTACAGGAATGGTATGAGATATATAGAATTACACAAAGTTTACAGCAAAGAAACAAGCCATTCTGCCCAACTTGTCTATGCCAGCATTTATGCTCCACACAAGTCTCCTCCTTCGCCTCTTCATCTAACCCTATCAGCATATTCTTCCATTCCTTTCTCCCTCATGTGCTTATCTAGCTTTCCCTTCAAGACATCTATGCTACTTGCCTCAACTACTCCTTGTGGTAGCGCGTTCCGCATTCTTACCACTCTTGGATGAAGAAGTTTCTCCTGAATTCCCTATTGGATTTATGCTGAATCTGAGAAAAATCTGAGTGTTTTGACAATGAATAGGGAAAGACTATTTTCCTCTGGTTGGGGAGTCAATGATGAGGGCTATCAATTTAAAATTATCACTGAGGACAAGGACAGATATGGGGAGAGCATGCTGCAGGAGCATGGATTGCTTTGCCACAGGGACTGGTTGAGGCAGAGAACATTGCATCTTTTAAGGGAAAATTGGACAAATATTTGAAGCAGAGGAAATAGTTTTTCTGTAGCTACGGAATGGATCCTTTTAACATTGTGCTTAAAATATTAAAAGGATTTGATAGGGTAGATACTGAGAAACTATTTCCTCAATCAAGAATGAAGGAACATAATCTTAAAAATTAGAGCTAGGCCATTTAGGAGGGAAATCAGGAAGCACTTTCTCACACTGAGGGTAGTAGAAATCTGGAATTCTCTCCAAAAGGCTGTGGATGCTGGGACAATTGGAACTTTCAAGACCGAGATCGCTAGGATTTTGTTAGGTAAGGGTACCAAGAGCTATGACGCTAAGGCGGATAAGTGGAGTTGAGGTACAGATCAGCCATGATCGAATTGAATGGTGGAGCAGGCTTGAGGGGCTGACTGGCCTACTCCTGTTCCTATGTTCCTAAGCAGAGGAAGATACATGGGTGTAGAGAAAGAGCAGGGCAGTGGGATTAGTTCTGAATTGCTCCAGCAAAGTGCCTGCACAGACGTAAATGGGCCTCCCTTTGTGCTGTACACGTCTATGGTTCTACGACAGCCAGGCTATGGAGTTCCAGGTTTCAGCAACACCAAATCAGGAACTGTACATGCGCAGCACAGTTTGACTCTGTCCCTTTCTCCCTCCCTGAGGGAAGACTCGCATCAGCCTGAAATCAGGAACTCACTATAAGAGCAAGTTGGTGATGTATATTACCACACTCGGGTAGTGCCAGCAGTTTTCTCAAGCTTCAGTGAGAATGCACATCTTTAAAAAGAACATTGTTAGATGCAATTAACTTTCCCTCATCCTAAAAAGAAAATGGGAAAAAAACTTAACGAAGTAGTTCTATTACTTGATGCATTTAGCATAATGATACCAGTAAGGTACAGGAGAAAATAATCTTAAGTACTTTAATGTTGTGATCTACTCCTCTTGTATAATATTTTTAAGTCATCATCTTAAATTGTTCCCTTCATCACAGACACACCTGTACCCAGCAGTATTCCACCCTTGTGTTGTACAGCTCAAAATTCTTCCTCAAGACTCAATTTTAGGATCATAAGGCATATAATTGTACCACTGGAGTTTTTTTCGCAATCAACATATGAAAATTTTGAATGCCCACTATCATACTTTACTGAAACGGTGGTGAAAATACTGCCGGGAAGGACAGAAGTACCTTCATCAAACCATAAATTTAAAATGCTGTTTCCTCGTATGGAGAAACACCAAGAAGACTTGATGGTTTTCACAAGTGACCTGAGGAGAATCTCAAGAACCTGGAGGATGGACAGAATTACTAATTATGCCATCAGGGACAAAACCGCTCAGCCACTAGTGACTGAAATCATGACAGCACTTAAGTGAATTGGTCCTGCTACACGTATGACAAAGTGAAGTCACATAAATGAATGTCTGAAATTGGCCAGACAAGCCCTGCTAGTCACAGAAGGATATCGATAGGATCTATCAGGATTATTTGAGAGGATGGGAGAGTGATGGAACAAGAAGACAAGTTTCCCTGGAACTAGAAGTCTCAAGTGGGCTTCGTCAGTTGTGGAGACAGTTTGAGATTTTTAAACTCTAAGCTCAGTGAGTCAAAGAAAGGGCACTGTGAATTAAATGGCAATCTGTGAATTCAGCTTGTTATGTCTTATAATACATAGATTTTTTTAAAAAACAGAACATTTTTCTGAAAATATTATTTGCCCAGGAAAATTCTGCTTCTAATTTGCTCTTTTCTTTTATACAGTACATTGCCTACCTACACCTACAACATTCCACCAGTGCTGCTTTAAACCAACATGAGGTAGTTGAGACTGACACAGATTGATCCAATAACTCCCTCCCTCTGCTCTCTCAGGACATAGTGCCTCTCGTGGGCCCTGACTCAATTGCGCGTGGGAAGAATTAAGTTCTGCCGAGTTCTTAAAAAGTACAAAAAATATTTAGCACACAGGAGAGTAAACATACTTCACTGCTTCACTGTAACACCTGGAACAACGCTGGTGCAGGAGACTAACGAGAGTGCCATTTACTTTTAGTGGATCATCCAGAAGCATTCTCCATATGCAGCTAAAAAGGGCCATTGTGAACAGTGTGCTGAAAGACGTCAACATGCTCACTGGAAATGTCCACCCGATAGTGACTGATGGCCCATGGTAAACATTACGTTTTGTGAGAAGCTTTATGGACACAGGAGGAATATGCATCTTTCTGTTCTGCACGAACATTTTAAATCAGAGACAGCAGCTAAAAACAATGGTCAGGTCAGTGCTGCCTTGTTAGCTGTCACTGAATGCTGGAACAGATGGTGACCACTAGAGATGAGTTATTCAATAATTAAGAAAGATGTGGAGCTCTACACATGCCTGCCCGTCTAGGTGACAATAAAATCTCTGTTCCTAGACAGCTTCACATTCAGGTGGCCTCATTGAGATAATAGCCATTTTTTTCCAATTTTTTTTAATGACTTTTAATTGTTTTTCACTGAAAAGCTTAGCTCATACTGTTCTTAATAAATGGAGGTCTCTTTATGGGTCCTTTTAAGAGGGAATCTTTTAAAGAAAGAATCTTGGTAACAGAGCATGTTTTAAACAGGGGGTCTTACCAGCAGAAACCCTTTTTAAAAAATCAGTTATCAGGTACCTGGCTCCATCCCTGGTATGTGCTGAGTTAGCTCCACTGAGCGGCTGTGAGGTGCTGTCATTGACCTCAATGCTCAAGAAAATGGATATTGGATGAGGACAGGTTCAAACTTGGTTGTGATGCCTCCCATGGTCAAGAGGCCTGTCAGCAGTCACTATTAATTACGGCTCACTTGTGTGTAACGGCCACTTGGGTTAATGACTATCGAGCTAATTTTAACCTAACCCGCCCGACAGGAATGGGGCAGGGAATCAGTTAAAATAGCTGTGCAAAGATTTACAACCCTACTCAATAAAGCTTTCCAAGAAAGAAGAGGGGGCCCTCTAAGACAAGCCAAAAACTTTCCTTACTGAGGCCAGGTGGAACCTACCTCGGTGCCAGCGGGTGGTCTCCATGCCTTGCAATTTTGACCTGTCCAAAGCCGGCCAACTGCCCCTTTCCACCTGGCCATTAAATTATGCCTCCCACAGAGACACCCAGGTGGGAAACAGTCAGCTTCCCCTGCAGATTCCCACATGGGAGTTATAATCCACCCTCGTGTCTCTATGGATGTTAATTTAATTCCAACATTGCTGTACTCAGTAACACCACCCAGTTCTTAAATAAATAATGCTCAAAAAGAAGCAATGTTGAATTATATATGTATAATTTTTATAAAGATACAGAAGGACAGACTGCCCCTCAGAGAACAAAGAAAGTCAAGTTTTGCATATGAATATTCATATTTATTCAAACTACTGGAAATTTAGATTGAATTATAGAATCAATTAATTTTACAGCACACGAAGCTACCATTCAGCCCATCTTGCCTGTGCCAGCTCTCTGAAAAAGCTTCCACTTAGTTCCATTCCTCTGAGGGATGTTCAAAATATTACTATTGAGTTAAACGTAATTCTCAAGGGGTTAAGTTCACAGGACAGCAGGTTTGGGGAATGTAGATTAGAGCTCAGATAGGGTGCTTTAAACACCGTGCTTCAAACAATTAAAGTTAGCTTGGACTTTTCAATGATCGTTCACGACTATTCTCGTTGAGATGACTCGATTCATTCAAGCTCAGCAGGGGCAGTTACCGGGGTGGTCTGATGAGATTTCACTTCCTAGTGTCAGAATTAACAAAAAAAAAGACTCATAGGGTTGAATAGCCACCCAATTAAAGGGAATCGAGACAGATGATTGATACTGATATAAATTATATGAAGTTCCTCGGAACAAACAAGTCAAAACATGTCAATTGACTTTCTATTGTGTAGATGCAAATGGTGTCACTCGAGAATAAGAAGTTTGACCAGCTCTGTCTTATCAAACAAAGGAAACAAAGATAATCTCGTTGGCTGTTGAATTACTTTGGGCGTCTTTGACCTTGTTACTTAATAAACGACAAACAAAGACAGTCAGTCTAGGGAAAGATCAATCAAGTATAGGGAAGTCACACTTCACTCTAAACAAGGGCACAGTAATTTGCATAAGATCAGTGGATGGGAGGAATGTCACATATGGTTTGAATGAACAAAGACACATCAATCTTTGTGGAGAAATGGCCATTTCAAAGCCAGTTGTTTTTGAATAGTGTTTGAGTGGCAAACAGAGATGCTCAGTCTGTGTGTGTTAAATAGGTTTCGGTGGACATGCCCAAAGTATGAAGAAAAGTGGCATAAAAAGACTACATATTTTGCTGTTAGGGTAGTACAATACCAAAGGTGATGTCTTTACTGTACCCAGAGACAGACTGGAATTAAAGACCGCATATCTACATTTGATAGTACTCTGTTCAACTGCTCTCCACACAAAAGTTAATAAAGGAGTGTAAGCCAAAAGGCGAACTCGCTCTTTCTTTGACAAACAATTATTTTCGGAATTTAAGATGACTCTCAAACATTTTCTTTAACAAGATCCAACAAAGACTGAGAGAAGGCAGGGCTTGAAATTAAGTTATAGGTCAGTTTTCCCAGCTGGCAGCTGAGTTGAAAGAAAATTAAACATAATGTGAATATTCTGATTGCTATTCAGGATAGCATAGCATGTTTTTTGTTATCATGTGTTGTGAATAATGGGGCAGAAATTGCTCAGATCGGCAGAGTAATGGTTATCGCCACTCTATAATTTTAAATTAATGCACTTACTTACCATGGTCTTTACTTCAAGCACTTCCTCGAATAGGAAGTGGAGAGGAGCCCAGCGTCAGTTCAAGCGAAGCCAGGAGCCTGGGAGAAGAGAGGATGGATCTCTCCCCTCGACCATTCAGATTGCAGCATTTTTGACAAGCTACGTTCATTGACTCTGCAGGCTTTCAACGTGAAAACCAGGAAGTGAAAGATACAACATTAAAATCATTGTAAAAACAGATATAGACAGCAAGAGAGGGTATAAAATAATTGAATTAAATAAAAGAGACAGAAGGGAAAAGTTAAAAAAAATTTTTTAATTTAATTTAAATAAAGTTTTTAAATGACCAAAAACTATTAAAATAAGGAGTAATGAGACTCCACATTTTTAATTTTTAGTTGGTTGGCAGTCATTAAGACTTACCACATTAAAACTTAGTTTAGACCTGGTATTTTTAAGCGTACCTGTTTTATGGCGATATTAGTTACTTTCCAGCTTGGCAAATGAGCAAGTTGGCGCTTTTTCAATGATTTTACTGATTACAGTGGGCGATATCCCTTTAATTCGAAGCTGTCATATCACCGGCGAACCAGTAGCAAGTTCCGGAGTTCCGTGTTTCACTGCGCATGTGCGAACGCCAGAACTTGCTCTTCCATTTCGCCACTAACAACAGTGAGCGCCATTGAGCTCACCGTTCTTTTCCAAATAATTTCTGCCCCATTGAATCCTGCAATGAGTTGGAACATGCCAAAACCGAGGAAGCGGTAAATAAAAGAAACTGTATTTACATAGTACCGTTCATGTCCTCAGGACATTTCAAAGCATTTCATGGCCAATGAATTACTGTTGAAGTGTGTTTCACTGTCCTGTAGGGAAACATGGTAAGCTAATTTGCACACAGGAAGGTCCCACAAGCAATAGTGAGATAAATGATCAGTTAATTTGTTATTGGTGGCGCTGGTTGAGCGATAAATGTTGGCCAGGACACTGGGAGAATTCCTCTGTTCTTCTCCAATTAGTGCTATGGGATCTTTAACATCTACCTGAACAGGCAGGTCCTCTGTTAAATACCTTGCCTGGAAGACAGTTCCTCAGAGTGCAGCACTCCTTCAGTACTGCACCTAAATGTCAGCCTGGATTACGTGCTCGATTCCTACAGATACCTTGGTCCCTCAGTTATTCTTGTAAGTACTTCTGTCTCACTCCATCTCTCTCTTTATGTCTCTCTGTCCCTTTTGCTTTTTGCAGATTTGTCTACATTTGTGTCTCACTCCCTTTTTCTATCTTTGTGCGTCTCTTCTTTCTCTGTGTTTTCCTTTATGTATTTGTGTCTCTGTTATTTTGTGTCTTTATGCCTCTATCTTTGTGTTCCTTTCTATGGGTTTCTCTGCTTTTTTTCTTTCTCATAACTCGAGTTGACTCTATTGTACAATAATACATTGCAGAAAGTGCAATAAAGATTTACAAGGACGATACCAGAACTGAGAGGTTATATCTATCAGGAAAGATTGAACAGGCTGGGAGTCCATTCTGTAGAAAAGAGGAGGCTGAGGGGTGACCAGATAGAGGGTCTTTGAGGTTATGAAAGGGTTTGATAGGGTGTACAGAAGATGTTACCACTTGTGGGGGAGACCAAAACTATGGGCCAGAAATATAAGATAGTCACTAATAAATCCAATAGGGAATTCAGGAGAAACTTCTTTACCCAGAGAGGGGTTAAAATGTGGAACTCACTGCTACAAGGAGTAGTTAAGGCAAATAGCATAGATGCTTTTAAGGGGAAGCTAGATAAACACATGAGGGAGAAAAGAATAGAAAACTATGCTGATAGGGTTAGATGAAGGAGGGTGGGAGGAGGCTCGCGTGGAGCATAAACACCGGCATGGACCTGTTGGGCCAAATGGCCTGTTTCTGTGCTGTACATTCTATGTAACTCTATGTAAAATCCAGCCAGGTACTGCTAAATTTTTATTCAAAAATTATAAAGTCATGAAAACTAAATACTTGGCAGAGGAATGCAATTTGAATTAATTCTGTAGCAAGTGAAGTCCAGGCAAACCTTGAGCTAATTTCACCCCTGGACTGCAGCACCTGTGGCCCTTGATGAAATGTGCGCTGACACTGATTGAGTGCAGCAGATGGTCAGGCTACTGAAAATGCCACATCTGATTGACAAAGTGCCCAAGATTCAGCTGGAAGACACGATACCATTATCTTTAATCATTCTCATTCTTCAGGCACTGCTCAAATCCAAGGTAATTGGAGTTTTTGCTGAATCCGCAGCCCCTTGAATCACGTGCGCTCTCTCTCACAGGCACACACACAGGCGCGCGCACACACACAGGCACACACACACACAGGCACACACACACACAGGCACACACACACACAGGCACACACACACCTACCTCAGACACACAATAAAAGACAACAAACAAATTAGGAAGAAAGCCTCCCAAAGATTTCTAACTAATCTTTCGGATTAGATTATAAACCAATGTCTCGTCTGCCCTCTCAGGTGGAGGAGGAGCAGTAGTTGGAGGTCCCATGCGTTATTTTTTGTTGGGTGGGGGGCGGGGGGAGAAGGCGGCGAAGTACGCCAAAAAAAAATTGGATGGTATGGCCAACAAGTCCACTTGAATTGAAAACTGTTATGACAGTCACGTAAACAGAAACCACTCAAGTAGAAGTGAAAATCGTGTTTCACTTGGAACTGCATTTGGATCTTTCTCGTGATATCATTATAAACCACTTGCTACTTCTCATTCACCGTACACCATGTATTGCCCTGGATAACGTACACTTTGCCTGCACACATCAGGCACCATTCAGGCAAATGCCATATAAATCCACTTCTGTTAAGAAACAGTCACCACTGCCCCATTTAGCATCATAATTCCTAATGACTAAGGTTATAGTTATACAGTAACTCGAGTACTTTATAAACAAGGCTGGACAGTGCACTAAACGCCAAATGGTGTAGAGTTGATGTGGTGTGTGAGTATCTCCTTGTGCGGGTTTCACTGTGTTCCCCTCTGTAGGCAGGTCAGAACCTGACTCCATAGTTACACCATCATATCTACATCTCTGTGAAGTGGAAACATTTTTGAAGCGACATAAGAATGGCAGTGTAAGTGCACCCTTAAAAATCAAAATGAAACCTGGAAAACATCGCATGCATATGGACTAAATACTGCAGATCAACATCAGCATCTCTGGAAATTCCTCAGTATTATGCTCCTGTTTATCTTTTCTCCAGACCCATTAAGAATCTGGATAATGACATATGTGCCCAGTTTTTACAAAACTGTAAATTTGTCCATGTATAATGCACATGTGTACGTTGCATTATACATGTAACATATGTATAATGCCCTATCGTTTAAGGCCATAATGCCCAGCTCTTCTCCTTTATAACCAGGTACCAGTCCCTTTACTTTTGTGTCCAGTCTCTCGCTTTCTCTCTCTCCTCTGCTTATACCTATCTAGTCTCCAGCTACCCCACTCCTTTATATACAATCTCTAGCTCCCTTTTCCTTTGTAAGCAGAGTCTCCAGCTCTCCCCCTCCTTTACACCCAAAGTCTCCACCTCTCTCTCTCCTTTATAACAACAACTTGCATTTATATCGCACCTTTAATGCAGCAAAAATGTCCAAGGCACTTCACATGAGCGTTATCAGACATAATTCGGACAGGTGACCAAAAGTTTGGTCAAAGAGGTAGATTTTAAGGAGTGACTTAAAGGAGGAGAGGCGGAGAGTTTAGAGAGGGAATTCTAGAGCTTAAGGCCTAGGCAGCTGAAGGCACTGCTGCCAATGGTGGAACGATGAAAATCAGGGAAGTCAAGAGTGTTCAATTGCCCACCTCCTAATACCTAGAATCTCTAGTTCTTATTCTCCTCTATCAATGAACTATATTGGTGTAAAGAAAAAGCCAAGCAGCACTCAGAGAGCAGAGTTATCAGGAAGCTGCATGGTTGACTATTCAAGAATGAAATACTCATAATAACACACTACTTTTCCTGAAGTATATCTCGGAGACAATTATACTTCATTGTAATCTGTGCGCCAAAGGCATCATTAGGAAAATTATGGCCTATTTACAATGTACCTGAATGCAGCTATTGAGCCGAACCAAAAAAGGCTCTATTTTTGGATCAGAGTATAGCTGTCATTTCTAAACATCCTGTGAAGTGAAGATGCTCCGAGCTGACCCTTTAAATGCATTACTTACATGTATGCAGCTCTCATTTAGACTCAAATCACTGCATTTACTTCAAATGTAAAATGTTTATGAGTCATGATTCAGATTGGTAGCAACAATTTCCATGCACAGAAAACACTGCATCATGTCAGACTATTCAGAAATCTTATAGCACACAGAAATAAGCAGTGGCAAGTGATGCACCGGTCCATTAAAGAAATGAAACTGTAAAAGTTTTTATATGAGTGCAAAAAACTGATTTCAGCAGAACAAATACAAGCATGTATTACCGAGCACATAATCAAGGGATTCAGATGACTTGTATAACTAAATATTGGGAAGACCGAAACCGTTGTCTTTGGTCCCGGCCGCAACTCCGTTCCCTAGCCACCGACTCCATCTCTGTCCCTGGCCACTGTCTAAGGCTGAACCAGACCCGTTCGCAACCTTGGCGTCCTATTTGACCCTGAGATGAGCTTCCGACCACATATCCGCTCCATCACCAAAACCGCCTACTTCCATCTCCATAACATCGCTCGTTTCTGTCCCTGCCTCACCTCATCTGCTGTTGAAACCATGTCTTTGTTACCTCTAGACCTGATATTACCAATGCTGTCCTGGTTGGCCTTCCATCTTACACCTGCCATAAATTTGAGCTCATCCAAAACTCTGCTGCCCATATACTAACTCGCACCAAGTCCCATTCACCCATCACCCCTGTGCTCGCTGACCTACATTGGCTCCCGGTCCACGAATGCCTCGATTTTAAAATTCTCATCCTTGTTTTCAAATCTGTCCATGGACTCGCCACCTCCCTATCTCTGTAACCTCTTCCAGCCCCACAACCCTCCGCGATCTCTGCGTTCCTCCAATTCTGGCCTCTTGCGCATCCCCAATTTTAATCGCTCCACCATTGGTGGCTGTGCCTTCAGTTGCTTAAGCCCTAAGCTCTGGAATTCCTCCCTAAACCTCTCCAACTCTCTCTCCTCTTTTAAGACATAAGAACATAAGAACATAAGAAATAGGAGCAGGAGTAGGCCAATCGGCCCCTCGAGCCTGCTCCGCCATTCAATAAGATCATGGCTGATCTGATCCTAACCTCAAATCTAAATTCATGTCCAATTTCCTGCCCACTCCCCATAACCCCTAATTCCCTTTACTTCCAGGAAACTGTATATTTCTGTTTTAAATTTATTTAATGATGTAGCTTCCACAGCTTCCTGGGGCAGCAAATTCCACAGGCCTACTACCCTCTGAGTGAAGAAGTTTCTCCTCATCTCAGTTTTGAAAGAGCAGCCCCTTATTCTAAGATTATGCCCCCTAGTTCTAGTTTCACCCATCCTTGGGAACATCCTTACCGCATCCACCCGATCAAGCCCCTTCACGATCTTATATGTTTCAATAAGATCGCCTCTCATTCTTCTGAACTCCAATGAGTAGAGTCCCAATCTACTCAACCTCTCCTCATATGTCCACCCCCTCATCCCCGGGATTAACCGAGTGAACCTTCTTTGTACTGCCTCGAGAGCAAGTATGTCTTTTCTTAAGTATGGACGCTCCTTAAAACTACCTCTTTGATCAAGCTTTTGGTCACCTGTCCTAATATGTGGCTCGGTGTCAAATTTTGTTTAAAAATCACTCCTGTGAAGCACCTTGGGACGTTTAACTACGTTAAAGGCGCTATATAAATGCAACTTGTTGT
This sequence comes from Heptranchias perlo, assembly GCF_035084215.1. Taxonomy (NCBI): domain Eukaryota; kingdom Metazoa; phylum Chordata; class Chondrichthyes; order Hexanchiformes; family Hexanchidae; genus Heptranchias; species Heptranchias perlo. Next base: position 23,356,170 of record NC_090338.1, read on the forward strand.
TGTTGGATACCTATCAGTGAATTACAGGCTATAGTCCAGCTGCAGTTCACTTAGTTTATATGTAGAATCTCGATTGTCTGAGGTAATGGGCGGGACCCCCTTAGGCAGGTAATGGAAACTGGTGGATATCAAGTTCTACTGTAAAGCGATAAGATTACCTACATCCTGTATTTTACTTTCACTTCATACTGTCAGTCCTTTTAATGAATAGTTACTCTCTTTCTGATCCAAGGAAATACAGTTTTTAATTGAAAGTTTTTAAACCACCAATATTCTTTCTTCCATCAAGGACCAAATTCTGCTGCTCTCCTCACACAGACAAAATGTACCAGTTGCTGTACTGGTAACTGGCATTGATTCAATCTGCTCTCCCAACATCCTAAAACATCCATGACAAACAATAGTTGCAGCAATAAAAACAGAAAATGCTGGAAAAGCTCAGAGAGTGTGGCAGCATTTGTGGAGAAAGAAACAGAGTTAACGTTTCAGGTGAAAGACCTGTCATTTTGTCATTCAATCTGTTTCTTGCCTCAGATGACGTTTCTAGATGAAGAGTGCTGGATTATAAGGTGCTCGATAAATCTTATCCATCTCTATACTTATCTCTGTAATCAGGATTCGCTTTCATAGCCAGTTATTCACCCAGCTTCTTTTTAAAAGGGTTCCTTGACAAGCATTAATTAGCTTGATGAAAGTCTATGTCACCTCGTATGTGATGCTTTGTCAACTTATTTGTTTCCATACCAATTTTTATTTCCTCTTATTTCGTTTTGTCACAATGTCAAACAATTGAGCTGAACAATTGGAAACAAACGTCATATGAGCTAAAATTAATGGCCAATTCCTCAAAATCTTAGATGCACTTGAAATTTGACCCTTGTCAAGTGTACTCACTGTGGTAATGCAAGAACATTCAAAGTAGGGGTAGGGCTGCTAGGAGATAAAGGAGGCAAGCTTGCATGAGACTGACGGAATGGCAGAGATACTAATTGAGTACTTTGCTTTAATTTTCGCAGAGGAAGTGGATAGTATAATTGTGTGAACACCAGAAGTGAGTATACCATAGAACCATGGAAGTTTGCAGCACAGTAGGAGGCCATCATGTCTGTGCTGGATCTTTGCTTGGGCAATAAAAAACGAATTCTACTGCCACACTCCCCGTAGCTTGCATCTTCTTGTGCTTCAAATATTTTTCCCTTAGAAGATGTAATGACCCTTATCTCAGCTACTCCCTGTGGTGAAGCATTCTGTACTCCAACAACCCTCTGAGCAAAGACATTTTCCCTAATTTTAAATTGATGGCCCCTTCTTAATAACTCCCCAACCAAAGGAAACAGTCTTTCACTATTCACTCTATCAAACTCTTCATAATTTTAAAAACCTCAATTAAATCTTCTTTTACCCTCTCTGTTTCAGTTGAAATAATTCCAGTATCTCAAATCTGTCCTCTTAACTACAGCTTCTCATACCTGGCATCATCCTGGTGAATCTGTGTTGTACCCTCTCTATAGCTTTCATGTATTTTTTATAATGAGGTACACAGTACCTCACTATACCTATGGCCTAACCAATGTTTTGTATAAATTCATCATTATTTCTTTGCTATATATATATATACTCTATGCCCTATTTATAAAGCCCAACATTCTATCAGCCTTTTCGAGGGTGTTATCTACATGCTATCGCACTTTCAGGGAATTACAGGGATGAAATCAGATATGGGCGGGGATGCAAAACAGGCAGAATCGCATTTGCCGACTGTTATATGACAGGCCTGATATTCAGTTCGATTGAAGTCAGTGGAGCTGAATATCGGAGGGGGCGTATAACAGGCGACTGATGCAATACTGCCTGTTTTGCATTACTGCCCATGTCTAATTTTACCCCCTATGTATTTGATCTCCAGGTCTGTCTGTTCATCCACACCTTTCAGTGACTTTCTGTTGAGTGTATACTCCCTTTCCTTGTTTTTTTTCTCTCAGAATGTATTACGTTACACTTATCCCCATTAAATTACATGCGTCACCTGCCCACCCATTTTGCGAACTTGTCCATGTCTTCTTGAAGTCTTTTACAGTCCTCTTCAGTGTTTGCCAAATTTCCTACTTTTCTGTTGTCAGCAAATTTCAAGACTTTATTCCCTGTACCCAAGTCCAAATTATCGATATATACGGGAATAAAAGTGGATCCAGCCCTGACCTTTGGGAAACATTAACCCTTCTCCAGTCTAAGCAACAGCCATTTACCCCAACTCTGTTTCCTATCCATCAACTTCCTTTCTATTTGTGCTATCACATGTCCTCTTGTACCACAAACCTGAATTTTTCTAATAGGTCATCTATGTGCGGAACCACAAGAGATGGGTGAGATCCTGAATGAATATTTCACATCGGTATTTACGGTTGAGAAAGGCATGGATGTTAGGGAACTTGGGGAAATAAATAGTGATGTCTTGAGGAGTGTACATATTACAGAGAGGGAGGTGCTGGAAGTCTTAACGCGCATCAAGGTAGATAAATCTCCGGGACCTGATGAAATGTATCCCAGGACGTTATGGGAGGTTAGGGAGGAAATTGCGGGTCCCCTAGCAGAGATATTTGAATCATCCACCGCTACAGGTGAGGTGCCTGAAGATTGGAGGGTAGCAAATGTTGTGCCTTTGTTTAAGAAGGGCGGCAATGAAAAGCCTGGGAACTACAGACCGGTGAGCCTGACATCTGTAGTGGGTAAGTTGTCAGAGGGTATTCTGAGAGACAGGATCTACGGGCATTTGGAGAGGCAGGGACTGATTAGGAACAGTCAGCATGGTTTTGTGAGAGGAAAATCATGTCTCACAAATTTGATTGAGGTTTTTGAAGGGGTAACCAAGAAGATAGATGAGGGCTGTGCAGTAGACGTGGTCTACCTGGACTTTAGCAAAGCCTTTGACAAGGTACTGCATGGTAGGTTGTTACATAAGGTTTGACTTATAGGGAGAGGTTGGATAGACTGAGACCTTTTTCCCTGGAGAGTAGGAGGTTTAGGGGTGATCTTATAGAAGTCTATAAAATAATGAGGGGCATAGATAAGGTCGATAGTCAAAATCTTTTCCCAAAGGTAGGGGAGTCTATAACGAGGGGGCATAGATTTAAGGTGAGAGGGGAGAGATACAAAAGGGTCCAGAGGGGCAATTTTTTCACTCAAAGGGTGGTGAGTGTCTGGAACAAGCTGCCAGAGGCAGTAGTAGAGGCGGGTACAATTTTGTCTTTTAAAAAGCATTTGGACAGTTACATGGGTAAGATGGGTATAGAGGGATATGGGCCAAGTGCAGGCAATTGGGACTAGCTTAGTGGTATAAACTGGGCGACATGGACATGTTGGGCAAAAGGGCCTGTTTCCATGTTGTAAACTTCTACGATTCTATAATTCTATGATTCTAATAAGCTTCTTGTAAGTCAACTTATCAAATACCTTCTGAAAATCCATACACAGTGCATCTACTGTATTGCCTTTATCTATCTAATCAACCACATTTTCAAAATACCTATTAAATTTGTTGAACATAGCTTGTCTTTAACAAATCCACGCTGGCTGTCCTTGATTAGCCCACACATTTCCAAATGCTCACTAATTTTATCTTGAATTATGGATTCTAAGTGTTTGCTGACATCTAACATTAGTCTAGCTAACCTACAGTCATTCGGTTTATCCTTCTCTCCCTCCGTGAGCAAGGGTGTTGCATCGGCTGCTCTCATATTTAAGGATGATTGAAAAATTGCAATCAGAGCCTCTGCTATCTCCTCTCTGACTTCTTCTAACAACCTAGGGAACACGATATCAGGTCGTGGTGACTTATTCACCTCAAGTTCTGCTAATCTTTTCAGAACCAATTCCTTTTCTACAGTTAGCTTTATAAATTGTTCCACATCCTCCTCTACTACACCTACATTCCCATGTACGATGCTCAACTGCTTCAGGCGGATCTTGATGTGTTGGGAGACTGGGCTCGTGACCGGCAAATTATGTTTAACTTGGAGAAGTGCAGTGTTATGCATGTCGGCAGGACAAATGCTCAACGTATGTACAACCTTCAGGGGAAAACAATAAAGCAGGTGGAGAAAGAAAGAGATCTGGGTGTTATAGTGCACTGATCTCTAAAGGTTCATGAGCAATGCTGTAAAGCAATAGCTAGAGCAAATTGGGTGTTGGGGTGCATTTATCGGACAATTGTCTGTAAGACAAAGCATACTATTTTGTCCTTGTACAAGACCTTGGTCAGGCCTCATTTGGAATATGTGATCTCCTGGACTAGTTTCGAACACCAAATGGGTCAGAGAGGAAATTCCCAGATTTCTTCCCACAAATTGGCCAGGGTTTTTATGTGGTTTTTCACCTCTCCCAAGAGATCACATGGTTTTGGGTGTGTTTATATTGTGATACACGAGGTATCACAACTGTGTGGGAAAGGCTGGATGGACCAGAGGGTCTTTTCCTATACATCAATGTTTGTATGTTCGACCAACAAATGCAAAAAACAATGCAAAATATTTAATACAGCAGTTAGTGGAGGTTATTATTCAACAATGAGAGATGGCACTGAAGAGGCTTCTCAGGCTTAAGGTATAAAATTACTGTTGCTTTTCTCCCAATAACCACTAGCATAATCTTTGCTGCCAAAAGCAATTTCTAGGTTAGCAGCCTGGACATTTGACGATGTAAGTTGGCTCTGTCACTAAAACCAAAGTTATCACGTCTCTTGAAAAACCTGTGTCCCTTCTTGAAATTCATAGTTTAAAAATCCAAAGCCCTGAATCTATATCACTGATTTAATTCCTGCAACTATGTTCCTTCCTCCTTTTCGAATTAACTTTTTCACTTGATAACATTGTGGATTGAATAAATAAAGCAAGGAGCATGATGGAGATTCACTGGAAGCAACAGGGTCAAACATAAATACGGCAATAAAATAATAACCTTTCAAATCTGTAGCTACAGCTTTGTACCAGTTCTATCTTCTGCCCAAGCACCATAAGGTCTACAGGTCAAACTTCAGTGTAACCAATATATTTGATATATAACAGCAAATATTTATTACTTAATCTTTTGATGTTTTAATGTGCAATCAAAATCATCATTTACGTATAATGAAATGGTACATTTTTCCTACCACTACATGCTTCTAATGCATTTTATAACTGGTCTGCAATGTAGTAATGATCCTGCTAATAGCAGCACAGGGTGACTTAAAAATGGCAGAGTTTCTTTAAATAGCATGCGTGGCCAAATAGGACCATGTTATATAATTAATAGTGGCAAAAAGAAAAATTGCAGCCAAGTAATTAAGGTTGTCCTAAGTGTAAGTACCTTAATTTTTCTCCAGTATAATATATGGGTAAGTGGTTCATTCCTGTTCATTAGTTTAAAAATTACTTTCTTTTGTTACTACCAAGTGAGGGATTTGATTTGTATGTGCTGGGGGAGGAGTGGGGGAGAGAGGGAAGCAGACATTTTTGCTTTCAGAGCAAATTAGCTGTCCAATAATGCGAATGCCAATGAGATGTTGAAAGAGTGATTTTGTTGAATGGCTTATCTTGACCATCCCTCTCTTCTTGTTCAGAAAAACTACATTCTGTCATCGCAATGAGCATTTACATAACAATGATTCCAATGGGGGCTAATTAAAACAGATGATTATTTATGCATCGTTGCAAATCTACGGTAGCTGTTAACTCTTCTACGAATGTTATGCTATATTCATAATTGACACCATGGTTTATAGGTTAGCATCATACAATGTGGTCTACTTAATCATGTTTAGAAGTACAGTGCTTACTCAATCAATGTTTTATTTCCAAAAACTGCAATTATAATTATCAGCATTGGTATAATAGTTACCACCTTTGTCTAATTCATCCCATCTATTTTAATTAGCCCCTTGCTCTCACCAATGGGATCACTGTTATGTAAATTAGAGAGTTAGGACAATAAAAAACCCCACGTTAAATGATGTCTCAAAACTCACATCTCTTACATCGCAGGAAAAAAATTAAGTAATGACAAAGGTCAGAAAATGTATTACATTAATCTGCAGAATGTGACATTTAATTAGATGCTATGTTCTCAACTTGCACCTAATGTTTCACCCATAGGGTTTCTTAGTAACTGACGACATCATGAAGGCAAAAATTATTTTGCTCAAATATTGTCAACAATAGAAAGTTTCACAGAACTGCAACTTCACAAAGGATCATTAGATCTGAGCGATGTACGCCTCAGGTTCAATTCCCAAATCCCATACCTCACTCTTCAGAAGCTGAAAGAAATAATGTTGCCCAGTTACCTAATGTTTAAAAAAAAGCACATCCCTAATACACTTAAATTGACACTGTTCACATGAAGGTTGCTTTTTAAATTATTTGTTCTTGGGGTATGGGCGACACTGGCATTTATTGCCCATCCCTAGTTATCCTGAAGGCATGATCAGTCAACCTTTTATCATTTTTGTTACAAATCACACCAGATGAATGCACCAAAACGTATCATCACATCGCCTATCTGTAATGAAAATGATACACAACTCTTCTGCCTCTTCTCTTTCGCCAAATAAAAAAGGTTCCCAAAACACTGTCTGTGCAGTTCACGCTCTTTTATTTTTAAAAAATTACACTGCGCATTATTTTTGTGAATTCCATGGTCAGTGCTGAGGAGTGTAATACTACCCAGGCCAGGCACAGCTTCCTCTACTCTGTCCCAACAATATGCATTATTCACAATCTCGGAAGAATCTCCCTGCGGCACCAGTGAGATTGTTCTGTTTCTCACACATAAACAAACTGGTGGCTTCTCTGAATGAGATTGGCAATTTGTGCCAAAGCATGAACAGTTTTCTGCTGTGGACCCCCTAGATATTGGGGTGAGTCATTTCCCAGAGAAGCCATACAGCTGGTATCAGAAAAGATTTTCATCCCACATTGGACTGGATTCATATGCTGGCTTTAGGGAGGAAAGGATATAATTCTAACTGACACATTTTAACTATGCAATACCTGGAAAACTATAGCTATAATTAGAACAATAAACACAAAATTGTAACATTTCATTGCAACTCATGACTCATTTAGTTCTGGTGTATCTGCTGGAGGGCCACCATTGACTGACAACAGCCAGAATACTATTTGGAGGCTGGAAACAAAGACTGTTTTTTTCAGTGAGGTGGAAGCACAAGGCTGAAAGAAGAGAAGTAGAGATGAGTGAGGAAGTGGTCTCTGGTGGACACAGTGCTACTGATATGAATCTTTCAGTGTACCATTACTCCCTAAGAGAGTACTCCATGACTTGCAACTTCATAACAACTCCTTACGTTGCTGCATCTAGCCACAAAGTGAAACAATCTCCACAATAAGAACCCTGGAGATCCTCACTTAATGGATCAGCTTGTATTTTTCTTGATGCTTTTGTGTCACACACAAATAAGGCAAATTTGACAACACTGCCTTAAAAGGGTTGGAGAAATCACAGAATTCCCTCAACTCCTCTACTCTGTCAAAACAACGAGTAATATTTGTATAGTCTAAGGGTTGTCACATATTGGGATTTCTGACTATGCCACTAATATACATTAAAATGCTACCACTGGGTCAAATTTAGCTCTCAAGGGACTGAATTCACGGACAGCAGTATTGGGATATGTAGATTAAGATTCTGACGGGGCATCTGAACCAACGTGCCTTAAACAATAAAATTAATTTGGCTATTTCAGCGATCATTCACACCTATTCTGGTCGAGGTGATTTGATTCATTGGAGCTCAGCAAAGGTAGTTGCCAGGGTAGTCTAGTGAGGTTATGTTTCATGGGTTCAAAATTAACAATAAGGAGAGAAAAAAAACATGCTCAGAGGTAGTCAGGTCCAGAAAAGGCTGCTGAATGGTTAGAATAAAGGAAATTATTTTGTATAAGTCAAGCAAGATGACCCACTAATGTGGGGAAGTACAGTGTGCTTATTATTTTGTATTTATGCAAAGACAAGCTGTACGGATTGAATTAAGTGAGCCCTATCATAAGTCTTGCTCTGTATGTCCAGTTGCTGTCTGTGAAATAAAGAAGCTTAATGATTGGTATCTAGCCTCATCTGACTAACTGTTTTCTCAGTCCACTTACAAAAAGCTTGAAGCAGCACAAAGGCATGTGCAAAATACAGTTTGTATATCAAGGGGAGTATACTATTACACCCTCTCTGTTACACTATTGTCAAAGTTGATATTGAATGGTATGAGTCATCCCATCATGTAAAGAGGCATGAGATCCACTTACGAGAGCAACCCAAGTAGGTGTCTACAACAGATCCGAATTTGCTACAGGGAACAACTCTGTTTCTATAACTTTTCAAAGAATATCCCATCTCAAACTTAGAAAAAATCATTTAACTGCTTTGGAAATTGATCAAGCAAGATTCATAGCCTCATTCTGTAAGGTCTGGTGCATTTGATCCGCAGTGGCCTGCAGCCGATAAACTCATTTGCCAAGTCAGAACCAGCTACAGTCCCCGCCGTTTATAGTGGGCGCGTTGGTGTTAACGTGATTTGCCTGCTATACGCAGTGGACAGTAAAACCAAAAAGGCAAGTGACCAACCTATTTTTAAAAAACAGACAATCTCCATTTAGCAATGGCCTCTCCTACTTGTTAGTGTTGAGATTCTGGATGCAACTGCTAAGGTAATCACACTTTAACGAGATGCAAACAGCTGATTGAAACTGCTTGAAGACCCGACTTTGCCTCAAATCAGCATAGCCTTTTAAATGAGAAAGTACAGGGTAAGAACTTATTGAACAGCCTGAAATAGTTGGTGTGATTAATATGGTATAAGCTGCTCCTGTATAATTGGTGCCTATGCTGACGGCAAATGGTTAGCGCCATTTGCCCGATATAGGCGGCTGCCCGTGTTAAGCTTGGACAGTTTAAGTGGTGGGAGCTGTACTTGGTAGGTCTGAATTCACCAGGTAACACCTGGAAAGGCAAGGATTAAAATGTGTGGTGTTCCCAAAGTCAAAGTATCAAGTCTTGCAAGACTCACCAATACAATTGTGAACAAACGGTGCAATGATATGATCACATTAATAAGTACAGTGTTAAAATTATGATTGTGAATTTTAAACAAAAATGTACAAACCACAAAAAAGTATTTTTATATAGCATCTGCCATAGCTGCCAAAAAAGGTACCAGCACCGCTGAGCTTTCCCAGCAAGATGTTGTGTGCCCAAAACATGAAGTGAAGCCACATCACCACTTTTATAAACAAAAAATGGTCATCAGGGAGTCAATAGGGAGCAATTTACCAAGGCAACATACCACAGATTGAAGCTTGAGAGGTTTCTGAACATCTGGAAAATTCCAGGACAATCACTGGATCCAATCCTCTGACAGACATTTGCTGCTCATTATAAATAAATTTCATAGTATGTTTGCTTCTTCACTTATATATCATGTACACAGAGTATGGCAAAGTTGATCTGACATCAATGAAAAGGTTAATAAAGGTGTTGTGGGAGATGTCTATGTATCAGATGTCAGTCACTATAGTAATAACATATATATGCTGCCTGCATTGTATTAGTTGATTTCCTGTGGCATTGCTCATGACCAAATAAAAAACTGCCTCTCTCTTCCTGTAAATATCCCTCCGTTTGTCTCTCTCTCTCGGTTCCAATTATCAATCCCAACATTCTTGGTCACTGCTCAGGCCTCCTGATTCTTATTAGGTCTAAGTGCAGATAAAACCTGATGAGGATCAAGCTGGCGATATCCCAACCTGACCTGATGTGCATTTCTGCTCTGACTGTGACATGCCTCAGCCATTCCTTCTTTCCCCCTTCCAGAACCAGTATTTTTCTCTGGCCCACCTGATCAGCTTTTCTGCTCAGATGTGCAGATTCTGTAATACCACTGCATACAGATTTATGCTACCATAAACTTGTGTGCGAAACCCAAAGCCTCAGCCCCAACTCTCTGCTCAGCTACCAGGTCCAAAACATCCTCCCTTGCAGCACAGACTGCAGGCCGTGCCCACCCGTTTACTTTGCCCAAGCTCTCTGCCCAGGGCATGTGGTAATGCACGGCTAAGGCTGCAACCATTGCATTAGACATTGATCTTTTAGTATCAATGTCATTCCGCGTCAGTGACAAGAAGCACACTGGCCATCAGTGGCTGCCATGTCGAGCATTGTCACCAGAAGAAAACATGCGTTGGATTCAGGGTGAGGTTAGAGATCTGATTTACATGCAGTCACCACCCAATTTTAATAATTCAAAACTAGTTACATAGAAACATAGAAAATAGGAGCAGGAGTAGACCATTCGGCCCTTCGAGCCTGCTCCGCCATTCAATATGATCATGGCTGATCCTCTATCTCAATACCATATTCCTGCTCTCTCCCCATACCCCTTGATGCCTTTTGTGTCTAGAAATCTATCTAGCTTCATCTTAAATATATTCAGTGACTTGGCCTCCACAGCCTTCTATGGTAGAGAATTCTACAGGTTCACCACCCTCTGAGTGAAGAGATTTCTCCTCATCTCAGTCCTAAATGTCCTACCCCGTATCCTGAGACTGTGACCCCTCGTTCTGGACCCCCTAGTTGAAATATCAAGAACAAATAAACAGGCTGGAATAACAATTATGGTTTGATTTATCGATTAGATTTAATCTAGTAAGCTAACAAGCCAATATCATCAGCTTCAGTAAATAGGGCGTATATATTATGCATAATAACATGCACAGCATACGATATGTAAACAAACCATACCTATATTATAGTGTTCTTTTCAGGAAAGGTCAGTTTGAAGGTATTAAATACAGTGCAGCAGAATAAGACAGCAGACAACAGATCAGTAAAGAGAAGGATTAAATCATTTAAATCCTCCCTGCATTTTTTCATTTTCCCAGGTCTTTAATTTAAAAAGTGTACTTCAAGCACATTTTCTAAATTATCCTGCTAAGGAAAACGTCAAAATAGCTTTTACAAGAATTCAAAATTCATTTTTAAGGAAAATGTCTAACCAAATTATTTCTTCAAGGCTGCTCATTTTTTTTTTAAGAATTTCTTCAATTACAATGCTGATAATAGACAAAAATGTATTAAAAAACACACTTCACGGTGTTCCAATCCAGTCTGTTTTAGGCCAATGACTAACTCAGCAGCTCTTACATACTTCATAAATATTCAAATATTAAAGTATGATGCTGTTAATAATCACAGCATCTCTATACAGGATCTGCTTCATCAAAATCTAATAATTTATCATCACTTAATATTTAATTTACATCCGTACCTGCAGAATTTCAATTCACGGACTGTACCATATCAGAGGTCATTAAGAGCATCAATCAGGCCTGGCTCATGTCTCTAAATTCATGTTGCTCCAAGCTTTCATCTCCTTGCTGGGAGTCAGTGCCAGCTCTTTACGGTTTAGGAGAACTGTCAAAGGCAAGCTTCTTCGTAATATTAGCAGCACAGCTGGGGGGCGGGGAGGGGGTGAAGGAAAAAGAGAATGCCTCACCCCAACAACTCAGTTCATTACATTTGTAGCAGCCTTTTTTTAAATTCATTCATGGGATGTGGGCGTCGCTGGCGAGGCCGGCATTTATTACCCATCCCTAATTGTCCTTGAGAAGGTGGTGGTGAGCCGCCTTCTTGAACCACTGCAGTCCGTGTGGTGAAGGTTTTCCCATAATGCTGTTAGGAAGGGAGTTCCAGGATTTTGATCCAGCCACGATGCAGGAACGGCGATATATTTCCAAGTCAGGATGGTGTGTGACTTGGAGGGGAATGTGCAGGTGTTGGTGTTCCCTTGTGCCTACTGCCCTTGTCCTTCTAGGTGGTAGAGGTCGCAGGTTTAGGAGGTGCTGTCGAAGAAGCCTTGGCAAGTTGCTGCAGTGCATCTTGTCGATGGTACACACTGCAGCCACAGTGTGCCGGTGTGGAGGAAATGAATGTTTAGGGTGGTGGATGGGGTGCCAATCAAGCGGGCTGCTTTGTCCTGGATGGTGTTGAGCTTCTTGAGTGTTGTTGGAGCTGCACTCATCCAGGCAAGTGGAACGTATTCCATCACACTCCTGATTTGTGCCTTGTAGATGGTGAAAAGCCTTTGGGGAGTCAGGAGGTGAGTCACTCGCCACAGAATACCAACCTCTGACCTGCTCTTGTAGCCACAGTATTTATGTGGCTGGTCCAGTTAAGTTTCTGGTCAATGGTGACCCCCAGGATGTTGATGGTGGGGGATTCGGCGACGGTAATGCTGTTGAATGTCAAGGAGAGGTGGTTAGATTCTCTCTTGTTGGAAATGGTCATTGCCTGGCACGAATGTTACTTGCCACTTATCAGCCCAAGCCTGAATGTTGTCCAAGTCTTGCTGCATATGGGCACAGACTGCTTCATTATCTGAGGGGTTGCAAATGGAGCTGAACACTGCAAACATTCCCACTTCTGACCTAATGATGGAGGGAAGGTCATTGATGAAGCAGCTGAAGATGGTTGGGCCGAGGACACTGCACTGAGGATCTCCTGCAGCAATTTCCTGGGGCTTACATGAGCCTAGTGCAGGCAGTAAAAATAACCAGTTCATTGAATGATTGCAAAAGATAGAGTCCAAGCTATGGCTTATTATTGCATAATGTAATGCTTTAGGCTTTAAGGGTATTAAAAAGTACAGTCATGTATATTTTTAGGGACAGGGCAAGGTGGTAGACCCAACAGTTCTTCATGTATGTTCCTACACAGTAAAGGCCCAGCATCCACACATGAAAGTTCAGGGTCCATGCATGTGCCCACAGGAGATCTGTGTGACAGCAGGGGTTAACACCATGCATCTGCACCTGTCCATGTGTAATTACAGCAAGTCCCAGTCAAGAAAATACTGCATCTCATTAAGTAAATACTTATACTGCATCATAATAAAATGAAAGACCATCTCTGTTCCTTTCAGTATTATCATTCTGTTGGCTGGATTGCACAAGGCCAGCTGCATTGTACATTAATTCATTCTATATTGTGCTGCAGCAGATTGTTATTGGACATTTTTCACCAGAGTGCAGGAAGATATCAGTTTGATTTTAAGGTAATGCCTTTTCCAAAAATAATGAATATTTTTATTTTAATAACATTAAACGCACTCTCCAATTGAAAATAAATTGCTTTAAAAAAAAAGTCCAGCTCCCCCTTCTACATTCTAAAGCCATCCGAGATCAGATTCAGTGTCATGGATGATTGGTATAGTCAATCATAATCCATAGAAACTCTGAAGAGCTGGCACTGGGCGGGGGTTAACTACTGCAGGACCAAAACACTGCACAGGACAGGGCCCAAGTTTATAAACCCATACACTGTTTACATCCTGATGTCAGAATGGCACACTGCCAGCATAGGATATAAAAATAACTTACTGAAACAGGAGCCCATTCCACCACAAAAAAAAGTCAAGCCCCTGAGCTTCTTGGCCGTTCGGCAAATGACAATTCTGCACTCTCCTATATGCATCTTTAGTTGGACTTCAACAATTGAATTCTTTCATAAACCAATCCCAACCCTCTCATTACCAATCCTAACTCCTCGTTGTCGAAGTTCCCCTTCACAATCCCAAATTATTGATCCCACCCACACTTGGAATAAAAGGAAAGAATTCAGGGCTTGATACAAAGTTGTTGCTGTTAAAGAGAGTCCAGAAATACTGCTAATAAAACAATGCAGGTGCAGGCTTGATACAGCTTGCAGCATGTGCAACAGTGACTGCATACAAATCAAATGCTTCAAGAAAGACAGAAAAGAAAGATAGAAATATATGTTCACAATACTATGCCAGATTTTGTAAACTAAATATTCAAATGATGTATAAATCCTTGATAACTGTAAATATTAATCTAAGTAAAACAATTAAATAGTACAGCAAACCATAGGTGAACCACCAGGGGCAGTACTTAAAAAAATATATATATATTTTCTATTTGATTGTTTGAACTCAGCATTTTCCCTTCACCTTAATCTCTCAACTTCCCAAGAATTATATCAAAAAATCACAATGTCGTCTCCTGCCTTTACATCAAGTGGCAGTCTTCCTAAATTAGTTTGCCAAAATGTCACTTGCCAAATCGTCTATTACACAAACATAACATAATGTACATGATTAACACAAAGACTAAAATCACCAATGAATGAGCACCAGGAAACTTTTTGGAGGAGTTGAATTTAATATTGTTTATTTGATAGATGTTTTAAAAAAACTACAAAGCATTTATTGTGTGCCCACGTTCCTTTGATTTCTATCCTCCCGCAGGCATGATGTCCAATTGTCTGCCATAGATATCTGTTCCCTCTTTTTCACTGATACTTCGGAACCTTGATAACGATGCTGAAGACTTTCCCTGGTGCAAAGCCCATGACAATGTCCTTCTGGTCTCAAACATCAGTACTAATAGCAACCATAAATAGACTTCTTATGCTGCTTCCTGGTTTATGTTAAGACTCTCACTATAACTCGTCTCTTGGTTTATATTATTTGTCACTGTTATCTTTAACTATAATGAACTTCAGTTTGTTATTGATGCAGTATTTGTATTGTGCAGTAAAGAGTGTGATGCTGACCTCTTTATTTTTCTTTATATAGTTTTTTCCTCACATGTTGCAGCTATTGATGTGTAGTTTAAAATTTCCAAAAGTAAGCTACAAAAGATATTAACTCCGTACCATCTCTTCATGTAAGATTAGAAGAGACTCTTCCCATAATCTAGCTAATAATCAAAAGCAAATTACCATATAAGAGCATCAAGCCATCAAGTAGCTGGACAGAAACTCCATATAGTTCCAAAACGAGTAACCATTACTCTGATTAGCAAACAAGAATCCCATACAGTTAGACAGTGAGTAACGTTACCTTGCCGAATAAAAAGGAACTCATCTTCTGTTGCACATTAAATCCAATCATTATATTACTTTAAAAGTTAAAGTAAAACGAGTTCTGTGGACCAACCTCACCTGATTGACCCCTTCACTAACTAGACACTGGCAATGCACCCTGACAGAATTTCTCGACTTCTCCACAGCTATAGCTTCATGTAAGAACTCAGGCCACAAGCATAAGGAATCTTACAACACCAGGTTATAGTCCAACAATTTTATTTTAAAATCACAAGCTTTCGGAGACTATCTCCTTTGTCAAGTGAGTGAGTGAAAGGTTCTCAAATCGCATATCTTATATTAGGCTGGGACACCATCACGCCAATCAAAGGTGTCGTTGGTGTTCAGACAGGTTAGCCACGGAAAACAGTAGGTCCCAGTATGCTGAATACACATTGTGTCAAATTACAGACAGAGAGAAAGAGACCCAAAAGGCAGAGAGAGAGAGAATATTAAAAACAGTTAACTTTTTTTTCCCCTTGCTGGTGGGGTTACGTGTAGCGTGACATGAACCCAAGATCCCGGTTGAGGCCGTCCTCATGGTTGCAGAACTTGGCTATCAATTTCTGCTCGACGATTTTGCGTTGTCGTGTGTCTTGAAGGCCGCCTTGGAGAACGCTTACCCGAAGATCGGTGGCTGAATGTCCTTGACTGCTAAAGTGTTCCCCGACTGGGAGGGAACCCTCCTGTCTGGCGATTGTTCCGCGCAACAATCGCCAGACAGGAGGGTTCCCTCCCAGTCGGGGAACACTTTAGCAGTCAAGGACATTCAGCCACCGATCTTCGGGTAAGCGTTCTCCAAGGCGGCCTTCGAGACACACGACAACGCAAAATCGTCGAGCAGAAATTGATAGCCAAGTTCTGCAACCATGAGGACGGCCTCAACCGGGATCTTGGGTTCATGTCACGCTACACGTTACCCCACCAGCAAGGGGAAAAAAAAGTTAACTGTTTTTAATATTCTCTCTCTCTGCCTTTTGGGTCTCTTTCTCTCTGTCTGTAATTTGACACAATGTGTATTCAGCATACTGGGACCTACTGTTTTCCGTGGCTAACCTGTCTGAACACCAACGACACCTTTGATTGGCGTGATGGTGTCCCAGCCTAATATAAGATATGCGATTTGAGAACCTTTCACTCACTCACCTGACGAAGGAGATAGTCTCCGAAAGCTTGTGATTCTAAAATAAAATTGTTGGACTATAACCTGGTGTTGTAAGATTCCTCACATTTGTCCACCCCAGTCCATCACCGGCATCTCCACATCAAGGCCACAAGCAGACATTCTTGCAAGCAGTTGGGTTCCTTTCTCAACAAAGGTACAAAAGCAACTTAAACTGGACTCGTACCTTTAATCCCTTCCAGTGGATGTAGGTCACCAAAGCATTCTGAAGTGAGTTGCTGAGAAAGAAAGCACAATTTTTCATGCGCTGTACAATTCATCATGACTTTACATAGCCATGTTATCCTTAATGAGAACAATTGCATTCTGCCCATTTACCACATGAGATGAACTAGTACATCCATTGCTGTGGAGAAATCAGTTATTGCAACTCTCGGGTTTGGGTGTGAGATCATTCAGACTCAGTGACTCTCAGTTGTGCAATTAGTCTGATGTTGCAACCCACTCGTTAAGAACAGGCCAGTTCTTTGTGGGAAATAGAATAACACTCTATATTTGTGCTCCCTTGATGCTCATCCAATGCTCAGACTTTTGTCACTATATAAAATACATACCCTCAAAATGTACTGACTGAATTTTCAAAGTTGGTTTGAATCTCTCCATATTCACATTCACTGTGATAATCTTAGGTATGCTTCAGTAAAATTTGATTTTCAGATTTACTGTTTAATTAAATTAAAATGTATATATTCCAATCTGGCTGCTATTTTAATAAAGTTACATGTAAAAGGTACAAGAAAAACACACTCTGCAGTTTGGGGAACTCTGCGTATGTTTAAAGCAAAATACTGGGGATGCTGGAAATGTGAAATAAAAACAGAAAAAGCTGGAAATACTCAGCAGGTCAGGTAGCATCTGTGGAGAGAGAAACAGAGTTAATGTTTCAGGTTGATGACCTTTCATCAGAACTAATGAAAGGTCATCGACCCGAAACATTACTCTTGTTTCTCCCTGCATATATTTAGGCCGTTTCCCTATCACAAACAAGCTATTTCACCAATCTACTACATATTCCCATTTCTCACAAGTGCCCCTTACTATGTAGAGCTGTTTTTCTCAGTTTCATGTGCTATCTAGATCCCATTGCTTTCAAGTTCACATAATAAGTAGACCTCACTCTTCCCCTCTCAAATTACATGCTATGCAAGTATCATTTTTCACAAATGTACAAAGTAGATCACATTTTACCAAGTCATCATCCAGTTTTACCAGAATGAAAACAACAAAACCCAATCAAGTCTTTCTGAAGTTTAAAGTAAAATCTTTAAGCAGTGCTTTCAATTTTCTATCTACAGTAGGGAAAGTGGGATTTGCATCTGCAGATAGAACAGGCACAGCTTTGTAAAGAGATGACAGTTGAAAAAAAAAACTATTTAGCCAACAAGCCAGATGAGAGAATAGGGAAGTGTGTCAAGGATAAAAGGAGGACAGCTTTTCCCAAATGCCACAGTATAACGATCAAGTAAACCTTTCTGATGCTGTGAGGGATTTACTTCTTTGCATGAAAAATGGGTCTGGTTCCAACCACTTGGCACAGAAACAAGCTTTGTCAAGGTCTTCTCAGTTTTCAGTTAAAGACGGCTTTGAGAAAATAGAAATCTGAGCCATCTGCTCCCAAATCAATCCCTCCCCCAAAAGAATTCCTGTGGACAAGTAATTCCCATTTTGGTAAAAACATTAGAAACCACACTAGTATATGAATTACTCTTCTAGAGGATGTAAAAAATAAGCAAGGTGATGCAATTTATACCCAGAATGTCCGAATATTACAGCGCATGTGACTAAAAGAGAAAGAGGTCATCATTTGGGACAGGGCGCAACATGAGTGGATCATCTGTAGGGAAGGGAAGCATTCCCTTTTCTGCTCCATTTTCATTCCAACCCAAATTCCAGTTGGGGGTTTGTATGCGCGAAATCTTGCACCTGCTCTTCTTCTGTCTGGCCAGGCCTCTGCCATTTCCAGGAGAATCCTGGCTACCTTGTAAAGGGCAGAACCTCCGTCAATCCCCTATAAGGCAATTAATGGTCAGGCACCAGTGGCACAGAATCCCAAAGCTTGGTGTACCCACTCCTGGGCCTGGAAAGGGACCCAACATTTCCGTGGCAGCCAGTATGCTGAATGATTGGAGGCATACCAACCTTCAAAAAAGTGTATGCAGGCACCAATGGTGGTGTCCAGGCCTGGACTCCCAAAGACTTGACGATTTAAAAAATGTTTTACCCAGATCAGCCACTTTACATAGGAACCAAGGAGAACTTGGTTGCGGTCAGGGTGGGGGGGTCCAGGCAAATTCTTCCCTACCGCCCCCCCCCCCAATCTCGAGAAGACAAACTGTTCAGTTTCTGTGGGCATGGACCAGGCTTGCACAGCGATGAGCCTGTACTGATGCTCGCGCTCACCTGCCCCTTGCTGATGAGGTGCACTGCAACTGCCCCCCCCCCCGCCAACTCGTGTGGTCAGTGCTAGAGGGCATCATTGGGCGCAATCCCGGTGTAAATCGAAGGTGTCACGACCAAGGAATTTTGAGGTCATTATTTTTGCTAAAGTTCAACTTATAATTAAACAGACCATTCATTATAAAGATTTTCAATATGTATGCATTTTGGCAACCTGTTCAATTTGCAAAGTATTCAGAGCCTAGCTCTGATTATCTACCGATAAGGCTTTGGTTCACAGCTCTGAAAGCTCCGATCTGCACACAGAAAGACTAATACAAAACTATCCTGTAGGCCAGATCTTTAAATATCCTGCAGGATCATGTAGGATTTTTGTAGTTTCAACAACAAGTTCCACAGGAAAATATCATTTTTTTCAAATTCTCGTTCATGGCTGTTTTTTTTAGTTCCTTTAGGTCTCACTGGACCATGCATTATTTGCCAGGCAAGAAGGGCTGGTGAACTGGTCTCTGGGCTCTGCTGTTAAGTTCTGCAGCCAGCTGCAAAGGACATACACAACTGTGGGCCGGTGCTGGCTTATTCTCTTATGTGTCATTGCTAACTGGGGTGGTGCACCTCACCTTCACACCAACCGCCTACATCCGTGATCTGAAAGATACATAAAATGTATCTCTTATAGTAAAAAATAAAATCTATCACAGTACAGACATCAAAGATCACCTACAGCAAGGAATTTATGGTTAGAAAGGGCAAAGTCATGAAGCCAAAGAGCTTTCTTTTTAAACTGAATGGTTTATGATTGTGTAATGGATGCAAATATATCTTTTACATCACTAATCACAGAGGATGCCACTGCATTTTTATTAGTAGTATTACAGTCATTGAATTTTAAAAAATTAAAAATGCATCATGGCACAGCCTAGGTTTTCCCTGGTGGATATAGTGCCAATGGAATGTTCGGAGTCAGCTCTTTCGACCTGAAAGCTCTCCAATGAAGCGATGATGCGCCTTTAAATGCGTTTCCATTGGTTATTCACGTCTCTCAAATTATTAACCCAAAGTCAGAATCTCTAATATTCAGATGTACCGCAATAAAGACCATCTGGAAAAAAACATTTCTGTGCGCTACGTTTTAGGGAATGGGTTTGCAATTTCTTTTCACATAGCACATAGAGGAAATTATCTCCAACCCCTTGCAACCAAGAGCAGCTCAGGGAAGAAAGGCCTACATTATTACACTGCACACACTCCTATGAAACTCCCCAAGCACAGAGATTGGGCAAATCCCATTTGTACAAATGTTGTCATGTCACATTGCTTGCAGTTTGACATTCAATCGCACCCAATAACCCAATGGACACCCCCGGATTAGAATAATATTGATAAACCACTCAAATTTTATCTCATAGTTTATGATGTCTCAACCCCTTGGTGTTACAACCACCAGATTGTCTGTTATCTTTGCTATAATTTTCTGTGCCAGTCAAACCTGTCCTATTGGACTGCACCCATGTACATTTGTCTTTACTGTATGTAATAAAACTGTAACATTGATTGTATTCATTTTCTGTGGCAATGCTCCACTAATCCATGAAAACATAAGGCCTCAAGGATCACTTTACCCTGGTTATGTAATTTTATTTAACTAATTTCAGATGTTTTTTGTGATGTTTTTACTCATGTTGGATATTTTTCCCATTTCAGTAAAAAATATCAGCATCAAATACCACCACAGGCATACTTGTCAGGCACAGTACATCCAGATGAACAGAAAAGCTCTCTCTGCTCAAGGCATGTCTAAGGTTTTTGTCTTCCTAGGCTGCTTAAGTGCAAATCATAAAGCCTCACAATTTTAACAATGTTCCCATTAATTTGCATATATCTCAAACTGCAGCCACTGTTATGACGTAAGAATTATCCACCAATGAAACAACAAGTGAGAGAAACCCTTTCCAACCTTCAGCACCATAAAATTCAAACAGCACAAACCAGCAAGTAAAAAGAAAGACTTGCATTTATATAGCCCCTTTCACAACCTCAGGGCGTCCCAAAGCACTTTACAGCCAACAAAGTACTTTTGAATGTAGTCATTGTTGTAATGCAGGAAACACTGCAGCCAAATTGCGCACAGCAAGGTCCCACAAACAGTAATGTGATAATAACCAGATAATCTGGGTTTTTTTGTGGGGTTGGTCATACAAGCACAAACTGAACAAAGTTGCCTTGGCTTCATGGGCCAGGTTTCCAAGGCTGGCAGCCCACGGGCAATAATTTGGACTTTATCAGACTGTATCTCCATAAACAGTCCCCAACCCTAACTCAAGAAGACTACCATCTACTGTACCAATATTAAATTTTCCATTTCCTACACCAACTATTATTAAATGCCTCTTTGGGAGAGTTTGACAACTTAATTCCAATTCGCATCATACCATAGGCAGGTTTGCCATATGAGACTACAGTCACTAAGAAATAAGTTGAAACTGGCCTAACTCATTTTACAATGAACCCTTAGAGTCACCAGATAGGTGACTTATATCCCATTAATTTGGATTAGATCTGAACCAGTTCCTGAGGTAAAAAGATAGTCACGAACCCACAACAACACCCAGTTTCCTCAGTTAAGTATTTTAAGTCTGCCTTTATGCCAATTTGTACTGATAAGAAATTTGTGGCAACTTTGCTGTTTAGAGCTGATGACTGTGGGAAGATTAACTATTGTCTGGGGTCAGCCTGTTCAATATCAGTTACTGTACAAAATTCCACACAGACAAACCAAATCAATAAAACTTAAATGCAGCTGGTTCTCAATATCTTGGGTTTATAAAAACATGGACCTGTTCAAACTATGTTCAATTATGTGATTGTGAAGGACTTGCAAAATTCAGGGAGAGGTGAGAACTATTTACAGAGGCATTGTAGTGTATGCCAAACGGTTAATTAAAAAAAAAGGGAGGGAAAACAGAAAGTAGTATATGGCCTAGGCTTTCCAGTCCTGTCCCTCCAGTTTTCCAGTGGTACTGGGGCAGAGGGCTCAGAAATGGGCTTAGGGACACACTCCACCACAACCCCGCCTATCGTCCCCTCCATTTTCCGGAGGGCTAGCCCTGTGCCCTGAAGTGTACCCACCCGGATCTAGACGAGCACATGAAAATCATATTGAGAAATAAAGGCTCTGCCATGTTTCCTGCCATTTGCTCTGGTGGAACACTGGCCAGCTGTTAGGCCTCATGTCCAGCGTTCAAAGGTCTGCAGGGGAACCAAGTCAATGTTGGTAGCAGCAAAGGCCTGTGCTTTGGATCTTCAAGAATCAGCACGGATGGACCCAAAAAGATGTAAGAAATGTTGGAATTTGTTTTTATACTGTTTTACTGACAGATTTGAGGCTGCTGACACTCCCACGCAGCAGCAGGCCTCTGTGGTCTACCACTGCTGATTTCTGCCCTGATTGTGTGCAGACTCTTTGACAGTGAGCCTGCTTCCCGTATCTTAATAATACTGGGACCAGAAATACACCAGAGTCAGAGACATCTCCCCGGCAGGTGGAAGTGCCCGCCCACCAAGCAGTGAAACCTGGCACAAGACCACCTGACACATCTTATTAGTTCAGTGACTTTTTTTTTCCCCAAAGGGATATTTTTCTAACTCCTTCCCTCTGCTGCAAAACAGAGTGCGTCAAAAATGAAGCCTCCCCAGCCTTGGGCTCCCTCCCTTTCCGAATGTGAATCCCCCGGAAGACGCCTCCGGAACCTAATCCCACCACCCACCACGGAGGGTAATTTTCCACCACCATCCACTGACTTCCCATCCGTTCCAGGTTTCAGCATTTTGTTCTGAAAGCTAAATCAGGTACTTCTCTCACTGGGTTAGAGATGGAGAGTAAGAGAAAATCAGTCAATTAAATGCCCTATATAAGATAGTAAAGCACTGGGTGAGAGAGCTAGTCAAGAAGTCAATGAGTCAATGCAAGGTTAGACAGAAAATGTAAGGATTTGAAAGCCAATGAGTCAAGTAGTCAGACAATTACTTGCTAGATGAGTTAGACAGAGAACTAATTTAAGAATCAAAATAATTGGTCAGAAAATCATTCAATCCAAAGTTGCATGATTACAGTGAGGAGCTGGGAGTTCTAACTGAAGATTAAAAATATATTAGCTGCTCAAAAAATACTGGAATTACTTCAGTTGATCTTTACGAGCCATATTCTCCTCCCTTTGATAATGGCGGCCAAAAAAAAGGTGTGAATAAAAATGGCCGTAATGTTGGTAGAATATTCTTCTGTGTTCATAACTGATCTTTATTCACAGGTCCAGGTGCAGACTAGGACACGTGTAGAGAGCACATTAATGCCGGAAGAGGAAATCTGTATATCAGTGAAATTTAATGCAATGGAGACAATTAAAGGAGAATGTCACAATGGAGGGGGGGGGGGGGGTGGGTGGGTGGGGAGAACAAAAAATCTGAAAAAAGCATCTAAACCCGTACCTTAACGGGGCAAGCGACCAAAAATGAAGAGGAAGAAAGCCCCATACGAGAGCATAAGGCCGCAGCTGGCCGGTTAAATCACTGGCTGTGCCAGCCCCATGACACGTTAGTTATTCATGTCATTACAGCAGATTGCACAACTCTGCTTTTGGCTCTGCTGGCCCAAACCCTGCAAAGGCACTTCTCCACAGCCACCGCATGATAGGTGCGATGATGCCTGAAAATACTGTTGGTGTCAGCTCAGCAAATGCAATCAATCAGGCTTTGCTGCCTGATGATCATCATGGCTGATTTTCTGCCATGCAGTGTCACCATGCAGTAATTGGATGCTTCTAAGAAACCATCCAAACACATTGCAAACTCTCCATGCTGAATAGTTATTGATGCTTGTTCATTTGGAGTCAGTTATTTCATCAAAGTGATGGACGGTGTCGTCGACAGTGCTATCAAGCGGCACTTACTCACCAATAACCTGCTCACCGATGTTCAGTTTGGGTTCCGCCAGGACCACTCGGCTCCAGAACTCATTACAGCCTTGGTCCAAACATGGACAAAAGAGCTGAATTCCAGAGGGGGTGAGAGTGACTGCCCTTGACATCAAGGCATCATTTGACAGAGTGTGGCACCAAGGAGCCCTAGTAAAATTGAAGTCAATGGGAAACAGGGGGAAAACTCTCCAGTGGCTGGAGTCATACCTAGCACAAAGGAAGATGGTAGTGGTTGTTGGAGGCCAATCATCTCAGCCCCAGGACATTGCTGCAGGAGTTCCTCAGGGCAGTGCCGTAGGCCCAACCATCTTCAGCTGCTTCATCAATGACTTTCCCACCATCACAAGGTCAGAAATGGGGATGTTCGCTGACGATTGCACAGTGTTCAGTTCCATTCGCAACCTCTCAGATAATGAAGCAGTCCGTGCCCGCATGCTGCATGACCGAGACAACATCCAGGCTTGGGCTGATAAGTAGCAAGTAACACTCGTGCTAGACAAGTGCCAGGCAATGATCATCTCCAACAAGAGAGAGTCTAACCACCTCCCTTTGACATTCAACAGCATTACCATCGCCGAATCCCCCACCATCAACATCCTGGGGGTCACCATTGACCAGAAACTTAACTGGACTAGCCACATAAATACTGCGGCTACAAGAGCAGGACAGAGACTGGGTATTCTGCGGCGAGTGACTCACCTCCTGACTGCCCAAAGCCTTTCCACCATCTACAAGGCACAAGTCAGGAGTGTAATGGAATACTCTCCACTTGCCTAGATGATAGCAGCTCCAACAACACTCAAGAAGCTCGACACCATCTAAGACAAAGCAGCTCGCTTGATTGGCACCCCATCCACCACCCGAAACATTCACTCCCTTCACCACCGGTGCACCGTGGCTGCAGTGTGTACCATCCACAGGATGCACTGCAGGAACTTGCCAAGGCTTCTTCGACAGCACCTCACAAACCCGCGACCTGCACCACCGAGAAGGACAAGAGCAGCAGGCAAATGGGAACACCACCTGCACGTTCCCCTCCAAGTCACACACCATCCCGACTTGGAAATATATCACTGTTCCTTCATCGTCGCTGGGTCAAAATCCTGGAATTCCCTCCCTAACAGCACTGTGGGAGAACCTTCACCACAAGGACTGCAGCGGTTCAAGAAGGCGGCTCATCACCACCTTCTCAAGGGCAATTAGGGATGGGCAATAAATGCTGGCCTTGCCAGTGACGCCCACATCCCACAAACGAATAAAATAAAATATGATCCACCAACTTGTCCATACTGCAGCCTCCTATTATGTTTCAGTTTTGCCTTTAAACATAAGAGTACTGGGGATTGAGACAGGGTGATCTAAATCATGGAAATTCCTTATTACAGTATATTATCTCCCATCATGTAATTTGCCCAATTTCAACATTATCACTTCTACCTTATTTGCTGCATCTTTGCTAACATTGCTCTGTATTCATGCAGTTTCTTTTCGTGTACATAACAATTGTTTTCCTTCATGTCCACAGCTGCCCATAATGCCAGATTTCTGCCCTTATAGTGCCTTGTCAGGCATTTCCAGCAACATGATTCATTGGGATGGCAGCATAACATCTGGATGTGATGGGTGCTATTCATCCTTTACCCTTATGCTCTTCTTTAAGGCAGGAAGCCTCTTCCAGGCTTCCCACCAAGTCATTAACAGTGCATTCACTCT
The DNA here is from genome assembly GCF_035084215.1 of Heptranchias perlo. Lineage (NCBI taxonomy): Eukaryota > Metazoa > Chordata > Chondrichthyes > Hexanchiformes > Hexanchidae > Heptranchias > Heptranchias perlo. Next base: position 23,381,360 of record NC_090338.1, read on the forward strand.
TGCAAAGACACACTTCCATGATTATTGTGTCCTTCCCCACTACAGTACATCTGGTGTCTGATTGGTAAAATAGGCTTTACTCAAATTCCATTGAGCCATTCTCCTCCAAACTTGTGCACTGCACAGCTGGATTAACAAACTATTCAATATTTATAATGATTAATTAACTCATTAGCTGCTTGAGAAGCATTAAAGGATTATTATTACAAGTGCATCAAACTGGCTGATATTTTTTCATTACTGCTAACAATTCGCAGGATGTGTAGACTTCAAAACTGCGGTGTCTCCTGATTTTGTAGGCCAGTATGAAATAACTTTTTTTTTAAAATGAGAAATGATGGTCCTACCTTTGAAAGAGCTGGTAAGTAAGAATGAAGTTTTGGGTTAGATATGAAGGGATTATGAAACTGTAATGAAATTAAGAGACATTAAGACTAAGATTTTTGGTGGAGGCAACATTTCTGACAAGTAAATATAAAACAAACCTTTCAAGAGGGTTTGATTACAAAGCCATTTAAACATGGCTGCTTATTTTCCAGATTGAGATTAATCAAACTAGATTTCATTTTTCATCAGGAATGCGCACGTCACCTCTAAAGGCCTGATTTTTCTTTAAATTCGTTCATGGGATGTGGGCGTCGCTGGCGAGGCCGGCATTTATTGCCCATCCCTAATTGCCCTTGAGAAGGTGGTGGTGAGCCGCCTTCTTGAACCGATGCAGTCCCTGTGGTGAAGGTTCTCCCACACTGCTGTTATGAAGGGAGTTCCAGGATTTTGACCCAGCAACGATGAAGGAACGGCGATATATTTCCAAGTCGGGATGGTGTGTGACTTGGAGGGGAACGTGCAGGTGGTGGTGTTCACATGTATCTGCTGCTCTTGTCCTTCTAGGTGGAAGAGGTCGCGGGTTTGTGAGGTGCTGTCGAAGAAGCCTTGGCGAGTTGCTGCAGTGCATCCCGTGGATGGTACACACTGCAGCCACTGTGCGCCGGTGGTGAAGGGAGTGAATGTTTAGGGTGGTGGATGGGGTGCCAATCAAGTGGGCTGCTTTGTCCTGGATGGTGTCGAGCTTCTTGAGTGTTGTTGGAGCTGCACTCATCCAAGCAAGTGGAGAGAATTCCATCACACTCCTGACTTGTGCCTTGTAGATGGTGGAAAGGCTTTGGGGAGTCAGGAGGTGAGTCACCCGCCAGAGAATACCCATCCTCTGACCTGCTCTTGTAGCCACAGTATTTATATGGCTGGTCCAGTTATGTTTATGGTCAATGGTAACCCCCAGGATGTTGATGGTGGGGGATTCGGCGATGGTAATGCCGTTGAATGTCAAGGGGAGGTGATTAGACTCTCTCTTGTTGGAGATGGTCATTGCCTAGCACTTGTCTGGCGTGAATGTTACTTGCCACTTATCAGCTCAAGCCTGGATGTTGTCCAGGTCTTGCTGCACCCAGGCACGGACTGCTTCATTATCTGAGGGGTTGCGAATGGAACTGAACACTGTGCAGTCATCAGCGAACATCCCCATTTCTGACCTTATGATGGAGGGAAAGGCATTGATGAAGCAGCTGCAGATTTTTGGGCCTACGACACTGCCCTGAGGAACTTCTGCAGCAATGTCCTGGGGCTGAGATGATTGGCCTCCAACAACCACTACCATCTTCCTTTGTGCTAGGTATGACTCCAGTCATTGGAGAGTTTTCCCCCTGTTTCCCATTGACTTCAATTTTTTTAGGGCTCCTTGGTGCCACACTCGGTCAAATGCTGCCTTGATGTCAAGGGCAGTCACTCTCACCTCACCTCTGGAATTCAGCTCTTTTGTCCATGTTTGGACCAAGGCTGTAATGAGGTCTGGAGCCGAGTGGTCCTGGCGGAACCCAAACTGAGCATCGGTGAGCAGGTTATTGGTGAGTAAATGCCGCTTGATAGCACTGTCGACGACACCTTCCATCACTTTGCTGATGATTGAGAGTAGACTGATGGGGCGGTAATTGGCCGGATTGGATTTGTCCTGCTTTTTGTGGACAGGACATACCTGGGCAATTTTCCACATTGTCGGGTGGATGCCAGTGTTGTAGCTGTACTGGAACAGTTTGGCTAGAGGCGCACAAGCCTTCAGCACTACAGCCGGGATGCTGTCAGGGCCCATATCCTTTGCAGTATCCAGTGCACTCAGCCGTTTCTTGATATCATGTGGAGTGAATCGAATTGGCCGAAGACTGGCTTCTGTGATGGTGGGGATATCGGGAGGAGGCCGAGATGGATCATCCACTCGGCACTTCTGGCTGAAGATGGTTGCAAACGCTTCAGCCTTGTCTTTTGCACACACATGCTGGACTCCGCGATCATTGAGGATGGGGATGTTTGCAGAGCCTCTTCCTCCCATTAATTGTTTAATTGTCTGCCGCCATTCACGACTGGATGTGGCAGGACTGCAGAGCTTTGATCTGATCCGTTGGTTGTGGAATCGCTTAGCTCTGTCTATAGCATGTTGCTTCCGCTGTTTAGCATGCATGTAGTCCTGAGTTGTAGCTTCACCAGGTTGGCACCTCATTTTAGGTACACCTGGTGCTGCTCCTGGCATGCTCTTTTACACTCCTCATTGAACCAGGGTTGATCTCCTGGCTTGTTGGTAATGGTAGAGTGAGTAATATGCCGGGCCATGAGGTTACAGATTGTGCTGGAATACAATTCTACTGCTGCTGACGGCCCACAGCGCCTCATGGATGCCCAGTTTTGAGCTGCTAGATCTGTTCTGAATCTATCCCATTTAGCACGGTGGTAGTGCCACACAACACGTTGGATGGTGTCCTCAGTGCGAAGACGGGACTTCGTCTCCTCAAGAACTGTGCAGTGGTCACTCCTACCGATACTTTCATGGACAGGTGCATTTGCGACAGGTAGATTGGTGAGGACGAGGTCAAGTAAGTTTTTCCCTCGTGTTGGCTCGCTCACCACCTGCCGCAGGCCCAGTCTGGCAGCAATGTCCTTCAGGACTCGGTCAACTCGGTCAGTAGTGGTGCTACGGGCCACTTTTGGTGATGGACATTGAAGTCCCCCACCCAGAGTACATTCTGTGCCCTTGCTACCCTCAGTGCTTCCTCCAAGTGATGTTCAACATGGAGGAGGACTGATTCATCAGCTGAGGGAGGGCGGTAGGTGGTAATCAGCAGGAGGTTTCCTTGCCCACGTTTGACCTGATGCCATGAGATTTCATGGGGTCCAGAGTCAATGTTGAGGACTCCCAGGGCTACTCCCTCCTGACTGTATATCACTATACCGCCACCTCTGGTGGGTCTGTCCTGCCGGTGGGACAGGACATACCCAGGGATGGTGATTGATATTTGACAGGTCTGGAATTAGGTCAGTCACTCACAACTGAAAATGAGAAAGAAATGTATTTTGAAAGTTAAACAGTCAATAGGATTAAAAACAAACATTGACCACAGGGCATACACAGATAGAATGGGATAAGAGTGAGAGCAGCACTCAAAGATGCAGAACAAAATCTACAGATGAAGATATCGGCAATTTATAGTCAAGCCTGTACCCTTAGTAAGCCAGCAATTTAAAAAAAGATCAGTGCAACTTGCTACAGAAAAAAAGTTTTGTATTTGTGAGGTCACATTGACAAGGCAGAATTTACTGTCCATCCCTAGTTGTCCTGAGGGCATTAAGTGTCACGTAGTGTGGGACTGAAATCACAGCTAGGCCAGACGAACCAGGTCACTTCCTGAAGGACATTAGTGAACCAGTTGGGTTTTTACAACAAAATAGTAGTTTCATGGCTACTTTTCCCTGGTGCTAGCTTACACATTACCAGATATATTGAATTCAATTTTACAACTTGCCATGATGAAATTTGAACTGACCATCACTGGGTTACTAGTCTAATAAAATAATCACTCCACTACCATATCCTATTCTAAAAAGAAATTGTGTTTAATATCATGAGTATCATAGTAGGTACAGCATAGGAAAAGGCCATTCAGCCCATTGTGCCTGTGCCGGCTTTGAAAGAGCTAGCCAATTTGTCCCATAGACCTGTTAACATCTATTACATTCAGAAAAAAACTCCCTGCAATATAGATTTTATACCACGAGATATGACTAGTGATCTTAGAAATCCCAGACTATAGAGGATGCCCCTGGAACCTCGTCTCAGCTATGAATGACTATTTCCCAACTAGATCTGTGTTCCATATCTCACACATTTCCCAAATACCACAAAAGCTGCAGAGATATCAACACACAATGCAGACCCTAACTCGCCACTTCTAGCACACAGTTCTGACCTATTCTGCGATGCTAATTCTCCAACCCAGTATTAATACACTGTGCAGACCCCAGCTCTATAGTCCAATACCAACCAACAGTGCAGACCCCAACTCTCTAAAACAATACTTGCCAACGGTGCAGACTCCATCTCTCTGCACCTGTACCAACCAACCCTATACCAAATATAGATATCAACCTTTGCTCACATTAAGGATTTGCTTCTGTCAGCCTTAGGTATATAATATACATTGTCTCTTGTATGCACTAGCATGTGATGACAAACAATTTACAGTAACATCTAAACCAGTTATATGGCTGCTATCCCGATCAGACAAACTAATTTGTTAACGGTCTCCTTCTGTGCTGTATCATACTGATACTATAATTTCACTAACACAGCTTACCCTGCTCTGGTTCATATTTACTGAAACCTCAAGGAAGCTTCCCCACCTGCATATACTTCCCACCACCTTCTTCGCCCAATCTGACACCGTGGCAATGTTGCCTTTATCACCAAATCATTTGTCTGTCCCCCTCCTCCTCTGGTGCATTCTCCTCCTTCAAGCACTTCACCTTGTTCCACCCTTATCATAGAATCTTACAGTACATAAGGAGGCCACTCGGCCCATCGTGCCTGTGCTGGCTCTTTGAAAGAGCTATTCAATTAGTTCCATTCCCCCACTCTTTCCCCATAGCTCTGCAAATTTATCTTCAATTCTCCAATTCCCTTTTGAGAGTTACTACTGAATCTGCTTCCGCCACCCATTCAGGCTCCTGAACACTCTTAAAATTCTTATCGTCTACCACTCCTCCAAATTGCACACCAAGTTTCTCATCAAGATATACATTCCCTTGAGGAATAAAAACTCCATGGAAAAAGTGATCCAATTGTGGCTAACTAGAGAAGTTAAGGGTAGTATTCGATTGAAAGATGAGGCTTAAAATGCTGCCAAGAAGAATACTAAGCCTGAGGGTTGGAGGGTTTTAGAAATCAGCAAAGGATAACCAAGAAATTGATAAAGATGGAGAAAATTGAATATGAGAGTAAACCAGCAAAATATATAAAAACAGACTGTAGGAGCTTCTACAAATATGTAAAAAGCAAGAGATTAGCGAAAGTAAGAGTGAGTCACTTAGAGGCAGAGACAGGAAAAATTATAATGGGCGATAAGGAAATGGCAGAGACGCTAAACAAATATTTTACATCTGTCTGCACAGTGGAAGACACAAAAAACATACTGGAAATAGCGAGGAACCAAGGGTCTAATGAGAGTGAGGAACTTAAAGTAATTAAGATTAGTACTGGAGAAATTAATGAGACTAAAAGCCAACAAATTCCTTCAATCTGATGGCCTACATCCCAGGGTTTTAAAAGAGGTGGTTGCAGAGACAGTGGATGCATTGGTTTTGATCTTCCAGAATTCCCTAGATTCTAGAACAGTCCCTGTGGATTGGAAGGTAGCAAATGTAACCCCGCTATTCAAGAAAGGGGAAGGAGAGAGAAAACAGGGAACTATAGGCCAGTTAGCCTGACATCAGTAGTAGGGAAAATGCTAGAATCTATTATTAAGGACATAGTAACAGGGCACTTAGAAAATCAGAATATGATTAGGCAGAGTCAACACTGTTTTATGAAAGGAAAATCGTGTTTGACAAATCTATTAGAATTTTTTTTGAGGGTGTAACTAGCAGGGTAGATAAAGGGGAACCAGCAGATATAATATATTTGGATTTTTAAAAGGAACTCAATAAGATACCACACAACAGGTTGTTACACAAGATTGGGGCTCATGGGATTGGGGGTAATGTATTATTAGCATGGATTGAGGATTGGTTCACGGACAGGTAACAGAGTGTAGGAATAAACGAGTAATTTTTGGGCTGGCAGGTTGGGACTAGTGGGGTGCCGCAAGGATCAGTGGATCAGTGCTTGGACCTCAGCTGTTTACAATAAATATCAATGACTTAGATGAGGGAGACCGAGTGTAATGTGTCCAAGTTTGCTGATGATACAAAGCTCGGTGGGAAAGTAAGCAACGAGGAGGATGCAAGGAGGCTGCAAAGGGATATAGACATGTTAAGTGAGTGGGCAGATTGGTGGCAGATGGAGTATAATGTGAGGAAATGTGAAATTCTCCACTTTGGTATGAAGAACAGAAAAGCAGAATATTTTTTAAAAGGTGAGCGACTAAGAAATGTTGGTAGTCAGAGGGATTTGGGTGTCCTTGTACACAAATCACAAGAAGTGATCATGCAGGTACAGCAAGCAATTAGGAAGACAAATGGTATATTAGCCTTTATTGCAAGGGGGTTGGAAAATAAGAGTAAGGAGGTCTTGTTGCAATTATATAGGGCTCTGGAGAGACTACACCTGGAGTACTGTGTACAGTTTTGGTCTCCTTACCTGAGGAAGGATATAATTACCTTAGAGGGGTTGCAACGAATCAGGTTCACTAGATTGATCCTGGGATGAGAGGGTTGCCCTATGAGGAGGGATGGAGTAGAATGAGCCTATATTCTCTGAAGTTTAGAAGAATGAGGGGTGATCTCATTGAAACGTATAAAATTCTTAGAGGGCTTGATAGGGTAGATGCTGAGAGGCTGTTTCCCCTGGCTGGAGAGTTTAGAACTAGGGATCATAGTCTCAAGATAAGGGGTCAGCCATTTAAAACTGAGCTGAGGAGGAATTTCTTCACTTTGAGGGTTGTGAATCTTTGGAATTCTCTACCCAGAGGGCTGTGGATGTTCAGTCATTGAGTATATTCAAGACTGAGATTGATAGATTTTTGGACTCTAAGGGAATCAAGGGATATGGGGAACGAGCGGGAAAGTGGAGTTGAGGTAGAAGATCAGCCATGATCTTATTGGATGGCGGAGCAGGCTCAAGGGGCCATATGGCCTATTCCTGCTCCTATTTCTTATGTTCCTCCTTTCCTCCCTCAGCCTCTGCATTGACAATTCCTCATCCTTGGTGATTTCAATCTTCATCTCAGTTCACCCTGCGCTCTGTCTCCTCCAAATTCAGTGACTTCCTGTACACCCTAAACTTCTCCCTCCACACAAACTCTCCTATCCATACTCGCAGCCATACCATGCCAGGAAAATTGGGTGAGGAAAGGCGGCTGATCTGATATCTCCCGTTTTACACCATTGTCAAACCATTAAATCACCCCCATGGTTTCCATCACAGACAAGGCCATCACCGACCACTTTTTCGTATCCCTCACCATTCACATCCCCTACCCGCTTCCAATTCCACTTCCCTCTGTGTCTGCCCCGGAAAAACATTTTCCCTCAAATCAGTTAAAACTGCACTTTCTAAATCTCAACTGCATAGCCTTTGATTTTCAATTCGCCACAGCACTTCTGCAACCATCGATTTGTTCAAAAAGTCCACCTTTGATGCCCATGTCCCCAGCAAAGCCTTTACTCTTCGCTCAATCCCTCTGGTATGGTCCACATCTTCACTCCCTCAAGTCTGAAGGGTGCAGACATTAGCATACCCGGTACACAACTGGTTTAGTCATCCATCATCAGATCTGGCTGGATCATATCAAGTGCTATTGGCCTGCACTCTTCTCTGCCAAAACAATGCACTACACACTCGGATCATCCAAGAGAGCAAAGATAGTCTCCAGTTTCTTTTGTCCACCACAACAGTTTCCTTAAATCTCTCTCTCTGCCCCCTCCACAGTGTCCGTAACAAGTGCGAGGAGATCATTGGCTTCTTCATTGCTAGATTGCAACCATCCATTCAGCTGCCTCTGCTGCCTCACCCCTTCTTCACCAAGCTAAACCTCCCCCCACACCCAGGCTCCCACGTGGAATTCCTTCCCTAAACACCTTCGCCTCTCCACCTCCCTCTCCTCCTTTAAGCCCCTCCTTAAAACCCACCTCTTTGACCAAGCTTTTGGTCACCCCTCGTAATGTCTCTATCTTTGTCTTGCCATCCATTTATATCCATCTGAAGCATCTTGGAATGTTTTATTATGCTAAAGGCGCTATATTACATAGAATACATAGATTACATAGAATGTACAGCATAGAAACAGGCCATTCGGCCTAACAGGTCCATGCCACTGTTTATGCTCCACATGAGCCTCCTTCCTCCCTACCCTATCAGCATATCCTTCGATTCCTTTCTCCCTCGTGTTTATCTAGCTTCTCCTCAAATGCATCTATGCTGGTCGCCTCAATTACTCCTTGTGGTCATGAGTTCCACATTCTAACCACTCTCTGGGTAAAGAAGTTTCTCCTGAATTTCCTATTGGATTTTTTATTTAGTTATTATCTTATATTTATGACCCCTAGTTCTGGTCTCCCCCGCAAATGGAAACATCTTCTCAACATCTACCCGATCAAACACTTTTATAATCTTAAAGATCTCTATCAGGTCACCCCTCAGTCTTCTCTTTTCTAAAGAAAAGAGCCCCTGCCTGTTCAATCTTTCCTGAAAGATATAACCTCTCAGTTTTTGTATCATCCTAGTAAATACTTTTTGCACCTTCTCCAGTGCCTCGCTATCCTTTTTATAATATGGAGACTAGTTCTCCAAGTGTGGTCTAACCAAGGTTCTATACAAGTTTAACATAACTTCTCTGCTTTTCAATTCTATCCCTCTAGAAATTAACCTCAGTGCTTGGTTTGCTTTTTTTATGGCCTTATTAATCTGTGTCGCTACTTTTAGTGAATTGTGTCTGTACCCCCAGGTCCCTCAAGTTGATGGTGTTATTGTTATGTAGCCAATTTCCCTCTTTGAGTGTACAAGTGCAACAGCTGTAAACTAGCTTCACTTACTCAAACATGAGCGAGTTATTCCCTTTTACTGAGCACTGTCCTTTTACAGGAATGTATTATACTTATGCTTTTACTTCAGTATAACCTTGAAAAAAAACATTATCAAGTCACAGCTTTAATTCAAGAATTCAACATAATCACTTCCTCTGGTTATTGCGTCAAAGCACCTCGGAAGTAACCTATCTACAAAAGGAGAAGAGACAACCCTCTCAGCCTATTTATCATGAATTTAAGCTCCACTGCGAAAGAAAAAGCAGCACTCGACATTTGGATACCACCTCCTCAAAGAATAAAGCTGAAAGTTGGAACATAAGCCTTAGCAATCTGCAGATAGTGTACTACTGTGTAAATTGTACAATCCATTACATAAAGCACTCCCCAGAGGAAGGAAGCAGACATCAAAAGAAGCTCTTAATAGTCTGTCAATCCAATTGGCCCTCAAGATGTTGCACAACAGTACAATAAATCACTGACGCCCTTTGTCTTTCACACTGTAATGCTAATGAAAAGTAATTCTTTAAAAAATATATTAAATTCAGTTTTCCACAAGCTAAACAAGATATCTGCTCTGGAAGCCCCTCCTCTACCTATTCGGATGAGTTGGCTTCAATACTGCCCATCGATTTCACAGCAATCCATCATTCCCATCTGCTTTCCTTTTAATCCCAAATTGTCAGGAGGGTGATGATAAGTGGAAATAGCAAGTAACCAATGATGGAACACCACCTTGCCCCCTCTCCCATGTGAAATGACTACAAAGCAATACTTGGATGAAAGGCAAAGAGTCAATTACCTCTTAAGAGGATTTCATCACTTTCCGATTCTTGGTCTATTCCTCTCCATGACAGTCCCTGCCAGTCAAAGCCGATAATTAGTGAAAAATAGGTTATTATTTGAATCACTCTGGAAGGATGAGAAGATTCACTTGCATTGTAAATATTAGACATTAAAGAGGTGTAGCAAATATACAATAAAGAGGAACTATCAGGAGCAGCACTGATTTTTAAATGAAAATATCAGTAAGTTTTGCAGTTCCCTTACCCAACTTCAAGAAGAATGCATTCTTTGACCTGACCCTATATCAGGGAGCAGGCGATGCATCGGAGTCTTGTCTCTTAATCTCTGGAACCAGCTTCGAATCCAATCCAGAGTGCTAGGAGGATTATTTTTTTTTAAAACTCATCTCTTTGATGAATACAAGGGTCCTACTTGAAATCCATCTAGACAGTCTCAAGCAAGTTCCCGGTGAGCATATTCTGCAGTGCAAAATTGCCCATAATTCAACACTAATTGCCACTAATGCTCCATTTACATTAATGCTGTGGTCGGAGGATTGTAGCAATGCACTCATGCGATTTAGGGTGAATTGTGTTCTCATTATGCCACTTGGGCTCTATGACCCACCCAAAGAATGGTTTTTCACTGTTACTTCCAAAGGCAGATGCACCTCCATTGTACCCACTGCAGTCAAATGTCACTATAATTGCTGGTTGCAAGTGGGTTGAGTGACTCAGTACCTTCCGGTATAATTTTCCACTGACCGAGCTATATTCACTTTCTATGGTCACAGATTGGTTTTCACAGTAATACTGTACAACTACTTTTTATACTTTTAATAAACCATAAATTGGCACTATTACTCAGATGCTCTTCAGAGGTTGGTTTTGGTCAGCCAGATATCTGATATGCAGAGAAGACCATCATCATACTTAAGAGTCTCCAAATCAAATACCGAAATATCCACCGAGGTAGAGTGTTAATTTCTGGATATGGGGTGCACGTTTTCCTAAGCCCAGTGAATTTAGGCATAGTTTGGCAACAGTCAAGGCTTGGGTTCCATCCCTAATTGAGTCTGAGGGTTGCTCAAGTTTAACTGGCTAAAATCACATAGCTTACCTGAGACAAAGTATGAGTAAGCTTCCCATTGTTAGTTCAGCTGGAACCGTCCTACCTGTTAGTGTATTGAATTGTATAGTTATCTGGAATTCCAACCTCCATTGACAGGTCTACTCTTCAGGGCACGTCAACGAGCTAACCTGGACTCTGGATTTGGCTGGCACAAATCCACATCACATCGGCTCTTGAATCTCACACTGTTGTAGTTATAGAATCATAGAAGTTTACAACACGGAAACAGGCCCTTCGGCCCAACATGTCCATGTCGCCCAGTTTATACCACTAAGCTAATCCCAGTTGCCTGCACTTGGCCCATATCCCTCTATACCCATCTTACCCATGTAACTGTCCAAATGCTTTTTAAAAGACAAAACTGTACCCGCCTCCACTACTGCCTCTGGCAGCTCGTTCCAGACACTCACCACCCTTTGAGTGAAAAAATTGCCCCTCTGGACCCTTTTGTATCTCTCCCCTCTCACCTTAAATCTATGCCCCCTCGTTATAGACTCTCCTACCTTTGGGAAAAGATTTTGACTCTCCACCTTATCTATGCCCCTCATTATTTTATAGACTTCTATAAGATCACCCCTAAACCTCCTACTCTCCAGGGAAAAAAGTCTCAGTCTATCCAACCTCTCCCTATAAGTCAAACCATCAAGTCCCGGTAGCATCCTAGTAAATCTTTTCTGCACTCTTTCTAGTTTAATAATATCCTTTCTATAATAGGGTGACCAGAACTGTACACAGTATTCCAAGTGTGGCCTTACTAATGTCTTGTACAACTTCAACAAGACATCCCAACTCCTGTATTCAATGTTCTGACCAATGAAACCAAGCTTGCCGAATGCCTTCTTCACCACCCTATCCACCTGTGACTCCACTTTCAAGGAGCTATGAACCTGTACTCCTAGATCTCTTTGTTCTATAACTCTCCCCAACGCCCTACCATTAACGGAATAGGTCCTGGCCCGATTCGATCTACCAAAATGCATCACCTCACATTTATCTAAATTAAACTCCATCTGCCATTCATCGGCCCACTGGCCCAATTTATCGAGATCCCGTTGCAATCCTAGATAACCTTCTTCACTGTCCACAATGCCACCAATCTTGGTGTCATCTGCAAACTTACTAACCATGCCTCCTAAATTCTCATCCAAATCATTAATATAAATAACAAATAACAGCGGACCCAGCACCGATCCCTGAGGCACACCGCTGGACACAGGCATCCAGTTTGAAAAACAACCCTCTACAACCACCCTCTGCCTTCTGTCGTCAATCCAATTTTGTATCCAATTGGCTACCTCACCTTGGATCCCGTGAGATTTAACCTTATGTAACAACCTACCATGCGGTACCTTGTCAAAGGCTTTGCTGAAGTCCATGTGGACCACGTCTACTGCACAGCCCTCATCTATCTTCTTGGTTACCCCTTCAAAAAACTCAATCAAATTCGTGAGACATGATTTTCCTCTCACAAAACCATGCTGACTGTTCCTAATCAGTCCCTGCCTCTCCAAATGCCTGTAGATCCTGTCTCTCAGAATACCCTCTAACAACTTACCCACTACAGATGTCAGGCTCACCGGTCTGTAGTTCCCAGGCTTTTCATTGCCGCCCTTCTTAAACAAAGGCACAACATTTGCTACCCTCCAATCTTCAGACACCTCACCTGTAGCTGTCGATGATTCAAATATCTCTGCTAGGGGACCCGCAATTTCCTCCCTAACCTCCCATAACGTCCTGGGATACATTTCATCAGGTCCCGAAGATTTATCTACCTTGATGCAAGTTAAGACTTCCAGCACCTCCCTCTCTGTAATATGTACACTCCTCAAGACATCACTATTTATTTCCCCAAGTTCCCTAACATCCATGCCTTTCTCAACTGTAAATACCGATGTGAAATATTCATTTAAGATCTCACCCATCTCTTGTGATTCCACACATAGATGACCTTGTAGATCCTTAAGTTGTTGATGTAGGAGCTCTGAACCATGATGGAGAACTGTGTGGACAACAAACCTTATATGCTACAAGGCGATCTTGCATTGGGACTTCAATCTCACTGAAGAGAGATGAGAAAGACCAGAAATTCCTTCACCCCTTCTCAGCACAGTCCTAAAGAACTATGTCCACCTAACTATGGCATCCACCAGAACTCCCAGGTACAAATATGAATTGGGGCAGTCATCCCCTTATCTCTTCCAATCAATATCTTCGTGTACTCCTCTGGAGCCACGCAAAGCCATGATATCACATTTGAGGCACTCACTACCATATCTCACTGCTCAGTCAATCATTCAAGATGGAGAACGGAACACATTGGATCCCCAGATGAGTCCCTCAATAGTACATCATTTGCAAAAAACTCCACCATATTTTCAGAAATACCTGGAATGAACATTTGAAGACCCTCCTTTATAATGCTACCTCACACATCATTGCCAAAGACACTGGATGGATTACAGTGGACAGTCTTGTCTTACTCATCTTTAAACAGCAATAAGCTCAGTGAATCTCACATCTAATCTTTCACGAATCTTGCAGCTGGAGAACACATTCCAGTTAAAATTCAAGATTCTGCCATGAACTCCCAAGTAACAGGTCAAAATCTTTATGAAAGTTGATAAAAGTATTATAAGTGTATTTCCCATGAGGCATACAACATTTTGTGATCTTGTATAAAGCCACAAATTCCCTATATATTCCTAGCAAGAGCAAAATCCAGTTTATTCCCTTTTTATTACACCATGCGCCTCGAGTCATTATGATCTGGAATGCACTGGCTGAAAGGGTGGTGGAAGCAGATTCAATAGTAACTTTCAAAAGGGAATTGAATAAATACTTGAAAAGGAAAAATTACAGGGCTATGGGGAAAGACTAGGGGAATGGGACTAATTGGATAGCTCTTTCAAAGAGCCAGCACAGGCACAATCGGCCAAATAGCCACTTTCTGTGCTGTAAGATTCAATTAAATGCATCCGACATACATGCCAAAATGATCAAAAAAAAATCAGAGTGAGATTCCCTAATAGTTTTTGGTTTCACTGACACAGAAACCACAATTGGACTTTAGAGAATCAATGATATGCATGCTTCAAACAGATAGGGGTTAAAGTACACTGTTCCTCTACATGTAATCCATGCTGCGTTTCAACCTGTAGTTCTTGACACTGACTAGATACAAAATAGTGTAAAAGTGTTCCATTCCTCACCACTGACATCTTTCATTTATTGAACACAAAACTGTTAAATTATCTATACAGGAAAAAAGGGCACAGACCATATTTAACAACAATCCAATTCCACCCAATTGCTTGAGAAGTGTGAAAGCAGCATTATTACAGATGGATCCTGATGGTCAGCTTCCTTTCTTTAATACTAAAGCAAAGAGAATTCTGAACTGTATGGCCAAAACAGTAGAGTACAAGTCAGAGGAAGTTATGCTCAAACTGATCGGACCACATTCTGAGCATCGTGTCCAGTTCTGGTCACCAAAACATAAAAGGAGACAATTTAAGCCCTGGAAACAGTTCAGAGTAAAACCACACAGGCTTATTATCCCTAGCATCAGAGGACTGGTTTATGAGGCAAGACTGCAGAAACTTTAGCTTTTCAGTCTGGAAAGAAGGTGACTGAGAGGTGATCTGAAAGAAGTGTAGTAAACAGTATAGAAAAGGTAAATCCAGAAAATTACTTCAAACTGAACGGCAAGAGTAAAACAAGATGACACGAGTTCAAACTGGTAAAATATAAATTTAAGGCTGAAAGTAGTTCTTCACAGATATCAATACATGAAATAGACGTCCAGGTAGAGTTGTGGAGGCAAAAGCCCAGAATCAGTTAAGAAACAACTGGATGGCCTTCCTCATCTGTATTTATCTTATAATTTTGTAATGACTTCAGATTGACTGGAAACTTCAGAAGAAAAATGGTGTTCATCCGCAGTCTTGATTTAACACTGCTATTTTGTACTATATAAAGGGCACTTTACCCTTAATGATTTGTTTTTAAAAATTACCACCTATAACTCTAAGTAGCTATGGGGCACTATAGCTACATATCTTATACATGGATGAAAGCACACACACACTTAATACCTGCTGCTAAGATCCCTTACTGCTCACCTCACTCCACATGCTGCCCAGAGACTTTGTCCTCCAGTTCTCATTGTTTTGCTGAGGATGGTAGCTGCAATACAGGCAGTGCCATCCTCCAGCCATCTCTAGAGTAGTCAATTCTGGCAGTTCTGGAACAGCTCTAACAGTGAGCTGATGGCTTCCGACTTTCCTGAACCAAGTTGGCCCAGCTCTTCTCTCGGCCATGTCAAGATTGATTGGCACTGCCTCCCTCCCATTCTACTGAAAATAGCTATTTGAATAGGCAGAGGTTACATGTGTGAAACACACTATTTGACCATCTAACCAACCTTTGTTCAAGATGCTCATTGATGATCACAAAACACACACGGGCAGTTTTAAACCAGTTTAATGCAGCTGATCCCCCAGAGCAGTGGAAGCAAGCACAGCTGAATGAGAGTGATGTCAAGTTATATTTTTGGGGAGGTGAGAAAGGTTACCTGCAGTTTATAGACTTGCATTGAGAATGTACTCAAGCACATCAATCTCATCATAAGTCACTGCTGCGTAAAAATGTCAGAAAGGACATGCGCTTTGAAGTGGAATACTTAATTAACAGTTACTGGCCGATTTAAATATTATCGCAGCATGACACACTGTTCACACTTCAGAGCACAGTGCTGTGAAATTTACATAAAATGATGAGTTTATTGTGTATTTTATAGTGTCCCACCAGCTGTTGTACACAAGTCCATGAGTTGTCCATGAGTGAACTCTTCAGCTCTGCCGATTCGTCGGACAAAATGGTGAAATCAAACACAAGAGCAAGGCTCCTGAATGTTACTATAGACTATAAGACCATAAGAGATAGGAGCAGGAGTAGGCCATTCGGCCCCTCGAGCCTGCTCTGCCATTTAATGAGATCATGGCTGATCTGATTTTTACCTCAACTCCACTTTCCCACCCTTTCCCCATATCCTTTGACTCCCTTGCTGATCAAAAATTTGTCTAACTCAGCCTTGAATGTATTCAATGACTCAGGCTCCACAGCTTTTTGGGGTAAAGAATTCCAAAGATTCACGACCCTCTGGGAGAAGAAATTCCTCCTCATTTCCGTCTTAAACGGGCGACCCCTTATTCTACTATACTGTACTGTGACGCAATTGTCTTTGGGGGAGGGGCAGGCTTTGAACAGAAACTCCTTTACATCAAATCTATGGCTGCTGTTATTTCCATTGACCAGCTCTGTTCATACATATTCATAAAGTGTACATAAATAATTAGCATTTACTGCTCTTTTAAATAACTGGTTATTTTCCTGGAAATTAGCCTTTCACCCACATATCACAGAACCATAGAAAGTTATGGTACAGAAGGCGGCCATTCAGCCCATCGTGTCCTTGCCAGCCGAAAAAGAGCTATCCAGATTAATCCCACTTTCCAGCACTTGATGGTTACAGCACTGTAAGTTACAGCACTTCAAGATCGGATTCAAGTACTTTTTAAATGAGTTGAGGGTTTCTGCCTCTACCACCCTTTCAGGCAGTGAGTTCCAGACCCCACTACCCTCTGGATGAGAAATTTCTCCTCGGCTCCCGTCTAATCCTTCTACCAATTACTTTAAATCTATGCCCCCTTGTCACTGACCCCTCTGCTAAGGGAAATAGGTCCTCCCTATCCACTCTATCTAGTCACATCATAATTTTATATACTTCAATTAAATCTCTCCTCAGCCCTCTTTGTTCCAAAGAAAACAACCCCAGCCTATCCAATCTTTCCTCATAGCTAAAATTTTCCAGCCCTGGCAACATCCTAGTAAATCTCCTCTGTACCCCCCCTAGTGCAATCACATCTTTCCTGTAATGTGGTGACCAGAACTGTACACAGTACTCAAGCTGTGGCCTAACCAATGTTTTATACAGTTCTAGCATAACCTCCCTGCTCTTATATTTTATGCCTCGGCGAATAAAGGAAAGTGTCCCGTATGCCTTTTTAACCACCTTATCTACTTGTCCTGCTACCTTCGGGGATCTGTGGACATGCACTCCAAGGTCCCTTTGTTCCTTACCACCTCTCAGTATCCTCCCATTTATTGTTTAGTCCCTTGCCTTGTTTGCCCTCCCCAAATGCATTACCTCACACTTCTCTGGATTGAATTCCATTTGCCACTTTTCTACCCACCTGACCAGTCCATTGATATCTTCCTGCAGTTTACAGCTTTCCTCCTCACTATCAGCCACACGGCCAATTTTTGTATCATCTGCAAACTTTATGATCAAGCCCCCCACATTCAAGTCCAAATCATTAATATATATCACAAAAAGCAAGGGACCTAGTACTGAGCCTTGCAGGACCCCACTGAAAACAGCCTTCCAGTCGCAAAAACACCGGTCAACCATTGCCCTTTGTTTCCTGCCACTTATCCAATTTTGGATCCAACTTGCCACTTTCCCTTGGATCCCATGGGCTTTTACTTTTTTGACCAGTCTGCCATGTGGGACCTTGTCAAAAGCCTTGCTAAAATCCATGTACACTACATCAAATGCATTACCCTCATCAACCCTCCTTCTTACCTCCTCAAAAAATTCAAGTTAGTCAGACACGACCTTCCCTTAACAAATCCATGCTGACTGTCCTTGATTAATCAGTGCCTTTCTAAATGACGATTTATGCAGTCCCTCAGAATCGATTGCAATAATTTGCCCACCACCGAGGTTAGACTGACTGGCGTATAATTACTCGGTCTATCTCTTTCTTCCTTTTTAAACAACGGTACAATGTTAGCAGTCCTCCAATCCTCTGGCACCACACCTGTCGCCAGGGAGGATTGGAAAATGATGGTCAGAGCCTCCGCTATTTCTTCCCTTGCTTCTCTTAACAGCCTGGGATACATTTCATCAGGGCCTGATGATTTAACTGCTTTCAAATATTCTAAACCCCTTAAGACTTCCTCTCTCACTATGTTTATCCCATCCAATAATTCACACACTCCTCCTTAACTACAATCTTGCCTTCTCTTTGCTTTCCTAATTTCCTTTTTAATTTCACCATTGCACTTTCTATACTCCTTTAGGCTTTCTGCAGTATTGAGCTCTTGGTGTCTGACATAAGCTTCCCTTTTTTGCCTTACCTTACCCAGTGTGCCCCTTGTCATCCAGGGGGCTATATATTTGGCAGTCCCAACCTTTTTTTTGTAGGAACATGTTTACTCTGAACCCCTTGAATCTCCCCCTTGAATGCCTCCCACTGTTCTGACACTGATTTACCTTCAAGTAGCTGTTTCCAGTCCACTTTTGCTAAATCACTTCTCAGCTTATACTGAAAACAACTGTAACATTTTGCTAACGTTCCTGTGATATATATATATATATATATACACACACACACACTGCCTGCCAAATTATAGAACTGTTTTTTTTAAATTGTGTTGTGATTTTTTTTTTGAGTCCTGAGAAATAGAACGTTACTGGCTCCCATACTCAGGACTGCAGTGTTGAGATATTTTCAGGTCACACATCAGCCATTTTTATTGGCCTCTGAGTGAGACTGACAATTTAGTGAGTCTCTGCTGTGAACTTCTGCTTACGAGGAACTGATTTGAGACCATCCAACCTCATTTCACCGAGGGCTCTTACAGTCAGCAGAAAAAGTAAACTTGCATCCCATCATTTTGAGTTGGATTCAAACCCATTAGGTACAACGCCACAAGTAAAAGGTTATTGTGTTATCCCAAATTCACTTCTCTATCCCCTTTCAAATTACACTTAGTAGAACTTATCCTACCCTTGCCACTCTCCAGAAAAGTCATATCACATACCTGGGTCCCCGGTTGAGGCCTCCTGCTGCCAAATTTCCGCTCCCGCCTGCCAGTCAGGTGGGCAGAGTTCCCCGGTGGGCCACCAGCTGCGGGGCTCATGAGCCCCGTACCCGCCTCCCCTTTAAAATCGGGGCCACAATGGGTAAGTTTCATTTTTTTTTAAATGAAGAATTGTGCAATTTTTAAATTTATAATTATAAGCAAGGAAGTTATAAATCACTGGTTAGGCCTCAGCTGCAGTATTGTGTCCACATCTGGGCACCACACTTTAGGAAGGACGTCAAGACCTTGGAGAGGGTGCAGAGGAGATTTACAGAGTTCTGTGCTGTATGATTCTATTGTAAATTTACATAGTGGGGTGAGTTGGAAAGCTACACAGCCATCAAATTAACTGAAACTTACATCAATTTGACTGGCTGGTTTTGTGTTGTGTTGCTGATTGGTAGCTTTATTCTCGCTGTTGAGTAAATTGATGTGGTTTTTGATTTCTTTCATTTTAGTCAAGGACATATTTGATCCACTGAGCATGGTTCACTTAAGATACTGGTTTGTGATTGCCTCAAATATTGTATTGATTAAAAAATAGTCAATCGTGATATTTTGCCCCAAGTATTCTTTGATGAGTGATGCCATGTCGATAGTTTTGAGGTGTGATGCCCTACAGATATGTGATAGATGCAAAATTTGTATTCAAATAAAAAGATCAAGAAAGGCCCAATCCTTGACCTCTGCGGAGTTAACTGATCTCAGCCCGCACAGCAGTTGGCAAGCTCTAGGCAGGGGAAGAGGGGGGTTAAATCAGCCAATATAATCCAGTGACTTCTGATAGAAAAAGTATGTTGGCACAGAGTGTGGACAGGACCAGGTTCAGGTTCATCTGTGATATCCATGATCAAAATACTTTTGAAAGCATAATCCACTGAGCAAATGGTTTTCTTACATTAGAACCTGAATGATAGAATTTTATAACAATAAAGACATTCAACCCATTGAGCCTATGCTGGTTCTCCAAAAGAGCCTTTTAAATACTTACCCACTTTCCTTTTAAAAGTTATTATGGAATCCTCCGTGACTGTGGCATCCCATGTCCTAACAACTCCCTTCACACAAAAAAAATTCTCCTAACCTCCTATTTACTCACTAGTAGAGAGAGTTTTTCTCTATTTACTTCATCAAAACTGCTCATCATTTTAAACATTTCTATCAGATTCCCTCTTTACCTTCTGTGTTGTAACGAAAAGAGTGCCAACAGCAATGCCAGCCCATCATACTTGTAGTATGCACTCCAACATGTCTGGAAAGTATAATGGTCCATGGCCACACACCAAAATATGAAGCTGAGTCAGGCTGCAGTATGATAGTCCCATCAGTCAATAGATCTAGAATCATAGAATGGTTACAGCACAGGCGGCCATTCGGCCCATAGAGCCCATTCCAGCTCTTTGTAAGAGCAATCCATTTAGTCCCATTCCCCCGCTCTTTCCCTGTAGCCCTGCAATTTTTTTCCCTTCAAGTATTTATCCAATTCCTTTTTGAAAGCCACAATTGAATCGGCTTTCACCACCCTTTCAGGCACAGCATTCCCGATCATAACTACTCTCCGCATAAAAAAGATTTTCCTCGTGTCGCCTTTTGTTCTTTTGCCAATTACCTTAAATCTGTGTCCTCTGGTTCTCAACCTTTCCGCCAATGGGAACAGTTTCTCTTTATTTACTTGATCTAAACCGTTCATGATTTTGAACACCTATCAAATCGCCTCTCAACTTTCACTGCTCTAAGGAGAACAACCCCAGCTTCTCCAGTCTATCCATGTAACTGAAGTCCTTCATCCCTGGAATCATTCTAGTAAATTACAATGCATCAGGGAGGGGGAGATTTACCTGGACACTTCGACCCAAGAGGCAGTCACACCCCTTAGGTTAGGTAGTAGTCTAGATTCACTCAGTGATCAGGGACAGGAGGATGTAACTGCGAGTCAGGCAGATATGGGGACCCAGGTTGTAGTGATGGAGGAGCCTCAGCTCTTGACCTTGTCCAACAAGTACGAGGTACTTGCTACCTGTGTGGATGAGAACAAGGGCTGCAGGGAGGATGGGCAAACTGACCACGGCATCATGGTACAGGAGGCCCCATTCAAGTGGGGGGAGTAAAAAGGAATGTGGTAGTGGTAGGGGATATTATAGTCAGGGGGATAGAGACTGCTCTCTGCAGCTGCAACCGAGAGTCCCGAAGGCTGTGTTGCCTGCCCAGTGTCAGTGTTCAAGATCTCTCCTCACGGCTGGAAAAGAACTCTGAGCACGAGGGGAGAATCCAGTTGTTGTGATCCACGTAGGAACCAACGACATAGGTCGAACTAGGAATGGGGTTCTGCTGAGACAGTTTGAGGAGCTCGCGTCTAAATTAATAAGCAGAACCTCAAAGGTAATAATCTCTGCATTACTACCTGAGCCACGTGCAAATTGGCATGGGGCAAACAGATCAAAGAGTTAAATGCGTGGCTCAGAGTGGTGTGGGAGACACGGGTTTCGATTCATGGGGCACTGGCATCAGTACTGGGGAATGAAGGAGCTGTTCCGTTGCGACGGACTCCACTTAAACCAGGCTGGGACCAGCATCCTGGCGAATCGAATAATTAGGGCTGTAGATAAGTCTTTAAACTAAAAAGGCGGGTGGTGGGGGGGGGAAGGAATGGGTCAGGTGAGGGGAAATTTAAAAATTTAATCAGGAAAGTCAAGGCAAACAGTGTAGTGATTTGGGTAAAGATAAGCTGAGTGTGGCAGAATGGGACAGAGAGTTTACCAATAATAGTGCATCAGCAAATAATGTCAAAGCAGGAAAGGATGGTAAAAAGTCAAAATTAAAGGCTCTTTATCTGAATGCACGGAGCATTCGTAACAAGATAGAAGAATTAGTTGCACAAATAGAGATAAATGGGTTTGATCTAATAGCCATTACAGAGACATGGGGCCTGATTTTAGCAGGCCTGCGGTTTCCCAGCGGGTGGTCCTTCGGGAGCGTGGAAAACGCGGACGGCTAATTGAGTGCACCCCCCGTGCGATCGCGGGATAATTGATCCCATTAAGCCCTGGTTCCGGGTTCTCCGCTCCGCAGCTGTGCGCCGGCGGGCTGCACATGCGCACTAACATTATCGCGATGGAGGAGCTCCACTTAAAGGGGCAGTCCCCCAAAGCCCCTCCTGCTGCAAGCAAGAGGCAACACAGGATGGCGCAACCCAGGGGCAAGGCTGCGCCACGCTTCTCCGACCTCGCGCTGCAGCTGCTGCTGGAGGGTGTGAGGAGGAGGAGGGACACGCTGTTCCCGGCAGACGGACGCAAGTGCCCTGGCTCCGTCACCAGGAAGGCTTGGGCAGAGGTGGCGGCGGCGGTCAGCAGCAGGGCCAACACCCCCAGGATATGGGAGCAGTGCCGCAAGCGGTTCAATGACCTCACTAGGTCCGGCAAGGTGAGTACACCAACGCACCCTCCCACAACCCGTCCCCACCATCACGCCAAACATATCACAACCCCTCCTGCACAGCCACCACAGCGCTCCCGCAGCAATCCTCACAGCCTCTCACTCACCATCCTCGCCGTGCCCGCAAGTACCCACCGTCCCTGTCCCCACCCGAACACTACCACACACCCCAATCCCCATGCAATGGGATGGGCATGTGGCACACGCATCCTCCCATCCATCTGCCCCACGCTCAACCCACCCACACCGATGCTCGATGCGTCTCACTATGCAATATGCACTCACTCACGCATCTGTGTTTTGCCTTGACAGGAGAAGAGATGCAAGAATGACCAAGAAAGGGCCCGCACCGGAGGGGGCCCGCCGCACGTGGTCGAGCTGACGGATGCAGAGGTGGAGGCGCTCGACCTTGCCGGCACACAACATTGCCTCTCTGTTGCGGATGGGGAGTCTGGCACTGCAGAAACGGCCGGTAAGGGAAAGCTGACACTCAACACTCATGATCGCGAGTGACCGTATCATCACCTGGCATCAGGCGCACCGTAACGTTTGTGCAGATGCCTCATAGTGCCCTCTGTTCTCTTGCAGGGCCGTCTGCGAGCGCTGTGTGTGAGGAGGGCGATTCCTCAGAGGACATGCCGGTCTCTGAGGGTGCATCGTCACATATGAGCCAACCATCCACCAGCGCAGAGACACGCACCTCGGTGGGTCCCCCTCGCCAACTAGTTGGGCTTGCACATGGTGATTCACCGCGCACGTGTGAGCATGAGCAGACCCTGGTGGCAGGGGCAGCCGCGGAGGGTCCGCGTCGGTGGGAGCACTCATCTCCAGGCTCTGCTCAGCCGGACCCAGATGCTGAACCCCAGGGGCCACCAGTCAAAAGGAGAGTCGTCGAGGGGCACCAGCACATTGCCGAGGTACTGGGAGAGGTGCCACGCGCATTGTCCACGATCGTGCAGGTGATGGAGGAGTCCAACTCCTGCATGCGGGCATTGGTGGCGCAGGTACAGGAGGGTATCGGCGACACAGTGTCGCGGGTAGGTGCGGGAACGTCTGCGGTAGAGGACAGGCTAGCCTCCCTCGAGCGTCACGCACAGCTGAACATCGAGTCCATGCAGGCCCTGACAACGGCTGTACAGTTTCAGGCTGAGCAACATTCCGCCGCCATAAACAGGCTGACGGATACACTAGGGGTGGCGTTGCAAGGCCTCACACATGCCATCCACACTGTGGTCCAGCAGGGTGGAAGGGGTGATGTGGGCCGAGGCCACGAGAGGGATGATGGTGAACGGGGACATGGAAGCGGGGACGCTACTCAAGGTGCCACCACGTCCCACCCGTTGCCCCCCTCTCAACCAGTACCCGCAATGGTGCCTCCTCTCCAGGTGGCCGAGTCTGCCCCTGCACAGGTGCAGGAGGAGCAGTCTGTGGAGGTGCCCGTCCCAGGGGCCGTCGGCCCAAAGCATCTACCCGGTCAGGGCAAGAACAGGAGCAACCTGCCACTACCTCTGCTGGAGCCACAGGGGTAGCACCACGTAGGAGTTCCTGTAAACGAAAGCCAAGGGCGTTATAAACACAAAGGGAATGCACCAGGGTGTCTGTTCGTTTGTACACTTTTTGTTTATAGTCGTTCACCATGTACATATTAAACACAATCGTTCTCACCACTCCTGCCACCTCTCGTCCATTCTTCTGCGGCTTGTGCAATAGGTGCGTTCCATGCGGCCCATCATGACGACGAACACCTGCTGCCGCCCATTGGGCACACTACTGTGGGTGCAGGAGTACTGGCGAGACTCTTCTGTGGAGGGGGCTGGTATGGCCCCTCGTATGTGCAGATGATGGGATGTGAACGCCTCAGACTGTCTGACTCTAGGAGAACCGTTGACGTATGAGTGCCTCCCTGGCCTGGCGACCATCCCGGTGAGCCGGTGTTCGGCGCATGGGTCGTACATCCTCCTCTCGCGTACCCCCCTCCTCATCCCCCTCCACCTCCTCCTCCACCTCCTCATTGTCGTCCTCAATGTGGGTGGCGGGTGTGGATGGGGCCTCCTCCAGCGGCACCCCTCTCTGTTGGGCCATGTTGTGCAGGGCACAGCAGACAACTATGATTCGTCCCACTTTGAATGGCGTGTATTGGAGCGCTCCCCCAGAACGATCAAGGCACCTGAAGCGCATCTTGAGCAGCCCTACGGTCTGCTCAATTGTAGACCTGGTAGCAATGTGGCTGTCATTGTACCGACGCTCCGGCTCGGTGATGGGGTTCCTCAGAGGCGTCATGAGCCACGTGTGCAGGGGATATCCCTTGTCGCCTAGGAGCCAGCCGTTGCCGGTGTTGGGTGCGTGGAAGAGGAGCGGGACGGTGGACTCCTTGAGGACAAAGGTATCGTGGCAGCTGCCGAGGTATCTGGCGCACACGTGTGGGAATCTCTGGCGGTGGTCACAGATGAGCTGGGCGTTCATGGAGTGACATCCCTTCCTGTTGATGAACAGCCCTGGCTCATGCGAAGGTGCCCGTATTGCGATGTGGGTGCAGTCGATTACACCCTGCACCCGTGGGAAGCCAGCCATGGCATGGAATCCAACCGCCCTCTCCATCTGGCTGCGCTCGTCCATGGCGAAGTTGATGTAGAGCGAGGCCCTGTGGAACAAACCATCGGTGACCTGCCTTATGCACTTGTGTACAGAGGACTGGCAGACCCCGGTGATATCCCCGGTGGCACCCTGGAAGGATCCGGATGCGAAGAAGTTGAGGGCAGTGGTGACCTTGACGGCGACGGGTAGGAAGATGCTGCTTGGTCCATCCGGGAGCAGCTCATCATTAAGGAGGCTGCAGATGTCGGCGACTACCTGGCGATTGACTCTGAGCCTCCGTATGCACTGCTCCTCGGAGAGGTCCATGAAGCTGAGCCTCGGTCTGTAGACCCTCTGCGGAGGGTAGTGCCTCCTGCGACGCAGCTCTCTCTGCGGTTGCCCTCCCTCCTGCTGTGCAGGTGGGTGTGCCGCAGCAATGTGTTGGGGGGCTCCACGTCGATGAGGCGGACAGCGTGGACTGCGAGGCTGCTGGGGCTGGTGATGCTGTTCGTCCTCCGAGGATGTCGAAGCGGCCCCCATCTGGCAGGTGTTGGTCTGAGGGGTTGTGCACGGTAGGTAGGTGTTTCCTCGCACTGGGGCTGCGGTTCCACGTCGGGGTTTCCTCTGGCTTGGAGGGGGGTGGTGGAGGGCAGGCGTTGCCCTATGTGACGGAGTGGTCTCCCCCCCCCCCCCCCCACCCTGTGGACTGCACCTTGGCAGCTGCCACAGGCTGCTGGCTGCAACACGTCCGGTTGGAGTGAGACTGTTTCCCCCAGTATGTGAAACAGTCTGAGTTGAAGGTAAAATCCCACACTTCCTAATAAGACAGCTGAATCAGGTCATTTAATGACCTGAACAAGCAAAGTAAATACACTCAAGTGGCATCCCGCTGGCTTTAATTGCCTGCGGGATTCCCACCAGCGGGGGCCTGCGCACGCAGCCCTGCACGTCAGCGTGGAACCCGGAAGTGGCCGGGATCGCGGCGCGTTCCGGTCCCGCACCTGGGGATCGGGATTATCGAGGCCCCCCCCCGCCGAGAACACACACGAAACTCGATGCTAAAATCGGGCCCATGGTTGGGAACTAAATATTACAGGGTACATGACATTTAGAAAAGACAGGCAAAATGGAAAGAGAAGGGGTGTAGCCCTAATAATAAAAGATGACATAAGGACAGTGGCGACAAAGGATCTTGGCTCAGAGATCAGGAAGTAGAATCAGTATGGGTGGAAATAAGAAATAACAAGGGGCAGAAAACGTTGGTGGGAGTAGTTTATAGGCCCCCTAATAGTAGCAATACTGTTGGACAGAGTATTAATCATGAAATAATAGGCGCTTGTAAGAAAGGTAATGCAGTAATCATGGGGGACTTTAAACTTCATATAGACTGGGAAATCAAATTGGCAAAGGTAGTTTGGAGGACAAGTTTGCGACGGTTTCCTAGAGCAATACCTCATGGAATCAACCAGGGAACAGGCTATTTTAGATCTTGTATTATGTAATGAGGCAGGATTAATTAGTAATCACACAGTTAGAGATCCTCTGGGGAAGAGTGATCATAATATGATAGAATTTCACACTGAGTTTGAGAGTGTGTAAATCAGAAACTAGAGTCTTAAACTTAAATAAAGCCAATTACATAGGTATGAGGGGCGAGTTGGCTAAGGTCGATTGGGAAACCAAATTAAAGGGTTTGACAGTTGAAAATCAATGGCAAACATTTAAAGAAATATTTCAATATTCTCAACAAATATACATTCTATTGAGAAATAAAAACTCCATGGGAAAAGTGATTCACCTGTGGCTAACTGAAGAAGTTAAGGATAGTATTAGATTAAAAGAAGAGGCCTATAATGTTGCCAAGAGTAGTAGTAAGCCTGAGGATTGGGAGAGTTTTAGAAATCAGCAAAAGATGACCAAAAAATTGATAAAAAGAGAGAAAATAGAATATGAAAGCAAACTTGCAAGAAATATAAAAACAGATTGTAAGAGCTTCTACAAGTATGTAAAAATGAAGAGGGTAGCAAAAGTAAGTGTTGGTCCCTTATAGGCTGAGACAGGAGAAACTATGATGGGGAATCAGGAAATGGCAGATGCGTTAAACAAATATTTTGTATCTGTCTTCACAGTAGAAGACACAAAAACATACCAGAAATAGTGGGGAACCAAGGGTCTAATGATAGTGAGGAACTTAAAGTAATTAATATCAGTAGAGAAAATGTACTTGAGAAACGAATGGGATTAAAAGCTGATAAATCCTCTGGACCCGATAGCCTACATCCGAGGGTTCTAAAAGAGGTGGCTGCAGAGATAGTGGATGCTTTGGTAATGATCTTCCAAAATTCCTTAGATTCTAGAATGGTCCCAGCGGTTTGGAAGGTAACAAATGTGACCCCGCTATTCAAGAAAGGAGGGAGAGAGAAAATAGGGAACTACAGGCCAGTTAGCCTGACATCAGTGGTCCGGAAAATGCTGGAATCCATTATTAAGGAAGTGGTAACAGGGGACTTAGAAAATCATATGATTAGGCAGAGTCAACATGGTTTTAGAGAAGGTTTGACAAACCTATTTGAGCTTTTTGAAGATGTAACTAGCAGGGTAGATAAAGGGGTACCAGTGGATGTCCTTTACTTGGATTTTCAAAAGGCATTCAATAAGGTGCCACATAAAAGGTTGTTACACAAGAGAAAGGCTCACGGGGTTGGGGGTAGCATATTAGCATGGATATTAGATTAGTTAAGGAACAGAAAACAGAGAGTAGGGATAAACGGGTCATTTTCAGGCTGACAGGCTCTAATGAGTGGGGTGCCGCAAGGATCAGTGCTTGGGCCTCAGCTATTTACAATCTACATTAATGACTTAGATCAAGGGACCAAGTGTAATGTATCCAAGTTTGCTGATGATACGAAGCTAGGTGGGAAAGTAAGCTGTGAGGAGGACACAAAGAGTCTGCAAAGGGATATGAGGATCGGGCAGGAAAGTGGAGTTGAGGTTGAAGATCAGCCATGATCTGATTGAATTGCAGAGCAGGCTCGAGGGACCATGTGGCCGACTATTTCTTATGTTTTCTGCACCCTCTCCAAGGCCTTCACATCCTTCCGAAAGTGCGGTGCCCAGAACTGGACACAATACTCCGGTTGTGGTCAAACCAGTGTTTTATAAAGGCTCAACATAACTTCCTTGCTTTTGTACTCTATGCCTCTATTTATAAAGCCCAGGGTCTCGTATGCTTTTTTAACCGCTTTCTCAACCTGTCCTGCCACCTTCAAAAGATTTGTGCACATATACCCCAGGTCTCTCTGTTCCTGCACCCTCTTTAGAACTGTACCATATAATTTGTATGCCTCTCCTCGTTGTTCCTACCAAAATATATCACTTCGCACATCTCTGCGTTAAATTTCATCTGCCAAGTGTCCACCCATTCCACCAGCCTGTCTATGTTGTCTTGAAATCAATTCCTATCCTCCTCACTGTTTACTACACTTCCAAGTTTCATGTCATCTGCAAATTTTGAAATTGTGCCGTGTATACCCAAGTCCAAGTCATTAACATATATCAAAAAAAGGCAGTGGTCCTAGTACTGACCCCTGGGTACACACCAGTGTTTACCTACCTCCAGTCCGAAAAACAACCAGTCACCACTACTCTTCGTTTCCTATCACTTAGCCAATTTTGTATCCATACCGCCACTGCCCCTTTTATTCCATCGGCTTCAATTTTGCTGACAAGCTTATTACGTGGCACTTTATCAAACACCTTTTGAAAGTGCATATACTTGACATTAACCGCATTGCCTTCATCAATCCTCTCTGTTACCTCATCAAAAAACTCTATCAAATTAGTTAAACACAATTTGCTTTTAACAAATCTGACCTAGCATGTAAGTTACATTGTTTGTTGCCTTTGCTACCTCCTTGGAATATAGTGTACACCCAAATAACATAACCAGATCAACATTATTCCAGGGCTAGCCTTCCTGCAGATTTTTAAATGATAACTGATTTCAGTATTATTACCCTCAGTTTCTTAACTAACATTACTACAAATGATGAGCACAAGTTTAAAAAAAAATTAGAATTGCAATGTTGCTCCTGACCAAACCGGTATCAAGATCTATCAGCGCGAATAGGGGACTGCAAGTCATTGTGACCACCACTGAGATGGGAATCCACACTAAATCTATGTAGCCATTGCAACATTGGCTGCTTTCCCTTGCTGCTTAGTAACTCACAGACGCCTTCTTAACATCTGTGGGATCAAAGTGGTTTCTGTTGATAGAATAAACAAAAGCTTGCAGATGAATTATGCAGCTTTCCAGCACTGGGCTGGAAGGGTGGGGGGCAAAGAGGATGAGATAGGGGGTACACACAAAAAAAACTTCATAAGAATTTTGAATCCATTAAGGATGCTTGCAGAAGCTTGAGTGCAGTCTCTCAGCTCCTTCGCACATTGTAGAACTGCTTGCATAACACCTCTCAGCTATATAACATAGGGTGCTCAAGTCTAAAATGTAGATAATGTCTGCAATAAATATTAGAACATGTTCTAATGCCACTCTCCATGGACAGTTTGTATTTTTCAATAAACTATTTCACACTAAAAATTAAAATCAATAATGACAAGACAGCCTGGTGGCTACAATGTTAAAGAGTACATTTAAAAAAATACTTGTTTCAATGGTTAGTGTTCATGACACCCACAGAGGAATTGGCTGAGAGGAGTTGCTGAGCTTGATAATTCATCCGTCATGACATAACATGCAGAGTTGAAACGGTACAATCGCAAAAGCACCCCAGGGTTAATGGCTGTATCTCTGCTGATGTTATTTCAGGTCCCTTCACACTGTCAGCTTTAGTAACTCCTCGAGCCACTTCACTACTGAAGACAGCAAATCAACAGAAATGAAGGATTTTAAAAGTCACCACAGTTGCTTGAGCATACTGACTTTTTTAAGCTGGGACGCTGATAACAAGGTGCTCTCTTTAAGGAACAAGGGAATGTTTTATTTTGCACTTTGTTAAAATGCTAACAATTTATTTGCAACGGGTTTTGGTCACACAAAGGCCAAAAAAAAATCAAATTATTTTCCTGAATAATCATGCCACTGACACAATGATTGCTGTTAAGTGAAATGAGCACTAACAAGTGAAAATAGATTGCAGCTGTGATTCTAAATCTAAATCTAGCTCCAGGGCTCTTCAAGGAGAAAAGCATCCACAAACCAGACGAGGCAACCATTCCTATTACACCTCTCATCTGGTTCAGTCTAACACTCTGATACATCAGACAAGTTATCAGTAAGGAGTCTGGATATTTCTACAGTCAATGCACCATATTTTAGCAGCTTGACGGTCCATTTCTAATTCATTTTTGATTTAAGTCAAAGTTGGCCATGATTTTTTTTAATAGCAAGCCTCTACAAATTTGGGAGCTCTTCAAAAATTGTGACTATTACAGCAGCGCAGTGCCACAGCATGTTGGAGTGTCAACATGCATCACCACAGAGGGGTGGGATATGAACCACACCATTAAGTCCCTGATATAAAAGATTTGGTGTGGGGATGCACTGAATATTCTTCCTCATAAGTAGCAAAAGTTAATTGTAAATTCATAACCAGATTGTCTCCAAATGTCTGGTTCAGAGCAGAAACTTTGGAAGCCTGGGAGCAAGGCACCAACTCTTTACTGTCTTACGAACATACAAAATTGGAGGGCAGGAAAAGACCAGCTGGTCGATCAAGCCAGTCTGGCTGCAGTTAGTGCACGGCCCTGGGAACCAGGGAATAAGGAAAAAATAGAAGTCCTATCTTAAAGGAAAACCATTTTTTAAATTAGAAGCAGGTCTTAACATTTTCCTCACTCATTATTACTCCATTCACTGCTATGTAAGGAAGGTAAGCACTATGGGAAAAGAGTGCAGCACCAGACAGTGAAACTTCATGCATCAGCATCTACCGAAGTAGTGAAATCGAGTGGAAAATGAGAGCTCTGGTCAGGAAGCTAAGCCATAAGTAATCAGTTTCAACAATTATTTGAAAAATTATCAACAAATTAAAAAATATATAAATAACACAAGCTACTATTATGGAAATAGGATAAAGTCTTATCCTGAAGTGTCTGTTTAAAAAAACAGATTACTGCTACTCTTGTCCTTTATGCACAAAAGGATGGTTATGGCCCATTTGGGATGACTCGTGTTAGAGTGCACACCAAATGTATATTATGGAAAATGTGCATCATTACTAGAGGGCATACGCCATTCAGTGAGACATATATGTCATTTTCTACACTTGATGTCTTCATAGGAGATACAAGAGGAAAGAATGCCAGTTCCTCCATCACCAAGACAGCTTGTTCTGCCTCCGGTGGTCATGCAGCATACCAAATTTACAGCTTGGATGTAATGGAGCTATCGTAGAGACAATTGTAAAATAATGTTGTTTCTGTCACAAAAGTTACCAGCAAAAATTAAAGCCAGACATTAACACATGAAACTCCAATTAATTCTATATTTCTTTAAACACCATTTTAAATCTCATCAACTTAAGTGTTTTGGAGTGAATGCAACACCAAATCTTAGTGAATTGTTCCCTCTTCCCTGGTGTGTATCATACCTTTATAGGAGTTGGCACTGAGACAAACACAAGCTACTAAATGTGATTGAATCAGTCCCTTTCATTTGGTGTATGCTGTCCCTGTGTAGGAGTTGACACTAAGCAATATAGAATAGTAATATAAGCAATATCGTACTGAATGTGAGTGAATCATTCCATTTCCCTGGCATGTGTTGTACATTTACAGAAGTTGACACTGGGACAGGTAAAGCCAAAAACTACCAGCTGTGAGCGTCAGCTCTATGTTTTTCTGGGCGATCCTATTAAAACTCCTGAGGCTCTCAGTCACTCTTCCTTTCATATATAATTACATCATGCAGGAACTATTTATAAGCATATGTTTATACCAATGCAATTTCATACTTCAGTAGCCATTAAAGGTCAATATTGCACAATGCACCCCTTCTTCCCCAAACTACTGTACATTCCATGTTCTAATTGCAATCAGAATCCTGCGTACCTTTGGTGAATTTTGGGCACATATTATTTACGATGAGCATCCAGAGCAGGCAATTAATGGCCACAATCGAAGTCTTCCCACCCCACCTGGTTAATTTTGATTCAATTTAAACAAACATTCTGAAGTTGGTGAGCACAAGTCAAATGTTGGGGAGTGATTTTTTTTCTGGCCCCTACAAAGAAAAGAGCAGCAGCAGCAATTGTGCTCAGTGGGGTACATGGATCTTTTCTGCTAGTTTTTGTGAAGTTTGTTAAATTTCAATTTGTGCATTGCTGGAGCCACTCCCGCTGAGGTCATGACTCTCTGCCAGTGCTCCAGGGGCTGTGGTTATCTTGGAAGTTGCCTTCTTGGCCAAGGCAGAGACAAGACTAGCTTGTAATTGCAGCAAGACAGACAAATAAATAGAGACAGGCAGAGACAGACACGAATGTACAGGCAGAAAACAAGAGAAAGCAACAAGCCAGAGATGTACAGACAGAAAAAGCAACACGGGATATATAATGAATAACAGATGACTAGTCATAACCCTCCCTAAGCCCCACCTGGTAGATCCCTGGATCAGAAGCTCAGTGCAATTTGTGAGGCAGACTTTGGCCAGTTACTGCTTCCTGTTCCGAAAGTGAGGAAAGTTGCTCCTATTCATCACTACGTAAAAGGCTGCCCAACACACATTGCAGGGATTTGCTCGGGAGTGCAAATGTAAAATGTTCCAAAAACAGCTTTGCCTTACAGCAAAGACTATAACAGGAGGAAGGTAAAAACGGCTCTGGGTCTGCAGGACACTCATCTGACAGTTTGAGTTCCTAATGACAGTATTAAATCTAGCGCAATTTTAAGCTGCGCATTATAACTTTTTCTCTGGAACGTTTTTTAGAGGGACAATCACATTGACAAAGCTTCAATTTAATAAAACTCTCATTCATCTCCAGCTAAACTGATGTAAGATTACGTTCACTGTGTGCCACTGAGTTGAAGTGGTACAACTTTTACCCCCAGCTCTCAACATATCCTTCCCCATCTTTACTACAAGCTTCTTTAATGAACTAAAAATAATTCCACCTTACTTTCCCCTCCCTCAAAAACTAAAGTAAGGTGACATTGGTGCACAATGACACTCACGAATCCCCAGGCCATTGATCAAAGGGAGACTGAAAGTATCACCTTGTGTTCATTAGTTGATTAAATTATGTAATTAACAATTGCCACTGTGTCATAGAATTACAACACAGAAACAGGCCAGCCCAGCCAGTCCATCCTCAACATTCACAGTAGTCATGATCTCATGTACAGCAGGGACAACAATATCCTCTTCTCGTCCCGTCAAAAATAATGCTGACCTGCAACGGATCACATGCCCAGCCAGGTCCTCAGAGTGTGGTCTTCCATCTCCTCTGAAATGAAATGAATTCTTCTATTTTCACTCCCTCTCAATCAGAGAATCTTGGCTCCATCCCATGGTCTACACATACTGGATCTGGTCATTTAGACCACTATTGTCCAGGAGCCTTTGCCACCATTACCAAAGCAACATTAATAATGAATATAATTTGATGTCTTTAGCTAATTCGCTATAGTTGGGCAAATGTATTTGTAGAAAGATGGAATCTGGACAAATTACTGTTCACTCATTACTGACACTGCAACAGAACAACCAGAGACACCACACACACACATACACACACACAATTACTAGAAAGTGATATCATTGTCAGTATTGCTTAGGCCCTTCCTCTGCCTACACACAGCTGAGAAGCTGCATCAGAAATCAGTGGAAGTACAGTACCCAAATTCTCCAGATGGGAAATGGCAATGATATTCAGGAATGAGAATCATATTAAATTCATTCTAAATTGGGCAAAAACTCAGAAGCAAATAAGTATTGCATCTTGGCCCATTCTGTCCATCCCATTTTAAAAAATAATACTTAAATGGCACCTTTCAACTCTAATAGCCAAGATTTGTTGACACAGTCATGATAAATATTGTATCTAACTGATCAGTGACATGTTTTCTGTTTTATACCATGGGTAAAATAGACAAACAAAAATCACACTTTCAAAGAGTTAAAAAAATTGGAGAGGGAGGCAGTGCAGTTTAAGGTGATGTCGTATGTAGTGATGTCATGATATCGTAAAAGTGATGTTGTCTTTTTAAAGCATCAAATAAAAAAAAGTTGTGTGGTTGCTGCGAATAGACAGACCATCCAAGTTTATTAGTTTAGCTCTCCAGTTCACTGGTGGCACATCTGTTGCTAGGTGAATATTTGTAGAGTAACAACAGATTCTCTACAATGTGTGGTTAAAATGAATGTGGCTGTTAATAATTTAAGGAATGCATTCTGATTTGCCCAAATGTGAAGAAGAAACACAGCTGCAAAAATCATACCTTTTGGATGTTAACCCATGGGCTCGATAGTGCACCAACTTGAATGATAAGAAATAGCTATACTTAAGAGGTTTTAAGGGTTCTTGCCATTGTTTATACCCCTCCATGAGATAGCTCACTAATGCTCACATACCAATTATGTTTTAATTGGGAAGACTTTAGATGTCTACGCCTCAGTAGTTTCTAGTGTATCAATTGAGAGGTAAATTTTCTATTGGACATGTAGCCAAATCTTTCATTCTATGCATATATGCATAGGCACATTCATTATTATAAACAAGTAGTGAATTCCTATATATTTTTCGATCTGAAAGAACCCAATCTTCCAATTTTCTGAGGTCTTCATGTCTAATGTTTAATCAACTTAATATTTAATTGAAGTCCGATATAATTGTGCACCACCCTCTAACAGCAGTAGCAGAAAAGTACAGTAGTTCTGGCACAGACTATAAAATATTAATACAAGTAAAATATTGGAGTTTGAAGATTACACACAATTCAATCTCAGGTTCAAAGGTCACTGAGCTTGTTGAGATCTCCCATGGCATTGCTCACAGGCACTGGCAGAGCAGGGGGAAACAAAAAGAACATTTTAATAACGAGTTGGAATAGCCAGCTACAGACCCAACACTTAACAGGAAAGACTTGGCTATAAATGGTTTCTAATATGTAATCTGGACAAAAGCTGCCTAAAAGGCGTTAGCTTTTCAGGACAGTCCCATACTGAGTAGTGAACACATAGGCAGACGACATGTTGGCTGGACAATTGCTTTGCACAGATCTCAAACAATGGTCAATTCATTAGCAATGTCTGGCCATTCAAGGAGTCATCAAGCACTGTAACGTTGACAAACTCTTTTGATTTCTACTAGTCTTTAAAGAATGGCTTCTAAAAATCAGGACACAGTGAAAAGTCAGTCAAGCCCAAGAAAGGCTGCAACGGGAGAATAACCTCTGCCTTAATTGTCAGGACAGGTAGCAGAGCAATTTATCATATTTTGTCAAGAAAGGCTCCCCCAAAGCAGGTAGCATATGTGTAGTCTTTATTTTTTTTCTTGTACGTGAATAGAGGTTATACTGATTGTACCAAGGGTCTCTTATCATATTGTATATTCTGTATGTTTGCTTACTGTGGAATAAAGCAGTTTATGAATTGAACTGAATGTCATCTCACCTTGTATTAACTTGGTCCATCTTCAAAGGTATTGAAAGACTACATGTGTGCAGGGCAATCCGATAGCTTCATGATCACTTTTACGGATACTGATTTTTTTTTTAAAAAACTGAATTCAAATTCTCAAAATACCATGGATGGATTTGAACTCAGCAATCTCTGGATTATTAGTCCAATAACATAACCACTACACTACTGTAAACCTGTCTAAACTTGTCAATCTGTAACTACACTATTATTCCAGGGCAGGTGCTGTAGCAATACTACTGGTTAACAGGTGGAATTGCAGCATGACAAGTTTCCATTATAAATGTGGACAAAGGAATTTATTACGCAATCCTCTCTGTTCAGATGCAAATTGTTGCTTTTTTAATAAATATATTTGAGCTATTTTGCATGTAACACTTTCAAGTGTGACATGTTGAATTGTGATGGATGTGCACTGAACATAAAACATTATATAGAGAGACTGAATTACATCTGCGCACTGTAGTCCAATTATCCTCTGCCTTCCGAGCCTGCTTCACTTGATGAATACGCTTGGTCTTAACTCCCCATGTGCAATGCCATTGGAGATCAACTAATATTTCTTTATCTTGATAAGCTCCAATTGATTCTACTTCTCTACCATGAGATATAAACACAAACATACATTTTATCCTTTTTACAAATTATACTTTTGAGTTTAATTTTAAGAGTTAAATAGCAAATCTTACAGCAATTTGAGAAGCAGCATGGGTTGAAGCATGGGAGTCTCTGCAGGAACTTGTAGACACAAAACTGGTTCTACAGCACCACCATAGGCAGGAGGGTAAAATTACAGTATGACAAGTTTATATAGACACTTTCCATTATAAATGTGGAGATGGGAATTTATAATGGGAAAAGTTGATAACAGAAACTAAGGTTTTGTAGGCTGTAAGTGTCATTTAATTTACAAGTTAACAGTAGTACAAAAAATGTAATTGTTACACATGGTAAAGACTTGCATTCTATTTCACAGAGTAAAGAGATCCAGCCACTAAAGAGCATTCATTTAACAGTCTAGCCTGATTCAAAAGGTCAAGTTCAGCATTTAGGCCATTTGAAACTGATTTTTTAAAAATTTAAATTCATCTTTAACATCTTCAATGTCAGTTATTACTATGACTGCCACCTACTCAGACCCCAAGACTGATCTCATTACATATGCCTAATTGCATTTCAAAGCTTTAAATAATTGCCATGTATAATTACATTTTATCTAAACATTGGTGAGAGGAGGGAGAGTAATAAAGGATACAAAGGAAGATATTGTATTGAAAAATCAGTTGCTTCTGCTGATGACCAGCAGTCCTAGGGAGTTATGATAACCTGACATAGTGAGGTTAGGAGTGCCTATCCCCTTGGTGTAGGGGAGAACATTCGACTGTAGAGACAAACACTAATAAGAGATAAATTGAAAATCCTCTTAAATGACCCATTAGCTGCTAACACTGTAGCATGTAGATTCTTCTCAAATGTAGGGTGCTGAATGCAAGATCCCATAAGTAACAAACCTTGCTTATTTAACTCTATCCTTTCTCACTTCTCATTCTCAAACACAAAATATAACACTGTGTCACAATTATGCTGTTGAAATATGTCTTCAGTCTAGAGAGGAAAATAATCTAATCAAGACCATATTGACATTTTCAATTTTAGTTTTTAATGCCAAAACTGAATCAATATGAAAACCTTGTAGAGAAATGTGACAACTATCCCCACCTCAAAAAAACCCAATTCTGAGTAACTTACTCGGGCTTCTTGGAGGTTAAGGGTTAATTATAAATGGAAATTGGTCTACTTTAAAAAAAACTCCTTAAGGGGGAAGAGCCCTAATCATAAATCTCAGGTGGTGTTGTAATGACAAAAATGTCAACTGACTTTGTAAATTCAATCTTAAATACTGCAATCCTGGTACTACTTTATATAAAGAAACACAATAATAATAAACATCGTCATACAGGTGGTGTATAAAAGACTCACACGTCAATCGCGTAGCTCTGAGAAAACACAGCTTGGGTGATGGTTGAAACCTACCTCTGAACAGTGGCCAAAAAAAACAGCAGTCCACACAACTCAAATATACAATTGATTGTAGGGTTGATAGCTAGAAGCAGAGACTCCAGCTCATCAATACAGTAAATTCCATGAGCCACCGTTCAGCTGGGATCTCACGCCTCCAGCGGCTGCAAGGATTTTTAAAACAAAAATACTAAGAGGAAAAATTCAGGAGTTTTTTTCCCTCTCTCTCTCTCCTTGGATTCAGCTATAGTAAGACCAGAAGTCTGAAGACGGATTGGCGCATGCCTCTGCACGAAAACCCAAGGCGATATTCCTTGTACTCCTCGGTGGCTCTGAAGAGGTTCCACCAGACATCACCGGCAATGCACAGGTCGCCAGACCAAGGCCAAACACAAGAGTGGGGGTCGAGCTCTCTCCGCTAACACCATCGCCCTCTTACAGCGGGAGAAAAGAAAGAAATTAACAAACGACTTGCAGTTTCACCGAGCAGCTACAGATCCGAGCACAAGCGAGCAATCGCCTTTCTGGAATTAGAAAAAAAAATAGGTGGTTGTGGGGAGAGGTGTGGGGGGGGGGGGGGGTTTAGCGCAGCTACTGCGCGATCTCACAATGCTAAAGAGGATAAAAGGGACAGAGGCAAAATAAAGAGAGATACTGTCAAGAGTCCCCAACTGTTGCCAAGAAACGGCCCAGTTTCATCAGTTGAACCCGGTGTATTTTTATCAATATATTTAAATTTAAGTTTTCCTCTCTCGGCCATGTAGCTTTTGCGATCGCTTCAATTGCACGATTCACAGTCCCTTGAACCTCGCTCTCAACTCCTCTATGTTCCTCTCTCCTTACCCCCCCCCCCCCCGTACCTCTCTCTCTCTTTACCCCCCCCCCCGTACCTCTCTCTCTCTTTACCCCCCCCCCGTACCTCTCTCTCTCTTTACCCCCCCCCCGTACCTCTCTCTCTCTTTACCCCCCCCCCGTACCTCTCTCTTTACACCCCCCCCCGTACCTCTCTCTTTCTCTCTACCCCTCTCTTTACCCCCCCGTACCTCTCTCTCTTTACCCCCCCCCTGTACCTCTCTCTCTTTACTCCCCCCCGTACCTCTCTCTCTTTACCCCCCCCCCCGTACCTCTCTCTCTTTACCCCCCCCCGTACCTCTCTCTCTTTACCCCCCCCTGTACCTCTCTCTCTTTACCCCCCTGTACCTCTCTCTCTCTTTACTCCCCCCCCCCGTATCTCTCTCTCTTTACTCCCCCCCCTGTACCTCTCTCTCTCTCTACTCCCCCCCCGTATCTCTCTCTCTTTACTCCCCCCCCCCGTATCTCTCTCTCTTTACTCCCCCCCCTGTACCTCTCTCTCTTTACTCCCCCCCCGTATCTCTCTCTCTACTCCCCCCCCGTATCTCTCTCTTTTTACCCCCCCCCCCCCGTATCTCTCTCTCTTTATCCCCTGTACCTCTCTCACTTTACCCCCCGTACCTCTCTCTCTCTTTACCCCCCCGTACCTCTCTCTCACTTTACCCCCCCCCGTACCTCTCTCTCTCTTTACCCCCCCCCGTACCTCTCTCTCTCTTTACCCCCCCCGTACCCCTCTCTCTTTACCCCCCCCCCCGTACCTCTCTCTCTCTCTTTACCCCCCCCCCCCCGTACCTCTCTCTCTCTCTTTACCCCCCCGTACCTCTCTCTCTCTTTACCCCCCCCGTACCTCTCTCTCTCTTTACCCCCCCGTACCCCTCTCTCTTTACAACCCCCCCGTAGCTCTCTCTCTCTTTACCCCCCCGTACCTCTCTCTCTTTACCCCCCCCTCGTACCTCTCTCTCTCTTTACCCCCCCCCCGTACCCCTCTCTCTCTTTACCCCCCCCCCCGTACCTCTCTCTCTCTCTTTACCCCCCCCCGTACCTCTCTCTCTCTTTACCCCCCCGTACCTCTCTCTCTTTACCCCCCCCGTACCTCTCTCTCTCTTTACCCCCCCCCCCGTACCTCTCTCTCTTTACCCCCCCGTACCTCTCTCTCTTTACCCCCCCCGTACCTCTCTCTCTTTACCCCCCCCCCCGTACCTCTCTCTCTCTTTACCCCCCCGTACCTCTCTCTCTCTCTTTACCCCCCCCGTACCTCTCTCTCTTTCAACCCCCGTACCTCTCTCTCTTTCAACCCCCGTACCTCTCTCTCTCCTTACCCCCCCCCGTACCTCTCTCTCTTTACCCCCCCCTGTACCTCTCTCTCTCTTTACCCCCCCCCCCGTACCTCTCTCTCTCTCTTTACCCCCCCGTACCTCTCTCTCTCTCTTTACCCCCCCGTACCTCTCTCTCTTTACCCCCCCCTCGTACCTCTCTCTCTCTTTACCCCCCCCCCCGTACCCCTCTCTCTCTTTACCCCCCCCCCCGTACCTCTCTCTCTCTTTACCCCCCCGTACCTCTCTCTCTTTACCCCCCCCCCCGTACCTCTCTCTCTCACTTTAACCCCCCCCCCGTACCTCTCTCTCTCTTTACCCCCCCGTACCTCTCTCTCTTTACCCCCCCGTACCTCTCTCTCTTTACCCCCCCCTGTACCTCTCTCTCTCCTTACCCCCCCCCGTACCTCTCTCTCTCCTTACCCCCCCCCCGTACCTCTCTCTCTCTTTACCCCCCACCCCCGTACCTCTCTCTCTCTTTACCCCCCCCCCCCGTACCTCTCTCTCTTTACCCCCCCGTACCTCTCTCTCTTTACCCCCCCCCCGTACCTCTCTCTCTTTACCCCCCTGTACCTCTCTCTCTCCTTACCCCCCCCCCCGTACCTCTCTCTCTCCTTACCCCCCCGTACCTCTCTCTCTCTTTACCCCCCCCCGTACCTCTCTCTCTTTACCCCCCCGTACCTCTCTCTCTTTACCCCCCCCGTACCTCTCTCTCTTTACCCCCCCCCCCCGTACCTCTCTCTCTCTTTACCCCCCCGTACCTCTCTCTCTCTCTTTACCCCCCCCGTACCTCTCTCTCTTTACCCCCCCCCCGTACCTCTCTCTCTCTTTACCCCCCCGTACCTCTCTCTCTCTCTTTACCCCCCCCGTACCTCTCTCTCTCTTTACCCCCCCCCCGTACCTCTCTCTCTTTACCACCCCCGTACCTCTCTCTCTCTTTACCCCCCCCCGTACCTCTCTCTCTTTATCCCCCCCCCGTACCTCTCTCTCTTTACCCCCCCCTGTACCTCTCTCTCTCTTTACCCCCCCCCGTACCTCTCTCTCTCTCTTTACCCCCCCGTACCTCTCTCTCTCTCTTTACCCCCCCGTACCTCTCTCTCTCTTTACCCCCCCCGTACCTCTCTCTCTCTTTACCCCCCCCCCCCGTACCTCTCTCTCTCTTTACCCCCCCCCATACCTCTCTCTCTCTCTTTACCCCCCCGTACCTCTCTCTCTCTCTTTACCCCCCCCCCCCCGTACCTCTCTCTCTCTTTACCCCCCCCCGTACCTCTCTCACTCTCTTTACCCCCCCCCGTACCTCTCTCACTCTCTTTACCCCCCCCCCCGTACCTCTCTCACTCTCTTTACCCCCCCCCCGTACCTCTCTCTCTCTTTACCCCCCCGTACCTCTCTCACTCTCTTTACCCCCCCCCCGTACCTCTCTCACTCTCTTTACCCCCCCCCTGTACCTCTCTCTCATTACCCCCCCAAACCTCTCTCTTTACCCCCCCCCGTACCTCTCTCTCTTTACCCCCCCCCCCCCCCCACAATACCAGCGCTCACAAATCCTCTTTTAGTCACTTTTACCCGCTGGGTCGCAGTTTGAAATTGATCAGGGAGTTAAGCAGAGAACAAATAAGCGAAGCGATCGATCTGAATGTGCTCATGTGATGATCGCTCTGTAGATTATATAAACACATCCCAACCTGATAAATGGGTCATCCGCGGAACAGACGGGACGGAAATTCTCCAATTTCCCCCTTCCCATCCATGCTTTTTTATTTATCTGAGTAGCTGTAGTGACTAACACGGAGTACACTGCAGACAGAAGATACACCCAGTGGGGCCGTCTTAAGGTCATTATTGAGAAGATAATTGTTGAGAATTTCATGCCTGCTTGTAAATACTAATCGGTCACCCGTGGCGTTGCACCGTGGAAGTGAAGACAATGCAGTCTTCAGGTGAAGCAGAGTGGGCAAGGACAGCAACAGCTGGAGACCAGAGGACAAAGTGGGGTGGGAAGATGTAGTAGGAGGAGGGGAGAGAGGGAAAGAGGGTTGAGAAGGTAGAGGCGAAGGGAAGGGGGCGGAGCAAGGGTCCAAAGATATGTCGGAAGAGCATGAATTAAAATTTAAAGTGACCTTAGAATGATTGGCATCCATATATATGAATGAAGCAGGCTTAAGTAATAGTATTTAAATAATAGTAAGGAATCTTACAACACCAGGTTATAGTCCAACAGTTTTATTTGAAAATCACAAGCTTTCGGAGGCTTTCTCCTTCGTCACCTGACTCTCTTTTCAAATAAAACTGTTGGACTATAACCTGGTGTTGTAAGATTCTTTACATTTGTCCACCCCAGTCCATCACCGGCATCTCCACATCTTAAATAATAGTATTATTATTGTGCCCTTGCCTCATTATAGAACAACCACGGCAGACAGCAAGCAGCCAAAGATTGTCTAAAGTGGGAAAATAAAAGAGTGAAAAAATAAGCTACTACTAAATAATTAACATTAAAAAGAAACCTCAAAACTCACCTCAACCAAGATGGCTGACACATTGTAGGTTGACAAACTGGAAAAAAAACACTGCCCTGCAGAGCCACCTGGTGATCAGAGTGTGGAACTACATCAAACAGCATCACAAATCATTACAGACTATCACATACATTGGCAAGTCCTATTAAGCCAATGTTACCCACAAATGTCATAGGAAAATGGTTATACAGAAAGCTTTTCAATGGAATGTGGCAGGGCATACCAAATTTAATAATATAAAGATATATATATATATTTAAATCTGCTGTTTCATTTCTGAAGGGCATTTCTTTCATCTCCAAGACAATGCTTAGTTCAGTTATGATCATGATCTATACAATAATTATGTAAATATGTACGTTTGTGCTTTTTTTGGATCTTCTGTGTGGAAGCCATTATCCTCATATGAAAGGAACTTAAAAGCTAGGTACCCAAGAACATAAGAACATACAGTCCCTCCAGCCTGCTCCGCCATTCAATAAGATCGTGACTGATCTTCTAACTCAACCCCATTTTCCCACCCTATCCCCATATCCCTTGCTTTGGCACAAGAAAACTATCATTTTGATAGATCAGCTCCACCTACCCATCTTCTCATATTGCTTCTCTGTTCAGCGACACATTCAATTGCTTCTTAAACCCATTTATACTGTTCATTTCAATGGCGCTTTATGACAACCTGTTGAACAAGTCTATTATTGTTGGTGTTAAAAAAAATGTCTGATTTCCCTTAAATAACACTTCTGCCTCTAGCAGTGCAGAGACATGTCTTGGGAAACATTTACATATTTGGCAAACCAACTGTCTACTAAAGTTCCTCAAAATACCTTTTCATGTCACACGCCAATATTTGGGGTTGGAATTGATGAAAAAACAGGAGATAATTTACAATCATAATTATTAATATCAATCTCCAGTACATTCTTATTATGAGGCAGAACTTGTTTGTGCTCCAGGACACTACCATATTTTTTTTAAATTAAGCAGATCATGTCTGTGAAAGCATTGAATTTGTCCAGCATTAATATTACTCATCTCAAAAAGTAAACGTGAATTCTTAAGATTGGTTCTCAGGGATAGATGTTGAGGTTCCCTAATGTCATCCCACAGCTTTAATTACCATCTCATTCATGTTTATATTCCCCTCCCCCTCGTTTTGCTGTGAATACCTCACCACATGCTTTGCCTGTTGTGGTAAACCTTCCAAATGCTATTTGTTCCTGGTTACATCTTCACATGCTCCATCAGCTCTAATCATTCCCCACTTGCTGTACCTGTTCTGTTAGAATCTATGGTGAGGTTATCTGTTCTGACAGCAAAGCACAAAATCAGATTGCTGCCAACCGGCTTCCAGAGTAACACTGTACTTTTGGGAAACCAACTTTAGTGCTCATCAAGAGAGGTCAGAAATGGCAAACCTGGAAAGGAATTTCTTTTATCTAGCTGACAAGGGTCACAAAATGTTAGCGAAATTCAGAGTCTCGTTCTTGTTTTCCCCTCTCCCAACTGAAAGAATATATTTTATTCACTCTACTACCTCTTATGTCTGCCTGCACATGCACCACTCCCAGGCTGAGGACAATCTGTTCACAGGCTTTCAAACCAAATACTAAAAGGTGAAAAACAGCAGAATGATGTTCCTCTGATTCACTTTCCTCATTCTTTATTGAGTCCAACTACTCTTATTAAGGATCTGCTGGTCCATATTTCAGATATCTGTCAACATCTGCTTCTTCAAAGTCTTTCCTCAACAC
Organism: Heptranchias perlo; assembly: GCF_035084215.1. Classification (NCBI taxonomy): domain Eukaryota; kingdom Metazoa; phylum Chordata; class Chondrichthyes; order Hexanchiformes; family Hexanchidae; genus Heptranchias; species Heptranchias perlo. The sequence goes on from NC_090338.1 coordinate 23,425,392, forward strand.
CATAAAAATACATAGACCAAATTACTACCCTTCTTCATTTTTAATTCAAAGAAAACATCCATTATTTCATGTAACTGTCAACTCAGCTATCATGCTTCAATTCATATGAATTGGTTACTTTATCTCTGTGATCCATTCGCCATTTCCTGTCTTGTCCTATCAGAGGTACGTAAACCTGTATATACACTAGATTTTCCCATTCATGTGATCTCTGCTCACTGTTCTGTACATACACTACCATTACCTTCATCTTCTTAGGCATTCAGGTTAGGTTGCTCCTTTTCTCTCAGCATTTGCAAGGACACTTTGATTACATTCCTGTACAACAGGTAGTTTTGTTAGCTTTTTTTCTTTGTCATAATTTCAACAGCACATTCTTTTTTTCATAAAGAACTGATCCTCTCATCATATCTTCCATATATAATTTGAAGAAGAAAAACAAAAAAATACAGATTCATCTAACTCATTTATAAATCATACATAAAACACTTTTAACAGATCCTCTTTCTACTGCATCATGGATTCCAGGTGTATGAAAAGTGCTGATAGTAATCCTAGCAATGTTAAGGAAACCCATCTTAAGTAGCCTTAATGAATTGACATAATTCACAGAATTAGATTCTACAAATAATTATATTCTGCTCACCGATGCTCAGTTTGGGTTCTGCCAGGACCACTCGGCTCCAGACCTCATTACAGCCTTGGTCCAAACATGGACAAAACAGCTGAATTCCAGAGGTGAGGTGAGAGTGACTGCCCTTGACGTCAAGGCAGCATTTGACCGAATGTGGCACCAAGGAGCCCTTGTTAAATTGAAGTCAATGGGAATCAGGGGAAAACTCTCCAGTGGCTGGAGTCATACCTCGTAAAAAGGAAGATGGTAGTGGTTGTTGGAGGCCAATCATCTCAGCCCAGGACATTGCTGCAGGAGTTCCTCAGGGCAGTGTCCTAGGCCCAACCATCTTCAGCTGCTTCATCAATGACCTTCCCTCCATCATAAGGTCAGAAATGGGGATGTTCGCTGATGATTGCACAGTGTTCAGTTCCATTCGCAACCCCTCAGATAAGGAAGCAGTCCGTGCCCACATGCTGAAAGACCTGGACAACATCCAGGCTTGGGCAGATAAATGGCAAGTAACATTCGTGCCAGACAAGTGCCAGGCAATGATCATCTCCAACAAGAGAGTCTAACCACCTCCCCTTGACGTTCAATGGCATTACTATCGCCGAATCCCCCACAATCAACATCCTGGGGGTCACCATTGACCAGAAACTTAACTGGACCAGCCATATAAATACTTTGGCTACAAGAGCAGGTCAGGGGCTGGGTATTCTGTGGCGAGTGACTCACCTCCTGACTCCCCAAAGCCTTTCCACCATCTACAAGGCACAAGTCAGGAGTGTGATGGAATACTCTCCACTTGCCTGGATGAGTGCAGCTCCAATAACACTCAAGAAGCTCGATACCATCCAGGACAAAGTAGCCCGCTTGATTGGCACCCCATCCATCACCCTAAACATTCACCCCCTTCAACAGCGGCGCACTGTGTACTATCCACAGGATGCACTACAGCAACTCGCCAAGGCTTCTTCGACAGCACCTCCCAAACCTACGACCTCTACCACCTATAAGGACAAGGGCAGCAGGCACATGGGGACAACACCACTTACACGTTCCCCTCCAAGTCACACACCATCCCAACTTGGAAATATATCGCCGTTCCTTCATCGTCGCTGGGTCAAAATCCTGGAACTCCCTTCCTAACAGCACTGTGGGAGAACCTTCACCTCACGGACTGCAGCAGTTCAAGAAAGCGGCTCACCACCACCACCTTCTCAAGGGCAATTAGTAATGGGCAATAAATGCTGGCTTTGCCAGCGACACCCACATCCCATGAACGAATAAAAAAAAATTCTGTCAGATCTTTGGAAAGATAATGATCTGCAACTTGATCCAAGCACTTGGCTGTCATTTTTCTTTCTAATATCTAGATGACGAGGGAGGTGGAATCTTTTGTCTTTATGCTTTCATATGGCTTGAAGGAAACATTTCTGTCTCAGAGTTTTTCTCCAGTTTAATTTGAATTTTGAAATTCATCTTTTAGGGGACAATCATTGGATTGAATCCTAAAATCAGAAGACCTAACTATACACAGATTAAATAGTTACTAATACCTGACAGAAAGTATAAAGCAGTAATTGAATCTTGAGTTCTTATCAGTTCCAATTAACTTACATTGACAGTCATTTATTATCAGATGTGCTGCAGTAATTTGATAATTAAGGACCACATGATGATGTAGACCTGTTCTTTAATTCTATACTAAAGCCCATATTGACAATTGTACTTAATACTCCATTGTTAGTATTGTAATTTTTAAATTCTTGGATAAAATAATGATGGGGATAAAATGGGGATAAGATAGGGATGGGGATGGGAAGATGGGAACACCATCATCTCCAAATTACCCTCCAAGTCACACACCATCCTGACTTGGACATATATTGTTGTTCCTTCATTGTCACTGGGTCAAAATCCTGGAACTCCCTACCTCACAGCACTGTGTGAGTACCTTCACCACATGGACTGCATTGGTTCAAAAAGGCAGCTCACCACCAACTTCTCAAGGGCAACTAGGGATTGTCAACAAATGCTGGCCTTGCCAGCGTTGTCCATATCCCAAAAATGAATACAAAGAATACCAAAACACACATTAAAAAAAAGGAAAAAAGGTTACAGTGCAGAGTATTTGGATAGTACTGATAATTAGATTGTCAAATATGAAGTGACTTGGAGTGCTCGACTTGTTTTCATCAGTAAAAGATTGAGGGAATAGAACAAGTGTTTAAAATTAGGAATGGAATTGATAATTGAAAAGTCTTCTGGAGGAACTAATAGCAAAGAAAGGAAAGAAAAAAAACAGAACTTACAAGGATATAGTGCCTTATCATGACACTTAGAAACGTCCCATAGTGCTTCATACAGAATGAATGCAGCCATTTTGCCCACAAATAGAAATGAAATGAAGAATCATTTAATCTGTTTTTAGTAGCGATGACATAGTTGGTATTCCCTGCTGTTCTTTGAATGCCATGGGGCCTTTACTGTCCATCTGAACCAGGACAAAGTGCCAGGAGTTATGAGCATAAGCTTAAGAAAGCACAAGCTAGATGTGACTTAAACCTAAATGTCTTCTTACCCACTTAACATCAATTAATTGATGCAATAAAATCTCACTAAGCAGTGTGCTTAATCTGTTGAATTTATTAAGAAATAGAAAATGTCTTCATTAGAGGAGACCAGCTTGTGCTGGTGCAGAATGGAGACCATGAATGCAGACTTGGCACTGATTGAGTTCAATGATCTTTTTCCTCCAATCTTCTCATATTCTTGTGTTCACAGTGCAAAAAAAAGGCTCTAATTATTTCAAAAAGGATAGAGTATAGTCAAAGTACACATGTTGCATGATGTTTGACACTCCATGACAGCTGTAACTCTGTCCGTAGACACCAATGAAGATTGCAGGAATGAAGCAATATCAAATGTTTCACTAAGGATTCTCTCCCATGAGAATTTTCTCTTCACTGTGGTAAGGATAATGTTACTAATCATAAATTCAATGCAGGCACTTTATTGATTAGAGTGGGCTGAAATGGCAAATGAAGCTTCACATGCTTGACTACATCAAAAGATTAATTTTCCCAAAATGTTGCATAATAAGGCTATATTTAAAAAGATGATATTCTACATCTATAATCTGTGGAAGTAAAACATCTGTAGATGTATCACATGGATACACTGCTTGCTAATGATATCTAGGAACCAATCTCCTCTCCATGCTGCAGTTTGTTATTTTTTATATATATATTAGGTAGTGTAACAAAAGGGTGCAGCCTGAGGCAACTGCTAACAAAGACGGATGTCTCATGAAAGTTACTCTGCTGGCTGCTGAGAGTGCAGGAAGTCTGGAGAATTAGTACTGCTGTGCCAAAGGATGTCCCAGTGGATACCTGAATATGACTAATTCAGCAGCCAATTTATTTGATCTTCTGAACAGAACAGACAGCGACCCAAACAATGTCACTGTTGGGAGGGAGTTTCATAGGGAGGAGAAGCAGTGTGCGAAGCTTTGGCACTGGTATTCTGTACAGACTTTTATTTTTCCAATGAATGCACAGAAACATGCCATTCGGCCCAACTGGTCCATGCCGGCGTTTATGCTCCACATGGGCCTCCTCCCTTCCTGCTTCATTTAACCCTATCAGCATATCCTCCTATTTGTTTCTCCCTCATGTCTTTATCTAGCTTCCCCTTAAATGGTCCCTATTCTGGTCGTCCCCGCAAGTGGAAACATCTTCTCTACATCTACCCTATCAAACCCTTTCATAATCTTAAATAGCTCTATCAGGTCACCCCTCAAGTCTTCTCTTTTCTAGAGAAAACAGCCCCAGCCTGTTCAATCTTTCCTGATAGGATGATACTAGAACTGAGAGATTATACCTAACAAATCTTTTTTGCACCTTCTCCAGTGCCTCTATATCCTTTTTATAATATGCAGACCAGAACTGTTCACAGTACTCCAAGTGTGGCCTAACCAAGGTTCTATACAAGTTTAACATAACTTCTCTGCTTTTCAATTCTTTCCCTCTAGAAATTAACTTTGTTAGATGTAGGGAGAAAAATCTATGTGCTGGGGTAGTGGCAAAAGCTATATTTTACTGCTGGCAGAATCTGGTACTAAGAACAGTAGCTGCCAATTTTCAACTTGCAATATTGATAAGAGTAAAACTGGTGCTGGATTTGTAATTCCTTTCTTCCATCCACTCATTCTCTCGTACTGGCAGTAGGAAGGTCATTTGAGGGAATTAGGACATCAGAACTACCAACTTGTTTGTCACCAAAATATTTCCATTTTATTTGGAGAAGGCTACTGATGGTAGATGGAGTCAAATCAAGTAGAGGCCAGGCTTATCTCCATTCGAATACTTTATTTCTATTTCCTGGATGTTGCGGAAAACCAAGAAAGATCACGGTCAGTAATCCATAGACTGTTCTCAGCACATTATAGAAAAGAACAAGATCATCAAAGGATTCAAAGGGAAAAAACAAGATAAAGCTCCCATCATGTTTCCCTTTTCATCCGTTTTTTAAAAAAAAATCTAATTTACCTTTGCCTCATTCTCTCTATTTCCTTTCCCACTACTCCCTATACCCAGGGGAGGGATTGAGCTACAGGGAGAGGTGTGTTATAGAGATGAATGTGTGTTACAAAAAAGCACTGTATTATCAGGTGGGTGTTCTAGAGACCTGTGTTATTGAAAGGGTGCATATCATTGAGGATGTGATGTATCATCTTTATACTGAGGAACGGCATAAACCAGCAAGTTATAATGAAGGGCTGCTGTATTTTCGAATATTCGAGCATTTACTGACAAAAATTTATTTTGTTGCTGTAACATTTCACTTATTTCTCTTATCTTCTGCTTGCATGTTTCAGTGCCAACGGCAGTCAATCACAAAATGAGATATCACAATATTCAAGGGTACAGGACAAATGGAGAACAATAATCAATGGGAGCACGAAACACTGTCATTCTATGACGATGTCATCAACATTTAAAGGTAAAATAACTTTGGGAAATGAAACTATTGAATTAAATCCTATTCCAACATTGCTATTAATTAAAGTTACTAACAGGATTATGTGAACTGGATTGCTACCTACAGTTTAGTAAATATATAGGCATTCTTCCCTCATAGTGAGTTCCTTTCAAAGTATGCAATCTGTACAAGTCAACATTTAACTTCAGAACTTAATAATATTTTAGCTTCATTTTATTACCTTTGAGAATTTGGGAGTACTTATGCAGAACTTTACATCAGAAGATCAAAAAAGTGTAGAGCCCATATTAGGGTAATTTATATATGGTCTGTAGAAGATGTGGGCTTGATGAGGTGAATGACCTTTCCTCATTCATTTTTTCTTATGTCCAATTTATCAGTGCTCCAGTGTAAAAATAATTCCCCTCACACCATTTTGTCATTGCAGAATTGCTATGAATTGAAATTACAAGTAATATTATTCCTTCAATGGAACTTAATAACCCATTTGAAATAGCCTTCATGCTCTACAGATACAGCATGCCTGTTTCTCCTTCCACAGACGATGCCTGACCTGCTGAATGTTCTCCAGCATTTTCTGTTTTTAATGCCTGTGAGCAGACTGCTGCCAGGATATAATTGGCACAACATTTCACATCCTGCCATCTGTACAGATTGACACAATTTACACAGTTAGACAACATCTGAACTCCAGCTGTGTTACAACTGGCTTAAAATTTACTTTTTTTTCTGTAATACATACAGTCATGAAAATCAAGGTAAAGCATACCATTCTATTTTTAACATCCTGGATCAGCTCAAAGCACTCACAGGCCAGATGCTGCCTGACTTGCTGAGTATTTCCAGCATTTTCTGTTTTATTTCAGATTTCCAGCATCCGCAGTATTTTGCTTTTGATATAATACGGGCTAGATTCAGAGTAAATTTCCTTCTACACTTTCCTCTGTTTTTAGCCTTGGTTCAGTGCTTGTTTCTGATTCAGAAGGTCATGGGTTCAAGTCCCACTCCAGAGACTCGAGTAAATAATCTAAGCTTAGACTTCAGTGCAGTACTGAGGAAGTGAGTGCTACAGTCAGAGGTGCTTTTTTTGGATGGAGTGTTAGAGTTGACCTCAGGGTCTCAGTTTATCAGGTGGATGTAAAAGATCCCATGACACTTTTCGAAGAAGACCTTAGCAGTTCCCGAGTGTCCTGGCCAATATTGATCCCTCAACCAACATCACTAAAAAATATTATCTGGATATTTATCTCATTGCTATTTGTGGGACCTTGCTGTGCCACATTTCTCTACATGAATAATGAATGGACAACCAGCTTATTACTGAAATCTGTCGGTCAAGAGCAAGAAAAAAGATTTTTTTTTACATGGGGAAAATGGATTCTTATCGGTTTCTAGAATTACAACATTGCAGGTGAGCTTGCCTCAGTAAAAACTCGGTCCTAGCTACATTACTGCTGTAGCCATGGTTACTAGAAGATAACTGTTAAAGATATCAGGCTTGATATGCAATTAATTTACAAGTGGCATATAATAGTGTCATCTGGGGCATCATTTTATCTTAAAATGATAAATTTAACGTTATTAGACTATTCAGAGACCCTATTTACCTCTTGCAACTTTTAAGGACCAATTCTGACATATTAAAACATTAAATATGTCAAGAGTCATAATTAGTAGGTTTATGCTTAATCATAAGCTGTGTGTTCTCAAATCTCATGGAATTAGAAAAATAATATCTTGGTCACCAAGGTGGCATCCTAGTTGTATAATAAGCTGGTAAACTAAAGTGCTGCACTAACACTAATTGTGCTATGGAGTGATAAGATGCAGACTTACATTTGTGTGGTGAATTCCATGGGTCTTGAAAAAGTTGTCAGAAAAAGTGGCAATAAGCATAGGGCAACTTCCACCATAGGAAGGGAGGCAAAGTCTGCAAACAAGACATGTTTAGGCCATTTCTAGCATCGTATGTTATGGAAAAGGGGCTGACAGCAGGGAATGTGACATTTAAGTTGGGAGGTGAAAAGTAAAATCAAAAAGGTTTAAAATGAAAACACAGCAGATAGATTTTATGAAATTGCACAATTCAGAATGTTGTAGAAGAAAGCAGGTGTTTTCCAGCCAGACAGACATCCAGTCAGCACACAGGTTATCCACTAACATTTCCCTGGGTGGCTTAGCTTTCTGCATTGGTTGTAGGTTTCATTATAATAGAAAGAGCAAAGACTGCTGAGGAGGAGACAGCTAACACAACAGCAGTCAGATTTTGATTCTGCTGTCTATTTTAAGCTATGCCAAAGGGACTCCTTCCCACTCCCCATTCAAAGCATAACACTTAGATCAGTTGCAGGATGGTGTAGAGATACTGACACTTTAATGGAGGCATTTTTTATATAATTATAACTAGAAGTAGGATATCTTTTGCAGAGCTGCGAGGGGCCTAATGAGAATGGTCCGAGACAGAAGGCATCATGGGGGGGGGGGGAGGGGGGGAGGGAAACAGTGGGAGAGTTAGAAAGAGAGAGAGAAAAAGAAAGAGAAAAAGAAAATATGAAAGGGAGAACACAAAACTCCCATATGGTAATTCAGCTAAAATTAGTACTATCACACAGAAGGCTCACGGGGATGGCTAGTGTTATAAATAAGAATAGAAATGTCAAACCGGTCAAGTAGGCTTGCTCTTCTGAGATTGGGTTGAGCACAGGGAGTTTTAATCTGAATGTATACTGTACTATACCTGAATTGGGAATAAAAACATCCCCCAGCTGTACACAAAATGAACCTAGTTTGAGCAGAGTTGAAACAATATTATTTCATCACATTTACAGCCAGCAGAAAACAAATTTTCATCCCATCACAGTCTGGACTGGATTAAAACCTAGTGCCCGGAGGTAAAATTGTAGTGTTCTAATTCACTGCCACTCAATCCCTCAGAATTAAACCAGTTTCTGTATCTAGATGTTTATCCATGGTATTAGCAAACCACCTAATGTGGATTTGTGCTAATGTGTTGTACCAATGATTTCCACCGACTTTAATTCCTTTATTCTCCGTTAAAAAGAGAGTTTCATTATGATTAACTTTCAAGTAAAAACATCAAATTGGAAGATTGGGGTACTGGGAGATGATGTTCCAGATTCGTCCATTTTGGGCAGGTGGTGGGCACAGCAATCGCACCAACCACTCGATATCAGCAGCACGAGGCCGGAACCATTTCCAAGCTCGGGCCTTATTTGCATTGCGCCAACAAGTTGCAGAGCCTCATTGAGTGCTGACAGGCAGCTCACTGATTTGGGAGGGAAAATTTCCTGGCTCCATTTCAGAGCAGAGATGGGAGAAACCTGTATTTTCCAGCGTAAATGGGGTAGGTGGCAGTTGAAAAATTGCCCATCTGGTGAGAGTAGGCTGACAATCCCCTGTCCCATAATATGTGGAAGATGATTTTGGACCTATGGGGTTTTTTTTAATTTTTTTTATTCGTTCACGGGATGTGGGCGTCGCTGGCAAGGCCGGCATTTATTGCCCATCCCTAATTGCCCTTGAGAAGGTGGTGGTGAGCCGCCTTCTTGAACCGCTGCAGTCCGTGTGGTGACGGTTTTCCCACAGTGCTGTTAGGAAGGGAGTTCCAGGATTTTGACCCAGCGACAATGAAGGAACGGCGATATATTTCCAAGTCGGGATGGTGTGTGACTTGGAGGGGAACGTGCAGGTGGTGTTGTTCCCATGCGCCTGCTGCCCTTGTCCTTCTAGGTGGTAGAGGTCGCGGGTTTGGGAGGTGCTGTCGAAGAAGCCTTGGCGAGTTGCTGCAGTGCTGGGTTGCAATTGGTCATCACCAGGAGTGCTAAATAGGCTGATAGTGAATCAGCAGCCCATTTTACGCCTCAGACGATTTTCTTTTTCATTGAAGTCAACAGAAAAGAAAACCGGGCATGGTGTAAAACTGGCTGACGACTTGCGCTACTGCCATTGACCAATTTCACAGCCATGATTCCTGACATTGTGAGTTCTCAAGCAGAGGCAAAGCACTTTTTCACTGTGTGGGTTAGAAAGTTGGAGCACAAACTTGGCCGTCGCTGCTGCGCACCTCCTTTTAGCCACTTTCAGAAAGACAATGGCAAAAGACTGGCAGCACCTTGCCTGCCTGCCATCCTGGTTGAGGAATGCTGCATGCTACAAAGGGGAAATTTAAGAGGGAAACAATTGGGGAAGCAGAGATACAGTTGCAATAGAGGCCATGTCTGCCATACATACATAAGTGCACTCAGAATGAACATTTCCCACACCACCTTGTAAACTGCCAAGTTATTTAACATTCCTATTTATCATGAAGGCTTGGCTTACTGCCTGATACATAGATATTGCTTTGATAAAGATGGTTCAGTGCCAACAGACCAAAAGTGTAGTTAAATAAGCATAAAATCTATCTGTGCAGAAAAAGTCAGAAGAGAGCAAGGGTTCTAATATTCCTAAAATCAGCCTCATGTACTGAGAATAATGACTGATCAAGTCAACTTATGTATTCAGGGTATTTCCAATACAAATACACATGCTTACCCCTCCTCCCACCCCCCCCCCCCCACAAATTCTCTTCTCTTCTCTCCTGAAGTATGGTTCCACGGTTGCTCGTAGCCCTTCAGTACATCCTCTAAGTGAACATTTTTTGTGTGAATCCAGACAACAAACATTAGCAAGCTTTCAACGGTGTGGGACATCACAGGGAAGCTAAGTCTTGTTCTCTGCCCCAGGGTGGCTACATATAGTGACACTGTTAAAAAGTGTGGGAAGATTTCTAGAAGAATGGTTTTACTATTTTGTCAGAAATATCAATCAGAAGAAATCGTCCCACATTAATGATGTCACTACACACAAGAGAAAGTCATCCACACTGATGTCCACACATTGCACTTCCCAGGATTTTCTATTGGGAATTACCTCCTCTGTACAGTTTAACAACATAAATTCGATGAAAATCTAAGTGCCAGAGAGATGCTACTTACTGGGACTAGGATGCAGCCTAGAGGGAACCCAGTGGGTACAGGATCTTGCACGTGATCAACTAAGGGCAGTATCGAACTTCATCAATGAATGCCTGAATCAATTGATTGGGACTGGCATCTTCCCTGTTTCTGGAATGGATGCCAATTAATAATGGACAACCATGAAATAACTCAGTACCTGCTGAGTGCTGAGATGAGATGAAAACAAAACTGTAAATGCTGGAAATACGCAGCAGGTCCCAAAATCGCCTGTCCATTTTACTTTCCTCCAGCCCTCCTGGCTCCATCGGCCATAGCTGCAGTCCAATGTTCTAGCCAATTCTTATTTTTATACATATACATAACATTAAAATTATTCTGGAGCCTCTGCTTTAACTTCAAAGTGCTATTTTGTTGTGTGACAGTGAAATTTCACTGGCCACAGGCTGTTATTGCTGACTGTTAAACCCAGGCCCAACCCCTACTCCAATGTTGGCTCCATTAGCTGTGGCCTGATATGGACGTAGGATTCACTTTGTTAGCTTGCTACGCACAAATTGGCTGCCACAGTTCTCTACATTACAACAGTGACTGCACTCCCAAAGTACTTAATTGGCTGTGAAGCACTTTGGGATGTCCTGAGATTTGTGAAACATGCTATATAAATGCAAGTTCTTTCTTTCTTAAAGGAAATATGAAAAAAATGCTAGCCAATAATAAAAAGTAAATAGTGAGGGCTTTTATACATATTAAAAGTAAAAGGATAATTAACAAAGGGGTCAGACCACTCAGTAATGAAGGAAGGAATTTAGTTGTGAAGGATGAGATATAACAGAGATATTACATGTGTCAGTTTTTACTGGTTGGTGTACCAGAAGAGGATATGGAAAAACCCAACGGCAACCAGCATGGATTTATTAAAAACAAGTAGTATCTGACAACTTTAACAAAGTTTTCTAAAGAAGTAACTGATTGGATAAAGGAAATAAGCTAGATGTAGTAATGTATATGGATTTGCAGAAGGTGTTTGATAGGTGTCTCACAGGATGTTTGTTACAAAAGTCCAGGTGTATGGTATTGTCATTAAGAGAGTGAGGAAGAGAGCCAGGTGAAACTTCTTTTTTAGACTGTGCTTCATCCTCACAAGCAATCATCCTGCTCCATGCTGAGTGCAACCATTTTGGGATAAGAAGTGTTTTCGTCGCAATATACAGGAACATTGTAAATGCATTCAAAAAGTACGTGTTCATAGTCGCGATACTCAGCAACCAGAGTAATTGATCCTCCCTTCATGCGTAATTAGCCTCTTATGTAATAATATCACTGACATCACTAAGCATTACCAAGCTCACACAATGCTATTTTGCAAAATCATTCTTTTCTATCTAATTTCCTCCTCAAACCAGCTCATTCATGTCACCAACCTGTTAAGCAATTTTAAATGTTTCCACTTCCCACGATTGTACTTGTTTCATTTTCACCTCAGGATTATTTGAGCTAAGATATAACAGTTACTGAGTGGCAATCAGATAAGTTTGTTAAAACCCTTTGAGTTCTCCTCACAAGGAAAAGAGGAAGAGGTTTCTGCGAATTAGTTGAAAAGGTTTGAAAGAACTGAAGGGAATCATTCCTGATATGTGTTAAGATTGATTATTCTACACACTTTTTTTTGCTTGATTAAAATTTCTTCTTGACACCAAAGAATTTTCTTTTTTGGAAGTTTTATCTGTGACCATTTACATCCTCGATGAAGTTGGATAAATTGAGAATAACGCACAACAATTCAAATTGTACATCATGTTTTGGAAGACGTGAGCTCAAAAGGCTAAATGGCCTTTTCTCATTCTGTATTCTTGTATTACTGTCTGTATGACATGTATGATAGATGCCAGATTTTATACAATGTGTTAGTGTGTCTCATACAGCCAATATTCCACTGGAGAGTTCCACCCTTTGAATGAATCCTGAACCCAAGCCACATTTTCTCATTTGGAGTTTTACTTACGTACACACCATATAAAAGTTGACATAGGCATGCATGTCATACAGAGTTGTGTCCCCTTTATAGAGAAGATATGGACCATTTTCACATTTACTGCACTCATCTGGTATCAGACCTCTATTGCCAACTTATTGTCCTACTCTTACATATTATCTTCTCTGCTAGAATGGACCAGAGCTGATTTAGTTGACAACATACAAGAAAAGGAGTTACTGTTCAGTCATATACAAGTCACACATTATCAGACATGAATAAATTGTCAGCTTTTAGCCAATGTGTACTGTACATATTGTTAATCCTGTTAGAAGCTTTCTCTGCATCTAAGGAGATAGCTACCACAGTGTTTGACATTTTACCTACTTGTACAAATATTTCAGAAGGTCTCATATTACTGTCAAAAGCAAATATACATTCTAAGTAAAAAGCTTGTCCAGAATGTTTGATGTTATGCAGCCCAAGCTCCAATCTCGAAAAAAGAAACTTTGCAGCTTGTCTCTTTGCATCACATCTAAAGTTTTTAAACAATCTCTTAGCTGCCAGGAGAAACCATGATGTACAGAACTGTGTCATGTTCCAAAGTAGATCCAACATTTCAGACTGGTTAGAAGCCCCAAGGACAAAGAGTTAATATCAATCACAGACTAAGTCAGCAAATACCTACAGTACAAGACTGGGGTTCAACATCTTTTCTTATTTTTTGTACCAGTCCAAAGCTGTCAATCAATCCCACTTCAGTACTGACTGAAATGACAGGACTACTTGGCTAATAACAGGTTGAGGAACATTTATATGGGATTGATATCCTAAACAAAAAGGATGCTAATCATGCCAATCCACGTGTGAATATAGAAACTTGTTAGCTGAGCCCATGTCTGATTTCAAAAATGCGATACAAATTATGCGATTACCATTGATAGAGAAGAACACTGTAGCAAGGGGGACTCTCAGTGTAAAAGGTGCACCTTCTTACATGTCCCTGCTTTTGTTTCAGACACTTTCCTCTCTTTGATGAATAATAATCCTTTAAAAAGTACACTGGCCAATAAATATGGTGCATTGATGTTAGGAAGAGAAAGTCCCAACAAACATAACCATAAGCAACTGTTCAGTTGGGACATAATCTATATGTGCATAGGGATTAGTGTTTTACACTTTACCTTTCCTCCAGATTGATTAGAGCATAACAACCGTTGAAACCTACCCGTGGTGTCAGCTCCAAGGAGTTGAATAGCCGTTTCTAAATGCTTCAAATGGCCCATTGATGCTGCTTGAATAAATGTCATTCCTCGCTTGGAATCCTGGGTCAGATGTTCAATGTACGTGGGTGGACTCTTCATAACTAATGTGTTGCAACATCAAGAGGGTGTTATATCCAGTCATACTGCTAGTCTTGATAAAAAATAAAACAAAATCACACCAGTGTCCATCTGCTTTGCGACAAGTAACTATGAGAAATGTCAGTGTATCGTACGACAATCTATTATGTTTATTTTTCAGCAGTGCTGGTGTATGTCAGTGTATCACACTGTGTTACCCTCTGGTAATATTTTTCTACACGGACTATGCTAAGAAAGGTCAACATATTACTCCAGTGATCATCTGTTATACTGTAGTCAATTATCTAATGCTAACATTTTCTCATGGGTATTTCCACTCACCTCCTATTGAACTCAAACCTTCCCTGCTGCTCATAGCCTACACCGAAGTGTAAACGCCAGAAGATAATAAATCTAGCGAGAACAGTATTCATTTGAAGCGGTCATAACAAGAGGCACTAAAATTTGTGGGTTCCAGAGCATATGCCTCAGTACAGGACCACAGTCACACTATTTTTTTTATTAAGACGACTGTGCCATGAAATGCCTCAAACTCCATCGACTCACAAAACAAGACAGAGGACTCAATCCCCCAAATGCCAAGCAATACTATTGGCATTACAGATCAAAGGGATCATTAACTGGTTCCTAAACCTTCCCTCAAAATCCACGCCAAGATCTCCCCAACAACCTCCTTGCACACCAATCATTTATAGGGACCAGTACATAAGAACAGCCATAAAACTGGGTCAAGTCCTGCACAAGGGCCAGATCATGCCCTTCTGCTGGTTTGCCCATAGCTCACTTAGCACAAATCTACTGCATCCAGTTGAGGCACTGCCTCCAGAACCCAATCATTCAGAGATCCCATAACAAGTCAATCCTACTGCCACTCTTCCTCCACTTACCGACATACATTTCTCCATTCTGTTCACGATTACGACAAAGAACAGAAAAAACCTAAAGGGAGCCTAGGACTAAGACTTAGGTTGTCGGTTACAGAGGAGGAATGGTAGGTACCGAGACAGATCCTTATCATTGTCATCTGCAGGAAAACATACAAGGGCCTACTCAAGATCATACATTGTGCATACCATATCTCACACAAGGTTCATAAATTTCACTTCCCATATTGAATGATTCCTGAAAGGGCTGTGGCCAGGAAAGCACCCTCCAATATCTATTCTGGTAATCCGCCCACATTCATCCATGCTAAACAGCAAACTATAAGTCCAAAACACCATGATCTCTGACAATTCCAGAAGACCGAGCCAAATTACAGATCAAAGGGATCATTAATCGGTTCCTGAACCTTCCCTCAAAATTCACACCAAGATCTCCCCAACAACTACTGTAGCACTGGAAAGGGTTGATGTAGTTGGGGGGGCGGGGGAAAGAGAGGGTCAAAGACAGAATCTATTTGGTTAGAATTAAGGAACAATAGAGGAGTTATTACACTACTAGGTGTATACTATAGACCACCAAATAGCGGGAAGGAGATAAAAGAGAACATTTGCAGGCAAATTACAGAAAAATGCAAGAACTATGGAGTAGTGATAATGGGGGACTTTAATTATTCTAATATAGACTGGGACAGGAACAAAGGGCAAAGAGGGGGAGGAATTCCTGAAATGTGTTCAAGACGACTTTCTGGAACAATGCATCTCCAGCCCAAACAGGAAGGAAACAGTGTTGGATCTAGTTCTGGGGAATGAAGTGAGCTAGGTGGAGCATGTTTCAGTGAGGGAGCATTTGGGGGACAGTGATCATAATATCATTAGGTTTAAAATAGTTATGGAAAAGGACAAGAAACAATCAAATGTGAAAATGCTTAACTAGATGAGGGAAAATTTCAGTGAGTTAAAAAGGGGTCTAGCCCAGGTGGACCGAAATCAAAAATTGGTAGGCAAAACAGTAATTGAACAATGGGAGGCCTTCAAGGAGGTGAAGGTTCAGGTACAGAGGAGACACCTCCCTACTGAGGGGGAAAGGAAGGGCATCCAAAGCTACAACTCCCTGGACGACTAAAGCTATGGAGATTAAAATGAAACAGAAAAAGGCGGCTTATGATGAACGTATGGTTCATAATACAGTAGAGAATGAGGCTGAATACAGAAGGTACAGAGGAGATCTAAAAAAGGGAATAAGAGGGGCAAAGAGAGAGTATGAGAATAGATTAGTGACTAACATAAAAGGGAACACAAAAGTCTTTTATAAACACATAAATAGTAAAAGATTCAAAGGAAGCGTGGGACCGGTTAGAGACAAAAAAGATTTCCTTATGGAGGCAGAGGGCACGGCTGAGGCACGAAATGAATACTTTGCATCCGTCTTCACTAGAGAAGAGGATGCTGCCAATGTAGCAGTAAGAGAGGAGGTAGTAGCGATACTGGATAGCATAATAATAGATAAAGGAAGTACTTAAAAGTTTGGCAATACTCAAAGTAGAAAAGTCACTCGGTGCAGATGGGATACATCCTAGGTTACTGAGGGTAGGAAGGGTGGAAATTGTGGAGGCTCTGGCCACAGTCTTCCAATCCTCCTTAGATATGGGGGTGGTGCCAGAGGATTGGAGGATTGCAATTGTTACACCCCGTTCAAAAACGGGGAGAGGGATAAACCCGGCAGTTACAGGCCAGTCAGCCGAACGTTGGGGGTGGGGAAACTTTGAGAGACAATAATCCGGAACAAAATAAATTGGCACATGAAAAAGTGTGGGCTAATAAATGAAAGTCAGCACTGATTTGTTAAAGGAAAATTGTGTTTGACTAGCTCAACTGAGTTCTTTGATGAACTATCGGGAGAGAGCTGATGAGGGTAATGCGGCTGATGTTATGTATATGGACTTTCAAAAGACATTTGATAAATTACCACATAATAGACTTGTTAGCAAAATTAAAGCCCATCGGATTAAAGAGACCGTGGGCAGCGTGAATACAAAATTGGCTAAGAAGCGGAGAGCAGTGGTGAACGGCTGTTTTTCAGACTGGAGGGAAATATACAGTGATGTTCCCCAGGTGTCAATATTAGGACCACTGCTCTTTTTGATATATATAAATGCCCTGGACTTGGGTATAATTTCAAAGTTTGCAGATGATACAAAACTCTGAAATGCAGCAAACAATGTGGAGGATAGTAACAGACTTCAGGAGGACAAAGACAGACTGGTGAAATGGCAGACATGTGGCAGATGAAATTTAATGCAGAGAAGTGTGAAGTGATGCATTTTGGTAGACATCGTTCACCTGACGAAGGAGGTAGCCTCCGAAAGCTTGTGAATTTAAAATAAAATTGCTGGACTATAACTTGGTGTTGTAAAATTGTTTACAATTTTGGTAGGAAGAATGAGGAGAGGAAATATCAACTAAATGGTACAATTTTGAAGGGGGTACAGGAACAGAGAAACCTGGGGTGCACATACACAAATCTTTAAGGGTTGAGAAGGCTGTAAAAAAAGCATATGGAATCCTGGGCTTATTAACAGAAGCGTAGAGTACAAAAACAAGGAAGTTATGCGAAACCATTATAAAACACTGGTTAGGCCTCAGCTGGAGTATTATGTTCAATTCTGGGCACCACACTTTAGGAAGGATGTCAAGGCCTTAGAGAAAGTGCAGAAGAGATTTACTAGAATGGTACCAGGGATGATGGACTTCAGGGATGTGGAGAGACTGGAGAAGATGGGGTTGTTCTCCTTAGAACAAATAAGGTAAAGGGGAGATTTGATAGAGGTGTTCAAAATCATGAACAGTTTTGACAGACTAAATAAGGAGAAACTGTTTCCAGTGGCAAATGGGTCAGTAACCAGAAGACACAGGTTTAAAGTGATCAGCAGAAGAGGCAGAGGCGACATGAGGTAACAATTTTTTTTTAAAACGCCGCGAGTTGTAATTATCTGGAATGCACTGCCTGAAAGGGTGGTGGAAGGAGATTCAGTAGTAATTTTCAAAAGGGAATTGGATAAATACTTGAAGGGAAAAAAATTACAGGGCTATGGGGAACGAGCAAGAGAATGGGACTAAATGGATAGCTCTTTCAGAGAGCCAGCACAGGCACGATGGGTCGAATGACCTCCTCCTGTGCTGTACCTACTGTGATACTATATAATTCTTGCTGGCCCGACTCAGTGGAGAGGAAGACAACTCCAAAGAACATAGGCTAGCAGAGCTCTTGTGGCAGTTCTGTGGTAGAGTGTAGCCATCGTCACAACCATAGAATCATACAGCACAGGAAGCCGCCAGTCGGCCCATTGTGCCATGTGGCTGAAGAAACACACAACTATGCAAGATTAGCCAAAATGTATATTGACCCTTCCTGGCTAGTTAAAATATTCACGAAAGACTAATTTCCAAACATTAATTATTCATATGCTTGTCCTATTATGTAACCACAACTCCTTCAGCAGCACACAGGCTCTTAACTAATCGGCATACTGTGCTTTTACTACTGCGGTATGTGTCACGACATGAAAGGATAATGCCCCATAAATTGCCCATCTGACAAGCTCTCAACAAAAGCTGGACGGTTGAAGGGAAGTGACATATGTTAGTGAGCAAACAAATAGTTAAGACTAATGGCTGTTGCTCAGATTGGAGAAGGGATGGAAGTGGTGTACCCTAGGGTCAGTGCTTGGTCCACTTTTGTTCTCAGTATATACGGATGATTAGGATTTGGGGGCATATCGAAATTTGCTGACAACCCAGTGAGGGTTTGGCAAACAGCAAGGAGGACAGTAAAAGACTTCAGGAGAACATAAGACAGGTTAGCGGATACATGGCACATGCAATTTAATGTGGAGAGATGACACATTTTGGGAGGAAAAGCAAGAAACGGGAATATATAGTAAATGGACAGACTCTGAAGGGCGTCTACGAACAAGAGACGCCCTTCAGAGTCTGTCCATTTACTACGAACAAGAGACGTAGGAGTTCTTTTTTAAATTGTTTTTCCTCGGGATATGGGCAACTCTGGCAAGGCTACATATATTGCCCATTCTTAATTGTTCTAGGAATGTAGTGGGCCTTCTGTGTTGATTATTTTTAACAACTGAGTGACTTTCTCGGCCACTTGCAAGGGCAGTAAGAGTCAAGCACATAGTGTGGAGTCAGGTTCCTTTCCCTGAAGGACATTAGTGCAGCGTTGTCCAATAGAAACAGCTGACAAGAGTGTCTATGGTGACACTGTTCTAGTCACATATACTAATTTTAGGAGAAAATGCCTTACATACACTCACATAATACAAATAAATGGACTTCACATATCTATATTTACTTAACAAACATCTATCATCATTCAGTGTGAAACTTTGTAGTCTTTCTCTTTCACCAAAGTTTGGAATTCTGCCATGAATTTATCAGAGATAGCACATCTTAGCGCAGCTTCGAGGTTTATGTCCAGCAGTTGCAAGTGATACTTTGATTTCCTCACAGCGTTTGATGAGAATGTTGACTCGCACAATGAGATGTGCCAGACTCGCCCTGCTCACCATCGAGAACATAACTGAACTGCTCATTATTGGCTGAGCTTGCTTTCTTTTGCTGGTTCGGAGCAGTTATTCCGATTGGTCGAGCTGACCACGATGATAGTTCCCCTCACCATACAATGTTGCTGGTGTTTCTATGGTACTGAAGTCTGGCATTTTCAATCATGTTAAACACCATTTTAGCAAATAACCAAGGAAGTACATTGAAACCTGTAAGTCAGGGACACCTAAGGGACTTGCATCATGTGTCCTTTATTTGCAGGTATCGTTATTTTCAAAATGGTTATTGTATGTACAGTAAACTGGATGAGCCAAATATCCCAGATTGGCTGTATCTCCTGCAACGTTCCCTCTTTTTCACCCTCACCTGGGATCGTGCCTAATTCTGGAGCAGCGGAATGTGATTTTAGTTCATTTTCTGTTCCTTTTGGTTTCTCAGTTCATTGCCATCCTTTTCCATTAAGAGAGGGATGTCCTGATCCTGGGATCTGTTACTTTGGCAGCCTGCAAAGGGTAAGGTCGCTGCCGTAGGGCCGGAGTGCCTGGGGGATCCCAACCAAATTGAGGGGGATTAATGTCCTGCAGACCATTGTTTTGGTCTCTCCATCCGTGTGCTGCAGCTGCTAATGTTGAAGTGCTGGGGTGTGGGTAGGGGGCTGTTAGCCCCGACGTACTGATGGAGTGAGATGTATTGGGTTGCCAACTCTGGCTGGAGGCATTCCCGGAGACGCAACCACGTGACGCAACGCCTGACCATATGACGCAACGCCTGACCACATGACGCCATTCCCTATTTCTCCCCAAGCTCCCATTGCCAGTCTCTCCATCTCTCCCAGAGCCCTCATTCTCCCTCTACCCCCCAGCCTCTGTTCCCCAGTCTCCATCTTTCTCTGGCCCCCAATCTCCACCTCTCCCTGAACCCCGACTCCTGAGGGCCCCTGATTGCCGATTCCTTAGTTCCCCCCAACTCCGGAGGCCCCCCGATTGCTGATTCCTGAGGCCTTTCGATTCCCGAGTTCCACCTGACTCCCGACCCGCGACTGTTCCCGACACCAGCCAGTCCCGGCTCTCTGTAGTCGTTGGGGTGATGTCACTGGGCCGGAGATGGGAAATGACACAGTAGAGCCCAGTGCAATGGGCACCTGAATGTAAACTGAAGGTGAGGTAAAGCGGTGTCCCAGAGTTCACTCATCCTGCACAGGGGCAGACTGCAGCGCCTACACACAAACTGGCGATACAAACACTTTTCTCCTGAGTTGCCAGCAGCAGCGCTCAGGAGAGGAACCGCCAATTTTGAGAGACGTTGGACAAAACTGGGAGGTTGCCTGGTGCAGTTCCTGGCTTTTGTAGCATGGAGAGTTCTTTACCCAGCATCCATAGCAGCAAAGAAACCACGTTAACCCTGGGATAGAGCTGAGCAAACATTAAACATTCAATCTCAGAGATAGAGCGATTTCCCTGCTGCTATGGATGCTGGGTAAAGAACTCTCCATTCCATCAAAGCCTTTCCTTTCACCCAATGTTGTCTCGTGCTTACCTTGTGCCCGGTGTTTTAAGTTGTAAACAGACTTGGTGCATCGAAGGCTGTCCGTAGTTCATAATTTGTGAGTATCCGTGGTTTCAAGGTTCAGCTTGTATCTATTACAATGCAAGCTATCTGGGATGTTTAGCAAAGTGTATGTTTTTGTCAGCGTTCATTTTGTGGGGGTGTCCGTTTGTACAAGTTTCACTGTAAAGCACACACACGATCAGAAAACAATTGCACACTCTGCTTTTCATCTTACCATTTTACCAACAAATGCACAAAAAAAATTAAATACACATGCATATGCCATGTCAATGTGAGTATTGAGAATATTCTGAATTCTTATCGATACTTGCCGAATCCCCCACCATCAACATCCTGGGGGTCGCCATTGACCAGAAACTTAACTGGACCAGCCGTATAAATACTGTGGCTACAAGAGCAGGTCAGAAGCTGGGTATTCTGCAGCGAGTGACTCACCTCCTGACTCCCCAAAGACTTTCCAACATCTACAAGGCACAAATCAGGAGTGTGATGGAATACTTTCCACTTGCCTGGATGAGTGCAGCTCCAACAACACTCAAGAAGCTCGACACCATCCAGGACAAAGCAGCCCGCTTGATTGGCACCCCGTCCACCACCGGCGCACAGTGGCTGCCGTGTGTACCACCCACAGGATGCACTGCAGCAACTCGCCAAGGCTTCTTCGACAGCACCTCCCCAACCCGCGACTTCTACCACCTAGAAGGACACGAGCAGCAGGCACATGGGAACAACACCACCTGCACGTTCCCCTCCAAGTCTCACACCATCCCGACTTGGAAATATATCGCCGTTCATTCATCGTCGCTGGGTCAAAATCCTGGAACTCCCCTCCTAACAGCACTGTGGGAGAACCTTCACCACACGGACTGCAGCGGTTCAAGGCGGCGGCTCACCACCACCTTCTCAAGGGCAATTAGGGATGGGCAATAAATGCCGGCCTCGCCAGCGATGCCCACATCCCGTGAACGAATAAAAAAAAAGAACAAGTATGTATACATACAGGGTTCCTGATGTTGGGACAGGCACCAAATGGTTTTATATAAGGGAGGGAAAATCAAAGACCACATTCAACGTGTGTTGTCGGTTATAGAGAATCATTCGAGAAGACATGAGTCCCTTTCCTCTCAACTGGAGAATGTGTGTGGCATAAGAATATGAAGACATGAAGACAGAAAAAAATAAAAGTATCGATCCAAATTAGGAGCATGCTTGAAAGAGGTTTGAAGGTTTTTCATCCCAGAACATAAATATAATTTATTCATTGTGGTTTCAAAATTGTAATTACTTATTCATATATATTATTCCACAGGCATTTATTGATTTTTGCCAAATGTGGCAAGTTCTCAGAATAAGACAGATCTGACTCTTCAAACTTTAAGGAGTCTTGAACAACAGAATTCTATTACAAGTCAATTCATTTGGTTTCTCCCCTTATATTGTGCGACTAAGAAAATTTTACTCCTCATCAAGTAAACGCCATTTATTTCCCTTGTTACAAATGTGAATTTGACCCTTAAAAATGATGTTTTCTCTTAATCATTCACACCAAGTTCCAATCCAGCTTAATCTGATGTAATAAAAGTTTCCTCTCTCCTTTGTCTGTAAAGATCCTCAGTGATGTGAGCCACGGGGCAGCCTTTATCCAGCGAGCAAGGAGGCGCACGTAGGGAAATTTATATGCGCAGGACTTAACAAAGTTAGTTATTTCTCAATCTTTGGGAATCCCCAATGGCTCTGCAGGTTTACTCAGTTCGTTAGATAAAATCATACAGACTGGGAAGGTCCCAGGTTCAATCCATAGGTATATGCAGCATTAACTGATCTCAGTCTAGGTTGTGTTTGACTAACTTGGTTCAGTTCTTTGATGAAGTAATGGAGAGGGTTGGGGGGATAGTGCGGTTGATGTTGTGTATATGAACTTTCAAAAAGGCAAATGATAAAGTACCACATAATAGATTTGTTAGCAAAATTAAAGCCCATGGGATTAAAGAGACAGTGGCAGCATGGATACAAAATTGGCTCAGGGACAGAAAGCAGAGTAGTGGTGAATGGTTGTTTTTCAGACTGGAGGTCTGTATACAGTGATGCTCCCCAGGGGTCAGTATTAGGACCACTGCTCTTTTTGATATATATTAATGACCTGGACTTGGGTATACAGGGTATAAGTTCAAAGTCTGAAGATGACATGAAACTCGGAAATATAGTTAACAATGTGAAGGATAGTAACAGACTATAGGATGACAGAGAGTCTGGCAAAATGGACAGACACGTGACAGATGAAATTTAACGCAGAGTAGTGTGAAGTGATGCATTTTGATAGGAAGAATAAGGAGAGGCAATATAAACTAAATGGTACAATTTTAAAGGGGATACAGGAACAGAGACCTGGGGGTGCACATACACAAATCTTTGAAGGTGACAGGAAAAGTTGAGAAAGATGTTTTAAAAAAAAAAGCATATGGGATCCTAGTCTTTATTAATAGAGGCTTAGAGTACAAAAGCAAGGAAGTCATACTACACCTTTATAAAAGACTGGTTAGGCCTCAGCTGGAGTATTGTGGTCAATTCTGGGCACCTAAGCAATTCCAAGGCCTTGGAGAGGGTACAGAAGAGATTTACTAGAATGGTATCAGGGATGGGGGACTTCAGATATGTGGTGAAGCTGGGGTGGTTCTCCTTAGAACAGAGAAGGTTAAGGGGAGATTTGATAGATGTGTTCAAAATCATAAATGGTTTTGACAGAGTAAATAAAAAGAAAAAAAAAGTGGCAGAAGGGTCAGTAACCAGAGGACACAGATTTAAGGTGATCGGCAAAATGGCAACACGAGGAAACATTTTTTTTTTACGCAATGAGTTGTAATGATCTGGAATGTACGGCCTGAAAGGGTGGTGGAAGTTGATTCAATAGTAACTTTCAAAAGGGAATTGGATAAACATTGAAGGGAAAAAATTTACAGGGCTATGGGACTAATTGGATAGCTCTTTCAATGATTCGTGACAGGCACGATGGGCCGAATGGCCTCCTCCTGTGCTGTACCCACTATGATACTATGGTGGTAGGGGTACTGCAATTGGCCCAAGTGTCCCGTATTAGGAGGAGAAAATCACCACGGTATCCACTCCTGATCACTATCCAACAACCCTTGCTAGAAAATTCCTTCAATAAGTAGATGTTGGGTAAGGACATTATTGGGCTTGGCTGTAATGCCCTTATAGTTGAAGAGTTGGCTGACATGATCATGGCTCTTATATGACTAATGGTCACTTGGTTGGCCTATGCTTTTGGAACTGCAACCCAATAAGGAGCCAAAGCTTTCAGTAGAGGAGAGAAAGGAGGGAAGATAATTGATGAGAGAAAAGAAAAACTCAATTTATGACTCGGGAAGTGGTCGAGGGATCGGATGAATATTTCTATAGCATTGTACAAGGCTATTTCCTTGTACGTGGAGCATTGCCATTAGTGAGCTTA
Organism: Heptranchias perlo; assembly: GCF_035084215.1. Taxonomy (NCBI): domain Eukaryota; kingdom Metazoa; phylum Chordata; class Chondrichthyes; order Hexanchiformes; family Hexanchidae; genus Heptranchias; species Heptranchias perlo. Next base: position 23,449,830 of record NC_090338.1, read on the forward strand.
TTAATATTTATTTGGCAATTGCCCCATGCCTCCAAACGGAGCACAAATAGCGAAGCTTTAGGAGTGAAATGGTGGTCGTTTAAGCCATTGGAATTCTGTACTATGGGAGTGAATTGGAATTGCTTAGGAGATCTATATAACAGGTGTGTAAGAGAAATGCACTAAGAATTGCATTAATTGTGTCCTCAAAATGGAGTCAGTAGTCAGAAAGAAAGGGCTATTGCTAATTAAACTATGAAGGCTTATACAAACAAAACATTCTTTATCAGGAATAGAAGATAAGCCATCAAGCCCACAGGCCCAGAGATTGCTTGTTAAGGGTGAAATAAAGATGTTCTGTTTTTTCTGGACCTGTGTGAGACTCCCTGTGAGCAAAGACCTGAGAAGCTAGGGAGTAAATAAGTGACCTGGCATGTCTAGATGCTGGTGTTGCGTTAATTTGGAGGTCATCAGGGATACCAGCATAGCTGAGTGAGGTGTGTTGGATACGTTGCTGAGTAAGGGTTAACAATCGAACTAACCTCTATAACTACAACTGGTCATGAAAGCAACAGGCTTTCTAAGATAAACAGTAAACCAGAAGGGAACTGGGAGAAGAAACGATGGATTATATGGCCTACTTCAAAGGTCTGGTAATGATCTACAAGGGATGCCTGTGCAAATGCATAGTGACTGGGATGACATCGACCATGAGAGATTAATGAATAACTTTAGGGACTAGTGTAGTAAACATAGGCAGAGGGATCAATTATCTATGGTATAGAGTGGGTGTTTAGGTAAATAAGCTGTCAATAAACTGTTGAAAGGTTCCAAGAACAGATCGATCAGGAAGACTTGTTTATGAAATGTACTTTTGAAGTAAGCAACTAAGACTGTTTACGTAAATAAGGTGTTCTTGAAAGAATCCAAGAACTGATAAATCATGAAGTCTTATCTGTGAAATATACCTGTGAAGTAGACAAACTGAGGTGTATAAGAAGGGTTCGTTTTTCCAGAGTTAGTTGGGAGAGCTCGAAAGAGAGAGGGACCCAAAGCTACTCCTGTATATGGTATGGATTGATCACCTATACTGTTTATGAAGAAAGTCTGTTCCATTGATTTCACTGTCAAGTATCTGGTACTTACTCAAAGCATGTCATGGTGAACCCTAGAAGGAAGGAGGTCAACAAGGTGATTCACACCAATCGGGCTGAACTCTTCAAAAACATGTGTCACTCAGATTGGTCGATAGAATTGATGTGGTTTCTTTGGAAATTAAGAATATTGAGAAGGTGGTGTTTTTGACACTAAAGTCCTCGGTCTTTAATGCTCAATGCTTTAGTCCTTAGTTTAGTTTTAGTTCTTTGAATAGTTCTTATTATAGTCTTTGCAGTAGATAATGTAAGTGTTCTTTGTCTAGTATACGTAGAGGTGTGTCTCTCTAAAATCAGAAAGTGCATTGCCAACAGAAAGATTACCAAAGTTAAGATTATATGGCTATACTACCCAGATACAGGCAGGTGCAAGGGGTCAGGTTTACAAGCTTACCTGAGATCAACGAGGTGCAATTTATGTCAGTTGGTCCAGATACAGCTACCAGTGTAGATGATGAATTTACAGACATGCAGAGCATCAAGAAGGGACAGATAGCACCTCTACAGACAGAGGTTCATCACTCTGATGACTCAGATGGCTAACACCATCCTCCCAGAGGAAGGCAAGGCAACCAGTCCATCCATGCCAGCTCATAAGGACAAGGTTCTATAAGTTCTGGAAACATTGCTAACTGCAAGCATACAGACTTGAATTTCTTCATTAGATTGGCTATCTGATGCTGTTGACTTGTCAGCTATCTAACTCTAATCCTAAATTAATCTCACCAATTTATATTAGCCTCAGACAGTAATCTCAACTGTAAATTAATAATCAACAAGCAGTTAATCCTGAATTACTGTGACATAAATGAACGGCCTTTGTACAGTCATAAATGAAAGGCCCTTGTACAGTTTCATCATTTAACCTTATCTTCTAATTATTTGCATACTCAATGTTTAAGTGCTGCTAACTAAGATTCTAAGGTTAATAAACAATTGTTAGTTCATTGTTTTGTTGTCTGACTTCTTCTTTGATTGAATTAATGATTCACTCAGAAGCTTGGGCCGATCCTGATGGGAAGTTGGTCGTGTAAATGCGAATATAATCTGAACTGTTTGATGCAAGACAGTTCAGCAAGCAAAATTTAGGCAAACCCCAGTAGGTTCCTTGAAGAGGAGTTAAGGTGAAGGGTTTGAGGATTCATTTGATGCCCTTGATGAATATTCTTGTTAGGTTATCATTCCCAATGTTCGTACAGATGTAATGGTGCTTTGATCTTCTGGGTTTCTTTGCCATGGGAAAGAAGGAAACTTGGCTTAGTCCATCAGAACGCTATTCACTGGGATTGCATGGAAAGAAGTTTAACCCACTGGAATCCGATTTATTCAGAGTAAGTTTGAAGAAAACTAGGCTCTACTCTTTGCTGTCTCATGATGGCATGGCTGTAACAAGACCCGATTGTGCAGGGAATTGCACACGTGACCTCATGTCTTAACACTGTAGAGAACAGTACACTGGAGTGCCACTATGTTACAATACTGTGCCACCCAATGTTCATTTATTTTATATTTTGTTATTGTATACCTTACAATTTGCATTTGGCAGGTGACTTTTAAATGGGGCCCAATGGAACACAGACATTAAGAAAGGTATTTTCTTGAAGAGTAATTAAAAATACAGAGAAGTTACAACATGGAAACCATCCATTTGGCCCAACCAGTCTGTGTTGTATTTTATCTTCCATGCAAGCAAACAGTTCTACATTTACTTTCCCTTCAACCCCTTTTCTTTCATCCACCTATCCAAACTAATCTTGACTGTTGACATAGTTTGTACCTCAACCATTAACCCTGGAAGTGAATTCCACAGCCTGACAACTCTCTGTGAAGAAGTTTCTCCTGCCCTCTGATCTAAATCTCTTATATTTAATCTTGTATCTAAGAAAGTTTCTTTGCAAAATTGTTTTTCCTTCATCTCTTGTTCTGCGTCTTCCTTATTTTATCTCACTTTTCTCCATTTTTCTGTTCCACTTTCCTCCCACTATCTCTTTTATGCACATTCTCTAGAAAAACAGCAATCATACAGCTCAATAATGATACCAATTCACGAATGCTAACCCATAAAAGAGGGCAACAAACAGAGAGGTATTTACAAAGAAACACTGGCAAAAGCACCATCTGTGGGGTATAGCATATTCATAATAATGTCACAGAATTTTTAATCTCACCCAGACAGTGCAAACACAGTCAGACAGCCTTATTTAGCATATCCTATAAGCATAGCTTCTCCCCAGGATAATAACATCAGTCTTTGGTTGTGGCCTCACAAAATTTCCCATTTCAGGGTTGCTATAAAGGGAGAGGGTCAAAGAGTGTGAAAAAAAGTCTAGATAATATGTGACAAAGTGCAGTTGTATCTTAATTTCACCAACTTTAAGTTTTATTTATCGGGAACGATGGCTGGAATTTTTTTTTTACAAAGCAACCAGCCAGGCATGGAGATGTTTTCAAACATTGGAAAGACTGAAATCAAAGTGGCTCAGCAGCGTGCCAATATCATCAATGGCCTAGAAATCCAATAGCGCCAGGAATTGGGCACACGGGGGAGGGACACGCACTACACACGCCCGTTGCAAGTGAGTCAGGCAGCACATGATGTTCATGTCGCCTGATCACTTTAATGATGCAGGCATGCAGCCAGCACTACTCATTGGCTGCATGCCTGTAAAGGGTGTGTGTGGGGGGGTAAGATATTGGGCATCTATGATGTCACTTAAAGCCAGCCAGCATCTCTGAAAGGAAAGGTGCATCCTGACTGCAGACACCAGGGAAACACTTCCAATTGATGAAATAGCTGAAGGAAGTCTTGAGACAGTACCAAGGTTCTCCGATACTGCCTTGGAGGCTCTGGTCTGTGCAGTAGACAGGAGGAGGGACATCCTCTTCCCCCTGGGGGGCAGGAAGCCCTCCAGGCATCAACTCAGGAGACAGTGGGAAGAAATTGCAGAGCAATGCTACAAGAAATTTAATCATGGAATCTTACAACGCAGAAGGAGGCCATTCAACCCAACGTGCCTGTGCCGGCCTTTTAAACGAGCTATCCAATTAGTCCCACTCCCTTGCTCTTTCCCCATAGCCATACAAATGTTTCCTTTTCAAGTACACATCCAATTTCTGCAACTAGCTGTGTAAAATCATTTCTCCTAATTTCCCCCTGGTTATTTTGCCAATTATCTTAAATCTGTGTCCTTTGGTTATTGACCCTCTTGCCACTGGAAACAGTTTCTCCTTATTTACTCTATCAAAGCCCTTCATAATTTTGAACACCTCTATCAAATCTCCCCTTAACCTTCTCTGCTCTAAAGAGAACAATCCCATCTTCTGTAGTCTCTCCATATCCCTACCATTCTAGTAAATCTCCTCTGCACCCTACAAGTCCTTTACATCCTTCCTAAAGTGTGATGCCCAGAATTGAACACACTACTCCAGCTGGGGCCTAACCAGTGTTTTATAAAGGTTTAGCATAACTTCCTTTCTTTTGTACTCTATGTCTATTTATAAAGCCAATGATCCCATATGTTTTTTTTTTTAAAACAGCCTTATCAACTTGTCCTGCCACCTTCAAAGAACCACCAGGTCTCTCTGTTCCTGCACCCCCTTTAAAATTGTACCATTTAGTTTATATTGCCTCTCTTCATTCTTCCTTCCAAAATGCATAACTTCACACTTCTAATGATCTAATAAATTGTTAAAGGTAAGAAAACTGCTCTCATGCTCTCTGCTCACAGCTGCACCACTTACAGCCTCATTAATTACAACACGACAGCACTCGCAAGACTCCTCTCCCCCACTTCCCTACAATCACTCTACCACCTTCTCCACATACTCACACACTCACCTCTATTACAAACTTCACTTATCCAAAACTCACATACAGACTCTCAGCTATTCTACCATGGCAGCCACATTCTCCAAACACCGCACAAGACTCTCACTAACACACTTTCTTCTTTCTTGCCGGAGATTGTGGCGTGGAACTAAAGACAGCAAGCTAGCACTAGAAGAGGAAGCACCTGCTTGCACGCCCTTTTCCCCCCCGCAACCCCGAAGCGTTCTTGCCATCATGGATAGGGGCAGAGTTGAGACCTTGGCATCTGGTGATGCTGGAGGAGACGTTTTGCACTGTTTCTTTATACAAAATCCTCTTTTTCCCTTCTGACCTCTCTCACCCCACACACACTGCATGACAAGCTGCTGATGCGTTCACCACCCACTTCTCTCTCTCTCTCTGCTCTCCCTGCACACCACAAGCTAACCCTTGTCCTTTTCTTTCGTCTCAGCTGCTGAGAATTTGGAAGCCCCGTACCAGTCGAGGAAGAGGAGTCGAGCCTTCAGGAAGATGCACCGTCACTCAATCTGACTCTCGCAAGTACCAGAGGAGATGTCTACACGTGGTGACTCACTGGGCACAAGTGCGCAGGAGCTAGGACAGAGGGATAGGACATCACAGGTGCCAGCTCGCCGGACAACGAGATCACATACTAGTTCTGCTGCAGAGGACTCAAATGCAGACTTTGAAGGCCCAGGCTACTGAAGAAGGCTGATGGGCATCTACCAGGAAATGCTTGGTGTACTGGGCAGTCTGCCGGAGAGCTTGCGCACAATATTGCGGAGCATGGAGGAGTCCAGCTCTGACTTGTCTCAAGGCTTTACGCAGCCCAATTTCTAGGCCAGTGTGTTTATCCCTCCATCCCAGATGATTCTATTTCTTTCCACTGCTATTCTCTTGCATTTTATTCTTTGCAGTTTATTGGAGAATTTTCCTCAATGTTAGGCCAAGGGCATGGACAACAAGAGATAAAATGTAAAAGCACCTGATTTCAAAGGAACAGTTTTATCTTCATGGAGAAGTTAAACTGAACAAAAATGTTAGAGGCAAAAGCCATTTACAAAAGTGGAAGAGATTCAAGGAAAAATTTGTAAAGGTACAAATTAAGTTAAACAGAGACAGTTACTATCAATATCCACTACTACATGTCATGAGGAAACAAAAATATATTAAAGAGTGATTTAAGGAATTGGGGAAGGAGGAAGACTATATATGCAAAAGCAATTGAGTTATTCAGGTGAGAAAATGGAAAAACAAATTGCAATGGGTATGAATACAAATACTTTTCTGAGTATATCTGGAGCAGGTGAAGCATTGGCAAATAAAATTACTTAAAGATGTAAAAGGGGAAACAGTAGCTGAAAAGAAAGATACAGCTGAACTTTCAAGCAGTGTCTTCGCATCAGTATGCACAGCAGAAGTCTGCAACTGTATCTTTAATCCAATAACCAAGGATTAGAGAATTTAGCTAAGAATTTTGTGTAGTCAGAGGTTAATAAAGAAACGTTTGTCAAGAAACTTGAAGATTCATAAAGCAGTAAGTCTTGATGCAGTGTATCTCAGAATAACTTAAGAAATTAAGAGAAGCATAAAGGGGGTAGTATGCTTGAAATGTTGAAAATTGGGATAATAATCAGAACTTGAAAGTGATTCCAATCATCAGGAAAGCACAAAAGGTACAAGCCTGGGAATTATAGGCAGTTGGCTTGGCACTGATGGTAGGTAAGATACTAGACTTTATTATAAAGAAAGCAATTCAGGATTACCTCATGGGATCGAAGTTAATAAATGAAAACCTGTGTGGGTTCATGAGAGGGAGGTCATGCCTAACAAATCTATGGATGAAAAAATGTGGTTGATATCATACATCTTGACTTTCAGGAGCATTTTGACAAGGTCCCTTACAGAAACATAGCAGAGGTGAAAGTTTGTGGAATCAATGGGATACCAACAAATTGGATAGAGAATTGGCTTGACAACTGGAAGCAGAGGGCAGTCATCAATGATAGTAGCTCAAGGTGACCAGCAGTGATTAATGGAGTCCCACAGGGATCAGTCCCAAGACATCTACTGATTACATGTATTAATGATCTCATAATTAGAATGGCTTTTTTTCTGATGTTGATAAATTGTGAGGAAAAATAGCGTGAAGAGAGAGGTATCATTAAAAATGATTTACAGAGAATTAGGATTTGAGCAGAAGAATGGCAAATAGTATACAATACAGATAAAAGTCAAGTGATTTAACAACAGTACACGAGTTCTCAATAGAAAATCTTCGATTTGCAAGGAATGGAAGCCAAATTTGCGGGGGGGGTGGGGGGGCGGGGGGGGGTGGGGGGAGAGGGACTAAGTCATTAGGGGTCTTTATTCATATAACATGATCACTTCTTTTGAGCATTTGATTGCTAAACTCTTGTAAGAATGATAATTTTTTTTCATGCTTATGGAGCTAAGATTCCTTATTGTGATTCAGTTTTGCAAGGAAGGGATGGGGGTGGTATCAACTGAAGAATGTTTTGCAGATTTTGAAAAAAAGAGTTGAACTTCGTTTCCAGATCCTATTGAACCAAGTTGACTGAGTTAAACAAGATATCAAGAGACATTAGGCCATTTGGGACTGGTCATGGAGACCTGTCATTCACTGGCAACATGTGTGTGTCACACCATTTCAAGTGTTGAATTCGTACTCCCACACTGAAAAATTCCTCACTTGTGTTGTTAGACCCTCAGCTGGAGACTCTGCTCCTGATTACAACCACCATTTTGTCTTATCTTAAATTGCTGGCAACCCAAATGGCAATCCTTTAATTCGAGAAAAACATAGCCTATACTTGGTTACCCACTTGATTTGAGTCAAATTTTTAAAAATCTGTAGTTTCTCTATAAATAAAGATTCTTTTGTTTCTTTTTTTCCCAAAATATCCTATTTAGAGCTAAAAGTTATAAAATTAAAGAATTTGGTGGTTGTTTATCAATGTCCTAAAGAAACAAAGGCTGTATTCCTGACGAAGGAATTTAAAAATACAATATTTCTAATAAAGTCTTTATTTAAAAAGGTTGTAACCACACAAAATGATGGATCTAAGAGTTACCCTTCCATTTTGCTTGCTTTTAGAAACTCTGGTTTACACTGCAGTGTCAACCAGAGTTTCTCAAAGCAAGCAAAATGGAAGGGTAAGCTGAACTCTGACAGGCACGGAGAACTCAGTATGCTTTGATTAGTGAAAGATGATTGAGAAGGATTGTAATTTTTTTAAAAATGTTCGAAATGATGGTGATTGGAGTGACAAGCCGCAGCATGTGGAGAGGTTGCACCAGTTACTCAGCTCAGTCACGGATCCGAGCCACATTTCTGTTAGAGGTGCCGAGGGAAAATCAGAGTCAGTGCCAGGCCACTGTCACACATCTCCTAGTGGCTAAATGAACAACAGCATTCACAGAAACCTAATAACACCTTACCCTTTTGGGTACAGGAGGTTCGAGGTCTGTTGGGATGTATACAGAGATGAAGAAAAACCCTCTAAAAGATCAAAATTATGAAGAGAACTGAACAGTTGGGACTTGACAAGTTGTGGGACCAGGACCATCATTACAAGATCAGGAAACTACAAGGTACACATTAGGAAATTTAAAATGTCTTTTTCAAACAACCTTCGCTAGAACACCTGAATTAACTGGTTTCTACATATCTCTGTGCTTCTGCCTTCACAGGATTGAATTTCTGCAGAGGTTATCTTGCCATCCACTGTTTACACCGTTTATCTAGAGTTTATGCAGATCTCACAGCGGACAGTCAGGCAAGCCCTTGCGGAAATTCAATCCCCTGATATCTTACTTAGACAGGCATTCCCTTTGCAGCTTCTCTAACCTATCATTGCAGCCCTTCATCAGCCTGTGTTAATGTCATGGAATGGATTAACGCAATACATCCGTCCCTTTCCATAAAAAATAAACAAACTCTAGAAATATGATAATCTCACAAAACTCATTACACTGCCATAAACAGCAGTATTTGCAGTATAGTCACGCTCGAGTTCATTTCAAAATAACATCTTTGACGTGTTTGCATATTTGCTAAACTTCGGATTTTACATCCCTTTGGTCAGATATTATGATGTTTTCTTACTGCATCCTACAGGAAACAATCATGAGTGTTTTTCTGGCGGATTCTGAAGTTGCGTGCTTTCTAATTGTAATGTCGAATCATCACTTTCTGCCCATTGGAAGTAGATGGAAACTGTCTCTAGTTTTTGAAGCATGATGAATCCCACTTGACCACCTGTGCCTGTCTTAAGCAGTTACCATGAAATCTTTGGAACTGATTGTGCAGAATGGCCTGGGTTACTGATAATTACTGCTGGTCACGGGCAATGGAAAACTAGGCAGCCTTATCAATTTTGAATGGCATAGTTAAAAGATCATTGGTTAGCATTTATTTTCATTGTCAAACAGATGAGAAGGCAAAACTGAGAAAGAGTAGCATCAGAGATTCATATTGGGAAGATTAGGAACTTGATTCAGAGTTCCCTACCAAATAGTTATGCAGGTAACACACTTGTGGCTTGCTGGGACTTCGCTCTGTAATTGCATAAAAAATTACATGTACAAAACAAAACGTCCCATAATCAAAGACTCAGGACCTGGATACAGACAAATCCTGTGATGTTAATTGTAGGAGCTTTGTTCAGATAATTAGGTGACTTTCGTGATTGGAATAGACAGGATGAGACATCTTAAATGACCGCATCTGAACAATCAAAATACACAGAAAGATAAGAGCATGTCCCTCCTCCATAAGATAGATGTGATGTGGAGATGCCGGTGATGGACTGGGGTTGACAAATGTAAGGAATCTTACAACACCAGGTTATAGTCCAACTGTTTTATTTGAAAATCACAAGCTTTCGGAGGCTTTCTCCTTCGTCAGGTGAGTGTGGGATTCCATGGAAGGTTACCGCATTTATAGTCAGAGAACAATACCTGGTGATTACAGATAATCTTTCCAACTGCCCGTTGTCAAGGCAATCAAAGTGTTCAGACAGAGAGATGTTACCTACAGGACCACCGAATATATAAACGGCCAGAACAAAAGACAGAGAGAGAGAGAGAAACATCCGAAAGAAAGAGAAAGACAGAGAATGACCCATTGTATTAAAAACAGATAACTTTTTTTCGCTGGTGGGGTTACGTGTAGCGTGACATGAATCCAAGATCCCGGTTGAGGCCGTCCTCATGGGTGCGGAACTTGGCTATCAATTTCTGCTCGACGATTTTGCGTTGTCGTGTGTAAGATAGATAGAATGGACAACAGTTAACACCATAGAATGGATAAAGATGTCTGGAACAATGGGCACCCTTTGGGGGAGGGGGGGGCGGCAGGGGAAGATGTCCAGGACAGACGACATCATGGGGCTAATGTCGTTAAGCTACCAGAAGCAAATATGCTTCAAAAAATTATCTAAACTGAGGCACTGTCCCACTACAGTTAGAAGCAGCTTCTGGGGTGAGGAAGGCCCACACACCCGACAATGCCAGGCCTGATCAGCTTGAAACTTCCTAGAGACAGGTTATAACATCGATGTTTATTTGTTATAACTGTATTAGAACGTTATACAAATACTTATTGTTTGGTATAACTTTATTAGAATGTTGTTCTTGTGTATATAATAAAGCTTGCATATTCGGTCACACTCAGGCCTGAATCATTGTGGAAGTTATAATTAAGAACGATTAACAACTCTTAGTAGCATTAATAATAGCATATTTTCAACACAGCCTATTTAATTTAATTTAGCCTTTTTGTATCTTTGAATTGAACAGAGCCAGCCTCATCACTTATTGGAAATTTATGTTTCAAAGGGACCCGTTTGTTGTCACACATGAAAGTCCCTTAAATGTGCGTAACCTGCAACGTGGCCAACGTAATTGAACCAACCACCTCCACCCAGTTCGTAATGTTAATTATTCAGTTCCCCACCCCATTGGTAAACCAAGTGCGATGTCTGAAACAGGTATTGGAAGTTTGCAATTCCCCCTCCCCCACACACATTGATTCACGCAGAAAAGTTATTTCCACGTGCCATCTGCTGAAAAATTTCTGGCATGTTTTTTTTTTATTCGTTCACGGGATGTGGGCGTCGCTGGCGAGGCCAGCATTTATTGCCCATCCCTAATTGCCCTCGAGAAGGTGGTGGTGAGCCGCCTTCTTGAACTGCTGCAGTCCGTGTGGTGACGGTTCTCCCAGAGTGCTGTTAGGAAGGGAGTTCCAGGATTTTGACCCAGCGACAATGAAGGAACGGCGATATATTTCCAAGTCGGGATGGTGAGTGACTTGGAGGGGAACGTGCAGGCGGGTTTTGGAGGTGCTGTCAAAGAAGCCTTGGCGAGTTGCTGCAATGCATCCTGTGGATGGTACACACTGCAGCCACAGTGCGCCGGTGGTGAAGGGAGTGAATGTTTAGTGTGGTGGATGGGGTGCGAATCAAGCGGGCTGCTTTATCTTGGATGGTGTCGAACTTCTTGAGTCTTGTTGGAGCTGCACTCATCCAAGCAAGTGGAGAGTATTCCATCACACTCCTGACTTGTGCCTTGTAGATGCTGGAAAGGCTTTGGGGAGTCAGGAGGTGAGTCACACGCCGCAGAATACCCAGCCTCTGACCTGCTCTCATAGCCACAGTATTTATATGGCTGGTCCAGTTAAGTTTCTGGTCAATGGTGACCCCCAGGATGTTGATGGTGGGGGATTCGGTGATGGTAATGCTGTTAAATGTCAGGGGGAGGTGGTTAGACTCTCTCTTGTTGGAGATGGTCATTGCCTGGCACTTATCTGGCGCGAATGTTACTTGCCACTTATGAGCCCAAGCCTGGATGTTGTCCAGGTCTTGCTGCATGCGGGCTCGGACTGCTTCATTATTTGAGGGGTTGCGAATGGAACTGAACACTGTGCAGTCATCAGCGAACATCCCCATTTCTGACCTTATGATGGAGGGAAGGTCATTGATGAAGCAGCTGAAGATGGTTGGGCCTAGGACACTGCCCTGAGGAACTCCTGCAGCAATGTCCTGGGGCTGAGATGATTGGCCTCCAACAACCACTGCCATCTTCCTTTGTGCTAGGTATGAGTCCAGCCACTGGAGAGTTTTCCCCCTGATTCCCATTGACTTCAATTTTACGAGGGCTCCTTGGTGCCACACTCGGTCAAATGCTGCCTTGATGTCAAGGGCAGTCACTCTCACCTCACCTCTGGAATTCAGCTCTTTTGTCCATGTTTGGACCAAGGCTGTAATGAGGTCTGGAGCCGAGTGGTCCTGGCGGAACCCAAACTGAGCATCAGTGAGCAGGTTATTGGTGAGTAAGTGCCGCTTGATAGCACTGTCGATGACACCTTCCATCACTTTACTGATGATTGAGAGTAGACTGATGGGGTGGTAATTGGCTGGATTGGATTTGTTCTGCTTTTTGTGGACAGGACATACCTGGGCAATTTTCCACATTGTCGGGTAGATGCCAGTGTTGTAGCTGTACTGGAACAGCTTGGCTAGAGGCGCAGCTAGTTCTGGAGCACAAGTCTTCAGCACTACAGCTGGGATGTTGTCGGGGCCCATAGCCTTTGCTGTATCCAGTGCACTCAGCCGTTTCTTAATATCACGTGGAGTGAATCGAATTGGCCGAAGACTGGCTTCTGTGATGGTGGGGATATCGGGAGGAGGCCGAGATGGATCATCCACTCGGCACTTCTGGCTGAAGATGGTTGCAAACGCTTCAGCCTTGTCTTTTGCACTCACGTGCTGGACTCCGCCATCATTGAGGATGGGGATGTTTGCAGAGCCTCCTCCTCCCGTTAGTTGTTTAATTGTCCACCACCATTCACGACTGGATGTGGCAGGACTGCAGAGCTTTGATCTGATGCGTTGGTTGTGGAATCGCTTAGCTCTGTCTATAGCATGTTGCTTCCGCTGTTTAGCATGCATGTAGTCCTGAGTTGTAGCTTCACCAGGTTGGCACCTCGTTTTTAGGTACGCCTGGTGCTGCTCCTGGCATGCTCTTCTACACTCCTCATTGAACCAGGGTTGATCCCCTGGCTTGTTGGTAATGGGAGAGTGAGGAATATGCCGGGCCATGAGGTTACAGATTGTGGTGGAATACAATTCTGCTGCTGCTGATGGCCCACAGCGCCTCATGGATGCCCAGTTTTGAGCTGCTAGATCTGTTCTGAATCTATCCCATTTAGCACGGTGGTAGTGCCACACAACACGTTGGATGGTGTCCTCAGTGCGAAGACGGGACTTCATCTCCACGAGGACTGTGCGGTGGTCACTCCTACCAATACTGTCATGGACAGATGCATTTGCGACATTGGTGAGGACGAGGTCAACCATGTACATTTACAAAGCCAAAACAGTAGAATTTAGGTCAGAGGAGCCAATGATCAAACTTTATAGTGCTCTGGTCAGACTGCGCCTTGAATACCTCGTCCAGTTCTGGTTGCCAAGAAACAAGACAGACATTCAAGCAGAGAAGAGCCACAAGGCTAATCTTGTCAGGGGTATGAATTATGAGAAAAGACTGGATAAATTTTGCAGCCAGGAAAGAAGGCATCTGAGAGATGATCTTAGAGGTTTATAAGATTGATAAGAATACAGAAAAAGTTAACCCAGGTTATTACTTGAAAGTAAACTGCAAGAGTTGAACTACAGGGCACAGGCTCAAACTAGACAAGGGTACATTTCGGGCAAATATTAGGAAATTTTTCTTCACACAAAGAGTAATTAAACTTCCAAATGGCGTAGTGGAGGGAAAAAAATCTGGAATCATTGGAGAAACAACTGGATGCTAGAATGAGGCATGTTAGGATCTCTCTGGATGGATGAACCAAATGGCCTCTTTAACCATCATTATCTTGTGATCTTATGTAGAAAGTTGCCTCTCTGTTGACGGATTCTTCATTCAGCTCAGTAATGTTATGCTAAACCTTTATAAAACACAGGTTAGGCCCCAGCTGGAGTATTGTGTCCAATTCTGGGCACCACACTTTCAGAAGGATGCCTTATAGAGGGTGCAGTGAGATTTACTAGAAATGGTACCAGGGATGAAAGACTTAGTTACATGGAGAAACTGGGGTTGTTCTCCTTAGAGTAGAGAAGGTTGTGGGGAGATTTCAGAGAGGTGTTCAAAATCATGAACAGTTTTGATAGAGCAAATAAGGAGAAACTGTTTCCAGTGGCAGAAAGGCCGGAAACCAGAGGACACAGATTTAAGGTTACTGGCAAAAGAACCAGAGGTGACATGAGGAAAACATTTTTTACACACCTAGTTGTTATGATCTGGAATGCACTGCCTGAAAGGTTGGCAGAAGCAGATTCAATAATAACTTTCAAAAGGGAATTGGATAAATACTTGAAGTGGAAAAATTTGCAGGGCAATGGGGAAAGTGCATGGGTGTGGGACTAATTGGATAGCTCTTTCAAAGAGCCGGCACAGGCATGATAGCCTCCTTCTGTGCTGTATCATTCTATGATTCTATGATCTCTTGTACGACTTCCCAGAGTCACTCCCCTCTTACAGACTTCTGACATCAAATGGCTTTGGGGTGTCCTGAAGACATGAAAGGAGATATATAAATGGGTACAGTAGTGTAGTGCTTAGGTTACTGGAATAGTAATCTAGAGACCTTGACTCATAATCCAGAGGGCGGGAGTTCAAAAACCACCATGGCAGTTTGGGAATTTAAATTCAGTTTAAAAAATCTGGAAACAAAAAGCTGTAAATGAAATTGTCAGATCATAAAGTCGCAATTGGTTCACACCAACGAGGTTGATTCTTCAATGCCCTCTGAAGTAGCCACTTAGTTGTATCAAACTGCTATTGAGCACCACCTTCTCAGGACAAGAATGGGCATTAAATGCTGACCTTGCCAGCAATGCCTACATCCTGACAATTTTTTTTTTAAATGATGGGGTAAAACCCATATTTGAAAATGTGCATTCACATCAAGCACTGATTGCATCCAGATGACCATGCAACTTATCGGCAAATTCATTTTTGAAGTTTTTTCTTTTTTTTCTTTTCTTTTTTTCTTTCTTTTTTGTGTTTTTAGGCCCCCCTTTTGTAAGAAGCGGGGGGCATTGGTGCACGTGCAGCAAAGTGTGGGCATGCTCAAATGCATTCCAGCACATATTTAAGGTTACACGGCCTAAACTGAGAGACTTTCATTCAACTGTGCTTCTACATAATCAAATATTTCTTAACTGTAGAATAATCATTGCCAAATGGGAACATTAACTTTTCTCAAAGGGATCGAGTAACCAAAGCTTTGCTTCAGATCTAACTTTTGAATGCAATTCAACACCAATTTGCATTTATATAACAGCTTTAACATAGAAATGTCCCAAGGTGCTTCATTTAGGAGAAACTGGATGCCAAGCACTAGTGGGAGAGTTTAGAAGTGATCAAAGGCATTGTCGAATAGAAGTGTTATAAGAAGGCTTTTAGAGGTGGGGAGATAGGTAGCAAGGCAAAGGACATGAGTTCCCAGTTTGTGGCCAAAGCGGCTGAACTCTCAGCCACCAGTGATGGGACAAATGGATGAGGGATGCACAGCAGGCTAGAGTTGGAGGACAGAGGACATTGGATGGAATGTAAGGTTGAAGGAGGTTGCAGAGGTAGGTGGGGTTAGGTAAGATGAGGATTTTGAATTTGATTTATTGGAATAGGGAGCCAATGCAGGTCAGAAATGATAATGCTGGTCAGTGAGTGGGACTCAGCATGAGATAGAAAGTATCTCCAAGATAGAAAGTATCTCCAAGATAGAAAGGCCACCAGGTAAATCATTGGTGAAGTCTGAAGGTAACAAAAACATAGCTAAGAATTTCAACAGTAGTGTAATGAGGCAGGCGTAGAGATGGGCAATGTTGTGGAAATAAAAGTAAGTGGAGTTTGTGATTAATAGATATGGGATTTAAAGCTCAGCTCTGGGCCCTGTACAAGACACTGAATTTATATACTGTCTGGTTAAGCCTGAATCAGTAGCTAAGGAGGGCGGAAGAGTCTTTGGCAAGACAGAATTTTTGGTGAGAGCCAAATAAGATGACTTCAGTTTCCCAGTGGAGGAAGTTCTGATGCATCCACAACTTGATGTCAAACAGGTAGTCTAATAACACAGAGATAGTTGTGGAGTCAAAGAAAGTAATGAAGTTGTAGACCTGGGTGTTTCCAGCAAACATATGGAAACTGACGCTATACCCATGGATGATGTCAGCAAAGAGCAACATGTAAATTATGAAAAGAAGGGCGTCAAAGATGGAGCCTTGGTGTGACCAGAGATGACCATGCATGGACAGGAGGACAATCATTGCTGGAGATGCACAGGCTCCATTGGGACAGGTAGGAGTGAAACCACATGAGAGCAGTAACAAAGCACTGAATTATAGAGGAGAGAAAGTGGTAGAGAATGATGCAATTGGCAACATTGGACACTGCAAAAAGGTCAAGGAAAGATTGTGCACAATGGTGAGAGTGACAGAGGATGTTATTGTTGACTTTGATCAGGGTGGCCTCAGTGCATTGGGCAAGGCAGAACTTAAATTGAAGGAACTTGAGGCAATTGTGGTAAAGGTGAGAAAGTTCAGACAGTTACACAGCAATATAGGAACAGGAGTGGGCCATTCAGCCCCTCAAACATGTTCCACCATTCAATTAGATCATGACTGATCTATACATCAACTCCATTTACCCACCTTTGATCCATATCCCTTGACACCCGTACCTGATAAAAATCTGTCGATCTCAGTTTGAAAATTTCAATTGACCCAGCATCCAGGGCCTTTTGGGGGAGAGAATTCCAGATTTCCACCACCCGTTATGTGAAAAAGTGCTTTCTGATTTCACTCCTGAATGGCCTAGCTCTAATTTTAAGATTATGCCCTCTTATTCTGGATTCCCCCACCAGAGGAAATAGCTTCTCTGTACCTATTCTTTTCGAATCCTTTTATCATTTTAAACACCTCAATTAAATCACCCCTCAATCTTCTAAACTCAAGGGAATATAATACAAGTTTATGAACCTGTCCTCATAATTTAACCCTTTCAGGCCTGGTATCATTCTGGTAAATCTGCACCCCCTCCTAGCCCAATATATTCTTCCAGAGATGGAATGCCCAAAACTGAATGCAATACTCCAGATGGGGTCTGACAAAGGCCCTGGACAACTGCACCATAACTTCCTCCCCTGTGTTTTCCAACCCTCTTGAGATAAAGGCCAACATTCCACAAGCTTTTTTGATTACTTTTTGTATCTGTGCACTAGCTTTTTAGTGATTTGTGTACCTGGACACCTGTATCCTTTTTCTCCTCCACAGTTCCTCGTCATTAGGAAAATATTCCCATTTGCCTTTCTTGGATTCAAAGTCAATGACCTCACACTTCTCCACATTGAACTCCATTTGCCACAGTTTTACCCACTCATCTAATATGTTTGTAACTTCCTGCTCCCATCTACACGACTTATTGTACCTCCTAACTTAGTGTCATCTGCAAACTTGGATATACAACTCTCCATTCCTCCTTCCAACTCATTTATATGGTGAAGTACAGATCCTTAGGGTACACCACTTGTCACATCCCGCCGATCAGAGTACATTCCCTTTATCCCTCCTCTCTGTCTCCCACTTCCCAACCAATTTCTAACCTAATCTATTTACTAATCCAAAACTCGAGGTTCTCCTCTAGTCGGCTTCAGGTTCCAGGAAGTCACCCGACAAAGTTCTTAATGCAGCTGAGCAGAGTAACAAGTGGCTGTAGTGGTTACAGAGTGGTTAATAATGTTATTCATCCCTGATCACTGGATCAGGCAAATAAAGAGCCAGGGGTACTTATAACATTGATAATTGTAGCAGGCTTTTAAAGAAGCTACATTTGCTTAAGCACTACATAGTCCACAAATAAGCTACCTCTCATTATGAAGAGGCTGTGTCAGTTTTTGGAAAGGCAAATACATTTCCTGCCAAACCCTAGACAATCTATTGTTATGGATATGTCCATGAATGTTAGAGTAATTCATTCTGAAAATTTAGCATGCTCTGTACAAGGGGCACATTCAATGCAGAATGCACGGCTCCTGTAGATAATGACACAATGTTCCTCTGTTGCGTTATACGGCAGGCAAGTTGCCAGAGCCATTTTCAGACTGTAGGTGTCTCTCTTTTTTTCCATCATTCCCATTATGATAGGACAGTTATAACAAGATGAGGCAAACAAAAATAATGTGTTTTCAAACTTAGGAACCACTTGCAGCAGGCAGTTCTCCACTCTTCCCTGTTGCCAAGCCAACCCCATTGATTCAAGCAATAAAATATCCTTTTGTATTTACTTATCTCCTCTTTTCATGTTTCTTTGTGCCAAATATAATTCCTTAACCAAGAAAGCAAGTAACCAGGATTCTAATGGTCTTGAGCAGACCATGACTCAGGAAGGGGTGAGGGTGATTAGTCTTCTGACTTTTCCTTCCTTACTGTTTATCTATGACTCTGTGTCTTTTCTCTCATGGCACATCTGAGGTTAGCAATTTCCTGTGTCTGGGGTAATTCTACCACTCTGTGGGGTGAGTTTTCACTTTTACCGCCAAGTGGAGAACAGGTGGTAGCAAATAGACTCCCATTTTACATCTGGCCAATCTTCGTTTCCATTGACTTCAATCAGATGGAGTGCAAAACCAGGGGGGGAGGGGGAGATCTGATTCACACCCGGACGTTTTCCGAGTGGTGAAAGTGAAAATTCACCCCTATAACACCGTGCTAGCTAGTGTTTTAAATAGCCACCTATCCATAACTGTTTTGTATTCAAGAATTACCAATATTTCTTCCTTTAATGGAACTGAAGGTGAACTAGTCCTATCAATGAATACTGAGCAACAGATCACATCAACATAGCAAAAGTGCATCTTATCACCTTTACATTTTTCTATTCTTATGTAACATCAAAGACTACACTAAAGTACAAAATAGGACCAAGCTCCCACAAAGAATCAACCTGTTCTCAATTTGTACAACTCATAAATGGAGAAATATTCCCTTTCTCAGCAGAGACCTGTCTCAACTTGATTATTATAAAGGTTCAAAGGCTTTGTTTTAAGCAATTAAAGGAAAGTTCTAGTACCATGAATGCTCCTCTAACATCTGTGTGAAAAGGCTATTGTGCCCACTTCTTTCAACAGGCAATGTACAATTTGTGCTATCATGGACTTTCTTTCACTTATTTACTGTGCAGTAAGAGATGAATAACCATAGGGAAAAACTACAAGAAAAGACTGAAATTTCTCACTGACCTTTAAGACCAATCCAATTAAAACTCCATGATACAAATGGTCCCAACAGAACTGGATCCACATTAAGTATTTGTTCAATTTTTTTTTTAAATGTGTTCTTGGGACGTAGGCGATGTTGGCAAGGTCACATTTATTGCCCATCCTCAGTTGACCTGAGAAAATGATGGCGGGCCCACTTCAACTGCTGGTCCTTGTGCTGATGGTGCTCCCAGATGGTGTTCAGTGGGGAATTCCAGAATTTTAACCCAACATCGATGAAGGAACGGTAGTATATGTCCAAGTTAAGATGGTGTGTGAAGGGGAACTTGTAGGTGACAGTGTTCCCATGATATTACTGCTGTTATCCTTCTTAGTGGTAGAGGTTGAAGGACTGTGAGGTGGTATCTAAATAAACTGGCGAGTTGCTACATTGCATCCTGTAGATAGTACACACAGTGGATAGGATGAGTTCAGTTGCAAGAGCACCAATCAAGCAGACTCATTTATTTTGGGTTTTTAGTTTTTTCTGCACATAAACACACTCTAACCCCCCCCCCCCCCCCTTCTTATAAAAAAAAATCAAGCGGACTGCTTGGTCCTGTCTACGTCTGTAGTTAATTCTATAACCTTCAGATGCTTCTCTTTAAAGATGGTGATTGACATAGAAGAAACCACTTGATGCAAGGTAAGTTCTTTTGACCTCTGATCTTGCTTGTGACTTGTCAGATTTGTGCTTATGCCTCTAAATCATGATCACAAGTTAAATAATTGTTCATTACACATACATTTTAAAGAACTGGAACATGTCCCCCTGAACCTTCTTTTCTCCATTGACAACAAATCCAATTCTGTCAGTCTAACCTCTCATACTTAAACCAATATTCTCTGGTTAAATTGTTCAACTTACCCAAATGGCAAGTTTTATGAAAGCGCTGTGTAAATCCAGCAAAAAATACAGGCAAAATACATTTAATTAACACCTGCTTTATTTGAGCAACAAGAGGAAAACTGACAAGAACGAATTCCAAACTCTGCACAATAGTGGCTAGCACTCCCTCTAGTGGATACAGATATGCAATCACCTCAACACACAAAAAATAAGATGAGATTGGTCGACCTCTGCTGAATTTCTTCATGTGTCCCTATCAGTTATTTTATCACTTTTTTTCATATGTTTTAGCTGCCAATTTTCTCCTCTCCTAAAGGCATTGGTACTATACCACAGGTACCCTTTGGTATGTTGCCAAAATGCCCATTCTTCATCTGTGAGGCTGGATAGTTAGTGAGATAGTTATTCAATAACAAGGGGTCATTACAACCAGGCCCAATCCTGTCCTCACCTGATGTTCACTTAGGCACACTTCCAGCAGAAGTTGCTGAATTGTGAAGAGGAACAGAAACTCTGGCCAATATTCTCTTCCATAAGCCAATTATAGTGCCCCTACTGTTGGCTCTGGTTGAGATAAGGAAACTGAGCACAGTCCAGAGATTGAGCCTGGGACATATGGCTCAGCTATTACACTTCTTATCAAACTGAGCCATCAAGGAAAGTAATTCTTTTCTGTCTTTATCCAATGGCAAATGCATTGCCCTCTAGTGATTTTGTGTACATAATGACCATACAGTTTCAACGGTTATGTCAGTTATTACTTGTCATCCAGAGGACTTGCCAATACTGCTCCAAAACCAACTGCTTGGAGGTACATGAGAGTTATTAAGGGAGCCTCATGCTACAATTTATTTTCCTTCCCGTGGAGAAGTGTTAGGCCTTCATTTAGTACCTCCACACTGCAGCACAACTGAGACTGGGAATTCAGCATGTGGAGGGTGATGGGTACATTCTCACACCTAAACACAATCCCACTATCCTGCCTAATAAAACCTTCTTAAATTCAGACTCTCACATCCAGACTTCACTGCTTGCACAAAGCCTCAAGGTCATCTGAAAATTACAGTTTTTAATGTCCGGTAACATTTGAGTTAGTGCAGTACTGAGGGAGTGCTGAACTGTTGGAGGTGGCATCATTCGCAGGAGACTTTGTGCCAAGGCCCCATCTGTCCTCTCAGGTGGATGTTAACGATCCCATGGCACTATTCAAAGAAGAGCAAGAAAGCTCTTCCTGGTATCCTGGTCAATATTTATCCCTCAACCAACAACACTAAAACAGATTATCTGGTCATTATTTCATTGCTGTTTGTGGGACCTACCTGTGCGCAAATTGGCTGCCAACTTTCCTACATTATAGCAGTGATTACAGTTCAAAAGTATTTCATTGGCTGTAAAGTACTTTGGGATGTCCTAAGGTAATGAAAGGTGCTATATAAATGTAAGTTCTTTCTTTCAAATGGACAAGCTCCCACTCAGAGGTGTTTCTGACCCCTGCATTTGCCCAAAAAATTCTAATGAAGTTGATCCTGGAAATGACTAGAGAATCAGCAAATAAATAATGCTCTGCCCTACTCCCGATTAGGCTTGCACCACAGTGGTGTCCATATCTGTGAGAATCTGGTTACTTTACAGAAAAAAATTCCTGTATAAAGGAAAATAAGGAAGAAGGAGAGAGATTTGGTGTAAGGGTGCCCATTAACTGCTGGTAATGATTTCACAATCGGGATTGAACAAATAGAATCTATCCATTCTCCATGGGATGCAACCAGGCATCAGCAAACTGGAAAAAGTTAATGCATGGTGTCCATTGTCACACTTGTCGGTTTGCCAGTCTCATCCAAGTACAATTTTTGTATTTCTTTAAAATTTAGAAAAAAATAGTAATTTCTTTATTTCTGCATTTGACATTTGTGTTCTTTTTGGGGTGAGACTCCTTTTTAACATATTTTCTCCTCTTCCTCTTTCTTGCATCTGAGTCCACCATTAATTATCCTAGTCAACAAGGTAGGGAGGTGTATGACATGCTTGCATTTAATTGCCAGTGCTGTTCCAAAACTAGCTGCTTAGAGGTGCATGAGTTCTGCTAAGGGTGACTTACACATAGATTTTCCCTACCGCCCTCCCAGTAGGGAGATGCCTAGCCTCCATCTAGCATCTCCACACAGCAGTACATCTGAGATTGGAACTCAGCATGTGAAGAATCATGGCCCCAAACTCACATCCAACCAATCACATCCCACTGTCTTTAAGAAAGTGAATCGTCCTTGAGAAAGGATTACCCTTAACTCGTTGTATTTTTCTCTATCAACTGATGGCTGGTTAGTTCACTTAAATTCTACGAAGGCAAATGTCAAAACATACAAATAGGTCTTAGTGTGACAAGCACTTAACTGCGCTTCATTTCCTGACCTAGCGGGTATATTTAATGTCAAATATCTTTGAGGGTTATTCTCACCAGCTTGTCACAATGGATGAAGACAAGGTTCTCACTACATGAATTACAGTAAACCAGTTACTTTTTCCCCTAATCCTCTTTTTCTCCTCATAACACATTCCAACTGTGGTTCAGAAGATAGATAAAAGTCACTTGCCAATCACTCTGAAGACAACCGCTTAGAGGTTTGTGAGATTGACCTAAGATTAATTCTCATCCAATTTTCCCTCCTTCTCTGTTGGAAGCAACTTGTATTTGTTTGGCATCTCCCTTCAGCAGCGCAGCTGAGATTCTGAACTCACCCACTGTGAATCATAATTATGAATGCACATCTCACAGCTTTGTGATGAGGCAAGCTAATATTCCAAAATATTGTGTCATTACACTGCAACAGCTTGAAAACTCTCAATAAGATCAGAAGAGATTGTGAGGATAATATGGAAGTTGGATCTAGTAAACCACTTTGAAATGAGTTAAATTCTATTAAATCATCCAACATCCTTTAAAGCCAAACATTGGCTTCTTGGCCAGGGAGAATGGCAAGAATGGTTGCTGGCAAACACACATAGCTTTTTAATTTCTGTCAGTAAATCACTCATGCTGTTGTTCATAGCAAGTGAGGGAGATACACTGGTTTGAAATGGGGGGTGTCAAAGTGCAAATGCAAAGTCTAAGTAATGCTCAACACTCATTTTGGGGAAAACACCTGTTAAAAACAACTGATTTGCTGTCGGGTGGTGTTCAGTTCATTGTGAACAGTTGAAGCCACACTGCTTTCTGGTTCTGCAGTGTAATTGGGGTTGTTCGGTCTCTGCAATGCTGTCTTACACCACACTGACACACATTTGCACAGATGGAGGAGTTTTTGAAATGGAGATTTGCATTAGCTGGTCTGTGTAGATTTCAGGGGTAATTTTGTGAGGCTGCATTGCCTGGGCAGAGCACAAATAGGACAGAGAGCTATCACCCAATAGAACTGATTCTATTTCCCATGCTCCCATATAGTGAGGTTCTATGCCAGAAGAACGTCCATGTTCTTCTTTAAATAGTGCCAAGGGATCTTGTGGACCTACCCAATCAGGCAGATGGGGTTTTGGTTTCGGCTCATCCAAAAGACGACACCATTGACAATGCAATGCTCCCTCAATAATTCACTTTGTTCCGTCAATAAAAAGACGTTCAGACTAATTCAAGAACTATTGTATTTGTTCCATTTTGGTTCAGTTGAGAATGGACTATCCCCCCCAAAAAAATTTAAAATGGCACCACCACTGTGTTGAGTGACATTATGGCCCTCTGTAAAAGCACACTGATATTTTACATATCCTAACTTATTGACAGGGAGAATAATTGTCATCTGTAGCTAGAGACATAGGAGCTAAGTATAGGAGCCGTTTTTATCTGTTTTAAGATTAAAGAGCTTTATATTGCCAACGGTCTGCCAGAAGTGAAGGCTGAGGGTCTGATTCCCTGCTTTCCTACAGGATTGTGTTGTCATTTTCTCTGCCTGATAAAACTAGCCACTGAGATGATTGGTAATAGAATTACATAGAATTTTACAACACAGAAACAGGCCATTTGGCCCAACAGGTCTATGCCAGTGTTTATGCTCCACATGAGCCTCCTCCCACCTGACTTCATCTCACCCTATCAACATATCCTTCAATTGCTTTCTCCCTCATGTATTTATCTAGCTTCCCCTTACGTGCATCTATACAATTCGCCTCAATGTGTTAGCAAGTTCCACATTCTCACCACTCTCTGAGTAAAGAGGTTTCTCCTAAATTCCTTATTGGATTTATTAGTGACTATCTTGTCTTTACGGCCCCTAGTTTTCCTTCACAAGTGGACACATTCTCTCTATATATTTACCCTATCGAACCCCTTCATCATTTTAAAGACAGCATTCTTGCTGAATCTAAGTTGACCTTCTTGATTCCTTCTATCTTGATAAAGGGGCGGGCAGAACACGAAATGTTAATTTCTCTTTTCTCTCCATAGATGCTGCCTGACCTGCTGAGTGTTTCCAGCATTTTCTGTTTTTGCTCCTTGTTTCCAGCCTGGGTGAATAGCTCGTTTCTCACAGAGATAATGGGGTAGATTTTCAACTTGCTGCCCGAGCATAAATCTGGTGTTGATTTCAATAGAAATGAAAATCGTGTGATTTCTAAACCGAGTGGCCGATCCGCAACGCCAGTTTACGCCTAGGTGGTAATTTGAAAATCTACACCAATGTGTGGACTCTAATGACAGATGTTCCAATTATTACGAATGCCATTAATCTTGTATTCCAATTTCAGGGATCGATTGGTCCTGTAATACTAATAGCCTCATTAAATGGACACATTACTGAGGCAAATAAATGTCTTTTTTTTACTGTTGCAAATACTATCAATAAAAGTCCAGTCAAAGTGCTTTCAAAACATATTTATTGTACAAAGACCTTGATGGCATTAGCTACAAAATACTGCCCTGAAAATTACAGTAATAAACCAAATTATGCTATAAAGATGCCTGCAACCAAAGACTGAGTGCATTCACTTGAGGAAGAAGGGGATGAGGCCAAGGCAAAATGTGAGAGCAACTATATCAAGGAGTCAAAAATATGAATGAAAAGTGCAGCACAGAAAAGATGAAAGAGGGAAACAAGATCGAGATGCAAATCTGGTAATCTGACAATTAGTTAGATTCCTGCACGTTCCCCTTTAAGTCAAACACCATCCTGACTTGGAAATATATCGTCACTTCTTCATCGTCGCTGGGTCAAAATCCTGGAACTCCCTACCTAACAGCACTGTAGGAGTACCTTCACCACGGATGCAGCGGTTCAAGAAGACGGCTCACCACCATCTACTCAAGGGCAATTAGAGGTGAGCAATAAATGCTGGCCTTGCCAGCGACGCCCACATCACATGAATGAATAAAAATAAAGTCAAACCTTTTCAAAACAACATTTTAATTATGCTTTGTTTTTAAAATTGCGCACATACCAAATCTAGAATATTGTATATTATTCTTTTCAGTTTAGTCACCTCCGCAGTTGCACCTGTATGATAGCAACAGCTTGAGTGATAATTATGACATTGAAAATTAGATCATATTCACACAGACTAAAATAAAATCAAACTAATAAATGATGTTGCACCTTGCACACATATCAGTGGGTGCCTCAACCTGAATAGAATTTAAACATAATTTGCCAAATGTAATTCAAATTAGACCTAGGAAGTTTGCATTGGAAAATAAATGCCAATTATTCAGTATTACGGATAAACACAAAAAAATTACTTTGTTATATATCACTACATCAAAACGTGACAACAAGTTCATTGGGAGAGATTGTCCACTAAATATTCACCTGCAGCTTATGCCCTCACAACAGTCAGAGAGAGCAGTCTGGGTTCATCTGATCACAACTGGAAGGCCTTTCACTCTTGTGCTAATTGCTTCCACCTTTTCTGTCTGCAGCCCGTTTCTTGCACAAGTGCAAACCCGCAACAAGAGGGAGAGGACCCAAACCGGGGAGGGAGTGGCGGGGGTGGAGGGGGGGGAGGGTCGGAGGGATGTCTCTATCCACCCACTCACTCAGATGAAGGAAGAAGCAATGCATATCCTGGGGCAAGGAACTGCCAGAAGACTGGCGCAAGCCCACAGCAGGGTGTCTGCCATTATTATTACAATCTCTCTTTCCTCTCATTATCCCCCATGTAGACTGTGTAGCACCATGGTTCTGTCTACTCCATAGTAACCCTTGTTCCTTCTCCATTTTTCTTGGTTCTACTCATCCTTCAGAAAATGAAGCATAAGCCTTGGAGGGGGCAGAGCCCTCCTGAAGAAGCACCGTCACTCATTCTATCTCTTCCAAGCACCAGATAAGAGATTGGCACCCTGGTTGGAATAGACAGTGATGGAGGAGGATGCATAAGGGGATTCTTGAGTACAGGAGGCAATGGAAAGGGAAGCCCAGGATATGGTTTGCAGGAGGGGAAGCCTAGGTTCTATCTCTACAATAGAGAATCAAGGTGTAGATCTCAGAGGCCCAGCCTATAAAAGGAGACTCCTTGACATGCACCAGCTGTTATTGGGGGTATTGGACTGCCTACCTAGGAGTTACTGTAACATGTCTGAGACTATGGGACAGTTCCATTCCACCACCTGTGGCATCCTTGCCAGTGGCATCAGCAGTCTACCATGGAGCGGTGGTCACCTCTGTGGACTCTGCAGCCAAGACCTCTGAACAGGAGTCTGTGTCATCAGCTTGGGCAGTTTTAATGGAAATTCAGATTGGTGCCACTCCTCAATACCTACCAGCTTCAAAATGCAGGTGGAACACATCTATGGGCTTCCAAAAAGTCTCTGATCTCTTATGGTCTTACAGCACCTAAATTAATCTAGCCAAAGTTACAAATGACCTACTCCATGACTGTGGGGCAGTATCCCTCCTTCTCCTCCTCGATCTTTCTCCAGCTTTTGATATAGTTGACCATTCCATCATCCTCCAATGCCTCTCCTCAGCTGTCCAGCTCCATAGTTCCATTCTACCTATAGGATTGCAGCCAGTGCATTGCCAGCAATGACTTCCCTTCTCTTTCCCACACTATCACCTGTATGATTCCCCGACTCTATTATTGACTCCAATCTTTTCTTTATCTACATGCTGTCCCTCAGTGACATCATCCTCAAGCATGGTGTCAGCTTTCACATAATGACAACCAGTTCTACCTCTCCAACACTTCTCTTAACCCCTTGACTGCCTCTGTGCTGCCAGACTTCTTGTCCAATATCCAGTACTGGATGAGTCACAACTTCCTCCAGCTTAACATTGGGCAAATTGAAGCTATTGTCTTCAGACCAGCCACAAGCTACACCATCTTGTCACTGACTCCGTCTCCCACCCTGGCTGAACCAGTCTGTTCACAACCTTAGTATGCTGTTCAACCCTGAGCTACCTCTGCAATCTTCTCAGCCCTACGTCCCTTCTTGAACACTCCGTTTCTGTTTCCGTGCATCTCCCTCTCCCTTTGCTCCACCATCAGTGGCAAAGCCCTCAGCCACCTGGGTTCTAAAACACCCTACCTAAACCCAGGTAGGTCTATTTACCTTTCCATTAACCTTCTCAAAGCCCATCTCTTCGACCAAGCTTTCAGTTACTCCTCCTAATCTCTCCCTTCCTGGCTTGGCAACCGTTTCCTTTCCCTCTTTGTGAAGCATCGTGGGACATTTCTTTGTATTAAAGACACCATATAAATGTGAACTGTTGTGTGTATACAAGAAAATAAATAAAAACGGTAATAAGGTAATACTGAAGAGGAAGGAACACAACAGTTTCAGTTATGAACAAATTACTATGTTGTATGTATACAGTTGTTGCCTCTGAGATATACATGAGCCATACACTATCAGATGGAAACCTGTACCCAGTGTGAAAAGTGGATTTAACACTGAGCCACATTGGCCATACAATACAAGATGTGATTGAAACATTACCTTTCACCTGATTGTATTGTACAGTTAAAGCAATTGACATTGGAACACACACAAATCATACATTACCACACACAAAAGAGTTGTTTCTCATTAACCAGCATATACTGTATAGATACAGGAGTTGACACTGGCACACAGTAGCAGAATTGAAAGAATTGTTGCTTGTTAGCTGATGAATATTTTAAAATAAAGCAATATCAGTAGTGTAGATGGAATTCCCAGAACAGGTTCATCGAAGGAGCAAACAATCTCAAGGGTGGAATAGATGCAGCTTAAAATCTCTGCAGGTGAAGAAAGAACCTTCCCACTCATTGCAAGACTCCTCAGCACATGCACATGTAACTGAAGAATATGGACTGGAAGGCATTAATAATTCAAATGCACTCTGAAAAACATTTCATCAGTGCCTTTGCAATATCCAACTCTCATAGATAAATGGAAACTTTCCCTCAAACTCATGAATCTCTCATGTTCAGACAATCTTACCCGGCAGGGGAATTGAGACAGTGGTAAAGAGCATTTGTGCACATCGATTTCAACGAGTTTGTGTCTGTTCACATCTATCCTAACGATTGTTTCTGACTTGACAATGTTCTGTTACATTTGTTCCAGTTCTGAAGTAATTCATATGTAAAGCTATCGGTACAGAGGTTATTGGGTGCCACAGGTGATTCCATTGGGGAGAAATTCAACTCGTGCCAGTTTCCGGCCCGATCCAAACGAGCGCCTGGTGATGTTGTTGAGAGACTCGAGCCAAATTTGGCATTGGGCCTCATTTGAATGAAACGGGCGAGCTGCTGACACCAATCGGATGTTCTGGTGTAGCTCACCAGTCAGGGCCTGATGAATTTTGACTTGCTCTGATTCCGAGCTGGTCATTTCTTGAATGGCCTCAAGACTGTTACTGCTGGGAAGGTTGAGGGCCATGTAATAGAGGTCTTCATGCATGCCAGCCTAGAAAATTAGCAAAAGCTAACCAACAGCTGGAGACTGGGCTGTTCTCTGACAATTTCACAACATTCAGCTCTATTTTCAAATGTCATCTGTTTTTCTTTTTTTTAGATTAAAAAACGAGTAATTGTATAAAAGTGCTTGCAATTAGAATGCAGCATTTTTAATGTAAAAATTCAAAACTTATGATGGAGGGCAGGTCACTGATGAAACAGCTGAAGATGGTTAGGCCAAGGACACTGCCCTGAGGAACTCCTGCTGCAATGTCCTGGAGCTGTGATCAATAGCCTCACAACCGTGACCACCTTCCTGTGTGTCAGGTATGGCTCCAAACAGTGGATGGTTTTCCCCTTGACCCCTCAGTTTACAGGGCGCCTTAGTGCCATACTCAGTTGAATACTGTCTTTGGTAGCTTAGTATCAGCCGTTCATGTCATTATTTCAGATACTGTGAAGCAGCCTGTACAGGTTGGAGGCATCTATGGAAGAGTTCACAATCTCCAACAGTGCAATGCTGCACACCCATATGACTAAACTGCAGATCACAGTGGAAAACAAGGTCATTCCAGGGCTCTCTGCAGCATGGCCTCACTTGACCAAGGTCTTAAGTTCAAGCATAGCTTCCATCATAACTGCTTTGATGGGGGCTCTACAGACCTCGGCTCCAATTTGTAGCAGTCGTCTTGTCTGGAGAACCAGCTAAGACAAGACTTCTACAACCTTAGCTGGGCCATAGATGGAGTATTGTGCACAGTTTTGAGCACCCATTAATAGGAAAGATATAAAAACAATAGAGAAGGTATGCTATAAATTCATTCAGATGCTACCAGGGATGAGATGTTATATTTATGAAGAGAGATGAGAGGTTAGAGCTTTTTTCAGGAGAGCTGGGAAGGTTGAGGGCCATGTAATAGAGGTCTTCATGCATGCCAGCCTAGAAAATTAGCAAAAGCTAACCAACAGCTGGAGACTGGGCTGTTCTCTGACAATTTCACAACATTCAGCTCTATTTTCAACTCCTCCAACTCAGTGCCAGCCAATAGCAGGATTTTGATGAATTCCAGGCTTGGGCCAACAAGTGGTAGGTAGCATTCATGTCACATTAAGTACCAAGTAATGACCACCTCCAACAATAGAAAGCCCAACCTCACACTAATCTTCAATAGAACACCTATTGTCAAGACTCCAAACTATCAACATCTTGGAGACCACTGACCAGTAGCTTAACTGGACAATATCAACACCATGGCTCCAAAAGCAGGGCAGAGCCTGGGTACTCTGCAATGAGTGGCTCACCTCCTGACCACCCCAAGGCCTATCCATCATCGACAAGGCTTAAATCAGGAGCATAATGAATTACTTACCTCTCGCCTGGATGTGTGCAGCCACAACAAACCCAAAAAGCTTGACACCATTCATGACAAAGCAATTCACTTGATGAGTGCTTCTGCCACAGCAGTCAATGTCCAATCCCTCCACCACTAGCACACTGCGGCTGCAGTAAGTATTATCCACAGGATGCCAGGTAGCAACTCACCAAGCTTGCTTTGACAACAATCCCCTCACCTGTGACCTCTACCATCAAGAAAGACAAGAGTAGCAACATTACAGGAATAGTATCACCTCCAAGTCACACAACATCCTAACTTGGACATATATCATCACTCTTTCATCACTGTTGGGTCAAAATCCTGGAATTGCCTACCTAAGCACCATCATAGGAGCACATTACAACGGAAACTGCAGTGGCTCAAGAACAATTGTCTCAGGACAATAAAGGTGGCCTTAACAGCATCGTCCACATTCCGTGAACAAATTTTTAAAAATGCAATTTTAGGCAGGCTCAAATTCTTGGGCTCAGCAGCTAAAGGAGTCCCTGAGCTGATCCTCTAGTCCTCCAATTCCATCTACACATTCTCCTTCTTACTCATACTCTGTGCTTCACCAAGTATTCCCTCCTGCAACTAAATAACAGTCCCTCTAATCGATGGATTTATCTGTAATGATACTTTCTTTTGTGGGAGTGGCTGATGCAGGGTATCTATTTGAGCCCTGCCACTTCTCTTCTTAGGTACCTAGACAAATGGAAGAACATATTTTAGAATGCTAGCTGTAGTACACTCCTTGAAACAAATATTTACAGGGAACGACCCTCTGGACTAAAAATTTCCGGTATGAACTGGACGCAGGGAATGATCGGATAGGCCCGACGCCAGCCCAACATTGGGCCATAGGCCTCATTTATATCAGACCGCCAATCTGCAGACACCTGCTGGATGTCCCCAAGCAGCTCACCAGCAAAGACGATTCGAATTGAAGCAATTGGGTGGGAGGGAGGGGGTGCCCAAGAGAGGGAGGTTAGCAATTGGGAGGGAGGAAGGGGGTACCAGGAGAGGGGTGAAGTGATCGGGAGAGGGAGCGAAGTGATTGGGAGGCGGGCAAGTGGTGGCTGGCAGTGGCCCGTAGTTTTAATGTGGAGCTGGAAGGAACACTCCTGCACCTGCCGGCTCCACAGCCAGGTAAGTCTTTTTATTAATTCATTCATGGGATGTGGGTGTCACTGGCGAGGCCAGCATTTATTGCCCATCCCTAATACCTTTTTGGTGGTGCCCTGAAGTGGTCCCTTTAAGGACCACTGGTAAGGCCAAATGTCGACCTGTTTTTTGTGAATGCAGAGGGAGGCGGAAAACCTATCCCCCTTTCTCTCTGGGGTTATCTGTTAACAGTGCTTCTAATTAGCTTTAAATTAACATGTGACATGATGTGTACTGTCTCAGGAATTTAGGCATTGAAGCATGTCTTCTTGTATGGCAGTTTCGATGGTCGGTTGAAAAAATAAGGTTATATTGTAAAATGCTGATGATCAGCTGTTCCTGCGTAGAGTTCACTCAGGTACCTCACTGAATTGCATCCAGGTGGTAGGACAAGCAATAAATGTACTTTTTGAATTTTTTGTTGCATTCTGCATTCTAAATAATCATATTATGCTGTTTACACTGAAGAATATCACACTGTACATTGTGCAACTCACACTGTATGTTGAAGCATGTAGCACTGTGCATGCTGCCCCGACAGTATACTAAAGCACTGATCTGACAGCCGTTTATTAAGGGAGCACATGAAAGAGTACAGGAATATGCTGCCCTATTGTGGCTAAAGTCTCTGTTCCAGACATTTCCCTTGAAAAAGCATCTGAACCTGTTCTAACTGCACATTCAAGTGACAGAGTTGTAGAAACATCCAAGCAACCAAACATCCCAAGGCAAACTTGTCTCAGTTTTCCTTGTGCTTGATATAGTGCTGCAATTTATTTTATCGACAGATTAAGTTTAATCCTGGGAGAGTAAAACAACAGAAACAGGAGCTGGTAGGTAATGAACCAGATTTCCCATCGATTCCAGTGCCACAATTCAACTTAATATTCAGGATCCTAACATTGAAGTCAGTATAATTGGGGACCCTCCGGCAATTCTAGATTGTGTAACTTCTAATATCCAACCTATTCATAAAGAGGGTCGTATGAGGCAGTAATTCAATCAGGCCAGGCTTTATTGACGCTGGATTTAAAGGAATTTTACATGTTTAAAAGTAAATTTAATCTCATGTAGGCCCTGTTTTTTTTTCATAAAAAGGAAGCACGTCTATAATCCATCTTATTTTGCAAGTTGTCTGCCTCAGGTGATTTATTGGTATGATGCCAAATCTATCACTTTGTATCATTGAACCTTAGGTTGCTTGGAAAACAGGGTCAGGGTGAAAATGTACAGAAATGGGTTGCGAGTCTGCTCAGCACACCAACCTTGTAAAGTGCAGTACTGGTGAGGCAACTAACCAACATGTAATAACTTGCAAACAAATTAAATAAAATGATTTTACAGCAATACAATGAAACTACTTAAATACTATGGGCTAGAATTTCCTCAAAAAGACTTACACCACCGTTGCATCTTTTAAAAAAAGTGTTGCATCCACCCGTGCCTTCTAGAGGGAGATACTCGAGTTTCCTGGGTCTGCTGATTTTCATACCCATTGGTGCAGGCAATAACGTAAAGCCGGTGTAATATGGGAGTAGGCAGTTGAACCGGCTAGAAACTTCTGTGCAGCCTTTAAAAAGATAGTTCAATCTGCACTATTCAGCACCAGATTAGAACGGTGCTTGGCTCTTTCACTCCACTCTTTAAGAACTTCACTGCATGTCTTAGTAATATTGTACAGAATTATGACCAGAGGGATACAGGACATAGCACCGAGCCAGAAAAGAACACCTTTTCAGAAACTCCTCACTTCCACCTTGAACAGCTGATCCTGATAGCTGCCCCACTTCATTGAACTGTTTCTAATTTACCCGGGGAGCAGCAATGGTACAAATACAGGAAACTTGGAGGACATTCACCACTGGCTCTCACTTGGATATAGTCAAATGAGGGCAGTGGAGATTCAGTGGGTGGATCACAGCCGAGCTACTGAAGGGTGAGGAAACTAAAGGGAAACAATTTAAACATGGAATCAGGCTTCCAATTGACTTTCTTCACAGCAAAAGTTTCCTACACTGTTACAGCATGGTAAGTGCACCAGAAATGACAAGGAAATTCACCCCCTATAAGGAACATGTGCGAAAGACATGAAATCCAGTTTGCACGGATGCATTGTTATGTTCCTTGGGTTATACTATTAAAGACGTAGATATTGGGCAGTGAGGGCATCTAGTGCCACTGAAGCTGAAAAGGTAACTACAGTAGACCCGAATCTGTAACATGGGCACTTATTTCTTCTTCTCCCATCCCCCAGTACACTCTGTCGCAATTCGCAGCGTCTTGGGGAAAGCAGCCACTCTTTCATGCACCTAATTGTCCATGCACCTGCTTGGGCTATTTAAATCAAGGGACCTGGCCCTGCAAACCTATGTAGAAAGTGTAAATAGTAGGTGAAAAAGGAGATTTGAAAGGCTAAAAATGGGATATGACAAAAGGCTAGCAGATAATATAAAAAGAAATAGTAAGTGCTTTTACAAACATATAAAAAGAAAGAAAAATATTTGAAGAAACGGTAGGAGATAACTTGCGGAGCATGAAGATATGGAAGAGATATTAAATAAATATTTTGCATTGTTTTTCACTGGGGTGCATGTCGAGCACACACCTGGGTTATTTAAATTAAGGGATCCCCTAACCCTGCTGCTGGAGGGCCCAAGGTCAGTAGTTTTAATCACATTATTGAAGTGAGCAGGTCGAAACTATGATATTTTTTTGATTGGTGTTTAGTGCTATGGCCAGTTGAATTATTTGTCAACAGCCCAGATGAGATGAAATATCTCAATGTCACCATCTATAGGGTTAAGATATGGATAAACCTGAGATAGTAGATAATTTGAGTCTAAGTAGAGTCTCAAAGAGTAAATCATAGGCAATAATTTAAATAGATAAGGACAGCTGTTATTTAATGAAACACACATTAATATTTATGCTGGCAGCATTATTAGAGCTCCAATGTATTATGCTACAGAGTCGTAGGACTCAGTTCATGCCCATGACTCCCCACGTGATGAGCTCCCGATAGCTGTACTACAGTGAAACATGTTCAACAGAGACAAGATGCCTCCCCATTTTCTGTCTTTCTATGTGCCTGCTTCAGTCTGGAGGTTGGCGACCATTGGGCTCCACATTTTCTGGCCTTTGCATAGGTGGACTGTATCAATCCCTGAGGTTACATCTGCCCATTTCATCCCATCCCATCCCAACCCACCACATCACCTCATCTCATCTAGACAAAGTTATAAAACAAACATCAGAGGCTTAGTCCGCTGGGTTCCTCTAATGTATCTCCTAACAGCTAGCAAATATCACAGAGCAGGTCTCTAGCCCATCCACTGAGGTTAGAAACATGATTGTGAGGGAGATTCTTAGGAAGAGATGGAGGAGAAAAGAAAATAGTATCAGTCAATTGCAAAAAATAAAATAAATATTCAATCTATGTTCCATGACTATCCAGTCAC
Organism: Heptranchias perlo; assembly: GCF_035084215.1. Classification (NCBI taxonomy): domain Eukaryota; kingdom Metazoa; phylum Chordata; class Chondrichthyes; order Hexanchiformes; family Hexanchidae; genus Heptranchias; species Heptranchias perlo. The sequence continues at coordinate 23,484,846 of NC_090338.1, forward strand.
AACAATCCAGTTCAGCAGGAGGTTTGAACCAAATGCTGTACTGTAATGGTACCAGCTGTGACTGAAAATGACGAGCAGTCAGTGTAAATCTACTTCTTTCGCTACTGGTTTTAACTGATAACAGATGTTAATATCCTGAACCTATTCTGCCATCAGCAAGCGCCTATGCCACCAGCTGATGCACTTACAAAATAAATAATGGACATTCCCAGATGATGCAGAGAGACAACTAGTCCTGACAGGAAGAAAAGAAGCATTGAGAAATTTAAGGGAGAAGTCAAATTAAAAATGGCAGCAGGAAAATCAATGTCAGAACTGAGAAAATTGTAAAATGACAATTTCTATACTAAGTTTTTGAAGACTAAATGAGTGTGGCAGTGTATTAGAGGCAGTTTCTTCTGCTTATTCTTATTTACTTGGAACTTGACTATGAGTGCCACAACTTATTTGACTTTTAATCTTTAGCTATGCTTAAGCTATGACCTCTATGGCATGGCTTGGGGCTTGTTTAAAGTGGCATAGCCCTTACAAACCAAAATCAATGTAAACTTCAGATTCAGTGTTAGTGCTGGAAAGGTGCCAGGGAACAGGTCTGTATCCCAACCTTTCAACTGAGGAAGGTGATTGTATGGGAAGGAAAAAGGAAAAAGAAAACTAAAACTCAATAGCCCTGAATTTCTGTGGAGTCCTCCCTGTCATAACTTTGGCAGGAGACTGATAGAACCTCTGGAAAAATTATGTAAATTGTGTTTTTTAAAACTACTTATGCCATTCCTCTGAGGGTTCTGCCGATCTCCTGTAAGAAAGTCCACAAGGAAATTCCAAGCAAATTACCAAACAAAATAGATTTCTAAATCGACATTCCATGGAGGGATAATAAAGGAGCAACCCAGTTAGAATGAATCAGAATTTTCTCAGTTTTGTTGGAGATGCTTGTCCAATATGATGTTTTACAGCACACTTCAGTGCAGTATGCCTACTGATAAGGGAGGGAAGCACCAGTTGTGCTAGCTGCCCACGCTGTCATGGAGTGGCAGTGAACTAGAGAAGTTTACAGCTCAGAAGGGGGACATTTGGCCCATTGCGTCTGTACTGGCTCTTTGCTAGAGCAATCCAAAATTAATCCCACTACTCTGCACTGTCCCCACAGCCCTGAATCTTCCTCTGCTTCAAACGTTTATCCACTTTTCCCTTAAAAGATGTAGGGCCTGACATTAGGAGGGAGGCGGGTTGCCAGCGGGGGGGTCGACTGGGCTCGTGGGTAACCTGCCCAGTAAAATCGGTGGGTTCCCCACGCGATCGTAAGTAAATTGAAGCCACTTACCTTGGCTTCCGGGTTTCGCTATGGAAAGCTGCGCAGTGGGCGGACTGCGCACCCGCATCATAGGCTGTCAGCTGGAGGAGCCCTATTTAAAGGGGCAGTCCTCCACTGACTGATGCTGCAGAAAGGAGCCAAAATTACAGCATGGAGCAGCCCAGGGGGCAGGCTACTCCCAGGTTTAATGATGCCTCACTCCAGGTCCTACTGGATGGGGTGAGGAGGGGGACGACAGAGATCTTCTCCCCGGCGGACGGGAGGAAGTGGCCTGCCTCTGTCACCAAGAAGGCCTGGCTCGAGGTGGCAGAGGAGGTCACCAGCACCACCAACATATCGCACACCTGCATACAGTGCAGGAGGCGCTTCAATGACCTAAGTAGGTCAGCCGAAGTGAGTACACTTACTCATTCCCCTACACTCGGTCTGCCACATCACCACCTCCACCCCACATCTCCTTCTGCACTGCCAACACTACTCTATCACATCCCTCCTCACACCCACTCAAAGCTCATCCTCATCTTACCTGCACTTACTCACCTCGCCAGTACTCATCCCACCACTACCACTCAACCCAATCCTCATACAATCTCATGGCTCTATCTTATACTCACCCTCTCGTGCAACTCTTTCACGGTCAGCCTCACCCAACCTGCCACTACCTGTGTTGCAGCCACAGGGCATGCATCACGTATGTGTAGTAGGAAGCGTAAGGCAAACGTGTCGTGAGCATGAAGGGGATGCACAAGGGTGTTTGAGGGTTTGTCATGTTTTTTACTTATATTTGATTTCTGATCAACTCACATTACATATTATATTGTCACCACTACTGCCACGTCTTGGCCATTCTTGACTGACTTGTGCAATAATGCCCTTTCATGAAGTTCTCCATGAACACCCTTGATGCCACCCATTGGGTCACCCTACAGTGGGTGCATGTGTAGTTGCACGACTACTTTGTGCAGGTGCCTGTTGCGTAGCACAGCGTGATGTAGCTCCACGTGGCGGAGGTGGACGGCATGCCTGGCGAGGCTGGTGATGTTGCTCGTCCTCCAATGGAGTGATGAATGCAGCAATGGACCCCCCCACCCCGCCCCCCCAATCCTGACGGTGTGAGTGTGAGTGGGTCCACAAAGTAGGTAAATGTGTTTGGACAGCAGAGTTTAGGGTATGATTTAATAATTTGGCGTGTGGAGACAACGGTGTGGCAGGCAAAACTTTGTCTGAGGTGACAGAATGCCCTGCTGCAATAAATGAGGTATTCCCCCCAACTGTCAAGGAATCCTCTGCATCTCCCAATGGCTGCTGGCTGCAACACGTCTGCTTAAACAAGGAGTGTTTCCCCCAGCATGGGAAACACGCTCTGGGTAGCCCAAAATTCAAATCCTTCTAAAATCTCCAACTAATGAGGTCTGTAAATGACCTCAAGTACCCAGATAATGATCTTAAGTGGGATCCCGCCGGCTTTGATTGCCAGTGGGAGTCCCGCATGCGGGGGCTGCGCGCACTTCGATTTGCGTCATTGTGGAACCCGGAAGTGAGCGGGTTGGAGCCGGGCTCCGGACCCGCTCCAGGAATCCCCAATTTTAGGAGCCCCCCCGCCATGAATGCACCCGCTCGACCATCCGAAAATTGACCCCGTAATCTCCATTCCCTGTGGGAAAGCATTCCATGCTCCAACAACTATTTGCATAAAAATTTAGCCTCATCTCACACTTCACTTCCTTGGTGACAATTTGAAATTCATAGCATAATTTAACTACCCTATTAAATTTCCCCTTAGCCTTTTTCTGCTGCAGTGGAAATACTCCTAGTATCTCAAGTCTTCCCTCATACCTGTAGTTTCCCATTCCCAGCATCCTGCTGAATCTACAGTCTATGACTTTAATGTCCTTTTTATAATATCTAAAACTGCATACAATACTCTAACTGTGACCTATCCATGCTTTGTACAAATTTATCATAGCTTTTTTATTCTTATACTTAATACTTGTAAAATCCAAAATGCTGTTGGCCTTTTTTAGGCTTTACTCATACTTTCAAGGAATTATTTATTTGAACCCTTTTTGTTTATCTGTACCCGACAGCATCTTTCCATTGAATGGATACTCCCATTGCTTGTTTTTTCTGCCAAAATGTACTTTATCACGCTTAATCACATTAAATTGCATCTGCCACCTGTCTGCCCATTCTGCTAACCTGTTTATGTTGCTGAAGTCTTTTACAGTCCTCCTTACTGTTTGCCAAATCTCCTACTTCTGTGTCAGCAAATTTTGAGATTGAGATCCCAGCATTCAAGGCCAAATCATCTATATGTACCGAGAACAACAGCACTGACCCCAGGGGTACACCGCAATCTTTCTCCAATCCGAGCAAAAACCCATTTACTGATATTGTTTTCTGTCCCGCATCCAATGTTGTATCTATGTTGCTGCATTTACTCTTATACCATGTTCCTGAATTCTACTAACAAGCCTTTTGTGAGACACCGTATAGAACGCCTTCTGAGAATCCATATACACTACATCTGCTACATTTTCTTTATCCCAGTGATCGCTTCTTCAAAATAATCTGTTAAATTTGTTCAACATAACTTGTCTTTAACAAATCTATGCCAGGTGTCCTTGATTAATCCATGCATTTCTAAATGTTCAACAATTTTATCTCAAATTATGGATTCTGAGAGTTTGCCCACCACTGATGTTAGACTACTAGTCAATAGTCAACCTGGTTTATTATTGTTTCCCTTCTTGAACAGAAGTGTTACATGGGTTGTTTATCAGTCCCACAACACAATTTGCACATTTAAGGAGAATTGAAAAATTGTAGCCAGAGCCTCTGCAATGTCCCCTCTATATTCCTCATGATTATCTTTAGTTTTGTTAGTCCTTTTATTTTTGGTAATCTCTCTATTTATCCGCACAACTCTATTCTTTGATGCACTCCCTTTTTATTTATAGCACTATGTTTATTTTGTACTCTACCTATTTTATATTTGAAATTTCTCACTGCTGGCCTGTCAACCTGTTTGGGACGGTTAAATTAACCCAATACTATTGCCCTGTTGATCTTATATATCTCTCTGAAGTGTCTACAAATCCCCCCTCAAACATCTCCACTGCGAGGGTTTGTAATGCACACCAAGAATTTCATATTTCTTAACGCCATCTATGTGGATTCTTTCTTAACACAACCTCCTTAGACAGCTACATTTTAGTGCTCTGATGGAATCCCTTACTAAAACTGCCACCCTACCCCTTTTTCTTTCCTTCCTATCGTTCCTAAAAATGTTATAACCCTGAATATTAAGTTCCCAGTCCTGTCCAAACCTAAGTCACGTCTCCTTTATAGCCATTATATCATATTCCCCCATTGTTATTAATGCTTCTAACTCTCCAATTTTATTTTGAATGCTTTGTGCATTCATGTACATTTCACTCATATCACCGGTGGTGGGAGAGCTCCACGTGTGTACTTCAGCACACACACACACAGAGCATTACTTATCATTGTACTGCACTGCTAGTAAATTTGCTACAGACTGACAGGACAGTCTGAACTTTTCAGTTAGTAAAAACGGAATTGTAGTACAGCAGGTTACCTTCGTTTAAAAGCAATCAAGAAGAATCAAAATTTAGCTTACTTTTTGTGGCACCTATGTTGTTGATACAAAGCAAAAATAGTGGTAGTCTATCTTACAGCAGTTCATCCAGAATTGGCAGATCTCTACTGCACCTTTGGTGCTAAAGCAATGAAAATCTTCTTGTACCATCAGTTAGCAATGGCTGCTGTATAAAGGTAGCACTCTTGTTACATTGAACTTTAAATAGGATCAAAGGTTTTGAACAGCCAGGAACAATATTCTCCAAAAACTAAAAGCATCCACTATGTTAGGTAATTGTAAACAATTTTACAACACCAAGTTATAGTCCAGCAATTTTATTTTAAATTCACAAGCTTTCGGAGATTTCCTCCTTCCTCAGGCAAAACATTTGCCTGAGGAAGGAGGAAATCTCCGAAAGCTTGTGAATTTAAAATAAAATTGCTGGACTATAACTTGGTGTTGTAAAATTGTTTACAATTGTCAACCCCAGTCCATCACCGGCATCTCCACATTATGTTAGGTAAGTTTGTGTTGCACTGTGAACTGTTGCCACACATTTTTTTCTTGTGGTTTTTACTGGAAATTTCAAGGTTTGTTAGGCTAGTACTTTATGCAGAGAGGATGCTCAGTGGAAGACTGGAGATTTACAGGCCCTATTCCACAAGCACAAAATTGATAACTTACCAATATTGTATGCAATAAATCATTAAAAATGAGATGTCAAATTATGGATTGTGGATAAATGTATTCCAAAATGTGTACACATACGCCATATTTAAAATTGAACAAATTTAAAATAACAAATATATGTGAAGGGGCACAAATTTAGAAAATCTTTGGTTTTACTGAATTTTGAAGCCCTGATTTTAGCTCCATCCACCCGATGGGAACAAGGCTTGCGAGAGGTTAAAATATTGGCAGCATGACACTTACCTTGTCCATGTCACACTCACAGCCCACGCCATTTTAACAGACATGTTTTGGATACATTATGAGGGCCTCGCTTCAGGCAGATGAGGGCCTAATTGAAGTGCAAAAGTTGGGGTCTGTTGTGTGTTCGATCTCTGCTGGTCTAGCGAGGTGGAGAATGGGAAGCATCTGTGTCCCCTAGTGTTTTTGATAGGCTCAAACACTGGCCTATTTAACCAGGATCAGTCTTTTAGGGCCACTCAAATGGAAATCCCCCCCTCCTCAATAAGGACATAGAGGCACTGGAGAAGATACAAAAAAGATTTACTAAGGTGATGCCAGAAATGAAAGATTATACCTATCAGGAAAGATTGAATAGGCAGGGGTTCTTTTCTCTAGAAAAGATAAGACTGAGGGGTGACCTGATAGAGGTCTTTAAGATTATGAAAGGGTTTGATAGGGTAGATGTAGAGAAGATGTTTGCCGGAGAGACCAGAACTATGGACCATAAATATAAGATAATCACGAACAAATCCAATAGGGAATTCAGGAGAAACTTCTTCACCCAGAGAGTGGTAAGAATGTGGAACTTGCTACCACAAGGAGTAGTTGGAGTGACTAGCATAGATGCATTTAAGTGGAAGCTAGATAAACACATGAGGGAGAAGGGAACAGAAGGATATCTTGATAGGGTTAAATGAAGAAGGGTGGGAGGAGCTCACGTGGAGCATAAACACCGGCATGGACCTGTTGGGCCGAATGGCCTGTTTCTATGCTGTGCATGCTTTGTAATTCTTTGTAAAACAATAAGCTCAACTAAAAAACCATTCACCAACCCAATAATTAGAATAAATGCTAATGTTTTTGGATGATTCTTCACGCTTTTATTTCAGTGCTCTGCTGAAGAAACAGAGAAACATCAATGCAGAGAAGAAGAAAATAGCTGCCTCACCATGTCAGGACATTGGTGACAAAACTGTCACTCTGCTCTCTTATAAGAGGTGATAGCTGTGAAATGCAAGTATAATTTTCAAAAAAATCCTATTTTTTTTGCATATAGTTGAAATTATTAGCATACCATCTCAATAAAGGAAACGTGACAGGTCATTATGTGGAGTTACTGATTACCATTTCCCTTCACATTCAGTTAACAATAGAGTCAAGTTTACTTATTGTTATTTACTCAGGCAAGGTACCCAGATATGGAACTCGGTATGATGTCTGTTGCCAAGCATAGCTAAGAACAGTTTTAAACTCGCAAACAAGAAGCATTATTACAAATGACAGCCCTAGTAAAACAGCAATGTTACATCAGCTTTTGCAAAATTTTCTATGCATGAAGCCTATTGTCATGTGTCAGTGTCACTTATGCTTCTGATTCAATGCAGACAAATCCAGCTTAAAGCATGTTACCAGATTCACTAGTAACTGGGTCAAAAGCTTGATTTTATTCACCGTGATTGTTGAAGCTTTGAACCTGCCTCATAAAGCTCACAATTCACTCCTGTCTGATGCCGTAGTGTCCATGTGTGTCTCAGTGTTAGCTGTTATGTACATGCAGTACACAGAAGGTGAAATGGAATAATTCACTTCATTTGGATTCTGTGTGCCTCAGTATCAACACCTCTGCAGGTGCAGTATTGTAAAGACATAAGGGTGATTTTAACCTAACCCACCCGGCGGGAAACTGACGGGATTGGATCGGCCATTTGTTTTACACCCTGTCCAATTTTACTTTCTATTACAGTCAATTTAAAACTATCCCCCATATATTTAATGGTGCGATATGATAAATAAATGTCTCAGTATGTGGATGGCCCGACTAGAGAGGGGGCAAAACTTGACCTCCTCTTGGGAAATAAGGAAGGGCAGGTGACAGAAGTGTTAGTGAGGGATCACTTTGGGACCAGTGATCATAATTCCATTAGTTTTAAGATAGCTATGGAGAATGATAGGTCTGGCCCAAAAGTTAAAATTCTAAATTGGGGAAAGGCCAATTTTGATGGTATTAGACAGGAACTTTCAGAAGTTGATTGGGAGAGTCTGTTGGCAGGCAAAGGGACGTCTGGTAAGTGGGACGCTTTCAAAAGTGTGTTAACCAGGTTCAGGGTAAGCACATTCCTTATAAAGTGAAGCGCAAGGCTGGTAGAAGTAGGGAACCTTGGATGACTCGGGAGATTGAGGCCCTAGTCAAAAAGAAGAAGGAGGCATATGACATGCATAGGCAGCTGGGATCAAGTGGATCCCTTGAAGAGTATAGAGATTGCCGGAGTAGAGTTAAGAGAGAAATCAGGAGGGCAAAAAGGGGACATGAGATTGCTTTGGCAGATAAGGCAAAGGAGAATCCAAAGAGCTTCTACAAATACATAAAGGGCAAAAGAGTAACTAGGGAGAGAGTAGGGCCTCTTAAGGATCAACAAGGTCATCTATGTGCGGAACCACAAGAGATGGGTGAGATCCTAAATGAATATTTCACATCGGTATTTATGGTTGAGAAAGGCATGGATGTTCGGGAACTTGGGGAAATAAATAGTGATGTCTTGAGGAGTGTACATATTACAGAGAGGGAGGTGCTGGAAGTCTTAACGCGCATCAAGGTAGATAAATCTCCGGGACCTGATGAAATGTATCCCAGGACGTTATGGGAGGTTAGGGAGGAAATTGCGGGTCCCCTAGCAGAGATATTTGAATCATCGACAGCTACAGGTGAGGTGTCTGAAGATTGGAGGGTAGCAAATGTTGTGCCTTTGTTTAAGAAGGGCGGCAGGGAAAAGCCTGGGAACTACAGACCGGTGAGCCTGACATCTGTAGTGGGTAAGTTGTTAGAGGGTATTCTGAGAGACAGGATCTACAGGCATTTGGAGAGGCAGGGACTGATTAGGAACAGTCAGCATGGTTTTGTGAGTGGAAAATCATGTCTCACGAATTTGATTGACTTTTTTGAAGGGGTAACCAAGAAGATAGATGAGGGCTGTGCAGTAGACGTGGTCTACCTGGACTTTAGCAAAGCCTTTGACAAGGTACCGCATGGCAGATTGTTACATAAGGTTAAATCTCACGGGATCCAAGGTGAGGTAGCCAATTGGATACAAAATTAGATTGACGACAGAAGACAGAGGGTGGTTGTAGAGGGTTGTTTTTCAAACTGGAGGCCTGTGACCAGCGGTGTGCCTCAGGGATCGGTGCTGGGTCCGCTGTTATTTGTTATTTATATTAATGATTTGGATGAGAATTTAGGAGGCACGGTTAGTAAGTTTGCAGATGACACCAAGATTGGTGGCATTATGGACAGTGAAGAAGGTTATCTAGGATTGCAACGGGATCTTGATAAATTGGGCCAGTGGGCCGATGAATGGCAGATGGAGTTTAATTTAGATAAATGTGAGGTGATGCATTTTGGTAGATCGAATCGGGCCAGGACCTACTCCGTTAATGGTAGGGCGTTGGGGAGAGTTATAGAACAAAGAGATCTAAGAGTACAGGTTCATAGCTCCTTGAAAGTGGAGTCACAGGTGGATAGGGTGGTGAAGAAGGCATTCGGCATGCTTGGTTTCATTGGTCAGAACATTGAATACAGGAGTTGGGATGTCTTGTTGAAGTTGTACAAGACATTAGTAAGGCCACACTTGGAATACTGTGTACAGTTCTGGTCACCCTATTATAGAAAGGATATTATTAAACTAGAAAGAGTGCAGAAAAGATTTACTAGGATGCTACCGGGACTTGATGGTTTGACTTATAGGGAGAGGTTGGATAGACTGAGACTTTTTTCCCTGGAGAGTAGGAGGTTTAGGGGTGATCTTATAGAAGTCTATAAAATAATGAGGGGCATAGATAAGGTAGATAGTCAAAATCTTTTCCCAAAGGTAGAGAAGTCTATAACAAGGGGGCATAGATTTAAGGTTGAGAGGGGAGAGATACAAAAGAGTCCAGAGGGGCAATTTATTCACTCAAAGGGTGGTGAGTGTCTGGAACGAGCTGCCATAGGCAGTAGTAGAGGCGGGTACAATTTTGTCTTTTCATAGAATCATAGAATCATAGAAGTTTACAACATGGAAACAGGCCCTTCGGCCCAACATGTCCATGTCGCCCAGTTTATACCACTAAGCATTTGGACTGTTACATGGGTAAGATGGGTATAGAGGGATATGGGCCAAGTGCAGGCAATTGGGACTAGCTTGGTGGTATAAACTGGGCGACATGGACATGTTGGGCCGAAGGGCCTGTTTCCATGTTGTAAACTTCTATGATTCTATGATTCTAAGTGAGGGTTTGGATAACTAATGAATAGTCATTATCTCACACACATGAAATGTGGAATTTATCCCACACATGGAGTGGAACTTTCAACTGTGGTGGGGGGTGTAAAATGGGTCATATCAGATTGGCTGCCATTATACACCCCGCCCAATTTGCCTTTCCATCGGGCGGGATGTATAACGGGCGGCTGATCCGATGCCCGCTTTACGCCTTCGCAGAAGTTGACAGTTCCAGCGATGGAAAATAATAACCCAATCAGAATTTCTTTTCCATCAGCCACTGCTTCAATATGTTTTAAAAACTGTGTGCTCGGTTTTACCAGCAGTCGCTGCAAACTGTAACCATGACAACGCTTTTGCCATGAGTGCCTGCAAATGTTTTGGGTATCAGTAACACAAAAATGCAACTTGCTGGTTTTACACAGCTGAGCGACACAGAAACTATACAGCACACATTAACCTGTGCAATCACCAACTTAAATAAAATTAAATGAAACAAATTTCTGCCAGGATCATCTGTTAAAAACCAACAAATATCCACATTTTATCATTATCTCCTTCTTCTAATAAATAGCATGCAACTGTACTCCATCAATGCAACCCCTTTCCAATAACCGGTGCAAATGTATCTTCCCTCACTGTATTCCTTTCCTATTGACAACGCATGCTTACACTTCACCATTGAAACCTCTTTCCAATTAACACACATGGACACTTTATCACTGCATCTTCCGCCTAATAACCAACTTATACCATACTCAATTATTGCATCCTCTTCTCAATAAGCAACACACATAATGCATTAATGTATCCTTTACCTTGCAAATTGTACATACCAACACTCCATTACTGAATCTTTTTCCCAAGCCAGCACACAAACACACTTTATAACCTCATCCTTTTCTTACTAATTAGCGCACAAAGTTCATCATTTTCCTAATAATTATCATGATGAATAGAACTCAATCTGTAACATGCACTCTGCTTTATATAACTTAATAAAACCCAAATTATATACATGCATAAAACTAATGTTGTAGGTGTTGAATATCATGTTGTGAGAAAGGAATCCAGTATCTTTATCGAGTATGCTTTGGGAAAATAGGCTAACAAGGGCAGCTTGGGATCATGGGGTTGTTTAAGATTGGAACACTGCTAAGCACAGCAGTTTGAAAGCTGCCACGGAGCAACTGGCTGTCTGGCAGTGATCAGCTTCAAGGTCTGAAACCTGAAACAGCCTTGTGGTTGTACGCATTCGTTGTCTGGTGGGTGAGATCATGAAATGTCCAAGATAATATTAAGAATGATAGTGTTGCGCAGGTGCACTAAACATGATGAAGGGTGGTGGGGTAGTGTGCAAGACATTCAAAAAAATCCAATAGAAGAGCAGCCAGAGACCCCAGTCAGTGAGAATTCTCAAGACGATTCATGACGTTGGTGCTGACAGGAGGAAGACTGATCAATTTCGGGCCCTGGGAACAGCTGTTGAGGTTGTATTGTTTAAAACCTATGAATGTGTCGATTATTGCTTGTAATTTAGAAGTAACGTCATATGTTATTGCTTGTAATTGCTAGTAGCATTGTGTGTTAAGCATTGCTTGTAGTTGGTAGTAGCATTTATGTTTAAGTAGGTCAATAAAACGATCTCTATTGAGTACACTGGCCCGAACTATTTTATTTAATAAATAACCAATGGACAAGTAAGATTTTAAACAACTTACGTTATTGGCGCCCAACGTGGGGCCAAAGATAAAGGGTTCATTGACATCCTAACCTCAATACACACAGAGAAGACGGCTTCAACCTCTCGGGCTTTAAACGTCTGGGGATTCAAGAGTGAATTGGTTCGAGGTTAACGGTAAAGTTAACGTGAGGAGCGGAGATGTTAGCAGCGAAAAGTTAATGTGAGGAGCGGAGAGGTTAATGGTGTGAAGTTAATTTGAGGAACGGAGAGGTTAACAGTGTAAAATTAATGTGAGTAGCGGAAAGGTTAATGGTGTAAAGTTAACATGGAGAGAAGAGGGTTAATGGTTTAAAGTTAATGCGAAGAGCGGAGTGGTTAACTGTGTAAAGTTAATGTGAGGAGCGGAGTGGTTAACAGTGTAAAGTTAACGCGAGGGGCAAAGAGGTTAAAGGTGTAAAGTTAGTGTGGAGAGAGGAGGGTTATCAGTATAAAGTTAATGCAAGGAGCGGAGAGGTTAATGGTATGAAGTTAACATGGAGAGAGGAGGGTTAACGGTTTAAAGTTAGTGCGAGGAGCGGAGAGGTTAACAGTGTAAAGTTAACATGGAGAGATGAGGGTTAACGGTGTAAAGTTAATGCGAGGAGCGGAGAGGTTAATGGTGTAAAGTTAATGCGAGGAGCGGAGAGGTTAACGGTGTAAAGTTAAGGTGTGGAGCGGAGAGGTTAACGATGTAATGTTAATGTGGAGAGAGGAGAGTTAATGGTTTAAAGTTAAGGCGAGGAGCGGAGAGGTTAATGGTGTAATGTTAACTTGAGAAGCGGAGAGATTAATGGTATAAAGTTAAGATGTGGAACGGAGAGGTTAACGATGTAATGTTGACGTGGAGAGAGGAGGATAACGGTGTAAAGTTAACGGGATTCAAAAGAGTCAAAGTCGAGACTGAAACAAGTCAATGAGAAATAAAACAGAAAGATGGAGGAACTGGAGGGGAGAACGCGGACTGTGAGCTTCATGTTTTGAATATGTACAGAATGGGGATAAGTATGCAGTAAAGAAAGAGAAAGGGAGAGAGTTACAAGCTACAGAATGTGTTCTTTTGTTTTCAGCATACTGTCTCTTTAAAAGCCTGTGTGAGTGCTTTCTTTTCACTTTTGCTGGCTACACCCCTTTCAAAGCTTGTTATGTGTTTTTCCCTTTTGTGTAATGTAATTTACTGGATTTTTTGCAAGCACGTGATCTGTATTGTGTTTAGTTAATAAAGCATGAAATGATGTATTTGGAGTTGTGTAAAAGTGACCTGGAAAAAAAAGTACTATGAATGATTAAAGGATCTCTATCTCCTATCTACATAGAATTATATAGAATGGACAGCGCAGAGACAGGCCATTCGGCCCAACAGGTCCATGCCGGTGTTTATGTTCCACACGAGCCTCCTCCCTCCTTCACCTAATCCAGCAGCATATCCTTCTATTCCTTTCTCCCTCATGTGTTTATCTAGCTTCCCCTGAAATGCATCTATGCTTGTCACCTCAACTATTCCTTGTGGTAGCGAGTTCCACATTCTAACCACTCTTTGAGTAAAGAAGTTTCTCCTGAATTCCCTATTGGGTTTATTAGTGGCTATCTTATATTTATGGCCCCTAGTTTTGGTCTCCCCTGCAAGTGGAAACATCTTCTCTGTGTCTACCCTATCAAACCCTTTCATAATCTTCAAGACCTCTATCAGGTCACTCTATGCCAGCAATCTGGAAATGTCTTGTAGTTGGACTAACTATCTAAGAGTTAATAAATTTTTAACACCTCTTAAATAAATTAGAAGATAGTTTTTTTAAAAAATTACGTGGAAGCTACGTTGACGCACGCTGCGTGAGTCTGATGATAGCTGGTTCTGTAATTGTTTTTTTTTCAGCAAAGAAGTTAACCCCTTCCAAGGACACCGACATCTATTTTCAATCCATCATGCAACAACCTTTGCATTGCTGAAGGTAAACATATTGGACATTACTTATGGTCCGCTTTCCTGTCAATTCCTCTGAGAGTGAGATGACTTTATCCATTCACGGAAATGTGCGTGGAGCCCACTCTGGGCCTAGGATAAAGGGTGACAGAAGGAAATTAATGAATTAACTCCTAGGGCTCTCAAGAAGAGCCAGAATGAATTTTCTGTTTATATTTTCTTTTAAAACAGGGGACCATGGTTTTTGAGTCCACAGAAATGTTGGTGCAGGAAGTGATCAGGTGGTGTTAAGAATTTAAGACCTTATCTGCAGACATTGGCATATATCAAGGGCTCGATTTTCCTGGGAACTTGCAGGTGCATTGGGGGGGGACTCCGAAAATTGGGGAAATCCCATTCGGGTTCGGCAGCCGGTTCCAACCCGCCGATTTCCGAGTTCCCCACGGATGCACCTGTGCGCGCGCAGCTGTCCCGAATCTGGAAGTCCCGCTGGCTTTAATTGCCGGCAGGATGCTAGTTAAAGAGTCAAATGTACCTCATTGAGGTACTTAAGATACTTTACTTGTGACATAGTAGGTAGTTAGAACGATTTTTAACTTAACTGGGCAGCTTTCCCACGGCTTCTTATTTACGCTATGGCAAAAAGAAACAAAATAAATTAAAGAACAAACCATTGCACAAAGTTAAAACACAAAATCAACCTACCTTTCCACCCTGCTCTGAAGTCCGATGTCTCCCTCTCCGATCTCCCCCTCTTCATCGCCCCCCAATCTACCCCTCTCCCCTCCGATCCCCCCCCCCACGATCTCCTCCCCCCCCCCCAATCTTCCTCTCCCCCCCCCCGATCTTCCTCTCCCCCCCCCCCGATCTTCCTCTCCCCCCCCCCCCGATCTTCCTCTCCCCCCCCCCGATCTTCCTCTCCCCCCCCCCGATCTTCCCCTCCCCCCCCCGATCTTCCTCTCCCCCCCCCCGATCTTCCTCTCCCCCACCCCCCCGATCTTCCTCTCCCCCCCCCCGATCTTCCTCTCCCCCCCCCCCGATCTTCCTCTCCCGCCCGCCCCGATCTTCCTCTCCCCCCCCCCGATCTTCCTCTCCCCCCCCCCCACCGATCTTCCTCTCCCCCCCCCCGATCTTCCTCTCCCCCCCCCCACCACGATCTTCCTCTCCCCCCCCCACCACGATCTTCCTCTTCCCCCCCCCCACCACGATCTTCCTCTTCTCCCCCCCCCCGATCTTCCTCTCCCCCTCTCCCCCACCCACGATCTTCCTCTCCCCCACCCACGATCTTCCTCTCCCCCACCCACGGTCTTCCTCTCCCCCACCCACGGTCTTCCTCTCCCCCACCCACGATCTTCCTCTCCCCCACCCACGATCTTCCTCTCCCCCACCCACGATTTTCCTCTCCCCCACCCACGATCTTCCTCTCCCCCACCCACGATCTTCCTCTCCCCCACCCACGATCTTCCTCTCCCCCACCCACGATCTTCCTCTCCCCCACCCACGATCTTCCTCTCCCCCACCCACGATCTTCCTCTCCCCCACCCACGATCTTCCTCTCCCCCACCCACGATCTTCCTCTCCCCCACCCACGATCTTCCTCTCCCCCACCCCGCGATCTTCCTCTCCCCCCCCCGCGATCTTCCTCTCCCCCCCCCGCGATCTTCCTCTCCCCCCCCCGCGATCTTCCTCTCCACCCCCCCCCCGCGATCTTCCTCTCCACCCCCCCCCGCGATCTTCCTCTCCACCCCCCCCCGCGATCTTCCTCTCCACCCCCCCCCCGCGATCTTCCTCTCCACCCCCCCCGCGATCTTCCTCTCCACCCCCCCCCGCGATCTTCCTCTCCACCCCCCCCCGCGATCTTCCTCTCCACCCCCCCCCTTCGACCTTCCTCTCCACCCCCCCCCGCGATCTTCCTCTCCACCCCCCCCCCGCGATCTTCCTCTCCACCCCCCCCCGCGATCTTCCTCTCCACCCCCCCCCGCGATCTTCCTCTCCACCCCCCCCGCGATCTTCCTCTCCACCCCCCCCGCGATCTTCCTCTCCACCCCCCCCCGCGATCTTCCTCTCCACCCCCCCCCGCGATCTTCCTCTCCACCCCCCCCCCTGCGATCTTCCTCTCCACCCCCCCCCGCGATCTTCCTCTCCACCCCCCCCCGCGATCTTCCTCTCCACCCCCCCCGCGATCTTCCTCTCCACCCCCCCCCGCGATCTTCCTCTCCACCCCCCCCGCGATCTTCCTCTCCACCCGCCCCCCGCGATCTTCCTCTCCACCCCCCCCCGCGATCTTCCTCTCCACCCCCCCCGCGATCTTCCTCTCCACCCCCCCCCGCGATCTTCCTCTCCACCCCCCCCCCGCGATCTTCCTCTCCACCCTCCCCCGCGATCTTCCTCTCCACCCCCCCCCGCGATCTTCCTCTCCACCCCCCCCCCGCGATCTTCCTCACCACCCCCCCCCGCGATCTTCCTCTCCACCCCCCCCCCGCGATCTTCCTCTCCACCCCCCCCGCGATCTTCCTCTCCACCCCCCCCCGCGATCTTCCTCTCCATCCCCCCCTGCGATCTTCCTCTCCACCCCCCCCCCTGCGATCTTCCTCTCCACCCCCCCCCGCGATCTTCCTCTCCACCCCCCCCCGCGATCTTCCTCTCCACCCCCCCCCCGCGATCTTCCTCTCCACCCCCCCCGCGATCTTCCTCTCCACCCCCCCCCCGCGATCTTCCTCTCCACCCCCCCCCCGCGATCTTCCTCTCCACCCCCCCCGCGATCTTCCTCTCCACCCCCCCCCCGCGACGTTCCTCTCCACCCCCCCCCGCGATCTTCCTCTCCACCCCCCCCGCGATCTTCCTCTCCACCCCCCCCCCGCGATCTTCCTCTCCACCCCCCCCCGCGATCTTCCTCTCCACCCCCCCCGCGATCTTCCTCTCCACCCCCCCCGCGATCTTCCTCTCCACCCCCCCCCGCGATCTTCCTCTCCACCCCCCCCCGCGATCTTCCTCTCCACCCCCCCCCGCGATCTTCCTCTCCACCCCCCCCCCGCGATCTTCCTCTCCACCCCCCCCGCGATCTTCCTCTCCACCCCCCCCCGCGATCTTCCTCTCCACCCCCCCCGCGATCTTCCTCTCCACCCCCCCCCGCGATCTTCCTCTCCACCCCCCCCCCCCGCGATCTTCCTCTCCACCCCCCCCCGCGATCTTCCTCTCCACCCCCCCCCGCGATCTTCCTCTCCACCCCCCCCGCGATCTTCCTCTCCACCCCCCCCCGCGATCTTCCTCTCCACCCCCCCCCCCCCGCGATCTTCCTCTCCACCCCCCCCGCGATCTTCCTCTCCACCCCCCCCCGCGATCTTCCTCTCCACCCCCCCCCCCCGCGATCTTCCTCTCCACCCCCCCCCGCGATCTTCCCCTCCACCC
This sequence comes from Heptranchias perlo, assembly GCF_035084215.1. NCBI lineage: Eukaryota > Metazoa > Chordata > Chondrichthyes > Hexanchiformes > Hexanchidae > Heptranchias > Heptranchias perlo. The sequence continues at coordinate 23,501,982 of NC_090338.1, forward strand.
CCCCCCCGCGTTGCAGCTCCTGATGGCAGCCAGCCTGTCATTCAGGCTGGCCGCTAGGCGCGAAACCCAGAAAACACATTAACCACCATCAATTACGATGCGATTGCGTTGGAAACGGTAAGTTTTGTTTATTCGGGTTTGCCACACGCACACCTTCACCCCCCCCCACTGCCAACCCGCCACCATTTCAAAATTGAGCCCCAAATGTCATAGCGTGGTGACGATTTGGACTAAGACTTTACTTCTCGTCGGCTCAGCTTTAACCCATTCAGGGTCATTTTTAATGTTCCGAGACAGAGTGCTCGGCGGCGGGGTGGGGGGGGGGGTGGAGGGGGTGAAGATGTGGGAGTTACCTCCAAAAGTAATTACAAGCACTTCTGTCTCCATTGTAAAACCACCAAGCCTGGGCGTAATTTGTTTCTGAAATTAAAATTGAAAAGATAAATTGATGTGAGTTGCTGTTCAAGCACTCGAGAAGGGAAAGTTTACCTGCAGTTTAACCGGATGATCAAATTTTACTTGGAACAAAAAGAATCCAGTCTAAGTGGTTCCTGCCCACTGCTGTGTATCAATGAAGAAAGTGGGGAAATAAAATTGAACATTGACAAATCCTGTCAGTCCAATAATACCAATCTGTAGAATTAGGATAGTTTTTAAATGGCTATGCTCATGCCAAGCAGACCAAACAGGTACATGAGATAGTGCAGGCAGACGGCAGGTGCAGAACTCGGGTATTGACCGAGGAGTCTCTTACACTCATGAGGGCCCCCGAGAAGTCCAACAGCCACCAGGCTAGTAAGCTGTTTCGGCCACAGTTCTGACCCTGTCATCAGGGAATCTTTTCTCCTCCCCAAGTATTACAAAGGATCCTCTTTTAGAAGAAGCAGAAATGAAATCTCCCTTAACACACAGTCACTTTCCCGTGCAAACAGGACCGAGGACAGAGAGCCACCCTGCCCAACCCTAAACCCAGGATCCGTAAACGGTCTGGAGACTTTTGAAACTCGTGTATGGTTGTCTAATGATGCTGTCCATAATATCAAATTTTTCCTGTAATTCTTGAACTTTCAATGATACATTTACACAATGGTCTGTGTAACGAGACATATGAGCGTTTTTACCAACAGACGCTGTCCGTAATTACCAAACAGGTTTTAGAAAGGAACTCTGGAAATGGTAACTGAAGAAAACATGTACAGGAAAGTAGTAACCATAAAAAGGGGGATGTGGGAGAATGGCTAGGTATAGGAGCTGCAATTATTACTGCAGCCTGGCACCGAATAGATGTAGATAACTTGTACAAGCACAATGAAGGAATGAGGAGTCAATTGAAGGATATTCTTAAGAGAGAGGGTAAAAACCAGGGAGACCTCGTTTATGAGGAACAACAGGTCCTGCTAACAGTAAAGGAGCTAGTGGAAGCCGATGGACAGATGGAATCAACAAGGTTATCAATGACTACCCCAAGGTGAAGGAAAAGACCTCCAAGTTGATGTGATGTGTTTGAAGCAAATGTTCCAGCATGAGGTTTCACTCTCGATAAGGACTCTTGTGCTGATAGTGCGGAAAAATGGAGCTCTGAAAGAGTAAAGCACACCTACAAAGGACAAGGAGAATACTGCATGTCTACTTCCAACCAATATATGACAGCTGGTGGACACCTATTTCTGTTTCTCGCCCAGTGAGATAACCTGGAAAGGTAATGCCGTACACATACCTGTCCCGACTCACAATGTTACCAACATTACTGTAGAGATATGTCTACAAAAAGAGGCACTACGAGCCGTTCAGCAGTACAGTCACCCCATTCCTCCCCTATCCCTGAATCTCAAGCATATTTTGGAATGTAATGCTACATCTGAGAGACATCTGGTACACATGAGACAGGACAACGAAAACACCATAAAGTGGGGAACGCAGAGTGGTGGGAGGCAGTACATAATAAAGGACAGCATCCCTGGGCAAGAATGTTCCTTATGTCTCCAGTAATTTTGCAAGCTTTTATGACTGTAATAACAATTGTATTGAAGTGTTGTAATAAAAGTGCCTATAGTTGACCATGTTAGAAACAACTATGGATGTTAGCCAGATTGAAATAAAACGATTATATGAAAAGGAATGTGGGATGTGGGAATTCAGGGCTCCTTCCTGTATCCCTGATTCCTTCACCTGCGGGAAGTGTGTCCAGCTGCAGCTATTGTTTGACCGCTTGACGGCTCTGGAGCTGCGGATGGACTCACTTTGGAGCATCCGCGATGCTGAGAAAGTCGTGGATAGCACGTTCAGTGAGTTGGTCACACCGCAGATAAAAATTACTGAGGGAGATAGTGAATGGGTGACCAACAGACAGAGGAAGAGTAGGAAGGCAGTGCAGGGGTCCCCTGCGGTCATCTCCCTCCAAAACAGGTATACCGTTTTGGATACTGTTGGCGGAGATGGCTCACCAGGGGAAGGTGGCAGTGGCCAGGTTCATGGCACCGTGGCTGGCTCTGCTGCACAGGAGGGCAGGAAAAAGAGTGGCAGAGCTATAGTGATAGGGGACTCGATTGTAAGGGGAATAGACAGGCGTTTCTGCGGACGCAACCGAGACTCCAGGATGGTATGTTGCCTCCCTGGTGCAAGGGTCAAGGATGTCTCGGAGCGGCTGCAGGACATTCTGGAGGGGGAGGGTGAACAGCCAGTTGTCGTGGTGCATATAGGCACCAACAATATAGGTAAAAAACAGGATGAGGTCCTACAAGCTGAATTTAGGGAGTTAGGAGTTAAACTAAAGAGTAGGACCTCAAAGGTAGTAATCTCAGGATTGCTACCAGTGCCACGGGTTAGTCAGAGTAGGAATGACAGGATAGCTAAGATGAATACGTGGCTTGAGAGATGGTGCAAGCTGGAGGGATTCAAATTCCTGGGCCATTGGAACCGGTTCTGGGGGAGGTGGGACCAGTACAAATTGGACGGTCTGCATCTGGGCAGGACTGGAACCAATGTCCTAGGGGGAGTGTTTGCCAGTGCTGTTGGGGAGGGTTTAAACTAATGTGGCAGGGGGATGGGAACCGATGCAGGAAGTCAGTGGGAAATAAAGTGGTGACAGAAACAAAAGGCAGTAAGGGAGAGTGTACAGAACATGACCGGACAGATGGTCTGAGAAAGCAGGGCAAAGACCAAGGGAAGTCTAGATTAAACTGCATTTATTTCAATGCAAGAAGTCTGATGGGCAAGGCAGATGAACTCAGGGCATGGATGGGTACATGGGACTGGGATGTTATAGCTATTACTGAAACATGGCTAAGGGAGGGGCAGGACTGGCAGCTCAATGTTCCAGGGTACAGATGCTATAGGAAAGATAGAGCAGGAGGTAAGAGAGGAGGGGGAGTTGCGTTCTTGATTAGGGAGAACATCACGGCAGTAGTGAGAGGGGATATATCCGAGGGTTCGCCCACTGAGTCCATATGGGTAGAACTGAAAAATAAGAAGGGAGAGATCACTTTGATAGGATTGTACTACAGACCCCCAAATAGTCAACGGGAAATTGAGGAGCAAATATGTAAGGAGATTACAGACAGCTGCAAGAAAAATAGGGTGGTAATAGTAGGGGACTTTAACTTTCCCAACATTGACTGGGACAGCCATAGCATTAGGGGCTTGGATGGAGAGAAATTTGTTGAGTGTATTCAGGAGGAATTTCTCATTCAGTATGTGGATGGCCCGACTAGAGAGGGGGCAAAACTTGACCTCCTCTTGGGAAATAAGGAAGGGCAGGTGACAGAAGTGTTAGTGAGGGATCACTTTGGGACCAGTGATCATAATTCCATTAGTTTTAAGATAGCTATGGAGAAGGATAGGTCTGGCCCAAAAGTTAAAATTCTAAATTGGGGAAAGGCCAATTTTGATGGTATTAGACAGGAACTTTCAGAAGTTGATTGGGAGAGTCTGTTGGCAGGCAAAGGGATGTCTGGTAAGTGGGAGGCTTTCAAAAGTGTGTTAACCAGGGTTCAGGGTAAGCACATTCCTTATAAAGTGAAGGGCAAGGCTGGTAGAAGTAGGGAACCTTGGATGACTCGGGAGATTGAGGCACTAGTCAAAAATAAGAAGGAGGCATATGACATGCATAGGCAGCTGGGATTAAGTGGATCCCTTGAAGAGTATAGAGATTGCCGGAGTAGAGTTAAGAGAGAAATCAGGAGGGCAAAAAGGGGATATGAGATTGCTTTGGCAGATCAGGCAAAGGTGAATCCAAAGAGCTTCTACAAATACATAAAGGGCAAAAGGGTAACTAGGGAGAGAGTAGGGCCTCTTAAGGATCAACAAGGTCATCTAAGTGCGGAACCACAAGAGATGGGTGAGATCCTGAATGAATATTTCACATCGGTATTTACGGTTGAGAAAGGCATGGATGTTAGGGAACTTGGGGAAATAAATAGTGATGTCTTGAGGAGTGTACATATTACAGAGAGGGAGGTGCTGGAAGTCTTAACGCGCATCAAGGTAGATAAATCTCCGGGACCTGATGAAATGTATCCCAGGACGTTATGGGAGGTTAGGGAGGAAATTGCGGGTCCCCTAGCAGAGATATTTGAATCATCCACCGCTACAGGTGAGGTGCCTGAAGATTGGAGGGTAGCAAATGTTGTGCCTTTGTTTAAGAAGGGCGGCAGGGAAAAGCCTGGGAACTACAGACCAGTGAGCCTGACATCTGTAGTGGGTAAGTTGTTAGAGGGTATTGTGAGGGATAGGATCTACAGGCATTTGGAGAGGCAGGGACTAATTAGGAACAGTCAGCATGGTTTTGTGAGAGGAAAATCATGTCTCACGAATTTGATTGAGTTTTTTGAAGGGGTAACCAAGAAGATAGATGAGGGCTGTGCAGTAGACGTGGTCTACATGGACTTCAGCAAAGCATTTGACAAGGTACCGCATGGTAGGTTGTTACATAAGGTTAAATCTCATGGGATCCAAGGTGAGGTAGCCAATTGGATACAAAATTGGCTTGACGACAGAAGACAGAGGGTGGTTGTCGAGGGTTGTTTTTCAAACTGGATGCCTGTGTCCAGCGGTGTGCCTCAGGGATCGGTGCTGGGTCCGCTGTTATTTGTTATTTATATTAATGATTTGGATGAGAATTTAGGAGGCATGGTTAGTAAGTTTGCAGATGACACCAAGATTGGTGGCATTGTGGACAGTGAAGAAGGTTATCTAGGATTGCAACGGGATCTTGATAAATTGGGCCAGTGGGCCGATGAATGGCAGATGGAGTTTAATTTAGATAAATGTGAGGTGATGCATTTTGGTAGATCGAATCGGGCCAGGACCTACTCCGTTAATGGTAGGGCGTTGGGGAGAGTTATAGAACAAAGAGATCTAGGAGTACAGATTCATAGCTCCTTGAAAGTGGAGTCACAGGTGGATAGGGTGGTGAAGAAGGCATTCAGCATGCTTGGTTTCATTGGTCAGAACATTGAATGCAGGAGTTGGGATGTCTTGTTGAAGTTGTACAGGGCATTGGTGAGGCCACACTTGGAGTACTGTGTACAGTTCTGGTCACCCTATTATAGAAAGGATATTATTAAACTAGAAAGAGTGCAGAAAAGATTTACTAGGATGCTACCGGGACTTGATGGTTTGACTTACAGGGAGAGGTTAGACAGACTGGGACTTTATTCCCTGGAGAGTAGGAGGTTAAGGGGTGATCTTATAGAAGTCTATAAAATAATGAGGGGCATAGATAAGGTCGATAGTCAAAATCTTTTCCCAAAGGTAGGGGAGTCTATAACGAGGGGGCACAGATTTAAGGTGAGAGGGGAGAGATACAAAAGGATCCAGAGGGGCAATTTTTTCACTCAAAGGGTGGTGAGTGTCTGGAACGAGCTGCCAGAGGCAGTAGTAGAGGCGGGTACAATTTTGTCTTTTAAAAAGCATTTGGACAGTTACATGGGGAAGATGGGTATCGAGGGATATGGGCCAAGTGCAGGCAATTGGGACTAGCTTAGTGGTATAAACTGGGCGACATGGACATGTTGGGCCGAAGGGCCTGTTTCCATGTTGTAACTTCTATGATTCTATGATTCTATGATTCTATGAAGAAGGTTGGAATAGGTGGGTTAGTGCTAGAGCACAGCACCTACCTAAGGGGGGAAGGTGAGAAAGGAATCCAGTATCTTTATCCAGCGTGCTTTGGGAAAATAGGCTAACAAGGGCAGCTTGGGATCATGGGGTTGTTTAAGACTGGAACACTGCTAAGCACAACAGTTTGAAAGCTGCTACGGAACAGCTGGCTGTCTAGCGCGTTATCAGCTTCAAGGTCTGAAACACCTTGTGATGAAATGGCCTTGTCGTTGTACGCATTCATTGTCTGGTGGGTGAGATCATGGAATTCCAAGATAATATGAATAATAATAGTGTCACGCAGTGATGAAGTGGGGTGGGGTAGTGTGCCAGACGTTCACAAAAACCCAATATAAGGACCGAGCCAGAGACCCCAGTCAGTGAGAATTCTCAAGATGATTTGTGACGTCGGTGCTGACAGGAGGAAGAATGATCAATTTTGGGTCCTGGGCACAGCTGTTGAGGTTGTATTGTTTAAAACCTATGAATGTTTCGATTGTTGCTTGTAATTTAAAAGATTGAGTAGAATGGGCCGATACTCACTGGAGTTTAGAAGAATGAGAGGTGATCTCATTGAAACATTTAAAATTCTGAGGGAGCTTGACAGGGTAGATGCTGAGAGGTTGTTTCCCCTGACTGGAGAGTCTAGAATTAGGGGGCATAGTCTCAGAATAAGGGATCGGCTGTTTAAGACTGAGATGAGTAAAAGTTTCTTCACTCAGAGGGTTGTGAATCTTTGGAATTCTCTACCCCGGAGGGTTGTGGATGCTGGGTTGTTGAGTATATTCAAGGCTGAGGTAGATGGATTTTTGGGGAATGAAGGGATATGAGGATCGGGCGGGAAAGTGGAGTTGAGGTCAAAGATCAGCCGTGATATTATTGAATAACGGAGCAAGCTCGAGGGGTCCTGTGGCCTACTCCTGCTCCTATTCCTCATGTAAGTAGCATCATATGTTATTGTTTGTAATTGTTGGTAATATAGTGTGCGAAGCATTGCTTGTAGTTGATATTAGCTTTTATGTTTAAGTAGGTCAATAAAACTATCTCTATCGAGTACAGTGGCCCAAACTATTTTATTCAATCAACACTGAGTGGATAAGTAAGATTTAAACAACTCTTAACATGTTTACTCCATGCATGCAGGAGAACTATCACAGTGAATCATGAGCAATGTGTTCTTAATGGTGAACACTGAGGACTTTTCAGATGATATACAAAACCAATAGAAGGCTATCTATATACATTGAAACTATCCAACACACTGAAACAGACATGAGGGAAATGAGATGACTGAACACTTTTCAATGCATACAGGTTGAAGATAATATCGACAACTACTTAATTTCAGATACGAGATCTAATGAGCTTTCGAAACTGCCTCAAACAAAGTCACAATTTCCAAGTTAGGGCCATTTGATGGTAAATCTGAGATTAGGTGGCACTTCCATAGAGAACACTATCGAGCACACACACACCATCCGTACACGAGTCACTACTCTTGATACCAGCCCAGGAGACTCAAGGAAAACATATTTGTGCTGGGAATTTCCTGTTCAGCAGAAGTTTACTGGAAATCCTGTCTACAAATGTAAAGCGGGATTCATCGAAGTTAGGATGGAGAAGCAGTAGAAACCCTGACGGAATCAATTGATTCACATCTAAAAAGGTAGAGTAAAATTATATAAGTTTAGGGAAAATTTATAGCAGACAAACATGCCATATGCATCACTGAAGAAATGATGTACATAGGCAAATTATTATACTTCAAAGTAATAGGAGCAGAATCAATGGCATCCTGTGCCTTTTTAAAATCTAGGTAATAATTAATTCATGGTTGAACAATTTTGAGGTAGTTTTAATTTTATTTACTTTTTGGGGGGAGGGGAGAGTTGTGCTCAAAAGAATGAAGGTTGCCAAAGCTAGGGATTGGAGCAATTTCCTACTTTCTACATGTAGTATTAATGTTATGAAATCTCAGGTCAAGGATAGCCTAGCCGTTACATAAAATTCTACCTATGTTACTTCATGCATGTGCCTCAACCCAACCTCTACTATACCAGTGTTACATGCCTGGTTCACACAAAAGGTTTGTCTTGCCTAACTGATATTGCCAATTTCATGATAATTAGTGTTGAACTATGAGCATAGACTCATACCCCAAGGAACTTGGCTTAGACTACACCGAGCTCATTTCACTTAGGACCTATGCACAGGACGAAATTCATAAACCTTGAGATTAAAAAAAAAACTTTTTTAGTGAACATGTGAAGCAGATTTGCAGAAAAGATACTGTAGTTAGTTTGGGGTCCATTGACACCATTAAATGGAAGTTGCACTGATATCTGTTATGGAGAGGGACTGAGGGTAATGCAGATCATAACAGTACTTGTTTTCTTTTTCAAGTCTTGCTCAGAATTTCTTGTATGTCCTTACAGCTGACAGAGAACTGAATATTTTTTGCCAGTAGTCTGAACTCGATTCCAAACTTGTCCGAGAGGTGAATTGGCCTGAGTGGCTTTGATGAATAGTCAAAAATGGTAAGTTGGCTGGGTTGAATTTTTTTTTCTTCTGTTTCTTGTCGTCTTATATTTTCATATTCTGCGTTCAAACCCATTGTGCCATTACATACAGGAAATGTCCTGATTTTTTTTTTCATTTTAACCATAAATTTTGGGTTTTAATATTTTTCATTTGAAGTATTCCATTCATAGGCTGCCTCATGGATTAACATGTTAGTGCACTGAAATACTGCAATGTGTTTCTTCCCACCCTCACCATAGTTCCTCACAGCTTGATCTTCACATTTGCTTTTATAATGCCAACATGATTCACTTTCAAATTTATGGCTCTATTTTAGCACCCGCTATCGGTTGCGTTCCCCGCGGGGGGGCTCCGAAAATCGGAGAATCCCGGCGCGGTACTGGAGCCCGCCCCGAACCCGCGCACTTCCGGGTTCCCCGCTGACGCGCCGGCGTGCGCGCGCAGCCCCCGCTGGTGGGAATCCCGCAGGCAATTAAAGCCAGCGGGATGCCACTTGACAGTATTTATCTAGGTATTTCAGGTCATTAACTGACCTCATTAAGGGATTATGTGGGATTTTAGACCAGAATGGGACTGTTTCCCACACTGGGGGAAACACTCCCAGGTCAAATGGACGTGTTGCAGCTGTCAGCCTGTGGCAGCTGCAAAGGTCCATTTGACAGTTGAGGGGGGGAGACCCTCACCCATTGCAGGAGGCCACTCTGTCACTTGGGACAAAGTTTGGCCTCCACCACCCTCCTCCTGACAGACAAAGTCACCAACCTGCACACGTACCCCGGGGTCCGGAGACATGTACCTACCTTGCGGACCCCCTCAGATGTACACCTTGCGGATGGGGGCCGCCGTAGCTGCAGTCATGACCTCCTCGGAGGGCGAACAGCATCACCAGCCTCGCCATCTACGCCGTCCACCTCTGACACGTGGAGCTCCACAACAGAGTGCTGTGACACATCCACCTGCACAGCAGGAGGGAGGGCTACCGCAGAGAGAGATGCGTCACAGAGGGCACTACCCTCGCCACAGGGTCCACAGACCGAGGCTCAGCCTCCTGGACCTCCCTGAGCAGCAGTGCACACGGAGGCTCAGAGTCACTCGACATGTAGTCGTGGACATCTGCAGCCTCCTTCATGCCGAGCTGCTCCTGGCTGGCCCGAGCACCATCTTCTTACCTGTCGCTGTCAAAGTCACCACTGCCCTCAACAACTTCTCCTCCGCATCCTTCCAGGGTGCAACCGGGGACATCGCCGATGTCTCCCAGTTGTCTGCGCAGAAGAGCCCTACAAATACACCTACACCCACTCTGCAGTGACACAATGGGTGGCATCAGTTGTGGCTCCTCATAGTGATCTTCAGGAAAGGGCATTATTGCACAAACCAGACAAAATTCGCGAAGACATGGCAGTAGCGGTGCCAATATATATGTAATGTGAGTTGTTCAGAAATTCAAAATAAGTAACACCCATGACAAACCCTCAAACACCCTTGTGCATCCCCTTCATGCTCATGACACGTTTGCCTTGCGCTGCCTACTGCACATATGTGATGCATGCCCTGTGGCTGCAGCACAGGTGGTGGCAGGTTGAGTGAGGCTGGCCGTGAGAGAGATGCACGAGAGGGTGAGTATGAGATGGAGCCATGAGATTGTATGAGGATTGGGTTGAGTGGTAGTGGCGGGATGAGTACTGGCGAGGTGAGTAGGTGCAGGTAAGATGAGCATGAGGTTTGAGTGGGTATGAGGGGTGATGTGACAAAGTAGTGTTGGCAGTGCCGATGGAGATGTGGGGTGGGGGCAGTGTTGTGGCAGACGGTGTGTAGGGGAAAGACTACATGTACTCACTTTGGCTGACCTACTGCGGTCATTGGAGCGCCCCCTGCACTGTATGCAGGTGGGCGATATGTTGGTGGCGCTGGTGACCTCCTCTGCCACCTCGAGCCAGGCCTTCCTGGTGGCAGAGGCGGGCCGCTTCCTCCCGCCCGCCGGGAGGAAGATCTCTGTCCTCCCCCTCCTCCTCACCCCATGTATTGATACCTGGAGTAAGGCATCATTGAACTGGGAGCAGCCTTCCCCCTGGGCTGCTCCATGCTGTAAGTTTTGCTATTTGTTGCAGCATCTGTCAGTGGAGGACTGCCCCTTTAAATAGAGCGCCTCCAGCTGATAGATCTTACTGCGCATGTGCAGCCCGCCCGATGCACAGATCAGCAGTGGGGAACCCGGAGGACAAGGTAAGTGAATCCAATTAGTGGATTGGATCCTACAATCGCGCGGGAAACTGACTAATTTCACCGGGCATTAATTTTTTATATTCTCCTCTTGCCCTTTTGCATTTTCCCTGTACTGTGGCACTACCCTCAGTTTAGAAAAGAGCCACCTTGCAGAGAGAATGCTTCCGACTTGAAGTGATGCAAGACCCCTGATGGAAGGCATCCTTACAGCATTTGGTTTTGACACTGCATGGACTGACTCCAGCATGCTGTCAAATCTGGTTTTAAAACTAGTCAGAGAGTTTGTTGGACCTCTTTTACACTTTGTAAACTACTATGAGTTGATGTAAATGTTTAAATGGCACAAGTGGTCACTAAATTCATAACCTCACTCAGAAAAGATGGCTGCTCTAAGAAATCAGAAAATTATATGATGAGGTAACAGAGAGGGTAGATGAGGGCAATGCAGTTGATGTGGTGTATATGGACTTTCAAAAGGCGTTGATAAAGTACCGCATGATAGGCTTATCAAGATTGTGGTCCATGGAGAAAAGGGGGCAATAGCAACATGGATACAGAATTGGCTAAGGGACAGGAAGCAGAGAGTAGTGGTGAACGGTGTTTTTTTGGACTGGAGGAAGATGTACAGGGGTTGGTGCTGGGACCACTGCTTTTCTTGATATATATTAATGACTTAGACTTGGGTGTACAGGGCATAATTTCCAAATTTGCAGATGACACAAAACTTGGAAGGGTAGTAAACAGTGAGGAGGATAGTGATAGACTTCAGGAGGATATAGACAGGCTGTTGGCATGGGCGGACACGTGGCAGATGAAATTTAACGCAGAAAAATGTGAAGTGATACATTTTAGTAGGAAGAATGAGGAGAGGCAATATAAACTAGAGAGCACAACTCTAAAAGGGGTACAGGAACAGAGAGACCTGGGGGTATTTGTGCACAAATCATTGAAGGTGGCAGGGCAGGTTGAGAAAGCAGTTAAAAAAGCATACGGGATCCTTGGCTTTATCAATAGAGGCATAGAGTACAAAAGTATGGAAGTCATGATGAACCTTTATAAAACACTGGTTTGACCACAACTGGAGTATTGTGTCCAGTTCTGGGCACCGCACTTTAGGAAAGATGTGAAGGCCTTAGAGAGGGTGCAGAAGAGATTTACTAGAATGATTCCAGGGATGAGGGACTTAAGTTACGTGGATAGACTGGAGAAGCTGGGGTTGTTCTCCTTGGGACAGAGACAATTGCGAGGAGATTTGATAGAGGTATTCAAAGTCATGAAGGGTCTAGACAGAGTAGATAGAGAGGAACTGTTCCCATTGGCGGTAGGGTCAAGAACCAGAGGACATAGATTTAAGGAGATTGGCAAAAAAAAACAAAGGTGACATGAGGAAAAACTTTTTTACACAGCAAGTGGTTAGGATCTGGAATGCACTGCCCGAGGGGGTAGTGGAGGCAGATTCAATCATGACCTTCAAAAGGGAATTGGATAAATACTTGAAAGGAAAACATTTGCAGAACTACAGGGATAGGGCGGGGGAGTGGGACTAGCTGAATTGCTCTTGCGTAAAGCCAGCACGGACTCGATGGGCTGAATGGCCTCCTTCTGCGCTGTAACCTTTCTATGATTCTATAAAAATTTCAGTTCAGAAAGAGGTCATTCAGCCTATCATGCTAGTAACTGTGCTAGCTTCCCCACCAAAGATATATACACTAATTGCTTTTCCTTGTATCGTTTAAAATCTCTCAAGTGTTTATCTAATTTCCCCGCAAATGTCATGATTAACTGCATCAATAACGACTTGTGATAAAGCATTCCATATTGTTAATTACCCTTCATTCTTCTAACCTCTACTTGCTTCTAGTGCTAATTCTGAATTTATTCACTCACCAACCAGTAGAAATAACCTTTCACTACTTGTCCTCTCAAACCGTTTCATAATTTTGAACGCTTTTATTGGATCCACCCTTAACCTTCTCCACTCCTGTGAATAAAGCCTTTTCCTAAAGTCTATCATCATAACAATAACTTATCATCCCTGGTACCATCCTAATGGTTCTATGTTGCAACTTTTCCATGGTTCCAATATCCTTTTTATAATGAGGCATCATAACCAATGTCTTGTATAGATTCTGTATCACCTTGCTTTTGTTATCCAAAGCTCCTATATGTAAAATCGAGAATTCTATTTGCCCTTTTTATGACTTTTAAAGATCTAAGTATCTGCACCTTTAGATTTCTTTGTTCCTCCATTCATTGAGGCTTATTCTTTTTACGATATATTTCCATTCTATGTTCTTTTTCCCAAAATTTTAAATTCACATAGAAGTGCAAATGGAAGTGTCACATTGGTGTAGTAGGGGTGCACTTTTGAAGTTAAACCATATTGTTGGGGTGCAGTGGAAAAACTTGATTCTGCATCTGTCCTGCTTCATATTGACCCTTGGTGCCAAAAATGGAAAAATACCCTAGTATTGATATTCATCACCATAATCAGCAGAAATCACCTAAAATAATAAATTTATAAGCATGACAATAAACCAAACTCATTTCCATTCACTCCTATTACATAAAATTCTAATGGACCAAACATCTCATCTATGCACAACGTGTTACCTAATAATCTATTTTGTTTATGCTCAATTTAGTCAATCTGTTGCCGCAATTCCCATTGGAAAAGCAATCTACTTTAGAAATCTAAATCTATTTTATGTTGTTATTGAGTGTTTCATGTTTCTTTGTTGAGCAAATGATTAAATGGGCTGTGATGCAAAGGTTTGTTTACAAAACATTTGTTCTGATCTACAGTTTATGGAAATCCTGTTACAAGCACAAATTTTCTTGAAGTGGTATGTTTGTCACGATTTGGTGTATAGTATTATTATGGTTAGGTTGTCCTTGACCAAGCTATCACAATAATGAATCCTTGCAACTCAGTAAATTTTCCATGTCAGAGACACGATCAGGGCATAAGGATACAGCCAGCAGCAGAACAATAACTGCACTATCAACTGAACTAAGTGACTTAGATTGATTTACAGTGTCTGGGGACGCTACTTCTACTTTCTATTAAAATTCTCTGATTTTCTGTCTCTCCAGATGGATAAATTCACTATGTGTTCTGATACTAAGCCAAATAGACCAGCAATCTTCTAGATTTAATTCTTTTACTGTGTTAAGTTAGCTGATCTCTGCCAAGTGTTGGTCAGGATGTTACAATTGATCTGACTCTAGCCTGTCGTGGGTAAGTACCCAGCAGGGCTCCCACTTCTCATCGTTACTCAGTGATCCTCGCTGCAAAGTGCAAGTGTGGATATCAGTTGAGGAAATGATCAGGCCTGGATGTGATGCCCTTCTCTACCTTCCGTGTTCAAACAGCCCGCTGACACTCACTGTCCAGTGTCGCACGTGAAGAATGCCACTTGGTCAAGGTACTGGAATTTGCTAATGACTTTGCGCCTCTAAAGATTAACATTTAATTTGCAACATTCCCATCTATTCAGGAATTCCTGTATTGTACAAGAAGCTTGACCTGTATCCAAATACAGAGAAGGATTTCCCAAATATATAGGCATCAAGAGTGGAGGAGGATGAGGAAAATGTTCCAACCCACCCCATTTCTCCCACCCCCAGAATTTTTGGTATAGGTGATGTCCCTCTTTCCCTCTGCTCCAAATCCTAGAATTACTCCTGATGTCACCCACCACCCCACAACTTTTTATAGTCAATGGTAAAGAAAATCAGGCTCCTGATTGGTTATGGCCCGTTTCGCCCCTCTGAGTAACCATTTCACACTCAGACTTATTAACTTACAGAATAGACCAGGAGACTCCAAACTATGGTCTGTGGGCCACATGCCTGGCAAACCAGCCCAGGCAGTTCATTCTGATTTGAACTTATATTTCATTGGTTTGACCTGTTTGAATTTTGTGAGCCTGGAGGTTTGAAAATGGTTGCTTTTAATGCAGTTGTCTCATTGGGTGAATAAATCCTAAAACAGAACACCAAGATTAGCTAATTGAGATATATTAACTGGAGCATGATTTTTTTGTTTTTGGGAAGTGGGAAACATAGGCAAGACAGAATTCATTGTCTATCCCTAGTTGCCCTGGACAACTGTGTGGCTTGCTAGGCCGCTTTAGAGAGCATTAAGAGTCATCAAGTAGTGTAGAACTGGAGTCACGTATAGGTAAAACCAGATAAGGGTGGCATGTTCCCTCAAAGACATTAGTGAACCAATTGGAATAAAGAAAGAAAATGCTAGTAACACTCAGCAGGTCATGCAGCATCTGTGAAGAGAGAAACAGAGTTAACATTTCAGGTCGATGACCATTCATCAGAACTAGAAGATGTTAGAGATGAACAGCTTTTAAGCAAGTACAGAGCCAGGGAAAAGTGGGGGGTTCAGGTAGGAAAAGCACAAAGTGGAAGGTCTGTGATAGGGTGAAGGGCAGGAGTGATTAAATGACAAAAGAAACCTGGGAGAGGTTCACACAGTGGCCACCCTTTTTGGGCATTGGTATTCTGGTTTGTGAATTATACCTGAACATTGAAGTCTCTGAAACTAATGCTTAAACAATATAAATGTACCTCACTATCCCTGAATGCATGGACACTGAATGCCTACAGGAGAATTAGGGGCACTTATAGAATCACTTTCTCTTTGGATTGGTTTGATCCTGAGCCGAGGTTTATCGTGGAACACTGGGCAATATCTGAAAGTGGAAATTATTAGATTGTGAAATGTGAAGAATATCATAGGGAAGACAAAGTAGAGATTCGTTCAGTCAAGTTCAACTTGGAAACCGATTACTTTATATTTAAAGAACAAGTTCTTGGGGATTCACCGGTACTTAAGCCCTGATTTTAACGTAACCTGCCCGACAGAAACCGTTCTGTTAATTTTAAAATCGGGGCTATAGTGAAAAGATAATTAATTCATCACAGCATCCATTTTTAGAAAAAGGATCAGGTTAAAGAGGCCAAATACTCAGTTGATGATACATACTAAAAAAAAAATGGATCATTAATTTTATAGAGATGGTGAGGGGCAGAAGTAACTTATTTACACAAGGAGCACTGCTGTCAGACAGCTGAGATTGAGTTCAGCAATGAGCAAACCCTCATGCACATACATTAGAGCTTTTGGGCTGTTAGTCTGTATCCTGTTGAGGGCCATTGTGTATAATAATGAAGACATACATTGACTAAGAGACTAATTTGTTTTTATGCACTCTAAACGTATTTATAAATAGACAATTTTGTTCTCCAATGCCTCAATTAGTAAATTCACTGCCAACTCTGAAACTGAGCCACAAATATCAGGATGATCCCAGATTTGCTCCTCATTCTGTGCTAAGTTAGCTGATCTTGGCTAAGCAGTATCAGGAGCGTGAGAATTGGCCTCAGTGACTCACATTGCTGTCCTGTGCAAATGACCACTACCTGCCCAAGGCGGAAAAAATTGAAGCAAGCACTGGCCTGTGCTGCTAGAGGTGGCCATTTACATTTGCTGGCTGTGATGCTTTGCCCATGGAGACAGGGAGTGAAACCACCTCAAAAGGTAAGGTATTGTGCCTCTGGATAAATGTACACTACCTTGTTTACACAATGAAAGTGTTGCCAATGGTGATCTTACCATTGGAGACACCTCCATAGTACAAATAGCACAATAAACGTTGCATAAAACCCATGGTTCAAAAACACTGAAGTAATGACAAAGTTCAGAAAATGATTATCTTAATTTATAGAATGCTGTGTTTAATTAGATGCTGTGGTCTAAGCACTCACCTAACGCTTTTCCCTCAGGGCTTTTAAGTAGAATGAATTTTGGTGCCACATTCAATTAAGCCTTCCTATTGATAAGTGCAATCTGAATTTGTCCAAATGAAAAGCTTTAAAGAACCGTAACTTCATAATGATTATATCTCAGTGATTTAAAAAAAGAGAAGTGTGACATGTAACATTTAATTGTTTCTAAACTTTAGGGGTGATTTTAACCCTGCCCACCCGGCAAAAAACGGACGGGTAGTTAAAATCGTCTGGAAGACGTCCTTCTTCGTTACTGCATTCTTCCATTTTAACCTGTTCTTCGGAGCAGATGGGAAAGACACCCACTGCAAACTGGCAAGGTCCTTCTTTAAATATGCAAATCGGGCTCCGAGGATGTCATCGGTTTCCTGCCATCCGACATTCTGAACCTGCTGCAGGGCAGTTGTCGTTTCCCTGAGTCTCGGGCAAGCATGCAGATGAGAACCAGGAGTTAAAATTGCCCGGGCGTTAAAACACAGAGGTCAGGGCAACTTGCTGCTTGCCTCAGCACCCGCCTGCTTGATTCCCACCCGAGTTAAAATCGGGGTTTTTGTGTTCACTGGTACTATATCCAATGCATTTGCTTCATTAAACAGAAGCAACATGTGCAGGGGCACAAGTTTACTGTGACCGAATATCTCAAATTCTGTTTTATTATATGGTATTCCAAGATTTTTAACTGGTGTTTTGGGAATTGCATTCTGCAATTTAATCCATTTTAATTTGGGCCATTGGCTGCTGGTGACTGAATTCTTTGAATTAGTCAAATTACAGCATTTTCCGGTGTCTTGTGAATCACATTCTGCAATTCAATGAAAACTGCAAACCAGTGACCTTGAAGACTAGTAGGGGGGGAAATATAGGAGTGCCCATTCTTGGGCCAACAAATGGCGAGGTCTGAGGAGACCCGGATATTAAGCCTCGGATTTCGTTATACAGAAGACGGTGCTGCGGGAGGAGGCCGGACAGTTAAGTGATGCAAGTTGGGGCCACTGCACTACAGGTAAGTGATGGGGGGGTTGGCTCAGGGACAAACAGATATCGGGGGCTGGGGAGGGCAACATCGGGGGGCTCGGGGGATAGGCCCAGGGGTAAAATTGCAGGGTTCGGGGGGGAGATTACGGGGCTCGGGGGGGAGCATCATGTGTCAGGAAGACATCGGGGACCTCGGAGAGACATTGTGAGTCAAGGAGACATTGGGGGCCGGGGAGGAAGACATTGGGAGCCGGAGAGACATCGGGGGCCAGGGAGGGAGACATTGGGGGCCGGAGAAAGAGGCATCAGAGACTGGGGAGGGAGACATTGGGGGCCAGAGAGACATCAGGGGCCGGGGAGACATCGGGTGCTGGGGAGGGAGACATCAGGGGCCGGGGTAAGAGACATCAGGGGCCGGGGAAAGAGACATTGAGAGTTGGGGAGGGAGTCATTGGGGGCCGGCGAGGGAGGCATCAGGGGACTTGGGGAGGGAGCGATTGGGGCCTCGGGTATCGGGGAGGCATCAAGTGTTGGGGGTCGCGTTCAGTGGTCAGGTAGGAGGGAGACCGGGTCTCGGAGGGACTGGAGGTCAGGGCTGGGGGGGGTGGGTGGGACATCGGAGGTTGGGGACAGGGCCTGGAGATTGGAGGTTGAGGATCTCGGGATTGGGAGCAATGGCGATCGGGATGGTGATTGTAGTAAACACTTACCTTTTTTTTATGTAGGCGATGTTTAGGGTTGGTTTTCCCTGAGGCAACCAGCGATGTTCCAGCGGAGACCTGAAGGAGGTGTTATTTGAATATGCAAAGGGACTAACACCTACTTCAGGCATGGATAAAGGACGCCTCTTGTTTATCCTTACCTAATATGGTGGGTGGTGCACCTACGATCGGAAGTTTGTGCATGCTTCATGCCTGCTATTTTGGTGCCTTAAGAGGTTAAATTGGACCATGTAGCGCCCATTTTTCAGGCACAACGTGGCCCAATTTAACGCCTGTAATCGCCAGCTTGCACAACTTAGCTCCTGTGTCTGGAGAGCAAGGGAAAAGTCGAAAGAATACATGGAACCCAGGAGCGGGGCACAGAAAGTGCAAGAGATATATGCTGTTTCCCCTCCCCAAAAAATAATTTTTGCATCCCCAATATAGTGATTTGATTTTAATATTTATGTTTCATTAGGCATATAATTTTGCCACATAATATAGATGGATGCTAATGAAATATGTCGCTAACAAAATATCATAGATTGAGACTATAAACAGTTTGCTCAGGGTTTTCACAGAATCTTTGTACTAACATTAATTAATGGAGCAGATTTTCAATTGGTCCTGCATTTCAAATCTTTGAACTACTTTTGAGGGGGTGGGATACAATAAAAAAATAATTGATAATGAATGATGCCTTGGATGATCAAGGAGTCGATTCATTACCCATAACTGCATGGAAATTATTAATTATAGACTTGTTAGGGTGGATCCAGAATGTCTCACAGAATACAAAATTTAGTCCATCATTTCCCTTGGAATCTCAAAAAAGGCTCTATCAATTTTCAATACTAATCTTTGCATAGAGTCCTGATTAACTGGTTGCATGCAGTTAATTATTTTTTCCTCATCTTTTCCCCCCCACCACCACCAAATTCTGCTTATATCACACAACTTTTTCCTGTCAAGATGGTGGATTGGAGTGTGGTTCCAGGACTTGTCAATGCTGCCAAATGACCGTCCCATGTGTGGTCCTTGTGGGAAGCTGAGCAATTCTCCAGAGGTGGGGCTTCCACCCACCAATGTAAAACGTGGGGTCAGCTCATTTGCAGGGTGATTGATGTTGAAGCACTGCAACTTCCATATAAATTGGGAATACTGCACTGGGCAGTTTGTGCCAACTGCCTTAAAAGTGTGCAGGGATTGAGAAGAGCAGCGGCAGACTGGGGGACCAGCAGGTTCAAAGAGGTCCAATTTAAGGGGCCAATTTCCCGTGCCCGAACAGCATTGGAATCAGTTCCGACACCATATTGGTCCTTGGCTGCCAACTAAAACAGGCCAAAATAGTCCTTTTGAATATGCTAATAAGGGACCTAATGTCTGTTTTAGGACCCAAACCGAAAATTGGTATACTTGAGTACAGCAGGTAATTTTTTAAAAAAAATACTTACCTGAATGTGGAGCTGGGAGCAGCAGCCGTCCCGGCTCCACTTTAAAACTGCAGGCCGCAGTTACTCAGGTGACTGCTTGCCCACCCATCCGATTGCCCCCCGCACCCCCCTACCAGACTCACCTGAGGCCCTCTGCTGATGTCTCATCCAGCCAATTTCACTCCCCACTCCATGACCAGCAAAATGCTCCGGGGTTGTGACTGGCACCCACTATCCTTATGAGGCTGACGGACCAATTTGCCGACTTCATTAGGCACGTGCAGCATGTGCTGCACCGGGATCCAGCAAGATCCAATTTCTGGGCCGTAGAGACTGTACAGCGTAGATTTACCAAAATTATGCCTAGGATGAGAAGAGGTTTAAAATACTTGGACTATTTCCAGTAGTTTCCCAGTGGAGCAGACGACAAGATTTAATAGAGGTTTTTAAAATGATGGAGAGTTTCATCAGACTGCATATGGAAAGTCTATTTTCTCTGGTTGGGAGTCAGTGACGATGGGGTCATCAATTTAAAATTATTACTAAGAGAGTGAGGAAATAGATTCAGAAACATTTCTTTACATAGAAGGCTTTTGGAGCATGGAATGCTTTGCCACAGGAATTTCAATTTAATGGTGGAAGCAAAGACCATTGCATCTTATAAGAAAAAAAAGGGATAAAAATTTGAAGCGGGGTAGAAGGCTACGAGAAGAGCAATGGGATTAGCTTTGGATTGCTCGAGGAAAAAGATGGCACAGATACAATGGGCTGAATGGCTTCCATCTGTACTGTAAACTTTTATGGTTGTACATGTAAATCACTTCAAAATGCATTAATTTTCACTCTTCATTAACATGAAAACGGTGCATGGGTCTTTTCCATCCTTTAAAATATTGGTAAAATTTAGCAGTATTTGGCAGAGCTGGAGTCAGCCTTTTCTACTCTAAAAATTCAAACAGTTTGTTTACTATAGGAGTTTCACCAACAGGTCTCATAGCTTTTACTACCTAAAGATTCCATACTACTGTAATTCAGAATTATTTATTACACAGAATTCCCCAAATATTACTTAGCTAGATAATATGATAAATACATAAGAATACCGTTTACAATTTTGGGTGTTTTGATTAAACTAATGTAAACAAAGCTGCCATTTTAGTTATGTATTTACTTTTTTCACCTCTTTAGATTTCCTGCATACCATTCCTCTGACATTAAGAGGCAATTTTAACCTAACCCGCCCATCGGGAAACTGACGATATCGGATGCAATGCTGATTTTATACCACGCTGGATTTTATTTTTGTATTTAAATCAATTGAGAGTAATATTGGGCGGGGTTCTACCTGATCCCGTGGGTTTCCCGCCCAGTAGGTTAGGTTATAATTACCCCCGAAGAGTAGGTGGGAAAATTGTCCTATCACAGGCTCTTACCAGTGTCTTTAACTAACCAATCACGAGAAGGTGTGTGATCATGCTATCAATTGGTTCAGTCTTCTGATTTTCACTGTGTTCAACATAATGGGGGTGACTTTCACCACTACCGCCATGGCAGTGGACTGGTGGGGCAGATCGCCTGCCCATGGTAGAACCCACCCAATATTCATCCCACTGAAATCAATGACGGGCAATCTCTCTGCCAGATCATGGCCCAGGCGGCAAAGTTGAAAATGATCCCCCATGAGTTCATAGTTGTCGAATATTAAAAATAAATGCTAAATGAGATGCAGTGGAGAAAAGCTCTATAGAGTGATGGGATGTCGATTCCATTTCCTGTACCCTATTAAAACTGCCCCCACATTACTGTGGGGAGTGAGAGAAAATTGGAGAGCTCATCATCTCCAGGATGCTCGCCAGGCACTTCCCAGCAACAACTCAAGATCAACAGTAGCACAGAAGAAACATGACCTGGGTAGATCTGAAAGGGGAAAAATGGAGGGGGGAATCACAGAATATCCCTTGATATCAGTAAGATCATTGAACATTCAGGATCATAATACAGAATTCCCCAAAATATTACTTAACTAACATAAGAAGCTGATTGAGATATCTGTGCTAAAATTAACAGTACTTAAATCCAGTCAGCTTCTGGCAGTATCTAGTATTCTTTCTGCCAACCCGGGCCTCATTTAAATCCCCCCTCACTGACTCCCGCCTCAAGCCAGCGGGGATGACGTAGAGGCTGGTAGGCGGGAGTGAGAAATCATGTGGCCGCAGGTTGCCACAGGAGACCCACCCACAGGAACGATCCCCGGAGAGGTTCGTACGGAAGAAAGGGACTGTGGCCGGAGTTGGGCGGAATCCCCGGGAGAGAGGAGAGGAGAGGAGAGGAGGTCCAAGGTTTCCTTGTTCGGCTGAGGTGTTGCTCCCAAACAAGGCCACTGAAAACTTAAATTTAAGACTGGGATCTGACATTTCCCATTTTCAGCAGAATTTCCAACTATTCCACTGGACTCCTGCTGAAATTCCACGAGAAGGGGCGAATAGATTCAGCTTCAACTAAATTTTTAAGGCCCCAGTAATTTTGCGACAGAGCAGCTGATTATGCCAACCTGTGAATCATCTGACAGTGGTATTTGACGGTGATGATGTCATAATAGCCTCACGGTCATTCAATCAAAGTCATTTCAGCTATTTCTAACTTTATTACCATTATCTTCATTTTATAGCAAGCACATTGAGATTATAGTATCTAAATTATAAAGTAAAAGGTTGCAGTTTAATCTACGGATTCAGAGAGCTTAACTGTCTTGTGTTATGCGGTTATCTGAAATCACTGATTATATTTATATTAATTATGCATTTATTACCCATAAATCTACACTTATCCTTCCTGACTGTCCATCTGTCACTAGTACTCCCTTTTTTCAATTCTTTTTTATCCTGATCCTTTTTCTATATTTCCATCTGGTGTCTCACTGGCTTACTTTTTCCAACAATGGATCTCTTCCTCTATTTTTAGCCTGGCCTATCTATTTCCAAAGGGTGCTGTGAGCAACGTAGCAATGAACCTTTTAGTGTTGCTTCATCCATCATTGAGGCTGAACCACACCATCTTTCCACCCATTTTGACAGCACTAACTTGACTGAACCAGTCTGAAAAGTTGCCTTATAGAAAAAAAATACGACAGGTATTTATTTATACGTGTACGACAAAAGCATGGGAAATAAAGAAAGAGAAAAAAGCTGCACATGCAGCAGAAATTAAATTAAAACAAATATTGCAAACAAAACATGGTGGTCTGGGGGGTGATTTTAAATACCAAAAATGGGTGGGTTGGGGGTGGGTGGGAGTTGAAAATAGTTGTTTTTTGGGTCTTGACCACAACCCGGCTTTATTTCCTGGTTTAACGTCGGCGCGGAAAAGTACAGGCTTCCCACTGGGAATGCAAAGTCCAAAAATTTTGCGGTTGCGACCCAAAAAAAAAACAATTTTCAGCTCCCACCCGCCCCCAACCCACCTTTTTTTGAGGTTTAAAATCATCCCCTGGGTGTCAGAATCAAGATCACTTTCAAGAACAAGTTTTAGTCTCCTCTAGGTACTGGATGACTCAAAAACATCTGGGATTCAGCTATTAATCCAAACCAGACTGATGCCACTCATACAAAATGGGAGGAAGCATGTAAGACCCGTCAGCTTAGAAACTGTATTGTGCAGTGCCCGTTTCTCAGGCGAAAAACAAATGCTGAAGGGTCCAATAGGGCGTGCGGGGTGTGCTTGCTCATGCCCCAGCCCAGCGAGAATGGTGTGTGGGAGTGGGGGGTTAAGGTTAGGCTGAATCGATTTACCAGCCCAAGATTGCTCCATTCCTGCCCGCTGTCATTTCATCTTCGGCGAATTTCAAGTCTCAGAGCCAGCTCACCGGTCGGGAAGGAGGGTGGGTGCGGGTGGGGGGGGGGGGTGGGTGTGGCAGCTGGATTGTCCGGCTCAGACACTGGCTGAGGGCCTCAAGAGAGTCCAGGGTGGGGGAGGCAATCAGGAGGGAAGGTGAGTGGTGCCCAGGAAGCGGCCCATGGTTTTAATGTGGAGCCGGGAGGAGCACAATAAGTTAAGTAACAAAATTAACGCTTACCTTTCAGATGGCAGCCTCTAGCGGTCCCTTATAATAATCCTTTTATTATGACCATTGGTTTGGTTGCTGGGTACCTGAAGAAACTGACCAAACATGCATAGCATATGCTGCGGTCATTCACAATCCGATTTTGCAAAGGGGTCTAAAACAGGCATTAGGCCCCCGCTTTGCATATGCATTGGGCCTAATGCCAGGTTCAGGCGGGCACCCTGGAGGCCTACAGAGGAGTCCTAATCAATATGGCGGGCAGTGTGCTGCCGGGGCGGAATGGATGCGTGCATGCTGGCCGCCATATTGGACCGATAGGTGCCTCTGTCACGCATGTAAAACGGGCACAGCACAGTCCAATTTCTAGGCCATTGTATGTCACATGTTTTCGCACTCTTGTCATTGTAAAACAATGTATCATTACACCTATTGTGAACAATATCACAGGAGATCCGTTCATTCTTTACAAAACTTGCAGCATAAGCGTAACAAACAAAAACAGTCTCTTCTACTCTTTGTTCTTTTTTTAAGTATCTGGCAGTTGAAATCACGAATCCTTAAACTGTATTTTAAAATTGAACAGAGGCTAATCCGTTTTCTTAATAGGCCTTGAATACTGACAGGCTGCCTCTCTGTAGCCTGACATGATGTCTTCCTTTTGCCAATTGCCCTTTTCCCATAATGTCGATGAAAGTGAAGGAACTTACAAATGCCTGAGGCTGTCATTTATCAAGCTATCAAGCTCTCAAGATTCACTTTTCCTCTCCTTTGCAATGGCTATTTTCCTTGTTAATCAGAACGCATCAAATTATTAGTTTTCTTCGCCCAAGAGTCTTAAAAGACAATCCACTCGCAGCCCGACCCTTGTAAAAACAAATAGAAGGAAATCTAGAAATAGTTGCCATCACTCATTTGAAAGGTTTATGTTAGGCTGAGCTTTAAAGAGAAGCTAAGCGATATTTCCCAGTAAAGCATTACAATAAATATCTATTTCCCCAGGTTCCTATTCCCTCTGTAAGCCATAGGATTCTGAAATATATATTTTATGCTGGTAACATTTACTCACTATGCTGTTGTGTGTTGAATGCAGTCTGAATTATACGTAACAGGACCGAGTGTCCCACTACTATGGGCCCAATAATAATGCAGTGGCGGGTTCCGAGCGTGGTGGTGGGGGGGGGGGGGAGCTGTGGGGGGCGGCGATAGCAGGCGTAAGATCCGGAAGAAGTGTCGGCACGTCGGACTGTCCAATTTCAACATGGCTACCTAATTAGAATTTTACTTCCAGGCTTCGAGTCTCCAATGTGAAACAGCAGGTGCGATGCACACTCGCATGACGTGATCTCAACTCGACTATTTAAAGGGCCAATTCAAAGATGGAATTTGGAGGAGTTGGGGGTTTTTGCAAAGAGACTGCGAAGTTTAAAGACAGACTCAGGATGGTCAAGGGCTGCGCCCCGGTTTAACGATGCATCACTTTATGTACTGCTGGGTGCAGTGAGGAGCAGGAAGGAGATAATCTTCCCCACCGATGGGAGGAAGAATTCTGCTTCTGTCACCAAGAAGGCATGGTTGGAGGTAGCTGAGGAGGTCAGCAGCAGGAGCATTGTGCCCCATTCCTGTATCCAGTGCAGGAAGCGCTTTAATGACCTAGCCAGGTCAGGAAAGGTGAGTAAAGTTGCAGGTTCACATACATCCTGTCGTGTACACCACCCCACCCCACCCTCACTCTGTCTTATCAAGCATACTCCATAACATCACTCCTCACACCCACTTAAGTTTCAAAAGCACCCATCATTCACTTTCTATGTACTTCCGCACATCCCCATTTATCCATCCACCACTGCCACTCACCTCAATCCTTATGCAATGTGCTGCATCTGAGGATGGTCACCCTCACCGAATGCACTGCATCCATTGGGTGAACACATGCCTTACAGTCACTCATGAAGCAGAAAAAAGAGGCATATGACAGATGTCAGGTTGAAAACACAAGTGAGAACCAGGCTGAATATAGAAAGTTCAGAGGGGAAGTGAGAAAGGAAATAACGGGCAAAGAGAGAGTATGAGAATAGACTGGCGGCAAATATAAAATGGAATCCAAAAGTCTTCTATAGACATGTAAACAGAAAACGGGTAGTAAGAGGAGGGGTGGGGCTGATCAGAGACCAAAAAGGAGATCTACTCATGGAGGCAGAGGGCATGGCCCACGTACTAAATGAGTTCTTTGCATCTGTATTTACCAAGAAAGAAGATGCTGCCAGAGTCTCCATAAAGGAAGATGTAGTTGAGATACTGGATGGACTAAAAATTGATAAAGAGGAAGTGCTAGAAAGGCTAGCTGTACTTAAAGTAGATAAGTCACCCGTCCGGATGGGATGCATCCTAAGTTGCTGAGGGAAATAAGGGTGGAAATTGCGGAGGTACTGGCCACAATCTTCCAAACATCCATAGATACAGGGGTGGTGCCAGAGGACTGTAGAATTGCAAATGTTACACCCTTGTTCAAAAAAGGGTGTAAGGATAAACCCAGCCACTACAGGCCAGTCAATTTAACCTCAGTGAAGGGAAAACCTTTAGAAACGATAATCCGGGACAGAAATAGCAGTCACTTGGACAAGTGTGCATTGATTAGGGAAAGGCAGCACAGATTTGTTAAAGGCGAATCGTGCTTAACTCATTTGATAGAGTTTTTTGATGAGGTAACAGAGAGGGTAGATGAGGGCAATGCAGTTGATGTGGTGTATATGGACTTTCAAAAGGCATTTGATGAAGTGCCGCATAATAGGCTTGTCATCAAGATTGAAATCCATGGAATAAAGGGGGCAGTAGCAGCATGGATATAAAATTGGCAAAGTAACAGGAAGCAGAGAGTAGTGTTGAACGGTTGTTTTTCGGACTGGAGGGAGGTGTACAGTGGTGTTCCCCAAGGGTCGGTACAAGGACCACTACTTTTCTTGATATATATTAATGACTTGGACTTGGGTGTACAGGTCACAATTTCCAAATTTGCAGATGACACAAAACTTGGAAGTGTAATGAATAGTGAGGAGTACAGTGATAAAAGAGGATATAGACAGGCTGGTGAAATGGGCGTACACGTGGAAGATAAAATTTAACGCAGAAAAATGCGAAGTGATACATTTTGGTAGGAAGAACAAGGAGAGGCAATATATACTAGAGTGCACAATTCTAAAACGGGTACAGGAATAGAGAAATCTGGGGGTATATGTGCACAAATCGTTGAAAGTGGCAGGGCAGGTTGAGAAAGCAGTTAAAAAAGCATACGGGATCTTGGGCTTTATAAATAGAGGCATACAGTACAAAAGCAAGGAAGTCATGATGAGCCTTTATAAAACACTGGTTCAACCACAACTGGAGTATTGTGTCCAGTTCTGGGCACTACACTTTAGGAAGCATGTGAAGACCTTAGAGAGGGTGCAGAAAAGATTTACTAGAATGATTCCAAAGATGAGGGCCTTTAGTTACGTGGATAGACTGGAGAAGCTGGGGTTGTTCTCCTTGGAATGGAGAAGGTTGAGAGGAGGTTTGAAGAGGTATTTAAAATCATGAAGGGTCTAGACAGAAAAGATAGAGAGAATCTGTTCCCATTGGTGGAAGAGTCAAGAATCAGAGGACATAGATTGGCAAAAGAACCAAAGGTGACATGAGGGAAAACTTTTTTATGCAGCGAGTGGTTTGGGTCTGGAATGCACTGCCAGGGTGGGAGGTGAGGCAGATTCAACCATGGCTTTCAAAAGGGAACTTGATAAGTACTTGAAGGGAAAAAATTTGCAGGGCTATGGGGATAGGGCGGAGGAGTGGGATTATCTGGATTTCTCTTGCATAGAGTCGGCACGGACTTGATGGGCCAAATGGTCTCCTTCCGTGCTGTAACCTTTCTATGATTCTATTATTCTATAGATCTGTCGCTCCCCCCTTGCAAGAGAAGTGAGCATAAAACACAAGGGAGAGGGAGAGGACTGGAGGTGACCCACCACAGGATAGTGCAGCTGACAGCTACAGAGGAAGAGACAATGGAGATAAGTGGCATCTCTGCGTTCCTGACCATCGGTGATGGATATCGCAGCTGCTGGTGACAGAATTAAAAATATCTCTGTCCCACATGTCATACAAGACTAAGTCATGTGGATTTGATTTCAGCAACGAGCGAACTATGATAAGTGTAATCATGCTGAGTGGCAACATTGATACATTGCCAGTACTAATTCATATTCGTTTCTTCTCTCCTCCAGGGCCTTCACACATAGAGCAGCAGTCTGTTGACTTTCCTGACGATGATTCCTCAGAGGAGCTGATTCTTTCTGCAGGTGCACCGTCATAGGACAAATGGTTACCAGGCACCAGCGCAAATATTCACACTTCAGTGGGTCTTGTTAGACAGTTCGGTGGGTTTTCACCTGGTGAGTCACAGTTCACAAGTGAGCATGAGCAGACACTGATGGCAGGGACAGCTGTAGAGAGTCCGCGTCGGAGGGCGCACTCCTCTTCAAGCTCTGCTTCGCTGGACACAGATGCTGAACCCCAGGGCTATCGATGAAAAGGAGAATCATAGAGGAGCAACAGCAAATCTGCGAGGTGCTGGCAGACGTGCCACACGCACTGTCCACAATAGCAGGGAGGATGGAGGAGTCCAACTCGAATATTTGTGGATTAATATCGCAGCCATTGCGAGAATGTCTGCCATGGAGAGATTGGCCGCCTCCGTGGAACTTCAATTGCAGCTTTCAAACCAGTCCATGCACGCCACGACCATGGCCATGCAGACTTTGGAAGCCACCATTGTCTGCCGCCTTAAACAGGATGACAGATACCTTATCCGTGGCCTTATAAGGTATCACTGATCTGCACCAAGCTGCTCCCCAGCAGAGTGGTAAACACGATGTGCTGCTGGCCCAGGAGAGGGATGAAGGCGAAGGGGGACATGGAAGTGGGAACTCCACTCAAAGGATTCCCAGTCTCACCCATTACCCAACGTGCTGCCTCATCTCCCAGTGGCCAAATCTGCCCCTGCACAGGTGCAAGTGGAGCAGTCTTTGGCGGGGCCCTCACGGGCCCCAACACCCAGACATTGTCAGCCAAGAGCGTTTCAGCAGTCAAAGCGGGGATCTGAGCAGCCTGCCTCTACCTCTGCTGAAGCGACAGGGATTGCACCACATAGGAGCGGAAGGCAAAGGAAGAGAAAAACATTGCGATTCACCAAGGGTGTGCACATGGGTGTTTGTAAAAATATTATGTTATTAAGTTTCCTTTTGTTATTACCTCACATAAAATTTATTAATTTGTACCACTTCCCCGTGTTGCCCATTCTTACGTACCAAGTGGCAACTCGCCTTTTCAGCTGCTTGGAGATGAATGCGAAGACATGAATTGACAGGACCAACTGGGGCATGTGCAATGGGTGGATGGTTGGTTACAGGACTGCTTTTTGTGAGTTGGGAGGGGTGGGCGTGAGGGCTGCTTTGTGTGAGTGAGGAGGGGGGAGGTAGGGCCGGGGGATGTGATAGTTATTTTGGTTCAGTGTGAGTGAACGTTTGAGCTATTGGGGCATCCCTGGCATCCCAAGAAGCAAGGTGAGCGGCTGGTCTGGCGTTGGCTGCCCCATTTTCATCTTCCTCCTCCTCGTCCTCGTCCTTGCCCTCTTCCTCTTTTTGCCCTCCTCCTCTTCATTGGAATTGTCATCAGATGATGAGTGATGAGCGCTTTGTTCCTCTTCCAGCTGTAATCCTCGCTGCTACGCGATGTTGTGCAGAACGCAGCACACCACGATCATTCTAGAGACCATCCCTGGTGAGTACTGAAGGGCGCCTCCAGACCTCTCCAGGCACCTGAAGATCATCTTGAGCATGCCGTCGGCTTACTCAATGACACATCTGGTGGTCATATGGCTGAACCGCTCATTGGTGGGGTGCCTCACAGGTGTCGTCAGCCAAGCTTGAAGGGGGGTATCATTTGTCTCCTAACAGCCGCCCCTTAAATCTGCTTCCAGGTACAAAGGGGTCGGGGATCTTGGACCGGCGCAGGATGAAAGCATCATGGCAGCTCCCAGGGAATCTGGTGCCCACCTGCATGAACCTTTTTTTGTGGTTTCACACTGGCTGAACATGGATGGAATGAAATCCCTTGTGGTTGACGAATACTCCTGGTTGATTTGGTGATCCCCAGATTGCCAAATGTATGCAATCAATGACACCCTTGTGCCTGTGGGAAGCCAGCTAGAGATGCAAATCCGAGTGCTCACTCATTCTGTCTATTGTCATCGCAGAGGATGTTTACATAATTCCCAGCCCTGGCAAACAATCTATCCATCACCTGCCTTATGCATTTATGTCCAGGTGACTGCGTGATCCTCGATATGTCTCCGGTAACGCCCTGGAAGGAGCCAGAGGCAAAAAAATTGAGGGCAATGGTGACTTTCACAGCAATTGGTAATGGGTGGCCACCAGGTTCCAGCAGGGACCAGCTCTTCTTCTTGAAGGCTGTAGATGTCTGCGACCACCTGACATGTCAAACTGAGCCTCCAGAAGCACTGCTCTTCCGAGAGGTCAAGGAAGCTGATCCTCTGTCTATACACCCTGTCTGGTGGGTAGAGCCTCCTACAAACTCAACCCCTCTGTTGCTCCCTTTTTGTTGGTCTCCTCTCTGTTGTCCACCTCTCTGTTGTCCACCTTGTTGTTGTCCACCTGCCTGCTGTCCACCTGCAGCTCCCACCATAGCATGACCTTGCTGCTTGGATGGCGATTGTCTTCTTCGTCCGAGGTCCAATCTAAAGCAGCCATGGCGCCACATATCCTGATGTTCTCTGTGTGAACACCTCCAAACTTTACCAATGCATCTGTCAACGCAAGAACTCTCAGCAAACCATTTACCAAAGGGAACTGAGAAAGCAGCTGTGAGCACTGAGCCTTCATTCATATCGGGACACCTGCCCTTTAACCATCCCCATGAAGTGCCGTTCAATCTCGCCTCCATTTTACTGCCGAGTTTCCCGAGTCCCGGAAAACCTGTGTTGGAGGCATAAATTTCAAATCACTGTCAAAATTTCAAGTAAGTACCCTCATTAACATATTATAATAACGGACCCGCTTCTCAAGTGCAGGTTACTCGACTGCACCCAAACCCGCCTCCATTAAATCGGAAGTGGGCGCGTTGGAGGGGGGGTTGGGTTCGGGTTTCCCATTTTAGATATTTTAACCTACTCACCCGCCACGAGCCCACACGTCTTGGGAGAATAAAACTTCCCCCTATATGTTTAGAATGGGGAAACTGTTCTATTATTGGTTGCATATAAAACAAGACGGCCTTCAAACATAACAAGACTAACTGACCTATTACTGACCCTATAGCTATTTTATTTTTCAGCTGTTAACAGACCTCATGTGTATTTACAGCATTTTCTGTTTTCATTTCTGATTTCCAGCATCTACAGTCTTTATCTCACAGTAATAACAAGACTGACTGTCCCAAGGACTGACTGTCCATAACAGAGCTGACTCTCCCATTATTGGCAGTGTACAAAGCAAAACTGCTTATAAATATACATAATAAAAGCCTTCAGAAAGATCTAAAACAAGGCCAATATCCGGATACACTGGATCACAGCCTTATATCGGGGATTCTGATGGCCTGTTGGGGGCGGAGCCTCTGCCGGCCCCAAATGTGGCCTTTGGCATAAGAGAGGGTGGACCAGGTGGCGGGAACTCCCTGTGCCGGGAGTTCCTGCTCTCCTGGCCATCAATGGGATCCGCAAAGGTATGTCTGGTTGGATCAGGCATATCGGCCGATCAAGCCAGAAGTAAGGCCCACGTGGGGACCCAGGCCAAGTCTGAGACCTGGACTCCCGAAGAGGATCCTGTTTTTAAAAGAAATATTTTCAATGCAGCCCCCTTACGCTCTTCAGACAAACTCTCCAGCCGCTTCAATAGCCACTTGATGCACTCCTAGTGGTGGCCGTCATTGGCAGACTAATTTGAAAATCCCCACACCCCCTCCCCTGGAAAGTCTAGCAGCAGAGGTTCCTGGTGGATGCATCTCAGCAGTTATGCTGGGATATGTCCCATCATGGATTTTTGAAGCCACTGACCTATTATCGACTGTCTATAACAGGATTGATTATCCCAGTATTGACGACATATATAACTATATTGACAATGTAGACAAAAGACTAACTGTATATAACAACAACAACTTGCATTTATACAGTGTTTTTAAAATGAAAGACATCCCAAGGTACTTTACAGAATGAAAAAATAAGTAATGACCATGTAACAATTTTGTTTCAAACAGGGTTATAAATTTCTATATTTGCCTATACTCTAATCTGTAGATTTTTCGAATCAATTATTTAAACAATTTTGAAGTAGAGTTCCCCATCATAAGTGAGTTTTCATATTATTATGTATTTTACTTTCTGTGGAAAGATTCATCAAATACATAATGTAGTCAGAGGAATTAAATTCGCAAAATCTTTAGGGTTCCAACCTTGTCCATTCCCTACTGAGCTCTGTGTTTATGTCTGTGTGAGTATGAGATTAAAGGCATGGAGCTATTTATTCTCTTTGTAACACAGCAACTTGCATTAAAAATTAGAGGGAGACCCGGCAGACTCCTTTCAACAAGGTTCTTGGGAGATAAGCGTTTTGCTCATTACAAGAAATGCATGCAACAGTGAATGCCTTGCATCACAATGTAAAACAAGGCCTGAAAACATTGAGAACCAAGGATCAGTAACCTTATAACAAAGATAACATTAGAGCTGAGGGATACAGTGCTTCTTATTATTTCCGTTAGAGTTCCACCCTTATTATACGACTCAGTTATAACACTACACCCCCATTATAAAGCTATCACTTATAACATTATCCCTATTGTAAGCCATGCTCTTATTATAAGGCTCTCAATTATGTTATTACCCCGGTTGTGTACCCCAATCTGATTTTCAGGTCCATAGTTTTAACAACAACAACAGCTTTCATTTATATAGCACCTTTAACATAGTGAAATGTCCCAAGGTGCTTCACAAAAGTGTCCAACAGTTGACACTGAGGCACATAAGGAGATATTTATATTAATGATTTGGATGAGAATTTAGGAGGCATGGTTAGTAAGTTTGCAGATGACACCAAGATTGGTGCCACTGTGGACAGTGAAGAAGGTTATCTAGGATTGCAACGGGATCTTGATAAATTGGGCCAGTGGGCCGATGAATGGCAGATGGAGTTTAATTTAGATAAATGTGAGGTGATGCATTTTGGTAGATCGAATCGGGCCAGGACCTACTCCGTTAATGGTAGGGCGTTGGGGAGAGTTATAGAACAAAGAGATCTAGGAGTACAGGTTCATAGCTCCTTGAAAGTGGAGTCACAGGTGGATAGGGTGGTGAAGAAGGCATTCAGCATGCTTGGTTTCATTGGTCAGAACATTGAATACAGGAGTTGGGATGTCTTGTTGAAGTTGTACAAGACATTAGTAAGGCCACACTTGGAATACTGTGTACAGTTCTGGTCACCCTATTATAGAAAGGATATTATTAAACTAGAAAGAGTGCAGAAAAGATTTACTAGGATGCTACCGGGACTTGATGGTTTGACTTATAGGGAGAGGTTGGATAGACTGAGACTTTTTTCCCTGGAGAGTAGGAGGTTTAGGGGTGATCTTATAGAAGTCTATAAAATAATAAGGGGCATAGATAAGGTAGATAGTCAAAATCTTTTCCCAAAGGTAGGGGAGTCTATAACGAGGGGGCATAGATTTAAGGTGAGAGGGGAGAGATACAAAAGGGTCCAGAGGGGCAATTTTTTCACTCAAAGGGTGGTGAGTGTCTGGAACGAGCTGCCAGAGGCAGTAGTAGAGGCGGGTACAATTTTGTCTTTTAAAAAGCATTTGGACAGTTACATGGGTAAGATGGGTATAGAGGGATATGGGCCAAGTGCAGGCAATTGGGACTAGCTTAGTGGTATAAACTGGGCGACATGGACATGTTGGGCCGAAGGGCCTGTTTCCATGTTGTAAACTTCTATGATTCTATGATTCTATATTAGGACAGGTGACCAAAAGCTTGTTTAAAGAGATAGGTTTTAAGGAGCGTCTTAAAGGAGGAGAGAAAGGTAGAGAGGCGGGGAGGTTTAGGGAGGGAATTCCAGAGCTTAGGGCCGAGGCAGCTGAAGGCATGGTGGAACAATGAAAATCGGGGATGCGCAAGAGGCAAGAATTGGAGGAGCACAGAGATCTCAGAGGGTTATACGGCTGGAGGAGTTTACAGAGATAGGATGGAGCGAGGCCATGGAGTGATTTGAAAACAATAATTAGTTGGAGGAAATTTATGCTCATCCAGTACTGGATGTTGGACAAGCAGTGTGACAAGTGAGAGACAGTGGAGGGGTCGAGAGAGGTCGTGATGAGGTAGAGCTGGGTGTTGTCAGCATACATGTGGAACCTGACGTCGTGTTTTCAGATGATGTCACTGAGGGTCAGCACGTAGATACATTTTCAACTTGCCACCTTGACTATTTTGCATTGTCGTGTGTCTCGAAGGCCGCCTTGGAGAACGCTTACCCGAAGATCGGTGGCTGAATGTCCTTGACTGCTGAAGTGTTCCCCGACTGGGAGGGAACCCTCCTGTCTGGCGATTGTTGCGCGGTGTCGGTTCATCCATTGTCGCAGTGTCTGCAGAATCGTCGAGCAGAAATTGATAGCCAAGTTCTGCACCCGTGAGGACGGCCTCAACCGGGATCTTGGGTTCATGTCATGCTACACGTAACCCCACCAGTGGATAAAAAAGTTATCTGTTTTTAATACAACTGGACATTCTCTCTCTCTCTCTGCCTTTCGGGTCTCTTTCTCTCTCTGTCTTTGTAATCTGACCCATTGTGTATTCAGTATACTGGGATGTAATGTTTTCCATGGCTAACCTGTCTGAACACCAACGACACCCTTGATTGCTGTGATCGTCTCCCAGCCTAATATATGCTATGCGTTTTTAGAACCCTTCACTCACCTGACAAAGGAGGTAAGCTCCGAAGGCTAACCTGTCTGAACACCAACGACACCCTTGATTGCTGTGATCGTCTCCCAGCCTAATATATGCTATGCGTTTTTAGAACCCTTCACTCACCTGACAAAGGAGGTAAGCTCCGAAAGCTTGCGATTTTCAAATAAAACTGTTGGACTATAACGTGGTGTTGTAAGATTCCTTACATTTGGCTGTGTTAGTGCATTGTTGATTTTTGGCTACAAGCATTTGTGATTGTGTACATTTATTTTTTTCTACATATTTATTTGTGCTGACATTCCTCACTCTCCTATAATGGGCTGTTCTGCACTTATACTTAAAGTATGTTACCTGCTGTTATCAAAATGCCACTGAGGAAGGTTGGGAGTATGGGCCTGGCTCTCCCAATCCCTATTCTCACGGATGATCTGGATGAGGAGCACCATTTCACAATGAGGCAAATCTGCAGGCACAAAGACACCTAAGGCACTATGTGCAGATATGCCACTATCCCAGGACCTGGGTCTACAGACCATGCAACTCCTACCTCAGCATGTCAGATGAGACCTGACTTTAGTGCCTCCACTTTACTGTAGATGCAGTGACAGAGCTCTGCCATTTGCAGTCTGACTTGCATACTATTTTTAGGATTGGGATAACTCTTCTTGTTGGTGTGAAGGTGACAACCACATTGGCCTTTTATGCCACAGAATCCTTCCAGGCCACTGCAGGGTTCATCCGTCAAATCAGTCAACCTGTAATTGATAGCTGTGTCAAGCAAATCACTGGCGCCATGTTTGCCCAGGGAAATCATTTCATCACATTCCCATGGGAAATAAGACAACAACTGGAGAGGGCCCAGAATCTTTACCAACTAATAGACTTTCCAAAAGTTCAGGGAATCATAGATGGCACACACATGGCCATCCAGGTTCCTCACAATAACCTGAACACCTATATGAACAGGAAAGGCTTCCATTTCCTTAATGTATAGGTGGTTTCAGATCATAAGAACATATGAAATAGGAGCAGGTGTAGGTAAGATGGCCCCTCAAGCCTGCTCCGCCATTCAATAAGATCATGACTGATCTTGTAACTCAACTCCACTTTCCCACTCAATCCCCATATCCCTTGATTCCCTTAGTGTCCAAAAATCTATCAATCTCAGTCTTGAATATAGTCAATGACCGAGCATCCACAACCCTATGAAGTTGAGAATTACAAAGATTCACAACCCTCTGAGTGAAGAAATTTTTCCTCCTCTCAGTCCGAAATGGCCAACCCCTTATCTTGTGGCTATGACCCTGAGTTTTAGACTCTGCAGCCAAGAGAAACAACCTCTCAGCATCTACCCTGTCAAGCCCTCTAAGAATTTTATACATTTCAATGACATCACCTCTCATTCTTCTAAACTCCAGAGAAGTTCATTCTACTCAATCCCTCCTCATACGACAACCCTCTCACCCCAGGAATCAATCTAGTGAACCTTCGTTGCAACCCCTCTAAGGCAAGTATATCCTTCCTTAGGTAAGGAGACCAAAACAGTATTTAGTACTCCAGGGTATGGTCTCAGCAAAGCCCTATATAATTGCAGCAAGACCTCCTTACTCTTATACTCCAACCCTCTTGCAATAAAGGCTAACATACTATTTGCCTTCCTAATTGCTTACTCTAGCTGCATGTTAACTTTCTGTGATTCATGTATAAGGATACCCAAATCCCTCTGACTACCAACATTTCTTAGTCTCTCACCTTTTAAAAAATATTCTGCTTTTCTATTCTTCCTACCAAAGTGGATAATTTCACTTTTCACCACATTATACTCCATCTACCACCTTCTCACTCACTCACCTAACCTGTTTATATCTGTTTGCAGCCTCTTTACGTACTCCTCACAGCTTACTTTCCCACCTAGCTTTGTATCGTCAGCAAACTTGGATACATTACACTCAGTCCCCTCATCTAAGTCATTGATATTTATTGTGAACAGCTGAAACCCAAGCATTGATCCTTGTGGCACCCTACTAGTTACAACCTGCCAACCCGAAAATGACTCGTTTAATCCTACTCTCTGTTTTCTGTCCGTTAACCAATCCTCAATCCGTGCTAATATATCACCCTCAATCCCATGAGCCCTAATCTTGTGTAACAACCCCTTGTGTGGCACTTTATCGAATGCCTTTTGAAAATCCAAATATACTACATCCACTCGTTCCCCCTTACCTACTTTGTTAGTTACATCCTTAAAAAATTCTAATAGATTTGTTAAACACAATTTCCCTTTCATAAAACCTTGTTGACTCTGCCTAATCATATCAGGATTTTCTAAGTGCCCTGTTGCCACGTCCTTAATAACAGATTCTAACATTTTCCCTGCTACTGATGTCAGGCTAACCGGCCAATAGTTCCCTGTTTTCTCTCTCCCTCCTTTCCTGAAAATGTCCTCCTATTTGGCACTAACCCTTAAGTGACCACGTCCTTTTAATTCTCCCAGTAACTATTTGAGGACTGCGATCATGCACAATTTCCCCATCCACCCCTTTGGTGAACTGCCAGTCATAGGCCCAAATAGGGGGCATGATCTTGCTGTAAGTAATGAGGGCTAACCCTCAGAAATCTGTGGACATTGATCCCGCTGGAGTCTGGCACTTGATGGAGAGGTGCTTCATTGATTTCTGTGGCCTATGGAAAATCTAACCGTACATATATTTGCATAGAGGAGATGCTAGCTTACAGGGGTTAGCCCACCAAGTGAGGGGTTCAATATTACTGCATTAGATGGCCGTGAAAGGTCCTGACTTTGCATGCCATAGATGTGGACATAAGCTGATCGCTGGGCCAAACAGTATCCAATAAGAGAACCTTTCTGGTTGAAAAAAATACATGATAGTTGTCATTACGTTAATAACACTAATGAAAGTTTCTTTATTACACATCACATTGCTTACAACTATTTAATTCAGACCAAATGCTATGTATGTAAATGTGCATCTATAATCTAATTCTGCAAATATCAATGAGACATTTCACAGCAGGCAGTTAATGGAACAAGACCAACTTTAATTAGTTTGAATTAACCAGAAAATATTTTAATCTCATTCATTTATTCATTCATTTTTAAATGTAAATTAAGAGCAAAATATTGTATTTGTGTTTCTATCCATTTTTTAAAAGTGATTACTACATTGTCAACAGGTACTGAAATGGTGATTTAATCTTTTTTCCAGTCAACATGGCCAGTTACCAGTAGATTTCTAATTTAATTGTATTTGGATATCCCAAAAGGTGATTAGAAACTGCAACAAGCAACTAAACTCTTGGTATATTTTAAAATACTTGGGAATTTGACTTAAACTTAGCAAATAATGAATAGATTCTGATTCTTTAACTTGATTTAGTCATTTAAGAAGTAAGGAAATCACTGCAATTACCCTTGGTGATTAGAAAGTAAGAGTTTTCTAATTCCCATGTAAAGACAAGAATTAACCTCTTAGTTCATGGTGTTTTCAATATGTGGCAGCTGTATTTTGTCTGGTCACCTCCATGTTCACACCTGGAAGCCAGTAAAGAGAAGAAAATTGAGGAAAAATAAGTTTTTTTGGCAGCAGGTGGACTGAGGCAGCAATGGAAAGACCATGGGCCAGATTTTGCTGTAGCAGAGCATTTAACGGTGTCTGCCATTAATTAGACTTGCCCCTGCTCAAAACATTTTTGCCCACTAAGTTGCTGAAAGTGTGAGCTGATTTAGGCGTAGTGAGGGAAACAGGGCGTCTGGGACCTGAGTGAACAGGGCACGCAACTGTGCATCTCCTTAACTAATCAGATTGAAGGATTGAGAAATAAACAGCAGAAGGAAGTGTAAATTAGAGTGGGTGAATTAAATGTCAAATCAGGTACAGAAAGAGAAATAAATAGAGGGAAAGAAAGATTGGATTAAGAAAGAGAGAAAAAAGAGACAGAAAGAAAAAGTAAAAAAAAACATTTAAAATTTAAAATTTGACATTTCTAAAATCTCCAACAACAATTAATGCCTGAAGGAATGAGACTCCACACTTGTAATAGTTAATTTTCAGTGCCAGAGAGGTTGATTTGCAGTAATTAACACTTATAACATCATTAAAAGGGTACCTACACTTGAAATGACAAGGTTTAACTTTCTGTGGTAAGTTTAGTTTATATCCACCGCGCAAATACAGCAACTTCACGATATTCAAAGCATTTCAATGGTGAGGCAGACAGCGAGATGCTGTTTTTGCGAAGCAACTCGGACAGCAACTTTTGGATATTGGCATTTATCCGGGCATCTACTCCTCATCTGAAGTTACTGTACCATTTGCATAAATAATGGTGAGCGCATTTGCCTCACTGTTGTTTTGACAGCAAAATCTGGCCCAATGTCACAGAGGTGGAAGTAGGCAGTCTTTGTGATGGAGAGAATCCAAGGTTGGAGACTCAGCTCGGGGTGAAATAGGACATTGAGGTTGGAAACAGTTTGCTTCAACCTAAGACAGTGGCCGGGGAGGGGGATGTAATCAATGGCAACAGTACAGAGTTTGTGGTGGGAGCCGAAGACGATGTCCCAATGTTTGACTGGAAAAAATTGCAGCACATCCAGGACTGGATGTCGGTCAAGCAACGGGACAACACAAATGCAGTGAATAGGTGAATAGATGGTCTCAATCTTAGTGACTTAAAAGATGTGTATGTAAATATTTATTTTTTACATTATATTTGTAGCACTCTTCTAAACTCAGGGCCCCGAAATTTCAAGGGCCAAGAAGGGAGGCAACAGGACAGATCTCCTGCCAGAGGCTGGAATTTGGAGCAGAACCCAAAATGGCTGGATTTCCACTCTGGAAATTACAGTTGAGAGGAAGCAGGCATATCTTTTGCACGCGGCCCCCCACTCCCCCCTCTCCTCCTCTATGTCATGGAGATGTGCCTGGGAGAGTACCTGAACTACTCTGGGAATTATTCCACTTATGCCCCCATTAGGCACAATGAAACTCTCACCAGCTGAGAGCTGAGAAGAGTTCCATTCGGGGCCGAGTAAAGGTCCCAAAAGTTACCAAGACAAAGGTAATCTATCCCAGAGAGGATTGACTATCTTTAAACCCATGGCACTGAGTTCCTTCAGGACCTAAAGAAGAAAATAGCTGAGTTTACCTTCAGCCCAGGAAGAGTCTCTGAGTCTCACCAGCAAAGTGGCTGTGGGCCATTCCAACATCTGCTGACTGATCCGGACAGGCACGGGCCAACTGCCCGAGTCATGTTCATAACTCCATCCCTGCAATTTGGAATGGAGCCTAAGGATTTCTCCATGGGCAGACAGGAGTTCTACTCTGCCACACGTCTGTTGGCAGAGGGGCGATTCCCAGAACTTTGGAGCCAGTGAGTTTATCAATACCCGATCCATACAGGCCAGGAAGGTCCCAGTCGCAATCCCCGATCTAGGCTGAGGTAGCGGTAGGGGTGCTACAACTGGCCTTGACACTCTTGGATGAAGAATGTCATGCAGGAAGTGTATATGTTTGTGTGCATCATGCGGGGACAGATTGCTCTCAGTTATATGTTCCAGGGTCAAATAGCCTCCTGATGCTCACATAAGAAAATTAGAGGACAACCCTTTTGTGGAACTATACTCCAAGCAAGGACTCAATGCCTTGAGGAGCATAGAAAACTTGTGAAGACGAGCTACAGCTTTCAAGATTTTTTTGGTTTCGTTATTGAATCACATGTGCTACGTTATTCTTCAGTCTGACCTCATTGATGTGGCAGTTTTTTTTAAAAGCAAGAATATTAATTGGTTAATGCCGCAGTGTGTACAAATCATTCTGTATTAGCACATCAACGCGGAGCTGCAGATATGTACAGAGTATCAATTAAACTTAATTATATACCCGTTCTCATCAGATAGTCTCCCCACAGGCAGAAAATTAATGACCCCTTTTAATGTTTCTAAATAATATGTTAGGTAAATGAGATCTACAGAGTAAGTATTATTTTTCTTCCATGAGTGTTTAGCACTTAATTATTAAAATACACAATTAACCTTTGTACTGCAGTATTTAGGAAGATATCCACAATAGGCTGCCTTCCACTCTTTCAGAAGCATCGAGATAAATTTAGATATGAATGTGGGATAAAAGTATCAATAAGGAAATCTAATGCTTTGTGTCTCCTCATCACCTAAAAACACAGGTTGGGGCAATAAAGTAACATTATGAAAATGCCAGAAGCAGGTATCAATCTGATTTTGTAAATGGAGCAGAAAAACCCTGTGAGTGCAGTCATAGTCAAACGAAAGACATTAAAACCTGGATTCTCCACTGTGGAGCGGAGTATCAGTGTCCATTTTCCTGGGTTGTTGCTAATTAGACATGCCCGGCAGGCTCCCAGCTGAATGACCACCATCAAAAGGGAGCTACCAGTGTCAGCCAGAAGATTCCGGATCTGACAAAGGACTTTAAGGGACAGAAGCACCCCAAAGCTCAGAATGAGGCCTCCCACTGAAAGCCTTGGCCAAGAAGATATTTGCCACTGCTTCCTACAGCCTGCTTCCACATGGTGGCCCAATGAAAGTGTAGCAAAGACCAGCAAAATCCACCAGGACTCCATGACCCACACCCCTGCCACCATTTATATGTGGCTGGTGAGGAAGGAGTCAACAATGGTGGCTCAGAGGGGGCAGGGGGAAGGAAATACCAGTTGGACAGTTGGATGGTGAGACAATGGTAGGCCTCATTTTCCTGAATTTTCCTACATTTTTCGGCGTGATCCCCCCTATGATTTTACATGCTTTTTGCACATTCGGAAGAATAAGGGACCGTGTGCTGTAGCTGGTTGAAATTTTTCCGATTACCAATGGAGACCAGACCAATTTGAAACAAGGATACACGACACGTTTTAAGTCAGAGCGAAGCAGATTCACTTCACAATGATGCTACAGTTATAGTGTAAATGCATTCTAAATTTGGGTACAGGAGCAAAATTGGTTATATTACTGGACTGCTAGAGGTTCCGACTCTAGCCCTGAACCCTAGGGTTGCCAGCCCTCCAGGATTGCCCTGGAGTCTCCAGGAATTAAAGACTAATCTCCAGGACACTGCTGCGAGCAACCCAGAAGAAAAATCATAATGGCAATAATTTTTAAAAAAATTTTCTTTGAGCACTTCTGTTTAATAGTTATAAAAATATAGGACATGGGAAAAAAGGCTGTTGTCTGACAGTGAAGAATCATCCAATCGGGTATTGAAGAGCCTACTCACTTTCTGATTAGCCTAGGAAGGTGGTGCACCGCGTGGATGGACATGTCGGGTGACCAATGGCGGGAGTGTGGAGGCGGGGCAGTTGGAGGCAGGAGGTCATGTGATGAAACCTCCAGGAATGTGTCCATCCAGAATTGACAACCCGACTGGACCCCCGTCTCTCTCCACTGTCTCTCTCATCTGGTGAATTGTATGCTCACCAGATGAGTCCATATTTGATTGTAATACAGGCTAGGTTTAGGATGGAGGAGTCAATATTCAAAACACACAATCTGGGTGAAGTTTACAGACTGCTGTTTCATTCCCTTATTGTATGCCATATGAGACTTAGACTGCTACCTTGTAACTCACTCCCACCTTTATACCCTTGCGTGCTAGGAGAAGCAAGAGTGCTCCTCTGGGTCCTGCAAGGAATCCCTGGGCTTCCCCAGCCCTGACGTTGCCTCTTCCAGCACCGGCATCTGATTGGAACTTCCCACCCACTGCCCCCCCCCCACCCCCCCCCCCCCCCGCCAATCCAGCACTAACCTTATGTTGGGGACCTTTCCCTTGGGTCCCTGGTGGAGTCTGGCTCCCGCGAGAATTCCTGCTCCCTCCAGTCAGGCTTGACATCATTCCCACTGGTTTTGGGAGGGAGACAGCTCAGAAGAATTCAAATAAGGCCCGGGAGTTAAAATGGCCTAGGCCTCACGCTCAACTTTCTGCGGTTGAGAATCGCCCCATACCCTCCTGCCCAGAATAAAATCAGGGCTTATTGCTCATACTTGCACCAACTTTCAAAATAATTTTCTAAATGCCTCTTAGAAATGTGATAAATATGATCACAATGGCAGTAATTATTTCAAAACCATTAATTGATTTGAAAAGGCAGAGATCCATAGACTGTGATTTTGTCTCTGCTTTTGTGTGTAATGTTTTAATGTGCAGCCTTCACTGACCACCAGTATGGAAACTGCCATATTAATTTGGACTTTTGAGAGGACATTTGAATGTCTTGTCATTTTATAAATTCTGTCACTGATGCAAATACAGGTGGAAATAATTCATTCTTAAATGACAGTGTGACCTATTCAAGAGAGTAATTTCAGCTTATGAATAACTGTTGAAAATATATCAAGCATTATGAATTATTAAAGATAAGAAATTTATCAGATGGCCGGTTTCATTTCAACAATTTATGTACAAAAGGGCAT
This sequence comes from Heptranchias perlo, assembly GCF_035084215.1. Lineage (NCBI taxonomy): Eukaryota > Metazoa > Chordata > Chondrichthyes > Hexanchiformes > Hexanchidae > Heptranchias > Heptranchias perlo. The sequence continues at coordinate 23,545,294 of NC_090338.1, forward strand.
CTTGATGGAATATCTTACAATGGTGCTATTATTAGTGGATCTGACAGAAAAAAAAACATTTTTTGCCTCTTGTGCGATTGGAATAAAGTTGAAACAGATCACAACAAAATCTGCCTACATTTAAGCATATAAAAAAGTATTTTAATCTGCATTCTGTGCAGCGATTAGGATTCCTGATATTGGAAATGACTCAACTGATACACTCCTGCCCAATACCATCCTGGGTCTAGGGGGGTCAATTCTAATTTGTTTTGCCAAGCATTAATGGGGTGGTAACGGCCTCAAAATGGGGTCAGCAACATTACCGGCCCATTATCCCCTATGTTGCGGTCAGTGCCATTGAAAGGGGCATTGACCGCTGGGTGGCCAAAGCACCTGCCTGCATCAGGCAGTAGGCCCATTTCAATATTCAAATAGTGGTCCTGGGACCCCGATTGCCATTTTAGATTGGAAGTGGTCGGAGAGAGCGCTATGCATGCCGTGATCGTTTCCATGGGTAATAGAGCCGAAGACGCCCAGCCAAGGTCATCCGGGCCGCTGTCGCCCTGGGACCCCATCTCCATGATTGTGGACCCCCCCACCCCCTTCCCCCGCACTTACCTTGATGCCAGCTGAGGCGGCCTGATATAAGAACATAAGAACATAAGAAATAGCAGCAGGAGTAGGCCAATCGGCCCCTCGAGCCTGCTCCGCCATTCAATAAGATCATGGCTGATCTGATCCTAACCTCAAATCTAAATTCATGTCCAATTTCCTGCCCGCTCCCTGTAACCCCTAATTCCCTTTACTTCTGGGAAACTGTCTATTTCTGTTTTAAATTTATTTAATGATGTAGCTTCCACAGCTTCCTGGGGCAGCAAATTCCACAGACCTACCACCCTCTGAGTGAAGAAGTTTCTCCTCATCTCAGTTTTGAAAGAGCAGCCCCTTATTCTAAGATTATGCCCCCTAGTTCTGGTTTCACCCATCCTTGGGAACATCCTCACTGCATCCACCCGATCAAGCCCCTTCACAATCTTATATGTTTCAATAAGATCGCCTCTCATTTTTCTGAACTCCAATGAGTAGAGTCCCAATCTTCTCAACCTCTCCTCATATGTCCACCCCCTCATCCCCGGGATTAACTGAGTGAACCTTCTTTGTACTGCCTCAAGAGCAAGTATGTCTTTTCTTAAGTATGGAGACCAAAACTGTATTCCAGGTGCGGTATCACCAATACCTTATATAACTGCAGCAATACCTCCCTGTTTTTATATTCTATCCCCCTAGCAATAAAAGCCAACATTCCGTTGGCCTTCTTGATCACCTGCTGCAGCTGCAAACTAACTTTTTGATTTTCTTGCACTAGGACCCCCAGATCCCTTTGTACTGCAGTACTTTCCAGTTTCTCGCCATTAAGATAATAACTTGCTCTCCGATTTTTCCTGCCAAAGTGCATAACCTCACATTTTCCAATATTGTATTGCATCTGCCAAATCTTCGCCCACTCACCCAGCCTGTCTATATCCCCTTGTAGGTTTTTTATGTCCTCCTCACTCTCTACTTTCCCCTCCCATCTTTGTATCATCTGCAAACTTTGATATGTTACACTCGGTCCCCTCCTCCAAATCGTTAATATAGATTGTAAAGATTTGGGGACCCAGCAACGACCCCTGCGGAACACCACTGGCTACAGGTTGCCAGTCCAAGAATGTACCATTTATCCCAACTCTCTGCTTCCTGTTAGATAACCAATCCTCCACCCATGCCAGAATATTACTCCCAATCCAGTGATTCTTTATCTTGAGCAATAATCTTTTATGTGGCACCTTGTCGAATGCCTTCTGGAAGTCCAAATACACTACGTCCACTGGTTCCCCTTTATCCACCCTGTACGTTATATCCTCAAAGAACTCAAGCAAATTTGTCAGACATGACTTCCCCTTTGTAAAGCCATGCTGACTTTGTCCTATTAAATTATGTTTATCCAAATGTTCCGCTACTGTCTTCTTAATAATAGACTCCAAAATTTTACCCACCACAGATGTTAGGCTAACTGGTCTATAATTTCCAGCCTTCTGCCTAATACCCTTTTTAAATAAGGGTGTTACATTAGCAGTTTTCCAATCTGCCGGGACCTTTGCCGAGTCCAGAGAATTTTGGAAAATTATTACCAAAGCATCCACAATCCCTACTGCCACTTCCCTCAAGACCCGAGGATGTAAGCCATCAGGTCCAGGGGATTTATCCGCCTTGAGTCCCATTAATTTACTGAGTACCAATTCCTTAGTGATTTTAATCGTATTTAGCTCCTCCCCCCCAGAGCCCCCCGTTTGTCCAGTGTTGGGATATTCTTAGTGTCCTCTACCGTAAAGACTGAAACAAAATATTTGTTCAGCATTTTTGCCATCTCCATGTTTCCCACCATTAATTTCCTGGTCTCATCCTCTAAGGGACCTATGTTTGCCTTAGCCACCCTTTTTCTTTTTATATAACTGTAGAAACTCTTGCTATCTGTTTTTATATTTTTTGCTAATTTATTTTCATAATCTATCTTCCCTTTCTTAATCAATCCTTTCATTACTTTTTGCTGTCTTTTGAAGACTTCCCAATCTTCTATCCTCCCACTAAGTTTGGCTACCTTATATGTCCTTGTTTTTAGTCGGATACTATCCTTAATTTCTTTACTTAGCCACGGATGGCTGTCATTTCTTTTATACCCTTTTTTCCTCAGTGGAATATATATTTTTTGAAAGTTGTAAAATAACTCCTTAAATGAACACCACTGCTCATGTACCGTCTTACCCTTTAATCTATTTTCCCAGTCCACTTTAATCAATTCCGCTCTCATACCATCATAGTCTCCTTTATTCAAGCTCAGTACGCTTGTTTGAGAACCAACCTTCTCACCCTCTAATTGGATATGGAATGTAACTATGTTATGGTCACTCATTCCAAGGGGATCCTTAACTAGGACATTATTAATTAATCCTGGCTCATTACACAGGACCAGGTCCAAGGTTGCTTGCCCCCTTGTAGGTTCAGTTACATACTGCTCAAGAAATCCATCCCTAATATACTCAATAAACTCTTCCTCAAGGCTACCCTGCCCAATTTGATTTGTCCAGTTAATATGATAGTTAAAACCCCCCATAATTATAGCTGTTCCTTTATTACATGCCCCGACTATTTCCTGATTAATACTTCTTCCAGCAGAGTTGCAACTATTAGGAAGCCTATATACTACGCCCACGAGTGTTTCTTGCCCCTTATTATTCCTTATCTCTACCCAAACTGTTTCATTATCCTGATCCTTTGTTCCAATATATTTTCTCTGTATTACAGTGATTCCTTCCCTTATTAACATAGCCACCCCACCTCCCCTTCCTTCCTGCCTGTCCTTCCTGATTGTTAAATAACCTGGCATATTTAATTCCCAGTCGTTGTCACCCTGCAGCCATGTTTCTGTAATGGCCACAAGATCATACCCATACGTCGTTATTTGTGCCGATAACTCGTCCATTTTGTTATGAATGCTACGTGCATTCAGATAAAGAACCTTCAAATATGTTTTGTGACATTTAGTTCCTGCTTTTTCCTTTTTTAACACTTTACCTTTTACTCCATACCTGCTGTCCCTTCCTGATACGCTTTCCTCTGTCTCCCTGCTCAGGTTCCCAACCCCCTGCCACAGCTTTGATGGTGGGTTAATCGCCTTACGCCTTCTCGTTTTCATTTTATCTGTCGTGCCTAAAGTACCTAAAGTGCCTAAAGTACACTTTCTTTCCGCTGCTCTATGCTTTTCCCTTTCACTTGTTCTTGAACAACTGTTTGTACTATTTGTATTGTAGATTTCCCCTGGGTCTTCCCCTCTCTTGCTGCTCTCAACTTTATTCCCTTCTGACTCCCCGCTCAGGTTCCCATCCCCCTGCCACTCTAGTTTAAACCTTCCCCAACAGCACTCGCAAACACCCCCGCGAGGACATTTGTCCCGGTCCTGCTCGGGTGTAACCCATCACGCTTGTACAGGTCCCACCTTCCCCAGAACCGGTCCCAATGTCCCAGGAATCTAAATCCCTCCCTCCTACACCATCCCTGCAGCCACGCATTCATCCTGCCTATTCTCCTGTTCCTATACTCACTAGCACGTGGCACCGGTAGTAATCCTGAGATCACTACCTTTGAAGTCCTGCTTTTTAATTTATCTCCTAACTCCTTAAATTCACCTTGCAGGACCTCATCCCTTTTTTTACCTATGTCGTTGGTACCAATATGGACCACGACTACTGCCTGTTCACCCTCCCCCTCCAGAATGCCCTGCAGCCGCTCCGTGACATCCTTGACCCTAGCACCAGGGAGGCAACATACCATCCTGGAGTCACGTTTGCGGCCGCAGAAACGCCTATCTGTTCCCCTTACAATCGAATCCCCTATCACAATAGCTCTGCCACTCTTCTTCCTCCCCTCCTGTGCAGCAGAGCCACCCGTGGTGCCCCGAACCTGGCTCTTGCTGCTTTCCCCTGATAAGCCATCTCCCCCAACAGTATCCAAAGCAGAATATCTGTTTGAGAGGGAGATGGCCCCAGGGGACTCCTGCTCTACCTGCCTAGTCCTTTTACTCTGCCTGGTGGTCACCCATTTCCTTTCTGCCTGCGTATTCTTTACCTGCGGTGTGACCACCTCACTGAACGTGCTATCCACGATAGTCTCAGCATCGCGGATGCTCCACAGTGAGTCCACCCGCAGCTCCAGCTCTGAAAGACGGTTAGCCAGTAGCTGCAGCTGGACACACTTCCTGCACACATGGTCGCCAGGGACACTGGTAGTGTCCATGACTTCCCACATAGTGCAGGAGGAGCATATCACGGGTGCGAGCTGTGCTGCCATGACTTGCCTTAGACTCTTCGACTCTCTTCCCGCTCTAGGTCTCCCCTTTTATACTCTGCTCACCTCTCGGACTCTCCTGCCTCACCTGTGATGTCGCACAGTAGTTGTCTCTTGTTGCAGGTCTGCTGCTGCTTTTATTCCACAATCTCAGTCTTCTACTCTCAGGTCCACTGCCGCTCTGCGGGAAAAGTTAGGAAAAGCAAGGCAAAGCAGCACCTCCTTCCCCCACTTCACCGAACTCCCACACTTACCAAACTCTCAGCAGCACACTGTGTATCCGCACACCGTGCAGTTCGCACTGATAGGCCCCTGTATTTCTACAGTTGAGACTCAGATGAGTCAGGCCTGCCTCACCTTCAAGTACCAGTTGAATCTAGCTAACCAATTAACTTGCTACAGCAGCTCTCTCTGCTGTTTGGCACCTTGCAGCTCGTCGGCCTGATGTAAATGAGGCCCGTACCCCAAAATTGTGGGTGCCTCTCCAGGGCAGGTACAAGCGACTAGCCACCACACTCTGTCAGTTGGCTTACCAAAAGTCAAAATTGACCCCTATAAGTGAGGAATTCATGAATGAGAACTTATGGAACTTTCACTTACGACTAGAATAAACTTGATATTCCATTATCCCTCAGTGTGTGTTTTCTTTTTATGGGAGTGAAAGTACTTAATTTCAATTAAGAGTAGGTTGCGGTAATAGGTACCATACTTTGATACTCACGAGTGCTTTCACCATATCTTAACCCATGGCAACTGGGTTTGAATCCAGCCCAGGGTGAAGGGATGAAAGATTAGTCCCAATGGTGACCGTGGACATAAAAGCAACCTCCTACATTAGCATTCTATCATGGGCACACCATACACACTACCACAGTGCTGTCCTACAATGGGTATTCCACACAAGGCTTTGCCAACAGTGTAGTGTGTAACATCATTCAAAAGTGGCCTTGTGAAAAAGTGTTGCAAATCTTACTATTTAAGATCTGTAACATTTGAAGGCCATAAAGATTGCATGTATTGAAATGAAATCTTTGGTAAGAGAGTATTAATTGTTGTACTAGACTCCTTGTTGTTCTCAGAGAGGCTGCTTTTGTTTCCAGTAGCATTTGTTCGTGGGTAACTGAGAGCTGGGTTTCTCAGTCAACAATTATTAACAGATTGTTTAGGAAGCAGAAGTTGGAACTCAAAAATCATCTCCTCTCTGACTAGACCATACAGAAACTATCCTTATATTCCTCTGAAGACTTCTCCCCTGAGACAGTCTGTTAAAAAGTATGTACATTTAACCAAACATTCTCTGATGCCAGTGACTGAGCAAAACTCAAAAGTCCAACAGGCTTGCTAAGGCAGGAGACCTGAGACCCACGGTGCATGTGTCAGGTCACAGAATGTGTGGTACTAAAAACTGGGCCCTGAAATTCCTTGGGTGTTCCACCAGCCTCCCATGTGCTGACAAATTTAGTCCTTATATATCTTCCCTTATTTCATATGTACACTATCAGCCAATATGTGCAAGAAAATAGCAGCACACACTGGGCAGATATTCACAGTTTATTTTCACTTAATCAAAAGACTGATGTTAAATGTATATTTAACAAAGATAAGTTGCAGAAACAGTGATCTATAATCATCATTACAATATGCCAGCAGAGTTACAGACACAGAACTGCAGATGGAGTGCTCTTTCTTATGGACAAGACACAAAGCAGTGACTGTGGTACAATAATTTGTGATTAAACTATTATTAATCATTTTTGAATTTAATGGTTTAGTGACTGAGATAATTTTTTCCTGCCCAATATTTCTGTTTTATGTAGGTTTTTTTCTCAGTCCATCATCTTTAAAACAAACGATCCAAAATAAATATGGCTGTATATTTGATTTGCAGTGTCTATAATCACATAATTATGTTTTATAATTTGTATTAGAAAATAATGAAATTTGGAAAAATCCCAGAGGTCTACTGGGTAAGAGGCACAATTCATAAATAGTGTATTATCAAAACCAGGTAATCTACCAACAGCAAAGAATACCTCTGCACCTAAAAGAAACAGAAAATGCTTAAACTGCATGGAAGATCCATTAAGATGAGAAAAGAAAAAAAGGAGATGTGGTTTAGATTGAGACAAAACCACATCTCCTTTCCTATCATAGAATGTAATGCATCTGAGGTCTTTCATTATTAATACTAGTCTGACACAATCATCCAGACATGTTGCATAACAATTGCCAATGGTTTGATTTGGTGGATGTTTATGAACAATGGCAGACTTCATGGCATTGTAAATCATTTGCAAGTTCAATAACCCATCCACCAGATATTTGGCTATAAATTGGGCCGCCTAGCGTTCGTTTTGTAGGCGCTACACGGCCTCCTAAGGGCCCAAAATGGCATCCAGAACGTGTGCACACAACGTGCGTCAAATGCCATCTTGGTGAAGGCGTTTGTGCTCGGGCAGATAATGAACGCTGGCAGCATGTAAAGTAGGGAGAATATGCATTAGATCAGTGTGCAGCACTGATTTAAAGGGTCAGATACGATTTTGGAACTCAATGCTCCAGCCAACGCACTGTCTTAACCTCGCACAGCTGAATAGGTCGTAAGCAGCATGGAGGACCCCCCCACCAGTGCTATTTAAAGGGATCATGTAGGAGTTACTGGTTAGTTGCTGGATTATTGCTTCTGGCTGCTGGCGCATTTGTTCCTATTTTTGGAGGGCTCCTATACTTGAATACTAGGACTAGGAGACATAGCCTAAAAATCAGAGTCAGGATTTTGCAGAAGTGAAGTAAGGAAACGCTTCTACACGCAAAGGGTTTTAGAAGTTTGGAACACTCTTCCACAAACGGCAGTTGATGCCAGCTCAATTGTTAATTTTAAATCTGAGATTGATAGATTTTTGTTAACCATAGGTATTAAGGGATATGGGGCTAAGGCGGGTATATGGAGTTCGGTCACAGATCAGCCATGATCTCATCCAATGGCGAAACAGGATCGAGGGGCTAAATGGCCTACTCCTGTTCCTATCTTCCTATGTTCCTATAATAAAAGTTTCAATACTTTACAGGGAGTGGGCTGGCTAGCTGACAGGCAACAGCAAGGTCACTGGCAGAGTGGCAAGGGTGGGACAGGAATGCTGTCATCCTGAGCGAGGACAGCTCCATGAGCCACTGCCACTTGCTGCCTCCTGTTATGCGTCACCTTCTCCTGCAAGAAAGCGGGACGTGTGTCGGTGAGTGTCCTGAAAGATGTTTGGGTGATGTGGCTGTCATGGTTGAATAGCTGCCGGTGTGTGTGACCTGTGAGTTGTGGGTATGCAGCTTGCAACAGTGGTAATGTGTGAGGGTGAGACGAAGCATCTGATTGGAAGAGTTGAGTACTGATTGAAAGAGTTTGTTGGTATCTGGGTGATGGGGGTGTAGTGTGTGCAGCAGTGGATGCGGCTAGTGGTGCAGTTGGTTGGAGATGCCACTTGACAGTTGACCTCACTCACCTTGACCACTCATGTCAAAGCATTGAACTTCTTCCTGCATTGCATCCACCTTCGTGGTGCTATGAGATTGGCATTGACTTCGTCCCCTATTGCCTCCCACTGCATTGGGAGCATATGTCTGGAGGGCCTCTTGCACCCCTGCGAATATAGGATGCCCCTTCTCCTGTCCACCTGTTGCACCAAAGCATCTAGTGCATCATCAAAGATCCTTGGTGCATGCACTCTCGCAGGCCTGGTACAAACTCAGATCAGCAGATTGGTGAGGTCTGGCGTGCTCATTGGAGGATATGGGATTTAGTAGTGCGCAACCTTTATTCAATGCTTTAACATAACTCAACAGTTTGTAAACACAGGGACGGGGCTTACATCTGTGTTTTACGTTTGCGATGTCTAATCTCTGTTCAGACTCTGTGCGGACCCGTATCTTATATTTTGCAAATAAGAGGTGCAGGCTGCCTTTAAGAGGTGCAGATTGCCTTTCAGTGGTGCTAGCCCACTCACTCTCTGTTGGTGAGCAGCCAATCAACAGCACAGCCAGGCCTGGCTGCTGGCAGGATTCAGGTAAATGACCAGGCAGCACGAATCTCACGTGCTGCCTGCATTGCAATGACCGGGCGCGGGTTAATCGCGCACCGCGACCTTGCACCCAGATGCAAGGGTTATCGAATTTAACCCCCATTATATCAAATAGCTATCCAAATTATTAAAAATCTTGTGTCTGTAATATTGTATGATTGTAATGTTTTAATGACTCAAATATTGATGATTGGCCCATGCTAGCCACATGATGCCATGAAGCAATCAGATTCTAACATTTTTTTTATATTCGTTCATGAGATGTGGGCGTCGCTGGCAAGGCCAGCATTTATTGCCCATCCCTAATTGCCCTTGAGAAGGTGGTGGTGAGCCATCTTCTTGAACCACCCCAGTCCGTTTGGTGAAGGTTCTCCCTCAGAGCTGTTAGGAAGGGAGTTCCAGGATTTTGACCCAGCGACGATGAAGGAACAGCGTTATATTTCCAAGTCGGGATGGTGTGTGACTTGAAGGGGAACGTGCGGGTAGTGTTGTTCCCATGTGCCAACTGCCCTTGTCCTTCTAGGTGGTAGAGGTCGCGGGTTTGGGAGGTGTTGTCGAAGAAGCCTAGGCGAGTTGCTGCAGCGCATCCTGTGGATGATACACACTTCAGCCACAGTGCGCCGGTGGTGAAGGGAGTGAATGTTTAGGGTGGTAGATGGGGTGCCAATCAAGCGGGCTGCCTTGTCCTGGATGGTGTCAAGCTTCTTGAGTGTTGTTGGAGCTGCACTCATCCAGGCAAATGGAGAATATTCCATTACACTCCTGACTTGTGCCTTGTAGATGGTGGAAAGGCTTTGGGGAGTCAAGAGGTGAGTCACTCGCCGCAGAATACCCAGCCTCTGACCTGCTCTTGTAGCCACAGTATTTATATGGCTGGTCCAGTTAAGTTTCTGGTCAATGGTGACCCCCAGGATGTTGATTGTGGGGGATTCAGCGATGGTAATGCCATTGAATGTCAAGGGGAGGTGGTTAGACTCTCTCTTGTTGGAGATGGTCATTGCCTGGCACTTGTCTGGCGCGAATGTTACTTGCCACTTATGAGCCGAAGCCTGGATGTTGTCCAGATCTTGCTGCATGCGGGCTCGGACTGCTTCATTATCTGAGGGGTTGCGAATGGAACTGTACACTGTGCAATCATCAGTGAACATCCCCATTTCTGACCTTATGATGGAAGGAAGGTCATTGATGAAGCAGCTGAAGATGGTTGGGCCTATACTAGCCATGTAACACCTAGGTTCTCTCTCAAACCCAGACCTAGTCTCCACATTCTCCTCTAGCCTTCTCACAATCCACCTCAGCCCTTGCTACCTTCCTCCTTCCTGAAGCCTTGTGCTCCCTCCTTGCCCTAGCCTTAGGATGCATCGCTCCCTGCCAGCCTCCTTCCCCAGGCCCCAAACCCATGACTCCCTACCCACCCAAACTCCTTGCCTGCACCTTCCTAGCCCAAACCATTGTCCCCTGCTCCCTTGCATGCCTTAGCTCCCCCAGTTTCTGTGTAATTCATACATGTTCCGATGACTTCCAGATAACCAGTTCCTGTCAAGGCCATATCATTGGATCTATCACAACCATAACAAAAAGACCATCCAGCACACAGTAAGGCATGCATCCTAAATCCGAGAGCCACCCTATCCCAGTCCAGGCCTCAACACCCACCAAAGCCCCCCCCTCCCAAAACCCACCCAACTTAAGTTCATGTCACATTTCCTTCCAGACACCTGTCCATTTGCAAGCTGGTAGTAAAGCTATGCTGGGATGTTCATCTGCTGATGGGGCAGCTTCCCAAAGTTCTACCAATGGGTTCAGGTTATTATTGATAAGGCATCCTCTGCACGGCCTCATTTGAGCTTGGTACCCTCCAATAGGAGCAGCCCTCCTACACCTCAAGCAGTGATGGAACAGAGGGGCAATAATAGCAGGAAAGAAAATAAGATGAAGAGCTGAGTAGTGAAAAGTGTTTAGTGTGGAGAAAAGATAAAGTTAAACAGTGTGATGGCAAGAATGAGACAGAGGGGAAGAGAGAAGTTGATACATGGTCTGCCATCCACCCCAGGACATTGAAACATTCTTATGGGATTTAGTGGCCGGGGTTTTGTGGTTTTGCACTCGCCAGCTTGTGATTTTCCTGTCCATTAAAATGAGTGGGAGGGAAAATGTGGGCTGGGGAGCACATAAGTGGAAAGCCCTGGCCAGTGCCTTTGAGAGGTGGGCAGTGGTACTACCCCAATCAATCCAAGAAGATCTACCACTTATTTGTGGGTAAGATTCTTCCCTTTTTGATAGCGCAGGAAGAAGAATGATTGTATGACTGTCTCACAATGGCTAGAAATGGGTTTCCCAGTGCAACCCAAAATGCTTGCTCTAGTACAGCTGTTAAGCTTCCCACAAAGTATCCAAAAACATACAAAACATTCCTTTGTAAAGCAGTTGACAGATACATTGAAAGAAATGCAGTAATATTGGAAAGGGGTCCACTGACTGACAATGTAACTCCTCTCCCAATCCAAATACGTATCCTCAGAATTTACAGCTATAAACTCCCTGCACCATAACCTGTCAGCCTAGGTAATGTAAAAGACTCCTTGATACTCTTCTGAATGACCATGCTGACTGAGATTAAGTTTACAACGATATTTCCACTTGTAATATCTCCCAGCCCCAATCTTCCTTTCAAATCTGCAAGCTCAATAGATTTTGTGCATGTGAGGTGTCAAATGAACATCACATAGAATTAGGTCAGGAATCAGTATGTGATTGTGGCAGATAGGAAATGGAAAATAAATTGAATGTCAGTTTCTCCTAATGAAACACTCAGACTTTATTGTGCTTAGATATAATTCGGATTGTAGGTGTTTTCTGCCTCCTTGGTGTCTTACAGTGCCCTTCTGTGATATTGTTGCACTGAGTTTGTCAACAATAAATAATTCAATTCAATAAGTATGCAATCAGGATGTAACAAATTTTGTTTCATTTGCTGTTTTTTTCAGTATTAAAGTCATCACATTCACTGCAGCTAGAAGACATGGAAGCAGCAATGGCATGATTCTGGATTGGCCTGGTTCCATTCCTATCTATCTAGTCGTAACCAGAGAATCACCGGCAATGGCTTCTCTTCCCGCTCTCACACACTTACCTCTGGAGTCCCCAAAGGATCTATCCTTGACCCCCTCCTATTTCTCATTTACACGCTGCCCCTCGGCAACAGCAACCAAAAACACATCGCCAGGTTCCACGTGTACACTGACATCACCCAGCTCTACCTCACCACCACCGCTCTTGACCTCTCCACTGCCTTTGATTTGTCAGGCTGCTTGTCCGACATCCAGTATTGGATGAGCAGGAATTTTCTCCAACTAAATATTGGGAAGACCGAAGGAGCTTCAGTCCCTGCCACAAAATCCATTCCCTAGCCACCCACTCCAACCCTCTCCCTGGCCACTGTCTGAGGCTGAATCAGACTGTTTGCAACCTTGGTGTCCTATTTGACTCTCAGCCGAGTTTCCGACCCTATGTCCTCTCCATCACCAAGAAGCCTACTTCAACCTCCGTAATATCGCCCGTCTCCACCCCTGCCTCAGATCATCTGCTGCTGAAACCCTCATTTATGCCTTTGTTACCTCCAGTCGTGACTATTCCAATGCTCTCCTAGCTGGCCTTCCATCTTGCACTTTTCGTAAACTTGAGCCCCTCCAAAACTCTGCTACCCATCTCCTAACTTGCACCAAGTCCCGTTCACCCATCACCCCTGTGCTCGCTGACCTACATTGTCTCCCAGTCCTGCAACACCTCAATTTTAAAATTCTCATCCTTGTTTTCAAATCCATCCATGGCCTCTCGCCTCCCTATCTCTGTAAACTCCTCCAACCCTACAACCCTCCGAGATTGTAGGCTGAGAGCATCTCAGCAGTCAGGGCAGGTATTTGAGCAACCTGCCACTAAATCTGCTGAAGCCACAGGGAATGCACCACGTAGAATCGGTAGAAAGCATAAGGCTGAGCAATTGTAGCTCACCAACGGAATGCACAAGGGTGTTCGAAGAAATGTCATGTTGTTCATTTATAATTTTTCTCATATTGGCACATTAAATTTATTCATTATTACCACTTCCACATCTTGGCCTTTATTGCTTCCCGAGTGTGAAGTCGCCCTTTCATTTGCTTCATCATGAATGCCAAGACATGACGGGGCCAACTGGCAGGGTATGCAATGGGTGGATATGTGGGATATCCCTTGCCTGCAAGGAGCCGGCCCTTAAGTCTGACTCCTGTCTGGAAGAAGTCTGGCCCATTGGACTGGCACACGATGAAAGAATCATGACAACTGCCAGGGAATCTGGTGCAACCTGCAGAAATCTCTTCTGGTGGTCACACACCAGTTGTGCATTGATGGAGTGATAGCCCCTTCGGTTTATGAAGAGTCCTGGCTCATGTGGTGGTCCTTGGATTGCCACGTGTGTGCAATTGATTGTGCCCTGCACCCGTAAGAAGCCAGCCGGAGAGCTGAAACCCACTGCCCGCTCATTCTGGCTGATGTGGTCGCAGGAAAAGTTCACGTGGTCGGATGCCCTGACAAGCAACCCATCCATCACCTGCCTTATACACTTATGCGCAGATGATTGACACACCCTGGAGATGACACTAGTGGCACCCTGGAAGGATGCAGAAGCAAAGAAATTGAGGGCAGTGGTAACTTTAACTGCAACAGGCAACGCGTGGCCGCTAGGTCCAGCAGGGAGCAGCTCTTCCTGAAGGAGGCTGCAGACGTCTGCGACCACCTGTTGACTCAATCTGAGCCTGCGTAGGCACTGCTCTTCAGAAGCCCAGGAAGCTCAGCCTCTGCCTCTATACCGTCTCATGTGGGTAGTGCCTCCTGCGACGCCAGCCCCTCTGTTGGCCCTCTCTCTGCTGTTCTCCAGTTCTTTGTTACGCACCTCTGTCTTATGCACCAACAGATCCCAAAGCAGTGCGACATGGCTGATGTGGATGGTCATTTTCCTCCTCCTCAGATGTACTCTGGAATACATCCATTGCGCTCCCCATCCTGATCTAGTCAGTATGAGAGGCTGCAAAGCCTTCCTAAAGCTGTCTCAACAAAGAACTCTCAGCCAAATGTTTGCCTGAGAGAATTGAGAGACCAGCTGCAATCCTTGAGCTTTTATTGTGATGTGTCAATCGCAGGTTTAAAAGGCCAAATCAACTTCTGCAGGGATCTCGTCTCCATTTCATTCATGAGTTTGAGAAGCCAAGCAAAACCCGTGCAGGTAAGGTTAAATTTGTTTCAGGTTCAGAATCCACAAAAAATTACCTGCTTTAAGTATTTGAAGTAGGTAAATTGTCCCTTTAATGATCTGCCCGCCGGTATTAATAGAGGACGCGACTTCCAGGGTTTGGATGTGGCGTGCTCCAAACACGACTGGGTTAAACCCAGAAGTCACACGTTAGAGCCAGCTTGCAGACTCGCTGAAGAAATGAACAATTTTTACTACCCTCTCATCATCGATTCTTGGGGGTTAAAATTACACCCAATTAATGCATCAATATGCAAACAAATTTTATTGTCACAGTTGATTTGCCACAGAGGTAAGATCAGGAGGGCTAAATTCTTAAATATGAAAATAAAATTCCTTTATTATGTAAAGAATAAATAATGGCCAGTGTTACAAAGCAGTAGGAACATTGGAATATAGGACTGCACGAGAGAATTGCAGTCCATCTTGTTGGTCCAAATTTTGAAAACCTTACTTCAGCAGTAAATTCAGCAGGAACCGTGCTCAAAGCAAACACAGGGCTACAACACTATAGCATCAGTTCTATGACTCATGCTTCCTTTGGGAGTACAATATTTCTGAATTTACTTTTATGTCTCACATCCCTCAATAATTTTCTCTGCCAAATATCTGTTCAGATGTCTTGTGAAATTGCTCACACTATCTGCCTCCATTACTATCGCTGTGGCTCAGTGGGTAGCACTCATTACCTCTGAAGTTATGAAAGTTGTGAGTTCAAAGTCGCACTCCAGGAACTTGAGCACAAAATCCAGGCTGATACTCCAGTTCAATACTGAGGTAGTGCTGCACTGTTGGAGGTGCCATCTTTTGGATGAGATGTTAAAACCGAAGCCTCATTTTCCCTCTCAGGTGGACGTAACAGATCCTCATAGCACCTCTTTCGAAGAAGAACAATAGAATTCTCCCTGGCCACCAGTTATCCCTCAATCAACATCACTAAAACAGATTATCTGATCATTGCTGTTTGTGGGAGCTTGCTGTGCGTAAATTGACTGCCATGTTTCCTACATTAGAACAGTGACTACACTACAAAAAAGTACTTTGTTGGCTGTAAAGAGCTTTGGGACATATTGAGGTTGTGATATATATAAGGCGCTATATAAATGCAAGTCTTTCTTTTTCTTTCTAACAGTAAAGAGCTCAGATGATGACATGGGGTGGAATGTTGCCCAAATCTCCAAAAGTGTTTATTGATAGCCATGAATATATCACCAAATAGGAAATATTTACCGTTTTGGTTTGTATATATTTTAAGAGCTTTACCATTAGAGATTATATCATAACTTGTATCTTGTGTGATTTGCAATATTATTGAGTTTTTTTAATGCAACCCCATATCACATGACAAGAAGAGAGTGTGTTTTTCAAATTTAGCACCAGATAGATGAGGTAAGCTGACAAGAGAAAATAATTTTTCAAAGAAATAGTCCTTGATTTTCTTGTGCATATCATTCATGTGGTTATAGAATCATAGAATGATACAGCACAGAAGGAGGCCATTCTGCCCATCGTGCCCGGGCCGGCTCTTTGAAAGAGCTATCCAATTAGTCCCACTACCCTGCTCTTTCACCATAGCCCTGCAAAATTTTCCCCTTCAAGTATTTATCAACATACTGGGATAAATGTAACAATTTCGCACATCCGGTACTGAACTTTATTCAACTGGAGCACATTTAGGGAATTCGAGCACAGAGGTCAACAAAACCAAAGTGAAATAATCTTCCCCTTGAGTCCCACAATCATTAAACCTAATGGATACACAGAAGCAATTATAATCCTGTAATCTCATCTTGGAATTCAGGCATTTGTTATAAACCTTGCAGTTTTACCCTTGACAGTTGCAGCATTTTTTGAATCCCTTGATAAAGTATTTTGTAACCACATCCATTACTCTGTATGCAGGCAACGTTATTCCCCAATAATATCTCGTGAAATTATATCATTCAGTGTTAACCGTGTAGTACAATGACACTTCATGCTGTACAATTCAATTACAGAAACGTAACATCTGCAGAATTGCTGGTTTGCCTTTGAATTGTTAATACTGATGGTACCAATCAAGAACTGTTATAGCAAGCAAGCCAAGGCATATGGTTTTATTCATGGTCAAAGGATTCGATGTAAGAGTCTTTACCCTTTTTTGACATAACTTACATTGTAAATGTTATGAGAACAGAATATTTATCAAAAACACATGAAATCTGCCTCAGCAATTAATCTGCTGCCTTGTACATAGAAATACAGAGAAATTACAACATGGAAACAGGCCATTCGGCCCCCACATGAGTAAATAGCTCTAATCACATTTACCCTTTTTCCTTCATCTACCTATCCAATGTAATCTTAAATGTTGACATAGTTTCTGCCTCAACCACAAATCCTGGAAGTGAATTCCACAGCCTCACAATTCTCTGTGCAAAGAAGAGTTCTAACTTATCAACTTATCAGTTTATCAACTTTAATTATGTACTGAACAGAAATTGATAAAACTGCTATAAATTCTTTAAAAATTGGAAAACTAAAGCTAACACCTCACTGGGACCTAAAAGTATCTTTAATTGACGAAGAGAGCCACGCAATAAAATATCCCTTCAATGCCTTTACTAGAAGGAAAGGCACAATTAAGACAAAATTAATTAACTGTTCCTGATGAAATCAACAGATAGTGTTCAGATTCAATGCAATTCTAATTAACAATTAGTTCTGTTTCCATCATGCTTACTGATTGTGTTTTAATTTCAACAATTAAACCAGTTTTATTTTCTTTTGAAAAAATGGTAGAAATCGTTAAATGGTTTTTTGCAACCCCACTGACATTAGTTTGTGATTGCATCATGCATATGCATAGACTGATGGATGGGAAATATGCATATTAATGTACTCGATCAGAGAAAAAATGATGCTTCAACATTGGAATAATTATATTTTGGCTGCTAATGAAAGTTAACAAGTTGGATTTTGTACACCAACACAAAAACAGTTTATTAATGGAGTGAAAATTCTTGATTTCTAATCGACTTTAGTAGCAATTAGGCAAGCAATGACATTCAGGCATTGGTGCCTAATCAGAATGAAATCTGCTGAGGGGCCTCTAACTTGAGCCCACAACAAAAGATCAAATTAATATTATGTGTTGAGGCTTAGACTCTCCAAATAGAAAGAAATGTGTGAAGCTAGACCTTCTAATCTCACAAATGTTCACTTATCCCTTACCACAAGAACACAAAGTTGCATTTATATTATGCCGTTAATGTAGAAAAACACTGAGGCATTGGGGGACTGGGTGCCAATGTAGGTCAGCAAATAGAGAAGTGATGGATGAGCGGGACTTGGTACAGAATAAGATATAGGCAGCAGAATTTTAGATGAGCTGAAGTTTACAGAGGGTGGAGAATTTTAATTTTAATTTGTTTTGTCTGTTGTTAACAGGGCGGTATCGGCCTTAAAATGGGGTCGGTAGCCTTACATCCCCATCAACCTCAACACATGGCTGGCATCATTTTGAAAGGGGCCTACCACCTCCTACTGAATTTGATGGTGCTTTTTCTCAAAAGGACAGACGCCAACAGGGCCATTACAATGTCCCAGTGAATAGAGGAGGGAGGAACAACTATTAACTTCTGTATGCATTGGGTTTCTCGTGTAAGGGCCAAGGTATAAATTCAGTAGGGGAGGTGGGAGAGGCGGGTTACTGGTGAGAAAATAAATTGCTTCAGCAAAGTTTGGAGGAAGAAGTCTGGAGAAAAAAGCTATGATTTAGTAGATGATCCTGAGGATTTAATACTTTACTGGCAGGCAGCTGATAACAGGACATCAGGAGACAATATGCGGCAATGGAACTAAGGCCCAATACTGAATCAAGTGAGTTCTTTAATACATGAAAATTATAAATATTTCAATGACTTTGAATACTACAGCACCACTGTCCGCTCCATTTGTTCATATGCAAATCTCCTGTGGTTGGAACACTTTGAATATAAGCTTTGGTGCATTGCTATCTGGTGCAACCCTCATGGAGTGACATACTGACCCCCGATCCTCCCCATCACCCCCCCCCCCCACCCACTATTGGACTCCAGACTAGTAGGGTGCTCTGTAAGGTAGGAAAAACACTGGAGAATAAATGCTACCAGCCCAGGTTATATGCCTCATTCTCCTTTGATGTCCAAGAAAATTCAAGGGAAGGTTAAAAAGTATTTTCACAATTAATCAATACTGTCAAGTAAAACACATTTCAAGGCATAATGGAGCCTCAGAATCCTGAATCAAAACAATTAACACACTTTCAGGATAAAGCAAACTGCAATAGATTTGCTTGCAGAACACACTGATGAGATAGTCTGACGACGAAATAAATACATGAGGGAGAAAGAAATAGAAAGATATGCTGATAGGTTAGATGAAGTAGGGAAGGAGGAGGCTCGTGTGGAGCATAAACACTGGCATAGACCTGTTGAGCCGATTGGCCTGTTTCTATGCTGTACATTCGATGTAACTCTATGTAATTATTCCTACCACCTGGGTGCGCTTTTTGTTCTCTAACACCTGTCACTCAATCAACATACACAGATGTAAGTCATCCTCCTTTGAAGCAGACATCTAGATGCTGGAGAGTGTTGCATATTCTGGACCAACCCCAAGGACAAGGGCAGCAGAAAATCTCTCCCAGAATGCAGTCACAGAATTGTTACAACACAGTTGTAGCTACAAAGCACACTGTGTCTGACAAATTTAATGAGGAAGTAACGCAATGGATATGATTGTTTTATATTGACTATCTCCAATCCCTGTGAACAAAGTTGATTTTTCTCGTGAAATAATGATAAGCTGACACATGGGTTGAAACGCTGACTGTCTGAGGAATTCCTTAGCTCTTTTAGGTTTACCTTCCTCCTACAATCTTGGCATAACGTTATCCCTATTTCACAATTAATCTCATCTCTTCCATTGTTTTTGAGCTCATTGGTGACCCTGCTTTCTGAGCCTTGGCCTTATGTCTTCTTTTTTCAAAAAGTAACTGCCTATACTTCATTTGAACTTTGGAAAAAGATTATGTTAATTAAGAATGCCCAACTTTCAATACAACCCTTCTAAGACTACATTACATATCTACCTGACTCAGACCTGTTCAACCATGGTTTGTTCCAGGTATTGGCTAGACTGTTGAACACTTTACCAAATGCTTACCAGCACTCAAGAAATTCAGGTCACATGACTACTGCATTCCATGATGGTCACTGTTGAAATAGAAACACATGCTCTATAATGTGAAGTGGGCATGCCAACCTCAACTGCATGCTAGCTTAAATATTCTTTGAAAATCATTATCTGATATACACTTGCCTAATTCTATGTCATAACTACAAACTGAAAATATTACAACTCAGGAGCTATTGTTTAAATTCTGTGATTTATAACTAGATGAACCACACTTGTGTGATTGGCAATGAAGTGATTTTCATGATCTCACTCTCATTTTCCACTCTGTTGTTCTCTGCTCTTAGCTCCTCTCCCACATTACAAATCTCGTATTAATTAGAAGAATGTATAGTTCTCTACTTATACCTTGAGATAATTTGGGATCCATCTAATTTGCCATGCAAAAATTATAGGACACTAAATTTCTCATTTCTCATTTTAATGCAGTGTAGTAGTAATAGGCGTTTTAATTAAATGAAATTAAATTGAACTATGCATCCTCATTAGGTAATTAGGCCAGTAATAGTACTGGATCTGCAAATGCACACAATACAGCTAGCTCATAACACAAAGTAACTTTATTTGAGAACCTGCAAGCAGAATTCTGTGGATATTATCATGTAATATCACCTGCATTTTGTAAATATGTGCATAAAGTTCCTATTTTCCCATATACACTGGGGTCTGAAGTTCACATCTCTGAGCTCTCTCTCTCTCTTTCTCTCTGGAACCCCTCTACTTATTTATTCATTTCTTAGGTTCATACTGGAATACTGGGCACAGTAGAATGAGAGAAAAATATTTTACTACAGCAAAGCAACAGGTAACAAAACACAACACAAATTACTCTACTTTGCCTACATCTGCAAAGCAGGGGCTTACTCAGGTCATCAACCTGTGTTAACCTTAGTTCTCTGTATCTGTTTCACATAAGAGACCCTAAGAAGAGACAATCGCCTCTTCATTTGGGGTAGCTAGCTATATTTGGCACATGAAACACCTTGGTACAATTCTGATTGTTAAGAGGAATATTTTACAGCTCATGCTGAGAACTTTGGAAGTCAAAGTAACCAAGCTCTGAATTTCTAAGCCATAGGCATTTTCTAGGAATTCACTGAAGTCTTGAGAGGAATCAGCTACTAAGCAGCAAACTGCTGCATTCGTGAAGCGACTGAAACTCTCTCTATCAGAAGGAATAGGAGTTCATTGATTTCTGCATGGACCACAAGTAACAGGAGCAAAGGCAGTTGGAGTATGGCCAGCTGGTTCACTTTTCCAAAATGCAGGGTATGAATTGCACATATGTTCACCTCCTCAAATTTAGAACCATATATGAATAGGAAAGGTTTCCACTTCCTCAGAGTGTAGTTAGGTTGCATCAAACAATTCAAAACAATACATGTACTCAAGACTGTGACAGTCCAAAGTGACTGAATTGTTTAAAGGGTAATGTGTCATGGACGGCTGCCTCCCGAAGATAAGGGATAGGTGCTTTGCTCTCAGCTGAGCAGATGATCTGTTTTTGGTGGTATTTGTTGAGGGATAAATGTTGGCTAGGACCCTGCTCTTCTTCGAATCATGGCATGGGATATTGTAGATCCACCTGAGATGACAGATGGGTCTTTAGTTTAACATCTCATCCAAAAGACAACACTTCCTGCAGAACTCTTTCAGTACTGAAGTCTAATTCCCAAGGGATATACCCATGGTCTTTTCCATGATTTAAAATAGAAATGAGGTTACCCTTATAGTCACAGACTTATATTGACTAGCTACAAGGGATCCTTTTGTACTTAACCTGTGATAATATCTAATTGGTTGAGTACTAAACTATCTTAGTATTCTACTAAGGTAAAGTTTACTTTAAAGTGAACTTTAATTATGGCCTTTAACCTAATAGTGGTTGCAGTACCTACCTACAGAAAGTTAAAATAATGCCTGTATTCCTTTTGCAGCCAGTGATTGTTATTCAAAAAGTACCTAGAAGATGCCATGGTAACAAAGAAATATCAGTGAAAAAATAAATATTCAAAAAAGTTAATTATCTGTTACAGTGTAAAAATTATTCTTGCACAATTAAATAACTTGTTTTTCTCATGGACTCAAAAATTAGGCAATAGAGTTGTAAATGTTTCAGTTTTATTTGTGACCAGGATGTTTATGGGTGATAGGGTAAAGTGAGGGATGTCAGTGCTGGGGAATGGAGCACTTCTCTTCTTTGCACCCAGTGTCAACATTGAGCGCTCCCTCATTAGATACAATGCAGGTTAAATATAAACTTAATTCGAGAGTGGTTAGAATGTGGAACTCGCTACCACAAGGAGTAGTTGAGGTGACTGGCATAGATGAATTTAAGGGGAAGCTAGATAAACACATGAGGGAGAAAAGATTAGAAGGATGTGCTGGGAGAACTAAGGTCTACCTCGCTAGCCCTGAGGTTCACTGACTTGTATATAAGACCTGCAATTGGCAATCTCCAGGTATATAATACCGTATACCTGATTTGATATTTTTTGTACTTCTCATCTCTCCCTCCATCCCCGACCCTCCCTGTTGTACTCCCGGATGTTTTTGTCTTCTTGTAAACTGTTGGAACTCTGTCCTTTCAGTGTTGATATGTTCAGTTTCTTTTAAATGATTCAGTACCTATGAATAGGGTTAGATGAAGGAGGGAGGAGGCTCATGTGGAGCATAAACACCGACATGGACCCGTTGGGCCAAATGGCAGTTTCTGTGTTGTACGTTCTAAGTACTTCTATGTAAAGCTTCAAATATAAGAGTAACTGGGACTAGCTTAGCAAAAGCTGGGTCTATTAGCCTGCCTTCATTTGAAAGTAGCTGTGCAATAATAGACACCACTCACAACTCAATTATTTCAACAAAGAAAGGTGCAGACCAGTCAGACTCCATCCATTCCTGTGGATAAAGGCACAAAATACCACAAAATACATATAAAGTACAGCCCAGAACACAGATATTTAAATAATGAAGAAAATATAAAGCAAATCAATTTTCAATTTCAAGTTCACAATAAATTTTTCTTACTGTTGGGCAGAACGAATTACACCAACATTGCACCAATCTTTACTGTTTGGCCACCAGCACAGAATGCTGGTGGCAGCAAAGAGGATAATGGGGCTACAACTTCACTAAATATTACTAGTACACTTCCAACCCCTCAACGGCAGGGCCTCAATGAAACTAGAAAATACAACAAAAATAGTGTTGGTTAAACCACAGTAATATTTTTTCCACCTCTTGTTTCATGAATCACTGTCTATAATGTCATAAATCCTTTGGAAAAAAAACTTTTGAATCCAATTGTGAGGCTGACCTGTTTAACTCACTCTCAAACTTCAGTCAACCATGAATTAGAAGATCAGCCTCACTTACGGAATAATATTAGTCATACTGATTACTGCAGAGTACCTTCTATAAATATCGCAGCTTGGTTAATTAATCTTGACATTTCATTTAAAAGAGCCAAATGAATAGAAGGCTGACAAATTTATGTAAAGCCAAGATGCCATTTCCTCCGAATAGATATCCAATTGACTGCAGTTCTGTCTGTCGCTATGATTTCTGATAATAAGTGATAATCATTGGTGTACCCTCCCCCCAGCCCAAAAAATAGGTTAGGTGAATATTACAAATGTAATAAGGCTAAAAGCAAAGCTGAATGAATTCCTTTCTGATATGTCTATCAAACCAAAACACATATGAGACTAACTTCACTCTTGCAGACAAAATCTGCTATTTCACTGAGGTCTACATGTCAACCTTTGATACTAGTCATAATCACACATAATTATTAAGAGATCAATATCTTCTTATGACAATGAAAAGGCACTAAGAACTAGGAATGATTTCAACAGTGGCAGTTTTCTTTCTCAGAACATTCGAAAAAAGTCTATAAGGTTTTCAATATCTTTTAATAAAGCCAGCATTGCCAAATATCAAAAATGAGTATCAGTGAAAGTTTTCTACTTGTCTTGAACCCAGTTCAAAATCTCTGGCAACTTTTGCTGTACTTCCTCTTTGCCATACCATTTTGTATATTAGGTAGCAAAACAACAGGGTGCAGTTGGAGGCAACAGGAATAAGTGCAACAGGAAAAAATTCATGATAGTTGCTGAGAGCACAGAAAAAAAACTGGAGGATGTGTGTTAGGGAGCGAAGGGGCAAGTTCAGAGCCTTCCCACGGCCAAATGAATGCTCCAACAACTCTGCCTCAGCAGAGAATGGCTTAATTTATGTTTGAACTTTCATACAGTAGAAATAGAGATCAAGGTAATAAACTGTCTGAGAGAGATAGTTCCAAAGGCAGAAGAGTGTGCAAAGCTTCACTGTTACTATTCTAAACAGAGCTTTTGAACTGATACACAGTGTTGAGGTGCAGTGTAGGAATTCTTGTCTTCTTTGTGTCAAAGTACAGATCTGGCTTATGCACTTGCAACTCATGCTGTGATTCCAGTCATGATCTTATGGAAGGCTGATAGCCAGACAATGGCTTAGAAATTCGATGACGCAGCACCTGTTTTACAGGTGTAAAATGGGCGACAAAGCGTCCAATATGGCAGGCGGTATGCATGCACACATTCTGAGATGGAAGTGCGCCGCCCGCCATATTGGTATAGGCATCAAAAGAGGCATCCAGGGCCCGTGCCTTTGCCGAATTGGTTTGTCCTGAACAAGGCCTACGTGCAGCCTAACTGACAGTCCTTAAAGGGACCATTGCAGGCGCCACCAAAAAGGTAAGTTTACGGTGCAGGCCAATATCTGAGGGCGGAATCTGACATGGAGTTTAGAGGTGAAAACATATTTTAAACAAGAGCCAAGTCCTGCTGTTAGAAATAGATGGGAAAATGGAGATCAGTAAGTACATCATTAAAGTGTTGGCCTCTCTGCTTGGAGAACTGAGTTTGAATTGCAGCTTTGTTTGCTTCCATTTGAGTCCAAACTTGCCCATTTTTTCCAGAGGTGGGAGGTGAAACCAACCAATGGATAGATCCTTTCCTGCACTGGACAATCTCCTGGAAAACTGAATATTTGGGATATATCCTGTGGTGGAAAACAGAAAATGCTGAAAATACACAGGAGATCTGTTAGCATATGAAAAGGGAAAAGATAGGTTAACATTAGTATTTATTTCAAATTTCTAGCATTTGCAGTTTTTTTCTTTACTTCTCAGCTTGGGCTGGACTGTTCCAACCTCCCAAACACGGAACAGATAGATGCAGAGAACTTACTGTTGTAGTGACATTACAAAAAAAAAATCACACTTATTAACCTTAAGAAACAAGAAGAAGAGACAAATGGAAGCAGAAAACTATTGAATAAAATATAGAAAATTCAGGTTGCCCTTCTGCAGTAGCTACATGTTCAATCACATCACGGGCGCTAAATTGGGCCGTGTAGCACCCATTGTTTCGGCGCTGCATGGCCTCTCCAACATCCAGGATGGCGTTTTGGATGCGCACGCACGTTTCCAGCGTGACGTGCGCCAGACATCATCTTGGTATAGGAGTTAGCGCAGGCACAGATATCATGTAAAGTAGGGGGAAAATGGCTTCAATCAGTGTGCAATGCTGATTTAAAGTGATAGACACCATTTTGGCACTTAACGCTCAACTCAACGCACAGTCTTAAGCCCGACCATCTGATCGTGTCTTAGTCTGCCTGGAGGACCCCTCACCAGCGCTAATTAAAGGGGCCACGCAGGATTTACAGATTTGGTGCTGGATTATTGCTTCTGGCTGCCGAGACATTTGTGACTGTTTTTGGAGGTCTCCTAGACTTGAACACTGGGACGCAGGGACATAGCTTAACATTTAGAGCCAGGACGTGCAGGAGTGAAGTTAGGAAATGCTTCGACACGCAAAGGGTCGGGGACCTTTGGAATGCTATTTTGCAGATGGCAATTGATGCTAGCTCAATTCTGAATGTTAAATCTGAGTTTGATACATTTCTGTGAACCAAGGGTATTAAGGGATATGGGGCTAAGGCAGGTATGTGGAGTTAGGTCACAGGTTCACCATGATCTCATTCAATGGCGGAACAGGCTCAATGGGCTAAATGCCACTGCCACTTGCTGCCTCTTGATATGTGCCACTTTCTTCTGCAAGAAAGCGGGACATGTGTCTGGGTGATGTGCCTGTCATGATTGAATAGCTGCCAGTGTGTGTGGCCTATGAGTTGTGGGTGGGCGGCTTGAAACAGTGGTAATGTGTAAGGGTGAGAGGAAGCATCTGATTGGCAGAATTGAGTACTGATGGAAAGAGTTTGTTGGTATGTGGGGGATGGTGGGTGTAGTGTGTGATGCAGTTGGTAGGAGACGCCACTTGACAGTTGACCTCACTCATCTTGACCATTCATGTCAAAGCATTGAACTTGTTCCTGCACTGCATCCATGTTCATGATGCTGTGCACCTGGCATTGACTTCATCCCCCATTGCCTCCCACTGCCTGTTGAATATATGTCTGGAGGGCCTCTTGCCCACCGACCCCCCCCCCCACCGTCCCACCTGCGGATGTAGGCTGTCCCTCCTTCTGTCCACCTCTTTCACCCAAGGTCTCTAGTGTATCAGCAGAGAACCTTGGTGCATGCACTCTCACAGGCCTGGTACCAACTCAGATCGGCAGATTGGTGAGGTCTGGCGTGCAGATTGGAGGATGTGGGATTTAGTAGTGCGGAACCTTTATTCAATGTTTTAACATAACTCATCAGTGTGTAAACAAAGGGATGGGACCTGCATCTGTGTTTTACGCGTGCGATGTCTAATCTCCGTTCAGATTCCATGCAGACAGTAGACTGTTATTTTCAGCAAACAATAGGTATCAGCTACCTTTAAGAGATTTCTAAAACACATCCTCCCTTTAAGAGGTTGAGCTCCCTCTGGTGGTGGAAAGTGCAAATTGCATTGTTTCCACATGCAACGCCTGGAAAAGAAGGCTGATTGCAGGTCAGTCCTCGGGTGGGTCGAAACCTGCGTCCTGCCTGCGCTGGGGCCATTGGGCGCGGGGTAATAGCATATCACCCTACCTACGCCCAAAAATGGCCCCTATCAAATCTTTTTCCCCCATATTCCTAATAGTAACTGTGAATTTGGGTTACTGGTGACACAAGGAAGCCATTATGAACAGAAGAATCACATATACATAATGGGGCAGAAATTGCGAGGAGCGGCGAACCAACAGTGTTCGCCGCTCCATAGATTTGTACTAACCCACTAACTTACTGCGGTCTTTACTGTGGGCACTTCCTCGAATAGGAAGTGGGGAAGAGCCCAGCGTCAGTTCATGAGAAGCTAGGATCCATGGGAGAAGCAAGAGGATCATTTACAATTCGCTGTTTATAATCTATCTTAATGACTTAGACGAAGGGACGAGTGTAATGTATCTAAGTTTGCTGACAATACAAAGCTAGGTGGGAAAGTAAGCTGTGAGGAGGACACGAAGAGTCTGCAAAGGGATATAGGCAGATTAAGTGAATGGGCAAGAAGGTGGCAGATGGAGTACAATGTGGGGAAATGTGAGGTTATTCACTTTGGTAGGAAGAATGGAAAAACAGAATATTTTTTAAATGGTGAGAAACTATTAAATGTTGGTGTTCAGAGATATTTGGGTGTCCTCGTACAAGAAACACAAAAAGTTAATATGCAGGTACAGGAGACAATTAGGAAAGCAAATGGCATGTTGGCCTTTATTGCAAGGGGGTTGGAGTACAAGAGTAAGGAAGTCTTACTACAGTTGTACAGGGCTTTAGTGAGACCTCACCTGGAGTACTGCATACAGTTTTGGTCTCCTTATCTAAGAAAGAACATACTTGCCTTGGAGGCAGTGCAACGAAGATTCACTGGATTAATTCCTGGGTTGAGAGGGTTGTCCTATGAAGAGAGGTTGAGTAGAATGGCCCTATACTGTCTGGAGTTTAGAAGAATGAGAGGTGTTCTCATTGAAACATATAAGATTATCAGGGGACTTGACAGGGTAGATGCTGAGAGATTGTTTCCCCTGGCTAGAGAGTCTAGAACTAGGGGGCATAATCGCAGGATAAGGGGTCGGCCATTCAAGACTGAGATGAGGAGAAATTTCTTCACGCAGAAGGTTGTGAATCTTTGGAATTCTCTACCCAAGAGGGCCAAAGATGCTGAGTCATTGTATATATTCAAGGCTGAGATTGATAGATTTTTGGACTCTAGGGAATCAAAGAATATGGGGATCAGGTGGGAAAGTGGAGTTGAGGTTGAAGATCAGCCATGATCTGATTGAATGGCGGAGCAGGCTCAAGGGGCCGTATGGCCTACTCCCGCTTCTTTTTCTTATGTTCTTATGTTCACACTCCCCTCAACCAATCAAATTGCAGCATTTTTGACACGCTACATTCACTGTCTCTGCAGGCTTCCAGCGTGAAAACCAGGAAGTGAAAGGTACAACATTAAAATCATTGTAAAAACAGTTATAGACTGCGAAAAAAGAGGGTAAGAAATAATTGAATTAAATAAAAGAGATAGATGGGAAAAGTTAAAAAAAATAATTTCTTAATTTAAATTTTTTTTTAATGACCAAAACTTTTAAAATAAGGAGTAATGAGACTCCACATTTTTAAAAGTTAATTTTTAGTTGTTTGGCAGTCATTAGGACTTACCGCACTATTACGTCTTAGCTTAGACCCGGTATTTTTAAGCATACCTGTTTTGTGGCGTAATTAGTTACTTTCCAACTGGACAGATGAGCAAGTTGGCGCTTTTTCAATGAGTTCCCTGATTGCAGTGTGCAATGTCCCTTTAATTCGAAGCTGTCATATCGCCGGCGAACCAGTAGGAGCGAGTTCCGGATTTCCGCATTTCACTGCGCATGTGCGAACACCGGAAATTACTCCTCCATTTCGCCACTAACAATGGTGAGCTCACCATTATTTTGGAAGTAATTTCTGCCCCAATATTTAAACAGAGCCAAAACTTTTTATTTGTGCACAATATGTATGGATAGAATCCATCAGCACAGAACAAGGAGATAATTAAACACATTGGAGGGAATATTGGAAAAGTAAATTCCATAGATCAAATCCTGCAACGTAAGATGTTTAACAAACTGGCGAAAACAAATTTGTTGTAAAATATTAGCATTCACAGGTATTATTGTACTTAACTGATACACAGTCATGTAAAACCTGCTGTCATTTTCTATGCATGAATAGGGATCTTGCTGTTAGCAGTAGGAATGTGCTTAAGCTGTCTTTGTACAGGTTTTTTTTCAGCTAACACTGGTTGTCATTTATTCAAGAAATCTGTCAATCTTCTCTGTATATTTGCCTTGGAAGTGTGTGGACCAGAATTCATCTTATAACTACAGAACCAGTCGATATGCTTTAATTGACTGCAGGATAGGAGAGTGGTGCAGTCTGCTGACGTTGTTATGTATTGCACCATGGAACGGTATGATGCATGTTCACACCCAGGAGTTCCCATACACTGGGTTTCCAACCTCAATCAGGCTGCTTGGTGAGGAAATTCTCCAATGGGAGGACTGAAAAATTGTCAGGTAATTCAACCCATGCCACTCTGGGCAATTACAAACAACGTGTTCTGAGGCTATCATAGGTGAAGCTTAAGCTGGTGTCTGTTGTTATTGGATCCATGAGATTGTCTTAAAGCTCTTGAGTTACTCCAAGAGAAAAAATATTTTATACTGATGTAGTCAGGGAGTCCCCAAAGGAAGAATTAAATCAATACTTGGAAAAGAGTACATTTGCTGTATATGTGTCAGTGATTTCCCCCTCAAGACTCCCAGCAACTTTCATTGCTAGTGTGCTTGTTGGCCTACTAGGCTGATTATGCTAAGCTTTTCATAACATTGGGGCTTTACATTATCCAACCACCATGCACATAAACAAGAACTGTACAAGAAGCTATTTTTTGCTTAACTTGCTTATCAGAACGTCAGCTTAAATTAACCAGGATGTGGAGATGCCGGTGATGGACTGGGGTTGACAATTGTAAACAATTTTACAACACCAAGTTATAGTCCAACTATTTTTATTTGAAATCTACAAGCTTTCGGAGGCTTCCTATTAACCAGAGCGTTCTGCAACTAAAGGAAATACCTATCCAGTTTTTACCATTATGATTATTAATATTTTCCCTAGCTGTAATGTACCATACATGGCAACTTCACTACAATATGGAGGCTGAGAAAGAGGCAGTTATGGTGAATGAAATCAAAGAAGAATTTCCTGCTAATGGTAGGCAGGAGTTGCATTGAGTCCACAGCACAGAAACAGGCCATTTAGTCCAACTGGCCTATGCCGGTGTTTATGCTCCACACGAGCTTCCTCCCTCCCCCCTTCATCTAACCCTATTAGCATTCCCTTCTATTCCTTTCCCCTTCGTGTACTTATCTAGCTTCCCCTTAAATGCATCTGTGCTGTTTGCCTCAACTACTCCTTCTGGTAGCGCGTTCCACATTCTCACCACTCTTTGGGTACAGAAGTTTCTCCTGAATTCTCTATTGGATTTATTAGTGACTATCTTATATTGATGACCTCTAGTTTTGAACTCCCTCACAACTGGAAACATTTTCTCTACGTCTACCCCATCAAATTCTTTCATTATCTTAAACACCTCTATCAGGTCACCCCTCAGCCTTCTCTTTTCTCAAGAAAAGAGCCTCAGCCTGTTTAGTCTTTCCTGATAAGTATATCTTCTCAGTTCTGGCATCATCCTTGTGAATCTTTTTTGCACCTTCACCAATGCCTCTATATCGTTTTTATAATATGGAAACCAGAACTGTGCACAGTACTCCAAGTGTGGTCTAACCAAGGTTCTATACAAGTTTAACATAACTTCTCTGCTTTTCAATTCTATCCCTCTGGGAATGAACCCCAGTGCTTGGTTTGTCTTTTTTATTGTAAACAATTTTACAACACCAAGTTATAGTCCAGCAGTTTTATTTGAAATTCACAAGCTTTCGGAGGCTTCCTCCTTCCTCAGGTGAATGTTGTGGAAATGAAATCCTCGAACCTTTCGCATTTATAAATCACAGAACAATACTAGGTGATTACAGACAGTGTTTTCAACTGCCAGTTGCCAAGGCAATCAGTGTGCATACAAACAGGTGTTACCTACAAGGTCTCCAAATATACAAACCACCAAAAAAAAAGAGAGAGGCAGAAACATCGAAAAGACAGCAAATGACCCGTTGTATTAAAAACAGATAACATTTGTTCGCTGGTGGGGTAACGTGTAGCGTGACATGAACCCAAGATCCCGGTTGAGGCCGTCCTCATGGGTGCGGAACTTGGCTATCAATTTCTGCTCGACGATTTTGCATTGTCATGTGTCTCGAAGGCCGCCTTGGAGTACGCTTACCCGAAGGTCGGTGGCTGAATGTCCTTGACTGCTGAAGTGTTCCCCGACTGGGAGGGAACCCTCCTGTCTGGCGATTGTTGCGCGGTGTCCGTTTATCCGTTGTCGCAGTGTCTGCATGGTCTCGCCAATGTACCATGCTCTGGGGCATCCTTTCCTGCAACGTATGAGGTAGACAACGTTGGCCGAGTCACAGGAGTATGAACCATGCACCTGGTGGGTGGTGTCCTCTCGTGTGATGGTGGTATCTGTGTCGATGATCTGGCATGTCTTGCAGAGGTTACCGTGGCAGGGTTGTGTGGTGTCGTGGACGCTGTTCTCCTGAAAGCTAGGTAATTTGCTGCGAACGATGGTCTGTTTGAGGTTGGGTGGCTGTTTAAAGGCGAGTAGTGGAGGTGTGGGGATGGCCATAGCGAGGTGTTCGTCGTCATTGATGACATGTTGAAGGCCGCAGCCTCCTTTTTCTTCCTACCAAAATGCACCATCTCACACTTATTTATTTTGAAATTCATTTGCCGATTACGCACCCATTCTGAAAGTTTATTAATGTCCTCTTGCATTTTAACACATTCTTCCTTTGTATTAATTATACCCCCCAATTTTGTGTCGTCCCCAAATTTTGAAATTGTAGTTCCGATTCCCGAGTCCAAATCATTGATGTAAATAGTGAACAACAGTGGTCCCTTGTCTACTTTTTCTGTTACTTCTTCAAAAAATTCAATAAGGTTGGTCAAGCCTGACTTTCCCTTCTGAAATCTGTGCTCACTACTCTTGATGATATTTTTGTTTTCTAGATGTTTTTCTATTACATCTTTGAGTAAAGATTCCATTATCTTTCCTATCACTGACATTAAGCTAACTGGTCTATGGTTCCCTGGACTTGTTCTTTTTCCTTTTTCAAATATAGGAATAGCATTAGCTGAACATCAGCCCTCTGGCACTAATCCCTTTTCTAATGAATTTTTATACATCTGTAATAGTACCTCTGCTATCTCCTCTAACTTTCTTTTAATATGCGTGAATGCAATCCATCTGGACCAGGGGTCTTATCCTCTCTAAGTTTGATTAGTTTAGCAATTATCTCCCCCTTTCTATCTTAAATGTCTTTATACCTTTTTTGATCTCTTCTTCTGATGTCATACCCACCTTGTTAGTCTCCCTGGTAAATACTGAGGCAAAGTGACTATTCAATATTTCTGCCATTTCGCTGTCGTTACCTGTGAGTTTATCTTGTGCATCACTTAGTGATCCTCTCCCTATCCTGATTTTACTTTTGTTATTTATGAAACCTCTGCCAAAAATTGAGTTGCCACCTGATATGAGCGGTAAAACCCACTGGCTATTCATCTTTTACTTGGTCTGAGTGCTGAGACTCAGGACCTATCACTGGGACCATTGTTTCTGTGAGAGTAAAATACAGATCTTGTGCAGTTGCCAATTTTCCACCATTAATTTCAGCAGTGAATCCATACCCGCATACCCTAAAGAAAGTTCCAACTATAATCATATTATGAACAAGAAGAATTAGTCATGCAGAAATATTTTTCTTAACATGACACGGCTAAATCATATAGGCTTCATATGTTATATTTTGTCCAACATTTTAACAATGAAATATTTTTTCTGGATCACAAATTTACTTTTACAAACTGTTTTAACTTTGAGGTAAAAATCAAGAACTATTAAAGCGATTTACAATGTTTTAAAAGCTTCAAAGAAAATTAAATGTCGCCATATGAAAAAATACCATCGAGCAGAAATTATCTAATTACACTGCCTCTCTACTTACGCTACTTAGGTTCAAACCCTTGTGTCCGTCTTGTATTTTTTGGTTAATTAATTGTGGCGTTTCAGTGTCATGGTAGAAAGCAATTAAAAGCAAAATGCTACATCAATGGAAGTTGCCTGAGGGATTGTAATTTTTACAATCCATTTACTCAGGTTGTAACCAATTACAGTGTTTTATTTAAAAATTGGCTCTATTATTTGCTTTTTGATTAGTTCTCGTGGCCTGCCTTCATTGTTTGTAGGCATACTGGCCTAAGACATTGGAAAGAATTCTTTACTTATTATTTATATGAACAAGTGTCACCAAAGGAGGAGGAATGAACAGACAATTGGACTAAGGAAACGGAGAAGAAAGAGAAGAAATGAGGAACAGGTAGGATTGGAAGGAGAGAGTAAGGGAGGGTTGAAAGAGGAACGAAAGAAGTATTGAAGAAAGGAGAAGCAGAAGTGAAGCTGATGGAAAATAAAGGAAATAAGTACCATTAAGTTTGTCTTAAAGACCAAATTACCTGTCTATAATGACTACCTTGGATCAGTTCCAACAAGTAATTGTACCATCTAGGGATAGTCCCAAAGAAGGTTGCAAATAGAAGAACAGATGGAAAAGAGAGAAAATATTTCTCAGCAACATCTGTGACTGTAATAAAAAGCCATATTTTCTGTTTGCTTTACAAGTGCTCCTTGTATTTATTCTCCTTTCCTGTTGAATAAATGCTTCACTTTATGAAAGTAAGGAGTTGGATGCTCACCAGTACAACCAATGCAAAACTTGGTTTCGCTACAAATGTTTTATAGAAATCAAGATTTCTCTAAACTACAAATAAAAAATGCCAGTTTGCAAATCCCTATCTCACAAATCATTTAGTCTGCAACTCAATCTCAAAAAAGCAACAAAAAATATTCAATTAAAACCTAGTTTATACAAATGTAATTGAATTGTAAATTGTACTACTGTCTCCAGGTGGATTCTGGCAGTGTATTGTTTGTATTCAGTATGAACATCAAAACACAGATAACTGGGAAGCAAGTTCCATTTGAATCAGGGCTTTGTATTTCAATATTATATTTGGATCAAATAAGATAGAGGTGAATGGGATATGGTTTAGTCCGGTGGCATTCTATATGATGGAAATCATTGGGAAGTGGTCCTTTGCATTAAAAATCTATACTTGGATGTGGCATGTTAAAGTTAAGTACATAAGAAATGATTATATACCAGATATTTAGAAGAAAACTCAACATGTTAACCAGTTCTGTTCAGCATTTGATTATTCCTGTTTACAGCAGCTTCTGACTGGGTACTTTCAATAATTATGTACTTGGCAACACTGCATTTCATCGAACAGCCTATTCACTCCATTTGTTTAAATCCTTTTGAATGCTATCAATCTTGCTTAAATGAAATTTAGTAACATTGATATCAGGATTTATTTCAATATATGTTTCAAGGGAATATCATAGTTTGCATATATTGTATAAATAATAACAGATGAAATTACAAATCAGAAATCTCATCAAGGGACTTGAATGACTCCATAAATCATCAGAGTGAAGTTCAGTGGCCCATCACTTTCATCTGAACCCCGAGTGTAAGTTGCAGTATTGCAATCATTTCAGGATATGTTGGCCCTGAAAATCTTGTCATTTGGGCAAGGTCCACTCCTGCTAGTACCCACCAGTGGCAACCCCACCAGCACCTCACTTGTATAGGGTCATTGGACAAAAACATCATCATCTGCTCCATGTCATTGGACAAAAACATCATCATCTGCTACCATAAATTCCCCAAGCTTCTCACTCCCTGCTCTCTCTTTGATCTCCTGCTCTCTCTCTCTCTCTCTGATCCTCTGCCCAGGCTCCTCCCCAAAGAACCCATGCAGTTTCCCTGTGTAAAATGTCCAGTACTCAATTTTTTTAAATGACTCATCTTTGAACATCCAGGCTGCTTCTCTGGCCTGGATATCCCCCACCCTGCACTGGGGCCCACTTCAGCCCTACTGGAGGCTTCTATGCCTCATCTCACTGGGCAAATCAGCCTCTAGTCTTTCAATGGATCCCTTGTGGGCCAG
This sequence comes from Heptranchias perlo, assembly GCF_035084215.1. NCBI lineage: Eukaryota > Metazoa > Chordata > Chondrichthyes > Hexanchiformes > Hexanchidae > Heptranchias > Heptranchias perlo. The sequence goes on from NC_090338.1 coordinate 23,579,936, forward strand.
GGAAGCTGCAACTTTCAGCATAAGGAGTCCACAACCCCGATCCTACCCACTGTGACATGGCTGGACTGGTAAGAAGTGAGTGGAGGCCAGGATTTCCGAACTAAGATTAGGGCCCACAGTATGTGGGTTCCCAAACATTTTCCAAACAGTTCACAGCAATCACAGAGGGAATCCAGCAGAACAGTCAAAGAAATTCAGTCCCGTTATTTTAAAATTATACACTATGAAATTCATACGCTTGTTTCGTTCTGCTTTGGCCCATTTTGTTTGCTTGCTGTAGAAACCAAAATAAATTCTAATCGCCAGTGCATTCTGTTCCTTTGATGTAAGATGAAGTCCACATTAAAAAGATAATGAATGAGATCAACACTGCAAGTTTATCAAATGATAATCAAAAGTTGGTTACCATGAAATAACACAGCCAATATATGTTATTCAGCTTTACTTTACAATTTAATATTAAGTAATTCAGTGTCTTGTAGTATCAATATAAAAATTAAAAGCTTTGAGCTTTGTATATAGCTGTAAGAAGCCCAATTATTACATACTTATATTGGGCATATATTCTCTGGAGTTTAGAAGAATGAGAGGTGATCTCATTGTGCGAACGGTGTGCGGATACACAGTGTGCTGAGAGTTCGGTAAGCGTGGGAGTTCGGTGAAGTGGGGGAAGGAGGTGCTGCTTTGCCTTGCTTTTCCTAACTTTTCCCGCAGAGCGGCAGTGGACCTGAGAGTAGAAGACTGAGATTGTGGAATAAAAGCAGCAGCAGACCTGCACCAAGAGACAACTACTGTGCGACATCACAGGTGAGGCAGGAGAGTCCGAGAGGTGAGCAAAGTATAAAAGGGGAGGCCTAGAGCGGGAAGAGAGTCTAGGAGTTTAAGGCAAGTCATGGCAGCACAGCTCGCACCCGTGATATGCTCCTCCTGCACTATGTGGGAAGTCATGGACACTACCAGTGTCCCAGGCGACCATGTGTGCAGGAAGTGTGTCCAGCTGCAGCTACTGGCTAACCGTCTTTCGGAGCTGGAGCTGCGGGTGGACTCACTGTGGAGCATCCGCGATGCTGAGACTATCATGGATAGCACGTTCAGTGAGGTGGTCACACCGCAGGTAAAGAATACGCAGGCAGAAAGGAAATGGGTGACCACCAGGCAGAGTAAAAGGACTAGGCAGGTAGAGCAGGAGTCCCCTGGGGCCATCTCCCTCTCAAACAGATATTCTGCTTTGGATATGTTGGGGGAGATGGCTTATCAGGGGAAAGCAGCAAGAGCCAGGTTCGGGGCACCACAGGTGGCTCTGCTGTACAGGAGGGGAGGAAGAAGAGTGGCAGGGCTATAGTGATAGGGGATTCCATTGTAAGGGGAACAGATAGGCGTTTCTGCGGCCGCAAACGTGACTCCAGGATGGTATGTTGCCTCCCTGGTGCTAGGGTCAAGGATGTCACGGAGCAGCTGCAGGGCATTCTGGAGGGGGAGGGTGAACAGCCAGTAGTCGTGGTCCATATTGGTACCAACGACATAGGTAAAAAAAAGGGATGAGGTCCTGCAAAGTGAATTTAAGGAGTGAGGACATAAATTAAAAAGCAGGACTTCAAAGGTAGTTGAGGGTCTTGAGGGAAGTGGCAGTAGGGATTGTGGAGGCTTTGGTAATAATTTTCCAAAATTCTCTGGACTCGGCAAAGGTCCCGGCAGATTGGAAAACTGCCAATGTAACACCCTTATTTAAAAAGGGTAGTAGGCAGAAGGCTGGAAATTATAGACCAGTTAGCTTAACATCTGTGGTGGGTAAAATTTTGGAGTCTATTATTAAGGAGACAGTAGTGGAACATTTGGATAAACATAATTTAACAGGACAAAGTCAGCATGGCTTTACAAAGGGGAAGTCATGTCTGACAAATTTGCTTGAGTTCTTTGAGGATATAACATACAGGGTGGATAAAGGGGAACCAGTGGACGTAGTGTATTTGGACTTCCAGAAGGCATTCGACAAGGTGCCATATAAAAGATTATTGCTCAAGATAAAGAATCACTGGATTGGGGGTAATATTCTGGCATGGGTGGAGGATTGGTTATCTAACAGGAAGCAGAGAGTTGGGATAAATGGTACATTCTCGGACTGGCAACCTGTAGCCAGTGGTGTTCCGCTAGGGTCGCTGCTGGGTCCCCAACTCTTTACAATCTATATTAATGATTTGGAGGAGGGGACCGAGTGTAACATATCAAAGTTTGCAGATGATACAAAGATGGGAGGGAAAGTAGAGAGTGAGGAGGACATAAAAATCCTACAAGGGGATATAGACAGGCTGGGTGAGTGGGCGGAGATTTGGCAGATGCAATACAATATTGGAAAATGTGAGGTTATGCACTATGGCAGGAAAAATCGGAGAGCAAGTTATTATCTTAATGGCGAGAAACTGGAAAGTACTGCAGTACAAAGGGTTCTGGGGGTCCGAGTGCAAGAAAATCAAAAAGTTAGTTTGCAGGTGCAGCAGATGATCAAGAAGGCCAATGGAATGTTGGCTTTTATTGCTCGGGGGATAGAATATAAAAACAGGGAGGTATTGCTGCAGTTATATAAGGTATTGGTGAGACCGCACCTGGAATACTGCATACAGTTTTGGTGTCCATACTTAAGAAAAGACATACTTGCTCTCGAGGCAGTACAAAGAAGGTTCACTCGGTTAATCCCGGGGATGAGGGGGCGGACATATGAGGAGAGGTTGAGTAGATTGGGACTCTACTCATTGGAGTTCAGAAGAATGAGAGGCGATCTTATTGAAACATATAAGATTGTGAAGGGGCTTGATCGGGTGGATGCGGTAAGGATGTTCCCAAGGATGGGTGAAACTAGAACTAGGGGGCATAATCTTAGAATAAGGGGCTGCTCTTTCAAAACTGAGATGAGGAGAAACTTCTTCACTCAGAGGGTAGTAGGTCTGTGGAATTTGCTGCCCCAGGAAGCTGTGGAAGCTACATCATTAAATAAATTTAAAACAGAAATAGACAGTTTCCCAGAAGTAAAGGGAATTAGGGGTTACGGGGAGCGGGCAGGAAATTGGACATGAATTTAGATTTGAGGTTAGGATCAGATCAGCCATGATCTTATTGAATGGCGGAGCAGGCTCGCGGGGCCGATTGGCCTACTCCTGCTCCTATTTCTTATGTTCTTATGTTCTTATTGTAACGTATAAAATTCTTAGAGGGCTTGACAGGGTAGATGCTGATGGGCTGTTTCCCCTGGCTGGAGAGTCTAGAACTAGGGGTCAAAATCTCAAGATAAGGGGTCGACCATTTAGGACCAAGATGAGTGTAATAAATTGGATAGCCAGGTGGTGAAGGATCGAATACTGGAGCCTGGCCTTCGGTTGCTTCCAAGCCTTCATACTCTCTCCACATCCTTGATAAGCTCTCATATTAATGGTATACACCACCTGAATACAATTAACACTAATTGATATAAATCATATGGATACAATTAACAATTGGGAAAAATTTCTTCACTCACAGGATTGTGAATCTTTGGAATTCTCTACCCCAGAAGGCTGTGGATGCTCAGTTGTTGAGTATATTCAAGACTGAGATCAATAGATTTTTGGACACTAAGGGAATCAAGTGATATGGGGATAGGATGGGAAAGTGGAGTTGAGGTTGAAGATCAGCCATGATCTTATTGAGTAGCAGAGCAGGCTCGAGGGGCCGTATGGCCTACACCTGCTCTTATTTCTTACATTCTTATATATACGTAGGATTAGGATTTGGTTTAATCTCATATGATTAAGGTTTAGGCTTTGTTTCACTTATAAATAGTTTGTAGACTTGTACTGTAGCTAGAAGTAATAAAATGGTCAAGTTGTTCATTCCCAGAATTCTTCAGGGTATGGATAACTTTTAGCAAGAAAAAGCTTTGTCAGCAAGGAGAGGTCTTTTGTTAGCAACGAATCTGAATAAGGGGTCAATGGTCTCCCAGATAAGAGGGTAGCCAAATTCACAAACAAACAAGACAATGTTCAACAGATCAGTTTGGAAACTGAAAAACAACTCCTTTTAAGGGATGGCTGAGCACTATGAAGATCTTAAGCTTTCCTTTACAATTTGTATAAAGAGATAAGAATGAAAGAATCGGTGAAAGTTTCTTTCTCAATCCAGGGCGAAAGCAGGTAATATCGCCTAATTCTCTGTATGACTATTGCTTAAAACATTGAATGTTTCAAGACTCAGTCGAACTCAATAAAGATTATTTGCAACCAGAAATTGGTGTCACGTCCAAGAACCTTACATAGCACATAATAAATGCATCCAAAGCACAAAAAAATCACACATTTTTGATTGATTCAGCCATCCCAAGAACCAATCAAAAACATTTTAACACTTACTTCACTCAGAAAATCTTTTCCAGATCCTAAGCATGCTTGCCAACTCTCATCTCCCTTTGTTTCTATGTATAACATGAATTGAACTTACACTATCTCCTACAATTTACAGTGAGCAACATCACAAGGCATCCACTAGTGCAGAACATAAAATAATATGAACTACAACTGTGTATATCGCTTGAAATACCCCAAGGCAATTCAAAGGGGAAGCAGACAAGAGGGAGGGGTTCTGAACACCAAACAGGAATTGGCAGAAGATTTAGGGATTTGGCCAAAAGCAAGGTCAAAGGGGTAGATTTGGAGGTAGATTTTGGCAGTTGGAAGAGATGTAGCAAGATGAAACGGTTTAGGAAAAGAATTCTAGAGGGGCAGGATGATTGAAGGCACTGCCACTGATAGAGGATGCCATATCTGCCACTATATTAAATTCCAGGTTAAATTAAATTTTGCTTGGCCGTTTTTTGAGTGTTCACCAATGGTTTAAGGACTGCTGATTAGCTTGCTCAATACCTTGTACAAGTGGTCAGAGCAAACATGGCACATGCTCCACCCATTTGTACCAGAAAATTACAATCAGGTCCTGCAACCAGTGTAGAACTTTGATTTACATATTTAAGACAGGCAGGCTCGTTCATGTACAGGCCTGCCTGAAAGTCACATCAGGCGGATCTTGGGTGTTAAAGGGGCGGACAAGGTGCCCTCCACCTCCCCCGATTTTCAATGGCTGGTCGCCTGTTTTTCAGGCAAGGCATGGGCAGCTAGCAGTTGAAAATTACCCCCTACAGCCCATTTATTTTCATTGCATAGAATGCTAATGGACCAAATCAGTTCCCTTTATATATTGGGAACTCAGCACACAGAAGATTGGGTGCAAAACCATTTTCCTGTGACACAGTGCATTTTAGTTCCAGTGCACTAAATTACTACATTTCTGTGTAACTTTTTAGCTTCTATTGTTCAGAAAGCAGATCTAGACAACACAATGCCAAATTAAGGTCGGAGAGAAATTTTCCAGATTTTATTCCCTAGTTGGCCTAGGTTTTTATCTGTTTTTTTGTCTCTCCCAGGAGATTACATGGCTCCTGGGTGGGGTGGGGAATGCATGTATTGTGATTCACAAGACATCACAATTGTGTGGGACAGGCTGGATGGACCAGTAGGTCTTTTCCTGTCAGTCTTTTTTTTAATGTTTGTATTAAATATGAATATGGTCCAATAATGTTTAGCGATCTAATAATTACTTTTGTGGTTGTTAAGTGTTTTCCAATCTTTCTATTCAAATTAAGTTGGTTAACTGAACCATTACATGGGCAGAGATGCACAGATTTCTAAACTAGTCTATTTTATTCTCACCCAATCATCACATTTCTTGGTAAACTGGATAAGCATTTTTAGGATTCAGCTACACTAAGAGTAAAAGACTGAGTGTAAAAAAGAACACCCTGAAAAGGACCATGATGGTCAGGATGCATTCAAGCAAATGTGAAAAGACTTATTTGCACCTTGGTTTTAATATCAAGCCACCTACAAACAGAGAAAATAAGATATTAAAGTCGACTGTGTTCAGCTCAACTACTTGGCGAGATTGGCACAGGTATTAAGACAGCCAAAGGTTAAGCTCTTCCACAGCTTTATTCTGTCAGTAATTCACTCCAGATATCAAGCATATCATTTAAAGCTGCATTGCTCTCTCCCTCCCCTTCCCAACCCTCTTGCTGTTCATTTTTATTTGAAGAGTAACTGTAAAAATAATGAGCTTCTGAAAATAAAGATCATGAAAAAAAGATCCTATAGTTTTGAGGGGATGAGTAGCATAGACAGCTGGCTTACTCTCCTTTTATCTAACCAGCTCCAATTCAAATCTAACCCAGGCAGATGGGATGAAAGTGTTCTTACTCTGATGAGTGTAAGAGTTCTAAGTAAAATACGTTTAAGGTTATCCAATGAGATGTGAGTCCATCAGCACAAATTGGCACCAGTTGCTGCATAGCAGTCACAGAAACCACAAGATGGCACACATTGGAAGAAGATTATAATGTTTTATTATTTTAAATCATATATATCTTCCAATTGAAGCCAATTATTCTTAATCATTTCACATATATATTTTTAAATATGCAGCATTAAGGTCCAAACTGTCATAATCAATTAAAAGCTCTGACAGTAATCTGATTCTTTTTACAATACTGTGTGCTCTACAGATTTTAAAAGGCTACTTAAACATTAAGGGGCAGGTGCATTTATTTTTTCACAGAAAATCTCAAAATTGCTCAGTGGACATTGTGAGGTCTGACCCATTCTAATTAAAGAACAGTAGACAATGATACATCTCATACCTCGTCAATAGTTCCATGTTTTCTCTGAATAGATTATGAAAAATCCATAGCATGACATTTACAAATTACACAATTATGGTAAACAAACTGTCAGATAGCATGGTTTGTCAGGGAGCTGAAAATAAACATATTTACAATTATGTTTCATTTTTCACACAGATTGCACAATAGGCTTCAAAACATTGGACTCACACATTGAATGGTCAGGTCTACATGTTCCTATGGAAACAGGATGCAATCTGCCAGAGGATGTGTACTAAACAGCATCTTCTTCAATTGTAAAATGGTGCTTCTGATTGGTTAGGATTGCTCCAATGATCAACAACATGAATGCATAAAACACCACGGTCCTATCACAGAAATGGCAACTTGCCATATTTAGTAGGAAGAGTCCAGAAGTAGAATTACTACAGGGGTTCCCCGATCTCCCGCCGTAACATCAGCGGAACCTTCCTGGCACTGCTGAGGTTACAGGAGTTCCCTCCTCGTCTTCAGCTCTTACACAAGCACCTTCAGCATGGCATCTGAGAACCTGGGTCTTGCCTGCAACTCATTTTATAGAAGGTTTTTCTTTCAGCACCTCAGAAACAAAAGAAGCCAAAAGGGAATGCATCCTCACTTTAAGGGGTGCATGCCCGCTTTAAATAGGCCTGTGGCGGTCTATCGCACATTGCTCCTCGGAAGTGAGCAGGTTTCCCATCAGGTCAGCCAATTTAATGGGAAACTCACTGGTGAGATTATAATGAGGCCTGGAAGTTAAAATATCACAGATTGTTTTTGGCTGAAGCGGGTGAGTTTTAAACTGAAAGCAAAATTCACCTGCCTAAAACTGACCCAGAGTTAAAATTAGGGCCAGTAGCTTTCTCTTTTGTCTTCATTTTCTTCGCTGATTTGATGGTGGGTGTATATACAAGTCCCGGATGGTCTAGGTGGGAGGTAAACATGTCCAATCAATCCCTATAGCTGACATTCAGTATATTCAATTGCTGAGGTTGTTCCTCATTCTTGTATCAAGCAAGTAAAATACAAAATAAAAACAGAAAATGCTGGAAAAGCTCAGCAAGTGAGATCTGAAACGTTAACTCTGTTTCTTTCTCCACAGATGCTGTCTCACTTGCTGAGCTTTTCCAGCATTTTCTGTTTTTATTTCAGATTTCCAGCATCCACAGTATTTTGCTATTGATTAAGTAAAATATAAACTTTAGGTTTTATTCTGGTTTGGGTTTGAATGGAAACAGTTAGGATCTAAATTTTGGCCTCTCTAAGATCTATTACAGAAGATTCTAGACTAAACGATCACAGACAGTAAGGGCACTGAATGGAAAGGCTTATATATGTGAAAAACTTGCATTGTACTTACATTTTAGCAGAATAATTTTGCTTTTTTGATTAGGCTTCTGTGATGCGCCTTGGGGCTTTTTTCTACGTTAAAGGCGCAATATAAATGCAATTTGATCTTATTGTTAATATTTCCACAAACAAGAGCCAGTTGGGGGTAGTTTGTAAAAAGCCATCATAAGGAGTACCCTGTGTGTGTGATCACAATACACAGAAATGTCTATTGGGGTTGAATCACTGATATTAATTTTAAGCAAGGGCTTCTACTTCTGACTTGGTATTGCAGCTACAGACAAATTTGGCAGCAAGTACTTGTGGGAAGAAACTTGCTGTTCCTAGGATTTTCTGCACAATGGATAACCAATCAAAATGCAATGCCATAATCCAAATCCTGGTTTGTGCTTTGCATTGCTTTATTTTTCATCATTTTTGTGCTCCAGTCAAGGGATGTCAGTGCTGGGAATGGAAAATGCTTCATCGTTTTCCTCCCAGTGTCAGACTCAAGCATTCTGATCAGGTGCAACAAGAGTTAAATGCAGAATAGCACTCCACCTACAGTGCGACAATATACCTTCACTGCAACATTAACACTACCTTCTCTTTCACTTGAATGATATTTCCATTTTCCACAACAACCGTCTCCAAACTCATTTTATTTAGGACATTTATTGCAACAGTAATTGTGGGCTGTACTGTGGGCTGGAACGGAACTCAGATCCCATAGGTGAGATAGGTTGTGTTCCAGTCAACTACACACTCGATCTCCTTTTAATATTTTACCCAATGTAAAAATTGGAAAGCAGTGCTTTAGTACAAGCAAAATGCTTCATAAATAAAGTGAGTTAACATATGAATTTTTAATAATGCTGTTAAATGAGGAAAAGTTTTGGATGTGATTCCAGAGGCGAAAGATTAATTTCCGCCCCCTTAATCACTATAGTAACCTGTTTCCTAAGGTTGTAGAACTAGATAAAGGCTGTGAGCACAGCATGTCATGCTCTGCTGGCCCTCACCAACACAGACTGAAGTAAATCATAGAAAGTGCCTCTGTTAAAGGGGGCATTTCGATCACCAAACAAAATGGGCCACAGTTGCAATTATGATTACTGAACCACATAACAATATGCTGTGCATAATTAAAAGGAGCTCAGTACTTTGCCTAACTTTATGTATATTTTTCACAGTTCCAGCTATTTACAAATGAGCCTAAATTGATTTTATATCATACATGGGGAGCTGGTCTTAAAATGACTTCATCAAACTTCAGATCTGTTTTACAGTTGATCTTTGTTTTCTTATTATTAACCTGCCCAGACCTTTTCATTCCATTTCTAATTTATTAATCATTCCCTTTATTAGGATCCCCTTCCTCCATGAGGGAAACATGTTATAGTCTCTTCCCCATGATAGCATGTCTTCAATAGGAAGCTTGGAGGAAAAAATTACCAAGGACAGTGAGGAGCCAATGGAATAGTAGAACATTAATTTATTATCCTTCATTTTCCACATCCTCATTCATTTGTAAGTCACATATTCTAGCTACCCTCAGTGATCTGCATGAAAGTAAGTGGATTTGAAAGGGAGGAAGAAAATAAAAGAATATCCTGTTGTAAAATGTAAACAATCTTACAACACCAAGTTGTAGTCCAACAATTTTATTTGAAAATCACAAGCTTTCGGAGGCTTCCTACTTCGTCAGCTGAATGTCAGGAAATCCTTGAACCTTTCGCATTTATATTCAGAGAACAATACCTGGTGATTACAGATAGTCTTTTCAACTGTCCGTTGTCAAGGCAATCAAAGTGTTCAGACAGAGAGGTGTTACCTACAGGACCACCGAATATACAAACGGCCAGAACACAAAACAGAGAGAGAGGGAGAAATATCCGAAAGGAAGAGAAAGACTGAAAATGACCCGGTGAATTAAAAACAGATAACTTTTATTCGCTGGTGGGGTTACTTGTAGCGCGACATGAACCCAAGATCCCGGTTGAGGCCGTCCTCATGGGTGCGGAACTTGGCTATCAATTTCTGCTCAACGATTTTGCGTTGTCGTGTGTCTCGAAGGCCGCCTTGGAGTACGCTTACCCGAAGATCGGTGGCTGAATGTCCTTGACTGCTGAAGTGTTCCCCGACTGGGAGGGAACCCTCCTGTCTGGCGATTGTTGCGCGGTGTCCGTTCATCCGTTGTCGCAGTGTCTGCATGGTCTCGCCAATGTACCATGCTCCGGGGCATCCTTTCCTGCAACGTATGAGGTAGACAACGTTGGCCGAGTCACAGGAGTATGAACCATGTACCTGGTGGGTGGTGTCCTCTCGTGTGATGGTGGTATCTGTGTCGATGATCTGGCATGTCTTGCAGAAGTTGCCGTGGCAGGGTTGTGTGGTGTTGTGGCAGGGTTGTGTGGTGTGGTGTCACGACACCACACAACCCTGCCACGGCAACCACTGCAAGACATGCCAGATCATCGACACAGATACCACCATCACACGAGAGGACACCACCCACCAGGTACATGGTTCATACTCCTGTGACTCGGCCAACGTTGTCTACCTCATACGTTGCAGGAAAGGATGCCCCGGAGCATGGTACATTGGCGAGACCATGCAGACACTGCGACAACGGATGAACGGACACCGCGCAACAATCGCCAGACAGGAGGGTTCCCTCCCAGTCGGGGAACACTTCAGCAGTCAAGGACATTCAGCCACCGATCTTCGGGTAAGCGTACTCCAAGGCGGCCTTCGAGACACACGACAACGCAAAATCGTTGAGCAGAAATTGATAGCCAAGTTCCGCACCCATGAGGACGGCCTCAACCGGGATCTTGGGTTCATGTCACGCTACACGTAACCCCACCAGCGAATAAAAGTTATCTGTTTTTAATTCACCGGGTCATTTTCAGTCTTTCTCTTCCTTTCGGATGTTTCTCCCTCTCTCTCTCTGTTTTGTGTTCTGGCCGTTTGTATATTCGGTGGTCCTGTAGGTAACACCTCTCTGTCTGAACACTTTGATTGCCTTGACAACGGGCAGTTGGAATGATTATCTGTAATCACCAGGTATTGTTCTCTGAATATAAATGCGAAAGGTTCAAGGATTTTCTGACATTCACCTGACGAAGGAGGAAGCCTCCGAAAGCTTGTGATTTTCAAATAAAATTGTTGGACTATAACTTGGTGTTGTAAGATTGTTTACATTTGTCAACCCCAGTCCATCACCGGCATCTCCACATCATCCTGTTGTAAACAAATTTGTTTGCTATTTTAGTTTTGGTCATTTGAGACAATTATTTTCTGATCACAGATTCCTTGTCAGTGTTAAATCTCTTGCTATACAGAACCACACCCCCATTAGCCTCAGCAGTTGAATCCACAATATAAAGTTGCATGGAATAGCTCCACTTACACCATTGATTTTCAAAGGCAACAGCCATGGGCTGTATTTTTAAAACTGCTTTACACATATACACTTCACTATGTGCATATGCGCATCTACATTAAATGCAAAAATGTGTGGCTAAAAATGTAACCTATTTTCTTTTATTGTTTATATCATTGGTAGAATGAATGTCTGACTTTATGGTTTTGTTTCTCCAAAAGGCTTACCACCTCTGGTAAACAATTATGCTTGCCACAGCAGCTATTTTCCACTGCCCGGGGTTTGTACACATCTTAAATGTTAAACCACTGGCACTTTAGCTGACAAAATAAAGAGTACCCAGTGGTAGCTTTAATTACTTGAAACTCATAGCAGTGAAAATAAGTTGCCATGGGTAAGCTCAATTTAGCATTAACAAGCCCAGGTCACAAATTTTAAATCGGTATTAACTTTGTTCCCACTTTTTCCTCCTCTAATTATCTTGTCTTAACCTTTCAGTCCAGAATGGGATACATTTCCACATGATGAAAATCTGATAAATAAAAACGTTTACAAACAAAGAAATAGCAAAGATTGCCTAGGAGGTCATGGTTAGGAGGCGGCTATTTTTGGATTAACCAATAACTCTCTCAACTTCGGTCATATGAAGCAGGCCTAATAAGAAATCATGGTCATGTCCACCACCTGAAGAGCCTGGCAGAAGATCATCAAAAGAAAAGAACCAACCAAAATCTGGCTTTTAATTGCCATGCACAGAAGATTTTGGATGATGGGACACAGGAAGTCAGTGCTGACACCACCAGAAGAAGCAACTGTGGAATTATTTAGCTTGCAGACGCTTGATGGGGATAATAGAAATGGGCAGAAATACCAGTGACTCTGGTAAATGTCTTCTGCATTCCTGCAACTCATAAATGAGTACCTCCATATTCCTGATATCCATAGTGCATTGAACAAGTGGTTGGCTGTATTGCAATCCTATGGAGGGAATGTTAATAAATATGGTGGCTACAATGGAACCCTAGGTGACCCGGTTACGAACAACACATGCATTACACTGGAATTCTATGACATCCTTGTTACAAGGAGCCATGTACAGAGAACTATGTAGTAAGGTTTATCTGCCCTATTGAGGTAAAGTGGTCAGTCCTTAGAGAGATCACCAGCTGCCATGAGTGGATGCCGATCATGAATAGTCTAAGTAGATCTCAGATTATTGGAGCTCAATCCAACATAGGAGAATCATAGAATCATAGAAAGGTTACAGCACAGATGGAGGCCGTTCGGCCCATCAAGACCAATCCAGCTAGTTCCACTCCCCGCCCTATCCCCGGAGCCCTGCAAATCTTTTCCTTTCAAGTATTTATCCAGTTCCCTTTTAAAGGCCATGATTGAATCTGCCTCAACCACACCCTCTGGCAGTGCATTCCAGATCCTAACCGCTCGCTGTGTAAAAAGTTTTTCCTCATGTCACCTTTGGTTCTTTTGCCAATCACCTTAATTCTATGTCCTCTGGTTCTTGACCCTTCCACCAATGGGAACAGTTTCTCTCTATCTACTCTGCTAGACCCTTCATGATTTTGAATACCTGTATCAAATCTCCTCTCAAATCTCTTCTCTGTTCCAAGGAGAACAACCAATCTGTCCACGTAACTAAAGTCCCTCATCCCCGGAATCATTCTAGTAAATATCTTCTGCACCCTTTCTAAGGCCTTTACATCCTTCCTAAAGTGCGGTGCCCAGAACTGGACACAATACTCCAGTTGTGGCCGAGCCAGTGTTTTTATAAAGGTGAATCATGACTTCCTTGCTTTTGTACTCTATGCCTCTATTTATAAAGTCCAGGATCCCGTATGCTTTTTTAACCACTTTCTCAACCTGCCCTGCCACCTTCAATGATTTGTGTACATACACCCCCAGATCTCTCTGTTCCTGTACCCCTTTTAGAATTGAGCCCTTTAATGTATATTGCCTCTCCTCATTCTTCTGATGGAAATGTATCACCTCGCATTTTTCTGCATTAAATTTCATCTGCCACGTGTCCGCCCATGCCACCAGCCTGTCTATATCCTCTTGAAGTCTATCACTATCCTCCTCCCTGTTCACTACACTTCCAAGTTTTATGTCATCCGCAAATTTGGAAATTGTGCCCTGTTCACGCAAGTCCAAGTCATTAATATATATCAAGAAAAGCAGTGGTCCTATTACCGATCTCTGGGGAGTACCACTGTGCACCTCCCTCCAGTCCGAAAAACAACCGTTCATCACTACTCTCTGTTTCCTGTTATTTAACCAATTCTATATCCATGTTGCTACTGCCCCTTTTATTCCATGGGCTTCAATCTTGATGCCAAGCCTATTATGCAGCACTTCATCAAATGCCTTTTGAAAGTCCATATACACCACATCAACTGCATTGCCCACATCTACCCTCTCTGTTACCTCATCAAAAAATTCTATCAAGTTGGTTAAACACGATTTGCCTTTAACAAATCTGTGCTGGCTTTTCCTAATCAATCCACACTTGTCCAAGTGACTGCTAATTCTATCCCGGATTATCGTTCCTAAAAGTTTCCCCGCCACCAAAGTTAAACTGACTGACCTATAGTTTTTAGGTTTATCCTTACACCCTTTTTTGAACAGGAGTGTAACATTTGCAATTCTCCAGTCCTCTGGCACCACCCCCATATCTAAGGATGTTTGGAATATTATGGCCAGTACCTCTGCAGTTTCTACCCTTACTTCCCTCAGCATCCTAGGATGCATCCCATCCGGACCAGGTGACTTATCTACTTTAAGTACAGCCATTCTTTCTAGTACCTCCTCCTCATCAATTTTTAGTCCTTGCAGTATCTCACTTACATCTTCCTTTACTGAGACTCTGACAGCCTATCACTGATGTCAGAAAGCCCTGGCTTTAGTGTCCCATTCAAAGGTAGTGAGTGCTTCATAGAAACTATTGGAGGCACTCTTTGCCCTGATAACCCACCATCAGGAAGTGCAACTGATCCTTCATATTTTACTTCAGCACAAGAGACTCCCTTAACTGAAATGAATGGCTATCAAATTTACCTGACCCTTCCATTTGTCCCATTCATTTGAAAACGTGATAGCAGCCAAAATAAAACAGAATTCCAACTGTTCTCTTGCAGACTTTAGCAAAGAGTTCATCCCATTAAAGTCAAGTCTAAAATCAATATCTTGACAAAAGCTTTGCAGGCTCTTTCAATGTCCCGAAGCTACAATGTGAGCTGTTTTCATTGATTTCACCTTCCCACCCTCACTTAATGAGCTTACTTGGTGTTTTTGCAACAAGTTCACAAACCTATTTCCAATACAGTAATCCTATTTCACTAACTCTTACCACACAGATGACTTTTTCGATTTGTACTGTGTAGTGCTTTCCAGACATTGTTAGATTGTTAGGAACTTTCCAACACCAGAAGCTTGACTCCACTGTTGACAAGGGCAGAGAGAGCTTTACTCTGCATCCAGCCCTCAATATGCTGACCTGTAAATACTTGATAATGACACTGTATGCACAAAGTGAAAAAGTGATCCATTCCCCAGCATGATGTAACTCACTCAGATGAAGATTAAAATAAGTAAAAATAGAAGAAATCAGTTGGATAGGACATGGAACAATATGTGCTGTTGTCAAGGTGACTACAACATCATCTCTAATTTACAGACTTTTACTTATCTCATTAGTATTAAGATGTTAGGTTAGAAGAAAAAGGAAGATGTCAGTAATCTTTCAATATGATAAAGAAGGTCATATTTTTATAAATCATATTTTCTCAAGCATTTCCATATTGTTTCAGCCTATTTTGCATATTTCTGTATTAATTCAAACCAAGTTCCTATCAAATCAAGGGAAATATATGTCATTGTAAACTGATGCTTCTGTTCTTTTTTATAGTATAACGCTTTGCTTTCAAGATGTTACTGGCATCCAGGCATGTGGCCATAGCTGGTTTACCACAATGTAATCGACTTAGCATGTGTATATTATTACAGGATGTATCACACCCTGGTGCAATCCAGATGGATTCAATTAAAGGATAGTGGGAATGAAATTGGTTTTCGGCAGTAGCGCAAAACGAGCAATAGTAAATCGGTAGCCTATTTTACACCTCACCCGATTTTCTTTTCCATTGCCCATTTTGCGCTACCGCTGAACATCAATTTGAACCCAGTAATTTTGCATTTTCACTTACAAAGCAATGCTGCCAACTTCTTGAGAGAGGCATGGGGAGCATTTACCCTTTCTCTGTTGTGCTAGCTTCTCCTTTCCCTTTCCCCCCCCTCACCAAAATGAGATTTTATTGGGAAGTCAAAAAAAACTTACTAACTAAACATATCGAATGTCTCTTTTGCTCTGTATTTATATGTCTAGGAGTTGAATTTCAGAATGAGCTGAACGTGCTTTCAGATCTAATAGCTAACCCTAACCCGAACCCTAATGTGTTTCATGTTATTATGGAAGAAGCACAGAACACAAAAATGAAGATTAAAACACAAACTAAAAAGCTAGGAAAACACAACTAATCCCCACCCCTGGCACTATGATATAAACCAGTCAATCCACAATGGAATTTATGTCACACAAAATTTTATAAAATGTCCCTAAAATGGTTGGACCAGGTGATAAACAAGAAGTTGAAATCATTCCATCTTACTAGGCTTCAAAACTTCTGCCTTCCAATTATACTTATCGAGCTGCTAGTCACCTTGAAAGGAAAAACTATACCACTGATCAGAAAAACCCAGAGGAAGGATCTTTTATTTACTCCCTCTCCTCCACCATCACCACCCAGTGCCACACACAATTCCAACTTTGAATAGATAATTCCAGACAATGCCAGTATATGCATAATAACATAAATCTCAAATTCTATCTATATAATTAAAGGTCTAGCATCTAGCATGTGTCCAAGGCAGCATGTTTTTCAACGGTATCATATCTGAAAGCACGTCCGGTGAGGTATGACACCTTAAAAATATCACATCTCAGGGAATCACACCACCAAAGCATCACATCTCCATGGAATAAAAAAAACACAACTAGCTTAAATAACCACTACTCACAATCAAATATTGATTGGTTAAATGTGAACAAATTAAAAGGAGCAAAAAGTGCCATAGCAAAATGAGAAACCAGTAAAATGCAAGCAAATCTCCAATTTTTTTC
This sequence comes from Heptranchias perlo, assembly GCF_035084215.1. Classification (NCBI taxonomy): domain Eukaryota; kingdom Metazoa; phylum Chordata; class Chondrichthyes; order Hexanchiformes; family Hexanchidae; genus Heptranchias; species Heptranchias perlo. Next base: position 23,596,559 of record NC_090338.1, read on the forward strand.
ACAAACCAGCACGTTTTAGAACACAAACCAATTACAATTGCTCATATAATCCCTTTACTTTGCTTTTGGTCACCATTTTTCTACTTTACCTAGATCAGTAAATATAAACAGAAATAACATTTAGAACATAATAAACACATAAAAATATACAATTCTGAAAGGAATTACAATAATTCATAGATGGACTGGCCATAATAATTACAGTGACTCATGGATGGAGTAGCATTGGTAATTACTGACAGTGGTAATTACAGGACCTCATGGACGGACTGGCACTGGTAACTGCAGTAACTCAGATCGACTGGCACTGGTAATTAGTGACATTGATAATTACAATAACTCATGGATGGACTAGCACTGGTAATTACAGTAACTTATGGGCAGACTGGCACTGATAATTACAGTAACTCACAGGTCGACTGGCACTGGTAATTACAGTGACTCATGGATGGCGTAGTATTGATAATTACTGGCAGTGGTAATTACAGTAACTCATGGATGGACTGGCATTGGTAATTACTGTATCTCATGGATGGATTGGCATTGTTGTAAATAGTAATGCAGAACTGCCCAAATATAAAGAAATAATCAAAGTCACACAGTTTATACAGAAGTGACCTTATATAACAGATAATGTTGGAAATACTCAGTAGGTCAAGCAGCATCTGTGGACAGAGCAGACAAGTTGATGGTTTATTTGTGGAATCATCATCAGAACTGGAAGATATTACAGATGAACAGCATTTAAGTAGGAACAGAATATCTGTAACATCTTCCAGTTCTAATGAAGGGTCCACACCTGAAATGTCAACTTGTCTGTTCTCTCCACAAATGCTGACTGACCTGTTGAGTGTTTCCAACAATTTATATTTTTGTTTCTGATTTCCAGCATCTGTATTTTTTTACTTTTTGTGACTTTATATAACTTGGATTATGAACAGGGTAAGGAAAATGTATAACCTGAGTGAAAAACAAATTCATGTAACAGAACCAAACAGCTAAAATTATTGACACGAGTTACCACATTTGATGTACATAGAAAATGCTTCGTGTTTTTCAATGTTTTTTCACTGAACAGAAATATTCACTTTCACTTATTCACTTAAGTGCAACTGACCTTGTCACCAAATTGATAGTTTAAATGGTGGCTAGATAATGCTATACAATAGCACACACAAGTGACAGTTACGTGCGATGCATTGTTCTCCCATAATAATGGCCCGGAATTTGCTCCAAAAATAACGGAGAGCCAAACAGCGCTCACCGTTATTTCAAGGAAAACAGAAGAGCACAAATGCGCAGTCAAACATGCAAATCAGGAAGTTGCTCAACCTGATGCCCTGCTCGTTTGAAAGCTGCGCGGGAAGGACAGCTCACCGGTGAAATGAATGGACTAGCACCAAGTTGCTGCACTGCCCAGCTGGAAACGAACTAATCCACACAGAAAAAGATATGCTGGGTTTTTTAGGTCTAAACTAACTTTTAACGCCGTGGTAAGTCTTAATGACTGCCAAACAACCTCTCTGGCACTGAAAATTAACGTTTAAAAATGTGAAGTCTCATTCCTTTCGATTTTAATTGTTGCTGGAGTTTTAAAAAAATATATATTTTTATTTTTGTCTCTTTTATCTCTGTCTTTTAATTCAATATTTCTTACCCTCTCTTAATTTTGCTTTCTCTAACTGATTTTACATTCATTTAACTGATGTAGCTTGCACTTCCTGGTTCTGACTGCTTCAATCTTATTGGTTGAGGGGACAGAGAGATCCTGGGCTCAATTATGAAATGGTGGCAGGTTGGCAGCGGGTGGAGGGGGTGGCGGGAGGGGGGCGGGGGGGGTGAAGGTGCACGTGGCAAACCAAAATTTAAAAATCTTACCGTTTCCAATGCGATCGCAATGTAATCGATGATGATTAAAGTTCTTTCCGGGTTTCACACCTGGCAGCCAGCCTGAGTGACAAGCTGGCTGCCAACAGGAGCTGCAATGCGGAGGGGGGCGGGGGGGAGAGTAAAGAGAGAGAGAGCGAGACATCATCCAGCCCTGGAACGGAAGATCGGTGGATGGGGGAGATTGGAAGATCGGGGGGTGAGAGGGGAAGATCGGTGGGGGGGGGGGAGAGGGGAACATCAGGGGGACATGGTGGGGAGGGGACGATCAGGTGGACATGGGGGGGAAGAGGGGGAGATCGGGGGGACATCAGGGGGGAAGTGGGGAGATCGGGGGAACATTGGGGGGTGAAGAGGGGGAGATCGGGGGACATTGGGGGATGAAGAGGGGGAGATCGGGGGGACATCAGGGGGGAAGTGGGGAGATCGGGGGACATTGGGGGGTGAAGAGGGGGAAATCGGATGACATTGGGGGGTGAAGAGGGGGAGATCGGGGGGACACGGAGGGGAGGAAGAGAGGGAGATCGGAGAGAGAGACATCGGACATCAGAGCAGGGTGGAAAGGTAGGTTGATTTCGTGTTTTAACTTTGTGCAATGGTTTTTTATTTAATTTATTTTGTTTATTTTTGCCTGATCCGGCCCTTCACGCCTGGTACCATGGGAAAGCCGCCCAGGTAAGTTAAAAATCATTTGAGCTACCTAATATGTCACAAGTAAAGTGCCTTAAGTACCTCGGGTAAATTTGGTTCTTTAGCTATAATCTCGCTGGCTTTAATTGCCGGTGGGACTTCCAGATTCAGGACGCCCGCGTGCACACAGGTGCATCTGTAGGAAACTCGGAAGTCGGCGGGTTGGAGCCGGCTTCCGAACCCACTCTGCATTTCTGCAATTTTTGCAGCCCCCCACCCCCCGCCCCAAATGCACCCGCAATTTAAGTTTAAAATTGAGCCCCCTTTCTCTGTTCACACAGCTCACAGATTCCTAGGAGAGGACGCTGCACTTTCTGCAGTTCACCATTAGAGGAAGTTCCCACACTAAAGCCTGTGGATCATTTGAGGGCAAGTTTAAATCTAATGAGTGCTGTTGGTTCGCCGCTCAGAGCAAATTCTGGGATATGTTATCTTTTCAAAAAGTGGTGCAAAATAGTAAGCTTGTTGTTTCAAGGATGTTTAATTGAATTGTTGTCGATCTAGTTAGGTGGTAATACTTAACACCTACTATTAGCTCACAATCTCCAAAATGAAATAGCCATAATAATGTATAATAATAATTTTTGCTGACAAAGACAGAGCAATCCCAGCAACAGCGTGCATAGGTTATAATGGCTGTCCAATGAGCTAAGGCACAGAATGGTAACACATAGTTTCATGCATTTGATTCTCTACACAGCACATTTCTGGTCCCTGGCCATGACATAAAGGAGAAGTGGCAAATATATGCATGATCTGTTTAGGGAAGTGGTAAAGTAATACTTACCTCACAACGTCATATTAACTACAATAGCGGAACAGACTAAGTAACACTTTTTTTTACAATATTACTTGTAAAGATTTTTCAAGTCATTAGCAGTGATTGTAAGTTGTTGGTTACTTTACTGGAGTTCCAACAAAGTGTATATTGTCTCCTGTTGGTACAAATTGGTGATGTCCAAGTGTGGGCTACACTGTCGTGCATCAGTAGAACTTGTTGATGTCCTGAATGTTAGCTACATTGCCCCTCATTAGTGTACATTGGTAATACCCAAATGTGGACTAAACTAAGATTACTAAATTCACTTTTGAAATAAAGTTTATTGTTCCAACAAGAATAATGTCTTAGATTCAGCCAAATGTTGCAACCTAACTGCTGCAGCACAAAAGCAGAGGTGTCCTGCGTTCTTAAAAGAGTTAAAATAGAACCCCCTGTAAAATAGGTTGGATTTTTGCTGTAAAAATAATGGTGAAGCTAACCGCACTCACCGTTACTCATGTGCAAATCGAACAGTAACTTTCGGCGACCGCACATCGGCGGTTAAACGCGGAAATCAGGAAGTTGCTTCCCGAGATACACTGCCCCTCCAAAAGCTGCGCAAAAACGGCATCTCGCTACCTGACTCCCCAGTCAAATGAATTGAACAGCGTGAAATTCCTGCACTGACGTTGTAAATATGGACTAAACTCGCCAAAAAAAGCTCAGGCTTGTCCATTCCAGTGTAAGCACCCTTTTAATGCCGTGGTAAGTCTAAATTACTGCCAAACTCTGGCACTGAAAATTAACCTTTACAACCATGGAGTCTCATTTCTTCAGCTTTTAATCATTGTTAGAAATTTATTTTTAAAAATTTTTTAAAGTTCTTACTTTTTCTTTCTGTCTTTTTTACCTCTGTCCCTTAATCCAATATTTGTTTCCCTCACAGTACCTGATTTGACATTGAATTCACTATTTTAACTTCCTGGTTCAGTCTCTGTGCTGCTCTTTAACGATTCTTCAATCTGATAGTTAAGGAGACACACAGTTGCTTGCCCTGCTCACATAGGTCCCAGGTGCCCTGTAGAGGGCGCCGCGTTGAATGGATCGCTAACTTAAAAGTAACTTTCCCTGCAAAAGCTCATGGAAAGTCTCTGGGCAAGTGCAAGTCTAACGAATGGCTAGCGCCATTTGTTCGCCGCTCACAGAAAAATCCGGCCCATTATGTTTCAATAGGGTTTGGAGACCAACATTGGAGATATTGTCTTGTCAGAAGATTAATTAGTATTTGACAGATTAATTTAATTATATCTGCGAAGGAGTAAAATAATTTTTCAGAGACAGTAATAGTGAATTATATTTTACAATTTGTAGGTTGTTGGTGGTGGTTAGATGTAGAATAAACACTCTTTGATCAGTGTATTAAAAACTCATTGCAGCAAAGATAGTTATTGCTGCGCAGATGAATAGGTTGAGAAATGTTTTCATGAGCTATACATGGCTGCATCAGTGAAGCATGCACTAACCTAATATCGCTGCTTAATTATTCTACTCAGTAACTGGCTCCTAAAAATTTTCAGGACAGCTTTGGTGGCCTAATGAAGATTCTGATGGAAATGTGCACAGTGCATACAAATGAAGGGAATAGCACTCACTGCAGCCTTATCACTGCAAGGCAAGAGGACTAGAGAACTTTGCGTCAGTCACTTGGACAGACAGCCTTTTTTTAACCAGCAATCTGTTTAAAAATGATAAAATAATGAGCACCCTTTATCATTTGGTTAATTTCTATTTCCAGATGAACTTCTTCCTCCACTACTTTTTTATTATCTCAGTGAGTATTTTATTGCAAGATGAAGCTTATAGTGTCCTTCAAACTTGCACTTCTATCCATATTTTCCAATGTAGTTGTACTCAGTATTCTATTTGAAGAACTAAATGAAGGGGTTAGTACCCTGCACAGCAGTCATTTGGTGAATCTGAATACTGTATGGATTAGAGGGGCAAATATTTCAAATGGCAATTGATACTAGCTCAATTGCTAAATTTAAATCTGAGATAGATAGCTTTTTGACAACCAAAGGTAGTGAGGGATATGGGCCAAAGGCGGGTATATGGAGTTAGATCACAGATCAGCCATGATCTTATCAAATGGCGGAGCAGGCACGAGGGGCTGAATGGCCTACTCCTGTTCCTATGTTCCTATCATCCAATCTAGGCAGTTCATTTTTTGGTACTCAAGAAGGTGTAAATTAAAAGTTAAGAAGGAGGGGAGATGAAAGGGGGGGCAAGGTGTGAAAGGGCAGAGGGAAGTGGAGAGGAGAAGGGAAAGGAAAAGGAGAGAGGGGGAGGGAAAGAGGAAAGAATGGGAGGAGAGGAAAGTGGGGGAGGTGAGGAGAAAAAGGGGGTAGGAGAGAGGGGGAAAGGGAAAGAGGGATGTGGGAGGGGACAATGGTAGAGGAAAAAGTGGGGAGAGGAGGGATAGGATGGGGAGGAAGGGGAGAAGGTTGTAGGAACATTTGTACTGTGCTGGTCTACCCTCTGTGAGTCATTAATTTCTATCTGTTTGCCTCAGCAAATTGCTTTTTCATTTATATTCCATACTACGGAGTTCTTCAGAGCAGGAAACAATTTTCCCAGTGGGCCAAACCAAAATTGATAATGCCATTGGCGGTACTTCACCTTTGTCAACATTTTATCGGTTCTTGGAAGATGCACGCAGTTTGGTTGACAAAACGGCGCTTGATCTGGTTGGTAAACTGCTGGGGGTTGCATAGCCTGGAGGGTATGTTTGTTCAAGTTTCCACTGAGTTGGGTAGTTTGGGATGGGAAACATCTTTAAAAAAAATTTTGGAACTGCCACTATTGGGTTGCCAGCCGGGGGTATGATGAAGTTGAAAACTGTCAAGGGTACATATCTCTCTTGGGGGTTGGAGGGGCAATGAATTTTATTGGGGAGGTTATATATACTCCTTATATGGAGCTGTAGTTGGCAGGGGTAGGGCAACTAGAGGCGGAAAGGGGAGTGGTGTGTTTTTTTAGGGCTTGAGCAGTAATTTTGTGAAATTGAATTCGCATGAAAAAAGTGATTTAACTTTCAGGCAACAATAAGTACTAACTTTGGTAAAAGAAATGGGCTACTTTTAGGATTTTTTAAAAAATAGTTTTACATGACACTTACCCACACCACTCAGTGCCTTTGTATTGAAACCGTCTGTTACCATGGCAGGCATTTAACACTGTAAATACCAATCACACCACCACAGGTATAACAGGTATTGTAAGGAAATGTTGACTTTTAAAATGGGTTTTTTCCATTGATAATGTCTTTTTCTTTTATTTTCTTTCAGGTGGGATGCAGTGGTGTAGTGGGGAAAAGTACAGACTGCACTTGGGGTGGGGTTGCAAGCAAAATGGCTCAGTGTTTGCTTGCCTATTCCCTCCCCAATCATTTGTGCTTTCTCCCACTCCTTCATTCCCAATGTGTCCCTCACCTTCCCGATACCCATTCCCTTTCTTCCACCCCTCACTTCCATCACTACCCCTACCTGAGTAGAATGAGTAGAATTGAGTAGAATGGGCCTATACTCTCTGGAGTCTAGAAGAATGAGAGGCGATCTCATTGAAACATATAAGATTCTGAGGGGGCTTGACAAGGTAGATGCTGAGAGATTGTTTCCCCTGGCTGGAGAGTCTAGAACTAGGGGACATAGTCACAGGATAAGGGGTCAGCCGCTTAAGGCGTGGGATCATGATAAAAGGAGGAGCGGGAGAGGAGACCGAGAGCAGAGCGCGGGATCAGCGATAAAAGGAGGAGCGAGAGAGGAGACTGAGAGCGGAGCATGGGATCAGCGATAAAAGGAGGAGCATGAGAGGAGACCAAGAGGAAAGCACGGGATCAGTGATAAAAGGAGCAAGAGAGGGCAAGCAGGGAGAGAGGTGAAAAAACACCTAAAGTGACGTCAGCACAAGGGAAGGAGCTGATTGGTGAGTAGCTGGTGAATGTTTTTGGTTTTTTTGTCCAGATCAGGGACAAGTCTTAAGTCTATTTCTGGTAAGTTTAGTTTGTAGTCTAATAAATAGTCATGGCAGGGCACCTCAGTACCGTTGAATGCACATCCTGTGCCATATAGTTGCGCAGGACCCTCTCAGGTCCTGGACAACCACATGTGCAGGAAGTGTCGTTAGCTGTAGGAGCTCGAGCTCCAGGTTTCAAAGCTTGAGCAGCGGCATCCGCAAGGCTGAGAGTTACATGAATAGCACACTTTAAGAGGTGGTCACCCCGCAGCTTAAGAGTGTGCAGGCAGAGAGGGAATGGGTGACCGCCAGATAGACAAGGAGGACCAGGCAAGTAGCGCAGGAGTCCCCCGAGTGCATCTAGCTCTGTAACCGAACTGGTGAGGGTGATAGTTACTCTGGGGAGTACAGCCAGAGCCGAGTCCACTGTACCATAGGTGGCTCAGCTGCACAAGGGGGGAGGAGGAAGGTCAGCAAAGCAATAGTGATAGGGGATTCAATAGTTAAGGGAGCAGACAGGCGTTTCTGCGGCCGCAGACATGATTCCAGGATGGTATGTTGCCTCACTGCTGCCAGGGTCAGGCGTGTCACTGAGTGGCTGCAGAACATTCTGAAGAGGGAGGGTGAACAGCCAGAGGTCGCGGTCCATATCGGCACCAACGACATAGGAAGATAAAGGGATGAGGCCCTGCAGGCAGATTTTAAGCAGCTAGGAAAGAGATTAAAAAGCAGGACCTCAAAGGTAGTAATCTCCAGATTATTCCCGGTGCCACACGCTAGTGAGTATAGAAATAGGAGGATGAATGCGTGGCTGGAGAGATGGTGTGGGAGGGAAGGCTTTCGATTCTTGGGGCATTGGGACCGATTCTGGGGGACGTGGGACCTGTACAGTACCCATAATAGGCTTGTCATTAAGATTGAAGCCCTTGGAATAAAAGGGGCAGTAGCAGCATGGATACAAAATTGACTAAGTAACAGGAAGCAGAGGATAGTGTTGAACGGTTGTTTTTCGGATTGGAGGGAGGTGTACAGTGTTGTTCCCCAGGGATTGGTACTAGGACCAATGCTTTTCGTGACATATATTAATGACTTTGACTTGGGTGTACAGGGCACAATTTCCAAATTTGCAGATGACTCAAAACTTGTAAGTGTAGTGAACAGTGAGGTGGATAGTAGCTTCAAGAAAATATGGACAGGCTGGTGAAATGGGCAGTTAAAATTTAACGCTGAAAAATGCAAAGTGATACACTTCAGTAGGAAGAACGAGGAGAGGCAATATAAACGAGATGGCACAATTTTAATAGGGGTTCAGAAACAGGGAGATCTGGGGCTATATGTGCACAAATTGTTGAAAGTGGCAGGGCAGGTTGAGAAAGTGGTTAAAAAAGCATACGGGATCCTGGGCTTTATAAATAGAGTACAAAAGCAAGGAAATTATGATGAACCTTTATAAGACACTGGTTCGACCACAACTGGAGTATTGTGTCCAGTTCTGGGCACCGCACTTTAGTGAAGATGTGAAGGCCTTAGAGAGGGTGCAGGAAACATTTATTAGAATGATTCCAGGATTGAGGGACTTTAGTTAAGTGGATAGACTAGAGAAGCTGGGGTTGTTCTCCTCGGAACAGAGAAGATTGAGAGGAGATTTGATAGAGGAATTTAAAATCGTGAAGGGTCTAGGCAGAATAGATAGAGAGAAACTGTTCCCATTGGCGGAAGGGTCAAGAACCAGAGGACGTAGATTTAAGGCGATTGGCAAAAGAACCAAAGGTGACATGCGGAAGAACTTTTTTACGCAGCGAGTGGTTATGATCTGGAATGCACTGCCGGGGTGGGGGGTTGGGGGGGGGGGTGGAGGCAGATTCAATCATGGCTTTCAAAAGGGAACTGGATAAGTACTTGAAAGGAAAAAAATTGCAGGGCTACAGGGATAGGGCAGGGGAGTGGGACTAGCTGGATTGCACTTGCATTGAGCCGGCATGGACTCGATGGGCCGAATGGCCACCTTCCAGGCTGTAACCTTTCCATGATTCTATGAAAAGGTATAGAGGGCGCAGAATTCTTAGAATGCATTCAGGAGAACTTTTTTAGCCAGTATGTAGCAAGTCCAACAAGAGAGGGGGCAGTTCTGGACATAGTTTTAGGGAATGAATCTGAGCAGTTGGAAGGAGTATCAGCGGGAAAGCATTTCGGTGGTAATTCAGTTAGATTTAGAGTAGTTATGGAAAAGGACAAAGATAGAACAGGAGTAAAAGTTTTCAATTGGGGAAAGGCCAATTTTACTACGCTGAGAAGTAATTTAGCAAAAGTGGACTGGAAACAGCTACTTGAAAGTAAATCAGTGTCAGAACAGTGCGAGGCATTCAAGTAGGAGATAGTGAGGGTTCAGAGCAAATATGTTCCCACAAAGCAAAAAGATGGGACTGCCAAATCTAGAGCCCCCTGGATGTCAAGGAGCATACAGGGTAGGATAAGGCAAAAACGGGAAGCTTATGTCAGATACCAAGAGCTCAATACTGCAGAAAGCATAGAGTATAGAAAGTGCAGAGGTGAAATTAAAAAGGAAATTAGGAAAGCAAAGAGAGGGTATGAAAGAATATTGGCACGTAAAATCAAGGAAAACCCAAAGATGTTTTATAAATACATAAAGAGGAAGAGGATAACTAAGGAAAAAGGGTAGGGCCTATTAGAGACCAAAAAGGTAACCTATATGTGGAGGCAGAAGATGTGGGTATGGTTCTCAATGAATACTTAGTGTCTATCTTCACAAAAGATCCAGACAATGTAGTTAAGCAAAAGGAGTGTGAAATATTGGATTTTTTTTTTATTCATTCATGGGATGTTGGCATCGCTGGTGAGGGCAGCATTTATTGCCCATCCCTAATTGCCCTTGAGAAGGTGGTGGTGAGCCATCTTATTGAACCGCTGCAGTCCGTCTGGTGAAGTTTCTCCCACAATGCTGTTAGGAAGGGAGTTCCAGGATTTTGACCCAGCGACGATGAAGGAACGGCGATATATTTCCAAGTCGGGATGGTGTGTGATTTGGAGGAGAATGTGTAGGTGGTGTTGTTCCCATGTACCTGCTGCTCTTGTCCTTCGAGGTGGGAAATTATCCACTTTGGTAGTAAGAATAGAAAAGCAAAATATTTTTTAAAAGATGAGAGACTAAGATTTGTTGGTTGTCAGAGGATTTGGGTGTCCTCGTACATGAATCAAAGAAAGTTAACATGCAGGTACAGCAAGCAATTAGGAAGGCAAATAGTATGTTAGCCTTTATTCCAAGGGCATCAGAGTAAGGAGGTCTTGCTGCAATTATATAGAGCTCTGGTGAAACCACACCTGGAGTACTGTATACAGTTTTGGTCTCCTTACCTAAGGAAGGATATACTCGCTTTAGAAGGGGTGCAATGAAGGTTCATTAGATTGATTCCTGGGAGGAGAGATTGAGTAGACTGAGCCTATATTCACTGGAGTTTAGAAGAATGAGAGGTGATCTCATTGAAACGTACAAAATTCTTAGAGGGCTTGACAGGGTAGATGGCAAAAGGCTGTTTCCCCTGGCTGGAGAGTCTAGAACTAGGGGTCAGTCTCAGGATAACAGGACGGCCATTTAGGACCGAGATAAGGAAACATTTCTTCACTCAGAGAGTTGGGAATCTTTGGAATTCTCTACCCCAGAGGGCTGTGGATGCTCAGTCATTGAGTATATTCAAGACCGAGATCGATGGATATTTGGACACCAAGGGAATCACAGGATATGGGTATATGGCAGGAAAGGGGAGTTGAGGTAGAAGATCAGCCATGACCATTGCAGAGCAGGCAAAAGGGGCCGTATAGCCTACTCCTGCTCCTATTTCACATGTTCTTAACAGGTGAAGGAACATTGGCGGGGGCAGGGAGGGGGGGTTTGCTACTAGGTCACTGATCATGAAGTATTTGTTCCGCTTCATAGATTTGAATGTGGTGGTGGCCACGTAACATGAGGAAAAAAGGAAGAGCATGGTGAGTGTTTTACCTTCCCTGCTCTGGGCAGTTCGTTGAATTTCTTGAAGCATTGCTTTGCCATTCTGGGGATGATGGAGATGGCACTCAGTGGCTCTGCCACCTCCCTCCATGCCTGACTCCTGACCATACATGAGGGCTGGAACATGGAGGAGCTGAGCAGCCGGTCCCGCATTCCCTCAATTTTGTCCAGGAAGGCCTGTAGGTTGCCCTCCATGAAGTTGCTCGAATTATGATCCAGTGAAGGATTGAAATTCTGCCTACCTCTGTCCAGCATTGTAGAGGATGAACTCTGGAATAGCCAAAATTCTACAATATTCCATTATAGAGTAACCATAAGCTTTGTAGAATACTGATTTTGATGCAGTGATAAGTACAGCTGACTTGAGGGGACTCTTTATTCTTCTACTGGTTTTTCCAGTAACATTCTCTACTTGTTTGCCCCAGATTAAATCAGATGTGATTAACATACCAATGCAATGAATGGTCTGTATCAGTGGTTTTCAAAATTTTCTCTTGTGTGGATCTCTTGCAAATATTGAAATATTCCCAGGGGCCTCCTCCAAATATTGGCATAGTCCAGGAGACCTGACTCATGGTCTGAATGTCTGAGAGACAGTGTTCTTGTTGAAGAAATTGTATTACTTTTAAATTAGCATAACTAACTTGCTCATCAACCAGAGTAGAAAAATACAGAAATCTGACGATGGATAGAAATCTGATAACCTAGGAAACCCTGTCACATTTCAAGATTTTTTGACCATTTTTCTGCAGAAAGGATTCATAATAAAGTTACTTCTGACGCTGAGTTCTTAAAAGCATAATGTATTGACACATGTTAAGAGAAAAGGCTCTGAGTTGATCAGTAGTTAAGTTATTAAGCATTGATGTCATTTCTCCATCGACAACAGCAACAACAACTTGCATTTGTAAAGTGCTTTTAACATCGAAAAAAATCCCAATGCACCTCACAGAAGCATGATCAGACAAAAATGGACACTAAGATAAAGAAGAAGATATTAGGAGTGACTAAAAGCTTGGTCAAGGAGGTGGGTTTTAAGGAGGGCCTTGAAAGATGATAGGGAGGTGAAAGGGTTTAGGGGGGGAATTCCAGAGCAAGTGCCTAGATAGCTATAAGCACACCGGCCAATGGTGGGCAAAGGTAGGGGGGATGCACAAGATGCCAAAGTCCATGGAGTGTTGAAAGACTGGAGGAGGTTATAAGGAGGCCAAGGCCATGAAGGGATTTAAACACAAGGATGACAATTTTAAATTGCATAGATTACATAGAATGTACAGTACAGAAACAGGCCTTCAACCCAATAGGTCGATGCTGGGGTTTATGCTCCACACGAGCCTCCTCCCACCCCTCTTCGTCTAACCCGATCAGCATATCCTTCTAATCCTTTCTCCCTCATGTGTTTATCTAGCTTTCCCTTAAATACATCTATGGTAGTCGTCTCAACTACGCCTTGTGGTAGCGAGTTCCACATTCTAACCACTCTGGCAAAAGAAACTCCTCCTGAATTCCCTATTGGATTTATTGGTGACTATATTATAATGATGGCCCCTAGTTTTGGACTCCCCCATAAGTGGAAACATTTTCTCTACGTTTACTCTATCAAACCCTTTCATAATCTTAATGACCTCGATCAGGTCACCCCTCAGTCTTCTCTTTTCTGGAGAAAAGAGCTCCAGCCTGTTTGGTCTTTCCTGATAGGTATAACCTCTTAGTTCTGGTATCATCCTTGTAAATCTTTCTTGCAGCTTCTCCAGTGCCTCTATATCCTTTTTTATAATATAGAGATCAGAACTGTGCACAGTACTACAAGTGTGGTCTAACCAAGGTTCCATATAAATTTGACATAAATTCACTGCTTTTCAATTCTATCCCTCTAGAAATGAACCCCAGTGCTTTGTTTGCTTTTTTATGGCCTTAACCTGTGTCACCACTTTTAGTGACTTGCGTATATGTGCCCCTAGATCCCTTTGCTCCTCTACCCCATTTAGGCATTTGGGGGACAGGAACCCAGTGAAGGTCAGCAAGGACAGGGGTGATGAGTAAGCAAGACCTAGTGTGGGATAAGATGAGCAAAGTTTAGCTTGGAAGATGGAAGGCCAGCCAGGAGAACATTGGAATAGTCAAGTCTGGAGGTGACAAAGCCATGTATGAGGGTTTTAACAACAGATGGACTGAGGCAGGGGCTGACACACAAAATGTTACAGAGGTGGAAGTAGGTGGTTTTTGCGATGGAAAGTATATGGAGGAAAGGCACTGGAGGAGGATGGTGCAGTCGACCGTATCTAAGGCTGCAGAAAGATGAGAAGGGATAATACACTATGGTCACAGTTATAGAGGCAGTAAAATGATAGATTATGAATAATGAGCAATTCATTAGACTGTCTAAGATACACCTCACACCCATTGCTTTGGAAAGTCTTTAATCCTTTTTCTGGGTGTGAACAGTGGAAGATAAAACACAGAACAAAGACACAGGCAGTCAGCCAGTTTTTTTTTTCAATTGGGCAGCAAAGGCTACAAGTGGGGTGCAATGCAGGAGAGAGTAGTCTGAAATCATTTTGTTTGGGTCAAGCCTGACATCCCACTGATGTGCGGAAGTGGAGCACTATTTTGTGAAGACAAATTGTACTGATTGAACCAAATGAATCTGATCATAAGTGTTGCTCTCTATGTTCACTTAAAATAAAGCAGCTGAACAACTAGTTTCGAGCCTCACCCCACCAGGTTTTTGCTCAGTCTGCCTTCAGAAAGATTGAAGAAGTGCATGTGTGAAAGATACGAATATCTAGCTCAGGTCACAAGGGTATATTATTGTTACACCCCGGGTCAAGCTATGGTATAAATAGCTGTAGCACGTTGTGAGTCAACTCCCATGAAAGAAAAATGCTCAGACTGGTGACAGGAGCCAAATGACGGCACTCAACCCCAGAAGGTATCGAGGGCAAGACCCAAAATTGTAACACTTTCCACCCCAGGATTTAATTGTGGACCCCTAGGTCCCAGTTTAAAATCTTATGGTTGATATGCACATTCATAGACTAAGATGTTGATGGTGGGGGAAGGTGGTTGGACTTCTTCTTGCTTTAAAGAAATCCAATGAAGCAAATTAACTTCTATTCACCCATGTTCTATAAAACTCCAGTGGATCAAACCCCTCCCCATTCATTTTTATTGTATAAGATCCCAGGCCAGTTTACCAATGAAGCACAAAATTAATTCAAATACAAAATAGTTCCCTAATGATCCAGCTTTAATGTTTACCAAAGTAAAATCCTCCCACTCCTATAATTTAGTCTTGATAACGTAACATAATTTAAAAGTCAAATAACTCCTATATCAAAAAAAGATACTTTTATGAAGAATTTTCTGCCTTTTTTGTTTTGATTGAACAGCTAAATTAAAGAGTTAGTGGGCTTAGAAACAAATATTTTCAAATCAATGCATCTTATCTGCAGTTTTTACAAATCCTGATCAAAGGCAGAATTTTTCTTGACACACTGATTATGTATTTATCAGAATTCACTTACACATAGATTTTTAACCCCTCCCCAACCAGAAGTTAAATAGAAAGGACAGTTCTATTAATAGCAAATTAGCTTATTAATTTATTGTTTGATGCAAAGCAGTCAATTTCACAGTCAAGTGAATCATCAGTGGATGAACAGGCCAAGTAACATCTGCCATTACTAATTTTCTTACCTTCTTGATTTATAAGCTAATAAAGCATATTGTAATGAAGTCACCTTCAGACGATGACCTTCCTCTTTGAAAAAGATGTGAATTATTGCAGTTAATTCCAGTTAAGCTGAAGCAAGGCACCTTTTAGATTAAGTACATGCAAACAAATTTGTCAATAACTACAGGCTACGTAGGAAGAATATATCTTTGGTTGTGGCATGTGTAATGCATAGACCAGATAAAAGCCGACAGTTTACTCATATCTGGACCAGTCTGGCTTGTATTTGGCTTAAGTGCAGTTCATCTACAGTACACGTTGGCTAAATCCATTCACTCATATCTGAACTTCTTTGCTGGTACCTGTAAAGTTCATGCTAGCTAAAAGTTAACAAGTTTCTTACATTTATTTGTGTATGGCTCGTGTACAATTCATTACATTTATAGTATACGCTGTGTATAAAGTAACGGCTTACTCATGTCACAAGGTGAATTGCTACCGAAGCAGCTATTTTAGATAATGACATAGATTTTGAGTGTGAAGGTACCTAAAGCACAGGTTAAGGAATTACCTGTACATGTGTGTTTGTATCTTTATAGTAAAATGTCTTGTGTTTGTTGTAGACATTGAGGGCTTGATTTTCAAAGGGAGGTGGGATGGCAGCAGGGGGGGGGGGGGGGGTCAATGGGCACGCGGGTAACACGACTAATAAAATCTTACTGTTTCCCACACGATCGCAAGTTAATTGATGGCCCTTAACATGGCTTCCGGGTTTGCTGTCCGAAAGCTGCGCAGTGGGCGGACTGCGCACCCACATGACAGGGCCATTGCTCCAAAGGCTTTTGCTACAGTAAATACCAAAAAACACAATGGAGCAGCACAGGGGCAAGGCTGCTTCAAGGTTTAATGATGCCTCACTGCAGCATCTACTGGCCGGGGTGAGGAGGAGGAGGGAACTTATTCTGCACCATCAAGACTACTCCATCACATCACTCCTCACACCCACTTAAGGCTCATCCTCAACTTACCTGCACTTCCTCAGCACTTCCTCACCTCCCCATTTATCACCCCACCACTACTACTCATCCCAAACCTCATCCAATGTGATGGCTCTGTCTCATACTCGCCCTCCGATGCATCTCTTTCACGGTCAGCCTCACCCAAAGCAATGCATTCATCGGCTGACTACTTCACCATCACTCACTCACACGTCTGTACTTTCTCCCCTTCTCGGGGAAGAGAGCGCAAAATGCATGCGAGGGGGCAAGGACTGGAGGGGGGGCCACAGCAGATAGTGGTCCTCAAAGACGTGGAGCAGGAGGCCCTGCAGATCAGCTGCACCCTTGAATGCCTGTCCATCGGGGACGCCGAGACTGGCACCCCACAAACGTCTGGTGACACAACTTTAACATTCATCACACAGAATATGAATTGATGTAAACAATGCTTGCCATGTTGAACACCTCAGTGTGCTCATCGCAACATGACACATCTGTGATGATGCTTAATATTGCCTTCTGTTCTCTTATAGGCCGTTTAACGACCGCAATGACGGCAGAGGACAAATCCTCAAAGGAACTCCCGGCATCTGAGGGCGCACTGTCACATCAGAGCGAGCTATCCACCAGCGCAGATACTCACACCTTGGTGGGTTCTAGTAGTCAGTCACCTGGTGAGTCACCACACACAAGTGAGCACGAGCAGACACTGGTGGCAGGGGCAGCTGTGGAGAGTACACGTCGGTGGGCGCACTCCTCTTCAGGCTCTGCTCAGCTGGACGCAGATGCTGAACCCCAGGGGCCATCCTTTAAAAGGAGAATGATCGAGGGACAGCAGCACATTTGCGAGGTACTGGAACAGGTGCCACGCACACTCTCCACAACAGTGCAGAAGACAGAGAAGTCCAACTCCTGCATTAGTGGAATGGTGGCACAGATAAGTGCGGGAATGTCTGCGATGGAGAGAATGGCAGCCTCCATTGAGCTTCAAGTATGGCTCACACATGAGTCCATTCAGGCCCTGACAACGGTCGTTCGGACTCAGGGTGAACAACATTCTGCCACCTTAAACAGGCATACAGATACACTAGCACTGGCCTTACAAGCATCACACATGTCCTCCAAACCATTGTCCAGCAGAGTGGTAGGAGTGATGTGGGCCTGGCCCAGGGGAGGGATGATGGCAAAAGGGGACATGGAAGTGGGGATGCAATTCAAAGCGCTGCCACATCTCACCCGTTGCCCCCCCCTCTCAACCAGTATCCGCAATGCTGCATCGTCTCCAGGTGGCCGAGTCTGCCCCTGCACAGGTGCAGGTGGAGCAGTCTTTGGAGAGGCCCTACAGACTCCAAAACAAAGAGGGCATAGGCTGAAGGCATCTAAGCAGTCAGGGCCTGAACATGAACCTGCCACTACCTCTGCTGCAGCCACAGGGATGCACCATATAGAAGCGGTAGGAAGAGACAGGCAAAGAATTTGTGAGAACGAAGGGTATGCACAAGGGTGTCTGACAGACTCATGTTTTTCATTTATACTTGGTTTTTGTTATAGTCACATTAAATGTTATCATTCTCATCACTTCTGCTATGTCTTGCCCATTCTTGACTGGCTTTTGTGATAGGGCCTTTCTTGAGCTTCACCATGAATGGCAACACTTGATGCCACCTATTGGGTCACTTTACAGTGGGTGTATGTGTAGTTGCAGTACTGTTTTGTGCAGGGAGGTGGGGAGGCTTGTGTTGGCACTGCTCTTTCCAGGTGGTCTGAAGACTGGACTGTTCACACTTTCTGATGTTAGGAGAACCGTTCACATATCAGTGACTCCCTGGCCTCAGGAGCAGCTAGGTAAGCCACTGCTCTGGCCATGGATTTGTCCTCCTCCTCCTCAATGTGGATGGCAGATGTGGATGGAGCCTCCTCAACTGGTACCCCTCTCTGTTGCACCATGTTGTGCAGGACACAATACACTACTATAATGAGTCTCACTCTGTCTGGTGCGTATTGAAGCGCTCACCCAGAACAACAACAACCTAAATCGCATCTTGAGCAGCCCTATAGCATGCTCAATTGTAGATCTGGTGGCGATGTGGCTGTTGTTGTGTCGACGCTGTTGCTCGTGATGGGGTTCCTCAGAGGTGTCATGAGCCACGTGTGCAAGGGGTATCCCTTGTCCCCGAGGATCCAGCCCTTAAGGGTGTTCAATGCTTGGAAGATGTTGGATTCCCTCAGAATGAAAGAATCGTGGCAGCTGCCAGGGAATCTGGTGCACACATGAAGGAATCTTTTGCAGTAGCCACAAACGAGCTGAGCATTGATGGAATAATACCCCTTTCTGTTGATGAACAGTCCTGGCTTGTGTGGAGGTGCTCGGATTGCCAAATGCATGCAATCGATTGCACCCTGCACCTGTGGGAAGCCAACCACAGAGTGGAATCCCACTGCCCTCTCCATCTGGCTTAGGTCATCCATGGTGAAGTTGACATATTGCGAGGCCCTGTGGAACAAGCCAGCGGTGATCTGCTTTATGCATTTGTGTGCAAACTGAGAGGCCCCGGCGATGTCCCGGTGACATCCTGGAATGATCCGGAGGCGAAGAAGTTGAGGGCAGTGGTGACTTTGACAGCGATGGGTAATGAGAGGCCACTTGGGCCAGCCGGGAGCAGCTCGGCATGAAGGAAGCTGCAGATGTTTGCGAACACCTGGCGACTCACCCTCAATCTCCGTATGCACTGCTCCTCAGAGAGGTCCAGGCAGCTGAGCCTTGGTCTGTAGACCCTCTGGTGAGAGTAGTGCCTCCTGTCACGTTGCCCTCTCTGCTCTTGTGCAGGTGCCTGTGGCGCAGCACTATGTTGTGGCGCTCCAAGTGGCGGAAGTGCACGCTGTGCCTGGCAAGGCTGATGATGTTGCTCGTCCTTGGATGTAGTGGTGAATACAGCCATGGTGTCCCCCATCCTGATGGTGTCAGTTTGAGGGGGTCCAAAAAGTTGGTAAATATGTGTAAACAGAACAATTCTGAGTGGAAACTAAGAATTTTCAGCGTACATAAGATCACCCAGCCAAAAGTTTGTGCCCTGCTGCAATAACTCACCTTTTATCCCCATCTGTCAAACAAGCATTTCAATGTCCAACTGGCTGCTGGCTGAAACACGTCTCCTGCAACATGGAGTGTTTCCCACAGCACGAGAAACACGTTGAGGCGGAATGAAAAATGGTCCACTGCCTCAAACAGCATGAAGTTAACTACTTCAAATATTAAAACTATCTAAATAAATGTGCTAACAATCATCCCACCGGCTTTAATTACTGGTGGGACTTCCGCATTCGGGAGACGCGTGCGCACACAGGCGTGTCTGTGGGGAACCCGGAAGTCGGCAGGTCGGAGCCGGCTTCCTCACCAGCTCAAGATTTCCCTGATTTTCGGAGCCCCCCTGCCCCCAACGCACCCGCAGTTCAGCTTGAAAATCGATCCCTAAGTCTTTCATCAACATCATGATGGTCAAGCCATTGGTCAATTATCTCTTCCTCATTAATTATGTACTTAAATATATTCCCAATCACAAAGTTTCTATCCAATCACATGCTATCAAAAATCATCTACTCAATCACATTCCAGCAGAAAATATCTCCGCCAAAATTAAATTTCTAACATAATAAACATAAAAAATTCAACAATTCCAGAAAAAAATCCCAGACTTTCCCATCTCGTTTTCCTGTCACCCCAATAACTCCCACTCCTCCTTGCTACAGTCCAATGCACCCCACTGAGTTTCACGAACATTTCCAACTTGAGATATACGATTCCTTATACTCCGTGGCCCAACCGGCCTAGCTCAAAATTCTGAGCCAAACAACTACACTACTACACCGACAAGCCACCACCTTCAAGTTTTCACCACAAGACATACACAAGACATAGATGACAACTGTAGAGTTAATCTTATGTGACATAACCAAACAACTACACCACAAGTTCTAAAAGCTATTATGCAACTTCAGGCACGAGGGTTCCACTCTTTCTCCCTCCCTGCCTCCCAACCTGAAATCAATGGAAATTAAAATCTCGCGGTTTCAGTAATCGGTGGCCGATCCGCAACACCAGTTTTATGCCCAGATGGTAAGTTGAAAATCCACCTCCTGGTCTTATTGGAGAATGGTTGATTGGTCAGACTGCCTGATCTAATGTTTTAATTCTACTAATTAAAGGTTAAATTAAAATGCAAGGTTTTTTTCACTTTAGATTTAGAAAAAAAGAGCAGAATTTGTGAGCAGAATATTTTCATGTTCCAATCAGAGAACAAAAGAGCCTTTTGAAGATGCTTCTCTTGAGATGCTACTGGCTCAGGTACAGTAAAGGATGGTTGCCCTCTTTGGGGCTGAGAAGCATGCTTCATGTTCACAAGTTCGGATGTAGATGGGCACTTGGGTATCACTGTTCAAAATTCCAACATCTCTCCATTTTAAAATGTGCCAGACAGCATGCAGGACCAGGCAGCCATTGCAGCATTAGTCCATGGCACAAACAGTTGCAGAGCTACCCATAAGGTACAGGGCTACCTCCATCCTAAGAATTATTCACTGATACCCAGCAGCCAGCAGAGGAGGGCACCTCGTCCACCCTTTGAATGCCCAATGCCCGCTTATTGCAATTTTCAGCCTGACCCGTAAATGGGCGGACAGCATGCCTGCCTAAAACAAGCAAGAGGTTGCTTACACCTAGTATCATAGTAGGTACAGCACAGGAGGGGTCCATTTGGCCCATCATGCCTGTGCCAGCTCTTTGAAAGAGCTATCCAAATAGTCCCATTCCCCCGTTCTTTCCCCATAGCCCTGTAAATATTTTCCCTTCAAGTATATATCCAATTTCCTCTTGAAAGTTACTATTGAATCTGTTTCCACCACCCTTTCAGGTAGTGCATTCCAGATAATTACAATTCGCTGCTCAAAAAAGTGTTTCCTCATGTCGCCTCTGGCTCTTTTGCCAATCACCTTAGATATGTGCCCTCTGGTTACTGACCCTGGAAACAGTTTCTCCTTATTTACTCTATCAAAACCATTCATGATTTTGAACACCACTATCAAATCTCCGTTTAACCTTCTCTAGTCTGAAGAGAACAATGCCAGCTACTCCAGTTTCTCCACATAACTGAAATCCCTCATCCCTGATACCATTCTAACAAATCTCTTCTACACCCTCTCTATGCCTTGACATCCTTCCTAAAGTGCGATGCCCAGAATCAAACACAATACTCCAGCTGAGGCCTAACCAGTGTTTTATAAAGATTTAGCATAACTTCCTTGCTTTTGTACTCTATGCCCCTATTAATAAAGCCCAGGATCCCATATGCTTTTTTAACAGCCTTCGCAACTTGTCCTGCCACCTTCAAAAATTTGTGTATGTGCACCCCCAGGTCTCTACTCCTGCATCCCCTTTAAAATTGTACCATTTAATTTATATTGCCTCTCCCCATTCTTCCTGCCAAAATGTATCACTTCACATTTCTCTGCATCAAATTTCATCTGCCATGTATTTGCCCATTTCACCAATCTGTCATCCTATCCTGTTACTCTATCCTCCACATTGTTTACTACATTTCTGAGTTCTGTATCATCTGAAAACTTTGAAATTATACCCTCTATACCCAAGTCCAGGTCATTGATATATATCAAAAAGAGCAGTGGTCCTAATACTGACCCCTGGGGAACACCACAGTATACTTCCCTCCAGTCTGAAAAACAACTGTTCACCACAAGTCTCTGCTTTCTGTCCCTTAGCCAATTTTATAACCATGCTGCCACTGTCCCTTTAATCCCATGGGCTTTAATTTTGCTAACAAGTGTATTCTGTGGTACTTTAGCATATGCCTTTTGAAAGTCCATATACGCAACATCAACTGCACTACCCTCAGCAACCCTCTCCGTTACTTCATCAAAGAACTCAATAAAGTTAGTCAAACACAATTTGCCTTCAACAAATCCATGCTGACTTTGATTTATTAGACAATACTTTTCCAAGTGACAATTAATTTCATCCCGGATTATTGTCGCTAAAAGTTTCCCCACCATCGACATTAGGCTGAAAGGCCTGTAATTGTCGAGTTTATCCCTCTCCCCTTTTTTGAACAAGGGTATGACATTTGCATTCCTCCAGTACTCTGGCACCATCCCCGTAACTAAGGAGGATTGGAAGATTGTGGCCAGAGCCTGTGCAATTTCCACCCTTAATTCCCTCACTAACCTAGGGTGCATCCCATCAAGACCAGGTGACTTTTCTACTTTGAGTACTGACAATCTTTTAAGTCCCTCCTCTTTATCTATTTTTATCCTATCCAATATTGCTACTACCTTGTAAGTGAAAATATATATACCAATATGCCTTTTACTTAAACTGTTCTTGTCCTTAATAAAAGTCGTAAGGCCGTTGGTTCCAAAGTATAATAGCTTTATTAAGAAGTTATAACAAGTAACAAAAGATGTTTAAAATACAAGAGTACAATCAAGCATGCTGGTTAGATTGATACAACCTGACTTAGTGTTCACATAACAGCAGACCCCAAACGCTTCTTTGGCAGTCTGATCTTAATGGGCAGTCCAGCCGTGCCCCGAGAATGTTCTGGTTAGTTACCAAAAAGCATCTCACTTATAGGACAAAGCAGCCCGCTTGATTGGCACCGCATCCACCACCCTAAACATTCACTCCCTTCACCACCGCCGCACAGTGGCTGCAGTGTGTACCATCCACAGGATGCACTGCAGCAACTTGCCAAGGCTTCTTCGACAGCACCTCCCAAACCCGCGACCTCTACCACCTAGAAGGACAAGAGCAGCAGACACATGGGAACAACACCACCTGCACGTTCCCCTCCAAGTCACACACCATCCCGACTTGGAAATATATCGCCGTTCCTTCATCGTCCCTGGGTCAAAATCCTGGAATTCCCTTCCGAACAGCACTGTGGGAGAACCTTCACCACACGGACTGCAGCGGTTCAAGAAGGCGGGTCACCACCACCTTCTCGAGGGCAATTAGGGATGGGCAATAAATGCCGGCTTTGCCAGTGACGCCCACATCCCATGAACGAATAAAAAAAATGTTTTAAAGACAATAAGCTCTGTATGTCTGTATAAGCTTCCCATCAATGATCCTTTCTGCCTTGAAGGGGACGGGCTATCAGTCTTACTCCCTTCCACTCCACATTTGGCATACCAACACACACACTCCCATAGACTTTATCTCCACACCATGCATAATAGCATCCTCTTCTCTAGTGAAGATGGATGCAAAGTATTCATTTAGTACCTCAGCTATGCCCTCTGCCTCCAAAAGAAAATCTCCCTTTTTTGTCTTAATCGGTCCCACCCTTCCTTTGACTATCCTTTTATTATTTGTATGTTTATAAAAGACTTTTGGGTTCCCTTTTATGTTAGCCGCTAATCTATTCTCATTCCTTCTCTTTGCCCCTCTTATTCCCTTTTTTAGATCTCCTCTGTACTTTCTGTTTTCAGCCTGGTTTTCTTTTGTATTATGAACATTACATTTGTCATAAGCCTCCTTTTTCTGTTTGATTTCAATCTCTATATCTTTAGTCATCCAGGGAGCTCTAGCTTTGGATGCCCTTCCTTTCCCCCTTGAAGGAATGTGTCTGCTCTGTACCCGAACCATCTCCTCCATGAAAGCCTCCCATTGTGCAATTACTGTTTTGCCTGCCAATTTTTGATTCCTATCCACCTGGGCAAGATCACTTTTTAACTCACTGAAACTAGCCCTCCTTCAGTTAAGCATTTCACATTTGATTGTTCCTTGTCCTTTTCCGTAGCTATTCTAAACCTAATGATATTATGACCACTGTGCCCCAAATGCTCCTCCACTGAAACATGCTCCACCTTCCTCACTTTATTTCCCAGAACTAGATCCAACACCGTGTCCTTCCTTGTTGGGCTGGAAACACACTCATTGAATCATAGAAATTTACGGCACAGGAGGAGGCCATTTGGCCCATTGTGTCTGTGCCAGCTGAAAAAGAGCTATTCAGCCTAATCCCACGTTCCAGCTCTTGGTCCGTAGCCTTGCAGGTTACGGCACTTCAAATGCAAATCCAAGCACTTTTTAAATGCGATGAGAGTTTCAGCCTCTACCACCCTTTCAGGCAGTGAGTTCCAGACCCCCCCCCCCACCCTCTGGGTGAAAAGAATTCTCCTCAGCTCCCCTCTAATACTTCTACCAATTACTTTAAATCTATGCCTCCTGGTTATTGACCTGTCTGCTAAGGGAAATAGGTTGTTCCTATCCACTCTATCTAGGTCCCTCATAATTTCATACACCTCAATTAAATCTCCCCTCAGCCTCCTCTGTTCCAAAGAAAACCAAGAAGATCGCGCATTTAGACACAGACATCAAGTTTTTACAGAGCTGCAAGAAAGCAGACAAGATCCCGAAAGGACTCCAGATCACGAACCCACTCAAGTCCACATACAACTCAGATTACGCTGAGAGACTCTGCCGCCGTACCTCTCGCACACTCCGCAACCATCTCATACACCAACTCTACAGCAGACGCCACAACCTCGAAACCAAGATAGAGTCCATACTCTCAACCTGTACTCAGGACACAGCAGACCAGCTACGTTATACCGCCAAACAGATGAGGCAACGGAACTACGCTGCCTACATGAAAACCAAGAGCAGGAAGCTTGAGAAACTCGGCATCACCACCAGCAACGACCAAGCTTCCCCTGGTACCACGGTTGCAACCACAGGGAAGTCTATTGTCAATTTATCCGACCACACCCTTCAACCAGACGAAATCGAAGTTCTCAGCCGAGGGCTCAATTTCTGCCCCACTACCAAAATGGACCCCACTAGTCTCGCGGCGGACACAGAGGAATTCATCAGGAGAATAAGGCTCCGGGAATTCTACCACAAACCCCAAGATTTCAGCAGCGAACCCAATGAGACAATCGACGATCCGGAACAGCAGACAGAGGGATCCGCGGTACAGCAACCGAAGAGGAAAGAGTCAAACTGGACTCCTCCGGAGGGTCGCTGCCCTCAGCTGGACATGTATGCTCAAGCTGTCAGGAAATGCGTCAATGCCAGATTCATCAGCCGCACTCAGAAGACAGTCCAGAATGTCACCCGAGCACAACGCAACGCCATCAACGCTCTCAAGACCAACCGCAACATCGTCATCAAACCAGCGGACAAAGGAGGAGCCATAGTCATACAGAACAGAACAGACTATTGCAAAGAAGCATACCGACAACTGGACAACAAGGAACACTACAGACGGTTACCCGCAGATCCGACCAAAGAACACACCCACCAGCTCAACAAACTGATCAAGACCTTCGATCCAGACCTTCAAAGCATCCTACGCACTCTCATCCCACGTAATCCCCGCGTGGGAGACTTCTACTGCCTCCCAAAGATACACAAAGCCAACACACCCGGACGTCCCATCGTATCAGGCAACGGAACCCTGTGTGAGAACCTCTCTGGATACATCGAGGGCATCCTGAAACCCATCGTACAGGGAACCCCCAGCTTCTGTCGTGACACTACAGACTTCCTACAAAAACTCAGTACCCACGGACCAGTTGAACCAGGAACACTTCTCACCACGATGGACGTCTCGGCACTATACACCAGTATCCCCCACGATGACAGCATCGCTGCGACAGCATCAATACTCAACACCAACAACAGCCAATCTCCGGAAGCCATCCTACAACTCATCCGCTTCATCCTGGATCACAATGTCTTCACCTTCGATAACCAGTTCTTTACCCAAACACACGGAACAGCCATGGGGACCAAATTCGCACCCCAATACGCCAACATTTTCATGCACAAGTTCGAGCAGGACTTCTTCACTGCACAAGACCTCCAACCAACACTATACACCAGATACATCGACGACATTTTCTTTCTATGGACCCACGGCAAGGAATCACTAAAGAGACTACACGATAACATCAACAAGTTCCATCCCACCATCAAGCTCACCATGGACTACTCCTCAGAATCAGTTTCTTTCTTGGACACACGAATCTCCATCAAAGACGGGCACCTCAGCACCTCACTCTACCGCAAGCCCACGGACAACCTCACGATGCTCCACTTTTCCAGCTTCCACCCTAACCACGTCAAAGAGGCCATCCCCTATGGACAGGCCCTGCGAATACACAGGGTCTGCTCAGACGAGGAGGAACGCGATGGACACCTACAGACGCTGAAAGACGCCCTAGTAAGAATGGGATATGACGCTCGACTCATCGATCGACAGTTCCGACGGGCCACAGCAAAAAATCGCATAGACCTCCTCAGGAGACTAACACGGGACGCAACCAACAGAGTACCCTTTGTCGTCCAGTACTTCCCCGGAGCGGAGAAACTACGCCATGTTCTCCGCAGCCTTCAACATGTCATCAATGAGGACGAACACCTCGCTATGGCCATCCCCACACTTCCACTACTCGCCTTTAAACAGCCACCCAACCTCAAACAGACCATCGTTCGCAGCAAATTACCTAGCTTTCAAGAGAACAGCGTCCACGACACCACACAACCCTGCCACGGTAACCTCTGCAAGACATGCCAGATCATCGACACAGATACCACCATCACACGAGAGGACACCACCCACCAGGTGCATGGTTCATACTCCTGTGACTCGGCCAACGTTGTCTACCTCATACGTTGCAGGAAAGGATGCCCCAGAGCATGGTACATTGGCGAGACCATGCAGACGCTGCGACAACGGATGAACGGACACCGCGCAACAATCGCCAAACAGGAGGGTTCCCTCCCAGTCGGGGAACACTTCAGCAGTCATGGACATTCATCCACCGACCTTCGGGTAAGCGTACTCCAAGGCGGCCTTCGAGACACACGACAACGCAAAATCGTCGAGCAGAAATTGATAGCCAAGTTCCGCACCCATGAGGACGGCCTCAACCGGGATCTTGGGTTCATGTCACGCTACACATTACCCCACAAGCGAACAAATGTTATCTGTTTTTAATATAATGGTTCACTTGCTGGCTTTCTCTTCCTTCCGGATGTTTCTGCCTCTCTCTGTTTTTTTTCCTGTTTGTTTTTTTGTTGAATGTGTATTCGGGGGTTCTGCAGGTGACACCTCTCTGTCTGAACACGGTGATTGCCTTGGCAACGGGCAGTTGCAGGGGCATTCTGTAAACACCATGTATTGTTCTATATGTATAAATGCGTAGGCTTCAAGGAGCTCCTGAACATTTACCTGAGGAAGGAGGAAGTCTCCGAAAGCTTGTGAATTTAAAATAAAATTGCTGGACTATAACTTGGTGTTGTAAAATTGTTTACAATTGTCAACCCCAGTCCATCACCGGCATCTCCACACCAAAGAAAACCGTCAGCCTATCCAATCTTTCCTCATAGCTAAAATTCTCCAGTCCTGGCAACATCCTCATAAATCTGCTCTGTACCCTCTCCAGTGCAATCACATCTTTCCTGTAATGTGGTGACCAGAACTGTACGCAATACTCTAGCTGTGACCTAACTAGTGTTTTATACAGTTCTAGCATAACCTCCCTGCTCTTATATTCTATGCCTCAGTTAATAAAGGAAGGTATCCCGTATGCCTTCTTAACCGTCTTATCTACCTGTCCTGCTACCTTCAGGGATCTGTGGACATGCACTCCAAGGTCCCTCTGTTCCTCTACACCTCCCATTTATTGTTCCAGAAAGTTCTCTTGTACACGTTTCAGGAATTCCTCCCCTTCTTTGCCCTTTAACTGTTACTGTCCCAGTATATATTGGGAAAATTGAAGTCCCCCATCATCACTACTCTATTGTTCTTGCATCTTTCGGTAATTTGCCTACAATTTTGCTCCTCTATCTCCTTCCTACTATTTGGTGGCCTATAGTTTACACCCAGTAGCGTAATAGCTTCTCCATTGTTCCTTATTTCTAACCAAATAGATTCTGTCTTTGACCCCCAACTACATCATCCCTTTCCAGTACTATAGTAGTTTATTTGATCACTTATGCCACCCCCACCCCCCAACCCCACCCCACTCTCCTTTCTTTCCTTCCCTATCTTTTCTGAATACCTTGTAACCAGGAATATTAAGTACCCAATCCTCCCCTTCTTGAAGCCAGGTCTCTTATTGCCATTATATCATAGTCCCATTTGGCGACTTGAGCCTGCCTTATTTACCATGCTACGTGCATTTACACGCATGCACTCCAAACTCATCTTAGTTTGCCTTGCAATTGCCCCCTGTCTGATCCCTCCTATTTCTGAACTCTTCTTTACTTTAGTGCTATTTTTCCCTTCCAGTCCTCTGTGCATTTTGTATCGCCTCTCAAATGTTTCATCCTGGTGCCCATCTCCTTACCAAATTAGTGTAAACTCTCCCCCACAGCATTAGTTGGTCCCAGTCTGTTGGGTGTAACCCTTCCATCTTGAACAGGTCCCTCCTGCCCCAGAACTGGTCCTAACGCCCCAGGAATCTGAAGCCCTCCCTCCTGCACCATTTCTTCAGCCACGTATTTACTTGTCTTATCCTACTATTCCTATACTCCCTAGGGCGTGGCACTGGAAGTAATCCAGAGATTACTACCTTTGAGGTCCTGCTTTTTAACGACCTCCCTAGCTCCTGAAACTCTGACTGCAGGACCTCAACCCTTTTCCTTTCCATGTCATTGGTTCCCACATGGACTATGACTTCTGGGTGTTCCCCTTCCCCCCTCAAAATGATCTGCAGCCTCTCAGTGATGTGCTTTACCCTGGCACAGGGAGGCAACACACCATGTGGGGCTCACGTCGGTTTTTGCAGAAATGCCTGTTTATCCACCTAACTATTGAATCCCCTATAACAACTGCATTGCAAATCAGGGTCATATTCCTCCAAATTGCCCCCCAAATTGGTAAAGAAATCTTGTAACAGTCACAGTGCCATTTTCTGTACATGTCCAGTAAACACCAGGTGAAAGGTAATAATTCACTCACGTCTGGTAATGTAGGACTTGTGTATTTTTTTTGAGATCAGTGCCTACCATGATTAGGTTGCAGAGAGGCAAGCAGCAGCTGCTAGCATTGCACAACTCCTATTAGTGGAATCACTGTTCAGTGTGGTAAGGTGGATGTCCATGCTGTTGTCAGGAAGATGACAGTGTCCTCACATATTTTACAGCAAGTTGTGCTGCTCACCATATCGATTGTGAGAAGCTCATGGTACTTGCTGTCACCTAGTGAGGGCTCAAACTTGTGTACATCAGTTGTCTAATGACCAACTAGTGACTATCCACCTTGTGAGAAAGGCAGACAGGGTCTCTTTAAGGTAGAGGTGGCTTCAAGATTACATATCTGTTTAAGTAAACTGTGTTGTTGATTGAGGAGCTTGTACTTGTTTAGAATCTTTGAAAAGTTCAGTAACCAAACAAGCAGTGTCACGCTTGCATACAAATAGTATATCTCCTGTATTATACACCGACTGCTGTTGGATTTATCCATGTGCATGCTACACTTCATAGCCAAATTAAAATAAATACTGTTTTATAATTCAGCACATATGCTACATGTCACACTGTCTGTTCAGACAGTTAAAACTCTGTAACTCCATAAGTTATTTATCAATTCTGGTTTAATAATTACCAAAAGCAACTTGATATAATTTCTTTGGAGTCTCTGGGCTGTCACTAAATCTAATTTAATTGACCTGAGGGTTTTCTTTTTTTTTTGCTTTGTAAATTTGAGACAATATATGTCCTTCAACAAATCAAATTTTATCTATAAAATAGCACGCTTCCTCCTGTTTATTTCCTCTTGGGAAATTGTAATGCATATTTTTTGTAATTATCTGCATAAGACATGCAGTATCTCATACAAATATTAATGATGCCCTTTCAAATCCAATTGCTGTGATTTTAATGAACAAATAATTTTCAAACTGCATTAATAATATTTTGCTGACTGCTGAAGAGTAACTGCATAAATTAGATTATTGCTAAATTATAATGAAATACCATGCATTTTTGGTGATATTAAAAATTATCTCTCACCTTTTTCTGTTTAAGTAAATGAAGGTAATGTATTTTTGTGCCTTGTAAAGACTACAGCAACAACAACAACTTGCATTTATATGGCGTCTTTAACATAGTAAAATGTCACAAGGCGCTTCACAGGAGCGTTATCAAAAAATACTTAACACCAAGACACATAAGGAGATATTAGGACATATGATGAAAAGCTTGGTCAAAGAGAAAGGTTTTAAGGAGAATCTTAAAGGAGGAGAGAGATTTGGAGAGGTTTAGGAGAGCTTAGGATCTAGACAGTTGAAGGCATGGCTACCAATAGAGGGGTGAAGGAAATCTTGGATGCACAAGAGGCCAGAATTGGAGGAACGCAGAGTTTTTGAAGGGTTATGTTGCGCTGAACGAGGCTACAGAGATAGGGAGGGGCAAGGCCATGGAGGGATTTGAACACAAGGTTGAGAATTTTAAATTTGAGGCGTTGCTGGACCGGGAGCCAATGTAGCAAAATTTGATATGCTTTGACAAGAACAAATATAGTGTAATAATGAATACTCACTCATAGCGAGTATATAGCAAGAGCAATATTAAATGCTATTAAAGCAGATGCATGTTTATTTTAGTGTTTCAGAGACACAGAGGTAGAGAAGGAAAGATCCCAGAATACCAGAGAAGAAAATGGAATTTGGCTTATTTGGTTGCCCTGATATTATCAGACTTATTCAGTCTCTGTTTATTTAACAAATAGGTTTTGTGGCCTTAAAGAAGTGCAGAAAAATTACAGCTTGTAGCCTTAAAGGAATATACACTAGAAGCAGAATATGTTGTATATTACATGGTATAATGCTTGTAAAATAGTGCATCCTTTGGCTTACCATGAGCAGTGAAAGAGAACATAGGAACATAGGAATATAGGAACAGGAGAAGGCCATTCAGCCCCTCGAGCCTGCTCCGACATTTGATAAGATTATGGCTGATCTGTGATCTAACTCCATATACCTGCCTTTGGCTCATATCCTTTAATACCTTTGGTTGCCAAAAAGCTATCTATCTCAGATTTAAATTTAGCAATTGAGCTAGCATCAATTGCCGTTTGCGGAAGAGAGTTCCAAACTTCTACCACCCTTTGTGTGTAGAAATGTTTTCTAATCTCGCTCCTGAAAGGTCTGGCTCTAATTTTTAGACTGTGCCCCCTATTCCTAGAATCCCCAACCAGCGGAAATAGTTTCTCTCTATCCACCCTATCTGGTCCCCTTAATATCTTATAAACTTCGATCAGATCACCCCATAACCTTCTAAACTCGAGAGAATACAACCCCAATTTATGTAATCGCTCCTCGTAACTTAACCCTTGAAGTCCAGGTATCATTCTAGTAAACCTACGCTGCACTCCCTCCAAGGCCAATATGTCCTTCCGAAGGTGCGGTGCCCAGAACTGCTCACAATACTCCAGGTGCGGTCTAACCAGGGTTTTGTATAGCTGCAGCATAATTTCTGCCCCCTTGTACTCCAGTCCTCTAGATATAAAGGCCAGCATTCCATTAGCTTTATTGATTATTTTCTGCACCTGTTCATTACACTTCAACGATCTATGTACCTGTACCCCAAAGTCCCTTTGGACATCCACTGTTTTTAACTTTTTACCATTTAGAACGTTCGCTGTTCTATCCTTTTTTGATCCAAAGTGGATGACCTCACATTTGCTAGTACTTATATTAAGACATCGGGACAGATTTACTTCTTTAGCACACGGAATAAAGGTTTGGCAGGGCCAAAGCCTTATTATAAATTTGGGCACAAGCAGCTCATAATTATCCTTCCATCAATTTTAGTGGCTATCTTAACCATTACCCTCCAGATATTACGCTTGTTAAAGATATAAAACAATTTTTAAAAAGGAGAAAAAAAGCAGTTACTTAAAGCTGGGTGCTCTTTACCCAAAGGCTCAAAATTGTAAGAATTCCCTAGCTGCATAGTTGCTTTACCAAACAACAATTGAAGTATGATTAATTTGAGGTTCTGTTCAGTTGAGATTTAGGGGGGAATTTTAACCCCAAGAACAGGTGGGTTGGGGGCAGGTAGGTAGTGAAAATCCTTGATTTTTGAAGCGCGACCACAACCCAGCTCCAACGTGTCTAGTTCCAGGTTTAACATGGGCGTGTTTGAATGCGCGCGCACAGCCGAAACCCAGAAATCACGCCCCCAATTACCGCCAGTGGGCTGATACTTAGCACATCAATTAAGATCATTAAGATAGTTCAGGTATTTTTTAATTGATTCTTCCACAGAAACAAATTTAACGTTTCTTGCATGGGTTTCCCATGGCTTCTGAATCTCGCCATTGAAACAGAGGTGAGATTCATCCGAAGTTGATTTGGGCTTTTAAACCTGTGATTGACACATCTCAATAAAAGCTCAGGTATTGCAGCTGGTCTCAGTTCTCTCAGGCAAACATTTGGCTGAAAGTTTTTCTGTTGAGACTGAGAGTTCTTGTGTTGAGACTGAGAGTTCTTGTGTTGAGACTGAGAGTTCTTGTGTTGAGACATCTTTAGCAAAACTTTGGAGTCTCTCAAACTGACAAGATCAGGATTGGTTGGGGGGAGGGACACAATGGATGTATTCCAGGGGAGGAGGAAAATGACCATCCACGGCAGCCACATCGTGCTGTGCTGGGATCTGCAGGTCCACAAGAGAGAGGTGCACAACAAGGACCTGGAGAACAGCAGAGAGCGGACCAACAGAGGGGCCGTGGCCGCAGGGGACACTACCCACGTGAGAGGGTATACATGCAGAGGCTGAACTTCCTCGACCTCTTTGAGGAACAGTGCCTACGTAAGCTCAAATTGAGTTGCCAGATGGCCGTGGACATCTGCAGCCTACTTGAGGAAGAGCTGCTCCCTGCTGGACCTGGTGGCCATGCATTGCCCATCGCAGTAAAATTAATCACTGCCCTCAATTTATTTGCCTCTGGATCCTTCCAAGGCTCCACCTGTGACATCTCCAGGGTGTGTCAATCGTCTGCACACAAGTGTATAAGGCAGGTGATGGATGGATTGTTTGCCAGCGTGTCCAATTACGTGAACTTCCCCCACGACAACAACAGCCAGAATGAGCGGGCAGTGGGTTTCAGCTCTCTCGCTGGCTTCCCACAGGTGCAGGGCGTAATTAATTGCACATACGTGGCAATCCGAGGACCATCACAAACCAAAATGGCTATCACACCATCAATGCTCAGCTGTTGTGCAACCACAAGAAGAAATTTATGCAGGTGTGCACTAGATTCCCTGGCAGCTGTCATGATACATTCATTTTGCATCAGTCTAACATTCCAGACCTATTCCAAACAGGAGACAGACTTAAGGGCTGGCTCATTGGAGACAAGGAATACCCCCTGCAAACTTGGTTCATGACACACCTGTGAGAAACCTCACCAAGAAGGCACAGCAGTGGTACAACCAGAACCACATGACCACCAACTTTGTCACTGAGCAAGCCATAGGCATGTTGAAGATGCGCTTCAGGTGCCTGGATAGATCTGGAGGCGTCATTCAGTACTCGCCAGCGAGGGTCCCCACAATAATCGTGGTGTGCTGTGTCCTGCACAACATGGCGCAGTAGAGAGGTTTAGAGATGGAGGAGGACGAAGGCGCTAATCAATCATCCTTTGTTGGTGACAACGTTGAAGAAGAGGAAGAGATGAGGAGGGCGAGGAGGAGGAAGATGAAGATGGAGCACCCATCGCCAGACCATCCACACAAATTGCTGCCCGGGATGCCCTCACCTCTCACAGGTTCTCATAATAACAGTGGCAAAAGAGACACATTGAGATACTCAGGCCACCTAGCACAACCACCACCACCACCACCACCACCCCCCCACCCCACTTTTGAACAAAACAGTCCTTCAAACATGCATATACCCATGCACATCCGTCCAATGGGTATCATCAAGTATCCACATTCATAATAAAACAAATGAAAGGGTGACTTAACACTCAGGATGCAATAATAGCAAGATGTGGAAATAGTGCTAATCAATACATTTAATGTCCCAATATAAAAAAAAGGAAATTTAACAACCTGACATGTCTTCAAACACCCTTGAGCATGCTGCTTGGTGAACTACAATTGCTTCAACTTAAGCTTCCTACCATTTCTACATGGTGCATCCCCTGTGGCTTCATCAGAGGTAGAGGCAGGCTGCTCAGATCTCTGCGCTGACTGCTGAGATGTTCTTGGTCTAGGACCTCTGGGTTTTGGAGCCCATGAGGGCCTCGCCAAAGACTGCTCCACCTGCACCTGTGCAGGAGCAGACTCGGCCATCGGGAGAGGAGGCAGCATTTCAGGTACTGGTTGTGGGGGGAGGGGGTCAACGAGTGAGACATGCGAGCTCTTTGAGTGAAGTTCCCACTTCCATGTCCGCCTTCACCATCATCTCTCTCCTGGGCCAGCACGGCATCATTCCCACCAGTCTTCGATGCATTGTAAGGCCACAGATAAGGTATCTGTCATCCTGTTGAAGGCGGCAGACATCTCCTGCAGGGCTGTGGTCATGGCCTGCATAGATTCATTTGAGAGCCTTGCTTGAAGCTCCATGGAGGCTGCCACTCTCTCCATTGCAGACATTCTCGCATTTACCTGTGACAACAATCCACTATTGTTGAAATTGGACTCCTCCATCCTCTCCGCTATTGTGGAGAGTATGCATGGCACATTTTCCAATACCTCGCAAAGGTGCAGCTGTACCTCAATCATTCTCATTCTTAACAATAGCACCCGAGGTTTAGCATCTGAGTCCAGCTGAACAGAGCTTGGAGAGGAGTGCATCCTCTGACGTGGACTCTCCACAGCTGCCACTGCCACCAGTGTCTGCTCGTGCTCACTTGTGAGTTGTGAATCACCAG
This sequence comes from Heptranchias perlo, assembly GCF_035084215.1. Lineage (NCBI taxonomy): Eukaryota > Metazoa > Chordata > Chondrichthyes > Hexanchiformes > Hexanchidae > Heptranchias > Heptranchias perlo. The sequence goes on from NC_090338.1 coordinate 23,631,522, forward strand.
GTGACAGTCCAAGTAACTGTCTAACAGGATGCACCGAAGTGCGAGTATCAGCGCTGGTGCATGGCTGTATGTCCTGTGATGGTGCACCCTCGGAAGGAATGAGGCCCTCTGAGGAATCGATGTCATCCATCTCGCAACATTCTTCTTCTACGCATGAAGGCTCTGGAAGACAACAGAAAACGATATGAATTAGACATGGCAAAGTAACAATCTTCCCAATCACCATTCTCAGGTTTCTCATAGCTCAGTCATTCCTGAAATAAAGTCATCATGTGTGTGAAAGATGTTTAAGTTCTATCACCAGGCAAATGCGGGTTCCCAGTCTCTCCATCTCTGATGGATAGGGATGCAGATGTCCCACTTATCTCCATGGCTTCCTCTTCTGCATCTGCCAATGATGCTGGACTTGGTTCTGGTGAATGAGGCGGGCCAAGTGGAGCAAGTGTCAGTGGGGGAACATTTAGGGAACAGCAGTAATAGTAATATAAGGTTTAGAATAGCTATGGAAACGGACATGGACCACTCTAAGGTAAAAATACTCAATTGGAGGAGGGCCATTTCAGTGGGATGGAAACAGATCTGGCCAGTGTAAATTGGAATCAAAGACTGGCAGGCAAAACTGTAATTGAACAATGGGCAGCCTTTAAGGAGGAGATGGTTCAGGTACAGTCTAGTTACATTCCCACGAGGGAGAAAGGTAGGGCAACTAAAGCCAGAGCTCCCCGGATGACAAAAGAGACAGAGAGTAAGATGAAGCAGAAAAAAGGGGCGTATGACAGATGTCAGGTTGATAACACAAGTGAGAACCAGGCTGAATATAAAAATTTCAGAGGGGAAGTGAGAAAGGAAATAAGAGGGGTAAAGAGAGAGTATGAGAATAAACTGGTGGCAAACATAAAAGGGAATCCAAAAGTCTTCTAAAGGCATGTAAATAGTAAACGGGTAGTAAGTGGGGCCAATCATGGAGGCAGAGGACATGGCCGAGGTACCAAATGAGTACTTTGCATCTGTCTTTACCAAGGAAGAAGATGCTGCCAGTGTCTCAGTAAAGGAAGATGTAGTTGAGATACTGGATGGGCTAAAAATTGATAGAGGATGTACTAGAAAGGCTAGCTGTACTTAAAGCAGATAAATCACCCGGTCCGGGTGGGATGCATCCTAGGTTGCTGAGGGAAGTAAGGGTGGAAATTGCGGAGGTTCTGGCCATAATCTTCCAATCATCCTTAGATATGGGGGTGGTACCTGAAATACCGAGATAAATATTGTTAAGTGGCATCCCGCTGGCCTGCGGGATTCCCACCTGCGGGGGCCGCGCGCGCATGCCAGCGCGTCTGTGGGGAACCCGGAAGTGGGCGGGTTGGAGCCAGGCTCCGGACCCGCTCCGTGATTCCCCGATTTTCGGAGCCCCCCCGCCAGGAACGCACCCGATAGCAGGTGCTAAAATGAAGCCCATAGAGTACAAAAGCAAGGAAGTCATTCATGATGAACCTTTATTAAACATTGGTTCGACCACAACTGGAGTATTGTGTTCAGTTCTGGGCACCGTACTTTAGGAAAGATGTGAAGGCCTTACAGGGGGTGCAGAAAAGATTTACTGGAATGATTCCGGGATGAGGTACTTTAGTTACATGGACAGACTGGAGAAGCTGGGGTTGTTCTCATTGGAACAGAGAAGATTGAGAAGAGATTTGATAGAAGTATTTAAAATCATGAAGGGTCTAGACAGAATAGATAGAGAGAAACTGTTCCCACTGGCAGAATGGTCAAGAACCAGAGGACATAGATTTAAGGTGATTGGCAAAAGAATCAAAGGTGACATGAGGAAAAACTTTTTTACGTAGCGATTGGTTATGATCTGGAATGCACTGCTGGGGGGGGTGGTGGAGGCAGACTCAATCGTGGCTTTCAAAAGGGAACTGAGTAAGTACAAATACATAAAGGGCAAAAGGGTAACTAGGGAGAGAGTAGGGCCTCTTAAGGATCAACAAGGTCATCTATGTGCGGAACCACAAGAAATGGGTGAGATCCTGAATGAATATTTCACATTGGTATTTACGGTTGAGAAAGGCATGGATGTTAGGGAACTTGGGGAAATAAATAGTGATGTCTTGAGGAGTGTACATATTACAGAGAGGGAGGTGCTGGAAGTCTTAACGCGCATCAAGGTAGATAAATCTCCGGGACCTGATGAAATGTATCCCAGGACGTTATGGGAGGTTAGGGAGGAAATTGCGGGTCCCCTAGCAGAGATATTTGAATCATCCACCGCTACAGGTGAGGTGCCTGAAGATTGGAGGGTAGCAAATGTTGTGCCTTTGTTTAAGAAGGGCGGCAGGGAAAAGCCTGGGAACTACAGACCAGTGAGCCTGACATCTGTAGTGGGTAAGTTGTTAGAGGGTATTCTGAGGGACAGGATCTACAGGCATTTGGAGAGGCAGGGACTAATTAGGAACAGTCAGCATGGTTTTGTGAGAGGAAAATCATGTCTCACGAATTTGATTGAGTTTTTTGAAGGGGTAACCAAGAAGATAGATGAGGGCTGTGCAGTAGACGTGGTCTACATGGACTTCAGCAAAGCATTTGACAAGGTACCGCATGGTAGGTTGTTACATAAGGTTAAATCTCATGGGATCCAAGGTGAGGTAGCCAATTGGATACAAAATTGGCTTGACGACAGAAGACAGAGGGTGGTTGTAGAGGGTTGTTTTTCAAACTGGATGCCTGTGTCCAGCGGTGTGCCTCAGGGATCGGTGCTGGGTCCGCTGTTATTTGTTATTTATATTAATGATTTGGATGAGAATTTAGGAGGCATGGTTAGTAAGTTTGCAGATGACACCAAGATTGGTGGCATTGTGGACAGTGAAGAAGGTTATCTGGGATTGCAACGGGATCTTGATCAATTGGGCCAGTGGGCCGATGAATGGCAGATGGAGTTTAATTTAGATAAATGTGAGGTGATGCATTTTGGTAGATCGAATCGGGCCAGGACCTACTCCGTTAATGGTAGGGCGTTGGGGAGAGTTATAGAACAAAGAGATCTAGGAGTACAGATTCATAGCTCCTTGAAAGTGGAGTCACAGGTGGATAGGGTGGTGAAGAAGGCATTCGGCATGCTTGGTTTCATTGGTCAGAACATTGAATGCAGGAGTTGGGATGTCTTGTTGAAGTTGTACAGGGCATTGGTGAGGCCACACTTGGAGTACTGTGTACAGTTCTGGTCACCCTATTATAGAAAGGATATTATTAAACTAGAAAGAGTGCAGAAAAGATTTACTAGGATGCTACCGGGACTTGATGGTTTGACTTATGGGGAGAGGTTAGACAGACTGGGACTTTTTTCCCTGGAGAGTAGGAGGTTAAGGGGTGATCTTATAGAAGTCTATAAAATAATGAGGGGCATAGATAAGGTCGATAGTCAAAATCTTTTCCCAAAGGTAGGGGAGTCTATAACGAGGGGGCATAGATTTAAGGTGAGAGGGGAGAGATACAAAAGGGTCCAGAGGGGCAATTTTTTCACTCAAAGGGTGGTGAGTGTCTGGAACGAGCTGCCAGAGGCAGTAGTAGAGGTGGGTACAATTTTGTCTTTTAAAAAGCATTTGGACAGTTACATGGGTAAGATGGGTATCGAGGGATATGGGCCAAGTGCAGGCAATTGGGACTAGCTTAGTGGTATAAACTGGGCGACATGGACATGTTGGGCCGAAGGGCCTGTTTCCATGTTGTAACTTCTATGATTCTATGATTCTATACTTGAAAGGAAAATAATTGCAGGGCAACGGGGATAGGGTGGGGGAGTGGGACGAGCTGGATTGCTCTCGCATAGAGCTGGCACAGACTCAAAGGGCCCAATTGGCCTCCTTCCGTTCTGTAATCTTTCTATGATTCTATGATTCTAACCGCCTCCTGCACTGCAGCCAAGACCTCGTGCTCTTGCTGCTCACCTCTGCTACCACCTCCAGCCACGCCTTCTTGGTGGCAGAACCAGGTTTCTTCCTCCCATCACTTGGGTAAATTACATCCTTCCTGGTTCTCACTGCCCCCAGCAGTACTTCAAGAGAATCATCCGAAATCCTAGGTACTGCCTTTGCTCTTTTAGAATCCATGGCTTCAACCTCCCTCTTCCTCCAAAATCCAATTTTGCATTGGCCCTTTAAATAGTGGACTTCAGATTGTGTCATGCGAGTGTGCAGTACGCCTGCCGCGCAACTTGGAGGCGCAAAACCTGGAAGCAAAAATAATTGCCTTTAATTAAGTTGCGATTGCAGATTCCGACGCGCTTACTTCACTTCCTGGTTTCCCATTAGAAAATCTACCCACCCGCTCTCTTCCCTGCTCCAAGTAAAAATCATGCCCTTAGAATGCATTGCCTTAAAGAGGTACAGATCCACATTAACTCTGCTTATTTCTGTGTTGCACTTTAAAAAAGTATAAAGAAACAATGTCGTCATTTTGAATGTACAAAGACCTCCAGCAATGAAGATACCTTAATTAGCACAGGAGCCAGAATGTCTGTGATTGTGTAAATGTCTGTCACCTTATCAATCACACTTAATAAAAAAGAGAAAGCTGGTTTTCTGACCAACAACCTCAAGTGCAATTAGACACTGACTTTGACCAGTGTTTACTTAACAGTTTTACTGTAGCAGCAGTATAATATATTGTGCACGACATGGTCCTTATAAAGCAGCACATCATTTGACTCCAGACATCAAACAACACACATCAAAGTGTCATACTTCATTACAGGTGCAAAACAATCTTACAGCAGAGAAGAAAAGCCAGTTGTTGATGTGGAACCTACAATTTACCAATCTCGAAATAACCTCAGCCACAATTACAAGCAATTACAATTTCTCAGATTCCTACAGGGAGTATTGGAGGAGCAGTCGCCTTAAAAGAACAGACCATCTTAACAGCAAAACTTAACAACCCTGCCCTGGACATCAATGACACGGGAGATCCACTAATATATATCTATAATATTAAAACAGTATGATAGCATGCACTTCTAGTTTGTCATGTCACATTTCCTGTATCACATTTACTTGTACTTCAGCGTCATATTTTTTGGCACAGAGGAACAACCTGCTTCTTTTTTAAAAAAATTGTTTCTTGAAATATGGGTGATGTCCGCAAAGCAGTATTTATTGCCCATCCCTAATTTCCCTGATCAGGTAGGGGAGGCAGGTTCCCTTCCCTGAAGGGCATTAATGAACTCAGCTGAATTTTCATGACAATCAATAAATGAGGCTCTGCCATTAAGATCAACTGGCCCTCCACGACCCCGGATTCTCTGGGTGCGCCGCCTGCTTTGGGGCTCACGCGCACCCTTCCCACCAACCCTGCCCCCCCCCCCACCGTTGAGATCTCATGCCCAATGACGGTGTCTATTATTCATTTTTCATTTCCTAATCAGAATGCAATCAGCCACGTCTGGATTCCCCATTAGACACAAGTGGCTAGTGGCGAATGTGTTGGACAACACTGGTCTAGTGGGAGAGCAGATAAACAGTTCTTTTAGAGAGAGGATTTGTTGACAGGGTCTTAATAAGTGAACATATCTCAGCAGCAGCATTCACCTCTCTCATTGTCTGGTTTCCATTTGGATGCCGGCGGGCATGGGTAACAGATAAAGCCAACGGGTCAACAGTGTGGATTAGTGCTACAGTCAACACTCATGCAAACAGCGCTGGAGTTTTCTTGGCATTTCGATCTTCATTTAAACTTCTGAAAAGCCGGAAGATTAGCAGATGAGATCAGCACAATAGTGAGAAAACTTCTTGGCTCAGAAGATCAAGTTTGGGTGGAGCTAAGAAACTGTAAGGGGAGTTGTTTTTCGGCCACCAAACAGTAGTGATAATGTAGGGCATAGTATAAAGCAGGAAATTAGAAGTGCATGTAACAAAGGTTCTCCCACAGTGCTGTTAGGTAGGGAGTTCCAGGATTTTGACCCAGGGACGACGAGGGAACGGCGATATATTTCCAAGTCGGGATGGTGTATGACTTGGAGGGCAACGTGCAGGTGGTGTTGTTCCCATGTGCCTGCTGCTCTTGTCCTTCTAGGTGGTAGAGGTCACGGGTTTGGGAGGTGCTGTCGAAGAAGCCTTGGCAAGTTGCTGCAGTGCATCCTGTGATCGTACACACTGCAGTCACGGTGCGCCGGTGGTGAAGGGAGCAAATGTTTAGGGTGGTGGATGGGGTGCCAATCAAGCGGGCTGCTTTGTCCTGGATGGTGTCAAGCTGCTTGAGTGTTGTTGGAGCTGCACTCATCCAGGCAAGTGGAGAGTATTCCATCACACTCCTGACTTGTGCCTTGTAAGGAGCCCTGAGGGAAGAGTACCATCCACAGGATGCACTGCAGCAACTCGCCAAGGCTTCTTCGACAGCACCTCCCAAACCCACGACCTCTACCACCTAGAAGGACAAGAGCAGCAGGCACATGGGAACAACACCACCTGCACGTTCCCCTCCAAGTCACACACCATCCTGACTTGGAAATATATCGCCGTTCCTTCATTGTCGCTGGGTCAAAATCCTGGAACTCCCTTCCGAACAGCACTGTGGGAGAACCGTCACCACACGGACTGCAGCGGTTCAAGAAGGCGGCTCACCACCACCTTCTCGAGGGCAATTAGGGATGGGCAATAAATGCTGGCCTCGCCAGTGATGCCCACATCCCGTGAACGAATTTTTAAAAAAATAGTATGATAGATTTGTTCATTAAGTTTGAATATGATGTAGTTCAATCCGAAACTAGGGTCTTAAATCGAAACAAAGGAAACTATGAAGGTATAAGGCACAAGTTGGCTGTGGTTGATTAGGGAACTACATTAAAAGGTATGACGGTAGACAGGCAATGGCTAGCATTTAAATAATTTGCAACAAATATATATTCCTTTAAGGCACAAAAAACCCCAACAGGAAAAGTGGTCCAACCGTGGCTAACAAGAGAAATTCAAGATAGTATTAAATCAAAGGCTTTGGGGAGTCTGGAGGTGACTCACTCGCCGCAGAAATACCCAGCCTCTGACCTGCTCTTGTAGCCACAGTATTTATGTGGCTGGTCCAGTTAAGTTTCTGGTCAATGGTGACCCCCTGGATGATGATGGTGGAGGATTCGGCGACGGTAATGCCGTTGAATGTCAAGGTGGGTTGGTTAGACTCTCTCTTGTTGGAGATGGTCATTGCCTGGCACTTGTCTGGCGCAAAGGTTACTTGCCACTTGTCAGCCCAAGCCTGGATGTTGTCCAGGTCTTGCTGCATGCGGGCACAGACTGCTTCATTATCTGATGGGTTGCGAATAGAACTGAACACTGTGCAATCATCAGCGAGCATCCCCTTTCTGACCTTATGATGGAGGGAAGGTCATTGATGAAGCAGCTGAAGATGGTTGGGCCTAGGACACTGCCTTGAGGAACTCTTGCAGCAATGTCCTGGGGCTGAGATGATTGGCCTCCAACAACCACTACCATCTTCCTTTGTGCTAGATATGACTCCAGCCACTGGAGAGTTTTCCCCCTGATTCCCATTGACTTCAATTTTACTAGGGCTCCTTGGTGCCACACTTGGTCAAATGCTGCCTTGATGTCAAGGGCAGTCACTCTCACCTCACCTCTGGAATTCAGCTCTTTTGTCCATGTTTGGACCAAGGCTGTAATGAGGTCTGGAGCCGAGTGGTCCTGGCGGAACCCAAACTGAGCATCGGTGAGCAGGTTATTGGTGAGTAAGTGCTGCTTGATAGCACTTTGCTGATGATTGAGAGTAGAGTGATGGGGGCGTTAATTGGCCGGATTGGATTTGTCCTGCTTTTTGTGGACAGGACATACCTGGGCAATTTTCCACATTGTCGGGTAGATGCCAGTGTTGTAGCTGTACTCAAACAGTTTGACTAGAGGCGCGGCTAGTTCTAGAGCACAAGTCTTCAGCGCTATAGCCGGGATGTTGTCGGGGCCCAAAGCCTTTGCTGTATCCAGTACACTCAGCCGTTTCTTGATATCACGTGGAGTGAATTGAATTGGCTGAAGACTGGCTTCCGTGATGGTGGGGATATCGGGAGGAGGCCGAGGTGGATCATCCACTCGGCACTTCTGGCTGAAGATGGTTGCAAACGCTTCAGCCTTGTCACTTGCACTCACGTGCTGGATTCTGCCATCATTGAGGATGGGATGTTTACAGAGCCTCCTCATCCCATTAGTTGTTTAATTGTCCACCACCATTCATGACTGGACGTGACAAGACTGCAGAGCTTTGATCTGATCCGTTGGTTGTGGAAACACCTAGCTCTGTCTATAGCATGTTGCTTCCACTGTCTAGCATGCATGTAGTCCTGTGTTGTAGCCTCACCAGGTTGGCACCTCATTTTTAGGTACGCCAGGTGCTGCTCCTGGCATGCTCTTCTGCATTCCTCATTGAACCAGAGTTGATCCCCTGGCTTGTCGGTAATGGTGGAGTGAGGAATATGCCGGGCCATGAGGTTACAGATTGTGCTGGAATACAATTCTGCTGCTGCTGTTGGCCCACAGTGCCTCATGGATGCCCAGTTTTGAGCTGCTCGATCTGTCCTGAATCTATCCCATTTAGCACAATGGTCGTGCCACACAACACGTTGAGGCACGAACTAGGGAACAGGCTATTTTAGATCTAGTATTGTGCAATGAGAAAGGGTTAATTAATAATCTTGTTGTAAAGGAGCCCTTAGGGAAGAGTGATCATAATATGATAGATTTGTTCATTAAGTTTGAATATGATGTAGTTCAATCCGAAACTAGGGTCTTAAATCGAAACAAAGGAAACTATGAAGGTATAAGGCGCAAGTTGGCTGTGGTTGATTAGGGAACTACATTAAAAGGTATGACGGTAGACAGGCAATGGCTAGTATTTAAATAATTTGCAACAAATATATATTCCTTCAAGGCACAAAAAACCCCAACAGGAAAAGTGGTCCAACCGTGGCTAACAAGAGAAATTAAAGATAGTATTAAATCAAAGAAAGAGGCATATAAAGTTGCCAGAAAAAGCAGTAAGCCTGAGGATTTGGAGCATTTTAGAATTCAGCAAAGGAGGACCAAGAAATTGATAAAGAAAGGGAAAATAGAATGAGAGTAAACTAACAAGAAACATAAGAACGGACTGTAAAAGCTTCTATAGGTTTGTAAGAAGGAAAAGACTGGCGACGGCAAATGTGGGTCCCTTACAGACAGAGACGGGAGAATTTATAATGGGGAATAAGGAAATGGCAGAGAAATTAAACAAATACTTTGTGTCTGTCTTCACAGAAGACGACACAAAAAACCTTCCAGAAATACTAGAGAACCAAGGGTCTGGCAAGAATGAGAAACTGAAAGAAATTAGTATTCGTAAAAAAATAGTACTCGAGAAATTAATGGGACTCAAAGTCAATAAATCCCAAGGACCTGATGATCTACATCCCAGGGTTTTGAAAGAGGTGGCTATAGAGGTAGTGGAGGTATTGATTGTCAACTTCCAAAATTCTATAGATTCTGGAACGGTTCCTGCAGATTGGAGTAAATATAATCCCACTATTTAAGAAACGAGGGATAGAGAAAACAGGGAACTACAGACCTGTTAGCCTGACATCAGTACTAAGGAAAATGCTAGAATCTATTATAAAGGATGTGATAACAGGACACTTAGAAAATAATAATAGGATTTGGCAGAGTCAACATGGATTTATGAAAGGGAAACCATGTTTGACAAACCTATTGGAGTTCTTTGAGGATGTAACTAGTAGAATAGATAAGGGGGAACCAGTGGATGCGGTGTATTTGGATTTTCAGAAGGCTTTCAATAAGGTCCCACACAGGAGGTTGGTGAACAAAGTTAGAGCACATGGAATTGGGGGTAATATACTGGCATGGATTGAGAATTGGTTAACAGACAGAAAACAGAGAGTAGGAATAAGCGGGTCTTTTTCAGGTTGGCAGACTGTGACTAGTGGGGTACCACAGGGATCAGTGTTTGGGCCCCCGCTATTCACAATCTATATCAACGATTTGGATGAGGGGACCAAATGTAATATTTCCAAGTTTGCTGATGACACAAAACTAGGTGGGATTGTGAGTTGTGAGGTGGATGCAAAGAGGCTTCAAGGGGATATAGACAGGCTAAGTGAGTGGGCAGATGGAATATAATGTGGAAAAATGTGAAGTTATCCACTTTGGTAGGAAAAAGAGAAATGCAGAGAATTTTTTAAATGGTGAGAGATTGGGAAATGTTGATGTTCAAAGGGTCCTCGGTGTCCTTGTACATGAGTCACTGATAGCTAAGATGCAGGTGCAGCAAGCAATTAGGAAGGCAAATGGTATGTTGGCCTTTATTTCAACAGGATTTGAGTACAGGTGTAAAAATGTCTTACTGCAATTATATAGGGCCTTGGTGAGACCGCACGTGGAGTATTGTGTACAATTTTGGTCTCCTTACCTAAGAAAGGATATACTTGCCATGGACAGAGTGCAACAAAGGTTCACCAGACTGATTCCTGGGATGGCAGGATTGTCGAATGAGGAGAGATTGAGTAGACTAGGTTTGTATTCTCTAGAGTTTAGAAGAATGAGAGGTGATCACATTGAAACATACAACATTTTTCAGGGCTTGACAGGGTAGATGCAAGGAGGATGTTTCCCCTAGCTTGGGAGTCTAGAACCAGGGGTCACAGTCTCAGAATAAGGGGTAGGCCATTTAGGACTGAGATGAAGAGAAATCTTTGGAATTCTCTACCCCAGAGGGCTGTGGAGGCTCAGTCATTGAATACATTCGAAACAGAGATCGATAGATTTCTAGATATTAAAGGCATCAAGGGATATGGGGATGGTGCAGGAAAATGGCGTGGAGGTAGAAGGTCAGCCATGATCTAGTTGAATGGTGGAGCAGGCTCGAGGGGCCGGATGGCCTACTCATGCTTCTATTTCTTATGTTCTTATGTAACTACCCAGCTTGTGCGCAGGGCTGACTGGGGTGTTGCAGTGGGGCTTCTTTGTGCATGTGGCTAAAGTTCCTTGTGGTTGGGACTGAGGGTGGGAGCCAGCAGCAGACTTTGGTTGAGGAGACTTGGAGGGAAGCAACATGCTCCAGGTTGCTGTCTGGGATTTGAGGACAATTATCTGCTTTCCAGTAGCTTTATTTGGTGGCTTTTGGTAGTAGGAGCTGTATCCTCTTTATATTGCTGGTTTCCTCATTCGAGAAGAGAGATTTGAAGCAGAAATTGATGCCAGGCTCTGGAGCTTTCTCTTCAAGCAGCTGCCTGGACCTTGAGGTCACTAGAAATGTAAACTATTTCAATTACACTGTGGTAAAATACATTTTCAGTGGTACAAAAAAAATTATCTTATTTTGCATCTCTGCATAGCACAGTCTCTTACACTGCAGTTCAAAAGAGGGCGCAAACAAGTGGAAGATGCTGCCCAGTTGTTGCCAACCTATTTTTATTGAATTTATAAGACACCACATCTAATGAAACCACACCAGCCACCGGTACAACATTCACTCTTCCTCCAAGTTTTGGCTGCACGTATTTGATTTTTTTTTAATTAAAATATCCAAACTTCTTTTAAAGTTTTCTCCCTTGCCCATTCCACTACATGGAGAGAATGCGTCAGAATTCATGACGCATCAAAAAGGGTCATTTCTTCCCCATCGACCCTCCAGAATCCAGTATGCCAAAAAAAATTACAACTGAAATCACAACAGAATTATCTCTACTAAAAGCTATTTGACATCACAACGCAGCAATGCACATCATGGAATAAAACAGACAAAACTTGTACAGTATTTTGAGTTACTGTGAACCTCAATGTGTCATCACCATGCCAACCAACACATCAAAAATAGAATTTAGCTCAATAGTTTGTAAAGTGCTTGTCATTTAAAAATTTATAATTTCTTGCATAAAAATTTGAGAACATCGAGACCAATTCATTATTTCCTACACCACCAAATAAAGCATTCCCCTTCCCTGATGATTTTGTTTCATGCTTATCTCTTATGTTTGAGAGAACAGAGCACTAGGTTGTGCAGTAAAAGGATCCATTATATGAGGTAGCATGTCAAAGTAGCATGCTAATTAATGTAGACATGAGTTAAATGTTTTGTGTCAGGAATGGTATCATTTTCCATATACCGTAGAAGTTTGCAGCACAGAAGGAGTGCCATTTGGTTCAATGGGGGTAAAATTCAACTAAAGCAAGAGTGTGAAATGCGATCGCGAATTGGCCAGTTGTTATATATCCCTCCCGATTTTAATTTCCATTGACTGCAAAGCAAAGGAAAATTGGACGGGGTGTATAAAGGGTGGCCCATTTGCTACTGCACGCTTTGTGCTCTTGTCAAAGTTGAATTTCACCCCATTGTGACTGTGTTGACTCTTCGCTTGAGAATCCAAAATTATTTCCACCATATACCAGGTAAGTGGATTTTCCCAATACTGTGGCAACAAAGGTTTGTTAGTCCTTCAACAATAACTTCGGGTCTGAGTGGTTATTCAACAATAAGTTTTAATATTGACTTACAACAGAATTAACTCGGACCCAACTATGTATAGGGGTTAGCTTCCTCTTAATAACGCAGTCATAACCACTTATCCCTCTTTACCCATTGTGTCGGAACCTGTCAATCTCTTAACATTTGTTATTTTTAAACCCTTAACTCGGGCCCACCCAGGGATGCCAATGTAAGCAGATCATTCCCGTTACTGTTGCAACAAAAGGGTTATTAGTCCTTCAACAATTACTTCCGCGTGATTTGGGCCGAGTGGTTATTAAATAACCAGCTTTAAGGTATTGACTCACAACAGCATAATACAACTGTCTTCAGATTACATTAGATGACAAGCAAGAAATGCAGCCTGGTTTCCACGGACTCAAGATGATCAGACATGGCCTCCGTAGGCTGCCTTTGGTTATGGGCTTCCGACTGTCCTCTCGAAGAGATCTAACTTTTGGGAGGGAGCATACCCTATCTTTATACTATTCAGCTGCTTTGTCCTGCACATAAGCATCGCTGGCCTTATCTCATGGTCGTAAATTATCCTGCCAGGCTGGCGCCACGTTAGCAACTCAAGATGAGCTGTTTTACGTAGCATAACTAATTACGTTAAGCTGCATCTCTGTCGTTGGAAGTTGTTATTATTCTCCGGAATGTATGGGCCTCTTCCTTATGGCTTTGAGTGCCCTATTTCACTCCATAATTCTCACTTGTCTAAGCAGACTTTCAATGTTATCTATTCTATGGAATGTCCTCCCTTTGTTTCTGCTTCGCAAGCTGTCTTTGCATTCACAGAGATGCTGAACTACACCCCCAAACAACATCACCCTCTTGCTAAATATCTGGACGCTACGCAAGACGGGATACTTGACCATGTTTGATTTAAACCATATTCTTACATACCATTTAGAAATTCAAAACATAGGTTCAGTGGATAAATGCACTGTGTGGTCTGAAATGCATTGCGAGCCATGTGTATCAGGGAAGTCCCAAGTTCAATACTTGGTCATTCCTGAGTTAGCTTATCTCATCCTTGGCAGCAGTGACTTTACTACGACTGGCCTCAATATTGTTGGACCGGGAAAGGAAACAAGCTAGCCAGTGTTTCTGGTCCTGATTGCAGTTTAGTGACCCTTGCTGAAAGTTTGCATGTTTGATGGCCCCTAAGGTTAAGTAACCTGTCAATACTCATTGTCTAGGCTCACATGCGAAGGATGGTCAATTACCAAGGTATCAGAGGGCGGTTAGCACCCATAGATATGTGTCGGGCTTCAGGAGTGAGGGGAGGTAGGAAACTGGTGAAAAATCTTTTACAACATTACGGTTTTACATGTTGTTAAATCTGGTTCACTGACTCCATCTGGTGGCCATCAGTACAGTGTAGTTTCATTTTCTTGAATTGTGAGAATACTTCTGATATTGTCAGAAAATAGTTCATGATTGAAGCAATACACAAATGGTATGTATTGCACAGTGATGAGCAGATGGTACTTTTTAAAATGAAAAATTTTAAGTGCAATGAAATAAACATTTTTAAAGGATTTTATTCTGCCAGACATCTTAGGATCACAGGAAAATACCACCAAAGCACACACCATGCAACTAAAAAGGGAAGCAAGTCTAAGATTGTACTACATAAAATGTGGGATTATTTTGAATGTGGAGAAAAGTAATGTACACATTAAACTTTTGTTCAAAGTTTTTTCAAAAGATAACTTTCTCAGCTGTTAGGAGGCACTCAGGTTCAGATCTCCATCCCTGCTAAGCCACTTTGTGACATCACCAACACTGAGCATTCCCATGAGATCTGAAGTAACTCTATTGCAAGCAATCGTAGCCCCCATTTAGAACGAGTCTGAGAGCTGCTCTGGGACTGCATGCTCACACTGCATAGTCCTCATCCACAGCCGGCAGCATTGTTTCCCAGGGTCCCATGGCTCCAGAGCTGTTCTCAAGCCAATATGAAGCTGCATCCCAATGTTTACAATGGGGGCGATCTACAACGTTCCCCATCAGTGAAACAAATGTGGCATTGTTATTTTTACAGGAAGATGATATCATTTAATCGCAGGAGGCAGTTCAGAAATTACAGAATGAGTGGTGCAAGGTATTTCAATGTGCAGGAAATGGCAGATGAACTTTAATAAAGACAAACGTAAAGTACGATACATATATAAAAATAGATGACAATTGTACTCCATGAAGAGTGTTGAAGTAACTAAGGATAAAGATGAAAAAGACCCTGGAGACTTAGCATATTAACATATCCAACCAATGCACAGCAGCAATCAACAAAGCAAATTGAATGTTGTACTACATAGCCATAACAGACAAATATATGTCACAGGAGGTAGTGATCAACCTTTACAGTGTTTTAGTCAGACCATACCTTGAACACTACATAGTTCTCTTCGCCAAAACGTCATTTAGAAAGGCACGGATTAATCAAGGACAGTCAGCATGGATTTGTTAAGGGAAGGTCGTGTCTGACTAACTTGATTGAATTTTTTGAGGAGGTAGCAAGGAGGGTTGATGGGGGTAGCGTGTTTGATGTAGTCTACATGGATTTTAGTAAGGCTTTTGACAAGGTTCCACATGGCAGACTGGTCAGAAAAGTAAAAGCCCATGGGATCCAAGGGAAGTGGCAAGTTGGATCCAAAACTGGCTCAGTGGCAGGAAGCAAAGGGTAATGGTTGACGGGTGTTTTTGTGATTGGAAGGCTGATCCAGTGAAGTTCTGCAAGGCTCAGTACTAAGTTCCTTGCTTTTTGTGGTATATATTAATGAATTAGACTTAAATGTAGGGGGCATAATTAAGAAGTTTGCAGATGATACAAAAATTGGCCGTGTGGTTGATAGTTAGGAGGAAAGCTGTAAACTGCAGGAAGATATCAATGGACTGGTCAGGTGGCCAGAAAAGTGGCAAAAGGAATTCAATCCAGAGAAATGTGAGGTAATGCATTTGGGGAGGTCAAACAAGGCAAGCAAATACACAATAAATGGGAGGATACTGAGAGATGTAGAGGAACAGAGGCACCTTGAAATGCATGTCCACAGATCCCTGAAGGTAGCAAGACAGGTAGATAAGGTGGTTAAGAAGGCATACTGGATACTTTCCTTTATTAGCTGAGGCATAGAATATAAGAGCAGAGAGGTTATGCTAGAACTGTATAAAACACTAGTTAGGCCACAGCTAGAGTACTGCGTACAGTTCTGGTTACCACATTATAGGAAAGATGTGACTGCACTCGAGAGAATACAAAGGAGATTTACAAGGATGTTGCCAGGACTGAAGAATTTTTGCTATGAGGAAAGATTGGATAGGATGGGGTTGTTTTCTTTGGAACAGAGGAGGCTGAGGGACAATTTAATTGAGGTGTATCATGAGGGGGCCAAGATAGAGATAGACTGATTTCCCTTTACAGAGGGGTTAATAACCAGGGAACATAGATTTAAAGTAATTGGTAGAAGTATTACTTGGGAGCTGAAGAGAAATCTTTTCACCCAGAGTATGGTAGGAGTCTGGAATTCATTGCCTGAAAGGGTGTAGAAGAAGTAGAAAGCCTCAACGCATTTAAGAAAGTACTTGGATGTGCACTTGAAGTGCCATAACATACAAGGCTACAGACCAAGAGCTGGAAAGTGGGATTAGGCCGGATAGCTCTTTTTCAGCCGGCACAGACATGATGGGCCGAATGCCCTCCTTCTGTGCCATAACTTTCTATAAGTCTATGATAAAACAAGAGAGACATTTAAGCGCTGGGCAGTGCAGAGAAGAGCTACGAGGCAGATTCTCAGTGTCAGTGTCCCCAATGCCCTACCCACCATTGCCTTCCCCTGGGATTGCCTTTTCCCCCCTCACTTTTACTGACTGCAACTGGCTCGGCTCCGTGGACAAGCTGCTGAACTTCCTGCCCCCTCCGATCAGCAAGCTGCCTAAAAATGTTTGTTTAGCACTTGCAGTTCACCAATTATAATTAAATGAGGTCAGATCACCAAAATTGATCAGGCCTCCTGCCAAAATCATCAGGTGGGCGGAGCAGATGCCTTGCCCACCACTTGACCGATTTGTGCTCAAAATGAAAATGAAGTCCATGGTGTTTATGGTGACAAACCGGAACAGAATCTGACTTTTTTTTGTACATTCAGCATTTGTGTGCCACTATACATAAGGTATTAACATTGCACCATATCCTGTAAATCATTGAGCTTAAAACACTGCTGTAAACTACAATTGTATAGTATAAGTGAATTTATACCACTGTGTGCAGAACACATTGTATGTATGTATTGAATGTATCCGTTCCATACATTTTGGTTTCAAGTACTGTACATGTGAAAACAGAAATGATGCAGACCCTCATTTACATAACTATTGTGCTCCCCCCCACCATATGCACTACACCCTCAATGAATATTGCCCTCTCCTTTCCCATCCCACTCACATAAAATTAAAAAAATAAAATTAATTCAATTTCGAAGGATGCATTTAGGTTATAAACCCTTCATTTGTGAGTTGCATGGTCAATCAATTGTGGAATTAAAAATACAGTATCAAATGTTTTGCAACTGGAGACAGCAGTTCCAGTTTCCCTGACAAGACGTTTAAATGCTAAATGCTGCAATCACAGATAAATATTGAGCAGTTTCCTGCTGTTAACATTGCACAAATAAGCTAATGCCATGCTATTATAAAAACACATTGAAAGTGCAAAAATGTGAGTCATTTTGTTCCACACAACAGTGAAATAGCAGGAGTATGAAGAACTCAAGCTGGAAGCTTTTTTACAATACATATATTTTATTAAATTGTACATGCACACTACATATATTTTGTAACGCTGTTGTACTTGGAAAACATGTGCACCCGGTATATTGGAAGCATATACTTAAGGATCAAGACAATTCATTTGGTCTAGGGTTTGGTAGTGGTGGGGGATTTTTAATTTGTTCATCCATGTTAAGAATATCACTGTTGGAGAATTGAAAATTTCTCTACATTTTTTGCTCTGTATCAAGAAGGGAAATAAATCCTACAATTTGAAAATGCCAAATTTCAGCTTGGCTCAGTGGTAAACCACTTGCCTTTGAGGCTCCAGGACTTGAGCACATATAGCTAGGCTAGTAGTTCAGTGTGGTACTGAGGATGTGTTGCATTGTTGGAGGTGTCATCTTTCAGATGAAATGTTAACCTGAGGCCTTGTCTATCTGTTCAGGTGGACGTAAAGGATTACACGGCACTTTTTTGAAGAAGAAGAGCAGAAAGTTCAGCCCTCAACCAATGCCATCAAAACAGATCAACCAGTCATTCATCTCACTATTGTAAGTGGGATCTTTCTGTGCACTGAACGGCTTCTACATTTGCCTACAAAACAACAGTGATTGCACTTAAAAAGTAATTAATTGTGGCTGCTTTGGGCCACCCTGAAGATGCGAAAAGTGCCACATAAATGCAAGTTCTTTCTTTTTTCTGTGATTTAAAAATAAAATACTGTTTTGTTAAGCTTACCCAGGAGCCAGCTAGCAGTTTCAATGTCACAGAAGCAAGAGGAAAGTCACAGCACCTTCTGTCACTCACACTGCTACATCCATGGAGGAATTCGGTCGTGTGCTTGAAGAGCGTTAGCCATAGTGCCTATTTGAGGAGGAGCAAGTGGTGGTGGCAGTGGATTAAAATTGAAACCAACTGGCCAAAGAACCAGCTTGCATCCTTTCTCAGCTGCAGAGCCCAGGGATTCATACCTCATAGGATTTGCTTATAAAAGAAGGTTTGTTGTTTGAGCATGCTCAATTATGGGAGTCATTTGAATCTGCCAAAAACATTCTGCAAGATCTGGCTAGGAGTGTGGGGGCGTCAATTAGCCACATCTGTGCAGTCGTACAGAAACGCTTCTTGGCACTGCAGTCCACTATGGCGCACATATTAACTCCAGGGGCATCTACAGAAAATAGCAAGGGAGATTAATGTTGTGTCCAGAGCTTACTACACCTTGGAGAATGCGTGGAAGATGTTTTTTGAACTTAGGAAAAATATCAAAGTAAAGGAGCCACGTCAGTCATAAATTTTATAGCACATTATATATGGGCGAGCAGGCATGTAAATTTGCTCAGCCATTTAATTGTGATCAGGAGGAACAATAGAGCAAACTGACAAAGTTAAAACTACAAGTATTGGCACCATACAGGAGAAGGTCCGCACTCTATAAGAGGAAGCTGTTAGGAATGTTTGTGCATTCAGTCCATGAAGGAAATAGGGAAGCAGAAGTTGGAGGTCTTGTCTATGATGCTGTTTAGTCTCATTATGGTAACATATAGTATTCAATGTTTGCAAAAGTGATTATACATTGAACTCAAACACAGTTGCCGTACCTTTGTCATGATTTACAGTGCTGTAGAAAATGCTTAACAATTAAGTGCTCACTTTTCTGGTTACAGGACCCAGCCTTCTGCAGGAGAAAAGAAATTCATCACTCCAGCAGCACCAGTCACCATCCTCCAGCCCAGAGACGTACACCATGAGGAATTTCAATAGTGAGGCACAGATCATGGTGATAAAGGATATCCCGAGACCAGGAACAACTTTGCTCTGCAGAATAAGACAGTCTGAACTAACAAAGGGAAAAGAGAGGATTTAAGTTTGTATTATACGGGAGTGAATGGGTTAGCGTGCGCGGGAAAGACTTTGGGTATACCGGAGGGAGCGGGAGTACAGTTTTCATGCAACAAAGTTCTAGAGGTGACATTGTCGGTAATCCCAGAGGGAAAAGTCATTAGTCAATTTGTGGGTCCATTTATTGAGCGACCATCGGGGAGCGACGGTCGAGGTAAAATTATGGTCCACTGGGACCACACCTATGTGAATATTGACTGGGGTAGTGACTCATACCAGAGATATCTTGATTGGGGTGGATATAGCAGGCGTTTTAGAAAGATTGGCTGGATCTTCATCGATTGTACAAAGGAAGACACAACACAGGAAAGGGATAGAGCAAAAAGGGTGTTCATCAATGGACTAAACACATTAAAATAATTAGAACTCCTGCTGATAAAGCAGATGAACTGCTACGGGACCCCGGGTTCTGGGATAAGTTTTGGAATTGGGGATCTAATGTTCAAATACATCCATGGGTCAGGATTTTATCACATGCTGCTGTAGTTGTGATTTTATGTGCATTAGTGCTTGTCATATTTAATGTATATCAGCTTAGAAGGTGGAAAAATGAAATTTTGCAACGATTGAATGTTAGTGCTATAATGAAACACAAGAAGCGATTATCAACATAAGGACACTGTGTGAAGTATACTTTATATGCGCTTCTCTTTTATATTTTTCTATAACCATATATACGCTTCTCTTTTATATTTTTCTATAACCATAGGATATCGCGGATGTAACATGCCCAATGGGGGACAATGACAACCTCAGGAGTGGTACACAGAAAGGGAGAATAATGATCCTAAGATAAGCATCTTTGGATCAAAAGGGGGGAGATGTTGGCCAGGGGCTGCAGAAGGTAACCTGAGATGTCAGCTGCTGATACACACAGGCAGGAACGACTTTTGAACTAAAGTAACCTGAGTTTAGTCGTTGCCCCTTAGCTGGCTGGAACTGGTTTGAATTAACTAAGTTTTGTGAAAGACAAAGGAAATGTGATAAGACACAAATCCTTATTTAGAAAAGGAGTAATGAGGTAATGCTACCTAAGTCCTTGGGACAGAGCCAATGAGGAGAAGACACAGGCAAAAAGCGAGTAGGCCTAAACCAAAGGGAGAGAGACAGCACAGCTTGAAGAGATAAGATTCAGAATAAGAATGAAGGATCTGGGGCGTGGAGCCAGAGCGAAGACTCCGGAGACCAACCATCGCAGAAGTGGAAGACCCTACGTCAGGGACGTAGAGACGATGTCGAAAGAGAGAGAGAACGGAATGCCTGGCCAACGTCAGCTCTCCTTTTTGGGTATTATCCTTTATATTCTGTGACCACTCAGGGAGTGTCAGAGAAACCTAGTGGGTTTTTTTTAATTTTTTTTATTCGTTCACGGGATGTGGGCGTCGCTGGCAATGCCGGCATTTATTGCCCATCCCTAGCGAGATTTTTACAACTGAGTGGCTTGCTAGGCCATTTCAGAGGGCAATTAAGAATCAACCACATTGCTGTGGGTCTGGAGTCACATATAGGCCAGACCGGGTAAGGACGGCAGGTTTCCTTCCCTAAAGGACATTAGTGAACCAGATGGGTTTTTACGACAATCCGGTAGTTTCATGGCCATCATCACTGATACTAGTATTTTAATTCCAGATTTTTATTTAATTAATTGAATTTAAATTCGCCAGCCGCCGTGGTGGGATTTGAACTCGTGACTCTGGATTTTAGTCCAGGCCTCTGGATTACTAGCCCAGTAACATAACCACTACGCTATCATACCCCTTAATTGTGTGCGTTTAGATCTTAGCTTGGGTATAAAACTGTATAACCTGGTGTAAACTGCATGCCTATATCTAACCAGACGTATAAGCTATATGTATACGATCTAACGGCATGAATAAAGTGAATTGAGAGTTAAGAGAGAATTGACTCTTCTCCTCTTTCTACTAAGCCAGTAACCATAACCGGTGACCTCCGGTCAACAGATGTTGACAGTGAAATACCACACAATTGCTGCATGGAGGTTCAACATGTCCCTGAGTTCAGTGGAGGCAATTTTCGATTCAGGCTTCCTGGACCAAGCAATGAAATAGGGAATTCTGCACAAGTATGGACAGTTGGCTGCAAAGTAGTGGGAAGGAATTAATTGTGTGGCTTGTTTATGCTATAAGGTAGGGCTAATGCAATGCACATTTTCATTAGCTTCATGGCACCCTTAATAACATATTACTGGAAAGTGCCTAGGCTTGCATGTTCAGCTCATTGAAGGGATAACTCAATGATAGTAACAGTATTTACAAAGAATTACATACAAATTACACCACTGGAACAGACCACTTGGCCAAACCAGTCTGTGTTGGTGTTTATCCTCCACACAAGCAGTAGTCCTAATACCAGGTGCCCTGTTGCCATCCCCCCTCCCCCCACCCCAATCTCTTTATCCCCTTTCCTTTAACAACTATCTAACTGTAACAGTTGACATAAGCCGGAAATTTCATTGGGAAACGGAAGAAAAAAATCTTTAATTAAGAAAAGCTCCAGGAATAATTTACTACCTGTGGGTAGCATGGCAGGACCATAAGTCACAAAATTAACAGGGTCCTTATGACATGAATTACCAGCCCATAATGGCTGCAGCGAGATCAATTCATATTGACGGCGCAAATCCAGCAATTTCATGACATACAATAGGGAGGTTCACGGCGAGATGGTAATTCTTTCAGCTTTGGTGAGGCTAAAAGCGGAGCAGCACAGATCGTCCATCAATTTGTGGCAAATCGGAACTCAAGGCATATCTCGTCCCCAAAAATTGCTGGGTTTTTTTATGCATTAATAATGGCAGGCGCTATGAACTGGCCATTATTTTTTCAGCAATTCCTGGACCATTGTTTGTCAGAAAGCATTTTGAATGAATTTGTGGGGGAAAGATAATATAGCACCACCTAGTAGCATGATGGCAATAGTTACAGTAGAATTCTCATTGGAAATGTTTAGGTAGAATTGCATAGAATCTACAGCACAGAAACAGGCCATTCGGCCAAACAGGTCCAGAAGTAAAGGGAATTAGGGGTTATGGGGAGCGGGCAGGAAATTGGACATGAAGCTGAGTTCGGATCGGTCAATGCCCTGTGGGTGGCGGAGAGGGCCCAGGGGCTATGTGGCCGGGTCCTGCTCCGACTTCTTGTGTTCTTTAGATTTGTGGTTGGGATCAGATCAGCCATGATCTTATTGAATGGCGGAGCAGGCTCGAGGGGCCGATTGGCCTACTCCTGCTCCAATTTCTTATGTTCTTATGTTCTTATGCCACTCTTTATGCTCCACACGAGCCTCCTCCCTCCCTACTTCATCTAACCCTATCAGCATATCCTTCTACTCCTTTCTCCCTCATGTGTTTATCTAGATTCCCTTTAATGCATCTATACTAGTCACCTCAACTACTCCTTGTGGTAACAAGTTCCACATTCTAACTACTCTCTGGGATAAAGATGTTTCTCCTGAATTCTCTATTGGATTTATTGGTGACTATCTTATATTTATGGACCCTAGTTCTGGGCTCCCCCACCAGTGGAAACATCTTCTCCACATCTACCCTATAAAACACTTTCATAATCTTAAAGACCTCTATCAGGTCACCCCTCATGCTTCTCTTTTCAAGAGAAAAGAGCCCGAGCCTGCTCAATCTTTCCTGATAGGTATAACCTCTCAGTTCTGGTATCATCCGAGTAAATCTTTTTTTTTGTACCTTCTCCAATGCCTCTCTATCCTTTTTATAATATGGAGACCAGAACTGTTCACAGTACTCCAAACGTGATCTAACAAATGTAAGGAATCTTACAACACCAGGTTATAGTCCAACAGTTGGACTATAAAACTGTTCGACTATAACCTGGTGTTGTAAGATTCCTTACATTTGTCCACCCCAGTCCATCACCGGCATCTCCACATCGTGTTCTAACAAAGATTCAATACAAGTTTAACATAACTTCTTTGCTTTTCAATTCTATCCCTCTAGAAATGAACCCCAGAGCTTGGGTTGCTTTATTTATGGCCTTATTAACCTGCTTCACTACTTTTAGTGACTTGTGTATCGATACTCCCAGATCCCTCTGCTCCTCGACCCCATTTAGATTCTTATCATCCAAGCAATTTGTGGCTCCCTTATTCTTCTATTAAAATGTAATACTTCACACTTATCTATATTGAAATTCATTTGCCAATTACATGCCCATTCTGCAAGTTTTTTATCGTCTTCCTTTATTTTGTCACAGTCCTTCTATACCCCCAATTTGAAGTTGTCTGCAAATTTTAAAGTTGTACTTCCAATTCCCGAGTCCAAATTGTTTATGTAAATAGTGAACAACAGTGGTCCCAGCACTGATCCTTGTGGAACACCACTTCCCACCTTTTGCCGTCTGAGTAACTACCTTTAACCCCTACTCTCTTTTCTGATTTGTAGTCAGCTTGCTATCTATTCTGCTACTTGTCCCAACTTCACATGTTCTGACCTTACTCATAAGTCTACTATGCAGTGCCTTGTCAAAGGCCTTTTGAAAATCCAAATATATTACAGCATCTTTGTCTACCCTTCCATTTCAGGTTTCAAAGGAATGCTTGCCCTATGCAAGTTTAATAAAAGGATGTGTCTAGTTGCCAACAGCACGAACCAGTAACCCGAATGCTAACCCCTAAACTTAACAGTAACCCTGACAACCTAACCCCAACTCCTGAACCTTATGCCAACCCTAAATCCTAAACGTAACCCTAACCCCAACCCCAACCCCTAAATCGTACGGTGTCAATCGCATGGTACAGAGCTGTGGCGTCAATAGTAACTCCGTTAATAAAATATATACACACTTTGGGAGGTACTAATTAAATAGAATAATTTTTGGCCAAAACAAAGACCATCCGCAAATTAATTTTAAAAACAGTATGAACAGTATAGAGGTGAGATTTTTTGAAAACACCACTGAATAGTCTTCTCTTAGCAAGTATACAGAGTGTTTGAGCAATTTTTTCACAGGCCAGGGTTGATCGGGGCCTTCAGGATTGTTGCTTAGTGACGGACTGGTGCATTTCGGGAAGTCAAGATGGCGACGCCTATGCACAGATTGATCGCTCGCAGGCAAGCGTAAGTATTCAGAGCACAGAAGCCGATGTTTTAACCGTGATGGTTAGTTGACTGGGACGGAAACGACCGCTGTGATGGCTTTCAAATATCTGGGTGGGTTGCTTCGAAGTTAGACAGCGCATGGTGGAAGTGAAGCAGGTTCCACCTTTAGCCCAGGCCTCAGTGATGCGCCAGCGACACACAAAATGTTTCGTATTTGAAATGCAGAGTGGCTGAGTTCCACTTGTTTATAGAGACGGCGAGGAAAGATACTGTAGTTTATTTCGGGCAGGATTGTCGTCGTGAAGGAAATTTCAGGAGTGAAATTTATCATCATAAAGCGTTGGACACAGGACAAACTCGCTTAAATATGAAGTACTTTTAAGAGTTCCATACGTTAATGAACTGTATTTTAAACCAGAGTAAGTGCGTGTCATTCCTAATAAAAATTGATAAATCTTTCTGTCCCTGTTTCTTTAAAGCTGGTTCCAATAAGTTTGTAACATGTTATGTTTCTCAAAAAAGGCCATACTCCGTTCTTAACAATCCCTGCAAATTTTGTACAAACTAGAATTGTTGAGATGATCTGACTTTTTTTTCTGCTCCTATTCACTTCCTAGGCATAAAAGTGAACAATCTTGGTTTTTTTGTGCATCATTATTGTTACAAGCTTTATGGGTGGGAAAGCACTTTCCAGAAGTGTTTTACAACTGTGATCTCTCTGCTCAAATTCCCAATGCTATTCTGTGTAGCCGTGGTTAGTTGTTAACCAATTACTGAGTAAGTTTATTTGCTTTAACAATAGATTGTAAGTAATTGTATTAGACTTTTTGTAAAATCACAACATAATTACAGATGAGGATGACCATTTAACCCATCTTAGTTCATCCATCCAGAAAGACCTGACATTAACATTGCAGCATGTAATTGATTCCAGGGTTTGCGCCTCCGTAATGCTATCTAACCATCTATGTATTGATCACTGTGAAAAATAACTTCGAGTCTTAAATTTACCTTCCAGATTAACACATGATCCCTTGTCCTACTCTTGCAATGTAACAAAGTAATATTTTGATTTACCTTTTCCATGTCCTTAACTATCTTGTATACCTCAAGATGATCATCTTTCAGGTGCCTCCTTTCCAGGCTAAAAAACCCCCAAGTTTCTTCAGTTATTCCTTATAACTCAGAGCTCTTAGGGATTAACCCCATGGTTCTTCTCTGCACTGCCTCAAGTGCTTGAACACCTTGACTCCGTTGTTTCTTGGGACACAGTACGCAAGATGTAGTCTGACCAGAGTATTGTGTAGTTTAACCTCCACCTCCATGTCAATTTACTCCCTCCCCTCCAAAATAATAACTTCTTGTAGGGGTATGATTCCACTGCCACACCTTCCTTCCAATACCTAGCTGAAGGATTGAACTTGGAACTTTCCTGCTTTGTATAGCACAGGTACTTGGTGGATAAGCTCACTAAACCTTAAATTGTATGAAAAGATGTTTGTGCTAACAAACTGCTTTTGCTTTTGGACAACAGAAACCATATGCTGTGGTATGAGGTCATCATTTTTAGAAGAGGGATTCTCTTTCCCCCCCCTTGCTTTTAAAGCAAATAAACTTACTCAGTAATGAAGGCGGATTATTAACCCTCGTGAAAGTAATAACAGGTGGCCTCTAACTATGTGGAATAGTTAACGTCTGTTGTACCATGCGTTTCCTTCAAGTAAATTGAAAGCAGCAAATTATATGAGCTAGTATCACGCAGAGAAAGTCTAGGGTGAATTTAATAGCAATGGGGAGAAATGGATTTGTTTTGTAGGTATCTTTTAAAGTGATAATCACGTGAGAGAAAAATTCTGCACAGAGCACATTGCAAACAAAGTGGATCGTGAGCCGAGTGGGAACTTGAGAATTTGGTGAGAATGGGAATCTGGTAAAGTAGTGGGTGAATTGAAATTAAAATTTAACTTAGAACTTTAAAAGAAACTGCAAGTTAGTTAACTGTTAACAGAAAATGCAATTCAGAAGCAGTTAAGTCAATCAGCTGTATGTGATTGCCTGAATAGGGGATGATTACTGTGAGCTGGAAGCTGATTAAGCAGTTATAACTGATGTTCTCAAAAGGTGTATAAATTAGGTTATCTGCTGAAACAGAGTGGATCGTGAACCGAGTGGGAACTTAAGAATTTGTTGAGAGTGGGAATTAGGTGTAGAGGGGGAAGGAGGTGCTAATTTTTTTTTAAAAAAGCAAAAAAACCAAAACAGACTAAAAAGTAACTATATATAAATAAATATAGACTAAGATATGGCAGAGCAGGTTATGTGTCTGGACTGCAGTATGTGGGAGCTTGTGGACAGTGAGAATGTCCCAAGCCAACACATCTTATGATCTGCAGTAGATGTCTCCGCCTTGAATCTCTCCAGCTCCGAGTCATTGAGCTAGAGTGCGAGCTGGAGGCACTCCGACACACAAGGGAGGGGGAGGAGTATCTGGACAGTTTGCTTTAGACCTCGGTCACACCTCGAAGAGAGGTACAGGATCAGAACGGGGTTGGTGTGACTGATTAGTGTAGAGTAAGTGGAACCAAGGTGAGATAGAGAACAAGAATCCGCAGAAACTGATCCTATCCAACAGATACAATGTGCTTGCTAATGATAAAGACTGTCGAAAGGACAGCCAGAATGCTGACCATGGCATCTTGGAACAGGAGACTGTCCAAAGGGGGTGGGGGGGGAAAGAGGAGGAGTGTAACGTAGTTGTAGGAGATTCAATAATTAGGGGACATATAGCATCCTTTGTAAGCAGGACCAAGTGTCCCACACGGTATGTTGCCTACCTGGTGTCAGGGCAAGGTACATCTCGAACTGACTTGAAAGGATATAGGGGAGGATCTTGTCATTGTGGTCCATGTTGGGACCAACAACGTAGGAAAGAGTAGGAATAGGTCCTATTCAGAGTACCAGGAGCAATATAAAAAAAACAGGACCTCAAGGTCCTGGACTCTTAATCAAGCCACGTGCAAATTCGCGAAGGAATAAGTAGATTAGGGAGGTGAACATGTGGCTGAGGGAGTGGTGTGGGAAAGAATGGTTCCATTTCATGGGGTACTGGGACAGGAAGGAACTGCACTGTTGGAACGGGCTCTACCTGAACCGGCTGGGTCCAGGGTCCTAGCGCAAAGGATAAATAGGGTGGTCACAAACTAGTAAAAGGGGGGGAGGGCTCAGGTGGAAAAGGTAGTATAAATAATTCTAAAACAAACGAAAAGGAAGAGAGTAGAGCAGTAGTCAGAAATTGTGCTTTAGGCACGACAGGTAAAGGGAAAACTAAAAGTAATTAAATCAGGAGAGAGAAAATTGGAGCAGAAGGATAGGTCAGGGTGTGTGGCCCAAATAAGCATTCCTTATACTCCGTGCGTTTGTATAAAGAACGAATTGAATGAATTACAGGTGCAAATTTAACTTGGGGGTACGACATAGTAGCCATTACTGAGACATGGCTGCATGATGGTCAGGACTAGGAACTGAATATACCAGGTTATAAGGTCTATAGGAAGGAGTAGTCTTTGTTATTAAGGATGAAATTACTTCACTGATAAGAGAAGATATAACGGAAGGTAAGCAGGCTGTGGAAAGTTTATGGGTAGAATTAAGAAATAGAGGATTTAAGACTGTCGTCTGAGTTGTGTATAGGCCCCCAGGTAGCAGCTGTGAAGTGGCAGAATGTATAAATGCAGAGATTAAACAAGCATGTAGCAAAGGCAGAGTGGTTTTAATGGGGGATTTTAACTTTCATATTGATTAGGATAAGCAGACGAGCTCATGTCAGAAAGGTAACGAGTTTCTTGTGTTCAGGACGGCTTTCTGCAGCAATATGTTCTTGAACCAACAAGAGGGCAGGCCACATTACATTTAATAATGAGAAATGAGCCAGATTTAGTTAACAGCCTAATAGTGCGTGAACATTTATCTAATAGCGATCATGTAATGATCGAGTTTAACTTTGTGTTTGAAGGGGAGAAACCAGTAACAGTTACTAAGATTCTAAATTTAGGTAAGGCCGATTTCAACGGGATAAGACAGAGACTGTCCACAGCAAACTGGGTAAAACAACAGAGGATCAGTGGAAGGTGTTCAGAAATGAATTTAAGGTGATATAGAGCCAATTTATACCCCTAAGGGGCAAGAGCTCTACTTGCCCAAAAAAAGCCATGGATGACAAAAGAGGTGAGGGACAACATTAAACCAAAAGAAAAAGCATACAAAAATGCAAAAGATAGCACAGATTATAGAAATTTACGACACAGAAGGAGGCCATTCGGCCCATTGTGTCTGTGCCGGCCGCAAAAAAACTATTCAGCCTAATCCCTGTTATTGAGCTCTCTGTTAAGGGAAATGGGTGCTTCCTATCCACTCTATCTTAGCCCCTCATAATTTTATACACCTTAATTAAATCTCCCCTCAGCCTCCTCTGTTCCAAAGAAAACAACCCCAGCCTATCCAATCTTTCCTCATAGCTAAAGTTCTCCAGTTCTGGCAACATCCTCGTAAATCTCCTCCGTACACTCTCTAGTGCAATCACATTCTTCCTATAATGTGGTGACCAGAACTGTATGCAGAACTCTAGCTGTGGCCTGACTAGTGTTTTATACAGTTCTAGCATAACCACCCTGCTCTTTTATTCTATGTCTTGGCTAATAAAGGAAAGTATCCTGTATGCCTTCTTAAGGCATTCCTCTATTCCATTCGCAACCCCTCAGATAATGAAACAGTCCGTACCCACATGCAGCAAGACCTGGACAACATCCAGGCATAGGTTGATAAGTGGCAAGTAACATTCACGCCAGACAAGTGCCAGGCAATGACCATCTCCAAAAGAAAGAATCTAACCACCTCCCCTTGACATTCAGTGGCATTACCATCGCGAATCCCCCAACATCAGCATCCTAGGGGTCACTATTGACCAGAAACTTAACTGGACCAGCCACATAAATACTGTGGCTACAAGAGCAGGTCAGAGACTTGGTATTCTGTGGCGAGTGACTCACCACCACCTGACTCCCCAAAGCCTTTCCACAAGTCACAAGTCAGGAGTGTGATGGAATACTCTCCACTTGCCTGGATGAGTGCAGCTCCAACAACACTCAAGAAGCTCGACACCATCCAGGACAAAGCAGCCTGCTTGATTGGCACCCCATCCACCACCCTAAACATTCACTCCCTTCACCACAGGCACACCGTGGCTGCAGTGTGTACTATCTACAAGTTGCACTGCAGCAACTCGCCAAGGCTTCTTCGACAGCACCTCCCAAACCCGCGACCTCTACCACCTAGAAGGATAAGGGCAGCAGGCACATGGGAACAACTCCATCCTCCAAGTCACGTTCCCCTCCAAGTCTCTCACCATCCTGACTTGGAAATATATTGCCGTTCCTTCATCGTCGCTGGGTCAAAATCCTGGAACTCCATACCCAACAGCACTGTGGGAGAACCTTCACCACACAGACTGCAGCGGTTCAAGAAGGCAGCTCACCACCACCTTCTCAAGGGCAATTAGGGATGGGCAATAAATGCTGGCCTTGTCAGTGACGCCCACATCCCATGAACGAATTTTTTTTAAAAACACCTTTATCTACCTGTCCAGTTACCTTCAGGGATCTGTGGATATGCACTCTACGTGCCTCTGTTCCTCTATGCTTCAGTATCCTATTTATAGTGTATTCCCTTGCCTTGTTTGCCCTCCCCAAATGCATTACATCAAACTTCTCTGGATTGAATTCCATTTGCCACTTTTCTGTCGACCTGACCAGTCCATTGATATCTTCCTGCAGTCTACAACTTTCTTCCTCACTATCAACCACACAGCCAATTTTTGTTTCATCTGCAAACTTCATAATCGTGCCCCTACATTTAAGTCTAAATCATTAATATATACCACAAAAAGCAAGGGATCTAGTACTGACCCCTGCAGAACCCCACTGGAAACAGCATAACGCGCTACTCTCATCGACCCTCCTTATTAACTTCCCTTAACAAATCCATGCTGACTGTCCTTAATTAATCCACATTCACCTGAGGAAGGAGGAAGCCTCCGAAAGCTTGTGGATTTTAAAATAAAATTGTTGGACTATAACTTGGTGTTGTAAAATTGTTTACAATTGTCAACCCCAGTCCATCACGGCATCTCCACATCTTAATTAATCCATGCCTTTTTAAATGACGATTAATACTGTCTCTCAGAATTATTTCCGATAATTTGCCCACCACACAGGTTAGGCTGACTGGCCTGTAATTACTCGACCTATCCCTTTCTCCCTTTTTAAATAATGGTACATTAGCAGTCCTCCAGCACCATGCCTGTAGCCAGAGAGGATTAGAAAATGATGGTCAGAGCCTCCATTATCTCCTCCCTTGCTTCTCTTAACAGCCTGGGATAAATCTGATCTGGGCCTGGCGATTTATCTATTTTCAAATATGCTAATCTCCTTAATATTTCCCCCTCACTGTGTTTATCCCATCCAATATTTCACACTTCTCCTGAACTACAATGTCTGCATTGTCCCTCTCTTTTGTGAAGACAGACGCAAAGTATTCATTAAGAACCATACCCACGTCTTCCGCCTCCAGTCACAGGTGGCCTTACCTGGCAACTGGAAGAAATACAAAGAACAGCAAAGGGTGACAAAACAGATAGTAAGAGCTACAAAAAGGGAGTATGAAAAGAAACTTGCAAGGGATGCCAACATCAACACAAAAAATTTTCACAATTATATTAGGAAAATGAGGTGATACTGTAAATGAAAATAAGGAAATGGCAGACATGTTAAATAATTACTTTGTGTCAGTGTTTACAGTAGAGGAAGAGGATAGCATGGAAATAGGTGAGAACATTACAGATGGACTAACTATAATCTTCCAAAGTTCTCTCTTAATTCAGGAATTGTTCCTTTAGATTGGAAAATTGTCCATGTCACTTCGCTATTTAAGAAAGGTGAGAGAGGGAAACCAAGGAATTATGAACCAGTTAGCCTAACATCTTTTGTCGGGAAATTACTAGAGTCTATAATTAAGGATAGAGTGACTGAACACCTTGAAAATTTCAGCTGATCAGAGAGAGCTAGCATGGATTTGTAAAGGGTAGATCATGCCTGATGAACCTGTTTGAATTTTTTGAAGAGGTGACTAAAGTAGTGGTCAGGGAAATGTCTATGGATGTTGTTTATATGGACTTCCACAAGGCATTCGATAAACATAAGAAGTAGGAGCAGGAGTGGGCCATACGGCAAGTATGAGGTCATCCACTTTGGATCTAAAAAGGATAGATCAGAGTACCTTCTAAATGGTGAAAAGCTCGAAACAGTGGAGGTCCAAAGAGACTTTGGGGTCCATGTACATAGATCATTAAAATATCGTGGACAGGTACAGAAAATAATCAAAAAGGCTTATGAAATGCTGGCCTTTATATCTAGAGGACTAGAATACATGGGGGTGGAAGTTATGCTACAGCTATACAAAGCCCTGGTTAGACCAGATCTGGAGTACTGTGTTTAGTTCTGGGCACCTCACCTTAAGAAGAATATATTGGCCTTGGAGGGAGTGCAGCGTAGATTTACTAGAATGATACTTGGACTCCAAGGGTTAAATTACGAGGAGAGATTACACAAACTAGGCTTGTACTCCCTGGAATTTAGAAGATTAAGGGATGATTTGATCCAAGTTTTCAAGATGTTAAGGGGAACTGAGGGTAGAATCGTGGAAAGGTTACAGCACGGAAGGCGGACATTCGGCCCATCGAGTCCACGCCGGCTCTTTGCAAGAGCAATCCAGTTAGTCCCACTCCTCCGCCCTTTCCCCGTAGCCCTGCAAATTTTTTCCTTTCAAGTACTTATCCAGTTCCCTTTTGAAAGCCATGATTGAATCTGCCTCCACCACCCCCTCAAGCAGTGCATTCCATATCCTAACCACTTGCTGTGTAAAAAAAAAAAAAGTTTTTCCTCATGTCACCTTTGGTTCTTTTGCCAATCACCGTAAATCTGTGTCCTCTGGTTCTTGACCCTTCCGCCAATGCGAACAGTTTCTCTGTATCTACTCTGTCTAGACCCTTCATGATTTTGAATACCTCTATCAAATCTCCTCGCAACCTTCTCTGTTCCAAGAAGAACAACCCCAGCTTCTCCAGTCTATCCACATAACTAAAGTCCCTCTTCCCTGGAATGAATATAGTAAATCTTTTCTGCACCCTCTCTAAGGCCTTCACATCTTTCCTGAAGTGCAGTGCCCAGAACTGGACACACTACTCCAGCTGAGGCCGAACCAGTGTTTTATAAAGGTTCCATGATGTGGAGATGCCGGTGATGGACTGGGGTGGACAAATGTAAGGAATCTTACAACACCAGGTTATAGTCCAACAAATTTATTTTAAAATCACAAGCTTTCGGAGATTATCTCCTTCGTCAGATTCAATCATCTGACGAAGGAGATAATCTCCGAAAGCTTGTGATTTTAAAATAAATTTGTTGGACTATAACCTGGTGTTGTAAGATTCCTTACATTTATAAAGGTTCATCATGAATTCCATACTTTTGTACTCTATGCCTCTATTTATAAATTGTAAACAATTTTACAACACCAAGTTATAGTCCAGCAATTTTATTTTAAATTCACAAGCTTTCGGAGGCTACCTCCTTCCTCAGGTGAACGATGTGGAAATGATTTCCACATCGTTCACCTGAGGAAGGAGGTAGCCTCCGAAAGCTTGTGAATTTAAAATAAAATTGCTGGACTATAACTTGGTGTTGTAAAATTGTTTACAATTGTCAACCCCAGTCCATCACCGGCATCTCCACATCTATTTATAAAGCTCAGGATCCCGTATACTTTTTTAACTGCTTTTTCAACCTGCCCTGCTACCTTCAAGATTTGTGCATATATACCCCCAGATCTCTCTATTCCTGTACCCCTTTTAGAGTTGTGCCCTCTAGTTTATATTGCCTCTTCTCGTTCTTCCTACCGAAATGTATCACTCTGCATTTTTCTGCGTTAAATTTCATCTGCCACGTGTCCGCCCATGCCACCAGTAGAGAGAGAGAAATGATTTCTGCTGGTTGGGGAGTCTCGGACTAGGGGATGTAGCCTAGAAATTTGAGCCAGGACTTTCAGGAGTGAACTTAGGAAACACTTCTACATGCAAAGGGTGGTAGAAGTTTGTAACTCTCTTCTGCAAACGGCAGTTGATGCTAGCTCAATTATTAATTTTAAATCTGAGATTGATAGATTTTTGTTAACCAAAGGTATTAGGAATATGGGGCTACGGCAGGTATATGGAGTTAGGTCACAGATCAGCCATGATCTCATTGGATGGCGGAACAGGCTTGAAGGGTAAATGGCCTACTAATGTTCCAATGTTTTTGTTTAACATCGTTCTGTCCTTCACCTTCCTCTACTTGAATATAATTATTTTGCATATCGCTTTTAATGGGGGGCTGCCAAATATTATTGTTAGTGAATTTTAATTTTATGCATTCTAACTTTTTTGTTCCTTTTTTAAAATTTGTAATGGCAAGGCTACACAGGGGAATCGCGTAAATGGAGCAAATGTATAAGAAGGGTGCATTGCAGCATTACAGATGCTGTATCTGTTACCCTTGCAGTTGTGAACAGACTGTTTGCATCAAGTGTCTTTTTGTTTTCCCTGCTAAGTGTCTGCAGGCAAACAAATATAATCATAAGCTAAACACTACAAAAAGGGTTTCACGATCAGGTTTGATATTCCAGCTGAGATGGATAATTAGTATACATCTCTAAAGAGAGATGAGGCTATATTTCGCTATCACTTTGAAATGTTTTTATTCCTAAAGGTAAAACTGGCACTTTAAAGTTCAGTTTTAGCAAAGTGTAAATTGTTCAGTTATAGCAATGTACAAATATATTTCCTGATAAAGCCCGTTAAATTAATCAGTTAAACATTGTGTTTGCTGTATTAGCTCTATAATATGACTATAACTGTGGTAATTAATACTTTCTGTATTCTGGTTTCTGTGTGTTTTAGGGAAGCTAATAAACAACATGTTCGATGTCAAAAATGTTTAGAATATGGTCACTGGACCTATGAGTGCACTGGAAAACGGAAATATCTACATAGACCATCACGAACAGTGCAATTAAAGAAGACTTTGAAAGAGAAACAAAATAAATTAGCTTTGCCAGCAAGGTGTGTGTGTTTTGCTATTAAAAACTGTTTCCTCAATAGCTCAGTGGATTAACGCACTGCATTGTGTGGGGTACTGAGGCATGCAGACTAGAAAGATCCCGGTTTGATCCCTAGTCTGTACTGAGTGAATTGATAGCCGAGGTTGTAGTAGTGGGGAAACTACAATTGACTTCTGTGTCCCCAGGCTGGGGAGGGGGGAAAAATCAAGCAAGATTTGCATTTCTGATCTTTATCCAACTACCACTGCTGGAAACTGAATGTGCAGACATCGTGTGAGAGCAGGCTGAAGCTTGGCTGTGAGGTTCATTGCAGTCAAATCGCCTGCGATGTTTACTGTGTAGGCTCACAT
The DNA here is from genome assembly GCF_035084215.1 of Heptranchias perlo. Lineage (NCBI taxonomy): Eukaryota > Metazoa > Chordata > Chondrichthyes > Hexanchiformes > Hexanchidae > Heptranchias > Heptranchias perlo. The sequence continues at coordinate 23,666,334 of NC_090338.1, forward strand.
ATAAAACATGCACTAGAGGGTTAGGGGTTGCCAGAGAACCATTCTGCTGTAAGAGCTATTACTTTTTGAGGAGGGGGTGGGAGAAAGAAAAAGCTATTGAGTTCCTTCTCAAGAGTCTTGTTAATGTCAGATAGGCTGACAGAAATCCAATACCAACTGGCCACTTTCAATTTTGAGTTTGAGACATGGGTGAAGAGCCTAGAATATGTGATCAGGAGCCTGACTGGAATTTGTAGGGGGATATCAAGGTAAAACTCAGAAAATAAGCTACTTGGTGAAGAACTAACCAACATGGGTTTGTCTAACTAAAGAGCCTAAAAAACTTATATTAGTCAAATTTTAAATCGGGGCAGATTAATGCACTGGCCGATGGTGCCAAGAGTTCCAGCTCAAGATGGGTCTCACGCCAGAGGGCAGTATAGTATATTGTGATTTATTATTAATGTAGTGTGTAAATATTCAATGGGCCTATTTCTTCATGCATTTTACTACATGTTTGTGCATTAATGGATCCGGGAGGTGGGGGGGGGGTTCCTGGAATTGCAGAGGAGCCCCGAATGTTCTTCGTGCCCAGCGGCCCAAGAATTCTTAATTCAGCTCTGCTTTAGCCATTGTGGTCGATCTCAATAAAAGGCCATTTTAAGTTTGTCTGTTTTTACTCGCGCTGAAATATACTGCATATTAATATTGACTTCTTACTTTCTTGTATGTGGACAGTGTGGAAGCAGTTTTCAAAAGTAATATATTTTCTTTTTGGAAATTTGCCAAAAATGCAAATTTGTATCATCACCAAATGTTTCAACTTTTGGGTTGTTAAAGTATCAAATTTGCTTTACAGCCTGCAGTATATAAAATGAAGATGTCATGATTATATGCATTGGGTAAGATATATAATGTTTAATATTAAAAATAAAAAGTTCAACCGAAAGAGTTAATTGTTTTAACTTTCAACAGCGGACAAGGAATTACAGAAAAGATGAAGAAGAAAAGGTAACCTTCAGAGAATTATGAGCTTATTGCCTCCTTCTGTGCTGTAACATACTATAATTCTTCCCATAACCTGCAGTACACTAAGTTTCTATTAAGGTTCCAGGACCACACAGAATACTTAGACAGTAGACCCCAAAATATACCTAACCTTCTCCTCCCCACCCTCTCAGGGTGGTTCCCAACACTTGTATTTTACCGTTTCCCGCCCCCCCACCAAACCACCAGTACCGCTGCCAGTTCATACTTCCTACTCCAGTTCCAAAATGCCCCTGTATACTGTAGCATGGGAATTCTTGTGATACAGGAATTCCCATCCAGTGTGCATAGGCTCTTTCCCCGTCCCTTCCCCCAATGTGTGCCAAATGATTACAATACCAGGAATTTCCACTCTTTGTGAACTGACTCTTTTTCTTCCTCCACCAATGCCATTTCATACCTTCTACTGCTGTTCCAAGTAATTGAATGCATACTGAGAGAGGGGGAGGAGCCTGGAGCCATGCTGAGGCCAGAAAAGTACCAGCATGAAACTAAAGGCAGGGACAACAGTGTCAATGTGAAATTGTAAGGGAGAACAGTGCCAGTGTGAAATGGGAAGGGGGAGAAGAGTGTCAGCTTGATAAGTAAGCACAGAACTAGGTAAAATGTTAGGAGGTTTTCCTTTTTGTAGAGGGTCATCAATCGCTGGAACAAATTGCCAGCTTGTGCAAATTGCTACAAATGTTTAAAAGGGAGCTGGACAAGTTCCAAGCTGAGGCTGATATCACTGTACAAAAGGTAGGTGAAATGTTAACGTGATGTGCCTCATTTTCACTGTGGTCTCCTAGAACTCGTTTTGATTATCATCAGGGTTCAGAGAGGGATTTCCCAAAATTATTTTTCCCTGAATTGGCTTATGCTGTTTTTTCTGATTATTTTGCCTCTTAGGAGATTATGTGGCTACTACTGGGTGGGAGCTTAGAGTCTCGATGCATAATTGCAATGTGACTGTGGAACAGGTTCAGTGGACCAGCTGTTTTTTTTTCCTGTCTGTCAATTGCATATGTTTGTACTTAATGACGTCCTGATTCCAGCACAATTTCATAATAGCACTACCGGAATTAATCAAAGTAAGTGAACACAATGAAACAGACTCTTCACACTTTTGAGTGTTATAGATGAAACAGTAGATGAAAAACCACTAGACAAACTTTTCTCCCACAAAAGAAAAAGAAAAACTTGGAATCTATAATAAAAATAGAAAATGCTGGAAATACACAGGTCATCATCATCTGTAATGAGAAAAGGTGGGTTATGTCTTATCCGGACACTTAAGTAAATGTGAATTATCCTGAAAAAATTTGCCGTTTTATCTTTCAGTTCTGAAAAATCATAACCTATTTTTTCTCATTACAAATGTTGATCGACTTGCTGTGTATTTCCAGTACTTTCCAGTTTCACTCATGGGAAGAAAAGTACCATTTTAAAATCTATAATGGACCTTGTGTTTGTTCTTGTCTTGACCATCCAAGTCAAACCTGTCTAATGTACACCTAATACACCAGCTTTGGAGGTTTAGATAGATAGTAATCATCGGTAAGTATTGCTTGTCACTTGAACTTCAACTAAGTAGACTTTCAGGTGGGTTTGGCTGTAGTGGATAAAGTGTTAGTCAAAACTTGTATTTCTAAAACTAAGTTCCTCCTGAATCAGTGATGCTTTAATGGTCAAAAGAAAAACAATGAACTTGCATATATGTAGCATCTTTCACAACCTCACAATGTCCCAGGGGGCTTCACAGCCAATGAAGCACTTTTGAAGTGTAGCCAATTTGCACATAGCAAGGTCCCACAAATGGACGTTAGTTAAATGAACAGATAATCTGTTTTTGGTTGAGAGAATAAATGTTGACAGGACACCGGAGAACTCCGAGCCCTTCTACAAAATGTGCCGTAGTGCACGTTAAATTGGCATCATATCTGAGCAGTCGAGTGACTTGAGAGATGTGACATGCAAGTCTTAAATTGCTGATACCTGTGTTGAACTTTACAGTCAACAGAATATGCAGTTATCTGTTGAAGTGGTAGACTTTTCCCAGACCTAGCAATTTGTCACTTTGATTCAATAGGGTTTTATTTTAAAATTTGGCTTCTAAACTATATAAACTCCTCTTCTGAACTTAAAAAAAAATGAAACATTTGTAATAGGACTTTTTTTCTTTTGCAAGCCATAACTCTCAATTCCTCACATCTATAGGGTGGGGAATCTTGAGTTCTTTCGTGTGCTACTGCAACAAGGAAAGGACTCTAACCACAGTCTATAAAATGTTTCATTTTAGAAAAGAACATTGGAACAATTCTCTCGAAACTAATGGCAAAAAAAAACTCCTTAATTAAAAGTGCAGGCAGACAGACATAAAAAGCATGCTCCCTTAATACATGTACTATATCCAGTTAGGGGATTTTACATGACAAACAATGGCTACATTGTTTGTAGAACAAGAATAAGGAATTAACTGTCCTGGATATTCATTCTTCCTTTCAAGGTCTCAGAGCATTAGTAGCAGCAGTAGCAGTACTTCTTCCACTGATTCATCTTCAGACAGCGAAACAACATCCAATTCCTCCTCGTCAGAAAGCAGCAGCAGTGATGATGACAGTTCATCAACTGACAGCTCCTCATCCTCCTCAACATCATCATCAAGTGAAACATCTTCCTCTGATTCGGACTCTGACTCTAGTTCTAGTAGTAGTATTAGCAGCTCTGATGAAGAGCCACCAAAAAAGAGGCAGAAATCGTGACAATATTCCCTTTGAGCTGTTGTGGCAGTGTTTCATACCAGTGTCTTTTCAGTTCAAAACAGGTGGTGTCTTTTTAAGGTAATTAAAGCAAGAAATTAACTTCTCATGCTAGGACTCTGTGTTGACAAACTATGGATGAGATGTGCAGTACATGCCTAATGTTTGTGACTGTCAGATGTGCCCTGACTGGAAATTTGATCTATGGTCCATTTCCTTTAGAGTGTATATTTTTCCCCTTTTCCTGTACAATGCAAACTGCCTTTTTATTAGCTAAATTCTAGTAAATGAACAGAAGACCATGCAGGCACCAAAGTAGTCAAGGTATCCAGACTATAAGAAATAAACCTCAGGGCTACAGAATAAAACTTTACAGCACAGAAATGAGGCCACTTGGCCCACTGTACCTGTGCAAGCTCTGAAAAAGCTATCCACTTAGTCCTATTTCCCTGCTCTTTCAAATTTTTCTTTTACTGATATTTATCTATTTCCCTTTTAAAAGCAGTTCTGGATTGTCGTTCCACCACAGTTTGTTGGTATAGTCCATATCGTAGTAAGCCTCTGCATTTAAAAAAAAATTCACCTAACTTCTCTTTGTTCTTCTAGTGGTGAACATAAATTTATGCTCTCCAGTTACTGACCAGTGGAAATAGATTTTCTAAATTACCTTATCAAAACTCCTCAAATGTTTAACAGAGCTATTGGATTTCTTCTTAACCTTGGCCTTGAAATTCGTCCTAAAGTATGGCATCCTGTTAATAGAAAGATAAGGTGGCACCAATATTTCACCTTTATACTGCTCTTGTTAAATGCATTCTCTGCTATTTTTGTATAATTTCCAAATTAAATCTGTCACAAAATTATTCTTGTCCACACAAGATTCTTGTCTCTCTTGCTTATTTTGTATGCATCCTTTTTTAAATAGTAAGTACATCAATCTAAATAGAGATGAGGCTGTTAAATCTACAAATTGCCTGGATTTTGAACTTGAATCAGTGCACCTTTGCTTTTCCCTTTTATTAGTTAGCTATAGAGGTAAAGGCACTGGAAATATTTCCAGTTGTCCTGAGTAAGTCAAGTGCATGTGGCCTGTAAGATTACAAAGGAGAAAAAAAGGACGTAAACTACATTCACACTTATGAATAAATTATCAATTAATTGTCTCCAGATATAAAATATCTCCATTTCCCATAAATTGTTTTTGCAACTTTTTTATTAGAAAAAGAGCACTTTGTGAACCTTAATAGTTACACACATAGCCACCACTGAATTTCAGTCCTTACATGTATGTGTGCTCCTTTTTAAATAGAATATATTTACAAAGGTGCTGTATTACTGTCTCTAACTTTTATTGATGTTAATTCTGTTGAGATCACACCCATGTAACATAGGGAACTATGAATGCAATAATGCCCCTGTTAAAATGAAAAGTCCCATTACAGTGAGATATATTTCAAGAATTACTTGAATGAAAAAAATATTGTTGTAGAAAAAGGAGAATTTGAATGTAGGCATAAGTACCATGAATTGTGACGAATTTTTTCACTCGTACATCTACTGTTTTTAAATGGATATATGCGGGCTCTACAAAAGAGTGCTGTAAGTAGGCTTATTTCAACAACAAAAATTACTGATTTAGGATTTAAGTGTGGCACTATCATCATTTATCACTGTGCCGCAGTTGTTCTTTAATATAAAAGGTGCACTCTTTGCACATAATCTTATTAATTTTACAGATTATTGGAACTTGCCACATTGAGCATTTAACATGTGCTTGAGCCTGCTATTAGTCAAGTTAATCCAAGTAAATTGTTTTGTTTTCCTCCTATACAATGAGTGAAGTAAACCTCAGATGTGAAATGCTAATGGCAAACATTTTAAATTCCTTATTTAAAAAGTTCCAAATATTTCATTTATGAATCTTATAGAATATCGTACCAGCATTTTTGCACATCCCACTTTGTTATTCATGTTTCCTCCCTTAGTATACTTTCAGTGGACCGTGTACTGAATGATGTAATGGATATGTTTGACCTGCAGCATCATTCAGCACAATAGTTCATATGAAGATAATATAGCATAATTACAGCTGTAAAACATAAGGTGTACATTCAAGATTTGAATACCTGAACATAATGTTTTAATACAAGCCCTATTAGTTATCATAATCTAAAGTATGATGTTACCTCAGAGGTTTATTTTAATTGAACAAGAATGCGGTTTTGTTTTTTTTTCTCCTCTTCCCCCGGCTAGTGAGTATCCCCTCCATTCCCTCATGCTATGTCTCATTCTTACCCCTTTGAGTCATGACTCATTTTTTCCAAGGTGGAAGATGTGTGACCATAGCTCTGTCAGTGCTGCTTTTGAGCTGACTGCTTGGGTGTGCACAAAACCAACTCGGCTTTATGATTTTACTCATATTTCCTATTGGCGAGCTTCCTGTAATTAGTGGCTCCCTTTTGCAATACTGCTGTGATCCGGAACTCTGTTTGGTGAATCACTGTACTAACCCACATCCAACTATTCCATGACCCTGTATGATTGCCAAAATTAACTTTTTAATATAATGCAAATATTATGTCCAGTTTTCATAGTTATTTTGCCTTGCTAGGTGTACTTATATTTCATGATACTGAACTGTATTTTCAATGTCTGATTTTCATCACATCACATGCACCAAATTTCAGGCACCTGTGTGGTGTACTGTACCATTGCATATTGGAGCAAATATCTACTTACAAATAACCGTTCATTTACTTTTAAATTGATAAAATAACTCCTTGGACACAATACTAAAATTGTTTTGCCATAAATTGTAAACCACAAGTTGAAATTTACTATTAAACCTGTGTGATTCAGTGGCTCTTATTCCGTCCAATTATTGGAAACCAAAAAAATGTTTTTAAAAAAGCTAGACTATGTATAAAGTGTAATTCCTTAAAATTTATGGAAAGTTGTGTAAATATTTTATAGGACTCTTGAAAGCATCCCAGCTATTGTTCTGTCCCACTTTTAGAGCAGCCCAGTCTCTCTGCATTGCCATTTGTCTGATTCTTTTTTCACCAAACCATATGTACTGCTGCATACTTCAACAAGAAGGCGTGCTGTCACAAGACGTGTCTTTTTTTCCTTCTCTATTCAAGTATGAAAATGCTGTCACCAGCAGCAAAGTTATGAATAGGTATGAAATGTCTGTCATTGGTGTGACTTGAACTTAGGCCCCTAATGACATGAAGCATGTGTGGTTAAAAACTGTCAACTTGTATATATAATTGTTACATAATTATAGTATTTTTAATTTGCTTTTGTTGACTTATGTATTGTGAGTTTTTAAAAATCTCCTCCCCTCCTCAAGACACTTTCTCTTGCTGGGGTACAGTTCCTTGGCCGCAGGCAGTCTTCTGGAAACTTGCCAAATTTGGCCTTTTCCCCTGTGAGCCCACACGATGAGTGTTCACAGGTTTTGAAACTAAGGAATGGCAGAGAGGAACCATCACAGCTAAACCTGATTCTGTCCTTGGGCAACATTTCTACCAGGTAACACTGGATAGTGGTCCATTGTGATGACCCCAGTGCAATCCTGGCTGAGATCATCCAACTCAACACAAACAAGCGATTGAACCCGAGACCATTCTAATTTATGTGGCTTAGTCTCACACCAGGTAGTGCATATACCCACAGTGTCATCGGGGAAGCCCCTGATGTGTGTACTAAAACAGATCTTAAAATGGTTGATCGTTGCTATGATTTTTGGTGGTATGGGCCCTTTTTTTAAAAAAAATTAAAAAGTTGTATATCATGATTCCTTGTGTTATCTTTCTAAGGGGCGACAGCCGAGTAAACAACTCATTTAAAGAACTGTGCAGTAAAAATCTCATGGAACAGTGTGGCTGTTTTGTATATTTTCACTGTTTGTCTAAAGCAGATTTTCATATTTAGATATAAACTTTAAAAAGTGTTGCCGGTATTTTAGAATGATGTGTGTGGTTAAACTTTTTAAGAGCCAATTGTTTACTTCTATGTGTGTATTCATTAAAATTCTGCTCCTTCTGTTTTTAAATAAAAATAAGATTACAAATATGAGTTGTGGTGGCATAACTTCTTAAAACAACATAGAATCATAGAAACTACATTTGGCCTGTGCTGGTGCTAGCTCTTCAACTGAAACTCTAATCCACATAAAACCAAAGGGCCTGTTCTGCAATCATCTTTGTACTAGTTGATGCAGAGTTCTTTGCTGTGGATAATATATATTGTGTTTTGAGTTGAAACTTTACTTCTGTGTGCAGAGACCTTTTTTGTCTTTTCAATCAACAGCACCTTGGGTTAGAATTTAAATTGTTGTGTTCTTTGGCAGACAGAATATCGAATATAGAAAAAAAAATCCAAAACTTACAATCTGTAGATTTATGTAGCAGTACCTTTCAGAACATTTTTGAAATTTGTACATTTTGTTGCCATTTCTAATTCAGCCAAAATATATTAGGTCATTCTAACTAATCGGTTTGATTTTTTTTTTGTGTAACCTTTTGTGAATACCTTGAACCCCGCTTCTGCAATTGAATCCGTATGCCATCAGTTCTGTTAATTGGGAATGGGTCTTTTCTTTGTACACTTGAGGCTCTGGTAAACCACCTGTTGGAAACAGGGTTTATGGTCTCAAAACTTTATGCAGCTCCTGTGTGTAATGTTGGAATTTTATATGCAGTCATATCAATTGCTGTTACAAATTTAACCAATTTGTTTTAAGTATTAAAGTGGAAGGAAAGTCCATAGGAGTACTTTGTGATCAAAGTGCTCCCCCTTTTTACGGAAGAAAACTTAATTTCTTTACCTTAAATGTCTTTGACTTTCTTTTAAAAACATCAATTTTCTTGCTAACTGCGAGAACCTCAAGTAGGCTCCACACCAGGCAGCTCTGATGCAAAGTTATGACTTACAATTAGCCTAAGGTACTCCAGAGCTGCCTGGCTAAGCAAAAGTATGCAACAGGCTGGGAAACTAGCATTTCCCAGCATGGGAGGGGTATTTAAATTAATAAGATGGAACAGGGGTAAACCAAAAAGGAAATTAATGGCAACAATAGCAAAGATTTTTTTAAAAGAATGTTTTGAAGGATGGGCGTAAATCTTTTTAAACGACTTGCATTTGTAAAGCATCTTTTTATCTAAAGACATATCCCAAAGCACTTCTCAAATAGGCTAAAGGAAATGGATGCTGAACCACACGGGAAAGATTAGGAATGACAGAAAGCCTAGTCAAACAGGTTTTTAAAGATGGAGAGAGAAAGGTGAAGTTTAGGAAGAGAGTTCCAAAGAGTAGGACCTAGGTAGCTGAAAACGCTGCCACCAACAGTTGGGTGCAAGGAGAGGGGGGAATGCACAGAAATCCAAAGTCAGAGGAACTAAGTGTTCAGGAGTGAATGTGGGACTGGAGGAGATTACAGAGATAGGGTGGGGTAAATCAATAATAAATTAGAATTTTAAATTTAATTAGTTAGGAAACGAGGAGCCAGTGGGGAGGGAGGTGGTCAGCAAGGATGGGGGTGATGGGTAAGTAGGACAGGATATGTGCAACAGAGCTTTGGATAAATTGGAGTTAATGGAGATAGGAGGCTGGCAAAGGGGACATTAGAACAATAAGAAGGGAGATGACAAAGACTTGTTTAAGGAGTACAGCAGTGGAGGGATGGAGGCAGACACTTGCAGAGGTTGATGTAAGCGGTTTTGATGATGGATAGGGTGTGGGGTTGAACAGGACATCTACGATTGTCAGTGAACTGGTTCATTCCAAGAAGGTGGCCAGGGAGTGGAAGTTTGTGGTGAGGTCTGAAGTTGATGGCTTCCGACTTATCGATTTTGAGCTGGAGTAAGTTATGACTCATCCAAAACTTGATGGTGGTCAACAGTCTGACAGCACAGAGGCTGTGAGAGGCAGCATATGGATGAGGAAGAGGTGATAAAGAATAGATCCTTGGGGCACTCGGAAGGTGGCGATAGAGGAGAGGGAAGAAAAGCTATAGCAGGAGGTGCAGTGGCTGCGTTCGGCTAGATGGCAATGAAACCATGCAAAGCAATCCCAGTGCTGGATGACAGGAGAAACATTGGAGGAGGGTAGTGTAGTCAAATGTACAAAACGCAGTTGATGGATGGATAATGCACTACGGTCATAGTTATACAGGATGTCATTCAAAACTTTGGTTAGGCTGTTTCGATGCTTTGAAAAGAGTGGAAGTTGGACTGGAGGGATTTGAACTGAATTTTGGGAGAGGGGAACAGAGCCGTGAGAATGATGGTACCTTGAAGAGGAACAGGAGTTTGGAGATGGGGATGGTGGTTTGAGAAGGCAAATGGTTGAGGATGGATTTTTTTTTGCGGGGGGGGGGGGGGGGGGGCGGTGTGATGATGGCAGGCAAAGGGATAGGGACAATGCCTGAGGAAAGAGCCATTGGCTACGGAGAGTTGAGTGGTCAGGAGCTGAGTAGGGAGGGGATCAGGGAAGCGGGAGATGGGTCTCATAGACCAGGAGAGCTTATAGCAGGCAGGAATTTATAGAGGAGAAATTGCAAAAATGCACGGCCTCAGGAATAGAGTGAGTAGGGGACTGAAGAGAGGTTAGAGATTGGGGGAAGAACTAGTCACGGCAGTTGCACAAATGTTCTTGATCTTGCAGATGAAGAAGTCCATGAGTTCTTTGCACTTGGTATTGGGTGAGGATTGTTGGATAATTAATTCCTTAACCTTTTTAATATCAGATTTGTAAAGAACATAAGAAATAGGAACAGGAGTAGGCCATACAGCCCCTCTAGTAAAGCTAGAGACTGTAATATGTCTGCCAATTAACTTCATTTATTATTGTTTCAAAACATTCATCTTAAGGCTACATTCAAAGCAGTACACGTAGTCCTACATCCAGAAACTTGTGTGCAAAGAACTTCCTGGGAATCATGAGCAATGCCAATCCCGGCGTGTTCATGGTAGCTCTCATTGAAGCTAGCCAGTTTCCACTGAGTTTGTGAGTTGCATTCTTATTAGTATTTCATTACTATGGCAAATGTGGGTATCATATATCATCATACATCCTTTTGACACAACTGCTGTCATTCACTTTATTAGTTGTTACCCCCCCCCACCCCCAATGTCTTATTTCTTCCAATCTTTATTGCAAAGGAAAGTTCACTCATCTAGACTGGCAATCAAAATTTCTTCTTAAAACTCCCCCTTGCTGTGATTAAGAAGCCTGTCTGATTCAGCACACAGTTTAAACCAATTCTGCCTTTCTGTCTTCGTTCTATATTAAAATAATTTAAAAACATATCTATATTCTTACAAGGATGAAGGGGGCAGTAAGTCATGGAAGAAAGGAATGTTCAGTTGTCTTTGTCCTCCAGCATAATCCTCGAGTAGTTTAAGGATTTTAGAGTGGCGGGATAATACTTGACATAATTAAACCAGATCTGACAATGAATGACCAGACCGCTTGTGTGCCAGGTGCAGTCAAGTTTGCAGTCGCCTGACTTAATGGACCAAAGACCAGAGTTGGTTGCAGAAAAAAGGTGAGGCATTTGTTGGGATTTGAAGTTAAGGATGAAATTCACTGCATTAAGGGACGGAGCCAATGTAAGTCAATGGTGATGAGGGTGATGGGGTTTTAAACAAAATAAAAACATCAAAAAGTTATATTTTACAATGACATTAAATTTACTCATAGATTTGTTTTTGTTTTAAAGTCAAAGCCTCAGCCTCTCAAAAGCTTTGGCTTACAATTGATATTTTCCCTACCATTATTACTCTGTGCTTGCAATTCCTTGGATGCTACATTCTAAGTATGCGCAGATTATCTCCGAATGCATCAGGCTGATTCTCTGTGTCCATCTTGAAGATTCTTCCTTCATGGGTTTTTTTTCCAAATTGTTTAGAAACCAAATGGAGAATGAATTTTAGCAGCTTTGTTCAGGTAAAATTTCACATTTTAACTATTAAGTCATTAATTTTTTACTTCACAGACTACCTATTTGCCCCATGAATTGTAGTGGAAAAGTGTGGAGTACTTGCATTTTTTCTAATAAACACATTAAATTTAGGACTTTTATTGATGCAAAATCTACAAATGTTCATGATTAACAGCAAGACTGGCACATTCAGAAAATGCCAGAAACTAGGTGCAAAATACATTTTACATTTTAAATACATTTTAAAAGTTTAAAAGTCTTGACAGTGATTGTGCCAGCAGTGCTTTCAATTTATATTATTGTTTACAGAAAGTATAATTATATTTCCCAGTACAAACATATCTTTTATCACTATAACTCATTTGTTTTTCCAAAACAGGAAGAATTTAAGTTTCATGTGAAAGCAATTAGTTTATTTTTTCTTCAGAAAGACAATCTAACAGACAAAAACACCTGATTAGAGTACTGACTTCTCAAATATAAGCAATCACTGTTTACAGGAAGATTGTTTGTACAGCTGCAGTTACTAAGGGAATCATTAATTTTTCAAATATTATCACTAGATATCTCCTCCCCCACACCTAATGCCCAAATGTAAACATAGTAAAGCATGAATTTGTGATTGTTTGATATTGTTTAATATGAAATATATGTACTAGTTCTGTAAATATGCAATTTGCATTTATTTACTGTTACTGTTTGAAAAGAGTAATTTATTTTCCAAAAGCCAGTCAAAGAGCATTGATTTCATAATCTCTGGGGAGATCTCCAAACTTATTTTCAAATTCTTCCCTTCTACTAATTCATCCAGTGTTGCCAAATCCCACATTCCACCCTTGTGTGGTCCTAAACCTCAATACTGCTGCGAAAGCCAGGATGCCCAACTTCTGTTGAATCAGAGGATCATCCCCTCTGTACTACCAATCCTCAAGACTCTTTCTTTCCCCTCATTCTGCTGCAAATCCCTACATCACCCAGAGACAGAGAGTAGGGATAATGGGTACGTACTCAAATTGTCAGGATGCGACCAGTGATTTCCCCCAGGAATCTGTACTAGAGCTTCAGTTTTTCACTATATTTATAAATTACTTAGATGAAAGAATAGAGAGCCGCATATCCAAGTTTGCTGATGATACCAAGTTTAGTGGTACAGTGAATAGTGCAGATAGGAGCAGAAAGTTGCAAAGGGACATTGATAGATTAAGTGAGTGGGCAAAACTGTGGCAGATGGAATCCAATGTGGGGAAGAGTGAGGTCATCCACTTTGGACCTAAGAAGGATGGATCAGAGTATTTTCTAAATGGTGAGAAGCTAGGAACTATGGATGAGCAGAGATTTAGGGGGTCCAAGTACAGAAATCCCTAAAACCTAGTGCACAGGTACAAAAAATAATTAAAAGTCTAATGGAATGTTGGCCTTTATCTCAAGGACATTATCTTTATCTACAAAAGGTTGGAAGTTATAAACAAGGGGACATAACCTTAAAATTAGAGCTAGGCCGTTCAGAGGTGATGTCAGGCAGCACTTCTTCACACAAAAGGTAGTGGAAATCTGGAACTCTTCTCCCCCCCCCCCCCCAAAAAAAAAGCTGTTGAGGCTGGGGGTCAATTGAAAATTTTAAAACTAAGATTGATAAAATTTTTGATAGGCAAGGGTATTAACGATTACGTAACCAAGGCGAGTAGATGGAATTAAAATACTGATCAGCCACGATCTAACTGAATAGCAGAACAGACTTAAGAGGCTGAATGGCCTACTCCTGTTTCTACGTTCCATTGTAAACAATTTTACAACACCAAGTTATAGTCCAGCAATTTTATTTTAAATTCACAAGCTTTCGGAGATTTTCTCCTTCCTCAAATCAACCACATTGGAAGAAAGAAATTGCATTTATATAGAATCTTAGAAAGTTACGACACAGAAGGAGGCCATTCGGCCCATTGTGTCCGTGCTGGCCGAAAAAGAGCTCTCTAGCTTAATCCCACATTTGCCTGAGGAAGGAGAAAATCTCCGAAAGCTTGTGAATTTAAAATAAAATTGCTGGACTATAACTTGGTGTTGTAAAATTGTTTACAATTGTCAACCCCAGTCCATCACCGGCATCTCCACATCATGACTACGTTCCATGACAGTGCTGCCAAAACCCCAATCCAGCCCCTTAGTGGGAGGTGGTGAGAGGAGGGAGAGTGCCTGTGTCAACTGGGAGAGTTGGAGGAAATGCGTAAAAATAGGCAAGTTAAATGGGCGAACTGAGCTATAAACAGAAAATACTGGAAACTCAGCAGGTCAGGCAGCATCAGTGGAGAGAGAAAAAGAGTTAACGTTTCAGGTCGATGGCCTTTCAGTGCTTTGTGAGCCGAGGGAGGGGAAAGCAGGAGTCAATATTGGTTGTGGGGGGAGCGACTGTTGAGGTAACTTCTATGGAAGTGATGGTCTGATTGATCTACTGAAAATCCAAATGGCATTTACGTTTTTACTCTGTTTAATAAATTGTGAAGTGTTAACAATAATTATCATTAACCAGAATGCGTCATTATCGATGGAAAGCCTGGACCCCTCTCATACTCATACTTTATTCCCCCCCCCCCCCCCCCTTCCAGGCTTTAATGCACTTAATGTTTTTGCTTTCTGATGCAAGTGAAAGAATTTTGGGCATACTTACTCACCAAAAGATAAGAAAAGCAGGGTATTTTTTTTAAGTTGTCAATCAGCTGTGTTTTTTTGAAGCTGTTGGTCAGGTTTTGGCAGTTTTTCTACGTATGAAACGGTGTGTTGCTGTCACGTGCTCCGTAGAGGCCCAGTTTATCCCGTGATGCACTGCGGCAACAGGTAGCACCGCCCCCGTGTCGCGCATTGGTCACGTGACCTATTCTCCCCTAGTTACCAGCTGTTCGTGCTCCGGGCCGGCTCCTAAAATGGCGTCTGCGTGATTTTTTTTTTAAAGTTTTATTTATTTAATATTTTTTTATACTGCGACGAATTCGATGGGACTCTACAGACAGCAGCCGATACCGGAGGGAGGCGTTTTTCGCTTTTTGAGTGTAACCGGGAGACGATAGGAGCGGACGGCCAGTTTTGTTTGCGCTTCTTCTCCACCACCCCCCTCCTGGTTTTTCCCCTTTTTTCCCGGGGGGTTAATCCTCTTTTCCAGTTGCGTAGGTGAGCGAGATGGCTCGGGGCCTAGGACAGGATTGAAGGTAACAAAGTGCGTTCTGGTTTGGATTTCTCACTTTTTGTCTTGTATGTTTGTCTCATCAACGGGCCTGTGTCTGTGCAGCTCAGAGTTTCCCGTCCATAAAGCCGCAATTTGACTGTTAAGTGATGTGGAGTGAGGCCGCGGCCCAACAGCCTTGTTTCTCTCCCCCCCCCCCCCCCCCCCCAGGTCTTACAATGGTGGTTCCAGCTGATTCGTATCAGTTTAAGAAATAGCAACCTCATCCTAAAGATTCACAGTGAGAATAATGCCGGAGCGTTAGATTTTGACGTGTTCCAATTTTTTTATTTTTAAATCGTGGTTTATTCTGTCAAGATTTTTAATGCGTTCTCCATTTGTCCCTGGACAAGCTTTCACATTTGCTTTTCGTTCCGGATAGTGCAAATTTGAGATGTATTGTGTGAAATCTTGTGATTTCCCCCCCCTCTGAAAACATTTTTACTAGATGCGACGTCACGTCGGCCGAACCCTTTTGTTCAAACCGGTATCGAGGAGGTGAGTATGCGCATAGGAGCACATTGCATCCCGGGAGTAGTTGTCCTTCCCAACCAATAACTCTATTAGAAGGTAATTGACGTGCCCGATAAGAACTACAAATCAAGTAATCAAGATGTCCAGCGTCAGGATTGTTGGTAGTAATAGGATTAACCGTGCAGTTTCTTGGAAAAGGAACGGAAGAACGTACGCTTGGACTTTTTTTCTGTTAAGTACTCAGCATAAGGTGGTTAATTTTGGAAACATCTTTTGCCATATCTAAGTATTTATGTCCTTGTAACAAAGTGGGATCTGTCGATATCACGAACATATATATATGTTCGTTTTGTCTCGGCAAGCTACTGACTTCTGGGGTCCATTTTTCTGAACTGTAGCAAGTGTTGGACATAGATATCTATGTAGTTGTCTTGGACTAGCAGGTTGTGTGTAATGTGACCTATTTACAGTTGTCAACAATTGCCATTAATTGTACCCGGTTTTGTATTGGATTTAAAATGTGTATTTAAACTTTGCATATCATGATGTAGGGACCTTTTCCTAGTACCATTAAGTTTGTTTAAATACAAACGTCATTATTTGTATTCACCAAGTGTATCTTTTAGTGATACGTTGAAGTCCCTGTTTGTCTATTGCTTCAAATTGCTTGTGCATTATCTAAATTTACTGGAAGATTCGATTTCTGAATAGGTTTGTTAAATAGATTTTTGTTCCTAATGGTAAATGTTGAATGTGAAGTGTTGGTATTCAGTGAAGCTGTTCTTATGTCACAACAGTGATGTGAGCCAATCATGCACATAAAATTGGAAAACAGGTTAAGGAGCAGAGAAAGGCAGTGAATGGAGCCTTAAGAGAAGGCTTACTAAACAATGGCTTTGTTCCAGATTATTCTGCAATATTTTCTTAGAATCTCATTTCCTTTACATTAAAACTGACATCTAATATAGATGTTAAGGATAATGAGTAATATTTTGAAATAACTAAAAAAACACAATCAGTAACTATAGACTATTGAAATTGTTCTTTTTTAATATGTTGAATTATGAAGTTTATGTTCAGATGTTTGTTTTAATTTGTTTTGCTTCCCCTGTTCTAAATGGACTGTTCCATACATGGATCAAATTTGTACTATGCTCATGTTACTCGTTTGACTTGTGAGCCTTAGCAGAACTGTTCATGGAGCAGAATCACAGCATTATAGTATTAAACTTATGTATAGGTTCATGATTGTTGATTTTTGAAATTATTCCATTAACTGAAAATCAGTGTAAATAGTAAAACTGTAGTGAAACGAAATAGTGCCTGTTCTGTTGGGTTGGCAGTAAAGTACAGGGCTGCGCAGTAATTGAATGAGCTCTGGCAACCAACTATATAAATGAAACTTGAAATTTATATTTGGTCATCTGAATTTCTTGATTTAATTTCTGCATTTTATCTTTACCAAACATTGTTCCTATTTATTGAAATTTGTTTGCGTTGCTTACTGGTGTTGACTGCCATTTTGGAGGGGGTGTTAATTGTTTTCCAGTCTTTGAAAATGCTTGATGCTGATCAGAGTGATGTATGACCTGATATTACCAGGCATATGCAGGAGCTGATTACAGCAAAATATAAATTCTGTAATGTGATTTATTGTATGTGAAGCACTTTGAGACTTTTGAGGGTTGTGATAAGTCACTACAAATGTAAGTCTTTTAATAAATAACATATCTGCCAGCCACTATATTGTCCCATATTTTATATTTTAAGTTGTGGACTATGCAGACTGAGAACAGACATCTCGTCTAGATCTTCCTGAAATGCCTTTGGCAGACGCCCAGTATATTTCCTGTAAAAACTTTAAACATAGCTTGGGGTGGGTTGAAGGCTGGTCCTTGCAAATGCTTTTGAAATGATTGGGAAATGCCATTTTCCTGGCTTTCATTGATGAAAGTCAAATCAACCACATTGGAAGAAAGAAATTGCATTTATATAGAATCTTAGAAAGTTACGACACAGAAGGAGGCCATTCGGCCCATTGTGTCCGTGCTGGCCGAAAAAGAGCTCTCTAGCTTAATCCCACTTTCCAGCACTTGGTCCGTAGCCCTGTAGGTTACGGCACTTCAAGTGCACATCCAAGTACTTTTTTAAATGAGTTCAGGGTTTCTGCCTCTACCACCTTTTTCAGGCAGTGAGCTCCAGACCCCCACCACCCTCTGGGTGGAAAAAATTTCTCCCCAGCTCCCATCTCATCCTTCTACCAATTACTGACCCCTCTGCGAAGGGAAATAGGTCCTCGCTATCCACACTATCTAGTCCCGTCATAATTTTATATATCTCAATTAAATCTCCCGACCTCAGGATGTCCCAAAGCACTGTACAGCCAATGAAGTACTTTTTGAAGTGTAGCCACTGGTGTAATGTAGGAAACGCGGTAGCCAATTTGTGTACAGAATGGACCCACAAACAGCAACAAAATAATGACCAGATAATCTGTTTTAGTGTTATTGGTTGAGGGATAAATATTGGCCTGGACACCGGGGAGAACTACCTTGCCTTTCGTAATAGTGCCATGGGTTCTTTTACATCCCCCGAGAGGACAGATGGGACCTCTGTTTAACATATCCAAAAGACGGCACCTCCAACAGTGCAACTCTCCTTCAGTGCTGCACTGGAGTGTCAGCCTGGATTATGTGCTTAAGACTCTGGAGTGGGACTTGAACCCACAGCCTTCTGACTCAGAGGTGAGAATGCTACAACTGAGCCACAGCTGATAGGAACAGGCCTAAGCCATCCAGCCCTCGAGTTTAATTCTGCCATTCAGTTAAATCATGGCTGATCTGTATCTTAACTCCATCTACCCACCATCCTCTATAACACTTAATACCCTTGCCTAACTAAAATCTATCAATCTCAGTTTTGAAATTTTCAATTCACCTAGCTTCACATTTTTGGGGGAGAGTGTTCCAGGTTTCCACTACCCTTTGTGTAAAGTGCTTCCTGACATCACCCCTGAATTGCCTCGCTCTAATGCCCCCTTGTTCTGGACTTCCCCACCGCAGGACTCTTTACCCTATCACCTTTACCCATCTTAAACACCTCAGTTAGATCTCCCCTTAATCTTCTGTATTCAAGGGAACACAAGCCAAGTCTACGCAACCTGTCCTCACAATTTAACCCTTTTAGCCCCAATGTAATTGAGCATGCAATGTTCAATACAATCTAATTTCTAAATTGGAAATGGATAAAAATGCTTTACAGCTAAGGAGTTGAGGTGCATGTCAAGGCAGTTAAGCATCTTGGAAATCAAATATTAAAGTAATTGCACTTAGTTTTTTGGGCTTATCTTTTGTTGTAGCCTCCTCATTGTTACGTTTTGTATTGTGCTATACGTTCTACTCTTGATAATTTGTTTTTGCACATTCAAGTTAAGCACTGGGGATAATGTAGGAAAGGTGGGATTCAGTGCTCAAAAAAATTGAATTATTAGATAATTCAAATTAAGCAACTTTGAATTAAAAATTGACTATTATAGCAGAACAACAGCTGTCTGACAGCATGATTTGTTGAACTAACTAAGGATGTCTGCTTTTGATAGGTAGCATTTTATTATCAGAAGGCACAGTTGAAGTTGTCGCAGTATGCAAGTAGGTAGGAAACCTGTAGTATAATGAAATAAAAATTATTTACGTCTCATAATTTTGATGGTGTAAAATTGCTAGTGTTCTGACTGAACTAATCAAAAATGAACAAATCGTAAAACAGGCCTATTTTACAGACAAATTTAAGAAATAGGCAGCCCCTTCTAAAATCCCAAAAAGTCATCTTTGATATTTTTTAGGGGGGTGGGGGGATGATGGTGAATCAAATCCACTTAAACCAGGCACACTTTTCATCAAAGACAATATTCCCGAGTCCTGACTTGGTTGAGGATTACTCACAGGGTAACCACAGAACAAATTCATGTGCTTATTTTTTTTAAATACACTTTTTGTGTGTCTACCTCTCTTTACACACTTTACTGCTTCAACAGTATCCTGAAACTAACTGGCTGTGCATTGAAGCCCAGAGGTACATGTATTACATGATCTATCCAGGCTGAAGAACAGGTTGGTTGCAGGTGCCGCTGGCTCGTTTTGAATGCAACTGATCTTAAATTAACTATATAATGTCAGACAAATACAGTCCAGTGAAGGGTTATGTAGTTTTAACATGGGTACCTGATGATTAGTGTTTTAAAAACACACTTGTTTCTTTGTATCAGTATCACACTATCAAAATGAAAATTTTTTAGGGAGACTGTTGTTAACTACTGCTAGAGGTCAGTATATCAATGTGACGTTTCTTGTGATCTACAAAAAAGATTAGATGTGGGTAGCCACTGTAGATTTTGGATTCGCTCTGAGGAATAATTTGAGCTGTTTTACTTCTGCTGGAAGAATGCCCAGGCTTGAATTTTAATGAGAAGGATTTAATACTGCAAAAACATTTATTGCGTACTCCTTTGTAAACAATATAGCAGACAAGTATATGTTGCTGTGTTTTCAGATGTGAATTATAATGAGGTGCAATTCCATAGGCAGCAGGGGTCCATTAATACCTCGTCCACATAGCTATTTTTCATGAGTTGCCCTGCATAGTGGGTGACTACAGACTGTGGGGCCTAAAACAATTGAGCCCAATTTTGTCCTCACCTGGTATCTCTTTTTCTCTCCCTACTCCAGGGATGCTGAAGGTACTTCTGGTGTTTCCATTACTAACCTTAAGATTTGATGCCTTAGCACAGATCAGATATTGAATGTCACGCTACTTGCGTTTCACTATAAATGTCGTCTGGCAAGCTTTTTTTTTCTTTCCAACTTTCTCGTCTTAAAGGCAAAGATGCTTTGAGTTACGGTTCAAAAGTTTAATCAGCTCTCCTAATGTTAAAATTTAACTGGCATCTCAATTTAAATACATTTAATCAGCATTAAAAAGCACTACATTGTCCCTGGACATAGAGAAATGCGAGAGCTTGTAGTATAACTTGGGTTTGCTTGTCCTATATTGCATTCTGCAGGTATCCGTCATAGTGTAATGATTTGCCTAGATGTCGTTCCAGTGCCAAATTTCACATAATACAAAATGTTTTAGAAGTGTTGTTACTTATTAGTAAATTGTTCAGTTTCATCTATATTGAACGTCTGCATAAATAATGGAAGTGCATATGAAGGGTACAGTTGAGTTTGTTATGAGGCAACTGTATTGTACTGCAAATATAGTTGTCATCTTTTTGCGGGTCACTATTGTTTCTGCTATTGATATGTTGACAGGGTGAAATGAAGTAAAGTGGGAGGAGGCGCATGTGGAGCATAAACACCGGCATAGACTTGTTGGGCCGAATGGCCTGTTTCTGTGCTATAAATTTTATGTAATTGAAAATGCACAAGTGGTGATTTAGCAAAGTTCATGGGCACCAAAGTGATGACAGCAAATAAGGCAGATGCATCATCACATTAGCTTGTTTATGTGCTGATAGTGTTACTTCTTAATGTCAGCTGCTAATTCAATAAATCATCAGTGATCAAATTTTGTTTTTGTTTTATGTTCTCTTGTAGCCCTATCCTCCACTGGTTCCTCATTCTTAAGTGCATTGACTTCAAAATTGTCACTCATATATACAGATATGTCCATGGTTCCATCCCATCCAATCTTTGTTCTGCATCCCAGTACGCGCCTTCTGCTTTTTCAGGTTTGGCCTTTTGTGCATCACCTCCTCGCTTTGCTCCACCGTTGCTGGCAGAGCCTTCATTTGGCTCTGCCCTCTCTTCCTAAACCCTTTGTTTTGCTTCATCTTTCCCCATCCTCAGAACCTTCCACTTTGACTAAGCTTTCAGTCACCTCCCCTAACTTGTTGCTGTTTGGAATCTATTTCTTCCCACCCCTTTGCTAACAATTGCACATGCTGGAAATCTGAAAGGCAAATAGAAATGCTGGAAACAAAACGGTATCTGTGGAGAGAACAGACAGGTCAGTGTTTCAGCCTAGGCTGCTCTTCAGAACAGAAAATGAACAAGAATGTTTAGAGTCAGAAGGAGGGGAGGGGAAAAAACAAATATGCAAAGCAGAAGTTAAGTTCAAGTGGAATGATTGTTAGATGATGTAACAGATCATCTTGGGCAATAGAAAGAAGCATTAGCCATTATTATTAGAGAAAGAGTGTATGAATAGTTAAGGCAGTGAGATGTCTGCCCAAGGGAAAGGTAAGAAAATAGGAAAATGAAGAACCTAGCCTGCAGCTCAGGTCTGAAATTAGAAGTGAAAATGCTGGTGAAGTACAGCTGGTCTACCACTTCCAAAAAGAGAATAGCCATGTTAACGCCGAGTGCCCCCCACGTCACCAGCCATCCCTGCACTAAAGAAAACAGGATGTAGCTAAGGTCTGAAGTTACTGAAGTCAATGTTGAGACTAGAGGGATGCAGACAAAGATGAGTTACTGTTCCTGAACGTGTGGTGAACTTTATTAGAAGCATTTTACGAAGCCCAAAACTGGGGGAAATAAAATGGCCACAGAGTGTTCAGGGTCATAACTGTGGACAAAATTCAGGTCTTCAGCATATCGGTCACTTAACCCACATTTGGTCTCCCCAGTGCAGAGGAGAATCCATTGGAGCAATCGTTGCTTACAAAACTTGTGATAGAATTGCTTATACCAGTGTAGAATTGATTCAAAGGGGAATTGTATTTTACTGAATTCAGATAATTGTTAAATGTTACATAGGGAAACACCTTAACCTTTAGTGGGATATAACTGCCACCTCTGGTTTTCTGCTGGTTAGAGGTAGCTAGGAAGCAGACATTTTGGGTAGAACTTTGCTCATGACAAGAAAGTCTGCTGTTGTGATGGGAATGACTAACACTGCAAACAATCCATTGTTCCTAATAATGTCATCCAGAGCAAAACTTCATGATTGTCATGTTTGAAGCTTTACACAAAATGTCTAGTCTGAGGCTGGCTCTGACCAGTTCCGATTTAACTGTGGGAATGAGAAACACTAGTAAGTGTGCACATACCTCTTTTAGAATCCTTAGGCAAAGTCTTTATTTCGATGGTAATACATCAGTCTGGAGATCTGATCTTGTATCATTTTAAAATTAGAAGTTTGATTATCTGGTACTACATTTTGAATAATATGTTGATTCTTAGTATCATACGATGTTCCTATAGTATTCACTGACTTTTGTAAGATTTGAAAAGTTGTTACATTTTTCAAAAGATTGCAAGCACCTAAATAAGAAATCATACATTTTTATGTTCAGTTAAACATTGTTATTTTAAAAAAATGAATCATCTGACACCTTGTCAGAGGCAACTGAGGAGAAAGGCTTGCTTGCAGTTTACTTAACAGTGAATGCCACTGATATAAGCAGCACGGATTGGATCAAAGTTTAACGCTGTTAAAAGTTATGAATTGAACAAAGTGAAGAGTGGGGGATGGGTCGGATAGCAAGTTTGCTGAATTGATGCTTTATTGTGAATTTTTGCTAATCAAGAAAGCACTCTAGGTTAGTAACAGTAAAGTCATGCAGGTTAGGTTGGGGTGATTGTATGCAAAAGAGAGCATCTGCCAGGAAAGTGATTCTAAGGACCCATTTCTTGAGTTCACTTATTTTTGATTCTGCCTTTTTTTTTTGGAATTATAGAGAACTGTCCAGAAGTTCAGCTTTGCAGTTTTACAGTGAATTTGATTGTATTTATCTGATGGCACCTGTGTATAGAATTGTATATAAAACTCAAAATGATGTTGCTGCCTTATATGTAGGTTATATCCACCCCAGTTTCCCTTTCTCCCCTCTGCCTCCCTCCTGCGCGCCCCCCCCCCCCCCTTCAAGTCTGGCTAGTCTCTGAGCAGAGCATTTTCACCAAGTATAATGCACTCTGTAGCAGAAACTCCACAACTTTCCTATCAGCTGTTCTGCTCTACTCTTCCAGCATTTAGCACTTCACATTCGGTGGATTAATTTGTAGTGACTGTTATGCAAGGAATTGTCCATCTTGGAGAGCAATGAGCAGGGTCTGTTTGGGGCCAAAGTGACTCCAACATGATATGTATGATGATGGAATTTCAGAACAAAGTTGACCTCTCTTGTAATAGGAGCAGCCAGGTCCGCAGGACTGCAAGGCACTGTTGATAATTATGATGTGGAGATGCCGGTGATGGACTGAGGTTGACAATTGTAAACAATTTTACAACACCAAGTTATAGTCCAACAATTTTATTTTAAAATTCACAAGCTTTCGGAGGCTTCCTCCTTCCTCAGAAAGATCCTACAAACAGCAGAGATAAATGACAGGTTTGGTATTGGTTGAAGGAGGAATGTTTGCCAAGACACACACAACTCTGCTCTTGAAATATTTGAATGTGATCTTCAATGTTCATCTGAACCACAGGAATGGGCCGATTTGGCTTCAGTTTAACCTCCTATCCAATGTGCAGCAGCTCTGATAATGCAGCACTCTCCATACTGCACTGGAATGTAAGATTATGAGCTCAAAGTGCAAATATTTTACATGTTGTGTAGAGACCCCTGTCCCAGCCTCAACAATTTTCTGCTCCCATTCTCTGCCCTGGGAATGCCTCAACTCCCAGCTTCAACTTCACTAACATTTCTGTCTGCTGTAGACTACAAACCTTGCTATTCAAAACCGACCCTGCTCTGCTCCTTCCATTAACTTGGGCCTTATCTCTCCCCATCCCTGACCAGCTTTCATTCCCTGCCCAGCTGTTCCACTTATTGGCCCATGCTCCAGTCTACCTGTGAGCAGCACCATGAGAGATCAACTAGCCCTGCATGATTGACAGCTTGCTGTCCAAAGATTTCATCTCACAGACTTAAAGTAACAGTTCCTACAGAGAGACGACAAAAGCATGCACCAGCTTAGGAAGAGTTAGTAGATGGCCTGCTGTTTAGCAGAAAATGAGTTGTATCTATTCTCATATACTTAGGAGTGTAGAGAAATATATATTTTCACTGTGTTAAATTATGTAGTGTTCATCTATCTCATAAATAAAACTTTTTTTTGGTTTGAAGCCCGTGCCTTGATTCAGTAGAAGACTCATCTCGCTCACTGTCTATCAAAAGAGAAATCGTGGTGGCATGTCATACATTCCTGTGGCCAGCTCAGAGTATAAGGGTGCTCTATTACAGTCCCTAGGTCATTCTGTCGTTTATCTAGATATTGGGCAGAAAAAGGTTCATTCTGGATTGTAGGGGGTGTGAAGTCTGTAAATGTGAGTGACTGGTGGCATTGAGAAAATGTTTAGCATGAATTCCGAAAAATTGCGACAGGCTAACAATAGATAGGGGCGAAGGAGGTAAGCTCCGAAAGCTTGTGATTTAAAATAAAACTGTTGGACTATAACCTGGTGTTGTGCAAGTCCATAGATAGGGGAGTGGGAATAGTAGCACCAATTGCGCAGACAGAGGGAGTGGGGTGTAGTAGATCCATGAACAACCTTGCAGCACTGCACCAGTTGATCTAAATTCAGTTAAATTAGATTTCGTTGTATTAGGATCTAAAATTTCTAACGGATGGGAGAGTGTTAAAATGGCCGTACGGTTACTTTGTACTCCTGTCTAACTCTTGTTACAGTTTTGATTGGTAGATATAAATAGTTTCTTCCACACATAATTAATTTTATATTTTGAAGACTGCGGAAACATTTATACACCAAAATACCCAAAAAGCTGGGGGCAGTACAAAATATAGATTAGTTAATCTCATTTCAATTTGTAAACTACTAAAGTCTGTAATATGGATGAAATTACGAAGCACTTAAAGAAATGTGAGTTGCCTGTGCCAGTATGTCCAAATTTTTAGAAGACAGGCTGTGCTTGACCAACCATATCGATTTTTTTTTAAAAGGAAAAGCCGAGGATATATAAAGGAAATGCACTGGGCATGGTTTATAGGAATTTTCAAAAAGCATTTGGGGAGATATCACAAACTACTTGTGGCAATGGCGCATGGAATTAAGAGTATAGCTACATGGATAGAGAGGTGCCTGGAGGGCAGAATGTGAAGAGTAGGAATAAAAGGAAGTTTCTTGGACTGGACAGAAGTGATGAGTGGTGTTCCATAGGAGTCTGTATTGGTCTGCACTTACTTTACTTCATACATAATGAACTGGACTTAGGAATTGAGGCAGCAATACTGAAATTTTCTGATGGCACCAAATTGGGGGTATAGCAGATTGTGAAAAACTGCAGGACATAAATGGACTTGCAGACTGGGTTGATGGCAAATGCAGTTTAGTGTAGAAAAATGAAGCAGTGCATTTGGGAAGGAAATGCATCTTAAATGATAAGATTTTAAATGAAGCAGAGTTGCAGATACACAAGTCATTAAAGGTGGCATGCCAGTAGATAAGACCGTAAAATGATAAATTGAATCCTTGGTTTTGTATCATAGATATAGAATACAAAAGCAAGGAGGTAATGTGGAACTTGTTTGAACCACAGTTGAGGTGGTGTGCAGTTTTGAGTACTCATTTTAGGAAAGATGTAAAAGTGTAAAGTCACTAAATTGTTACTGTTGGTGAGGATTTAGTTATGATCGATTTGAAAAGTTCAAGATTTTTTTCACCAGAGCTGAGAAATAAGGGGTGACCTAATTGAGCTCTTCAAGATTGAGGGGTTATGATGAAGTAAATAATGGATTGTTTCCACTGAACAATGAGATGGTAATGAGATAATCGCAGTAAATTAAAGGAGATTTTCAAAAAACATCTTGTAGAAAAGGGTGGTTAGACAAGAAATGCTGTGCCACAAACTGTTGAAGCAGAGTTTATTTTAAAATGGAATTAGCTGATTGAGAAAGAACAACATTAAAAGGTATCGGGGCAAGCAAGAGAGTGGGATTCAAGTTGATGGCTCATGTGGAGAAAAACACCTGCACAGGTTAATGTGACAAATTTTCCTGTGCTGCAACATTCTGATTTTATTCTAAACTTCTCCATTTGTGTAAATCTAGTTTATAGAACATAGTGTGCCATTTCATCTATTTTGTAATTAACATTTTATGGAATATAGATAAATGGATGTTGGGGAGGGAGTTGTCGAGGTTATATTGAGTTGGGATTTCGATAACTCGAGATTAAAGCAGCTCTTAACTTCTGCTACAGCAGCAACCATAGTAATAACACGAGGTGCTGTGATAGCAATTGTGACAACTGATTGGAATATCCATAAAACAGAATAATGTAATTCACACTAATGCATAATTACAGTTTTTACAACAGTATTAGATCTACATAGCGGTATTGAGGATTTTTTTTATTCATTCATGGGATGTGGGCGTCGCTGGCAAGGCCAGCATTTATTGCCCATCCCTAATTGCCCTTGAGAAGGTGGTGCTGAGCCGCCTTTTTGAACCACTACAGTCCTTGTGGTGAAGGTTTTCCCACAGTGCTGTTAGGAAGGGAGTTCCAGGATTTTGATTCAGCGACGATGAAGGAACAGCGCTATATTTCCAAGTCGGGATGGTGTATGACTTGGAGGGGAACGTGCAGGTGGTGTTGTTCCCGTGTGCCTGCTGACCTTGTCCTTCTAGGTGGTAGAAGTCGCGGGTTTGGGAGGTGCTGTCGAAGAAGCCTTGGCGAGTTGCTGCAGTGTATCCTGTGGAAGGTACACACTGCAGCCACAGTGCGCCGGTGTTGAAGGGAGTGAATGTTTAGGGTGATGGATGGGGTGCCAATCAAGCGGGCTGCTTTGTCCTGGATGGTGTCGAGCTTCTTGAGTGTTGTTGGAGCTGCACTCATCCAGGCAAGTGGAGAGTATTCCATCACACTCCTGACTTGTGCCTTGTAGATGGTGGAAAGGCTTTGGGGAGTCAGGAGGTGAGTCACTCGCCGCAGAAATATCCAGCCTCTGACCTGCTCTTGTAGCCACAGTATTTATGTGGCTGGTGCAGTTAAGTTTCTGGTCAATGGTGACCCCAGGATGTTGATTGTGGGGGAGTCGGTGATGGTAATGCCATTGAATGTCAAGGGGAGGTGGTTAGACTCTTGTTGGAGATGGTCATTGCCTGGCACTTGTCTGGCACGAATGTTACTTGCCACTTGTGAGCCCAAGCCTGGATGTTGTCTCGGTCTTGCTGCATGCGGGCACGGACTGCTTCATTATCTGAGGAGTTGCGAATCGAACTGAACACTGTGCAATCATCAGCGAACATCCCCATTTCTGACCTTATGATGGAGGGAAGGACATTGATGAAGCAGCTGAAGATGTTTGGGCCTAGGACACTGCCCTGGGGCTGAGATTATTGCCCTCCAACAACTACTGCCATCTTCCTTTGTGTTAGGTATGACTCCAGCCGCTGGAGAGTTTTCCCCCTGATTCCCATTGACTTCAATTTTACTAGGGCTCCTTGGTACCACACTCGGTCAAATGCTGCCTTGATGTCAAGGGCAGTCACTCTCACCTCATCTCTGGAATTCAGCTCATTTGTCCATGTTTGGACCAAGGCTGTAATGAGGTCTGGAGCCGAGTGGTCCTGGCGGAACCCATACTGAGCATCGGTGAACAGGTTATTGGTGAGTAAGTGCTGCTTGATAGCACTGTGGATGACACCTTCCATCACTTTGCTGATGATTGAGAGTAGACTGATGGAGTGGTAATTGGCCAGATTGGATTTGTCCTGCTTTTTGTGGACAGGACATACCTGGACAATTTTCCACATTGTCGGGTAGATGCCAGTGTTGTAGCTGTACTGGAACAGTTTGGTTAGAGGCGCGGCTAGTTCTGGAGCACAAGTCTTCAGCACTACAGCCGGGATGTTGTCGGGGCCCATCGCCTTTGCTGTATCCAGTGCACTCAGCCGTTTCTTGCTATCATGTGGATTGAATCGAATTGGCTGAAGACTGGCTTCTGTGATGGTGGGGATATCGGGAGGAGGCCGAGATGGATCACCCACTCGGCACTTCTGGCTGAAGATGGTTGCAAATGCTTCAGCCTTGTCTTTTGCACTCAAGTGCTGGACTCCGCCATCATTGAGGATGGGGATGTTTGCAGAGCCTCCTCCTCCCGTTAGTTGTTTAATTGTCCACCACCATTCATGACTGGATGTGGCAGGACTGCAGAGCTTCAATCTGATCCGTTGGTTGTGGAATCGCTTAGCTCTGTCTATAGTATGTTTCTTCCGCTGTTTAGCGTGCATGTAGTCCTGTGTTGTAGCTTCACCAGGTTGGCACTTCATTTTTAGGTACGCCTGGTGCTGCTCCTGGCATGCTCTTCTACACTCCTCGTTGAACCAGAGTTGATCCCCTGGCTTGTTGGTAATGGTAGAGTGAGGAATATGCCGGGCCATGAGGTTACAGATTGTGGTGGAATACAATTCTGCTGCTGATGGCCCACAGCACCTCATGGATGCCCAGTTTTGAGCTGCTAGATCTGTTCTGAATCTATCCCATTTGGCACGGTGATAGTGCCACACAACACGTTGGATGGTGTCCTCAGTGCGAAGATGGGACTTCATCTCCATGAGGACTGTGCGGTGGTCACTCCTACCAATACTGTCATGGACAGATGCATTGCGACAGGTAGATTGGTGAGGACGAGGAGAAGTCGGTTTTTCCCTCGTGTTGGTTCGCTCACCACCTGCTGCAGGCCCAGTCTGGTAGCTATGTCCTTCAGGGCTCAGTCAGTAGTGGTGCAACCGAGCCAATCTTGGTGATGGACATTGAAGTCCCCCACCCAGAGTACATTCTGTGCCCTTGCTACCCTCAGTGCTTCCTCCAAGTGGTGCTCAACATGGAGGAGGACCGATTCATCAGTTGAAGGAGGACAGTAGGTGCTAATCAGCAGGAGGTTTCCTTGCCCATGTTTGACCTGATGCCATGAGATTTCATGGGGTCCAGAGTCAATGTTGAGGACTCCCAGGGCCACTGCCTCCTGACTGCATATCACTGTACCGCCACCTCTGGTTGGTCTGTCCTGCCGGTGGGACAGGACATACCCAGGGATGGTGATGGAAGAGTCTGGGACATTGGCTGAAAGGTATCATTCTGTGAGTATGGATATGTCACGCTGATGCTCGACTAGTCTGTGCGACAGCTCTCCCAATTTTGGCACAAGTCCAGATGTTCGTGAGGAGGACTTTGCAGGGTCGACTGGGCTTGGTTTGCCTTTGTCGTGTCCGGTGCCGGGTGGTCTGTCTGGTTTTATTCTTATTGTGACTTTTTTTAGCGAGATTTTACAACTGAGTGGCTTGCTCGGCCATTTCAGAGGGCAATTAAGAATCAACCACATTGCTGTGGGTCTGGAGTCACATATAGGCCCGACCAGGTAAGGATGGCAGGTTTCCTTCCCTCAAGGACATTAGTGAACCAGATGGGGTTTTACGACAATCATGGCCATCATTACTGATACTAGTTTTTTTTAATTCCAGATTTTATTTAATTAATTGAATTTAAATTCCCCAGCTGCCGTGACGGGATTTGACCTTATGACTCCAGATTATTAGTCCATGCCTCTGGATTAAGAGTCCAGTAACATAACCACTATGCTACCGTATCCCTGCTATGCAACCCAATACCTGCCTGAATTTTTTTTTAAATTCAGTTTTGATGATTTAAACTCAGTGAAGCTTGAGTACTAAATTTACCAACTTCAATTTGGTATTATAATTTGTTGTGGGTCGTGAAATTTTGATGGACAAGTTGATCTTTGACATTGCTGATGGACACAAAATAAAAGGTTATTCATTGTCCTTCAAAATACATGCAAGATACAAAAAGATAAATTAAATGTGATACTTGGATACATTAAATTGGAGAAAAATTAAATATACTTTATAATACATTTTGCATTTATATAGTACCCTTGATATAAAAAAAGTCCCAAGGTGCTTCATAGAGTGTAATCAGACAAATATTGATGCCAAGTCAAAGAATGAAATATGAGCAGGGGTGATTGAAAGCTTGGTCACCAGAGGTTAGTTTTAAGGAGAGTCTTAAAGGAGAAGAGGGAGATTTAGGGAAGGAATTCCAGGGCTTAGGGCTGAGACGGCTGAAGATATGGCCATTAGTGGTGGAATGGTGATGCACAAGACGCAAGAGGTTGGAGACGGACATAGTTCTCTTTAGGGCTGGAGAAGGTTAAAGTTTCCACATCCTCCGATCTAGGTTTTAAAAAAAAGTAAATTATTCTTCTAACAGAAGTAACCAATAATGAGAGAGGTTGTTGCTATTACTTTAAATATGCTTATGAAAATATTGCAGTTCTACTGCATTCTAAATGATTGCCTTTCTTTGTATTTCTGCTGTTACGCAGAAATTTACTTTAGACGGCATGTTGCATCTGAAATGTGATCGACAAAATGTGCACGTACGTAATGTTTTATAATTTATTGACACATCTCAAACTCGATCTCAAAGCGGTAAGAACAGGATGTTATGCTAAGTAGTATTACCAGAGACTGATTTACACACACTAGGGGCAGCTGTGCGACCTGGGAGCATGAGGAAGGAGGTCTTGCATCTGGCAGTACTGGAATGAGTCCTCTCACTTCCTAGCAGTATTTTGAAGGCAGTGGCAGGGGGGTTCGGGTGCAGTCCCAGGGTCAGAGTACTAAGTGGGAGGCAGTCCCTCCCTCCCTTGCTCTGTTGGCTGAGGATTTTGTATGGGCTGAAGAACAGCAGGTGGGGAGCAGCGGGAAGAAAGTGTATCCTAAAAGTCTGGACAGAGCGTACAAACATAAGAGTGCACGAGCAAATGGGGCCGGGGTAGGAAAGAATGGTAAAACGACAAAATTAAAGGTTCTTTATCTGACTGCGCGCAGCATTCGTAATAAGATAGATGAATTGACGGCACAAATAGAAACAAATGGATATGATCTCGTGGCCATTACAGAGTCGTGGTTGCAAGGTGACCAAAGTTGGGAGCTAAATATTCAGGGTTATTTAACATTTCGGAATGATAGGAAAAAAGGTAAAGGTGGTGGAGTAGCTTTGTTAATAAAGGATGAAATTGGTATAATATTGAGAAATGATCTTGGCTCAGGAGACCAAGATGCCGAATCAATTTGGGTGGAGGTAAGAAATAGCATGGGAATGAAATCACTGGTGGGAGTAGTATATAGGCCCCCTAACAGTAGCTACACTGTAGGGCAAAATATTAATCAGGAAATAAGGGGGGCTTGTAAAAAAGTTAATGCAATAATCATGGGCGATTTTAACTTTCACACCGATTGGACAAATCACATTGGCAAAAATAGCCCTGAGGAGGAGTTCATAGAGTGTATTAGGGACTGTTTCTTAGACAAATACGTCGGGGAACCAACCAGGGAACAGGCCACTTTGGATCTGGTAATGGGTAACGAAACAGGATTAATTAATGATCTCAAAGTAACAGATCCCTTGTGAAGCAGCGATCGTTTTTTTTATTATTTGTTCATGGGATGTGGGCGTCGCTGGCGAGGCCGGCATTTATTGCCCATCCCTAATTGCCCTTGAGAAGGTGGTGGTGCACCGCCGCCTTGAACCTCTGCAGTCCGTATGGTGAAGGTTCTCCCGAAGTGCTGTTAGGGAGTTCCAGGATTTTGACCCAGCGACGATGAAGGAACGGCGATATATTTCCAAGTCGGGATGGTGTGTGACTTGGAGGGGAATGTGCAGGTGTTGTTGTTCCCATGTAGCTGCTGCTCTTGTCCTTCTAGGTGGTGGAGGTGCTGTCAAAGAAGCCTTGGCGAGTTGCTGCAGTGCATCCTGTGGATGGTACACACTGCAGCCACCATGCGCCTGTGGTGAAGGGAGTGAATGTTTCGGGTGGTGGATGGGGTGCCAATCAAGCAGGCTGCTTTGTCCTGGATGGTGTCGAGTGTTGTCGGAACTGCACTCATCCAGGCAAGTGGAGAGTATTCCATCACACTCCTGACTTGTGCCTTGAAGATGGTGGAAAGGCTTTGGGGAGTCAGGAGGTGAGTCACTCGCCGCAGAATACCCAGCCTCTGACCTGCTCTTGGAGCCCAAGTATGTATATGGCTGGTCCAGTTAAGTTTCTGGTCAATGGTGACCCCCAGGATGTTGATGGGGGATTCGGCGATGGTAATGCAGTTGAATGTCATGGGGAGGTGGTTAGACTCTCTCTTGTTGGAGATGGTCATTGCCTGGCACTTGTCTGGCGCAAATGTTATTTGCCACTTATGAGCCCAAGCCTGAATGTTGTCCAGGTCTTGCTGCATGCGGGCTCGGACTGCTTCATTATCTGAGGGGTTGCGAATGGAACGCAACACTGTGCAATCATCAGCGAACGTCCCCATTTTTGACCGTATGATGGAGGAAAGGTCATTGATGAAGCAGCTGAAGATGGTTGGGCCTAGGACACTGCCCTGAGGAACTCCTGCAGCAATGTCCTGGGGCTGAGATGATTGGCCACCAACAACCACTACCATCTTCCTTTGTGCTCGGTATGACTCCAGCCACTGGAGAGTTTTCCCCCTGATTCCCATTGACTTCAATTTCACTAGAGCTTCTTGGTGCCACACTCGGTCAAATGCTGCCTTGATGTCAAGGGCAGTCACTCTCGCCTCACCTCTGGAATTCAGCTCTTTTGTCCATGCTTGGACCAAGGCTGTAATGAGGTCTGGAGCCGAGTGGTCCTGGCGGAACCCAAACTGAGCATCGGTGAGCAGGTTATTGGTGAGTAAGTGCCGCTTGATAGCACTGTCGACGACATTTTCCATCACTTTGGTGATGATTGAGAATAGACTGATGGGGCGGTAATTGGCCGGATTGGATTTGTCCCTTTTTTTTGTCGACAGGACATACCTGGGCAATTTTCCACATTGTCTGGTAGATGCCAGTGTTGTAGCTGTACTGGAACAGCTTGGCTAGAGGCCCAGCTAGATCATAACATGATAGAATTTCACATCCAGTTTGAGAGCGAGGATCTTGGGTCTGAAACTACTGTATTAAACTTAAATAAGGGCAATTAAAAAGGAATGAGGGTGGAATTGGCTAAAGTGGACTAGGTAAACAGATTAGATGGTATGATGGTGGATAAGCAATGGCAAATAATTTAACAAGATATTTTATGACTCGCAACAAAAATATACCCCTGTGAGGTGGAAAGACTCCACAAAAAGGGTGAACCAACCATGGCTAACTAAGGAAGTAAAGGATGGTATCCAGTTTTAAAAAAAAAAAGCATACAACATGGCAAAGATTACTGGTAAGCCTGAAGATTGGGAAAACTTTAAAAACCAGCAATGGATGACTAAAAGAATAATAAACAGGGAGAAAATAAATTATGAGAGTAAACTAGCAAGAAATATAAAAACTGACAGTGAAAACTTCTACAAGTATATAAAAAGGAAGAGGGTAGCTGAAATAAACATTGGTCCCTGAGAGGATGAGACTGGGGAAATAATAATAGAAAACAAGGAAATGGCAGGAATTGAACAGATATTTTGTATCTGTCTTCACAGTAGAAGACACTAATAATATACCAATAATAGTAGAAAATCAAGGGGCAAAGGGGAGGGAGGAACTAAAAACAATCTCTATCACTAGAGAAAAAGTACTGGATAAGCTAATGGTTCCAAAGGCTAACAAGTCCCCTGGACCTGATGGCTTGCATCCGAGGGTCTTAAAGGAAGTGGCTACAGAGATATTGGATGCATTGGTTGTAATCTTCCAGAATTCACTAGATTCTGGAAAGGTCCCAGCGGATTGGAAAACTGCAAACATGACGCCCCTATTCAAGAAGTGAGAGAGACAGAAAGCAGGTAACTATAGACCAGTTAGCCTAACATCTGTCATTGGGTAAATGCTGGAATCCATTATTGAGGAAGTAGTAGCAGGACATTTGCAGACTCAGTACAATCAAGGAGAGTCAACATGGTTTTATGAAGGGTAAATTGTGTCTGACAAATTTATTAGAGTTCTTTGAGGAAGTAACGGGCAGGGTGGATAAAGAGGAAACAATGGATGCAGTATATTTGGATTTCCAAAAGGCATTCGATAAGGTGCCATATAAAAGGTTACTGCACAAGATAAGAGCTCATGGTGTTGGGGGTAATATACTGGCATGGATAGAGGATTGGCTAACTAACAGAAAACAGAGAGTCGGAATAAAAGGGTCATTTTCAAAATGGCAATCTGTAACTAGTGGGGTGCCGCAGAGCTCAGTGTTGGGGCCTCAACTATTTACAATATATATCAATGACTTGGATGAAGGAACAAAGTGTCTTGTGGTCAAATTTGCTGATGATACAAAGATAGGTGGAAAAGCAAGTTGTGATGAGGGCACAGTGTCTGCAAAGGGATATTGACAGGTTAAGGGAATGGGCAAAAATTTGACATGGAATTTTTTTTTTACTCGTTCATGGTATGTGGGCGTCGCTGGCGAGGCCAGCATTTATTGCCCATCCCAAATTGCCCTTGAGAAGGTGGTGGTGAGCCGCCTTCTTGAACCACTGCAGTCCGTGTGGTGGAGGTTCTCCCACAGTGCTGTTAGGAAGGGAGTTCCAGGATTTTAACCCAGCGACGATGAAGGAAAGGCGATATATTTCCTAGTCGGGATAGTGTGTGACTTGGAGGGGAACGTGCAGGTGGTGGTGTTCCCATGTGCCTGCTGTCCTTGGCCTTCTAGATGGTAGAGGTCGTGGGTTTGGGAGGTGCTGTCGAAGAATCCTTGGCGAGTTGCAGCAGTGCATCCTGTGGATGGTACACACTGTAGCCACTGTGCGCCGGTGGTGAAGGGGTAAATGTTTGGGGTGGTGGATGGGGTGCCAATCAAGCAGGCTGCTTTGTCCTGGATGGTGTCAAGCTTCTTGAGTGTTGTTGGAGCTGCACTCATCCAGGCAAGTGGAGAGTATTCCATCGCACTCCTGACTTGTGCCTTGTAGATGGTGGAAAAATGTAGGAAAATGTGAAGTCATCCACTTTGGGAGGAAAAATAAAAAAGCAAAATATTATTTTAATGGAGAAATACTACAAAATGCTGCGGTACAGAGGGATCTGGGTGTCCTCGTACATGAAACACAAAAAGTCAACATACAGGTGCAGCAGGTAATCTGGAAGGCAAATGGAATATTGGCCTTTATTTCTAGGGGGATGGAGTATAAAAGCAGGGAAGTCATGCTACAACTGTACAGGGTGCTGGTGAGACCACACCTGGAGTACTGCGTACAGTTCTGGTGCCCTTATTTAAGGAAGGACATACTTGCATTGGAGGCAGTTCAGAGAGGGTTCACTAGGTTGATTCCGAGAAAGATTGAACAGGTTGGGTCTATACTCATTGGAGTTTAGAAGAATAAGAGGAGACCTTATTGAAACATACAAGATTCTGAGGGGACTCAATAGGGTAGATGCTAAGAGGATGTTACCCCTCATGGGAGAATCTAAAACTCGGGGGCATAGTCTCAGAATAAGGGGTCGCCCATTTAAGACATAAATGAGGAGTAATTTCTTCTTCCCAGAGGGTTGTGAATCTTTGGAATTCTTTACCCCAAAAAGCTGTGGGGGCTGAATCATAGAATACATTCAAGGCTGAGTTAGACACATTTTTGATCAGCAAGGGAGTCAAAGGATATGGGGAAAAGGCAGGAAAGTGGAGTTGAGGTAAAAATCAGATCAGCTATGATCTCATTGAATGGCGGAGCAGGCTCGAGTGGCCGAATGGCCTACTCTTGCTCCTATCTCTTGTGGTCTTTTGATAGGTCAGGTTAAATGCGTTGAACCGTACATAACAGCAATATCCAGGATTGAAAACTAGTTTATGTTGTTAGCCAATCTCAGCTGCATCGGGAGCACTAAAATTTTCATTGATATTTCAGGGGGGCAGGGGAGGCAATATTGGCCGGGGTTTCTATTCGCGATGACTTCATTAACCACTGCTGCAATTGCAGATAAGTGAATAGGATTGATTTGGCTGTTAAACCACCATTGATTGAAGCCCCCATTTAAGGGAAATATTGAAGGGCGTTGGCACAGAAGGATTGGTACCTCTGTTCAGGAGAAGAGGGGATTTAAATTTTTTTTGATTTGTCTCTGGATGTGGGTGTCGCTGGCAAGTCTGGCATTTATTGCCCATCCTTAGTTTCTCTTGAGAAGGTGGTGGTGGGCCGCCTTCTTGAACCGCTACAGTCAGTGTGGTGAAGGTGCAATCAATGTACACGCTGTTGGATAGAAGGATCCAGTATTTTGACATTGTGCCAATGAAGGAACTACAAAAAAAAATGTCCTAGCTAGGGTGTTGTGTAACTTGGAGGTGAACTTGGAAGTTCCCATGTACCTGCTGCCTTTGTCCTTCTAGATGGTGGAGGTCGCGGGTTCGGGAGGTGCTGCCGAAGAAACTTTGGCAAGTTGCTACAGTGCATCCTGTAGATAGTACACACTGCAGCTATGGTACACCAATAGTGGAGGGCATGGAAGCCAGTGGATGGGATGTTGATGAAGTGGATTGCTTTGTTCTGTATAGTGTTGAGCTTCTTGAGTGTTTGTTGGAGCTGCACCCATCCAAGCAAGTGGAGAGTATTCCATCACACTCACGACTTGAGCTTTGGAGGCGGTAGAGAGTTTGGGGAGTCAGGAGTTGAGCTACTCACCACAGGATACCCAGCCTCTGACCTGCTTTTGCAGCCACAACGTTCATGTGGCTGGTCCAGTTGAGTTTCTGGTCAGTGGTCACCCCCAAGATGTTAATGGGAAACTTGATAATGCCATTAAATATCAAGGAGGGTGGTCATTGCCTGACCTACGTGGCGCGAAATAGAGATTTTTTAAATAGGTTAGTATTGATGTAGTCCCATGCCAGGGACTCGAGCATGTAATCAAGGCTGACACTCCCAGTGCAATGCTGAGGGAATGCTGCGCTGTCAGAGATGACGTCTTTTGGATAAGACATTAAACCGAGGCGTCCTCAGCTGGACGTAAAAAATCCCACGGCACTACTGGAAGAAGAGCAGGGCAGTTCTCCCCGGTATCCTGGCCAATATTTATCCTGGCCTCAACCAACATCGCTACAACAGATTATCTGGTCATTATCACATTGCTATTTGTGGGACCTTGCTAAGTGCAATTTGGTTGCTGTGATTCCTAGATCACAATAGTGACTATGCTTCAAAAAGTACTTCATTTGCTCCCCCCCTGCTGTTGCTTTGGAACATCCTAAGGTTGTGAAAGGTGCTGTATAAATGTAAGTCCTTCTCTGTTTCCAGAAGCTGTGTAATTAGAATGTAGGCAAGTGCTGGGCAGTTAAAGGAAGTTCATTGCCCATTATTATATCCAGCAGTGATTCCTCTCTTGTTGGACTTCACAAACTGGGTAAGAAAGGAGTCATGCGTACACTGTTTAAAAACTCCATTCCCCTTTACCTACCTCTTGCCAGTTTATCTGGGGGTAGTTGAAATCTCCTATGATGATTATTCAGTGTTTTTTACTCATTTCGTACATTTCTTCCTCCGCTTCCCTTCCACTATTAGGTGGTCTGTAGAATATGCCTATTAATGTAATTGATCCCTTCTTATCCTTTGTCTTAATCCATATGGATTCTGTTTCTATCCTTTTAGTTATGTCCCTTTTTCCTATTGCCATAATTGCTATAATTAGTACAGCTGCTCCCTCCCGCCCCACTTCCTTCCCTATCCTTCCTAAATAGGTTATTTCCTGCAATATTTAACTGCCAGTCCTGTTCTTTATGTAGCCATGTTTGTTATCCCTACTACATCTGGTTCCTCACTACAAATTATTGCCTCCAGTTTTCCCTCTTTTTTTTGGATGCTGTGCACATTGCTGTATCGGCAATTTAATTTGTTTTTAATAATTGTTCCCCACACTTTTGTCATTTTGTACTTGTGTTCTATAGCTATTTGTTCCCTGATCATTTATGATTCCCTTATTCCTTACCTTGGTCTGACCTTTACTCTCATCTCTTATTTCTTTTATCTTCAGACTTATATTATTTTCACCTGATCCCTTCCCCCTTCTTACTAGATTAAAGTCTTATCGACAGCCCTATTTATCCTTTCCACTAGGACACTGATCTCATTCTGTTTCAGGTGGAGCCGATCTCTGCTCCTTCCAGTTCCTTCCTGCCCCAGTGTCCCATGAAAGGGAACCCCTCCTTCCCACAGCAATCTTTCAGCCACGCGTTCACCTTCCTTACCTGTCTTCCTTATGCCAATTAGCATGTGGCTGGGGTAGTAATCCCGAAATTACCACCCGTGAGGTTCTGTTTTTTAGTTTAGATCCTAACTTCTGCTATTCCCTTAGCAGGATCTCCTCCCTTTTCTTCCCTGTGTCATTGATCCCAACATGGATCACGACAACTAGATCTTCCTCCTCCCTTTCCAAGTTCCTCTCCAGTTGCTCTAAGATATCTTTTTACCTTTGCACCAGTGCATGAGAATAGATTAGCAGATAGCATAAAAGGGAACCTAGAAGTCTTTTTATAAACATATAAATAGTAAAAGGGTAGTCAAAGGAAGAGTGGGACCAATTAGGGACCAAAAAGATGATCTTGTGGAGGCAGAGGGCAGGGCTCAGGCACTGAATGAGTACTTTGCAACTGTCTTCACTAAAGAAGGGGATGCTGCCAATGTCACAGTAAAAGAGGTAGTAGAGAAACTCGATAGGATAAAAATAGATATAGAAGGAGGTACTAAAGGTTGGCAGTGCTCAAAGTACAAAAGTCACCCAGTCCAGCTGGGATACATCGTAGGTTGCTGAGAGAAGTATGGGTGAAAATTGTGGAGGCTCTGGCTGCAATCTTCCAATCCTCCTTAGATGTGGGAGTGGTGCTGGAGGATTGCAAATGTTTACACCTATGTTCAAAAAAGGGAGAGGGATAAACCTGGCAACTATGGGCCAGTCAGTCTAACATTGATTTGTGGGGAAACTGTGAGACATCAATCTAGGGCAAAATTAGTTGGCACTTGGAAAAATATGTGTTCATAAATGAAAGCCAGCATGGATTTGTTAAAGGCAAATCATATTTGACTAACTTGATTGAGTTCTTTGAAGTAACGGAGAGGGTTGATCTGGGTAGTGCGGTTGATGTGTATATGGACTTTCAGAAGGTGTTTGATGAAGTACTACATAATAGACTTGTTAGCGAAATTGAAGCCCATGGGATTAAAGGGGCGGTTGCTGCGTGGATATGAAATTGGCTACTGGGCAGAAAGTAGTGGTGAACAGTTGTTTTTCAGACTGGAGGGTACTGTGCAGTGGTGTCCCCCAGGGTTTGGTGTTGGAACTACTGCTCTTTGATACATATTAATGACCTTGACTTGGGTATACAGGGTATCATTTCAGAGTTTGCAGATGACACGAAACTCGGAAATGTAGTAAATAGCGGGGAGGATAGTAACAGACTTCAGGAGGACATAGACTGGTGAAATGGACAGACACATGGCAGATGAAATTTAATGCAGAGAAGTGTGAAGTAATTCATTTTAGTAGGAAGAATGAGGAGAGGCAATATAAACTAAATGGTACAATTTTAAAGGGGGTGAAGGAACAGAGACAAATCTTTGAAGGTGACTGGATAAGTTGAGAAGGAACTTCGGCTGAACCTTTCCAAAACACTGGTTAGGCTGGAGTATTGTCTAATTCTGGGCACCACACTTTGGGAAGGATATCCAGATCTTCGAGAGAGTGCAGAGGAGATTTACTAGAATGGAACCAGGGATGAAAGACTTCAGTTATGTGGAGAGACTAGAGAAACTGGGGTTGTTCTCTTTAGAACAGAGAAGGTTAAGGGTAGATTTGATAGAGGTGTTCAAAATCATGAAGGGTTTTGATAGAGTAAATAAAGAGAAACTGTTCCCAATGGCAGAAGGGTCAGTAACCAGAGGACACAGATGCATTGGCTAAAGAACCAGAGGCAACACAAGAGGAAAAAAAAAATTACGTTTCGAGTTGTTATGATCTGGAATGCACTGCCTAAAAGGTGGAAGCATGGTCAATAGAAACTTTCAGAAGGGAATTGAATAAATACTTGAAGTGGAAAAATTTGCAGGGCTATGGGGAAAGAGCAAGGGAGTGTGATGATTTGGAGAGCTCTTTCAAAGAGCCCGCACAGACATGATGGGCCAAATGGCCTCTTTCTGTGCTGTATCATTCAATATTAACCTGTCCGGATTCTTACTGGTTAGAAGGCATTGTGCTGCCTTGCATCACTAAAGGAGCTGTGTAACAGGGTGGGATAACATCCTTAAAAGAGAGAAATTTAAAGTGTTATACTTTATTTTTGTGAAGATTTTTCCCCCTCTGAGCTCTGTATTTCATTCATCTGACAAAGGAGATAATCTCCGAAAGCTTGTGATTTTAAAATAAATTTGTTGGACTATAACCTGGTGTTGTAAGATTCCTTACTCTGTATTTCAGTCATTCCTAATCAGGTTAGCAGGATTGTTTATCTGCTCAGTGTAGAGTGTCTTAACAGCATAGACAAAGATGAGGTGGACCACAATCAGAACATTATGCCTCGTAGGTCCATGAAGAACTAATCCAGATGAGAAGACTGTTGCAGCTAATTTTAAATGGGAAGAAGTATTAAACTTGTTCAAAAAGCTAATCACTCGATTAGTTATTGCAATCCAAATTAATTTGCAAATGGCATCTTCTTGTTTCTATAGTACAGCATGTATTATGCAACAACTTGCATTACTATAACATTCCTCATGACTCCTCAAAAGTGCTTTATACTAAAGTTGAAACTGAACACTGAGCAGGAAAGGAATTAATGGAGAGGGTCGAGGTGGTGAGGTAGAAGGCGTGGTGGAAGAGAAAGCTTTTGAGGTTTTTGAAAGCATACAGGAAAGTGGTACGGCAGAGGAAAATAGGCTGAGCATTCCATTTACAGCGGCTAAATCAGCAGTCTCTGATGGAATAGAGGGAGCAGGGTACAAGAAAAACTCCAGGTGTTGAAGTGGAGAATGACTACAGAAATGTAAGGGTGAAGGAGAAACATACAGGATGATGGGGGCGAGGTGAAAGAAGAATTTGAAAGTGGGGAGGCAAATTTTGAAGTCAACTCAGTGGGGCATGGGTAGCCAGTGAGTTTGGAAAGGACAAAAGTGTTTGGAATGTGGGACTTTGTATGATTGTATGCTGCAGTCATTTATTTGAGTTGTAGCCTGTGGAGGATAAAGGCAAAGAGGCCAGCTCAGAGATGATTAGAGAAGTCAAATCTCAAGGTAATGAAGATATAGATTAAAAACTTTCAGTAATGGTGGCGAGCCAGCTGAGGAGGTAGGGAATAATTCAGAAGTAGAATAAAGCTGTGATAGCACTGATACTTAGGAGAAAGCTGAGCTTGAGATTGAACAGTCCGCCAAGGTTCTGTTTGATAGTCAAGGCCAGAGTTGCTGGTAGGAGTCAAAAAAGGATGGCTTCAGTTTTACCGACAAAGCTGAAGGAGGTTTTGACTTATTCAAGGCTTCATGTCAGACAGGCTGTTGGAGTGCAGCAACAACATTTGGAACAATGGAGAAGGTAGCTAAGTGTTACCAATATACATCTGGAAGCTGATCTCTCTCTCTGGGTAATATCACCAAAGGGAGGGTCAAGACTGGATTCTTCGTGTGCACCAGAGGGACTGTATTGGCAGAAGGGTGGTAGGCATGAGAGCTGGTTCTGAATATGAGGGGGGCAACAGTGCCATAAGCGGCATGATAGTTGTAGAGGAGGTTGATGGAGGCTTTAGGTATTCAACAGCGTCCATGGAACCTTGCTTGTTTTTTGTTCATGTGTTCTTCCTAGTCCCATTGTCCAGATGTACTTTGTACATCCAGAAATAGCACTGGCTTAGTCATAACCCTTTCCTCTGATAACTGGGTTTCTTATAATTTCTTTCAAGACTACAGAAGAAAAATTTACTTTCTGATTGGTGAGAAGAGATGTGAGAAGAGATGTGACGTGAGTGTGCCTTTCAGATCAGCGAAGCCTTTTACTGTTGCTTCACACATTTCTACATGGCTTCACAGACTGGGTGAGTAACTTAAACTTTGGTTGGTGTATGTTTGGATAAATTTGAGTTGCTTTAATGTTACACGTTTAAATGTGAATGATTTTGGAGTAAAATTCCTTTGATTTTTGAATATAGTCTCAATCTAAATT
Organism: Heptranchias perlo; assembly: GCF_035084215.1. NCBI lineage: Eukaryota > Metazoa > Chordata > Chondrichthyes > Hexanchiformes > Hexanchidae > Heptranchias > Heptranchias perlo. The sequence goes on from NC_090338.1 coordinate 23,708,839, forward strand.
CACTTGTTAATTTTTCTCTCCAAAGCTTGATAATTGGGGAAATTTTAAAAAATAATTTTGTTTTTCTTCTTTCATATCAAGACTATTTTAAATCTTTAGGTGCATTTACACTGCATCTACTGGCCTGATACCAGTAGCTACAATTAAGATTCCAGCCAGGCAGAGCCCTGTTTTCATTGTTTGGCCCCTACCTTGTTGGAACTTTTAACTCTCCTATTGAGGAGAGAGCCCTGTGCCTACCTGGCTATGTGCATGGACAGAGTTATCACCCCAAAGTTACAAATTTAAATGTCTGGAGAGTTGGTGAGAGAAGAATCTGCTCTCCTAAAGTTTTGATTGGCGGGTAGGTTTATAAAGTGTCTTGGGGGTCCAATTTTGCATTTCAGATTAACACCACACTGGATTTACACTGAATGTGTCTAACCAAGGCAATCTGAGACTGTCCTCTCCAGGGATTTTTATTCCAGAGTTATGTTGGGCCCTGACTCTGGATTTACACCAATTTAGCACAGATACGATGAAGCAATATCAGCTTCGCACCAATGGTAAACTAACAGTGTAAACGCACTCTTAGAAATACCTGAAGTTGTGTTGCTTATTTGGTTTTTGCTTTTGATTTATAGCAAGTAAAAATTGAAATTGTCAGGCCAGCCACTTACAATGTTGATGGTGACTGAGCGGTCTAGGGGGATGTAGAGAGACAGAGTCATAATCACTATCACATCTGTGGTCTCAAAAGTTTAGGTACTGCACTAACCTTATGGCCTTTTGAGCCAATGTATAATAGTGACACTAATTTTGGTTTGAAACTTTTAACTATTTTGATGCAAATATCACTTTTCAAAATGCAGCACCATTTATTTTAATAGGTTTGCAGTATCTCATGCATGGCGATTATAAATCTTGTTGACTGCCCTGCATAATACATGAGTCTGCATTCAAAACATGTAAATTAGGAACTATGGTGGAATATAAACTGAACCCACAGCTGCCAGTTGTATGGGATTTTTGTACTATGGTACTCATGGACCCAACAAGCATAACCAGCTTAGCATTTATATAATATAAATAAAATGCTAAGACTGGCAGCCCTCTTTGTATACTGTTATATCAGATGTATAGCAGGCACTCAATTTAAATCAGATGAAATCCTTTCATTTTATTCTAAGCTACTGGGTCAATTTAGATTGGACCATAAAGGTGTATACCAATTAGAAAGTACAAAAAACACTGAAATGTTAAGCTTTTTCCAAATGGTAAAGAACACAGTGAACTTTGGTACCAGTTTCACTACAGCAGTTGAAAGGAATTTGTGTGTTGTTGTAATGCTTGATAGAACCATGTTATGTTGGGTCTGGAGGGAGTTTGCCACTTCTGCTCATTAAATTGATCACTGTGCTTACAGATTTGTCTAGGTTTAGAACTTTTGTTCAAGAGCTTGAGCAGTGTCTTTAATTCTTTTTAAAAGACTGAAATGTTTTTGAGATTTCGAATACAGTATTTTCAATGCTAAGTTTTTTTTAAACTATCGTGCGTTAGGAACAAAGGTCCTGAAATTCAACTTTGGATACAATTCAGATGGTCTGAAGTTGAATTCTTAATTGAATTTGTTTTTTTTTCAATTAGTTTAGCTATCTAAAGCCAAAGTTCAGATAATCTTAAGCCTGAAAAGTTAATATTGAATTAAACATGTAAATCTAAACACCATCCTGATAAATATCTACTTTGTGCGTTTGAATTGGGGCACAGGAAATTGGTAAAGTGCTTAAAAATGAAATACATTTGCTTTACAAACAGGTTAAGCAATAGTAGACTGCTTGGGTGTGTTACAAAGCTACAACCCAATTGAATGGTTTCGTAGATAATAGAATAACATTTTTAATTGTTTATAAAGTCACAACCTGGAGATTATATGCTGAATTGTTACAAAATGCAAGTTAACTTATTTTTAAAATGTGTTTAGTTTCTTCTGATGGAGTTTTCTGCATTTCATTATACGATGGAACTTGCATTTCATTACACGATGGGACAAGTTATTTGTGCATATGTAGTGTATTGTGTTCAGGAAAGGAACAGGATAGAGTGGTCCATAAAGATAGTCCGAGAAATGCGAAGAAATGAATGAGCTAATGAGAAAGTAAACCTGTTGTAAAGAAGAACAGCAAGTATGTCCGAAACAAGCAAAGATAAATGACAATGGAGAGGTGGTGACTGAGGGCACTGAGACTGCTGAAAGACTAAACCACTACTTTGCAATAATGTTCACAAAAAAGGGTAAGAAATGCTGAAAATGAAGATGTAGTTTAATGGTGAGTGTAAATTAGAAACCTTTAAAATCACAGGAGATATGCTAAGCAAGTTACAGGAGCTCAAGGTAGATTAGGCGCTGGGCTCCAACTCCTTCGATCTTCGGAAGGATTTGGCTCAGGAGATTGTGAATTCCTTCACCAGTATTTTCTAGAGCACATTGAACTTGATTGGCAGAGGATGTGACTCCTAATGTTAAAAAGGGTGCTTTGGATAACCTGTCAAATTGTAGACCTATATGTTTTACCTTGATGGTGAGAAAATTGTTTGAAACTAAACTGAGATGGTATAAGGAATCAACTTGAGTGATGGGTTAAATAGAGATAGCTAGCCTGGTTTCAGGAATTGCAGGTCTTGCTTAACCAGTGTATTGGATTTGAGGAAGTTATAGATCTAATAAGGACAAGACAGTTGATATTGCATACCTGATTTTCCGGAAAGTATCAAGAGTACTGCAAAAAATAAGAACATTTTTTATTATTCGTTCATGGGATGTGGGCGTCACTGGCGAGGCTGGCATTTATTGCCCATCCCTAATTGCCCTTGAGAAGGTGGTGGTGAGCCGCCTTCTTGACCGCTGCAGTCCATGTGGAGAAGGTTCTCCCACAGTGCTGTTAGGAAGGGAGTTCCAGGATTTTGACCCAGCGACAATGAAGAAATGGCGATATATTTCCAAGTCGGGATGGTGTGTGACTTGGAGGGGAATGTGCAGGTGGTGGTCCCATGTACCTGCTGCTCTTGGTAGAGGTCGCGGGTTTGGGAGGTGCCGTCGAAGAAGCCTTGGCGAGTTGCTGCAGTGCATCCTGTGGATGGTACACATTGCAGCCACTGTGCGCCGGTGGTGAAGGGAGTGAATGTTTAGGGTGGTGGATGGGGTGCCAATCAAGTGGGCTGCTTTGTCCTGGAAGGTGTCAAGCTGCTTGAGTGTTGTTGGAGCTGCACTTATCCAGGCAAGTGGAGAGTATTCCATCACACTCTTGACTTGTGCCTTGTAGATGGTGGAAAGGCTTTGGGGAGTCAGGAAGTGAGTCACTCACCGCAGAATACCCAGCCTCTGACCTGCTCTTGTAGCCACATTATTTATGTGGCTGGTCCAGTTTAGTTTCTGGTCAATGGTGACCCCCAGGATGTTGGCGATGGTAATGCCGTTGAATGTCAAGGGGAGGTGGTTAGACTCTCTCTTGTTGGAGATGGTAATTGCCTGGCGCGAATGTTACTTGCCACTTATGAGCCCAACCCTGGATGTTGTCCAGGTTTTGCTGCATGCGGACATCTGACTGCTTCATTATTTGAGGGGTTGCGAATGGAACTGAACACTGCAATCATCAGCAAACATCCCCACTTCTGACCTTATGATGGAGGGAAGGTCATTGATGAAGCAGCTGAAGATGGTTGGGCCTAGGACACTGCCCTGAGGAACTCCTGCAGCAATGCCCTGGGGCTAAGATGATTGGCCTCCAACAACCTGGACATACAGGATAGATGGCAATGTTTTGGATTCGATTAGAAATTAACTGGTTGGTAGACACCAATGAAAATGTTTTTTCCTTTGTTCCCAAGATGTGGGTGACACTAGCAAGGCTGCATTTATTGCCCATCCCTAGTTGCCCTGAGAAGATGGTGGTGGGCTTCCTTCTTAAACTGCTTTGGTTTGCTAGACCATTTCCAAAAAGGATGTTAGGAGTTAAATACATGAGTCAGGACTTGAGTTGCCAAACCAGGTAGGGGTGGCAGCTTTTCTTTGAAGAACTCTAGTGAACAATCTGCCAGCTTTTGTAGTCATTTTTAATGATTTCAACCTACAATGTCACGACTTGCTATGATGGGATTTGAACTTGCCTCCTCTGGGTTGCTAATCATTAAGTTTCTGTACCCTATATGGTTCTTGGGGAGGGTATCTGAATGGCAGTCAGTTGTTAGTGCTGTGACAAAGGGGACAGTGTTGGGACTGCTATTGTTTATAATTGTTATAATAATTTGGCACGTAGAAGCATGTTTAAGGTGTCTAAATTTGCAGATGACATCAAGCTGGAGGCAGTGCAAATTATATTCATCAATGTGCCTAAATCCAAAAGGATCCGTAGAAGTTAGGTCCGTGGATAGAAAAATGGCAGGTGCAATTTTGGTAAGTGTAAGATGTTAATTTTGTTAAGTGTAGAGGAAAGGATAATTTGGGCTATGTACTAAACAGAAATGTGTTTATGGTATTGCAACAAGACAAAGATCTTGTCTTGGAGTTTGTGTGAGTAGGTCACTAAAACATTCAGTAGTGTTAATTGGCAGTAATGAAAGCGAGTATTGAATGTATAGCTCGAGGTGTAATTTCTAAGTTGGAAGAGATCTTTCTAAAAGTATAACTGGCCTTTGTAAGACCACATTTTCTGTGCTTTGTACAATTTTTGTTTCTGGTTTTAAGGATGTTAAATTATTGAAGGAAGTGCAGATAAAGGCAACTAGATAAATTCCAGAACTTTGAGGAGAGATTAAATACCCTGTGACTTCCTCACGAAAGGAGAAGATTGAGAGATGATTTCATAGAAATATTTAATTGAGAATGTGAATTCAAAGAAGTTTTACCACCATGTAAAAAATTCAGGGACAAGGGTTTTCACATTAAGTGCGACAAATAAAGATGGGAAACCCAGAAAAAAGTGAGTAAAAAAGGGATAAACTTGAAGCAGATTACCAGCAAGAGTGGAACCAGCAATGTGAAACATGAGAGGATTTGCAAAGAGCCGAGACAAGTTCAAATCAAGAAATAGGATTCTGGATTAATAGATTTCAAAATGCATCTAAGTAATCTTGTGGGAAGTTTAATGGGTAGACTAGATGGACCCGTGGTCTGCCTGAAAGCTATTACATTCAGGAAACATTATATTTCATTTTGTAAGAATTTGCTGTGCACAAATTGGCTGCTATGTTTACCTACATAACAGCGCCTACACTTCAAAAAGTAATCCATTGGCTATAAAGTGCTTTGGGAGATCCTGAGGATGTGAAAGGCACTGTATAAATACAAGTTTGTTCTTAAACTGTTCAGGTTAAAACCTGGACTTAGCTGCAGTTCTTTTTTTCTCTTCATCTTTGCTTAGTCATAAGGAGTGAATTCCATTTAGCCTGCTTTTCACACTTCATGATTCATGCCTGTGCGATACCGTCAAGTGTGAGAGGACAGAGTTGTGCATAATTTGTCCATCCAGCTTTAAAGCCTTGTTTCGGGCTCAAAAATTACTTTATTGCCCAGTGTTTTCCACCTTTCAAAGTTTATTTTGCCTTGCTTGTATTTTGTGTTGCTGCATGCATGGCATCATCTTAAATTGAGAAATAAATTAATACCCCTATCTGCACTCATGGGCCTTTGATGTTTGCACAAAAAAGAAAGTAAACTTATATTTTACTTCCTCCAAAGCAACTCAACAATTCATTACTCCCTGTTCCACCCCAAACAACCTGACCACCGACCGATTGTAGCTCCGTCTGCAGAGGATTGTTCGTCCTGCACCCAGCTCACATCCCTGACTAGAAGAGAGGAGAGTCACGTCGTTTTCCTTTCAGTGAAGTTGCTTACTTTGCTCACTGATCTACATTGGCTCCCGGTCCAAGAACGCCTCACGTTTAAAATTCTTATCCTTGTTTTCAAATCCCCTCCAAGGCCTCACCCCACCCTATCCCTGTAATCTCCTCCAGCCGTACAATCCTTCGAGATCTCTGTGCTCCTCTGATTCTTGCTCATCCCCAAATTTAATCGCTCCACCATTGGCGGCCGTGCCTTCAGCTGCCTAGGCCTAAACTCTGGAATTCCCTCCCGAAACCTCTTCATCTATGTACCTCTCTCCTCCTTTCAGACTCTCCTTAATACCTACCTCAATGACCAAGCTTTTGGTCACCTGTCCTAATATCTCATCATGTGGCTCAGTGTCACTGTGTTTGTGTTTGTTTGGTAGCTTCTGTGAAGCGCCTTGGGACATTTTACTACATTAAAGGCGCTATAATAAGTGCAAGTTGTTATTACTCTGAGTGTCTGGGTAATTCCTATATCTACACTAACATTAGTTCTGCAGAAATAATCTTTTACAAAGAAGGCAGCGTGCATATGACATGAACCTCAAGGTGGGGTCAGGAAAAAAAAGGTTTGGGAACCTCTGCTTTAAAGGATTTCAGCTTGTTTGTTTGTTTGTTCTTTGTTTGGTATTCTGCTCTAGAGTAGTATTATTGGGCAAGGCCATGAGTTATTCAGTACCCAGGGTAATATAAGTACGGTAATTGTTAATCCTATAGGTTGTGCACCACTGCTTCCATCACTAGATTTTCACAAAAGGGGCAAGGTTCTCTTGGGGGAACTGCAGTGAAACTATTGGAAAAGAAAATCTGATAATTGCAACAATGTGTGGGAATCACATATAAGTGAAGGAATGTAGTCAGTTTTAATTGGTGATGGAATATAAACATTGCTGCCAGAATTTGAGATGTGGAGATGCCGGTGATGGACTGGGGTTGACAATTGTAAACAATTTTACACCAAGTTATAGTCCAGCAATTTTATTTGAAATTCACAAGCTTTCGGAGGCTTCCTCCTTCCTCAGATGAATGTTGTGGAAATGAAATCCTCGAACCCTTCGCATTTATAAATCACAGAACAATACCTGGTGATTACAAATAGTCTTTCCAACTGCCCGTTGCCAAGGCAATCACAGTGTGCAGACAGAGGTGTTACCTAAAAGGCCACCGAATATACAAACCACCAAAAAAAAAGAGGCAGAAACATAGAAAAGACAGCAAATGACCCGTTATATTAAAAACAGATAACATTTGTTCGCTGGTGGGGTTACGTGTAGCGTGACACGAACCCAAGATCCCGGTTGAGGCTGTCCTCATGGGTGCGGAACTTGGCTATCAATTTCTGCTCGACGATTTTGCGTTGTCGTGTGTCTCGAAGGCCGCCTTGGAGTACGCTTACCCGAAGGTCGGTGGCTGAATGTCCTTGACTGCTGAAGTGTTCCCCGACTGGGAGGGAACCCTCCTGTCTGGCGATTGTTGCGCGGTGTCCGTTCATCCGTTGTCGCAGTGTCTGCATGGTCTCGCCAATGTACCATGCTCTGGGGCATCCTTTCCTGCAACATATGAGGTAGACAACGTTGGCCGAGTCACAGGAGTATGAACCATGCACCTGGTGGGTGGTGTCCTCTCGTGTGATGGTGGTATCTGTGTCGATGATCTGGCATGTCTTGCAGAGGTTACCGTGACAGGATTGTGTGGTGTCGTGGACGCTGTTCTCCTGAAAGCTAGGTAATTTGCTGCGAACGATGGTCTGTTTGAGGTTGGGTGGCTGTTTAAAGGCGAGTAGTGGAGGTGTGGGGATGGCCATAGCGAGGTGTTCGTCGTCATTGATGACATGTTGAAGGCTGCGGAGAACATGGCATAGTTTCTCCGCTCCGGAGAAGTACTGGACGACGAAGGGTACTCTGTTGGTTGCGTCCCGTGTTAGTCTCCTGAGGAGGTCTATGCGATTTTTCGCTGTGGCCCGTCGGAACTGTCGATCGATGAGTCGAGCGTCATATCCCGTTCTTACGAGGGCGTCTTTCAGCGTTTGCAGGTGTCCATCGCGTTCCTCCTCGTCTGAGCAGACCCTGTGTATTCGCAGGGCCTGTCCATAGGGGATGGCCTCTTTGACGTGGTTAGGGTGGAAGCTGGAAAAGTGGAGCATCGTGAGGTTGTCCGTGGGCTTGCGGTAGAGTGAGGTGCTGAGGTGCCCGTCTTTGATGGAGATTCGTGTGTCCAAGAAAGAAACTGATTCTGAGGAGAAGTCCATGGTGAGCTTGATGGTAGGGTGGAACTTGTTGATGTTATCGTGTAGTCTCTTCAGTGATTCTTCGCCGTGGGTCCATAGGAAGAAAATGTCGTCGATGTATCTGGTGTATAGTGTTGGTTGGAGGTCCTGTGCAGTGAAGAAGTCCCGCTTGAACTTGTGCATGAAAATGTTGGCGTATTGGGGTGCGAATTTGGTCCCCATGGCTGTTCCGTGTGTTTGGGTAAAGAACTGGTTATCGAAGGTGAAGACATTGTGATCCAGGATGAAGCGGATGAGTTGTTGGATGGCGTCTGGAGATTGGCTGTTGTTGGTGTTGAGTATTGATGCTGTCGCAGCGATGCCGTCATCGTGGGGGATACTGGTGTAGAGTGCCGAGACGTCCATCGTGGTGAGAAGTGTTCCTGGTTCAACTGGTCCGTGGGTACTGAGTTTTTGTAGGAAGTCTGTAGTGTCGCGACAGAAGCTGGGGGTTCCCTGTACGATGGGTTTCAGGATGCCCTCGATGTATCCAGAGAGGTTCTCACACAGGGTTCCGTTGCCTGATACGATAGGACGTCCGGGTGTGTTGGCTTTGTGTATCTTTGGGAGGCAGTAGAAGTCTCCCACGCGGGGAGTACGTTGGATGAGAGCGCGTAGGATGCTTTGAAGGTCTGGATCGAAGGTCTTGATCAGTTTGTTGAGCTCTGGGTGTGTTCTTTGGTCGGATCTGCGGGTAACCGTCTGTAGTGTTCCTTGTTGTCCAGTTGTCGGTATGCTTCTTTGCAATAGTCCGTTCTGTTCTGTATGACGATGGCTCCTCCTTTGTCCACTGGTTTGATGACTATGTTGAATTTGAATTTGAGATGTCTTAAATTTTATTCTTAAGACTTAAATTTCTTAAATCTTAAATGTCTTAAATTTTATTCTTAAGACTTTTGGTCATGTCTTGTTCAAAAAAGTTCAATCTCAATTGTGTTACTTGGACTATCTGAACCTCATCTTTATCCACAATGATAGATATAGGACAAGTAAGAGTTGTATTTCCACTAGTATGACCTACTAAAGGTAGTGACATCACAAAGTGGGTTTCTTCAACAGAAATTCTTCTTCAATTGACATTGTACTACAGGCTACAGGTGTTTATAAATATATTGGGGCATAAATTGCTCCCCCGAGGACGCCGTTCATCAGTGGCGTCCTCCCTCTCCACCAATGAATCCAAGAAGTAAGTTTGCAAATGCGTACATGCGCGCTAAAACCTGGAAATCGCAGACTTGTTCCCATTGGTTCGTCGGCAGTTGACAGGTCCAAATTCAAGGACTACGCTAAAATCAATGGAATCATTAAACTTGCCCAGCTGGAACGAACATACTTACACCACCAAAAGGTTTGCTGGAAAATACCAACTCTACACTACTTTTTAAAAGCACGATGACGGTTAATGACTGTGAAACAAAAAATTTAATTTTAAAATTGTGGAATGTCATATGCTTGTTTTAATTTTTGATCATTAAAAATGTTTTAAACAATTTTTTTAAATTTAATTTTTTTTAACTTTTAACTTCTGTAAGTTTCATTAAATAATTTTCTTGGCTTTTTAATGATGTTAAATTTTTATTTAAACTAATGAACAGACGTTAACTGTAAAGGAATGATTTCTAGTTGCCTGTTTGTGGGCATGACTTCTCTTGACAGATTCTGTGGGCGTGACTTTCATTCCCACAGTGTCTATCGGATCCGAATGAACGTGCATTGAATTCACAGCTCTGAACTTTCTAAAAAAAAATTTAAGAGGGAGCAAGTGGATGTCAGAGACCACGAGGTAAGTTTTGTCGTGTTTATCCACAGGATGTGTGGACAGCCTTGCCACGCCAGTCGGAGCAAGTTCCGGCCCATTATATTTGACAGTAAGCAGTGAGATTTGATAAATATGACCAGAACCCTTTGAGAGTTATCCTCTCACTGCTGGACATGTTACATCCTCTATGCCTGCTCAGTGACCTAACCATAAAGTAAATATTGCCAGTGGCAAATTTTTTCTCCTTCTGGCTTGTTTTTGGAGCAAGTATGTTTACCAAGACGTGCTACTGATTGTATTTACACACCTTTGCATCAGTAATCAATAGAAAGTTTAAATCCTCAAAGTAATCCAAAGTCTTGGGTGTGGTAAAGAATCCGAAGATCTCCACGAGCATGATGTATCTAACATAATCTTGAAGTCTTGATTCTTATCCTAAAAGGCTGAAGAGTTTCACTGCTGTTGCTTCCCATGATCTCGACATTGCCTCATTCTGGATGTGATCTCATTACTCCCTTAACCCTCATGATCTTTTGCTTCTCCACGGGAACAAAGTTTTTCCTGCTGTCTTTTCTCCTCCCCCCCCCCCCCCCCCCCCCCCAAACTGGTGCAAACTGTTGACCCCCACACAATGCTTCTACATATTTGCTTCTGTTAGTTTCTGGGAATAAAAAAAAATGAATGAATAAGAAAGCAGTTACTGTTATGGAATATGTCTAGTCTCATAATATGGCAAATGATGCAATGTTATTTTGACTCAAAAATGTGATGAGAGTGAAGAATGGCTGCGAGGTGTTACAAATCTGTATTCTCAAAGGATTTAGGATAAGAATCAAGACTTCAAGATTATGTTGGATACATCATGCTCGTGGAGATGTTCGGATTCTTTACCACACCCAAGACTTTGGATTACTTTGAGGATTTAAACTTTCTATTGATTACTGATGCACAGGTGTGTAAATATAATCAGTAGCACGTCTTGGCAAACATACTTGCTCCAAAAACAAGCCAGAAGGAGAAAAAATTTGCCACTGGCAATATTTACTTTATGGTTAGGTCATTGAGCAGGCATAGAGGATGTAACATCTCAAAGGGTTCTGGTCATATTTATCAAATCTCACTGCTTGCTGTCAAATATAATGGGCTGGAACTTGCTTCGACCGGCGTGGCAAGGCTGATTCTCCGAATCATGAATGTAAAGGTCCAGATGTTTACACAGAGCTAAATCCTAATTATGTTAATGTATACAGTATAGGGTTGTTCTCTCTTCCGGTATTTTCCATTAGTCTGTCAAAGTTAGTTCTTCTATTATCCTTGGTAATGAATCATTAGAGTATTTGTGTGGCTTTGTGTTTGTTGGCAGTTAGAGGATGTGTCTTCTAATAGACTAAAGATACAATGGATACAGTTGACCTGAAGAACTTTTCTTTTAAATGATTAAATGCTGCTTTAAAGAATTCTAAGTACTACATTTTAAGTTCAAAGTGTGAATTTCTAATTAATTTTGAGTGCTATGATTGGTGAGTAGGCACCACATCACTGGTTACTATGTCTGGCTGTGGGTACTCTCTCCTGATTGCTCAGGTTCAAAATGTCTCTTGATCATTTTACCCTCTGGTGTTGCGCTGCATCCCTCTTCCAGGAATGTAGCTGTTCCTCAGTTCTTGGAGCTTTGGGTCTCGCAACTGCGCCTGGTCCTTGGCCACCTGAATGCTTCAGTCCCACTCCCTCCATCCTACTGACGCCTGTCCTGGGTTTCCTCACTCTACCCTTATATGTTACCAAGCACAAAAATACCACCTCAATAGTGGCACTGTGAGAGATGCCCTAGTATTGTAAATTGTTTGAAGTGAATTATATGCTAAACACAATCTCTGGCTTAATTGATCTTCACAGACAGGTTTGTTCAATATAACATCATCTTAGAATCATAGAAGTTTACAACATGGAAACAGGCCCTTCGGTCCAACATGTCCATGTCGCCCAGTTTATACCACTAAGCTAGTCCCAATTGCCTGCACTTGGCCCATTTCCCTCTATACCCATGTAACTGTCCAAATGCTTTTTAAAAGACAAAATTGTACCCGCCTCTACTACTGCCTCTGGCAGCTTGTTCCAGACACTCACCACCCTTTGAGTGAAAAAATTGCCCCTCTGGACCCTTTTGTATCTCTCCCCTCTCACCTTAAATCTATGCCCCCTCGTTATAGACTCCCCTACCTTTGGGAAAAGATTTTGACTATCTACCTTATCTATGCCCCTCATTATTTTATAGACTTCTATAAGATCACCCCTTAACCTCCTACTCTCCAGGGAAAAAAGTCTCAGTCTATCCAACCTCTCCCTATAAGTCAAACCATCAAGTCCCGGTAGCATCCTAGTAAATCTTTTCTGCACTCTTTCTAGTTTAATAATATCCTTTCTATAATAGGGTGACCAGAACTGTACACAGTATTCCAAGTGTGGCCTTACTAATGTCTTGTACAACTTCAACAAGACATCCCAACTCCTGTATTCAATGTTCTGACCAATGAAACCAAGCATGCCGAAAGCCTTCTTCACCACCCTATCCACCTGTGACTCCACTTTCAAGGAGCTATGAACCTGTACTCCTAGATCTCTTTGTTCCATAACTCTCCCCAACGCCCTACCATTAACGGAGTAGGTCCTGGCCCGATTCGATCTACCAAAATGCATCACCTCACATTTATCTAAATTAAACTCCATCTGCCATTCATCGGCCCACTGGCCCAATTTATCAAGATCCCGTTGCAATCCTAGATAACCTTCTTCACTGTCCACAATGCCACCAATCTTGGTGTCATCTGCAAACTTACTAACCATGCCTCCTAAATTCTCATCCAAATCATTAATATAAATAACAAATAACAGCGGACCCAGCACCGATCCCTGAGGCACACCGCTGGACACAGGCATCCAGTTTGAAAAACAACCCTCTACAACCACCCTCTGTCTTCTGTCGTCAAGCCAATTTTGTATCCAATTGGCTACCTCACCTTTGATCCCATGAGATTTAACCTTATGCAACAAAATACCATGCGGTACCTTGTCAAAGGCTTTGCTGAAGTCCATGTAGACCACGTCCACTGCACAGCCCTCATCTATCTTCTTGGTTACCCCTTCAAAAAACTCAATCAAATTCGTGAGACATGATTTTCCTCTCACAAAACCATGCTGACTGTTCCTAATCAGTCCCTGCCTCTCCAAATGCCTGTAGATCCTGTCTCTCAGAATACCCTCTAACAACTTACCCACCACAGATGTCTGTAGTTCCCAGGCTTTTCCCTGCCGCCCTTCTTAAACAAAGGCACAACATTTGCTACCCTCCAATCTTCAGGCACCTCACCTGTAGCGGTGGATGATTCAAATATCTCTGCTAGGGGACCCGCAATTTCCTCCCTAACCTCCCATAACGTCCTGGGATACATTTCATCAGGTCCCGGAGATTTATCTACCTTGATGCGCGTTAAAACTTCCAGCACCTCCCTCTCTGTAATATGTACACTCCTCAAGACATCACTATTTATTTCCCCAAGTTCCCTAACATCCATGCCTTTCTCAACCGTAAATACCGATGTGAAATATTCATTCAGGATCTCACCCATCTCTTGTGGTTCCGCACATAGATGACCTTGTTGATCCTTAAGAGGCCCTACTCTCTCCCTAGTTACTCTTTTGCCCTTTATGTATTTGTAGAAGCTCTTTGGATTCTCCTTTGCCTTATCTGCCAAAGCAATCTCATGTCCCCTTTTTGCCCTCCTGATTTCTCTCTTAACTCTACTCCGGCAATCTCTATACTCTTCAAGGGATCCACTTGATCCCAGCTGTCTATGCATGTCATATGCCTCCTTGATGGTGTTTTGTGCAGGGTTGGTGCAAACTATGTGGTACTTTTGCCCTTTCTTGAACTTAATATTTTCTATGTTACCAGTTGGCAGAATAGACTAAAGTTGAGTGTGTCAATTTTGACTTGATGTCAACATAAGAAACTGCCTAGAACCTGTTCCTAGGCGACATTGATTTATGTACGAAATACCAGATTGAACAGTGTTCGTAAATTTGGAGCACTGGGTCCTCTTCAAGTTGTAAGGAAATACGAGCCCAGAAATTGCTGGAAAAATAATGACGAGTTCACGAGCCCGCCATTATTAGTGTGAGGAAGAGATACGCCACGAGTTGCGAATTGCCACAGTTTGTGCAGCTCTGTTGTTAGCCTCACAAAAACGGGAGCTTGTCATCAACCTCCCCGTGAATGTCAAGAAATTGATAGATTTGTGTCTTAAATATGAATGAATCTTGCCGCTGCCATTTAGGCCTGGTATTTCATGTCTCAAGGACTCTCTTAATGTGATTTATGGCCCTGACATGCCACTCAACCTTCGAGGCCCAAAAAGGAACAATTTAAACTGTGGAGTATTACTCCCACAGGTAGTAAATTGTTCCTAGGGGTTTATTTCTTTTCTGTTTTTTTTTTCTCTCTCCCTCACACTCTGATCTTTCTTTCCCTTTATTTCTTTTTCTGTGTTTAATTTGACTCTAATTCACCCTGTTTCCTTCTTCGTCATTTACTCTGTTTCTTTCTCTATCAAATTTAATTCATTACGGAGATAGACCATTGGACCTAACATTCATGAGGTCCCAGATGCTTCGTTGATGTCACCACACCATTATCAATACGCATTTCCAGTAATTTGTGGCGCAAAAGTAATACGATCTGAAGGGCGAGGTAAAAAAATTCAATTCATGCACTCGCCGCGAGATGCACTGCTCCACCAGTATCTGGGCCAGCACTATCAAATTGGAGCTATTTTCTGCAAAACAATATAATTATTAGTAAAATCCCAACTCAGTATGTATACGTCCTCAATTGCTGTTGTTTATATTTGAATGTCAGTAATCTAAGATGTCAGCTTTATTATTTTAATGTACTAAAATGTGCACTTTGGTTTTAAAAAAAATCAAAATAGGTTTGAAGACTTCCACAGGCCTGTCTTTTTCCTTTTTCTTATTGTCTCTATTCACTCTTTTAATTTATTTTTAAGATGCAAACTTTGCTTGTTTTAAGTGCCTGAAACAAGCTCTCTGCTATTCTATGGCAGGTACCAACATTTTTAAATTTTGACTGTAGTTGGATTCTGAGTATGTTTCACAGCCAGTTGTGTGGAGAACGTTAAAGTTTAACCTAGTCACGTCAATAAAATGATCCAAATTGACACCTTAACATTGTACGTACCATTAATGCATGCAAATGCTGAATAAGAACTCACCACCAGCCTAGTTGAGTGGGCACTCAGATAATGAGTTTCCTTGCATGACGGCCCCAAGGTTGAAGAATTGGTACCTTTTGTTCTAGTGTGTTGTGCCTGGCCTAAAAAATGCTACTAGACTCAGAAATATACCCCTGGAATGGTTTCAACTGTCAACATAAGTTAGTGGAAATCCTGGGCATTTAGTTAGTTTTCATTTGTATCAATAAATGGATAAAGCTGTCCAAAAGTGTTAACCTCTTTTGTTAGGTAAAATTGCTAAGAGCTATAGTATGCCCAAATTGACACTCATAGTTTCCATGTTCCTGGAGGAACCTAAAAGTATAGCACAGATTTCCTGAAGCACAGCCATTGGCTGATCAGCTTTGTGGCGGGAGGAGAGGGAGAGGTTATAGCCCGTATGTGCTTGTGTGTCTTCCGGCATGTCCTGATCCAAATATTGCTTATCTACAACTGAATTATGAGAATTTATGTAGCATCAGTGATGGAGTGACGGTATGTTAATATTCAAAAATGAGTAGCAGGGTCGGACATTATTTGGTCTTTGATAAGAGAAAGAAATCCTTCTTCAACTTGGTTGGTTTTAATTCTATGGATATAATTTAAAAACCTGTTTATAGATCATAACTGAGGCAAACATATTCATTACAATTTTTATTTTCATTGCGCATGATTGTCATTTTCTCTTGCCTGAGGAAATGACATTAATGCGCGTAGAATAAATTTATCTTAACTTCCGTGACAACTTTGCTGTGACCAGACATCCTTGTTGTGACATAACTGTCATATGATCAAAATTCACCATTGCCTCAGTTTTTGTTGCAGTCCAGTAACTCCCCTAGCATCAGCACATTAATTTTAAAATCCTTATCCTCCATTCTCAAATCCCTCTATGGCCTTGTTTCACCCACCTCTGCAATCTTCTACAGCCCTTCATGTCAAGCCAAGAAATGTGAGGTAATGTATTTGGGGAGGGCAAACAAGGCAAGAAAGTACATAATAAATGGGAGGTTACTGAGAGGTGGATAGGAACAAAGGGACCTTGGAGCGCATGTCCACAGATCCCTGAAAGTAGCAGGACAGGTAGATAAGGTGGTTAAAAAGGTATACGGGATACTTTATTAGCTAAGGCATAGAATATAAGAGAGGTTATGCTAGAATTGTATAAAACATTGGTTAGGCCACAGCTTGAGTACTGCAGACAGTTCTGATCACATTACAGGAAAGATGTGATTGCATTTGAGAGGGTACAGAGGAGATTTATGAGGATGTTGCCAGGGCTGGAGAATTTTAGCTATGAGAAAAGATTGGATAGGCTGGGGTTGTTTTCTTTGGAACAAAAGAGGCTGAGGGGAGATTTAATTGAAGTATATAAAATTATGACGGGAGTGGAGGGAGATCCCGTAGCAGAGGGATCAGTGACCAGAGGGCATAGATTTAAAGTAATTGGTAGAAGGATTAGAGGGGAGCTGAGGAGAAATTTTTTCACCCCCAGGGTGGTGAGGGTCTGAAACTCATGTCTGAAAGGGTGGTAGAAGCAGAAACCCTCAACTCATTTAAAAAGTACTTGGATGTGCACTTGAAACCTACCAAGTGCAAGAAAGTGGGATTATGCTAGATAGCTCTTTTGGAGCTGGCACAGACACGATGGGCCGAATGGCCTCCTGTGATGATTCTATGATATCCTCCACCATACTGAGCTAATGTGCAGTTTTTCTTTTTTCCTCCCTATTTCCAGGAAAAAGCCTTGCATGAGACATTGCCTCATTGCACTGTTCCTTTTTGTATTTTATTAGCAAATAATTTTCTTGGTAAATAAAACCATGTAATTTTCTTTGTGTAGCAGTTTTTTCCCTTCCATGTCTAGGATACCGCTGTACCATTGTGGAATGCCAAAATTTGGCAACTTTACTGTACCATTATGCACTTTATTTCTTGCTAAAATTACAGTCACGATGCCACCATTGAACATCTTTTGAGAATATCTGTCCATATCAAACACATGAAACAGCTGCTTGGCTGGTGTCTGCAGGGACAACAACCGCAGGCACACACTGATCCAAAATGAATAAAGCCCCGTCATAAAGTTGAAGGTTACTATTGTGGAACTGGTTTCAAGGCTATATCTCTAATCTGCATTGGATGCTGTGTAAGTGACATTGATGTGTGTCCTGATGCAATTTTAGATATATATCGGTGCGCTTAAGCATTTCTACGAGTTTGTGCAACTCCATATGAGGCTAGTGTTTACTGTGGCAGAGTATCCATAATACTTTTGTGTATAGCACCTACTTCCTGCCTATTTCACACTACTTTTTGTATCACAATTTTGTCATTTCTACTTCAGTCAAACTTAACTGTCATGCCTGGACATTACTTTTATCATAGGCTGAAAGATATGTACGCTTACCTTTCAGTCCTGCCAACAATAGATGGTGCTGCTTCTTGAAGCTCAGTCTCCCAGGTCCATTCTCTAGATGGCACTGCAGGTAAACGATATTGTTTTATTTGTTCTGTGATTAATGAAAGAAACACACATTTCTGAAATTTTAATAGCATTCACTTGGAAATTGTGCTATGAATGCCTCTTTCCCCCCCCCCCCAACCCCACCATCGCTGGCCTTTCTGCAACATGCACCATTCTTGGATAATGTAGAGGAGAGGTGACTTGTTCCCAGGCTGTGTACCACTGTTGCTTCTTGAGGGGCCAGCAAGAGTTGTGTGAGTAGTTTGGGATAACACGTTTGCGTTTTTACGCTACCTATTTTCCTTGGGTTCAGTGCCACCAGCTATTCCGTAATCGAACCTCACATCCCCTAGGAACCATATTGTGGCGTTACCTGTGCAATATATCCATTATAGTAAGTCGTGTGTCGCACTTCAAACGTGTCTGCAGCATAAAAAAATAAGGCTTTTCTGTTTGATTCTTGGGAAATATGAGTTGAAATACACTTTCCTATTTGGAACTCCACATCCCTCTTCCTGAAAAAAAAATTACAATCCAAGAGTTCCCATATCTCTTGACTCCTTGTGAGCCGAGCGACAGGAAATGCACTTGTATCTAGGTAGATGTAGCGAGACTCAACCGTCAATATAGAACCCTTGCCATTGGGACTGGGGCTTTTTGGAAGATGTCATTTGCCACCAAGTGACCTCCTCATTTGCAGTGGGTGTAAAAATATCCGCACTATCGGACAAATTAATTTAACATTAAATGAGCAGTATTCAGTACAAAGAGTTTGTGCAAATTAAATGCAAACTTTATTCTCAAAATATTAAAACAACAAAGATCCTCCTCCTTTATTAACTCTCAACCTAAAATTGTTCCTTGAAACATGGTTGCTTACTTGTTATGTGGTGAAATGTCACCATGGAGCCTCTTTTTAAAATAAAGCTGTGTACCCGTGATGGACCTTGATTGCTGGCTGGGAGAAAGTCAGCTGAAGATATATCACTCTCAATTCTTTGAATATGTGCTGAAACAAAGGACATTAAAGACATTATTTATCTCAACTATGTTATATGGGCAAGTTGTCACTTTTCTAGGGTGTTTCAATGGAATGGCTGGATTCATTAATCTGTGTCAGATACTTTGACCTGTGAGATGGGTCCCCATTCATGTGCAATGGCAGCAATCAAACAATGCAGACCAGGGCCTTCCTGATCTATTTGTATCTTTGCTTTGTCCTGAGGTGTGAAAATTAGCCAGACTGTAATACACATCTTACAGAAACAGCTCGCTGTGATCAGTAAGAATGAATCCACGAAAGATTCTAACGTAGACAAAACTGCTTTGTTTCACTTATCTGCTTTTTAACCTGCAAGTGAGAGGTGTACGAGAGTGACTTGGAATAACCTTGGTTTGTTCTCCCTGCATTAACACTGCTGAGCTTGTATGTGAGTAATAGCACTACCTGTGGTAGTACTTTGCTGCAGTGTGTTAGAGTGCCAATGTATTACACCACCATTGCCTTGAAATAATTGTTTAATGGGTGACACTCTTAGTTCCATTTGCAATATGTTCCTTTTTGCATCCAAAATTTCATAATTATGGGGTACAAAATAATCACAAACGTTGCGGAAATAGCATTGATCTCGGTGTCCATTTCTCTGTTCTGGTGATATTACTGGAATGTGAACAGGGTACAGAAGACAAAGTGGTGCAATTGATTTATTTTAGTCCTTTTCTAACCCTAATTATGAGGCTATCTAGTTAGTTTTGTGAAGAACCTTGTTATGGTTTTAGTGGAATGTTGGTTTTTATGTGAACTATGTCTGAAGAATGACTGATGACCAGAAGTGGATTCTGGAAACATAAGACTTCACTGAGCAATGTTAGTAACCATAAAACATGCAGTACAACCTTATGAGCTGGAAGGCAGACCCATTTTTGACTAACCATTATAGCTTCGGCCCAGCGTGCATTGATAATTTAACCAAGTTGATTTGGTAGGAGGGGGTTTATCTGCTAAATCTATTTTGTGGAACTAGACTATGGTATTATGATAAACATTTATAGTCTGTCTGCAGTTATTAGCTGCTCTCACATGGGTTTTTGCCCACCAGCCCCCATAGTGCAGATCTCGCAGAACCAGTAATTATGTAAAAATACTGGATTTATCAGGATGGGTGGCTAGAAGATCTTATCAAGTGCTATTTTCTTGACACCACTGATCATATTGGGGCCAGTGAACGCTCTGCTCCATTAGCAGCACCGCACTTTGGTGCTGACGTAATGATGTCTTCACTTATGCAAGCTGCTTTTCTCTCCATGATCATAGGAACAGGAGTAGGCCATTTAGCCCTTTGAGCCTGTTTCGCCATTCAGTGAGATCATGGCTGATCTGTGACCTAACTCCATACGTGTCACTAATCAGTGCACTGGCCAAAATATCACAACCAGTCTATGCATCATGGAATGGTAGGCTTGTACAATGCAGCCAGTTTACAGGAAGACCAGATACATGTAAGATAAATATAGGAGAGTGACACAGTTAGCTCATTCTCTCACTCTTAATTTCTGGTTTTGGCAGTTATTGGCTGCAAATCCACCCGAGTTCAGGTTAGTTGTGCTCAAGTCACTCTATTGTGCATCATGTAACTACATAACAATGTCATACAGGTCAGTGCTTGATGCATTATGGGATATTCAGTCTGAATAAGGAACTGTAGAATATTAATATCGGTTAAGCCTCTTGCTAAATTTTAACATTAAATATTGATTGCAATATTTATACCATCAATTATAATCATTAGAAGCTAAATTAAAGGGGTCAGAACATTCCCAATATGTACGTTATATGCCAACAAAACTTAAATGTTACTTAGAGATGGATTTTACTTGCATTTATGGTCAAAAGAAATTTTCGAACAAATCTGCTTGATAGTAATATTTTGCAAAAGTGTGTATTACCTGAGTTTTTATTGTCATGCATCAGTCTAACCATGTGGCCGACAGCACAGCCATGCCTACAAGGTAAGGAATCTTACAACACCAGGTTATAGTCCAACAGTTTTATTTGAAAATCACAAGCTTTCGGAGGCTTTCTCTTTCGTCAGGTGAGATTCCATGGAAGGTACCACATATATAGTCAGAGAACAATGCCTGGTGATTACAGATAATCTTTCCAACTGCCCGTTGTCAAGGCAATCAAAGGCGTCGAATAGTGTTCAGACAGAGAGACACCACACACAGGACCGCCGAATACACAAACGGTCAGAGCCCAAAGGCGCAGAGAGAGAAAGAAACATCCGAAAGGAAGAGAAAGAGAGAGAATGTATTAAAAACAGATAACTTTTTTTCGCTGGTGGGGTTACGTGTAGCGTGACATGAACCCAAGATCCCGGTTGAGGCCGTCCTCATGGGTGCGGAACTTGGCTATCAATTTCTGCTCGACGATTTTGCGTTGTCGTGTGTCTCGAAGGCCGCCTTGCAGAACGCTTACCCAAAGGTCGGTGGCTGAATGTCCTTGACTGCTGAAGTGTTCCCCGACTGGGAGGGAACCCTCTTGTCTGGCGATTGTTGTGCGGTGTCCGTTCATCCATAGTCGCAGTGTCTGCATGGTCTCGCCAATGTACCATGCTCCAAGGCATCCTTTCCTGCAACGTATGAGGTAGACAACGTTGGCCGAGTCACAGGAGTATGACCCATGTACCTGGTGGGTGGTGTCCTCTCGTGTGATGATGGTATCTGTGTGGATGATCTGGCATGTCTTGCAGAGGTTACCGTGGCAGGGTTGTGTGGTGTCGTGGACGCTGTTCTCCTGAAAGCTGGGTAATTTGCTGCGAACGATGGTCTGTTTGAGGTTGGGTGGCTGTTTGAAGGCGAGTAGTGGAGGCGTGGGGATGGCCTTAGCGAGGTGTTCGTCATCATCGATGACATGTTGAAGGCTGCGAACAACTTGGCGTAGTTTCTCCGCTCCGGGGAAGTACTGGACGACGAAGGGTACTCTGTTGGTTGCGTCCCATGTTAGTCTTCTGAGGAAGTCTATGCGATTTTTCGCTGTGGACCGTCAGAACTGTCGATCGACGAGTCGAGCGTCATATCCCGTTCTTACGAGGGCGTCTTTCAGTGTCTGTAGGTGTCCATCGCGTACCTCCTCGTCTGAGCAGATCCTGTGTATTCGCAAGGCCTGTCCATAGGGGATGGCCTCTTTGATGTGGTTAGGGTGGAAGCTGGAAAAGTGGAGCATCGTGAGGTTGTCCGTGGGCTTGCGGTGGAGTGAGGTGCTGAGGTGTCTGTCTTTGATGGAGATTCGTGTGTCCAAGAAAGAAATCGATTCTGAGGAGTAGTCCATGGTGAGTTTGATGGTGGGATGGAACTCGTTGATGTTATCGTGTAGTCTCTTCAGTGATTCTTCGCCGTGGGTCCATAGGAAGAAAATGTCGTCGATGTATCTGGTGTATAGCGTTGGTTGGAGGTCCTGTGCAGTGAAGAAGTCGTGACGAAGGAGAAAGCCTCCGAAATTTTAAATAAAGCTGTTGGACTAACCTGGTGTTTAAAGACTCCTTACATTATCATTGAAGTCAATTACAAACACGTCATTTTAACACATTAAGCACGCCAGCTATTTCACACATATGGGAGGTAGAAGCTTTGTCATTTTAACAAATTGCCACCAGCTTTTAAAAAATGCTTTTGAATTGATTAGCTCTATAATAAAGACACTTATTTAATTACTCTGATATGTTTCAGGGACAAATCAAGAGCAATTGGAAAGAATCATAATCCAGAGATCGTGCCCTGGAGAATATACACGATTTTGTTATTTGTATGCATTGCACAGCAGCTTTACTGCCCATTTATATTGGGCAAATCGCATTAACACCAATGCTCCCGCATAAGCGGTAGGGACTGTACTATCCCATCAATGTGAAAATAGCAGTTCTCAAAATCCAAATGTTTGATTGTAAAATTTATTATTATTGCCTACATCCCTTTGAGAGTCATTGTTTTCATCAGCCATCGTTCTTTATTATAAATTTACCTTTCTGTTGCTTCTGTTCAAATGGGAGTGTTGATTACCTTATTGGGCTAAGATTGGTTTGGAGAAAGTACTGAGCCTAACTGTCGTCGAGCTGAATTGCCAGGATAAACCATACTGAAAGCGGCAAACTCATGATGTGTTCTTATTTCATCTGCATATGTTTGTAACTTCCTTATGTTGTCTGTCTTGATGGCTGCACCTTGCATATTTCAGTGTTACCACTCCATGCTTACACAAAAAAAAAACTGGAATTAGCAGTAATTATTTCCAAATGTGTATTGACGGTGAGGTTTCCTCTCTTTAACACATTTGCTGGTGTAACACTTGGCATGCATGGCGATCTCATCAAGAATTGCAGGTTGTAAAAAGATTCTTTCAAATTTGTGCCACCAACATTTCTCTGAAAAGACAGCTGGCTGTGTTTTTTTCTTTTCAGCAACATGAACCGTGAAGATAGAAATGTACTACGAATGAAAGAACGAGAACGGAGAAATCAAGGAATTCAGCAGAATGAAGAGACTTTCCCTGGAAATTCCCCTCTCTTTGCTGAGCCGTATAAAGTACAGGTACAGTAAATATGGGTGAGCAAAGCTAATAATTATCCTTGAACATGTAACTTATTTAGGGCAGGAAGCTTGGCGTCCTACCCCTTTCCCTTGTGACCCTAAACTGGAAACTGTTTTGATGACGACAGAAGCAGGTTTGAAGCTAAATTATATCCTCCTTTGGACTGGTCAGAAATTCCCTATTTCCGGTGGACTTAGGCGTGCATGGGGTTCTGATTTAGTTGTCAGAAAAACAAACCTTGAATTTGTGAAGCATTTACACCCCTCAAGGTGCTTCACATGTAATAATTTTCTTAGAAATGTAGTGTGTTACGTAGCCAAATGTGGCAACGGTTTTTGTGCACTCGCGATTTCACAAATACCAAATGGAAATTAAAGGTTTGTAAACCTGAGTTTTTAAGATTTTAATTGCTGTTTATTTGAAGGCGATATGATAGCCTGCTTTATTATAAACTCTGTTCATTACACAAATCATCAAAGCCCAACAAATTTGTGATAATCAAGCAGCAAAAGGTACAATTGACAGGAAAACATCCTTTTGGGGTAAGAGAGATGCAGGACCAGTTTTGCACCCTTGTTGGGTGTATTTTTGTGTACTGCAATGTTTAATACTGAAGTTGTGGCTCTGTCTGACAGCGTGTGGCTGTGCATGTTGCTAGTTCTGAGATATTGCTGGAGCTACGCCTGGTTTTGTCTGTCTCTCTGGTTGTGCTAGTCTATTGGTCTCTGTCTTTGTGGCTTTGCTCGTCTCTTTGTCACTGTCCATCTCTGGCTTTATTTCTTTTGCTAACCCTGTGCTCGTGCCTACTGTCGATTTCATAATAAAGCAAGAGTTCCCCCATGCTTCATTCCACCATCTGTCATTGCGGATGCAAGAAGCTTGTGCACTTTTTTTACTTTTTGCAGGAACCTGTAACACAGACTCTACCCCAGCGACTGAGGTTAAGAGCAGTTCCTGTCATTGGCTAAATTTCTCAATGCTAGCACTCAGTATTTTTTTTATTCGTTCATGGAATGTGGGCTTCACTGGCAAGACCAGCATTAATTGCCCTTGAGAAGGTGGTGGTGGTGGTGAGCCGCCTTCTTGAACCCCTCCAGTCCGTGTGGTGAAGGTTCTCCCGCAGTGCAGTTTAGTAAGGAGTTCCAAGATTTTGACCCAGCGACAATGAAGGAACGGTGATATATTTCCAAGTGGGGATGGTGTGTGACTTGGAGGGGAACTTGCAAGTGGTGGTGTTCCCATGTGCCTGTTGCCCTTGTCCTTCTCGGTGGTAGAGTTTGCGGGTTTTGAAGGTGCTGTCGAAGAAGCCAAGGCGAGTTGCTGCAATTCATCCTGTGGATGGTACACACTGCTGCCACGGTGTGCTGGTGGTGAAGGGAGTGAATGTTTAGGGTGGTGGATGGGGTGCCAATCAAGCAGGCTGCTTTGTCCTAGATGGTGTCGAGCTTCTTGAGTGTTACTGAAGCTGCATTCATCCAGGCAAGTGGAGAGCATTCCATCACACTCCTGACTTGTGCCTTGTAGATGGTGGAAAGGCTTTGGGGAGTCAGGAGATGAGTCATTCAACTGCAGAATATCCAGCCTCTGACCTGCTGTTGTAGCCATAGTATTTACGTGGCTGGTGCAGTTAAGTTTCTGGTCAATGGTGATCCCCAGGACATTGGGGGACTCAACAATCGTAATGCTGTTGAATGTCATGGGGAGGTGGTCATTGCTTGGCACTTGTCTGGCACGAATGTTAGTTGCCACTTATCAGCCCAAGCCTGGATGTTGACCCGGTCTTGCTGTGTACAGGCACGGACTGCTTCATTATCTGAGGGGTTGCGAATGAAACTGAACACTGTCCAATCATCAGCGATCATCCCCAATTGATCTTATGATGGAGGGAAGGTCATTGATGAAGAAGCTGAAAATGTTTGGGCCGAGGACACTGCCCTGAGGAACT
Organism: Heptranchias perlo; assembly: GCF_035084215.1. Lineage (NCBI taxonomy): Eukaryota > Metazoa > Chordata > Chondrichthyes > Hexanchiformes > Hexanchidae > Heptranchias > Heptranchias perlo. The sequence continues at coordinate 23,734,019 of NC_090338.1, forward strand.
CCTGCAGCAAAGTCCTGCAACTGAGATGATTGGCCTCCAACAACCACTACCATCTTCCTTTGTGCTAGGTATGACTCTAGCCACTGGAGAGATTTCCCCCTGATTCCCATTGACTTCAATTTTACTAGGACTCCTTGGTGCCACACTCGGTCAAATGCTGCCTTGATATCAAGGGCAGTCACTCTCACCTCTGGAATTCAGCTCTTTTGTCCACATTTGGACCAAGACTGTAATGAGGTCTGGAGCCGAGTGGTCCTGGCGGAACCCAAACTGAGCATCAATGAGCAGGTTATTGGTGAGTAAGTGCCACTTGATAGCACTGTCGACGACACCTTCCATCACTTTGCTGATGATTGACAGTTGACTGATGGGGTGGTAATTGGCTGGTTTGGATTTGTCCTGCCTTTTGTGGACAGGACATACCTGGGCAATTTTCCACATTGCTGGGTAGATGCCAGTGTTATAGCTGTACTCGAACAGTTTGGCTAGAGGTGCAGCCCGTTCTGGAGCACAAATCTTCAGCACTACAGCCGGGATGTTGTCAGGGTCCATAGCCTTTGCTGTATCCAGTGCACTCAGCCATTTCTTGATATCACGTGGAGTGAATCGAATTGGCTGAAGACTGGCTTCTGTGGTGGTGGGGATATCAGGAGGAGGCCGAGATGGATCATCCACTTGGCACTTCTGGCTGAAGATGGTTGCAAATGCTTCAATCTTGTCTTTTGCACTCACATGCTGGACTCCGCCATCATTGAGAATGGGGATGTTTGCAGAGCCTCCTCCTCCCGTTAGTTGTTTAATTGTCCACCACCATTCACGACTGGATGTGGCAGGACTGCAGAGCTTTGATCTGATCCGTTGGTTGTGGAATCGCTTAGCTCTGTCTATAGCATGTTGCTTCCGCTGTTTAGCATGCAGTCCTGTGTTGTAGCTTCAACAGGTTGGCATCTCATTTTTAGGTACGCCTGGTGCTGCTGCTGGCATGCTCTTCTACACTCCTCATTGAACCAGGGTTGATCCCCTGGCTTGTTGGTAATGGTAGAGTGAGGAATATGCCAGGCCATGAGGTTACAGATTGTGCTGGAATACAATTCTGCTGCTGATGGCCCACAGCGCCTCCTGGATGCCTAGTTTTGAGCTGCTAGATCTGCACGGTGGTAGTGCCACACAACACGTTGGATGGTGTCCTCGGTGTGAAGACGGGACTTTATCTCCACAAGGACTGTGCGGTTGTCACTCCTACCAATACTGTCATGGACAGATGCATCTGCGACAGGTAGTTTGGTGAGGATGAGGTCAAGTAGGTTTTTCCGTCGTGTTGGTTTGCTCGTCACCTGCTGCAGGCCCAGTCTGGCAGTTATGTCCTTCAGGTCTCGGTTAGTAGTAGTGCTACCGAGCCACTCTTGGTTAGAGAGAAGATGGACTCTTGGTGCCTTGAAATTGCTGCATGATCTAACTAGGGTTGGAAACAGCAAATTTAAAATTCTGTACATTTTCAAATGGCGCCCAATGACCCCTGATGCACACATTTCCCGGGAGAGGGAGTCAAGGGCATTTCTGCGGAAGGAAGTGGTATCCATTTTTCCTTTTTCCTCTTTCAGGAAATTAAAAAGCGTGTGTCTTATGTGTGCGCTTGAGTGTAACTGAAAGCCAGGATCCAACACAAATTCACGATACGTACGGTTGAGGAAAGCATTTCAGATCGTCCTAGTTCATCCAGTCAGAAAGACCCTGGGATCCCCCTAAATAATGTCAGGTTTTTTGCCTCCATTCTTTGTGTGAAGAAGCAAGCACTTCCTGGTATCAGTACTAAACTTGCTTTTTACTACTTCAAAGCTGTATCTCCTTTTCCCACTCTTGATAACCAGAGAAGTTAAGGATATTGTTAGAGTAAAAGAAGAGACTTATAATGCTGCCAAAAAGAGTAGTAAGCCTGAGGATTGGGAGGGTTTTAGAAATCAGCAAAGAATAACCAAAGAAATTTGGTGGTGGGAGAAAATTGAATGAGAGTAAACTGGCAAGAAATATAGAAACAGATTGAGAGCTTCTACAAGTATGTAAAAAGGAAGAGATTAATAAAAGTAAACATAGATCCCATAGAGGCAGAGACATGAGAAATTATAATGGGGAATAAGGAAATGGCAGAGACGTTGAACAATTATTTTACATCTGTCTTCACAGTAGGAGACACAAAAAACATACCGCAAATACCAGGGAACCAAGGGTCTAATGGGAGGGAGGAATTTAAAATAATGAAGATTAGTAAAGGAAAAAGTACTAGAGAAATTAATGGGACTAAAAGCTGACAAATCCCCAGGAACTGATGGTCTACATCCTAGGGTTTTGAAAGAGGGGGCTGCAGAAATAGTGCATGCATTGATTTTGATCATCCAGAATTCCCTAGATTCTAGAATGGTCCCTGTGGATTGGAAGGTAGCAAATATAACCCTGCTAATCAAGAAAGGAGGAAGAGAGAAAACAGGGAACTTACAAGCCAGTTAGCCTGACATGAGTAGTAGGGAAAATGCTAGGATCTATTATTAAGGACGTACTTTTAAAAACAAAATCGTAATATGATTAGGCAGAGTCAACACCGTTTTATGAAAGGGAAATAGTGTTTGACAAATCTGAGTTTTTTGAGGATGTAACTTGCAGGGTAGATAAAGAGGAACCAGTGGGTGTAGTATATTTGGATTTTCAAAAGGCATTTTAAAAAGGTGCCACACGAGGTTGTTACACAGGATTAGGGCCCATGGGATTGGGCGTAATATATTAGCGTGGATTGAGGATTGATTAACAGACAGGAAACAGTAGGAATAAATGGGTCATTTTTGGGAAAGTAAGCTGTGAGGACGCAAAGAAGTCTGCAAAGGGATATCGACACGTTAAGTGAGTGGGCAAGAAGGTGGTGGATGGAGTTTAATGTGGGGAAATGTGAAGTTATTCACTTTGGTAGGAAGAATAGAAAAACAAAATATTTTTTAAATGATGAGAAATTACTAAATGTTGGTGTTCAGAGGGATTTGGGTGTCCTTGTACAGGAAACACAAAGTTAACATGCAGGTACATCAAGCAGTTAAGGCAAATTATATATTGGTTTGTTGCAAGGAGGTGGGAGTGAAAGAGCAAGGAAAGCTTGCTGCAATTGTATAGGGCTTCGGTGAGACCACACCTAGAGCACCATATGCAAATTTGGTCTCCTTATCTAAGAAGGGATGTACTTGCCTTAAAGGCAATCGACCAAGATTCGCTAGAAAGATTCCTGGGATGAGGAGGTTGTCCTTTGAGGAGAGATTGAGTATAATAGGCCTATACTCTCTGGAGTTCAGAAGAATGAGAGGTGATCTCATTGAAACTTATAAGATTCTCAGAGGCTATTTCCCCTGGCTGGAGAGTCTAGAACTAGGGGACGTAGTCTCAGGATAAGGGGTTGGCCATTTAAGACAGATGAGGAGGAATTTCTTCACCCAGGGTTGTGAATATTTGGCATGCTCTACCCCAGAGGGCTGTGGATGCTTAGTTGTTGAGAGAGATAGATTGAGAGATTTTTGGATTCTAGGGAATCAAGGGATATGGGGATCAGACGGGAAAGTGGAGTTGACGTCAAAGATCAGCCTTGATCTTGAATGGTGGAGCAGGCTCGGAGGGGCTATATGGCCTACTCCTATTCCGATTTCTTATGTTCTTGTGTTCATGATGCCATTGATGTAAATTTGAAACAGTAATGGCGGAAATACTTATCCATGGGCCACCTCGCTCAGCACTTCCCCCATACCTCAACATAATTCCTCCAACAAGTGCCAGTTGTTTTCTACTCCAGACAATTTGGTATCCATTCCCAAGATTTACCCCGGAATTTTTAAGCATCAGTAATAGCTGTTGTTCATTGGCTGATTTCTTACCACCTGGCCTGAGCTGTACAAAGGGCAGCAGCACTTTATCATTCTACAGTGACTTGTAATAAACAAAGCTGTCAGACAGACCCCATCTTCGCTTATTTTCTTTCTCTCCCTTCCCCTCCCCGCCCGCCCTCCTCCCCCAACTCTCCCTGAATAACATCCTCAATCTTAATTGCTTCTACTTTGCTGAGATCACCTTGGACAAATTAGGACAATAAAAACCAACTTTTTTCCTTGGAGGAATTATCTCCAATAAAGGCTGCAGGAATGAGTTGGGATCCAATCATTTCCTAATTGCGCCTTCTTTCAGAAATTTAATTTGTTTTGACTGCGGGCAGGGGCAGATTGGTAATAGCAGCGAAATTGCAGTGGCAAAGAAGTGTGTAGATCAGGCAGCACAGAATTGAACTGAGCATTGCAAAAGGTGGTTGCAGACTGAGCATACGCATTCAATCAAACCTTTAAATTATACTATAAATCTTAAACTAACCAATTATTTTGCCTTCGGGAAAAAATAACTACCTATGGTAATTGGAACTTCTGAAATAAATCATGGCATCATGCAGTCTATATTATGTCTGTGTTCATCTTCCTGTGCAAATATCCCAATCAGTTATTCCACATTTCTGACGCATTGTCTTTTTAAAAAACAATTGCACTGATTGCCTCTTAATACTGTAGATGGATGTGTTGGGGGTGGGGGGGGGGGGAGTAAGAATTCACAAATGGCAGAACGGAGGTCTAAATCTGGACATCCATTTCTTTTGGGGAATTTCAATGGTTGGAAAGTAGGAATGTACGCTTTCTAGTCAGGGTTAGTTTAGATATTCTATTTTCTTTACACAGCTTCTATTTGGTCCTAGACTGAATTATGTCTTTAAAGAATGTATTTAGTTGTAATGCAGAATGTCCTTGAATTTAAGAATTGATAACTATTGGCCAACAAAACTCGCCAAAGTGTAATTCTGTATTCCTGTTGTACAGTTAAAAGCCGCACTGACCTTTTGATGATCTACGATATGACAAATATCAGAGCAAACTACAGTTTCTCTTTCATCTCCCAAATACGTGACAGCTGTATTTTATGTTGCGATGGCCATTTGTAGTTGTGCCTGGTATTGTGATTGTCGTCATTCAAAATGTTGCCTTATTATGCATTATAATTCTCAATTGTATTATCAGCTGAAACCAAATATTTTTTGTCTAAAAATTAAGAACTTTCTACTTTTTTATATTTATTTTAAAACAGGGACGAACAGAAGATAAACTTTCTAGCAGAATCCAGAGCATGTTGGGAAATTATGATGAAATGAAAGACTACATAGGAGATAAATCTCTTCAAAAAATCATAGCCATACCCAAAGGGACAGTTCCATCAACTGCAGATGAGAAACCTGACCAAGCTTTCTTTGGTGACCAGAGACACAGTACATCTCACCAAAGTAGTAAGTGGACTCCAGTGGGTCCAGCAACTTCTGCCCCTAGTACTTCATCACAGTCACAAAAGAGGTCAAGTTCAGGGTTGCAAAGCAGCCATGGCAGTAGCCAAAGACTCAGTGGTGGCAGCAGCAATATTGGCAGCAGCAGTAGCCAGAGACACGACCGTGATTCATATAGCAGCAATCGTAAGAGAAGTGGCCAACATGGATCTGAACATTCAAAATCCCATTCAGTCAGTCCAGCTAAGCCACCTGCAGTTTCTTCATCTTTAAGTTCTAGTCATTCCAGGTCTCAAGGAAGTGACCACCATAGTAAAGAGCGCCATCGGTCAAAATCTCCTCGAGACCTAGATGCTACCTGGGACTCTCCATCTCGTGTTCATACTTTTCCTGCTAGTGGGCAGCATTCTTCGCAGTCATTCACTCCTGCATTGATGTCCAAACCCAGCTCAATGTTACAGAAGCCCACTGCATATGTAAGGCCTATGGATGGACAGGATCAAGCCCCTAATGAATCGTTAGAACCGAAGATTCCTTCCGAGCATTATGGTAACCAGTCTCATGGCAGCAGTCTGGCAGAAATGAAGTCGGGCAACAAAGTACATCTCTCAAAACTAAAAATCCCATCTCAACCAGTGGAGGTAAGCAAATTGTCTCCATTTTTTTCCTGTAGGTTGAAAAGTAGTATTTGCATGTGCCAAAGTTTGATGAAATTCTCCTCCGCTTTAAATAAAAGCTCATAGTAGAATGAAAGTTCAATGTGACTTTTGGTAATTCAAAAACTGAATTTTATAGCAACTTTATTGATGTACCAACAAGGTATAAAATCTTGTCTAATTTAGAAATTGGATATTTTGCTAACACTACAAGTTCCTTGAAGTAGTTGTAAAACCTCAAAAACCCAGATTGACTTGGCAGCTAATATAGAATTGCATTTCGATCACTATAGAAACCTAAGGAGGTAAAATTATTTGCTGAGCTGCACCTAACTGCTTACAACCTTACTGTCCCTGCTGAGACAGAATGCACTTGTGACGTTGCAGAGAACTGTTGAGCATTGGGATGCCTGAGAGTCTCGGTTGTAAAATGTGCCCCTTCAGCTCTGAGCTTTCAGGTCTTCTTTCACTCTCTGCCTAGTACATGAAGCATTTCTTCCACTGCTTTTACATCCAGCAAATTGTTCTCTGGGTTGTTTCTGTAACAAAGACCCTTTTTAAGTGGACAGGTTGCTAGCCTGACTCTCCACCCCCTACTAGGAGGACCAGTTATATACAGTGGGTCACCACTTTGCTCCCCTTGGACACGAGTATCCTGCTGGATGTCAACCTAGTATTCAGAGACCAGAACTCTCATCTCCACTCACCGGGGTTTTCTGGTGTGGGACTCAAACCCAGATCCTTCTGACTCAGAGTTAGAATGGTCTATGGCACATGTAACTTTGACTCGGCAAAAACTGTGGAAGAATTTGAAGTAAAATGTGTATTTTGCACTATCAAGCATTACAGTATGGTTAGTCTTTAACAATTGTTGGCACATAGGAACAGGAGTAAGCAATTCAGCCCCTACTTTATAGTCAAACCTTTGGGTGGCCACATTGAGTGAATGATGAAATATTGAAAATATTCGTAGTTGCAGTACAGCCCCTATTGGGTCATAGTGGGCATTAGAATTATCTTTTGAATTGTGCAGTAAATGTCAACCTTCCTTTGTTCCCCTCCTCTTTCCTCCTCTTCCCTCCTCTTCCCTTCTCTCCTCCCCCTCCCCCACCCCCCCCCCCCCCCAAAAAAAAACTTACCATATGGTGGTCCCAATTTTTTTGTTCAATGCTCATTATTTAGTCCAGTTTTTAAAAAAAAATAGGTTTTTGCCCCAGCATTAGCCATAAAAGTTTGGTCTTAGGAATGACTCTTATTGAATATATTTCCACAACTATGTAAAGACTGAAAAGTGAAATTGCTAGCTTTTTAGTAAGCTAATGGCTGGACCTACTCTTAACTCATACGCTGTGGTGAGAAAGCATATTGTATGTAATTTGTGCCTGGCTGTTTGTGTTTATGGTAGTCCAAGTGAATGATCCCACCACCAGCAGGAAATGCATTCTTCTCTTGTACTGTACCTCAGTGATGTCCTTACAAGAAAAGTCTATAAAATACATGGAGAATATTTCATTCAGTATGCAGTAAAAGTTTCTTGCTTCTGTTCATCAGTGTTTCAGAATTTAATATTCAAAAGTCTGTGGTACAGCACTGAATAAAGTGTAAAACAGCTGATTCCTACCAAAGCTGACTAACCTTTTTATGTTCTCCACTGTATATGGTTAGATTGTAATTTTGGTGGGTGGGGTGGGTAACTTAGCAGTTATCGCTCCACTTTTTATGTAAAGCTTAATTTAAAATGCACTTAATTAAGCAAAAGAATTTTACCACGGTGATTTATCAGCTTGTTGCTCAATTGGGTTTGAAAGAAAATTCTAAAATTAAGTATTCATGCAGGCAAATTGCTGTATTATGGGAGAAAATAAGGGCTGTCAAAATGTTATCAAAAAAAGCTAACAAGGAATAAAATTTAGATCTGGTAAACTAGAGTAAAAGCAGAAACGGACAATGTTGGAAACACTCAACAGGTTAGGCTGCACCTAAGAGTTAATGGTTCAGATGTGGACCTTCTGAGTTTTGAGTGGGTTCACACCTGAAATGTCAATTTCTCTGCTCTCTCCACAGGTGCTGCCTAACCTGAATGTTTCCAGCATTTTCTGCTTTTAATTTCCAGTATCTGCAGGTTTTGCTTTTTGTTCAAACAAAAGAGTAAACTGGGAGTGGCTGGGTAGCTATTTGGCCACATTAACAAACAAATAGGCAAATATATTTGAAATCTGCTTAGCCTATTTGTTACTGTTTTGTTAATTGAAGTACCAAATTCAAAACTTGGTGACTATGGGCTCCAATATAGTGGCAATGTCTGATGGTAGAACGGGAAAGAAAGTGGGGTTTCTTTGAAATCACCAATAATTTTTACAAGAAGGGTTATTTTGGTATTAATTATAGCATGGGTACTCTAGAATGAGAGCGTTCCTAAAACTTCCAAATGATTTCACCAGACATACATTGCTATGTTGCTTTGGTTCAGGAGGTTTTATGACCCATGGTATTTAAAAAATGGTATTACATAAACCTTGGTCTATTTTCATGGAATGCTTTTTAACGTCTACCTTTTACTAGTTTGTGGTTCACTCATTTAAGCATGTGATCTCCCAATCAGACTGGATCTGGTTTAATCTTATTAAAAATGGTGGTATTGCTGATGGTTTAATAGCAATGTCAGTAGTATACACCAGGCATGAAACCATAAAATAAAATATTCTGTTGGTGAGATAATATTACATTTATTTCTTTTTGAAATTTACAGTCTTCTGTGTCAAGTGATGCCAGCTGTGTGGATGAGATTCTAAAGGTATGCCCATGGTGCTCATTAGTATTAGTATTCCTATCTTGTTTACTCAGTGATGTTTTTATTTGTTTTCTGCCTTCCCCTTTACTCTCTCCTTTCCCAAAGGCACTGACTTATTCTATTGGGGTGGCGCTGCCAGGATATAATATCTCAGGCACTGGAAGCCCTCTGGTATTGTGGCCACTCTTTTTATATGTGAGCCTAGTCAGTGAGTGCCTACAGGTTGTTTGACTTTGGGGTGTGGTTAATTTGTAACCAAGACCAATCCTGTGTTCACACAATTGCTTTACATGCTGGGGCACCGGGTAGCTTTCAGGAGCAGTAATCCTAGCTGATATTTTTCGCCCCCTCAATACTGAGGGCATTTATAGCATTCTCACTGTTGCCTAACTTAGCATACAGCAGGGATCAAGCTTTGCATAATCCCAGTCTGCATGGCTCAGTACAATGCAGGTGATGCATTTATTCACTTCAGTTGCACTGCAGGGGTGGCCGTGTAAATTCCAATCTTCCCAGCAGTTTTGTAAAAGCATCTCCAGAGGGCATGGTTGACAGTCCCAGCTGGACCTCCTGTGAGAACACTGTGAAGTTGACTTACAATGGAGAGAATGATTGGGGATTTTGTCCCATTTTGCTAATCTGAATTTTCTGGATTAACTGAAGAGCAACATTAGAATCATAGAAGTTACAACATGGAAACAGGCCCTTTGGCCCAACATGTCCATGTCGCCCAGTTTATACCACCAAGCTAGTCCCAATTTCCTGCACTTGGCCCATATCCCTCTATACCCATCTTACCCATGTAACTGTCCAAATGCTTTTTAAAAGACAAAATTGTACCCGCCTCTACTACTGCCTCTGGCAGCTCGTTCCAGACACTCACCACCCTTTGAGTGAAAAAATTGCCCCTCTGGACCCTTTTGTATCTCTCCCCTCTCACCTTAAATCTATGCCCCCTCGTTATAGACTCCCCTACCTTTGGGAAAAGATTTTGACTACCTTATCTATGCCCCTCATTATTTTATAGACTTCCATAAGATCACCCCTTAACCTCCTACTCTCCAGGGAAAAAAGTCCCAGTCTGTCTAACCTCTCCCCATAAGTCAAACCATCAAGTCCCGGTAGCATCCTAGTAAATCTTTTCTGCACTCTTTCTAGTTTAATAACATCCTTTCTATAATAGGGTGACCAGAACTGTACACAGTACTCCAAGTGTGGCCTCACCAATGCCCTGTACAACTTCAACAAGACATCCCAACTCCTGCATTCAATGTTCTGACCACTAAAACCAAGCATGCCGAATGCCTTCTTCACCACCCTATCCACCTGTGACTCCACTTTCAAGGAGCTATGAAGCTGTACTCCTAGATCTCTTTGTTCTATAACTCTCCCCAACGCCCTACCATTAACGGAGTAGGTCCTGGCCCGATTCGATCTACCAAAATGCACCACCTCACATTTATCTAAATTAAACTCCATCTGCCATTCATCGGCCCACTGGCCCAATTTATCAAGATCCCGTTGCAATCCCAGATAACCTTCTTCACTGTCCACAATGCCACCAATCTTGGTGTCATCTGCAAACTTACTAACCATGCCTCCTAAATTCTCATCCAAATCATTAATATAAATAACAAATAACAGCGGACCCAGCACCGATCCCTGAGGCACACCGCTGGACACAGGCATCCAGTTTGAAAAACAACCCTCTACAACCACCCTCTGTCTTCTGTCGTCAAGCCAATTTTGTATCCAATTGGCTACCTCACCTTTGCAACAAAATACCATGCGGTACCTTGTCAAAGGCTTTGCTGAAGTCCATGTAGACCACGTCCACTGCACAGCCCTCATCTATCTTCTTGGTTACCCCTTCAAAAAACTCAATCAAATTCGTGAGACATGATTTTCCTCTCACAAAACCATGCTGACTGTTCCTAATCAGTCCCTGCCTCTCCAAATGCCTGTAGATCCTGTCTCTCAGAATACCCTCTAACAACTTACCCACTACAGATGTCAGGCTCACCGGTCTGTAGTTCCCAGGCTTTTCCCTGCCGCCCTTCTTAAACAAAGGCACAACATTTGCTACCCTCCAATCTTCAGGCACCTCACCTGTAGCGGTGGATGATTCAAATATCTCTGCTAGGGGACCCGCAATTTCCTCCCTAACCTCCCATAACGTCCTGGGATACATTTCATCAGGTCCCGGAGATTTATCTACCTTGATGCGCGTTAAGACTTCCAGCACCTCCCTCTCTGTAATATGTACACTCCTGAAGACATCACTATTTATTTCCCCAAGTTCCCTAACATCCATACCTTTCTCAACCATCTCTTGTGGTTCCGCACATAGATGACCTTGTTGATCCTTCAGAGGCCCTACTCTCTCCCTAGTTACTCTTTTGCCCTTTATGTATTTGTAGAAGCTCTTTGGATTCTCCTTTGCCTTATCTGCCAAAGCAATCTCATGTCCCCTTTTTGCCCTCCTGATTTCTCTCTTAACTCTACTCCGGCAACCTCTATACTCTTCAAGGGATCCACTTGATCCCAGCTGCCTATGCATGTCATATGCCTCAATCTCCCGAGTCATCCAAGGTTCCCTACTTCTACCAGCCTTGCCCTTCACTTTATAAGGAATGTGCTTACCCTGAACCCTGGTTAACACACTTTTGAAAGCCTCCCACTTACCAGACGTCCCTTTGCCTGCCAACAGACTCTCCCAATCAACTTCTGAAAGTTCCAGTCTAATACCATCAATATTGGCCTTTCCCCAATTTAGAATTTTAACTTTTGGGCCAGACCTATCCTTCTCCATAGCTATCTTAAAACTAATGGAATTATGATCACTGGTCCCAAAGTGATCCCTCACTAACACTTCTGTCACCTGCCCTTCCTTATTTCCCAAGAGGAGGTCAAGTTTTGCCCCCTCTCTCGTCGGGCCATCCACATACTGATTGAGAAATTCCTCCTGAATACACTCAACAAATTTCTCTCCATCCAAGCCCCTAATGCTATGGCTGTCCCAGTCAATGTTGGGAAAGTTAAAGTCCCCTACTATTACCACCCTATTTTTCTTGCAGCTGTCTGTAATCTCCTTACATATTTGCTCCTCAATTTCCCGTTGACTATTTGGGGGTCTGTAGTACAATCCTATCAAAGTGATCTCTCCCTTCTTATTTTTCAGTTCTACCCATATAGACTCAGTGGGCGAACCCTCGGATATATCCCCTCTCACTACTGCCGTGATGTTCTCCCTAATCAAGAACGCAACTCCCCCTCCTCTCTTACCTCCTGCTCTATCTTTCCTATAGCATCTGTACCCTGGAACATTGAGCTGCCAGTCCTGCCCCTCCCTTAGCCATGTTTCAGTAATAGCTATAACATCCCAGTCCCATGTACCCATCCATGCCCTGAGTTCATCTGCCTTGCCCATCAGACTTCTTGCATTGAAATAAATGTAGTTTAATCTAGACTTCCCTTGGTCTTTGCCCTGCTTTCTCAGACCATCTGTCCGGTCATGTTCTGTACACTCTCCCTTACTGCCTTTTGTTTCTGTCACCACTTTATTTCCCACTGACTTCCTGCATCGGTTCCCATCCCCCTGCCATATTAGTTTAAACCCTCCCCAACAGCACTGGCAAACACTCCCCCTCGGACATTGGTTCCAGTCCCGCCCAGATGCAGACCGTCCAATTTGTACTGGTCCCACCTCCCCCAGAACCGGTTCCAATGTCCCAGGAATTTGAATCCCTCCCTCTTGCACCATCTCTCAAGCCACGTATTCATCCTAGCTATCCTGTCATTCCTACTGACTAGCCCGTGGCACTGGTAGCAATCCTGAGATTACTACCCTTGAGGTCCTACTCTTTAGTTTAACTCCTAACTCCCTAAATTCAGCTTGTAGGACCTCATCCTGTTTTTTACCTATATCGTTGGTGCCTATATGCACCACGACAACTGGCTGTTCACCCTCCCCCTCCAGAATGTCCTGCAGCCGCTCCGAGACATCCTTGACCCTTGCACCAGGGAGGCAACATACCATCCTGGAGTCTCGGTTGCGTCCGCAGAAACGCCTGTCTATTCCCCTTACAATCGAGTCCCCTATCACTATAGCTCTGCCACTCTTTTTCCTGCCCTCCTGTGCAGCAGAGCCAGCCACGGTGCCATGAACCTGGCCACTGCCACCTTCCCCTGGTGAGCCATCTCCCCCAACAGTATCCAAAACGGTATACCTGTTTTGGAGGGAGATGACCGCAGGGGACCCCTGCACTGCCTTCCTACTCTTCCTCTGTCTGTTGGTCACCCATTCACTATCTCCCTCAGTAATTTTTATCTGCGGTGTGACCAACTCACTGAACGTGCTATCCACGACTTTCTCAGCATCGCGGATGCTCCAAAGTGAGTCCATCCGCAGCTCCAGAGCTGTCAAGCGGTCAAACAGTAGCTGCAGCTGGACACACTTCCCGCAGGTGAAGGAATCAGGGATACAGGAAGGATCCCTGAATTCCCACATCCCACAAGAGGAACATGACACGGCTGTAGGATCTCCTGCCATGACTTAACCCTTAAGTTAGCTTAACAACAACTACAATGTCAAGAGAAAAAAAAGGAAAGAAAAACTACTTACCACTCCCTTTAAGGAGTTTACTCCTTTAAATTGTTCTCAATTTAGAGAATGTTAACTACACTAGGGACCTTGATTCACTAAAAAATAAACGCTACTTCCTATAAGACCTGCAGACCTTCCCTTTCTTTTTACTTTAGTTACTGTAGATAAGTAGAAATACTCACCTGAACCTACTCACCAATCAGGTGCCTCCCCTGTGTCGCGTCCCGATCTGATTCCTGACGTCCCTTCGAATTCGGTCGCAGCTCCGCTCGGCTCCTCTCAGCTGTTCTCAGCGCTCTGAAATCCCGCCTTTTATCGGACGCTCCCTCCGCTCGGCTCGGCTCCTCTCAGCTGTTCTCAGCGCTCTGAAATCCCGCCTTTTATCGGACGCTCCCTCCGCTCGGCTCGGCTCCAATAGTGCACTACAATAGTGCAGAAAGCTAAGCCAGAGTGAGTGGAAGGACTGAAAATAAGCTTTTGTTAATTGTTACTACTGTATTCCTGTTATATAAATGTATTCTACCGCAAAGTTCATTATACATAAATAACTTGCGTTGCACTTGCATTGAGATCTGTGGAATTAAAAATGCTGTGAAAATGTGTAAATGTATAAAATATCTTCAGTTTGTTAGAAGTTGATCTCCTGCGGCTCTATACATGGAAAGTCAAAGACCAAGTGTAATGTTTGGGTGAAATGCGGTTGGAAGGCAGGGGATAATTGGACCAGGGCACACAGATGTGATTCAGTCCCCAACATAAAATCAAAAATTCTGTCATTACTTTCGTATTATAAATTCCAATGTCCACGTTTATAACGCAAATTGATATATAAACTTGTCATGCTGTAATTTCACCTGCCAGTGGAGTCGCTGCAGCACAGTTGCTGGTGGAAGGGTGTAATTATAGCTTGATAAGTTCACATCAGTTTCCATTATAAACGTGAGCATAGGAATTTATAATGAAAAATGTGTGTGCTTTTTAATATTAGATAGTTGCAGTTCCAGGATGTCTGGGCTATAATCAGGTTCAATTTAGATTTAAAAATGTGCATAAGTCACCTGTTAATTAGGAGTTATTATTGATCTATCTATCAAAGAATACAATTCTAAATCATTGTACACTGTGTTGTAGGAAATGACTCACTCCTGGCCACCACCTCTGACAGCAATTCATACACCGTGCAAGGCTGAGCCATCAAAATTTCCATTTCCAACCAAGGTGGGTATCTGTGTTTACCTCTACAGAAATGGAATATTTAAAATTGGGGTCAAGAGAAGAGTACAAGAACAGAGGAATTTGTATGATGTAGGAGAGGAAAGAAATAATGTAGATGTAAATCCGTGCTGTGGGAGAAGAAAAAGGAACTGCTCAGTGTGAAAGAAAAAGAAGAAATGTCAAAGGCCAAGCACACTGCAGGAGTGTAAGAAAGAGGAATTCACAAAGAAAGGGAATTGAGTATCTTTTTGTATCCTTTTAGTAGAAAAATCTGTACCTGCAAACTACCAAACCTCTTCAAAGTTAAATCTAAAAATTTACACGTTACATTTTAATGCTGATAATATTGAATATTTCTTTGAACAGATCTTGATCAAATATATATCCATTCCTGAGATGAGAGGCTCAAATGTATCAGCAAAATTGAATGTTTCCAATAGCACACAACTAAGGGAAACCTGTTTTTTTTAAATGTCTTTATGTAGACATCTGTTTGTATTTAAGATGCATTTACTTTACAGCAAATCTAGAAAGTCACTTGCTAGTTAGCTTGAGGAAGCTCTATTACTTTCCATCTTTAGCAAGTGGAAAATCAGTGCAGCTTGGAATTAACATTGGTGTGATTCTTCTCTCTTTCTCCATTTTCTTTTTGCTTTCATGCTGCATCTGATCCTTTTTTGGCTTGTAGCTGCTCTTCTCTACCCCACTGACTAGCTTCTTGTCCATACCAAAGGTGCATTTTAATTCTTTTAGGATTCATTTTCTCTGGTTAAAGTTCAATTAACAGCTTTTGGTGAGTGGAAAGTTCATTTCACTGAGTTCAAAAAAGAAAGTCCTATTAGCCAAGGTTGCGAGTAGCTACTTTACTTCCAGCACTGTTTTATATAATGTATTGTGATTAAAATCCTACAGAATATGTGTATCATCTTGCAGGTAAAATGCACTTGTGAAAATTCCCTGAATGGCAGTGGATTATAGAGGGCTGTATTGCTTAAAATTTAAAAGTCAACGGAACATCTGTGGGTCAAAGAAGAGTTTGTTCCATTTCCAGTCCTAATATGACCATTTTAGTTGCAATACATTTCACAGCTTATATTGTCTTTTATTTTTTAGGAATCTCAGCATGTTAACCACAGTATACCAGGGCAGAGTAAGTATTTAAAGCTATTTAAAATGGGCTGCTTTTAATTTATCCATAGTATATTAAAAGTCTTCATTACGTGGTATGATGCTCCTGTCAGTAGAAAACTGCACATCATCCACCTTGCCAGAAGCAACAGCATGGGAGATCCTCTTTTATCATCTAAACAGACATCGCGCACTAATGCAAATTTCTGTTTCACCTTTGAGAAAAAGTACGAGGAGCAAAGGCAGTCACTCGGAATGTATAGGCAAACTGCAGCAACAGAAAAGTACCAGAGAAACAATGTTTGCATCATCATAACTCACCTGTGTATGAACTTAACCAGTGTTTACTTAATGTTAGTTAGACTTTTTAACTTTGGAAAGAGACACCTGCACCTGAAAAGAGTAATTAATTTGTGTTTGTTCATGATATATAATGTTCCTAGCTTTATAAAATAGCACACACCACACTGTGTGTCTGTAGTGCCAAAATTGTAACACTGTTTTCTGATTTTTTTTTTTGGCTAACTTCAATTCGGAAATTCCCCTATTATCCATTTACTTCACTCGCTCAAAATTCTACCCCATAATCCCAATCCACTAATATTTTTAAAACTTTATCACAATAAGAGTTGTATATTTGCCACCCATGTGGAGTGATTAAAAGCAAAATTATCTTGATGGTTAGCAGTTGCCCACATCCTTTTAAAACTTTCAGGCTGCATTAAGATTGTAAGGATAATTTGTCTTGCAGAATCTGATGAGACTTTTATTTCAAGTCAGGTTGGCAGCATAACTCATGGTCAGGTGCAGATTTGGTTCTGCAGTGCATTGCTCACCATCTGGCAAGGTCTTGGGTGGTGAGAGCCGAGGGAAGCTAGGCACTCCTTCACAGCAGGTAGGAAAAATTAAAGGGCAAGTAATTAAGGGGCTGCTCTTGCATGCCTATTGGTTAAAGGACAACAATTAGCAGAGGCCGGGGCACTGGTCACATGATAGTTAATTGTGAGTGATTGGAGCAAACAAAAAAACATGCTAAAAATTAAAGATGATTGGCAATGTTTTTTTCTTAGTGGCTGGTTGTTAACATCTCATTATTGATTAAGGATGCAGTCTGTAGTGGTATAAGATTGTCTACCCAGGAAAGTACCTGTCTCTAAGAATGCATAGTGACAGTAAAGTATCCAATAATACAAGGGGTAATTAGGTCAAAATAATAAACACTTCATAATTATCTGATGGATTATTTATCTGGTAAAATCTGAAATATTATAGTTGAAATGCAAATGTTGACCAAAGATTAAGAGTGAACTTTATATAATGCCTTTAACATCCTCAGGACGTTGTAAAGTGCATTACAGTCAATGAAATACTTTTAAAGTATACTCACTGTTGTAAAGTAGACAAATGCAGCAGCCAATTTGTGCACAGCAAGGTCCCACAAACAGCAGAGATAAATGACCAGATAATCTGATTTGGTGGTGTTGAATGAGGGATAAACATTGGCCAGGACACTGGGAGAACCCTCCTTCTCTCCTTTGAATAGTGCTATGGAACCTTTTATGTCCACCTACGAGAGCAGATGTGGCTTCGGTTTAACATTTCATCCAAAAGACGGCATCTCTGACAGTGCAGCACTCCTTCTAGAAACAAGGAAAATAATAAAATTAGAGGTGGGCCTTTTAGGAGTGAAGTCGGGAAGCATTTTTTCACACCCACAGGGCAATGGAAATTCAGACCATTCTCCCCCACAAAGTGATGGATGCTGATGCTGACTCAAGTGAAATTTTCAAGACTGAAATCGCTAGCTTTTTATTCGGTGAAGGTATCAAGGGATAGGGAGAAAAGGCAAGTAAATGGAGTTGAGGTACAAATCCCCACCTTCATCTAACTGAATGATGGAACAGGCTCAATGGGCTGAATGACCTACTGTTCTTATTTTCCTTCAATACTACACTATAGTGTCAGCATAGATTATATGATCAAGTCTCTGGAATGGGGCTTGAACCCATAACCTTCTGACTCGGGTGAGAGTGCTACCACTGAGCCAAGGCTTGACACTAAGCCTTCTCCAAAGCCTTCCCTCTATTATCTAGCTGTTGGATTGCCCTTACTTGGTTCCACTCTTATCAATATGATAGCCAAATTCCTCCAAATAAACATTGGGAATGCCAAAGCCATGGTCTTTCTCTTTCCTCCCTCCCACCGAGACAGTCCGTTCCCTCGTCACTGATTCTATTCCCCTCCCTGGCCAATGTCTCGGGCTGCACCAGACTGCACAGCCTCAGTGCCCTGTTTGATCCTGAGTAGTGTCCAAACGCATGTCCACCTCTAACATTGCCCATCCCTGTCTCATCCCATCTGCTGCTCAAACTCTCATCTGTACTTTTGTCACCTCCAGATTTGACTCTTCCAATGCTCTCCTGGCTGGCCTCCCATCCTCCACCCTTCATAAACTTGACCTCATCCAAAATTCTGCGGCTTGTAGCCTAACCCGCACCAAGTCCTGTTCACCTATCGTCCCTGCTCTTGCTGATCTATATTGTCTCTCTCGTGTTTCTCATCCTCATGATCAAATCCTTTATTGATTTTTACCCCTCCCTATCTTTAACTTCCTCCAGCCCCACAATTCTTTGAGAACTCTGCAGTCCTCCAGCTGTGGCCACCAAGCATCCCCCACTCCCTTCACTCCACCATTGATAGCTGTACCTTTGGCTGTCTTGGCCCAAAGCTCTGGAATTTCTTCCCTGCACCCTGCTCTTTTTAAAAGCTACCTCTTTGACCAAGCTTTTAGTCACCCCTCCTAATATTTCCACCTTTGGTTCTGTCAATTTTTGTCTGATTACGCTTCTGTGAAGCATCTTGCGACTTTTTCCTACATTAAAGGTGATACATAAATGCAAGTTGTTGATGCTGAATTTCATGAAACATGAATCTGAAGCACCAACTACTGTAGAACAAGGCAGAGTTATGCTGCTTTTCTACATTTTATTTATTTTAATTACTTTTTATTCTTTGGCCAATAGAACCCTCACTTTTGTCAATGCAGTTCTGTAACTGGTAACTTGCAGTGGATCTTGAGCAGTTCAGGGTTACTCAGCTGACCGTTTCTCTGAGAAAAATAGCCTGCGCTACACATTACAGATCAGTAACTTGCTCCATGGGAAGTTGCAGATATGAGCCTACATGACGTATCTTTCTCTGCCTCTCTGCGCGTCTGTCCCTCCCCCCCGCCGTCCAGCATCACATATTGATTACAACTTTACTACTCGTGAATAGAAGGCCTTAAACTTCCCTCCCTCACCATTTCCTTCCCTCCCTCACCATTTCCTTCCCTCCCTCACCATTTCCTTCCCTCCCTCACCATTTCCTTCCCTCCCTCACCATTTCCTTCCCTCCCTCACCATTTCCTTCCCTCCCTCACCATTTCCTTCCCTCCCTCACCATTTCCTTCCCTCCCTCACCATTTCCTTCCCTCCCTCACCATTTCCTTCCCTCCCTCACCATTTCCTTCCCTCCCTCACCATTTCCTTCCCTCCCTCACCATTTCCTTCCCTCCCTCCTCTCCTGAATTAATTGACTCCTTGCTGAGGTATTGAGCATGGACAAGCTATTCAACTGTGGGGAGCATCAAGGTTGAACCTGATACCACCCTCATTCAATGGCCACACAACAAGGGTTGCTGGGTAGTGATTAGGAATGAGAACTATGAAATGATTTTCTTGCTCAAGCTGGGTTACTGAGACCAATTATAGTGCCTCTATCACTGCCCCAGCTGAGATGAGTTAATTCAGCAAAGATCAGGCATTGAACCTGGGACATTGGCCTGTGGCTCATCTACTCTGTGGGCAAGCTCACTCTGGAATTAGGGGAACCGTTGCCATCTTATATATTGGGTACAAATTTACCACACATAAATAGAAGGCCTTAAACTGTTTTTGATAGTTATTAGGATTATATATTTTTTAATAATGAGGTTTCAATTGCAGAGAGATACCATGCAACATCAAAATCGACCTCCAGTCATCACCAAGCAAAATCGTAAGTAACTTTCATTTTGTCTCACATTGGAGGAAGATTTTCTACGTGTGCTGTCTAGCAATCATAAGCCCTTTTGTAAAGAATGGGTTGACAATTTCATTGTGTGTAGGACACGGGAATTCTTCCCCGTTCTTTTAGCACATATGACAGTAGGGAAGATTAAAGTTTAATGGAGTGTGCAATTTGCAGGTAAGCCTTAGGCAAGAACCTGTCAAGTGTTGTTGCTGGGTATGTAGTCATCTCAGCAATACCACACCAGATAATGCTAATTTGAGGTACTTGATACTGTTTATAAATTGTTTTGGCGTCATACAGTAGTGGGGGGATATAGTCGTCTTGGAGAGGGGACACTTATTGATCCTACAGTCTGCTCAGATTAGGTTTGGTCTTTTCTAGCTAGTTTTATTGGTACATTTGGCCTTTGGCAAAGGATTTGGAAAAGCACCAGTTTTGAAAAGTTGCGTTTCTTAAATGTATATGTTGTTAATGTATACTGTTTGATCTGCATTTTAATTAACTTGCATGCTTTTAGATTATCTGTGTATGACAAACAGCATCTCTAGTCAAGTTTCAAGCCTGTTGTAATTCTGACATCTGCATGTCAGCCAGATATTTCCATTCAATGTCCTTGTTTTCTGCACTGTGTGCTCTTGGATAACGATTAACTTTATTGTAAAACAGGGCTTTTCACAAAGGAATAAGCATAAATAAAATGCAGCTCTACTAAACCTTGTTGATTTACTTCTGTTTTTAAACTGCCATCTCTTTTACCCACCAAAAAACAGTTCCAAACAGATAACCCTCCCTTCGAAATTACAGCAGATGCTGTGCGAGAATGACATGGAATAGTTTCTTCCAATTGTTCTCTTCCCTACTGTTGTGATCAAGATTGGAATTTTGCAATCTGGGGACTTGCCATAAATTTTTGGCTCAGCTTCCCTTCCTCCTTCCAATGTGATCTATCTTAGGCATGGTCCTCAGACCATCCAAAATTTAAATAATCTGCACCTGATATACAATTAAATGAGGGTGGTATGTGAGAAAGGGCAACTGCTAATACTCTGGGGAATTTAGAAGCAAGTGTATCACTTGCCTACCAATGATTAGTCTGCACATAACAATTGAAGGCAAGACAAGTAATGTAATTCCAGTATATCAATATTAAATCAGGAGGTGCCCTCCAATGGGTAAATGCACCGTACAGTATGGTATTGAACTGTACAAGTGTCCGCTTCAATCCAAAGTCTGTGCTGGGCATGGTTTTGGGAGTTCCCACTATGCCAGACTGGAGAGTGACCCAACCAGCCATGTGGATTGTGCTGCACTCCCCCAGGTTCAATTCCTGGTCTTTGCTGAATTTATTGACCTGTGTTGAGACAGAAGGGCAGTGGAGTCATTACTGAGCATCTGTAAGTTAAGATGTCTCTGTGATTGAATGGACTCACATATGAAGAACGGCCATTAAAGGAAAACTACTGGAGGACTGCCAGGTGCATGTATTCTGACATGCTTTAAAATAATTAACTGTTTTACAATAAACCTAATCATTATCTAGGCACATAGGAAGATAGGAACAGGAGTAGGCCATTCAGCCCCTGGAGCCTGTTCCGCCGTTCGGTGAGATCATTGCTGATCTGTGGCCTAACTCCATAAAACCTGCCTTAGCCCCATATCTCTTAGTTTTTTGTTAACCAAAGGTATTATCAATCTCAGATTTAAAATTAACAATTGAGCTAGCATCAACTGCCATTTGCGGAAGAGTGTTCTAAACTTCTATCACCCTTTGTGTGTAGAAGTGTTTCCTAACTTCACTCCTGAAAGTCCTGGCTCTAATTTTTAGGCTATCTCCCTTAGTCCTAGACTCCCCAACCAGCGGAAATGGTTTCTCTCTATCTGCCCTATCAGTTCCCCTTAATACTTTGAAAACTTCGATCAAATCACCCCTTAATCTTCTAAATTCCAGGGAATACAAGCCTAGTTTGTGTAATCGCTCCTCATAATTTAACCCTTGGAGTCCAGGTATCATTCTAGTAAATCTATGTTGCACTCCCTCCAAGGCCAATATGGCCTTGTTGAGACAGAAGGGCAGTGGAGTCATTACTGAGCATCTGTAAGTTAAGATGTCTCTGTGATTGGACTCACATATGAAGAACGGCCATTAAAGGAAAACTTCTTATGGCGAGGTGTCCAGAACTAAACACAGTATTCCAGATGATGTCCAACCAGGGCTTTGTATAGCTGTAGCATAACTTCTACCCCCATGTATTCTAGTCCTCTAGATATAAAGGCCAGCATTCCATAAGCCTTTTTTATTATTTTCTGTACCTGTCCATGACATTTTAATGATCTATGTACATGGACCCCTAAGTCTCTCTGGACTCTCCACTGTTTCGAGCTTTTCACCATTTAGAAAGCACTCTGATCTATCCTTTTTAGATCCAAAGTGGATGACCTCACACTTGCCTATGTTGAAATCCATTTGCCACAGTTATGCCCATTCACTTAATCTATTAATATCTCTCTGTAATTTTATGCTTCCATCTACACTGCTCACAATGCTGCTTATCCTTGTGTCATCGGAAAACTTGGATATGTGGCTCTCTATCCCCTCATATAAGTTGTTAATAAATGCAGTGAATAGTTGAGGCCACAACACAGATCCCTGTGGGACACCACTAGTCACATCCTGTCAATTTGAGTACCTGCCCATTATCCTTACTCTGTCTCCTGCCGCTCAGCCAATTTCCTAACCAGGTCAATAATTTGCCCTCAGTTCCATGAGCTTCAAGTTTAGTTAACAGTCTCTTATGAGGGACTTCACTGAATGCTTTCTGGAAGTCCATATAAACAACATCCATAGACATTTCCCCCGTCCACTACTTCAGTCACCTCTTCAAAAAATTCAATCAGGTTCGCCAGGCATAACCTACCCTTTCCAAATCCATGCTGGCTCTCTTTGATCAGCTGAAAATGTGTTCAGTTACTCTATCCTTAATTACAGACTCTACTAATTTCTTGACAACAGATGTTAGGCTAGCTGGTCTATTATTCCCTGGTTTCCCCCTCTCACTTTTCTTAAATAACAGAGTGACATGCACAATTTTCCAATCTCAAGGGACGGCTCCTGAATCGAGAGAACTTTGGAAGATTATAGTCAGGGCTTCAGCAATGTTCTTATCTACTTCCTTTAAAGTCCTGGAATGGAAACCATCTGGTCCTGAGGATTTGTCACTCTTTAGTGCCATTATTGTCTTCATTACTGTTAATTTGCTTATGTTAATTATACTGAGTTCCGGTCCCTTATTCAAAATTAGTTTCCTTGGGGTGTCTGGCATACTATCTTCTGTACTGTAAACACTGACGGAAAGTGATCATATAACATGTCTGCCTTTTCCTTATTTTCATTTACAATATCACGATCAGTTTTTTTTAATGGGGCCCACAGTGCTCTTGACTACCCTCTTTTTCCTAATATAATTAGAAAAAATTTTTGTGTTGACATTGATATCCCTTGCAAGTTTCTTTTCATACATCCTCTCCATCTCTTAACAATTGGCTTCTCACATTTCTAACTCTCAATTTTAAACATTTCAACTTCTGGGCAGGTGCAGTATGGGGTAAGAAATGAGGATTCCACTCCCATCTCTTTGGAGTATGACTGTCTGGGAAAAATCAAATTACCCACTGGTGGAAGCCACCATGATGCTTTATTGTCCCTACTTTTGCAGCCCTTGTTGTAACCTGCAGATGCCAACTTCTGGGCCTTTCTACCAATGTATTCACTTTTTATAAAGTATTTAATACATTAGTGACATCAATAACTGAAATAGTAGCAGGATTACATGGAAAATAAAAGGATTTGGCAACAAAGAATTTCTAGGTCAGAATTGCGATTATTGGTTGATTTGATTTCCTTGTGTTTTAAATCATGCAGTTCAATAATCTTGGCTTGTGGTTGTAGGTAAAATATGTTCTCAGCTTAGATCTCACTTTGGAACTGAAGAGAACATAAATAAAGAAGAGCTTTGTGTGTGTAGCTTTCCATTTTTTTTAAACTGCTCTAGATCTCAAGACAATAATAATGAATGAAATTATATTTAAGCACCAAGAATAATAGTTTGTAAGTGATATGGTTTAACACCTTCTTTCTTTTATGAATAGCTCTGAAACTGACCAGACTGCTTCAAGGTAAGTCTACCTGCAATTGGGTGTTAATTCTAACATAGAAAACAGACTTGTGTGGGGTGTATCTCTTTGGTCCTTGTACATGAGTTCCATATGATGATGCTACGGAACGGTCTCCATACTTCTTGACATTCTTTCCCCATTATCTAATGAGCTAAGTCACATTCCCAACTTGGTGAGTGGTTGTTCAGGTGCCACGTGTAACATCTGCAGGAGTCTTAGGTAGTGAAGATCATGGTGCATTGGTGGAAAATGGCAGCTAAATGTTAGTTGTTTAGACTGTTGCCTGCAGAGAAGATGGCCTACTGTAGTGATTACTTTTGCCAGGCTCTGTGTGTGCTTGAGGCAAGTGCTCCGGAGAATTCCATTATACCAGACTACTGAGAAGGCCAACAAACCAAGGGGATCATACCACATTGTTCACCTGCTCCAACCTGGCATCACAGAAACCTCAAGGTTTTTTTTTCACCATTTTTTTTCCCTCTAGTCCTTTCTCTGCTCTGTCTTTTTCCCCTCTTTTCCCCCCCCCCCCACTTTCCTTTTGTTGTTTGTGAAACCAAGTTCTCGGGTACATTTGTTCTGTAAACAACAATGGTGTGCTCCAAAAGTAATTGCTTTGGGACATCCTAAGGACATGAAAGGTGTGAAATAAAAGCTTTTTTTTTTAATCAGCGCTGACCTGGCTGGAATGTGGCCTTTGAAATGCTACGGTGGGATTTCCTAAAAGTCTTCCCAATTAATTTGGGTAAATCTCTTATTTAAAGTTGAAACTGCACTTTAAACCACAGGGGTTTTCCCCCAAAATCATTGGTAAGCCCTTTCCTTTTTTTTTAAACGTAGGGAGGGAGGGGAGGTGGTATGTGGAGCCTTCGTTCTTCTTCCCCATCCCACATGCCTGTACCTGTATCTTGCACCGTACGTTCTTTACCTTCATGTTCTCTCCAACGACATTTTGCTGTTCCTGCCCTGAACACCTGTTTTCTTCCTCTTCCCACTCCCTCTTGTTCCTTTCCATTTTCCTACCCTGCCCTCCAACCTGAAAGCCCATGCCTTTCATCCCGTTCCCCACCTACCAAACATAACAAACAGGACTCCCAAGATTACACACTATCAAGTTGAACCCGAATGAGTTGCGAGGGAGAAAGATGGAACTGGGGTGCAGAGTGTTTGACAAGAACTGAACAGAATGACCATGGACAGTTCTAGGTCATCCACAACTTCATCTCGGGCAAGCAGTCAGACAAGTGTGGTGGTGACCACGGAGTCTATTTTAGAGGTAGAGATTAATGACCTCAACATACATATGGAAGCTGACCTCATACCTATGGATGATGTTGCCCAGGAGCAGCATGCAGATGAGGAATAGGAGGACGACCAGGTTGGAATCTTGTGACACTTTTCAGAGTGGGAGGAGAAATGATTGCATGTGATGTGCTGGTTATATCTGGACAGTAATGGGGTACGGTAGTGTAGGGGTTATATTACTGGACTAGTAATCTAGATGTCTGGACTAATAATCCAGAGAATGTAAGTTCAAATACAACCATGGCAGCTTGAGAATTTGAATTCAGTTTTTAAAAATCTAGAAATAAAAAGCTGGTGTAGGTATTTTTTAAAAAAGGGTGACCAAGATGCTGTCAGAATATCAAAAGCCCACCCAGTTCACTAATGTCATTTAGGGAAGGAAACTTGCCTTCCTTATCCGGTCTGGCCCACACCAACATGGTTGATTCTTAACTGCCCTTTGAAGTCGACTCGCAAGTCACTACAAAGAAAACAAACTGCAACGTCAAAGGAGGCAACCCACCACTACCTTATCACGGTAACTAGGGATGGGTAATAAATGCTGGCGCTGCTAGTGACACTCACACTCAAGAATGAATTTTTTGAAACAGGCAGGAGTGGAACCAAATGAGGGTGATGCCATGGAGGTGTACCATGGGGTGTTTTGGTCAAATGCTTTAGAGAAGTTGAGAACAGGGAGACCAGAACATATGGTCACAGTCACAAAGGATGCCGATGACTTTGTCCAGGATGCGCTCGGCACTGTAGACAAAGTGGAAACTTGACTGAAGGGATTCAAACAAAGAATAATGGGAAAGGTAAGCACAGACCTCGATGATTACATGTTCAAAGACCCTGCAGAGAACAGGGGGTCTCAAATCATTCATCCAAGTGATGGTACTTAGACTGAATCAAGACAGATTAACCCACTGAAGCTTATTGCAACATTTTTTAAAAACAAAAGTCTTGATTCTACTCGGACTACTCTGAACCTAGAAATGTTAAACAGTAAACGAGGGGTGTCCAAAGTTTTGACTTTGTGGGCCACATAGATACATACCATGGGGCCCTGGAGAGGTGGGCACATAAAGTTTAAGATGTTCCCATTGATTTTTGTATGTCACAAGTTGCTAACAGATTTTGGTGTCCTAATTTAGGATTTATCCACCAGTGGGGCTAAAAACAAAAAGCAACCCTTTCCAATCCTTCAGACCCACAAATTTTGCACAGAACAAACCAACAAATAGAAAATATAAATCCAAATAGCACTGAGTTGCTTGAGCTTTAAGGGATGGATTTTCAAAGCTCATTGGTCACATGTGGCCCTGAGTCTACAGATTGGGCACCCCTGCAATGGACTACTTTATGTGGGAGGCTTTTTCCCCCCAAATGCAGTACACAGTACTGAGTAGTTCATTATCAGTTATATATACTATCAGAAAAACTCATTGGTAAAATGCTTGTTGCGAGATAGATGTTGGGTACCTTCTGTGTGACTTATTCATATTGTGTGTACAGCTCCCTGTGTATATTGAACTCAGCATGCTTGCTATATCGTAGTAAGAGAAGTGTTTTTCTTTTAATAAAGTTTATTATAAACATGCCAGCAATGAATTTTAAACAGTAATGAATGCTGTTTCTGGTGTACTATTGATATTTGTAAACCAGTCAAGATGTGCATTTATTAAGACATCATCACAATTGAAACACAGCTTTGTTCAATTATGAATATCTAGTCTACATTTAGCTACCATGCATACACCAACTCCCTCCTTGCCTACGGGCTCGCACTTTTTCTTTCCTGCATACATCTCTCTCCAAGTTTGCCTTTCATTCTAGCCTTTTTTTGGCCTGTTACTCCTTCACTGCTGCTATTATCCATTCTGAGTTCAATTTACGGCGCTTCGTGTGAACAGAAATTCTAATAATCACAAGCTAAACTACTCAACTGCTGCCAAACTCCAAAGCCAACAGTATCAACCTGGCAACCATGCCCCTTCTCAGGATAAGAGACCACAAAAATCAACAAATATTTATTTAAAATCAGACACCAGCAAATGTTGGAAGCAAAATATACTTTGAGATAGTGATGTATTATACAGAACAGACAACTTGTGAAACACCATAACTCACTCGTAGCACTGGAGTTTAGAATTTCGACAGCTTGCTCTGCTTAATACATATTCTTCAATCCACATTATAATTCTATGATCATAGTCGTGTTTGCATTTGTGTATTTGTCTCCAGTAAATGTATCATTTTCCATATGATCGCATACTGCTCTACTGCAACAGCTTGCAAGGTTGCTTCAGTTTGTTTTTAAAAAAAACTATCAGTCTTAGAATTTCTAAATAATTAACTGCAAATTTATTAAATTTGATAGTCACAATTATTAATCTTTCAGTGCAGATATTGCCACACATCAACTACATACAGCACCTTGCTCATCCACCTTGACAGCTGGTAATGGTTTTTTAAAAAAAATCCTTCAGGATTCAAACCTTCATGGTGAACATTTAAAGAAATATTTCATAATTCTCAACGAATATACATTCCATTGAGAAATAAAAGCTATACAGGAAAAGTGATCTATCCGTGGCCAACTAAAGAAGTTAAGGATAGTATTAGATTAAAAGAAGAGGCATATAATGTTGCCAAGAAGAGTAATAAGCCTGAGGATTGGTAGAGTTTTAGAAACCAGCAAAAGATGACCAAAAAATTGCGAGAGAAAATGGAATATGAGAGTAAACTAGTAAGAATTATAAAAATCAGATTGTAAGAGCTTCTACAAGTATCTAAAAAGGAAGAGAGTAGCAAAAGTAAATGTGGGTCCCTGAGAGGCTGAGACAGGAGAAATTATAGTAGGGAGTAATATTTTGTATCTGTCTTCAAATAGAAGACACAAAAAACATACCAGCAATAATGGGGAACCAAGGTACTAATGAGAGTGAGGAACGTAAAGTAATTAATATTGATAAAGAAAGAGTACTGGAGAAATTAATGGGACTAAAAGCCGACAAATCCCCTGGACCTGATGGCCTACCTCTTAGGGTTCTAAAAGAGGTGGCTGCAGAGATGGTGAACGCATTGGTTGTGATTTTCCAAAATTACCTAGATTCTGTATCGTTCTCGGTGGATTGGAGGGTAGCAAATGTAACACCATCATTCAAGAAAGGACGGAGAGAGAAAACAGGGAACTACAGACCAGTTAGCCTGACATCAGTCATCGGGAAATGCTGGAATCTATTATTAAGGACATGGTAACAAGGCATTTAGAAAATCATAATATGATTGGAGTCAACATGGTTTTATGAAAGGGAAATTGTGTTTGACGAACCTATTAGAGTTTTTTGAGGATGTAATTGACAGGGTAGTTAAAAGGGAACTAGTGGATGTAGTATATTTGAATTTTCAAAAGGCATTTGATAAGGTACCACATAAAAGGTTGTTAGGCATGATAATGGCTCATGGCATTGGGGGTAATATATAAGCATGGATAGCGGATTGGTTAACAGATAGAAAACAGAGTAGGAATAAAGGGGTCATTTTCAGGTTGGCATGCTACTAGTGGGGTGCCGCAAGGATCAGTGCTGGAGCCTCAGCTACTTAAAATCTTTGAATGACTTAGATGAAGGGACCGAGTGTAATGTATCCAAGGTCGCTGATGATACAAAGCGAGGTGGGAAAGGAAGCTGTGAGGAGGACAGAGTCTGCAAAGGGATATAGACAGGTTAAGTGGCCAAGAAGGTGGCAGAGTATAATGTGGAGAAATGTGAGGTTATTCACTTTAGTAGGAAGAATAGAAAAGCAGAATATTTTTTTTAATGGTGAAAAACTATTAAATGCTGGTCTTCAGAGGGATTTTTATGTCCTTGTACATAAAACACAAAGTTGATGTGCAGGTACAGCAAGCAATAAGGAAGGCAAATGGTATGTTGGCCTTTTATTGCAAGCGGGTTGGAGTATAAAGAGCAAGGAAGTCTTGCTGCAATTGTGCAGGGCTTTGGTGAGACCACACCTGGAGTACTGTGTACAGTTTTGGTCTCCTTATCTAAGGAAGGATATACTTGCATTAGAGGGGGTGCAACGAAGGTTCACTAGATTAATTCCTGGGATGAGAGGATTGTCCTGAGGAAGGATTGAGTGGAATGGGCCTATACTCTGTAATTTAGAAGAATGAGAGGTTATTGAAACACACAAGGTTCTGAGAGGGCTTGATAGGATAGATGATGAGAGGCTGTTTCTCTGGCTGGAGAGTCTGGAACTAGGGGGCAGAGTCTTGGGATAAGGGGTTGGCCATTTAGAACCGAGATGAGGAAATATTTCTTCACTCAGGATAATGAATCTTTGGAATTCTCTACTCCAGAGGGCTGTGGATGCTCAGTCGTTGAGTATATTCAGGGCTGAGATCGATAGATTTTTGGACTGAGGGAATGAAGGGATATGGGGATCGGTCGGGAATGTGGAGTTGACGTCGAAGATCAGCCGTGACTTTATTGAATGGCAGAGCAGGCTCGAGGGGCCATATGGCCGCCTTCTATTTCTTATGTTCAGGTGATTTATAAACTGTAAGAGGTTAATTAATTCAACTATACCTTGATTTAGATTACTGACTTGTACTCCCTCTGAAGTATTCAATAATTTTCCATTTAAACAATTGCTGAACATTTTCCATGCTCTAAAAATATGATGATCTGATACTTGTCTCACAACTATAACAGAAATCATCCTGTTTACTTGATGAAGTTTCAATAAAAAGGGTTTTTAAATAGAGCCTGTCTTTCTCCTTTTTTCAGTGAAATGCAGACCCAAATATTTCACATGGCTTTTATTTTCCTTGTGAATGGGAATTTAACCAATTTGTGATTTTGCACTCCTGATTGATACATTGACCTCATTTTGTAAATTTTATCACACGCTTCCATTTTGTCTTCTCTTGTGTTCCACTACATTAGATGTCTGGAGAGGGTTCCACTGAAATTGGAGCTTTCTATCCTTTTGCAGGTTTGAAAGTACAGCTGAACATTTCACTATCTGTTGATGCAGATCACTTCCTATCAACCAGACTTGCTTCTTATAGTGGTGATGATGGTAATTCTGTTTCCTTTTGTGTAGAATGTTGGAAGATGACCTCAAACTTAGCAGCAGTGAAGACAGCGATGCAGACCAGGTTTGCCTTCACTCCAGCATTTGCTTTCTGTGTATGAAAACTGAAATTGCTTAATTATATAAAAACTAATTTGCAATTGATAAACTTGCTTGCATCAGACTGTTAATGTGCTGGAAAAATATGAATAAGTTGCTCAACTCTTGAAGAGTGGACTAAGTTTTTTTTGTTAAACTTCCCTAACTGATCTTTTCACTCACCAAAAACTTGAGGTATTTAATTGGCTAAAAAGGTTTACATTTATCAATGGTGTATAGGTAGAGTTAATGGAAGTAAGAACTACAACTATACATAAAGGATCACATGCAGCAGATGGCAAAGAAAGGAGCATCAAAGGACTGGAAATGGAAAAAGAAAGGCATTGGTATTACAGGATTTATAAGTTGACCGGTTGACTTATTTGCAGCTTGCCAAAACAAGAAACAAGCTGATGTTGTGTTTGCAAGTGGAATCTATCATTCATCGCCCTCCTACAAAGTCACATCAGAAGCACAGGGCTAATAATGGAGAGAAAAAAAATCAAAACTGTACTAATACTGATGGTTTTACATTTGGACCTAAACCTATTAGTACAGCTAGAAACAGATTTCTCCCCCTGCCAAACAAAACGTTGCTTTGTCATGTGGGTTTTTCAACCTTGCTTTTGTATTTTAATACATCAGCCCCAATCTGCTTGCTCAGTGGTTTAATACATGTTCAATAACATCTTTTAGGATACTTTGCTGATTATATCACTCTTGCACAGAAGTTGCATGTTGTTTGGGTAGGGGGATTCAACTTTAATTGAATCTACATAGCAAAAACACAAGTCTTCCTACATTTAAAAATATTTGAACTGAGAAGAATTGACATGTCACATCTTCCAAAAGAGTTTTTTTGAATGTGTGAAAGAAATTGGCAAATCCTAATTTATGTATTGATGTATCCTAATTTTATGAGTATCTTTTGTATTTTTCTTTATTTCTAGGACTTGGCTAAACCACCTGCAAGGGCTACTCCTGAAGGGTAAGTAGTACTTGTCTGCATGTAATCTAAAAAGACCATTCTTCATCCATGCCTCCTCACAATACATCGTTACCATTTTTTTGACCAGGAAAAATGCAGGTCATCTACTCGTTGACTTAATGACACTGCATCAGGAACTTGGTACAAAGAATTGTGGACATTAGCCTGCACCAAATAAATTAAAATCCTTGAGGCATTCACCACTATCTATAGTTAAGACCAGCAACATGTTAACACATTTAGACTGGCAGTTGCATGGAATTATAAAATGTGTTTCCAGAATACTTTTTATATCGCCGGTGAATTACTGTTCAGTGAATAACTTGTTTTCGCAGCATTTTATTCACTTACCAGAACATTAAGAATAACTTGATGCATAATTTCTGGTCCTTTCGAAATTGGAAGATTTTTTTGTGAACTAGATTGTAAAACAAAAAATGGCGTGCAACACATGCAGAAGTTACTTGTCATTAGAGCTATAAACCTGGTAACGTGTTTAATGGGGTGATTTTACCTATTCGGTTAACAGAATTGATATTTGGTATAGATAGAAAATATCTATTCACTTAAAACAAAGCTTAACTAGCTCGTGTCCACTCAAGTATAGATGACTACTTCAACTTCACATTTTTATTTTTTAAAAAAGAAAAATTATATTTAATATCTTTATATATTTATACTGTGTTTATTTCTTATTTGACTAGTTGCTAGAACTTACCAAATATTTCTGTTACTTTCAGTAGTTCTGAGCCTTCCCAGCAAAACAATGAGTGTATGGAACCTCCTAGGGCTGACTCCAGCAGCCACAGTGGGTCTGAAAGTAGTTCTGGATCAGACTCTGAAAGTGAGAGCAGCTCCAGTGACAGTGAGGCGAATGAACCATCATGTATATCTCCTGAGGTATGCTAAGGGTTTGATGTTTGAAAGCATAGTGAAGAAACCTGTCTGTATAATGGAAGAGTATACCAGTGACTGGTATCATATATCTTGCAAAATGTTCAAATACTGTAATTTAGGTATTGGGGCATCTCAATTATATTAGGAGTGTTGCATGTTGTGCACACTTCCTGTAACTGTCTTCCTGTCACACTTTCCCCATCGCACTTAGTTCATTGACTCATAGTAAAACCGCAGCAATCATAACAGCAATGGGGAATGTACAAATCAAAAGTGAGGAAAACTGTTAGACAACAGCATATAATCCAACTTGGTGAGCAGTGTCACTGGAGGTCCACAATTAATACATTTAAAATGGTCATACTACTTCATAGTGAAATGTCCTAATTTATGAAGTTACATCAAACAATTTATAAATGTATTCAAAGTTCTTGCAGTTCATGGTTTTGCAGAATTATTCCACTTCAAACCATCTTCCTCCTGGGGTATGTGCAAATTTATTAATTGTGCTTCTATCATATTTGTGAGAGCAGAAGACTAGTTAAGTGTACCAAATAAATTGCTCAAAAACATTTCAGGACCCTTCCATCTGTTTTTCCTCAGTAATTGACATTTCTAATGTTCAAAATAAGGTTTCAAAGTAATATGGAAAAACAATTTAAAATTTGATATAAAGTTGTCGTGATGCGTTTGAGTAGTTTACTTCAGCCCCTCTCAAACGCCACTGGCATGAAGTTTTAATCTGAATGAGTTATCCCTCCTTCAGCTTTAGGAAGATGCCACAGATTGAGCGGATGCCGTTTTCACCATTTTCTACCTAACATCAGTAGGTTTTTCTCACTGCAAGTGAAAGGCTGTTTGACCTGTGACCAGATTTCTGAATTTCTTTTATCCAAATGATTGCAAAATGCAGTGCACAACAATTTTCATTTTATTTTCTTAAGATAATGTTTTGCTTACTATCCACAGCTGAATTAAACTGATTGAATTTTACCTCCAAGAAAGCCAAATGGAGAGAGGCAGAGCAACAGCAGCTGTTCTTTTTGTTTATACTTAAGCTGAAACAGTTAATTTATTCTTCAAATTTTGGGTCCATGTATAGATAAGAATCTTTCTTTTCAATTGAACGCAGATATTGTTTCTGGAGTAAGTTGCAGAATTTTTACGACTGACAGTAATGTGTAGATGTTTGAGAGAGGACAGTGTGACATGTTGAGATCTGCTCCCAGATATCAACGTTTCCTCCTCTATTCCCACAACCCTACCAAAGTACTTGCCTATCACACTGCCTGATTGTTTGTGGCTGCATACCTTACTCCCAGTATGAAGCTAGCTTTAAACGCAAACGGTGCTCTAAATACTGTATTTGCTGGATGTATGTTGGCATAGTCAGCAAATATATTAACAGTGGATTTTGCATTTAGAACCCAGGACTAATGGTTGTGAATTCAAGGGAAGGGGGGATGCCTCATGGTCAGGCGGGGCCGAACCACATGAACTTGGGCACACCCTGCCTCAGTGCTACTTACTATGCCCAGCCCCCTTCCCTCAGTGTTGACAGACTTCTGTGACCATCTCACTGCCCCCTAACTTCCTTACCCAGTGCTATCAGCACTGTCGCTTGTTTCACCTCGCCCTCCAAGACTGCCAAATTCAAGGGCCCTCTCCCCCGAATACTGAAAGGCATTGATGTTTCCCAACAAAGCATCTCCTCCCTGCACCCCCCGCCCCCCCCCTGCCAATGCTATTACACCCAAAAGCCTCTTTCCAGTGCAGCCAGACCACACAACACTCACCAGAACCTAAGACCACCTGCCCCAGTGTTTACAGACCCTAGGACACACCATTCTCCCAAACAGTGCTGCCAAATCGTGGGACTCGCTTTCAGTGCTGCCAGACCCCAGAAATCACTCCGTAAAATAAGCTCTATATTCCACTCTTCTTCCATCCCAAAACTGTAAACTCCAGCTTTCCCAACAGTAATGCCATACCCTAGTACCAACACGCCATGCTGCCAAAGCCCAGCAACCCGCATTGCTGTTGCTGAACTCGACATACCTACCTCCAATTGTTAAACGTTGCCCACCATCTTCCTAAACACCCATCCCTCGTTTTACTTCAAATAGGTCAATCCTGTAGTTTAATTTGGAGAGGGAGAGGACTGGTATTCGATTGCTGGCCATCACCCCTTGTCAGTAATGAGGTGTTTATCTGTTAATTAGTGAGTGATTTTTTTAGTTGAAAAACAATAGAATTCATGAGATGGTCACTTATTGCAAAAACGCTTTCTGTTGGCATGGTTTGTATTTCAGTAGGTGTAAGTCAGAGTCCAGTTATACGAACCAAAAGCAAAATACTATAGATGCTAGATATCTACAATAAACACAGAAAATGCTGGAAACACTGAGCTGGTCAGGCAGCATCTGTGGAGAGCGGAATGTAGGGTTTATGTTTCAGGTTTCTAGCTCTATTCATCCTTTAAGCTGCAACAGCTCCTGATTCTGACAAAAGGTCATCGACCTGAAATATTAACCCTACCTTCCCCTCCACAGATGCTGCCTGACCTGAGCGTTTCCAGCATTTTCTGTCTTTATTCCAATTATATGCATAAGTTTAAAGTACACAAAAACTGTGCAAGGTAAGTCTGGGGTAAAGCTGCTTGTGCACAGGCCTGCGACAATGATGCATTTTTAATTTGGCTAACTGATCTTGAAGGTTCATAATGGAAGTGTTAAGTGCGCAGAAGTGATAAATGTTCTTCAACCTTCAGCTACCTAGGCCCTAAGCTCTTGAATTCCCTCCCTAAACCTCTCTGCCTCACTCCCCTCTCTCCTCTTCAAGTTGCTCCTTAAAACCTACCTTTTTGACCAAGCTTTTAGTCACCTGTCCTAAAATCTCTGGCTCGGTGTCAAATTTAGTTTGATAACGCTCCTGTGAAGCGCCTTTGGATGTTTTGCGAGATTAAAGTTGCTATATAAATGCAGGTTGTTGTCATATGGCTGAGTAATTGGTAAATGCAGTCCCTTGAATGCTTTCACTGTGCCTGGTTGGTCTAAAAGAAGCATTTCTCACCTAAAGTAACCAAAAGCTTCAATCACTTCGGAGGTGATCTGAAATTTTCCCTTCAATACGTAGCATTTAAAAAGTATTATTTTGCTATTTTGTGTTAAGAATATCAACTTCTGTGTCTTGTTGTGCCATCCTTCTTGTTCATTTCTGTCTTTTCACTCTTGCTTTTTATATGGCTGCAAAATTCCACAACCAACAGATCAGATCAAAGATCTGCAGTCCTGCCACATCCATTCGTGAATGGTGGTGGACAGTTAAACAACTAACGGGAGGAGGAGGCTGTGTAAACATCCCCATCCTCAATGATGATGTGGAGATGCCGGTGATGGACTGGGGTTGACAATTGTAAACAATTTTACAACACCAAGTTATAGTCCAGCAATTTTATTTTAAATTCACGAGCTTTTGGAGGCTACCTCCTTCGTCAGGTGAACGACGTGAAAATGAAATCCTCGAGATGAAATCGCATTTATAATTCACAGAACAATGCTTGGTGATTACAGACAGTTTTTTCAACTGCCCGTTGCCAAGGCAATCAGTGTGCAGACAGACAGGTGTTACCTGCCAGGTCTCACGGAATATACAAATCACCAAAAAAAAACAACAAACAAAAAAAAACAGAGATAGAGAGGTAGAAACATAGAAAAGACAGCAACTGACCCGTTATATTAAAAACAGATAACATTTGTTCGCTGGTGGGGTAACGTGTAGCGTGACATGAACCCAAGATCCCGGTTGAGGCCGTCCTCATGGGTGCGGAACTTGGCTATCAATTTCTGCTGGACGATTTTGCGTTGTCGTGTGTCTCGAAGGCCGCCTTGGAGTACGCTTACCCGAAGGTCGGTGGATGAATGTCCATGACTGCTGAAGTGTTCCCCGACTGGGAGGGAACCCTCCTGTTTGGCGATTGTTGCGCGGTGTCCGTTCATCCGTTGTCGCAGCGTCTGCATGGTCTCGCCAATGTACCATGCTCTGGGGCATCCTTTCCTGCAACGTATGAGGTAGACAACGTTGGCCGAGTCGCAGGAGTATGAACCATGCACCTGGTGGGTGGTGTCCTCTCGTGTGATGGTGGTATCTGTGTCGATGATCTGGCATGTCTTGCAGAGGTTACCGTGGCAGGGTTGTGTGGTGTCGTGGATGCTGTTCTCTTGAAAGCTAGGTAATTTGCTGCGAACGATGGTCTGTTTGAGGTTGGGTGGCTGTTTAAAGGCGAGTAGTGGAGGTGTGGGGATGGCCATAGCGAGGTGTTTGTCCTCATTGATGACATGTTGAAGGCTGCGGAGAACATGGCGTAGTTTCTCCGCTCCGGGGAAGTACTGGACGACAAAGGGTACTCTGTTGGTTGCGTCCCGTGTTAGTCTCCTGAGGAAGTCTATGCGATTTTTTGCTGTGGCCCGTCGGAACTGTCGATCGATGAGTCGAGCGTCATATCCCGTTCTTACTAGGGCGTCTTTCAGCGTCTGTAGGTGTCCATCGCGTTCCTCCTCGTCTGAGCAGACCCTGTGTATTCGCAGGGCCTGTCCATAGGGGATGGCCTCTTTGACGTGGTTAGGGTGGAAGCTGGAAAAGTGGAGCATCGTGAGGTTGTCCGTGGGCTTGCGGTAGAGTGAGGTGCTGAGGTGCCCGTCTTTGATGGAGATTCGTGTGTCCAAGAAAGAAACTGATTCTGAGGAGTAGTCCATGGTGAGCTTGATGGTGGGGTGGAACTTGTTGATGTTATCGTGTAGTCTCTTTAGTGATTCCTTGCCGTGGGTCCATAGAAAGAAAATGTCGTCGATGTATCTGGTGTATAGTGTTGGTTGGAGGTCTTGTGCAGTGAAGAAGTCCTGCTCGAACTTGTGCATGAAAATGTTGGCGTATTGGGGTGCGAATTTGGTCCCCATGGCTGTTCCGTGTGTTTGGGTAAAGAACTGGTTATCGAAGGTGAAGAAGTTGTGATCCAGGATGAAGCGGATGAGTTGTAGGATGGCTTCCGGAGATTGGCTGTTGTTGGTGTTGAGTATTGATGCTGTCGCAGCGATGCCGTCATCGAGACCATGCAGACGCTGCGACAACGGATGAACGGACACCGCGCAACAATCGCCAAACAGGAGGGTTCCCTCCCAGTCGGGGAACACTTCAGCAGTCATGGACATTCATCCACCGACCTTCGGGTAAGCGTACTCCAAGGCGGCCTTCGAGACACACGACAACGCAAAATCGTCGAGCAGAAATTGATAGCCAAGTTCCGCACCCATGAGGACGGCCTCAACCGGGATCTTGGGTTCATGTCACGCTACACGTTACCCCACCAGCGAACAAATGTTATCTGTTTTTAATATAACGGGTCAGTTGCTGTCTTTTCTATGTTTCTACCTCTCTATCTCTTTTTTTGTTTGTTGTTTTTTTTTTGGTGACTTGTATATTCCGTGAGACCTGGCAGGTAACACCTGTCTGTCTGCACACTGATTGCCTTGGCAACGGGCAGTTGAAAAAACTGTCTGTAATCACCAAGCATTGTTCTGTGAATTATAAATGCGATTTCATCTCGAGGATTTCATTTTCACATCGTTCACCTGACGAAGGAGGTAGCCTCCGAAAGCTTGTGAATTTAAAATAAAATTGCTGGACTATAACTTGGTGTTGTAAAATTGTTTACAATCCTCAATGATGGCAGAGTCCAGCACGTGAGTGGAAAAGACAAGGCTAAAGCATTTGCAACCATCTTCAGCCAGAAGTGCTGAGTAGATGATCCATCTCGACCTCCTCCCGATATCCCCACCATCACAGAAGCCAGTCTTCAGCCAATTCAATTCACTCCACGTGATATCAAGAAACGGCTGAGTGCACTGGATACAACAAAGTCCAAGGGCCCCGACAACATCCCGGCTGTTGTGCTGGAGACTTGTGCTCCAGAACTAGCCGTGCCTCTAGCCAAACTGTTCCAGTACAGTTACAACACTGGCATCTACCCAACAATGTGGAAAATTGCCCAGGTGTGTCCTGTCCACAAAAAGCAGGACAAATCCAATCCGGCCAATTACCGCCCCATCAGTCTACACTCAATCATCAGCAAAGTGATGGAAGGTGTCGTCGACACCCCATCCACCACCCTAAACATTCACTCCCTTCACCACCGGCGCACAGTGGCTGCAGTGTGTACCATCCACAGGATGCACTGCAGCAACTCGCCAAGGCTTCTTCAACAGGACCTCCCAAACCCACGACCTCTACCACCTAGAAGGACAAGAGCAGGAGGTACATGGGAACAACACCGCCTGCACATTCCCCTCCAAGTCACACACCATCCCGACTTGGAAATATATTGTCGTTCCTTCATCGTCGCTGGGTCAAAATCCTGGAACTCCCTTCCTAACAGCACTGTGGGAGAACCTTCACCACACGGACTGCAGCGGTTCAAGAAGGTGGCTCACCACCACCTTCTCGAGGGCAATTAGGGATGGGTAATAAATGCCGGCCTCGCCTGCGATTCCCACATTTCATGAACGAATAAAAAAGAAAAAATGGTCAGGACTGGGAACTGAATATACCAGGTTATAAGGTCTACATAAAGGATAGGGAAACTGGTAGACGGGGAGGAGCATCCTTCGTGATTAAGGATGAAATTGCTTCAATGATCAGAGAGGATATACCGAGAGGTAAACAGGCAGTGGAGACTTAATGGGTAGAATTAAGAAATAGAAAAGAATTGAAGACTGTAGTTGGAGTTGTGTATGGGTCCCTGGTAGCAGCTATGAAGTGGTAGAATGTTTAAATGCAGAGATTAGACAAGCATGTAGCAAAGGCAGGGTGGTTTTTATCGGGGATTTTAACTTTCATATTGATTGGGATAAGCAGACGAGCTCATGTCAGAAAGGTAATGAATTTCTTGTGTGTTCAGGACAGCTTTGTGCAACAATGTCCTAGAACCTACAAGAGGACTGGCCATATTAGATTTAATAATGAGTAATGAGCCAAATTTAGTTAACAGCCTAACGGTGCGTGAACATTTATCTGATAGCGATCATGACATGATCAAGTTCAATGTCTTGTTTGAAAGGGAGAAACCCTTATCAACTACTAAAATTCTAAATTTAGGTAAAGCCGACTTCAACGGGATGAGACAAAGAGTGGTCCACAGTAAACTAGGCAAATCTGTTAATCGGTAAAAGGACATAAGATCAGTGGGAGGTGTTCAGAAAAGAATTTAACGTGATACAGAACCAGTTCATACCCCTGAGGGGCACGAGCTCTACTTGCCAAAAAAACAGCCATGGATGATAAGAGATAAGGGACAACATAAAAATAAAAGAAATACCATACTAAAATGCAAAAAATAGCACAGATCCTGGCGACTGGGAGAGATACAAAGAACAGCAAAGGGTGACAAAACAGATATTAAGAGCTACAGAAAGGGAGTATGAAAAGAAATTTGCAAAGGATATCAAAATCAACACAAAATTGTTGCAATTATATCAGGAAAAAGAGGGTGGTCGAGCAATGTGGGCCCCTTAAAAACTGATAATGGCAATATTGCAAATGAAAATCAGGAAATGGACTTGTTAAATAATTACTTTGCGTCAGAGTTTACAATAGAGGAAGAGGATAGACACCCCAAGGAAACTAATTTTGCATCAGGGACGGGGACTCACCATAATTAACGTAAGTAAATTAACAGTAATGAAGAAAATAATGGTACTAAAGAGTGGTAAATCCCCAGACCCAGATGGTTTCCATTCCAGCGTTTTAAAGGAAGTAGATGAGAAGCCCTAACTATAATCTTCCAAAGTTCGCTCGATTGAGGAACTGTTCCTTTAGATTGGAAAATTGCACATGTCATTCTGCTATTTAAGAAAGGTGAGAGGGGTAAATCAGGGAATTATGGACCAGTTAGCCTAACATCTGTTGGGAAATTACTAGAGTCTATAATTAAGGATAGAGTGACTGAACACCTTGAAAATTTTCAGCTGATCAGAGAGAGCCAGCATGGATTTGTAACGGGTAGGTCACACCTAACAGACCTGATTGAATTGTTTGAAGAGGTGACTAAAGTAGTGGACAAGGGAATGTCTATGGATGTTGTTTATATGGACTTCCAGAAAGCATTCAGTGAAGTCCCTCATAAGAGACTGTTAACTAAACTTGAAGCTCATGGAACTGAGGGCAAATTATTGACCTGGTTAGGAAATTGGCTGAGCGGCAGGAGACAGAGTAAGGATAATGGGCAGGTACTCAAATTGACAGGATGTGACTAGTGGTGTCCCACAGGGATCTGTGTTGTGGCCTCAACTATTCACTGTATTTAGTAACGACTTGTATGAGGGGATAGAGAACCACGTATCCAAGTTTGTCGATGCCACAAAGATAAGCAACGTTGTAAGCAGTGTCGATGGAAGCATAAAATTAGAGATATTAAGAGATTAAGTGAATGGGCAAAACTGTGATGAGCCCCCACTTAGAATCACAACCATTATTAACTACTTTCTGTCCATGGCAATGTAACCAGTTCCTGATCCAACCCTAGAATTTCCCACCAATCCCACAAAACTTGCTTCGTAGCGTTTTGTGTAGTATTTTGTCTAAGGCTTGAAAGTCTAGATACACAATGTGAACTAGGCTTCCAACTTCCACCAACTTTGTAACTTCCTCAAGAAAATCTGTTAAGTTGATAAGACAGGACCTACTTTTCGAGATGTCATGCTGAGATTCCTTAATCACAACTTTTCTTTACAGTGCATCTCTCTTCTCCCAACTTGCCAATAACCAAAGTCAAACTAATGCACCAATGTTTCCTAGTTCTGACTTACTGCCCTTTATAAATGTTGGTAATAAACAATCCCAGTCCCCAGTGAACTATTTTTTATATATATATATATATATATATATGAGCCACTAGCTCACAGCACAGCTCGCATTTCTTCACGCACCCTAAGGGTGAATGCCATCATGGTCAGTCAGACTAGTCCCATTTTGAGATCACACATTCTACTTAAGTTTGAAGTGTAGCATCAACCCTATGTTCTATTACTGGTAACCTAACATCATCATCAGTAGTGAAGACCGATGCCGAATAGCCATTTAGCGCCTCATATCCTAGGACTCCACCTCAATCTGCCCAGTGGAATCCTTCATTGGTCATATGTAGTTCTTAATGGCCCTCTGATTTCTAACATAGCTGAAAAATACTTTGCTATTACGACACATCTATCGACTGTTCTCTTTTGCACTGCCCTTTTTGGCTGCTGTAATAACAGCTTTCCTTGCCTACAGCTGCATTTGATACCTATCCCTGTTCGAGAGTTGTTTACCGTAAGCTTATGTGTAAAAAAATATATATATTTCTACTTTAGTCTAAATTGTCTTTGTACGTGGCCAATTAGCCAATATGGTTTTGTTTTGCGATGTGCCCTCTTTTAGCTCTATGGACATGAATGGCTTCATTTTGTATAAGGATTACTTTGAAAGATAGATTTTTGTTAGCCATGGGTATTAAGGGATATGGAGCCAAGGTGGGTGGATGGAGTTAGAATACAGATCAGCCATGATCTCGTTGAATGGGCTCGAGAGGCTGAATGGCCTACTCCTGTTCCTATGTTCCTAAAGCATTCCAACTCTGTGTATTTCTATTATCTCCACCTAGTAGTGCTTTATTATCTTTATTCGATCCAAGAAAAATGTTTGAGTGGCAAAAGGTCCAAAGAAAAGCACAAGCAGTGATCTGTCACTCAAGTGAAATAGTGTGTTTGGGTTCAGAATAAACCTTTTGAGACCTTTTTTCACTTGAACATGTTTTTAAAAATATATTTTTTTTAATTCCCAGTGTTTGAAGCAAATCTATGAACATCAGTTCAAAATTTTGGGTTTTTTTGTTCCAGCCTGAACCACCACCTTCAAGTAAGTGGCAATTAGACAATTGGCTGAACAAGGTGAATTCTCACAAAGTTTCACCAGCTTCTTCTGTGGACAGTCACATTCAATCATCACAGAGTCATAGTTACAAGAAGGAGAGTCGAGACCAGAGTGCCACTTACGAAGATCCAGGTGGATCCAAGGATGTAACCACAGCCACTCCTGGAAGGGATTCAAGGAATGCACAGAAAGGGTCAGAAACTAGAGGTCGTCAG
Organism: Heptranchias perlo; assembly: GCF_035084215.1. Lineage (NCBI taxonomy): Eukaryota > Metazoa > Chordata > Chondrichthyes > Hexanchiformes > Hexanchidae > Heptranchias > Heptranchias perlo. The sequence continues at coordinate 23,776,504 of NC_090338.1, forward strand.
AAGTCACCAGCACAAAGTGATGGTAATGCACAGAGGAAGACAGTTGGTAAAAAACAGCCCAAGAAAGCAGAGAGACCAACTGTAACTGAGGAACCAAGAGGAGGGCTAAAAGTTGAAAGCGAGCCCACTTCTGACAGAGCGACTCCTATTCCTGCAAATCGTCACAAAGCTGCTACAAAGGGTTCTAGAAAGCCCAGCACAAAGAGAGAATCTAAGTCCTCAACCAGGACAACTATTGAAAAAAGAAAACACAAAACACCCCAGAAATCGAGGGAGTATGTTGAAACGGACTCATCTTCCTCCGATTCTGAGCAAAGTGAAACTCTCCCTCCTGCTTCCCAAACTCCAAAGTACTCAGAGAATAATAGGACTCCTGTCCATAAATCCTCCATAGATGGGGAAGACAACTTTTTCCAGCAAAGGCTTTTCTCTCCTATGGAAGAGAAAGAACTTCTTTCACCACTGAGTGATGTTGATGACAAATATCGCAACATTACTTCACTCATTGTTAGAATTGACTTAAGTCTGTTATCTAGGAAACCTGAATCACCTCGTAAGGAAACAGAGCAACCCAAAGTGGATAAGGAGATCTCTTTGGATAGGCGCGTGCGAGACACTCCGAAGCAGCCTACTGAAAAAAAGTCGAACAAAGGCAAGCGAAAACACAAGGTGAGAGAAAAACTGCATTTTTGCTTCATACTACATTTCATTTTTTCTACAGTAAAGGAGGCAGTTTAGAGATGTGCTGAATGACTGACTGTTTTAGGAGTATAAATAGTCCTCAGTTTCTTGAAGCGCTTTCAACTGTAGCATTGGCTTCCACATGACTTTTTTTTAAATGTATTGTAGCCTTCCCCCTCTCAAAGGAATTGAGATGGGGTTAATTCTCTCCTCCACTTTCTCTTTACTCACCCAGTTTTTTTTTTAGGAAGTCAAAAATGTTATTAACCTTGCACTGGCTGAGCAATGTGTGAAGAAAACTAGGGTATTTATGGCAGGTTCAGAGCAGCAATTAGCAGAAGCATGGAATAAGTTTATACTGAGATGCTGAAGTTAAATTTGGCCAGGAGAAGAAATAAATTCGTAATGAAAAGTAGCGATATTAAAAAGAAACTTAGACTGTTTGGGCTGATTTTAACACCTTTGGAAGGTTCAAGGATCGTCAACTCAAAGATTTTCTTGTAATTATCTTAACTGCTGACTTTTGGGAGTTTTTTTCTTTTGAGCTCCTCAATTGTTGACTTGTAATTTTCTTTCTTGCACACTTCTTCTATTTTTTTTATCTTCCTCCCCATGTCTTCTAAATGTCCAAACCTTTGTTTCTAATTCCTTTTCAGTTTTGAACAATAGAAAATCCACCCTTTGACATCCAGCCATTGTAAATAATAGCACTAGTACTGACTCTTGCCAGTGGCTGAGCTTTCTAGGAACAGAACTACCAGATTAGAGTACTGTTGTCTCGCACCATTATCTCTGGAGTACCCCAAGGTTCTATTCTTGGCCCCCTTCTATTTCTCATCTACATGCTGCAACTTGCAACATCATCTGAAAACACAAATCTCGGTTCCACATGTACGCTGACGACACTCAGCTCTACTTCACCACCACCTCTCGATCCCTCCACTGGCTCCGATTTGTCACACTGCATGTCCGGCATCCAGTATTGGATGAGCATAAATTTCCTCCAACTAAATATTGGGAAGACCGAAGCCATTATCTTCGGTCCCTGCCACAAACTCTGTTCTATATTGCCACCGACTCCATTCCTCTCCCTGGCCACTGCCTGAAGGTGAACCAGACCGTTTGCAACTTTGGTGTTCTATTTGAACCTGAGATGAACTTCTGACCACATATCCGCTCCATCATGAAGACCACCAACTTCCACCTCTGTAACGTCGCCCATCTCCGCCTCTGCCTCAGCTCATCTGCTGAAACCCTTGTCCATGTCATTGTTACCTCTGGACTCGACTATTCCAATGCTTTCCTGGCCCGCCTCCCACCTTGCACCCTTCGTAAACTTGAGATCATCCAGAACTAAGCTGCCTGTATCCTAACTCGCACCAAGTCCCGTTCACCATTACTCCTGTGCTCGCTGACCAACATTGGCTCCCGGTCCAGGAACGCCTCGATTTTTAAAATTCTCATCCTTGATTACAAAATCCTGCATGGCCTTGTCTCTCCCTATCTCTGTAACCTCCTCCAGCCGTACAACAGTCTGAGATCTCTGCGTTCCTCCAATTCTGGCCTCTTGTGCATCCCTGATTTTTGCTCCACCATTGACGGCCAAGCCTTCAACTGACTAGGCCCTAAGCTTTGGAATTCCCTCCCTAAACATCTTCGGCTCCACCTCTTCTCCTTTTAAGACGCTCCTTAAAACCTACCTCTTTCACCGAGCTTTTGGTCACCCGTCCTAGTATCTCCTTATGTGGCTCAGTGTCAAATTTTGTTTGATAACACTCCTGTTAAGTGCCTTGGGATGTTTTACTATATTAATGCTGCTATATAAATGCAAGCTGCTAAAGTAATATCTTATGCAATATGGGAATTTAGAATGTCATCCATAGCAAAGAATCTAGCATTACATCATCACAATGAAACTTGCTGTGCAACCAAACTTCAGTGGAGAATTTTGAGGATTTTATGCTTGCCCAGAGCAACAAAAAGAGGCAATGGAACTTGGAGTCTGATGCCATCTCTTTGCTCTTCAGGCCACATGGGTGTGCCCTATGTGGAAATGTATTATTTATGTAGATATTATACCTGTAGAGTAACAGGTCCCTATGTTACCATAAATTGTTGTAGCCATGTTATACTATCTCTGATAGGTTCCACAGGTTTGTTTGAACTTTAGATGTATACTTGTTCAAAAACCTTTTTCAGACCTGCAGTATCAAAGCAGAGTTCACGCTGAGGAGATTTATGTTAAAAAGAAATTGCCTGGAATGTAAATCTCTTGCCTGTCGTACTGGTTTATTATGTGCCATGGTATTACTCAATTTATAGAATCATAGAAAATTTACGGCACTGAAGGAGGCCACTCGGCCTATCGTGTCTGTGCTGGCCGAAAATGAGCCACCCAGCCGAATCCCATGTTCCAGCATTTGGTCTGTTGCCTTGTAGGTTATGGCACTTCAGCTGTATATCCCAGGTACTTTTTAAATGAATTGAGGGTTTTTGCCTCTACCACTTGTGAGTTCCAGACCCCTACCACCCTCTGGGTGAAAAAATTCTTCCTCAGCTGCCCTCTAATCCTTCTACCAATTACTTTAAATCTTTGCCCCCTGATTATTGACCTCTCTGCTAAGGGCAATAGGTCCTTCCTGTCCACTCGATTTAGGCCCCTCATAATTTTGTACACCTCAATTAAATCTCCCCTCAGTCTCCTTTGTTCCAAAGAAAACAACCCCAGCCTTTCTAATCTTTCCTCATAGTTAAAATTCCCCAGTCCTGGCAATATCCTCATAAATCTCTTCTGTACCCTCACTAATGCAATTACATCCTTCCTATCATGTGGTGACCAGAACTGTACACAGTACTCAAGCTGTGGCCTAACTAGTGTTTTATACAGTTCTAGCATAACCTCCCTGCTCTTATATTCTGTGCCTCGGCTAATAAAGGAAAGTATTCCATGTGCCTTCTTAACCTTATCTACCTGTCTTGCTACCTTCAGGGATCTATGAACATGCACTCCAAGGTCCTTCACTTTCTCTACACTTCTCAGTATCCTCCTATTTATTGTGTATTCCCTTGCCTTGTTTGCCTTCCCCAAATGCATTACTTCACACTTCTCCGGATTGAATTCCATTTGCCACTTTTCTGCCCACCTGACCAGTCCATTGATATCTTCCTGCATTATACAACTTTCCTCCTTACTATCAACCACACGGCAATTTTTGTATCATCTGACATGCATAGGCAGCTGGGATCAAGTGGATCCCTTGAAGAGTATAGAGATTGCCGGAGTAGAGTTAAGAGAGAAATCAGGAGGGCAAAAAGGGGACATGAGATTGCTTTGGCAGATAAGGCAAAGGAGAATCCAAAGAGCTTCTACAAATACATAAAGGGCAAAAGAGTAACTAGGGAGAGAGTAGGGCCTCTTAAGGATCAACAAGGTCATCTATGTGCGGAACCACAAGAGATGGGTGAGATCCTGAATGAATATTTCACATCGGTATTTACGGTTGAGAAAGGCATGGATGTTAGGGAACTTGGGGAAATAAATAGTGATGTCTTGAGGAGTGTACATATTACAGAGAGGGAGGTGCTGGAAGTTTTAACGCGCATCAAGGTAGATAAATCTCCGGGACCTGATGAAATGTATCCCAGGACGTTATGGGAGGTTAGGGAGGAAATTGCGGGTCCCCTAGCAGAGATATTTGAATCATCCACCGCTACAGGTGAGGTGCCTGAAGATTGGAGGGTAGCAAATGTTGTGCCTTTGTTTAAGAAGGGCGGCAGGGAAAAGCCTGGGAACTACAGACATCTGTGGTGGGTAAGTTGTTAGAGGGTATTCTGAGAGACAGGATCTACAGGCATTTGGAGAGGCAGGGACTGATTAGGAACAGTCAGCATGGTTTTGTGAGAGGAAAATCATGTCTCACGAATTTGATTGAGTTTTTTGAAGGGGTAACCAAGAAGATAGATGAGGGCTGTGCAGTGGACGTGGTCTACATGGACTTTAGCAAAGCCTTTGACAAGGTACCGCATGGTAGGTTGTTACATAAGGTTAAATCTCATGGGATCCAAGGTGAGGTAGCCAATTGGATACAAAATTGGCTTGACGACAGAAGACAGAGGGTGGTTGTAGAGGGTTGTTTTTCAAACTGGATGCCTGTGTCCAGCGGTGTGCCTCAGGGATCGGTGCTGGGTCCGCTGTTATTTGTTATTTATATTAATGATTTGGATGAGAATTTAGGAGGCATGGTTAGTAAGTTTGCAGATGACACCAAGATTGGTGGCATTGTGGACAGTGAAGAAGGTTATCTAGGATTGCAACGGGATCTTGATAAATTGGGCCAGTGGGCCGATGAATGGCAGATGGAGTTTAATTTAGATAAATGTGAGGTGATGCATTTTGGTAGATCGAATCGGGCCAGGACCTACTCCGTTAATGGTAGGGCGTTGGGGAGAGTTATGGAACAAAGAGATCTAGGAGTACAGGTTCATAGCTCCTTGAAAGTGGAGTCACAGGTGGATAGGGTGGTGAAGAAGGCTTTCGGCATGCTTGGTTTCATTGGTCAGAACATTGAATACAGGAGTTGGGATGTCTTGTTGAAGTTGTACAAGACATTAGTAAGGCCACACTTGGAATACTGTGTACAGTTCTGGTCACCCTATTATAGAAAGGATATTATTAAACTAGAAAGAGTGCAGAAAAGATTTACTAGGATGCTACCGGGACTTGATGGTTTGACTTATGGGGAGAGGTTAGACAGACTGGGACTTTTTTCCCTGGAGAGTAGGAGGTTTAGGGGTGATCTTATAGAAGTCTATAAAATAATGAGGGGCATAGATAAGGTAGAGAGTCAAAATCTTTTCCCAAAGGTAGGGGAGTCTATAACGAGGGGACATAGATTTAAGGTGAGAGGGGAGAGATACAAAAGGGTCCAGAGGGGCAATTTTTTCACTCAAAGGGTGGTGAGTGTCTGGAACGAGCTGCCAGAGGCAGTAGTAGAGGAGGGTACAATTTTGTCTTTTAAAAAGCATTTGGACAGTTACATGGGTAAGATGGGTATAGAGGGAAATGGGCCAAGTGCAGGAAATTGGGACTAGCTTAGTGGTATAAACTGGGCGACATGGACATGTTGGGCCGAAGGGCCTGTTTCCATGTTGTAACTTCTATGATTCTATGATCTGCAAACTTCTTAACCATGCCCCCAACATTTATGTCCAAATCATTAATATATACATGATGTGGAGATGCCGGTGATGGACTGGGGTGGACAAATGTAAGGAATCTTACAACACCAGGTCATAGTCCAACAAATTTATTTTAAAATCACAAGCTTTCGGAGATTATCCCCTTCGTCAGATGAAGGGGATAATCTTCATCTGACGAAGGGGATAATCTCCAAAAGCTTGTGATTTTAAAATAAATTTGTTGGACTATAACCTGGTGTTGTAAGATTCCTTACATTAATATATACCACAGAAGATCTAGTACTGAGCCCTGCAGAACCTCACTATAAATAGCCTTCCAGTCGCAAAAATACCCGTCAACCATTACCCCTTGCTTCCTGCCACTGAGTCAATTTTGGATCCAACTTGCCACTTTCCCTTGGGTCCCATGGGCTTGTACTTTTTTGACCAGTCTGCCATGTGGGACCTTGTCAAAAGCCATGTAGATTACATCAAACTCACTACCCTCATCGACCCTCCTTGTTAGCTCCTCAAAAAATTCAGTCAAGTTAGCCAGACATGACCTTCCTTTAACAAATCCATGCTGACTGTCCTTGATTACTCTGTGCCTTTCCAAGTGATGGTTTATCCTGTCCCTCAGAATTGATTCCAATAATTTGCCCACCACCGAGGTTAGACTGTCTGGCCTGTCTTGGTCTATTCCTCGCTCCCTTTTTAAACAATTATACAACGTTAGGAATTCTCCAATCCTCCGGCACTACACCTGTATCCAGTGAGGATCAAAAACGATTGTCAGAGCCTCCGCTATTTTCTCCCTTTTAACAGCCTGGTGATTTATCTACTTTCAAAGATGCTAATCCCCTTAATATTTCCCCTCTCGCTATGTTCATCCTATCCAATATTTCATACTCCTCCTCCTTAACTACAATGTCTGCATCTTCCCTCTCTTTTGTGAAAACAGACGCAAAGTATTCATTAAGGACCATCTTCCGCCTCGACACATGGGTTACCTTTTTGGTCTCTAATCGGCCTTACTCTTTCCTTAGATATCCTCTTGCTCTTCATGTTTTATAAAACATGTTTGGGTTTTCCTTAATTTTACTTGCCAATATTTTTTTCATGCCCTCTCTTTGCTTTCCAAATTTCTTTTTTAATTTCACCCCTGCACTTTCTATACTCATGTAGGCTTTCTGTGGTATTGAGTTCTCGGTGTCTGACAAGCTTTCCTTTTTTGCCTTATCTTACCCTGTATGCTTCTTGACATCCAGGGGGCTCTAGAATTGGCAGTCCCAAATGTGTGGGAATATGTTTACTCTGAACCCCTTGAATCTCCCCCTTGAATGCCTCCCACTGCTCTGACATTGATTTACCTTCAAGTAGCTGCTTCCAGTCCACTTTTGCTAAATCACTTTTCAGCTTAGTAAAATTAGCCTTTCCCCAATTGAGAACTTTAACTCCTGTTCTATCGTCGTCCTTTTCCATAACTATGCTAAATCTAATTGAATTATGATCACTACCACCAAAATGTTATCCCACTGATACTCCTTCCACCTGCCCAGCTTCATTCCCTAAAACTAAATCCAGAACTGCCCTCCTCTTTCCCCCCCCCCCCTGCCTTTTTGTTGGGCTTGCTATGTACTGGCTAAAAGAGTTCTCTTGAATGCATTTTAAGAATTTTGTGCCCTCTATACCTTTCACACTGTTTGTATCCTGGTTAATATTAAGGTAGTTGAAATCCCCTACTATTACTGCCTGATTGTTTTTGCACTGCTCAGAAACTTATCAGTTCAGCCCTGCTGGTATTCTCTGAATATTGAAAGTTAGTTTGTTTGCAGCTGCAGTTTCTGTTCCTTAGCTGGGAAGATGTACTTTTGGGGTGGAGGGGACAGAAAAAACTTGCTATTCTGATCAATTAGCTGAATTTTGAAGGTTCTTTATCAGCCTATTAGATTGTCTTAAAGCAGTTCCTCATAATTGCTGCAGTCATCAACCTTTTCAATGCTTTTCCTTTCAAACTTTCTTCAAAACTATTCTCTTGTGAGCAAAATCTGTTGATTGAATAAATCATGCAATTTTCTTCCAGACACTTTTGAAGTTATTACAAAAGAGTTGCAACACAGTGGTTCCAAGGTCTCATTTGAACCTCCTTTCCTGTCTTAATATGTTTGTGCAACTGACAATAACTACTACCAGATTTGCAACAATTTGTTGAAATGAAAGCTATTTCAAATCAAAGAATATTTTGAATTTAAAATATCAAAAGTATCAAGTGTAATCTCTCCTTGTTCCCTGTATTTTCACAGTCCCGATGGTGTTGAACCTGAGTAGATGTGTGATGTACTAAGTGACCTCACAGTTGGAGTGTATTGATAGTGGAGTTAATCAGCGCAAAGCTGCAACTGAAGGAAGTTTTGGAGATTTTGATAGCAATTATTTTCAATGTTTATTCAGAACGATGGGGAAAATGAAAGTTGTGAAAACAAGAAGCCTAAAGCAGAAGAGAGGACTAATTCTAACCACAAACCATCCAGCAGTAAAGAGTGAGTATATTCCTCTAATGAAGCAATCAAATGATTTAACAAGTTAAAAAAAAATTAAAACCTGTCTGTTGGTGAAGTATTGATTCTATTTTAGATAAATTCATAAATTGACCTTTTCCGTCATTACAAATTTTTTGACGTTTTTTTCCTTTCTAGTTTTCTCCAATTTGTCCTCAGCTGAACATAGCAACTAATGGTGAGGTACAATTCCGGAGGCAGCCGTAGTCCTCTACTACCTCACCCAACTGACTCCTCTTCATGGGAGGCTAGACCTTGTGTTTGATCAAAGGAACCATTGGAGCAGATCATGATTCCGTTTTCACACCGCCATCTTACACCTATACTTTCAGTGAGATAGCGGTCAGGAGCGGGAGTTTGCTTTTTTTTTGCCCCCCTACTGTTTTTTTTCTTTTCTCCATCTCCCTCTCCTTTTTTTCCCCCCCACCCCCCACTTGCTTCTCTAGGATGCTGAGATCCATTGTATTGTTGTGGGAAAATCACCACTCGGAGTCAGACTTAAAGATTCAACATGCAGTTTATTGGACAAAGTACTTTGGGAGAAGAACTGGACGCTCCGCAGCGTTCGCAACTACCTCCTCAACTTCAAAATGGTTGTCATGCTTTTTTATACCTTTGAAATACAGATTTTCAGTAGCTATTACATCATTAGTCTTTATTAGTGTATGCATTAGCCAATTAAGCCCGCACAGCAACCGCGGACCTCCAATCATATTAAAACAACTGTTATCACCTTAAGACAGTATGGTCTTTGTCTATTCAGCCTGGTTCTGTAGTTTTTATCAGTTCGTTGTGAAATGTCTTTTGTATTCCCAGACTGTAAGTCAGTTTTGGAATATACAAACTCAGCACTTTTAACTGTCTTTCCCACAGTCACAGAATCCATTTTGTTTAGTAGAGTCCATTTTGTTTAGTAGTCATATGTTATGTTTAAGCTTTTGCTTAGGGTTAGTCTGGTCTGCACAAAGCGCATTTCGGTGTGGTTTTAGGGTAATGACCGCCGCCATGCACACAATAGTCACTTCATCTTTGCCTTTAACCCAACAGCCCAAATTTTACGCTAACAGTATCACTCCCACTTCAATCATGAATGAGATTGATGGACTCACCACACACCAAGAACAAATCTGCATCATCCTGCTTAGCGTGGCTCAGTGCGGTGTCACAGAAATTGCTCAGATTATATTTCCCATAGAAGTGCACTGGCAGATGATTGTGCAGATTTTATGTACGAGTACTCTGGTTTTTTTTCACTGCATAACTTGAAATTAGCATGGGCCAACCAGTATGTATAGTATTAGAATGGAGTTGTATGGGGAAGCTCAAGTCATTTTTTTTTATTCGTTCATGGGATGTGGGCGTCGCTGGTGAGGCCGGCATTTATTGCCCATCCCTAATTGCCCTTGAGAAGGTGGTGGTGAGCCTCCTTCTTGAACCGCTGCAGTCCATGTGGTGAAGGTTCTCCCACAGTGCTGTTAAGAAGGGAGTTCCAGGATTTTGACCCAGCGACGATGAAGGAACGGCGATATATTTCCAAGTCGGGATGGTGTGTGACTTGGAGGGGAACGTGCAGGTGGTGTTGTTCCCATGTGTCTGCTGCTCTTGTCCTTCTAGGTGGTAGAGGTCGCGGGTTTGGGAGGTGCTGTCGAAAAAGCATTGACGAGTTGCTGCAGTGCATCCTGTGGATGGTACACACTGCAGCCGCTGCGCCTGTGGTGAAGGGAGTGAATGTTTAGGGTGGTGGATGGGGTGCCAAACAAGTGGGCTGCTTTGTCCTGGATGGTGTCGAGCTTCTTGAGTGTTGTTAGAGCTGCACTCAGTATTCCATCACACTCCTGACTTGTGCCTTGTAGCTGGTGGAAAGGCTTTGGAGAGTCAGGAGGTGAGTCACTCGCTGCAGAATACCCAGCCTCTGACCAACTCTTGTAGCCACAGTATTTATATGGTTGGTCCAGTTAAGTTTCTGGTCAATGGTGACCCCCAGGATGTTGATGGTGGGGGATTCGGCGATGGTAATGCCATTGAATGTCAAGGGGAGGTGGTTAGACTCTCTCTTGTTGGAGATGGTCATTGCCTGGCACTTGTCTGGTGCGAATATTACTTGCCACTTACGAGCCCAAGCCTGGATATTGTCCAGGTCTTGCTGCATGCGGGCTCGGACTGCTTCATTATTTGAGCGTTGCGAATGGAACTGAACACTGTGCAATCGTCAGCGCACATCCCCATTTCTGACCTTGTGATGGAGGGAAGGTCATTGATGAAGCAGCTGAAGGTGGTTGGGCTTCGGACACTGCCCTGAGGAACTCCTGCAGCAATGCCCTGGGGCTGAGATGATTGGCCTCCAACAACCACTACCATCTTCCTTTGTGCTAGGTATGACTCCAGCCACTGGAGAGTTTTCCCCCTGATTCCCATTGACTTCAATTTTACTTGGGCTCCTTGGTGCCACACTCTGTCAAATGCTGCCTTGATGTCAAGGGCAGTCACTCTCACCTCACCTCTGGAATTCAGCTCTTTTGTCCATGTTTGGACCAAGGCTGTAATGAGGTCTGGAGCCGAGTGGTCCTGGCGGAATCCAAACTGAGCATTGGTGAACAGGTTATTGGTGAGTAAGTGCCGCTTGATAGCACTGTCGACGACACCTTCCATCACTTTGCTGATGATTGAGAGTAGGCTGATGGGGCGGTAATTGGCCGGATTGGATTTGTCCTGCTTTTTGTGGACAGGACGTACCTGGGCAATTTTCTACATTGTCGTGTAGATGCCAGTGTTGTAGCTGTACTGGAAACAGCTTGGCAAGAAGCGCAGCTAGTTCTGGAGCACAAGTCTTCAGCACTACAGCCGGGATGTTGTCAGGGCCGATAGCCTTTGCTGTATCCAGTGCACTCAGCTATTTCTTGATATCACATGGAGTCATATACATCAGGATCCCACCCGACCAAAATAATCTGGACTGAAATCCAATGCAGCAGACTAATCATCATTGCCAGCGGTAATAACTGTATGAAAGGACTGCCCACCTATCTTGAAACTTTCAGGAGCATCAGAGCTCCCCAATTAGTTTCTCAACTCACCTTTTTAATTTTAACCAGTCGCATATTTTAATGCAGTAACATGTCTCTCGCACTGGCCTGACCGTGAAGGCAGTTATCAGGCTGTACAGTCAACATTTCACTCCACTCACTAGCTCTATTTGAAATTAGACTCTGAAATAAATGACATTGAATGTAACAGTGTTGACTGTAAGATCTTTGTGGTCAAGCGGGGAGATAGGGGCAGCACGTGGCACTTTAGAACACACCACCTGATTAAAATGCAGATGCTGATGATTAGAGAAACTGATGGGGGAAGCCCTTGGGAGCAGTGTGACTCAGGCAGGTAGCCAACCATTGGTGATCTCCAGAGTTTTAGTACTCCAGGGTTGATGGGATGGGATCGTGAAATTGAGTAACTTAGCATCTGTGTTTTAAGGAGTAAAACTGATTCAATATCGTTTTATGAACAGCAAGATAGGGAACATGCTGTAATTCTCTTCTTGAAAAAAATGGAGTTTCCATTCCTCTTTTTTTCACAGCTCTTCAAAACCAACTGGTGAAAGAGAAAAGGTGCCTCTATCTTCTCCATCTGCAAGTGCTGCACAAAAAACACCTAAGACCGAGCACAAACATCAAAGCCGCAGGAGAACTGCCAATCAAACCTCCACCTCGAAGAGCAATAATAGTAGTAACACAAAGCAGAACAGTAGTAGCAGTAATAGCAGCAAAACCAATTCTTCATCTTCCAAGCATAAAAAGACAGAAGAGAAAACATCCACGCGTCCGAAGGAGAACAGAGTGAGTCACTATTATAAATTTCAAAACTTGTAAGTGACAAATTGCGTTACTGCTCCAAGGTGCTGTGTTGGTATGGTGCAGTTCACAAATGTTTGATAATTTTCCTCACGTGAATTTCCATGTTACAAGGGGAGCTGGGGAGTGTTTATCCTATAGTGAATGAGTTATGCATTGGCAGTCAAGTAATCGGGTGCTGCGCTCAGACACCTTCCTCGAGAGCTAATGTCATTCTGTAACTTAACATCAAGTGATGCATAATGGGGAGTGAGGATCACTGGCTCACAATTTAATTTTTTTTAAACCACACACTCCCTCACAACAACTGAGCTTGGTAACTCAATGTGTAAGAAATCATGAATACGAGCTCATATCATAAGACTCCATGGAATTAGATTTATAAAGGGAAAAAATCTTCTAAAAGCTTCAGAAAAAAAATCTAATTTTCTGTCTTCAATCATGTACAACATCATGCTGAAATATAATTAGTGGCCATACTCTACTTTGCCCAAGTGGCCATTTTTCAAGTGTCTTGCATGAGTATGGGCAGGTATTCAACTGAGTTATCGCAGTCAAACCCAATGTTTTCATCTGTCATGCATACATTCATGCAAACATTCCTGCAAGGAATCACTGGATACTACTCTGGAGTGAGAACCATGACTGACTTGGACATCAATAATATTTGCACCATATAAGTGCCAGGTGATGACCATCCGTTAGAAAGCCCAACCATCTCTTCTTGACCTTAAACCATCACCATTGCTGAGTCTCCATGATCAACATCTTGAGGACCACCAATGACACAAAGCTGAACTGGGCCAAACATATCAACACTGTGCCGACAGAAGCAGGGCAGAGGTTGGTATTCTGTGACAGGTGGCTCACCTCCTGACCCCTCAAAGCCTTTCCACAAGGCTTAAGTCAGGAGTGTGATTTTGTTTTTTATATATTCATTCATGGGATGTGGGCCTTGCTGGCAAGGCCAGCATTTATTGCCCATCTCTAATTGCCCTTGAGAAGGTGGTGGTGAGCCACCTTCTTCTTGAACTGCTGAAGTCCGTGTAGTGAACGTTCTCCCACAGTGCGGTTAGATAAGGAGTTCCAGGATTTTGACCCAGCGACGATGAGGGAACAGCGATATATTTCCAAGTCAGGGTGGCTTATGACTTGGATGGGGAGCGTGCAGGTGGTGGTGTTCCCATGTGCCTGCTGTCCTTGTCCTTCTTGGTGGTGGTAGAAATCGTGGGTTTGGTAGGTGCTGTCGAAGAAGCCTTGACAAGTTGCTGCAGTGCATCCTGTGGATGGTACACACTGCAGCCACGGTGTGCCGATGGTGGAGGGAGTGAATGATTAGGGAGGTGGATGGGGTGCCAATCAAGTGGGCTGCTTTGTCCTGGATGGTGTCAAGCTTCTTGCATGTTGTTGGAGCTGCACTCATCCAGGCAAGTGGAGAGTATTCCATCACACTCCTGACTTGTGCCTTGTAGATGGTGGAAAGGCTTTGGAGAGTCAGGAGGTGAGTCACTCGTTGCAGAATACCCAGCCTCTGACCTGCTCTTGTAGCCACAGTATTTATATGGCTGGTCAATGGTGACCCCCAGGATGTTGATGGTGGGGGATTCGGCGATGGTAATGCCATTGAATGTCAAGGGGAGGTGGTCAGACTCTCTCTTGTTGGAGACGGTCATTGCCTGGCACTTGTCTGGCGCGAATGTTACTTGCCACTTATCAGCCCAAGCCTGGATGTTGCCCAGGTCTTGCTGCATGCAAGCTCGGACTGCTTCATTGTTTGAGGGGTTGCGAATGAAACTGAACACTGTGCAATCATCAGCGAACATCCCCATTTCTGACCTTATGATGGAGGGAAGGTCATTGATGAAGCAGCTGAAGATGGTTGGGCCTACAACAGTGCCCTGAGGAACTCCTGCAGCAATGCCCTGGGGCTGAGATGATTGGCCTCCAACAACCACTACCATCTTCCTTTGTGCTAGGTATGACTCCAGCCACTGGAGAGTTTTCCCCCTGATTCCCATTGACTTCAATTTTACTTGGGCTCCTTGGTGCCACACTCGGTCAAATGCTGCCTTGATGTCAAGGGCAGTCACTCTCACCTCACCTCTGGAATTCAGCTCTTTTGTCCATGTTTGGACCAAGGCTGTAATGAGGTCTGGAGCCGAGTGGTCCTGGCGGAATCCAAACTGAGCATCGGTGAACAGGTTATTGGTGAGTAAGTGCCGCTTGATAGCACTGTCGACGACACCTTCCATCACTTTGCTGATGATTGAGAGTAGGCTGATGGGGCGGCAATTGGCCGGATTGGATTTGTCCTGCTTTTTGTGGACAGGACGTACCTGGGCAATTTTCTACATTGGTAGATGCCAGTGTTGTAGCTGTACTGGAACAGCGTGGCTAGAGGCGCAGCTAGTTCTGGAGCACAAGTCTTCAGCACTACAGCCGGGATGCTGTCGGGGCCCATAGCCTTTGCTGTATCCAGTAACTCAGCCGTTTCTTGATATCACGTGGAGTGAATCGAATTGGCTGAAGACTGGCTTCTGTGATGGTGGGGATATCGGGAGGAGGCCGAGATGGATCATCCACTCAGCACTTCTGGCTGAAGATGGTTGCAAACGCTTCAGCCTTGTCTTTTGCACTCACGTGCTGGACTCCGCCATCATTGAGGATGGGGATGTTTGCAGAGCCTTCTCCTCCCGTTAGTTATTTAATTGTCCACCACCATTCACGACTGGATGTGGCAGGACTGCAGAGCTTTGATCTGATCCGTTGGTTGTGGAATCGCTTAGCTCTGTCTATAGCATGTTGCTTCCGCTGTTTAGCATGCATGTAGTCCTGAGTTGTAGCTTCACCAGGTTGGCACCTCATTTTTAGGTACGCCTGGTGCTGCTCCTGGCATGCTCTTCTACGCTCCTCGTTGAACCAGAGTTGATCCCCTGGCTTGTTAATGGTAGAGTGAGGAATATGCTGGGCCATGAGGTTACAGATTGTGCTGGAATACAATTCTGCTGCTGCTGATGGCCCACAGCGTCTCATGGATGCCCAGTTTTGAGCTGCTGGATCTGTTCTGAATCTATTCCATTTAGCACAGTCGTAGTGCCACATGTTGGATGGTGTCCTCAGTGTGAAGATGAGACTTCGTCTCCACGAGGACTGTGCAGTGGTCACTCCTACCAATACTGTCATGGACAGATGCAATTGCGACGGGTAGATTGGTGAGGACGAGGTCAAGTAAGTTTTTCCTCTCGTTGGTTCGCTCACCACCTGCCGCAGGCCCAGTCTGGCGGCTATGTCCTTCAGGACTCGGCCAGCTCGGTCAGTAGTGGTGCTACCGAGCCAATCTTGGTGATGGACCTTGAAGTCCCCCACCCAGAGTACATTCTGTGCCCTTGCTACCCTCAGTGCTTCCTCCAAGTGGTGTTCAACATGGAGGAGGACTGATTCATCAGCTGAGGGAAGGCGGTAGGTGCTAATCAGCAGGAGGTTTCCTTGCCCGTGTTTGACCTGATGCCATGAGATTTCATGGGGTCCGGAGTCAATGTTGAGGACTCCGAGGGCCATTCCCTCCTGACTGTATATCACTGTACCGCCACCTCTGGAGGGTCTATCCTGCCGGTGAGACAGGACATACCCAGGGATGGTGATGGAAGAGTCTGGGACGTTGGCTGAAAGGTATGATTCTGTGAGTATGGCTATGTCAGGCTGTTGCTTGACTAGTCTGTGGGACAGCTCTCCCAATTTTGGCACAAGTCCCCAGATGTTAGTGAGGAGGACTTTGCAGGGTCAGCTGGGCTTGGTTTGCCTTTGTCGTGTCCGGTGCCTAGTGGTCTGATGCCGGGTGGTCCGTCCGGTTTTATTCTTATTGTGACTTTTTTTAGCGAGATTTTACAACTGAGTGGCTTGCTCGGCCATTTCAGAGGGCAATTAAGAATCAACCACATTGCTGTGGGTCTGGAGTCACATATAGGCCAGACCGGGTAAGGACGGCAGGTTTCCTTCCCTAAAGGACCTTAGTGAACCAGATTGGTTTTTACGACAATCCGGTAGTTTCATGGCCACCATTTCTGATACTAGTATTTTAATTCCAGATTTTTATTTAATTAATTAAATTTAATTAATTGAATTTAAATTCCCCAGCTGCCATGACGGGATTTGAACTCATGACTCCGGATTATTAGTCCGGGCCTCTGGATTACTAGTCCAGTAACATAACCACTATGCTGCTGATACAAAGATAGGTGGAAAAGCAAGTTGCAATGAGGGCACCAAGTGTCAGCAAAGGGATATTGACAGGTTAAGTGAATGGGCAAAAATTTGGCCGATGGAATATAATGTGGGAAAATGTGAAGTCATCCACTTTGGGAGGAAAAATAAAGAAGCAAAATATTATTTGAATGGGGAAATACTACAAAATGCTGCGGTGCAGAGGGATCTGGGTGTCCTCGTACATGAAACACAAGATGTCAACATACAGGTGCAGCAGGTAATCCGGAAGGCAAATGGAATATTGGCCTTTATTTCTCGGGGGATGGAGTATAAAAGCAGGGAAGTCATGCTACAACTGTACAGGGTGCTGGTGAGACCACACCTGGAGTACTGCGTACAGTTCTAGTGCCCTTGTTTAAGGAAGGACATACTTGCATTGGAGGCAGTTCAGAGACGGTTCACTAGGATGATTCCAGATATGGAAGGGTTGTCTTATGAGGAAAGATAGAACAGGTTGGGTCTATACTCCATTGGAGTTTAGAAGAATGGGAGAAGATCTTATTGAAGCATACAAGATTCTGAGGGGGACTCGATAGGGTAAATGCTGAGAGAATATTACCCCTCATAGGGGAATCTAAAACTCGGGGGCATAGTCTCAGAATAAGGGGTCGCCCGTTTAAGACAGAAATGAGGAGGAATTTCTTTTCCCAGAGGGTCGTGAATCTTTGGAATTCTTTACCCCACAAAGCTGTGGAGGCCGAGTCGTTGAATACATTCAAGGTTGAGTTAGACAAATTTTTGATCAGCAAGGGAGTCAAAGGATATGGGGAAAAGGCAGGAAAGTGGAGTTGAGGTAAAAATCAGATCAGCCATGGTCTCGTTAGATGGCGGAGCAGGCTCGAGGGGCCGAATGGCCTACTCCTGCTCCTATCTCTTATGGTCTTATGGAGGAAGAGTCAGCGTCACAGAGAGCACGTTTCTGTCAAAACGCCTGTGAGAGCCTGGATTAAGCATTTAGTGACAAGTCTGGCACGTGGCATTGGATTTGGACATCAAGATCATTAAAATAGCTAGCACATTGGAAGCTATCCTGCACATGTCCTTCCACCACATTGCTGATGGATGAAATAACTCATGTGGAAACATATTTGGGGTGACAACAGACAAAAGAAGGCTGGCACAAAAAGAGGGTTTAGTGCCTACCTTGATTGGGTTGCAGAAAGATTAGTTGCTGCTGAAATTCTACATATCCAGCTGTTCAGTTGGACCACTGTTGGATGGGGCTTGGTGTGTGTCTGTGCTATGGTCAGAGCACCTGACTGTTGTTGTGATAGACATTGAAGTACACAGTTTAATTAATTTTGTTTTGTTCATAGTCACAAGAAAAAAACCCAGTTAGCTCCTTGAACCCTTTACAGTCATCAACACCATCAGGAGATGGTTTGAAGTCCAGAAGGCCCAAACTCAGCTTTGATGACCGGTAAGTATAATAGTCATCCACGTATCTCAATTTAAATATTGTGCAACACTATTGGAAAAGACCAGCTTTATAAATACAAAATTGATCTATTATAAAAAAAACTAATTTAGTCAATAAGACTTCAGGTTTGGTATTGTAATCGAGTGTAACGAACTGTGTTTCCTGTAATTGTTTCTCATTCTGTCCATCTATAGCAATGGGTTTACTGACTGCATGTGTCAACATCTAATCTTATAATTTAGACTCATTGCACAATCTCCTACTTTAACTCATTCTTTCCCAGGATGTCCAAACTGTGGAAAATCTTACCTTTATTAGTCTTTCCTTCCTACTACAATCTTTCAGCATTTAAAATCCAAGTTTGGTGTCACCTAATTATTATTTCATGATTTATCTCATCTCTTTATGTTTTCAGCCTTGTTGTTGTTCTGCACTATAGGTCCTTCATCTTGGTTTCTCAATTTAAAAAAAGAATCCCTAATAAAGTCATGGGAGGAAATTGGAAGGAGTTTACCTTCAAATAAAAACAACCAGGTTTTATTAAATCCATATTCTGCATTCCACAATCTAATGAGTTTTGTGTTCATTATGTATACTTGATAATTGGTTGTGCAGTTGAGCAATAACAACATTAGAACATTGATGGGATGCATATTTTGACTTAATTACAACTCATTACTGTTGTCATGAAACTTTTGTTTCACTAAAAGTTGCAGAAATTAGATTTGCATAAATGCTCGGACTTATATTTTATTCTTATCTGTATGGAATTGGTGTTCTCCATATCTTATTTTTGGTATCTCAACTTTTCAATGCCGTTACCAAAAGTTGATATCCTTGCCATTTTATTAGAATTCATCTTGTGTGTTCATTAGGATTATTGGAACAGGAGCAGGCCATTGAGCCCCTCAAGCCTGTTCGCCATTCAGTCAGATCATAACTGATCTGTACCATAACTCCATTTACCCACCTTTGCTCCATATCCCTTGATACCATTACCTAACAAAAATCTATTGATCTCAGTCTTAAAAATGTCAATTGACCAAGCACGCAAGCACCTTTGCTCCATATTATGTGATACCCTTGCCTGACAAAAATCTATCTATCTCAGTCCTAAAAATTGCAATTTATCCTCCATGCACAGCCTTTTGGGGGAGTGAGTTCGAGATTTCCACTACCCTTTGTGTGAAAAAGTGCTTCCTGAGTTCACTCCTAAATGACCTTCCTCTAATTTTAAGATTATGCCCTCTTGTTCTCTATTCCTCCATTAGAGGAAATAGTTTCTTTGTATCTACCCTATCGAATCCTTAATCGTCATAAATACCTTGATTAGATCGCCCCTCAACCTTCTAAATTCGAGGGAATACAAGCCAAGTTTATGCAGCCTGTCCTCATAATTTAAACCTTTAAGCCCGATGTAATTCTGATGAATCTGCGCTGTACTCCATTGGAGTTTAGAAGAATGGGAGAAGATCTTATTGAAGCATACAAGATTCTGAGGGGGACTCGATAGGGTAAATGCAGTACTCCAGATGGGGTCTGACCAATGCTCTGTACAACTGAAGCATCACTTCCTTTCTTTGTATTCCAGCCCCCTTGAGATAAAAGCCAATATTCCTTTTGCCTTTTTGATTACTTTTTGTACCTGTGCACTAGCTTTTAGTTATTTGTGTACATGGACACCTAAATTGCTGTGCTGCTCCACAGTTCTTAGTTTTCTCACCATTAAGAAAATATTCCAATTTGTCTTCCTCAGATCCAGGATTGAGACTATTTTGCAGTGTAGCATGTACCAATCCCATATTTACTGCATTCCATCAATATTGATAAACTCCCACCATAAATAGCAACAGCTCAGGCAGAGACTATTGTATCTTTTTAAGGGAAAAGTAGATAAATATTTGAAGAGGAGGAAGATACAGGCTCTGTGGAGCAGGCCAATGGGATTAGTTTTTGATTGTTCTATGGAAGAGTTAGCACAAATTCAGTGGGCCAAATGGTCTGGTTCCATCGCACTAACTTTGCCAAGCAATATTGATTACGCAAGTATCAAATATCATTAATAATTGTAGAGCTTGGCTTTTGTAATTGCCAATCAAGCATTGGGGGGGGAAAAATTGATATGATCAGCCCAGCTTATTTTCTTCATTTTGGAGAATTGTAATAACAGCAGCAAAACCACTGATTTTACTGAGTGTTTTGCAAAGTGAATAATTAATTTTCTTCATCAACAAAAGGACCTGTTACTAAGCTGCTGTCAAGCACATCCTGGCAGCCAGCACAGAGCAAATTTGTAAGAACTCTGTCTGCAGCCTCTCTTTCAGCCACAATTGGCACATGGCCAGGGAAAACTGAAAGGACAAGGATAAAAATGTATGAGAGAATTTGTATTCTCACATAAATAGCTTATGTAATTTTATCTGTCTTTGTGCATAACTGATTTCAAAATATAGTAATTGTATCACTTGGTTCAATTTTAATTAACGTCCAATCTAATACTTGAAGTTTGTGACTTCAGACTGTTCAATATTTGCTGTAATTTGAATATGTAAATGTGTTTTCAAACTGGAATTTTAAAACCAAATTTTATTCTATCAATTCTAAGCCAAAAAAAATGTTAAATAAAACAGTTAAGATTTGTGTGTTCTTCGCATGGCTGAGAATTATGGTTAGTGAAGCAAAAGTGCCACTATCTTGCAATTTTGAACTGTGAAGAGCACTAAATATCAAAAATTAGTTTTGCCTTTTTCAATCTTTTAGGTTGCATTCAGCAGATCATTACCTTCAGGAAGCAAAAAAGCTTAAGCACAATGCAGATGCACTGGTGAGTACTTCACAATGATTGTCCTTTTCAGTTCAATAGCAAACCACATCTGGCGAGCAGATGAGAGTAAATTAGTTGTCTTCCAGTGACATTTCGTTTCTTCACTTTTTAAATATGAAACAACTACCAATTTACTTGTTACAGTTTTGGAGCCCAAGTGCTGAGTGGGATAGTCTTAAAAGTCATTACATGAGAGTTGAGTTTCTTACTACTCCATGCTGTTCCTAAAGAATGATTTAGCAATGGTATGTAGGTTAGTCCAGTGGTGAAGAGGATATTAAAGATGATTAAAATTTGTTCAGAATGGGTAAAAATTATAATCTTTGAAATGGTTGGGGTATAAGATGGATGTGCATTGGATACAGTATATTCAGAAAATTAAACTGGGTAGCATGGGTTGCATAACAATTTGTGTTGGATACACGTCACTGATTTATTTTTCATAACTGGCAGCTATTTAAGTATTTGTACCGTAGAGTTCCTTTTGGATGTAACTCTTTTTTTGTTATTCAAAGGAACATAGTTGAGTGAGTGTTATTAGTGCTTTACAGCATGTCAGAAGTAAATATAATTCGGGGCCAAGTTTGTGTGTCTCGGTTTAGGGCTTGCATGAGGAAAATCTAATTTATAAAGCTTCATTGTAATAGTGAATATCAGTTTAAGTCACCTCTTAGTGTTAAAGCTGATAGTAAGAAAATTACTTTTTTAGATGTGAGATAGCATATTGTACAGGAAGCTATATTTCCACTCCTGAACGGCAGTCACAGCTTCTCATTTTTGCTCACGTTATCAACTTAAATCACTCATGGGAATGTTTTGTCCTACAGCATACCCATTCATATGTAGACATAATTTCAGTTGTAATTGATAGACTTGTTCTTCAGTTTGCAGCATTCCCCTCCACCATTCAAAAAACAAACTTGGTCAGTATTGGAGTAGTAGTAAAGCAGTCCCTTTTATTTATGATTGGTATAACAGATATAGTGAAGCAGCTGCAGTTGAATGCTGATAAACGAGTATCTTGTTCGACTGGAACAGTAAGGTTGTAATTGACTCTCTGTAAATTATATTAAAATGGCCACATTTGCTGTTTATGCCAAGGCCATTTAATTGCTCAAAATTAATTCAGGGAAGGCATATTTTACATGTGGTAGAATTACTAAAATATTCTGTCTGGTGATATTTGGCAATGGGTTAACTATTTAGCATAGAGATCATTAAGAAGAAGTGATTGGAGAATATCTTATACAGACCCCACCGCTTAAAATGTCTGTGTTTAAAACAGGCAGTCGCTTATATTGGCCAAAAAGCGATAACCATAATCCATTTGCATTAACGTCAATTTCAAAGTTTTAAGTGCTCCGTTTATTTCGAACAGAAACAGCTTTTTTTTAAACTTTGTTTCCTTTAAGTACTAGTTATAAGTATCTGAGCAGTTTCCTTTTATGTATTGCTTTCTGTTGGTCTTACAGAATCATAGAATCTTACAACACAGAAGGGGGCCTCCTGGCTCTGAATTATCCATATAATACCATTCCTCAGACTTTTTTTCCTCTTGGGCAATTAAATTTTTCTTTTTCAAATATTTATCCACTTCCCTTTTGAAAGCTATTATAGATTTCTTCTTCCACCACTGTTTCTGGTCGGGCATTCGTTTTTGATTATCTTAAATTTATACTCTTTTTTTAGTTACTGACTCATCGAACAGTGGAAATAGTTTTCCCCTCTGCACCTTATCAAAACCCTTCATAATTTTGAACATTACTTTCATATCTCCTCTTTACCTTCGCTGCTCTAATGAAAAGAGCCCCAGTTTTTCAAGTCTCATAACTAAAGCCGATCATCCCTGATCCATCTTAGTGAATCTCCTCTCCAACTTAGCCACAACTTCGCCTTCCTTCCTAAATTAGGCTACTAAAAACTAGGCACAATATTTTGTACAGGTTTAGTTTTAGCTCTTTGCTTTGTTTCTTTATGCCCCTATTTATAAATTTTTTTTTACATCCTGATTTTGATTTTTTTCTTGGGTCTGTGTACTGACCCCTTTCTGTTTTGTCACTTATAGTCAGACAGGTTTGAAAAAGCAGTGTATTACCTTGATGCTGTTGTGTCTTTCATCGAGTGTGGTAATGCTTTGGAACGAAATTCTCAAGAAGCCAAATCTCCTTTCCCCATGTATGCTGAGACAGTAGAACTTATCAAGTAAGTAAAACCTCTAGACATCAGAATACTACATTGTTTTTACTTTTTATAATTGTATATTACTAAGTGGTCTTTAATAAAAAGTATACACTACTTTGTTGCTGTTTCAAGAGTTGTCTTGTTCTTTCTAGATACACTATGAAGTTAAAGAATCATGTGGCACCTGATGCTACAGCAGCGGATAAAAAGCTGGCAGTCTTGTGGTAGGTTTAGCCTAGCACAGTGTTCTATTTAATATACAGTCTGGACCTTATCACAATCTTGAGAACTAGCAGACATTTTTGTCAGGGTCCTAATCTTATTGAATGCTCTGGAGCATTAATTAACCTGATGCTGGAACCAGCAGAAAAGTTGTTTTAAATGGGTGATTTGTAATAACTCAGCTTACATTCTTTTTAAAATAGATGCCTAGCCATTTTAGTTTTATAATTCTTTCCCATCATGTGAAGTTAATTTGGTTTCTTGCCTTCCAATGCTGCCTCAGGTTTGCACTGAAGCTGGGTAACATCAAAAAATTATTGATTACAGAGATGGGATATCATGTTGGACTTCCAACGTGATGTGACCGTTGTAGGATGCGGGTTGATGCCTGATGTTTTCCACAAGAAGTCCTCAATTGCAACTTCAAAAAAGATTCACTAGGATCATACCAAAACTGAGAGGATATACTTATCAGGAAAGGCTAAACAGGCTGGGTCTCTTTTCTCTAGAAAAGAGAAGACTGATCAAAGTCCTTAAGATTATGAAAGGGTTTGATAGGGTAGACATAGAGAAGATGTTTCCACTTGTAGGGGAGACCAAAACTAGAGGCTGTAACATAATCACCAGTAAATCCAATAGGGAATTCAGGAGGAACTTCTTTACCCTAAGAGTGTGGAACACGCGATCACAAGGAGTAGTTGAGGCAAACAGCATAGATACATTTAAGGGGAAGCTCGATAAGCACATGAGGGAGAAAGGAATAGAATGATATGCTGACGGTGTTAGATCAAGAGGGGTGGGAGGAGGCTCATGTGGAGAATGAACGCCGGCATAGACCAGTTAGGCTGAATGGCCCGTTTCTGTGCTGTAGACTCTATGTAAATTCTATGCATGTTGTATGTGATGCCAAGTGCTGGGTTGGTGCTTTCCCCCCAGTGAAGGAAAATTGGAAGGGAATTGCTACAGATCATTGTGTACCTTTAGTGGTCATTAAATCAGACTTTCAGCCAAACATAGCACAGAAAAAGACTGTGAGGGGGTTTGGAGATGGAAAATGCTCCAAATTTTTAAGATATTGATAACCCAGCATAGTTTTTCAAAAATATTTTTAGTTGGTTGATCCAGTTCTTAAATATTCAGTTTTCAGCTGTGACAGTTTTCAACTATCAGAGTAGAAGAGGCATTTACAGAAGTAAATTGCTCCAGTTAACAATGTAATTAAAATGAATGTCATTGTTTTTTAGTCTCCGATGTCAATCACTTTTGTATATGAGGTTGTTTAAACTGAAGAAAGACAGTGCACTAAAATACTCCAAAACATTGACTGAACACCTCAAGGTAAATCATTATGGAGCTTTGCTAACCAATTTATTTTGTTTGGCTGCTATTAACTCTAGACGTTTCCTTGCTATGACATGAAATAACTTTTATTTTCTAGAATTCATACAACAGTGCGCAGGCTCAGTCACCTGGCGTAGGAAGGTAATTTCTTTTTCCTATGTGCATTGCCTCTTGATTATTGAGTGTTTTCTGCTCTTTTTTTTAATCTTGTCAAGTTCACTTAGTGGTCTACCATGTATTGAATATCTAATGATGAATAGTGTATTTTAAATGTACGTTCATTTTAAAGAAAAACGTGCATTTATATAGTGCATTTCACGACCTCGAAGTCCCAAAGTGCTTTACAGCTAATGAAGTATTTTTGAAGGGTGTTCATTGTTGTAATGTCGGAAACCCGGCAGCCAATTTGCGCACAGCAAGGTCCCACTAACAGCAATTTAATAATGACCAGATAATCTGTTTTAGTGATGTTAGTTGAGGGATAAATATTGGCCAGAACACCGGGGATAACTTCCCTTCTCTTCGAAATAGTGCTGTGGCATCTTTTACGTCTACCTGAGAGGGCAGACGGGGCCTCGGTTTAATATCTCATCCGAAAGACGTCACCTCCAAAAATGCAACACTCCCTCAGTCCTGCACTGGAGTGTCAGCCTAGATTTTGTGCTCAAGTCTCTGGAGTGGGACGTGAACTCACGACCTTCTAACTCAGAGGCGAGAGTGCTACCAACTAAGCCACAGCTGACACCTAAAGAGAAAACTTAAATCCCCAGCATACTACTTTGAGTTCCTGAATTCCCCAAATTAAAACACTGTCAGACAAACAAGAAAGCTGTATCTCCTCCTGCTAGCTACTGAAAACAATTAAAATGAGGGACACTGCTGTTTTGGTGTGTTCTCTTGACACTTCAAATTATGTTATTGTGAATTTACTATTGTGACTCTTAACGCGTAGACTGCTGGTCGTTCAGGGAATCTTACCGCCAACCCCCCCCCACCCCTGGGCTAACCAATTTGTAAGTTAATAATGAACTTAACTTTTTATGCTGTTTCCCTGCTCCCACCAAGGGAGCAACTTTATTTTTTTAAGACTACTATTTGGTTAAAAATTGGTTTCAACGGTCTTCCTTATTCCTTAGAAAGTATGCAGCCATCTGTTGGAGCCAAAATCTGCTTTTACTGCTGTATTGGTACAGGAAACATTTATCCATCTGCAGATCCCAAAAAAATTGACATTTAGATATCAAAGCAGGTTCTATTCTGTTCCAGGTGTTCTTTTGAATCTAGAAAGTCCTAGTTTGTTTAATTTTAATTTCAGCAGCCCATCCAGCACTCCCACCACTGTAGGAGTCTTAAAATGTGTATTATCCATCTCACCGAACTCCTGCAAATTAACAATTTACCATATTTCCCTGTTAAATATTATCCTCTAATTATTTCAACACTTCCCATTAACCAATTTCCTCCAAAGCGAAGACTTCCCTTCAATCTTTAAAATTGTCACTGTTACACCACCCACTGCGAACCACTTTAAATGCTGGATTGATTAGAATGCTGATATACAGGAGGGCAGCAAGATCTATCCCAACAATTAATTTCTCAGTTTACCACCAGTCTGGAACACCTTCATTCTGACAGTATAATTAATAAGCAAGCTGAGTTTAAGAAAATTATATATCTTTGGGTCTGAAAACCAAACCTTTGAGACTCTGCTTCATTTGTCAATTCATGCTCCACAAAGAGACTGAGGTTATGCTTTTGCTACAATTATCCATTCCTGACCATTACATTTTAAATGTCACAACAATCCAGCTTCTCTAAACATTTAAATAAACTTCAATTTGTAAAGTCTCAGCATTTTTAAACTCTGCTCGACACTGAGGTTATACTCTGGCTTCAAACCCACGTGATATGATATAATCTTGCTTTGGTGGGGCAGGGAAGGTTCTCACCACTGGACTCTGGAAATAGGTCAGAACCTGACACTAGAATAATTATGCTATTTTTTCATTCCTGTCAAATGAAAACTGCTAAACAACAATGCTAAACAGGCAGTATAAATGCATCCTTAAATGATTTCTCTAAGTACTGGAAAAGCCAAAGAAGCCCCTGTGTAGGTCAATCCAGGTATAA
This sequence comes from Heptranchias perlo, assembly GCF_035084215.1. Classification (NCBI taxonomy): domain Eukaryota; kingdom Metazoa; phylum Chordata; class Chondrichthyes; order Hexanchiformes; family Hexanchidae; genus Heptranchias; species Heptranchias perlo. The sequence continues at coordinate 23,803,150 of NC_090338.1, forward strand.
TCATTTTTAAGCATCAATGCTGACTGGACTTTTGTGTGCATCTGTTGAGGACAGGTTAGGTTTCTGCTGGTCAAATAAGCTGCAGACAATTGAATTCTAGCTCCCTTATGGCCACTTGGATGAGGAATGAGAGAGCAGCTGATACCTGTAGAACCATTCCTCAAAATGAGCCTCTGTCTTCAAGAGGATGGGGAGAAAACTGGAGACAAAACCAGTGTGTATAGAATTCCTTAAGAAGGCATTTGAGTCTGAAAGTATGTTCTTGTTGTATTTTACCACTTTGGAAAGCGTGTAAAGCTTTTTTTCCCCTCTTCACTTCTTAGCAAAGCTGCAGGTACGCCATCTCCAGTGTCTCCCAAACTCTCTCCAGGTAATACTGGAAGCTATTCCTCTGGAGGTAATACTTCCTCCAGTAGTTCTTCTGCCTCAGTCACAATTCCACAGAGAATCCACCAGATGGCAGCTAGCTATGTTCAAGTCACATCCAATTTCCTGCTTGCCACTGAAGTGTGGGACCAAGCTGACCAGCTGGGAAAAGAAAACAAAGGTAGGTTATAAAAGGATGTTCATTTTATGGCATATCTGTGTCTGATATGTTAACAGAATGCATTTTTTCAATGCTACATGTGTTTGTGTTGCATATAGTAAACTTCAGATAAAAAGAACAACCACCCTGAATTATCTCCATATTGGTTCTAAGATACCAAATTTGAGGATTTTGACCTTTTGATATCATGGTTTAAATCTCCAGATTTCCTTTAGATAGTTTATGCTGTGTATGATTAGCGATTAGTGCAATTAATCCAATATAGAACTCTTTTTAACAACCAGATCAGTCGGCATGGCATCAACAAATGTGATAGCCGCCTCAAACACTAGCCCAGCATTTGTATATTGTAAAAATGTAACTCTCCTACCATTAGAGTGGGAAAAATAGCTTGTATGATTTAGTCTGTGGTTAATAGAATGATACCCAGACTTCAAGGGTTAAGTTACGAGGCGAGATTACACAAATTGGGGTTGTATTCTCTAGAGTTTCGAATGTTAAGTGGTGATCTGATCGAAGTTTATAAGATATTAAGGGGAACAGATAGGGTGGATAGAGAGAAACTATTTCGGCTGGTTGGGGATTTTAGGAGTAGGGGGCACAGTCTAAAAATTAGAGATTAGAAAACATTTCTACACACAAAGGGTTGTAGAAGTTTGGAACTCTCTTCCGCAAACGGCAATTGATACTAGCTCAATTGCTAAATTTAAATGTGAGATAGATAGCTTTTTGGCAACCAAAGGTATTGAGGGATATGGGCCAACGGCGGGTATATGGAGCTAGATCACAGATCAGCCATGATCTTATCAAATGGCGGAACAGGCACGAGGGGCTGAATGGCCTACTCCTGTTCCTATGTTCCTAATTCCATTTATTTTTTGAATTGTGCAGTGAGGTTTGCTGTAAAAAGTGAAAATGGAACATTACTGTTGCCATTGGGATCTGTCAACTAATTTTGTGGGCATAGGTTAGACACAGCTTTCAACCAGCTACTATTTGGAGGGCAAGTTCAATGATGACTGCAATCTACGTGCTCCTAAATGTATCCCTGATCGAGTTAATCCAGTGTATAACAGCCATACCAACCAACAAGGGTCCTCAGTCGATGTTTAGTTAGCTTATCTCAACGGGGAGTGAAAGTGGGAGCACTTCAGTTGTTTTCAGTGTCCCTGGATAAGGAGATTTTGATTCCTAATCACAATGCAGTGACATCTGCAGGAAGTGTGCATGTCTGGACATCTTATGAATGCAGTATTATGTTCAACTATGACTCCCTTGTGCTTAAATAATTTGCCAACATTCACAGTTAAAGCTCACATATGAATGATGCCCACTTGGCTGAGTTACTGGAGGATGTGCCAGTCACTGAACTGTACCCAACAGGAATCAATACCTCCAGGATGGAAGGGAATTCAGATTGATGAGAGGGAAAAATAATCATAGTTCTGAAATTGATTGATATTTACATTAGGATCATCTTGTTACAGTAGGTCCGTGTACTTCATTGTGTGACAATAGATTCAAGTACTTTGTTGGAATTTGAAGTTTTTTTTCAGTACTTTGTAGCACCTTAATTATGGCAATAGAACAAGTATATATATATTTTTGCCTTAGTAAATATTTAATCAGACAGCTGGATTTTCAGCTCTGATTGCATTTTTTACGTGTGTATATATCAACAAGAATAAGTCCTTGGGCTAAGTAGCATACTGGTAATGCTAATTTTAATGCCTCTTTTTAATCTCACTGACCCCCTGATTAGCTGCCATTACTTAGCTGAAAACAATAAGCATGAGAGGTGCTAGGAACTAAAACTGGGTAAAGAAACTCCCTGTTTGAGCAACTTGCTTCAGAAATACAATGAAGAAACTCCAATTCAGCAGTTACCTATTGTATATTTATAACATTCATCTGAAAAACATTGAAAAACTGTAGTTTTTTTCCCAAAATTGGTTGTTAATTTTTTTTAATAATACTCAACTTTTCGAATTAAAGTAGGCCTCAGTAGCTGACACCATACTTGGCTTGCTCAAAACTTCAGTCCCAGATTTGTCTAGTGGCCAGGCCCAAGCCTTGAACTTCTTTCAAGTTTGTTAGAGTTTGAACTTTTAAATATTTATAGTTATTTCAACTTGTTTGGTGTTGAAGTGGTCGGTTGGGTGGCTGCCTTGTCTATTTGTTGTAGAATGCAATTCTCAGATCCATTTGGCTACCTTGTGATCAATACCACTTGGACCAATCGGACAACAAGTTGGAATGCTACATTTGTACTAAGGCAAAAATATATATATACTTGTTCTATTTTTTTTTTAAATTACATTGTTGTTTTACAGATGACAATTTAGAAGTTTCAATAATTGTGTTGGTGCAATAATGTCTTTAATGAATGAAGTTTTCTTGTTTACAGACTTTTTTGTGGAGCTGGATAAAGTGATGCATCCTTTGGTATTCAGCAGCAGCAGTATGACCGAGCTGGTGCGCTACACCCGTCAGGGTTTACATTGGCTCCGACTGGATGCTAACCTGTTACCGTGAGCTTGGAAAAGTTGGACAGAAGACCTGAAAAATCTACCTTTTTCTTACTGTCTCAGAATTCTTTCACGTCACTGTGTTTCCACTTTTTCTAATTGTAAATAGGCTCCTGACCTTTTACAGAACAAAAATTATGACAAGTTACATTGCTGATGAAACTATTTTTGAACCCAGTGACGTAACTTTCCGATAAAATACATATAACAATTTTTAACACTTATGTTACATTTCTTCACATATACCTTAGTCAGAGCTTCAGGAAGCTTTTCCCAATTACGAAGGATCATTTCTTTCTGTTTGTACCAGTCTCCTAATCATGTAAACACCATGACTAGCATCTTTTACGTTACACTAATCAAACAATCACAGCTTAGATACGAAAACCAAGTTAACTTGCATGGAACTCCAATGGGTGCATTATATTTTATACTGATTCTGTGTTCTATTTAATATTTCCATAGAAGTTCATAAACTATTATAAGGATAACTGTAAAGTTTCTCTACCTTTTGAATACTGTTCGGTTTCTAGGCTGAATCAGGAATTATCACAGGGTATATTAAAAAAAAAAAACTCATTCATTATGAGAGACAGTAGCGTGTTCAAAGCCACATCTTGTTTCCAGGTTGGATGCTGTGACCTACTTGGGAAGTTTACTTCATCCACCAAAGTAGAAAAATGTGCTGGTGCTGTAGCGGTGGCACACAGTTCTTTGTGAACAGCATTGACTTTCTAGCACAGTTGATATAACAATTGTGAACGATTTATTGCCAGTTGAACATTTTATGACATTGTTTATGTGGGTACTTTACTGCATTCATTTTTGAATGTTGCGTACTGGATAACTGAATTGTCTGAAAATGGTTTAGTGTAACATTTGTACAGAAGGCATGCACCCTTGTACAGGAGATATATAACATTCATATGGTTATAGTAACCTATTTGAGATACTAGACAAATGAATAGCAGCTCCTTGCATCACCAACACAGCTTCCCCTGCTTCCAGGTATCTGCTCGTCTGCTTCACTGGGTAAACATTTTATCCAACCTACAGTGTACATAGACAGGAGTTAGCATTGAGATATGCACAGCTGGACAGTACCGGATATGAATTGATATCTTTTACACAGTGAATACTGTATTTGTCTGAAATGTTTCTCATTTAACTGGAGGAATTTTTTTTTACATTAAGAGTGGGATGTGCCACAGCTTAGAAAAGGACTTTTAAATATAAATAATTGAGTTCCTATGTATTAAGTCTAAGATCTGGAAACTCAGACTACCAATGCAACATCAATTATGCATCAGAGTTACACCGCTGCTTTAAATGTCACTGATTAACATAAATGCATTTCTTTAAAACTGAAACAGTATAACCAAGTTTGCATTTTCTGTATGTTTTTGTTACGTGCTCTTTGGGAGTTTGAATCTGCCACGTCAAACACACTGGGTGTGCCTTATACATCTCTTGTATTTCCCCCCTTGTTTGTTATATATTTACAGTAGATTACAAGGTGCTACATCAAACAGTAAGACTGTGTAAATGATGTAATTTTGAAGAAAGATAATTCGAGTTGTCTTGTTTTTCATCTCGAGTCATGTGTTGTTGAATGTTGGTATATTTTGTGACCACATCTGCTGGATATCCTTGCCACTCTGATCTTTTAAAACGATTACACTAGTGTGTGAAACAGGTAGTTGGCCTATTTCTCCGAGAATAAACAAAAATATTTGGGGGGGGGGTGGATGCAAACATTCTTGTAATAAACTTAATGTGCAGCCAGGCGAACTGAAGAAATATAGCAGCCTAAAGTAAAGAGTCTATTTTAATGTAATTTTGTTTTAAATCTAACTAACTTCAGTCTAGAAATATTTACCATGTTGAAAGTTTTTTTAAACAATTCTTATCCTGCCAACTAAAAAGGAAATCATATACTTGCCATAATCTAGCATTACAATGGTTAGACTGCAGTCAGCAAATATATAAGTAGTTTAAAAGGCAAAAGAAATTTATTTGGAGGGGCTATTAGTCTAAATCAGGCCATTTTATTTATATATTTATTTTTTATTTTTGGGGCGCATTCTAAAAATGTGTTTTCTTTTTGCTGCTTTTAAAATATTGTGAAATGGATTTTCTGCTGAAAATCCACCAATGTGCTTGAAGTGAGAAGTGGCATCAGTATTGAGAGTGCATGGATGTGACAGAATGTGAGTGAATAGCACGAGCAGGGGGATTTACTTTCCCTTCTCCCAGAAAGATTTAAATTATTGTGGAGTGTTTCCAACCTAGTTGATGTGAAAGACAAGCCTGATTGTGAGAAGGTGTGCCTGATTTAACGATCAGTCTCTCTTTGCAAGACCATGAGTTAAGAATAGGGATGCTTTTTTACACATGGCTAGAAAGGAATATATTTTTTAAAAATAAAATGGCAACTGTTAAGGTTCTTAAGAGTTCCATAATGGAGTTGCATGGAACAGCTCAGCAACCATGCTCTTCCTCACATCTGTTACTGCCGAAATGCCTTTATGTTGATGGCATACTTTAGAGAAGTCAAACAAATAATATTTTGTGTAATCAAAAAATGAGAGCCACTTGTTATAGCCTAATACTTGCAAAGTAAACTGTTTGTAATGTATTCTCCAGTCCACTCTGTAGAAACTGCTAATATATTGAACCACAATAAGAAATGCCCATTGAACCACTAACTAGCAGAGTCTTCCTGTACAGTGGTATCCAGAGAGATCCTCAAACATTGTCAGCCGAATTCCAAAATGGTTTCAATCTTTACCGTTGTCGTCTTGAGCTATGTGTATGTGATGTTAATACTGATGGTGTGTAATGATAGGTTTGTGTCTGATATGATGTCTGCCCATAAAGTATCAAAAGTTTTTAAATGTAATGTGTATTTCTAATTATAAATGTTTATTTGATAGAAATAACTGACCTTATAATATTTTATAGTATTTATTACTGTAGATGTCTAGGCCATATAGACCTTTTAGCACGCAGTTCCCATTTAATGCCTCCCTATGATTTATATTTTCATTTTCAGAATCTAAAGAGGAACAAAATTTACTGGAGACTCCTCACTTAGCTACACTGTTTTTGTTTAATTTCAGTCTAGAGCTACAGATGAATTTATCAAAACACATTGAGCGTTCAGATATAATAAAATATGGTAGAAAACATTTAAATCAAATAAAAAGGGAAGTGATAACTATGACCATTTGAGTATGCAGCTGATTTTTGTAGGCTCCTGTAATTACGTTATTAAAACATTGTTCTGATCAGTGTTTATACCTCACCAAATCATTGTTCTCAATTTGCCTGTGGCCATTTTGCTTTTTTGGGGCATTTCCTGAAAATGAAAGTTTTTTTGTTTCTTTACATTCATACAAAGTTAAATTGATTGCTTGATTGTTTAATGTATCTTCGCCCCGCCCTCCCATAAACAGATTGTTTGTACCAGTAATGGAAGAAAAAATGAAGTAACTTAAATACTAGCATTTTGCATAGTTTTGGAGGTCCTCAACGTAACTGCCTGTATTTTATGTCAACTATACTACTATACAAGTTCATGGAGTGTTATCCCCGTCAAATAAATGTATTACTAAATACAATTACAATTAGTATAATTTAGGATATGTAACTTACAAAATGTACCTTTTTAGAGTTTAAGGGGGAATGGTCTATTTTTAATTCTAATTTTCTTTTAAATATGTTCGAAATAACTTGTTTACTTATGATTTATAACACTTGATTGCATTGACTTATACAAATGGAGGTGAATAGTTAACTCAGTAAGTGAAAGCTTTTATAGCTGTGGGTGAGGTTGCTCTCCAACATAGTGCCATCTTTTGCAGTATACAGTACTTGGGCTCTTTACAAAGAGTGCTGCAGGGTCAAGATTGCCTCAGATATGATGAGGCATTTGCATTGGGAAGTATTTGTAAAATAATCTGTTTATGGCAAGTAAAGCATTGTATAACCTGAATTTTTGGCTTCTGTAAAGAATATTATATATTTTCCATCATAATGGAAAAGGGTTTTTAGCAAATCTAGATTGTTGCAGCTCAACTCTGTATTTTTCAACTTTAACCACAAGTTGCATATTTTTAAGGAAAATGGGATTCACGTATTTACTGTGTATAAAAAAAACCTCAGATTCTTGTTAATTATTCTGTCAGGAAAAGTAGGTTTGCTTTGTATAATGCAAAATTGTTAACTTTAGTGAACTTCCAGTGAGCTTTTTCTTTAATAAACTTTTCAAATGCTTACTAGTCTGTGTTTTTATTGTATCAGTGCCACCATGCCTGTGAAGGCTCAAGTTTGTGTCCATCAAGTTACACTTCTTAAATGTTTTTTCCAGTAAATTAGGGGAAAAGGTTAGAGGCAATGTTTAAATGTCGTCACAGTTTTCTCCAATTTGATCAGTGTGAATATTTTTTTTCCCTCTGGTGAGAGCACTTTCCTTGATTTTAGATCACCCCAAGATAGGTTTCACTGAAGACTAACCTCTGCCAGCCTGATCTCATGCTTCCAGAATGTAGATCCTGTCATTTTCTCTTTACAGCATTTAGCTGTCATAGCCTCAACTCTCCTTTTTTGGCAACCTGTTCCAGTTATTGATCACCCTCCGTTTAAAGAAGTACTTCCTGGTATCCGTCCTAAACTTGTCCTTTATAAATGCATGAGTTAATCAAGGACCGTAGTATGGATTTGTAAAAGGCAAGACGTGCTTGATAAATTTAGTACAGTATTTTGAAATGACCGATTGAATAAAGGAAATGCAAATGCAAAGGAAATACTATATATGGATTTTCAGAAGGCATTCGATAAGGTGCTTGTTTGAAAAATTTAGTTGCACAGTATAAGAGGAACATGGATAGAAAATTGGTTGATGGACAGGAAACAGTGTTGCTAAAATGGGTATTGCTTGGATTGGAGAAGGGATGGAATTGGTGTACCTCAGGTGTTAGTGCTGGGTCCATTTTTATCCTTGTGCACAAAAGTAGGAGATTCGACAAACTATAAAAGAACTCAAGATGCTATAAAAACAGAAAATGTTGGAAACACTCCAGATCAGGCAGAATCTGTGGAGAGAGAAACAAAGTTAAGGCAGCAAAACAGAAGAGACTTGAGATACTGAGACTATTTTCACTGGAGCAGAGAAGGCAGAGATTTAGTGTTTTTAAAAAAAAAAACATTTGGGTTTTGACAGTGAATTAGGAAAGACTTTTTCTTCTGGTTGGGGAGTCAGTGGGGGCGGGGTTATCAATTTACAATTATTACTAAGAGATTGAGGAGATAATTTAGGATAAATTTCTTTACCCAGAGGGTTGTTGGAGTGTAGAATGGTTTGCCAAAGGGAATGGTTGAGACAGAGACCACTGGATAAATATTTGAAGCAGAGATGTAATACATGTTATCAATATTATATTATCAATGAGGAAGAAAAACAATTACCATTGTAAACAAAAACAATTAACCTTTCAATTACCATTGCAGCCAACATGCATGTGCTTGACTAAAGTTCAGTTGTAACGTGTACTTTTACACGATGAATCAGCTTTTACTCCTGAGCACTGCTATTTATTGCTGTTTTTAATTTTTGTGACTCTTAGTAATATAATTAATCAGAATCACCTAGTCCAAGGAGTTGACTCAAGACTTCGTGCAAACCTACAAAATAGCGATTTTTAATACAATTTAAGTTTAATATCACAACAGCAACAGCACAATTATACCACAACATACAAGATGAAACTGCGGAATGAGTAGCTTCACACTATTAGTATAATTAGTGGCCATTGTATTAACTAGGATTACATACATATGGGAGATTTATCACTGCTTTTATTGGGGACCCATCAGTGTGTAAAAAGTGCTATTATGTCCTCAGTTCACTTTACAATAGAGTTCCATTATTTATCCCAAATAATGGATCTTAAATGTTTGCTTTCTGTTTATGCGTATTCAACAAGCCAATTGCACGATCACTTCTCAAAAAGTTACTTCAAAAGTCACACTTTCCCTTCAGAGGTGCCCCCTCCCCTGCCTTTTCAGGGAGGCATTCAGGTATTCTCTCCTAATCCACTCCCCTCAGTTTAGAGGTACACAATCCCTAAAACGCCCCTTACAAAGTTTAGAGGGACTGTTCTTCAACTTCCAGTTCACAGGAACACACTCTGTGTTCACCTATTTCTCCCCCCATATTCATTGTACCTCCTCCATGTGCTCCTTATTGCAGTTCCTACCTAATGCTGCTTGGTTCTAGGTTCCAGTTTTAGCCTCTGCTACAGACAACAAATTCTTTAAAGAGAATTCTCACTTGCAGCACACAGTCCAGCCCAGAACAAAACAACAGCATGGCACAGTGCAGAAAAATGGTGCTGAAGCCATCCTTCCCTCCTGAATTCCAAAACTAAACCTCAACCCACATGGTGCCAACAGCCCCCTTCCTGACTATAAAGAACCCATGGCTCTACTCTGGCATAAAACAAAAGGCTGAAATTGATGGCATCCTTATGTGAAATGAGTTTAAACAATTTTCAACTTGCCCCCAAGCATGCATAATACTGCCTACAATTTGGCACTGTCAAACTTATTACTAATAGATCTACTGTTACAGGAGGCAGAAAGAAAAAAAAACTTTTATGCCATTGATTTGGGCTGATCACAAGTGTCAGACATGAAAATATGGTGGTAACTCACTGGACTACCTGATACCCAATAATTGTTTTAGTTAAATTATGTAAGAGACACATGGAAACTTCGAGGGATAATTTTTTTAAAAGTGTGGACAGCATCACATATCCAGCAGTGTTTCATGGTAATTTGTTCCAAACCACACTATCGCTTAACAGCTATAGTGCTGTGTACTTCGAGGGGTGGGCTAGTAATTTGCTCCATGTTACTGAAGTCATTTCCAAGAGCACTCCCTGGGGTTGATTTCCCCACCTTCCCTCTTCCTTTCAGATCTCCCTTGCAATTTTTTGTTTCAACTAGATTGATATTATAAATGAAAACAATTGATTCTACTGCTCATCACATATTTGCATGTTTTATTCAAGCATAATTTGTCATCTATACATATAAAAATATTAAATAAATAATATGCATTTACAATCAACTCTGCATTTATGGGAGTACATTGGTCAGAAATTCATTTGCACAAGAACATTGGTCAGAAGTTCATTTACATAACGATACTTGACTGATTCTTTACAAAAAAAATTCTGTAAAACTTAGTCTCGATGAACAGTCAAGGAACAGCGACTCTTTCTGCAAAAACAAGACAATTGCTGGATTAGAATACAGGCTTTGCTATTCAATGCAAAAGGTTAAAATAGAAAAATTTTGCTTGACACTCCAGTGTTTTCTTAATTATTTAAAGCACTTCAAATAATTTTAAAGGGGCATGTAGTCATCTGAATCCCTATCACCATTAAGATTATAAAAGAGAAGTAGCTGTACACTTGCTGGTATTTGAACTTTCCTTTGTTTCTTTTATGCCTTACTAATTTCCCATATTTACAATGTAGCTGGTGTTTGACTCTGGTGCAAACAGTTCCCTGTTTCTTAAATTTGGTATCTAAAAAGGCTAAATTCTTGATTTTGGAGAACACTTTATTTTTCCCTCTCAATTCCTTTTAATTAAACCAATTGTTTGTAATATGCAGACTCCAGAGATGGGCACTTTTGAATAAAACAATAACACACAATGAAAAAATATTAGCTATGTTGAGTGAGGTAATGTGCTAGAAATTGATTAGTAATTATTTCATTTTGCTTAAGTTCATATGCCCTTTCCCATTTAGACCACAGCTGAAATATTGGTCATGATAATCTTTATCTCAGTACTTTTTAATCATTGTCTTTGCATTCTTTCCTCAAGATTTTCCTTGCTTACCTGCAGTATTTTGAGCTACACTCATCATTGTCCCTGCAAGAGGATCCAAGAGGTCTGTAAGTGATCCACCTCCAGAGGGGAGTCATTCTTCGGACTCTCTGCAGCACAGTCTCTACCTGACCTATAGCAGCACATTCAGCCTAGGAGAAGAGCCCAGAATGACATTAATAATGGCACTAAAATCATCCAGTAGCTTAGATAGCACAATATTACTTCCTACTGTGTGACTGAAAAGGTCACATCAATTAGCGTTAAGAGTTTCTTTTTCCCTCTTTTTGACTTTTTCCTTTGTTTATGTCTCCTTACTCCGCACACATTCCCTGGCACAGCTGAGGAGAAATCAGCTCTCAAGCCTCTGCCAGTGCCACTCTACCAACAGGGGTCCAGACAGGAGGAAAGTAACTTGATTACTTTGTTCCCTGCACAGACCTGAGATCTGGAACCCGCTATGGAAAAGCGCATAAAGCGCCAGTCTGCTTTGTTACCCTGCACAACAACTGATTCTTTTTTATGGGGGAGAACAGTGCAGTGAGAGTACATTGGGATTGCTCTAGCAAATAGCTGCCACAGACACAGTGGGCTGAATAGCTTCCTTTGGTTTGATGGCTTAATAGACCTTAACAAAGTTTAAATATATATTTTATCTCTTAAAAACTGGCATTAAAGTACCATTTCCATAATTCAAATGCTACTGTTAACCCATACCTACTCATGCATGAAGATTCACAATCAGATGAATATAGCATAGATAAAAAGGCAAAAAAGCTGAAAATGCTGGAAATATGGTAGTTACCATAAAAGTTTAAAACAGAAGGTGGTTATTTGGTCCATCATGTCCTTAATTGAGCAATCCAAAACTAATGCCACTGGCCCGCTCTACTTTTCAAAAACAAAACTACTTTTGACAACACAAAAAAGCTTGCATTGCAAGAATACACCATGTATCATTGTCCAACTGAGCCATAGGAAGGCAACTTGCTCCCAGGCTTCAACTATTACAATTCTATCACTAGCTGCCATGAGTTGCATGAGAAAGCAACTCCAGAATGACCAGCTTTTCCCTTCCTTCCTGTGTGAAGCAGCTGGCTTGGTGCCTACCCCCATGATACAGTGATGATCAGGATCTTGCCATGTAAAATCTCAGGCATGAACCTGTATTCTGCCACTGTTGCATAGATTCTTAACTTAGTCTTGATAAAATACTGTAATACAAATTAAATGTTATACATTTCATTACATAAGCTCGTTACATAGCCTCATGCATTATTGTAATTTAATGTGTACGTACCTGGATGCTCAAAAGCGTTGAAACTATGCAAATAATTGCAAAGAGTTTCATAAACTGAGCATTCATTGCAAGAAAGCAGTCTGTAATAGTTGTGCACACACAAATGTAGAACAGACAGAATGTGTCCTGCAATCCTTTGCACCTTGTTTTATAGGTAGCTGCATGGCATGAGCACACACTCTTCACATGGTACATGTGACAACGCTGGCTTATGAGGCAAAGGTCAACTGTATTTATAATCTAGTAGATGCAAAATAAGCAAGAAGATAACAAGAGCCCAGTATACAATTAGGGGAGGCAAGGAAATACTAAAGTTCCTCCTGATTCCACATCTTTTAAGAACATATAAAAGTGTAACATCTGCCCTTTCACCTCCTCCCCATCGTTCAGGGCCCCAAACATTCCTTCCAGGTGAAACAGCGATTTACTTATACTTCTTTCAACCTGGTATACTATATTCGCTGCTCACGATGTGGTCTCCTCTACATTGGGGAGACCAACTACAGATTGGGTGATCGCTTTGCGAACATCTCTGTTCAGTCCGCAAACGTGACCCTGAACTCCCGGTTGCTTGCCATTTTAATTCTCCATCCCGCTCTGACCCCTCTGTCTTCGGCCTCCTACACTGTTCCAATGAAGCTCAACGCAAGCTCGAGGAATAGCACCTCATCTTTCGATTAGGCACTTTACAACCTTCTGACCTCTACATTGAGTTCAATAACTTCAGATCATAATCACCACTCCCATTTTCTCAGACAGCAGGTGCTGGTAATGGTTCTGCTGTGGCTATTTACACCTCCTCTGGATCCATCTTTTGTTTTTTTATTGTCCCATTACCACCCCCTTTTGCCTTGCTCCATCATCCCTTTTATCATTTACTCATTCCTGCCCCCCACCTATCACAGTTCTTTCCTCCCCTGCTTTTTTCCTGGCTCTGTACTTCCTTATAAACTGTTAGATCTCTAACTTCTTCCGGTTCTAATGAAAGGTCATCAACCTGGAATGTTAACTCTGTTTCTGTCTCCGCAGATGCTGCCTGACCTGCTGAGTGTTTCCAGCAGTTTCTGTTTTTATTTAAAGGGGTAATGCCACTGGCCCACTCTACAAGTACGCTATGGTAGCGAGGAACCACATCTGCCTTCAATGTGTATATGTGGATGAGGTTCCCCATCACCAGTGCATACTTAGAAGATGTAGGCTAAAGAATGGAACAAAGACTAGCCATTCATTAAATCTGCTCCTTCCAACAGACCTTGCACTATCGTGGACCCTACCCACTTTACATCGAAAATGTAGCACAGAAACAGGCCCTTCAGCCCAACTAATCTATGCTGGTGTTTATGCTCCACATGAGCCTCCTCTGTCCCTACTTCATCTAACCCTGTCAGCATCGGGCAGGAAATTGGACATGAATTTAGATTTGAGGTTAGGATCAGATCAGCCATGATCTTATTGAATGACGGAGCAGGCTCGAGGGGCCGATTGGCCTACTCCTGCTCCTATTTCTTATGTTCTTATGGTCTTATACCCTTCTCCTCCTTGTGGTAACAGGTTCCACATTCTTACCACTCTTTGGCTAAAGAAGTTTCTCCTGAATTCTCTATTGGATTTATTAGCGACTATTTTATATTTATGACCTCTAGTTTTGGACTCCCCCACAAGTGAACACATTTTCTCTACGTGTATCCTATCAAACCCTTTCATTATCTTAAAGACCTCTATCAGGTCACCCCTCAGCCTTCTCTTTTCTAGAGAAAAGAGCCCCAGCCTGTTCAGTCTTTCCTGATAAATATATCATTTCAGTTCTGGTATCATCTGGTATCTTCTTTGCACCCTCTCCAATGCCTTTATATCTTTTCTATAATATGGAGACCAGAACTGTGCACAGTACTTAAAGTGTGGTCTAACCAAGGTTCTATACAAGTTTAGCTTTTCAATTCTACCTCTTTAGAAATGAGCGCTTGATTTGCCTTTTTTGCAGTCTTATTAACTTGTGTTGCTACTTTTAGTGATTTGTATATCTGTATCCCTAGATCCCTTTGCTCCTCTATCCCATTTAGACTCTTATTATCCAGGCAATATGTGGCCTCCTTATTTTTCCTACCAAGATGCAACACCTCACACTTATCCATATTGAAATTCATTTGCTTAATTAGCTATTAGACTGCCAGCAGGTCCATAAAATTCTGTGCCACCTGTACTGACCAGTTTTTAAAGATTTTATTTAACACTGTGACCCTGTAAATTGTCTTAGTATTATTATAATAATGGTTCTGAATTGTAAGAGAAGCTTTATCACTAATAATAATGTTATATAACCAAAATGTAATATCTTGAATAATTTTAAGTAAAAGTTAAACATTAAAACCTTACTTTTGCTCATCTTCTCTTTTCCTCCATTCTCTCTTCCCTTTCCTCATCCATAATTACTATTTTCATTTTTTTCGATATATTTTATTTATTTAAAATATAAATAATACCAGATTTTGTGTGCCTCCACCAATTAATATTTATATTCAACTGTTGATCCTGAATTTGTGTTTTTTAGCCAAGTATGACATTTAGCAGCCTGAGGTGACCCAAGTACCCAATGAATTAATTTGTTGGAAGCCCAGGGAGTTACATACTATTGGAATAAGTCAGCAGCATTCAAAAAATTAACCCCCTTAGGAAGATGTAGAACTACAGGTAAACCTGAGAAAACTAAAATTTCTTCTTGAGCCCTGAAGGTTGGAATTGACTGAAAACTTTATAACCTGCATTATTTAACCCTGATAAATTGCAATTCACACGTAGTCCTTCAAAGGTTGCTGGCAGTAAATTTACATTTGTATACACTCCTTCCAATTGGTGTTTGCATTTCCCTCCTCGCCACCCCCCCACCTGCCTCCACTACCTTGGCACATGTTAGCATAGGTATTGCTAATTGAGTTGGGGTCATACTCCCCTGAAAAGTTTTGAATTTTATATTAAAAATGGTGTTTTGTGTTTTATTGTAGAACACGTTTTACTTCATAGGTAATAGATCTTTAACATGGGAAAAAAACATTTATTTCAATTCATATTAGGTTGGTCACTACAGTACCTTAAATCAGACATTCATTGCTATAACATAAAAGGGCAATTTATTGTGACAGTTTATTACTTTTTATCATGAGACTTGATTGCTTTTGAACTCAATTTTATACAATCATTTTTAGTAAACAGTTCAATTGATATTTTACTGAGAAATCCTCAATGTTACTGTTAAACATGTACATTTGTGACCAGTTGCAGACACCCTTACACATACTCCATATAATTTGAAACACATATGAAGTTTTCAAAATAACTTCGTACAACTTCCTGATCAATTAAAACACCCTTGCTATGCAGTTTCCTTCAAATGGAAAAGTACCAAAAACGAAAAAGTCTGTGTGCAGGACTACATCATGCCAGGTACATGCGTCAACAGCTATGGTCATACAGTACAATTGCCCAGTAAACGACCTGCCCTCAGCAAATCTATCCCAGTATGGTGTCTCTTCCCACAAAATAAACATTTCAATAAAATAAACTTTCTGTGTCAAATAACTCTAACCCAAAATCTAACCTTAACCCTAAACCTAATCACAACTCCAACCCTGAATCTAACCCTAAGCCTGAATCTACCCCTAAACTAAATCCAACGCTAACGTAAACTCTAATTCAAAACTGTAATCATGATTCTATTAACACAATTGATGGATGGCTGATACTGAAACTGAAAGAAAATGCCTGCTTAAAGAAATGTGCTTGCGTGCACGTGCCTGTGTTTTGTGACATCCCTGTGTGTTCCTTGCCCTCATAGGCGGACTTCTTTGAATAGCTTTCTCTCCCTCTATTTAAGAATCGGTAATCAAATAAATATACGCAATTGCATAGGTTATGTACGCCCATGGGTATTTCTCCTTGGTAAATAATTAAAAATTAGTGGTCAGATTTTCACAGTTAGCAGATAATTTCACTGTAATGGGACTTTAAGTGCATTAATTTTCAAGGCAAGTTCATTTGGACAGAAGAATTTTTTGCTATAAAGAAAAATTTCACTATCTCTGAGTACAATATAAGCAGGTTACCCTATAGTGCATGCATGGGCTGGAAGTGTTACCTTTCTGTATTTTTACTCCCACCCCAAATTCTTCCAAGCCCCTTTGGATTTTGTGAATACCGATCTGTGACGGCCATTAAGAAGCACATGGCCTAGGGATCACTCTGGGTCATATTTCGTTGCCAGCCTCCACTGGGGAATTTACTTTTTTCACATGTAGGCAATAATAGGCAAGAACCCATGCTCCAGCCCTCCCTGCCACATCTTCTTGGTGAGAGTGACTGCCCTTGACATGAAGGCAGCATTTGACCGAGTGTGGCACCAAGGAGCCCAAGTAAAATTGAAGTCAATGGGAATCAGGGGGAAAACTCTCCAGTGGCTGGAGTCATACCTAGCACAAAGGAAGATGGTAGTGGTTGTTGGAGGCCAATCATCTCAGCCCCAGGGCATTGCGGCAGGAGTTCCTCAGGGCAGTGACCTAGGCCCAACCATCTTCATCAATGACCTTCCCTCCAGCATAAGGTCAGAAATGGGGATGTTCACTGATGATTGCACAGTGTTCAGTTCCATTCGCAACCCCTCAAATAATGAAGCAGTCCGAGCCCGCGTGCAGCAAGACCTGGACAACATCCAGGCTTGGCTCATAAGTGGCAAGTAACATTCGCGCCAGACAAGTGCCAGGCAATGACCATCTCCAACAAGAGAGAGTCTAACCACCTCCCCTTGACATTCAACGGCATTACCATCGCCGAATCCCCCACCGTCAACATCCTGGGGGTCACCATTGACCAGAAACTTAACTGGACCAGCCATATAAATACTGTGGCTACAAAAGCAGGTCAGAGGCGGGGTATTCTGCGGCGAGTGACTCACCTCCTGACTCCCCAAAGCCTTTCCACCATCTACAAGGCACAAGTCAGGAGTGTGATGGAATACTCTCCACTTGCCTGGATGAGTGCAGCTCCAACAACACTCAAGAAGCCCGACACCATCCAGGACAAAGCACCCCGCTTGATTGGCACCCCATCCACCACCCTAAACATTCACTCCCTTCACCACCGGCGCACAGTGGCTGCAATGTGTACCATCCACAGGATGCAATGCAGCAACTCGCCAAGGCTTCTTCGACAGCACCTCCCAAACCCGCGACCTCTACCACCTAGAAGGACAAGAGCAGCAGGTACATGGGAACAACACCACCTGCACGTTCCCCTCCAAGTCACACAGCATCCCGACTTGGAAATATATCACCGTTCCTTCATTGTCGCTGGGTCAAAATCCTGGAACTCCCTTCCTAACAGCACTGTGGGAGAACCTTCACCACACGGACTACAGCAGTTCAAGAAGGTGGCTCACCACCACCTTCTCAAGGGCAATTAGGGATGGGCAATAAATGCCGGCCTTGCCAGCGATGCCCACATCTCATGAATGAATTAAAAAAAGCTCCAACGTGTAGTGCCATTGTAGCACCTTCATAATCTCCCATGTTGCCACGTAATGTTACCAATATCTGCTTGAGTGGTGGACTTTAATATCTTCCTTTACCTTTGTCCTATCACCTGTGCATTATTATTTTATACTAATCACACTAAATCTTATGCAGAGTCATCACTTGAGGACTTTTGTCCTCTGATAGCCACTAGAAAAACCTTTGATTTTATTACATTGCTGTGTTGTTTTTTGTGTGCTGATCTGTTTATAATAATTTATTCTTTTATACTTTGCCTTTTTTCGTTTATGTATTCCAGCTTTTGTTTTCTTTTCCTGTTCTTGTATTATTTGTTTCATTTTCTTTTAATTCACCACTTTCTTTAGTTACTTTATTTTCCTTTTATAGGTTCCTCCTTCCACGTGCCAATCTCCAGCCAAGAGGCCATGCACGTAGACTACTCCGTGACTTTTATCAATCACACTTCATACAGCTAGGACATGGAGGTGTATGATTAACTGGTCATTCATCTCATTTGCTGTTTGTAGGACCTCGCTGTGTTCAAATTAGCTGCTGTGTTTGCCCATATAGTTTCAGTGAGTACACTTCAAAACAGTAATTGATTGTTATGAAGCACTCTGTGATGTTCTGAGGATATTATATGGTGCTACATAAATGCATAGAATCATGATGTGGAGATGCCGGTGATGGACTGGGGTTGACAATTGTAAACAATTTTACAACACCAAGTTATAGTCCAGCAATTTTGTTTTAAATTCACAAGCTTTCGGAGGCTACCTCCTTCGTCAGGTGAACGATGTGAAAATGAAATCCTCGAGATGAAATCGCATTTATAATTCACAGAACAATGCTTGGTGAGTACAGACAGTTTTTTCAACTGCCCGTTGCCAAGGCAATCAGTGTGCAGACAGACAGGTGTTACCTGCCAGGTCGCACAGAATATACAAATCACCAAAAAAAAACAACAAACAAAAAAAAACAGAGATAGAGAGGTAGAAACATAGAAAAGACAGCAACTGACCCGTTATATTAAAAACAGATAACATTTGTTCGCTGGTGGGGTAACGTGTAGCGTGACATGAACCCAAGATCCCGGTTGAGGCATAGAATCATAGAATGGTTACAGCACGGAAGGAAGCCATTCGGCACATCGAGTCCATGCTGGCTCTCTGCAAGAGCAATCCAGCTAGTCCCACTCCCCTGTCCTATCCCCGTAGCCCTGCAGATTTTTTCCCTTCAAGTACTTATCTGATTCCCTTTTGAAAGCCACGATTGAATCTGCCTTCACCACCCCATCAGGCTGTGCATTCCAGATCACAACCACTCACTGTGTAAAAAAGTTTTTTCTCATGGTTCTTTTGCCAATCACCTTAAATCTATGTCCTCCGGTTCTTGATCCTTCCGCCAATGGGAACAGTTTCTCTCTTATCTACTCTGTCTAGACCCGTCATGATTTTGAATACCTTTGTCAAATCTCCTCTCAACTTTCTCTGCTGTAAGGAGAACAACCCCAGATTCTCCAGTCTATCCACGTAATTGAAATCCCTCATCCCTGGAATCATTCTAGTAAATCTCTTCTGCACCCTCTCTAAGGCCTTCACATCCTTCCTAAAGTGCGGTGCCCAGAACTGGACACAATACTCCATTTGTGGCCGAACCAGTGTTTTATAAAGGTTCATCATGACTTCCTCGTTTTTGCACTCTGTGCCTCTATTATAAAGCCCAGGATCCTGTATGCTTTCTTAACTGCTTTCTCAACCTCCCCTGCCACCTTCAACGATTTCTGCACACATACCTCCAGATCTCCCTGTTCCTGCACCCTTTTTATAATTGTACCCTTTAGTTTATATTGCCTCTCCTCGTTCTTCCTACCGAAATGTATCACTTCACTCTTTTCTGCGTTGAATTTCATCTGCCACGTGTCTGCCCATTCCATGTCCATGTCCTCTTGAAATCTATCACTATCCTCCTCACTGTTCACTACCCTTCCAAGTTTTGTGTCATCTGCAAATTTTGAAATTGTGCCCTGTACACCCAAGTCCAAGCCATTAATATATATCAAAAAAAGCAATGGTCCTAGTACCGACCCCTGAGGAACACCACTGTATACCTCCCTCCAGTCCGAAAAACAACCGTTCACCACTACTCTCTGTTTCCTATTACTTAGCCAATGTCATATCCACTTTATTCCATGGGCTTCAACTTTGATGCCAAGCCTATTATGCGGCACTTTATCAAACGCCTTTTGGAAGTCCATATACTTATCAACCACATCGCCCTCATCGACCCTCTCTGTTACCTCATCAAAAAACTCAATCAAGTTGGTTATACACGATTTGCCTTTAACAAATCCGTGCTGGCTTTCCTTAATTAATCCACACTTGTCCAAGTGACTGTTAATTTTGTCCTGGGTTATCGTTTCTAAAAGTTTTCCCACTACCGAGGTTAAATTGACTGGGTTCCTGGGTTTATCCTTACACCCTTTTTTGAACAAGGGTGTAACATTTGCAATTCTCCAGTCCTCTGGCACCATCCCCATAATCTAAGGATGATTGGAAGATTATGGCCAGTACCTCCGCAATTTCCACCCTTACTTCCCTCAGCAACCTAGGATGCATGCCATCTGGAGCGGGTGACTTATCTACTTTATGAACAGCTAGTCTTTCTAGTACCTCCTCTTTATCAATTTTTAGCCCATCCAGTATCTCAACTACATCTTCACTCACTGTAACTTTGGCAGCACCTTCTTCCATGGTAAAGACAGTTGCAAAGTACTCATTTAGTACCTCAGCTATGCCCTCTGCCTCCGTGCATAGATCTCCTTTTTGATCCCAAATCAAACTAACTACCTCTCCTCTAACTACCCGTTTACTGTTTACATGCCTATAGAAGATTTTTGGATTCCCTTTTATGTTAGCCGCCAGTCTATTCTCATACTCTCTCTTTGACCCTCTTATTTCCTTTTTTGCCTCTCCTCTGAACTTTGTATATTCAGCCTGGTTCTCACTTGTATTATCAACCTGACATCTGTCATACGCCTCTTTTTTCTGTTTCATCTTACTCTCTATCTCTTTTGTCATCCAGGGAGATCTGGCTTTGGTTGCCCTACCTTTCCCCCTCGTGGGAACGTAGCTAGACTGTACCCGAACTATCTCCTCTTTGAAGGCCACCCGTTGTTCGATTACAGTTTTGCTTGCCAATCTTTGATTCCAATTTACCCTGGCCAGATCCGTTTTCATCCCATTGAAATTGGCCCTCCTCCAATTGAATATTTTTACTTTAGAGTGGTCCTTGTCCTTTTCCATAGCTAATCTAAACCTTATGATACTATGATCACTATTCCCTAAATGTTCCCCCACTGACACCTGCTCCACTTGATCTACCTCATTCCCCAGAACCAGATCCAGCAATGCCTCCTTCCTCGTTGGGCTGGAAACGTACTGGTCAAGAAAGTTCTCCTAGACTACACCCAGTAGTGTAATGGCACCTCTATTGTTTCTTAACTCTAACCAAATAGATTCTGTCCTTCAGGACCCCTCCAGGGCATCTCTCTCTCCAGCACTGTAATATTCTCCTTAATCAATAATGCCACCCACCCCCCTCTCCTTTCTTTCCTTCCCTTGCTTTCCTGAACACCTTGTATCCAGGAATATTTAGTACCCAATCCTGCCCTTTTTCGAGCCAGGTCTCCGTTATCGCCACATCATATTCCCATGTGGCTAATTGCACCTGCAGCTCATCAACCTTGTTTACTACGCTTCATGCATTTACATACATGCACTGTAAACCTTGTATTCTCTTAGTCTGATCCCATCTAATACTGTACTATTTCTTACTCTAGTACTATCTGTCTCTCTCCCAATCCTTTGTTCTTTCTTTACATACATTTCATCCCTCTTCCTTTGCAATGTGGGACAGCATTCTCACTTCTGAAGGTTGTGGGTTCAAGCCCCTTTCCAGGAATTAAGCACATAATCTAGACTGACCCTTCAATGTGGTACTAAGGGAGTACTGCATTATCAGAGGGCCATCGCTTAGACCATCCAGCCTGTCCCACACAATCGTGATAACTTGTGCATCACAATATATATACACTCCCCACCCCACACCATCTGGGCTCCACTTCTGCTTGTATGTAATACTCAGAAGGAAAGTATGTCTACATCACGTAGGCAAACAGTGTACACACTCTGCCATACCTGTGCTGGCAAAGTAGGCCCTCAGGATTTTCAGGGTCCTCCTCCACGCATAATCTACATTCATTAACTTTCTTCAGATCACATACTTTCAAAGAATGCAAACTCCATTCTTGGACTGCAATAGCTGAATCATTACACCTTTATCTTAATGCCATCGAGAGTAATGGAAATCTTATTTCCTTTAATTCTTCATGTCTCTCAAGTCCAACCAGCAATTATTATTACTTAACGATGATGCTGCCATTCTTAGTCTGTCTTCATTCATAAACATTCTTGGCTCACTAAATACCTTATTCTTAATTGGGACTCCCTTCTAGTAAGTGCAAGATAATGGGCAGGTTTTATCTCTGTATGAGGAAATATTTAACCTCTGCCCACAATGGCATAGCTGAGATTAAATCACATGGAATCGTGGACCTCCCCAGTCTGAATGGCTCACTAATGCTTCACTATTTGTTGCAGTTAACCAGTAAGTCAACAGAGGGCTCTTTGAGCCATGTTATTAATTCCACTCTTAACAAGTTCTGCCAAATACAGATACTGATGCTTTAAAGTCTAAGAGTCTTGGATTAACTCTATTGAACCCAAATTGTACGAGCCATCCAACTTCAAAATGTTTGCCCGATTGGTCAGTAGACTCGTTCATAATTTGCAGATTAAAACAATCAACCTCAGACCAGAATCCATAAACAGCACAAAAGCCAAAAAAGTTCACATTTATTGAAAGTCAGCATGAGCAATTGCCTAATAATTAAAGAGCTATTGTCACATGCTGAAGC
This sequence comes from Heptranchias perlo, assembly GCF_035084215.1. Lineage (NCBI taxonomy): Eukaryota > Metazoa > Chordata > Chondrichthyes > Hexanchiformes > Hexanchidae > Heptranchias > Heptranchias perlo. Next base: position 23,825,925 of record NC_090338.1, read on the forward strand.
CAGTGCAGACTGTTCAACTGGAGTAGAACACACACTGGGCTTGTTTCACATTTGCAACATGAGAATGGGAGTGGCACAAACTGATTATCCCAGTTCTGGATTAGAATCAATGCACAATCTGTGCATTCTAAGACAGCAGAGATGGGACTACTTCTGAAGCAGTCAAAAAGAAACAAATGCAGTACTTTAAAAAAAGTTTGTTTTTTTAAAAATAAAGTGCAGTTTTTCCTATACTAAAGCAGGAGATATGTCTTTTTACTATCTGGTTGTGGGCAAGTGAACCCGAGTGAAAGAACAGGCAGGCATCCAGTTTCCAGCCACTTGAATTGGACTGCAGGGTATAAACGTGATCAGGTCTGGGTGTCCTGTTCGATTTCTTGGCCCCACTCCAAAAGAAGTACTTCAGCTCACAATTCGTTACTGTTAGATGTGAAATAGTATTGTTTAGTGAAGAGAACTCTCAGCAGGTTGTACACAATAAATATTTTATTTTTCATTAGACAGGGACAATTTCTTCAGTAAAAGTGAACAGTTGGGAACACTGGTCAGGAATACCCTTTGTTTATCAGTAGGAATGATCCTCTCCATATACCATCATTCATTTATCATTGGCAAAATCAGCAGGGTTCTTTCTCAGTGACAATTCATGATCATGGTTGGCCCAGGTATAAACGAGGTATGCCACCACAAATGCTGGAAGAAAAAAAATGCAACTGTTTAACTTCTAAATTAGACCCACAATACTTATTTTCATCAAGCTGACAAAGAATGCAACACATTCACTGTCAACATGAAGCACTTCTTGGTCAGGTCTAGCACACAAAGTGAAACTCCCTCTACAGTATTTGGGTTAGTCCCAAAATGAAAGGGCATCATTCTAATCCACTGCAACATTCTGTCCCTTACAATACTACAACAACAACTTGCATTTATATAAGGCCTTTAACATAATAAAACGTCCAAAGGCGCTTCACAGGAGCTATTATCAAACAAAATTTGACACCGAACCACCTAAGGAGGTATTAGGATAGGTGACCAAAAGCTTGGCCAAAGAGTGGGTTTTATGGAGCGTCTTAAAAGGAGAGAGAAGTAGAGAGGCGGGGAGGTTTAGGGAGGGAATTCCAGAGCTTAGGGCCTAGGCAGCTGAAGGCATGGCCGCCAATGGTGAAGCGATTAAAATCAGGGATGCGCAAGAGGCAAGAATTGGAGGAGCGCAGAGATCGCGGAGGGTTGTAGGGCTGGAGGAGGTTACAGAGACAAGGAGGGCCGAGGCCATGGAGGGATTTGAAAACAAGGATAAGAATTTTAATATTGAGGTGTTCCCGGACCAGCAGCCAATGTAGGTCAGCAAGCGCAGGGTGATGGGAAAACAGGATTTGGTGTGAGTTAGGATATGGGCAGCAGAGTTTTAGGTGAGCTCAAGTTAATGGAGGGTGGAAGATAGGAGACCGGCCAGTAGAGCATTTGAATAGTCCAGTCTGGAGGTAACAAAGGCATGGATAAGGGTTTCAGCAGCACATGAGCTGAGGCAGGAGCAGAGACAGGCAATGTTACGGAGGTTTTGGTGATAGAGTAGATATATGGTCAGAAGCTCATCTCAGGGTCAAATTGGACGCCAAAGTTGCGAATGGTCTGGTTCAGCCTCAGACTGTGGCCAGGGAGAGGAATGGAGTCGGTAGCTACGGAATAGAGTTTGTGACAGAGACCGAAGACAATGGCTTCGGTCACAATTAATGCCTGCAATCTATCGTTACCCAAATCAAAGTATAAACATATCAGATTCCTACATTACATGAAGTTTGTGATCTCAATACGCATACTCGCACAGCATATGCATATGTGCTTTAAGCTTTTTTGTGCCTGTTAGCAAAATGGTAAGATGAAAAGCTGAGTGTGCTAGTGTTTTTTTAAAATCGTAGTAAGTGCTTTAGTTCCTTGGTTACTGAATTGTGGTAGAAGTTTGTTAAGTCAATACACGTAAGCGAACTACATTTACCTGTATTGTGCGAGTGTAAAGCAAGAAATTTACAGCTAAAATTAGTAAAAAGTGGCATCGCCATAGTTACACCAATTCATCGTACTGTAATCCTATGCATGTTTCTAATCAAAATCAACTCAGGATCCAGCTAGACCCATACAAATAAAAGTTTTATTAGAGATCAGCAGGAAGTAATCTACAATTCACCTGTAAAGCAGAACCCAAAATTTTAAAATTCAGTTTCAGTACAGAAAATGCCCATATTGCTAATGGAAGCACTGCTATACTTACGAGGAAGAACCCGGAACACCTGGCCCTTGAATCGCCTCCACATATTGGGAATGCCTTTTGAGAAATAATTTCCAAATGCCTTCTGTTCAAAAGGAGAGATGGTGTAGGTGATGATGTGCCGCATCTTGATCAAGTTTCCAAAGTGACGACCCATTTTGTAGTAACTAAATCCAAAGTTCGATGGAAAATAAATAGACAAAAACATCATGGATCATTCAGGCATGAAACCAACAACTACAAATACCACACAATCAAAATGTTGGAATCTACAACAGTTACAGTATTTTCTACACAAGTCAAAGTGCATGTTAGCCTATTGTCACTAAATCTCCTAGTGATCAGTAATGAAGAGTCCCAACCAATAAAAGTATTAACATATTTTCTATAAACAGGTGGACCTGCTCTGCTTAGGAAAACATAAGAAATAGGAACAGGAGTAGGCCATACGGCCCCTCAAGCCTGCTCCGCCATTCAATAAGATCATGGCTGATATTCAACCTCAACTCCACTTTCCCGCTCGATCCCCATATCCCTTGATTCCCCTAGAGTCCAAAAATTTATCTATCTCAGCCTTGAAGATACTCAACATCCACAGCCCTCTGGGGTAGAGAATTCTAAAGATTCACAACCCTCAGTGAAGAAATGCCTCATCTGAGTCTTAAATGGCCAACCCCTTATTCTGCGACTATGCCCTCGAGTTCTTGACTCTCCAGCCAGGGGAAACAACCTCTCACCCTCTACCCTGTCAAGCCCCCTCAGAATCTTATATGTTCCAATGAGATCACCTCTCATTCCTCTAAACTCCAGAGAGAGTATAGGTCCATTCTACTCAACCTCTCCTCATAGGACAACCCTCTCATCCCAGGAATTAATCTAGTGAACCTTCATTGCACCATCTCTCGGGCTAGTATATCCATCCTTAGATAAGGAGACCAAAACTGTATGCAGTACTCCAGGTGAGGTCTCACCAAAGCCCTATACAACTGTAGTAAGACTTCCTTGTGCTTTGCTAGGGACTTGACAGAAAATATGGGAGGGTGGAACCAAATGCAGGGTGAGAGAGATAAGCTTTTAAGTTACTTTTGAAACAGAGAATATTGGCAAGGTGAATTTGTTTTAGGAAAGTGTTCCATAAAGAAAGGGCATAAGGTGGGATCAACCACCCATAGTGGAGCAGAGTGCGAGGATTGAGAAGTTGCCCAGTCAGAAAAGTGAAAAGTGTGGACTGCTACATACAGGTGAACTTTGGATTTAGTTGCTACAAAATGGGTCACCACTTTGGAAAGACTCAGATAAGCTGAGACAAGACCAAATTTGACACTTAGGTCATTAAAGTTGATGCAATGGCAGGGAGCCCTTGGAACTATCCAACGAAAGGGTGATAGGAAGGAACATAGGAACAGGAGTAGGCCATTCAGCCCCTCAAGCCTGCTCCGGCATTCAATTAGATCATGGCCAATCTGTATTTTAACTCCATCTACCCGCCATGGTTATGTAACCCTTAATACACTTGCCTAACAAAAATCTATTAATCTCAGTCTTGAAATTTTCAATTGACCTAGCCTCAACAGCTTTCTGGGGGAAGAGTGTTCCAGGTCTCCACTATTGTGTGTGTAGAAGTGCTTTCTGACATCACCCCTCAACAGCCTAGCTCTAATTTTGAGGTTATGTTCCATGGTTCTGGACTCTTTCACCAGAGGAAATAGTTTCTCTCTATCTACCCTATCAAATCTTTAATCATCTTAAACACCTCAATTAGATCACCCTTTAATGTGGGTGTGGGGATTTTAAGTGGGAAAATTTGAGCCAGCGTTCTGGTTTAACTGGGGTTTGTGGAGTGGATGCCGGCAAGGAAAACATTTGAGAAATTGATTCTAGAGGTGAAACATGGCTAAGGGATTTGCCATCATAGGAAAGAGGTAGTGACACAAGCAGGTAATATTATGAAGCAGAATTGCTAAATCTCTCAAATCAATGAAGCCAGATGCAATATCTCTTGCCGTTTGGCATAACAATTAATTAAAAACATGATAATCAAAAACTTAATGAAGTGACCCCCCCCCAAGAATTTCTCAGAAAACAATTACAAGATACGTACAATTCAGGGTGATTGCAAGGCCATAAATTAATTTTGGGGTTCAGATGAATTAAGCACTCTCAGTTTATGAGATCAGCTAAACTCTCAGATCCAACCTTGTATTAATTAGAATCATAGAAAGGTTACAACATGGAAGGAGGCCATTTGGCCCATCGAGTCCACGCCAGCTCTATGCAAGAGCAATCCAGCTAGTCCCACACCCCCGCCCTACAATTTTTTTCCTTTTAAGTACTTATCCAGTTCTCTTCTGAAGGCCGCGATTGAATCTGCCTCCACTACCCCATCGGGCAGCACATTCCAGATCCTAACCGCTCGCTGTGTAATAAAATTTTTCCTCATGTTACCTTTGGTTCTTTTGCCAATCACCTTAAATCTACGTTCTCTGGTTCTTGATCCTTCTGCCAATGGGAACAGTTTCTCTCTGTCCAGATCCTTCATGATTTTGAATATCTATCAAATCTCCTCGCAACCTTCTCTGTTCCAAAGAGAACAACCCCAGCTTCTCCAGTCTATCCATATAATTAAAGTCCCTCATCCCTGGAATCATTCTAGCAAATCTCTTCTGCACCCTCTCTAAGGCCTTCACATCTTTCCTAAAGTATGGTGCCCAGAACTGGACACAATACTCCAGTTGTGGCCGAACCAGTGTTTTATAAAGGTTCATCATGACTTCCTTGAACTTGTACTCTATGCCTCTATTTATAAAGGTCCATGATGTGGAGATGCCGGTGATGGACTGGGGTTGACAATTGTAAATAATTTTACAACACCAAGTTATAGTCCAGCAATTTTATTTGAAATTCACAAGCTTTCGGAGGCTTCCTCCTTCCTCAGGTGAATGTGGAAATTCCACATTCCACATCCACCTGAGGAAGGAGGAAGCCTCCGAAAGCTTGTGAATTTCAAATAAAATTGCTGGACTATAACTTGGTGTTGTAAAATTGTTTATAAAGGTCCAGGATTCTGTATGCTTTTTTAACTGCTTTCTCAACCTGCCCTGCCACCTTCAAGATTTGTGTACATACACCCCCAGATCTTTCTGTTCCTGTACCCCTTTTAGTGTTGTGCCCTCTAGTTTATATTGCTTCTCCTCGTTCTTCCTACCAAAATGTATCACTTTGCATTTTTTTGCGTTAAATTTCATCTGCCACATGTCTGCCTATGCCACCAGTCTGTCTATATCCTCGAAGTCTATCACTATCCTCCTCACTGTTTACTATCCTTCCAAGTTTTGTGTCATCTTCAAATTTTGAAATTGTGCCCTGTACACCCAAGTCGAAATCATCAATATATATCAAGAAAGGCAGGGGTCTCAGCACCGACCCCTGGGGAACACCACTGTACACCTCCCTCCAGTCCGAAAAAACAACCGTTCATCACTACTCTTTCCTGTCACTTAGCCAATTCTGTATCCATGTTGCTACTGCCCCCTTTATTCCAAGGGCCACAATCTTGATGATAGGCCTACCACGCAGCACTGTACACCTTTTGAAAATCCATATACACCATATCAACTGCACTGCCCTCATCTACCCTCTTCTCTTACCTCATCAAAAAACTATCAGGTTAGTTGAACGCAATTTGCCTTTAACAAATCCGTGCTGGCTTTCCTTAATCAAGCCACACTCATCCAAGTGACTGTTAATTCTGCCCCAGATTATCATTTCTAAAAATTTCCCCACCACTGAAGTTAAACTAACTGGCCTATAATTGCTGGGTTTATCCTTACACCCTTTTTTGAATTGCCAGATACTACTATTTTCTGTACAAGTTGTAGTTGCTATTGTGAAAATATTCTTCAATCGATGGCCTTTCCAGAGACATGATGCAATAAATCTTGGGGACCAAAGCTTCCCTGGTGGATTAATAGCTGAAAACTACTTGACCTAATGGCCAGAGGATCCCAGGTTTACACACCAGTTTGTGCTAATCAGCTCTGATGGGACCTTTCCAAAAAAAATTAATCTATCCTTTTATTTTAGTCACTGATTGACTTGCTGTGAGCTTCCAATCCTGTTTTTAATTTAACATTTTGATGTTGTGCAAACCTTAAAAATCAATACTAAGCCAGGTCACAATTGTTTTTTGCTATTTTAAGGAATGTAGACCCATCAAGATATCACTTGCAATACACTTTTTAAAGAGTAATAAGCATCAAAATAGGTCATTTTTAAACCAACCATCATTCCTTATGAGAAACAGTTGACAGGTCTATAACCAACTTTTTAAAAAGTGGTGACTTGGTGCCAAAAACTACTGGCATCACACATTTGGGCATTTTCAACTCCCCTCCCCGCTGTGCCAATGCAAACAATCACTTGTAGAAGGTCTGACCTCTAGGGGAAGAAGTAAATTACAGCAATTTTAAAAAATACCTTAAATCATATAGCCAACATTTCAAAACCATTCCCAAGGACAAACCAAAGTCAAATGGGAAAGTCTGAATATGGAGGAAAAGTCAGAAATTAGATTTTTGATCATAGACAAGTTGCAAATACAATTTAAAATATGGAGACACTTTGAAAGTCGGAAATGAAACCCAGCCCTCCCAGGGGAAGGTCAGAGCATCTCTGGTGAACAATCTCGGCGGTGTCCTGCACTCGGGTCCTTGGCCCTTTAGGGACAAGCCTTCCCCGGTCAGGATTCCCTCCCCACTGGCTGTAAGTGCGGCCCTTCACTCGTCCACAGCTCGCTGGCGTTTCCCGAACACTCTAGTCTCGCCATTAAACGTTCACTCCTAACATTCCCCGCCGGAGGTTAAGGGCCTCTGTCAGCAGCCTCTCAACTCCTCCCTGTTAAGGCCGATTCCCTTCTTCGCTCCAACTCTCACCTTCCCGTCTCCTTGGCTCCAGCTCCAAATGGCGGCGGCGGCGGCTCAACTACCGCAAGGCCCCGACGTTCTTACGTCACCCGCTCGGACGTTACGTGTGACGTATCCTAAGCGGCGAATGGTCACGTGTAACAAAGTAATTTGTGTAAATCAGAGTGACAGAAAACTGCAGATGCCGGAAATGTGAAACAAAACTCGACAGTGCTGGAAACACACAAGTCACTGATCAAATAGATTTTATGTTTGAATTATTACATGAATTGTGCCTCCTCACGCGGGGGCACTTGTAAATGTATTTTTTTTTGAGGGGGCAACCCAGTGTCACTCTTATTGGTCAATTAAACAACAACTACTTACATTTATATAGCGCCTTTAATGTACTAAAATGTCCCAAGGCGCTTCACAGGAGCGATTATCAAACAAAACTTGACACCAAGCCACATAAGGAGATATTAAGACAGATGACCAAAGAGGTAGGTTTTAAGGAGTGTCTTGAAGGAGGACAGAGAGGTATAGGGTGGGAATTCTAGGGCCTAGCCAATGAAGGCATGGCCGCCAATGGTGGAGTGATTAAAATCGGGGATGCGCAAGAGGCAAGAATTGGAGGAGCGCGGAGATCGCGGAGGGTTGTAGGGCTGGAGGAGGTTACAGTGATAGGGAGGGGCAAGACCAGGGAGGGATTTGAAAAAAGAATGAGAATTTTAAAATCGAGGCGTTACCCGGACCAGGAGCCAATGTAGGTCAGCGAGCACAGGGGTGATGGGTGAACAGGACTTGGTGCGAGTTAGGATACGGACAGCAGAGTTTTGGACGAGCTCAAGTTTATGAAGGGTGGAAGATGGGAGGCCAGCCAGGAGAGTATTGGTATAGTCAAGTCTAGAGGTAACAAAGGCATGGATGAGGGTTTCAGCAGCAGATGAGCTGAGGTGGGATGGAGACAGGCGATGTTACATTGGTGGAAGCAGGTGGTCTTGGTGATGGAGCGGATTTGTGGTCGGAAGTTCATCTCAGGGTCAAATAGGATGCCAAGGTTGCGAACGGTCTGTGACGTAGACATCTGTGGACTGCAGAGAGCAGACACTTGTAAGGGTCTACATCTGAAACCTTAATTTGTGTTCTTTCCTCAGATGCTGACAAACCTAGTGAGTCTTACTTAGAGTGACCACATTTGTAACTGTGGTTCATTCAATTAGGGCAACCAGATAATGTCAGTAAAATGGTTTAGCAATGTAGCAGTGCAGGAAGTATTTCTTTATGCAGGGAAAGATATTGCAAATCCACTAAAAAGAAGTTAGTGAAGCTTATTATTTATATTCAAACATTTTGCAAACCCTTTGAACATCCAGAAGTCCACTTACAGTGTGAAAAGCTGTGGCAACTGCCAAATCCACTTTTTAAAAATATTATTGTGAGCTCTCAATGCAGAGTCAAGCCACCTCAGTGCAATTTGGGTACTTTCAAGTGATCTAGTCAGTTCATCATATCTAAACTTGCATTACTGCCAAAGAGTTAACCAATTGGATGAGGACATGCAAAGTGCAGCCAAATATATAACTGCACAGCGGAATATGATATGGCCACAGTCTTCTATTTGCCTTGCCACTTGTAGTAGCAACAGAAAGTAATCACGTGAATGGTACACCTTTTTCTGTTTTAATTTGTCCCCTCCTTTCTCTTGAAAGCACTAGCTCCTGATAGGATATTTTTCCATGAATGACTGCCAATCTATAGTACCTCATCAAAGTAGCCATTCATAATGTTTGCCCACAGTTAGTAATTGTCAGCAAGTATTCATCTGTGGGGCATCGCAACAGAACCCTCACCATAGATTCAAACCTATACTGGAATCCAAGCAGGAGTGTGAATCCAAGCTGATTTTTCACCTCCACAGCCCTGAAATGCTGAGGCCAATCATTGTACATCTACTGCCATCCCAACAAGATCAACAGAGAGAATACAGGATCCAACTTGGCACTTTGTTGGGTGAGCAAATCAACAATATTACATTAGGATTTAGTAAATATGCATGCAATATAAGTTAATAAGAAATTGGGTTCTGAGGTATCTTTGTAAACATACATTTACAGATATAAATTTACATACATACATATATATATATATATATATAGTGTCTGACTATCAACAATAATATAATTACAATATTTTTAACTTTACTTTTTTTCCTGAAGAAGTTTTTTTCCATTCTCAAAGAAGTACATTCATGTTTATATCTTAATGGCTGCCATTGAATGGTTATTTTGTAAAGAGTGCATTGATGCAACCAGCTTTTATGGCTTGACTGTGCTTACACTGGGAACATTGTTGAATCAGGGGATTGAGGCAGTTTGTTGAGCTTTAGCTTTTGAGGGTTGGTTAGGCCCACATTTGGAATGGAAGGCTGTCTACTAGTGGATGTATTAATTGGTATTGTTCTTCAAGATCACTGACAGAGGACAGTTTATGCTGAGTGAGCCTCCAGGAATAAGCCCGAGACTACTTGATTATTTTCTCACTTCTAGGATAAAGGCTACATTTCACTCGGGCAGATTATGATGTAACTCATGTGATTCAGCCACATATTTACCATTAGTAGCGAGGGTTATGCTAGCCTGTTTGTTGCAGGGAACCCCCACTCTCCAGTGGGAAGCCTCAGCAAGCACTGAGCTGGGTCCTTTGGAATGGGCCATGGTTCTTGTGGTTTCCCTGTTGTTGAATGGCTAATATGGGAGCTTAGCCATTAGGTGGGTACCCTTCTGGTCACAGCCCCTCAAAGTTATTTGGCAGCGAGGGATGAAATTTGTCTGAGGTGCAAGATATGCAAAGTATGATCTTGAGTTCACCTCCATATATTTTGTTGTAGTATAATATTGAGGATCTGTCTCCATGTTTCTTTCCACTTGTCCTTCCTCCACAAGAACTCTAAGGCTTGTTTGCTGACTTCTCTCAGATTTTACATCCTTTCTTTGATCATCGAGGTAAGCATGGCATACAAGGTGGAAATGCGTTTACTAGAAACAGTTGGAGAATGTTGTGGGGGGGGCGCGCAAGAAAGAGTTCTAGGAGCATTAGATGTCTCTGGAGTGTACAAAGTATTGCAGGGTTCTGGAAATAATGCCACACCTGTCGCTAGTGGTATTGTTCTTACTAGGTGATATTTGTCAGCTAACTCCTTTAAGAGTTAGCCTCATCAGCTGACAACTTTTTGGGCCAGGTGCTCAATATACCTGAGCTGAGTCTTCTTGGCCACTTACTGTTGTGCTAGATTAAGAAGGCTGATAGACCACATGTCTTCTTCAGGAAAGCATAAACACACTCCAAACTGAGAGGGTTACAGTGATAGTGGAGTGCACCTGGCTCTTCATTGATTCTTCTAAGTATGCATGAATGGTAAGCTTTGTATGAGGTCACAACCTTGGGTTGGGCTAGGACACCAGACTGAGGTGGCGAGGGGCGACAACTGGGAAGGAGGGGGAAAAAGGAGGACGACTTCTTTTGGGTTGGGGGAGGAAAGTGGATGATCTTGGTGACGTAGGATGAGGTCAGAAGCTCACCTCAGGGTCAAATAGGACACAAGTTGTAAACAGTCTTGTTTAGCCTCAAAACAGTGGCCAGAGAGAGGGATGGAGTCTATGGCTAGGAAATGGTATTTGTGGCAGGGACAAACAAGGGGGCCTGTAAACTGCTCCGAGTGGTGAATCAGCCGTGCTTGCCGCTCCTTAGATTTAAATTCATCCACTAAGTTACAGTGTTCTTTTTGGTAGTAACGTCCTTGAACTGTGCCCAAGGTATTTAAATAAGAGAAAGTGAAATAAAGAGGATAAGATTAAGAAGGAGAGATGGAAAAAGTTTAAAATTTAGTTTATTTGATGTCCAAAAATTATTAAATCAGGAGTAATAAGACTTCACATTTTTATCATTTTTTCTTCTTTTTAGGCCCCCCCCCCCTTTTATAAGAGGCAGGGGGGGGGGGGGGTTTAAGGGTGTGTTAATGTGCAGAAACCAAAAAAACCAAAACAAGTGTCAAATCAAAATATTATGTTGGTCCAGGATGCACTCCAGTCCCTGCATTGCCCACCGGTCGCGAAAAACCTCAAGCACTCCGGTAGACACCGCGTGCTCCATCTCCAGGGCCACCCGGGCGTGGAGAATTCCACGGAAGAGGCAGACAGTCCGAGCAAACGCCCCCACGGGCCACGTCTAACCTGGACTTGTGGATAGCCACCTTGGACAGGCCCAGGAGCAGGCCCACGAGGACGTTCACCGACCTGCCCGCCACCGGGCAGCCAACGATCAGAAGTGTGGGACTGAAGTACAGCCAGAAGTTGAGGAGCAGCCCCCTTAAATAGTCAGACAGGGACCGCAGCCTCCCACACACTGAACAAATGAAACACTGACTCGTCCAGGCCACGGAAATTGCAGGCGGCCTGGGAGTCAGTGAAATGGCGTAACCGCCTATTGGTCGTGACTACTCCATGCAACACTCCACCCCAGATCCCCAATGGCCCACAGGAGGATCCCCAAGTAGAGAGCCATCCACTGGGGACCCCCGCCTCCGCCGGACGGCAGGATAGTACGCCAGGGCGTGTCCGGACGAGAGCAAGGAAGTGGAGTGCGCACAGGAGCAGCCCGTATAGGAAATCCCTCCGCACAGTGAAATGGCACGGAGGGAATTTCTGAGAGAGAGACAGCTCAAGTTGAGGCACAGCCCCCCCCCCTCCCGAGGGAGGTTTCGGGGCCTGACGCCGATGAGGAATTACATCCGAACAGGGGTCAGATCGGACGGGATGGCTCCACGTGCTTGAGCCTCCTCCACACAGAGTGGAGTCAGGGCCGAGTGCCACTTTCAACGCCTGGATGGCGGCGGCCACGTCCCGGACATGCCACAAGGACATCCGTGCAGCCAGTGTCCCCAGCGCCATCCAGCCCGCCTCTGACTCTGGTTACCTTACCGGCCAGGGCCATCCACTCAGTCAGCCGCCGAGCGGCCAAAGCCAACACCACAGAGGAACAGATTCTTGAGCAGCAACTCCTGCAGGATGGCCGCTACGCCAGACAGGAGAGCGCACCGGCAGGAGTCAACCATATTCCAGATCCTGGTAAGACAGGCAGCTCCTGCAAAGACGTGCGGCCGCCCGGCAACGAGACAAACAGGAGCTGCGTGTCATAGTTCAGGCCGTGCAGCCGGCGGAATAAATACATCGCCAGCGCACGCCATCTAGGAGGATCCTCAACGTACAGGTATCGCTGCACGGTCCGAAGGCGGAAAGTCGCCACCCGGGTGCTGACCGCCCTCCCTAAGCGGGAGACTCAGGACCACAGCAGCGACCCAGTGTATCCCTTTGGCCCAGAAGAAGTAGACGAGCTTCTTCTGAATCTTGGCCACAAACTCAGGAGGAGGGATCAAAGTGACCAACCAGTACCACAACATTGCAGCCACCAGCTGGTTTATGACCAGCACTCTACCCCTTAGGATAACTGAGCAGTCCTGTCCAGCACCCTAGGCGAGCGGTGACTTTGGACTCCAGCTCTTGCCAGTTCGCCGGCCAGGCTTCCTCGGCAGGCTACGGTAGATTCCCAGGTACCGGAGGTGCGTGGTGCTCCAGGCAAAAGGCTGTAGCTCCTCCGGCAGGGAGTCCGCCCGCCACTGACCCACCAGGAGTCCGGAACATTTCTCCCAGCTGATCCTTGCTGAGGACGCCGCAGAGTACACCTTTTGGCTCTCGCGCATCCTCCACAAGTCAACGGGATCCGTGACCACGAGGAGCACGTCATCGGCGCAAGCCGAAAGGACAACCTCCACGCCTGGCTCGCGCAGAGCCAGTCCCGACAACCTCTTCCGCAAGAGGTGCAGGAAAGGCTCCATGCAGATGGTGTATAATCGGCCGGACATGGGGCATCCCTGATGCACTCCTCTCCCGAAATGAAGGGGCGTAGTCAAGGATCCATTAACCTTAATCAGACATTCCGCGGCAGTGTACAGAAGTCGGATCCGGGCGACGAAATGCGACCCGATCCCGAAAGCGCGCAGAGTCCCGAATAAGTACTCATGATCCACCCTGTCAAACACCTTCTCCTGATCCAGGGAAAGGAAGGCCACTGACAGACCAGCCCTCTGGGAATAGTTGCTCAGGTCCCGGTCCAGGTGGATGTTATCGTGGATTCTCCAGCCCGGGACTGTAGGACTGGTTGGGGTGGATCATGTAGGCCAGCACGGTGCCAAGGCGAGCAGACATTGACTTGGTGAAGACCTTATAATACGTGCTGAGGGAGACCAGGCGCCAGTTTTTAAGGTGATGGAGATCCCCTTCTTCGGCAGCAGGACGACGACCGCCCTGCGCCACGAAAGGGGCATTGCCCCGGTCACCATACTTTCCCCCAGGACCCGCGCGTAGTCACCCCGTCACGAAAGGCCCTGAGGAACTCCACCGACAGCCTGTCCAGCCCAGGGATTTCCCCTCTGGAGAGCTGGTGGAGGGCACCAGTCAGCTCGACTTAGCTGAGCGTCCAGCGACAGGTCCTCCCACAATACTCTGCGCTTCCTCGCTGGACGGATCCAGGGCGAACAGAGCCTCGTAGTAGGACTGCACCTGGACCCTGACTCCCTCCGGGCCAGAGACGAGGAACCAGTCATCGGCCAGCAGCGTAAGGAGCCGTTTACGGACGCCCCGTTGCTTTTCCAGCGAGTAGAAGGGGGAGCCGCGGTCCAGGTCCTGTAGGAGCTGGAGCCGCGACCTCATGTACGTTCCTTGGGACCTGACTAGTTGCAGGTCCTTCAGAGCGCCCTTCTCTTCGTATGCCCACCGCAGGGCTGGATCCTCGGCGGCTTGACCGCCCACGCAGTTCCTTCTCCCGGGGGGGGGGGGGGGGGGGGGGGGAGCGGTGGCAGCGGCAGCGCCAGCCTTAGCTGTTTTGGCAGCCTGGGAGGCAGGGCAGTTCTTCCTTAGGTGCCCCACCTCAGGCATGGCACTGCCCACCCTCTGCCATCCAAAAGACAGTAGGCAGTCCCCTCGTACAGGGCATTAAGGCCCCCCCCCTCCATAACCTCCTCCCGCGCCAGCTTCAAAGGTCTGGCGACGGAAGGAGTAAACATGCTGGAGGCTGTTCTGCGAGGCCGAGCGGCAGCAGCGTTACCCCTGACCTCACCTCCCCCAGTTGACGTAGGTGGGGAGGAGGAGCTCGTCCGACAGGATAGTACGAGCTGCTGCGCGGTGGCCTCCAGTGGGTCCACCGGCAGGAATGTCCCGCCCACTGTGAGCCCCTTACCAAGGGCCAGGGACACCGCCCGCTCAGACCTCAGGAAGAACACCACCTTCCCGTACATTTTTGAAGCCACGACGATGGCAGAGGGGCCAACAACCTCGGCCATGGCCTTAATGCAGGCCTCAATGGTCACGTTGTGGTGAGTGTAGCTCTTCACCCCATGCCTCCTTGTAATGAGGTGGAAAGGTGCCAGTCCAGCAGCAGCAGCTGCCGAGGGCAACACCCACATACGTCCTACTGAGTCCCGGCACTGGTGAAGATGGTGTCACCATTCTCTATAGAGCTACACCCACCCCAAGTCTCAGGCCTACTAATAATGAAGGCCTCAAAAAATAAGGAAACCTCCTCTCCCCAAATTCCACTGTTTTGTTGGGAGGGGCTCCTTTGTTGGATTTTTTTAAAAAAAAGAGAATCTGGGATAGCAAGAGAGGGAGGGATGATAGGATGGGAAGGAGGGAGTCTGCAGCAGAAGTAGGTGGAAGAGGGGCGGGGTTGCACCTTAAATGGTGGATCTTCTTATGGAAGCTTCCGGTGGGTAGGGGGGAGGAGATTCTTACCCTAGACAGCTGGAGCTGCCTCAGCTCAGTCCTCCAGAGATTACTGAACGAGAAAGTAACTTCACCCAGGCAGCTCCAGCTGTCTTGGGCCAGACACTGGGGGGAACCCCTGCTCTAAGATCTTCTTTCCTCCCCCCCTACCTTCAGCTGGACACCGCACCAACCTCTTCCTCCCTCTGTTGGGTGTTATAAGTCAGCAGCACACCCCTCAATTAATGGTGGTCGTCTTCTCCCTCCTTCACTTTGTTGTTTCTCCTCTCTCCAGTGCCTTCTCCCAGATTCAGAGGTATGCAAGCAAGGGCTGTTGTTTTTGCTCTGACCTCTACTCAGGAGTATCTACTGCCAAAAATTTAATTTATTAGATGTCCAAAAATTATTAAATCAGGAGTAATAAGACTCCACATTTTCATCAAAGTTTTTTTTTTAAGTGCCAGAGTTTTTTTGTCGTCAAGACTTACCCCACTTAAAACTTTGTTTAGACCTTTAAAAAAGCACACTTGTTGTGGAGAGATTAGTTTCCAGCTGGGCAGGAGCACTGGTCCATTGATTCCAGCTGGCCATATCCCTTTAAGGTGAAGCATCAAATAAATTAAGAACAAGGTCTGGATTTTCACATTTAACTGTGCACATGCAGTTGCTGGAACTTGCTCTTTGATTTCAGCACTAGTAACAGTGAGCTGTTAGGGTCACTTATTTTAAAAGCAATTTCTAGGCCAATGGCTTTAGTCTTCCCAATATTTAGTTGGAGGAAATTTCTACTCAAATACTGGATGTTAGACAAGCAGTGTAACAAATCAGGCAAGGGGGGGGGGGGGGGGAGAAAGGAGGTAGAGTTGGGAGTCAGCATACATGTGGAAACAGCTTTAACAGGAAGTATTTCTTCTTTCCCCCTTATGGAGGTATAGACAGCTTGCAAAGTGAATGAAGGTACTTTGAATTTAATTTGTATACTGCTAATACTGTACTAGAACAGTTCTGCCAATTATTTCATTACATGTTCCTAATCTTGAATAAGAAACTCATGAGTTATTGAATGGAGGATATGCTACCCCAGATTTGGGGGGGGGGGGGGTGCAGGGAGAACATTGTATTGGGCAAGTCATGGCCTGTTGCACATCTAGTGACTGGATATAGACCTACATTAGGAGTGTTGGGAGAAGATCATTCTTGACCAGACTTGGAGGATGAATATTTCCCATATTGCCTTGTAAAGTCACCTGTCAATTTCTCATTGATAAGTGAAACTCTCCTGCAACAAAGGCACAAAAATGTGGAAGAAATCATTTGCAATTGTTATTTATTTTTTCTTTGCCCAAGCAGGCCCTGCATTAGTTTGTTCAAAGATATTTTATACACTAAAGTATAAACTTCACCAGACACCAGGGTTTAACCACACGT
The DNA here is from genome assembly GCF_035084215.1 of Heptranchias perlo. NCBI lineage: Eukaryota > Metazoa > Chordata > Chondrichthyes > Hexanchiformes > Hexanchidae > Heptranchias > Heptranchias perlo. The sequence goes on from NC_090338.1 coordinate 23,842,337, forward strand.
CTCAGAATTGTGCAGATAAGTTGCATTTTCACATTCAATGTGTCCTTAAAAACATTGTTTTAAAAATGTTACATCAGCAGCAATGCAAGAATTTCCCTATAAGTGGAGCGGTCTTCAAGCCACTCCACGTTCTCAGGTGAATGGAATCGATCAGCCAAAGCATGGAAACATCTCTTCACTGTTAGCCATGGTGCACGCTATACCAAGTTTGTGACACTTTACAATAAAGACACTTTGTTCCATTACTATTACTTATTTAATGAATTTATCCATTCTTAATAAATATGGGCAGCCCACCTGGATAAAATTAGCTACCATCAAACGTTTGTATAAAAAGGAGGGGGATAGGGACAGGTGAAGGCAGTATTCGTGATCTTAGTGTACAAAACTCTCCATGCCTGTACGGCCAAGAAAAAACGTCATTTAGGATAGTTATTGCCACTCCGTGCACTTAGTTTAACACTAAACATTAAAAACAAGATCCATTACTGACAGAACTACGAGAGCACACTTACCAAAAAAAAATCAAGCTTGATAAATCCGAAGTCACGTTCACACTGTTACAGTAGCGAGCCATACTTCACTCATCTTGGGCATTGAGAACTAGAATTTTCAACATTCATTAAATAGCACAGAAAAAATAAATAAATACAAATAAAAAAGTTTATATATAGTACACGTGGCGATTTTCTTGGCTTTTCAAGCCATGACATCTCACTCCGACGGATCTTCACAAACTTCAGATGTAAAGAAACCCTATCCACTAGCGGCAGGTACAAGTGGTAGCGATCATATCTTCATACTCTTTGTAAACTATGGAGCCATCGTTTTCCAGTGTTAGCACGCTCAATGGATTATACTTCGAAGGAACGCAGGAAGGACGAGGAATCGACGAGTCCACCTTTTCGTAGAGGATGTTCTGTATCAAAGTGTGGACGGGGGATCCATAACGATGGCTCAGTGCCCGGGGGCAGCTCCCCTTGCAGTAGCGGGGATTGTAGTCGTGTGGTGCTATAATCCACCGGTCCCACCGGAGCTGGCTAAAAGACAATCGGAAATCGTGAAGTTGACATTCGTGATCGGGGTACTGAAAGCGGCGAGCTTTTTGCAAGTCAATGGAAAACCCCGGCGTATTACCCAGCTCATCCCCGCTGGGACCTCGGCGTCGGCGATTGGACCTCACCCTCACCACGGTGTCTCCATTCCCCTTGAAGGCACCTTTTTTCACTCTCTCCACTCGGCCCAGTGTGGATTGGGTGCTGAGCTTAACCGGGAGCCAGCTGTGGTGAGCCTGTTCACGCGTATCGTTGAGAAACAGGAGCAGGGAAGGAGCCATCAGAGTCAGATTCAGCGCGCCGCCAGCAATGGCCCGGCCACCGCGCTGTTGGCCCGGTTTCGCGCAGATGTAGTTGAAGACGATGTGAAGGTTTCCCCGGTGAGGCCCGACAAACGGCTGGAGAAAAGACGCCAAGTCCACTTCGGCCCACTTGTGCCTCTTCCTACGTTCAAAACGTAGGCGGAAGTTGTGTGAACTGAGTGTATTGGAGCACATCTGGTCCGAGAGGAGAGCAGGGTCTTGGATAGTGAGGTTGCAGTGGCACAATATAGGGAAGTACGCCGATTTGTTGACAGAGTACAGGAGCACGGATCGCAGTAATTGCTCCCGAGAACTAACAGGACCCAAGCCATAGAATACATCCTGCTCAAATGCTTCTAAAAAAGGGGGAAAAAGATTAAATGCTACCATGTGTAACTCAAGTTTTACAAATGTTAGTATAAGTATAAGAATAAATACATTTTTAAAAAATCAATGAAATTTTAGGTACCAAACCATCAAATTTGCGGTACTAAACCATCAAATTTGCCTTGCAACTCAAGTTTAGCAAGAATACCTTAATGACTTCGCACCCAAAGCGAAATCTGGAACTCAGTTGCACTATATTTTACAGCACTCCCAATATCACAACTGCTGTATTAAACACCACTATCCTCCCTCCCTTTCTTCCCCACACACACCAGCGGAAATTACATCTACAGGCGAGGGATCGGCAAAGGTGCAACATAGAAAAAATGTAAAATATACAACCCGGTGAGGCGAAATACATCATTTAGCACACATCACAAGTTATCTGCGAATAGTGACTTTAAAGCAAGGGAAACATGTTTATTAAACTTCACTTGACAAAAAAGGTTGTAAATATGAAGTGAAGAAACGCACCAAAATGTCTTATGTATAAAATAAGAGACGTTTCAAATACAAGTGTTCATAATCAATCTCACCTTTAGTATCACGGGATTCAGCCCGTGGTGTTAGCAACCTCACAGTATTATATCGGTGATCTGCCGGTCTCTTGGGTATTCCGTCCTGCGTAGCGGACATAGTGTATAATCTTTTCATATACTTTAGATACTTTGCATCGGGTTTTCTAGGAACCCGGTAGTCCCAGCCATTCTTATCCATTAACACTTTTAAGAGAGGAACCAGAATATAATCCTCAGAACTTTGGGTTACCTCTAGACCGGTAGAGCTGATTGGAGTGGCGGGAGAGCTATAAATGCTCAACAATGTTAGCCAAATGCTGCAGCGAAGGCATATAACAACCACTTTTACAACACACATAGTTCTTAGGACAAAGAACAACCCAACACACTCAAGAGAAGACAATCAGCTTAATAGAATTGGAAAAACCTGACCTACGACCCTTATAAAGAAGCTCTATAAGGTTCAGGTGCAACGATCTTATTAAGACCATTAATAAAGATCATTTAATAATCGGCAAATCCCTTGTAAGGCACGCAAGAATGCTGTGAGCATTTTAATAGTTTGACGAAAGGCTATCTCTTATGAAATTAATGTATTTTTCTCACAAAAACGTGCAATTGGACTTCAAAAAAATGTTCCATAGAGTTTATGTATCAGGATGGGATATGGTCATGCTACCACCTTTTGCATTTCCATCCCGATGATGTCATATACAACTGATATTCGGACAAACTTTGTGGCATTGCAGAGCATTTGTCTCTTTTTAATAAACCCATTAGGAGACACCAGTGTCAAGAACCCCAGAAACTTACTAAAGTGCTACTTTTTTTGTGCCGCACCCAATCAGAACAATATTAAACGAAAATCCCATTGTCCTGATCGACTATATACTCTAGTTCCTGTGATGCCCACCAGTTGCAGAAGGCCTCAAGCGTACTGGTGGATACCGTGCACTCCTTCTGCAGGGCCACCTGGGTATGGAAAAAGCCATGGAAGAGAAGCAGGCAGCCAGAGCGACCGCCCCCATGGTCCACGCCCTACCTGGACCTGTGGATGACCACCTTGAACAGGCCCAGGAGCAGACCCATGAGGAGGTCCTCCGACTTGCACACCCCGCTCCTCACCAGGAGGTCAAAGATCAGGAGCGTGGGACTGAAGTGCAACCAGAACTTGAGGAGCAGCCCCTTTAAATAATGGAACAGGGGCTGCAACCTCCCACACTCTATACACACATTCCTTTATCCACAGGTCCAGATTCGACACGGTCCTTGGGGGCGGTCGCTCCGACTGCCTGCCTCTCTTCCACGACATTCTCTGCACCTGGGTGGCCCTGGAGAGGGAGCACGTGGTGTCTGCAATACGCTTGAGGCTTTCCGTGACCAGTGGGTACCGCAGTGGCTGGAGTGCATCCTGGATCCTCACAATAAAATTATTATTTGACACATATTTTGGTTTTTTTGATTTGCTGCAAAAAAAAATACACACATTCCTCCAACACTGCAGCATTATCATTGATCCCTAGCTTCTGGAAGCCCCATTCATGGTTGCTGGCTTCCCCCCCCCTCCCCCAACTTCCCATCCTGCTGGGAGGAGGAGGGAAGCCAGCAACCATGAGGAGGTCCTATATATAAAGCTGGCTACAAGCTTTTCCTCAAACCTGACCCATAGTTACCTTCCTTTATTTTCCACAAAACATGCTACTTGTTTTTTTTAATACAGCCGCCACATACTACCTGCTTAAAAAAACAATCACCTATTTTGTTCCATTAATATCACAAAGCAGGGTAACTGATCCTGGTCTATTTCTGATAAAAAAAACAACCCCTTCAAAAAGCTTCTAGGGAACACCAATATCAATACAGGGACTGCACAAGCTGGTAAGTGTTAATAGCAGGATGGGAAATGGCTGAATGCACTGGATACAACAAAAGCTATGGGCCCCGACAACATCCTGGCTATAGTGCTGAAGCCTTGTGCTCCAGAACTAGCTGCGCCTCTAGCCAAGCTGTTCCAGTACAGCTACAACACTGGCATCTACCCGACAATGTGGAAAATTGTCCAGGTATGTCCTGTCCACAAAAAGCAGGACAAATCCAATCCGGCCAATTCTGGCCCCATCAGTCTACTCTCAATCATCAGCAAAGTGATGGAAGGTGTCGTCGACATTGCTATCATAAGAACATAAGAAATTGGAGCAGGAGTAGGCCAATCGGCCCCTCGAGCCTGCTCCGCCATTCAATAAGATCATGGCTGATCTGATCCCAACCACAAATCTAAAGAACACAAGAAGTCAGAGCAGGACCCGGCCACATAGCCCCTGGGCCCTCTCCGCCACCCACAGGGCATTGACCGATCCGAACTCAGCTTCATGTCCAATTTCCTGCCCGCTCCCCATAACCCCTAATTCCCTTTACTTCTAGGAAACTGTCTATTTCTGTTTTAAATTTATTTAATGATGTAGCTTCCACAGCTTCCTGGGGCAGCAAATTCCACAGACCTACCACCCTCTGAGTGAAGAAGTTTCTCCTCATCTCAGTTTTGAAAGAGCAGCCCCTTATTCTAAGATTATGCCCCCTAGTTCTAGTTTCACCCATCTTTGGGAACATCCTTACTGCATCCACCCGATCAAGACCCTTCACAATCTTATATGTTTCAATAAGATCGCCTCTCATTCTTCTGAACTCCAATGAGTAGAGTCCCAATCTACTCAACCTCTCCTCATATGTCCGCCCCCTCATCCCCGGGATTAACCAAGTGAACCTTCTTTGTACTGCCTCGAGAGCAAGTATGTCTTTTCTTAAGTATGGAGACCAAAACTGTATGCAGTATTCCAGGTGCGGTCTCACCAATACCTTATATAACTGCAGCAATACCTCCTTGTTTTTATATTCTATCCCCCTAGCAATAAAAGCCAACATTCCGTTGGCTTTCTTGATCACCTGCTGCACCTGCATACCAACTTTTTGATTTTCTTGCACTAGGACCCCCAGATCCCTTTGTACTGCAGTACTTTCCAGTCTCTCGCCATTAAGAAAATAACTTGCTCTCTGATTTTTCCTGCCAAAGTGCATAACCTCACATTTTCCAATATTATATTGCATCTGCCAAATCTCCGCCCACTCACCCAGCCTGTCTATATCCCCTTGCAGGTTTTTTATGTCCTCCTCACTCTCTACTTTCCCTCCCATCTTTGTATCATCTGCAAATTTTGATATGTTGCACTCGGTCCCCTCCTCCAAATCGTTAATATAGATTGTAAAGAGTTGGGGACCCAGCACCGACCCCTGTGGAACACCACTGGTTACTGGTTGCCAGTCCGAAAATGAACCATTTATCCCAACTCTCTGCTTCCTGTTTGATAACCAATCCTCCACCCATGCCAGAATATTACCCCCAATCCCGTGATTTTTTATCTTAAGTAATAATCTTTTATGTGGCACCTTGTCGAATGCCTTCTGGAAGTCTAAATACACTACGTCCACTGGTTCCCCTTTATCCACCCTATACGTTATATCCTCGAAGAACTCAAGCAAATTTGTCAGACATGACTTCCCCTTCATAAAGCCATGCTGACTTTGTCCTATTAAATTATGCTTATCTAAATGTTCCGTTACTGTCTCCTTAATAATAGACTCCAAAATTTTACCCACCACAGATGTTAAGCTAACTGGCCTATAATTTCCAGCCTTCTGCCTACTACCCTTTTTAAATAACGGTGTTACATTAGCAGTTTTCCAATCTGCCGGGACCTCTCCTGAGTCCAGGGAATTTTGGAAAACTATCACCAAAGCATCCACAATCCCTACTGCCACTTCCCTCAAGACCCTAGGATGGAAGCCATCAGGTCCAGGGGATTTATCCGCCTTGAGTCCCATTATTTTACTGAGTACCATCTCTTGAGTGATTTTAATCGTATTTAGCTCCTCCCCCCCGAGAGTCCCCTGTTTGTCCAGTGTTGGGATATTCTTAGTGTCCTCTACTGTAAAGACTGAAACAAAATATTTGTTCAGCATTTTTGCCATCTCCATGTTTCCCACCATTAATTTCCCGGTCTCATCCTCTAAGGGACCTATGTTTGCCTTAGCCACCCTTTTTCTTTTTATATAACTATAGAAACTCTTGCTATCTGTTTTTATATTTTTTGCTAATTTCTTTTCATAATCTAACTTCCCTTTCTTAATCAATCCTTTAGTTACTTTTTGCTGTCTTTTGAAGAACTCCCAATCTTCTATCCTCCCACTAAGTTTGGCTACCTTATATGTCCTTGTTTTTAGTCGGATACTATCCTTGATTTCTTTACTTAGCCACGGGTGGCTGTCATTTCTTTTACACCCTTTTTTCCTCAGTGGAATATATTTATTTTGAAAGTTGTAAAATAACTCCCTAAATGAACACCACTGCTCATGTACCGTCTTACCCTTTAATCTATTTTCCCAGTCCACTTTAATCAATTCCGCTCTCATACCATCATAGTCTCCTTTATTCAAGCTCAGTACGCTTGTTTGAGAATCAACCTTCTCACCCTCTAATTGGATATGGAATTCAACCATGTTGTGGTCGCTCGTTCCAAGGGGATCCTTAACTAGGACATTATTAATTAATCCTGACTCATTACACAGGACCAGGTCCAAGGTTGCCTGCCCCCTTGTAGGATCAGTTACATACTGCTCAAGAAATCCATCCCTGATGCACTCAATGAACTCGTCCTCAAGGCTGCTCTGCCCAATTTGATTTGTCCAGTTAATATGATAATTAAAATCCCCCATAATTATGGCTGTTCCCTTATTACATGCCCCGACTATCTCCTGATTAATACTTCTTCCAGCAGAGTTGCAACTATTAGGAGGCCTATATACTACGCCCACTAATGTTTTTTTTCCCTTATTATTCCTTATCTCCACCCAAACTGTTTCATTATCTTGATGCTTTGTCCCAATATCATATCAAGCGGCACTTACTCACCAATAACCTGCTCACCGATGCTCAGTTTGGGTTCCGCCAGGACCACTCGGCTCCAGACTTCATTACAGCCTTGGTCCAAACATGGACAAAAGAGCTGAATTCCAGAGGTGAGGTGAGAGTGACTGCCCTTGACATTAAGGCAGCATTTGACCGAGTGTGGCACCAAGGAGCCCTAGTAAAATTGAAGTCAATAGGAATCAGGGGAAAAACTCTCCAGCAGCTGGAGTCATACCTAGCACAAAGGAAGATGGTAGTGGTTGTTGGAGGCCAAACATCTCAGCCCCAGAGTATTGCTGCAGGAGTCATAGAGTCATAGAGTTATACAGCACGGATAGAGGCCCTTCGGCCCATCGTGTCCGCGCCGGCCATCAGCCCGGTCTACTCTAATCCCATATTCCAGCATTTGGTCCGTAGCGTTGTATGATAGTTCCTCAGGGCAGTGTCCTAGGCCCAACCATCTTCAGCTGCTTCATCAATGACCTTCCCTCCATCATAAGGTCAGAAATGGGGATGTTCGCTGATGATTGCACAGTGTTCAGTTCCATTCGCAACCCCTCAGATATTGAAGCAGTACGAGCCCGCATGCAGCAAGACCTGGACAACATCCAGGCTTGGGCTCATAAGTGGCAAGTAACATTCGCGCCAGACAAGTGCCAGGCAATGACCATCTCCAACAAGAGAGAGTCTAACCACCTCCCCTTGACATTCAACGGCATTACCATCACCAAATCTCCCACCATCAACATCCTTGGGGTCACCATTGACCAGAAACTTAACTAGACCAGCCCTATAAGTACTGTGGCTACAAGAGCAGGTCGGAGGCTGTGTATCCTGCGGCGAGTGACTCACCTCCTGACTCCCCAAACCCTTTCCACCATCTACAAGGCACAAGTCAGGAGTGTGATGGAATACTCTCCACTTGCCTGGATGAGTGCAGCTCCAACAACACTCAAGAATCTCGACACCATCCAGGACAAAGCAGCCCACTTGATTGGCACCCTAAACATTCACTCCCTTCACCACCGGCGCACAGTGGCTGCAGTGTGTACCATCCACAGGATGCAGTGCAGCAACTCGCCAAGGCTTCTTTGACAGCACCTCCCAAACCCGTGACCTCTACCACCTAGAAGGACAAGGGCAGCAGGTACATGGGAACATCACCACCTGCACGTTCCCCTCCAAGTCACACAGCATCCCGACTTGGAAATATATTGCCGTTCCTTCATTGTCGCTGGGTCAAAATCCTGGAACTCCCTTCCTAACAGCACTGTGGGAGAACCTTCACCACACGGACTGCAGCGGTTCAAGAAGGCGGCTCACCACCACCTTCTCAAGAGCAATTTGGGATGGGCAATAAATGCCAGCCTCGCCAGCATTTATAAACGAATAAAAAAAAAGTTGTGGGGGGGATGGGGATGTCAGCAACCATGAATGGGGCTTGCAGAAGCTAGGGATCAATGATAATGCTGCAGTGCAGTAGGAATCTGGATGCATCTGTAGCAGAGCGAGTGACCATGGGTGCAGTGGCAAGGCAGGGAGCCACCAGAGCTGGAACGCATCAATGGTGGGGGATGATCGGAGCCAGCAGGCATTCATGAAATTCTTTTCTTACGTAACAACAAATAGTAACAAAATCTTGCAATGACAGCTTTAAAGTGGCAGCTGTCTTTTGCAGCCGGGATGAGTCTGTCTTCCATGTATGTATGAAGTGTAAGAGGTTGCAGTCCCTGTTCCATTATTTACAGGATCTGCTCCTCAACTTCTGGTTACACTTCAGTCTCATGCTCCTGATCTTTGACCGCCTGGTGAGGAGCGGGGTGTGCAAGTCAGAGGACCTCCTCATGGGTCTGCTCCTGGGCCTGTCCAAGGTGGTCATCCACAGGTCTAGGTAGGGCATGGCCCATGGGGGTGGTCGCTCTGGCTGCCTGCTTGTCTTCCGTGGCATTTTCCATACCCAGGTGGCCCTGGAGAAGGAGCACACGGTGTCCATATATTGCATACTGCATTTGTTTTAGTTGTTCGTATTGGACTCTGCGTTTGTTTTTAGATGCTCACATATTGCATTGTATGCTTCTTTTTAAATGCTTATATCGCAAATTTTCTTTTAAATTTTCACATATTGCACCTTTCTGTTTTTAGATGTTTGTATATTGCACTCACTTCTGTTTCTAGATGCTCATATATATACACTGCTTGTTTTTGGATGCTTACATATTGCACTATTGTTTTTAAATCAAAAAGGCTAATTGTTGGCCTTTATTTCAAATGTGTTGGAATACAAAAGTGAGGAAATTATGTTTCCATTGCACAGAGCCTTGGTCAGAACCCATCTGGAGTACTGCATTCAATTTTGAGCACCACATCTCAGGAAAGATACATTAGCCTTGGAGGGGTACAGCGCAGATTCACCAGAATGATACTTTAAAGGGTTAAATTATGAGGCCAGGTTGCATAAACTAGATTTGTGTTTTCTTGAGTTTGAAAGGTTGAATGGTGATAGGGAATTGGGACGGGCTCCACTTAAACTGGGCTAGGACCAGTGTCCTGGTGAATCAAATAACTAGGGCTGTAGCTAGGGCTTTAAACTAAAAAGGTGTCGGCGGGGTCGGGGGGGGGGGGGGCGGTGGTGGTCAGGTATGGGGAAATTTAGAAATCTAAAAAGAAAAGTCAAAGCAACAAAGCAGTATAGTGAATTGGGTAAAGATAAGCAAAGAATGGCAGGAAGGGACAGAGAGTTTAACGGTAATAGTGCATCAGCAAATAAGATCAGAGCAGGGAAAAATGGTAAGAAGTTGAAATTAAAGGCTCTTTATCTGAATGCATGAAGCATTCGTAACATGATAAATGAATTAATGGCACAAATAGAGATAAATGGTTTTGATCTAATAGCCATTACAGAGGCATGGTTGCAAGGTGACCAAGGTTAGAAACTAAATATTCCAGGGTACTTGACGTTTCAAAAAGACGTGAGAAAGGATCTTGGCTCAGAGGATCAGGAAGTAGAATCAGTATGGTTGGAGATAAGAAATAACAAGGGGCAGAAAACACTGGTGGGAGTAGTTTATATGCCCCCTAACTGTAGCTATAACATTGGACAGAATATTAATCAAGAAATGATAGGAGCTTGTAACAAAGGTAATGCAATAATCGTGGGGGACTTTAATCTTCACATAGACTGGACAAATCAAATTGGCAAAGGCAGTGGGGAGGATGAGTCCATGGAATGCATTCAAGACACTTTTCTAGAACCATGCAACCAACCAGGGAACAGGCTATTTTAGATCTTGTATTGTGTAATGAGACAGGGTTAATTAGTAATCTCACAGGAAATGATCCTCTGGGGAAGAGTGATCATAATATGATAGGATTTCACATTGAGTTTGAGAGTGACATACTTAAGTCAGAAACTAGAGTCTTAAAGTTAAATAAAGCCAATTACATAAGTATGAGGAGCAAGTTGGCTAAGGTGGATTGGGAAATTAGACTAAAAAGTATGATGGTATATAAGCAATGGCAAACATTTAAAGAAATATTTCAATATTCTCAATGAATAGACATTCCATTGAGAAATAAAAGCTCCATGGGAAAAGTGATTCATCCGTGCTAATCAAAGAAGGTAAGGATAGTATTAGATTAAAAGAAAAGGCCTATAATGTTGTAAAGAAGAGTAGTAATCCTGAGGATTGGGAGAGTCTTAGAAACCAAAAAATTGATAAAAAGGGAGAAAATAGAATATGAAAGTAAACTAGCAAGAAGTATAAAAATAGATTGTAAGAGCTTCTACAAGTATGTAAAAAGGAAGAGAGTAGCAAAAGTAAACGTGGGTCCCTTGGAGGCTGAGACAGGAGAAATTATAATGGGGAATAAGGAAATTGCAGAGACGTTAAACAAATATTTTGTATCTGTCTTCACAGTGGATCAGCCAGGGAGAGGATGTGTTCAGGTAAGTCTTTGTTTGCATGGTTGGGGGAGGGCATGAAGAGCATGGGTGGGCATAGGTGGGCAGGGGGCATGGGTTGGCACGGGGCATGGATTGGCATGAGGGTTACAGAGGAGTCAGTCATGGGGGAGTGATCGGGGGGTCAGTCGGGTAAGAGGTCCGCGATTGTTGGGGGGGATCAGGGATTGGGGTTGGGGGTCTGTGATCGTTGGGGGGGACTGGGGATCAGAGTCGGGGGCCTGCGATCATTGGGGAGAGCAAGCAGGCTTGATGGGCCTGGGGGAAGCACTCCTGCTCCTCTGGGCCCACAAACTGTGCCAGAAAAGCACCTACCTGTTAGTCTCGGGCCTTCTCTTTCAAGCCACGTGAAAGCAGGTGAGAAGGCCCGAGACTAACAGGTAGGTGCTTTTCTGGGGCTGAAATCGGAAACTGTGGGAAAATGGAGGGGCCCGAAGCCACCTCTTGGGAGCGGGTTGGTCACTCAGCCCCTGTTCCGCCCCGGTGACAACTGGAAATGGGCGGGTTGGAGGCATATTGGGGGCGGGTCCGAAATGGTTGCAATTTTGAATGCCCCCCCCCCCCCGCCCCGTCCCCAACCCACCCGTTTTTCACTTTTAAAATCGTGCCCAAAGAGTCTGCAAAGGGATGTAGACACGTTAAGTGGAGTGAGCAAGAAGGTGGCAGATGGAGTATAATGTGGAGAAATGTGAGGTTATTCACTTTGATAGGAAGAATAGAAAAACAGAATATTTTTTAAATGGTGAGAAACTATTGGTTTTCAGAGAGACTTAGGTGTCCTCGTACAAGAAACACCAAAATCTTAGCTTGCAGGTACAGCAAGCAATTAGGAAAGCAAATGGCATGTTGGCCTTTATTGCAAGGGGATTGGAGTACAAGGGTAAGGAAGTCTTACTACAATTGTACAGGGGTTTGGTGAGACCTCACGTACTGCGTACAGTTTTGGTCTCCTTATCTAAGGAAGGATCTACTTGCGTTAGAGGCGTTGCAATGAAGGTTGATTCCTAGAATGAGAGGGTTGTCCTATGAGGAGAGATTGAGTAGAATGGATCTATACTCTCTGGAGTTTAGAAGAATGAGAGGTGATCTCATTGAAACAGGAAAGTGGAGTTGAGGTTGAAGATCAGCCCTGACCTTATTGAATGGTGGAGCAGGCTCGATGGGCCTTTTGGCCTACTCCTGCTCCTATTTCTTATGTTCTTATAGAGTGATTCAAAAGGGTAGATATAGAGAAAGTGTTGCCTCTAATGGGGGAATCCGGAACAAGAGGGCATAATCTTAAAATTAGAGCTAGGCCTTTTGGGAGTGAAATCAGGAAGTATTTTTTACACAAAGGGTAATGGAAATCTGGAACTCTCTCCCTCAAAAAGCTGCTGAGGCTAGGTCAATTGAAATTTTCAAGACTGCGATTGATAAATTTTTGTTACAGGATATGGACCAAAGGTGGGCAAATGGAGTTAAGATACAGATCAGCCATGGCGGTACAGGCTTGAGGGGCTGAATGGCCTGTTCCTATGTTCCTATATTCCTAAATGCTTACAAATTGGACTATTTGCTTTAAATGCTCACATATTGCACTCTGTGTTGTTTTTAGATGCTCACATACTATGCTTTTCTGTTTTTAAATTCTCTCATGTTTCACTCTGTTTTATTTTAATAGCTCATATATTGTACATTCTGTTTTTATTTGCATATACATTGCACTCAGTTTAGCTTTTAGTTTCTCCGGTATTACACTGCATTTTATTATGAGATGCCCATTTTTATTCTTTGGATTACTTTATAATTTTGCTGTTTTTATTATTGTTTCATAGTTTTATTACAAACTGAGAATTATGATAATTATGTGATTAAAATTGTCTCTTGTTTTCTTTGAAAGTGGCATAAATTTTACTTTGGTGCCTTGAGATATGCCTAGAAGGTTGCCTTAAAGTTACATATGGTGGAATATTGGGGCCAGAGGATCTCAATTTCATTCTGTGCCTAGGGCCAAATAAATTCTTAATTCAGTTCTGAGCCAATACGTCTAACTGCTGCATTTGATGCCCCAAACAGAGTCTTGGTTTAACGTCTTATCCGAAAAACAGCACCTCAGACATTGTAGCATTTCCTCAGTATGACAGCCTAGATTATGTGTTCAAATCTCTCGAGTGGGGCTTGAACCCACAACTATCTGACTCTGAGGCAAGAATACTATCATTGAGCCAAGGGTGACACCAAATATGGTATAACATGGTTGACTTGAAGGTGGAAAGGAGAGAAATAAAATGTATAGTTTTTCACAAAAAATGGCATTGCAGAGTGTACTTTTAGTGCACAGTAAAACTTTAAGTACAATTTCTAACTACAAGAGACTGACAGACCAGCATTTTCATTCAGTGAAAGTATTATGTCACTCCTGTAGAGGGCAGCAAATCAACTGGTTATAGACTATGGATCATTCCTTTGTGGTTAGTGTTTATCCCATAATAATTTTTTGTCACTGGCCAAAATCAGAAGATCACAAAATAGTTATGGTGAGGATGATCATTCAACCTACCTAAATTCATCCATCCAGAAAGATCCTAAAGTTCTCTCATAAGAACATAAGAAATAGGAGCAGGAGTAGGCCATATGGCCCCTCGAGCCTGCTCCGCCATTCAGTAAGATCATGGTTGATCTTCGACCTCAACTCCACTTTCCCGCTCAATCCCCATATCACTTGATTTCCTTAGAGTCCAAAAACCTATCTATCTCTACCTTGAACATATTCAATGACTCAGCATCCACAGCCCTCTGGGGTAGAGAATTCCAAAGATTCACAACCCTCTGAGTGAAGAAATTCCTCCTCATCTCAATCTTAAATGGCCGACCCCTCATCTGAGACTATGCCCCCTAGTTCTAGACTCTCCAGTCTGGGAAAACATCCTCTCAGCATCTGCCCTGTTAAGCACCCTCAGAATCTTGTAATGTTCAATGAGATCACCTCTCATTCTTCTAAACTCCAGAGTCTAAAGACCCATTCTACTCAATCTCTCCTCATAGAACAACCCTCTCATCCCAGGAATCAATGTAGTGAACCTTTATTGCACCGCCTCTAAGGCAATTATATCCTTCCTTAGATAAGGAGACCAAAACTCAATGCAGTGTCCATTTATTTCTTAAACGTTTCCAGGGTTTTCACGTCCAATAGTCCATCTGGAAGTCTATCCATATGTTGGTCACTTTCTGTGTGAAGAAGAATTTCCTGCTATCAGTCTTAAAATTACGTTTTGTCTTCTTGCCTACTTTTGCAACTTAATTTTAAGTAATATTCTGGATTTACTTTTTCCATTCTCCTAACTTTTTTTATGTACCTCTATAAGATCACCTCCCAGATGTCTCCTTTCTGGAATGAAGAGCCCAAGTTTCTCCAATCTTTCTTCATAAGTCAGACCTTTGACATTAGAGATCAGCCTTGTGGCTCTTCTCTGTACTGCTTCTCGTGCTTAAATGTTTCCCTTGCATCTTGGTGACCAGAACTGTATGCAGTACTCAAGGTGTCGTCTAACCAGCGCACTGTATAGTTTGGTCACAACTTCTTCTGACTTATATTCTATTGTTTTGGCTTTTTAGTTCAACATTCTATTCACTTTGTTATTTGGTGCTCTGTATTGGTTGGACATGTTACGTATTGATTCTACTAAGACTCCTAGGTCTCTTTAGCTTCATCATTAGCTATATCAACATCATTCATGGAGTATGTGTTTGCTTATTTTTCTTTCCTATTTGCAATAATTTGCACTTGTCTACAGTAAATTTCATCTGGCATTGACTTGCCCACATACATATTTTGACTGATTCAATCTGTAATTTCCGCGCGCCTCTTTTGATTCTACTGTCCCTTATAATTTGGTATCACCTGCAAATTTGACCACTTTGCATTGAGTTTCTGAATGCAAGCCATTTATGTAAATTAGAAACAGTTATGGTCCTAACACTGAGCACTGGGACAGTCCACTCAGTATTTCCCCCCTACCACAACATAACTCCACTAATGAGCACCCATTGTTTCTACCCTTCAGCTGGTTTCTTATCCATTTCCCCGGTTAATGCTGAATCCCCACAGCTTTGAGCATAATTTATAGCCTTTTGTGTGTAACTTTGTCAAAAGTCTAGGTACATTAGGTTGCCAGACTTTCCACAGTCCACTTGAGATGTCGCTTCCTCAAAGAAGTGGACGAGGTTGGTTAGACAGGATCTTCCCCTTCTGAATCCATGCTGGCTGCTGTTTACTAGATTATTATTGTGCAGAAAATCCTCAAGTCTACTCTTTATAATCAGTTCCATTATTACACATGTAATGGCATGTGTCTGTTTTGTCATAATTTTTGAATATGGGCACCATTGGCCTGTTTCCAGTCTACTGGTACATCCCTAGCATCCAGTGAGGATGATCATATAACTGACTCCCTCATACTGGTTGTCAGTGCCTCAGAAATCTCCTCCCTAGTCTTTCTCAGCATTCTATCCGTGGGGATTTATTTGTTATGAGGCCTTTTTGGCTGTCTAGGACTTCTATCTCATTTACATCTAAGTCATTGATTTTACTTAGGTTATCCCTGTTCGGGGAGGGTATGTTCTCATATTTTCTCTTGTGAATACTTCGAGGAAGTAATCATTGGGATTATTCACTATTTTGTGCTCATCCTGCGTTTAAAGCCCATTTACATCTTTTATGATCACTTCTTCTTACTGTTGTACTGAAAGAATTTTTACTGTTATGTTTAACCTCTTTTGGTATGCATTTTTCTAGGTCTCTCTTTGCCCCTTTGATCGGGGGTGATCATATTTCTGCATTTTCTTATCTCAGTGAATTCCTTCCACTTTCTCCCTGAAGGATTTGTAGGGGTCGTTTTAACTCTTTATCCAAAGTAATGTCTTGTTCAAGGGCTACTCTTAGACTGAAGATATGCTACACCACAGGTAGCAGCAGAATATGAAGCACATCTGATCCTGTGATACTGTGGGCTGCAGCTTGCACTCTGCTCCCTTAGAAAAGTGCTCTGTATATATGCGCTTACATGCACAAGCAGAGCTCAGCCCCTCCCCCAAGGCTTTTTTTATTGTAAGGAGAGTATGGGTGACAATGCTGCTTTTTCATAACAGTTAAGAAGAATCAAAACTTAAGTTTATAAAGTGCCAAAGAAATCCAATAGACCGCTTAAGTACTTTTTAAACATGGCTTCATATCAGATTGGAATTGTACTCCACCTGCCGCAAAGCCCAAGTGGTGTAATATCACCTCCTGGAGGGGTTCTCACACTGCTCACCTTTAATAGCTGTGACCTGACACCGCATTTGTACTGCTGCTTTTGCATTGTTGCACATCCAAAACTACTTCGCATTGACGCAGTGCAAATACTGCTCAAACAAATTGGACCACAGAATGATAAGACATGAAGCTATCATTTCAATACAGTCCCTTCACTTGCTCTATGGCATCTGTGATCATTCTGTCTCCTAATAGGGTACCCTGGTTTCTGTTACTTGAGAGCAAAACAAAAAAGGGTAGACAGTGCTGAATCATAGCTCTGTTAAGATTCTCCATCTGCGAATGGAGACTTAAGAGGCATATGGAACAGCAAAAATGCCTTGAGAGATGGGACGCAGTGGCCCAGGCCTTATTCTACGATGAGGGTGGAGCAACAGAGTGGTGCTCCCACACACTGCTACACGGAAAGGAGCAGCATATAGTCCACGGTATATTCACCCACCACAATTTCCAGTTTCAGCTGAACTGCTTGCAAGTTAATCACAGGGAATGTGTCAGCAATTGTCATAGAGTCATAGAGTCATAGAGTTATACAGCACGGATAGAGGCCCTTCGGCCCATCGTGTCCACGCCGGCCATCAAGCCCTGTCTAATCTAATCCCATATTCCAGCATTTGGTCCGTAGCCTTGTATGTTATGGCATTTCAAGTGCTCATCCAAATGCTTCTTGAATGTTGTGAGGGTTCCTGCCTCCACAACCCTTTCAGGCAGTGAGTTCCAGACTCCAACCACCCTCTGGGTGAAAAAGTTCTTTCTCAAATCCCCTCTAAACCTCCCGCCTTTTACCTTGAATCTATGCCCCCTTGTTATAGAACCTCAACGAAGGGAAAAAGCTCCTTAGTATCCATCCTATCTGTGCCCCTTATAATTTTGTACACCTCAATCATGTCCCCCCTCAGCCTCCTCTGCTCCAAGGAAAACAAACCCAATCTTCCCAGTCTCTCTTCATAGCTGAAGCGCTCCAGCCCTGGTAACATCCTGGTGAATCTCCTCTGCACCCTCTCCAAAGCGATCACATCCTTCCTGTAATGTGCCGACCAGAACTGCACACAGTACTCCAGCTGTGGCCTAACCAGTGTTTTATACAGCTCCATCATAACCTCCTTGCTTTTATATTCTATGCCTCGGCTAATAAAGGCAAGTATCCCATATGCCTTCTTTACCACCTTATCTACCTGTTCCGCCGCCTTCAGGGATCTGTGAACTTGCACACCAAGATCCCTCTGACCCTCTGTCTTGCCTAGGGTCCTCCCATTCATTGTGTATTCCCTTGCCTTGTTAGTCCATCCAAAGTGCATCACCTCGCACTTTTCCGGGTTAAATTCCATTTGCCACTGTTCCGCCCATCTGACCAACCCATCTATATCGTCCTGCAGACTGAGGCTATCCTCCTCGCTATTTACCACCCTACCAATTTTTGTATCATCAGCGAACTTACTGATCATACCTTTTACATTCATATCCAAGTCGTTAATGTAGACCACAAACAGCAAGGGACCCAGCACCGATCCCTGTGGTACCCCACTGGCCACAGGCTTCCAGTCACAAAAACAACCTTCGACCATCACCCTCTGCCTTCTGCCACTAAGCCAATTTTGTATCCAAAGTGCCAAGGCACCCTGGATTCCATGGGCTCGTACCTTCTTGACCAGTCTCCTGTGCGGGACTTTATCGAAGGCCTTACTGAAATCCATGTATACCACATCCACTGCGTTACCCTCATCCACACGCCTAGTCACCCCCTCAAAAAATTCAATCAAATTAGTCAGACATGATCTTCCCTTGACAAAGCCATGTTGACTATCCCTGATTAATCCTTGCTTCTCCAAGTGGAGACTAATTTTGTCCTTCAGAATTTTTTCCAATAATTTTCCTACCACTGATGTTAGGCTCACTGGCCTGTAGTTCCCCGGTTTTTCCCTACTCCCCTTCTTGAATAATGGTACTACATTAGCGGTTCTCCAGTCCTCTGGCACATCCCCTGTGGCCAGAGAGGTTCTGAATATATGTGTCAGAGCCCCCGCAATCTCCTCCTTTGCCTCACACAGTAGCCTGGGATACATTTCGTCCGGGCCTGGGGATTTATCCATTTTTAGGCCTGCTAAAACCGCCAATACCTCCTCCCGCTTGATGTTAATATGTTCGAGTATATCACAGTCCCCCTGCCGTATTTCTATGTCTACATCGTCCTTCTCCATAGTGAAAACAGATGCAAAAAATTCATTTAGAACCCCTCCTACATCTGCCGGCTCCACACACAGATTGCCATTTTTGTCCCTAATGGGCCCTATTTTTTCCCTAGTTATCCTCTTACCCTTAATATACTTATAAAACATCTTAGGATTTTCCTTTATTTTGCTCGCCAGTGTTATTTCATGGCCCCTCCTTGATCTCCTAATTTCTTTTTTAAGTATCCCCCTGCACTTTTTGTACTCCTCTAGGGCTTCCTCCGTCTTTAGCCTTTTGTATCTGCCAAAAGCCCTCCTTTTTTTCCTAATCCATTCTCGTATATCCCCTGACATCCAAGGTTCCCTGGAGTTCTTGGAACCACCCTTGACCTTTACGGGAACATGTTGCCATTGTATGGTCTCAATCTCCCTTCTGAAAGACTCCCATTGCTCCGATGTGGATTTTCCTACAAGCAGCTGATCCCAGTCCATTTTGGCCAGATCCTGCCTTATCCTATTAAAATCGGCCTTCCCCCAATTTAGAACCTTTATTTCCGGCCCCTCCCTGTCCTTTTCCATGACCACCTTAAATCTCACCGAATTATGGTCACTGTCACCAAAGTGCTCACCTACTAGCACTTCTTCCACTTGGCCGGGGGAGTATTTAGGGATCAGCGATCATTGTATCATAAGGTTTAGAATAGCTATGGAAAAGTAAAAATACTCAATTGGAGGAGGACTAATTTCAATGGGATGAGAACAGATCTGTCCTGGGAAAATTGGAATCAAAGATTGGCAGGCAAAACTGTAATTGAACAGTGGGTGGCCTTTAAAGAGGAGATGGTTCGGGTACAGTGTCGGCACATTCCCACGAGGCAGAAAGCCAGAGCTCCCTGGATGACAAAAGCGATAGTGAGTAAGATGAAACGGAAAAAAGGGGCATATGACAGATGTCAGGTAGATAACACAAGGGAGAACCAGGCAAATTATAGAAAGTTCAGAGGGGAAGTGAAAAAGGAAATAACAGGGGCAAAGAGAGAATATGAGAATAGACTGGTGGCCAACATAAAAGGCAATCCAAAAGTCTTCCACAGGCATGTATACAATAAATGGGTAATAAGAGGAGGGGTGGGGCCAATTAGGGACCATAAAGGAGATCTACTCATGGAGGCAGAGGGGATGGCCAAGGTACCAAATGAATACTTTATATCTGTCTTTACCAAGGAAGAAGATGCTACCAGAATATCAGTAAAGGAAGATACAGTTGAGATACTGGATGGGCTAAAAGTTGATAAAGCAGAGGTACTAGAAAGGCTCGCTATACTTAAAGTAGATAAGTCACCCGGTCCGGATGGGATGCATCCTAGTTTGCTGAGGGAAATAAGGGTGGAAATTGCGGAGGTACTGGCCATAATCTTCCAAACATCCGTAGGTGCTAGAGGACTGTAGAATTGCAAATTTTACACCCTTGTTCAAAAAAGGGTGTAAGGATAAACCCAGCAACTATAGGCCAGTCAGCTTAACCTCGGAGTTGGGGAAACTTTTAGAAACAATAATCTGGGACAGAATCAACAGTCACTTGGATGAGTGTGGATTGATTAGGGAAAGCTAGCACGGATTTGTTAAAGGCAAAACGTGTTTAACTAACCTGGTAGAGTTTTTTGATGAGGTAACAGAGAGGGTAGATGAGGGCAATGCAGTTGATGTGGTGTATATGGACTTTCAAAAGGCATTTGATAAAGTGCAGCACGGTAGGCTTATCATCAAGATTGCGGCCCATGGAATAAAGCAACATCCATACAGAATTGGCTAAGTGACAGGAAACAGAGAGTAGTGGTGAACGGGTGTTTTTTGAACTGGAGGGAGGTGTACAATGGTGTTCCCCAGGGGTCGGTATCGGGACCACTGCTTTTCTTGATATATATTAATGACTTTGACTTGGGTGTACAGGGCACATTTTCAAAATTTGCAGATGATACAAAACTTGGAAGGGTAGTAAACAGTGAGGAGGATTGTGATAGACTTCAAGAGGATATAGACAGCTGGTGGCATGGGCGGGCACGTGGCAAATGAAATTTAACACATAAAATGCAAAGTGATACATTTTGGTAGGAAGAATGAGGAGAGGCAATATAAACTAGAGGGCACAATTCTAAAAGGAGTACAGGAACAGAGAGATCTGGGGGTATATGTGCACAAATCGTTGGAGGTGACACAGCAGGTTGAGAAAGCGGTTAAAAAAGCATACAGGATCCTGGGCTTTATAAATAGAGGCATAGAGTACAAAATTATGGAAGTCATGATGAACCTTTATAAAGCACTGGTTCGGCCACAACTGGAGTATTGTGTCCCGTTCTGGGCACTGCACTTTAGGAAAGATGTGAAGGCCTTAGAGAGAGTGCAGAAGAGATTTACTGGAATGATTCCAGGGATAAGGGACTTTAGTTATGTGGATAGACTGGAGAAGCTGGGGTTGTTCTCCTTGGAACAGAGAAGGTTGCGAGAAGACTTGATAGAAGTATTCAAAATCATGACGGGTCTAGACAGAGTAGATAGAGAGAAACTGTTCCCATTGGCAGAAGGATCAAGAACCAGAGGACATAGATTTAAGGTGATTGGCAAAAGAACCAAAGGTGACATGTTGAAAAACTTTTTACACAGCGAGTGGTTAGGATCTGGAATACACTGCCCGAGGGGTGGTGGAGACAGATTCAATCATGGCCTTCAAAAGGGAACTGAGTAAGTACTTGAAAGGAAAAAATTTGCAGGGCTACGGGGATAGAGCAGAAGAGTGGAACTAGCTTGACTGCTCTTGCATAGAGTCGGCGTGGACTCGATGGGCCGAATGGCCTCCTTATGTGCTGTAACCTTTCTATAATTCTTTGATTCAATTCTATGATTGCAATTGTATTAAAAATAGAAAGGGCAGTGGAAGATACCTTCCAGTTGCTCCTGTTCTTTAAATGCTTTTTTCACCAATACATCCCCCTCCTCCCTGACTCGCGCTGGAGTATAATTTCATGGCGCTAGTAGCCCTCTGACATTTGGCCAAAGTAGACATTCTTCAGTTGCAAGCTCAGTTGGAGTTTCAGAAGAGTATTTTAATGTGGGGGTTATTGCATCTAAACCCAATCCAACGATGGAGAGGAGTCCATCACAGTTAGGAGCAAGTTTTCAGCTTGTCTTCTTGGCAAGGGCTATTGCATGGCAGAGAGTCTCTGAAGAGCAAGAGACAACACCAATGTTTTTGAAACCAATCTACTTTATTAACTGACTGTTTATTTCAATGATATTGTCTAGTCTCACATGAATTCCATGTTCCTGAGGCCATACATTCAACTTAATATTCACAAAGTAATCATGTGCTGTATAATCTTGACTTTATGACCATGTTTTAACATTATCTTGGTTTTTGAACTTTTGCTATCAAAGTCCGGAGGCATATGTGAAACAAGGGTCACGTGTTTTTTATTTACATTTCCAAGAAATACGAAAGAAACACTAAAGCTGCAGTCTGTGTGGTGGGAGAATCTTCACCACATGGACTGCAGCAGTTCAAGAAGGCGGCTCACCACCACCTTCTCAAGGACAATTAGGGATGGGCAATAAATGCTGGCCTTGCCAGCGACGCCCACATCCCATGAACGAATAAAAAAATTCTTTTGCGGATTGAAATCCTTAAACATAGTTGATGTCAAATTAATCTCTGTCTCAAATCCAATTTTAAAAAATATATAACATGCTTGATGAATTGTGAAATTACGAATAAATTCCAGTATTAAGGAAAACCGTGAGTGACAAAGCCATAGGTGTAGAAAGAAGATTTTCCTCACAAGTTCAGTGCATATTCTGTAACTCCTCATTGAGAAATTTGTGTACAATTTTTACAAAACACTTCTTGAAGATGGGTTAGATTCAGTAATTTATAGAACCATAGAACCATAGAAAAGATACAGCACAGAAGGGGGCCATTCGGCCCATCGTGTCCGTGCCGGCTCGAAGAACAACCAGGAGCCCATTCTAATCCCACCTTCCAGCACCCGGTCCATAGCCCTGCAGCTTACAGCACTTTAGGCACAGGTCCAGGTACTTTTTAAGAGTTGAGGGTCCCTGCCTCTACCACCAATTCGGGCAGCGAATTCAATACACCCACCACCCTCTGGGTAAAAAAGTTTCTCCTCATGTCCGCTCTAATCCTTCCGCCAATCAGCCTAAATCTATGTCCTCTAGTTCTTGAACTCTCCGCTAGGGGAAACAGGTACGTCCTGTCTACTCCATCTAGGCCCCTCATAATTTTGTACATCTCAATCAAGTCTCTCCTCAGCCTCCTCTGCTCCAAGGAAAACAACCCCAGCCTATCCAATCTCTCCTCGTAGCTGCAATTTTCAAGCCCTGGCAACATTCTTGTAAATCTTCTCTGCACTCTCTCCAGAGCAATTACATCCTTCCTGTAATGTGGTGACCAGAACTGCGCACAATACTCCAGCTGTGGCCTTACCAGCGTTTTATACAGTTCCATCATTACATCCCTGCTTTTGTATTCTATACCTCGGCTAATAACGGACAGCCTTCTTCACAACCTTATCTACCTGTACTGCCACCTTCAGGAACCTGTGCACATGCATTCCAAGGTCTCTCACTTCCTCTACCCCTCTCAATATATTCCCGTTTACTGCGTATTCCCTTTTACTGTTTGCCCTCCCTAAGTGCATTACCTCACACTTCTCCAGGTTGACCTCCATTTGCCACTTTTCCGCCCACTCTTTCAACCCATTGATATCTTCTTGGAGTCTACAGCTATCCTCTTCACTATCAACTATACGGCCAATTTTTATGTTGTCTGCAAATTTGCCAATCATGCCCCCTACATTCAAGTCCAAATCATTAATATATACCACAAACAGCAAGGGACCCATCACTGAGCCCTGTGGCACACCACTGGAAACGAATTTCCATTCGCAAAGACATCCATCGACTTTTACCCTTTGTTTCCTGTTACTGAGCCAATTTTGGATCCAATTCGCCACATTTCCCTGTATCCCATGGGCTTTTACCTTTCTGACCAGTCTGCCATGTGGGACCTTGTCAAATGCCTTACTAAAATCCATGTAGAAAACATCCACTGCACTACCGTCATCAATCCTCCTTGTCACTTCCTCAAAGAATTCAATCAGATTTGTAAGGCATGACCTTCCCTGAACAAATCCATGCTGACTATCCCTGATTAAACCATGCCTTTCCAAGTGACAGTTTATCCTATCTCTCAGTATTGATTCTAATAGTTTGCCCACCACCGAGGTAAAACTGACCGGCCTATAATTGTTCGGCCTTTCCCTCGTACCCTTTTTAAACAATAATACTACGTTTGCAGTCTTCCAGTCCTCCGGTACCTCCCCTGTATCTAGTGAGGATTGGAAAATGATCCTCAGAGCATCTGCTATTTCCTCCCTGGCTTCCTTCAATAGCCTAGGAAACAATCCATCCGGCCCTGGTGACTTATCAACTTTCAAGGATTCCAGTCCCTCTAGTACTTCCTCTCCCGTTATGTTTACCTTATCCAATATTTCACACCTCTCTTCATTAACTATTACGTCCGGATCATCCCTTTCCTTTGTGAATACGGAGACAAAATATTCATTTAAAACCCTACCCACATCCTCTGTTTCTACACACAAGTTACCCTTATCATCCCTGATAGGTCCCACCTTTTCCTTAGCTATCCTCTTATTCTTAATGTACTGATAAAACATCTTTGGGTTTTCTTTAATCTTACTAGCTAATATTTTTTCATGCCCTCCCTTTGCTTTCCTTATTTCCTTTTTTACGTCATCCCTGTACTTTCTATACTCCTCTAGGTTTTCTGCAATATTTAGTTTTCTGTGACAGTCTTTGACTAAGCTGCAATTGGCAGCAGTTCAAATCATATTGTTTACAGGACAGCACTAAGTGTATTTGTGCCAAAATGATACTACTTTAAATAGCATATGAAACCCTCACAACCAACTAGAAAATGGGTATTGTTGTTGCTCATCAACCAGAATAGTAAGTGCACCTAAAAAGGGCAAGGAGGGAGGAAAAAATTGCACTTAAGGCATTAAATAAATGCTCACTAAGGGGGTTGAAATGCTATGTGCAGCAACATTGTAAGTGTGTTCATGAAAATTTCCTCTGGTCAGAATTCCCAGCTGAATTGTAAACCTGTTTTTTGTGGGAAGAATTTAGGTATTTTGCTAGAAATTCTGACCAAAGTAAATATACAATGTCGCTACGCATAGCAACCAGAGCAATTCTTCCTCCAGTGCGTTTGCATAAGCAGAAAGGCTGATTCCCCAATCAGTTTCTCCCAGCAATCGCAGGGAGCACCATTGGAAAATCATGGGCTCGCAGCTCTTGATTTTGAATCCATTTCCCACAGTGCACTCTGTATTAGGGACTGCGGTCTATGGAACACAAACCACTTACATAATAACAACAACTTGCATTTATGTAGCGCCTTTAATGTAGCAAAACGTCCCAAAACGCTTCACAGGAGCGTTATCAAACAAAATTTGACACCGAGCCACGTGAGGAGATATTAGGACAGGTGACCAAAAGCTTGGTCAAAGAGGTAGGTTTTAAGGAGCATCTTAAAGGAGGAGAGGGGTAGAGAGGCAGAGAGGTTTAGGAAGGGAATTCTAGAGCTTAGAGCCTGGATTAAAATTGGGGATGCGCAAGAGGCGAGATTTGAAGAATCGCAGAGATCACGGAGGGGTGTAGGGCTGGAGGAGGTTACAGAGATAGGAAGGGGTGAGGCTATGGACAGATTTGAAAACAGGGATGAAAATTTTAAATCAAGGCCTTGCTGGACCGGGAGTCAATGTAGGTCAGCGAGCACAATATTTCATTTGATCTGTGATGCTCATGAATTAGGTGACCAGCACCACTCAACGGTTTATATTTTACATAGAATTACATAGAATGTACAGCACAGAAACAGGCCATTCAGCCAAACAGATCCATGCCAGTGTTTATGCTGCACACGAGCCTCCTTCCTCCCTACTTCATCGAACCATATCAGCATATCCTACTGTTCCTTTCTCCCTCACGTGTTTATCTCGTTTCTCCTTAAATGCATCTATGCTAATCACCTCAACTACTCCTTGAGGTAGCGGCTTCCACATTCCAAACACTCTCTGGGTAAAGAAGTTTCTCTTGAATTCCCTATTTAAAAAAATTCTGCAACAAAATAGAAAAGTTGCTGGTCTTGGTGCTGCCTGGTTACCTGGTTCCCAAGGAAGTGACACACACCTGCCTTCTATTTCACACATCCCATATGTCCCAGTTTTAAGTTAACTATAACATATTAATGGAGCACCAGAGAACATTTCCCTCTGCCTTCCTTTCCACTGCCTCTCTATATTTCTCTCCATTTCTGTTTCTAGCTATGCATCTCTGTCTCTCTTTATCTTTTAGCATGCTTTGTCTTATTTTGATGGTGGGGAGGGACGGGAAGAGAGAAGGGTAGAAGTACAAAAAAGTTGATGCAACATTGAAATAAATATATATCAAAACTACGAGCAATCAAATCTACTAATTGAAAATGTGATAATGGCAGAACGATTTCCTTCTAGACAATGTGATTTCCTGTATTCTAATATGTTAGTGACAATTCAGATCCTGAAATATTGAAATATACATTTTGATCAAGTATATTCGATTTCTAGCTACATTTTTAGTATATATGCTTTTGCCTGTTACACATGCTATCTTCATTCTAAAAGAGTATTGTTTTACAATCAAATAAATGCAATGCTTCAATCTGTTATTTTCTATCCATTATTGAATTGATAAATATTTGAAAGTTATTGCAGAGAATAATGTAATTATGCAACATACTAAATGCATTTATCAGTAATCAGTCCAGCGATGGATGACGTCTGGCTCTCTCACTTTCCCGCCCTCTCCCTCGCGTTGCAGCCTGTCAATCAGGCTAGTTGCCAGGCGCGAAACCCGGAGAGGACTATCAATCAATGTGCGATCGCGTCGGAAACGGTAAGTTTAGTTCATGCAGGTTTGCCACACGCCCAATCGCCCCCCACCGCTGCCAACCTGCCTCCCTGCTAATATCGGGGCCCTAGTATCTGGTTGCAGAGACAGGTTACAAAACAAGTTATCCTTTTGACAGGAGAACGATATGTGACTTGGAATGCAGTAGGTATTGGGGGATCGGCAATGGCCTAAAAGGAAAACAAAAATGGGTGAAAGATAATTGATTTTCATTTAAATCTGCACTATAGTGCTCCATTACCTCACCTCATGCTGCTGTAGTGAAATAAAAAAGCTAGTGACTTTGAACCCACTAACAGGTGATAATTGCCTCCATCAGTTACAAGTTAAGAGTTTGAACCCTGCAGGCTGTAAAATGTTAATATAAAGATATTATTCAAAGTCATACCAATGAAGTGCCCTTGAATAACTTGTGTATTTATAACTGAATGTTTCATTTTGAAGTCCATGAAGAGTCTGAATGTTGGGTAGTTGTGATAAGGCAGTTATCTGAAAGTGTATATACTGTTCCTGCGACACTTATTATAGGTAAACCCACAAGATTTGTGTCTACTTCACAAATGAGAGTTGAAAAAAATTCCTCGGTGCTGGTTACACCACATTCAGTCATGTACAATAATGCAGAGAGCCCAGCACCTCAAAGCAGTGAGCAAACAAGTCATCAAAAGGCATGGATGGAAGTCTTGGGACTTAACTTTATGTGGCCAGCCTAATGTTTTTGAAACATTGAAGCCAACTTTATGAAAGGAGGTAGAGAGCCATAGGGTTAGAAATTGTTATGTGTCGCGCCCAATTTCTAGGCGGAAAATCAAGGTTGGGGGATCAATATCAGACGGCGTATCCTGCCCATGATCCCCCCACAAAATTGCACGGAGTACCAAATTTGCAGCCGACGACTTCTGAGTGCCCAGGGCACCCAACTAAAACAGACCTTAGGCCCTTTGGTTATGCTAATCAGGGGCCTAATGACTGTTGCAAAACCCTGATGCCAAATTGGGCAAAAACTGAGCAGGGCATGTGCCGCAGATGCCCTGCTCAACTTTTCTGAGCCTACGGCGGCCTAACCAGCAGTCCTTAAAGGGACAGCTGGAGACCGCTAAAGAAGCGATAAGTTTTTATTTTTACTTTCCTGAATGAGGAGCTAGGAGGAGCACTTCACCACCCCCCCCCCCCCACCACAATTGCCCAGTATCCTGAGGACCATTGCCCACATCGCAGCTGGCCCAAATTGGTGACCTCCAAACTGACGAACTGCATTGGGATGTACCATCGGTATCCGCTGCTCACCGGTTAACTGCAGAAAAGGCACATGCCTCACACTAGCAGCACTCACGCCGCCGACTTGATGCCCAATTTAGACACAAGTCCAATATCTAGCCCATAATCCCTCCACCACCATTGTACTGCTCACTACTCCCATGACCATCTCCCTGCCTCTCCTATGGTTAGCTCCATCTTCCCTTTCCTGCTTGACTCCGTATTCCACGACCCTAGCTGTCTCCTGTTGGGCACATAAATGTGGATTTATAGAATGGGCACAGCCTAGATCATACCATCCTTTTTCATACAGAAGGTGGCATGAAGACAAGGCATGTGGAATTAAAGGAAATGTGTTAGCATAGATAGGAAGATGGCTAAGGAATGAAAACAGTGGTTAATGGTTGTTTTTCAAACTGGAGGGATGTGAGCAGTGGTAGTTTCTTAATTTGGTAAACTATCATTTAATCAGTAAGGGAAGAATTATCAGCTAACTTTACAGATGTATTTTTTTTGTGTCTTTTAACTTATTAAGGGTCAGTGTTATGGCTGCTGCTCCTATCAACATATATAAATGATCTGGAGATTGCCATAGAGGGCATAACGTCAAAATTTACAGATGACACAAATATAGGGACTATGAGTATATATATATATATATATATATATATGTGTGAAGAGGTCTGTAAGTGGCATAGACAGGCTGGCAGATTGGGCAGGTAGATGTCAGATGAAATTTAATGTGGAGAAATGTGAGGTGATTTTGGGAGCAAATCTTAAAATCCTGGAACTCCCTTCCTAACAGCACTGTGGGAGAACCGTCACCACACGGACTGCAGCGGTTCAAGAAGGCGGCTCACCACCACCTTCTCGAGGGCAATTAGGGATGGGCAATAAATGCCGGCCTTGCCAGCGACGCCCACATCCCGTGAACGAATAAAAAAATAAAATAAAAAAAAAATATACACGAAAACTTTGAAAGGAGTAGAAGAGCAACAACAACTTGCATTTATAGCGCGCCTTTAACGTGGTAAAAACATCCCAAGTTGCTTCACAGGAGCTTTACCAGACAAAATTTGACTCCAATCTAGTTTTGGGCACCATACTTTAGGAAGGATGTTAATACCATGGAGAGGGTACAGAAGGGATTTATAAAGATGATGCCAGGAATGAGAAATTTTAGTTGTGAGGAGAGACAAGATAAACTGGGCCTGTTTTTACTAGGACAGAGATGAAGAGGAGATCTGATAGAGGTGTTCAAAATTATGAAGGATGTTGATGAGATAGAAAGGGGAAATTATTTCCAGTGGTCAGTGAGTCAGCAACTAGAGGACATAAATTTAAGATCATCAACAAAAGAATAAAAAGAGATATTAGAAAAAATGATCTTACACAGGAGGAATGTCATACCAGAAACAGTAGTGGAAGCAGAATCCATAATAGCTTTTAACGGGGAAGTAGATAGATATTCAAACATGCAAACTTAAAGAGTATAAGGAAAGGACAGGGAAATGGGACTAATAGATAATAGGCTTTTAAGAGTGCTGGTACAGGCACTAAATGGCTTCCTTCTGCGCTGTAAAATTCTACGATTCTATGACTTCTTCAGAAATGTTGAATAGAACAAAGAGGAGTCCTTTGAGTGAACTGAGTTGAACAAATTGAAATCATCAGAGAAGTAGGTAGATTTGGCTAGCTTCCACAGTTCATGAAGGAGGAGAGCTGTGTGTATATAAAAGATATTCCTAAAAGGACAGTTTAGCTTGTAATTGTTTCCTCTTTTGAGGAGGTGGATCTTAGAACTTCTACTATACATATTGATTTCATATTTTAATAAATTTTGCTTAACACTTTAAAACTAGACTGAGGTCTGATGTGATGTTCTATCACTTATTGAGGACTGGAGAGAGATTGTGTCGAGACAGAGATAATTCCAGTGGCTTATAAATAATTAACAGATAGGGATTTTCTGGCTGTTGTTCTGGGCACATCACCTACCATTTACTGAGACAATATGACTATTGAAGACACTCTTGAAGCACAGGGGGTTGGGACTCGTCTGTAAGAGTGATCTAAAATGCCAGAGCTGAAAAGTCTAGAGTAAAAAAGATGGACCCAAAAACGTAACAAGTACATTACTCCTTAAACTGTTTGGGAAAGTTATTTTCACGAGTATTGTTTGCTTTGCTGATAATGCTTTTACTGTCCTGGCTCCCTTCCAACTTCCTCCTTGCTGAGTTGATGTGATTATGCCTTTCTTTCTGGAGTTCTTCTCAGGGCCCTTCAGAGACTGGTATAGTTTACGATAAAAGATTGTACAGCATATGCAAGTGAAAGAAGAGCAGCATAAAAGTTGCATCTTCATATCTGTTTATAAAATATGGAACTGTGACTTTACACCAGTACAGATTGATATCTGTATCAACTTATAAAGTAGCAACTTATAAAGTAGTGCAACTTATTCAAGGGAACATTTATATAATTCATAGACTTCCTTGTGACTGAGGTACCACTGAACACTTCCATTCTTGTGATTTTTTTGGTGTATAGAGTGCAGGCTATTTCAGAAACATATTATTACAGAAATTTCTAAGGGATAGATTTTAACACTGCAGGAACAGCAAAGCTAGGAGAAACCTACAAAGTAGAAATTGTGGTCTGTTGCCCAGTTTGCTTAGGAAATAACACAGCAAACCCTGTCCAAATAGGGAATGGGAAAGGCAGTGAATGGAGGAATGGCCAGATCTGTATGAGTATCATTTAAGGGCAAGTTTGTTCAATGTGGTGATTCCTTCCAAATCATTTCTACAGCCTGGGAATTAGTGTTGGCAATACTATTGTGCAATAACTTAATGCACTCATATTATGGCCAGCATTTTAGCACCCGCTATCGGGTGCGTTCCTGGCGGGGGGGGGCCCCGAAAATCGGGAAATCCCGGAGCCCGCCTCGAACCCGCGCACTTCCGGGTTCCCCACTGACGCGCCAGCATGCGCGCACAGCCTCCGCTGGTGGGAATCCTGCAGGCAATTAAAGCCAGCGGGATGCCACTTGAACGTATTTATTTTGCTTGTTCAGGTCATTAACTGACCTGATTAAGGGATTATGTGAGGAGGGGTGGGATTTTAAAGCAAACTGGGACTGTTTCCCATACTGGGGGAAACACTCCCAGTTCAAATGGACGTGTTGCAGCTGTCAGCCTGTGGCAGCTGCAAAGGTCCATTTGACAGGTGGGGGGAGACCCTCACTCATTGCAGGAGGTCACTCTGTCACTTGGGACAAAGTTTGGCCTCCACCACCCTCCTCCTGACAATCAAAGTCACCAACTTGCACACTTACCCCGGTGTCCAGACACATGTACCTACCTTGCGGACCCCCTCAGATGTACATCTTCCGGATGGGGGCCGCCGTAGCTGCAGTCATGACCTCCTCGGAGGGCGAACAGCATCACCAGCCTCACCAGCCTCGCCATCCACTCCGTCCACCTCTGACACGTGGAGCTCCACAACAGAGCGCTGTGACACATCCACCTGTACAGCAGGAGGGAGGGCTATCGCAGAGAGAGATGTGTCGCAGACGGCACTACCCTCGCCACAGGGTCCACAGACCGAGGCTCAACTTCCTGGACCTCTCTAAGCAGCAGTGCACACGGAGGCTCAGAGTCACTCGACATGTAGTCGTGGACATCTGCAGCCTCCTTCATGCCAAGCTGCTCCCGGCTGGCCCGAGCACCATCTTCTTACCTGTCGCTGTCAAGGTCACCACTGCCCTCAACAACTTCTCCTCCGCATCCTTCCAGGGTGCAACCAGGGACATCACCGACATCTCTCAGCCATCTGCACAAAACAGCCCTGCAAATACACCTACACCCACTCTGCAGTGACACAATGGGTGGCATCAGTTGTGGGTCTTCATAGTGATCCTCAGGAAAGGGCATTATTGCACAAACCAGACAAGATTCGCGAAGACATGGCAGTAGTGGTGCCAATATAATATGTGATGTGAGTTGCTCAGACATTAAATATAAGTAAAAACCATGACAAACCCTCAAACACCCTTGTGCATCCCCTTCATGCTCACGACACGTTTGCCTTACGCTGCCTACTGCACATATGTGATGCATGCCCTGTGGCTGCAGCACGGGTAGTGGCAGGTTGAGTGAGGCTGACTGTGAAAGAGATGCACGAGAGGGTGAGTATGTGATAGAGCCATGAGATTGTATGAGGATTGGGTTGAGTGGTAGTGGCGGGATGAGTACTGGCGAGGTGAGTAGGTGCAGGTAAGATGAGGATGAGGTTTGAGTGGGTATGAGGGGTGATGTGACAGAGTAGTGTTGGCAGTGCAGAAGGAGATGTGGGGTGGGGGCGGTGATGTGGCAGACGGAGTGTAGGGGAAAGAGTAAGTGTACGCATTTCGGCTGACCTACTGAGGTCATTGGAGCGCCTCCTGCATTGTATGCAGGTGGGCAATATGTTGGTGGTGCAGGTGACCTCCTCTGCCACCTCGAGCCACGCCTTCCTGGTGGCAGAGGCAGGCCGCTTCCTCCCACCCGCTGGGGGGACGATCCCTGTCCTCCCCCTCCTCCTCACCCCGTGTACTGATACCTGGAGTGAGGCATCATTAAACTGGGAGCAGCCTTCCCCCTGGGCTGCTCCATGCTGAGTTTTTTTCTATTTGTTGCAGCATCAGTCAGTGGAGGACTGCCCCTTTAAATAGAGCTCCTCCAGCTGACAGATCTTACTGCGCATGCGCAGCCCGCCCAACGGGCAGATCAGCAGTGGGGAACCCGGAGGAGAAGGTAAGTGAATCCAATTATGCTACGATTGCGTGGGGAGCTGACTGATTTCGCCGGGCGCGTTACCTACGCACCCGATAGCCCCCCTGCTGAGAACCCGCAGCCCTGGTAACATCGGGCCCTAGATGTTCACCTTTCAACAGAGGCTTTAATCCAAGGTTAATTCCTCTGTTAAAATAATGAAGCAAGGAATTTGATATACATGCAGTAAGGCCCCGATAGTAGGAGGGCGGCGGGTTCGCGGCGGGGGGTCGACTGGGCTCGTGGGTAAAGCGCCCAGTGAAATCGGGGTGCTCCCACGGAATCACAGGCTAATTGGATCCACTTACCTGTCCTTCCGGGTTTCGCACTGGAAAGCTACACAGTGGGCAGACTGCGCATGCACAGCATAGACTGTCAGCTGGAGGAGCCCTATTTAAAGGGGCAGTCCTCCACTGACTGATGCTGCAGGAAATAGGAAAAATTACAGCATGGAGCAGCCCAGGGGGAAGGCTGCTCCCAGGTTTAATGATGCCTCACTCTAGGTCTTATTGGATGAGGTGAGGAGGAGGGGGAGGACAGAGATCTTCCCCCTGGCGGGCGGGAGGAAGTGGCCTGCCTCTGCCACCAAGAAGGCCTGGCTCGAGGTGGCAGAGGAGGTCACCAGCACCACCAACACATCGCGCACCTGCATACAGTGCAGGAGGCGCTTCAATGACCTAAGCAGGTCAGCCGAAGTGAGTATACTTACTCCACCCCACATCTCCTTCTGCACTGCCAACACTACTCTATCACATCATTCCATACACCCACTCAAAGCTCATCCTCATCTTACCTGCACTTACTCACCTCGCCAGTACTTATCCCGCCACTACCACTCAACCCAATCCTCAAACAATCTCATGGCTCTATCTCATACTCACCCTCTCGTGCATCTCTTTCACGGTCAGCCTCACTCAACCTGCCACTACCTGTGCTGCAGCCACAGGGCATGCATCACATATGTGCATTAGGAAGCATAAGGCAAACGTGTCGTGAGCATGAAGGGGATGCACAAGGGTGTTTGAGGGTTTGTCATGGTGTTTACCTATATTTAATTTCTGATCAACTCACATTACATATTATATTGTCACCACTACTGCCACGTCTTTGCGAATCTTGTCTGGCTTGTGCAATAATGCCTTTTCCTGAGGATCACTATGAAGACCCACAACTGATGCCACCCATTGTGTCACTGCAGAGTGGGTGTAGGTGTATTTGCAGGGCTCTTTTGTGCAGACGACTGAGAGACGTCGGCAATGTCCCCGGTGGCACCCTGGAAGGATGCGGAGGAGAAGTTGTTGAGGGCAGTGGTGACTTTGATAGCGACAGGTAAGAAGATGGTGCTCGGGCCAGCCGGGAGCTCGGCATGAAGGAGGCTGCAGATGTGCACGACTACATGTCGAGTGACTCTGAGCCTCCGTGTGCACTGCTGCTCAGAGAGGTCCAGGAAGCTGAGCCTCGGTCTGTAGACCCTGTGGCGAGGGTAGTGCCCTCTGCGACGCATCGCTCTCTGCCGTTGCCCTCCCTCCTGCTGTGCAGGTGGATGTGTCACAGCACTGTGTTGTGGGGCTCCACGTGTCAGAGGTGGACGGTGTGGCCGGCAAGGCTGGTGATGCTGTTCATCCTCCGAGGAGGTCATGACTGCAGCTACGGCGGCCCCCATCCGGACGATGTACATTTGAGGGGGTCTGCAAGATAGGTACATGTGTCTGGACACCGGGGTAAGTGCGCAAGTTTGTGAATTTTATTGTTAGGAGGAGGGTGGTGGAAGCCAAACTTTGTCCAAAGTGACAGAGTGGCCTCCTGCAATGAGTGAGGGTCTCCCCCACCACCTGTCAAATGGACCTTTGCAGCTGCCACAGGCTGATGGCTGCAACACGTCCATTTGAACTGGGAGTGTTTCCCCCAGTACGGGAAACAGTCTCAGTTCATTGCAAAATCCCACCCCTCCTAAAATCTTATGTTAATCAGATCTGTAAACGACCTGAAATATCTTAATGAGTACTTTAAGTGGCACCCCGCCGGCTTTAATTGCCGGCGGGAGTCCCACATGCGGGGGCTGCGCGCGCATGTCAGCGCGTCACTGGGGAACCCGGAAGTGGGCGGGTTGGAGCCGGGCTCCATGCCCGCCCCGGGAATCCCCGATTTTCACAGTCCCCCGCCGCGAACGCACCCGCTCGGTGGTGCGAAAATCGAGCCCTAAGTGTCCATACAATAACGTGACTCATAACAATTCCCAGTGGCTAAATTCCTGATGTAAACAAACTGGTCTCCTGGAAAAATTTCTCCATGCTTGTGGGTTATGTCTTGTCAATGTTACTCATTGGATTATGTTCTATATCCCACCATCCAAACAGTATTTTTAAGGCATTTACTATTTTTAATTCCCTTCCCTTCCTTTTAAGGTTTCTACATGCCACACACCATCCCTGGTCAAAGAAATCTTATCACCCTCTGTTGTGAAGTGCGAATTGGTTGTTTCACATAAAGATCAAAATGTGTCCTTCTTTGAACAAATCAAGATGGTTTGTTTTATTGAGTTAATTAGCAGTGGCTTCCTGTGACCAAAAGCACTGATCTTCCTGTGTGAAGATCTTGTTCACACTTATCTAATTAAACCTGTTTGTCTGAGAACACGTGAATTGTATTTGTATCTCCGCAAACAGGTTTATATAATTCTCTGTTGTGCAGTGTGATTTCTGTCTAGGTCCACACTTGCTTAATGTATTAGTCATATGTAGCAAAGGTTCTCTGAACACTAACTGAAAAATGTTAATTGTAAACAATTTTACAACACCAAGTTATAGTCCAGCAATTTTATTTTAAATTCACAAGGATTTCATTTCGTTCACCTGAGGAAGGAGGAAGCCTCCGAAAGCTTGTGAATTTAAAATAAAATTGCTGGACTATAACTTGGTGTTGTAAAATTGTTTACAATTGTCAACCCCAGTCCATCACCGGCATCTCCACATCATGAAAAATGTTAAGAGAAGCATTTGGACTTTGAGGCCTAAGAGTTTAAATCCTGGAGTCTGAAACAAGTCTGGAGTTCTTCAGCATTGTAGTGTCAAAAGGCAAAAGGCTCGATATACTTCCAGTTTCAGTGAGATAGTATGTTGTCACAGGAACTTTCAAGAGACAACAAAAGCCAACTAATTTGTTGTCAGAAACCAGGAATTTGGCAATTACATCTACAGAGGCTGCTATAGTCTATATAAAAATGTTTTTCTGAAAGACAATGAACACATTATGGACCATATCTATATATATATATGCATAATCACAGTGTTGTGCTTCATACTAATATTTAATTGTAAATAAACATATAAACCACTGGTCTGTGTGCACATTGCCCAATGTCTACACCTAGGAAATGACTGCTTGTTTACCCTCTAAGTTGGGAATGGTGTGTGAGGGGATGAAACCTTACAGAACAAAGAGAAGTTCAATCTTCAAAAATGGCCAGGAGAAATTTTTTTTTAAATTGTGTAATTTTAACTTAATGGAGTTTGAGCTTAAGAAATAAAAGATGGTTTCCAATCAGTCTAGAGGCTGACCAACTCACAATAATGTGGAGATGCCAGTGATGGACTGGGGTGGACAAATGTAAGGAGTCTTACAACACCAGGTTATAGTCCAACAGTTTTATTGGAATCACAAGCTTTCGGAGCTTTCCTCCTTCGTCAGGTGAGGTGCATTTACGGAATCCTACACTCACCTGACGAAGGAGGAAAGCTCCGAAAGCTTGTGATTCCAATAAAGCTGTTGGACTGTAACCTGGTGTTGTAAGACTCCTTACATAACTCACAATAACACTAGGATACCTCTTGATCACAAGAAAATGATCGCTTTACTTCATAAATGAAACTGACACATGAGAATTATAAATATATAAGCACCTGCAGCAAATCACACAGGCAGTAGTTTATAGCCAAGTTTTTACTTGAAGAGTTATCTTGTCCTTTAAGATTAAAGGGGAAATTTAGCAATCCTGTTCTCCCAGTGGGGAGCCACACTTGAAGGGAGCATAGGTTGGCGAATCAATGGTACAGTGTTGTAGTCCAATCCACAACCAATACTATCTTTGGCTTCCCAATGGGTGTACAGGATCACTAAGTTTACTTTAAGAGATATTTCCAATTTTATATGTTTTCCAACAACATATCTACAGAATTGCAAGTCTGCATTTAACATTTCTTCATTGTAATTAGGATTTATTCTAGGATTGCTTCACTGATGAATTCACATATTACTAGCTTCTATTATTACAGTTTCATGTTGAGACGTTTCATTTGAATGTTGATCTGCCAGTCAGATCTACAGTGTATTTCCAACATGTTTTGTTTTTATTGCAAATTTTCAGCATTGACAGTTTTGCTCTTTATCACTAGTTTCTATTATTAGTAAGCTGTCTAAATTTATTCACTTTCAATACACCTACCACAAAGTTTTGGATATTCTGTTGGATGCCAAGGCTGTGTTTGAATATCAGATTGTAAGCTGCACCTATGTCAGTTTGGGTAGGGCACAAGTTTCAACTTTTCTCACCATCTGGACCAGTGCCCAAGAAAACACTGGTTCTGTTGTTTGCTGTTGTTAATGCCAGCAGTGTGGTGCCAGCCCAGTGCCTCTGTGCGTGTATAAACTATATCATAGAACAGCAAATTCAAGGACTACGGTGGGGGGGGGGCTGATAATGAGAAGGATTG
Source organism: Heptranchias perlo (assembly GCF_035084215.1). Lineage (NCBI taxonomy): Eukaryota > Metazoa > Chordata > Chondrichthyes > Hexanchiformes > Hexanchidae > Heptranchias > Heptranchias perlo. The sequence continues at coordinate 23,879,807 of NC_090338.1, forward strand.
CTTACATTCCTGGCCTCTGCTGCTATTCACACTGAGCTTTCTGAAGACATCAGGATTGGTTTGTCGAGTATAGCAACGAATCGAGCAGAAGAAACTTTTGGGAAAAGTGATTCGGCAGAATGTAACTGCACCACCACAACTTCTAGCAGCAAATCTGAGGTGGATTTGACAATGCCCTGTCTGGGCCTACAGGCTGTTGAGGGTTGCTTAAGTGCAGGGCGCACCAGTTTTTTAGGGGGCAAGATATGAGACTAAAAAAAAAGAAAAACTTGTAATTTTTAAAAAAATTTAAAAGTTGACTGTAGAGATATTGCAATATTATTAAACACTCATTTTCTGGTCCTTTTGAAAAGTGAATTTCCTTTTACAATTTTCAAAATATAACAAGGGTTTCAATCCCAACCACAGAAAGTGAGTATTCTTATATTCTCTCAACAAAGAGTTAATACAATTCCAGGTTAAAATAACCCAACCTCTTTATTGCAGCTGTGTGAGGGAGATGCAATTTGCATTAAGTGACCTTGTTTTTCTGTATGAAAAGCGACTCGGCTCCGTTTAGTTGTGGGAGCTGCTTTCTGAAAGCTCTGTGTGTGTAGTATTGCGAATGCTTGCCTTTTTACTGTTTTCTTCCTTGAACAGGTGGAGGGGGAGGGATTTTGTTACATCAATCTGTAGCCCTCCTCATCTTAAACCTGATTGGGCAGTCTGTGAGGGCTAGTTACTTTTCTGAAAGTAGCGAGTGAAACAGAAGAGACAAATACTTTAGGTTCACTGGACAGTCTCAAAGGTGAATGTGTATGTTTCCTATCACCAAATTTGTCTTTTCACATAAGTAACTTTTAAAATATATATATTTTACCAGAAGAAAATATACAATCCCCAAAGTTTGGAAACTATTCCTATTCAAGAGTCTATTGTCCTTGTCACACCTTTCCTTATTTACAGTGCTTCATAAAGTAATTATACATCTAAAGAAGACGATTTATTTCTATTCTGGCTACAGAATAAACCTTTTTGGAAAACACGTCAAGTAGATCCCTTTATGAATGGGCTGTAGACTCACCTGATACTTCAGGTATGTACTGCTCTGCCTAATCCATCAACTTCTGTTTGAACATTCTGGGGTGGAGATGGAGTGCATTGATATGATTTAATCCCTTTAAAGGGATGGTAACTTTACAAGTACTAACAATGATAGAGTTTCTTTTTCAGATTACATTGGAAACTTACATTTCAGTTTTGAAATGACTAGTCTGTGTGGTCCTGTAAATATTTGTAAGGGGAAAGATTTTGCTTTTTTTGTTGTTGCATTTTTATCTAGTTTTGGCATAAATACTTCACTTTCAGCTCAGCAAAGATAAATAAAATAACCTGTCCAGAGGTACTTCTGATTTCTGGGATTCTTTTAAATCCAGTGAAAAATGTGAAGAAAACACATTGAGAAGATCTATGTCTCGCTTCTTGACGGACGACTAATGAAGTTTAGAAGCAACATGGACCGATGCGGGTGAATCCTGAAAAACACATAACCAGTTTGCCATGAAACTGTATGCTTCAATAAGGATTTTTCAAAACTGTAGATAAACAGCCAGTTTGTAAAGCTTTGAACCACTGACCATTTAAATATTAATTCAGAGAATTTATTATGAACAAAAACAGGAAATGGGAAGGTGTTTGGTCCATTGAAATTCTATATAATGGGAAGGGTTTGAAATATTTGGGATTCAATAAAAAAGAACATGAGACATGAGCACATGATGAATGAAGTGTTCATTGGCAAAGGTGCAAAAGGAAAAGGGTGTAATTATTCACCCGTTCATTGAACCTTCAGCTGCCTGAGTCTTAGTCTGGATTTCCCTCCCTAAACCTTTCTCCTCTTTTAAAAACTTTCTGAAAATGCATCTCTTTGACCAAGTCTTTGGTCACCCCTCCTAACATTTCCCTTCCTGGCTTGACCTCTGTTTTCAGTAAGCCTATAGAATTATAGAATGATACAGCACAGAAGGAGGTCATTTGGCCCATCGTATCTGTGCCTGCTCTTTGAAAGAGCTATCTAATTAGTCCCACTCGCCTGCTCTTTCCCCATAGCCCTGCAAAATTTCCCCATTCAAGTATTTATCCAATTCCCTTTTGAAAGCTTTAATTACTGAATCTGCTTCCACCACCCTTTCAGGCAGCACATTCCAGATCACAACAACTCTCTGCTTAAAATTTGTTTTCTCCTCATGTCGCCTCTGGTTCTTTTGCCAATTACCTTAAGAACTATTTCTCCTCTCTCCCCCACCCCCGCCCAAAGTTCCCACAGCACTCTGATTCCCAGATCTCCCTCCTCAACCTTCCATCTACTACAATAGTGCTGCTCAATATCTCCTTTGTTTCTATTTTCAGCGATTTCACCTCCGCTGGATCCACCAATATCTTCCACCTCCACTGTTGGTTTTAGTACAGCTCTCATCTTGGCATTGTTAAATCCAAAGTCTGTAGGCCTAAGCACACATGACATGCGATTGTCCTGGTTGTAAACTGCCAGAATTGGCCTGTCCTCTTCAACAGCTAAATCCTTCCACCCCTCCAGAATCGTGAGTCCTAAAATCTCTACTCCATCCAAACAGCTTCCTTTGATACTCAATCTACCTTATTCATCCTCATTTCTAATACCAAGTGTGAGGAGCTCATGGATTTACAATCAGCTCAGCTGCTTTGGCATCTTCTTTCTCTCTTGGCTCTATCCCCTCAAGACCATTCTCTATCTTAACCCTGACCTCACAACATTCTAGCTTCTCCCCATCTCCCTCCCACCCCCTAATACCTTCAATGGATCCATCTCCTGTTCTCTCAACCCCATCCTGACACATCTTATGATCACGCAACTACCTCTCCATAGTTCAATACTCACTGAAATTGTAAACTGCTCCCTCTCTGCAGATATTGTTCACCCCCCCCCCCTTCAAAACTGCTGTCGTTACACCTCCTCCTTATCTGCATATTTAAAGATGGACCCTGCCCATCCAGAAGCCTGCATAAAAATCTCGATCAGCGGGATCCGGGCAGCCGGATTGTGGGTAAATAACCTGGGTGATTTTAACTGCCCACCTGCCTGGTTTCTGCCGGGTCTCATCCTACTCTACCTGTACCATCTCCTCCAATCGAACTCATGGCTTGTAAACTGTGCTCTTCCAACACAGACTTACAGTGCACCCCCACCACCTCTCCTTTCACTCTTCAATGAATGGCCAAGCCTTCAGCCAAAATGGTCCTGTACTCTGGAATTCTCTTCCTACACCATAGTTCTGACAGCCAATCAGTACAGGAAAGCAGCTTTAAGTCTATGAATAAAGTTGTTTTGTGTTTTTGTTTAATTTTCTTTCTGTGACCAGTTACTCATATTTTAACTTCACATGCTTGTAAAACATAAACTAAAACCTTCATTGAGGATCGGTATTTGTAGAATTTTTATTGGCCTGATGCTTATAGTGATTTGAATTATGGAATTGTACTGATCTGAAGGTATACAGGAAAATCCCGAGGCAGGCAGAGTCGAAGTCCTAGATTTTCTGATCCAGCAGGAATCCCAGTGGATATACCGGGGTTAGGGGTCATTTTAATTTTTGTTGTGGACTCTCAGGGCTACTTCTGGAACCACCGGTTTACCTGCTTCACGTGGGAGGGAGGGATTTTCCTGTTTTGCCTGGTGCAATCAATCACTCTACAGCACTTTTATTTTTATTTTTAAGGAACGTAACACCATTCTTGACGCCCAGCATTGCTAAAGCTTTAATGATGGACAATACATCAGATGGCATATTCTAATCATTAACATTTCATTTGAATATGCCCTACTAAATGAATGGAATCCATGGAAAATCCAGGCCACAGTTTTTATTGAGGATCTGTTGTTCATCTTTAATATCCCCCCAAAAATACAGAACAATGTATAGTTTTGATTTGTCTGTCAATGTTACATTGTTTTTTTTCCTTCCTGTGGGAAATGCCTTCCATACACTTGGCATTTTCCTAACAACACGGGAAAAATTGGGAACTTTGTACATTGACATGGTGACGTGTGGTGGATCATTAATATGCCATGTCACCATGCCACCTCTTGCCTGAACTTCTGAAGAATGCTTTCTACCATCACTGTAGACAATAGTGCCAAGAATGTGATACCTGAGCAGTGACATTGGGGTGCTGCCGATCAGGCGCTGTGTACACATTGAAGGCAAGTAGCTGACCTTGTACTGTAATGCAAGGTCAACTAATATAAATGTTGTTGTAATGCTCCCCATGTGTAGTGCATAATGCACTGGGAATACATAATGGAAAGCACCACTTTATGGGAAAAAAAGACACTTAAAGATAAGTATTCATGTTCAGGTTGAAAATTTTTCCAGCCTTTAAAAAGCCTTTTTTTTAATACTTGTTTCTAAAGACTGTATAGCAGGTGGATGCAAATGGAAGCCAGTGTCGAGGCACAAAATAGAATCTGTGGGCAAGTGGTGGAGCATTGGAGGCCAAGACCTCCCGCCTGATGGCTGGAAAAGTGGATGTGCTGCTGCCTGAGGTATGTATGAAGAAGGCATTCCAAGGCATCTTCCCCAGAGGACAACAGTGCACCATGACTGGCAGATAACGGCAGGTAGGCATGGACACTGTGTACAATATCTACAGAATCCAGGAACAGATACAGGAAATGGTAGCATAATGTGAGGAACATGACAAGGCAAGACTACCCAATAATACCAAGTAGATGGTACAAGATTACAAGTTGCAAAACATGTGACTTCGCTTCCAGGCCTTTCAACCTGGCCCATGTTTACCACTAGCCCATGCCTCCCATGAATGTACAATTGTTTCATTGGGCATCATTTTAGCACCCACTATCGGGTGTGTTCCTGGCGGGGGGGCTCCGAAAATCGGAGAATCCCGGAGGAGCCCGGCTCCAACCCGCCCACTTCCGGGTTCCCCACTGACGTGCTGATGTGCGCGCGCAGCCCCCGCTGGTGGGAATCCCGCCGGCAATTAAAGCTAGCGGGGTTCCACTTGAAGGTATTTATTTTGCTTGTTCAGGTCATTAACTGACCTGATTAAGGGATTATGTGAGGAGGGGTGGGATTTTATAGAAAACGGGACTGTTTCCCATACTGGGGGAAACACTCCCAGTTCAAATGGACGTGTTGCAGCTGTCAGCCTGTGGCAGCTGCAAAGGTCCATTTGACAGGTGGTGGGGGGAGACCCTCACTCATTGCAGGAGGCCACTCTGTCACTTTGGACAAAGTTTGGCCTCCACCACCCTCCTCCTAACAATCAAAGTCACCAACTTACACACTTACCCCGGGGTCCAGAGACATGTACCTACCTTGCGGACCCCCTCATATGTACATCTTCTGGATGGGGGCCGCCGTAGCTGCAGTCATGACCTCCTCGGAGGGCGAACAGCATCACCAGCTTCACCAGCCTCGCCATCCACGCCGTCCACCTCTGACACGTGGAGCTCCACAACAGAGTGCTGTGACACATCCACCTGTACAGCAGGAGGGAGGGCTACCGCAGAGAGAGATGCGTCGCAGAGGGCACTACCCTCGCCACAGGGTCCACAGAGCGAGGCTAAGCTTCCTGGACCTCTCTGAGCAGCAGTGCACACGGAGGCTCAGAGTCACCCGACATGTAGTCATGGACATCTGCAGCCTCCTTCATGTCGAGCTGCTCCCGGCTGGCCCGAGCACCATCTTCTTACCTGTCGCTGTCAAAGTCACCACTGCCCTCAACAACTTCTCCTCCGCATCCTTGCAGGGTGCCAATGGGGACATCGCCGACGTCTCTCAGCCGTCTGCACAAAAGAGCCCTGCAAATACACCTACACCCACTCTGCAGTGACACAATGGGTGGCATCAGTTGTGGGTCTTCATAGTGATCCTCAGGAAAGGGCATTATTGCACAAACCAGACGAGATTCGCAAAGACATGGCAGTAGTGGTGCCAATATAATATGTAATGTGAGTTGGTCAGAAATTAAATATAAGTAACAACCATGACAAACCCTCAAACACCCTTGTGCATCCCCTTCATGCTCACGACACGTTTGCCTTACGGTTCCTACTGCACATATGTGATGCATGCCCTGTGGCTGCAGCACAGGTAGTGGCAGGTTGAGTGAGGCTGACTGTGAAAAAGATGCACAAGAGGGTGAGTATGAGATAGAGTGATGAGTTTGTATGAGGATTGGGTTGAGTGGTAGTGGCGGGATGAGTACTGGCGAGGTGAGTAAGTGCAGGTAAGATGAGGATGAGTTTTGAGTGGGTATGAGGGGTGATGTGACAGAGTAGTGTTGGCAGTGCAGAAGGAGGTGTGGGTTGGGGGCGGTGGTGTGGCAGATGGAATGTAGGGGAATGAGTAAGTGTACTCATTTTGGCTGACCTACTGAGGTCATTGGAGCGCCTCCTGCACTGTATGCAGGTGGGCGATATGTTGGTGGTGCAGGTGACCTCCTCTGCCACCTCGAGCCAGGCCTTCCTGGTGGCAGAGGCAGGCCACTTCCTCCCGCCTGCCGGGGGGAAGATCTCTGTCGTCCCCCTCCTCCTCACCCCATGTATTGATACCTGGAGTGAGGCATCATTAAACTGGGAGCAGCCTTCCCCCTGGGCTGCTCCATGCTGTAATTTTTGCTATTTGTTGCAGCATCTGTCAGTGGAGGACTGCCCCTTTAAATAGAGCTCCTCCAGCTGACAAATCTTACTGCGCACGCGCAGCCCGCCCGACGCGCAGATCAGCAGTGGGGAACCCAGAAGACCAGGTAAGTGGATCCAATTAGGCTGCGATCGCGCGGTTGGCTGACTAATTTCACCGGGCGCGTTACCCACGCGCCCGATAGCCCCCCCGCCGTGAACCCGCAGCCCTGGTAACATCGAGCCCATTGGGCTCGATTTTAGCAGGCCTGCGGGTTCCCAGCGGGTGGTCCTCTGGGAGCGTGGAAAACGCGGACGGCTAATTGCGTGCGTCCCCCGCGCGATCGCGGGATAATTGAACTGGTTAAGCCCTGCTTCCGGGTTCTCCGCTCCCCAGCTGCGTGCCGGCCGGCTGCGCATGCGCAGTACCGTCGACGCGATGTAGGAGCTCCACTTAAAGGGGCAGTCTCCCAAAGCCCCTCCTGCTGCAATCAGTAGGCTACAGATGATGGCTCACCCGAGGGGAAAGGCTGCGCCACGTTTTTCAGACCTTGCGCTGCAGCTGATGCTGGAGGGCGTGAGGAGGAGGAGGGACACGCTCTTCCCCGATGATGGACGCAAGTGCCCTGCCGCCGCCACCAGGAAGGCATGGGCAGAGGTGGCGGCGGAGGTGAGCAGCAGGGGCAACACCCCAAGGACTTGGGAGCAGTGCCGCAAGCACTTCAATGACCTCACTAGGTCTGGCAAGGTGAGTACACCAACGCACCCTCCCACAGCCCGTCCCCACCATCACGCCAAACAGATCACAACCCCTCCTGCAGAGCCACCACAGCGCTCCCGCAGCAATCCTCACAGCCACTCACTCACCATCCTCGCCGTGCCCGCAAGTACCCACCGTCCCTGTCCCCACCCGAACACTACCACACACCCCAATCCCTATGCAATGGGATGGGCATGTGGCACACGCATCCTCCCATCCATCTGCCCCACGCTCAACCCACCCACACCGATGCTCGATGCGTCTCACGATGCAATACGCACCCACTCACGCATCTGTGTTTTGCCTTCACAGGAGAAGAGGAGCAAGAACAATAGGGAAAGGGCACGCACCGGAGGTGGCCCGCCGCACGTGGTAGACCTCACCGACGCAGAGGTGGAGGCGCTCGACCTCGCCCGCACGCCACATTGCCTGTCGGTGGCTGATGGCGAGTGTGTCGCTGCCGAAACGGCCGGTAAGGGAAAGCTGACACTCAACACCCATGATCGCGAGTGACCGTATCATCACCTGCCATCAGGCGCACCGTAAAGTTGGTGCACATGCCTCATAGTGCCCTCTGTTCTCTTGCAGGGCCGTCTGCGAGCGATGCGATTGAGGAGGGCGATTCCTCAGAGGACTTGGCGGTCTCTGAGGGTGCATCTTCACATCTGAGCCAACCATCCACCAGCGCAGAGACACGCACCTCGGTGGGTCCCCCTCGCCAACTAGTTGGGGTAGCACTTGGTGATTCACCGCGCACGAGTGAGCATGAGCAGACCCTGGTGGCAGGGGCAGCCGCGGAGGTTCCGCGTCGGTGGGAGCACTCATCTCCAGGCTCTGCTCAGCCGGACCCAGTTGCTGAACCCAGGGGGCCACCAGTGAAAAGGAGAGTCGTCGAGGGGCACCAGCTAATTGCTGAGGTACTGGGAGAGGTGCCGCGCGCATTGTCCACAATTGCGCAGGCGATGGAGGAGTCCAACTCCTGCATGAGGGCATTGGTGGCGCAGGTACAGGAGGGTACCGGCGACACAGTGTCGCGGGTAGGTGCGGGAATGTCTGCGGTGGAGGACAAGCTGGCCTCCCTCGAGCGTCACGCACAGCTCCACATCGAGTCCGTGCAGGCCCTGACAACGTCTGTACGGATTCAGGGTGAGCAACATTCCGCCGCCATAAACAGGCTGACGGATACACTAGGGGTGGCCTTGCAAGGCCTCACACATGCCATCCAAACTGCCGTCCAGCAGGGTGGAAGGGGTGATGTGGGCCGAGGCCAAGAGAGGGATGATGGTGACCGGGGACATGGAAGCGGGGACGCTTCTCAAGGCGCCCCCACGTCCCACCCGTTGCCCCCCTCTCAACCAGTACCCGCAATGGTGCCTCCTCTCCAGGTGGCCAAGTCTGCCCCTGCCCCGGTGCAGGAGGAGCAGTCTGTGGAGGTGCCCTCATGGGCACCGAAACCCAGGGGCCGTCCGCCCAAAGCATCTACCCGGTCAGGGCGAGAACAGGAGCAACCTGCCACTACCTCTGCTGGAGCCACAGGGGTAGCACCACGTAGGGGTACCCGCAAAAGAAATCCAAAGGCATTATAAGCACAAAGGGAATGCACCAGAGTGTCTATTAATTTGTACACTTTTTGTTTATATTATCTCACATTGTACATATTAAATACTATATTCTCACCACTCCTGCCACCTCTCGTCCATTCTTCCGCGGCCTGTGCAATAGGTGCGTTCCATGCAGGCCATCATGACGCCGAACACCTGCTGCCGCCCATTGGGCACACTGCTGTGGGTGCAGGAGTACTGGCAACAGTCTTCAGTGGAGGGGGCTGGTATGGCCCCTCGCATGTGCAGGTGAGGAGATGCGAGCGCCTCGCACTGTCTGACTCTAGGAGAACCGTTGACGTATGAGTGCCTCCCTGGCCCGGCGAGCATCCCGATGAGTCGTGGTTCGGCGCATGGGTCGTCCACCATCCTCTGGCGCGTCCGCGTCCTCCTCCTCCTCCTCCTCCTCATCGCTGTCCTCAATGTGGGTGGCGGGTGTGGATTGGGCCTCCTCCAGCGGCACCCCTCTCTATAGTGCCATGTTATGCAGGGCACAGCAGACAACTATGATTCGTCCCACTCTGAATGGTGTGTATTGGAGCGCTCCCCCAGAACGATCAAGGCACCTGAAGCGCATCTTGAGAAGCCCTATGGTCTGCTCAATTGTAGACCTGGTAGCAGTGTGGCTGTCATTGTACCGACGCTCCGGCTCGGTGATGGGGTTCCTCAGAGGCGTCATGAGCCACGTGTGTAGGGGATACCCCTTGTCGCCGAGGAGCCAGCCGTTGCCGGCGTTGGGTACCTGGAGGATGGGCGGGACGGTGGACTCCCTGAGGACGAAGGCATCGTGGCAGCTACCGGGGTATCTGGCGCACACGTGTAGGAATCTCTGGCGGTGGTCACAGATGAGCTGGGCATTCATGGAGTGATACCCTTTCCTGTTGATGAACAGCCCTGGCTCATGCGGAGGTGCCCGTATTGCGATGTGGGTGCAGTCGATTACACCATGTACCCGTGGGAAGCCAGCCATGGCATGGAATCCAACCGCCCTCTCCATCTGGCTGCGCTCGTCCATGGCAAAGTTGATGTAGTGCGAGGCCCTGCGGAACAAGCCATTGGTGACCTGCCTTATGCACTTGTGTGCAGACGACTGACAGACCCCGGTGATGTCCCCGGTGGCACCCTGGAAGGATCCGGATGCAAAGAAGTTGAGGGCAGTGGTGACTTTGACGGCGACAGGTAAGAAGATGCTGCTTGGTCCATCAGGGAGCAGCTCGTCGTTAAGGAGGCTGCAGATGTCGGCGACTACCTGTCGATTGACTCTGAGCCGACGTATGCACTGCTCCTCGAAGAGGTCCATGAAGCTGAGCCTCGCTCTGTACACCCTGTGCGGAGGGTAGTGCCTCCTGCGACGCATCTCTCTCTGCGGTTGCCCTCCCTCCTGCTGTGCAGGTGGGTGTGCCACAGCACCGTGTTGGGGGGCTCCACGTCTCCGAGGCGGACGGCGTGGACTGCGAGGCTGCTGGGGCTGGTCATGCTGTTCGTCCTCCGAGGATGTCAACGCACCACCCATCTGGCAGGTGTTGGTCTGAGGGGTTGTGCAAGGTAGGTAGGTGGTTCCTCGCACTAGGGCTGCGGTTTCACGTCGGTCTGTCCTCTGGCTTGGCGGGGGGTGGTGGAGGGCAGGGGTTGCCCTACGTGACGCGGTGGCCTCCTGCGTGGGTGAGGGCTCTCCCACCCGCTGTGGAGTGCACCTTGGCAGCTGCCACAGGCTGATGGCTGGAACACGACCGGTTGAAGGGAGACTGTTTCCCCCAGTGTGTGAAACTCACTGCCTTGAAGCTAAAATCCCACACTTCCTGTTTTGACAGCTGCTTCAGCTCATTTAATGACCTCAACAAGCAAGGTAAGTACACTCAAGTGGAACCCCGCTGGCTTTAATTGCCTGCGGGATTCCCACCAGCGGGGCCTGCGCACGCAGCCCCGCACGTCAGCGCGGCACCCGGAAGTGGCCGGGATCTCGGCGCGATCCGGTCACGTGACTGGATATCGGGATTTTCGGGGGCCCCCCCCGCTGGAAACCCGCAGGAAACCCGACGCTAAAATCGAGCCCATTGTGCCTCATGCATACCATACAGAATACACATTCCGGCTGCATATTACAATGGAAAGCCTTGCCCCACATATCTTCCAAGGGCTTTACACATCAAAACATTGTAATGCAAACACAATGGCCCAATATTTACGGGGAGGCAGGGAGGGAGTGAGGGTGGGGGCGGGGTGGAATTTTAGCGGCCAGGAGTCCTGAAAATGCGGGGAACGCAGAGGTCTTGCTGAATGTAACTGCAGGACCTCATTTGAATTTTTTTTCTTCGTTTCCCGGCTGGCTGCCAGCCAGATTGAGAGGTTGGCTGGGAGGGAGGCCGATCGCAGCAGATTAGCTTGAGGGGGGCCAGGGGGAAGCACTCCTGCTCCTCCTGGTCCACAAGCAGTGCTTTAAAAGGAATTACCTGCTGGACCCTGCAGTTCTCGCCTCCCTCTAGCTGTCACGTTTCCTGAGCGCTGGGAAACCTGGCCTGCAGCCGTTAAATCTAAATGGCTGCTAAGATCTGAGGCATGCAGCTTCATTAACATACTTAAACTACTGGCCCGCCTCTCGAGAGCAGGTTACTCACGCACTTCGATTAAACCCGAAGGAGGCCCGTTCGTGGCGGGTTGGGGTTGAGTTTCAGATTTTTAAGAATTTAACCCCCCACACCCGCCCCTCTCCCGGCCATCCTGGGGTGTTAAAATTCCCCCCAATGACTTACTGACACCTAGGATGGAATAAAGGTTGGGCATATGGTCGTCATGGTTGACCTCTTGTACCTTGGGAAATGCAACAGTGCAGTGACATGGGGCAACTGTGTCAAATTGCAGGAGATGAAAGTGCAGGCCATGCATCAGGCGCCAGTTTGATCTGTGATCAGCTGATATTGTCATGCCAGCCAACAATAAAGCACAAGTATAATGGATGAGTGTAATGCTTTCCCTATGTTGCAATTTGCCTGCAAGTATGCTTGCTATGGATTGCAAAACTGCAGTTGGCACCCTATTGACCCCTCAGGAAGCGAAGACATTTACCTTCAGTCATTGGCAAATAGGTATATCGGGCTCGATTTTGGGATCATGTTTCCGGCGGGTTCCCAGCAGGGCGGCCCCGAAAATCCCGATATCCGGTCACGTGACCGGATCGCGACGAAATCCCGGCCACTTCCGGGTACCGCGCTGACGTGCGGGGCTGCGCGCGCAAGCCCCGCTGGTGGGAATCCCGCAGGCAATTAAAACCAGCGGGGTTCCACTTGAGAGTACTTACCTTGCTCGTTGTGGTCAGTTAATGAGCTGAAGCAGCTGTCAAAAGAGGAAGTGTGGGATTTTAGGTTCAAGGCAGTGAGTTTCACACACTGGGGGAAACAGTCCCTCTCCAACCAAGCGTGTTGCAGCCAGCAGCCTGTGGCAGGTGCCAAGGTGCGCTCCACGGGGGAGAGCCCTCACCCACGCAGGAGGCCACCGCGTCACATAGGGCAACCCCTGCCCTCCACCACCCCCCGCCAAGCCAGAGGACAGACTGACACGAAACCGCAGCCCCAGTCCGAGGAACCACCCACCTACCCTGCACAACCCCTCAGACCAACATCTGCCAGATGGGTGGTGCGTTGACATCGTCGGAGGACGAACAGGATGACCAGCCCCAGCAGCCTCGCAGTCCACGCCGTCCGCCTCGGAGACGTGGAGCCCCCCAACACGGTGCGGTGGCACACCCACCTGCACAGCAGGAGGGAGGGCAACCGCAGAGAGAGATGCGTCGCAGGAGGCACTACCCTCCGCACAGGGTGTACAGACCGAGGCTCAGCTTCATGGACCTCTCCGAGGAGCAGTGCATACGTCGGCTCAGAGTCAATCGCCAGGTAGTCGCCGACATCTGCAGCCTCCTTAACGACGAGCTGCTCCCTGATGGACCAAGCAGCATCTTCCTACCTGTCGCCGTCAAAGTCACCAGTGCCCTCAACTTCTTTGCATCCGGTTCCTTCCAGGGTGCCACCGGGGACATCACCGGGGTCTGTCAGTCCTCTGCACACAAGTGCATAAGGCAGGTCACCGATGGGTTGTTCCGCAGGGCCTCGCACTACATCAACTTCGCCATGGACGAGCGCAGCCAGATGGAGAGGGCGGTTGGATTCCATGCCATGGCCGGCTTCCCACGGGTGCAGGGTGTAATCGACTGCACCCACATCGCAATACGGGCACCTCCGCATGAGCCAGGGCTGTTCATCAACAGGAAGGGGTATCATCTGTGACCACCGCCAGAGATTCCTACACGTGTGCGCCAGATACCCCGGCAGCTGCCACGATGCCTTCGTCCTCAGGGAGTCCGCCGTCCCGCCCATCCTGCAGGCACCCAACGCCGGCAACAGCTGGCTCCTCGGCGACAAGGGGTATCCCCTACACACGTGGCTCATGACACCTCTGAGGAACCCCATCACCGAGCCGGAGCGTCGGTCCAATGACAGCCACACTGCTACCAGGTCTACAATTGAGCAGACCATAGGGCTTCTCAAGATGCGCTTCAGGTGCCTTGATCGTTCTGGGGGAGCGCTGCAATACACACCATTCAGAGTGGGACGAATCATAGTTGTCTGCTGTGCCCTGCACAACATGGCCCAACAGAGAGGGGTGCCGCTGGAGGAGGCCCCATCCACACCCGCCACCCACATTGAGGAAGGCGAGGGCGAGGAGGAGGAGGAGGAGGCGGAGGAAGCGGAGGAGGAGGACGCGCCAGAGGATAGTGGACGACCCATGCGCCGAACCACGACTCACCGGGATGCTCGCCGGGCCAGGGAGGCACTCATACGTCAACGGTTCTCCTAGAGTCAGACACTGCGAGGCGCTCGCATCTCCTCACCTGCACATGCGAGCGGCCATACCAGCCCCCTCCACTGAAGAGTGTTGCCAGTAATCCTGCACCCACAGCAGTGTGCCCAATGGGTGGCAGCAGGTGTTCGCCGTCATGATGGCCTCCACGGAACGCACCTATTGCACAGGCCGCGGAAGAATGGACGAGAGGTGGCAGGAGTGGTGAGAATAGAGTATTTAATATCTCCAATGTGACATTATATTAAAAAAAATGTACAAATTAATAAACACTCTGGTGTATTCCCTTTGTGATTATAACGCCTTTGCAATTCTTTTCCGGGAACCCCTACGTGGTGCTACCCCTGTGGCTCCAGCAGAGGTAGTGGCAGGTTGCTCGTGTTCTTGCCTTGACCGGGTAGATGCTTTTGGCGGACGGCCCCTGGGTTTCGGTGCCCGTGACGGCACCTCCACAGACTGCTCCTCCTGCACCGGGGCAGGGGCAGACTCGGCCACCTGGAGAGGAGGCACCATTGCGGGTACTGGTTGAGAGGTGGGCGACGGGTGGGACGTGGGGGCGCCTTGAGAAGCGTCCCCGCTTCCATGTCCCCGGTCACCATCATCCCTCTCTTGGCCTCGGCCCACATCACCCCTTCCACCCTGCTGGACGGCAGTTTGGATGGCATGTGTGAGGCCTTGCAAGGCCACCCCTAGTGTATCCATCAGCCTGTTGACGGCGGCGGAATGTTGCTCACCCTGAATCCGTACACACGTTGTCAGGGCCTGCAAGGACTCGATGTGGAGCTGTGCGTGACGCTCGAGGGAGGCCAGCCTGTCCTCCACCGCAGACATTCCCGCACCTACCCGCGACACTGTGTCGCCGGTACCCTCCTGTACCTGCGCCACCAATGCCCGCATGCAGGAGTTGGACTCCTCCATCGCCTGCGCTATTGTGGACAATGCGCGCGGCACCTCTCCCAGTACCTCAGCAATTAGCTGGTGCCCCTCGACGACTCTCCTTTTCACTGGTGGCCCCCTGGGTTCAGCATCTGGGTCCGGCTGAGCAGAGCCTGGAGATGAGTGCTCCCTCCGTCGCGGACCCTCCGCGGCTGCCCCTGCCACCAGGGTCTGCTCATGCTCACTCGTGCGCGGTGACTCACCAAGTGCTAGCCCAACTAGTTGGCGAGGGGGACCCACCGAGGTGCATGTCTCTGCGCTGGTGGATGGTTGGCTCTGATGTGACGATGGACCCTCAGAGACCGCCATGTCCTCTGAGGAATCGCCCTCCACGATCGCTTCACACACAGACGGACCTGCAAGAGAACAGAGGGCACTTTGAGACATGTGGACCAACTTGACAGTGCGCCTGATGGCAGGTGACGATACGGTAACTCGCGATCATGGGTGTTGAGTGTCAGCTTTCCCTTACCGGCCGTTTCGGCAGCGACACACTCGCCATCAGCCACCGACAGGCAATGTCACGTGCGGGCGAGGTCGAGCGCCTCCAGCTCGGCGTTGGTGAGCTCCACCACTTGCGGCGGCCCACCTCCGGTGCGTGCCCTTTCCCGATTGTACTTGTTTCTCTTCTCCTGTGAAGGCAAAACACAGATGTGTGAGTGGGTGCGTATTGCATCGTGAGACGCATCGAGCATCGGTGTGGTTGGGTTGAGCGTGGCGCGGATGGATAGGAGGATGCGTGGGCCACGTGCCCATCCCATTGCATGGGGATTGGGGTGTGTGGTAGTGTTCGGGTGGGGTCAGGGACGGTGGGTACTTGCGTGCACGGCGAGGATGGTGAATGAGTGGCTGTGAGGATTGCTGATTGAGCGCAGTGGTGGCTGTGCAGGAGGGGTTGTGATCTGTTTGGCGTGATGGTGGGGACGGGATGTGGGAGGGTGCATTTGTGTACTCACCTTGCCAGACCTAGTCAGATCATTGAAGCGCTTGCGGCACTGCTCCCAAGTCCTTGGGGTGTTGCCCCTGCTGCTCACCTCCGCCGCCACCTCTGCCCATGCCTTCCTGATGGCGGCGGCAGGGAACTTGCGTCCATCTTCTGGGAAGAGCGTTTCCCTCCTCCTCCTCACGCCCTCCAGCATCAGCTGCAGTGCCAGGTCTGAAAAACGGGGCGCAGCCTTTCCCCTTTGCTGAGCCATCGTCTCAAACCTCTTGATTGCAGCAGGAGGGGCTTTGGGAGACTGCCCCTTTAAGTGGAGCTCCTACATCGCGTCGACGGTACTGCGCATGCGCAGCCGGCCAGCACGCAGCTGGGGAGCGGAGAACCCGGAAGCAGGGCTTAATCAGGTCAATTATCCCGCGATCGCGTGGGGGACGCACACGATTAGCCGTCCGCATTTTCCACGCTCCCGGAGGACCACCCGCTGGGAATCCGCAGGCCTGCTAAATTCGAGCCCATCAAGTTCTGTAAATTTGGTCTGGGGTTTGCTGATCTCTTTGGCATCCTTCTTTCATCTTGTACCCCTAAACCACAAATACTGCATTTGAGGCAGTTTAAAAACAAACTTACCTTCAGGGATTCGAAAATAAACACTGGCCCACCAAAATTTTCTGCAATAGATATTAAAAATGGAAACTTGAAAAATTTGGGGAAAATCTCTAATAACAGCAACATTGCACTAAAAATGTACTGTAAGAACTGAAAAATAAACAAAATTGCAAAGCTGTTCCCACTTTAAGATCTCTTTCCCTTGCTTCCATTTCAAGTGGTAGCTGAAGGAAAATAGAGCAAAGCCAGTAAAAATACTGCATCGTGGTTCTATGTGCTCTTTTACATATTTTACTACAAATCTGGGGCTTTAATGAGACTTGCTTATGACTGATGCATTAGCACATAGCACCACAAGCACTTCTCCATTTTTTCTTGTGTTTCAAGTGATTCGATTGGAATACCTTCTCCTTTCTTTTATTGTTAGGTTCTCCTGACTGTCAGTCAGGATTTCATAAGTCCTTAAGTAGTTTCTTATTGAAACTGCTTTCATTGTTTTTGATTTGTAATTCTTCAGTTCTGACTTGCTGCTGTTTTATTTTAATACAATCAATAAAGTGTTACAGATAGCAAGTGAGACACTGGCAAGATGTGTGCACTATATAAAGAAAGACTTGCATTTATTCAGCACCTTTCATGACCTCAGGACGTCCCAAAGTGCTTTACAGCCAATGAAGCACTTTTGAAGTGTAGTCACAGTTGTAATGTATGAATGATATTATACATATTCTTACATACAAATTTCATTAAATAAAATGGAGTTGGCAAGGCACTTAATTCAATTTAAAATCCACCTAAGGGGTTCTGGTATGGTTTATTTTGTTTATCTTTAAGGAATATGCTTTTTTTTAATTAAAAGCAGAAAATGCTGGCAACACTCAGCAGGTCAGGCGGCATCTGTGGAGAGAGGAGGATAGGGTTAAAGTTTCATGTTTAAAACCCTTCAATGGAACTGGTCCTGAAGAAGGGTCATTGACCTGAAATGTTAACCCTGTCCTCCTCTCTCCACAGATGCTGCCTGACTTGCTGAGTGTTGCCAGCATTTTTCATTTTTATTTAAGATTTCTAGCAGCTCCAGTATTTTGCCTTAGGCCTTTTTTTTAGTTTTATTTAGTTTTATTGCACAGTGCAATTGATCCTTAACATGAGTTGATCCAAGTAATCCAGGAAAAAGGATTGCATCAAATAAGTCATCAGTAGATTATTTTTTATTCATCTGTGTAAATAAAGGATCCAAGCACACTCCTGCAATCTTATAAAATACAACAAAAAGATATTTTGAACATTAAAAAAATTGACCACTCTGACATATTTTATGTAATGAAATCACATAAGCAATGAAGCAGGGCACATTGCAAAATATTATCAATTTATCACACAAAACTTTCTTTTTGTGAAGGAAAAAATATTAGGAACTATCTCCTATGAAATGAATCACATTTTAACACAGTCCATGAATTATGATCAAAGCTGAGATTAGTAATTATTAAATTTTAACTCTAACCCAACTTTCACTTCTATCCATTACAGTTGATTTTTTTTTTAGCAGGCGAGTCCTTAGAAAATAGAGCACAGTCATGATTAATTAGGCAGCAGTGGAACCAGGGACCTGAGTCTCCAAACTTCTGCAAATTCTTTGTGGTAATATGTGCCAAATCTAGTCACACCGCACAACAAAGAATTCTTACATACAATTTATAAAATGCATGCACATATGACATGTAAGAAATTTGTGTAATAGTCTTTTTATATGACAGTCTCATCATCTTCTTGTTAAAACAGATTTTAGCCTCACAAAAGCATATTAGTTAGCAATCCTTGTTTATTTAATGTAAAGATGTTCAGGGCTCCCAGTATAGGGCTTTCATGATTTTCCACAGTGAGTGCAATTGCAACAAAAAAAAATGTAAAACTGAATGGTTCCATTATTTAGGTGTTAGTCAAAAAATAGGCCAAGACTCTGGGAGGTCTTGGTAGGCAGTAATTTTCTTAAGTAGAGCTTTAAGGTTACAATGTTGAATATTTCATTGCATTATAAAAGCCCTGGTGGGGGCCTCCTGCCTTTTCTGTGGACACTGAGGTGACAGCAGTGTGGCGTTTGAAAGGAGTCAGTGGAGCTGATCAGAATTCAAGCTGCTGCAGGTGTCTCATTAAATTGAAAGGATACTGGGTTCTATCAACGCTGCCACTGTAACAGGAATGCAAGGGGAAATGGACACCTGCCCATGTTTAAGGTGTAATGCAGTAAGGCGAGATTTCAATTATTATTAAAGAATCTTATGTATTTATTTTTTATCATATATAAATGTGCATGCATTTAAAAGATGGAAGAAACAGTGATTTAAGTATGGAAACAAAAATTCCAAAATATTCAAACACCGAACGTCTTCATATGATTCATTCTTAACAGTTAGTGAGGAATGACTAATCTTTGTTGTAAAGTATCTTTTCCAGAAATGTGAGCCCTATTTTTTTTTGTTGCTCTGGCAACTGCACCTCTTGCTCCAAAATAAATCGCTTCTCCTACAGGTTAAGGAGAAATCAGTTTCAAGTGGTGCTTTGGAATAATGTAAAGTCTTTTTTTCCTTTTTGTTTAACTTTCTGTCCAGGTTTCTTTTTCTTGAAAAAAATCAGAAAATGCTGGAAATACAAAGAAGATTCTAAAGAAGGATTCTGCCAAAACACTGATCTGCAGATGCTGACAGCTGTTGTGTATTCCTGCATTTTCTGATTTTTTTTTCAGATTACCAGTTTTTCACTTTTCATTTGTTAGGCATTTCCTTCCATGTTCCCCTTTTAGTCTATCTTTATATTGCACTCTCCTTCTTTGAATCTTCTTTCTTTTCGTTGGACTGAAATAATGACACCCTCAATATCAATGCTGTAAAGCTTCAAGATGGGAGAAAATTTCAGTCCATACTTTATTTATGAACTATGAACCAAGGTTCATCATGCTTAGGCCCTTCAAACTGTTTTGTCTATTTGATTATTTAAAGACTCTAGGTTGCCTCAGAAAAACTCTCTGAATTGATATGATTTTATTATGACTTTCTTCTCTTGGAAAAGCAATATATATTTTTAGAATCATAGAATCACAGAATGGTTACAGCACAGAAGGAGACTATTTGGCCCATCAAGCCCATGCCGGCTCTTTGTAAGAGCAATCCAGTTAGTTCCATTCCCCCGCTCTTTCCCCATAGCCCTGCAAATATTTTCCCTTCAAGAATTTATCCAATTCCTTTTTGAAATCCACAATTGAATCTGAATCCACCACTCTTTCAGGCAGTGCATTCCAGATCCTAATTACTCGCTGCATAATAAAGTTTTTCCTCTTATCGCCTTTGGTTCTTTTGCCAATCAACTTAAATCTGTGTCCTCTGGTTCTTGACACTTCCGCCAATGGGAACAGTTTCTCTTTATTTACTTTACCTGAGCCCTTAATGATTTTGAACACCTGACCTTTTTATTTCCCACCCCATTCCATTCCCCAAATGATAGAGTGCCTCTGCCACACTCACCTGACGAAGGAGAAAGCCTCCGAAAGCTTGTGATTTTCAAATAAAACTGTTGGACTATAACCTGGTGTTGTAAGATTCCTTACATTTGTCCACCCCAGTCCATCACCGGCATCTCCACATCATTCTAGATCCAGGTGTTAGGGCAAGCATGAGAATGCTTCTTAGTAGCCTTCCCTCTAATTTTTCCCCTTCCACCCCATGGGGAAGCTGCCTCATTAGTACAGCCAAAGTGAAAAACTCACCATGCGGGAATTGCAGGCCCAAATCTGCATCCTATTATTCCTTGGCAATGCCAAGTGAAGCTCTCAACAAGCTGCACCACTGCATTTTCAGGGTCTCTCTTAGTACTTCTTCAGATGGTCCAGCTGAGATCTGGAGCTCAGTATGTGCAGAATTACCGGGGGTGGGGTGGGGGGGGGCAGGTGGTGAGGAAGGACAAAAGTGCCTTCTGCTTTATGGCACAGGACAATTGTGCACCAACACCCTATGTCACTGGGCTGTATGTGAATGTCTACCTGTGCATTTTAGATGATGCAGCTAGGCTTCATAGCCCAAAGCAGTAATACTGAGGTGCTGTAAATAAGGTGAAATGACAAACCTGTCAACATACAGAGCCAAACACTGAAGTAAGCTTTTCAACATAAAAGACTAGTGTTGTTCAATAGGAAAATTATCCCTTGAACAACAGAGAAACAGAAGTAGTGGTTCGATCTCTCTGGTTTCACAGTAAGGTGGGTAAGATTACAAAACTTCCCTTTGCAGTAGAGATATTAGTCATCCAGACTGTAGTTTGATAGGCCTACTGTTATCAAAGGAAAATATCTTCTTAATTCAAATTGTTTCGAGTTTGGAGCTTTAAGTATTTAGCTCTTTGATTTTGGTTAACTTTCCCCATCATTCCCAAAAATCCAATGTGACTTTTTATAGCTTTTATTTGATGCAAATCAAAATTCTTTATGGGGAATTGTTCTTTCTCCTCCCATAATGTTTATATAGATAAATATATAAGTTCCTTATTAACCTTATATTTCCTGAAAATTCTGTCCTTGGTAGTTGTAGTGTGGTGTGCCACAGCTGATAGAATGCAGGGTTTTATGCCCGTTATTTCCCACATATGGGAGAAATTGCCTTTATATGCTACATGTAGCAGAATTGCAAATGAATTCTTTATAAATGAACTGACGATTTTATACCAATAGTGCCTAGAGAAAATCTCCCGTCCCCCGCCCCCCACCCCAATGGCGATTTCCTGATCTTAGACGTGCAAATATAGAGTAAAGGTGTAAATAATAGATGTGTATAGAGGATACGCTTCTTTTGGTCTTGTATATTACTGCTAAAGTCCCACTCCAGAGACTTGAGCACATTCGAGGCTGATGCTCCAGTGCAGTACTGAGGGAATGCTGCACTGTCGGATGAGACTTAAACCATGGCCCTGTCTGCCCTCTCAGGTGGATGTAAAAGATCCCATGGCACTATTCGATGAAGAGCATGGGAGTTCTTCCCAGTGTCCTGGCCAATATTTATCCCTCAACCAACACCACTAAAACAGATCACCTGGTCATTATGACATTGCTGTTTGTGGGACCTTGCTGTGCACAATTATAGCTGCTGCACTTCCAACATTACAATAGTGACTTCACTTCAAAAGTACTTCATTGGTTGTAAAGCGCTTTGGGACGTCCTAAGGTCGTGACAGGTGCTGTATAAATGCAAGTCTTTCCCTCTTTAAAGTAACCATCACACAAGGTAATGCTAATATAGAAATAGCTCATATATGAAAAGCACAGATTCCTATAAATATTTTGAGCCTTATTTTGTACAATTTTGCACCGTTTATCCCATGTTATTGGACCACACTTGGAGTATGGTGCACAGTTCTGATTTTCATATTATAAAAAGGATATAGAGGCCTTGGAGAAGAACTGAAAGGATATACTTATCAGGAATGGCTGAACGGGTTGGGAGGAGGCTCCTGTGGAGCATACATGCCGGCACAGACCAGTTGGGCCGAATGTTCTGTTTCTGCACTTTAGATGTGATGTGGCTTTCATTGGTATTGCATTCATTTTGGTTCGAAATGGTTTGGAATATCACAGTATGCACTTGCCTGTGTTAATGTAGTATGTACTAGTGCAAATAATCTTTAAGGTGTTGTTTGCTCCTCATGTGGCGTTTAATAAACCATTGTGAAGATATTATTTGTCAGTTGTTTGTGATCATTAAAATCCAATTCTATTTATTTTTTTCTAGTGTTGACTAGACAAGAGGGATGTAAAATACACCTCTACCTTTACCTAGTAACAGGTGCTCCAAAATGGGGGAAGGAAAAACACCAAAGACTGCAAAGGAAAAGATACAGTCTCCCAAAAGTCAGCAGGTCAGGTATTTATACCAAGTGAATGTTTTTCTCACTTGTGTGGACAGTTAAAGGGGCAGGCATGGAACTTAGTGCTTGTGTTCTTTATTCAACCCGTGGATGTGGAGTTTATCCGAGCACTCTTTGAGAGAAAATATTTGTTCATCAAATTCTTTATAACCGCTATAAAAAGATCCGACACTCAGGCGTCACAGAAAGACTTATCACGTTACCTTTGCACTGGACACCTGCAATGGTATTGAGACAGCAGCTACACGCAGTAAGCTCAGCAAAGCTCCTTTATTGTTGTTTATGTCTGTGCACTTCACCTATTTCGGAGGAAGCTCGTCCTCTCTCCAAAAGGTATTTTTTATTTGTTTTAGGGTCTGACAGCTAAAAGCCTTGAGTTCTGCAATGTCCTATTCCTTTACCCTTGTTTACCCTCAAAAGGTGCAGGGATGGCACGAAGCGAACACTGAGCACTTTCAACGGACAAACATTGATGTTAAGTTTTTTTTCTTTCATTATTTTGCTCGGTGAATCATTAACCGGCCTTGCTGCTGAATGAACCTAGAATACCTTCCGCTCCCACTGCCGAATTGCCAGCGATCTTAGATGTTCTTTTTTTCTCTTCACTTTGGGAATTCCTGAGTTGAGGGGCAGCTGTAAGTATAGTAAAGGTCTCGTTAAATGATGGGAGTGTTAATAAGGCAACTCCGCATCTTTTCCCGGTTCCGTTTGACTCGATAAGTGTCCGGTTTGTGTGGACTTGCTCAGTGTTTACTAGTGGTCCCTTTTCACACTTTCAAGCATTAAATGTAATTGCGGCTGTGCTTGCTATGCTGTAGAGGAATGCGGAATCATGAGTGGTTTGCTAATTTCAGGCTTGTTTTGTACAAATGTGATTGTTTTCTGAACTTGAGTAAAACTGACCGTTTTTGTGTGTTGGTCTGTGGCTGTGCCTCTGTAGTTCTATGGCTCTGTGACTATGTGTCTCTGTTGCCAAAACTCTGCTGCCCGTATCCTAACTCGCACCAAGTCCCGTTCACTCACCGCCCCAGTGCTCATTGATCTACAATAGCTCCTGGTCCAAGAACACCTCGATTTTAAAATTCTCATTCCTGTTTTCAAACCCCTCCATGGCCTTGCCCCTCCCTATCTCTGTAACCTCCCCCAACCCTACAACCCTTCGAGATCTCTGCATTCCTCCAATTTTTGCCTCTTGTGCATCCCCAATTTTAATCGCTCCACCATTGGCGGCCGTGCCTTCAGCTGCCTAGGCCCTAAGCTCTGGAATTCTCTCCTTAAACCTCTCTGCCTCTCTACCTCTCTCTCCTCCTTTAAGACGCTCCTTAAAACCTACCTCTTTGACCAAGCTTTTGGTCACCTGTCATAATATCTTCTGTGGATCGATGTCAAATTTTGTTTGATTACGCTCCTATGAAGCGCTTTGGGACGTTTTACTATGTTAAAGGCACTATATAAATGCAAGTTGTTGTTGTTCTTTGGCTGTGTTGTTCTTCGGCGGTGCGGTTGTATTCAGCTCTGGCTATGCTGCAAAAGTAATTGAGCAAAAAAAAGGCTTTCATATTCCTCTAATATTACAATCAATTCTATTGAACCTTGACTGCTTGCTTTCCACAGGTGATATTGCTATGACCCCAAAAGGACTGGGACCAACTTGTTCCATACCTTATTTGATCATCTAAGAACTTGCATTTATATAGCCCCTTTTACCACCTCAGGACATCCTTTAGAGCCATTGAAGTACTTTTGAAGTGTAGTCACTGTTGTAATATAGGAAACGCACAAGCCAATTTGTGCATAGCAAGGTCCCACAAGCAGCAATGAAACAAATTGCCACATCATCTGTTTTTAGGTGTTAGTTGAGGGGTAAATATTGGCCAGGACACTGAGGAGAACTCCCTTGCTCTTCTTCGAAATAGTGTCACGGGTTCTTTTACCTCCACCTGAAAGGACAACCAAGGCCTTGTTTTAGCATCTCATCCAAAAGGTGGCACCTCTGCTGGTGCAGCACTCCCTCCGTACTGTACTAAATTGCCAGCGAAGATTATGTGCTCAAGTCTCTGAAGTGGGACTTGAACCCACAACTTTCTAATTCAGAGGTAAGAGTGCTACCACTGAGTCAAGGCTGAGAGCTATGCTAACAATATCCTTTTAATCTTCATTCCCATTATTAACCAGATATTGTTGCAAGCTCATTTAAAAACAATTAATCCACATAGCATTCACTTCTTTATTGGAACTCTATTGTACTAATCTGTGTGAAAAATAATTTCTTCTAGTATTTGTTCATTCTTTGGACGTTAATTTTGTACTCCTATCGTTTAGAATCATAGAATTCTACAGCACAGAAGTAGACCATTTGGCTCATCAAACCTGTGCATGCTCTCTGAAAAAGCCATCTACTTGTCCCAGTTAAATGCTGTTTTCAGTATATGTGGTGGTGTGGCTGAGTGGTATAAGGCACTGCATTAAGGCTCCACTCTCTGTGGGGGTGTGGGTTTGTATCCCATCACTGTTAGGATTTGAGGTGCTGCATATTTTAGTAGGGCAGGTTTGAGGGGCGGTATGTCCTACTCCTATTTCTTATGTTTTCCCATGCCCTCTTAAATTTTTCTTTTTCAAATATTTATCCACTTTTTAAAAGCTATTATGCATTCTGCTTCCGCCATTATTTCTGGTAGAAAGAAAAAGAAAGTACTTGCATATATATAGGTCCTCAGGAAATCCCAAAGTGTTTCACATCCAATGAATTATTTTGATGTGTAGTCATTTGTGTTTTAGGCAAATGTCCACTACCAATTTGTGCATAGCAAGGTCCCACAAACAGCAATGAGATAAATGTCCTTTTGACCTGTTTTTGACTGTTGGTTGAGGACTAAATATCGGCCAGGACAGCAGGGAGAACTCTTCTTTTAATAGTGTCAAGTGATCTTTTACGTCCGCCTGAACAGGCACATGGGACCTCAGTTTAATGTCATATCGAAAGATGGCACCTCTAATAAAGCAGCACTCCCTCAGTATTGCACAGAAGTGTCAGCCTAAATTCATATTCATATCAGCAAATTTTGATATATATATACTGAGAAGAGCACTGTTCCCAACACCGACCCTTGGGGGACACTGCTCTTCACATTCCTCCAGTCCAAAAAAACATCCATTTACATCCACTCTCTATGTCTTGCCCTTAGCCAACTTCCTATCCATGTTGCCACAATCCCTAACTTCTCTCAGCATTCTGGATGCATGCCATCAGGGTCCAATACCTTTTCCACTTTGAGACAATTGTTCTTAGTACTACTTCTTTATCTAGAGTTCTCTTATCAAATTGCTCCATCTCTTTGTCTTGAACACTTTCATTCTCACTGCCATACTCTTCTTCGAAAACGGAGTCAAAATACTTACTTAATATTTCAACTATCCCATCATCCTCCACAAGACGATTTCCTTTTTCATCTCTGATCAGCCCTACTCTTTTTAACTATTCTTTTACTTTTACAAAACCTTTTGCTATTTCCCTTTATGTTCCCTGCCAGTCTTTCTTCATACACCCTCTTATCCTTTCTAATCTTATTTCTGCTTCCCCTTTATATTTTCTATACTCTGCATGATTTTTTTTGTTATTAACCCTAGATTTATCATTTTCTTATTTTTCAAGTCTAATTTTTATTTGAGTTTCTCTACTCAACCAATGAACTCCATTTTTTGCTGCACCCCTTGTACTTCCTATTCCTGGACACCATTTTGGCCTCGGATGATTTTCAGGCAGCCAGCCTGGCATTGGGCCCCTTTCCTATGCTAATGTGGGGTCCAATGTCCGTTTTAGGACCCCTCAGGGAAATTGAGCTGCCCTGCTCAGGTTTTGTTGGTGTGGATGCGGCCTACCAAGCAGCTGCCACCAAAAATGGAAGTAGTTTTTTTTTAATATGGATCTAGGAACAGCAGGAATGCTCCTCCCACCTCCACAGCACTCCTTTCAGCCCAAATTGGCCACCCTCCTACAGTCTTTCCCTCCACCGCCCCCCCCCCCCCCCCGCCCCACTCCTGGGACTTACCTATGGCCACTGCCGATGAGGCAAACGGGCCAAAATTCAATCCTCATGAAGGTCGAGCTGCCTGTGGATGTACCTTAGGTGCCGGCAGCTCAACTGGAATATTTATTTGAGGCCTGAGGCCTCTTGGTTCAGGAGCTTGCTACCCACGCAATGCCAAGTTCGGACCTGAAATATATACTATGATTCATAAAAGCTCCCCTTTAAGCTTGTACTTGAATATACCAAGCCCCAGGTCCTGGATAGGGTTGGCCTCAAATACACCAGCCATGTACATGAGCTTGAGTTGGATCTCTAAAAGGCAAATGCTCTTCTTGTGTAGTTAAGCAACCATGGTCAACAAATGAGGTAAAAGGTAAGAGTATCAAGCTAAAAGAAATGGCTTGCACAAATGCAATGAAAAATGGAAATCCTGTGAACCTGAAGAGCTATAAAAAAACAACAACAGGATACAAAGAAAGGGTGCAAAAATTGAATATGAAAAAAACTTGCATGGGATAGCAAAGCTAACAGCAAAAGTTTTTATAAATATATTAAGAGAAAGGGAATAGTAATAAAGATTGTAGGTCCATTAAAGATAAATGCAGGCAAGATTATAATGGATAATACAAAAATGGCTGAATTGTTAAATTAATACTTTGTATCCATTTTCACAATGGAGGAAGTGACAAAATACCAGTGGTGGTACAAGGAAACCTAAAAAATAAGTCAAGGGGAGGAATTAGTAGATTTAAAATAAGTTTTAAAATGGTAATGGAGAAAATAATGGGACTTAAGATAGCCAAATCTCCAGGACCTGATGGTTCCCACCTCAGGATATTAAAAGAAATAGTTGAGGAAATTGTAGATGCATTAGTTATCATTTTCCAAAGCTCTCTAGATTCAACAGTTGTGCCTTTAGATTGGAAAATTGCAAATGTCATTTCATTATTTAAGAAGAGAAGAAGAGAGAAACCAGGTAACTACAGACCTGTCAGTTTAACAACAAATTTGGGGAAGTTACTGGAATCTATGATCAGAGACAGAGTGACTGAGCACTTGGACAAGTTTCAGTTGATCAAAGAGAGTCAGCATGGATTTGTGAACAGCAGGTCATGTCTAACTAATCTAGTTGAATTTTTTGAGGAGGTCATTAGCATGGTGGATAGGGGAATGTCTGTGGATATTGTTTATATGGATTTCCAAAAGGCATTTGATAAGTTTCCGCACAAGAGATTATGAGAAAAAATGAGGATACGTGGAATTAGAGGTAACCTTGTGACATAGGTCTGCTATCGGTTGGGAGGTAGGAGAC
This sequence comes from Heptranchias perlo, assembly GCF_035084215.1. Lineage (NCBI taxonomy): Eukaryota > Metazoa > Chordata > Chondrichthyes > Hexanchiformes > Hexanchidae > Heptranchias > Heptranchias perlo. The sequence goes on from NC_090338.1 coordinate 23,907,409, forward strand.
AGAAAGTAAAGATAAAAGGTTCGTTCTCTGATTGACAGGTTGTGACAAGTGGTGTTCCCCAGGGATCTGTACTGGGGCCTCAGCTTTTCATCATATATATTAATGACTTGAATGAAGGAATAAAGAGTTGTACATCCATGTTTGCAGATAACACTAAGTTAGGAGGCTCAGTTGTGTAGATGGGAACAGAATATTACAAAGGGACATAAGGCTCGATTTTCGCAATCGGGTGCGTTCGTGGCGGGGGGGCTGCGAAAATCCGGGATTCCCGGGGCGGGTCTGGAGCCAGGCTCCAACCTGCCCACTTCCGGGTTCCCCAGTGACGCACTGACATGCGCTGACATGCGAGCGCAGCCCCCGCATGTGTGACTCCCGCCGGCAATTAAACTTGGTGGAGTGCCACTTAAAGTACTTAAACAGGTACTTCAGGTCGTTTACAGACCTGATTGACCTGATATTTTAGGAGGGCTGGGATTTTGAAATTAACTGAGACGGTTTCCCGTACTGGGGGAAACACTCCTAGTTCAAATGGACGTGTTGCAGCCATCAGCCTGTGGCAGCTGCAAAGGTCCATTTGACAGGTGGGGGGGGGGGATAGCGTCAATCGTTGCAGGAGACCACTTTGTCACTTTGGACAAAGTATGGCCTCCACCACCCTCCTCCTAACAATAAAATTCACAAACTTGCACACTTACCCCGGTGTCCAGACACATTTACCTACCTTGCGGACCCCCTCAAATGTACATCTTCAGGATAGGGGCCGCCTTAGCTGCAGTCACGAGCTCCTCGGAGGGCGAACAGCATCACCAGCCTCGCCAGCCATGCCATCCACCTCTGACACGTGGAGCTCCACAACACAGTGCTATGACACATCCACCTGCACAGCAGGAGGGAGGGCAACCGCAGAGAGAGATGCATCGCAGAGGGCACTACCCTCGCGACAGGGTCTACAGACCGAGGCTCAGCTTCCTGGACCTCTCTGAGTAGCAGTACACACGGAGGTTCAGAGTCACTCGACATGTAGTCGTGGACATCTGCAACCTCCTTCATGCCGAGCTGCTCCCGGCTGGCCCGAGCACCATCTTCTTACCTGTCGCTGTCAAGGTCACCACTGCCCTCAACAACTTCTCCTCCACAACCTTCCAGGGTGCCACCGGGGACATCGCCGACGTCTCTCAGTTGATGCACAAAAGAGCCCTGCAAATACACCTACACCCACTCTGCAGTGTCACAATGGGTGGCATCAGTTGTGGGTCCTCACAAACCAGACAAGATTCGCAAAGACGTGGCAGTAGTGGTGACAATATAATATGTTATGTGAGTTGATCAGAAATTAAATATAGGTAAACACCATGACAAACCCTCAAACACCATTGTGCATCCCCTTCATGCTCACGACACGTTTGCCTTACGCTTCCTACTGCACATATATGATGCATGCCCTGTGGCTGCAGCACAGGTAGTGGCAGGTCGAGAGAGGCTGACCGTGAAAGAGATGCATGAGAGGGTGAGTATGAGATAGAGCCATGAGATTGTATGAGGATTGGGTTGAGTGGTAGTGGTGGGATGAGTACTGGCGAGGTGAGTAAGTGCAGGTAAGATGAGGATGAACTTTGAGTGGGTGTGAGGGGTGATGTGATAGAGTAGTGTTGGCAGTGCAGAATGAGATGTGGGCGGTGATGTGGCAGACGGAGTGTAGGGGAATGAGTAAGTGTACTCACCTCCTCTGCCACCTCGAGCCAGGCCTTCTTGGTCCAGACGCTGGCCGCTTCCTCCCGCCCGCCGGGGGGAGGATCTCTGTCCTCTCCCTCCTCCTCACCCCATCCAATGATACCTGGAGTGAGGCATCATTAAACCTGGGAGCAGCCTTCCCCCTGGTCTACTTCATGCTGTAATTTTTCCTATTTTCTGCAGCATCAGTCAGTGGATGACTGCCCCTTTAAATAGGGCTCCTCCAGCTGACAGACCTTTCTGCGCATGCGCAGTCCACCCGCCGCGCAGCTTACCAGCGGGAAACCCGGAAGCACAGGTAAGTGGCTCCAATTAGCCTGCGATTCCGTATGGAGCACACTGATTTCACCAGGCGCGTTACCCACGCGCCCCGTCGACCCCCTGCTGAGAACCCGCCGCCCTGCTAATATCGAGCCCATAGACAGACTAAATAAGTGGGCAAAACTGTGGCAGATGGAGTTCAATGTGAGGTCATCCACTTTGGATCTGAGAAAGACAAATCATAATATTTTCTTAATGGTGAGAGATCAGGAGCTGAGGAGGAGCAGAGAGATTTAGGTGTCCATGAGTTCTATCTGTTCTAGTCCCACTAGTCTGTATATTTCTCACACTCTCTCAAAACAACTGGATTAGTGTGAGTTCTGTCTTTGTGCGATTTATATTGTGCCTCTTTCCCTGGCTCACTCACTCCCTTGAGATTATTCTCTTTTTCTCAATAAGACTGCAATTATGCACTCTAACCTACTTACATACACCCTATTCCTCACTGTCCTGCTATGTACCAAAGTACAACTGTCTGCGTTCATAGATCTTGAACACCAGCACAAATGCACACGAATTAACTCGTGTATCAACAGATCATGCTGCAGCTCCCATCACTACCACAGGGATATTAAAATGATGGAATTGTTACTTTTTATTCTAAATATTGAATCACCAAAATCAAAACCAGACATCTATTTTTCATCACCTGCATTGAACTAAATTTCCAAGTCAATTTATTTATTACACAAGTAATTTAAAATGGTTTCAGACAGAGTAGGGCAGCAGTCAGATATTTGTTCTTTAAAAAAACCCTTAAAGACTGACTGTGAACAAAATAGATATCGGGAACTAGCAATGTCCAATTTGTATGTTCTTTGTGACCCCACCTGATCATAAAATACTCTTCCATTCTTGGCTGACAAGTTGTGTAATTAATTACTCGGCAGAAATGCCAATCATCCCTATTTTTGGAGATTTTAGTCCTGACATTACCCTCCTTCTTGGGGCAGATTCTGACGGAGAGACCAGAAGCTGTTGTGGAACCTGTCTCTGCTGAGTTTACGGCCCATGGATCCATTAACAGTAAATCTTAAGGGAGAGAGACAGATGCTTCTTCCAGCTGTCTGCCCCCGCCCCCACATCCAGACTTCAGTTCAGGGGTGTGTCTGAGGGCATTCCTGGGCTGCCCTGGGATTCCCACCAGATAGGCCATCATAAGACTCAGTGGTATTTATGCCTATAAAAAGCAGGCATAGTTGCCACACTGGGCCACAAGTAGGCCCCACCAAGACAAAAATCAAAGAGCAGTTGATTCTTGGCTTGTCAGTGTGGGAACAACAACAGGAACCTGGAAAGATTCAGCAAGCCTTTATCCTGACTCTGGGAGAGACAGGATGCCATCTGAGATTCCACCCCCTCTGCTGTGTAGGTGCCCTTATTCTGCCACTACTGGCATGGGCACCCAACTGTATTATGGTTATGATCCTGCCCATGGTATTTAGGACAGGCCCTTGGCAGGACCAACGCTGGGGATGGAACCTCTGCCCTGTTGCACTTATAATGGTGCAAAGTGCTATTGAAATTTCTACCCTCATATCTGTGTACAAACGCATGAAGTAGAGATGCAAATTTTGTCTCTGTGCCAATTGCACATCACATCGTAGCAAAAATAATGGGCCATAATTTTCTATGGCAGGGCATCTAACGCCATTGTTAGACTTGCCATTGCACATTTAGATTTTTAAATTTTTTGTGTGGCAAGTTGCTGAAAGTGCGAGCTGATAACGTCACAGTGAGGGAAACAGGGCATCAGGGACCTGAGTGAACAGGACAAGCAACAGTGTATCTCCTTAAGCAATCAGATTGAGTGATTGTGAAATTAATCGTGCAAGGACTGAGAAGGAAGTGTAAATTAGAGTGAGTGAATTCAATATCAATTCAGGTACAGAAAGAGAAATAAAGAGAGGGAAAGATAGATTGGATAAAGAGAGAGATAAAAAAGAGACAGGAAAGAAAAGTTTAAAAAAAACTTAAATTTTAAATTTGTCAATTTTAAAATCTCCAACAACAATTACAACCTGAAGAAATGAGACTCCACACTTGAAATAGTTAATTTCCAGTTGCAAAGAGGTTGATTGGCAGTAATTAACACTTATTACATCGTTAAAAGGGTACGTAGACTGGAATGGACAAGACTTAACTTTCTGTGGCGAGTTTAGTTTGTATCTACTGCGCAAATACAGCAACTTCGTGCCATTCAATGCACATCAATGGTGAAGCAGACAGCGAGCTGCTGTTTTCGCAAAGCTAACGGTGGAGTGGTGCAACTTGGTCAGCAGCTTTTGGATATTTGAGTTTAGCCACGCATCTGCCCCTCACCTGAAGTTGCTGTACCATTTGTGCATAAATAACGGCGAGTGCCATTAGCCTCACCATTATTTAGACAGCAAAATCTGGGCCAATGTAGAGCTCTTCTGATTTTTCTCCTTTTTCAGACATTTACCAATTATTATTTCATTGAAAACAATGCCCCTTTAATAGCATTTTAAATTTTAAAAAAATAAATGATTTTCATATAAGTTACAATTTTTTTTTTAAAACGGAGTGCTTAAGCAACCATAAACATGTAGAAATTTATTTTAAGTAATTTTTGAAGTTGATAAAATCTACATATCCTGTGCCTCACTTCTACCTCAATAGCCAGTAACATTAATTAGCAAGGAACTAAGTTGGGGGATAAGCAGGAGGAAGAAACACTCAGACTATTCCTCCTATTATGACCATGAAATCCCTAACTGTACTTGCAAAATAAGGATGGCGTTGTGCTATTCCTCGATGTGAACCTTTATCAGGAGCATTGTTTCCTATGAGAGTTACTTGATATTTCTGTGTACTCATTGACAGCCTAGACAAACAGTTTCTCAACCAGGCCATACATCTGTCAAATGGGAGGTGGTTACACAGGTGTGCTGTAAATGAGCCACTCTTCTTGCACGCAATTACAATATGAGTGGATTTACATCTCTTACGTGCAAAGAGTGAACACATCATCAGTAAGGAATTGGGTGGTGAAGGTGGCTACACACCTGCCTCTTCACCTCTGAGCCCTGGCTTTGAATTCAGTCACGACTGATGTAAATGAAAATCTCTATCCACTGACTGTAGAGGTCCAAAGCAAAATGAGGCTAGTACTATCTCAGCTGGTGTATATTGGTCTATAACATATAATTAATTATAACTTAGCACAGTTTGATTCACTTTACAAATTTATTTTCAATGCAGGTGGCACAAAGGTGGCATCTGCCATTTTGGATCTGGGTATGGGCGCTGACCTCTCGACCATCTGTACATCAATGCATATTCGCTAACTTTGGCTTCTGTGGATCTTTCCCAACGTCAGGGAGGCCTTGGCTAGACAGGCAAAGTTGCAGTAAGTCTGTGCATGGAAAATTTGCTCATGTGTCAAAGACGCAAGCAAATTTGGAGCAGAGGCATGGGCACAGATCTCATGCATGGACAGTTGTCGATTGTTGCTAATATCACAAAATTACTTACAATGGAAACAGTTCTATAATAAAAATGTTCCATAATAAAAGTGTGCCATAATATAAATGGGGTTTCAAAGGCCACAAGGATGCCTTGTGGGGGTAGAAAGGAAATGTTACAGAGTGTGCTGTTCTAAGAGGCTGAGCTTGAAGCAGTTTGTTGAGATTTGTTGAGGTTTGTTGTTTTTTTTTTGGTGATTTGTATATTCTGAGACCTTGCAGGTAACACCTGTCTGTCTGCACACTGATTGCCTTGGCAACGGGCAGTTGAAAAAACTGTCTGTAATCAACAAGCATTGTTCTGTGAATTATAAATGCGATTTCATTTCGAGGATTTCATTTCGTTCACCTGAGGAAGGAGGAAGCCTCCGAAAGCTTGTGAATTTAAAATAAAATTGCTGGACTATAACTTGGTGTTGTAAAATTGTTTACAATTGTCAACCCCAGTCCATCACCGGCATCTCCACATCATGTTGAGATAGAGTAATAGCTTTACTCTGAATCTAGCCCATGTTATGCCTGACCAGTGAGTGCATGATACTGAAACCAGGTATAAAGAGTGGAAAATGTTCCATTTCTTAGAACTGATATCCTTCACCTTAATGAGCAGAATAATAGGCATTCAGGAAAGAATTGTAAGGCTATAAATGACACATGGACTGAAATCCAGAATTTAACCACCCTTCGTACGTATAATTTTTGTACAATATATCTAGAGAATAATGGATATATGGTAGAAATTACTGACTAATAATCTGATTAAAAGTCCAAGCAAAGGTTTATAACCATCATCTAAAGCCCAAAATTAGACTAAAATCTACTCGCAATCTTCTCTGTTCCAAGACTGGTAATCAATCCCACATAACTTATTTTTTAGAATATATACACTGAATCTGTTGAGGCTAATTTTAATTTTATTCTGTTTTCTCAGAGGCCCATGTTGTAGTGGACATGAACAGAACACTGCATGTAACTGATGAGTGGTGTCCTCTCAGAATGATTAAAATTATAATGCATTCATTGCAAATTCACTGGAAATGAATTGAGAGTTAATTATCAGTAAACAGCACAGATAGCAGATAAAATATTATTATAAGTTAAATATTTTTACAGGAAAGGGTTGTGTAACACAATGGTACAATGGATTGATGAACAGATACAATGCAGATTTGCCTGGTCTACATTTTTGATCTTGGCCACATCATCAAAGAAAAGGAATTGAGTTAATATCTTACAAGCCATAAGTCACCGATAATAATATCAGATGACATCATAAACCATGAGGGCAAAGCTGAAGTGGTTTATAGAAGTCAGCACAAAAATGAGATTTAATTATTACCCTACAGTCACTATGAAGTATTTATTATTCCTTAATGTGTTAAAGTTTATTTAAGGGGAAAAAGTTAATTTCTGACTTGTTTTATCATTATGCATGCTGAGCACATTTGAGATGGTGTGACACAGCTAAAGAGAATAGTGAGATCCACAGTTTGAAATGTCAAAACTCCACTGCCTACTTCGACCGCCCACTTTTGCCTAATTCCTAACACATAGAATCATAGAAAGGCTACAGCGCGGAAGGAGGCCATTTGGCCCATCGAGTCCGTGCCAGCTCTATGCAAAAGCAATCCAGCAAACCCCACTTCCCTGCCCTATCCCCGTAGCCCTGCAATTTTTTTCCTTTCAAGTACATATCCAGTTCCCTTTTGAAAGCCATGATTGAATCTGCCTCCACCACCCTCTAGGGCAGCACATTCCAGATCCCAACCATTCGCTGTGTAAAAAAGTTTTCCTCATGTCACCTTTGGTTCTTTTGACAATCACCTTAAATCTATGTCTGCTGGTTCTTGATTCTTCCACCAATGGGATCAATTTCTCTCTATCTACTCTGTCTAGACCCTTCATGATTTTAAATACCTCTATCAAATCTCTTCTCAATCTTCTCTGTTCCAAGGAGAACAACCCCAGCGTCTCCAGTCTATCCACGCAACTAAAGTCCCTCATCCCTGGAATCATTCTAGTAAATCTTTTCTGCACCCTCTCTAAGGCCTTCACATCTTTCCTAAAGTGCGGTGCCCAGAACTGGACACAATACTCCAGTTGTGGTCGAACCAATGTTTTATAAAGGTGTTCATCATAACTTCCTTGCTTTTGTATTCTATGCCTCTATTTATAAAGCCCAGGATTCCGTCTACTTTCTTAACTGCTTTCTCAACCTGCTCTGCCACCTTCAATGATTTGTGCACATATAACCCCAGATCTCTCTGTTCCTGTACCCCTTTTAGAATTGTGCCCTCTAGTTTACATTGCCTCTCCTCATTCTTCCTACCAAAATGTATCACTTTGAATTTTTCTGAGTTAAATTTCATCTGTCACGTGGCCGTCCATTCCACCAGCCTGTCTATATCCTCTTGAAGTCTATCACTATCCTCCTCACTGTTCACTACACTTCCAAATTTTGTGCCATCTGCAAATTTGGAAATTGTGCCCTGTACACCCAAGTCCAAGTCATTAACATATATCAAGAAAAGCAGTGGTCCTAGTACCGACCCCTGGGGAACACCACTGTGTACCTCCCTCCAGTTCGAAAAACAACCGTTCACCATGTTGCTACTGCCCCTTTTATTCCATGGGCTTCAATCTTGATGACAAGCCTATTATGCGGCATTTTATCAAGCGCCTTTTGAAAGTCCTTATACACCACATCAACCGCATTGCCCTCATCTACCCTCTCTGTTACCTCATCAAAAAAACTCTATCAAGTTAGTTACACACGATTTGCCTTTAACAAATCCGTGCTGCCTTTCCCTAATCGATCCGCACTTGTCCAAGTGACTGCTAATTTTGTCCCGGATTATCATTTCTAAAAGTTTCTCCACCACCGAGGTTAAACTGACTGGCCTGTAGTTGCTGGGTTTATCCTTACATCTTTTTTTGAACAAGGGTGTAACATTTGCAATTCTCCAGTCCTCTGGCACCACTCCCATATCTAAGGATGTTTGGAAGATTATGACCAGTACCTCTGCAATTTCCACCTTTACTCCCCTCAACAACCTAGGATGCATCCCATCTGGACCGGGTGACTTATCTACTTTAATACAGCTAGCCTTTCTAGTACCTCCTCTTTATCAATTTTTAGCCCATCCAGTTTCTCAACTACATCTTCCTTTACTAAGACCCTGGCAGCATCTTTTTTCTTGGTAAAGTCAGATGCAAAGTACTCATTTAGTACCTCAGCCATGCCCTCTGCCTCCATGAGTAGATCTCATTTTTGGTCCCTGATCGGCCCCACCCCTCCTCTTACTACCCGTTTACTGTTTACATACCTATAGAAGACTTTTGGATTCCCTTTTATGTTGGCCACCAGTCTATTCTCATATTCTCACTTTGCCCCTCTTATTTCCTTTTTCACTCCCCCTCTGAACTTTATATATACAGCCTGGTTCTCACTTGTGTTATCAACCTGACATCTGTCATATGCCCCTTTTTTCTGCTTCATCTTACTCTCTATCTCTTTTGTCATCCAAGGAGCTCTGGCTTTAGTTGCCCTATCTTTCTCCTGCGTGGGAATGTACCTAGACTATACCTGAACCATCTCCTCCTACTAGTTCTGTTGTGTGAGAACTGTGGTTAAGTTGCGAACAGGTATATAATGTAATGCATATCAGTGGCATTACAGTAAAAGACACCCAGATGGATGACAATGCCCCTTTAAGATAATCAAGCTACGAAAATGGCGTAAATCTGTTCTCTTTGGGGGGAAAAAAGCTAAGCATATGCATTGAAACCATGAAGCTAATCAGCAAGGTAGATGCAGTGAAGTTATTTCTGAAGAACTAGGATAAAAGAACTAGGAGACCTGATTATAAGTTAAGGAAACTTTGAGCTAAATCTAACTTACTGAGTAACTAATTGACAATATAGTCCATTTACACTACAATGTTAATGTCAGTGCAAAGAGGTTTTACTTACACCATAGGAACAGAAGAAGGCCATTCAGTCCCTCAAGCCTGTTCCGCCATTCAATTAGATCAGAGCTGATATGTACCTTAACTTCATTTACCCACCTTTGTTCCCTATCCTTTGATGCCCTTACCTAACAAAATTCTATCGATCTCAGCCTTGAAAATTTCAATTGGCCCAGCATCCATTTTGGGGGAGTGGGTACCAGATTTCCACTACCCTTTGTGTAAAAAAGAGCTCCCTGATTTTACTCCTAACTGGCCTAGCTCTAATTTTAAGATGATGCCCTTTTGTTCTGGATTGCCCCACCAGAGGAAATAGTTTCTCTGTATCTATCCTATCGAATCCTTTAATCATTTTAAATACCTCGATTAGATCACCTCTCAAACTTCTAAACTCAAGGGAATGCAAGCCAAGCTTATGCAAGTCCTCGTAATTTAACCCTTTAAGCCTTGATATCATTCTGGTGAATCTGCACTGTACCCCTTCCAAGGCCAATACATCTTTCCTGAGGTTTGGTGCCCGAAACTGAATGCAATACGCCAGGTGGGGTCTGACCAAGGTTCTGTACAGCTGAAGCATCACTTCCTTACTTTTGAATTCCAACCCCCTTGAGGCAAAGTTCAAGATTCCATTAGCCTTTTTGATTGCTTTTAGTGATTTGTGTATATGGACACCTAAATCCCTTTGCTTCTCCACAGCTCCTAGTTTCACCATTAAGAAAATATTCCGATTTGTCTTTCTCAGATTCAAAGTGGATGACCTCACACTTCCCCGCATTGAACTATATCTGCCATAGTTTTTTCCCATTCACTTAGTATGACTATCTCCCATCGACACAATCTACTCTGCCTCTTAACTTGGTGTCATCTATAAACTTGGAAATACAGCTTTCATTAATGTCATTAATATGGTGACCAATGCTGCATTTATAGTATAAATGCAGTCTAGATCTGAAGTCAGGGCTGTGTAGGAAAGAGTCTCGCTCTGCTCCATTCCAGTCATGTTAGGCCTAAATTTCGGATTCATACCACACCAGTTTAGCATCAGTGTGAAACAGAGGCCATATAGTAGTAATGCTAACCTTGTAGTGTAAATGCACCTTTAGAGTTGTAGACTGCTACTAAGCAGAGTGAATGTAGACTTAGCTAAGTATGCAAACCAAAATAAATGGACAGATTCTTGATTTAGTGTAGAATAGTGGGACACAAAATTGGCACCAAAGTGAGAGTAAGATGAAGCTGACCTGATTGGGTTCTGATCATTGACCTAAACACCAGGACAAACTGGATGGACGAAATAACTTTTTTTTTGATTTCTTTGCTGGTGGTGTTGTTGGTCTGTGTGTAGGGGGGATTTAATAAGTCAATAACCAATTTAAAGAAACAGGCAGAGCTACAAACACTACTTTAAATCAACCACAAGCCCTGTAGTTAATCATTTGATTTGGGAACATTTTGCAATGAAATTTTAGGAACCAAGTCACATGGAGTATCACAAATAGTGACAGTGAAGGTTTATCTCTCTACTTGGTATTTTAGGCACAATTTGATGATCAACCTGGTGAGAAAATTTATGCCTGAGCTCCATTGAGGAAAGAGATGTGTAGTTTCCCCAAATGTTGGCATGCTGTGGGAGGAATAATATCATCAACAGGGTAGGACATGTATCATAAAGTGGGATTATTAATTTGTTAGGACTCAGTAAGTAAAGATAATATGATATTTCCTTCATGTTTAAAAAATCACTAAAGAGGAGTAAATGGATTAAAGCCATGAAAAGATAGTAAGTACTTTTCATTTCCACTTACTCCTGCTTTCATGAGGAGCTCTTTCCCAAATCCCCGCCATACTTTAATTTATTTCCCTATTGCAACAAAAAGGATTACAATGACAACGTGGCCTGCACTGTTGGAATGTTCAAACTGTCCCAGAATCCATGTGTTACAAGGTTGCCAAGTCGTTTATTATATACCAGAGACAACATTCCATCCAACTACTTAGCCGATAGCAGCTTTAGTAAAACAATGGCATCATTTTACTGAGATTGGGTTCTAACAGAATAGAAATTTAGCCCCTTGCCCTTGGCACAAATGCTGCTGAGTTCATCCAGTGTTAAAAACATTTCAAAGTATTAAAATACCAAACAAATTGGGATACCAAAGGGCAGGTTCTCAATTAACTCTTTGTAAGCTTATATCTATGAAGGTAAGTGTTGCTGAGAAGTACAAGTACACTGTTAGTTTTTCAGTGTTGACATTTGTTTTTGATGTAACCCCCCATCACAAATTGCTCCTCCTGTCTTGTCTGCCATGCTCCCATCTTCAGCTGTGAGGGTGAGAGCATTACATATATTTCCACACTGCCTGAAAGGAAGCTCATATTCTGTTTCACTCTTCCTGTGACAAGCTTCCCAATGAACTCACAACAGCCGTCCAATAGAGCCTAGCACCAGTCAGCACTGATGTTCAAAACCACAACTATAGGCTTGTAGGAACATAGGAACAGGAGTAGGCCATTCAGCCCCTTGAGTCTGTTCCGCCATTCAGTTCGATCATGGCTAATCTGTATCTTAACTCCATCTACCGGTTTTGGTTCCGTAACCCTTAATACCCTTGCCTAAATTATATCATGGGCATTTTAGACTGTCTTATTGCATTAACTCGCAAGCATTCTAAACACAATAATGTTTTTGTTTGCTAGGATTCTCCCTCTTTCTCCCTTGCTCCTCTCCTGGAGGCATTCTTTCACATTGGAGTACGATTCAACAGCTTTTGGTCAACCTCCAGTACCTTGCCCAAGTGGCTGTTCTCCTTGTGTGAGCTTAGAGAGTGAGTGTTTGCAGGCTATTTTACCATGGCACCATAGCTGAGCCTGATCCCGTCCTTACCAGATGTCCACAAGCGCACAGTTTGCAGCAGGGATCAACGAATATAAATCAAAAGCAGGAACCCAAGCTGATTCTCTCATTCCTAGCAAAGGAGCACAGGGGCACTGAGGCCAATTGTAATACCCCTACTGCCACCCCAGCTGCATGGAAAGTGAGCGAGGAAGGATTGTCAAGAAAAAATAAAATGGAGAGGCTGGGAATAACAGGACAAAGCTAAAGAAAGATAGACATACGCAGGAGAGGAACAGCTGGGAGAAAGAAGCAGCAGTGCCTGGGAAGAAAAAGGATAAATCAGTCAACAGTTTCAATGAAAGGGAATTGAGCTACATATGATAGCATTAAAGGTTACTTTCAGCACCAGCCCCTGAGACATACAAATGACACAATACAAACCACCACTGTGAATCACGCACACATGAAATAAGCTTAAATCTGCATTTACACTAATCAACAGATGATGCAATGAAACTCAAATATACCTCAGATTCGCCAGTATACAGGTTTAAGATCAGTGCATGCTTTTAGTCAGTCTTTAAAAAATTTAATTCATTTAAATAATTAGGAAGGAAACTCTTCTTGAGAGGTGATTTCACTTTTCACACCATGCTTCCTGTTGAGGCCTAAACTCCCTAGATTATTTTAGAATTCTTTATAGCAGTGTGTGTGGTGGATCACTGCTGATGGAATTCTGTTTATAATCTGACATGCTGCTGCTGTTTGGCTGCTCTCCATTTTCACCCCAGTTGCAGCTGAACAGTACCAGGACTGTCCTGCTTTGAAGTTAGGCAAGAATGTGAGTCTTTTTTTTTTGTTAAATAAGCCATGTCAGCAATGAAATATGTCATTCTAGCTCTCTGTGGATATTCAAAGGCTCACGTCATTGAGGTTTTCTATAAGCCACCATTGCACCTACTCTTAACCAGTATCAGTCCTTTAGCTCTAGATTCTGGTGAGTTTTTTTGTCTTTTTTCTTTTCCTTTCAGCATTAAATGTTCAATTTCTGAAATAACTGCGGTTAGAATTTTCCACGCTGGTAATGCATATAGTTTGCAGATTGGAATGCAATTCAATTTATTTGCTGTGTGCTCTTCTCCGACGCAAAGTTCTGTAATTCTCAAGCCTTTATACTGACCTTTATACTAAAAGGTCTCATCACAGTTCCGAAACGTATTTATCAACTTGCACATCAGCTTTTAACTCTTTTAAATAAGGGTAAATGATATTCTTTGCAAAAAAACTGTTAGTATTTCTGCAATGTGAAGAGCATTGAACTTGTACACATGGGAGTTGTTTGAAGATAATTTATTGGGAAATATGACCTTTTTTTAAGAAACTTTGGTACATTGTTCCACGTATGAAGACGAGTTGATTCTGAAGAAACTAACAAGGAGCCACTTGCTGCAGTTAATTTATTTTTAAAGGTCAGTGTTGTCATGGTAATAGCTCGTAAGGAATTTTACCATGTTTATGCTTAGAGAAGGGCACAACAACATGACTAGTGATGAGACTTCATCACTCTGCTGATTCCACCTTGCTATAAATTTAATTAAAATTAATACTTTAAAATATGCATATTGAAAAGCAGAAGGTATAACTTTTCATGATTGCATCATCACTTCTGCAGTGGTACTCCTGTTGTGCCAGCTCTCTATACAGGTAATCCAGGTAGCGCAGAGGTTGTATACCAATACCTATGACTGTTCTACCATATGTGCCAGTACTTCTGATAAAGCACAGTTTTATCCTGCCAGGGAAAGGCACTTATTTAGCACCTTTCATGTCCTCAGGATATTCCAAAGTGCTTCCCAGGCAATGAGGTACTTTTTGAAATTGTCACTGTTGTTATGTCAGCAAAACCAGCAATCAATTCCACACAGCAAGGTCCCACAAGCAGCGAATGGGATAAATGACCAGTTAATCTGTTTTGATGGTGCTGGTTGAGGGGTGAATGTCGATCAGGACACTCTGAGAACTTCTGGCTCTTCTTTGAATAATGCCATGGGATCTTTTACGCCCAGCTGAACAGTCAGACAGGGCTTCAAGTTTAACGTCTCATCTGAAAGACATCACTTCTCACAATGCAGCACTCCCTCAGTACTGCACCGAAGTGTCAGCTTAGATTATGTGCTCCAGTCCTGGAGTGGGCCTTGAACCCACACTTTCTGACTCAAAGGCTACCACTGAGCCAAGCTGACACAAGGAAACATTTTAATTACAACTTTAAAAGAATAAAAACTGAAAATATGTTGTTTCAGTGGGCACAATCCTGCCTTTAAGGTTAGTTAAAATGCATCCTTGTGTCAGCTTGGCTCAGTGGTAGCCTTCGACAACAAGAAAATGTGAGTTTCCTACGTTATATAATGCTAGCGATAAAGGGGTAGATGGGGAAGTTGGTTGGAATCCTGTCTTTTGTGATGTGTGTTCAAATGCAGTCTAAACTGATGCAATGAAAATCTCATCTCTCTTATGTCTAATAGATTCAGTGTTCAGGCAATCCTAAACTTATTTCACAGTCCTTGTGCGCAGAAATTCACAGCAAAAACTGCCCATAGTTTGGCACTAATTGGCATTAAACTGTTTAAACTACAGCCAGATCTGTAGCCCCAGAATTTAAATCCAAGTAGTCACAAGGGGTACAAAGTCCATGGTCAGGTTTAATAACAGAATTAAATTAATTCCTGTTAATAATACTCCATAATCATAATGATATTGAGATCTGACTGCTGCTGAATGAAACACACCATAAGAAATCCTGACTGTGCAGATGATTTGGGAGGTCAGTTTGGTAAGATTTTTGGGTGCTTTTTTCCTAATGCAAAAACACCCAGAAAACATGAATTTCCTGCATTTACACTCGTTATGCCTAAAATTCTAGGCGCAGCAGGACCCAAAGTCATATTTTTTGTGTTTTATGGCAATTTTTAAAACATTTTTTAAAATCATTTCTCCTCCCTGAGACCTACACTGTGTTTTCTGGATCTTTGAATGCATTTTTACAGCATCAGAATGAGTTTGATTAAAAACTGAAAAACTTCCATGGTTGCATTGCCTTAAAACATGTTTGCCTAATGTGCATAAAGAATGGTTTGATGGCTTCAAACTTTTAATTTTCATACAAAAATAGAAGGAATATGGCATAAGTTCTGTAATTTCCATATGCCCCAATTGTTTACACTGATTTCTGCTTGTGTAACGCTGTTTTTTGACGCCCCGGTGTATGATAATGAGATTCTTCGGAAATTTTGGCATAAGTTGCCAACAGCAAGATCGGCATAAATTTATGCCACTTGAGGAAATTCTGGTCCAATCTGATCCCTGTAGATATTGTCATATAGCAAATCTCACCTAAAGGCAACTTAACTTCGGTCCCTTCTTGTAAATTAAAAGAAGAATAAACCGCACCACACTGACCCTTTCAGTGAACTAAAAAACATGAACTTTTCTGGGGTAGTCTTTATCTCTGAAACCCAAGCAGCTATTTAAACCTAGGCCAGCTTTCTTCTTAAAGGAGATGTGCCTCCTCCGTGCTTCACTCAGCAGCCTTGGTTGGAACTGACCTTGAACATAACTTTTGTCCTTCTTTTGTACCCTGCCTCCACAGGAAGTGGAAGGGAGGGGTCAACCTCTGAGAGCAGGACAGTTCTCCTGGTGTCCTGACCAACATTCCTCAACCAAGACCACCAAAAAAAAACAAATTATGTTCATTTGTCTCATTGCTGTTTGTGGGACCTTAATGTGTGCATTTTGCCTGCAAAACAGCAGTGACTTCACTTCAAAATAATTAATTAGCTGTAAAGTGCTTTGGATTGTCCTGAAGGTGTGAACAGCGTTATATAGATGCAAGTTCTTTCTATAACAGATTCAGTGGCTGTCCATTACCTTTCAGATGAGCTCATTAACATACCATCCCCTCTTTGTCTCAGAGGCTCCAGCATTTCTCTATGTTAACCAGAAGGAGGCTGTATCTTTGTGAATTAACCCTTAAAGCCCTGAACCTGAGTTCACATCAGAAACATATTGTAGCATAAAACAAAAATCAGGTCAAGTAGCCAATAATCCCAAATCATGACAACTATATATAAATATATCATTTGATCTTTATTTGATCTAAATATGTGTGCTTATTTATTAAAAATAAGACGGTATTAAAATTATATGCAATTGTCAATATAAGAAAAAGTGATGGGGAGGGGGGAATGCATCACCATTAACTTTGAGTGATAATGTAAAACGGGCAATATTGGATCAGCTGCCTGTTATACATCTCTCCAGATTGTGGAGATGCCGGTGATGGACTGGGGTGGACAAATGTAAGGAATCTTACAACACCAGGTTATAGTCCAACAATTTTATTTTAAAATCACAAGCTTTCGGAGATTATCCCCTTCGTCAGGTGAATGGAAATGAATATCAGGAGAGATGTAAACTGGGCTGCCGATTCACTATCGCCCGTTTTACACTATCGCCCAAGGTCAAAATTACCCCCATTGTGTTATCTTCTGTAACAAGAAAAAATATGACATGATTAAAGTGTTAAGTGATTTTTTTTTACACTCCTTTTAACACTGTGTTTCAATAGCCATAGGAATCATCGATCTGTTGATGTTTAAGGATGATATTTGTTAATGTATTGTTTTATTCTAAAATTATTATCAGTCGTAAGATATAGGTCCACTTTGTTGGCTTTGTGCCTGTAGTGTTTCTTTTTCATATCCATTCCCCAACTGCCCACCTACTCCCAAGACCAATTTCCTCATTTTTCTTATCCTGTTTCAGTGCTCTATCTGTCTCTCTGTTTTCCCATGAGCTTTAATATCTGGCAGTCTGTATACCTCTCTTCCCATTTGTGCCAATCTGGCTGGCTGGTTGCCTCCTCCTCAACTTACTAACTTCTCTCCACTGGACGTCTTACCTATTAAAGCAAGTTTTAAAGCAAGTTGGTGTTGATTCAGAGCAGCAAAGATATCAACCTAACATTACCGTCTACATTATTCAACCCTGACCAGACCGATTCTACAGGTAATATTCCCACGACTCCCGCAGCACAGAATACCAATATGACCCATCAAGTATTTTATCATCAGTATCTGTACTTATCCTTATAACTTTCAATCCTCTTCTTATATTCATCCAGCTCTTTTTGTACTAGTGTACTCATAGCTTAAGATGCATAACTGTTTATATCCATGCTTTTAATCACTTTAAATACCTGGCTCACTCAGACCGTGGAAACTTTTCTCGAGGGAGAACAAGTTCTGTTCTGAGTCTTTCTTTGCAATTTAGTGAGAGTCACACTGCTTGGGAATGGGTACTTGCCCTAGATCAGGGAGGAAAGTTGAGTGCTACTGCATGGTTCTGGGCCTTCTGGCTGCTGTTACAAACAGAAAATAGGTGGCCTGCAGTCCTACAGTGAAGCCCTGCTACACCGTACAAGTAAAAATGAAAACTTATCTGAGGTGCTAGGAGGTTGCTGGCAGTGCCTTTACAGATCCTCCAATCTGATAGGGCTGGCCGGCAAGCTCTACTGCTGAGTTTCCTTAGGTGCTCATCTTCTCCGCCTGTTGCCAGGCAGAATTCCTGGAAAATGTTGCAGGAGACGTTCTGACATCATTTTTATGCCACGTAAAATTTAAATTCTCTTGCTTGTTTTGAGGCTGCACTTTCTGCCAATGCCAGGGACATCTCAGGAAATATGTGTCAAGTCGAAAGGGAGCAGACACCTAGCCTCCACTGAAATTCCCTCTGCTTAACATCCCAGGACATGGCACACATGGGATGTTGGGCAGAGAAAAATCAGCCCCCAGTTTTGAATTTGAATTAACCAGTGCGCTAAAAATAGTGCACAGAGGAAATTGAACCCCAGGAATGAAGAGGTTAGGCTAAACAAACAAATGAGATACAGATAGATCCTGAAAATAGGTGGAGCACCCCATCTCAGCCCACCTCGGACCTCCACCACTGACCCCGCCAAAGTTCGCAGGTCAGGAGGAGATGACAAGATTTAAATGACGTCGACAGCCTAATGGTGCATTTGGGGTGCTGTTGTCCCTCCAAAAACAAAAGGGGCTGGAAATTCCAGTCAGTGTGCCGGGGTGAGGATGCCAGATCCTGCTTGAAAGAAACATGTAGGTGTCCCCATGGCTCCTTTATAATCCCGGATTGAACCCCATGTGGGCCACACATCTTCAGCAGGTGCACCTGTTGTAATGTAGGCAAATACAGCAGCCAATTTACATACAGCAAGGTCCCACAAACAGCGATTAGAATATTGGTCAGGACACCAGGAGAACTCCCCTCCAATTCTGTGAATAATGTCATGGGATCTTTTACCTGAGAGAACGGACTTGGCCTTGGTTTAATGTTTTGCCGAAATATGGTACCTCTGACAAGGCAGTGCTCCCTTAGCACCGCATTGATTATGAGATCAAGTTTATGGAGTGGGGCTTGAACCCACAACATTCTGACTTAGAGGTAAGAGTGCTACCCACTGAGCTAAGGTTATAAAGTTATTTACGAATTCAGTCAGTGAATTGGGAATCTGTAGTTTTTCCCTGCACATTCTTTGTATAATCTTTTCTCCTCTTTCCAAAGCTGCTCAGTTCTAGATTGACTTGCTCCCTGATTTTGAAAATTTTTCCTGTCTCAGTTAGGAACTATCTGTGTAGGTAATCAGAGGCACAGAATTATTGCACCATTTAATGGCATGCCACAATAGTCAGTCTATGTGCTATGCCACCAGACTGCCCTCCTTTGAATGTGGTTTTTGGTAGAAATATAAAAGCAGAAATTGGAAACCATAGAATCATAGATGTTTATAGCATAGAAAGAGAACAATCAACCTATTTGGTCTGTGCATTTTGCTACAGCAATCCACAATTAATCCCAGTGTTCTATCCCCTAGACCTGTATCTTCCTCTGCTTCAAATACTTTTCCAATTTTTTATTAAAAGATACAATGGTCTCTGGCTCAACCACTCTTTGTGAAAAAAGCATTCCAGTCTCCAACAACCTTATGCGGAAAGAAATTTCTCTCACCCTCTATCCTCACTTTCTCAGTGATCATTTTAAATCAATGATCCCTCGTCATTGACTCCCCAACCAGAGGAAATAGACTTTCCCTATTCGTCCCATCGAAACCCTTCATAATTTTGAAAACCTCCATTGAATTCATCATAACCTTCTCTGCTGCCATGGAACCATGGAATTAACTCTTATACTTAAAACAAACACACCAGGACGTGAGATATTGCTGTGTTTTTTTACCATTGTTGTGGATTATAGAAAATAAATTAGTCATGTCTCACCTATGTATGTCACTCTGTTTGAGTCATGCAGTCCTACTCCACCCAATAGTTTCTTTCCACTATTATCTGCTCACTGGTGAATGTTACATAGTTTTATCAAAGAGGACTTATGGACCACCAAGGAAGAAGATTTCCTTTGTGCTTTATGTGTAGCGTAGTGAAATCATAAACATGTTCTTTATAAACAAGCTTACAATTTGTCACACACAGCGCACAAAATCTTATTCTCCATTGCAGATGCAAATAAAATGAAATAAATCTATTTCTATTACATGCATAAAAGTTGTAAATCATTCATTACATTGTTCCCAGGTGTAACCACTGCTCTGATCATTTAAAGTAGGCGTCTCGCTAATGTCTCATGGTAAAGCTGGCACTCCTTAAACCAATCTGACATTCCAGTTAAGGATGTCATATATTTACAAAAACATAGCAGCCAATTGCCCCAAGTAACTGATATAAGGATCCTAGTAACCACTCATCACCAGAGTTTACCTGATTTAGAATTCTACCCAGGAAAAGGACAACCATCATATGACTAGAGTTAGAATCATAGCATGGTTACAGCACAGAAGGAGGCCATTCGACCTATCGAGACCGTGCCGGCTCTTTGTAAAAGCAATCCAGTTAGTCCCATTCCCCCGCCCTTTCCCCGTAGCCCTATAAAGTTTTTCCCTTCAAGTAATAATCCAATTCCCTTTTGAAAATTACTATTGAATCTGCTTCTACCACCCTTTCAGGCAGCGCATTCCAGATCATAATACTCACTGCGTAAAAAAGTTTTTCCTCATGTTGCCTTTGGTTCTTTTGACAATCACTTAAATCTGTGTCCCCTGGTTCTTAACCCTTCCGCCAATGGGAACAATTTCTCTTTATTTACTTTACCTAAACCCTTCATGATTTTGAACACTTCTGTCAACTCTTCTCTCAACCTTCTCTGCTCTAAGGAGAACAGCCCCAGCTTCTCCAGTCTATCCACTTAACTAAAGTCCCCCATCCCTGGAACCATTCTAGTAAATCTTTTCTGCACCCACTCTAAGGCCTTTATATACTTCCTAAAATGCAGTGCCCAAAATTGGACACAATCCTCCAGTTGTGGCTGAACCAGTGTTTTATAAAGGTTCAACATAACTTCCTTGCTTTTGCATTCTATGCCTCTATTTATAAAGCCCAGGATCCCGTATACTTTCTTAACCGCTTTCTCAACCTGTCCTGCCACCTTCAAAGATTTGTGCACATAGTTCCAGATTTTTCACTATTTTTCCATCCGTTTTGGAGGGAGGGTTGGTGCCCGAAATGCAGCTGCTCCCTGACTTCAGTTGCCACTCCTGGGATTTTCCATCAGAAGTGACGTGAGACTCTGAAAATATCTCGATAGTTATTTTGAGATTTTTGAGCTGATTTCTGAAATTTCATGTATGTGGAACCTCAGCCAGGAACCCATGGCTGAACACTCTGTGGTGCAGTATGTTAGATGTATAATGTATGTATACAGTTATTTTGAAGTACTGTGTAGACTTACACCAAGTATCAGCTTGGCTAGATTGGTAGTATTCTTGCCTCTGAGTCAGAAGGTTGTGGATTCAAGCCCACTTCATGACTTGAATATATGATCTAGTGAAGCCCTTTAGTGCAATACTGAGGGAATGCTGGATTGCTCAGTGACATCTTTAAAATGAGATGTTGAAAATTGAGGCCACATCGCCTGTTCAGCTTGATGTGAAGGATGAATGGCTCTATTCGAAGAATAGGCGATTCTTCAGCTATCCTGGTCAACATTCCTCCCTCCATCAGTGCTGCCAACAGCAGATTAACTGGTCATTAATCTCATTTGCTGTTTTTGGGATCTTGCTGAATGCAAAATTGGCCGCTGCATTTGCCTACATGAAACCAGCAAGTGATTCTTTGAAGGACTTTGGGATGTCCTGAGAACGTGATATGGTGCAAGTTCTTTCTTTGCTCTAGCAGTAAGTGCTTTAATTGTAATGAATCTGCTTTCAGAAATTGTTTCACCCAAAGCAAGTAGATGACTTTTTGTGGCCTTGTTTCGAAAAGATGAAGATCAGATCACGGAACAACAGATGAAGCATGGACAGGTTGGATCAGACAGCGACTGCCTACTCCACGAGTCGTTTCTTTCCTGACAAGCTCACTGGTTACATAGATCAGTTCAGCCACAATCGTGGCAAAGGAGACTCTGGTTACAGCTCATTCTCTACTTATTTCAATGCTCCAGAGTACCTGTCTCAAGCTCATTGCAGTGAGAGTCCCTGGCAGTCAGGGAAGGTGTTCTACCAGGGTCCTGATTTAGAAGCACTGCAATATACTGACACAAAGCCTACATCAGTAGTGTGTGATGCTGGTGCTATGGGCACTGAAGAGAGACCCGTGTTCCCATCAATGGAAAACTACAATAGTAACAGTCATGATGGGAACTATAATTGGTCAAACCCGCCTCCCCCACCAACACGCCGTGATAGTTTCCTAATTACCAGGCAACATGATGGTCTTGGCACCTATTACATCTATGATGGGCAGTATCCACAGAATGTGACTGAGAGGTCATCAACTGAGAGCAAGACACAGGCGATGACTTTTGAAAGTAATCACCAATCTAGAGAGACAACAAACCGGCACCTTGATAATCTTGGACAAACCTATTCCCAGACTCCCTGGTTCAGACCTACTTTAAAGGTTACTGGTTTTGTGCCAGAGAAACGTAGTCACACACTAGAAGGCACTAACAATTTTACTTCCAAAAAGGGTGAGAAGACACCTGAGAACAACCCAACTGACTCATCTCCTTCCTTTGTCCACCGCAGCTCAGATGTCACACTCGACAGGGTAGAATCACAGAAGCAAACCTACAGTCTTCCGTTGGCACATGGGAATAAACCACTTCCCATTAGCCCACAGCGCCTTGAGCTACCATCTGTAATAACTCTTAATTGCGCTAATGAAAGCAGCCAGAAAACAGCACCATATTTTTATGTCACAAGCCCGTATACACATACATCTACAAGAGAGACCAGTCTTGCAGAAGGCATTTTAGGCCCTATCCAGGCAAAGGGCCCGGAGAAGAGTGCTGAACCACAAAAACTTGAGGTGGATTATAAACTTCATGTAGTTAGAGATTGCAAAGATAGACAAGAATCTTTGAATGAGGCAAGTGCCAGACATTTAGTACTTCAGTCACCTGGTTTGGATTTTCAACCTATGAGTGGAGAACTTGGATTTAGTGGTAGAGGGCATAACAACCCCAGCAACAGTCAGGTCTTCTACTGCAGACCCAAAGAAAATTCTCACAACCCTAAACCACAACCTTCAGTGCCAGAGCCCGTTCAGGTAACAAAGCAGAGCAATTACGTAAGCGAAAGGCAAATGAGAAATAATGTAGACAGTGTAGGACATCGATTAGTTCCACGTTCAGATGCAAGAAATAACTATGATGTTCTAGAGAACCACTCATCAAGACCAGCAAGGGAGTCAAGTACTGATGGCGTAATCAATGCTGAGAATACTCCAATGTTGCATCGCCTTACCTTCGAAAGCAAGAATGCTGCTAAAAATGCAGCAGCGAATGCTAAACAGAAAAGGCAACTCTCTGAGGGACCAAAGGATGTTCACAGACGAGGAGAAGGAAACTGGGACCTGCGCAGGGAGTTCCAAAACAAAATGACACAGCTTCGAAAGTGCAAGAGTTCTTCTCAGCTCTTAGATGAATCTATTGAACTCAACCAATTGAATGAAGAATCACCAGACACCCCGGGCTCATCGATTGATTCTTCTAAAACTGCTTACAGAAATCAAGTAAAGCATGCACAGACTAAGGTCCTGAGGGAGACCTCTTTCAAACGCAGAGACCTCCAGCTTAGTTGGCCAAACCGAGCAAAGCAGAAGCCCACTGAGAGGCCAAGCATTGCTCATTTTCGAACACAATCTTTGTCCAAGACAAGTCACATCCCTGATGATTCAACAACCACGTCCTCATCATCACAAGTATTACATGAGGACCTACAAGCCAAACCTCTGGCTGCCCACCACCAGACCACCCGTATAGGGAGCAGGAAAAGACTGACATTGCATGAGAAGAAAATGTGTTATTCAGAACCTGAAAAAATAAATCAATTGGGTGTGCTGAGAAGCCCAAGGAAATGCACTCCCTCGTGGGAACAACAAAAGACCTTCAACTTCCCGAATACGCACAGCGAGAGAAGTTTTGTAGCTTCAAGGCGACAACTGTTTGAAACTGCTTCCTCAGCAACAAATGTGTCGCAGGTGGGGTTAAAGCAGATTCAGCATGATGCTTTGATTGAGTACGTGGATCGCAAGAGAAGCCAGAGACCCTCTGGCACAGAACTCATTTGTGATCAAAGTCAAATGACAAAGTCCATCCAGCACAGGAGGTTTTCTGAGTGGAGTTGCAATCCATGTTCCAGCTTCAGCCCTGCTAAAGGTCAGAACATATCTCGACACAAGTCTGCAGAGATACTGTGGGAACCCTGGGATAATTCCTCGGAAATCCCTCCCAGCTGCAGTAACATATCTCCCATGTGTCTTTTAAGCCAGCCATCTGAGATGCAACACTTTGAAAAGCAGGCAGATGTTAGTATTTCAGGCAAGTTTGCCTCCACTGATAATTTGCTGGAACAACCGGAATCCATTTGTTTTGGTGGACGTGCAAGATCGAAGTCATCTCCGTTGCCTCCACAGGTATGTACCCAGAATAATTTAGCTGTGGTTGAGACTTTCTCAAATTGGCTTTAGTGGTTTGCTATGGGCTGGCACCTGTGATTGCCAGGTTCAGACCAGTTGGTTTCCAAAGGAATTCTGGGCCTATACGGTGTGAATAAGGATGAGAGCCAGAAGCAGAGGATAGGAATTCTGAAAACAGTGGGAGCTTTCTGCAACAATGGCTGAGGATAGTAAAAGGATTTGAATATAGAAATAACCTTGCATAATCTGCATAAACATTTTCTTTTAACATAGGGCAATACACAGTGGATTAAAGGGGCAGTACCACTGTAGTGGTGAGATTTTGGGAATGCTCTGTAACTAAAACAATCAGGAATCTCTTGGTCCAAAAACTTCTGTTACTAAGTCACCAGATTAACCTCGGGAGAAACTTAACTAATGCTGTCTCTCTTGCAAAAGAAGTTTTGCATTTTAATTTTTTAATCACAATAAAATCTGAGTTTAAAAAGAATTAGTAGCACACATGTTGGTTGGATGGTTTGTTGAGGATCGGCAGTGTTGTTACAATGCTTTTGCATGCAAACATGGTGACACTTTTACCATTGCAACAGCATTGTCTTTTAAAATGCACAGAATTGAAATCAAACAAATCAGAGACTACAGCAGATATTTTTAAAATGTCTTTTTCTGTTGCAGAAGAATTCACCCCCTGGTCTGGGCTCAGAATCATCGAGGCAAATGGGTAACAGCAACAACTCTTCCAGGTGAGTGGTAAAACACCTTCCCTTTTAAAGAGACGGTGTCCTGAGCTTTAAGCTCCAACATTGCACCAGCAGAACTGAGGTGAGTGGGCACTTCCACCCGCCCCAGCAATGCCCTCCTGACTCTGGCCATAATTACATCCTCAGGATCATTGCCATATGGGAAGCGGCTCTGCAGCCTCCGTCAGGGAGTTTTGTCCATCTTGGGGTGGAAACACAATATGGCAGATCCCACAGATCCTAACATAGCAGCAAGAAGGAGGCAACCAGTGCATTGCCTATGCAAAAAAAAAAGTTTTAACATTTTTAAATTGCAAATGTTCTTCCTGGCACCTGTGTATGGCAGCACTCTAAGAGTGCTTACAGAGGCCCTTCTCCCAGTTCTGTCCCATTGCCCTCTGAGCACTGAACACTAGGATCTGACAGGTGGTCCCTGTGTCCAGTGTTGCAATGCAAATGGCAGGAACCACTGAAGAGGCCTTGTTTACCTCATTTGCATGTCTCATGGGTGGACACAGTTTCTACTGTCGGAACCAGCCTGCAGAAAGCACTGAGCAGTTGGATACGCAATCGTACTCATTTCCAAGTTGCTTTCTACCTCCGCAAGCTCGAGATCCACCAAAAAAATCAGCGAGGAGGAAGTGGAGACCCTATCCTGTGTTAGGGAGAGCAAGGAGTCGAAGAGCCAATGCATAGGTACGTTATGATCAGTGACATGATAAGTTGCTTTGATTTTACATCAATACGTCTTGTGCTGATGGAAATCAACTTGTCAAACACTTTTTCATTGAAGATGGTATCTCTTTAAATCATCTGTTAGTCTGGAAGTAGACTACAATTCAAACAACATTTAAGGTATTTGTATAAATGGTCCATTGGAATAACCAGCCATCATTCTCATTGTACGATGGATACAAGGTGAAAATATCAATACTAAATATTCCAAAAAGATTGTAGCCATTTAAGGCAGCGACTGCAGGCAGAGACCACACAATGACATTGCATTTGTGTGATTCAGTCATTTATTCTGTGGAGAGATATAGGCCCCAAAAATCCAGAGCCATCCGGCAGACTGCTTCTGTAACTTGGGCCATTGCAAAGGGGACCATTGAGGGCAACTATAGATTCTTACTGATGGGGGACCTGACTTCTTTATGCATCTCCAGACCAGAATTTTGGTCAGAAAACAATGGAAAATTTTAGGGGGTTTTTAACCTAAAATTCAGGAGGAAATTAGTTTTTACTAATTCATCACCTGAAAAATATTTTGAAATTTATCGATGGAAATCGGTAAAAACTGATTTTAATGATCCATATACATAAGTCTGAGGAGGTTATGATCAAACTGCAGTTTGAGTTCTGTGTCCAGTTCTGGTTGCTGAGAAACAAGGGAAATGTTCAAGTGCTTGAGGCAGTGGAAAGAACAGCCAAGAAGCTAATCCTTAATGTCAAAGGTTTGAGTAATGAGGAAAGACAGGAGATGATCCTGTAGAGGTATATAAAGATAGTTAAGGGAATGGAAAAGGTAAGTCTTTAATATTACTTAAAATTAAACTGTAAGGCTAGGATAAGAGGACACAGGTTCAAACCAGTAAAAGATAAATTGAAGACTGATATCAGGAGGTTCTTTGCACAGGAAGTGATCAACACATGGATTGGTGATCTGAATAGAATCATGGAGGTGGGTGTGCCTGGGTGTACTTTGAGAAACAATTGGAAGCTGCAGTGGGGGAAATGTATAGTCATTCTGGTTGGAAAAGCTATGATGTGTCAAATGGTCTTCCTTCTTTGCAGTAAAGGAACACACAATCAGAAGATAATTACAGCAATCGAGTGAAACTCACTCATTCACCACCAGAGGACACTGTGAACTCTCCATTGTCTTAACACACCCCTGTTATAAACATGATGGGATAATTTTAACTATTTGCAACAGTGTAAATCGGGAGAGGTGTATAACGGGTGGCCAATCCGATATCGCCCATTTTACATTATTGACAAAAGTTAAAATTACCCCTGATGAAAGACAATGCCAGTCAACTTTTATACTAGGTTATTGTGCCAGGTTATATTCCCCTTCCTCCTCACTGTAGTAATAAACCCAACGTCTTATGCAGATGGGCTTACTGGAAATTCCATTGATTTGTTCTAACAATAGAAAATTATTGAGGAATGTGCCTTTCTCTGATGTGAGAACCTAATGTAGATCATGGTCTGCCTGCCTAGCTATTTGGAGGCATACCAGAGTCTTGAACATTCCATTTAGTATTTTGAATCACACTGGATCTGTAAACAAATGATGAGCGGTGTGCTAACCATTTTTTCATGACAATGTCCCTTGAAATTGCTATCTGAATCTGGATAAAAGCTTGCAGTAAAGAGAATATTGGAGGTGGGAGAGAGGTGAATTCTGCTGATTTTTTTTGTATGAATTCTGCTGATAAGGACAGGGAGTTAAGCACATTTACCTTTTCAATTTCAATCCATACATTTTGTACAACAATGTGTTTCACTGCATTTGTTAAGGGAATTTACCCAAAGGTAACTTTAAAGTAAGCATCAAAGGGATGATTCCAGGACCTATGTGTTTTACTCCAAACTCAAATTCCACTCCCTGCCAACACAACTGGGAACACAAGGTTGCTGAATCATGGCTCAAATGAGAAAGAAACATTTGGCTCATCAACCCACTTCCTTCCTTCCTTTAGACTGTTTTAATCTACTCTACCAACCCAGTTAATTTCCTGAGGAAGATTCTGCAAGTTTCTTCCTGACCCCTCCATAGTTAAACCAAGCATAACTTCAGAACATCCCCCTTTAAAATCCACATTATACATCTTTGAATAGTTACCTTACTTCACATGGTGCTTCCACGGCCCTGAACATCATGGGATCATTATGTCCCATGCTGTATTTGATCCTCTCCACCTGTAATTATTTTTATATATCACAATTCTGCTCCTAGCCAGTTATTCTTCCAGCTCATTTTGGAGATGTTAAAGGACACAGCATTAACTGCTTTTGCTGGAGTTTTATTCCACATATCCACTACTCTATGTGAGGAGTGGGGGGCGGGGGGGGGGATTCTTCTAATCTCAATTTTGCTTGAAACTTGTTAATTTTGTGATTTGTGTGCTCTAATTCTACATTCACAATCTAAATTATGTCAATTTTAACATAAGAACATAAGAAATAGGAGCAGAAGTAGGCCAATCGGCCCCTCGAGCCTGCTCCGCCATTTAATAAGATCATGGTTGATCTGATCCTAACCTCAAATCTAAATTCATGTCCAATTTCCTGCCCGCTCCCCGTAACCCCTAATTCCCTTTACTTCTAGGAAACGGTCTATTTCTGTTTTAAATTTATTTAATGATGTAGCTTCCACAGCTTCCTGGGGCAGCAAATTCCACAGACCTACCACCCTCTGAGTGAAGAAGTTTCTCCTCATCTCAGTTTTGAAAGAGCAGCCCCTTATTCTAAGATTATGCCCCCTCGTTCTAGTTTCACCCATCCTTGGGAACATCCTCACTGCATCCACCCGATCAAGCCCCTTCACAATCTTATATGTTTCAATAAGATCGCCTCTCATTCTTCTGAACTCCAATGAGTAGAGTCCCAATCTTCTCAACCTCTCCTCATATGTCCGTCCCCTCATCCCCGGGATTAACCGAGTGAACCTTCTTTGTACTGCCTCGAGAGCAAGTATGTCTTTTCTTAAGTATGGAGACCAAAACTGTATGCAGTATTCCAGGTGCGGTCTCACCAATACCCTGTATAACTGCAGCAATACCTCCCTGTTTTTATATTCTATCCCCCTAGCAATAAACGCCAACATTCCGTTGGCCTTCTTGATCACCTGCTGCACCTGCAAACTAACTTTTTGATTTTCTTGCACTAGGACCCCCAGATCCCTTTGTACTGCAGTGCTTTCCAGTCTCTTGTCATCAAGATAATAACTTGCTCTCTGATTTTTCCTGCCAAAGTGCATAACCTCACATTTTCCAATATTGTATTGCATCTGCCAAATCTCCGCCCACTCACCCAGCCTGTCTATATCCCCTTGTAGGTTTTTTATGTCCTCCTCACTCTCTACTTTCTCTCCCATCTTTGTATCATCTGCAAACTTTGATATGTTACACTCGGTCCCCTCCTCCAAATCGTTAATATAGATCGTAAAGAGTTGGGGACCCAGCACCGACCCCTGCGGAACACCACTGGCTACTGGTTGCCAGTCCGAGAATGAACCATTTATCCCAACTCTCTGCTTCCTGTTAGATAACCAATCCTCCACCCATGCCAGAATATTACCCCCAATCCAGTGATTCTTTATCTTGAGCAATAATCTTTTATGTGGCACCTTGTCGAATGCCTTCTGGAAGTCTAAATACACTATGTCCACTGGTTCCCCTTTATCCACCCTGTACGTTGTGTCCTCAAAGAACTCAAGCAAATTTGTCAGACATGACTTCCCCTTTGTAAAGCCATGCTAACTTTGTCCTATTAAATTATGTTTATCCAAATGTTCTGCTACTGTCTCCTTAATAATAGACTCCAAAATTTTACCCACCACAGATGTTAGGCTAACAATTTTAAATATTCTTTTTCAGGCCCTTTACTCCTCAAATCAATTCTGTTACTGAACCGATTTCTTATTCAAAATGTCATGAAAACAAGTGTGATAACATGGCACCCAACGAAAGCAGATTTGAAAGACAAAGAGGAAAGTCCTTGAATGCGTTGGAGTCACCTGTAGTCAAAAGTCCCACACTGCTGAGCAGAAGTTCTGACCAGCTCCACCACTCAGTGACTGATGGTGAACTAGTATCGGAAACTGGTACTTTGGGATTTCAAGGAAGACCCAGTGGAACTCAAACTGAATGGAACACTGCAGCACTGACGTTGAAAAGAGGACCCCCACCCCCACCAAGATTGCCTTTTTCCAACCAAAACTGGATTAAACTGAAGAGGGAAGACATTAAGTCAGGAACCAACCAGCTTTCAGCTGTCGGCTCAGACAGTGTGTTTGAGAGACGTTCTAACAAGACCAAGGCATATACAACTTCTTTTGGGGCAGAACCTCCTTCTCCTAGATCTCCATCTCCACATTCCGGGGTGCCGTCGCCACTTAAGAAGTCAGGAGATCGGACTTATTCCCTTTCCTCCCTGTCTTGCCGGGAAGATGATGTGTTCCTTGATGATTCCTCTATAATATCAGAAAGCAGTAAGACGGATCTATGCTTAGCTTCTGAAAATGTTTCTGTTCGATTCAACCCCATCAAACAGCATCCGTCAAAAACATTAGAATCTTCACCCATGGAAATATCAGCAAACAAAGAAATCAAAGTGATTGAGCAAACAACCAGGTAAGGCACCAAGAACACTTTTTTATTCTTTGTAAACTAGTTTTCCAAAAGAGTATTGAACCTTTTTAATATTCTGATGTTCATGTCACATAAACTAACTGTGCCAGTAATAAAAGTCTTGATATAACTCAGCCTGAGGTATAGTGCGGTGAAAGTATTTCAAAGTTTCAGCTGCAAATAAAAAAACACAGTATTAGAGACAAGACGACCTCATTGAATACATTCAAAGGCGTTCTTGACTTTGGGACATGGCTCAGATTGTCATGCACACAATCTCTTTGATCCTGTGCAGAGCAACTTTATGATGAAAGAATTCTAAATAAAATGTCTTGTTCTAACAATCTCTGACCAGCAGTTTAAAAGCATAAAACACAGGAGCAAGGACATCTTGAAAGACGCCAGTAAGCAGGGGGGCATTAACGAATGGGCCTGCCGAGTTCCTGTGAACACAGGTCCATCCTTAACAACGCTGCCTGCTGGTTTTATTAATCAGCGCTGCCTGCTGGTTTTATTAATCAGCGCTGCCTGCTGGTTTTATTAATCAGCGCTGCCTGCTGGTTTTATTGAACAGCGCTGCCTGCTGGTTTTATTGAACAGCGCTGCCTGCTGGTTTTATTGAACAGCACTGCCTGCTGGTTTTATTGAACAGCGCTGCCTGCTGGTTTTATTAAACACTCTGCCTGCTGGTTTTATTAAACACTCTACCTGCTGGTTTTATTAAACAGCGCTGCCTGCTGGTTTTACTAAACACGCTGCCTGCTGGTTTTATTAAACACGCTGCCTGCTAAACAGCGCTGCCTGCTGGTTTTATTAAACAGCGCTGCCTGCTGGTTTTATTAAACAGCGCTGCCTGCTGGTTTTATTAAACCTGATGATTGTATTAAACACGCTGCCTGCTGGTTCTATGAAATGGCACTGCCTCCTTTTATTAAACACACTGCTTGCTGGTTCTATTAAACACGCTGCCTGCTGATTTTATTAAACAGCGCTACCTGATGGTTTTATTAAACAGCGATGCCTGCTGGTTCTATTAAACACGCTGCCTGCTGGTTTTATGAAACAGCGCTGTCTGCTAGTTTTATTAAACACGCTACCTGCTGGTTTTTTAGTTACCTGAGTGGACTCCCAGACCCTGGTACTAAGGAGACTGGTCGGGCCTGCGCCGTGCAGCTCGCTGGTGCTCCCAGCGACGGGAAGATGTGGTCGGAGCCTCTGAGCAGGGCAGGTGACCATGGTGTCTCCTTCACCGCTCACATTTCATGCATCACCTGTGAAAATGACAGTTAATGAAGACAGAGTTGTGCGTGATGCCCAGGGCCCCAAGAATCCTTAATGCTGCTCTGCCAGTAAGTGTACAGGTATAGTTACAACCCAAAGGATCAATCTCAACTATATTGTTAGTGGGAACTACTTCTCAATCTGAGGTAGAATTTGTGAGGAAACTCTAGGGGTAATTTTAACCTGACTCGCCAGGCGGGAAACTCATGGGATCAAGTGGGATGCTGGTTTAACACCCCGCCCAATATTGCTTTCCATTGACTTCAATGGGGAGCAAAATTGGGCGGGGTGTAAAACCAGCATTGCACCCAATCTCGTCAGTTACCCAAAGGGCAGGTTTGGTTGAAATTACCCCCTCTGTGTTATTTGAGCTGATGTAAGAAAAGATTTATAAAATTTACATTTTTGTGCAAACCTACAATGCTCTAAGAATATATTAAATGTTGTTATAATACTTTCTTTTATTTTCTCTGCACTAATCCTGCTTGGTAGAAGTCTGTTGGCCCAGGGATCCGTCAACAGTTCTCATCAGTACCAGTCCTTTATTGACTTACCAGGCGAAATGCAAGAACAATGTTGGAAAATACCTTTCACAGTCTTTCCTTTCTTTCTTTCCTCTCTTTCCCTCCCTGGCAGAAGCTCATTTATAGTTAATGGGCCTAAAATGAGATGAAATCTCTCTGTGGTGGAGGTGGCTGGAAGAGAGAAGGGGGTTCCTAATCCAACTGGAAGTTCACTCCTCTATAGTGAATCTGAGATGCTTTTCAAATGTCCTCTTAACTACAGCCAATAGACATGATTCCATGTTTTTCTCTTCTAGCGGAAAGAATTCACTGGCAACAAGGGACTTTGTTCAGATAAATCCCACAGAAAATGGTGAGGAACATCATAACAGGTGCATGCCAATAGAGTTAGCATCTTCAACAAACTGTTCAGACACCAGTACCGTAACACCCATGCCAATCTCCATGGCACAAGTTGGGAAGGCTGCTGAGGGCAAAAGTGAGAACAGTAAGACGTTGCCAGTAAAAGACCATCAAGATAACAGAAAAGAAACATCTCAGCAGCATTCAACAGACCCAGGGGCCACCTCTGTCCATCTGAGGGTGAAGACAAAGTCCCCTGAAGACCTGAGAATGGAGGAGCTTATGAAGGAGATTATAGATGAGGATCATTCACTAGCAGATGTCCTGGATCCCAGCCCCGCGAGGAAAACTATAATGGATCTTGTGGAAGGATTGTTTCAAAAGGATACCTTGGTGCTTGAGGCTTGTCAGAGGAGAAAGCAAATGAACAGTCTGACAATGGAGACAGAAACTAAGAACAAGTAAGTAGGCTAAATACACCAAAACTTTGACAGAGTGTTCGCAGGTACTTCACCAATAAATTATAGCCGGGAAGAATTACTGACAGGCAACGTGAGCAAAGTGACATCCTTAAGGTCTCAAAATGTGTTAATAATGTTTTTGGAACACATTTCATCATATTTGATGTAGTTAGGAAAGTGATTTCAGTTGTTCGTTTTGCTCTTAGGCCTCTACCAGTGCTGTGTTGAACTGTGCAAGAGTAAGCCAGAATGATTCTCCTTCTGATTTTCTTGCTCCCTTTCTGTGGGGATATAGTCAGATGCCACAGTGCCATGGGTGAGATCAGGATCCGGGGGTAGGCAAGAGGCCTATGCATGGGGATGAGTGGCACGGTGGGTACATGTATTGATAGTTGGGATGTCCACTGACACCCAATAGCAGCAGTTTAGCTGTTTGTATGATAGGGAAATGGGTAAACACTGGGTAAAAGTGTACTGCTATATTTTTAAGCAATTTTGATACAGGTGACACTTTTTTTCCACTTACCAGTGTTAAAAATTCTATTGAAATTGTTCATATATGTAGTGATTGTTGATTAGTCCCCAGGGTCATCCATGACCCAAGCCATACAGAAACTCTCACTCACTATCACTCTGTACCATGTGCACTGCATTTTGTATACTGTGTACTATGAATGTGACAGTGAACCAGAGAACAACTGGAAAAAATAATACTGTTGTTCCACAACTGCTCTAAAGACCAGCTGCTGCAACAGGTTGACCCAGTGGTGTGGGGTGAGGGAGCCAGCAGTGATATTGTGTGCTGCTCATCATATAGTATCACATTAGATTGAGAAAAGACTTAGCAAAAAGCTACTCACACAATGGTGCACTGCAGGAAGCAATAACAAACTGATTCATTTAACGTTAAGAATTTAATATAAAGCTGTCAGATAGCATTGATTTTTGGATCCATCAGCAATTCCCCCATGTTCCTCTAATTTATTCCACTGTGGATGAAAAGACAGAAGTGACATTGATGTGGTTGACTGTAGCATTCTCTGATATGCTGCCTGGAAATGGGCTGCAACAGGTGTGCAGGAACATGCAGCTGGAGTCTGCTCAGCACCCCGCACTTCACAACAACAAGACCTGTAATGGCATACAATTTTATTTTAAATATATAAATTTTGGTGAATTTTTGTGCTACTCACAGGATGGAAACACTGGTTAGGCCTCAGCTGGAAAACTGTGTTCAATTCTGGGCACCACACTTTAGGAAGGATGTCAAAGTCTTAGAGAGGGTGCAGAAGAGATTTACTAGAATGGTACCAGGAATGAGGGACTTCAGTTATGTGGAGAGATTGAAGAAGCTGGGGTTGTTCTCCTTCAAGCAGAGAAGTCAAGAGGAGATTTGATAGAGGTGTTCAAAATCATGAACAGTTGTGATAGAGTAAATAAGGAGAAACTGTTTCCAGTAGCAGAAGAGCCAGTAACCAGAAGGCACAGATTTAAGGTGAGGCAAAACCAGAGCAGAACCAGAAGCAACATGAGGGAAAAATTTTTTATGCAACAAGTTGCTGTGATCTGGAATGCACTGCCTGAAAGGGTGGTGGGATCAGATTCAATCATAACTTTCTAAAGGGAATCGGATAAATACTTGAAGGGAAAAATTTACAGGGCTATGGGGAAAGAGCAGGGGAGTAGGACTAATTGTATAGCTCTACTAAAGAGCCGGCACAGGCACAATGAGCCGAATCGCCTCCTTCTGTGCTGTACCATTCTATGATTCTATGAAGGCCATTCAGCCCATATAATCTCATCCAGAACGAACATACAGCTTCCCTCATCACAGCATTTGTTTGTTAAAAGATTCCAAGATTCTTGACTCCACTATCCTACCCAGAAGTCCCTGCCTCATATTGAACAATCTTTGTGTTAAAAAGGGCTTCCTGCTACTGTTCCTCTTTAAATATTAATTTCAGACTCCAATGATGTTAATATTCTGCAGTGTTAATACAAACACCCTGGAAACGTGATCCTTGTTCTGTTTTCCATTTCTTTTTGTTAGAGACAAGCAAGACACTCAATTCCCACTCTCACCAACAGCAGATTCCCAATCTGAAATACCAATCAAAAATAATCAGACACAGGAAAGCATCAGGAGTGAAATAGAGTGTCCAAGTGATGTCACAGAGAAGAAGGTGAGTGTTTAAAGATGAGATTCCAGTACAGATCTGTTCTTCTGAAGCTAGCTTTGGAGGTGAACTGTCTGATACCACTTGGGATTCTATATGCACCGGCTAACCCATTTTCGACACTGCATTCCAGTATCATATCTGCTCAATACAACGCACTTTAACGATTGCCATCTCCAACACAACATGCTATTTTTGTAATCCATGCCTTTAAACAAAATGTGCTACCCACATCTGTGCTTAAGAAGAATTTTCATGCCAGTGGCTCATGCTCTTTCAGTGGGTGATAATCTTCCAATGCCCTGCTACTGGGTAATGGCCTACTAGTAGGAGATACCCTGGCACATTCTATGCATACAGTATTACTGCCCTCCTGCAGGCAACAGTATTACTGCCTCTTGCAACAATATGCTGCAAACAGTGAGAGAAGATTTCCTCTGTGCAACAAAATTATAAATGTGAATGTGCTTATAATTTTGTTGCACACAGGGGACATCTTCACGTTGTTACTGCTTTTCAGGGATGTGGTATTGTCACATTTGGCATTTAAAAAAAATTTTTCTCTTCACAGAGATTTTGGAATAAGCAAAGTTTTGTGTGTTGTGTTTTAAAACAAAGTAAATTCACACAGATTTAAAAAGAAATGCCACACGGATTAATGATTTATATTAAAACCAAATGAGCCAATTTAGGGAATGTCACAATTTACAATGTATTTCAAACTGATACAACAAGGATCTATTATCTCATCCCAATCCCATTAGCCAGGATGACTGGGGATATTAAGTCATTAGTCATCTCATCCCAGATGGCTAACAAATATTCATTACATAAAACTACATAGAATTTACAGCACAGAAACAGTCTATGCTGGTGTTTATGCTACACACGAGCCTCGTCTCACCCCTCTTCATCTAACCCTATCAGCATGTCCTCTATTCCTTTTTCCCTCATGTGTTTATCTAGCTTCCCCTTGAATGCATCTATGCTAGTCATCTCAATTATTCCTTGTGGTAGTGAGTTCGACATTTTATCCACTCTCTGGGTAAAGAATTTTCACACCACTGTGGAAGGACAATTCTGTTCACGTGGCCCCGGCCTGAGATGTCTATGGAGAATGTACCCCCGGGATAGCGGACAATCAGTTCGGTTGACAGGCCTGCTGGATAATCCCTGCATGAGAAGAGGTCAGAGACACCAGCCTTCAGCTTCCTGGGATCAGAATTAATGGAAAAGGGAAGTGAAATCCACGGCTGGGGGTAGTTAGGTTTCGAACATAAGACGGCCAGGCACATTCTTAGCCCTAAGCTGTAAGCCAAAAATTCAGGAGATTAGGTTTAGTTGATATTTGCTGAGAAAGAAAAACAAGTAAGTCAATCTGTGAAAAGAACAGGACGCATGATTTATTATTTTTCCCATTTTTCGAGGAGCGAAGTGAGATTGAGTGAAGCAGAATTTTCTTTGTCTGTGACTTCGTATGATCACTGGCCATCTGTGAAATGAAGCAGCTTAACAATCTGTGTCTGGCCTCGTCTTACTAAGTATGTCTGGCCTCGTCTTATTAAGTATTTCTAAGTCTGCCTTCAAAAAAATTGGAAAAGCGCACATGAGGGTACATGTGAAGACACAATATCCAATTCAAATCACAAGGGGGTCCTATTGGTACACCCCTGTGTAACAGGGTTGCCAATTCTGTTTGGACATATTCCCGGAGGCTTGATCACATGACATTTAATCACGTGACATTTCCTGTTGTTTCTTTTCTCACATGGTCCCTTTTATTCCCCACCGCAGCCCCCCCCCCGCCCCCTTGCCTTTCTGGGTTGCATTACTCTGTTCCTTCTTGTAAACAGTTTGTCTGTAATGCCTGCATGAAGGCATATGCTTGAAATATTGATATACTCCTTTCCTTACAGATGCTACCTGACCTGCTGAGTGTTCCCAGCATTCTCTGAGCAATGGGTCATGTATAATTCTAGATAGCACTGGATTTTCAGTGCTCAAGGGTTTTTCAGAATAACAAAGAAAAAGGCAAACCGCGACAAGCAATGAAATGTTTCTCCTGTTTAGGAAAGCTACCTCACAGTAGTTCACGTATGCCACTACTACAAGCATGGTCAGCAATAGCACAGTATTGCCCGAACACTTCAAAGTTTGACCTCAAACACAAAAGATTACAGATTTCCCATACAGGTCTAATCGGAGATTCTAAATAAAGAGCTGTGCATTCATCAGTGCTGGGATTATACCAAGATAGTAACTTATTTGGCTTGTAGCACTTAACAGATGTCATATCTCAAGAGACCTAATCAACTTTAGTTGACCACAGACATTTCTTAAAACCTGGTTTTCCAAAGTTTAAAAATAAAAGTAAATTACAGAACAGCAGACCACCAACCTCTCTGGTCCCTAGGAATTTTCATTACAAGAAACGTGAAGAAATCATGCACTGAAGTTTCTAATCTTAATTAAGCAATAAACTGGAATTCCAGATTGTGTAAAGTAGTGAATGCACCAAACAGCTCATGCAGATTGATGAATATTGAGGCATTTAATAATGCACGAGTACTTTTAAAAAGGAATAACGTACCACTGTTCAATATACCGTTGTAAACAATTTTACAACACCAAGTTATAGTCCAGCAATTTTATTTTAAATTCACAAGCTTTCGGAGATGTTCACTGGTTGAATCCTCTCAATCAACCGTTGTTCACTGGTTGAATCCTCTCAATCAGAAAGAAATCAAAGCAGCCTATACAGGCAGAGAATTTCCTCGTGGTTGGTCTCGCTCTGCTGCAGTAACATCACCAGAGTGCGGTAAGCCACATTTCCAGCTAATTTCCAGCGGTGGGGCAGGACCAACCACAAGGAAATTTCCAGCAGGGAATAGCTGATGCTGGAGATGGTCAGCTCCATGGAGGCCGGTAAGAAGGTACGGGGCGGGAATTCAGAGTACGGGCTATGGAGGCGATCGAACCGCACAGGCGTGGACTGCAAAAAGTACTTTTCTCCTGGTTTGCCAGCAGTGGCGTCCAGGAGATCGCTTCCAGGGTTAGTGATTGAGACGAAAACTATGTCAACATTCAAGATCAGATGGGCTAGGTGGATGAAGGAAAAGGAGTTGTAAGGATATGGGAAGAGGGTAGGTAATTGTGATTGGAACTACTTGCTTGCATGGAGGGTAATTACTGACATGGACTGATTGGGCCGAATAACCTGTTTCTGTGTTGTGACTTCTATGTATGGAATAATCTATGGAACAGACTCCCTAGGGAGATGGTGGAAGCAGTTACTATTGATTCACTCACATACAAATTAGATAGATTTCTTCAGAAAATAGCATTCTCTTTTATTAGGGTAAATGCACCACTGTTACAGTATATGAGTAATTTGAGACATGATATGTGGTAAGTGTCGCATGTTGGGAGGAAACAGGTGACTTTGGACCTATGGTTTCCAAAGCTCTCCACCACTGGGGTTTTCCACATGTCATTTCTGGGTCTGTTGTAGACTAATTGATAGAGATTGATTGTTATGATTAGTTAACAACTCCATTAACATTGTATCATGTGACTACGAGGATGTTAGAAGGCGAACTAGATTAGCCTTGGCTTTTGTCGTCTAGCAATTCCTACATTCCTGTATTTCTCTGTATATAATTCGATATTGGGCAGTTTGGGCACACTTCTGAACTTATGCTGCAAACAGTAAGAGAAGATGTCCTTTCTATAACAAAATCATAAATCTGTTCTTGATAAATGGCTTTATGATTGTGTTACACAACACACAGAGGATATCTTCACCCAATATTACTGCCTCTTGCAAGGATGTGTTACAAACAGTATTGCTAGGCCTGATTTTAATCCTGCCTACCCGGCGGGAACGGGGCAGGTGGGTGGTTAAATTGGTGGCCGGGCGCTTCCTGCTGCGTTCCTGATGCATTCTTTTCAGTTTTTTTTAGGTTTCCTTGTGGCTTTGATATCCCCTCCCCCAATTGCGATCACCTCAGGAGCCGCCCCCGAGCACCCAGGTCCCTGGTGGCCTGCCACCCGAAATCCGGCTCAGCCCTCCGGCCACATAGCAATTTCAGTCGGATTCGGGCGGGAGTCAGAGTTCGATTGTTTAAGTGAGGCCTGGGAGTTAAAATTTCCCGGGCGTCATGCTGCAGGGACCGGACAGTTTGCGCCCCCCTGCCTTGGCTCCCACACATTGCACAAGCCCCGAGTTAAAATTGGGCCTGCGGTCTCTCAGGCAGACATAAAATTGCTAATGTGTTTAAAGAGAATGTGTGCGTTAAGAAGCTGATGGTTATTTTGCTTTGATTTGCAGAAGGAGTTAATTAACACACTTAAGTGTAAACTTCAGAAGCTTCAGGAAGCGAAGGCTGCCCTAAATGGAGATATCAAAATGAATAGCACACTGGGTGATGACATTGAGACCTGGGTCAATGAAGTTTGCAAACCTAATGAAATCCAGAAATACAAGACATTCATTGAGGATTTGGATAAGGTGATGAACTTGCTGCTGTGCCTATCAAGTCGACTGGTGCGAGTGGAAAGTGCCCTGAGTAAAGTCAATGAGGCTACTGACTTGGAAGAGAAGGTTTGTTACAATAAGCCAGCTTTATTCGGCTTGACATTTTACCAGTGCTGCCATTATATATGCTGCCAAAATATTCTAATTGTAACTATCTGAATGTTTGAAATTTCCCCGTGATTTTAGCTGTTGATTCATGTGGATTTTGTGACCCTCTTCTTGTACTAACCTAAGCATGTGCCAAGGTTACCTGTGCATTACTGCAGATTTGTATTTTAGGAAGGAAGAAGAAAAAACTTTCCAGAGATTCTGCACTTAAAGGGAAACAACATTCAGGTGTGGAAGTACCCCATCTCCCCAGAAATACGGGGGAGAAGGGGGGTGTCACAGAGAATGTTTCATTCCTGAGAGGAATTTCCTGTGTACTGTCAATAGCTAAATTCATCCTAAGTGTTAGTTGGTAACACTCTCACTTCTGATTCAGAAGGTTGTGGGTTTAGACATTACTACAGACTTGAGCACATAATCTAGGTTGACACTAAGAGAGTGCTGCATTGTCAGATGGAATGTTAAACTAAGGCCCTATCTACCTGCTCCTGTAGACATACAATATTCCAGGATTCAAAAAAGAGCACCAACAATTCTGCTTCAACCAACACTGCCAAAATATAAAT
The DNA here is from genome assembly GCF_035084215.1 of Heptranchias perlo. Lineage (NCBI taxonomy): Eukaryota > Metazoa > Chordata > Chondrichthyes > Hexanchiformes > Hexanchidae > Heptranchias > Heptranchias perlo. The sequence goes on from NC_090338.1 coordinate 23,947,917, forward strand.
CAATTGACCATTCATCTCATTTGCTGTTTGTTGGACCTTGCCATGTGTAAATTGGCTGCAGCATTTGCTCACATAAAAACTGGCTACATTATAACATTAATTCATTGGCCCTGAAGCCCTTTGGGACATTTTGAGGATGTGAGAAGGCACAACATAAATGGAAGTTCTTTCTTGATGCCAATCTAGGAGGGACAGTGGAATCAGAACAGGCAACTCTGAAATTACAGAATTAATTGGATAAAATATGCATGTGAGCAGAACAGTGGCAGATGAAATTTAATGTGGACATTTGCAAAGTACTGCACACAGGAAGGAAGAGTGGGTGACACATGTGGGTGGTGTTGAAATAGCTAAGGATAAAGCTGAAAGAGACCTCGGGGCCTTAGTAAACTCAATACTAAACATATCCAACCAATATAGTCATGATGTGGAGATGCCGGTGATGGACTGGGGTTGACAATTGTAAACAATTTTACAACACCAAGTTATAGTCCAACAATTTTTATTTGAAATCTACAAGCTTTCGGAGGCTTCCTCCTTCGTCAGGTAAATGTTACATAAAAGGGGTTAATGAGTCAAATGGCATATGGTAATGTCACACCAATTGGATAAATCAATCATGGCTGCTACCATGGTTGGACATGAAGAACGTGAGTTATTAAATTATTAAGAAGTTAATTTTATCACTTCCATTCAAACTGAACTAAAAACATGCTCCAGCCTCAACTACCTGGAACTATAAAAAATAAAATGACAAAGAGGAGCAATATAGATGGTTTCTGAAAGTACAGAATGGCTTATCCTCTATGTCTAAGGAAACTGCCTTTGGAAACTTCTAAACTATTTAGACAGAGTTGAAAGTGATAAGGAAACTGCTATTTCATCATCAGGACACATCTGGATGTGTTGATTCCCAGCCTATTGAGCAGCACAATGCTAAATCTTAGTGGAGAAAAGAGCTCAAATGTGTTGCAGTAACTGCATAGAGAAGGGATTATCATTCCATGGCAATAATGAACAAAACGGTCACCTTGAAGTGGCACATTCTTAGGCTGCTTAGAGCTCATCAGCTGATTTGATTCATGCGTATCAGAGATTATTGCCAAATTTTAGAATGCTGACTGAAGAAATCCGAGTTCTTTATTCAACGTTTTATGATAAATTTATTCAGCTGATGTCCAGAAAATCTGACGAGAAAGCTACTTGAGAAGTAAAACAAGCCAAATACTATTCAATCATCACACTTCCCGGGGGTGGGGGGGGCGGGGGAGGTGAATTTTAGCTCCCCCAGGACGGGCAGGAGAGGGGCGAGGGGGGGTAGGATAAAATTTTTAAAATTTGACACCCGACCCCAACCTACCTTGAATGCACCCACTTCCAGTTTCAATGGAGGCGGGTTGGGGAGTGGGTGACTAATCTGCTCTCGAGAGGTGGGTCGGTTATTTAAATATGTTAATGAGGCTGCGTGCCTCAAATTTTGGCAGACTTTTACACTTAACAGCTATGGGCCAGGATTCCCAGGGCCCGGGAAACCTGGCAGCTGAAGGGAGGTGAGAAAGGCCGGATCCAGCAGGTAAGTGCCTTTCCAACACTGCTCGTGGGCCAGGAGAAGCAGGAGTACTTCCCCCCGGCCCGCCAAGCTAACCTGCCACGATCAGCCTCCCTCCCCGCGATCCGCCGATCCCCCAGGATCCGAAGACCCCCCCCCCCCCCCGTTCTTGCAATCTCTTCCCCGACCCACAATCTCTTCCCCGACCCACAATCTCTTCCCCGACCCACGATCTCTTCAACCCCGTCCTGCGATCTGGCCCTCCCTCCCTCCCACCTCTCCTACCTGGCTGTCTGCTGGCCGGAAATGAAGAAAAAAAGTTCAAATGGGATCCTGCCGTTATATATCAGGGCCCACATTGGCCAGCTCATTACATATATGCTAAGGAGTAGGGATTTAGTTGAAAGATTCTTGAAGTTTATAATAATCCACGTGTAATATGCTGCACATCTGGAAGAAGCTATATTTTAGACTCAGAATAGAGATCACTGACTGTGGTGGATAAAGTTACAATATCACCAATATGTTTGGTAAATGTTCAAACTTTAGTACAGTATTAAGAGAGTGTTGCATTACCAGGGGTCTCATTGTTTTGGATAAGAAATTAAACCAAGGTCTACCTGTTCAAGTGCACATAAAAAATTCCATGGAGTGCAAATACTGGAAATCTCAGTACCACCAGACCCTGAGAACCCCTCCCCCAATTCAACCACATCCAAGTACCTTCCCCAATGCTGACAGAATCTGGGACCTCCCTTCTCAATATTAGAATCATAGAATCATAGAAGTTACAACATGGAAACAGGCCCTTCGGCCCAACATGTCCATGTCGCCCAGTTTATACCACTAAGCTAGTCCCAATTGCCTGCACTTGGCCCATATCCCTCAATACCCATCTTACCCATGTAACTGTCCAAATGCTTTTTAAAAGACAAAATTGTACCCACCTCTACTACTGCCTCTGGCAGCTCGTTCCAGACACTCACCACCCTTTGAGTGAAAAAAATTGCCACTCTGGACCCTTTTATATCTCTCCCCTCTCACCTTAAATCTGTGCCCCCTCGTTATAGACTCCCCTACCTTTGGGAAAAGATTTTGACTATCCACCTTATCTATGCCCCTCATTATTTTATAGACTTCTATAAGATCTCCCCTTAACCTCCTACTCTCCAGGGAAAAAAGTCCCAGTCTGTCTAACCTCTCCCTGTAAGTCAAACCATCAAGTCCCGGTAGCATCCTAGTAAATCTTTTCTGCACTCTTTCTAGTTTAATAATATCCTTTCTATAATAGGGTGACCAGAACTGTACACAGTACTCCAAGTGTGGCCTCACCAATGCCCTGTACAACTTCAACAAGACATCCCAACTCCTGCATTCAATGTTCTGACCAATGAAACCAAGCATGCTGAATGCCTTCTTCACCACCCTATCCACCTGTGACTCCACTTTCAAGGAGCTATGAATCTGTACTCCCAGATCTCTTTGTTCTATAACTCTCCCCAACGCCCTACCATTAACGGAGTAGGTCCTGGCCCGATTCGATCTACCAAAATGTATCACCTCACATTTATCTAAATTAAACTCCATCTGCCATTCATCGGCCCACTGGCCCAATTTATCAAGATCCCGTTGCAATCCTAGATAACCTTCTTCACTGTCCACAATGCCACCAATCTTGGTGTCATCTGCAAACTTACTAACCATGCCTCCTAAATTCTCATCCAAATCATTAATATAAATAACAAATAACAGCGGACCCAGCACCGATCCCTGAGGCACACCGCTGGACACAGGCATCCAGTTTGAAAAACAACCCTCTACAACCACCCTCTGTCTTCTGTCGTCAAGCCAATTTTGTATCCAATTGGCTACCTCACCTTGGATCCCATGAGATTTAACCTTATGTAACAACCTACCATGCGGTACCTTGTCAAATGCTTTGCTGAAGTCCATGTAGACCACGTCTACTGCACAGCCCTCATCTATCTTCTTGGTTACCCCTTCAAAAAACTCAATCAAATTCGTGAGACATGATTTTCCTCTCACAAAACCATGCTGACTGTTCCTAATTAGTCCCTGCCTCTCCAAATGCCTGTAGATCCTGTCCCTCAGAATACCCTCTAACAACTTACCCACTACAGATGTCAGGCTCACTGGTCTGTAGTTCCCAGGCTTTTCCCTGCCGCCCTTCTTAAACAAAGGCACAACATTTGCTACCCTCCAATCTTCAGGCACCTCACCTGTAGCGGTGGATGATTCAAATATCTCTGCTAGGGGACCCGCAATTTCCTCCCTAACCTCCCATAACGTCCTGGGATACATTTCATCAGGTCCCGGAGATTTATCTACCTTGATGCGCGTTAAGACTTCCAGCACCTCCCTCTCTGTAATATGTACACTCCTCAAGACATCACTATTTATTTCCCCAAGTTCCCTAACATCCATGCCTTTCTCAACCGTAAATACCGATGTGAAATATTCATTCAGGATCTCACCCATCTCTTGTGGTTCCGCACATAGATGACCTTGTTGATCCTTAAGAGGCCCTACTCTCTCCCTAGTTACCCTTTTGCCCTTTGTGCAATAGCTCAAAGCCTAGGTAGCTATTGCACAATGGAGAAATCCTGGGATCCCACCACATAGTGTTGCCAGACCCTGGTACCCCACCTAGTGTTACCACATCCCAACATCTGGCCCGGTACTTCCAGACCCCAGGTAACTCCGTCATCAGCTCAACCCCACATTGCAGCTCCCAGTTCGGCCAAGCCCTAGATCCCCCTCCACAGTGTTACTGAACCCTTGGAGCCCTCACCATTTTCCAAAATACTAGTGAACTACTATCAAACTTCTGGAAAATATTTAGCATCAGTGCATTACTGAGGAATGCTGTATTGTTAGCAGTGCCATCTTTCCAAGGAGACATCAAACTGTAACACAACTATTCTTTAGCAGTAGAATAATGCTTTGTGCTTTACATGGTATAATGTTCCTGCCCTCATAAAATAGCACATTCTCTGACTTTCTGCGACCACTGCCACAGAAGGTTTGCTAGTTATAATACATATTCTTTTTATTTAGCAATCTTTGAATGAGAGACACCGGACCCTCTCCCGCCAGCATGAAGATGCCAGAGGACTGAAGGAACACCAAGACCACCGGGAGCGGGTGACCTTCAGTATCCTAACAAACTACCTCACTGAGAAGCAGCTTCAACATTGTCAACACTTTGTTCAAATGAAAAAAGCTTTATTAATCAAGCAAAAAGAACTTGAAGAGAATCTCAGACTGGCTGAGGAGCAACTGGAATTTCTCAAAAACAACCTTCAGTTATGATTTCATTTTGCTTTCTTTTTTAAACTGATCTTTCGTTTCCCAAAAAGACCTGCGTTAAAGTCTAAAATAGATTAAGTAATCCAGGTCACAAGATTGGGTAAAACAATCATTCCAAAAACCAGAAAATGTTAACTGTACATTTCTTATTGTTTGCACATGAAGGAAATTAAATAGATAATTAAATAAAGTGAATTGGGATTATGATGTAGTAATAGAACCTGGTTCTTTAGGATTAGAGAACCAGCTAATGGCACAATGTTGCCCCATGATAATTAACTAAAAGCTTTTTGTTTACGTTGATAAGCATGAAACACAATATTACTCATAATCTGGTGATACTGTTTTCATTGCAAAAATGTTAAGTCCATCAAAACATGCCTTTGCAGTGCTCATGCATGACATCATCTTGATGCCCATTTCTTTTGGATTGATTTCCTGCCCAAAGTGGCAATAATTCCCCTTTAATATACGATCACAGTATAGCTTATTAGCATTTAATAGGTTCAAGTCTATCCCCTTGCCCAGAACTCCTCCAAATTCTTCACCTGCTGATACTTAATTTCTTACTCATTTGTCATAAAATGTTAGTTTTCTGGCTGGCCCCTCCCTCTCACCATTCACCCAACCAAGAGATAGTAAGGCTTTATAACCAGCCAAAATTGTTCTCTTTTGCTGCCATTTTCCACCCAGAAAACACGAGGAACAATTTCTACCCCGATGTGCATATTAATAAGACCCAGAATCTTATTCTTTTTGCAGCTTTATCAACTTGTCCTCCCATCTGTCTATCTGAACCCCTAAGCCTTTCTGCTCCTCTACGCCCTTTAAATTTTTACCATTTAGAATAAATGTCTTCTCCTTATTCTCCCTCCAAACTTGTATCACCTCACATTTCTCTGCTAAATGTCATCTGACATATATCTGCCCAATCTACTAATTTGTCTGTACCCTCCTGAAGTCACTTACAGTCCTTTTCACACTTTACCAGACTCCTTTTTTTGTGGTCATCTGTGTTCCCTATACCTCATTTATATAGTGTAGGGCCAGGACCTACTCCGTTAATGGTAGGGCGTTGGGGAGAGTTATAGAACAAAGAGATCTAGGAGTACAGGTTCATAGCTCCTTGAAAGTGGAGTCACAGGTGGATAGGGTGGTGAAAAAGGCATTCGGCATGCTTGGTTTCATTGGTCAGAACACTGAATACAGGAGTTGGGATGTCTTGTTGAAGTTGTACAAGACATTAGTAAGGCCACACTTGGAATACTGTGTACAGTTCTGGTCACCCTATTATAGAAAGGATATTATTAAACTAGAAAGAGTGCAGAAAAGATTTACTAGGATGCTACCGGGACTTGATGGTTTGACTTATAGGGAGAGGTTGGATAGACTGAGACTTTTTTCCCTGGAGAGTAGGAGGTTTAGGGGTGATCTTATAGAAGTCTATAAAATAATGAGGGGCATAGATAAGGTAGAGAGTCAAAATCTTTTCCCAAAGGTAGGGGAGTCTATAACGAGGGGGCATAGATTTGAGGGGAGAGATACAAAAGGGTCCAGAGGGGCAATTTTTTCACTCAAAGGGTGGTGAGTGTCTGGAACGAGCTGCCAGAGGCAGTAGTAGAGGCGGGTACAATTTTGTCTTTTAAAAAGCATTTGGACAGTTACATGGGTAAGATGGGTATAGAGGGATATGGGCCAAGTGCAGGCAATTGGGACTAGCTTAGTGGTATAAACTGGGCGACATGGACATGTTGGGCCGAAGGGCCTGTTTCCATGTTGTAAACTTCTATGATTCTATGATTCTATCATGGGGTACCAGCAGCAAAGTAGTTCTTTTCATCAAGGATTCTTTTGCTCAAGATTTGAGCTCCTCAAAAGTTATAAAGGTTCTGCTGGAACTGATGATGGGAAGGGGAAGCTTGTTTATTAAGAGGAGTTTGTAATGACAAGGTCCACTGTATGTTCAAAACCACATGTGGTTGCAGTACTGCTCCGAAAGATAGAAGTACTTAAAGCTCCAGGTAAAGCCTCATTTTAAACTCAGTGCACTTGCTCCCCATTGAAATGAATGGGACATGGGCCCCAATTTTCAAATGAAATTGCAGGTGCACTGGGGGCGGGGGGGGGCTGCGAAAATAGGGAAAATTCCGAGCGAGTGAGGAAGCCGGCCTCAAGCTGCCGACCTCCGGGTTTCCCACAGACGCGCCTGTATATGCGCGCGCTTCCCGAATGTGGAAGCCCCGCTGGCTTTAAAGAACCAAATGTACCTCATTGAGGTACTTAACGTACTTTATTTCTGGCATAGTAGATAGTTAAACCGATTTTAAACTTACCTGGGCGGCTTTCCCATGGCTTCCGATTCATGCCTGGTGGTGTGAGCCGGATCGGGCAAAAGTAAAGTAAATAAATTAAATAAAAAACCATTGCACAAAGTTAAAAAACAAAATAAACCTACCTTTCCACTGATGTCACCTGCACCCCCCTGCTCCAATGTCCGAAGTCCCCCTCTCTGATGTCCCTCGCTCCCCCCGATGTCTTCCTCTCCGATGTCCCTCTCAGCCCCTGATGTCTCTCTCTCCGGTCTCCCTCTCTCCCCCCCCACGATCTTCCGCTCTCTCCCCAATCTTCAGCACTCTCCACTCTCTGTTCCTGCGCCCGATGGGGCCTCTCTTTCTTTCTTTCCCCTCCTCCCTCGGTGTTGCAGCTCCAGGCAGCCAGCCTGTCAATTATGCTGGCTATCAGGCTTGAAACCCAGAAACAACTTGAATCACCATCAATTACATCGCGATCACATCGGGAAATTAAGTTTTTTTTAATTCGGGTTTGCCATGCGCACCTTCACCCCCCTGCTGCCATCCCGCCACCATTTCAAAATTGAGCCCATGGAGTCTGGAAATAATGGTCGAGTCTGCTGCTGTCAGGATGTCATTAGTATACTGGCATTTTTCAGGCACTCGAAAAGACTACACATAATTTCAAAGAAAGACATATTCATTTGTTACTGGGCAGATGGAAGTCCCTGTGAACATGAGATCTCACAGAGAGCAGAAATCTAATCTGTTTCAAAGGGTATATCAAACACCCTAATGAAGTTCTTGTTATATAAAATACTCAGTAATTTTAAAGCTGTAATCTCATCTCAGAGTTTTGATAAAGGTTCTAAACTGATTTAGTTTTGATCTCATCGGTCAAATTACTGGCTCGAAATTACTTCTGAATATCTATTATCCTTTATATCAATGTAAAAAAAGTTGTATAACTTTCTGTATATAGTAATTATTGTTCTTGCATTATCTTCTAATTCTGAACACTCATACTGTCATAAATTAAATTTTGTACATTATAATATATATGTAAAAATACATTTTGCATCCATATATTTCAGCACAAATGATTTCTTAAAGGGGCACTGTCTTACTCTGAGCAACAAGAGCTGAAACACCATTCACCATTTTCTGTCATCATGGCACTCGCAAGTGATAGGGTGACATTTTTCGATGTTATGATTCCTTTTGACACAAACACAATCATTCTTTCTTAAGTAGTGGCAAACAAGTAACAAAAAGGTTTGTCAGATATTTTTCAATGAAGGCGGTGCCACTTTAACACAGACAGCCTCCTTTGTCAGTCAGTGGAAGGTATATTTCAAAGACAATGAAACAAACAACCCGTAATTAATTATTGGTTCAGCATGTTGGTACAGCATTGGATTTTTACCACTTGCAGTCCACAACACTCAAATATACCACCCAGGTGCAGAATGAATTTCCCAAAGTTGCCCTAATATGTGGCTGAGCATTGAATGTCACGCAGAGCCCCAACAATATCTCATTGTATCTGCTACCTTGCTGCACAATAAACGTATCGACAATGGGGGAAGCATAAAGCAGTGAATGGCGTCACTGGTCCTTGACAGTCCACAGGCAGCATGGAGCCAAAAATGATAAACTGTACTGAAGTAAATAAAAGAGCATAATGTAACCTGCTTACAATAACTTAATTGTACTTTCTTCACGTCTATAAAGAATGCCCACTTAGGTAGGTATTAGAGTATGACCAATGTTTGTGAAACTGTACCCCAGTGCCATCAGGAGAGTATGGGAGAAACTGTGGAGGGAAAAAAGAGTGAAGAAAGTACAATCAAGTTCTACGACACAGTTATTGTTTGCAGGTTAAGTTATGCTTTTTTTGTTTATTTGTTACAGTTTATCATTTTTGGCTCCACGCTGCCTGTGGATTCTCAAGGACCAGTGACGCCAAACACTGCTTTATGCTTCCCTCATTGGAGATACGCTTATTGTGCAACAAGGCAACGAATACAATGATAGATATTGTTGGGTCTCTGCATGGCATTCAATGCTCAGCCACATATTGGGGCAACGTTGGGAAAATCATTCCGCATATGTCAGACAGTAAGTGTGGTAGGTGATTTTGCTTTGGAAGGGGGAGAGAGGAGAAACATCACATAGCTGGGCCTATCCTGTCCCCATCTAACATCCACTTTCCAGCAGAAGGCACGCAGGATAGCAATCGAGATAGAACCGTAGATGAATTTTCCGTTCCCTAATTCAGGGGTGCCGAAGTCAATTGCTGTCATTGTAACTGAGAGCAGTTAACACAACACAGCTGGAGCTCAAGCCTGCAACCTTCTTGGTCTGCATGTTACGGTTTCATTGCATTTACCAATTTATCTGTACAAAAGTATCATTATCAAACTTTTAACTGGAAATTTTGCATGTCAATTATTGCTACTAACCAGTTTCACCAAAATTGAATGCTGGGGGTCTCCCCTAATGCTTCACTGAGTTTAGTCACTGAGCAGTCGATTCATAGAGACAATTTTCAAGTTAGGTATTCTTAGCTAGGGTAATGGGGGGAGCCTTAGGTCCCTGATTTAGGGAATGTAAAATTGGTTAGTGTTTCTATTCCTGTCCGCTATACAGTGATCCCTGCTGAAAGTGCTTGGGGGTAATTTTGACTTTGTGCAATAGTGTAAAACAGGTGGCTGTGAATTCACTATCACCCATTTTACGCTATTTCACAAATTCAAAATTACCTCCCTTGTGTGTAGATGTCGAGTGAGGACAAGATCGGGTTTAGCAGGGACGCCCCCCCCCACGCTGATAGTTTGCCAATACTGTTGTGGCTTGTACATCAATAATGCCCACGGGAGCAAGAAACCGAAGGACAACTTGCACTTCTCGAACTATACCCAGCCAGGAGTCAATTCCTTCAGGAGAGGAGGGGAGAGGATGGAAGAAACTGGACAGAGAAAGATAAGACAGTGGGAGTGATGATTTGAGAAACTCAGTTTTCTATCATTTTAAAATCCATTTGGGAGAAATGCTGTATGAGTTGGTATTGTTTCTGTTTTAGAGAAAGTTCCGCAAAGATTATGATATTTTGAAGTACATCAGTTCAATCTCTAGACTGACAGAAAGGGACCCTACTAGACTATTTTAGTCTTCACCGATGATGTGTAATGTAGCATATGTATATTTGTGTTTTAAGATAAAAGCCAGATTGTACAACTGACCTGTGATAAAATTACTGCTGTTTTATTTAATGACCCTAAGACTGTGGGATAATGAAGTTCTGCTGTTTAAGTGGAAAAGAAAACCATGTTGATAAAGCCTGTGGAATGTGTTAGTATTTTCAATTGTTTTGGTGATGGTATTGATCATTAAAAATGTTTGTCCTCCTGGACTGTGCTACAGAGTGAAAGGATGTGGATTCATCTCAGACCTTAACGCTCTCTGCAGTGCATGTCGTGGACAGTCCAGAAGAACATAAAACACAGACACACACATACACAAACACGTGTACAGACACACACACACACACTTTCGCAAGCACACGCACATACTTATATCTGGCCCTGGGAGGAAATAAATCAGTGAGTCATCCTATGCCATTTCGAGCTGCATTGTTAGATAACTCAGGACTATTTTTCAGCCCAGCTGATGGTGTGCTTGGTCAACAGACACTGAAGAGGAGAAAGGGGGGGAAGAGATAAAAAAACAACTTGGCTCGAAGATTTTATTTACTTACTTTTTTCACTCTTGAGACCTTGGGATTGAAGTGTACTGAGTAACTCATACCATGGAGGTAGCTGCATCACTTGTGCTGAGTTACATTTCATCTCCTCAGATGCTTTGGTGACGTAGCTAATTAGAGTGATCCACATGCATCCAGGAGCAGCTAACCTAACAGAAATCACCTGGAAGAAGCAGTCTTACAATGGAAAGGATGGTCATTGGCATAAAAGCAATTTGGTGTAAAGCCTTCCCAAAAAAGTAAGCTTTTAAAGTTAAAATAAACGGCTAAAAATAGGCAGTTCTAAACAATTATTAAAAGTTTGCAGGAGGTAGTAACTTTTAATAATTGAAGCCCATGGAATAAAAGGGGCAGTGGCAGCATGGATACGAAATTGGCTAAATGACAAGAAACAGAGAGTAGTGGTGAATGGTGGTTTTTCAGACTGGAGGAGGTATACAGTGGTGTTCCCCAGTGTCGGTACTAGGACCACTGCTTTTTTTTGATAAATATTAATGACTTGGACCTGGGTGTACACGGCACAATTTCAAAATTTGCAGTTGACACAAAACTTGGAAGTGTAGTAAACAGTGAGGAGGATAGAAATAGACTTCAAGAGGACATAGACAGGCTGGTGGAATGGGCGGACACGTGGCCGATGCAATTTAACACAGAGAAATGGAAAGTGATACATTTTGGCAGGTAGAACGAGGAGAGGCAATATAAACTAAACGGTACAATTCTAAAGAGGGTGCAGGAACAGAAAGTCCTGGGGGCATATGTGCACAAATCTTTGAAGGTGGCAGGATAGGTTGAGAAAGCGGTTAAAAAAGCATACGGGATCTTGGGCTTTATAAATAAAGGCATAGAGTACAAAAGCAAGGAAGTTATGTTGAACCTTTATAAAACACTGGTTCGGCCATACCTGGAGTATTGTGTCCAATTCTGGGCACTGCACTTTAGGAAGGATGTGAAAACTTTAGAGAGAGTGCAGAAGACATTTACTAGAATGGTTCCAGGGATGAGGGACTCCAGTTAATTGGATGAACTATTCTCCTTAGAGCAGAGAAGATTGTGAGGAGATTTGATAGAAGTGTTCAATATCATGAAAGGTTTAGATAAAGTAAATAAAGAGAAACTGTTCCCATTGGTGGAAGGGTCGAGAACCAGAGGATATAGATTTAAGGTGATTGGCAAAAGAACCAAAGGCGACATGAGGAAAAACTTTTTTACACAGCGAGTGGTTATGATTTGGAATGCTCTGCCTGAAAGGGTGCGGAGGCAGATTCAATCGTGGCTTTCAAAAAGGAATTGGATAAATATTTGAAGGAAAAAAATTTGCAGGGCTACAGGCAAAGAGCAGGTGAATGGGACTAACTGGATTGCTCTTACAAAGAGTTGGCACAGGCTTGATAGGCTGTAACCATTCTATGATTCTTATGATTCTAGGTAGGAGGTTAGCGAGCTGGTATCTTCGCCAACTTCACAGCTGTGAACTGTCAGTGAAATTGTGGTTCCCACTTGCACCACTGCAAAAATTGAACCAATGCTCAGTCCTTTAGTGCAGTATTAACATACAGTAACATATTTGCCTTTTGCATTTCTTTCTCTTACCTAATTTAACTTTTTGTTTTTTTGTCTAATTTTCTCCTCTCCGTCCTTTCTCTCCTCTTAACCTTCCCCCCCCCCCACCCCCCCAACTTTGCTAACTGTTTATCTATGTCTCTCTCTACCTGGCTGTGGCTACAAGAGCCTCTAACTCTTGCTTTCTTTCAATGTAAGGAATCTTACAACACCAGGTTATAGTCAGGTGGAAGGAGAAAGGCTCCGAAAGCTTGTGATTTTCAAATAAAACTGTTGGACTATAACCTGGTGTTGTAAGATTCCTGACATTTATCCACCCCAGTCCATCACCGGCATCTCTACATCATTTCTTTCAATGGAGAGCAAAAGAATGTTATGGAATCATATCACTAGTGAGCATCTTAAAACTACATGGCCTGTTGTTTTTACTACTGATATAGATGCTGGCCTATTCATGGTTCCACAATAACCATTTGCATCCAGTATGGATGCCAGATAGCCAACCACCCTCTCTGTACCCCACCCCCCATTCCCCCCCCCCCCCCCACAAAAATCAGTCTTTTGTTTTCTTTCACTCTACAGTGAGGAAAAGCAAAAAAACCTGCGATTCTCGGAGTTAGCAGCGTGGTGGAGGCATCAGATAGTGATTGTGAGGTGGACAAAAGTAATTTCATGTGCAGACTCCTATCGAATGTGAGAATTGGTAGGCCTGGTGTTGTAATCAAAGCATCCAAGGAAGGGAGTTGTTACATTATAGAGTACACATAATGGTCTGGCTTTCTACCTCGCCTCCCCCTGCGTTACTCCAACAGGTCAGATCTTAGAGAAGGCACTTGACCCAGGGAATATATGTAGCCCTACGGTCTTTTAATGCAGGAGCTGAGCTCCCAGCCTCCATTGTGCCAGTCTGAAGATATTTGCTGAGGCAAGCTTAAGGGCCTGTTGCAGTGAGAGGACGAGGCAGCCAACAAACTGCCTGTAAAGAAGTGTTTTTGTCTAAAAAAATGTTTTTATTTCAATAACGAGGCCTTTGTACAGCCGTGCTTAGAGAGCAGTTGCACAGGCCCCTCTTCTCTTCCCAAGTCCCCTCTGCTGACCTCTGAACTCTGACGCTAGGGCCTAACAGGCAAATAGTGGGAAATGGAGGCTGCATTTCCCTCATCTGCATGTTGCTAACATATGCCTGCCCTCATGGAATGTGCCCAGAAGGGACTGGCCCTGGAAAACAGCATGGAGGCTGCATGCAACAGCATGGCTGCATCCCCGTGTAGCTTTCTGCCTCCGCTCGCCTCAGATCCGCCAACAAATTAGCATCGGGGAGGCAGAAAGCATATGCCCAGAATATTAATTGTGATTATTATTTCCAGTCACAAGTAATTTCAGTGCCAATAATAACAATTCCATTTCATTGAGATGAGAATTTAAACTGAATCTGTCCCAGAAATAATGAAAAAGCTTTCAGAGATTTTAAAAAAAGGAAAATCGCAGAGGATCAACAAAATGAAAATCACAAGTTACAGAATTTTTAATAATTGACACAAAGAAACTAAAAATAAGCAATCGTTAGAAAGGATTACAGAAAACAGCTTGGAAACAAAAACCAGTTTAACATGTTACCAGTAAAAAGAACAAATGTAAGAAACAAACAAATCATAAAACAAAACATTTATCAAATTATAAGTAAATATTACAAACTTTTTATTTAATCTGATTTAAAATACACAATAATGAGATAAATACATGAGTGAACATGCGATTGTTCTGAAATGTGGTGTCATCCTTAAAATAAGAGTGTCATAATTTAAAATAAAATTGCTGGACTATAACTTGGTGTTGTAAAATTGTTTACAATTGTCAACCCCAGTCCATCACCGGCATCTCCACATCATGACTACCATCGACACCACAAACTGCCGGCTCACAGTGGAAAGGATATCCAAGAAGATCGCGCATTTAGACACAGACATCAAGTTTTTACAGAGCTGCAAGAAAGCAGACAAGATCCCGAAAGGACTCCAGATCACGAACCCACTCAAGTCCACATACAACTCGGATTACGCTGAGAGACTCTGCCGCCGTACCTCTCGCACACTCCGCAACCATCTCATACACCAACTCTACAGCAGACGCCACAACCTCGAAACCAAGATAGAGTCCATACTCTCAACCTGTACTCAGGACACAGCAGACCAGCTACGTTATACCGCCAAACAGACGAGGCAACGGAACTACGCTGCCTACATGAAAACCAAGAGCAGGAAGCTTGAGAAACTCGGCATCACCACCAGCAACGACCAAGCTTCCCCTGGTACCACGGTTGCAACCACAGGGAAGTCTATTGTCAATTTATCCGACCACACCCTTCAACCAGACGAAGTCGAAGTTCTCAGCCGAGGGCTCAATTTCTGCCCCACTACCAAAATGGACCCCACTAGTCTCGCGGCGGACACAGAGGAATTCATCAGGAGAATGAGGCTCCGGGAATTCTACCACAAACCCCAAGATTTCAGCAGCGAACCCAATGAGACAATCGACGATCCGGAACAGCAGACAGAGGGATCCGCGGTACAGCAACCGAAGAGGAAAGAGTCAAACTGGACTCCTCCGGAGGGTCGCTGCCCTCAGCTGGACATGTATGCTCAAGCTGTCAGGAAATGCGTCAATGCCAGATTCATCAGCCGCACTCAGAAGACAGTCCAGAATGTCACCCGAGCACAACGCAACGCCATCAACGCTCTCAAGACCAACCGCAACATCGTCATCAAACCAGCGGACAAAGGAGGAGCCATAGTCATACAGAACAGAACAGACTATTGCAAAGAAGCATACCGACAACTGGACAACCAGGAACACTACAGACGGTTACCCGCAGATCCGACCAAAGAACACACCCACCAGCTCAACAAACTGATCAAGACCTTCGATCCAGACCTTCAAAGCATCCTACGCATTCTCATCCCACGTAATCCCCGCGTGGGAGACTTCTACTGCCTCCCAAAGATACACAAAGCCAACACACCCGGACGTCCCATCGTATCAGGCAACGGAACCCTGTGTGAGAACCTCTCTGGATACATCGAGGGCATCCTGAAACCCATCGTACAGGGAACCCCCAGCTTCTGTCGTGACACTACAGACTTCCTACAAAAACTCAGTACCCACGGACCAGTTGAACCAGGAACACTTCTCACCACGATGGACGTCTCGGCACTATACACCAGTATCCCCCACGATGACGGCATCGCTGCGACAGCATCAATACTCAACACCAACAACAGCCAATCTCCGGAAGCCATCCTACAACTCATCCGCTTCATCCTGGATCACAATGTCTTCACCTTCGATAACCAGTTCTTTACCCAAACACACGGAACAGCCATGGGGACCAAATTCGCACCCCAATACGCCAACATTTTCATGCACAAGTTCGAGCAGGACTTCTTCACTGCACAAGACCTCCAACCAACACTATACACCAGATACATCGACGACATTTTCTTTCTATGGACCCACGGCAAGGAATCACTAAAGAGACTACACGATAACATCAACAAGTTCCATCCCACCATCAAGCTCACCATGGACTACTCCTCAGAATCAGTTTCTTTCTTGGACACACGAATCTCCATCAAAGACGGGCACCTCAGCACCTCACTCTACCGCAAGCCCACGGACAACCTCACGATGCTCCACTTTTCCAGCTTCCACCCTAACCACGTCAAAGAGGCCATCCCCTATGGACAGGCCCTGCGAATACACAGGGTCTGCTCAGACGAGGAGGAACGCGATGGACACCTACAGACGCTGAAAGACGCCCTAGTAAGAACGGGATATGACGCTCGACTCATCGATCGACAGTTCCGACGGGCCACAGCAAAAAATCGCATAGACCTCCTCAGGAGACTAACACGGGACGCAACCAACAGAGTACCCTTTGTCGTCCAGTACTTCCCCGGAGCGGAGAAACTACGCCATGTTCTCCGCAGCCTTCAACATGTCATCAATGAGGACAAACACCTCGCTATGGCCATCCCCACACCTCCACTACTCGCCTTTAAACAGCCACCCAACCTCAAACAGACCATCGTTCGCAGCAAACTACCTAGCTTTCAAGAGAACAGCGTCCACGACGCCACACAACCCTGCCACGGTAACCTCTGCAAGACATGCCAGATCATCGACACAGATACCACCATCACACGAGATGACACCACCCACCAGGTGCATGGTTCATACTCCTGTGACTCAGCCAACGTTGTCTACCTCATACGTTGCAGGAAAGGATGCCCCAGAGCATGGTACATTGGCGAGACCATGCAGACGCTGCGACAACGGATGAACGGACACCGCGCAACAATCGCCAAACAGGAGGGTTCCCTCCCAGTCGGGGAACACTTCAGCAGTCATGGACATTCATCCACCGACCTTCGGGTAAGCGTACTCCAAGGCGGCCTTCGAGACACACGACAACGCAAAATCGTCGAGCAGAAATTGATAGCCAAGTTCCGCACCCATGAGGACGGCCTCAACCGGGATCTTGGGTTCATGTCACGCTACACGTTACCCCACCAGCGAACAAATGTTATCTGTTTTTAATATAATGGGTCATTTGCTGGCTCTCTCTGCCTTCCGGATGTTTCTGCCTCTCTCTGTGTTTTTTTTTCTCTGTTTTTTTTCCCTGTTTGTTTTTTTGTTGAATGTATATTCGGAGGTTCTGCAGGTAACACCTCTCTGTCTGAACACGGTGATTGCCTTGGCAACGGGCAGTTGCAGGGGCAGTCTGTAAACACCATGTATTGTTCAATATGTATAAATGCGTAGGCTTCAAGGAGATCTTGAAACATTTGCCTGAGGAAGGAGAAAATCTCCGAAAGCTTGTGAATTTAAAATAAAATTGCTGGACTATAACTTGGTGTTGTAAAATTGTTTACAACTAAAATAAGAGTGAATTGGGAGGTCTGATTTGAATGCTCTTGTGTATTGCTTTGCATACATGCCTATACAAGAGAACAATTACTCTGAAATCCACTGCATAGTCTCCTGTGTTCATAATAGCCTGCAGACCTGGGAGTCTGATTTATGCACAGATGTGAACAGACTTCTATCACTATGCCTAAAAGCCCTCTAAACATGTGCAACCTGTACATGTTTTTACAATACTTTCAGGAATTTGGGTCTTAATGTCTACAACTGGTATTTGATTATCTTCCGCCTTTTCCAGGCTGGTGTTGATGTATGCAAGATTGGGAGGGGAATTCTCCTCTTTGGCGAGGGAATTCCAGCGGGGCCAAAGTTCCGCATCCACCCCCATACATTCTCTGGGGTTGGGGCTCATTATGTATGCACAGTGAGCTCCCGGCAGGATTCCTGCTAACAAAAGGGAGCCCGCCAGTGCAAAGGCAGAGAATCGCAGCAGCGCTGCAGCGAGGATGCCACTGCAGCATTAGAAGATCCAGCAGAAGCACCCCAAAGATCTGAAATGAAGATCCACTGAAGGGCCTCTCAGAGACCGAGGCCTTCGGCACGTAAGTCTCTAAGGCCAACTGGAGAGAGAGATGGCCGCTATAAGGCCTTCTCTCTCTACTGGGGAAACTTTAGATCCTTACTGTTGCTTCCCAGAGATTACTGCTGCCTTCTATATTGCGGCCCAGGGAAGCAGCAGTAAGCGGGGTGGAGAGAAGAAAAATCGGCAGTGGGACTTGCCCCCCCACCCCCCGCCCCATTTGCCTGTGAGGAACGGGGAAAGAGTGGGTATAGGAACATAGGAACAGGAGTAGGCCATTCAGCCCCTCGTGCCTGCTCCGCCATTTGATAAGATCATGGCTGATCTGTGATCTAGCTCCATATACCTGCCTTTGGCCCATATCCCTTAATACCTTTGGTTGCCAAAAAGCTGTCCATCTCACATTTAAATTTAGCAATTGAGCTAGTATCAATTGCCGTTTGCGGAAGAGAGTTCCAAACTTCTACCACCCTTTGTGTGTAGAAATGTTTTCTAATCTCGCTCCTGAAAGGTCTGGCTCTAATTTTTAGACTGTGCCCCCTACTCCTAGAATCCCCAACAAGTGGAAATAGTTTCTCTCTATCCACCCTATCCGTTCCCCTTAGTATCTTATAAGCTTCGATCAGATCACCCCTTAACCTCCTAAACTCCAGAGAATACAACCCCAATTTGTGTAATCTCTCCTCGTAACTTAATCCTTGAAGCCCGGGTATCATTCTAGTAAACCTACGCTGCACTCCCTCCAAGGCCAATATGTCCTTCCGAAGGTGCGGTGCCCAGAACTGCTCACAGTAGTCCAGGTGCGGTCTAACCAGGGTTTTGTATAGCTGCAGCATAACTTCTGTCCCCTTGTACTCCAGTCCTCTAGATATAAAGGCCAGCATTCCATTAGCCTTACTGATTATTTTCTGCACCTGTTCATGACACTTCAGTGATCTATGTACCTGAACCCCTAAGTCCCTTTGGATATCCACTGTTTTTAACTTTTTACCATTTAGAAAGTACAGTTCTATCCTTTTTTGATCCAAAGTGGATGACCTCACATTTGTCTACATTGAATTCCATCTGCCACAGTTTTGCCCATTCACCTATTCTATCAATATCCCTTTATAATTTTATGTTTTCATCTGCACCGCTTACAATGCCACCAATCTTTGTGTCATCGGCAAACTTAGATATGAGACTTTCTATGCCTTCATCTAAGTCGTTAATAAATATTGTGAATAATTGAGGCCCCAAGATAGATCCCTGTGGGACTCCACTAGTCACATCCTGCCAATATGAATACTTACCCATTATCCCTACTCTCTGTCGCCTTTCGCTCAGCCAATTTCCTAACCAAGTCCGTACTTTTCCCTCGATTCCATGGGCTTCTATCTTAGCTAACAGTCTCTTATGTGGGACCTTATCAAATGCCTTCTGGAAGTCCATATAAATAACATCCATTGACATTCCCCTGTCCACTACTTTAGTCACCTCTTCAAAAAATAGTGGCGGTCCTGGGGGAGGCGTGGGAGGGAAATCCCAGTCAGGGCAGTGAGGTAGCAGTAGGCTTCACCACTCACAATTCCTGACAGTTTCCGCCATGATCCCACTGGATTTGTCTAAGAATTTGGAAATCTAGGTGGGTTTCTCTGCCTTGTTGTGAATTGAGAGCAGCCAAAGCACCAAAATTTACTAGGGCTGACTGATATTAGTTTCCTAGTTGTTCTTGCTTCCAATTGACTTACGGAATAAAGACATCATTAGATAATTGTTCATCATAGTCTCACTGGTCCAATCATTCCATTCATGTGCAACACACCAGTAATCAGGAAAATCATAGTTTGGGTGATGAGCTGCTATTTTACCTGCACAAAGGACTTGAAATGGTGGCAAATCACCAGCCAAATTGTGATTCATAATTAGGTGATCATTTCTTGTTTGTCGTCGAGCCCATAAATTCTGTTTGGCTGCATCCATTGAGAAACTGGAACAATATTTGGGCCAGTCAGATCCCAATTAATAATCAACTGGCTTGGAATAGCTCCACCAGTAACCGGCTTCTACTTGCTTGCAAAAATCCTTGCTTGACACTATCATCATTTGCTGGCAGCTTTTGTATTCTTGGGTTTGAAAGATCCAAGCCTGTTCAACAAAACTCTCGTCCAAATTGTAATCAGTTTTCCAATGCCTCAGTGAATTCACAGCATGATGTGACACTGAGCTACACAGACCCAGAAGATCCCAATTTGATCCTGGTCAAACTAAATTAACCAATCTGCATCCAGACGTCAGTGTCACTGGGCTAGGGAGGGAGAAATTGCTCTCGGTTTCAATTCCTCAGCTCTAACCAATGCTCCCTGCTGGAAGTGTACATGAGCAGGCTCAAGTATGATGACACCCACAGTCCAATATTCATCATTAAGTCTCACACATGAAGAATGGCCAAAGGACTGCTGATGGAACTGTGACCCAGCATGAGTTGCCACTCTCAGAAGTGGAGAGTTAAGTCGGGAAATTGGAAGGGAGGCTGGAGAAGAAAAAGATATTTCTTCCGCAGGCATCACAAGTGTCAGAGCTCCTTCTAGTGCCTCCATGAGCCTGATGGTTGACTGTAATCTTCTCATTGGCAATCTTTTGAAGTCACAGAACCACTTTCTGCCATTGTGCTGTGATCTTTTATTGGTTTAACCATTCAGCAATTTTTTTGTCAGAATTGATGGTGGTCCCAAAGATGGAGAGCACCTGATTACAGTCTTCTGCTCTGAACATTCCTGAATCTTTAGTATAAAACATGCAATTCCAGTGAACTGCTTAAAATGACTTTGTGATTTTTAAAATTATTTGTTCACAGAATGTGGGCAATGTTAGTAAGGCTGCATTTATTGGCTATCCCCAGTTGCTCTGAGGGCATTAAGAGTAAACCACACAGTGAAGTCACATGTAGGTCAGACCAAGTAGCGGTAGACTAGGTTGGGTTTTTACAACAATCTGGCAGCTTTCAGAGCCATCTTTTCTGTTGCTAGAACACAAATTGCCAGATTTATTGAATTCATTTTCAACTTGCCATGGTAAGATTATGAATTCACAATCGCTGCATTGCTAGTTCAGAATCATAACCACTAGGCTACCAAACGCTATGGTTGCCCTGACAAGGTGGCAGTGGGCTTTCTTCTTGAACTGCTGCATTTATGTGACAATAGTGCTGGCATAATGGTGTTGCATAGGGAATACCAGGATATTGAACAATGAAGAAATGACGATATATATCCAAGTCAGGATAGTGTTAGACTTGGAGGGGAACTTGAAAGTTCCCATTGCTTAGCAATACCATTGAATCATTTGATTTGCTGAAAATAAGAGCTTCAACTCAATTTACAATTATAAAGCATCTACTGACCTTAAAAAAATGCAGCAACTGAGGGTGAAAGCAGTCTAGGAGTAAGATCTTGGGTCAGCTCATCTCTGCAGTGGAGTATGACAGGAGGTGTGGACTTACCAGAGTTTTACATGCAATAGGTCAAGAACATTCTTGTTACTCTATCTCTGGGCATGGGAACTCATCACAATGTGGGAATAGCAGATGTGAAACATAAGCAACAGCGATGTGAGAATAAAGTGCTATCCCATAGACTCAGGATTTTCACATTTTTGAACAATTATGAAATGAATCCATTGTGAGTTTATAAAAGCATTGCTGTTACCTCAGAAACATACTTTTCTGCTGCTATTTAATTTACAAAAATGCAAAACGCTTTGGTACAGTGACACAGCACATGAGGGCAGAAACATGCCGGGCTACAGAATAGGTTCACTCCAGCGACTGCCCACATGCCAAGTGCTATCATGCTGGACCATGCCACTGTAGGGAGGTGCAGTGGTGCTTCCTGCTTTGAAAAAAGAAAAAAAATCAAAATCAAAGAGAGTCATCCCCAGACCACTCTTGCACACGTACTACCACCTGATCCCAGTTTGCCTGCCTGCTCGCTCAACCACATTATGGGCAGGTCAAGAAGAAAAATACCTTAAGAAGAGACAAAAAGAGAAATAAAAACTGCAAATGGAGCTTGCTACCACAAGGAGTAGTTGAGGCACCTAGCATAGATACATTTAAGGGGAAGCTAGATAAACACATGAGGAAGAAAGGAATAGAAGGATATGTTGATATGGTTAGATGAAGAAGGAAGCTCATGTGGAGCATAAACATGGACCTGCTGTGCCAAATGGCCTGTTTCTGTGCTGTACGTTCTATATAATTCTATGTAAACGCTGGAAGTCTGAAATAAAAATAGAAAATGCTGGAAATGCAGTTCTCTAAACAGAAGACTGGGCTACACCCAAAACATTAACCTGCCCTTTCGCTTTACAAATGTATAAGAGGAGTCTCACATTGAAAAAAAAGACTGCTGAAAATATTACATGGGCCTGAACTGCATTTAAATCAAACATCATCCAAATGGTAGGTGTTGAAAGCACTGCCAGGTAGATTATCAGCCCATTAAATATCTGCAAGGCGTTCAGTTACTGAAAATGTCTCCAGGTTACAAACATGTGTTTTGGTGCTACTTGTATAGGCAGAGTAATATGAACGCACCCAGAAATATGAAACCAAAAACAGGTTCTGTGCCATTCCTTTCCTCTGTGCAAAGACCAGTTTCATCAATAGATTAAATAACTAAAGAATCCTAGATCATAAACCATGTCAAATATCAAACCAATATCTATCTGTTACGTATTAATTTTGATACGTGGGGCTAGCATTTTATTGAAAACTTATTATAAAGTAGCCTGCAGTACATGATACAGCAACTACTATTACTTGCATTTATATGGAACCTTTAAAGCAGAAAAACATCCCAAAGTGCTTCACAGAAGCATAATCAACAAAACCTACTCCTGTAGGGGGCACTGTAATCGGCCGTTTCGATGTTAAAGGTGTCATAATGTGTGACACACAGGGCTATAACTTGGGCTGCGTAGCGCCCATTTTGTAGGTGCTATGCAGCCTCCTAAGGACCCAAAATGGCATCAGGAATGCGCGTGCACGCTTCTAGCGTGGTGTGCACCGGATGCCATTTTGGTAAAGGCGTTTGCGCACGCCAGCAGCATGTAAAGTAAGGAGAATATACACTAATTCAGTGTGCAATGCTGACTTAAAGGGACAAATACCATTTTGGAACTCAATGCTCCAGCCAACGAACTTTCTTAACCACACACAGCTGAACAGGTCGTAGATGGCCTGGAGGACTCTCCACCAGCACTATTTAGAGGGATCATGCAGGTGTTGCAGGTTAGTTGTTGAATTATTGTTTTTGGCTGCTTGGAGAAAGTTGCAATATAATATAGAGAGTGGTCTGGCAGGTTCTACATTACTGTTGGTGGCATTTACAACAGTGTGCTGAACAAGATTTCTGGCAACCATGGGTGGCCTGCTAGGGCTCCCACTGGGCATTGAACATGACTGGGAGCATGCAGAGAGACCACGCAGAGCAGGTCAAGCTACAAGGAGAGGGAGGAGGAGGAGGGGGTGCAGAGCACTGAGCAGGAGGCCTTATCCAATGAGGGCTTTCAGGGACCAATTCTCTTACCTCAACCTGAGTGAAGATCAGTGCATCCAAGGCTGCGGTTCACGAAAGTGGTCGTGATGAAGATATGTCAACTGCTGCAGCCACAACTGTGGCCTCAGAGCAGGGCACCGACAGCATTGCCTGTGGCTGTGAAGGTAACCGTGGTGCTGAACTTTTACGGCTCTGGAGCCTTTCAGGCTGCTGCTGGCAATATAAGCAACATCTCGCAGTTTGCAGTGCACTGCTGCATAAGGGAGGTCACTGAGGCTCTGTACAAGTTGCGCAACAGATTCATAGTGTTCCCGCTTGACAGAGAGAAGAATGAGACATTGACTCAAGCATATTGTCATGCGTGCTCCACATCTCAACTCGGCCACCTTCATGAACAGAAAGGGGTTCCACTCCCTCAATGTGCAGCTGGTGTGCAACCACACGCAACGCATCATGCAGGTCAATGCCCGCTACCCAGGCATCAGTCATGCTGCCTTCATTATGCGGCAGTCCAATGTCCTATCTATTTTTCAACCAGCATGGCAAGTCAAAGGCTGGCTACTGGGCGACAAGGGCTATCCCCTCTTGAGGTGGCTCATGACTCCGCTCAGGAACGCACACATATGTGCAGAGCAGACCTACAATGAGAGCCATGTGGCCACTCGAAACATCATCGACCACTCCATAGGTGTCCTAAAGTAACACTTCAGCTGCCTGGACCGTTCTGGAGGAGCCCTGCAGTACTCAGCTGAGCGGGTGTCAAGATTCGACGTTATAAGCCGCATGCTACACAACCTCGTCCTTATGAGAGGACAGCCCTTGCCACCAGCTATCCATCAGACTGTGAGCCAAAGGCAGAGGAAGAGGCAGAGGAGGAGGAAGAGGCAAGGAGGCAACAAGGTGCACAGACCCTGTCTGCCAGGGCTCTGTGTGCTCACCTTATTCCTGAGTGATATCAGTAACCTCAACAACACCTCCCAAGTCACCAACAGTCCTACACTCCTCACCTTTCCTCTCCCACATGACCACAAATCATCCTCAAGATTACGCATTGCTTCCATCCGCAGCGCACTGCATGAATAAAAACCACCACCAACCGCGATGTCAAATACAAATTTATAAACTTACATATGAAATCATGTATACAATGTTAAAATATTCACCCTTGTGCATTCCCTTAATGCCTATCGTTCGTGTGCCTTTTCCTTTCCTAGTGCTCCTACGAGGTGCATCCCCAGTGGCTGGAGCATGGGTGGTGGAAGGCTGCTGACCTTCAATTGAGGAGCGTGCAGATGGCTGTGGAGGATGACCTCGAGCAGCTCTGGCTCGGGAGGGCCTGGCTTCAGACTGCACCAGCTTGGCATGAGCTGCAGCAGTCTGGCCTGGCTAGCTGACAGGCAAGAGCAAGGGCACTGACGGAAAGGCAGGGGTGGGAGCAGAAATGCTGTCATCCTGAGAGAGCGCAGCAGGTTCGACTGCCATGGTGCCATGTCACTTGCACAGGGCAGTGCCTCAGCAATCCTGGTGATCTGTTGGGGAAGAGATTGCTGGATGCTGAGATGCCCTGGAAGCCCTGTTCCACGGTGGTATCCAGAGCCACGATAGTAGTCTGAGCTTCCATTGCAGCAGTCTGAGCTCCAAATGAAGCATGCAGATCTTTGACGGCATCTGTTTGTTCTGCAATGGAAGCCGTTTGTGCTGCAATGGAAGCTCAGACATCGGTCATCAGACGCTGTATCATGGTGGGTTTCACAGGTGTGCTGATGGAGGTGACCACCCGTTCCATGTGGGAAAGGATGGGCTCCGAGCTCTGTGCAAAGCCTTGTGCCAAGTCGGAGCTGGAATCCTCCATGTTCCTTGACATTGTGCACAGGCTCTCTGGCAGGCTTTCCAGTGCACCAAGCATTTGGTTGTGTACGCCGATCAGCCTTCTTCTGTAGCCTGGCCCATCGAAATCATCATCTGACTTCTTGGCAGCAGAACCATTGTGCGACCTCGCCCTGCGGCGAGCTAACACCTGTGGTATCCGTTTCCCCCCTCCCCAGCTCCTGCGCACTTGTGCCCGGTGTCTCACCATGTGCAGATCCCTCCACTGACCTAGCCTCTAAAGGACCCACAGTGTCAGTATCTGAGCTGGTGGATGCAAGTGTCAGATCAGGTGACGGTGTGGCTTCATTATCAGTGTCTTCCTCCTCCTCGGACGGTGCTGGCTCCAGTTCTTGGGTATCTGCAATGACAAAGGGAGACGGGTTAAGTTGTGGAGTGGGGAGAGGAGCAACTAAGGCATGCATGCTGACACCATCTGCAACACGAGTCAGAAAAGATTGTGGGATGAGGGAGATGTGGGAAACAAGGAGGAGGATTAGGTATGCAGAGACCCCATGGTCAGGACCTCTAGCGCCGCCAGTGGCCACGGCCGTAGCGATGGCCCACTCAATGATCCCCAGCACAGTCTCCTCCATGGGGGTGAGGATGTGTAGGCAAGCCAGTCCCTCGTCCATTCGTCCCTGCTGCCAGCTCTTATGCGCCACCTTCTCCTGCAAGACAGAGGGCAATGTGTCAGTGAGTGTCCTGCAAGATGTTTGGGCGATATGCCTGACATGGTCCAATAGCTGCCAGTGTGTGTGACCTGTGAGTTGTGGGTGCGTGGATTGCAAGCATGGTATTATGTGAAGGTGAGATGCAGCATCTGAAGTGCAGCGTTGCGAACGGATGGAAAGCATTTGTTGGTGGGTGGTTGAAGGGGGTTGTCGTGCGTGGAGCAGTGGTACAGTTGGTAGGATGTGCCACTTGACACTTGCATTCATTCACCTTGACCATTCGCGTCAAATCATTGAACTTTTTCCTGCACTGCATCCACATGCATGTTGCAATGCTCCTGGCATTCGCCTCCAGGGCCACTCCCACCCACTACCTCCGCAGCTGATGTCTGGAGGGTCTCCTGCCACCCTACGGGTACAGGATTGCCCTCTGTGCATCCACCTCCTCCACCACCAAGGCCTCCAGTGCGTCATCGGAGAACCTTGGTGCATGCTTTCTGCAGGTCCAGCCATTCCACTTGTCCTCCTCCACCGATTGCATTGACAGTACACCTCCCCTTTAAGAGGTACAGGTTGCCTTTAAGTAGTGCTGGCCATGCCCCATTTCATGTCCCCTGCCGGTGCGTGCAGCCACTCAGCAGCACAGGTAGCGCTGGCTGCACGAAGGAATCGGATAAATGACCAGGCAGCAGGAATCTCACATGCTGCCTGCATCTCAACCACTGGCCGCGGGTTAAACGTGCACCGTGACCCCCATGCCCGGATTCAAGGGTTTTCGAATTTAACCCCCCCCAGATGTCGTATTTTATCAGGAGTATGTCATCCTGTGTTTGCACAATCTGATCACTGGGTTCCCACAAGTCGCTAAAATAATTTCAGAATTTTTTTTTGTTGGATACTTACATTTTTAATGTTGAAAATAAGGGTTTAACCAAAACTTTCAAAGAATTACACAAAAACGTTTACATAAACATGATTAAATTTAGTCATTGAATTGTCTTTCATGTCTTTTAGTTCCTTCATTTTAGTTTTTATGTGGAAGCCTAGGTGTGGACCTTATGCTTTTGTCCAGAGCTGTAACTTGGTGAGTTGAATTTGCATTGCGTTGTCTAGGTATTTGGTGTGCCTAATTTCTCAGGATGCATCAGTAGCAGTCAGCTGTATTGATGGAATATTTTTCCTTTAACCTCCAGCACTTTCTACTCAATAGCTTTTGTTTAAATAGAGGAATGGATAGTGAAGGGTTGGGGGTTGCCATGCATGTGAGGGGTGCATCTATCTATAGAATATATTAAAGATCTTCCGTCTGTGCGCATGTCCTGTCAACTTTTTCCATTTTAAATTCCTATGTCCATATTTATAATGGAAACTACCTATGTCAACTTGTCATACTGTGTTTATACTCTAAATCAAAAGCAAAGTACTGCGGATGCTGGAAATCTGAAATAAAAACAGAAAATGCTGGAAAAGCTCAGCAAGTGAGGCAGCATCTGTGGAGAAAGAAACAGAGTTAATGTTTTGGGTCGAAGATCTTTCGTCAGAACTGACGAAGGGTCTTTGACCTGAAACATTAACTCTGTTTCTTTCTCCATAGATGCTGCCTCACTTGCTGAGCTTTTCCAGCATTTTCTGTTTTTATTTGTAATTATACTCTTCCTCCAGTGGAAGCAATGCAGCACCACCATTGGTGAGGCTGTAATCTCAGTGTGACAAATTTTCATTAAAAACATGAACATAGGAATTTGGAATTGAAGTACAAAAAATAAGAATGCGCGACTTCAAAATGGGGACCGAATTATGTCTACACATGCTGGTACGATTACCCCCTGCCCTTTAACCCTGCTCCATCCGAAGTCTACTCTTGGTCTTAACTCTTATGTACAATGCCATGGGGAGATTCCCTAGTTCAATATAAAGGTTCAGTGGCATGAGGAACGCAGGCTGGATTCCTCAGAGTACTGAATTCTTGCCGTCAGTTATATAAATGCAAGTTCTTTCTTTCTTAGTTGCACATCAAGGAGGAGCCCGACATCTCCCCGGGGTTAGGGAAAATAAGAACCCAACCATAAAGTCTGTACACTAAAGATATTGATTTATTGACCACCCTCCCAATTGCCAATAATATGCATTCAAGGAAACACCCCACAGTTTGTACACTCTGACTGACCCCACTCCATTTAAAAAAAAACTTCTAAATGGTTACAATCGCATTCATAAATGTTTTCTTGCCTGAGTACTGCAATCTTACCTGCACCAGCTCCAACTCCTCCTTCCAGTGTTGTGACTTGAACTAGTTCATCAGCCTGTTGAAGAGAGCCAAGAGAGAGTTCTCTCTAATTTGTGCTACTGTCTGTGGCTTTGGTTTTCCATTGCTGGTGGGAATAGGGTACTTATGAAGCCAGGGCTCAGCTTCAACTCCAATCCTTCATCAATCTGCTAAGGCTCAAGCATCACCAAAGAGTTTCCCCACAAATCAGCAAGGGAAACCCGATCTTTCAGTCCAGCCTCTCCAGGTGAAGCATGCTTGAGTGCTTGGGATTGCACCTCCCTTTGCAGGAGGTCACTGCTGCTGCCACATACCCATCATGACACTTCTTACACCACTCATTACACTGCTGCCAAAAGTAGATATTTACCATAAATAAGGCTTTAGGCAGGATGCAGAGGCACTTTCAACAATCCAGAAAAACATTTCTTGGGAAATACATCTTTGGACCATCTCCCTATTCCAGTAAGCACTCCTGTGAGTGATTGATTACCTTGCTTCATTTTTGTTTCTAGTTTTGTTATAGAACGGTGAGTTTTTGTAAAAAAAATTATCAACTGCTACAACAAAAACAAAGAAACCAGAGCATGATACATATGTTTAAGCTAATCATCCCCCTTCCCCTCTGGTGATGTCCCAA
This sequence comes from Heptranchias perlo, assembly GCF_035084215.1. Taxonomy (NCBI): domain Eukaryota; kingdom Metazoa; phylum Chordata; class Chondrichthyes; order Hexanchiformes; family Hexanchidae; genus Heptranchias; species Heptranchias perlo. Next base: position 23,976,905 of record NC_090338.1, read on the forward strand.
TGCTTGGAGCATTGATTGGGGGGTGGTACCAAACTCTGTCAGCACTGGAGATAGAGGACACTAAGGCCTGAAAGGAATATGGAAGAGAGTCCCAGGTCTGGTAGTACAGGGAGCAGGCTAGGTCTGGGAGGACTGGTAAGGGAGGTCCCTGGGATCTGAAAGCAGTGGGAGAGCAGGGTCTGGGAGAACTGGGTTGGGGGGAGGGGGGGTGGTCCCAGGACATAGGAGCACCGGGGGCAGGGTTACTGTAACAGTATCAGGGAATACCAGGAAACGTGGGGTTTGCAAGCACTGGAAGGAAGATTTCAGAGTCTGAAAGAACTGGGAGGTTGGTCCCAGGACTGGAAGTGAGTGGGCTATTGGAGTTTAAGAGCACTGGGAGTGGAGTTCTGGGGTCTAGGAGTATTGGGTGCAAGATCTGACACCACCAAGGGTAAGCCAGGCTCTGACAGCATTGAGGAGATGTCAGGGTCTGGAATCATTGATGGGGAAGAGACAATGAGACTGGGCTGACCCACCTGGATTGTTTCAGGTCATCAGGCACTGCATTGCCAGGCCATCAGCCCAGTTCCTGGACTGAAGCTTGTTTTAATCACCAAAAGCATTTTAATATTGGAGTTGTAAACTGCTTACTTATTCCATAACTAGCACAGCTGTAATTAATTACAATGTTTACAATCAAATAATGCAGGTAGCTTGATTCGCTTAACTGAAAAGTTTTCAAAATTAAATTTTCTTTTAGGAAATAAAATCTCCTCAGAAATAAGCTCTGACCTCTCTATCCTCGGCCACTGTTCCAATGAAGCTCAGGGCAAGCTTGAGGAACAGCACCTCCATCTTTTGATTATTGTAAACAATTTTACAACACCAAGTTATAGTCCAGCAACTTTATTTTAAATTCACAAGCTTTCGGAGGCTTCCTCCTTCCTCAGGTAAATGTTCAGGAGCTCCTCGAAGCCTATGCATTTATACATATAGAACAATACATGGTGTTTACAGAATGCCCCTGCAACTGCCCGTTGCCAAGGCAATCACCGTGTTCAGACAGAGAGGTGTCACCTGCAGAACCCCCGAATACACATTCAACAAAAAAACAAACAGGAAAAAAAACAGAGAGAGGCAGAAACATCCAGAAGGCAGAGAAAGCCAGCAAATGACCCATTATATTAAAAACAGATAACATTTGTTCGCTGGTGGGGTAACGTGTAGCGTGACATGAACCCAAGATCCCGGTTGAGGCCGTCCTCATGGGTGCGGAACTTGGCTATCAATTTCTGCTCGACGATTTTGCGTTGTCGTGTGTCTCGAAGGCCGCCTTGGAGTACGCTTACCCGAAGGTCGGTGGATGAATGTCCATGACTGCTGAAGTGTTCCCCGACTGGGAGGGAACCCTCCTGTTTGGCGATTGTTGCGCGGTGTCCGTTCATCCGTTGTCGCAGCGTCTGCATGGTCTCACCAATGTACCATGCTCTGGGGCATCCTTTCCTGCAACGTATGAGGTAGACAACGTTGGCCGAGTCACAGGAGTATGAACCATGCACCTGGTGGGTGGTGTCCTCTCGTGTGATGGTGGTATCTGTGTCGATGATCTGGCATGTCTTGCAGAGGTTACCGTGGCAGGGTTGTGTGGTGTCGTGGACGCTGTTCTCTTGAAAGCTAGGTAATTTGCTGCGAACGATGGTCTGTTTGAGGTTGGGTGGCTGTTTAAAGGCGAGTAGTGGAGGTGTGGGGATGGCCATAGCGAGGTGTTTGTCCTCATTGATGACATGTTGAAGGCTGCGGAGAACATGGCGTAGTTTCTCCGCTCCGGGGAAGTACTGGACGACAAAGGGTACTCTGTTGGTTGCGTCCCGTGTTCGTCTCCTGAGGAGGTCTATGCGATTTTTTGCTGTGGCCCGTCGGAACTGTCGATCGATGAGTCGACATCTTTTGATTAGGCACTTTACAGCCTTCCAGCCTCTACATTGATTTCAACAACTTTAGATCATAATCACTGCTCCTATTTTCTCAGACAGCAGGTGCTGGTAATGGTTCTGCTGTAACCATTTACACCTTCTCTGGGCCCATCTTTTGTTTCTTTACTTGTCTCATTAACCTTGTCCCTTTTGCCTTGCACCATCATCCCTTTTGTCATTTAATCACTCCTGCCCTCCATCCTATCACTGACCTTCCTCTTTGTTCTCCCCCCACCTCCTTTTCCCTGGCTCTGTACTTGTTAATAAACTGCTAAATCTCTAACTTCTTCCAGTTCATCCACTTGAAATGTTAACTCTTCCTCTCTCCACAGACGCTGCCTGACCTGCTGAGTGTTTCCAGCATTTTCTGTTTTTATTTAACCTAATGGTTAGGGTGGTCCGGACTGGACCAGCAGCAGGAAGCTTACTAAGCTCTCTGTACTTGGGTAAGTCAGCTGTGTTCCAAATGAGGGAGAGAAAGAAACAGAAACTCTACTGCGTTCATTTCCCAATAGCCTGATTTGAAGATTCTTAATCATAGGAGGCTAGAATTTCTGCCAAACCATTCAGGGTGGTGAAAATGCAGCTGGGGGTGGCGGGGGGGGGGAATGAAGACAACACCTCTGCCCACCACTGTGGCCTCCCAACCCAAATTGCAGGTTGTTTAAATATTCAGGGTACCTGCCCCACTTTGCCACCAGAAACTCAAAGCACCTTAGCACATCAGTGCTGCTGCAAGCAGATTTGGGAAGGAGAGCCCAGATCCTTATTCGGTTGAATATTTAAGTTTTAACAAAAGAATTCCGCCACAAGGAATGATGGGCCAGCAGTAAGATCACTCTGGGATTGATTACTTTGGGTCCTTACCGTCTTTGCGGCCTTCAGGAGGCCCACAACAGAACTCATGCTGCGGACCTACTGGAATTAATGGGCGAGCTGTCACAAATTCCCAGGATAGCCTCAGAACAGCGCTGGACACGTCCATGAACAAGCTGCGGCCACGATGGCAGTGGGCTTAGGAAGCACCAGCCCCTGCTTGACCGCAATTTGTGGGGCTACATTGTAACCTCTCTGCTGCAACACCACTAGAATTCCAACCCAAGTCCCACAGGCGCAGCATTTCTACTCTAAAGTTCCCGCATGTATCCAATGACCAAAAAAACATATATTTAGAAATTATTTTTAAGAACAATGTTATTACTAGATGCTGTTGTTCATATATAGCAGCCCTATATTCATTTTTTTAAACTTTGTTAGTGCAGAAGATTAAATTTTGAGCTACAAAACCTCCCATAGAGAAGATGACCTAACACGTTACACAGCACTAGAAGCAGCAGCTCTCCACTGATCCAGAATGTTCATTTTAAAAATCACTAAAAAAGACTTTAGAAGAAAATTTCAGTCACAGGTCGACGTTTTAGAACATTCTCTTCTCTCTCTTCTTCTAGCTCTTCATTCAGTGAAGCAAAGTTCATGCGCACTTTAGCTCTTTTCTTGTGTCCAGATGGAGCAGTAAAGAACTTGCTTAGATTAGTTGGTTTCTTCAATGATTTGGAAAAATCCTGGAAGTTTACATCATCAGCAAATGCACCCAAAAGAGTGTTAGTGCTGCTCAGGATGGAAGAAGCCACTTTTGATCCCCTTTTATGAGGCACATATTCACTGATTAAAGACTCTGGGTCCCCTAACAATTGTCTCACTTTGAAAGAGTTGTCCTTATTTAAGTAATGGTATGGTCTCTTGCCACTATAGTCTCTTAGAGTTATTTTTGCTCCATAGTTTTGTACTAGCTCAACAATGACATTCTCTTTGCCATGTATAGCAGCTATGTGCAGGGGAGTGTAGCCACCATATGCTTTGGAGTTGACGTCCATTTTGATGCCATTTTTCTCTGCGGTATTAATGATCTGACACATAATTTCACTGTTCCCAGATTTTGCTGCCCAGTGGACAGCTGTGAAGCCAGACATGAAGTCCTTCTTCTCAGCCAAATAACTGTCTTTCAGCAGCAGTCCTAACACGTGGGCCCAGTGGCCTACGGCAGTTTTCACGATCCACTCGTGTTCAACAGGATCAAGGGGGACTTGATCAGAGAAACGAGCATCGTCCGGCATTTTCAAAAGCCTTGAAGCTCTCTTTAAATAAGGTGAACTACAGCCTCTCTCTGTTGGTTGACTCCTCTTCATTTTGGGTATCTTAGGGGCACCTTGGTCACCTGAAACTAGTGGACACATATTTTTTATTTGAATTACATCTTCCAAATCTTTCTCCTTATCTGCTTGGTGGATGTGACAAACGTCATATCTATTGGAGTCCGGAGGCAGGCGAAGGGGGTACATATATGGTTTGGGCTTCTGGGTTGACGATGTCTTTGGAACACCTTGAGTAAGGACACCATTGGACTTGCTTTCATAGTTTCCAATCTTTTGTTCAAAACTTAAAGTGCTGTGGTTGGATTCTGTTGGAGGAGGAGGAGGAGGGGGAGGAGAAGGAGAAGCCAAGTGTTCAGTTTCAGGAACAACGTCAGTGGTAAGCACAACATTATCCTTGTGTGTAACAGTCAGAGACTTCACTTCTTCAGATAGGATAGGGCATGCAGAGGCTGAAACACTGTCATTGGATAAGCCCTCGCCAGCAGGATCTTGCTCTTCCAAGGGGAGATTTTCGTATTTCAAACATTGTTTCTCCATGATCTGTTCAAGGCTATCGCTGTTGGTACGGTACATATTCTGGAATTCTGTCAAGTTCTCCCACCCCTGTTTTGCAGAGGGGACGACGCCCTCAGTGTCGGCGTTATTCTTGTTTTCCAGATGATTTGATGGCCCAGATGTCTGAAATCTCACCTCACTTTGTGTAAGAGCAGAAGGTGCTGAATTCCGCCGAACCCCTGTCTCCAGGAAGCCCCCCAAAGTCTCGCCAGCTTCCACTAAGTTCCCCAAACTCTCGACCTTGCCTAACGCCTTCGTTACCTTTATTTCCTCTTTTTCTTGCCGTACAGCTGGAGAGACAGCCTGCTGAGCTGTTATCAGGTGTTGCATTTTTTTCTTTAAAACCACCACCTTGACTCCTTCTTCTTCGCGCACCACGGCCACTTTATTAATAAACCCTTTGAAGAGCTCCCGGGCTTCTCTCTTTCGCTGCGGGTCGTTCTGTGCCAGCTCATTCCTGAAGTTATACAGCAGGTCGGAATTCTTCACTTTGCCTCCAGCTTCCACCAGAAACTTGATCACAACCTCTTGGGTCAGAATTGACTCCATTCTCCTTTCACCTGTACTAATGGGGGAAAAACTCAATCCATTTCCCACGGGATTCTCTCTGTAAAGGGAATGCGCTGCCCTACTAACCAACGCTGTCCTGTCTGTCCTGCAGTACCTGTTGTTTCCGGAACACAACCTCGGTTTGCAGAGAGATTATCATATATTATGTGCCAGTGAGAACCAAAGGGAGGAGACTACTTTGGAATAGGGCTCTGGGATTTGTAGTCCTGAATCATCATGAAATGTTTATTTACGCAGAGTAGGCGTGTTTCAAAACTGAGATTATTGAACCCCAAAACCATTGTTTTCATCTTTTGGGGCCACTTTTAATAGTAACGTTATACCTATCAGGAAAGGCTGAACAGACTGGGGCTCTTTAGAAAAGAGAAGGCTGAGGGGTGAACCAATAGAGGTCTTTAAAATTATGAAGGAGTTTGATAGAGTAGAGGTACAGAAGATGTTTCCACTTGTGGGGGAGTTCAAAATGAGGGGTCATAAATGTAAGATAGTCACTATTAAATCCAATAAGGAATTCAGGAGAAACTTCTTTTCCCAAAGAGTGGTTAGAATGTGGAACTTGCTACCACACTAGTAGTTGAGCCAATAGCATAGATGCATTTAAGGGGAAGCTGGATAAGTACATGAGGGAGAAAGGAATAGAAGGATATGCCGATAAGGTGAGATGAAATAGGGTGGGAAGAGGCTTGTGTGGAGCATAAACAGCGACATTGATCATTTGGGCCAAATGGCCTGTTTCTCTGTTGTAACTTCTATGTAATGCTATGTAACATTGTTAAATATGTACCCTGTGCATTTATTATGGAAACTATAACTGTATAACACAAAATTGTGTCTCCGAGAACTCAAATAGTGCTTGATTTTCAAATTTAAAAAGTAACTGAAATCTCGACTATTTTAAGTGTGTGAATCAGTTCAACGTTCAAATCAGTAATACTTGGATCTGTGGAGGGGTGTTGTCACCATGGGAATGTGGCTTCCAAAATGTTCTGCCATTTATAAACAGGAGGGTGAATTGTTGAGGTTAATGACACAATGTAATCGTGACCCTAGTCATGTCTAAAGGAGCATCATCCCCTTCCAACCTTGCTTCACCCCCAACATCACTGCAACCCTTATCTTGAGTTACTTTTGTTACCTTCCCATTCAACGTCACAGTGGTCGACACGGAATGTTCTGAGTGTCCTGCAAGGAAAGGAGAGGGTGGATCCGATTGGGCAGTTCCCCAACCAGACAGTCGATGACATTTGGCAGAACGTCTCGTGCCAGAACTGACCAACAGGCACCAGGGATGTAGCCTGGATGGTGGTGAGAAAGGCACTCCTAGTGCGGTCCTTCCAATATACACGGAATCTCAACACAACCACGAGCTGCCCTCGAGGCTGCAGTGGGGAGGAGACTGTCATCCACCTCCTGATGGACTACCCCTTCACGCAGCAGGTGTGGAGAGAGATGCGTTGGTACCTGTCCCAGTTCCGGTAACACAGGACACTGTGCTCTACAGGCTGTTCCCTGGGACGCACACCGAAACATAGAAACATAGAAAATAGGAGCAGGAGTAGGCCAATCGGCCCTTCGAGCCATTTCTGCCATTCAATATGATCATCGCTGATCCTCTATCTCATTACCATATTCCCGCTCTCTTCCCCATACCCCTTGATGCCTTTTGTGTCTAGAAATCTATCTAGCTCCGTCTTAAATATATTCAGTGACTTGGCCTGCACAGCCTTCTGTGGTAGAGAATTCCATAGGTTCACCTCCCTCTGAGTGAAGAAATTTCTCCTCTTCACAGTCCTAAATGTCCTACCCCGTATCCTGAGACTGTGATCCCTCGTTCTGGACCTCCCAGCCAGGGGAAACAACCTCCCTGCATCCAGTCTGTCTAGCCCTGTCAGAATTTTATATGTTTCAATGAGATCCCTTCTCATTCTTCTAAACTCGAGTGAATACAGGCCGAGTCGACCCAATCTCTCCTCATACAACAGTGCTGCCATCCCAGGAATCAGTCTGGTGAACATTCACTGCACTCCCTCTATGGCAAATATATCCTTTCTTAGGTAAGGAGACGAAAACTGCACACAATACTCCAGGTGTGGTCCCACCAAGACCCTGTATAACTGCAGTCAGACATCCTTGGTCCTATACACAAATCCTCTTGCAATGAAGGCCAACATACCATTTGCCTTCCTAACTGCTTGCTGCACCTGCATGTTTGCATTCAATGATTGGTGTACAAGGACACCCAGGTCCCTTTGTACATCAACATTTCCCAATCTATCACCATTCAAATAATAGTCTGCCTTTCTGTTTTTCCTTCTGAAGTGGATAACTTCACATTTATCCGCATTATACTGCACCTGCCATGTATTTGCCCACTCACTCAACTTGTCTAAATCGCCTTGAAGCCTCTTTGCATCCTCCTCACAACTCACAATCCCACCTAGTTTTATGTCGTCAGCAAACTTGGAAATATTACATTTGGTTCCCTCATCCAAATCATCGATTTATATTGTGAATAGTTGGGGCCCAAGCTCTGATCCCTGTGGTACCCCACTAGTCACTGCCTGCCACCCCGAAAAAGACCCATTTATTCCTAGTCTCAATTTCCTGTCTGTTAACCAATTTTCAATCCATGTCAGTATATTACCCCCAATCCAATGTGCTTTAATTTTGCACACTAACCTCTCATGTGGATAGGCAATGGCTAATATTTAAAGAACATGTGCAGGAATTACAACAATTATTCGTTCCTGTCTGGCACAAAAATAAAACAGGAAAAGTGGCTCAACCGTGGCTTACAAAAGAAATTAGGGATAGTATTGGATCCAAAGAGGAGACATATAAAATTGCCAGAAAAAGCGGCATGTCTGAGGATTGGGAGCAGTTTAGAATTCAGCAAAGGAGGACAAAGAGATTGATTAAGAGGAGAAAAATAGAGTATGAGAGTAAACTAGCAGGGAACAGAAAAACTGACTGTAAAAGCTTCTATAAATATGTCAAGAGAAAAAGATTAGTGAAGACAAATGTAGGTCTCTTACAGTCAGAAATGGGGGAAATTTTAATGGGGAACAAAGAAATGGCAGAACAATTAAACACATACTTTGGTTCTGTCTTCACAAAGGAGGACACAAATAACCTCCCAGAAATGTTAGGGAACCAAGGGTCTAGTGAGAGGGAGGAACTGAAGGACACCAGTATTATTTTTAAAAATAGTGCTAGGGAAATTAATGGGGCTAAAGGCTGACAAATCCCCAGGACCTGATAATCTACATCCCAGAATACTAAAGGAAGTGGCCCTGGAAATAGTGGATGCATTGGTGATCATCTTCCAAAATTCGATAGACTCTGGAACAGTTCCTACAGATTGGAGGGTGGCAAATGTAACCCCACTATTTAAAAAAGGAGGGAGAGAAAAAACATGGAATTACAGATCAGTTAGCCTAACATCAGTAGTGGGGAAAATGCTAGAGTCTATTATAAAAGATGTGATAACAGAACACTTGAAAGGCATTAAAGGGATTGGACAAAGTCAGCATTGAAAGGGAAATCATGCTTAACAAATCTACTGGAGTTTTTTGAGGATGTAACTAATAGAATAGATAGGGGAGAACCAGTGGATGTGGTGTACTTGAATTTTCAGAAGGCTTTTGATAAGGTCCCACACAAGAGGTTAGTGTGCAAAATTAAAGCACATGGGACTGGGGGGGAATATACTGGCATGGATTGAAAACTGGCTGACAGACAGGAAACAGAGAGTAGGAATAAACAGGTCTTTTTCCGGGTGGCAGGTGGTGACTAGTGGGCTACCACAGGGATCAGTGCTTGGACCCCAGCTGTTCACAATATATATCAATGATTTGGATGAGGGAACTAAATGTAACATTTCCAAGTTTGCAGACGACACAAAGCTGGGGTGAAATGTGAGCGGTGAGGAGGATGCAAAGAGGCTCCAATGTGATTTAAACAAGTTGGGTGAGTGGGCAAGAAGATGGCAGATGCAGTATAATGTGGATAAATGTGAGGTTATCCACTTTGGTTGTAAAAACAGAAAGGCAGATTATTATCTGAATGGTGATAGATTGGGAAAAGGGGAGGTGAAACGAGACCTGGGTGTCATTGTACACCAGTCACTGAAAGCGAGCATTCAGGTGCAGCAAGCAGTTAGGAAGGCGAACGGTACGTTGGCCTTCATTGCAAGAGGATTTGAGTACAGGAGCAGAGATGTCTTACTTTAGTTATACAGGGCCTTGGTGAGACCACATCTGGAGTATTGTGTGCAGTTTTGGTCTCCTTATCTGAGGAAGGATGTCCTTGGCATGGAGTGAGTGTAATGAAGGTTTACCAGACTGATTCCTGGGATGGCAGGACTGACGTAAGAGGAGAGATTGGGTCAACTAGGCCTATATTCACTAGAGTTTAGAAGAATGAGAGGTGATCTCACGAATCATATGAAATTCTAACAGGACTAGACAGACTAGATGCAGGGTGGATGTTCCCGATGGCTGGGGAGTCCAGAACCAGGGGTCACAGTCTCAGGATACGGGGTATGCCATTTAGAACCGAGATGAGGAGAAATTTCTTCACCCAGAGGCTGGTGAACCTGTGGAATTCTCTACCACAAAAGGCAGTGGAGGCCAAGACATTAGATGTATTCAAGAAGGAGATAGATATATTTCTTAATGCTAAAGGGATCAAGGGATATGGGGAAAAAGCGAGAACAGGGTACTGAGTTAGACGATCAGCCATGATCATTTTGAATGGCAGAGCAGGCCTGAAGGGCCGAATAGCCTAGTCTTGCTCCTATTTTCTATGTTTCTACGTTTCTATGTGGGACTTTATCAAAGGCCTTCTGAAAATCCAAATAAACCACATCCGCTGGTTTTCCCTTATCTATTCTACCAGTTACATCCTCAAAAAAACTCCAGTAGGTTTGTCAAACATGATTTTCCTTTCATAAATCCATGTTGACTTTGTCTAATCCCGTTGATATTTTCTAAGTGTCCTGTTATTACATCCTTTATAATAGACTCGTGCATTTTCCCTACTACTGCTGTTAGGCTAACCGAACTGTAGTTCCCTGTTTTATCTCTCCCTCCTTCTTTAAATAGTGGGGTTATATTTGCCACCCTCCAATCTGCAGGAACTGTTCCATAATTTATAGAATTTTAGAACTAATGCATCCACTATTTCCATGGCTACCTCTTTTAGTACTCTGGGATGCAGATTATCAGGCCCAGGGGATTTATCGGCTTTCAGTCCCATTAATTTCTCCAGCACTATTTTTTTACTAATACTAATTTCCTTTAATTCCTCCTTCTCACTAGTCCCTTGGTTCCCTAGCATTTCTGGGAAGTTATTTGTGTCCTCTTCCATGAAGACAGAACCAAAGTATTTGTTTAATTGCTCTGCCATTTCGTTGTTTCCCTTTATAAATTCTACCGTTTCTGATTGTAAGGGACCTACATTTGTCTTCACTAATCTTTTTCTTTTTACATACTTGTAGAAGCTTTTACAGTCCACTTTTATGTTCCTTGCAAGTTTACTCTCATACTCTATTTTTCCCCTCTTAATCAATCTTTTGGTCCTTTTTTGCTGAATTCTAAACTGCTCCCAATCATCAGGCTTGCTACTTTTTCTGGCAACTTTATATGACTCCTCATATACAGCGTCTGGAAGGCCACCAACTCCGTGAAGGAGGCCTTTTGGTCCGCCTGAAACCTGCTGGTCTTCCAGCTGCAGGAGCTGTCCACAACCAAGTGTTGCTGACTGCACAGTCCCAGGTCCAGGAGTATGTGCCACGGGATGCACTGAAACGGGGTGCGACCTACGCAAAGGTGTATGGGGAAAGGCCACCGTGTAAGGCCATCCCACCTTGTATTGTACAGAATGTATTAGAAGATATGTACTGTGTTTTAAAATTGTAATAATGAGATCATAGTGTATACGATCTGCACTGTATTGCTTTGAACTGCCTTGCTGGAATTTGTGTCTTTTTACTTGAACTGTGTGTAAACTGTGTGCATCTTTGAATTTTATGAAATAAAATATATTTTGAAATTTAAAAAATGTCTTCAGCATCATCTTCACGGGCCTCCCAAGCTCCACCCTATACAAAGCCCACCTCATCCAAAACTCTGCCGCCTGTATTCTGTCCTGCACTATGTTCTCCTTACCCATCACCCACATCCTTGCCAATCTCCATTGACTCCATCAGCCAAAACAAGCAAATGCAAAATCCTCATCCTCCTTTATAAGTTCTTCCATAGCCTTACCCCACCCAATCTTTGCAACCCCCTATACCACATTAGGCTTAAATTTCAGTCCTCATTTTCTACATGGTTAGAAAATCTTCCTGTCCACTTTTTTGAATGATAACCCGTCTTTGAAGAAAATACTTTTTACCCTTGTTAATTATTATTTACGGCTAGATATCTGTGTTTGCTTCTAGTTTTCCTTCCTTGGTACTTTTTTGTTCCTCTGTTCTCCAACACCCACACACAATACTTGCATGGTTGTTTTCACTTTTTTCCACTACCTACCGTCTCTTTAAACCCCTCTACCCTGCCCACTCCACCCTCACCTCTAACAACAAGTGCAAGGACCTCATGGACTTCTTTATCACTAAAATTGAGACCATCCATTCAGCTGCCTCTGCGCCTGTCCCCCCTTCCCCAAGCCAAACCTCCTCCTAGGCTCCCACCTACTCTGGTCCTGAACCTACACCTTTCTCCAGTTTTTCCCCTAACTCCCCTCATGCTATCTCCCAAGTCATCTTGTCCATGTGATCCACCTCCTGTTCTCTTGACCCAATTCCCACTAAACTGCTGGCCACCCAAATTCCCTTCTTGGTCCCCATATCAAATGACACTGTTAAATGGTTCCATCTCCTCAGGTACCATCCCTCTCGCTTTCAAAACTGCCATCATCATCCCCCTCCTCAAAAAAACCACCATTAACCCCTCTGACCTTGCAAACTACTGTCCTGTCTCCAACCTCCCTTTACTCTCCAAAGTTTTTGATTTTTTTGTTGCCTCCCAAATCTCCATGTTTGAATCTGTCCAATTAGGTTTCTATCCCTGCCACAGCACTGAAACGGCTCTAATCTACCCCAACCCGTCTTCCCCTTGCTTGGTTCCACTCCAATAGTAGCCAGGGCACCTTCACACAGCTCTACCTCTCCACCACCTCTCTTGACCCATCCACTACCTCTTGTTGTCAGACTGCAACCACTCTTGGATGAGCTGCAATTTCCTCCAGTTAAAAACAGAAAACAGAACTCTGATGAAAGGTCATCAACCTGAAAGGTTAACTCTGTTTCTCTCTCCACAGATGCTGCCTGACCTGCTGAGTGTTTTCCAGCATTTTATTTCAGATTTCCAGCATCTGCAGTATTTTGTTTTTGTTTCCTTCAGTTTAGCATTGGGAAGACTGAAGCCATCGTGTTCATCCCGTGCCTCAAACTCCGTACCCTTGCCATCTATTCCATCCCCCTCCCCGACTACTGTCTCAGGTTGAACCAGATTGTTCGCAATCTTGGCCCGATTCATCCCCGAGTTGAGCTTCTGATCCAATATATTCTCCATCACAAAGATTGCCTACTTCCATCTCTGTAACATCACCTGCCTCTATCGTTGCCTCAGCCCATCTGTTGCTGAAACCTTCAGCCATGCTTTTGTCACCTCCAGACTCGAATATTCCAATGCTCTCCAGTCATTTTCCATAAGCCCTCCATAAACTTCAGTTCATCCAAAGCCATTTCCTCTCCCACACTGTCCTGCTCACCTATTACCCCTCTCCTTGTTGTCCTACATTGGCTCCTGGTCCTCCAGTGCCTCAAATTAAAAATTTTCATCCTTGTGTTTAAATACTTTTATGCCCTTGCCCCTCCCTATCATTGTAATCTTTTCCAGCCCTACGACCGTTTCTCGACTGGCTCCCACCCACCTCCCTCTTGTTCTTTAAGGCCCTCCATAAAATCCAACTGTAACCAAACTTTTCATCGCTCCTCCTATTATCTCCTTCTTTGTCTCTTGTTCATTTTTGTGTGATTACGCCTCCGTGAAGCGCCTTGGGACATTTTTCTATGTTAAAGGTGCTATATAAATGCAAATTGTTGTTCTTTTACTTCATACTGAATATTAACAGCCAAAATTCACACACAACTTCACCTGCCAGTGGAACGCTCCAGTGTTTTGCCTGGAACACTTACTTGGATGCAATATTTTAGACAGCGTTAACCACAACCTGCTCGCCCACGGTTATTGGAACATATATTTGGCCCACTGCAACGCTCCAGCTGAAGTTTCCACACAATTTTGTAATTTCATCAGCCACAGCAACTAATTTCCTGTGATGTTGATTTATACTGGCTATAATTACACTAGCTGCTCCTTGTTTTATGCCACCTATTATAAAAATATTAAAATTGTGGCATTGTTCTTTCTTTGTACTATCAAATATTAAACACAATAATACCTGGAAGATTATCCATTTACAGTGCTTGTATGTGCCAAAAGATATTCCTTGCTACATTTTATACTACTGCAAATTGATAGCACCAACATTAACATTTCATTTGCTATATAAAATAAGTCATTGTATTTTTACAATGTGATTTTTTGTTACTTTGCTGTTGATCTGAATTGCTGGAAATACATTTAAAAATGAGATTAATTCCCAGTAATTTTTTGTACAATGTCCAAGGTCAGTAACGATAAGTTAAGTAGCTTGTTATCCTTTAGCAGCTCATTATACTTAGCTGAATTGAAAGGGCAAGATTTGGATGTCATAATGCATAAAAGCACAGTGAAAGAAATTAAAGGGCCACTGACTTCAGGAAAAGTGCTTGGTAAATTTTTGTTTGGAAGAATGTAAAGCCAGAAACATCCCTGCATCATTTTTGCCACAATAATGAGCTGGTATGTTTTGTTGTGGTTTGCATGATGTTGTGTTTATAAATAAATGAAAACTTCCAAAACCCAAACCTGGAATCCAGGACTAAGCATTTCAAGGCACCACTGGTTTGGTGTAAAAATAACCCATTTATATTGTCCGGCAATGTCAAGGAGCAGAAGGGAAAAAGTGCAACACCGCACAAACGTAGGTACCATTCCCTATTCCCATAACACTGTTGACCAACTGGCCCCCATGCTAGCTGACATTGTAAATGGTTCCTTCTCCTCAGGTACTGTCGCTCTTGCTTTCAAAACTGCCGTCATAATCCCCTCTTCAAAAAAACTGCCATCGACCCCTCTGTTTCTGCAAACTACCGTCCCATCTCCAATCTCCCTTCCCTCTCCAAGGTCCTTCAATGTGTTGTCGCCTCCCAAATCCGTGCTTATCTTTCCCGCAATTCCATGTTTGAATCTCTCCAAGCAGGTTTCTGCCCCGTCCACAGCACTGAAGCAGCCCTAATCAAAGTCACAAATGGCATCCTCTGTGACTGAGATTGTGGTGCACTATCCCTCATTGTTCTTCTTGATCTCTTTGCAGCTTTTGACATGATCGGCCACACCAACCTGCTCCAATGCCTCTCTCCAATGTCTGGCTCAGTTGGACAGCCCTTGCTTGGTTCCACTCATACCTACCCAAACATAGCCAGAGCATCTCCAACAATGCTTCTTTTCTCAACCCCACAGTGTTACCTCCAGAGTCCCCAAGGATCTATCCTTGCCCCTCCTTTTCATCATCTACATGCTGCCCCTTGGTGTCAACATTCAAAGACATGGGGTCAGGTTCCACATATATGCTCAGTACACATAATTTTACCTTTCCACTGTCTCTCTCCACCCCTCCATTGCTTCTGTGTTGTCATCGAGTCATCCAATGGCAGATGACCCAAAATTTCTTTCAGTTAAGCAATGGGAAGACTGAAACCATTGTTTTCAGCAGAACTCCCTCCTCTTCTTCAAATAGTGCTATCCAATCTTTTGTGTAGAATGGATATGATAGCCTATTGGTTATGGGACTGGACTAGTGAACTAGAGATCATGGGGATGATTTTAAACCCCAAGAACGGGCGGGTTTGGGGGCGGGTGGGATTTTGAAAATCTTTGTTTTTTTGGGTCGCAACCGCAAAATTTTCGGACTTTGCATTCCCACTGGAAAGCCTGTACTTTTACGCGCCAACATTAAACCTGGAAATAAAGCCGGGTTGCAGTTGCGACCCAAAAAACAACTATTTTCAACTCCCACCCATCCCCAACCCGCCCATTCTTGGGGTTTAAAATCACCCCCCATGAGTTCAAAATCCCACTATATCAAGTTGCAAAATTGAATTCAATAAATCTGGTAATATGTGGGCTAGCAGAAAATGACCATGGAAGCTTCCATTTTGTCATAAGGACCCATCTGGTTCACTAATGTCCTTCAGGGAAGTGAACCTACAGTTCCTACCTGATCTGGCCTACACGTGACTCCAGTCCCAAACTATGTAGTTGACTCTTAATGCCCTCAGGGCAACCAGAGATTAATAATAATTATGACCTTGACCACATCCCAAGAACAAATTTTAAAAAGCCTGAACTACTGAAACACCCAGTTGGGACCTTGGTTTAATTTCTCATCTGAAAGACAGATTAATAATTAGCCTCTAATTGATTAGGGAGGCACAATAACACCCTGTGGCCAAGTTATACATAGCTGCACTTTAGCAGCACAGTAAGTATATTGTGCACCACATGCTTTAAATGCTCCCGTGCTTATAAAACAGTGGCTCCTTCGCCCTAGAGTGAGAATGCCACAGGAGATATGCTTTTATTTTATATATGTATTGCATCTGTCCACTGTGCATTTATTTCTAGTGATCTGACTAGTCTGTGAGAACTAGGTGACAAATTAGCAATCATGTGATCTAATGTTCAATGTTAGTGTTCTGCTGAAAGAAGTATTATTAATAGAAAATGATCTAATTTTAGATGCTGAATATCTCAGATGGGGTCCCAGCCCTCATTCCCTCCAAGTCTAAGATCTGCAGTCCTTCCCAGCCAAGATCCCAGCCCCTGGTTTCTGTGTCCCCCACATGTATTGCAGCAGCTCCAAGAAGTACGAATAACAGGTCAGAGCATTGGTTCCAGATTCAGCATGATGGGAACAGGAAGATCATTTGGCCTAGGATAGACGTGCACTAAGTCCAGGTCTTGACCCTAGGTGATCTCCCAAAACCTAGCTCAGCACTCTCTTCCAAGTCCTAGTCTAACTTTCCAGCCTGACCTGAGCCACAGGCCCCAGCCTCCCATTCCCTCCTTCATACCTAGCAAGAGACAAGATCATTTCTGTATGTTTCAAAGGTCTGGCTCCAGCTCTCCTGAGAGGCAAGAGTGAGAATCATACAAAAGAAAGAAATAGTGATACAGAGAAAGAGATAATATGTGAGAGGAGACAGAGAAGAATGGAAAATACACAGAAGAGAAACAAGACAGAGGGAAGGAGAGACTTACAGAAAGAGTAAAGACAAAATAGAGATATCTAGGGATAGCAACAAAAGAAAGTATGTGAGGGCTACACAGAGGCACAAAATGAGTGGAAATGAACAGCAAAAGAATTACAGCTTGGGAGATAAATAGACTGACAGGTACTGAGAAAGAAAGACAGAGGCCTAGATTTTCCTGGACAAACTTGCCTGAATTTGGGCATTGGAGGTGGTCTGGCAAGAGAAATGTGTTGGAGAGGCCGTTGGCTGCTTGGATTTTTCTCTGTTGCCCCTGCCGTGACCCAGATCTGCCCAACCTGCCATATGTAGGTGAAGGCGGTGGGACGTGGCTTTGTAGTGCCCACTATTTCCCTGTGAGTCCTACCCTAGAAAGCACCACCTGTACATCTCGAGCACAGTCTGCCAGAGGCAAGAAAACATTGTGAAGGCCAGAAGTCACTCAATACAGTATTCCTGCAGGACTCTGAAGACTGAAAGTGATTTCCCCTTCGATTACACTACAATATGGAGTTATCAGGATTTAAAGGCAGTTGCAGCTATTTTTTTTTATTCGTTCATGGGATGTGGGCGTCGCTGGCGAGGCCAGCATTTATTGCCCATTCCTAATTGCCTTCGAGAAGGTGGTGGTGACCCGCCTTCTTGAACCGCTGCAGTCCGTGTGGTGACGGTTCTCCCACAGTGCTGTTAGGAAGGGAGTTCCAGGATTTTGACCCAGCGACAATGAAGGAACGGCGATATATTTCCAAGTCGGGATGGTGTGTGACTTGGAGGGGAATGTGCAGGTGGTGTTGTTCCCATGTGCCTGCTGCTCTTGTCCTTCTAGGTGGTAGAGGTCGCGGGTTTGGGAGGTGCTGTCGAAGAAGCCTTGGCGAGTTGCTGCAGTGCATCCTGTGGATGGTACACACTGCAGCCACAGTGCGCCGGTGGTGAAGGGAGTGAATGTTTAGGGTGGTGGATGGGGTGCCAATCAAGCGGGCTGCTTTATCTTGGATGGTGTCGAGCTTCTTGAGTGTTGTTGGAGCTGCACTCATCCAAGCAAGTGGAGAGTATTCCATCACACTCCTGACTTTGCAAAGAATTTAAACTCAGAATAACCTTCGAAATAAATAATGCATTTCTCTCTTGGAATTCCATTATTTCTATGGTTTGAGGAAGAGAATGATGAGGACAGGGAGGAGGAGAGGAGGGAAACTCAGAGAAGGCGGCATCATATAAGTTGCCACCACCTGAAATATAGATATCCACACTAGATAATCTACAGATAAGGAAGTCAATTATGGATATCTTCCAAAGGCAGTGTGTGGGAAGGCTGCAGTTTCCTTTAGAAGAAGTAAGTGAATTATGCTAACTGTTGACACCAGACTTGAAACGTCTTTTTACAAGGGGCATAGCCTTGTCAATGGCTGTAAAGATAACAACATTCAATTTTTATGAGACCAGATGTTTCCATGCAACTTTGGGTGACATAACTTCCTCCTGACATCTTGTTGCTACAGAATTCTCCTGGACTGCCTCAATCACTAGGGTGTTCTACGTGCTCTGACATACTTCCCACACCGTGTTCCAGTTACCAGTTGTTTCTATCCCCCTCCCTTGCCTCCTGAGAAGAGAAGCAGGTTCCTCTTCCTCCTCTGCTGGCTCCTCTTGTTCACTGGTGCTCTGCATTTCACCTTGTCATAAACCTTCTTTCTCACTAGTTACATCCTCCTGAATGGGTCTATCTGGGTTGGAGCTTGAAATAGCAAAGTCCCATGATGGAGTTGGTGAATTGAGTGCAGGAATGGGCCCTCTGGAATTGCTAGGCTGCTCATCAGATTCTTCTTACTGTAAAGGACCTATGAGGGACACAAAGGTTATTCATTTTAGGAGGGTCCACTTTGACTTATGGTTTAGAAGAAATTATGGAGCATTGATAGGAGGCCTTTAAATTACTCAGAATTTCTGGACTGTAACCACTCAGAGTACTGCATCTTATTTCCAACCTGAACCTGACAGCTATCTTCCAACTTCTTCATCTCAAACTGCCTCCTCGCTTTGTCTGCCCAGGAATTGTAGAGCTTCTTCCTTAGTCCTACTTAAGGGCCTGATGATAGCCATTCATCCACCTGGGACACTTCACTGCCGCTGATTATAAGTGATATTTTCCTTTGCAAAGAACACAAAGATATAAAAAAAGCTAGAGATTAATTAAGAGTTGAATGTCACCAAGTTGTTTGCAGACATTCCATTGTGATCATGCTTTCAGGCTATGCAGAAATCTCTTCACTTTTCACTCAAACATCACCCTCCTTGATCTCAGAAAACAGGATAAGGAACAGTGGAATGGTGGGAGAGGGATGTGTGGTTCTGATGGTGGGGGTGTTGGAGAGGTATTTGGTGCATATTAATTGTCTCGTTCATCCCTTCATTTACATTGTGTGGGCATGGATGGTATGGAGCTGAGTCATTATTCCAGCATTACTTCAGGATCTGTATGGGTACTTACCTTGGCCAACCTGGTGAGGTCATTAAAACATTCTGGCTTTGTATTACCTTTCATGGAATGGTTAATGTGGCACTGACATTCTGTGCCACCTCTTTCTAAACAGTAGCCTTGTCCTCCTTGCCCTTACCTCTGCCAACATCACCTCCATGGAAGCTCTTGAGAATCTTGGGGCCTTGGCCACAGCAGACACTCCCATTGCAATTCTGTCTTCTGTCATTCTTATCTCACTGTGCTCTTGTTCTACAGCTGCCCCCTTAACACTTGGATTGTCTTTTGGCTCTTTAAGCCACATCAGTCTTTTAAATGCTTCAGCTAAGCTGGATTTTGCGTCCTCCCAGTGCAAAGAAGGACACAGTAGCTGGATTTTTGCCTTTAACTCATCCTGCATTCGAAATTAGAGCCTAACCAAGAAAATGCGGTCAGGTGGCAGCGGGATCACATGGGCAAGTGGAAGTCCTGGCTCACCATGTTTCCAACAGACCAAGGAGAATCCAGGCCATAATTTGTTTTTTAATTTTCTGTGGCCAATGCCATGGGATTGTGACAAACAGGAAGATCTGTCAAATTTTAAACCAGAAGAAGACTATATTTTTAATATCTACTTGAGGGTATTGCAGGTCATTTTAAATTTTGGTTACTGCGGATGGAGGTCAAGCTAGAGTGTACATGCAATCACCAGATGATATCAGTGGTCTTTCATACTCACTTGGGAAATCTTCTGATGCAAACAGTGATTTGATTGCAGATCAATCAGAGATCACTTGACATAACTGGTCATTTGAGACAAAAGAGGCATTGCAAATAGGTGACAAATGAATCTGTGTTGAGCATCTATTTTGAGTCTACTGGCACAGCAGGGGGCAGCAATTCCATGCAAGCAGAGGACCTCTGTGATTTAAATCCCATAAATGATTGACAGTTTTTTTTAAATGATGAAAAATATCTGTTTGATGTCCTTTGGCCTAGTTTGAACTTAGAAATGGATGAGGGCTATATTTGACAGCAGCTGGCAGCGAATTGGAAGTTCTTCCTATTCCATAATACTAGAGCTTGTGTAGAGGTGAGCATGTGAAGATTCTGAGAGTAGATTCACAATCAGGCTTGCATCATGGGTGCTAGTCCAGGTTTTGTAGCACTAAGAGAGATCACCCTCCATAAACTTTAGCTCATTCAAAACTCTACTGCCCATATTCCTATCCCACACCAAGTCCCACACCACCATCCCTGTCCACACTGACCAACAGTGGCTCCCAGTCCACCAATAACAACAACAACCTGCATTTTTATAATGTGGAGATGCCGGTGATGGACTGGGGTTAACAATTGTAAACAATTTTACAACACCAAGTTATAGTCCAGCAATTTTATTTTAAATTCACAAGCTTTCGGAGGCTTCCTCCTTCGTCAGGTGAACGATGTGAAAATGAAATCCTCGAAATGAAATCGCATTTATAATTCACAGAACAATGCTTGGTGATTACAGACAGTTTTTTCAACTGCCCGTTGCCAAGGCAATCAGTGTGCAGACAGACAGGTGTTACCTGCCAGGTCTCAGAATATACAAATCACCAAAAAAAACAACAAACAAAAAAAAACAGAGATAGAGAGGTAGAAACATAGAAAAGACAGCAACTGACCCGTTATATTAAAAACAGATAACATTTGTTCGCTGGTGGGGTAACGTGTAGCGTGACATGAACCCAAGATCCCGGTTGAGGCCGTCCTCATGGGTGCGGAACTTGGCTATCAATTTCTGCTCTACGATTTTGCGTTGTCGTGTGTCTCGAAGGCCGCCTTGGAGTACGCTTACCCGAAGGTCGGTGGATGAATGTCCATGACTGCTGAAGTGTTCCCCGACTGGGAGGGAACCCTCCTGTTTGGCAATTGTTGCGCGGTGTCCGTTCATCCGTTGTCGCAGCGTCTGCATGGTCTCGCCAATGTACCATGCTCTGGGGCATCCTTTCCTGCAACGTATGAGGTAGACAACGTTGGCCGAGTCACAGGAGTATGAACCATGCACCTGGTGGGTGGTGTCCTCTCGTGTGATGGTGGTATCTGTGTCGATGATCTGGCATGTCTTGCAGAGGTTACCGTGGCAGGGTTGTGTGGTGTCGTGGACGCTGTTCTCTTGAAAGCTAGGTAATTTGCTGCGAACGATGGTCTGTTTGAGGTTGGGTGGCTGTTTAAAGGCGAGTAGTGGAGGTGTGGGGATGGCCATAGCGAGTAAGCGTACTCCAAGGCGGCCTTCGGGTAAGCGTACTCCAAGGCGGCCTTCGAGACACACGACAACGCAAAATCGTAGAGCAGAAATTGATAGCCAAGTTCCGCACCCATGAGGACGGCCTCAACCGGGATCTTGGGTTCATGTCACGCTACACGTTACCCCACCAGCGAACAAATGTTATCTGTTTTTAATATAACGGGTCAGTTGCTGTCTTTTCTATGTTTCTACCTCTCTATCTCTGTTTTTTTTTGTTTGTTGTTTTTTTTGGTGATTTGTATATTCTGAGACCTGGCAGGTAACACCTGTCTGTCTGCACACTGATTGCCTTGGCAACGGGCAGTTGAAAAAACTGTCTGTAATCACCAAGCATTGTTCTGTGAATTATAAATGCGATTTCATTTCGAGGATTTCATTTTCACATCGTTCACCTGACGAAGGAGGAAGCCTCCGAAAGCTTGTGAATTTAAAATAAAATTGCTGGACTATAACTTGGTGTTGTAAAATTGTTTACAATTGCATTTTTATAGTAAAACGTCCCAAGGCGCTTCATAGGAGCGTTATCAAACAAAATTTGACACTGAGCCACATAAGGAGATATTAGGACAGGTGAGAAAAAGTTTGGTTAAAGAGGTAGATTTTAAGAAACATCTTAAAGGAGGAGAGAGAGGTAGAGAGGCAGACAGGTTTAGGGAGGGAATTCCAGAGCTTAGGGCTTAGGCAGTTGAAGGCACAGTTGCCAATGTTGGAGCAATTAAAATCGGGCAAGAGGTCAGAATTGGAGGATGGAAAAGATCTCGGAGGGTTGTAGGGCTGGAAGGAGGTTACAGAGATAGGGAGGGGCGAGGCCATGGAGTGATTTGAAAACAAGGATTAAAATTTTAAAGTCGAGGCGTTGCTGGACCTGGAGCCGATGTAGGTCAGCGAGTGCAGGGGTAATGGGTGAATGGGACTTGGTGCGAGTTAGGATACGGGCAGCAGAGTTTTGGATGAGCTCAAGTTTATAGAGAGTGAAAGGTGGGAAGCTGGCCAGGAGAGCATTGGAATAGTCAAGTCTAGAGGTAACAAAGGCATGAATTTTAAAATTCTCACCCGTGTTTTAAATCCCTTCATGGCGTTCCCCCTCCCTATCTCTGTAACCTCCTCCAGCACTATAATGCCCTCCCCAAAACTCTCTGTTCCTTAAACTCTGGCCTCTTGTGATTCCACCCCCACCTTCCCCCTACTCTTTGACCCACCATTGGTGGCTGTGCCTTCAGCCGCCTAGGCTCCATGCTCTGGAATTGACTCCCTAAGCCCCTCTGCCCCACCACCTCCCTCTGCTCCTTTAAGACCCTCCACAAATCCTAGAACTTTGACCAAGCTTTTGTTCACGCCTCCTAATAACTCCTTCTTTGGCTTGGCTGGCATTTTTTTTCCGATTACACCTCTGTGAAGCGCTTTGGGACATTTTTCTATGTTTAAAGTGCTATATAAATGGAAGCTGCTGTTGTTATATTTCACAAAGTGATGCAAATGTTATTATTTTTGTAACCAGGGAGACCAAAGTTAATTGTTTTGTAATCAAATGAAATGTGCCCTATTGACTTGATGCTACTGTTTAATTTTTAAATAAATTTGACTGCTAGTTTGTAGCCTAAGTCAGACAGTCTAATAGATTGATTATTCTTCTGCTACCTGAAGGTGAGAAAAACATGAGAGTGCTCAAGTTAATTCCAGCCAGCTGATTACAGTAGCTACTGTATCTATCTGACCATGGGAAGTGCCACATTACCAGATACTGCAGTTTGAAGCACATGAGGGTTTGCATTTGGGAGCACAAGAGAAACATCTTAAGAGAAAGAAAGAACTTGCATTTATATAGCATCTTTCACAACCTCAGGTCATCCCAAAGTGCTTTACAGCCAATGAAACACCTTTGAAGTGTAGTCACTGGTGTAATGCAGGAAACGCATTAACTAATTTGCGCACAACAAACTCCCACACACAGCAATGAGATAATGACCAGATCATTTGTTTTTTTTAGTGGCCAGGACATTGGGGAGAACTCCCCTGCTCATCTTCAAATAGTGCCATGTGATCTTTTATGTCCACCTGAGAGGGCAGACGTGAACTCGGTTTAACATCTCACCCGAAAGACGGCACCTCAGACAGTGCGGTGCTCCTTCAGTACTGCACTGAAATGTCAGTCTAGACCTTGTGCTCAAATCTCTAGAGTGGGACTTGAATCCACAAACCTTGGGAGTTTGTTAATTTTATACAGTGTTAACTATGCTCGCAGCTCTTTTCCGATACTAGAAATTTCACTGGTAGTCAAAGCCAGCCCACTGCATGTGTACTTAATGTGGTGGCTCAATTGATAGTGCCTGCACCTCTAGGTTCCACTCAAGGACTTCAACACACAGTCTAAGCTGGCACCCCAATGCAGTACTGAGGGATGTTCTGTTAAACTGAGACCCTGTCTGCCAGTTCATGCAGGATTAAACTCATTTTGTTGGATCAAAGTCCTGAAGCTCTGGAGAAAAAATATCTTATTTTTAAAATTTTTAAACCCATATTTCCTTGTGGGTTGCTCACACATCAGACTTGACAATAAACAAAAGCATTAACAATGGTTCTCAAAATTTTTGACAACCAAATCCACAAAAAATTATCAGCCTCTCACAAACTGTAACTAAGTATATAGATAGTGATAAGTCTGAAACAATCTCTCTCTTCTTTCCCTTTTGTTTTTCTCTTCTTCCCTTCTGTGTTTCTCTCCTACAGTATCAGTGTCTCTCTCTCTCACCTTCCATTCTTTGTCTGTCACTTCCTCCCTTCTGTGTGTGGCTCTCTCAACTCCATCCTTTCTATGTCTGCTCTTTTCCGTCTGTCTGTCTGTCTGCCTGGTCCTTTTCTTCCATCTCTCTCACCTTGTTCCATGCTGTGTGTCTCTCTATTACCCTTTCCTCCTGTCTCTCTCTCTTTCTCTCTCTGCTCCTTCCCTCCATCTCTCCTCCTTCTGTTGTGTCTCCCTCTACTCTGTTCCTTCTGCCTGTCTATCTCCCTGCTAACCAAGCGGCTGGTATAAAGATGATTATGATCATGGAACGAGCATTCATGTCGTGGCTTGTCAGACTGTTAATCAGCCTGCCAATCCTTCCACTATTTCACATTATTCTCGAAGGAAAGAGTGCAAAGAAAACTACAACAACCATCTCCTGCTCTCCACTTAATCACTTTACACCACATCTTTTTGTTTTCTTGTGTATATGTTTTCCCCCCTTCCCTTTCCCTCACTCTGTTCCTTCTTATAAGTTGTTCATCTGTAATATTTTCTGGTTCTGATGAAGGTCAATGCCTGAAACGTCAACTTGTCACTTCTCTCCACAGATGCTATGCCTGACTTACTGAGTGTTCACAGCATTTTTGTTTCAAGGTTAATATAACTTTGGCTCAATTTAAAATCAAGATACTCCTGGAGATGCATTCCAGTAATTGATTGGCTTTTTTCATAAAAGCCTTATGGGATATGGGATATCTTCAGTGAAAATTTCCTTCACCTTTGCCTATGGACATCCATTCACCGTGTATACACGTTCCATATTTCCTGCACTAATTCACCTATTTTCCACTTACCTGTTGCAAGATGTATATCCTTGATTATAACATACAAAAAGGTATACTTCTATTTTTCTCACTTTTTACGGAGTAATTTTTTAAGCTGACCCACTCATGGCTGGCTTCTTGAGAGCTATGATTACCATTCCTATTTGCCATGAGACCATATATCCACTCCATCACCAAGACCGCCTACTTCCCCCTTAGTAACATTGCCTGTCTCCATCTCAGCTCATCTGCTGCTGAAACCCTCATCCATGCATTTGTTACCTCTAGACTTGGCTATTCCAATGCTGTCCTGGCCTGCCTCCCATCTTCCACCCTCCATAAACTTGAGCTCATCTAAAACTCTGCTGCCCGTATCCTAACTCGCACCCGTGCTCGCTGACCTACGTTGGCTTCTGGTCCGGGAACGCCTCAATATTAAAATTCTCATCCTTGTTTTCAAATCCCTCCATGGCCTCACCCCTCCCTATCTCTGTAACCTCCTCCAGCACTACAGCCCTCCGCGATCTCTGCGCTCCTCCAATTCTGACCACTTGCGCATCCTCGATTTTAATCGCTCCACCATTGGCGGCCGTGCCCTAAGCTCTGCAATTCCCTCCCTAAATCTCTCCACCTCTTTCTCCTCCTTTAAGATGCTTCTTAAAACCTGCCTCTTTGACCAAGCTTTTGGTCCCCTGTCATAATATCTCCTTCTGTGGCTTGATGTCAAATTTTGTTTGATTACACTCCCGTGAAGCGCCTTAGGATGTTTTATTACGTTAAAGGCGCTATATAAATGCAAGTAGTTGTTGTTGTAATGGGAGGCTGGGAGCACTGAGGTATAACGTTTAGTACAAGTTTTAAAATTTCCAGTATCTTTTACTTTTCACTGTTTCAGTGGAGTATCTGATGATTGTTTGTGTTCTATCAAGGTAGGAGATTTCACATTCTACACCAATGTCAGCATCAACCATTTTGTGGTCAGTTGCAAAACAGATTAGATGCAGGTTAAAGCTCCCTTTGCTCTGCTTCAACAATATGCCTAATCCCAACTACAGTATGATACATTTTATTGCACCAGTGGGGCATTAACCACATTAGCTTGTGGCTTTCTTGAAGAAAACTATTTAGTGCTAATTATTGTTACATTATAGAGGGTTCTATAGTACAGATTCACTCCACTAGGATCAGAGAAAAGCAGGAAAACATGTTACAGTTGGTCACCAAAGAAAATACATTTTATTTCAATTCAATGCTAAAGTTGCATTGATTTACACACAGTATACCTTCAGTGGATTCCAGCTAGAATCAGATTAATAGAAGCAATGCGAGACTACCCGATCCTATATATTATGCAAGAGCTCCCAGGGAGTCCAGCTCTTCACTAATCGTAAATGTAAACAACATTTGCATGCCATTGGGCATTAGTCTGTGTAAGTCTGTAAGCACACAAATGCAAAGCCTTGCCTAGAGAACAATGCAGACCTGGCTTTAACTCAGCATCAACAGTTTCTAATCAGGTACTGGTTTCAAGCCAGCACCCATAGTATAACAGCATCATAAGATATTTTTGCATATATTTTGTGTCCATAGATGGTTTAAGGAACAAATACAGCTCACTGAAGATGAGAGAGGTAAAATAATGCAACTGCATCAATATAACTTTCTGAGCAATACTTCATAACAGAAGGTGGCAGTGGCATTCCTGAACCTGTGTCAGCAATTGAAGGCCCTGATGGAACGTTACTTAAAATACTAACAGAATTGAACATGTTACTGTGGAATACAAAAGAGATCCACAGCCTTATGAAATGATTTAAGTTACTAACACATAGTGGAATGATTGAGTTGTTTTGATCATTTAGAATACACATCATGAAGGGGGAGGGGGTGATATCTTGTAAACAACAGGGCCAGGATTAAGGATCTCAGTAGATGAGAAGAAGATATCTTGGAAGTATGAAACGGATGGGGGTGGGAGAAAAGAATGACTTGATCCTTCAAGTACTCATCATTTTCAAAATTGTGAGAAATTGTAGCTGTTTCTTAGGAGTAGTTGATGTTCAGTCACATTGCTTATAATAATCCTTCATCTCACGTCTCAGCTGTATGAGGTGGGACTGGTGGTACAGCAGTAGTGGTACAATTCAAGTTTCTGTCTTCCTTTTTGTATTTATTTATTATCCCTAATTTTATTGCATTTTAATCTTTTTGTTTTCTTCATTGCCTTCTATTGATTTTAAAATCAAAAGTATTGCATTATAAACTGAAATACCTATTTGGGAAATACAGTGACATCTTCTTAATGTACTCTCAGGTCAGCAATAGCTTGGATTGGACAGCAGAGTAAAGCTCCCCGTTACAAATTTGGGTCTGCTGAAGATACCTTCTCAGGTACAGTGGTGTCAGTTGCCCCCCCAGTGGTCTGAGCATCATATTTTTGTGGGAGTTGACTCCCACAGTCCTATATCTGCTTGTACGATAGTGTCATCCAAGGCTGTAAAAAGAAAAAGACTTGCATTTATATAGGGCCTTTCACGACCTCAGGCTGTACCAAAGCGCTTTACAGCCAATGCAGTAAGAACAGTATCCCCTTGTGACCTGAAACTAATATTTGTGCCTTTTGCGCATGTACTTCTTCAATCTTTCCGAAAGCAGACTGAGTAAACACTCGAGTGAGACGAGGCCAGATATGAATTGTTAAGCTGCTTTATTTCACAGTAAGGTGAACATCCAGAACAGCCGTTATGATTGGACTCACTTAATTCAATCCATAGAATTTATCTTTGCATAATAACAAAATATAGGGAGCAGGCAATGCTAGCCCACATCTTACCTGACTGAAATAAGATGTCTTTTAACTATCATCCACCATTTTTAACCTCTTCACCTCAATGAAAACCCTCACAGCTTTCTCTTTAATAAATCTGACAACTGTTGCAGTCTTTTTGTTTCAAAAAGAGCCTCTCTACTAGCCTATGTCCCAGCCTTTCTTTGGCACCCTCTTTATAGACTCAAACAATTGCTAACACAATGGGTGTGAGATTTTAAAAAAAGTATCCAGGCAAGGTAATGATTTGCTTATTGTTAATCACTGGGGAAATAATTCCATTCAGCATATTAACCACCCTTTGTCTAGGTATCTTTTTAAACTTGTGTTTAACATTTTGCTTAAAAACACAAAATTTAAGAGTAACTTTTTTCCAAATCCTTTCTGTGGAAAAATAGTCAAAAATCCCGAAACATGACACTCCTCAAAATTTGCCTTAACTCCACTCTAAGAAGACCACCCCTACAGCACTGGTGTGATATTTACATTTTCCACAATAGCCGTTTTGCCCTTTCATAGAAACATAGAAAATAGGAGCAGGAATAGGCCATTCGGCCCTTCAAGCCTGCTCCGCCATTCAATATGATCATGGCTGATCCTCTATCTCAATACCATATTCCTGCTCTCTCCTCATACCCCTTGATGCCTTCTGTGTCTAGAAATCTATCTAGCTCCTTCTTAAATATATTCAGTGACTTGGCCTCCACAGCCTTCTGTGGTAGATAATTCCACAGGTTCACCTCCCTCTGAGTGAACAAAGTTCTGCTCATCTCAGTCCCAAATGTCCTACCCCGTATCCTAAGACCCCTCGTTCTAGACCCCCCAGCCAGGGGAAACATTCTCCCTGCATCCAGTCTGTCTAGCCCTATCAGAATTTTATACGTTTCAATGAGATCCCTTCTCATTCTTCTAAACTCAAGTGAATACAGGCCAAGTAGACCCAATCTCTCCTCATATGACAGTCCTGCCATCCCAGGAATCAGTCTGGTGAACCTTTGCTGCATTCCCTCTATGGCAAGTATATCCTTTCTTAGGTAAGGAGACCAAAATTGGACACAATACTCCAGGTGTGGTCTCACCAAGGCCTTGTATAACTGCGGTAAGACATCCTTGCTCCTGTACTCAAATCCTCTTGCAATGAAGGCCAACATACCATTTGCCATCCTAACTGCTTGC
Source organism: Heptranchias perlo (assembly GCF_035084215.1). Taxonomy (NCBI): domain Eukaryota; kingdom Metazoa; phylum Chordata; class Chondrichthyes; order Hexanchiformes; family Hexanchidae; genus Heptranchias; species Heptranchias perlo. The sequence continues at coordinate 24,005,863 of NC_090338.1, forward strand.
TGCATCTGCATGTCTGCTTTCAGTGACTGGTGTACAAGGACATCCAGGTCCCTTTGTACATCAACATTTCCCAATCTATCACCATTTAAATAATACTCTGCCTTTCTGTTCTTCCTTCTGAAGTGGATAACTTCACATTTATCCACGTTATACTGCATCTGCCATGTATTTGCCCACTCACTCAACTTGTCTAAATCGCCTTGAAGCCTCTTTGCATCCTCCTCACAACTCACATTTCCACCTAGTTTTGTGTCATCAGCAAACTTGGAAATATTACATTTGGTTCCCTCATCCAAATCATTGATATATATTGTGAATAGTTGGGGCCCAAGCACTAATCCCTGCGGTACCCCACTAGTCACCGCCTGCCACTCCAAAAAAGACCCATTTATTCCTAGTCTCAGTTTCCTGTCTGTTAACCAATTTTCAATCCCTGCCAGAATATTACCCCCATGTGCTTTAATTATGCACACTAACGTCTTATGTGGGACTTTATCAAAGGCCTTCTGAAAATCCAAATACATCACATCCACTGGTTCTCCCCTATCTATTCTACCAGTTACATCCTCAAAAAACTCCAGTAGGTTTGTCGAACACGATTTCCCTTTCATAAATCCATGTTGACTTTGTCTAATCCCGTTGATATTTTCTAAGTGTCCTATTATCACATCCTTTATAATAGACTCGAACATTTTCCCTACTACTGATGTTGGGCTAACCGATCTGTAGTTCTCTGTTTTATCTCTCCCTCCTTTTTTAAATAGTGGGGTTACATTTGTCACCCTCCAATCTGCAAGAACTGTTCCATAATCTTTAGAATTTTGGAAGATGACAACTAATGCATCCACTCTTTCCATGGCTACCTCTTTTAATACCCTGGGATGCAGATTATCAGGCCCAGGGGATTTATCGGCTTTCAGTCCCATTAATTTCTCCAGCACTTTTTTTTACTAATACTAATTTCCCTTAATTCCTCCTTCTCACTAGACCCTTGGTTCCCTAGCATTTCTGGTAAGTTATTTGTGTCCTCTTCCGTGAAGACGGAACCAAAATATTTGTTTAATTGTTCTGCTATTTCCTTCTTTCCCATTATAAAGTCTCCTGTTTCTGACTGTAAGGGACTTACATTTGTCTTCACTAATCTTTTTCTTTTTACATACTTGTAGAAGGTTTTACAGTCTACTTTTATGTTCCTTGCAAGTTTACTCTCATACTCTATTTTTCCCTTCTTAATCAATCACTTGGTTCTTTTTTGCTGAATTCTAAACTGCTCCCAATCCTCGGGCTTGCTACTTTTTCTGGCAACTTTATATGACTCCTCTTTGGATCTCATACTATCCTTAATTTCTTTTGTTAGCCATGGTTGGGCCGCTTTTCCTTTTGTGTTTTTGAGCCAGAAAGAAATGTATAGCTGTTGCAATTCATGCATTCATTCCTTAAATGTTATTCATTGCCTATCCACCATCATGCCTTTTAATGAAGCTTTCCAATCTATCATAGCCAACTCACTCCTCATACCTTCGTAGTTTCCTTTGTTTAGATTTAGGACCCTAGTTTTGGATTGGACTACTTCACTTTCCATCTTAATGAAGAATTCTATCATGTTATGGTCACTCTTCCCTAAGGACCCCGCACAACAAGATTACTAATTAACCCCTTCTCATTGCACAATAGCCAATCTAGGATAGCCTGTTCCCAAGTTGGTTCCTCAACATACTGGTCTAAAAAACCATCTCGTACACACTCAAGGAATTCAACCTCCACAGTATTATTGCTAATTTGGTTTGGCCAGTCTATATGTAGGTTAAAGTCACCCATGATTACTGTAGTACCCTTGTTACAGACATCTCTAATTTCCTGTTTGATGCTGTCCCCTACATTACCACTACTGTTTGTAGGCCTATAGACAACTCTCACCGGTGTTTTCTGCCCCTTAGCGCTTTTTAACTCCACCCAGACTGATTCTACATCTTGATTTTGAGTCAATATCCTTTCTCACTATTGCTCTGATTTCATCCTGACTGAAAATTATTCCTTCATGTAATTATTGGGCAGTTTTGTATGGTGCACTCATAACCAACTGTTGACACCTTCCTGGACTTGTTTCACATGAGATCCTTACATTATCAGAGAGATAGTACTCATTTTATCAATTTGGGTTGAGTTCAAACCCAGATCCAAGAGATGAAGGGGGAGTTTGCAGCTAAACCTCTGCAGTGACCAGTCCTCTAGTACCCTTTCCTTCCAAACTTGTTTTTATTTTTAATTAAATCTATTATTATAAAAGATATATAATTATGGAAACACTTCCGTACTCATTCACGTTCATAAACAAATTAAAAATGTTGATGCATTTCTATGTTAATCCACTCGTAATTACAAACTCCCGAAAACCATTTCCTTACTCAACTGATTTTTCAAACATCTGAGATGGAAACTTCCTCAATTAAACTACAAATCCCAGACCTTCCTGCGGCTCTGGAAGAAACCATTTCGTTAGGTGATTTCTTGTATATTCAACTCGTGCAATAATAAAATCCAGCGTTGCTGCACTTGCAATTGATGATCGTGACTGTAACTCTAATAAAGATTTAAAGGTGCTTTGTTAATAGGGTTTAAGTGCCGATTCTAAAAAGAATGTTTAGGCTGTGATTTCTCTCCCCGCACACCATCCCCACCCTCTTGGGGAGTGGTGCCTGCTTTGGGGGGGGGGAGTGACCATGTTGACTGAGCTCGTAAGGCAGCAGCCGGTGGAGGCACAGAGTGGTGGTACGCATTCCTTCTCATTTACAGCGCGGAAACGCAATGGAGGCGACGGAAACACAGCGGCAGTCTGTGAGTAACGAGGGATTTGTAACTACTAACGTATTGTTTTATTATAATCTCTTTCTTCGGCTATTTTTTTTTCTGTTAAATTCTTGGGTTGGCCGGGGCTCCACGCTTGGTGCTGGTCCCCTTGCTTGTTGTGAAGCTGTCACTTAGCGGCCGCCCTTTGTTGTGTCTCCTGGACCCGAGCCCCGCGGATATATTGTTGCAAAATAAAGAGCGCAGTGGATACAATTTGTTACATCGCCTTGTTCATTCTTAAAATGAAAATTATGTCTTCATCTTAAAGATTAATTCATCGGATTTTTAAAAAAAAATAAACACTCTGGCGCTCTGTCCTCTTTTCGCGCCACCTCCTTCTCTCCAAGAGCCAGTCGGTGAATTCGCTTCAAAATCGTTACGCACACAAACAGACCGCTGCATTCGGCATTATTATAATCACACTGACAGCCGTGTGCTTTTGACATGCAGCGAATTGAAGAATGCTGCGTATTTCCATCTCCGCAGGTGTTCTCTCACGGTTGCCCTGGTTCCCGGTTGACTGCGGGTTATTCTCATTCAGAGGTTGATCTTTTTAATCTAATTCGTGGGGTTGTAATTCTGTAGTTCAAACCCAGATAGTTCTAGAATTGTTCAATATTTCTGCAGCCAGCTTTTTCCACGCTTCAGTTGCAATTATTTGAATCTCCCAATATCTTTTATCAGGTTATAATTTATAAACATAATCCTATCTTCAGTTATTCAACTTGTTCTGTGTTGTCGGGTCCATTGCTTGACTTTAAAACTTTCTCTAGGGAGTGGCGGTAAAAAAAAATCGTTTTGTTACTTGCTGGAGGGATCAATCGGAGGCTGAAGCTGCGTGGGTATCAATGAAATGCACATAGGACTGATCTAATAACCATTCGAAAGTCGAGCATAACCGTGCCTCGAAATTTTTCCTCCACTTGTGCCATAATTTAGTTTACTGTTATTTAGTAATAGATAATTGTGAAGGCGCACCTTTGATCTCTTCAGTCCCAAAGCTCTGTCCTACGTTTGAGATAGGCGTGATTGTGAACAATCCCTAAATAATATGCTGGACTCGGATGGAGTTGGGAAAGGCATCATCCTCACTACACACCCTGGTACTGAGGAGGGAGGGAGGGGTCAGTGAGAACGTAATGAACCCATAACTATGTCCCACACTACCTTCTCTCGATTGACCTTTCACTGCCATGGTATCAACCAAAAATGAGCTACAATTTTTAAAAAAAGTTAGTGCTATTTCTACATAGAGTAATGGATATCCATTACTCATATCTGGGTTAATGAAGTCCTGCCCGTCCATCACCCTTATTCTTGCTAAGCTAAATTCCTGTCCCCTGAACATGTTAAATTTAAAATCCTCATTTTTAAATCCCTCTGTGGGTTTACCCTACCCGATCTCTGCAACCTCCTCTAGCATCATCTCATCTCATCTCTCCCTTCCCTCAGAAAGCTCAATTTCTCTTTAGCCTTTTCAAACTCTAGCCTGTTGTCCATCCCCCCACTTTCTTTGCTACACCATTGGCAGCAGTGCCTTCAGCTGTTTAGGCCCTAAGCTCTGGAATTCCCTCCCTAAACCTCTCAGCCTCTCTCCTCCTTTAAGATCCTCCATAAAACCTACATCTTTGACCAAGCATTTGGTCATGTGGCCTGATGTCGTCTCCTTGGGCTCAGTGTGAATTTCTGACAGAATACGCTCCTGTGAAGTGCTTTGGGACGTTTTACTACATTAAATGCAAGTTGTTTTGTGCGTGCCCTCCAGCAGCAGAGCCTTCAGTTGCCTGGATCGTACCCTCTGGAATTCTTTCCTTAAACCTTTTCTCCTCTGTCTCCTTTTTTTAAAAAAAACCTCAATTATTTTCTTTGGGACCCCTTCTAATTTCTCCATTCCTGGCGCAGTATATGTTTTCTCTATTGGTAAAGTGGCTTGGGACATTCTTAATGTTGAAGGTGCTAAAAAAAAATGCAAGATTTGTTGAGCAGTAGCCTGAGGGATTGAGAGTACATTCTACTATTACTTTGCTTCAATTGAAAGTGGTTTTGGGTGTGTATGAATGTCAATATGGCTGTAACTGAAATTACTGAGCATATTGAAGCCTTGACGTATGAGATGCCCCTCAAGGAGACTGATTTGAATTTTAAAATAGTGTAGTACAATTTCAGCTTCAAACAGATTATATATAGAATATTGCATACCTGGGAGTGAATTGCAGTTTGGAATCCAATGAAGAGTTGGCTTGTAAGTAAAATAATGGATATGTGGGAGTGAATGACTGGATATTATTGCCCTTGAGAAGGTACAGAGATGTGCATCAAGATGGTTCCAGGAATTGGACAGCCATATGGAAAAAGTTAAGGGAATTTGTTGTGTTTTTCTCTTGAAAAAGAGGAAACTTTTGGGTGACCTAAATTTAAGTTTTCAAAGTTTTGAAGGGGATTGAAAAAATTGATTCAGGCAAATTGTTCGCTGAGAGTTTCAAATACTAGGGGACAGCAATTTTAAAAAATAGGTTCCATAAGTTTATCTATATGGTAGCTGAGGCATCAGGAGAAGGAAGATTCCATATTCGATTCCTGGTCTGTTAACAAATCTCATTGGGGGCAAGGGTAGAGGCACTACAGTTGGCCTTAGTGCCCTGTATTTGGAGAGGGGAAAAATTGGCCACTCCTGATCACAATCCAAGGACCTCTGCTGGTAATACATGTCAGATGAGGACAGATTAGACTTGGCTGTGATGAATAGCCTGCCAACGCTCAGTTGAGGAACAAACGTGAAGAATGGCCATTTGAAAGGGGTCCGAAAGGCGGCCCAGCGCCTATGGAACCATACTCCGGCAAGGAGCTTTTTCCTTCATGAGGGAAGAAAACTGGCAAAGAACCCATTCCCCCCCCCCCCCCCCACCAAAATGGGAAGTTAGGGGTAAAAATCGAAGTCAGACAGACCTGTTTTATGCAAATATAATAAACTTGTGGGAATCAATTACCAAGGAGGACTATTTGAAATGGATAGCACAAGATGTGTTTTGGGAAGAGATGGGATTGAGGGATATGTGAGAAGGGGGTAGGTAGGGTTTAGATGTGTCTAAAGCTGCTTTATATTGGTGTCAGTGAAACTGCTGATCCTCGAAATGGCAATCTTGTGCAACCAGCAGTAACCCCAGTATAAACCTGCTGGATTCAAGACCACGTCCAAGATGACCTGTGTTTTACTGGGTCTTCCTATTTGCCGACATTAACAAATGAGCAGGTTTACTTTGGGGATGTGTTTGCTTTGTGAACCTATGGTGCAAACACCCCGCTGACCTCAGTATCAAAGAAGGTAAAAATAGACATTTCTCTCTCTCTACTGTGTCAACAAATATAATTGACGTCTAATATGTTGGAATACTGACTTTCCTCCTATGGCATCTGGCTTGACATCAAGCCCAGACACCGTGGATGAAGGTCTCTGGCTGTAAAGGTGATCTCACTGTAATGAGCCCTAAGTGAATTCTTACCTTGACAACCAGCAGGGAATATGTTTGCAGATGCCTTTGCCTTTTTTAATGCCTTTTCAGTAAGTTAAGTTTGAGCCCCTTATCCAAGAGGATGTTCTCTAGCCCCTCTGAGTGTTCAGTTTGCATACTTGCACTGCAAAGTGTGAATTATTCTGGATAATGTGTAGCTGTCATATTTAATCACTGTAAATTTTTTAATTACAACCTGCTTTCTTTCTCCATGTTTCTTCAAAAATTCTAGATAGTAACACTTTTATGATTATCCCCATTGCTATTCTCTGCTTGATCAATGGCCAAAAAGTGTTGACAATCAGATCAGTGAACGAAAGAAAGTATTGCAGTGGCACAGTTAGAACATAGCTTTGGTTTAAACGTTTGTAATTGAGTGAGAAACATGGTCAAACCCATGCTTGATTAACTGTGCAACTGCACATTATCCCTTCCATCAAATAGTCTGTGACCTGTCCACAGTAGTTTCATTTGGTGTGGAGTGACAAATATTGTCACTTCCACTGGTCAGTAAACTTATTGGCCATTGCACCAATTTAGGTAACCAAAATAATATTCATTTACTGTATTTCACCCCATTTTGTAAATATTCATTCTTCAGCCTCTTTATAGGGGAAGGAAAGTTTGGGGAGTACTGCACTGATCCTCAATATTGAAGAAAGTAATATACACATCAAATTTTATTGTTTTTAGTAAAAATATCTTTTATACTAGCATGAAGACCACCGAGTCTGGTATTTCTTTCTTGATTTCACTGCTGGGGAGTATCTCTATAAATCCTGGAGTAGCTCCATAGAAAGCATTGGGGGCTTCAGACTGGCTGAGAGCTGCTAGATTCTGGGAAACCATGCTGCGAGCTGGGAAGTTTCCATCACCAGCTGTTTGTGTGGTTTCCTGGATCCTGTGGCTCTCAGGCTTATTTGAATTTATGGCCCTTGTTCCTTCTTACGAAGCTGCTTTAACTGCCTCAATGTTGCTGGTCTAGCAGGGAGGGATACCCAAATCAAGGGTCTCAATATTAGCAATTAAAATTAACTTTATAAAAAAAATTGATATTTCAATTTTAAAAATAAGTACTTTAAGTTTAAAAAAAAAAGGTATCCTCTCTGGACTTTCAAGATACTTACAGTTTAGGAAGGCCATTTGGCCAATCTTAATTCATCCATATAGGAAAATCCTACTTTCTGTTTCTCTCCTTCCACCTCCTCCATTGCTGTATCTAATTGTTAATGACTTTTCTTCCCTCTTAAATTCACCTTTTTCCCCAGAACTATGCACCATTCCTTAACCAAGAAGCTGGGTAAGCAGTTTGTTCTTGGATCTCATATACTGTGTTAGCTCACTCGTTTTTGTGGTTTGTCTTTTTTCCTTTTTCCTCTAAGAAGCATCACTCTATCACCTTGGATGCTGTACGGCTGAGCTGGAATGCCCAAGTGGCAAAGTCGTGGGGCATGAATGAGTATCCTTCTTTCTTTGTGGGACATGCCATGCTAATCATTGTTCTCTTTTACATTTTAAATCTTTTTTTCATAAGGGAATTATATTTGGAAACAGGACTGGCCTTCTAAGAAACCCTGAGATGAGCTTCTGACCACATATCCGCTCCATCACCAAGGCCATCTACTTCCACCTCTTAACATCACCTGTCTCCGCCCCTGCCTCAGCTCATCTGCTGCTGAAACCCTCATCCATGCCTTTGTTACCTCTAGACTTGACTATTCCAATGCTCTCCGGCTGGCCTCCCGTCTTCCACCCTCCATAAACTTGTTGTTCTAATGATGACTTTTGCAAATAAATGTTCTTACCTTTTTGTATGTGTGGGCAAGAGCCAGTTAAGCACTTCAGACTTAATCTCCTCCCAAGTATGTCAACTTGGCGACATCAAACTGTGCATTACTTCGCATGTCTGTCTCCTTTTATCATACGCCAATGAATCACTCTTTGTATAAAGAGCACATAAAACAGATGGTGCTTCCAAAGTTAAAATGGATAAAACATTTCTGATGTAGAATGAGGGCTGTATTTTAATTTTTAATAGATTTACTGTATGTATTGAAATGTTCTGAGACATTGACTTTTGTACATTATAAATATTCAGTGAATACAGCTTTAGCTTATTGCAACATTAGTGAAAACATACAGATTAGAGAATTATAGTTTCCTGGAAATAATTACAAGGGTAATCTATTTCAAATGATCATTTAGTGCTCTCTCAACCCCATAATCCTCTAAGGTATTTATTTCTAATACAGTGTAAAGATCACTTGGCGATGGGGGTGTGGAGGGGCTTTGGCCATTGATGTGTTGGGGTGCTGACTGTCATTGTTGCTGTGTGTTGGTATCCACAGTGATTAACCAACTCAATACTGGGAAGTAAGTCATTATCTGTATAATTAGCTTAGAGTCTGGCAGATTATACTCAGTGTGGAACCATAAATCACCTGTCTCACTTTAAATGTGTATGTAATGTTGTTTCGAATGGCTTAAATAACCAAAATCTAACTCTGGTTCCTTAACTATGCTGATTTTCTCAAAACTCCAACTGTCTCTGTTATTGGACAGACAGAGGCAGCTATTCCTACCTAGGAGTAGCAACCTGCACAACACCTAGAAATCTAATCACTGAAGTCATTTGGCAGCCATGTTGCTTTTTGACTTGCTATGTTATATACCACTAATGATTAAATTCGTAACACAATCTGACCAATCCCAAGTGTTGCAGTCTGCTTCCCCAACTCCCACCTCCACCCCCCCCCCCCACCCCGGGCATTGGCTGCCAACTGCCTGAGAAGAAAATTGGTCATTCAAACTTTGTTCTCACTAGTTTCTCATTTTAACTCCTCAGTGTTAATATCTCCTAACACTATGCACTTATGGAACATTTTATATGTAAATTATAAGGCAAAATAGCATTTTATATATAAATTATAAGGCAAAATATGTTTAATTTAGAGTTTTTAAAATGTGATTGACGTATTTCCTTTTACAAAACCACTGCTAGTTTTGCTTCACTGAAAGACAGCTCCACATATGTGACTGAGTGGAACTTTATCACAGTATTAAATGTTGTTTTTATCTGTCGAGTCCAAATCTTAAATAACATTCCAAAGATCAAAGTGACATTAATCTTCACTGTGTTCTGATTGGCTGTGGCTGGAATTCATGCAGGTTTTTGAAGCTTCAGATAAAGGAACAAAAAATAAAATTAGTTTCTTCTGGCTTGTCAGATATGCTTGTTTGTGGTTAATTTGCTCAATAGGAAGAAACTGATAACGGGGCTTGCAGAGCAGGCTGTATCAGACAGCAAAAACAGTAGCTGACAAGTGGTTCACAGTCCAAACCACTGATCTGCTGGTGCACTCAAAATGGAGGGTATTTTGAGAGGAATGTTTCTCCTGCTTCTTGTAACTTAAAAGGGACAATCGTCTTGAGTGAAATAAACATGTTAGAATCCTTGTTTCTCTCACGTTTAAATGGCTGCTTTTTAAAAACAAGATGGCTTCAACTCTTTCTCCATTTCCGCCTCTTTCCTCCTCCCCCCACCCCCCCCCCCCCCCCAACCAAACCACCTCCCAGGGCAGATTTTTGTTGTTGCATATTATGCATCTTTCTGGGAATTCATTTGTGCATAAATGAATTATTTGTGAGTAAGTGATTCGCACTGGCACTGTGTAAATAATGTCAGTTTTGGGTTTATGATTCTTCCTTGCTTGCCGCCTTATTTGCCCCACCCTCCTCCATAGGAGCAATGAGTCGAGATTTTTTTAAAAATTCTTGCTCAATTTCCCCCTTCTTGCTCAATTTTCACCCCCCCCCCCCTTCCTTGCTTTGATAGGGTATAGTTTCCCACCCAAGTGACTGTTATTGATGATGAGACCTCATGGATGAATGGCAGGAGACTATTTGGTATCACACAGCCAAGCCTGAATTTGTCCTCGCCCGACTTCCAGCAGAAGTTACTGGATAACAATCAGGAGGAAGAACACTAGTCAATTTACCCCTCCGTAATCCAGGAGTGCTGCAATCAAGTGTCACACCTCTATTGCTGCCATAGTTCAGTTCACCTACCTCAGCACAGATTGGGGATTGGGGATCCTAATCTGGGTGGATCTAGTACTAACTGGCTAAACTTGCCAGGCCATGAGGGAAGCAGTTCTTCTGGCATTTTGCCTTGTACATGCAGGTTCATTTTGGAGCTGGTGTGTAAATTTCCTGAGCAAAATGTATGTAAGTGAATGAGTTAGCACTGTACCTACTGGTTACAGCAAGCAAACATGTTTTTGCTATTACAGTCCATTGCTCAGTATATCAGCCTTCTGTACTGATGTGTTAATTTTCATGGACTTTCCCTGTTTATACTGCAAATACAACCTTTCTCTCCCCATATAATGTGGGGATGGGGTAGAGATGACAGATTACTGCTTCCAATGTGTGGAAAGCTGACCATTGATTTTCTTCTTCTTGTCATTCAGATAAGTTTTCAAAAATTTATTGCAATATTTTGGTAATTCCTGAATTGACACTTGTATTATGTTGTTCAACCCAGCTGAATTTTAATTAAGCTTACTCTTGATGGGAGGGGGGTGCAAGGGTTTGTTTAACAAGGGAGGTGCATTAGGGTGCACTTTTTCAGTTTTGGGACCCAGTTTCCAATTAAGCGCTCACAGCTCAGATGTTGTGGGTCAGAAGTTAAGTCAAGCTCTTTATATTCTGCCCCAAGAATATGCCTAGTCATCAGCAGAAAGGGCTATGCTTGTGGACACCTGGAAATTAATCTGTTCAGAGGATTTCTGGTGTCATTATTAAACATGAAGACAAAGCTTGGCCATTTCAAAGTTGCCTGTACCCCAGGATTAGATGACCTTAGAACCCCAACACCACTAACCTAGAGGACAGCACCTAAGTTTTTACTTTCAATCTGCCTGCCTTCTGAATTGTCCTCCCAACTATCTTCCTCTGTATCCTGTGCTTTTAATTGTTTTTAAAAGTGAGCGCCAAAATTAACTAGAGTTAAATGAAAGTGGCATGGTAATCAAGGTCACTGATTTAGTTTTTATGCAAATAAGTGTGTGGTTGAAGCCTGAAAATATACTCAGAAAAATGCAATTTGACTTATTCAGTCATTAAATTAGTGGCCTTAACATAAAACAGCATATCCTCTAACTCACAAACAATGACAGAGGAAATTTATTTTTGTAAAAACTTTGTTTGCATGCACTTTCTGCCTGTCACATTGTGCAGCACCTCAGCTATAAAGCTTGATTTGCAAGGTTCATGTCACACTTACGTCAGTGAACAGACACAATTGAACAGAAAGGTACTATGCCAATCAAAGTTGTTTATTTTTAAATGGATAACTAAACTTTCCAATGAAAATGATCTACCAATAAATGAAAGCAGTTGAACCAATCAAGTTACTCAAACTTTTTTTTGAAAATATTTGTTTGCCCTCCCCCTGTAGCCAGTTACACAGGTTATAAAATACAATTTATAATATAATTAACGTGTAAAAACATCAATTAAAAAAAAAATTCACTTGATCCATAAAACAGTCCAGTGTTTCAGAAATGTGACTTAAGAAATTTTGCCCGAGGCCTAATCTCTGTCAGGGGCTTGGGGCTCTAATTTAGCTTTGAGGTTGCTGCCAGTCCTCTACTTCGTGGCCCTCTCAAAAATAGCAGATTTCCTGTTGTTTCCCTCCAGGAATCCTGCCAGGCTGCTGCCTTCTCCCTGCTCACAATTTTCCCAGCATAGCCTAGCTCTGTCTGTATCAACTTGCCTTATTTTTGGGCCAATGTGCCCTGTCCTTGGTGCATTGTGACTCCGACACATTCCTGATTTGTCAGGCTCACTCTCTGACCCATTGTTGGTTACTTTGCCTGATCAGTGACCTGTTTTTGCATTTCAAAAACCATTGTTTTTTGAAGCTGATTTTCGGTGTTATACATTGTTCATGTGATATTGGTCCTGAGGGGCAAACTTGGATATACTAATCCCAGTACTTCATCCACATCACTTGATCTATATGGTGAAAAGTTTAGGCCCCACTACAGATCCCTGGGGAACACCCTGTCACGTTCTGCCCTGATCTTCCTGCATCTCCTTCCATTTCCCCCCTCCAGTGCTGCTGCCTACCTCCAGCCTTGTACATCTTTGTATAGACTGGCTATAGTTAACAAGTTTACAGTTTTTAAGGCAAAATGGACATTTGTGGAATTTGACTCAAAAGCATGAAATAAAAATGCAACTTGACTCATTCAGTCAAAATAAATCATGCCCTTGATAACGCATTGGGCATCACATTGAACAGTGTCCTTTTATTTTAAAACAAGGTATTGTTTGACTCACCGTGAGGAATACCCCAGGAGATCTGTAGAATTCTGGTAATCAACCATAAATTACTCTAATGAACTTCACAATTAGTTGTCAGACCTGACTTGCCTTGCATCCTATTGTACGTAAGTTCTTGTGACATTGTAGCAAGTTGGTGAAAGGCAAAACCTTCACCAGTGACAATGTATTGGGTAACAGTGTCATCCCTCTTTAATGTGTTTGGGTTAGTAAGTTTTCCTTAGCTAGTTAACATTTTTTTGGTGAATTTATAGCCAGTAGTGCAAATGTCTGAGATGTAACTTGTAAATAGGTGAAGAGTTGTGTGGCAAGGAGGAGGAAAGGGAAATAATAAACCACCAAAAGGTAAAGTAGGCAGCATGCTTTCAAATTACATGTTGAATAGTAGTTAGATTGCAATATGTTGGTGAGAGTCACATGATCAGAGGGTTCAGATGGTATCACAAATCACTTCAGTTGTGTTTGTGATTTTATTAGTTGATCAGGAAATCCTCTATTGTATTACATCCTATAACACACTCCATCACATTTTTATATACAATAGTAACCAAGTGTCTATGCTTAGGCAGCAAAGGTCTGTAGTGTCCGTGACCACGATGTATGGCTTCATTCCAAGCGTCAAGAGTTCCAGTGGATCATTACTGATCTAAACGTAGTCAAAAGACTCTATGGTGCCTTTCATGACCTCAGAATGTCCCAAAGTGCTTTATAGCCAATGAAGTACTTTTGAAGTGTAGACATTGTGGAATGTAGGAAACACCATAGCCAATTTGCCCTGAGCAAGGTCCCACAAACAGCAATGTGGTAGTAAATGCTGGAGAGTACGCCCCAATGTCCTGTTAAATATTTCCTGGGACTTGACCCCACAGCCTTCTGACCTCAGGTAAGATGTCACTGAGGAGTCCATGGCAACTCTTTTCTGAACACTGTCATCATGACTACATTTCTGTGGAGCTGCAATCTTATGTTGCAAAGCCAGGCAGATTTGTTGTTTGATATAAGCGATATTTTTGCTGCTGAGTCAAAAGGTTGTGATTGTTATCACAGATTATCTGTCGTTCTCACATTGCTGTTTGTGGGACCTTGCTGGGTGCAAATTGGCTGCCATGTTTCCTACTTTACAATAGTGACTACACTTCAGAAGTACTTCATTGGCTGTAAAGAGCTTTGTGAAGTCGTGAAAGGCGCGACATAAATGCGAGTCTTTCTTTGCGTGATACTGGGAAATTGCACGATATCCGTACTGCAATTGAAAGCCAATAGTAAAGGGATTAATTCATTAAATATTCATATTTTGAAAAGAATTGCTTACTGAATTACTCCCACAGGCTTGAATATTGAATTAACTACTTAAAATGTAGCCACATAGCCATTGTTGCAAGCAGTTTCAGTTGAGTCGATAATGATCCTTGGTAAGTGAACTCCAAGGACAATGGAAGAGTTTTAGCCTCTAGTGAGTCAGTCGAACTTTATCTCTTGGTGCCACACTTGGCTGTAGCACAGTAATCATTGTTCATTTTGTAGATGAATAGAAGTACCACCTTCACAAGAATGTAATAAATATTTGCTATAGTTTTTTTTTCCAGCTAAAATGAATTATTGAAATATTTTGCCTATAACACAAGTCCCTGTCTGTGCTTACAAAAATTGTATACCAGAACATGAAGGTCAAAGATGAGAAGAAGTTCTTCTACTGAAGCTCATCCTTCTAATATCCAAATTCCCCAGTCTAGTATCTGACAACATCTTGAAGGCTCTTGTAGTTTTGCTTCTCTACTGCCCTGGAAATGAGATTACTCCAATATTTATCACTTTTTTCTTTCTGATATCTGACTTGCATTTACATTTCACTAGTTTATAGTTATGACCTCTGGTCTTAGTAGCCCGTTGCTTCCAGGTAATATTCTGAATATACCTTATAGAAAGGTTACAGCACGGAAGGAGGCCACTCGGCCCATCGAGTCCGCACCGGCTCTTTGCAAGAGCAATCCAGTTAGTCCCACTCCCCCACCCTATCCCTGCAACGCTGCCAATCTTGTCCTTTCAAGTACTTATCCGGTTTCCTTTTGAAAGCCACGATTGATTCTGCCTCGACCACCCCCCCCCCCCCACCCCCCAATCCATTCCAGATCATAACCACTCGCTGTGCAAAAAAGTTTGTCCTCATGTCACCCCCAGTTCTCCTGCCAACCACCCTCAATCCATGCTCTCCGGCTCCTGACCCATCCGCCAATAGGAATAGTTTCCCTCTATCTATTCTGTCCAGGCCCCTCACGATCTTAAACACCTCCATCAAATCTCCTCTCAATCTTCGCTGCTCCAAGGAGAACAACCCCAGTCTAGCCACGCGACCAAAGTCTCTCATCCCTGGAATCATTCCAGCAAATCCCTTCTGCACCCTCTCTCAGGCCCTGACATCCTTCCTAAAGTGCGGCGTCCAGAACTGGACACAACACCCCAGCTGTGGTCGAACCAGTGCTCCATAAATGTTCATCATGACTTCCCTGCTTCTGTAATCTACGCCTCTCTTTACATCATCTAAATCATTTAATATTTTATAGATCCGAGTGTGGCCCCATTCCCCTTAACAAACGCCTCTAGCCTTTACAGATTGTATTTTTGTAATCTTTCCTCAGAGTTCATTTCTCCTTGCACTTGAACTAACACGTGTTGCTCTCTTATGCGCCCTTTTCAATCAGTCTTGGTTCAGTAGTAGCACTCACCTCTGAGTCAGAAGGTTGTGGGTTCCAGTCCCGTTCCAGCGACTTGCTCACGTAATCTAGGCTGACACTTCAGTGTAGTACCGAGGGAGTGCTGCACTGCTGGAGGTGCCATCTTTTGGATCAGACACTAAATTGAGGCTCCATCTCTCCTGTTCATGTTGATGTAAAAGATGCCTTGGCACTATTTGAAGAACAGCGGAGTTTCCCCAGTGTTTTATCCCTCAAGCAATATCACTAAAACAGATTAACTGGTCATTTATCTCAGTGGTGCTGTGCGCAAGGTGGCTGCCGTGTTTCCCTACATTACAACTTCATTGCATTTCAAAAGAACTTCATTGGCTTTGCAGCACTATGGGATGTCTGAGGTTGTGAAAGACATTAGATAAAATGCAAGTTTGTTTGTTCTTACGCACATCTTTGTGCAATTATGGTCACCATGTTACAAAGTACTCACAAATGTGATCTGATCAGTGCATTGTACAGCCTCCGCACAATGGACTTAAATTACATTGCTCTGGCTACATATCCCAGCATTTTATTGGCTGCTTTAATTGCTTTTCCATATTGCCTAGATCTTGACAGCGATAAGAGCCTAAATGGCATAGAGGAGCAAAGAGATCTAGGGGTACAGATAAACAAATCACTAAATAGCAGCGCAGGTTATTAAGGCCAATTATTTTTTTAAAAAGGCAAATCAAGCACTGGGGTTTGTTTCTAGAGGGATAGAATTGAAAAGCAAGAAAGCTATGCTAAACTTGTATAGAACCTTGGTTAGACCACACTTGGAGTACTGTGCAAAGATCAAAAAAAGGATATAGATGCACTGGAAAGGGTGCAAAAAAGATTCACAAGGATGATACCAGGACTGAGAGGGTATATTTATGGGAAAGGCTGGGGCTCTTCTCTCAAAGAGAAGGCTGAGGGGGTGACCTGTTTGAGGTCTTTAAGGTAGTGAAAGGGTTTGATAGGATAGACATAGAGAAAATGTTCCCACTTGGGGGGGGGGGGGGGGAATCCAAAACTAGACGACATACATAAGATATAGTCGCTAATAAATCAGGACGATTAATTCAGGAGAAACTTCTTCACCCAAAGAGTGGTAAGAATGTGGAACATGCTACCACAAGGACTAGTTGAGGCAAATAGCATAGATGCATTTAAGGGGAAACTAGATAAGCACAATAAAAAGGAATAGAAGGGTATTCTGATAGGGCTAGATGAAGTAGGGAGGGAGGAGGTTAGTGTGGAGCATAGACCAGTTGGGCCAAATGGCCTGTTTCTGTGCTGTAGTTTCGATGGAGCTTGATGTAAGTCTACCATTACTCCCAAGTCCTTTTTGAGTTTGAGTGCTAATTCTATTTCATTCATTTTATACTTGTGTTACACTTTATTTCACCCAATGTAGAGTACATTTGCCATATGTCAGCTCAATTGCATAAGAAATCCAAATTGTGGATATCTGGGTTTTGGGCTTATTTTTCAATGTAAAACAGTGCATATTTTATGCAGGTCAAAATGCTGGAGGCACCTGGATACAAAGGTTAGAATTACAGCAAAATAATGCCATCTTTCTTGATTGTTGACCAATGAAGTGATGATTCTTGCACACCTGTTGGATTTTGCAGTGGCAAATAATGTGAAGAAATGTGGCTGTAAAAGTGGGGAAAAATATGGGCATGCAGACAGTTATTTTGTTAATCATTTAAAATCAGATTTGACAGTAGGTAAGGGAACTGCTGCATGAGTAGTTACCTGCAACTGGAGATTATAGGCACGTTTGCCCTCACCCTTTTGGCTCTCAGCACTATAATAGTTTTCTAAAGCCAAAATGAACATGCTTGTCATTTATATGTAAATTCTTCTGAACTCAATGGATGTGTACCCTAGTTATAAAAGCTGAAGCAGAGGTGACCTGGAGGCTGTTACTTTCCTGATGCCTTGACATTTGTACTGATTGAGACCAGTTGGTAACTACTTGTGTATGATATGTTAAATGCCCATTTTTTTTGAGTGAAATGATACACTATACCATGGGTTCTTTTAAGTAATTATCTTCATAAGAGCTGTGGACGTTAATTTGCCGCCACTGCAGGGATAGGAAAAACTAAGACAGAGACATGAGTTTAAAGGAGGTGTCTGAATTGAAGATCTGGAAAGAACATGTGGAGTGATGGCTTCAGTGGCAGTGTGTGGGATCTGATATCCCATGCCTTTACTTGGGATATCAGGGCACAGTCAACAAGCAGAAGCCAGAAACTTCTGGCAGGATGGGGAAAAAGAGCTTGAGTTTTCTCTTGGGTTGCTATCACAACCTCTTACTATGGTTGGTGGTATAGAAGTAGTCACACAGGCCTGTTCGAAGGTCACATACCCACTCTCAGCCAGAGTGTGGTGCATGAGTGAGGGAAATACATTCACATTATCATTTAGTAGCACGGTGAGCTTACATAAAAAATTTTTTGCTGCACAATATCACTGAGGGGCGCTGCTTCACTATTTTGACTCTTTTTAACATCTCTCATGTTCCATTGACCAGACTGGCAAGCAGATTTATTTATTTATTTCTCTCTCTCAAGATGAGAGTGGTCCGTGTTGAGGAATGGAATATTTTCTGTTTTTGGCACCCAGTCTTAGTATTTTCCAATCAGATACGGCATAGGTTGGGTGTGAAGTAATGCTCTTTCCACACACCCCCATGAAGTGCACTCAATTGGTGGTTAAATATAGGGTAAAGCTGCTCTTCGGTAATCTGTAGAGTGGCCCATTGGGGTGATGGTCACATCAGAAGGCTTATTCAGTGAGTATGTTTCACTGGTCATTCATTCGCCTAGTAGAGATGAGTCATAGTGGAGTTTCCAATTTGTTTTAATATTCCTGCGTCCCTCCTATACTTGGGTTTTAGCACCTACCCAATGTCTGCAAGCATAAGCTCCCCAAAAAATGGATATGCTTTGCTGAGGTGCTATAAATGAAGACTTCAAATAAATTAATTTTTTAATCTAATGTCCAAAGCGCTCTATGGGATAGGTAGCTGTCAATAATATTTGGACATATGTGCCACCTTTAATTGTTCTACAACAAACTGCATTCAATAAAAAGGCAGGCAGCTGCTGCACGGGGGCTGTAGTTAAGGTTTTCTGTAGTGCATGGGGTTGAAGTTCTGGTCACAAGTGATGAAAGGTAATCTGTTATTGGTGTTTTTCATAAAGATTTGTTTAATGTAGCCTCCTTCCTTCTTTCTGAGAGTACTGCTTAAAAAAAATTACAATTAGGGTATCATAGAAATATAGGAACAAGCGTAGGCCATTCAACCCCTCAAGCCTGTTCTGTCATTCAATTAGATCTTAGCTGATCTCGATCTCTACCTCAACTCTACCCATTTTTTTTGTTCCACATCCCTTGATATCCTTACCTAACAAAAATTTGTTGATCTCCGTCTTGAAAATTTCGATCGACCCAGCATCCATAGTCTTTTGGCTGTAGCCAGTTCTAGATTTCCGCTACCCTTTGTGTGAAAAAATGCTTCTTGATTTCATTCCTAAATGACCTAGCTCTAATTTTAAGATTATGTGCTCAAATCAGTTTTCTAACACTGCTGGTTCTTTCTTCCTCCAAGTCAGCCAGTCACTGATGTGATTGGCGTATGGCATTTGTCATTATCCCACACACTGCTTGCAAAATGGGAAGATGCTGCTGTGATTTTATTTTAAGCTGTTTGCCTGCAGATTGGTGGTTTTGTTCCACTTCTAGTATTTCTTTAAAATTTCAGGAATAATGGGCAAATGCTAGTGTTCACAAGAAAATAATTTGAGTTCAATTTGGTTATGGTATAGGGAAACCTAAAGGGGGAGATGATATGTTTCTTATGTGTATTAGCTGTTTAATTCTAATATCATTGCTTTTTAAAAAAAATTGCTCTCTTTTGGGTTCTTCCTTTACTCCTGCTGTGCACCATACGTTCAACCTTACACTAAAGTAGCACGCAGTCCACCTGCCCTCAGACATCTGGCAACGATGGTCATGACCTGGTAGCTAGGAGGTCCATAAGCAACCAGAGGTGACTGGCCTGCTTTATTTACTGTTTTTTTTTTCCCCTCCCACTCTCAAAATGCTTGGCTTTCATTCTGCAGTTCACCTTCACCTAGCAGCCGAGATTGAGAATCTGGGGGTAATTGGCAACTGGGTATTCTGTGGCGAGTGACTCACCTCCTGACTCCGCAAAGCCTTTCCACCATCTACAAGGCACAAGTCAGGAGTGTGATGGAATACTCTCCACTTGCCTGGATGAGTGCAGTTCTAAACACTCAAGAAGCTCGACACCATCCAGGACAAAGCAGCCTGCTTGATTGGCACCCCATCCACCACCCTAAATATTCACTCACTCCCTCCACCACCAACGCACAGTGGCTGCAGTGTGTACCATCCACAGGATGCACTGCAGCAACTCGCCAAGGTTTCTTCGATAACACCTCCCAAACCCACAACCTCTACCACCTACAAGGACAAGGACAAGGACAAGGACAAGGGCAAGGGCAGCAGGCACATGGGAACAACACCACCTGCATGTTCCCCTCCAAGTCACACACCATCCCGACTTGGAAACATATCGCCGTTCTTTCATCGTCGCTGGGTCAAAATCCTGGAACTCCCTACTTAACAGCACTGGGAGAACCTTCACGTGGACTTCAGCGGTTCAAGAAGGCAGCTCACCATCACTTTCTCAAGGGCAATTAGGGATGGGCAATAAATGCTGGCCTTGCCAGCGACGCCCACATCCCATGAACGAATTTTTTAAAAAAACTGCCTGTGCAGTAACCCAGTCGAGTGGATCTCCCACCCACTTTTCAATCCCTTGAAATCAATTTCAACAAAAATCGGGCAGGTTCTACAGCTGGCACCCTGCTGCCAAGGATCTACTCTGCCAGGTTACCACCCAGATTGTGAGGTTGAAAATGACCTCCTCTGCATCCTATTGCTCTGTGGTACAATACAGAAATATCATTGCTTTTTTTAAAAAAATTGCTCTCTTTTGGGTTCTTCCTTTACTCCTGCTGTGCACCACACGCTCAACCTTACACTAAAGTAGCACGCAGTCCACCTGCCCTCAGACATCTGGCAACGATGGTCATGACCTGGTAGCTAGGAGGTCCATAAGCAACCAGAGGTGACTTGCCTGCTTTATTTACTGTTTTTTTTTCCCTCCCACTCTCAATGCTTGGCTTTCATTTTGCAGTTCACCTTCACCTAGCAGCCGCGATTGAGAATCTGGGGGTAATTGGCAACTGGGTATTCTGTGGCGAGTGACTCACCTCCTGACTCCCCAAAGCCTTTCCACCATCTACAAGGCACAAGTCAGGAGTGTGATGGAATACTCTCCACTTGCCTGGATGAGTGCAGTTCTAACAACACTCAAGAAGCTCGACACCATCCAGGACAAAGCAGCCTGCTTGATTGGCACCCTCCTCTACATCCTATTGCTCCGTGGTACAATACAGAAATAGAGAAGCAATATGCTATGACATGAGCCGTTCAGAGAACACATTGAACAATATTCTTGTGTTTTGCTAATCCTATTTTTGAATTCTGAAAGTGCTTTTTAATTTTTTTACAGAAAATCATCATTTCCAGATACTAATTGAAAGAAGAAGCAATAATGACAAACAAGACTGTGTATAAAATTGAAATGAATCTAGACCCAAGCCAGTCAGTTTCATTTAATAATGGAAAATACCTGAAATTCTTGGGAGTAGAGAAGTGATCACTTTTAATATTGGTTTTACCTTTTTTTTAAACTTTTATTTCTCCTTCAAATCTCTCTGCACTCTTTATCATCCCTGACCAGTAGTGCTCTATATTTAGTCACGAGGTGAAGCAAGAATACAGCCTGGGATGACTGACTCTCAATTCTCCTC
Organism: Heptranchias perlo; assembly: GCF_035084215.1. Classification (NCBI taxonomy): domain Eukaryota; kingdom Metazoa; phylum Chordata; class Chondrichthyes; order Hexanchiformes; family Hexanchidae; genus Heptranchias; species Heptranchias perlo. The sequence continues at coordinate 24,027,205 of NC_090338.1, forward strand.
TTCTTTCTCTGTCTTCAAGCAATGTGGCTGGGACTTGGAATCACATATACAACTCTGTTCTACGACCTTGTGACACAATGTATTTGAATTCAGCGTGCTTTCTATTTTCTACCATGCTACCTATAGAGTATTTTGGTTTTAGATTTATTCCTTCTCTTTTACAAGTGATCTCTCAATTCAGTGATTTCATAATCAGATGCAATATTTTACTTGTTTCACTGTGACACTGATCAAGCCAAATGCATACGTCGATCGTCGATAGCAAGACATGAAAGAAAGCACCCCCCCCCCCCCCCCCACAATGTCACGCAACATTCACCTGAGAAACTAACAGGCAATCTGTTTTGAGGTCTCTACCAACCCCTCCTGGGAGTAGTGAGGGAGCAGAGTGTGGGTTGAATGTCTCGCTACACAATCACACAAAAACCTTTAGTTAAAATTTGTCCATTTGACTGTCAAATGTGTACTCATCCTGAGAATCCTTTTTGTAAGGAGACAGTGAAAAATGACAAGTTTTATTTATGAATTCTCTTGCTAATATTGCAAAATTGCATAGATTTTAAAGTGAGCTGTTTAAAATTAAGGCTCAATTGCTACGTAACTCATTAGTTACTGGTTTGTGTCCTATTTGAGCCCCATTAGCTGATTTATCTAATGCTGGAGGCGAATTGGAGAGAATTCAAATAACTTGTATCCTTAAATTAGCTCTGGGACTGAACATCACCTCCGTGGTGCAATTTTTCATGGTCTGTTTCTGGTCGTTCACACCGCAAATCAGTGATTCAAGATTATTTTGTCAATCCCAGCAGATGCTTCCATTTAGTGGTAGCATGAGATAATTTGCTATGTCTGAACACTTTCTATTATTTTAGTTGCATAATGTTTTAATAACTTTCTTTCATGCTTTGTTGTTGCATCACCATTTCAGTGATGTATGTATTTGATTTGATGAATAGTAAAGTAAAACCAGCAAAATATTGCATGTAATGTGATGGTGTTGAATTGGCAATTTATTTTTGACTCTTGTACCTCCTCACTTTCTTCCCCACCCCCCCCCCAAAAAAAAATCTTGCGTGTCATGTGTCCTCTGTGTTCATTTAATCAAGCAAATCAATAACTTAACAGATATAGGGTTAGAAATTAAACGTGAGTGGTACCGCGTCAGCCGCCCGTTATACGCCTCGCCCCATATTCAGTTCCTCTGACTTCAATGGAGCCGAATATCAAGCGGGGGATTTAACAGGCAACCAGTTCATTATTACTCATTTTACTCTACTGCCCGAGACCAATTTCACACAATAAGCGCTCATTTCAGCTAATCAATAATTTTTGCCCTGCTGACATGACGTCTGAGGCAACGCATTCAGGTGTGACACCTCTGAAAGACATGCACTTGACGCAAGATATTTTAACACTTTTTATACAGTACAGCTTGCATAATTTTAACAGCAAGATTTTATTAATGATGCAATGATTTATGGTTACACTGCTAATCGGGTAAAATCTCTGGCACTACCCCTTTTTTATAGAGGAGTGTGGCTAATGGGCGATGTCCTTTTACTGGCTTTACTCCAGAATATAAAGCCTCTGCAATCAGGAAACCAATGCCATTGCAGACCTACAAAAATATGGAGCTGGGCCCCCACATTTCCACTGTTACAGCAACTGGGTTTATGTGTTCCATAGCAAAGTCCAATTTAAAAGTTACAATGGTCATTCTCCCTAGACAGGAGGGAAACACCTAAACTAGTTGAAAATTATTTTATTTTAAATTACGTTGCTGACCTGAATGATTAATCAAAGTATTTGCTAAGCAATTAGCAAGCTCAGCCCTGCACCTGCTCCAATTAGTGGAGTTATTGTTTGGCAGATTAGGTGAGATAAATAGATGCAACTTCAATTGACGATGCCCTAAAACTAAAACCTCTCTCATGAAAATGTTCAGGACAATGTATTGTCTTAGGCTGTGTTTTTATTGTGGAACTGCTTCCAATTGAAGTAGTCCCACCATGTGACACAGTTGCTAGAGCTCTCAAATCTGTACTGCTTAAATTCAGTATCTGGGGAAACAATTGTGCATGTGCAAGATTTCATGTATGCAGTTGTTGGAAAGTTGCTACTGTGAATTAAATTTCTCTGCATATCCCTTCCCTGATGTCTAGGGAAGTTCTGTCTTGGCAAGTGGTGCAAAAACTGCAGTGCCAGCTCGTATGATTGGGCTGACTGTTCAGCCTGCCTGTTTTGTATTTTGGGAGAATGAGTAGTAATTTCAATTTAAGTACTCCATTTGTCATCCCTCCCAAAATATAAGTTAGAAAAGATTTCCACTGGCAGGCAGGAGAAGTACTGTTTTTATTATTCTTTCCCACAGCTCCAAGAGGCCTACCATGTCAGCTCTGAATGTTAAAAAGAGCTGCTGAGATGAAATTGTCATTTGTCAACCCCAGTCCATCACCGGCATCTCCACATCATGAGATGAAATTGGTGATGAGTGCATTAGTGAATGGGGCAGATTAGAGTTCCTTCAAACCCAGGCGTGTTAGCAGTTCAGAAGTTTGGTACCAACCAGCTACTTCTGTGTGCGGATTGGTGGATGGAAGTTTGTTTGATGAGACTGTCCACTTTAACACAGGAATCATGTTCACTCGCTTATCCATTCTCCTGAATATGGTGCAAAGTTCAACATTATTGCATTCAGCAAATGAGCAATGATCAATGTGAGATAAATGTCTTTTTAAAATTTTTTTAACTTTCCAGTTTTTTCATCTGTATACATCCTGTCAGATGAAAATGCTCGAAATAGATGTAAGAGAAAATCTGAGGAAGAGGAAATGGGAACCTTATGGTCCATTCCCTATGTTGCTGAATGACAATGAAAAACACGCTGTGGCCAGCTGGTGGTTTTGTAACACAAGCAGTATTAGGAGAGGAAGATGGAGTGTCTGATCCTAGAAGACAAACTAAGGCAGAAAATGGCTGGAAGGAAATATTGCAATAAATGATGACAATCAATAGGGTGGAGGTAGATGTGGGCCACTAAGGCATTAGAGGTTCAGTTCCAAGCTGAAAGGGAAGGAGTTTGTTAATCACAAGCAGTGTCTAGGGATTTAAGCTGGCAAATGGAACACTTTCCCCTTTGCAGGTTTCCAGTGTTGGCATCAAGCACTTTGGGTATAGGCAGCACAGCTGATGCAGATTCAAACTCCCTCTACCCCTAACAGAAGAGAAATCCTTAGTGCACCAATTTCCATTAAGAACATTTTTTATTTCCACTTCCTGCATTAGCTGTCCATACGGCCTCTCTGAGCAAATTAGTGGAAAATTATGGGTGGTTTTAATATTGTAGGTGTGATTTAGAACACATGTTGACTGACCAAACTCATTTAGAACTGTCAAAAAAAAGACTTTTGTCACGTCAGCTTACACTGTGTTGATGTCAGAACGAATATTTGAAAGGACCATATTCTAAATGACTGCTACCCTGTTCCTCTGTTTTCATTATTTTAAAGTCTTGTATTTTCAAAACCAAACCAGACTGTCATAATGTTTCTTTGATCCATTTTAAAATTTATTTCAGGAACAATTGTTAAAATAGTATCTCTATAGTTTCTGTAAAGCATATTAGCAGGTGTGAGATTTTTTGATGTCACCACTTAAGTTGCAAGTATATTTGTCTAAACTTATATTTGAGCTAAACACCAGTTATGTATTGCTGCTTACAGGTTTCTGTTTACAGTTGATGGTAGCAATAGAGCAATTTGAAGTGGTGAATTACAAGTCTTACATAGGCAGTGTATTGGTTTGTGATTTTTTTTTCCCCCTTATGAACACTAATATCGGCTTCTGCTTGCAGTAGATCTGCCAGATACAGTGCATTATAATAAATGCCAATGAACTTTCCAAGAGCCAAATATGCATAGAATTTGAAACTCTTGACCCAGATTCTCAAGAATTCCACTGAATTATTTTCAAAAGCGCAGTAAAATCTTTCAGGCATTAAGGCCATGGATATAAGTACCTTCAAAAGGGCAAAAATGTCATTAGCCATTTTGGCTCGTTTCATCATTCATGATCTATTTTAGAACCCCATCTGATAAGTGTTCTTTTGCTTCTGAAGTGGATTTGTATAATTCTGCAACAAAGGACTCTTGTCATATGATTCATCGTCCTTCGTGACCCTTCCCAGGAATAAATATTCCAAATTCTTGCTCTTAAGGGAGAAGTGCATTCAACTGAATTTCTATGTAAAGTAAATATTAAAGGAAAAGATACTTAGTTCTACAGCTGGGTGATAATGGTCTGAGGCAGTGGTTTTGCCTTTTAGACACTGAGGCTCTAGCAAAGGTGCAGAGGCGATTTACCAGAATGGTACCAGGGATGAGGTACTTCAGTTATATGGAGAGATTAGAGAAGCTGGGATTGTTCTCCTTAGAGCAGAGAAGGTTAAGGGGAGATTTAATAGAGATGCTCAAAATTGAGGGGTTTTGATAGTGGATAGAGAGAAATTGTTTGCACTGGCAGGCGGGTCGGTAACCAGAGGACACATCTAAGATAATTGGCAAAAAAGCCATGGGGAAGATGAGGACAATTTTCTTTTTATGCGGTGAGTTATAATCTGGAATTCACTGCCTGAAAGGGTGGTGGAAGCAGATTAAATAGTAACTTTCAATAGGGAATTGGATTCATACTTGAAGGGGAGAAATTTGCACGGCAATGGGGAAACGGGGGGGAAGTGGGACTAATTGGATAGCTCTTTCAAAGAGTTGGCACAGGTACAATGGGCTGAATGGCCTCCTCCTGTGCTGTATGATTCTATGAGTCCTTGTCGTTCTTTCTGAGGGAGTTTTTGGATGTATTCAACCAGCACTGCAATTATCGTTAAATGCAGTCTAAATGGCACTGGAGTGAAGAGGAGCGAGACACACTGGAGGCGAGAGTCTCACTCGGCTTTGCTTCAGTGTCACATCGGGCATTGGCACCCAATTTACACCCCAAGTGCGGCATAGGTATGAAGTGCACAACTGTTTCGTCTACCGTTAAACTTAGTGTGATTGTATATTGGAGCTCATGGAGTTAATGCTTCTATACTCTTAAGTGATGAGACTATAATAGTGTATGAAGTATGCTTCATGGAACAATGGTAAATTTTATTTTAAAGAAGTTCTTTTCCCCTTCTCCTTTGCCACATTCTAGGTCTCCCACATAATTCATCAAATGGCAAAAAAATATTTTGTGCCCAATCTCTTCCTCAAGCTGTGATGCTCCCATTTGAGTCGAGTGTTGCCCAGAGACCCTTTCTTCCTCTCTAAATGTCAGTGGAAAAAGATTCTACACAAATGTTCACTCTCAGCAGCTTTGAAGCAAAAGTATAGAGGGGACTGAGAGGAGCCAATAAATAATTTAAAAATTAATTAAGATTAACTGACGTATCAGAAAAATGTGCTTCCCCTTTCAATTGGGTAAGGAAGAAATCTTTTCAGGTTTGGGATGCTTGCAAGTAAATTACTATTAAGATGAAGTATAGTCTGCTGCTATGCCCCTGATTTTAATTCCAAATGTTCTTAATGGAAGCTAAATGGTACATCTTCAGGACAGAGGCAGCCTGGAAGCAGGAATTTCTGTCTAGCGCTCTTTATGGTGTGATATCATAGTTATGATCCAGCGACAACATAAACTGTAATTGTGGGCAGCCTTCCTCATTCTTGAGTGGTACATAAAATAGTTGCTCTCAGGCTGCCTCCATCCAGCAATTGAAAAGCATAAAACAAGGGAATAGGGGGCAACAAATAAGTGTACACGTTTCACTTTATAATGTTTAGGATTATAGACCAACCCGGCAGACTGTAAATCTCCCTTTTAATGTAATTACATAGTGGATGTATTCTCTGAAATTGCAGCATGAAAGCAATAAGAATCTAATTTATTTTCAAGAGCATCCAGTTGGGGTAGATTCTTAGGATGAGTTAAAAGCCTTGACTGACAGGCTAGAATAAAACTTAACTGAGCTGAGTTGGAGGAAATTGGAACAAGATTTGACAGGGCACAGGCTCACTATGACCTGATGCGATGTCCTTTTTAAAAAAATATATACCATTGAATCCTTGTCCTTCAGTCTGGAAGGAAGAGTCACTGTCTTGAACTCATTTTGTGTTGGCTTTCCAAGGGCTGACAGAGCAGCTGCTTCTACCCAAGTTATATTGAATTAAACTACAATGGTGCATAAAGTATGTTAAACAAATATTGTGCAGAATAATTGCCACCTTTATTTTCTTCAAAGGAAAAAGGGTTTTCTCTTTTTTTTCCCCACCCTCTGCTTTCCTAGGTCTCCTACACAGCAAATCCTGATTGAAAAGACAGGCTGGCAATTAGGGCTTTAGCATTGCCAGTCTTGATCCTGAAGGTGAACAAGATCAGCCAAGGCAACTGATTTATGAATTCAGCTCCCTCACTGGCCTGGTGTACTATTTTTATTTTAAACTGCCCACTGGCTGTAATCCTACCAACTTTATTGCTGCCAATTATATAAGTGGACATGCTACAAAGAACTTCCTTAACACCATGGTGTCCACTCCTCCAACATAGGGGACACCCTTTACTGCAATTGTTGGGGCGGGCAGGGAAATAATTTTTTCCTCTTGGATAAACATGAACTGGTTGGAGAGAGCCAGCATGGATTTGTAAAGGGTACGTCATGTCTATCGAACGTAGTTGAATTTTTTGAGGAGGTAACTAACGTGGTAGATAAGGGCGTGTCTATGGCTGTTATTTATATGGACTTCCAGAAGGCATTCAACAAGGTTCCACAAAAATGAATGTGCATGGAATTGGAGGCAACCTGTTGGCATGGATAGGGAATTGATTGAGGGAGGTGACGGCGTAGGAATAATGGTATGTGCTCAATTGGCAGGATGTGACTAGTGGTCTTCCCTAATGATGTACTGCAGCCACAGCTTTTCACTATATTTATAAATGACTTGGATTAAGGAATAGAGAGCTATATTTAAATTTCCTGATGACACTAAGTTAGGTGGCACAGTAAATAGTGCAGATGGGAGCAGAAAGTTGCAACAGGACATTGATAAATTGTGAGTGGGCAAAACTGTGGCAGATGGAGTTCATTGTGTGAAAGTGTGAGGTCATCCATTTTGGACCTAAGAAAGATAGATCAGAGTATTTTCTAAATGGCAAGAAGCTAGGAACCGTGGATGAGCAGAAAGATTTAGGGGGTCCAAGTATAGAGATCACTAAAAGCTAGCTGACAGGTACAAAAAATAATTTAAAAGGCTAATGGAATGTTGGCCTTTATCTCTAGGAGGCTGGAATACAAAGGTGTGGAAATTATGTTACAACTGTACAGAGCTCTGGTTAGACCCCATCTGGAGTACTGCATGCAGTTCTGGGCACCTCAGGAAGGATGTATTGGCCTTGGAGAGGGTGCAACAAAGAATCACCAGAATGATACCAGGGCTAAAAGGGTTAAGTTATGAGGACAGGTTGCATCAACTAGGCTTGTATTCCCTTGAATATAGAAGATTAAGGGATGATTTAATTGAAGTGTTTAAGATGATTAAAGGATTTGATAGACTACATAGAGAGAAACTATTTCCGCTGGTGGGAGAATCCAGAACAGGGGGGGATAACTTAAAATTAGAGCTAGGCTAGTCAGGGGTGATGTCAGAAAGGACTTCTTCATGCAAAGGGTAGTGGAAATCTGGAACTCTCCTAGAAAGCTGTTAGGGCTTGGTCAATTGTAAATGTCAAAACTGAAATTGATAGATTTTTGTTGGGCAAGGTTATTAAGAGTTACAGAACCAAGGCGGGTAGATGCAAATCAGCAATGATCTAATTGAATGGCGGATCAGACTCGAGGGGCTGAATGGCCTACTCCTGTTCCTATGTTCCTTCCTACAGTGTTCAGTAATAGCTTAGGGTTTATTCTGGGGTAAGTACACATCATTTCAATACTAAATATAACCCTTAAATAATCTTTTGTTCAGTTTGATTCGGTGTAATTGATGGAATCTCCTGTTCATAACTGGCACTTTAAAGAAACCTTCAAGATCAAGTACTCAGATGGTGACCTGGTAGCACACATTAGTATACCATCATGCTGTAGTAGGATACAGGTTCATGCATGTGCTTTCCTAATCTTGGTGAAGCAGGAGCTAGTGGGGGAGGAGAAGGAAAGGATGCATTAAGGATCCTCTCCATAAGGATGCAAATATCAGGTCATGACTGCCTGAGTGTCTGGTTGTGCAGGAGATTTGATAAAGGCCTGGGGGTATGTTACTGCTTCACATGATTGGCTGGAAGAAAGATGTGTTGGTATGTCTGGGACATAATGAAGAGGGTGAAAAAATAGATGGGAGAGAGGTATGGAGCAGAGGGGAACATTGCATGCTTAGAACTGTAGAAGCTGAGATCTAATCAATTTGTGTTTGGATAATGCACCTTCCAAATACTCCTATCCATATTCATAATGGAAATGCATATTAATTTTGTATTCTTAAGCTTTTTCAGTAAGTTTCATTTCATTTATGCATCGGCAAACTGATTGTAATTAGTGCCTCAGCTCAGTCAGATCCTATCACAACATTCAAGAGGGGGGTGGGGGAATCTCTCTGACACTCGGACGCGCACACACACACACACACACACACACACACACACACACACTCCATTTATTCTCAGCAGAGCCTTGGCACAGAATGAAACGAGTCCTTATTTGAAACCTCTAACATATTGCTGCTGTCTGCACACAGTTCCTCGGATGTTGCGGTTAGCGGTTTGCATTTTGTGCAAAGCAGTATTTCCTTGGGGCTAATGCAAATCAAACAAGGCTACTTTTGAGCCAAAGTAAATTCACTTTTTGGTTTAAAACTTCAAGCTCTAATCGTGTAATATGAACAGATGCCTGTTATGAGTTTTAACAATTTTAATGCAGTGGTTTTATCCAGAATGAAAATGATTTTTTTCAAAAATTTGACATTCGAGGAAGTTAAGGGATCTTAACAAGGTCTTAAGGACAAGTAACTGACAAAAACCATTAGTCTGCAGTTGAATTACACTGGCCTTCCCACGTAATAGTAAAAATACTTATCCACATAAATCACTGCACTCAAAGTAATTTGAGATATTTTACCATAAGGTGCTATATATAAATATTTTTTGATATGTGCTTGCTGTGTTGAAAAGCTTGTAAACAGCTTCCTGTGTGTGTGTACAGCACATTGAGCATGAGCTGGTATCAGAGTGTCTTCATATTCTGTCAAGCTAGTCACAGTCCTTTTGGCCAGGAGCTGTTGCCAAATATGCTGGCCTCAGTTGAATGGAACAGTGATAATTTCAGGCCCAAGGTTTGACTGTACATTGTTCTGTGAAACTCTATGGGCCGGATCTTGCTGTAAGCGGCGTCCAGCGGTTTTCTACGGGGTTTTGCACAGCAAATTACTGTAAATTGGAGATCCAAATGGCATGACATGTGCCCTCTAGAGGTCATCTGGGACCTGTGTGAACAGGGCAAGCAACTGTGTATCTCCTTAACCAATCAGATTGAAGAATCGTTCATGTGCAGCGCAGAGTCTGAACCAGGAAGTATAAGTTAGAATAGTGAATTCAATGTCAAATCAGGTACAGACAGCGAAAGAAAGATTGGTTTGAGAGAGATAAAAGTGGGGGAAAAAAGTTTTTTTTAAAAAAAAGTCTCCAACAATAATTAAAAGCTGAAGGAATGAGATGAGATGCTGCTCTTGTAAAAGTTAATTTTCAGTGCCAGAGAGGTGGTTTGGCAGTAATTCCGACTTATCACGCCGTTAAAAGGGTGCCTTAGACTGGAATGGACAAGCCCTAACTTGTTGTGGTGAGTTTAGTCCATATCTACGGCATCAGTACAGGAACTTCACGCCGTTTGATACATTTGAATGGGGAGCCAGACAGCGAGATGCCGTTTTTGTGCAGCTTACGGAGGAGCAGTGCATCTCGCACAGCATCTTCTGGATTTTCACATTTAAATGCGCGTGTGTGCTTGCCAGAAGTTGCTGTCCAATTTGCACATAAATGAAGGTGAGCACTGTTAGCTTCACTTACTTTCACAGCAAAATCCAGCCCCTACTTGTATGTATCCAATTTGCAATGTCCTGGTGTAGGATTAAAATGGTGACCACACTTGTTCTGAGACTTCAGTTTTGAAATGGTAAACTGATTTGCATGTTGTGTGTGAGCTACTTGAAGAAATTGTGCTGAATATGATTTTGCCTGATTTAATATACTTTGAAATCCAGTTTGGAAAGATTAGATATTGTTTCAAATTAGGCAACAATTACTCCCTTTCTTTGTTGTGAGTTTGTCAAAGTAAAGTCATTTGATCAATTCCATATACACTACATAAACAAAATTGCTTGGAGATTTATTTCTAAGTGTGGTTTTTCTTCCTTCCCTGACTCCAGTACTCAAACTTTGATATCTACTAGGTATACTCTGCAGTTGGTTAATGATACCTGCATTCTCTAACAGATTAATCTGGTCGCAGGTTTTTAAAAATCTGTTCCCCTAAATATGCAAGTTCAAACCCTTCAACTAAACTTTCAGGATCACATATCCAATTTTTTTTTGGAATTACGAGCAGGAGTAGGCCATTCAGCCCCTCGAGCCTGCTCTGCCATTTGATAAGATCATGGCTGATCAGATTGTAATCCCAACCCTGCTTTCCCGTCTACCTACTATAATCTTTGACTCCCTTGTTAATCAGGAATCTATCAAATGCAGCCTTAAAAATATTCAATGACCCTGCTCCAGCGCTCTCTGGGGAAGGGAGTTCCGCAGACTCGGGATCCTCAAAAAAAATTTCTCCTCCTCTCCATCTTAAATGGAAGACCCTTTATTTTTAAACTGTGTCCCCTAGTTCTAGTCTCTCCCTCAAGGGGAAACATCCTCTCAGCATCTACCCCTTCAAGTCCCCTGAGGATCTTGTATGTTTCAATAAGATCACCTCTCATTCTTCTAAACTTCAATGTGTACAGGCCCTACTTGTCCAACCTTTCCTCATAAGGTAATTCCCTCGTTCCAGTATTCAGTTGATTGAACCTTCTCTGAACCGCCTCTAAAGCAGTGATGTCCTTTCTTAAATAAGGAGACCAAAACTGCACACAGTATTCTAGATGTGGTCTCACCAATGTCCTGTACAACTGTAGCAAAACATGTCTACTTTTATATTCCATTCCCCTCGTAATAAATGACAACATTCCACTTGCTGTGCCTGCATACTAACTTTTTGTGATTCATGACTCAGATCCCTCCTGTACCTCAGTTCTGCAATCTCTCTCCATTTAAATAATATACTGCTTTTCTATTCCTCCTGCCAAAGTGGACAAGTTCACATTTCCCCATTATACTCCATCTGCCAAATTTTTGCCCACTCATTTAGCCTATCTATATCCCTTAGCAGACTCCTTACGTCCTCTTCACAACTTACTTTCCTACCTTTGTCTCATCAGCAAATTTAGCAACCATTCTTCGGTCCCTTCATCCAAGTCATTGATATAGATTGTAAATAGTTGAGGCTCCAGCACTGATCCCTGTGCACTCCACTCGTTACATCTTGCCAACCTGAAAATGACCCACTTATGCCTACTCTCTGTTTCCTGTTAGCTAACCAATCCTTTACCCATGCTAATATGTTACCCGCTACACCATGAGCTCTTATTTTGTGTAGTAGCCTTTGATGTGGCATCTTGTCAAATGCCTTCTGGAAATCCAAGTACACCACATCCACAGGATCCCCTTTATCCACACTGCTTGTTACTTCCTCAAAGAACTCTAATAAATTAGTCAAACATGATTTCTCTTTCACAAATCTGTGTTGACTCTGCCTGATTGCATTGAGATTTTCTAAGTGCCCTGCAATAACCTCCTTAATAGATCCTAGCATTTTCCCTATGCCTGAGTCTTTTCAATCTATAAACAAGGGTGAGCTGTTACAGGGTATACATCAGCATAGCAAACATGTTTTAGGCAGAACTGCTACTACATGACAACCAGACTGACTTAGCGTGTAATCCATGGCCTCCGTTTCTCAACCTTATTTGCAAAATTTGGCCAGTTCTGCAAAATGTTTAGTGAACCAGGTTGGAGACTTGACCTGTGAAACTTTCCTTCTATTAGAATTGTTCTAATTTGTTCTGTTATGATTAGCTAGAGAGGGCTGTGTTTTCTGGGTCTTGTTGTACCAGGCTATGTAATAGAATCTTTTGTGATGTATCAGCCACTAAGTATGAAGCAACCATTGTTTAGATACACAAGGCTCTATTACAACAATTATCCCCATGCCTAGGGCAACAATATTCAATTTTGAAGGCAGTTGATTTGCTGGTGACATCTACCCAAATGGGAAGAGAGTCGCTGTTCTTTCTGTGTACTCAGTCTCCAAGAACGTGCTGTGGGTCCATGGATAGAGGATAGATTGTTGATCAGATTTCAGTCTGCCAATTCTCCATTGGATTTCTGCCAATTCTCCATTTGGATTTCTGCTAATTCTGGTTTAATCCTGGCCTCTTTCAGGTTCCCAGCGGCCCATGCTCTCTACTCCCTACCGCTGTCTTCTCTCCATACAAAAGTGGAGTTTATCTTTGTGCTGTGTGCATTGGCGTCTACACATGCACCTTAGTATAAGTGAACCTGTTTAATAACCTTGCTCCTTCAGCTTTTCACCTTGAGCTGGTCTGTGATGTTTTAAATCATTGAACATAAATCTGCCTAACTGGCAGTAGGAAAGGAATGATTTGAAATGTTTGGTAAATCATTTAAGTTGGAGACAGTAGATTGTAATCATAAACAGTATCACTGGCCATTCCCGTAAGCAGACCTCGTACCCCTCACAATTTGGAGTGTGCCTTTACCTGACTAATATCTAGGTAAACATAGTGAGATACAGGGGTCAAACGGAGAATCCTCATTACTGTATTCCAGGTTCACGTGCCGCTGTGTAATCTTCTCATTTTAAGTAGGTTGAAGAATGTGTACACTATCAGATCGAGGCTCAGGCTATAAACCAAAAGGCTAATTTATTTAATAAATAGATCAATTCATAGTATTCAGTATAATTGGTATATTTACAAACTTTACTATTCTTTGTTAGAACAACAAAGGCTCTTCTATGCTAATTTATAGCCTAAAATTGATCCTTGAAACACAAATTACTTACTTCTTATGTGATGAAATGCTACCACGGCATCTTTGCAAAGCCCATTATCTCTGCTGGCTTCAGCTTGAATTACTTGGCTGCCTGCACTCAGCTCCAATAAACCCACAATTGGCGGGCTTCTAGCCACAAAACTGTTTGTTTATCAAAGGGACCAGAAGAAAAATCCTAAGCCCTTCTTTCTCAGACCTAACCCGTGTCCTTACCCTGGATACACCTGTTAATCAAACCCAAAAGGACCCCAGGATATCAATTGCAGGATGTTTCTCTTAGCCTGTTTGTGTAATTTCAAGCTGTCACTGATTATACATTGTCCAACCTGATGTCAAGAAACTTTGACACCCATGACTCTGCATTCAACAGATGTTAGTGTAATAAACCCTCTTGTTTGACAGGAGCAGGCCACAAATGTGTATTAATGCCCTTTTGGCATCCCAAACTGTATATTCCTGTGGCATGCAGAAAGAGCTAACAGGGACCATTGTTAACTCTGCAATATCAGTTGATCCATGAAGTCGACTGCCCATGCGTGTTTCACATTTAATATAAGATAATACTAGTTGATTGCATGCTACCTGCTTTAATTTTCACTGGAAGTACACAACCCAAACTAATGCTCCTCCTGAGATGTTATCAATTCTCTAATTCAAATGATCTTATTGAACCTTTTAAACTGCTTACAAATTCAAGTACTTGACCTGTTTTGAGCATTATCTGGTGCACTGATCTGCGATGCGATGGCTTGCAATGTTGTGATTGAGGAATTATAGAATGCCCTACAACTGATATTGTCGGATTTCAGTACTTGCTGCATTGATGCTGTTTTGCAAGGGTTGGGTTAAATCTAGGTAATTAAGTTGGTCTATTGTTCAAGAAGTTATAGTAAGCAAATGTTTGGTTTTGGTGAGGTTTTAATTTAAACATTACCCTAAAGGGAGTTATGTGACATCATGTACAGTGCTGTAAAATCTATAATGTAAAACTCACTGGTTATGCATAGAAACTTTTACCAAAAACATAGTGATGTTAGAGGTAGGGGTTGATGTTAGGAGTAGTTAAAAGTCACCCTCCTTTATTTAAATGATATAAAAGTAAACATGGAGGTGTGATTTATATACAAGATTATTTTTTACAGTAAATTTTTACTTCTGGGGTTAATCTACCATGTGATTCTTCACAATTTAAAAAGCCTTTACCATCTCTTTTATATTCTAATGGTGTTAGATCTGTGATGACTTACTGTTTAATATCATGTTCTATTAACATTGGTATATACCATTGTGTTTAATAGATCATTTGTTCAACCCCTCTCTTGCCTTGGTGAGCAGTTCATATTTCTGTGGCATTTGGATGAATTTTATAATGGAAATTCTCAGATCTACTCCAATGTTACTGTTGGGCACTGACTAGCATCAGTCCAGCTGTCTATTTAGTGAAATTAACCACTTGTTTTGTGCTGTAAGATTTAGATAAGCTCCAGAATGTTCTAAGCAATTCATGTCCCAATTTAAATATTGAAATGAATATAACTTGATTGCAGTTGGGAGACGCACTGAGGCGGTAGGTCCAAATTGCAGTCTCCAATTTCTCTGCACAAAGAATTTCCATTTCTTTCATGCCTCTGGAAGGAGGGGGGGTTGTGAAAACAAAGGCAGCAAGTAGCTTCCTTCCCATAGCAAAAAGAGAAATTGAGGGCAAGTCACATCGGGAAGGTTGTACGTGTGGCTCAAAAGCAGCAACGACAGAAGAGAAACAGATCCCTGCCCTGCCCGACGGTAATGTGGCAGAGAACTTTTAGATATTCCAGTTGTGTGATAGGCTATTACTGTGTCAAAGACGACACTAGTTGAATTGTAGCCACTGCTGGTGTTCATCCCAGACTTTCCCAGTTGGGAGGTTGCAAATGTCTGCCAGTTGGGTGTAACCACGAGGCAAAATGCTGGGAGGTGGAGAGGATATTGTAGGGAGTGGAGAAATACAAAGAGAAAATAACAAAGGTGGGATTATCCAACTATCAGTTATGGGAGATTGATGAGTACAGAAGATATTGTCTAATTCCATCCATTTATGTTTAGTACATGACTGAAGTTGCCCTACAGGGTAGGTGCATAGTGTGTTGCAGTCTCCCTTTGTCTAGGATGGGTGTATATCACTAAAAAGATGCTTACTCTATTTCATAATCTATATCATGTTCCTCTCTTTGCAACCAGGTCGCGGAGAAGCGTAAGCGTAACCTTAGCCTTGGTGGTCATGTGGGTTTCGACAGTCTCCCCGATCAATTAGTCAGCAAATCTGTATCACAAGGCTTCAGTTTCAACATTCTTTGTGTAGGTAGGTATTGCCGTTGCATTAAAAACTGTCAGCTTAGCATGGACTGTCATGCATACAGCAACTGTGTGCAAGCCAATCAAATTTAAGTTAGTTGAAATGATTCAATTATTTTGATTGTAAAAATGTAACTGTGGCTCTCGTGGGTTAATGCACCTTGAGAGGTTGACCTGGTTTGGGCTGAGTTAACTGATGTCAGCTAGGTAGCAGTGGGTGGCACTACATTTGGCCTAGGGACACCAACAAAATAAGGGGGGGGAGCAGCTCAGGTCTCTGCTCCTCATCACTCTCTAATGACCCCTAGTGAAAGTGCAGACATCAAGGGCGCAATTTTACCAGCGGGTTTCGTGTGTGTTTCCAGCGGAGGGGGCCCCGAAAATCCCGATATCCAGGCACGTGACCGGATCGCGCCACGATCCCGCCCACTTCCGGGTTCCCCGATGATGTGCGGGGGTGCGTGCGCGGCCCCCGCTGGTGGGAATCCTGCAGGCAATTAAAGCCAGCGGGATGCCACTTGAGTGTATTTATTTTGCTTGTGGACCCCCTCAGATGTACATATTGCGGATGGGGGCCGCCATAGCTGAAGTCATGACCTCCTCGGAGGGCGCACAACATCGCCAGCCTCGCCGTCCACCTCTGACACGTGGAGCTCCACAACAGAGTGCTGTGACACATCCACCTGTACAGCAGGAGGGAGGGCTACCGCAGAGAGAGATGCGTCGCAGAGGGCACTACCCTCGCCTCGGGGTCTACAGACCGAGGCTCAGCTTCCTGGACCTCTCTGAGCAGCAGTGCACACGGAGGCGCAGATTCACTCGACATGTAGTCATGGACATCTGCAGCCTCTTTCATGCCGAGCTGCTCCTGGCTGGCCCCAGCACCATCTGCTTACCTGTCACTGCCAAAGTCACCACTGCCCTCCACAACTTCTCTGCATCCTTCCAGGGTGCAGCCGGGTACACCGCCGATGTCTCTGTCGTCTGCGCGGAGGAGCCCTGCAAATACACCTGCACCTACTCTGCAGTAACGCAATGGGTGGCATCAGTGGTGGGTCCTCATAGTGATACCCAGGAGCGGCCATTATTGCACAAAACAGACAGGATTCGCGGAGACATGGCAGTGGTGGTGCCAATATAATGTGTGATGTGAGTTGTTCTGAAATTCAATATAAGTAACACCCATGACAAACCCTCAAACACCCTTGTGCATCCCCTTCATGCTCACGACACGTTTGCCTTACGCTGCCTACTGCACATGTGTGTTGCATGCCCTGTGGCTGCAGCACAGGTGGTGGCAGGTTGAGTGAGGCTGGCCGTGAGGGAGATGCACGAGAGGATGAGTATGGGATAGAGCCATGAGATTATGAGGATTGGGTTGCGTGTTAGTGGCGGGGTGTGTACTCGCGAGGTGAGTAGGTGCAGGTAAGATGAGGATGGGGTTTGAGTGGGTATGAAGGGTGATGTGCCGAAGGAGATGTGGGGTGGGGGCAGTGTTGTGGCAGACGGAGTGTAGGGGAAAGACTACGTGTTCTCACTGTGGCTGACCTACTGCGGTCATTGGAGCGCCTCCTGCACTGTATGCAGGTGGGCGATATGTTGGTGGTGCAGGTGACCTCCTCTGCCACCTCGAGCCAGGCCTTCTTGGTGGCAGAGGCAGGCCGCTTCCTCCCGCCTGACGGGTGGAAGAGCTCTGTCCTCCCCCTCCTCCTCACCCCATCTGATGATACCTGGAATGAGGCATCATTAAACTGGAGCAGCCTTCCCCCTGGGCTGCTCCATGCTGTAATTTGTTCTATTGGTTGCAGCATCTGTCAGTGGAGGACTGCCCCTTTAACTAGAGAGCCTCCAGCTGACAGATCGTACTGCGCATGCGCAGCCCGCCCAACGCGCAGACCAGCAGCGCGGAGCCTGGAAGAGCAGGTAAATGGATCCAATTAGTGTGTTGCCTGCTACGATCGCGTGGGCAACCCACTAATTTCACCGAGCGTGTTGACCACGCTCCCGAAACCCAACCCGCCGGAAACCCGCAGGCCTGGTAAAATCGATCCCCAAATAATTGAGATTCCCTTAAAAGTTGAATAAGTTCTCTTTAATTACATGTGACCACTTGGGTGAGGTACAAGAGGAATGCCGGTGTGCATGAAATTGTACCCGAGCACCAGTCAGTGTCAGCAAAAGCGGAGTAATAGGGTGATGAAGATGTAACCCATTTTGGTGTATTATCCTCTAGCATTGCTCCATTTATTTAATAGAGTGTATGGTCTGTTTTATTCAACTTGTTTACTATTGTAAATCACTCCTGACTAGATCTGTGTGTATCCATAAAGAATTAAATTGTGGCACAAGCATCATTCTTTTAATTTGACTCAATGTTGAATATTTGATATACTCTTCTGTTTTTCAGCAATTGATGTAATCTGATCAAAGGGCATTATGAAATGCATGCAAAGTAGAGATTTTAAAATAATGTGAAGCTTTAAATGTTTTATTATTTAAGTGTAGATTGTCCTTTTCACCCTTTTTAAGTTGGCTCACTCTCCTCCGTTGCTATTTTCTCCTGAAATAGTAACTCGTGGTTCCATGGCTGCCTTGGTATTTTATTCCAATGGCAATTCTTTGTGTGTTGTAAAACCTTTTGTTAGTGGCTATTTGACTGGAAAGTTCCATCAGCCAACCCAATTTTATCTCCATATATGGACTTCCAAGCAATAGCCACTGGGTAATGATTAGCAGCAGAGGCCCTGGGCTAATTTTCCATTCCCAGCCCAGGGAAACTCAGACCAAATGCAGTGCCCCTACTGTTGTTCCATCTGAGGTTAGCGAACTAACAAAAGACCAAAGGTCAAACCTGTGATCTTCCTAATATTTATGGCTTAGAACCACACCATGTGATCAGTTTATTCATTGAGCATTATCTGTAGCATCTGTGTGTCATGGCCAAAAAGAGTCACTTGAGACATAAGTGAGAAATTTAAACAGAGAAGTAAATGTATTGCAAGAGTCATACAGCATTGGTCACTGGTGTAAAATTTGGATAACAAAGTGGCCCTCTGTTCACTGGGTAGCTGTATCAATGCGCTGCACATAGTGATAAGATGTGGTTTTGTCTGCAGTTTTCCCTATCTCTCTTCCCTCTTCCCCACCCCCCTTCCATACATCCTCTGTCCTATTATTTTCAAATGTCTAACTGATTTCTCTTGGTATCTTAGGAGAAACTGGTATAGGTAAATCAACGTTAATGAACACTCTGTTCAACACAATGTTTGAAAGTGATGAGGCCACCCACTATGAACCAGGTGTTCGTTTAAAGCCACAAAGTTACGGTTTGAAGGAGACCAATGTGGATCTAAAACTGACTCTTGTTGATACAGTGGGATTTGGTGACCAAGTTAATAAAGAAGAAAGGTAGGTTCTTCAAATCATATACACAATTAATCAGGAACCTTTCTTTTTTTGTTTTCTTCTATGCCAATTTGCATGTTCTGTACTTTTTAAGGTGCTTTTACAACCCCCTTTCCCAAGCACTACATAGCATCTTCTGACCAGGTTAATGGGCAGGAAATTTGCTCCCAGGTCTTTGTCAGTGGTGCTCTACACTCATTGCAGAACTTAACTGACTGATTTCTCCTTCTCCCCTTACCCTGCACCCCCCACCCCCTCCAACCACCACCATCTCTCTCCAACTCTGAGAAGTATCTCAAGTCCAGTTACAACTTCCTGCAACATATAAAATGGGTGTAGCCCACCTTTGGTCTAGTTCTAAGTGAGTCCATAGTACAAACCTGACCATAAGGATGTGGAAAATGCAAGAATTCATTCTTGTGCATTAAGGACTGAGGAAGCATTTTGTGAAGCTTTTTCTGAACCCTACTTATATTGTTTGTGACTTACAATTGCTTGATGCAGACAGCAACACTAAAATGAAAAATAAAATCAATTTCCTTGAGTTGGTGTGCACAAACACCACCCCTTCCCCCCCCCCCCCCCCCCCCCCCAAAATAAAAAACTTTTAAAAAAATCTCTCCAATTTTCCTTATTCCCTTCTTTAAAAGGTGGTCCTTGTGGAATATGTTTTCACTGGCACTGGTCACCCTCCAGCACCTCACCCAAGTGGCCATTACTCACATGAACCTTAGCCATGAGTGTTGGCAAACTTTTTGAGGAGATATCACAACCTAACCTGACTTTATTCTCATCCAGTGTTCACACCTGCAAACTTCCAACAAGGATCATTGGATTGCAGTTGGGAGCAGGAACCCTAGTTGATTTTTCCCCCACTAACTCATGATGCTGGGTCTGTTGTTGTGCCTCTGCTACAGCCGAGCTATCAGCTATCTCAGCATAGAATAAGGATCAAACATGGGACTTTCCTGGTATGTATGGCCCAGCTGTGCACTGGATAAAGTTGGTAAGGTATAGGGTTGTCCAATAATTCAGTTTGTAAAGGAGGGAAGGAAAGATAATGGAACATGTCTGAGTATTTACTTACCTAAGGTTTCCTTTGAACAGTTGCAGTACTGAGCTTTCCATTTCCTTTAGTGCTTGGTACTAAGAACATTAGAGTTTCTTGGATATAGAAGCAGAGACTCTTGGAGTCAAGTAAACTCAAAAGATGACTCTTTTATTTCATTTACTAACTAATAGATTTCTTGTTGGCCCTTGGGTCTACCAATGTGTCAGAAAATCTTTCTAGGCGTCATACAAGTGCAGCCAAAGAGTGACAGAAGATACAATAAAATGAGAAGAGAATACAAATTAGGTTATTGCAGATAATGAAATGTAATATTGGTTAACATCTTTCATAATTTAAACAAGATTAATGTACTAGAATATTGATCACTAATGTAACTTTAAGTAATTGTCTGAAAATGTATTTTTTATTGCAGTGTTGACTTCATATAAAATGTTCACCATTAGAATGGTAAGGGTCATTCTAATGGTGAACATTAGGGTCGGGAAAGAATGTTTTTTAGATCCAAGCAGATGAGGTAGCTTAATGCAATTTATATTGAGCACTGTGCCAGGAGTTCATTCTGTTTTTATTCTTCAGCTATAAACCAGTCGTTGATTACATTGATATGCAGTTTGAGAATTACCTTCAGGAGGAGCTGAAGATCAAGCGCTCACTACATGATTTTCATGACTCAAGAATTCACGTCTGTCTCTACTTCATTGCTCCCACTGGTCATTGTCTCAAATCATTGGATTTAGTCACAATGAAAAAGCTGGACAGCAAGGTACCAAGTTATCACTTTGTAAGATATGCTTTGGTCTTTAATATATAGCAATCTGTGGGTTTTTTAAATAGTGAAGATTGCAAGATTTGTATTGTGATAGAAACTTTATTTTACATGATCGTGTGGATAACTTACAGTATCGCCCATCTCCAGCCTACAGATATGTAGGCCAAGGATGGGCACTGTGCCTTGTAGTGTAGTATCATGTTTATCACTATGTTGCTCAACATGTTATGTAGCCATTCTGGATACCATATAATCAGTCAAATGTAGATATCTTGCCCTCTTGCACATCGTTGACACTTCATCACCCAATTTCCCAACTGTGTTTCATTAGAATAATCTCTTAACTCCTATACATTAATTCTCACATCTAGGAATAGAAAGCAACATTACATGTAGACATTATATTCCTAAGATCTGTCAGGATTAGTGTAGAGAATTGGACACACACTCTAGTGAAACAGACTGATCTTTTTCCTTTCTGTTTGTGTTCTGCTTTTCCTTCCTCCTATAAAAAGTGTGTGTTCACAAAATGTTGAATTTTTCTTTAAATTATTTTCAGTGTGGCATTCATTTTGCAATTCCTCAATATTGGTTATTCAAAATTATATGAATTCGACCCATCTGAACTAATAGCCAGAGTGTGAACTTGGCAAGGGAGGGAGGATGATTATTTTCTCCCAGATGAGAGTTCAACTGACTGCTGAGGTAGAACAACTACATTGACGTCATGTTGAGTTTATACGAAGTGCTCATAGATAAATTCTAATTGTTGTAATTCATGATCCTGAAGGTCAGGTTTTGACCTATAATTATATTGCTTTTTGTTTTTAGCACTGCTGTTCAATGTGATGCCTTCCCGGTTGTGTCATCAGTGCAAAGAATCACTCGGAAATTCTAAAATGTACTGAGATCTATTTCACTTCAAATTGTGACCCTTTTGAGATGTTCAAGCTTTCTTTTTCCTTCCTTCCTTTCCCCCATCCAAAAAAAAATGCATACTGGTGATTGGTGCTTCCAGAGGCATCATTAACTTAAACCGGCTTTTCAAAATGCCTTCCAATTAGCTATTCTTTTATTTCAAGCACTGGTCGCAATTTACAAACGGGTCACTTTCTTACAAACAGATCTGTTAGAGGGGTCAGCGTTTGTGAATCGGAGAATCGAGGAACGAAATAAACAGAAGTCCAAATAGGTTTCTGACTTTTTTTTGACAATGCTAGTAATTGAATCTGTGGACAAGAAGCCCTTCAAGGGGTGATAAGCCTAATGCCTCTGTCACTATCTCACACTGTGAAATCGGTCAGATCTCAGGTGAGCTGGGAACACACAGCTAGCGTCTGCTCGATAAGTAGTAGTCATAGCAGGGTGTGTTTGTGGTAAAATCACAAGTTTGATGATGTCAAATTGATATTTTGGAGCTGAGGAGAAATCTTGTTGAATTCCCCCCCCCCCCACCCTTTAGAAGTTATGCTTGTGGTAAATCACGAATAAGTTGGGGAGAGTCAACAACATTGCAAATTGTGCAAGCTTTCCTACTTCTGTAGCTGTGGTGTGCATTTTATTCTGATATTATTTGCAGCAAGAATGCCCCCACCAAGCCTTTCACACGTTGACTAATGCAGCATTGTGTACCAAAGTGGCTGAACATTTGAATGCCAGAAATTGTGCATGAACGGTCAATTTGAGTGGTGGATGTCCCTAGCCGATGCCTTTTTAATATCTCAAGATTGGAAACCACGCTGTATTCCCAAAAATTACAAAATGAAGGTATCATATTTGATAGTATTAGTCAATCATGATACCACTGTTCATTGATTCCACTCGTTCAAAGATTATCTTAAAACTATTACCATTTTTAAGTTAATCAGGAATGGTAGATGCTGTTAAAAGCAATTGTTGCAAATGTTAGTGATGGCCTCTCCACATATGGAGCTGTCACCTAATGTGGAAAACTATTGTATCAAATGTTGAACAGTAACGGTTAGTGGAGTCTTGGAAATGCAAATCTATCGGGGAAAATTGCAAAAGGAAAAGAATGCAATCACCTGCAAGTATGAAATTCTCAAAATTCATTCAGTTAGTTTAGTCATACTGAATAAGGTAGTCCATCTGTCTCAACTAGATTTTTCTTTTATAATTTTAGGTAAATATTATCCCCATTGTAGCCAAAGCTGACACAATTTCTAAAAGTGAGTTGCACAAATTTAAGATAAAGATAATGAGTGAACTGGTCAGCAACGGTGTGCAGATCTACCAGTTCCCAACAGACGATGATGCAGTGGCAGAGATCAACTCAACAATGAATGTAAGTACTAAAACTTCCTGTACACGCACGTTGTAGTTCCCAGGTCTCTCTTTTCTTCTGTTTGCTAAAAGGTAGGAGTTACTGGAGAATAGGATGGTGCCGTGTGCCAAAATACTTTCTTTTCACCTTTTGAGTCTTAAATTTCCTCTTCCTGCTGATTCTAAAGGGTTTTGAGTAAAATGAGTGTTAGTCTCAACATAGTTCCTTGTGCGTGTGATCTCAGCCCCAGGACATTGCTGCAGGAGTTCCTCAGGGCAGTGCCGTAGGCCCAACCATCTTCAGCTGCTTCATCAATGACCTTCCCTCCATCATAAGGTCAGAAATGGGGATGCTCGCTCATGATTGCACAGTGTACAGTTGCATTTGCAACCCCTCAGATAATAAAGCAGTCCGTGCCCGCATGCAGCAAAACCTGGACAACGTCCAGGCTTGGGCTGATAAGTGGCAAGTAATATTCGTGCCAGGCAGTGACCATCTCTCAACAAGAGAGAGTCTAACCACCTCCCCTTGACATTCAACGGCATTACCATCGCCAAATCTCCCACCATCAACATCCTGGGGATCACCATTGACCAGAAACTTAACTGGACTAGCCACCCAAATACTGTAGCTACAAGAGCAGGTCAGAGGCTGGGTATTCTGCGGCAAGTGACTCACCTCCTGACTCCCCAAAGCCTTTCCACCATCTACAAGGCACAAGTCAGGAGTGTGATGGAATACTCTCCACTTGCCTGGATGAGTGCAGCTCCAACAACACTCAAGAAGCTCGACACCATCCAGACAAAGCAGCCTGCTTGATTGGCACCCCATCCACCACCCTAAACATTCACTCCCTTCACCACCACTGCAGGCACGCCATGGCTGCAGTGTGTACCATCCACAGGGTGCACTGTAGCAACTCGCCAAGGCTGCTTCAACAGCACCTCCCAAACCCGTGACCTCTACCACCTAGAAGGACAAGGACAAGGGCAGCAGGCACATGGGAACAACACCACCTTCACTTTCCCCTCCAAGTCACACACCATCCCGACTTGGAAATATATCGCCGTTCCTTCATCGTCACTGGGTCAAAATCCTGGAACTCCCTTCCTAACAGCATTGTGGGAAAACCTTCACCACATAGACTGCAGCGGTTCAAGAAGGCAGCTCAGCACCACCTTCTCGAGGGCAATTTGCTATGGGCAATAAATGCTGGTCTTGCCAGCGACACCCACATCCCATGAACTAATAAAAAAAAACTCTCTGCAAAATTTGTCAAGAGTTCAGTACTGATTTGCAGTATGGTTCAGAGGTGCTGCAATGACAGCTTATGGAAGTGGAAATGTCACACCTGTGCAATAGGGGCTACTCTTCTGGAGTTAATAGTTAAGGAGATAGTAGCCCCTATTTTAAAAGTTGTGAAAAGGTGACTTTCAAGCAATATAGAGGAGTTGTTCCTACACCCAAAGCCGCAGCCAGTATTGCACAGCCATTTCCTTAAATAGCTCTGCAACATAAATGCAGCATCATAAATTTCAATCATGATTTACACCTTGCACTCTATTGATCATGTTGATGTGCTCCTTGATGTTTTGCTATCATTATAGTCAACTACATCACCTACCCCTTTCAAAATTACTTAACATGAATTTATGATGTTAAGATACAATAGCAAAAGAACAAAGAGCATTATTTTTTAATGTTATATACAGATCTGTCTTTTCTTCCGCCAGGCCCATCTTCCATTTGCAGTCGTTGGCAGTATGGAAGAGGTGAAGGTGGGAAATAAACTGGTGAAAGCGCGACAGTACCCATGGGGTATTGTTCAGGGTAGGTGAAAGTTTCATAAAACTGTTATAAAAACACTTTTCGTAAGGTGTAGATAATGCAAGAGACTCCTCCATCAGATGTAATAAACTATGCTTGTCGGTGTAGTTACTATTATCTGAATTAGTTCTGTGTTTTTCTCTGGTGCAACCTGGTCATCGACGTCTGAAGAAAAAGTTTCCTGTGTTAATTGTCATAAAAGCCTGAAGAAAAATAAAAACTGATTCTTTTTTTCAATGTTTGAAAAAAAAGTTTTGTATTTGCGTTGTATGTAATGAAGATGGCTGAAGTGGAAGCTCCTTACTTGCTCAGTAGAGGATATTCATTTGCTGGGTTATAGGTGTATTGTATATTCTATGTTATTCTGCCCACTGAGTGTTTAATGAGTCTGCAAAATGTTCTATTCCTTAACATTTGACATCCCCCTGCTTGGCAAGTACAAAAACAAAAAATCACCATTAATTAAAATAGTTACACAGATGCATTAGTTACATTAGGTGTACTTGTTCTTTTGACAGTTGAAAATGAAAATCATTGTGACTTTGTGAAACTGCGAGAAATGCTGATCCGTGTTAATATGGAAGACCTCCGAGAGCAGACGCACACACGACATTATGAGTTGTATCGGCGATGCAAACTGGAAGAAATGGGGTTCAAAGATACTGACCCTGATAGCAAACCAATCAGGTTAGAAAATCCAGATTAATATTTGGTGAAAAATTATTATTAATACAGCCTCTTTTATAATCAGGGCACGTAAACGTATGGTTCGTAGAGGGGAGTAATGCATATTTATTAAATGGGAATGAAGGTCAACAGAAACAGCACAAGTAATCCTTGCCATGCCGAATAAACAGGAAATCTATAGACTAAATATAGAGTAATCCTCATTGATGCCTCATAACTGCAGTTAATTTCTATTCCATAAATTTGGACAGACTGATGCTTAGCTTTCTGTTTACCTCAAGTCAAATCTCTGGTCCATTGGCAAAATGTCAACCTGTCTAGATTCAGTGAGGAATTATGATCCAAAGCCACTTTCCTTTTGTCCTGGAACTGAGAGGTGTTTTATTACATGATCCACTCTCTGAAGCAATGCTTTATTTTGAATTGTTGCCATTGTTCGATCATGTTTACAACCTTGCCGGTTGCCATGCATTCCGAATGTGGTGTTCCTTTATGTTAATATGAAAATAAAATGTTTGCCTATAGCCAAAAGGAGCAAGAGACTCTAGATATGTAAAATAATTCTCTAATCTGTTCAAATCAAAATCTAGATTCATGCTGGAAGAATTCAATCTTCTTAAGGCTGCAGGTATATGTAACCCTTGAGGTTGTAACTCTTGAAGTAATCATCACTTTGTTTCCTGCATAACTCTAGAATTTCCATTTTATTTAATAGGGCAAGTATAAACACAATGTCAGTATTTGTTGCACTTATAATATGGAATCCTGTTTACTTACTGGAGTAAAACTATTCAGATTCTTTCAAAACACTGGTGATTGTTCTAGTGCAATTCAATTCTTTGGAGGACTGCAGTTAGTACAGTGCCAGAGGGCATGTTGGTGCTGCAATGTGGTAGGAATGGGTGCAGGCATATAGTGGCTACCATTGTGACATTGTGATGCTTCCCACAACAATGAGTGATGGAGGTACCAAATTCCAGACAAATATCAATGAGAATATAGAACACTGTGGACTAAACTTTGGAATTTGTCCAACAAAAAAAAATTGAATGTGAAATCTGCTTACTTTGTTGTGCTTAGTTTTTTTTAAAAAAAAAATCCTGAGACTTATGGTCCAATGACTATTGTATTTTTGGCTGTTAATTGAAATTGAGAAGTGGCACACAGCATTGCTTTTCTAACATGTTGATGCTGTGGAACGATATTCACCATGTGGCAAATTGTCAATCTCAGCCATACCACCTGAGATAAGCAACAGGTGCTTCCCCATTGGGAAGGAAGGAGAGTCACCAGGACTATCTTGTGCACCTCTCGGCAGCCACTTTGGAAGAGATGTGGAAGTAGGTCACCAGCCCACCTTCCGAGCTGCTGCTGGGAGGGGGGTAAAATTAAAATTACTTGGGCTTCATTATTACAAATTAATGGAAAACCAAAAAGTAGTTGTTACCGAAGAACTTGGTGAATCTTTGACTCTCCTGCCTTGCAATGCATATTAAACGTTGTAAATCGTTTTCCAGATTGAACCAAGCTGGGACATTTAACATTGTCTTATTCTTTGTCACTGTCCATGTTCTAATGTTTGAAAAGCTAGTGGCCTAGAAATTTGATCGTGCCTGGGTGAGCAGGCAGAATCTGCTAAGGGGTGGTGCAGTGGTTTACCACACCGTCCTTTCTTTTACGGGATCACTATTCAAATCCAGCCCAGACATGGGGGATAAAATTCTCCATTGACTATAAGGGGCTCCCCGTGGCTGGGGGAATGAAGGGATGATATGCTAAATGGATCATCAATCGAGGCCATGTGGGTTGAGCTAAGAAATAAAAAAGGGGCAGTCACACTACTAGGATTGTACTATAGACCCCCGAATAGCGAAAGGGAGATAGAAGAACAAATATGTAGGCACATTTCTGAGTGTAAAAATAAGAGGGCAATAATAGTAGGGGACTTCAACTACCCTAACATCAACTGGGATTCAAACAGTGTGAGGTACACAGAGGGTGCAAAATTCTTGATCGGTGTCCAGGAGAACTTTTTTAGCCAGTATGTGATAAGCCCAACAAGAGGGGATGCTATTCTAGATTTAGTCCTGGGAAATGAAGATGGGCAAGTGGGTGAAGTGACAGTGGGTGATTTTATTGGGGATAGTGACCACAATTCAGTTAGTTTTAGCATTATTATGGAAAAGGACAGAGTTAAATCAGGAGTAAACATTTTAAAGTGGGGGAAGGCAAATTTTACAGATCTAAGAGGGGATTTGGCAGAAGTGGACTGGACACAACTACTTGAGGAGAAATCAGTGGCAAGCCAGTGGGAGGCACTAAAAAGTGAAATTCTACAAGTACAATGCAGACACGTCCCCTCAAAGAAAAAGGGTGGCACTGCCAAATTTAGAGCCCCCTGGTTGTCTAGAAGTATACGGAGCAAGATAAAGCAGAAAAAGAAAGCTTATGACAGTCACAGAAAACTAAATACTGCAGAAAGCCTAGAGGAGTATAGAAAGTACAGGGATGATGTAAAAAAGGAAATAAAGAAAGCAAAGGGAGGGCATGAAAAAATATTAGCTAGTAAGATTAAAGAAAACCCAAAGATGTTTTATCAGTACATTAAGAACAAGAGAATAGCTAAGGAAAAGGTGGGACCTATCAGGGATGATAAGGGTAACTTGTGTGTAGAAGCAGAGGATATTTTGTCTCTGTATTCACAAAGGAAAGGGATGATCAGGATGTAGTAGTTAATGAAGAGAGGTATGAAATATGGATAAGGTAAATATAACGAGAGGAAGTACTAGAGGGACTGGAATCCTTGAAAGTTGATAAGTCACCAGGGCCGGATGGATTGTTTCCTAGGCTATTGAAGGAAGCCAGGGAGGAAATAGCAGATGCTCTGAGGATCATTTTCCAATCCTCACTAGATACAGGGGAGGTACCGGAGGACTGGAAGACTGCAAACGTAGTACCATTGTTTAAAAAGGGTACGAGGGAAAGGTCGAACAATTATAGGCTGGTCAGTCTTATCTCGGTGGTGGGCAAACTATTAGAATCAATACTGAGAGATAGGATAAACTGTCACTTGGAAAGGCATGGTTTAATCAGGGATAATCAGCATGGATTTGTTCAGGGAAGGTCATGCCTTACAAATCTGATTGAATTCTTTGAGGAAGTGACAAGGAGGATTGATGAGGGTAATGCAGTGGATGTTGTCTACATGGATTTTAGTAAGGCATTTGACAAGGTCCCACATGGCAGACTGGTCAGAAAGGTAAAAGCCCATGGGATTCAGGGAAATGTGGCGAATTGGATCCAAAATTGGCTCAGCAACAGGAAACAAAGGGTAAAAGTCGATGGATGTCTTTGTGAATGGAAATCCGTTGCCAGTAGTGTGCCACAGGGCTCAGTGTTGGGTCCCTTGCTGTTTGTGGTATATATTAATGATTTGGACTTGAATGTAGGGGGCATGATTGGCAAATTTGCAGACGACACAAAAATTGGCCGTGTAGTTGATAGTGAAGAGGATAGCTGTAGACTCCAAGAAGATATCAATGGGTTGGTGGAGTGGGCGGAAAAGCGGCAAATGGAGTTCAACCCGGAGAAATGTGAGGTAATGCACTTGGAGAGGGCAAACAGTAAAAGGGAATATGCAGTAAATAGGAATATATTGAGAGGGGTAGAGGAAGTGAGAGACCATCTGCACAGGTCCCTGAAGGTGGCAGTACAGGTAGATAAGGTTGTGAAGAAGGCATACAGAATGTTCTCCGTTATTAGCTGAGGTATAGAATACAAAAGCAGGGATGTAATGATGGAACTGTATAAATCGCTGGTAAGGCCACAGCTGGAGTATTGTGCGCAGTTGTGGTCACCACATTACAGGAAGGACGTAATTGCTCTGGAGAGTGTGCAGAGATGATTTACAAGAATGTTGCCAAGGCTTGAAAATTGCAGCTACGAGGAGAGATTGGATAGGCTGGGGTTGTTTTCCTTGGAGCAGAGGAGGCTGAGGAGAGACTTGATTGAGATGTACAAAATTATGAGGGGCCTAGATGGAGTAGACAGGAAGTACCTGTTTCCCCTAGCGGAGAGTTCAAGAACTAGAGGACATAGATTTAAGCTGATTGGTGGAAGGATTAGAGGGGACATGAGGAAAATTTTTTTACCCAGAGGGTGGTGGGTGTATGGAATTTGCTGCCCGAATTGGTGGTAGAGGCAGGGACCCTCAATTCTTTTTTGAAAAGTACCTGGACCTGCACCTAAAGTGCTGTAAGCTGCAGGGCTACAGACTGGGTGCTGGAAGGTGGGATTAGAATGGGCACCTGGTTGTTCTTCGAGCTGGTGCGGACACGGTTGGCCGAATGGCCCCCTTCTGTGCTGCATCTTTTCCTTGGTTCTATGGCTCTTGACAAAAATCTGACTGGGTTCACTGTAAACCCGTAATTCAGTGCAAATTGGAAATTTCTTTCATGCTGGTCACAAAAACAGATGACTTGGCTAATGGAAAGTTTGACATTGGTTGAATTAGATGGTGTTCTGTTGAGTTAAAGTAATGAGAGCTTTACTCTGCCTCTGCCTAAGTTTTACCTGATCTGTGACTGCTTGGTGCAGACTCCATGCCATAAGTGAGAAGTATTTCATTCCCTCTCATTGGCATCCCTCAAAATGACGAACACAAAATTCATCAGGAAATAGTTCTGACTGAACAGCTTTTTAACTGATCTCTTTGACATGCTGAAGACTGGTATTTAGCAGTTGATCTGTAACTTTTTAAGCACATTGCTCTGGGTTCAGCCTGCAGGAAACCTATGAAGCCAAAAGGAATGAATTCATGAGTGAACTGCAGAAGAAGGAGGAGGAGATGAGGCAGATGTTTGTCATGAGAGTTAAAGAGACTGAGACAGACCTGAAGGAGAAAGAAAAGGAGGTGAGCCTTTTTTCCTAGAAACTGGGAATAAATTAGATTCTGTTAATTGTCTTGGTGAAATTGTAAATTCACCAAGCTTCCTGTTGCTATTCCACACGTATATATGAGGAAACGGTTGAGCAACTAGTATTGAAGAGTTACTGCATCAGTAAGAAAAGGTTGTCTGGCCTTGCATTGATTTAATTTCAGGCGCTACTTGTATTGGAATCACAGGCCTGATGTTGAAAGTACTGAATCGTCTGGAATTAAAGGTTCAATTTGCCAAGTGCATGGGTGATTCAACACTCTATTCTGCAATTTAACAGAAAAAATGGTGGTAATTTTTTTTTTTAAAAAAGGTGAACTTCATACCTTTTGTGTGAATTGATAAATTATATCTGGCTATTGATTGTGGGGTTGTCATGGAAATGTTTAACACATCTGCCCGTTTGTGTTGAAAATAGCGCCTGAAATTAAAATTTAGACGGCATTCTTGCACTGCCCATGTATGGAAAGAATATAGTAAAGTGAAATTTTACCTTGTGTTACTTGAAGCATCAGACAATACAGTCCATGACACATGAAGGGCAAGAGTTGATGTAGGAGACATGAGAGCTGTCATTACAATAAATAAATGGCCTCTACTGGACATTGAATTTTTGCATGCTTTACTCCTGTGGCTTTGCGTTACAGCTTCATGATCAGTTTGATCTACTGAAAAAAACACACCAGGAAGAGAAGAAAAAACTAGAGGAGAAGCGAAGAGAACTGGAAGAAGAGATGAATGCATTCAACCGGCGGAGAATGGCAGCACAGACACTGCAAGGGCAATCTTTCCAGGCTACAGGACAGCAGCCGGTCAAGAAAGACAAAGATAGAAAAAAGTAAGCTGGTTTAACTAGCTCTCTGGCTAACTGAACAAAATATAATTTTTCTTTAGAATATCTGCAGTCATAGATGATTGATTACTGAGGCTTGTTCCTCCCTGTCCTATACTTAAGTTATAACTCATCCTACTCTGTGACTTGTACGTCAAATATTACGCTGACAAGCGCTCTCGTGCGTCAGTCACCTAACAGGAATATATAGTCTTATTTTCAAATCTGAGTAAGCTAACGGCCCCATACCTCAGTCAGTTCCTGAACTTTTGCTGTTTCCTACTACAGGCCACTTTTCAAGCCAGAAACAGTTGGGACTCTAGTAGATCTCCTTGTATTATATAAACCTGAAGCTCTGTATTCCTCATGGACATGTAAGCTCAGAAATGTTAGCATGAAAGTGCAGGTGGTGTGGAAGTGACTAACCATGAAATTGTGCATGACCCTCAGAGTAATGGACTGCACACAGAGATAATTAGGTCATATAACAAGTTGTTCCAGTAAATCCGTCTAAGTTACCTTCTGCCTAGAACATTAAGAGAAAACCATGGAACAAGAAAAGCCTATTGAGCCCATCCATGCCACAGAACATATACAATTTATCCCTATTGCAGGCTCTACCCACCTTATATATCTTTGAACAAAAATTCAGAGTATTTGTCTAACTTTACAACTTATATTAGACATCTGTGACCATTTGCTCTCCATGGTGTGGAATTTCCATGGACCTTTCTGCTCAGGAGGTATAATCATTCTTAAGAGTTTACTGCACACTCACCAACTGAAAGTTATTCACAGATAAGTTTGCAATCTTTTGTGTTATGTCTTTTTTTTTGTGTTTTTATATTTATTTGTAACATTTCCATTGCACAGACCAAGTAGGAAGTAATTAGAACATTTTGTAGAGATCCAATAAGACGACTAGAGGATTCATTAAAGTCTGTGTCAACCTCTTATTGCAGGTCAAAACATGAACTAGTACTATAGCACTCTGGAAAATTGCCCGGGTATGTCCTGTCCACACAAAGCAGGACAAATCCAATCCAGCCAATTACTGCCCCATCAGTCTACTCTCAATCATCAGCAAAGTGATGGAAGGTGTCGTCGACAGTGCTATCAAGCGGCACTTACTCACCAATAACCTGCTCACCGATGCTCAGTTTGGGTTCCACCAGGACCACTCTGCTCCAGACCTCATTACAGCCGTGGTCCAAACATGGACAAAAGAGCTGAGTTCCAGAAGTGAGGTGAGAGTGACTGCCCTTGACATCGAGGCAGAGGCAACATTTGACCGAGTGTGGCACCAAGGAGCCCTAGTAAAATTGAAGTCAA
This sequence comes from Heptranchias perlo, assembly GCF_035084215.1. Lineage (NCBI taxonomy): Eukaryota > Metazoa > Chordata > Chondrichthyes > Hexanchiformes > Hexanchidae > Heptranchias > Heptranchias perlo. Next base: position 24,059,869 of record NC_090338.1, read on the forward strand.
TGGGAATCAGGGGGAAAACTCTCCAGTGGCTGGAGTCATACCTAGCACAAAGGAAGATGGTAGTGGTTGTTGGAGGCCAATCATCTCGGCCCCAGAACATTGCTGCAGGAGTTCCTCAGGGCAGTGTCCTAGGCCCAACCATCTTCAGCTGCTTGGGGATGTTCGCTGATGATTGCACAGTGTTCAGTTGCATTTGCAACCCCTCAGATAATGAAGCAGTCCGTGCCCGCATGCAGCAAGACCTGGACAACATCCGGGCTTGGGCTGATAAGTGGCAAGTAACATTTGTGCCAGGCAATGACCATCTCCAACACGAGAGTGTCTAAACACCTCCCCATGACATTCAACGGCATTACCATCGCCGAATCCCCCATCATCAACATCCTGGGGGTCGCCATTGACCAGAAACTTAACTGGGCCAGCCATATAAATACTGTGGCTACAAGAGCAGGTCAGAGGCTGGGCATTCCGCAACGAGTGCCTCAACACCTGACTTCCCCAAAGCCTTTCCACCATCTACAAGGCACAAGTTGTAGATGGAATACTCTCTACTTGCCTGGATGAGTGCAGCTGCAACAACAGTCAAAGCTCGACACCATCCAAGACAAAGCAGCCTGCTTGATTGGCACCCCATCCACCACCCGAAACATTCACTCCCTTCACCGGTGCACTGTGGCTGCAATGTGTACCATCCACAGGATGCACTGCAGCAACTCACCAAGGCTTCTTCGACAGCACCTCCCAAACCCGCGACCTCTACCACCTAGAAGGACAAGGGCAGCAGGCACACGGGAACAACACCACCTGCACGTTCCCCTCCAAGTCACACACCATCCCGACTTGGAAATATATCGCTGTTCCTCCTTCATCGCTGGGTCAAAATCCTGGAACTCCCTACCTAACAACAGCACTGTGGGAGAACCTTCACCACATGGACTGCAGCGGTTCAAGAAGGCAGCTCACCACCACCTTCTCGAGGGCAATTAGGGATGAGCAATAAATGCTGGCCTCACCAGCGATGCCCACATCCCATGAATGAATTTTTTTTTAAAACTGCGTAAAGTAGGAAAAGAATACACATCCAGGACTTATTGGCACAAAATTAACCACTCTTGTCAGAAATTGTTGCAGTGCTGTTGATTTATGCAGTTGGCATAAAGTACTCATCCCATGCATGTTTATATTTGTTCATTTCTAAATATATCCTGCTTGCTTTCTTTTGCTGATATTTTTATGTAACTGAACACTAGTAAAAGCAGAGCTTGAGCTGGATTACTCAGGAAGAACTAAACTTCAGAATGGGGATGTGTGAATGGATGTGGCTTGCCTCGTAGTCAGTTTGTTTTTGTGTAGCCTTAAAATTAAATAAACATTCCCATTTGAACATAGGAACAGGAGTAGGCCATTCAGCCCCTTGAGCCTGTTCCAACATTCAGTTAGATCATGGCTGGTCTGTATCTTGGCTCCATCTACCTGCCTTTTGAGATCTAATCAGTTGCAGAACACAAGTAACCTGAATCTGTCTTCACTAATATGTCTCAAGAGTCGCAGCATGTAGCACAGTGGATTTCTAATAGGAACAGTCTGTTGGAAGAAAGAGAAGCAGTTGCCCTGAAGGGAGGCAGCTTGACCCACAATACTGTTGTAAAATTCCCAGCAGCTGTCTTAAATGCAGTATAGTCAGTGGTGTGAAAGTCACCCAGACGCCCATATTGGTAGTAAAAGTGTACGTGGTGAAGAGGGGGGCTGAAGAAAACAGAGATGCAGCCATATATGAAGAGTGAGGGCTACTCTGAGATTTGGAGCGGGTGGAAAATTTGAGGATACGCATCTCCATTCCCCTCTCTTTCTCCACCCCCCCCACCCCTACCAAAATGGAAGAGGAAGAGAAAACAGCATTAAAATGGATGGTTAACGGTCAGCAGGGTGGGGATGTATTACCACATTAGATGGGGAGAAAAGGTTAATTTCTCTTCCATCTTCTTCCACATAGTTGCTTTCGGTGTCACAAAAAGAGTTGGTTTTTTATGCTTTCCAAGTTGGAAAGTTATGTTTTTCTGCTTCGATTGACCCAATGTGGAAAGTTTGGTGTTGTACTCATCTTGACTCTGTTGAACTTTCTTTTGGTACTGGTTTTGTATATAAATATTTTCTTCAGAGGAACATTTTTATTATTCAAATTCCGTCAAACTGTGTATGTGCTATAGTGAGATTTTTGCTTAAGGCTGGCTTTAGTCAATGCCACCTCCACAAACCAGGTGCTGGTCTTTGGAACTGGGATTGCAGTCCAGGTTGACAAACAAGCGCTCTAAGTCAAAGAGAAACATCCATCTTTTACACTAAAGTTAATTGCAGGGTTCATCCATTCCATGTGTTTCTCATCATGTATGGCTTTGGAGGCTCTGCCAATATCAAATTCACTCAGGTGGTCGCACACACCTTGGAGTAGGGGTTGTGGCTTCAGGTCCCACTTTTTCACGCGCCTCGTCTGTCTGTCCTTCTGTCTCGTGCGTGCCTCACGTTGCTTCAATGCCTAGTAATTGGAATATCATTATACAACAGCATTTATTATTTGCTTCATTCCATATGATTTCTAATTTTTTTTGTTTCTTTTTCAGTTAAAGCTTCATGCACATTTAAACCTATCAGTATGGATTGTTTCTTGTGACGATAATAACATAATATTTATCACCCAAAAAAAAAGTCTCCTCCTAACTTTCCCACCCCTGCTCCACGGCAACATGAACAACAAATATTCCAAGTCAAAACTCGAGCAGAAGGAGCCAACATCAAGACCTGTGAAACCCCATTGGACGATCATGGCATGAATTTTGTCTTTCTGCATTTTTCATTGCAATTATGAATCCTGATTTCAATCCTATTCAGTCTGACACATTATCTCTAATATGTTGAAATCTTCAGATGAATTGTTCATTTTTTTTTAAAAGAGCCCTTTTTAAAGGAAATTTGATACAGAATATATATATATTTAAAATATTTTTGTAAGCATCACTAGTAAAAAAGAAAAATAAGCACACCAAATGTCATGTGATGTAATTTATGAACTGTATATGTAGCAACCACAAAATTGTTTTTTCAGCTTTAAGATTTTAATGTTGCACCGAAGAATATATGCAAGATGGAAACCAAGCCGAGCTTCATTCATAATGTTTTTATAGGTTTGATTTTCTGATAAATGAAGGATGTTCTTGAACCTTAAAGTCAGCTCTTGGGGAAAGCTAAAATGTGCAATTTTGTGCCAAATTGTTTAGTCCTGCATTCTAACTTGAGCAAAAGAAATTCTAGCTTTATGTTCTGAAATGGGATCTAAAAAAGTAGGAAAAACTTAAGTTTCCTCATTACAGTTTGTTAGATGCTCAATTTATTGCACTGGGTATAATTCAAGTTAAACCATACTAAACGATGGAGTTACACACACTATCAGCTGTTAAGGTGCTGAGGGTTGCCCATTTTTGGGCAATATTGGGGGGGTGGTGAGGAAGAGATGATACTATTTTGGACTGCACAGGAAGCACCTGGTTGAGTTTAACAATGCATCTTTTAATGTTTAATGCCTTTGTTACTGCAAGGGTTATGTGTCTGCCACATGTCATATCGTGTCACTGACATTTCACTCACGAGAGCAAATTCTTGTATTTTGCACTTACTATACAGATAGATTAATGGGCACATCACTGTAGCAAACAGTACTTAGGGATTTCATTTTTGAAAAAGTGAAAGAAATATCTTGATTTACAGGCTTTTGAAGCCCTGTACAGCTTCCATTTTAGCCACTAAACAATGGAATGGGCCCACTGGGTGATATAGGGGGTGGATGGAATTCACCTTGCATTGTTGGTAGCTGTCTTATCATGTAACTTTTGTTTGTCTCCACCATATTTTTAGTAAATTCAATTGATCACATTAGTGCTGGCAATAACCAATGTACTCCAAGAGTGTATCTCTTTTTCCTAGCCTGCATCACTCCAGTGTGTCTTTTTCTCCTGTTTTGTTTCTGAAATGGGAGATTTAACAAGGTTCCACCAAAGAGGCATTTAAAAGGGATTGTTCATAAAATTGTTTTAGCAGCAAAAAAAATATTCACATTGGGGAGTGGGATGATTTACTCACCAACATTGAAGTATCCTTTTAAGAAATAGATAATCACTAATATGCTCAAATTTTATAGGTTAGCTAAATTTTTGTATGAAGGAATTGCTGTTTTACATTGATGAAGATTACTTCAAAATTTGGATTATTTTTCAAATAAATGAAATTTCTACAACTGAATAATATTATGAAGACTTGTATGAATTGACTTTTAAAGAGGGCACAAGGATTGATTTTTATTTTGTAATTAGTCTTAAAATTTCCTTGCTCTGAAACTGCTCTGTTAGCACAGCAAATGTATCAAGACTGAAAGGATTAATTTGAGGTGATCACTCAACAAATTGAGAACCAAATCTTTTAAACAAAATATTTGTTTTGATCTCTAGCTCGTCCTGAGAACCTTTTTTAAAATGGAGTGCATGTATCCACAGAGTAGCAAACAAGCTTAGTATGCCTTTTAATACAGGCACTTCTACAGGAAACAAAGCATCCCCTTAGTACATTCACTTACAATGGTGTTTGCATAATCAAATCAACAGTAGTGTATCCTCATAATGGTCAGATGCTAGTCAATTCCCTCATTCAATGTCTCTAACTGCAACAGGTTGGCATTAGGTGATAAGGGTGGGGTGGGGGTGTTATAGGCCTGCATTCCAGCTCCTTTCATTTCCAGTAACAGGCTACAAAAGGCATCATACTTGTTGAACTTGTAAACCTCCATTCCAGGGAAGTGTTCAATTCACCAGCACAAGCATTCTTTACATTGATGTCTGAAGTTTACTCAAAAGCTTATGATTTTATATGCATAATAGTGCACTTTGTTTACTGCCCATAGCCTTTGCTGTACTTAGCCTGTAGCACTGGGAGATGTGATTAATCAGTTAGAAATATGTATTTCCATGAGTGAACTTAGTGATTTTTTGTTTGAGGAGCTCTATTATGGATACTGTCGCTGTGCTTCAAGGCAGAGCAATTCATGGACCTTGGAAATGCAATATTTTACCCTAGCAGATCACACCAAAATTGAATTTGGAAGCAGCTTTGGTTTGGGGAGTAAATCAATGCCAGTGGGACCATCTACTTTAACTGGACATTGCCAACGGGATTGTGCTGTAATAGGATCTTTCCATATCAGATTGACTTTGCAGTGTTGAAAAGGTTTTGGGTTGCTTGCTTTTTTTACTGCTTTGCTTGTACGGGTCATTGTTTTCTTCAATGCAAGAGCAAGGTATGTAAACCAAGATAATGAGGTACTTTATTTAAAGTAAAACAAACCTCTTGCACATCTAAAGCTGCAAGATCCTTTTTTAATAATGGCCTGTTTCTTTATTTCTGTTAATTCATTGGTTATCAATCAGAAGGAATGTGGGTTGGTGAATATTCTCATTTCCTCTCCCCTCCTAAAAATCCTTGAAATTAGTTGCCCTAAAACTTTTATTTTAATCAAACAATGAGAAGTCAGAGTAGGCTGATGCTCCATCTTGTGGTGGAAGAAGGAAGGACTCTGATTCACATTTGCAGTTCACCTCATGCCGATCTCTATCTAGCAATGCTGTCGGAAGGACAGAGTGGAGGCCAGGTACAGCTGCAGAGGGAGGGGAAAAAGTCAGCAAGCGAGTCACCCAAGGCAACTCATGCACCTCCTAGTGGCTCATTCTAGAACAGTACTGGCAGAAGTCTGGGTGTGGGTCATTTGCTTACCTGACTTTTTGTCCTATGAATGCAGAAGTGGGGATTTTTAGTAGTTGTAAATATATACATATCTCCTTGCTATGGGATGGACTTCCAACCAGTCCAATTCTTAGTGTAGTTGAATATGTTTCTTGTGATTTCCTAGGTGAAAATAGAATTAAACGCAACTAGGATGGCTGCCTCCTATAATCAGGTAGCTTGCTGATGCTAGCTGTTCTCACAGTTGAAGGATAGCCAATTGTTTGAGATACCATAAAGGTTGCTGACTTTAATTCCTGTTGAACTCTACCTCACTCTGACTTAGTGCTTTCAGCAGAGGGGGGAAATCAGGACAGATTGAAGGAGAGGTGGTTGGGATATGGTTTTGACAAAATAAAACACTGGCTGTCTAATTTGTAACATCTTAATCTGTTAACCATTGTGAGACTTGCGCCTTTTTGATATTTTGAGCTGAACCAAATATTTTATACCTTCATTTCTATTTTGGCTTTAGACTGGGATATTCTATCTTCAAGTTCCATCCCAGTTTATGGAGTTTTAGGGTCTAAATGATTTCCAGTTTATGAAACGCTTAGAGAAAAGGATATTGTAGCTTTACCATCAGTTATATAAAAACGCACATTGTATAATGTCTCTGGAGGCAGAGTTTAATAAAAAAAAACCAAAATGGATCAGGTTTATTTTAAGATGTAATTTCTCAATGCATCATTGGACCAAACTATTCTTAAAAAAAACAAGTTGTAGAGAAACTTTTTTTTGCGTTATTTCTTATCAAGGGTGCTTGCTTGAAATCCATAAAATATTTATAAAATTATATATATAATTTTTTTTATTAAGTAGACATTAGAGTTGAGCATTGAATTGTTCTAAAACATTTTGCATATAATACAATTGCTAATATTGTTACTTGAAACTGTATCACTCCATATTATTCCAGTTCATTGTACTTTTTTCATTTTTACCTTTGGTGTGCTTTTGTATTTCTTCTATTACTTTCAGCCACTGTAATTCTGTGTACCTGGTAGTTTGCTCAGGCCATGTGCTTTTGTGGAACATTTGTACATTGTCTATCTGTACTTGAACAATCCTTTTTATTGTTCAAACATTTTGTGACAGTACTGCACTGACATCTACCATTGACTGTTTGTTTTTAATTATATTCTAGCATTTCAATTAGTTATCCATTTTTCTCCAGTACATTGGGTCCACCTTTTTAATTTTATGACTTGGTTAAAAACTGATGTGCATACACCAAAATCAAAATGGTTATTTCTCTGCCAATTTGGTATAAGTTGTGTTTTAAATGTCCTGGTCTTTATTTTCATTTATTTGTTTGTTTGCTTCATACTGACTGTTTATCATTAAATGTTAATAAATCATTTTGTTTTTGAGATTATTTTTGCTCGTCTCCATCTTGTGTTTGGTGTCCACCCTGTAGAGAGTAAAATGAAGGAGAGGCGAACTACAAGAAGGTATGAATCACATACTGGCATGTTCAGTAATTACAGTGGACACTGGGTAAAAGGGAACCATTCATACCTTGTACTGTACACTGAGTAAAAGACAATTCACTCATGGTCCTGTACAGATTGTGTATGTGTGTCTGTCTAGTTCCCACTTAGTGTACAAATAAATATAAAAATTGTGCGTAGGACATGAACTTCCTGTCAACACACCTTACTTTCTGTTGTCACAATTTTTGGTCATGCTTTTTGATCAACATTTTACCACTAAGTTGCTATGTCAACACTTCCCATCCAGATTTGTTATGTCAAATATTGCAATGTAGCTACAGGCTCTGCACACTAGATGGCACTATGGATGGAGTTCCCAACTTGGTTACTATCTTGTATATATTTAAAAAAACCTTTGTATTGATCGAGTGACCATGGGGCAACACCATGGTCTATTTACTGATGTGTGTGTGTGTGTGTACATGTGTTTTTTTCATGTATGAGTGAATATGTCTGTACTTGCACAAATACTGTGGGCTAGGAGGAACAATCTGGTCCTGTATGGCTTGTCCAATTCCCTCTGACTCCATACATGCTGTACACATACAAGAGGTGACGAGTTTGCCAATGTTTGGTACCACACTGCTCAAGTATCTGCTCCTGTATTTATACCATATACTTTGTAAAATTGAACCATTCATTCATGTTTTTTTTTCAATATTTTGAATTTTCCCCCCTTTTAATATGCCCTCCCCAAATACACTTAACCAAGCTAAATTAACGACTTCCATGTGGAAGTCCTCGACTGGCTAATAGTGTTCAAAGTAATAAATCCTCAGGAATGAATGGTATTTATCCGGAGTGCTGAAGGAGATTAGGGAGGGGATTTGTGAGGCATTGACCATCATTGAGGGAATAACTAGACACTAGGGAAGTACCAATAGATCGGAAATACGCCAACGTTAGTGCCCGTGTTCATAAATGGTAACAAATCAGACACTGGCTGCTACAGACCCTTTAGTTTTGCTTCACTCCTGTGAAATAATGGAATGTTACTGGAGTAAACTTTAAAAATATATGTATTTAAAAATAACTTAGCTAACTGCTGTCAATGTGGATTCAGAAGGGAAAAACCTCCCTGACCCAACTAACTTGTTTGAGAACCTGATAACCCTGATGGACTGTGGACATGTACCTAGATTTCCAGAAGGCATGTGACAAAAGTTTAAGATTAAAGGCCATTAGTTAAACTGTGGAGACTCGGGATAAATCTTGGCTATGGATAAGAAATAGACTGAAAGGTGAAGAGATAGTTGCAAAATTCAGCAGTGGAGCTTCTAAATGAAAATAAATTTTAATAATGTAAGAGCTCTCTGAAAATATCTTTTTAAAAAAAAAGGGAGGGGAAGACTTTGTCAGTAGTCAAACATTCCTGTTATTCAGTTGCTGTCCGTGTTCACCCACATTCTGAAATGCTTGGTTAATTAACTGATTACTGACTGACCATTTTCTTTTTAAATTGTTTCCATTAACTGACATTTAGTTATAGCTGGAAGGCTAGATATTGCTGAATTATTGAAAGTCAGTCCATATTGTGTCCTGTTTTTATGACTCTGGAATATTTATATCTACAGCTGTTCAGACACCAGTTTGCTGAGGAGCTAATAAGAAAATGACAGAACCCTCATCTCCACATAGATTAGTTAGATGAAGGGGTAATATTTTCTTAAGTATAAAGGTTTACACATTTAAAAATTAGAGTTCCCACTTTTAAAAAAAAAATCAAACAGAATTTTGATTCTACAGACCAAACACTCGTCTATTCAGAATATAAATTGCCTAATGAGAGATGGTGTGTTCAAAGTAGTTTGGTATTCACAACTTGACTTAAATTTCTGGTTCCATGCTAGATCCAAGATTCTGAAACTGAATCAATTTGGATTCCTATATTTAACAGGTGTCCAATATTGGAATAGAGGTATCAAATGCGGGAAAAAAGTTGGTAAGGTGTGGTGTTCTTTCAAAGGGTGTGACTGGGATGTTTTCTAAATATAATGAAGTGTGATACAATCTACAATATATTGAAATAGGGTGTGAAAAACAGGATTAAGTACTGTTGTCATGATTTAGTCACTGTTTGAGACATTAGTAATGCCAGAGTGTAAGGGTAATGCCTACTTCTGTTGCTTTTAAAGGTAACGCTAACACCTGCTACTCAGTCCTCCGAACCTCACTTCTGCATACCATTTTTTTTATCCCAATGCAAACATATCAAATACAGCTAAAAGTTATACCATTTCCTCCAACTAACCATGACCAAGGCCATAGAAGATTCATTAGTATTTACTAAATAGCTGGTGTTCTCAAGTTAGAATATCAACATTGTACCAACCTGTAAATTTTATTATATGGCAGGCTATTTAATTTGTGCACCTTTTTGATCCTATCTTTGGAACCCATTTGGAATATGAACTATTCATTTAACCCATGGCTAAATTGAACACTGGCCCAATTGGGTTTCTGGCCAGTTGTATGCATTATTGCCTCCTTCTAGAACATACATTGTTTGATATTTGCCTTGTTGTAAAGGTCCTTTTATTAAAAAGCTAGATAGATTGGGTTCAATTCACATCGATTTGCCCCTGAATTGAATGTAACTCACGGCATAAGCCTATTCCAAGAGTTTAATGTGTGAAGAGAAACTAATTCTTAATGGGCCTGTGAGTAAAATTGGATTGTTGTAGAGTTGGTTTGTTTTGCTCTTTTATCTGTTTCTTTACCTGATTTTTAGTTGTATTGACTGACTCTTCTCTTTTCTCTGTAGCTTCTTTAGCCTTCCCACTGCCTGCTCCTTGACTTCTGGAAGAGGTTGTAATTAGAAGATGCGTTTTTAAAAAGTCCTAGCTCCTCATGCAGAAGGAATAACATATTGCTTTCAAGGCTCTGCTTTGATACTTGATCTGTTAACTTGCCGATACAGTTTCCTGGTATTGTTAAACGGTGTGTGTTGAACACATTACACCCCTTTTGATTATTGCCAAAACATTGCAACTCCTGATTTGAGGAGATTAGTGCACAAGAAATCCTGTTTTCTTAGCACTGTAGGAGGAAAATATCTTTTGCTTTTAATGTCATGATTTGCTTTTGTTTTTAAAGTGGGTAAGGATTGCATTCATATGGATTGATGTGTGTTCCTAAATGTTATAAAAGGAGAGATTTCTCTTCTCTTATTGGTGTTCCAAGACAGTATTGTCACCAAAAATTCAGTGTTGGATTTTTTTTTTTGCTGTAACAACATTGAGTTGGGGACAGGGAATTTTGAGTAGTACTCTCGATTCATAATGTCTGATTCTAAGTCTGCCACTGATCAGTGGTTTTGAAGCATAAAATACAAGGAGCAAGGAAGGTCTGAGAGGCACCAGTGGGAGGTATAGATACTTTTTACCACACAAGATGAAGTAGGGATTGGGATTAATTGAGTTTCATTTTATTAATCTAATGAGATGGTTGTCATGGGTACCTACTCATGCACAATATAATTTGGAGGCAGCTCATCACTTCAATGCTTCATTGATTAAAAATTATATATCTTATAATTAATCTGCAATACTACATGTTGGTATAACTGCAACTCGAAAGTTCATTTTATTGGATGGGGAGGATGCAACAGCAATGTGTAACTCCACTGTGTTCTAGGGATTAACATTCATTAGCAATAAGCACTTTACTATTGTATCATCAAATGCTGTATATCAATGTCAAGACCGTTTGCAATTTTAAACTTTTCTCCCAGAACTGTTTTAGATAAAACCCTTTCCCAATGTAAACCCTTTAACATCTCATTAAAAGAGGTTTTACTAATCTTTCAGAGTAGGCCCCTCATTTAAGTCCTTCTGCTGTGCATTAAGATTGCCTTAAGTTTTAAACTGTGTCTTCCAGGGAAGGATACTGGAAGTAAGAGGATCAGCACAGGGCTCAATATAAAATGCCAATCTTCAACTACACACATTATTAATCTGGGGATGTGTGATGAATAATCTGTGGACTTGTTGGGGGCACAAATGTATGTTGGGGCTCTAAGATAAGGGGGGGATGGTGCACCCTTGCGTGGACTGACCAGTGATGCTATTTATGCAACGACACCTTTTAAAGACCAAACAGAGGTTGAGATTTTGCATCCTTATAATTGAGAAGATCAATGAGTTGAGAGAGGTATAGCTTTTCTCCATCTCGTGGATGAAATTAATATGATGCTATTGATTATCTTTGTTTATGGTTTGTCAAACATACAAACAGGAGGACTGTTTAACTGTTAATCTGTGTCTTATCTACAATTGGCAGAAAAGTGCAGAACTGAGCTGTTGTATTTTTGTAAGTCATAAGTCAACTGATTTTATGTTGCTCAGCTGTCATTTTCAAAGCCATTTCATTTTTTGATTGGGTCTCCTGCAGAAGGTACTGTTTCTTATAATGCTGAGACACAAGTACACTGGGTTTTTTTGGGCAGAAGAATTAAATTGTAAATGGTCATCATGTACATATTGCTCAATAAGTCTGAGTAGTGTTTCCCTGGGCAGGATAAGGCTCCCTCAGTGTAAGCAGTCGCAGGCTGTGTCTGCCTTTGCAGAATATCTTGGATTTCCCAAAGTCCTGTTTTACATGGTTGCTGCCCATCTGCAACGAGTAGGAAAACTGCCTGTGCAGTACATGAACTGTGTGCTTAGTTTATAGTTTTTGTTTCATTTTTGAAAACTGCAGTTAACCATCAGCATTCCCAAGGTCCTGTCTCCCCAGGACTGACTGACTGCTCCTCTCTGAGCATGAGCAGTAGCTTTTGATTCTGTAGGAAGGTCAGTAATTCAAAGCCTGATAGCAGCTTATTCCACTCACTTCAGCTGGACTATATTCAGCTGACACTGCTGTGGGCTGTCACTAGAGAAAATTCCCTGCCTCATTAAAGCCTTTAAATTGTTTATTTTTCAGTTTTCTTCCTCCTATCTTTGAGGGACTATCTGATGTTGGATACAATTACAGGGATGGCAGCAGCTTCTCCAAGTAGCATTGTTCATGTATCCGTACCATCGGGCTATTTTTCCCTGGGATATTACAACCCAAGTAAATTCCTGTCCTCATCTAAATGTACACTTAGATTTCCAGTGGATTTTCCTTTTCCTAACCCAAGGATGCTGAGGCAACTCGGCTCCAGTACTGCCACCAAGTTAAGATCAACCAACTCAACACAGACAAAGCTTTATTTTTCTAGTAAGTTGTATTTTGTTTCATTACTGACCTGAGTTTCACTGTGTATTGCAGTGATCCTTGGCTGAAAGAGCTACCAGCTCTCTTGCCCCTGGGTTTCACTCTGTCACTTTATTGTTAGAACATAGGAACAGGAGTAGGCCATTCAGCCCCTTGAGCCTGTTCTGCCATTCAATTAGATCATGGATGATCAGTATTTAACTCCATCCGTTCGCTTTGGTTCCGTAACCCTTAATACCCTTGCCTAACAAAAATCTATCAATCTCAGTTCTTACATTTTTTGAGTGACCTATCCTCAACTGCTTTTTGGGGGAGAGTGTTCCAGATTTGCACTACCCTTTGTGTAAAGAAATGCTTTCTGACATCACCCCTGAACAGCCTAGCTCTAATTTTAAGGTTATGCCCCCTTGTCCTGGACTCCCCCACTAGAGGAAATAGGGTAGATAGAGAAACTATCAAATCCTTTAACTGTTTACACACCTCAACTAGATCACCCCTTAATCTTCTATATTCAAGGTAATACAAGCCTGGTCTATGCAACCTGTCATAATTTAACCCTTTTAGCCCTGGTATCATATTGGTGAATCTGCACTGCACCCCCTCCAAGGCCAATATATCCTTCCTGAGGTGCAGTACCCAGAACTGAATGCAGTGCTCCAGATGGGGTCTAACCAGAGCTCTGTACAGCTGTAACATAATTTCCACACCTTTGTATTCCAGGCCTCTTGAGATAAAGGCCATCATTCCATTGGCCGCCTTAATTTTTTTGTACCTGTCCACTAGCTTTTAGTGATCTCTGTACTTGGATGCCTAAATCTCTGCTCATCTGCAGTTCCAAGCTTTTTGCCTTTTGGAAAATACTCTGATCGATCTATCTTAGGTCCAAAGTGGATGACCTCACACTTTTTCACATTGGACTCCAACTGCCACAGTTTTGCCCACTCACAATCTATTAATGTCCCATTGCAACTTTCTGCTCCCATCTACGCTATTTACTGTGCCACCTACCTTAGTTTCATCAGCAAACTTAAATATAGCTCTCTCTTCCTTCATCCAAGTCGTTTATAAACAGTGAAAAGCTATGGCCCCAGTACAGATCCCTGGGGGAAACCACCAGTCACATTCTGCCAATTTGAGAGATTACCCATTATCCCTACTCGGTCTCCTACCTCCTAATTAATTCCCTATCCAAGCCAATAGGTTGCCTCCAATTCCATTAGCTCTCATTTTTGTTGAGTCTTTTATGTGGTACCTTGTTGAATGCTTTCTGGAAGTCCATATAAATATCATCCATAGCCATTCCCTTATCTACCATGTTAGTTATCTCCTAAAAAAATTCAACTAGGTTCAATAGACATGACTTACCCTTTACAAATCCATACTGGCTCTCTGATCAGCTCATATTTGTCCAAATGCTCAGTTACTCTGTCCCTAATAACAGATTCTATAAGTTGTGAGATAACATGAGAGCGACAGAGTATGATTTAATCTTTCCTCCCCGCAGGTTGGAAAGATTAGTCATACCTCAGCCTCTCTCTTGTTATCTCCCAAACTCCAGCTATAAAGTGAGAGAGAGAGAGAGAGAAACAGAGGTGAAGGAGAGCTGGCGGTGTGCACATGGCTTCTTGCCCGCCCTTACAACAGATGAAAGACTCACCGAGTGAGTGAATTACAATATTCGTGCCACCGCTATCTGCCACCTTGCCCAGTGCAAGAATTTCTCCTGATTGAGCATTGAGAAATATACCTGTTGATCAAGGCTGTGGCCTATTTATTTAATCCACGGGCTGCAAATACAGTTAAGATCCTGGTCAAATGGCCTTTAACGGGACAGTAAACTGAGTTGTGCATTTTAATGGGTGCATTTGGTTAGCATTTGGCCGGCAATACAGTGTTATACAAACCAGTTTGCACTCAATGGGGCAGAAATTGCTCAGAGTGATGAACCAATGGTGCTCGCCGCACCGTACATTTATGCTATAATACATAAGATTCTGAGGGGGCTTGACAGGGTAGAGGCTGAGGGGTTATTTCCCCTGGCTGGAGTGTCTAGAACTAGAGGGCATAGTCTCAGCATATGGGGTCGGCCATTTAAGACTGAGATGAGGAGGCATTTCTTCACTGAGGTTTGCGAATCTTTGGAATTCTCTACCCCAGAGGGTTGTGCTGAGTCGTTGAGTATATTCAAGGCTGAGATCGATAAATTTTTAGACTCTAGGGGAATCAAGGGATATGGGGATCGGGCAGGAAAGTGGAGTTAAGGTTGAAGATCAGATCTGATCTTTTTGAATGGCGGAGCAGGTTCGAGGGGCCGTATGGCTCCTATTTCTTATGTTTTACTACCCCACTAACTTACTGCGGTCTTTACTTCGGGCACTTCCTCGCATAGGAAGCGGAGAAGAGCCCAGCGTCAGTTCAAGCGAGGTTAGGACCCTGGGAGAAGCGACCTCTCCCCTTGACCAATCAGATCGCAGCATTTTCAACACGCTGTGTTCACTGTCTCTGGAGGCTTCCAACGTGAAAACCAGGAAGTGAAAGGTACAACATTAAAATAATTATAAAAACAGTTATAGACAGTGAAAAAAAGGTAAGAAATCATTGAATTAAATAAAAGGGACAGAAGGGAAAAGTTAAAAATATTTTAATTTTAAAAAATTTTAATGACCAAAAACTATTAAAATAAGGAGTAATGAGACTCCACATTTTTTTTAATTAATTTTTAGTTGTTTGGCAGTCATTAAGACTTACTGTGCTGTTATAACTTAGTTTAGAGCTAGTAGTTTTAAGTGTACCTGTTTTGTGATGATATTAGTTACTTTCTAGCTAGGCAGAGGAGCAAGTTGGCACTTTTTCAATGATTTCCAATTGCAAGCGGTGATACCCTTTTAATTCGAAGCTGTCATCGCCGGCAAACCTGGAGAAGCAAGTTCCTGATTTCCATGTTTCACTGCACATGTGTGAACGCTGGAACTTGCTCCTCAATTTTGCCACTAACAATGGTGAGTGCCGTTGAGCTCACTGTTATTTCGCAAGCGATTTCTGCCACATTATTTGCACTGGGGGCATGCAAAATATGTATGCCTGTGTTACACATTTTTATCACATGGTGTATCGGTATGTCGAAAAAAGGAGATTCCAGAGTTCCTGCTCGGGTATCATGTGCTCTCAATTCTGCAAGAATTATCCCAGAAAAATATATGTTTATGAAACAGTGCCTGGAATCTGCCACTGCAGGGCATTAAGTTAAATTCATGAAATGCAAGGTGCAAATTGAATGAGTTGGAAGATGTGGAACTCGATTGCAAATGCATTATGCTGGAGAGGGCGGCTGGTGATTGTTCACTTTTGGGTACAGAATGAGGAATTTTTTTTCTCATCTTACAGACTCCATCTTCCTTGAATATTGAAGACTGGAGGAATCAAAATAATTTTTCAATCTCAAGTTCCCAGTCCGATGGCAGTTATTTATGTAATTTAATTTTTTTTATATATGAAAGAGCAAAAGTCCATTTGAATTTTCACTGCACTGATTAAGACGACAATATATTTAAAAAGCTATTGGTTATTATCCGGTAAACATGGACTGTTCCTTTGATGAAAGTAACTGCTCTGCAACTGGAATCCGGGCTATTTCCACTGACAGAAATAAACAGCTGAAGTAGCTGAGGTGGATTTTTAAACTTAGCCAATTTGCAGTCCTGACATTAGATTTTAAATTGTTCAAACTTCTTGAAGTTGTGGAAGGTGCCAGCTCTGGTAAGTACCATTTTTATGACTGACTGACTAACTTGTACCTTTTATTCTGCAGAAGATGCCTCTTGAATTTGGTCAGTGTGATAAAATTGGTTTAGTTAATGAAAAACTTACAAAATGTTGCCCCACATCAGTTATTACATTTAGAATAAATGTTTTAATTTAATTTTAAGAGGAGTGTGTTTATCAGGATTGATCTAAAAGTCTTTGTTGAACTCTCCATTAGGGGATATACGCTTAAATTAGTCTCGACTGACATTCACGTTCCATCTTCCTATTGGAGCTGGGTTGACTCAACTGGGCCATCTGAAAGATGGGGGCAGAGAGAAAAGACTGGATGCTGGTATAGGGAGGGTTCTGTTCCCATCTCATTCAAACACCTCCCTACAGGTGATCTGCTGCCCCAACCAAGGAGGATGATTTGCAATGTGACCAGCTGATCAGGGCAGAGAAATTACGGAAAGGAAGGCAGGTTACAAATTATTAATGTATGTCTTTGCTTTAAAAGTCACAGATAGAACCTGTCCTTTGCAGGGTCTGGTCTGAATCCATCTCAGAAAGATGGGGCAAGGATTTCGCTATCCAACGTGGATGTATAAATGCATAGATCTTGCAAATCTGTAATCAGACCAATAATTTTTGTCAAATATTGTGCAGTTTTATAAGTTAATCAAATCAATACAGCTCAATTATTTTGTGTCCATTGTGTTTATTATCTGTGGCACTAGTTTAAAAAAAATGTTACCTTTTTTAATCTTTTATACCTATGACATTTACTATGCAGAGCAAGGCTTCCTCTATCCTTGCGTCTTAAATGCAATTTCAGAAGACAACCCCATCTATAGCAGTGTTTCATTTCCATTTTCAACCGGCCATTCTATGCCTTGTTGAATTAGACTTGTCAGTCTTGAATTATGGGCAGTTTCATGCTGTTGGTTTTTGCACATGAGCAGCACAAAGTGATTCCCTGTCCAGTTTTTAGTTGTATTCTCTGTCTGCCCTCAGCTCTTGCCCATATTAGCATGGCTGAAAGTAAGAACTCACTGTGTGGAATTGCTGCATCCCATAATTTTAATCGAATAATTGTAAGTGTTTGGGAAGTTGTGAGAATTTTGATCCGTCTCTAACTCATAGTTCTTATGAAATAAATTTCTCTTGACGTGCAGGGTGCAGTTGAAGGAGCCGGTCTGTTAAAACCACCGCAACCATAGGTTTCGGTACACACGGCCCATGAACTCATGAGTGCCAGCCTCTGCTCTTCACCTCCTGAGTTCTGACAATGTGATCAGCGTGGGCTCGGGTCAGTGGTGTGAAAACGCGCGCACACACACACACACACACACACACACGTTCTTAGTTTAGCCTCGGTTACAAAAATATGTAATGAACTATGCTGGCGGGATTTCCTCTCCCCAAATTATGTTTTAACAGCTCAGAAATTGTTAAATACAATATTTATTAATAATTTGGATGAGGGAACTAAATGTAACATTTCCAAGTTTGCAGACGACAAAGCTGGGGTGGAATGTGAGCCGTGAGGAGGATGCAAAGAGGCTCCAATGTGATTTGGACAAGTTGGGTGAGTGGGCAAGAACATGGCAGATGCAGTATAACTTGGATAAATGTGAGATCATCCGCTTTGGTTGTAAAAACAGAAAAGCAGATTATTATCTGAATGGTGATAGATTGGGAAAAGGGGAGGTGCAACGAGACCTGGGTGTCCTTGTACATCAGTCGCTGAAAGCAAGCATTCAGGTGCAGCAAGCAGTTAGGAAGGCGAATGGTATGTCTGCCTTCATTGCAAGAGGATTTGAGTACAGGAGCAGGGATGTCTTACTGCAGTTATACGGGACCTTGGTGAGACCACATCTGGAGTATTGTGTGCAGTTTTGGCCTCCTTATCTGAGGAAGGATGTCCTTGCCATGGGAGGGAGTGCAACGAAGGTTTACCAGACTGATTCCTGGGATGGCAGGACTGATGTATGAGAGATTGGGTCGACTAGGCCTATATTCACAAGAGTTTAGAAGAATGAGGGGTGATCTCATCGAAACATAAAATTCTAACAGGACTAGACAGACTAGATACAGGGAGGATGGTCCCATTGTCTGGAGTCCAGAACCAGGGTCACAGTCTCAGGATACGGGGATGCCATTTAGAACTGCGATGAGGAGAAATTTCTTCACTGAGGGTGGTGAACCTGTGGAATTCTCCACCACAGAAGGCAGTGGAGGCCAAGTCATTAGATGTATTCAAGAAGGAGATAGATATATTTCTGAATGCTAAAGGGATCAAGGGATATAGGGAAAAAGCAGGAACAGGGTACTGAGTTAGATGATCAGCCATGATCATTTTGAATGGCAGAGCAGGCCCAAAGGGCCTACTGTTGCTTCTATTTTCTATGTTTTGTTCCTATGTAAAACAATTACCTACATGACCCATGTGCAATGAGAAAGTTATTGTGATATCTTTCATTTTGAGATAACTGCAGCTTTGAGAACTAAAGAGGTGGCAGCATAGGGGCACAGTGGGTCATTGCTATGGCGTGGAGAGGCAGGACGTGTATTCACACACACAATTCTCAATTTTCTTCTGGGGTGGGGGTAAGAAGCATTTATTTTTCACTGTTTTTTCTCAAGTGTTAGGCAAGCCATTCTTTACCACTCTGGTGCCCCTCTAAGCACACTGTTACTTAACAGTATGGGCAAAGGCCTGGGAGCAACTTTTCTGGCTTACTTTATTCGCTAGGAGAACGGTGCAATATATGAAAACAGAGGACTTGCAAGGTAGAATAACGTGTCTGAGTTGAGCCCTTCGGTCCAGATTGGATTTGTGCTGGCCGTAGATTTGAAAGGTTTCATTCAGCTCTTGGAAGAGTTTAAATGGGACTCCTGGGAATATGTGTGAGGACAAATTGCAAAATACACATTTAGGGTTTGCAAAACCATAAAGACTGGAAGAATTTGCTCTTAAATATTCAAATTGTGCAACAGGTGAATGAAATGTGTACAGAATATTTTTGTAACCTGTGAAATTAGTGTACTTGAATTATTTGTACTTCAGCTCATTGCCAAGAGGAAACAAAGAATGAAAGTGAGTGCATGCTATAGTTTCCAAATAAACAGACAAGGAATGAATTCTGAAGCTATTACCCAACACTTTACAGTGGGGACAATATGGGACATTCAATGGCAGGGACACAAAGCAAATTCCCAGCAGCAATAGAGAGAACTCTATGGAAACACTTGAGATATGGAAGGACTGGAGAATTGTGCATTTTCATTGTATAAAAAGGGATTTGATACTGGAATTATTTACACATTGTGTGTAGGCCTATAAATCACTCACTATCAGCCATTATACAAAGACAAAACAAACAGGACTGGATACACTGATGTTTCTCAAAATATCTTTTATTTACTTGTTTGACATAAGTTTCCTCACATCTTGTTGTCCAAATTAGACAGAGGAGCTCCACCAGGGACAGTCCTGGGCTCAGCGTACGGCAGCTGGGCTTGTGTAAGAGCTTCCAGTATCTTGCTCGGTATCAACTACTCAGTGTTTACTTAATTTAGAAAATACATATGAATAGAGAATAGATTATATTAACAAACAGAGTGCTGGGGCTGGTTCAGACCCCTGATGGTACACTTAGTGCAGAAATTTTTTTTCCCCCAAGAATAGAAAATACTTGTTCTGCTTAAATAGCACCAATAATATCACAGTATTCAAAGCATGCTAAGCTGCTGTTTAAATAAGTTTTTGGTCCTACCACAGAGAAAAATATATTTTTCAATTAAAAGGTGTTCCATTTAATTCCAGCTAAATGAGGATTTTTTTTGCTTTTTTTTTAAAATCACTTGAGAGGTTTCACCATCGGGACCTTTTATAAAAGCAATCGAACTAAGGTGTTACAAACAGTTACAATTAAGGTAAAACATTTCTTTGTCTGTGGTAGGGACTTTTATTAGCTGCCTTTAGAACATGTAAGCGATTATTTTTGCGCACATATACACACATCCTGAGTATTGCACACGTTCCCTACCACACATACATCAGATAATTAAATCAATTGCTTGCTCACTTCATCCTCTGGTAGATTATATGCTGGACAAATGAATTTTCTTGCAGTCTGCTGAAAATTCTCTGTCTGTAAATATGCAGTAATTACAGTGAAAGATTTTAAAGGACTACATGCTGCAATGTCAGATTAGTACTCTTAACTCCAGACTTTCTGAAGCACTTATAGCATTTTCAAACATTTTCAGCAAGCTTATAATTCTTAAATTTTAGTAAAAAAATACTAGTTGATCTCCCATATTATTGTGCATAGCAAGTTGAGACCAAATGTAGTCTTCAGGTGAAGTGGAGTTAGAGGGCAGGGGATAATTGGACTGGGGCATGAAGACATAATTCAGTTGCTATTTTAAAGCCATATATTTTTACATTTCTACTTTAATCTTAGATTGTTATTTGTAGCTAAACAGCAAAATATACAGCAGTTTGGGAAGCAGAGAGGTAACCGTTTCTCTGCAGTACAGGCTGAGTAGCTCATCGATCCAGGGGGATGTAATTTCAGTGACCAGTTTACCTAGGCAGTTTCTATTATAAATGTGGGCATAGGAATTTATAATAAAAGTTACTGGAGGTACATGCAGATCTAAGATTTTTAATATTTTATATAAATGTTATTACCATGCTGCACTTGGTGTGATTACTCAGCTCTTAGAGGAAATTATTGCAAAATGACATCCCTGGAAATAGTTGGAAGAAATCAAGTCAGTAATTTTATATATAGGCTATTGTAAGTAGTCTAACACAGACTTTTCCAGACCATCGCTAACAAATAACATTTTAGTCATTTTAATAACAGCATGTGATTACTTCAATAACCTGTGAACATTGTGCTTGCTGAATTCCAGACAGTTCTAAACACAGGAGTACCTCTTGCAACGGTAAGAATTGCACACTAAAGATCATATCTTCATTTTAAAAAAATGATCTAGTTTTATATTTTTTTAAAAATCGTGATTTGGAGATTGGCATCTATTCTAAGTTTGAAGGGCATCCTGGGTCGTTAATGCTTCATCATTATGGTTCATGATGCCATTTGATTAAATTACAGCCTTGGGTCTCTCTTCCCCTGCTCGCTCTTATTATTTGTTTGTTATTTCCCACTGAAGTGGAATATAAGGTAACACTACTTTATATTAAAAAAAAGCTTTTTAAAAAAAATTCAGTTAAGTCACATGAATTAGATTTTGTGCTTCTCAAGTCACTTATTTATAATCCCTTTAAAAGTAACTTTTGGTTAATTTTACCACAGAATCTGGTGCAAATTTAAAACTCGCAATTTCACAAGGCATAATGTAAATACCAGGTGTTTCTAGGATCACCTTAAGAAGCACAGAAACATAATTGACCTATGACACTACATAGTGAATTACAGTGTATCTTTACAAAGGTGATGGGGTACATCAGAGCGATATCACTTCAAATGGAATTGTATTTGAATTTAAACGTGACACGTACTCCAATAATGGTGTTGAAAAAGCTACGGGTGAAGTTGAATGAAATCTAGGAGTCTTCGACTTGACTCTCAACATATTCAACCTATGCAGAACAGCGATCAACAAGGTCAATACAATGTTGAACTGTATAACTAGAACAATGGAAGACAAGTAAGTCATGATCAAAATGTATAGTGCTCTGGTCAGACTGCAGAGTACTGTGTCCAGTTCTGGTCACTGAGACAGAAGAGACATTCAAGCTTTGGCGGCATAAAAGAGCAGTGAGCTTGATTCTTAGTGTCAGAGGTCAGAGTTGTGAAGAAACTTGGGCTTTTCAGCCTTGAAAGGATATGTCTAAGAGGTCATATTTTTCCAAAGTTAATTGTGTGATTAGGACAAAGAGAAATAGGTTCAAGCTACAGAAAGATAAATTTAGGACTGATGGCAAGAAGTTCTTCACGCAAGCAGTTGAGGTGACTGGTATAGATGCATTTAAAGGGAAGCTAGATAAGCACATGAAGGAGAAAGGAATAAAAGGATATGCTGATAGATTAGACAAAGTAGGGAGGGAGGAGGCTCTTAGAATATAAATGCTGGCATAGACCAGTTAGGCCAAAGGGTCTGTTTCTGTGCTGTAGACTTGATGTAATGGAATGGAGTCCCTGATAGAGTAGTAGAAGGGAAAATTCTGCAGTTGTTCACATCAATTGGATGCTACAACATATTTCTGGATGGATGAGTTAAGAAGGGCTGAATGGTGCCAGTTGTCCTGTGATCTTATGATAGCACAGGAAAAAAATCATAATGGAGAAAATCTGAAATATTTTCTGCACACTGGCCACCAGATGGAGCTAGTGCACTGTATATAAAAGAACATGCACTTTAAGAAATTGTTGAATGTGGAAATCATAGTGCCTGTGAGGGTTGGAGACACATAGCAAGCTCATGAATCATTAGACCCAATGTTACTCAATAGTAATAATGTCCACATGCCACCTCTACCCTAGAGTGCATCAATTAATGTAAAATCCTTGAACGGGAAGGAGGGGAAAAATAGTCTAAAATGTGATGATGGCTGTGAGCTGTCATCAGTTGACAACTTGTGTAACACAAAGATATGCCACTGTAGACTTGAACAGGTGGGCACATCATAGAAAGAAGCAGGTTACATTGGTTGTATCCCAGCTCTGAGCTGTTGAGTGTAATTTTCAGCTGATCATTTTCACTGCATATGAAGTTACTCGATAAGAAATACAAACTTTGCCGAGTTTAGAAGTGAGGGTACAATTGTAGTATTTAGCATGCAGGAGGAACTTAGTACTTTCTGTTATAGTAGAACAGTGGAGAAAAGGAGGAATTTTTCCTAATTTCCAAACCAGCTAAAGCCCTGAGGTGTATAGCTTCCTCACTGGGAGTGCTGAATTTACCCTTGTATTTAAACCTGAAGCTATTGAATCAAATTTAAATAGGATCTTAATTCTCTGTTTAAGTTGATCTATATCTGGTTTCCATGTGACGTTTTAAGAAATGAATCTATGGTTTGTTTAAGTCCTCCTACTTTGGACTCTTACACATCCTTCACGGGTTGTAGTGGGGGACAAGGACAGAGGTTTTCCTCCAGCTTTGGTACAGCTGTGCCTGAGCCAATGCCCTTGCCACTGATCTCTGCTGCAGCTGCAGTAAGACTATCACTGTCGAGACACCTGATTCCATTGTAGACGACATCCACCTCTGCCTCACTTGCTTTGACTGGAGCTGCACCGTTGCTGGTAGGAGCTGGCTGATCTGACCATTGCTCTCCCCTGGTGAGTGATTCAGACTGCAAATTACATTTCCCGGAACGAGTGTAAAGCATTCTTTCCCGTTGGTGCAACACAACACCTGAATTCGCAGGATCAAAGATGTAGACTGTATTGGGGGTCCAGGTGCCTGTTGGAGGCAACAACTGTTGTTCCACAATATTTTTACAGCAAATAAAGACTGAGCTGTGAACCTGAAAGAAATAGAAGATAAAGGATATTTGAATTGGCAAATTATCTTGTGATGCAAACATTTTGCTTTATGTTAGCTGAAGCCAACTAATTTTGTGTGCCTGGAATCTTTTTAAAATTATTTTACATTGCACCAGCTCTCGCTGTTCAGTAATATATCTTGTTCAAAAGATTTATCAAAGTTTATTAAAATTTTCTTGGCTTTTGAGCCCCTAATTATCAATAGAGAGAATTAACTAATATAAACTTGAGCTTACAACATTACCCCTAATAAATAGCTAGATCTCCAACTTAGTACAGGTGCACCTGCTGGTCTTGGTAACGTGCGGCACAGTTTCTATTGACCTGAAGGCCTCAACTTGAACTTATACAAAGATGTGCTTAAAATTGCACTCCTCTTATCCATGTGGAGTGAGTATAGCTGATGAGTGTAGGGTGGCATCTCAATAAGCACAAAGGAATTGGAAACAAATCAGAAAACACAGTTGTCAATCCCTTTGGATCACTCAAATTCAGCTTGGAAGGATTTTTACTGACCAGAGAGTACACAGAAGGTTATTTGCCCAGAGTTGGGGGAGGGGGCTTACATGTCAATGTTAATACAAATCTATCAGCCCCCATTTTACCTGCCAGTGTGTACAGAGTTATTGGCATCGTTGGGGGAGCAGCAGGTTTGTTTATCGGTCAGCTTATACAGCTCTCAGCCCCAAGGAGGGTGTTTGTTTACCTGCTCATGTGTAGTGAGACATCAACATGCGAGGAACAAGGTGTTCACCTGTCAATATGTTGATAGCAACATGGGGAAAAAGTCATTGGTGAGCAGTAAGCCCTTCAACTTCCTCTGTGTTTGTGTGTATATTGCTTATATTGAGTACAATTACTGATGATCAAGTCAAATGTATCCTGTATATTTGTATGAAGTTCCAATAAAATGTTTGGTTAAAGTCATAGTAACGGATCAAATTTAAATGGAATAATGGTTCAGGGCTTAGGCGAAAGTGTAGAAAGGCACGTCTTGCCTGGTCGTCTCAAACAACAAAGGAATGTTTTGAGGTGGTGACAAGGAGGGTTGATGAGGTTAACGCATTTGAATGTAGTCTATGTAGATTTTAGCAAGGCTTTTGACAAGGTCCCATGTGGCGACTAGTCAAAAAAGTAAAAGTGGCTAGTTGGATCCAAAATTGGCTCAGTGGCAGGAAGCAAAGAGTAATGGTTGACATGTTTTTGCGACTGGAAGACTGTTTCCAGTGGGGTTCCACAAGGCTCAGTACTAGGTCCCTTGCTTTTTGTGGTATATATTAATGATTTGGACTTGAATGTGGGCTTGATCAAGAAGTTTGCAGATCAAAAAATTGGCCATGTAGTTGATAGTGAGGAGGAAAACTGTAGACTGCAGGAAGATATCAATGGACTGGTCAGGTGGGCAGAAAAGTGGCAAATGGAGTTCAATCCAGACAACTATGAGGTAATGCATTTGGGGAGGGCAAACAAGGCAAGGGAATACACTAAGAGGTTTAGAGGAACAGAGGGACCTTGGAGTGCATATCCACAGATCCCTGAAGGTAGCAGGACAGGTTGATAAGGTGGTTAAAAAGGCATATGGGATACTTTCCTTTATTAGCTAAGACACAGACTATAAGAGCAGGGAGGTTATGCTAGAACTGTATAAAACATTGGTTAGGCCACAGTTTGAGTACTGCATACAGTTCTGGTCACCACATTACAGGAAAAATGTGATTGCACTCGAGAGGGTACAGAGGAAATTTATGAGGATGTTGACCGGGCTGGAGAATTTTAGCTATGAGAAAAGATTGGATAGGCTGGGGTTGTTTTCTTTGGAACAAAGGAGGCTGAGGGGAGATTTAAATGAGGTATATAAAATTATGACAGGACTAGATAGGTCCTCTCTATCCACTCTATTTCCCTTAGCGGTGTGGGTCAGTGACCAGGGGGCATAGATTTAAAGTAATTGGTAGGAAGATTAGACAGGAGCTGAGGAGAATTTTTTTCACCCAGAGGGTGATGGGGGTCTGGAACTCACTGCCTGAGAGGGTGGTAGAGGCAGAAACCCTCAACTCATTTAGAAAGTATTTGGATGTGCACTTGAAGTGCCGTGGGCTACGTGCCAAGTGCTGGAAAGTGGGATTAAACTGGATAGCTCTTTTTCGGCCGGCACGGACGCAATGGGCTGAATGGCCGCCTCCTTTGCTGTAACTTTTTATGGTAAACAGATGCTAATGTAAATGCGCAGACCATTAACGTCGAGACTTGCTCCTACCTGTGCTTTCTTTAGCAGGTCAGTTGTAACAGCGAACCAATCAGGAGTCAGTCTCTCCACCTCCAAGCTGATGATTGCTAAGGCGAGTGTGGAGCCTCTGAACTGCGATAACTGGTGGCAGGCCATGCAGTGCTGCAGCTGCCTGGTCAAGAGTGCAGCGTGGCGAGAGGGCTTCATCTGAGGCCATTGGTCAAGGAGGTGGGGCCGGCTGGACATCACCATGGCGTGGAACTGGACAGTGGAAATATGTATAGGTTAGCCACCGGATGCAAAAAACAGCCTGAATCACCATCTTCCCCCGACGTTTGCAATACAAATCTAACCAGCTTGCTCCCAGATTTCCCTGCTATGTGTCTACAGGACTTGAACAAAACAGCTGCTAAGGTGTCAAAGAAAACAGTGATCTCTTACTGTGGAGATCTGGGAATTTGAACCCCCCCACCCCCCTTTCCCTACCTAAAGGTACGATGGAACCTCCATTATCCACCATAATTAGGGGGATGGCCCAATGAATAATGGGAGGTAATGGATAATTAAGATTCTTCAAATTTTGTTCCTACATGTATCGTACAGCAATAACCCAGACATGGGAATGAAGGCAAGTACATTACGAGAAGCAAAAGAAACTTCTATGTAGTTTCATTTGCTAAGTATAGGAGATGAAATACAAGTAATGAAAGCTGTGCAATGAGGTGATGTCTCGCACAAGGTTTTGTCCTGCAAAAATTCTGGCATATAACACTTATCGCAGGTAATAGGAATGTGGATAATGGAGGTTCCACCTTAATAAAATATCTGTCTAATCATCAGTAAGTGACAGCAATGACCTGATCTAAGTGTCCAAAAGATGTTGCATTTGAAATGGGTAAAATTGGCTTGAGGTCTCAAGTAGAAGACATTCCAATTTTTTTATTTGTTTACAACTTGACTCCCTTTGGGGTCTGATGTCACTATATGACATCACCCAGTGCATGTGCAGAAGCAGTTCATGCCCTGCCTCCCTCCACAGTGCCTCTTCAGAGTTTAAGAGTAGCATGAAGTGTAGCTATCAAAAACTATCTACGACTCTCTAGCTGACAGTGAATTGTAACCATTCCTATTGCTAATGTCCTGTTAGAAACCAGTATCCACGTAGATAGCGCTTCTGCTTCGCAGGTGTGTGTGACAATAGCACAAAAAATAAAGCTTGATTAAAAAGCTGATGCTAGTGAACGAATCTGAACATCTATCAGTTTGAACACGCTACTTCACAATCTGAATCTCCGACTGCTGAATGCTTACTATGTTCATGAAGTCCACAGGTGTGGCAGTGTAAAGGTCCCACTGCAGCTTATCCAGTATAGTTTTCTCCATCCTCAGTACCTCACCAGAAGAACAGCCACTGGCACTCTTTGCTGTGAGGTCCTTTACCAGGAGTGTGACCTGTGAAATAATTAATAAATTATTGTGCCGTTTCTGCACAGAATGTCGTTTTTGTAGATTTTATTAAGTTCAGTAAATCATTTTAAAAATGCAACAGTTGTGTGGTTCTTGCTTTTAATGCAATTTTCTTGTTTAAAAAAGGGAAAACATGGCTTTAATTGGAAGAAAGGCTCAGGGTGGCACTTTGTGGTGGAGTAGCAGCATGCTGGGCTATCTCTCGGCCTATTTAGCATATTGGTATGAAAATGCTTATGGGAAAATTAATGTTGTGTGATACTTAGTTCATCTTAAATTGTTCTCTCCACGGGTGACAGTCTTGCAACCACCAGTACATCAACCTAGAGATTTATAGTTGGAAATTCTCTCCGGACACAACCTAATTGGACTTATTCACCAATAAGCTGTTCACCAATGCTCATTCTGGGTTCCACCACTCAGATCCAGACCTCGTTACAGCCTTGGTCCAAATGTGGACACGAGCTGATTTTCAGAGGTGATGCAAGAGTGACTGACCTTGACATCAAGGCAGCATTTGACTGTGTGGCACCAAGGAGCCCCAGTAAAACTGAAGTCAAGGGCAATCAGGGAAAACTCTCCAGTGGCTGGAGCCATACTTGGCAGAAAGGAAGATTGCTGTGGATGTTGGAAGTCGATCATCTCAGCACATTGCTGCAGGAGTTCCTCAAGGCTGTGTCCTAAGCCCAACTATCTTCAGCTGTTTTACCAATGACCTTCCTGCCATCATAAGGTTAGATAACAGTGGGACTGTTCACTGATTGCCCAGTATTCAGCTCCATTTGTAATTCCTCAGATAAGCAGTCCATGCCTGCATGAGGCAAGACGTGGACAACATCCAGGCTTAGGCTGATGAGTGGCAAGTAACACACAAGTGTCAAGCAATGACCATCTCTCCATGACATTCAGTGGCATAACTATTACCAAATCCCCCACCATCAACATCTCGGGGGTTACCATTGACCAGAAACTCAACTGGACCAGCCACACAAATGCCATGGTTATTAGAGCAGGTCAGAGGCTGGGTACTCTGTGGCAAGTGACTCCCCAAAGCCCCATCACCACCTACAAGGCACAAGTCAGGAATGGGATAGAATACTCTCCAGTTGCCTGGATAGATGCAGCTGCAACAACACTCAAGAAGATCAATACCATCCAGGACAAAGCAGTTAGCTTGATCGGCACCTGATCCACTGGCCTAAACATCCACTCCCTCCACCACTGGCTTACCATTGGCTGCAGTGTGTACTATCCATAGGATACACTGCAGCAACTTGCCAAAGCTTCTTCAGCAGCACCTCCCAAACCAGTGACCGCCACTACCTAAAAGGACAATGGCAGCAGGTGCATAGGAACACCATTAACTGAACGGTCCCCTCCTACATCTACCCTGGCAGCTTCCCTCTCTGCTTGTGCTCAAATTGTCAGATTTTGTGTCCAGATAATAGAATGCCAATGTTTTCATGTTTATTTTTGTATCTGAATTTAGAAACATTCCTCCCCTTGACAGCAATAACATCTCAAATACTGGACTATAGACTAAATGTGATTCACATTAAATTAATGTAACTTTAAATGTGCTGGATTAATCCGAGAAGAGGGGGACCAACACAAATATAGTAATCAGCAGCAGCATCTGTGATGCACCCTGTCCTGACTGGCAAACCAATAGCACTCAACAATATCAGTCAGCTGGGTTAATTGCAGCAAAGCTGTTTCAGGAGACATATGAAACCACTTTAAAATCTGAAGGATAGCATAACAGACTCCCATTTATTATCACTCTTTGATAGTCATGCATGGGATGCTCTCTGAACAGAATTAACGATGACATTATCAATGTCACAACCTTGGAGAGAGATGCCAATAAGGAAACTATTAAGAAACTTCTTGAATATCAATGTCTGAGGAATTTTACATGTAAATAAATCAACTATTATTCACAAGAGCATTACACCTAGGCAAAACAATTCTATAACC
Source organism: Heptranchias perlo (assembly GCF_035084215.1). Classification (NCBI taxonomy): domain Eukaryota; kingdom Metazoa; phylum Chordata; class Chondrichthyes; order Hexanchiformes; family Hexanchidae; genus Heptranchias; species Heptranchias perlo. Next base: position 24,089,331 of record NC_090338.1, read on the forward strand.
CAGTAAATGTTATACACAGGTAAAAAAGTCTATTATACAATATACTAAAGGGTGTCATACAAAGTAATACAAGACTGTTGCAGAATGTGAACAGGAATGTCATACCAACGAATACAAAACTATTATATACTGAATACTGGAATATTATGCCCTGTAAAGGATCCCCATGGCTCGGTTATAGAATCATGGTATCTTACAGCACAGAAGGCCATTCAGCCCATCGTGCTGTGCCAGCTCTTTGAGAGAACTATCCAATTAGTCCCACTCCCTCGCTCTTTCTCCATAGCTCTGCAATTTTTTTCCTTTTCAAGTACATATCCAATTCTCTTTTGAAAGTTAGTAGATACAATGCTTGTTGACACTGAGCCATACAGTGCAGGAGAGTCTTGTGTCTATGTTGAGTTAGTTGATCTCAGCTAGGGTAAGGATGGGGACCTACTAATTGGCCTTAGTGACCTGGATTAATCAGGGGAAAATTTGGCCAGGGTTCCCATTCTTAACTGCTAGCCAATGAGTCTTGCTACAAGGTGTGCATGTATGAACTTTGGGTGAGGAAAGGATCAGGTTGGACTGTGCTGGCCCATATAGTTGAATAGCACACCAACACTCATTACCTAGACTCACAGGTGAAGCCTAACCACTGACACAAATTACTGGAGGGAAGCCAATGTCTGTGGAATGATACCCTGGCACAAGTCTTGAAATTACTGTTGACAATATAAATGGATGAATACTTATGCATTCATACAACATTTCTCTGTCTGCTATTTTAGGGAAGGCATTAATCTATTTAAAATAATCCTACATTCAAATAGCAAAAAAGGGACATATTTGTTTAAGTGTCCGTTTGCTAATATAACCGACAGTCATTTTAGGGGTCCCATGTTCAAGACAGCATGGGACAGAATTAGAGGAAAACAGTGACAGAAGTTCTTTATATGAGTATTATAGCCAAGTAATATAGTGGATTATTGTATAATATATACATACTGTCTACTTAGTTCAAAGTCACTTAACCCAAATCATTTGATATAATTCAATTTTTCTTTTGAGTACTAAATCTGTACAAGTTATAAGAACACAAGAAAAACAAACCTCGTCTTCCTCATTGATTTTGGCTGCGATGAACAAGCTGGAAATGGCAATACAACGAAGATACTTTGGTTGTGCCTAAACAAATTATACATTTTTAAAAAGGATGAGGTATTTTACATGAATACCAGTGCCTTCCAGCTTAATATAATCATTTACTAATGAATGTGACACAATTACAAGGAAATTGTTAACGAACATAAATGTTATTGGTAAGAGATTAAATATAAACTTGGATCTTGATTAATATCAAACCGAGTATTATTCAGCAATTAAAGCAGTGTTCCAAAGCAGAGATTGATACTAAATTTCAAAACTGCTCTAATGTCAATTTTTTAAATCACTGAGTTTGGACACCTTATCCAATAGGCTGTGCAACCCAGAATATATTATTTTGGAAGACTCAGCAGATTAGAACATGTGCATTTCCCACTAGAACCTGGGTTTAAATACAGCCAAGACTAATAAGGCAAAAGCCTACTCCCTTTGCTGTGTTTTAAAATAAATGAAAGAATTAGCATTTATACAGCGCCCTTTAAATCCCCTGGAAGTCCCGAAGCACTTAACACCCAATTAATTACTTGATGCGATGTGAAATGAGATTGAGGAAGAATCAATAAAATCCCTGGGGGAGCCTGGGCCCAGAGCATAAAATGCTCAGAATTGAGCATTAATTAGTAATTCACTCAGGGAGGGCATAAGGATGCTTGGCTAGGAAATGAAATGCAACTCCGGTGCAGTAGTTTCTCTTCTGAGACTGAGGTTAATGCATATTGTTGAGACAGAGTTGAGGGAGCATTACTCTCCATCTAAAGTGTTGTATCTGACATGAGAGTGATTGACGCTAACAACGGGTGCTCATAGAGACAACAATTTCCTTATCTCACCAGTGATACCCTTCACCTCACAAACATGATAAAATAAAATTCACTACAATTATTTTAAAAGGCGACAGCTTAAGACCTTTCCAAGGTCCCCATCAATTGAAGGTTGATTCAATGTTGTTCTAAACCAGGCCACTAAAAGATGCACAAGAAAGTCTTTGACACCCTTATATTCATGCTTGATCTCTACTAACACCCTCTCATGGCAATGTCACTGAAATTGGAAACTCACTAGGGATCATTTTAACTTTGGGCGATAGTGTGAAACGTGCCATATCGGATCAGCCGCCCGTTGTATATCTCTCCCCATTTTCATTTCCATTGTCTTAAATCTTGTGTGTATTCTTTTCTAAATCTTACTTTTCAAATTTATGAGCTAAATTTTGTGTCTCTGTGCTAATTTATGTATTGTATTTCTATTACCGAAGCAAATGATCACTGTAACTTTTATAAAGTTCCATTTCATTGACTGTCACTGGGAAAAATAATTCTGGTTCAAATTTTGATGTGTGATTTTGGAATATCCTCCTCTTTCTCTCACCACACACAATTCCACAATTCCTCAATGGGAAGATGACTTGCTACCAGCTGTCTGCTAATGCTATTCTGTGTCCAGTAAGAAATGCATAAATGCAATTAAGAGGGAGTTGGTTGACCCTCCAATTTTTTTTCCCTTTTCTGTTGGCATCTACTAGGCCCCTAGCAGCAAGAATATAGTAAGGAGCTCAGCTCACCATGCAAGGAACTGTGAGCTCAAGCCTATGCCTTGCCAGTCTGTGGGACAATGCTGCCCCATTCCAAACCTGAACATTTTAATGTTCAATATAAAGAGTGCTTGAAAAATGACAAAATGTTAGGATACTGGCTTGATAAAAACAAAAAGGGATTCCCTTGTGGGATATCGATTGCTGTATATAATGGGATCAGTCTGCAGGTCCACCAGTGAATATTGTGGGGGCATTGCCCCACAGCCCCAACCGATGCTAAATCTTTAATACACTATGGAGTTCGGGGATCTACACTAAGTTCTGGACAGGGTATGGATTCACACTCAATGAAAATCACCCACCGAATGGAGGTAATATTTGTAATGCCTCTTTACAGGTGGTAATATATTTTTTTAAATAATAAACTGTTTGGGTAGGGGCGACCATGCTACATTGAAAATTATCCCCAGATGTAATGGTCTTCAATAGCAAATGGATAGAAAAGTAATAACTAATTGATTTATAACGAATCTGTATACAAGTCCTTCCCATTCTTATCCCTACATCAAAGATGTCCTCTAGAGTGTCCTCAATACTGTGTGGTTTTAGCCTGTGGCTATCACCAGCTGTGTAGCCAGCTTCATACTAACCATTAAGGTTTGACCTTAGAGGCTCAGATAAGAAAGGAAACAATCAAGAAAGAAAGCAATTTGTAAACATTTAAGTATTAGGTAAAGAAATCTTACCTTGACAGATGCTAAGAGTCGGTCAAGGATACTAATGGCAAGAAAAAAGGTCTCGGGGTAGTAGCCGAACTTTGAGCACAATTCCTTGAGCCACAGAACCACATTTTCATGCTGTAATGGGGAGATAGTTGCATCCTGCTGAAAGAAAATGGATAATTATCAAATTAGGAACCACAAGACAGCAAACATAATGGGGTAGAGTTTCCACTTTGGGCACAATTGGCAAATTGTGCACAAATTGCACTTGAAATTGCACTGGTTAGGTCACAGTTTCTGCTAAAATGCATTTGCATAATCACAAACATAAAATCTTCCATGAACCAGCATTAAAAAAATATTCATTATGTATTTAAGAGTGGTAACTTGGTGCAGTTTTATTAATACAGCTGAAAATGGGTTTATCACAAACAATAAGCATTTTTAATAAGTGTGTCTAGTCCTCCACCTGAGTAATCTGATTTAAAAATCACTGAAAATGACTTAAAAACTGAACCATTTACTACTTTCATTAATTTACTAAAACTGACTAGTGTACACTAAATATTTTTTAATATGTAAAAACATTTAAAATGTGCCTGTGCGCCCAAGAAAATGAGTTTAATTTGAAGACCCTCCTTGAGCTGCTGCAAACGGGCGCAATCGTCAGAAACTCTCCAACCTCATTATTTCAATCTGGGGGCGTAGCCAGTGTTGTGGGCAGGGCCAGCTTCAGGCACAATGACTTCTGAACCAGCGTTAAAGATCATGGAAACTCGACTTACACTTAGATGTAATTTACACTTGATCTTCCACGATCTTTTGCTGGTTTGGACGGATTACACTGATAAAACCAGCGCAATCTAGCGGAAACTGTATCCCAATAGGTTTTGTTTTTGGGTCATTTTCTCCCTCTCTCTCAAGAAGGCACTAACACTGGCTGTAATTTATTTTGTAATATGGCACCATGAATGAAACTATGTGATGGTTATTGATTTGAGGCTTGCTGTTGTTGACCACAGTTCTCTACAGGCTATGGCCAATGTCAGTTTGCCATCCAAAAATTTTGTCCAGATACGAAACTGCCAAGTAGAAACCACAAGCAATGTGCAAGAGGACTTGGCTGAATATTTGCAGTCCTGCCTCCAGACAGACATCAACCTACTACAGGGTGAGGCCTGCTAGCATAGGGACCACAGCCAGCGTTGCTGGTGGTGCTGCCAGGCACAAAACCTACCATCCAGCGTAACCTAGCAACTGGGACGCAGGCTGTTCTGTCCCGATCTCCTCAGAACAAACTTTTACACAACCGTCCTTTAGAAATTGGAATTATAAAAAGCTGCTATAAACTGGAGCGCATCTCTTCCTTTGGGATCTGTCTTCCCTGTCAGCTGTTACTTTTAAAAGATTTTGATTTTTCTATTATAATAGAAATCGATTTCAGTCTAATCCTACATCTGCCATCAGTAGAAGCACTTTTGGAAACGACCAAGTAATTGGCATTTTATTTAAGGTGTCATGATGACAAAAGTGGGGCATGGGTTTTGTCTATCCCCAAATATAAAAAGTTTGCCAAACACTTATCCATGAAACAGGCTGGCCCAGAATCCTCAGTAATAACATAGGTCTAAAATCATTTCTCTGGTTATATAAAAATAGTCAACAAAAATAGACCACACAATTCCCTATAGATAGGTAATGTTAGATGAATTGAAACTTAAATCTTTCTTTAAAGAGGCACTTTCATAATGGAGGCTAGCAGGAACAGCCAGGAATTATTACTGTCACAGTGGCAATCCTGTCCAGAGTTTCCTGTCCTTATTTTAGCCACATTTTTGGTTGTGCTAAATCTAGGTTTTATTGGTGCTTTCTATTTTTCTTCCACTAAAGTGTAAAATAGAATGCAAAAAAACAATGTAGAGATTTGTTACTCCGGTAATTTTTGACAGAATGAAGACATTCTCATCACCAATATTTTAATGATAAAATAACAGTTACGTTATAAAAGCATTATCATGAATTTAGCAAACTTCCCAAATGAGTCGGAGCAGGTGGAAGTGGCAAGGATGGTCCAGGGAAGAGCTCATTGGAGGGCCAGCTCATGTCATAGCTCTGCTGAAGGAGACAGAGATGCAGGCCTAGTCTTTTAAAAGATAGTTTATTTCTGTGCACCAGCAATTGCTGAATACACTGGCCTATCTGCCAGAACATGTCGGATAATGTGGCAGAGTCCACTGTCAACCTATCTGGGGAGATCGGCATAACCCCCATAGATATGGAGTAAACAGCTGAAAATGACCGTTTACAATGTTTCTCTGGAGGTTCCCCTGGTCTCTCACCTAAGTTAAAGTGCAAAATTGGAAGTACACTTGCAGGATTATCAGGCCGTTGATGTTTTTTTCCTGCCAATGTTTAACACCAAATAGATTGCGCTCTAAAAAAGGAAACATCTTGGCTTTAAACATGGGTAAAATTAAAGAATGTTGTGGAAATTGGACCACTTGATCTTGAACAAACTTTACCCTGTTATAGTGAGCTGGATGGAGGTGGCCATTCACTGCTAACACAAGTAACAATACTGCAGTTCTCTTCCCACATTCTCGGATGTTCTGGATTACTGTACACACTGGGTAAGAGCTGAGGCTAGTAAAATGCATCATATGGAGATTTTGTATGTAAAGAACACACACACCATTTGCACAGGAAATGGAAGTCATCGATTGAGCTGACTTTCAAAATTCTACACAAATGAGGGCTAATTCTAAACTTGGTCTGCCAGGTGGGAATAAGACCATAAGAGATAGGAGCAGGAGTAGACCATTTGGCCCCTCGAGCCAAATGGTCTACTCCATTTAGTGAGATCATGGCTGATCTGATTTTTGCCTCAACTCCACTTTCCCGCCTTTTCCCCATATCCTTTGACTCCATTGCTGATCAAAAATTTGTCTAACTCAGCCTTGAACGTATTCAATGACTCAGCCACCGCAGCTTTTTGGGGTAAAGAATTCCAAAGGTTCACAACCCTCTGGGAGAAGAAATTCCTCCTCATTTCCATCTTAAATGGGCGACCCCTTATTCTGAGGCTGTGCCCCCTAGTTTTAGATTCCCCCATGAGGGGTAACATCCTCTCAGCATCTACCCTATCAAGTCCCCTCAGAATCTTACATGTTTCAATCAAATCCCCTCTCATTCTTCTTAACTCCAATGAGTACAGACCCAACCTGTTCAATCTTTCCTCATAAGACAACCCTTCCATACCCAGAATCAACCTAGTGAACCTTCTCTGAACTGCCTCCAATGCAAGTATATCCTTCCTTAAATAGGGCGGTCATGACCTGAATTACGAGTGCAGCACTTACCAAGCAAAATGCAACTTTTTAACATCACAACAAGCCTTTTCTGCTTTGGTAGATGATTTAATGAGGGATCCTTTCCATCATTGTCAGATCTAAGACTGATTTAGAAATCAACCTTTAATGTCCATTTCTCAGAAAGAAAAGACTTGCGTTTTTATAGCGCCTTTTTTTTGTTCTTATGTTCTTTCACGACCTCAGGACATCCCAACATGCAGCAAGGGCACAAAATGTACTCTGGGTGGGGGACTTCAATGTCAATCACCAAGAGTGGCTCGGTAGCACCACTACTGACCGAGCTGGCCGAGTCCTGAAGGACATAGCTGCTAGACTGGGCCTGCGGCAGGTGGTGAGCGAACCAACACGAGGGAAAAACTTACTTGACCTCGTCCTCACCAATCTGCCTGTCGCAAATGCATCTGTGCATGACAGTATTGGTAGGAGTGACCACCGCACAGTCCTCGTGGAGATGAAGTCCCGTCTTCGCACTGAGGACACCATCCAACGTGTTGTGTGGCACTACCACCGTGCTAAATGGGATAGATTCAGAATGGATCTAGCAGCTCAAAAGTGGGCATCCATGAGGCGCTGTGGGCCATCAGCAGCAGCAGAATTGTATTCCAGCACAATCTGTAACCTCATGGCCCGGCATATTCCTCACTCTACCATTACCAACAAGCCAGGGGATCAACCCTGGTTCAATGAGGAGTGTAGAAGAGCATGCCAGGAGCAGCACCAGGTGTACCTAAAAATGAGGTGCCAACCTGGTGAAGCTACAACTCAGGACGACAGGCATGCTAAACAGCGGAAGCAACATGCTATAGACAGAGCTAAGCGATTCCACAACCAACGGATCAGATCAAAGCTCTGCAGTCCTGCCACATCCAGTCGTGAATGGTGGTGGACAATTAAACAACTAACGGGAGGAGGTGGCTCTGCAAACATCCCCATTCTCAATGATGGCGGAATCCAGCACGTAAGTGCAAAAGACAAGGCTGAAGCGTTTGCAACCATCTTCAGCCAGAAGTGCCGAGTGGATGATCCATCTCCTCCCGATATCCCCACCGTCATGGAAGCCAGTCTTCGGCCAATTCGATTCACTCCACATGATATCAAGAAACGGCTGAGTGCACTGGATACAGCAAAGGCTATGGGCCCCGACAACATCCCAGCTGTAGTGCTGAAGATTTGTGCTCCAGAACTAGCTGCGCCTCTAGCCAAGCTGTTCCAGTGCAGCTACAACATTGGCATCTACCCGACAATGTGGAAAATTGCCCAGGTATGTCCTGTCTACAAAAAGCAGGACAAATCCAATCCGGCCAATTACCGTCCCATCAGTCTACTCTCAATCATCAGCAAAGTGATGGAAGGTGTCGTCGACAGTGCTATCAAGCGGCACTTACTCACCAATAACCTGCTCACCGATGCTCAGTTTGGGTTCCGCCAGGACCACTCGGCTCCAGACCTCATTACAGCCTTGGTCCAAACATGGACAAAAGAGCTGAATTCCAGAGGTGAGGTGAGAGTGACTGCCCTTGACATCAAGGCAGCATTTGACCGAGTGTGGCACCAAGGAGCCCTAGTAAAATTGAAGTCAATGGGAATCAGGGGGAAAACTCTCCAGTGGCTGGAGTCATACCTAGCACAAAGGAAGATGGTAGTGGTTGTTGGTGGCCAATCATCTCAGCCCCAGGGCATTGCTGCAGGAGTTCCTCAGGGCAGTGTCCTAGGCCCAACCATCTTCAGCTGCTTCATCAATGACCTTCCCTCCATCATAAGGTCAGAAATGGGGATGTTCGCTGATGACTGCACAGTGTTCAGTTCCATTCGCAACCCCTCAGATAATGAAGCAGTCCGAGCCCGCATGCAGCAAGACCTGGACAACATCCAGGCTTGGGCTCATAAGTGGCAAGTAACATTCGCGCCAGACAAGTGCCAGGCAATGACCATCTCCAACAAGAGAGAGTCTAACCACCTCCCCTTGACATTCAACGGCATTACCATCACCGAATCTCCCACCATCAACATCCTGGGGGTCACCGTTGAACAGAAACTTAACTGGACCAGCCATATAAATACTGTGGCTACGAGAGCAGGTCAGAGGCTGGGTATTCTGCGGCGAGTGACTCACCTCCTGACTCCCCAAAGCCTTTCCACCATCTACAAGGCACAAGTCAGGAGTGTGATGGAATACTCTCCACTTGCCTGGATGAGTGCAGCTCCAACAACACTCAAGAAGCTCGACACCATCAAAGATAAAGCAGCCCGCTTGATTGGCACCCCACCCACCACCCTAAACATTCACTCCCTTCACCACCGGCGCACTGTGGCTGCAGTGTGTACCATCCACAGGATGCACTGCATGAACTCGCCAAGGCTTCTTCGACAGCACCTCCCAAACCCGCGACTTCTACCACCTAGAAGGACAAGAGCAGCAGGCGCATGGGAACAACACCACCTGCACGTTCCCCTCCAAGTCACACACCATCCCGACTTGGAAATATATCGCCGTTCCTTCATTGTCGCTGGGTCAAAATCCTGGAACTCCCTTCCTAACAGCACTGTGGGAGAACCGTCACCACACGGACTGCAGCGGTTCAAGAAGGCGGCTCACCACCACCTTATCGAGGGCAATTAGGGATGGGCAATAAATGCCGGCCTCGCCAGCGACGCCCACATCCCGTGAACGAATTTTAAAAAAGATTACAGCCAATTAAGTACTTTTTTGAAATGTAGTCACTGTTGTAAGAAATACTACAGCCAATTTGCGCACAGCAAGCTCCCACTAACAGCAATGTGATACTGACCAGATAATCTGTTTTAGTGATGTTGGTTGAGGGACAAATAGTGGCCAGGACACCGGGGAGAATTTTTCGAAATAGTGCAGTGGGATCTTTTCCGACCTGAGAGGGTAGACCAAATCTCAAAAGACCCAATATTAGATTAATTGAGTCTTATGCCCCATTTAAATGGCAGGATTTCCTCAAATTGAGGCAGCGTGTAAATCAACCAACATTCCTCCCATTGGAAGCTATGAAATGCTCCTCAGCAGGAGTTTTCTTGCCACCAATCAAGTCAGATCTGTCATCAAATGGGTTGGCCACAAATGGGTTGACTTCTCAGCCCACACTTACAAGCACTTGACCACATTTCAGTGTAGGAAATTGTGATTTCAATGAGACATCCCCTAAATATGCTACATCCTGATGAAAACCTTACCCGTGTCAAATTGAGAAGACACCATGAAAAGACTATACTTGATGGAGAAAAATGGCCATGTGATATAGGAGCTGTAAATTATAATGTACGGCTGTGGTGAGAGGAGCAGAATAACAGAAAAATAATTTACATATTGTAATACAAAACAGCTTACAGGAAATATAGGTGACAAAGGGGCTTGGATATATTATCCTTGCCATAGAGGTAAGATGATGGATGCTAAAATACTGCAAACTGCACTTTACCTGACTGCGGAAAGTCTTGAAAAGAGGCACTTTCCATAACTTGGCCTCCTTAGAGAGTGCTTCATCAAGGAGGAAAGCAAGCCTCTGGCCATCCAAGGACCCTGGACATTTCATGGCACTTCCAAGGCAAGCCAGTTTGCCAGGCAGGCACAGCTACCTAGGAACAGACAGATTTGCTTTAAAACACTTTGTAGAAGTAAGATAAATTTGTATAACAGAGAGACCAACTGTAAGAGTGAGTTGTCAATTTACATAGGCCTAAGACTCCTACAGATTATGAGCTCTTGACGTGCAGCTAAGCAATCTAAGGATCTCACAGATCCAGAAAGGATGACTGGAACAGGGAAGGAGGCTCTAAAACTGTTCAGAATTGGTTTTCGTTTGCTTTTCAGACGCAACTAATTCTTCAGGATAGGAGGTTTTGAAAACATCTTAGTCACAGTGCTGAAGTACCACCAGAAATGCAATTAAATGCAACTTCTTTCTTTCTTAATCAGGATATGGCCACTATTTCCAAAGAGTTATCCTACCTTCAGGTCACTTACTTGTCTTACTTTGTTGCCGAGAACGACTCCCACATGTATTTATTTTTTAAAACTCTATAATATATTTTTGACCAACAGGTTGATTTCGAAAATATGCTTGCTGATAATTGCTCTTGCAGTTAAGGACACCAGTTTCATACCTGAGATGAGGGTTATGTGGTGTAATGGTTCATTGACTATCCAGGCTCTAACATCCCTGCTGCTCCGTGAGATAAATGCAATTTCTCAGCCATTGATAGTAATTCACTGAATCCAATGTCCTTTTTGGCATATTGAATTATCTAGACTCAGTCAGTGCTCCTGGGCTTTGAGTTGACAAAAATTGCCCCCAATTACTGCTTTCAATCTTAAAGCAATTTGGAGTTGGTGAGTTCAATTAGCAATTAGCGACTACATCATGTGTTTCATTCCTGCATCCTACGTGCTTGGAGACATGACTATCACCCTTTTTCCATTCTCACCCCCATGGCAAACTTACACCCTGTACCACAGTAGTATAAACACGATGGTTTTCGAGTACAACAGGCACAAGAATGTCAGATTCAAAAGTAATCCAATATCCTTTTTAATACAAATACAGTTTGGGAGACTAACAAGCCAGGGGATCAACCCTGGTTCAATGAGGAGTGTAGAAAAGCATGCCAGGAGCTGAACCAGGCGTACCTAAAAATGAGGTACCAACCTTGTGAAGTTACAACTCAGGACTACATGCATGCTGAACAGCAGAAGCAACATGCAACAGACAGAGCTAAGCGATTTCACAACCAACAGATCAGATCAAAGCTCTGCAGTCCGGCCACATCCAGTCGTGAATGGTGGTGGACAATTAAACAACTAACGGGAGGAGGAGGCTCTGCAAACATCCCCATCCTCAATGATGGCAGAGTCCAGCATGTGAGTGCAAAAGACAAGGGTGAAGCGTTTGCAACCATCTTCAGCCAGAAGTGCCAAGTGGATGATCCATCTCGGCCTCCTCCCGATATCCCCACCATCACAGAAGCCAGTCTTCAGCCAATTCGATTCACTCCACGTGATATCAAGAAATGGCTGAGTGCACTGGATACAGCAAAGGCTATGGGCCCCGACAACATCCCAGCTGTAGTGCTGAGATCTTGTGCTCCAGAACTAGCTCAGCCTCTAGCCAAACTGTTCCAGTACAGCTACAACACTGGCATCTACCTGACAATGTGAAAAATTGCCCAGGTATGTCCGGTCCACAAAAAGCAGGACAAATCCAATTACCGCCCCATCAGTCTACTCTCAATCATCAGCAAAGTGATGGAAGGTGTCGTCAACAGTGCTATCAAGCGGCACTTACTCACCAACAACCTGCTCACCGATGCTCAGTTTGGGTTCCACCAGGATCACTCGGCTCCAGACCTCATTACAGCCTTGGTCCAAACATGAACGAAACAGCTGAATTCCAGAGGTGAGATGAGAGTGACTGTCCTCGACATCAAGGCAGCATTTGACTGAGTGTGGCACCAAGGAGCCCTAGTAAAATTGAAGTCAATGGGAATCAGGGGGAAAACTCTCCAGTGGCTGGAGTCATACCTAGCACAAAGGAAGATGGTAGTGGTTGTTGGTGGCCAATCATCTCAGCCCCAGGACATTGCTGCAGGAGTTCCTCAAGGCAGTGTCCTAGGCCCAACCATCTTCAGCTGCTTCATCAATGACCTTCCCTCCATCATAAGGTCAGAAATGGGGATGTTCGCTGATGATTGCAGTGTTCAGTTCCTTTCACAACCCCTCAGATAATGAAGCAGTCCGAGCCCGCATGCAGCAAGACCTGGACAACATCCAGGCTTGGGCTCATAAGTGGCAAGTAACATTTGCGCCAGACAAGTGCCAGGCAATGACCATCTCCAACAAGAGAGAGTCTAACCACCTCCCCTTGACATTCAACGGCACTACCATCGCCGAATCCCCCACCATCAACATCCTGGGGGTCACCACTGACCAGAAACTTAACTGGACCAGCCATATAAATGCTGTGGCTACAAGAGCAGGTCAGAGGTTGGGTATTCTGCAACGAGTGACTCACCTCCTGACTCCCCAAAGCCTTTCCACCATCTACAAGGCACAAGTCAGGAGTGTGATGGAGTACTCTCCCCTTGCCTGGATGAGTGCAGCTCCAACAACACTCAAGAAGCTCGTCACCATCCAGGACAAAGCAGCCCACTTGATTGGCATCCCATCCACCACCCTAAACATTCACTCCCTTCACCACTGGTGCACAATGGCTACAGTGTGTACCATCCACAGGATGCAGTGCAGCAACTCGCCAAGGCTTCTTCAACAGCACCTCCCAAACCCGCGACTTCTACCACCTAGAAGGACAAGAGCAGCAGGTACATGGGAACAACACCACCTGCACGTTCCCCTCCAAGTCACACACCATCCCGACTTGGAAATATATCGCTTTCCTTCATCGTCGCTGGGTCAAAATCCTGGAACTCCCTTCCTAACAGCACTGTGGGAGAACCTTCACCACATGGACTGCAGCGGTTCAAGAAGGCGGCTCACCACCACCTTCTCAAGGGCAATTAGGGATGGGCAATAAATGCCGGCCTTGCCAGCGACGCCCACATCCCATGAACGAATAAAAAAAATCACTCCAATTTTTTAGGTTTCAAAAAACTATTTTAAACACTTATCTTTTAGGGAATTTCCACGATGAAGATTCTCTCTATAACTAATTGAGAGCTCAGCTGTTCAACTGGAAGGCTATAGAGCTGACTATCACAGCATTCATCCTGCCTAATGAGTGGGGGAATTTGATTAACGAGTTAAACCAGCCAGTTCGTCTATAGAAATACATTAGTAGAAATTGATTCCAAGTAAGTAATTCCAAATAAAATGGATGTCCTGCCAATTGATGCCCCATTTAAGTGGCTTATACTATATCTTAAAATGTCTTCCTGCACAAAACAATATGACATAAGGAAAGTTTTCTGATTCAATAAGCTATCAAGGGGCTGCTTGATTCTTAAAGATACAAGTACATTTTTCATGAAACATCATGTAACACTACTCTTTTTGCCATCTCTTTCACCAGCCAATGCCCTTAATGCAATCAGCGGATGTATTTATTACCTCACGAGCTACGCAACTCCTGAAGAATCTTACATCACATAAGCCATTATCACTTAGCAAATCAGTTGTGGTTAGGAAATTTCCCCAGAGCTATTTCATCATTTCACTTTAAGCATGAATAAAGCCACATCAAAAAATGATTAATTATGGTTTAAATGAAAAGAAAATTGTGAAGGAACAGAATCCTTTAATTTGATTCCACATAAAAACAAAAGTGGGAAGACGTGGTCAAATTGATTGTTGGCCACCTCACATAAAGACACATTCTGTTAAAATGAGAATCAGAAAATCTAAATACTGTGTGCATGCTCATGCATGGGAAAAATGTGTTTGGCGTCTTGAGGGTTATATATGACGATGAGATACGTTCTCCCACTATTATTGTCTTCAGTTCTGTGTGGAGACTCTTTTGGGACTTTGCAGCTCACTGCCTTGAGCCTTCTGACTGCGGTTCGTCAAAGGCTCAAAACGGGGTATTCAAACAGTCTGGGAGAATTTTCACAGCATATTAAAGACAAGAATAAGCTGGAAACCTATTAATTATTTGTACGGCCATTGTTTGCAGTTTTCGCAGGAAAATGGTCAGAACCACACAATAGGGTCTCCAATACAAAAATCCCAGAATTACTTGTAATAAAAAATAGAATTTGCCTTATTCATTCAGTCATCATAAATCAGTAGCTCTGATTATATGACAGGCTACTTTTAAACAAACAAGGGAATCATAACAATAATGTAGTAAAGAGAATGTCCAAGGGCTTCTGGTATAGAACCATAATACTCTGCACATAAAGGAAGCTTTTAGACATACAGGGCTGCATTCTCCTTCCTACTGGTAAGTTAGTGATGGAGTGGGACTTCCTTCCGCTCATATGATCCCACCACTAGTCCTCTCAAACTTCCCTGACTGGCCCTCATTAGTTACACGGGGCAGTCGGAAATGAGGGACCAATATCAGATTGGTAAAGGCAGGGCAAGGGGGAAGCACATGTCCTTTCAGCTTGATGTAGATTGTTGCAGTATAGAATGGCTGTGCACTTAACTGCTATTTCTTCAAGGAATCCTGTAAGTATTTACACAGCTAAACAAGCTTCTGCGTTTTTGAAATCCTAGGGGGATAACTTTGAAGACGAGGCCAGCTGCTCAAACAAACAGCCAGGCTCATCAAGATCCACAACTCTTGTCAATCCTCACCACTCCATCACGGCATCTTACCTTCCCTGGTGCTAAATCAGATATAGCCACTGGGGAGGAAGCAGTTAGTGAATCAGAGGGTTTTGACTGAGGACGGGCAAGCAGAAAGATTAGGAAGCAGAGGGGGAGGGAGTGTGCTATTCCACCATGGAGAGTGGAGAAACAACCGTATTTGGCTGACGAACCTGGGGACCCAGATCTCAGGGGCTCAGTCTCCAAAATAGGAATGATTCAGGAGGTCTTGTGTGCAGGCAGTGGAAACAGTTTCCACGAATATGGTTCAAATTATGGAAAAGTGGGATGAGTCCACTAAACACATCTGCAACACATTGCATTCTCCTCCTACTGGTAAGTTAGTGATAGGGTGGGATTTCTTCTGCTCATATGATCCCACCACTAATCCTCTCAAGCTTCCCTGACTGGCCCTCATTAGTTACTTGGGGCAGTCAGAAATGAGGGGCCAATATCAGATTGGTAAAGGCAGGGCAAAGGGGAAGCACAGGTCCTTTCAAGGTCAAGGATCAAGGATGTCACTGAGCGGCTGAAGAACATTCTGAAGGGGGACAGTGAACAGCTCAGGGGTCGTGGTACATATCGGTACCAACGACATAGGTAGAAAGAGGGATGAGGTCCTGCAGGCAGATTCTAGGGAGCCAGGAAAGAGATTAATAAGCAGGACCTCAAAGGAAGTAATCTCCGGATTACTCCCGGTGCCACGCGCTAGTGAGTATAGAAATAGGAGGATAGAGCAGATGAATGTGTGGCTGGAGAGATGGTGCAGGAGGGAGGGCTTTAGATTCCTGGGGCATTGGGACCAGTTCTGGGGGAGGTGGAACCTGTAAAGGCCGGACGGGTCGCACCTCAACAGAGCCGGGACCAATGTCCTCGCGGGGAGGTTCACTGGTGCTGTGGGGGAGGGTTTAAATTAATGTGGCAGGGGATGGGCAACAGGATATAGCATTGGAAAGGAGAAACAAGATGCACAAAGGATTGGGAGAGACAGATAGCACTTGAGTAAGAATAAGTATGGTATTGGTGGGATCAGACTAAGAGAATACAAGAAGGTCTAAGATAGGTTTACAGTGCATGTATGTAAACGCATGAAGCATGGTATATAAGGTTGGTGAGCTGCAGACGCAAATAGCCACAAGGGAATATGATGTTGTGGCGATAACGGACACCTGGCTCAAAAAAGGGCAGGATTGGGTACTAAATATTCCTGGATACAAGGTGTTCAGAAAAGATAGGGAAGGAAAGGAAGGAATGGGGGGTTGGTGGCAGTATTGATTAAGGAGAATATTATAGTGCTGGAGAGAGAGGATGTCCTGGAGAGGTCAAGGACAAATCTATTTGGTTAGAGTTAAAAAAACAATAGAGGTGCCATTACACTACTGGGTGTATTCTATAGGCCACCAACCAGTGGGAAGGAAATTACAGAGAGGTGCAAGAGCCATAGAGTAGTGATAATGGGGGATTTTGATTATTCTAATATAGATAGGGATAGTAATAGTGTAAAGGAGAACTTTCTTGATCAGTATGTTTCCAGCCCAAAGAGGAAGGAGGCATTGCTGGATCTGGTTCTGGGGAACGAGGTGGGTGAAGTGGAGCAAGTGTCATAGAATCATTGAAAAGGGGAGTCAGTAGGGGAACATTTAAGGAACAGCGATCATAGTATCATAAGGTTTAGATTAGCAATGGAAAAGGACAAGGAGTAATCTAGAGTAAAAATACTTAATTGGAGGAGGACCAATTTCACCTCGTTGAGAACAGATCTGGCCCGGGTAAATTAGAATCAAAGACTGGCAGGCAAAACTGTAATCGAACAATGGGTGGCCTTTAAACAGGAGATGGTTCGGGTACAGTCAAGGTACATTCCTACGAGGGGGAAAGGTAGGGCAACTAAAGCCAGAGTTCCCTGGATGATGAAAGAGATAGACAGTAAGATGAAGCAGAAAAAGGAGTCATATGACAGATGTCAGGTTGATAATACAAGTGAGAATCAGGCTGAATACAGAAAGTTCAGAGGGGAAGTGAAAAAGGAAATAAGAGGGGCAAAAAGAGAGTATGAGAATAGACTGGCAACCAACATAAAAGGGAATCCAAAAGTCTCCAAAGGCATATAAATATAAACAGCTAGTAAGAGGAGGGGTGGGGCTGATTAGGGACCAAAAAGGAGACCTATGCATGGAGGCAGAGGGCATGGCTGAGGTACTAAAATGAGTACTTAGCATCTGTCTTTACCAAGAAAGAAGATGTTGCCAAAGTCACAGTAAAAGAGCAGATAGTTGAGATAGTGAATGGGCTAAAAATTGATAAAGAGGAGGTACTAGAAAGGCTGGCTGTAATTAAAGTAGATATGTCACAAGGTCCGGATGGGATGCATCCTAAGTTGCTGATGGAAGTAAGGGTAGAAATTGTGGAGGTGCTGGCCATAATCTTCCAATCTTCCTTGGATACGGGGGTGGTGCCAGAGGACTGGAGAATTGCAAATGTTACACCCTCGTTCAAAAAAGGGTGTAAGGATAAACCCAGCAACTACAGGCCAGTCAGTTTAACCTCGGTGGTGGGGAAACTTTTAGAAACGATAATCCGGTTCAAAATTAACAGTCACTTGGACAAGCGTGGATTAATTAAGGAAAGCCAGTATGGATTTGTTAAAGGTAAATTGTGTTTAACTAACTTGATTGAGTTTTTTGATGAGGTAAGAGAGAGTTGATGAGGGCAATGCGGTATATATGGACTTCCAAAAGACGTTTGATAAAATGCCACATAATAGACTTGTCAGCAAAGTTGAAGCCCATGGAATAAAAGGGACAGTGGCAGCATGGATACGAAATTGGCTAAGTGACAGGAAACAGAATAACGATGAACGGGTTGTTTTTCCAGACTGGAGGGAGGTGTACAGTGGTGTTCCCTGGGGGTCGGTACTAGGACCACTGCTTTTCTTGATATATATTGACTTGGACTTGGGTATACAGGACACAAATTCAAAATTTGCAGATAGCACAAAACTTGGAAGTGTAGTGAACAGTGAGAAAGATAGTGATAGACTTCAAGAGGACATAGACAGGCTGGTGGAATAGGCGGACATGTGGCAGATGAAATTTAACACAGAGAACTGCGAAGTGATACATTTTGGTAGGAAGAATGAGGACAGGCAATATAAACTAAAGGGTATAATTCTAAAGGGGGTGCAGGAACAGAGAGACCTGGGGGTATATGTGCACAAATCGGTGAAAGTGGCAGGGCAGGTTGAAAAAGTGGTTAAAAAAGCATACGGGATCCTGGGCTTTATAAGTAGAGGCATAGAGTACAAAAGCAAGGAAGTTAAGATGAACCTTTATAAAACACTGGTTCGGCCACCACTGGAATATTGTGTCCAATTCTGGGCACCACACTTTAGGAAGGATATGAAGGCCTTAGAGAGGGTACAGAAAAGATTTACTAGAATGGTTCCAGGGATGAGGGACTTCAGTTACGTGGATAGACTGGAGAAGCTTGGGTTGTTCTCCTTAGAGCAGAAACGGTTGAGAGGAGATTTGATAGAGGTGTTCAAAATCATGAAGGGTCTAGACAGAGTAGATAGAGAGAAACTGTTCCCATTGGCAGAATGGTTGAGAACAAAGGACACAGATTTAAGGTAATTGGCAAAAGAGCCAAAGGCAGCATGAGGAAAAACTTTTTTACACAGCCAGTGGTTATGATCTGGAATGGACCGCCTGAAAGGGTCGCAGAGGAGGATTTAATCGTGGCTTTCAAAAGGGAACTAGATAAGTGCTTGAAGGAAAAAAATTGCAGGGCTACGGGGAAAGGGCAGGGGAGTGGGACTAGCTGGATTGCTCCTGCAGAGAGCTGGTACGGGCTCAACGGGCCATATAGCCTCCTTCTGTGCTGTAACCATTCTATGATTCTAAGTTTCTCATGACATGCAGAACATCTGGAGAGAATGAGAGTCCATGAGATTTCTGCAGCAACAAGTGCCAAGAGGAGTTTTTAAAAGGTCATTGGTGGCTCCCAGAACGACAGCTACCACTGTTCCAATAGATGGTTTGAGGGTCAGCCTAAACACTTTCATAGGGCTTCTAAGACTTGATTGGGACTGTGCAATACGTAATGACACTGACCAGTAACACTCCTGAGTCTGTGCCCTGCAAAGAATGGTAACCGAAGTTGCTGACTCTCGTGATGGTGACAATTCGCCTCTCCAATGTCAGCACCTGAGGAAACTTCTGTTGCTACATGACTGTGAGAAAGGCCACCTGAGGCTGCCTGGAAGGAACCAATGGCAAAAAAATTCAAGGCAGTGGTCATTTTCATTGCTACAGACAATACTGTTCTACTAGCAGAAGTGGGCATAACTCCCAAAAGCCTCTGGGGGAGGGAGCAGGTTGAAGTGCAGACTTTGGAAGCACTGACAAGCAGACAAATCTGAACAAGACCTTCTAGGTCTGTAAACCCTTTGTAGTGGATATTGACATGTAGGAAATGGAGAACTTCTGTCTTGTCTCACTCTAAGTGCCCCAATCTAGTCTCTTGTATCTCCTCATCCTCCTTCTCTTCAAAGTACAGGAATAGACTGATTCCAACTGGAAAATCCATTTCCCCAGTCCAGAAATTTACTTACTTAAGAGCTCACCAAAACTGTTACGAAGTTTCCAGAGAAGTTCTAAAGCAAGAGCCAACCAAAAATCATTTCTGCAAGTCAGAAAATCTATAATGGCTTCCCCCATCCACCTTAGGGATACCTGTGTTTCTTATACGACCACCTATATAGTGGCGATGTTTTCAGAGGTCTGGTTTGGGGCGGTAAATGGAGGAAATAGAACAAAGGCCTGGCCCATGCCCACTTGCCCCTATGCACAAAGGCCAAGGCCATTCTCACATGCCCCTATTTACATGCAGCAGGGATGGCGGGTACTGCAGATTGGTGGCTTTTAAGGAGGAGAATTTTGGTTCAACTTTTTTGGGGTGGTATTGCAGCAGTAGACTATACTGCCCTATTCTGCTTCATTTTAGCACCCAACGGTACATGAGCAGTGGTGTTCATTTAGGGAGTTATTTTACAACTTTCAAAATAAATATATTCCACTGAGGAAAAAAGGGTGTAAAAGAAATGACAGCCACCCGTGGCTAAGTAAAGAAATCAAGGATAGTATCCGACTAAAAACAAGGACATATAAGGTAGCCAAACTTAGTGGGAGGATAGAAGATTGGGAATTCTTCAAAAGACAGCAAAAAGTAACTAAAGGATTGATTAAGAAAGGGAAGTTAGATTATGAAAAGAAATTAGCAAAAAATATAAAAACAGATAGCAAGAGTTTCTATAGTTATATAAAAAGAAAAAGGGTGGCTAAGGCAAACATAGGTCCCTTAGAGGATGAGACCGGGAAATTAATGGTGGGAAACATGGAGATGGCAAAAATGCTGAACAAATATTTTGTTTCAGTCTTTACAGTAGAGGACACTAAGAATATCCCAACACTGGACAAACAGGGGACTCTCGGGGGGGAGGAGCTAAATACGATTAAAATCACTCAGGAGATGGTACTCAGTAAAATAATGGGACTCAAGGCGGATAAATCCCCTGGACCTGATGGCTTCCATCCTAGGGTCTTGAGGGAAGTGGCAGTAGGGATTGTGGATGCTTTGGTGATAGTTTTCCAAAATTCCCTGGACTCAGGAGAGGTCCCGGCAGATTGGAAAACTGCTAATGTAACACCGTTATTTAAAAAGGGTAGTAGGCAGAAGGCTGGAAATTATAGGCCAGTTAGCTTAACATCTGTGGTGGGTAAAATTCTGGAGTCTATTATTAAGGAGACAGTAACGGAACATTTAGATAAGCATAATTTAATAGGACAAAGTCAGCATGGCTTTATGAAGGGGAAGTCATGTCTGACAAATTTGCTTGAGTTCTTCGAGGATATAACGTATAGGGTGGATAAAGGGGAACCAGTGGACATAGTGTATTTAGACTTCCAGAAGGCATTCGACAAGGTGCCACATAAAAGATTATTACTTAAGATAAAAAATCACGGGATTGGGGGTAATATTCTGGCATGGGTGGAGGATTGGTTATCGAACAGGAAGCAGAGAGTTGGGATAAATGGTTCATTTTCGGACTGGCAACCAGTAACCAGTGGTGTTCCACAGGGGTCGGTGCTGGGTCCCCAACTCTTTACAATCTATATTAACGATTTGGAGGAGGGGACCGAGTGCAACATATCAAAATTTGCAGATGATACAAAGATGGGAGGGAAAGTAGAGAGTGAGGAGGACATAAAAAAACCTGCAAGGGGATATAGACAGGCTGGGTGAGTGGGCGGAGATTTGGCAGATGCAATATAATATTGGAAAATGTGAGGTTATGCACTTTGGCAGGAAAAATCAGAGAGCAAGTTATTTTCTTAATGGCGAGAGACTGGAAAGTACTGCAGTACAAAGGGATCTGGGGGTCCTAGTGCAAGAAAATCAAAAAGTTGGTATGCAGGTGCAGCAGGTGATCAAGAAAGCCAACGGAATGTTGGCTTTTATTGCTAGGGGGATAGAATATAAAAACAAGGAGGTATTGCTGCAGTTATATAAGGTATTGGTGAGACCGCACCTGGAATACTGCATACAGTTTTGGTCTCCATACTTAAGAAAAGACATACTTGCTCTCGAGGCAGTACAAAGAAGGTTCACTCGGTTAATCCCGGGGATGAGGGGGCGGACATATGAGGAGAGGTTGAGTAGATTGGGACTCTACTCATTGGAGTTCAGAAGAATGAGAGGCGATCTTATTGAAACATATAAGATTGTGAAGGGTCTTGATCGGGTGGATGCAGTAAGGATGTTCCCAAAGATGGGTGAAACTAGAACTAGGGGGCATAATCTTAGAATAAGGGGCTGCTCTTTCAAAACTGAGATGAGGAGAAACTTCTTCACTCAGAGGGTGGTAGGTCTGTGGAATTTGCTGCCCCAGGAAGCTGTGGAAGCTACATCATTAGATAAATTTAAAACAGAAATAGACAGTTTCCTAGAAGTAAAGGGAATTAGGGGTTATGGGGAGCGGGCAGGAAATTGGACATGAAGCTGAGTTCGGATCGGTCAATGCCCTCTGGGTGGCGGAGAGGGCACAGGGGCTGTGTGGCCGGGTCCTGCTCCGACTTCTTGTGTTCTTTAGATTTGTGGTTGGGATCAGATCAGCCATGATCTTATTGAATGGCGGAGCAGGCTCGAGGGGCCGATTGGCCGACTCCTGCTCCAATTTCTTATGTTCTTATGTTCTTAACACTACCCGTAAACCAGCAGAATAAAGGAGGAAATTCCAGCCCATCCTATCTCCTTGCTGCTTTGGTTCTAGTCTTTCTGGGTTGCTCCTCTCCCTACACTCCCCCTATGGCTGAACCCCTCTCTTTAGGGTTCACTGATATTACAACTGTAGCCGCCAAGTGCAAAGGGTCAGCTTGAAACTGCACTTAATAAATACCCAGAAACACCCTAAGAGACCGAGAATTTCAAACTACTGTGACTGACTTTCCAAACCTCACAAAGTTCACTCCGACTAAATTCTCCACAAACTATGGGTGGTTTACCTCTGTAAACTTTATTTTGAAAGTTACATTCAGCCGTAAACAACTGTGGATTTCCCCAAACTTTTCGAATACTTGATATTCCCCTCCCTCTGGGGATTACCCAAAATCCCAGTGCCCGATCCAACTTCGTATTTACAGAAAAAAATTAGAGGTCTTCTCATTCTCATTCTAAATAATGGCACAGCCAGTCCTGCCACAATCCAGGGACCTTACGTCCTCGTTCCAGTGCAGAATAATGAAAGGAATTGATATAATCAGTGTTACGGTGTGACCCATAGACAGTATCGCGATCTCCGCTTATTTATTGGGTAAACACTGGACCAAAACGAGAGCTGTTTGAAAAAGTGGAGTGTTTGGGTTGTGTGTGTGTGTTGTGTGTGATAGAGAGAGAGAGAGATACTGCTGTAAATATTCTAGGTCTGACCTTAATGAAACGGGGGGAGGAGAATTATTGTCACAGTATAATTGAACATGTCCAAAATCTGATTTTAACTTTTTGTGAATTATGCATTGCTTTTAGAGAAACTTTTTGTTATAACTTGGCATTCTAATGCAAAGTAAGGATGTAAACTCCAGCAATTTCGATGGTAAAATCAGCACGGGTGGGGAGGGGGGGCATGTAAATAGTGACTACTACTCTTAAATCTGAAGGCGAGGATAGGGTGGGTCCACAGTAAACGGAAACAATTATCCCAATAAAATGTATTTCAAAACAATAGTGAAACCAGCGGACCTGAGACCAGCTGGACGTTCAGATCGTGAAGAACGGTCACACGAACAGCGGACTAGACTCCAAGACTTCTCAATCCCCTCCCTCCGCCCCAGCAACATTAACAACAAAACATTTTAATCAACTTTACATCCAAAAACACTGTATACACATTTTAAAAATTCTTACTTAAAACCACATGTATTTTGTAAACAACTAAAGCAAAAAAATGTCCAATATAATCAGTATTGTATTGTATATCAATTTACTTATAGCACAGTTTATGTAGTGCAAACTTTAAATGAAGATAAAATAGAACTTGTATACATTACACCAGAGTCAAAGACATGATTTGTATAAAATACATATACAATATATAAATATAATATATATAAGCCACCGAAAAGGCGCTGAGGTCCTTGGACCGTTGATGACTTCTACTTCTTTGGTGCTAGTCTTTGGACGGGATCCTGGTCAAGCACCAGAAGAAATATTTTAAATACAGAAAGCTGCAGTAATTTACCTCTCCCCAAAACAAGGCGGAATGTACGTTCTCTTTCTCCACCCTGCTCAAATCCATCAGTTCGGCATCTTCGCCCTTCCGTTTTCAGAGTCGTAAAAGAAAACAAAAGGAAAAAAAAGTCAAATCCGTCTTCGCGGCTAAAAACTTCAACTGTGGGTTATAAAAAGAGAATAATGTTTCTCTGAAAAAGGCGACCATCGTCCGGGTGTGTTTAGAAGTAACAGCCAAGGAGCTTCGAATTAAATACCCCACAGAATTCAATGTAATCGGTCGAGGAAGAAAAAAGGGCTGATCCTACACAATGCAGGAACTGCCCTCTGTTCCGATATAGACGGGAGCTGGAGTCTGTTTAAAACCTTCAGCTCCTCCTTCTTCCCTCACGTAAGCAGTTACGTGCTGACTTTCACGACAAGAACAACTGCTGGAGGCTACGATCCATTTTGTGAGATGAAGCCAAGTTTCCGGTGAACTGCACCCCTGTTATATTTTAATTCTTCTTCTTGGACAATTCCCAGCCACCAGCAAATAAGGGATTACAAGTGTGCGAATAATTAATTCCAATTGCCGTGTTCGGTATGGTTACTATCTGCTAATGCAATCTATCCCTTTAATTACAGATCTCAAAAACTCACTTAGTTTCAGTGAGCCTCGCTAATTTTGGGTGAGATCTCGGTCAGTGAAACTTGTTTTTTCTGTGCCTCACTGTAAAAATACCTCTACCCAGATCTGGATTGCAGGTTATCTGTAGCTGTAAACAAAATTAATCAAGTTTGTTCGTTTTAATAGTTTTGCTATCTATTTCACTGTAATAAACATATCTATATTCATTTCAATGGAGTATTCAGTACGATTCACTATAATTAATCCAGCGTTATCTATTTTGATTGGGTTGCAATCTGTCTCACTAACAAACCCAAGCCTATTCTTTGTGATCAGGTTTGTAATCTGTCTCACTGTAATAGAGCAGGCTGTAGTCACTTCCATTGTTTTGCACATCTATCATATTGTAACAAGCTCAAACTTCTACATTTCAATGGATGCTGCAAAGTTTCACTGTAATAAACTTTATGAATTTATTTCAATGCTATCTCTGTTTATAAAAATGTCTTCAAATTCTATCCTGGTTTTGCATGTAATACATTCACATTATTGATTCTGTTCATTATTTTAAAAACCTGTGTTATATTACCATAATCTTTTTTTCCGAGAATAAATTTAGCTTGCGAGGCCTTCCTAGTTTAATGAATCAACCCAAATTATCCTCGTTACCCTCATCTGAATCATCTCCACTGCCTCTATATCTTTTGGAGTTGGTAATTCATTTCACTGGAATAAGCCAGCTTTGTTCATCTGAATGGGTTTAAAATCCATTGCAGTTTAATAAATACAGCTTTGTTCATTTCAATAGTTTCATTCTGCCTCGCTATAATAAACACAGCTCTATTCATTCCAATGCGTTTGCAATATGCTTCACTATAATAAACTCAACTCTGTTTATTTCAGTGTATTTTTCCCTTTAGTTTTCTCTCCTCCTGTCTGGTAGGCACTGATATGCGGTGTCCATCAGCACTAGTTGCCCTCTCATACCTTGGCCAAGTAACTATTCTTCATGTCTTCAAATTGAGATCCCTGGATCTTAGAAGGTCCTTGAGGTGACCCCAGGGGTCCCTGAGATTGTCAGATGTCTCATCAGAATTCATAATTTTGCTGTAAGATGGCTCACTGTATGTTATTTCTATTGCTATATATTAATAGAAATGCTTTCTGCAACACTAACACTGTTTCCTTTTGTATAGCTGACAATGTCTTTTGGCAATTAAGTCAGAAAATCCCTGGGAGTGTATCAATATTTGCAGGGGCTCCCCCATACAGAAAGGTTTAAAACTGATGCCTTCAGTAGTGAGTGCTGGCAGCCTGTTTGACTGTTGCAAGTGTCACAGATGAGTATGATCTGATTATAATCCAGCAACAACAACTTGCATTTATACAGCAACTTTCACATAGTAAAACATCCCAAGGCACTTCACAGGAGCGTTATCCAACAAAATTTGACACCGAGACACATAAGGAGATATTAGGACAGGTGGTCAAAGAGGTAGGTTTTAAGGAGTGTCTTAAAGGAGGAGAGAGAGGTTTAGGGAGGAAATTCCAGAGCTCAGAACCTAGGCAACCGAAGGCACGGCTGCTAATGGTGGAGCGATTAATATCGGGGATGCGCAAGAGGCAAGAATTGGAGGAATGCAGAGATCTCAGAGGGTTGTAGGGCAGGAAGAGGTTACAGAGATAGGGGTGAGGCCATGGAGGGATTTGAAAACAAGGATGAAAATTTTAAAATCGAGGTATTGCTGGACCAGGAGCCAATGTAGGTCAGCAAGCACAGGGGTAATGGGTGAACGGGACTTAGTGCGAGTTAAGATATGGGCAGCAGAGTTTTGGATGAACTCAAGTTTATGGAGGGTGGAAGATGTGAGGCCAGCCAGGAGAGCTTTGGAATAGACAAGTCTAGAGGTAACAAAGATATGGATGAGGGTTTCAGCAGCAGATGAGCTGAGGCAGGGGTGGAGATGTGAACAAACACATATTCTCATGATAGTTATGAGAAGTGTGAACCTTTGTTGTTTTCCCCCCTCTCTAGGTCAGGTATGGTATTGGAGCCCTGGCTGATTGTTTCCCTCCTCCTTAGTCCAGGTATGGTGTAGGAACTCCAGCTGATTCTTTTGCTCCTCCCTTAGCCCAGGTATGCTGAGACCAAATCAATGGGCTTGTCTCTTGATTTTTCTTGCAAGTGTTATCAATAGCATATCAAAAATGCACAAATGAAAATAGCGCAGATAGCAAAAATTGTAAAAAAACATTCAAATTGATTAATAGAGTTTATGCTCGGACTCAAATCTATAATCTAAATTGGATCTACAAATGCACCATCTACTGATTCATGAAACCAGTAATTTTATATTGTGGCGCTTCCATGGTCCAGTAGTAGAATAAAACTCGGCCGCAGTGATGCAAAAATAAGGCTGCCGCTTCCTTAACAGCTTCCCATCCATCTGCACCTGTCTCACTCTCTCTTGCAGTTACAAGGTTGTGCTCCTTTTCCCTCTATGGAAAACAAAAGTAAAATATATTTTTATTTTAAAATTCTGCATGTGGCAGGATGCTGAATGTGTGTGTTGTATCCCTGGTAAATGCTGGACTGCTGCAATCTGCATCCTCACTCTGTTGAAATCAAGATTAATGTTCCCATATCACCACTCCAACCGAGTGGCTTCCCAAGACTCTCAAAAATGCAGAACTCCTCACCTGCTTCAGTATTCTTCTCCTACAATCTGTAAGCTTTTAAAACCCAAACTTTGCATGACCAAAACACAACTCCTTGATTTGTCTCATCTTCTTCCTACTGTTTCCAACCATAGAGGTGTGCTGCACTATAGGCCATAATTCTTCACCTAGGTTTTCTTAATTAAAAAATGCACATTCTTTTCAATGATCAAAGTGTTTAAACTTTTCTGTTTAATTGACACTCTCCTTCACCTCCAAAAGAATAACACATTATGCTGATTCAA
This sequence comes from Heptranchias perlo, assembly GCF_035084215.1. NCBI lineage: Eukaryota > Metazoa > Chordata > Chondrichthyes > Hexanchiformes > Hexanchidae > Heptranchias > Heptranchias perlo. The sequence goes on from NC_090338.1 coordinate 24,116,757, forward strand.
ACAGTTGCAAGGGGATGGATGTACTAAGGGGAGTGCTTGAAATTGTTAACATTTTGGAGAGTGGAAAGAGTCAGAATTTCTTCTTGATGAATAAAAAAATCCCTGGTCCATATACACAATTTCACACTTGCGTGAAGACTTTTCTGAAACACGAAGGGCTTGAAGGTACGATGTAGGGTAAAAAGGCTGACAACTTTGTTAAAATAACAGAAAAAGGAATTTCATACATTTCCAAGTTTGCGGACGACACAAAACTAGGGGAGATTGTGAGTTGTGAGGAGGATGCAAAGAGGCTTCAAGGCGATTTAGACAAGTTGAGTGAGTGGGCAAATACATGGCAGAAGCAGTATAATGTGGATAAATGTGAAGTTATCTACTTCAGAAGGAAAAACAGAAAGGCAGAGTATTATTTAAATGGTGATTGATTGAGGAATGTTGATGTATACAGGGACCTGGGTGTCCTTGTACACCAGTCACTTAAAGCAAATATGCAGGTGCAGCAAGCAGATAGGAAGGCAAATGGTATGTTGGCCATCATTGCAAGAGGATTTGAGTATAGGAGCAAGGATGTCTTACTGCAGTTATACAGGGCCTTGGTGAGACCACACCTGGAGTATTCTGTGCAGTTTTGGTCTCCTTACCTAAGAAAGGATATACTTGCCATAGAGGGAGTGCAGCGAAGGTTCACCCGACTGATCCCTGGGATGGTAGGACTGTCGTATGAGGAGAGATTGGGTCGATTCGGCCTGTAGTCACTCGAGTTTAGAAGAATGAGAGGGGATCTCATTGAGACAATAAAATTCTGACAGGGCTAGACAGACTGGATGCAGGGAGGATGTTTCCCCTGGTTGGGGGGTCCAGAACGAGGGGTCACAGTCTCAGGATACGGGGTAGGACATTTAGGACTGAGAAGAGGAGAAATTTCTTCACTCAGAGGGAGGTGAATCTGTGGAATTCTCTACAACAGAAGGCTGTGGAGGCCAAGTCACTGAATATATTTAAGAAGGAGCTAGATAGATTTCGAGACACAAAAGGCCATCACCGGCATCTCCACATCATCAAAGGTATGGGGAGAGAGCGGGAATATGGTATTGAGATAGAGGATCAGCCATGATCGTATTGAATGGCGGAGCAGGCTTGAAGGGCCGAATGGCCTACTCCTGCTCCTATTTTCTATGTTTCTATTATGCTAATTGGATAAATACTTGAAGGGAAAAAATTTGCAGGGCTGCAGGGAAAGAGCGGGGTAATGGGACGGGGTAATCTATGTCCAGGAGAACTTTTTTAGCCAGTAAGTAACAAGCCCAACAAGAGGGGATGCAATTCTAGATTTAGTCCTGGGAAATGAAGATGGGCAAGTGGGTGAAGTGACAGTGGGTGACCATATTGGGGCAGTGACCACAATTCAGTTAGTTTTAGCATTATTAAGGAAAAGGACAGAGTTAAATCAGGAGTAAACATTTTAAATTGGGGGAAGGCAAATTTTACAGAACTAAGAGGGGATTTGGCAGATGTGGACTGGACACAACTACTTGAGGAGAAATCAGTGGCAAGCCAGTGGGAGCCACTAAAAAGTGAAATTCTATGGGTACAATGCAGACACGTCCCCTCAAAGAAAAAGGGTGGCACTGCCAAATTTAGAGCCCCCTGGTTGTCTAGAAGTATACGGAGCAAGGTAAAGCAGAAAAAGAAAGCTTATGACAGTCACAGAAAACTAAATACTGCAGAAAGCCTAGAGGAGTATAGAAAGTACAGGGATGACGTAAAAAAGGAAATAAGGAAAGCAAAGAGAGGGCATGAAAAAATATTAGCTAGTAAGATTAAAGAAATCTTAATGAGGGACTTTAACCTTCACATAGATTGGGAAAAGCAGACTAGCAACTGTCAGAAAGGTAGTGAATTTCTGGAGTGTGTCCGGGATAGATTTCTACAGCAGTATGTCCTAGAGGCAACAAGGGGGCAAGCCATACTAGATTTAGTAATGAGTAATGAACCAGATTTAGTTAACAGCTTAACTGTGCATTAACATCTATCCAATAGCGATCATAACATGATCGAGTTCAAGGTAGTGTTTGAAAGGGAAAATAGTGAATTAGCTGCTAAGATTCTAGACTTGGGTAAGGCCGACTTCAATGGGATGAGGCAGAGACTGTCCACAGTAAACTGATGATGTGGAGATGCCGGTGATGGACTGGGGTGGACAAATGTAAGGAGTCTTACAACACCAGGTTATAGTCCAACAGTTTTATTTGAAAATCACAAGCTTTCGGAGGCTTTCTCCTTCGTCAGGTGAGTGTGGGATTCCATGAAGGTTACCGCATATATAGTCAGAGAACAATGCCTGGTGATTACAGATAATCTTTCCAACTGCCCGTTGTCAAGGCAATCAAAGTGTTCAGACAGAGAGACATTACATACAGGACTACTGAATATACAAACGGTCAGGACCCAAAGACAGAGAGAGAGAGAAACATCGGAAAGGAAGAGAAAGAGAGAGAATGACTAGTTGTATTAAAAACAGATAACTCTTTTTTCGCTGGTGGGGTTACGTGTAGTGTGACATGAACCCAAGATTCCGGTTGAGGCTGTCCTCATGGGTGCGGAACTTGGCTATCAATTTCTGCTCGACGATTTTGTGTTGTCGTGTGTCTCGAAGGCCGCCTTGGAGAACGCTTACCCGAAGATCGGTAGCTGAATGTCCTTGACTGCTGAAGTGTTCCCCGACCGAGAGGGAACCCTCCTGTCTGGCGATTGTTGCGCGGTGTCCGTTCATCCGTTGTCGCAGTGTCTGCATGGTCTCGCCAATGTACCATGCTCCGGGGCATCCTTTCCTGCAACGTATGAGGTAGGCAACGTTGGCCGAGTCACAGGAGTATGAACCATGTATCTGGTGGGTGGTGTCCTCTCTTGTGATGGTGGTATCTGTGTCGATGATCTGGCATGTCTTGCAGAGCTTGCCGTGGCAGGGTTGTGTGGTGTCGTGGACACTTCTTCTGAAAGCTGGGTAATTTGCTGCGAACGATGGTCTGTTTGAGGTTGGGTGGCTGTTTGAAGGCGAGTAGTGGAGGCGTGGGGATGGCCTTAGCGAGGTGTTCATCATCATCGATGACATGTTGAAGGCTGCGGAGAACATGGCATAGTTTCTCCGCTCCGGGGAGGTACTGGACGACGAAGGGTACTCTGTTGTTTGAGTCCCGTGTTAGTCTTCTGAGGAGGTCTATGCGATTTTTCGCTGTGGCCCGTCGGAACTGTCGATCGACGAGTCGAGCGTCATATCCTGTTCTTATGAGGGCGTCTTACGTACGCGATGGACACCTACAGACGCTGAAAGACGCCCTTGTTTCTCTTTCTCTCTCTCTCTCTCTGTCTTTGGGTCCTGACCGTTTGTATATTCAGTAGTCCTGTATGTAATGTCTCTCTGTCTGAATACTTTGATTGCCTTGACAACGGGCAGTTGGAAAGATTATCTGTAATCACCAGGCATTGTTCTCTGACTATATATGCGGTAACCTTCATGGAATCCCACACTCACCTGACGAAGGAGAAAGCCTCCGAAAGCTTGTGATTTTCAAATAAAACTGTTGGACTATAACCTGGTGTTGTAAGATTCCTTATACAGTAAACTGGGCAAATCTGTTAATTGGTAAAACGACTGATGATCAGTGGGAAATGTTTAAAGGAACATTTAACATGATACAGAATCGCTTTATACCCCTGAGGGCCAAGAGCTCTACTTGCCAAAAAAAACAGCCATGGACAACTAAAGAGGTAAGGAACAGTATAAGACATAATGAAAGGGCAGACAAAAAGGCAAAAAATGGCACAGATCCTGGCGAATGGGAAAGATACAAAGATCAACAAAGGGTCACAAAACAGATAGTAAGAGCTACAAAAAGAGAGTATGAAAAGAAACTTGCAAGGGTTATCAAAACCAATACGAAGAACTTTTATAGTTATATTAGGAAAAAGAGGGTGGTCAGGAGCAGTGTTGGCCCCTTAAAAACTGAAAGTGGGGATATTGTCATTGACAATGGGGAAATGGCGGACATGTTGAATAATTACTTTGCATCAGTATTTACAGTAGACAAAGAGGATAGCATGCCGGAAATCTCAAGGAAACTAATATTGAATCGGGGACAGAGACTCAATAAAATTAACATAAGTAAAACAACAGTAATGAAGAAAATAATAGCACTAAAGAGTGACAAGTCCCCAGGACCAGATGGTTTCCATCCCAGGGTTTTAAAGGGAGTAGGTGAGCACATTGCAGATGCCCTAACTATAATCTTTCAAAGTTCTCTAGATTCAGGAACCGTCCCTCTAGATTGGAAAATTGCAGATGTCACTCTGCTTTTTAAGAAGGGGGAGCGAGGGAAACCAGGGAATTATAGACTAGTTAGCCTAACATCTGTTGTGGGGAAAATGCTGGAGTCTATAATTCAGGGTGACTGAACACCTCGAGAATTTTCAGTTAATCAGAGAGAGCAGCATGGATTTGTGAAAGGTAGGTCGTGCCTGACAAACCTGATTGAATTTTTTGAAGAGGTGACTAAAGTAATGGACATGGGAATGTCAATGGATGTTATTTATATGGACTTCCAGAAGGCATGTGATAAAGTCCCACATAAGAGACTGTTAGCTAAGATAGAAGCCCATGGAATCGAGGGAAAAGTACGGACTTGGTTAGGAAATTGGCTGAGCAAAAGGCGACAGAGAGTAGGGATAATGGGTAGGTACTCACATTGGCAGGATGTGACTAGTGGAGTCCCGCAGGGATCTGTCTTGGAGCCTCAATTATTCACAATATTTATTAACGACTTAGATGAAGGCATAGAAAGTCGCATATCTAAGTTTGCCGATGACACAAAGATTGGTGGCATTGTAAGCAGTGTAGATGAAAACATAAAATTACAAAGCGATATTGATAGATTAGGTGAATGGGCAAAACTGTGGCAAATGGAATTCAATGTAGGCAAATGTGAGGTCATCCACTTTGGATCAAAAAAGGATAGAACAGGGTACTTTCTAAATGGTAAAAAGTTAAAAACAGTGGATGTCCAAAGGGACTTAGGGGTTCAGTTACATAGATCATTGAAGTGTCATGAACAGGTGCAGAAAATAATCAATAAGGCTAATGGAATGCTGGCCTTTATATCTAGAGGTCTAGAGTACAAGGGACAGAAGTTATGCTGCAGCTTTACAAAACCCTGGTTAGACCACACCTGGAGTACTGTGAGCAGTTCTGGGCACCGCACCTTCGGAAGGACATATTGGCCTTGGAGGGAGTGCAGCGTAGGTTTACTAGAATGATACCCGGACTTCAAGGGTTAAGTTACGAGGAGACATTAGACAAATTGGGGTTGTATTCTCTAGAGTTTCGAAGGTTAAGGGGTGATCTGATCGAAGTTTATAAGATATTAAAGGGAACAGATAGGGTGGATAGAGAGAACCTATTTCCGGTGGTTGGGGATTTTAGGAGTAGGGGGCACAATCTAAAAATTAGAGCCAGAACTTTCAGGAGTGAGATTAGAAAACATTTCTACACACAAAGGGTTGAAGAAGTTTGGAACTCTCTTCTGCAAATGGCAATTGATGCTAGCTCAATTGCTAAATTTAAATCTGAGATAGATAGCTTTTTTGCAACCAAAGGTATTAAGGGATATGGGCCAAATGTAGGTATATGGAGTTAGATCACAGATCAGCCATGATCTTATCAATGGCGGAGCAGGCTCGAGGGGCAGAATGGCCTTCTCCTGTTCCTATATTCCTATGTTCCTAAAACCCAAAGATGTTTTATCAGTACATTAAGTACAAGAGGATAGCTAAGGAAAAAGTGGGACCTATCAGGGATGATAAGGGCAACTTGTGTGTAGAAGTAGAGGATGTGGGCAGGGTTTTAAATTAATATTTTTTCTCTGTATTCAAAAAGGAAAGCGATGATCCGGACGTAGTAGTTAATGAAGAGAGGTGTGAAATATTGGATAAGGTAAACATAACAAGAGAGGAAGTACTAGAGGGACTGGAATCCTTGAAAGTTGATAAGTCATCAGGGCCGGATGGATTGTTTCCTAGGCTATTGAAGGAAGCCAGGGAGGAAATAGCAGATGCTCTGAGGATCATTTTCCAATCCTCACTAGATACAGGGGAGGTACCGGAGGACTGGAAGACTGCAAAAGTAGTACCATTGTTTAAAAAGGGTATGAGGGATAGGCCGAACAATTATAGGCTGGTCAGTCTTATCTCGGTGGTGGGCAAACTATTAGAATCAATACTGAGAGATAGGATAAACTGTCACTTGGAAAGCCATGGTTTAATCAGGGATAGTCAGCATGGATTAATTCAGGGAAGGTCATGCCTTACAAATCTGATTGAATTCTTTGAGGAAGTGACAAGGAGGATTGATGAGGGTAATGCAGTGTATGTTGTCTACATGGATTTTAGTATGGCATTTGACAAGGTCCCACATGGCAGACTGGTCAGAAAGGTAAAAGCCCATGGGATTCAGGGAAATGTGGTGAATTGGATCCAAAATTGGCTCAGTAACAGGAAGCAAAGGGTAAAAGTCAATGGATGTCATTGTGAATGGAAATCCATTTCCAGTGGTGTGCCACAGAGCTCAGTGTTGGGTCCCTTGCTGTTTGTGGTATATACTAACGATTTGCAGACGACACAAAAATTGGCCGTGTAGTTGATCGTGAAGAGGATAGCTGTCGACTCCAAGAAAATACCAATGGGTTGGTGGAGTGGGTGGAAAAGTGGTAAATGGAGTTCAACCCAGAGAAGTGTGAGGTAATGCACTTAGGGAGGCCAAACAGTAAAAGGGAATATGCAGTAAACGGGAATATATTGAGAGGGTTAGAGAAAGTGAGAGACCTTGGAGTGCCCGTGCACAGGTCCCTGAAGGTGGCAGTAAAGGTAGATAAGGTTGTGAAGAAGGCATACGGAATGCTCTCCGTTATTAGCCGAGGTATAGAATACAAACGCAAGGATGTAATGATGGAACTGTATAAAACGCTGGTAAGGCCATAGCTGGAGTATTGTGCGCCGTTCTGGTCACCACATTACATGAAGGATGTAATTGCTCTGGAGAGAGTGCAGAGAAGATTTACAAGAATGTTGCCAGGGCTTGAAAATTGCAGCTACGAGGAGAGATTGGATAGGGTGGGGTTGTTTTCCTTGGAGCAGAGGAAAATGAGGGGTGACTAGATTGAGGTGTACAAAATTATGAGGGGCCCAGATAGAGTAGACAGGAAGTACCTGTTTCCCCTAGCGGAGAGTTCAAGAACTAGAGGACATAGATTTAAGCTGATTGGTGGAAGGATTAGAGGGGACATGAGGAAAAACTTTTTCACCCAGAGGGTGGTGGGTGTATGGAATTCGCTGCCCGAATTGGTGGTAGACGCAGGGACCCTCAACTCTTTTAAAAAGTACCTGGGCCTGCACCTAAAGTGCTGTAAGCTGCAGTGCTACGGACCGGGTGCTGGAAGGTGGGATTAGAATGGGCACCTGGTTGTTCTTCGAGCCGGCGCGGACACGATGGGCCGAATGGCCCTCTTCTGTGCTGCATCTTTTCTATGGTTCTATGGTTCTAACTGGATTGCTCATACAAAGAGCTGGCATGGGCTCGATGGGCCAAATGACCTCATTCTGTGCTGTAACCATTCTAGGATTCTAAAAGGGCCGAGTGTGATTTCAAAGCATAAATGCCAATACCCCCCACCCGCCCCCGCATGAATGAAAACTTCTGTTGCCTTTCAAATTTCCCTTCCCAACAGGCAGAAATACCTGGCCTCATCTTGACATTTCATTGGCAGCTTTCCTGATGACACAGGCACAGCTGAGCAACTGTCTTCTGGGCAATCACAGAAGCAATACCCTCTATCAAACCCTCTGTGCATAACGTATAATGAAATGTCAAGCTTCTTGAGAATAGTTCCTTCCTGATTTTTGGAAATTGGACACATAAAAAAGTACTAAGACATTATTTGTATATTCACTTCCTATTTACATATTAGCTGTACCAGCAGCTTCTGTTGAACTTGAGCGTATGGAGTCGTTTACAGCATTGCATTCGCTGTAAAGGATTTAAACAATTCACTTTTGAATCGAGCCAGCCGTGCCATTCAGTTTGTTGCTGTGGTTTCCCTGCCCTGATCTGCCTGTGCAGCTGGCAGGCTGTACTGCTGCATCAACGACCATTGAAAGGATTTTTTTTTTGTTTGATGCGGCTATTGTCATCATTTGCTGGGCAAACAATAAGTAACGTTTGACCTTTTTTTTTGATTAATGAAACGGTAGGCATTCCATTTAAAGTAACCCGTTCCTTACACAATTCAGTTCTACTCCTCTCCTGTAGCTGTCTTCCTTTATAGTTGATTTGCATTCCTGCCAGATTTAGTTAATACAAAATTGACCTGTTGTGTAATCTACAAATGGAAAAAAAGTGAATACATTTGCAGATCTTTTGTAACCTTGGATGTGTCAAAATTGAATAAAAGTACAATACGTTAAACGTCTGGACGCTTTATAAAGTAAGTTTTACAGTGACAATGGAAAAATGCCACTCGTTTCTTGCGGTATTTGTGTATATACAGTGCAGATTATATAAATAATCTTTCGAGACAAGATCGAGCCGCTTGAAATCTAACTGTGGGCGAACTTTTTTTTTGCAAACTCGAACTTATTGTAAAAACTGTGAACTATAACCGAGTGAAGCGGTTTAATTCACGGCGTAGGAATCAGCGCTCGGAAAGGAGTCAAACATTCGTTCATGCTGCAGTCAAACTGAGATTAGATTTTCCGATCACTGTCTCCTAATTTTAAGCGTTTATTAAATGCGGAGGGATCCAGGGTTTCTTTTCTTTTTTTTCTTATCAATTGCAAATGAGCCTGTCTGGAAATGGACAGGGTCAAAGTAAAGGGCAATTTGATTGACTTCGGAACTGAGGAATGGGAAGTGAAGAAATCGTGCGTTGGGCGATCCGGAGAAAGAAAGAGGACCAATTGGCGTGAAACAAGGGTGGGACATCACGGTGGCTTTAAAAAGAGACGATTGTTTTAAAAGGGGCCCCAGAGAATCGGGGAACCGAGTGAGGACGAGAAGGTAATTTTATATTCTAAACGGTGGATTTAAAAACTGAAACCATTCGATATTAGTTCATGTAATATTTAAAATATCTTACTGAAGGAAAGACGCTTTGGTAATCTACAGAGCCAGAGTTTGGTGGAGAAACGGAGGAGATATATATTTGTTCAATACTATGTCTATTATATATGTATAACTTATGTGCATCAGTTTATATATTTGTATTCACTATATATATATATATATATATGTGTGTGTATTGCATCTGTAGTTTTTGGAAAAAGATGTGAGTAACAACTTGCTGTGTCCTGCACTGTGCTGAATTCCCGGCTGCACTGTAGTTTCTCTGGTTACATTGTAACTACTAGTTACATTTTAACCAAAATCAAAATACTGCGGATGCTGAAAATCTGAAATAAAAACAGAAAATACTGGAGAAGCTCAGCAAGTCAGGCAGCAACTGTGGAGAAAGAAACAGTTAACGTTTCGGGTCGATGACCTTTCTTCAGACCTGAAACGTTAACTCCGCTCCTTTCTCCACAGATGCTGCCTGACCTAATTATAATTTAATCTCGGTGAAACGCCCGGTGCCAATGCTGAACGACACGGTGTCTGCTGATTCTGCTACATTTGTCGCCAGTTTGTATGAAGCAACTGGAAAATGCACCGATCCCCGGCCTGGAGATGGCAGTGGGACAAGTCCGGGCATATTCTGTGTGTGCGGAGACATGAGGCCCCGGGCTGGCGTCTGCTGCTGTTCGTGATGCTCCCCGCCTCCGGGGCTGACCCTGAACTGGTGACTGGTGAGGCTTACAGTGGGGGAGGGACTAGTATGCTCAGCAGAAATTCCAGTCTGTTCAGCGGCCCATTGCTACTGTTAGATTCAAGCTAACCTAGGCTGTTTTTTTAAAATAACCCGGCTAGAATATTGATTAAGCTGCCACCCCACGATTGTGTTTCCAATCGCTTATTAATAACTTACCAGAGTGCTGCATATGCTGAAATATACAGCAAGTCCATAAGCATCTGTAGAAGAAACGTTTAGGTTAATATTTTGAGTCAGAACTCCGAATGAAGGGTTCTGATAGTGATTACACCCAAAATGCTAGCCTGCTTTTTCTGTCAACATATGTTGATAGACCTGCTGTGTATTTTGAGTACTTTTATATTTTCATCAAATTTTGTATTTTTTAAATCTGTCTTCACATGTAATGGCTAGCTGCTGTTAATCCACTGTTGAGGGGAAGGAAACATGTATCACTTAGGTACTTGACATATTCTGGGCTGGTGGATTTAGTGTGTTTGCTGTGCCAGTGTGTGTGTTTTAAAGTAGAAATTAATGATGATTAAGAAAACTCTAATGTAATTTATGATTAGAATTTGTCTAAATAAGCAGTTTTATTCTTTTGCCACTACTTAGCTCGGGGTGTCTGTTGCGATTCCACGCCTCTGGATGTTCATCTTACACATTGAGATAAAGCAGCCTCCATTACCATCTGCCATCCTATAATACGTAGAGGAACTTTATTTTGCTGCTTGGAAATTCTTTCTCTTGTACGATGTACATTCTTGTCTGCATGTGTTCCTGGCTTTGTACAGAAGCAAGTAGGTTGGTAAATGTCTCTGCAGCACTTGACATAGTTTGGGACATAAATCTGTTACATGCACCTAGGATGTGCGGGAAAAAGGATTTACAGCAGGGGTTCCAAGCTTTTTGTCTTTGTTGGTATAATGGGTGCCTACCATGGATCCTCAGGGGCTACATATCATACATTTTAAATCCATGCTCCCATGATTTGCATGTCTGAAGTCACTAATACAAATAGAGCTTGTGGTTCTGATTTTGGATTTATTCACAAATGAGTCAACAGTGCTAAGAACAGCCTTTTCCAAACCCCGAGACCCACCGAATTCAAATAGGACAAATCAACCAATTAGAAATGGAAGCACATATCGGACTGCGTTGCCTGGGCTCCGTGGGCCACCTTTGGCCCATGGGTGCTAGTTTGTGCAAGGTGCACTTGAATTCAGAAATCAACTGAGCTTCTTTCCTCATGCTAAGGGCTGATTCTGAAAGCTGAGTACCTGTTTTGTAAAGAGCAGATTAACACTTAGCTATCCTGTGTTGAATTCAAGACAGATCCAGTTGTCAAGAAGAGTTTTTAAAGGAGGCATACGCATTTGGATCTCTAATCGTATTTTGGTGTATAATTGAAACCCGTTGTATATCACAATGGTACTGCAGTATTTACTTGGCTGTATTGTATTGATGACAATATTGTGTTGTTTACCTTGCGTTTCAGATGATTGGAATTGACACAAAGGGAGCAAACAGTGAAATCCTGGCACTTGTGAGCCAGCTAAATGTACAATTGGAACAAGAACCAAAATATCAGCCAAGGATAAACGGTTTGAAGGTCATCGAATCAGCACCTGAAAATGGAATCAGGATGACTGTGCGACTGAGAGAACTTGAAGTCAAGGACCTCCTTAGTCTGTCCCAGTTCTTTGGCTTTAGCACAGACGCATTTGTCCTGGCTGTCAGTTTGCTTGATAGATTCTTAGGGTTGATGAAGGTGAGGCTATTGAATTATTTTTCCTCTGCTACTGCATGAGAAAAAACATGACAACTATAACAAAATCATGTGCAGATATTAATATATGAAAAAAGGCTTGCATAATTGCACAGTACTAGCACTGTAGATCCATTGTAATGCTTCTTCTCACCATTTACAATGGAGACTCCCATTAAATGTAATCCAGGAATAGAGAATGAAAGAGTTCAGTGTAAACTTGCTGGCAACACTTTATCTCGCCATTTAGGACCGAGATGAGGAAAAATTTCTTCACTCGAGGGTTGCGAATCTTTGGCATTCTGTACCCCAGAGGGCTGTGGATGCTCAGTCGTTTAGTATATTCAAGGCTGAGATCGATAGATATTTGGACACTAAGGGAATCAAGGGATATGGGGATAGGGTGAGAAAGTGAAGTTGAGGCAGATCAGCCATGATCTTATTGAATGGCAGAGCAGGCTCGAGGGACCGAATGGCCTGCTCCTGCTCCTATTTCTTATGTTCTTATCGGGAATGACGTTTCCTTTGATATCATGAGTACATTCCTACAGTTGGACTGAACTGCAGATTGTGTGAGTCCAGAGCTATCAATTCAGCTTGATACTGCCTGGATACAAAATGTGCTTTTTCTGGATTCACATTCAGATTTCTGCAGTTGCCTGACCCAAGTGCATGTGACTCATCAGGGCTGGACTGAATATTGTAACACCTTAATATTTAAAAAAAATGTTTTCACATTACTAGCAGATCCCCTGTGATGTTTGTAGTGAGTCAAATACAGTGTATTTTATAAAGGGGATGTTATCAACAAAGTGTGACACTTGTAGGGAGTGTATGTTAATGCACAAGACTTAATATTAGATTTAACTACATACTTGAGTCACTTTAAGATAAATTATGGGCCTGTTGGTGATGTACAGATGGTTGGAGATGCTGGTGCTGGGCACTAATAAGATGCCTCCCTTTCTTTCATATGTTCTATATAAGTCTATAGTCTTATTTGGCTTACCTAAAAGTTTAAATGCAAAGTAAAATGATATTTTTTAAAAATCTGTAGATGATCTCTGTAACTTCTTGTAGATGGCTGTGGCATTTGTTGAGTGTTTGCAGCATGTTTGACTTTCTTTTAAAAATGCAATTGATTAGCGAAGTATATTCTTTGGTTCCAGGTGCAGCCGAAACATTTGTGCTGTGTTGGCCTGTGCTGCTTTTATCTCGCTGTAAAGGCAACTGAAGAGGAGCACAATATTCCGCTCGCCAGTGACCTGATTCGAATCAGTCAATGTAGATTCACAGTTTCAGATATGATGAGGATGGAGAGTATTATACTGGAAAAGCTGTACTGGAGAGTGAAAGCTCCAACTATCTTGAACTTTCTGCGACTGTATCACAAACTCATTCTGAACTGTTCTGCATCTGAAAGGTATGGGTGACTTCAGTGTTATTTTAATTTGGTTTGAGTTATCATTTTGGTTACCTTGTGTTAGATCTATCAGCCCAGGGGCAGTTTGTGTTACCTGCAGTGGTAAGTGGGAGTTGGAAATATCACTTTGCCGCTGCAAGTGAGATATTGGCTTCATACAGGCTTTTGCATTTCTAATTAACGTTTAGGTCTGTATATTGCAAGTACTTGCCTGAACAGAGTTTAAAGGTTCTGTAGAAAATAGTAATGCCCAATACTGGCAATTCTGTGCCGAGATGGGGTGGGGGGTGCGGTTCTGCAATTTTCTAGTGCTCTTAATTTAACTGCATCTTACTATATAAGTGACTGGCGAGGCACTGGCTATGAAAGTAACTTACTGAATATAAGTGGACAAAATGATAGAACAAAATGAAGGAGTTATTTAGGGTGTTGAAACCCCAACATTGCTACAACATGGATTATATTATTCAATAATCTTGAGGACAAGAGCCTAATCTTGTGGTGCTAATGTAGCTCTAATGTTTCCACACAAGATTGGTCAGACTTTCCCCAGTGGATAATGTACTTTTCCCAGCCCCAGGGGTGACTCTTGTGCAGCTTCTTTTGGCGAGTTAGTTTGCAGAGGCTTGGCTACCATTTATTTGTTTGCTCTTAGCCAGGAGTTATGTGTAGGTTGTGTGCAAAATGTGGATGAAGAGGGGAAAATTTAATATAAGGGACAATTCTCCTGTATATTGCATGCTATATTGGATTGATGAGAGTTGAGTCCTCTAATGTGTAGAGAAATTGTACAACTGCTTTTGACACTACTAGATTACCTGAAGAATAGAATTTGTCTGACACACTGCCTCTTTTTAGGAAGACGATGCTGAATCTTGAACGACTCGAATCCCAGCTTAAAGCTTGTAATTGTCGCTTTGTTTTCTCCAAGACTAAAGTAAGTTTAGACACTAGTGAAAGAAACTTTTTTTAAAAAAATAAAATGTTTCATTTTTTTTGCATAACATTTTTGTATTTTTTAGCCCTCCATATTGGCACTGTCAATCCTCGCACTGGAGGTCCAAACTCAAAAGTTGCATGAATTAATGGAGACCATAGAGAGTCTACAGCAGCATTCCAATGTGAGTGGTATAGTGTTACATTAAGCTGTGTGACACTAGGCAGCAGATTTACCTTGTAGTTAAAAATAAAACTGCTGATATAGGTCCTTTCTAAACTAAGGAGTTAAGGATTTAAATAGAAGATAATTCGACTAAGAGTACTTGCTGTCTTCTAGAGAAACTATGCCAAGGAACTTGGGTTTTGGCAAAATGGTTTTCATCAAGGATTTTGTGTACTTTAATAGTGGAACAGGATGAATATTTTATAAGGAGGGTGTTTGTGAAAAGATTTTTTTTTTAACTTAAGCAATACCATGGGAAATCGAGGGTCAACCTTGTGGGGGTGAAATTAGTCTCTACCAGTATCGCGAAACTGGCAATAGCGAGCCGGCCACCCATTTTACACTCTGCCCGATTTAGAAAATTGGACGTAGTGTAAAACAGGCTGTCGATTCGCTATCGCCCCCAGTGTCTCTATAGCTGCATGTTTTTTGGTGTAGTAATGGGTTGTCTCCTTGGGTAGTACACATCTTGAAGCCCCAATAAAATTGCCGTCTTGTATTTCCCCATGGCATGATCAGCACTGCCTTTCATAGTTAGTTCCAGGATTACCTACAAAATGAATGGTGCAATTCTCTTCAGCTGGTTCCAACGGTGACCTCCACTGAATTAGTGGCTGTGTTATTTTTGAAACTGACAATAGGTTAAAACACTCTGGCAGAGAGATTTGACTGTTGTCTCAGTTCATCTTTTTTGGGAGAAAAGGAGAAAATGGTCTAGTTTCATAACTATTTTCTGTTTCCCACAGATACGTGACCATGATTTGTTCTACTGGAGAGAACTTGTTGCAAAATGTTTAGCAGAGTATTCATCATCCAGGTGCTCCAGACCTAATAACAAAAAGCTCATGTGGATTGTATCAAGACGCACATCTAGGCAACTTCGCAGTTACCATCGTATAACTCCTCTTCCAACGATCCCTGAAGCTGCCACTTGCACTGAACGAGGTATGGACAGCTGCAATCTTTTGCAGAAATCAATTAAACTTACAGTAGACATGTTTTTTGTTTTAGAACCCAATTGCAAACCTATGATCCCTCTGAATTCATTTCCCCCTACCACCATAAATGTGTGCTCTCCTCCCCCTGCCCATGTTATCATTACCCGACTGAGTGGGCAGCCATTCTGTTCCCTCTCTGCTGCTGTTGAACCATATATTAATAGGTGTATAGAAATGACCAAATTGGAATTGCACTTCCTTTACTCTTTTTAGAAATGATAGACAAATTGTATGTGTTCCTCTACAAGAATAGTTCCAACTTTTTTTGATAACTGAATGCTGCATATGGAAACTATGCAAAAGGAATGAAACACTCATTTCAGGATATTTTTTGGAACATTTTTTTCATGGTGCAGGGGGTGGAGAATTACTTTTAAATGTATTTTTAAAGGTGCGTTCACAAGCTATTTTTTTTTAAAAAAGCACTTGTTAAAATTAATTTTCCCCAAAAATTGCAAACCATAAGAATTCAATAGTTTGTCTCGGTAATCAGTATACACCTCATACCCATTATGTTGATTGGCAGATCATCTGGCTGGCCTTGTTTAAGATTGTGAACAGAGAATGTTTTTTTAAAAAAAAGACACAGTTGGAATTATCAAAGGCCAGGCTTATAGGTTTAGCATGCAGGAGAATTGCTAGGAGTTACTTTGTTGAAGCCAAGTAAGACAATCCACTGATGTGGAGAAGCATAGCATCTTAATTATTTTGTATTATTACACAAAGACAAGTTGTACTGATTGGATTAATTGCGTTGTTTGCCCTGTTATCTTCACTTGCTGTGAAATAAAGCAGCTTAGCAATTTGTATCTGGCCTCATCAAGTGCTTTTTTTTGTCCATCTTCAAGGAGTTTGTAGAGGCACTTGAGGACACGTGTGAAATATATGAATATCTGATTCAAATCACCAGGGGTGGGGGGTACAATTGTTACACTCCTGGGTTATGCTATCATAAAGTTAGATATTGAAGTACGGGTACATCCCTGAACTTGAGATGCTCAAACCATCACTGCCGTACCCTAGAGAATATCTAAAGCATGACCCTAAACTTATAACAGAAACCAAATACTGCTATGTTCTAACCTTGGATCACTTTTCTTTTATGCTTAATGTGCTGTTGCTTGTGTGCATGAGATATAGAAAAGTTTTATGCTGTCGTATAGCAAATGTTCAGACACCCTGATGTCTGGAAATTGACATTTTGGCTTATGAGCCATAAGTTCAGAAAAACAAATCCTAATGCTTGGTTTCCATTTTTTTTTCTCTTGCAGAACCTTAATACATTGTGCACTAAAAAGGACCGACGTTTGTCAGATTAAGTGCCTCAACAGTGAACTATTTTTGTTAAGTCTTCACAAGAAGAGTCCTTCTATTCAAGATCTACAGCTTGCAGTGAAGCAGTGTGCAGGATGTAGTTCAGAAAATTAACACTGGCAGCTATTTTTTTACTATTGATCTTCCAAAAGTTTTAAAATTCTGAGATGTGATCATTATGGGGGTCTAACCTTTTGCATACAGGTACTTAATTATTCAATTTTTGATAGTTGAAAGTAGGGTTCAGACAAATATATGACTTTATATGGAATCATCCTTTATTCATTTCATTGGTTTAATTTAAAAACTCAAATTAAGTTTTTATTATCTAGATAAGTTCATTGTTGTAGTGATTTAAATTTGTATGTCTCATTCACTAGGGCAATGGAAATTTATTGATTCTCCCTGAGGCAAGTTCTATTAGCATACAGATCACTTAACAATCATGACCTTCTCCCTTCCTCCCACCCCAAACTAAAAGAATTGAATTGCAATTAGATGCATACATATCCCATAAGTGGACTGGAAAGTGATTTATTTGCATTTATCCTATCAAGGCTACTTTATGTATCTGATGTGATTGTCTGGTCCTTGGTTTATTTTTTTGCTGTATCAATGGCTGAGAAGAGCCTACAGTTTTGTAACTCTCCCTTCATTTTCTCATTCAGTGTCCGCTGCCTCAACAAGTTACATCTCATGCCTCCCTGGATAAGGTGATATGCAGCCAGTCCACATCCACAACAATAAATGCAATTGGAGGGAAGGGAAATAAAAATGCACTTGCCTTAAGTGCTGAAGATAACCATTTGTGCAAGCATTGGCTCAGTGATAGTACTGTCACCCGAGTCAGAAGATTGTGTGTTCAAGCTGCACTCCCAAGACTTGAATTACATAAATATTCTCTTCAGTGCAGTACTGAGAGTTGTTTCTATGGGCAGACTAATCGTTTGGGAAATCTCACTACCCCCACGATTGGTTCCATAGCGCTGTATTATTAGTGCCCCCCTTCCATAAGAATCCTGCGCCCTTTTTGGGAGAGCTATTCGTCCCGATTGTTGCATAATACAGTTGCTATGCTTTTAAACAAGACTATTATTTAGATTTCCCTATTTTGTTTTATTTTAGTCTGCAGGGGAATCCATAGTGAAGGTTTGTTTTAACTTCAGGATAGTCCCTAAGCATAGAAGTTGCTTGACTGCAGTTCCCTAACTTGTGAAAATGTTGGAGTGGGGTAACCAGGTATTTTTGGAAAGTGGTTTGAGGAAATGAATAGAAATTGGGTTACTATGAAGATGAGGCTTTTGGGCATGGATTTTAGAGGAATTGGTTATTGAGTTTGTATCTGAACCGTGAAGGAGTTATGTGCCATAAAACCAACCAGTGGGATTCTTTTTTAATGTAAGGAATGGTTGGAATACTTTAGCACCTTTTTTTATTAAAAAAAAACCTAGATTAGTGTAGTGCTGTACCTAGTGCATTCACTGCTTGAAAGGTTGATTCCCAAATGGGAATGTTGGAAAGACACTAGGTCATATTTTTAGCACTTTTTTAAAATATAAAAATGCCTAGATAAATTCCACATTAAATCAGTGAAGGGGGTAACAATTATTTTTTTTTTTACATAGTTTTGTTTTTTAAAAAAAACTCTAGCTTCTTAGCTTACTAAAATTCTTTTTTTGTTTGCTGCAGCAACTCTACTTAATGTTTTGCCTCTCTGCTTATGCTGCTTTTTTACTGATACCATTTTGTGAATTGAGCATGCTCTACATTGAGTATTTAGCTTGTTGGTCACCAGGTTACTAGCAGTAAAGAGAACTGGTACTTTACATTACTAGTATCTGGGAGGGGATTTCTTGATTAAACACAAGAAGCTTGTATAATAAACTTGCTATTTAAAGTTATTTACATTCAGTTACTAGGTTATGTGATTCAGTGTGCTTGAGACTTATGTATTACTGTAAAATGCATTTTGTGTTGAAAGTGTTTTTGAATTTTTCCATTTGGCTTGACTGTTTCAAAATCATTGAAGTGAGCAGTAATAAAGGATGTATGTATATGGAGGAAGAAAACAAGGATTGAAACGAACCAAATGGAGATTGACAAATGTAAAAATTTTATAATACTTCAGGACTCTACAGGTGAAGTTTTCTAAAAGTAATTTTTCTCACTGTCTGCTTTAAGAGATTTGCACTCTAACTCAGTTTTGTGTTTTTTGTTGCTGGCCTTATGTTTATTTTAAAATTTATTTAAATTGGGCTTGTATTCATTTTAGCCAATGAATTGATCATTTTCATTGGTGCAGTGCAATATATGTCAGGCTTAGTTATAAGCCTGCGAAAAAAAAGTTTACAAAGTAATTTTGTAACAACTATGACTTCTATATTTTAAACTTAAAGCATACTTTGATTTTCATTTTGTAAAGAGTTGCTAAACATTTGGTTTCAATACTAACAAAAGTGTTTTGCATAGAGATGATTACTTAAACATTGAGAACCTGTAGTTTGTTTTTTAATAAACTATTCTGTAGCCTTTTTTGTTTTGAAAGAAACAGCATGAAGAACTTGCTTGCATCTCAAAGATGTTTATCTTCCAATGTGAAACCATTGATAGCTGTTAGACAAATGCTATATAAGCTAAAAACTGATGCTGGTTGGTGCCTTTTTGAAATTGTGGCTTGAAACCGTATGTTTGTTTTGTTACGTTGTATAGAAAGTATTCAGCTCAGAAACTGTGCAAACTCCAATGTTTGACCTCTTTAGAGTGGCCTTTATCGAATAAACATTGAAATTGTCATCAACGTTTTAAGTTTGTTTTACTTTATTTCAACTGTGCTGGGTTAGTGGCTGAAAGAACAATAGTCTTGTACATGTAAAGAGTATGCAAAAGATAGAAATGCAGATTCCGCCTTGTTTCCTGCCATTTGAATGCTGGGTGCACGGGTCGAGGAAGGTGGGGGGGGGGCAAAAGAGAATTTATTTTAAAAATCCCTGCTCACACTGCGACAGATATGCGGTCCCTTCCTCCACGCCTACCAGGTCAGAATTTTATCCTATTATTGGAGACTACCTCCAATATGCTAAAGGCTAAAATGTTGTCCAGGGTCAGTGTGGTATCCCCTTGCAGATGCAGCCCAATCAAGAAGTAGGAGAGGAAAGCCTAGGCCAATGAATGACCCTATGATGTGGGAAGGGAAGAAAGAAGTACTGTAGATTAACCCAATCCTGTCATCACTAACATGCAATTTATAGCATGGGGGTGGGAGGGGTTAAAGAAGGCAAGAATGATAAAGTCAGAGGCAGGACATTTGAATTTGATGCACTTTCTCCTCTTTCAACTCAGGGACATGAGGTCAACTAAAGTACTCTAGTCTATACGGCTCAATTCTAGAACACTTGAGTTACCCACTGAGTCACTCCCTTAGAAGGAAAGAGTAACTGGATTTCTTGAGATAATCTTCCCTCCCAGCCCATTTGAAATCAACCAAGACACCACTTAATTTAGTGACCTTCGTTTAAAAAAACACAAAATTTTCATTCAATTTCTTTTATTGCATTTCACACTCTGTTCAGTGAAATAGCAAGAGTATAAATATACAGTGGAAATAGCAACTCTCAAGCCTTGTGACATGGTAGGCCAATGGACAGTGTTTGCAAGACTTACAGTCCTTGAAATTATACAGTCTGATGACTATAATGAATTACCACCTGTTATATTGAGGTGCAGCTTCATAACTCAGTATGCAATACTTAAGCAACAAACTGGAAACTGGACAGACTTGACTAATTTCTCAGCAAACAGGGATCTCTTAACTGGTCTTATATCATACACGGTACATTACACACCGGGTTATTAAAATAACTGAAGTAACCTGTGTACAACATACAAGGCAGTTGAGGGATGAAATGTAAGTAGTGTATGGAGGAGGGGGCACACATCCTTTTTTAAAAAAAGACTGGCATATCCACAGCAGGATTCTCCTTACATTCCGTCCTCTGCCGTGACCGTTTATTCTTTTCTATATAAAACTAATATCCAGTTACAACACTATGAAAACTGACAACAAAGTTCAATGTCACTAAAGCAAACACCAACCTTCATTCCATGCAGAAAAACAACACAGTAGATTATGGGAGAGGGAGAAAAGATAACTTGGCTACTCATTTTTAATCCGGTGCCATATACCTTCGATTATTTGTGGCTGCCCAAGTTACAATAATTCATTGTTTTGGGGTGTGGGTGTGAGGAAGCATTGCTTCTTCACACAATGCATTCTGGGGAACTTGCGTCATAGTTCAATTTGTACTTGGTTTCTGCACTTACATTTTTGCATAAGCTAACACATGGAAAAGAAAAACAAACATGTTTATTTTGGAGTTCATAAATGCTCTCAGAAAATTTAATGGCCCAGCTACAGGAGATTGAAAATTGGTCACCAAGCCATCATCCATCCCAAATTTAACCACACAAAGAAGAATCAGTAGTATTCCCTCAGTGCTTAGAAAAACCATTGCTTTTGCTATAGTGCTGCTTGTTCTTTTGAATATAGTTTATCTTCCACTTAGGCCAAAACAGGTCCATCATCCTGCAGGTGTAACAAACAAAAACTATTCTATCACAATCTGGATCTCTTTTATTCACGATTCAGAACACTTGGCAGGTTAAATTTCTCAAATTAAATAAAATGCAGTGTGGCATTTCCCTTTAATGAATATGGAGTTGGTTGTAGTGTTTATTTATGGACCATGTATTGCAACATTATAAAGCCTGACACAGCGCTGACAGTTCTTCTGAATTTGCTGTTCTTTCTGGAAAGTCAACACTGTGCTATATGAATGCAACTGAGCATTTTGTTGGTTTTTCTCTCCCCTCCTCCCAAAACTTGTATTTACATCCAACACCACCATAAACAATCATGAACATTACCATACACGAGTATATTCAAACAATTTAAATTTAATATGGGAATTAAAAGGAAGAAACCAGTGCCACAGATCTAAGAAATGTAATTGAGTGTAGAAATTGTACAGCAGCCTTAACTGATGCTACATCCAATACACTAATTATATATAATCACAATCTGCCTTAGAAGTGAACCAATATCGGTTGTGTTGTCAAATATTTGGACAGACAGCATCTCTCTTTTTGTTGACCAAACACAGGATTTATTTCCATTTTTAGAATACTGAACCTAAAACGTTCTCCCTTTAACATAAGATCCAAAGTATTTTAATTTTGACTTCAACACTTGACTGTTGTAAAATACAAATAAGTAGCATGTACATAGGTGGAAATTGATGGTAGCATTCTAAAGGAAAAATATGGTTCGTGCATTCCTTGAAGATTGGGATTCTTTAAAAAGGCAGGCAATGTAGCTTTGTTTCTAATAGCTGTCAATAACTATCAATGCAGGCCAACAAAACAAAAAAAAACACAAAACAAGAACACAGCACTCGAGCAGAACACGAGCGACTTAGTGAAATGCTGGTGGACATTTTGCTACCCAGCATTCTAATTACCAGCAGAAAGCTTGCTAGGAAAGTTCATAACCGAGTCCTGCAGTGTCAGCAATCGCCACCTTTTGGGGTGGAGAGAGGGGGCTAACAGCAAATTAAAAAAAACTTTCCCCAGTGAAACAAAGCCACAAGCAAAGTCAAAACAATTTTTTGTAACAAAAACATTTAATTCAAGCCCCAGTTGTATCAATTATTTTCCCTCCCATTGCAAAGTTAGGGAAGGGTTAAAAAAAATTACTAAATTTGCCGGAGAGGTTCAAGAATACCAGGTTCAGGTTACTTCATTCACCATAAAAGGGGAAAAAAGCTGCCCTGCGGAGTCCATGACTTTAAATTTTACATAACAGTTTGGGTAGATGACTGTTGCACCGTTACTCAATGTCCATCTCTGGTAGAGTTTGTTGGTGCTGTTCTGCGTTTTTCTGGGCATTCTCAGTGGTAGCAGGCGTAGAGCCCTCGGAGTCAGCACTTGGTTGCCCGTTCACTGGTCCATTCTGTTCTGCCTCTTTCTCTTCCTTTGGAGGCTCTGCTTTAGGCTTTGGCTTGCTAACAATGGGATTGCAAAGATTGACCAATTCCTGAGACAGAAAGTTAAAACTATTAACGCTGGTGGCAGCATTATTTTACAAACATAGGAAAAGGGAGAAAAGAAATCACTAGTAATGCTAATTTCTGGGGGGGGGGAATTAGAAAATTAAAAAAAAACAGGGACAATTTCAGGAAAAATGTGGAAATTCTTGCTCTATTCCTTAAGATAATAAAAGCACCACAAAACCGTGCTTACTCATAACGCATCACTAGACGTATTTAACTAGCCCCCTTCCTATGTTCCCAACATAGAACTACAAATGACCATTTCTGTCAAATTGAGCCATTTTCAAAAGGTCGCAGGCTTGTTACTCCACTTCATGTCTCATACCCTTCAATAGCTCGGTTTGCAAAAAAGTTTTCCATTCCTCTCTTCAAATTTACAACATTCTCCACTTTCACTGCTTTCCTGGGCAACCCTTCCACATATTCACCAAATCTTCCATGAAACTATATACTAACTGCATATTTACCTCAACAAAGCCATAACATTTTGGGGGCTTGAGCATCAACAATTTTGTACTAAGTTAAGAAAACCCATTAAAGCACGCACACGCACAGCACAAATCACCCAAAATAATTTCAAGTAGCAAAAATCTATATTATATTTTCTTGTACTCTTATCAAAACCAATTATAGTAACCTTCACATGTTCTACACCGTCAGGTACTGTATTGCTTTCACCTTTTAAGCAGGCCATGTAGAATAACTATTTTCCCTCGCAGCAATGCCAACAAAATTAATATGGAAAATATTCTACACAACCATCATGAAGGCACCAGTTTGTTTGTCCACCCCTTGCAACTCCTTTTCCAAGCTAGTAAAGAATTACACTACCTACATTTTGTTCTAGAGATGGATGGATGTTAGCTCTCAGGCTCCAGGAAAGGAAATACAAATTAATAAACAACTAAGTAGTTTTAGGAGGAAACCCCATTTGAATCGCATTAACAGAAAACATAAGTAGCCTAAGTAACAGCAAACTTGCTTCAATGAATGATGTATTTACAGCATACATTCTCTAAGATACAAGATCACAAAGGATGAGATAATTCGGCAAAAATAAAAATCCTCACAAGCACCATCCCTATCACTTTTATTTGCCATCCATGGAAATAGAAGTAAAGCAGTCTAACCATAAAACAATTGTTATTACAGAACATCTGTTCTTAATGCTTCTTCCTTTCCTTCCCTTCCCCCCACCTTCCAAAATAACCAAACTGGTCACACTTTTCCAGTGGTCTCCGGGAGCCTGGATTAGTACATATACCTGCTCAAACAACACAGGCAAGTCAATGTTAAGAAGCCTTGGGAGCTCTAATTACAGAGATGAAAATCAAACCCATGGTAATTTATTTAAATAGCTTCTAAGGTTGTACTTACCTTAACTTTGGTTCGGATTTCTGCACATTTTACAAGTGGGGCTTGTGTTAGAGACTGTTTACTCTGCAAATTCATCTTACTGTTCATCCATTCCATTGCTTCTTGCACTTGCTTTCCTACTTTCTCCATCTCCACTGGATCCAGATGATCATACTGTTCTTCCTAGCAGAGGAGGAAAAGCAAACCACAAAAATCAGACACTGATATGAACGAGCTTATTTGCAACAGCTAACTATCAAATGATATCACATTTGAAGGAAACAGAAAATGCTGGAGAAGCTCAGCAAGTCAGGCAGCATCTGTGGAGAGAGAATGAGTTTTTATTTCAGATTTCTAGCATCCGTAGTATTTTGCTTCACATATGAAGAACTACTTCAGCTCCATTTTAGCCACATCATCTACCACAGATTAATGTCTGAATTGCTGGGAGAAAACATATCTATTTCTGTTTGTCACACTTAATTCCTGTATTGTGATTGGTTTGTCATGGTTGATTATAGAGTATCACAGCTCTCTTGCAGTGCTTTAAAACACTTTCAGTTTTTGTTTTAAAACCTTTTCTCATATGCTTCCTTCCAATTCACCTATTTTCCAACATGGCCCAGTCCCTCCTTGCTCACTTCAGCTTCATCTGCAGCCAGCTCTCCTGCCATAATCTTTTCTTTACAAATGAATATAACTTTACTCAAATCTTTGAGCTAGATGCCCCATTTTTCCTTCACCTATGGCACATTCCCCCAAAATTTGGTCAGCAGCCTACAGGGTTATCTTGAGCTCAGCTGGAACAATCAGTGACAAGTCTATATTTCCAGGTTCTATTAGTGAGCTGGGTTGGCTGGTTGGTCAATTGTCAAGTGCTCTGAAGTACTGCAGACCTGCCTGGTTCAGACATCAGATTACTAAGTCTACTACTGAGGGTTAAATTGGATCTAAACTTCCAGTCAGACGTGTCATTTTGGAACCATCTCGATCCCAAAGAGACCCCGCTTAACTTTACTAATAATGAAAGTCTCACAAAACTGAACATAGTGGCTGGTGAGAGTACAAAAAGACTACAGAATTTGCATTGGGAATCAAAGGGTAACCAGAGACGTAGAGACTCAAGTTATTGTGATGCTAATATAATTGCTTAGGAGAACATTACTAAGAAGGGAAGTAATTTTAATTAAAAATCTCTTTTCCCATTTTTTTGGAGTTTAAAAAATTCTCCCAACAAACAGAAATTAAGTGCTCATCTTCTTGCCAACAACTCCTGCTGTTCCAGTTCTAAAAAAAGATAAGATACCTGGTATCAACAGCAAACACTTCATTGCTAGTGAGGATCAGTCTTAGATGCTGAATCAGAAGCATGAGCAATTAAAAAAAAAATTCAGTAGGGCTCGTGGTCTGACATCTCTGGATGAATATACATGACCAAGGATGCTGCAATGAACAATATAATTCTCACTAATTCGCCAAAACTAGTTGAGTGCCTGTTCTGTTGTTCAGATCTGCAGATTTGAAACATATTTTGTTACACCTCCATGCACAAAGTATTTCGCCCAGCTCTCAAAAATGTTTCTCTTATATTGTAGCTTTTGAGTTATTGCTCCAATCTATACAGGACAGCGTTTCTTGGTAACCAACTGTGAATTTATCAAATTTCCAAGACAGCAGAATTGTTAATCTATTTGTGTGTAAATATCATCTATCAACAACATGGAGCATGTGGACAACTGCTGCCAGTGCAAAAACATGTTATAATGGAAAAAGATAACAGACTGTTTCAATTGCCCTTCCATGAGTAATGGAAAGATGCACCAGTACTTAAAAGCTGTCATCGTTCAGAACTTATTTGCAAATGAATTTCAATATAGGCAAGTGTGAGGTTGTACATTTTGGCAGAAGAATAAGGAGGCCACATACTCCTTGGAAAATAAGAGTCTAAATGGAGTAGAGAAATAGAGGGATCTGGGGGTAAAGATACACAAATCACTAAAAGTAGCAATGCAGGTTAATAAGGCCATTAAAAAAAGCAAACCAAGCACTGGGGTTCATTTCTAGAGGGATAGAATTGAAAAGCAGAGAAGTTATGTTAAACTTGTATAGAACCTTGGTTAGACCACACTTGGAGAACTGTGAACAGCTCCAGTCTCCATATTATAAAAAGGATATCGAGGCATTGGAAAAGGTGCAAAAAAGATTCACTAAGATGATACCAGAACTGAGAGGTTATACCTATCCAGAAAGATTGAACAGGCTGGGGGTCTTTTCTCTAGGAAAGAGAAGACTGAGGGGTGACCTGATAGAGGTATTTAAGATTCACAGATCAGCCATGATCTTATCAAATGGCAGAGCGGGCTCGAGAGGCTGAATGGCCTACTCCTGTTCCTATGATGAAAGGGTTTGATAGGATAGAAATAGAGATGTTCCCACTTGTAGGGGAAACCAGAACTAGGGGCCATAAATATAAGATAGTTACTAATAAATCCAAGTAGTTAGAATGAGGAACTCACTACCACAAGTAGTAGTTGAGGTGACTAGCATAGATGCAGGGGAAGGTATATAAAGATGAGGGAGAAAGGGTTAGATGAAGTAGGGAGGGAGGAGGCTCATGTGGAGCATAAACACCGGCATGGGGCCGAATGGCCTGTTTCTGTGCTGTACATTCTATGTAAAAACAAAGCTGCAATTGGATAATCTTCAAGCTCAAGTGGTAGGTTACAAATCACTCATGCTTCACATCATGATGTATGACACTTGAACCCCTCTATTGCAATTCAACCTCACATATCCTTTAAGAGATTTAGTAATAGTATTAAGAGTGTAAAGCTAAATCTAACAGATTAAACAGCATTACCATTACAAATATTATGAATAAACTCAAAGAATCTGGAGTATAATATGTGTTCAACATACACATTTCATTTAATCGGATATTACTTTTGATGACAAATGTCCTTGTTTACATACTTTATTTCTATAGGAGTTTATTATCTTCATGTACTGCTGCACCTGTCTTCCCAGCTCATCGAAGGCCCTTGGCCGATCCTCAAACTCTTGATAGCGGTCCCGAATTGGCTGACCAAGTTTCTATAAAGAGAAATTGACACATTAAGGACTTGAATGCATATTAAAGTATGCTTGTTCATTTGAAAACAGGCATGTGTCAAAAAAGTGAATGGGAGGGGCTACGGTTGCAGAAACTGGCCAACTTGCCTGTTTGCTTTGAATTTATACCAATCTGATGGGATGAAAGATTTCTGCGTGTGCTGAAATAGCCCATGTGAATTTGGGAAGTCTCAATTTGGTTCCCCGTAACCATGGGGTAGAATTTTTGCAACGTTTGCAGAAACACCCAAACAAGTTTGTGGTGTAAAATTCTGCCCACCTGAATCACATAGCATTGTTTACCCAACTTCTGGGTTGAGATTCCTAACCATGCAGAACATGCACTAATTGAGCCTACGCTGGGAGCTCACAATTTTTCAGGCGGGGGGGGGGGGGGGGGGGGGGGGAAAGAAGAGAAGGAGTGAAGATAGGAGTTAGCAATTCCAGCGCTGCTGCAGCTGTTTAAAAGGGCTGCAGTGGCCACAACTTTCTACGTGGGGGGGGTGGGGCAGGAGGGGGCCCGAAATCAAACGGCTCTGGTCTTCTCAATGCTTCACTGGAGGAAATTGTGGCTCATCAAGGACTGAATGTCACATAAGTAAATCTAACACAAAGGTAGTGCAGGGGTCGAGAGCACTACTGGAGAGGTAGAGCTGAGTGTTGTCAGCGTACATGTGGAACCTGGTGCCACATGTTTGGATACTGTTGCAGAGGGTGCAGCATATAGATGACGAAGAGGAGTGGGTCAAGAATAGATTGTTGGGGGACTCCAGAGGTAATGATACAAGGGCAGGAAGAGAACCCATTGCTGAAGAAGCTCTGGCTATGGTTGGATGGGTAAAAGTGGAATCAAAGCGAGGGCAGACCCACTCAGCTGGACAACATAAGAGAGGCATTCGGAGAAGGATGGTGGGATCGACCGTGTTAACGGCTGCAGAGATGTCGGGAAAGACAATGAGAATTAGTGCTTTATGGTCACAGTCATAGAGAATGTCATTTATGACTTTGATTAGGACCGTCTCAGTGCTATGGGAGGGGCGGAAAACTAATTGGTGAGATTCAAACTGTGGGAAAGATGGGCACAGACTTTGGAGGCGGCAACACATTCAAGGAGTATGGACAGAAAATGGAGGTCGGAGATGTGATAGTGCTTTGCAAGGGTGAGCTTTTTGAAGAGGGAAGTGATGACAGCAGTTTCGAAAGGGAGAGGACCATTTACAATGTCAGCTAGCATGGGGCCAGAGGGAAAGTTGGGTGGTTACCAGTTTGGTGGGAATGGGATTGAGAGAGCAGGAGGCGGGTCTCGTGGACAAGATAAGTTTGGGGAAAGCATGAGGGCAGATAGGAGCGAAGCTAGAGAAAGACTCGGGTTCAGAGCTAGGGGAGAGGAAAACTTGGAGGAAATTTGGCTTGGTGAGCAAAGGGAAGACAGGATACAGCAGAGGCAGTTGAATGGACGGTCTCAAACTTAGTGACAAAAGTTCAAGAGCTCCTCGCATTTGTTGTTGGAAATGAGGGCAGAGGGGACAGGAGATACAGAATACAGCTATCCAACCATGCCAAACCAAAGGGTGCATGCCACAAAGTAATGGCCACACATTTACTGCTGGCCCACACAAAGCCCTCACTCCAGCAGGGTACACTTTTAAACTGCAACTTACAATTGAAAGCCTTGACAAAGTACCAGCTTAAAAGGGCAAAATCATTCTAACGCAACCTAGCTAAATGATGCATACTGACTTATCAATATAGCATGGCTGTAGTTCGGGAAAATACTTGTCACTAAATGTGCTCCTTCAACTTACATTTCAAGACTGCTTCTTTGCTTACAGGATAAGGTGACTCCTAATACAAATGAACAGACCCACACCAACAGCAGAGCCAAGAAATTACAAGCCCTTGACACTCTGAGGAAGCACTTTGGACATTCTTGTCTGTAAGAGCATGGAGGCAGTACAAGGTGGTGAAATTGCAGACCTCTCCCAAGCTCTGGGCTTTGTACCATCCACTGCATGGATGGTACGAAGGCCACATGGCATTCACACAACTACAAAACCTTTTTACACATTGCAAGGTCTGTTTGAAAAGTGAAAAGTGCCTTTTGGAGTCAGCATTCTATTAGTGGCCAAGAATTAGTTAGTAGCTCAAAGCAGCCTCCAGCCCGCTCATTCACGTTTACAAGTACCAGCATAGCTAAACACACCCTAGTGAGCTTCAGGAGGTAGCATTGGGTGAGTCACTGTGGATAGGAGCAAACACAGCGTCAGAGCAGGAGCAGGAACAGGAACCTGATGCCCTTTCAGCCACATGTCTGCCAGTGAAGGGAGTGTGTGGACGGTACACACTCCCTTCACTACCGGCGCACCGTGGCTGCAGTGTGTACCATCCACAGGATGCACTGCAGCAACTCGCCAAGGCTTCTTCGACAGCACCTCCCAAACCTGCAACCTCTACCACCTAGAAGGACAAGGGCAGCAGGCACATGGGAACACCACCTGCACGATCCCCAAGTCACACACCATCCCGACTTGGAAATATATCGCCGTTCCTTCATCGTCGCTGGGTCAAAATCCTGGAACTCCCTACCTAACAGCACTGTGGGAGAACCTTCACCACATGGACTGCAGTGGTTCAAGAAGGCGGCTCACCACCACCTTCTCAAGGGCAATTAGGGATGGGCAATAAATGCTGGCCTTGCCAGCGACGCCCACATCCCATGAATGAACAAAAAAAAAAGGACCCCTGTATTTTAGGCAATACAGCAGTGTGATGAAATTGAGCAGCAATGTCATGTTGCTACTGCTATTCAACGGGATAAGATCAAATTGTTGTCCAAGCTGGGCAACATATCAACAATCCTTATACCAGCCCAGAAGAAGCGGCACACAGCAAAGCTAAGGGCTGTGGTGACCTTAACTGCCAATAACAGTGCTGTCCCTGTTCACAGATTAGGTGCAGGTCGCCCCACACCAAATAGTACAGCTTTGGTGACACATTGCCCGCAGAGGCAATTGCTTTTGGTCACTGACTGGTGGATGTGCCAGGGCCTGCAGATGGTTGTTGGCATAATTGTGGGTCTGGGCAGTCAGGCTCCAGCACCAGCTGATCTCCATGACGTGTCTTTTTTCACCTTGTAGCACTTCAACAATAAAATATTGTGATGGGGGTTGCTTTTAAAGAAACCCACATCATTAATTTTTAAATTGACATGGCAACTTGCATGGGGCTCTGTAGCTTGCAGTTAGATGCCTTGTTGCTCAAAGCTAAAGTGAAACTTTGTATTCTTGGAACCCCTTTTCTATTCACCATCTTGTTTAATGATCTTCCTGCTCTGTTGAGCTCTTGCAAATGCTTCACTTATAGTTTGCATTGCATTAGGACGTTTTACTACGTTAAAGGCGCTATATAAATTCAATTTGTTGTTGCATTGATTTTGCACACATTTGGCAGCTTTGGCTTCAATATAAACATTCCCAGAAGTTTTAATGCTAACTCCCAACCAACTGAAAAAACAGCAAAAAGAGCTACTGACTTTGTTTTTAAAACCTCTGCCTCCAAGATCTCCTTTCTGTATGGAGCTTGCCTTTATGTCTGCTCCATGTAGCCAGGTTGCACAAATAAATGATGGTACTTTTAGTACAAGTGCATTATCAATACGATAATGATGCTATCGCATGTGACAGTGGACTTTAGGCCAAACAGAAGTTAAAGCATAGGTGTGAATTTAGCAGGGATCTGCTGAAATGGGTATCTGCTTGATTTCTCAGGCCTTGTACACCCGGTGTGATGTGCAATTCATTGTTAACAACACAAAAAATGCATTCCCGTCTGCGCCATTCTATATACTAGTGGCAGGGGTTTGCGAAGGTAACTTTATTCCATTTTCTAGGTCTGCTTTGCTAATAATCGACAACGATGAATGGCAGGGTTTTATCACCAATATCACATGATTTAAACCAGAAATTTTACTCCTACGAATCTATAAACACAAAGTAGAGTAAAAGTTTTAACTTCAGGAATACTAAGTTTTGTTTCACTGCATGTTAGAGAAATAGTTATGCATTTCATACATGTGTATCTCCCAGGAAGAGTCTCACTAAGCCGTACATATTTACCTTCAATTCGGTCAATTTATCTATGTACACTTGTTTTCCCTGATCCTCGCCTTCTTCGTACAACCAGTTTTCTGTATCTTCTAGTAGAAGGCTTAATTTGTTTTGTTCCTAGGAGTAAAAAGAAAGCTTCATATTAGTCTTTGAGTCAACAAAGGGTACAAAAATCTACATTTTACTATCAATTCAAAGTATCTGGAGAACTTGGGACTCCTAGTTGAGAATCAAGAGCGCTGTCCCAAGTATTTTGATTTTTAAAAAACAGCACCTGTTCTTTGAGTTCAGAAATTACTACAAACAACTGGCTTGCACTGAACTGAATAGAAAGTAGCTTCTTGTTGGGTAGGGTTTATTGTTATGGTAGAACTACTACATAATCATGTACAGGCACGATTCTGCCGGTGCAGCAACTATTTTTCCCCAACTCAAATGACTATGCAATTGACCCAAAGGAATGGGAGAGAAAGTACTTTACCAGCATCTTAATGCAATTAGTAGTACTCCCCAAAGGCAAAATGCAACAATGAAATGCAAAGTAATTTTAACTAAAACATCATGATCAAGTTAGTCCAGAGAGGGACAAACCCGAAAAAGATCTCAGCAGTGTATACAAACTGTTATGGCTATTTTGTCATCCCAAAAATGAGGTTAGAGATTGTTTCTTCCTCTCCAATGGGCAAAATAACTCGCATCATAGGAAAAACTTGGCAATATTAAAAAGCACAGGCATGTTTTGATAATAGATTTCAGAGCACCGAGGAACAATTTGGCACAAGGCAAAACAGAGAAATGATAAAATCTTGATAAAAATACACAAGTTCGTTATTTCTATTGTGTTATTTATTATAACTATTATTTCCCATTGCTGTCTGCAATTATCTTTGATGTGGAGATGCCGGTGATGGACTGGGGTTGACAATTGTAAACAATTTTACAACACCAAGTTATAGTCCAACAAATTTATTTTAAATTCCACAAGCTTTCGGAGGCTTCCTTCTTCCTCGGGTGAATTTTGTGGAAATGAAATCCTCGAAATGAAATCGCATTTATAAATCACAGAACAATGCTTGGTGATTACAGACTGTCTTTTCAACTGCCCGTTGCCAAGGCAATCAGTGTGCAGACATGATGTGGTGATGCCGGTGATGGACTGGGGTTGACAATTGTAAACAATTTTACAACACCAAGTTATAGTCCAACAAATTTATTTTAAATTCCACAAGCTTTCGGAGGCTTCCTCCTTCCTCAGGTGAACGGTGTGGAAATGAAATGACAGTCATTGACTGTCTTCCTTCTCTCTCTCTCTCTTTTTTTTGGGGGGGTTTGTATATTCGGTGGCCTTTTAGGTGACACCTTTCTGTCTGCTCACTGTGATTGCCTTGGCAACGGGCAGTAATCACCAGGCATTGTTCTGTGATTTTCTAATGCGAAGGATTCGAAAATTTCATTTCCACACCGTTCACCTGAGGAAGGAGGAAGCCTCCGAAAGCTTGTGGAATTTAAAATAAATTTGTTGGACTATAACTTGGTGTTGTAAAATTGTTTACAATTGTCAACCCCAGTCCATCACCGGCATCTCCACATCATGTCTGCACACTGATTGCCTTGGCAACGGGCAGTTGAAAAGACAGTCTGTAATCACCAAGCATTGTTCTGTGATTTATAAATGAGATTTCATTTCCACAAAATTCACCTGAGGAAGGAGGAAGCCTCTGAAAGCTTGTGGAATTTAAAATTAATTTGTTGGACTATAACTTGGTGTAAAATTGTTTACAATTTGCAATTATCTTAGCTTCAAAGCAGGACCTGAGACATAGAATAGCCCATTATAAAACTCCAGTTAAAGGTTTAGAACCCTCCACTTTTATTCCTCATTACACACATGTTATAAATTGGATAGTCAGGTGGTGAAGGATAGAATACTAGAGCCTAGTCTTCAGTTGCTTCCAAGCCTTTATTCACAGAGCTCCACATTACACCCATACCACACCCTAGATCAGCTCTCTTATAAATGGATACAAGAGAGTTCTCAATTGATGTGCACCACCTGAATACAATTAACACTACTTGATTTAAATCACATGGATACACTTAACAACATATACCCTGGCACTGAATCAAATACTTACATCTTTACTGACAAACTTTTCATAGATTCCACATAGCTTGTCTCTACTTTCATACACATATTCTTCCAGTGCATTCTTTGCATCATTTCTTTCCTTTTCAAGTTTATCTTGCATAATCATTTTACCCTAAATCGAAGTAGAAAAAAAATTATAGTTAAAATATTTCAATAATTTCAAAGCTGCTTGCATAAATTTCTATTAAATTTAAGATAAAATTGCATTTGCAAGGCATCTCAGAACAGAAAATGTTCACAGGAACTCTGTTAAGCTGATTTTTCAAACCCTTTTCAATACTGTTAATCATAAAATAGATAAGGGTTCAATCAAAATAAATATAGAAACTGGTAGAAGTCATACACAGGGTACATTTGGAACTGGGTTGAGTGTGCCAAATTGTATGAATTGATAGCACAAAAACTGCCCACAGTATGGTATGAATTGGCACTGAAAGTCTCGAAGCATAGCTCATTTAGGAAATGGAAACATTTACCCTGGTGAAGTAGCGATTGCTCTCCCAAGAATGAGACTAATAACACATTTATGGAAAAAGAGGAAGGAGCTATACGCACCAAATCAATGCTATACTGGACCGAGATGTACTTGACATGGGTACAGAGGAAAAACTGAAATGTTTTGCACATTCATCCCTCATCCTGATGAGCCAAAGATTTGTAGAGATCAATAAAGTAGCATATTTGAAACTTGAAAGTAGTGCAGCTAAGTACATGGAAGCACTTTTGTTGTTAATAAGAATTTTGCTATTGTCCAAGGAGCAGAGTGGTCATGATTCAGTTTGTGGAGTTCCATGGCGACCATTCTACACACCCCCATTCTACTCCACAGGTAGTGCAGCAAGTATGCTCCCTTTACAAACATTAAGGGCTGACAGTCTCAGAAGTAGACTGAATGACCTTTTCTAAATGCTACATTTAAGCCTCCAGTTATAAGAAATTAAACCTGCAATTTATACAAAGCAGAATTTTTTTTTTTTTATTCGTTCACGGGATGTGGGAGTCGCTGGCAAGGCCGGCATTTATTGCCCATCCCTAATTGCCCTCGAGAAGGTGGTGGTGAGCCGCCTTCTTGAACCGCTGCAGTCCGTGTGGTGACGGTTCTCCCACAGTGCTGTTAGGAAGGGAGTTCCAGGATTTTGACCCAGCGACAATGAAGGAACGGCGATATATTTCCAAGTCGGGATGGTGCGTGACTTGGAGGGGAACGTGCAGGTGGTGTTGTTCCCATGTGCCTGCTGCCCTTGTCCTTCTAGGTGGTAGAGGTCGTGGGTTTGGGAGGTGCTGTCGAAGAAGCCTTGGCGAGTTGCTGCAGTGCATCCTGTGGATGGTGCACACTGCAGCCACAGTGCGCCGGTGGTGAAGGGAGTGAATGTTTAGGGTGTTGGATGGGGTGCCAATCAAGCGGGCTGCTTTATCTTGGATGGTGTCGAGCTTCTTGAGTGTTGTTGGAGCTGCACTCATCCAGGCAAGTGGAGAGTATTCCATCACACTCCTGACTTGTGCCTTGTAGATGGTGGAAAGGCTTTGGGGAGTCAGGAGGTGAGTCACTCGCCGCAGAATACCCAGCCTCTGACCTGCTCCCGTAGCCACAGTATTTATATGGCTGGTCCAGTTAAGTTTCTGGTCAATGGTGACCCCCAGGATGTTGATGGTGGGGGATTCGGCGATGGTAATGCCGTTGAATGTCAAGGGGAGGTGCTTAGACTCTCTCTTGTTGGAGATGGTCATTGCCTGGCACTTATCTGGCGCGAATGTTACTTGCCACTTATCAGCCCAAGCCTGGATGTTGTCCAGGTCTTGCTGCATGCAGGCTCGGACTGCTTCATTATCTGAGGGGTTGCGAATGGAACTGAACACTGTGCAGTCATCAGCGAACATCCCCATTTCTGACCTTATGATGGAGGGAAGGTCATTGATGAAGCAGCTGAAGATGGTTGGGCCAAGGACACTGCCCTGAGGAACTCCTGCAGCAATGCCCTGGGGCTGAGATGATTGGCCTCCAACAACCACTACCATCTTCCTTTGTGCTAGGTATGACTCCAGCCACTGGAGAGTTTTCCCCCTGATTCCCATTGACTTCAATTTTACTAGGGCTCCTTGGTGCCACACTCGGTCAAATGCTGCCTTGATGTCAAGGGCAGTCACTCTCACCTCACCTCTGGAATTCAGCTCTTTTGTCCATGTTTGGACCAAGGCTGTAATGAGGTCTGGAGCCGAGTGGTCCTGGCGGAACCCAAACTGAGCATCGGTGAGCAGGTTATTGGTGAGTAAGTGCCGCTTGATAGCACTGTCGACGACACCTTCCATCACTTTGCTGATGATTGAGAGTAGACTGATGGGGCGGTAATTGGCCGGATTGGATTTGTCCTGCTTTTTGTGGACAGGACATACCTGGGCAATTTTCCACATTGTCGGGTGGATGCCAGTGTTGTAGCTGTACTGGAACAGCTTGGCTAGAGGCGCAGCTAGTTCTGGAGCACAAGTCTTCAGCACTACAGCTGGGATGTTGTCAGGGCCCATAGCCTTTGCTGTATCCAGTGCACTCAGCCGTTTCTTGATATCACGTGGAGTGAATCGAATTGGCCGAAGACTGGCTTCCGTGATGGTGGGGATATCGGGAGGAGGCTGAGATGGATTATCCACTCGGCACTTCTGGCTGAAGATGGTTGCAAACGCTTCAGCCTTGTCTTTTGCACTCACGTGCTGGACTCCGCCATCATTGAGAATGGGGATGTTTGCAGAGCCTCCTCCTCCCGTTAGTTGTTTAATTGTCCACCACCATTCACGACTGGATGTGGCAGGACTGCAGAGCTTTGATCTGATCCGTTGGTTGTGGAATCGCTTAGCTCTGTCTATAGCATGTTGCTTCCGCTGTTTAGCATGCCTGTAGTCCTGAGTTGTAGCTTCACCAGGTTGGCACCTCATTTTTAGGTACGCCTGGTGCTGCTCCTGGCATGCTCTTCTGCACTCCTCATTCAACCAGGGTCGATCCCCTGGCTTGTTGGTAATGGTAGAGTGAGGAATATGCCAGGCCATGAGGTTACAGATTGTGCTGGAATACAATTCTGCTGCTGCTGATGGCCCACAGCGCCTCATGGATGCCCAGTTTTGAGCTGCTAGATCTGTTCTGAATCTATCCCATTTAGCACGGTGGTAGTGCCACACAACACGTTGGATGGTGTCCTCAGTGCGAAGACGGGATTTCATCTCCACGAGGACTGTGCGGTGGTCACTCCTACCAATACTGTCATGGACAGATGCATTTGCGACAGGTAGATTGGTGAGGACGAGGTCAAGTAAGTTTTTCCCTCGTGTTGGTTCGCTCACCACCTGCCGCAGGCCCAGTCTGGCAGCTATGTCCTTCAGGACTCGGCCAGCTCGGTCAGTAGTGGTGCTACCGAGCCACTCTTGGTGATGGACATTGAAGTCCCCCACCCAGAGTACATTTTGTGCCCTTGCTACCCTCAGTGCTTCCTCCAAGTGGTGTTCAACATGGAGGAGGACTGATTCATCAGCTGTGGGAGGACGGTAGGTGGTAATCAGCAGGAGGTTTCCTTGCCCATGTTTGACCTGATGCCATGAGATTTCATGGGGTCCAGAGTCAATGTTGAGGACTCCCAGGGCCACTCCCTCGTGACTGTATATCACTGTACCGCCACCTCTGGTGGGTCTGTCCTGCCGGTGGGACAGGACATACCCAGGGATGGTGATGGAAGAGTCTGGGACGTTGGCTGAAAGATATGATTCTGTGAGTATGGCTATGTCAGGCTGTTGCTTGACTAGTCTGTGGGACAGCTCTCCCAATTTTGGCACAAGTCCCCAGATGTTCGTAAGGAGGACCTTGCAGGGTCGACTGGGCTTGGTGTTTTGCCGTTCTCGTGTCCGGTGCCTAGTGGTCCGATGCCGGGTCGTCCGTCCGGTTTCATTCTTATTATGACTTTTCGTAGCGAGATTTTACAACTGAGTGGCTTGCTAGGCCATTTCAGAGGGCAATTAAGAATCAACCACATTGCTGTGGGTCTGGAGTCACATATAGGCCAGACCGGGTGAGGGCGGCAGGCTTCCTTCCCTAAAGGACATTAGTGAACCAGATGGGTTTTTACGACAATCCGGTAGTTTCATGGCCATCATTACTGATACTAGTATTTTAATTCCAGATTTTTATTTAATTAATTGAATTTTTAATTAATAAATTGAATTTAAATTCGCCAGCTGCCGTGGCGGGATTTGAACTCATGACTCTGGATTTTAGTCCAGGCCTCTGGATTACTAGCCCAGTAACATAACCACTATGCTACCGTACCCATCAAAAATGTGTAAAGGAAACATTACTATTTTAAAAAAAAGTTCAGACCAAAAAGAGACAGAAAAGAAGCTACTTAGATCAATGTTTTGAACGTTTTCTCATAGTACAGTGCACAAGCAATAGATCTAGATTCAAATCCAGATCTCACATTTCACGAGACATTGATATACTTTGGGAGACAAACATGTTTGGTCCAGCTAATGTAGCCTAAAACACTGGGAAATTAAATATTCTTAACTGAATGGTAAGATGCAATTATATTGTAATATGAACAGTAGTGGCCTTCATTTTCTCACTCCTACATTATAGTGAGATACAATGCTGTAATTGGAGCTTGAAAATATTAAAAGCAGATATATGGAATGTCCCAGTTACACTAATGCATTCAAAATCTGATTGAACTTGTGCTGAAGTGAAACCAAATCTCTTGGTGGTGGGTCTTGTTTACTCCATCTTCAGTTCAGCACTCCCAATTTAGGTAAGTTATTGTACATGTCAGGTACTAGATGTAGGCATGTTGGGAGCCAATCCAATCACTGGTGAGCAACAAAACCATTGCAAGATACCCTTTCCTTGGCCCAATAGGCACCATCAAAAAAAGTTGTTTTTTTCCCTACTTAGTACAGATTCACAGAATTGTATTCCAGCACAATCGGTAACATGGCCCAGCATATTCCTCACTCTACCATTATCAACAAGCCAGGGGATCAACCCTGGTTCAATGAGGAGTGTAGAAGAGCATGCCAGGAGCTGCACCAGGTGTACCTAAAAATGAGGTGCCAACCTGGTGAAGCTACAACTCAGGACTACATGCATGCTAAACAGCGGAAGAAACATGCTATAGATAGAGCTAAGCGATTCCACAACCAACAGATCAGATCAAAGCTCTGCAGTCCTGCCACATCCAGTCGTGAATGGTGGTGGACAATTAAACAACTAACGGGAGGAGGAGGCTCTGCAAACATCCCCATCCTCACGTGAGTGCAAAAGACAAGGCTGAAGCGTTTGCAACCATCTTCAGCCAGAAGTGCCGAGTGGATGATCTATCTCTGCCTCCTCTCGATATCCCCACCATCACACAAGCCAGTCTTCAGCCAATTCGATACACTCCACGTGATATCAAGAAATGGCAGATTGCACTGGATACAGCAAAGGCTATGGGCCCCGACAACATCCCAGCTGTAGTGCTGAAGTCTTGTGCTTCAGAACTAGCTCAGCCTCTAGCCAAACTGTTCCAGTACAGCTACAACACTGGCATCTACCCGACAATGTGGAAAATTGCCCAGGTATGTCCGGTCCACAAAAAGCAGGACAAATCCAATCCGGCTAATTACCACCCCATCATTCTACTCTCAATCATCAGCAAAGTGATGGAAGGTGTCGTCAACAGTGCTATCAAGTGGCACTTATTCACCAATAACCTGCTCACCGATGCTCAGTTTGGGTTCCGCCAGGACCACTCGGCTCCAGACCTTATTACAGCCTTGGTCCAAACATAGACAAAAGAGCTGAATTCCAGAGGTGAGGTGAGACTGCCCTTGACATCAAGGCAACATTTGACCGAGTGTGGCACCAAGGAGCCCTAGTAAAATTGAAGTCAATGGGAATCAGGGGGAAAACTCTCCAGTGGCTGGAGTCATACCTAGCACAAAGGAAGATGGTAGTGGTTGTTGAAGGCCAATCATCTCAGCCTCAGGGCACTGCTGCAAGAGGTCCTCAGGGCAGTGTCCTAGGCCCAACCATCTTCAGCTGCTTCATCAATGACCTTCCCTCCATCATAAGGTCAGAAATGGGGATGTTCGCTGATGATTGCAGTGTTCAGTTCCATTCACAACCCCTCAAATAATGAAGCAGTCCGAGCCCGCATGCAGCAAGACCTGGACAACATCCAGGCTTGGGCTCATAAGTGGCAAGTAACATTCGCGCCAGACAAGTGCCAGGCAATGACCATCTCCAACAAGAGAGAGTCTAACCACCTCCCCTCGACATTCAACGGCATTACCATCGCCGAATCCCCCACCATCAACATCCTGGGGGTCACCATTGACCAGAAACTTAACTGGACCAGCCATATAAATACTGTGGCTACAAGAGCAGGTCAGAGGCTGGGTATTCTGCGGTGAGTGACTCACCTCCTGACTCCCCAAAGCCTTTCCACCATCTACAAGGCACAAGTCAGGAGTGTGATGGAATACTCTCCACTTGTCTGGATGAGTGCAGCTCCAACAACACTCAAGAAGCTCGACACCATCCAGGACAAAGCAGCCCGCTTGACTGGCACCCCATCCACCACCCGAAACATTCACTCCCTTCACCGTCGGCGCACAGTGGCTGCAGTGTGTATCATCCACAGGATGCACTCCAGCAACTTGCCAAGACTTCTTCGACAGCACCTCCCAAACCCATGACCTCTACCACCTAGAAGGACGAGAGCAGCAGGCACATGGGAACAACACCATCTGCACGTTCTCCTCCAAGTCACACACCATCCCGACTTGGAAATATATCACCGTTCCTTCATCGTCGCTGGGTCAAAATCCTGGAACTCCCTTCCTAACAGCACTGTAGGAGAACCTTCACCACACGGACTGCAGCGGTTCAAGGCGGCGGCTCACTACCATCTTCTCAAGGGCAATTAGGGATGGGCAATAAATGCCGGCCTCGCCAGTGACGCCCACATCCCATGAACGAAGAAAAAAAAAGTATCTTCTGATGTAAATGTAGTATCTTTTGAAAAAAAGTTTACCTCTGTTTCAATGAATATATTCAGCAGTTGCTGACCCAATTGCCACTGCAGATTGTTCTCTATGGGTAGGTCCACAGTCTTTGTTTTGACTTTTGCCTTCTTCGCCTGTGGAGGCTGGTCTCTGTTCTTATCTTCTTTTGAAGCCATTTCAGAGGTCTAAAAAGAATAATGAGGCAATTAACCAGAGTTTTGAGTTAAATATAATAAAACATTTTTTCATAATATTGTATTCTGAAATCAAGACAACTTTTAAAAGGAAAGTCACTTTAATACAACCGATGACTCCATTTCCCATGGGTTTGCATAGAGGGAATCAAGACTAAGTGTGTCTTCAGATGCAGTGGGGTTAGAGGACCAAGGTGTGTGGACATTATTCAGGCCCCATTACAAAGTCATACATTCAGTCTGTATTTTTATGCGATACTTGATATTGTCATCTATAATATATTAAAAATCCCATGCATTTTGGCAACTTTCCCTCCCCATTATAAATTTCTACACTCACATTTAGAATGGAAACTGTCCAAGGAGCTTGTCCTTCTGTAATTACACCTTCCTGACAGTGAGGACAATGTAGTGGATAGGGATGGGAAAGAGGTAGGTGGGGAAAGGAATGAGGCGGTCAGGGAAAAGGGAAGGTGGCGGTAGACAGGGAGAAGCAAAGGAGTAAGATGTGGTCTGATTAAGAGTGGGGAAAAGGAGGAGTTGAGAGGTGATGAGGGATGGGAGTGAGGGGAAAGAGGTGTAGGTGATACTGGACAGGAGGGAAGAGGTGGTGGACCAGCAACAGCTCAAATTTAAAATTCTCAACCTTGTGTTCAAATACCTCCCCCTCTCTATCTCTATCTCTGCAACCTCCTCCAGCACTACAACCTTCCGAGAACTATGAGTTCCTCCACTTCTGGCACGTGCATCCCCAACTTCCTTCACCCCAGCAGCGACGGCCGTGGCTTCACGTGCCTTGGCCTCAAGCTCTGGAATTCCCTCCCTAAATCACTCCGCCTCTCTACCTTCCTTTAAGACACGCCTTAAAACCTACCACTTTGACCAAGCTTTTGGTGACCTGTCCCAATATCTCATGTGGCTCGATTTCAAATTTTGTCTGATAATGATCCTATGAAGCACCTTGGGACATTTTATTATGTTAAAGGTGCTCTATAAATGCAAGTTGTTGTTGGATGAAGGTGGACCGCAGGAGCAGGAAGGAATGGAGGAGACAAGGAAAATTTAGGTGGGGGCAGCAGAGGACAGGCGGGGGCAGCAGAGGAAAGGCGGGCTCCCCTTGTCTACAGGCAGTTCACATTATTTACACCATTGCATAAGTTGCACCTGAGATCTGTAGATGGTAAACCCTGCATTAGATGGTAAACCCTGCATTAAAAGGTGTGGCTTTCAAACCGTGATGCAATTGAGTTTCTCACTGTACATTTTTTTTAAAAATGAGGTCACACTGCAGGAACAGAACATGCAGGCACCCAGAACATCCATGCTGAAAAATAAGGCTCTGACATAATAGCAGAAGGTTTACTCTGCTTTTAAAAAAGGGAATACAAACTTTAATGGTAGTATTGCAAAATTAGTCATTCCATCAAATGAAAGCTTGACATTTTATAATTTTTAATAATCATGAATTTGAAGTAAAAGAAATGGTCCAGGATGGGCTACCATTCTCTCATGATCCAAGTATCCCACGCTCAATGTAATAAAAATGATGGCCAGTGTTGGTAAGTTTTCTAAAAAAAATTATAGCAAATTACTTAAGTACAGAGGTTTATTATCCTAATGAATGCTCTTTAGTGTCCATCCATCCTTTAATGATCATTGGGATAATCCTTGGTGCCCCTGTTCTCATGATTTAAAAATCACAGAAGAAGCTGAACCACAAAAATTACCTCCATTTCATCAATTTCATTTTTCTGACTCTCTGCTGACCCTGGTGGGTGATTACCATCTCCATGAGCTGGTTCTTCCTGCTGGTCAATTTGCATTTTACTCTGAAAAGAACAAAAATATGTTTGCTCCCCAGTCCATCATTTCTTAAACACAATATGATACGATATAGACTAGTTGCCTTTTGAGGGGGAGGTGGGGGTAGGAGCAGTGGGAATGAAACACCAATCCTTGAGCACTAGCAACACACCCCTTTATAACAGACTAAGATTATGAAGACTGGCCCAGCATAGCTGACAATTCAATTTCCCTCCCTTTATGTGGTCTATCATCCCTCAGTTCTTTCCTGTTGACAGCACAGATCAGATCATCATGAGGTGTGGAAATCACATTAAAAAAAATGTTGGTTTATGTCTATTAATCTTTGCTGCATAAAGTACTAGTGGTAGCAATACAGCCTCGGCAGCTAGCACATCACTTGTTAAAACTCATTACTAGTTTTGGTGATGTGCACTGGCATGGACACGATGGGCCGTACGGCCTCCTTCTGTGCCGTAACTTTCTAAGATTCAACATGGCACATTGCAGAGCAGGACATTTGTCTGTATCCATAATAATCTACAGAGTTCCTAATCTGCTGTGGACAATTACTGAATGGAGGTCAGTCATGTCCCTCTAGGGGAGGAAGCAAAATCAGAGAGCTGAACAATCATGCACACATCGGACACAAGGCCAGAAAGTTGATCTTTAGTCCATTGTTCCAGGTGGGGCAAACGTGCAATAGCTTTGAGGGGGAGGCAGATTGGGGGCAGAGAAAGTGAAAAATAAATTATGACTTAATTTTAGCAAACAACCACTATTCATGAATTAATATTTTCAATGTTACGCTCAAAATAATTATTTTCTTATGATGGTTCCAATGCCCAATTCCATAGTTGGAAAAGAATCCAAAAGGAGCACCAGACATAAACCTCAACATTGTTTATGAAACAGCCCTCTGAGAGTAGGACAATGCAAGCTAAGTATACCTCCTCCTCTTTTACATTAGTCTGGGATTGCTGATCAGTTTCCATCGGAACATCATCTGTCTCTTCACATTTCTGCACTTCCACCAACGAGGCACTGGATAT
Organism: Heptranchias perlo; assembly: GCF_035084215.1. NCBI lineage: Eukaryota > Metazoa > Chordata > Chondrichthyes > Hexanchiformes > Hexanchidae > Heptranchias > Heptranchias perlo. Next base: position 24,160,213 of record NC_090338.1, read on the forward strand.
ACTGAAGACACCGTGAATGTTAACCCGCACCTTCACTTTCACCTTAGAACTGGACCCATCGGTTTGTGGGACCACTTTCTGAATAGTAAAGCGACCTAAATAGTAAATGAAAATTAGTACATCAAACACCACCCCCCCAGCCCCGCCACATAAAAACCTTTAATGAATGCTGCAGGTTGTGAGTTAAATTAATAGTTACTTTTATAGGGAATACAAACTTCAGGTCTGCCTTAGATATTCTCTCTGGTTAGCATCACCAGTCTCTCCTGTAAGCACTCACATCCCTCACAATCAGGAGTTTACTTTTGCCCAGAAATTGCTTTTAAAATAACAGTCAGCCTAACAGCGCTCACTGTTATTAAGGGCAAAATCAAAGAGCAAGTTCTGGCGACCGCACTTATGCAGTTAAACGCAAAAATCCAGAACTTGCTCTTCCTGGTTTGCTGGGGACGTGACAGCTTTGCCTTAAAAAGGATATTGCCAGCTACAATCAATAAAAACAATGGACCAGCGCCAACGTGCTCTCCTGCCCAGCTGAAAACGAACTAATCTCGCCACAAAACAGGTACTCTCAGTTTTTAAAAAAAAAATCTAAACTAAGTTTTAACAGCGTGGTAAGTCTTAATGATTGCCAAGCAACCTCTCGGCACTAAAAATTAACTTTTAATAATGTGGAGTCTCATTTCTCCTGATTTAATCGTTTTTGGACATATAAAAAAAAATTAATTAAAAAAAGTCTAAAATTTTTTTTAAAACTTTTTCCTTCTGTATCTTATCTCAAGTCTTTTAATCTTATCCTCTCAATTTTACTTTCTCTATGTCATTTTGTAATACCTTATCGGGCATATCCGGATTTTTAGTTTGCGCAGTTTGTGAAGGAAGTGCACTGCCTGGTTCTCTCAGCATGGCTCGCTTCAAGCTGATTGAGGGGCCTTAGAGATCCTTTCACCACTCACACAGCCCGGGAAAGAACACTGATGTTATTTGAACTTGCAGTTCAAGGAAGTTGCCGCCAAAAAGAACGCTGTAACTTAGTGGGTGAATTTAAATCTAATGAATGGCAACCACTGCTGGTTCATCGGTCAGAGTCAATTCGAGCCATAATCTAGATGTATGTTAGCATAACCTGGGTGGGGTAACAATGGGACCCCTTGTTATATGAACTGGATATCATTAATTTCACATGCGTTTCTTCAATTTTCCAGGAGGTGGACTGATAAAAATTATTAAGCTGCTTTATTTTAGGGAGTAAATGAACATACAGAGTAACTGTTACAACAAATCTCACCTTAATACAATGTACATTCAATCCCTCCTCGTAAATAATAAAAATACACAACACTGTCCTGGTTAGCTGCCTAAGTAACACTTCCTTTTGGTGAGCTTCATCAATGAATGAGACAAAGGCTTACTCTGGGCTTGGGTGGCTCCCTAAAGGTAGAATGACCTGAGCTTTACTTGCCCTCTCAGCTATCAGTACCAACTGACTTCGAACAGTGTCTCTTCATTCTTCTTATGGACTCCTGGGACAAGAAGTTTGCAGTTGGACCCCTAACTCCTTCCCTGCCTGGAAGTTGGCCTGTAGAACTACCAATTCAGCCTGCTATATCCCTTCCCTGGGTTGTTGCCCCCCAGACATCTAACTCCTGTTGTTTTTAAAATGACTAGTGTTATACCAGCACAATGAGCCTGGATGGTTCATAGGATATGCTTAACGATCCCTCCCATTATTTGAACATGCAACGTTCTAGTGGACAGTTGTCTGTCTTGACTGCTCATCTTCTTCACCCTCCAGCTGTGGCTTTATGCTAGATTTTAAACCTTTGTTGACTCTCATTAACTTAAACGCAACACTTCGATATAACTCGTACCTGAATCCTTCCACAGGGAAATGGCTGAAAATCCTGAAATGCAACACTCCCCGTGTTCTCAAACCAATCCCATGTTAGAGGTATTGGGAAAAGCATGGAGAGAAGAAACTTCAGCTTGGAGAAATCTTCATAGACTCGCTTTAACCCCCCCAGAAACTATGCTTGAGCTTCGTAGGAAGGACACCCATTATACTCCAAGATAGTTTTAACATCCCCCCAAAAAGGAATCCATTCAAACTGAGCAAACTTTCATCTCAAAATGAAAACAGCATTTAGAGGAAACACAAACATCTTACCAATTTTGGGGTCAGGATAGGGTAACTCCTTGGGGTAATTGTAAATTGCTTCAAGGTCGAAGGGTTCTTTTCTATAGAAAGTAAGTACTTTGGAGAATGGTGCTGCATGGTTCTTGGGGAACACCTCACAATCACTAAAGTGAAATAAAAAAAAATCTTAGAATCTATTTGATCCAATTTCAAATTCACTGAAAACTAAATATAAGAACATATGAAATAGGAGCAGGAGTAGGCTATATGGCCCCTCGAGCCTGCTCCGCCACTGATCTTCAACCTCAACTCCACTATCCTGCCCAAACCCCATATGCCCTGATACCCCTAGAGTCCAAAAATCTATCGATCTCAGCCTTGAATATACTCAATGACTCAGCATCCACAGCCCTCTGGGGCAGAGAATTCCAAAGATTCACAATCCTGAGTGAAGTAATTCCTCCTCATCTCAGACGTAAACGGCTGACCCCTTATCCTGAGACTATGCCCTCTAGTTCTAGACTCTCAAGCCAGAGGAAACAACCTCTCAGTCTCTACCCCATCAAGACCCCTCAGAATCTTATATGTTTCAATGAGATCATCTCTCATTCTTCTAAACTTGAGAGTATAGGCTCATTCTACTCAACATACTTGTAAAAACTCTTACAATCTGTTTTTATATTTCTTGCTATTTACTCTCATATTCTATTTTCTCCCTTTATCAATTTTTTGGTCATCCTTTGCTGGTTTCTAAAACTCTCCCAATGCTCAGGATTACTACTATTCTTTGCAACATTATAAGCCTCTTCTTTTAATCTAATACTATCCTTAACTTCTTTTCTTAGCCACAGATGAATCGCTTTTCCGGTGGAGTTTTTATTTCTCAATGGAATGTATATTCGTTGAGAATTCTGAAATATTTTTTAAAATGTCTGCGACTACCTATCTACTGTCATATCTTTTAATCTAATTTCCCAATCTACCTTAGCCAACTCGCCCCTCACACCTATGTAATTGGTTTTATTTAAGTTTAAGACTCTAGTTTTGGACTTAAGTTTGTCACTCTCAAACTCAATGCGAAATTCTATCATATTATGATCAATCTTCCCTAGAGGATCCTTTACTATGAGATTACTGATTAACCCTGTCTCATTACACAATACAAGATCTAAAATAGCCTGTTCCTTGGTTGGTTCCATGACATATTGTTCTAGGAAACTGTCTTGAATGCATTCCAAGAACTCATCCTCCTAATCTGATATACTAATGATTCTTCACTCAATTCGCTAATCTGAGGACAACTGCATGTGTAACAATGACATAAATATTTCATTACAAAAGTCTTAACAGCAAAATGTTTATTTTCACCCACATTAATGTATTCTAGGTCCAGAAAAATACTTTTTTCTCTCATTGGTTAACATTAGGATAGAGATAAGGATAAGGGGTCAGCCATTTAAGACCGAAATGAGGAAGAATTTCTTCACTCAAGAGGGTTGTGATTTTTGGAAGTCTCTGCCCCAGAGGGCTGTGGATGCTGAGCCGTTGAGTATATTCAAGGCGGAGATAGATAGGTTTTTGGACTCTAGGGGCATCAAGGCATATGGGGATCAGGCAGGAAAGTGGAGTCGAGGTTGAAGATCAGCTATGATCTTATTGAATGGTGGAGCAGGCATGAGGGGCCCTATAGTCCATTCTTGCTTCTATTTCTTATGTTCATGCAAAAAAAAAGGGGGTGAGGAAAGAGAAATTAGGTCAAATAATAACAACTTGCATTTATATAGTGCCTTTCAAGTAGAAAAACCTCCCACGGTGCTTCAGAGGCGTAATCAGACAAAAAAAATGACTGAGCCAAAGAAACAGGTCTTAGGAGCAGTGACTAAAAGCTTGATCAAAGGGGTGGGTTTTACAGAGTGGCTTTGGTGGGGGGAGGGTGGGGTGAGGAGAGCAAGAGGGGGTGCTGAGAGGCAGAGAGTTCCAGAGCTTGTGGCTTAGAGACGGCTGAAGGCATAACCACCAATGGTACGGGGGGCGGGGATGCACAAGAGGTCAGAGATGGAGGAACAAAGAGCTCTTCATGGGTGTAGGGCTGGAGAAGGCTACACAGATATCGAGGGGTGAGGCCATGAAAAGACTGAAATACAAGGATGAGAATTTTAAATTGGAGGCTTTGGGGTACTGGGAGTGAATATAGGTTAGCGAGCACAGGAGTGATGGGTAAGTGGGACAGGACATGGGCAGCAGAGTTTTGGATGAGATAAAGTTTATGGAAGGTGGAGGATGGGAAGGCAGCCAGGAGAGCATTGGAATAGTAGAGTCTGGTGGACAAAGGCATGGATTAGGGTTTGGGCAGCAGACAGGCTGAGGCAGTGGCAGAGTTAGGGGCAATGTTACAGCGGTGGAAGTAGGTGGTCTTTGTGATGGAGAGAATATGGGGTTGGAAGCTCAGCTTGAGGTCAACTAGGACGCCACAATTGTGAACAGTCTGATTCACCGAGACAGTGGTCAGGGAGAGGGATGGAATCAGTGGCGTGGGTACTGTGTTTAACTGGAAGACACTGCGGCTCAGCCAAGACTGGATGACAACACAAGAAGCAGTGGAGAGGTCGAGAGAGGTGGAGGACAGGTAGAGCTGGGTGTCATCTGCATAGATATGGAACCTGACCCATGTCGTCTTCAGATGATATCAAGGTGCAGCATGGTGCACTATTATCTCCAGAGTTCCTTGGGGAACTCTGGAGATAATAGTGCCGGGTAGGAAAGGGTACAAGGAAGGGTAGTCCCATGAGCTGCACAACAGAGGAAAGGTGTTGGAAGTGTGGTCGACTGTGTCAAAGGCTGAGGCTAAGAGAGCTGGAGGACGAGTAGGGAGTAGTGCACCATGGCACAGTCACAGAGGATGTAATTTGTGACTTTCATTATGGCCGTTTCAGTGCTCTGGCAGAGACAGAAATCTGATTGGCGAGGTTCAAACACGGAATTGCAGGAAAGATGGGCATAGATTTGGGAGACGACAAAACGTTGGAGGGCTTGGGACAGGAAAGGGAGGTCTGAGATGGGGTGGTAGTTTGTAAGGATGGATGGGTTGAAGGTGGGTTTTTTGAGCATTGGGGTGATGACAGCGGTTTTGAAAGGGAGGGGCACACTACACAAGGAGAGAGAAACATTTGCAATATCAGCTAGCATAGGGACCAGGAAGGGAAGTTGGGTGCTGAGCAGTTTAGTGGGAATAGGGTCAAGGGAGGATTAAGGTGGATCTCATGAATAAGATGAGCTCATAGAAGACATTGTGAGGGATGGTAGGAGAGAAACTAGAGAAGGAGGTGGGTTCAGGGCTAGAAAAGGAAAATCTTATGGGAAGTTTGGCTTTGTGGGCAAGGGGAAGGAGCAGTGCGGCAGAGGCAGCTGAACGAATGGTCTCAATCTTGGTAACATGAGCTCCTCACACTGGTTGCTGGAGGAGAGGATGGAGGGGTCAAGGAAGCGGGGTTTAAGGAGACGGTTGGTAGCGGAGAGAAGCAGTCGTAAGTTATCTTTGCTTTCTGGGATCATCCCGGAAGAGTGAGTGGTTTTAACAGAGAAGAGCAGGGACCGATGGTTCTTGGGCAGTATTCCAGGAATTCTCCAAAAACGGAAACAATCAAGTTAAAAAAAATGCATGGACCATAGGTTCCTTTCCTATGCACAACAGATTGCAGGACAACTTCTCCACCCTATGTTCTTCATTTTCATCCTCTGGGACTCTAGTGCTAAGGTATGGTTCCAAGATTGATGACTACCCTCTAGTACATCACCTGTGAGCTACTACGGTAAGGGTCAGGCATACCACCTCAAGATCCATCATAGGCAAGCCGATACTGTCCTTACTGGAGAATTTCCAGTAGAGGTCGGTGGATATTGATGTGAGAACCGTGGCCGTATTAGTATTTGACCGCTAGATGTCACTAGCATTATCAGCATAAACCAAGCATTTAAGCAATCTAAACTCTTAAGTTTTGATGATTATTGCTCTACTTTTATTTACTTGAATGCATTACCAAGACGCTTGAAAGTTGCACATTGGAAACTGAATGGACTCCTAACTTCAGACTCCTAGATCCACAAGTGATCCAACTGTTAAATGATTCAGAAGTTGGAAATGAATGCTCACCCAAGCCCTTCCTCAGCTGGCGAATTCCACCTCATGGAAATTGGGAATGGAACCAAGTCTGTGATAGAGAATTCCCTCACCTTGAATGCAGGTGACAGAATAGCGCACTAGAAAAACAAAACAGAAATTTATTGTACAATACCTGAAAGATAGTTTTGCCTCAAATGTAATTAGCCTTAGTACACTTGGAAAAAATGTCACAGAAGTACTGACACTGACTGTTTAATCTATATGGATATCTTCACTGTACCAGTTTAGTCATGGAATGAGCATAAAGATATCTGAAAAGCATCTATTTGTGTGGTATACTGATGTGTTAATGTTCTGTGCCATGAAGGAGCAGGACACGAACTCTTGCTTATGATTTCTCCTATAGTGCATCTACCACCTCACTCAGGCAATCTGAGGTGGGCACTTAACCACAACGCCGCCCCCCCCCCCCACCCCCAAAAAAAAGGTAAACAAATGAGCAAGTCTATGTAAGTCACTCCTACTTTGGTTTATGTTGTTGAACAGAATTGCAATAGGTCTTGGATGCTGTAGAAACTGTTTATATTGCAGGGCACATTCCATGGCAAACAGAACATTAAAATGATACAAACGCAAGATTGTTTGTACATCAAATACTGCACTGATGTAAAGCATTAGAGATGGCATCCATTTTAAATGGTTTAAAATCATGGTTCAAATATATATCTGGCTCCTATGTCTTCCCACTGACCTAGGAAGATACATACAGGCTAGTGAGTACAAAACTGCTTTGCTGGGCTATTAAAGTGGGATAAGCCATTCAACTAGTAGCCAAAAAACACGAATGCCTTTGCTGGTGTTAGTCTCTAAAGGCAGTAGTGCCACCTTATTACTTTACCCCAGTGCTGACATCATGACTGGTGACAGCACATGAAGACTAAATATTTTGTCAGAGCCCTCAACATTAGGTAAATGCCAGGAAGGGCAATTAACCAATTGAGTGACATTGCTTAAAAACATATTTAAATTTATAGAGCTGTTTTTAAAAAACACATAAAAGTATATTCCATTGTTTAACCAAGACAAGATTCACACTTGGCAGATCTGATGTCCTAAAGATCCGAAGTCCCAAAGCAGCACTGAACAGGTCATCTACAAGCCCTTTTGGAGCATATGGACCCTGGGGGGCTAGGAGTAATGAAAAGAAATAACTTGCATTTATTTAGCACTTTTCACGAGCTCAGGACTTCCCAAAGCAATTTACAGCCAATTAAGTACTTTTTGAAGTGTAGTTCCTGGTGTAATGTAGGAAATTTGCCAATTTGCACATAACAAGGTCTCACAAACAGCAATAACTAGTTTTAGTGATGTTCGTTGAGGGATAAATATTGGCCAGGACACAGGGGAGGACTCCCTTGCACTTCTTCAACAAGTGCCATGGGAAGGAAGACGGGGTCTCGGTTTAGCATCTCATCCGAAAAATGGCACCTCTGATAGTTCAGTGCAGTACTGGGGAGGCACTGCACTGTCAGTATAGATTGTGTGCTAAAGTCTGAGTAGATGGAAAAGGGAGAGAAACAGAAAGGGCAGGACAGCTAATTATAAGTTTAATAAAGGGAACCATGGAACGCATGTTAAATCCCCTCCATCGCTGAATTTTCATAGATCGTCTGTGCTATTTGCTGGAAAGTGCCAAATATTTCCCTAGGAAAAAAGTGAATGGTCAATTTTAGGAGGGGCTGGCTCTTGCAAAATGCATTTAACATAGCTTGCATTCTAGCATATCTACTCTACTTTAGTTTTGTATGGTAATATTATACAATTACAGGCCAGTCAGTTTAACCTCGCTGATGGGGAAGCTTTTAGAAATGATAATCCGGGACAAAATTAATAGTCACTTGGACGAGTGTGGATTAATAGAGGAAAGCCAGCACGGATTTGTTAAAGGGAAATCATGTTTAACTAACTTGATTGAGTTTTTTGATGAGGTAACAGAGAGGGCTGATGAGGGCAATGCGGTTGATGTCAAGTATATGCACTTTCAAAAGGCGTTTGATTAGTGCCACATAACAGGCTTGTCAGCAAAATTGAAGCTCGTGGAATAAAAGGGGCAGTGGCAGCATGGATACGAAATTGGCTAAGTGACAGGAAACAGAGTAGTGGTGAACGGTTGTTTTTCGGACCGGAGGAAGGTATACAGAGGTGTTCCCCAGGGGTCGGTACTAGGACCACTGCTTTTTTTCATATATATTAATGACTTGGACTTGCGTGTACAGGGCACAATTTCAAAATTTGCAGATGACACAAAATTTGGAAGTGTAATAAACAGTGAGGAGGACAGCAATAGACTTCAAGAGGACGTAGACAGGCTGTCAGAATGGGCGGACACGTGGCAGATGAAATTTAATGCAGAGAAGTGCGAAGTGATATATTTTGGCAGGCAGAACGAGGAGAGGCAATAAAAACTAAAATGGTACAATTCTAAAGGGGAGACAGAGACACCTGTGGGTATATGTGCACAAATCTTTGAAGGTGGCAGGACAGGCTGAGAAAGCAGTTAAAAAAGTATATGGGATCCTGGGCTTTATAAATAGAGGCACAGAGTACAAAAGCAAGGAAGTTATGATTGAAACTTTATAAAACACTGGTTCGGCCACAGCTGGAGTATTGTGTCCAATTCTGGGCACCGCACTTTAGGAAGGATGTGAAGGCTTTAGAGGGGATGCAGAAAAGATTTACTAGAATGGTTCCAGGGATGAGGGACTTCAGTTACATGGAGAGACTGCAGAAACTGGGGTTGTTTTCCTTAGAGCAGAGAAGGTTGAGAGGAGATTTGATAGAAGTGTTTAAAATCATGACTGGTTTAGATAAAGTAAATAAAGAGAAACTGTTCCCATTGGCAGAAGTATCGAGAACCAGAGGACACAGATTCAAGCTGATTGGTAAAAGAACCAACGGCGACATGAGGAAAAACTTTTTTACGCAGCAAGTAGTTATGATCTGGAATGCGCTACCTGAGGGGGTGGTGGGTGCAGATTTAATCGTGGCTTTCAAAAAGGAATTGGATAAATATTTGAAGAGAAAAAATTTGCAGGGCTATGGGGAAACAGGACTAACTGGATTGCTCTTGCAAGAGCCGGCATGGGCTTGTTGGACCGAATGGCTGACTCCTGTGCAGTAATGATTCTATATCTCCCAAGAACAATAACGGAATCCATCTTGTACACAATAGTTTGGGAAGTTTCATTTCTTTTTAAAAAGAGAAAAAGGTTGCTTTTAACAGAACTATCTATATTACAGATGATTTAAAGGATAAAAATTAGAACTCGTTAACAATGCGCAGACATGACTCTGACACCTAAAATACAACATATAAATGGACCTGGATTATTAGAATAAATTTTCCTATACTAAATTTATAATGTTTTCAAAATTAGGTTCGGTAAAGAACATTAAACTATCTCGTGAGTTTTTTTTAAATAAAAAAGATGTCAGCAGCTCAAATTATCTCGTATTCATAATTACGACAGCGCCGAAGTGTGTTAATTGCAGGTAAGATGCAGCAAATCATTGGACTTTTTGTCAATGTACATCGTACTGATGCACAGCAACAATTTTGATAAAATATTCAGGAGGGGAAGAAAAGTTGACAATACTCAACTTTAAATTTGAGCTCAATTTGGTGAACTGAAAATCTTCATCTCAGTTATGTTAAGTGGGGGTGACAAAAGGGTCGGTGCTTTGGGAAACAAGGTGGTAGGAAGTAGACACGTGAACCTCAACAATACGTTCCAATTCAGATTTCTGAAAGTAAAGATTTATATTTGGATCTAGATTCTGAATCAACTCACCAACTGCTTCCTGAGAGTGAGAATGCTGCACTGCACCAAGCAATTTGCCCAGGGAGTAGCGCCGCATAGTTCTACATCATGATACATTTTCTTGGGCCAAATTGAAAGCAACTAAAAGTACATTCTTTGGGTAAATGCCAGTGGTCAAGAACACTGCCAAAACTCAACAAACTATATTGAAATTGCACAAGCTGCACACTTGGAGAGAATGAAGAATTATTTTTGCTCTGTAGACGATTTCAGCATTTGTCTAAAGAGAATTTTCCCTAAACCTTTTCTACTGCATGAGGCTCACGTTCTAGGACTTCCAATTTATGAAATCCCACCTCTGCAATGCTAGTGCAAAAAGCAGCCTGTTAATCTCATTTTTGTGGGTTGTTGGGTTTCCCTAAAGATTGATTTAAATTTCGGATATTTGTTGATCAGTTCAGCAAAGCTCAAATGGCTGCACTTCACCGTAAATCATAGTATGATAGTAGTATCATAGTACGTTACAGCACAGGAGGCAGCAATTTGGCCCATTGTGCCTGCGCCAGCTCTTTGAAAGAGCTATCCAATTAGTCCCATTCCCTTGTTCTTTCCCCATAGCCCTGTAATTTTCTTTCCCCTTCAAGTATTTATCCAGTTCCCTTTTGTAAGTTACTGAATCTGATTCCATCACCCTTTCAGGTAGTGCATTCCAGATCAAAACAACTCTGCATAAAAGAATGTTTCCTCAAGTCGCCTCTGATTCTTTTGCCAATCACCTTAAATCTGTGTCCTCTGGTTACCGACCCCTCTGCCACTGAAAACAGTTTCTCCTTATTTACCCTACCAAAACAATTCATGATTTTGAACACCTCTATCAAATTTCCTCTTAACCTTCTCTGCTCTAGGGAGGGCAACCCCAGTTTCTCCAGTCTCTCCACATAACTGAAGTCCTTCATCTTTGGTACCATTCTAGTAAATCTCTTCTGCACTCTCTCTAAGGCCTTGACATCCTTCCTAAAATGTGGTGCCCAGAATTGAAAACAATACTCCACCTGAGTTTTATAAAGGATTAGCATAACTTCCTTGCTTTTGTACTCTATGCTTCTATTAATAAAGCGCAGGATCCTATATGCCTTTTTAACAGCCTTCTCAGCTTGTCCTGCCACCTTCAAAGATTTGTGTACATACAGCCTGAGGTGTCTCTGTTCCTGTACTCCCTTTAAAATTGTACCATTTAGTTTATATTGCCTCTCCTCATTCTTCTTACCGAAATGTATCACTTCACGCTTCTCTGCGTTAAATTTCATCTGCCATGCGTCTGCCCATTTCACCAGTCTGTCTATGCCCTCCTGAAGTCTGTTACAAACCTCCATATTGTTTACTACATTCCCAAGTTTCATGTTATCTACAAACTTTGAAATTACACCCTGTAACCCAAGTCCAGGTTATTAATGTAAATCATAGATCAACAAATTTCCTTGCCTTCCTGGTCTCATTCAGCAGATATGGGAAGGCTAGAAACTGAGTGGAATAGAACTTCATTGAAGGCAGGACTTTAAAAAAAATCATCTTTCACACATACCACCCTCTCCCTGAAAAGGCAACAGGATGGAATAGCAGTCCTACTCCGAGGCTTCTTCTAGTGACTCTTAAATATGCTCGTCAAAGATTTGTGATAAAAAAAAAGTACAGGAGACTTTCCTTTTCTTCCTGTGAAAAAGTAAACGACTCCACTAGGCCAATAGAGATCAGGCACACATTATGGGGGAATTACAGGCATAAGCCTTAATCCTGCCAAGCCATTAACGCAGCACATTGGTATGCCAACATGTTACACCCTAGACTGTCTACAGACGTTTTATTTTTTGTACATTAAGTAGTATTACAACAGAAATGGAATGATCAGGTGTCCCAAGTCCCCCATGGCAGTTTTCCCCACCAATCAAATCACACTCACTTTTTAAAAAAGTTAATTGTAATTTTAATTTTAAAACAATCTTATATGGTGACACTCAATGTTTAAGTTAATGGTAGACACACCAGCTCTATTTAAAAAAAAAAGTGATTGGGAGGAACTTAGCATCAGCATTGAAGTTTCTTGTACATTGAATTAAAAATTTTACAGCACAGAAATATGCCATTCTGCCCAACAGGTCTATGCTGGTGTTTATGCTCCACACAAGCCTCCTCCCAACCTTACTTCATCTCATCCCATCAACATAACTACTTTGGACTGGTCTGCACTAATGGTGTCCCAACTCAGTAACTTCCGTAGTACAATAAAAATACATTTTCCGTGACAGTCATGATCAATTATCGGTATTGCCTCATTAGAGAATGGCAAACTAGGCACCATGTTTTGGACTACAAGTGATATAAACTTCTCACCTGCAAAGCACAACCACGTGCTACAGCCTCATCTGCATTTAACGTTGTACTGAGGGTTTTACCAAAGAACTTGGCAATTCTTTCTTTAACAGCAGGGATACGAGTTGCTCCACCCACAATCTCAACAGCATAAATATCCTCTCGTTTAAGCTCTAAAGGGAGGAGAAACATTTGTTACTGAAGGATTACGGTAGCAGTTTTACAATATTTATGGTATGCTGGGAGGGTGAGAAATGGAGAATGATAAAATGTTCCAATATGAAAGCTTTTCTTCTTTAGAATACCATTAATCTAGGCACAGAATAAGTCTATGCTGAAATGATAAAGTAATCCATTTTAAAAGGTATCATAAAAACATCCGAATTCATACTTTCAAGACTGGTTTCTGACATTACAAGTACAGTGGTGAGATAGAATCACTGAAGGGAAACACTTTCATTATTCTAGGTTCTCATTTTAACTAAACTAGCATTTTCATCAAGTAGGTTTTTTTGGTGAATAGGCTTCAGGATATATTTCAGAAATATGTACAAGACATAAATGTTTAATATTTAAAACAGCATCTACAAATAAAGGAATAGCTTCTAAAGAGGGCAGACATCTACACCTAATGAGAACACGAAAGGATCCTATTTAAAATGGTTATAAACCAAAAAATAGCAAGTCAAGATGTTTTTTGAAAAAAAGGTTTCTCCCCATCCCTTTTCTCAAGGTGTTAACTTTTTGCAGAGACACTGGATGCCCTCTGGTACTTTGCCCAAGTGGTCATTTTTTATGTGTGAGCCACTGCAGTGCATGTCAGCAGGCTATCTGACTTCAGGGGTATCCAGAGTTCAATTATGTGCTATTTCGATGTCCATGCACATGCTCATCCAGCAGAGATCGCTACATAGCGATCAAGAGCAGGAATCTTGGTCTACTTTCCCTTTCCTATCCCAGGGGCACTAACACCAATTTAGCACCTTCCACCATCTTGGGCGAGGTCAGCAGACTCAGCACTGTCTGGGCATCAAACCTGGGATTTTCCTGGTCTTTATAGCTGCCGTAACAAACTGAGCTATCAAGAAAGCAATGTTAAAATTTATTAAATTCCAACAGTAGAAACATTTTCATAGATGTTTTTTAGAACATGGAATGTTTTAGCATAGGTGGCTATTAAGGCAGAGACTACATTATTTAAAAAGAAATTATGAACAGGAATAGGCCATTCAGCCTCTCAAGCCTGCTCTGCCATTCAATTGGATCACGGCTGATCTGCACCTCAGCACCATTTACTCACCTCTGCTCCATATCCCTTGATACCCATACCTAACAGAAATCTATATCTCAGTCCTAAAAGCTCCAATTGTCCTAGCATCCACAGCCTTTTGGGAGAGTTCCAGATTTCTACTACACTGTGAAAAAGTGCTCCCTGATTTTGCTGCTGAATGGCCTAGCTCTAATTTTATTATGTCCCCTTGTTCTTAATTCCCACTCCAGAGGGAATAGTTTCTCTGTATCCACCCTATCAAATCCTTTTAATGTTTTAAACACCTCGATCAGATCACCCCCTTCTATACTTAAGGGAATATAAGCGAAGTTTATGTAACCTGTCCTCATACTTTAACCCTTTAAGCCTCAGTATCATTCAGGCGAACCTGCACAGCAGCCTCCCTAAGGCCAATATATCCTTCTTGAGGTGCCCAAAACTGAATGCAGTACTCCAGATGGACCTGACCAAGGCGCTATACATAAATTAGATAAGTATTTGAAAAGGAACATAAAAGCTACGGAAACAGGTCAAAGAAATGGGATCACAGTTGAAGAGCAAGCTGTGATGAGCTGAATAGTCTCTTTCTGTGCTATAATTACTATGATTCTATAATTAGAAAAACAAAGTGAAACTGAAGTGTAGAACATCCAAAGATAAATCAATCTGAATTAATTTGTTTACTCACTGGTTTGTTCCATAAGACTGCGAAGAGGAGAGTCCACTCTGGACAAAAGAGTACTGCACATCTCTTCAAACTGGGCCCTTTAAACAATCCAAAATAGAAAAATGTTGAGAAGTTTTTACCCAAGATTCAAGGAAACATTATACTGCTATCCCGCGTGTAAAAATATGTATTCTGTCCACCTGCTTTTAAGAAATAATTGCATAAAATTACATTTCTGTCCCCTGTATTTTTTGAAAACCATCTCCTTGTAAGCTACATTTATAAATGATACCCATAATTTTGAAACCACTATTAAAATAATAGACCAGAGCAGAAGCTGACTAAACAGTTATTCAAGGTGATACAAATCCCTGATCAGGATATAGATCAGATTCTCCACTTTGAATGCAAAATATGCTTTCAATATTTATTGGTCCAGTTTCCTTGACAATTGTTTCTTCTCTCCTATCCTTTTAAATTTGTCTCACAAACTTTTTGATGGCATGGGTCAATGTCACAACTTTCCAGACACCATTTTAACTTGGACATATATTGCCATTCCTTCATTGTCAGTGGGTCAAAATCCTGGAATTCCCATTTAATAGCATTGTGGGAGTACATGGACTACAGCGGTTCAAGGCGGCCTACCACGACTTTCTCAAGGACAACTAGGGATGGGCAATAAATGCCGACCTTGCTATTATATATTAAAAAACTGAATTCAGCATTGGTTTGTCATAATTAAAATGAGCAACTCAGTCACATCAAGTCTGGACTGTCCTTCAAAATATATTTGATTTTATATGCATGAATAACTCAATTTTTTAAACTGATTTATCTCAAACACTTTTAAGAAAACCCAAAAGAATTTAGTTATTCCAGGTACTATATGGTATAATCAAACAACAGGCATTCATTTCATAAGATTTGGGAAAATAGGTGACTGCTTCTACTTTAAAATATAGAGGAAGTTTTATCCTCCAGCAGGAAGAGGTTCATCCTTCAAACCAGGCCTTGAGGCAGAGTCCATGCGGACTCAAGTAAGGAGTCATTAGTTTGTGCATAAACCATGACATTTTGAAGCGGCATCTTTTGAAAAGCAGAAATGGGACAGCTACCAGACAAGCTGTTGGTTCATTTGCTATTTTGAGTTTTGCACAGCTGCTGACATCATGACTGCATTGTGTGCCATGGTCTTCTGACTGTGCACAGCATGCACTGTACACAGCCCTGTTCACAAACTGCTAGACATCCCAAAGCTCACAGACTTACCACCGATCAACACAATTTAGTTCAATCTCTTGCAGCCAGTTAAACAGTATTACATTTTCTGTCACCTATGTAACCTTGACAAACAACTTGTCAAGTGGTCTAGATAGCAGAAATGATCTGTGTACCAGACAGTTATGTGCATCCTCTCCAACATGGAGAAAACAAGTCAGGAGAGAGCAAGAAACAGCTTCAGCATGCAGTAATCAAATTTAAAATGATTAGCCACATCTCAAATATTGCTATTAAAATATATAATGTCTTTGATTTGAAATGCAACACATCTCTGTCACAGATACCAGGAAAAACATCTCTACTCAAGGAAATGATAAAACTTGGAATCATCTGCCAGGCAGGGTAACAACGGCAAAACAAATACAGTTGTATCTTGTCCTCAATGCAGATCTAGGCGATGCAAGAAATTTACATCAGGCTTTTGTAAAGCAAATTTTCATATAAATTCTGAAACAAAATTACCCTGGGAAAAAACTACATGCTATGGACATATTTAATCTTCTAATGCGAGAAGAGTTTCCATGCTGCCCTTTGTGCATTTGGTTCAGGTCATCTGAATACCTTTGGTTCTACACCATAACCACCATTAACATCTACACCATTGTACCTCAACTATGTAACCAGTGGCTGAATACAACCAACTTATTTTTTCTTTTTCCACTTCATGGTTATCTAACAGAATTCAAATTTACTTTTAAAAAATATTCTAGTGCAGTGAGATACACTGAGGCAATTAAAAATCTTAGATCATATTGACAACATAACTTGTTCTTGATGCACTTTATCTTGCAAAAATGTAATTTGTTCTCTTTCATGTTCTGTGTTGCAATAAGCCCACACCCATTATAAGTAGCAACCAATTACTGTATCTTTCCATAACTTCTAAAGGACCAGAATTCTGGAACTTCAACATTATTTTGTACCTGTTCAATACTCCAGAAACATCAATGTCATTCATGAAACACTCAATATTCATTGGTAGGTCGGATGCGTTGGCACTCATTAGTTTCTTCAGCTTTTCACATTCCTGGAAAAGCCGCAATACGGCTCGGATCTTTGATTTAACATCTAGTTTGTACTTTTTACCAAATTCTTCACAGAAATGATTTACAAGAATCTCATCGAAGTTCCTTCCACCCAGGTAGGGGTCAAAAGCAGTAGCAAGGACCTAGGACAACACAAGCCTGCAGTTAAATGGCAAGGGAAAAAAAAACATTGCAAATGCAGGAAATCTGAAATAAAAACAGGTTATGATGTTTTGGACGTGCACCCTTCATCTGTTCTAATGAACAGCATACCCAAAAACGTCATAATCCATCTTTTCTCTTTACAGCTGCTGACTGACCATCTGTATATTTTTATACCAAGAAATAATTAGTTATAGAGTATTAAGTTTTAATGATGGAGCCACATGTTTGGGTTAATTTGAAAGAGGAGTATGTGTATTTAATATTTTTTTATACGCCAACAGATAAACTATCTTACCTCTGTGACTAATTTTTATCTCACTAATTTTAGTACATGACTGCCAAGATATAACCAATGAAAATTTGACATTTTTGCTATCAGATACAAACACACCATTAATTTATTTTGTTTTTAGATGTGGCTTTCAGTTTTGGAGAAGAGATCTCACCCAGTACAGAAGTCACATGTCTAATTTGTCAACATGGTAAAGTGGCCTTGCTACATAGACTTAAAGAACTGGGATATTTGGTACATCCAAATGCCGTTATAAAAAAGTGTAGATTGGAAGTTCATGTGGATGCAAAGGATGAGATTTTGGCTAAAATTCCAGTATACCATGCAAATTCAGAAGCAGTTACACAAATTGCATTGTGGACTGTGTAAACTATCAATACAATCATGATTCTAAACCAGTCACATCACAGACACAGATAGCAGCTGCCAAAGCGTGATCAATGGTTGATATACCTGTTTGTTACAAGAATTAATGAATTGTGGGAGTCATGGTGATAAAAAGGGTAGGACGTCAGGAGTACTGATTTCTGTTGTGGACTGCCAAAAAGCCAATGAAATGGATAATGGTGGTACACTGCTTAAAATACAAGGCCACAGAGACCAGTGTATTAATTATGGTTGCTAGAGAGTTCCAGAAGTAGCATTTATGCATGCCTATGTGGAAGAGGAAAAGGGAACATGTGAGATTAGTAAGCCAAATTATCACAGTTGTGTGGCTGCCTTTTCAAAGTGATTCATAATCTTCCAATCCTCACTTAGATATGGGGGTGGCGCCAGAGGACTGGAAAATTTCAAATGTTTACACCCTTGTTCAAGAAAAGGGTGTAAAGATAAATCGGGCAACTACAGGTCAGTCAGTTTAACCACGGTGGTGAAGCTTTTAGAAACGATAATCTGGGACAAAATTAATAGTTACGTGGACACGTACGGATTAACAAAGGTAAGCCAGAACGGATTTGTTAAAGGCAAATCGTTCAACTAACTTGATTGAATTTTTTGATGAGGTAACAGAGAGGGTTGATGAGGGCAATGCGGTTGATGTTGTGTAAATGGACTTTCAAAAAGGCGTTTGATAAAATGCCACATAATAGGCTTGACAGCAAAATTGAAGCCCATGGAATAAAAGGAGCAGTGGCAGCATGAATACAAAATTGGCTAAGTGATAGGAAAGAGTAGCAGCAATGAACGTTGTTTTTCATACTGGAGGGAGATATACAGTGGTGTTCCTCAGGGGTACAGTACTTGGACCACTGCTTTTTTCGATATATATTAATGACTTGGACTTGCGTGTACAGGGCACAATTTCAAAATATGAAGATGACACAAAACTTGGAAGTGTAATAAATAGTGAGGAGGATAGTAATAGACTTCAAGAGGATATAGATAGTCTGGTGGAATAGGTGGACACATGGCAGATGAAATTTAACGCAGAGAAGTGCAAAGTGATGCATTTTGGCAGGAAGAATGAGGAGAGGCAATATAAATTTTACAATTCTAAAGTGGATGCAGAACAGAGACACTTGGGGATATATGTGCACAAATCTTTGAAGGTGGCAGGAAAGGTTGAGAAAGCGGTTAAAAAAGTATACGGGATCCTGGACTTTATAAAATAGAGGCATAGAGTATAAAAGCAAGGAAGTTATGTTGAATCTTTATAAAACACTGGTTCGGCCAAAACTGGAGTATTGTGTCCAATTCTGGGCACCGCACTTTGGGAAGGCCTTAGAGTGGGTGAGGAAAAGATTTACTAGAATGGTTCCAGGGACGAAGGACTTCAGTTACGTGGAGAGACTGGAGAAGCTGGGGCTGTTCTCCGTAGAGCAGAGAAGGTTGAGAGGAGATTTCATAGAAGTGTTTAAAATCATGAATGGTTTAGTTAAACTAAATAAAAAGAAACTGTTCCCATTGATGAAAGGGTTGAGAATCAGAGGACACAGATTTAAGGTGATTGGCATAGAAACATAGAAAATAGGAGCAGGAGTAGGCCATTCGGCCCTTCGAGCCTGCTTTGCCATTCAAAATGATAATGGCTGATCCTCTATCTCAATACCATATTCCCGCTCTCTCCCCATACCCCTTGATGCCTTTTGTGTCTAGAAATCTATCTAGCTCCTTCTTAAATATATTCAGTGATTTGGCCTCCACAGCCTTCTGTGGTAGAGAATTCTACATGTTCACCACCCTCAGTGAAGAAAGTTCTCCTCATCTTAGTCCTAAATGTCCTACCCCATATCCTGAGACTGTGACCCCTCGTTCTGGACCCCCCAGCCAGGGGAAACATCCTCCCTGCATCCAGTCTGTCTAGCCCTGTCAGAATTTTATATGTTTCAACGAGACATAGAAGACGTTGGAGGCATGTTTCAATTATAGAACATCTTCTATGTTTTAGCACTATTCCAGTATAGTGGGTGGAGCAAGAAGAAATGATCCCTTAAGTAATATTCTAAAGGAGAAATTGTAAGTTAAACTAATGACCAAATTCAGACTAGAACCACTCTATTAAAGGTTGTTGATTATTTCTGGGAACAAGAACTTTATGCAGTAGAATCAAGATCACAGTAAAGCAGGTTGCGGCTTCTCTATTATGAAGGAGGCCTCAAGCAGAAGTAGTGTTTGTGAGCATTTACTGTACATACATTGCTTATATTTGTTCCACAAAATGTCAAGAAATCAGACTTCACATGCATTAAAAAAACTGCTCGACCTTACCTTTAGTTTCCCCTTATTGAATGCACAGACTGAAACCTGAAACGCTGAGTGTCCCAAATCAACAAAAACAACATTCCTTGGCTTCTCCTCGGGGGCTGGTAGGTCTTGCTTATATATCCCATAAGCGAGTGCAACTGCATAAAAACAAAATCAGACTGCTTTGAAGTGTGAGAGTGAAAAGCCTATTTAGCCGTTGAAATACCCACATTTCTCCTTCATAAGCATGGATTGAAAAAAGCTGATTGAGAAAAGGCAATTCAGATCAGTGCTACCATTGGCCTCAGCACCATCATGCTAAGGAGGGAAAAATTCCTATTCCTGATCACCAGATCCTTACTAGAAACTGTGTGGACACTGGAGTAGGACCTGTGGTTTTCTCATGTCTGATTGGTTTGCTGACGTTCACTGTTTAGGCTTAAATAAACAATGGTCACTTGGGCAAAGTACCAGAAGGCTGCTTGAGTCTATGGAATTGTACCCCGACATGAGTCTCAGCCTTTGAGAGAAAAAGAAGCCCATCTTTTAAAAAAAAGTTAATTTAAATTAACTGTTTTCAACAGATTATGAAATTGATAATCTACACTGAAAAAAAATTCTACCCACTTCATGTGTGTCAATTTTTACTCATAAGTAAGTTAAATAATTTACATTCATTTTATCTATGTATCACTTGATGCATTTAAGGGGAAACTAGATAGAAGGATATGCTGATAGGGTTAGAAGGATGGGAGCATAAACGCCGACATAGACCAGTTGGGTCGAATGGCCTGTTTCTGTGCCGTGGGCTCTATGTAATTCTGTCTTTCAGCATTTGAAAGGACTACCACATTTGCCCTCATTCTTTTCTCCAAAAATAACTAGCTGAAATTCAATTATATAGCCTATTCTCATCACCCAGAATTATCAAGGTCCATTAGAGAATAGTACTCTAAACATGCACAATATTTGAAATCGTGCATGCAAAAACGTCTTTGTAAATTTGAGGATCTTCCTACATAGATTTCGGAGGACGGAACTACATACAGTGGTGCAATATGCTGGGGTACAGAAAGATCTACAAGAGTGTTAGGATGTAGGTATTCTCCTAGAACTAGCCACATGACAAATGCTCAATCCTGCCTTTACGTGTAGAAGGCGGCTACAAATGGAGACCAGGCAATTTCCCCACAGAGACAAAAAGAAAAAAATGAGTCCCATTCTCACATGCATTTTACTAACTGGTTAAAAGGTGTAAAGGCTCTTGAACTTTTGGGATTTTTTGAAACTCCGAATGCTTCACTGTCTTGAAACAATCATACCCATCGATTAACTTACAAGGAGATTGCTTCTTTCTTGCAATTGACAGATTAAGATCATGGAAAACCTTTTTTGTGAATATCACATCAAGAATATAATTAACAGTCATTTGCTACCAACAAAAGTTTCTAAAAGCCCACTAAGAAATGAAACAGTATGGATTTCATAAATAAGATATCTACAACTGAATGTGAGTTGGTTGTCTAATTAGGATTCAAGTGCTCAATAGATATCACTCATGGTTCCTGATGTAGTAACAAGGTTGCCAGTGCAAGCCCCACACCAGAGCACATAATCTAGACCAAGTGCTTGATTTAAGCACCCGCGATCGGGTGCGTTCGTGGCAGAGGGGCTACGAAAATCGGGGATTCCCGGGATGGGTTGGGAGCCCGGCTCCAACCAACCCCATTTCCGGGTTCCCCACTGACATGCGCGTGCAGCCCCCGCATGTGGGACTCCCGCCGGCAATTAACGCCAGCAGGGTGCCACTTAAAGTAATTGAACAGGTACTTCAGGTTGTTTACAGACCTAATTGACCTGTTATTTTAGCAGGGATGGGATTTTGCAACTGATTAGGACTGTTTCCCGTACTGGGGGAAACACTCCCAGTTCAAATGGACGTGTTGCAGCCATCAGCCTGTGGCAGCTGCAAAGGTCCATTTGACAGGTGGGGGGTGGGGGAGGAGACCCTCACTCATTGCAGGAGGCCACTCTGTCACTTGGGACAAAGTTTGGCCTCCACCACCCTCCTCCTAACAACAAAATTCACAAACTTGCACACTTACCCCGGTGTCCAGACACATGTACCTACCTTGCGGACCCCCTCAGATGTAAATCTTCCGGATGGGGGCCGCCGTAGCTGCAGTCATGACCTCCTCGGAGGGGGAACAGCATCACCAGCCTCGCCGGCCACCTCTGACACGTGGAGCTCCACAACACAGTGCTGTGACACATCCAACTGCATAGCAGGAGGGAGGGCAACCGCAGAGCCAGATGTGTCGCAGAGGGCACTACCCTCGCCACAGGGTCGACAGACCGAGGCTCAGCTTCCTGGACCTCTCTGAGCAGCAGTGCACACGGAGGCTCAGAGTCACTCGACATGTAGTCGTGGACATCTGCAGCCTCCTTCATGCCGAGCTGCTCCCGGCTGGCCCGAGCAGCTCCCGGCTGGCCCGAGCAGCATCTTCTTACCTGTCGCTGTCAAAGTCACCACTGCCCTTAACAACTTCTCCTCTGCATCCTTCCAGGGTGCCACCGGGGACATCGCCGACGTCTCTCAGTCGTCTGCACAAAAGAGCCCTGCAAATACACCTACACCCACACGCACTCTGCAGTGACACAATGGGTGTCATCAGTTGTGGGTCTTCATTGTGATCCTCAGGAAAGGGCATTATTGCATAAACCAGACAAGATTCGCAAAGACGTGACAGTAGTGGTGCCAATATAATATGTAATGTGAGTTGATCAGAAATTAAATATAAGTAAAAACCATGACAAACCCTCAAACACCTTTGTGCATCCCCTTCATGCTCACGACACATTTGCCTTATGCTTCCGACTGCACGTGTGATATATGCCCGGTGGCTGCAGCACAGGTTGAGTGAGGCTGACCGTGAAAGAGATGCATGAGAGGGTGAGTATGAGATAGAGCCATGAGATTGTATGAGGATTGGTTTGAGTGGTAGTGGTGGGATGAGTACTGGCGAGGTGAGTAAGTGCAGGTAAGATGAGGATGAGGTTTGAGTGGGTGTGAGGGGTGATGTGACAGAGTAGTGTTGGCTGTGCAGAAGGAGGTGTGGGGTGGAGGCGGTGATGTGGCAGACGGAATGTAGGGGAATGGGTAAGTGTATTCACTTCGGCTGACCTACTTAGGTCATTGCAGCGCCTCCTGCACTGTATGCAGGTGGGCGATATGTTAGTGGTGCAGGTGACCTCCTCTGCCACCTCGAGCCAGGCCTTCTTGGTGGCAGAGGCAGGCCGCTTCCTCCCGCCCGCCGGGGGGGGGGGGGGGAAAGATCTCTGTCCTCCCCCTCCTCCTCACCCCATCCAATAAGAGCTGGAGTGAGGCATCATTAAACCTGGGAGCAGCCTTCCCCCTGGGATGCTCCATGCTGTAATTTTTCCTATTTCTTGCAGCATCAGTCAGTGGAGGACTGCCCCTTTAAATAGAGCTCCTCCAGCTGACAGACCTTATTGCGCATGCGCAGTCCGCCCGCCGCGCAGCTTAGCAGCGGGGAACCCGGAACAACAGGTAAGTGGATCCAATCAGCCTGCGATTGCGCGCGGAGTGGACTGATTTCACCGACCCCCCCCACCGTGAACCCGCCGCCATGGTAATATCGGGCCCCAACACTCCATGCAGTTCTGAGGGAGTGCTACATTGTCAAACGTGTCGTCCTTCAGATGAGACGTTAGACCAAAAGTCAACATTAAAGACTCTATCCCACCGTTCAAAGAATAGGGAGCTCTACTGGTGGCCTGATCAACATTCCTCCCTCAACCACCAAAATCAGATTAAACAATCAATCATTCATCTCATTGCTTTTTGTGCAATTTTGCTGCATGCCAAATGATTGTTGTTACATTGGCTAACAGCAGTCACTACATTGCAAAAAATAATTCACTGTATGTAAAGCACTTTGAGATGTTTAGTAAACTTGATAAGGCACTACATAAACACAAGCCTTAATGAAAGCTTGATTATGTCTGTGCTCCCTGGAATTCATTATTATTTGCCCATGTTGTAATGGGTTAATAATTCAATGTGCTGGGCAGGCCAAAGGTTCGAATCCCATCCTCACCAATAGAACAGTCTTGGTTTTCTATTATTCTGGTATCTACTCCACCAGTATACTTTTGTTTTAGTGCAAGTCAGCAGCTAGAACATGACTAATCCAGTCTTCTCTTCCACAGTAAGAATGCCAATTGTCATATCAAAAAGCATTTAGCTATTACCTGAAGTGGTTTCATTAATCAGCCGTAAACAGTTGAGCCCTGCAATTTGTGCAGCATCCATTACTGACCTCCTCTCAGCATCTGTGTAGAAACATGGAACCTATAGATAGTACACAGAAAATCAATGAAGGGAAAGGCACCTGTCCAAAGAATGAAATTAAAAAGCCTCAAAATTTCCAAAAATGAATACTGCATATTATACTGCACAAAATTAGAAGTACTTTGACTACTTACTGATATTACACAATCCATGACTGGTTTCTTCAGTGCAGTTTCAGCTGTTTCCTTCAGTTTAGTCATCAACATTCCTGTCACTTGTTCCACACTAAAGCATTGATCCTCTTCCATGTACGAGACCTTTTTAAAAAATGAAAAAAAGCAAGGAATCATCTTTTTATCTCTTCATCATTACATTTGTAAAATTCTTTTTTGAAAAATACATCTTGACCAAAAGCATTTATTGCCTTGTTCACAAAGACCTTTCATTAAATCATAAGAATATTTGATAGAGAGGAAAATAACTGACATCAGGGAGGAAGGGACTTACACTTATATAGTGCCTTTCATGTCCTCAGGACATCCCAATAGCACTTCACAACCAGTGAGGTACTTTTGAAACGTAGTCCCTGTTGGAATATAGGGAAATCCAGTAGCCAATTCTGGGTACCAGGCTCCACATGGTACATCAGGCAAGTAGCGATTCATCATGTGAGCTATTTGCTTGTGGGGGCATTACCATACGATCCTGTCCTGACATTAAAACATGTGCATTTCCATCAGGGTCGCCCAAGAACAATCACTGATTTCCCCTCTTTAGGGGCACCCAAGCCAACAATAGTATCCCTACTGCTGCCTTGTCTAAAATCAGCTAACTTAGCATAGATTGGGGATAGAACCTGGAACTTTCCTTGTCTGTACTGCTCAGTTACTGAATGCCATAACCGGCTGAGCCATCAGATGCCTTTAAACGCATGCTTACCAGAGTAGTAGGATATGCAGACAGGAGTTCCTACATGACAAGTTTACAATCTTGGTTCAGACCATCCTTAGTTGAGGGGCATTGCATACTAGGCTACTTTTGTGCACCCCCCCATCAGTTAGAGTGGCAATAGAGAGGCTGGGAGCACCAAACTTACTCACTCTCTCATCTTAGAGTATGGTGCCGTGGAGTCTAAAACAAGATGAAGGAAATATATATTTAAAAGCTGCTTAACAGGAGCTTGGGGTTCCACTGAGCATATTTAGGGGCACTTTGGGCTTCTAATTAGTAAATGCATTAACAATTTTAAACTATTTCACAACTCACTGCATTACAGCAATTACTACAGGACTTAAAGATCAACACTGTTCCACTAAAGTGAGGCATTTAGCAATGGGCCAGTGAATGCATTTTAATGCATTCATTGCACTGTATTCACACATAGACGAAGCATCTTGAGCAAGCTTTTCACTAACCATCCCTAGCGAATGTGTGTGTTTAACTTTCACTGGGAAAAAAAACTTAAATTTATGTTGTTAGACCAGTGACATCTGACATTTGTTCCGTTTTACTGAAGGTATTTCAGTTCTATACTGAAAAGTTAAATAGGCTAGGCAAAATAAAAATCTACAGTTTTTTCCCTTTAAACTCCTTTGGGCATTCTCAAGCTTCTCCAATATGGAGGTAGTCACAACAACATATGGAGGTAGTGTTTGGACCAAGTGACATCAATTTCTCTACTTCCATCCTAATGGCAAAGCATGCACTTTTGTAATAAGCCGGACATTATTACGGAGTAAAGTGACACTAACCCGAACACCTGTGGTACCATTTGACATCTGGAGGAGTTCATATGCAATCTTGGATTGCTCAGTGGTTACAAACGGATCTGTGAAAGCCCGGCCATGGAACCTTTTAAATCCTTGTAAAGTGTTTTTCACATTTGACACTACCTACAAGAGAAGAAGTTAAAACTTGATTCTTAATATCTAAAAACAATTATTTCTACTTTCAAAGTACTTGAAGGAAATTGCAACAAATCTTTGTTCCTTTTACATAAGGTGCAACTTGCATTTATATTTTGGCTCCAATTTCATCATAAATTACATTTAAGATTTTTGTACAGGATCAGGTTTCTCTGTTACTAGTTATGCAAGTCTTGTAAAGGAATGGACAGCTATCTGCGATGCAATTTAAAAATGCGCTGCACTTAGTTAAAAGGGTTAAAATGTCTGGAATAATTATAGGTTTAATTCCAAGGCACCAATAGACAGTGCAAGCAGTGTCTAACACCACATATACACTCTTTGCAGCAGGCAGCCAACAGAATTGGGATTTTTGACTAATCTGTCTCCTAAATTGGGTGCTGAGGCCAACTGTAGCTCCCCTTCCATCATTGCAGCACAGCACAGGGTTTGAACCATGGACTCTCTGGCCTGTTTGGTTCACCGGCATACCTGACAATGCATTTACCTTGAAGCGTGATAGCCAACATTTTATCAAATACCTGTCCTGGTTGATCATCGCTCACTTACAGAAATACTGCATCTTACATTTCTAGTGGTTCTGAATTGTAAAATAATATTTTAAAGAAAATAATAAAAAAATATTGGCAGGCGCCAAATGATTTATCAGCATCCATGGCATTTTTATGTGAATGAGCGGTCCTATTTTTTATTGAGAGAAAGAAGGGAGAAAGACAAAGCAGTGGTTTTATGTAAATCATCTATATATAATCAGATGGCACAAGGTACAGTTGCAATTAGGAGTGCACAAAGACAGGTATTCACTGATGTGTCAATGAACAAATCACAGACTTCCTGTATTTTAAAGCATGCTACAAGCAATTCCAGGTAAAATGTAAAGTAAATTTACAATCCAGGTGTATAAATGACAAAAGACAAAGCCAGTTATATCTGACTTAACCCCAAATTAACCCCAGTACAGACAGTTTGGGATCTCACTCTTTACTGCAATAGAACTTATAATGTAAGAATTTTAAACATGGTGCACAACTTGCCTCCATCATTATCACTCTGAGGTTTCTCTTTACTCAGCAGGTGCAAATTCTGGGAACCCAGGAATAAATGCTTCCCCAATGGCAATCTGCATGGTCTTGCAGACCGTGACCCACTACTTGACAATTACCTTACTCGAGCCAGTTGCTAGCTGCAGCTCGGAGGTGGGGAAGAGTTTAAGGAGTCAAGGCAGGTTTCTGCTGCTTTCTTGCTTTAAATTACGGTTGTGCAGAGCCACTAGCTTAGGGGAATCTGGAGAATAACTGCTATATTTCCCAGCTCTGAGTACCTCCTGTTGTCAGGCTTGTCTCAGCTTCCCTCAGTCGATAGCAATTTTGCCTCAGTTAGGCAGCTATGGATTCAAGACCCATTTTAAACATGCCAACGTAGTACGAGGAGAGTGCTGCATTGCCAGAGGTACCATCCTTTAGATAAAACACTGAACTATGGGTCTTGTTCTGGTGGTGCTGGGAACACTATTCGAAGAGGAGCACGTCTTCCTGGTATGTTAGCCAACATTCATCTCTCAAAAGACGTAATAAGAAAAAGCTTAAATAGCCTGGCCTATATGTGACTTCAGTCCCACACCAACGTGGTTGACTTTTAAGTGGCCCAGCAAGCCAATCAGTTGCATC
The DNA here is from genome assembly GCF_035084215.1 of Heptranchias perlo. Taxonomy (NCBI): domain Eukaryota; kingdom Metazoa; phylum Chordata; class Chondrichthyes; order Hexanchiformes; family Hexanchidae; genus Heptranchias; species Heptranchias perlo. The sequence goes on from NC_090338.1 coordinate 24,187,953, forward strand.
CAACCACTACAAAGAATATCTTCAGGGCAATAAGGGATGGGCAAAAATGCCCCTCATCAGCGACACCTACATCCTGCAAATATAAAAAAAAATTTCATCTCATTTCTGTTTATGATTCATTGTGCCCAAAATGGCTGCTGCACTTGCCACATCACAGCAACTATTAGTAATGAAAATAATTAATTGTACATAAAGCACCGAGATGTTTGCAACACTTTCTTTGCCTCATGACACCTATGTTATTAGAGTTCACTTACTAGCAACCACTAAACAGGATGGGCAAATGCCACAAGGTATTGTAATCTTCCTCTTCTGATTTCTAAGCGCCAGTTTTAAGCAGGTTTTTACCATCTGCAAAGGATGGTGAAGCAAATGTGTGCACTTTTTAATCAAAAATGTAATGGCAATGCACACGGTTAAAAATAATTTTTATTGCTGGGGCTGTTTGGTTTAATGTTAAGCTAGGGAAGATAAGTTGCAATTCATTTAAACAAATCAACTTAACATTTTAGAGTACTTTTCCCTTCATGTTGTACATCATATTTATTGGAGACAGCAGATTCATGTTTGAGGCCTGTTGGCTTGTTTGGGTCAGACAGTGCAGACATGCAAGTCAACATTTATGGTCAAGCCTGCCTGGATCTAACCATCAGGAATCAGGATTGGTGGCTTCAGAAAATGCTTAATGTTACATAGAATGTCCAGCACAAAAATGTAGTTCATAAGAACAGAAGAAATAGGAGCAGGAGTAGGCCATATGGCCCCTCCAGCCTGCTCCACCATCCATTAAGATCATGGCTGATTTTCGACCTCAACTCCACTTTCCCACCCGATCCCCATATCCCTTGATTCCCCTAGAGTCTAAAAATCTATCTATCACAGTCTTGAATATGCTCACCGACTCAGCATCCATAGCCCTCTGAGGTAGAGAATTCCAAAGATTCACGACCTCCTAATGAAGAAATTCCTCCTCATCTCAGTCTTAAATGGTTGATCCCTTATCCTGAGACTATGCCCCCTAGTTCTAGACTCTCCAGCCATAGGAAACAACCTCTCAGCATCTACCCTGTCAAGCCCTCTCAGAATTTTTTTTTTGTTCGTTCACGGGATGTGGGCGTCGCTGGCAAGGCCAGCATTTATTGCCCATCCCTAATTGCCCTCGAGAATTTTATATGTTTCAATGAGATCACTTCTCATTCTTCTAAACTCCAGAGTATAAACTCATTCTACTCAAACGCTCCTCGTAGGACAACCCTCTCATTCTAGGAACCAATCTAGTAAATTTTTGTTGCACCAACTCTAAGGCAAGTATATCCTTCCTTAGGTAAGGAGACCAAAACTGTACACAGTACTCCAGGTGAGGTCTCATCAAAGCAATGTACAATTGTAGTAAGACTTCCTTACTCTTATACTCCAACCCCCTTGCAATAAAGGCCAACATGCCATTTGCCTTCCTAGTTGCTTGCTGTACTTGCATGCTAACTTTTTGTGTTTCTTGTACAAGGACACCCAAATCTTTCTGAACACCAACATTTAATAGTTTCTCACCATTTAAAAAATATTCTGTTTCGCTATTCTTCCTACCACTTGCTGCCAGAACATAACACCGTGACATCCACTACACCACTAAATGTGGCTCTCAGATGACTCAACAAAGGTTGTTTGAGGAACCACTCTAAGTTCAGGATACTTCATCACCCTTTAATATCTTACCATTGTCTTCTCATAGGTTTGGATAGAAAACCATCACAGGGGAAAAAGAAAGCCACTTGATAGATTCGCTAGGTAATGTCCACTAATAAAATTACAAATTTATTCTCACAATGATAGTTTGCATCATGTAACTGGATGACTCATGGATTTGAGGGGGGTGGGGGGGAAGTCAAATATTATTTAAAGCACTGGCAGACTTGTACACTCAGGATAGCAGCTAGATTACAAATGAGCTTCAATAATATGCTTGCAACACCTTTTCCTAGAATTTCCAACCCTTTGTAAAGAAGGATGCACTGAGCTCTTCCTACCTGACTTTTGGCTGCAGCTCCAACTGAACGATTTCTGGGTCCCAAGGACACACAAGACCTGCAATTTTAAAGCAAAGTATACAATTTAACTATTCCAGGAACTCAACCTGTACTTTTTGCATAGGAGGTACAATACAGATGTACCATATTTGACCCTGGTGGTTGTTGAGAGCACAGAAAGGCTGAAGAAACAACATCGAATAGTCACATGGCAAATCAGAAGTTGCTTTTATATTGGTGTGTTTACATTTGATTCCAGATTAATGTCCATTTACCCTGAAAACTCCGGCTCCCTTATCTCTGTAACAGACTCGCAGACCCAGTGTCTGCCGCCAGGATAAGGGAGCTAGATTTAGCATAAACATTGGGAGCCAGTTTACAGTCCAGGAATTCCAATTAAAACAGTGTCAATATAAAAGCAGCTAGAGATTTCCGATAGCTTAATGAATGCTGTGTTAACTATAATTTGCTGAATGCCAGTTCAGCAAATTATGGTTAACACTTCATTTGCATTGCAGCATACAAGATGGAGTTTCAGGTGCCAGTGTCTAGGACAGAGTTAAACAGGCAGAGGCAACAATGATATTTTCTGCGCAGATTCTATCAGCGCACAGTGTGGAGTTGCAGCTGCCTGTTAATATGCATGCCACAGAGAAGTCGGGAAAAAAAAACAGGAGTCCTGATCAGGCTATGCTCTTATACAGGTCTGACAGCAATAGTAACAATGATCACGATCAGCATCAAAGATTCACAGTATTCTTCAAACCAGCAGATCCACAAGCTCGCCACGGCCACCTTCAGCCAGGCTCCAATTCTTGAGCACATAGCAGTACAGTGACAGATGCAGTCAGATTTGAAAGAATTGCAAGGGAAGCGTTCTTTTAAAAAAAACTGTACCTTTTGATTTATTTTGATATTAATTTGGTCACAAAACCTTTTAAGTGTCCCAAACCACGTGCTATGCTGCTGGAAAGAGCAAAAGCATGTTGCATTGCACTTACCACTACAAAGGACACCTCTGCTTCTCTTTCTTTCAAACAGTTCATTCTAGGCTTGAAAACTTTGTAGCTAACTTGTATGCTGTAGTTATGCCATGAAGATAAACTTTTCAGCGAATTTAACACAACTTTCCTGCAGTGATATGCTCTTCCCAGAAAATGCTGCCTGAAGCAAAACGAATGATGAACAAAAATACAATGTTTGAACTTGTATTTATTATAGCATCACATGGCTCAAAACACAAGAGGGTGGATTTAGCTTGTGAGTGAGCTATTGAAAATGGTTTTTGGAAATAGGTAACAGTCATTTAAAACAGAATGGGAGGGGAAGAAAATCAAGGTTGTGTTTCCCTTTAAATGAGGCAGGAAACCTTTTCCAAAATGAACCATAGGATCAACATTCCCCATTAGTTTAAAAACTCTAAATTGAGAATTATCTAAGCTCAACCTGCTTGCCAGATCAGTACAGTAGGTGACCAAAGGCCAATGCTGCGTGGTTTTGGACAACAGCCAACCAATCTAAACCAAGCTTTTGCAGTGATTTTTGACCTTGAAAGTTGCTATTGCATGTATGTAACTGTATGCTGTTATTTTAATTCTCAGACTGCTGAATAAATTCAGGAAAATGGAGAAAAGCTAAAGAGTCAGCACAAAGGGCCAACCGGAGGCACATAAACTGTACAAATGCTGCAAACTGGGAACAAAATATAATACATATTGAACACTAAGAAAGTGAAGTTCTTTTGCAACCCAATTCTACTGAAACCACCATCTATTGGATAATAGCAGCAAAGATTAGAGACACAGGTTTTCATTAAAAGTGCACTGTTACTAGGATTTCCCATTAAGGGAGCAGAAATTTCCAACCAAACAAAATGGTCCAACTTTTACAGTCCAATAGGGCTTAATCAGTACAGTATTTTAATAAAAATAGGGCTACACTTTAAACCATCTTCCTGAATTATACACTAGTCCACACACAAGAGGGCAGATGACCTGCTCTTGACCATTGCGAAGGCTTCTCTAGAACAAATCTGGCATCCCATTCTGGATACAGAATTTTGTTTAACACGCCACCTTTAAGGATCTTAGAGTTTTATTAAGTCGTACCACTGCACTCTCTTCATGGGCAGTTCTCAAATCTTTCACTCTGCTGTAAGTTGCATGGCATTCGCGTTGGCCAATCTAAAATTACTTTTTTAAAAAAAATAATAATTTGTAAGCTCTTTGAAGACTTGAAAGGTGCCATAAGCTTTAACCGTGGCTAAATCTTTTTAAACAAATATCAATGGAATGGCAAGCATTTTCCAGTAGCAGGGATTCTTTATATAGCAGCTTTATAAGTCAAGACATTTTAATGAAAGGCTAATGTGGCAGTACACTAAAAACATGCTGGTTAACACAACTGTTTGGTGAACTATTTCCAAAACAGCAGTGTTGACTTGGACAATGGGTAAAAAAAACATTTTTCAATTAACTACTTTAAGCAGATAAAGTATTTTTAAAGAAAAATATTTGGACAAATAAATTAAGTTTATGTGGTAATAGCACTCTTTTGATCTCAATTTCCCATCTGTCTTCAGCCTCTGCCAATACAAGAACTGAATTGAATGTCACGGTTGGAGATGCATTCAGCTGTGGGTGGTGTATGGGTACTGCAAGACCAAAAAAAGGTGCATGGGATAAATGTTATGGGTTACTTGATTATGTCTGTCCTGACAGAAGAATGAGTAATTTTATCTGTTGAATATATGGCTAGGAGTCAGCTGAGAGGAAATGCTTATGTTCTGACTGTTTCCTCCTCACTCAGCTGCTAATACAGTGGCATCATATAAATTCACAGCCCATGTTACTGAACATGGATGACAGAGCTAGCCGCAGTTCCAGAGAAGTTCCCACATTAGGTTTAAAAATGTCACAAAACAGAGTAGCCATGATTCACTTCTGCTCAGGGGATGTTGAGATAGCTCTAGCTTAATATCAGACACTCATCTGCATTCCACCTAAATACATCTCTCGGGGATGGAACATCCTGTTGGTCTGATGCACTTGCTCCAAGGATAGGCTAGCAAGAAATTTGTGCTTAATTCAGCATATATTTTTATGTACCATAAATGAGTATCTATTTTATTCCCGGCTTGTATACTGTACTTTTTTTTTAAAAAACTGTACATACATAAATAATTGCACCATGGTTTTTCTCCAATGATGACTCCTACCATTAGATAATATTTCTAACTTTCACTAATCCTCCTTACTCTACAACCTAACAATTCTCAAATGTTCATATCTCATTATGACCTCTTCCTGGTGTGGGGATCATCAAATGCAAATCCAAGTGTGACCACTTTGTGCATCAATCCCAATCTAACCAACAATGTAAGGAAGCTGCCTAGAGGCATCATTTTTCTAAAAAAAGCTTTTTTAAAAAAAAACAAGCAAATGAAAAATAGAGGAAGTGTAAGCTCCAGAAACTTTAGTGGGAGGAGACCATAATGAGGAATGGACATTTAAGGACTGACAATGGAGTATTAGTGAATGTCATGAAATATTGTACAATGGGAATACAATATTTAAAATCATAGCCATTCTAGAGAAAAACATGGTGCAACTACTTTAATGTACAGAAAACTTTTTTTTGAAAAAAAAGCACAAAGTATATAGGCAGGGACCAAAACGACCACCCATCTTCCTAGTGCAGGTAAATATGAATTAAGCACATTTCTTACTAACTGCCCTTCAGCATGCATCAGATGGTTTTCCATCCCTACATTCTCCCCTTGCCCCAGAAGGGAGATGCAAAATTAATGTATTTGCCATTGAGACAAAACAAAAGTTTGTTAGTATGAACAGATTTGCTCCCAGTCTTACATCATAAAAGAGCATGTCTAATAATGTTACTAAATTTGCTGATGACATCAAGTTTACTAACTTATTAAGACCGCACATATGAAGGGACAAGTTATGGGAACAGACTGAGGAATGGCGGATAGATCTTTCCAACACTGCTTTAGGAGATATGAAATTTGTGTAAATAATCAATTCAATTAATAAAAGGAGGGGAAAAGAATTGTGTGATTAGCCCATTCACAAAATCTAGTCCATATAAGGCCATTAGCAATAAGATAAATCAAGTACTAGGAACCATCACAGGGGTACTGATTAACCACAGAAAATGCTGGAGAAGCTCAGCAAGTCAGGCAATATCTGTGGAGAAAGAAACAGAGTTAACTCTGTTTCTTTCTCTACAGATGCTGCTTGACTTGCTGAGCTTCTCCAGCATTTTCTGTTTTTATTTCAGACTTCCAGCATCCACAGTATTTTGCTTTTGATTTACTGATTAACCACGTTTAATCCACTAATAAGGACATTTTTGAAACACTGGAGTAGATGTTCCTATCTTGACACTCAGGGTGCAGCTGTGTGCATTGCCAACTTTGCATTGGCATGGATTAGGAACAGTTGAGCCCACCAAGTCTTTTGGGTCAGCCTAATTACACGTTTAATGTGAGATCTTGGCTGGAATTAAAGATGAGTTGCTTTATTTCGGCATGAAGATAGATGTCAAAATATTGTTTCCAACCGCTAAAGGCGAGCTCACAAAGCAAGCTCCCAATAAAGATTATTGAATGATGCAAGTTCATTTACTCACCCACAGTTAGATACAGGATAGGCACTTGGACATTACTTTGTGTGCTCTTCAAGTTTCAACACCTGAACATTAATTCTCTGCTAACAGGATATGGTGATGCACAACAGGAAGGAGCAAGCCAGTAATGGAGAAGGGCCCCAAAACCTTTAAGCTTGGAACGGTCACTTTGAAATTTCTGGGGCTGGACAGCATTGGAATTGGGCTGACTGCAAAGTTGTTTCAGCAGATACATCATCCATGAAATTGTCAGGACCCTGTTCTGCTCTTGGCTATCGATGCACCTCCTCCTCCATTTTATCTGGGTGGTCCAGTTGTGCAGCATGCAGCAGACAACTTGGAAACCCTTGTAGACTGGATTGTAATATGGTCCCAACCTGCATAGGATCTGATGCGCCGCTTCAAGATTCCTATAGTTTATCTTCAATTTTCCTGTTGGCTGCATGCATGTTGGTGGTTTGTGACTGTTGCAATGGTGTCACAAACTGGAGCTCAACAGAATAGCCTCGCTCTCTTAGGAGTCATTCTTCCACTGTTTTCTCTTTCAAATAACCCAGACACAGAGGATCATCTTAAAATAAAATCATAACTGCTACCTGGGAAGAAGGCATTCACCTGCATGATCCTGTGTTTCTGGTCACTGACCATCTGCATACTGATGGAGTGCAAGTATTTGTGGTTCATGAAGGCCTCAACATTGTGTGTTGGGTCCAGGGTAGCCACATGGGTGCCCAGCAATAATGCCCTGGACTTTGAGGGGAGTCCGGTGATGCAGCAAAATTGCAGTGCCCTCTCATTGTGTCAGATTCCCATGATGATGGTCAAATAGCACAGTGGCCTACTTGATGCACCTTGGTCGGTGAATCGAATTATGCCCTCAATGATGGCTTGGATAGAGTGAGGCATAAAAGTTTAGTAGCCTTCGCTGCCACTGACTGTGCCATCCCTATTGTGGAGATGGTTGGCTGCAGCAGATGACAATCTATCAATGCTTTCCGGATGAAGCAATCACCCGTGGACATTCCCAGGTAGATGTGGCTGGCTTGTACACATTAACAGAGGGTGCAGTGCACAAATGTAGCTCAGTCCCATCCCTCCTTTCATCCTCCTCCAAAAAAACTCAAGACAGCGGAAAACCCATAGGAATTTCCATCGCTTTTGACTGTAGCAAACAAAAATCCATTTATCAAAAGTCCTGTAGTTCAAGTTTTAACAATTAATTTCCTCAATGTCCTGAATGTGACTGAACATCATTGCTCATTTTGTATGGGTGAACTGAGTGCACAACCAGAGGGCCATCCAAAGATTAAATGCTGAGATTCAGGATTTAGTGACATGGATCTCTGCCCACTTTCCCAGTCCTCGCTTGCCCATTCCAAGCCACCACAAATGATCTTCCCAGCCCTTTTCTGTTTGAAAACAAGGCATTTATAAGTGCATACCACTGACCCTAATGTATACAATTATAAATGCCCAGTTTTCAAAAAGCTGGATGCATTGGAGAGATTCAAACAGGGATAATTTCAAGACCTTGAATCTAAGTTATGAAGAAAGAAATCTCAGAACTAAATTTGACTGGAGAAAAGAACGAAGAAAATCCAGTTGTTTAAATTGTGAAAGGTAAGGATAAAGTAAACGTAAAGAAATTATGTAACCTAAATTGACCGCAGAACTGGCGGGCACTAAAATTAACAAGCCATAAGCAAAACTTGATTAAAAGAAAACTGCCTCAGATACAAGATATACAATACAATATTGATTAACTCCTTTATGTCATGTCAAGTGAACAGCAGTTACTTAGCAACAGGAAAAGAGTATGGCAATCAGTCAGAGGCTGGTTCATTAGCATGAAGGATAAGAGGACTGAAGAATAGCGTGCAAGAGTGAAAACCAGAGGCATTAATAATAAAGGAAAATGAATTCATTTTCTCTGATTCAGGTTCAAAAAACGATTTAGAAATGGTATAGTGAAGTTGCATTATGCTGCACTAGTCCAATCAAAATCTTTCATTTTAAATCAAAAGCAAAATATTGCAGATGCTGGAAATGTGTCAGAAGTGACAAAAGGTCTTCGAACTGAAACATTAACTATGTTTCTTTCTTCACAGTTGCTGCCTGACTTGTTGAGTATTTCCAGCATTTTCTGTTTTTATTAAAATCTTTCACATTTATCTTCATCTCAGCATGTTGGGGACAGGGAAGGGATCAATCATAAATCCTGCATTACCTTTCCAGCACACACACTGCCATTTGTTTAGCCATTAAATAGAATTACATGGAGCAATGTACTACTGGTTGAGAAAGCGGTTAAAAAAGCAGCTAAAAAAGCATACGGCATCCTGGGCTTTGTAAATAGATTTGTAAACAATTTTACAACACCAAGTTATAGTCCAGCAATTTTATTTTAAATTCACAAGCTTTCGGAGATTTTCTCCTTCCTCAGGCAAATGTGTCAGAAGTGACAAAAGGTGACAGAAGTGACAATAGAGGCATCGAGTACAAAAGCAAGGAAGTTATGATGAACCTTTATAAAACACTGATTCAGCCACAACTGGTTTATTGTGTCCAATTCTGGGCATCGCACTTTAGGAAGGATGTGAAGGCCTTATAGAGGGTGCAGAAAAGATTTGCTAGAATGGTTCCAGGGATGAGGGACTTCAGCCAAATGGATAGACTGGAGAGGCTGGGTTTGTTCTCCTTAGAGTAGAGAAGGTTGAGAAGAGATTTGATAGGTGTTCAAAATCATTAGCAGTCTAGACAGAGTAGATCGAAACTGTTCCCATTGGCGATAGGGTCGAGAACCAGTGGACACAGGTTTAAGGTGATTGGCAAAAGAACCAGAGGCGGCGTGAGGAAAAACTGTTTTACGCAGCGAGTGGTCATGATCTGGAATGCACTGCCTGAAAGAGTGGTGGAGCAGATTCAACCATGGCTTTCAAAAGGTAATTGGTTAAGTACTTGAAGGAAAAAAAAATCCAGGACTATGGGGAAATGGCAGGGGAGTGGGACTAGCTGGATTGCTCTTGCGGAGAGCCGGCACAGGCTCCGCAGGCCGAATGGCCTCCTTCTGTGCTGTAACCATTCTATGATTCTACTGCAACTTATGTGAATGTGAAACTGATAGTAAATGTAATTTAAACGTTATTTCAAAAAGAAAATGTGTGGCAGGAAAATATAAACAAAAACGATCAAAATAATTTGTGGAGAAAAATAGAACACCAGCCTCACCACCCCCCCAAAAAAAACTTGGAACATTGTCAATGCAGGTGGGATATCGCCATAACACTGCAATTCGCTTTCAAACTTGCATTAACGAAAATTACAAGCAACACAATTTCTCCTGATTTGAAATATAACAGTGTTACTTAAAATGAAGTTGGATATTTCTGATGGTTAAAAACATTCTGCAATTGATCAGAACAAGTTAAAAGGAAAATTCTAGAAAGCGAAAGGCATGGGGCAATGAGCAAGCTGTCAATGCCGCATCAAGTCAGTCATTGCCTCCTGCCCGGCCACGCGCGTGGTGCCGGGGGGGGGGGGGGGGCGCGGGGGAGCGGATGGGAACTAGGCCTCAAAGCAACCGGCTCCGTTAAACACTCGCTGCCCTGGCAAAAAAAAAACAAAGACCGTATCTTTCGCCCTCTCCAATACTCACGGGGTGCTTCTGTCGCTGTATTCGTTGGCGGCCGTCTCGATGCCGCCGCCTCTCGCCACAGCCACATAACAATTCTGGAAACCGATATCGAAGCCGACCACTGACATCTCTGGGCTAAAGCGCACACTGCGAACAACTCGATTACAATTTTATTTGCGGGGTTTTTTTTTTCTTAAAAGATAGGCCTCAAGTAACTGGCGTCCAATAAAGATGCCTTCTCTTTCAGACACTAATCTACAGAACGCTAAACACTTTATTTTTTATTTATGTGAAGATCAGGAACACGCCACCGTCTCTCACTACCGATAGATTCTCGTGCACCACCAGCCGGCTCCGATATCGCGAGAATTCCCCTTTCAGACCAGAGAACGTCCGTCACTTCGGCTCTTCGGGTTTTCTGCGCAGTTTACGCGTCACTCGCTGATCTCAGTGACGTCCGCTACCGCTCGGCTTTCTGCGCTCTACGTAGTGTACGGCATTCTCCAATTGGAACTCGGGTTGCTGCGGCCTGCGTCAGTCGGGCTGAGCCGGCGGACCGTGTTTTGGATTTGGGAGCGAAGCGGGTCTCCTTCAGCGCCGCGGATATACCGGTAATAGTATATCTTGTGTCGCTTTGTCCTCTGTTGAGCGTAAAACGTTGAGGGATTTGGTTGCGGACAAGTGCGAGGAAAGGCTCTGTGGTGTGAAGTTTTTTTTGGGGTCTCGGACCCCTGGTGAGTCGTAGAATGCTAGAGCTCAGGAGGAGGCCATTCGGCCCATCGTGCCTGTGCCGGCTCTTTGAAAGAACTATCCAATTAGTCCCATTCCCCTGTTCTTTCCCTATAGCCCTGCAAATTTTTCAACTTCAAGTATTTATCCAATTCCCTTTTGAAAGTTATTATTGGATCTCCTTCCACCACCCTTTCAGGCATTGCATTCCAGATCATAGCAACTCGCCGTGTAAACATGTTTTTCCTCATGTCGCCTCTGGTTCTTTTGCCAATTACCTTAAATCTGTGTCCTCTGGTTACTGACCCCTCTGCCACTGAAAACAGTTTCTCCTTATTTATTCTATCAAAACCCTTCATGATTTTGAACACCTCTATCAAATCTCACCTTAACCCTCTCTACTCTGAGGAAAACAACCCCAGCTACTCCTGATCAATCTTTTGTTTCTTACCCTGTCCCATTACCACCTTCCTTGCTTTGCATCATCATCCCTTTTGTCATTTAATCACTTGTGCCCTCTACCCTAGCACAGACCTTCCCTTTTGTTCTTTCCTCCCCTCCACTCCCCCCTCCCTTTCCCTGGCTCTGTACTTGCTAAAAAAACTTTAACTCTTTTAACATCTTCCAGTTTTGACGCAAGGTCTTCGACCTGAAACGTTAACTTTTTTTCTCCACAGATGCTGCCTGATTTGCTGAGCTTCTCCAGCATTCTCTGTTTTTATTCCAGTTTCTCTAGTCTCTCCACGTAACTGAAGTCTTTCATCCCTGGTACCATTCTAGTAAATCTCTTCTGCATCTTCTCTAAGGCCTTGACACCTTCCTAAAGTGCATTGCCCAAAATTGGACACAATACTTGAGCTGGGGCCTAACCAGTGTTTTCTAAAGGTTTAGCATAACTTCCTTGCTTTTGTACTCCATGCCTCTATTTATAAAGCCTTTTTAACAGCCTTCTCAATTTGACCTGCCACCTTCAAACACTCGTATACATACACCTCCAGGTCTTTCTGTTCCTGTATCCCCTTTAAAAGTGTACCATTTAGTTTACATTGCCTCTCCTTGTTCTCTCTGCCAAAATGAATCACTTCACACTTCTGTGTTAAATTTCATATGCCATGTGTCTGCCCATTTCACCAGTCTGTCTATGTCCTCCTGAAGTCCGTTACTATCCTCCTCACTTTTTACTACATTTCTGAGTTTTGCGTCATCTGCAAACTTTGAAATTATATCCAAGTCCAGGTCATTTATATGTATCAAAAAGAGCAGTGATCCTAATACCAACCCCTTGGGGACACCACTGCACACTTCCCTTCAGTCTGAAAAACAACCGTTCACCACTACTCTCTGTGAGAAGCCACGGTGGAAGCAAATGGGTGGGATGTATTGGGAGGGGAACAGATGATGAAAGGATGTTTAATGTGTAGAGAGGCAGCTGACCCTGTTCCCTGTGACTTTCCACTGTTAAGGAAAATGAGAGTCCAAATTCGCAGTGTGTGCTGACGGATCTTTCATAACGTTGCTATGGTTCATTCGGGGGGTGCGCTATTTATAATTATGGGAAGGTGCTACTGTTGACACACCAGGGCCACTGATTTATGATGGCTAAGTCAAATTTTGTTACTACATTGCATCCTTGGATTTTTGCTGGTGTTTTGGGAGTGAATTCATTGACCTTGGGCTGTTATTTGTGAAAGCCATAAATGTGGACCTTTATTATTAAACGGTTCTTTATTTATCTTATTACAAATTTTTTGTATGTTCTTACTTTCTGTGTCCACAAACTTCACTTCCGGTTGTTACAGGTTTTGGTTGCACTTTTATGCTATCATTTAGCAGTGATATGTAAACATTTAGAATGTAAACAATTGTCTGTAATTCTTGATGAACCATTCAAATTACTTAAAATACTTCATCAAAATGCCTACCTTTTTTCTTCAGTAACTGAAATAATAATGTCCAAAATGTTCTTTTAACCAAAATAAAATCAATATATTTTCACAGTAAAATGATTACATTTACCCATTGAATTGTGCTTTGTGTCTTTTAATTCCTTCTTTAAAGTTTAACCTTCAAGACTTTAGCCTGTCTCAAAAGCCCATGCTTGGACTGGAAATTTTTACCTCAGAGATGTTGCACAAAGCTTTCAACCACATCTGTGAACTCTGAGCATGTGCAGTTGGCAAAATTTCCCAGCACGCAGTTGGTGCATCAACAGGAGTTGAAGAGTAGAACTGTGGGTCCCCTTATCCTGTGAGAGTTTCTTTGCTTTTTCCAAAAGGCTATTAAGTGAACTGGAGATTGACTTCTCAAAGATTCATTTCAGGTAGGTCTTATTTAAAATATTAACAACTTTTCTATTGTGAAGTGCTCAGTCAGACACGCCTGTGATTAGCAGTAGCTATAGTTTTTGTGTTTTTCTTTCTAGGTGCCACCAAAGATTGTTTAGTGCATAGATTTCTCTCTCCTCAATTGAAGAGTCAGTAAAATCTGGTAAAAATCTTTCTCTTGTGAACCATTTTTGTGTTAAGGAATTTTCTTTTATTTAAAAACCTCATAAACAAAAGGCTTTGAGTTTTTTGAAGTAATTTTTAAGAGAATTAATATTTATTAAAAACTGTAGAAGCCACCCAAACTCACTAATAGCGCAATATTTTCTTTTAAGACAGAGCATAAAGGCAGGAACCAGCTGCCGATGGGAAAAGCGGTAGGGGGAGGGGGTGCTTGATGACACAAAGGGGACTATAAACCAGTTGGGAAAGTAAGCTGATAGGAAAAGCTGTGGTGTGGGTTGTTGTCCGATGGCCTGTTTAAAAAGGTCAATTGCAGTTCAGGCCCATTCTCCTGGCCCTCCTCCCTCACAAGGTTGCGACACGATACTCCCAAATACTGCTAGATCCTAGCAACCCTGAATTCTGCAACATTGTACTACCAAAGCTTACAAATCTATTCCTCAGTCCAGCTGGACCCCTCTCCATGCTACTAGATGCAGGGAGGATGTTCCCGATGGCTGGGGAGTCCAGAACCAGGGTCAGAGTCTGAGGATACGAGGTACGCCATTTAGAACCGAGATGAGGAGAAACTTCTTCACTCAGAGGGTGGTGAACCTGTGGAATTCTCTACCACAGAAGGCAGTGGAGGCCAAATCATTAGATGTATTCAAGAAGGAGTTGGATATATTTCTTAATGCTAAAGGGATCAAGGGATATGGGGGAAAAAGCGGGAACAGGGTACTGAGTTAGACGATCAGCCATGATCATTTTGAATGGCGGAGCGGGCCCGAAGGGCCGAATGGCCTACTCTTGCTCCTGTTTTCTATGTTTCTCACATACCCTTTAGACTTGATCCTGTGCTCCCGATCCCAAGATGGCCCCAATACTCCCAGACCCTAGGACCTTCCTTCTCGGTAATCCCAGGACCTGTCCCAATGATCCCAGTACCCAGTTATATAGTGTTTCCAGCACTGAGATCCCTTCCCATGGCTCCCAGACACCCCACCCCCAATCCTGTAGATAAATGACTCCATAAGGAAGGGTTGTTAAATTTAAAATCTTGATTTTAATTACAGATGGCCCTAAAACAACAAAATGAACTTCTAGTAGTAATAGAATCTCAATTTTGTATATAATCCATTTATTATCTTTTTATTCTCCTTAGTTACTTTTCAGATTCTGCTGCACCACTCACAGATCTGCCAAGTGTCCTTTATTGGGAGTGACAGTTACTCATTTTGAAATAAAAAGTAACCTATTTTGACGTACATCACTCTGAAAAATAAATGCAGATTCATATATTTAAATAGTTTGCAATCTATCTGTGAACTCACTTTTAATGTTTCTATGGCATTTACAGCTTTGCATTCAGGCAGGCAAACAACCTGTTTCAAGTGCGAATTTGTTATGCTAATCAACATGTTAAGAGTGCTTAGCCATACTCATTGAGTGAAAACCATCTCTAATCTTTCTCATCTATAATATGTTTTAACTGGCATTGGTCAGCATGGGCAAAAGTATCTATCATTTTGATTGATGAATCTGCTTTATTAGACTCCAAACATAAAAATGTGATGTTAATTGGTTCACTGGGTATTGTTCCTATACATATCTGTCCATTAACATGTCAATTAACTTAATGATTAGTATAGGCAACATTGTTAGATAAATGTGCACTTGATCCAAGCATAAAATTACAGAGGATTAAACTCCTTTCTCATTGCACAGAATTCGACTGGACCAATTTTTCTCACTGTATTAGGTTTAGACTTCTTGATTATTTTTGTTGTGTGTGTGTGCTCATTAGAGAATAGGCTGTCAGTGCTGGGGACTTTCCACTCTGCCAAATGTCAGTAATGGGCACTAGTGCTGGATCAGAAATCTCTGTGTATCTGAATGTGTGCCAGCCTAACTCCGGCATGTTGTCCAAGTGGCCGTTATTTATGCATGAGGCTTGACTACGAGTGTTGGCAGGATTGTGGGGGGGGGCATCAAAACTAAACTCAATCTTGCCCACGCTCTTCCTCTTAGGGTTGTTGGATAAAGATCAAGCGTGGAAACCCAGGCTGATGCTTTTTCCAAACCACTCACTACCACAGGGGTGTCAAGGACAATTGTAGCACCTCACTGGCACGTGGTTGAGATTGGCTAACATAATGGACCCTGGGGATAAAAGTGTGTATGCATGATCTGTATAGTTCAGTTGTGCCATCAGGGAGTCACCTCAGATCAGATATATCAGAAATAGAGTAAATATGCCCCTACACACTAAACTTTAATCACAACCTCAATAAAACATCACCTAGCACGTCAATCTGTTTTTTTTGTACAGCAACCATCCTGTCAGACTTTCTAGGTAAAATAGGCAATTAAAACTGACCACAATTTGTTATTGCGCTGTCTACCCACATCCACTAGGAACAAGGTTGAGATTGTCCAATCTCCTTTTAATATAGCACTCTTGTAACTAGCTAACAAAACTGGATTCAAACCTGTGTCCACACTATTAAGGAACTGTACTGAACCTGCAACATAATGAAGTCTCTTTCCCCTCCCATTGTATAGAATTCTAATGGACCAAACTCATTCCTATTTACTCTACTTGTATAGGATTGCTGATCTAGGATTAGATCAATAGTTAAGTACAAAATCAGCGAACGTGTTCCTTCTTGTTTTTGTTTGTATTGTTTGCTGAATGAGTGAGTTGTGGCAGAACTGTTTGGAAATTGTCTCTTTATATGCTTTTTGTGGAAGCCCTGATGCAGCCTTTAATGTTTACTGGTAAATTTATTCTGTGGTTATTGAGATTCTGTTGTATTTGAATGTGGTTAGGCAGAAAATTACATTAATTGTTTGAAATGTATTTGGAAGATTTTGCAATTTCTGTGAATTGAAAGAAAAATATTAAATGACTGACTTCTCTTCCCCCTCAATGAAACAGAATATCAAAAAACAACTTCTTATGCAGTAAGAATTCAAACTTGGGAATCAACACAAGATAACTGATAACCCTGGGGTAGCCAGCCATTCATGGTTCTGATAACATTGTAAACCACTAGAGTGAAGCTGTTTTAGTTTTGAGATTGGATTATTTGATCTCATTGTTAGCTCTTTGTGCTTTTGTAATAAAGACATCTTAAGTTTCTGGATTTTGATTATTCTCACTGGAAAACAGTGGATGCATTATATTCACGTTGTCATGACACAGGTAAAAGTGTTATAAAGGTGATAGTCACAAAGGAGCTGGTATAATATGCCCTATGGTTACCATAGTACTTAAGTATTGGTTTTGCAGCATCAAAAGACCAGGAAGCAAACTATACCATCTAGATTGACTTATCTTAAGAAACTGTAGTCCTTAGTAAAACCCTCTTTTAATAGCAGATCATTGCAAAAACTTTTTTTGGGGGGGGGGAGGGGCATCAAACTTGATCATTGTGATGTCATTTCACTAAAAGGAGTTTTCACTTGCACTGTTTTCCCACACAAGCGTTAGTGTGCTTGATGTGTTTTCTGGGGGGTTTCCTTTTAACTTTCCCACCAAAACCTTTTTATCCTTTCAGTTAAAAATTCCATTTGAACTAAAATTGAGAATGGGTTGAACACCTGAGCTTAAGGTAGCCACTTGCAACTCATAAAGAGCTATTTGGCACCAGACTTGACTCTTCAAAAACTTGTTTAATTCCCAAGAATCTAGATGTCCTCCAGGGATAAAGAAGAGCAAGAGGATGAGCTGTTGGCTCTTGCTAGTATTTATGAGGAGGATGAGTTTAAACGTGCGGAATCTGCTCAGGGTGGAGAAATAAGCATTTGTTTGGAGTTACCACCAAGCTTCAAAATATTTGTTCACGGTAAGTCAAACTAGTATGTTATTGTTTTAAATGCCTGTTTCTGTAATTGTAGGGCTTGAAGCACAAAATGGACTGGCAAAATTATAAACAAAAGTCATTGTCAAAATAACAATTTTTTTTCTTGATTCAGGTGATGAACAGCAGAATAAGAAGGATCTGATTGAATACATAGTTTCTTTCCTGCCTCCTCTTGTGTTGAACTTTGAACTTCCGCCAGATTATCCATCATGTTCATCTCCTAAATATACCCTGAGCTGCAAGTGGCTTTCCCGAGTTCAGGTTTGCGGCTCATTCTTGTTTTTAATACACTAGAATATTTAAGAAAAGGACAAGAGTTTTTGGAAGGAATCAGTTAAAACAGCAACTCGGAAGACAGCACAAAAAGTGTATTCCTGCACTTGTGTGGGGTAATAAAGGTGGAAATAAAATTATATTTTCACTTACATGTCACTTTGCCATTTTATTTGGTTACAAAGAACCTTGATTTTCTCGGACTGCTAAAATGTGTTTGCATTATTTTTAAAAATTAAATACCAGCGATGAGTGTTACAAAAAATGTTATGGCAAGTAGTGTCATTTAAATATCATCACTTGTTTTCATTTGTGGAGAGATTCATCAAGTGTTGGCTGCCCACCATATATCCCCTTTACTAAAGCTCAACTGTATTCCTTTGTTATTTGGAGTGTGAGGAAAAGTCACCAGTGCTTTTAAGTATAAAATTCTTCTTTTTCCATTCTCCATGTATAACTAACTAATTTATAAGTAATCAGACTGTGATTTAGCTATTCATTATTACACTAAGCACATTCACATTAACTTGTTAAGCATGCTAGAAAATGCTTCTTGGGAAGAATCTTTTGACAGTCAATTTTTTTTTTCAAGTTTAAAAATTCCCCAAACAATCTTTTATGTCTGAGACAAAAATGCTGGAGTTTCCTTTCTGAATTTATTACCAAAATTATGCTGCTCATGTTTTTTTGGTATGAGCCATTCCACTGTATGAGAGTATAAAATGATCAGATGATGTAATCTGTCTGGTTTAAAATTGATCAATGACATAACTGAAACATTCCATTTATACGTGGGTTAGGGAGGGTTGTAACATAAAAAGGCTTCCTGCAAATAGATCTCTCATTTAATAAGTTTAATAGAAGAGCTATAACTTTTAAAAGTTTCTATCAGTTACATTAACACTAAATGTACTTTCATTCTTTTTGTCCCGAGACACTGCTTTTATTTTTGAATGGGAGAAGAAAGTTCCCCACCCCTGATGTCTTAGTTCATTAATGCAATAAGTCACTAAAGCCATACAAACTAAGATGGTCCCAGGTTCAATTCCCAATATCTGCTGAATTAGTGATCTTGGCAAGGGTGCTGGTGGGTTGCTACAATTGGCATCACCAACCCTGGGTTAGAGAGAGAAAAATCAGCCTCAGTCTCTGCTCCTGATCTCTCTTCAATAATCCCTGCTGGACATCAGTAAGGACAGAATGGGGCTCAGCTATGTCCTTCTTGATGCCTTTGCTTTCCATTCTCCACACGTGGCAAATAGACTGCTGAAATGTAGTGTTTAATGTAAAGAATAGCCAAGAGGGTGCCATAAACATTGGAATTGTAGTCCAATAAAGTCAATAGCTTCGGGAGTGGGCGAGAGGAGAAAAATTACAGAAAAAGGAGGAAAACAAAAATCTTTGTTAAATCATATGCGATTTTTTAAAAAAAACTATTGGAAAATGAGCTTGTGCTATAAATGATAAAAACTCCTTGAATTTGAGGCACTAACCCACTGTGAGAGGAGGTGTGCAGATGTCCGTAAACCCTTATATGTGTGTGTGTGTATATTGAGAATAAGAAGGCAGTACTCAAGTCGAGGAGGCCCACTTGGGCAATTTTCGTCAGAACCAGAGGAGATTACAGAGTGATTTGGTAGAGGTGTTTAAAGATATGACTGGATGGGACAGATTAGATTGAAAGAGACTGTTTCCAGCGATTGAGGGGTCTAGAACATTGGATGTAGATACAAGATTAAACATGAGATTTAAGACAGAGCAGGAGAATCATTTTTGCATTGCAGAAGTTTGTGATTAAAGTAAAGACCATATCAACATTTAAGAATAGGTTAGGTGGTTGGTTGAAGGAAAGGGAGATAAATGGATATGGGAGCAGGCTGGGCTTATGAGATCAGGGCTACTGCTTATGTGGAGGATAAACAGCAACATGGATTGGTTGGCTTAACAGTCTGTTTCCAAGTTGTAATTTCTATGTAATCTGTGGAACCCCTTAATGAATTTATAATTCACAAGAATATCATCTTAAGAATTCACCAAGGTGCATCCTTTTTCCTTGTAATATTTTGGGATCTATGCAGGGAGAACTTTGCTTGTGCTTTGTTATAATTCTGATGTTTATTCTATACTTTGTTCCCTAACCTGCTTACTTGTCTCCCAACAGCTGTCTACACTTTGTACTTGTCTGGATAGAATTTGGGAAGACAATGGCAGTTGTGTTGTGCTGTTTTCATGGATGCAATTCATAAAAGAAGAGACGCTCTCCTTTTTACTAATTGAGTCTCCATTAGAAATCCAAAGAAACAATAAAGGCAAATCTGACTGCATTTTCTCTAATAACAAGGAAAATGAATTTGGATCGCAGGACAAAACAGAGAACTTGAAAGAAGAGTTTCCTCTTGACCCAAGGGCTATCCAGGATGTGGAGTCATGGGCTAGTGTTTTGCGTGAAATCTTGGACTTTGATCAGAATCAGCAACAGAAAACCTTTAATAGTAAGGTGTTCACCTGTAGTGTATGCTTTTGCGAAAAGCTGGGCATTGACTGCATATACTTTAAGGAGTGTAAACATGTGTACTGCAAGGCTTGTTTGAAAGAATATTTTGAGATTCAGATCCGCGATGGGAATGTTCAGTGCCTTAACTGTCCGGAGCCAAAGTGTACTTCTATTGCCACACCTGCTCAAGTAAGGTCTTTTGAATATTAATCTATGTAACTGCCTGTTCATTAATTACTTTCATTTATTTCTTAAGTGTGAATGCTATTATACAGTCACAGCATGGAAGTGGTCTGGTTGTCAGCATCTTAACTCGGAGGAGTTAGCATAAAAATGAGACAGAAACTGACTCTAACCCATAACCTCACACCCATCATAATACGTGTGTCTATCCTTCATGTGCATACATTTCCTACCTGTTGCACGTCAGGCACCACACTTCATCTATGACATCTCAGCTATCACGCTTCAGATCTGTAAAGTCAGTGTTGCACTTGATTGGCTCAAATGCTCACTTCAGAAGTTAGCTACAAATCACAACTGAACATATCAGTTGAATGCGAGAAAAATGGTTTAGTAAACATCCAATGCAAAACTACCAAGGGCTTATGAAAACAATCAATCTTCAGTGACCAGCAATAACCATGACAGACAAAGCCTGCTGTAGATGTAACACCATATATTTCATTGTATCTGCTGTGACATTGCTCATAGTGAGTTCCACTTTTCCAAGATGAGGTGCTGGGGTACGAAAGTGGGGGAGGGGTGCACAGCCCCAGTGAAAGAACGGAAAGATGTATGCAAGGTGTCTTCCCAGAGCCAGTGAATGAAATGAGGTTTGGCAGCACTTAAAGGTGGTCTTGGTTTTAGCAACATTGGGGTAGAGGTCCCATAATTTTGCAGTGCTAGGTTTCGTTTAGCAGCACACCAGTGAAAAAAGTCCTCAGATTTAGTATCACTGAGGAGATGGTTCTGTGAGTAATAGCAATGGGGAGGGGAGTAGTTATCAGCATCTGTCAGCACTGGGGGACAGAGGGTCCCAGGATGTGGCAACGTTGGGAATTTCCGGTGTCTGGACACTGAAGGCTCTCCAAGAACTTTGATGGGGGGAGCCCTTTAGTGTGCATATATCATGGGAGGGAGATTGGACAGTATTGAGGGAGGCTGGAGACAATGAAGGAGAGGAGGGTCGTCCCTGTTTGAGAAGGAAAGGGTTTCTGGGATATGGGTGCAATGGTCGGGAACCCAGGAATGTGAAGCACAGGGCAGGGGTATGACATGTTGTGGGGGAAGAATATTGGGAAGGTACTGGGTGTGGCAAGTCCTGGGTGTGCCGGCACTGGGTGGAGGGGGAAGGCTCCTGAGATCTTAATTTCCCAGAATGAAATCAAGCAATGGTTCTTTCCTTATTGGACTAACAACGTTCTGATCTAGGAAGCAGTCCTGTGCATTTACATACATACCACTCAATCCTGACTCTTTGAATGGTAGACCGTATTCTTTTTCTTGTTTTGTCATTTAATTGTTTGACATTTCTTGCCACTTCTCATTAAGCACACTCTCTGCCTCTAGTCTCAAACTTAGACTTTCCCTGCCCTTCTGTCATATTAGTTTAAATAGTTTAAACAGTTCATACTAAAGAAAGGCGCATCATTTTAGCAATAGAATTAACTATAATTGAAGCATTTTTAACTTTTAAGCAGCATTTTTCCCACTGCTCTATTTACTCTCTCCGCAAGGATGTTGGCGTCATTTCATTTCAGGTGATGGTCATCCCTTCAATATAGCCTTCCCTTGTTTAGAAATCTCCAATGCCCCGAGAATATCAACCTTTCTCTCGTGGACCAGCTGTACAGCCATGCGTTGACCTTCCTAATCTTCCTCTCCTTAACCTGTCAGTGACACAGGAAGCAATCTGAAGATTATCACCCTTGAGGACTTGTTTTTCAATCTAGTGCCTAACATCTTAATCTGTCTGTGCAAGACTTCAAATGTACTTCTATCTATGTCATTGGTTCCAATATGGATTGTGACTTTTGGCTGCTCTCTCTCTTTCCAGTGTTTTCCACCTGTTCCATGACATCTTTCACCCTGACACTAAAGAGACAACATTTCATTTGGGTCTCCTGGTCACAGCTGACAAAAAGGCCCTGACTATAGTATCCCCCCACTGCTGCCATTCGCCTATTCTTGTAGCTTATCTGCCTATCGCTCCCTTGGGTAGTCCCTTTCTCCAAGGTGTCCCACTGTTGCTCAGGACCGCTTTCCTCTGAGTCACTATTGCTGTCCACCTCATACTTGCCCAACACTACATATCTACTGGACAGTTCCAGTAACTCGGGGACTCCCGGCACCTGAGAGTCCTATCTCCCCTGCTGCTCCTGCAGATGGTCAAGTTCTTTTCACTTTCTACATCATCCTTGTATCCTGAACTGTCTAGTACTGCCACTTGGTCAATCACATCCTGGAGAGTATTACCCAGGAACCTCTCATCCTCTCTGCTGTAGAATATGGCCAATTGCTGCTTGAGCACAGATCTTCCGCTCTGTCAGTTTTTTGACAATTAGTGCAAATGTGATGTCCCTAGATACACGGAGGATCCATAAAAGCCCACATAGCGCTCTAAAATCAGAAGGGTATCCTGCACTGCCATCCCTTTCTTTCTAACTTAGGAAAGATGAATAGTGTTGTCCACTACAAAATATCAGGAATTAAACTCCTCTTACTTCACGCAAGTATTGACTTTAGGAAAAAGAAAAAATTTGTTCAACAACACTTCTGCCCACGCACACTCCGCTGGCCTCTTGCAGCTCCAAATGACAACTGAAGAGTTAGGGAACTTATGAATCAAGCATAGGGAAATCGGGTTTAAAAAAAAATAACCAATGAGGAATTACTAAAGACCTATAAAAAATAGGTAATTAAGTATTGGCAATTGGTAATATTTACCAATAATAAAGAATAGAAACCAATCAAATCGCTCAAAATACTTTTTCAAAATGGTTTGCTCGCTTCTAAAGTGAGACATTTAGTAGAGGGAAAATTGTTTGTGATAAAGTGAAGACATTTTAAAAAATTACAAAATTTAAACCTAAATACATGTGTGTGTATATATACAGCATTTTTAAGTATTTAAAATATGAGTTCAAGGGCTTCCCAAAGATATTGTGATAGTTGAAGAGTGTCAAGAAGGTAGTTGGTTACAACCCTTAGCATGCATCCTAGGATTTTTTTTAATGTTTCACAGTAAGACTGGCAATTTACAGACTATGCCAGGACTTGATATTCTAAGTCCCATTATCTCACACCACCACCAGCCACCCCGCCCCCCCCAAAATCCAGCGATGTCAGTGTATGTCCAGACAACAAAAAACATTTTTAGGAGCAGTAAAATTAAATGGAATTTGCTTTTTTTGGCATAACAATATCAAAGTATGAACTTTTCATGAAGTAACATTGCTGAGAAAACAATTTAGGTTACTATGCATCCTCTCCACCTGTAACTTCACTTTTCTCTCCAAGTTTCTTAAATATATTTTCACCTCCCAGCATTGTGCGCATCTCTCAAAACTCTCTGCTCACAGCACCAAGACTGCTCTGGCCAAAATCACAAATGACATCCTCTATGACTGTGACACAGTACATTATCCCTATTGTCCTCTTGACCTCTGTGCAGCATTTGGCATGGTCGACCACAACATCCTCCTCTGTCGCCTTTCCTCTTTTGTCCAGCTCTATGGGACTGCACTTCCGTGGTTCCACTCCCACCTGCCCTAATGCAGCCAGTGCATGTCCAGCAAAGTTTCTCTTCCCTGCCCCTGCACAGTCACCTCCAGCGTTCTGAAAGGATCAGTCCTTGGCTCCCTCCTCTTCCATTCCTTTTCTTCATCTGCTTGCTGCCCTCAGTGACTTCATTCTCTGCTATTCGATACCCATGCTGATGACACCCAGCTTTACTTCTCCACAACTACCCTTGAACTCATGACCACCTTTGTGCTGACTGACATTAAATCATGGAAAGTTTCGAGTGAAAATTATCTCCAACTGAGCTTGGCCAAGCAAGCAGGTCAGCGTGTACTCTGGACAGGTGGGCCAGGGAGTACTTGGGGTTGGACGACCAAGCAGGTGAGCTGTTGGGCACTAGGGCGAATAACTCGAAGTACTTTGGTGAGCAGGTGGGCTGGGAACCACTCGGGCTGAGCACACGGCCAATTGATCTAGGGCTTTACTTATGGACAAAATTAAAACGTTATATTACTAAAAAGTTATTTGTGTAAAGCATTTTAACATAAGCAGTGTTGTATAAATTCAAATATGATTGTCTTGTTAATCTAACTGGTACTTGCCCATCTCCCTTTTATTGCATTTGTCACCACTCCCAAGTACTGGCTGAAGAACATGTTCAGGCTACAGATAGAAAAAAAATTCTATTCTGCCTACATTGAAACAGTGCTACATTGCTGGAAATTCTGTATTCAGGCTGATTGCGGTAGAATTGGAATATTAGCATTTATTTTGAAAAATTGGTTAATTAATTCCAAATTTCATCTATGGCTAATTTTCTAAAAATTCCACCAAGTAATTTGAAGGAATCTCATTATCTAAGAAACTGTTGCATCTTAATGTCCATTTTAGAAGTCGCATCTGTTGAGAAGATACAAAAACATGAATGAAAATGTAACTTGTATATCAGATTCTCTTGAATTTCTGGAGTCCAAATTTAGAGTTTGAAAGTATTGCGTCTTTATAGGTCAAAGAGCTTGTCGAGGAGGAGATGTTTGCACGGTATGACCGCCTTCTCCTTCAGTCTACATTGGACTTAATGACAGATGTAGTGTATTGCCCTCGTACCATTTGCAAGTCAGTGGTGGTGCTTGAGCCTGGGAATACCATGGGTGTCTGTCCAGGATGTCATTATGCCTTTTGTGCACTATGTGAAATGGCTTATCATGGAGTTTCCCCATGTAGATTAAAGGCAGGTAAGAACGTGTTTTCACTTGACTTTTTGTTAAAAGACTAGTTATATTGCACTTATGCTGTTCCCTGACCTGTTGGATTAAAATATACAAATGTGCACTGATTTCGAAGTGTTTTACTGGGCAGATGATACTTTGAAATGTACATTGGTTGGTGTGGGATGGGGAATGGGGATACTTCCCCAGCGCCTCAGATTTAAAATTCTCATCCTCGTGTTTAAATCCTTTCATGGCCTCATTTCCCCCCCCCCCACCACCAAATCCCTGAAACCTCCTCTAACGCCTACAACCAACTTCCCCCCCTCCGAACTGTTTCTTCCTCTGAGGGGCAGTAGGAGCAAGGGAAAAGCATAATTTTATTTTTTTGTTTTTAAAAGGGAGAAAGCAGCCAGGAGTTGAGGGAAGTGTGTATGTACTACATTTTAAAAAAGTGAAGAAAAAGCTAAAACTTAAAACTAAAATGTACCTGAAGAGAAAACAAGATGGTGGATGAAGGCTCTGAAAATTTTCAGGAGACTTGAAGTTTACACAAGGCCCCTCAGTGGTCAGGTTATGTAATTACAGTGTGAAGCGTTTATGTCAGCAAATCCTTTATAAATGTGGATATGGGAATTTATAATGGGGAAATAATGTGTGACAAAAAGATAACAGGGTATAGAAAGGAAATGAGAGAGAAGATGAACTTGAATTTATATAGTGCCTTTCATTTGAAATATTTTTGAAATATAGGGAAAGTTTGCTGGACTTAAATATAGCCACTGAGAATTGCAACCTCTACAAAACCTGCAATATTTAACATCTACCAAATGACTTTCTTTATTTGCTGATTTCATGATTTGTCTGAATTTTAAAAAAATATATCAAGTGTTTTGTCTAACCATCTAACTGTAATTGAGGAGGGAAAGAGCTGGAGGTGAGGAGGGATTTTAAAAATTTTTTGTAGCTTCACATGCTATTAATAAATTCAGCGCAAACAATCAACGCCTCCAAAAATAGATTAACTGGACCATTTATCTCGTTGCACACAGCAAATTGGCTGCTGTGTTTAACTACAAAACAACATTGCATGCACTTCAGAAGCTCTGTGCTTTAGTACTTTGAGGACCTGAAAAGTACTATATAAGTGCAAGTTCGTTCTTTCTGGTTGCAAGGGTCAATTTTACAACAAAAGCATAGACTTGTTTTATAGCATGTGCGATTGTGAACACTTGCATTCCTAAACAAATATCTACTGACAATATAGATATTTTTTGTTTCCTACACAACCAATCTACTTTTAGCACAGCAAAAGCAGGAGCAGTGGGAAAATCAATCGGAATAACAGCTGCATCCCCAAACCCTACAATCCCACATCCTCAGCACGTGGTGGGGGCAAGGGCTTCAGATATTGGCTTGCGGCTGCATCAGGGGCCAGTGAGGCTGAAACGCACCGCAGGCTAAGGCCAACGCAACCCCAGCAGGAGGAGAGGGAAGGGAATTTCAGATAGCTGGCGATTGATGCACGGGTAGCTATCAAGGCTTCAGTCAGCGAGGCAAGGACAGATGCAGTGTTAGCTGTGGCAAAAATCTCAACCGGGAACAGGGTGGTTAGACCTACTGTCCGCTGGACACACTGGAAGTTATTGAGCCGCTGCAAAACTGACTGAGATATTTAGGGTGCTATTAGTTACATATTGGGAGGCAGTGAGTGTCATTTTAATATATACTAAATTTAAAATAAAATTGCAAACAGCAGCCTAGAAGCACCCAGAAATGGGTGAAGAGCAGGCAGGAACCCGATTTTTAAAATTAATTTTGGAGGGGAGGTAAGAAACTAAAAGATATCAAGAATCTAAAAATTAAAGTAAATTTCAGTTTTTAAAAAAAAGCATAAAAAGATAAAATTTAAGAGGAAAAACTGACCACAGAAAACAAGATGGTGAGTTGGACTTGCTGAAATTGAGAGAAGGTCTCTGAAAATGTTCAGACTATGCCCAAGCCACCCAGTGGCCAGATTGTACGATTATAGTGTGATAAGTTTACATAGGCAAAACCCATATTAAATGTTGTCATAAGAAATTATAATGGGAAAAAGTTGACGCAAGAAGGAAGTTAAGTGGTGCAGAGCAAAAGTGCGTGCAGATGTAAGATATTTAATATATTATAGTTGACAAATTCAAAACTTGCCAAAAAGTTGCTGTAAAGTGATTTCCACAAGCTCCAGAAAATGCAGTACTAAAGTATTTAGTTGTATAAAGATGAAAGATTTTTGTTACATACAAAATAATTATTTTTGTGATTTTATGGTTTAACATAAAGAAAAGAAGGGGTTAGAAGGAAGAAACAACCCTGACCCCTGTACCTGTTAGGATTACTGTTGGGCAAATTAGATTATCAACTTCAGTCACATATGTCTTCATCTGCAGGATATGAAATATTGGTGTTAACCGTTAAGTATTTCAAGTTGAGATTAATTTTTGGAGATGTTCTTAATTCAAGTTTTATTGAAAATTATTAAGTCAAACTGTATTGCTTAAAGAGCCTTAGTTTCACCAAAGCATATTAGATCTGAATGATTCACTTACAAACCAAAAAGGGGTTTAGGACAAGGGAAGAAGAGAGTTGTTCATCAAGCATGCAATTCAGTGGGTTAGAATCAATTAGAAGATCACAATGCAAAACAGTAGCTAATGGGAGGAGAATGGGATAAGTGAATTGCATGTTTGGTTTGACTAGAGTTAATTGTGTGTTTTGTGTAATTTTAAGTGAACACTTTGCTGGTTTTCTACATAATGTTCATTCTGGTAACTGGAATCCTTGAATGATAGACTATTGACCAGGGCAATCTAGAATTTGAATTCCACTGTCATTCACACTTGGACTTTTGTTGGACTAGCAGAAAGTGTGAGGAAAGAAATATGTTATTCGTGAGCTAGTTAGTTTGTTCCTCAATCTTTCTTGGGTGCTTTTTCTTTTCAGAGAAACTTTCTGAACTGCGGGATGAGTATGTGAAGTCAGATGAATCTGGCAAAAAACTTTTGGAAAAGATTTATGGCCACCGAGTGATTGAGAAAGCAATGGAAGAGTTGTGCAGCCAGGAATGGCTCGATAAGAACTCCAAGGCATGTCCGCGCTGTGGCACACACATACAGGTTGGTTGATCAGCCTGAATTTGGAATCTTGTAACACATGGAGATAGTTATGTTACTGGACTTTCTCTCTTCATGAACTTTTGTTTGTCCTTTGAATTTTAAAAACATTTTGTCATAAATTTAAAGCAATCTTAATCTTATGAAGCACTGGTAAGTTGATGGATTTTTCACTAGTTTTGGATGTTTTTCCATGTACTTGGTGCATATATTTCCAGGTCCCTAGTTTGTGGAATTCACTGTTTTCGTTTTGATTTGCCATGTCAATGAGTGAATTTCCGTAGTCATTGGTTTGAACGTCTACCTCTGATCATTGATTTTTTTTTTTAAGTACGGTTATGTCTTTTCCTTAGATCACTCCTCCCTGAGAGGAACTATTTGGTATGAACTTAAATTCATCGAGTTACAGCACAGAAACAGGCCATTCAGCCCAACTGGCCCATGCTGGTGTTTATGCTCCACATGAGCCTCCTCCCTCCCTACTTCATCTAACCCTATCAGTATACCCTTCTGTTCCTTTCTCCCTCATGTGCTTATCTAGTTTCCCCTTAGATGCATCTATGTTATTTGCCTCAACTACTCCTTGTGGTAGCGCATTCCACATTTTTACCACTCTTTGGGTAAAGAAGTTTCTCCTGAATTTCCTATTGGATTTATTAGCGACTATTTTATATTTATGACCTCTAATTTTGGACTCTCCCAGAAGTGGAAACATTTTCTCTGTCTACCCTATCAAACTCTTTCATTATCTTAAAATATAGTTATGTCTTTACCTTTGATCACTCCTCCTGACAGGAACTATTTTGGTATGAACTTAAATTCATCGAGTTACGTTGAAACTACAGACCAGAAACAGGCCATTCGGCCCAACTGGCCTATGCTGGCGTTTATGCTCCACATGAGCCTCCTCACCCCTCAGCCTTTTTTCCAGAGAGAAGAGCCCCTCAGCCTTTCCTGGAAGTATATCGTCTCAGTTCTGGTATCATCCTAGTAAGTCTTTTTTGTACCCTCTCCAATGTATCTATATCCTTTCTATATTGAGACCAGATCCGTGCACGGTACACCCAAGTGTGGTCTAACCAAAGTTGTTTACAAGTTTAACATAAGTTCTCTGCTTTTCAATTCTATCCCTCTAGAAATGAACCCCAGTGCTTGATTGCCTTTTTTATGGCCTTAACCTGCGTTGCTACTTTTAGTGATTTGTGTATCTGTACCCCGAGATAGATCCGTTTACTCCTATATCCCATTTAGACTCTTGTTTTCCAAACATTTTATAGCCTCCTTATTCTTCCTACCAAAATGAACAATACAAAAATAAATCAAACAAAATGGAAAAATTGAATGTCATGCATTAATTTTTTTTAACTATTTAAGCTGAACATTTTTTGGTCATTGTGGGAATTCGTTAGGAATGCATTTTCAGAAATCTCTAGGGGCAGATATGTTCATATGTATGTGCCTGTAAGCATGATATTTATGCTTTGGTATTATGAATCAGCTGCTAGAAAGTCTGGGAGTAGCCCAGGGATATCTTTTTTTCTTCCATCACTATGGGGAAATGCTTGGACTGTACTCATAATTATTGTACAGTGACAAAGTTGAGATCGGAAACCTGCCGGATGATGAAGCCTGCATTGCATCATTTGTTAGTACTCCATGAAGTAACAAAGTTTCCTGCATTGCAACAGTGACTAGATGTCAGAAGTACTTAGTTGGCTGTAAAGCGTTCAGGAATGCCCTGGGACGCTATATAAATGCAAGTTCCTATGCACAGAATGTGTGTTTTATAGTGATGGACACCCCTACTCCTATAAACTTCAAATATTGTTAGTGTTGGACTCTACTGCTACAGCCTCCACCAACCACCAAATGTCTGCCTGAAATTGAAAACTCAGCCAAGGAATCATCAGTACCAATGTAGAATTTTTTTAGCTTGGAATGGAATGCTTTGTCATTGGATCGCTGCAGTAAAATGTTATTCATGTTCCTTTCCAGAAGGAGAATGGATGCAATAAGATGACTTGCACTAGCTGTAAGAAATACTTCTGTTGGCTTTGCATGAGCCCGCTGTCGAGAGTAAATCCATATGGACACTTCAGCGAACCCTCATCACCATGCTTCAATGAGTGAGTTTCTTTTTTAATAGATTTATTTTGAGGTAATATATATTCGATTGGTCATAAGGCTTTCATGTTTATCTTCTTCTGATAGCTTGCTGCTTGTGGTATTGACCATCAACTCTGTTCGTTCAGATGGTGCAGATTTTTCTTAATCACACAACTGTACAAAATGATGCAAACTGCAGAAAGTCTTGTAAATCTGCAGAAGATGTGCTGGTATATTATTTTTTTAAATTCCTTGCTGTAATGCAGCTTGAATCTACATAGAAGAGTGGCAGGGCTATAGTGATAGGGGATTCAATTGTAAGGGGAACAGATAGGCGTTTCTGCGGCCGCAAACGTGACTGCATGATGGTATGTTGCCTCCCTGGTGCTAGGGTCAAGGATGTCACGGAGCGGCTGCAGGGCATTCTGGAGGGGGAGGGTGAACAGCCAGTAGTCGTGGTCCATATTGGTACCAACGACATAGGTAAAAAAAGGGATGAGGTCCTGCAAGGTGAATTTAAGGAGTTAGGAGATAAATTAAAAAGCAGGACTTCAAAGGTAGTGATCTCAGGATTACTACCGGTGCCACGTGCTAGTGAGTATAGGAACAGGAGAATAGACAGGATGAATGCGTGGCTGCAGGGATGGTGTAGGAGGGAGGGATTTAGATTCCTGGGACATTGGGACCAGTTCTGGGGAAGGTGGGACCTGTACAGGCGTGACTGGTTACACCTGGGACCGGGACCAATGTCCTCGCGGGGGTGTTTGCTAGTGCTGTTGGGGAAGGTTTAAACTAGAGTGGCAGGGGGATGGGAACCTGAGCGGGGAGTCAGAAGGGAATAAAGTTGAGAGCAGCAAGAGAGGGGAAGACCCAGGGGAAATCTACAATACAAATAGTACAAACAGTTGTTCAAGAACAAGTGAAAGGGAAAAGCATAGAGCAGCGGAAAGAAAGTGTACTTTAGGCACGACATATAAAATAAAAACTAGAAGGCGTAAGGCGATTAACCCAGCATCAAAGCTGTGGCAGGGGGTTGGGAACCTGAGCAGGGAGACAGAGGAAAGCGTGTCAGGAAGGGACAGAAGGTATGGAGTAAAAGGTAAAGTGTTAAAAAAGGAAAAAGCAGGAACTAAGTGTCACAAAACATATTTGAAAGTTCTTTATCTGAATGCACGTAGCATTCGTAACAAAATGGACGAGTTAACGGCACAAATAACTACATATGGGTATGATCTTGTGGCCATTACAGAAACATGGCTGCAGGGTGACGACGACTGGGAATTAAATATGCCAGGGTATTTAACAATCAGGAAGGACAGGCAGGAAGGAAGGGGAGGTGGGGTGGCTGTGTTAATAAAGGAAG
The DNA here is from genome assembly GCF_035084215.1 of Heptranchias perlo. Classification (NCBI taxonomy): domain Eukaryota; kingdom Metazoa; phylum Chordata; class Chondrichthyes; order Hexanchiformes; family Hexanchidae; genus Heptranchias; species Heptranchias perlo. Next base: position 24,219,682 of record NC_090338.1, read on the forward strand.
GAATCATTGTAATACAGAGAAATGATATTTGGACAAAGGATCAGGACAATGAAACAGTTTGGGTAGAGATAAGGAAAAATAAGGGGAAAAAAACACAAGTGGGTGTAGTATATAGGCCTCCTAATAGTTGCAACTCTGCTGGAAGAAGTATTAATCAGGAAATAGTCAGGGCATGTAATAAGGGAACAGCTATAATTATGGGGGATTTTAACTATCATATTAACTGGACAAATCAAATTGGGCAGGGCAGCCTTGAGGAAGAGTTTATTGAGTGTATTAGGGATGGATTTCTTGAGCAGTATGTAACTGATCCTACAAGGGGGCAGGTAACCTTGGACCTGGTCCTGTGTAATGAGCCAGGATTAATTAATAATGTCCTAGTTAAGGATCCTCTTGGAATGAGTGACCATAACACGGTTACATTCCATATCCAATTAGAGGGTGAGAAGGTTGGTTCTCAAACAAGCGTACTGAGCTTGAATAAAGGAGACTATGATGGTATGAGAGCGGAATTGATTAAAGTGGACTGGGAAAATAGATTAAAGGGTAAGACGGTACATGAGCAGTGGTGTTCATTTAAGATATTTATTTTGAAAGTTGTAAAATAAATATATTCCACTGAGGAAAAAAGGGTGTAAAAGAAATGACAGCCATCCGTGGCTAAGTAAAGAAATTAAGGATAGTCTCCGACTAAAAACAAGGACATATAAGGTAGCCAAACTTAGTGGGAGGATAGAAGATTGGGAAGTCTTCAAAAGACAGCAAAAAGTAACTAAAGGATTGATTGAGAAAGGGAAGATAGATTATGAAAATAAATTAGCAAAAAATATAAAAACAGATAGTAAGAGTTTCTATAGTTATATAAAAAGAAAAAGGGTGGCTAAGGCAAACGTAGGTCCCTTCGAGGATGAGACCGGGAAATTAATGGTGGGAAACATGGAGATGGCAAAAATGCTGAACAAATATTTTGTTTCAGTCTTTATGGTAGAGGACACTAAGAATATCCCAACACTGGACAAACGGGGCTCTAGGTGGGGAGGAGCTAAATACGATTAAAATCACTAAGGAATTGGTACTCAGTAAATTAATGGGACTCAAGGTGGATAAATCCCCTGGACCTGATGGCTTACATCCTAGGGTCATGAGGGAAGTGGCAGTAGGGATTGTGGATGCTTTGGTAATAATTTTCCAAAATTCTCTGGACTCAGCAAAGGTCCCGGCAGATTGGAAAACTGCTAATGTAACACCCTTATTTAAAAAGGGTAGTAGGCAGAAGGCTGGAAATTATAGACCAGTTAGCCTAACATCTGTGGTGGGTAAAATTTTGGAGTCTATTATTAAGGAGACAGTAACGGAACATTTGGATAAACATAATTTAACAGGACAAAGTCAGCATGGCTTTACGAAGGGGAAGTCATGTCTGACAAATTTGCTTGAGTTCTTTGAGGACATAACGTACAGGGTGGATAAAGGGGAACCAGTGGACGTAATGTATTTAGACTTCCAGAAGGCATTCGACAAGGTGCCACATAAAAGATTATTGCTCAAGATAAAGAATCACTGGATTGGGGGTAATATTCTGGCATGGTTGGAGGATTGGTTATCTAACAGGAAGCAGAGAGTTGGGATAAACGGTTCATTCTCGGACTGGCAACCAATAGCCAGTGGTGTTCCGCAGGGGTCGGTGCTGGGTCCCCAACTCTTTACAATCTATATTAACGATTTGGAGGAGGGGACCGAGTGTGACACATCAAAGTTTGCAGATGATACAAAGATGGGAGGGAAAGTAGAGAGTGAGGAGGACATAAAAAACATGCAGGGGGATATATACAGGCTGGGTGAGTGGGCGGAGATTTGGTAGATGCAGTATAATGTTGGAAAATGTGAGGTTATGCACTTTGGCAGGAAAAATCAGAGAGCAAGTTATTAATGGCGAGAAACTGGAAAGTACTGCAGTACAAAGGGATCTGGGGGTCCTAGTGCAAGAAAATCAAAAAGTTAGTATGCAGGTGCAGCAGGTGATCAAGAAGGCCAACGGAATGTTGGCTTTTATTGCTAGGGGGATAGAATATAAAAACAGGGAGGTATTGCTGCAGTTATATAAGGTATTGGTGAGACCGCACCTGGAATACTGCATACAGTTTTGGTGTCCATACTTAAGAAAAGACATACTTGCTCTCGAGGCAGTACAAAGAAGGTTCACTCGGTTAATCCCGGGGATGAGGGGGCGGACATATGAGGAGAGGTTGAGAAGATTGGGACTCTACTCTTTGGAGTTCAGAAGAATGAGAGGCGATCTTATTGAAACATATAAGATTGTGAAGGGGCTTGATCGGGTGGATGCGGTGAGGATGTTCCCAAGGATGGGTGAAACTAGAACTAGGGGGCATAATCTTAGAATAAGGGGCTGCTCTTTCAAAACTGAGATGAGGAGAAACTTCTTCACTCAGAGGGTAGTAGGTCTGTGGAATTTGCTGCCCCAGGAAGCTGTGGAAGCTACATCATTAAATAAATTTAAAACAGAAATAGACAGTTTCCCAGAAGTAAAGGGAATTAGGGGTTACGGGGAGCGGGCAGGAAATTGGACATGAATTTAAATTTGAGATTAGGATCAGATCAGCCATGATCTTATTGAATGGCGGAGCAGGCTCAAGGGGCCGATTGGCCTACTCCTGCTCCTATTTCTTATGTTCTTATGACATTAACCTATTATTTACTTTTTATATTTGTCACAAGCTGCATTATAACAAGAAAATTATTTTTAAAAAACATACCAGCAAATCTTCCGTAGTGTTGCTCACTGAGTTGGAGGGTGTGCCATTTTATAATGGACATTATGCCAAGTGACATATAATGTATTATATTGTAGAATTCCTGTGGCATTGCTCATAGTAAGTGCAGGGATATGCTATTGCAGTGGAAGGGGAATGCATTTGGAAGCACTTGAATGGGTAGGGAGTAGGAAGACTCTAGGGTGGAGGGGCTGGGAGAAAGGTGAGGAGACTTGGGAGGACTTCAGGGCTAGGACCTACAAGCATGGATAGTGATCTGGAGTTGGAATGACTTTGGGCCTGGGATTTGAATTTGAGAACATGACGCTTGGAATCTGGCTCTAGTTGTATTGGTGGATGGGAGCAATGTATACAGAGAGCATGAGCAGCAGCCATGCAGGAGGAGAGAGATTTTGTGGTGGCCGATCAGCAGGAAATAGTGCAACCAGGACGGTGGCCAAACTGTCATGGCGAAAGCGTCCCATAAAGGATAGGGGCATCAACAACTTGCATTGATATAGCACCTTTTAATGTAGAAGAACATCCCATGGCATATCACATAGAAGAGGAGTGCTCACTGAGGCTTTGTGAGAAGTTTAGGAGAGGTAACAGAACGCAGTAGAGAAGCCATAATTTCTTGGAAATAAGGATTAAAAACTTCAAATGAAGGCTCAATTTTTTTTGTTGACAGCAAAGTTCCCAGTAATTTAATACTTAAAACGACCTGTAGGTGTGAAAGCAGTGGCAAATTTTCCACAAATTAAAAATGTTTATATATTAGTGTAAACAATTTTACAACACCAAGTTATAGTCCAGCAATTTTATTTTAAATTCACAAGCTTTCGGAGGCTTCCTCCTTCCTCAGGAAGGAGGAAGCCTCCGAAAGCTTGTGAATTTAAAATAAAATTGCTGGACTATAACTTGGTGTTGTAAAATTGTTTACAATTGTCAACCCCAGTCCATCACCGGCATCTCCACATCATATATATTAGTGCCCTGTGGTGTGCTCAGTGATAATAGTGACATGCACTGTACTGCATGTGTGGACTGTTGACTGATTCTCCATGTGCAATGGAAAGGAGGGATTAACAGATTGCACATGCATAGATGGGAATGAGGAGCAGTGAGGTTGTTCAGGAACCCTGCCGAGTTCTGTATTATGATGTGTACGTAGAGGGTCAAGAAATGTCAGGAGCCAAGGCTAGATGCAAGACTGAAGATCTGGAAATAGTAATAGACAAGTCAGAGCCACCAAGAAGTTCTTTTTGCTATAGAAAGATAAAATGGGTGAGTTTATTGATGAGTTTTTTCAGAATGTGTTGGTCATAAGTTTTATTTTTCTGGGGTGGATGATGTAATTTGGAATTTGGAAAACTTTCTTCAGAGACGTGTTTGGAGATGAAACAGTGTTTGTGTGTTTTGATTGGTTTCTGGGAAATGACATCCAATCACTGCTTGCATCCTATAGATGTGTCAAAACACTTCCCATGTCCTATATACATTTTCCTCTTTGGACAAAGTGTTCCAGATATTTTTTTGTTATCATCAGCTGACCTCCCATTGCTCGATGATGAAAGTTTTTTTTAAAATTGTCTGCTTGAGTTGAAACTACCAGAACTAATTTCACACACAACTCTTTTCAGCCATCTGTCTGGGGCCTGAATTTGAGTCCTGCCCTATTTCCTGAACGTTTAACCTGAGTTTTAGAAAGGTTGCGGGGCTTGTGCTTGTCCTGCGTTGTCCTCATTCACACACACTATATTGAAGTAATGACTCAGGTGGGTCAAGCTTCAAGAGAGATTCAATAGTGGGCTTTCTTTAATATAACTTTTTTTATTTTATAGGCTTTTCCAAGGTATTGAGTTTGAAGCAGAAGACGAGTTCCTGAGTGATGAAGATGATGATGGAATTGTTTAAGCTGTTTTCTGAAGTTGCCAATGATTTATGATTGTGATGCTTATGTGTTAACCATTTAAACTGACAAGCTGCTATTATCTTCAGTGTAATCAATCCTTGTTGAGACATCCCCTGGTGATGGCCATTAATTTTAACACTTACTGTTGATAGTGATGAAATATCAGAATATACTATATTCTAGGGTTTTTTGTTTTCAGCTTTCAAGCATATATACACACAAAATATATTTGAGCGAATGAAGCATACAAATTTGAGAGAAAGATCATGTTTCATTTAACTTGGACAGCATTCACAGGAAAGTATTGGTGTGGTTGAGTGAAATTGAGAACCGTTGGGAGCCATTTTCAAAAATAATTGGCGATAGAGAAATATCAATGCTATCTTTTTTTCAATTTTAAAAAAAGCATTGTTTCTCTCCTCTCCCTGCCACCCCCCCACCTCACCCCCCAAAAAAAATCCTGGGTCTTCCCATATCAGCCACATTGGCAACTTGCTTGTAAACCTCTTACTGTGGCTCTTAATTTATTGACTAGAACATTGATGTCCAAACTTTTATCTTGATGGACCGCTTAATCATGGAGCTTTGCAAGCCAACATATGCTATAGTTTGCAAATGGAGTTTCCTTACTTGGTGCAACAGCACAAACTGTGTATTGGCTTTTATTGATGTATTTTCAGTTTTGACACTGGAACATACAGGGGTTTATTCTAATCCTGATGTTTTTACATCCTAGTTGCAGCAACATGGGTGTGGGGGAAGAGAGAGAAGAGGCAAATAAAAGTTTATATTTGTACTATGCAAGAAAGTGCGAGTTGGTAATAAGGGAGAAATCACCCACAGTCCTGGGGCTCTTCAGGTTCCCTCTAATGTTTGGTCCGACACTCATCATCTGTTGCAAAGAACAGCGGCCCTCAACTCTTAGCTATTTGGTGCCTTTGCTTGCCCAAACAAAGTGACCAAAGCAATGATTTTATTAAAACAAGAACATTTACATTAAAACAAGAAGAATCTGGCATTTCAGGTTGAAGTTAAAAGGTAAAACAAAAGTTGCTGCACTCAAACTCGGGTCAGTTACTCATATTTTATTCTGCTTTCTCTTTTTTCCACTCCTTCCCCATTAAAAAATAATCTTTCCTCTTTGTATGTCATTCAGGTGCATTTTTCTTCTGGAGTGCCTCAGCACATCATTTTTGTGGGATTTATAAAGTGTGAAGCTGACAGCTTTCGTCCCGCTATCTCTCACTGTATGCATCTTGATCGCTTCCTTTTCACCCCAAAGCCCTGCCAGTCACTGAAGCACTCCTTACTTTCCTCTTTCTAAACGTGCACACGTTATGGGGTTGACCACCACACCATGGCAGTGGGGACTAACCTGGAGAATCAGCATAAGAGGTGTTCTGGGAGATGCATGTACTTATTTCAGGAATGGTGAACAAGAATTTGTGGACCAGATAGCCAGGGCTCACAGGCCACATCTTAATTGTAGCTGTAGTTTGAACATTATAGACTAGAAGGTGTACCAGAAAAGTTTCTTCCTTGTGGGAAATTCTCTCACTTGACTCCACTCTTCAATGCCACTGATAGCAGAGCTTAGAAATTAATTGAGGAGGATCACAGGCTTATACCTGCAATATATTGGAGTACGCAGTGATAGCTTTTCTTAAAATAAAGCAGTATAACTATGGGTGACATTGGGCAAAGAAGCCACGTTAACATCATACATGATTATTATCCCTCGTGTTAGGCTAACCATGTCATCCAAACAAATTCACCTCATGTCAGTTGAACTCGGTGTTTAAACAAACAGTCGAAAAATAATTTTAAAAAGGGCTGTCCAGTTTAATGATTCTTTAATTATATATGGTAGACTTTGAATTGTGAGATTCTCTCAAGTTAAACTTTTTTGGGTGAATTAGGTTTGTGCTGCTTAATCTTGAAGGGATATTGTAGCTCTTCAACGTGCTTGAGCTATATTTTAGTGCTGTCACAGATCAAATATAGTTCTGTTTTTTTTAAATATACATGTGCTTCTGCAGAATCCCTGGGTTTTCTTTTTGTTTTCTAATGAGACATTAAAACAATTGGTAAAAGCTTCAGTGAAACAATACTGTGCTAATTCAAGAAATTCAGTGCAAATAAGAAACAATGATAGTGGCAGGATGCTGGTCAGTTGAAGGAAGGGGAATAGGTGCTGAACAGACTGAAGTTTTTGTCAATGAAGGGAGAGAAAATGTCAGATCCTGTCAACCTGCAACGCACTGTAGCCTGTTTGCCTTGCTGGCTCAAGTGACATAAGTAAAGGTCTAGAAGCAAGTCTGCTCCCCTCTTGGGCAGGTGGGTGGTGGAAAGGATCAATAAAATTGTTGGTTTATATAAAAAAAAGATTGAAATTGTGAATCAGACTGAAATGATCAGCTAGTCATTACCATGAATACTTTTTATTTATTACATTTTTGTGTACAAGGTGACTGCAGTTTGGGCTGCATTTCTGTTATGTTTCCTTGGACATAATCTAATCTATTGACTCCTGGTGGAAGAAAGGCATTTCTGTCAATGAAGCTGTCCAGTCATAGTCTGTTACATCACCATGTTCCCTTAGAGTAAGAGATATTTAAAGTATCATGCAAAAGAAATGTTCTTTGGAATTCAAGAAATAATTGAATAAAAAGATGTTTTGGTGACTTCTGTTAATCCTATCTTCTGAGCAATGATGCTAAAAATGTTGCAGTCATCTTTTTGGTTAATCACATGGCTATTGGACATTTTTTTAATAGTTTTCTTTCACAGCATATTCTTCAAGTGGCTGCTTTAAATCTCAGTTAATCTATTGTTCTTGATTAATATGATGTCACACAGTGCAGTATACTGTCCTGTATCAATGATGTGACATTCAAAATGATGGTGTATGCTGAATATCTTACTGCAACTGCAGTGGATTTGAGAAGTTAATGTTCAGCGGTGAAGTCTGAGATTTTCTTTGAGAGTTTTTTCTGTGAAGGAAATATCTATAGAGCTGCCCTTTGCCTTTTTATTTAGCAAATTATTTTTGAAGTAATTCTGTTTTGTTTGGAGTTTCATTAATGGGAGTAGTTTTTAAATTGGTATAGTTTTCGAAAAAGATAAATTGTTGAAAATTGTAACTACTATTGGCTACAATTGATTGAGCCACCTGCTTATGTGACCCCCTTTCCCTCTAACACCCCTACTGTTATTTAATGATCATTTTGGATTTGTATCAGAAATTCTCCTCAAACTATAATAGTCCATCCTGAAGGTAGTCACTATGGGCAGGTTTTACTGTGTCTTACTAATCGTATCTGGTTTACCTAGGGCATAATTATGCACCTGGGCTTTTAGGGATTTATCCCAGGGCTTAAGCTACTTACTTAACTCATTAAAATTTATTTGACTTATGTGAACATTTTGAATTGTTTCTCTTCAGGCATAATTCATGTCTTCCATTAGAACAGCTAGTTTTACCTATGTAGCTCAGCTTTTCAGATGGCATGTTCTATCACAATGCAAGACTAGGGTTACAATTGGATCAGCTGACAAGTAAAATGTTTGAGGTATGTTGCTTTCTTAGAATTCTATGTAATCAGTTTTTAAAAAAAAGGTTAAAGTTAATGACTCCCCTAAAATAGTGAAGAGCGATTTCAGATGGGCATAATTTCAGGGTTGAAGTGTTTTTTTTTTAAATCTAATCTTCAAGGAAAGATTACCATAAGTTTTTTGTTGTAAAGCAAGATTTTTTTTTTAACTGCTGTGAACTAAAAGTCAATTCAAATACTTCACTGCTAGAAAATCTATATCAGATGTTTAAAATTGAATTTCCCTCTTGTATAAAAAGGATTTGATGAAGGTTTACAGTTCTGTGGAATAAACAATTGATGGACTCGTTGGCCTGAGGCTTTATTCTTTGGTAAATTTCTCAGATCTTTTGTATTTTTCCTTGAAATAGTGCTGGCAGATTATCTTATGGTAAAGAGGAAAGGGGTTTTTCCCAATAGATTTTCACAATGGAAAGTCTCATCTCTGATTTTTTTAAAAACTTGCATCTGCATGCATTTCCTGTCAACATTTTGCATTATAAATGTCTATGTCCACATTTTAAAATAGAAACAACCTATGTAAACTTGTCAGACTGTAATTACACCTTCCTCCCCCCACCCCCCCCACCACCCCCCCCCACCCCCACACCCCACCCCACCCCACCCCCCCCCACACCCCACCCCACCCCCCCCCACCCCACACCCCACCCCCCCCCACCCCCCACCCCACCCCCCCCCCACCCCCCCCCCCCCACCCCCCCCCCCACCCCCAGTGGAGGAGCTGCAGTGCTATCACTAGTGGAAGGGTTCAATTATGTGTTTCCACACCTGAAGACTACACTTGGTTTTGACTCCCCATGTGCAATGCCACAAGAGATTGACTAGTAATATATTAAAAATCTTGTATTTGCACTTAGTTTCTGTCACCTTTTTTTCAAGGATAAATTCCAATGTCTACTTTTATAATGCAAACTGCCTATGTGAACTTGTGCTGTAGTTACATCCTCCCACCAGTGAAAGTGCTGTGCCTGAGAGCTTGTGAATTTAAAATAAAATTGCTGGACTATAACTTGGTGTTGTAAAATTGTTTACAATTGAGACCTACTAGGCCTCTCCTAACTGTCTACTATCAGGCCCCCCAGGATTATCCTTGTAGCAGGACCCCTCTTGCTTCTGTTCCACTAAGAAATAAAAGGAAATCCTGCTGTTGCACAAAGAAAAGCCATATTCCTGGCAGTGACTGGGAACCGATTTTAAATTGGTTAAATGCTTTTAAAAGGCACAAAGCTTTCAAAAGTACCGAGCCAGGCTTTTCCAGCTTTTTAAAAGCCTTCTGGGAGATGAAGGGGAAGGATTCTTCTTCACCTTGCTTACCTGTCTATATCCCTTTGCATTCTCCTCACAGCTGACTTTCCCACCGAGCTTTGTATTGTCAGCAAACTTCAAGATATAACACTTAGTCCCCTCATCTAAGTCATTGATATATATTGTAAACAGCTGAGGCCTAAGCACTGACCCTTGATGCACCCCACTAATTACAACCTGCCAACCCAAAAATGATCCGTTTATTCCTACCAATTCTCAATCCCTGCTAATATATTACCTCCAATCCCGTGAAACAACCTCTTGTGTGGCACCTTATCAAATGCCTTTTGAAAATCCAAGTATACTACATCCACTGGTTCCTACTTATCTACCCTGCTAGTGACACCCTCCAAAAACTTTAATAGATTTGTCAAACACAATTTCCCTTTTATAAAACTGTGTTGACTGTGCCTAATCATGATTTTCTAAGTGCCTGTTACTATATCCTTAATAACAGATTCTAATATTTTCCCTACTACTGATGTCTGGCTAAGTGGCCTATAGTTCCCTGTTTTTTCTCTCCCTCCTTTCTTGAATTGTCTAAAATTCCATATTCATAAAACAGCAACAAATCACAATTTAGAGATTAAGGACATATTAAAATAACGAATCAAGAATTAACAGCAAACTCTACTGAAAAGAAAGGGGAAGGGTGGTCAATCAAATCACTCCAAATATTTTTGAAAATTCTTTTAGCCATCATAGCTTCTCCACTAAGTTGATACATCACTGCAATAGCATTTTCTGTGTTGAGAATGGCTAACAATATTTCTGTTCGAGGTCTGTGCCTGTATGAGAACCTGGATCAATGGGGGTTACCAGAGGCACCATTCTCAGCTGAAGAGACTTGACAAGATAGCAGCCTATGGCTCCAAGCATACATTTCATCCTACAATTCCCAGAGTTTTTATTTAAACAATTGATAGATGATTGGCCTTTCACAAACTGTCTGTGATTTGTTGTTTGTAAACTCTGTCCTGTTTTCCACTCCGGTGTATTAGTAGAAAACTATTAAGGATGAAACACCTAAATGTAATCATTTTTATGAACAATAAAAGTAACTGAATTTGTTTTTATATATAAAAACCATTAGTGAAGCTTGAACTTTTTCTGAGATAACTTTGAATGCAAAACTATGTATACCATTTACTAGCTGATCTCCCACAATTGAAACTAGTGAGTGGGAAAGGACATGGGTGGGGGAGACTTGAAGGAAGTCTTTATGTTCTGTAATTTATTCTAAATACTTACACCAGCTGTATTTCTTTTATTTGTGCTTGTTACCCGAGAAGTCAAAAATAATTGGCATTGATTGCAAAAGCAGACAGCAGTTAGGTCTCTGACTGCTGCTTGGATTGGCTTACCTGTATACCTTCATTATCACATCCAACCTACCTCCAAGCCTGATTGGTTGAATTTTATGTTCCTCTAGTAGATCGCCTGTGGTGATGCTCAAGTAGTTCCTGATAATACATTCTTCTTTAAAGCCAAGATGACTTAAATTATTATCTACAATTACATACCTATGATCAGTTGCTCAGCTTTAGGCTTGGCACTGGATGAAACAAAAAACTGCAAGTAAAATGCAATAGAAAAATATCTAAATATAAAACTATAACTTGTAGTTCAAACCAGTTTTATCCAATATGTTAGCCACTAGCCATGTATGGCTAATTGGGAATCCAGATGTGGCTAATTGCATTTTTAATTAGTAAATAAGAAATGAGTAATAGACACCGACATTGGGCATGAGATCACAATATTCATTTTGCACAGCATATGCACGTGTATTTTAACCTTTTTATATGTTTGTGGTAAAATGGTGAGACAAAAAGCAGAGTGTGCTAGTGTTTTTCGATCATTGTGTGTGCTTTACTTCCTTGGTTACTGCTCATTGGTTATCTGCTAAAATGGTTTATAACATGGGTGAAAACGTTGGGCTTCAACATCATGGAAACATCAGCAACATTGCATGGAGAGGGAAGTTGTCAATCTGAATACCACTTCAGGCCAGCAGAGGAAGGCAAGCCCAACCAACAATGAGCAGTTCCAACAGGGCACGACATGGGATGAAGAGCTGGGGCAGGTCTGGTGATTTTCATTATAAGAACATAAGAACATAAGAAATTGGAGCAGGAGTAGGCCAATCGGCCCCTCGAGCCTGCTCCGCCATTCAATAAGATCATGGCTGATCTGATCCCAACCACAAATCTAAAGAACACAAGAAGTCGGAGCAGGACCCGGCCACATAGCCCCTGGGCCCTCTCCGCCACCCACAGGGCATTGACCGATCCGAACTCAGCTTCATGTCCAATTTCCTGCCCGCTCCCCATAACCCCTAATTCCCTTTACTTCTAGGAAACTGTCTATTTCTGTTTTAAATTTATCTAATGATGTAGCTTCCACAGCTTCCTGGGGCAGCAAATTCCACAGACCTACCAGCCTCTGAGTGAAGAAGTTTCTCATCTCAGTTTTGAAAGAGCAGCCCCTTATTCTAAGATTATGCCCCCTAGTTCTAGTTTCACCCATCTTTGGGAACATCCTTACTGCATCCACCCGATCAAGACCCTTCACAATCTTATATGTTTCAATAAGATCGCCTCTCATTCTTCTGAACTCCAATGAGTAGAGTCCCAATCTACTCAACCTCTCCTCATATGTCCGCCCCCTCATCCCCGGGATTAACCGAGTGAACCTTCTTTGTACTGCCTCGAGAGCAAGTATGTCTTTTCTTAAGTATGGAGACCAAAACTGTATGCAGTATTCCAGGTGCGGTCTCACCAATACCTTATATAACTGCAGCAATACCTCCTTGTTTTTATATTCTATCCCCCTAGCAATAAAAGCCAACATTCCGTTGGCTTTCTTGATCACCTGCTGCACCTGCATACCAACTTTTTGATTTTCTTGCACTAGGACCCCCAGATCCCTTTGTACTGCAGTACTTTCCAGTCTCTCGCCATTAAGAAAATAACTTGCTCTCTGATTTTTCCTGCCAAAGTGCATAACCTCACATTTTCCAATATTATATTGCATCTGCCAAATCTCCGCCCACTCACCCAGCCTGTCTATATCCCCTTGCAGGTTTTTTATGTCCTCCTCACTCTCGACTTTCCCTCCCATCTTTGTATCATCTGCAAATTTTGATATGTTGCACTCGGTCCCCTCCTCCAAATCGTTAATATAGATTGTAAAGAGTTGGGGACCCAGCACCGACCCCTGTGGAACACCACTGGTTACTGGTTGCCAGTCCGAAAATGAACCATTTATCCCAACTCTCTGCTTCCTGTTCGATAACCAATCCTCCACCCATGCCAGAATATTATCCCCAATCCCGTGATTTTTTATCTTAAGTAATAATCTTTTATGTGGCACCTTGTCGAATGCCTTCTGGAAGTCTAAATACACTATGTCCACTGGTTCCCCTTTATCCACCCTATACGTTATATCCTCGAAGAACTCAAGCAAATTTGTCAGACATGACTTCCCCTTCATAAAGCCATGCTGACTTTGTCCTATTAAATTATGCTTATCTAAATGTTCCGTTACTGTCTCCTTAATAATAGACTCCAAAATTTTACCCACCACAGATGTTAAGCTAACTGGCCTATAATTTCCAGCCTTCTGCCTACTACCCTTTTTAAATAACGGTGTTACATTAGCAGTTTTCCAATCTGCCGGGACCTCTCCTGAGTCCAGGGAATTTTGGAAAACTATCACCAAAGCATCCACAATCCCTACTGCCACTTCCCTCAAGACCCTAGGATGGAAGCCATCAGGTCCAGGGGATTTATCCGCCTTGAGTCCCATTATTTTACTGAGTACCATCTCCTGAGTGATTTTAATCGTATTTAGCTCCTCCCCCCGAGAGTCCCCTGTTTGTCCAGTGTTGGGATATTCTTAGTGTCCTCTACTGTAAAGACTGAAACAAAATATTTGTTCAGCATTTTTGCCATCTCCATGTTTCCCACCATTAATTTCCCGGTCTCATCCTCTAAGGGACCTATGTTTGCCTTAGCCACCCTTTTTCTTTTTATATAACTATAGAAACTCTTGCTATCTGTTTTTATATTTTTTGCTAATTTCTTTTCATAATCTAACTTCCCTTTCTTAATCAATCCTTTAGTTACTTTTTGCTGTCTTTTGAAGAATTCCCAATCTTCTATCCTCCCACTAAGTTTGGCTACCTTATATGTCCTTGTTTTTAGTCGGATACTATCCTTGATTTCTTTACTTAGCCACGGATGGCTGTCATTTCTTTTACACCCTTTTTTCCTCAGTGGAATATATTTATTTTGAAAGTTGTAAAATAACTCCCTAAATGAACACCACTGCTCATGTACCGTCTTACCCTTTAATCTATTTTCCCAGTCCACTTTAATCAATTCCGCTCTCATACCATCATAGTCTCCTTTATTCAAGCTCAGTACGCTTGTTTGAGAATCAACCTTCTCACCCTCTAATTGGATATGGAATTCAACCATTTTGTGGTCGCTCGTTCCAAGGGGATCCTTAACTAGGACATTATTAATTAATCCTGACTCATTACACAGGACCAGGTCCAAGGTTGCCTGCCCCCTTGTAGGATCAGTTACATACTGCTCAAGAAATCCATCCCTGATGCACTCAATGAACTCGTCCTCAAGGCTGCTCTGCCCAATTTGATTTGTCCAGTTAATATGATAATTAAAATCCCCCATAATTATGGCTGTTCCCTTATTACATGCCCCGACTATCTCCTGATTAATACTTCTTCCAGCAGAGTTGCAACTATTAGGAGGCCTATATACTACGCCCACTAATGTTTTTTTTCCCTTATTATTCCTTATCTCCACCCAAACTGTTTCATTATCTTGATGCTTTGTCCCAATATCATTTCTCTGTATTACAGTGATTCCTTCCTTTATTAACATAGCCACCCCACCTCCCCTTCCTTCCTGCCTGTCCTTCCTGATTGTTAAATACCCTGGCATATTTAATTCCCAGTCGTTGTCACCCTGCAGCCATGTTTCTGTAATGGCCACAAGATCATACCCATACGTAGTTATTTGTGCCGTTAACTCGTCCATTTTATTACGAATGCTACGTGCATTCAGATAAAGAACTTTCAAATCTGTTTTGTGACGCTTAGTTCCTGCTTTTTCCTTTTTTAACACTTTACCTATTACTCCATACCTTCTGTCCCTTCCTGTTACGCTTTCCTCTCTCTCCCTGCTCAGGTTCCCAACCCCCTGCCACTTTAGTTTAAACCCTCCCCAACAGCACTAGCAAACACTCCTCCTAGGACAGCGGTCCCGGCCCTGCCCAGGTGCAGACCATCCGGTTTGTACTGGTCCCACCTCCCCCAGAACCGTTTCCAGTGTCCCAGGAATTTGAATCCCTCCCCCTTGCACCATTCCTCTAGCCACGTATTCATTTGAAATATCCTCCTATTTCTACTCTGACTAGCACGTGGCACTGGCAGCAATCCTGAGATTACTACCTTTGAGGTCCTATTTTTTAATTTACCTCCTAACTCCCTATATTCTGCTTTTAGGACCTCATCCCCTTTTTTACCTATATCGTTGGTGCCTATGTGCACCACGACAGCTGGCTGTTTGCCCTCCCCCTCCAAAATGTTCTGTAGCCGCTCCGAGACATCCTTGATCCTTGCACCAGGGAGGCAACACACCATCCTGGAGTCTCGGTTGCGGCCGCAGAAACGCCTGTCTATTCCCCTTACAATTGAGTCCCCTATCACTATAGCTCTGCCACTCTTTTTCCTCCCAGCCTGTGCAGCAGAGCTACCCATTTTTAGTTCATCTCCCTTTGGAAATACATGTACCCTTGTATGGGGTTAGGGAGTGGACCATAGAGCCTGAGTGTACAATATAAAAATTAACTTTAAATACATTATGAGAGTCAACAATCTGATGAAGTTAAAGTACTGCTCACAGGTGCTGGACAAAAATCTAGAAGCTGCGTTATGATGTGTCTGATAAATTCATGCCAGAATTCCAAACTTTGGTGAAAGAGAAAGACTGATAAGTTTGTCACTGGTCATAGATGTTAAATAAATCTACACACAAAGTATATTTAGCTATATTCTGTATAAGGTGTTTTCTACTAAAATTAGTGCATGTGGCTAAAACAGTGTTGCTGTAACCACATCTGTGGTTAGTCAGTGATTTCTATTGCACAACACTGGTTTAAACTGTTGTTGGAAAGGTTTTCTTAAAGTTGGTAGGTTCTTGTAATGGCAACTGTTTTTAGTTCATCTCCCTTTGGAAATACATGTACCCTTGTATGGGGTTAGGGAGTGGACCATAGAGCCTGAGTGTACAATATAAAAATTAACTTTAAATACATTTTGGAGTTGGACCTGCTGATTTATGAGGAAACAGTAACAGCTGAAGTAGCTGTACTTAGGCTGAGAAATATTACAAATACATGAATTAAAGTTGATTGACATGTGCTCTACATGGCTGGAGTCATACCTAGCACAAAGGAAGATGGTAGTGGTTGTTGGAGACCAATCATCTCAGCCCCAGGACATTGCTGCAGGAGTTCCTCAGGGCAGTGTCCTAGGCCCAACCATCTTCAGCTGCTTCATCAATGACCTTCCCTCCGTCATAAGGTCAGAAATGGGGATGTTTGCTGATGATTGCACAGTGTTCAGTTCCATTCGCAACCCCTCAGATAATGAAGCAGTCCGTGCCCGCATGCAGCAAACCTGGACAACATCCAGGCTTGGGCTGATAAGTGGCAAGTAACATTCGCGCCAGACAAGTGCCAGGCAATGACCATCTCCAACAAGAGATCTAACCACCTCCCCTTGACATTCAACGGCATTACCATCGCCGAATCTCCCACCATCAACATCCTGGGGGTCACCATTGACCAGAAACTTAACTGGACCAGCCACATAAATACTGTGGCGACAAGAGCAGGTCAGAGGCTGGGTATTCTGTGGTGAGTGACTCACCTCCTGACTCCCCAAAGCCTTTCCACCATCTACAAGGCACAAGTCAGGAGTGTGATGGAATACTCTCCACTTGCCTGGATGAGTGCAGCTCCAACAACACTCAAGAAGCTTAACACCATCCAGGACAAAGCAGCCCGCTTGATTGGCACCCCATCCACCACCCTAAACATTCACTCCCTTCAACACCGGCGTACTGTGAACCATCAACAGGATGCACTGCAGCAACTCGCCAAGGCTTCTTCGACAGCACCTCCCAAACCCGCTACCTCTACCACCTAGAAGGACAAGAACAGCAGGCACATGGGAACAACACCACCTGCACGTTCCCCTCCAAATCACACCATCCCGACTTGGAAATATATCGCCGTTCCTTCATCGTCGCTGGGTCAAAGTCCTGGAACTCCCTTCCTAACTTCACCACATGGACTGCAGCGGTTCAAGAAGGCGGCTCACCATCACTTTTTCAAGGGCAATTAGGGATGGGCAATAAATGCTGGCCTTGCCAGCGATGCCCACATCCCATGAACGAATAAAAAAAAATACACTGGCCCTATTCACATTTGCTTTTTCACCTTGACTTCCTGCCAATTACAGAAACGGGACAAAAGACAGAGGTCAGAAGTCCAAATATGCAAAACACACCTTTCTTGTAATTAACCTGTGCTGCAAGCCTCCTTTCCTGTGGAGACATTTGTTCTGTGCCTATCCTTAATGAAACAGCCAAAATTATGAACTTGTCTAGTGGGGAATTGCAGACTTGAAGTAGCCGTGTGCCATAGCTTTTAAACTGATCTGATTTATAACATATCATTAAATGAATAGTAAGAGAGTGGCCTCATCTCTCATTGCAGCATTTAGGAACCTTTGGAACTTGTTCACATTTTATCTTCAGAAAAGTTGAAACCCATCTTTCCAATCTGCTGAAGTTTACATATTTACATTTTACAGTTCACAGATTACACTAAATATCTTTTGATTTGTTGGTGATGGAATCTGTACAAAACAATGTTTTTTCATTCAGCTACAGCTCACTCTCTACTGCAGATTGTGGGTGCCAAAGATGGTATGTATTTTTTTTCAAAAAATATACTTTATTCATAAAATTTGCAACAATATAGTTGTCATATCACATTCCAAACGTACATAATACAGATTATACAATTTGCAGGTTACGTCAAGTACAGTTCAATGAACACATTGGACATAATTACAATTCTTGACACTCTAGGGTGCCTCATTGCATTACAATCAATACAGATGATTCATTACAGATTTCTTACAGGTACATTACATTTCATTACATCAATTTGAATTTTACATTCTGCCCGAGGGTTTTTTTTCCCTGATTGCATCCCCTCAGTATACAATGGCGGGAAGGCTCTAAACAGTTGCCTTTCCCCACAGAGCCTTTGCAGCAGCAGCACCCAGCTTCAGTGCGTCCCTGAGCACGTAGTCCTGGACCTTGGAATGTGCCAGTCTGCAACACTCGGTCGAGGACAGGTCCTTGCAGTGGAAGACAAGCAAGTTTCGGGCAGACCAAAGAGCGTCTTTCACCGAGTTGATGGTCTTCCAGCAGCAGTTGATGTCCATCTCGGTGTGCGTCCCAGGGAACAGCCTGTACAGCACAGAGTCCTGTGTAATGGAACTGCTTGGGACGAACCTGGACAGATACCACTGCATCTCTATCCAGACCTTCTTTGCAAAGGCACATTCCAGAAGGAGATGGATGACGATCTCGTCTCCACCGCAGCCTCCTCGGGGACAGCGCGCAGTGGATCTGAGACTCCGGGAGTGCATGAAGGATCTGACGGGAAGGGCCCTTCTCACCACCAGCCAAACTAGGTCTTGGTGCTTATTTGAAAGCTCTGGCGATGAGGCATTCTGCCAAATGACATTGAGAGTCTGCTCGGCGAACCAACCGACAGGATCCACCATCTCCTTTTCCCACAGGGTCTCGAGGACGTTACATGCGGACGACTTGCTGATCGCCTTGTGGTCAAAGGTTTTTTGCATAAACTTTTCGACGAAGGACAGGTGGGGTAGAATGGTCCAACTAGACGGAGCGTTCCGTGGCAGCGTGGCCAGGCCCATCCTTCGCAACACCGGGGACAGATAGAACCTCAGCACGTAGTGACACTTTGTGTTTCTGTACCGAGGGTCTACGCACAGCTTGATGCAGCCGCACACAAAGGTGGCCATCAGGATGAGGGCCACATTGGGCACACCTGTTCCCCCTTTCTCCGGAGATTTGTACATCGTATGTAAATATAAATTTGATCTCCAGACAAAGTGGAAAACGGCTCGGGTGACTGTCGCGGCGCAGGAGTGAGGTATGGGCCAGACCTGCGCCACGTACAGCAACAACGAGAGCACCTCGCACTTGATGACCAGTTCCTTGCCCATGATCGAGAGGGATCGTCGATCCCACAGTCCCAGTTTCTGCTTGACCTTGGCAATACGCTCCTCCCAGTTTTTGGTGCACGCCCAGACCCCTCCAAACCAAATCCCCAGCACCTTCAGGTAATCCGACCTGACGGTGAAGGGGACAAAGGATCAGTTGGTCCAGTTCCCAAGGAACATGGCCTCGCTCTTGGTATGATTTACCCTGGCCCCCGAGGCCAGTTTGAACTGGTCGCAGACGCTCATCAATCTGCAGACCGACAGCTGATCTGAGCAAAAGAAGGTGACGTTGTCCATGTACAGGGAGGCCTTGACCTGAGTGCCTCCGCTGCCTGGGATCATCACCCCACCTATGCCCACATCTCTCCTGATGGACTCGGCAAAGGGTTTTAATGCAGCACAAGAACAAGACAGAGGAGAGAGGACAGCCCTGCCTGACTGCAGATTTGATCGGAAAGCTTTCTGATTCCCACCCGTTGATTGAAAAGGCACTACTGATGTCTGTGTAGAGCAGTTGGATCCAACTGCTGACTCCCTCCCCAAACCCCACCCCGGAGAGCACGTCCACCATGCACGCACGGGACACCCCGCCAAAGGCCCTCTCCTGGTCCAGGCCGACCAGGCATCTGTCCACCCCGCTGCTCTGCACGCAGGCGATCGCATCCCCGAGCAGTGCCAGGCCACCAGAGATCCTCCCACTGGGCACAGCGCAGGTCCGATCTGGGTGGATCATCTCCTCCAGGGCAGACCCGACCTGATTGGCAATGACCTTGGACAGGATTTTGTAGTCCACATTAAATAGTGAGATAGGTCGCCAATTTTTGATTTCTTCCCTCTCCCCCTTCCGCTTGTAGATGAGGGTGATAATGCCTTTCCTCATGGAGTCTGACATGCTGCCTGCCAGAAGCATACTCCCGTACAATTCCAGCAGTCCCACAGAGCTGAGTACAGCTCCACCAGTAAGCTGTCGCTTCCGGGAGTCCTACTCTTCTCGAAGCAACGGACGGCCTTTGTCAGTTCGTCCAGAGTTAGCGGGTGATCCAGACTCCCGCTTGCTGTCGTCTAGAACCTCTGTGATAGACGACAAGAAGGATTGGGAGGCCGCGCTGTCTGTGGGCTTTGCATCGTACAGTCCGGCATAAAAGGATTTGCAGATTCTCAGTATGTCGGCTGCGAGGACGTGACCGAGCCGTCCTCTTCCTTCAGGCTGCTGATCACAGAGCTCTCTCTGTGCACCTTTTGGAAGAAGAAACGCGAGCAAGTCTCGTCCTGCTCCACGGAGCGGACTCTGGACCGGAAGATGATCTTGGAGGCCTTGGAGGCAAAGAGTGAGGCTTGCTGGTTCTTCACCTCTCTGAGTTCCTCCCCGACATCGATCCCCATTGACTGCAGCAGGAGAATATTCTGCATGCTTTTCCGGAGTTGGGATGTTTCCCTCTGCCTCTCTCTTGCCTTCTGAACACCCTTGAGGATGAAGAACCTCTTGATGTTCGCCTTGATGGCTTCCCACCAGTGCACTGGGGAATCAAAGAGGGGCTTTACTGTTCTCCAACCGTTGCAATCCCTCTTCAGTTCCTTAATGTTTCCCGGAGTTAACAGTTTCACGTTCAGCTTCCATATCTCCTTGCCCACTCTCTGATCGTCCTGTAGGTGACAGTCGGCCAGGAGGAGGCAGTGGTCAGAGAAGAACATCGGTGTGACTTTGGTGGATCTGACCTTGAGCGTTGGGGACCCAAACAGGATGTCTATCCTGGAATGGATGGACCCGTATGGTCTGCACCAGGTGTATTGACGCGCCGCTCCGTCTGCAGGGTTGCTGAAGGCGTCGACAGCTTGGCATCTTTCACCGCTTCCTTCAGGAGTTTGGACGTGGTGTCCAGTTTGCTGTCGGCTCTGCCGGATCGTCCAGCCGCATCGATGATGCAGTTGATGTATTATGATGGGATTTATGCTATAGAGAATTCTCACTTGGATCTTTATAATGAGGGGCAATGCAGGCAGTGTAACTGGTATCTTTATCAAGAGGGTGCGGTGTAATTAATTCATTAATACTTGAAAGAGGGAGAGATAATGCAAACTTCAGTCTTACTTTGAAAACTTAATTTAAAGAGCCATTGTTTCTTTTAAGCTGCTTTGTAAAATATTTTACGAAAGTAAACACAAGATGTGCTATGGGTATATGTGGGGCATTTCTATCTAGGTTAGCTACTGTCTAGAATTAAATGTTGCTTTGCATACGAGGCACTTAGTTCTTAGAGGGGAACAGCCTTCATAAGGTTTGCTGACTACAATCATTTTTATTATTACTAGTGAATCTCCTGTGGTGTTGCTCACAGTGAGTTGGAAGATATATTGTTTAATAACAATAGGAGCATTATGGCATAAAATGCACAATGTATTATTTTATAATACAGTTGATCTCCAGTGGTGTTGTTCACAGAGAAAAATAAAACAACATGATGTCTTTCTGTCCTATTGTTCCTAACCTAATTAATTCTTTGTTGTGCTGTCATTCTGTTCCATTGTGCTGTTGTGCTGTTCATGTTCCATTCTTTTTTCTCTCCTCCTTTGTGCGACTCCCATACACTTTTCTCATTGTGGTGTTTATCCCTCTATTTGGTTCAACTTTTTTCCTCATTCTTCCTCTCACTCTGTATAACTATTTCATTCATTGTCTCTCTCTTGTGCACGTCTTCATTCTCTGTATGGCTATCATGCATATCCTTTTAACAATGTACTCAATTTCTGTTTGTTACCATTTAGAAAGTGCAGAGTATGCTGTAATGTGGTGGCCAACATATAGTGGATTGGATGTGGGAACTGTGATAAGGCAGAGAGAGGCTGTCATGGAGCTACTGAAACTTGTGTAGGTGAGACATAAAGTTAGGGTTGGGTACTCAAGCTGGGAGGGCCTGGTGCTGGGAGAAAGTGAGGGGCAGACCTTTGGAACACTGTGTGGTGCTGGACCCTATAAAAACTGAGATAGGGAAAATGAGGCCTACGAGCTGGAGAAGGAAAGGGGGTTCAGGTGTCTGCGTAAACTTGGGATATCTCAGGATGCCCAGCATTGATCTGCGGGCTGTAAGGCTAGAAGGGCTGGATTTTAGGGGTCTTGGAGTAATGGGGGTTTGATGTATGCAGCACTTAAGAGACTGTGATTCGGAGGTGGGAGAACTGCAGAGGGACATTTGGAGGGGGGAGGGTGGTGAGAACAGGGAGGAGATTGGACCACTGGGAGGAGCATAGAACACTGCGGTTTGTGAGCTCAGAGGAAAGAGAGATGAACTGGGATACAATGCTGGGCCCTGCATAGTGACCAGATGCTTTTTGGTGAATTATACCAGTTATATCTTTCCCCAGTATGGTCTTTAATAATTGTTCGGAGCAATAACATTGGGCCACACTGGAAGCTGAGAGAGTTCCTAAGGCCATGTTGGCAGGTCAAGGAGTGCCCAGGTTTTGGAGCACAGAGCAGGCTCTGTCTGGGATCTGGGCAGTAGCAGCAGCAAGGAGCAGGCCAGAGGTGGAATTGTGTGCCCAGCTCTTAAAAGCCATGACTTGGGAGAGCTGGGACTTTTAATAGTTGGAATGACAAGAAAACCAGTCCAGCCCAGTTTAAGTATTCTTGAGTGGCTGGGTCAGGAACTGGAGGACTTTGTGAGCCTGAAATTATTTCTGAATTAACAAAAAGCCTATATACGTGATCTGTCCTCATCAAATGTACTGGATGAAATACACTGGATCAACTCTTTTTATAAATGGCTGAGTGATCATTTCAGAGTTGACCCACATTCTTGTTAGAAAGTCTGTTGTTTGATGTTGATATGATACTAGTTGGAAGGACTGACTCTGATGTCACTGGCATTGAGGTTTTGCTTGCAGAGAGGCTGGAAAAATATTGAGAAGGAAGACTCAGGAGAAGAAAGCAAGCTCCAAGAAAAGAGCAGAACTCAAGTCTCGGTCCCTGTGAGATGGTGGATCTCTGGGGGCAAAACTTGATGAATGGATTCTCAATAGGAACTGTCAAATTATATGGGTAAGTTTACATTTTTTTGTGGATTATTATTTTTATTTTTTTGTTACGTTAATATAACCTGCTGACTTAGCAAGCAACAGGGCTGCTTGAAGAAATTGGGGAAAATTGATTGGTTTGTTTTGTAGTAGTTGCTGATTCCTGAGTGATAAAATAAATTTAGCGATTTGATTGATTGGTTTTTGTATGGGTTGTTGGCTCCTTATTGGTAGTGGTAGTTTTTCCTATCTGTCCAGTGACAGACAAATATTTGAGCAAATCAGCTTGGTTACCACAACTGATGATTTATGATGCTATGGACACTCTGGGTGTCATTTATACATTAAGGTATGATCTACACATTTAAGTGACAGGCACTAGATGCAAGACTCTTAATTATAAAGATAGATTTTCCTCCCTATCTTCAGGCATCCCTGCATCACAAATTATTCCATAGTAATGAAGCCAGACCTGCTCCTAGGCCCCTTTGAAGATTGCACTTGTACTGGCTTCTAGAAGATGCAAGAGGGTGGTTTGGTATGATTTTCCCTCTGATTTTCTTGCTTGTGCTTTCTCTCTTAATGCCTCCCTCTGATGCAACAGATGATATTGACTACTGACCATGTGGGGATATGCAAGATCAAACACACACTTTGCAATTCTATCATGGAGTATGCCAGTGCACCAATGCCTTGCAGCACGGGCCATCTAATTTACAACATCAGTAATTTATGTGTTTGACCATGCTTTTGAATGGTAGATATAGCAAGAAAAATCAATATAATGGAGCAGTAGAATGCTATTAGAGGCAATGGTGGAGCCATTGGGTGGTCAGGGGGGATCATGACCACCACCAATCATTTTGAGGGTGGTCAACATGGCTTTGGAGGACTGCCTCCATTTCGCTCTTAGGAACGTCTTTCACCCATCTTTGGTCTGTAAGTCTGTGCAGTTCCCAGCTTAGCCTTCGGACTAGGTAAGATGGCATTCCACAGTTCCCAGCTTCATCTCCTTCCTGCCAAGTCGGCCAAATCTTGAGTTTGGCCCTTCCAGTCGGCTAAACCTAACTCTGCCGCTTACTAGTGGTAATCTACAGAATGTCCTTGTAGTTTATCTACAATGAGTCATCAGATACATAGCAGTAAGTTTATCCTTTGAACCCCTATAGAGATAAAACTAAACCGATGGAGCGTATTTGTGGATGGTGGGATGGGGCAAATATGCCAGCTCCTCACTAAAATATTTCTGTACATAAGGAAAGAATATTATATCACCCTTTACCTTAGAAAAAATAACTTGTGATGGTTTCCCCCATTCCAGTAAGTACCTGAGTCATACAGATCAGAAAAGTCCCAGGTTATTTTCCAACCAGTGTTGAATTAACTGATCTTGGCTAGGTTACTAATAGGGGCACTACAGTTGATTTCAATACCCCAGTTTAGGGAAGGACAAAATTGGTTCGTGTTTCTGCTGCTGATTACTATTCAGTGACCACTGTTGGAGGTGTGCATGTGAGGTCAGGATTGGCCTTAGCTGTGATCCTTCTGTGGTATTGTAGCCTGCTAATACTCAACTTCATGCATTAATAATGACCATTTAGGAGGAATACCGGAGGGCCCAGGGTACAGACTCGCGAAGAGTAGTGACTTAAGCAAGGTATGGAGGGCTCAGCGCCCATGGAACTATACCCTAGTTGGAGTCACTATCTTCAGGAAAGGAGGAGAGAAAATAATAAAATCCCACATTTAACCCAATTTTCAAATCCATATTTTGGCTACATGCTGTATCATTATTGCGTTGTTTGAAATTCACTGTTTAAGTACATAACCATAGTATCTTTTATGTACTCATGCGGTTGCATTTTCCATCGTGAATTAGGGATAAAAACTTTTTTTGCAAGAGTGTTTTCTGCACTTTTGAGTTGAATGAGGAACAAACACAAATTCAGATTACATGGCAATTTCCAGGGAAACCTGGGCGCCCTAAAACAATGAGACGGATCAGCAAACCTGTCTCATTAAAATTCAACGAGACACAAATAAACACAAATCTTAACAACTAACAAATGCGTTTTCGTAAAATAAAACAATGGCCTTTGATAGCTCCCTGTTGCAGATTTGGAGTATTCGGTATTTATTCATTGTGTGGAACCGTGTGAAACTCCGGAAAGAAGTGTTAGTGGTTTTTCTGACGATTATTCCAGCAAGCACTTCAAAGATTTGCTTTCCCTCTCTTTTTTTTTTCTTCCGATCATCTGACCGGCAGCAAAGTCATATGACTTTTTTTTCCTCTCTCTCTCTCTTTTGCGCTAGGATAATAATAGAGAAGGGAACGCAGAAAACAAGAGATTGTCGTTTAATCAACGATTAGGTAACTAGGGTAAGATGCTAGCGTTTGCTGATGGTTATGATTTTTTAAAAAAAAAATCTATGACATGCTAAAAACATAAATGCGAGTCTGGGCCAATGTGCACTGTCTGTGTTGGGGAACAGTTACAGGGAGAGAGCCCGGTTATGAAGATTCCTGGGGAGTAATTGCAGCGCAGCCGTGAGGAGGACGGTGGATGCACGATGTACAGCCCTGGAGCTGTTAAAGTGGAGCGTGTTCCGCGGTAACTGTAGCAAATGATCGAATTAGATGCAGTCCTCGTCAGTTCCACGGCTTCGGGGTGGCAGCGGTAATCTTGCTAGGGATTTTTTTTTTAACTGGATTGATTTCACTGCGTTTGTCCGGTTCACTAATCGTGAGAGCAGATTTATCTACATCAGGGTGCATTTCGTGCTGCAGAGATTTCATGAATTGTTCAGTTTGTGCTGTAAAGGGAGAGAGATTTTTTTTTTCAGCAGTAAGAGCAATGTGGCAGCATTATTGTTCTGCGTATCCGTTTGTTCGCCCCCCTCCCCCCGATAAAGTATTTGTCTTGCAATGGTTGGAAACCCAAAAATGTGCCGCTTATACCTGCTGTAAAGAATTTTTAAACGTTAAATATTTTTATGGAATAATGTATGAATGCTTTTTTGGGAGTGGGGGGAAGGATTGCTTCATTCTGATCATTCCTGGCTGTTGCTTTTCCCACCTCATCTTGATTGTCCACCAATGTTCAGAGGACACTTTTTAAACTTGGATTCCTCATCGTTTGTTCGACTTCTGCGTTACAAGTGGGATATTCCTTGCATTCCACGTGCAATAAGTGTCAGCTAAGGCCTGCTCCTTTAATAGGGCACCGAAATTGCAGATCTTGCATTGCTGCAAAGTAGCATCAGTGTTGCATTGATGCCAATGTGCTGTGTGAATGCAGCCCAACTGGTGTCTGCTTTGGGAGTTGGCTGCATTCACACTGTTAATATAGCCTCAATGCAAATCTGGGGCAGGCCCAGGTGGGAATGCAGCCTGGGAATTTGCACCTGCTGCCTCCTGCCAGCTGCTTCTGACAGCAGAACCGTGGTCCACCCAGAAGCCAAATGTCAAGCAGCGAAACGTGGTCTCCGCACCCACCCTGTTTCTCGCCATCTACGAAAGGCGGGAAACATGGAGGCTGCAGACTTGGAGCTGCCTTGTTGGTCGTTGGTGTTCAGAGATGGAGGTGGGCATCGGGGCAGAACTGGTCAAGTGCTGCCAGGCACAGGCTCGCGGACAAAATTTCAAATCTAAAGACTTTATTTCATAGAATCATAGAAAGTTACAGCGCAGAATGAGGCTATTCAGCCCATAGTGTTCATGCCGGCCGAAAAAGTGCTATCCAGCTTAATCCCACTTTCCAG
Organism: Heptranchias perlo; assembly: GCF_035084215.1. NCBI lineage: Eukaryota > Metazoa > Chordata > Chondrichthyes > Hexanchiformes > Hexanchidae > Heptranchias > Heptranchias perlo. Next base: position 24,246,424 of record NC_090338.1, read on the forward strand.
CACTTGGTCTGTAGCCCTGTAGGTTATGGCACTTCAAGTGCACATCCAAATACTTTTTAAATGAGTTGAGGGTTTCTGCCTCTACCACCCTTTCAGGCAATGAGTTCCAGACCCCCACCACCCTCTGGGTGAAAAAAATTCTCCTCCGCTCCCGTCTAATCCTTCTACCAATTACTTTAAATCTATGCCCCCTGGTCACTGACCCCTCTGCTAAGGGAACTAGGTCCTCCCTATCCACTCTATCTAGTCCTGTCATAATTTTATATACCTCAATTAAATCTCCCCTCAGTCTCCTTTGTTCCAAAGAAAACAACCCCAGCCTATCCAATCTTTTCTCATAGCTAAAATTATCCAGCCCTGGCAACATCCTCGTAAATCTCCTCTGTACCCTGTCCAGTGCAATCACATCTTTCCTGTAATGTGGTGACCAGAACTGTACGCAGTAAACAAGCTATGGCCTAACCAATGTTTTATACAGTTCTAGTACAACCTCTCTGCTCTTATATTCTGTGCCTCGGCTAATAAAGGAAAATATCCCGTATGCCTTTTTAACCACCTTATCTACCTGTCCTGCTACCTTCAGGGATCTGTGGACCTGCACTCCAAGGTCCCTTTGTTCCTTACCACCTCTCAGTAACCTCCCATTTATTGTGTACTCCCTTGCCTTGTTTGCCCTCCCCAAATGCATTACCTCACATTTCTCTGGATTGAATTCCATTTGCCACTTTTCGCCCCCCTGACCAGTCCATTGATATCTTCCTGCAGTCTACAGCTTTCCTCCTCACTATCAACCACATGGCCAATTTTTGTATCATCTGCAAACTTCTTGATCAAACCCCCCACATTCAAGTCCAAATCATTAATATATATCACAAAAAGCAAGGGACCTAGTACTGACCCTTGCGGGACCCCACTGGAAACAGCCTTCCAGTCGCAAAAACACCCGTCAACCATTACACTTTGCTTCCTGCTACTGAGATAACTTTGGATCCAATTTGCCACTTTCCCTTGAATCCCATGGGCTTTTACTTTTTTGACCAGTCTGCCATCTGGGACCTTGTTAAAAGCCTTGCTAAAATCCACGTACACTACATCCAACGCATTATCCTTATTGTTACTTCCTCAAAAAATTCAAACAAGTTAGTCAGACACGACTTCCCCTTAACAAATCCATGCTGACTGTCCTTTATTAACCCGTGGCTTTCTAAATGACGATTTATGCAATCCCTCAGAATTGATTCCAGTAATTTGCCCACCACTGAGGTTAGACTGATTGGCCTACAATTACTTGCTCTATCTTTTTCTCCCTTTTTAAACAACGGTAGAAGTCCTCCAATCCTCCAGCACCACGCCTGTAGCCTGGGAGAATTGGAAAATGATGGTCGGAACCTCTGCTATTTCCTCCCTTGCTTCTCTTAACAGCCTGTGATACATTTCATCCGGGCCTGGCAATTTATCTACTTTCAAAGATGCTAAACCCTTTAATACTTCCTCTCTGTTTATCCCATCCAATATTTCACACTCCTCCTCTTCCTTAACTACAATCTCTGCATCGTCCCCCTCTTTTGTGAAAACTGATGCAACGTATTCATTAAGAATCATACCCACATCTTCTGCCTCCATACATAGGTTACCTTTCTGGTCTCTAATAGGTCCTACTCTTTCCTTAGTGATCCGCTTTCTCTTTATGTATTTATAAAACATTTTTGGGTTTTCCTTAATTTTACTTGCCAGTATTTTTTCACGCCCTCTCTTTGCTTTCCTAGTTTCCTTTACCGCTGCACTTTCTAAACTTCTCTAGGCTTTCTGCAGTATTGAGCTCTCTGTGTCTGACATAAGCTTCCCTTTTTTGCCTTATCTTACCCAGTGTGCCCCTTGTCATCCAGGGGGCTCTAGATTTGGCAGTCCCACCCTTTTTCTTTGTGGGAACATGTTTGCTCTGAACCCCTTGAATGCCTGCCACTGATTTACCTTCAAGTAGCTGTTTCCAGTCCACTTTTGCTAAATCACTTCTCAGCTTAGTAAAATTGGCCTTTCCCCAGTTTAGAACTTTTACTCCTGTTCTATCTTTGTTCTTTTCCATAACTGTGCTAAATTTGACTGAATTTATGTTCACTACTACCAAAATGCTCTCCCACTGATATTCCTTCCACCTGCTCTGCTTCATTCCCTAAAACTAAATCCAGAACTGCCCCCCCCTCTTGTTGGGCTTGTTACATACTGGCTAAAAAAATTCTGAATGCATTTTAAGAATTCTGCGCTCTCTGTATCTTTTGCACTGATTGTATTCCAGTTAATATTAGGGTAGTTGAAATGCCCTATTGTTTTTGCACTTCTCAGAAATTTGCCTACATATTTGTCCTTCTATCTCCCTCTGACGGTTTGGGCGTCTCTAGTACACTCCCAGAAATGTGACTGCCCCTTTTTTGTTCTTTAGCTCAACCCATATGGCCTCATTTGATGATCCTTCCAACATATCACCCCTCCTCACAGCCGTAATTATTTCTTTAACCAGTATTGCCATTCCCCTCCTTTTTCATCCCCCTCTATGTCTTGTCTGAGCAGGTAGCAGACTGACTGCCGCTTTCTCCACGGTGACCGGTCCCTGGAGCTCGCGGAGGCAGAGGCCGGGGTCAGAAGCTCATCGCTGGGGCGGGTGGAAATAGTCTGCCCACTTCCCCTTCTGTCAAGGCAATGGCCGAGCACAAAGCCCAGGTTTCCAAGTTAAGCGCTAAACTTGTGTGGAATGTGAATGCCCCATTTGTCCCACGTTGCTTTGGCTTCAAACCAACTGCAGCATAACTACCTGGTGTGAAGGTGAGATTAAAGTATTTCCAGGTGGTCAGCTGGACCGTTGACTGCAATGGTTTGCGGGCTGTTTATCTTATGGGTCATATAGGTTTGTTCCATACAGCCTTGGGGGCTACGTATAAAGTTTAACCAGTGATCTCATTAATTTGCATATATGTCAAGTTGCTAATATTAATAGATCTTGGTATTCTGATTTTGGATTTATCAGGTAACAGCCCTAAGAACAGCCTTTCCTGAACTTCCAGGCCCACAAAATTCAAATAGGAGAAACCAGAAAATAAATAGAAGTGCAAATAAGACTCGAGTAGTCTGGACTTTGGAGCCCGGACTGTCGGGCTCAGATGCCACGCGTGGCCCACAGGCTGCAGTTTGGACACCAATGGTTTGCATCTTTAAGATTAGTAAAGAGCCAATTCTTTGCTAGCATTAACAATTCACAGGCACTTTTTAGTAGAGATCTGATATGTCATTTTAAGTATGAATATGCAGTGCTTTTTTCATGTTTTGAGAATGGTCTAGTGTTGGCATTGTGGCTCACTGCTGCTGGGTCACACTGCTCTCATTTGGTACCTGCATACAAGAACCTCCAGTGGGGTAATCTCTCCTTTTCTCTTTTTTGATTTTGTTTTTGTTGTCTTCTGCTTCACAGTGCCCCTCCTCCACCCTGGCATATATCTTCATTTGAACCTCCTCGTTATTGTGCCATTGCCAGCAACAATTCTTTTCTTAATCCCACACAGAGGGAAAGTTTGGTTTATTCATTATTGGTTGCTTTTTGTTTGTTCAAAAGCAGTTCGAAACATTTCGAAACCCCCTCTGCATATAATATTTTTCAGGCTCAGCTAGTCATTTCAGCCCTAGGTTCCTGTTTTTTTTCTTGTGTGTGCTAAATTTTTGTCTGTGTCAGTATATTTTAAATTTTCCTTTCCAATGTTATTACTCACTGGAAATAAATTTTCTGCTAATTTCCCTTAGATTTTCTTTCATTATAAGTGTGGCTTTCCACTCACTTAATTTTTGGCACCATTTTCAAAGGTAGGTATCATAGGGAACCAAATCTCAGAATTAAAAAAGACTCTGATGGTGAATTCTGGCTAGCTCCTGGCTTTAAAAACTCATATCCAATGATATTTTTTCCTGTCAACAAACTGTGATGACCCCTGTATCTGTGGCCTCCTTTTACATGACTTCTTCATGTAGGAAGCCAGATCTAGGCTAAGTGCGAAGGTACAGTGTGCCAGTCCATTTGATGGAAGGAATTTATGAGAGCAAGAATTTCAATACTCAGCTCTTTTTCATTCAGAGGCCTATGGGTTCAGCTTGGTGCAGAACCATTCCTCAGCCTGTTGTCAGACAGGGAATTGTGTGTGGGCAGTGATTGCTCCTGACACTTCCCAACAAGATGTATCGATGTCGCTGCATTCTGTGTTGGCATATAGTCAGGATGAAGTCATTGGTCACAAACCCACAGGTCTATCCTTTAGGTAAGTGTCATTCAGTATTAGTCTTGGTGGTGTGACTGGGGCACCCATTGAATGGCACTTAATTTCATTCTTGGGATATGGGTGTTGCTGGCAAGGCCAGCATTTATTGCCTATCCCTAATTTTATTGCCTCTACAGCCTTCAACATTAATTGAAAATATTGTGGTCTCAGCAGTCTTCAGTGATCAATAGAAGCAAGGAAGCAGGACTGGGCTGAGGCTGAGTGGAAGCAGTGGGGACTGTGTGATGCCTCCATCCTGTCCCCAGTCACTTGCTGCCCTGTCACTCTGATCAGGAAAGTAGAGAAGTACATTCAATGTGTAAACCACCAGGAATAACATCAGCTAAGTTGTCTAAAATTCACTCTCTTTGTGTCATTGATTTATTTTCTGTGCAACCTAAGTTTTTGCCTATTGTGATCATCAAAGACAGCCTGTTATTTAATAACTGGTTAGCTACTTCTTCATTCACAGAAAAGCTTCATGATAGGAGGGGAGGGAGAAAGAATTGGAATTTGATTTTATGCCAATATTTGTACAGCAATGATTTACAGTAATTAGTTAACACTCCCTGTTTGGGTCCAGGATGAATATGGATGGTTCTCTTCTCTTAGAGAAGACATTTTAATTTGGTACCTGTCCAGGTGGAACCATTTATTGCAGCACATCGAATTTAAAGGCTGTGTGTGATTTAAAGAAACAGAACTGAATGTTAACTCTAATCCCTTGAGATTGTGAATCAAAAGAGGGGCACCCCATAAATAATGAAGAACTGGCTATAAATTATGTTCAGCAAACGTTCTGTTGTATCTCAACTTTTAGATGCATTCTACTGCAAATTAACAAGAGTAATGTTCTCTGTTCTTCCTCCCCACCACATAATCTGGGAAGTGACTTTTAGTTTTTAAATGTCCATTTTTTAAGGGGGAAATGTATCTTAGACTCTTTGTCTTGCTTATGAGCGAGAGATAATGTATCTGCCATTCACATTTTTTAAAGGAAAATTGTCGTACTGTGGCCAACAAAGCACTGAAGTCTTTGGGCTTTGTTCCAGGATCTGAGCCTTGACCAAATATCTCCATTGAGGCAGTAATGCCCTTTTTAAGATTTAGTACAAAGGACTTTGTTTTTCTTTTACAGTTTTCTTGAATATTTGAGAAACAACAATGAAGTTGATTATATTGGAGGACCACATAAAAGCCAGTGAATGGGCTGCAAAATACGTCAGAAATCGGATTGTTCAGTTCAACCCGGGTCCAGGCAGGTACTTCACCCTGGGATTGCCAACTGGTATGTAGGAAGATGTTTGATATGAACTGAGTCTGTGCTGTCAGTAGTTTAGTTTTGTTGAATCTTTCAGGGGTTGAACTTAGTGCCCAAGTAAATGTTCAGCAACAACAGCAATAACTTACATTTATATAGCACTTTTAACGTAGTCCCAAGGCACTTCACAGGAACAATTTACCAAACAAAATTTGACACCGAGCCACATAAGGGGATATTAGGACAGGTGACCAAAAGCTTGGTCGAAGAGGTAAGTTTTAAGGAGCGTCTTAAAGGAGGAGAGAGAAGTAGTGAGGCAGAGAGGTTTAGGGAGGGAATTCCATAGCTTAGGTCTATTCAGCTGAAGGCACAGCTGGCAGTGGTGGAGGCAAGAAGTGGAGATCTCGAAGGGTTGTAGGGCTGGAGGAGGTAACAGAGATAGGGAGGAGCGAGGCCGTGGAGGGGTTTGAAAACAAGGATGAGAATTTTAAAATCGAGGTGTTCCCGGACTGGGAGCCAATATAGGCTAGTGAGCACAGGGGTGATGGGTGAATAGGATTTGGTGTGAGTTAGGATACGGACAGCAGAGTTTTGGATGAGCTCAAGTTTATGGAGGGTGGAAGATGGGAGGTCGACCAGGAGCGCATTGGAATAGTCAAGTCTAGAGGTAACAAAGGCATGGATGAGGGTTTTAGCGGCAAATGAGCAGAGGCAGGGGCAGAGACGGGCGATGTTACGGAGGTGGTCGGAGCGGATATGTGGTCGGAAGCTCATCTCGGGGTCAAATAGGATGCTAAAGTTGCGGACGGTCTGGTTCAGCCTCAGACAGAGACTGGGGAGAGGGATGGAGTCGGTGGCTACGGAACTGAGTTTGTGGTGGGAACCGAAGACAATGGTTTCAGTCTTCCCAATATTTAGTTGGAGGAAATTTTTGCTCATCCAGTCAGAGAAGCAGTGTAACAAATCAGAGACAGTGGATGGGTCGAGGGAGTTGGTGAGGTAGAGCTGGAGGTCGGCAGCGTGTACGTGGACCTGATGTGTTTTCGGATGGTGTTGCCGAGGGATAGCATGTGGATGAGAAATAGGAGGGGGCGAAGGAAAGATCCTTGGGGACTCCAGAGGTAACGGAGAGGGAAGAGAAGCCATTGAAGGTGATTCTCTGGCTATGACTGGATAGATAAGAATGGAACAAGGCAGCGCAGTCCCACCCAACTGGACGATGGAGGAGAGGCGTTGGAGGAGGATGGTGTGGCTAACCGTGTCAAAGGATGCAGACAAGTTGAGAAGGATAAGAAGGGATAGTTTACCATGGTGTCAGTCACATAGGATGTCATTTGTGACTTTGATAAGGCCGTCTCAGTACTGTGGCAGGGGTGGAAACCTGATTGGAGGGATTCAAACATGGAGTTGTGGGAAAGATGGGCATGGACTTTTGAGGCAACAACATGTTCAAGGACTTTGGAGAGGAAAGGGAGTTTGGAGATGGGGTGGTAGTTTGCAAGGACAGAGGAATCAAGGATGGATATTTTGGGGAGGGGGGTGATTATGGCAGATTTATAGGGGAAGGGGACAGTACTTGAGGAGAGGGAACTATTAACAATATCAGCTAACATGAGGGCCTGGAAGGGAAATTGGGTGGTGAGCAGTTTGGTGGAATAGGATCGAGGGAGCAGCAGATGGGTCTCATACCCTTTCCGAGCTCATCTTGACCATAAGGAGAGATAGGAAAGAAAGATGCTAGGACGGGGGAGATCCGTAGGGGAAGTTTGGCTTGGTGGGCTAGTTGCAGAGGCAGCTGGTCTCAATCTTAGTGACAAAGTAGTCCATGAGCTCCTCGCACTTGTTATTCTCCTTTAACTTATCCCCAGGTCAAAAAATAAACATTTGCATTTCTCGGTGATACTGCCAATTTGGTGCTGGATTATGGATGGTTTTGTGTTGTATTGTTGACACTGTCCAAACTCATCCTTGTATTCCATCAATCTTTGTTGGCTTTGAAGCCAGATTTCTGAGTTCAAAAGTCTATTTTCTGATGTCTTGTGATGCCTGGTCACCACAGAACAATAAAGCCAGAGATATGCAATATTTCTCTTTCTTTTCTTCCCCCTTCTATAATAAAAACAACATCCACAGTGGTATTTTTGGTCAGAAGACACAAACAATCCAACACATGGCCATCTTCATGAATGCAATAATACTGCTTCTTGATTATTCCCAACTGTGTTTTCTGTTTCCTAACTCCCTATCATCTGGGACTGTTGCAACTTTCTCCTTAAAAGGCTGCTAGGATTCTAACACAAGCTTTAAGAGACTCATGCACTCTAAAATTAAAGTAGAACACTGCTAATGTGAACTTTTCAGGACCAAACACCCTTTCAGATTAATTTATTTGGACTATTCATTGCTCAGAATTTGATGTTATGAGTAACGTGAGCAGCCACTTCAATGGGAGAATTACAGTGTTGCAGCTTAAAATCAATAGCTTAAGCCAGGACAGAAATTGGAACTTGGTAAGAAGAGATAGCCTCTAAATATTGCAGTGCTAGTGGAATGGAGCTGAGTGGAGTAACCGCTGATAGGAATGTGCTCCGCTCCTCCAGTGCTGGGATACTCAAATGGGAACTTGCCTCCTGACTTCATTCCTGCCTTCTGCTGCTTCTAAGCGTGACTATTAAACAAAGAGATTTCTTCTTGTCTCACAATTCATTGGACCAGTCACACTCCCAGTGTCACTTGTCTCTTCAACTAAAGGTACTAGTCCTGGTCCGTGAACTGGTGTTACTTTTTCAGTTCTCACGGAGTTTTGTAAATAATGCTTAATGTTGGAAGGGTGATGTACATTTTACAAAATCTACAGCTGACAAAAGTCTGCAGCAGTATCCATTGCTGGTAAGAAGTGTTCCTTTCAAAGCTGTCATCCCTGTTTAAATGACTGGTATTGGTGTTCCATTATTTAGGGTGGGGAGAAAATAAATGTGGGTGATAATTGAGTTTAGTTTGTTTTACTGCTGTGTGACCTGACAGAATTAATCTGCAGCAGTATTCTTTACTATCTTTCTGCAGGAAGCACTCCATTAGGAAGCTATAAAAAGCTAATTGAATATTATAAGAATGGAGATCTGTCTTTCAAATATGTGAAAACATTCAACATGGATGAATATGTGGGTGAGTGTGATGCAGTACAACTTTTAATTTAAAAAAGATATTAAATTCTGAATAAACTGACTTGGATCCTGAAACAAGAAGTTCTTTATTGTCTGTTATTTTCTGTATTATGTGGCCTGGATGCAGTGACCTGATAGCATTGGTTTTGTCTCGTGCATTTCGGTGCACTGATGCAGTATATTTAAAAAGGAATTTGTGTCCGTGAGTAATTAGTGCTGGACATGTTTCAGGTACTACATAAAGTTATTTCCAAATCATTAATTCTGGAAATACTCCTGTACAATTTTTTTTTTTCTGTAGACTATTTGCTAAAACTAAGTACTCATTGGAGACCGAAATGGGGTGGGTGGAGTGTGAAGTGCTTTTATATTATGCTAGTACCACTGGCTCCTGCTAAAAACAAGTCTTCCCTGCAGCCACTCTTAGCGAGTCCCGGCAGATGGCCCAACCATCTTCAGCTGCTTCATCAATGACCTTCCCTCCATCATAAGGTCAGAAATGGAGATGTTCGCTGATGATTGCACAGTGTTCAGTTACATTCGCAACCCCTCAGATAATGAAGCAGTCCGTGCCCGCATGCAGCAAGACCTGGACAACATCCAGGCTTGGGCTGATAAGTGGCAAGTAACATTCGCGCCAGACAAGTGACCATCTCCAACAAGAGAGAGTCTAACCACCTCCCCTTGACATTCAACGGCATTACCATCGCTGAATCCCGCACCATCAACTTCCTGGGGATCACCATTGACCGGAAACTTAACTGGACCAGCCACATAAATACTGTGGCTACAAGAGCAGGTCAGAGGCTGGGCATTCTGCAGCGAGTGACTCACCTCCTGACTCCCCAAAGCCTTTCCACCATCTACAAGGCGCAAGTCAGGAGTGTGATGGAATACTCTCCACTTGCCTGGATGAGTGCAGCTCCAACAACACTCAAGAAGCTCAACACCATCCAGGACAAAGCAGCCTGCTTGATTGGCACCCCATCCACCACCCTAAACATTCAGTCCCTTCAACACCGGCGCACTGTGGCTGCAGTGTGTACCGTCCACAGGATGCACTGTAGCAACTCGCCAAGGCTTCTTCGACAGCACCTCCCAAACCCACGACCTCTACCACCTAGAAGGATAAGGGCAGCAGGCACATGGGAACAACACCACCTGCACGTTCCTCTCCAAGTCACACACCATCCCGACTTGGAACTATATCGCCGTTCCTTCATCGTCGTTGGGTCAAAATCCTGGAACTCCATTCCTAACAGCACTGTGGGAGAACCTTCACCACACGGTCTGCAGCGGTTCACGAACGCGGCTCACCACCACCTACTCGAGGGCAATTAGGGATAGGCAATAAATGCTGGCCTTGCCAGCGACGCCCACATCCCATGAACGAATAAAAAAAAAGTTTTACATTTGGCTTTCAGTCCGCTACATGAGATCTAATGTTCTGGAAGTGGCGGGTCTTGTGCAATATTAAATACTGTATTAATAATGTAGTGTGCTGTAAGCTGGATACATATCTATTGTGCAAATGCCAATGATGCAGTGTAGCAGTCTGCCACTCTTGTGTGATTTTGTTCATGCTGAATTTACTGAATGATTTCCATGCATGTGGTGTGGAGATTTTGTAAATCCCAATCTGCAGGGTAACATATCTCTTGGCCAACTGAGGTTCAGGATTCCTCTGTAGTAGATCAACTTTACCTTGATTGTATAGTCTTTTTTAGATATAGAAGAATATGTTGTCACATTCACACAATCAAAATTTGTGATTTTTTAAGAAAGAATTTATCTTGTAATAGTACCAGCAGTAATGAAGCACTCTCAAGCATCCATTGTGTTTTTAAACTTGCGTTAATACCCTAGACATTATCAAATTATCTGTAGAAAATGTACAAATATATAATGGCTGGGATGAGGGGTGGTGTTTGTGATTTCTCAACAACTCTATTCCCTTTCTTCATGGGTCATGACCCATGCAGCCTCTGGAAATCTTATAAGCAGGAACAATAATCAATACAGCTTAGGAGTTTCTCTTTCCTCCGTCCTAAATTAGTTGGTAAATACTCTGGCACATTGGAAGATCCCAGTTTCAATCCCACATCCATGCTGAGGTTGTTGATCTCATTGGAGATTGTGGTGAAGTCTGGTAGAATTGACCTAGTTGTCTTTAGGTTTGGGTGGTGAAAAATTAGCTTTGATTCCGGCACTTGATTGCTAGCCAAACACTCCTACTGGGAAGTGCGTGTCTTTGAGTGCTGGTGAAAATAGCATCCTGTTACACGTTGTTATTACCTGAGCTCAAATAGCTTGTTAACACTCGATTGTTCACATTAAGAATGGCCATTGGGTGAAGTACCAAAAGACTGGTGCCTTGGAACTGTATTACAGCTTGAGTCACCTTTTTTGGGATAAAAATGAGATTGAGAAACAATTAGCAGTCAAGGTACATTGCAGGACATTCTGCTGCCAACAGTGTCCCTAATTTCCTGTGGAAACCACTGCAGAATTTTCCTGTGCCATTTTTGTATTCTTGTACTCTCCTGCTGTGGCTGGGATTCAAGCTGTTAACTAATTATGCTTCCAGATTGTATTTGCTTTGGCCGAACACAGCATTGCAAGTACAGTGAGCACAGTAAGTCACAGCAACAGTATTGCATTAAAATTAAATACTCTACCATTCGAGTTCACTGAGATCCTGGACTTTGGCAGGGGGCATGGGAGATAGTAACGGTACCTTGTTGAAGCAAAAAGGAAAACCTTTATCGAAACCTTATAGCTGAGATTTTCTGATTGGCATTATTTCAATGCCAGTGTTAACCCATTTAAAGTGAATGGGTTAACACTGGTGTTAAAATAATGCTGATTGCATAATCTAGGCATATGTTTTACCATTGCTTTGTGTAATCAAAACTTATTTCAGAAACTGTTACCAAAAGAACTGTAAATTTGGTCACAAAAAGTCCTACATTTATTGTACGTGATAAGATGGGAGTTATTAGACTTGTACATAGTAGTAGGTTGCTAGAAACATTGACAGTAGCTATGCTGCATAGATAGGCTTTTGTGTCATTCTTTCACAAGTTTAATTGGAAGGCTTAATAAAAAATGGTTACAGTGATAGCATGGTAGAGTGTTATTATGTGGTGCCACAGAATACAGCTTGGCCCCATCTGTGCTCCGTGCCACCTACATTGTTTTAGGGAGGTACTGAGCAGAGGCCAGGCACTTCCCTAGGGGGAGGGATGGAGTTTAAAAGTTGTCCCCATGTTGCTTTTGAACAGTTCGATAAGGCTGACTTAAGAACAGCATTGCTGTAACTAACAAATTCTCATGCCCTCCAATACTGGACAGATACATTCTCTTGTGGCTGAATTTGGTTGGGCTTGGTGCCGAAATTGGCTTTGAGATATTGCAAAGTTCTATGGCACTGTCCATAATATTTACTTGTGTTCTTTAGTAATGTGGGAGTAATAATGGAATGGTCATATCCATGTTTGGGGTTAGTGCATTTGATCAGTGGTTTTACTGAATGCAATAATGATGCATTTCCTTTGCAGGCCTTCCAAGGGACCATCCTGAGAGCTATCACTCCTTCATGTGGAACAATTTCTTTAAACACATTGACATCCTGGCTGAAAATACACACATTCTAGATGGGAATGCTCCTGACCTGGAAGCTGAGTGCAACACCTTTGAGGAGAAAATTAAAGCAGCAGGAGGAATCGAGCTGTTCATTGGGGGTACTGTGCAGTGACCTATACAGGAGAATTATAATAAAATCCTCTTCCTGCAGCTGGTGCTACTTACATGATTGAAAGTTGTAATCTGTTTTTATATTACTTTTAAAATAGTTTCTGGAGGTGTTCTTGTGATTGTCAAAGGGAGGATGTCTATACTGTGGGAAATGAAATATTTTTCCACTTTTGCTATCCAGTATAAACATCAATTACTTCTAGGTCAGCGACAGCATGAGTTGGATGCAGAGTAATGCTTCCTTTATGTTGGCACAACAATATGCCTTAATGTCAACATCAGAACATTTCCTACAGTATCAATGTGACACTGCTATTTCCCTACCACAGCCATCCTTGTGGCCTATCATTGAGGGAAACTGAATTTAGCCCATGGTATTGTGAGCAGTTTTATGCTAGGTTTAAAATTGCCTCAAATTCCTGGTATGCAGGATTGGCCCCATGTGATGCTGCCACTGAGCTCTGCTGAAATTTTACTATTACTTTTTTTTGGCTTTGAATAGGTATTGGTCCAGATGGTCACATTGCTTTCAATGAGCCAGGCTCCAGCCTGGTGTCTCGAACCAGAGTGAAGACATTGGCAATGGATACAATATTGGCCAATGCTAGATTCTTTGATGGAGATTTGTCTAAAGTCCCTACTATGGCTTTGACTGTTGGAGTGGGGACTGTAATGGATGCTAGAGAGGTAAAGAAATGGCATTTAATTTGCATTGTTCAATTTTTTTTAGGAAACAGCCCATTGGCATAGTGTATTTAATGTACCAAGTCTTGTGTAACTTGAATTTGCCTCTTGGGTATAGTCACATGTTTTGTACCTTTTCGAGAGTTATCTGTTTATCAGCCTCTATCCTTGTTGTCTCTCTGAATAAGATTGGTCTTGGAGATCTGCTACAAATGCAGAACTGGATTTTTTTTTAGAATTATAGAATCTTACAGCACAGAAGGAGACCATTTGGCCCATCGTGCCTGTGCCAGCTCTTTGAAAGAGCTATCCAATCAGTCCCACTCGCCTGCCCTTTCCCCATAACCCTGCAAATTATTCCTTTTGAAGTATATATCCAATTCCCTTTTTAATGTTATTATTGAATCTGCTTACATCACCATTTCAGGCTGTGCAAGCATTAAAAAAAAAATTCTCCTCATCTCTCCTGGTTCTTTTGCTGTCCAAATGGATTGTACTTGAAAGGAATTTTTCTTTGGGGTTAATATTTGAATATTTTTAACAGTGACTAGGTATTGGTCCATATGGTTACAGTTTTGTGTGTGTGTGTGTGTGTGTGTGTGTGTGTGTGTGTGAGAGAGAGGTCTCATTAATCTGCAATGTATTTGAACTCAAGTGCAACATTGTTGTCATGCACTGTTTCTACATCTCTCCTCCAGCCTTGGCCCCCTTTTTTGTTTCCTCCTTCTCTCCTCTCACAAAAAGAGCAAGCTAATAATTTTTAAAGGCTCACTGCTAGCTTTTCATAATGATTAACGCTATTGTCACTGTTATTTATGGAAGGTGCTTAGTGTGTTTCCTTTTATTTCTGTAGGTGATGATTCTTATCACAGGAGCTCATAAAGCCTTTGCCCTGTATAAAGCAATAGAAGATGGTGTAAACCACATGTGGACTGTATCTGCTTTCCAGCAGCATCCAAAAACGCTCTTTGTGTGCGATGAAGAAGCCACATTGGAACTCCGTGTAAAAACAGTCCAATATTTTAAAGGTAGTTGATTCTTACAAGAGTTCTCAGCCTACAGTGAAATTGAGTGAAGGTGTTCATTCACAATAACGAACCCATTTGCTATCTAACTCTTTTAAGAGGCTATCCAGTCTATTTGAGAACAACGTTTTCATTGGCTGCATATTTGCACTGGTTTTTATTCCTTTTACAGGCATTGAAACAGCCTGGAATTTTTCTAAATTTGTTTATTCTCCATGTCTGTTAGGATAGATTAGTGTTAGATGGAGAGGGGATGTGTTTAGGGTGATCACAAGATAGATACAGATGAGGGAAGCCTTTGGCCCACCTTGGCTCATCCATCCAGAATAAAAACATTGAATTTTCCTTGACATGTCATCTAACTGTCCCTTGAAATAGTCTAAAGTTTTCCCTTCCACTGCCCTACCTGAAAGACCGTTCGAAGTGTTGATCACTATATGTGAATTCCTAACGTCTGTTCGTAAACTATCTTCACCAGTTTTAACCCTATAACCACTTGTTCTAGTATCTTGGCATACCTTGAGGTAATGCTCCGATTTAACTTTATCTATGTCTTTTAATATCTTGTGTCCTTCTATAAAATTCCCCTTTAGTCGCCTCCTTTCAAAGCTAATGTGCCTCAGTTTCTCTAGTCTCTCCTCATACTTCAACACTTTGATGCCAGGGATTGTCCTTGTGGCTCTCCGTTGCACTGCCTCCACTGTTTGAATGTTTTCCTTGTGCTTCGGAGACCAAAACTGAACACTGTACTCAAGGTATGGTCTGACCCGGGTATTGTACAGATTTAGCATGATATCTTCCAACTGATGCTCGACTGACAGAGCAATATGATTAAGCATTCCATTTGCTTTGCTTGTTTGATGTTCCATAGTGATTTGCCATATTAGGTGCCAAATGTACAGTTTTGCTTAAGTGATCCTCTCAAGATCTGATTCTCTCCTGTTTCCACATAGCAGTTGTAGCCCAGCCCTCAGTTCTTTTTCTCTTATCAGCATCTCACTGTTGCTCTCTTTAGGATAAGTGTTTATTTTGTTGCATCTGAATTGGTGGTTAGCCTTGCCTGTAGCTTCAACTTTTATGGTTTGGTTCCTCTTCAGTCAGTGTAACTGGTTTTCTTGTCTAGTCAAAATGATGTGTTCTTCTGTATGTGCTTACACTGGGTTTCAGTTTCTACACATTCTGTCACTAATCCCTTCCAGTCATTAAATGATATCGATTGTATCACTATTTTCAGGTTAATGCCTGGGGCAGGGGAGGCACAGGGTTGCAAAACTGGTCTCATTCTCTTTGAGAAAGACTAATGTATTGGGAAGTTTATTTTCAGTGATCTTATTAAATGGAAGTGAAAGAGTTGACTGGTGGCCTGGGAAATTTTTGTTTGACCTAATCTTGTGACAACTTTAGCTGTGACATTATAGGCTAATCATTTATAGATTGCTTATGTGGGGAGAGGGCTATGAAAGAAAAAGTCCTGGTTAAAATGAAATATTACACTTGGAGTAGCAAAGGTTTACAATTAAACCGTAATAATTTGTTTATTTTCTTGGAGTTGTAGTTTAATCCTTATAATTAAATGAATATTTGTATTGTCTGTGTGGTTGTATCTATACAGATATTTGTAGATGCCTTTGTTACCTTTAGACTCGACTATTCCAATGCTCTCCTGGCCAACATCCCACCTTGCACCCTCCGTAAACTTAAGCTCATCCAAAACTCAGCTGCTCATATCCTAACACTCACCAAGTCCCATTCACCCATCATCCCTAGGCTAGCTGACCTATATTGGCTCCTGGTCCAGCAACGCCTCGATTTTAGAATTCTCATGCTTGTTTTCGAATCCCTCCATGGCATCGCCCTTCCCTATCTCTGTATCCTCCTCCAGCCCTACAACCCTCCGAGATCTCTGCATTTGTCCAATTCTGGCCTCTTGCACATCCCTGATTTTCACCACTCCACCATTGGCGGTTTTGCCTTCAGCTGCCTAGGTCCTAAGCTCTGGAATTCTCTCCCCCTCTTTTTAAGACACTCCTTAAAACCTACCCCTTTGACCAAGCTTTTGGTCACCTGTCCTAATATCTCCTTATGTGGCTCGGTCATATTTTGTTTGATAATGCTCCTGTGACGCGCTTTAGGACATTTTACTAAATTAAAGGTGCTATATAAATGTAAGTTGTTGTGTTGTCTAACTTTCTGTTTATTTTGCTCCTATTCCTCCTTTTTCTGTTGCTTCTATCCCTTTCCCAGGTTTATTGCACGTTCACAATAAACTTGTAGATCCATTGTACAGTATGAAGCAAAGTGGTGCAGTGAAGAAGAAAACGACTTGCAGTTACATGAAATGAAGACCGTTGAGCTGCAGAACCTTCCATGTGAATCACTTCTTCTGAAAGAGTAACTAAAGGAAACTTAGCCTGACTGGTTATGAAATTTGAAGAAATATGACCCTTCCTCATACTTCTCGTGTTATCAATGAAAACTTATTTTGTTTTTGTAGAGAGGGAAGAAAGGGCGAGTATCTTGAGTCTACTGATGAACTGAGAAATAAGCCCAGTTCATCTAAACTGCTGATTTGAGCATGAGCTTTTCATGAAAGGCAGTGGTGATGAAAATAATATTCTTGACCTGTATGAAAATTTATACTTTTGAAACACTTCATTTTTGGATTGTGGAAACTTGTAACTTACAGCTCATATCTGGCTGCTCCCTATTTAGTATATTTTGAAATCTTTTTAAGCCAATTGGAATTGAAAAGCCATTCCTTTTATGATTTAAATTTGAGAAACCACTTACTAAATAGGATAAAGCCGTGACAATTTATGTTTTTTTTAAATAAAAAGACTTTGTGGAGAAGTAATTGTGATGCACTCAGCATTTCCCCATGGTGGCCTGGTTAGTGTCATTGCCTCTATTTCAGTAAATTGGCTGTATTTGTAATGTACTCTGCACACTCTTCCAATAGTTTTCATTTTCTCATTAAAAGTCATCTTACAACATGCCTGAATTTACCCTTGCTTTTACCTTCTGCTGATGCACTGCATATCGTGTTTTTCTTTCCTCTCTGCTTTCAACTGTTAGATTATATGGGAATGTATAGGACTGAAAAAGACTGCTGCATCTGGCTAGTCTCAATGTTTGAAAACCACTATACACTATCCTCTCTCTCATACCGCTCAGTTGCTATTTCTGCCAAATATCCATCCAGCTCCCTCTAGCATTTACTTGTGCTATATGTCTTCACTGCTTCCCTGGACACTATATTCACCAGTTTCTGTGTAAAATAATTACATTTAAACTGTGTTGAACTTCCCTATTCTGAGCTTGTTTTTGTGCCCACTTGCAGAGTGTCTTCTGTGTCTAGAAATCCCCAAGTTTAAACAGAAGAGTATTTAACTACAATTGAGTATTCAATGGAATGCAGAACTTTCCTCACTCTGTTTTGGACATTTAACCTTTTCCCCCTAGAGTTTGAAATGTGTTAAAGGGATTATGTTGCACTGTTAAGGTATTTTGAGCAGGCTACAGTCTAGTAATAGTCTGCCATGTTCACTGCATGGATAGGTTTAAGTGGCTGCTTTGTTGTAAAGAAATGTGGAAAACTGACCATTACAAACAAAAATGTATTAGCCAAGCTGATTAAGACATCAATTAAGGCCAGTTACCAGAGGCAGATTTTATTGAAGTAAGCCATATTGTTGTCGTCCTGCTTTTTGGAGAACAATAAAAATGTGTTGCCTTTCAACTTGAAAATAGGTCTGTTACTTTCCACTGTCATTTACTCACCTATAATCATTTTGTGCTGAGCCATGCAACACTATGATCTCTTTATCCCATACTATTAATACAGAAGCTGATGCATTACAGTTACTTGAATTAATGGATGATTTTTTAAAAATTACAATTAGGATTTCATTGTATTATAGGGCAGTTATAATTTAATATTTCAGCCTAGCAGAACTTTTTTAACCCATTAATTGGCAACTGGGCAAAAAGCCTTCTAGATGCAAATATTAAGGAAATCAAGACCCAGAAGTATCAAAATGATTTTCCTGACAAAACATGACTTCTTTAATGAGAAATTACAGTGTATCTTTGTTGACCCAGATAAACCGTTGCTGAAAAAATTGTCAGGTTAACAAAAATGTCAGATGAACAAATTCAGGATAGCTAATCAGTTTAGTTCAACACAGGAGAAACCAGCTTTCATCACAACTGTACATTACTCAAAACATATACATACACATAGGTGTTAGCCTTGGCTCAGTTGTCAGCCATGGCTCAGTTGGTAGCACTTTCTCCTTTAAGTCAGAAGGTTATGGGTTTAAGTCCCGCTCCAGAGACTTGAGAAAAAAATTGCCGTCTTTGGATGAGACATTAATCGAGGCCCCTTTTCCCCACTCAGGTGGATGTAAAAGAACTCATGACACTATTTCGAAGAAGAGCAGGAGAGTTCTCCCTGGTGTCCTGGCCACTATTTATCCCTCAACCAACACCTTTTTAAAAAAAAAATGATTATCTTGTTATTATCTCATTGCTGTTTGTGGGACCTTGCTGTGCGCAAATTGGCTGCCGTGTTTCCTACATTACAACAGTGACTACACTTCAAAATTACTTCATTGGCTGTAAAGTGCTTTGGCATGACCTGAGGTTGTGACAGGCACTATAGAAATGCAAATTTTTTCTTACAGTTGACCATGGACTTCTCCCCATTGGCATAACTCACAGCTTTGTCCACTGGACATTATGCAAACCTCTCATTTTCTTGCAGCACTATTATGACTCTGGCAATCAGTGGATATGGCAGTTATTGATTGATGGCTGCATATAGTGACACCACTATTCCCGGCCAGAATGTAGATGATTGGGTAATTCCCCCATCAATCACGCCTGGAGCCCACACTGCTGTAAGTGACTGGGTTTGATTTTATGCGCATAATTTGCATTATGTAACTATCTTCCACTCGCTGCATTTTGGTGGAGAAATCATCATTGACTGAAAGTGTTCTGGATTGAATAGGACTGAATGCACATTACATTTTCTACACATAGTTTATTTTACTGCTAGAATTATGTTCAAAATTGTACACAATTTAAATATCTTACAATTCCGAAAGGATTTTCCATAGGGCCAACCTCAGAGTGAAGTGGCACATCTCACTGGACTGACTGCCATAGGTTGTCAAGGAGGCCTGTAATAAAACCAGAAAATGCTGGAAACACTCAGCAGGTCAGTCAGCATCTGTAGAGGGACAGACAAGTTGACGTTTCAGTTGTAGAACCGTCATCAGAACAAGAGGAAATCCATGTAGTGCCATCACTGAACTGTTTGGAAGCGGATGACTGGTTTATGGTCCTTGCCCAAGTTACATGCATACTCTTGATGTAACGACTTTATGTAATTGCAGCTGGTGCAAGGCAGTGTACTTATCCCATGTTTTAGGGACATGTCCTCAGCTATTTCTTGCTCTTTTCTGGATTTCCATTTTATAATTAGATAATGGGCTCTTGCTCTGAACATTCATCCATTTTTGGAATTTAGATGAGTCATTGAAATAAGGGCTTCTTGAATGGCACAGTGAATAAATGCAGTACATGGTGTACTGATGGTCATAGGTTTGATTACTAGAGGGTTGAAAAAAGAAAAGAGAAAGAACTTGCATTTATATAGTACCTTTCATGACCTCAGGATGTTCCAAAGCGATTTACAGCCAATGATGTACTTTTCAAGCATAGTCTCTTCAAAATAGTGCCATGGGTTCTTTGATGTCCACTTGAGAGGGCAGACAGGGCCTCGCTTTTACGTCTGATCCAAAAGACTGCACCTCTGCCAGTGCAGCACTCCCTCAGTACCATGAGGTTGGATTATGCGTTCAAGTCTCTGGAGTGGGACTTGAACCCACAACTATTCTGACTTAAAGGCGAGAGTGTTAACACTGAGCCAAAGCTGGGTGCTTGTGCTGCTGGTTCCTGATGCATGGGTCTTGCAGGTCAGGCAGCAACCCCAATGTAAATTTATTGGATTCACTAAGACTGATTACTGGAATGACCCAGTGAACAGCTATAATTGATTTCAGGGTTCCTGGGCTTGGCAAGATGGGAAATCACCCATGATACCTGGCCCAGTGCACTTGTGATATCAGAGGAAGAAAATACTGGACTTGGCTGAGATGTCACTTCCCCTCTCCTCCCCCACCCCACCATGCTTGAACAGCTTGCCAATACACCATGGCTGGGATGATACATGAAAACTGGTGAGCTGGGTACCAAAATGGTACTTGTGGAACACTAGCCTAGCATGGCCTTCATTAGCAAAATGATAAGGGGTAAACCAAAGATATAGAAAAAAAATCTTTGAATATGTGAATGTAAGAATTGTGAATTATTACTGTGTGAATAAGGATTTTGTTTAAAGACCAGGGCATAAACATGCCTGGGTTACAATATAGGCTGGTCTATGATGCTGGGATCCTAGAATCTGACTTAAAAGACCAATATAAAAATGTTTTTTTTACACTAATTATCAGAAGGCAAGATTATGAAAGGGTTTGATAAGGTAGACGTAGAGAAGATGTTTCCACTTGCGGGAGAGACCAGAACTAGGGGCCGTAAGTATAAGACAGTCACTAATAAATCCAATGGGGATTTCAGGAGAACTTCTTTACCCAGAGAGTGGTCAGATCAGCCATGATCTCATTAAATGGTGGAGCAGGCTCGAGGGGCAAAATGGCCTACTCCTGCTCCAATCTCTTATGGTCTTATGGTTAGAATGTGGAACTCACTACCATAAGGGGTAGTTGAGGTGACTAGCATCGATGCATTTAGGGGGAAGCTAGATAAAGGCATGAGGGAAAAATAAATAGAAGGATATACTGAAAGGGTTAGATGACATAGGGAGGGAGGAGACTCGTGTGGAGCATAAACACTGGCATGGACATGTTGGGCTGAATGGCCTGTTTCAGTACTGTACATTGTATGTAATTCTATGTAAAAAGTGTGCCATCTCCAGTTGTAAGGCTAATCTGCATTATTGCATGTTAGACTACAAAGCATGCTTTAATTTATCCCTCAGAGGTAATGTAAAATACTAGAACTACCACACTGATAGTTCAAATGTACAACATAGTTATTGGCAAAATAACCCTACAACCCCAAATAGGATGATTCCAGGTCATATGGATAAAGACATTGGGCCCGATTTTAGCACCCGGTCCCGGGTGCGTTCTCGGCGGGGGGGCCTCTAAAATCCCGATTTCGAGGAGCGGGACCGGATCGCGCCTCGATCCCGCCCACTTCCGGGTTCCGCGCTGACGTGCGGGGGTGCGTGCGTAGCCCCCGCTGGTGGGAATCCCGCAGGCAATTAAAGCCAGCGGGGTTCCACTTGAGTGTATTTATCTTGGTATTTCAGGTCATTAAATGACCTGATTGAGCTGTTTATTTAACAGGTGTGGGATTTTACAGTGAAATGAGACTGTTTCCCATACTGGGGGAAACACTCACACTCTCAACGGACGTGTTGCAGCCAGCAGCCTGTGGCAGCTGCCAAGGTGCATTCCACAGGTGGGGAGGGAGAGCCTTCACCAACGCAGGAGGACACTCCGTAACATTGAGCAACGCCTGCCCTCCACCACCCTCCTCCAAGCAAGAAGATTCACCGGCGTGGAAGTGCAACCCCTGTGCGAGGACACACTTTTCTAGCGTGCACAACCCCGCAAACCTACACCTGCCAGATGGGTGCTGCGTTGACATCCTCGGAGGACGAACAGCATGACCAGCCTCAGCAGCCTCGCAGTCCACGCCGTCCGCCTCAGAGACGTGCATCCCCACAACACGGTGCTGTGGCACATCCACCTGCACAGCAGGATGGAGGGCATCCGCAGAGAGAGATGCGTCGCAGGAGGCACTACCTTCCGCACAGGGTCTACAGACCGAGGCTCAGCTTCATGGACCTCTCTGAGCAGCAGTGCATACGTAGGCTCAGAGTCACTCGCCAGGTAGTCGCCGACATCTGCAGCCTCCTCAATGACGAGCTGCTCCCGGATGGACCAAGCAGCATCTTCTTACCCGTCGCCGTCAAAGTCACCACTGCCCTCAACTTCTTCGCCTCCGGATCCTTCCAGGGTGCCACGGGGGACATCACCGGGGTCTGTCAGTCGTCTGCACACAAGTGCATAAGGTAGGTCACCGATGGGTTGTTCCGCAGGGCCTCGACCTACATCAACTTCGCCATGGATGAGCGCAGCCAGACGGAGAGGGCGGTTGGATTCCATACTGTGGCTGGCTTCCCACGGGTGCAGGGTGTAATCGATTGCACCCACATAGCAATACGGGTACCTCCACATGAACCAGGGCTGTTCATCAACAGGAAAGGGTATCACTCCATGAACGCCCAGCTCATTTGTGACCACCGCCAGAGATTCCTACACGTGTGCGCCAGATACCCTGGCAGCTGCCACGATGCCTTCGTCCTCAGGGAGTCCACCGTCCCGCCCCTCTTCCACGCACCCAACGCCGGCAACGGCTGGCTCCTCGGCGACAAGGGATATCCCCTGCACACGTGGCTTATGACACCTCTGAGGAACCCCATTACCGAGCCACAGCGTCGGTATAATGACAGCCACATTGCTACCAGGTCTACAATTGAGCAGGCTATAGGGCTGCTCAAGATGCGCTTCAGGTGCCTTGATCGTTCCGGGGGAGCGCTCCAATACACGCCATTCAGAGTGGGACGAATTATAGTTGTCTGCTGTGCCCTGCATAACATGGCACTACAGAGAGGGGTGCCGCTGGAGGAGGCCCCATGCACACCCGCCACCCACATTGAGGACGACAATGAGGAGGAGGAGGAGGAGGAGGAAGACGAGGAGGAGGAAGAGGGAGAGGATGAGGAACGACCCATGCGCCGAACACTGGCTCACCTGCGTGCTCGTCAGGCCAGGGAGGCACTCATATGCCAACGGTTCTCCTAACATCACACTGTGTGAGGCGTTCACATGTCATAACGTGCACAGACGAGGGTCCATACAGGCTCCCTCCACAGAAGAGTGGTGCCTGTACACCTGCACCCACTGTATTATGCCCAATGGGTGGGACGGGGTGGTCGTCGTCATGATGAGGCGCACGGAAGGGACATATTGCACAAGCCGCAGAATTATGGACAAGAGGTGGCTGCATTGGTGAGAAAAAGTGAGTTTATTTTGTGGTGACATTCAAAGAGTGGAAATTAAAAAAAAACAAATAGACAAACACCCTGGTGCAATCCCTGTGTGCTCACGGAACTTTAGGATTTCGTTTTCGGGACCCCCTACGTGGTGCTACCCCTGTGGCTCCAGCAGAGGTGGTGGCAGGTTGCTCCTGTTCATGCCCTGACCGGGTAGATGCTTTGGGCCGACGCCCCCTGGGTTTCAGTGCCCGTGAGGGCACCTCCACAGACTGCTCCTCCTGCACCTGTGCAGGGGCAGACTCGGCCACCTGGAGAGGATGGACTATTGCGGGCACTGGTTGAGAGGGGGGCAACGGGTGAGACGTGGGGGCGCCTTGAGTAGCGTCCACACTTCCATTTCCCCGTTCACCATCTTCCCTCTCATGGCCAAGGCCCACATCACCCCTTCCACCCTGCTGGACGGCAGTTTGGATGACGTGGGTGAGACCTTGCAAGGTCACCTCCAATGTATCTGTCAACCTGTTGATGGCGGCAGAATGTTGTTCACCCTGAATCCGAACAGCCGTTGTGAGGGCCTGGATGGACTCATTGGTGAGCTGTGCGTGACGCTCGAGGGAGGCTAGCCTGTCCTCCACCGCAGACGTTCCCACACCTACCCGTGACACTATCTCAGAGATGCCTTCACGTCCCTGCGACACTATCTCGGCGATACCCTCCTGCACCTGTGCCACCATTCCCCTCATGCAGGAGTTGGACTCCTCCATCCTCCGTGCGATTGTGGAGAGTGCGCGTGGCACCTCTCCCAGTACCTCAGCAATGTTCTGGTGCCCCTCGACGACTCTCCTTTTGACAGGTTGTCCCCTGGGTTCAGCATCTGGGTCCGGCTGAGCAAAGCCTGGAGAAGAGTGCTCCCACCGACGCGGACCCTCCGCGGCTGACCCTGCCACCAGGGTCTGCTCATGCTCACGTGTGCGCGGTGACTCACCATGTACAATCCCAACTAACTGAGGGGGGGACCCACCGAGGTGTGTGTATCTGTGCTGGTGGATGCAAGGCTCATGTGTGACGATGCACCCTCAGAGACGGGCATGTCCTCTGAGGAATCGCCCTCAACCGAGACGTCGATCGCAGACGGTCCTGCAAGAGAACAGAGGGAAATATCAGGCATGTGACCAAATGTGGCGGTGCGGCATATGCCATGTGATGCTAAGATCATTCACGATCATGAGTGATGAGTGCCAGCTTTCCCTTACCGGCCGTTTCGCCAGAACCAGACTCGCCATCCGCTATCGACAGGCAATGCAGCGTGCGGCTGATCTCCAGTGCCTCGACCTCGGCGTCTGTCAGGGCCATCTCGTGTGGCGGGCCCCCTCCGGTGCGTGCCCTATCGCATGCGTTCCTGGCCCTCTTCTCCTGTGAGGGCAAAACACAAAAACGTTATTGAGTGATGATTACAATGTGAGACGCTTCAAGCATTGGTGTGAGTGGGTTGAGCGTGTGCCAGATGGATGGGAGGATGCGTGTGCCACATGGCCATCCCATTATACGGGCATTGGGGTGTGTAGTAGCGGTCGAGTGGGGACAGGGACGGTGGGTACGTGCAGGCACTGTGAGGATGATAGTTGGGTGGCTGTGAGGATTGGTGCAGGAGCGCTGTGCTGTCAGTGGAGATGGGGTTGTGAGGTGTTTGAGGTGATGTGGAAGACGGAGTGACGCAGAGTGCGTTAGTGTACTCACTTTTCCGGACCTGGTGAGGTCATTGAATCTCTTGCGGCACTGAATCCAAGTGCGGGTGGTGTTTCCCCTGCTTGTGACCTCCGCGGCCACCTCCTCCCATGCCCTCTTGGTGGCGCTGGCAGGGCACCTCCTTCCATCCGTGGGGAACAGCGTCTCCCTCCTCATGCGGACCCCGTCCAGCAGCACCTGGAGGGCGTGGTCCGTGAAACGGGGAGCAGCCTTACCCCTGTGCTCCTCCATCCTTGATGGAGTATAGTTTGTGGCTGGAGGGGCTTTGGTGGACTGCCCCTTTAAATAGAGCGCCACCATCGCTCAGACGTCAATGTGCATGCTCAGGCCGCCGGCACGCAGCTGAGAAGCGCGGAACCCGTAACTGCCGGCTAATTACATCAATCATCCCGCGATCGCGCGCGCAACGCACTCAATTTGGACGGCGCGTTTTCCTCCAGCCCGCCTGACCACCCGCTGCCAACCCGCACCCCTGGTAAAATCAGGCCCGTTGTATTTATTTGCTGAAATATATGCCCCGATCACTAGATGGCAGTCTTGATTTGAAGATCACTGTTCATCCTCCATAGATTAATGCTGTGAGAAAAAGTACAATAATTATAATGAGCCACAATATGAGTTTCAGAAAATTAAAACTATGCTTACACTGCACATTTAATTAAGCTGTGCCTTAAAGCTTGACAGAATAATAAAAAATTGTACAATCGACCAGGGTTTGAATCGACTCAGACTGATGGGATGAAAGTCTCCTCTTCCTGTTGGTTACAATGGGCATCAATTAAATGAATTTGGAACTGTCTCAGGTTTAAGTGGGTGCAATCTTCAAAATAGGCCATAATTCCGCACAAATTGGCCTAGGGGCCTGACATTCCTCTTGTATGGAAAAACTGGAGAAATGTGTTTTTTGTTGTTGCTAATGAACTGGTAATAAAATTACAGCAATCTGCAGCTTTGAAACCTGTGCTTCCTGAGAATGTGATTGCCTTAGTAACAACGAACTTGCAGCCAATTGCGACACACCTGCAGTAACAATTCTTTAATACATCTCAAGTAGCTAACAAGCCACTTATCCGTCACAAATTTGAAAATGTGTTAACTCAGCTGTGGGGTGCACATTTTATTGTGAAAAAAGAAATCACAATTTATCAAATTTACCTGCATGTGCTGGCAACCTCCGTTATTGGAGATGCAAGCAGACTTTTGTTGGGAAGAAAGACTGAAAACATAGAAAGGAGGTGCCAAGTATGACATATGATATTGAAAGAGTAATTGTGGTCATTGAAACATATAAAATACTGATAGGGCTAGACAGATTGGATGCCGGGAGGATGTTTCCCCTGGCTGGGGGGGTCCAGAATGAGGGGTCACAGTCTCAGAATACGGGGTAGAACATTTTGGACTGAGATGAGGAGAAATTTCTTCACTCAGAGGGTGGTGAACCTGTGGAATTCTTTACCACAGAAGGCTGAATATCACTGAATATATTTAAGAAGGAGCTAGATAGATTTCTGGACACAAAAAGCGTCAAGGCGTATGGGGAAGAGAGCGGGAATATGGTATTGAGATAAAGGATCAACTATGATCATATTGAATGGCGGACAGGCTCGAAGGGCCAAATGGCCTACTCCTGCTTGTATTTTCTATGTTTCTATGGTCTCAGCTACTCAGCAGACCAGGCTAGAAGTTGAACTCAGAAGAAGTTGCATGACTAATAGAAAAGTGCAAAGGTAAGACACGGATATTACTGTAGAACTACAGCAGAGGATAAAAATGCACGTTAAAGGAAAGCAGAAGTAGTTAACAAATGTGAAAAACCCTACACTGACACAGATAAATATTAGCAAAGCAGTAGCAAGTAAATTATTAGAGATGAAAATAGCAGAGTTATCAAATTATATTATGTATGCTATCCCGGAAAACAATTTCTATTGGCCAAATCGCCATTTCTTCCTTCCCTTTGCAATGATCACTGCTCTTAGTTTAAAGACCAAACAATAGGAGGATACAGGCCAAAGGCAGGTATATGGAGTTAGATCACAGATCAGCCATGATCTTACCAAATGGCGGAGCAGGCACGATGGGCTGAATGGCCTACTCCTGTTCCTATGTTCCTATGATACAGAGTACAACAAATGGTGTGTGTGTCCCCGACACAAACCAACTCATCATATGAGGTAGTGCCAATTGCTTTATTCGGGAGAGAGGACTTGGAAGACTTCGGAACCTTAGTGATTGGAGGGATGCAAAGAAATATTGATATCTACAAAATATTCATGGGCTTCCCTCTAATTCCTTTCGTACACTGGACATTTGGTTCCATTTCGCATCTATCGTAGTGATACAAATGAAGGGAAATACATTACTGGGCCTGGGGAGTGGGGAGTGGGAAATGGGGAGGAAGGTATGGATAGCAAGGTGGGGATGCAGTGGAATGTGTCTCAGTAATTTTTTGCCCTGCCAGCTCACCCAAGATCTACCAAGAAATTTACCGGTGGCAAGCAGAAAAACCAGGCTGATGTGCCCAGTGCACTTTTTCTGTATGTCACACTGTAAGTGCCACACTGCAGACTCCTGTATCACACTTGAAAGTGTAAAGAAACAAAGGCAGTTATTTACATTGTATTTAGTTCCCCTAGCAACTGAAAGAACCCTACTTGTTCCTCCTGGACTCACCAAAAGAAAAATTAAAAGTTTACTGGGCCGTTTTTTGAGCGGCCACCAGAGACTGCTAGTTAGGCCGTTCGTCGTCTGGTACAACTAGGCAGAGCATGCAAGATGCATGCTCTGCCTATTTGTACCTGAAAATTGGAATCAGGGTCCTACAACTAGCCCGATTTGCATATTTAAGCTGACTTAAACCTATTTTAGGTGGGCCGCTTGTTTGCCCATTGACAGGCCTGCTTGAAACTTGCACCAGGCAGGTCTTGGGGCATCAGTTGGATGGGTAAGGTGCTCCTAATTTTCAATTGCTGGCTGCCCATTTTTCCAGGCGAGAAACATACGTCTGATAGTTGAAAATCACTACCAATAAGTCCGTTGACATAATTGTACCTTCTAGAATACTGCAGGATCATGTGTTTTGTAGTTGGCAGAGACACACAAGGCTGCCCCACTTTGTATAGGAGTACTTTTGGGTGGGGCCACTATTCTTGTGATGTCTGGGTTGGGTGTAGGGTGTACTCCCATTTTCCCCTCTCACTTCAGCCTGACAGAATGTGCTGTAAGTTTATGAGGGGTCTTGCTTTTCAGACTGTTAGGAAGGGAATAAAGATTGTCTGGTACTTTTCAATTTTAAGTGGATGCCAAATATCACTTGTATATCTCCCATAGATGCTTTACTAATACAATGTTGTGAGTGTAGGGTGGGACTCTGTGACAGTAGAAAGATGCATTTTTCTTGTCAAAATTACACTCCTTTTCATATTGACTGGGATGCGTTGGGGCATCTTTGAATTGTGTTGTGCTTATACTTAGCCTATGAACTCTAAGGAGGATCTGAATTTTCTGATTTTGTGTGTTATATTAGTAATTATAACATGTGCATTATCTCGGCCATCACAAGATTTTTTTTCATTGTATCTCTGAATTGTCTTTTAAATAAATTTATGTGAAGCAAACAACTTCTTCAGTATTCAAGCTTGTGTTTATACTGCAACCTATACTGTGCAAAAGTAATAGTAAAACTCCAAGACTTGATTCTAAGGGGACAGTTTTGCACTGCTTTAGTGTAACTCCAGTGCAGTGTCAAATTGGGTCTCAGAAGTGCTCCAACACCTTCTGAAACTTCTTATAATGTACGTAAAGCTTTTTACAAATGTACTCAGAGTGTGGACACTCCCTGGTGCTCTCAAAACATTTAAATTTTAATAGCCAGATGTGGAACATTTGTATATAAGTTCCCTCCTGATTAGGAGAATTCGAATCAGTGCTGGGCAAGAGTCATCAAGGAGAATCTGAATTTTCTGATACTGTGTGTTAAAAGGCTGGACCTATCATATAGACTGGTATAGAGCTACAGTTTAAATATATCCTTTATATTGTTCAAATTTTTTTGCTCATTGTCATTAAAATACGTGCCAGTTATGTGTTTCTTTAAATTTTAATTTGTTTCCATCGACTTCGTTATTGCCCATGTTTTAGTTTTATAGCCCAATCAAAGAAGCTTAGATTTTCAAGGCTTGTGTTATAAAAGGACTGGACAGTGTGTACACATTTCACAATGAAATGTAATTTCGGAAAGCCGCAAACTGAAATGCCTACACAAGCAAACCACGGTTTAACATGCATTGACTATGCATTTGATGTTTTTGACTCTGTAGCAATTGCGAGTCAATTAAAGGTGAAGGGTGTTCCGCTCAATTGCTGTATAATCTGAAATAACTAAAAAGGAGATATCCATCTATTTACATGATAAAGTTCTGATCCAGTGATATCATCACAGGTCAGTGGTTGAATGCGTTCAGCACTCTCCTTTCATGGTCTAACTGGAATGGAACTCCACTATGTCATAGCGGAATAGAAGCTATACAACAAAATGGCTGATCCAGGAAACATAAAATATCGTAACATGGGGTGGAACTGAAAGACAGATACTGTAAATTTACAGATATGTTTCCTTTTTAACATTTGATGATTAGGTGACAGTTCTGTAAAATACAATTCCTCTTTAAGCAATGTGGTTTTGAGCCAGCATATAGTTCCAAGTTACTGCTTGTACTGTAAGTAGATTATGATATTGCTCAGGCGTTCTCATACATCTACACCTTATCTTTTGACGACTGTGGCAGTGGTTTGCATCATTTCCAAAAATATGACAAAGCTGCAGTTTTTATTATAACTTTTATTATTCAGGAGTTTTAAGGTGCTAGGAAATGCAGCAGTTCCTGTATAGGAAAGCTAATCAGTTACATGTTGGTGGATGCTAACTAGCTTAAGAAAGAGTTTTAGTGAGTCTGTCTCAGGAATAGATAGATAAACATTGATGGAAGTTTGTCTTATGTATAGAGTTATATAATGAGGGATGGTAGCTGTCTTAAGTAAGACTCACAGTGAAAGGCTACCTCAGGTGTATAGTTTTGTACAATGATTGAGTCTAAGTGAGAACCTGTCAAAGATCCATGACTGGGTGCATTAAAATAATGTGTTATAAAGCAAAGAAAGACATGAAGTGTAGTGACCAT
Organism: Heptranchias perlo; assembly: GCF_035084215.1. Classification (NCBI taxonomy): domain Eukaryota; kingdom Metazoa; phylum Chordata; class Chondrichthyes; order Hexanchiformes; family Hexanchidae; genus Heptranchias; species Heptranchias perlo. The sequence continues at coordinate 24,276,692 of NC_090338.1, forward strand.
TATTATGAAGGCAAATGTGGCAGATATTGTGCATACAACAAGATCCAACTGACAGTAATGAAATGAATGGCCAACCAGTTAATCTGTTTTTGGTGGTGTAGGTTGAGGGATGAATTTAGGCCACAACACCAGGAGAACTACCTGGCCCTTTTCAAATAGTGCAATAGGATCTCTACTGTCCTTTTGAATGACCAGAATAGACAGGGCCTCATTTAATGTCTCATTTGAAGAATGGCACCTTCAACAATGCAGCTCCCCTTCACTGCTACACTAGAGGATCAGCCTAGATCATCACCTGGAGTAGACCTTCAATCTGTAGCCTTCTGACTTAGAGGTGAGAGTGCTGATAACTGAGCCAAAGTGACACTATCTATTAGTTATCTATCAGTGGGTTTGTTGAATACAACAAAATGATCCATTCTCACAATGGAACAATATTTTTTGGTAAATATTCTTAAAGCTTGGAGCTGTACAAATAAATTAGAACATGTAAAACAAATGTGAAATTATGCAGGTTGAATATTTGGATATCGGATCCTAGAGAAACTTTGGAAGTTTGAGAGGAAAGCATTGGAAAATGTAGAACCTTGTCTGTCATTTGCGTGCCTCTGAGAGTTGATTGCTTAAATGGAGGAAGCTGGCTCGGGGGAACTACTAAGACAATGTTGAATTAACATGCACACAGCAGAAATTCTAAAAGTATCCCATACTGATTTCAGAGTTTCAAATCCACAGAAAAGTGAGTATTATTCTGTCATTATTAAAATAGGGGAAACTCAGAGAGAGAATGTGTTGGTATCCCATTTAGTGGCTGCACTGATTTTAAAACCGAGGCGCTGTAGGGTTTATGAAACAGAAGAGGCAGGATATGTGCACCTTCCATGGGAATATAATCCCCAGATCAGCACCATTCAATGCTCGGGGCCCATTGTAGAAGCAACAAATGTGGTTAATAAAGTAGGTCAGTCAAAATCAATCATAATTTTTAAATTTATTTATCGTGGAGTAAAATGTAACAACAGTTTCATTGGGCTTGATTTTAGGAGGGAGGCGGGTTGGCAGCGGGGGGTCGACTGGGCGCGTGGGTAACGCGCCCAGTGAAATCGGGGTGCTCTGCACGCGATCGCAGCTTAATTGAAGGTATTTACCTTGGCTTCCGGGTTTCACGCTGGAAAGCTGAGCAGCGGGCGGACTGCGCAGTCGCATCATAGGCTGTCAGCTGGAGGAGCCCTATTTAAAGGGGCAGTCCTCCACTGACTGATGCTGCAGAAAATATGCAAAATTACAGCATGGAGCAGCCCAGGGGAAAGGCTGCTCCCAGGTTTAATGATGCCTCACTCCAGGTCTTACTGGATGGGGTGAGGAGGAGGGGGAGGACAGAGATCTTCTCCCTGGCGGACGGGAGGAAGTGGCCTTCCTCTGCCACCACGGGGGCCTGGCTCGAGGTGGCAGAGGAGGTCACCAGCACCACCAACATATCGCACACCTGCATACAGTGCAGGAGGCGCTTCAATGACCTAAATAGGTCAGCTGAAGTGAGTACACTTACTCATTCCCCTACACTCCGTCTGCCACATCACCGCCCCCACCCCACATTTCCTTCTGCACTGCCAATACTACTCTATCACATCACTCCTCACACCCACTCAAAGCTCACCCTCATCTTACCTGCATTTAACTCACCTCGCCAGTACTCATCCCACCACTACCACTCAACCCAATCCTCATACAATCTCATGGCTCTATCTCATACTCACCCTCTCATGCATCTCTTTCACGGTCAGCCTCACTCAACCTGCCACTACCTGTGCTGCAGCCACAGGGCATGCATCACATATGTGCAGTAGGAAGCGTAAGGCAAATGTGTCGTGAGCATGAAGGGGATGCACAAGGGTGTTTGAGGGTTTGTCATGGTTGTTACTTATATGTAATTTCTGACCAACTCACATTACATATTATATTGTCACCACTACTGCCACGTCTTTGCAAATCTTGTCTGGTTTGTGCAATAATGCCCTTTCCTGAGGATCACTATGAAGACCCACAACTGATGCCACCCATTGTGTCACTGCAGAGTGAGTGTAGGTGTATTTGCAGGGCTCTTTTGTGCAGACGACTGAGACATCGGCGATGTCCCCGGTGGCACCCTGGAAGGATGCGGAGGAGAAGTTGTTGAGGTCAGTGGTGACTTTGACAGCAACAGGTAAGAAGATGGTGCTCGAGCCAGCCGGGAGCAGCTCGGCATGAAGGAGGCTGCAGATGTCCACGACTACATGTCGAGTGACTCTGAGCCTCCATATGCACTGCTGCTCAGAGAGGTCCAGGAAGCTGAGCCTCGGTCTGTAGACCCTGTGGCGAGGGTAGTGCCTCCTGCGACGCATCTCTCTCTGCGGTTGCCCTCCCTCCTGCTGTGCAGGTGGATGTGTCACAGCACCATGTTGTGGAGCTCCACGTGTCAGAGGTGGACGGTGTGGCCGGCGAGGCTGGTGATGCTGTTCGTCCTCCAAGGAGGTCATGACTGCAGCTATGGCGGCCCCCATCCGGAAGATGTACATTCGAGGGGGTCCGCAAGGTAGGTAAATGTGTCTGCACACTGGGGTAAGTGTGCAAGTTTGTGAATTTTATTGTTAGGAGGATGGTGGTGGAGGCCAAACTTTGTCCAAAGTGACAGAGTGGCCTCCTGCAATGAGTGAGGGTCTCCCCCCACCACCTGTCAAATGGACCTTTGCAGCTCCCACAGGCTGATGGCTGCAACACGTCCATTTCAACAGGGAGTGTTTCCCCCCGTACGGGAAACAGTCTCAGTTGCGTTGAAAATCCCACCCCTCCTAAAATATCATGTCAATCAGGTCTGCTAACGACCTGAAGTATCTACTTAATTAGTTTAAGTGGCATCCTGCAGGCTTTAATTGCCGACGGGAGTCCCGCATGCGGGGGCTGCGCGCGCATGTAAGTGCGTCACTGGGGAACCTGGAAGTGGGCGGGTTGCAGCCGGGCTCCGGGACCCGCCCCTGGAATCCCCGATTTTCGGAGCCCCCCCCCCCGCCACGAACCCGCCGGCTCGGAGGTCTGAAAATCGAGCCCACTATTTCCATGCTTTTCTTGTACAGGAATAAAATCGAGGAATTACAAAATATGATCATTATCAGGAAGAGCCTTGATTTTATCTTTGATTTGATTTTAATTCCACAGCCTGCCAAAGTAACCCCTCCCATCTATCATCAGCACTCATTTTTCTTAAAAAGAATAGTTAAAAAATAAACAGAAATGGAAAAAATAACCCAAAGAATAATAAGGTTGCTTAGAATTTATTTTTACTATTTGGTTTGAAAATGATACTTCTTTGAACCAATCACAAAATAGCAACATCATGACAATACCCAAGGGAATGATTGCACTAATTTAAAAAAAATGATTCTTGGAATGTGGGTGTCGCTGGCAAGGCTGGCATTTATTGCCCATCCCTAGTTGTCCTGAGAAGGTGGTGGTGGGCTGCCTTGAACCGCTGACAGTTTGATACAACTGAGTGACATGCTAGGTCATTTCAGGGGGCAGTTAAGAGTCAAACACAGTGGTTTAGGACTGGAATCACATAAAGGGCATTAGCAAACCAGTTGGGATTTTTACAACAATCTAACAGCTTCATAGCCACATTTTACTGATACCAGCTTTTTATTTCTAGATTTTTAAAAACTGAATTCAAATTCCCAACTGCCTGGGTGGGATTTGAATTGACATTATTAGCCCAGGCCTCTGGATTACTAGTCCAATAATGTAACCACTGCCCTACCATCCATACCCATTAACACTATAATACTATGCACATTGAAATTATGACATCATCACAATACATACAGGAGAGACAATATTATAACACTGTGTACATTAGAATGATGACATTATCACAGTACATGTACAAAAGACAACATTGTAACACTGCAAACATTAGAGTAAATGTGGAGATGGATTTGGTTCACTTTACTCAATATTGTCAGTCAAAGTAAAGGGGCAACAGTTTGGTAAGCACACAACCCAATGATACAACTTGGTGTGAAATGCATTATTAAGACATTGTGATGTGAACACCACCATGTCTGTTCTCCTTTCTAAAAGAGGAAAAGGTTTGTCAAACACTTTTTTTCATGGAGGCAGTGTCTCTTTAACTTCCATAAATTATCAACTCTGCCAGTATGACCTACTGAACTAATATTTTGAGAAAATAGCTTTGAAATGGTGTGATAACACACAGAAAAGAAGCTGACTGCACACATTGATGTTGTTTCTGATCATGCTGCCTGCTGGGTGGTGGTTCAGAATATCAATAAGAAATGTAGTTACCCATTGCTTCCGTTGTTTTAGGTTCTTCTCTGAGTAGACTCCAAGTGATGTCCAGCTTCTGACAGGGGAAGCCTGCTCTTTATTAATGATTGTTTTGTTGCTTATTCCTACATTTTGCCCTTGCTCATCCCAGTTAGCCCACGCTTATCAACCTCCTCAGCCAGGGAAGTCTGGTGGTCCAGTTCTCATGTATCTCCATTTTCCCAGCCATGTGTCAATTGCAGCCATGAGGTTGGGTTGGGGAACTTACTTCTAGGTCTTCTCCAATGTTGCTCTAAAATGATCAGAAGCAAATGCTGAAGATCTTGTTGAGAATGACTACCTCACCAATCCGTTACCTGCACTTGTTGCCTCCACAGGGAACACAGATGAGTTTATAAACTCAGCGGAATGAAGGAACTGAAACTGCCCTGCAAGCTCATGTCCCATTAATACAATGGAGTTGCATTCAATGTCAAGAATGCTGTTGGAGCTATCCACTAGCGTAAGCAACTAAGCATCAGTGCAATTGGATGAGGTTTTGTGGGTCCCTCCAAAAGAAAATTGCTGTTGGAGGCAAACCTAACTGGCTCCCACTGGCAGTGTTTTACAAAGAATTAGAAATAATGTACAGCACAGAAACAGGCCATTTGGCCTACATGTCCATGCCGGTGTATATGCTGCACACGAGCCTCCTCCCTCCCTACTTCATCTAAGCCTATCAGCATATCCTTCCATTCCTTCCTCCCTCATGTATTTTTTTTTATTCGTTCATGGGATGTGGGCGTCGCTGGCAAGGCCGGCATTTATTGCCCATCCCTAATTGACCTTGAGAAGGTGGTGGTGAGCCGCCTTCTTGAACTGCTGCAGTCCGTGTGGTGAAGGTTCTCCCACAGTGCTGTTAGGAAGGGAGTTCCAGGATTTTGACCCAGCGACGATGAAGGATCAGCGATATATTTCCAAGTGGGATTGGTGTGTGACTTGGAGGGGAACGTGCAGGTGGTGTTGTTCCCATGTACCTGCTGCTCTTGTCCTTCTAGGTGATAGAGGTCGCAGGTTTGGGAGGTGCTGTCGAAGAAGCCTTAGCGAGTTGCTGCAGTGCATCCTGTGGATGGTACACACTGCAGCCACTGTGTGCCGGGGGTGAAGGGAGTGTTTAGGGTGTTGGATGGTGTGCCAATCAAGCGGGCTGCTTTGTCCTGGATGGTGTCGAGCTTCTTGAGTGTTGTTGGAGCTGCACTCATCCAGGCAAGTGGAGAGTATTCCATCACACTCCTGACTTGTGACTTGTAGATGGTGGAAAGGCTCTGGGGAGTCAGGAGGTGAGTCACTCGCTGCAGAATACCCAGCCTCTGACCTGCTCTTGTAGCCACAGTATTTATATGGCTGGTCCAGTTAAGTTTCTGGTCAATGGTGACCCCCTGGATGTTGATGGTGGGGGATTCGGCGATGGTAATGCCGTTGAATGTCGAGGGGAAGTGGTTAGACTCTCTTTTGTTGGAGATGGTCATTGCCTGGCACTTGTGTGTCGTGAATGTTACTTGCCACTTATGAACCCAAGCCTGGATGTTGTCCAGGTCTTGCAGGTTATTGGTGAGTAAGTGCCGCTTGATAGCACTGTCGACGACACCTTCCATCACTTTGCTGATGATTGAGAGTAGACTGATGGGGTGGTAATTGGCCGGATTGGATTTGTCTTGCTTTTTGTGGACAGGACATACTTGGACAATTTTCCACATTGTCGGGTAGATGCCAGTGTTGTAGCTGTACTGGAACAGCTTGGCTAGAGGCGCAGCTAGTTCTGGAGCACAAGACTTCAGCACTACAGCCGGGATGTTGTCGGGTCCCATGGCCTTTGCTGTATCCAGTGCACTCAGCTGTTTCTTGATATCACATGGAGTGAATCGAATTGGCTGAAGACTGGCTTCTGTGATGGTGGGGATATCGGGAGGCGGTAATTTATTTAGCTTCCCCTTAAATGCATCTATGCTAGTCGCCTCAACTACTCCTTGTGGTAGCAAGTTCCACATTCTAACCGCTCTCTGGGTAAAGAAGTTTCTCCTAGTTCTGGTCTCCCCCACAAGTGGAATCATCTTCTCTATGTCTACCCTATCGAACCCTTTCTTAATCTTAAAGACCTCTATCAGGTTACCCCTCAGTCTTATCTTTTCTGGAGAAAAGAGCCCCAGCCTGCTCAATCTTTCCTGACAGGTATAACCTCTCAGTTCTGGTATCATCCTAACAAATCTTTTTTTGTACCTTCTCCAGTGCCTCTATATCCTTTTTATAATAATGGAGACTAAAACTTTCACAGTACTCCTTGGTCTAACCAAGGTTCTGTACAAGTTTAACATAACTTTTCTGCTTTTCAATTTTATCCCTCTAGATATGAACCCCGGTGCTTGGCTTGCTTTTTTTTAATGGCCTATTAACCTGCGTCACTTTTAGTGATTTGTGTATATGTACCCCCCAGATCCCTCTGTTCCTCTACCCCATTTAGACTCTTACTATCCAAGCCGTACGTGGCCTCATTATTCTTTCTACCAAAATGTAATACCTCACATTTATCTATAATTCATTTGCCAATTACACATCCATTCTGCAAGTTTATTAATGTCTTCTTGTATTTTGTCACAGTTCTCCTTGGTATTAACTATACTCCCCAATTTGGTGTCATCCGCAAATTTTGAAATTTTACTTCCGATTCCCGAGTCCAAATCATTTATGTAAATAGTGAACAACAGTGGTCTCAGCACCGATTCTTGTGGGACACGACTTCCCACCTTTTGCCTGTCTGAGTAACTACCTTTAACCCCGACTCTCTGTTTTCTGTTTTGTAGCCAGCTTGCTATCCATTCCTGTTTGCACCAAGTCAGATATTTTGGCACTGATGGTGCTTGGGCACGTTATGTTTCGCTGACATTGGGGAAGGATCTGGGAACAATGATAAAGTCACCATGTGTATGAAGTGGTCATGCGTGTGCAAGATTTGCAAATGTGCAGTTGCTGTAAGGTCACAATGGTGTTTATAGAATCATAGAAAGTTACAGCACAGAAGGAGGCCATTCAACCAATCGTGTCTGTGCAGGCCGAAAAAGAGCTATCCAGCTTAGACCCACTTTCCAGCACTTGATCCATAGCCCTGTAGGTTATGGCACTTCAAGTGCTCATCCAAGTACTTTTTAAATGAGTTGAGGGTTTCTGCCTCTACCACCCCTACAGACAATGAGTTCCAGACTCCCACCACCCTCTGGGTGAAAAAAATTCTTCTCAGCTCCCCTCTAATTCTTCTACCAATTACTTTAATTCTATGTCCCCCGGTCACAGACCCCCCTGCTAAGGGAAATAGGTCCTCCTTATCCACTCTATCTAGTCCTGTCATAATTTTATATACCTCAATTAAATCTCCCCTCAGCCTGCTTTGTTCCAAAGAAAACGACCCCAGCCTATCCAATCTTTTCTCATAGCTAAAATTATCCAGCCCTGGCAACATCTTCTCGTAAATCTCCTCTGTACCGTCTCTAGTGCAATCACATCTTTCCTGTAATGTGGTGACCAGAACTGTACGCAGTACTCAAGCTGTGGCCTAATCAATGTTTTACACAGTTCTAGCATAACCTCCCTGCTCTTATATTCTATGCCTCGGCTAATAAAGGAAAGTATCCCATATGTCTTTTTAACCACCCTATCTACCAGTCCTGCTACCTTCAGGGATCTGTGGACATGCACTCCTAGGTCCCTTTGTTCCTCTACACCTCTCAGTATCCTCCCATTTATTGTCTACTCCTTTGCCTTGTTTGCCCTCCCCAAATGTATTACCTCACACTTCTCTGAATTGAATTCCATTTGCCACTTTTCTGCCCACCTGACCAGTCCATTGATATCTTCCTGCAGTCTACAGCTTTCCTCCTCACTATCAACTACATGGCCAATTTTTGAATCATCTGCGATCTCCTTGTTCAAGCCTCCCACATTCAAGTCCAAATCATTAATATATATCACAAATAGCAGGGGACCCCACAGGTGATTTCTAAGCAACTGAATGTGCTCAAATCCTATGCAAGCACAGTTATCCCATTATTGCCACATCTGCCCTGCGGTGTAAATGTTCATAGAATTACATAGAATTAAGAGAACGTACAACACAGAAACAGGCCATTCGCCCCAACTGGTCCATGCTGGTGTTTATGCTCCACACGAACCTCATCCCACCCTACTTCATCTAACCCTATCAACATATCAAAAAATATGGAACGCTTCACAAATTTGAGTCATCCTTGCGCAGCGGCCATGCTAATCTTCTCTGTATCGTTCCAATTTTAGTATACATACTGCCTAAGCAAGCGCCATTCAGTAATGGTAGAACTAATTCAATTACCGAAACACTTCCAGTGGAAGCAGTTTTTGCCAGTTTTTATTGTGGAATATCACAATCAGTTGTTCAGCTCCTTCAATTCTACAAACTGTGGTGTTCATGAACAGGGTTGTAGTTAACAATTTGAACTTTGTGCACACATGACCAATCTCTTTCTCTATTCCCCTGCCCTCCTGCTTAGCTTCCCTGGGACTTGAGCACTGAAGATATATAGGGGTCATAGGCCTATTTTCTCAGAATTTAAGTTGCATAGAATTAATAATTGAAAGTATGTTTTCATTTGATGGCTTAGTTTATCATTGGTGGTAAATTAACATAAGCAAAATTGGAAAATGACCTTCTAATGGTTGTGCGGTAACTATGTGTAATTATTGTAGACTTAATGCTTAAATAGTCTTAATGACTACTAATAAGATCATAACCATTGTAAATGTTTTTGAATCTTTCAGTCCAGTCCTGGAATCAGGTCTAACTTTTATCAGGATTTTCCTTTTCCTGTTTAAAAGCATATTTTTCTTTTACAAGATGCCAATGAATGTCTATATTTGTCACAGTGTGTTATGCATTAGCAGTGTTTCGATTACATTTCTGACTGCTATGATTAAAAAGCAGTTCTAATTATTTCATGCTGTTTTTATTATATTTCTATAAGCTGTGACCCCACTTCGCCTATAGCAATGAATAACAATCAGACCCAACAGAAGCAGAATACAAAATGTTTGTTCTGTCTTTTATTTTTTAAGAAAATGCTTTAATGAGAGAGGACTGAGTGACACATGGGAACAGAACATTTTCTTTTCTCGTCTGGAATCAATCTAGCTGAGACTGATGGGACAAACATCTCTCTGCTGGCTTCTTCATAGGATCCTAAGCAAAATGAGTCTGTAGTAGTCTCTGTTCAGCTCAGTATCTGGTCAACATGGTCAACATAGATACACTAAAGAAACTATTTTAAGGTAGGTCTCTTCAGGACTTTTCAAAAATCCCCCACCCCCACCCAGGATCTTGAAGTCCAATTGGGACCGTCTATTGGCAGACTGAGTTCCTGATGTCTGAGGTCTGAATCACAATTGCAGGCTTAGGAGACCTGATTGCACCTCATTTTTTTGACCATTCCACAGGCCTTAGGCTCTACCAGGGGGTGAGCCTGGGATGGGAGTGCTCCCAGATCGTGTAAATGGCTCCGGACAGGAAACCATGGCAATTCTGGAGCTGGACAGGAGCAGTGCACTTTGGGAGGTGGGGGCAGGAAAATCTGCCTCGAGACACAATCTCAATTCTCCCATGCAGCTGAGTTCCTATCTCCTCGACAAACATACAAGCATATGAAACAAAGGGTAAGAAAAGACCATGGGGAAAAATTGGATAAGGGCCGTTTTTGGGCACGGGTAGTGTGATGTGTTATTACCTGTGCCCAATGACCCCTGCGCAGGCAGGACGCAAGTTTTGGCCGGCCGGAGGACTCACCTGCAATCAGCGTTCCATTCCGGGCCTTGCACATGGAATCAATGCAATTCACAAATTCCACCACCAGGGGAAGCCCAACCTCTTAAAGGGAGGATGTTTCTTAGAAATCTCTTAAAGGTAGCTGGTATCTGTTATTTGCTGAAAATAACGGTCTACCGTCTGCATGAAGACTGAATGGAGATCAGACATCGCACACATAAAACACAGATGCAGGTCCCATCCTTATGTTTACACACTGATGAGTTATGTTAAAACATTTAATAAAGGTTGCACACTACTAAATCCCACATCCTCCAATCTGCACGCCAGACCTCACCAATATGCCGATCTGAATTTGTACCAGGCCTGGGAGAGTGCATGCACCAAGGTTCTCTGCTGATACACTAGAGACCTTGGTGCAGGAGGTGGACAGAAGGAGGGACGTCCTCTATCCACAAGGGTGGGGGGGGGGGGCGGGGAACAAGAGGCCCTCCAGATATATATCCAAAAGGCAGTGGGAGGCAGCGGGGGACGAAGTCAATGCCAGGCACACAGCATCATGAACATGGATGCAGTGCAGGAAGAAGTTCAATGCTTTGACATGAGTGGTTAAGGTGAGTGAGGTCAACTGTAAAGTGGCGTCTCCTATCAACTGCATCACGCACTACATCCCTCATCACCCACATACCAACAAACTCACTCTTTCCATCAGTACTCAACTCTTCCGACCAGATGCTTCCTCTCACCCTTACACATTACCACTGTTTCAAGTCGCCCACCCACAACTCACAGGCCACGCACACTGGCAGCTATTCAACCATGACAGGCACATCACCCAGACACGCATCCCACTTTCTTGCAGGAAGAGGTGGCGCATATCAGGAGGCAGCAAGTGGTAGTGGCATTTAGCCCCTCGAGCCTGTTCCACCATTCAATGAGATCATGGTGGACCTGTGACCTAACTCCAAATACTCGCCTTAGCTCCATATCCCTTAATACCCTTGGTTCACAGAAATCTATCAAACTCAGATTTAACATTCACAAGTGAGCTAGCATCAATTGCCATCTGCAGAAGAGCATTCCAAATGTCTCCCATCCTTTGCATGTAGAAGCATTTTCTAACTTCACTCCTGCACGTCCTGGCTCTAAATGTTAGGCTATGTCCCCATGTCCTAGTATTCAAGTGTAGGAGACCTCCAAAAACAGTTACAAATGTCTCGGCAGCCAGAAGCAATAATCCAGCCACTAACCTGTAAATCCTGCATGGTCCCTTTAAATAGCGCTGGTGGGGGGGGTGGGGGTGGGGAGTCCTCCAGGCACTCTAAGACACGTTCAGATGTTTGGGGTTAAGACTGTATTGAGTTGAGTGTTAAGTCCCAAAATGGTGTCTATCACTTTAAATCAGCGTTGCACACTGATTGAAGCCATTTTCTCCCTACTTTACATGATTCCAGCCTTCGTTATCTGCGCCTGGGCTAACTCCTATACCAAGATGGCATCCGGCACACGTCACGCTGGAAACGTGCATGCGCATCCAAGACGCCATCTTGGATGTCAGAGAGGCCGTGTAGCGCTGAAACAACGGGTGCTACATGGCCCAATTTAGCGCCGTATGAGATTTACCAAACTCACTCTATTCAGTAGACGGTATAATCCCTCACATCGTCCTAATTCAAGTACAAAAACAAAATACTGCGGATACCGGAAATCTGAAATAAAAGCAGAAAATGCTGGAATCACTCAGCAGGTCAGGTAGCATCTATGGAGAGAGAAACAGAGTTAATGTTTCTTTCTCCATAGAAGCTGCCTGATCTGCTGAGTGTTTCCAGCATTTTCTGTTTTTAGTCCTAATTCTAGTACCTCATCTGGCCATTATTTCCTTATATGTGTATTTCTAAGGAAACCATATCTGCACATTCTTACTCATACATATTATGTAAAGAATCTTACAACACCAGGTTATAGTCCAACAGTTTTATTTGAAAATCACAAGCTTTCGGAGATTATCTCCTTCGTCAGGTGAGTGAGTGAATGAGAGGTTCTCAAATCGCATATCTTATATTAGACTAATATAAGATATGCGATTTGAGAACCTCTCATTCACTCACTCACCTGACGAAGGAGATAATCTCCGAAAGCTTGTGATTTTCAAATAAAACTGTTGGAATATAACCTGGTGTTGTAAGATTCCTTACATTTGTCCACCCCAGTCCATCACCGGCTTCTCCACATCATACATATTATGAGCCTTGTTTCTGGGGCCGCAGTTAGAACAGAAACCTAGGCAATAGATTCATTATGGCATTTCCTGGTGACAGGATAGAAAGAGGTGGGGTTACATTAGCATAAATTCAACAGAAATAATTGTTTATATATATATATATATATACAATTAAAAAGAGAAAGCAGGAGTATTACCCTCACAAACCCTGACCCCCAGCCAAGCTCTGACCCCAATCGAGAGGGCAGGTAAACAAACAGCTGTAATGCTCTGAAGCCAGTCGTGAAGGGATGCATTGATATGAGGAAGTGAATGACATTGCTGTCACTGAGTGGATGAATGAAGGCACAATCCCAACCACATCATGGCACAATACACTCAGGCTCTAAATGCTATGTATAAAAATAATTTTAATTGACAATAAGTTAAACAAATAAAAGAAGGAAGGAAGGATTTATAAAGTGCCTTTCATGACTTCAAGAGATCCCAAGCGCATTACAGCCATTGAGATACTTTTGAAGTGTAGTCACCGTTGTAATGTAGGAGGGCAATAATAAAGTTACATTGAAAGAAAATGTAAAAGATATAAAACATATTTCTCCTTTAAGAAGAGCCCATATAAAATATGTTGTGGTACTGTAGCTAATGTATTCAGAAATATCCTGTTTGCAACAACAGGGCAGTTTAGGACTGTTAGAAGAGATTATAATACGTAAACCAGCCAGGCTTAGTAGGTAGATGAATCACTAACAGATTTACATTTACAGTGGTGAGAATTATACACTTACTGCAAATCAATCTTATTATCTTCTGACACTTGTGCACATCTGCTTTGAGAAAGGTCAGAACTCAGAAGGGGAAGTGAAATATCCATGATAAAGATTTCATTAAAAAATATGAAATTAGATGCATTGTTCACAATTCTGTGGTAAAATCCATAGATATGGCACAAAGGTGATTGATGATTTTTGGTATTGTTTGTGTTTTTGTTACGAATCCTGTTCTGCCTTTGCTGAGGGTTGTGGTCAGGATTGTGATCTTTGAGTCCAGCTGAAGATGGATATTACTCACGCTCTTTAGCAAGTGTGTAACTGGCTCAGTTGGCATAATAAAGGTTATATTATGAGCACCAAGAATGTGAAATGAATGAAAAATATTAAATGGAAATATTCCTTTCTAGTATTCTATTGAATGCATCAGCCTGTGGTATTAAATTCCTCATTAATATTTAATTAAATTACAAAGAGACTTATGAATCAACAGTTAATTGGCAATCCTTTGAATTAATAGATGTTGGTTAGCTTAAATTATTGATTGCTTTAGTCTTTTTAAATTCAATAACGGATAGCCAGGAGTGAAGTACAGGCGGAAACATTTGCAAGGGCTTGCATTTCAATATCTGTAAAAGAACAACTTATTTTGAAGTGCAGTCACTGTTGTTACGTAGGCAAAAGTGAGTTACAGGCTGAAATCTGATTAAAGGATTCAGATGGTTTTGCCTTGAGGAACGGTGGGGAGCGGGGGTGGAAATTGAAGGTTAAATGACCATTAAGAGATTTTCATTCTCGTGTTTAAATCCCTTCATGGCGTCAGCCCTCCCTATCTCTACAACCCTTCCCAAACTCTCCATTCCTCTGACTCCGGCCTCTGACTCTGACCCCCCCTTTGCTGCACTATTTGTGGCTGTGTCTATGGTGGCCTAGAACCTATGTTCTGGAATTTCCTCCCTAAACCTTTCCACCTCCCTCTCCTCCTTTAAGTTGCTCCTTAAAACCCATCTCTTTGATCAAACTTTTGGTCACCCCTCCTAATATCTTTGGCTCAGCTTCCATTTTTTTTGATTATGACTCTGTCAAATACTTTGGGACTTTTTTCTATATTCAAAGAGTTATATAAATGCAAATTGTTGTTGAAGCTTATCAATTCAGTCCCGTGAACTATGAGTAGCACATTTAGCTTTAAAAATCAGTTGAATTGTTTTAACTTTCATATCACAAGAATTGTGGGCAGGATCATCCTGCTTTTGGTTGTAAAGGCTTTTTGGGCTTTAAATACATGGTACTTAAGCATGCTTACTGCTGAACTGATATAATGTGAGGTTTTTTTGTTCATGCTAGTTTACCACTGATGGTTAAGCAGTCCAGTGGAATAACAGATGAAACTGTATAAACTCAATCGCTGAACTGAAAATGATCCACTTATTGATGAGTCTGACTTAATTTCTGCATGGGGTACTGAAGCAAAATGTTTAACCGAACCCCATTGATGCACAAAGCAACATTTCACGGAACATAAGCTTAGTATTTTAGTGAAAGTATTCATTTCATAAGAAGAGTTAATTGTGAACTCAAAATCATTCTATCTACAAAAGTTGATGTCAGCTCCCCTGATAGCACAGTGGGTAGTACCATGGTGTGGTAATAATCTGCACAGGTCAGAAGGCCCTAGGTTTAGTTTGTCGGCTGTGCTGAGTTAACTAATTTCAATTGGGGTAGCAGTTGGGACACTATAATTTGCCACATTGCTCTGGGCTTGAAGGATAAAAAGTAGCCAAGCTTCTCAGACATAATTGTTATCCAATAACCTCTGCTGGAAGGTGCAAATGTGTAAACATCAAGTGAGGATAGGATCAGGCTCGACCTTGGTGCCCTGCATAGTTAACTAGCTTGCTGACACTCACTATTACACATGGAAACTGGCCACTAGAACGAGGTATCATAGGGCTGCCAAAGCTTATGGAACTGAATCCCAGCAAGAGTCATTGCCTTGAGAAATAATACTGACTGAAGTGAATGGAAACGAAAATTGACAAGGTGAATAATAGGCGACCGATCTGATATCGTCCATTTTACACTATCGCCAAAAGTTAGAATTCCCCTTGTTGCGGACACAAACTATTGATACAGAACCATTAGGTGACTTTTTGTCAGGTTGATCCTTCAATAATTTGTCTATTACTTTAATTATTGACTTGTTAATTGTGCATTCTGCCTGTGTTTGATTAACTGCACAAAATGCAAGTGCTAATTATGATAAAAGATGGGTTGATGTCAAAATATGTATTCTATAATGAGTTTTTGAGTAATAATATTACTGCAGACAAGATGATTGTTCTGTATCTTTCTAATGTGGAATGTTAACAAGTAGATCAAAATAGAGACCCACAAAACATTTATTTTACTGTGTTCTTTGAATAATAAGAATTTTTTTTTGTTTTTGCTGATGAAGTTATACTAAAGGATTAATAAACTTCCGCATTTAAGGCATGTGGATTGTAGAGGTCAGGGTTGGAACCCTAACCTGTGTGAATCACTTCACGCTGTGAATCCAAATTCACTGACTCTTTGATTCAGGCATTAGTTTAGGCTCATGTTCAGATCTCTTTGTTGTGTCCATCAAAGCAACACAAACACATTTCTCTTTCATGTTGCCGTTTCTCTTTTCAAAGCCTCATCAAATCTCTCTTATTTGTATCAAAGATTTAAAGTTGATACGGAAGTAGCCACACGTGTAAGTGGTTTGTGTAATCCTTATTAGATGGTGTGTTACCACTTATATAATTTAGTGTAAAGGTATGTGAACTTTCTAGTCAGTTAAATATTGATGCACAGATATACATTCAGGAAACTTTTAAATTGATTGACAGTACTGACTCCCATATGACAGCAAACATCAGACATGCAGACTAATAATTTTACCACAAACATTCAGGTGATTTAATCTAACCCAAGCAAAACTGCAATAGAATTAATTTCAAACTTTCCACTTACAATTCTGTAAAATATCTGTTTAATTTATACATCTGCCAGTGCTAGAGAACATTAAGAACTGTTTCTAAAATATGTTGCCTTGATTTGCATGGACATCAAGCTGGGATCCAATTTTGATGAAGATTGGTATGTATTTCATTCCCTAAACACTCCAACACATGTTTTATTGCAAAAAAAAACTTCACATAGAATTAAATGTTTTATACACAAAAAAACTCCTGCAATTCTTTCAATAAAATGAAAACACAAAAATAATACATAATAGCAGAGATTTCTATCTTTAATCTACTTCTGTATTGGCGACAGCTCAGTTTGCCTCTGCACTCTGTTCTGCAGATGCTGACTGAATGAATTTTCACAGAATCTTCTAGTCAGTTACGTGTTGATACACATGCATACATTCAGGAATTGTTTAATTTGTTTCACAGTATGGGCTCCCAAATAACAGCAAAAACAGTTCTTTCTGTTCCCATAGCAACACACTGTAGGAACTAAATTATGACTTGATCATGATGGGAGTCAATCGAGGACCCAACCTTGATAGGAGCTGAAATGATCCCAAAACTCCTTGGGAATCAAACTGCGACCTGAAATTGATGGGAATCAAAGACCTCAATGGGAGTCGAACCATTACCTCACCTTGATCGGAGTTCAAACCTTATTGAATCTCAATGGCAATTAAACTGTGACCCACTCTAACGGGAGTGGAATTGTGACTTGATCTCAGTGGGAGTCAAACTATGGCCCAGTCTATACGTGATTCCAGTAGCCTAGTAGGAAAAGTATTGGGTTGTTGCAGCAGAGCTTTTAAAAAAATATATAGAATGAATATTTACCAATCACATGAAGTATATAAAAAAATACAAACTGTGAAAGTTCTCTTGGGCAGATTATTGTTGCAAAGTTTCAGCAAACATTTACTGTGACTCAACAAGAAAGGTAAACTGTAGCACCTTGTTACTACAGCAAAAATAATATTATTGGATGGGACTGAAATTATAACATTATGTTTCCAATCATGAACACTGTATAATTCTTGTCCAATCCTGTGGGTCAGATCAGTAGAGGGAAAGAATTTCATACCAATTTATTTACCTGAAAATTACTTGATTATCACCTATGTTCTCACAGCCCACATACTTATTCTTTGCAAACGAATATAAAGACTTTCATCCTTTGTTCTATGGTGTGCTCTTTCTATTTATTAACAAGGATCTTTCTTCCTTCTGTAACAGCGAAGTATTGGATCATATTGGCTCAGCTGTTGTGAAATATGCTCTACCAAGTTTTGAGGATCATTGTGTTTCATTTCATCATTTGAAGACCTTTGCAGTAAGGTTCACTGTAAACATAAAATGGTCTGGTTTTCTTGTGGGAAATTTATGTTTCGACTGACATTTTGGATTAAGTCAATTCATATGTCTCTAATAGAAATGGATTGTGTTTGAGCTGTATCAGTCCAGTATTTTATATAGGAATAATAATTTAATGGGCCAGAAATTGCTTTCAAAATAACGGTAAGCTCAACAGCTCTCACCATTATTAGTGGCGAAATAGGAGAGCAAGTTCCGATGACCGCACATGCGCAGTCAAACGTGGAAATCCAGAATTTGCTCTTCCTGATTCACTGGCGATCTGGCAGCTTTGCCTTAAAGGGACATCGCCAGCTGCAATCAATAGAATCAATGGACAAGCGCCAACTTGCTCTCCTGCCCAACTGGAAAGTAACTAATCTCACCACAAAACATGTATGCTCAGTTTTTTAAGTCTAAACTAAGTTTTAACAGTGAGGTAAATCTTAATGATTGCCAAACAGCCTCTCTGGCACTAAAAATTAACTTTTAATAATGTGGAGTCTCATTACTCCTGATTTTAATCATTTTTGGACATTTAAAAAAAAACATCTTTTTAAATTAAAAAAAAAATTTTTAAAAACTTTTTCCTTCTGTCTCTTTTATCTCAGTTTTAAAAAATCTAATCCTCTTTTTATTTTGCTTTCTCTATGTCATTTTATAATACCTTATCGGGAGCATCCGTGTTTTTAGTCTGCGCTGTTTGTCTATGAACTGCTCTTCCTGGTTCTCATAGCATGGCTTGCTTCAAGCTGATTGGTTGAGGGGCCTTAGCGACCCTTTCACCAATCACAGAGCCCGGGAAAGAACGCTGATGTTACTTGAACTCGCAGTTCAAGGAAGTTGCAGCCAAAAAGAACGCTGTAACTTAGTGTGTGAATTTAAATCTAATGAGCGATGACCACTGCTGGTTCGCTGCTCGGAGCAATTTACAGGCCAATATGTTTGCAAGAGATGATGGCTAATTTTTTTAATAGACTCCTATAGAAAACCCCAGCACGTGGTTACAAAATGATAGAAAGTGAATAGTGGCAGGAAGCGTTTATATCACATTTTTAAAAAATTACCTTCACCTGCCTTCATTAGTCATTTCTCTCCAAGGGTTTTCCCCGTCACCACCTGTGCTTTTTCAAGGGCTTCTGCCCCACTCCAATTCAGAACCTTCCAGCTCTACTCCAGCACCAGCTTGGTTCCTCCCTCTCACTGAGGCCCACACCAGGAGTTCCAAATCTTCTCTGCTATTGGGACCTGCCTTTGAGGACACCTGCTGTATATCTTTCCCTCCCACTGAGGTTCGCCTTGAGTACTCCAGCTCTGACTCCCACCAAACAAGGTTGGCTCCTGGTGTTCCAGGTTTGCTCCCTCTCTGCCTGCAGTAGTTTTAGAGGAACCTTGCAGCTCCATGTTTCACTCCTGTCATTCTGCCCGGCTAGATGTCTGTGAGCAGTGCCACAGAAGATTAACTAGTAGTTATAAAATATATGCTGGATTGTTATAGTCTGTTGTCATGAAGTGAAGCTTTGCCTGTGTTGCTTTAGTTGAATTTCTTAGTTTATAATATTTCTATGATATTAAATTCAGTATTTTTTCTCAACGAGGGAGTAGATGAGGCAGGAGCCTTTTCATTTTTCATGGGAAAATTGGATAAATATTTGAAGTAGTGGAAGATACAAGGCTATGGGGAAGAGAGTGGGGCAGATGGATTAGTTTTGAATTGCTCTAGCAAAGAGCTGGTCAGGCACAATGGGCTGAATGTTCTTCTTTTGTGCTGTAAACTTCTATGGCTCAATGCTTAATAAGTCAGTAGTCTAAAACCATGTTGGTTACCATAGTGATTTGGAGTACTAATTAGTAAACAAGGGTAGGGTCATTATGTACAATCTTGAGCATTTCATGGAAGATGGCTCCCTTGAAACATCTGCGAGGCCAGGCATCATTCCATTCCATTTTCACAGCTGGGAACATGGCTAAGCATTTCACTCAGTGTGATAGCTTTAAATGCCAGCTTGGTGGGCTGAATCCCTTATCTCACAGACATATGGGAGAGGGCTCCCTCTTTCTCAGAAACAGTAAGTAAACTGTGCCCTAGCAAGCAGCAACTTAAAGTTACATTTTAAAACTTTGGACCAGCTAGCTTTGAATGGCTTAGTTAAGAAAGTGAACCTACGTTAATGCAGTTAATAGGTTGTGACTATTATTTTTCCATATCTGAAGACCATAGGAAATTGACTGTAGTCACTGTGAAAAGTCTATACTATTTGTTCATGCATTTTATGTAAAGTAAGCCAGTTGTTCATTTGAAGTTTTGCCTCACCTTCATAGGATGCTTTTGAGTCACCTTCAATAAAGTACTGGCACGTATGATATTTCAAAGAACTTGCATTTATATAGAGCCTTTCACAACTTGAGGACGTCCCAAAGTGCTTTATAGCCAATGAAGTACTTTTGAAGTGTAGTCACTGTTGTAATGTAGGAAACATGGCAGCCAAATTGCTCACAGCAAGGTCCAGTATCAAAATAATGACCAGATAATCTGTTTTATCGATGTTGGTTTTGGATAAATATTGGCCTGGACACTGGGAGAACTCCCCTGCTCTTTTTCAAAATAGTGCCATGAGATCTTTTATGTTCACCTGAGAGGGCAGACAGGTGCCTTGGTTTAATGTTTCACCTCCGACATTGCAGCACTCCCTCAGTACTGAACTGAAGTGAAGTGTTAGCCTGGATTATGTATTCAAGACTCTGGGGTGGGACTTGAACCCACAAGCTTCTAACTCAGAGGCAAGAGTGCTACCTACTGAGCCACAGTTGACACTGTAGCCTGTGTACAGAGCAAGGGTTCTCAGTTATGATCCCTGGGCCATGATAGCGGTTAATTAGCAGTAAAAGGTGCATTCTGGATAATAGTATGGCAAGGTCCACTTCTGAGAATGAATGGTGACGCTGGACTCAAGAGAATATTTCGTGGAAAAACTTGAAAATTGTGACAAGAATATTACAGACAAGAATATTACAAACCAGATACACTGTGTATTATGATTTGCTGTATCAGCATAGTAGCCCAGAAGTCAGAGTCTATTTGAAAATATGAGTAGAGTGGTTGCCCTAATGGCTCCAAGGTACTGAGTAGCTTTGAGCCATATGTACCATGAAGCTCCAGGTTTAATGCCCGGTCTGTACTGAGTTAGCCAGTCTCAGCTCGGGGTGTGGTAGAGGCACTAGAATTAGTTTCAGCACCCTGGGTTAGGGAGGGGAAAATTGGCTGAGGTTGCCACTTCCGAATCCTGTTGAGATTGTTCGTGTGTTGATTGAGGGCTCGGCTGTTGTAACTCCCCACAGTTAATTAGTTTGTCTGCACTCATTTGTCTAGGCTCACACAAAAAGAATGACGATTTGGGTGAAGAGTCAGTGCGAATGGAGCCATATCGTACAACAGTCAGAGGAAGGGAGGGTAGAAAATTGGGAGGAAATTAAAGAGGAAGGTAAAACAGTATATAAATAGAGACCCAAGCTACTTTGTAATTACACAGACTATGTGCAACTGAATGGCAGGTAAAGCCGCCTTGGCCTGACTTCATCGGAACACATAGTTTTCCATAAAATGTTCAATGGAAGAACGGTTTTTCAAAAGATTTCCCGATAGTATTGAGTTTTAAACCAGAAAGGGTAGGTAGGTGGTTGCACGGACAATAAGTCCCCCCACCCCCCAACAATATTCTTAAGCTTCCATTCTACTTGTGACCTAAATGAGTTCTATAGACTACTTGTTGGCCTATAGGTGGCAGTATTGCAACATGATCGTCTGATCTATTCAAATAAACCACGCTGACTTAACTCATTCACTACCCACTGTGATTGGAGTGTCACCTCCTGCACCTTCACTTTGCAAATCAGCAATACTGACATCATCTCTGAAGTAAACCATGTCATTGGCCCTGATTACATAAGAACATAAGAAATAGGAGCTGGAATAGGCCATATGGCCCCTCAAGCCTGCTCCGCCATTCAATAAGATCGTGGCTGATCTTCTACCTCAACTCCACTTTCCCGCCCGATCCCCATATCCCTTGATTCCCTTAGTGTCCAGATATCCATCGATCTCAGTCTTGAATATACTCAATGACTGAGCATCCACAGTCCTCAGGGGTAGAGCATTCCAAAAATTCACAACCCTCAGAGTGAAGAAATTTTCCTCATCTCAGTCCTAAATGGTTGACCCCTTATCTTGAGACAATGATCCCTAGTTCTAGACTCTCCAGCCAGGGGAAACAGCCTCTCAGCATCTACCCTGTCAATCCTTCTAAGAATTTTACATGTTTCAATGAGATCACCTCTCATTCTTCTAAACTCCAGAGAATATAGGACAATTCTACTCAATCTCTCCTCACAGGACAACACTCTCATCCCAGGAATCAATCTAGTGAACCTTTGTTGCATCCCCTCTAAGGCAAGTACACCTTTCCTTAGGTAAGAAGACCAAAGCTGTACACAGTACTCCAGGTGTGGTCTCACCAGAGCCCTGTATAATTGCAGCAAGACCTCCTTATTCCAACCCCCTTGCAATAATAAAGACAAACATACCATTTGTCTTCCTAATTGCTTGCTGTACCTGCATGTTAAATTTCTGTGATTCATGTACAAGGACACCCAAATCCCTCTGACTACCAACATTTCTTAGTCTCTCACCTTTTAAAAAATATACTGCTTTTCTATTCTTCCTACCAAAGTGGATCATTTCACATTTCCCGACACTATGCTCCATCTGCCACCTTCTTGCCCACTCAATTAACCTGTCAATATCCCTTTGCAGTCTCTTAGCATCCTCCTCACAGCTTACTTTCTCACCTAGCTTTGTATCGTCAGCAAGCTTGGATCATTACACTTGGTCCCCTCATCTAAGTCATTGATATATATTGTAAACAGCTGAGGCCCAAGCACTGATTCTTGCAGCATCACACTAGTTACAACCCGCCAACCTGAAAATGATCTGTTTATTCCTACTCTCTGTTTTTTTTATTCGTTCATGGTGATGTGGGCGTCACTGGCGAGGCCAGCATTTATTGTCCATCCCTATTGCCCTTGAGGAGGTGGTGGTGACCCGCCTTCTTGAACCGCTGCAGTCCGTGTGGTGAAGGTTCTCCCACAGTGCTGTTAGGAAGGGAGTTCCAGGATTTTGACCCAGCGACGATGAAGGAACGGTGATATATTTCCAAGTCGGGATGGTGTGTGACATGGAGGGGAACGTGCAGGTGGTGGTGTTCCCATGTGTACTCTTGTCCTTCTAGGTGATAGAGGTCGCGGGTTTGGGAGGTGCTGTCGAAGAAGCCTTGGCGAGTTGCTGCAGTGCATCCTGTGGATGGTACACACTGCAGCCACTGTGCGCCGGTGGTGAAGGGAGTGAATTTTTAGGGTGGTGGATGGGGTGCCAATCAAGCGGGCTGCTTTGTCCTGGACGGTGTCGAGCTTCTTGAGTGTTGTTGGAGCTGCACTCATTCAGGCAAGTGGAAAGTATTCCATCACACTCCCGACTTGTGCCTTGTAAATGGTGGAAAGGCTTTGGGGAGTCAGGAGGTTTTCTGTCCGTTATCCAATTCTCAATCCATGCTAATATATTACCCCCAATCCCATAAGCCCTAACCTTGTGTAACGACCTTTTGTGCGGCACCTTATTGAATGCCTTTTGAAAATCCAAATCTACAACATCCACCGGTTTCCCCTTGTCTACCCTGTTAGTTACATCCTCAAAAAATTCTAACAGATTTGTCAAACACGATTTCCCTTTCATAAAACCGTGTTGACTCTGTCTAATCATATTATGATTTTCTAAGTGCCCTGTTACTACGTCCTTAATAACAGATTCTAGAATTTTCCCTAGTACTGGCTTATAATTCACTGTTTTCTCTGTCCCTCCTTTCTTGAATAGCGGTGTTACATTTGCTACTTTCCAGTCCACTGGGACCATTCTAGAATCTAGGGAATTCTGGAAGATCAAAACCAATGCAAATGTAACACCGCTATTCAAGAAAGGAGGGACAGAGAAAACAGTGAATTATAAGCCAGTACTAGGGAAAATTCTAGAATCTGTTATTAAGGACGTAGTAACAGGGCACTTAGAAAATCATAATATGATTAGACAGAGTCAACACGGTTTTATGAAAGGGAAATCGTGTTTGACAAAACTGTTAGAATTTTTTGAGGATGTAACTAACAGGGTAGACAAGGGGAAACCGGTGGATGTTGTAGATTTGGATTTTCAAAAGGCATTCAATAAGGTGCCACACAAAAGGTCGTTACACAAGGTTAGGGCTCATGGGATTGGGGGTAATATATTAGCATGGATTGAGAATGCATCCACTATCTCTGCAGCCACCTCTTTTAAAACCCTAAGATATAGGCCATCAGGCCCATTAGGTGGGAAAGTAAGCTGTGAGGAGGACACAAAGAGGTTGCAAAGGGATATAGACAGAATAAGTGAGTGGGCGAGAAGGTGGCAGATGGAGTATAATGTGGGGAAATGTGAAATTATCCACTTTGTTAGCTTTTAGTCCCATTAATTTCTCCAGTACTTTTTCTTTACTAATCTTAATTACTTTAAGTTCTTTACTCTCATGACATGAAGGTGCCAATGCATCCAACTTGTTGATTAGATTTGCTCCAGTTAATTCATTTGAATTTTTATCTAGACTAGTTTGTTGACCCAGATCTCCCAAATTGATGTCTAATCTGACGTTGCTAATTATAGATCATTGATTATTCTTACTTTGTCGCCTAGTTCTAGAATAATCCCATCTCCAGCATATACATTTAGTCAAAATTCACTGTCTGGTTTAGGTCCATATCAGGCAACATTTGCATAGTTATTCCTGATTTACTAATGATAATAGCCTGACTTTAAATTCTTCATTTTCTTTTTTTGATGTTTTTTTAAAAGTGTTTGCGATTTTCTTTTGATGCCAATCAAGATGAGGGATGTCAGTGTTAGGGAATTAATCCTTTTGCATTTGCTGCGCCCAATATCACATCAAGCACTCCAATCGAGGCATAGCACAAGTTAGATTCAGAGTAAAGCTTCTACTTGGCCTCAACAAAGCACCTTGACCCTCCCCCACAACAGCAGTGTGTAATTTTCATTTTGCAAACTGACCTACACTGTGACCTCTTTGAGTGAGTCTCCCTGTTTTGTGAAAGATGCAGTGAGTTACGTAATTGGTGCAGAAATGTGCGGAAATGGTATGGTTGAGGACATAGTGTAATGAATAGCATGCTCAATAAATCCGATCTGATTAAATAGAAGCATGTTCTGTGTTCAGGTTCATAGCACTAACTACTCATAATTCAACATTAATTACATTAAATTGCCAATCTTACTCAGACATGCTATAAGGATGGCTGGTGTGAGAAATGAAAATGTCACATTAATGCTGTAGTGAGTACTTTCCTGATGCTGTGAACTAAGTCTTACTGTTGGCTGAGTAGAAAAAACTCTTTGGAAATGAGGTTGAAGGCTTTAGGGATAACTGAGATGAAAATACTCCATTAAGCCTGATGGTTCCTGTGTATTTGGAGTTTTGTGTGTCAACAGTGGAGTGGTTTCAACCACCTGACCAGGATTAAATAATGGGAATTTGGGATGGCTGGATGTTCTGGAATTTTGATTGATTACCTGTGAGGACAGGGAGTAATTATTAATTAAATGGAGTAGGGTTCATGATCTGTTGAAGGACTCGATGATGTTTTCTTTTCCCGTGGTTACTTATGTCCTTTAATATTGATTAGATAGATATTCTGTAATTTTGCTTGATTTAAGTGTTGGGCTGCATGAAAAAACTTTGCAATGCTTATTTAGGGACATTAAGTGTGTTAGATTGAGCGAATGGGGGAAGGTCGATGGAAGTAATGAATTTGATGGGCTAAATGGCCTTTTCTCGCTCAGTACCTTCTTATTTTCATCTTTACTTTAACCCATGCTGACGCTGAACTAGAAATTCTTGGTGCTAGCATTGGATGTGAAAAGTGGGACATTGTTCCATTCCTAGCATTACATCATTCACCTTAATAAACAATGGATTGACTATATTTGTAGTCTTCAGTTGCGGTCTCAATCGTAAAATAAGGAATTTAAACTACTGGCAGGATTCTGACAGTTATTTAGTGAGCTGGGTTCAGCTGAGTGATTCTAGAGCTGGAATTTATAATAGAAGTGAGCATCTCTCTGCTAAAGGATAACCATACATATGGATGGCTTCCATCCATGTGTAACACCCATCGGATGTTGTTGTAGCCAGGGTTTCAAAACTTAAGTAAAACACAAACATTTTTTCTGCCTACATTTTAAAAAATAGTATGTTAATAGTATGGTGCTGATTAATAGTTAGGCTAAAACATTTCTGACATTTAGGGCATGATTTTAACATGGTGGTGGGAAGTCAGTGGGTGGGTGAGTAGTCATGTGGGAAACCCAGAAAAATTTTCTGCACGTTGGTTTGAGCCATCACGACTGAATTGAAGGCCCTTAATTTTACTTCTGGGTTTCGCGTCTCCAAGCTGTGCAGTGGGCGTACTGTGCATCCGAATGATGCATTGTGAACTGGAGTATTTAAAGGGCCATTGCAACCATGGAAAGGAGGAAAATTCCAAAATGAAGCATTGTAGGGCGAAGGCAGCATCCCATTTCAGCGACTCCTCCCTTGAGTTGCTACTGGCTGGTGTCAGAAGCAGAAGGGAAGTCCTATACCCAGCTGATAGGATGAAGCATCCTGCTTCTGCCACCAAGAAGGCGTGGCTGGGGGTAGCAGAGGACTTCAGCAGCAGCAGCATGATGCCCAGTTCATGGGCGCAACGCAAGAAGCGATTTAATGACCTAACCAGGTCAGGAAAAGTGAGTACTTTTGATGATTCACCCGCATCCTGTGAAGAGAACCCACCCCCACCCCCCAACTTGCTCACTCTGTCTTGGCCAGCCCACTCCATCACATCAGGGCTCTCACGGGCTCCAAAAGCCAGAGGTTGTAGGCCGACAGCATCTCATCAGTCAGGGCATGAATCTGAGCAACCTGCCACCACCTCTGCTGAAGACACAGTGGTCCCATACCACGTAGAAGCACTAGGAAGAGGAAGGCTAAGGTTTTGTAATCACCAAGGGTATGCACAAGGGTGTCTGATGGAATATCATGTTTTTCATGTATATTTGTTTTTTTGCTAACTGCACATTAAATGTTATAATTCTCACCACCACTGCCACGTCTTGCCCATTCCTGAGTCCCTTTTGTGAATTTGCCCTTTCATGTGCTTCATCATGAACAAGAGTCATGATGCTGCCCATTGGACGCATGTACAATGGGAGTATGAGTGGTTGCAGGACTGTTTTGTGCAAATGGCGGGGGTGGGGGGCGCGGGAGGGGAGGGGGGGGTCGGCAGGGGGGGGTGGGGGCGGGGGGGGGGGCGCGGGGGCGGGAGGGGGGAGGGGCTGGTGGTGGTGGTTGTTCCAGGCGGTCTGAGTAGTTCATTATCTTCAGTTGCAGATCTCATTATGAGAACCTATTAGATATGAGTAACTCCCTGGCATCATGGGCAGCCATGTGCTCCACTGCTCTGGCGATGGGTTCCCCATCTTCTTCCTGGTCCTCCTCCTTGTCCTCATCCTCATCGTCTTCTTCAATGTTGCCGGCAGATGAGGATGCTTTATGAGCGCATTTGAGCTCCTCCACCTGTAACCCTCTCTGCTGAGTGATGTTGTGCAGGATGCAACACACGACTATTATTCAGCACACCCTCGCTAGTGAGTGCTGAAAGGCTTCCCAGATCTATCCAGGCACCTGAAGCACATCTTCAGCATTCCTATGGCTTGTTCAACGACAGACCTGGTGGTGATGTGACTGTCATTGTACTGATGCTGTATCTCATTGGTGAGGTTTCTCACAGGTGTCATGAGCCATGTCTGCAGGGGGTATCCCTTGTCTCCACGGAGCCAGCCCTTAAGTCTGCCTTCTGTGTGGACGAGAACCTGGATGTTGGACTCATGCAAAATGAAGGAATCATGGCAGCTGCCAGGGAATCTGGCACACACCTGCAGAATCCTCCTCCGGTGGTTGCAAACAAGCTGCGCTTTGATGGAGTGATATCCTTTTTGGTTTATGAACAGTCCTGGCTCATGTGGCGGCCCTCAGATTGCTACATGTGTGCAATCAATGTACCTTGCGCCCGTGGGAAGCTAGCCAGAGAGTGGAAACCCACTGTCCTCTCAGTCTGGCTGGTGTCGTCGATGGGGAAATTGATGTAGTCGGATGCCTTGGCAAACAGTCACCTGTCATATACACTTATGTGCAGACAATTGAGAGATCCTGGTGATGTCACCGGTGGCCCTCTGGAAGGATCTGGAGGTGAAGAAATTGAGTGCATTGGTGACTTTAACTGTGACGGGCAATGTGTAGCCACCAGGCCCAGCCGGGAGCAGCTCTGAGGATGAAGGAGTGTGTAGATGACTGTGACCACCTGGCGACTCAATCTGAGCCTTCATAGGCACTGCTCCTCTGAGAGGTCCAGAAAACTCAGCCTCTGTCTGCAGACTCTCTCATGTGAGTAGTGCCTCCTGCGACCTCAGCCCCTCCGTTAGTCCCCTCTTTGCTCCTCTGCAGGTCCTTGTGGTGCACCTCTGTCTTGTGAGCTGTATCTTCCAGAACTGCATGCCTTTCCTGCCGCGGATGTGCCTCCTCCTCAGATCTACTGTGGAATCGATTCCTTGCGCCCCCCCACCCCCAATCCGGTTGTTTGAGGGGGTCCAAAATTTAGGTAAATTTGTCTGAACATAAGAATTCCCAGTCTCAACTGTTAATGGTATCCTAGTGTTAATTGTATTTAGGTGGTGGGAATCAATTGGGAACTCTCTTGTATCCATTTATAGGAGGGACCTTATGTAGGGGGTGCACAATGTGCAAGGGTGAGCTCTGTGAATAAAGGCTTGGAAGTAACTGAAGACCAGGCTCTTGTATTCTATCGTTCACGACCTGACAATCTGACTTTTTACATCAACAAAGAAATCTCAGTCTAAACAGAAAGAATTCCCAGCCAAAGGTTTGTCTGAAAGAACTGAGTGTCCAGGTGCAAAAGCTCACTTTTATTCAGGTGTGTCAATCACTGATTTGGTCTAAATGAAACAACTCACCTCCATTTCCGAGGCCACAGGAGATACATTCAGTGTAAGTTAAAATCGTTTGTCTGGCTGGATACAGAAAAATTTAATTCCCTTAAGTGCTTCAATAGCATTAATTGGCCATTTTAATATTGGCCCGCCGGACTTCCGGGTTTCTGTTGCGTGGGCACATTCAAAAGCACCTGGGTCAAACCCAGTGGGCGCATTGGAGCCGGGATGTGGTCTTGCTCCAAAAAGCTGTTATTTTCACTGCCCACCCGCCTCTGACCTGCCTGTTCTTGGGGGTTAAAATTACCCTCTTAATCTTTTGATACTATTATTCGATTGGTGTTATACATGGATGGAAACAATTAAAACTAAGAGAGAATGGCACAGATTTTCCTGGAGATATGCGCCATTATAATGGTGCAGCTATGTTGGGATCCTTGAATGGCACAAAAGAATGAGGAAATTATGCAGTAAGTGATTGACGTAACCACTTATGGTACTCCATACTTCTCTAGGACTTTAGTGCCTAGCTGCCATTGTCCCTCGCCAAAAACAGTTGGAAGGTAATTCTCATAGCTCCGTCCCCATTAAAAACAATGGCGATTGTGATTTTGCTGGTTTATTGCTGAGCCTCTTCCCTCCCTACTTCATCTAACCCTATCAGCATATCATTCTATTCCTTTCTCCCTCATGTGCTTATCTAGCTTCCCCCTAAATGCATCTATGCTATTTGTTTCAACTACGCCTTGTGGGAGTGCGTTCCACATTCTTACCACTCTTTGGGTTAAGAAGTTTCTCCTGAATTCCCTATTGGATTTATTAATGACTATTTTATATTTGTAACCTCTAGTTTTGGACTTCCCCAGAAGTAGAAACATTTTCTTTACACCTACCCTATCAAACCCTTTCATTATCTTAAACACCTCTATCAGGTCGTCCCTCAGCCTTCTCTTTTCTAGAGAAAAGAGCCCCAGACTGTTAAGCCTTTTCTGGTAAGTATATCCTCTCAGTTCTGGTATCATCCTTGTGAATCTTTTTTGCACTCTCTCCAATGACTCTATATCCTTTCTATAGTATGGAGACCAGAACTGTGCACAGTACTCCAAGTATGCTGTAACCAAGGTTGTACACAAGTTTAACATAACTTCCCTGCTTTTCAATTCTATCCCTCTAGAAATGAACCTCAGTGCTTGATTTGCCTTTTTTTATGGCTTTATTAACCTGCATTGCTACTTTTAGTGATTTGTGTATCTATGCCTCTAGATGCCTTTGCTCCTGTATCCCATTCAGACTCTTATTATTCAGGCAGTATGTGGCCTCCTTATTCTTCCTACCAAAATGCATCACCTCACACTTAACTATATTGAAATTCATTTGTCAATTATACACCCATTCTGCAAGCTTCTTAATGTCTTCTTGCATTTTGACGCATTCCTCTTTTGTATTAACTACACCCCCCAATTTGGTGTCTTTTGCAATTTTTGAAATTGTACTTCCGATTCCCAAATCCTAGTCATTAAGTTAAATTGTGAACAACAGTGGTCCCAGCGCCAATCCCTGTGGAACACCACTTCCCATCTTTTGCCAGTCTGAGTAACTACCTTTAACCCCTACTCTCTGTTTTCTGTTTTATAGCCAACTTGCTATTCATTCTGCTCCTTGTCTTCTGACTCCACATGCTGCGATCTTAGTCATGAGTCTACCATGCAGTACATTATTGAAAGCCTTTTGAAAATCCAAATATATTATATCTAGTACATTACCCTTGTCTACTCTTTTTGTTACTTCTTCAAAGAATTCAATAAGATTGATCAGGCATGACTTTCCCTTCTGAAATCCGTGCTGACTATTCTTTATTATATTTTCATTTTCCAGATTTTTTTTATTACATCTCATCACCACCTTCTCAAGAGCAATTAGGGATGGGCAATAAATGCTGGCCTTGCCAGCGATACCCACATCCCATGAACGAATAAAAAAAAATTCCATTATCTTTCCTACCACCGACGTTAAGCTAATTGATCTAGAGTTCCCTGGTCTTGTTCTGGCACTTTTTAAAAATATGGGAATAACATTAGCTGTCCGCCAGACCTCTGGCACTATTCCTGTTTCTAATGAATTTTTATGTATATGTAATAGTACCTCTGCTGTCTCCTCCTTAATTTCTTTTAATATTTGCGGGTGCAATCCATCCATCCATAATTGATCAGTTTATCAATTATCCCCCCTTTCTATCTTAAATGTTTTTATATCTTTTTTGATCTCTTCTTCTAATGTCATACCCACCTTATTGGTCTCGCTGGTAAACACTGAGGCAAAGTAACTATTCAATATTTCTGCCATTTCACTGTCATTACCTGCGAGTTTATCGTATACATCCCTCAGTGGCCCTATCCCTATCCTGATTTTTCTTTTGTTATTTATGTGCCTGTAGAATACTTTACTATTTCTTTTTATATTCCTTGATAATTTAATTTTGTAGTTCCTCTTTGCTTTCCTAATCATTTTTTTGACCTCTTTTCTAACCTCTTCGTATTCCCTTTTGTCATCCTCTCCTTTATTGTCTATGTACTTAGAGTATGCCTTTTTCTTTAGTTTCAATTTAACCCTATCTCTTTATTCATCCGTGATGTTTCATTATTGGCTAGTTTGTTCTTGCTTTTTCGAGATATATATTTCTCTTGCACTGTATTGATCACGTTTTAAATATTTCCCACTGCTGTTCTATCTCTTTGTCTGTCAGATTTTTTTTCCTGTTTACCTTATTGCTGATAGATTATTTACTTTAGATATTGCTCGTACGATTATAGCAACTGTTGCATTAGTTTACACATGGGCCAGTCTGCAGCTAAAAAACAGGCTCAGCAAACCTGTGGAATCTCCATACTCAAATTTATAATGCTTTAACAACGTGGTCTAAACGGAAGCAGGCCGACCAATTCCACTGAGAAGAGATCGGCCTACGGCTTTGGATCAGTGCCATATTTTGGTTTGTTTTAAGTCTTTACATTACCACCCAGTTTAATGTATTCGTCAAATCGCTGGAAAAAATGGCCGTGCTGATTCTGATTTGCCGCCATGCTCATTGTGGTGTATTCTAATTAGAAATGCAGTAAAATATGAAGGAATTTATTGACAGCGAGATCGGCACACTTGACAGCTAAATTTATAGTGTACGTCGCCAACCTTGCCATTGCAGGAAAATCTGGGCCATTTGGTACAGAAAGGCTCAGTTCAATTCTATGGACCATAAAATAGTTTCGCACGGACCATATACATTTTCCCCTATTGTGGATTCTATGATATAGATTTTCAACTTGCCTCTTGGGTGTAAAACTGGTGTTGCTGATCAGGGTTATATAAACTGCCCGGTTTTCATTTCCATTGATTTCACACAGAAACATTCTCTTGACTTCCTCCCTGCTTTATCTTTCTTCCTCACCCCCTTGGAGGTGCTGACTCAGGCTGGAATACAGTTTCTGGGTGCTAGATATCCTCCACTTCTCACTCAAGTAGCTGTTTGTCCTGGGTAAACCGAGACAATGAGTGTCAGCAGGTTATTTCACCAAGAAAGGTACTGTATAAAAATATCAATTGCATATAATATATACTAAGAAATGGATAACTGCATCACTCTGCATAGTACATTGCAATATCTACCTATTAAATTTTAAAATGTTGCATTAGAAGCATATCTGTAGAGGGAAAAAATTCCTGATTAGCTGAAAGTTTGCCCAAACAAATTATGATTGCCTTTGATTTCCTAAGAGCCAACCAGGGTTTTTACCTTTAACACTGCTTCTACAGCCTCTGTGCACACTTCTATAAAATACATTCTTTCTAAGTCCTTTCAGCAGTCATATTTTTTTCAACTTCAGTCTCTACTGCTACTCTTCCTCTTTCTACTATTGTCCATTCCTATTTATTTGATTTCCCACTTTCTTACTTGTTCCACTTCAATTATTTATTTATTTCCTGCTTTGCCTACTGAGTACCAGCTCCTGCTATTCTCCTCTGCTGGTTCCCAATTACCACTACTCTCCTCTGCTCAGTGCCAACTTGTTCTGCTCTCCCCTGCTCAGTGCGAACTCCCATTGTACGTTTCTCCCGCTGAAGCTTTCAACAGAAAAGAAATCATACAAAACAAAATTAGCCAAATTAAACCAAACCAAATCAAATCACACAAACGAACAAGAAATGTTGCATAAAAATAGGAAAGATTAAAATAGCAAATCAAAATGATAAAAAAAAATCAATACAATGGAAAAAGAACTAAAGAAATCCATAAAGACAACAAACAAGATACAGAGACACAAGAAAAAAAGCCCCCTTTTTACAACAAATTAAATTTTCAGTGTCCTCAATTTTTCTTTCATATTTTTCACTGTGAATGGAAGTCCATTAGAATATGTAACAAGTAAATTTACAAGCTGGAACTCCTGGCACAGACTGTCATCTACAGGAGCACGTATTGGGAGAACAGGTGTGTGCCTGTCCCCAGATTTCCCTCCCATTAAAACTAACAATAATGAGGAGTTTGTGTGTGAATTCTCAATATGCACTCCTGTCGAGCAGGATCCTTTGCTAGGAGCGTGATTGATTAAATTAAAGTGTTCATAACCCCCTTTTATTCACAGTGCAGAATATTTTAAAAGAAAAGATAGAGAGCCACTATATTTAAAATAAAAATATTCACAGATTATATACAATTTAATATCATATATTCCATATATCCTATGGTTGTACCTGAACAGATGATTCCTCCACATTGAAAAGTACAGAGAATCTTCAGAAAAAGAGCCTGTTCGTGTGCCTTTAGAGAAAGAAGGAGACAACTTGGAACATTGAGAGGAAGAGGCTGGGATTGATTCTGCTGGCACCAGAGATCCAACATCCAAGCAGAGGTTAAATTTAAATGGTTCTTGTTGTTTTTGTCTCTTTACACTGTTCCCTTGGAGAATATTATGAAGTAGTGGAAGGATTCACATGCTGATTGACAGTCTGACAGACCATGACATGAAAGCTCTTTCCATGGCCGTAACCATCATTACACTAGCCAATAGAGTGGTTAGTCTGATACGGCAGGGGAGTTTATGAGATCCCACAACCCTTACGGATGAGAAGCTTTGATCTCCACTTGCCGGGATTGTCTGGAGTGGGATTCAAACCCTGCACCCTGTGACTCAGAGGTGCAAATGCTACCACTAAGCCAAAGGCTCACTCCATCTTTAAATGGTGAAGCATCTGAACAGGAGCACGGTGTGGTTTGCTCCTTACTCTCTTCCCCATATGATGCTCTGACAACAGGAAACATTACCCAAAGCCACAAGGTGATGAAAACAATTTGGAAGCTGTGAAGTCTGGCTTGCATTGGTTAGAAAGCAACACAATGCATCAGAGTGTGCAATTTGGCTGGGCACGGCCAGCCAAATAGATTGTTCCCACTGTCAATCTTCTGACTGCCGTAGTCTGCATCATAGTAAGCTTCAATGACTCCCTATAGTTGTATAAATCAAAGCAGCCTCATATTCAGCAGTAAATGTAGGGCAGATTTATGACTAAGCATTAGTTGAATCATGTAGGACATATTAAATCCTACTTCAGATCTGACTTATTGCACGCACACAAAATGTGGAAAATGGCTCGTTGGCTTAATGTGGTCAGGCGCAGCTGCTAATAATTGAGGCTGCTTATAGTGGCACCACTATTCCCGGCCAGAATGGAGATGATTGGGTAATTCCTCTGTCAATCACACCTGGAGACTGCACTGCTGTAAGTGACTGGGTTTGATTTTACACACATAATTTGTGTTTTACATTTTGCAGGAGAAATCACCCTGCTTTTATTGGGAGAATTTGCTACAGTTTCGGTCATGTGTGAGTTCTGTTTGATGTATTTCCTAGAGACTCTTTTTAAATAGACTCTGTAGACTGTCTGCTGTAGTGCACTGTTTCAACAGACTCTGTTTGTTGAGTAAATAGACTTTGTTTGCTGTTAAGTACGCTCTTTGCTGTGAGTCCTGCCATAAGCCCCACGCTGCCTCCAACTCACTGACTGACACAATGGTGTCAATAGACACTCTGAATAATTGACTTTGTTTGTGCTTTAATCCTCATGTGTTGGTGCATTAAGACTTTAATTCAATAAGGAAACAGGGACCAGCAGTACGTATACTAAAAATAGCAGTTATTAATCGGGACAGAATTTGTACTGAACAATTCACTGGTTGTGAAAGTACAGAACTGCATTTTCTAGCTTTTGTGTCAGGTGTTGCATATTCAGGACTTTTAAAAAAATCCTTCTTACTCTAAACTATTTTGGCTCTCGTATCTTAGATCATTCTCATAAGTGAGTCTCAACTCGAGTCTGTGTATCCTAACCTTGAGATCTAGCTAAACTTCTAGTAACATGCCTGGAATGATGAAACAGAAAACTCCGTTAATTATTTTTAAGCTACTGTCATTTATCCTATGCCTCCATGGGATTTATCTCTCCAGTCTTCAAAAATGGTAGAACTCCACCAGAATTCACTTTAAATTGAATATATTAAGTGATTTTATTAAACAATGAACAAGTGATTAATCTAAATGATATATAATTATATATTTACAATTGAAAGTCTATTAATTAACTCCTCAAACTGAAAAAAACACAAAAGAGTTACGGTAACAGTAAGCTTTTCTTTTATAGATAACTTTTACTGTATATACATGGGGGCCAATTTCCATGGGGGTTCTCCAGCTCTTCTGCCATAACTTCAATAGAGGAGCCGCAGAGACAGTGGAAAAATGGTGGAAAAACGGTGTACACAGGATGGGAGGATACTGAAAGATGTATAGGAAGTGAGGAACCTTGGAGTGCATGTCCACAGATCCCTGGAGGTAGCAGGACAGGTAGATAAGGTGGTTAAGAAGGCATATGGAATACTTTCGTTTATTAGTTGAGGCATAGAATATAAGAGCAGGGAGGTTATGCTGGAACTGCATTAAACACTGGTTAGGCCACAGCTTGAGTACTGCGCACAGTTCTGGTCATCACATTATTGGAAGGATGTAATTGCACTAGAGAGGGTACAAAGGACATTTACAAGGATGTTGCCAGGACTGGAGAATTTTAGCTATGAGGAAAGATTGAATAGGCTGGGGTTATTCTCTTTGGAACAGAAGAGGCTGAGGGGTGATTTAATTGAGGTGTACTAAATTATGAGGGGCCTAGATAGTGTGGATAGGAAGCACCTATTTCTCTTAGCAGACAGGTCAATAAGCAGGGAGAATAGATTTAAAGTGGTAAAAGGATTAGAAGGGAGCTGAGGAAAAATTTTTTCACCCAGAGGATGGTAGGGATCTGGAACTCACTGCCTGAAAGGGTGGTAGAGGCAGAAACCCTCAACTCATTTTAAAAAGTACCTGGGTGTGCACCTGAAGTGCCATGACCTACAAGGCTACGGACCAAGTGCTGGAAAGTGGGATTAGGCTGGGTGGCTCATTTTCGGCTGGCGCAGACACGATGGGCCGAATGGCCTCCTTCTGTGCCGTAAATTTTCTATGATTCTATGGGGGAAAAAATTGGATAAGGGCTGTTTTTGGGCATAGGTAGCGTGATGTGCTATTACCCCATGCCCAATGGCCCCTGCACAGGCAGGACGCAAGTTTCAGCCCACTGGAGGACTTACCTGTAATCAGCGTTCCATTCCGGGTCTTGCACGTGGAATCAATGCAATTTGCACTTTCCACCACCAGAGGGAGCTCAATCTCTTAAAGGAAGGATGTTTCTTAGAAATCTCTTAAAGGTAGCTGGTACGTGTTATTTGCTGAAAATAAAAGTCTACTGTCTGAACAGAGATCAGACATTGCACATGTAAAACACAGATGCAGATCCCATCCTTATGTTTACACCCTGATGAGTTATGTTAAAACATTGAATAAAGGTTGCGCACTTCTAAATTCCACATCCTCCTATCTGCACGCCAGTCTTCATCAATGTGCTGATCTGAGTTGGGACCAGGCCTGCGAGAGCGCATGCACCAAGGTTCTCTGCTGATGCACTAGGGATCTTGGTGCAAGAGATGGACAGAAGGAGGGACATCCTATATCTGCGCCGGGGGGGTCGGGCAAGAGGCCCTCCAGACATATATCTAAAAGGTAGTGGGAGGCAGTGGGGGACGAAGTCAATGCCAGGCGCACAGCGACATGAACATGGATGCAGTGCAGGAAGAAGTTCAATGCTTTGACATGAGTGGTCAAGGTGAGTGAGGTCAACTGTCAAGTGGCGTCTCCTACCAACTGCATCACACACTACAACCCCCATCCCCCACATACCCCCAACAAACTCTTTCCATCAGTACTCAGTTCTTCCCATCAGATGCTTCCTCTCACCCTTACACATTACCACTGTTTCAAGCCGCCCACCTACAACTCACAGGCCGCACACACAGGCAGCTATTCAACCATTACAGGCACATCACCCAGACACATGTCGCGCTTTCTTGCAGGAGGAGGTGGCGCATATCAAGAGGCAGCAAGTGGCAGTGGCATTCAGCCCCTTGAGCCTGTTCTGCCATTCAATGAGATCATGGTGGACCTGTGGCCTAATTCCATATATCCACCTTAGCCCCATATCCCTTAATACCCTTGGTTCACAGAAATCTATCAATCTCAGATTTAACATTCACAAGTGAGCGAGCATCAACTGCCGTCTGCAGAAGAGCGTTCCAAACGTCTCCCATCCTTTGAGTGTAGAAGCATTTCCTAACTTCACTCCTGCATGTCCTGGCTCTAAATGTTAGGCTATGTCCCCGTGTCCTAGTATTCAAGTGTAGGAGACCTCCAAAAACAGTTACAAATGTTTCGACAGCCAGAAGCAATAATCCAGCCAACCTGTAAATCCTGCATGGTCCCTTTAAATAGCACCGGTGGGGGAGGGGGTCCTCCAGGCACTCTAAAACACGTTCAGATGGTCGGGGTTAAGACTGTGCATTGAGTTGAGCGTTAAGTTCCAAAATGGTGTCTATCACTTTAAAATCAGCGTTGCACACTGATTGAAGCCATTTTCTCCCTACTTTACATGATTCCAGTGTGCGTTATCTGCACCTGCGCTAACTCCTATACCAAGATGGAGGGTGGCGCACGTTATGCTGGAAACGTGTGTGCATCCAAGACGCCATCTTGGATGTCAGAAAGGAAAGCGCCGAAACAACGGGTGCTACACGGCCCAATTTAGCGCCCTATGTAATCTATTCTGACTATAGGAGCAATCTAGTCTATCTTACCTTTTCCTGTGAGGATTCCAATTGGTTCCACTATCTTCTACCAATTAACTCAATGAACAAATCCACATTTTTAAGGGCCCTTTCAGTGGTTGCAGTGGGTTGTTTGGTCCTTCATAACTGACACTTGCATTCAAAAATAATTGGCGGTCATATATTTAACTGAATAAATCACACTGTGTTCATTCAAAAGTAGCTTGGCTCCTTCCCTTAAGCCTACAGTTCAAAGGTCAGTTTGAATTGACCTTGCAAAATATGTATCAAATTTGCCTGGGACATGGGTTTGTTTTTTCACTGCATCTAATTTTAAATCTTTATGCATTATGACCGGATTTAAAGGGACAGGCTCCAAACCAAATTTAGACAAACAAAAATACATTTTTTTTTTGCACCAGGATTACTCATTTTCTTTCAAAGCCCATTCTGAATATGTGCAAGGAAAGGTTCATGTGAGATGGAGCTCTTGAAGATGAACATGATTTAAATATTTTTTCATTACCTTTTAATACTGTGTTTTTATTAGTCTTTCCAATATTTATGATTTTTTTATACCAATAATACATGTATTATTGGTATAAAAAAATCATAAAGAAGATTCATTGTAAGTAACACTATGGGGTTGATTTTAACCCCAAGTAGGATTCAGGCAGGTGAAGCGCACTGGCTGGCCTAAGTTGGAGACTCCCGGGCTTCATCTACATGCCGCTGGTCAGTGGAGAGCAGCAGCTGGCTGGCAGGCAGGAGACAAAGGTCAGGTGGCTGGAGGTCACCGGCCGGCAGTAACGGAAGACTCACCGGCAAGCAAGTAAATCACGGGAGGGAGTTTCGAGAGGATCTCACAAGAGGGAAGGGTGGGGAGTCCGGGGCAGGAAGTTGGGGGTGGGGGGGTGGGGGGGTGCGTGGGTCCCGACTTTTCTTATGGGGGGGGCCCGGAGGAGCACTCCTGCTCCTCCTAACCCCACAAAGGAAAGTTTTGCTCTTACCTCGGAGAGCCTTTTCTGTCTGCAGTCCTGCTTTAATCTTGGCAGGAAAACTGCAGGAGGCTTCTCTACTCGGGCCCCAGTTAAAATGCAGTCTGGGTCCCATTGGCGGCCGCATTATCCGCCTGCAGATTCCTGCAGGTTAAAATCAGCAACGTCGGGAAGGGGTTGAGATATGAGCGGGTAAGTAACCACCCCATTTTTAACTGCTGCCCCTGCACCCCCCATCCCCCAACCACCGCAGGGCAAGTAGGGTTAAAATTGACTCCTATAAGTGAAAGTGAGGGAAGAAACGGATTTAACGAGATGCTGGGCTGTTAAGTAAAGCATAAAAGTCGCCTTATTAGTTCATAGATGGGAATTGCCCAGTAAAGAACTCCAAAGTGAATGTTATTTGAGCTTAAATTTACTACTTACAGACACAAAACACAATATGCTTGTTTGTGGTTGTTGTTTAAAGAGTACTCTTCTCTTAAAAATTACTTTTAAAGAATTATGTTCAACAGAACATATCTTTTTTATTCCACATTAAACTTATCATCGGGATTCATGAATAAATCAGAACTATTTTTTCAATTTGTGCCTTTTAAAAAAAAATTCAAATTTCTGACTTTCTGGCCGGAAAGAGTTATTACATTCAACACTATACGGAATGCAATTTATCATCCATTTATTTGAAAGCATGGTTGAGTTAGTGATGCGAGCTGAGATATTGGCCTGTGTGGACACTGCATTCCTTTCACCACCCTCTCTAGTGGAGGGCCTATCATTTCCCTTTTCTCTCTTCCATTCATCTCTATCTATACAATGGAACTCATCAAAGTGGAATAAATGGATAAGATTGAATTATTTCTTACACTGCCAGCAGGTTCGCTGGGCTGCCCAACTTTGTGAATCTTCAGCTCACACACGGTGACACTGAAACAAACACGAATATGATAGTAAAAAAGGTACTCAAATGCTGGAATAGCTTTATTAGTGTATTATTAATCTTAAATCACAAAGATAAACACTTAAAAAAAAACAATTTTGATAACAAAGATATTTTAAATACATGGGGTAAATTTAAACATACCGGCGGGGTCTCAGCGGGGGGATTCAATCCGGGTGGGAAACTGGAAAACATTTTTTTGTGCATTTTCTTCTGCGACCGCAACTCAATTGAAGGCCCTTAATGTCACTTCCGGGTTTCACATTTCCAAGCTACACAGTGGGCGTACTCTGCACCCGAATGATGTGCTGGGACCTGGATTATTTAAAGGGACATTGCAACCATGTGTTTTGAGGGAGAATGGAGAAGTCCACAAATATGGAGCAGCAGAGGACAAGGCCAGCACCCCGATTCAGTGACTTCTTTTAGCTGTTCGCTAGTTTGAGGAGCAGGAGGCAAACATTGTACCCAGCTGATAGAAGGAAGCGCCCTGCCTCTGCCACCAAGAAGGCCTGGCTCAAGGTGGCAGAGGAGATGACCAGCAGGAGCACTGTCTCAAGGACTTGGATGCAGTGCAGGAAGCTCTTCAATGACCTAACCAGGTCAGGAAAAGTGAGTACAGTTACTGATTCACCTGCATTCTATGGTGTACATTACCCTCCCTCACACTCTGCCCTATGAAGCCTACTCCATCGCATCACTCCTCACACCCACTTAAGGCTCAGTTTCAAGTTACCTACACTTTCTGTGCAATTTGTCACCTCACCATTTGTGCACCCACTGCTCCTGCTCACCCCAATCCTGATGCAATGTGTTGAATCTGTCTGATACTCACCCTCTGATGCATCTGTTTCATTGTCAGCCTGACCCAGAGCAATTGCATCCTTCAGGTGACCACATCACCCTCTCACTCACTCACATATCTGTACTTTCTCCACTCGTAGAAGAGAGCCCAAAATGCACGGGAGAGGAGTAGGACTGGAGGGGGGCCTCCACAAATCGTGGCCCTCACAGAGGCGGAGGAGGAGACCTTGGAAATCAGCCGGACGGTGGAGTGCCTAGATACTGAGACTGGCACCCCGCAAATATCTGGTGACAGAACTTTAACATTCCTCAGACACAACATGAATTGATGTTATCAATGATTGACCTGTTGCACAGCTCAGGATGCTTATCGCAACAGCACTTCTGCGATGATTATTAATATTACTGTATGTTCTCTTCCAGGGCCTTCAAGGATTGCTGAAGCAACAGACGACCTGGACGCGGGCGATTCCTCAGAGGAGCTCCATGCCTCTGAGGGCGCACCGTCACATCATAGCGAGCCGTGCACCAATGCAGATACTCACTCCTCGGTGGGTCCCATTGGACAGTTAGTTGGGTTGTCACCTGGTGATTTGCCACACACAAGTGAGCACAAGCAGACACTGGTGGTAAGGGCAGCTGTGGGTCCGCATCGGTGGGCGCACCCCTCTCCAAGCTCTGCTCAGCTGGACACGGATGCTGAACCCCAGGGGCCATCCTTGAGAGGCAGAATGATCGAGGTAGAGATGCATCTTTGCGACGTACTGGAAGACATGCCACGCACACTCTCCGCAATAGCGGAGAAGATGGAGGAGTCCACCTCCAACAATAGTGGAATGGTGGCGCAGATAATTGTGGGAATGTCTGCGATGGAGAAAATGGCAGCTTCCATTCAGCTTCAAGCACGGCTCACAAATGAGTCCATTCAGGCCCTGACAATGGCTGTGTGGAATCAGGGTGACCAATATTCTGCCACCTTAAACAGGCAGACAGATAATTTAGCAGTGGCCTTCTAAGGCATCATAGATGTCCTCCAAGCTGTTGTCCAGCAGAGTGGTAGGTGTGATGTGGCTGTGGCCCTGGAGAGAGATGGTGGCGAAAGGGGACATGGAAGTGGGGACTTCACTCAAAGCGCCTCCACATCTCACCGGTTGCCTCCCACCCCCCCCCCCCAGTTAGTGCCCGCAATGCTGCCTCCACTCCCGATGGACGAGTCTGCCCCTGCACAGATTTGGTGGGGCCCTCATGGGCTCCAAAACCCAGAGGGCGTAGGCCGAGAGCATCTCAGCAGTCAGGGCAGGGACCTGAGCAACCTGCCACTGCCTCTGTTGAGCCCACAAGGGATGCACTCCATAGAAGTAGTAGGAAGAGGAAGATGAAGGTTTTGTGATCACCAATGGTATGCACAAGGGTGTCCGACTAAATGTCATGT